>NC_089501.1:7626496-12548996 GCF_036850765.1 Saccopteryx bilineata | reverse complement strand
GGGTGGAGAAGCAAATGGGCGCTTCTCCTATGTGCCCTGGCCGGGAATCGAAATCAGGTCCCCCGCATGCCAGGCCGACGCTCTACCGCTGAGCCAACCGGCCAGGGCCAGCACCTGTGCTTTAATACTCAATGTCTTGTGGTCTACAAGGAGGGAATGGGACCATCCTGGATGGTGGGAGGAGCTTTAGGACAAGGCAGGCACCCCTGCTGTCTTAGAATGCACCAGACTGGGATTGGAGGCTGGCTGCTTCCCAGGCGTCCCCGCACGGCAGTCCAACCAGAGGCAAGTGCCTGGCAAGTGTCAGAGTGCCCTCCTGACCAACATTGGATTTCTGAGTACCTGCCCTGGACAGATATCAGGCGGGGTCAGAAAGTTCCCAATTATAAATTCACAAGACCCACTCACCAGAAAATGATTGTTGCCCGATGTGGATGTGGAGAGGCTAAATGAAAGTGTGGTAGTCGATTCTGGTGTCGGTTTTCAGTTTGTCTCCATGCAGGGAAAGGGAGTTTCCCTTCTGTTGGGCAGATAAAATATATTATGCTCACTTTTTTTTTATTATTATTATTATTTTTTATTTTTCTGAAGCTGGAAACAGGAGAGACAGTCAGACAGACTCCCACATGCGCCCGACCAGGATCCACCCGGCACGCCCACCAGGGGTGAAGCTCTGCCAACCAGGGGGCGATGCTCTGCCCTTCCTGGGGGTCGCTCTGCCATGACCAGAGTCACTCTAGTGCCTGGAGCAGAGGCCAAGGAGCCATCCCCAGCACCCGGGCCATCTTTTGCTCCAATGGAGCCTTGGCTGCGGGAGGGGAAGAGAGAGACAGAGAGGAAGGAGGGGGTGGGGGGGTGGAGAAGCAAATGGGCGCCTCTCCTATGTGCCCTGGCCGGGAATCGAACCCGGGTCCCCTGCACGCCAGGCTGATGCTCTACCACTAAGCCAACTGGCCAGGGCTATGCTCACTTTGTTAAAGTGGCGCTGCCCACGTGGAGGCCATTGCCCAGGTGATATTAATGTGTATCTCTCTGGGCAGGCAGAATCCTTGTAGCCTGGGGCTTGGTTTTGGGATTAAGCCTTTACCACCCTTTTTGATGTGGGGCGGTACAATCCAATCATGCCTCAGAGAAGTGACTTTGTATTAGAGACTTCCCTATTTTGTATATTGGATTAAAGGTTGTGAAGCTACACTATAAAATGGGGGCAGAACGAGAGCTTGCTCTCTTGGTTCCTGAGATTATCATTAGAGGAGAGAGCAGAGAGGAGAGCAGAAAAAGGCCATGTGGCCAGGAGAAGCAGCCAAGATGGCGGAGTATTGAGTGAAAGGCCAGTTTGTGCAGTTTGACACTGGAGAAGGAAGGAGATGGGGAACAGAGGTGAATACGTCTGGTGAGCTAGAAACCTTTGATTCTAGGAAACTTGGATAAGTCAGTGGCTTTGTGAGCACTGAATGTATTTAGTGCTCACATACTGGGTTTTGGAGCCAGTATGTATTTACTTGCCCGCCAGGTGCAAGCTAGAATTAAAGATTATGGCCCATCAGTTTTTGGCTCCACTGTTTCTTTACCGACTGTCCGAATCCAATGCGAACTTGTATGGGCCGGGCTGCTGTGATGGTAGCCCTGCCTACTGGCTTTACACCTTCTCAGAGGGGTCAGGAGGCATAGCCAGAGGGTCAGGGGTGGGGGAGGATTAGTCCTGTAACTCCATGGGCAAGCGGGACAAGATGCAAGGGTAAGCCTGAGACAAACTGCCTCTGTTCCCTGAGTAGCTGTTGGTCATAAGTTGTAATAAGTTTGTAAATATGATATATATGTTTGCTCGCTTATAGTTTGCATTCGGTGTGGGGGACAGGCTATAAGCAGGTAGGGTCGTTATAGCCTAAGGCTTAATTTTAAACTAAGCTTTTCCCCACACCCTGACTGCTGCATGATGTGGGGTGGTGCACTCTCAAGAGGAATCCCATTATGCCTCAGATAAGTAACTTTGTATCAGAGACTTCCTTGTTTGTATATTGGATTAAAGGTTTTGATTTCTACACTATAAAATGGGGTAGAGGAGCTCATGCTGGGAGAGAGCAGAGAAAGGCCACATGGAGGAGAGGAGAAGCAGCCAAGATGGCGAAGTGCTGAAAGAGGAGCCAGTTTGTGTAGTTTGTGCAGGGAGAAGATGGGGAACAGAGGTGAATAAGGCTGGTGAGGTAGAAACCTTTGATTCTAGAAAACTCAGATAAGTCAGTGGCTTTGGGAGCCCTGAATGGAATGGGAAGTGTTTTTCCCACTGTGTCTATTTCTTGCTCGCCGGGTGCAAGCTAGGATTAAAGGAAATGGCCCACCAGTTTTTGGCTCCATTATTTCATTATCATCTGTCTGAATCAAGTGCGAACCTGCACTGGCCAGGCGGCTGTAATGGTGGCCATGGCTACTGGCCTTACAGTAGCAAACCTCACCCCTCTAGGGGTTGGGGTTAGACTTCCTACTAGTCTCTGGCACACACACTTCTAGGGTTTTGGCGCCAGAATGAAAGGCAGAAACCCCAGGCTGAACTGAAAACATGAAGCTAATGTGTTCCTGTATAGTTAGTAACTGTGGCCACCATCACAGCTGCCTGGCCAATGCAGGTTGCATTTGATTCGAACAGACGGTAAGGAATTAACAGAGCCAAAAACTGGTGTTCCATTTTCCTTTAATCCCAGCTTGCACCCGGTGGGAGAGAAAACACACACACTGGGCTCCAAAACCCACTCATTCAGTGCTCACAAAGCTACTGACTCATCCGAGTTTCCTAGAATCAAAGGCTTCCACCTCACCAGTCTTATTCACCTTTGTTCCCCATCTCCTTCTCATCCATGAATATGCTTCTCCTCCCCCATTCCGCGATTTTGGCTGCCTCCTCCACGTGGCTTCCCTGCCCTGCCTCCAGGGGCTCTTTCTCTCTACAACAGGGGTCCCCAAACTAGGGCCCGTGGCCGCATGCGGCCCCCTGAGGCCATTTATCCGGCCCCCGCCGCACTTCTGGAAGAAGCACCTCTTTCATTGGTGGTCATTGAGAGGAGCACATTGACCATCTCATTAGCCAAAAGCAAACCCATAGTTCCCATTGAAATACTGGTCAGTTTGTTGATTTAAACTTACTTGTTCTTTATTTTAACTATTGTATTTGTTCCCGTTTTGTTTTTTTACTTTAAAATAAGATATGTGCAGTGTGCATAGGGATTTGTTCATAGTTTTTTTATAGTCCGGCCCTCCAGCGGTCTAAGGGACAGTGAACTGGCCCCCTGTGTAAAAAGTTTGGGGACCCCTGCTCTACAAGAACATAATCACTCTCCCCAAATGGCCTCCAGTTCCACCTTTTAAAACCTTTTGGCACAAAAACCCTCCCCCCAACACTCATTAGCACAACCTTGTGCCTTCCCAAGCAAGAAGGGCATTAATATGTATATTATCACCTAGGCAACAGCCATTCACATGGGCAGTGCCATCTTTAACAAAATGAGCATAATGTATCTTATCTGCCCAACAGTTCCAAAAGGAAATTTATTTTAAAAGTGCCTGGGTGTAGGTGGACTGAGACCAGCAAAGGGTGTGAGCACCAATGGAGGGATAGGGTAGGGTTAAATGGATTAGTCAAAGGGCCTTGGGCAAAGGCAGCTGATGTTGCTGCATCTGACTCAACCTTCTCTTATCAGCATCCAGCTGCAAGGGAGGTCTGAGCCAGATTACCTAATAAGCAAGTCCTTCCTCCTCCTTCAGGCCTGCATTGTTCTTAAAATGGTGTCTGAGTAGCAGTTTTATCTATCACAAGTTATCTGTGAGTTTGTAGATAGCTTGTTGTATTTATTTTACAATTTTTCTTTGTATTTCATTTAAGGAAGTTTCTATTAATGTGTCCTCAAGTTGACTGATTCTGTGTTGAGTGCACTGAGGAGCTCATTGGATATTTTTATTTCTGTTACAGTGTTATTGGTGTCTATCTTTCATTTTTATTTTTTTCTGGGAGTATTTATTTCTCTGCTTCCATTACCCATCTGCTTTTGCAAGTTTTCTACCTTTTTTCATTAGAATCCTTAACATATTAATCACAGTTATTTTAAATCCCCTATCTAATAATTCCACATCTGTATCATATCTGATTTGGGTTCTGATGATTGCTTTGTTTCTTCAGACCTATTTTCTTCTTTTTAGGCAAGCCTTTTAATTTTTCTCTGAGAGCTTGATGTATCCTCCTGGAAAGAACTTATGCAAATAGTTTTTTAGTGTGAGATTTATGTTAATATTTTAGAAATCTGGGCTATTTTTGATATTAGCTATAGCTATAGTTGCCAAAGTCTTTAAATTCCTTTAATGCCCTTGTTTTTATCTCTCTCTTCAATGTTGGGTGTAAAGCTAGTAGCCAGGGCCACCATCACAGCAGCCTGGCCCATGTAGGTTCGCATTGGATTCGGACAGTTGGTAAAGAAACAATGGAGCCAAAAGCTGGTGAGCCATCATTTTTAATCCTAGCTTGCACCCAGCGGGCAACTAAAAACACACTGGGCTCCAAAACCCACTCACATTCAGTGCTCAAAAAGTTACTGACTTATCCAAGTGTTGGGCAGATAAAATGTATTATGCTCACTTTGTTAAAGTGGCGCTGCCCACGTGGAGGCCGTTGCCCAGGTGATATTAATGTGTTTGTAGCCTGGGGCTTGGTTTTGGGATTAAGCCTTTCCCACCCTGTAAAGCCAGGAGCCACGGCCAGGGCCACCATCAGAGCAGCCCAGCCCATGCAGGTTCGCATTGGATTCGGACAGTCGGTAAAGAAACAGCGGAGCCAAAAACTGATGGGCCATAGTCTTTAATCCTAGCTTGCACCCGGCGGGCAAGTAAAAATACACACTGGGCTCCAAAACCCAGTCACATTCAGTGCTCACAAAGCCACTGACTTATCCAAGTTTCCTAGAATCAAAGGTTTCTAGCTCACCAGACTTATTCACCTCTCTTCTCCATCTCCTTCCTTATTTCAAATACAAACTCTACACAAACTGGCATCTCACTCAGCACTCCACCATCTTGGCTGCTTCTCCTGGCCTCCTCCACGTGGCCTTTCTCTGCTCTCCTCTGCTCTCTCTTCTAATGATCCCAGGAACCGAGAGGCCAAACTCTCGTTCTGTCCCCATTTTATATTGTAGCTTCACAACCTCTAATCCAATATACAAAATAGGGAAGTCTCTAATACAAAGTCACTTCTCTGAGGCATGATTGGATTGTACCACCCCACATCAAAAAGGGTGGGAAAGGCTTAATCCCAAAACCAAGCCCCAGGCTACAAGGATTCTCAACACACATTAATATCACCTGGGCAACGGCATCTTTAACAAAGTTAGCATAATACATTTTATCCGCCCAACACACCCGTTTTGATGTGGGGTGGTACAATCCAATCATGCCTCAGAGAAGTGACTTTGTATTAGAGACTTCCCTATTTTGTATATTGGATTAAGGGTTTGGATTTCTACACTATAAAATAGGGGCAGAATAGGAGCTTGTGCTCTTGGTTCCTGGGATGATCAGCATGAGAGAGCAGAGGGAGCAGAGCAGAGAGCAGAAAGAGGCCATGTGGCCAGGAGAAGCAGCCAAGATGGTGGAGTGCTGAGTGAGATGCCAGTTTGTGCAGAGTTTGTATCTGGGATAAGGAAGGAGATGGGGAACTGAGGAGAATAAGGCTGGTGAGCTAGAAACCTTTGATTCTAGGAAACTCGGATAAATCAGTGGCTTTGTGAGCACTGAATGTGAGTGGGTTTTGGAGCCCAGTGTGTGTTTTTTACTTGCCCACCGGATGCAAGCTAGAATTAAAGATGACAGCCCATCAGTTTTTGGCTCCCGACTGTCCGAATCCAATGCAAACCTGCATGGGCCAGGTGGCTGCTGTGATGGTGGCCCTGGCCGTGGCTCCTGGCTTTACACCAAGTTTCCTAGAATCAAAGGTTTCTAGCTCACCAGACTTATTCACCTCTGTTCCCCATCTCCTTCCTTCTCCCTGCACAAACTCTGCACAAACTGGCATCTCACTCAGCACTCCGCCATCTTGGCTGCTTCTCCTGACCTCCTCCACGTGGCCTTTCTCTGCTCTCTCCTCCTATGATAATCTCAGGAACCAAGAGAGCAAGCTCCTGTTCTGCCATCATTTTATAGTGTAGAAATCAAAACCTTTAATCCAATATACAAAATAGGGAAGTCTCTAATACAAAGTCACTTATCAGAGACATGATGGGATTGTACCACCCCACATCAAAATGGGTGGGAAAGGCTTACTCCCAAAACCAAGCCCCAGGCTACAAGGATTCTGCCTGCCCACAGCCTGCCCCCAACACACATTAATATCACCTGGGTGACAGCCTCCACATGGGCAGTGCCATCTTTAACAAAGTGAGCATAATATATTTTATCTGCCCAACACTGGGCTTCCTTAAATAGTTCTGCTCAGAGAGTCTGCATCTGGCAGTGCTTTCTGCAGTATCCTGTTGTTATACTGAGCTCTGTAATGGTGGTGATCAAATTGTAGTCCATGTGGTTCTATAATCTTCTGATTAAATTTTATTTACTGGTCCTGTGTCTCAGAACTGTGACACTGCAATTGTTTCTCCAGTGGCATAATTTTTTTTCTTTGTCTTCTACTTTTGCATTGGCTGCAGTGTTCCTGATAGATACGTATATACGTGAATTCCAAACTGCCCTCTTGATGTTCCGCTTATCTGTCAGACCTCACCCTTACTGGACTATTGCCCCTGAGACAGAGGAATTCCAAGAAGCTGACAAGCCCCCCAAGGAGGAGCATTCCGGACATACCAGAACTTTTGCCTCAGTATCCCCTCAGACTCTCCCAAACACTATATAATTCGCCCCTAGTCTGTAACCGGGGTGTAAAGCCAGGAGCCAAGGCCAGGGCCACCATCAGAGCAGCCTGGTCCATGCAGGTTCGCATTGGATTCGCACAGTCGGCAAAGAAACAGCGGAGCCAAAAACTGGTGGGCCATAGTCTTTAATTCTAGCTTTGCACCCGGCGGGCAAGTAAAAATACACACTGGGCTCCAAAACCCAGTCACATTCAGTGCTCACAAAGCTACTGACTTATCCGAGTTTCCTAGAATCAAATGTTTCTAGCTCACCAGACTTATTCACCTCTGTTCCCCATCTCCTTTCCTTATCCCAGATACAAACTCTGCCCAAATTGGCTTCTCACTCAACATTCCGCCATCTTGGCTGCTTCTCCTGGCCTCCTCCACGTGGCCTTTCTCTGCTCTCCTCTGCTCTCTCTTCTAATGATTATCTCAGGAACCAAGAGCGCAAACTCCCGCTCCGTTCCCATTTTATAGTGTAGAAATCCAAACCCTTAATCCAATATACATAATGGGGAAGTCTCTAATACAAAATCACTTCTATGAGGCATGATAGGATTGTACCACCTCACACCAAAAAGGGTGGGACAGGCTTAATCCCAAAACCAAGCCTCAGGCTACAACAATTCTCAACACACATTAATATCACCTGGGCAACGGCCTCTTTAACAAAGTGAGCATAATACATTTTATCTGCCCAACACGGGGCTCTTCTCCCCGGGAGAAGTGCCCGGCAGGGTTCTTTTCTTCCTTTCAATAAAGGCTGTTACACTGGTCTTTCGGACTCCCATGGATTCCAACAGTTCCTACTCTGTTTTCTTGAGGCACTCCCCCTGTTGAGTATGTCTTCTCCCCTTATGGGAGACAGGAAAGCTAGAGCAGGATGGAGTGGAAAGAATGCCCTTTACCTAGACTGAATACATCTCTGGTAAATTCTTTCCCCCTAAAGAGTAAGTCTTTATTAAGGAGTTGTTGGGCAGATAAAATGTATTATGCTCACTTTGTTAAAGAGGCCATTGCCCAGGTGATATTAATGTGTGTTGAGAATTGTCGTAGCCTGAGGCTTGGTTTTGGGATTAAGCCTGTCCCACCCTTTTTGGTGTAAGGTGGTACAATCCTATCATGCCTCAGAGAAGTGACTTTGTATTAGAGACTTCCCTATTATGTATATTGGATTAAGGGTTTGGATTTCTACACTATAAAATGGGAACGAAGCGGGAGTTTGGCTCTTGGTTCCTGGGATGATTAGAGGAGAGAGTAGAGCCAGCAGCAGAAGGAGGCCACGTGGAGTAGGCCAGGAGAAGCAGCCAAGATGGTGGAATGCTGAGTGAGATGCGATGGGGAACTGAGGAGAATAAGGCTGGTGAGCTAGAAACCTTTGATTCTAGGAAACTCGGATAAGTCAGTGGCTTTGTGAGCACTGAGTGTGACTGGGTTTTGGAGCCCAGTGTGTATTTTTACTTGCCCGCCGGGTGCAAGCTAGGAGTAAAGGCTATGGCCCACCAGTTTTTGGCTCCATGGTTTCTTTACCGACTGTCCGAATCCAATGCGAACCTGCATGGGCCAGAAGGCTGCTGTGATAGTGGCTGAGGCCGTAGCTCCTGGCTTTACAGGAGTATATTCTGGGTATACTTCATAATGATTACTTTTCCACTCCTCCTGCTAGAATTATGAAGTTTATTTCTTGGATCTTTCCTATAAGAATCTAGTGGTGATTTTGGAGATTAAACCCATGAAAGTATAGGGGACCCCACTAAGACTGTGGCACCCAAGAGCTGAGCCTCCAGTGGTTCATCAAAATTATCATGTCAATCTTCCTACCAGCTTCAGGCTCCCGCCGCTTTCTCTGGTACCAGCTAAGCAGATCCCAGAGGGGACTGTCTACATGCACATCTCTCTAGGTTCCGTGTTTGCCTTGTCGCCTCGGTTCTCTGATGGGTCTAGGAAAGTAATTGATTTTCATTTTGGACAGCTTTTTTTTGTTGTTGTAGTGGTGACAATGATGACTTCAAAGCTCTTTACATATTGGAGATAAAGCTGGAAGTCCAAGGTTTATTTTTATGTATAGTGCCTCGACCAATAAAATTGAGTGAGACAGGCAACTAGTTCTCTCATATGTCTTCTATTAGTAGCTCCAAAAGTTAACTCAATGCTATCTGACTCTTCCTGCAATCACTCTATGGAGTAGAATTAAATAATCAACAACAAAGAAAAACCCCTTTCTACCTATATAACAGTTTATATAAAACAAGAACTATATTAGAACAGAGAAAGTTAAATCACTTTCCACTGGTGATTGATATAAAAGCATCACAGCAGATGTAGGTACAGAACATACAGCCCAGTGTTATAGTTTCTTGACCCAATTTTGTGCTCTCTCTCCCTCTATTTAATCCTAAAGCAAGAAAAATATAGTTCTCTATTTTAAAATGGAAGTGAGAGGTGGGAGCTCTGGGCTAAGCAATCCTCCAGCAGCTCTGGTAATTTTGACACATATTCCACTACTTATTCTAACACATCATCATTGCTCATATTTTAATCCCAAATGATTCAGTGCTGCTCAAATATTCCAGTAAAGCACAGCAGCACAATCTGAAGCAAGACCTTTATATTCTGGGAATTTGATCAACATGGTTGTGTGAAAAGAGAGAGCTTGAAGTTTGAAAATATGTTTGCACTCTGTGCATACATATCTGTGCGCTCTGCAAATTCTTTTAATACCTGGCATGAGTGCTGAAGCATCAATTTAGGGAACTAAGTATAAACAGTGGGGAACAAGAGCCACACAGCTTCTTTAAAGGGCAGGCCTGGGGAGTCAGTGATGCCATCCTGCTAGAGTCAGAAGTAGGTAAGCACAATAACACTGAAAAAAGACAGGCTAGGGTGCTTGCAGCTCCAAGTCACACCTGGTTTCCTAAATCGTGCAAAGCTCTGTAGTTAGAGAGGCTCAGCCTGCTAGTCCCAAGGGCGAGATAAGGAAGAGTGACTTCCATGGCAGTACTGACCCAGCAGTGCGTGAGGGCGCTGACAGTATACAGCCGGTGGCAGAAGAGCGACTGACTTGACAAGGGTCACAAATCCAAGCTGATGGGCAGGACATCTCCTGTCTCAGCAGCGACCAGCCACAGTGCACAGTGTCAGCTAAACAAAAGGCAAATGAATTTATTCTCTGTTGTTCTCTTAGAAGACTATAGCTGAAGTTTACTGTTATTTTTGTAATGATTCTATTAAACATTAAGTCAAGAATATTGTTAGTTGCATTAAATATTCATTCCCAAGTGGCAAAAGAAGTGAAACAGGAGTGTGGCAAATGTCATCTTTGTACAAAGAATCATTGTCTAAGAGGGAAAGGCTTTGATTTGTACATTTTACTAAATAAGTTCTGTGTTTTTTTTTAAAAAAAGTTCCTCTCAAGGAAGATTCAATTATTAAATAAAGAGCAAATATATACGTGAAGAAAATAAAATAACTTACAAGGAAAAGTAATATAAACTGAAAATCATAAAGCACATTTATATTGGATTTGAGAACAGTCTATAATATGATGACTGAAATAAAAATATAGGAAAATGCTGAAGCTAAATAATTTACAGGATAAAAAATATATATTTTGAAAATAAAAACTCATAACTATTTTTTCCCTTGAGCTCTCTGTGAAAGATGAATCTGAAGGATACATTGCTCTTATAAAAACAATTATTGAATTATTACTATGGAAAAGGCACTGAGGAAAAGTTTTATGAGTTAGTATAAAATATCCTCTCTGCCATAAAAATGATTTTGTATAGTTGGGATGTCATGGCTACCGAAAATCTGCAAATCAGAAAGCAGTTCAGAATTTAAACCTACTGCCAAATGAGCAGTAGATTTGTAGTGTTTGCTGATTTCTGGGGTGTGAAGTACTCCCAGCATGGATAATTTTAAACGGCTAGTGTAAAATTGATGAAAATTCCTGAAAATTTATAATCAGCTATTGCGAATCTATACAGGGTTGCTGCAACACACACCAGCTCAGATTTACTTTGAGCTCTGTGGCCAAGAAATGCATTTTGGAGAAATTGGAAATTTGGTTGAGTGTTAAAGCACAGGAGCTATAAAAGTAGTTTTGGGGGTGGGGTGAAGGCTTGTTAATTCAGATAGGAAATTGCTCAAGAGTCCAGACCAGAATTGGAAATGCCCACGAATGAATAGAACAGAATGGGTGGTCCAGAAAAGGGGATCTGATGTTGGAGTATAGACATGCAAAGATAAGATGCCATTCATATAGTGCTTTAACCGATGTAAGAAAAAGGTAGTGTTTCTGCTGTATGGAATAGCAAACTATCGAAGGTTTTTATCAGGTCTAAAACAAGATTACAAGATAGTGGTGCATTGTGAGGATTAGGCTGGAAGACAGTGAACTGAAGGAGTTAGAGACCTGAAGCATGGAGAATAGTTTTTGCTCTATCACATTTCAGGCTCCCTAGGAAGTATACTTTGAGACAGATTTTCATACAGGCCATTTATTGGGGCGAAGTCTCAGAATCAATAGCTATTGAAAGAATGAGGAAAAGAGCGTGGACAAGGAGAGCAACTGAATTGCAAACAAAGCCCTCAGTGAATCCTGTGGGGACCTCCAGCTAGGAAGACTCATGAGTTGAGATGTCTTAAAGTGTTTTGAGGGTGGTGGGCCTTTTTATTGTGATAGCAACAGGTTATTAGATGTGAACTGCCCCCAGATGGGGTGTTGCTTTTAGAGATGTCTGTCTTTCTCCAAGGACAGGTGCCGGAGAAGTGCTAGAGGAGTGGTGTAGGTAGGTAACCAATCCACCAGGCAACTAAGAGAGTCAATCCTGCAGTCCTAGAATGGTGGGTCAGGGTACCACAGCAAAGCCCACATATCTCACCTTAAAATACAGGTAAATTATTGAGAAAGTAGTCTAAGGTAGAAATGGAATTGGAAAAGAAGCTGTGAGATGCATTCAAGGGGAGACTCTATCGCGAAATTACTTTTCACTTTTACAAGTTCTGCTGGGCTCAAAGTAATATGTACTGTCCTTTGCTAGTTGCTCATTTTGTAATCCCACTTTTGTCTTCTAAAAATGTTTATTTTTAAACATTCTGTTCTTTCTCTGATACTTTAAATAACTAAAGTATTTATAAATCCTTAAGGTATATAAATCCACCGTTTGTTGTTTCTCCAGAATCTCACTAGTGAATCTGCTCTCATTTTGTGTTTGGAGATATGTGATGATGAGGCCATGCTTATTTAATAATGAGTAGTGGGAATTCTGGGGGTCACAATTAAATACCTCTCTCCAGAGAGGTTTGCAATTGCTGCCATGGCAGCCAGGTGCTTGACCAGCCTGAGGTTCCTGCAGACATCCCCGCTCAGTGCAGGCATCCTAGGGTCAGTGCCCTTCCTTGGAGCTTCCTGTCTATTGCAGCACCACGTTTCTGTCTTGTTCAATGGTTATTGCTCTCTGTTCTCCTCTCTCTTCTCCGCTTTCAATTTATTGTGTTTTTGTTTTGTTTTGTTTCATTCTTTTGAAGGGGATAGAGATAGACTTTCCCTCACTTTTGAGGAATTCACTGAGGCCCTGAAGAGTAAGTTTTATGGCGGAGGGACTTGCTCTGTAGTGGGAGAGTATGAACATCGAGATCTTTAGTCCATCAGATTTCTGGAGGTCAAAGTACTGGAGGCATGATATGAGGGAGATGAAGGCATGAAAGAGGAGTTTCAAATTTCTGAATTAGAACACTAGAACAAGGCTGAAGCAAATATGGGAGTCAGGAGAGAAAGTCTTTTTTTTTTAATGGTTTGAGAAGAACGTAGTGTGTTACAGTATATTCCTTTATATTCTATGCATGATATATAAAAGTTTAAATACTAGAGTGTATTTAATATTTAAACCTATATTAAATTTTTATGCAAAAATATTTCAAATAAAAGCTAGAGCTGTTGGGCCATTAACTAACCTAAAATAGTACATATAATGTATATAATTTTAGATTTTTTAAAAATTTTTTTGCAATAGAGAGCATTCTATTTAGTATGAAACATTAAAGAAATTCATGATATTTCAGGGAGTTAAATGTTAAAGGTGTGATCAGCTGTGAATGCAAGTGGGTTAGTCAACATTAACTATTTACATAAAAAACATTATATCAATATAATTTCAAACTGAGGCATATATCAAAAATGTTTTGAATTTAATACTAGGGCATCCCCCCAAAAAACCATGTTGACTGAATTTATATGAGGTAAAAGTTTGATTTTATAAACCAATTATTTGCTTAGTACTACACCACTAATTTTAGAAATTTTATATTTTATATTTTAATGTTTTGTAGGACAAATTGTGCTATTTCTTTTTGATTTTATATTTCAGACTTTTTTCTTATTGGCTGATTTTTTACTGGCTATTTTTTTATTACACAAACTTTAGAATTAGTTTGTATATTTTTTTTCTGAAATCTTATATTTTGCTGTCATTATGTAAAATTAATCAGTTGGCTTAGGGTAATTTTCACCTTTATTGTGTTTTCCTACTCAGACCATTGACATGACATTTTTTTTTCATTTAATAGAGACAGAGAGAGGGACAGATAGGCAGATGGGGCAGATAGAAGGGGAGAGAGATGAGAAGCATCAATTCTTCATTGTGGCACCTTAGTTGTTCATTGATTGCTCTCTCATATGTCCTCGACCCATGGGCTACAGCAGACTGAGTGACCCCCAGCTCAAGCCAGTGACCTTGGACCCAAACTGGTGAGCCCTGCTCAAACCAGATGAGCCTGCGCTCAAGCTGGCAACCTTGGGGTCCTGAACCTGGGTCCTCTGCATCCCAATGTGACACTCTATCCACTGTGCCACTCACTGCCTGATCAGGAGACCTTATTTATTTATTTATTTATTTATTTATTTATTTATTTATTTTTAATTAAATATTAACATTTGTCCTTTAGAAGGGTGTACAATTTTGTTTTTCAGTAGGTCTTGTACATTTCTTTTCCAGTAGAATGTTAAATTATTGTGGTAATAGTGTGCATCCTACTTCATTCCTGATTTTGTGGGACATGTATCTAAGGATAACTAGTGTAACTGGGCCAGAATTCTTATTTGTGTCTTCCTTAATGGAAAGTCCCGGTTTTTTCAATTAGGACACACTAACTCTCAGCAAAACTTTATTAATAGGTGAAAATGTACATCCATATAATTTTATAAAACATATATCTATAAGGTATATTATAAAATAATAATAATAATAGTGAAATAAAATATAATTGAATCAAATTTACATACCTGGGGGTATTAAAATTATCTTTTTAAAAAACATTGATTTTTATAATAGTCTTGATATGCTACTTTCTTATATACTTTACCCATAAATATTTCCATATATTGATAGATATATATTTGAAGATTGTTGCAGTTTGTGTTTTCCAAGATGGTAACAACAAAACCTCCCTCTCACATGCTGTCCTAAGCTGTGCCCTTGCCACTCCTTCATCCCTGGTGGCCAATGGGCATCCCTGGGGTCTGGGCAGGCTGATGATTGCTTTGGCCAAAATAGAGTGCTGTGGAAGTAACACTCTGGGACTTCTGAGGCTATGTGTCAAAAGAAACTCAGCTTTCATTTTATTCATTTAAACACTAGAGCTTGAAGCTCTGAGCCACCATAAGAAATATGACTACTCTGAGGTGGCTATTCTGTGGGGAAACTAACCTACATGGAGAGGCTTCACTGAGGTGCTCCAGTAATGGCTCTAGTCTTCAAGCCACCCAGCCCAGCCATCAGACATGGTTGACAAACAAATCTTAAGGTGATTCCAGTCCCCAGCCACGAAGGCACTTCCAGGCTTTGACTCTTTCCATGCACAGCCAGAGATTATGGAGCATTGCTAAGCTATTCCCCACTGTGCCTTGAATTCCTGACCCACTGAGTCCAGGAGCTTTGACAATTTGAACTTTACTGGAGCCTTGTTTCCTGGAGAAGAGAAATCTTCTCCCTCTTTCTTGCTCTGGGAAATGTCTTTTTTTATGGATATTTTATGAGGTTTTCTTCTTAAGTTTTATTTGCTTACCTCTTGCTCTGAATAGATTGTTACCTCATGATAAGACCAGACAAAGACCCTCCAAATTTCTACTTTTTGTCTTATAAATAATTAGATTAACTCTTGTCTTCACTAACTAATATGGGTAAAATGCCTGTTAAGTTGACATGATCCAACTTTAGTCAGACTCCTCTCCCTTCCCCAGGGCCCAGAATTAACCACAGCTTTGAATTTAAGCAGTCACTGAAATATGAAATAACTCTCCCCTATTGGCCCCTTCTGAGAATCTGCCGATTGTAAAGAAAATGATTTCTTTCTCACCTGACCGATTATGCCACCTGTCACCTCATCCACCTGCTCACCTCCTTCCACCACACCCAGTTCTTTCTATTGTGTTTTCTTCTCCCTATAAAAGGGATGCCTTCCCTTTCCACTTTCCCTGAGAGATATTGGCAGATCTTATGGTTCAAGCCTTCTCCCTGTTGCAATAATCTCTTTCAAGGGTCCCCTTAACATAGTCTCTCCTTACTAATATAAAAACTTGCATTTTTTTCCCTTGGCAGAATAATAACTAAGGAAATCTGTTAACTATTGGGTTAATCAATTGACCTTGGTTTTTAATTTACTTTCCAATCTATTCCAGCCATTTATACTCAGGGAAGCAGAAGTTTTGTCAGTGTTAACTCAAAAATTCAGCACTGTAGGCAGGGTCATTTCACCACAAAATTATCAGAAATGTTTTCACTTAGATATCTATAGGATGATAATTTGAATAACTTCTTTTAATTTGTGAATGGAATATTTTCTTGTGATATTCTAGACATCTTGGTAATTTTCACTGTAGTTGAGTAAAATACAGATAAATTTTATTCAGACAGTTTTAAAGTGTTATATTAAAACCCCACAGGGACAATTGGTTCATAGTTAATATAAATCCCTCTCTTCTCAAAATTTAAATTCTGACCCATCTACTTAGTATTATATAATATGCCATCACCAGCTAGTCTACCTGGGCAAGAAGGGTTACTATTGAGCCATACAGTAGAGCCATAACACAATTACTGAACCAATAAAACATGATAGTATTTTTTACTTACTAATTAGTAAACCAAAAGTAGAAATAAATGCTATGGACTGTCTAAACCTAGGAACATTTTCTAAGCATGGATGTTTTGGAAAGGATCAAATTTCAAGGACGTTTTTGCCAAGGACCAAATCTCTCCGTGGACAATTTGGAGAGGACCAATTGTATGCTAATCAAGTACTACTGTATAGAAAAGGGAAAAAATTTCCTTAATGTTTTCATTACAAAGGTAAGAGATGACTTTATCTTATCTGCTCATATATTTTTTTTTTCCTAGGCAATGACTAAAATTTTAGGAAGAGAAAGACTGTGCCCCACACACATGCTCAGCTAGGTAAAGGAACAGTGATAAGGATTTCTAATCTGGATTAGCATGATGGTCTTTGCCAAATTTCCTGTCCTCTGAGTTTTGGTTTGGCTGTGTTTCCTTTATCTAGCTATAAGATTGAGTGGCTAATTTCTGATTGCATACAATTCATGAATATTTTAAGGTTAAAATTAGATAATGAGCTAAGTAGTTCTTGGAAACTGGAGTGCTCTACAAAAACAGTACATGTAAAATCAGAATTTTACAAGAACAAGTTCACATATGTTCTCTCCCTTGACCCTCACTTCCAAACCGTATTGACTGATATGGTCTTTTTACCTGCAATGATTCTCAACTGTGAGTATAGAAATCTTACTCTAACTTCAAGATCTCCCTCAAACACCGCCACTTAACCAAAACATTTTCCTAATCCTAATAATTATATATATTCACTTCATCTATTTAAAACACTTGTATGGTAATCTGTACCCTCCCCGCCCCCCCCTTTGAGAGAGAGAGGCAGAGAGAGAGGGAGACAGGAACATCAAGCTGCTTCTTGTATGTGCCTTGACCGGGGACTAAACCCACATAACCTTGTTGTTCCAGGAAGACACTCTTAACCAACCAAGCTAACCAGCCAGGGCCTAATCTGCACCCTTTTTAATGATACTGTTTAGCAATTAGTCTCGCTGTCTACAGGTCACTTCCCACTTCCAGGCTGCAAACTCCTGGAGGGAAAGGACCTCTTCTTTGCTGGAGCTTCTGTAGCACATCATCTCGTCCTTCACAGAG
Source organism: Saccopteryx bilineata (assembly GCF_036850765.1). Taxonomy (NCBI): domain Eukaryota; kingdom Metazoa; phylum Chordata; class Mammalia; order Chiroptera; family Emballonuridae; genus Saccopteryx; species Saccopteryx bilineata. The sequence goes on along the minus strand of NC_089501.1, from coordinate 12,531,895 downwards.
AGCGGGCAGCTCAGCACCTAGGTTTTCAATTGAATTCTATAAAAAAATTATTAATATTGATGTCCTTTCTCTGAGATATTTTTAGAACAGGAAATTTTGACTCTACATAAAAACGCAGGGTAAATAGCAAAATGAAGGTTAGTAAGGTTCTCTCTCACTTATCACTATTGTGAAATAATCTCAATTAATTTGATTACATCCATATTTCTTGACATGTTGTTACAGTTTTTTATGTCCCTGCTAATGAAGTTTTATCTCTGTAAAGTGATAAAAAAATATACCCTGTGATCTCAGGGTATATTTTATTAATATTACTCTTTAAAGAAGACCTAAATTAAATCAATCCCTTGACATAAGTAGAATATTTTGCTCAATTTCTATTATTAGGTCCTTCAGGGTTATTCTCATCTAAAAAAAATAAAAAAGGTAGTTAAATTCTCTTTTTTTTTTTCCCCTGGAGTGGTTCTAACAGTCCTTGGTGCCACTAGTGCTTTGCTGTTTGTTGTCAGGGAATATTAACTTGCTCAACATCCAGAGTGACTACCAGCTCTTTAATGTATCTCTCATTCTTTCTATTCTTTCTCTTCGGATTGAAAACGTGGAAGAAAATGAAATGCATTATAATTTTAATTGCTAATTAGCTACACATGGTAAAGCAGTTAAATGTTTCTTTGGTGGCAGAACCTCTGTCTTATACTGATGACAGTGCTCTCTTAACCTGTATTTAACATGATTGATTTATCTAGGATGCTATTCAGGGGCACAATGTATCACGTAAAATTTCTTATGAAGCAAATATCCCTGTAATCCACCAAACCTGTGGTATATGATAAGTTTTGTTAACCCCTTTGATACACAGGGGAGGGCAAAAGTAGGTTTACAGCTGTCTGTATGGAAAAAGACATGCAGGTTATGATTAAGACAATAGCTTTATTAACTGTGTTTCATGTACTCAGCTGTAAACCTACTTTGCCCATCACCATATAAAGCATACTTGGAAGAAATCCAATATGAAAAACTATATTGCCTAAAATTTATATATAGATGGAGAATTAGCTCATAAAGAAAAAAACGAGGAGTTGGTGATCTTATTATTCTCTGAGTCCTTCTATGATAATAAAAGTAGGAGTTATTTTACAATCTAATGAGTCATGTAGAAACGCACGTTTTGCAGAGCGTAGTGACACCCTCTCCTGTCAGGTGAGACAATTTGGACGGTTTCATTTCTTCAGCACACATGTTTTGAGTACCTGGCGTGCTCCAGACATGTGTAGTTTGCTGAGGATGCAGCCCTGGACAAACACAAATGGCTCCTGCCTTCATGGAGCTGCCTCAGAATGTAGTCGGACATTTAAAATTTAAGATAAAATATTACAATTTCAAAATCCCTTATGCTAGCACATAAGTTCTATGAGGGTAAGGATCTTTATTTTTATTCACTGACTTATCCCAAGTACCTAGAATGTAGATTAAATCCTTAATAAATATTTGTTGAATAACTTTTAACAAAAATGATCTTTGGTTAAATTTCTCTTATATAATAGGCATTTTACAAAACCATTTCTTCTATATGTCTCTGGGTAGGGGTGAGGAGGTTGGGACAATTTTGCCACATTAACAGTAGAAAGTCATATTTTCCTTACTCCTACTCTTACCTGCATAAGCCATACCCTCCCAACTGCCTCAAAATTTCACTTATTTTTTAGAAATTCCTTAGAGTGTGTGCAGATATGAACAAGTCTCGCATCTGACAGATTCTTCCCTTTAGGGCCCAAGTCTGCTTGCTGATATTCTTTGCCAGTGAAGGTGCAGGAAGGTTCTCGGCATGGACATTACTGCTGGGCAATCAATCTCCCCTCAGAATAATGATGTAGTTTGTGCCAAGTGCACTATCTCTTAACATTTCTGGAATACATATTTATTTCCTCCATTCAGAGCCACATTTCACCACAGGAACTCCCGAGCATTGCTGCTCATGCTAATGGTCTCTCAGACTCGCACTGGGAGGAATATCTTCAGACTCTGTGAGCAATGCTCTCTACCCAGAGCTCTAAATTGCTAAGTTGGGTGAGGGCAGAAGGTGGACCTTGCTGCGATCTCCCTGTTCCTCTTTCCCTTGTGTCCACTGATCCTCAGACTGGGTGGATGCAGCATGGCCAAACCTGGACTTGCAGAATTAACTTGAGATCAGCAGGCTGGAAGAGTACATTACAAAACTGGACGGTAACAGGAGACAATACTCCTACCATCATGTAGGCAGCAATTTCTAACTAAATGACATCATTAAATTGGGCCATCTCTAATCAAGTTAGTTTACCCAGTTTCAAAAAACTAAGTGTACTTCCCTTTAAATAAACAAACCTTCTGGATAGGTACAGAGAATATAAACATAAATACAAATTCGAGGCTTCTGGCTGCATGTTATTTTTATTTATTTATTTTTTGTATTTTTCTGAAGTTGGAAATGGGGGAGGCAGTTAGACTTCCACATGCGTCTGACCGGGATCCACCTGGCATGCCCACCAGGGGGCGATGATCTGCCCATCTGGGGAGTCTCTCTGTTGCAACCAGAGCCATTCTAGCGCCTGAGGCAGAGGCCACAAAGCCATCCTCAGTGCCTGGGCCGACTTTGCTCCAATGGAGCCCTGGCTGCGGGAGGGGAAGAGAGAGACAGAGAGGAAGGAGTGGGGGTAGAGAAGCAGATGGGCGCTCCTCCTGTGTGCCCTGGCCAAGAATTGAACCCGGGACTCCTGCACGCCAGGCCGATGCTCTACCACTGAGCCAACCAGCCAGGGCCTAGGCTGCATGTTATTATATTTAAAGTCAGGTTGAATAAAACTGATAAGAGTTTACTAAGCATTTACTTGTGCCTGGCACTAATGACTAAAAAAGCAGAAGATAAAGTTTTTGTTAACTGGGGAATTTTTTGGGGTATGTGTGTTTGAAAACTCCCAAATTGCTGGTAGATATCAGTGGAATGAATTGCTATATATGTGGTGTATTTGTTGAGTTTTTAAGGAGATCCTCTGAGCCCCATAGTACTTCCTTGCTTTGCATGCTTATACCTATCACATAGGAGAAATAATTTTCCAGTTTCAGTTAGTTCAGTGCAGCTTGCCAGAAAAGAAGGAACACATTAAACATTTCCTTAGAGGAAGTTTTCATGGGGTTGGGCACAGAGAGGCTTGGGGCCATCACCGGCCCACTGGCTTCTGCAGAAGTGATGGAGTCGAGGAAAGTGACATCAAGTTAGCTTGAAGGCAGGCTGTGGTTTCCATACAAATTTAGTCAAAATCACCTCAATGAAAATTATAGCTGAATCACACTAATATTGAAGTAATGATTAGTATAATGACATGGAAACCTCCTTGTAAAGCCAGTAGGCACGGCCACCACCACAGCTGCCTGGCCTGTTCCGGTTCGCATTTGATTCGGACAGACGGTAATGAAACAACGGAGCCAAGAACTGGTGGACCATCAGCTTTAATCTTAGCTTGCACCTGGCGGGCAAGAAATACACACAGTGGGAGAACACTTCCCTTTCCATTTAGGGCTCCCAAAGCCACTGACTCATCCGAGTTTCCTAGAATCAAAGGTTTCTACTTCACCAGCCTTATTCGCCTCTGTTCCCCAGCTCCTTCTCTGCACAAACTCTGCACAAACTGGCTTCTCCATCAGCATTCCACCTTCTTGGCTGCTTCTCTTCTCCTCCACGTGGCCTTTCTCTGCTCTCCTCCTGCATAGGCTCCTCTGCCCATTTTATAGTGTAGAAATCAAAACCTTTAATCCAATATACAAACAAGGAAGTCTCTGATACAAAGTTACTTAGGGTGAAAAAGGCTTAGCAACTAAGCCTTAGGCTATAACAACCCTCTGCCTGCTTACAGCCTGTCCCCCACACCCAATGCAAACTATAAGCGAGCAAACATATATATCGTATTTACAAACTTCTTTGACTAACACTCCTGGAACTGAGAATAAAACAATCTAGGTTTTAGTTCTGACTTTGATTTTGCTGGCTCTGTGATCTTATGCAAGTCATTGAACCTTACTGAGTGTAAACCAGTAGTCATAGCCACCATTACAGCTGCCTGGCCCATGCAGGTTTGCATTATATTCGGATAAATGGTATTGAAACAACAGAGCCAAGAACTGGTGGGCCATGACCTTTAATCCTAGTTTGCACCTGGCGGGCAAGTAAAAACACACACTGGGCTCCAAAACACACTCATTCAGTGATCACAAAGCTACCGACTTATCCGAGTTTTCTAGAATCAAAGTTCCTAGCTCACCAGCCTTATTCACCTCTGTTTCCCATCTCCTTCTCTCTACACAAACTGGCTTCTCCTTCAACATTCCACCATCTTGGTTGCTTCTCCTGGCCTCCTCCACATGTCCTTACTCTGCTCTCCTCTCTAATACTAATCTCAGGAACCAAGAGAGAGCATGCTCCCGGTCTGCCTCATTTTATAGTGTAGAAACTAAAACTTTTAATCCAATGTACAAACAAGAAAGTCTCTGATACAAAGTCACTTATCAGAGGCATAATGGGATTCCTCATGAGAGTGCACCATCCTACATCAAAAAGGGTGGGAAAGACTTAGTCCTAAAACCAAGCCCCGGGCTACAAGGATCCTGCCTGCCCACAGCCTGTCCCTAACACACATTAATATAATCACACCCATCCCAAGCAAGAAGGGCAACCAATACCATCACCTGGGTGACAGGCTTCCACGTGGGCAGTACCATCTTTAACAAAGTGAGCATAATATATTTTATCTGCCCAACAATCCACCCCTATGCTCACTTTACTACCCGCAATCTACATCACTGGCATCCTGGTGCAAGGAAATTAGGCACATTACACAAAGTACAAATACATGACAAATCATACAATTTCAACAATTACAAAGGTACATTTCACCAGTCTCTGAGCACTTTGCCAAAAGCACAAAATGTCTTTGGCTTTCTTTCTAGCCATGGGAAAAACTTCCCGGGGCAGGGGAGTGCTTCCAGCAAAGCCACCCCCTACCCCCATCAGGGTATTTCATATTGTCCAAAATCCGTAAGTCCATCCAACAAAGGAGCCAGTGCCCACTCCGATTATAGTCCAGGAAATCAGACCATGCACGTGGGACCTCAGCCACCCCCTTCATCCCTGCTGTCCTGGCAGGTCTTACACTGTCCCAAGGAGGAGCATGTGGCAATGGCAGTCAGCATTTCCATCTCTGTTCTGGAGAGCACGATGGCACCCACCCCTATGTCCCCAAATCGCAGACCTACCAGAGTGTAGTAAGAACTCCTTGCTGCTGGGCTCTCACCTTCTGGAGACTGCGGGTCACAACTCCACCCGATTCTCCTCATCCTCCAAAAATGAACTGAAAACACCAGCTACCACTGCTGGGCTCTCACCTTCTGGAGACTGCGGGTCACAACTCCACCCGATTCTCCTCATCCTCCAAAAATGAACTGAAAACACCAGCTACCACTGCTGGGCTCGAGTCACGGGCCGCTGCTGCCTTCTCCTCTGCAGGACTTGCAGCTCCAGCTCCGGCCTCAGACCCAGCCTCCTACTGCTGCTGGCTCTCCATAACATCCAGGGCAATCTGCAACTCATGAACCTGTGATTCCTCCTCCAGCAGCTGTTCCATTTCCAAGTGAATCTCACGAACCTGGTCGGCCTCCTCTGGTGCTTGCTCCAGCTTCAGGGTCGGCATCTCTTTCTCCCACATTTGCTCCAGCTCCTTCCACTGCTCGGTTTGCAGGTCCCAGGCAGCCTCTTCCACAGAGCTTTCAGTTTCTTCATGCATGGCTGTAAAAGTCAGTCAGCCAACAGCCCCCAAAAGGACAGCCATGGGGAACCATAACAGCAGCCAGTCCTCTATCTACTGCACCACTCAAAGGTGGTGGTGACTTCATACCGAACTGTATCAAATCCTGTAGACTACGTCAAATGTAAAGCCAGTAGTCATGGCCACCATCACAGTTGCCTGCCCCGTGCAGGTTTGCATTATATTCAGACAGACGGTAATGAAACAATGGAGCCAAGAACTGTTGGGCCATCACCTTTAATCCTAGCTTGCACCTGGCGGGCAAGTAAAAACACTCACTGGGCTCCAAAACACACTCATTCAGGGCTCACAAAGCTACCAACTTATCCGAATTTTCTAGAATCAAAGTTCCTAGCTCACTAGCCTTATTCACCTCTGTTTCCCATCTCCTCTCTACACAAACTGTGCACAAACTGGCTTCTCCTTCAGCACTCCACCATCTTGGTTGCTTTTCCTGGCCTCCTCCACGTGGCCTTACTCTGCTCTCCTCTCTAATACTAATCTCAGGAACTGAGAGAGAGCAAGCTCCCAGTCTGCCCCACTTTATAGTGTAGAAACCAAAACTTTTAATCCAATATACAAACAAGGAAGTCTCTGATACAAAGTCACTTATCTGAGGCATAATGGGATTCCTCATGAGAGTGCACCACCCTACATCAAAAAGGGTGGGAAAGGCTTAGTCCCAAAACCAAGCCCCAGGCTACAAGGCTCCTGCCTGCCCACAGCCTGCTCCAACACACATTAATATAATCACGCCCATCCCAAGCAAGAAGGGCAATTAATATTATCACCTGGGTGATGGGCTTCCACGTGGACAGCACCATCTTTAACAAAGTGAGCATAATATATTTTATCTGCCCAACACTGAGCTTTTTCTTTTTAATATGTTTAAGGAGAAGGCTACATGTGAGGACCTTCTGCTCCAGTTCTAAAATCTTATAATTCAAATGGCTGAGCTGTGTGGCTAGACCTGGAGAAAAGAGCAGTGTTGATTGAACTAGTCTTAGGCTTTGTGAAAAGGGTGTTATAGACAGAATGTTTATGTCTGCCCAACCTTCTTCTGTTGGAACCTAATTCCCAATGTGATGGTATTTGGAGGTGAGGCTTTTGGAAAGTGATTAGGTCATGAGTGTGAAGTCTTATAGAGATTCTAGATAACTCCCTTACCTCTTCTACTCTGTGAGGCCACCATAAAAAGACAGCATTTATAAATCAGAAGGAGGGCCCTCACCAGACACTGAGTCTGCCAGCATCTTGGTCTTGGACTTCCCAGCCTCTGGCACAGTGAGAAATAAATTTTTGTTGAATATAAGCCACCCAGTCAATAGTATTGTTATAGCAGCTCAAACAGACTATACCAGTAAGTCTAGACCTGGACTGTCAACAAATACAGTAAAGTGGTTCTGCATCCAATTTCCAATGTATGTAGGGGGAATATCCTTATAGCACCAAACAATTCTCAGTACTAGCTGGTTCAATTCAACTGAGCAATTCAACTCAATTCTGACACTGCCTACCCAGAGATAGCATCTGATTCCACCAGTTAAGGGCTCAGTCCTACAAGACTCAATGCTATACACTCTCGCTTCAAATGCTAGTCACAAGTCCAGATCGTCATCTGGGCTTCTGACAGACCAACTATAAATTGGAGGTTTTAACAACCCTCTTCCAAGTCAGGGTGCCAATTGCAAGTCTAAGTTTTTGCCTGTACTTCTGAACAACTGGCTATAAATCAGAGATTCCCACAACCCCCTCCTGGAGTTCAATCAATTCTGTGAGTGGCTCACAGAATGCAGAACATTTTACTTTCTACATATTTGGTTTATAAGAAGGCAAAGCAAGATGTAAGAGGTGCATGAGGAAGTTCTGCACCCTGTATTTGGGAAAGGGTGCAGAACTTCCAAGTGTTCGCTACCCTAGAAACTGACTAAAACCTATTGTTTAAAACCTATTGTTTGGTGGGGTTGTTTTTTTTTTTTTTCAGGGACAGAGAGAGAGTCAGAGAGAGAGACAGATAGGGACAGACAGACAGGAACAGAGAGGGATGAGAAGCATCAATTCTTCACTGTGACACCTTAGTTGTTCATTGATTGCTTTCTCATATGTGCCTTGACCACAGGCCTTCAGCAGACCTAGTAACCGCTTGCTCTAGCCAGCAACCTTGGGTCCAAGCTGGTGAACTTTTGCTCAAACAAGATGAGCCTGCACTAAGCTGGAGACCTCAGAGTCTCGAACCTGGGTCCTCCACATCCCAGTCCAACGCTCTATCCACTGTGCCACTGCCTGGTCAGGTTATTCTTTGGTGTTTTTATGGAGACTTTAATATACAGGCATAATTGATTAAATCATTGGCCATTGGTGACTGAACTCAATCTTTTTTTTATTTTTATATTTTATTTATTCATTTTTAGAGAGGAGAGAGAGAGAAGGGGGGAGGAGCTGGAAGCATCAGCTCCCATATGTGCCTTGACCAGGCAAGCCCAGGGTTTCGAACCGGCAACCTCAGCATTTCCAGGTTGACGCTTTATCCACTGCGCCACCACAGGTCAGGCTGCACTCAATCTTAAACCCTTTTCCCTTCCCTGCAGATCAGAGTGGAGGGACTGAAATTCTAATCCGTGGCTCCACTGGTAACCAGCCCCACCCTTAAGTGCTGTCCAAAAGTCACACATGAACACAACAAAGACCCCTTTACGGCCCTTACTACTTAGGAAATTCCTGGGGATTTAGGAGGTACGTGCAGAAACAGGGAGGGAACAAAGATCAAATATGTATTTCTTATTATAAATTATAATGTCACATACAGGAAATAGATAATTGAAGAAAGAGAAGGGGAAGAAATTCCAGTAAGAAGGACACCAGGGCTAGAACAAAATGCAAATTGTGGGTCTCAAAGAAAGTGTTCTGACTTACAGGTCAGATTGGCTATAATAACACTGTACTTAATTTTCTAGAATGATCTCTGTGGTTCCAATTACAATTACTCTTCCGCAATTGTGTCATGATATTTTAAATTCTTATCTCCTTTCCTATTGCTCTGACTGATACTGGTTTTGATGCTAGTTCTGGTGGTTTGTGGCTAGTTTAGTATAAAAAGCATTTTATAAAATCTGAACTTGGAGAAGCTTAGGCTTTTGTGGTAAGATTTATTCGGAGTCAAAATGGAAGGTTGTTCACAGGTTCCCAATGTTTGATCTCCCTCTTTCTTTTTTTTTTTTTTTTTTTTTATAAATAAATTTTTATTTTAATGGGGTGACATCAATAAATCAGGGTACATACATTCAAAGAAAACATTTCCAGGTTATCTTGTCATTTAGTTATGTTGCATACCCATCACCCGAAGAGAGATCGTCCTCCGCCACCCTCCATCCAGTTCTCTCTGTACCCCTCCCCCTCTCCCTCTCCCTCCTTCCTTCCCCCCACCCCCCATAGCCACCACACTCCTGTTCATGCCTCTTAGTCTTGCTTTTATGTCCCACCAATGTATGGAATCCTGCAGTTCCTGTTTTTTTCTGATTCGCTTATTTCACCCCGCACAATGCTACCAAGACTCCACCATTCCGCTATAGGTGATCCGATGTCACCATTTCTCCTAGCTGAATAATATACCATGGTGTATATGTGCCCCATCTTCTTCATCCAGTCCTCTATTTTTTTTTACAGTGATTAAGAGCCTTTAAGCAAACTCTTGGCGAATACAGCAAGAATCCATAAATGAGTAGTGTCCTTAACATGTTCCCCAAGTCCAAGTTGACCCCATCACCATGCCAAATCCCTGAAAAATGCAACCCAACCACAGTTCAGTCTGTTAGGAGCTGTCACAGGGAGCAGGAGTCCAGGAAAGTTCCCCACAGGATAAGTCTGCATGGCACTGGAATTGTTGTCACCATTCTGTACTTTGCAGCTCATGTCCAAGTCCCACTGACCGCTGCTTCTAGCTGGTAATGATTCAGGTAGAGTGGAAAAAGCCATTTGCAGCATGCGTGGATATGGAGCTTCTGTTCTCCTCTGCCTGGAGAGTTGAGACCAGGTTGCTTTTCCCTGGAGCTCTGTGACTGTGGCCTGGTAAAGAGAACCTTGGGATACACTAAGCTGGGTGGCAAAGGTAAATTCATAATACAAGTTGGCAAAAGGAGGAAAGAGAGCTCTAAATTAAGAGTAGGTCCCAGCCTGAAATATGAGTGGGGCATTGAGGTAGGAGGGATAAAGGAAACACTATATATTAAGCAAAGCAGCAGAAAATAGGACTATCAACACCCACAACAGAGATCTTTGAGGGAAGAATAAAAAACCTGACTATTCAGGCAAAACATAGTTAAGTGGCCCTTGTGCGAATGAGATCAGTTTACCTGCTTCTTGGAAGAAATACCCTAGGCTCGCTCTTTCTTAATGAGGAAACAGTCCAGTCTTGTCTTCAAGTAAGCCCAGAATAAAAATCAAAGTCCAGATATTCTGCACCATGGTTTAGCTCAAATCAAAGCTCAGTTCAGTGTAGGTGCTGCTCAAAGCCTGTACTTGGGAGATCGTCTGGCTGCCAGCTCATGAAGCATGGTTGCAAATTTGGCTGTTGTTAAGGTGTCTGTTGGTAAAATAAGTTTGTAAATATGATATATAGGTTTGCTTGCTTATAGTTTGCATTGGGTGTGGGGGAGAGGCTGTAAGCAGGCAGGGTTGTTATACCCAAAGGCTTAGTTTTAAGACTAAGCCTTTCCCACCCTAAGTGACTTTGTATCAGAGACTTCCTCGTTTGTATATTGAATTAAAGGTTTTGATTTCTACACTATTAAAGGGGGCAGACCAGGAGCTTGCTCTCTCTTGGTTCCTGAGATTTGCCTTAGGGGAGAACAGGTAAAGGCTACGTGAAGGAGAGGAGAAGCAGCCAAACTGGCGGAATGTTGGAGGAGAAGCTAGTTTGTGCAGAGTTTGGAGATGGGAAACAGAGGTGAATAAAGCTGGTGAGGTAGATACCTTTGATTCTAGGAAACTCAGATAAGTTAGTGGCTTTGGGAGCCCTGAATGGAAAGGGAAATGTTTTCCCACTGTGTGTATTTCTTGCCTGCCGGGTGCAAGCTAGGATTAAAGCTGATGGCCCACCAGTTCTTGGTTCTGTTGTTTCATAACCGTCTGTCTGTATCAAATGCGAACCTGCATGGACCAGGTGGCTGTGATGGTGGCCGTGGCTACTGGCTTTACAGTAACCAACATTTTTACAATGAAAAGGAGGACAAAACTAAATTGAAGAAAACAATATCATAAATAAAAGAAACATTTTATTTATTGCAACAATAATACACTATAATATGATAAATGCATAATAAAAACATTTGTAATATTTTATATTGTAATTATGCTTAAATGCCTATTAATTTTTAATAATAATTGTAAGAAAAAAGTACTCATTTAGATAGTGATCCCTGATGAATCCTCATGTCAAATACAAATAGGTCACATCACATGCAATGGATCGACTCTGCATCAATTGAATACGGACATTTACAGATTTGTCTTCCAATATTAAAAAGAAGGACGTGTAGGAGGACACTTTTCAAGGGAGAACAGAACTTACAGAAAAAGGACTGTCCTCCCTAAAGGAGGACGACTGGTCACCTTACTGTTGTGTTTCTCTCAAGTTTGACTTCCATTGTGCATGTCCTAAAATGGAATAATTTCCTTCTTGCTTCCCCAGCACAGAACAGTGCCTCGGGGAAGCTCCTCCCACACCTGAGTCCGGAGTACTGAGTGTACAGTGAACTCTGAGGACACAATAGATTCTTAAATGTGCAATTGGGCCTGAGAATGTTTAGCCATCTAGAAGATTAAGCTAAGTGGAATGTTGGAGCTGCTTTCTTATTCAGGCTTTCCAAGTTTTATAAACTATAATGCCCAATATCCTTTGCTCTCTTTCCCCATGATCTAGCTACCTGCCTACCTTAACACTACCATGCCAGATCTCTAATCCCTTTAAAATGCCCAGTTTAACTACAGATGTGTGTCAACCACTAACATTGTGATTATTGTTCTAGTTTCTACGGCTGAGGTTCTTCCTCCTGTACAACCCCAAGGAGCCTGAATGGATTTTCACTTTCGTATCAGGGAATCTTCATTTGAGACCGGACTTCAGGTTACATCACATATTCAGATACACATATTCTGTGTATCTGTATTTTCTTAATCCTCTCCTTCAGGCTGAGCTGGACTTTTCTCGTCTCTGCTCTCATAATGACCTGTGCATTCCTCTATTGTTTCATTTAAATATTCACATAGGTATTTCTCTTCTCACCAAACTGAGTTTCTTCATGAAAAAAATTTTTTTTTAATTTGTAGGTTTAACATAGTGAACAACACATGGTCACAATATACCTGGTTGAGTGAATGTTAGCTGTTGTTAAGCTGTAGGTCCCACATTTTGTAATATAAAATGCCATCTTGATATCAGGAGCTGAAGGAATTTTTGAACTTAAACATATTTTAATATGATACTGCTCTCATATTTTTCCTCTAATATATTTTAAAAGCTTGCTACATCTTTTAGCAAATGAAAAAAAAATGTGAAGTTCTATTAGTAAAAAGAAAATATTCAGACCTAAAAGACCTCAAATACAAGATCAATAGGCTGTAAAGGTAATTATCTAATTTATCTGGGTCACCCTTACCTTTATTGCTAGAAGAACTGGCTTTATTTCAATTCAGTCATAAAACCAGTGGGTTAATGGCAAGAAAACAGGCAAGCAGTTCTTCCACTATAGCCATAGTTAAGAACAATTATGGTATTAAGTCCATGGATACTGAAGAGATTAATAGACTTTTCAAAGAGTTTTATGGACAATTATGTATGAATGATAACAGCACTATATGTTAAGGGAAAACCCCATAGATCTGCATTTCTCTAAATGTGAACAAATTTTGGAAGAAAAAGAAACCTTTTTAAATAAAGCTGTTCTTCCTACTTAAAACTGTCAGAGTCCTAAAAAAAAGTCTAGGTAAGGTCAGACACAGCCAGATCCATTAATGCTTTGCATTAAAGATTTCATTAATCTTTAAAGATTGTATGATAATAAGACTATTTTATCTCAAATGATCCTGGCCTGGATTTTGCTTGACACATGTTTTATTAAGTGCTCTTATCTGCCATCTTAATAATCCAGTACTGGTATTTATTTAAAAATTTTAGTTAAATCCCATTCTTTTTATACAATTCCTTCATTTGAAGAAGTTGAAAGTGTTTAATGGTCACTCGATTAATATCTGCTGTCTTTCTTTGTGAGAGATGGGTAGACAGTATTTCTTTTCCCATTGTCGTATCAAGTCCTTCTACTGTGCATGACCTCTGGTTATGTTTTTCCTAAGACAGTGTCCAGTAAGAAAAAGCAAGGTAAAGAATTTTCTCCATGGGGTTCAGGCTACTCAATATTGTTTCTTTACTTAAAAGAAAATTATTGCCTGACCTGTGGTGGCGCAGTGGATAAAGCGTCAACCTGGAAACACTGAGGTTGCCAGTTCAAAACCCTGGCTAGCCTGGTCAAGGCACATATGGGAGTTGATGCTTCCTGCTCCTCCCTCTTCTCTCTTTCTCTATCTCTCTCTCACTATCTCCCCCCTCCTCTCTAAAATAAATAAATAAATAAAATTTTAAAAAAAGAAAATTAAAGGAATCATACAATCCACAGAGAGTTGTCTGGAAAAGAAATATACTTTGAACCATTTTAAAGAATAACAAGCCTTCTTTTCATCTCATAAATAGGCTTTAAGTTATTCAAATGTAAATCGGGCTTTTATTTTGAACTGCACATTTTATAAGAGCTAAATACAAGTATAGAAAAGGTATTAATATTGTTTCGTGGGCTGGTTTGGGTGGTTTTGAGAGATTGTATTTAAGAGTTCATTTCCATGCAGAGTAGAATCCTCAGCCTTTTTAGGGAGTAATTACATCCCAAGGAATTGATTCACTTTTAACTGCCATGTTGATCTTATAAAGCATTGTGACAATTTATTAATTTGTAATATTGTATAAGTTATTACTGAGCAGAGTATGAAAGAATATGCAATAAAGCATGCTGTCTAGAACATTACATGAAATAATGTTTATAAAAGCCCTTACCTGGACCCTTGGCATTTAAAGAACACATAAAAATGTTAGCTACATCTGAAGTAACAAGGCACCTGGGGAAAGGACTTTAATAACCAGAGGTTGTATTTGAAGTGAGTAGCTATTTCGAGGACTCCATGAGGGTCCTGCTCTGTTACACTGTACAAGTCTTCATAGCATGGATAGTTTAAAATCCTGTTGAGATTGTGACTTTCAGATTACAAAATATCTTCATGTATATGAACAATGTCCTGATGATAAAAATATTATGCCATTAGCTACTCAATCTCTTTTGGATACTGTTGTAAAAACACTGACAATTATCTATATTTTTCCCTATTCTCAGTATGTATTTCAACATATGAAAAGCATTTCTCTCATTTTTTTTTATTTCCCTTTTCTTATTTTCTTTGAAATCTTCCAGGTGTTAGCCATTTTATTCTCATCGCTAAGTTATTTTCAATTTCACGTAATGTATTACCTTAGGGAACTTTTCTATCAGTGGTTGAACATATACACGTGTCATGCATCCTTATTTGTTTCAATTATATAGGAAACACACTTAATCATTTGAGCGCCTTTTTCTTCTCCTGGCCTTCCTTTATATTGGGAAGAAAAGTTTGCTCTTGGTTTAGAATGCTTTTAGCATTCTTCCAACAAACATTTATTGAACACCTATCTACGTACCTCCTAAGAACCCAGGAACATCTAAAATGAAACACTCATTTTCTACCGGCACAGCTGTGTCCAATCCCTGAGCCAGAGAAGAACAAGACTGCAGGCTTTTAATGGGAAGCTCCATCTTCATTAGTCAGGGAAATCTGGAAGAAGTCACTGTTTTTATACCACACTATTCCTTGCGCTCCTCTGAAAAGAGGCAAGATATCCTTATTTAGTCTCTACCCATCTTATGACAGACTATCTCCTTAGCCTTCTCAGTTCATGTTTCTGTTTGTTTGGCTTTTAAATATATTTTTATTGAATTTATTGGTGTTACATTGGTTAATAAAATTATGTAGGTTTCTAGTGTACAATTCTATAATACACCATCTGTATATTGTATTGTGCGTTTACCACCCCATGTCTAGTCTCCTTTCATCAACATTTATTTCTCCTTTACTCTCTTCTATCTTCCTTCGTCAACTTTCCCTCAGGTAATCACCATGCTGTGCTGTCTGTATCTATTATTTTTTTAATTGGGGCATCATCCAGTTCTTGCTGTACGCTTTATTTCCATGTTGAGAACTGAACCTAGAACTTTCCTGACCCATATCTTGAACAACTACCTAAAACTGGTAACTGCTACTGTCCCTCAGCCCAGCAGTGCCACTGTACTGTCCCAGTTCATATCAGATCTGTTAGTCACAGATGCTATCTCAGGCATGGCCAACATACAGCCCGCAGGCCGTAACGAGTTTATGCGGCCCGCGATTAAAATTTTAATATTCTCTGCTACTTTAAAATCTCAGCTACTCAGAAGTGAAAGCATCTTTGATTATTGGAAATCGAGATATTTAAGAAGATAGTGATACATGGAAAAGAATTCCGCATGTGACTAATCTAGGGTTAACTTCTAATAATTGGTCGAATGAATCCGTGATACTTATTTTTTAAAAAAATTCCATTATAAAGATTTACAACTTTTGTACTCATCTGTACTCGATATGAACTGTTTGATGTTTAGTGGCGATGTGAAACCCACACTCTTTTAGGTGAAGTTTGCCAGTGTGCACCCAAGGTCAAACAATTCATTATTTTTGTGGTCAAGTGTGCTGAATCAAGTGGCATTGTAGCATAGACAATAACTGCAGTTGATAACTGAAAATATGTCCAAGCTGTTTGTAAAACAAAATAATTGTTTTATTTGTGATATAACCCCTTCAAGCTCATTCTATTAATTATTATTCTGATTGATTGCGATACAGTTTGGTATTTATACAGTATGTAATTATATTTTTATTAAAATAATATTGTATATTAAAAATTTTTCACTCACTAACATTTATTTATAAACAAATTACAGGCCTGACCTGTGGTGGCGCAGTGGATAAAGCGTCGACCTGGAAATGCTGAGGTTGCCGGTTTGAAACTCTGGGCTTGCCTGGTCAAGGCACATATGAGAGTTGATGCTTCCAGCTCCTCCCCTCTTCTCTCTCTCTGTCTCTCCTCTCTCTCTCTCTCTCTGTCTCTCCCTCTCCTCTCTAAAATGAATAAATAAAAATAAAATAAATTTAAAAGAAATTAAAAAAAAATTACATAATAAAATTTTGTTTACTTAAATGAATCATTTTTGTATTTAACATTTTTTAATTTTAATATTTCATCTGGCCCGTGAAAAAAGTTTTCTTTCTAATCTGGCCCGGGGACAAAAACTGTTGGCCACACCTGTGCTATCCCATATCAAGCTAAGGCTCACCAAGAATCCTCTAAATGTGTCAGTATAAACTTTCGCTCCTTTCTAAAGAGGGTTCACCTATTCAGTGTTCCTAAAGCCTATCTGATCTTGTCCCATGGAGAGCTATAGATTTTATCTTGCTTGGGCTCCGAAAACTCTTATATTAGGAAGAGCCATCATTTCTCTGCTAAGCTAGAACAATAGCATTATGGTCTCCAGGAGTTTTTTTTACATAAACTCTCCATCTTGTTTTCTAAGTATCTCTGTCTTTTCTCTATCAGCTTTCTTTCTATTATTATCTAAATCCTTGATGATATACTGAAACACTGGTGTGTGGTTTTACTCTAAAAAATAAAGTAGATAAAACTTCATTCCAACCATGGGTCATTTCTATTGTAATATTGTAAAAGAAGGGCTTTTAGATTATTCTTTTTACCATTGTCTCTAAGCAAATATGACAGACACAGCACCAGAGCAAATAATTATTATAAACTTTTTTTTTTCTGTGAGTATAAATAAAGACTTTTCAAATTTCTGGATTCTTTCTGGTCAATCCCATCTGAGACTGAATGGTTCAGACAGGCTGCTGCAATTATATCTAAACCTTTAATTTTCAGGAGAGATTAATTGCTTATTTAATCTAAAGTTTCCATGTGAAATAAAACCATTGAATAGAATGAGCTCTGCTACAATTCTGAAGGATTGGGAAATTTAGTATGCATAGTAATTATACAGGATGCTTTCTGATAAGCCAAATTCTGTGATCCAGCCCCAAAATTCTTTGCTAGCAGCTTGGAAAGGGACCCGGGAGTCTATCTATTTCATAAGCACCTTTGGAGATCTGATGCAAGAGGTTACTGAACCCCACTCAAAGCTATGCCAAGAACTATGTGGATGGCAGGGGAAGACAGTATTTGCTATAGGGTAGGAGGATAGGGTGTTTGGAAGAGAGTTGGTTTCTTTTTCAAGGCCAGCTTTCGGGCCCACTCCCATGTTTTCAGGTTTGAGTCTAATGGAAAGTGGAAATGAAAGATGAAACAGAAATAGTGGTTTTCACACTAAATATTTGGAGCAAAATTTGCCCTGCAGCTCAACATTGGGGACAATTGTGACAGAATATAGACCAAAGCCATTGGAGTGAGGAGAAGGAAGTGATCTCTCGGCATCAGCAGGCCAGTGTCCATGCCTTGTGGCATGTGGTTTCCGCACCAGCAGTAGGAGGGACACAGAGAAATGGCCTTCCTGATGGTTTCTGGGATTGCTGGAACAGAAAGAATGGGTCCAACAGCATGTTGAAGATGGAAAGTACTTAATGACTTTAGAAATATTGTGAAGATTTCTTTGATGTGAAGGACACACCTGAGTTTGAGGTCCTGCACCTGGATGATTGAGAGCTGGGAAAATGTTTTGCACATGGCAGGATATAGAACCATTGTGTTTCCAGAGAATACACCTGTCATTTCTACAAAGGCATATTTTTTTTAATCAAATTCAAAGTAGGGCAACATGAATTTGAAGCTGTGAGACTGTATTTTAAAAATACATTTGTGTGAACAGTTCCTATATACAAAGTGATTTTCCTCACCTAATTTAGGTGATCTCTTAAGATGTAACAGATTTGATGTAACCGTTAAGAATATTCAAAGTCCTTCATACCTTTACCTAATTCATCGAGATATTTTTATCCTATTGTTTGAGCCTGAAGATATCTATCAAAAGTAGCAAATTTGGTTAGAAGTTTGGTTTGTTACAAATAACTGGGTCAGGCCTATTTGTGGACATGACTTCATTGTCGCCCCGTCATGCTCTTGCCCTACATCTCTTCTTAGAATATGATGGGAAAGCCATTTTCGTACCATTTTTTTTTTTACAAGTGTGTTTCTCACAGTGAACTCTGTGCCCCACCTCATCACAATCATGTAAGAAGCTTGGTAAGCATGTAAGTTCCTGGGCCTTACCCCAGACTGAATGGGGTGCTCTGGGAATAAGTAGGGTCCTGTATTTTTAGTGTCTAATTGACTTTGTATGCTAAAGTTGAGAACAAAAATCTCAAATGGAAATAAATTATAAATGAAATAATAATTCCTAACACTTACTTATTCATATGTTTCCCCAAATACTTTCACATATATAAATGCACAGTACATATATTGGTACAGTAGGTAATACTATCACCATTTTACTGATGATAGAGTTTAGTTTCATATTAATGGACTGCCCAGTCCAAGAGGGCCAGCAAAATGTATGTCTTACATTTTCTTGAAGTCTTAGTGAAAATCACTTCTGTATTCATTACCTTTTTGTTTATTTCATCCATCCATCCATCCATCCATCCATCCATCCATCCATCCATCCATCCACCCACCTACCACCTACCTTTCTATTCCTTTAACAATGTTCATTAACGATGTGCTATGTGCCAGGTAATTAGTTTACTGCTACAGACATAAAGATAAATAAGACTCAAATTTCATCTTTAAGGAGTTTATAGTTTAGAAATGGTGAGGTAAAATAAGAAAGGTAGAGTTGTAAAAAAAAAAAGAACCAAAATGGTTAAAGTTTATATTTTGGTTACTTTGTTAAGAGTCTGTTGCTGTTATTTTTCCCCCCTCATTCTTCTTGTCTTCCCCATGCCATTATAAATGCTGTGGACTTCCTCTTTTATACCACCATCAATTCTTTAGTTATCTGGGCCTCATCCTCTATCACAAGGGCTGTAGGGATATAGGTATACCGGGCTTTAGTTTTTCAGATGTGGCTAAGCATAGCTAAGGCTTAGCGTTGCTGGACAAATCATCAAGCAACTTATTTTTGTCTATCCTTTCTGGAGGACAGTGAGAAGGGCAGTAACTATTGTTTCTTAGCACAGATGATATACAGAAACTGGTTAAATGACTATTAGATGTTCTGCAGTTCTTGAATTATTTACTACATGGCTCTTCTGTGTGATAGCAGCTAGTTTTCACCAGGAAAAGGATCTGTAGTCTCTCAATGCCAACTTTCCTGCTTGCTTCATGTGCTGTCTCCCTGCATCTGGTGGAATAATTATCTCTTCTAGAGGCAGGGTGTCCAAATCACCTTCTATTTACCTATCTATTCACCCTATCTATTACATCTATTAAACTAGGTCAGGCCATGGAATCTTGTTGATATTAGCAGAGTACAAATGTTGTTTTACTACATTTTTTCCCCTTTTGGTGCATTCTTGAAAATCAAGTAAGCTAACTGATTTTAAATTTAGAATTTTACTTTATTAACTAAATTAGAAAAGTAAAATTTATACTATTTATTGTTAATCCTAAAATACATAATGAATAAGTTTCTCTAGATTGATTAAGAAAAGATACATTTTTTTCCCCTGAATATGGCAGAAAACAGATTTAATTAAATGCTGGTGCTGAAACTAATTTAAAAAAATTAAGGGCATGAGAATTTGTATAATTTTTGTATCGAAATATGAGTGTTCATATTGAGTATAGTTTTGTCACTAAAGTTAGTGGTAAAATGCTGAAACACTGAGTGTTATTTGCAAAGTTGTGCTGGCTACCTTATTTGTCTATATGATTACTTACATTCAATGTGTCAATTTTCTTTTCCTTGTGTTATGCTTGTTTTGATTATATTTATTGAAATGTCTGTTGACTTAATAATGAAAATATATTTGTATTTTGTGTATCATTTAAATTTTATTTTCTAATACTTAATTTACATATTATTTTATAAAATTACTGGTATGTGATGTAAATTAAAAATTATTAAAGTGTATCTTTTACATCAGATAGTTTGAGAAGTACTGGAGTAGAATACAATATCCTCTTCCCCAAAACAAACAAATGAATAAAAAACTACTAGCAATAAAGCACAATAGAAAAATTAGCAAAGGTTACACATAGGCAATTTACAGAAGAAATCAAAATTCTAATATGCCTATAAAGAAATATTCTAGTTCATTAATAATCAGATAAATAAAATTAAAATAGTGATAGAATATACTTTTTGTTTATTTATTATGTAGATAAGAGTCAGAAAGTGGATCATACCATTTCTTGACAATGTTATGAGAGTACAGGAACTTTTATATACTGCTGGTAGGAGTCTGGAATAGCACACTATTCTGGGAAGCAATGTGACACCACTTAGTAATGAGGAGTATTTATAATTCTGTTAATTCAGAAGTTCTGTTCCTGGGAAAATATTCCAAAGAAATTGACACGCTGATTCAAAAGGGGATGTGTAAGATACCTTCAGTGTTCTGTTTCGGGTTTCCTTGTCCTCACAAGTCTTCAGAGCCCCTGGCTACTCTACTACCCAATAAACTCCTTGGCAGTTGGGATTTGTAGCCACTACTGTAGCAAATAATTACGCAGGTCTGCTCAGTTCAACCATCAAAAGCCACAAGGATATCTGAGTCCTCCCAGTACTGCAGGACTCAGAGGGAGGTCTCTTTCAGACTAGCTGAGTGGACTGGTTGCCTTTTATCCCCAGTGCTCACTCTTTCTCTTTTCCCCATTGGCAGCCTTTCCCAGATGTTTAATATGCATTTATAGTAAGCTTGTTTCTGCACGTACATTGCTTTATATATCTTTAATTAAGTAGTAAATTACAAATCCAGAGGCTCTCAAGGCATTGTCCTGAGTCTCTAAAGGAGAAACTTTTTATCCTTTAATGGACAACCTAGTTTCTCATTCTTTGATAAGTTATCTCCTCTATTTAGCTCTCCAAATTATTCTCTAATCTATGGTTTAACTAAGTAATTTAATCTTGGTTTTTCCTAATTTGTAAACATATCTCTGTTTCTTACCCTCTCCTTTCATGTTTATACCAATTTTTAAAAGTGGATGTTGATTCTGATAAAAAAAAAACTACTATTCTCAGGCATCTTTGTTACATTTAACACAAATAACCTTAATCTTTTAGTTCTGCCATAAGAATTCAGTATCCTCTTAGCTGTTCCCTGTTCCCATAAAGGTATTTTTCCTCTGTGCTATTTATCCCCTGATTTTTTTATTTTTCACTGATATTTCCTCTTTGGTTGAATATGGCTCAGAACACACAAAAGAGGATTAGTAGCCTTTTAACATCCTTCTCTAACCTAAGATTCTATGAGTCTGTGCTTTCTATGGATCAGTGAATGACCATTGAAATGGAGTTTGGTTAAAAAGAAAGAAAGAAAGAAAGAAAGACACTCAATAACATAACAGATAAAGAAGAAATCTTTTTTTCCATGCTGGACTGACTGTTCTCTAAGTCACCAGAAACTATAGCAAATCATTTTGGGGAAAAAGCAAACACAGAAAAGACAAAAGAAATTGTACAGTTCAGTTTTCAATAAAAAGCATTATTTAGTTTCTTTCAGTGTTTAACACACATCTGAAAAAACTATTAAATACCTTGTTCCCTTCTTTTTGACATATTTCTTTTCTTTGTTTCATTCAATATGGATTTTTTTTTATCAAGTCAGTCCATGAAATGAAAGTTGCTAATTTGCTTGACATTATATCTAATATAGAAAAGATTTCAATGCACTGTATTAGTATGCTGCATTACAGAAAAGTCACTTGTTCTTAGATTAAGAAATATTTATTGGGTGATATACTCTTAAAATGGAAGCAAATTCCTTTCCTTTCTATACCTTGTTTCTCTGCCAGTCTTTCCTTTTCTTCTTTCCTCCTCCCTCCTCCTCCCTCTCTCTCTCTCCCTCTCTCCCTCCCTCCCTCTCTCCCTCCTTTTCTTCCTTTTCTTTTCTTCTTATTTTTTTATCTTTATTTTTTAAATAACTGAGCTTCTTCTCCTAAGTAGACTCTTATAACATGTCAACAGCAGGAAAACAGTCCATATCCTGCTGATGGAAGGTCTACTCTTATTCCAACCTATTGGGAAATACCCTCTGACCTGTCACTCTTCTCTGTAAAACTGAGACTAATTTAAAGATAAATTGTCCAGAGATACTGTGAAGGAGAAGCAAAGATAAAGTTAATGGGAATGTGATTCGATTTATAAAAATCTGATTTACGCACAACTTTTCAGTAGCTCGTTTATAACATCAAATGAGGAACATCTCTACTAAAGGAAACAACAAATTCCTTGATCTTTCATTATGAAAAGATATCAAATTGTGTGGAAAGACAAGATATATAGGCAATTATTCAACATCAACATGGCTGACAAGTTCAACTATAGCTGGTTAGAAAAAAATAATTAAGTTCCCTGAACCATAAGCTCGTTCACTTTTTTATCTAGACTGACTGGGAGGAATAGAGTAGTGACTGTATACTGTGAAGCAAAGACAGGTTTTTGTTACAAGGAACTTCATTTCTTTCAGGAGAACTGTGGAGGTGGAATATACTTGACTATTTGATATCATATTAGCTCTTAGCAGCAAATTATTGTTTACTAAGCATCCTGTGCTCTCTCACATTCTCAACTCCCTTCCAGTTACATGCAACCATGTGACTTTCTAGCAATCATGTTGGGATGGAAGTAACCTTTTCACTTTTGGACCATAGCACTTTTGGATAGGTGTAAGGTCTTTGCTTCTCTGCAATTTTGAACACCAAAGTAGAATCTTCACCTGCTGGGACCCCTTGAGTAGTACATGGAACAGAAGGTTTTACTGACTGGCACTAACCTGTAGATGAATCAAAAGTAAACCTTTGCTATATTAAACCACTCAAATTTGGGGATTAACTTGTAACTGTGGCACAAATCAGTGTATACTGATTAATACCACTGTATAGGTGTTGCTAATTTAAATTTCATACTAATTTTATTGATCTGTTATTACCTTTCAAAGTATTTCATTTTACTTTTTAAAAACAAAAATATTTTAGAGATGTAAAGAAGGTAGAAGACAAACAAGTATAGCTCTTAACTTTCCACTCAACTTTATTTTAAAGCTTTTGTTTTTGTTCCAGGAATTGTGTAACAAGATCATATTTAATACCACTAGATACAGATAAGAATGTGATACTTCTGCCAAGATGCTACTTTTACCAGTAATTTTATCAATTGAGTAGTTTATTTCTTTTGGTTGAAGTATCTTTCAATCAAATCAGTCCATATGCTTCAGGGTTGATATTAAATTTATGGAAGAGATAGAAACACTTTTTTAAAAAAGATATGACAGTTGATAAACAGGCACTGGGTGTTAACTTTAAGCCAAGTGAGAGACTGTATAAATTTTGTCGAATACATATTTCAAATATTCTAGTAAACACATCTACTGTTTAGATGCAATTTTTTTTTTCTAAACAGTAGATTTTTTTCTGATGCTAACAGAGTCTAGAATTCAGGGAGTGATTTTTAACATAAAATCCCAAGTAAAAGACAAAAATTTTACCAAATAATTTCAAATGTGGATGCAATGAACAAGCATTGGGTAAGGTTAGGGTTACAAATTGTGCATTTAACTCATGACTTAGCAAGAATTTGTTAAAATCCTCAAGAGTATTAATTATTTGAACTTTTTATCATCAAATTATTACAAGGTTCAAAGTCACGGCCTTACATGCAATGATTCTTTAAATTTCACAAGAACACTATGAAAGATTTACCATCATTATCTCTAATTTCAATTGACAGCAGCAGAAGGTGTAGTAACTTGCCTGAGGCCAAGTAGCTATGATATGAGGCAATCAATCAAGGTGAGGGTTTGAATCCAGGACACAGTTCTGGAGCCCTCTCTCTTAATCCCTACACCTTACTAAATCCATTACTATGTTTTAGGTATTGTGCCAAGTTCATCATAGATAATATTTCAATTATCTCACTGTACTTTTGACTTACGTATTAATATCCTAATTTACTTTTATAAATAAGAAGACTGAGGAAAGAAATGTTAAGGAACTGAATTCTAATCATACAACAGCAAGTATGGTGCTAGGAGTTGATTCCAAATGAACCTCAAAGAGAAATGACATTGTTTTCCAAATAATGGTACAGATAAAACCAATGTGTTCAAATAAACACACACACACAAAAGCAAGATCTTGTGCAAATGTACAATTTGGCAATTTCTTGGTGGCCCTCCAAGATACAACAAGATTAGTAGGGCTGCCAGATAGAAAAACAGTAACAGCTGGACTCTCAGTTAAATTTGCATTTCAGATAAGCACACTTTTTTTTAGTATAACCATGTCCCATGCAATATTTGGGATATACTTATGTTGAAAAAATTACCCATTTATCAGAAATGCAAATTTAACTGGTCCTCCTCTATTTTATCTGGCAGTTCTATTTTGTAGAAGTTCCTCAATTATACTTTTACTTCATGATCATTTACCACATTTAAGGCTCAGCTCCCTTTATGTGTTTGGAATAAAGGTAATATGGCATCTAGAATTCATGATAGCTATATCTTTACATAGAACAAGCAGAGATGATGGGACAGGACAGTTTTTAATCCTTCTTTTAGTGTACAAATATATGAACATGGACATTAATACAAATTGGATTTTGCATCTTTCTCTAGTGACAATGCATCAATTCCACCTCCTTCTACTTATAAAATGTAGGCATATAGGCCCATAGAGCAAAAACCCCACTTATTTATTAGTATTTTACACACATGTACTTGAAACATAATATAAACCTCCTTGAAGTCCATTGCATAAGAGCAATAGATATTATTAGGTTAGACTTTTGATAGTCTTAGTGTTGTTTCATGGGTATCACTCAGAATTGTTAATAAGTCAGATTCTGAGAACATCTCTTAGCTTGACCATAATAAATTTGTTTGTAAATCTTAACTGTCATTATTGTATATTGTTTCTTCATTCTTAACAAATCATAAGGGTATTTGAATATAAAAACACTTCAGTACAAAAGTTTGATGATGAATGGTAAATTAACATTGTTTTGGTATTTAATTCACTTAAAAACTTGTCTCTTTTAGCCCTGGCCAGTTGGCTCAGCGGTAGAGCGTCGGCCTAGCGTGCGGAGGACCCGGGTTCGATTCCCGGCCAGGGCACACAGGAGAAGCGCCCATTTGCTTCTCCACCCCTCCGCCGCACTTTCCTCTCTGTCTCTCTCTTCCCCTCCCGCAGCCGAGGCTCCATTGGAGCAAAGATGGCCCGGGCGCTGGGGATGGCTCCTTGGCCTCTGCCCCAGGCGCTAGAGTGGCCTGGTCACAATATGGCGACGCCCAGGATGGGCAGAGCATCGCCCCCTGGTGGGCAGAGCGTCGCCCCTGTTGGGCGTACCGGGTGGATCCCGGTCGGGCACATGCAGGAGTCTGTCTGACTGTCTCTCCCTGTTTCCAGCTTCAGAAAAATGAAAAAAAAAACAAAAAAAAAAAAACTTGTCTCTTTTCTATTTATAATTCCTTCTATTCTTGGGTTAGGGCGCTGTGGAGAGCACTAATTCCTGTGTTGCAAGCAACAAAAGGCCAAATATGCCTGTTAAGTAAAATTAAATAAGTTTGGAGACTTGTAATTGTTTTGAAAAAGAATATTAAGAATTTTCTTCACTTCTCTGGAATTATTAAAATCAGCTAACTGACCCTATTACCAGAGTGACTCACCCATTTCCAATTATCATTAGTCTGGCTCATGTTCTCTAAAGTTCTTTGTTAATGTGTGAAAATAACTTTCATATTTTTCATCTTCAGTGAAATGATTAAACTTACTGCTTGGACTGACAGAAAGTTTATAAAAAGGAATGCGTTGTACTATGTAAATGTGAATTTTATAAAAATAAAAGTACCTAAGAAAAAGAAAAAAGAACCCCCAATTTTTTATTACAGAAGAATGAGAAAGAGCGAAGCAATCTCTTAATCCCACTGAGTTGCATCTTAATTCTTTCATCATCCTGTCTTCACTCAAGAGGGCTATGGGCTTGGGAAAACCAGTAGTGGAGTTCTTTATTATCTACACAGTATCAAAAATCCATAAATTAAAAATTGGGTGATCCTCTTCCTTGTCCCTTTTTTCTGGAGTGTCCTTGATGATCTATGAAGTGGACAGAGCTGAAATCAGAGCCAAAGCAAGTTGATTATTTACCCGAGAGAAGTGTCTGGAAATAAGAAACCTTTTCTTAGAAAGTACAGAATAAAATGTGTCCAACTAGATATATTTTTTCTTAATTTGAATACAACCTTACATTTTATCCGCACAGTGTGAATATTTATTTCCTTAGAGTTTAAGAAAGAGTTTCATGTTGTTTGGCCTGCCTAATTCAGAGGAGAAGGTCCTAGGACAGTGTTTGAGAACACTTCTCTACAGAAGGTAGGAAATCCTTGTGTGATACCATGCTGAATCATCTCTAGTAGGAAGGAGTGAGCTAGGCTCTTCTCTTCCTTTATTCTAGGGAAGTTGTTCTGCAAGGAGGTTAACTTGCATGGATATGTATTTCTACCAGTGTCTTCATCATCTGTAGCTCGACTTTGCCATGCTCAGTGCAGATTTACACACACATTTTAAGCCCTGAAAGAATTCATAATATTAGGAAAGGAGCACAATAAGTCATCCTCATTTCTACTGAGGAGAACTTCTTTTCTAATTCTGTGACCCATTTTGTTGAGCTTCATCATAGCACACCAGAGAGCGACAATTCAGAAAATTCACTTCCAAATGCAGGACTCAGAGTAATCTTTTCAAGTCAGAGTACATTGGTACCTGGGGAAACATCACATGAAATCATGTGCACTGGATAGCTTTTACAGAGCTCATTATCAAATAGGAACATTAGGCAGGAATCTGGCAGAGAAAATGTAATCAGGATTTATAATTAAGTGAGCACAGAATTTATAAACTTGATTATAATTGTAGAGTTTCTAGGCCCCTTTCCAAATAGCCACATACACTGAAAATATAAAATAAGAATTTGTATACTAAGAATTCTTTACTATGATTTCAGTAGCATTTTTGAAAACCTTAATAGGTTTAATCTCTAAATGAAAAAATTGCAATCCTGCGAAGCCAGTTTGGTTAAAGCACACATTTTGTGGATCCAGTCTAGAAGTATTTAAAGTAATTAACATAACTCAAAATAGGTCTTTAAAAGAGAATATATTTCTTTCCTTTGGAATGTTAGTACTACCTTCTTTAGATGAAAAACTTTTTGAAAGATCAAGCCCCAGAACAAAAGTTTGCTGATTTTATAGGTACCTCTTATCTTCCTCTCTCTCTTTTATTTGTTTTACTGCTGATCCTTTTAGGAATTTGGAAACAACAATAGTTGTCTGGAACTATCTGCAAGGAAGTCATGGGCCTTGGACATTGTGGCTGCTGAGAAAGACAGATAAGCATAGAAGTGACTAGCCGCTGTAGCCTCAAGGGCTTGGAATTAGGGTGACTCATTGCTTAGTGCTGATAGTTGTTCATATACAGTATTAGCCAACGTGTTAAATTAGAAAATGTAATGTTTCAGAGTTGGGTTTTATATGCAGCCTGAACTGAATGTAAAGCCTGGCTATTTTATTTACAAACTGTGAGAATATGAGTATTATTAAACGTAAGACTCAGTTTTCTCATCTCTAAAATGTGGCTTAAAATGCCAAATTTAATAATTTTATATTGTTTAAATTAATATGTAAATGTATATCCTTGATACATAGTAAGTGCCCAAATAATAACGCCAATTTTCATTTTTTTACGGAAAAGTTTTTAGCTGAGTTTTTAGGCATCTATATATCCATGAATTTTTAAAAGAATACTAAATTTCTTTTTTGATTACATATAATGTGCCTGTGTATTTAATTGTTCAGATATGTAAGTAGGTACCAGTTCCCATTGCTACCAGCAGCAAATGAGGGTTCTTTTTTCTCCAATACTTGTTATTACTTGTCTTGTTAATAATAGTCATTCTAATGGGTGTAAGGTGGTATAAAGCCTATAGCCATGGCCACCATCACAGCCGCCTGGCCCATGCAGGTTCTCATTTGACTCAGACAGATGGTAATGAGACAATGGAGCCAAGAACTGGTGGGCCATTAGCTTTAATACTAGCTTGCACCCAGTGGGCAAGAAATACACACAGTGGGAAAACACTTCCCTTCCCATTCAGGGCTCCCAAAGCCACTGAATTATCTAAGTTTCCTAGAATCAAAGGTATCTGCCTCACCAGCCTTATTCACCTCTGTTTCCCATCTCCTTCTCTCTACACAAACTCTGCACAAACTGGCTTCTCCTTCAGCACTCCGCCATCTTGGCTGCTTCTCCTCTCCTCCACATAGCCTTTCTCTGCTTTCCTCTCTAATGTTAATCTTAGCAACCGAGAGAGAGCAAGCTCCCGGTCTGCCCCATTTTATAGTGTAGAAATCAAAACCTTTAATCCAATATACAAACAAGGAAGTCTCTGATACAAAGTCACTTAGAGTGGGAAAGGCTTAGTCTTAAAATTAAGCCTTAGGGCAGTGGTCCTCAACCCCAGGGCCACAGACTGGTAGCGGTCTGTAGGCCATTTGGTACCAGTCTGCAGAGAAAGAATAAATAACTTACATCATTTCCATTTTATTTATATTTAAGTCTGAACGATGTTTTATTTTTTTTAAATGACCAGATTTCCTCTGTTACATCTGTCTAAGACTCACTCTTGACGCTTGTCTTGGTCACGTGATACATTTATCCATCTCACCCTAAAGGCCGGTCCATGAAAATATTTTCTGACATTAAACCAGTCCGTGGCCCAAAAACAGTTGGGGACCACTGCCTTAGGGTATAACAACCCTGCCTGCTTACAGCCTGTCTCCCACACCCAATGCAAACTATAAGTGAGCAAACCTATATATCATATTTACAAACGTATTTGACCAACAGGTGGTATTTCATTGTGATTTTGATTTGCATCTCCCTAATAGCTAGCAAAGTTGAGCATCTTTTTATATATCTGTTGGTCATTTGTATGACTTCTTGGAAGAGATGTCTGTTTAGGTCCTTTGCCCATTTTTTAGTTGTATTGTGTTTTTTTATTATTGGGTTATATGGGTTCCCCCAAAACTTAAAAACATTTATTCATAAAAATATGTGCACACTTTTGTTTATTATAGCATTATTCATGGTGGCTAAGACATGGAATTAACTCAAATATCCTCCAATAGATGATTGGATGCATAAGGTGTGGTACATATACACAATGGAATGCTACTCAGCCATAAGAAAAAAATGAAAAACTACCACTTGTGACAACATAGATGGAACTTGAGAATGTCATGCTAAGTGATATAAGTCAGATAGAAAACCCAAGAACTACATGATTTTATTCATATATAGGACATAAAACTGAAAGTAACACAGAACAAAGAAGACAAACAAAAACTCATAGACAGAGATAACAGTATGGTGGTTACCAGTGGGGAAGGGGAGTGGAGGAAAGTAGTAAAGGGTGAAGGGGGTCAAATATATGGTGACAGAAGAAGATTTGACTTTGGTAGTAAACACAAAATGCACTATGTGGATGATGTATCATAGAATTGTATACTAGAAACCCACATAATTTTATTAAAATGTCATCCCAATAATTTTAATTTAAAAAAGGAACCTAAAAAGGATATACAAGTAAGGACTAGTATTTTATAGGGGAAGAATAATAAATACAGATATTAATTTAGAGCCTGTTTTTAAGTTAAATATAGGAAACAGCTTTAAAATTGAAAACCACTGACTATGTAAGTAAAATTGAAGTGATTGATCATCTTAAAGTACTCTGACTTCAAGATCCTTAAAATCTGCTTAGTGCGACAAAGGCATGAACTCCTGAGAAGTTACAACAGCAGAAGAAGACAGTACATTGCGGATTGCTAAAGGAACGACTGGGAACAGAGCTGCATGGCCAAAGGCAGGGCCCTGGGAGAGAGGAAGGAGGAGTCCTCAGCTACAGCCCTGAACTTGAATGTCTGCTGTGGAATGTGGCTATGTGTGTGGACATCAGGCATCCGAGAGCTGTCACAGACACTTAGCCAGGACTGTGAACCAAGTGGGACATCTTTGTACAAACCAATAATGTAAACTATCATGAAAATCTAAATAAATTTAATGGACATTAACTAGAAATACATAAACCCTCTTTACAAAAAAAGAATGTAGATTTATGCGTTTAAAAAGATTCTTTACTGCCTATTTGGAAGTCTAATTCTAAAATAGAATAGTTTTTGGAAAAGAGTCTTGGCTGCTCCAACTGCAGCTGGCAGTACATAAAGAATAGATCTCCCTGGGCGGGGCTGCTGTAGCATGATCTCAGTGGAGAGACGCTGCCAGCGAGAGCCTGCGACGTGCTGTCCGTCACACTTGACTGGCAGGGTTCTTTCCACCAAACAGAGGAATTTTCATGATGTATCTATATTTTGTTTTGTTTTTCTTTGGCTATCAAGAATGTAATGTTAAAGTATAGAAAGCATATTACTGACTTGTGTCTGTTGTTTTCCTTTCCTGTACCTCTAGGGTTGTTGTGATGATCTTTTCCTATCATATCAGTAATGCTCACATCTAGAATATACATATTATGAATGATTCTTCAGATATGTGAGTTGAGGATGGCAGCAGTGATGACGAAGAGACCCTGGAGTTGTGGTTCTGCGTCTGAGCCTAGGAGGAAACTGTCCCGGGTGGTCTTTCAGGCTGGTTCTCAATCTTATTCTGTATCCCAATGCCCAACATAGGGTCTAACACATGTCAAGTACTCAACAATGTAGTAACAATAATGAAAGTGCACCTTAATATAGAAAGCCATCAACAAATTAATAATAAAGCAATGATTAAAATTTATGGATTGCTTAGGATGGGTGGATACTGTGTGAAAAAATTTGCACATACTATTGCATTTAATCCTGAGATACCTCTATGAGGTGGGCAGTTTTTGACCAAACTTATATGATTCAGTAATTGAGGTACAGACCAGTTAATTATCTTGTCCATAGAAACATGACTGGGATCTGCCAGAGGAAGATGGGAAGGCAGCCCAGTCGACCAGAGAGCCCTGGATTAACCCGGCAAACCCCACCTCCCTCAACAGATAAAGGGATTCCATTAGTGAATCTTCTGATGCAGAGGTAGGTATATTCCTGTAACTGCAACTTCTCTGAAGTAAAACCAGGAAAGAGTCCAAACGTAATGGGACAATTTTTAAAATTATAATTTTTTTATAATGAAACAGGGTAACACTTATTGTTACTATAATTTAAGTTTTAAAACATTTTATTTAATAAAGGACAAAATACACTTCAGTTTATAGGCCAAAATATACTCCAGTTTATTATGAATACTATGTGTTATTCATGTTGACACCAACTTTTTTCTCTGTGGATATGTAGATATGCATACATGGCACATATATACATGTCTGTGTAATATGTATGTGTGTGTGTGAGTAAATTTATGTGTATATGTATTTGTATGAATATCTTTCCAAAAAATATAGACCAAGGATACCCTTTTAGGTAGCATTAAATTTAGAGAAATAATAAAATAGGAAAACGAGGCAGAAACGTTTGCATAGTATTATGCTTTAGTTGCTAACATTCTAGTTGAATCTTTAAAATACAGATAGTTACAGCATACTATGCTTGTCATTACTGTTTCCTGTTGGCCTTTTTTGTGTGAACAGAGGTGAAAGTGTGAGAAGTTTTATCTTGAGCTTCAAACAGAGGACTCAGTATGATCTAATAGACAGTAAATGATTCTTCAATTAGTCAGATGAGTGTTCATAAACATTTTCCCTTCTATTCCATGAAACAGCTCTACTTTGTATTATATATTCTTTTTTTTTAGCAAGATACACAAACACACACACACACACACACACACACACACATAGGGATAGATAGAGACAGACAGGCTGGAAGAGAGAGATATGAGAAGCATCAATTCTTTATTGTGGCTCCTTAGTCTCCTTAGCTGTTCATTGGTTGCTTTCTCATATGTGCCTTGACCAGGGGGCTACCGCAGAGCAAGTGACCCCTTGCTCAAGCCCAGCAATCTTGGAGTCAAGCCATTGACATTGGGTTTTAATCCAGCAACTTTTGCACTCAAACCAGCGACAATGGATAATGTCTATGATCCCACAATCAAGTTGGCAACTCCACACTCAAGCTGGTAAGCCTACGCTGAAGCTGGATGAGCCTGTGCTCAAGCTGGCGACCTCGGGATTTCGAACCTGGGACCACAGCATACCAGTCCAATGCTGTATCCACTGCGCCACCACCTAATCAAGCTGTATTATATAGTCTTGAGTATCTTGCTTATCTCCCTCTGCCTTCTATTTTATTTGAACATTTTCTTACAATTCTGCTCAGTGACTAGCCAATATTTGTTTACCAACTGAAGTATAAATACTGTTTCTGACTTGGAAAATAAGAGTTCTATAATACCACATATCACTAGACTTTAACCCTCCTTTGAGGATTATATTTGCCTTTAGCTTTAGAGAAGAATAACCTATATTCATCCATCTTTCCTTTTCTACTGAATCATTGCCATACATTTTTAAAAGTCAAGTCTCCCTTGCTCAGATTCTCTCTAGTTACTAATCATTCACCTCTTCTCTTTACTGCAGAACTTTATGATTGTCTGGGTTTCTCTTTTCCTCTCACCATTTGGACTGTTATACCCTCTGCTCCACTGGTTCTGCCCTGCTCAATGATACTAACAATTTCTTATCAGTCTCTCACACAGTAAACTACTCCCTTCTTCTTGGAATATTTTCTTCTTTTAGGTTTTGAAACACTGAATTTTCCACCTTTTCTGTCTCATTTGCCACTTAATCTAAGTTGCCATTGCTGGTTCTGCCTCCTGGGCCTGATCTCTCCTGGGCTGCTGCAGGACTCAGCCCTCAGTCCCCACCAACTCCCTGCCTCCCTTCTCTGGCTATGCTCTTTCTCCGGGTGGGTTTTGAATCCCATAGCTTTAAATACCATCTATATCCCCGAAAACTATATTTCTAGTTAATGCCTCTTTCAGACCTCAAAAATTGAAGAACTATTGTGTATTTGACATCTCCATAACAGAGACAACCAGAACTTTTGGTATTCTCCTAAGACCATCTCCCCACTCCTTTCCATCTCACCGTACAGCAAGCACCACAATGTGCCCATTAGTTGATCAAGGCACAAACCTGAGACTGATTCTTAATTCTTCTTTTTTCCTTCCAACCCAACATCAAAGCCACAATAGGTTTTGTTGTCTTTCTCTCAAAACATTCTTAATTTTACTTCATTTCCAACACTACCTCTCTTGTCTCAACTACTGACATCTGATGCCTCAGTTATTATAATAACCTCTTAATTACTTTCCCTGCCTCCATTTTCCCTCAGTTTCATTTACTAAAGTATTAGAAGTAATCTTTTCAAATGAGTAATAGGCTCGTGTCATTTCCCTGTTAAAACATTCCAAAGGCTCTCATTAGTCTTAGAATAAAACTTAAACTCATCTCTTCCCCTGGCTTACAACAACTTATATAAGTCTGCTCCCTGCCTACCTCGTGCCCTCATGCCATATTAATAACCCCCTTATGTCACACCCTCCCCACAACTTCCCACCTTGGCCCACTATACTTTTATACTGGTTTTCTTTCTGTCTCTCAAGCATGCCAGGTCTGAGTCTGATTTAGGGCTTTGATACCAGCTACAAGGGGTCCTCGGGTTACAACACAGTTTCGTTCTCAGACACTGACATAACCCGAATTTTGGTGTAAGTCAAAACATACACTAGCATAGCTCAAATGAAACACTTATGCTTTTAACAGTCCAAAATGGCGTAGGTATGCGTGCTGGGGGATGCCAACTCCCTCACTCATACACCACCACTACTGTGTAGTCAGTCTTCTGTCGTAAGTAACCAAACTATATAGTTCACCCATGTAGTCCGTAAGTATGATGCTAACAGCATAAGCTGAAACACTCAGGTGGATCTTAGTTTTTAAAGGAATACATACAGTTGAGTAAGTTTTTTGGCTGGTAGTAATCAACCTGCTGAGTAATACCACAGCTTGGGAGCTAACAGGCAGTTCACCTTATGCCAGCTTCAAAGGCCACACATAGTTCTTGACTAATCCACGTATAATTCTTCACATTTAGAGTACAGAATGAGCAAGTATTAATAACAGAAGTGATACTCACCAACTATTATGTACTAATATAATATCTCAGGGAAATGAAACTGATAAGCACCCTGATTCCAAATTCTCATCATCTATCAATCTAGGAATTTTAATCAAACATGCAAACATAAATTTCTTTGCCAACATACTGACAATGAAGAGTCTGTGGTCACAGTTTTCTGGTAGTAAAAGTTGTTTAATCAACAGTGTGATTTAAAAGGCATCCTCAATAAGAGGATGATCTCTGGTAGGTAGAATTTGCAGTAGTCTTTGCCACCTGCTAGTAGTCCCATAATAATGTTATTTTACATGGTGAAAAATATCTTGCAGATGTATAATCAGTGGATTTTAAGATTGAAGGATTATTTAGGTGGGCCTAGTCTAATCCCATGAGCCCTTTAATGATAGGGAATGGTGGCAGCAGAGGATGTCAGAGAGATTTAAAGTGTGATGAGGACTTGATGCCACATTGTTGAGTTTGAAGAGGGAGTGTGGCCATGAGAGAAGTATGGGTGGCCTCCACAAAGAGAGAGTAGTCCTTGGTTTACAGCCAGCAGGAAATGGAGATTTAAGTCCTATAACTGTAAGACATTGATTGCTAATCACCTCTTCCCCACCTGTTCCCTGGTGAGCTGGACATACCTACTTCACCCCCTTCCAAGCTGATCCTTTGCAGGGTATGCATCCTGAATCCTAAGATACCATAACAAACTCTCATAACTTATAGTTACTTTTTTATCATAATCATTCTTTATATTAAACTTCCACTATTTAACCTACTGTGTGATTCCTAATTCCTGATAAAAACCTAGATTGCTACAAAGCACCACTACAAAATCACTCTTTTTGTGGCATATACCCCTTCCTTGCTCTTGAATATACAATTTAATCAAATTTATATATAAAGTTTCACAAGGTCACTCTACTCTTTTATTTTAGAACTCAGAGTTTAAATTATATAGATTTTTATCACAAGGAAATAACTACTTTTGTATTTGGATTTTTTTTCAGAAGGTATTTTATTTCATTTAATAAGGGATTACATTAGTTTTATCACCTGTATTGTAAAAGTTCCCATGCCTGTTTCTTCAGTCTGAGGCAAATTTTCAGAACTAATACATAAATAATCACTAATGTTTAGAAAGCAGCTTAGCTTACTTGGTAAGTGTAATTTCTAGATTCTATCTGTCCTACAACTAAGTAATCCCTACTTTAGAGTACCAAATAATAATTGTTTTAAGTAGAATGGCTTTTATTACATTTTAATTTTTCACATGTTAAAATTTATCTACTCTTAGTTTTAACTTAAACTCTTGGTTGACTTCCTGCTTCTAATATAAAAAGTAAAAATGGTTGCGGTCAGTCCTTCTTATGCCAGTTTGTGGTCAATATTGAAAGCACTTTCTGTGCACTCAAATATACATATTACCTGGAGCTGAGAGTGTCCAGTGAAGGAAGAGCTTGCATTGATACTATGGGAGAAGGCTGAAATCCATTTAATCTTCATTAAGATGTGCAATGTTCTTAAGGTATAACCCATAGGTGCATCCCAAATGATGTCCTGGTCAAAGTATATTTAAAAACAAACAAAATTTCAAAATAAGTAATCCATTTTTACTTCTTGATCATCATGAAAGGGATACTTAATGTTCAGTAATAATTCTTACAACCTCCTTTTCCCCTCTCTCATCCATTGCCCATGTGTACAACTTTGGTTCTCAGCCTCTCACTCCCAGTCCCTCCCCAAAAGTGCCCCAGCTTTTACTAGTGTTTGCCTCTTGGTTTTTTCTTTGTCTTCTTCCTAATTCTCCATTTAAGCAAGGGGTCATCATCACGGAAGGTGGGGGAGGAAAACAGATTTGAATCTGGCAAGTCAGATTCCTCTTTAAGGACAGAGATTTAACTTAAGGGTGAGAGATAATATATATATTTTTGTTTTTAATTTTTTTTTTGTGACAGAGGAAGGGAAAGAGATGAGAAGCATCAATTCTTTATTGTGGCACCTTAGCTGTTCATTGGTTGCTTTCTCATATGTGCCTTGACTGGGGTGTCTACAGCAGACCGAGTGACCCCTTTCTCAAACCAGTGACCTTGAGTTCAAGCTGGTGAGCTGTACTCAAACCAGATGAGCCTGTGCTCAAGCCTGCAACCTCAGAGTTTTGAACCTAGGTCCTCTGCATCCTAGTTTGATGCTTTATACTCTATACACTGTACCACTGTCTGGTCAAGCAAATATAATATATTCTTAGTTTTAAATTTCATCACTGATGTTAATCAGTGGTACCAAATTTACTGAAAGACAACTAAAAAAAATGATTTCCAGAACTCTATATAGTTAAAGTTCTAGAGCAGGTAGGCATAATGTTCCAAGTTGTATTCCCTGGGAAACATATTTTGAAATGGAGATTAATGTGCAGAACAGTTATTGGGCATTGCTATTGGATTATGAAAGAGAGCAGAAGGAAGCAAGATAGGCAAGGAAGAAGTTGAACTGCAATCAATCCCCACAATTGTATTAGCTGACCCAAACGGGGGCTCTGAGATGAGGATGGCCTTGTAGAGCTTTCTTGAGAAGGAATGGTGGATGGAGTAAGGTATTCATATTCCTGCACTGATGTGTGAATGTGACCTACCCTTGGAAAGAGGTATATCTTTGAACAAAGCAGTTTTCTTCAGCTAAGGAAATCCTCAAAGAGTGCTAGTGATTAAAGATCATCTTTTGTCAGCATTCTGAATAGCTGGGGGAACAAGTCCATCATTCCTGAAGAGGAATCTAGGTAGTATATTATGCATTCATCACATATGAGCATATAGTATTATTTGTCTGCCAGGGATGTACTCAGTCAAACATATCATTGATGACCACTAATGGGAAATGTCAATAGAGCTTTATCATGGAACCCTCTATAAAATCAGACTATTTCTAGCTGTGAAAGACAAGTGTAGAATAGCTTACCTTTGCTGACGGGGTTGTAGAGCAAGAAAGACTACTTCAAGCTTGGAACAAGAAAATTAGTGAGATAGGAATGTAAATAAACGTGGGGCTAAATTTCATGGACACAGAGGCCATTAGAACACACTGCTTGTGCAGCTTAAAGGGTGTCAGAAGACAGGGAGCTATAGTAATTTGGATAGTTTTCTTTATTTCATGGCTACTTAGTTGACTCCTATGTCTCCACAGCAATCTCCTACTACAGATAAGCAAAGGTTGGTGGTTTGGTGGTTCAGGTGAAGACATTTGTACCCACTACTGTTAGCTAGAGGGTGGGCACTCTAGAAAGTATGAATAATAATTGTATACCTCTCTGCTCCCATCCCTGCATTCATGAAAGCTATTTAAAAAAATTGAGTGACTTTCATTTTTGAAAAAGGTGCTCTAGAATTCTGAGTGAAAGAGGTCTAAATCTTTTTCAAAGAGCTATTGGAAGACACATCATAAGCAGTTGTTCTTTTTACTTAGTTTCTGATTCAATTATGAGCTCCAGGGGGACAGAGACCTCCTTGCCACTTAATTCTCCATCCCTGCTGACCAGCATTCCAAGCAGAGAGCAGATTCTCATCTCAATGTTTGCTGAGTGAATAAATAAGTAAATGAATGAATAATTATTCTATAAATGTTTTGGTCTTTTTTTTTTTCTGGAGAATTTTAAATTATTTTACTAACTGGTCCTTAACCACCTACACAACAGACTAATCTATGTTGGAGTTTAACACCAAAATATACCAGGCTTGGCTATTCTGTATCTAATTTATTTGGGAGCAGAGCATAATTCTTTAATGACCATATGCATTTTCTAAGAGCAGAGGGAGCCTGTGTAGTTGAGACCTTCAGATTCTAATTCAATTAGGTACCAGACTGAAGAGAGCTGTAATTGGAATATAATCAGGCTAGTAATATTAGTAAGAGTAATAATCAGTCAGAGGAACAGGGAGTGCCTGTGTTTGACCTTTATGTAGCTGAAAGGCAACAATTTTGCAGCAGCATGAGTGAAGAAGCACAGCGTGACCGTGATGGAAAGTGGGGACACAGTAGGAACTACAGACGTGAATGTGAAAACAGAGGGACCAAACTCTGCTGGAAAGGACTGACAGGAACATAAACCGCGGTTAGAATGAATAAGCACATGTGAATGCCACAGGAAGTCCTCGAGTTAGAGTGAATGTGGTGGCTCTCTAACTTCTCCCGGGATGACTGACACTCTTTAGATGAGAATGCAGATGCATGACCATACCATACAGAGACATTCCCTCTGCTAAGAAAGTGGTCCTTCCTTATATTTCCAAGGAAAGTAAAATATGTTAAGAACTTCTTACATCTTGCCCTTCCACTTTACAATAGACAGATAGGATCCTCTTGGTATTTACCTATATGTTCATGTCTATATATGAATAACATGTGTATAATGTGTATAGTGCTAAACTTTCCCTCTTCCACATTTTAAAGTTTTCTTTCTTATCTACTGGCTTTCAGCTATAGAAGACGAGGGTTTAGCCTTCCTTCGTGACTTGGCCTCAACTACACATGCGTAAATGTGTACAAACATTGGGAATTCAGTTGGGTCAATTTACAATGCTGATATTTTTTTGATTCTGTAACAAGTTTCATAATTAGTACAATATGATAAATTTTATTTTTCTGTCTGTATATTGTACCCCACCTTCTTCCCAGTGCTATTACTTGTCATGATTTTCTTCTTTTAGCCAATTATCTTTGAAATTGTTAAATTCTACTCTCAATGTGTTTAAAAAACATTAAGTACCTTATCAATTTCATTTCCTTGAAGGTATTTCACCTGGGAATTGCTTCAGACTGACTGATTGCTTTCTCAATCTGCTACACAGAGTCATCTAATCAACTTTCTGTATTTTGCCTTTTTCTCTTTGATTTAATCTCTATTTCCTAGATTCCATCTCTCTTTCTAAGTTTATGCCTTAATTTTGATAGCTCATATGTTCCATAGCTCTCTGAGAATAGATACTTGGTAGATGAATTTTTTGAGAACTTAAATGTTTGAAAACATTTTTCTTTTACTCTTACCTTTAGTGATTTGCCTGAATTTGTATATTGGAAATGATTTTCTTTCATATTGCAGTTAAAGAGTCTGATGATGTTCTAATTCTCTACCCCCAGCTTTAGTGAGATATATTGGCATATAACATTGTGTAAGTTTAATGTATACACTGTGTCAATTTGATACGCATGTATATTAAAAAATAATAAGAACTATGGCATTAGATGACATGACACCTTCATCATGTCATATAATTTCTATTTCTTTTTTATGGTGTGAACACTTAAGGTCTACTCTCTCAGCAGTTTGCAAATGGATAATACTGTGTGGTTAGCTATAATTTCCTTGCTGTGCATTAGATCTCCACTCATTCTTGATCTTTTGTATAAAACCTGTGTTATTTCCTCTGAAGTTATGAAATGTCATGATTAGGTAGTGTGATAAAAGTTCCATTTTAATCTATGGTGCTGGACTCTTCTTAGACCCTTCCAATAATGTAACTCAGAACCTAATTTCTAGGAAAATTCTTAAAGTAGTTATTTGAAGAATTCCTTCCCTTCATTTTCTGTCCTTCCCTCCCTTTTGAGCTCTTTTTATTGTATCTCTATTTCTATCTTTTTTCAGCATGTTATTTACTTTCCAAACATTCTACTGAGATTTCTTTTTGATTTCTACTGCCCTATATTAAATTCTAAGAACTGCTTTTGTTCTTTTTTTTTCCTCCAGGTTGCTTTTTTCTTCCTTTTTTTTCTCTTGGTCACCATCTTTCATATTAGATCCTTCTTCAAATATGTGGTGATCTCTGTTTCACATTTAAAGATATTGTAATAACATGCTGATAAGATTTCTGTGTATGTGGAAGGGTCTCCATAAAAGTGATATTTATTTTCAACATGATCAGGCTGTCCACTGGCTTGGGTAACTCAGTAACCTTGGATGTCAGTGTCAATGTCTTTAAGTGTATTCTCTTGAGCTGGTCAGGTTTCCAAGAGAAGACTTCTCCAATTTCCATTATTATTATTAATTATTATTGTTACTGTAGGATTTATGTTTGAATGCCAGAATTCTGGGAGACTAGAGGTGGAAGAAAGCTGAAATTCTCAACATTAGTGCATCCACATTGTGAACCGTTTTAAATGGAGCCACCCTACTCCACCACCAATTGGAGCATGACTGTGATTAGTGTCCCAAACTTTGTTTTTTGCCCCATCTTTCCAAAATACTTGGAGCCACTAATTCCTGAGGCTTTGTGGATTCTGCAATGTAATAATTTTGTGGCACAGCATTCCTATTTGGGAAAATGTGACACTGTCCTCGGTACTGAGATGCGGTACTGAACAAGATACCTTCTTTGGGCTGTCAAGAAAGACCTTATAGTTCTTCAAAGAGCTCAGATGTGGTCAAGTGAAGAGTATACTGGGGATTCAATCCAATAGATAAGAGAGAAACACAGGAGTCCAGGGAGGGAGGGATATCCAGGATATACAGGCTAGTGGCAGTGCCATGAATTAGGAGCTCATTCCATTCACATCAGACCTCAATGCAGAGAGAAGTGTTCAATTACTTATTCTTCATTCCTTTATCAAATTACCTGCTGAACATCTCACGGTGTAACAGACACTGTGCTATGAGTTAGTATGTTAAAGATAGACTATTTAGTTATATATGCAAGGGATAATAAGGTTCCTTCCCCCCCCCCCAAAGCTTGTACTCAAGGAATGGAAGCAGGTGCATAAACAGTTATAATATAGGATGAAAAATGCTTCAATAGTGATAGTACAGGCTGCATATGAACATTCAGTAGTATCACTTAAACTAAACCTGGGAAATTGAGGAAGGCTTCCTGGAAGAAATGGCATTTTTGCTAAGACCTGAAGGGTGAGGCATTTCTGAGGTAAAACTGCAAAGTACTGAGGGAAGTTCCTTCCATCCAGGACAGAAAAGCAACCAGTTGGAAGGGTGTGTAAGTTCCAGCCAGGAAAGAAGCTGGCATTTATTGTATATTTCTAATCCTGATGGAAAGTGAAGTCAAGGAAAGAAAATTTATATAATTTTGTATCCTTGGGCAAGTCACTTTTCCTTTCTGTAAAACAAGAACTATAATAAAACCTATTTCATGGGTTTTTGTTAGGATTAAAGAAAAGATATATGTAAAACACTCAGGATAGTACCTGGCACTTAGTAAGTACTCACTACATTTTATCTATAAATACTAATTATTATTGTTAGTAGCTTCAGTAAGCTCTAAAACATGTGAGGTGAAAAGAAGCTATATCTCAGAAATTATGTGTATTCTCAGAGCTTGTTGACAGTATGCTAGATGCCAGAACCAGCATGAAAAATTTGTATTAGGTCTCCTTAGCTTGCTGGCCAATATTGTTCCTCATTTTCTTCTTTTGTTTTAAAGGATTGTCTCAAAACAGCCAGTGGAGGATTAGTGAGTCATATTAGCTAAGAAAAATTGAGTGTGTATTAGTCAGCTTGGATTGTTATAATAAAATGCCATAAATATGTTGCCTTAAACAATAGATATTTATTTCACACTGTGCTGGAGGCTGAGCAGTCCAATATCAAGGTGACAGCAAATCTGGTGTCTGGTGAGGGCCCTGTCTCCAGCTTGCACATAGCTGCCTCCTTGGTGTATCCTCACACAGTAAAGAGAGGATGCTCTGCTGTTACTTCCTCTTCTTATAAGAACACTAATCTGATCATGAGGTCTCCACTCCTGTGACCTCACCTAAAACTAATTACCTTCCAAAGATCCTACCTTCTAATACTATCATATTGAAGGTTAAGGCTTCAACATATGAATTTGGGGAGTGGTATACAAAAATTCATTTCATAACACAGTGCCATTGTGGGTCAGGCCCCATTTTTATTATTGTGAAAAAAGTACTCAGAGCTCTCCTTAAAGATCTCAAATTACATTGCCAGATAGGGGCATGGACCTGACAAAAACCTTACTGACCAACAAACAAACATAAAGAAGGTTACATATGTACTTTAATATAGAGTGTTGGCAGTGGCGTTGAGGAGGGGTTCTGCTTAGTTGGAATAGACTAAGCCGAGCAGTGAGCAATGAGAAGGAGTGGCCATGAGAAGACCCAGAGGAAGAGCAGTGCAGTCAGAAGCAGGATGGCACTGAAAAGAGCCTAGCAGCCACTGTGGCTGGAAGAGGCTGAAGAGAACACAGACTTCAGA
Organism: Saccopteryx bilineata; assembly: GCF_036850765.1. Classification (NCBI taxonomy): domain Eukaryota; kingdom Metazoa; phylum Chordata; class Mammalia; order Chiroptera; family Emballonuridae; genus Saccopteryx; species Saccopteryx bilineata. Next base: position 12,489,343 of record NC_089501.1, on the reverse strand, counting down.
AACCTAGTTTTCGTAGTATTATTTATGGGTTTGCCAGATGTCCCTTTGACCAAGAAGCTAAGTTGAACGATTATGCAGACACCCTTCAAAAACCACACCACACACCCCAGCTCTGCTGGGATTCCTCTCATGCACCTGCCCCATGCTTCAGTGCTTTGACAAGCAGTGTTCTCTCTGGAATATACCTTTCTTGCCTGCTTGTACAGATTAATATCTTGTCTAAGACTTAATTCAAATGTTTCCTTTTAACAAATTTTTATAGATATATGCTAGAAATTTTAGTGTATTGAAAGTATAAATTAAAAAAACTCTTCCTCAGAAAGCATACAACTTTGCTAGAGAGACCAAAAACACATTGAACTTTTAGAGAACAACTAAAGGTGCACTGCTTAGAAAAACAATGAAAGTTTAGGCAAAAGGAGTCTGAAGTTTTTTCCTGCTCTTCTTCCTATTGGAAATACATATATTCTGGCTAATCTAGCCCATGTAGTATCATCTTTCTCAAGAAAAGAGAGAGAGAGAGAGGAAGGAAACTGATATTATCTAAGATGTACTTAATATACCTTTCAAAATTTCTTAACTAGAACAAGGGTCTTTCTAAGTTTCTTAAGTAGTAAGAACATGGCAAATAAATTGTTATATGCTCCACTATTTCAATATATGCCTAGAAGATGATGTCCAGAAAAAGGTAATAGCAAGTACGGTTATTAAAATTTGAGAAAATTCCAAGTGTTTCAGTAGACACTTAAGGAAACTTTTGGAAAACAACTACAACAAAGGAAAATGCTATATAAATGCTGTTGAGTTGCAAGATTTGTTGGGAAAGTATAAAAAGAAACCTGGTCTATATCATATTGATGTCAAGGAAGTTGTATGGGGACTTTGACAATCCTTGGTCTCCCCATATTTTTTGATTGTCAACAAACATTTGGAGCAACGTGCTTACTATGGTAACTAACGCCTGCTTCAGTTCCAGTCCCCAGCTCTTGATAACTCCTCATGAGCTCTTTTTATATGGAACCTGGAGTTGCCACTGAGTCTGCATAGCATCAAACTTATGAAAGAATTTGTCTCGGCAGAAAACACTAAAGCATTTTCTGATAAAAACAAAAAAGATTAAAAAAACTTACCTACCAAAGCAGATTTTAATGAATAAATCTCGTCTTGTTTGGTAACAGATGATCCTAGAAAGTTTGCTTACTGGATTAAAGTTGTATTTATTGCCAATTTATTGTTTTTCTCTAACTCATATTTTGTGTAAGGCCTTTATCTTGTCAAACAAGTTTTGCTGAGCATAGTACATTTTAGCAACACAACTTTCATGATAGAAGGACAATTACTAAATTCTTGACCTTGTCTAAAGAAGCTTAGGAGATTGCTAGGGCCAAATTTGCAAGTGTGGAGTAGGGATTTGGAAGTGTGTATAATTTATATGATAGCCAACCTCCCAGCTTTCTTCTTTGAGTGTCCTTAAACAATTCTATACTTTTTTTTAAAGCATTAATAAAACAGTGGAATAATTTAAAATGAAGATAAATGAGGAAGTGAATTTACACAGTACCTAGCACAGCAAGTAACTTGAAACACTTTCTTAGGCATTGTGGTTCTCAGGAAGAATCTCTGAGGCTGCACCACTCACTGACGTTCCTCTTCTCTATAAACCCCTGGCCATACCCTTATCTCTTTGCACCCCACAGAGTCCAGTTCAGTTCTCCCTCTCTCTGATTATTATGAATTGCTTTACTCTTCTATCCTAGGAAGCCCAAACACAGCCCCTAGTGTGTTGTCTTATCCTTCCTGGAATGCGGAAAAAATTATTTTCCATAAAGCTCTTTTCTTTGCAAAGAATTAAGTCAAATGAGATGCTAGGATGGCTTTTGCAGAATGATCTATATGCAGAGGTGGACTAGGGAGATATCTGGTGAGAGGCTGAAACTTGCAGCAGGGAGACAAGCAATGTGACTGACTGCAGCACTTACCTGAGTCAAAGTTGATGTTTTTGTGAAACATTCAGACCAATAGAGAATTTGGTCTTAGCAGAAGAGTCCCTGTTTATTACTCTATCCAAACTTCATGCAGTCTCTTTTGCATAATTTTTATGTTAACAAAACTTTCATATGAACCTTTGAACTGGATGAATAGTTCCTAAGGAATGGAGTCAGAATTTCTGCGCTCCCTCAGAGCAAGCAGGTTTGAATTCACTGCAGAACACAGGGAATTGGAGAAGCTGGAGCAGAAGAGCAGGATACCCAGTGAGGAAGGTGGACTTCATTTTCTTTCCACTTGTGATCTAACATCCCAGAACTAATGAAGAGACATAGTTGTTGTGAGGTAAGAAGCATACCCATAAGGAGTTACACACGTTTGTCTTTCCAAAATGTGAGGTTTATTAAGGGAGATCTCTCCAATTAGCCAATAGAATGTCATACAGTTTACACACAGAGAGAGGGAGCTTACATAATAGAAGGAAGCAAAGCAAGCATCCTGTATAGTCCTATCACTGGCTACTTCAATGGATGGAGAAGTGAACGCTGGTCTCAACTGCAGAGGCAGCAGGCATCCAGTGGAGTCGAAGTCCCATTGGTCTCTGAGCATCAATGGTCAAAGCTCTGAGTTCTTATAGCCAACAATTGGCAGCGATCCCACTCAGATCTATGTCCAGACAGGGTCCTCATTGTGTGTCCAGACTTGTGGTTTTGGGCATTCTCGGCCCCACCCAAGGGTGTACCTGTTATACCCCATTAGCTCAGTCTTGGACATAGTCCCACTCGACAGTGGCTCACAGTGTCTTCATATTGGATTGTTTAAAGATGTCCAAAAAGTCCGTACTGCTCTTGCTCTATACATTGTTAAATAACATTTCAGGAAAAAATTAGAACACTTAGTTCACTCATCTTGAAATAGTCTAAATTTGACACTTTCACATGACATTCCTTATTGATTGTCCTGCTTTGATTTTTATTTATTGAATTACTTTTAGCAATTTCCACTTATCTACTCTCTGTGCTTTTTTGTGCATTAAGCTCTGAAATTATAACATATTGTGCTGAAAGAAAATGGCAATTTGAGTTTGTCCATGTAATAAACATAAATTTCAAGGACAATAAATTGTCATAATCAATTGAAACCTCAGGAACATGGAAATTGAATAACAGGCTTTTCTGTGACAGAGACACCTTTGTGTTATACAGAGATCTTATTGCTAACATCAATTTGGAGATTAGTTATAAAAATAGAGCATTTACATGCTTTTACTATCTTTAAGCATATGACGTTAATTTATAGGGAAAAAGAAATAGTTTGATCTGCTTAAGGAATGGGCAGGGGAGGAAATGTGAATAAGTGAGTCAGGAAATTCCTTATTATCTTAATTAGTTTTCATGTTTAAGGAGACTCACTTAATGACCTCTTAGAATTTAGAATTCTTAGAGAAACTTTTTCTGACCTTTCTTTTATCAAGTTAGCATTAAGCAGTCAAGTAAAGAAAATCAACACATGCTGGGGTTCTGGCAATATTGCCATTCTTCTATTTTATTATGTTTTTTTTCTGACAATTTTGATTATTACAAATGCCTAGTGATTTCATATTAGTTGTGACCTTGAAATCAGATTTAAGTTTCAGTGATCAGAATTCACAGGCTATCAGCTGGAATCTATGGAAATACATTGCTTTATTGCTTCTTCAATTTTCACATTCTCTAGTACAGGAGATATGCTTACTTAAGTGTTTACTTTGCCAGAGAACAAGCAGCCACTCTAATTTCTAGACATCTGTGTTTCCCAAATGATCTCTGAGGATGTGAATTAGTAGATACTGTGCAAGAAGTGTTGGCTAAAAGATGGTCCAGTGGTGGTACATAAAATGTATCCTCATTACTTTGCATATTTAGCCTTCCTAGGATCTTTTTGCTCCATGATCCATGACAAAAAAAAATTTTAGTACATTTTCACAGCATAGTTATTGGAAATTTTAATTGGCTTGAGATCAGCAGTTTTGGGGGACACTCCTGACAATATAATTTTCCAGCTGATCACTGAACATCTGAAGCCAAGTTATATCATTTTCAGATCAGAAATAAAACATGCTAAACATTGCAGAGTTTTAGTGAGATTCTAAGAAAATAACAAGTAGATTTAAATCTTTTGAGTAATGTGATACACAAAGAGTGCTATGTATTTGCTGTGTAAATATAGCCATTAACTAATTTATTTAACTAAAGTGTCACTAAATTTTAACATATGATAAAGGGCTATCTTTTCTTGAGTGTAGAAAGCACTATGCAGCCCTGGCTAGTTGGCTCAGTGGTAGAGCGTTGGCCTGGCATGTGGATGTCTTGGGTTCGATTCCCAGTTAGGACACACAAGAGAAGTGTCCATCTGCTTCTCCACCCCTCCCCTTCTTGCTTCTCTCTATTCCCCTTTTGCAACCATTGATCTATTGGAGTAAGTTGGCCCCAGGCACTGAGGATGGCTCCATGCCTCTGCCTCAATGTCCCAGATGGACAAAATATCACCTGCTTGCTGAGTGGATCCTGGTTGGGTGCATGGAGGAGTCTGTCTCAGCCTCCCCTCCTCTCACTGAAAAAACCCCCCCACTATATTAGCATTATCACCTGCATTATTTGTCTTAAACTGATAAGAACAGATACTACACTTGATCTTAGCCAAAAGGCCAAGAAGCGATCATTATTTGTCTTAAAAATCTTTGGCTCTACATGATACACTTATAAAGCAATCAAAATATGTAGAAATATATAGAGTGATTAATGAAAACTGTTTGTTATGTAATAGTATGAGTGTTCTATTTTCTTGGTGAATTGAGCTCCTTGAGCTCCATGATTTTTTTTTTTTTTTTTTTTTTTTTTTTTTACTGAGGTAAACACAGTGTATAACTCAAATGTTCAGTGTCTGACTCAGAGTTTTACATGTATACACATACCCATATAAAAACCAAAAACTCCTTTTCAGAAGTCTCCTTACGTTCTTCCTTAGTTGCTATTCTCACCTCTCAATACTATGCAATATAGTGACTCCTTTCACCATTGATTAGACTGTTCTTGATTCAAAATAAACAAAATCACACACACACATGTACACACACACACACACACACACATCTGGTTTCTGGCTTTTTACCACTCATTATTATATATACCAGTGAGATTTATTTACATTGTTACATTCTGCCTTAACTGGCTTTTAAAAAATGCTCCATAGTATTTGATAGTACAAATATACCAGGATTTATTTATCTTTTTGTCCTATTGGTGGACATCTAAGATATTAATAGGTTAACAGGTTTAAGAATAAAGCTTTTTTTTTTTCATTCTGAAATTGATTTTTTTTATTTTATAAATAAATTTTTAATAATGTTAATGGGGTTACATCAATAAATCAGGGTACATATATTCAAAGAAAAACATGTCCAGGTTATCTTGTCATTCAATTATGTTGCATACCCATCACCCAAAGTCAGATTGTCCTCCGTCACCCTCTATCTAGTTTTCTTTGTGCCCCTTCCCATCCCCCTTTTCCTCTCCCTCCTTCCATCCTACGCCCCTCCCTTCCCCCCACCCCGGTAATCACCACACTCTTGTCCATGTCTTTTAGTCTCGTTTTTATGTCCCACCAATGTATGGAATCATGTAGTTCTTGTTTTTTTTCTGATTTACTTATTTTACTCCGTATAATGTTATCAAGATCCCACCATTTTGTTGTAAATGATCCGATGTCATCATTTCTTATGGCTGAGTAGTATTTCATAGTGTATATGTGCCACATCTTCTTTATCCAGTCTTCTGTTGAAGGGCTTTTTGGTTGTTTCCATGTCTTGGCCACTGTGAACAATGCTACAATGAGCATGGGGCTACATGTGTCTTTACATATAAATGTTTCTTGAGTTTTTGGGGTATATACCCAGTAGAGGAATTTCTGGGTCATAAGGTAGTTCTATTTTCAGTTTTTTGAGGAACCACCATACTTTCTTCCATAATGGTTGTACTACTTTACATTTCCACCAACAGTGAATGAAGGTTCCTTTTTCTCCACAGCCTCTCCAACATTTGCTATTACCCATCTTGTTGATACTAGCTAATCTGATAGGTGTGAGGTGGTATCTTATTGTAGTTTTGATTTGCATTTCTCTAATAACTAAGGAAGATGAGCATCTTTTCATATATCTGTTGGCCATTTGTATTTCTTCCTGGGAGAAGTGTCTGTTCATGTCCTCTTCCAATTTTTATATTGGATTGTTTGTTGTTGAGTTTTATGAGTTCTTTGTATATTTTGGATATTAGGCCCTTATCTGAGCTGTTGTTTGAAAATATCATTTCCCATTTAGTTGGCTTTCTGTTTATTTTGTTGTCAGTTTCTCTTGCTGAGCAAAAACTTTTTAGTCTGATGTAGTCCCATTCATTTATCTTTGCCTTCACTTCTCTTGCCTTTGGAGTCAAATTCATAAAATGTTCTTTAAAACTCAGGTCCATGAGTTTAGTACCTATATCTTCTTCTATGTACTTTATTGTTTCAGGTCTTACATTTAGGTCTTTGATCCATATTGAATTAATTTTAGTACAAGGGTACAAGCTGTAGTCGAGTTTCATTCTTTTGCATGAGGCTTTCCAGTTTTCCCAGCACCATTTGTTGAAGAGGATTTCTTTTCTCCATTGTGTGTTGTTGGCCCCTTTATAAAAAATTATTTGACCATATATATGTGGTTTTATTTCTGGACTTTCTATTCTGTTCCATTGGTCTGAGTGTCTATTTTTCTGCTAATACCATGCTGTTTTGATTGTCGTGGCCCTATAATATAGTTTGAAGTTAGCTATTGTAATGCCCCCAGCTTCATTCTTTTTCCTTAGGATTGCTTTGGCTATTTGGGTTTTTTTATAGTTCCATATAAATCTGCTGATTTTTTGTCCCATTTTTTTAAAATATGTCATTGGAATTTTGATGGGAATTGCATTAAATTTATAAATTGCTTTGGGAAATATGGCCATTTTGATTATATTTATTCTTCCTATCCAAGAGCAAGGAATATTTTTCCATCTCATTGTATCTTTTTCGATTTCTCTTAACAATGCTTTGTAGTTTTCGTTATATAGGTCCTTTACATTCTTTGTTATGGTTATTCCTAGGTATTTTATTTTTTGTTGTTGCAATCGTGAAGGGGATTATTTTTTTAGTTCATTTTCTAATATTTCATTGTTGGTATATAGAAAGGCTATGGACTTTTGTATGTTAATTTTGTATCCTGTGACCTTACTGTATTGGTTTATTGTTTCTAGTAATCTTTTTGTGGAGTCTTTGAGGTTTTCGATGTATAGGATCATATCATCTGCAAAAAGTGATAGCCTTTATTTCTTCTTTTCTGATATGGATGCCTTTTATTTCTTTCTCTTGTCTGATTGCTCTGGCCAGAACTTCTAGCACCACGTTAAATAAGAGTGGAGAGAGGCCCTGGCTGGTTGGCTCAGTGGTAGAGCGTTGGCCTGGCGTGTAGGAGTCCCGGGTTCGATTCCCAGCCAGGGCACACAGGAGAAGCACCCATCTGCTTCTCCACACCCCTCCCTCCTTCCTCTCTGTCTCTCTCTTCCCCTTCCGCAGCCAAGGCTCCACTGGAGCAAAGTTTGCCCGGGTGCTGAGGATGGCTCTGTGGCCTCTGCCTCAGGTGCTAGAATGGCTCTGATTGCAGCAGAGCGATGTCCCAAGATGAGCAGAGCATTGCCCCCTGGTGGGCATGCTGAGTGGATCCCGATTGGGTGCATGCGGGAGTCTGTCTGACTGCCTCCCCATTTCCAGCTTCAGGAAAAAAAAAAAAAAAGAGTAGAGAGAGTGGACAACCCTGTCCTGTTCCTGATTCAAGGGGGAAAGTCCTCAGTTTTATGCCATTTAATATGATGTTCAGGCTGATGGTTTATCATATACGGCCTTTATCATGTTGAGATATTTTTCTTCTATACCCATTTTGTTGAGTGTCTTAAACATAAAGTTGTGTTGTATTTTATCGAATGCCTTTTCTGCATCTATTGATAAGATCATGTGGTTTTTGTTCTTTGTTTTGTTGATATGGTGTATTATGTTAACCATTTTACGTATGTTGAACCATCCTTGAAATTCTGGGATGAATCCCACTTGATCATGATGTATTATTTTTTTAATATGTTGTTGTATTTGATTTGCCAGTATTTTGTTTAGTATTTTAGCATCTGTATTTATTAGAGATATTGGTCTGTAGTTTTCTTTTTTTGTGCCGTCCTTGCCAGGTTTCGGTATGAGGGTTATGTTGGCCTCATAAAATGTGTTTGGAAGTATTGCTTCTTCTTCAATTTTTTGGAAGACTTTGAGTAGAATAGGAACCAAGTCTTCTTTGAATGTTTGATAGAATTCACTTGTATAACCGTCTGGGCCTGGACTTTTATTTTGGGGGAGGTTTTTAATAGTTTTTTTTATTTCCTCCCTGCTAATTGGTCTGTTTAGGCTTTCTGCTTCTTCATGACTCAGTCTAGGAAGGTTGTATTTTTCTAGGAATTTATCCATTTCTTCTAGGTTGTTGAATTTAGTGGCATAAAGTTTTTCATAGTATTCTACAATAATTCTTTGTATATCTACAGTGTCTGTGGTGATTTCTCCTCTTTCATTTTGGATTTTGTTTATATGAGTCTTTTCTCTTTTTTCCTTGGTGAGTCTTCCAAGGGTTTGTCAATTTTGTTGATCTTTTCAAAGAACCAGCTCCTTGTTCTATTAATTTTTTCTATAGTTTTTCTGTTCTCTATTTCATTTATTTCTGCTCTGATTTTTATTAGTTCCTTTCTTTGGCTGGTTTTGGGTTGTCTTTGTTCTTCTTTTTCTAGTTCCTTAAGGTGTGAAGTTAAGTGGTTCACTTGGGCTCTCTCTTGTTTGTTTATATAGGCCTGAAGTGATATGAACTTCCCTCTTATCACTGCTTTTGCTGCATTCCAGAGTTTCTGATATGTCGTATTGTCATTTTCATTTGTCTGTATATATCTTTTGATCTCTGTGCTTATTTCTTCTTTGACCCATTCATTTCTTAAAAGTATGTTGTTTAGTTTCCACATTTTTGTGGGGTTTTTTCTTTTTTTTGCAGTTGAATTCTAGTTTCAAGGCTTTATGATCAGAAAATATGCTTAGTACAATTTCAATTTTTGAATTTGCTAATATTATTTTTGTGGCACAACATATGGTCAATTCTTGAGAATGATCCATGTACACAAGAGAAAAATGTATACTCTGTCACTTTGGGATGAAGTGTCCTGTAGATGTCTATCATATCCAGGTGCTCTAGTGTTTTGTTTAAGGCCAATATATATTTATTGATTCACTGTTTGGATGACTGATCTAGAGCCGTCAGCAGTGTATTGAGGTCTCCAAGTATAATTGTATTTTTGTCAGTTTTTGTTTTTAGGTCAATAAGTAGCTGTCTTATATATTTTGGTGCTCCTTGGTTTGGTTCATATATATTAAGGATTGTTACGTCTTCTTGATTTAGTGTCCCCTTAATCATTATGAAATGACCATTTTTGTCTCTGAGTACTTTTTCTGTCTTGTAGTAGCATTATTAGATATGAGTATTGGTACACCTGCTTTTTTGGGGATGTTATTTGCTTGGAGTATTGTTTTTCAGCCTTTCACTTTGAATTTGTTTTTATCCTTGTTGCTTAGATGTGTTTCTTGTAGGCAGCATACAGTTGGATTTTCTTTTTTAATCCATTCTGCTACTCTGTGTCTTTTTATTGGTGAGTTTAATCCATTTACATTTAGTGTAATTATTGACACTTATGGGTTCCCTATTGCCATTTTATAAATTGCTTTCTGTTAGTTTTGTATCTTGTTTGATTCTTCTCTTTTTTTTCTATCATTTGTTTTTGTTTGTTTGTATTCCATACTTCTTTCCTCTGTTCCTACCTTTTTTAAGTCATGTGCTTCTGTGGTGGTTTTTTCAAGGGTGGTTACCATTAAGTAATGAAAAGGGTACCTACCATATCCATTGTAGTACCCTATCTTATGAGTGTTTCTGCATTTCATTATCCTTTTCTACTGTTAATAACTGTCCTCTCCCCCCTTTTTTTTGCTTTTGTTGTCACAGTTTAAATTTGGTTTTATTGTGTTCTTCTTGGAGCTTTTACTTGTGGTTTTGTTTTGTTTTGTTTTTTGAATCTGGTTGGAAAACCCCCATTAGTATTTCCAGGAGTGGGGGTTTTCTGATGATAAATTTCCTCATCTTTTCTGTATTTGTGAATGTTTTTATTTCTCCTTCGTATTTGAAGGATCTCTTTGATGGGTATAGTATTCATGGATGAAATTTCCTTTCTTTCAGGGCTTTAAATATTGGGTTTCATTCTCTTCTAGCTTGTAGAGTTTCTGCTGAGAAATCTGATGATAATCTAATAGGCCTTCCTTTATATGTTGTATTCTTTTCCCTGGCTGCCTTGAGAATTTTCTTTGTTGTTGGTTTGTGCCATTTTTATTATGATGTGCCTTGGAGTAGGTTTGTTGTGGTTAAGAAAACTCGATATTCTGTTTGCTTCTTCAATTTGAGGCTTTAGTTCTTTCCACAGGCTTAGGAAGTTCTTTTCTATTTTTTTGTTTGAATATATTCTCCATTCCATTTTCTCTCTCTTCTCCCTCTGATATACCTATTATTCTTATGTTATTCTTTTTGATGGAGTCAGACAATTCCTGTAGGGCTTTCTCATTTTTTAAAATTTTTGAGTCTCTCTCTTCTTTTCTGGGTTGTGCCTGAAGTTGCTTGTCTTCTATGTCACTAATCCTACCTTCCATCTGGCCTGTTCTATTAACTAAGCTTGTTACCTCGTTTTTCAATTCATGAATTGAGTTTTTCATCTCTGTTTGATTTGTTTTTATAGTGTCAATTTCCTTGGTAATATATTCTTTGTGTTCATTGAGTTGTTTTCTGAGCTCCCTAAATTTCCTTTCTGTGTTTTCTTGTATATCTCTGAGTATTTTTAGGATTTCTATTTTAAATTCTCTGTCATTAACTCCAAGGTTTCCAATATATTAAATTTTTTCTCCATAGATTTTTTCACATCTATCTGTGCTACTTGTCTATCTTTTGTATCCATGATATTTAACTTCTTTTTTCTTAATGGCATCTAAGTGAGGTCTTGTTGATAGCACTAATGAGAATTAATAAAGAATAAAAAGTAAAAAAAATGGAAAAAATTTGGAAAAAAAACCCAATAATAATTTATTATTTCCCCTCCTTTTCTTTCTTCTCTTCACCTCTTCTCCCCTCCTCTTCTCCCCTTATGAAAATATTTTGATGAACTGTTAATTATATTATGCTAAATGGAACAAAAACTGCCTATAATGAAGGGCCTGAGTTGGGAGGAAGTGTTCAAGGGGCAAAAAAGGAAGTACGGACCCACAAAATGCAAAAAAGGAAAAAAAATTGGGTCAAGTATAAAATGATTTGCTTGTAAGTGATGGTTGACTAAGAGATATAATGAGACAGATAAGAGGGAAACAGGAAAAAGGAAAAAAATAACTATTGTATTAAGTGGAGAAAAATCTAAATAGAATGGAGATCCTGGGTTGGGAGGAATGCTAATGAGTTAAAAAGCAAAGTAAAGAGCACCTAAAATGCCACAAAAAAACTCACTTGAGTCCCAAATTAAATAATTTGTTCGTGATTGAGGATTGAATGAGAGGAAAAGTAAAAAGAGAAAAGAAGAAACTAATAGAGAGGGAGAAATAAGAAAAAGAGGAAAGGAAAAGAAGAAAAAAGAAAAAAAACAAAAAGAAAGAGAGAGAGAGAGGTAAGGGTTTTGGAGTGTAACCTTCATGGAGAGTAAGGAAGAAGAAAAGAAATAAAATGTAACACTTATGGGTAATGTTGTTCAAGAAGAGGAAAGAATAATATGGGCAGAGAATAAAAGGACCAAGTTGGAGGAAATAGAAATAATAATAATAATAAAGGCAAGAAGATGAAAGAAACAAAAAAATAGTGGAATGAGTTATAAAGTCTGTTAATTTTTCTTGATTTTGAGAGGTTAACTTCTTCTTCCTTTTTCTTTCCTCTCCCTCTTCCTGGTCGGTGACTCTGTACCCCATGCTCTGCCCCCGTGGCACTCTTAGGTAGGGATTTGCAGTTGATGAGACTACAGCGATTTCATATATTAGGCTTCAGTCTCGTTGGTAGTCAAGGCTTGTTAGCGTTTGTAGGCTCCGACAATGAGAGAGTCCATTTTTTTCGGAGCCTCTCTCCTAGTCTCTCTTTTCTGAATTAGCAGCCTGTTGATCCAGGTATGGGGTTGCGGCTGCCTTTGCCTTTGCCTTCAGTGTGTGGAACTCCCGGATGCTCCAAGGATAGATTTTTCTGTTTCTGGTTGATGAACTTGTTGACATTTTGAGAGATTTGTCAGTTGCGCTCCTCACGGTGCCATTTCTCTGATGTCACTTGGAATTCAAGAATAAAGCTTTTATAAACACCCTGGTACTCGTGTTTTGATGAACGTGTGCACTCATGTCTCTAGGGAGGATTGTACTTTGCAGTCGAAATAAAAATTTTGGCAACTTTATCTCTTTTTTTTTTTTTCAATATTGTTACCCTGGCCTGCTTCTTATGCTACTGATTTTCTTCTTCTGAAGCTTCTAATACAATGAGGCTGGAATTCTACCTTTAGCCTAGTATTCTTTTCTTTTAATCTTATGCTTTTCACTTCTTTGTCCATTAGCACTGCCTTCTGAAAGAATTATTTGACTTGATATTTTAGATTTCTAATTAGATCTTCAACTGTGTAAAATCTGCTATTTAACATATATCTCTTAAATTCTTATTTCAGGAATTGTTCTAAATTTTTGAGTAATCTATTATTTCTTTTTCATTGAAGGTTGTTCTATTATTTTGCACTATCTTCCTGAATATCTCAAAAACTACTTGTTTTTCTGCTCTTAATATACATTTTCTTTCTTATATTAATACTTTGTTAGTAATTTCATTGTTTTTCAAACTTATTTGGCTGTTTTATGTTGTTATTTCTCTTTAAATGTCTATTGATTCTTGGTTATTGCTTTTTGTAAATGAGAATCTTGACAGACTAGAATTATTGGCCAGAGTGTATTTTCTCTGTCCAAGTCAGAATCTTTTCTCTTGGAAGCAAATGTTAATATAGTAATAGACTGTAATACCCCCAGCTCAGGTGTTTGATTGTATGCATATCTGTGTGTATGTGTGTGTGTATTGGAGAATGAGGAGGTTATATAACTAGAGTATGAAACTGCCTTAATTTCTGAGTAAGGACTCCTAGTCTTGGTGATTTTTTTTTATTTTTAGAGAGTGAAAGCAAGAGAGAGAGAGAAAGGCAGACAGCCTGAAAGGGATAGAGATGAGATGCATCAATTCTTCATTGCAGCAGCTTAGTTGTTCATTGATTGCTTTATCATATGTTCCTTGACTGGAGGGCTCCAGCAGAGCAAGTGATCCCTTGCTCAAACCAGAGACCTTGGACTCAAGCCACTGACCTTGGTTTTCAAGCTAGTGATCTTTGAGCTCAAACCAGAAATCATGGGGTCACGTCTATGATCCCATGCTCAAGCCAGGGACCTTGAGTTTCGAATCTGGGTCCTCAGCATCCCAGGCTGATGCTCTATCCATTTCTCCATCACCTGGTCAGGCTTGGTTATTGTTTTAAGTACTTTGGAATACTTTTGTTTTTTCCTGCTCTCCTGCCTGTCTGTAGGTATCTCTCCAATGTCAGATGTTCTAGTTTGTAAGATACCCTCATGATTATATCCTTAGAGTAGAACAAAGAGACAACTGCTCTGCTCATCAAATAATTGCCTGGCAAACTGCCCACTGACTATTCTATTCCACAATTCTGCTTTAATAATATATGAGGCAATTTTGGGGTTCTGCTGTCAGCATTCCATTTTTGGTGGTGTCCTTATTTTTTGTAAGGTTGTGCTTTTTTCTTGCTTCTCTTAGATTTTATTGTCCTGATGTCATCTGCTTTACATTTTACAGAAAGTTGCCTATTCTGATCAATTGGTGACATGGTCCAAGGCTTTCAGCATTGCTAAAATTTATTTTTATTTGTGTTGTATCATTTTAATGGAACATGAGGTTGAGGAGAGATAAATGCTTCAGCCTAGTTGGTTATCTTGGACCACAAAACTCTTGTTTGTTATTTCCAATGGCTCCACCTATCATATAACCTCAAAGAGATTAAAAATGTACCAAAGTTTATATAACTGGTGGAATTTATATAAAATGTGGCGAAGGCTGACTGATTTCAAAATTAAAGTTCTTTTTAGTACCTCCACCTTAAAATAATGCAGAACCAAATGCTTAAAGGATCAGGTTAATGTGTTGTTTATTTAGAATTTAAAATTTTTATTTATAATCTTATCTCAGTAATTTTGTGTTTAGTACTGGGATTACACTTGAATAAAATATAATTGCAGATCATGGATCTGACAGCATGAGTGATTTAGTGTATTCACAGTGGTTTGATCATTAGAGGGAAAAACACTAATTTGAAACTGTATGTTCTATTGTTTAAGACAATTTCTCATTATTGTAATAACATAAACATTTCATTTCCCATTAAATATGATTTAAAAATATAACTCCATTTTTGGATATAAAAAGGATAGGAAGAAGGTTATGTGCTTATTTTTTCAGGAGTTTATTTAAAATTATAAGGTTGGGATATTAGAAATAAAGCTCATAATAATGTTTAAGTTTTGGGAGTGTATAAAAAGTTGTTTATTTAGAACAATACTATTTTAACTATTTTTTTCTTTTAAAATTACAGTAATTAGAATGCTAAATTTTAGTTTTATTTAAGCTTTAAATACTCCTTCCATTTTTCCTTAAGTAGATGACCCTGTAGAAGAAGCACTAACCACATCAAATGTTTGTTTTAGTATAGTTATTCAAATAATAAAACCTTATAGTTATTTGTTAGCATATAGGGTGGAGCAAAAATAGATTTACAGTTGTGAGTATTCTAAACAGAGTTTATTCTTGTATTATTAATTATTGTATTATTTTCCATATAAACAGCTATAAACTTACTTTTGCCGCACCCTGTATTAAAATTCTGCTAGACATTCATTACTTGCTACTCTGATATAATATTTTTTTAAGAAAGCAACATTGGTTTAATTTAATTTCACTTGAACAAAGAACAAAGAAGCAAATAGGCTTTTTATTAGTAACGTTGAAGTCTGTGTCTGCAAAGGACATGCATTACAAGAGGGAAATGTCACTGCAGTGTACTGGAGATTTGTTAAGCCACATTTTTCATAATGTCAGTGTCTGGCAATCACTGATGGTGGCTTTAATCATGTTGGGAGCACTGTCTGACAATAAGACATGGGACACTGGGGAATGCACCTTTTTTCCTTATGCTATGGACTCTGAGTCAAGACTTTTTTTTCTTTCATAAATTTGATGTGATGGCACTATTGAAAAGGACATTTTTTCCATAATAATTTTCAATTATTAATATAACATCAACTATTTCACAATAATTGAATACATTCGATTAAAGTTGATGCAATGACAATAATAAAAAAGGCAAGATTTTCCCCTGATGAGTCAGAAGTGAGTGATGGTAATCAGTTTGGACTGTGCTAAAAAAAAGTAATTCTTTCAAGGGGGTGAGCTTGATGGCCCTTCTGTAGTAACTCTTGCTTTCCTTTCAATGAGGTTTTAGCAGGAAATGCTGTTACACATCCTCATCTTAATAAACAGTGACTAACTCAATATGTCATAATATTTTTCATCATCGGACACATCTTGTTGCAGCCAGCAAACTCCTAACCTCCTTTCATCTCTCTATTGGTTCTTCTAGACAAACTCTGAAAACATGTCTTTCTGCATCCTCAATAACCGCATATGAACTTCCTAGTCTTCCACCTAGAAGGGATTCTTTTCACTCAAAGTTCAATAAAATATATCTGAAAACAACTAATGAGTGCACATTATTAAATTATCTTTTCCTAATGATTATTCTATTAGCTGAAAAATGATTGTGATACTTATAAACAAAGCAGATATATGAGCTCATAAGAATTGTGTGGATTTAAATGTTTCCTCACGGTCTCTCTCATAAATTCCAAATGATGATTGAGTATGTTTCACTTTCTATAGTATTAGCAGTTAGCAACTGTTTTGCATAGATATTAAGGAATCAAAATCGACTCAGAGTTAAGAAGGTTGAATTCTCCAAAGCACACAGTGATGACTCATAAGATGAATTTTTAGACCTTCGATGTTCAATAGACTTTTCTATTAGCTCGGAAACAAAGACAAGGAACTTAGAAAAGGAGTAAAATGCTCTTTGGGGAAATAGAAAAAAGGTAAATTAAGAGGAAACTCTTTAAAAACACCCTTTTAATACTGCAAAAATTATTCACATTAACTTTTTTCCTTATTTTTTCCCATCATACACACACATGACAATCTATACAAACCACAGCAGAACCCCAATAAATAGTCCCTGGAGTGTCACACTGTTACTCCTCGTCATACACTTCCCAGGGACATAATTATTTAAATAATAAGAAAGCACTAATTATGAGACCATGGCTAGGCTCTATTAATAGGTAAAAAAAATCCGGCTCCTCTCCTGGTTATGCTAGTCATAGAAAAGTTACTGTTTCTGTCATCTCAGGGCACTTACAAATGTTTAGAAGGTATGGTCTTCAAAGATATTAAACAAATGGACAGGAAATGTTTCTAAACTTTTGCGGTTGTAATAATATGTTTTGTGCTTCACACAGCAGCATCACACTTGTCTGTGTGTACCTGGAAACTCAATTATGCCAATGCAACAACTCAACTTGACTCATATCCTAACAAAGAAGAGTTTGTTGGAGTAGATGTATGAAGATGGCATTGATACATTATTGCCTGCAATATATTTGGGTTGTCTTTGTTAAGTTTGGAAGGAGACAGTAAACATGTTGCTTCCTTAGAAACTCAGCAGTATTAATATTGACTTTATTTGTTGAATATGGAACGATGCTCTGAAGGTTAGTCTGGCTAAATGTGAAAATAATTGGACTTAAAAGCTCTCACTTTATCATCTGACTTTGTCTATTATAAGCTGCTTTTTTTTTAACCAAATTACTTAACATCTTAGTTTAAGTTTTATCATTTTACATGTCTTGCCTCAAATTCATTTAGAATAAGAAGTCATAATTTATAATATAAAGTGATTCAGACATTATATAATAAAAGTAATCATTATAATACTATCATATTTGGGAAACTTAGAAAGTTTTACATTGTTTACTCCAAAAAGTAAGCCTCTGTGCTTCCGGGACTTCTGGACAGCTTCTATCATTCACTACCCCCAACCGTCCACAAGCTCTGAGCCAATGGGAGAGATTTGGTGTCATGTTCTGGGCTTCTCCCCTCCCTTTGGTGTCTTCCTTTGCTAAAACTTAGATTAAGCAGCACTGACAAATCAAGCTCACCTGAGATAATGACAAATGACTTTCAGTGGCACAGAAACTATAATTATTGCAGGAGTGGTTTGACTTAAAATCCAAAACTCTTTGATGTTTGAAACACAATCAGGTAATGTCTGTTCAATATGCTCCTTCATTAGAGCTTATGGACTCTTGCCATAGAAATATAGGAAATATGGAGAAGGTATGCTGAATAGGCTAACTTTTACAGATATTATAATATTTTCTATTATCTGAATCTAAACTAAATCTAGTTCCTTCTCCATATGTCCCTGAAAGATACAGCTTCTAGCCAATACTTTGGTGGGAACAATTCTGCAAAGAACAAGTTCATTGGTCAAGGTTCTATAATGGCTTCTTTCTAAAAGAGATACAAGATTCCTTGTTTTACATGCCATTCCTTTATGCTGATGTTTTTTGACCAGTGTGAATTTCTCAGGCACTTTTTATATACTTAGCCATCCACCTTTTGGTACAGGTCACTGTGATTTGATCAACTACAGGCTTGATCAGAGAGATCTGCAGAGTAACAGCTTCTAATGGAAAGAATACAACATAATTAGAAACCTGCAATGACAGATGGCTCAGGGCATCAGCTTTCAATATTGCTCTTGTAGGCTTGTAGATAAGCATGTAGTTGAGTACACTTCACTAATCAAATCTCAAGAGCACCATATGTGCTGTCCCAATTAACTGTAAAAAGCTAGCACACTATTTCAGACACTCACAGATACCATAAAACTTTTCTTCTCATAGTATGGTCCTTAGACCAGCAGTATACATCTCCTTGGAGCTTGTCAGAAATACATACCTTCAAGCCCAACTCCAGATATAATAAATTAAAATCTGCATTTATCAAGGTCCCCAGGTGATTTGTATGAACATTAAAGTTCGAAACCCACCATTCTGAACTTGTGGCACATGGTGCCATAAAAGTTGAATATTTAGCCTTTTCTAGTTATGTGATTTCCGAGTTGTGTGAACTTGATATATGTTTTTTTCTAATAATGATGGCTCCATAAACCTCTAATGTCTTGGGGCCTTATTTTATTTGATGATAAAACATAGTCTTCTAGAAACTTTCCTTGTCAAAGTTTTCATAATATTTTAGTCATAGTACTCCTGTCTATAGACCAGCTCTTCAACAGAATCCTTGGTCTTTGAAAAAAATTAAAGCACCTAGCTTGCACTATCTTGACATCTTGGATCTGCTTATTCACTTCAACTTTTAGCCTTAACCTCTACAATTGAGACAAATAAGGACACTCGTGTAGGTCTTTGTCTAAATTCTGAAGTTGGTGTAGATGTGAACTAATTGGAATAAATTCCAACCTATGACATGTGTTATATTGCTTAAATTGACAAGTGTATTTAAGTGGATCTGACCAAAGTACATACATATGCCATCTGTAGAGTCATATATAAGCCAGAACATCAGGAAAATTTTCCTAATGTATTTTAGCCTGAAGGTTGGTAGGAGAAGGAAGGATCAGAATATGAAATGTCAAAAAGTTTTGACTTTGGAGATATCCTGAGACTTGAGGAATGAAAAAGAAGTAGAGAAGGAGCTGGGGGATGGTGGAGATAGTACTCCTTTTTCTTAGTGAAATATGGGCTGCTTGACGTAGGAGCAGCACAATACAGAGATTAAGTCACTGTGACCTTGAGGGAGGGATCGAGGGGATTCAATGACTTAATACACCAGGGTCAACAGCCTCTAGTTAATGGTACTATAGCTCAGTCACTGCTGATTGTGGTGATTTGAAGAAATTTGGCATAATTATGGTGGCTACATGTTTCTAAAAACTGGAAAAAAATATCTCAGTCTAAACAAAACATGATACTCCAAATTGAGGGTGTCTTTGCCTGCTGGGTAGAAAGTCAACAATGTTCAGTGTTTTATTTAAGATGTTTCTATTAGCAGGGAAAGAAAAGGGAAAACAAGGCTACATTAAGATAAATTTTCCATTTTGGGAGATGTTTGAACGTATCATTGGCATTCCCCCCACCCCCCACCCTATTAAGGAGCATAAACTATTTAGATGTCCTGGGGTGCTTATTTATTTGGATAAGGTAATCGTGTGATGGTAATTTTGTGTTGTCAAGCCTTTTCAAATCATGAGAGCTTTTAATTACCTTTGAGGGACAATGTTGTAATTGTCACTGGCTAAATGTCTTTCCTAACATTATTGAAGGCTATAGAACAATATAGCTCTGAACAAAGTAGGAACACAAATCATAAAAAACTTAGCGGCTTAAAACCATAGTAGTGTATTCTCTCCCAGTTCCTGAGGCCAGGAGCCTGAAGTCATGGTGCCACAGGACTGCATTTGCTCTGAGGCTCTAGAAGGAAATTTGTTCCTTTTTTTTTTTCCCAGCTTTTGATGACTTCCCTGGCATTCTTGCACTTGTGGTCATGTCAATCCAATTTCTGCCTTCATATCATATTGCTTCCTGCTCTTCTCTTTGCCAAAACTCCCTCTGCCTTTCTTTCATTAAGATACATCTAATGGCATTTAGGACCCATTAGCTGGAGAACCCAGGATAGACTTTTCCTCTCAAAAGGAGTGATTCAGTATCACTCCTTAGAAGGTAGTATCTACTCATTAGCTATATAAGGTAATATTTAAAGTCTCTATAGATTGGGATATGAATATCTCCTTTGGAGGGGGCACTACTTCACCCATTATACCCCATCTACTGGTTCTAACAAACCTTAGATGATTATAAAAATTTTGGAAGTTTCATCAGTTACTGTGAGTGGAGAGTCAAATATCAATCTTACATCCCTAAAGTTCTCACTCTTTTGTTCAAGTTTTATGTCCTGGCACTAAGATACTTGGTCGAACAAGAAGTCACCAGGATCAGCCTCTGGCGTATTGACTTGAAGAAAGTTATCTTAGATCCCAAATAAGCTTTCATGTCACAGGGGCACCTGCATGGCTAGTCTGGGTGTGAGCTACACCAGAGCCTCCTGGGGAAAAAAATCTAGCCACTAGCTATAGTCTGTCTGATAGCACAACCTGATATCTTATTTATAACCTTAATAGTTGCCACTTGAGGGCCTGACCTGTGGTGGTGCAGTGGATAAAGCGTTGACCTGGAAATGCTGAGGTCGCCGGTTCGAAACCCTGGGCTTGCCTGGTCAAGGCACATATGGGAGTTGATGCTTCCAGCTCCTCCCCTCTGTCTCTCTCTCCTATCTCTCTCTCTCTCTCTCTCTCTCTCTCTCTCTCTCTCTCTCCTCTCTAAAATGAGTAAATAAAAAAATTAAAAAAAATAGTTGCCACTTGAGTAGTGTATTGTGTATAAGCTAAAGGACTTTGAGCACTTCCTTCCATGTGAGGTCTGCTAACCCACTCACAAATGTTTTTGGTTAAATTAGATATTGTGGTTAGAGCAAGTGTCCTCGGTGGGTTATACTTTCCATACTGATTACAGATGGGCTAAGTGTCAGCGCTGTCCATGTGGTCTCAGAGGCTTCCATGTGCGCTGACACCACATCTAGCAGAGAATTGTATGTATCTGGAATAGCAAAAGCGCTATCTAGCGAGAAAGAGAGAGTGTGACTGGGAAATTTGGGTTCTCCCCTAAATTGTCACCATAGGATTGGTGAGCCATATTCTCTCACTCTCTTTATTGCTGTCCCCAGATGAGGGGAGGAGGTAGAGGAGAGAAAGGCAATGTAGAGCACTGTGGGGAGATTCACAGCTGCAACCAGTCGTGGAGGGAGAAAAGGAACGCTGACAGTTGGAGGGTACCGGCGTTCCCTAACTTTAGCAGAATTCTACTCTGTAAATGGATGGAATTATCACAAATTAATAGTGGCCTGCATGTGATATTTCTGTGAATGTAGGTTTTCCTGTCTTAGAAAAAATATTGTAGGGGCTTTATTAGACTTGGGGCTTCTGAAGAAGGGATAGAAGCCAGAGTAAATTAGAGATACGTTTTTTCTTCCACCCAAGAAGGTAAAGGAAGTTCAAGCAAAATATATAACCTGTATCTAATGGATTCAGCCTGTTATTGTTACT
This sequence comes from Saccopteryx bilineata, assembly GCF_036850765.1. Lineage (NCBI taxonomy): Eukaryota > Metazoa > Chordata > Mammalia > Chiroptera > Emballonuridae > Saccopteryx > Saccopteryx bilineata. Next base: position 12,467,846 of record NC_089501.1, on the reverse strand, counting down.
CAAATATATGAGCATTACTGGTAACAGGCCACTTTACATGTTGCATCAGAGAATTCTTTTGTCTAGATAGAAAAATCACCGTGAGTGTCCTGGGGATATTTTTCAGTTATGGACAACTTGCTTAGATCCAGAGTAACTTGCAACAGGAAATTATTTCGTTTGACAAAAATCATCTTCAAAGTGTCTGAGATATTTGGCAGAATTTTTAAATGTGAGTGTGTATAGGGGGTGTCTTATGATTAACTAATAGATAAACTTAGTACATGCACTCATTACCAGCAAAGCAAAAATACCAAAAAAAATGTTGGAAATAGCCCTGGCTGGTTGGCTCAGCGGTAGAGCATTGGCCTAGCGTGCGGAGGACCCGGGTTTGATTCCCGGCCAGGGCACACAGGAGAGGCGCTCATTTGCTTCCCCACCCCTCCGCCGCGCTTTCCTCTCTGTCTGTCCCTTCCCCTCCTGCAGCCAGGGCTCCATTGGAGCAAAGATGGCCCGGGCGCTGGGGATGGCTCTGTGGCCTCTGCCTCAGGCACTAGAGTGGCTCTGGTCGCAACATGGCGACGCCCAGGATGGGCAGAGCATCGCCCCTGGTGGGCGTGCTGGGTGGATCCCGGTCAGGCGCATGCGGGAGTCTGTCTGACTGTCTCTCCCTGTTTCCAGCTTCAGAAAAATGAAAAAAAAAATGTTGGAAATAATTTTATACTTTATTTTAGAAAAAATTATCAAATAATAACAATGGAAAAATAAGATTAAGTTGAACTTTATTTTGTAGTGCACTTATCACTTTTATTTTGACTTATAAATGGGTACTTCCATAATCTTTTTGGTGCTTAGCTCCTCTGAGGATTTAGTTAGAGCATTTTCTGGACTCCAGAAGTCAAGATGCTACTGGGAATGGGCTAATATGTGCCCTTCCTGTGTCAGGCATACAGTGCTACTAGAATCATGTTACCAATTCTCTTTCTTGCTTATTAGTGTTCAAGATGGATCCAAAGACACTCATTGGCCAACAGGGGAAGGGCAGAATGAATGGTTTTAATAATTTTGCAGTTGAACTAAGAAGCAATGTCCAAGATATTCAATTCCCTTGGATGCTTAGCACAAGCTGCCCAGCCTAACACTGCGTACCACCAACAAAGGCTCCCTACCTCCAGTGTCAGGAAAGGAGCTACAGCCCAGAGATGGGGTCTTACTGAAAATTTTAGACATTTGTGGTAGATATAAGCTAATGGACCATGAAAGGGGCTTATATCTAATGATAAAGTAGTTAAGATCCTTACTAGTTAATGGTGTGGGTGGCTCCCCAGAGCTGAGGTTGGTAAGGTAATGGGTCCTAACAACCATTTATATATGAAGTAACTGGCAATGAGGTGGTGGTAATGTCAGAGGTACCTGTGGTAGCAGTGGAGGTATCTGGTAGAAACAGCCATGACTGTGTGAGCTGCTGCTCATCAATGGGGTAAATTAGTATCAATTGTAACCTGGAGAAGTGAGAGAGCTCTGACAGCTCATGGAGACCCCAAAGTTCTCCATTTTTGAAGATTCTCCAAGGAGGAATGTATACCCTCTAAAAAAAGGAGCAAAATTGATGTCCAAGATGGGACAAATCTTTTCAAAGGGCACAAAGAATTCCACTCAGCATTAAAACTGACAAAGTGCCAGAGAAAACACTTTCCATGTAGTCAGTTATTTATCATGCCCCAGGAAGGACACTTCATTTCAAATGGATCTAGATTAGCAATATAAAATAGACTTTATTTGATGAGTATTTGAGCAAGTATGTCAGAGTTCATTAACAAGTACAAAATATTTTTTTTAATAAATTTTTGTTAATGTTAATGGGATGACATTAATAATTCAGGGTACATATAATCAAAGAAAACATGTCTAGGTTATCTTGTCATTCAATTATGTTGCATACCCCTCACCCAGAGTCAGATTGTCCTCCGTCACCCTCTGTCTAGTTTTCTCTGTGCCCCCCCCTCCCCCTAACTCTCTCCCTCCCTCCCTCCTGCGTCTTCCCTCCCCCCACCCCTGGTAACCACCACTCTCTTGTCCATGTCTCTTAGTCTCGTTTTTATGTTCCACCAATGTATGGAATCATGTAGTTCTTGTTTTTTTCTGATTTACTTATTTCACTCCGTATAATGTTATCACAGATCATTTACAGCAAAATGGTGGGATCTTGATAACAAAATATTTTTTAAAAAAGAAATTAGTAAGGTAAACAATAGCTTCTATTATTGAAAGAAAAGTTAAAAATTCAGGGTAGAGAAAGATCCGAAACCAGGCAGCTTTCAGAATCTTGAGAGAAGAATTGTTTTGAGTCAATTAAAAATTTTTTTCAATTACAGTTTGCATTCAGCATTATTTTATGTTAGTTTCAGGGGTACAGTCTAGTGGTTAGATGAGCCTATGCTTTACAAAGTAGTCTTTCCTATAGTTCCAGTGCCCACCTGTCACCATACATCATTATTACAACATTAAATATATTCCCTATGCTGTATTTTACATCCCCATGACTGTTTTATGATTACCAACTTGTACATAAAATTTTTTTCTCATTGATTTGAGAGAGAGAGAGACAGACAGACAGACAGAGAAAGGGGAAAGGGAGCGATAGAGGAAGGGAAAAACATCAACACTGTTGTTCCATTTAGTTGTGTCGGGGATAGAACCTGAGACCTCAGTACACAGAACAATGCTCCATCTACTGAGCAATCTGGCCAGGCACCCAATTTGTACTTCTTACTCTCTTCACCTTTTTAATCCAGTCTGCCATCCTCCTCTCCTCTGGCAACCATCAATCTGATCTCTGTATCTATAAGTCTGTTTTGTTTCTCTTTTGTTTGTGTCTTTTTCTCTTTAGATTTCACATATGAATGAAACCATGTGGTATTTTCTTCACCTAACATATTTCACTTAGCATATTACCCTCTGGGTCCATGCATACTGTCACAAATAATAAGATCTTATTCTTTTTTTATGGCTGAGTAATATTCCATTGTATATATATGTACCATAGCTTTTTAAAATCAACCCAGCTATTGATGGGCATTTGGGTGGCTTCCATTTTTTGGCAATTGTAATAATGCTGCAATGAACATAGAGGTGCTTATATTCTTTTGAATTAGTGATTCTAGTTTCTTTGTATATATCCCAAGTAGTGGTATTTCTGGGTCATAAAGCAGTTTCATTTTTAATTTTTTTTGAAGTAACTTCACACTGCTTTCCACAATGGCTGCACCAGTCTGCATTCCCACCAACAGTGCACAAGTGTGCCCTTTTCTCCACATCCTCACCAGTACTTGTTGCTTGTGGATTTATTAATGATAACCATTCTGATAGGTGTGAGGTACTATCTCATTGTGGGAGGAAAAATTTATAAACAATAATGTCAGGGTTTTTCCATTAAAATGAATCAAGTACAACTGTTCTCCTGCTGTGTTACATTCTGGTTAAGCTACAAAGGATCAAAGTCTTCCATGTCTGATTGTTCCAGATAGGACATATGTGTGCTGCTTGTCCCAGAGAAGGCAGGACACAACACTGAGGACTCTGGAGACATTTTACAATGGGAGAGAGCTATCTTTCCAAAGGGAAAAAGAAAGAATAAGGTGGTATAGGCGATATGAGAGATGATGCCAAACAAAAAGCCCAATAGTTGAGACCCATAGTCCAAACCTTGTCTTCCCATAGTCATAACATCTTTGCATGCATATAAAAAAATGCACCACCAGCATAATTATCCTTTATGCAATCAAACACATTCCCTAAACTAAATCTAATGTTTTTGCTTACCTGCAGTTTAAAAAATATCTCAATGATGAACATTTTGCTCTGGTTCAGTCTCTTTCCTATCACTATGTTGTAGAACATATGTATCTTATGCAAATTTAACCATCACCAACACAGATTATATACAGAAAGTAAAAAAAGAAAAGTTAAATGTGCAAGAACACACACACACACACAAAAACACACACGCAACAAAGCATGGAAGGAAAGAGAAGCCTTCTTTCAGCAACAGGTTTTGAAGCCACTGCTGGATCTGTGTTGTAGAAATTCAGTTTTCTACTTACAACCAGAGTAGTCACTCTACAACCTTCTGATCCCTATTCTCCCTCCCTTCTTTTATTTATTTATTTTTATTTGTTTAGTGGAATGTGAAATGTCAATTGGCCAAATGGCGATTTGAAGTATCTAATTAAATGGAATCAGTTCAATATCTCTAGTTAAAGTATTTTTCTATTTAGTACTAAGATTTCTACATACTTAGCTTAAATGACACAGGTATAGAAAGAAAAAAATAGTAAGGGTCTTTATGTAACATTTTAAGAGGGTCTTTTCTACTTCTTCCCCTTATTTCTTAGAACCATACATTCTGGTTATGGAAGACGCAACATTTATTGGTCACAGGTTTATTCATTTCCCTATGAATTCCATGATGGGTTTATATGTGCTGCTGGGTGAAGGGATTTGTGATAACAGTGATGATATCAAACTTAAAAAAAATAATAACAGGAGCTTATTTTGGAACACATTCACTGCATTGATTTTTATTCTCAGTAAGTTTTCTGGTGAGAAACTATGGTGTTTAAGGTACCCTAGAGGTATATAGCATGTTCAGGAAGCCCACAGATGATGAGGCTGGCAGAGGCAAGAAGGGGCAGAAGAATAAGTTCCCTTCTGTATGAATATGTGAGTTCCGGTGGAGACAGAACTGTTCCTTTTCTCATTAAGGCAGGGCTGCAGCATAATATATATCTCACTGGATAGCCTCTCAAAATGTGATACTGTATGAAGAGAGACTCAAGGCTTCTTGCTGCTTCTGGTGCATCTGTCTGTCAGAAATAAAGTCAGATCAGCCTGAATAAACTCCATGTTACTAGGCCCTTGCTAAGCTGACCTCATACACACACTCAAGGCTTTCATGAGTCCCTTGAGACCATCCTGGCTCCCTGAGACAAGGATGATTTGACTTTCCTACTTTGTTATTTAAGAGGCTTTTCTGCAGTATCTCCACATGGGATAAAAATCTCTCCAACTCTGGGCCAATTCTGAGCAGCCCATCCACACATCACTTCTTCAGATCTTAGCATGAATCCACAGTCCTGCTGCTCTGTGCACTGATTCCCAGAGTCACTCTAGAGTGACTAATCAATCCACAGCGGTAGATTTCCATGTGGTATTGGCATTTTGTTCAGAATCATACCTAAACAAAAGGTCACAGGTTTTCATTCCTTGTTGACTCTCATTGAGTTCTCTCCATGAGGTCACAGATGTTTTCGAGGGTCAGATGACAGTGGGTCTGTAGTACTGTCCTTAAGAGTGAGAACCACTTGCTCATGCACTTTATTGAGCCTTCAAAGCCTGCTCAGGCCTACCCCACATATATCTGGACCTGTGCAACCAAATGATGGGGAGGAGCAGACAGCACCTAGTTCATGGATACCTTGGGTACACAATCACTTGGTGACTCAGAGCCTGTATTCAGTATCTATCAGATCTTAGGAGGAAGTCAGAAACTATTTCCAGAGGGAATAAGTATTTGTCAAAAAGAACATTGTTTTATTCTAAAACTCTAGAGGCCTATGCTGTGTTTCTTTTCTCAGAGCTTAATATAAGCCCCATAAATAATTTCAATCCATGGACATTTTTAGTATCATCATAGCTGCTGTGTCAAAAGGTGGAGACGCACACGAGAGGGCAGTGCTTCCACACAAGCTGTAAATGGGTCATAGTGGACTATTCAAATGTGATTTATAGATTTATAGTAACTCCAAAATTCTGAATGAGCCAGTCTTTTTAATTAAAATTTTTTTATAGTGGTTGCAGGGGGAAGGTGTTATGATTTATCTTTCCTTTTAGAAAAGTTCTCCTAAACCTGACTGTATTAGTTTTATTTTGCTACTATAATATATTACTGGAAATTTAGTGGTTTAACACAACAAGATATATACAGTTTTGTTGGTCAGAAGTCCAATGCAGGTCTTCCTGGGCTAAAAGCAAGGTGTTGGCAGCGTTGTGTTCTCTTCTGGTTCCAGGAGAGAGCCTGTTTCCTTGCCCTCTTTAGCTCCTGGAAGGCTGCCCTTCATTTGTGGATCATGAGCCCCTTCGTCCATGTTCAAAGCCAGAAACATCATATCAATCTGACCTTTTTCCATCATTACAACTCTCTCTATAACTCAGCCAGGAAAAGTCTTTGCTTTTAAGTACTCTTGTGATTATGTTAGGCCTGATATCCTGGATAATCTCCCCATCTGAAGGTTCATCTCCTTAATCATGCCTTCCGGGTCTCTTTTGCCATGTAAAATAACCTGGTCACAGGCTCCAGGGATTAGAGTGCAGATATCTTGGAGGGATAGGATATTATTCTACCCACCACTGTGATTAATCCTGATAGTGATGCTCTGAAAAGATAACTCCATTGATCCAGATGTCAGATACCAGGCACTGCCTAGTTTATCTTTATTCTGAAACCTGTTCAGTCCCTATATCAGTTTTATGAATCACCATCCCTCATGCAATAAATTGCTTTTTCCTCCCTTAAATTAATCGGACTTGTTGCTTACCTAAGAAGCATAACACAAGTTGGGAACAAATGCTGGACTTAAAGAAAAAAAGAAAACTGGCATCTCTCTATTAAGACAAATTGGTGGAAAATGGTTTGACTTTGGGTGATGGGTACACAACATAGTCCATAGTTCAAATGCTATAGAAATGTTTACCTGAAATCTATGTGCTCTAATTGATCAATGCCACCCCTTTAAGTGTAATTAAAAAAAAAAAAAGATGAATTGGCAAAGTTTATAATGCAAGCCAGAGTAGAGGGAGAGCTGTGATTCACTATGGAAGGGTGGTGTGTAATAAACCCTTCAATTGAGAGGGAGATTAAATTAAGTTTAAATGGAAGCCAATGCCCTTTGACTTAAAGGGGTGGTGACAGAGGGACAATAATCAGAGACTAGAAGAAAGCGTGGGTATAGCATATTAAATATTGCTCACAAGAAGAACTGAAACAGGGGCATCTCCCATTATAGTAGGTTTCATGGCAACTTCATGTAAAAATGAAGTTTATAGATTTGTTTGATACAAAATAAGGTTATTCCAGAAATTTAGAGCTAATGGAGAGGAAAAAGACCTCTAGGTAAATAAAAGCTAACAGAAAACAAGTAAGAAACAGATTTCAGGCACACAGTTAGGATGTAGGGCTCAGTAATATTCTGGTTGGACTAGAGTGAGAAGGGATTGCAGAGTAGTGACAGGTAGGGTGGCTGGTCCCCAGCACAAAAACACAGAAAGACCAGTAGAGTCCCTGAAACACGTGACTTCAGATTTAGACTGAAAATGTAGATATCACTTTAAAATATCCTGATATCTGGTGTGAGGGTTATTATATTGACCTAATATTTTCTCGTGTACCCAAGGAAAGGGTGACTGGGTAGATAACTTGCAAATAACTGGTCTCAGAGGAATAAATTAAGGATAAATGAGGTAAGTTAGAGAGAAGACAAGTGTTAACTTTCTGAAGACCTCACATTCTCCTAGGACTCTGGTAGGTGGTTTTTATCAAAGCAGTTAATGAGAATGATATCTATAAGCACTTGGTTGATTTTAGTACCATCTTTTCCTATATAGAGACATCAATATTGATAGCAGGACAATTCATTGTGCACTCGCTGAAATGGTGTGCTGTAGATCTTCCTTCTCCTTTGTTGTCATCCTAACTTGTTTTACCTGCCAGCGTGTTCTTGCCCTGCTATAATAGTAACTATCTGATTGATCTAGATAGATCATTTAGTTTTTCTCATGTAATTTTTTATATTTGTAAACATAAAATGTTATTAGATGGACTCCACAATTCATTCATCCAATAACATTTTGACTAGAAATCAAAAGATAAAAAACCACATCCTTCTCCCTTTCTGATCCAGACAAATAGGAGTTTAATTTTAAAGACTGTGATAAATTTCTACATAAAGATATACAAATGTTGCTGAGGAGATATTGGAGGGTTGGTATAGGTGAGGAATGGAAAGGATGCAGAATGAGGGACTGTCCTTGAAAAGCTTCAGTATGTAAAGTGTGTTATCTGTGAATCAGACACAGTTGGCCTCATATTGGAAAGGCTTGGTGCCGTCTAGGAAAAGTAAATGCTCCTGTGAAGTTGTAGCCTAACTGAGAAACCAGGCAGTGCTACTAGGTGAAATGTTGAGAACTAGCCTAAAAATCTGCTCAGCTAACCATCCCCCATTCTCTGAAAACATCCAACACAAGCATCCTTGAGTTTGAAACTCTGGAAGGTACCAAATCACAAATCTTAGGCAGATAAGTCCACAGCCTCACCTCCTTCTGATTGGTTCAAAGGTCGACTCTTCATAGTGGCCTCTGCCACCTCTTTATTTAATTACTTCTTTAATTTACAATGAAAACTGCTATCCTGCCTTTTTTATTTTACTAGTCCCTCTTATTCCCACTTTTTTATTTTTTATAGCACTTATCAATTCTAAATATCTTATATAATTTATATCTCTCATGTTCACTGTTTATTAAGTATCTCCTCCACTAAAATGAAAAGCTCTATAAAGACAGGGATTTTGTTTTCCTTTTTCTGATTCTCACATAGCAGTACCTGGCACATAGCCAGTACTTGTTTTTGTATTTTTGTATGTGACAGAGACAGACAGAGACAGAGAGAGGGACAGATAAGGACAGACAGACAGGAAGGGAGATGAGAAGCATCAATTCTTTGGTGTAGCACCTTAGTTGTTCATTGATTGCTTTCTCATGTGTGCCTTGACCAGGGGGCTACAGCAGACCGAGTGACCCCTAGCTCAAGCCAACGACCTTGTATCCAAGCTGGTGAGCTTTGCTCAAAACAGATGAGCCCATGCTCAAGCTGGCGACTTCAGGGTTTCAAACCTGGTTCCTTCACATCCCAGTCTGACGCTCTATGCACTGCGCCACCACCTGGTAAGGCTAGCCAGTTCTTAATAAATATTTATTGAATGAATAAACCACAGAAAAATTCAAACTCAAAGGCCATGCAGTATTTAAAGCATGGATATATGAGAACATCAGAGCAGAGACCTGGCAGTAGGTTAATACTCATCAAATTTGAGACTATGATTGAACAGGGCAGTATAGGGTGGGAGACTGAACAGCAAGCAATGAAATTTGGACTTCTTCTAAATCCATGTTTTTAGGGATAAGAAAGGATCTAAATAAAGATTTAAAATCAAGCTTCTGGTAAAATATTTCTCAACTATGTGCTTAATCTGAACTCTCAGATGTCACAGCAATGGTGAAGATCCTTCTTGAATTCTAGATATATTATAACCTTCTTAAAGTGTTAAGTGAAAAGAAAAGAGATATAAATAAAAAGATGAAACTGTAACCCAGGTAATGCTACAACATCAAAATAAAGTATTTAGGAAAACGGGAAATCCATCTAAATTTATAATATCTTAGAGAAAAATTGAGTAAAAGAAAAGCAAAAAATAAAAATAAAAAGAATATAATTGAACAAAGAAGAAAAGGTTTTAAGGAATATAGACTTTGATGGACAGTATAAGAGGAAATGAGAAATCTAGTGAAAAGGTTGGAAGATGTTTGACATTAACAGTACAAAAAAACCCATGAGGCAAATTTGATTAAAAATATTTTGAGTGCCATTTTTATTATTTTTGTAATTATTTTCCACTGTACTTACTGGAAAAAAAATGTCACTTTCCTTGTTCTGTATGTTATTGAAATTATAGAGCCCTGAGTGACACAGCTCATCCCCTCCCCCTTTATTGATTCAGTACAATGCAAACTCTACATTGGCAACAAGCACAGAAGATTCCGTAACTAATTAGAGCTACATCAGCTGGATAACCTGGAATGATGATCTAGTAGATGCACGGTTTGCCTGGAATTCATAAACAGGTCAATGATCTTCAGAAATATTATGAAACATTTTGTGAGTATCTATGTACATTTTTCTGAAGGAAGGGGTCACACTTTTTATTACAGACTTGAAAGATCTATGGTACCCAAGGGATTCATGATTGATAGGATGATCAACGTTCTCTACTTGCCTGGGCTAAGGGGTTTTCCTGGATACCAGAAGTTCCGTTTTAAAACTGGGGAACATCCTGGGCAAACTGGGACAGTTGATCACCTTAATGGCTACTGAAATCCTTTTATATATGTGGAAACTTAAACCCAGAAGAGTGGTATGGATTTCCAAAGGTTCTGAATTTGCTGGAAAAGCTGGGGCCTCAGAGTTCTCGTCTTTTCCACGTGAATAGTAATTCACATGTTACCATCTTTACCTCTTTGTAATCATGCCATTTCATCCTCCAAACTGGAATATGAAACAGTTACGATAGGCAAAATATATGGCCTATGTTTCACTATACAATGTTTGTCTATAAGAACAAAGGGTTTCTTTCATATATTCTCTATGTAAAAACAGAACTACAAGTATTTAGAAAGAAATATGGTATAAACAAGTAGACATGGAAAATATAGTTTAAAAAGAAAGATTTAGCAAGGTTCTAACTTGTTTTCAAATTCAGCCACCACCTAAATACTAGCTTATTGCAAGGTTAATTACAGATAAACTAGAAAATGTGTCTTCCACTTTGCTATTGAAAGAGAGTTAAATGCCTACTATAGGATTTCATTGTAGAAACTAATTTTCAACTGCAGTGTGAGTTTTAGACTAAGTTTGAGCACTGTGTAATTTATTGCCGTTGATGGACTCATCTACAATGGCATCCTCTAAATCATATTTAATAAGATAGAGTCTATGTTTTCAACATGTGGTTTTTTTTTTTATTCATAGAGAGGCTGTATCATGATAAATATTATCTTCGAGTAGTAGTTTGGTTGTTAGGCTGACATACATGTGACAGTACTGAGGTTTCAATTATCCACTTGCATCAATCAATCTTTTAGTTTTCAACACTGTTGCCTGCAGTAATGTCACAGCTTTTCTGTCATACAGAAGAACTTTTCGGGAAATGTTATTCATTACAGCTGCAAATCTGTCACCGTGCCTGGCATGGCTTGTTAATGATAACATTTATTTCAAAGAGCCATGTTTCGCTTTGTTGCAAGAGAGTTGACTTTGTGATCGTAAAATATAATGAAATGCCAAGAAGATGAAGTGAACAAAGTTTTCCAAAAATATACTAAAGTGATCCAAATATGTTTTTTAAAAAAAGAGTACATTTGCATAAATGTTTTTCTGCACTTACTTGTATTTGTATACAAGTACTCTTGCAAATGAGCAGTGTTTGGGTAGTTGTAGAAAGATCCAAAGATTGTTATTTCGCCATATGTGGAGATAAGATTTTAGGTGGACACAAATTAATTGCCAGGCTTGAATGAGTCAGGAAATGTTTAGTAATTTTGAATTTTTTTTTCTGAAAACCTAATAACAGTGTATAATAATGAGTCATGAAAACTAATATTTTTATAAATTTATGTGAGGCACTTTTTAAAGGTGTATGATAAAAAGGGATATGGATTAGCAAGATGGGTGATAGAAAAAAATGGAAGAAAACTCAATTTAAACTGAGAATATTAATTTGTGGTTTTGTCAATAGCTAGACTGACATATAAGTTGCTCTGAAGTAAAAAGAGCACTTCTCATCATAAAGCTTGGGTTTGGCAGGTTGATTGAAAAACAAAAAACAAAACAACAAAAAAAAACCAGCCATAGTTCTTCGTGAGCCTATTTCTCCACTCCTTGAATGTGAGCTGGCCCTGTCATTGGTTTTGACCAGTAGAACAGGAGAGGCAAAGTTGAACTGGTTTAAGTCTGGGCCTTAGGAGGCCTCACACACTTCTTGCTCTATTGAGTGCAACCACTGCTCGAGCTGACCTGGGGGAGAACTCATGGTTCCAAGATAAGCCTGAACGACCTTAGCTCAGCCAGCCCCATCTATCCCGGCAGCTGACCTTAGAGTCATGAGTGAGGCCAGCCTAGGTCGGTTGTCAGAGCAGAGGAGCTGCCAACCCACAGATTCACGAGTTAAATAAATTGTAGTTGCCGTAAGCCACTAAATTTCTCAATGCTTTATTACTCAGTTTCTTTATTTGTAAAAATTAGGGTATTGAATCAAATGGTCTTAAAGTTCGTTTTAAGATCTACTTTTTGTGGGTCATAGAACCAAGGTGAAAAGACTGCGGGTATGATATAAAAATTCATAATATCTTTGTGAGAAATTAAAATATCTAGATGCACATAAATGCTGTTTCTATCTCATCCAATTTTCACCTGATTTCTTTCTGTGTACACCTTTTTATGTCACCTGTTTTCTAAAAATATCAGTTTCCATCTGCTTATAGCTTATAGCATAAATTCTAAATTCTTCAGCAGGTGAATTTTTTTCTTTAGTTTTATTGATATATAATTGATGTATAAGTTTAAATTATACAACATAATAATTTGATATATGTATATATAACAAAGCAGGTGAAATATTACGTACCTCCAAAATTCCTCAGTTAAAACTGCACTCACCAATGTGATAGTATCAGGAGGGGTGGCCTTTAGGCAGTAATTCAGATTAGATGAAGTCAAGAGGGTGAAGCTCTCATGAATAAGATTAGTGCCCTTAAAAGAGTTGCAGAGAGCTTGCTTTCTCTCTTTGCTCTTTAACATGTAAGGATACAAAATGACAGTTGAAACCCAGAAGAGGGCTGTCACCAAAACCCAGCCATTCTGGCATCCTGATCTGCAACTTCCAGCCTCTAAAACTGCGGGAAATTTTTTTCTATTGCTTAGAAGACATTCAGTCTGTGGTCCTCTGTTATAGCAGTCAAATTGACTAAATCATCAAGATGTATAGACCCACTAGGACACACATTCTTATTTCTTAATATGCTAAGACTTGTCATCCCTTCTTGGCTTTGCATATGCTTTGACATCTTCTTTAGGTATACCTTTCCTCTCATCTTTACCTGATATACAATGACTCAGTCTTCAAAGCTCACATGAAATGTCATCTCCTCTATGAAGTCCTTCTAAGTCTGCCAGTCAGAAAAATCTACTATATTGACATTTTTATTATGGCTTCTACTATATTGGATTTTTTGTTTATATGGTTATTTCTTCTCTGAGATTTTGCGGTCTTAGGAGCTTCATATGTTAGGCATAACAAATAGTTATCACCTACACTGTTCTAGCATAAAGATATGCATTTAAATAATTACATGGAGAAAAAATGAGAAGGAATAATTGATTGCCTTTTAGATACTATCCAAGGAACTTTCTAAGTTCAGTATAAATAAAATTTATATATCAATTATTTTCAACAATTTCTCTGATTTTTCTTAAACACATTACTGGTGATAAATGCTAGGAACAAAATACTAAAATATTAAAGAAGCAGTTTATTCAACATAAATAGGCTATTCTCCCATACTTCCCAGATCCTAAACACTAAATATTCTTTCTATTGGTAGAAAAATATTAACGACTAAGGGAAATCTAAATCAGCAGCCTCATTGGTAATAGTAAGTGTTTACCTACAGAGAATACCTTGAAATAGTGTAAAGCTGGAAGATTATTATAGATTGATTTGTTATCTTCCAAGAATTAAAATTACTGAAGCTCTTGAACTTTCCTTTGCAAAAATGTGGACAAGTTGCATAATTGTTGCTTGCTAATTTTCTTGGAAGAAAAACATGAACTTTGTCTAGACGTGTTGATTGTAATCCATCAAACAATGATTAAAGAGTAATATCCCTTTTCATTATACAGAATGTTAAGCAGACCTTTGAATAACAATTAGAATTCTTGAAACACAGAACGTAATATATACACACAGAGCATTTATTTATATATATATATATATATATATATATATATATATATATATATATATATATATATATATATATCAACCCCAAGAGGATTAACTATGCCATTCACTCTAGCACTGATTTATGGGTTTTATACAAATGTATAAATTTTATATAATTATTATCTCATCTCCGAATCTATTTGTATATCTTTTTCATGTATATTTTCTTTGGTCTCTTCTGCTGGGTTTTATCTTTTTAGAGAGCAGAGTATTTCTTTATCTCTATCATTTGTCATCATAGCAGAGTGAATGTCTATTCAATTCTAATCAAAATCAAAAGCTTATTTATTATAGAAGGAATGCTAGAGAATGTAAATAATCAGTTTCTATTATTCCTTACTCAAATAATTTGTAATTTTATGAAGTTAAACTAGCTCCACCAAACTTTACTCAAATAGTTCCTTCCCTATAAAAATTTATCTTCTGTACCTTGTCAATGTTAATCAATCTTAGGTCCCTAACCTCAATACACTGGCCTTCTATGAATCTTCTCTGACTACCAATTTTTGACCAAAGACTATTTTGCTATATTTGTTGTATTTTCCTTCATCTGTCATTAATTTAACAAGTGTTTATTTCTTTTTTCTAATACATTAGGAATCTCTTTGTAGTAACGAATGTTCTATTTATATATGTATCACCTTCCTCAATTTCTCTTGCATACCATAAATGATGTTCCAAAAAACCTGTTGATTCTGGAAATAAATAGCAATAGCTGATCTATTAATTTTTCACTAATGTTTTTATAAATCCTAACTATGTTTAGCTCTGCCAACTCTTTTCTAATTGTGTCTTGTTCCAATACTTTTGAGGAACTGGTTTTAAATTACCAGTATAAGATGGAAAATACTCCTATCTCCCACCCCAAATGACCAGGAGCCTGTTGGGAAGCAAAAAGTCACAATAATAAACATATTATTAGATTATTAATGGAAATATGTATTTTGAAGATATCTAACATATTTTAGTGAATGATACGTTGGGCTAATATGTACTCAGTGATAGCAAAAGTAACATTCAAGATAAATGATTTATTAATATCTCTTCTGGATATATCCAACAGTTTGTTGGTTGATTCCACTGCTTCATATTTGAGCATCCCTCACTTACAGACAGGAGGTGTGCTCAGGATTTGACTGGATGACAGTTGTCAACTGTCACCAGACTGTTTAAAAGTGAAGTACACTTGCTGCCAACTGTCAGTGCCAGGTGCAATGGCAAATCATTTTACGGATTGCTCACAAATGGCGTTGATTTAATTTCTGAAGAGCCTCAATAATTTATACTAATTGGAAGTGGACCAGTCTGAAAAGAGACCTCAGAGGTATTTAAGGAATGTTTATAAGAAACTCAATTTCTTAACCTTTAGGTTCATAAAAGTTGCACAAGCTTGGTTAAAAAATGGTTTCAGGGGGCATCTGCATTGATGAGCAGGTGAATGATTGATTAGTATCATTATTGTATTTTTATAAACAGAGAAATGAAGATGGAGAAATGACTAGCATAACAGAGCCAGAAATTTTAGTGACCCTCCATACCCTAAAATATTTGGTTAATACAGTAAAATGTAGTTATTTAGGGATAAACCCAAACTCCTAGACATGTGAAGGCTGGGTAAACAATTACTAGACAGTAACACCATTGATAAAAAGACAAAAAATCAAAAATCCAAATATAACAAAAGCTCAAAGATTTCATTAATGGGAAGTTTAATGAAGCAGCAGTGTCATATGGCTGCTCTCTCGAAGTAAATTGGAGAGTTATGTTAACAGAAGAGTACTATCTTCCTCAAAGCAAAAGTAATTGGGTTAGTCTCAGCATTAGTGAGACCTGGAAATTACAGTATTGTGTCCAGTTTTGGATACCATAGAGGGGAAGAGACATTGGCAGATGAATGCAGGTCTGGGGGAAGATGACTGAACAGTGAGAAAGGCAGGAAACCAGGACCTACAATGCAGAAACTGAAGACATTTACTCTAGGCGAGGAGAACTCTTTGACTACAGTATCATGAACTCTCTGTGGGAGAGTTGATTACCATATTTTCCCATGTATAAGACACACTTTAATTTTAGGGCCTGAAATTTGAAAAAAAAAAAAGTACTACATAAAGTTATTGAACTCAAGTGTTATTCATCGTAAAACTCATACAACTCCTCATCACTGTCAAAACTCCCACCCATTAGCTTGTCCTCATCTGTGTCTGATGATGAATCACTGTCTTCATATATTGCCTCGTCCTCAGTTCCATCTATGGCATTTGAAATGCCACACTTCTTAAATGACTTGACAACCATCTCAATCTTGATATTATCACAGGATCTTTCACCCAGGTCCAAACCTCTCTTATAGTTGGCTTCTTCATTCTTCCTGCTGGTATAAAATTGTCCCCAGAAGACTTCATCCATTGGTTCCATTTTCTCTAATGGCAGCTTTGAAGGGTTTGTTAATGCTGACATCAATTGGATAGAGCTGGGATGTCAAGCCTCCAGGTATGACAGCAAGATTTGTTTTTCACCCTGCAGCAATATTTGTGTGTTTTGTTATGTGTACCCTGAACTGATCAAGCACCAATAGGGCAGGTTTGTGTAAGAGCTCACCTGGTCTCCTTCTCCAAACTTTCTTTTGTTGCAATACCTTAGTTGCTCCTTCTCCAAACTTTCTAAAACCAGATCTTCATTAGATCCTGATCCATCTAACCCTTGACATGAACATGGGCAATCAATCCTTGGGGACTGTCTTCTTTTGGCATGATTTTGCATTTGAAAATCAGCATAAGAGGCAGCTTGGTTCCATCAGCGCAACAAGTTAGAACAACTGTATAATGGTTCTTTTCATGTCTACTTGTCTTCACAGTTACAGTTTTCACCCCCTTCTTATCAATAGTTCTGTTATTTGAGACCTCAAATTGAAGGGGGACTTTGTCCATATCTGCAATCTGTTCCAACTCAAGCTGATGTGTCTTCTGACATTGAATGACCAAATGATGAAATTCAAGGACCTTCTGCTCATAGCTTTCAGGCATCTTTTGGGAAAGTCTGGTGTGTGTACACATGCTTAGTCCATTCCGTTTCATAAACCTGAAGCACCATTGTGTACTCCTTTGAAATCAGGAACTTCTTTTTCATCAGCAATTCTTCTTGCCTCATGCCGAACCATCTTTGTGGACACAGGAACTCCAATTGCCCTTTGCTCTTCAATCCATATCTTCAATTCCCTCTCTAAATCAGGCCATTTTGCTGACTTGCCTCTCATGGTCTTCTTCTGCCATGGCATTTTCAGTAGCATGTCTTCTTCCTGTAGCCCGTCTCGGATTGATTTCTCAGTTGGAGGAGGACCAAACTTACATCCAGCAGGATGATTTCCATTAACTTTTGCAAACTGGATTACTTTTAACTTGAATTCAGCACTGTGTGAAAATCTTTTCTGAACCATTTCTGGGCAGAACATGGCAAAATGTAACCTACTGTAATATGCTGGTAATAAGTGAGAAAAAGAGGGAAATGTAAGTAAAAATATCTACAACAGTGAGCACAAAAACAAGCTCAAGAAAGTGGAAAATGTAAGTAAAAACATCTACAACCACTGTATAAAATGCACCCAGTTTTTAGACCCCAAATTTTTCAAAAAAAATGTGTGCACCTTTTACATGGGGGAATATAATAGATGCCTTATCTTTGTCTCCATAAAACAGAATCAAGGCAAATGAGCAAAATTAAGTGAGAGACAGATACTAGCAAAATATAAAGAACTTTCTTATAAATCAAACCATTTGAAATTAGAATAGAATGCCTTGGGGGATAGTGAATTGTTAAAGATTAGAGTAATTAAACAGGAATGCTGGCAGATGTTATAGAGGATGTTTAACCATGGACTCAGGTCCTTTCTAACCATAAGCCAGTTATGGTAATATTCTCAAAGTTTTTGTTTTAATCAATTCCATATTTGTCAGTTTCGTCTCCATGATTGGTTTATCCTGGCCATAAATGATAAGCTCCCAGCTTTACATTTCATCTTTTCCCTGATATTCTGCTCGCAGGCTTTTCACAGTTTTCACTCCCTTCTTGCCTGGGGTGAGCCTCATCAAGCCATTGAATCAGGCCTTTCTGACAGCGTCTCTGTCTGTGTCTGATGTAGGTTAATTTACAAAAGAGTAGAAATCTCATTTAAGACTTCCATACTGACCTGTTTTTCAAGTCAGCTTTACTCAAAATGTTCTTGTTATTTTATTATTAATGTATTATTGGGAGAGCAAATAGTACAGTGTTTGTCAATTCTGGAACTAGAATGGAGCTGGTCTGAATTTCTATGACTTTAAGCAAGATACTTAAGATCTATGTAATTCTATTTTATTTTATTTTTTTCTTCTTGACTGTAAATAGGGCATAATAGAAGTATTAATACTTATCGCAGGTTGTGGTGATTATAAAATGACTTAATTTATGTAAATCATACTGAATCAAACTGTCACATGAAGCATCCACCAGGTATAATAAAAACAAATGTCGGAGATAGATGTAACTTTATTGGCCAGTTTCACCTGCGCAGGGGCGAGTTCCCTGATGTCCGGAGACACCGTGAGCTGCAAATAGGAACTGCCCCGGGCACTTACAGCTAGTTCCTTATATATCCTAAGTAAGCAAGCATAAATACAGAAGCAAAAATAGCGGTCACTTATTTGCTAAGGGAGTTGCACATAGCATAGCAACAGGGGCTGGGTCTAGCTCATTGGCGAACTTCAAACATAAACTTCTGATAAGGGTCTCTAACCAATGGAATGCAAACGTTTGTCTTTCTTTGTTCTTAGCCTTACAGGGTCCCTATCCTTGCCTCCCTGTCTCTGCGTCTACACTCTGGCAATCCCAGCACATTTTCCTGAATCTAACAATTTGATCTTTTCTTGATCTTTACATCACACACTAAGTATTAGCTATTATTAGTATTATTTTGGACTCAAAAAATCAAATTTGGGCAAGAGAAACAGTTTTAGGTAGAAATAAAAGAACTATTGTGGGTGTGATGTAGGAGGCCAGGGTTAGATTACAGAGAAGGTGATATGTGCTCTTAAATTGGGAGTAGCAGTTTTTCAGGCAGACAAAGTGGGGTTGAGGACTCAGCATTGCTTCCAGATCGGGTAGAAAGTATGGTAAAAGACAGGCACTGTGAAAGGAAAGGGCAGGTTCAAGGAGAGGGCACAAGGCAGGGCTGACAGGGGCAGGAGATGATGCAGAGGAGCCCTGGGGGGCTTGCTGCTTTCCTGCACTTTGTCTTTTGGGAGTTACTACTTAACTGTTCTGGCAACACAGAAAAATAAGCCTTGTAAACCAGAGACGGCACACTCCTTGTGAAAAGAAATGTAGCAATTTCTCTAGGTTCTGTAACCCATTTCATTCTCTGTTTTACATATTTTCCTTCAACCACTAAAAATGTAAAAATTATTTTTCATTTAAAGGCAGGGTCTTTGAACTAAGTGGGTCAGATTTGCTGACCTCTGGTCTAGACCTTGGCTTCAACACGATGTCTCTACCCTGAGAAGACTTGGCTGGAGTGGATGCGTACGCCAGGAAGTGCTCTGAGCAGGACCCTAGGACAGGCAGTGCTGATGCTGGAAATCCAGAGCCACAGAAGGAGTTCAGGTGGGGGCGTGGCAGTGCTATGCACAGCTCTGTTTGAAAAGGAGCACTCTGACTGCAGCACCAAGGATGCACTAGATTTGAAGGACTAAATTGGGGCATTGAAGGGTTTGGATGATGTCACCAGGAAGTTCAAGGGGGTCAATACCTGAAACTCTGACAGGAGGTATGAGGAATTAAGCAGAAAAATCCCTTTCCTTCTTCTCTCCTATGTACTATTCTGAGGGCATTTCTTCTGTCATCCTTCCTGAAGAGTCCTGCTTGCCAAATCCAACCACCATGGAGCAAACTTCTTTTTGTTTTTATTGTTCACAAGGCTTTCATTTTTTCATCACTCTCTCTGAATTTGCACCACGCATCTAATAACAGCACTTTATTTTATTTTTTTTTTTTGCAGGTTTTTTTTTTTTTATAATTTTATTTTTTTAATGGGGTGACATCAATAAATCAGGATACATATATTCAAAGATAACAAGTCCAGGTTATCTTGTCGTTCAATTATGTTGCATACCCACCACCCAAAGTCAGATTGTCCTCTGTCACCTTCTATCTTGTTTTCTTTGTGCCCCTCCCCACCTCCTATCCCTCTCCCACTCCCCCCTCCCCCCCGTAACCACCACACTCTTATCAATGTCTCTTAGTTTCACTATTATGTCCCACCTACATATGGAATAATACAGTTCCTGTTTTTTTTTGATTTACTTATTTCGCTTCGTATCATGTTATCAAGATCCCACCATTTTGCTGTAAATGTTCCGATGTCATCATTTCTTATGGCTGAGTAGTATTCCATAGTGTATATGTGCCACATCTTCTTTATCCAGTCATCTATTGATGGGCTTTTTGGTTGTTTCCATGTCCTGGCCACTGTGAACAATGCTGCAATAAACATGGGGCTGCATGTGTCTTTACGTATCAATGTTTCTGAGTTTTGGGGATATATACCCAGTAGAGGGATTGCTGGGTCATAAGGTAGTTCTATTTTCAGTTTTTTGAGGAACCACCATACTTTCTTCCATAATGGTTGTACTACTTTACATTCCCACCAACAGTGTATGAGGGTTCCTTTTTCTCCACAGCCTCTCCAACATTTGCTATTACCTGACTTGCTAATAACAGCTAATCGAACAGGTGTGAGGTGGTATCTCATTGCCGTTTTGATTTGCATTTCTCTAATAGCTAAAGAAGATGAGCATCTTTTCATATATCTGTTGGCCATTTGTAATTCTTCCTGGGAGAAGTGTCTATTCATATCCTCTTCCCATTTTTTTATTGGATTGTTTGTTTGTTTGTTGTTGAGTTTTATGAGTTCTTTGTATATTTTGGATATTAGGCCCTTATCTGAGCTGTTGTTTGAAAATATCATTTCCCATTTAGTTGGCTGTCTGTTTATTTTGTTGTCAGTTTCTCTTGCTGAGCAAAAACTTCTTAGTCTGATGTAGTCCCATTCATTAATTTTTGCCTTCACTTCTCTTGCCATTGGAGTCAAATTCATAAAATGCTCTTTGAAACCCAGGTCCATGAGTTGAGTACCTATGTCTTCTTCTATGTACTTAATTGTTTCAGGTCTTATGTTTAGATCTTTGATCCATTTTGAGTTAATTTTTGTACAGGGGGAGAGACTGTAGTCCAGTTTCATTCTTTTGCATGTGGCTTTCCAGTTTTCCCAGCACCATTTGTTGAAGAGGCTTTCTTTTCTCCATTGTGTGTTGTTGGCCCCTTTATCAAAAATTATTTGACTATATATATGTGGTTTTATTTCTGGACTTTCTATTCTGTTCCATTGGTCTGAGTGTCTATTTTTCTGCCAATACCATGCTGTTTTGATGGTCGTGGCCCTATAATAGAGTTTGAAGTCAGGTATTGTAATGCCCCCAGCTTCATTCTTTTTCTTTAGGATTGCTTTGGCTATTCGGGGTTTTTTATAGTTCCATATAAATCTGATGATTTTTTGCTCTATTTCTTTAAAAAACGTCATTGGAAGTTTGATGGGAATTGCATTAAATTTGTATATTGCTTTGGGTAATATAGCCATCTTGATTATATTTATTCTTCCTAGCGAAGAACAAGGTATATTCTTCCATCTCATTATATCTTTTTCGATTTCCCTTAACAATGGTTTATAGTTTTCATTATATAAATCCTTTACATTCTTTGTTATGTTTATTCCTAAGTATTTTATTTTTTTTTGTTGCAATCGTGAAGGGGATTATTCTTTTGAGTTCCTTCTCAGTTGTTTCATTGTTGGCATATAGAAAGGCTATTGACTTCTGTATATTAATTTTGTATCCTGCGACCTTACTGTATTGGCTTATTGTTTCTAGTAGTCTTTTTGTGGATTCTTTGGGGTTTTCGATGTATAGGATCATATCATCTGCAAAAAGTGATACCTTTACTTCTTCTTTTCCGATATGGATGCCTTTTATTTCTTTGTCTTGTCTGATTGCTCTGGCTAGAACCTCTAGTACCACATTAAATAAGAGTGGAGAGAGTGGACAACCCTGTCTTGTTCCTGATTTAAGGGGGAAAGCCTTCAGTTTAGTGCCATTTAATATGATGTTAGCTGATGGTTTATCATATATGGCCTTTATCATGTTGAAGAGTCTTAAACATAAAGTTGTGTTGTATTTTATCGAAAGCCTTTTCTGCGTCTATTGATAAGATCATGTGGTTTTTGTTCTTTGTTTTGTTGATATGGTGTATTACGTTAACCGTTTTACGTATGTTGAACCATCCTTGAGATTCTGGGATGAATCCCACTTGATCATGATGTATTATTTTTTTAATATGTTGTTGTATTCGATTTGCTAGTATTTTGTTTAGTATTTTAGCATCTGTATTCATTAGAGATATTGGTCTGTAGTTTTCTTTTTTCTTCTGCTGTCCTTGCCTGGTTTTGGTATGAGGGTTATGTTGGACTCATAAAATGTGTTTGGAAGTATTGCTTCTTCTTCAATTTTTTGGAAGACTTTGAGTAGAATAGGAACCAAGTCTTCTTTGAATGTTTGATAAAATTCGCTGGTATAGCCGTCAGGGCCTGGACTTTTATTTTTGGGGAGGTTTTTAATGGTTTTTTCTATTTCTTCTCTACTGATAGGTCTGTTTAGGCTTTCTGCTTCTTCTTGACTCAGTCTAGGAAGGTTGTATTTTTCTAGGAATTTATCCATTTCTTCTAGGTAATAACAGCACTTTAAGCCTTGCTTCAGCTCCTTTTCCAGAGAATCCAGGGTAAGGCACAGGTGGACAAGGAAGCAATTGCTTGCAAAGAAGTCTAAGAAGAAAGGTCAGCAAAGAGGAAGAAGAAATAGGAGGATTTGTATGGGGAGTCCTAGAGAGAGTTTCAATGAGGAAGTGATGGGCGGTGACAAGTGCTATAGAGTGGCTAAGAGAAGCCCATGTGGTCGGGCCACCGGGAGGCCATTGATGATCTTGTTGGAACGGTTTCCTTGGTGAGGTGGGTCAGTCACATTGCAAAGGTTTTACAAATGAATGGGAAGTGAGGAAATGAACAAGAACTGCTTGTGGACTCGAGTTCATGAAACCTGGCTTTGAAAGAAAGGAGAAATAACCAGTAATAAGTTTAAGGAAATGAAGTTCATAGATATATTTTTGTTTGGATTTTTAATGGCAAGACTAAATGTGTTTATATGTAAGGAGAGCAGCACAACTGGGGAAGCCATCCAACCACACCACTTTTCAACCTACCAATGACCATCCAAAAGAGTAACATCTGTTCTCACACCACCCCTGAACTTTGTCATTTTCTGTCTTCCTTTTCCTCCTTTATTTTTCCCACCACATTTCTCCAGATGTGTGTGTGTGTGTGTGTGTGTGTGTATACATATTAGTGTATGTCTCTTCATTCTCAAATGTAAGCATTTTTGGGGCAGGGACTCTTACCTATTTGTTTATTTCATTTATCTTAACACAATATTATTTTTATACAGTGAATGGATCTAACATATGTACTATTCTAGCAATTGTACTGACCATTGAACAAGTGAAACACCTTAAAAAGAAGTAAGGTCAACCAATTTATTTTTTAGGTAGAAATAACTAGGACAAAATGCTAAAATAGTAGATAGGTATAAGATTTATGGAGCTAAGCCTGATTCACAGGATTATAAAAATGAAGTCTAAGAAAAATGCAGTTTAGTTTGCTAAGAAGATTTTTACAACCATGTATCAGTGACAATAAATGTCACCTTTTTGTATCTGTATAACTTGACTTACTTTGTTACCCAATTGTGTTTGCAACTCCAATGTCTTTCTAAACTCCTTCAAGTGCAGAAGTCCATGTGCCTAGTTTTAGCTAAGAAATCCCAGACTCACTGGGAATGCTATAGTTGGGAGAGAGGGACAGACTGCATCAAGGAGCACATGTGCAATGAGTTCTACTTTCAAAATTAATTTTTCATCTCTGCATTAAAAGGTCTGTAAAGCACTGGTGAGCTCCATAGCAGCTGCAGGTGTTGTTAGGTGGTAGTTATGGTTATTGTAACACAAAGGGTTAAAAAAACTATAGAGAGAAATATGGGTACACAAAATAAATAAAAAACCCATGTATAATCCTGAGCTCAGCTTCAACTTAAATGACCAGGCAAACATTATTCAGCAAAGAGAGAAAAATCAATGAGGTACCAACAGTCATCTTCAGAAAGTGAATGAGACAAAAATGGACTTTTTTTCCTTTATTGAGTTTTGGTGCTGATTGAATCCTGTTCATTTGTTGGGGATAATTTTATTAGCTTTCAACAACAACAACAATTTATTTATTTATTTATTTATTTGGAGCAGTGTTTCTCAAGACAGCTGAGGACAGAATCCAGTGTGACCTATGACCCAGGGAGAGTATGCGTCCATAGTAGTAAAATCTGATGAGTCATGCATAGAAGGTAAGATAGAGAACCAGCTACCTCTAAACACATTTACTTACAAATGAAAATGACTTGCTCACATTTCTATAGATGTATTTATTCTGGAAAAAAAAAGAAAAGGTATATAAAACAATTTGTTTCACTAAATTCTTCACCTAGCAGTAACTGTTGATCATGACCTGGTGTATAACTTTGTTGGACTCTAAAGCTACTTACACTCTGCACATACTCAAACATACACAAGTACATATATTTTTGTACAAAAAGTGCTGTGCTGTAAAGTCCTTTTTAACTTTTATGTTGGTTAGGAGTAAAGAATATGGCAAAACACAGTTTTATATTGGGAGCTAAAATTTAGGAAGCCATACGACAGGTGAGAAGTATGGATGATCCTAATCAGAGGGAAAAATGTATTACAATAGAGTTATTTACAGATTGATTAATGGCAAGTGCAATTTCTAGGTGATTCTTTAGGTGGTCATACATGGTGGGAAATATTTTCAATTTTATATTTTGCTGTGAAAAATTGAAAGGCTTAAATTAGTAGAATAAAGAACATGACTTGATCATTGAAAGTGTATTTTGTTCAGTAAGCCATTTGGAAACATACCTATGGTGAAGGAGGAAAGAATGGGCAAACTTGAAATCTTTGAGATTTCAGAGAGAGGGTCCTACAATGAAATGTGGGAGGATTCTGTGCAAAGGAAAATGACTGACTTCCCACTGGAAAAGATTCAGGTCAAAGGCACCAGACTGGTGACACTCTGAGCACTGACATGCGTACTCTTTCCTCCTGGCACTTTCACAAGTGGTGTAAATAAAGCAAACATTTCCTTTTTATTGACCTCTCTGAAAGAAGTCTGGGTTGGGAGATGATGGAGTGCATGTTACATTGCACTTTTCCACATAAATCTTTCCGTGTTATCTTTCTATGTCATAAATTTTTTTTAATGGTTGCCAAGAAATTCATTATAAGAATATACCATAGTTTATTAAGTCAAACTATTTTTGATAGTCTTTAGAAAGTGGCATAGGCAGAGTGATGGCCCTCCAAATCTGTATACCCCCTAACCTGGGAATTTTTGGATATGTTAGGTTACATGGCAAAGGGGAATTAAGTTGCAGATGAAATGAAGGTTGTTTATCAGCTAATATTAAAAGAGGGAGTTTATCTTGGATTTTCAGGGTCATTAAAAATAGAGAGTGAAGAGATAATCACAGAAGGGGCAGCATGAGAATGCTACTTGCCCTATGGTCTGAAGTTGCTGGTTGTGAAGATGGAGGAAGGGGACAATGAACCAAGGAGAGCAGCCCATCTCTAGAAAAGAAGAAAGGCGAAACAGCGGGTTCTTACCTAGGACCTCCAGAAAGGACTCCACAGTTTGATCTTGGCTCATGAGATCTGTACCAAATAATGACCTATAAAAGTGTAAAATTATAAATCTGTGTTACTTTGCTAATTTGTCACAGCAGCAATAGAAAGCTTTTAGCTACCTGGAGGCTTCCCAGATTTCAGGCTGCACCCTGAGTTGTCTTTTAAAATGTTAATCCATTCACCTCACGTGTCTTCTTAAAGCTCTTAAGTGGCTTCAAATTGCATTTAAGGATAAAATTCACTCTTTTAAGGATTGAAAGGCTCTTCATGACCTAATCTCTGCTTATATACTCTCTAATACCCTTCTAGTCATTTTTTTTCTTTATTCTCCTATACCGTCTTATCTCATCCATTAAGTTCCTTAAAGAAGCCTCAGCAGTAGTAGTGGTTAAGCTCACAGACTCTAGAACCCAAAGTGCCTGAGCTGGAATCTTTGCTTCCCTTCTAATCAGCTGTGAGACCTAGGGAAAGTCACTTTACTTCTCTTTCTTATCTGTAAAATGGGACTAAACATTTTTTAATATTTAGACTTTAGAGCATGGGAAACAGCTTCTGCATACAGTAATCACTAAGTGTTAGATGTTATGAAGTATAAAGAGGCCTGTCCTTGGAGCACTCTTCTCCCTACTCTGTGCATAGATGACTGTTTCTCATCCATTAAATCTCATATCAGAGGGGCCTCACCTGATCACCCTATACAATCTGCCTCTCCTCTCCATTATTCATTATCTATTCTTTTATTTTTTAATTTTTATTGACTTTATTGGGGTGACACTGGTTAACAAAATTTTACAGGTTTTAGGTGCACAGTTCCAGAACACATCATCTGTACACTGTATTGTATGTTCACCACCCCAAGTCAAGTCTCTCTCCATCACCATTGATCTCCCTCTGTTCTCTTCTGCCTCCTCTCACTCCTGTCTCCCCCAACAGTCACCAAACTCTTGTTCATATCCATGAGCTTTTTCCCTTTGTTTTCTTTTTTGCTCAATCCCTCTACCCCTCTACTTACATCCCCAACCCCTCCAACAACTATCAGCCTGATTGTTATCTATGAGTTTATCTCTATTTTGCTTGTATATTCATTGGAGTCCACATGTGAGTGAATCATGTGGTGCTTGTCTAGCTCTGACTGGCTTATTTCACTAGCATAATGCTCTCCATTGTTGAGTACTTATTGAGTATTTCCTTCAAGGCACTTAACATGATTTGAATTATTTTTACCTTTTTTTCCTATATATTAAATGTACTTCTCCCTTTACACTGTAATCCCTGTAAGGATGAGTGCTGGGTCTGTTGTTTTAATCTTTTCTGTGCCCAGTCTGAGCATGTAGTTGGTATGGGCATATTATAGGCTTTCTTGTTCTTCTTTGACAGAGGATGCTCTTCTTTTCCAGCCCCTTTCACTCTGAAAGGGTCATGTTGTAGGCAGTGGCAGAAGTGACATTTAATTGACAGTAAGAGACCCTCCTGGACTCTATCCCATGATGTAAAATGTCTTAACGTAGTGTATCGGGCTGAAGATGCCACAAGGTGGAGGCAGCCTGAAATGCTGTCACTGCAGAGGAGATAGCTGCCCTGGAGAGCTGCAGATTGTGTGAGAGAAAAATAAACTTGTGTTGGAATAAGACCCTATGACGTGGATGGGTTCATTTGTTATTGTAGCATAACCTAGTCTATGTGATGGGTACAGTTGGTGATTGTTTGCTAGGGCTATTGTAACAAAGTACCTCAAACTGGAACACTTAAAGAACAGGCATGTGTTCTTTCTATAGTTGTAGAGGCTAAAAGGCTGAAACCTTGGTGTCAGTAGGGTTGGTTCCTTTTGAGGGTTATGAAGAAAGGATCAGTTCCAGACCTTTCTCCTTGGCTTGTAGATGCCTATTTTCTTATGTGCATGTCTCTTCACATCATTTTCTCTCTATGCTTGTCTGTCTTCAAATCCTCCTCCTTCTTCTTTTTTTATTTTATATTTTTCTGAAGTGAGAAGTGGGGAGGCAGAGAGACAAGCTCCCACATGCGCTTGACCTGGATCAACACAGCATGCCCACTAGGAGGAGATGCTCTGCCCATCTGGGGTGTTGCTCTGTTGTGGCCGGAGCCCTTCTAGAGCCTGAGGTGGAGGCCATGGAGCCATCCTCAGCACCCAGGCAAACTTTGTTCCAATGGAGCCTTGACTGCAGGAGGGGAAAAGAGAGACAGAGTGAGAGAGGAGAGGAAGAAGGGTAGAGATACAGATGGGCACTTCTTCTGTGTGCCCTGGCCGAGAATCAAACCCAGGACTTCCACACACCAGGCTGATGCTCTACCACTGAGCCAACAAATCCCTTTTCTTATAAGGACACCCATTGTAGTGAATTAGGGGCCTATCTATCTCCAGTATAACCACCTCTTAATTTAACAATTTATATATGCAAACATCCAATCTCCAAATAATGAGGTGCTGTTGGTTAGGATTTCAACATTTGAATTTGGAGAGACATAACTGAGTATGTATATTATATATACATACTGAATAAGTAAATAGATGAAGGTTTTCTTTTCCTAGTATCCTATACCTTATATTCTCTCTCATAACTGAAATTTTCAAAGAACCTAAGTATGTCCCTTCAAGTGTCAAACACTTAGAAAAATTTTAGCCATTTATTAAAGAATCTTGTCCTAATGACACCACATACCCGTGGTTGCTTGTATCTGAAGACTCTGTTCTTAACCATTATGTTTAAGGCTGTCCATGTCTAATTGCCACCTCTTTCTCTATTTTTAATTCTTTAATCATTCTGAGCTGAGGAATGAGGATTTCTGATTTATTATTTACTAACTGTATAACTTTAGGCAAGTTATTTATATTTTTGATTTCAGGTTTTATATCTATTACATGAAGATAGTAATACTTACATCACAGAATTTCTAACTGGATTTTAAAAAGAGAGCAAATCTAAGATGTCTAGCACAGAGAAAGGCTCATTATGGATGCCTGAAAGTTGACTGTTAATAATAATAATAATAATAATAACAAACATAATGACAGTAACAATAATAATAGCTGCTAAATTTTATTGAGTACACTATGTGCTAAGAACTTTCCTAAGTGTCTGTTAAATAGTTCGTTTAATCTTTACAATTAGCTTAATGATATTTATTCCACTATTTTTTCTAATTTTTTTGATGAACCCGAGGCCCAGAGTTTGAGTAATCTGCCCAAGGACACACAAATAGTAAGCAGCAGAACCAGGATTTAAACTTGTATAATCTGGCTCTATGGCACTGAAAAACACAGGCTTATTAAAAATTATATAAGGAAAAAAATAAAACAAAAATAAAAAACTAAATATCTGAAGCAGCTGCAGAAAACTTTGGAGGTGAAATACTTCCAGCCTGTCAAGGGTTTGTTCTCAGAGGAACTTTTTGCTTCTATCCAAGTGGAGCTCTATGCTTTTAAAGTTGTGATAACTGGCACTGTGACCTCTGGGAACATAGATTTTTCTTTTAAAACTCTGTGCCTTTTTACTAAAAGTTAAAATCCAGTTCCATCTTCCAGATAGTTTCAGGCAAAGAGAATACATGGCAAGTTAGCAAATGAAAATCATAGGTATTCACCATCTGATAAAGGCCTTTCTGGGGCAGGGCCAGCCTCAGACAGACTTGGATGAGGTTCTGCCTGATGGTGGGCCCCAACGTCGGGCTTGTTCTGGGTTTTTCTTACAGGCCAGTGTCTGGTCAGCACTTAGTGAATATTTATTGAACCGATTTAAGTTGAAGTGCATGTTTGTGATCTCCAGGAAGTCTGTCTCATCTCCCCAAAATTAAACTGGATACAATCCTCCTTATAATCTCTGTTTAAATCTCATGTTGGATAATACTTGTCATTTCTTAAAAAGTAACACAAAACAAAACAAAACAAAAAAAAACCATTTTAATAAGGCACTCTAAATCAGTGATTCTTAGCAAGAAGCAATTTTGTTCTCCAGGGGACATTTAACAATGTCTAGAGATACCTTTGGCTGTCACTATAGAGGGTGATGGATTGCTCTATCTAGTGGGTACAGGTTAGGGGTGCTTCTTAATATCCTAAAAGGCACAGAACTATCCTCCCTATTCCCTGCTTCCAACAAAGCTAAGAACTGCATGCCAAGAGTAAGACCTGTCTTTTGAGACTGGTGACTGTAAGTGACTGCTTAACATCATTATATCCACAGTTTCTTTTTAGATCAGGCTTGGGACAAGTGAAATAAGTTCCTTTAAGGACTATCCATTTGATCCATGTGTCAATTATGGATTCATTTGGAAAACTGATAAATTTTGGCGTGATTGTAATAATAGACTATGAGATAGTAGTAAGAATAGTTAAGGATTTAAGCTTTTGTTTTTACTTGTTTTTGCAACCCTCCCTGTTCAACATCTCCTAAATTGTGCAAGTTTTGTAAATCAATTTAAGTTCTTTGGGCTTTAGCCATTTTATTACTAAAATTCAAATAAGACTTCTACCTAATATGATAGCAGTAAGGATTAAATGAACTAACATTTATAAAAGGCTTCTCAAATTATGAACCATGTAAATGCTACTATATTAATAATACTAGTAATGATTGCTATTATTAAAATGGTATGATGTATCAGAAAGATCACAGAAGCTACAGTTAGAAAATTTCAGTTTTCTCATATGTAACATTGGAATAATCAAGTTATAGGGGAGCATAAAAACTAATAATAATAGCAACAATAATGTTAACATGCGTAATGCATACATAATAATATTGTAAGTTCCAAGTACTGTTTAAGATTCTTTGCAAGTTTTAACTACTTTAATTCTCACAGCAATACTATGATGTGAGTAATATTACTATCACTATTTTGCAAAAGAAGAAGGTTCAGGTCAGGGGTCGGGAACCCTTCTAGGCTGAGAGAGCCATGAACACCAGATATTTTAAAATGTAATTCTGTGAGAGCCATACAATATGTTTAACACTAAATACAAGTAAATGTGTGCATTTTATGTAAGACCAACACTTTTAAAGTAAATAAGTCTTTGAATTCTTTCTAATAACATTGTTATGCTGTTGCTAACCAATGATGAATAAAGTACTTTTTACCATTAATGCAACTTCTGGTGCTGCATGATTTTGCTGATGGCTTTGTAGTCTGATTGATATGTGGTGAGGTTAAACTTCATGCAGGCGTTGAGACTTCCATTCATTAAACGTGATCATAGGTTAGTCTTAACGTTCTTTAGATGTGAGAAAGACTGCTCATGTGCATATGTAGAGCCAAACATTGTCAGTACAGCAATACTCACATGCTGCAGTGTGTGGTATGTGATGGGAAGTGAGTTCCAAGTTTTAACAATCAGCTAGTCCACAGGTTGAAGTTTTTTCATTTCTCCCCAGTTGTGTTTGCTCGCCAACTCTGCTTGCTGTTGTGCAAGTCTTTCCAAATCTTCATTCAGTGACTTGAACTTATTCATCCACATGTTTGAGGCCTTCAGGTCAGCAGCTTGTAGCTCGGAATCTCTGATGGAGACACCGGGATGTAACTCAGGTTGACACTGTGCACTGCACATTCATGTGGATGGGTGATGAACTTAAAAAGATGAGTGCACTCACAAAGTTCTCCAAAGTGTGCTTTGAACGACTAGATGTGAATGAAGCCTGCTAGCTGCTGGAGATCAAGATGTTGAGCAGGGTCACTTGCTGTGCATGCATCTTTAAACTCTCCCAGTTTTTCAAAGTGTAGTAAACGACCTGTTTCAATGTTGGCAATGAAGAGTTCCAGCTTGTTTTCAAATGCAAACACTGCTTGTTGAAGGGATAAGACTATATTTCCAATGCCTTGAATTTTCATATTGAGCTGGTTCAGATGTTCAGTCATGTCCACGATATAGTAGAACTTCAGGAGCGACTAAGGTTAGCTAACTCAGGATGCTCAACATTTTTCATTTCAAGATAAGTCCAGATTTCGCTCAGACAAGCCACAAAACGACTGAGTATGTCTCTCTTGACAACCAATGCACATTGCTGTGCAGAAGCAGACAAGGATAATTATTCCCAACTTCATCCAGCAGTGTTTTAAACTGGCGATCGTTTAAAGCTTGGGCAACAATAAAGTTGACCACCCGAATGACCAGAGACATCATCTCACCAAGCTGCTCGCCACACATCTGAGCACAAAGCACCTTCTGATGTAGGATGCAGTGAAAACTTAGGATGGGTCTCTTTTCATGTTCACAAAGAAACACTACGTACGAATCCTCTGTTTTTCCCCACCATGCACGGAGCACCATCAGTACACACCGAAATAAGTTTATCCATCAGTAGATCTTTTTCTTCAGCAAACTCAGTGAAAGACTTGAATAAATCCTCCCCTCTTGTTGTCTCTTTCATAGGCAAAACAGCAAGACTTTCCTCAAGTAGAGTGTCACCGACAGCATACCTTGCAATCACGCTGAACTGGGATAAATGGCTTATGCCTGTTGACTCATCCAAAGTGAAAGAAAAGAATGGTGCTGCATTTATGTCCTTCACTTGTGTTTCCTCAGTTTGATTTGCCATCATGATGGTACAATTGTGAACAGTTCTTGCTGACAGAGGCATGTATTTTATTCATTTTATTATCTTGTCTTCAAAAAGTTCATTGGCAATATCAAGCATGAATGTTTTGGCATACTCCCCATGTGTGAATGGCTTTCTGTTTCTCACAATTGCTAAAGCACCACAAAGCTAGCTGAATTCTAGTCACCTTGTTGGGTCCAAACACGAATTGCTGCTGACTATCTTGCACTCTGCACAGTAGCTCTTGACATGCTTTCTTCCTGCTGTCCTTTGTTGGATATTTTGATGCAAATGTAGTATGGCATGTGTCGAAGTGCCGCTTTATATTTGACCATTTTATCAATGCAATTTTATCATTACATATTAGACACACTGCAGAACCTGCTCTCTCCACAAAAGCAAATTCCTCTGTCCATGCCTGCTGAAAAGTACGATACTCATCTTTTTTTCTATTAGCCATCCTCTTCGTCAAAAGGGTTTCCGCAATTAGCTAGCTAACTACTTGATTAAAAGGAGGAAAGTTTACTTCCTGTCCTCACAACGACCTGTGTACATTACGCATTATCCAATAAAAATTTGGTTTTGTCCTGGAGGACAGCTGTGATTGGCTCTAGCCACCCGCAACCATAAACATGAGTGGTAGGAAATGAATGGATTGTAATACATGAGAATGTTTTATATTTTTAACTTTATTATATTTTTTATTAAAGATTTGTCTGCGAGCCTGATGCAGACATCAAAAGAGCCACATCTGGCTTGTGAGCCACAGGTTCCTGACCCCTGGTTTAGGTGCATTGTAAATTCCACAATAATGTTGATTGCCATTTCTAGTCACATATGTCAAAGTATTCTCCCTACACCAGTTGTTCCCAACCCCTGGGCTGTGGACCAGTACAGGTCCGTGGGCCATTTGGTACCAGTCTGCAGAGAGAAAATAAATAATTTACATTATTTTTGTTTTATTTATATTTAAGTCTGAATGATGTTTTATTTTTAAGAAATGACCAGATTTCCTCTGTTACATCTGTCTAAGACTCACTCTTGACGCTTGTTTCAGTCATGTGATACATTTATTCGTCCCACCTTAAAGACCAGTCCGTGAAAATATTTTCTGACATTAAACCGGTCTGTGGCCCCAAAAAAGTTGGGGACCACTGCCCTACACTATCTCTTTAGCTCTATGTGACATCATATGACACCCTTCGGGGATGTTTGATGTCTCTCCATCAAAGGCTTGTACACCAGTCTTATTGTCCACTGAAGGATACACATAATTATTTAATGGAAGCAGACACTACCATAAATTTTCTACCATTAATTTTCTTTCAAATGTCAGAACAGAACCAGCCCTTTGCTATCTTACCCCTGGTTTAGGCCCTGGCCCAGACTGATACTTCAGATGCTAAAGAGCCTTCATGACAGAAGGACACATAGACCTCAGTTGTCCCTTGCCATATCTCACTCAAAATGGGTTCTAAGGAAAGGATGTGAATAATGAGTTTTTGTGATGTTTTTGTTATTTTGATCAGAATGGTCAACCTGTCCCCAACTCTTTTTCAGTGCTAACATTTTTTGAAAAAGAGGAGGAAAAGTAAGTCTATACCATTGTTCTCCCCCATGACTCCATTATGCTTTGGGTGGTGAACTGATGTGACTGGTGATGACTAGAATCTAGATTCTTTGGGATCTATGCTGGTGGCATACTCCTGTCACACAGAGGGCATACCACCACTTTAGTTTTTATATATTGTTGCATTGTGTTTTGGGAATTTGTTTTGTGGTGACTTCTGAGGCTCAGCAAGAAATTATCTGCTGAATTTGGACAAATTTAGTCTAGATTCGGAAGGAATGAAGTGAGAAATTTCCCCTCACTCTGTAAGCTCAGGGAAAAGTATTGTTCATAACCTCTTTGAAAGCTGAGAGGACAATTACGTTGATGTTATTTAAAAAGAATTGTGGATTAAAGGAGTGATGCTTAACCCAAACAGGGATAAAGATTTTATTATGCCAACTTTTAACATTCTTTGGACACTCTAACTTGATAATATTTTATTAATTGATTAATGTTGCAATAATGCATTTTTGCTTCTCATTTTCTTATTCAAGTAGCAGCCATTGATTAGAAAATATTTCTGGGAATCTATGTGCATTATTATGTATTGTCTCTGTCTATAGTTGACATTTTTAGCAAGATTTCTATTAGGAAACAAAATGTATTGAGATGAAAAGAAAATATATACTTATAATATTCTCAAATCTAAAACAGCATGTGTGTTTTATTCTTCTAGTAATATTATAGTTCTTCCTCTGGTTATTACATATTTTTGGTGTACATTCAATGCTGAATCTTTTGTTTTATCTAGAATGTTTCTCTCATTCACAAGACTGAAACTGTACTAGAGAGGCATACATAGTTTTAAATAATTTTAAAAAGCTCTTTTGACTATTCTATTTCTTGTTGGCTTTTCTTTAATTCTAAAAACATACTGATTTTTTTAAAATAATTTTATTTTTAATGGGGCGACATCAATAAGTCAGGATACATATATTCAAAGATAACAACTCCAGGTTATCTTGTCGTTCACTTATGTTGCATACCCATCACCCAAAGTCAGATTGTCCTCTGTCACCTTCTATCTAGTTTTCTTTGTGCCCCTCCCCCTCCCCTTTCCCTCTCCCTCTCCCCTCTCCCCCTGTAACCACCACACTCTTATCAATGTCTCTTAGTTTCACTTTTAAGTCCCACCTATGCATGGAATAATGCAGTTCCTGGTTTTTTCTGATTTACTTATTTCACTTCGTATAATGTTATCAAGATCCCACCATTTTGCTGTAAATGATCCAATGTCATCATTTCTTATGGCTGAGTAGTATTCCATAGTGTATATGTGCCACATCTTCTTTATCCAGTCTTCTATTGAAGGGCTTTTTGGTTGTTTCCATGTCCTAGCCACTGTGAACAATGCTGCAATGAACATGGGGCTGCATGTGTCTTTACGTATCAATGTTTCTGAGGTTTTGGGGTATATACCCAGTAGAGGGATTGCTGGGTCATAAGGTAATTCTATTTTCAGTTTTTTGAGGAACCACCATACTTTCTTCCATAATGGTTGTACTACTTTACATTCCCACCAACAGTGTAAAAACATACTGATTTTTTACATATAATTTACAATTTTATATAACTTTTTAAATAAGAAAATTGATGATTTTTCTCTTTGAATTAATAGTGCCTATTGTCATTTTATGGTCTGTTGGGGATTTTTTAAACTCTATCTTTGATATATAGATATTGTACAAATGATTTTTTTTGGCCTATAACTTGTTCCAGATAATAATCCCTGATATCACATCAGGAAATGTCTGTATAATATAAATTTCAAAGTTAAATTATTTATTACATATAAATTTTCTATCAGGAGGGGATCAACACACTGAATCCACTAATGCTCATCTAATAGAAAGTTAATGGCTTATTCCAACTGATTTTGCAAGAACAAAGGGACATGCTAACCTTGATGACAGTATGCAATTAGCCAATTTCCTAGGGAATAGGTTATCTATAGTCCACATTAGTCCACAGAGCTACAAAGATAGCAACTTCTTTCTAAGCCAGATTCCTTATTGGATTGTTACCATTAAACTTGCAGAGAGATGGAGTTGAAAATCAGTAACACATGGGTAAGTAGAGGTCTTCTGAGACATGTTGTCTACTTAGCAAATGCCTTAATACTAGGATGCTGTTCAGATGCAGGAAGTATACATGAGAAGTCACTGCAGGACTTTTCTAGTTTGAAAATTAGAACTGAAGAGGGAGCATAATAACTAGTGATGCAGATCCAAGTTATTGGCTCTGGAAACCAAATTCAGCAATGACTACACTCTCTTTTGGTAAATTAGAAAGCAACTAAATATCCAGCCAGGCAGGAGTCTCTATAGCTTCTGCAGGATTTTAGCTATGACTCTGGCTTCATTAAAACTAAAACTGTCTGCTCTTCAAAAGACATTGTCAGGACAATGAATGGCAAATCACAGAATGAGATGACATTTTTGAAAATC
Organism: Saccopteryx bilineata; assembly: GCF_036850765.1. Classification (NCBI taxonomy): domain Eukaryota; kingdom Metazoa; phylum Chordata; class Mammalia; order Chiroptera; family Emballonuridae; genus Saccopteryx; species Saccopteryx bilineata. The sequence continues at coordinate 12,431,488 of NC_089501.1, read as the reverse complement.
AGCTGTCTGCTAAAGGACTTGTATCCAGAATATATAAAGAATAGTCAAAACTCAAAAACAAAAATAACACAATACAGGCAAAAGATTGGAAGAGATACTTCATCAAAGGATATTTACAGTTGGAAACAAGCATAAAAAGATACTCAGTATCTACTGATGTTGTAGGGCAATGCAAATTAAAACCAGGAGGCACCACTATATACTTATCAGAATGTATACAATGTACAAGGCTGACCTTACCAAGTTTTGTGAGACTGGACCAACTGTAACTATCACAAACTGTTGAAGGAAATGTTATATGAACCAACTTTTTAGGAAACTGTTCATAAAACTTTGATCATGTATCCCATATCATCAGCAAACTCTACTACTGAGTTTTTATGCAGGAGAAATTAATGCATATGCCCACACAGTGACTTCTATGTGAATGTGATGCAATTTATTGGTAATAATCAAAAACTGGGAATATTCTAAATGTCTGTCCATCATAGGTGTCTGGGTAAATAAAAAGTGATGTAGGCATATAAGATTACTTAGCAATAAAAGTGAATAAATGATTAATACACACAGTTAGCATTGATGAATTTTAAAATAATTATGTTAAGTGAAAAAGCTAGACAAAAAAGAGTATATACTGTATGACTCCATTCATATAACATTTTAGAAAATAAAAATTAATCCAGAGTAACAGAAAGGAGATCAGTGGTTTTATGCACACTGAGACACAGGAAGGAACAGGAGGTTGAACTATACAGGACACATGGACACTTATTTGAGTGATGGATATCTTTTTTTTTTTCTTTCTTTTTTTGTGAGAGGAGGGGAGGCAGAAAGACAGACTCTCTACCACATTCACCCCGACTGGGATCCACCCATCCACCTGGCAAACCCACCAGGGGACAATACTCTGCTCATCTGAGGCCGATGCTCCATTGCTCAGCAACTGAGCCATTTATTTAATGCCTGAGGTTGAGGGCATAAAGCCATCCCCACCGCTGAGGCCAACTTCCTTGCACCAGTCAAGCCATGGCTGCAGGAAGAGAAGAGAGAAAGAGAGAGAGAGAGAGAGAGAGAGAGAGAGAGAGAGAGGGAGAGAAAGGGGAAGCAGTGGAGAAGCAGTTGGTTGCTTCTTTTGTGTGCCCTGACTGGGAATTGAACCTGAGACATCACACCCCAGGCACATGCTCTACCACTGAACAAACTGACCAAGACTGAGTGATGGATATCTTGACTGTGGTTATGTTTTCACAGGCATATATAGGATGTCAAACATACTAAAGTGTACACTTCCGGCACGTGAAGTTTATTATACGTCAATTCTAACTCAATAAGAATGGGACAAACAATATAAAAAGGCTCCTAAAAAATTCATGACCCTTCTTGAAGAAACAATTCAACATATGTGATTTAAAAAAAAGTATCTTCCACTTATGAATTTTTCTTTATCTTACCAATTAGACATATGAGTGTCTTTCTGTTTCTAACCTTCTCTTTCTTTCATTACTTGTTACTTTCTATCTTCTATTTTAGTCACTGATATTTATTTGTTTAGTCTTTGATAAATATTTATTGAATACATTCTCTGTGCCAGGCACTGTTCTAGCTTCCGGGGATACATTACTGAAAAAGATAGTGACTTCCCTGATGAAACTGATGTTCTAGAGGAAAACAGACATCGACACATTTCAAAACAAATTATTAAGACTGTTGCAGAAAGTGCTATAAAAAGAAAGGTGAAGGGCTCTATAAAAAGGTGTCAAAGAGACTTGACCTGGTTTACAAGGTATTGAAAGTCTTGCCTGAGTAAATGACACTTACCATAAATTCCTTGAGAAAAGATATGGGCTCCATAATGGATTCAGAGCACAATGTCTATCTCCAGGTAGATGCTCTCTCTATGTTTCTTAGTTACTGGTAAGTGAAATATTTCCCTATATTAAGTTTTTTTTTATTTTTTTAAATAAATTTTTATTAATGTTAATGGGATGACATTAATAATTCGGGGTACATATATTCAAAGAAAACATGTCTAGGTTATCTTGTCATTAAATTATGTTGCATACCCCTCGCCCAGAGTCAGATTGTCCTCCGTCACCCTCTGTCTAGTTTTCTCTGTGCCCCTCCCCCTCCCCCTAACTCTCTCCCTCCCTCCCTCCCGCGTCCTCCCTCCCCCCACCCCTGGTAACCACCACACTCTTGTCCATGTCTCTTAGTCTCGTTTTTATGTTCCACCAATGTATGGAATCATGTAGTTCTTGTTTTTTTCTGATTTACTTATTTCACTCCGTATAATGTTATCAAGATCCCACCATTTTGCTGTAAATGATCTAATGTCATCATTTCTTATGGCTGAGTAGTATTCCATAGTGTATATGTGCCACATCTTCTTTATCCAATCTTCTATTGAAGGGCTTTTTGGTTGTTTCCATGTCTTGGCCACTGTGAACAATGCTGCTATGAACATGGGGCTACATGTGTCTTTATGTATCAATGATTCTGAGGTTTTGGGGTATATACGCAGTAGAGGGATTGCTGGGTCATAAGGTAGTTCTATTTGCAGTTTTTTGAGGAACCACCATACTTTCCTCCATAGTGGTTGTACTACTTTACATTCCCACCAACAGTGTATGAGGGTTCCTTTTTCTCCACAGCCTCTCCAACATTTGTTATTACCTGTCTTGTTGATAATAGCTAATCTAACAGGGGTGAGGTGGTATCTCGTAGTTTTGATTTGCATTTCTCTAATAACTAATGAAGCTGAGCATCTTTTCATATATCTGTTGGCCATTTGTATTTCTTCCTGGGAGAAGTGTCTGTTCATGTCCTCTTCCCATTTTTTTATGGGATTGTTTGTTTGTTTGTTGTTGAGTTTTATGAGTTCTTTGTAAATTTTGGATATTAGGCCCTTATCTGAGCTGTTGTTTGAAAATATCAGTTCCCATTTAGTTGGCTGTCTGTTTATTTTGGTATCAGTTTCTCTTGCTGAGCAAAAACTTTTTATTCTGATGTAGTCCCATTCATTTATCTTTGCCTTCACTTCTCTTGCCATTGGAGTCAAGTTCATAAAATGTTCTTTAAAACCCAGATCCATGAGTTTAGTACCTATGTCTTCTTCTATGTACTTTATTGTTTCAGATCTTATATTTAGGTCTTTGATCCATTTTGAATTAATTTTAGTACACGGGGACAGGCTGTAGTCGAGTTTCATTCTTTTGCATGTGGCTTTCCAGTTTTCCCAACACCATTTGTTGAAGAGGCTTTCTTTTCTCCATTGTGTGTTTTTGGCCCCTTTATCAAAGATTATTTGACCATATATAGGTGGTTTTATTTCTGGGATTTCTATTCTGTTCCATTGGTCTGAGTGTCTATTTTTCTGCTAATACCATGCAGTTTTGATTATTGTGGCCCTATAATATAGTTTAAAGTCAGGTATTGTAATGCCCCCAGCTTCATTCTTTTTCCTTAGGATTGCTTTGGCTATTCGGGGATTTTATAGTTCCATATAAATCTTATGATTTTTTGTTCCATTTCTTTAAAAAATGTCATAGGAATTTTGATAGGAATTGCATTAAATTTATAAATTGCTTTGGGAAATATGGCCATTTTAATTATATTTATTCTTCCTATCCAAGAACAAGGAATATTTTTCCATCTCATTGTGTCTTTTTCTATTTCTCTTAGCAATGCCTTGTAGTTTTCTTTATATAGGTCCTTTACATTCTTTGTTATGTTTATTCCTAGGTATTTTATTTTTTTTGTTGCAATCGTGAAGGGGATTATTTTTTTGAGTTCGTTTTCTAATATTTCGTTGTTGGCATATAGAAAGGCTATGGACTTTTGTATGTTAATTTTGTATCCTGTGATCTTACTGTATTGGTTTATTGTTTCTAGTAATCTTTTTGTGGAGTCCTTTGGGTTTTCAATGTATAGGATCATATCATCAGCAAAAAGTGATACCTTGACTTCTTCTTTTCCGATATGGATGCCTTTTATTTCTTTGTCTTGTCTGATTACTCTGGCCAGAACTTCTAGCACCACGTTAAATAAGAGTGGAGAGAGTGGACAACCCTGTCGTGTTCCTGATTTAAGGTGGAAAGTCCTCAGTTTTACGCCATTTAATATGATCTTGGCTGATGGTTTATCATATATGGCCTTTATCATGTTGAGATATTTTCCTTCTATACCCATTTTGTTGAGAGTCTTAAACATAAAATTGTGTTGTATTTTATCGAAAGCCTTTTCTGCATCTATTGATAAGATCATGTGGTTTTTGTTCTTTGTTTTGTTGATATGGTGTATTACGTTAACCGTTTTACGTATGTTGAACCATCCTTGAGATTCTGGGATGAATCCCACTTGATCATGATGTATTATTTTTTTAATATGTTGTTGTATTCGATTTGCTAGTATTTTGTTTAGTATTTTAGCATCTGTATTCATTAGAGATATTGGTCTGTAGTTTTCCTTTTTTGTGCCATCCTTGCCAGGTTTTGGTATGAGGGTTATGTTGGCTTCATAAAATGTGTTTGGAAGTATTGCTTCTTCTTCAATTTTTTGGAAGACTTTGAGTAGAATAGGAACCAAGTCTTATTTGAATGTTTGATAGAATTCACTAGTATAACCGTCTGGGCCTGGACTTTTATTTTTGGGGAGGTTTTTAATAGTTTTTTCTATTTCCTCCCTGCTGATTGGTCTGTTTAGGATTTCTGCTTCTTCATGACTCAGTTTAGGAAGGTTGTATTGTTCTAGGAATTTATCCATTTCTTCTAGATTGTTGTATTTGGAGGAATATAATTTTTCATAGTATTCTACAATAATTCTTTGTATATCTATGATGTCAGTGGTGATCTCTCCTCTTTCATTTTGGATTTTATTTATTTGAGTCCTGTTTTTTTTTCCTTGGTGAGTCTTGCCAAGGGTTTGTCGATTTTGTTGATCTTTTCAAAGAACCAGCTCCTTGTTTTATTGATTTTTTCTATAGTTTTTCTGTTCTCTATTTCATTTATTTCTGCTCTGATTTTTATTATCTCCTTTCTTCGGCTGGTTTTGGGTTGTCTTTGTTCTTCTTTTTCTAGTTCCTTAAGGTGTGAAGTTAAGTGGTTTACTTCAGCTCTCTCTTGTTTGTTCATATAGGCCTGAAGTGATATGAACTTTCCTCTTATTACTGCTTTTGCTGCATCCCAGAGATTCTGATATGTCGTATTTTCATTTTCATTTGTCTGTATATATCTTTTGATCTCTGCACTTATTCCTTCTTTGACCCATTCATTTTTTAGAAGTATGTTGTTTAGTTTCCACAATTTTGTGGGTTTTCCCCCCTCTTTTTTACAGTTGAATTCTAGTTTCAAGGCTTTATGATCAGAGAATATGCTTGGCACAATTTCAATTTTTCTAAATTTGCTGATATTGTCTTTATGGCCCAACATATGGTCAATTCTTGAGAATGTTCCATGTACACTAGAGAAAAATGTATACTCTGTCGCTTTGGGATGAAGTGTCCTGTAGATGTCTATCATATCCAGGTGTTCTAGTATTTCATTTAAGGCCACTATATCTTTATTGATTCTCTGTTTGGATGACCGATCTAGAGCCGTCAGCGGTGCACTGAGGTCTCCAAATATGATTGTATTTTTGTCAGTTTTTGTTTTAAGGTCAATAAGTAGCTGTCTTATATATTTTGATGCTCCTTGGTTTGGTGCATATATATTAAGGATTGTTATGTCTTCTTGATTCAGTGTCCCCTTAATCATTATGAAATGACCATTTTTGTCTCTGAGTACTTTTTCTGTCTTGTAGTCAGCATTATTAGATATGAGTATTGCTACACCTGCTTTTTTTTGGGTGTTGTTTGCTTGGAGTATTGTTTTCCAGCCTTTCACTTTGAATTTGTTTTTATCCTTGTTGCTTAGATGAGTTTCTTGTAGGCAGCATACAGTTGGATTTTCTTTTTTAATGCATTCTGCTACTCTGTGTCTTTTTATTGGTAAGTTTAATCCATTTACATTTAGTGTAATTATTGACACTTGTGGGTTCCCTATTGCCATTTTATAAATTGCTTTCTGTTAGTTTTGTATCTAGTTTGATTCTTCTCTTTTGTTTTTCTATCATTTGTTTTTGTTTGTTTGTGTTCCATACTTCTTTCCTCTGTTGCTACCTTTTTTAAGTCAAGTGTTTTTGTGGTGGTTTTTTCAAGGGTGGTTACCATTAAGTAATGAAAAGGGTACCTACCATATTCATTGTAGTACCCTTTCTTTATTTCTGTGCTTCATCGTCCTTTGCTACTGTTAATCTTTACCTTTTCTCCCCTTTTTTTTCTTTTGTTGTCACAGTTTAAGTTTGGTTTTATTGTGTTCTTGGTGGAGCTGTTACTTGTGGTTATGTTTTCTTTTGTTCTTTGAATCTGGTTGGAAAACCCCCTTTAGTATTTCCTGGAGTGGGGGCTTTCTGATAATAAATTCTCTCATCTTTTCTGTATTTGTGAATATTTTTATATCTCCTTCGTACTTGAAGGATAGCTTTGATGGGTATAGTATTCTTGGCTGAAAGTTCCTCTCTTTCAGGGCTTTAAATATTGGGGTCCACTCTCTTCTAGCTTGTAGAGTTTCTGCTGAGAAATCTGATGATAATCTAATAGGCCTTCCTTTATATGTTGTATTCTTCTTTTCCCTGGCTGCCTTGAGAATTTTTTCTTTGTCATTGGTTTGTGTCATCTTCATTATGATGTGCCTTGGAGTGGGTTTGTTGTGGTTAAGAAAACTCGGTGTTCTGTTTGCTTCTTGAATTTGAGGCTTTAGTTGTTTCCACAGGCTTGGGAAGTTCTCATCTATTATTTGTTTGAGAATATTCTGCATTCCATTTTCTTTCTCTTCTCCGTCTGATATACCTATTATTCTTATGTTATTCTTTCTGATGGAGTCAGACAATTCCTGTAGGGCTTTCTCGTTTTTTATTATTTTTGAGTCTCTTTCTTCTTCCCTCTCTTGTGCCTCAAGTTGCTTGTCTTCTATTTCACTGATCCTATCTTCTATCTGGGCTGTTCTATTAGCTAAGCTTGTTACCTCGTTTTTCAGCTCTTGAATTGAGTTTTTCATTTCTGTTTGATTTGTTTTTATAGTTTCAATCTCCTTGGTAATATATTCTTTGTGATCGTTGAGTTGTTTTCTGATTTCCCTAAATTGCCTTTCTGTGTTTTCTTGTATATCTCTGAGTATTTTTAAGATTTCTATTTTAAATTCTCTGTCATTTGGCTCCAAGGCTTCCAATATGTTAAATCTTTTCTCCATAGATTTTTCCACATCTATTTGTGTTACCTCTCTATCTTTTGTATCCATAATGTTCGATTTCCTTTTTCTTACTGGCATCTGAAGGTGGTCTTGTTGATAGTGTTAATTAGAATTAATAAAAAAGAAAAAGAAAAAAAAAAAGGAAAACACTCCACACACAAAATTAATAATTTATTATTTCCCCCTTTTTTCTTTCTTCTCTTCCCCTCCTCTTACCTCCTTAGGGAAATATCATGATGACCTGTGAATTATATTATGCTAAATGGAACAAAAACTGCCTATAATGGAGGGCCTGATTTGGAGTGAAGAGTTCAAGGGGCAAAAAAGGGAGTAGGGACCTACTAAATACAAAAAAAAAAAAAAAAAGGAGAAAATCTTAGACAAGCATAAAATGATATGCTTGTAAGTGATGGTCGACTAAGAGATATAATGAGAGGGATAAGAGGGAAACAGAAAAAAGGAGAGAAAAAACAATAATTAAAGAAGAAAAAAATAAAAATAAAAATAATAAGTAAAAATCTGTTGTATTAAGTGGAGCAAAGACTAAATACAATGGAGACTTTGGGTTGGGAGGAATGCTAGTGAGTTAAAAAGCAATGTAAAAAGTGCCTAAAATGCCACAAAAACAACAAATAAAGGAAAACCAAGAACAAAAGCAGAAGAAAAAAAGGAACAACAAAAAAAAAACTCAAAAAAACTTGAGTCCCAAATTAAATAATTTGTTCGTGATTGAGGCTTAAATGGGAGGAAAAGTAAAAGGAGAAAAGAAGAATTGAATAGAAAGGAAAAAATAAGAAAAAGAGAGAAACCGAGGAAGAAAAAAAGGAAAGGAAAAAAAAAAAAAAAGGGGGAGAGAGTGAGAGTTAAGGGTTTTGGAGTGTAACCGAAAAGAAATAAAATGTAACACTCATGGGTAGTGTAGTTCAAGAAAAGGGTAGCATAAGATGGGCAGAGAGTAAAAGGACCGAGGTGGAAGAAATAGAAATAATAATAAAGGCAATAAGATAGAAGAAAGAAACAACAACAACAAAGAATTAGTGGAACAAGTTATAAAGTCTGGATTTTTCTTGATTTTGAGAGGTTAACTTCTTCCTTTTTCTTTTCTCTCCCTCTTCCTGGTCGGTGACTGTATCCCAGGTTCTGCCCCTGTGTCACTCTTAGGTAGGAATTTGCAGTTGATGGGATTCTATGGCGATGTCATATAATTGGCTTTAGTCTTGCTGGTAGTCAAGGCTTGTTGGCGTTTGCAGAGTCCAACAATGAGAGAGTTTGCTTTCCTGGAGTCTCTTTCCTAGTCTCCCCTTCCTGAATTAGCAGCCTGGTGATCCAGCTATGAGGCTGCCACTGCTTCTGTCTGGGGAGTAAGAGGCTCAAAGAGCTGGGAAATCCCCACTCTAACCTCACTCAGCGCAAGGCTCTGGGTAAGGCTCTGGCAATCAGAGCCTCCAGCATAATCAGGTGGGGCTGGGAGTCAATTGTTGTCAAGGTGACTGTTCAGCGCCTATCATTCAGTTGGACCACTCAACCCAGGCTTTCCACACTTGGTAGCCTGTTTTGGCTGGGAAGAAGCACTAGTCGCTGCTTGCTGTATAGATCTTAATATCTGCCAAGTTCCTCTTGTTAGGTATATCCCTGAATATGGAGGCTCTGTCAATCAGAAGTTGCCCCCGCCCCTTTAGCGAAAGGCACTGAAAAATATCACGCCTCTTGTCTTGGATAGCTGAACTGGGAGAGATCTTATCAATTAGAGCCCTGTGGGTGTGTAGATTTCGTGGGTTAAGCTAATTTCAGTGATTGGATCTGCAGCTGTGCTCCAGAAAGTATTTCAGGCTGCTTGCACGCCCCTCCCCCAAACGCTTGATTGTTAGCTTGAATGGCTGGGTGAGGTGCCCTGCCCACGGAGAGAATCTCCTGACTAGGAAAGACAGCCTTGGCGCCCCTCCTGGACTGCGGCATGGGGCGGGCACAGTTTCTCCACACGCCAGTGGCCGGGGACTCTCTGGACCGTGGCACGGGGGGTGCGCGCACAGTTTCTCCTCACGCCAGTGGCCAGGGACTCTCCGGACCGCAGCACGGGGAGTGCGCGCGCGGTTTCTCAGGGCATGCAGCGGTGGCTGCCAGTGCCCAAGCTACCGCTCCCTGAGTGTGGGCGGGTAGCTGCACGTGTGGGTTAACTCACCACAGGTGTACTCCCTCCTCGGCAACAGTCCTTTTGCTTTCAGTGTGTGTGGAACTCCGGAATGCTCCGAGGATAAATTTTTCTGTTTCTAGTTGATAAATTTGTTGAGATTTTGGGGAGATCTGTCGGACGCGCTGCTCATGGCGCCATTTCCGTGACATCACTCTATTAAGTTTAATAATAGTTTGTTTCTCCTTTTTTAAGGTGACTTCTGATAACTTAAAGCACCATTTTATGAGTCAAACAGATTTAATAAAATTAAAATTATATTTATTTCTTTACTTTATCTTTTAAAATCTTTATATATATGTAATCTATCATCTATCTATAAAATATTTATTTTTTTAAAGACTTTATTCAATTTTCAAAGAGGAGAGAGAGAGAGAGGGAGAGAGAGAGAAGGGGGAGGAGTAGGGAGCATCAACTCCCATATGTGCCTTGACCAGGCAAGCCCAAGGTTTCGAACTGGCAACCTCAGTGTTCCAAGTAGACACTTTATCCCACTGTGCCACCATCGGTGAGGCTAAAATATTTATTTTTTTATTGTGCCTTTTTTATTTAATGCACCATAAACCCATGACAAAATTGTACTAATTGAAGACAGGTAATTGAAGGGGAAATGTTTATAGACTTACTTTATTAAGGAGAGTGTCTGAATGATAGGTTCACTTTCCATGTTGCACTGATTAATTCTTATTTATTTATCTCTGTGTGTAGCTTAGTCTCTCCAGACACCATTATTCCTCCTAAACTCACACTTTAATGACTAACTGATATTTTCTTTCAACCAATAGCCCTGCATTTGGAGGCTTGATAAAGCAGATCTTGTATATATATATATATTTTTTTCTCACTTATCTATCTGGATTCATGTCAGATGTTTTCAAATAAATTTCAACTAATATTTACTCAAGATCGATATTCTACTCAGAATGTATGTTGTCTCTCATTTAACATAGACAGGTAAATGAATTTAAGATGCTGTCTTTTTGAAATAGCTGTTTAAAAATCAGAGCTAAAGCTATTTTTGATATGACAATATAATACATGTAATGATTTATTTAAAAATTTGCTTCTAAAATGTTATCTTTTATTTTCTTTTGTACACTTATGTCCTCGGTCTCAAGCTATAACCCACTTGGAAGATCAGGTTACAGCAGAATTTGTTCTGTAAACTCTGAAACAGCCTTCTGCCCAAAGCAATAAAACCAGACTTGATCTAAAGATGGGCAACAAGAAAAACAAGACTCCTTATTTAATACTTTTCTGCACCACAGCCTGAAGCAGAGTGAGATGAAATTAGAGAAAGAATCTTAAAAAAAATCTTGAAAGAATCTTTGCCTCTCCCTCCCTGATGGGATTCTGACATGGTTTCCTAGAGGATATCCACCTTATGTCCCTCACAAACCATTCTCTTGACCCCTTCAATGTTTTAGTGAGTCTCTGCTACTAAAGAGGTAACTTTTCTAGATCTCATGCATGTTGGATGATGGAAAAATAAAGACTAAGGCATCAACATAGAGGAATCAGAAATGTGTAACTCAGGGATCTCAGCACCACCTGGGAAGATTTTGAAACATGGCAATGCCTCCTAGAAATTGTGATTTAAATGATCTAGAGTGGGTCCAAAAACTGATGCCTTTAGAAGTCTCCTTGTGGTTTTTACTCTGTAAGCAGGGTTGAGAATCATTGTTATAAAACTCATCATTATCCTGTTATTTTTCTGTTAAACAAAGGTTTTCATAGTCTTTATTACCAGTACTCCTTTTCTAAATGTCTTTTGCTCTAAGATCTGCTCATTGAACAAATTCATACTAGACCAAAGGAAAGGATATGGCAAACTGTCACCTCTATTGATACAAAGCAGAGTAACAGACCAGATAGTATGTTGTGAGGCTGAAAAAGTGACAAGCCAAGACACCATAGCCCCTATTCACATCATTGAAAGGGCTGCATCATGAGTAATATGAAGTGGAGTGGTCTGGTCTAGGGCTTTTCTCTGAATGGACAGTCTTCATGAACAACCTTTGTCTACTGAAAAAAAAATGACTTGAGAGGTGGAACTATCTATGATTTATGCCCTAAAAGGCTATATAGTCTTGGATGCTGTTGGATGCTACTAGGAAAGAAATATGCCATTTTTATAGTCATCTCTGAGTTAGGAATTTAGCAGACTGAGCTTAGGGAAGCATGAGACAGTAGTGGTAACCAGCTCAAAAGCATCATAGCTTAGGAGTGTGGAGAGTGTTAGATTGGAAAAGATGAAGCCTGGGATCTACTCATTGTTCTGGCACAAATGAACCGTGCTACCTTGAGAAGACTTTTTGGCTTTTGATGTTCTCTATTCCTTTACTGCAGGGGCCTGGAATGGGATTAGTTGATATCTAAGACTTTTTATAGTTATGACATTATGTAATCCTTCAAAATATATTGGTGAATGTTTATTGATAAATATGAGAGATGTTGGAAGAAACAGACCCTCTTCACTATTTTAAATTGTCATAGAATGTTAGAGCTACAATTAGTCACACATTTAATGAGAACTCCTGTGAGTAAAAGCCTGTGTGAGGAAGGGGAGTTGAGCATTAAAAGAAGCCAATTATGGTACCTGCCTTTGCCAGACTGACACCACTTGGAAGGGCAGAGGAAACCATGCAAATGGCTGGGAGAACACAAACACAGATGAATTATTTAACAGGGGCTCAAAGGTCTATAGGGAATCAGAGGGAGAAATAAAGATTGCTTAACTCCAACATTATGATTAAAAATGGCTTTACAAAATTGGCTTTTTTCCCTTGAAGGTGTTAGAAGACATTTGTTTGCAGTGGTAGACTTCTTGGGAAAGGCACCATGTCTTTTATGTTTGTAAATCCTTTGGGGCAGCTGGGCACCTGTGTTGGCTGGATGCTCGCTCAGTACATGCTACTCTTGACTGATTGTAAAATAGAAGTTATTGTTAGTATTGTTTTCAAACTTACTCTATCCAAGAGCAGCATTAGCAGTGGCCTGGCACCCACTGTATAGATTTGTCATCATATTACAAGGATCAAAGCCATTTGGCAGCACCTGACTCCCGGTCTCTGCTGCACTGCACTGGATTCTCATATTCGAAGTGTGTAATAATGCCAATGTGTTCCAGTGGAACTTTCACAAGTCCTATGTGGGTGTGCTGATCATCAGACTGGAGTCTGGATGAACAGCTTTCTGTACCTCACACAGTTTTCCTCTCATTGTGGCAGCCACTAACACTGGGGCAATGAGCTCTATCACTGGAGTGCAATGACAGTGCCAGGAAGGATTATAAACAGAATGTACCCAAAGAAGCTGATGGTGCTTGTGAGTGCCAAGAGGAACAGATGGTACTGGAGGGGGTGTTTAGGAAGGCCATTAGGACAACTTAAGCTATCAGAAAACTATGACAGGAGACTCACAATGCACAACAGCGATGAGCTTAGTCACTGGAAAGGCAAAGAAATAAAATTGGGTGCAAAATTGAGGTAAAGATAGGAAAGGCATATTCTGCATTTGGTGTAGATGACAAAGTCAGGAACTCAAAGAAATGAATTGCTTAAAAATCATACTTATTGCTTAAAAATCATACTTATTTTAGGCAAATGGAAAATGGATATACAATGTTAGTATATAGAAAGTCTCTTCTACTAGTAGGAACCATTGAGGTTCTAGGTAGTGGGGAGACCTAGATGTGGCAAAGAAGTGGATAGGAAGTAGGTCCACTGTAAATAAGGACTCAATGCATGCTGACTTCCCTGCTGATGTCTGAGGCCCAGAGATCAGAGTATAGTTTCTGTACCCATGAATGATATTAGCTCCAAGAGGCCAGAATCTGGAAGTTAGGAATATTATAAATCAGAAAGATATAAGCAACTCTTGGAGGAATCAGAATCAGTTCTCACACTTTCTAAGGCTTCAGGTCACTTGTTAACCCTGATTCTGAGACTCCTTCCCTCCACCCACCAAACTCATGCAGTAGAATGGCCTACCTACACTGAGCAGATGTCCACAGAACAAAGAGACCATGCAGGTTACTGTGAAATCTTTTTACTAGGAATTGACAGCATTTACAGTGATGCTAACTTTGAAATTAAGGAATCATAGAATGTTAGTGAACAGGTATTGTGAGCAATAATAGGCATGTATGTAAGGGGGGGTTTGGGATTGAACATAGAAAGGAGACAAATATGGTCCCTGCCTTTCCAAAAAGACCCCACAGAGGAACAGAAGCATCCTTCCAAATGGCCAATAGAAGTCAACTCAAGTGATGAATTTAATAGGGTACAACATTCAGTGGGGAAATGAGAAAGAAAAATAAAGTCTTCTAAATCAAATTCTTCAATTAATGGGCAAGGAATTGGAGGCTCAGAGAGTCCCACAGCAAGCCATTGCTAAAACTAGAACCAGAAACAGGAAAATCTGTGAACATTCCCATCACCCTGTCCTCTGATTCGGCACTGTAGTTTCTGAGATAATAACATTTAGCATATTATATCCGAAGTTTGTATTAAATGTAGTCATTTTAAATAAAATTTTTTGTGATTAAAGTCATGTAAGGAAAAAATATGAAATGCAACCAAACAAAGTTTAATTCTGTGATATAATTTTATTTATCTGTCAGTTTACAAACCACTCTGACTTACCCATCTCTGAGGCTCATTTGTCTCCAACATGAGTAACCCTATTTGAACAGTTCACTTCAGTTAAGTGAAATTGGCGTTCTTCAAAGTGTCATCCCTGGACCAGCAATATTGAAATCTCCTGAGAGCTAGTAAAAAAAATGCAGAAGCAGGCGACAAGATGATGATGGAGTAAGTGGATGTACCATCTTCCACCTCCCAGAACAAAAGTGGATTACAACTTAATTTTAAGAACCATCATCTGGAAAAACCAACTTTGGACTAAACTAAGAGGACTCTTGAACCAAGGAACACTGAAGAAGCCACACTGAGACAGGTAGGAAAAGTGCAAATGTAGAGAGGACTAGCTCCCCAGAGAGAACAGCATCCCAGAGAAACTCACGTGGCAGAAAGTGAGTTTAGCAGAGAGGGGAGGGACCTGAGCCCCAGGAACAAAGACCCAATCTGCTGCCCAGAGCCTAGAAGAGGCATATGAACAATATTTAGTTGTGAAACAAGTCAGGATACTGTTTGTGTAAAAGAGACAGATTTCTCAGACCCAGGATTCTTCTTAAAGGGACCGTGCAGAAAACCTCTCACAACCACTCACTCGGGGCTCCAGAAAACAGGGAGAGAGGAAAGGAATGGAGCAGTGGGAAGAGAGTGTAATCTAAGAGGCACAGGGAGAAACACTTTGAAAGACAGCCACCCTAACCCCTGGGCTGAGTCACTCAACAAATCTGAAGTGAATATTTTCCCTGGAAACAGCAATACCAGCAAAGGGAAGCAGGACACCAGCCAAACAAGCTCTCCCATGGTACTCACAGCAGAGTTGCTTAAAACGAGGGAGCCTTTCAGGACTGCAGTATGGAGTGTTAGGGTCTGAGCCCACATGGCTGAGGGCTCGCCCAAGGGTGGGCAGCGGCGGGATGTGGACATGCAGTTCCATTGACAAAAGCCAAAGCCCATCAGCCACGACTGCAGCCCAGGGGTGAGCTCAGTCTTACTCAGCAGGGGCAGAGGGTATGTGTGAAAGTGGTCAGGCCAAGCTGCGGGCCACCTGCAATCCAGTCTTCGGGAGAAGGGCTGGAGCCCTGGAAAGGGTGGAGACCCACCGTTGAGCAAGGGCACGGGCACACAGCCTTACGTGGCCTGTGAAACTAAGGCTTGTGGCCAGATGCATGAGCCAGCTCCTCCCACAGGGGCGAGGCAGAAGCCCAATATCAAGCAGAGTCTTAAGACTGAGCATTGGCACGCAGCCCCAACCAGCCTGTGGAGCCAAGGCTTGCAGCCGACCTGTGATCGGGCTCCTCCACGGGGGCAGGGCTAAAGCCTGAATTAGGCAGAGACCAGCAGCTGAGCAAAGGTGCACACCCTGCCCTCAGGGCCGAGGCTTGTGACCTGGCACGGTGCATTACAACACCCATGAGGGTGGGGTAAAGGCCAAGGCCACCAAGGCTTGTAGACCCGGGCATGTGATCACAGCCCCTCCTGTGGAGGACAGGCAGAAACCATAATGACAGCTTAAGTGGGCTGACACCGGCAATGCAATGCCCATACCTAAATGCCTTAGGCAGCCGTGGCAGAGGGGGTGGCAGGCCTGCAGACAGACCACAGCTAGGAAACACAGAGGCCACACCCAGTGGACTCCAGTGGCCAAAACCTTCTTATACACAGACAAAATGGGAAGTAGAGAAATGCAACACAAATGAATCAAGAGAAATCCTCAGAAAAAGACCTGAATGAGTCCAATATAACCAAATTACCTGATGCACAGTTTCAAATAATAATTGTTAGGATGCTCAAAGATCTTAGAACAACAATAGATGGTCATTACAAACACCTAAATAAAGACATAGTAAATATAAAAGAGGATATTGAAATAATAAAAAAATCAGTCAGAAATGACAAATACAATACCGGAAATAAAGACCACAGTGGAAGGAACTAAAGCAGAATAGATGAAGCTGAGGATTGAATCAGCGAGTTAGAGGACAAGATAAATGAAGACACAGAAGCAGAGCAGAAAAAAGAAAAAAAACTCAAAAAATCTGAGGAAAGTCTAAGAGAACTCTGACAACATGAAGAGGAATAACATCTGCATCATAGAGGTTCCTGAAGAAGAAGAGAAAAAACAATGGATAGAAACTTTGTTCAATGATATCATAGCTAGCTAAAAACTTCCCTAAATTAATGCAGGAAAATGTCTCACAAGATCAAGAAACACAGAGAACTCCATTAAAGAGAAACCCCAAAAAATCTACACCAAAACACATCATAATTAAAATACCAAAGCTAAGTGATAAAGAGAAAATATTAAAAGATGCTAGAGAAAAAAAGGCTATCACCTACAAAGAAGTCCCCATATGGATGACATCCAAATTCTCAACAGAAACACTTGAAGTCAGAAGGGAATGGCAAGAAATATTCAAAATAATGTAGAACAAGAGCCTACAACCAAGACTACTTTATCCAGCAAGGCTATCATTTAAAATTGAAGGAGAAATAAAAAGCTTCCTGGATCAAAAAGTCAAGGAATTCACTACAACCAAACTAATGCTGCAAGAAATGCAAAGGGGCCTATTGTAAACAGATCAAAGAGGAAAAGAATATAGCAAAAGAGGAATACAGCTTTAAAGAATAAAATGGCGGAGTGACGTCACGGAAATGGCGCCGTGAGAAGCGCGTCCGACAGCTCTACCCTAAATCACAACAAATTTATCAACTAGAAACAGAAAAATTTATCCTCGGAGCATTCCGGAGTTCCACACAAACTGAAAGCAAAAGGACTGTTATCACTTGAATCTGAGAGACGAGGGTGTGGAGGAAGCTACCGCAGCGACGCTCATTCAAGCCGCGAGGGAGTGCGCCTGCGGTGAGTCAGCCCATATACTTGGGAACCGCGAGCCGCCGCGAGCCCCCGCGAGCCACCGCGCCGCGAACCGCCTCCGCGAGCGGCCGCCACGAGCCGCTGCTGCAAGCCGCCGTGAGCAGCGGAGCGCGCGCACGGTCCGGTTGAGCACCGCTGACGTTCCCAGCAGCCCGCACACTGCGAGTGGGGGTCGCCGGCCACCAGTGCCCGGAGCGCCCCATTTGCACGCGTGCCTTGGGCATTCCACGCGCCCAGGGTGCCCTACTGGCCCGCACACCCAGGGGGCTCCATTATCCTGCGCCTGGTGCGGTCCAGCCGCCAGCGGCGGGGCGAGCGGGAGAGGCTTGGGAGATTCTCTCCATGGGCGGGGCACCTCACCCAGCCATTCAAGCTAACAATCAAGCGTTGGGGGAGGGGCGCGCGCAGGCAGCCTAAAATACCTTCGGAAGCACAGCTGCAACCCAATCACTGAAATTAGCTTAACCCATAAAATCTGCGCACCCTCGGTTCTAATTGATAAGATCTCTCTCAGTTCAGCGATCCAAGACAAGAGGCGTGATATTTTTTAAGTGCCTCTCGCTAAAGGGGCGGGGGCAACTTCTGATTGATAGAGCCTCCATATTCAGGGATAAACGCTAACAAGAAGGACTTGGCAGATAATAAGGTCTATACTACACTAGTCGTAAGCAGAGACTAGTGCCTCTTCTTCCCTGCAAAAACAGGCTACAAAGTGTGGAAAGCCTGGGTTGAGAGGTCCAACTAAATGATAGGCGCTGAACAGTCACCTTGACAACAATTGACTCCCACCCCCGCCTGATTACACTGGAGGCCCTGACTGTCAGAGCCTTTCCCAAAGCCTTGCACTGAGTGGGGATAGAGTGGGGATTTCCCAGCTCTTTGAGCCCCTTACTCCCCAGGCAGAAGCAGTTGCAGCCTCATAGCTGGATCACCAGGCTGCTAATTCAGAAAGGGGGGACTAGGAGAGAGAATCCAGGAAAGCAAACTCTCTCATCGTTGGACCCTGCAAACGCCAACAAGCCTTTACTTCCAGCAAGACTAAAGCCAATTATATGACATTGCCATAGAATCCCATCAACTGCAAATCCCTACCTAAGAGTGACACAGGGGCAGAGCCTGGGGTACAGAGTCACCGACTAGGAAGAGGGAGAGAAAAGAAAAAGGAAGAAGTTAACCTCTCAAAATCAAGAAAAACCCACAGACTTTACAACTTGATCCACTAATTTTTTTTTTTGTTGTTGTTGTTTGTTTCTTCTATCTTTTTGCCTTTATTTCCTCCACCTCGGTCCTTCTATTCTCTGCCCATCTTATGCTTCCCCTTTCTTGAACTACACTACCCATGAGTGTTGCATTTTATTTTTCTTCTTCATCCTCACCCTCCTTTAAGGTTATACTCCAAAACACTTAACTCTCACTCTCTCCTCTTTTGTTTTTTTTTGTTTTTTTGTCTTGCTTTATTTTGTTTTTTTCTCCTCCTATTTTATTTCTTCCTTCGTTTTTCTCTTTTTCTTATTTTTTCCCTTCTATTCGTTTTTTCTTTTCTCATTTTACTTTCCTCCCATATAATCCTCAATCACGAACAAATTAGTTAATTTGGGATTCAAGGCTTTTTTTTGGCTTTATTTCTCTTTTTTGCTTTTGTTTTTATTTTTTTTCTCTTGTTTGTTTATTTTTGTGGCATTTTGGGTCCTCCCAACCCAAGGTCTCCATTGTATTTAGTCTTCGCTCCACTTAATACAACAGATTTTTACTTATTATTTTTATTTTTTCTTCTTTATTATTCTTTTTTGGTCCTTTTTTCTGATTCCCTCTTATCCCTCTCATTATATCTCTTAGTTGACCATCACTTACAAGCAAATCATCTTATGCTTGTCTAAGATTTTCTTCCTTTTTTTTTTTTTTTTTGCATTTAGTAGGTCCCTACTCCCTTTTTTTTGCCCCTTGAACTCTTCACCCCAAATCAGGCCCTCCATTATAGGCATGATATTTCCCTGAGGAGGGGAGAGGAGGGAAAGAGAAGAGAGAAAAAAAGGGGGAAATAATAAATTATTACTGTTTTTTTTTGTGGGGTGTTTTACCCTTTTTTTTTTCTTTTTACTCTTTATTAATTCTAATTAGTGCTATCAATAAGACCACCCTCAGATGCTGATAAGAAAGAGGAAATCGAATATTATGGATACAAAAGAAAGAGAGGTAACACAAATAGATGTGGAAAAATCTATGGAGAAAAGACTTAACATATTGGAAGCCTTGGAGCTAAATGACAGAGAATTTAAAATAGAAATCTTAAAAATACTCAGAGATATACAAGAAAACACAGAAAGGCAATATAGGGAGATCAGAAAACAACTCAATGAACACAAAGAATATATTACCAAGGAAATTGAAACTATAAAAACAAATCAAACAGAAATGAAAAACTCAATTCACGAGCTAAAAAACGAGGTAACAAGCTTAGCTAACAGAACAGCCCAGATTGAAGATAGGATTAGTGAAATAGAAGACAAACAACTTGAGGCACAACAGAGAGATGAAGAAAGAGACTCAAAAATAATAAAAAATGAGGAAGCCCTACAGGAATTGTCTGACTCCATCAGAAAGAATAACATAAGAATAATAGGTATATCAGAGGGAGAAGAGAAAGAAAATGGAATGGAGAATATACTCAAACAAATAACAGACGAGAACTTCCCAAGCTGGTGGAAGGAACTAAAGCCTCAAATTCAAGAAGCAAACAGAACACCAAGTTTTCTTAACCCCAACAAACCCACTCCAAGGCACATCATAATAAAGATGACACAAACCAATGACAAAAAAAAAAATTCTCAAGGCAGCCAGAGAAAGGAAGAGTACAACATATAAAGGAAGGCCTATTAGATTATCATCAGATTTCTCAGCAGAAACTCTACAAGCTAGAAGAGAGTGGACCCCAATATTTAAAGCCCTGAAAGAGAGGAACTTTCAGCCAAGAATACTATACCCATCAAAGCTATCCTTCAAGTATGAAGGAGATATAAAAACATTCACAAATACAGAAAAGATGAGAGAATTTATCAACAGAAAGCCCCCACTCCAGGAAATACTAAGGGGGGTTTTCCAACCAGATTCAAAGAACAAAAGAAAACAACACCACAAGTAACAGCTCCACCAAGAACACAATAAAACCAAACTTAAACTGTGACAACAAAGGAAAAAAAGGGGGGAGAGGATGGAGATTAACAGTAGCAAAGGATGATGAAGTGCAGAAATACTTATAAGATAGGGTACTACAATGAATATGGTAGGTACCCTTTTCATTACTTAATGGTAACCACCCTTAAAAAACCACCACAAAAACACTTGACTTAAAAAAGGTAGCAACAGAGGAAAGAAGTATGGAACACAAACAAACAAAAACAAATGATAAAAAAACAAAAGAGAAGAATCAAACTAGATACAAAACTAACAGAAAGCAATTTATAAAATGGCAGTAGGGAACCCACAAGTGTCAATAATTACACTAAATGTAAATGGATTAAACTTACCAATAAAAAGACACAGAGTAGCAGAATGGATTAAAAAAGAAAATCCAACTATATGCTGCCTACAAGAAACACATCTAAGCAACAAGGATAAAAACAAATTCAAAGTGAAAGGCTGGAAAACAATAGCCTTTCTATATGCCAACAATGAAACAACTGAGAAGGAACTCAAAAGAATAATCCCCTTCATGATTGCAACAAAAAAAATAAAATACTTAGGAATAAACATAACAAAGAATGTAAAGGACTTATATAATGAAAACTATAAACCATTGTTAAGGGAAATCGAAAAAGATATAATGAGATGGAAGAATATACCTTGTTCTTGGCTAGGAAGAATAAATTTAATCAAGATGGCTATATTACCCAAAGCAATATACAAATTTAATGCAATTCCCATCAAACTTCCAATGACATTTTTTAAAGAAATAGAGCAAAAAATCATCAGATTTATATGGAACTATAAAAAACCCCGAATAGCCAAAGCAATCCTAAAGAAAAAGAATGAAGCTGGGGGCATAACAATACCTGACTTCAAACTCTATTATAGGGCCACGACAATCAAAACAGCATGGTATTGGCAGAAAAGTAGACACTCAGACCAATGGAACAGAATAGAAAGTCCAGAAATAAAACCACATATATATAGTCAAATAATTTTTGATAAAGGGGCCAACAACACACAATGGAGAAAAGAAAGCCTCTTCAATAAATGGTGCTGGGAAAACTGGAAAGCCACATGCAAAAGAATGAAACTGGACTACAGTCTCTCCCCCTGTACAAAAATTAACTCAAAATGGATCAAAGATCTAAACATAAGACCTGAAACAATTAAGTACATAGAAGAAGACATAGGTACTCAACTCATGGACCTGGGTTTTAAAGAGCATTTTATGAATTTGACTCCAATGGCAAGAGAAGTGAAGGCAAAAATTAATGAATGGGACTACATCAGACTAAGAAGTTTTTGCTCAGCAAGGGAAACTGATAACAAAATAAACAGAAAGCCAACTAAATGGGAAATGATATTTTCAAACAACAGCTCAGATAAGGGCCTAATATCCAAAATATACAAAGAACTCATAAAACTCAACAACAAACAAACAAACAATCCAATAAAAAAATGGGAAGACGATATGAATAGACACTTCTCCCAGGAAGAAATACAAATGGCCAACAGATATATGAAAAGATGCTCATCGTCTTTAGCTATTAGAGAAATGCAAATCAAAACGGCAATGAGATACCACCTCACACCTGTTCGATTAGCTGTTATTAGCAAGTCAGGTAATAGCAAATGTTGGAGAGGCTGTGGAGAAAAAGGAACCCTCATACACTGTTGGTGGGAATGTAAAGTAGTACAACCATTATGGAAGAAAGTATGGTGGTTCCTCAAAAAACTGAAAATAGAACTACCTTATGACCCAGCAATCCCTCTACTGGGTATATATCCCCAAAACTCAGAAACATTGATATGTAAAGACACATGCAGCCCCATGTTTATTGCAGCATTGTTCACAGTGGCCAGGACATGGAAACAACCAAAAAGCCCATCAATAGATGACTGGATAAAGAAGATGTGGCACATATACACTATGGAATACTACTCAGCCATAAGAAATGATGACATCGGAACATTTACAGCAAAATGGTGGGATCTTGATAACATGATACGAAGTGAAATAAGTAAATCAGAAAAAAACAGGAACTGTATTATTCCATACGTAGGTGGGACATAATAGTGAAACTAAGAGACATTGATAAGAGTGTGGTGGTTACGGGGGGGCGGGGGGAATGGGAGAGGGATAGGGGGTGGGAGGGGCACAAAGAAAACAAGATAGAAGGTGACAGAGGACAATCTGACTTTGGGTGGTGGGTATGCAACATAATTGAACGACAAGATAACCTGGACTTGTTATCTTTGAATATATGTATCCTGATTTATTGATGTCACCCCATTAAAAAAATAAAATTATAAAAAAAAAACAAAACAAAACAAAAGAGAAGAATCAAACTAGATACAAAACTAACAGAAAGCAATTTATAAAATGGCAGTAGGGAACCCACAAGTGTCAATAATTACACTAAATGTAAATGGATTAAACTTACCAATAAAAAGACACAGAGTAGCAGAATGGATTAAAAAAGAAAATCCAACTATATGCTGCCTACAAGAAACACATCTAAGCAACAAAGATAAAAACAAATTCAAAGTGAAAGGCTGGAAAACAATACTACAAGCAAACAACACCCAAAAAAAAGCAGGTGTAGCAATACTCATATCTAATAATGCTGACTACAAGACAGAAAAAGTACTCAGAGACAAAAATGGTCATTTCATAATGATTAAGGGGAAGATGAATCAAGAAGACATAACAATCCTTAATATATATGCACCAAACCAAGGAGCACCAAAATATATAAGACAGCTACTTATTGACCTTAAAACAAAAACTAACAAAAATACAATCATACTTGGAGACCTCAATACACCGCTGATGGCTCTAGATCGGTCATCCAAACAGAGAATCAATAAAGGTATAGTGGCCTTAAATGAAATACTAGAACACCTGGATATGATAGACATCTACAGGACACTTCATCCCAAAGCGACAGAGTATACATTTTTCTCTAGTGTACATGGAACATTCTCAAGAATTGACCATATGTTGGGCCACAAAGACAATATCAGCAAATTTAGAAAAATTGAAATTGTACCAAGCATATTTTCTGATCATAAAGCCTTGAAACTAGAATTCAACTGCAAAAAAGAGGGGGAAAAACAAACAAAAATGTGGAAACTAAACAACATACTTCTAAAAAATGAATGGGTCAAAGAAGAAATAAGCGCAGAAATCAAAAGATATATACAGACAAATGAAAATGAAAATACGACTTATCAGAATCTCTGGGATGCAGCAAAAGCAGTAATAAGAGGAAAGTTCATATCACTTCAGGCCTATATGAACAAACAAGAGAGAGCCGAAGTAAACCACTTAACTTCACACCTTAAGGAACTAGAAAAAGAAGAACAAAGACAACCCAAAACCAGCTGAAGAAAGGAGATAATAAAAATCAGAGCAGAAATAAATGAAATAGAGAACAGAAAAACTATAGAAAAAATCAATAAAACAAGGAGCTGGTTCTTTGAAAAGATCAACAAAATTGACAAACCCTTGGCAAGACTCACCAAGGAAAAAAGACACAGGACTCAAATTAATAAAATCCAAAATGAAAGAGGAGAGATCACCACAGACATCATGGAAATACAAAGAATTATTGTAGAATACTATGAAAAAGTATATGCCACCAAATACAACAATCTAGAAGAAATGGATAAATTCCTAGAACAATACAACCTTCCTAGACTGAGTCATGAAGAAGCAGAAAGCCTAAACAGACCAATCAGCAGGGAGGAAATAGAAAAAACTATTAAAAACCTCCCCAAAAATAAAAGTCCAGGCCCAGACGGTTATACTAGTGAATTCTATCAAACATTCAAAGAAGACTTGGTTCCTATTCTACTCAAAGTCTTCCAAAAAATTGAAGAAGAAGCAATACTTCCAAACACATTTTATGAGGCCAACATAACCCTCATACCAAAACTTGGCAAGGATGGCACAAAGAAAGAAAACTACAGACCAATATCTCTAATGAATACAGATGCTAAAATACTAAACAAAATACTGGCAAACCGAATACAACAACATATTAAAAAAATAATACATCATGATCAAGTGGGATTCATCCCAGAATCTCAAGGATGGTTCAACATACGCAAAACGGTTAACGTAATACACCATATCAACAAAACAAAGAACAAAAACCACATGATCTTATCAATAGATGCAGAAAAGGCTTTTGATAAAATACAACACAATTTTATGTTTAAGACTCTCAACAAAATGGGTATAGAAGGAAAATATCTCAACATGATAAAGGCCATATATGATAAACCATCAGCCAACATCCTATTAAACGGCATAAAACTGAGGACTTTCTACCTTAAATCAGGAACAAGACAGGGTTGTCCACTCTCTCCACTCTTATTCAACGTGGTGCTAGAAGTTCTGGCCAGAGCAATCAGAGAAGACAAAGAAATAAAAGGCATCCATATCGGAAAAGAAGAAGTAAAGCTATCACTTTTTGCTGATGATATGATCCTATACATCGAAAACCCGAAGGACTCCACAAAAAGATTATTAGAAACAATAAACCAATACAGTAAGGTCGCAGGATACAAAATTAACATACAAAAGTCCATAGCCTTTCTATATGCCAACAATGAAATATTAGAAAACGAACTCAAAAAAATAATCCCCTTCACGATTGCAACAAAAAAAATAAAATACCTAGGAATAAACATAACAAAGAACGTAAAGGACCTATATAATGAAAATTACAAAGCATTGTTAAGGGAAATCGAAAAAGATACAATGAGATGGAAAAATATTCCTTGTTCTTGGATAGGAAGAATAAATATAATCAAAATGGCCATATTACCCAAAGCAATATACAAATTTAATGCAATTCCCATCAAAATCCCTATGAGATTTTTTAAAGAAATGGAACAAAAAATCATCAGATTTATATGGAACTATTAAAAACCCCAAATAGCCAAAACAATCCTAAGGAAAAAGAATGAAGCTGGGGGCATTACAATACCTGACTTTAAACTATATTATAGGGCCACGATAATCAAAACAGCATGGTATTGGCAAAAAAATAGACACTCAGACCAATGGTACAGAATAGAAATCCCTGAAATAAAACCACATATATATGGTCAAATAATCTTTGATAAAGGGGCCAACAACACACAATGGAGAAAAGAAAGCCTCTTCAACAAATGGTGTTGGGAAAACTGGAAAGCCACATGCAAAAGAATGAAACTCGACTACAGCCTGTCCCCGTGTACTAAAATTAATTCAAAATGGATCAAAGACCTAAATATAAGACCTGAAACAATAAAGTACATAGAAGAAGACATAGGTACTAAAATCATGGACCTGGGTTTTAAAGAACATTTTATGAACTTGACTCCAATGGCAAGAGAAGTGAAGGCAAAGATAAATGAATGGGACTACATCAGAATTAAAAGTTTTTGCTCAGCAAGAGAAACTGATATCAAAATAAACAGACAGCCAACTATATGGGAACTGATATTTTCAAACGACAGCTCAGATAAGGGCCTAATATCCAAAATTTACAAAGAACTCATAAAACTCAACAACAAACAAACAAGCAATCCAATAAAAAAATGGGAAGAGGACATGAACAGACACTTCTCCCAGGAAGAGATACAAATGGCCAACAGATATATGAAAAGATGCTCAGCTTCATTAGTTATTAGAGAAATGCAAATCAAAACTACAATGAGATACCACCTCACTCCTGTTAGATTAGCTATTATCAACAAGACGGGTAATAGCAAATGTTGGAGAGGCTGTGGAGAAAAAGGAACCCTCATTCACTGTTGGTGGGATTGTAAAGTAGTACAACCATTATGGAGGAAAGTATGGTGGTTCATCAAAAAACTGCAAATGGAACTACCTTATGACCCAGCAATCCCTCTACTGGGTATATACCCCAAAACCTCAGAAACATTGATACGTGAAGACACATGTAGCCCCATGTTCATTGCAGCACTGTTCCCAGTGGCCAAGACATGGAAACAACCAAAAAGCCCTTCAATAGAAGACTGGATAAAGAAGATGTGGCACATATACACTATGGAATACTACTCAGCCATAAGAAATGATGACATCAGATCATTTACAGCAAAATGGTGGGATCTTGATAACATTATAAGGAGTGAAATAAGTAAATCAGAAAAAAACAAGAACTACATGATTCCATACATTGGTGGAACATAAAAATGAGACTAAGAGACATGGACAAGAGTGTGGTGGTTACCAAGGGTGGGGGGGGAGGGAGGACATGGGAGGGAGGGAGGGAGAGAGTTAGGGGTGGGGGAGGGGCACAGAGAACTAGATAGAGGGTGACGGAGGACAATCTGACTTTGGGCGAGGGTTTGCAACATAATTTGATGACAAAATAACCTAGACATGTTTTCTTTGAATATATGTACCCTGATTTATTAATGTCATCCCATTACCATTAATAAAAATTTATTAAAAAAAAATCAATAAAAATTTTTAAAAAAAGAAAAAAAAAGAATAAAATGGCAATAAACAACTTCATATCAATAGTAACCTTAAATGTAAATGGATTAAATTATCTGATCAAAAGACATAGGGTAGCTGCATGGATAAGAAAACAGAACCCATACATATGCTGTCTACAAGAGACACATCTTAAAACAAAAGATGCACATAGACTGAAGGGAAAAAAATGGAAAAACATATTTCACGCAAATGGAAATGAGTAAAAAGCTTGGGTAGCAATACTTAGACAAAATGGACTTTAAAACAAAGGCTATAGTAATAGATAAAAAAGGTCACCATATAATGAAAAAAGGAACAATCCAACAGGAAAATAAAACCATTACAAATATCTACACACCTAATATAAGAGCATATAAATATATAAAGCAGACTTTGATGGATATAAAGGGTGAGATCAACAGCAATAGTATGAGATTTCAATACACCACTAACATCATTAGATAGATCCTCAAGAAAGAAAATTAAAAAAGAAACAGCAGACTTAAAGGACAAACTAGATCAACTTGATTTAATAGATATCTTTAGAACCTTTCACCCTAAAGCACCAGAATATACATTGTTTTCAAGTGTTCATGGTACATTCTCTAGGATAGAACTCATGTTAGGGTATGAAAGCATTCTCAACAAATTTAAGAAGATTGAAATTATATCTAGCATTTTCTCTGATCACAATGGCATGAAACTAGAAATCAACCACAACAGAAAAACTAAAAAATACTCAAACACTTGGAAAGTAAATAGTATGTTATTAAATAATAAAATGGATTAACAATGAGGTCAATGAAGAAATAAAAAAATCCTAGAAATGAATGATAATGAGCATACATCAAGTCAAAATTTATGGGACACAGCAAAAGCAGTCCTGAGAGGGAAGTTCATAGCATTACAGGCATACTGTAAGAAGCTAGAAAAAGCTCAAATAAACAATTTGACCCTGATTCTAAAAGAACTAGAAAAAGAAGAGCAAGTAAAGCCCAGAGGTAGTAGAAGAAAGGAAATAATAAAGATCAGAATGGAAATAAATGACATAGAGGCTAAAGAAACAATACAGAGGATCAATGAAACCAGGAGCCGTTTAGCTGAAAAGTAAACTAGATCGATGAACATTTAACCAGACTCACCAATAAAGAGAGAGAGAGAGAGAGAGAGGACTCAAATAAATAAAATTAGAAATGAGAGTGGAGAAATAACAACTGAGACAACAGAAATACAAAATATTGTAAGAAGATACCACGAAGAACTGTATGCCAAAAAACTAGAGAACCTAGATGAAATGGACAAATTCCTTGAAACATATAATCTTCCAAAAATCAATCTGGAAGAACCAGAAAACCTAAACAGATCAATTACAACAAATGAGATAAAAACAGTTATCAAAAAATCCCCCCCCCAAAAGAAGTTCTGAACCTGATGGCTTCAAAAGTGATTTCTACCAAATATTTAAAGAAAAATTAACTTGTATTCTTCTCAAGCTACTTCAAAAAAATCAAGAGGAAGAAAGACTTCCAAGCTCCTTTTATGAGGTGAGAATCATTCTGATTCCAAAACCAGGCAAAGACAACACAAAGAAGAAAATTATAGGCCAATATCCCTGATGAATTTAAACGCTAAAATCCTCAACAAAATATTAGCAAACTGGATCCAGCAATATATGAAAAAAATCATACATCATGATCAAGTGGGATTTATTCTGGGGAGGCAAGGCTGGTACAATATTCACAAATCAATCAATGTGATTCTTCACATAAACAAAGGAAGGAGAAAAACATCATGATAATTTCAATAGATGCACAAAAAGCATTTGATAAAATCCAGCATCCATTCATGATCAAAACTCTCAGCAAAGTGAGAATATAGGAAACATACCTTGACATGATAAAGGCCATCTATGAGGAACCCCCAGCCAACATCATACTCAATGGGCAAAAATTAAAAGCAATCCCTTTAAGATCAGGAACAAGGCAGGGGTGCCCCCTTTCACCACTCTTATTCAACATAGTTCTGGAAGTCCTACCCAAAGCACTCAGACAAGAAGAAGAAATAAAACGCATCCAAATTGGAAAAGAAGAAGTAAAACTATCATTATTTGCATATGATATGATATTGTATATAGAAAACCCTAAAGACTCAGTCAAAAACCTATTGGACCTGACAAATGAATTTAGCAAGGTGGCAGGATATAAAATTAATACTCAGAAATCAAAGGTATTTTTATATACCAACAATGAACTGTCAGAAAGAGAAATTAAGGAAACAATCCCCTTTACTACTGCAACCAAAAAAATAATGTACCTATGAGTAAATTTAACCAAGGAGATTAAAGACTTGTACTCAGAAAATTATAAAACATTAATAAAAGAAATCAAGGAAGACACAAACAAGTGGAAGCATATATCGAGCTCATGGTTAGGAAAAATAAACATCATTAAATGTCTATATTACCCAAAGCAATTTGTAAATTCAAAACAACACCAATTAAAATACCAATGACATACTTCAAAGATATAGAACACATATTCTAAAAATTTATATGGAACAAAAAAAAGAACATGAATAGCCTCAGCAATCTTGAAAAGGATGAATAAAGTGTGAGGTATTGCACTTCCCAATATCAAGTTATACTACAAGGCCATTGTACTCAAAACAGCCTGGTACTGGCTTAAGAACAGGCATATAGATCAATGGAACAGAACAGAGAACCCAGAAATAAACCCACAGCTCTATGGACAATTAATATTTGAAAAAGGAAGTAAGAGCATACAATGGAGTAAAGACAGCCTCTTCAACAAATGATGTTGGGAAAATTGGACTTCTACCTGCAAAAAAAATGAAACTATACCACCAACTTACACCATTCAAAAAACAAACTCTAAATGGATAAAAGACTTAAATATAAGCCGTGAAACCATAAGCATCTTAGAAGAAAACCTAGGCAATAAGCTCTCTGACATCTATTGCAGCAATATATTTGTCAATTTATCTCCAAGGGCAAGTGAAATAAAAGACAGGATAAACAAATGGAACTATATCAAACTAAAATCTTTTGCACAGCTAACGACAATATGAACAAAATGAAAAGACAAACTACACAATTGGAGAACATAATCGACAATACGTCTGATAAGGGGTTAATAACCAATATTAAAAAAAAAAAAGTTGTAAAACTCAACACCAGGAAGACAATGCAAACAAAAAATGGGCAAAAGATTTGAATAGACACTTCTCCAAAGAGGACATACAGATGGTCATTAGGCAAATGAGAAAATGCTCAACATCATTAATCATTAGAGAAATGCAAATTAAAACCACAATGAGATATCATCTCACAACAGTCAGAATGGCGCTCATCAACAAAACAATACAGAATAAGTGCTGGCGAGGATGTGGAGAAAAGGGAACCCTTCTGCACTGCTGGTGGGAATGCAGATTAATGCAGCCACTGTGGAAAACAGTATGGAGATTCTTTAAAATATTAAAAATCAAACTGCCTTCTGACCCAGCTTTCCCACTTTTAGAAATATACCCCAAGAACACCATAGCACTGTTTCAAAAGGAGAAATGCACCCCCATGTTTATGGCAGTATTGTTCACAATAGCAAAGATCTGGAAACAGCCCAAGGGCCCGTCAGTGGACGAGTGGATTAAAAAGCTTTGGTACGGTGAGTGATGTCAGAGAAATGGTGCCATAAGGAGCGATACCAATAAATCTCCCCCAAATTTTAACAAGATCTTCAACCAGAGACAGAAAAATCTATCCTTGGAGCCTCCAGAAGTCCTGCACTGAATGCAAAGGTATGATCGAGCAAAAAATTTACTAAATACATGATCAACCCTGAAGGAAAAGACAGAGACAGGAACACTCTGCCTTCCTCACTAACCTAAATAAGGGCTGCTTTCACTTGGAACTGAGAGAATAGGAACTAAGGCAGGCAAAGGGAGTGAATAGAACCAGGCTGTGGCACAAACGTCTGAGCCAGGCTGTGGCACAGACATTCAAGTCAGGGAAAAACTGTGCTTGTGGCAACCCAGTCAATACAAGATAAGGCTTGCACCAAAGCCAGACAAAGAAAGGCAAGTGAGCCAGCCATTGGCCCTGATCTCCTGGTCGGCGTGCATGGATAGTGTGCAAGACATTCCTCCTAGAGCTCCGGGAGTGGATGCTCGTGTTACCAGACAGAGGGACAGAGTCAGAAGCCTTTGTGTGGGCTGAAACTGGAGTCTCAGGATCACCTGTGCATCCTGAAAAGCGGCGCATGAGGAGTGCATGGGAGCGAAATTCCCTACACTGGAACTTCTCAGGGTAGGTGGGGCGCCTCACCTGGAGTGAAAGGTGGCTGGTGTGATATCCTGGTTGGCGAGCATGGATAGTGGGCAAGAGATTCCTCTGAGCGCCCCGGGAGTGGGCACCCGTGTTCCTGGACAGAGTCAGAGGCCTTTGTGTGGGCTGAGACTGGGGTCTCAGTGTCACCCTGGCACCCTGAAGTGCGGCATGCAAAAGCGAGATTCCCTATGCCCAAACTTCTCCAGGCGGGTGGGGCGCCTCACTCAGGAATACAAGCTAACAGACCCATGAAGGATTATCTTTTTTTTTAAATTTTATTTTATTTATTCATTTTTAGAGAGGAGAGAGACAGAGAGAACGAAGGGGGGAGGAGCTGGAAGCATCAACTCCCATATGTGCCTTGACCAGGCAGGCCCAGGGTTTCGAACTGGTGACCTCAGCATTTTCAGGTTGATGCTTTATCCACTGCACCACCACAGGTCCGGCTGAAGGATTATCTTAACCCACAGTCTGCTAACCTCCCAACTAACCTACACGACCCTAACTGGCAAGATCTCTCTCAGTACTATAAACAAAACCACCCTCAGATGCCAATAAGGAAAAGGAAATTGAATATCATGGATAAAAAAGACAGAGTTGTAGCACAGAGAGATGAGGAAAAATCTATGGAGAAAAAATTTAATATGTTGGAAATCTTGGAGCTAAATGACAGAGAATTTAAAGTAGAAATCCTAAAAATACTCAGAGATATACAAGAAAACACAGAAAGGCAATTTAGGGGGCTCAGAAAACAACTCAATGAACACAAAGAATATATCACCAAGGAAATTGAAACTATAAAAACAAATCAAACAGATGAAAAACTCAATTCACGAGCTGAAAAACGAAGTAACAAGCTTAGCTAATAGAACAAGCCAGATAGAAGGTAGTATTAGTAAGATAGAAAACAAGCAGCTTGAGGCAAAACAGAGAGAAGAAGAAAGAGACTCAAAAATTTAAAAAAATGAGAAAGCCTTACAGGAATTGTCTGGCTCCATAGAAAAGACTAACATAAGAATAATAGGTATATCACAGGGAAAAGAGAGAGAAAATGGAATGGAGAGCATATTCAAACAAATAATAGAAGAGAACTTCCCAAGCCTGTAGAAAGAACTAAAGTCTCAAATTCAAGAAGCAAACAGAACACCGAGTTTTCTTAACCCCAACAAACCTACTCCAAGGCACATCATAATGAAATTGGCACAAACCAACGACAAAGAAAAAATTCTCAAGGCAGCCAGGGAAAAGAAGAATACAACATATAAAGGAAGGCCTATTAGATTATCATCGGATTTCTCAACAGAAACTCTGCAAGCTGGAAGAGAGTGGACCCCAATATTTAAAGTCCTGAAAGAGAGGAACTTTCAGCCAAGAATACTATACCCATCAAAGCTATCCTTCAAATATGAAGGAGAAATAAAAACATTCACAGATACAGAAAAGATGAGGAAATTTATCATCAGAAAACCCCCACTCCAGGAATTACTAAAGGGGGTTTTCCAACCAGATACAAAGAACAAAATAAAACAAAACTGCAAGTAAAAGCTCCACCAGGAATGCAATAAAACCAAATTTAAACTGTGACAACAAAAACTAAAAAAAAAAAGGGGGGGGGAGAGGACGGAGATTAACAGTAGCAAAAGATGATGGAGTGCAGAAGTTTTTACAAGATAGTGTACTACAATGAACAGGGTAGGAACCCTTTTCATTACTTAATGGTAACCACCATTGAAGAAACCACCACAGAAGAATGTGACTTAAGAAAGATAGCAACAGAGGACAAAAAGTATGGAATACAACCAAAAAATCCCAAAGGATAGAAAAACAAAAGAGAAGAATCAAACAAGACACGAAACTATCAGAAAGCAGTGTATAAAATGGCAATAGGGAACCCATAAGTGTCAATAATTATACTAAATGTAAATGAATTAAACTCACCAATAAAAAGTCACAGAGTAGCAGAATGGATTAAAAAAGAAAATCCAACTGTATGCTGCCTAAAAGAAACTCATCTAAGCAACAAGGATTAAAACAAATTCAAAGTGAAAGGCTGGAAAACAATATTCCAAGCAAATAACATCCCAGAAAAAGCAGGTGTTGCAATATTCATATCTGATAATGCTGACTACAAGACAGCAAAAGTACTCAGAGACAAAAATGGTCATTTCATAATGATTAAGGGGACACTAAATCAAGAAGACATAACAATCTTTAATATATATGCACCAAACCAAGGAGCACCAAAATATATAATACAGCTACTTATTGACCTTAAAACAAAAACTGACAAAAATACAATCATATTTGGAGACCTCAATACACTGCTGATGGCTCTAGATCAGTCATCCAAACAGATAATCAATAAAGATATATTGGCCTTAAACAAAACACTAGAGCACCTGGATATGATAGACATCTACAGGACATTTCATCCCAAAGTGACAGAGTATACATTTTTCCCCAGTGTACGTGGATCATTCTCAAGAACTGACCACATGTTGGGCCACAAAAACATCAGCAAATTCAGAAAAATTGAAGTTGTACCAAGCATATTTTCTGGTCATAAAGCCTTGAAACTAGAATTCAACTGCAAAAAAGAGGAAAAAAATCCCACAAAAATGTGAAAACTAAACAACATACTTTTAAAAAATGAATGGGTCGAATAAGAAATAAGTGCAGAGATCAAAAGATATATACAGACAAATGAAAATGACAATACGACATATCAGAATCTATGGGATGCAGCAAAAGTAGTGATAAGAGGGAAGTTCATATCACTTCAGGCCTATATGAACAAACAGGAGAGAGCCCAAGTGAACCACTTAACTTCACACCTTAAAGCACTAGAAAAGAACAAACACAACCCAAAACCAGCTGAAGAAAGGAGATAATAAAAATCAGAGCAGAAATAAATGAAATTGAGAACAGAAAAACTATAGAAAAAATCAATAAAACAAGGAGCTGGTTCTTTGAAAAGATCATCAAAATTGACAAACCCTTGGCAAGACTTACCAAGAGAAAAGAGAAAGGACTCATCTAAACAAAATCCAAAATGAAAGAGGAGAAATCACCACGGATATCATAAATATACAAAGAATTATTGTAGAATACTATGAAAAATTATATGCCACTAATATCAACAATCTAGAAGGAATGGATAAATTTCTAGAACAATACAATCTCCCTAGACTGAGTCAAAAAGAAGCAGAAAGCCTAAACAAATCAATTAGTAGGGAAGAAATAGAAAAAACTATTAAAAACCTCCCCAAAAATAAAAGTTCAGGCCCAGATGGTTATATTAGTGAATTCTATCAAACATTCAAAGAAGACTTGATTCCTATTCTACTCACAGTCTTTCAAAAAATTGAAGAAGAAGCAATACTTCCAAACACATTTTATGAGGCCAACATAACCCTCATACCGAAACCATGCAAGGACAGCAGAAGAAAAAAGAAAACTGCAGACCAATATCTCTAATAAATACAGATGCTAAAATACTAAACAAAATACTAGCAAATCAAATACAACAACATATTAAAAAAATAATACATCATGATCAAGTGGGATTCATCCCAGAATCTCAAGAATAGTTCAATATATTAAAACATAATACACCATATCAACAAAACAAAGAACAAAAACCACATGATCTTATCAATAGATGCAGAAAAGGCATTCGATAAAATACAACACAATTTTATGTTTAAGACTCTCAACAAAATGGGTATAGAAGGAAAATATCTCAACATGATAAAGGCTATTTACGATAAACCATCAGCTAACATCATATTAAATGGCACAAAACTGAAGGCTTTCCCCCTTAAATCAGGAACAAGACAGGGTTGTTTACTCTCACCACACTTATTTAATGTGGTGCTAGAAGTTCTAGCCAGAGCAATCAGACAAGAGAAAGAAATAAAAGGGATCCATATCAGAAAAGAAGAAGTAAAGGTATCACTTTTTGCAGATGATATGATCCTATACATCGAAAACCCCAAAGAATCTACAAAAAGAGTACTAGAAACAATAAGCCAATACAGTAAGGTCGCAGGATACAAAATTAACATACAAAAGTCCATAGCCTTTCTATATGCCAACAATGAAACATTTGAGAACGAACTCAAAAAAAAAAAAAAATAATCCCCTTCACGATTTCAACAAAAAAATAAAAAAAATAAAATACCGAGGAATAAACATAACAAAGAATGTAAAGGACCTATATAATGAAAACTACAAAGCATTATTAAGGGAAATTGAAAGAGACAATTAAATGGAAGAATATTCCTTGTTCTTGGATAGGAAGAATAAATATAATCATGATGGCCATATTACCCAAAGCAATATACAAATTTAATGCAATTCTCATCAAAATTCCAATGACATTTTTTAAAGAAATGGAGCAAAAAATTATCAGATTTACATGGAACTATAAAAAACCCCGAATAGCCAAAGCAATCCTAAAGAAAAAGAATGAAGCTGGGGGCATTACAATAC
This sequence comes from Saccopteryx bilineata, assembly GCF_036850765.1. Taxonomy (NCBI): domain Eukaryota; kingdom Metazoa; phylum Chordata; class Mammalia; order Chiroptera; family Emballonuridae; genus Saccopteryx; species Saccopteryx bilineata. The sequence goes on along the minus strand of NC_089501.1, from coordinate 12,395,981 downwards.
CTGACTTCAATCTATATTATAGGGCCTCAACAATCAAAACAGCATGGTATTGGCAGAAGTATAGACACTCAGACCAATGGAACCGAATAGAAAGTCCAGAAATAAAACCACCTATATATGGTCAAATAATTTTTGATAAAGGGGCCAACAACACATAATGGGGGGAAAAAAGCCTCTTCCACAAATGGTGCTGGGAAAACTTGAAAGCTACATGCAAAAGAATGAAACTTGACTACAGTTTGTCCCCTTGTACTAAAATTAACTCAAAATGGATCAAAGACCTAAATATAAGACCTGAAACAATAAAGTACATAGAAGACATAGATTTTAAACTCATGGACCTTGCTTTTAAAGAGCATTTTATGAATTTGACTCCAAAGGGAAGGGAATTGAAGGCAAAAATAAATGAATGGGACTACAGGACTACATTAGACTAAGACGTTTTTGCTCAGCAAGAGAAACTGACAACAAAATAAACAGACAGCCAACTAAATGGGAAATGATATTTTCAAACAACAGCTCAGATAAGAGCCTAATATCCAAAATATATAAAGAACTCATAAAATTCAACTACAAACAAACAAACAAACAAACAATCCAATAAAAAAGTGGGAAGAGGACATGAACAGGCACTTCTCCCAGGAAGAAATACAAATGGCCAACAGATATATGAAAAGATGCTCATCTTCATTAGTTATTAGAGAAATGCAAATCAAAACTGCAATGACATATCACCTCACACCTGTTAGATTAGCTATTATTAACAAGACAGGTAATAGCAAATGTTGGAGAGGCTGTGGAGAAAAAGGAACCCTCATTCACTCTTGGTGGGAATGTAAAGTAGTACAACCATTATGGAAGAAAGTATGGTGGTTCCTCAAAAAACTGAAAATAGAACTATCTTATGACCCAGCAATCCCTCTACTGCGTATATACCCCCAAAACTCAGAGACATTGATACGTAAAGACATATGCAGCCCCATGTTCATTGCAGCATTGTTCATGGTGGTCAAGACATGGAAACAACCAAAAAGCCCTTCAATAGAAGACTGGATAAAGAAGATGTGGCACATATACACTATGGAATACTACTCAGCCATAAGAAATGATAACATCGGATCATTTACAACAAAATGGTGGGATCTTGATAATATTATACGGAGTGAAATAAGTAAATCAGAAAAAAACAAGAACTGCATTATTCCATACATTGGTGGGACATAAGAACGAGACTAAGAGACATTGACAAGAGTGTGGTGGTTATTGAGGGGAGGAGAGGGGAAGCGGAGGGGGAGGGGCACAAAGAAAACTAGATAGAAGATGACGAAGGACAATCTGACTTTGGGTGATGGGTGTGCAACATAATTGATTGACAAGATAACCTGGACATGTTTTCTTTGAACATATGTACCTTGATTTATTGATGTCACCCCAGTAAAATTAATAATAAATAAATAAATAAATAAATAAATAAAGCTTTGGTACATATATACTATGGAATACTACCCAGCCATAAGAAATGATGACATTGGATCATTTATAACAACATGGATGGACCTTGATAGAATTGTACTGAGTGAAATAAGTAAATCAGAAAAAACTAAGAACTATATGATTCCATACATAAGTGTGACATAAAAATGAGACTCAGAGACATGGACAAGAGTGTGGTGGTTACTGGGGGGGGGAGGGACGGAGAGAGAAGGGGTGGGTTGGGGGAGGGGCACAAAGAAAACCAGATAGAAGGTGACAGAAGACAATTTGACTTTGAGTGATGGGAATGCAGCATAATCAAATGTCAATATAATCTGGAGATGTTTTCTCTGAACATATGTATTCTGATTTATCAATGTCACCCCATTAAAATTAATAATAAAAAATAAATAAAATAAAAAAATAAAATAAATAAAAAGAACGAAATATGCTGCTTGTTTGACTTGACACAACTTTTCCAGAGATTCCCTATTGTAATTCTTCTTTGGCTCTTCAGAGCCTTCCATTCAAGCTCTGATTTCATATGTTATCCTCCAGTCTAAGGACAACTGTTGAATTTAGCCCTTTTGGTCTATGGAAGATCAAAGGCCTTTTTTGGATGGGCCCCAAATACACCCCTTTTGGCATCTAGTAAAACCTGCTCTCCTGAAAGCCGTATGTCACATCAAACAGATAAGAGTCCTGCAGAATTCTTACTCTTAGTCCACAGCTTCCATAAGACACCTTCAGTTTAAAAATTACTAGTCTTGCCCTGGATGGATGGCTCAGTTGGTTAGAGCTTCGTCCCTATACACATAGGTTGCCAGTTTGATCCCTGGTCAGGGCACTTACAGAAACAGATGTTTTTGTCTTTTTCCCTTCCTCTAAAGTCAAGAAATAAGTTTTTTTAAAACAATGCAGAAGCTCAGCTCACCCAGAGACCCAGTGAATTAGAATCTGCATTCCTTAATGATTTCTATGTACACTAAAGTTGTAGAAGCTCTGCCTCAGATTTCTCCCTGACTCCAGATTTGTAGATCTCGGTACTAACTTCATGTCTCCATTGGCTGAATCAAGGGCATCTCTTATCTCCCTGCAAATGGAATTTATGACTATTTTTCCAAAGTGGCTCTTCCGATATTTTGAACTCGCTTCATGGTATCACTTCCTTACCAATCCTAAACTCTCAATACCAGAATCATTTTCATCTCTGTCATTTCTTTGCACCGTTCACATCCCCAGATCCAAATATAAGTCCTATCCCAGAAATGCCTCTCCTGCCTAGATTTTCATGATCACTTCTATTACTTTGGTTCAGAAAGAAACTTTTTCCAGAAACAAAGCATTCTTTTCAGTGTCCTCACTATTTCCTTTGCACACCACCATCACCACCATTTCAACCCATCCAGTTTCCCTTTAAAAAGTATTTCCAATTTTTTCCCAACTGTGAGAGAGATCTGTGGGCAACATCTGTTTTTACTAGCAGCACACATACACATACTCTCTCTCTCTCTACCCCCACCTGTGTCTATATAGTGACACATACATACACACACTCTCTCTCCTTCTCTCTCTCTCTCTCTTTAGACACACACACACACACACACACACCTTCTCAGAAATTTAAGATCCAAATTAATAGAAAAGCAATTGCCCAATTAATTATAGTGCAAATTGCCAAACTGTTTCTTTTGCTCTAAAATAATCAAAGTACTTTAGTTATGGTTGTACCATTATATTGACAGAAATAAGCCTGTTTACTTCTGAACATGGCAGTTTAATAAAATAGATTATATTTTCTGACCAACAAAAGAACCAACCAGCCAATCAATCAAACAAATAAACAAACAGAAAAACTCTTAAACAAACACTTTTATGCTTTCCTTTTGGGAGAGAGATTGTTATTTAAAATTACTCAGACTTAATAGCATTTTTTAAATGAAGTTATCCACTTAATAAATTTTAGTACAACTATATGGGAATGATGGGTTATTTAAAAGGGTTATACATTTAGAACTTTTTTCTGAAGAAATAATATAATGTGATCTATTGATGTTCCTGCTTTTAATTTTAATGTAACTCCTAAAATTATTGAAAGGTAAAAAAACAACAGTACAGGACTCCCTGGTTCTTGCATGAATTATGCTGTCTTTCTAGCTGTGATGTGGTTCACCCATAGTTTTCAGCTGAATCTTTTTGTATGAAACACACTGGAGGAACTATGTTGCTTGAATTACAGGCTTCAGAAGGAAAATAAAAAGCAGGCATGATTTCCTTTACTTGACATGTCAAGGATTTTATCCCCTCTATCTGACCTTTTTACCTTCTCCCTATAAGTCATGTCTGTAGTTCTTAAGTGTAATGACAACATGGGTTTATTTTCCTTGCTATATGAAATTTGCTTTAAAATGCTTCTTTTGTTGTTCAAGTTTGGTGCCTATTTATTTATTTAATGAAAAGCTGCACCCTTTATTGTGACATTCACATATTAATGTTTAATGTAGTGAACATGAAAAATATATCAAAGGTATTGCTTATGATGAAGCCTGAGTCAGAGCCTGATCTGCTCAATGCAGACACTAATGACTGCGGTGGTTTGGCGAGGCCAGAGTGCTCGCTCCACAAGATTTTTAGCCCCAAGCAGAAAACCTTGGCCAAATGAGTTCATCACATCCCTCAGGATTTATTATATTAGGCTGGCTGACAATGAGTAAGGGACTGATTTGCTCAGACCAACAAGGGCACACTGTTCCAACGCAGTGAAAAGTAGCCAACATTCCCTACTTCACATCTCCAGTTCCATTTGGCAAAGCTTATTATGCTTAAAACCTAAATGAAATTCCAGGCTGCAGTTATATACATTCATTTTCTGACTGAGAAAGTACTTTTGTGTCCTTTCCCTATAATAATACCCTTTATTTATATAGGAATTTGCAATCTGCACAGTTTCACTTTCGTTATCCCTTCTAGACCTCCCAATAATCCTGGTAGTTATCGTCTTATTGTTCTCATTTTTACAGATAATAGAGTTGATGCTCAGAGAGCATAGTGATTGTCCAAGGTCACACAGGTGGTAATTGAAATCAGAACTCAAACCCAGGTCTTTTGACTCCAACTATATAGCTAAGGGCTTTTTTTTTTACTATAGACCGTTTTACAATAGTCTGGGATGTCTTGACCTTACAAATTGTAAAAGGTTTTCAGAATTTCTTTAAAACATGGTTTGAAACACAGGGACATTTGTAATGAGCGTTTTTCTTTCAACTAGAACCAACAGTGAGTCATTTCACTGTTTTCCCTTAGGGCATTCTCATTTTTCATTCCATACACGAAATGTAGTGTTTATTACATTTGATGGTACTTTGAAAAAACTTGTTCTTAATATTAAATATCTCACTGGTGAATATTCAAAAGGATTATGCCCGGCTCTATAGATAACTGCTGTGTGACCTTGATAAGGTTATTTAACCTTTATTGTGTCTCTGTAAATTTAGGGTAAAATCTTTCTCTTACTTGGCAATTGTAATGCATAATTAGTGCTACTAGAGTAAAATCAAAGGCTTTGCCACTAAAAGCAAGGGAAATGCAGCAGTACACAGTCTTAGCCCAGGTAGAATCACTGGTGCTGACTGCTCTGAACCCATGTTTGCCAATTCGGAGTTGAGATCAATTTGCTGTCATTGATGACAGAAGGTAGCACGACACAGAAGTAAGGTGATATTTTTAACCATTATTTTGCCTTTTCCCATATTCCCCAGCACAGTACAGAAACATTCTTAAGGAGTGACTGTAATATTTTTCTTTGTGCTCAGTCCTCACCCAACCTCTTCTACATGATTGTATTTTATATAAGGTACACTTTTTGAAAAAGTTGTCTCCTCAGAGGGTTATCCTTACAGTTTTTGCTATTATTTACTCATTTTCTCTTAATTTTTTATTTATTTATTTTTTTTGTATTTTTCCGAAGCTGGAAACGGGGAGAGACAGTCAGACAGACTCCTGCATGCGCCCGACTGGGATCCACCCGGCACGCCCACCAGGGGGCGACGCTCTGCACACCAGGGGGCGATGCTCTGCCCCTCCGGGGCGTTGCTCTGTTGCGACCAGAGCCACTCTAGCGCCTGGGGCAGAGGCCAAGGAGCCATCCCTAGTGCCCGGGCCATCCTTGCTCCAATGGAGCCTTGGCTGCAGGAGGCGAAGAGAGAGACAGAGAGGAAGGAGAGGGGGAGGGGCGGAGAAGCAGATGGGCGCTTCTCCTGTGTGCCCTGGCCGGGAATCAAACCCGGGACCCCTTGCACGCCAGGCCAATGCTCTACCACTGTGCCAACCGGCCAGGGCCTTCTCTTAATTTTTTTGTGAATTTGCTTATGTTTTTTTAGTGATGGTATAGGTAGTCTAAGTTATTGTTATTGAAACACCTTATTTAGAGTTCTCTCAAGACAGAGGGTGTCCCACTATGGAAATGGTTTGGGGATATCTTTTCTTTCTGTGCTGTACAATTCTATTTTCTGATGAAAAGAAATTATAAGAATGGTGTAACAGGCCCTGGCCGGTTGGCTCAGTGGAAGAGCGTCAGCCTGGTGTGTAGGAGTCCCGGGTTGATTCCCAGCCAGGGCACATAGGAGAAGCGCCCATCTGCTTCTCCACCCCTCCCCCTATCCTTCCTCTCTGTCTCTCTCTTCCCCTCCCGCAGCCGAGGCTCCATTGGAGCAAAGATGGCCCGGGCACTGGGGATGGCTCCTTGGCCTCTGCCTCAGGCACTAGAATGGCTCTGGTTGCAACAGAGAGACGCCGCAGATGGGCAGAGCATCGCCCCCTGGTGGGCATGCCGGGTGGATCCCGGTCGGGCGCAAGCGGGAGTCTGTCTGACTGCCTCCCCATTTCCAGCTTCAAAAAAAGACAAAAAATAAAAATAAATAAAAAGAATGGTGTAACATGTTCACAGTTACAGAAATACTAAATGGCAGTCAGAATTTACATTCCACTTTTTCTAATGTTAGAAGCCTTGTAAAACATACAATAAAATAAAAACAAAGCAAAACAAAAATATTTACAAATACTCACAAGTTGGATGGAAGGTCAGAGGACAGATGGCTTACCTGTGTGGATCTCTGATTGATGATCATAGTGAGTGAGAGAAGAATTACATTTGAACTTCATGAAGGATGAACATCTGAGTTGAGTCTGGAATGATGAACAGATATTCAGTAGGCAACAAGCAGAGAAATATTGCTGAGTATAGCAGCAGGAGCAGCATGCACAAGGGTACAGAGATGTGATGGGTGAGACTATATGCAGTCTTGTTTGACTGAAGAATAGGTGCCTTTCAGGGCCTAGGTCGAGTCTCGGTGGTCTATATGGAGGAATATAACCTTGACCCCTGACACTGCAGGACTAATGTCATCATATTTATGCTTTTGAGTAATCATTCTATGGATGAAATGAAACAAAATGAATGACAGGAAGACAAGAGATGAATAATATCAATGGAGGATGCATCCAGATTGGAGAGATATTTAGAAGGTAGAATCCCTGAGACATATGGAGGTTCGGAGGCATGCTCCTTGGTCTGGAAGAAAGAGACAGTAGGAAGTTATACTGAGAGACTTCACTCTATAGCCATAGCTCACATAACCACCTACTCTATGCCTGCACTTTGGCCCTTACTGTGGCTGGAGAAAAGCACAGAACCATTTTGATTAGTTTGCATTAAGTTCGTGAACCACTGACAGCTAACACTGGAACTGCTTGGTTTCTACTGCATTTCTTTATTTCATTTTCTTTCCCACTCTCCTAACCTGCTAGATAATTTATTTATTTATTTATTTATTTATTTATTTATTTATTTATTTATATTTTTCTGAAACTGGAAACAAGGAGGCAGTCAGACAGACTCCCACATGCGCCTGACCGGGATCCACCCGGCACGCCCACCAGGGGGCGATGCTCTGCCCATCTGGGGTGTTGCTCTATCGCGACCAGAGCCACTCTAGCGCCTGGGGCAGAGGCCAAGGAGCCATCCCAAGCGCCCGGGCCGGCCATCTTTTTGCTCCAATGGAGCCTCGGCTGCGGGAGGGGAAGAGAGAGACAGAGAGAAAGGAGAGGGGGAGGGGTGGAGAAGCAGATGGGCGCCTCTCCTGTGTGCCCTGGCCAGGAATCGAACCCAGGACTTCTGCACGCCAGGCCGATGCTCTACCACTGAGCCAACCGGCCAGGGCCCAATTTAAATTTTGATTACAGGATTAATTTTTATTTTAGTTATTTTGAATGAAAATGTCTTAGCCCTTTTTCAAAATCCTTACCTTCTATATCATTTTTCATGAAGTAGTTAATCATGAAACTCCTAAGAACAAGAGTACTCTCTAATATAAACATAATAACCCAATCATATGCAAAATTTAGACAATGATATGGTATTATATATTACACAGTCCATATTTAAATTGCACCACTCACAAAATATTCTTTTTTTTTTTTTTTTTTTTCATTTTTCTGAAGCTGGAAACAGGGAGAGACAGTCAGACAGACTCCCGCATGCGCCCGACCGGGATCCACCCGGCACGCCCACCAGGGGCGATGCTCTGCCCCTCCGGGGCGTCACCATGTTGCGACCAGAGCTACTCTAGCGCCTGAGGCAGCGGCCACAGAGCCATCCCCAGCGCCCGGGCCATCTTTGCTCCAATGGGGCCTCGGCTCTGGGAGGGAGAGAGACAGAGAGGAAAGCGCGGCGGAGGGGTGGAGAAGCAAATGGGCGCTTCTCCTGTGTGCTCTGGCTGGGAATCGAACCCGGGTCCTCCACACGCCAGGCCGACGCTCTACTGCTGAGCCAACCGGCCAGGGTCACAAAATATTCTTTATAACTGTTTCTGTTTGTAAATCTAAAATCCAATTAAAATCCTTTGTTGCTTTTGACTTTCATATTTCTTCAGTCCCTTTTATTCTAAAAGAGTCCTTTGTTTTTAATAACATTGTAATTTCCAAATAAGTTCTTTTGTAGAATCTTCCTCAATCATGTTTGATGATTGTTTCCTAATGATGGGATTCAGGTTGAAAAAGAATATTACATAGGTGATGTGTATTCCCAGTGCATTGAATTAGGAGACACATAATGCCAATTTGATCATCTCTGGGTAAAGGTAAGTCCACCAGATGCATGCAAAGTGCTGGAGAAGTGATGCTCTGAGAATGTGTAAGTATCCCGTTTGTCAATATCTTTCATCTGATGAGTTGAACATCCATTGATGAACTTTTTCTTGATCAATATTTCATTGATGGATATAAAATGATGATTTTCCAATTATTTTTTTTCCGTTTATTAACTGGCACTGTTCTAATGAGATATTATTTCCTTTCTTCTTTTTTTGAATATAACTATATTTTTTGTATCTTTAGATTCAATAATTTATACTATTTAGTATTTCTATCCTTTTTAACTTTGAAATTGTTTCAGATTTGCCAGTGAGACTTCTTTTGAGCTGATGTGGTTGGTGTCTTTTTGACATATCTCACTTCTTTTTAAGCACAAGATATCATTTTCCTTTTTCTGGCCTTGACATGACATTGGCTATTTCTTTTAGGGTGATTTGTTAATTTTATTTATCTAAAGTTGTTTAATAATTAGTTTTTTTTTCAGTATCATCTGATAAGACTTTCTAACTTTATTTTTAATGTCTATTTTTATTGCACTGTAACCAGAGAATATTTTTTTGTGTTATGGAATTCATTGAAGTTTCCTCTGTGACTTTATATATGGTCAATTATTGTGCATGCTCCATGACCACTTGAAAAAAATGTATATTCTCTATTTTGGGGATATAATGTTTGATATATGTGCATGTAACAGTGTATGTGTATGAGTGTGTGTGTGTGTGTGTGTGTGTGTGCGCGTGTATTTCTGTTGGATATATATGTGCAGGATGGGGCAAAAGTAAGTTTGTAGTTGTTTGTATAAAAATGATACAATAATTAATAAATAATAATACAAAAATAAACTCTGTTTTGTCTATTCACAACTGTAACCTTACTTTTTCCCACCCTGTATGTGTGTGTGAAAAATTTCTGTGTCACAGGATAAGCATATGTTTAGATTTAATAGATACCAGATAACAACTTTCCAAGCAGAGTGTACAAATTTATACTTCCTTAGCAATATATTACAGGACTGCTGCTCCATATTCTTGACAACATTTGATATTTCTCATTTTGGCCATTCTGTTTGGTGTGCTGTATCACATTATTGTCTTAATTGTCATTTATTGAAGGAAAAGATTGAATGTCATTGCATATATTTATTTGTCTCAAGTAAAATACTTGTTATTTTCCTGTTTCATAAAATGTCTAATGTCTTTTGTCTCTTTTTTTCTATTGAGTTGTCTGTCTTTCTTTTACTGATTTGTAAACATTCTCCATACATTCAGAATACAAATCCTTTGTTGACTATGTATATTGAAAATATTTTCTCATTTCTTGGTTGGTTTTCACTCTCTTAATGGTGTATTTGATAAACAGGAATCTTAATTTTAGCATAGATAATTTTATCCTTTTTTTTTTTTTTTTGTAACTAGTGACTATGTGTTTAAGAAAAATCTTTCCTACTTTAAGGTCATAAAGATATTTTCTTCTGGAAACTTTATGTTTAACCATTCACACTTATATATGTAATCCATCTGGAAATAACTTTTATGCATGGTGGCAAGAAGGAAATCATGTATATAGATGTATTTTGGATACATTTGTGGATCTATAATTAGATCTACTACCATTTTTATTGAAAGAACAGCCCTTTCTACACTTCACTGCACAGTCTTATTTTTAATGAAGTGGACAACTGTATCTCTGCAGGTATGTCTCTGGGGTCTCTTTTGTTTCATTGGTTAGCTCTTTCCTCATTGTGCCAATCATACTGTATTAACTAATATAACTTCTTAATATACATGTTGATACCATGCAGTTTTGCCCTTTTTTGTGTTTGCTTCGACTTTCTAAATAAGTTCCACTTTTATATGAATTTTTATAACTTTTAAAACTTATATACAAACAGACATTTACACACTTACCCACAAGAATTTGCTGGCTTATTGACTGGGATTAGTTTAAATATTTAAATTTGTTTAAAGGGAATTAACATCTTTACAGTATTAAGTCTTCTAATGCATGCTTATGTATAATCATTTATATAGATCTTTAACACTTCTTAATAATATTTCATAGATTTCAGTCCAGTTTTTTCATACTTTTTAAAAAATTAATTTTTAGTATTAAAATTTTTGCTACTATAAATTGCATTGTTTTAATTATATTTTTATTTGTTTCTGTATTTTTTATTTTTAGCTTTTCTACAATACTCCTTATATTTCTCACATAGGGTATAGAGTTGAAATTTGCTTTTATAAGTCAATCTGTATCTTTTTTCTCATTGGCTGAGTTAAGCACATTTACTTTTATTATAACTATTATCTTTGATTTTAAATCTTTAAAATTATTTTGTTATATTTACTTATAATTTTTCATATTTGCTATATATTTTTTCTATGTGATCTTTTTTTTATTTATTCTCCATGTCCTCATTTTATTTCCTCAAGTTTCTTTTTTCCTCAAATTTCTAAACATTTTGTTTTACTTTTGTCTGTTTTTGTACATTGTTACAAATAGGTTAGTACCAGTTTAATTTCTTTTTCAATTGTTCTGTTATTTCTATAAGGCCAGAGTATTTTTTCTTCATCTTTGAAGTCTAATGGTTTTAATATATTTTAATTGACCACTCTTGATAAAATTTCCCAGGTAGATTATATAGTATGTATAATGGATATATATGTAATTTTTTTACTTTCAAAAAACTCTTCTCAAATGTAGTTTTAAATATTCACTACATTACTTTGTTTTCATTTTTAAGGAGACACAATGCTACATATTTTGAATTACCCTATTTTTCCAAACTCTAAATAGGGCTCAAGGATTTAGGTCCTCTTTTATATTTTATCAACATGTATTGCCTGAGGGTTCTCATTTAGTGCCATGACTCCAAATGCCACATTAAAGCTAGAATTAGTGCTTTAGCCTGGACCTCTACTGAATGCTAGAATCATATATACTATTATTCTCTGACATTTCTCTTGGAGACTTAATAAGCATTTAACACTTTAGATGTATAAGATGGAATTTTTATTTCTGCCACTGATCCTACTATATAGTCTTATTTGACTCAGAAAGTAGCAACTCTAGCTTGCTTGGAGATGCTTGGGCCAAAAAACTTGGAATAATCACTGACTCCTTCTTTTCTTCCATGCCCACATCCAATCTAACAGGAAATTCTGTTTGCTCTATTTTTGAAATATATTAATATGCTCTACTTCTACCATTCCTGCACTACTCTGAGCAATTATCACCCCTTTCTTTTATTGTAATAGCCTCTGACTGGCCTTCCTGCTTCACTTTTGTACCTTGCAATATGTTATTTTCTTTCTTTCTTTTTTCCTTTCTCTTACTTTCTTTTTTTCTTTGTCTCTGTTGTTTTTTCAGGTGAGAGGAGGGTAGATAGTGAGTCAGGCTCCCTCATGTGCCATGTCTGGGAACCACCAGCAACCCTCTCTTGGGCTGATGCTTGACTACTGAGCCATTTTTAGTGCCTGAGGCTGATGCACTTAGACCAACTGAGCTATCATCAGCACCCAGGTTTGAAGCTTGAACCAATTGAGCCACTGACTGTGGGAGGGAAAGAAGGAGAAAAGGGAGAGAAAGAGTGGGGAGAAGCAGGTGGATGTTTCTCTTGTGTGCCTTGACCAGGAAATTGAACCTGGGACATCCATACACCAGGCAAATGCTCTATTCACTGAGCTACAAACCAGGGCCAATTTGTTACTTTCTCAGCTGCCTGATTGATGATTTAATATATAAGATATATGATATAACTCCTCAAGATCCTCCAAAGCCTCTACTCTCATTTATTTTAAAATTCAAGCCTGACCAGGCAGTGGCGCAGCAGATAGAGTGTCAGACTGGGATGCAGAGGACCCAGATTTGAGACCCCGAGGTCGCCAGCTTGAGCGCGGGCAATCAGGTTTGGGAAGAAGACCTCACCAGGTTGGACCCAAGGTCGCAGTCTTGAGCAAGGGGTTACTCGGTCTGCTGTAGTCTCACAGTCAAGGCACATATGAGAGAGCAATCAATGAACAACTAGGGTGTCGCAACAAAAAACTAACGATTGATGCTTCTCATTTCTCTCCATTCCTGAATGTCTGTCCCTATCTATCTCTCTCTCTGTCTCTGTAAAAAAAAAAAAGTCATTGATACCTTAAAAAATAAAATTCAAATCATCCCACAACCCACATATATAGTTCAGCTCCTGCTCTATCTGACTTCATCTTCTACCTTCTACCTTCATTTTGATCACATTGGCCTTCAAGCTGCCTTTCAATTATACCAGACATACATGGCCACAGAACCTTTGCTTTTGATATGCTTTCAGTCTTAGGCTTTTCTCTGAGACAACTTTATGATCATGCCTTCACTTCATTCTGATCTTTCATCTGTGAGGTGAGAGAGGCCCTTCCTGATCATCTATACCCTACTTAACATAGAACTCCTTCCAACTGTTCTTATCAAGTTATTTACCTGTTTTACTTTTCTTTATAGAACTTACAATCACTTGTAGTATGTGTGTCTGTGTGTGTGTATATACAAGAATAGTACCTATGAAATAGTAAGTCCTTAGTATATATTTGTTGAATATAAACATTACTTTGTTAAAATGCATATATTCAATTAAGTTTTAAGATATTATTATTATTAGAAAAGACACATTTGCCAATCTTAATATGGTGTTCCAAGTCACTAGATTCATTTTTATTTGGATTGGACTGAGCAAAATCACTGAGATCCAATAAACTGCATTTATTTTCTTAAAACTGTTTTCCTCTCTGATCCAGGTACCACCTAAGGTTAAGTTGAGAATCTGGGTCTGTATCTGAGAAAGCTAATCTTACTACTTAAATCAGAATACCTAGGAGCACTGCACTCGCTCCATTAATACTGACAAGATTTTCAAAATAGTTGCTTCTTCTGAGAGAGTAATATTCATACCAAGAGAGTGTCAATTATGCATCCAACATAACAAGTGGAAACTATTCCTTAGTTCTGAATATTGCAGAAAACTTATGTTTTTTAAAAAAAAAAAATATATATTTTTTTTAATTTTATTTTTCTTTTTCATTTTTCTGAAGCTGGAAACAGGGAGAGACAGTCAGACAGACTCCCGCATGCGCCCGACCGGGATCCACCCAGCACGCCCACCATGGGGCGACGCTCTGCCCAGCAGGGGGCGATGCTCTGCCCATCCTGGGCATCGCCATGTTGCGACCAGAGCCACTCTAGCACCTGGGGCAGAGGCCAAGGAGCCATCCCCAGTGCCCGGGCCATCTTTGCTCCAATGGAGCCTTGGCTGCGGGAGGGGAAGAGAGAGACAGAGAGGAAAGCGAGGCGGAGGGGTGGAGAAGCAAATGGGCGCTTCTCCTATGTGCCCTGGCCGGGAATCGAACCCGGGTCCTCCTCACGCTAGGCCGACGCTCTACCGCTGAGCCAACCGGCCAGGGCAAAAATATATTTTTTACATTCCTCCTCAATAAGGTCTCTTAGCTCATTATTTCTACCTTAACTTGGTGCTTAGTATCTGTTTATCAAATTTCCTTAATTTGAATTTCTCTTTGATTATCCTACTTTATGATTTAGTAAATATAGGTAAGAAGTGTTAAGTGTTTTGTAGAAATGCTAACACTAATGCAGGTTGATCGCAGTCTGGATCACATAAACGAAATGCTGTATAAGTCGAAACGAGCTGTATATCAATGTTGTTAAGTGAATTATGAGTACAGTTGTTATCACGGACAGGAATTTCACTCAATAAACTCAGGAGTGCAAGAAATAATAATATTTCTTATTAAAAAAATCAACTGAAACTTATCTCACAGCTCCTCTTTTGCTTAGCTAGCAGGAAATTCAATCATATCTTGTTGTTTATAGCGTCCCCTCAGCCAGAATTTTCCAAAAGTTCTAATGATTTTCCCAGAATCAAAGCACTGAGCTGGGTCTACTGGGAAGTGTCATTTAGTTAAGCCAACAATAGTTACTCATGGGACGGCAGATTTCTTTCTGGTTGGGTTGCCTTGCTGCTTCTGTGCCATTCTTGGGACTAAGGATTCTGGTGAAACTGGGAGCCCATGTGCCAGGAACGCAACCTTCCCATCTCATAAAACATAAGAAGAGTCCTCTCCACTGAAGTCCTGGAGAGTTAAAGCTCAGTATTTATGGAATGAAATTGGTTCTAAGCAGTTTAAGCCAACTAGGTACATTATATGAAAATACATCACTTATAGAATTTCCAGAGGGGCCAAGAAAATGAGTTTGGATGCTTTGCAGCCAGACAAATGCCCAACTACATTTTGGGACCATTTTAATGGGACAGAGAGACACCATTAGGCTATCAAAGTTTCTCTTTTTTTTACTGTTTCCTGGTGGCACAATTTCCTTCGGGGATACACACATACACTGGTTGACATTAGGGAAGCTTTTGAATAGTTTCTTTATTTGTATTTATCTGTATCAATGGACTTTGAGCAGGATTGAGACTCTATTCTTGCTGATTTTCCAGGCATCATCAGGAGATAGTTTGGTTTATGCTATCAAGGGTAATTACCTATTTAGGAGGGGAATAGAAAATTCTCTGGGAAATATTTTCCTATTAGCTTTACTTAGTAATTTGCCTCAAGTCAAGCCAAATGAAATCTTCATGCTGCCTTTAGTGATAGAAACAAAATGACTGTTTTATGCAGATGCTCTTTATCACTTGTATGGACAATTCCAAATAGCTCTATTTCACGGTTCAATTCCCAGAGTCATCTCAGGAAACATTTTGCAGCTAGCTGATCTTGGCTGACCAATCAGCTTGAAGTCTAGTCTGTTCAAGAACAAATGTGCTCTAGTAACCATAAGGCCTTTGAAAGGTTGATGCCCCTGATTTGTAGCTGTGACTCAGGAATTTTGATGACAAAATTTTCTGCCTTCTGGAAAACTGTGGCTTTAATGTAAGTTTTTATAGGTTCCAGCAGGTCCAAAGTGGCTTTCTTAGGAAAGTCTTGGCTTTATCTTTAAATACTCTTGGAGTAAAATTGAAGTGGAAGAGCACTTTACACAGCTAATTTTCTGTGAGAAACCACCATCTTTTTCACATGAGATCTTATTATCCAGACAACAGAAATCTCTTTTGAAATAACACAGCATATAAATGCTTCAGGCACTTGCTGTTTGTTCAGCAACCCCCTCCTCTGCTGGTAGATTTTTAAATTATTTTTGCTTGCTTTCTTTTTCTTCTGCAGTGTTTTAAACAAATATAAATTAGTTGCTAAAACTTAGACTCTGAGAAATTTTACACGAAAATCTAGACTTGGGTCTTCTCTTCAGAATTTGGAAGCTTCTGCTGTAGAGTTGAGGCTGCATTGCACTTGGCAACGTAAGGCAGGAACTGAGTAGCTGCTCACGTCTGATGAGCTTAGATGTAGTTCCAGTCCGTTTCTTCCCAAGCCTCCAGGCTTCTTACCACATTTCTCCCAGGCCACATCTCTCCCATTCTGTTATCTGCTTCTCTCTTAAGCAGTTGAGTTTGCAACCTCTGTTTACTTTTAAATCGTGAAAGTCAACATGTGCATATCTGTTTTTTTTCTAGGGAGAAAATTTATAGTTTTCAACAGATTTTCATAAAAGCTTAAGAACCTTTACTTTGGATACTCTAAGTCTCTCTCTCCCCCCCCCATATTTTAATGGTAAAATTGTGTATGTGTTTCAATGCAAATGTTATAAGTGGTTCTTATGAGCTAGGCATAATATAAATAATGTAATGATAATAATAGGCAATGAGGAAAAGAATGGCACCTGGAAGCTGGCTTGATCTCAAAGCATGTTCTAGTCTTATTCCACATCTTTAAGTCGCAGAGTTCTCCGACTCGCCCTGGGACCCTGGTGATAAATTATAGAACCTGCAATTTAGCAACATTCGTTTTCTGTTCATATTGCCTTAGGGGGTTCCTCACAGTCTAACATCATCCAAGGAAATGTCACTGTAACAAATTGTCGAAGACTTGATTGCTAAGGGAGGAATGCAGCACTCTCATAAGGAAGCCAATCTATAGCTGACCAGCCTGGCCTACAGCAGGAGTTTAGGAATAGAGAACTGAAGAGGAAAACAACGAATATATACTTCACAGAACACGCTGCAGGGGAAAACGATATGCCTATATCGTTTTTAGTCAAAAGTCTGGTGAAGAGCACCACCGCCCACGGTCCCTGCCAGCACCTCCCACTGCCTCTGCCAGCACCTGTGACTGATTTTTCTCGGGTTCACAATTGTCTTCCTCAGGCCTGTATGTGCTCTTCCTGTCCAAAAAATATAGTGGGCAAAAAAAATTGTATCTAGAATTTCTAAGTGTGAAGAAATTTAGGTATTGCAATGCTCACCTTATGTAACAATATATAGATTCTTAAAAATACCTTCAGAAAGAGACATTGATATTTCCGGAGGAGAAAAAAAATTGCTTTGAATTGCATCCCTCCTTCTTGCTCATAGTATGAGCTTTTGCATGAGTCATTTTTTTTTCAAGAGTAAACACTTGGAATCCATGATAAATAATCTGATGTTTGGCCAAATTCCTGTTACAAGTAGCCCCAACATACCACCATGGCAGCTTTGAACATTGTGCTTGTGGAATGGAAATCCATAGAGTTGTACTGAGAAAGAACGAACTGAGGAGATACCCTTTGGTGTGTGTGTGTATTAATATATATATATATATATTTTTTTTATTTAATTAATTTTGTTTATATAGATTCAAGTGTCCTACTGAATACACCCCACCCCGTGTTCCCCTCAACATCCCTCTTACCCCCCTCCCCCAACACCCTCCCCCCTTCCTTCTAGGATTTCCTTTTCTGCTCTCTATAAAGCTGTGTTATGTATATATAATTTCACCAATCTCTTTCTCTTCTCTGATCCAATCCTCTCATCCCCTTTCTCTCTGGTCCCTTTGATCCTGCCTCTGCCTCTATTCCGTTCCTCAGCTCACATTGTTCATTGGATTTCTCAAATGAGTGAGGTCATATGATATTTTTCTATCTCTGCCTGGCTTATTTCACTTAACATAATAGTTTCAGGTCCATCCAGTTGCCACAAAAGGAAAGATTTCCTGCTTTTCATGGCTGCATAGTATTCCATCGTGTATATGAACAACTGCTTTTTTTTATCTTATTTTTATTAATTTTAATGAGTGACATTGACAAATCAGGGTACATATGTTCAGAGAAAATATCTCCAGATTATTTTGACATTTGATTATGTTGCATACCCCTCACCCAAAGTCAAAATGTTTTTCGTCACCTTCTATCTGGCTTTCTTTGTGCCCTGCCCCTACCCCTACCCCCTCCCTCTCCTTCCTCACCCCCTCCCTACCCTCCCACCCCACCCCCCATTACCATCACATTCTTGTCCATGACTCTGAGTCTCATTTTTATGTTCCATCTATGTATGGATTCATATAGTTTTTGGTTTTTTCTGATTTACTAATTTCACTCCGTATATTATCAAGGTCCATACATGTTATTGTAAATGATCCAATGTCATCATTTCTTATGGCTGAGTAGTATTCCATTGTATATATGTACCAAAGCTTTTTAATCTACTTGTCCACTGACGGACACTTGAGCTGTTTCTAGATCTTCGCTATTGTGAACAATGCTGCCCTAAACATGGGGGTGCATTTCTCCTTTTGAAGCAGTGCTATGGTGTTCTTGGGGTATATTTCTTAAAGTGAGATAGCTGGGTCAAAAGGCAGTTTGATTTTCAATTTTCTGACGAATCTCTGTACTGTTTTCCACAGAAGCTGCAACAGTTTGCATTCCCACCAGCAGTGCAGGAGGGTTCCCTTTCCTCCACATCCTCACCAGCACTTATTCTGTGTTGTTTTGTTGATGAGTGCCATTCTGACTGGTGTGAGGTAGTATCTCATTGTGGTTTAATTTGCATTTCTCTAATGATTAGTGATGTTGAGCATTTTTTCATATGCCTATTGGTCATCTGTATCCTCTTTGGAGAAGTGTCTATTCATTTCTTTTTCCCATTTTTTGATTGGATTGTTTGTCTTTCTGGTGTTGAGATTTACAAGTTCTTTATAAATTTTGGTTATTAACGCCTTATCACACGTATTGTCAAATATGTTCTCCCATTGTGTGGTTTGTCTTTTTATTCTCTTCCTGTTGTCTTAAGCTGTGTAAAAGCTTTTTAGTTTGATGGTCCCATTTGTTTATCCTGTCTTTTATTTCCCTTGCCCGTGGAGATAAATCAGCAAATATATCGCAGTGAGAGATGTCAGAGAGCTATGTTTTCTCCTAAGATGCTTATGGTTTTACGGCTTACATTTAAATCTTTTATCCATTTTGAGTTTATTTTTGTGAATGGTGTAAGTTGGTGGTCTAGTTTTATTTTTTTTGCAGGTAGCTGTCCAATTTTCCCAACACCATTTATTAAAGAGGCTGTCTTTACTCCATTGTATGCCCTTACCTCCTTTGTCAAATATCAGTTGTTCATAGAGCTATGGGTTTATTTCTGGGTTCTCTGTTCTGTTCCATTGATCTATATGCCTGTTCTTATGCCAGTACCAGGCTGTTTTGAGTACAATGGCCTTGTAGTATAACTTGATATCAGGAAGTGTGATACCTCCCACCTAATTCTTTTTTTTTAAGATTGCTGAGGCTATTTTTGGTTCCATATAAATTTTTGGAATATGTGATCTATATCTTTAAAGTATGTCATTGGTATTTTAATTAGTAGTGCATTGAATTTATAAATTGCTTTGGGTAATATAGACATTTTAATGATGTTTATTCTTCCTAACCATGAGCACGGTATATGCTTCCACTTGTTTGTATCTTCATTGATTTCTTATGTCAATGTTCTATAATTTCCTGAATACAAGTCTTTAGTCTCCTTTATTAAATTTATTCCTAGGTACTTTATTTTATTGTTTGTAATAGTGAAGGGGATTGTTTCCTTAATTTCTCTTTCTGACTGTTCAGTGTTGTTGTATAAAAATCCCTCTCATTTCTGAGTATTAATTTTATATCCTGCCACTTTGCTGAATTCATTTATCATGTCCAGTAGGTTTTTGACTGAGACTTTAGGGTTTTCTATATACAATATCATATCATCTGCAAATAATGATAGTTTTACTTCTTCTTTTCCAACTTGAATGCCTTTTATTTCTTCTTCTTGTCTGATTGCTGTGGCTAGGACTTCCAGAACTATGTTGAATAAGAGTGGTGAAATAAGGCACCCCTGCCTTGTTCTTGATCTTAAGGGGATTTCTTTTAATTTTTGCCCATTGAGTATGATATTGGCTGTGGATTTGTCATAGATGGCTTTTATCATGTTGAGGTATGTTCCCTGTATTCCCACTTTGTTGATAGTTTTGATCATGAATGGGTGAAGGATTATATCAAATGCTTTTTCTGCATCTATTGAAATTATCATGTGGTTTTCTCCTTCCTTTTGCTTATGTGATGAATCACATTGATTGATTTGCTAATATTGTACCAGCCTTGCCTCCCCAGAATAAATCCCACTTGATCATGGTGTATGATTTTTTTCTATATATTGTTGGATTTGGTTTGCTGATATTTTGTTGAGAATTTTTGCATCTATATTCATCAGGGATACTGGCCTATAATTTTCTTCTTTGTGTTGTCTTTGCCTGGTTTTGGAATCAGAATTATGCTCGCCTCATAAAAGGAGCTTAGAAGTCTTCCTTCCTCTTGAATTTTTTTTTAATAATTTTATTTTTAATGAGGCGACATCAATAAATCAGGATACATATATTCAAAGATAACAAGTCCAGGTTATCTTGTTGTTCACTTATGTTGCATACCCATCACCCAAAGTCAGATTGTCCTCTGTCACCTTCTATCTAGTTTTCTTTGTGCCCCTCCCCCTCCCCCTTTCCCTCTCCCTCTCTCCCCTCCCCCCGTAACCACCACACTCTTATCAATGTCTCTTAGTTTCACTTTTATGTCCCACCTACATATGGAATAATGCAGTTCCTGTTTTTTTCTGATTTACTTATTTCACTTCGTATAATGTTATCAAGATCCCACCATTTTGCTGTAAATGATCCGATGTCATCATTTCTTATGGCTGAGTAGTATTCCATAGTGTATATGTGCCACATCTTCTTTATCCAGTCATCTATTGACAGGCTTTTTGGTTGTTTCCATGTCCTGGCCACTGTGTTTGAAATAGCTTGAGAAGGATAGGAGTTTGTTCTTCTTTGAATATTTGGTAGAGTTCACTTGTGAAGCCATCAGGCCCAGGACTTTCCTTTGTTGGGAGTTTTTTGATAACTGTTTGGATCTCATTTGTTGTAATCAGTCTGTTTAGGTTTCCGATTCTTCCAGATTAATTTTTGAAAGATTATATGTTTCTAGGAATTTGTCCATTTTATCTAGGTTGTCTAGTTTTTTGGCATATAGTTCTTCATAGTATTTTCTTACAATATTTTGTATGTCTGTTGTGTCGGTTGTTATTTCTCCACTCTCATTTCTAATTTTATTTACTTGAGTCCTCTCTCTTTTTTTCTTGGTGAGTCTGGTTAAAGGTTCATCGATCTTGTTTACCTTTTCAAAGAACCAGCTCCTGGTTTCATTGATCCTCTGTATTGTTTCTTTAGCCTCTATGTCATTTATTTCTGCTCTGATCTTTATTATTTCCTTCCTTCTACTAGCTCTGGACTTTACTTGCTGTTCTTTTTCTAGTTCTTTTAGATGTAGGGTCAAGTTGTTTATTTGAGCTTTTTCTAGCTTCTTGAGGTATGCCTGTAATGCTATAAATTTCCTTCTCAGGACTGCTTTTGCTGTGTCCCATAAATTTTGAGTTGATGTATGCCCATTATCGTTTGTTTCTAGAAATTTTTTATTTCTTCTTTGATCTCATTGTTAACCTATTTGTTATTTAATAACATGCTATTTAGTTTCCAACTGTTTTAGTATTTTTCAGTTTTTCTGTTGTGGTTGATTTCTAGTTTCATGCCATTGTGATCAGAGAAAATGCTTGATATGATTTCAGTCTTCTTAAATGTTTTGAGAATGCTTTCATTCCCTAACATGTGTTCTGTCCTAGAGAATGTACCATGAGCACTTGAAAAGAATGTATATTCTACTGCTTTAGGGTGAAAGGTTCTGAAGATATCTATTAAATCGAGTTCATCTAGTATGTCCTTTAAGTCTGCTGTTTCTTTGTTAATTTTCTTCCTTTAGCATCTATCTAATGATGTTAGTGGGGTATTGAAATCTTCTACTATTATAGTATTGCTTTTGATCTCACCCTTTAAATCCATCAAAGTCTGCTTTATATATTTAGGTGCTCCTATATTAGGTGTGTAGATATTTATAATGGTTTTATCTTCCTGTTGGATTGCTCCCTTTATCATTAGGTGGTGACCTTCTTTATCTCTTACTATAGCCTTTGTTTTAAAGTCCATTTTGTCTACGTATTGCTACCCCAGCTTTTGATTCATTTCCATTTGCATGAAATAATTTTTCCATCCTTCTACCTTCAGTCTATGTGCATCTTTGGTTTAAGGTGTTCCTCTTGTAGACAGCATATGTACGGGTCCTGTTTTCTTATCCATGCAGCTACCCTATGTCTTTTGATCGGATCATTTAAAGTTATTATTGATATGTAGTTGTTTATTGCCATTCTTTAAAGCTGTATTCCTCTTTTGCTATATTCCTTCCCCACTTTGATCTGTTTACAACAGGCCCCTTAACATTTCCTGCAACATTGGTTTGGTTGTAATGAATTCCTTGAGTTTTTTTTTTTTTTTTTTTGTCTAGGGAAGCTATTTATTTCTCCTTAGATTTTAAATGATAGCCTTGCTGGATAAAGTAATCTTGGTCGCAGGTTCTTGTTCTGCATTACTTTGAATATTTCTTGCCATTCCCTTCTGGCCTCAAGTGTTTCTGTTAAGAAGTCTGATGTTATCCTTAAGGGGCTCCTTTGTAGGTGATAGCCTTTTTTTCTCTAGCAGCTTTTAATATTTTCTATTTATCACTTAACTTTAGTATTTTAATGATGATGTGTCTTGGTTTAGGTTTCTTTGGGTTTCTCTTTAATGGAGTTCTTTGTGCTTCTTGAACTTGTGAGATTTTCTCCTGCATTAATTTAGGGAAGTTTTCAGCTATGATATAATGAAACAAAGTCTCTATCCCTTGTTCTTTCTCTTCTTCTTCAGGAACCCCTATGATGAGGACATTATTTCTCTTCATGTTGTCACAGAGTTCTCTTAGAGTATCCTCAGACTTTTTGAGTTTCTTTTATTTTTTCTTCTCTGCTTTCATGCCTTCATTTCACTTATCCTCCAACTCACTGATTTGATCCTTTGCTCCATCCATCCTCTTTTTAATTTCTTCCATTGTGGTCTTCATTTCTGATATTGTATTTGTCATTTCCGACTGATTCTTTTTTAATATTTCAATATCCTTTTTTCTACTTGCTATTTCTTTATTTAGGTGTTTGTAATGACCATCCATTGTTGTTCTAAGATCCCTAAGCATCCTTACAATCATTATTTTGAACTCCGCATCTGGAAGTTTGAATATTTTCATATTACTCAGTTCATTTCCTGGATGTTTCTCTTGTGGTTTCATTTGGATTGCAGTTCTCTGTCTTCTCATTATGTCTGTATGTTTGGGTGTTTTGTTTGTAGAGCTGGTTGAGTCTAGGCTTGGTGTTGTCTGCCTTCAGTTTTCAATTGTGTTATTTCTAGGTCTTTTTGGGTTGGCATCAGCTATTATTTGTAATCCAGTTTTGGATTTGGGCCACATTGAAGTTTTGATTTGTTTGTTTTCTTAACAGATGATAGTCTTGTTAACTAATCTCAGCAGGGGGATTATTTGAAACTGTATCTAGGAATGTGATGGCTGTAACCTGAGACTATGAAGGCCTCTTCTGCTAGTTACTCTCTCTGGGAGCAGGGTGTTTTCTCAGCTTCAGAAGGGGGAGGTGTATCTCAGATCTCCATGGAGACCTGAGTTATTGCCCCTCCTCCACACTTCTTGTTTTCAGCTGTGTCTTGTTGTGCTGATTGAAGCTGGAGAGATGTCTGGACATCTGTGACCCAGAAGCACTTCAATCTTCTGTTTTGTGGAAGGATCAGTCCCTCCCCCAGCTATGGCTGCCTCCAGCACTGGATGAATCAGCTTCTCAGGTCGTCCCCTAGATTCCTCTGCCCCTCACTGTCTGTCTCTCTCTCTCTCCTTTCTTTTTGGAAGACAAGTCGGTCCTTTCAACACACCTCATTCTCTGGTCGCCAGGCAAGTGGCTGTGAGCAATATTTTCGGCTCTTTTCCTTGGAGTGAGATCCCTCCTGGGTTCTCAGCCTCACCCCCCCCCTCTGTTCCTGTAAGCAGAGGAGATTCAGGAGCTCCCTACCAGGTTTTTATGGCTCCTTTTTTGCTCCTTGGTTTTTGAGAGCTGTTATTGTAGTCCAGAGTTGGTTTTTCATGCTGATTGTCCATAAATTACTTTATAATCCAGTTTGGTGGTGTGAGCTGGGAGTCTGTGCATCTGCTTACTCTGCCTACTCTGTCTCCCCTGTACTACTGCTTTTTTATTTTAATGGGGTAATATTGATAAATCAGGGTACATATATTCAGAAAAAACATCTCTAGGTTATTTTGACATTTGATTATGCTACATTCCCATCACTCAAAGTCCAATTGTCTTCTGTCACCTTCTAACTGGTTTTCTTTGTGCCCCTCCCCTACCCCAACACCCTCCCTCTCCTCCCCCATCCCCGTAACCCCTACAAACTTGTTCATGTCTCTGAGTCTCATTTTTATGTCCCATCTATGTATGGAATCATATAGTTCTTAGTTTTTTCTGATTTACTTATTTCGCTCAGTATAACGTTATCAAGGTCCATCAATGTTGTTGTAAATGATCCGATGTCATCATTTTTTATGGCTGAGTAGTATTTGATTGTATATACGTACCAAAGCTTTTTAATCTACTCGTCCACTGACGGACACTTGGGCTGTTTCCAGATCTTCGCTATTGTGAACAATGCTGCATTAAACATGGGAGTGCATTTCTTCTTTTCAAACAGTGCTATGGTGTACTTGGGGTATATTCCTAAAAGTGGTATAGCTGGGTCAAAAGGCAGTTCAATTTTTATTTTCTTTAGGAATCTCCATACTGTTCTCCACAGTGGCTGTACCAGTCTGCATTCCCACCAGCAGAGCAGGAGGGTTCCTTTTTCTCCACATCTTCACCAGCACTAATTCTGTGTTGTTTTTTTGATGAGCGTCATTCTGACTGGTGTGAGATGATATCTCATTGTGGTTTTTATTTGCATTTCTCTAATGATTAGTGATGTTGAGCATTTTTTCATATGCTTATTGGCCATCTGTATGTCCTCTTTGGAGAAGTGCCTAATCATTTCTTTTGCCCATTTTTTGATTGGATTGTTTGTCTTCCTGGTATTGAGTTTTACAAGTTCTTTATAAATTTTGGTTATTAACCCCTTATCAGACATATTGTCAAATATATTCTCCCATTGTGTAGCTTGTCTTTTTATTCTGTTCTTTTTGTCTTTAGCTATGCAAAAGCTTTTTAGTTTGATATAGTCCCATTTGTTTATCCTGTCTTTTATTTCACTTGCCCATGGAGATAAATCAGCAAATATATTGAGGTGAGAGATGTCAGAGAGCTTACTGCCTAAGTTTTTTTCTAAGATGCTTATGGTTTTATGGCTTACATTTAAGTCTTTTATCCATTTTGAGTTTATTTTTGTGAATGGTGTAAGTTGGTGGTCTAGTTTCATTCTTTTGCAGGTAGCTGTCCAATTTTCCCAACACCATTTCTTGAAGAGGCTTTCTTTACTCTAATGTATGCTCTTACCTCCTTTGTCAAATATCAATTGTCCATAAAAGTGTGGGTTTATTTCTGGGTTCTCAGTTCTGTTTCATTGATCTATATGCCTGTTCTTATGCCAGTACCAGGCTGTTTTGAGTACAATGGTCTTTTAGTATAACTTGATATCTGGAAGTATGATACCTTCCACTTTATTCTTCCTTTTCAAGATTGCTGAGGCTATTTGTGCTCTCTTTTGGTTCCATATATATAAATTTTTGGAATATGTGTTCTATATCTTTGAAGTAAGTCATTGGTATTTTAATCGATATTGCATTGAATATACAAATAGCTTTGGGTAATATAGACATTTTAAAGATATTTATTCCTCTTAACCATGAGCATGGTATATGCTTCCACTTGTATGTATCTTCCCTGATTTCTTTTATCAATGTTTTATAATTTTCTGAGTGCAAATCTTTAATCTCCCTGGTTAAATTTATTCCTAGGTACTTTATTTTTTTGGTTGCAAAGGTGAAGGGGATTGCTTCTTTAATTTCTCTTTCTGACAGTTTATTGTTAGTGTATAAAAATGCCTCTGATTTCTGAGTATTAATTTTATATTCTGCCACCTTGCTGAATTCATTTATCAGGTCCAGTAGTTTTTTGACTGACACTTTAGGGTTTTCTATATACATTATTATATCATCTGTAAATAATGATAGTTTTACTTCTTCTTTTCCAATTTGGATGTCTTTTATTTCTTTTTCTTGTTGATTGCTGTGGCTAGGACTTCCAGAACTATTTTGAATAAGAGTGGTGAAAGGAGGCACCCTGCCTTGTTCCTGATCTTAAGGGGATTGCTTTTAATTTTTGTCCATTGAGTATGATGTGGGCTCTGGGTGTGTAATAGATGGCCTGTATCATGTTGAGGTATGTTCCCTGTATTCCACTTGGCTGAGAATTTTGATCATGAATGAGTACTGGATTTTATCAAATGCTTTTTCTGCATCTATTGAAATTATCATGTGGTTTTTCTCCTTCTTTTTGTTTATGTGATGAATCACATTGATTGATTTGCGAATATTGTACCAGCCTTGTCTCCCAAGAATAAATCCCACTTGATCATGGTGTATGATTTTTTTCATATATTGATGGATCCGGTTTGCTAATATTTTGTTGAGGATTTTAGCATCTAAATTCATCAGACATATTGGCCTGTAGTTTTTTTTCTTTGCATTGCCTTTGCCTGGTTTTGGAATCAGAATTATGCTTGCCTTTTAAAAGGATATTAGAAGTCTTCCCTCCTCTTGTATTTTTTGAAATAGCTTGAGAAGTATAAGAGTTCATTCTTCTTTGAATATTTGGTAGAATTCACCTGTGAAGTCATCTGACCCCAGGCTTTTGTTTTTTGGGAGTTTTTTGATAACTCTTTCAATCTCTTATATTGTAATCAGTCTGTTTAAGTTTTCTGATTCTTCCAGATTGATTTTTGAAAGATTATATGTTTTGAGGAATTTATCTATTTCACCTAGGTTGTCTAATTTTTTGGCATAGAATTCTTCATAGTATTTTCTTACAATCTTTTGTATTTCTGCTTTGTCAGTTGTTTCTTCTCCACTCTCATTTCTAATTTTATTTATTTGAGTCCTCTCTCTTTTTTTTATGATGAGTCTGGTTAAAGGTTCATCAATATTGTTTACCTTTTCAAAGAAAAGCTCTTGGTTTCATTGATCCTCTGTATTTTTTTTTTTAGCCTCTATGTCATTTATCTCCATTCTGATCTTTATCATTTTGTTGCTTCTACTTCTTCTGGGCTTTATTTGCTGTTCGTTTTCTAGTTCTTTTATTTATTTTTTGTTTTTTTAAAATTTCTTTAATTTTTAGTTATTTATTTATTTTTAAATTAATTTTAATGGGGTGACATCAATAAATCAGAGTACATATGTTCAAAGAAAATATCTCCAGGTAATATTGTCATTTAATTATGTTGCATACTCATCACTCAATGTCAGATTGTCCTCAGTCATCTTTTATCTGGTTTTCTTTATGCCCCTTCCCCTCCTACTCTCCCTCACTTTCCTCCCCCCCACAAGTAACCATCACACTCTTGTCCATGTTCCTTAGTCTTGTTTTAATGTCCTACCTATGTATGAAATCATGCAGTTCTTAGTTTTTTTTGAAGTCCTTATTTCACTTCGTATAATGTTATCAAGATCCATCCATTTTGGCCCTGGCCAGTTGGCTCAGTGTTAGAGCGTCGACCTGGCGTGTGGGGGACCCGGGTTCGATTCCCAGCCAGGGCACATAGGAGAAGCGCCCATTTGCTTCTCCACCCCCCTCCTTCCTCTCTGTCTCTCTCTTCCCCTCCCGCAGCCAAGGCTCCATTGAAGCAAAGATGGCCTGGGCGCTGGGGATGGCTCCTTGGCCTCTGCCCCAGGCGCTAGAGTGGCTCTGGTCGTGGCAGAGTGACGCCCCGGTGGGCAGAGTGTTGCCTCTGATGGGTGTGCCGGGTGGATCTCGATCGGGCGCATGCGGGAGTCTGTCTGACTGTCTCTCCCCGTTTCTAGCTTCAGAAAAAAAAATACAAAAAAAAAATGTCATCATTTCTTATGGCTGAGTAGTATTCCATAGTGTATATGTACCACATCTTCTTTATTCAGTCATCTATTGAAGGGTTTTTTTTTGTTTGTTTGTTTCCATGTCTTGGCCACTGTGAACAATGCTGCAATGAACATGGGGCTACATGTGTCTTTACATACCAATGTCCCTGAGTTTTGTGGGTATATACCCAGTAGAGGGATTGCTAGGTCATATGGTAGTTCTATTTTCAGTTTTTTTAAAGACAATCATACTTTCTTCCATAACGGTTGTATTACTTTACATTCCCACCAACAGTGGATGAGGGTTATTTTCTCTCCACAGCCTTTCCAGTACCTGCTATTACCTGTCTTGTTAATAATAGCTAATTCAACAGGTGTGAGGTGATATCTCATTGTAGTTTTGATTTGCATTTCTCTAATAACTAATGAAGCTGAGCATCTTTTCATATATCTTTTGGCCATTTGTATTTCTTTCTGGGAGAAGTGTCTGTTCATGTCCTCTTCCCATTTTTTTATTGGATTGTTAGTTTGTTTGTTGTTGAGTTTTATGAGTTCTTTGTATATTTTGGATGTTAAATCTTTATTTGAGCTGTTGTTTGAAAATATCATTTCCCATTTAGTTGGCTGTCTGTTTATTTTGTTGTCAGTCTCTCTTGCTGAGCAAAAACTTCTTAATCTGATGTAGTCTCATTCATTTATCTTTGCCTTCACTTCTCTTGCCTTTAGAGTCAAATTTATAAAATCTCTTTAAAACCAAGGTCCATGAATTTAGTACCTATGTTTTCTTCTATGTACTTTATTGTTTCAGGTCTTATATTTAGATCTTTGGTTCATTTTGAATTAATTTTAGTACAAGGGGACAAGTTGTAGTCGAGTTTCATTCTTTTGCATTTGGCTTTCCAGTTTTTCCAGCACCATTTGTTGAAGAGGCTTTCTTTTCTCCATTGTGGGTTGTTGGCCCCTTTATCAAAAGTCATTTGACCGGCCCTGGCCGGTTGGCTCAGCGGTAGAGCGTCAGCCTGGCGTGCGGGGGACCCGGGTTTGATTCCCGGCCAGGGCACATAGGAGAAGCGCCCATTTGCTTCTCCACACACCCCTTCCTCTCTGTCTCTCTTTTCCCCTCCCGCAGCCAAGGCTCCATTGGAGCAAAGATGGCCCGGGCGCTGGGGATGGCTCCTTGGCCTCTGCCCCAGGCGCTAGAGTGCCTCTGGTTGCGGCAGAGTGACGCCCCGGAGGGACAGAGCATCGCCCCCTGGTGGGCAGAGCGTCGCCCCTGGTGGGCGTGCCGGGTGGTTCCCGGTCGGGCGCATGCGGGAGTCTGTCTGACTGTCTCTCCCTGTTTCCAGCTTCAGAAAAATACAAAAAAAAAAAAAAGTCATTTGACCATATATAGGTGGTTTTATTTCTGGGTTTTCTATTCTGTTCCATTGGTCTGAGTGTCTATTTTTCTGCCAGTACCATGCTGTTTTGATTTTCATGGCTCTATAATATAGTTTAAAGTCAGGTATTGTAATGCCCCCAGCTTCATTCTTTTTCTTTAGGGCTGCTTTGGCTATTCAGGGTTTTTTATAGTTCTATGTAAATCTGATCATTTTTATTCCATTTTTTAAAAAAATGTCATTGAAATTTTGATGGGAATTGCATTAAATTTGTTTATTGCTTTGGGTAATATGGTCATTTTGATTATATTTATTCTTCCTATCCAAGAACAAGAAATATTTTTTTATTTCATTGTATCTTTTTCAATTTCCCTTAACAATGCTTTGTAGTTTTCGTTATATAGGTCGTTTACATTCTTTGTTATGTTTATTCCTAGGTATTTTATTTTTTGTTGTTGCAATAGTGAAGGTGATTAATTTTTTGAGTTTGTTTTCTAATGTTTTGTTGTTGGCATATAGAAAGGCTATGGACTTTTGTATATTAATTTTGTATCCTGAGACCTTACTGTATTGTTTTATTGTTTCTAGTAATCTTTTTGTGGAGTCTTTGGGGTTTTCGATGTATAGGATCATATCATCTGCAAAAAGTGAAACCTTTACTTTTTCTTTTCTGATATGGATTTCTTTTATTTCTTTCTCTTGTCTGATTGCTTGGGCTAGAACTTCTAGCACCACATTAAATAAGAGTGGAGAGAGTGGACAACCTTGTCTTGTTCCTGATTTAAGGGGGAAAGTCCTCAGTTTTATGCTATTTAATATGATGTTAGCTGATGGTTTATCATATATGGCCTTTATCATATTGAGATATTTTCTTTCTATACCCATTTTGTTGAGTGTTTTAAACGTAAAGTTGTATTGTATTTTATTGAATGCCTTTTATGCATCTATTGATAAGATCATGTGGTTTTTGTTCTTTATTTTGTTGATATGGTGTATTATGTTTTTTTTATTATTATTATTTATTTTTTTTGTATTTTTCTGAAGCTGGAAATGGGGAGAGACAGTCAGACAGACTCCTGCATGCGCCCGACCGGGATCCACCTGGTGCGCCCACCAGAGGGCGACGCTCTGCCCACCAGGGTGTGATGCTCTGCCCCTCTGGGGCGTGGCTCTGTCATGACCAGAGCCACTCTAGCACCTGGGGCAGAGGCCAAGGAGCCATCCCCAGTGCCCGGGCCATCTTTGCTCCAATTGAGCCTCGGCTGCGGGAGGGGAAGAGAGAGACAGAGAGGAAGGAGAGGGGGAGGGGCGGAGAAGCAGATGGACGCTTCTCCTGTGTGCCCTAGCCGGGAATCAAACCTGGGACTTCTGCACACCAGGCCGACGCTCTACCACTGAGCCAAACGGCCAGGGCCAGTGTATTATGTTAATCATTTTATGTATGTTGAACCATCCTTGAGATTCTAGGATGAAGCCCACTTGATCATGATGTATTATTTTTTAATATGTTGTATTTGATTTGCTAGTATTTTGTTTAGTATTTTAGCATCTGTATTCATTAGAGATATTAGTCTGCAGTTTTTGTGTGTGTGTGTCATCCTTGCCTGGTTTCAGTATGAGGGTTAAGCTGGCCTCATAAAATGTGTTTGGAAGTATTGTTTCTTCTTCAATTTTTTGGAAGACTTTGAGTAGAATAGAAATCAAGTCTTTTTTGAATGTTTGATAGAATTCTCCTCTTTTGTTTTTCTAGTATTTGTTTTTGTTTGGTTGTACGCCATACTTCTTTTCTCTGTTACAACTTTTTTTAAGTCATGTGCTTCTGTGGTGGTTTTTCTGGGGTGGTTACCATTAAGTAATGAAAAGGGTACCTACTTTGTTCATTGTAGTACACTATCTTATAAGTGCTTCTGCACTCCATCGTCCTTTGCTACTGTTAATCTTTGTCCTCTCTCCTTTTGTTTTTGTTGTCACAGTTTAAATTTGGTTTTATTGTGTTCTTGGTGGAGCTTTTACTTGTGGTTTTTTTGTTTTGTTCTTTTTATCTGGTTTGAAACCCCCCTTTAGTATTTCCTGAAGTGGGGGTTTTCTGATGATAAATTCCCTCATCATTTCTGTATCTGTGAATGTTTTTATTTCTCCTTCATATTTGAAGGATAGCTTTGATGGGTATAGTATCTTGGCTGAAAGTTCCTCTCTTTCAGAACTTTAAATATTGGGGTCCACTCTATTGTAGAATTTCTGCTGAGAAATTCGATGATAATCTAATAGGCCTTCCTTTAGATGTGTATTCTTCTTTTTCTTAGCTGTCTTGAGAATTTTTTTTTTGTCTTTGGGTTGTGCCAATTTCATTATGATGTGTCTTGGAGTAGGTTTGTTGGGGTTAAGAAAACTTGATGTTCTGTTTGTTTCTTGAATTTGAGGCTTTAGTTCTTTCCACAGGCTTGGGAAATTCTTGTCTATTATTTCTTTGAATATGTTCTCCATTCCATTTTCTCTCTCTTCTTCTGATATACCTATTATTCTTATGTTAGTCTTTTTAATGGAGTCAGACAATTCTTGAAAGTCTTTCTCATTTTTTTTAAATTTTTGAATCTCCCTCTTCTTCTCTCTGTTGGGCCTCAAGTTGCTTGTCTTCTATGTCACTAATTCTATCTTCTATTTGGCCAGTTCTATTAGCTAAGCTTTTTACCTCATTTTTCAGTTCATGAATTGAGATTTTTATCTCTGTTTGATTTGTTTTCAGTTTCAATTTCCTTGGTAATATATTCTTTGTGTTCATTGAGTTGTTTTTTGAGCTCCCTATGTTGCCTTTCTGTGTTTTCTTGTATATCTTTGAGTATTTTTAGGATTTCTATTTTTAATTCACTGTCATTTAACTCCAAGTTTTCCAATCTATTAAATTTTTTCTCCATAGATTTTTCTCATCTATTTGTGCTACATCTCTGTCTTTTGTATCCATAATATTCAATTTCCTTTTCCTTAATGGAGGGTGGTTTTGTTAGTAACACTAATGAGAATTAATAAAGAATTAAAAGTAAAAGAAAAAATAAAAAGTAAAATAAAATTTTATTTCCTGTTTTTCTTTTTCCTCTTCTTCTTTGAGAAAAAGCCATGAAAAACTGTGAATTATATTATGTTAAATGGAACAAAAACTACCTATAATGAAGGGCCTGAGTTGGGGAGAAGTGATAAAGGGGTAAAAAAGGAGGTCAGGACCCACAAAATGCAAAAAAGGAAAAAAATTTGGATCAAAAATAAAATAATTTGCTTGTAAATAATGGTCGACTGAGAGATATAATGAGGATAAGAGGAAATCAAGAAAAAGAAAATAATTACTATTGTATGTAGTGGAACAAAAACTATATAGAATGGAGAGATGTGATTGGGGAAATGCTAATGAGTTCAAAAACGAAGTAAAAAGCACACAAAATGCCACAAAGAAAAAATTTGAGTCCCAAATAAAATAAAAGGATTGAATGAGAGGAAAAGTAAAGGAGAAAAGAAGAAACTAAGAGAGAGGGAGAAAAAATAAAAAGAGGAAAAAAGGAAAGAAGAAAAAAGAAAAAAGGAGAGAGAGTTAAGGGTTTTAGAGTGTAATCCTCATAGAGAGAAAGGAAGAAGAAAATAAAAAAATGGGAAATGTAACACTTATAGGTAACGTAGTTCATGATGAAAAGAAAAAAATAGCAGAGAATGAAAGGACCATGGTGGAAGAAAAAAAAAAGACAAGAAGATGCAAGAAACAAAAAAAAAGTGGAAAAAGTTATAAAGTCTGTGGATTTTTCTTGATTTTGAGAGGTTATCTTCTTCCTTTTTCTTTCCTCTTTCTCTTCCTGGTAAGTGGCTCTGTACTCCAGGCTCTGCCTCAGTGGCATGCTTAGGTAGAGATTTGCAGTTGATGAGTCTCTATGGCGATGTCATATACTAGGCTCAGTCTTCTTGGTAGTCAGGGCTTGTTAGCATTTGCAGGCCCCAACAATGGGAGAGTCTGTTTTCCTGGAACCTCTCTTCTAGTCTCTCCTTCCAGAATTAGCAGCCTGATGATCCAGCTATGAGGTTGCTGCTGCCTCTGCCTAGAGAGTAGGAGGCTCAAAGAGGTGGCAAATCCCCACTCTATCCCTACTCAGCGCAAGGCTCTGGGTAAGGCTCTGTCAGAGCCGCCAGCATAATCAGGCAGGACTGGGAGCCAATTGCTCTCGAGTTGCCTTTCTATGAACCTCCAGTTGTGTCTAGTATGCCTCAGCACTCTGTGGGACCACTCTCCCCAGGCTTTTTGCACTTTGTAAGCTGTTTTGGCTGGGAAGAAGATGCCCTAGTCGCTGCCTGCAGAACAAGAGGTCTTAAAAGTTGCCAAGTCCCTCCTTTTAGTGCACAGCCTTGAGTATGAAAGCTCTGCCAATCAGAGCCACCAACTTAAGCAGGTAGGGGGGGCTTGTTGACTTCTGTTCAGTTCCCCAGGTATATCTAGTTAAATTTGCCTTAGCAGTCCATGGGATTGTTTCCTGCAGGCTTCTTTCTTGTTAAAAAGCCTACAGCCTATCCTGTCTAATTTCTGCAGGCTCTCTGAGGTTTGTTCCGTAGAAATGTGTTTTTCACCTTGTATCAGCTGACAGGAAGTTGCCCCTGCCCCTATGTGCATAGCAAGAGGCACTAAAAAATATCACGTCTCTTGTCTTAGATCGCTGATCTG
The DNA here is from genome assembly GCF_036850765.1 of Saccopteryx bilineata. Taxonomy (NCBI): domain Eukaryota; kingdom Metazoa; phylum Chordata; class Mammalia; order Chiroptera; family Emballonuridae; genus Saccopteryx; species Saccopteryx bilineata. The sequence goes on along the minus strand of NC_089501.1, from coordinate 12,361,895 downwards.
AGAGAGACCTTGTCAATTAGAGCTGCATAAGTCAGTGCTAGGTGAGCAGTCTGTGGGTTAATCTAATTTCAGCAATTGGATCTGCAGATCTGCTCCAGAGACAGACTGCAAGCTGCTTGTGCACCCCTCTCCCTAGTGCTTCTGTAGTTTTTCTTCCCCTGGAATGTGCTTTGTTAGCCTGGTGTAGGTGCCCCGCCCCCTGGAGAAGTTTGGGCATAGGGAAGTTCGCTTTTACGCACTCTCCGCACTGTTGGATGTAGGGCACCAACTTCCAGGTCACTAGGAGGAACCTCTCGCACACTATCTGTGCTTGCCGATCAGGATATCGGGGGTAATGGAGGCTGCCACTCACCAGCCTTTACCAGTGTCTGGCGCCAGCGTTAGCTTACATAGGCTGAGTCACTGCAAGCATACTCTTTCCTCAGCTTGGACGTCTGTGCCTCAGCCTGGTTCCAGCCTCCACTCTCTCTCAGTTCCAAGTGAAAGCAGCCTTTGCTCAGGTTAGTAAGAAAGGCAGAGTGTTCCATTCTCTGTCTTATTTCCTTCAGGGTTGATTATATATTTAGTCAATTTTTTGCTTGATCATACCTTCGTTTTCAGTGTGTGGAACTTCCAGGCGCTCCAAGGATAAATTTTCCTGTCACTGGTTGTAGAAATTGTTGAAATTTTGGGGTGAGGTATCGAGAGTGCTCCTCATGGTTCCATTTCTCTGACGTCACTTTCTAGTTCTTTTAAATGAAGGGTGAAGTTTTTATTTGAGCTTTTCCTTGCTTCTTAAGGTATGCCTGTATTGCTATGAACTTCCCTCTCAGGACTGTTTTTGCTGTGTCCCATCAATTTTGAGTTGTTGTATGTTCATTTTTATTTGTTTAAAGAAAATTTTTTATTTCTTCCTTGATCACGTTATTAATCAATTTGTTATTTAATAACATGCTATTTAGTTTCCAAGTGTTTGAGTTTTTTAGTTTTTCTATTGTAGTTGATTTCTAGTTTCATGCCATTGTGATCAGAGAAGATGCTTGATATGATTTCAATCTTCTTAAATTTGTTGTGTCTATCCTAACATGTTGTCTATCCTAGAGAATGTACCATGAACACTTGAAAAGAATGTATATTCTGCTTCTTTAGGGTGAAAGGTTCTGAAGATATCTATTAAATTGAGTTGATCTAGTGTGTCCTTTAAGTCTGCTCTTTCTTTGTTAATGTTCTTTCTTGAGGATCTATCCACTGATGTTAGTGGGATATTGAAATCCCCTTCTATTATAGTGATCCTATATTAGGTGCATAGATATTTATAATGGTTATATCTTCCTGTTGGATTGCTCCCTTTATCATTATATAGCGACCTTCTTTATCCCTTACTATAGCCTTTGTTTTAAAATCTATTTTGTCAGATATAAGTATTGCTACTCCAGCTTTTTTTTCATTTCCATTTGCATGAAATATTTTTTTTCATCCCTTTACTTTCAGTCTATGTGTATCTTTTGTTTTGAGGTGGGTCTCTTATAAACAGCATATGTACAGGACCTGTTTACTTATCTATGCAGCTACCCTATGTCTTTTGATTGAAGCATTTAATCAATTTACATTTAAGGTTATTATTGATATGTAATTTTTTATTACCATTTTATTCTTTAAATCTACATTCCTCTTTTACTAGATATTTTCCCCCTTTGCTCTGTTTACAACAGGCCCCTTAACATTTCTTTCAGCATTGGTTTGGTTTAATGAATTCATAGAGGCTTTGTATATCTGGGAAGCTTTTTATTTCTCCTTCAATTTTAACCAATAGTCTTGCTGGATAAAGAAGTCTTGGTTGTAGGGTCTTGTTCTGCATTACTTTAAATATTTCTTGTCATTCCTTTCTGGCCTCAAGTGTTTCTGTTGAAAAGTCAAATGTCATCCTTATGGGGCTCCTTTGTAAGAGATTGACTGCTTTTTTCTTGCAACTTTTAGTATCCTTTCTTTATCTCTTAGCTTTGATATTTTAATTATAATGTGTCTTGGTGAAGGTCTCTTTTGGTTATTCTTTAATGGGATTCTCTGTGCTTCTTGAACTTGTGTGACTTTTTCCTTCATCAGTTTAGGGAATTTTTCAACTGATTTTTTTTCCTTTTTTTTTTTTTTACAGAGACAGAGCGAGAGTCAGAGAGAGGAATAGACAGACAGGAATGGAGAGAGATGAGAAGCATCAATCATTAGTTTTTCATTGGGACACTTTAGTTGTTCATTGATTGCTTTCTCATACGTGCCTTGACCGTGGGGCTACAGCAGACTGAGTAACCTCTTGCTCAAGCCAGTGACCTTGGGTCCAAGCTTGTGAACTTTGCTCAAACCAAACGAATCCGCATTCAAGCTGGGGACCTCAGGGTCTCGAACCTGGGCCCTCCACATCCCAGTTCAATGCTCTATCCACTGCACCACTGCCTGGTCAGGCATTCAACTAATTTTTAAAATCAGGTTCTTTATCCCTTGTTCTTTCTCTTCTCCTTCACGAACCCCTATTATGCAGATATTGTTTCTCTTCATGTTGTAACAGAGCTTTCTTAGAGTTTCCTCAGACTTTTTGATCCTCTTTTCTTTTTGCTGTTCTGCTTCTGTGCTTTCACTTATGTTATCCACTAAATCGTTGATTTGATCCTCTGTTTCATCCAGCCTGCTTTTAATTCCTTCTAGTGTAGTCTTAATTTCTTATATTGTGTTTTTCATTTCTGTCTGGTTCTTTTTTATGATTTCAATGTCCTTTTGATGCCTGCTATCTCTTTGTTTAGGTGCTCATTTTTTTCATGTATTGTTGCTCTAAGATCCTTGAGCATACTAACAATCATTATTCTAAACTCTGCATCTGGTATCTTGGTTAGTTCAATCTCATTCAGTTCTTTTTCTGGGGATTTCTCTTGTTGATTCATTTAAATTGCTTTTCTCTGTCTTCCCATTTTGTCTCTGTATAGACTCCCCCTTTGGATGTGTTGTTTGTGTAGCTAGCTGAGTATAGGGTTGGTGTTGTCTGCCTCCAGCTTTCAGTCGTGTTGTTTCTAGAACTTCTTGTGTTGGCTATAGCTGTTTGTAATCTGCTTCTTGTCTGCTGCTACTGCTCTTTTTGATTTTTGTGACAGCGTTTTCTATGCTTTAGCTGGGTCAGATGTGAGGAAACTTTCCTTAAGATACCACTCTAACTAGGGTTCTTAGGTCCTGAGCCTATACTCTCCATATCTGTCCACTGGATGTACCTGTGCTGGACCTCCCTGGTCTGAACCTGGCACAGATCAGTAGGGGTCACTTCCTGAAGTGTGGTCTTCTTGCCAGTCCCACACTGCCTCCACCTCCTTGTGCATTTGGGCACTGGTGCAGCCTTGTGGGCCACAGCTCAGGCTCCTCTGTGGGAACAGGGAACTCCTTGCTTCACTGGGCTCCACCCCCTGTGGGTGTGCGGGATGCTTCTCTGGGTTCTTCCCCTTCCCATTGCTGCATGGGTTCCCTGGCTCCACCCCCCCATGGGCACGTGGGACCCCTCGCTGTGCTCTGCCTCCATGTGGGTGCAAAGGTTGCCTCACCCCACTGGATTCCACCCCCCATAGGCACAGGAGGCCTCTCTGTGCTCCACTCCTTGCCACCATGTGGGCTGCCTTGATGGGCTCCTCTCCCTCCACTCTGCAGGCCAAGCACTGCAGCTGCTCCCACAGCCAGGTCCTCCTGCTTTTCAGAGGGTACTTAGTAGGTTGGGGGGGCCATATAGCCCAGACCTCAGCACTCAAAACCTGTGTCCCTGGTGTACCCCCTGCTTCTAAGTGTCTCTCTGCATTGACTGAAACAGGATATCCTCTGGTGTGTGGAGTAATTACTTTCTTTTGCTGGCTTGGTTCTCCCAAGAAGAATGTCCAATTTAAGTTTGGGAAGTGACCCAGTACAGGGGTCAGGGTGGCTGTCCCCCACAGTCTCTTCCTATGTTCCCAAGACTATACTCTCCTCTTGCAACTCCAGTCCTCTTGGTGCTCCCCACTCCTGGAGCCCTGGGTAAGTGGCTGTGAATGAGATTTTCTGTGTGGTCCCTTTAAGATTGAGCCTGGTTCTTAGAGTTCTGTCTCCCTCTCGCAAACAGTAACCTGGCTCTTCTTTCAGCTAAATACTGTCTGTATGCCTCCTCTAGTCTCTGGGGCTCCTGGCTGTGGTTCTGCTCCTGTGACTGAGGACCCACAACTCTCCGGGCAACCCACCTCGCCATGAGAGACCCTCCAGGCTGCCTCTCGCTCTTGGGAGTGGGGCATTACTTTCCGTGACTCCACCCTTCCTACCAGCTCAGTGTGATTTCTTTGGTGATGCTTGGTTATAGATTCCTTAGTTTAGTCCAAAGTTGGTTTTTCAAGATGATTATTCTGAAGTTAAATTGTAATCCACTTTGGTTCTGGGAGGTGGGAATTGTAACATCCGCCTACTCCATTGCCATTTCCCCTCTCTACCCTTTGGTATATTTTCAAAGACCAGTCACCCTAGAGGAAACATTTTTGAAGGTCACGTAAAAAAAAAAAAAAAAAAAAAAAAACAAGGTAAGGAAAGGATAAAGAATGACACTTTTTAAAAATAAATACCCATGCTTGATTGTTTTATTATTTAAATTTTTTTTTTTAGCTTTGTTAAATTTTGTTTTGGTTTTTGGGAGGTCCAATCCAGTGTTATAAATACAGTAATAATTGGAACAGTGATAAACATCAACAAATGAGGTTTCTTTAGTGATGGCTTATGCTTAAAAGTGAATTAGTCTACTTCACATTCTCTGGCATCATTAAAAACCCCCCAGCCTGAGAGGGTGAGAGATGATTATTTAAGTGTTCCATAAGCAGAAGATTTTGCTTTTCAAAATGGATACAGAAAGGCTGTGCAGGGAAGCAGAGCAAATGCCCTGGGTTGTAGAAAGGGTGGCTACAAGCTGAGGCAGGGCTGGGACCGCTCAGGCTCCTTGCCAGGGTACAGAAGCTAGTATACTGCCTGGCTCTCGCTTGATATGCAGTTGGGCAGACAGCTTGATGGATGCATTTCTCCCCATTTTTCATGTCATTGCTGCTTTCTTACTTGGCTCTGTGCCTAGCACCAGGGTGCAGGGGGAAGTCCTGTCTCTCATCTGTGAATGTAGCTTAGCTCCTACTATCAAACTCCAGAGTCAATTATAGGGCATAGTATAATGACTTGACTAGGTTCAATAATATTATCAACATCTCTGATATTTAGATAAGTGTAAAATTTTTTCTTAACATCTTAAAAAATGTTTTTTTATAGAATTAAAAATTATTCATATAAGGGCATCTTATTTAGGTTTGTTTTATCATAAAAAATTATAATACCTGTTTTCCCAGTCCTCTTTGGCTACTAACTTACTATATTAAGCTTTTTCAAATGTTTCTGTGCACATGGAGGATTCTGTTAAAATGCAGATTCTAATTCAGTAGGTCAGAGGTGGGCTTGAGATTCAATATCTCAAATAAACTCATGGGATAGGCCTCTGCAGATGGTCCCAGGCCACAACTAGAGCTAATATGATGAGTCAGATGCTTGACTGATCTCTGTTAAGTTGCCACTTCTGTTCCTTCAAATCTCAGGTAAAATGTCACCTCCTCTTCCCTGTCTTACCTAATCATCCTAGCTAAAATGGTAATTCCCACTGTCACTCTATACTCTTAACTGCCTTTACTTTCTTCATTGCATTGACTTCATAGATACTGACATATATATAATACATGTGTATTTATAGTGTATCTTTTCCCAGTAGAGTGTAAGCTCTATGAAGCCAATGACTTTATTTATCTATTTATTTTATTTTATTATCATGTTCTCATTATATAAAGAAGTACCTCACATGTAGAGAAGCATAACATTAAGTGAGTGAATGAGTAGTTAGATAGATGGGTGAATGAATGAGCTTTCTTCCATCATGAAATGTGTGGCATCATCCTTGGAGTCTAGGAACTTTTGAAAGCTTGAACAATTTCATGTTTGAACCCAGTATAGGCAAGAGCATTGTGGGTCACATCTAGAGTTAACTTGTCGCAGTATTTGATGGACGCTAAAGGAAGTGTGCAGCTCTAATAGGTCTGGCTCTTGATATTCTGCATTTTTCATATCATTGTTATAAAATTAATTAGTACAATCTTGCCCTGGGATATCAAGCATTCTTAATTTTTCTAGCTTTTGAAAAACATAGTCTCTCAGGATTACATAGGTAAATTAAGCTGTATTAGGATCCCTTCTTCCAAATAATATTAGCTAGCACCAGAAGACAGGACATCCTCCTTCTCTTTTTTGGTTGTATTTATCTTATCTCAACTTAGAAGAAATATTGCAAGGACAAATTGAGTTACAGTTCCAAACAAGGAAAGCTCCTGAGGGCACAATCATAATTGTAGCTCTCAGGAGTAGAAGCCATATTAAGCAGATGTCAACCAGAATTGTAAGATGCAATTTGTAAAACACCAGAGCAAGCAAACAACAATTGTAACTTCAAATCAAGAAATTATTGTTTCATTCTGGGTACAAAGGAGGCAGAGGGCCTGTGGGATTGTCTCTACCACATCGTTCTGAACAATAGTAACTTTCGTCAAAATAGTCATCTTTAAATTTTACTTACTTATGAAGTCATTTGTGTGAATACATTTAAAATAAAATTTTTATTAATTTTATGACTTCATATGTTAAAGTATCTTCCCAATAAATGTGCTGTCTTAATACGGCAGAAAGTGGTAAGCATGAAAGAGCCATTGATGACTAAGAGAATGTCTTTCTGCAATGTTCTAAATCCAAATTAAAAACCAATTATTTTAATTAAATTGATTACATCACAAACGAAAAAAGAAAATGTAGGATTTAAATTAGTCTTTGTTCTTACCCCTTGCTAAGGGTAAAAACGAGAATAAGTTATTTTATTTCAAATAGAATCGATGATTTTAGGTAGATTAGCACAGCAATTCTGTCAGTCAAAAGTTTTGTTTCCTTTCTTCAATTCCATAACATACCTGCTAATTTTCTGACTAGTGGGAAAGCAAGTCATAAGGATTGTGGATGATTGCTTCTGCAACATAAGGCCCTAAACCACCAGTGACAAGAAGCTATCTCTCATTTACGGGGTTTGTTTGTTTGTTTATTTATTTATTTATTTATTTATTTATTTATTTTTGAGATCACTGCAGGAAAGTAAGAGAGGAAAAAACACAATGAGAATGCAAGCAAATGTTGGGTCTGCTGTGGGGTATTTTCTCTTCTGAAAAGATGCCGTTAAGCCACAGGTACTGGGGCATTTACCAGGTAAGCCTTCTAGATTTATTGGTATAGAATTTTACACATAGAGCTTTGTTGCCCACAGATCTGACCTAGAGATCACATGGTTGACATTTTTTTCTAACATGCATTTGTTGAGAAATGGGAAAACAGATATACTCATGAAAGCACCACACTACCAAACACTGTCACATTTCATATTTATGAAGAAATATTATTAATGGGAGAAATTAAAGATGTTAAAGGTAACAAGGTGATAAATAAATTAATAAGTTTTGTTCATTGTGAAAGTCATCAGGATTGTAGACTTGTGTGAAGTGGCCCCCTCTAATGGAGAAGGTGGTACACTTAGGGCCACTACTTTCACTGAAGAAAATAGTGATGAAACTCACTGACATACATACAGACAGACATAAAAAGGCATTTTTCAAAAGTCATGACAGAACATTTGTTTCTATTGATTCAGTTTTCAAAAACTATTTTCTTCAGTTCAAAGTATTATTGTAAGAACGCAGCTTTTGGGCTTTGCCAGTGGTTGCATTTTTAGTTTTACAATAAATATTGCATAAAATAAAATAAAATAAAAAATTTGTCCCAAATACTTAAGTCATTTATCTTTCTGGCTCACTTCATAGAGTTGAGAGAAACCTGACAGGAAAGGTCCTTTCCCTGAGATGTTGGTCAATAAAGCTTTACTTCACTAGTGGTAATAATACTGTGTTCATGAGGACTCACTAGCTCCTGGGATTTAACATGATGGTGACAGGTGACCATACAAGGGCTTGTAGGTCACAAGGAAGGGACTTTACTATTGTGAGATAAATTAGGTCATAATATTGGAATACCATTAAATAATGAATAACCATCAGTCAGCTACAGTGCAAAAAAGAACTGTATAATTTATTTCTGGATATTGACTAAAATGGCTACACTATTTCCTTTGTTCTTTGGTTCAGGGTCTGATCAGCTTGTTCCCCTCAAGGGTAACCTCTTGGAAAGGAGCCTAAATGGTTAAAACATTATTTTTCAATATGGTGACAAATGTTTCTGCATGAATATGTTATCTTACACTGAGTATACAGAAAGCATGACCAATATTTGGGATACACAGAATGCTAAATAAATGAAAATGCCCTTTTAGTTGAAGGGAAAGACATCCTATTAGATTTTCATTAAATGGCCAAAATCAAGTGTCACATCTGGCCTAGTGTTCAATCACTTTCCAGTCAGGGTTCTTAAGTGATTCCATAGTGCCATGAAATGCATGTTGAGAGGGCTCCTTTGCACTCTACTGTGGCCTCTCCTCTTGAATTGACATTACACAGTGCACATCACTGTCACTGTTACAGCATGAGCTGCATATTTTGGGCAAAACCTTTTTTTATATGGATGTCAGATACCTAACCTAGCCAGTGCTGCATGTTCAGAATTCGGATCTTATATTTTAGAAAGAATTTTTTTCCTATTTGGTTGTATTGATTCTTTACAATTTTCTATTAAACTATTTTCAAAAGACCTTATACTGTGATCAGTAAAATTTTGGAGAAGGCTATTATAAATAATTTTATTTTATAGCAAATCAATAATGATGGCTTGGCTAGGGAATATTCATTATTTTAACATCTTAGGACCCAAGACTTTTTACTAACCACTAATTTATATATTTTGTGTATGTAGTATGCGTGATATATGTATTATACACTTATATAGAAAAAAGGTCAAAGGTACAGTATTTATACATACATACACACACAAATGCATATGCACATTTAGACCACCATTTTCTATATAACATCTTTTATTCTTTCTTATATAGCAAATGTCTGTATTAAGCATGTTATCTTCACACAATCTAGGAAAAATCAAATGCCTCTAAGATATGTAAGCAGTTATGATATAATATAATCAGCTGCATTGAGGATAATTTTTAAAATATTTCTATGTTAAAAATCAAAGTTCTGCCCACCCAGTAATAGACCTTCGGAACTTTGGCAAATACTAAAACTAGGCCGCTCTTCCAGGTCTAATATTTGATCATGCTACTGGCATTAACCATGGAAGAGTCATTTGACCACTTAGAGTTTCATTTATCATGTCTATAAAATGTTGGATTTGGAAAGCTTAAAGGTACTATTTTGAAATATAAACATTAACTGTTGTTTAGAATATTTATAAAAGAAATTTGGGAAAGAAAGTAATCTTAAAATTTTTTATTCAGATTCAGGGTAGAAGGTTGAATTTTCTTCTGCAGATCAAAAACATTTTTCCCCCACTCAGGCTGCCATGAAAAGAACTGACCTATAGAGAATGTCACAAACAAGAAGAAGTATGGTCCAGGAAATGCATGCTCATGTGATCAGTTTTATGGAGCATGGGATCTTAAAACATAAGTAGCAGGTACCAGGATGGAAGTGCAAGTAAACACGAATGTCCAGGACATCCAGCTTAGTTTATTGATGGTAGCAGGATAAGGATGTTTCCCAGACAGACAGAGCAAGCCACATTCTGTAATGTAGTCAGGCAGACACATGCAGTAACAGGGAAGTATCATTAGGTATTAAGGACTACGATATGATAACATGATAGGCACTAAACCAGGGTGACCCGACAGTACCAGACAAAATTCCTGACTTGATGTGACTCCAGGCAGATTATGAAAGTTGTTCTTGAAGAACAGAAATATAAAAATCCTCTTCACAATTCTGTAAGCTTCCATGTGATTCAGGTTGGCCACGGGCCATGCATATCATCTTTGAATCCCGGGACCTACCCCAGTGCCTGGCATTCAGTACTTGCCTAACAAAACAATTGTCATTAAAAGAAATATCAACTTATGGATTTCAAAAAATGGTGTAAATTTGGTCTTGATAAATTAGAGTCATAGAGTTAGATAACATTTGATATTCTAAAAAGTGTGGACAAAATATAATAAATTTTAAAAGAAATAACATCCTTCCAAAAATCTGAGTGTAAAACAAATTTCTTTTTGTCAAATATTATTTTTAGAGTAATTGCAAATTAAAATTTAAAACTTATTTTTATGTTATAAATTTGGCCTCTGAATGTAATAACATTTATATATATAAAAAGCAAACATTTATTACAAATAGAAAATTTAAGATGAGTATTACCTATTTTTAAATGCAATATATATAATAATTATCACAAAGTTTAATATTCTATTGAAATTAGAGTACTAAAGACAAAGGCGTATTCTCACAGTTCTAAGTTTTGGGAGGAGGAAATCCAGTCTACCTATAACCTAATTCTATCTGTGTCTTTAACTTTTATCTACAGCATTTAAAGTTTTTTGTCCTTTCTTCAACTGGTTTGTTTATCTTTCATGGTATTTCTTTATGGTTTATTTGTTGGCTCTGGTGAGGCCTGCTAGGGGTATTTGATTTGTTTACCATTCTTTCAGAAAGAAAAGCAGCTATATTCCAGTATGGGATATAGTTACCATTAATAAAAGGGTGGTTATCACAATATAGTTTTCTTGAAGTGTGGATTTTCCCTTAGTGACTTTGTTTTCTAAAAAATACCTATAAACAGTAAGAAATAAACAAACTTTATTCAGATGTTTGTATAGAGGTTCTTATTTCTAATGTCTAATATGAATTGAACATAATAGGCACAAGGATTGGAAATCTGCACTCTGCCTCTCCTTCTGTTTGTAGTGGGGCAATCTCTTTAGCTAATAATTATACACCAAAAGACACTGACTGACTAATAAATATTACTGATTACTTTATTTAATATGACAAAGCACTGTACTAGCTGCTGGAGAAGCATAAGGCAATGCTCTCTGAATTCTTTGTACTGACAGACACTAATAAAGCTAGAGGACGTCAGCATGGATCTCCTTGGCCTAAGCTAACTCATTTTGATTTAATTTCTTTTTCATTGCTTTTTATTTTATTTTTCTCCCTACCTTCCATATCCTCATCTGTAAAAGATTAAATTTACAATAGAGTTCCTGGTTGTAGCTGAAATATTCTATAGTTCCATAAATCTGAAATTTTAATTCACTCTCTCTCTTTATTGCCTTTTTAATTCTTTATTATTATTATTTTTACCAAAGTCTTTGGCATTTTTTATTATTTATCCTACCAGTTCATCTCTTTCTTCTTCTTCTTTTTTTTTCTGAAGTGAGAAGCAGGGAGGCAGAGAGACAGACTCTTGCATGCACTTGACTGGGTTCTACCCGGCAAGTCCACCAGAGGGCGATGCTCTGCCCATCTGGGGCTTTGCTCTATTGCTCCCAGAGCCATTCTAGTGCCTGAGGCAGAGATTATGGAGCCATCCTCAGCACCCGGGCCAACTTTGCTCCAAAGGAGCCTTGGCTGTGGGGAGGGAAGAGAGAGACAGAGAGGAAGGAGAGAGGGAAAGGTGGAGAAGCAGATGGGCATTCTCCTGTGTGCCCTGACTTGGAATCAACCCTGGGACATCCATACACCGGGCCGATGCTCTACCACTGAGCCAACTGGCCAGGGCCTCATTTTTTTTATTTTATTATAAAAGTAGAGGTGACACTGACTCCTTCAAGTTAACCAGGCACAAGCTTGCTCAACTAGTCACTCAGCAAACACATACCCAATATGTACTGGTGATCTGTATGTATTGCACGGAGGGTGTGAAAAGCAAACAGTTCACAATGATGGTAAACTCATATTCCATTCTGGCAGACTCCTTTCTTTTAAAGATGAAGATCCCTTTCCTTTTTTTCCTTTGAAGAAAATTAGTGCATTTTGCATACATACCACATGCCAAATACATACATACATTATCTCCATGCTAAGTTCTTAATATGCATCTGATGTTTTTAACTTGCAGTTTAAAAAATTTTTTGTGGCATATTTATTTTCTAAAATGGTGGTAAACCAGAAATAAAGTTTAATGTTTCAAACATTTTTAAGTGCACAATTCAATTGAATTAACTTTATTTTCAATGTTGTAAAACCATTACAATAAAATTTTTTTGGTAGAAAACTACCCCAAATTTTCATCAACCCAAGCAGAAACTCTGTTCTAAGTAATTACTCCCTTACTCCCCTCACTCAAATACCGGGAGTTTATAATCTACATTCTGTCTCTGCTTTTGCCTATTCTAGGCATTTCAGATAAGTGGAATTACAGAGCATTTGTTCTTTTCTGTCCGGTTTATTTAACAGCATAATCTCTTCTAGGTTCATTGATTTTGTAGTATATATTAGAACTTTATTCTTTTCATGTCTGAATAATATTTTATTGTATGTGTATACTACATTATGTTTATACATTCATCTGTCGATGGTCACTTGGGTTACTTCTACTCTCCTCTGATTTGATCAAGCTTCTAGGTTTTTTAATCATAGATCTATCTTGTGTTCTGATATTCTCATATCTTCCTCATGTTAAGTGCTGAAATAAAGCTATCTCTTCTCCATATTTTCCTTAATCTTTATCATATTCAGAATTAGCTTTTTAAATGCCTCTTTATTCCTGTTTTATTTTCCCTTTTTGCTAATGATTATATATATATGTGCTATATTTGAAAATGTGCACATATATATTTTTTCCAGAGGAATAATTTTAATGTGCCAGTGTGTTTATATAGGCACCTTGATAATAAAATATAAAGAATATACTTATCAAAGCCATGATTAAGATTCATTTGAGTTAAATTTCTTTTAGAACTTATTACAGTGAAAATAAGAGTGTAAATTTTTTCTTCTCAAGTCATTACCAATTTTCCACAAAATTATAGAAGGAGCAATGGCGAGACCAGCTCGGCAAAGGGTGTGCACGTAAGGAAGGCGCTGCAGGACTTAAGAAAAAACACAGAAGACACAGCATAGAGAAAAGATGGTTACAGGGGACTCCCAGGCTTTAGGACTGAGAGCCCAGATCTCTGTCACCTCATCTTATCTACTCATCTCTTTGATCATCAAGCAAATTAGCAGAGCCTGGGTTCAGGTGCAGAGAAGAATGATTAATACCTTTCAGGTATGTAGGGAAAAGGCCACAGGGATTAGCTGTTTCCTTTAAACAATTTTATCAGTGCTTGCTGGGGCAGCGTTCTGCCCCCACATAACTTGGCGTTCCAAAGTCTGCACCAAAGACTTGTTTCAGGGCAGCATTCCCTGGCCATTTTCCTATAGAGCACCAAGGTATCTATATATAGTTAACTGAAATACTAACATTAAACCTTGGAATAACTGCTTCATCTCATTGCTATGTTCATATTATTATAAATACATTTCTAATCTTTATAATATTATTCTAAATATGATGTATTTATTAAATCAAATTGAGACAGAAATGACAAAGACTGTGCCCAATGTGGGCAATTCTTCCATAGTGGTTGAAGTTTCTATAAACCTTTATCACCTAACTAAATTGAAAGATTTCTTTTACTGATTCGATATTAGTAAATTGGGTTAGAAAATAAGTATTCCATATACCTTATTCTCAGGAGAAAAAATAGTTTAGACAAGGAATACCAATGAATTAAATTTAATGTGGGCATTTGTGGCAATAATGATGGAGTGTCAAGGTCTCTAAGGTGCCACGTGCTAGCTATTTTTCATTCTCTTTAATTTATGCATGAAGGCTTAAAAAGCTGTGAGCAAGCTGCTTCGAAGAAAAGAACATCACTTCTTAACTAAAGCTAATGCAAAATTATTTGAAAACTAGTGAGATTCCTTTTGTTAGTACACAATAATGGGGAAATGCAGAGCTTTTATGTCAGAAAATATAAGCTCCTTTATAAAAGATTTTTTTCCTCTTTACTGTTCATATCAAATATACCCAATTCATTTTTAATTCAGTCTGCAATTGTAAAGGCTTTGTAGATGATTTGGTCATGTGAGAGTATGGTAAGAAATGATATTAAAAACAATTCTATGTTAACAAGAACAGGCTGAATTTAGCTTAACATTTCTATTGCCATTTATTTTGTGCATTGATATGCATGAGGACGTATTCAAATGGTATCTTTAATAATCTTTGAGTAAATAAAGTAAGAAAGGAAGGAGAATTTATGCTACTATAAATTGTAGTTGAAAATCTGATGTCTGAGATTGTCTATACGTGTTAGAAGAGCCAGCAAAAAAGACGGTTAATCTATCCTTTTGGTTGTCTTCCTAATCAATACCGATTTCTGTGGTTTCATTGATCTGACCACAACTCACACCGAGTCTTAGTTTGGAAAGACCCCAATACTTATATCACTTTCTCTCTCTACCTGACTGCCTTGCACAAAGAAAATACTCAGTAAATGTTTGTGAAAGGATGAGATGAAAGAAAGCTGTATTACTTCACATCATTTCCCGGGGTAAAAAATAAATTGCCAAATGATACTCTACAATCCTTTGCCATTTGGACTATTTATTCTTCTGACTTTCTTTTGAAAAGGTGAAATAAAACACAAAACAACATTAGCATACTTTGACATGTCTGCTAAACATTCTGATGATGTTTGACAACTATCAAAGCAAAAATAAAAACACTGTATGTTTGAGTTAAACTATGTCTATTGTTTATGATAAGATAGGTAGAGTTGGATTTATGAACTGGGGTTCATGGGCCCCAGGACTGCACGGTAGGTGGGGAAAGAGCTTCAAGGAGTCTTTGAAGACTTTGAAATAATATACAAATTTTAGGTAGTAATTTTATGAGATAATGTGACTTTACAGTAATTGAACAATTACTATTTGTAACTGTTCTAGTCGTCCTATGAGTTTTTATTCTTGATCCTCATGACAACCCTAGGCTGTAAGTGTTCCCACTGTACTCATATAGATAAAAAAAAAATGACATGTGAAGATTTCATGTCACTTGCCTAAGGGAACAAGCCAGCATTTGAACCCAGTAGTCTGGCTTCAGGGTTTGTTAATCAGCATACACTGTGCTCTCTTTTGATAAGGAATATATTTTATAAGTTTTCTTTTCAGATTTTCAGAGGAGTTTGTGATCAAAAGGCAATAAATATATACCGTAGTAGAGAAGACAACTAGACTACAGAAATGCTGCTCTCGTTAAAGATGCTATTGCTTAAACTGCAGGGGGCTTGCCAAGGAAAATCAGATGTAGTCACCTGTGGCAGCTTAGATGTTAGGCATTTTTAAGGCCTGCTGATAAATATCCCAAACACTTACTTATTTAGTCTGGCCACCCAGGATGTCATATTACATACTACCTATAATAAAATAATTAAACATAATGAGGATCAAAATTGTGACAATGCAGTTAAAATGCATTGAGCAAAATCTGAAAGTTAAAAGTAGAGACCATAGAGTAAGTAAAATCCATTTATCTAAGTTGAGCCTAGAATTTATGTTCATCAAAATGAAATGAAAAATACATATCAGAAAAAGTAGGCTTACAGTTATTTGTGTGGAAAATAATACAGTAATGATAAATAATAATATAAGAATAAACCCGTGTTTTGCATACTCACAACTGTAAACCTACTTTTGCCCTTCCTTGTATGATCAGATACATGATTCACACCGTTCCATAGAAAACCAAACACTTTTTCAGAGGGAACAATATATTACTTGGTTTGAAGTCAGTGATTTGTTTTCTGTATGAGAAAGCACTGAACATTTTTTTAGTAGCATCTCCCTAATAAATGTAATAGCTGCTGGGGTAGACTCAATTGTGTACCCTCCCTCATATTCAGGTGTTGAAGTTCTAACTCCAGTACTTCTGAATGTGACTGTGTTTGGAGACAGGGTTGTCAAAGTAGTAATTAAAGTTAAATAAAGTCTTATAAGTAAGCACTAATCCAATGTGATTTGTGTCCTTATAAGAACAGGAAATTAGGAGACATTCATGTGAGAACACAGGAGAAAACACAAAGGAGAGAAGCCTTGAAGAATCTAAACCCACAGACCCTTTGATCTTGGACTTCAGGCCCTTAAATTGTAAGAAAATAGATTTCTGTTGTTTAAGCCACCCAGTCTGTGGTATTTTCTTTCTTATGGCAGCCCTAGGTGACTCATACGAGCAGGTTTCTTAAAATACATTATAAGCTACACGTCAGCATCTGGTTCTTATGGTATCTTTCATGGGCGCTGAGGAAGCTGTGCAACTGAGCTTCCAGTGAAACTCTGAGAAACCCCCAGCAATGTAATCCAAATGCAGGGTTTCTTTGGAACTGCATTATTTGGAGATGAGATCTAGGCTTTTCAGAAGAATGAAAGAAGTGTGTGTGTGTTGTTTGGTCTTTTGATAAAACATATTGCTTTAGAAAACAAACTTTATAGGAAGGCATAAAGTAAATACCATTTTGGTATTACTACTTAAAGATTAAGATAGACTATTTGTGCCTGACTGGTGGTGGTGCAGTGGATCAAGCATCGACCTGGAATGCTGAGGTCGCTGGTTCAAAACCCTGGGCTTGCCTGGTTAAGGCACATATGGGAGTTGATGCTTCCTGCTTCTCCCTTCTCTTTCTCTCTCTCTCTCTCTCTCTCTCTCTCTCTCATCTCTACAATGAATAAATAAATAAAAAAAAAGATAGACTATTTGTCAAAAGACTTGATCTTTGATAAAAATAAAGGGCCCCACCAAGGAACTGTGTTCCTCTAGCCCAGGGTAGTCAACCTTTTTATACCTACCGCCCACTTTTGTATCTCTGTTAGTAGTAAAATTTTCTAACTGCCCACTGGTTCCACAGTAATAGTGATTTATAAAGTAGGCAAGTAACTTTACTTTATAAAATTTATAAAGCAGAATTACAGCAAGTTAAAACATATAATAATACTTACTTACCAAGTACTTTATGCCAGATTTTCACCAAGTTTGGCATAATAAATTTTTATAAAACAACTTACTATAGTTAAATCTATCTTTTTATTTATACTTCGGTTGCTTCGCTACTGCCCACTATGAAAGCTGGAATGCCCACTAGGGGGTGGTAGGGACCAAGTTGACTACCACTGTGAGTCTAGTTTGTGGTCACCTTGGCTCCAAACCATGGGGAAACCTGCTCAGGAACAAGAATTTTCACTGAAAAGAGTTGTGGCTCAAATCTGACACAGGAAAAAAAAAAGAATGATATAATGTTAAAATTGTATACTATAAGTTTAGGCAGAATATTTTCAAAACAAGGGTGGCCAGAATAAACTATGAATAAAGAAATCATTAATGTAGCCATATACATGCAAATTTAAAAAACAATTAAACTTGATATGATTAAATATATAAAATTATTTAGCATGAAAGTCTCATAGTAATTTATAAAAAATATTACAAATAATTACACCTTTAAAAAAATTTTTTTTTTCCTGAAGTGAGAATCGGTGAGGGAGACAGACAGACTCTGGCATGTGCCCAACCAGGATCCACCTGGCATACCCACTAAGGGGCGATGCTCTGCCCATCTGGGGCATTGCTCCATTACAACTGGAGCCATTCTAGCACCTGAGACGAAGGCCATGGAGCCATCCTCAGCACCCCAAGCCAACTTTGCTCCAATGGAGCCTTGGCTGTAGGAGGGGAAGAGAAAGACAGAGAGAAAGGAGAGGGGGAGGGGTGCAGAAGCAGATGGGCACTTCTCCTGTGTGACCTGGCCCGGGAATCAAACCCAGGACTTTCACACGCTGGGCCGGTGCTCTACCACTGAGCCAACTGGCCAGGGCCACAAATAATTGCACTTTTTTATACCTCTATTGTAACATATGTTACCAGAAGTACAATTAGTTATTGAATTGGTTTTGTCCTTAATATTCAATCACATGTTTGAGAGCATGAATTCCATTCAATTTCATTTTGTTTACTATCAGTGATTCTTAGTACATGTTTGTTGAATGAATGAGTATATTTGAAAAATAACTAAATAAAAAATAAACACATGAACAAATAAAATTTAAGTCAATTGGATTCTTAAACTTTTCATTTAATAATTATATCATTTAATAATAAGTAACAAAACATTTTGTACTTTTCTTCCATTACATGATACTCTGTTACACAAATTAAAAAAAAATCACTTTTGAAAGATGATTTTAAAATAAGAAAATGTTCTCAGTATAGTATTTTTTGAAGAATACAAAATTATTTAAAGATGATAAAACACACACACACACAAATTTAAAATAAATCCAAAATATTAGCTGTGGTAAATACCTAAATGCAGAAATTCATTCTGGAATCCTCCTTCACAGTCCTGTTTACTGAAAATTTTAACATAAAATTTGCCATTTTTTTGCACAATTCTGTGAGTTTTGATGAAGGTATAGGTTTTGTGAACTTTCTGTTAGACATGTAACCACAACAAGCAAGGCAAAGAGCACTTCCATCACCTCCCAGAGCCCCTAAATGTTCCACTGTAGTCATTCATCCTGACTCCCAATACACACAGCCCCTGACAACCACTGATTTCTTTTCTTATAGCTCTGACTATCCCCAAATATCAGATTTGAAACTTATAGTAATAGTTTTACAGTATGACTTCTTTCATTTAGCATAACACTTGAAATATATCTATGTTGTTATATTGTACCAGTATTGACTTTTTCTAGTTTTGGGGTACATGGAAAATCTCTACCTTCCTCTCAATTTTGTTGTAAGACTAAAACTGCTCTTAAAAGAAAGATAAGAGTAGAAATGCTGAGTTTCATGGTAAATGTATATTTAATTTTAAAAGGAACTGTCCAACTTTTTCCAAAGTCTTGTACCATATTGTTTTCCCACTGGCAATGTATGAGTGTTCTAGTTCTATATATTCAGCCACATTTTAATATTATCAGTTTTTTGTTGTTTTAGCCATAATGATAACTATATAATGGGATCTTTTTTGGTTTAGTTTATATTTGTACATTCCTATAAAAGTAGGTTTATAGTTGTAACTACTCAAACCACAGAGTTTATTCTTGTATTATTATTTATTAATTATAGTATTATTTTCCATATGAACAATTATAAACCTACTTTCCCCTTACCTTGTATATCACATGTCAGATATGTGTTCTTTAAACATTTTATTCTAACCTGTGGCTTTATTGGAGGATGCCAGGTAGAGAATATACCTCTGCTTAACCCTCTAGCTGATGGGGCAATCGGAAGCTCCCCCCCCCCCCTTTCCATGCCCTTGAAATGCAGTCAGCTTGCCTTCTTGAGTTAGAAGCTGATCTAGAATGCAGCCTGAGTGAGTAACATGTTGTTGAGGCCATCTGGATGGATACATGAATGAACTCTGTTTAAACCTCTGTATAAACTTTTAAGATTTTGGTTGGTGGGTGTGGAGATTTATCCCTCTTTCAGCCACCCCAGGCAAGCCTCCTTAAATAAGTTCCCTTGCTTATGGAAACTGCCACCTACCAATCTGGAGCAGTCTGCCTTTTTCGAGGGATCTTTTCTTACCATCCATGTTGGGACCCTTTTGTCTTTCTATTTTATTACTGGTTTTATTTGAAAAGCAGAATATTTTAATTTTGATGAAGTTCTATTTATTAATTTTTACTTTTTGTTATGCTTTTGGTGTCATATTAAAAAATATTTTCTGCCTAAACCAAGGTGACACAATTTTTCACATTTCTTCTAGAAATGTGTCTATTTCTAGAAGTTTTATCTTAAGATTTTTTTTAATTAATTTATATTTTTTGGTATTTTTCTGAAGTTGGAAATGGGGAGGTAGTCAGACAGACTCCCGTATGTGCCCAACCAGGATCCACCCGGCATGCCCACCAGGGGGCGATGCTCTGCCCATTTGGGGCATTGCTCTGTTGCAACCAGAGCCATTCTAATGACTGAGGCAGAGCCATGGAGCCATCCTCAGCACCCGGGCCAACTTTGCTCCAATGAAGCCTTGGCTGTGGGAGGGGAAGAGAGAGACAGAGAGGAAGGAGAGGGGGAGGGGTTGAGTAGCAGATGGGTGCTTCTCCTGTGTGCCCTGGCCGGGAATTGAACCCGGGACTCCTGCACACCAGGCCGACACTCTACCACTGAGCAAACCGGCCAGGGCCTATCTTCAGGTTTTAAATTTAGGGCCATGATCTGTTTTGAGTTAATTTTGGTGTGCAGTGCAAGGTTCATTTTTTTCAATATGGATATCTGATTGTTCTAGTACCATTTGTTTAAAAGATAACCATTCACCACTTAATTCCCTTTTTACTTATATTCAAATTTACTGATTCTTTCTTTAGCTATACAGGGGGTTCGCCGGTTACCATAAGAAGTTTCAAGTTGACTACGCTCATTCCCATAAAAACTTAAAAAAATTGAGATGTGAGTGTTTTGGCTTATACTGTTAGCATTGTACTTTTTTTTACACACATTTTTTTGTCATTTTTTTTTTACTTTTTTGTCATTTTTGTCTTTTACTACTGTACAGCATAGAGTATATTCATGTCCTTTGCCTTTTTCTCTGGCTTAGTAGTGTTTTTATGTTCTAGATTGTAATTTTACAACTGTGTTAGGATAGGTATGTTATGCTAGGGTGTGTTTCAACTTACACCAAAATTCAGGTTAAGTCACTGTCGTAGAAACAGAACTGTGTGGTAACTAACCCGAAGACCCCTTGTATTCAGTCAGTTGATGAACTTTTTGAACGTATTTTTCATCTGTTGTTGTATTTTTTATTCCTTGCATTTCCGTCTGATTCTTTCTGGTAGTATATATCTTTGTGCTGAAATGTCTATCACATCATTCCTGTTCTCCAGCTTACCCAGGATGGCCTTATCTGTATTGATCATAATTATTTTAGATTTTTTGCTTGATAGCTCTAATAACTGTATCAGCTATGAGTCTAGTTCCCCTTAACAATGTTTTCATTTTTTTTGTCTTTGCCATTTTGTGTATATTTAATTTGTGACTTAATCTTATCTTAACCAGTATTAAATTAGGTAAATAGTATGTATGCCTATAAATGTCTTATGTTTTCTGCTACATTCTTTTTTTTTTAAGATATATTTTATTTTTTTAAATGTTACTCAGTTTAGAGAGAGGAGAGAGAGAGAGAGAGAGAGAAGGGGAGGAGCAGAAAGCATCAACTCCCATATGTGCCTTGACCAGACAAACCCGGGATTTTGAATTGGTGACCTCAGCATTCCCAGGTCAATGCTTTATCCACTGTGCCACCAGAGGTCAGGCCTCTGCTACTTTCTTAAGGTGGTTAAGTCACCCTCATCTGAGTTTGGGCCTTGATATGCACCATTAGCTTTAGCTTCTTCCAGTGTTACTTAGTGCTTAGAGTGAGTATTTTTATGTTATCCTCATATCATAATCTTTCTTCAGAGGGCTTGCCCTCAGAGAGACCTCTGTCCATTCTCTTTCTGTTTCCTATAGGGATGCTGCTACTGAATGTTAGTCTTTGAGTGCTGGCTTGTGCTGGGATAAAAAGAGATGGAAGAGTTTCTATTTCTGCTTTAGTCTGTCTTTGGCAGGCTCTATGTTCTTGGTTCTCAGGAATAGGACTATCGCAGTATTCTAGCCAAACTATACCTGTATCTCTGCTTCTTACAAGGGAGTTTCCTGTGCCTTTGCTGGCAGAAGGAGGGTTTAACAATATTGATATAGAATCCTGGGCCCAGAATTGTTTCCTTCTCCTCCTCCAGGGATATAGCAAAATATTTTACCCTTTTCCTAATTCTGAGGGCTTTTTCTTTGTACCCTGCTCCCTAAATGACTTAAGGTTTTTGTTCTATAAAGAAAAGTCTGGGTAATACTTTGTTACTTTCCTGTAGCTCGATTGCTTTTTCCTTCAGGATTATACAATCAAAGAAAGTTTTCTCTGTCTCCTGTCCTGTACCAAACCCATGTTGAGGCTTAGTAGAGGTTTGTGTATAAGAGGTATCTGCAGCTCCCATGGGTTCTACACTTTCACACTATTTGGCCTTTATAATTTGTTAGAAGTTTTCGATGACCTGTTAACCATTTACTCCTGTGGTGCCTTGTGTCTGCTCTGCCACAGGTGAGCCAGTGCTCACATCCTGCTGTTCTTTAGGCATCTACCTTCCCTTAGATTGCAGGCTGTTCAGTTTCTCTGGGTCTTCAGCTCTCGGAAGGGTTGAGCAAAGGTTTGTATAGCCTCTGTCTATACAAAAGTCAACTGGAAAACAATTTGCTTGACCTTGAGCTTCTTATTTTTAAAACAAACAAACAAAAAAACCCCCCAAACAAACCTCAGCTGATTGTTTGGTATATAGCTATTTATGAATTCAAAAGTCATTTATGTCAAAAGAAAAAAAAACTTATGTCAAATAAAATTTAAAGATTTTTGTCTTTGGATATTTTTTTCTACATAATCGTTCTTATTGAATCACATAATGAACATTTTCACGTTACTGATTTAATTTTGAGTAACACATAAAAGCTTATTTGGTGCTACTTTTATTTTGGAAAAGAATATAATCAGACAGTTATTAAGCAAATGTAACATTAACTTAAAAATGTTGTATACACTCAGCCAATTAACAGAAAAGTACACATAGTTTTTTTTTTTTACTGCAAGCATTAGGATCTGTAGATTTATTAATGAAAATATTTATTTATTGAGAAATGGGACTCAGATTTACATTTTCAAATGTAAGATAGAGACGTAAAGCTGGTCATTGGTTTGGTTTTTTGATTAAGTAACACCATTCATTACTTAAGTTCTTCATGGTTATAAACAGGCATCCTAAATACTATTGTCTTTTCTTCTTTTAAATAATCTATTTGTAATATAATATTCAAGTACTCATAACAATTTTATTTTTAATTGATATTTCTGGCAACTTTATGATCTGATGCAGTGTTGGTATGTTTAACCAGTCATTGCTTTGTGATATTAAAAGTTGTAACTGGTCATATAGTAATTTCCTAATGATAAGAAATGTACATTTATTTGTTTATATATTTTTTTATATTCTGGAAAATATTTTCTGTTGGAGAGTATAATTAAGCAATAAATTATAAATCACTCTCCTCCTTAAAATGTTTAGACTCTCCTGTAAACCAAATGAATCAGTAAATCTTTGGGTGAATAGTGAAAATAAAAGATAAGAATATTTTGAAATAGTAATTTAAAGATTTTACAGTGCTTAATGCAGATTTCACCAAATACAAATACTGCAATTCTGAAACCTGACATATTTAAAATACCTAATATTTTAGAAGACTATTATCTGAGGTAGCCATTTGAAAGTTAAGAAATTTATCATCCTTTTGCTACACTTGACATGGTAACATTGCTCTCTTCTTTATAAATAGAGTCTGTGCTGCCCTTTGTGGTTAATAACCAGTCAACACAGTCAACAGTCAAGGAACTCCTGCACATTGGAACCTTTGGCTGTCCTTCAACAGCATCACAGGTGGTGTGAAAACACAGGTACTGGCCAAAAAAAGAAAAAACAAACAAACTGAATTTCAGAAGGATGGAATATGAACTCACAGAAATAAGCCTTATCTTACTTGGGTAAGATAAGGAAGTTAATTAAAGAAAGTGTTACACAAACATTCACATGCAGTAATTAACTCATATACCATAGGCAAACTATGTTTTCTGATTACTATCTGAGCCATACATGTGATTTTGGTGAGTTTTCACTGTGGTTTGTCTGTTGAACTAGAAAGCAGTTCCATGAGGAGCAGTGAACTTTAGGCTGAGGGAGAAAATGGAAATTAGCTTGGGCAACTGGGAAGCTAGGATGGGTGGTAATGAAAGGAGAGAGAGAGAGAGAAGAGAGAGAGAGGGGAATGTAGAGGACAACACTGTGACTTTATCAGACAGTGATCACAAGGACCTTATCAAGCACTCTGGATCTGTGTCAGAGGTCAGAGAGACACTGGCCACACCAGAGGATCTATGGAACATTAGGTACGTGCAAAGGTGCTGTAAGGGCTGTCCTGCTGTACTTAAGTTATTGTGACCTAGAATCCATAGGATCTACTGTTCTCCCAGAAAGACCATGCCTGAGATTTTGCTACCCTCAAGGTGTCTTCTGAGGCAAAGATGTCTGGGAAGCATGTCACAGCAGAAAAGTAGGAGACTAGGAAGAGCTCAATGGAGACACTCCTGGGTGTTCTAGAAGTAACTCAGTGACACAAGGGTAGAAGAGACTAGAAGTTCTCTATTATATTAATAAGGGCTAAATCAAGTGATATTTTGGTTATTAGTGTGAATGTAACCCTGGTGGAGAAAGTCTTAAAGCCTATATGTCTATCAGATTTGATCTCAACTTTTATTTTCTCAGGGAAACCTTCCAGAATTCCCAGACTAGATGAAGTCTCCTATGTACATAGGAGTCATTTTCTTTCTTGGTACTTATCAGAGTTTGATTAATGTTTTGGTTAATATTTTTTGTTAATATTAGTTTCCCTATTAGACTGTAAGCTTCAAGAGTAAAAGGCTACAGGCTTGAAGCATAGTAGGTGCCTACTATTTAAACAATGAGAAATGCATAAATGATAGTTTTTACATAAAGTTACATGTAAAATTCATTACTTCTTTACTAAATATTAATTAACTCTTAGAAAATCTATTAAAACTCTTCTGAGTACTTCTCCTCTGATAGTTTTGATGTTGGTTTTTGAACCCACATTCATGGTGGAGAGAGGCATTCAGCTCCCACTGAGGAAATAACAATCTAACTATAATATATGATATAAAAAGTAACTGGTAGAAACTGTGAAGAATTCAATAAAAAGATTAATTTGATTACTTGGTGCCAGATAGCTAGTTGATTTGATTGTTACTCTTCACTGAATTGAGTTAATTAACAGCTTGTTTTTATATTGCATAGCTATCTCTATGTCTATTGACACATGATATTATTATTACAGTAAACAAATTGTGGCCCCTGAGAAATGGAGTTTGTCCTATCATTCTATATACCTCTGACTAGAATTCCTAACATTTTTAAAACATTGCATGACTTAATGATTTTGCTCTTGGTGGTGCACACTATAATTTTATCAGTTTAAATGAGCGCACACTAAACATAAAATATTTCTTTTTACATTTTAACATATATATGCTTTACAATAAGCTTTAGCAAATCTGGATATTTAAGAATTTATAAGTAGACAGCAATGAATTATGAAGAACTAATCCTTTTAGTTTGCGATGGCCCTATAACACTTGACGCAATCAGCTACACAGGCTTATAAGATCATACTGTAATGAAACTATTTTTCTTCATTTTTTTTCTGTTAATTTTTATACTCATTTTGTTCTTTTTGGGGGGGGGTTAGAACTAATATTTGAGAATAATTTCACTAACATAATATTGGTTTTACTTCATCTGAAGTTGTAATAACAATATTAAAGTTATTTTATTTACCCTTTGATGATGATTTTAGTGCTGTTGATTTATAAGCTTGTGGTATTTTAAAATAACATAGGATTCTATTTTCTTCTTATCGTAAATGAGTATGAGTGGGGACTGAAAATTCTTCAGTTTGACATATCTAGAGGTCTGTTTAGGGCAGGTAATATCGATGAAGGTAGCCAGCTAGCTGTGGCAAACAGAACACTTGCTGTTTAGATCAGGGGTCCCCAAACTATGGCCCGTGGGCCGCATGCGGCCCCCTGAGGCCATTTATCTGGCCCTCGCCGCACTTCTGGAAGGGGCACCTCTTTCATTGGTGGTCAGTGAGAGGAGCATAGTTCCCATTGAAATACTGGTCAGTTTGTTGATTTAAATTTACTTGTTCTTTAATTTAAATATTGCATTTGTTCCCATTTTGTTTTTTTTACTTTAAAATAAGATATGTGCAGTGTGCATAGGGATTTGCTCATAGTTTTTTTTTTTTTATAGTCTGGCCCTCCAACGGTCTGAGGGACAGTGAACTGGCCCCCTGTGTAAAAAGTTTGGGGACCCCTGTTTTAGATGAAGCCCCTTTTATTTGGCTCCAGCAGAAATACCGGATGCAAAGACCTTCAGGATTTCTGCTTCTTGTTTCCTTTTTTACTTTTCACTAAAAAGAATGGATCTTAATTAAAGAAAAATAACAGAAACCAAAAATACCCTCATAACTTAAAATTAGATAGAGTACTAATCGGCTCTGCCACTTAAAGCATTTATCTCAAAAACCATCAAACTCTAAGTATTCAATAAATAGAAGTTGTAAATAACAAAACTAGCATAACAGCTTTTTTTTATGAGAGACAGACAGACAGATGAAAAGCATTGATTTTTTTGTTGTGTCACTTTAGTTGTTCATTGATTGCTTTCTCATATATGCCTTGATGTGGGGGGAGGGAGTTATAGCCAACCCTGTGACCTTGGGCTTCAAACCAGTGACCTTTGAGTTCAAGCCAACAACCAAGGGGTCATGTCTATAATCTCACACTCAAGTGAGTGACCCCATGCTCAAGCTGGTGAGGCCACCCTCAAGTCAGCGACATCTGGGTTTTGAACCTGGGTCCTCTGCATACCAGGCCAATGTTCTATCCACTGCACCACTGCCTGGTCAGGCCTCAATAGCTATTAATGGTAAGACTAGAAAAGACTAAGTTGGATTGAGCTCTAACTTCTGTATTGCTCAAGAGTTCTTTTAAAAAAAAATCAAACTATATACTCTAATCTGAGTGTGGGCAATGTGCTCACATATCTATTAGAAAGTTTAATAAATAGAGTCTAGAATTTCTGGGGAGATAGAAATCAAAATGGAGCTAAAGCAAAAAAAAAGTAATGGCAGTGAAGCACATTTTCTGTTAATTCTGTAAACTTCCTACCTCAGAAATAAAGTGCCTCGCTCATGCAATCCCATTGAAAGACATTTGTTATTTGCTTGTGCTTGGCTCCCCAAAGGGTCTTTCTGAGTGACTCATACTAATCTGATGAGTTAAGGTTCTAATGGCATGAAATTGCCTAATGTTTTATCTCTTCCATGTAGCTATTGCATTTTAACCCAGACCTTCAATGCCTTAACCCAGTGGAGTGTGTAATAAGATTAGAATGACCAGACATAGGACCTTGTACCTGAAAGAATGTAGCAGTCAATGACTGTGGATAAATGTGAACATTTCAGGTACTAGTCAGGCCAGGGACAAAACATTTTTAAGAAGAAACACATTTTAATCCCTTTCCAGTCTACAAATGAACACTCGTTAGAACACTCTCTATTCTAGGTTGCATAAAAAGGGGATATTTTATAGCTTTATATTTGTTTTGAAATATCCCCTAATTCTTGTGAGCATTATATTATATAAAAATAATAATTTGATGTTTTTGAAAAAAATTTTCATCAGTGGTGTTGGAATTGCATAGGCAGATTATTAGAAGACAAAAAGAGGACTAATGAGATGATCTCTTTTTTAAACTCCATTTTATAGTGATATTTTGTGCTTTCTTTAACCCCATCAATATAATCTTATAATAAAATCTTATTAGTGTTAACAAGCAGTATATTGGTATTGTTTTCAACTGCGGGATCTATCCCTGCCATAAGTCCCCAAGACATTTTGGAGTTCTTAGGGAATGTCAAACACATGCTCACAAATGCATCCAATGTGGCATATACATTAATCTTCTTCTGCTCTAGCATTTTCTCTCTGCTAAGACCAGACAGCTCTGAAGCTGTGTTTCACTGTTTCTTCCAGTGGTCTACATCCTCCTGGGAACCATTTCTTTTGTTGTGCACTAAGTAGCTTAACTGGGTACTGTAGTCACCTCCATGCCCCTTCTCTACCTCCTCTGGGCACAATAGCTTGGACAGGCATTGCTCATATTACCGCTCCTGAGTTGGGGCTTCTGAGGTTCCGCAGTGTTACAGTTAGTTCTCTTTGAAGTTCTTCGACCCCCAATGTGGGGTTACAGTCTCAGCAGAGATAGATAAGTAGATCACTTCTCTCTTTGCTGTTCTACCTTGTACTTTGCTCCAAAACACCATAGAGTTTTATGTAAAATAATTCTCTCAATTTTAATTATAGGCCCTTTTCTCCCTGAGTCCATATAAAGCATAAATTGAGGAATACACTCAAGTGAGGTATCATGTCTTGTTTATAATAGACAATCTTTTTTAACAACGAGGATTTTTTTTTTGACCACCTGTGTGCATCTGACTTCTCTTTATTTAGGAAATGTTTTCTCTCTACAAATTGTATGTCATAAACAGCACCTGGACAGCTACTGTCGGACTGTCAGATGCCACCACAACCTGGCAGGTACACAGTTCACCTGGGCTGATGCATATCTTCAACTGTGATTTTTATTGGGATCAAAAATGGGTCTCAGTAATTATCTTCTCTAATTCATACTTGTTTAAGCAGAGAGAACTTATGAGAGTATGGCTCTAAAACAGACTTTTTTTAAACCTATTTATTAATATCTATAGAAATATTTTCTACTTTTTGCTGCAAATGTTCAGGTAGACAATGAACAGCGAAATATGATAAAATGATCTTTCTAAAATGTGTGTAGTCCAAGACCAGGATAGAAATTTAATGGAGAAGATAAAAGACCCAAATGAGTCATTTTTATTTTTTTTCACCCATGAATCAAAATAGAATCTGTAAACCATCTAAGATCTATGTTCTCATGGGTAAAACAAAACAAAAACAGAACAAACCTCAATACTGTTTGTGTGATATATATTGATTGACTGCATAACAGCCATTCTATCTTCATCCATGTATCAGAACCGCCATCTTTGTCAGCAGTAATAAGACCAGCCCCAAGGAACAAATTGCTTTCAGTTAATCATGCTGACTCCATCCCCTTTCGGCAATGACTGGCCTAGGGATAGGTATATGATTCAGTCTGACTAAGGAGATAAAAATGGAATACAGGAATCTTCTGGGAAATTTCTTTCCTTTCTTATCAAAGAGGAGTTGCATATGAAGAAAGCTCATCCTCAATGCTCTGACAGCACGCATGCTTTCTGTATATAGAAATGGACATTTTACGGTCAAGTATTTGGAGCTCTAGTCGACATTTTAAGGTTATGTATATAGGTCCAGAGTAGCAGTCAGACCCAGTGCTCAGACTCTTGGAGCTGCTAAAAAACTCTTGAATTGCTAACCTCCAAATTTTATTTTAAATAAACAGGAAATGTCCTTATTTTGATTAAGTCATGGGTTGGCAAATGACAACCTGCAGGCCAAATCCAATCCACAACCTGTTTTTGTAAATAAAGTTTTATTGAAATAAAGTTATTTCATTCATTTATGTATTGTCTATGGCTCTTTTCACTATAACAGCAGAGTTAAATATTTGTAACAGAGATAATATGGACTGCAAAGCTTAAAATATCTGCTATCTGCCCCTTTAGATAAAATATATGCAAACCTCTATATTGAGTTGGCATTACTAGATTTTTCAATTGTTATTTCAAAGAATCTAAAGTGATAAAATAACATCTACATTTATTGAACTAACAACTACATTTTACACCATATAAACCTGTTAAATTTAGACAAATTCTTTTCTAAATAAAAATCAGATTTAAAAAATATATTTATCAAGTGTTTAAGAGCTTATGTCTATGTTGTAATTCACCTCCTAACTCTAGCCGATAGTTTGCACTAAATTGAAATCATCTTAATTTAATCTAGTAGGATTTAAAAAAGAAAGAAAGAAAGAAAAGAAAACAAACTAAAAAAGAAACTTGAACTTTTTCTTTCCAAATGAGATATTTAATGAAAATGCTTTTAGGGCCCAAGCTATTGAGTGTTACAGCTATTTCAAAGTGACATTTATGCAGACTATGTAAAACATTCACAGAGTCACTAAATAGCGTCCTATAGCCATCCATTTATCCTTCTTTAATCATGTAACAAAAGAACTAATTATGATCGAGTCTTAGTTTCAAAAATATTGTCTTTTTAGAAGACTTCCCTGGAGTTTAAATAAGTCAGATTGCTACATAGTCTTAATAAGACTTGACACCAATTTCTATACCTAGGAACTAAAGAGTTATAAAGTAGAAAAAGCTTGTGATATTTCTTGGGGGTATCTTTAAATGAAAATAATTAACTACACCTTAATGTCTCCCCCTTGTTTCTTAATGTATATGACACAGAAATATACATTTAAGATGAACAATATTAATGTGTTAATCAAACTACAGAATAGAGACTTACTTATCTTTTTCTCTCCTGTAATTGTAGAAACACAGAGTATAGATAGCACAGTGGGCTACCTCCCTCCATGCACAGCCTTCCTCTACTTAATCTCATTTCCCCTTTATGATTAAATGGCATTGAAAGATTTCTTCCATGATTCAAAAGGATTGTTTTCTGATACTTATTTTAATATGAAGGGAGAATATGCTCATTCTTTATCAAAAATGTTAAATACAGCATTTCTTATCAACCATTGATGATGAATGAGATCTTTTCTTAGTGTGGGAGAGAATATTACACACATCTTGAGTCTTACCACAAATCTCTCATAGTAAAATTCAGCTTGCCAATTTGCCGAATGAGAATATGTCTTCAGTCTTGAAAGGTATAGTGACAACAGAAGACGATTCAGACAGACCTTTGTTTTTTTCTCCCTGTGCTTAGGCTTAAAGTAAATAACAGGCACAGATGAAATCGTATTTGTTTTGAACAGAGAAAAAATCAGGCTGATAAAATTTGTTTTAAGTAGACAGCCTGTCATCATATAGTCTCTGTCATTTATTTGCTATCAAATGAATGTGTGAATAGTTCTAGATATTGTGAGAAGATACAGTGGAAATTAAACCAGCAGACACTATTCTTTTAGAAACTAGAGTAAGCTAGAGTCTGTGTTAAATAAAAAATAGTGCTATGGCCTGACTAGTGGTGGCAAAGTGGATAGTGCATCAACCTGAGATGCTGAGGTCCCAGGCTCAAAACCTTGATGTCAGCAGCTTGAATATGGGCTCATTAGGCTTGAGCACAGGCTCAGGAGCTTGTATGCGGGGTCACTGGCTTGAGCATGGAATCATCGACATGATCCCATGATCACTGGCTTGATCCCAAAGGTGGCTGGTTTGAGTAAGGGATCACTGACTCAGCTGGAACCCCCTGGCAAGGCACGTATCCGAAGCAATCAATGAACAACTAAAGTGCTGCAACTACAAGTTGGTGCTTCTCATCTCTCTCCCTTCCTGTCTTATTCTCTCTCTCAAAGAAAAGGATAGCGCTATGTCCACTGAAATGACTATATTGATGCCATCTTTCAGCAGTTACTGAACACCTGCTATAATTGGATCCAGCTAGACCCAGAGGTACAGCTGTGCACAAAGCAATGCTCTTGCTATTATGAAACTGACATCTAACTTATCCCAGAAGTCCTCTGTCACTTGAGAATCTAGCTAGTAAATGGGATAATATGTTCAAACATCGCAAAGTTTTTTATAGGTGGGGAAAAATATGCCTTTTAATTTTTATTGAATATTATTCCATTATCTGAAGGAAATAAATGATGATAAATTTGAATCAGATACTGTAGTCTGAGTAATTTCACTGCTGCTACCTCATTCTAACATAAGGAGTGAGGAAACTGATGTGGAGCCGTACAGGCATTAATTAGTACTTTATGAATGAATTCTGTGTCAGAATCTTTGAATATGCCAGTTTGTCAGTTTTGTGTCATTCATGAACTGATCCCTCCCCCCAATGCTATTATTTTGCAGATCAAGTGTGCAGGTGGCAGGCAAGCATTGCATAGTTAGTTAATGCGTGACACACATAGAAAGTAAGTGAAATCAGTCGTCATAGCACTTTGCTCCATGCCATCCAAGGTTACCAACACTGACCTAGGAGAAACTGGGTGTCAATTTACTGGACTCAAGGGATCGAGATCATGGACCAAAACTCTCAGATTCTTTTTCTACCAGATAAGCAAAATACTTGAACGTATGAGAGATCGACTTTTTTTTTTTTTTCCTGAAGCTGGAAACGGGGAGAGACAGTCAGACAGACTCCCGCATGCGCCCGACCGGGACCCACCCGGCACGCCCCTGTCTGCCCCTCCGGGGCGTCGCTCTGCCGCGACCAGAGCCACTCTAGCGCCTAGGGCAGAGGCCAAGGAGCCATCCCCAGTGCCCGGGCCATCTTTGCTCCAATGGAGCCTTGGCTGCGGGAGGGGAAGAGAGAGACAGAGAGGACAGAGAGGAAGGAGGGGGGGCGTGGAGAAGCAGATGGGCGCTTCTCCTGTGTGCCCTGGCCGGGAATCAAACCCGGGTCCCCCGCACGCCAGGCCGACGCTCTACCGCTGAGCCAACAGGCCAGGGCCGAGATCGACTTTTTAAATGTTGTTGAACTTGCTGGGGAAATTTAGGCAATTCTAACTGTATTAGAGTCAACCTACAAGAACTTTGTAGTGACTTGGATCTTCCTCTTAAGTGTTATTTCCTACTTGTATTTACACTGCCTACAGTGCCATGTGGTTGGATGTATTAATATATGTTCCATAGAATCTCCACAGGTGCAACATTCTGTCTTAAAACGCACTCTTGCATCAAGAAAATACTATAGATTTAAAATAAAGATTATAATGAAACTTTTTGTGTGGTAGGAGTCCAAATGTATATACTATCAAATTTCTTCCCACGAGCTAGACAATTTCTATAATGGAAAGAAAGGGGGAAAAAATAGAATATGCTGAATACAAGTAATTGAATGAGTAATTATAAAAAGGATATATAACTTGGCAGTGTCATGATTTACTTTTAAAACTGTAGAATATTTATGAGAGATTTCTATTTATATGAATAAGCCTTTATATGGCTTGTATTGTAAATAATAAAAGAAAGTCCTCTGGACTCATATGGTAGCAAATGAAAATATGTGAGGTTCTAATTAATCAAAATGTAATAGCCATAGTTTACTAGTTAAAATTAAAATAGACACATTAGTTAAATAATCCAGGTATAATTATTGGTCCATAAATCAATCTAGTTAACCCAGGATTTCTTAAACTTAACATGTTGAACATTTGAGCCTTATAATCTTTGGCGTGAGGATTGTCCTGCGTATTGTAAGATGCTTAACAACATCCCTGGCCTCCACCCACCAGATGCCAATAAAACTGTTCCAGGATCAACAACAAAAAGTGTTCCTACATATTGCCAAATATTCTCAGAGGGAAACATTACCCTTGGTTGTAACCACTGACTTAACCCTTTTTAATCCTGCATTAGTATTCGCAATATGCTATAGTGAACATAAAAGAGAGGAAGAGTGGTG
This sequence comes from Saccopteryx bilineata, assembly GCF_036850765.1. Taxonomy (NCBI): domain Eukaryota; kingdom Metazoa; phylum Chordata; class Mammalia; order Chiroptera; family Emballonuridae; genus Saccopteryx; species Saccopteryx bilineata. The sequence goes on along the minus strand of NC_089501.1, from coordinate 12,328,558 downwards.
AATGAAGTAGAATAATTAATCACCTGTTTATATTTGTAGAAAATAAGTGCAGTCTGGTATATGTTAGCAATTTTAAGAATGAGAGTACAACAAATACTAGCTTACCATAAAAACTAACAAGAGTATAATTATATCTTATTTCTATTATTGGAAATGCACTTTAGGTTCTTATAGACTTTGGGAACAATATTAGTAATCTTACCATTATGTTGTAGGTTATGGAATACAGTAAATATAAATGATAAATTGTGCCTCAAAATAGAGAGGTAGTAGTTTCACTGTCTTCCATACTTATTAGATGACAAATAAGCTATTATGTAGGGTTCTGGAAAATTAATCAAATTTAGTATAGTTTTGGCAAGTATAGAAAGATTTCAGAAGAGAAACACCAAGTTAAAAATTCTTAAAAACACATCTAAGCCATCATGGTGGAGAGGGAGATGGACCAGGGTCTGACTGTTTCAATAAAAATAGATTAGAAGTTAGAATATAATAATTTTTCAATAATTTGAAAAGCTTTCTTTTGAAAGAATTTTGCCTACACTTTGATGTATGGGGTCTCTATGACAGGTGTCAAATATATTCTACTCAGTCTAGTTGGCTCCTCATCCTTCAGGTCTCAGTTTAAATGTCACTTTTTAAAAATGTTCTCCCTTGGCCCTTTATATAAATTAGCTTCTTCATTATTATCTCACATTACATTCTATTAATAGCTTCATAGGGCTATCATACTGTGCAGATAAAGGTTTACTTAAGTAATGACTTAACATTTGTTGATGCACTTGAGTGTAAGTCTTAAGAAGGCAGGAGACCTAGCATTTGTTCACCACTGCAACATCAGCAAATAGCTCAGAATCTGGCTTAGAGTTTGAGTTAACTAAATATATATTTAGTTAGTAAATGAGTAATGTGTTATAATAAGTTGTTTAATAATAATATGCTTGGTACAGAGGTGCTTCACAATTAGTATGACTATTTTTTATCATATTTCAGAAGTGAGCTAAAATTGTGTGTTGGATCTGGCTCACAATGGCTCATGGGAGCCAACTGTGAGTCTTTTCTGGACTCCAGATTCAGTGATGTCAGGAAGACAGATTGAAATCGATTAAGGCAGAAATAAACAAACACTATCAATCAGGGATTCTTTTTTTTCTTGAGAGCTGGTTAAACATTTATCAACACATCACTGCTGTTGAGGATAATTCTGTACAAAATTGGCAGTGCTATAATTAAACTCAAGAATATAGAAAATTAAGTTGTTTGGGACAACTTTCCTGAAAAATATAATCAGAAAAAATAAGAATAGCATTTAAATATTTAAATATTAAAATAAAAGATCTGTGTTTAAAGACAGTAGAATGCTATAATTTCTTCAGGGATAATGCTTTACTGGACACAGTTAAAGGAACAATTCACTGAAGGGATGAGGAAATGATGGGAGGGGAATTATTTTGCCAATATAATAAAAATCTATATTCAGTTATTTAAAATTTAAAGGCTAAATTTAACAGGGTGGTATTGATCAGTAAGAGTACATAGTGAACATCCCTATAGCATTTGAACAGTTGATTATGTTGTGTATCCATCGCCTTAAGTCAAATTATTTTCCGTCGCCATTTACTTGTCCCTGTTTACCCCACTCTTCCTCATCCCCTTTCCCCTGGTAACCACATCACTTTTATCAATGTCCATGAGTCTCAGTTTTATATCCCACCTATGTGTGAAATCATATAGCTCTTAGCTTTTTTCTGCTTTACTTATTTCACTTAGTATAATGTACTCAAGGTCCATCCATGCTGTTGTAAATGTTGCTATGTCATCATTTCATGGCTGAGGAGTATTTCATCGTATATATCAATATGTACCACATCTTCTTTATCCAATCCTCTATCAAGGGACACTTTGGTTATATCTATGTCTTATATATAGAAAACCCTAAAGGCTCCACTGAAAAACTATATTCACTTTTAAAATGCCTCAAACAGACCCTTTTCTAGATGACAGACCTGTGCTTTCTTGAATTTGAAGCTGCCAAGCTCAACATGAGTGACAGACATCCCACTTTTATTTACTTTTTACATGGAATAAATGGGTCAAAACCTAATTCAAAGCCAAAAATTAAAGCAAAATACTTAAAACTTGAATACAAATATTTCATATTGCCAATTAAGTCCAGAGTCATATGCTTTAAAAACAAGGTTGTGAGAAAAATATGGTAAATTTGAAGCAAACCTTACTGACATTTTGATTAAATGTAAATAAACTATATACTCCAATTAAAAGGCAGATTGCCAGACTGTACATAAATGCCAAATAAGTTTTACTTATAAGCTGCTTATAAAAGATATCCATAATTAGAAAGATATAAAAACTTTGAAAACAAAAAAATGCAGGAGAAAGTTGTAATAAAATAGATTTTATATTAAAAAAATGCTAGAAATGAGTACATTGAAGAATGATAAAATGTTTAATTCACCATGGATAATATTATCATTCTAAATTTATATGTATTTACTAAAACATAGTATAAAAATATAAAGCAAAATTGACAGAACAAAAATTATACAAAAATACAATTATAGAGAGATTTTTAAAAATATAATAGAAAAGATCAACAAAGATAAAAGTTTGCTCTTCAGAAAAATAAATAAATTTGATAAACCCTACTCATATTAATCATAAAAAATGAGAGAAGACACAAATAACTGATGTGGATAATTCAAAAGGTGGCATCATTAAAATAAATGGAAAGATTATTTCCAAACTTAACTTATGAAGAATATTTATATCCCAAAAATCTGCAAAGTACATTTACAAAAGAAAAATTAAATGCCAATATCTTTCATGAATAGATAAAAATTCTAAACAAAATAGAAGTACAACAAATTGACCAATATATAGAAAGGAAAATACACGGAATTGTGTCTGCTTTAATAATGCAAGGTTAATTAACATTTAGAATTCAATCAATGTAAATTAACATATTAATAGACTAAAGGAGAGAAAAATATTCACAGTAAAGTCAGTTTTAATAAACACTACAAATAACTTAGACTTTCGCCAATAATAAAATGGATACAAAGATTTTACTGTAGTCATGCAATGTAATATTAATCAACAAGAAAATGAATGATTGCCTCAACAACAAAAATAAATCAAGCAGCCTGACCTGTGGTGACGCAGTAGACAAAATGTTGACCTGGAATGCTGAGGTCTCTGGTTCAAAGCCCTGGTTTTACCTAGTAAGGCACATACAAGAAGCAACTAGTTGGAGTTGGTCTTTCCTGCTTCTACTCCCTCTTTCTCTCTTTCCCTCTCTCTCTCTCTCCTCTCTCTAAAATTCAATAAATAAAATCTAAAAAAATAAATAAATCAAGCAAAGATAATTCTAAAAATATAATCAAACAAAAAAAGAAACAGGTACTTCTGTATGATACCATTTATATTAAGTCTAAAACCAGACAGTATTAGTTTATGGTATTCAAAGTGGTATTGACAATTAATTGCCTCCTGTGGTATTTTCATATTTCACTTATTTTCTTGGGATGTACTTAGTTAGGTGTACCATCGAGCTATACATTATATTTGTTTATTTTCATCTATAAATGTTTTTCTTAAATAAAATTTATTTTAAAACATGGCAATGGCAACCTTATTATACTGGTATACTTCTCATTTGATTTTGACTGATAATTTTTTTTTTTAGTTTAACTTCTGTTATTGTCTTAATTTAGTCAAATTTATGGAAATAATTAAACTAGTTAATGTAGGCAGGCATGGCCTTATGGGTAATAATACATGTTTACTAATTTATTAAGCATTTTATAAACTTAAAATATCATGACAGTTAGAGGGATTATGTAGGGCAGATTGATATACCGTATTGTGATGTAAAACTATTCAATTATTTTAATGAATAACAAAATGAATACCAATTTTAGGAAAAGGTGTCTATATTGTATAATACTTATACATCCTTACAGAAATTCTGTGTTATTTAGAATAATTCTAGAACAAAATTTACATAAATAGATGTTTGTGAATTCAATGTTGATTTCTGAGCAAGGAGATCATTATATGTTTCTCAGGAGGAGTCCCAGCTTTTTGAAATAAGCCCTGATCAAATCATGTTGTGCAAATTTGCGCAGTTACCGTTGGTAGCGCTGCAGGTGCCATTATTTTGAAGTGATCTTGTAATACCAGCACATATAGACATCTTTATTCAAAGAACTGTGTGCCAGATATTACTTTCCTTTAAAGAATTTTCTGCTCTGTGTTTTTCCCTCTGGTTTTTGTACTGTCAGGGCTGAGGACTCGATAGGTTGATAGTTAAAAACAGCAGCCATAAGATAGAGAAGTCAAATATTTGTTCCATTAAGTATTAGTGACTAAATTAGTCTTCTTCCCCACCAAATTTTATTTTTGTTTATATTTATTTCTTGGTAAAATACTCACTAATCTTATTTTAACAGGGATCAGCAGGTATTCCTTCAGAATGTCAAACTTCATTATTGATTGTACCAAAGGACAATTGTTGAAAGCTGCTCAGCAAATTGAGCCCAGTTCACACCTCCACACAGAAAATGATAATCAAGACATCCCTCCAAAGTAATTTCAGTGACATGGCAGCAACAGCTCCCCGCACACTGAAGGGAAGTGCTTTCTAGGTCACACATAGGAGACAGGCGTTTATTAGTTTGGGCCTTTGGATAATCTCCCCACTGCCTGAAAATCCCATTAAGGGAAACAGTAGTTATTTCAGCTTCGTGACTGAGGCGGCGGTGCACCTGTCTGCAAAGGAGCATGTTTCAAGACATTGGTTCACTTGATTTTATGAGAAATGACTACCGGAGGAAAGGCAAACATTCTTCACGGGGGGAAGAAAGCACTTTGAATTTTTCAAGCAATGGCTTCCTTCAAACCATCTAGCGTAGCTGACAATTATTTCCTGTTTGCCAGAGTACTACAATCATAGTTTATGATATTTTAAAAGCATAAAGCTGGGATTGGAACCTTTGAGGCGGAAACTCCAGCCTCTATCGGCAGGGAGCATGCTATAATTTACCTTAGTTTTCACAAAGGTGGTTTTAGAAATGGGCTTCAGAGGAGGCTTGTTAATAGATCTGGCTAACACAATCGAGACCTCTTCTCTAAGGCTCACATTTACCCTTTAGAGATCTATAATATTTTGAATAAAAATCCAGCATCATCTTCACTTAGAGACATTTACTACAAGTAAAGAAGTATCTCTAATGAGAAGATGCTGAGGTCTGACCTACAGACCAGTATTTTTGCAAATATGTCATTTTTTTCATTGTAGTTGGTGAAATAGTTCAGACATAGACTTGGGTCCTTGTTCCCTCACTCAGTGAATGCCCATGTATCAGGGATGTTATGATGAAATAAAATCAGTTTTACAAAATGTCTGTTATTTAGTAGGTGCGTAAAAAATATCATGTTACTTCTGTTAGCTGTTGTTATTTCTTTAAGCTGGAATAAGCCATCACCAATGCACTGCATGCACAGGGATATCTGTTGTTATACAGATAGGACTACAAAATGAGGGAAATCTACTCCTAACGTTTGTGTAAAATTTTATTAAAAAACTGAAGATAAAAGATTTTTTTCCTAAATATTTCCCTGGAAATACGGCTGCCATAGCAGTAGAGCAGCAGCTGAAGGGTGTAGCTGTAGAGGAGGCCGGAGAGAGCCAGGCCAGCCTGGAGGCAGCAGCTCTGGGCTGAGTTCTCCACTCTACCGCTTAGTAGCTGAGTAGTCTTTGACAAATCACACAAACCTTTCTGCACCTTCTTTACCTTATCTCTCTTTCTCCCCCCCAATGCTTTTAATTTATTTTATAAAGTATGTGTGGCTGTGTGTCTCTCTCTTTTTTAATTTCATTTTCAAATACAGCTTACATTCTCTAAAGAAAATGAGGACATCTCTGGCCTTCTCACAGGAACATTGTGATAATATGACTGGATAATATGAGTGTGCATAAATACGATCCTGTCTGTTTGTAAGCCGTAGTGGCAACTTTCACTCTGTCCACGGCTTTCCTCCCCTTTCACTGGACTGAACTGCAGCAGCCTCTACTCAAGTCCTTCCTCAGCGGACTAGTTCCTCATATTAAGACAACATCTTCTCCCTACCTTGCAACACCCCCACCCCACCTCTCACCCCCAACATGGTCTCCAGGTTTAAAGAAGAACAGTTTTGAGGAAATTTCCACACGGGGAGATACAAAACTAACTGTACCAGTAAGTTCTACCTTTTACTGGTTACCATGGGCATCAGTTCGCCCATAGAAACCCCTGATGCCCCCTTTTTAAATAGTCCCCAAATCAACTGAAATCCTTTTTTTTTTTTGGCTTCTCTTAGCAAAACTGAAAAAGACTGACATTATTAAAAGTCACTATAATAAATACATGTTCAACACAGAAACATTAAAAATGCCAATAAAACCAACACTTTTTTCAAAAATTTATAACAATATGGTGTTGTGTGACCTGGTTTTGATACACTGGAAAATGCCATGAAGAGACCCTGAAGAGAAGCTGTGTACCCTTTTGAATAACAATATAACATCCACTTTATAACAAAATATCCATTCATTTATACAGTAAGAATTACCCATTTACAGTAAAGGAGGTTCAATCTCTCTTTTTTTTTTTTCTTTTTCATTTTTCTGAAGCTGGAAACAGGGAGAGACAGTCAGACAGACTCCCGCATGCGCCCGACTGGTATCCACCCAGCACGCCCACCATGGGGTGACGCTCTGCCCACCAGGGGGCGATGCTCTGCCCATCCTGGGCATCGCCATGTTGCGACCAGGGCCACTCTAGCACCTGAGGCAGAGGCCACAGAGCCATCCCCAGCGCCCGGGCCATCTTTGCTCCAATGGAGCCTCGGCTGCGGGAAGGGAAGAGAGAGACAGAGAGGAAGGAGGTGGGGGTGGAGAAGCAAATGGGCACTTCTCCTGTGTGCCCTGGTCGGGAATCGAACCCGGGTCCTCCACACGGTAGGCCGATGCTCTACCACTGAGCCAACCGGCCAGGGCTCAATCTCTTATACTCATAAAACTGTTACTCCTTACACTTATTGCCCATTTCCTGCCTTCTGAAGTTGTCAGAAGTCTAACGCACCCTCACTGACTCTACTTCATTACCCTTTGGTCATACATCCTTTGACATCTGTGTCCTGCTGCCGGCATTTCATTGACTCCAGTTTTCTTTCACCTATACACTACAAATTGCAAAAATCTAACAGCTTCTTCTCAGTCCATATGCTTCTTGATATCTCCTTTAGTTAAGATTCTTGTTTGTTAGTGCCAGAAACCTAGCACTGGGTTGAACAAAGGGAAAAGCGGGCATTTTTTAGAGTGATTCTAGGGAAGTTTGCAAATTAAAGGAAGTGGAGGAAAGTCAGTCGGAGAGAATAAGAATGAGGTCAGTAATAGGGCCCTCTGAGACTTGAACTCTGTCAGGACTCTCTCCTTCCATCTCTACTCACTTTCTCCCGGAGTACCCTGCTGTGGACCAGATCCTCCAAAATGTGGGAGGCAAAGCCATTAGTTCCAGGTTCCGAGCTCAGATTGTCAGAGCTTTGTCAGCCTTAATGAAAACCCTTTTTTATTTCTCCTCCGAGCTGTAGAGAAAGTATTTTAATTGATTAGATGTTGGTTCCACATCTGGGTCCTAACAATTGTGGACAGGGGCTGAAGTGCCATGTTTGGCCCAGCTTGGGACTCATGGTACACCTCTGTCTCTGGCAAGGAAGCACAGGGTATTAAAACCGATGACCCCAGTTGGAACCACAATTGGTATTGAAAAGTACAGTTCTTCTCAATACTAGTAAGTTCTGAACTGGGCTCCTTATTCTACCTTCTTCCTGCTTCAATCCAACCTGCTCATTGATGCCAGAGCAACCTGTTAAAAGCACACCCCTAATCATGCCACATCTATTGATAAGAGACAGAACTGGAGTAAGAAGGGGAAAGAAGTATAAAGTTGATGGATGATCAGATGTAAAATTTTTGAATTGTAACCCTTGGAGTTACAAAAGGTACTCACACCAAATACACTTATTCTTGAGAATTTTGGGTTGCTATGGCTCATAAAACATCTAAAATGATGTTATGACAGAGCCAGCTAATGCCATGTAATTCTTCATCTTGAGGAAGAGAATGGTGAAATGCACTTCTGTCATCTTATGCCAATACAATTTAATTAGTGCAGTTGCTCAAAGCAAAAAGAATTAGTAATTCATAGCACAGATTCTGGAGTCAGAAGACCACCATTGGTTCTTGGCTGCCCAATCTAATAGTATGCAACCTTGTAAAATTATTTAATGTCTGTGTCTCAGTTATTCTGTTATAAAATGCAGATTATTATGTCAATTTATTAATTAAAGAGTTTCTTAATTTTGTACTTTAGCTCTACTGGGAATGCCCTTCAACCCCAAGAGCTCTTCCTAGGAAAGTTGTTCATTCTCATGGTCAGCCAAAATGTCCCCCTAACTTTTATTCTGCTTACAATAGCAACATTTTTGCTAACATTTTATGCTGTTGATTTTAGCTATTAAAAGAATCAAGATTATACATTTACATTATAGTCATTTCTCTAGAGTTAATATGTTTTGAGGTACTAAAGCATCACATACAAGTCTTGTGCTACTGAAGCATCACAGAAAATTCTCACATTTTCTTAATTGTTTTTACAGCTAAATGGACCAAAGCGAGACAGTGATCTCTAGAGAACTAGTTGTGCCTAAAACATCCATTCACTTCTTAGAGAAGATATTAAACATCTCCATTTTGAAAATTTTTGGAAACAATCTTAGAATGGATTTTAAAAGGATTGTCCAGCTGACTAATGGGATAGTAATTTGGGGGAAATTAGAGAATTTTCTTTTTAGAAGACTGGGTAGAATATACTTTGAATTCATCCTGTGGGAACTCTACTTGAGGAGTTAATTAGTATAAGTACTTTGACAATGATTAGGGTTCACCACTTAGGAAAAGATTCAAACATTTCTGGCAAAAAGATTCCCTCCTGAGGCCCTGTTTAGCTTTGGGTTATTGATCAGATGTTTCAATGCAGCTGTAGTTATTGGATTACATGTGGGGAGCTCTTGCAATCTCTAATAAAATGCATAGAAATCATCTATAGAGCTATGTGAATTAGCTGGTTCAATTTCTGATAAAGATGTAAGCTCTAGATTTGTCTTATTAAGACTATACTGATGACAACAACCTCAGCTCTGCTTGGGTCACTGCCGCTTGCGTAAAACCCATTGATATCTATTAGTATCTGTTTTGAGAGGATAAGTTGCTTATAAAAGGATCTCATTTAAAAAATGTTCTTGGTCGGGTAATAGCAAATGTTGGAGAGGCTGTGGAGAAAAAGGAACCCTCATTCACTGTTGGTGGGACTGTAAAGTAGTACAACCATTATGGAGGAAAGTATGGTGGTTCCTCAAAAAACTGCAAATAGAACTACCTTATGACCCAGCAATCCCTCTACTGGGTATATACCCCAAAACCTCAGAAACATTGATACGTGAAGACACATGTAGCCCCATGTTCATTACAGCACTGTTCACAGTGGCCAAGACATGGAAACAACCAAAAAGCCCTTCAATAGAAGACTGGATAAAGAAGATGTGGCACATATACACTATGGAATACTACTCAGCCATAAGAAATGATGACATCAGATCATTTACAGCAAAATGGTGGGATCTTGATAACATTATAAGGAGTGAAATAAGCAAATCAGAAAAAAACAAGAACTACATGATTCCATACATTGGTGGAACATAAAAATGAGACTAAGAGACATGGACAAGAGTGTGGTGGTTACCAAGGGTGGGGGGGGAGGGAGGACATGGGAGGGAGGGAGGGAGAGAGTTAGGGGGAGGGGGAGGGGCACAGAGAACTAGATAGAGGGTGACGGAGGACAATCTGACTTTGGGCGAGGGGTTTGCAACATAATTTGATGACAAAATAACCTAGACATGTTTTCTTTGAATATATGTACCCTGATTTATTAATGTCATCCCATTACCATTAATAAAAATTTATTAAAAAAAAAAATGTTCTTGGTGATTGCCGTATAGAGGTTTTCACAGAGGATATCTAATAGTGTCCCCCTGAAGAAAGACTGGCTGTCCTGAGTTGGGAAGGTCTGTTTGTACTGGGCAAAGACACTGCTTTGGGAAGGACATAGGCAGGGGAGATTCAAGGAAGGTGATTCCTGTACAGCTAGCAAGGCAGTTGAATCAGCCTTGTTGACTAGTAGAACGAGAGGCTGTCTCTGTTATATCTGCTCACTTCTAGTTCCCCCACATGATTATCATTTAAAATAGCAAATAATTTTTCCGGGTTCATTTGGCTCTTGTGCAGATAAAGCTAAATAAACTCCTTTCCTTAATTGTCTAGGAAATACTATATCGGGATATAATATGTTAGAATCTAGTTAGAAGGGAACATTTTGAGACAAAAATGAAGTGCTATAGATTTTATAGACTTCAGACAGGTGCCTGAGGAATGGATGAAAAATAAACAGCTCTCCTGATTTCTCCATAATTCGCTATTCTAAATATATGTATGATTAGATACAGGGACAGCAATATTAGAGATAAAAAATATATTTTTTAAAAACTCTTTTTAAAATACAATTAGGCATAAAGAGTTCTGGTATTATACAATTTCTAAAGTTGTTTTTTAAATAAGCTGCCTTTAGAATAATCTGGAATTTAATACAGCTGTTTCTGTGTTACTGGTGCCTTTGAGGTCAAATGTGAAGTGGGATTGCTTTTTGAAATACTTAAGCTTTCTTTGAAATGTAATTAAAGATCTACTTGTGTTAGCATCTTTTGGAATGCTAAGTAAAAACATGGTTTCCAAAATCTACTTTAGACATACAGAGTAAGAAATTTGGGAAGTGGGTCTGGGAAATAAGTATTTTTAATAAAGAGCATTTTTATTCATAAAGTCTTGTTCTGAACATTTGAAAACTGTTTGTTTAAGGTAATCCAAATGTTTGCCTAGGATCTTAGCTATTATTGATAGGTACAAAACAGAAATATAGTCTTCTTCTATTGAAAGCAATGGATTTCTTGATGTTTTTGAGAAGAGTGTACTGGAAATCTTAATTATGCTTTTGGTAAATCTACCAATAGGGAAAGGTGGCGGTAAGGTGGTTCAGGGGAGAAATTATAGGTGGCATTTCCACATTGGGCTGGAGGAGACTTCTCTTACTGTGAGGCAGGACTTAGAAAAGAAAGTCCAGGTTTTTGGAGTAGCAATCATTCTATAGCCCCTGGATAAACATAACTCTGTCCAAGATACTAGGGATACAAAGACGAATGTGACAAAATACCATCCTTCAAGGAGCTGACATTATTTTGGGGAGACTGACTTGAAAACAAATAATGGCTAGAACAGAATCAGTCACAAGGACAGTGCAAAGGAAGGTAGGATCAAGAAAGTCTCCATTAAATTAATTCTTGAAAGATGAGTTGGAATTTCCAGGTGATTGGTAATGGAAGACTGTAGGTGACAAGATTGAATTTTAAGCCAAGGGATGATATGTGTAAAGGCTTTGACATCTAAAACAACATAATGTATTTGCTGAGCTGTGCATAACTTGATGTAGCAGAAATGTCTAGAACTGTGCATTTGATAGATTTTAGATCCAAGCCACACAGTGCTTATAATTCAAAGTTGGCTCTGTACAGTAAATAGATTTAAGAGAAGTCTTAGATATGTTCTTCCCCTTTGCTGTCAGTAACTATTTTGACCTCTTTTCTTCATCTGTACTTTTCCTCTAAGTGATCTTATCCTGCCTTATGGCTTTACATGCTAACTATGTTTAGGACTTCAGAGAGATATTTTCAGAAGAAGTTTCAGATTGGTATCTTATTTCCTATGTCACCTCTCTTTCTGGCATCTTAAGGATAAGATATTCAAGCTGAAACTCTAGATTTTACTCTCATCCATCAGTTTTTACCTGCAAAATATATTCCAGAGTAGTCTAGCTCTATTGTCATTGCTCTCCGTCACCACAGCCATCATTAGTTCAGATCTCTTTCTTCTTCTTACACTCTAATAATCTATTTTTCTCCCCTAGAAGTTGTTTTCATGATATGTACCGATAAACCGGCACACTCTCCTGGGTCTTCAAACCTTTTTTATTCACTTAGAATAAAAGCAAACTACTCCCATGGTCTCTAAAGCCCTGCTTAATCTAACTTTAGTTTACTTCTTTGATCCTACCCCGAGCCCCTCCTTTCACTACTCACAGGGTTCAAACCAGACCTTGCTGTTTCCCAGCATGCTCAGCTAGGTCCTGCCTCAGGGCCTTTTTTGTTGTTGTTGGTTTTTCTTCTTCCCAGGAAGAAGGCTTTGAGCCAGAATGGCTTTTTCTCATCATTTCATTTTCTCAGCTCAAATGTTACCTCCCAAAAGAGACTCACCTGATCACTCTGCCTAAAACAGCCATTCTAACAACTAAGTACTATTAATCACCCTGCCCTACTTGTTTCCTTTATTATACTTATTGCTGTTTCTAGTTTTCTTAGTTGTCTCCTCTCACTAGAACGTAAGTTCTCTGGGAAAAGGTCCCTTTCTCTTTATTTCACCACTGTATTCCTTCCAGTGGGAACTGTGCCTGGCACAGAATACACCAGGGCGCACTCTATAAATATCTGTTGGACTTGTGAAAAAGAAGACAGTATTTTCAACTAAAAAATATGATGACTATAATCTATAGAATTGCACTGTTTGTTAAGCAGCCACCAACATGTGGCTATTTAAATTCAACTTAAAATTACTAAACTTAAACAAAATTCTAAATTCAGTTTCTCAGTTGTATTAGCCAAGTGTTCAATAGCCACATGTAGTGAGTGACAACCAGGTATAGAATGTATTATCTTTGCAGAAGGTTCGATTTTTCAAGACTCTATTTAGAAAATAAATATTTAAACCATAAAAAAGTAGGTGATAAAGGAGGAAAATATATAAGCACGACAGTTTATACAATTTAAAGAGTAAGTTGAAAACCATAATATTTTCTTTTTTAGAGCTCTCTTAAATAGGATAAATATTCAGTTTCAGAGAAAGCTTGCAAGCCAGATAGCCTGAAGGTGGGTCTTTGGACTTTTGACCTCCCAAAGTCTCTTCTGAATCCACACACAATTATGCTTGAGATTATAATTAAACTTGAATCGTGCCAGCCAAATGCTAAACTTTTCACAGAATCCTCAGAAGACATGGTCTTTGATCAGAAGGAATTTTTCAGGACTTTTTTCAAACTGTATTTAAGAATAGATCACATTTTGCAAGAGCTTTACTAAAAAGAGTCATGATGATTGATGACTCTGAGAAAATGTGACGGAGCCCAAGATTTCAAAGCATTTACTTGTCTTGTTGAATTTACAAATTAGAAGAAATTGACTTGTCCTATTTAATCTGCACAACTTCAGAAACTCTTCAGTTTAAACTGCTAACATTTGTAACCATGTTTTATTAGGTCTTTACCTAAGGACTTGTCAGAGTTCTCCTAGCAGGCTAGTGTGTCTTCTAGCTCATTCCCAGGTTGCATTAAGTCTGCCTCCCTTGTTATGACAACCAGTCAGAGCTCTTCAGAATAGTCCCCAAGACAATATTTTAAAGGAGCGTTTTACTGGGTCTGAATACAAACGTATCCATGGGGCTTGTGTGGTGTCAATTCAAGTCAAGCATTAAGGAGGTTGTCTGAGAAACTGAGATCATGCTTCCGAAGAGTCTTCTGTTCCATATGCAGTGGGTGTGCTGTGAAGGAAGCCAGAGGGAAAGCAGAAAGGGAGAACCCTCTTGTGTTTAGAAAACCAGTTCTGGCTGAACTTTATAGAATGGTGAATCTGCATTTGGCTTCCACCTGGAGAAAGGCAGGTTACTTGATATTCAGAGGAATGAAATAGCATCAGAAAAAGCTTTGTGAGCTGTTTTTATCTTTGTTGGCTTGCAGTGTCATCAGGTATTTCAGGCAAATAGACTTTGCATCAGTTCAGCTGACAGGACTTCATGAATTTTAATATCCTGACTCTATATTCATGTTAGTGTTGATGTATCCTCGCACCTTTTTCCCTTCATTTTTTTTTTCAGTTAAAAAGCTGATGTGTGCCAAAAATACAGGACATTGCCATGTTATAAAGTATTTAAAACAATTAAAGCAGATTAAACAAGAAAATTGCATGAGTTTGTGAAATTTATTCCATCAAATTCATAAACATTAGCTTAGGTTTTATTTAAATAAGCAAAATGGAAGACACATTTTATCATTTTGCTCCTAGGCTCCTGGGCTTGTTTAAACATGGATTCCCTCACAAAACTTGTAATACTTTTTAGTCTTGAGTTTAGACAACCTGAATGTTACTTTTGTCATATCACTGCAAGAGATCATTAAAACTTTGTGTGCTTGCATAAAAATTGTTAATGTATTTTTAAAACTATGTTTATATATAAAAAAGATGAATACAAAATCGTACAGCTACTACTTAGTTTATTTATTGTCGAGGAGACCTGAGTTTGACACATTGGAATAATGTTTTCATATGAGTAACTATGGCTCTCTATAATTAACATATTTGGAGTTGGTTTTGGTCACCTGCATGTTCAGTTACCCAAAGAGGGAAAATGTGAATTATAATCTGAGGTGCAGAGAAATACAGCACAAAAGGGAAAGGTTATGCTGATGGGGAAAGAAATACAAATTCACAATTGTGTGAAATAAAGCAGTTCAATCAGTGTATTTGTTTTCCCATTCTGCGGCATATTGCTGTAGGGAAGACAGATTTGTTTCTTGAATAGGCAAAGCCAGAACAAATTTCTATTTTTGCTACATAATAGATGTCATTTAGAAACACGGAAGTACATAAATAGCTGAAAAGCTGCAGTTCTAGATACAATAATTCTGAAGACTTGAACACAGGTGTGCCATTGCTTTGCTTGGTAGGAAGTTACCTTGTTGTCATATAAAATTCAAGCCCATCCTAAGAAATTGTGACAGAGCTTTTAACAGCTTTCACTGAATTCAGCTAGTTGTTAGGTTTTTGTGGATTGTTATACATTAATAGTTAGCTCACCAACTCAATATTGTTTCCCTTAAATGTGCTGACTAAATAGGGTTAACAATGAAAATATAAAAGTTGCTGAATTTTGGGGTTAGAAAAAATAAAGATAATTTCTGATATAGAAGGCAAGAGAATTAAGTCCAAATATCTGAGTTTATATTAGAAAATATATAAACTTAAACCCCGATTTTCCTCTGGAAAGATTACATTGGTATATCAATTTCCTTAATTTTATTAAATATATTTTCAGCAGTGACTCTAAACATTTTCAACCAGTACTCCTAAAATGATCACCTAAAAGTGATCATATCAACCCAAATGTTAAGAAAAGAAATTTAAATATTTTCATGTTCATAGAGAAAATATTTATTTTGAAAATGGGAAAGCTCAAAAAGTATGTTTAATCAGTTATTTCAGAAATAACAAAAACTTTTACTTAACATTATGGTTCTATATTTATGAGTGTTAGAAGCTATAAGAAAGAGAAGACTAGGCCCTGACTGGTTGGCTCAGCGGTAGAGCGTCGGCTTGGTGTGAGGGGGACCCGGGTTCGATTCCCGGCCAGGGCACATAGGAGAAGTGCCCATTTGCTTCTCTACCCGCCCCTCCTTCCTCTCTGTCTCTCTCTTCCCCTCCCACAGCCAATGCTCCATTGGAGCAAAGATGGCCTGGGTGCTGGGGATGGCTCCTTGGCCTCTGCTCCAGGCGCTAGAGTGGCTCTGGTCGCGGCAGAGCGACACCCCGGAGGGGCAGAGTATCGCCCCCTGGTGGGCAGAGCGTCGCCCCTGGTGGGCGTGCTGGGTGGATCCCGGTGGGGCGCATGTGGGAGTCTGTCTGACTGTCTCTCCCCGTTTCCAGCTTCAGAAAAATACAAAAAAAAAAAAAAAAAAAAGAGAAGACTAATTAACAAAGAGCAAGACCAGGATACTAAATAATGAAATAGTTAAGTGTAACCATAGACCTTGAAAGCTGAATGGGGATTTACAGATCTTTGTCCTCTAGAATGGAAGCCCATGAGGGAAAGGGCTACGACTGTCTTACAGTCTTAAGGGCCCCTGCCCCAGCCTGCAGCAGCTGGCACAGTGTTGAAATGCAATAGGAGATTAACAAACATTTGTTGAGTAAAGAAATTGAAGCTAGAGAGGAGAATGGCTTTTCTGAGTTAAACCCGTGAATTTTACGGTAGATGCAAGAATCAAATCTAAGTCCTTTGTAGTTTTCAGACTTCTGCTCTGATGTGCCTTCATAACTCAGAAACTTCCTTTGATTTTTAGGAGCAAACTCTTACAGCCTGACCACGGTCAAGTTGAGCAGTGCTTATTATAAGTAACTTTCTTTTCATGGGAGTAAATGTTTTCCCAGAAAGAAAATGAGCTCTTATTGCAATAAATATTTTTTTGAGGGGTAAACTTATAGGAAAATAAAAAATCACCATTTATGCCTGGCCTGTGGTGGCACAGAGAATAAAAGCATCGACCTGGAATGCTGAGATCATCAGTTGTAAACCCTGGGCTTGCCTGGTCAAGGCACGTAAGACAAGCAATCAATGATCAACTAAGGCAGTGGTAGTCAACCTGGTCCCTACCGCCCACTAGTGGGAGTTCAAGCTTTCATGGTGGGCGGTAGAGGAGCAACCAAAGTATAAGTAAAAAGATAGATTTAAGTTGTTTTATAAAGATTTATTCTGCCAAACTTAGTGAAAATCCAACATAAAATACTTGGTAAGTAATTATTATTAAATGCTTTAACTTGCTGTAACTCTGCTTTATAAATTTTATAAAGTAAAGTTACTGCCCTACTTTATAAATCATCATTACTGTGGAACTGGTGGGTGGTTAGAAAATTTTACTACTAACAGAGATACAAAAGTGGGCGGTAGGTATAAAAAGGTTGACTACCCCTGAACTAAGGTGAAACAACTATGAGTTGGGGCTTTTCGAGCCCCACCCTTTCCTTCTCCTCTCTCTGTAAAATCAATAAAATAAAATCTTTAAAAAAAAGGCACCATTTAAGATCTAGACATAAAAGATCTAAGATCTAGTGAGCAATTAGTGCCAGTTTGCCTAGGACTTTCTCAGTTCCATCACTGAGAGTCTCATGTTCCACCAACCTCCTCGTTTGTAGACAAATTTGGATGGCTGATCACCCCACTCAGATCTAAAAGAGACACAACAGGATTAGGGAAGGTTCTTGTGGATATAAAAAATCCAGAAGGGTGCACATTTTCTCAGAATATATATCCCATTGTGATATTTTGGGGGAAACTGCATTATTGTTATCTTTATAAATAAACAAAATATCAAAGAAACATTCAGGATATACTTTAAATTTTTTTTTGAAGTTCTTTGCTGTGTAAAAATTATTTGATTAGAAAAATATGAGAAAGTTTGATACCTTGGTTAGGTTGGAAGAGTACGGGTAAATGCAATAACTACATAACTTTGTATAATTAGAAAGTCTTACATGTAAGGCATGCTCACATAAAGCTTTAATTAATATAAGGTTTATGGTACAGCAGGAGAAAAAAAGCACAGGTAGTTACCAAAGGGACCTCTCAGACAGGCGGGATGAATGTGCTTTGTTTTGGGGTTATGAACCATCTAAGATATATGAGAGACATTTATTTTCAGGAGGTCTCAGACACTAGTTTGCTAAATGAGGTGGTTTTTCATATTCATTTTTATTTTTTATTACTAAACTGCTAGGGACACAGCTAAAACTAGGTTGTGTAACCAATGAAACTATGTACAAAACATCAAACTATACACCCTAAACATTTTAAGGAAGATAGTATAGATCATTTCCAGGGGAGTTTTGAACTTTATACCTAGTACATTTCATCTTTATTTTGGCCATTCTCAGAGATAAGCATAGAGTTACTCAAGTCCTGCTAGCTAACCACAAGTTAACGTTAACCATGCACAGTGGATAGTTTACTAGAGGTTACTTCTTATATAGTATTTCATAGTAAGAAGATGAATTTAAAAGGTACTTATGAATAATAGCTATAAAATAATAAACTTAATTGAAGATTAACCCTCAGAATACTAGAACCAGGTTATAATTTCTGATACCTGACTATTAATTTAGAATAAATGAAATGAAGAATTACTTTGTGATCCAAGTGGTAAACCCACGTGACTTAATTTACTATGATATCATTTGAGAAAATCTCATTAGTAGCTTCAAAATGGATTTAAGTAACTTGTAATGACCTAACTAGAATAAGGCTGTAAAGAAATGAGAATATCTGTGGATATCCTTGAACTCTGAGGTTAATATCAAAAGGCTAACACACATTCTGTCATAACTCCATAGATTCCCTTATAGAGAGTTAGTATTCTGCTCAACAGATCTTACATAACACTCAGGGTAGCATTTCTTCCTTTCTTACTTGGGTCATTTTATCAAGATTCAGGATTTCAGGGGTGGTAGCTAGGAAATTTGGCAACTTAGTCTATGGTAATGAGTTAATCTCACAATCAGGTCCACTTACTATGTTTTATTTTTTTATGTTCTTATTCCAATGTATTTCTTTTTTAAATTTTTTATTAATTTTTAATTTATTGTGTTTACATGATTCAAGTATCCCACTGAATATAACTCCCTCACCCCACACCCCTGTGTCCCTTTTTATACCCCCTTTGCCCTCCTTCACCTAACTCCCTACCCCTTTCCATCCAGGATTTGCTGTCCAGTTAGCTATATCTCTGTTATATATATACATATAGTTTCACTAATCCCTTTACATTCTCTGATCCCATCTCCACATCCCCCTTCTCTCTGACTGCTGTCCCTCTGGTCCCTGTGACCCTGTTTCTGCCTTTATTCTGTTCCTCAGTTCACTTTGTTCATTAGATTATACATATATGTGAGATCATATGATATTTTTCTTTCTCTACCTGGTTTATTTCACTTAGCATAATAATCTCTAGGTCCATCCATGTTGTCACAAAAGGTAAGATTTTCTTCTTCCTTACAGCCACGTAGTATTCCATTGTGTATATGTACCATAGCTTTTTAATCCACTTGTCCACTGAAGGACACTTGGGCTGTTTCCAGATCTTGGCTATTGTAAACAATGCTGCCATAAACATGGGAGTGTACATCTTCTTTTGAATCAGTGATTTTGCATTCTTAGGATATATTCCTAAAAGTGGGATGGCTGGGTCAAAAGGCAGTTCCATTTTTAATTTTTTGAGAAAACACCAACAGTTCTCCACAGTGGCTGCACAAGTCTGCATTCCCACCATCAGTGCAGAAAGGTTTCCTTTTCTCCACACCCTCTCCAGCACTCATTGTGTTTTGTTAATGAGCCCCATTTTGACAGGTGTGAGGTGGTATCTCATTGTGGTTTTAATTTGCATTTAGTGATGTTGAACATTTTTTCATCTATCTATTGGCCATCTGTATATCCTCTTTGGAGAAGTTTCTTTTGCTCGTTTTTTGATTGGATTGTTTACCTTTCTGGTGTTGAGTTTTACAAGTTCTTTATAAATTTTGGTTATTAACCCTTTAACAGATTATTGGCGAATATGTTCTCCCATTGTGTGGGTTGTCTTTTTATAAATATTTTGTTAATGGTGTCTTTTGCTGTGCAAAAGCTTTTTAGTTTCCTATAGTCCCCCCTTTTTTTAAGGTTATGACAGTTTTTTTTCTTTTTTCTTTTTAATTAATTTTAATGGGGTGACATTTATAAATCAGGGTACATATGTTCAGAGAAGACAATTGGACTTTGGGTGATGGGAATGCAGCATATAGTCCCTTTTGTTCATCCTGTCCTTTATTTCATTTGCCCATGGAGATAAATCAGCAAAAATATTGCTATGAGAGATATCGAAGAGTCTACTGCCTATGTTTTCTTCCAAGATGCTTGTGGTTTCATGACTTACATTTAAGTCTTTTATCTATTTTGAGTTTACTTTTGTGAATGATATAAGTTGGTAATCCAGTTTCATTTTTTTTGCAAGTACCAGTCCAAATTTCCAACACCATTTGTTAAAGAAACTGTCTTTACTCCATTGTATGATCTTCTCTCCTTTGTCAAATATCAATTGTCCATATAGGTGTGGGTTTATTTCTGGGTTCTCTGTTCTGTTCCATTGATCTGTATGCCTGTTCTTATGCCAGTACCAAGCTGTTTTGAGTATGATGGCCTTGTAGGATAACTTGGTATCAGGAAGTGTGATACCTCCCACTTTATTCTTCTTTTTTAAGATTGCTGAGGCTATTTGTGTTTTTTTTTTAGTTTCATATAAATTTTTGGAATATTTGTTCTATATCTTTGAAGGATGTCATTGATATTTTAATAGAAATTGAACTGAATTTGTAGATTGCTTTGGGTAATATAGACATTTATTCTTCCTATACATGAACATGGTATATGCTTACACTTGTTTGTATTTTCCTTGATTTCCTTTATCAATGTTTTATAATTTTTTGAGTGCAAGTCTTTAACCTCTTTGGTTAAATTTACTCCTAGGCACTTTATTTTTTTTGTTGCAATAGTGAAGGGGATTATTTTCTTAATTTCTCTTGCAAACAGTTCATTGTTGTATTAAAATGCCACTGGTTTCTGAATATTGATTTTTTTTATCCTGCCACCTTGCTGAATTCATTTATCAGGTCCAGTAGTTTACTGAGACTTTAGGGTTTTCTATGTACAGTGTTATATCATCAGAAAATAATGATAGTTTTACTTCTTCTTTTCCAATTTGGATGCCTTTTATTTCTTCCTCTTGTTTGAGTGCTGTGGCTAGGACTTCCAGAACTATGTTGAATAAAAATGGTGAAAGGGGCACCCCTACCTTGTTCCTAATCTTAAGGGGATTTTTAAAAATTTTTGCCTATTATTATGATGTTGACTTTGGGTTTGTCATAGATGGTGTTTATCATGTTGAGGTATGATCCCTGTATTCCCAATTTGCTGAGAGTTTTGGTCATAAATGAGTGCTGGATTTTATCAAATGCTTTTTACGCATCTATCGATATCATATGATTTTTATCCTTCCTTTTGTTTATGTGTTGAATCACATTGATTGATTTGTGAATATAGTACCAGCTTTGTCTACCCAGAATAAATCCCACCTAATCATAATGTATGATTTTTTTTCATGTGTTGTTGAATCTAGTTTGCTAATATTTTGTTGAGAATTTTAGCATCTAAGTTCATCAGGGATATTGGTCTATAGTTTTCTTTCTTTGTAGTGTCTTTGCCTGGTTTTGGAATCAGTATTATGCTTGCCTCATAAAAGGAGTTTGGTAGTCTTCCTTCCTCGTAAATTTTTTGAAATAGCTTGAGGAGGATAGGAGTTAGCTTTTCTTTGAATATTTGGTAAAATTCGACTGTGAAGCCATCTGGCCCAGGGCTTTTGTTTGTTGGGAGTTTTTTTTTTTATTTATTTTTTATTTTTTTATAACTGTTTCAGTCTCATTTGATGAAATTGGTCTGTTTAGGTTTCCTAATTCTTCTATATTGATTTTTGAAAGATTATATGTTTTGAGGAATTTGTCTATTTTTGCCTAGGTTGTCTAATTTTATGGCATACAGTTCTTCATAGTATTTTCTTGCAATCCTTTGTATTTCTGCTGTGTCAGTTGTTACTTCTCCTCTCATTTCTAATTTTATTTATTTGATTCCTCTCTCTTTTTTTCTTGTTAAGTCTGGTTAAAGGTTCATCAATCTTTTTTACTTTTTCAAAGAACCAGCTCTTGGTTCTTGTATTTTTTTTTAGCCTCTCTGTCACTTATTTCCACTCTGATCTTTATTATATCCTTCCTTCTACTTCCTCTGGGTTTTACTTGCTGTTCTTTTTCTAGTTTTTTTAGATGCCAGGTTAAGTTGTTTATTTGAGCTTTTTCTTGCTTCTTAGGGTATGCCTGTAATGTTATGAACTTGCCTCTCAGGACTGATTTTGCTGTGTCCCATAAATTTTGAGTTGATGTATGCTCATTTTCAGTTTTTTCTAGGAATTTTTTATTTCTTCCTTGATATCATTGTTAATTCATTTGTTATTTAATGATATGCTATTTAGTTTCCAATTGTTTGAGTATTTTCCAGTTTTTCTATTGTAGCTGATTTCTAGTTTTGTGCCATTTGAGATGATGCTTGATATGATTTCAATCTTCTTAAATTTATTGAGACTTGTTTTGTGTCCTAACATGTGGTCTATCCTAGAGAATGTACCATGAGTATTTGAAAAGAATGTATATTCAGCTACTTTAGGGTGAAATGTTCTGAAGATATCTGTTAAATCCAGTTGATCTAGTGTGCCATTTAAGGCTGCTGTTTCTTTGTTAATTTTTTGTCTAGAGGATCTATCCATTGATATTAGTGGGGTACTGAAATCCCCAGCTAGTATAGTTTTGCTGTTGATCTCGCCCTTTATGTCCATCAAAATCTATTTTTTATATTTAGATGTTCCTATATAAGCACATAGATATTTAAATGGTTATATCCTACTGCTAGATTGCTCCTTTTATCATTATGTAGTGACCTTCTTTATCACTCTAGCCTTTGTTTTAAAGTCTGTTTTGTCAAATATAAGTATAGCTACCCCAGCTTTATTTTTCATTTCATTTATTTGCATAAAATACATTTTTCCATCCCTTCACTTTTAGTCTATGTGTATCTTTTCTCTGAAGTGGGTCTCTTGTAGATAGCATATGTACTGGTCCTGTTTTCTTATCCATGCAACTACTCTATGTCTTTTGATTGGAGCATTTAATACATTTATATTTAAGATTGTTATTGATAGGTAGTTGTTTACTGCCATTTTATTCTTTAAATCTGCAATCCCCTTATTCTTGATATTTTTTTCCTTTTTTTTTTTTATGTAGGCCCCTTAATATTTCTTGCATTACTGGTTTGGCTGTAATGAATTCCTTGATCTTTTTTTTTTGGTTTGGGAATTTTTTAATTTCTCCTTCAATTTTAAACAATAGCCTTGCTGGATAAGGAAGTCTTGGTTGTAGGTTCTTGCTTTGTATCACTTTGAATATTTCTTACCAATCCCTTCTGGCTGCAAGTGTTTCTGTTGAGAAGTCAGATGTCATCTTTATAGCGGCTCCACTGTTGGTAATTAACTGCTTTTTTCTTACAGGTTTTAGTATTTTTTGTATGTCACTTAACTTTGACACTTTAATTATGATGTGTCTTTCTGTAGGCCTCCTTGGGTTCCTCTTTAATGGAACTCCCTGTGCTTCTTGAAGTTGTGTGACTTTTTTCTTTACCAATTTAGGGAAATTTTCTGCTATGATTTTTTCAAACAAGTTCTCTGTTCCTTGTTTATTCTTTTCTCCTTCAGGAACCCCTATAATGCAGATGTTGTTTCTCTTCATGTTGTCACAGAGCTCTCTTAAAGTTTCCTTAGACTTTTTGAGTCTCTTTTATTTATTTATTTATTTTTTGCTGCTACTTCTATGCTTTTGTTTATCTTGTCCTCTAAATTGCTGATTCAATCCTCAGCTTATCCATCCTGCTATTAATTCCTTCTAGAGTAGTCTTCATTTCTGATATTGTATTTGTCATTTCTGACTGGTTCTTTGTTATGATTTCAATGTCCTTTTTGATGCTTGCTATCTCTTTATTTAGGTGCTCATTATTTCCATCCATTGTTGCTCTAAGATCCTTGAGCATCCTAAAAATCATTATTTTAAACTCTACATCTGGTATTTTGGTTACTTCCATCTCATTCAGTTCTTTTTCTGGGTATTTTTCTTGTTGATTCATTTGGGTCACATTTCTCTGTCTGCCCATTTTGTCTGTCTATTAGGAAGTGCTGTCTGACTTTGAAAGTTTTGTGTAGTCTTTATGAAGAAGGTGGGCTCAGTGGTACTGTCCTCCAGGCCACTTGTTTTCCTTGTATTCGGAATGCTTCCTGAGAGTACTATATTTTCTCTTGTTATATTTGAGGATTAGATGCACCTGGTCTTTTCACGGGTACATTTATCCCTTCAGGCTGGCTGGCTCTAACAGTCAACCTTGATTATGTGTATTACACACTGTGAAATGTCTGTCCTAATGGGAGTATTTATTCTCCACAGTGTCTGGTGCCTGCTAGACTCCACCTTTGGGTGTGCTGCTTGTGTAAGTAGTTGAGTCTAGGGTTGGCACTGACTGCCACCCACTACCAGTAGTGTTGGCTCTAGTTCTTTTTGGGTTAGCATCAGCCACTATAACCTGCTGTGGGCTACCATTCTACAGCTACTGTACTTTTCACTGTTTGTGTCTGCATTTTCTGTGTCTAGATACTATGAAAGGGGTCAACCTTTGTATAAGGATCAGCATCCTCTTGCTTAGAAATGACAGCAGCTCCTTAAAAGTCCCAAGCTCTGTAAGATTTGTCTCCAGTTTTCAGTTACTTCTCTTTCTCTTGCAGCTGCCTGGTCTTCCCACAGAGTCTTCTTAGTAAGGCTAGTGTGAGCTCAGATTGGCCTCACCCAACCAACCCCGCTACAGATTGCACACTTGGTGGGTTAGAGCAGCGAGTTTGTGAAAACAATGTTTGTGGGATCCCCTACTTCAGGTGTCTCTTGGTCAGGAGCTCAGTACAGGGAATGTGGCTCCTACTCCAGAGTTTGATCCCTCAGCCACTGCTGGATACTCAAATTTTATTTCTCCCCAACAAGGTGAGCAGTAGGTTCAGACTGAGTGTGGCCAACAGTCCCCTCTGCAGAAGTTCTTTCAGCTGTTGAGACCCCAGTTTCATGGAGAAAGACTGAGAGAGTCCTCTCTTGGGGCTGACTTGGCCCCTCCTGAAGGTGACTAAGCCCCTCCACCAGATCCAACAGTAGACTCACAGGGACCCACACTTTAAATGCCCATGCTTCAATCCTCTCTCCCTTCTTCCTGTAGAAGCTGGCCTAGCTAGACACAATATCCAGTGCCCAGGTCAGCTGACTGTGAAGCTCCACCCTATCCAATGCTCATGAGCCACTGTGCTGGTGCTGATCACAGAGAATGGAACTCACCTCAGTTGTGCCCAGTGTGAGGAGCTTTTCCTTAGGATACCACTCTAGCAAGGGTTGCTAGGTCCTGAACCAATGCTTTCCACAGCTGGCCCCTCAATGTGCCAGCCCTCTGCCTCCCAAGCAGGAACCCAGCACAGACTAGTGGGAGACCCTGCCCATGACTGGCCCTTAGCAACCTTCTTAGAGCTACAAGCAATTAAGAGTTTATGGCTGCCTTTCCTGGGCCAAAATGCACATGGAAATGCCAGCTACATACCTAGGCTGGCTTTTACCCACTCTGGGCCTTGGGGAAAGTCCCCTCAAATGGCCAAGTTTACCTCAGTCTCACTCCTGCAACCTCTCTGCTGGCTGCTTGTTGGGCTCAGCTGCTGCAAAAAAACCTCTGCTAGAGTCTAGAGCCTGTGGCCATTTAGCAATTAGGAAGGGTGGTGAGTGTGGCTCTGCCCCTTGGCCCCAGGTGTCAGTCTGTCCCGACTTTTTTCACAGACGTCAGTAGGGTATGGTCCCAGGAGTTCAGTGGGTGTGACATCTGAGACCCAGAGGTGTGGTCTTCCTTTTTCTGGACAGTTTCAGCTGTGTCTCTTGTGAGGTATAAGCACCAGTCCTAGACTCGGGAGAGTGTAAGGGGAAGCTCTGGTCTCAACACCAGAAAACTGAGTCACTGACATGCCCCCTGCTTCCTGGCCTCTCAGAATGACCTGTCACCATCCCTGGGGTAGGAGAGATTCCTGAGGGTGGGCAGCTGCTTTTCCCCAGGCTGATGCCACTCAGAGGGATTGCTGCACCCAAAAAAGATGGCAACTCCAGTACTGGAGAATGATTCAGCATATGTTCCTGTGGCTATCCCCCCACAGTTTCTCTCCCTGGGCCTCCAACTTTACACTGTCCTCCTAAAAACTCTAGTCCTCTCAACTCTCCCCCACCAGAGCCCTGAGCAGGTGGCTGTGAATGAGGTTTTCTGTGCAGGCCCTTTAAAATGGAGTCTGCATTCGAGAGGTGTGTTTATTTCTCACAGACAGAAACCTGGCTGTTTTCACAGCTAAATGCTGTCTGGGTGCCTCTTCTAGTCTCCGGTGCTCTAGGCTGGGGCTCCAGTCTGGGGGCTGAGCACCCACACCTCTCAGGGCAACCCACCCCACTGTGAGAATCCCTCCATGCCATGGCTTGCTCCTGGGAGCGGGGCAGCCCTTTCCCTGTTTCTGCCCTTCCTACCAGTCTCAGTGTGGCTTCTTCATGATCTTTGGTTATAGATTCCTCTTAGTTTAGTCCAAAGTTGGTTTTTAAAGATGATTGTTCTTAAATTAAGTTGTAATCCAATTTGGTCCTGGGAGGTGGCAGTTGGAACGTCTACCTACTCCATCGCCATCTTTCTCCCAATCCTACTTACTGTACTATGTTTTTAAAGCTATTTATTTAAGCAAAATATACTACATTTATTAAATAATTATTTATTTTTGTGTAGGCATAATTGACATATAACATCATATTATTTTCAGTTATACAATACAATAATTCATTATTGTACATATTAAGAAATGATCACCAAACTAAGTTTAGTTAATATCTAACACTAGCCTGAGTAGGTGGTGATGCAGTGGATAGAGCGTCATACTGGAATGCAGAGGACCCAGGTTCAAAACCTTGAGGTTGCCAGCTTTGAACACAAGCTCATCTGGTGTGAGCAAGACTCACCAGCTTGAGCCTAAGGTCGCTGGTTTGAGCAAGGGATCACTTGGTTTGCTGTAGCCCCCTGGTGAAGGTACATATGAGAAAACATTCAATGAACAACTAAGGAGCCACAACAAAAAATTGATACAGAATCGATGCTTCTCAACTCTCTCCCTTCCTGTCTGTCCCTATCTGTACCTCTCTGTCTCTGTCACAAAAAACCCCAAAACAATATAAAAAAAATCTAACACCATATATAGTTGCATTTTTTTCCTAATTTTTAAGATGGACTCTCTTATAATTTTCAAGTCTTTCCATGTCTGTTATTTTTTCTTTCTTTTTAAAAATTTTGATCTGATCCCCTGCTAGTTTTTCTTGTCCATTACCTTGCATCCCTCTATACCTATCCTTGTTGATCCACCCTGGGTGAATCACTGTTCTCTGATCTTCTAGGCTGTTTCTCAATTCCTTGCTTTTGAAAATGTGATTCTGTCTTCATGGAAAATTGCCAAACCAATATCTGTAAGCTCCCTTTTGAACTGTGACATCTTTTATTACATCTTCATTTTCTTTCTATGCAGGGTCAAGATCACACTGTAATTGGCCCACTGTAAATTCTTAATTATTGCTACTAAATGAATGGACATTAATTTGTTTTCCTCTTGTTAATCAAACATATATTTCAATGTAATAATTTTCTTATACATGTTAATGATCTAAATATATTTTTTAATTAGGGAGGAGAGAATGTTTTTATTACATGGAACCTCATACTAAGCCTCAAATGACCCCCTCTGGCAGATTTGCCAACATAAAGGCTCTATCCACTTCCCACAGTGGTGGTTAGGAGAATCTGGTGATTTGAGAAATGCCTGCCTCTACACTCTCACCATCTAGCACCACCTATGTGTGCAAGAAGAAGTAAAAAGAAAGATAATATTGGATGGGCATAATTTAACAACCTACAACATAAAAATTAAAAATTGTCATTTCTGGAGTATATTATACATATATATGTATATATGTTGTTCTCCTAATTCAGGTGAAAATGTAAATAGAATGACACCATAAAAATTATGAATTTAAGTACTTAAAAATAAAAAGATATAAATCTAGAAATATAAAGTAAAATATTTCCATTTTCAATTTAAGAACAACTGGTTTTAGTTCTATATATAATTTATATTTTTCTTTCACAAGAGCTTCATCATATCATAACGATACATTTATTCTACATTCCACTTAAATAACAATCCAGTTTATTTTCTCACCAGCTTTAAGGAAAGAAATAGGACACTTAAAATAAAAAACCTGCCGCATTTTCTCCTGTATGTCCCTATTAGGTCATCCACCCAGAAACATCTCTGCAGCAATTGATAAAAAGCTTTTTATCCAGATATAGTACACACTGGAATGAGCATTTAAAAAGGATGTAGAGGTTATTTCCAGTTCAACCCAATTGATTTTCAATATGGATTTGTTCACATATTCTCCCATTCTTTTCTTTTTGGCAGATATTTTACCTTTAAGCATCAGCCACATGAACATCCTTTTGCAATAATGTAAAGATTTTCAAGAACCTGTACCTCCAGCATTTAAGGTTACTCATAGTAGAAAAGTTTCAGCTTGGTTTCAGTTTTCTTTCATGTTAATTAAATTTTTTAAGAGAAAGACAGGGACCTTGGCATATTTTTTTGGTTATTCTGTGAGCCTATTTCCTAAACAATAGTGTTATAACCCTCAAAAATTAGTGATTTTTTTCCCATTGTTTGCCCTTTATGGCTAATTTCTGCCAGGATCCTCCATTGCAGGACTTGAATTTTAAGCTCTGAATTAATGTCCCATGCCATGCTTATAACTTTGAATCTGCTCGCTCTTGACATTACTATAGGATCAGTTACAATTTGTGGTTTCTCTTCTAGGTCACCACAAAGAATGAAATGAATCCTGCAAAACTTTAATATCTGTGCATTATGGGGAGCAAGAACTGTTTCAGGGGATTCCTGCAGTCCTACTGTGTTGATATATCAAACATAAGCCTGACAGTGAAGCAAGAAAAATCCTGGATAAGTTAAACTGTGCCTGTGAAAGAAAAAAAAATTAAGTAAAAAAATTTTTTTGGAACACGAAAGTAATATATTATCATTATTGAACACATAAAAAATACAATATTAGGAATATAAAATTATCGTCTCATTATCACCAAGAACTATTAATATTTTTTAAGATCTTTAGTAAAAAAGTGAGAACATGTTATATTCAATTTGCTTTTTTGTTATTATAGTATCTTTATAAATTTTAAACAAGATTTTGAATTGCTTTGTAATATTCCTTTATGCGGGTGGTCCATAATAACCTGTTAACAAGTATGTATTTGTCATTTTCCCGCTTCAATTTATGGTTCTTTCATCAGCATTCGATTTCCAGTGTTCAAGTAATGACCACTGAACTATCCAGTATCATTTATTTTATAGGATTCTGGTAGCAGTGTTAATCAAGGAATGTGACAACTCCTCAGAAAGAAGGTTCTAGTAACTTGCCAAAAGTTACACAGGAGGTGGGATGCCAGACTTCTAAATAACAGTTTCCGTTTCTACTTTTACTTTTTGAAGTATGCAACATTGTAACTCAAAGAATGAATGCGGTAGCTCAAAGCATATATAAGGGGTGAATAATAATAAAAATAAGATATGCATAATTGTGGAACTAGTGATTTGCTGTTTGGTAAGAGAAATTCCATATTTTTACTGCCACCTGAAATGAAGAATTTGGTTGTAAAATCTATTAAGAGAAACACAATCCACATGACCAGGCAGTGGCACAGTGGATAGAGCATTGGACTGGGATGCAGAGGACTCAGATTCAAAACACCGAGGTCACCAGCTTGAGCACAGGCTCAGCAGCTTGAGCTCAAGCTCACCAGCTTGAGCACAGTGTCGCTGGCTTGAGTATGGAATCATAGACATGACCCTATGGTCCCTGGCTTAAGCCCAAAGGTCATTGGCTTGAAGCCCAAGGTCTCTGGCTTTAGCCCAAGATTACTGGCTTGAGCAAGGGTCACTTGCTCTTCTGTAGCCACCCTATTCAAGGCACATATGAAAAAGCAGTCAATGAATAACTAAGGAGTCACAATAAAGAATTGATACTTCTCAACTCTCTTCCTACTTGTCTGTCTATCCCTATCTGTCCCTCTCTCTGTCTCTGTCACACACACACACACACACACACACAGAAACACAATCTTTTGACATAGTTTTTCTTATATGTCAGATTTCAAGTTTCCCTTCTTACTACCAAATTGGTTAGATGTACTGGTTACTTGAGCATAAATTAATGGCTTCCTCAATAGAAAACTTGTATGTATTAGACACTGAGTATTTTCATTAAAAAAAGATTAATTTTTTTATCTTTCTGTCATTTTTCCTTTAAATCCTATAATGTAATATTCATGTTTCAGAATGTATTTCAATGATCTTAAAAGAAAAGAAAGTAGGAAACTTGTTAAAACCCAGATTCCTTGGCCTTACCCCAGAACTTCTAACTTGAACTATAAAAGTAAGAGAATAAAATTCTCATTTCATAAAATTATTTTATTGCTTTTTGGCCTTTCTGGTTAAGACCAAGTGTGTAAAAATTATTTCACAGATAACTGAGGTGATCAGCCTAAAATAAGGTTCAAAAAAAAGCTCTGCCTTATTGTGTTGAGAGAAAATTGAACGCTTTATTATGAGTACAATTAATATTAGCTACTTTTGGGGGTAGTACTTGCTGTAAGTCAAGCACTTTATTTCTTATGTATTATCTTAAACATCAGATATAAAGGTAAAAAATACATCTCTACAAATAAGAAAACTAACAATCAGAAAATTGAAATGGGCCCTGGCCGGTTGGCTCAGCGGTAGAGCGTCGGCCTAGCGTGCGGAGGACCCGGGTTCGATTTCCGGCCAGGGCACACAGGAGAAGCGCCCATTTGCTTCTCCACCCCTCCGCCGCACTTTCCTCTCTGTCTCTCTCTTCCCCTCCCGCAGCCAAGGCTCCATTGGAGCAAAGATGGCCCGGGCGCTGGGGATGGCTCTGTGGCCTCTGCCTCAGGCGCTAGAGTGGCTCTGGTCGCAACATGGCGACGTCCAGGATGGGCAGAGCATCGCCCCCTGGTGGGCAGAGCGTCGCCCCTGGTGGCGGGTGGATCCCGGTTGGGCGCATGCGGGAGTCTGTCTGACTGTCTCTCCCTGTTTCCAGCTTCAGAAAAATGAAGAAAAAAGAAAATTGAAATGATATTGTAATAAAAGAATTGAAATAAAGACAACTCTAGGTAGCTCTAAGATTCCAATTAGAGTCTGGGTAATTTCAATGTTCACTACACATAATTTTGGTCAGAAGAGTCGGGTAGTATTCTGAAACTCTTTTTATTTTGACAATAAATTAGCAAGGTTGAATTGCCAAAGATCGTTTTGACTGAAAAATCTTATCATAACTATTCTAGAATTGTTGACTTTCATGTACAAGGCTATATCCCAAGTGATTTGGATCAAGATGAAAGGGCTATAGAAAGGAAAATATAATAAATGGCTTCAACTCTCTCCTTGCTGTTAGCCCAAGAATCACACCAACCTATTTTCCTGTGCCTTGCAGACTGTAAACACAATTAAAACTTGGTAATCCATGCTTGCTAAATCTGCCATTATTATCCATACCTAGCGTTGTGTCCTTTGGGGTAACTGTAATGACATTGGTGTACATCATCTCCGGTATTTCTACACATGGCACTTTCTCACTGTAAAGTATTTCAAGGGTATGCTGAAAATAGGACGGCACATCAAATGTGATAACTAAAGTGTGCTTCAGAGCCTCAGTTTGGTTCCGACTGCTCTTGCAAAGCACTTTCTAAACAGTGCAGTGTTTTAATGTCATGGAATCCTCCTGAGGCAAGAAACAATGCATCACAAATCTGCATGAAAGGTATCTAGATGAGAGCTGCATGTATTTCTTTTGTTGAAGGTAAGGCAGATTATAGCAAAGTGCCACTGTAGGAAGTCTCCAAACAAATCCATAATCAAAAAAGCTCAGCGAAGATAATGTTGCAGCTGAGACTTGGCCAAAGGCCGTATTTTTTGAAACCCAGAAAAAGCCATATATTTTCCCCCTTCAAACACAGCAGTTAAATTGATGATCTCCCTTTGTTTCTTTCTGTTTTCATTCTCTTTACTCCTACCATTACTTTTATTATATGCCTTAGATGATAAATTGTCAGTGTTTGCGGATTTTCTTAGGTGATCCAAATTATATTACTTGACCCACAGCCTGTATCACCTTCATTGAGTAAAGTCCTTGATCAGTCTCTTTAAAGTCATATTGTTTATTGGCACAATCTTAAAAATGCTTTCCAGAAATTACGTGCGTCCCATTCTTACTTTCATACACAAATTTACTCTATTTGCACTCACATACTCAGGCATGTACATTCAAATTGTTTCAAAAATTTGTACTTCTCTCTGAGCTTTCTTTTGTTTTTATATCACCCACACTCCCCTTACCGCTCTCAAATGCTTCCCATCTCATAAGACTATGAGACTAAAAATCCATAGACAGCAAATGATGTTTAGAAGTGCATGGGGCTGAGAGAGGTCTGGGAGAACTATATATTATATATATGTCAGGCTGAATCTGCTGTTGGTCAGATGTATAAAATTGAACAACTTGTATTATTTCTGTGACTTCAGTTTTCTGAAAGAGAAATAATGAACGAGCTTATACAAGAAATCCTAAATACAAATGATTTCATAAGTAATGCAGGTAATTTTCATGACTAAACAGAAATTACCTTATATAAGACAACAAGTTCTAAGAACTGCAGACAAATTGAAAATTGTATATCCAGTGTAAATGTATTAAAAATATGAGGCCCAAAATAAACAAGCAAGCAAACAAACAAAACAAAACTCCACTGTTTGCTGCCCGTGCCTGGATTCAGACCAAGGGGCTGGCAGTGAGCAACACTGTTTACATATTCTTTCTGTCCCTCTGAAATTGTATGACCTGCCAGTGTCAAAATTCTTTACAGAAAGAATTTTTAACAGTAGCCAGAGCTACAGAGGAATATATATATATCAGATTCATTTTAGTATCCTTACATCAAATTGTATACTGCATAACTGAAGAAACTCAAGAGTAAGGAGAATAAGGAACAGGCTTGGGGGGCGGACATAATTTCTACTTGGGGAAAAAATAAGCTTTGTTAACACTTTGTTAGGGATGTGGACTTTTGAAGAAAAAACAGGCTACGTTCAGGATGACTATACCGACACTCTAGAATGATATCATATACCAATTATTATTAATCATAAATCATTTGCAAAGCCTAGCAAATAATATGTGCTAAGATGATCAGTTATCAAGTTCTTGAGAACCTTTAGCTTTGTGCAGACAAGACATGAGTTTTTGATTGACTCTAGTCTTTCTAGTTCTTCCTCAGAATGTAGCCAAACCTCAGTGACTACAATATTTTATTCCATACCAATTAATGCAGAAGTGTTGTTGCCTTCTTGAATTAATTTTGTATTAGTTGTTGCTTTTGTTGGTTTTCAAAGTTCAAAGTAAATAATGAATTCTTTATATTATGTTGAAAGTAGTTTGCTTTTGTCCCATAAGCATGGAAAATATCAGCTTCCCACTTATTTCCCTTTGAATTTATGTTTCCATTTGAGTGTAAGGTGTTCTCAGAAAGCAGTGTTCTTTTTCTCATGTTAGATTCCTAGTTCTTTAGGAAAGAAGTTTAACTTTCAGATTGAAGTCTGAAGTTTCACTCAGACACATTTTTTTTCCAGGTACAGAGATAGAAGGGTGAATTAAATATAGAAAGAAGAATGAGAAGATTCTTACTGTTGAGCAGATATAGGTAGTTAAGTACAACAATGCAAGCTGTTTGGAAGGTGCAGAGTAGAGCCAACTCACCCAGACTTGAGCTGAGGGTCAGAGGACAAAAAGCTCTCTAGATGTTAAATATTCTGATTGCCTTACAGAGTGACAAGCAATGAACTAGAGATAGTAACATTAAAATACTGTGTCAGAAAATTTTAAGTAATTCTGTGTTGCTGTAGCATAATATATGATGCAGAGAATATTGAAATGAGACTTTGGAAAGAAAAAGCTGGGTAACAAAGAGACTTGTATATTATACTAAAAAAATTTGGATACTAATAAGAGACAGTAGAGATTTGTTAAAGTTTATAATTTAAAAAATGACACCTGATATCATTCTGGTAGATTTGACTGGTGTACCATGAGACAGGGGAAAATAATTAAGAGGCTACTGCAGTATGAAATAGAAAAGAGATACTTTAGAACAAAAAGAGTGTAATGCTTCAGACCTATTTGAATTTAAATATGACAACCTTACATGATTGATTAGATGTTGAGGATAAAGTAAACAGTTGAATTTCAGATTTTATTTTGTGACATTGAGTTGTAGTCGTGATATGCAGTGAGATTAGAAAATCATATGAGTAGTAGGTTTTGGCAAAGAAAAATTAAAAGGAACATTAGATTTGGGGCATGTTCAGACTGTGACACATATAAGAAAACTAGATTAAAAAGATAGCATAAAATAGGAAGGCTATGGATTCTCAGTCTGTGGCAAAGGCCTGGAGATATAGTGCGCAGACCAGTTGTCATGAAAAAACCATGAATACAGATGACATTACCCAGAGCGAGGAAAGTGATTGACAAGAACAATTCCAAGAGAGAGAACTTGGAAACCATGATAATAGCAGAGAAAGGACAATTTAATGGAGCTCAATTAATTTAGAAGGTGTGGTATCTGAAAAGATAGGAAGAAATAAAACCAAGGACAAGGATGGGAAGCAAGTATTGCATGATAAATAGGATATTCATTTTGGGATAGAAGGGAAGGAGGCAGTAATATCACTGTTTTTGCTCATGGGGCTAGATCTGGAAACATGGAGGAGCTCATTGTGTGATAAGGTGCCAAAGAATTGTAAAACATTGGCACTGTCATTTTATAGAGGAAAAGTCAGGCTTCTTGCCCCCCTCCTTTCTGTGGAGAATGGAGGGAGAAGAATGCGGGAGTATCCTGGCTTACAAGGACAATTGGGTCATTTAGTCATAATTTAACTATAGTTCTCTGGAAGGACTGAGGCCACTACTTGCTAGACAACAAAGTAGACAAAGGCTATCTGAAAACTTCCTCTTCCTCTCCAATAAGATCCTTTAGGTCCTAAAGTTTAGGAGATAATATTTATATATCCTACACTGATTATAACTCTTCTTCCCCTCCTAGAGTCCTGAGAGTGACGTATACCTCTAGACAAAGGAGTCACGAGCCCACTTCCCCTTTGCTTGAAAAACCTGCATTCTGAAACTATTTCCTTATCCTAAGCTAAAACTTTTCACTGTGTGGCAACGACTCTAGAAGATTTGGAAATGTCTTTGATATGTAAAATGACATTTATCTCTACTATGTTACCTTGTAAGTTTTAATATGTAGGAATATATTTTTCTTTTAATAGATCCTATAGATAGATATTTTAAGCTTGTTAGTAATTGACTATTGTGTCATGCTCCCCCTCCTTTTCCTCCAACCTGTATGTGATCAAGTCTATATAACTAGCCTTAGAGCTATATTCAAGGTTGCACAATTTGGGTTAGCTATACCCCGTGTAAGTCATATGTAGCCGGCTTATTAATAAATCTCCTCTTAAAATTTCTTCTGTATCCTGCCTTGGTGCCGCTACATAATCTGTGGATTAAGGTACGCTACTTTACAACAATTGTGTGTACTTCAATTCTCCTGGTGAAACAGAGTCTTCTGCCGAACCTGGATTTTCCCACCGGCCAAAGACTTGCTTGCAAATTTCCATGTCAGAAACGAACACTTGAAATAGGGCACCATTACATATTAAAGTTCAATTCCACTGTTGATTCACTTTCCCTTCTCTTTGTCATTTCCAGTTCTGTGCCAAGTCTTGGCTTAATGGATCTCTTCATTTAGAAAACAATATAGAAGACAATTCAGGTTATTAAAGAAATATCATGAACATTATTAAATATTAAAGTTAAGAAATTATAATGCAAATATCAATAAGCCTTGTAAAATATTTAAAATGTATAAAATACATAAAAGTCTAAAGGGACAATTTTATTTCAAAGTTTTTAGCAATAAAATATATCTTAAAAATAAACTTATTATTTGATTTTTAATAAGATAACTTCACACTTTCCTATTTTCCTGGCTTTATGAGATAATCTCTATAACCAGAAAAAAATGTAACCTTTTTGAGTTTTTAAAATGCTTGTCAAAATTATTTTCTTTCAAGTATATATAATTACTTGTGCATTTGACTTACAGGATAGTTAAGTGAAATTCAGGTTGAACTAGAACATTAGATTGTTAAACTAGAATATTATAAGAAATAATGTTATATAATAAAAATATTATAATTCAATATTACTAATTTCAAATTCCAATGTCATAAAATATTTTTTAATTAAACCTTTTGCCCAAAATGCCACATAAGATCAACCATTAAATTGTTCAGTAAACAGAAATTGACTGAATCAGGGACCCAGATTTTAAAGCTGCAGTTGATGTAATCAATAAATAAGTGAAACAAGAGTCATTTAAAAGAGTGCTAAATGATAATACTTTAAAACAGCCTCAATGTCACCTTTATGTAATAGGCATCCATTTTCGAAGGGCTTTGTCTAATGACTCTTTGCATGCTAGCAAGAACTGAACACACACAAACTGAATATTGCAGCCATTATAAAAGAAATAGCATTGCACTCTGAGAAAATAAGTTCAAATATCATATTCTCTAACACATGGAAAATATGCAGCAAGCTCAGGATAGAAATCTACCAGAATAGGTTCACAGACTTGTATCTTAGATAGGACAATATTTATTATTTTTGTTAATGGGTCAAGTAGGACTGTTCAGCCTACAGGTGACAGACACCCAATTATGAACTAGGTTAAGCAAAAGGATGTGATTATTGTAAGGATACTGATATTTCAGGTAATCTAAGTGAAAGTTGATCAATCAATGTATAGGAAGGTCAGGGATGCATCTAGACCTTTGAAACTAATAGAACCAGGGTTTGGAGACTGATGACATCCATTTATCTCCAGACACTGCTTCTTCTCTTTGTTTTCTTCTTTTTCTCTCTTGCCGAAAACTGGCTTCCTTGTGAAAAATATGACTACTCTATTTCTTGATATTTTATATCTCAACACTACACAATAGAAACAGGTTGTGTTTTTTTTTCTTGCTTCTATATCAAAAATTTAAGGAAGGTTACATTGGATTTGCTTAGATCAAAGCAATTGCAAAGCAGATGCAAGGGGGCTCATTGTAACGCAAGGCTGCTCACAGAATAGCTCTGAAGATGGATAGGGGGACAGAGAAGGGATTCCAACTCTGCAGACAATTCCACAGGTGATTATGCACTGCCTTTTCTCCAGAACAATAGCAGTGGGGTTTTAATGAAAAGCATTCATAGTAGAATATATTTTCAGGGTTTAAATGTCAGTCTTTAAAGCGATGTATGATCAAACCAATTTAAGTTGCTTCATTTAGATGCTGGGAATACAAAGGACTGTTGCATTAGTTACATAGAGAGAACTTAATTTCCAAGATTTATTGGTGACTTTTGAAAAATAATTTGAGGTGTATTTTTTATTTGAAAAGGTAAGTATGTTATCTTTTTAAAAACATTATGAATCTTGTTAGATTTAATGAATGCACTTGTGACATCTTAAATTCCTTTTCTTTTTTCTTTTTCTTTTTTTTTTTTTTACAGAAACAGAGAGAGAGAGCGATAGGGACAGA
This sequence comes from Saccopteryx bilineata, assembly GCF_036850765.1. Lineage (NCBI taxonomy): Eukaryota > Metazoa > Chordata > Mammalia > Chiroptera > Emballonuridae > Saccopteryx > Saccopteryx bilineata. Next base: position 12,290,954 of record NC_089501.1, on the reverse strand, counting down.
CAGACAGGAACGAAGAGAGATGAGAAGCATCAATCATCAGTTTTTTGTTGCGACACATTAGTTGTTCATTGATTGCTTTGTCATATGTGCCTTGACCGCGGGCCTTCAGCCGACCAAGTAACCCCTTGCTCAAGCTAGCAACCTTGGGTCCAAGCTGGTGAGCTTTGCTCAAATCAGATGAGTCCACGCTCAAGCTGGCAACATTGGAGTCTCAAACCTGGGTCTTCCGCATTCCAGTCCAACGTTCTATCCACTGCACCACCACCTGGTCAGGCTTAAATTTTTCTTTTTTAAGGCTGGTTGATAGGGTGGATAAGGTTATCTTTTACTCAAGGGAACAAAGATTTTGGGTTTGGTTATGTCTTCAATCAGGGAGAGTTTGTGGGCAGTTGAATGTGGAAAAAGAATTTACACTGATACATGTACGTACTAAAAACTTAATATATGTCCCTAAATTTATCAAAAATGAGGTTATTGATCTGTAAAAGCAACTAACCTATGTAAGGGGAAAGCACAATACAATTAATTCCATTTCAAGAAAGTCTGCCACCATCTCTAGTCTTTTTTCCTTTCTCACATCTGCTGTGAACTTTACTCCTGTTGTCTATCTCTTAATTAGTTGTTTAAAAAGAGAAGTTATCAGCTCATATAGATCATACATAGATTTTATTTTTAAATTAAATCAAAATTCTAACTCCAAACTAAAAATGCTCATTAGATGGTCTGACGTTGCCCCGGGAATCTGTATTTTTAAAATCTCTCCCAGATGTTTCTGACATGCACACTGAATTAGAAACCAATGGTATTGATTCTGAGATTCTGACTATGTCTCTGTTTTCTCTTTATTCTGCATAACCTATAATTTTCTGTCCCATGGTAAAGAAGCATAAGTTTGTATTTATATTTTCAGTCCAGAGATGGTATTCAGAGAAGTACATTCAACTAAACAACTGTATTTGCAAATTCCACAGGCACTCAAATTTAACATGTCCAGTATTAAATTCCTTGTTCTCACCCAGTTCTAACCAGTTCTTTCCATATTTTATGCGTTGGTACCATCACCTAAAATTTTGCACTAGAAAGATGACATGTTCCTTACATTTCCTCTCTTCTTTACACATTTTTTTTATCTCTACTCTATACCTCAGTTCTTCAGATACTTGTCATACCTCTAGTAATACAGCTACTGACTGGCTCTGCCCACAGTCTAATTCAGAATAATGCCAGGGTGGCCTTCCTAAATAAAAATAGGCTCACAAAACTCCCCCATTTAAGTCTTCATTAGCTCCCTGTATCTTCAGTGATTCTCAAAATATAGTTTTGTTCATCTGTTTGTGCATATCAGTGTGTATTATGGGGAAAGGGCTGGAAGAAATGAAGTCCTTAATAAATATTAATGTTTTATTTGTAGGTAGTGGTGGCTTGAAAAATATCCCCAAATATTTTAATATTTACAGGGAAAGATTCTTATTCTTAGAGGGAAATATATATTTTTATATATTTTTCCACCTGGGCATATTATCATATATAGTTAGGATCAAACTGCATTTTAATTTTGTATTCCTTGTTTCTATTCTAACATTTCTTCATAAATATTTCTTTACTTTCAACAAAAAATAAAATTCTTTATGGGCATATCTTTAAATAGCTTCATTGAAAACCATGCCATATGAGTGTTTTTTTCTTTCTTTTTTATGACAGAGCGAGAGAGAGAGAGAGAGAAAGATAGGGACAGACAGACAGGAAGGGAGAGAGATGATAAGCATCATTTCTCTGTAGCAGCTCCTTAGTTGTTCATTGATTTCTTTCTCATATGTGCCATGACAGGGGGGCTATAGCAGAACAAATGACCCCTTGCTCAAGACAGTGACCTTGGGCTCAAGCCAGCAACCTTGGGCTTCAAGCCAGCGACCCTTGGGCTCAAGCCCGCGACAATGGGGTCATGTCTATGATCCCACACTCAAGCCAGTGACTCTGTGCTCAAGCTGGTGACCTCAGAGTTTCAAACCTGGGTCCTCTGAGTCCCAGTCTGACATTCTATCCACTGTGCCACCTCCTGGCCAGGCAGAGTCTTAAACATATAGGCTATATGAGTCCAAATCCTTTAAACTATAAAGTTTGATGTGCTCAGCTTCACAAAATCTAATGCGTCTATGTGTCTCAGTTTTATGAACACCTTCTGCCACCCCAGTGGTGAGATATCAACAGAAGCTAATAAATTATGAATTTAATAATATCTACATTATGTATATCGGGTATAAGAAAATAGACAAAAAAATTAATTTTAAGACACCTTTATGTATATTAAATAAATTTTCAATAAATGCATCTGGCTTGAAAGATTTATCAACTAGAGTGACTGAGCTTGTTAGCTTAGGCAGCTGGATAATAACAAGGGATGGACCTGACCTGTGGTGGCACAGTGGATAAAGCGTCGACCTGGAAATGCTGAGGTCGCCGGTTCGAAACCCTGGGCTTGCCTGGTCAAGGCACATATGGGAGTTGATGCTTCCAGCTCCTTCCTCCTTCTCTCTCTCTGTCTCTCTCTCTCTCTCTGCCTCTCTCTCTCCTCTCTAAAAATGAATAAATAAAAAAAAATTTAAAAAAAAAATAAGGGATGGGAATAAAGGGAATTAGACATTAAAAAACCTGTTTGCTTCACTAGGAAATTACAGCTTTACACACTCCCTAGGGCATCCCTCACTGCATCAGGACCTATTCCCCAGAAGCAGGCTGAATCATTACTGGTCATTACTGGGAAGAAGAATAAAAACACCAGGAAAAATTCTTCTGCTGAGCACATGCTCAGTAGAAGTTTAAATTGCACAGGAGAAGGTGCTTCTTCTTGGAGGAATGCACAGTGGGAATTAAGACCATGGTCACTGAGGCCTGTTAGTCTATCCTGAGAAAAGAGTCTGATTGGTAGCACACAGAACTCTGAAAGATCTAGGAAATAGATTGGTTCTCTCCTCTCTCTCTTTCTCTCTCTGTATCTCCCTATCCTCTCTAAAATAAATAAATAAAATTAAAAAAAAAAAAAAAAAAAAAAAAAGGGCCTGACCTGTGGTGGCGCAGTGGATAAAGCATCAACCTGGAAATGCTGAGGTTGCCGGTTCGAAACCCTGGGCTTGCCCTGTCAAGGCACATATGGGAGTTGATGCTTCCAGCTCCTTCCCCTTCTATCTCTCTGTCTCTCCTCTCTCTCTTTCTCTCTCTGTATCTCCCTATCCTCTCTAAAATGAATAAATAAAATAAAAAAAAAATAGATTGGTTAAGGGGAGGATCCAATAGTATACTGTGAAAGATTGGGAAGTTGGTTAGTTTAAAGGATGCTTAGTCCTTGCCAAAGCCTGAGGCAATATCATCAGCCTAACAAAAAAGCTCTTGCTTTCTTGTTTCTTTTGCTTGGTAACACACTCACCCCATTAGTTCTCGAGTTCTCCAAGTAGCCATGTGGGAACCAGGAGGGCTGGCAGCTGCCTGGGAGTGGACAGTCATGCAAACTCCCAAGTCAGGCTCTAAGTGCAGGCCTGGGCACAATGTCAGCTGAGTGCCTCTGAGACACAGACTATGTTAACTGGACAAGGACAAAAGCTGGACTGGACTAAGCTTTGATATGAGTTGAACCATGCACAGAACATCTGGGTACTGGCCTTTGTATTATACCTGATGAATTCCAGCCGGGACTTTTTCCATGGTGGGATGGACAGAGATGAAACATTGGGAACCTGGGAGCAGCCTTCTATTTCAGCTCTATTAAACCGTAGCCATCTCCCACACATGAGTCCTTCAGAATGCCTTCTCTGCAACTCTGTGAAAGAACAGTATTTTCACCAGCAATGACTTGATGATATTTTATCTAGCTCTCTGATTTGGTAGGACAGGGGTGTGGTGAGCAAGGGTGAGCCACCTAATTATATATGGCAGTGGGGAACTTGAAGGCTACTTGACTCATTTCCTTCAGCTCTGCCTCCCTGTCCCTTGCAAACCAGTCTTAATAATCCCAACATTTCAGCCTATTGACATCTCCTCAGCTTCCTTCTCAGAAATGTGTTCTAATTCTTGTTTCACAAAATATGGTTCCTCAGGAAAAGTACTATTCTGCTTTATTTCTTCCTTTTTTTTCTCCAGTCTCTCAGATCAGCTTTACTTCTAAAGCCCTTTTCTTTTCATTGAGGTATAATTGACATATGACATCATATTTGTTTCAGGTGTATAACATAATGATTCAATATTTGTATATATTATGAAATGATCACTGCACACACGTATTTACAAAATTGTTTTCTTGTGGTGAGAACTTTTAAGACCTACCCTCAGAACAACTTTCAAGTGTGTAATATAGTATTATTACTTTAGTCGTCTGCTATATAAGCACTCTCATAACGTTTATACCTTTGGACCCCCTTCTCTTATTTTAGCCACCTCACACCCCCACCTCTGGCAACTACTACCATTTTCTTTTGTATCTATAAACTTGGTTTCTTTTTGTTTGTTTTGTTTAGTTTTTACATATATGTGAGATCACGTGGTATTTGTCTTTCTCAGGTTAAATAATTTCACTTAGCATAATTCCCTGAATGTCGATCTATGTTGTCATAAATGGCAAGATTTCATTCATTTTTTTTTTTTTTGTGGCTAAATAGTATTCTGTTGTGCGTATATATTTAACACATCTTAGTTAGCCATTCTTCTATTCAGGGATACTTAAGTTGTTTCCATATCTTGGCAATGGTAAATAATTCTATAATGAACATGGAGGGCATACATCTTTTCAAATTAGTGGTGTTTTTTGCATAAATATTCAGAAGTAAAATTGCTAGATCTTATGGTAGTTCTAATTTTTAATTTTTTGAGGAAATGTTATACTGTTTTCAATAATGGCTGCACTAATTTACATTCCCACCATAGTGCACAAAGATTTTGTTTTCTCCACAAATCTAAATCTTATTGTGTCCTTTAAAAACCATCAAAGCTAAGCAGATCTCATGGAGACCTTGAAGTATTGGTGGTTACAGTGGAAGAAAAAGTATAACAAGAAACAGTAAGAACAATAATAAAGAAATAGACCCACATTGCTTTAGAAAGATTTTTATATACACTGTGCAGCCATCACATAACTTATTTTTTTAAAATTTTAAATAGTATAGAATATATGGGAGGTTTTTATTTATTGGTTGATTTTAGAAAGATGGAAGAAGGAACAGAGAGAGAGAGAGAGAGAGAGAGAGAAGCAATTATTTGTAGTTTGACTTAGTTGTGCATTCATTGGTCTCTTCCTGTATATGCCCTGACCCTGGATCCAATTGCCACGTTGGTGTTTAGATGATTCTCTAACCAACTGAGCGAGGCCAGAGAAATATGTGTTTTTTTTTTTAATTTTCTTTATTTAAAATAATATGTGATATATTCAAAAACCCAAAACAATAATTCGAAAGAATGTACGTACCTTTAGGTTCATTGCAGCATTCTTTCTAATAGCCAAGTGCCCATCAGCAAATGAATGGATTAAAAAAGCTGTGGTTCATTTACACAATGGCTGTAAAAAAAAAAGAAGGAAATCTTACTATTTGTGATGGCATGGATAGACTTGGAGAATATTATCTGAGTAAGATAAGCCAGTCAGACAAAGATTTACCATATGAATTCACTTATATGTAGACTAATGAACAGAATAAATTAATAAACAAAATAGAAAAAGACTCATAAATACAGAGAACAGACTGACAGCTGTCAGAAGGGTGGGAGGATGGATGAAAAAGGTGAAAAGATTAAGCAAAGACAAATAAACTCATAGACACAGACAACAGCATATTGATTACCAGGGAGAAAGAGGTGGGAAGGAGATTGAAGAGGGTAAGGGGGGGGATATATGGGGATGGAAGGAGACTTGACTTGGGGTGGTGAACACACAATACAATATACAGATGATGAGATGATGTATTATAGAACTGTCTACCTGATACCAATATAATTTTATTAACCAGTATTACCTCAATAAACACAATAAAAATTTTAAGAATAATATGTGATTAACATTTTAATGCTTAAATCTTTATATGCATATCTCCTTGAGGTGAAGAATATAAAAATAACATATGTTGACAAATGCTGTTCCAGACTGTTTGTACCAATTTTTACTCTTACCAAATTAGAAGATTGCCTATTTTTCCATGCTCAAGGAAAGATGTTTGAAAATTATATATATTTATAGTTAAATCATATATAAATGATAATGAAGTGAAGATTAAGAATTAAGATGGAAAGCTAGTAAGGTATTTCACAAAGAAATATCAGAATATCTTTATGCAAGTTGATGAATTTGATTATAGTATTTGATAAGTTTGACAACAGAGGAAACAAGAAGATACAGAAATTATTTAGAAATTGACTTTATTGGCTTTGGCCAGTTGGCTCAGTGGTAAAGCATTGGCCTGGCATGTGGAAATCCCAGGTTCTATTCCCTGTCAGGGCACACAGGAAAAGTGCCCATCTGCTTCTCCATGCCTCCCCCTTCTCTCTCTGTCTCTCTCTTTATCCCCTTCTTTTGTTCTTCCTCCCTCCCACAGCCATGACTCATTGGAGCAGATTGGCCCCAGGGTCTGAGGATGGCACCATGGCCTTGCCTCAGATGCTAAAATAGCTCGGTTGCTGAGCAACAGAACAGAGGTCCCAGATGGACACAGAATGAGCCCCAGATAGGAGTTGCCAAGAGGATTCTGGTCAGGGCACATGCAAGGGTCTGTCTCTCTGCCTCCCTGCCTCTCAATTAATTAAAAAAAAAATTGACTTTGTGGTGGACTCACAATGCAATATACAGAATAGATATCATAAAAATGTACTCTTGAAACCTATATGACCCTATTAGCCAATGTCACCCCAATAAATTTAATAAAATTTAAAAAATAAGTGAAAAAACAATTTGGAACATTAATTCAAAAGTGCTCTTTAAAATAATTAAACACAAAATTTTAATTTATTGAATGACTGATTAACTTAAAAAGAAAAAAAAATGAATACCTTCTTGGGGGTGAAAGGGCCTTGAGTTAACATAAATGTAGATGTTGATTGATGATGAGAGAGCAAAACAAGTCAGAAGGATAATTTTTAAAAATATTTTTTCTCGGCCCTGGCCGGTTGGCTCAGCGGTAGAGCGTCGGCCTAGCGTGCAGGGGACAGGGTTCGATTCCTGGCCAGGGCACATAGGAGAAGCGCCCATTTGCTTCTCTATCCCGCCCCCCTCCTTCCTCTCTGTCTCTCTCTTCCCCTCCTGCAGCCAAGGCTCCATTGGAGCAAAGATGGCCCCGGGCGCTGGGGATGGCTCCTTGGCCTCTGCCCCAGGCGCTAGAGTGGCTCTGGTCGCGGCAGAGCGATGCCCCGGAGGGGCAGAGCATTGCCCCCTGGGGGGCAGAGCATCGCCCCTGGTGGGCGTGCCGGGCGGATCCCGGTGGGGCGCATGCGGGAGTCTGACTGTCTCTCCCCGTTTCCGGCTTCAGAAAAATACAAAAAAATATATATTTTTTTTCTCTTTGGACAACCCAGATGACATTTAAAAAAAAAATCTTCAAACAACAGGGAGAGACTAAGCACAAGGAGACAGACACTTGAGAGTACAAAGTTCATCAGTAATTGATATGGCATGTGCGGAGATGTTGCTGACGTTAGTCATGTGAAAAGAATTTTAAATAGGTCAATACCATGTAAATAAAATATTTGAGATTAAATATGCTAGTGAATGAGAAACACTGTGAAGTATAAAGCACTGTGGAAATGTAATACATAATTATTAGGTTATGATTCCTACATTAGATCACAAATTATTTGAGAAATAATCTGTTGGTACTCTTCTCTGACATAATTTATCTTTTATTAAATCCAGAAAAATTATCATAATGTAATATGTCACTTTACTAGTGGCCTAGTTTGTGTTATGAGGGCATTTGTCATTAATGGTAGCGTTTGTCTACCAGTTTTGAATGTCAGTTTTCAGTGAAGGACAATTTCTACTATTATTTTTTAGATTCAATAAGACCTGGTAAAATTTATGATATGTTAATGAGGTTGGACAAAAGAAGTATGAAAGAGCTGAGAGGTTAAATCAACTTCTAGAAAATGAGCCCTTCTGTAGGTAATAAACTTTATAGTATTCTTCCATTTACTTTCTGTAAACATGTGTGGTAGGTGCAGGCACTAAATTTACAAATAATGGCTTCATTTTGAAATAATTAAGATTCAATGCTATTAACTTCAGGATGTCAGGATAATCATATTTTAGAATGAAATATCTAAGAAAAGGCATTTCTGTTCTTAATGACAATTATGGGTGTGATAAATGGTACAAATGACAATATCCAATATACATACAGAACAACAAAAATTAACTGTATCTATCATGAGTGACATTATGAAAATTAGATAAAATCAATAATCAGAGGTAAAGAATGGCTCCTTTAATATTGTTGTGTGCTCCATGGCAGGGAAAGTTGGGGCCAGGGTCTGGAAAATGGGTAGAGATAATACATATTTTAGTCTTTCTATAGTTTCAGTGAAGATTAGTCAGTAAATATCACTTTTAACTATATGCAGAGAAAGACAGAGAGGAAAGGAAAGAGATGAGAAGCATCAATTCATAGTTGCGGCACATTATTTGTTCATTGATAGCTTTCTCATATGTGCCTTGACGGGATGGGGTGGGGCACTAGCTGAGCCAGTGACCCTTTGCTCAAGTCAGTGTTCCTCAAGTCAGTGACCTTGGACTCAAGTCAGCAACCTTGGGCTTCAGGCCAGCAACTTTTTGCACTCAAGCCAGTGACCATGGTGTCATATCTGTGTTCTCACGCTCAAGCTGATGACCTCAGGATTTTGAACCTGGGTCCTCAGCATCCCAAGCTGATGCTCTAACCATTGTGCAGCCACCTGGTCAAGCTCAAAATCCTTTACAAATTTGAATATTAAGTGAAGAACTGAGGTGCCAGTTTTGAAAACTGCCATATGCTAACCTTTCAGAAGGAAAATTTAGTTCTAAGAATTATTGTATCTTTGCAGTGGTGTGTGTCTGGACCATTCCCTGTGACACAAGTCAATGGGACTATTCTAAGGCAGGGCACACCCCATCAGGGGATCAGGGCATTTTCTTCCTCCTCAGTCAGAAACTGCTCTACCAGTCTACAACACCAACGGCTTGCATTTTTTCCCTTTGTTGACATACTTAGTTCTTCTTCACCCCCTTCCCAACTTGACTCTTACTCAGCACGTGCATGTACGTGCACATGCACAGGTATTTGAGATATTTTTATTTTGTTTTATTTAGTTTTACTTATAAAAATTTATAGAGAATTTCATCAACTTTACCTTCATTGTTTTTAAAACTTCTTTCCTTAGAGGTGTCTTCTAGCTATTAATTCTGCCTTGTAAACCTTATGTTTATATCCTACCTTCTCTACACATTAGACACTTGTCTTTTTTTAATACTAAATACTATGGTCTTCCTCCTCTCTTATGTCTCTGCTGTGCTATTGCTACTATTTTTAAGAAGCCTTTAAAAAACTTCTCACTGTGAAAGAAAACATTAGACACATATATGACAGAGCATAGTATATCTATTTCCATGTGCTTATCCCTTATTTTAAACAATTCGCAATTCATTTAATTCTTTACCTATAACTATCTCCATTCTTCCAGTAGATTATTTTGAGGCAAATCTCAGTCTTATCTTATTTTACCCATAAATTTCCTAATTTCTTATTTTAATCATTACTTAAAAACATAATAATGTTATAATTTATCTCACATAAGCTATCAAACTACGCCTTGAATTTTCCTACTTTAAAATAATTACACCAAATTTACTGCTTTCTATCATGTCTTTAAACAAGCAAAAATTGCTTTGCTCCCATTCTACTATCCTTAAAATAAAAACATTCTCTATTTCCCCCTACATTTTCACCTGTTTTGATCATTGTTCACTAAATCATATTTTCCTAATTTTATCAGATTCTTCAGTTTTATTCGAGGTATATGATTTTATTTTAGTTTTAAAGAAAATATTAGGAACTAGCCAGACAGACAGGAGGGAAAGGACACTGCAGACATAGGAGTAATATGAAAAAAGAAATAGAAGCATACGAAGTGCATTTTGAGTGAGACTAAGTCTGGCAATTTTCATATTGCTAGAGTCCGGGGAGGCTAGCAGGGATTTACAAAGGCAACGTCTGTAAAAGAAATGTATCAGCCCCCAAATGGATCATGCACACCAGGGTTGGCCCTTTCCTCAGGGAGCACAATCTACCTGAAGGATTTAGGCAACAGGGTAGCCTGATAAGATCAGGATTTTACTGAGGATTCAATGAGAATATGGAAAATGTATTTATTTGCAGGGTGTTGCTTCTGGAAGCAATCACAGAAATCAAAGGCCTACTGAAACAGGGTCAAAGACACTAGGGTACTTCAATAAACTAAGGTACTGATGATGAAGAGGGACAGATTAAGCTGGGAAAGGACACTGAAAGAAATTAATGGGGAACAAAAGGGAAAAATCTTTGAGAACTTTAGATTTTTTGCTTAACTCAGGGTTAACTGGACAGATCTTGGTGTTATCAAACATAGGGACATAAAAGAACAGGTTGAGTTTAGAGCATTGGGAAAGAAGTCAGGAAAAGTTGGTGGTTCTAGCGTGGGAGTCATTGAGCTGGAGGATGCTCTGGGGTATTCAAAGAAAAATATAAAGTAGATAATTAAATAGAATATCAAGAATCAAATACTCTGGTCAAATAGTTCTTAATTTAATTTTTTTTTTTTTTTGTATTTTTCCAAAGCTGGAAACGGGGAGGCAGTCAGACAGACTCCCGCATGCGCCCGACTGGGATCCACCCTGCGGCATGCCCACCAAGGGGCGATGCTCTGCCCATTTTGGGGCGTCGCTCTGTCGCAATCAGAGCCATTCTAGCGCCTGAGGCAGAGGCCACAGAGCCATCCTCAGTGCCCGGGCAAACTTTGCTCCAGTGGAGCCTTGGCTGCGGGAGGGGAAGAGAGAGATAGATAGGAAGGAGAGGGGGAGGGGTGGAGAAGAAGATGGGCGCTTCTCCTGTATGCCCTGGCCGGGAATCGAATCTTCATTTAATTTTAAAGACAATAAATATTAGAAGAAAGGAAACATATTCTAAACAGTTCTTACCACACTATTATTTATAATCACAGTTTGATAATAATAGCCACTATTTCAACTGACTCACCATGTCTTTATAAAATTTGGAAGTTTCACTAGGAAAAATATGTTCACAAATACATGTCATATGTGTGCAGTTCTATGCCTCTATATTATATTAGCTTGTCTAGACTACAATCGATTTGCAAGGGATTAAGCTAATTGCAGTGGGTTACAAAGATATTCAAGTAAAAATCCTTTGTTGAGAAACATTGGTTGTCATTAGGAGAATCTAATGTCTTTTTTTCTAAGAGGTTTCACACTTTACATAAAAAGAGGTATATTTACTATGGTCCAGGTTCTGGACTTTATTTGCATGTCAGTAAATGAGATTTTTCAGCCTTGAGAGTAAAATATCCATTTTACTGATAGACTCCAACTAGCTAAACTTAAAGAAATTATGTATAAAAATGTCATTTTATTAATTTCTACTAAGTAGTATAATTACCAATGAAGTAGTGACAACAGCAAATTATAATCAACACGTGACTTGTTAACCATGGAACAAAACAAAAAATGATATTCAGTAAAATGATTTATTTAATAACATCTGTTCACAGCAGTTTAATGCATCTGTCTCCACCAAGGGCATCAAGAACTGAGTTTTTGGTCCTTAGCAAGACACTCCCTTCCCTGCAAAGTGTCTGGCTGAGCATTATGTATATTTTCTTTTATGAATTTACTGGTCCTACACTTTTATTGCTGCTCAAGCCTATCTCCTTCTAATTAAAAGAAGTTTTCTTTAACGTGATAATATAACAAGCTGCCAGCTACAGCATCCCTCCCTCTTGAGAGGTGGGTAACACTGCTTTGTAAACTCCTCTTTCTGGAGCTCGTGGGAACCCATAGACTTCCCTGAGATTGCTGTACCTTTTCAGGGGGTAGTTATTCTTTTAGATTCCTCTGCCAATATACTCCTGCTTCTTCCGAAGTGTTTTCTTCTCCTTCATGCATTTATTCAGATGTGATCATCTGTCCTTCAGAACTTAACACACATAGCCACATTTTTACTTACAGAGAACATCAATGATTAATGATAAATTTTACTGAAGAATAAGATAGATGTTGGAGTGGGGGGGGGTCTTCACACTGGGATGTTTGTGGCAAACCATGAGGCAAACTCCTAAGAGAAATCTCTATTAGGCTGCCTTGTCTCCCAGAATTCCCTTCATTCATGCCCTTACTGTGAGCTTCCTCCTGGGTCTTTCTCTCAGGGCCCAGCTGACCTCACGAGCCCCATGTCTGTCCTTCTTCTCTTTTGGTTCCTCACCTCCTTCCTTCTGCACTGTCCCCGTATACTAAATTCTCCTTCTTCTACAGAGGATATAATCTGTATCCCCTTTGCCCACACTTGCACTCTTCAATCTTCCAGGAAGCTTGAGAAACAAAAGGGCCTCATCACTTACAGGATTCGTCTTAAGAACACAATTGTTTCTTATTTTTTAAATAACAAAAATATTCATTTATAGTAATGTCAAATCTTGCAGGATTGGAAACTTTCTGTTTTTCGAGATGACTTTGTGCATCCATGATGTGTTATAACCTTTCAACTTATTTTCAGAGAGGAATAGCATATCCATGTTTTTAGTAGATATCTCCTTGTCAACTCTGCATACCGCCTACAGTTTGAATCCTGTTATGTCAATGAAAATCAAAAGTATAAATGAATGGCCACTTAGTGAACAAATAGGTGTTTACTTCTTTGCAAATACTACTCAATATAATATCTCAATGTCTGAAAACTTAAACTATAGGCATGCATTTGTATTGATATTAGGTCTCTGTGGGTAGGAATAGTTTATCTAATAAGCATAACTGAAAAATTCTAAGTATAATATGGAGAATTTCAAAGCACAGAAAATTGTGATACAAATCAGTCAACAGCTCTTTGAAATTCTAATGTTTCAAGTTTCTTTTTTTCCTTCTATTTTAATGGTCTGGAAAAACTTTTCAAACAAAATATGCCCAGAGAATCATCTCTAGTTAATTGATTTATAATTAACAACTTCTAAAGGGCCACATTGCTTTATCCACATCAACAATTTCACTTTCACTTAATTGCATAATTTCTTTTCTCAGTTGTTAGCTGTGACCCAAGCTTTAAAATTATGATAATATTATTGCATAGAGCCATCTGTTTGAACACCAGAAAAGTCCTACAAATTTTAATAACCCCTAAAGAAAATTGTTTTCTGCAACATAATCTAGACAGGTCAATATTTTAACTTCTGTTTGATAGAATCAATCGGAGTCTGAAAGACCACTGTAACAGGCTTTAATGAAAGGAAACCTGCTGGGCTGTCTCCTAAGGGAGAGCAGCCCCCGGTTCTCTAACAGGTAGGGTTAAATAGGGGATTTGAGGATGGGGGCTGGTGGCCATTAGGAAAAATGTCTCTTTCAGCGATTTATGTGAGATTAACCGTAAATAAACTGGGAGACCTTCAACACCTGGGTTAGTCACCCAGATGCCCTGGAACATCTAGTATGTCAGTGTCCCTTCGTCCACTTAAGGGAGGAGGGGGTCATGGCCCCCACCTGCAACCCTATCACTGTTTGTTTGTTGTTTTCGTGAGGATATCTTAGCTAAGAGCCATAAAATGCTTGTATTGCAGAGTTCTTACCCTCACTCCTCCTGTACCATTGGAGCCAGTGAAAATCATTTGGTCTCCTTGTCATACTTGACAGCCATAAGAGGAATCTAAACCCTCAGGTAAGATACAATGATGTAGTTTAGTCAATTAGAAATTTATCAGAAAATATTTTTAAATACATTAATCTCTTTTGTCATAAACCATAGGCCATGTCTAGGATAGGGACTATGTCATATTTTACTTGTTCAAGCTAGGCTTCCTGGGTTCAAATCCCAAGCTTGCTATTAACAAGCTTTTCAACTTAGGATAACATAACAAGATACTCTGTGTCTTACTTTTTCCTGTGGAAAAGGGAAATAACTCTGATACCTACTTCATAAATTTGTGAAGATTAAATGATCTAATATATGTAAGGTGCTTAATAAAGTGCCCAGCATATAGAAGCACTGTGTATACAATAGTTATTAATTTTTCAATTGCTAGTGAGTAGTACTGTGCTTAGAATGTAGTATGTGCTTATTAATGTGTGTTGAATGTTTGTTTTTAGAAATTACACATTTAAAAGATCTGAATACTCCATAGAACACATCTCAACTCAGTGGGAGATAATCTATACTTGTATAATAAACAGAACAGAAAATAAGAAGGGATACCTTCTTGTATTTCAATATACTGTATTAATAAAAAAATGTCTAAAGGAAAATCACCAATAAGTTAGGATTCTTTAGTTTTATTTTCCACTATGATAAAAAAATAAGAAGTAATCAATAAACCTAGGTAACCTTTAGGAAAGAAACAGTTCAGTAGAACATGTTACCAGCATAGAATTCAGCACCAGAATGTACAAATACAAAATGATTTTGGGGGGTTAGTGACATGAGTCTCTTATAGTTAAGGTGATCATGTAATTTATTTTTTTTTAGGTGTGACCATTTTAAAGAATGAAATGATTTATTTCACAGACTTACTGATCAAGGTCATTAACTTTGGTTACATCCATCTACAACATATTAAAGAAAATAACACTTATAATAACAATTTGGGAACATAGAGTGATAACTGTTCTATTTACCCAAATAGACAAAATTATCTAGGCACAAGAAGAACATCTATTAGTTATTCTGTCATGGAATACTATAGGTACTCTGTAACAGTTAATGTGTCTTCAAAGATACTTCATTTGGAAAGCATTCCTTAGGCCATATATATGGTAATCTCATATGGAACCAAGAATTTACACCTGATATCTCAGAGCTGCATGCCCAATACATTTCCTACTTGGTGAACAGGGATAATGGCATCTCAAGCTGTGTAAGAGAAACAGTTTGCTCAGAAATCAGTTCTCAGAGGTGGCTTTGATTGTGAAACCTGCTTTGATCCCAGCAATCCACAGTCACTTAATCTATAATTGACATCCTGAAATACTTACCAGAAGGTAATTTTTGTTGAGGACCGTAGTAATAACCAACTCAATGAATTGTGCTATAGGCTATTTGGTACTCTAGTGGTTTTGGTTTATTTTCAATAAAATAAAGTCTATAGAATAGAAGTTAGTTTATAATTTACTTTAATGATTAAATTAAATAATATCTAGAGGCATTAATTAACTCATTCACTTAGAGTTTATTGGGAGAGCATAATTTCCATTAATTCTGAAACTGTATTTTTATATATGTTATAATGTCTATACATATGTGGGTAATATATATCCTTTATTTAAACTTTTATATTATTATTTATCTATAGCTCCTATCTTTTACCCAGTTTTAAGCTTCTTGAAGGAAAGGGCTAAGTAAATTATATACAGATAATCATTTTGTCTTAAACACGTTGCTTTTTTTATAATAAGAGGTAAATATATATCTGTTGGTTAAATGTACAAAGTCTATTAGCATCGTCTTAGGAATATGACCTTATTAAATATGTATTTTCCTGTGAAGCTATTCTATGCTGTAATTGAATTAGCAGTGACATGATTAGAGAGAAAGTAGTGATGGGGTGCAGACTCCTTTGATACCTGCTTTGTAAAGCGTTATGAGGCAGGATGCAGCATCAGAAACCTTTGGCCCCCTCCCAACACCCAGGTTGCAATGTATTTGAAAAGTTTATATTCCTACTTAATAGATTTGCTCAGGAAGTAAGACTCTTCTTACTCTCTCCATTCTTGCTTCCTATTATTCTTTACCCTGATCTCCAGAGTCTCCTGAATATTTCTCTGTGATCCCTAGAATATCATTATACCTTTTATGTAAGAGATCTTTCAGAAGGTTTACATTGGTGTAGTCTACCTCTTGATGTATAGAGCTATTTTTAAGATACCTTCTTTCCTGATAATTTATAAAGTGTCATATCAATGATTAGGTTGGAAATACTAGCATAGAGATAAACTATTCAATAAAACCAAAGAAAGAGTGAAATTTTACTGAATACCAATTAATTACAGATATTATTTTTTTTAAATGAATCAAGAAACAAATAAATGGTGTTTATCCAACAAAATATTGATGAGTCATTATAGGCCAAAAAAATCTACTTTTAAACATGACTCAGGATCAAAACATTTAATAGAGTCAATTGATTGTTATATATATATATATATATATATATATATATATATATATGCATGCCATATATTGATATTTGGATCCTCAAAGTACCTGTTCTTTAACATTCTGTAGTGGTGTGGTTGTCCTGGAGTTTAAAAAATTCATGATGTATGGTAAAATGATATAAAAGGGAAAGTATACTTAACATGAAGAATGACACAAAAATGATAATTAATAAGTAATAATGGAAATGATATATATAATTAAAAAATAAATACCTGAAACCTTTAATATAAAGAAATATATATAAACGCCTGACCAGGTGGTGGTGCAGTGAATAGAGTGTTGGACTGAAATGTGGTGAACCCAGGTTCGAAACCCCGAGGTTGCCAGCTTGAGCATGGGTTCATCTGGTTTGAGCAAGGCTCACCAGCTTGAGGCAAAGGTTGCTGGCTTGAGCAATGGGTCACTTGCTCTGCTGTAGCAGCCCCCTGGTCAAGGCTCATATGAGAAAGCAATCAATGAACAACTAAGGTGCCACAACGAAGAATTGATGCTTCTCATCTCTCTCCCTTCCTGTCTGTCCCATTCTGGCCCTCTCTCTGTCTCTCTCTGTCTCTGTCTCTCTCTGTCTCTGTCTCTCTCTCTCACACACACAGAGAAATATATATAAACATATATATACAAAACTATTTGTCTTTTTAATATACAGTCTACAGTTACACAGCAAATAAGTAAGCCCAGATGGCCAAGGCAAAGTTACAGAGAAACTGTATATTTGCTTACCTCAGTTGACTTTTTCATTGAGCACAACCTCTCTCTGTTTCAATACTTCCCTTTTTATGATTTATCATTTTTTTTGTTTTAGAAATTAAATTTAATGGGGTGACATTGATCAATAAGAGTATATAGGTTTCAGGTAAACATTTCTATACCAATTAAACTGTTGATTGTGCTGAGTGCCCATCACCCAAAGTCATATTATTTTCCATCACCAAATATTTCTTTTTTTGTAGTCATATTTTTAGAGCAGTTTAAGGTTCATAACAAAATTCACAGGAACAGAGATTTCCTATATACTCCTGTCTCCCATATGTGTATATCCTTCCTAATCATCAATATCCCTCATCAGAGTGGGACATTTGTTACAATCAATGAATCTGTATCAACACATCATCCTCACTCAAAGTATATCGTTTTCTATATGGTTCACTCTTGGTGTTGGGCACTCTATGGGTTTTGACAAAAGAATAATGACTTGTATCCACCATTATGGTGTCCTACAGAGTATTTTCACAGCCCTAAAAATCTTCTGTGCTCCTCTTGTTCCCTCTTCATCCCTTATCTCCAACCCTAACAATCATTGATCTTTTTTATTGTTTCAGTAGTTTTGTCTTTTTTACATCATATAGTTGGATAATATTCTATATAATCTTTTCAGATTGGCTTCTTTCGCTTACTATTCTACACGTAAAGCTTCTCATGTCTTTTCTTAATGTGGTAGTTCATTGCATTACAACACTGAGTAATATTTTATTGCCTGTATGTAGCACATTTTATTTATCCTTTACCTATGAAATGACATCTTGGTTTTTTTTAAGTTTTGGCAATTTTGAATAAAGCTATAAAAATCCATGTGCAGATTTTTGTGTAGACAAAAGTTCTAAACTCTTTTGGGTAAATATGCAGAAGCACAATTAGCTTCAGGTGTCCCCAAACTATGGCCTACGGGGCCACATGCGGCCCCCTGAGGCCATTTATCTGGCCCCCCTCCGCACTTCCGGAAGGGGCACCTCTTTCATTGGTGGTCAGTGAGAGAAACATTGTATGTGGTGGCCCTCCAACGGTCTGAGGGACAGTGAACTGGCCCCCTGTGTAAAAAGTTTGGAGACCCCTGGTAGATCACATGATAAGAGTACATTGAGTTTCATAAAAAACTGTCAAATTTCTTCCAGAGTAGATGCCCATTTTGCAATTCCCTCAGCAATTAATGAAAGTTTCTGTTGCTCCACAATCTTGTCAGAATTTGGTGTTATTTATGTTCTGGATTTAGGCCACTCTACTAGGTGTGTAGAGGTAGCTCATTCTTGTTTAATTTGCATTTCTCTCATGACATTTGACATAAAGCATCTTTTCATATGCTTATTACTATATAGCATTACTATATAGTATATACTTTTTAGTGAAGAGTCTCTTAAAGTCTTTGGCCAATTTTTCAATTGGGTTGTTTGTTTTCTTACTGTTGAGTTTAAAGTTCTTTACATATTATGGCTAAGAGTTCTTTATCAGATGTGTCTTTTGCAAATATTTTATCTCAGTCTGTGGTTTGCCTTCTCATTCTTGTAACACTATCTTTTGCAGAGCAGAAGTTTTAAATGTAATAAAGTTTAGCTTAGCAATTCTTTTTATATAGAGTAAGGCAAAAGTAAGTTTAGAGTTGATCATATGGAAAATAATGCAATAATTAATAAATAATAATACAGGAATAAACTCTGTTTTGCATACTCACAACTATAAACCTATTTTTGTGCCCCACCCTATAAATCATGCTTTTGATAATATATCTAAAAGTCATTGCCATGCCCAAAGTCATCTAGATTTTATCTTTTCAGTCCTTCTTTATTAGGCTTCTAGAAATTTCATAATGTCTCCCTCAATTCCTCTACAGTTATCCTGGTTTCCTTTCATAATGATTACCTTTTCAGTATCTTCTTTCCCCTTCATGCTCTGTATTATGTGATAAATAAATCCTTAGCCAGTATTTATTGGTACTCATAGATTCATATAATTTTGGACAATATTTATGCATATTAATAAGGATTACCTAGGGGTAAAAACACCTTTAACAAAGTGAGAACCTGTAAATTGATATGATTGGCATCAGGGCAAAGATATTTGGAAGATAAACTTTTAGAAGCTCAAAAATAATGTCATATTCTCACTTGTGAATTTTAGGAAGTTTCTTCACTACCTAAGGGGAAAAATTATTAATATTTGTAAATACTCAAAAGAAACATTAAAGTGTAGTAAAATAACTCTCAGAAAAGTAGAAATAGAGGAAAGCAATTTCAACTTGATGAACATCTATCCAAAAAATTCAGCTAACGTCATATTTAATGGTGAAAGACTGAATGATTTTCCCTTGTGATAGAGAACAAGGTAAAGATTTTCACTCTCACCATTGCTATTCAACATAGTACCGATGTTCTAGCTTCAAGATAGTACTGGCGTTCTAGCCTGAACAATAAGGTAAGAAAAGGTCATAAAAGTCATGGAGATAGGAAAAAAAGAAATACACTGCACATATTTGCCAGAAACATGATTATCAGTGTAGAAAACCCCAAGGAATCTATTAAGTTCCTGAAAGTAATAAGTGCATTCAGCAAGGTTATAGGATAAAATTCCAGCATATAAAATAAGTTATATTTCTATGTACTAACTATAACATGTAGATACCAAAATTTAAAATGCAACACCATTTATAATTTCTCATTGAAATGAATTACTTAGGTGTGAATTTAGTAAAACATTGTAAAAGACCTATACTGTGAATACTACACAAAGCTGATGAGAGAAATCAAAGAAGGTCTGAATAAATGGAGAAATATACTGAGTTTGTGAATTTAAAAATTCAACAAAGTGAGGAGGTCACTTCTCCCCAAATTGATATATAAGCTTAACATAATTCCTATCCAAACCCATTAAAATTTTTTGTAGACAGAGACAAGATTACTTAAAATATATCTATAAAACAAAGGAAATAGAATAGCTAAAGCACTTTGAAGTGGAAGAACAGAGTGGATGCCTGATTTCAAGACTTATTCTATAGCTACACCTGTAAAAACTGTATATTATTGGTAGAAGAATAGACAGGAAGGTCAATAGGACAGAATAGAGAACCCGGCAATAGACCCACACAAATATGTTCATCTGAATTTTTTTCACCCTAACCTGGGCCATTTTGACAATTCTGTATGAGTATGTTTCTCTAAAACTGCCTCTCTCACCTCCAATTTTTCTTAATTTCTCATACATTTAAGTGGCAGATAATGACCGAATCTACAAGTTCTTTTATGGCCTGAAGAGGTATTTACCTGGACTCTGGAGTCTTGAACTCCTTTAAATTATGAAGTGGCTCAGTTATTACCTTCCCCTTATTTGGGCTTTAATTCACATTTAACATAGTTCTCCTGAATGGCGCACCAAGTAGGAGAGACATGGTTTTCCCTCTGTCACATGTAAATCTGACATCATTTTCCCAAGCACTCAATTGATCTTTTTTTTATTTTCCTGTTCTATACATTTTTCTGAACAGCTTTATTTAAGAGTTATTTTTCCCCCATATAATTCATCATTCAAAGTGTACAATTATCCCAGTCCCTTTGGGTTGCTATAAGTGTATGAGGAAAAAAATGGTATAGTGTAAGAGAGAAGACTTGAAGGACCACAATAATAACAAAAAGACATGATTTGGAGGTTTTAGAGGGATCAATTCCAAGAGTTCCGTGATGGATGGGGACACTCAGGCTTCTTTTAAAACCCAGTAGTGTGTCAGTCTTTGTAGGAAAGACAAAGATGGACTGTTTATGAGAAACTTTATACTGCTTGAGTGAGAAGAGATTGAGGTAGTGGATGATGGAATTCTGGCTTCTTGCCACACATGGGGGATGGGCAGGCATGAAAACTCCAAAAATTCCTTCTTAACACCTTCATCCCCAGTGCACACCCAGATGGATAGAAATTATAGCATGAAAGCTTAAATGATGAGATGATATACATGCATCTCATTCCACCTTGATCCTCTCTTGATTTCTATTGACTGTAAGAAGGTAGAGAGAAAATCTGAAAATGCGCCTATGGAACTTAGGGAAGGGCACAGATGATAGCAGAGGAATAAATGCCCTATTTTTGTCAGGGCCACCTAGGTGCCACGGTCTTAATCCTATAAGTACTATTAAAACTCAGGCCCCATGTCACACACAGGTTCTGATTGTGCCGTCTGGCAGTGGTGGCAGAGCACCAATTTTAGAAATGCTTCAGGTAATGATAATGTAAAGTTGAGCTTGAGAATTACCGTCCAATGGCTGCTACAATGTAGGTACTCTAATATCTAAGGTTTAATGGAGTTTCCTGGTGGAAGACTTGGAGTTGGCACCATCAAAGTCTTGAGACGAAGAACTTTGACAGTTGCCAAAAATAGACCAAGAGTTATACTAGATGTGGACATAACAGAGACAGGGACCAGCATGCAGGGGCCAAGTTGAAGGAGCTACCTGGAGAATCATGAGAACCAGAAACCTCCTTCCCAATGTTCCCAAATTAAGGAAGGTTTCTTTACATCTATGGCAATCCAGGAGAATGGGGAATGAAAACTAGAGCATTTATTCTACAGAAGTTGAATTATGTCATGAAGATGTAGTTAAAAAATTGATAGCAACTTCTGTTTAATGTAATTTTTAAAAAATGCTGTATTAATCTAGTTTTGAGACTCTGCATGCCAATCATTCCACTTCTTGAGCAGCTGATTAAGTCCACATCTAACTACTTCCTTGTGCTCTGGGCCCACTATTCACCACTCTAATCATGCCAGGCCCAGGTACCAGATGACTAGGGCCAATCTCTATGCCCTGGAGCTGGTAAAATATTCAAATTCTACAATCCACAGGTAACCCACCAAACCTACTTAACTCCACCTTGTTTATCCATATATTGGCTGCTCCCCACAGTCCCAGCTTGCTGTTATCCTGTCCCGGGTCCAAAACTCAGTGTCCTTATGTGGCAGCCTTCTTTCTACTGGAGTTGTGAATAACAGAGTTCTGCCTCTTATCTATCTGTGTGTTATTGTGTTGTGTCTTAACATCAAAATAAATCTTATATCTTATAAAGCACTCAGTTATATTTAATGGACGAGATTAAACATCTATCACTTTCCTCCTTTTCCCACTCACTCCTCATACCCATTCGCAGGGAAAATTGTGGTTCTGAGCAAAGATGAGTTCAGTCACTAAGTTACTTATCATGTTTATGTGTATGTACACTGAGTTTTCTAAATGAAGAATGTTATCGTAATACTGTGTGATGCATGAGACAAGGTCTGTCCTTCCATAGTTTAGTGGTATCTTTAGATCCATACCTCATTTCTGGACTTTATTTATTTGCTTGCCATAGAAGAATTCTTTTGGCGGGCAGTTTCAGAAGGCAGTAGGAAGCAGGAAGAAGAAGGTTGTTACATGGTGTTTAGACAGAATCTAGGCCTGAGAATATTTTGGTTTTTGTTTTTTTTTAACACTTCTATTTTTTCTGTCATTTCCAACACAGACTTTGATGTCTTCTGTACTTGGCGGCTAAACACATCCATCCAGCTAGGCTTTTGGGACTTCTTTTCTCTTTGAAGAGTGTATGGGAAGAGATAAGAGGAGAGGGCAGAAAAAAAAATGAAAAGAAAGCAGAGGTTAAGAAGAGCATACAATAAAATATGAAAAGGGGTACTAGAAACCCTAGACTTTTTCTTTCTAAACTTCACAATCTTTCATAATACATCAAATATTAAGGCACAGTGAAGGCTCTTTTTAAAAAGAATGCATTTTTGCTAAAGAAAAATTTATCAATAATAAAGAAAGGTATCTCACTTCCAACTGCCTGATTAGGTTATTAAAGAGACATGGGTCATAGACTATAAAAATATGTGGAGCACTTTGGATTCTAGGAAAACATATAATACTAGTATTTTTTAATCGATTTTATTTTATTTTGTTTACATAGATTCAAGTGTCCCAACAAATACATCCCCCTCACCCCTGTGTTCCCCTCAACATCTCCCTTGATCCCCTACCCCTAACACCCTCCCCCCTTCCCTCCAGGATTCTTTATTCTTTATAACGCTGTGTTATGTGTTTATAATTTCACCAATCTCTTTCCCTTCTCTGATCACATCCTCTCATCCCCTTTCCCTCTGTTCACTTTCCCTCTGGTCCCTTTGATCCCTCCTCTGTCTCAATTCTGTTCCTCAGTTCACATTGTTCATTATATTTTTCTTTCTCTACCTGGCTTAATTTATTTAACATAATAGTTTCCAGGTCAATTCATGTTGTCGCAAAAGGTAAGATTTTCTTCTTTTTTATGACCGCATAGTATTATTCTATTGTGTATATGTACCACTGCTTTTTAATCCACTCGTCCACTGAGGGACACTTGGGCTGTTTCCAGATCTTGGCTATTGTAAACAATGCTGCCATAAACATGCAGGTGCATATCTTCTTTTGAATCAGTGATTTGGTGTTTTAGGATATATTCCTAAACGTGGGATGGCTGGGTCAAAAGACAGTTCCAATTCTAATTTTTTGAGGAATCTCCATACTGTTTTCCACAGTGGCTGCCCCAGTCTGTGTTCCCACCAGCAGTGCAGGAGGGTTCCCTTTTCTCCACATCCTCGCCAGCACTTATTATTTGTTGTTTTGTTAATCACCACCATTCTGACTGGTGTGAGGTGATATCTCATTGTGGTTTTGATTTGCATTTCTCTAATGATTAGTGATGTTGAACATTATTTCATATGCCTATTGGCCATCTGTATGTCCTTTTTGGAGAAGTGTCTATTCATTTCTTTTGCCCATTTTTTTTTTTTTTAAATTTTTATTTTATTTTATTTTTTTTTTATTTATTTATTCATTTTAGAGAGGAGGGGGGAGATAGAGAGAGAGAGAGATTGAGAGAGAGAGAGAGAGAGAGAGAGAGAGAGAGAGAGAAGGGGGAGGAGCAGGAAGCATCAACTCCCATATATGCCTTGACCAGGCAAGCCCAGGGTTTTGAACCGGCAACCTCAGTGTTTCTAGGTTGACGCTTTATCCACTGCGCCACCACAGGTCAGGCTTGCCCATTTTTTATTGGATTGTTTGTCTTCCTGGTGTTGAGTTTTACAAGTTCTTTATAAATTTTGATTATTAACCCCTTATCAAACATATTGTCGAATATGTTTTCCCATTGTGTGGTTTGTCTTTTTATTTTGTTCATATTGTCTTTAGCTGTGCAAAATCTTTTTAGTTTGATATAGTCCCATTTGTTCATTCTGTCTTTTATTTCACTTGCCTGTGGAGATAAATCAGCAAATTTATTGCTGAGAGAGATGTCGGAGAGCTTACTACCTATGTTTTCTTCTAAGATACTTATGGTTTCATGACTTACATTTAAGTCTAAATATGGAATGCTTCATGAATTTGCATGTCATCCTTGTGCAGGGGCCATGCTAATCTTCTCTGTATCATTTTAATTTTAGTATATGTGCTGCTGAAGCAAGCACTGTAATACTAGTATTTTTATGCTTAGTATTCATGGCATGTTTGTTTTGTATATGTAAAATTTATATAATTGCTTGTTTATATTTTAACAATGTATGTTCTACAGTACTTTAAGGTCCTCTGAAGGTAGATTTCATTACAGATTTTTATGACAGTGTGGCTCAGTGGAGTAAGGTGGAATGGGTTTAATAATGACTCTAACAACAGTCAAATATGTCAATGTCTCTGAGTTTGTATCAGTTACTTAATGATGCATAACAAACCATCCCCAAACTTAATGATTTAAAACAATCATTGGTTATTCTTTTCAATACTCTCATGGTAATGGTTCTCTGTTGGTTTTCACTGGGCTCATTTGAACAACTGTAGTAAGTTAGGATCATAGCTGAGAATGTCCTTGATGATCTCACTCACATGCTGGCTGTCAGCGCTGGCTGTCAGCTACAGATCCTGTTTTCTTCCATCTGGCCAGACCAGCTTACTTGTGACATGACAGCTGAGTCTCAAAAGCATCAATAAATAATTCAATGTTTCTTAAAGCCTAGGCTCAGAAGACACACTGCAATACTCTATAATATTCTCTTGGTCAAAACATTTCACAGGGTAGTCAAAGGTCAAGAGAAAAGAAAATGCACTCTGTCTCTTGATAGAAAGAGTGTCAAATTGCAAAAAAAAAAAAAAAAAAAAAAAAAGCAAGGGAGATAAATAGATTGTTGAAGCTATCTTTGAAAATAGTCCAGCCCTGGCCCAGTAGTTCAGTTGTTAGAGCGTCATTTAGACACCCCAAGGTTGTGGGTTCAGTTCCCAGTCAGGGCACGTACTAGAATCAACTAATAAATACATAAAGTGGGGTAACAAATTGATGTTTCTCTTTCTCCCTTCATCTCTCTCTAAAAATCAATTAAAAATAATTAAAAATACCTAACAAAATAATAAAAGAAACAATTGACCTACAGTTTCAAATTTTCTTATTTATAAAAGAAGGTTTTATATCATGTTACTTTAATAATCTTCCAACTAATATTTTATGACTAAAAATGTTTGTAATGGAAATTATTATGGTTTTCCTATCATTGTTTTTATTATGTATTTGATTTATTTATAAATTTGATACTTTTTATGTTGAAATCTTGGTCAGGTATACGATTTCCAGTTATTATTATGGAAGATTATATATCATGGTGAGTTTTCCTGGAAGTGATAATAGTAAAAATTAAAAGATTGCTTATATGTAATATGTAATAACCACTGTGTGCCAGTTAAGTTTGGGGATTCTCCTAAATTCTGTCCTTGGAAACTAGTCCACTTCCTCTGTGCTCTTCAAATGGTATTAAGTCTCAAGACCTCATTTATGATGCCTCTTTACTGTATAAGGTGCAAATGATCCCGTTTTGGCATAAGAAATCACTTTATCTTCAATTTGCTTCTCTAGATCTCTGATGGATATTTTCATTTCAATAGTTTAAAACTTTTAAACTTTGAATGCAAATAAAACCAAATTCCAATTTGCTCTTACCTTGAGAATATTGAGTCTTCCCATTGACATTTCACCTTTTGCCAAGGCTAGTATTATTTAGCTATTTAATCACAAAATTCAGGAGGTACACATTTTATTCTTCTCCTTGATTCTCTATAATTAAATCTTCCCCAAATTTTTTATTTCATCTTTTTCTTTCACTGATTTCCACAGCTGCATTTTTACTTTCATAATAATCTACCTAATTCACATTATCACCAACTTTAATTTGAACTTTTGCAATGATGTCTCAACGACTTTCCCAGCTCCTCCAATTTGTTCTAATACAGGTATTTCAACAATAAATGTTCAATGGCTGCCAAACTTCTTAGTCTTATGTTTATAGCCCTCCACAGCCTGGCTCTAATCTACTATTGCAATATTTTCTTCTCTTCCCCTGTTATGTGAATCTTTTGCTCTTACCAAATAGGTATAAGCTTAATCTCCTTCCAAAAGCTTGAAAAGCCATATTTTATGCCATATATATATATATATATATATATATATATATATATATTTCATGTTATTCAGTCTGCCCAGGACATCGTCATCCACCTGCACTTTACTCTTCCTTTAAGGCACAGCTTAATTCCCATGGGGATGAAAACCGATTATTTTAATTTACTACCCAGAGAATCAAGGTTTACCGTCTATAATAGGTGTGGGAAGTAAAAGAGTTGATATGTGGGGCAAAAAGAGATCTTTTTTTGAGAAATACGTTGAATCTTTATTTGTGACATTGTGAGAGAGATCTTTAGAATAAAATGAGTGGTAACTGGACACAACTGAGTGGTTCTTGGCGAGAAGTATAACATTGCAGAAATATATATAATATGTATGTGTGTGTTAAAAAAAAACAAACTGGTCTCAAGATATAAGACCTGGTCAAATGTAAAGTCGTGAAAGACGATGAGGACAGAGTAGCTTCATGGTGCTGTGGTTTGTGTTACCCCAGAAGCAGCACACATCTGTCAGCCCTTTAATCTCTTTTCACAGCACAAATGGACCATCTCTAGTCTCTCACACATAACGTTCCATGATGCCATTCACATCCTGCAGTATCTTTGCTATTGATCCCTGCTACTGAGGCTCCAGATCCGAGACAAGATCTCTCACTGACTGGCTCTGCTGGGCCAGCTCACTCTCAGCCAATGCTAGGTCATGGAGAATATTTCCCTTCTTCCCAGCTTTTGCAGCTCTTTCTGCTCCTCACTGCTCAGGATACTTCTGGTTTTTTTTTTTAAATAATCCTGGACACCTTGTTTTTCTTTCTGTATTTGATTCTTCCAGGAAGTTCTCTCTTTTCTGACATCAGCTCCCAACTTCTCAGCTTTCTGCTGCTCTGCCCTTAGCCTATCCAGAGCTGCCTGGAGCTTCTCCTCCATCCTGGTCTGTTATCTCGTACTTCTGGGCAACCTCCTCCATGTGGAATGTGTGGTGACCTTGGTGCTCTTGAGACACTCACTCCAGCAAATGACCTGCCCATCTCCCTTGCAGAAGAACAAGTGTTTCTCTCCATGGCGCACACAGAGATCTCTCTTTTACTCCACTTCTGGGCTCAATTTGACCTCCATAAATTTCTATACTATGTTGGCTACATGCCAATTAGGTCACAAATTTTTAAGCTGGTAAGTAAGTCAGCACACAGGGAAGCTGCTTTCTCTTTCTTAGCCAACAGTTAACTCCTTGTTGTTTGCAGTGATGCAGGTTTTTTTTTTAATAATTTTATTTCTTTAATGGGGCAACATCAATAAATCAGGATACATATATTCAAAGATAACATGTCCAGGTTATTTAATTGTCATTCAATTATGTTGCATATCCATCACCCAAAGTCAGATTGTCCTTTGTCACCTTCTATCTAGTTTTCTTTGTGCCCCTCCCCGTCCCCCTTTCCCTCTCCCTCTCCCCCCTCTCCCTGTAACCACCACACTCTTATCAATGTCTCTTAGTCTCACTCAAAAAAGAGATCTTGACCCTCAAACTATCCTCAGTGTTGATGACAGTTTGAAATCCCACCAGCCCTTCCAAGAATGAACAAAAGGCTTAGTATAGTCTCTGAACCAAGAATAACCAGCTCAGACAATACTGATTCTTGAAAATCTTTGTTTTATATCCATTACCTGGTACTAAGTGTTAAATGTTCATATTATTAGATTACTTGTTATGTGTGACAGTCTTGTCTTCACTACTAGATTTTAACTCTTGGAGAGGCAAAATCCTTATCTCTACCCTTTTTTAAACTTTATTTTATGTATAATAATATATTATTAGGTGCTTAAGATGTGTCACTGAAAATATTATTTAGCAAACATTGAATAAATAATAAAATAAGAAACTGATCACTTTTTCAAAATCCCTTCACAATTATAAAACAATTTTGTCTTTTCCTCAACTGGCCTATTTTATTAAGTATGACCTAAGAGTAGTAGTCTTATTTTATCCAAACATATTACATAAAAGTTGAGACTATAAAATCAAAATTATATTTTAGATCCTCGTGAGTACATATATGTATATAAACATATACAGTGTAGATATAGATATACATATTCATATACATATAAATATACACACACTTTATATGTTTTCTCTTCCGTGCATGTCATGAAGTGAATTTTTAAAAATTTTTTAGAAAATGTAACAGAATTAAGAAATGAACAAGTTTCAAGAAATTAAAGTAGCAATACAGTCTAAAAATGACTAAAATTACTTTTAACAAAGTATTTTTCTGAGTTAATATATGTTTTTGTTTTTCTTATAGAGGGTACAGGAGAATGAATCTGGTCTTTTTATGTAATTTTTAAAGATCATTCTATTTTCCCCCTTTTTCTCACTTACCGATGTCAGAGGAGGCAGCCTGGATATCATGTTTGAAACATGCATTATCATTAACAAATGAATGAGCAAGATTCAAATGATCAGAAAAGCACCTTCCATAGAACTCACTTTAATGGAGCAAAAACTAATTTTGCAAGGGCTGTCTTGCTTAGTGTGCAGTGCAGGGGTACAAAGTCCATGTATTGAATTACAAAAGCTCAGTGAGCTAGAAATGTAATGAGAATACATAAATGAAAAGTGTGGCTTAGTGTAGCATGGAAAATACTCCCACACATAAGCATTAGAAAAGATATTTAAGAAAAAGATTATGTTTTAAATAGACATTTATAACTGAAGTTTTGAAGAATAGTTGAGGATTACAAAAATTTAGTTTTATGTTCAGAAAAAAACATATTTGAAATATGGTGATGAGAGTCTACCCCAGGATGATTATAACTCTTATTCAAAGATTGAAAATAAAATATTTTTTTAATATGAAAATACTTAAGTTTAGTTTTTAAATAGAAGTAGACCTCGAATAACCTGAGACACTAAACATTTTGGATAAATCATTACAAAATTGTTTCTATTATGATTGTTGCCTTACTAAACAGCTTTAGTTTTCTTATACATTGGGTGACTGACAAAGCCTCCCATGTATTAGCTCTTATACAATTGCTTAAAGGTAGGTATTAGAAACAATTTTGAATTTAGGATGCAGTTGGAACTGTCTTAACAATGTAGAGCTTCAAGTGTGTGCACTCTCCTCAATCTTGTATTTACAGGTCATAAAAGATTTTGTTTCCCATCAATTTCATAAATAAAATACACACTATTTGGTTGAGAAACATTATGGTTATCAATAAACTCAGTGATTTAGTGCGTAGAAATTGTAACTTTCTTTTGGTTTCTTGAAGACTTGTTTTCAGTGAGGTGTTCTTATGCTATGTTCTAAACTTTTTTTTTTTTTGATGGAAGCTGCTAGAAATAGCTTCTGAATTTATTGTATTTTTGCAAAATGCATTCATTGCATAAGTCTCCTAAATGAATACTACATAAAGTTTAAGATCAATTGTTTGTTAAATGCTTTGGCTTTACTCATAATCTATCTATCTATCTATCTATCTATCTATCTATCTATCTATCTATCTATATCTATCTATCTGTCATCTATCTATCTATCATCTATCATCTATCGTATATCTATCATCTATCTATCATCTATCTATCTTCTATCTATCTATCTATCTATCTATCTATCTATCTATCTATCTATCATCTACCATCATCTATGTACATATACAATTAGAATTATTGCAAAGTGTATTTTGTTTTCACTTCGTTCTTTGATTTACAAGAAGCTCAAAGTAAAATTTTATATTTTAGTATGGCATTATGACTAATTTTATTGTTTCAATACTTGTGTTTTTTCCTTCTTTTAATGGACTTCTACAATTATTTATGTATTTTTGGTCACTGATATTTATTCTTACTTATCTCTTACCATATATACTTTTTCTTGCTTTTGTATCAGTACCTTTATGTACCATGTCAGAATACAAATAAACTAGCCACTTAACATTCACAATGATCATAGTAAACTGGGGGGGGGGGAGGGCAGAAATTCCCAGAAATGGATTTAGGACCAAAAGGACCTAGAAAATGAAAGTATGTTTTTTATATACAGTTTTTGACAGCATATGCCACTACAACTCTCTGCATATTCTATTTACATATTAATTAAAAGAGAAAGAAGAGGTTCCCCCCTAAAATTCTGGTCTTTCTAAAGGGTATAGGGACTCTGGATTCCACACAAAGAAATGCTTTGGGACCAGACAGTCTGGGGAAAGACATTGTAAGTCTCAAAGTAGCTTCCCATTTACAAATAAATTTAGAAGTAAATCTGTAACCTTGTGAAATGCAAGAAATGAAAACAAACAAAATGCAAATGAATCAACTATCCTCTTAATAGTCATCATCCATTTTGGGGGGTATTTTCAGAGGACAAGTGGCAACTTCATTTTGCATCTTCACACAGAACTTACTAAAGTGTGTTAGAGGAGTGTCAGACACAAAATGACTGGAAATGACTTAGGGGATAAGTGTAAAAAATTAAAATTGATTATATGTCTGTTACCTAAGAATTTTACATTTCTTGGCAAATAATTCACAATAGAAACTTATTTATAAGCTCTTTACTTAGAAATATTATAAAATGCTGCTCAATCTATATTTATGAAGAAATTGAAAATAAGGATATAAAGAGGATGAAATGTCCTACAAAGTTTAATTACCTTTTGCAAGTGTAAAAGTAAAGGGGCCTTTTACTACCAATCAATCTATTCATATAGTTAAAACACACAACTGTCTTAAGTTTAGCTCATGTGTCTCATAATATCCTATGGCCTCATGATTCTCTTCTTTTGTTCTTTGGTATTAATGAAGTAAATAGTGGATTGGAAGCTTATGTGTACTAGAAGAGACAAACTCTTCATATCTGTAAAGTTTGAAACTGGATATATCATGTATCACTTAAGAATGCTACTGTAAAAGCATATGTTGTGATGGTTAGAGATCAAGTTTCTAGGTCAGAGATGTGGGCGTGTGTAGGGAAGGATTCTGAGTATGGCTAGCACATAGGGAGTTTAGATAAGTTGGAATTGAAGGGTTGGGCTAGAGGAGGCCAACACAGATGGAATGCTTGGAACCATTTGGTACTAGAGATTGAAGAAATAAAGAATTTTTAAATAATAAGAAACAGGACACTTTTTAAATGTTATTTAGAACCATCCCAACATTTGTAAACAAACCCTGTATTTCCTAAGAAAAATATTTATCTTATTTGTAAATCACAGGTTTTCTGTTTTATTAATACCTTCTTATATTAGTCATGATTGTATCAGAGAAGCAGAATGTATATATGTGTGTATGTTTGGGTATAGAATTAAAAATTGTATATAATTGTACGCAAATACGTTTTAAAGAAAATGTGATTTTTGACCTTATATAATTGTAGGGGCTGATTAAGCAGATTATGTATGGCTTTTGTGTTATGCCTGATGCCAAAGTTTTAAGTTGGTTGTAGGCTGACCATTGCCTTGTGCTGACAGTGTGAACCACAGATAAGGGCAACAGTGTTTATGAGCTCCAAACATGCCATCCAAATCTCCCATATATTTCTCCAATGGCTTACTATAACCAGGGGCATACATGGGAGAGGAACTAGATTCAACCTAGTCAAGTTGCCCCATTATAAAGTCATCATATCCTTTTATTATTTTTTTAAAAAAAGTTTACTGTAGAAGAGAACAATCTCTCCTAATTAAAATTTAAAAAGTTTAAAATCTTAAAAGAAAATTATAAAAGTCTTCTAAATTATAAGAAAGGGAAAACACAATCTTAAACTAAGGAATAATAGTAATCTACATTAAAATATCATAAATTTAAAAGATATGTTTGCTAAATGTTGTCTGTTAATAAGATTGGTGTCCTGCATATGTAACCAATGCAGTCACTGTCGCTCTAAATCACTGTCTTAAAATTTTTGATAATTATATCTTTTTATTTGTGTTTTACAAGTAAATGGAACAAAAGAGCATGTGCCTGAGGCCTAATCTCACCAGAATGGATTTTTTGCCACCTTTCACAGCAGTTGGGGGCCAAGGCTGGGCAGGGTGTGGGAAGAACGGAATCATAGTGTGAGATACTTGGTGCTTATAAGGGTCTGTGCTCAGCCTGAAGGTGTCCTCACGCCCGAGGGTGTGCAACATTAAATATATAAATACGTACACTTTTACAATCTTTTATATTAAACTACTTATTTAAATGTGAGTAAATAAAAATAAATTATCAGAAAAAAAGGTCATGTCAGATTTCCTCCTATGGAGGAAATGAAAATATTTTTTTCCTGATTTTTGAACAAGGAGCCCTAATTTTCATTTTGAGATGAACCTTACAAATTATTTAGACAATTGCTTGTCTAAATAAGTACTGTCTTTAGGTAAAGACTTTTATGTTGAAGCAACTATTAATTAGCATTTAAATGGTAAGACTATAATTTTGAATATTTTTAGATATAATCTTGCACATAACAGACTCAGTCTTAAAGACTTTACTCTTTATTTTTTTATGCAATTAGCTTGTCTAAAATAGTTGTATTACAACATGATGCTACTACTTAAGTGGTAGATCTAATTTTTCTGGTATTATGTACATACATATATCCGATTTCATCTATGTTAGTTAAAAAAATGATAAAATAGAAGTGTGTATTCACACACAGTTTTTCAGGTGTAGTTAAGCAACTTCTAATTAGATACCTTACTATTTGTCTTAAAAAAAATAATAAAAGTACTCTAGGATCTTAGAGAAAAGTCAGATGATTATCTAGCCACCTATTTTAGGGTTATACTCCTACTATGTGTTTAACTCCATGACTAATAGTGACCAAACTCCCTTAATTTGTCTTAATAAGTTCTAATCCTGTGTTTGCAATTTACTGGCCCCTGAAATTTTAGTTAGAGTTGTCCTTTAGACTTTGAAAGTCTAGACTGAAGATCATAAAATACTTCTTTAAGGACAGACTGTTAGAACATTATTTTCATTACTTAAAATAAGATTGGCTGAACATCGAGGAACATGGTTTATGGAGCAATCTTCCATTCTGTGGGAGATGGAATAGATGGTTGCAGTGACCTGCCACTCTGGTCAGCCTAGCAGCTTTACTTTGCTGCAATAAGGGTTTGATTTGGATTTAGTACCAGGGCACTAGCCAGGAAAATGAAAAGTTGACACCTATGTAATGATTAAGACCTTTCATTATCTTCACTAGGAAGCAAAAAGACCATGTATGTTATGAAAAAAAAAAAACCCGATTTTTTTGAATACTCTTTGTTGCAAGACTTGACTGATTTAATATTTGAGAGGTCAGAATACAAGACACTATTCAAAACATAGGGAGAAAAAAGACAGACTTCCCATCATTTAGAAGTTTACAACCTAGTGAAACAAGATTTATAATGTAAGGTGCTTTTCTGTACAGATTTTTTTTTAAAATTTCATTCTATTAGAATATGAAGGACATGAAATAGAAAAATGAATTATTGAAATATTCTGCTTGATTGCCTCCTGCTCCCCCACCTCCCTGGCATTCCAGAAGAAGAAACCTCTTTGATTCTTATCCCATTTACTCCTCTGGAAATGTGGCTATGTGTAGCCATCACCTCCGACAGACTTGGGATTACTTTTGTGCAGGACAGACAAATGTCAAAAGAGAACTGCAAAGAGACAGAGAGGGCACATAGCCAGTGAGCAGAGATATGAAAATCAAATAAACTGTGTTTATGTTTATTTCTTTATTAGGTGAGAGGAGGGGAGATAGTGAGGCAGACACCCAGACTGGGATTCACCCAGCAATCCTATCTAGGGCTGATGCTCCAGTACTGAGCTATTTTTAGCACCTGAGGCTGTTGTGCTCTGATGGAGCTATCCTTAGCACCCAGGGCAATACTCCAACCAATTGAGCCTCTGGCTGTAGGAAGAGATGAAGAAGAAAAGAGGGAGACGGAGGGGCTGAGAAACAGATGGTCACTTCTCCTGTGTGCCCTGACTGGGAATTGAACCTAGGACATCCGTATTCCAGGCCGATGCTTGATCCACTGTGCTACCAGCCAGTGGTATTTAAAAACATTACTGTTAAACTGATATGTACTTAATTTGATGACAAAATAACCTAGACATGTTTTCTTTGAATATATGTACCCTGATTTATTAATGTCATCCTATTACCATTAATAAAAATTTATTAAAATAAATAAATAAAAAAAACTGATATGTACTTATAAATAATAAGTCTGAGATACTTTTCAGGAACTTAGAAACTGGTCTTTTCTTGGAATAAAAAAAAAGCAATTTTTGCATTTTATCCTGAAACTTCTATTTTATGTCTTTATATTTTCAACTCCTAGATGAAGCATAAATAACTTTTAATTTTATTTTACATTTTATTCCTTATGATGCTTAGTATACTGTTCACACACAGTGGTCATTTGATCTAGTTATCTATGTAGTTTACCAAACCACCCCAAACTTAGAGCATCAAGCAGCCACCATTTTATTACGCTCACATACTGTGCTGCTAGGAATTTTGACTGAGCATAGTGGGGATAGTTCTTTTCTCTCTGCTTCATGTTGTCCAAGGTCTCAATGGGAAACAAACCAATGACTGATTGGAGGCTGAAATCAGAGGTGATTGCACTCATGTCTTTCATATCTGAGTAGTGATAACTCGGAGTATGGACTTAGTTGGGACTGCAGACCTGAACTCCTATAAGGCCTGTCTGTGTACCTGTGGCTTCTCAAACCATGGCAACTGTGAGAAGAACCATCTTGAGAGTGGGTGTTCAAATGACTAAGGCGGGAATTCAAGGCTTTTTCTAGAAGTCATGCAAGGCCACTGCCACTGAATTCTGTTTGTTATGCCTGGATCACTAAGATCAGATTAGATTAAAAAAGAAGACTATTAGACCCTTCCTATTCACAGAAAAGAATCAAGTCACATTGCAGAAGAGCATGAAGGATGGAGGATATTATTGCATTGTTTTTATGAAAAAAGTCTGTCATTATGTGAAATAAACTATTGAAAAACTTAAGTGAATTCTTGAGCAATAGAGATGATAGTTCTAAGCTTCCATGATACCTTCATGCAGTAGGGACATAATAATCTTTAGACTTCTGTTATTAATTACCTCTTCCTGGTTAGTGGTTATGATGGTTAATTTTATGTGTCAACTTGGCTGGGCCACAGTGCCCAGATATGTAATCAAACATTATTTTAGATGTTTTTGTGAGGGTGTTTTTGGATATGATAAATAATTTTACTGGTAGATTTCAAGTAAAGTGAATTGTCCTTCATTAATATGGTGGGCCTCATCTAATCAGTTGAAGGCCTAATTGCAACAAAGCAGTGACCTCCTCTAGGAAAGGAAATTCTGCAGCAAAGGGTTTTTGAGCATTAACTGATCTTCTTGGCTCTCTAGACTGCTGGTCCACTCTGCAGATTTTGGAGTTGCCAGCTTGCCTCTATGATCACATAAGTCAATTTCTTAAAATAAATTATATATACTATCTATTGGTTCTGCTTCTTTTGAGAACCTGATTAATACACTGGTGTTCTCTGAGGTAGAGAAAAGAGAATTACAACCTAAACAGGATTTTCTCTGGTGTTTCTGATTCAGGACTCTAAAATTTCCCAGGCTAATTATTCTTCTTACTACTGTTTCTAAAATTGGACTAGTATTGGATTCAAATTAAAAATAAACCTTACTTAGTCACTGTCTGCTTCAAGAATTCAAGAATATAATATTGTTTCTTTAGATAATACTGGCAATATTTCTTATCTGGTTAACTTTATGATAGGCCATGATTAAAAAAATAACTTTTAATGTTACCCTCCTCGGAGAGCAAGTCAATCAAACATTCTTGGGCAGCTCCCACACCCTTCAATCAGCACAAGCCTATTATTTCAGGGCTGATAATAATATTAGCTGATTAATCATGACAGACATTTTTAACAGGGCAAAGGATTTTCATTTCTGAGGATTAACAAAGAGGTAAACTCTGAGGTTACCTGGCAATTTTATATGAAAACTTATTTTCTTATAAGATGTTTTCTGGTTGCCTGTCTAACTTTTTAATTAATTTAATTATTTATGTTGCCAGTGTTATTAATAGGTTTGGTTTTTTAATTGAAAAATACATGTGCTGTCATTTTCAAAATTGAGTTTGCTTTTCTTTTCAGTCTCTGTTCCCACTGTACTTTTATTTCATTTTGGTCTGTGAAAATTTACATGTAGACAGGAGACTTGCATTAACTGTGCCTCTGTGCTACTGTCAGAGACAGCAGTAATGCGGCAAGACTTTCCGGGGCTGACCCTTGGTCGGGCTTCAGATCCCTGCTCCATAGGCTGTTCCAGGAAGTCACAAATAGCTGGTGAGAGTTGGCGCAGGAGATGAAATCCATTTGCCAACTTTGCCTTTGGGATTATTTGCTGTGAGCACTCTGAATATCCATCATTATTTGATTTCTGGACTATGGGACAAATACACATT
This sequence comes from Saccopteryx bilineata, assembly GCF_036850765.1. NCBI lineage: Eukaryota > Metazoa > Chordata > Mammalia > Chiroptera > Emballonuridae > Saccopteryx > Saccopteryx bilineata. Next base: position 12,253,875 of record NC_089501.1, on the reverse strand, counting down.
AGATACTCGTTTTAGAGTCGTTGATAGTGAAACACTTGTTCTTCCAAGAATAAAACTATATACTAAAAAGTGTTTGAATCATGTCTGAGAAAAGAATGTCCCGTAGACGGGCAATGATGATGACATTACTGCAAGGCTTCCTTCAGAACTCTAAGGATATCCAGGAAGATCAGCGACTTTCTTTGCTATTTTTTGGTTAACTGGCTCATATTATCTTTAAATTTATAGAAGTGCCTTTTTTTAGTTCTAAATTGAGAAGTATGTGGTTGCAAAACTATGGACATTTTTTTTCCAGAAATATAAATGCTCAATGCTTAATAAGAACTAAAAAAACATTTGATATCAGCTACTCTCTATTGCTAGAGGTTACAATGAGAGGTGGCGGGCAGATTGTCAAGGTTTTCAACTTGTGCGCAACAGTTCACGCTTCATGAAATTATTTGTACTCTCTCTCTGCACTTCAATCCTTGACATATGCAGAAGGGTTATGAAAATTTCTAAAGATGAAAGCAAATTATAACCCATTAAGCACAAAAACAATTTAAATAGATGAACTAAAGCCCCGTGGCAGATCCAAACTTCTCTAGGTGGTTTTACAGGTTGTTATGGAGCCCTGTTGAAAACAGTTTTAGCCAGAGTAGTAGTGCATGAAACTGAAATGTATTTACTATTATTTGCTTCAATTCTCTTTATATCTTTTAGGAATCATACAAACCACAACAGAAATTTTCACACACAACCTTCTGTCTGCCAACAGCTCAAGCTGGCAGGTACAGATGACGTTCAGGGGTGTGAATGGGATTGATTTTTACAGATAGTTGGATCCGGTCCAGTGTATTTTTTAGCCAGGACCAAAGTGTTGCAAATAAGCTATAAGGTGGGCTTTTGTCTGATATTTACTAGGTAACACCCACCAAGTGCTATTAGAAGCACAGGTTATGAACGGTATCACATTAATCAACCGATGGCAGAAGGAAAAAAAATCACTGTCACATTCTGAAGGATGGACATCGAATAGCTAAGCTGCATAGACCCTGCTGAAGATGAAAAACAATGGATGCAATCAAAGCCATGGTTTCTTAGAGCAGATTTAGAATTTAGCAAAATGAGAAGTGCAGAGAGGGAAATAGGAGAAAGTAGCTGCAAATAAAACCTGCTTTTTGCCAGAACCAAATCATACTATGGGTTGGTAGGGATAAAAAAGAGAAAAATACACATTACCCATAAGAGCACTCTATTTTCTGCAGTGTAATGATGTAACCAAGTAGCCTGCTTATCTATTTGACAAATATGAAATACCTAGCAACACATTTTCTTGCTTAATTTTTCAAACACAATAAGTTAAATATTAAACTGAACTAATATTGTTCAGGTCACTAAAATTAATAGTTTGAAGTTGTTTTTCATATATTGAATGTCTCAGAGGGTATTTGCTTAGGCATGTGGAATGATTCTTATCATAGAATAACTTTCTACTAATCATGAAGACACATTGTTTATTGTGACTCATTTGATGGAAAAAACACCCCCTGAAAGTATGTTTAATTTTTGGTGGAAAAAATAAAATGTTATGTTTAGACTCTATTCCCAGAAATAAACTTTTATATTTATTAACTTGCTAATATACTTCAATCAGTTCTGTAAGCATAATAACAATTTTACTGATACCTCTTTTCATAAAGAAACAAAAACATTACAATAGCTGAAAAAGAAAGTTTTAAACAGTATCTTTGTAGAGATATGACAATAGGTTTATAATAACATTTTTCAACATTATTTAACCTGATTGTTGGAATATATTTTAGGTTTTATTTACTAATGTTGAATCCAATTAAACAATGTACAGTCGCATTGAATAGTGTAATTCTTTTGTAATGTCATTGTAACATCTGTGAACTGAAAAGCCATGTTCTGGCTGACTTAGAAAAGTGAGAGGGGCCTGACCTATGGTGGCACAGTGGATCAAGCGTCGACCTGGAATGCTGAGGTCACCAGTTCAACACCCTGGGCTTGCCTGGTCAAGGCACATATGGGAGTTGATGCTTCCTGCTCCTCCCCCTTCTCTCTCTCTCTCTCTCTCTCTGTCTCTCTTCTCTAAAATGAATAAATAAATAAAAATAAAAAAGAAAAGCAAGAGGAACGAGGAGCCAGTCCTTTAGGCATAGTTGCCATCAGGAACAGGAGCAAGGCAGTCAAGACCAAGGCTGATGTCAAGTTATCTACAGTCTTTTATTTCTCAGTCAAAATATAGGGAAGAAATAATATATATATATTTTGTCCAAAGTCAGAACCATAAGCTTAGGGTACTGCTAAGGGATTTGTGACCAATGGCAGATGATGCTGGGAAGACAAGTGACATCTTGAGGAGCAAAAGGTTGGAACCAAGCTACCTTGGTTTCTGTAGCTGATTAATGAGGGTGTCTACTCTGGAGGGCAAGGCCCAGGAGGCTTCACTCTCCCACTCAGTATCCTTCATTCTTGCCTGCTGCTCCAAGCTTCCTGTCCAGCCACTCTGCCCCTCACTGTGCCAGCTGGACCGAAACTCCACCTTCTTCCCCCTCGCTGCATCCTCCCCATGCTGGGTACACTGTACTTTCTGATTCTTTTCCATCCCTTCTATCCATCTTTTGAGCACTCTGTATCTTTGAATGTTTCTGTAAATCTCACTTCTTCTGTGGTTACCTTGGACTGTTAAATATCTCTTCCTCAGTGTTCTTTTCTTTTCTTTTTTTTAATTGACTTTAAGGAAGAGGAGAGCAAGAAGTATCGACTCATAGTTGCTTCCCTTTAGTTGTTCATTGCTTGCTTGTTGCTTGTTGTATGCACTTTGACTGGGCAAGCCCAGGGTTTGAACCAGGGACCTCACCGTTCCAGATTGATGCTGTATCCACTGCACCGCCACAGGTCAAACCCTTCCTCAGTGTTCTGTTAACATGCTATTGTGTACACCACCTTACATAATAATTACTTGTATCTGCCTTCCCTTTTAATCTGTGTGTCCCTAGAAAGCGAGATTTTTGTTTTATATACACTCAAATCACTGGTGCCTGGTATATACAGGGGTAGGCAAAGGCAAGTTAAATTACCAGCCATCACTACCTAAAAGATAAATCATAAGTAAGGATTTGAAATAATAACAATAAGAAGAAAAAAGACAAATAATACAAATAAATAATAGACTAATAAATAAATAAATAATAATATATACAAGAATAAATTCTGTTTGTATACTAATAACTATAAACCTACTTTTGCCCACTCCTGTATTATGGATTTATTAACACATTATTAAAAGGAATCATGTTATGACTATTACTTTACTCCATTTAAGGATAAAAATTGCAGGTTCTTTACAGGATTTTCAAACTAAAAAAAAAAAAAAATTCTTACCTTGATGGATCTGCACTTCAAATACTCAAAAATCTTTAAAAATGTTAATCTTATGCAGCCAAAACAAAGTAAAATGATAAAAATTATACCAGCTTAACATTTTTTCACATTGTTTTCTAGAACTTTTTCATATGTATCCATACTTTACACAGGCATATTTGTTGTGAAAATACTGATTTTCATTTAATAGCATATTATGTTATTCCTCCAGGTATTAACAGTATCTAAAAATTATCACGTTTCATGATTCCATGTTACAATTGTTTTTTTAGGTTTGAGCAAATGGAAATTTTACCCATTTTTCAGCTATTCTGAAGGTGTTTTTTCTTTGTTGTGTTTCATTTTACCAAATCACTTTATGTAAAACAGAAGTAAATACCATAAGACAACCAATTTCCATGATAGATAACTGTTACCTGCAACAGCTTTTGAAAGCTGAAAAAAATATATATATGAAATATATATATATAAAGAAAATATTTTGGACCACAGGGTTATAATCTGACTGTGACAAATAAAATTTAATTTTATGAATGTCTTCCCAAAACTAAAAGCATCATCTGTAGAGATATGAATGTGCTCGCTTTCCATGTGCTCAACTTCCTTATTTAACCTTGGCTCCTTCAAAGATGCACTTGTTACAGAATGTCAGTCACTAATGAGGCCTAAAGTAATGAGGCTGATTGAGCTGGCAAGATGCTGCCTAATTAGAATGATAAAAGGAACTGGGTGATCAGGAATGGAGGAGTGAATGGCACAGAGGGCATCGAACAAGGTCATTTTGTCAATGACGGCCACTTATTTGAATCCCCTCCCCCAAATAATGACTGTCCTTCATGCCCTGTGAGCCCAACATAAAGGATGTATGTAGATTATTGTATGTACAACTTTCTGACTCTGCTATCTTAGGCAAAGTATGGGGAGGGTTTAGTGATTTCCTGGGTAAACACTAACCCAAATTCAGTATAAACACTAACCCAAATACTTGGAGCCATATGATCTCTGTCTATTATAAGTGAGGATTTACAAATGTACTAGTCCTCTAAATAAATATAGGGAACCACAGATTTACCCCATGAGTCCAGCATGTTAAACTTCCCATACCACATGGGAAATACATCAAACAACTTCATGTTTGAAGGACACAGATAACATTTGGTCAGTCTTTTGGAACCTGAACTGCATTTAGGTAATTTATTTAATTCTTAAATATGTCTATTAGAATCATTTTTATTTTATTTAGTATAACAAAGCAGCTTTATTGTTTTAATTGATGTAGATGTAAATGTATAAAGATAGATTTATAAATATTTCAATGACAATGTAATCTGGCTCAGTTTATTTAATAATGCCTATTTATTTGCCATCATTTGGGAAATGTTCTGAAAGAAAGTTGGAGTTATTCCTAATAAGCCATAGTTACATCATTTTTAGTAGAAATTTCTCTAAAATGCTTAGTACATCTGTCAGAACACACGTTCCCCAAATTCTGTGAACATAGCCCTTGACAGCATATGGCAATCATCTAGAATGACTGATACCTGCAACTCTAGGCATCATTTTGAAGTTTGTGTGTCCTAAGATATAGTCTCCAACATTTCAGAACACCTACCTGATGCTTTGTATAGCTGCAAACCTCTGACCTCGTATCTTTAATCTGACTTTGGCAAAACAGAATCTGAAATAAAAGACAGATGTGGCTTACGAAAAGAAAAAGTAGATAATCAGCAGAGTTTGGGGGGGAAATTATTAATAGAGAACAACATTAAATTGATATAATCTTAAAATAATTTAGTATGTGGTATCTGAAAATAGTGATGACCCCATGCCATTAAAATCTCATTTTGTTAGTTATCTGTCACTTCTTTCAATGGTGAATAAGCAGGATGTTTTTCTGGTTCAACTTCCCTAGAAGTCCATTCTCTACCTTTGATCTCTGTAGTTTTTTCTAAGGGTTCAGTTATAGGTATAATTTTTCAAGTTCCATAGGTCAGTACACATCATCGCTCTGGCATTCACAGTTGTTTGCTTTACTCTGAGTTGCTCTGAAATTCACTGCTATAAATGGTTAAGAATATATACTTTGTGCTCAGTAAGGCCAGACCTCCAGTAATGTCCTTGCCATTTATTAGTTGTGTTTTTAACAAGTTTCCGGACCTGCATAAAATGTGCAAAAATGCAAAAATGTTTACCTCCTTGCCTTGTTTTGAAGATTAAGGAGATAGTGTATCTAAAAATCTTAGCATCAGAGGCTGATACATAAAAAGTCCTCCGTAAGTGGTAGAAAACAATACTGCTTACTCTGTTAGTGGAGGTGACTAGGAAATGAACGAAACTTCTTTCCCTTCTGTCTTGCCATCCCTCCCCAGCCTCCATTGCTCCGATTCCCCCAGCCCAAGATTGGCATGCTCTCTCCTCTACATCATTTCTTTCTGGCAGTCACCTCTGGTCTGTCCTTTGATAACTCTCTGTTCTTCATCAATTTATAGCCCCCTACCACCTCTCCACCCAGCTGTCATATTGCCACTCCTTCCCCCGTTAAACATCCTCTGTCATATTGCCAATTCTTCTCCCACTGACACTAGACATGACTAAAACTGTCAGTCATCTCCTTCTGGCTCACTAATACCCTCTTCATAAATATATAAGACAGCTTCTGCTTTATGAAATAGAATACATTGAATAGAACATTTTCTTGATGATTCAGGATCATACCCATGAACACCAATTTTTGTTCTGTCCTACATAGTTATAAGAACTATTGGATTATATAGGTTGCTTGTCCTTATGCTAAGTGAATTTCTATAAAAATTTATTGTTAAAAAAAATATGGCCTGACCTGTGATGGCGCAGTGGATAAAGCGTCAACCTGGAAATACTGAGGTCGCCGGTTCGAAACCCTGGGCTTGCCTGGTCAAGGCACATATGGGAGTGGATGCTTCCAGCTCCTCCCCCTTCTCTCTCTCTCTCTCTCTCTCTCCTCTCTAAAAATGAATAAATAAAATAATTTAAAAAAAGAAAAAAAAAAAAAAGAAAAATATGGACTCTCCAAAGGTAGGTATGCTCTGTTGTCTGACAATGAAACGTATCTACATTGTCCACATGTTATACAAATATACCCTCTCTATCTGTTTCACTCTTACTTCAGCGATTTTTGTTTATGGTTTGCTTTTTTTTATTGTTTCTTGTTATTAGAGAGGACAGGGAAAGAGCCTATGGTTTAATGTTGATAGTGAGTATATTTATATTCACAATACAACTTCTACATGTGGTGATCTCTAATCTTCTATCCAACTACACGATTACAGTTCTAACACTTAATTGACTTTTTGTTTAACAGTAACATATGTGAGTTATTGGCACTTCATTCAAACCTGTTTTGGAATTAAATGGGACAAACATTATATATATATATATATATATATATATATATATATATATATATTATAGAAGTTGTATTAGTTTCCTAAAGATGCCATAACAAATTACCACAAACTGGATGGCTACAAGTAACTAATTTATTCTCTTGAATCTCTGGAAACTAGAAGGCTAAAGTCATGGTGTTGGCAGGACCATGTTCTCTCTGAAGTCTCTAGGAGAGTGTCCTTCCTTGTCTCTTCCTGGCTTCCGGTGATTGCCAGCAGTTGTGAGCATTTCTTGGCTTGACCCATCACTCCCATTTTAGCCTCCACCATTATACATCTCCATGTGTGTCTCTCTGTGTCTCTGTTTTCTCTTCTTATAAAGATCAGCCATTCAATTAGGGCCTATTCTAAATGAATATGACCTCTTATAAACTTAATTAATTACTTCTGCAAAGACCCTATTTCCAAATAAAGTCACATTATAAGGTCCTGAGTAGACATGTATTTTAGGTGGACACTATTCAATCTGGTACAACTTCTTTGATTTTCTATTTGGTTATATTTCAGCCAGCGCCACCTTCTATAAGCTGTGTGCTAATGCTTTCAGCAATACTCCTTCTTCGTCCCAATTTTAAGTCTTTAGAAAATGATAAATCAAGGCAAAACAAATTAAATTGGTTAAGTTGGTTCACCTGTTAGGAGTTGTTAACATTTGTTTATATTTTTATCCTGAATAACATTTTTTTGAAAAAACAACTGCAAAGCAAATAACCTGTGTCTGAATTGCAGTCCTTGATGGTTGGGATAATGGCAGACAGTTTCGGATGATACCTAGAATCTGTAAGCAGTGAAGTACTGGTCTTTAGTAGGAAGCCTCTAATAAGCAAGTGATCAAATCCAAAGGAAGAAGGAACAGCCTATAATTCTCAGTAAACATACTTATTTATAAACAACATGCTCAGAAACATTGTGTAATATGAAGACTCATTGTTAAGGCCTCCTTCTGAATTTCCTATTGAGATAAAGGAAAGTGCTGCCCATTCTACTCTAACCAGAAATGTTAGTGATACTCATACTCCTCCCTCCTTCACCTTCCACACCTCATCAGTTATCACCTCTTCCTGAGTCTATCTCACACTATAACTGTTATATTTTCTCCTTTGCATCCTCTGTCACTCCCTTGGTTCAGTTTGTCATTCTCTCTTTTCTATGCTATGGGGAGAGTAGTAAAACTAGTCTCTGTAATTTTCACATCCTCCCCATGTGATTCTCCCATCCCAGCACTGCTGAGATGTTCTTCATAAATGAAATTCTGATTATATTGTTTGTATCATCAAAACCCATCAATTAATTCCCATAGACTAAAAGATAAACTTGATACCCATTAATAGAGCCTGAGAGAGCTGTAATGACCTGATTGTCTACCCCGCCTTCCAGCCTCATTTTCTTAGCATTCCCCACCTGTGTCCTAGGCTATAATCCAGCAGACCTGCTGGACTGGACATACTTACTAGATGCAGCTCGCTGTCTGTGATGTCATCTCTGCTCATTTTCCAGGCAGATCCAAACACTGTGGTTTTTCTGCTCACATAGCATCTTACAGTATATGCCACTGGAACATTAACTATGTGTCATTTTGTAATATAGGTATGTGTATTTTTTCCCTACAAATAGAATTAGTGCAATAGTGTAATATGATGGGCTTTGAGGGCATATACATGGTAAGTCAAATCAGGCCCTTTCACTTTCAGTCAGGTGCTAAGTAAGAGGGTAGGGAAAGAAAGGAGTAAATATTTCAAGAGAGCATGTGAGTGCTGGGATGGCATGAGAGAAGACTATTAGAGAGACTTTGATTTCCTGATGGCTGAGAATAAAGGTGACTGATTTTTAAATAATCAGTGGAGACTAAATAAGCATGATCAAAGAAAATATCTGACATATTCTTTTATTCAGTAAATATTTTGATGTCTCTATGACTAAAGATCTAATGGTGAATATAACAAACTAGGTTGTTGCCTTCATGGAGATTTTAATTTGTTTTTATGGAAATATCTATTTTCATTGGCTATCTTTGTTATCTCTCTTTCTTAACAATTTGTATGGAGTTGTTGAACATGCATGAAAACAACAACAAAAGACCAGACAGTCAAGGTGCTCACTTTTCTAATCCAGGAGTTTACGAAGTGAATGTTCCTTAAGCATATTTCTGTACTAAAATTTTTGTGTGCCGACAGTCTTCAAAGGTTGGTGAGGCAGTCCAAGGGAATCCATCGATAGAGACCAGTAATAGCAGACATCAAACTCTTCAGCATCTATAACATCTATCACATGTTCCAATTTTTAAACTAATACAACTTTAACAGAAGAGGACACAATGTGAACAGAATTTACACCTAATCTTCTAGGTTATAACAACCTAAGTGTATTGAAAAAATATTTTGGGAACTTCAGATACACCATTGAGCCAGATAATGAGAAATAGAAATAAAAATATTAGTTTGCAAGGCTTTAATACTATCATTGTCAACATCATCATCACTAACTACCACTGGATTTGGATGAATAGCTACTCTGTATGCATTATATACTAATGTTATATTACTAGTATAAGAATCGAATGCCAGATTCTTGCCCAGATAAAGCTCATGACAGAGCTGAGAAGCCCACTGTAGTGGTGCTAACAGAAATGCCTGCACATATAAGAAGTAAACACCTCCAGTTATAAAATGAATACATCGTGAGGATGAACGTATGGCACAGGAAATATAATTGATATCCTAATAATTTTGCATGCTGACAGGTGGTTACTAATCTTAATGTGGTGGTAACATCCAGGTGTATAACTGTTGAACCACTATGTTGTATACTTGAAATTAATATAGTATCATATGTAAGCTATACTTTTTAAAAAAAGGGAAATAATCACATATATAAACATAACTGTTTGAGCCAGTGCTGGAGTTGAGAAACCGATTCCTATGAAGAGATATAGCAGCTAATTCGAAGTTAGTGTTTTTATTGACACATTTCCCCAAACTAAGGATTTATTTTTTTATGTGTGGCCAGTTTTTAAGTGTATATTATGAATGAATGAAATCAGGGGTTACTTCATTATCCGCATATGGACTACTTAAGTCTGTCCTGCCCCTAACTCCTGCTAGCTAGCAGGCAGACATTTCAGGAGAAAAGGATGAGCATGTCAGTGCATCTAAACATTCCGATCACAGCAGCCAATCAAGTAGCTGAAACACACATTTTGTTAAAAACAAATCAGCAAGGTCATTTTTATCTACTGAAAAGGAAAAAGGGCCATTTGTGTTATTTAGCCAATACAACTCATTTACTTTATTAATAGAAAAATCTCAACATTACTCCCCACCAATATATATACTTTTTCTTGGTAATGTTGTTAAAAATCAAGAAAAAAACTTACTCCCTGAACAATTAAAGTAAACGTGAACAAAGCATTTAGCAATGTTTTGAGAAGACTGTGCTTTGGGGACAAGATGAACGAACCAGCTATTGTTTCTATCATGAGCACATGACCTGCTTTCTCTGGGTAGCATGTTACTTCAAGCTGATGCCTCTTTGACAATCGGGGCTGTCCTGGGACCAATGTAATCATGAATGTAGCATAGTGGGTTTGCTAAGAGCCACACTTCTGCTACCCCTATCTGCTCCTATGTGGCATTTTTGTGCTTGTGCACAACCTTGACCTTTGTGATTATATTAGATGAATGTCAAAAACAGTAAACTCCTGCCTCTGTTTCATTTGTGGTTCTCAGTGATTAGAAAAATTGACGAGCAGCACCAGAGGACAGGAAAACAAAAAGGGGCTAACAAAATCTAGTTCCAGTGGCAGTAATCACACAAAATAATTTTTCATAAAATTTGCTTGGAAAGTGTACCTGAGGAACCAGAAGGATTAGGAAAACCTTGCCAGTCACTGCAGGGTGCAGCTAAAAGGCAGGCTCATTGAAGTTTCGGTTCAAAAATGATAAGGTTTAATAAATCTCTGTGGGTAGATTTATCTCATAATTGCAGATCATATTTAGAAGACTGGACTAATTAGACTTGATTTGTATGCTTTAGGCTTAATTGAAAGTCAGTTTTTCCTATGTTATTTCAAAAAGATTCTTTATTAATGTAGAAAGAGTTAACTTTTCTATAAGCTAAATTCTAAAAAATGATGGTATTTTTCTTCTTTGCATTTGAATGGCATGCTGCTTTGCTATTATGAAATGTAGTCATTTTTATAAACAAAGAAATGATACTGATTTTTTTTTTGGTCTGTGGTTTGTGATACTAAAATATGATAGTTAGATATAAATCTTAAAAAGAATCCAACAAGATATTTATGCCAAAGCAGAGTTATATATTAATAAAAGAAACAAAAAGATAGCAATAAAAAATTTCCTGTGGAAATCATCCTTTGTTTAACAAGGCCACTGTTGTTGACTGATTATTTAGAAAGAAGAGCTAAGCTTAAGATGCTACACCTCATTCCAATAAAAATCATTATACCTTTGAAGTATTTAAGTAAGCACAGATACAAATATGATTAATGTTATATGTTGGTTTCATTATTAGACCATTATTATTTAAATTTCAAATTAATATTCATCTATTCTAGAATTTTATCTTTGGATTTACATAATGTTTCTCTTGGTCCTCATTAGGGTATCTTCATACATATGCTGCTTATTGTTAATGTGGCTACATTTTAGTGTCATTCCAATTATGCATGAACTCCACAATCATTTAAATACATTGCTATAGTGATTATTATGTAATACAGCAGACTTCTTTGTAATTCAGATTGTTTTTAATGTTATGGAGGGGTCCAAGGACATGAGGTGGGTTTTGATATTTTCTTTGTGTCACTCTTTTTCTGGAATTATTTTCCTATCATTCTCTCTTCAGATAAACTTATGAATGAGCAGATCATGTGTACAGTTACATAGTAAATGTGGAAGCCATCAGGATTATACTACCTCAAAATAATGGTATGCCACTCTCCTTTAGTTCATATTCTATCTGACTCTCCAAACTAGATTTTACTTAGATAAAAGTTAATATATTTTCAGTTAGCAAAAATGAAGTTGATCAGTGTAATCACAATCAAAATCTTAGCAAGTATTGTTTAGACATTGACAAACTGATTCTAAAGTTTATAGGAGAAGCATAGGACCCAGAATAGTCAACATAACATTGAAGTAGAAGAACAGAGAGAACTGACATTACCCAAATGCAATACTTAACATAACACTACAGTAATGAAGACAATGTGACAATGGTAAAAGAGTAGACAAATTGATCAGTGGAAAATAATAAAGAACTTCTACAAGTGATGCTACAACTGAATAGTCAAGTCCAGAAAAATTTATCTAGACATAGACTTACACCCTTCACCAAAACTAACTTAAAATGAATTGTGAAGCAAAATGTAAAATACAACACTGTAAAATTCCTAGAGAAAACCTAGGGTATGATGATGAGATTTTAGATACAACACCAAAGGCACAATCCAAAAAAGAAATAACTGATAAGCTAGACTTTGTTAAAATTAATAACTTCTGTGTCATGAAAGAGAATAGGAAGACAAATCACAGATGGGAGAAATCATTTAAAAAAAGCATATCTGATAAAGAAATCATTTATAATATTTAAGGAACTCTTGAAACTCAAAAATAAGAAAACAAAAAATTCAGTTAAAAAAGACACCCAGCCCTGGCCGGTTGGCTCAGTGGTAGAGCGGGCAACCCGGGTTCGATTCCCAGCCAGGGCACATAGGAGAAGCGCCCATTTGCTTCTCCACCCCGCCACCTCCTTCCTCTCTGTCTCTCTCTTCCCTTCCCGCAGCCAAGGAGGCTCCATTGGAGCAAAGATGGCCCGGGCGCTGGGGATGGCTCCTTGGCCTCTGCCCCAGGTACTAGAGTGGCTCTGGTCCCGGCAGAGCGACGCCCCCAGAGGGGCAGAGCATCACCCCCTGGTGGGCAGAGCGTCGCCCCTGGTGGGCATGCCAGGTGGATCCCGGTCGGGCGCATGCGGGAGTCTGTCTGACTGTCTCTCCCCATTTCCAGCTTCAGAAAAATACAAAAAAAAAAAAAAAAAAAAAAGACACCCAAAGAACTTAATCATCTTCATCAAAGAAGATATGTAGATGGCAAATGAGTACGTGAAAAGTTGCTTCATATAATATATCATCAGGGAAATGCAGATTAAAACTGCATTTCATTAAAATGGTATTAATGAAATACCATATTACCCACCTACCAGAATATCCCAAATTTGTACACTGACAACACCAAATGCTGGTAAGGATATAGAACAAGAGATACTCTCATTCATTGCTTGTGGGAATGCAAAATAGTACAGCACTTTGGAAGAGAGTTTGGCAGATTCTTAAGAAATGAATCATACTCTTACCATAGGATCCAACAATCATGCTTTTTGGTATTTACCCAAAGGAACTGAAAATGTGTGCTCGCATACAAATCGGCACAAAGATATTTGTAGCTGCTATATTTATAATTGTCAAAACTTGGACGCAACCAAGATATACTTCAGTAGGTGAATGAATAAATAACTGTAGTAAATAAATATTATTGAGCATTAAAAAGAAATGAACTATTAAGTCATAAAATGACATGGAGAAAACAAATCTATATTATTTACTAAGTGAAAGAAGCCAAATTGAAAAGGTTGCATACTGTATGATTCTAATTACATGACATTCTGGAATAGGCAACACTATAGTGACAGTAAAAAGATTAGTGATTGGCCCTGGCCGGTTGGCTCAGTGGTAGAGCGTCAGCCTGGTGTGCAGAAGTCCCGGGTTCGATTCCCGCCCAGGACACACAGGAGAAGCATCCATCTGCTTTTCCACCCCTCCCCCTCTCCTTCCTCTCTGTCTCTCTCTTCCCCTCCCTCAGCCGAGGCTCCACTGGAGCAAAGATGGCCCGGGCACTGGGGATGGCTCCTTGGCCTCTGCCCCAGGCGCTAGAGTGGCTCTGGTCTTAATGGGCAGAATACAGAGGGTTTTTAAGGCAGTGAAACTACTCAGAATGATACTACATTGGTGGGTAGATATTATACTTTTGTCAAAACCCACATGATACACAATATGAAGAGTGAACCAAAATATAAACTGTGAACTTTTGGTGAAAATGTTGTGTTAATGTAGGCTCATCAGCTGTAACAAATGTACAACGCAGCGACAGATGCTGTTAATGGGTAAGGTTGTGCATGTGTAGGGTATAATATATGACAGCTTTCTATATTTTATGCTTAATACTGCTGTGAACCTAGAATTGCTCTAAAAATTAAAGTCAACTTAAAAACTTTTTAAAAAAGAATTATTTACATTTAGCAACAAAAAAGTAATGCCGTTAATCCTTATATTCATTAGGCCAAATAATTCATTTTTTTGATGTCTCTTCAATTTACAAATAAAGCAATTTCTCTTGTAGAAACCTCAACTGCCTATATATATATATATATATATATATATATATATATACACACATATATATATATTTCTGTTTAGCCATTTCATATAGAAGGAAAACACAGAAAAATCCTCTCTCCTCAGATCTATCCCATAATCATAGCCACTAAAATCTATTATTAGTAGAAAACGTGATACTCAAATGGGAATTCAACTGCCAATATTAAAAAGGAACCACCATTCTCCTTCTGGCTACCTACCTTAGACTTTTCACATGACAGACTGGCTACTGTTCAACAATGCCAGCTGCCTTGATGAAAGAAAGATTTAGTAATTATATTTCTGAGAATGAAGGTATTAGGAGGTAGAAAGGTGGGAATAAGAAATATCAGTACAGAACAGAGACTGAAATAGAGAGGAGAGAGCACGTAGAAAATCAAAGAAGTTCTGATAAATGTAACAATAACTTTGTGTCCACCATTCAGCACATGTATTGCAAGAGTTAAGGCCTGCCTTCCAGGGACTTGACTTGTAAATCCAATGTCACTCATTGAGTTGAGGTGATCGCTTATTGTAAGATTTTTCTTTAAAATGTGGCAAGGGCTAAGAGCAGTTTTTGTTGCATAAGGAAAAAAGAAAGAGTGCTGGATTAATTCATAGTGGACATTAGAGAGGACAAAAGCTGACAGATACACTGGATTCTTTCTAGCTTATCCTAGGACAGACATGCTTTTTGCTACAAAGAGCATGGCTGGTGTGCTATGTATGAACCATATGAGTGTAAAGAAGAAAGCTGTTCATTAGATAAATGAATTGATGTAAATGTTTTTAATAAGTGAAATTAGTTTAAATTACATAAAAGCTGAAATTTTATGAACTTTTTTATTTTTAAAAATTTCGTCTCCTAGTTTTTAAATCCATGACAACATCAAAGATGGTGATATGGTCAAGGAAATAAATTGACTTGGTGAAGAGCAACTAATGGGGCATGTGGAAGGCTGAGGTAGCCTGGAATGCCTAAGAAATGTCATTCTTCAGGGATTTATTAATGAGTGAGCAAGAAAGGAGATGTACCTTATGCAAGCTGGCAGTAATATTCTAATTGATTATTCATTGGCTTTTAAATATGTGTTGTTCACAACTTGGAAACATAAGGGAGAAAAGCAGTGTAAATATAGGAACAGCATCTTAATATTTAAACTAAAGCTGATTTTTGATGATTCAAATCTAAAAATAAATTGGCATTTGGAATATTTGTACATAGCTTTTAAAGCTCTTTTAAAAAAATATGCTTGGCCCTGGCCAGTTCGCTCAGGGGTAGAGCATCAACCCGGACTGTGGATATCCTGGGTTTAACTCCTGGTCAAGGCACACAGGAAAAGATCTCTTCTGTTTTTCCAACCCTCTCTCTTGCTTCTCTCTCTCTCTTTTTCTCTCTCTTCCTCTCCTACAGCCATGGCTCAATTGGAGCAAGTTGGCCCTGGACACTAAGGATGGCTCCATGACTTCTGCCTCAGGTGCTAAGAAGAGCTCAGTTGTTGAGCAACAAAACAATGCCCCACATGGGCAGAGCATCACCCCCTAGTAGGCTTGCCAGGTGGATTTTGGTTGAGGAGTATGTGGGAGTCTGTCTTTTTGCCTCCTCTCCTCTCACTGAAAGAAACAAAAACAAACACACACACACACACACACAAACACACACACACACATATATGTATATATGCTTGATACTAGGTTTTGAGCTGACAGAAGTAATAATTTTCAGATGCATGTAACCTGAAATGTATACTTTGCAATAAAATGCAGTATCAAGTTTGAGAAAATATTTTATCATATTAATAACTGAACAAGTTAATCTGATGCATGAATTGTTTACAGGCCATTTGAATTCAGATATATGGCCTTGTTTGGGGTCATAAGAATCAGGAACTGGAACTCATCATAAGTATGCTATACTCTTAATATCCCTATATGTTTTTGTATGATGGGGGTTTATCTAACTCATTACAAGTTAAGTTATATATACACACACATATACATACACATATATGTACACCTAGAGAAAGAAAATGAGGGAGTAACAGAATGTGTGAACACAGGAGCAAAGAGCATAAGAGGATCATTTTTTATGAGACAAAGCAAATTTACCAACATCATACAATGTAGATTTTAGTGAATGAATAATCATCTCAAATCATAATAATGGATAATTGTTAATTAAATGTTGCTTCACATTACTACTTAAAATTTTTCATCAACCATTTCAGATGGTAAAATATGGTTATCAATGTGCAATATTACTGTCATTCATTTTTCTCATTTAATCATTTATTTAATGAATAAGTGTATAATGTCCCAAGTCATATTTTTTTTAAAAGATGCATATTTTAGAGATAATACAAAAAGTGGGTGGGGAGGTCAAACATTTTTTTCTTCTTTTTTTTTTTTTATTAAGTGAGAGGCAGGTAGGCAGGGAGGCATATGCTCTGACCAGGATCCACCTGGCAAGCCCCCTACCAGGCAATGCTCTGCCTGTCTGAATAACTGCTCTGTTGCTCAGCAAGTGAGCTATTTTAGCACCTGAAGTGAGGCCATGGAGCTATTCTTAGTGCTCAGGGCAACTTTGCTCAAACCATTCAAGCCACAGCTGCCAGAGGGGAAGAGAAAGAGAGAGAAAAATAAGTGGGGCGGGGTGGATGGAGAAGCAGATGGTCACTTCTCCTGTGTGCCCTGACCTGCAATCGAACCAGGGACTTCCACATGCCTGGCTGATGCTCCACCACTGAGCCAACCAGCCAGGGCCACATTTTTCTTGAGAAAGTAACTTTGGTGTGTCTGAGCTCTGAATCACTAGAGATATTAATTTGATACAGGTGGTTAAGTAGAGAAAAACATATCTGTTAAAGGCATCAGTATGATAACGTCTTTGACACAAGTGAGAACAGGAGACAAAGCCAGTGTATCAGAACTATAGAAAGGGAGCTAGCTAACTGGCAAGGTGAGATTGGGAAGTTAGAAACAAGTCATACAGTGATGTGTAGGCATTGTTATAAATGTCAGTATTAGGGTTTTCATTAGTTTGCAATCTAGTAAATATATCCTATATAGGAAGTGAGATTACATTGTTGTGTTGTTAGATTGTTTTTTCATTAGAATGTTTAGATAATCTTTCTTCCTGGTAACATTTACCCATTGAAGTAATATATCTATTTTCCCTTGCTCTATAATGACCTTCTCATATTTGAAGAGGTTATAATAAATTGGTGTTTATAGTAGACTTCATTTGCTTAATGTGTTTATATAAAATGTAATATGACTCAAAAAAGTAGCATACTGTGTCTATGAGGGTTTGTTTTTTTTCTTTGTTTAATCACTTAACAACAGTATGATGATTATAAGAGACAAAAGGGAGTGGAGGAAGGCAGAAGAGGGTAGATGGGGGATAAATGGTGCTGGAAGGAGATTTGACTTGGTGTGGTGAGCACACAGTGTAGTGTACAGAGGATGTATTATGGAATCGTGCAACTGAAATCTATATACTGTTTTAACCAATGTCACCCCAATAAAGTAAATTAAAAATAAATTTAAATAAGAGTAATATACTCAATTTTCTAGCTAAAAATATAAATATTGACTTATAAATAAAATAATTTTGTTTATTTAATATTAATATTTTATATACAGATAAAATATAATTTTTTATTATTAAGTTTTTTAGATTTTATAATCTTTTAACAATTGCAGGGTGTAAAATAGTAACTACAGAAAGCTTAAAAAGTAGGAGAATCCTAACTTGACCAATCGGTGGTGCAGTGGATAGAGTGACTGGGATGTGGAGGACCCAGGTTCAAAACCCCAAGGTAACTGACTTGAGCCCAGGCTCATCCAGCTTGAGTGCCAGTTCACCAGCTTGAGTGAGGGATTGCTGGCTTGAGCGTAGGATCATAGACATGACTTCATGGTCCCTGGCTTGAGCCCAAAGGTTGCTGGCTTGAAGCTCAAGATTGATGGCTTGAGCCCAAGGTCACTGGCTTTGGCAAAGGGTCACTTGCTCTGCTGTAGCCTCTGATCGAGGCACATATGAGAAAGCAGTCAGTGAACAACTAAGGTGCCTTAATGAATAGTTAATGCTTCTCATCTCTCTCCCTTTCTGTCTGTCCCTCTCTTTATCTCTGTCAAAAAAAAAAAAGTAAATCCTAGTGTTCTTAACAAAGCAATTAGTAGTTGAAAGAATATGTAAAAAAGGACAAGAACAAAATTATCAGGAAATCCTAGTTTCTCTATTTTATATATATATAAAATTTTATATATGTATATAATTTTATATAAATATATATATATATATATATATATATATATATATATATATATATATACACACACACACATACTCATGACCCTGGCCAGTGGCTCAGTGGATAGAGCATCAGCCTGGTATATGAATGTCCTGGGTTTGATTGCAGTCAGGGCACATAAGAGAAGCAACCATCTGCTTCTCTTCCCCTCCTTTTTCCCCTTTTCTCTCTCTCTTCCCCTCCCATAGCCAGTGGCTCGATTAGTTCAAGCATAGGCCTTAGGTGCTAAGGATAACTCAGTTGGTCTGAGTGCATCAGCCTCAGTCTCTAAAAATAGCTTGATTGATTTGAGCATCAGCCCCAGACAGGGTTGCTAGGTGGATCCCTGTTGGAGTACATGTGGGAGTCTGACTCACTCTCTACCCACCTCTTGTGGTAAATAAATGTAACACACAGTCTTTAGGTAAAATACAAAGCATATTGGGTCATATGTATATTTTTTAATTCTGGCAAAATTAATTCCAATATCTAAATATATGTATCTTTTCAATTAAAACCATATTTAATACTAATTGTGCCCTTAGATTTTTATCTTCAAAGAAAAATGCAGACCTCCAATATCATCAGCTAACATTTAAGTCATATAGCTTTAATTTAAGGTAAAAGATACTGAACCAGGGGAAATGAGTTATAATTGGAAACAATAAACATGAAAAATATAAATTGAAACCACTCCATACTTAACCTTCTTATCATAATTCTGAGTTTAATAACAATTATTTCGCACCTGAAAAGAAAGAAAAAAGATACACAGTTTTATCTTCCTTACACTAAAAAATCTAGAGGAAAAATATTTTATTATTAAAGTGTTTATCTATAAAATCTTATCCACAAAACTTATTACATAACAACAAAATAATTCAGTTGACTGAAGAAGTATACCCAAGTAATTCTCTCTGTTTGACAATTTTGTCTTACACAATTTAAAATACTCATTTCAACCACATGGAAAAATCGCAAGCTAATGTATGCTGGCATCAGAAATATGTATAAATATTTAATTATTTTATGACATAAGAAAAATGCTCACTATAAATACATACTCCATCATAAAGTGGAGAAAAATATAAAGAAGAAAATAAAGATGCTCATAATCCATAACCAAGAAAAAAATTATAAACTTTTGTAGATTTCATTAATACATTCACTATATTTCATTAAACTGATACTAATTCTCCAGTTATCAACTGTGATATTAGAATCTGTTTTGCTCTGTTTTCATTTTAGATTATGCATAATAGTACCATTATCTACAGGTTAGAATTATTCAATTAATTTAAGTAATTTTTTTATATATATGGTCATTATTTCTATAGGTATTTGTAGGGCCATTGGCCTCCACTGTGGCCATGCAAGTTCACATTGGATTGGGCAGACCATAAAGGAACTGTGGAGCCAGAAAATGGTTGGCCATTCTGTTTATTAAAGTCTCATAAATGCAGACGCGCAAACAGGCAGGGATGACTGCTTTCCTCTCACTCAGGACTCCCAAAGTCCCGACACATTCTCCAGATTCTCCAGACTCTCCCAGACTCACAGACTCTCACCAGTCTCAGCCAAACAGGCTGGGCCAAAGTCTCAGGGCTCCCAAACCCCTCAGCGCTCTCTCTCTCTCTCTGCAACTCTCTAGCAAAAACATGCTGGAGAAAAAACCCCTTCTCCAGCAAACGATAGCAAACAATCGCCCCTTCCAAGCAGGAAGGCAATCTGCAATTTGCAATCTTAAAAAACATTTGTTTATCCAACATTTCACCTCTTTTGCTCACTTCACAATCTACACCACAGGTAACCCTGTGTGAGGAATGAGTTACATTACTAAACAAACAAACTATAGTAACAGCACAACTTAAACAATTGTAACTATTACAAAGGTGCCCTTCACAGTGTCTCCCTGAGGACTCTGCCCAAGGCTCATCTCTAGCCCCCTACTCCATAGTAGGTGGGAGGGCCTTAGGGCTGTGTCCATGGAAATCTTAAAGTGTCCTTGATACATATCTCCAACCAATGAGAACAGCTTTCGGGTGCAGGGGGGCTTCCACCAGAGCTGCCCCCACATCAAGGTCTCTCATACTGTCCAAAAGCAGCATGTCCATCTGACAGGGAAGCTGGTGCCCCTCTTCGATTGCACTCCAAGAGCCAGACTGTGATAGACAGCCTAGCTGTCTGTGAAAATCACCAAAGTAGAGGTCCATTACAGGTAACTAGGTTCACATAGGGCCTCAGGCCTCCACCCTCATCCCTGTCATCATGGCAGCTCTGAAGACACTGCCCCAAGGAGGACCACATGGCCACAGTGGCCAACCTCTCCACCTCTGCTCCGGAGAACATGATGCCATCTACCCTATGTCCCACAATCGTAGCAAGCCTACCAGGGGCTCAGTAAATACTCTTTGCTGCTGTGTTCTTACTTTCTGGATAACCACTGGCCAAGCTCTGAGTGTGTGGACAGCAGCTTGAGCCCAAGCCTCCTCATCCTCAGAAGAGGAGCTGGAAACAGCTGCTCCTGCCGATTCAGAGCCACTCTGCCAGCACAGCTCCATCTTTGGCTCCTGAGACTACCGGCTGTCGGCCTGAAGCTGAAATTGCAGTTGTTCATCCAACAACTACCACTGCCAATGTTCAAGTCCCAGGGCAAACTGCAACTCACGAACCTGTAGATCACTCCAGTTCTAGGTGCTGTCAGTGCTCAGGAGCTTTCTAAGGCCAGCCTCCTTCTCCAGTTCAAGCTGTTGCTGCTACTTGGTTAGCAGCTCATTCTGGATCTCTTAGTCTTAGCACTCAGTTTCCTCTTTAAAAAATAGCCAGCAGGGCTTTAAAAAATAGCTAGCCCATGGTCCCCAAAAGGACAGCCATGGGGAACCATAACAATGACCACTCTTTGACCCACCCCTCAAGGATGGCTGAGGCTTCATACCAATCTGATCTGAATCCTGCCGACTACACCAGATATAGAGTGAGTGGCCACTGCTGCGGTCATGCAGGTTCACATTGGATTTGGGCAGACCAGAAAGGAACTGGGAGCCAGAAAATGGTGGATTATTTCGTTTATTAAAATCTCATAACAGCAGACAAGCAAACAAGCAGGGAAGACTGCTTCCCTCTCACTCAGGGCTCCCAAAGCCCTGACACATTTTGTGGATTCTCCCAGACTTACAAGCCCCCACCTGCCTCAGCAGGGATCAGCCAAACAGGCTCGGCCGAAATCTCAGGACTCTCAAACCCCTCAGCTCTCTTTCTCTCTGCAACTCCCCAGCAAAACTGGCTAAGGAAAAAGACCTTTCTCCAGTAAACAATTGCAAACAATGACCACTCCCAAACAGGAAGACAATTTGCAATTTGCAATCTGCTGCCCTGAGGGGAAGCACCAGCAGCCTTCCATAGTCTATACACACATGACTGCTTCAATACAAGTGAGAAAACTTAAAAAACATTTTATTTACTTATTTATTTATTTATTTATTTATTTATATTTTTCCGAAGCTGGAAATGGGGAGGCAGTCAGACAGACTCCCGCATGCACCCGACCGGGATCCACCCGGCATGCCCACCAGGGGGCGATGCTCTGCCCATCTTGGGCTGTAACTCTGCCGCAATCAGAGCCGTTCTAGCACCTGAGGCAGAGGCCACAGAGCCATCCTCAGTGCCTGGGCAAACTTTGCTCCAGTGGAGCCTTGGCTGTACTGGAGGGGAAGAGAGAGACAGAGAGGAAGGAGAGGGGGAGGGATGGGTGGAGAAGCAGGTAGGTGCTTCTCCTGTGTGCCCTAGCAGGGAATCGAACCCGGGACTCCTGCACGCCAGGCTGATGCTCTACCACTGAGCCAAACGGCCAGGGCCAAAAAACATTTTATTTATTCAACAATATTGATATAGTTTCAGTCTTAACGTTACATATAAAATGAAGATATTTCCAGTTCTCAAACTTCTCATTTACATCCAGTCCAACTCTTTGGTTCAGACCTTTGTTCTTATAGATTTTAGAAACAGCTACTCCTCTGAAAGCTCATCTCCTAGTATCAGTTGTAGTTGTATGGCCAACATCTTCTAAATAATAATAGCTCCTTACTCTGGACTTCAGAATACTGCAGTTCTTCAACTTGAAAGTGTCCTCAGACATATTCACTGTTTATAAGTCCAACACCAAATTAATCACTTCCTAGATATTTGCAATGCCTCCAAATTGTTCTAATTCTTCTAATTATTCCACTTTGTTTATTTTATACACTGGATAAAAAGTGATTTTTTAAGA
Organism: Saccopteryx bilineata; assembly: GCF_036850765.1. Classification (NCBI taxonomy): domain Eukaryota; kingdom Metazoa; phylum Chordata; class Mammalia; order Chiroptera; family Emballonuridae; genus Saccopteryx; species Saccopteryx bilineata. The sequence continues at coordinate 12,231,069 of NC_089501.1, read as the reverse complement.
AATATAAAATACATTACATCATCTACATGCTTAAAAACATTTATTATCTTTCTAACAGAATAAAATATAAACTTTCACTGTTTGTAAAGTGATATCTACCTGATTTAGTTACCACCTATGTCTTCAACCTTATCTTGTATCATTGTAATTCCTAGCTTAGGAATTACACTCCAGCTGCAATGATTTTGTAAATATTTCCTGAAAAATCCAAAGTCATTATATACCAGCTATTGTCCCAGCTGGGAATGTCTTTACTCTGAACTTCACATGATTTCCCCTTTCTCATTGTTAAGACCTCAAGTTAAATCAGTGGTCCCCAACCTTTTCTGGGCCACAGACCAGTTTTACCTCAGAAAATATTTTCATGGACCGGCCTTTAGGGTGGGACAGATAAATGTATCACGTGATCGAGACAAGCATCAAGAGTGAGTCTTAGATGGATGTAACAGAGTGAATCTGGTCATTTTTAAAAAATAAAACATCGTTCAGACTTAAATATAAATAAAACAGAAATAATGTAAGTTATTTATTCTTTCTCTGTGGACTGGTACCAAATGGCCCACGGACCGGTACCAGTCTGCGGCCCTGGGGGTTGGGGACCACTGAGTTAAATGAAACCCAGTATAAGTAGCTATATAATATTTTGCTATCTCACTAACTTACTTTATTTTCAGCTTTATTGAGGAATAAATAACAAATAAAATTGTAATATGTTTAAAAATATATAACATGATAATTTGATATACATATACATTTTGAAAGGATTTCTACTTCCGATTAACATACCCATTACCACCTCTATATTTATCCTTTCTTCCTTCCTTCCTTCCTTCCTTCCTTCCTTCCTTCCTTCCTTCCTTCCTTCCTTCCTTCTTTCCTTCCTTCCTTCCTTTCTTCTTTCTTTCATTTATTTATTTTTGGTGAAAACACTTGTTGGGCAGATGAAATATATTATGCTCACTTTGTTAAAGATGGCGCTGCCCACGTAGAAGCCCGTCACCCAGGTGATATCAGTTGTCCTTCTTCCTGGGGTGGGCATGATTTATTAATGTGTATTGAGGCATGTTGTGCGCAGGCAGGATCCTTGTAGCCTGGGTATTGATTTTAGGACTAAGCCTTTCCCATCCTTTTTGATGTAGGGTGGTGCACTCTCATGAGGAATCCCATTATGCCTCAGATAAGTGACTTTGTATCAGAGACTTCCTTATTTGTATATTGGATTAAAGGTTTTGGTTTCTACACTATAAAGTGGGGCAAACTGGGAGCTTGCTCTCTCGGTTCCTAAGATTAGCATTAGAGAGGAGATCAGAGAAAGGCCACATGGAGGAGGCCAGGAGAAGCAGCCAAGATGGTGGAGTGCTGAGTGAGAAGCCAGTTTGTGCAGAGTTTGTGCAGGGAGAAGGAAGGAGATTGGGAACAGAGGTGAATAAGTCTGGTGAGCTAGAAACCTTTGATTCCAGCAAACTCGGATAAGTCAGTAGCTTTGTGAGCACTGAATGAGTAGGTTTTGAAGCCCAGTGTGTTTTTACTTGCCTGCCAGGTGCAAGCTAGGATTAAAGATGATGGCCCACCAGTTCTTGGCTTCGTTGTTTCATTACTGTCTGTCCGAATCCAATGCGAACCTGCATGGGACAGGCAGGTATGATGGTGGCCATGGATACTGGCCATACAACACTCAAATTCTAATTTATTAACAAATTTAAGTTATACAATATAGTATTATCAACTAGAATAACCATTTTATACATGTGGTCCTCAGACCTTATTCATCTTATAACAGGAAGTTTTACCCTTTATGTTGGGCAGATAAAATGTATTATGCTCACTTTGTTGGAGATTACGCTGCCCACGGGGAGGCCGTCGTCCAGGTGATATTAATGTGTGTTGAGAATCCTTGTAGCCTGGGGCTTGGTTTTGGGATTAAGCCTTTCCCACCCTTTTTGGTGTGAGGTGGTACAATCCTATCATGCCTCAGAGAAGTGACTTTGTATTAGAGACTTCCCTATTATGTATATTGGATTAAGGGTTTGGATTTCTACACTATAAAATGGGGTCGGAGCGGGAGCTTGGGCTCTTGGTTCCTGGGAGATTATCATTAGAAGAGAGAGCAGAGGAGAGCAGGAAAAGGCCACGTGGAGGACGCCAGGAGAAGCAGCCAAGATGGCGGAGTGCTGAGTGAGATGCCAGTTTGTGTAGAGTTTGTATCTGGGATAAGGAAGGAGATGGGGAACTGAGGAGAATAGGCTGGTGAGCTAGAAACCTTTGATTCTAGGAAACTCGGATAAATCAGTGGCTTTGTGAGCACTGAATGTGATTGGGTTTTGGAGCTCAGTGTGTATTTTTACTTGCCCGCCGGGTGCAAGCTAGAATAATTAAAGACTATGGCCCACCAGTTTTTGGCTCCATTGTTTCTTTACCGACTGTCCGAATCCAATGCGAACCTGCATGGGCCGGGCTGCTGTGATAGTGGCCCTGGCCGTGGCTCCTGGCTTTACACTTTACTAAACTGTTCTTATTTCCATTATCTCCCAGCCTCTAGCAACTGTAACCAAAGAGTGAGTTTATCTGCCTGGTACCCAACAGAGCTAAACATTGAACTCTGAGAACTAAAGTGAAGAAGTTGGGAGCCATGCAAAGAGAATGGGGAGCTGTCGCTTAAAACCTGACTCCCTGATGACTTACCAGTGGTGGTTATAAAGACAAAAATCATGAGTAATCGTGAGCAGTGGTTCAGGGTGTGGACTGTGGTCAGTTCTTGTGCAATGTTACACCATTTTTTTTCTAGTATGACTTATTTAGTTCCTGATGGCTCCCAGTTCAGGTTCTCCATGACTATGGACAGATGGTCTTTCCTGGAGAGTTCTGCAAAACATCGTGAGATTGTGAGTCAGTGATATTTTTAAGAACAGAAAACAAACAAACAAATAAAAAACAGAGCTGTCTATCCTGAGCTTAACAGGAAATACTATTTTAGCAAAGTATACTCTTATGCTCTTCCTCAAAACTTGCTGTAAATCCAGTATCCACGGCCACCATCACAGCCTCCTGGCACATGCAGGTTTGCATTGGATTCGGACAGTTGGTAAAAAAACAACAAAGCCCAAAACTGGTGGGCCAACATCTTTAATCCCAGCTTGCACCCAGCGGGCAAGTAAAAACACCCTGAGCTCCAAAACCCACTCACGTTCAGTGCTCACAAAGCTACTGACTTATCCGAGTTTGCTGGAATCAAAGGTTTCTAGCTCACCAGACTTATTCACCTCTGTTCCCCATCTACTTCCTTCTCCCTGCACAAACTCTGTACAAACTGGCTTCTCAGTCGGCACTCTACCATCTTGGCTGCTTTTCCTGGTCTCCTCCATGTGGCCTTTCTCTGCTCTGCTCTCTAATGCTAGTCTCAAGAACAGAGAGAAAGCAAGCTCCTGGTCTGCCCCACTTTATAGTGAAGAAATCCAAACCTTTAATCTAATAATCACATAGAGAAGTCTCTGATACAAAGTCACTTATCTGAGGCATAATGAGATTTCTCATGAGAGTGCACCACCCCACATCAAAAAGGGTAGGAAAGGCTTAGTCCGAAAACCAAGCCCCAGGCTACAAGGATCCTGCCTGCCCACAGCCTGCCTCCAACACACATTAATATAATTACGCCCACCCCAAGAAGGGTACCTAATATCACCTGGGAAGCGCTATCTTTAACAAAGTGAGCATGATATATTTTATCTGCCCAACACTTACTTTACAGGCAGACTTCCATTCCAATGCAACTACAACTAAAAGCTAAATTCTAGTATCTGTAGTCTGTTATGATTTGCTATCTGTTTCACAATGACCATTCTGTTTTCTGTAAGTTTGACTTTTTTTTTTTTAGATTCCACATATATAAAACATTTTCTCTATGTCTTAATTTGTTGATGGACACACTTAGGTGGTCACATATCTTGGCTATTGTGACTAATGCTGCAATGAATAGGGAAGTTCAGATATCTCTTCAAGATATTGGTTTTATTTTCTTTGGATATACACTCAGAAGTGGGGTTGTGGATTATATGGTAGTTCCATTTTTAGTTTTTTGAGGAACCTTTATACTGTTTTCCATAGTGGCTGTACCAGTTTACATTTGAAATATCAGTGTACAAGGGTTTGCTTTTCTCCATATGCTTGCCAGCATATAGTATCTCTTATTTTTGATGACAACTCTTCTAATATGTGTGTGTGTGTGTGGGGGGAGGAGGTATCTTATTGTTTTGATTTGCATTTTCCTGTTGATTAGTGATGTTGACACAGTTTCATGTACCTGACAGCTGTTTATAAAAAAATAATCTTTATATAGGCCCTTTGACCAGTTTTTAATTGGGTGATTTCATGATTATAATTGGGAAAGTTTCTTGAACTGTATATTTTTAATATTAACTCCTTGGGGTATATGTAGTTTGCAAATATTCTCTCCCATTTCATAGGTTGCCTTTTCATTTTGTTGATGGTTTTACTTGCTGTGCAGAGACATTTTAGTTTGATGTAGTTCCATTTCTTTATTTTTGTTTTAATTTTCTTTACCTTTGATGTCAGATCCCCAAACCTGCTTTCCTGTCTTTGGGGAGGATTATAGTTATTCCCTGGTGTCTGCTAAATTTGAAGCCTGACCCTCAGGCAGCCACTTTTATAATATGCAGAGAAATCTCTTTTTGGGAAAGACTGGGAGATAACATATTTTTGCCTTTTCTGCACTGAGCCTAGGAGGATAGCTGATTAAGAACTGCTTCTTTGTTTGCTAAAATCCTGTATGTCTTGTGAATGGAAGCCTTATTGGATATCTGGTGCCCTGTGTTGCAGAAATAGTAGGTGTAAAAGTTCAGGTGTCGTCATGTGTGTAAGCCCTTTTAAGGAAGACACTGGTTATTTGGAGTAGGCTGTAAGGAGGAAGCCAGGGAGGTGGCCACCAAGGAGGATCAAAGCCAGCCCCACTACACAGATGAACCTCTTCCAGGAAAAATACGGGAAATGAGTTTTTGCTGCTCCCTTTGTGCTGGACGCTGGGGAATGCTCACAGTGTCCATGCTCCTGTTAAGAACTGCTTCTTTGTTTGCTATGTCTTTTTATTTTAATGTTTATTTTATTGATTTTAGAGAGAGAGAAGAAGGGAGAGAGAGAGAGAGAAGGAACATCAATCTGTTCCTGTCTGTGCCCTGACCGGAGATTGAACCGACAACCTCTGTGCTTCAGGACAATGCTCTAAGCAACCTAGCCATCCGGCCAGGGCTGCTTGCTGTGTCTTATGGGTTCCATGAACATAAGCCCCATTGGCTTTCAGAGTTCTTTTGGGGCACATCCCTCTTGTGGGAGTCTTAAAATTTGAGGTGGTAGGTGTGGGATCCTAACACTTAGATTCTTACACAGAAGCTGGGGGTTGGGACTTCCCTCCGGACTGCATGGAGCTGCACCAGGGGTGGTGTTTATGACAGGAGTGCACCTGAGTCTTTTCTATGTGTTTTTATATTGATGTTTCCTCATTTTCTCATTTACTTAGTTCTGCATCTCTTTCAGAGGGAATGGCTATAGGTACAGTTGCGCATTTATTGTATGTGTGCAAAAAGCAGAGCTCAGGAGCCTCTTAAGTCTCCAACTTAGTCTACTCTGATTTTTTTCATTAATTATTTTTATCTCCAAGCCACTTCAGTAGAAATACCAGGAGAAAAGAAACTTTGCCTATCACATTCCCTAATGAATTCTAGTGCTTACAATGATACCAGCACACAATAAATACTTAATAAATACTTCCTGAATTATTGAGTTAATGAAACTCAAAGGTAAGAAAATATTAGTCACCCAATATTCTACTTTACATACATATTTTTTCAGTTCAAGAAACAACTTGAAACATTAGGAAAATATGTTGCTGCTTCCCTCTAATATGAATACAAGTATGGGCGCCACAGTACTTCTTCTAATCGAGATACGGCGCTTTTCTGAACATTGGGTTTTTTTAATTTAACTTTGCTCTTCTTAGTGATAGCTTTTAGAGGGATTTCTTATAATTTTACACAAACTATTTATATTAAATAAATCTGTATTTCAACTATATAACAAATTTTGTGTGGTAATTTACTTGCACAGTGTTTTAGTGAGCTAAGGCTGCCATGACAAAAACTGTAAACCCATAAACCGGAAGCTTAAACAGAAATTGATTTTCTCACAGTTCTGAAGGCTGGGAAGTTCAAGTTCAAGATGCCAGCACGGTTTATGTCTAGTGCAGATAATCATTTTTTCACTGTGTTCTCATATGGTCCAAATGAGATTTTTTTTCTCTTTTTAGAGAGTCACTGATCCCACCAGATGAGGACCCTACCTTATGACTTCATTTAATTCTAATTACCTCCTTAAAGCCCTATTTCCAAATACAATCACATTGAGGGTTTAGGGGTTTCATCATAAAAATTTGGAGGACACAATTCAGTCTATAACATATAAATAAAGAAAAATAGATATTAATGCCATTAAAAGTAGCAGTTCCAGAGTTTCTAACTTTGCTGTGTGAATGCACAGACATGATTTACTATCCATCAATCACAATGTCAAGAGGAAAGGACTGTAACTGATGAATCTCTGTGACTGTATGTACATGAATATAATCCATGCTCTTGAGAAAGTAGAATAATTTCAACAGGCTTTTAGAAATTTGAGAATATGTAGATGGCTAGCTCTATTTTTTATTGCTTAGTGGTGTGTATAGGGACAAAAGAAGTTTGTATGAAAGAATCATGTTCCTTTTGGAGGGCTAAAAACTCTTTCATGCAGATAATCTACTCACAATTTACAAAATTATGGTTCTTATTTAAAAAAGACATTTTCTAAGTCACTGGCTCATTGTTTTGTATATGTGTGTGATAGAGTCCTATGACATGGATAAGTTTTCAATAAATAGAGAAATATATAATGAATATATTGAAGCACACAGTCACTGAAAATCACCCTCACTCTTCTATAGTTGTTTGTAGTTACACAACACAAATGTATTAATTTATATATCATTCAGTATTTATTCAAAAGGATGTTCGATAAATGTTTTCTTTATAATAACCCATGAGTAAAGTTGGGGGGCATTTTTTTATATACATTACACAAAGTATTTGAACAAATATATTTTGTAAGAAAATAAGCGATTTTCTGGGGACATTTATTTGAGACAGATAAGTTTAGAGATTTGAAGGATAATTGTGTTAATTATCCAAAATGTATAAAAAGGTTTCCACTAGTAAATAAACTCTTATTGCTATCTTATAGAGTAAAAATAACACAATACCTTAATAGACAGGTACTAATTAACTGCCACAGACCAGATATATTTTATTTCAAGCTGATACTCTGTGTCATTAGCACGGGAATCATCAAAGAAATATTTCTTTTTTTTTTTTTTTTTCATTTTTCTGAAGCTGGAAACAGGGAGAGACAGTCAGACAGACTACCGCATGCGCCCGACCAGGATCCACCCGGCATGCCCACCAGAGGTGACGCTCTGCCCACCAGGGGGCGATGCTCTGCCCATCCTGGGCGTCGCCATGTTGCGACCAGAGCCACTCTAGCGCCTGAGGCAGAGGCCACAGCGCCATCCCCAGAGCCCGGGCCATCTTTGCTCCAATGGAGCCTTGGCTGCGGGAGGGGAAGAGAGAGACAGAGAGGAAAGCGCAGCGGAGGGGTGGAGAAGCAAATGGGCGCTTCTCCTGTGTGCCCTGGCCGGGAATCAAACCAGGGTCCTCCGCACGCTAGGCCGACGCTCTACCGCTGAGCCAACCGGCCAGGGCTTCATCAAAGAAATATTTCAATGAGAAAAACTAGACAAATTTGGAATCAGGATAGACAAGGCATATCAGTTAGTTTACTCTTTGTAATAAGCAATCACAAAATCTCTGTGGCACACAACAATAAACATTTATTTCTTCTTCATGTATGTGTAATTCATTTGGGTGGATTTGCTTTTAGCTGTGGAAATATGATTCATCCAAGGTAGCTGTGTTTCAGACTGTGGGTACAACTTAGCTTTATTTCAAATGAGGTTCAATTTTCTTCCATGTGTGTTTATTCTGGGGCCCAGATGAAGTCCTTCTCAGTGTGATCTCTAGAGTACAGTCATTGACATACATGTCAAAACTTGTTTGCATCACATTGTTAGTATCCCATTGGCCAGAGCAATGGGTATATATCTAAGCCAAAATCAACTAGGCAAGTAAGTACAGTCCTCTCAAAGTGGGAAAGAGGAAAAAATAAATTTATGCTGGGCAATAATATAATTTTCAGTGTGCCTTCTTATTCACTTCCTTTCTTCATAACAATTACTTTCTCCTCAAGGAAAATATAACAGAAGTCTTATTTAAAAGTCTCATTCTATTATGACACTAAGCTCAGAGTCTAGAATCTTGTAATTTATATTGGGCCTACATTTTCTTCCTTTAAAACCATAAATTGATGAACTAAGGAACAAAGTTATTTGTTTCCTATACATCCAGCATAAACTAATAGAACTAGGGTGGGATAACTACATCAACATCCTACCCAAGCAGAAGAACATACATTGTTCACTAATCCATAAAAATTCTAAAGTTGGCTGGTTAAATGTTCCCCGGCCCTCTTCCCGCAGTGTTAAGAAAGATTCCTTGATCAGGCCCCAATTCACTTCTTGGCAGTCAGTGGCTCTTCATCTAGTTTTCCACAGTTCTTGGATTCACCTTCTGGGGAGTGTTTCAGTCTTCATCATTTTCCTTGGTCATTTCAGCCTCTTTTTGCATCTAGAAATTTGGGGACCAGTCTTCTTTTTATACCTCATATAATCTTTGTTTTAATATAAGCTGGTTGAACTTTTGCCAATACAGCTCTCTCAAAAATTTTTTGTTTGTTCTATGCATTTTTTCCCAGTAAAATGTACTGGCTCAAATCTATTCTTTTGTAGACTTGTCTTTCTAGATGTACTTACCCGTAATTTGGATATATTTGATTTTGCTGAACTTGTTATCTACCTTTTTATAAGCACCTTTGTGGAGCTGAAGGAATCTCTGAAAATAACCTTAACTTTTTCAGAGATCTAAAAGAGGTATTACAGACACACTCCCTGGCACAGAAACAGTTTCTTTTCTTAACTCTGTAAATTCTGGAATGTCTCTCTTTCCTCTAAATTGTGCTTGACAACAGGACAACAGATCAGTTCCTTTCTGAGCATCTCTTTCTTGTAAAGTTTTGTTAATTGTACTAGTTGGAGTTTTCCAAAATAACACATACAATAGGATATATGCAGATAAAGAAGAGATTTATTTTAGGAATTGGCTCACATCATTATAGAGGCAAACAAGTCTCACAATCTGTCATCTGCAAGATGGACGGACAACCAGGTAAGCTGGTGATACAATATGGTCTGGGTTTGAAGACCTGAGGACAAGGGGAGCTGATGATATTAAGTCTTGGAGTCCAAAGGTCTGAGAACCAGGAGCTCTAATGTCCAAGAGCAGGGAAAAAATATATACTTTTCATCTCAGGAAGAGAGAACTTTCCCTTCATCTCCCTTTGTTTTTCAGTTTAGGCCCTCACTTATTAGATCATGCTGCTCACATTGGAGGGGGTAGATCTCTTTACCCAGTCTACTGATTCAAATGCTAATCTCTTCCAGAGACACCTCATAGACACACCCAGAAATAATATTTTACCACTGATCTGGGCATCTTTTAGCCCAGTCAACTTGACAGATAAAATTAACTGTCACATGCATGTACTTGAAAAACAGCCAGTTTATACTTTTAAGACACTGCCTTAACACTGTGAATTCAGTACATATGTTTTCTTTTTCTTCATTACTACTAGAGTCAACTTTACCAAATACTTTGCTACTACATTACATAGATCTTTTTTTTTGCAAATACATGTAACAATTTCCTTATCATTCTGCCAGTTCTCAAATCATTGCTATATGTGTTAGATTGTACGATAATTTTGGCAGAACCATACTTTTATGACCAATTCTGTGTTAATTGGTGTTTGTTGCATAACAGAAAACCACAGTATCTCTGTGGCATACAGAAATAAAAACTCATTTCTTATGCATATACCTGTGATTCAGCGTTTCCACTTCTGATCACGGAGACGGCGGCCTTGGTTCAGAGTCAGTGTTCGGGTTCATGTCTGCTCAAGTCCGTTCATTCTGGAGTTAACATGGGAAGAAACAAAAGCAATCTGGAGGAAACTCTTCTCCTGGCAGAACACCAGAGCTCAAGAATATTTGCCTAAAGCATCATTATGTTTTGTCTTGTCATGCACACAAAGAAAGTCAAATGGCAAAACCTAGCATTAGCTGGTCAGAGAGGATTTTCATTCCATGGAGACCAAGGTTTGGAGGGAACCAGCAAATGTTTGCTAAGTAATCTAACACAAGGAAAAGCATAAGAAGAATACAGGGATTACAAGTCCTGCCATGAAGGTGTTTGAGCATAGACTTCTGGTTCTCCCTAGAAACCTAACCTCGAGGCCCCACAGATTGTCATGGGAAATAGATGAATTTTTCAAACTAAAAAATAGACATGTAATGCCTTCTAAGAATAACAGAAGATGATTGGTTAGATTCTGGTATTTAAGGAAACAAGAAAAGAAATAACTGACAGCTCAGAGTAAAAGAAAGCTGAATATTAGGAGGGAAACTAAGTGGGGTTAGAGTTTAGGTGCACTCTTCTCTTTTCCTTGTCTGTTACTTCACGTGGAAGGAAGAAACACAACATTAATCACAGCGTGGACTAATTAATTTCATGAACTAATATTAAGACTAAATTAGAATGGTCAGCCATTATATAATAGTAAGCAATACTCAAAGCAATTAAATAAGGCCCTGTGTATGTTTCAAAGATATATACAAATTCAGAAATATATCTCAAATACATTTTAAGAAATAAGGACTCTTAAGTCTGGGGCTTAGATAGAAAAGAAAATAAGTAAAACAAGAACCTGGCACAGACTGACTTTAAGTATGCTATGGACTGAAGAGTGTTTAATCCAACCATCTGTTCCTGATCTCTGACAATTTGAAAATATAGAAGTCAGAAGCAAGCCTAACCAGGCGGTGGAACAGTGGATAGAACATCGGACTGGGACATGGAGGACCCAGGTTCGAAACCCTGAGGTCGCCAGCTTGAGCACGGACTTATCTGGTTTGAGCAAGGCTCACCAGCTTGAGCCCAAGGTTGCTGGCTTGAGCAAGGGGTCACTTGCTCTGCTGTAGACCCCTAGTCAAGGCTCATATGAGAAAGCAATCAATGAACAACTAAGGGGCCGCAACAAAGAATTGATGCTTCTTATCTCTCTCCTTTCCTTTTTATCTCTCCCTCTCTCTGTCTCTCTCTGTCTCTGTCACAAAAAAAGAAAAAGAAAAGAAAAAAGCAAGCAAGGATACTTGGTGTCATGGTGAGTTTTGAGATTCATACTTAATAGAGGTTAATAAATTACATTAATTCACATGCATGAAATATGCATGAAAGATTTTAATAAAAGTTGTGCTTTGGAAAATTGTAGATATTTGTTGGTCAAATAAGTTAGTAAATATGATATATATGTTTGCTCGCTTATAGTTTGCATTGGGTGTGGGGAACAGGCTATAAGCAGTCAGGGTCATTATAGCCTACAGCTCAGTTTTAAGACTAAGCTTTTCTCCACACCCTGGACTGTTGCATGATGTTGGGTGGTGCACTCACATGAGGAATCCCATTATGCCTCAGATAAATGACTTTGTATTAGAGACTTCCTTGTTTGTATATTGGATTAAAGATTTTTATTTCTATACCATAAAATAGGCAGAGGAGCCCATGCTAGAGGAGAGCAGAGCAAAGCCACGTGGAGGAAAGGAGAGGCAGCCAAGATGGTGGAGTGCTGAAGGAGAAGCCAGTTTGTGCAGAGAGGAGATGGGGAACAGAGGTGAATAAGGCTGATGAGGTAGGAATCTTTGATTCTAGGAAACTCGGATAAGTCAGTAGCTTTGTGAGCACTGAATGAGTATGTTTTGGAGCCCAGTGTGTGTTTTTACTTGCTCACTGGGTGCAAGCTAGGATTAAAGGTAATGGCCCACCAGTTCTTGGCTCCGTTGTTTCATTACCGTCTGTCTGAATCAAGTGAGAACCTGCTCGGGCCAGGTGGCTCTGATGGTGGCCGTGGCTACTGGCCTTACAATATTGTTTCCAAACCCAACATTAAATTTAAATATATATAATTAGATCTGAAGTCATACATGATTAGACTAGTAGGTAACTGAGGTGAAAGTAGGCAACATTTTAAATGCAGTGAGAGAAATGGAGAAAAGCAGCCCTCTTAATCTTCTTTTACCAGTGTTCTCCATTGAGAAAGATTGTCTCAGCCCCAGGCTCTCTATGCTTCCTCTTTGTGAGAAAGTGCTCTGCCAACAAATGCCATCAAGCAAGTGCTGGGCTGGCTGATACAGGCAGAGGGCTTGGGAAACAATGTTAAACAGTTTTAACTGTTGGAAAGTATTTTTATAATAAATATATAGTTATAAATATAGGAACAAAATATTGTTACCATGGACAATATACTGGCATACAAAATTCACTTTCTTAGAAACCTTTTAAAATGGCATTTACTAAAATGGAATTTTATCTGTGCTTGTACTTGATGAGAAGGACTTACTAGGTTCTAAGAGGTTGCAGTCCTTCCTTGGGAAGACTGTTTGGAACCTACAGAATTTTTTCTTAAAGGAGGAGCCCTGCTGGGTGGAAGAGAGAATAGAGTAAGAGAGAAAAGCCATGGAAATCAATGTTCCTATGAAATGCATAGTTGATTCTGGCAAGATTTCTAAAAGAAATATGACTACAGCTAAAATGCAATCATACGAGAATTGATTTGCTGTGCCTGACCTCATTGTATACCAATCTACCATAAACTGAATAGGAATTACTTTAAAGAGGAGGTGGGTTCACTATAAAACAAACTGTCAATCCTTGACAAATATACAATTTTCTCCCGCTGGCCTGCTTTGTTCTTCTTGTCCTTAAGCTAGCAGCCTTGCGTGCTTGTTTGATGGTGACCCTGAAACCTCCCCATTGCAGCTCTATTTGGTAGCTGTGTTTTTTAAAGTAGATCTCAATTATCTTAAACTCTCATGCAACATGATTCTAAACCTAGAAGGGGATAGGAGTCAATATCAAAGCTACTGTTAAATGATAAAAGAGTAGAAAGATAAGTAGAAAATTTTCTATTTTTTATAAACAAAACCAAAAAAAAGAGAGTAGAGAGAAGAAAAACCCTCCTTTTGGTGTGATTCTTCTTCACACTTATATCTTTTATCAAAATTAATTTCTCAGCCTTATTAAATTTTATATTTTAAAATATCTAAATGATTTGTTATTATATCTAATAACAAATAATAAATAATAAATACCTGTTATTAGTAGTATTGCTAATAACACTAACCAAATATTCCTTTTATCTGTTAAAACTAAACTATAAAAACCATTTGAGTCATATACAAATATTGTTTCTTCTTTCTCTCCTAAATATTTGGAATTCTTTTTTTTTTTTTTTTTGTATTTTTCTGAAGTTGGAAATGGGGAGAGACAGTCAGACTCCCGCATGCGCCCGACCGGGATCCACCAGGCACGCCCACCAGGGGCGATGCTCTGCCCCTCCGGGCCTCGCTCTGCCGCGACCAGAGCCACTCTAGCGCCTGAAGCAGAGGCCAAGGAGCCATCCCCAGCGCCCGGGCCATCTTTGCTCCAATGGAGCCTCGGCTGCAGGAGGGAAAGAGAGAGACAGAGAGGAAGAGGGGGGTGGAGAAGCAAATGGGCACTTCTCCTATGTGCCCTGGCTGGGAATCAATCCTGGGTCCCCCGCATGCCAGGCCGACGCTCTACCGCTGAGCCAACGGGCCAGGGCCAATATTTGGAATTTCTTTATAGCAACTAGAGTGGACATAAAAAAAAAGAAAGCAAAATCTCACGCTTTAACAAAGGGAACTGGTGACAGAATAGAGACAATTGATGCAAACGGAAGACTTGTCCTCAGCAAAATGACATGGTGAGCTTTCGGAGGTTCTGCCTATATTCGCCACATAAAACCTCTAATATGTGCAATAATTTGCAAGCAGAGGCTTGTAAAATTCTTTCTCTTTTCTTATGCTGCTGTATTTATTCCAGTACTTAGTCTACCTGAGAAATTTTAATAAGTGGTGTAATGTACTCAGCCCAAGTTTACAATGTAGAGCCAAAAAACTACTTTCCTGAGTTATTATGATTTTTTTCTCCCCCAATTTACTTCCTTTTCTGCACTTGTGATGATTGGCTAACATAATTGAGCATAAATAACTGGTCACCCTTCATGTATAATTCATGCAATCAAAACTTTGCAACTGTGCCCAATTTTGAGTTCTATATCTTGTGTGTCCAAATGGATTCTATAAGCAGTCAAAAATTTCTGCAATGTTCTACTATTAAACTACAGCACTAATAAAGTTGTCTGGGTGGTTCTAGAGAGAGCAATTTAATAAGGCACTAATTTTTTTTAATTAAATGAGAGATGGGAGGTAGAGACAAAGTCCCGCATGTGCCCCGACCAGGATCCACCTGGCAAGGTCCCTGTTGGGTGATGCTCTGCCTATCTGGGGCCCCTGCTCCATTGCTCAGCAACTGAGCTAATTTAGCACCTAAGGTGAGGCCATCAAGCCATCCTCAGCACCTGGGGTCAACTTGCTCAAACCGTTTGAGCCATGGCTGCAGAAGGGGAAGAGAGAGAGAGAGCAGAGAAAGAGAAAAGGGGGAGGGGTGGAGAATCAGATGGTTGCTTCTCCTGTGTGACCTGACCAAGAATCAAACCTGGGACTTCCAGACACCCAGCCGACTCTCTAATGCTGAACCAACCAGCAAGGGCCAATAAGGCACTGGTTCTAATTGGGATTGATTGACAGGTGGGCCCCAAATTTCTAAAGACTTAAACAAACAAACAAAGCTCTCCTTACATCAAAACAGATGGTCATATGGTTTACTGGAAAATGTGCATGAAAAGATTTTCGTAAAAGATATGCTTTGGAAAATTGTAGATATTTTTACTAACAGTATTTCTAAACCTAGCATTAAATTTAATAATTATATAATTACATCTAAATTGCCAAAATGAATGCTTCTGAAGAATGAGACTTGCAGAGCATGTTATCTCAAATATGCACATGCCTTTGAGTCGATTAATAAAATTAGTTAACAATAATAGGAAAAACTGCTTCCTTATCTTTTCTTCAATGCATGATTTTATAATTTGGTGTTGTATCTATAACATGGGCTAGTTATAGAAGAGAAAAAGATTGAAACATTGTAAAATGTTACATGTTTTCCATGTGCTAAATATGAGTTATTTTCAAATTTGAAATTTTTCACTGTGGGAAGTTTTCTGCGTAGTTGTTAGGCACCTCTTTTATTCCCCCAACACATAACATTTTCACATCTTATTGGTTATGTTTCATAATTAAAAGATTATACCTTTGTTTATTCTTTTTAGTGTTGAGATTGGGTGATTTATCAAGTTCATTCAAAGTAGATTTATAGTCAAAGCTACAGTTCATCATATATTTTGGTATTAAAATACTTAAGCATTAAAATTAAGAGAAACCCAAGAAATCTTATTGTGTGCTAGTAAGATACACCCAGAAACAGAGGAAGACATTTATTTAACCAATAAGCATGCACTAAATATTAACCATAAGACACTGTGCTATAAACCAAAGGTATACACTTCATATATTGTCTTTAAATAGCTTACAACCTAATAGAGAATAGAAGAGAGTTATACAGAATGCAAATCAAAGTATGCTCAAGCTCTATGAGGTATAAAAACATTCTGAAATGTATAAGAATAAGAAAAATTATATGAGTTTTGGCATCAAAACTTTAGATTGTTTCATTTCTCTCTATAACTTTACTCTGTCGACTTCACTTTTGAGATACTAGTTCTTTCTTTGGTTCCAAGATGATTAAAGTAGTTTCACATTTAACATCACAAAATATCAATATTTAGGGGCAAAGGTACATTTTTAATGAGTGAGGAAAATGATTCTTAAATCCATATACTTTTATTTGACCAGAATTGGGTTATCTGCATGCTGGTGCTAGAAGAAAAACAATAGAACTACCATATGAGCTCAGATTGATTAAGACCTACTGCCAGATTTGGGTATGGGGTCACTGTTCTTTAAAAAAGAGCTGAATTTCTTTGAGAAATAAGATTTCTATTATCAAGGAAAAATAAGAAAAAAGATGCTAAGTAGACAACCAGCTATGTCTGCTACAATAGAATGAGCAGAGTAATAAAGGTGGGACAAGGTTTTATAAAATTGCATAAAATTTTGGATTTAATTTTGGTATTGGGGTAGACATGAATCAAAGAGGTCAAAAGTTAAATTCTTTATGAAAATGCCCTACATAGAGTAACTTTATCAAAACATCTGCTGGGTAAAGGTAGGAGAATAGTGATATATCCAGGAAGAAGTTATGAGTGATAAGAAGTGAATGGAACAGGGGCATTTTTACTCAAAATTACTAATGAGAAAGAGACCACAGACTACAAAAAGAGAAGTTATTTTTGGATGAATAGTCTAGAAAAACAGTGCTTTTCAAAATTTAATATGTACATAAATTACTCAATGATTAGAAATATTAGGATTATGGTGAAACTTTACCAGCAATATATATCTTAATATAAATATAATGTTTTGTTTTGAGACTAGCTTTTGTTTAGGGAAAATAAGGCACAGAACATATGAAAATCAGGTGCCTGTTAAGAAAAGGTGTGAGGAGAAGACAGCTGCAAAGAAATAGCATGAATTGTTCATAATGGCTAGACAGAATTTGTTTTCATTAAGGTGGATGAGTGCCGTGGGTGAGTTAACACACCTTAAGTTTACTCTCACTAGATTTTACACAGAAGAACATAGCTGAAAATAATCACAATTCTCTTTCAAAAATTTTCAGTTTTATTTTTATTTTTTTATTAAATGAGGGACGAGGCAGTGAAACAGACGCCTGCATGCACCCCTACTGGGATCAACCCAGCAAGCCTACTAGGGTGCAATGCTCTGCTCATCTGGAGCCATTGATTCGTTGCTTGGCAACTGAGCTATTTTAGCTCTTGAGGTGAGGCCGTCATCATTCTCAGCACCCGGGGTCAACTTGCTCAAACCATTTGAGCCATGGGTGAGGGAGATAAAAAAGGGGGAAAGGGAGGGGTGGGGAAGCAAATGGTCGCTTCTCCTGTGTGCCCTGACTGGGAATTGAACCCAGGACTTCCACACATCAGGATGATGCTCTACCACTGAGCCAAACGATCAGGGCCAAAATTTTTCAGTTTTAAGGAGAGAGAAAGAGAGAGACAGAGAGGGAGAGAGATGGAAAAATAATTTACTACTTATACTCTAAGATTTTACACAAGTGACATATTGTAAGTCCTAGGTTACAACCAAAGTCAGCTATTTTAATTTGCTATATATTAAGACAACAAACTACTAAAGATATAAATTTGAAAATTGCAGTCATTTATATAACATATTTGAAATTATGATGAAAAGTCCAATAATCATGAGCTTAAAGAAGAGACTTTTTGTTCCTTATTTGTTTTAAAAATTAAGCTCTGAACCAGATCATGTTATGCAACTCACTGATAAATTGTGTAAGAATTTATGTGTGTGTACAAAATAGATAAGATGACCCAAATTAAATATTTAGAAGTCATAATTTAGAAAATATGTTTTTGAAAAAAAAAAGACAGAAAAGGATATGAGAACTATTTTTTTATAGGAGTTTTAATATAAAAGTTAAAGTAGACTCAGAGGTTCCTGGAGAAAAAGAGATGCCGGTGAATAAAATCTATAAGAAGACAAAATTTGATTTAATAAAAGAAAAAATATTTTAACAGTTTAAATGCTCAACAGTTGATCAGTTGATTTTGGTGGAAGTCAGGCTTGAACTTCTGAAGTTTTGACTGACCATCTACGAAACATTTTGGAAGAGATACAATTATTGATAACCAGGATAAAATAGATTCTAACATACCTTTTAGTTTAATAACATTCATCTATAGGTATGAATGTGGTTAACAAATACAAAATACAAATCTAATTACATTAGTGTGGTTAATAGCAGAATTTTGAGAATGTTATTAAAATGTTCCTATGCCAGTTTGTCTTAAGAAATCTACTTTGTGGGCTTGAATCTAGAGACTTGGGATTCATTCAAACATTCAAAACAAGCCAGAAAGAGTCTGGGTGCCTACTTGGAAACAAATATTTTATTTTTCAATTATACTTTCACAATTCCTTATTTATTAAAAATATTTCACCTTTATTATCTCAGAACTTTATTATATGTCAGTTAAGTTATAACTTTTAAAGGCATTTACTCATTTAATTATTTTAACTTCTTTATAAAGTAAATAAGTACTAATATTATCCACATTTTTAAAAAGAAAAAACTGAGGCATCAGATTGTATAATTGTCCAATATATACTGCTCACAAATATTAGGGGGTCGGAGAATGTGCAAATACTTCAGTACTTTCAGCCTTTTGTATAGTGCATTTTCACCAATGAAATAAAAGTTGATTTTGCATTTTATTTGCATAACCGAACAACTTTGACTTGTCATTTGCTTTTCTGATGTTCTTGTTTAATAAAAAAATATCAAATGTTTTCTTTATCACTTCATATTCATTTAAAATATTTTCTAGTTTTTGTGAGCCATTTAAAGAATAAAAATCAAACATATTCTGCATTCTTCCTCTTCAGCACTAAAACTAGTGAAGAATTCTTAAAGATGAGAAACTGTAAAATATTAAAAAATGAATAAAGTCTTCAGTAGATTTAGGATAGTAATGAGGAATAGATATCCCACATATTAATACTTGAATAAGAAAAAAACATTTCTAGCTATGCACTTAAAGAAACTATTTAAATTGTGGAGAAAAAAAAGCAATGATTTCTATTACTGCAGATTATAATTTCAAAAACTGAAAACACTTTAAATGCCCCTAAGTAGGAAAGATTGATAGATAAAATGTTGACAAGGTCAATCAATATAATATGTTTTCAAGAGATGAATAGATCTCTAGATATAATACATTATATTTCAAAAAGATAATGTTGAAAAGAAGTACAGGATAATATTTAGAGAAAGAAAACTTTATGCAAATGAAACTATCATTCTAAAATAGTATATATTGGTTAATGATCACACACACACACACGGTTACTGTGTGTGTATATAATATTTATGCCATGCATATATGGACATATTAGTGTGTGTGTATCTGTATATATATGCATGTGCATATGTATATCTAGATAGATATATGGATAAATGGGTGGATGGATGGATAGATGATAGATAGATATAGATAGACAGATAGCTAGATAGATAGACAGATAGATAGATAGATAGATAGATAGATAGATAGATAGATAGATAGATAGATAGATAGATAGATAGATGATACTAAAAATTGGGTTCAAAATTCTAACCATTTGTTTTGGGGGTAGAAGGCTAACAATGGGGAATGGAAATATAGTATTGGGAAGGTTAAAAATGACTTTACATTCATTTGTAAGCCTTATGTTCTTTAAAAATCACTGGCAAAACTGACAAAAAGGTTCTAATTGAGGAGTGAGAAACATGAATAACTTTTGGATTATTCTTTATACTTTTCTATATTGCTTAATTGATGGTGTTCCAAGAGGGAGAACAGAGGTATGTAAAATCTCTGGAGGCCCAGGTTAGCACTCACACCCATCACTTCTACCATACTTTTCTGATTAAAATCTAGTCCTAATTCAACGAGCAGAGAAATAGTCTTCCCCTCTTGATAGGATTAACTTAATATAACTTGAAAGAATTATAGCTATTTTAAAATCTGCTACATACTGATATCTTTCTAAGGAAGTGGTGTTGCCTTTTCATACAAAAATATGTTTTCAAAATATGAAAAAAGTGTTTCAAGCAGATGGACAGTTTATATATCTCATTTACATATAAATTCTCTAGTTTTAGCTCATCAAAGAGATTATAATGCATTCCTAGGAATTATCAAACTTATTTCAAAACATAAAGTGAAGAACATAACATATTACATGGAGAGTTAGACAAAAGCTGTGACTATCATACTGACTCACAAAGAAATCACTTCAAAATATATAGGCAACCTTCATGGTAGGGACATCCATATTGTGCTAGCTGTCCATTGGAGATGAATTATTTCAAAGGGATAATCTAGCATAAAAGTTATAAAGGGTGAAATAACCAATCTGTTAATAAAATGGAATGTTAACAACATTGAAGTACAGATTAATGAACAAAAATAATTAACCCACCAAGACAGCAACACTTTGATTAGTTTACTGAAACAAATTAGGAAAAGATATTTTTTCACACATAAAATAAATAAGGATTTAGGGATTTTCTAGTGTGTTCTAAAGTACATATTGCTATTACAGCGGTTAATTTAATTAACTCAACAAAAGGGGATAGTTTGGCCACTGCTATTAAATTTTCACTGATGATCAAAAATTAACAGTAATTATTAAGGCTTTCTAGGTAATAAAATTTAAAACTCACCTGCTTTTTTTAATGGAAACTGTCATTTTTATAAAAATAAATTTTAATTTCTCTAAATTTTATTTAGAGGTAAATTTTTAAAATAATATATACATATTACTATTCAATGCTTACTGTTCCTGCTAAGTGCAAAGCACTTTTCTGAACATTACCTTTTACAGACCAAACTTGAAAGTGGGTCTTGCTAGCTCCATTTCACAGATGATGAGAAGAGGGTACAGCGAGGTTATACATTTTATAAGGCAATGTAGCAGGTCATTGGTCAGTTGTACAGCTAAGGCTTGAATCTATAACTATTTGACTTCAGAGTCAATGCTGTAACCACTCTACCGTTTAAACTATCCAATTTGAAGACTGTACAATCTATGGAAAATTTCTGTCCAACTCTTTATCTTATACCTAAAATATTGACCCTTTTTTAATTTTCTCTATATCAATTATTTAGATAAATTTTAGACAAAATCTCTAAACAGTGTACGAACTCCTACCTTATCAATAGGCATTATTAATGGGCTCTGACTTTGAGTATTTCTAGATTTTTCTATTATACTAAACTAAAGTTTATTTGAGTTGGGATGCATTTATGCTCTTACAATTTTTCACTCTATGAAACATTAAGCATAAATAGCACACTTTCATGTTGTTATACTATGTGAGAGGACATAGACCCAGAAACAGTTGAAAGAAGGAAAGCTTCTTGCCATATGTCAGGATTTAAAATCCAGTGCTGTTTTTCCTAAAAGAAAAAAAAATAGTAAAATAGAAATCAAATGAAGGAGACAAATACCATGATGATTTTGACTGAATCTTCTCTCTTTTGGCTCCTTTTGCTTATTCAGTCTTGTCTTTGTTTTATTTCTCTTGAGGAGCTAGTTTGCTGTCTTAATTATGGCCTGACTATACCAGTCATATATTTTCAGTATTTTTGTGAAATGCAGTACTTTTAACCAGGCTTAAAAGCCCTAGTGCTCTCTTTGGCTCTCTGTATGGGCAGTGTATTCAGAAAGGAACTGCTATTATAAGTATCTTGGAATCCTCCTTAATAGCTGAAGATTTTTTTAAAGCTCTTTCATTTTGCTGGCTATTTATTGGAATGAGCATCTGAGAAAAGACACTGATATTAATAACTGTCTACACAAACCTGAAAAACTATTTAATATTCCTTCCTTCCTTCCTTCCTTCCTTCCTTCCTTCCTTCCTTCCTTCCATCCATCCTTCCTTTCTTTTTTCTTTTTTCCCTTCCCTCCCTCCCTTCCTCTTTCACCCTCTCTCTTTTTATTTCTTTTTTTTTTTGAGTATTAGTTGGCTTATAGCTGGACTTATTTAGTCAATCTGAATATTTTCTAAATATGAATAGGGAGTATTGCTATAGGCAGCCTCAGATTTAGTGGCTAGGTGATTATAGTTCTCCTTTTCACTGAATCATTAACTTTTTTATTCATGGACATGTGAGAAATTCATCAATATGAGAATAGTGGCATCCATCATGATCAGTTTTCCTAATCAGAATTCTGATGTGCCTAATTATAATTAGAAGATGATTTTCCATTTAAACTCTTTGATGTATTCTTCAGAAGTCCAACTTGAAGATAATCTGGGCACCTTATGAATGATTCAAAGGGTTGAAATTTAGAGGTACCAAGGCAAAATTCCAGTGTTGATTCCACAAAAGTTCCACAAAACTCATTCCTTTTTCTCATGCAAAGAATACCAGGGCTTTGATTAATGTGACAGAAAAAAAATCATTGAACCATTTTAAGAGATGATTGAGTTGTATTTCATTGATTTGCCAAGCTGATGCTAGTAAGACTATGAGACAATCAAATATATGATTTGTGTGATGGTGGGATCATGTCTCTCCAGGTACTAAGTTCCCATAAGGAAGGAAACAAGAGTTTTTAATAAATTCCTGGTTAGGTGGATTATATGAGGTTGAATAGCAGTTTGTGGCTATAGTCTTCTACCAGGGCTCAAAAGCTAGAATTTCTTTTATAGGACTCAGTGATTTTATTTACCTTAATGGAAACATGCTTGGTTAAGGTTAATTTTTGCTCTTTCTGTCTCTGAAAGCCCAGTCTTTACCGTTTCCTTAGGTTTCTGATTCACTGACATCTCTCCAGTCATTCATATTCAGAGACAACAACAGAAACAATGGTTCTCATTAGATCACCCTAGGACTCTCATCCTGTTGGTTTGGAGCCTTTCTTTTAGGGAATATACATATATAATTTTTAGAATGGCAGCACCTTGCAGAATTAGCAGCCTTTGTTGAGAAATCAGAGCTCTGGGGCACACTATTGCAGCAGTGCTAGGCTGGGTTGGTTTACTACTGGCACAGTTAGGGTGCAATGAGATGAGAATGGAAGCCTAAGGTTGAATTATGAACCTCTTTATGTAATTGAATTTTGCTTTCAGAGAATATACAATGTAGTCAATTTTGATAGGTGATCTGCTGAATGTAATCGTGCAACTTCCCCTCCAACCCCAAATTGTTCAACTTCTCTGGAAACTCATTCTAGAAGACAGTTTCATTGTAGTTTATATTTTTTACGAGGAGATTTGAATAACATTTCTCCATTGACTAAATTGATACATATTTATTCCCTTGTATTTCACCATTTCAAGAAATATTTATTGAACCAATAATATTGCTAGCTATTGAGCTAAACATTATCATATTTTTAAAGGATTCTTATAAAAGTATTTACAGAGTGATATTCATACAGACAAGTGAGATACAATAATAATTGCCAATATCAGGAAACTGATGTCCAAGCTAGTTTTTTTTTTTTTTAATTTAGAAATTAAATTTAATGGAGCGACATTGGTCAATAAGAGTACATAGGCTTCAGGTAAACATCTTTATAGCATTTGAATGGTTAATTGCATTGTGTGCTCATCAACCAAAGTCAAATCATGTTTGAAAATTATGTAGACATAGGCAGGCCAGGCAAATAAAAGTTATAGAGATTTCTAGTACAAGAAAGCAGCAATGAGTGTCAATGAAGTAAGCAAGTAGAGTGTGTGGCTTGGAAGCTGCTGAGCACAGCTGGAACAGAGTGTGAGAAAATAAGAGTATTAAGAATTCATAGGGTCCAGATCATAAAAGCAAAGAAACCTCTGAAGAATTTTAGTGGCAAGTAATGACACATTCAGACTTGGATTACTTATTTATTTATTTATTTATTTATTTATTTATTTATTTTCATTTTTCCGAAGCTGGAAACGGGGAGGCAGTCAGACAGACTCCCGCATGCGCCCGACCAGGATCCACCCGTCATGCCCACCAGGGGGTGATGCTCTGTCCTTCTGGGGAGTCACTCTGTTGCACTCAGAGCCATTCTAGCACCTGAGGCAGAGGCCACAGAGCCATCCTCAGCGCCCGGGCAATCTTTGCTCCAATGGAGCCTTGGCTGCAGGAGGGGAAGAGAGAGACAGAGAGGAAGGAGAGGGGGAGGGGTGGAGAAGCAGATGGGCGCTTCTCCTGTGTGCCCTGGCCGGGAATCGAACCCGGGACTCCTGCACGCCAGGCTGACGCTCTACCGCTGAGCCAACTGGCCAGGGCCCAGACTTGGATTTTTAAATAAAAATTCTGGATGAAGGACAGAAAATAGATGAGAAGGGAGGAACATGAGATAAATAGTTTATCCAACAATCCAGCTGAGAAAGGATGAAGAAATGGGTAGTAGTAGTTATAGAAAAGAAAGAATAAATAAAGACTTTAAAATGGTATGATAGACAAATCTTGATTATTAAATGAATGTGAATGGTTTGGGAGAAAGGCATCTTTGAGATGTCTAGATCTGCAGTTTTCAAGTAAATGCTGAGGTGCCCTGTAGTGGCACAATGAATTGACAAGCTCCTGTGTGAATTACTAACTCAAGGTAGTTCATAATTTACATTTCAGATTATGCTACCTTCTTTTGGATGATATTATATCTTTGCAATGCTAGGATTTTAGTGGTTGTTGGCTAAAAATAAAATATTGCTTAAAAATGTAGAAAAAGTAAGGAAAGTAAAATTCTACAATCTAATTTCACAGTTTGAGAGGAGACACAGAACCCAGGTACAATTACATTAACAGGTAATTGTAGTTATTTTAAAATGAAATAAAAACATTATCCTTCAACTGCATTTTTATTATTTTTAAGCTGTTACTAAATTGTTAGGATATAAACACTTATTAAGTTATTCAGATTTTTTTCCTTACTAAAAAGAACTGGTAGGTATTTCATTTGGCTTAGGTTTGCTGTGAAAAAAATATTGGCACTAATGGCACCACAGAACAAATGAGTTTGGAAATTCCTGGCTTACATGATCTTAGCAGATAGCCAGAGAGGACAGAAGAAAAATAATCTTTGCATACGTAGAGGATGTAGGATGTTTCACACAATAAGTGTTCAAAATCTGTGAGGGCTAACAAAGGAAGGAACTGGAATAGTAGTGAGGAGGGACAAAACAGATGTTAATATGATAATTAATAATAAATAACCACCATTATATTTTGAGTGCTTACTCTATGCCAACCACAATGATGATACGTTATTTCCTGACCAAAATGGCCAACAGGTACAGGAAAAGATGCTCAGCATTACTAATCATCAGAGAAACAAAAATCAAAACTAATGATATATCATCTTACACCTGTTAGAATATTTACCATCCAAAAACCAAAAACTAACAAGTGTTGGTAAGGAGGTGAAGAATAGGGAACCCTGGAATACTGTGGTGGAAATAGAAACTAGTACAGCTGCTGTGGAAAACAGTATGAAAGTTCTTCAAAAAATTAAGATAGAACCACCATGTGATTCAGCAGGTCTATATCTCGGTGTACATCTGAAGGAAATGACAATGGGATCTTGAAAAAATATCTTCATTCTATGTTCATTGCAGCATTATTTACAATAGTCAAGATATGAAAACAACCTAAATGAGATGACACTTGAGGGCACTATGCTAAGTAAAATAAGTTAGACAAAAAAAGAGTAATACTGTATGATATGACTTGTATATGGAATCTGTTGGGCGGATGAAATATATTATGCTCACTTTGTTAAAGATGGCGCTGCCACGTGGAGGCCGTCGCCCAGGTAATATTAATGTGTGTTGGGGGTAGGCTGTGGGCAGGCAGGATCCTTGTAGCCTGGGGCTTGGTTTTGGGATTAAGCCTTTCCCACCCTTTTTGATGTGGGGTGGTACAATCCCATCATGCCCCAGATAAGTGATTTTGTATTAGAGACTTCCCTATTTTGTATATTGGATTAAAGGTTTGGATTTCTACACTATAAAATAGGGACAGAATGAAAGCTTGCGCTCTTGGTTCCTGAGATTAACATTTGAGGAGATTAGTAGAGAGGAGAGAGCAGAGAGCAGAGAAAGGCCA
Organism: Saccopteryx bilineata; assembly: GCF_036850765.1. Classification (NCBI taxonomy): domain Eukaryota; kingdom Metazoa; phylum Chordata; class Mammalia; order Chiroptera; family Emballonuridae; genus Saccopteryx; species Saccopteryx bilineata. The sequence goes on along the minus strand of NC_089501.1, from coordinate 12,205,068 downwards.
CGTGGAAGAGGCCAGGAGAAGCAGCCAAGATGGCGGAATGTTGAGTGAGAGGCCAGTTAGTGCAGAGTTTGTGCAGGGAGAAGGAAGGAGATGGGGAACAGAGGTGAATAAGTCTGGTGAGCTAGAAACCTTTGATTCCAGCAAACTCGGATAAGTCAGTAGCTTTGTGAGCACTGAATATGAGTGGGTTTTGGAGCACAGTGTGTGTTTTTACTTGCCCGCTGGGTGCAAGCCAGGATTAAATATAATGGCCCATCAGTTTTTGGCTCCGTTGTTTCCTTACCGACTGTCCGAATCCAATGCGAACCTGCATGGGCCGGGCTGCTCGGATGGTAGTCCTGGCCACTGGTTTTACAGAATCCAAAAAGCCAAATTTATAGGAACAGAGAGTATTAGAATAGGGATTTCCAGGGATTGGGGGATGAAGACAATGAGAGATATCAGTCAAAGATTATAAACTTCAAGTATATAATCTATGGCATAATGACTATAGCTAACAATACTATAATATATACTTGAAAATTGCTAAGAGAATAAACTCAAATGTTCTCAGCACAAATAAATGATAATTATGTGATTATTAGGTGATGGAGGTCTAACTACTTCTACTCTGGTAATCATTTTATAATATATATAAGTTTATCAAGTTATCACATTGTACACTTGAAATTTACATTATATTTACTTCAATTTTATGTCAACATAGCTGGAGAAAAAGCCAAATACAGAAGGTCTAATTACATTGACCAATCTCTCCCAATGTCCTCCAGTACTTTTCCACTAGGTCACAGAAGGTCTTAAAAACCCTCACGCCTTTTGTTCCCGAGGAGTAACATTCAGTCTCTCTCCCCTATTGCAACTGTGTTTGACCCTTATTGAAATAATTTTGAATACAGTCTTCTTTGTCTGTTTAACTTCATTAATGTAATTTTTCTTTGACACTCTCCATTTTATAAACGTGAAGATGTTCAGCCTGGTTAAAAAACGTATTGAAACTCACTCAGCTATATATGATGAAGGCAAGATTCTTACCCAGGTAATCTAAATCCTGAGGCTGAGCTCATAGAGGGTGGTACAGGTTTACCTTCGGGAGAGGTGAAGCATATGTTTGCTTGGTGAAGACTACAGAGCATGGTCCTTTGTTCCCAGAAGACTGTGCCCAGGCACCACACATATTTAATCCCATACTATGATGCCTATCAGGGCCTAATGTCTCTCTAAATCTCACTATATGGATTGTTACTAAACTTCCTAAAATTCTAGTAACTAGAAGCAAGATGAACCTTAGAGTTTGGAATGGTATGAACCTTAAAGATAACATAAAAATAGGAATCCAGGAAACGTTGCTATTGGGCTGAAAACTCTCAGAGCTAAAGAGATTGTAAGGTCTTTGAACAAGATTTAGTGAGAGTGACTCAGATTTAGAGTGAGAGAGCCCAAGATTTAGAGTGAGAGTACCTCAGTTTGTGCATCAGTACTGTTCTGGTACCAATTATGAGATTATACATTTAAATCACTTAGCACATAGTAAGTAAATATATATGTATATAAAAGAAAGTCTTCCTTGGTGCCTTTGTTAATAGTGTTTATGAGAAATGCCTTGATTTCTGTGGTAACTGCCGTTTTTCTTTGGTATAAGGTGATTGTTTAAAGAAGAATGTTTATACTATGAAGTCTATTGTTTTAGCTGAAAGGTTTACATGGCATCGCTTGTACAGTAATGACTTTGCTTAAACAATGCTGCGTGACTGCCATCCTTTGGGACCCACAAGAAAATGAGCCTCTTGTGAGTCAATCTCAGCAGTAAAAAAATTTACAATGAAATTGGCTTCCACTTTGCATTCAGTTTATATCCACTTGTATTAGGTAAGCTGATACAGGGTATCAGCATGGGTTCTCCCTAGGGAAGTCCTCTTGAGACTTGTAAATGAAAGGATATTTTCTGTCAAGCTCAATGGCGCCTTTTTTCATTTCATACTGAAACTCCACTTTGACATTGCAATGCTTTCTTATGCAAATTGAACTATTGACTTTGTACTGCAGTGATCTATTCCTCCACAGATAATGGTAGTAAATTTTATAGAAATAAAGAAACTTCTTAAATGCATTTTTTACATTTGGACAAGTAAAAATCTTTCTCTACAGCCTTGCTCAAAGGATAACCAAAAGGAATCAGCAGGAAACAAACAAAATGCAAATAAATCTGGGAAAAGGGGAGATTTAAATCAGTCACCTTCTAAACTAAATAGCAGATCTAAATGTTGAATACATTTGCAAGTTGTTCTAAAAGTAAGTTGTACTGTATTTTTCGGTGTGTATCTGTGACCACTGCCTGCTGTATGTACTCGTTAACTTGAACAATGTAGTAGAGATTGGTTTCAGAGTAAGGTAGAGTTGGGAGAACCAAACACATTTTTACAATATTACTTTCCTCTCTCACCTACATATTTCTGAATTTCAGAAGTTAACTCCTCCTGGGAGTAAAATAAGAGACGATAAACAAAACTTTGCTACTGACTCATTCCATTCCATAATAGCTCAGATCTAGGTTTATGATAGACATAGGTGACTTGTATGAGTGGAAAGCAATATTTTCCTTGTGAAAGTTACTGATTTTCTATGAGGATTATTGTTTCATTTAAAAAAATTAATAAACACTAACCTAATTACCTTTTTAACTATTAAACTAATCAAACAATAATAGAGTAAATAAAAGAAAGTAGCTGAGCAAGTTTAGTAAGAGTTTGAGTTTATGCTTGTTATTCTTAATCTATGAGGAAAGAGCCGGCTCACTCCTCACTCTTAGGTTGTATATTGTTAGTCAAATAAGTTTGTAAAATATGATTTTTATGTTTGCTCACTTATAGTTTGCATTGGGGGCTGAGTACATGTCTGTGAAATTGCAAATTACTTTCCTGCTTGGGAAGGGCCATTGTCTTCCTAATGTTTGCTGGAGGAGAGGCTTTCATGCCAGAAAGTTTTGAGAAGGAGAAGGAGAGGCTGAAAGAAGCCATGTTTGCAGAGTGAGAGCAGAGGGAATGCAGAGTGCTGAAAAAGAAGCCGTGGGGAGAGAGGGAGAGAGGGAGAGAGAAGGGGTGCAGATGGGGAACCAGAGCTGAGGGACTTTTTGCAAGCTCCCGCTAAGACTAGTGAGGCCTTTGATTCCAGGAGAAACTGGAGAAGATTCTCCTGGTTGTGGAACCAGAGGGAAGTGTTTTCCCTGTGTGTTTGCTCATCGGCCAGTGCGAGACTTTAATAAGGAATGGCCCACCAATTTTTGACTCTATGGTTTCTTTACCGTCTGCCTGAATCCAATAAAAACCTACGTGGTGAATGACCAAAATGGCCGCCACTACTGACCTTACATAGGTACGTAGATAAGTGTATTTATTTACTACCTCTGTTCTTATTATGTGACTATATAATGCATTAAACCCTAGCAGGTAATGGAATTTCTCTTATTCTGGAGAAATGGTTTGTCCCATCTGAAAAACAAAAAGCATGAAATAGTTTAATAGTTTTTCAGATCCCAGGTCTTATTTTAAATTTGTATTGAATTTATTTGGTTTCATTAGATAATAAATTTATACAGGTTTCAAGTGCACAACTTTACAGCATATTATCTGTAAATTGCATTGTGTGTTCACCACCCCAAGTCAAATCTTCCTCCACCACCATCTACCATCCTATACTCTCCTCTACCTCCTCCCACACCCTTTCCCTCATGCAATCCCCACACTGTTGCCTGTGTCTATGTTTTTTTCTTTGTTTCATCTCCTCACCATTTTCATCCAGTCCCCAACTCTCTTCCCCTTTGACAATTGTCAGTGTTCTTTGTATCGTTGAGTCTGTTTTCTATTTTGTTTGTTAGTTTATTTTACTCATTAGATTTCAGATATAAGTGAAATTATATGGTATTTTTTTTTCCTGACTGGCTTATTTCAGTTAGCATAATAATCTCTAAGCCTATATATGTTGTCCCAAAAGGTAAGATTTTCTTCTTTTTTATGACTAACATTCCACTGTGTAAATGAACCATAGCTTTCTTATATATTCATCTACTGATGGGCACTTGAGCTGCTTCCAAATCTTAGCTATTGTAATTAACACTGTGATGACCATAGGGTTGCATATATTTTTTTAAATTGGCATTACAGCATGACCTGTGGTGGTTCAGTGCATAAAGAGTTGATCTGGAACACTGAGGTTGCAGGTTCAAATCCCTGGGCTTGCCCCATCAAGGCAATATCAGGAAGCAACTACTATGAGTAGATGCTTCCTGCTTCTCCCACTTTTTCTCATTCTTCTTCTCTTTCTCTTGTTCTCTCTCCATACTTTCCCCAAAAACCAATATATTAAAAATAAATAAATAAATAAAACAAATAAATAAATAAATTGGTGTTATGGGTTTCTTTGGATAAATTACCAGAAGTGGAATTGCTGAATCATAAAGCAGTTCCATTTAAAATTTTTTTAAATTTTTATTTATTTATTTATTTATTTATTTATTTATTTATTTATTTATTTTATTTATTCATTTTTAGAGAGGAGAGAGAAAGGAGAGAGAGAGAAGAGAGAGACAGAGAGAGAGAAGGGAGGAGGAGCTGGAAGCATCAGCTCCCATATGTGCCTTGACCGGGCAAGCCTAGGGTTTCGAACCAGTGACCTCAGCATTTCCAGGTCCACGCTTTATCCACTGCGCCACCACAGGTCAGGCCCATTTTAAATTTTTTGAAGTACCTCCATACTGATTTCCACAGTGGCTGCACCAATCTGCATTCCCTTTTCTCCACATCCACGCTGACACTTGTTATTTGTTGGTTCATAAATGATAGACATTCTGACAGGCATGAGGTGATTATCTGATTGTGATTTATTTTATTTATTTATTTATTTATTGTATTTTTCTGAAGCTGGAACCTGGGGAGAGACAGTCAGACAGAATCCCGCATGTGCCCGACCGGGATCCACCTGGCACGCCCACCAGGGGCGACGCTCTGCCCACCAGGGGGCGATGCTCTGCCTCTCCGGGGCATTGCTCTGTTGCAACCAGAGCCACTCCAGCATCTGGGGCAAAGGCCAAGGAGCCATCTCCAGCGCCTGGGCCATCTTTGCTCCAATGGAGCCTTGCTGCGGGAGGGGAAGAGAGAGACAGAGAGGAAGGGGAGGGGGACGGGTGGAGAAGCAGATGGGCACTTCTCCTGTGTGCCCTGGCCGGGAATCGAACCCGGGACTTCTGCACGCCGGGCCGACGCTCTACCACTGAGCCAACCGGCTAGGGCCTTATTTTATTTTTTAATTTTTATTCATTTTTTGTTCCTCAGTAATTTGTTTATTTATTTATTTATTTATTTATTTATTTTTAGTGAGAGAGAAACAGATAGACAGGGATAGACACACAAGAAAAGAGAGAGATAAGAAGCATCAATTCATAGTTGTGGCACCTTAGTTGCTCATTGATTACTTTCTAATACTGTATGTGCCTTTGTCTTGACTTGGTTGCTCCAGCCTAGCCAGTGATACCTGGCTTAAGCCAGAAACTTTGGGCTCAAGACAGCGACCTTGGGCTTCAAGCCAGCAACCATGGGGTCATGTCTATAATCTCACGCTCAAGCTGACAGCCCCTCGCTCTAGGTGGTGATCCCATTCTCAAGCCAGATGAGCCTACAATCAAGCCTGTGTCCTTGGAATTGTGAACCTGGGTCCTCAACATTCCAGGCTATTGCTCTCTCTACTGCACCACCACCTGTTCAGACATTATTCAAAATTTTATACTAACCTTTTCATTTCCTCAAAATAAATGATAAAGCACCTGTTTTATATATATATATACTTTATATATATATACACTTTATATATACATATATTATATATATATACTTTTTATATATATATACTTTATAAATATATATATACTTTATATATATATATATTATACTTCAGTTCTCTGTTCGGTGGCAGCTCCTTCTTCTCCGTGGCTTTCTCTTTCTCTATACATTTTTAAATAGAATCATAGAATCCTTCAGCATAGGTCATTTTGAAAAAATAAAACAACTTTTCAGTTTTAAAACATAATGAGCTGTTAAATTGTATTAGACTCAATGGCATTTAGGCAAATAAAGATAGTATTTAGCCAAATAATCTCTCTCGTAATGATAAGAGTGAATAACCCTTTTATTCTGAGACAGGTTGTGTCTTTTTTAAATGCTAAAAGAGGAAGTCTACCTCCATGCAGTGAGTTTTTCCTTACGAATACATGGGTGGTGCTGCTTTTTTAAACGTGAAGCTTTGAGAATGCAGTACACAGTGGGCAAGAAATATGTTTGGGTGATTGCATTACTGGAGAAAACTCACTGAAAATAGGTCATCAAGAAAAGATTGATACAGACTTTTGTGTGTAAGTAATTATGTTCGATCATTTTGCTATAGTCCAATATGCCAGTCTATGTAGTTTCAGTGAGAAAAAATGTTCACATTATTTATGCCAGTTAGAATTTTTAGGCTGGAGTGTATGTTCCCACTGATTAGCCCTCTTGAAATCCTTATTTCATAGTCAGTAATAAAAAAATAAAGAGTTTTTTTCATATTATATATCTTATTGTTCAGTCATCTATAAATCCCAAATACCCACATATTAGTTGACCAAGACACAACTGGAAAGTTCTACATACAAACACACACTCACACAAAGAGCCATGAAAATAGCAATATGTGCATCCTCTATTAACCTAGGAAATCCTGTTAACCTAGGAAACCAACCTGTTCTCATCATAATGTAAAAAGTTTGATAAATGTACTAGTCATTATTGACTTAATATAAATTATTGCTTATCTAAAGCCAGTGTTGAAAAGTTTTTTTACAAGTTTGTAGCAGCAGAAATTGGTATCTTTTTAGGTGAAGGGCTTTCCTTTTATATAGTGTGTTTCTGTAATTCCCAGAAAGAAAGTCTTCAGAATGTGATTTCAGTAAAGAAACACAATAGAATAAAGTCCCCATCTATGGAAACTATTGAGAAAGTATTATTGGATGGGATTTGGTGTTGTTCTTACTCATTATTGGGAAGGACCCATAGGTTAATGTAACTCTTGATGCTATATGATGCTCTTACCAGGAAATTTAAGGTGCTACAAATCTGAACTCAGACTACCTATCCAATTTCACCTACCCTCCATTCCTGTACTTCTTCAATTTTCCTCAGGTTTTCATTTTTCTTTGGTGTCTTATGACCCCCTTGCATTTCTAGTTATCTTCATGTCCACTATGAAATCTTCTTTAATGTGTCATTATTCTCTGTCACAACAATGGAGACATCACTCGCACTGTATTTCAGTTGTGCTCATAACTTTCTTATTTGATGGAGTCTGGTCTTAAGAGATACAGGCATTGGGCTCTAAAGATCCTTGCACTGTATAATAGGTGCTCAGTAAATACTTGTGACATAAATCAAGGAATGAAATTCCTTCCAAAGCAGTCACTTCAAAAACAGAAAATACAATAGGATCTATCTAGTTAAGTGTTAAATTTTGTCACCACCTCATCTTATTCATCACATTCTTTAATAGAGTAACAAACTTGGGATCACATTCTCAACATTCAGAATTAGAATTTAGTTCACCCTCAAAGTCATTCAATCCCTCTTATTTTTTTAAAAAAAGTAAACTAAAAGTAGGACAATCAAATCACATTGCCATTTTAACAGGCCCAAGGGTCTGTATAGATTTTTGAACTGAATTGGCATACTATCCTAGATTACTTATTAAGGCTTTTCCTCTTAAAGAAAAAAAAATAAGTCATTGGAATAGAGTAGAATAGTGAATGCAGAAAGAAGGCAAGAAATATGACTATGGCCAGAAACATGGGAGAAAACCAACCAGTATATTATCCCACCTCTACTTAGACTAAAGAAACTCATTGTAGTTTTAATTTGCATTTCTATTCTGATTAGTGATATTGAACATGTTTTTATATTTTATTGGCCAACTATATGTCTTCTTTGGAGAAATGTACATTCAGGTCTTTTGTCCATTTCTTAATTTGTGTGTGTGTGTTGAGTTTTATAAGTTCCTTGTAAATTTTGGATATTTAATCTTTATCAGCTATATCATTGGAGAATATGGTTTTCTATTCAGTGGGTTATCTTTTCATTTTGTTGGTGGTGTCCTTTGCTGTGAAAAACCTTTTTAGGTTAATGAAATACCATTTGCTTGCTTTTTTTGTTTGTTTCCCTCACCTGAAGAGATATTAGAAAATTCATATTGCTGTGAGAAATGTCTGAGATGTTACTGCTTATATTTTCTTCTGAAATTTATGGTTTTAAGTCTAACTCACTTGGGGCCTTATTTGTTGGGTTTTTTTTCCAAGTTCGTTTAAGCGTAAAATTAGATTAGTTGAGATTTTTCTTGTTTCTTGAGGTAGGCCTGTAATGCTATAAATTTCCCTCTTATGACTGCTTTTGCTGTGTCCATGGATTGTACATTGTGTGTTCTTTTTATTTATTTTTTGCAAGGTATCTTTTACTTTTTTCCTTAATCTCATTGTTCTCATTTATTATTTAGTAATGTATTGTTTAGCTTCCATGTCTTTGTGTGTTTTTCAGTTTTTTTCTTGTGGTTGATTTCTAGTCTCATACCATTATGCTCAAAGAAGATGTTTGATATAATTTCAATCTTCTTAAATATACTAAGACTTGTTTTGTGTCCTAACATGATCTCTTCTAGATAATATTTCATGTGCACTTGAAAAGAAAGTATATTCTGCTGCTTGGGTAAAATGTTCTGAAGATATCAATTAAATTCAGATGATCTAGTGTGTCACTTAAGGCTACCATTTCTTTGTTGATTATTTGAAAGATTGATCCATTGATGTCAATAGGTTGTTAAAATCCCTTACTACATGTTTATTACTGTCAATCTCTCCCTTTATGCCCAACAAGGTTTGCTATATAATTTAGATGCTACTACATTGGATGCATAAATATTAACAATAGTTATATTTTCTTGTTGGGTTACTCCCTTTATCATTATGTATTATAATTTTTTGTCTCTTTATAAACTTTGTTTTAAAGTTTATTTCATCAGATATAAGTATTGCTATCCCAGCCTTTTTTTCTTTTCATTTACATGAAATATCTTTTTCCATCCCTTTACTTTTAGTCTATGTATATCTTTCACTCTGAGATGGGCATCTTGTAGACAGCATATATATGAGTCTTGTTTTCTTATATTTTCAGCTACCCTATGTCTTTTAATTAGAATATTTAAGCCATTTACATTTAAATTAATTATTATTAGGTATGTATTTATTGCCATTTTATTATTTTACCTATGTTCTTTTTTTCTTTCTAATCCTTCTTTTTCTTCTTCTTCTTCTATTCCTCCTTCTCCTCTTCTTCTCCTCCTTACTCTTCTCTTCCTCCTCCTCCTCTTTTTCTTCTCTTTCTCCTTCTCCTTCTTAAAGTAGGCCATTTAACATTTCTTATAATACTGGCTTGGTGGTAACAAACATTTTTAGCTCTTTCTTTTCTGGGAACCTCTTTATTTCTCCTTCAATTTTCAATGATAGCTTTGCTGGGTAAAGTAGTCTTGGTTGTAGGTCCTTGCTTTTTATAAGTTTGAATATTTTATGCCAATCCTTTCTGGACTGAAATGTTTCAGTTGATAAAACCACTAACAGTCTTATGGGAGCTCCCTTGTAGGTAACTAACTGCTTTTCTCTTGCTGCTTTTAAGCTTCTTTGTCTTACATTTGTCATTTTAATTATGGTTTGTCTTGGTGTGTACCTCTTTGGTTCCATCTAGTTTGGGACTCTCTGTGCTTCCTGGACTTAAGTGTCTTTTTTTTCACCAGGTTAGGGAAATTTTTAGTCATTATTTCTTCAATTAAGTTCTTGATTCTTTGCTCTCTCTCTCTTCTCCCCCTGGTACCCCTATGGTATATATTTACAATGGATGTTGTTATAATTCATGTTGTCCTAACAGTCTCTTAAAATCTCTTCAGCTTTTAAAAATATTTTTTTCTTTTTGCTCCTCTGATAGCTTGTTTTTTCTACCTTGTCTTCCAAATTACTGATTTTATCCTCTACTTCATTCAACCTACTTTTTATTCCTTCCAGTGTATTCTTGATATAAGATATTCTTCATTTCTGAGTGGTATGTTTTATGGTTTATATGTCTTTTTTATACTGTTGTAGTTCCCACTAAGTTCTTTAAGCATCCTTATAATTATTACTTTGGACTCTAATAAATGCTTACTTCCATTTCATTTAACTATTTTGCCAGAGATTTCTCCTGTTTTGTCACTTGGAGTCTGTGTCTTTGTTTCCCCACTTTGGCTGCCCTTTGTGTTGTTTTCTGTTTATTGGATAAATGTGCTATGACTCCAAGTCTTTGTGAAGTGACCTTATGTAGTAAGCGTTTATTGGGTCCAGTGATATAGACTCCTTGATCAACTGAGCTGTGTGCTCCAGAAATGTCTCTTGTGTTGGTTATGTGGACCCTCCCATTGTAATTGAGTCTTGATTGCTGTTGAACCATTGTGTGTGGGATCAACCCTCAGGCTTGCTGACTTGACCAAAGTGTGTAAACTGCTGTGCAGGTGCTGACCACAGGAAGCAGATTCTCCTCAGCTGGGTTTGGTGCCAGATGAGCCTTCTTTTTGGATATGCCACTTGTAAAACTAATTAAATTCTGCTCTGATGTTGTCTGAATTTGGCCACTGAGTGCTTTGGTCTGAGCCTCTTTGGAAGGACTTTGGTGCAGGCCAATGTTAGGTGCTTTCTGTGCCTCTCCCTCATCTACCTCTTTGGAGCTATGAGTAATTCACATTTTGTGGCTGACTTGAGTGTACATGGGAAGGGCCTAGCTACACACCAAGGCTGACTTTTATCAGCACTGGTCTTGGGAGCAGGTCAGCAAAAGTCTCAAGGTGCACACCCTAAGTCCATTTCCGGCTGCCTCCAATTTCCAGCAGCCTGTTTGTCTCAGTCACTGAGAAAGCCTCTGATGGAGTTGGGAGGATAGAGCTAGTTGATCTTTTCTGAGGAGAAGGTGCCAGTCAGGCTTCAGGGAAGGTAGTGGTTGTGGCCCCAGCCCCAAAGTCCCATAACTCAGTCTGACCTGGATTTTGCTCTAACCTCAGCAGGGTAGAGTCAATAATAGTCAAAAGAGTGGGGACTCCATACCCAGGAGAGTGGGTCTGCCAGAAGCTGAGATAGTAGTTCTATTGACCTCCTATGAGGGGGAAGCACCAGTTAGGTTTTCCAAGAAAGTGGGGAAAACTACTCCTTCCCTGTATGAATATGCTCTGAAACTATGCAGAATTAGGATAACAATTAGAGACAGTGATGCACCCAAATTGAAAGCCCTGAGCAGACAAGAGTCCAGGGCTTCTATGACCTATACTGGAAACAGTGCATGCTGGAAATAGCAAAACAGCAGGATAAGATTTAGCAACACAGAATATGGTTAGGCTTTCAGAACAGAGATTAGAAGTCAGCATGTTCTTTGCACTTCACTTCACCCCCTGAAGACTTCAGTTGTCTATTTCCTTGACTAATATATAAGGTAAGTAAAGCTGGGAATAAGACTTCAATCCTTCTGTCTGCTGATCAGGGTTGTTCCCTCCCCTCGGTCCCTTGGAGCATGTCATCTCGTCTCTGAGTAGTTCATTGTCACTGCTACAAGTGGTGCCCCATGTGAGGAACTAGAAGAAATAACCTCCTAAATCCTGGCAAAGGAAAAAGACATCTGCTTATCCTGTTTAGTAAGGGACACAAGCAGCAGGGGAAAAGCCCTTGAATGCTTGTGATGAGGTCACTTTTAGGGACCATGCCATGGGATTTCCATTTCCTTTCATCTCTCCTTCATCATGGAGAATTCCCTTTCCCCTGAGCAGTGGAGTCTCAAGTTATAGCTACAGGGACTCCTCTCTGCTACAGGGCATTGGATCAGAATTTAACTGCCCTCTTGCTCATGATCCAACAACAATGCCCTTAGTATCTGAAGGAGGAGAGTTCAGACTTAGAAGATTGGGAAAGCATTTTTACCCAGAGGATAATTAAAGCAATTTGGATGAGATATGAAATGACCCCTTGGGATTGGAAAAGGCTTGTAAAAATTGTTCTCACTACCTAGCCTGAACTTCAGACCAGCCCCTCCCCCCTAGATATTTCACCAACCCTAACCATTAGGAAGTAGCTTCAGCAGAAGAGACTTTCACTCTTTTTTCTTAAACAACAAAAGACTGGAATGTTAGGTTTGGGTCTGGGTTTCCTTTAAATTCAGAGCCCCTTTAAAAACTCAAATTTCTCTAACCCTTAAACAAATCCCCTAACCCTTAAACAACTCCCTCAACCCTGGGAAGGTTCTGGACAAGGCCTTCAGGAGGGACCTAAGGGTTGGAAAAGGGAGATAGTCTGTGATCAAGGACACAAACCTGTTACCACTGTGGGGAAAAAAGACATTTTCAGAAAGATTACAACCGTGTCCTTGGCTTTTGTGTGTGCCTTGAGAATCTAATTAAAATTCAGTATAAAAATTCCTTATAAAGTTCCAGCAAAGCAGACTGTAAAAAGCCAATATGATCAGTTACTATTCTTGTTGTTGTGTCTATGCTAATTAGCAGGCCAAGTTAAAACTAGACTTAATACTGTAAATAGGATAATCTTTAAAAAAAAAGAAAGAAAGGAAAAAAAGAAAGAAAAATAACAACAAAAAACAACCGAGAGTAACTTTAGTAAGAAAAAAATGAGAAACCAGGTCATTTAGATATTTAAAGCCCTCTCCTGGAGGCCTGGGAGCTATTGTAGTCTTGAGAACAATAGAAAAATAATTAATAATACTATAAAAGTGTAAAACTATTCTAAATTTTTTTTAACCAGATGGTCTAGAAAAGCATTTGACATTACTACTAGTTTAAGTTTGATTAGTGTCTTTTGAAGCTCTTAACAAAAAATATGTTTGTTTTGCCTGGGCTTACAAAAGGTTCCTATTACCTCTCTTATATCTTTTAAAAATATGAGTTTGTTTGCTAATAAAAGAACCTGTTTCTAAAGGTCATGAAATATGTTCATAAAAACATCAATCTAAAATGACTAATTACTAACTTCATCCTCACTGAAAGTTAAAGTTTTTGAAAGTTGAGAATTCTGATTGATTAGAAAGAAATTGTATAGTTTTAATAATAAAAGGTATAAGGTAGAGAGATACTTTTGAAAGGGAAAGGAAGAAAGTAGATTGTTCTGAAAGCTGGTTATTTCCGAATTGTGAAGAAGGTTTGTGTAAGTTGTAGAAGGTTTGTGCAGGTTGTAGAAGGTTTACAGAGAGAAGAAACATAAAGAAAAAGAACTAAGAAAGTAGACACAAAGGTGAGGAAAAAAAGAGGAAGGAAAGATTTTAGAAAAAGGATTGTTCTGAAAGGAAAATGGAAAGAAATATTAGGACATTCTTAGGGGCTTCAGGAGCTTGAGAAACTTACCCAAACTTACAGGAATTGCAGAAAGAGCCAATAGCCTTAAACCCCAATTACAGGAACAAAAAAGGGGGAGTGAGAAGGAGAGACTCACCCCACAAAAACAACTGTATAAGGCTCTTTTTACTCTTAATTTTTAAAATATTTCCTCATTTGGACTTACTGCAGCTGAGAGGCATTTTATTCCAGCCGAGCAATAGCCTAAGCCTCTCATATTGTACCAAGATGTCTTAGCGTGACAGAGTCTGGTCTAATTGCTAACCTAGGGGTAGCAGTATGTTGCAATTTTCTCATCAACAGGTCTTCTTTAGACACCAGCGAGGAAGGTGAAGCCTTATCATGAGTTGGTATCAGCCCCTAGAAAGCAATCTGGTTCCAGAGATTCAGAAATTGATAGCAAATCCACCTCCAGAAGAAATGAACTCGAAAAAGTGAAGGACACCTAACTTGCTCCCAAGACTCAGGGAGCACCTCACATCACCTAGAACATTTAAAACATCTAACCAGGCATGCTGAAGAAGTTTTTGCAAAATACATACATGATTGTAACCCCTAAAAACCTGTTTCTTCTATGCTTGCCCTTCACCTAACCATCTTACTCTCTCTTAATCTCTACTAAAACAAAAAAAGATATGTAGAAATATGCTCTGAAAATGTACAGAATCAGGATAACAATTAGAGACGGCGAGGCACCCTAGAACAAAAGCCCTGAATGGACAAGAGTTCAGGGCTTCTCTGATCTGTACTGGAAACAGTGTGTACTGGAAATAGCAAAACAGTGGATAAGATTCAGCAACACAGACTATGTTTAGGCTCTCAGCACAGAGATTAAAAATTAGCATATTCCTTGTACTTTACTTTATCACTTGAAAACTTCTGCTGTCTGCTTCCATGAGTTATCTGTACTGGCTAATACATTTCTGAGTAAGGCTGGGGATGGGGCTTCAGTCCTTCAGTCTGCTGACCAGGGCTATTGCCTCCCCTCAGCCCTTTGGCCCCTCAGAGCATGTCATCTGGTCTCCGAGTAGATCATTGTCACCATGGCATTTCCCCAAAGCCAGACAACTGAGTCACTGTCATCTCCTGAGTCTGTCCAGACCTCTACCCCATGGCCAAGGCAGCTAACAACTCAGCAGGGCCTAAGCTTGGTAGAGTAGGGGCAAGAGGGAATCCAATGTTGGGGCAATTGCTTTTCCCCAGGCTGATGTCAAACACAGTAGAGAGCTCCACCTAAGAAAGATGGAATCTGTAAATGAGAGAATGACTCAGCACAGGTGGTGTCTCCCTATGTCTCTCCCCAGAACTACAAACCTCAAACTCCTCACAGGCAACTCTAGTCTACTTCTTTCTCCCTTTGTCAGAGCCCAGGGTGAGTGGCGGTGAATAAAAATTTTGTGTGTTGGTTCTTTAAGAAGGTGCCTGTGTCTCTGGCCATTTCTCCCTAGTTGACAGAAACACAACTGCTTTTCACAGCTGAAGGTTATGTGGGTACTTCTTTCAGACTCTAGTGCTCTGAGCTAGGGAGCCTGGATTGTGGTTTTGGCCCCACACTTCTCAGGGTGACCCCCTTCCTGCTACTAAGATAGAACTTTAGCCACTGCCTGAGCCACTGCACCAGCTCTTTTTGCTTCTTCATCCCTCCTACTAATCTTGATGTAGCTTATTCTGCATATTCTTTGTTATGACTCCTCTTTAGCTAGTCTTCACTTGGTTATTCAAGATAATTCATCTCTAATTTAGCTGTAATTCTGGGTTGGTTTTTGGAGGAGGTTGGTGTAGCTTTCATCTACTCTGCCACCATCTTGATCTCCAGATCTTAGGTCCTAAAACAAATATTTGAATTCTGTATGCTCTCTTCCACATATAATTTTTTTTTATAAATAAACAGGATGCAGTTGGTGGATTATCATAGTTATATTAATATAGCACATTACAAATTCCCTGTATGTGTATGTATAAATATGTGTATGTGCATATATATATATAAAATCTTTCATATGAATCAACCTTCAGGCTGGCTAATATCATACATATACATGAATGAAATGCTATGATTAAATGAGAGCTATGTTTAATAATATGAGATTTATAATTCCCTCTGTTGTGTGTGCATATCATTTCACTCATATATACATATATATGTATGAATAAAATGATATGTCTAAATTACTTAAAGCAATGCTTAATATAAGATTAATAATAATGTTAGGATAACTTTAATATAAATATATGAAGAATATATTATAGTTTGAGATTTATGAAGATGTTGGCTGACATGCCTTAGCAGTGTCAAATTTGACAGGCTCTATACAATATGTATCTAAGATCAGAACAGTTGAGAGCATCTAAATAGAAGAGAGACTTATGACTGATATACCACTGAAACAATGAAACTTTCATTAATTTTGAATTATAAACTTGTTTTCATAACATAGAATTAAATTGTGAGTATTAACCTCAAAAGCCTGGATCCCTTCTGAATAACTGCTTCATGCTGCCTCATGTTTTATGTAGATTATGTTTTCGCTAAAATTGCCATTGCCAGACTACATTAAACTTTAATTTACTTAGAGAAAAACTGGATTATAAAAATTACTGTTAATATCATCATATCTATGTAAAAAAGTTAAGAAGCATATTGGAACATTTTGAAAAGAGACATAGGGAGGAGAAAGATGAATGATAGAGGAGAAAATAATTATTTTACTCTAAATATAGAATGATTTGATGTTTGGTGTCAAAGTTTAGGTCAGTTCTTCACAATCTGATTCACAATATTATTAACATTCAAAAGTCACTCTTTACTTCTGTCTAAAGTGAGCTTAGATTCTAATCAGTCTCTTTAAGTTAGTCTTCTTCAGAAGTGAGTATCTCGTATTTGTAGAAATTTTCTAACTAAATAAAATAATTATTATAATTGCATAGCATTATATTCTATATATTTATAATATGACTATGAAGAGTATATTCCTATGTGTCTTGTCTTGCTTATTATACTTTCTTTACTTGATTTAGGATCAACTGAATCATGACAAAAAAGATTTCCATAAATTTGAAACTTCCCTAGGACTTTCATAAATAAATTTGGGCTTTTCGACACATTTATCTTAAAAGTATAAAATCTATCCTAAAAAAGATAATAAAAACAAGGTTTCTTTTCATTTTTGGTTATTTTCTAATATATGTACTATATACTATTATATGTGTGTGTGTCTATATATATATATACACACATATATGGTATATGTATATATGATATATATATATTGATATAAAGAACCTACTTTTATTGTTTACAATTTATTCAAGGAAGTTATAATTAATACAACCTGGGAATATTTCAAGAAGTTGGTAAAGGCTTATTAAATAAAGTTTCAAGGTTTATCTCCAAGTGAATGTGTTGACTGAAGAAAAATACACTCAGGGAAAGATATGGATATAAGGACCAATGAACAGATGTTGGGTACATAGATTTAATACTTCCCCTTTGCCTTGTTAAACATTTTATAGTTAAAGATAGTCTTTAATATTTATCCACATACCATTTCTAGTAATTTTATTGCTTTTAGTCAGTAGCTCCGAATTCTATTTGCTATTGTTTTCCTTTAACCTGAAAACCTTCCTTTAATATTTCTTTTACTCCTTATCTGCTGGTTATAAATTCTGTCAGCTTTTTCAGTTTTTTGCTCTGTAATATAAGATGTTTTCATTTTCTGAAGGATAATTTTGTGAAATGTAAAATTTTGAACAAATTATTTTTTTAAGACTTTAAAGTTATTAAACCTTGCCTTCGTATTTACATTGCTTATGAAAAGAAGTTGGTTTAGTTTTTGTATTTGGTCTTCTACATAGGAAACCATGCATGCAATGTGTCACTTTAATCTGGATAGTTTTATAGTTTTCTCTTTAACTTTATATGAAGTGATTTGTCTCTGATGTTTTAAGGTATAGTTTTCATTATATTACCTTGCTTAAAATAAACTGAAGTTTTGGAATCTAGGTTGAAGTTTTCCATCACATTTGTGTAATATTTATTCACTGTTTCTTCAAATACATTTTTCCATTTCATATTCTTTTTTTAGTTTCCTTTATGTTGTTGCATATATCAGTAGTTTATTCATTGTATTGCTGAGTAGCATTTTATCGTATGGATGTACCATAGTCTGTATATTTATTTATCAGTTAACATATATTCATTTTTTGTTTTTCAATTTTTGGCTATTGCAGGTAAACTAGGATCATTGGGAGGCAACTGCAATATGTCTTGTAATTAAAAAGAAAAATTATTGGCTTATAAATATGTGACCCTCTCCCTAAATTCTATAGCAAGACTTTAACATGAAAATCAGGCTGCCTTCTTAAATAAAATATTAATGGCTTTGAAAATATTTCATTAACGTGTCGTAGATTCTCAGTCAAGGCCCTGGCCAGTTGGCTCAGTGATAGAGCGTCAGCCTGGCGTGCAGGAGTCCCGGGTTTGATTCCCGGCCAGGGCACACAGGAGAAGCACCCATCTGCTTCTCCACCCCTCCCCCTCTCTTTCCTCTCTGTCTCTCTCTTCCCCTCTTGCAGCTGAAGCTCCGTGGGAGCAAAGTTGGCCCGGGCGCTGAGGATGGCTCTGTGGCCTCCACCTCAGGTGCTAGAATTGCTCTGGTTGCAACAGAGCAATGCCCCAGATGGGCAGAGCATCGCCCCCTGGTGGGCATGCCAGGTGGATCCCGGTGGGGTGAATGAGGGAGTCTGTCTGACTGCCTCCCCGTTTCCAACTTCAGAAAAATACAAAAAAAAAAAAAAAAGATTCTCAGTCAAGGATGCACTTGCTAACTTTAACTTCTAAACAATAACTTAGGATATGTAATTCATATAAACTTTAAATTTTCATTAATTCACAAAAAGTTAGCTGTTGCCTGACCTGTGGAGACGCAGTGGTCAAGTGTGTAGACTTGGAATGCTGAGGTTGCCAGTTTGAAACCCTGGGATCTGCCTGGTTAAGGCTCATACAAGAAGCAACTACCATGAGTTGATGCTTCCTGCTCCTACCCCTCTCTCTTTCTCTCCCCTTTCTGTAAAAAAAAAAAAATTAACAAATAAAGTATTTTTAAAAAGTTAGCTGTAGATATAGAATAGTACAGTGTGGTGATTTTGATCTATTTTTATTGGAGAATAATACAGCACATGATTTTCAGTATTTCTTTCAGAATTTTCAAGGTCCAAACGTTAAAGTAACTTACTGCCTTTCACTTCTACAGTGAATTCTTTTTCCTCCAAGGACAAAAGTGCTGTTGATGCCCTCTCCAGCTTTAAGTCACAGTGAGGATGATGGATTTTGCTTTCACAGTCATCCTGAGAGAGCTGATACCGTAAACACATTTGTAGTCACGCGGTCTGTGAAGTCAGCTTGTAGGTTTAGCAAAAAGTGAAAAACAAACTCCTTAGACTCCTTAGCCTTAGTTGTGAAATGAGCAGTCTTTCTCTAGTTTCTAGTAGAAAATTGTAGAATTTTTCATAATGTATGTCATGTATTTGAAACCTGCCAGCTTCATAGGGTGGATAACATCATGGTTTGTAGAGTAGCTTTATTTTTTTTTAACAATTAAATCACAATAACTTGTATACACACTAGGCCAGCGGTTCTCAACCTGTGGGTCGCAACCCTGGCGGGGGTTGAAAGACCAAAACACAGGGGTCGCCTAGCTATTGGAAAAAACATATTTTATTTAAAAATGTATTGTATAATAAATATGTATTTTCCGATGGCTTTAGGCGACCCCTGTGTTTTGGTCGTTCGAACCCCGCCGGGGTCAGGACCCACAGGTTGAGAACTGCTGCACTAGGCCATCTCTGAATATTTCAAAATATATTCTAGACATTGCAAAATTAATCTATCCAAGGGAACTAGAAAAGAGCACATAGGATTTCCTTTTATTCCAAACAAATAATAAATTTATAAAAAGTTATTTATCCATCTATAATTTTGATACAACTATGATGTAAATTTGTCATAAATTATGGTCAGATACCTCTTTACTCCTCTCTCCACTGTCCCCCTTCCCCAACTCTTGTGTTTCAAGGTTAGATGCCAGCTGTGCCTCTTGCATCAACATTAAATTTAAATATCTACTTAGCATTTGCTAAGGAGCATCTTCTTTATTGAAAATACTGAACATATAAAATGACTTTTGCTTAAATAATTTAAAAATAAAAAATGAAAAATTTTCTTTTTATCTGCAAAGTTCATTTTTTCCTCAATCAGTATCCCATTCAATACCACCACTGCAAAAAAGGTATTTTCAAGTGGAAAACAATTTTTATTGCTAAAATATCTCAATGGTTTTACCATTATCTATGTTTAAAATGCACATTTCCAAATTAATATTAATGTTTGAAATGTTTGGTTTAACAATTAGTCTTTTTCTTTTTTTATTAAATATAGTGAGTACACAAAACCATACATATTTCAAGTGCACAACTCAAGACTCACCATCTATTCCTTGCACTATGCTCCCTCCACCCCAAACACTCTCTTTCCATATCCATTTCTCCTCATGTCCCCAAACCTTTGCCTAACTCCACCAAGCCCCCCACAATCAACATAGTGTTGTCTGTGTTATGTGTTATGTACACAGGTATTTTGGCTAATTCTTCACCTTCTTTCACCCAGCTCTCCAGACCCCTCCTCTCTGACAGCAGTCAGTTTGTTCCATGTATTCATGCCTCTGTTTCTATTTTGTTCCTTAGTTTATTTTGTTCATTAGATTCAGCATATAAGTGGGATCATATGATATTTGTCTTTCTCTGATTGGCTTATTTTATTTAACATAATAAACTAATATTAAATTCTATTAAACATCCTTTTACTAAAATATAATAAAACAATTACAAATAAATTTTTAGAAAATCAGAAAATAGACAAAATTAGTTTAGGGTGTGAGATGCATTAAAATTATCCATAAATGATCATGGCAATGATGTTGCCAACACCCTAGTTATAAGATTCATGTCTCTCAATATAAATAGATTAAAGGTTATGATAAATGTAAAAATGTAAAAGAATAATAACTTGGCTTTTGCACAAAATAGTTGAACTTCCTATTTGCTAGAGGAGGTTACTATTTCTAGATAACTAGTGCTATATACTAAAAACCTAGTATTTGTAAAGCCTTTTAAAAACATAGCATAGCAGAATTATTTACAGTTATATAAACAAATGGCTTTATATGCAGAATAAAGACATTCTCTTCGAATTGTATGCTTTCTCAATGGTTCCAAACACCTTTTTCATTAACCTAACAGCTTTCGAGAAATTTGGAGGCCACATTTTGTTATTGCTTTGTTTTTACAGTTTTCCATGTTGCTTTAGTTTATTTTTCACACATGAAGAAAAGAAAATATGTTTTTTCTTTTCATAAAAACTACTCAGCATAATTTTGAAACATAATGGACTAAAAAATTGGCTTTCTAAATCAAAATTTATTCAGATCTGTTTTTCACTAGAGAAGACACTTTATTTTTTATTATTGGAAATATTTTTAATACCTTTTGAAATAGTACACCTTAGTTTCATGAATGATAAATCTAATATTGTTTGTTCCTCTGGAAGGCATTCTGTTACATATTTGTTAATTATAATAAAATGTGAATACTATAGCCTGACCAGGCGGTGGCACAGTGGATAAAGCGTCAGACTGGGATGTAGAGGACCCAGGTTTGAAACCCCGACGTTGCCAGCTTGAGCGTGGGTTTATCTGTTTGAGCAAGGTTCACCAGCTTGAGCCCAAGGTCACTCAGTCTGCTGTAGTCCCCCAGTCAAGGCACATATGAGAAAGCAATCAATGAACAACAAAGGTGCTGCAACGAAGAATTGATGCTTCTTATCTCTCTCCCTTCCTGTCGGTCTGTCCCTATCTGTCCCTCTCTCTGTCTCTCTCTGTCTCTGTCACACACAAAAAAATGTGAATACTGTAATATGAACTGATATTTTCAATATTAAGAGAAGGTGTCTTAGAGATAGTGTGACTTGTTCGCTAGAGAGTTAAACACAGTTGTCTGTGCATGTTGTATGTAGTATATTATGGGACTTTTTAATCTATTTATCTGTGATTTGAAAACATACAATGAAATGAAATCATTTAGCACCTGCTCTTAAACATTTGAGGGTCTTTCTCTTAGTCAGTAAGAGTTCTACATTGGTGACTCTCAGGATTCCTGCTCTATAAACATTGAATTATTACTACCATTCTGACATCAAAGCAGGTCCCATGCCTAATTCCAATGTTTGAATCACCCTTTGGCATTCAACTACAAAACACTAACACAATTAAAACAGCATAGTGCATGAAGAGAAAACTAAAACTGTAGTAATCAGAGCATTCAGATGTAAACTAGGTTGTGCTAACTTGAGATTTCTATCCAGCCTTTTTCTTGTATCTTTAGCAGATTTATTATCAATATTGCTACCAGCATCTAATCTCAGACATGACTCCCATTGAATGTGTGTCCATTTTACAACAACAACTACAGAAGAGCCTATTTCTATTTTGAACTAAGGAAATACTACTGACTAATTCCACTAGCATGCTAAGAGTCTTCTACAAGCTTCCCCTCTCCCCGTACTGTCTTCATAGATTTGTCATTTGTTTTTAAATTTGTGGATTGTTTATTTACTGACTATTCTTTGTATATGTATTAGGAAATAAATCTTTGTCTTCTGTTTTTCTTTAAAAATTACTTTTTGCTTTTATAATTTGAATTTAGATGATTTTTCTTCATACAATTATTTTAAGAATGCTTGCTTTACTGGTGCTATTATATCTTGTATACATTAACCATTTCTTACTTGTATTTAAATATTTAATAATTTCTTTGATGTAAAATGGCACAACGTATAAAATTCTTTTCCTTTTCTTTTTTACAATTAGATAGCACTTGTGTTCTCTTTGACAGCACAAATACAATTAGCGAGCACATTATCTCAGTATTATTTATTAATTCTTAATTTTCACATTGCATTAAAATGCTTTCTTTTTAAATTTTTCCATTGATTTGAGAGAGTGATGGGAAAAGTGAGAGAGAGGAAGAGAGGGAGGGAGAAATGGAGAGAGAAGCATCAACTTGTTCTACTTAGTTGTTTCATTTAAAATGTCTTTTTTTTTTTTATCATTTACCAAATTGTTAAGGCACCATGACTTTGTTCAATTTTACTGAATTGTCCTTCTCTTCCTGCAGTTTTACCCAGATGTTTTAATGTCACTAACCTGCCAGTATTTTTAAACTTTTTTTTAATTGATTAATTTTAGAAAGAGAGAGAGAAGCATTCATTTGTTGTTCCATTTAGTTGTGCTGTTTATTGGTTGCTTCCCATATGTACCCTGACTAGGGATTGAACCTTGGTTTTTCTGGAGGACATTGTAACTGACTGATGTGACTGTCTAGGGCTGCCTTCTAGTATTTTTTAATATCTGCTATGTCATTAGATTCAGATTATTCTATTGTTAACATTTTTACAGTTTTAGCATGTTGATTTTTTCACATATATTAAAATCAGTTTTTCATGCATTGTAAAGAAAGCTTATTGTTATTTTTACTGTAATCAAGTAAATTACATTTATAGATCAATCTTTGGGGAAATGGCATCTTTAAAATATTGACCCTAAAAAATGTGAATTATTTTTTATTGATTGTCTTATATGTACCTCTAAACAATTTCTAATGTGCAGATAAATATCTAAATATTTCTTTGTTTACAAAAAGCTTTTTCTTTCAGTGTAATTTTTATTTCTTACTTTTGAATATGGAAATTTAAAAATATTCTGTTGGTATTATAATCAAGTTTCTTAATGACTTATTTTATTATATTTAACAGTATTTCTACTGTTTCTTAGATTTTCCAGGTACTTGCTAATTTTAGAAATTCTACAAATCATAACACTTTTTCATTTTCTTCAGAACTTTTATGATGATATTCAGCTATATTTAGCATCCTTTTTTCTGTCTTTTTTCTGACTTTAATGGAAATGCCACTTGTTTTTTTATTAATTTAATGCTATTTTATTAATACATTTTATTAAATCAAGAATGAATGTTACTTTCTGTATATATATATATATATATATATCTAGAAAACGAATCATTTTATATAGTTTCAATATCTGTTTGCATAGTGATAAGAAAATGATTCTCATGTTGTCTTTTCTTGAACCCTGTAATTTGTGTTATGGACTGAATGTTTACAACCCTCCCAAAAATATATTGAAGCCCTATCTTTCAATGTGATATTTTTGGGAGGTAATTAAGATTAAATGAGGTCATGAGTGTGGAGCCTTCCTGAATGGTATTAGTGCCCTTATAAGGATCATAAGAGAGCTTGCCTCCTCTCTTCTCTTTACCAGGTGAGGATAGTAGGAGTCAGTTCCCTACAACCTGAAGGACTCCGGAATCTGACCAGGCTTTCCACCTCCAGGACTGTGAGAAATACATTTCTGTTGTTTATAATTCATCCTATCTAGAGTATTTTGTTATGGCAATCCAAACTAAGACAATTTGCAAATTCATCATTTTAAATTTGTGTGGGTCTGCATTCCCTGAATTGGTTACCAGGGGGAAGGGGTGTTGGGGAAAGGGGTTATGGTGGAGGGCAATAAAGAGATACAAATATATGGTGACAAAAAAGGATTTGACTTTTAGTGATGGGTACACAACATAATCAACAGTTCAAATGCTACAGAGATGTTTACCTGAAACCTATGTACTCTTATCAACTAATGTCACCCCATTAAATTTAAATTTTCTAAACAAAATTCTTGCTTTCTTATTTGTTTGTTTATTTATTTATTTATTTTAAGTGAAAGGAGTGGAGACAGAGAGACAGACTCCCACATGCACCCCTACCAGAATCTACCTGGCAACCCCATCTGGGGCCATGCTTGCAACTGAGTTATTTTAGAGCCTGAGCTCCACAGAGCCATTCTCTGTGCTTGAGTCTAACAAGCTTGAATCAATTGAACCATGGATGCTGAGGGGAAGAGAGAGAGAGCAAGAAGGGAAAGGGGAGAAGAAGCAGATGGTTGCTTCTCCTGTGCGCCCTGACCGGGAATCAAACCCAAGATTTCCACATGCTAGGTTGGCACTCTACCACTAAACCAAGCACCCAGGACCAATAATGTCTACTTTCATCTTTGAGAATTCCATTATTTTTCAGTTGTCTTAGATATTATTTTTTTATTCTTTATCAACTTCCTTTATTTGTTCAAGTTCCTTTATTATTTAATAAAAGTTTACTTAATTTTTCTTCATTATCATCTGAAGGTTTAAGTTTTGATTTCTTCTGCTGATATATAGTATATATTTTCTTAAAATACTTTTTCTAATTCTTGTTTTAATCTTGATTCTTCTTAGAAAAATTATTTATAGGAGAGAGATTAAAGTTTTAGAGAATTTGAAAGTGCATTTTTTTTAGAGAATATGGCATATATCCTAAAGTTTACAATGTTACTGGTATTTGATATCTTTATTAGGATACTATTAATTATATCATCATTTAAATATTTCCTAAAAAGCAATTATAGTTAAGAAATGTATTAAGACACAGTTTTTTGTTTCTTCACTTATTGGGGTATGGAGTTTGATACATGGATCAAGCCTTCTTAACCTTAGTACTATTGATATCTTGGGCCAATTGATTCTGTACTGGGTAAGATGAGAATTGTCCTATTCATTGGAGGATGTTTAGAAGCATTCTTGGTCATTACCCACTAGATGCCAGTACCTGCTATTTAAAGTTAACTAATATTAATATTAAATGCCCTGTTCTGTTTCACCCTACAACATAATATATCTTTGCCAACTCCTTATTTCATACTTTTAGATTATATAGATACATATTTTGCATATAGCATATAATCTCTTTTATGTCATATTTCAAAAATTTTAAAAATATGTCAGTTAAAGCCATTTAAATTTATGATGGATCTTTCTTTTCTTATAGAGATATTGTCTATCTTGATAGAGATGTAGGTTATGTGGCCATACATAATTTTTAAAATTCATAGAACTTTATATTAAAAATATGTGCATTTTTGTATGTAGTGTATTGCATTTAGAAAAATTCTTTATGTGATATAATTTTTGACTGACCCAAAGACTTTTTTTTTATAAAAGCAGAAAGCTTCTTTTTTTTTTTTAAGATTTTATTTATTCATTATAGAGAGGGGAGAAAGAGAGAGAGAGAGAGAGAGAGAGAGAGAGAGAGAGAGAAGGGGGGAGGAGCAAGAAGCATCAATTCCCATATGTGCCTTGACCAGGGAAGCCCAGGGTTTTGAACCAGCAACCTCAGCATTTCCAGGTTGACACTTTATCCACTGCGCTACCACAGGTCAAACTGGCCCAAAGGCTTTTGATGCTGGATACATTAAGAGACACATGATGACTGTGAGGCAGAGGAACACAAATTGCATTTCTGTAGGCTGCTATTCTCTCCTTTTTACTATTTATTGAACAGAGACTATTTTAGCTTAGAGGAAAACATGGTCCGACTTATGTTTAAAAATTTACATTCATGTCTGATTTTCCATAACATTGCTTTTCCAACATAGTCATTTTTTAAATACCTGTTTGCATAGACCTGTGTTGATAAGTGTCTTCTAATAAGTAAAAATCCAATTTTTTTACTTAATAAAATTATTGAACCAGACTATTTCTGATACAAAAGTTACTACTGTCTTAGAAATATTTGAAAGTGAAAGAAAATATGTTAGAAACAAGAGAGCAATTTCTTTTAATGAAAACATCAATAGCACATTGTTAAGGTGGCAGACGTTTAATGAAGAAGAAAAAGAATAGTACAATTAGCTGTAATTATGAGATAATGTTGAAAACATTTAATGAGTTTTATTAAAGAGCTATTGCATTAGAGATACCTGCAATCTATTTTTCTTTTTACTTAAAAAAATAGAATTTACATACTTTAATTCTACTGGGTTGAAAAATATATAAAACACAAACCTAATAAATGAAATAGAGGAAGTAGCAAATGGTGGTTTAAAGTTGTGAGTATGTGAGACAGTATATTCTTATATCATTATTTATTAATCATTGTATTATTTTCAATACAAACAACTGTAAACTGATGTTTGCCCCACCTTGTATTTTAAAATGTATAGGAGAACAACAAAACCAATCAGAATGTTAGGCTGGGAAGATGATAATGTGCAGTCTGTTCAAAGTCCCTTCTGATTAAAACTTAGAAATTTTACAACATTAATAACATAGCTTCTTATGAAATTGATTTCAGGTGTGTGCTTAGATTTGAATGTTATAACAAGATATAATACTTTTTTTCTCCACAATATATTAATACTTTTATGAGACCAAGAAATAAATTTTAATGAAGGAAGAACATGGCATAACAAAATATAATAAGTTATATGTGAAAATTTTTAATATATATTTTTAGTGTATAAGATATTGAAAAGCCCGTATACCTTGGAATATGTCTTCCCATAGTTATTTATAATTTTTATTTTTATAATCTTTTTGGAGACTCTATTTGTCTTTTTGATCATTATTAGAAACAGTTATTTTTCAAATGTTAACAGAAGAAGACATTGATGATACACAGAAAATGAGGATTAATATTCTTAAAATTTCTGTTGTGGTTCCTCTAGATTTCTTGAAATTCAGTATTGAAGTTGAAAATTACAAACACTTGGTAGTGTTTGGCAATTAGCTCTTTAGTAACTGTATAAGTACTTTTGGGCTTACATACAACTAGAATCTGCTTTTTGAATCACTTTGATGATGTTTGCATTTATGTAAGAAAACATATTCTCTGTAAAATATATAGAGCATTAAAATTCAAGGAATTATCTTTTCTTACATATTTCTTAACTTAATTGTTTTCTTTTTCTTTTCCAAGTGAAGGGAGGGGAGATAGAGAGACAGACTCCCACATGCGCCCCAACCAGAATCCACCCAGCAGCCCCGGTCTGGGGTCAATGCTCTGCCCATTTGGGGCCATGCTCGCAACTGAGTTATTGTTAGCTTCTGAAGCAGAAGCTCCATGGAGCCATCCTTATCGCCCAGGGCAATGCACAAGAACCAGTTGAGCTGTGCCTGCAGGAAGGAAGAAGAAGGGGGGGGGGGCGGGAGGCATGGAGAAGCAGATGGTTGCTTCTGTATGCCCTGACTGGGAATCGAATGCAGGATAGCCACATGCTGAGCTGATGCTCTACCACTGACCAGGGCTTCTCTTTTCTTTATATTAAAAAGTTAACCTTTTTAAAAAAACTTATTTGCACTGTTTTGAATTACTGATGTGTGTTATGCCTCAAATAGTATTTTTTATTTTTTTAAATTTTTTTATTTTTATTTATTTATTTATTTATTTATTTTGCTATACAATGGGGAGAGCAAACACTACTAAAGATTTAATTGCACACAAAACTGTATACAGTTTATATTGCTCAAGGTAGAAGATCTGGTACTGCCTTCTATTATAATACATTGGTACATAATCTAATTGATAAATATCCACAAATTGATATCCTAGAGATTTTGGTGATCATATCTGAATTTTGGCTGGGCAGAGGTACAAGTAATAAAATCAAATATATTGCTAATGTCTAAGACATGGTTAGGAAGCATGGAAAATATTCTTGTTTGATATGATATAAAAATGTTAGGTTTTTTTACACACTAGAAAAGATTAGTAACATAGTCTTATGCGAACATGTCCTAAAGAAAATGACTACTTTGAGATGTAGGTGGAGTTGTGAGACTGTTAAAAAAGTTTCTGGGGGTATAGTTTTTATGCTCAGCCTCATAATTTCTTCTCCTTTTTAAAGAATCAACTTAGGTAGGAAAGTTCTGGAAACATGTGAATAAAATATTGATGATAGTGGCAAGGGGTAGAGTGTTTTTAAAAAATTGAATCTATAGGTGGGAAGATATCAACTTAACCTAAGCATTTATTGGAAAATATAAGATATAAATTAAAAGTGCCTGGATATATATATACATATATATATACATATATATAATATATATATCACAGAGCAGTTATTTTTATATTACTTTTTTAGAATACATATCTCCTTAATTTCAGTATGAACTTTTTTTAGAAATGAAAACATGCCATAAAAACCTTTGTATTCTCAAACCTGCACAGTTTCTAGGACAGAGTTGTATTCCATAGATATTGATTTATTTTAATCACTTTGTTTACATGTAGAAAACAATGAAACAGGCCCTGGCTGGTTGGGTCAGTGATAGAGTATCAGCCAGGCATGTGAAAGTCCCTGGTTTGATTCCTGGTCAGGGCACACAGGAGAAACAACCATCTGCCTCTCTAACTTCCTCCCCCACTCCTCTTCTCTCCTCT
The DNA here is from genome assembly GCF_036850765.1 of Saccopteryx bilineata. Classification (NCBI taxonomy): domain Eukaryota; kingdom Metazoa; phylum Chordata; class Mammalia; order Chiroptera; family Emballonuridae; genus Saccopteryx; species Saccopteryx bilineata. Next base: position 12,176,225 of record NC_089501.1, on the reverse strand, counting down.
CCTCTCCTCTCCTCTCCTCTCCTCTCCTCTCCTCTCCTCTCCTCTCCTCTCCTCTCCTCTCCTCTCCTCTCCTCTCCTCTCCTCTCCTCTCCTCTTCTCTTCCTCCCCACCCTCTTTCCCCCTCTCTCTCTTTCTCTCTTCCCCTTCTGCAACCATGGCTTGAATGATTTGAGCAAAACTGGTGCCAAGCACTGAGGATGGCTCCATGGCCTCGCTTCTGGCACTAAAACAGCTAGGTTACCGAGCCCAGATGGGCAGAGTATTGCCTGGTAGGGGGCTTATCAGGTGGATACCGGTAGGGGGTGCATGTGGGAGTCTGTCTCTGCCTCCCCACCTCTCAATAAGAAAACAAACAAACAAACAAACAAAAAACCTATGCATCTCTTTTCTTAAAAGAACAACAGATAGACATTTGAGTATCACCAACTGTTAGATATCATAGTTCTTTCATCTGCCCCAAATAGTCTGACCTGAATCATCCCTAACATCTTTCTTTCCCTCCTCAAGCTTTTCCTGGCAACCTCTGTCCCCCTTTGGTGCCTGTAAACTCACGGAGAAATAATCATTTGATTTCTAAGTACTATTTCTATTATTCCAAATGCCTTTTCATCCAATTTCCTCTCTGCTTCTCCACAACTGCTGGTGTAGTTCAACACCTCACCGTTTTTCAGCACCATGCTCCACTTCTCACCTGGAACACTGTAATAGCTCCCTAGCTGGTTTTTCTACCTTCAGAGTTTCTTATATTCCAATCCATCATCTACAGAGCAAGCGGCTTCATAGTTTAAAAAATAGAGTTAGTAGTATACCTGCCATGCTTAAAATAAAATATTTATGGTTCCCTGTTTCTAAATAAGACAAAATCCAAACAGTGATAAAGTAGAGAATCTTAAAATTTGGTTAATACTCATGGTTAAAATCCTTAATTTCCATAGATTACTAATAGATGCCTGAAATCTGTTAGCTGACTTTCATTTTAAGAGTAAAATGATGGACACGTATTTTAAAAAATGCTAGCCTATTTAGAATTTGTCTTGACTATAGAGTTGTACTGAGCAAGCAAATGTTATTTCTCTCCATTATAGTGATTTTTTGCTATGTTCATATAATCTAAAATATGAGCTCAAGGATTAATGATATGTCAGGTCTCCTTTAAATCTGTTCTCACTGGCAATACAAACTGAAAAAAGAGTTCACACTATTTAAGTGAAAATACATCAATCATGGAAATGAGCAGGCTGCAGGTCCAGGTCAATACCTTCTAGCCCATTAAACAGAGGGAAGAAAAGCAAGTTAGCTTGCATTCAATATGCCAGAGAGCAGGGATGAATAGCAAGAATGCCCATCTCTGACTGCAGCTTGCCAATATTAACTTGAGAAATGATCAATCATTAATCTATCATAGTCCTAATTATTACTGAACTCTTGCATTAACAAGAAAGGAAATTTAATGAAATAGGTTAAAGAGCTTTGGTTTCAAAAGCCGTCTGATTAGATTACATCTAAAGACACATCCTGACACTAATGAACCTAGACATTTAAAAGGAATCCTGTGACAAGTTATGAAAGAAGTTATGTTGTAGAAGAAATGAAACATTCTAAAACATCTGCTCATTTCCTTAAAACAGAAGTCTTGTTATTCTAATATTTGTTCAAATTTAAGGTAATGTAGGAAATTTCAGATTATTTTTCTGTTATTGAATATCAACAGTAGAAGAATGGATGCTCACTCTGCTTTCTTTAATCGAGTACGGCTCATTGGCAGTTCAGGAGAACAAAATTCTCATAACAGACTAAGATAGTGTTTGGCATTAACATGATCAGCAGTTTAGTTGGAGAGTCTGGATGATATAATGAACTCTGAGAGTAAAGCTTGAGTAGTTTAAATCGGAAGCCAGGATGTTCAGTTGCAAATTCCTGTGATATTAAAGCTGGTCCATCTGTCATTTTTATCCTTTCTTTTTCTCTGGGTAGATACAGGGATGATGTGAGTTTGTTCCTTGAAACATGACTATGGAATATCTGTGGAGTCAAAGATGCGTGAGGGTACTTTATCATTTAATTTCATAGTGTGTTTTGAAGTCTTTTCCAATCTTTACCCTATTTTTGGTTCAAATTACTATAAAATCCTTGCAGAGCATTTCATATTTTAAACAAATTATGTTAATATCTAAAGAACTGAACCACCTATCAAATATTGCTTTCTATGTTCCATCTTTAATATTAGTGACTCATCCAAATTTCGTATTACAAAATGTAAATGTTCCAATCATAAACAATATCATTGCTGTTGCTTTAATAATGATAACATTGATATTAAAGAGAAAAAGAAAACCTGACCAGGTGGTGGCGAAGTGAATAGAGAGGCGGACTGGGATGCCGAGGACCCAGGTTCAAAACCCTGAGGTCACCAGCTTGAGTGTGGGCTCATCTGGTTTGAGCAAGGGTCACCAGCTTGGACCCAAGGTTGCTGACTTCAGCAAGGGGTTACTCATTCTGCTGAAGGCCCATGGTCAAGGGACAGATGAGAAAGCAATCAATGAACAACTAAGGTGTCACAATGAAAAACTGATGATTGATGCTTCTCATATCTCTCCTTTCCTGCCTGTTTGACCCTATCTTTCTCTCTGACTCTCTCTCTCTGTAAAAATAATAATAATAATAATAATAAATTAAAAAAAAGACTCCATTTGGTTTTCCAGATTAGAAAATGAAAATATTGAATAGCAGTGAAAAAAAATGCTGTTTTCAAGTCAGTAACAGGCAACATCAGTAAAGCAAGTAATGCTTGGAAGTAATATTTAGAATAGAAAACAGAGTAAAGTAATGGCCATTAGCCTTGAGAGCCTAGATGTAGCTTCATGGTCGTTAGCACATTTGTTAGGATCTTACATTTGATGACTCAACTAGAATATAGTCATCCATTAATCTCTGGGGAATCGAGTTCCATGCAAGTCCAAAACACCTCACGTGATGTCTCCTTTCCTTTCAGTGGTCAGATCCTGCAAAGTAGTGAATATGAATATGTACTGAAGTACTTCTGGTGATTTTTGCAGGAAGATATATTTAGAATATTCAAAAACTCTTAAGAGGCCCTGGCCAGTTGGCTCAGTGGTAGAGCGTCTGCCTGGCATGCAGGAGTCCCAGGTTTGATTCCCGGCCAGGACACACAGGAGAGGCACCCATCTGCTTCTCCACCCCTCCCCCTCTCCTTCCTCTCTGTCTCTCTCTTCCCCTCCCACAGCCAAGGCTCCATTGGAGCAAAGTTGGCCCAGGTGCTGAGGATGGCTCTATGACCTCTGCCACAGGCACTAGAATGGCTCTGGTTGCAACAGAGTGGTGCCCCAGATGGGCAGAGCATAACCCCCTGGTGGGCATGCCAGGTGGATCCCGGTCGGGTACATGCGGGAGTCCGTCTGACTGCCTCCTTGATTCCAACATCAGAAAAATATAAAAACAAAACAAAACAAAACAAAAACCTCTTAAGAGTGAATTAAACATGTATTAGAACATATCAAAAAGAGATGATGAAAAAGTGCATTTGGATGCTTATGAACAACATTTTTTATGATTTTTGGTCACAAAAATCTTTGAAACAATTATGAAATACTTCCCTTTCTGGTAAAATAATTGATCCAAGATGCTGTTGCATTTCCAAAGAGATTGAAATTTGGAAAAATCAATGTTGTCTTTAAGGTATCTTATTAACTTATCCTACTCAATTTAAACTTTCAGTGCAATCAAACTCTGTTCCTTAAATTATGTTAATCTCTAGACACATTTTTAAGTGTTTAACTTCAGTGTACTGTGTTGTTAAAGCAATGTTTTTATTTATATGAGGAATGTGAACCAAACCATGTATTATACTTACCGTAAAATTGCCTTTCGGGTCGTGCTCTCTTTTTTTTTAAATTAATTTTAATGGGGTGACATTGATAAATCAGGGTACATATGTTCATCTCTAGGATACATCAGGGTACAAAACATCTCTAGGTTATTTTGACATTTGATTATGCTGCATTCCCATCACCCAAAGTCCAATTGTCTTCCATCACCTTCTAACTGGTTTTCTTTGTGCCCCTCCCCTCCCCCAACCCCCTCCCACTCCTTCCTCCCACCCCGTAACCCCCACACTCTAGTCCATGTCTCTGAATCTCATTTTTATGTCTCACCTATGTATGGAATCATATAGTTCTTAGTTTTTTCTGATTTACTTATTTCGCTCAGTATATGTTATCAAGGTCCATCCATGTTGTTGTAAATGATCCAATGTCATCATTTCTTATGGCTGAGTAGTATTCCATTGTATATATGTATCAAAGCTTTTTAATCCACTCACCACTGACAGACACTTGGGCTGTTTCCAGATCTTCGCTATTGTGAACAATGCTGCCATAAACATGAGGGTGCATTTCTTCTTTTCAAGCAGTGCTATGGTGTTCTTGGGGTATATTCCTAAAAATGGTATAGCTGGATCAAAAGGCATTTTGATTTTTAATTTCTTGAGGAATCTCCATACTGTTTTCCACAGTGGCTGCACCAGTCTGCATTCCCACCAGTGTTGCAGGAAGGTTCCCTTTTCTCCACATCCTCGCCAGCACTTATTCTGTGTTGTTTTGTTGATGAGCGCCATTCTGACTGGTGTGAGGTGATATCTCACTGTGGTTTTAATTTGCATTTCTCTAATGATTAGTGATGTTGAGCATTTTTTCATATGCCTATTGGCCATCTGTATGTCTTCTTTGGAGAAGTGTCTATTCATTTCTTTCGCCCATTTTTGATTGGATTGTTTGTCTTCCTGGTATTGAGTTTTACAAGTTCTTTATAAATTTGGTTATTAACCCCTTATCAGACGTATTATCAAATATATTCTCCCATTGTGTAGTTTGTCTTTTTATTCTGTTCTTATTGTCTTTAGCTGTGCAGAGCTTTTTAGTTTGATATAGTCCCATTTGTTTATCCTGTCTTTTATTTCCCTTGCCCGTGGGGATAAATCGGCAAATATATTGCTGCAAGAGATGTCGGAGAGCTTACTGCCTATGTTTTCTTCTAAGATGCTTATGGTTTCACAGCTTCCATTTAAATCTTTTATCCATTTTGAGTTTATTTTTGTGAATGGTGTAAGTTGGTGGTCTAGTTTAATTTTTTTGCAAGTAGCTGTCCAATTTTCCTAACACCATTTATTAAAGAGGCTGTCTTTACTCCATTGAATGCTCTTACGTCCTTTGTCAAGTATCAGTTGTCCATAGTCAAGCTCTCTTTTAATTGTTTTGAAGCTGAATGAAAGTGGCAACTCAGAGGTAAATCAAATCACTCAGAGTATGTCCTATTATAAAAATGAGCTAGAAAGAGGCAATTTAAAAATAAGTAATCAAACTCTCAAGTGAAAAATCAAAGAAAAGAATAGTTAGCAAGAAATATATACTTCCCAACCATGAGAACATTCATTTACACTTTGATTATAAAATATTTTGCCAGATCATTTAAATTCTGTGTTTAAGAAAATAATGCTGGCTTGACTGGTGGTGATCCAGTGGATAGAACATTAACCTGGGATGCTGAGGTCCTAGATTCCATACCCTGAGGTCACCAGCTTGAGTGCAGGCTCATCCGGCTTGAGTGCAGGGTCGCTAGCTTGAGCGTGGGATCATCAACATGATACCATGGACTCTGGCTTCAACCCAAAAGACTCTGGCTTGAAGTCCAAAGTCACTGGCTTGAGCAAGGGGTCACTAACTTGGCTTGAACCCCTTGGTCAAGGCATGTATGAGAAGCCACCAATGAACAACTAAAGTGAAACACCTACGAGTTGATGCTTCTCATCTATTTCCCTTCCTGTCTCTCTCTCTAAAAAAGAAAAAAGAAAATAATTTTTATTGCTGAATATAACAACGTGCTGTCCTTTTATTCATAATTGACTTAGTGTGTGCACTATTCTTTTTACAAACATTGTCATCAGTTTTTCATTTTAATTAAACTTTTACTTTTAAATTTATGCATGTAAATTGTGTTAAATGTTAAATGTCAAATAATTCTGCAAGCTTATGAAAAAATAGAACCATTCTGCCCTCCCTGCCATTTCTATATATCATAGGCTCTTACCTCTTTAAGCAATTTTAATTTTTTGTTTTTTGTATTTTTCTGAAGTTGAAAATGGGGAAGCAGACAGATTCCCGCATACTCCTGACAGGGATCCACCTGGCATGCCCACCAGAGGGTGATGCTCTGCCCATCTGGGGCATCGCTCTGTTGCAACCAGAGCCATTCTAGCACCTGAGGCAGAGGCCACAGAGCAATCCTCAGCACCCGGGCCAACCCTGCTCCAATGGAGCCTTGGCTGCGGGAGGGGAAGAGAGAGACAGAGAGGAAGGAGAGGGGGAGGGGTGGAGAAGCAGATGGGTGCTTCTCCTGTGTGCCCTGGCTGGGAATCAAACCCAGGACTCCTGCACACCAGGCCGATGCTCTACTGCTGAGCCAACTGGCCAGGGCTACAAGGGTTTATATTTTCCTCAGTCTGCTTAATCAGACATCACTATACATATGCTTTCAGCTTCCAAAATTTTGTCACTACCAGCTCTTAGCCAGTTCTCTTTGTTCTTATGAAAAGATATGATCTTTTATCCTTTTCTTTATGTGAGTGAGATTTTTGAAGACAGTGCAGGTCACAAGTTTATATCCTGCCATATTTCTGTCATTTATTTTATTTTCTGTCTGTTATGAACTCATTAGTAATAATTAATTCAAATGTAAAATTACAAGAATGCTTTTATGTAAAAGAGTTTTAATCTTTATCAGCTCTTCTACCTATAATTATTTTAATCAATTATCTTCGCTTCTGCAGTTTATATATTTTTTATATCACTAGTTCATTTCTCATTTGTATAATATAGCTATAGTATATATCTTATATATGCTCAAAAATAACACTGAATTCTACTAACAGCATAAAAAATGCTCATTTTATGTTTTCAAATGTCTATAAAAATATTCAATCATTAGTCTTCACTCTAACCCTCTGAAATAGTCAGCTAGAGGCAACCCTGTCTTTACATTTACAGAAAAAATGTCTGAGCCACTGAGGGACTGTGGAATTCCCGAGGCCACCCCAAAATCAGGTGTGGTAATAAAGTACTTCTGACCTCTGTTCTTTTAATATAACCACGAGCCTTTATTCATTTCTTCATAATCAGATCCATCTAAGTACAATAAATACTTTCCTACATAATCAATCTTCACTATTTCCCAAAAGTGTTTGAAGAAAAGTTAAGAGCCTGACCTGTGGTGGCGCAGTGGGATAAAGCGTCAACCTGGAACACTGAGGTTGCCGGTTCGAAACCCTGGGCTTGCCTGGTCAAGGCACATATGGGAGTTGATGCTTCCTGCTCCTCCCCCTTCTCTCTCTCTCCCCTCTCTCTCTAAAAAAAAAAATCAATTAAAAAATCAATAAAAAAAAAAAAAAGAAAAGTTAAGAAATTTTATACATTACATGCATATATTATAGATAGCAAAAACATTTCACTTGGAGAAGGGTCTTCCTGTCTGGTATATATTTTTCACATCAATATTTGTCAAAGATTCAAAATAATATAATACTCTCTTGGGCAAAACAGGCACTTGGTTACCAAAGACGTGAAAAACTACGTGCATGCTGTCTTTCCACTGAACCGTATAATGCAGCACTTTGCCTTCCCCATTAAAGACCAACTTTGTACCACACCATGCATTTTATAATATTTCTATCTAAATGCAGATTTCTACATTCCATGTGTATCATGTAGTCAGGTTTTCCATAAATATACCAGCAGGAGAGTACATTGAAATTCATTTTGCATATTAAAGAAATCTCTCTCCGAGATTCCTTCTTTTATTTGTTTTATCAACTCAAGCAATAAACAAGAAAATTAGAGTCTCAGCAATGATGGAAAAGCTATTTATGATTTTATCAGCCTTGCTGCCTTTTTCCTCTGCTTAGACAATTTACAGACTCTTAAGAGGAAGCCAGTTTAAAGTGTTTCACTGGAAAATGAAATAAGTCTATCTGTATCATTTCACCCAAGTACTGTAGTACTCTACTACTTGACGAGAGCTTCACTTTGAGTAACATGCCCCCTGAATGCTTTTCTTCCCAGTGTCTACAGCACACATAAAATATGTCCCCTAGGAGTATGTTCCACTTGAAAACATTATTACAAATGCCATAATATTTCTAGCATGTATCTTACTAGCATGGTTGGGTCAGGAATGCAGTCAGGGCCTGACCTATAGAAAATAATGTCTCTTCTCACTTCTTGTAAAATTTTTAATACAGAAAACAAATTTGAAAATGACTGTCACTGGAGTGATGGCTAATTTACAGCTAACTTATTATACTTAGCTACTGAAGCTTTCCACATGCCCAGAGGCACTTTAGCATGTAAGGAATAAATAGATACATGGATAATAAAGTCCACATGAAATTAAAGAAACACTGCTTCAAAACCCATAAGTACAGATATTAAAATTAAAAAAGTGTTTTCCATATTTATTTTTATAATTTCTTTTCTTAAATCTATATAAACTTTAAAATATTAAGTTATAAAAGAAATCAAGATAGGTTATATATACATATATTTTATTTATATATGAATGAACATTTATATCTGATGGGAAGCCTCTTATTAAACTGATGGCAGTAACTTAGAATGTTTAAACAATTTGAATAAATTGACCTCATGCAGGTTGGTGAAAATCTAAATCTGAATTTCTGCAATGACCTGAAAATTATGTATTATTTTATATACATTGTTATTTTGCCCTTGTGTACATAGCTTATACCTATAGCATAAAATCAAGTAGTTTTCTACCCCATTTTTATTGTTCACTTAGATTTCACAATTTGTGAAATCAAATTATTTTTAATTTAATCCCCACATATGTACACATTTTTCCTATTTAAAAAATAACATAATTTAGCTTTTTTATTATTCACTATATCTACAATAGTGAGAACCTGTTTAGGAAAGAAATGGAATATTACAATTATTTTTCTAAGTCTCAATGGGTCAAATTTATATCATAATAAACTATAAAGATACAATATTATATTTGTACATTAAAAAACAGTACTTTTAATCCATTTTGAGTAAGAGCATACATTATTCACATTCATTCGTTAATACAGTGTGTCTGTAAAGTCATGGTGCACTTTTGACCAGTCACAGGAAAGCAACAAAAGACAATAGAAATGTGAAATCTGCACCAAATAAAAGGAAAACCCTCCCACTTTCTGTAGGATAATGTGGCAGCATGTGTGCATGTGCAGATGATGATGTGATGTAACACCATGTATACAGCGGAGCAGCCCACGGTCATGCCAGTCGAGATGTGGACGGTACAGAGGAAAGTTCAGTGTGTTCTGTGGCTCACTAAATTCGAATCCGTGACCAAAGTACAACATGAATATCAGCACCTTTATAACAAAGCGCCACCACATAGAAATAACATTACTCGGTGGGATAAGCAGTTGAAGGAAACCGGCAGTTTGGTGGAGAAACCCCATTCTGGTAGGCCATCTGTCAGTGACTAGTCTGTAAAGGCTATATGGGATAGCTACTTAAGGAGCCCTAAAAAAATCTGTGTGTGAGCCCACATGGAACTGCACTGAATAAGTATGAAACTGGGAGAGTTTTCTTTTTATTTGGTGCAGATTTCACAATTCTGTCTGTCTTTTATTGCTTTCCTGTGACCAGTCAAAAGTGCACCATGACTTTATGGATACACTGAAGTTAAGATTGAAATCACACTGAAAATAGTTTAGATGTTACTGATTTTTGATAGGCGTGGTGGTGGTGATTCAAATTCAATCAAGATGGACAACATTTGGAGGAACTGGAAGCTTAATCCATACTGCTATGGGATTATGTCATGGTCCAGGTTCAGAGGCATCCTGAGCTGTCAGTGATCTGGAAAATAGCACAAGGCAATATATGACTCTGAATATATTTTCTTCTTAGTGGTAAAATAAATATTCTAATTACTGTGCATATCAGCTATTACCAGGATGTAGTTCTTGTTTTTCAGCACATCACCTATAAAAACTTTTTGCCTATATTCATTTTAATCAATGTTTCCTTCTCAGCAGAAGTCCAGTATCTAAAACACATATGAGCTGCCTCTTTAATCCTCGCATCTTCATATTTTATTCTGTTCACTTGGCAAAAACAATGGCAGAAATGCTCTATGTGTCCTTTTGTGGGAAAGCAGGAAAAGGCACTGTTAGGGAGAGAAGATTCATGTATGCCATAGAATTTTGAAAGAATTTAGAATGGAATTTAGTAGAAAGAGAATGATTTTCATTGCTTTGAAGGAAGAAGTTGGGAATACTAAACCGAAAGAAAGCCTAATGCAAGGCCAAAGAAACAACTATTGTTGGCAGCTTTAAAATAAAATGAAACACCTCACTTCCAGCAAAAGGTTGCATATTGTCCCTGGTGAGACAAAGAATTAAATAATGTCACAGTTGATCTATGGCTGACATTCTGAACGATATGGCAGGTTAAAGTTGTAGACTTCTCTGGTAACTGTTTTCTCCCAGTTGAACAATGAAAAGCCAACAACAAAATTTCTATTCAATGGTTCTTTTCCCCTTCAAGCTACCCTTTTTAGTTTATCCACAGGAATACATTTGGAAGGAAAAAGAAGTTTAATCAAGTTACTCAAAGAAGTGTAATGTTGTCCACAGTTTATAGTCAAATTATTCTTTTGCTCAAAATTTCAATACGGTAGCACTGTTAACCCAAATCTTAGGTATTGTGATTCCTAGTGTTTAGTCCCTGAGAGCAAACATTCATCAGCACAGTGTAATATAAAGTAAATGGACTTTTACTGAATATCCCTCGTTGATCTCCAACTCACTTTATCTTGATACATGTCTAAGTCAGTGCAGGCATTGACACCTGCATTGAATGACATCTGAATTTATATGAATGAAAAAAAAGCATAGTCTGTTCAAGTGTTGCCCTTCTATTTTTATCCTTTCACTTTATATTTTCTGACTGCTTACTGATGAAGGAAGATGTTTAGAAATTCAAATACTAAAGTTGGAAATATTTGTGATTGCAAAATTATAGAATTATTTCATCACTCTTCAGTATGCAAAGCTACTTTTTCTATGACATAGATTTCTATGACAGTGTACCTCCAAAGTTTTCATAGTCAATGTGTGGTTTTTACTTGTTACAGAATTTGAATCTAGAGAAAACAATGGTTCATATATTTCTTAGGCCATTTTTCTAGAATATTCATCAGGTCAGCCAGACTGATAAATTTTAGCTTTTCACCAGAGAATTGAGCTTAAATTGTAGTTTAAGTGTAGAAATACTAGGTGGAATCTTCAATTAACTATAGACATACTCAATGCAACTTCTCTCTCAGCTTATATATGGCCAAGACATTACATGGCAAATGTCATTAAACTATTCAAGGATATGTATGTATATACATGATAAAGTGTGTCTGTATATCAATGGTCTATGCATGGTCTATGCATATGCATTATATACAAATACACACACATACAATTATAGTATTGTCAATGAATTTCAATTTCCTCAGCTTTTCATTCTGAACATTATTTCCAAATTATTAAAGTGAGTCCTTTGAACCTTCTATTTATACACCCCTCTCCAATTTGTGACCCGGAAGCAGCAATGATAAATGAAATGAAAATGTATTAAATCATAGTTCTTGCACATAAGAATATGGATTTTATTTTTAGTTCAGTTAGAATCTAGAATTAATAGCTTTACACTATAAGAGAAATGGAACTGTGTATGTACAAAAACATTCACATAGAAACTTAGTATCTATTGAGATTTCTTTCTAATAACATTCTCAATAATTTATTTCATTCTAAGTATGCATGATAACCAATTTACTATCTCTGCACTTGAAGTTAGAGTGTTCTCTAAGTCTTTTGCACAAATGTCATTTCTCAGTGAGATCTACTAAAACAACCTATCAAAATTTAAACCTACCAGACTTCTTGTCTCTCTTGATCCCTCTTCTTCAGCTTAAATGCTTTTTCCATAGCATTAGCATCTTCTGGAATAGCATTACATTTGTATTTATTATACTTACTGTTTGTTGTCTCTTTCTCACATTAAAATGTAATCTTCACGAGGCTGGGTTTTGCTCCTTGTGTTTATCATCTAGCTAGAGCCAACGACTCACACAAGGTAAGTACTCAAGATATATTTACTGAGTGAATTTCTTCTTATCTCTCTTAGTATGAGATCCTGAAAATGCTCTTTGCAAATCTATCTTTCTGGATAAGCGAGTTTATGTTTCAGTAACAAGCAATTTCCAAGTCTCAGTGAGTTAAAACAAGAAAGATCAACTTCTCACTCATGCTACCTGTCAGTCATAGATCAAGGAGGCCTTGAACTATATTTTTATCTGCCAGGTACCCAGGATGAGGTAGACTCTGCCTCAGTGCTTCCACTATTGTCAAGGCATAAAAACCAAACATGACAATTGATGTGCTGACTCTAAAGATTCCAGTTGGAAGTGGCACATGGCTCTCCTATTCATATCTTATTGGAGAAGGCAAATTATCTGGTCACATTAACTTCCCATATCCAAAGAAGTGAGGTCTTGCCATTGCCCAGATGGAAAATGGAAAATATTTCAGTGAGTACTTAATGACCAAAACATACTACAATAACATGTTAATTTTTTCCAACAAGTCATTGGTTACACATATGTATGTAACACATATAAAATGGAAGATTATAAATATAGTTATGCTAAAATTAAATTATTTTTTGCAAAATTTCATAATTTTACTTATGACATAAATAGCTTTGCAACCTCTTGAACAGAAATCTTTACTACAAGTGTCCTAGAAAAAAAATCAAATGGAAAGCTCTCAATAGAAGGAAAACAGATGTACCTGTAAGAGCTGATCTTGCCTAGTTCCTTTTCTTTGTCTTAGAGTGCTGAAAGTTTTTTTGTCCATGAAAAACTGATATTTAATGTATGTCAAAAACAATAAGCTTGCTTTGGTGTTATTTTTTCTTCATTTTCCTTCCACTTCTTTTTAAAAAATATTTTCATTTAAATTATTAAAGTTTCTATATGAAAAGATGCTCATCTTCTTTAGCTATTAGAGAAATGCAAATCAAAACGGCAATGAGATACCACCTCACACCTGTTCGATTAGCTGTTATTAGCAAGTCAGGTAATAGCAAATGTTGGAGAGGCTGTGGAGAAAAAGGAACCCTCATACACTGTTGGTGGGAATGTAAAGTAGTACAACCATTATGGAAGAAAGTATGGTGGTTCCTCAAAAAACTGAAAATAGAACTACCTTATGACCCAGCAATCCCTCTACTGGGTATATATCCCCAAAACTCAGAAACATTGATACGTAAAGACACATGCAGCCCCATGTTTATTGCAGCATTGTTCACAGTGGCCAGGACATGGAAACAACCAAAAAGCCCATCAATAGATGACTGGATAAAGAAGATGTGGCACATATACACTATGGAATACTACTCAGCCATAAGAAATGATGACATCGGAACATTTACAGCAAAATGGTGGGATCTTGATAACATGATACGAAGCGAAATAAGTAAATCAGAAAAAAACAGGAACTGTATTATTCCATACGTAGGTGGGACATAATAGTGAAACTAAGAGACATTGATAAGAGTGTGGTGGTTACGGGGGGGGAGGGGGGAATGGGAGAGGGATAGGGGGTGGGAGGGGCACAAAGACAACAAGATAGAAGGTGACAGAGGACAATCTGACTTTGGGTGGTGGGTATGCAACATAATTGAACGACAAGATAACCTGGACTTGTTATCTTTGAATATATGTATCCTGATTTATTGATGTCACCCCATTAAAAAAATAAAATTATAAAAAAAAAAAATAAAAAAAAAATAAAAAAAATAAATTATTAAAGTTTCATTGTTTAACCTCTTATCTATGTTCTGTCTTTATTAATTATTTTTGGTAATGCATGTAAGTGGAATCACACAATATTTGTTCCTTTGTGTCTGTCTTATTTAATTTAGCATAACATTTGCAAGGTTTCCCTCTGTTGCAGCATGTATCAAAACTTTATTCTTTTTTTAAAGCTGAATACTGTTTCATTGTGTGTGTGTGTGTGTGTGTGTGTGTGTGTGTATCACATTTTGTTTATCCAGTTAGCTGTTTGGGGTATTTCTACCTTTTGGCTATTGTAAATAATGTTGTTGGGAATATTTGTGTACAAGTACCTGTTTAGGCCTTTGTTTTCATTATTTTGGGTATATATTTAGTAGAATTGCTGGGTCACATAGTAATTCTATGTTTATTTTTTTGAGAAACTGTTTGCACAATGGCTACACATATTATATTCCCACCAGCAATGCATAGGTTTCCAATTTCTCTCCACGTCTTCTTCAACACTTAGTATTGTCTTTTTTTAAATTATAGTCTTTCTACTACCTATGTATTAGTATTTTATTATTGTTTTGATTTGCATTTCCTTAATGACTAAGGATGTTGAGCATCTTTTCATATACTTATTGGCCATTTGCATTTCTCTGGAGAAATGTCTATTCAATTACTTTGCTCATTTTGAATTGGGTTGTTTGTCTTTTTGTTGTTACGTTCCAACAGCTTTTTATGTGTTCCAGATAGTAAACCTTTAACAGATATATGATTTGTAAATATTTTCTTTCCTTCTGTGGGCTGCTTTTTTACTCTCTTGATAGTGTCCTTTGATGCACACAAAAAAATTTCCCACTTGCCTATTGAAAGATGTTGAGACAGTGTTCATTTTTTCAGTGCTTTTAATGATCATGTAATAAGCACATGTCCTTGCATCTACACATGCTATTTTGAATTTTGCCATGTAGAAGTAAACTTGTGGGATAAGGCCAATCCACTTTTAAAACATGTTAAATATCCTCTCTATTCAGGTTGCTCCAGTACTATATAAAAATACCTAATCTCCTAATACCATATTGTCACATTATCCTCTGTTTTTTAGCCTTTATATATAAAAAAGGTTTTTCAATGATTATATTTTTAGAGATCAAATCATAATAGGTATAGGGGGATTTGGGGAAACAAATTTTTATAATAAACTGATATTTAAATGCAATAGTTAAGTTCATTAACAAAGAAAATTCAGACCCTGGCCGATTGGCTCAGAGGCAGAGCATCCACCCAGCGTGTGGAAGTCCTGGGTTCGATTCCCAGCCAGGACACAGAGGAGAAGTACCCATCTGCTTCTCCACCCTTCTCCTTCTCCTTTCTCTTTGTCTCTCTCTTCTCCTCCTGCAGCCCAGGCTCTATGGGAGCAAAGTTGGCCCAGGCGCTGAGGATGGCTCCATGGCCTCTGCCTTAGGTGCTAGAATGGCTCCAATTGTAGTGGAGCAATGCTCCAGAGGAGCAAAGCCTCGCCCCCTGGTGGGCATGCCAGGTGGATCCTGGTTGGGCACATCGGGAGTCTGTCTGTCTGCCTCCCCTCCACCCACTTCTCACTTTGGAAAAATACAAAAAGAAAAAAAAAAGAAAGAAAATATGTGAACAATAAATTTGAAATGAATATTTGATTTATTAAATAATAATCATTTGTAAAGTTACTTATTTTTTAATCACATACTGCTAAAATATAAAATTTTAACCTCCTTGCACAAATAAAATTATAGCTAATAACTAATTACTATGTATAAGAGGACATTACCATATGAAAAATATTTGCTAAATACTAATATGCTAATAAATAGTTCCATGTCACAATTTTGTTTCTCATATATTCCAAAATTTCATGTAGAAATTATTAACAAAAATTATTAACACCTTAAAGTATAATTATTGTAATAAAATAAATGAGTCATTTAATACCTGATAATTACTAATAGTAAATATTTATAAAAACAAAAGTAACAAAATATTTAGAGATAAACTGTCAATGCTTCTTGCATAAATAATATGTTTTTTTTAATTTATTAAACACAATGGTTTATATTTATCACACTGGAACTAAGTAGATTTAACCATTACATAATATATTTGCTAATCTGAGATTAAGAAATCTCATGAGATAAAAAAAAGTTCATGAAGCATTGCATGCAGACAGTCCTATATTTCCAACTTCCTTTGGGTCTTTCTCTCTGTGTGAACTTGGGCAAGTTACATGTATTTTTTAGTTTCATTACTTTTCTCTGCAAATAAAGATGATAGTGTCAGCTTCATTAGGTAATTGTGGGGATTAAGTGAGATAATGTATGTGCTTACCATCGGGCCTAGGAAATAATATATGATCAATACTCAGTAATGTTGCCTTCACATAAATTTAATATGTATATGATATAATACATGGAAATGAAAGCTCAAGGTTTTTCCATCTGCTATCCTTCCAAAAAATACGTGGATGAGATCGTTTGCACTCTATCCTAGTGTATATTTTGTGTAGTTAAAAAAGCATTTAACTGTTCTGTTAAAATGCTTAACAGTAGCCTGTGGTGTTATTTAAACAGTAAAAGATTTGTCTCTGAAGTTAGAAATATCTTTAATATCTTTATCTCTAATTCTAAGACTTGCATTAATACAAGTGGGAGGTTGATACAGCTATAAACATGAGGAGGCAATGATAGGAATTTCTGCCTAGCGATTTACCAACCGGTTCTCTAAGAAAGGGAATTCCATATGTCCCTCCTGGTGAGAGGCTTTAATTCAGCATTGCAGACTGCCAATGCTAATTATCATGTGGGGTGTTTACATAGATTGTGGAATAAATATTATTTGTTTTTAGAAAAAGGAATAACATGAAAATCTAAAGTTGATTCTATTTAGAGTCAAAGATTTATGTGATAAATAAACTTACCCTCCTGAATATTGAATACAACTATTGTTCCTTGTGTGTGAGTACCAGATTTCAGTGCATGTGAACACAGACCCATCATAGGTAGGCATTTAATATATGATATTTTTATGCCTGACCTGTGGTGGTGCAGTGGATAAAGTGTCAACCTGGAATGCTGAGATTGTCTGTTCAAAGTCGCAGGCTTTACGGTCAAAGTACATATAAGAATTTTTAAAAAATAAATATTTTTAAGAGTAATTTTGAAAAATTGACATGGTAGAAATAAAAAGAAGAGAAATTACTTTGGCTTTTCTCAGTCTATGAGATTGCTACAGTGGTCTGTGAATCAGTCATCTGTTCACAGTAAAGTGCAAGCATGTGAGTGTCTCCCAAGAAACCCTGATCTATTAATTAAAAGTTAAAAAAGGAACAGGAACTATCACTTTATGAGGATGTCACGAACTCTTGCAGAAAATATGCTTTCTCTTAACCTTTCTAATTGTTGGCCAGCCCCGGAATTTTCAGCACTAACCCTGATCCCGCTGCTGCTGAGTCTGATCATTCTCCACTGACTACCCACCCTTTTTCAAGTCATGATGAACTATGAAAACAAATGGAAATATTGTAACTTGATTGCTCTTGTTTCATAGGTGCAAATAGAATGTTTGAAAAATACATTAAATATTACTAAGATTCAAGTGGAAAATTTTATCTCCGTTTCTTCATAATTATCCCAACTTTCTTGATCATTATACTTTTTCTTTCCTTTTCTGAGTCCATTTACTTTTCTCCCTCCATTTATTTCCTTTGAGAGCCATTCTCACCAGGTACAAGAACCGGGGATCTAGAGGAATACAGAAATGGCCATTTCAAGAGCCATCATATTTGGCCCCATTTCCTACTGACACTTAAGAGAAAAAAGTCTTAATGTGACACCAATGATCCTAACGGGAATGAGGTGCTCAGAGATGCTTAATACTCTGCAAGCTTATTTTTAAAAGCACCATTTGGGCCTCCAAACAGTTCAGTTCTGGGGCTTGCTTCTTGCTGCTTTCATGTTAAAAAGCTCCTTTGTCAAAGCCCTTAGGCCCAGTGGTGATAACTGCTACAGAAAAATACTAGTGATAGAAAGATGTATTTTCAATAACCCTTGACTTTTATTAGTTTAGCCACTGCTAGAATAAAGGGTAAGTGGGCCCTTGATATTTTAAATGTTCCATGTCCCAGTCCATACACTTCCCAGGTCAGCATTCTTTACCGATAAAAATTCTGGTCTGGAACTTGGTTTGCTGTCATGGGGAGAAGTGTCTGAAATATTATCTACCTCTGAGCTTTGGTTGTTCTACTCAAAAGCCTAAGGCCAATAATGGGAGCATGAGCTTTGTAGTAGTTTTCTTATTTTCATCATGTCAGAAAACCTGGCGCCAGATTAATAAATAATGGGAGGGTCCTTGGAGGTGGAGGTTTCCTGAAACAGGAGAACAACACTGTTTTGTGGGCTAAACACTTAAACGATCCAGAAGACTTTTAAAATGCCACCTAAAACTTTTCAGAAGAAATCTTGAGGTAAATATTATAAATAAAAAAAAAATTAAATTCTATTATCATAAGATATGCTAGCACACAATTTTTAAATACCTCTTTCTAAATTAACTGATTCTAACATGAAATGCATTATATGACAAGAAGTATTTAGCACAAAGATGTGTAGAACTAATGCTATTATTTTTATTATAACTTCAAATTAGCTCAAAGATTTTACTCTGAACCAATCATTCATTTACCTTAAGCTATCAGATCCCTACTAAAGCTTTGGATCTAATGACCAGTTGGTAGAGTGAAAAGAACACTAATATGAAAGCTAAGGCAAGCTGGTTCTAGCTATGACAGTGGGTGATGGTCACGTTAGTTTGTGCCTCTGAATCTTCAGATAGATGCTTACCTATAAAATGAAGAAACTTTAATAAGTGGTCTAAGGATTTTTTGAATTAGCAAATTCTGTTTTTATTGAGAGATAGCGTTCATAGTTTTTGCAGAACTCTTGAGGTCAGTTTAAGATGAAATTAGTTGAAAACTTTATTTATATATATATATATTTTATTAATTTTACTAGGATGACATCAATAAATCAGGGTGCATATGTTCAAAGAAAACA
The DNA here is from genome assembly GCF_036850765.1 of Saccopteryx bilineata. NCBI lineage: Eukaryota > Metazoa > Chordata > Mammalia > Chiroptera > Emballonuridae > Saccopteryx > Saccopteryx bilineata. The sequence continues at coordinate 12,157,221 of NC_089501.1, read as the reverse complement.
TGTCCAGGTTATCTTGTCAATCAATTATGTTGCATACCCATCACCCAAAGTCAGATTGTCCTCCATCACCTTCTATCTAGATTTCTTTGTGCCCCTCCCCCTTTTCCTCTCCCCCCCCCCCCCAACCACCACACTCTTATCAACGTCTCTTAGTCTCGTTTTTATGTCCCACCTATGTATGGAATAATATAGTTCTTGTTTTTTTCTGATTTACTTATTTCACTTCGTATAATATTATCAAGATCCCACCATTTTGTTGTAAATGATCCGATGTCATCATTTCTTATGGCTGAGTAGTATTCCATAGTGTATATGTGCCACATCTTCTTTATCCAGTCTTCTAATGAAGGGCTTTTTGGTTGTTTCTATGTCTTGGCCACTGTGAACAGTGCTGCAATGAACATGGGCTGCATGTGTCTTTACGTATCAATGTTTCTGAGTTTTGGGGGTATACACCCAGTAGAGGGATTGCTGGGTCATAAGGTAGTTCTATTTTCAGTTTTTTGAGGAACCACCATACTTTCTTCCATAATGGTTGTACTACTTTACATTCCCACCAAGAGTGAATGAGGGTTCCTTTTTCCCCACAGCCTCTCCAACATTTGCTATTACCTATCTTGTTAATAATAGCTAATCTAACAGGTGTGAAGGGATATCTCATTGCAGTTTTGATTTGCATTTCTCTAATAACGATGAATATCTTTTCATATATGTGTTTGCCATTTCTATTTCTTCATGAGAGAAGTGTCTATTCATGTCCTCTTCCCATTTTTTATTGGATTTTTTGTTTTTTTGTTTGTTTGTTGTTGAGTTTTATGAGTTCTTTGTATATTTTGGATATTAGGCTCTTATCTGAGCTGTTGTTTGAAAATATCATTTCCCATTTAGTTGGCTGTCTGTTTATTTTGTTGTCAGTTTCTCTTGCTGAGCAAAAACTTCTTAGTCTGATGTAGTTCCATTCATTTATTTTTGCCTTCACTTCCCTTGCCTTTGGAGTCAAATTCATAAAATGCTCTTTAAAACCAATGTCCATGAGTTTAGAACCTATGTCTTCTTCTATGTACTTTATTGTTTCAGGTCTTATATTTAGGTCTTTGATCCATTTTGAATTAATTTTAGTACACGGGGACAGGCTGTAGTCGAGTTTCATTCTTTTGCATGTGGCTTTCCAGTTTTTCCAGCACTATTTGCTGAAGAGGCTTTCTTTTCTCCATTGTGTATTGTTGGCCCTTTTATCAACAATTATTTGATCATATATATGTGGTTTTATTTCTGGACTTTCTATTCTGTTCCATTGGTCTGAGTGTCTATTTTTCTGCCAATACCATGCTGTTTTGATTGTTGTGGCTCTATAATATAGTTTTAAGTCAGGTATTGTAATGCTCCCAGCTTCATTCTTTTTTTTTAGAATTGCTTTTGCTATTTTGGGTTTTTTATAGTTCCAATTAAATCTGATGATTTTTTTGTTCCATTTCTTTAAAATATGTCATGGAATTTTGATGGAAATTGCATTAAATTTGTATATTGCTTTGGGTAATATGGCTATCTTGATTATATTTATTCTTCCTATCCAAGAACAAGGAACATTCTTCCATCTCATTGTATCTTTTTTGATTTTTCTTAACAATGGTTTGTAGTTTTCATTATATAAGCCTTTACATTCTTTGTTATGTTTATTCCTAAGTATTTTATTTTATTTTTTTTGTTGCAATTGTGAAGGGGATGTTTTTTTTTAGTTCGTTCTCAAATGTTTCATTGTTGGCATATAGAAAAGCTATGGACTTTTGTATGTTAATTTTGTATCCTGCGACCTTACTGTATTGGCTTATTGTTTCTGGTAGTCTTTTTGTAGATTCTTTGGGGTTTTTGATGTATAGGATCATATCATCTGCAAAAAGTGATACCTTTACTTCTTCTTTTCCGATATGGATGCCTTTTATTTCTTTGTCTTGTCTGATTGCTCTGGCTAGAACCTCTAGCACCACATTAAATAAGAGTGGTGAGAGTGGACAACCCTGTCTTGTTCCTGATTTAAGGGGGAAAGCCTTCAGTTTAGTGCCATTTAATATGATGTTAGCTGATGGTTTATCATATATGGCCTTTATCATGTTGAGATATTTTCCTTTTATACCCATTTTGTTGAAAGTCTTAAACATAAAATTATGTTGTATTTTATTGAATGCCTTTTCTGCATCTATTGATAAGATCATGTGGTTTTTGTTCTTTGGTTTTTTGTTTTGTTTTGTTTTGTTTTTTGCATTTTTCTGAAGCTGGAAACAGGGAGAGACAGTCAGACAGACTCCCGCATGCGCCCGACCGGGATCCACCCGGCACGCCCACCAGGGGCGATGCTCTGCCCACCAGGGGGCGATGCTCTGCCCATCCTGGGCGTCACCATGTTGCGACCAGAGCCACTCTAGCGCCTGAGGCAGAGGCCACAGAGCCATCCCCAGCGCCCGGGCCATCTTTGCTCCAATGGAGCCTTGGCTGCAGGAGGGGAAGAGAGAGACAGAGAGGAAGGCGTGGCGGAGGGGTGGAGAAGCAAATGGGCGCTTCTCCTGTGTGCCCTGGCCGGGAATCGAACCCGGGTCCTCCACACGCTAGGCCGATGCTCTACCGCTGAGCCAACCGGCCAGGGCCTGTTTTGTTGATATGGTGTATTACGTTAACCGTTTTATGCATGTTGAACCATCTTTGAGATTCTGGGATGAATCCCACTTGATCGTGATGTATTATTTTTTAATATGTTGTTGTATTTGATTTGCTAGATTTTGTTTAGTATTTTAGCATCTGTATTCATTAAAGATATTGGTCTGTAGTTTTCTTTTTTTGAGATGTCCTTGCCCGGTTTCGGTATGAGGGTTATATAGGCTTCATAAAATGTGTTTGGAAGTATTGCTTCTTCTTCAATTTTTTGGAAGACTTTGAGTAGAATAGGAACCAAGTCTTCTTTGAATGTTTGATAGAATTCGCTAGTAAAACCGTCTGGGCCTGGACTTTTATTTTTGGGGAGGTTTTTAATGGTTTTTTCCATTTCTTCCCTGGTAATTGGTCTGTTTAGGCTTTCTGCTTCTTCTTGACTCAGTCTAGGATGGTTGTATTATTCTAGGAATTTATCCATTTCTTTTAGATTGTTGAATTTAGTGGCATAAAGTTTTTCATAGTATTCTACAATAATTCTTTGTATATCTATGATGTCCATGGTGATTTCTCCTCTTTCATTTTGGATTTTGTTTATATAAGTTCTTCTCTTTTTTCCTTGGTAAGTCTTGCCAAAGGTTTGTCAATTTTGTTGATCTTCTCAAAGAACCAGCTCCTTGTTCTATTAATTTTTTCTATAGTTTTTCTGTTCTCTATTTTATTTATTTCTGCTTTGATTTTTATTATCTCCTTTCTTCAGCTGGTTTTGAGTTGTCTTTGTTCTTCTTTTTCCAGTTCCTTAAGGTGTGAAGTTAAGTGGTTCACTTGGGCTCTCTCTTGTTTGTTCATATATGCCTGAAGTGATATGAACTTCCCTCTTATTACTGCTTTTGCTGCATCCCATAGATTCTGATATGTCGTATTGTCATTTTCATTTGTCTGTATATATCTTTTGATCTCTGCATTTATTTCTTCTTTGACCCATTCATTTTTTAAAGTATGTTGTTTAGTTTCCACATTTTTGTGGGGTTTTTTTCCTCTTTTTTTGCAGTTGAGTTCTAGTTTCAAGGCTTTATGATCAGAAAATATGCTTGGTACAACTTCAATTTTTCTGAATTTGCTGATGTTGTTTTTGTGGCCCAATATATGGTCAATTCTTGAGAATGATCCATGTACACTGGAGAAAAATGTATACTCTGTCACTTTGGGATGAAATGTCCTGTAGATGTCTAACATATCCAGGTGCTCTAGTGTTTTGTTTAAGGCCAATATATCTTTATTGATTCTCTGTTTGGATGACCTATGTAGAGCCATCAGTGATGTATTGAGTTCTCCAAGTATGATTGTATTTTTGTCAGTTTTTGTGTTAAGGTCAATAAGTAGCTGTCTTATATATTTTGGTGCTCCTTGGTTTGGTGCATATATATTAAGAATTGTTATGTCTTCTTGATTCAGCATCACCTTAATCATTATGAAATGACCATTCTTGTCTCTGAGTACTTTTGCTGTCTTGTAGTCAGCATTATCAGATATGAATATTGCTACGCCTGCTTTTTTGGGGATGACATTTGCTTGTAGTATTGTTTTCCAGCCTTTCACTTTGAATTTGTTTTTATCTTTGTTGCTTAGATGAGTTTCTTGTAGGCAGCATACAGTTGGATTTTCTTTTTTAATCCATTCTGCTACTCTGTGCCTTTTTATTGGTGAGTTTAATTTATTTACATTTAGAGTAATTATTGACACTTGTAAGTTCTCTATTGCCATTTTATACATTGCTTTCAGTTTTGTGTCTTGTTTGATTCTTCTCTTTCATTTTTCTATCTTTTTTTTTTCCTTTGGTTGTATTCCATATATCTTTCCTCTGTTGCTACCTTTTTTTTTTTTTTTTTTACAGAGACAGAGTCAGAGAGAGGGATAGACAGGGACAGAGAGAGATGAGAAGCATCAATGATTAGTTTTTTGTTGTGTGTTGCAACACCTTAATTGTTCATTGATTGCTTTCTTATATATACCTTGACCGCGGGCCTTCAGCAGACCGAGTAACCCCTTGCTCAAGCCAGCGACCTTGGGCTCAAGCTGGTGAGCTTTTGCTCAAACCAAATGAGCCCTCGCTCAAGCTGGCGACCTTGGGGTCTTGAACCTGGGTCTTCCGCATCCCAGTCCGATGCTCTATCCACTGTGCTACCACCTGGTCAGGCTGTTGCTACCTTTTTTAAATCATGTGCTACTGTGGTGGCTTTTTCAATGGTGGTTACCATTAAGCAATGAAAAGGTTTCCTACCCTGTTCATTGTAGTTCACTGTCTTGTGAGTACTTTTGCACTCCATCATCCTTTGCTACTTTTATCTCCATCCTCTCTCCCCCTTTTTTTTGTTATTGTCACAGTTTAAATTTGATTTTATTGTGTTCTTGGTGGAGCTTTTACTTATGCTTTTGTTTTGTTTTGTTCTTTGTATCTGTTTGGAAAACTCCCTTTAATAATTCCTGGAGTGAGGTTTTCTGATGATAAATTCCCTCATCTTTTCTGTATCTGTGAATATTTTTATTTCTCCTTCGTATTTGAAGAATAGCTTTGATGGGTATAGTATTCTTGACTGAAAGTTCCTCTCTTTCAGGACTTTAAATATTGGGGTCCACTCTCTTTTAGCTTGTAGAGTTTCTGTTGAGAAATCTGATGATAATCTAATGGGCCTTCCTTTATATGTTGTATTCTTCTTTTCCCTGGCTGCCTTGAGAATTTTCTCTTTGTTGTTGGTTTGTGCCAATTTCATTATGATGTGCTTTGGAGTAGATTTGTTGGGGTTAAGAAAACTTGGTGTTCTGTTTGCTTCTTGAATTTGAGGCTTTAGTTCTTTCCACAGGCTTGGAAAGTTCACATCTATTATTTGTTTGAATATGTTCTCCATTCCATTTTCTCTCTCTTCTCCCTCTGATATACCTATTATTCTTATGTTATTCTTTTTGATGGAGTCAGACAATTCCTGTAGAGCTTTCTCATTTTTTTAAATTTTTGAGTCTCTTTCTTCTCCTCTCTGTTGTGCCTCATGTTACCCGTCTTCTATTTCACTAATCCTACCTTCTATTGGCCTGTTCTATTAATTAAGCTTGTTATCTCGTTTTTCAGCTTGTAAATTGAGTTTTTTCATCTCTGTTTGAGTTGTTTTTATAGTTTCAATTTCCTTGGACATATATTCTTTGTGTTCGTTGAGTTGTTTTCTGAGCTCCCTAAATTGCCTTTCTGTGTTTTCTTGTATATCTCTAAGTATTTTTAGGATTTCTATTTTAAATTCTCTGTCATTTAGCTCCAAGGTTTCCAATATATTAAATTTTTTCTCCATAGATTTTCCTCATCTATCTATGCTATCTCTCTGTCTTTTGTATCCATGATATTCGATTCCTTTTTCCTTAATGGCATCTGAGGGTGGTTTTGTTGATAATATTGATGAGAATTAATAAAGAAAAGAAATTAAAAAAATAAAAATAAAAAATAAAAAAGGATAAAAATATTATTTTCCCCCCTTTTTTTCCCTCTTATCTCCTCTCCCCTCCTTCTCGAGAAAATCTTGTGGTGAACTTTGAATTATATTGTGCTAAATAGAACAAAAACTACCTATAATGGAGAACCTGAGTTGGGGAGAAGTGATAAAGGGGCAAAATGGGGGTATGGACCCACAAAATGCAAAAAAGGAAAAAATTGGGTCAAGAATAAAATGATTTGCTTTTAGGTGATGGTTGATTAAGAGATATGATGAGAGGAATAAGAGGGAAACGGGAAAAAGGGGAAAAAATTTAAAAATTACTATTGTATTTAGTGGAGCAAGACTAGATAAAATGCAGAGCCAGGGTTGGGAGCACTGCTAGTGAGTTAAAAAAGTGAAGTAAAAAAACCCCAAAGTGCCACAAAGAAAAATTTAAGTTCCAGATAAAGCAATTTGTTCGTGATTGATTGAAGGAGAGGAAAAGTAAAGAAGAAAAGAAAAAACTAATATAGAGGGGGGAAAAAAGAAAGAGGAAAACACAAAAAGAAGAAAAAAGGATAATAGGAGAGAGAGAGAGAGAGTTAAGGGTTTTGGAGTGCAACCCTCATAGAGAGAAAGGAAGAAGGAAGAAAAGATAATGGGAGATGTAACACTTATGGGTAGTGTAGTTCAAGGAGAGGAGAGAGTAAGACCAGCAGAAAATTAAATGACCAAATTGGAAGAGGAAGAAAATAATCAAGACAAGAAGATAAGAGAAACAAACGAACAAATATAATAAAATGGGATAGGTTATAAAGTCTGTGGATTATTCTTGATTTTGAGAGGTTATCTTCTTGCTTTTTCTTTTCTCTCCCTCTTTCTGGTCGGTGACTCTATACCCCGGGTTCTGCCCCTGTGGCACACGTAGGTAGAGTTTTGCAGTTGATAAGTCTCTTTGGCGATGTCATATATTGGGCTTCAGTCTCATTGGCAGTCAAGGCTCATTAGTATTTGCAGGCTCTGCCAATGAGAGAGTCCATATTCCTGGAGCCTCTCTCCTAGTCTTTCCTTCCTGAATTAGTAGCCTGATGATCCAGCTATGGGGTTGCTGCTGCCTCTGCCTGAGGAGTAAGAGGCTTAAAGAGCTGGCAAATCCCTACTCTTTCCCATTCAGCACAGGGATCTGGGTAAGGCTCTGTCAGTCAGAGCCAATAGTATAATCAGGCAGGACTTCGGCCCACACAAAGACCTCTGACTCTGCCCCTCTGTTCGGGAATACAGGCGCCCAATCCTGGGGGAATCTCTTGCCCACTTTCTGAGCTCGCCAACCAGTATATCTGGCCAGCTGCCTCTCACTCCCAGTGAGGAACCCCGCCCGCTTGGAAAAGTTCAAGCATAGGGAATTTTGCTCCCACTCACTCCCCATGTGCTGCTTTTTGGGGCACAGGGGTGACCTTAAGACTCTGATTGGCCCACAGAAAGGCCTCTGACTCTGTCCCTCATTCTGTCTGGGGTATCACAGGTGCCCACTCCCAGAGCTCTAGGAGGAATCTCTCACCCACTATCTGCATGCGCTGACCAGGAGATCGGGGCAGATGGCTGTCCCAAGTGCCTTTCTTTGTCTGGGTTTGGCGCGAGCATTAGATTGTGTTGACTGAGTTGCCACAAGCACAGTTTTTCCTCAGCTTGGATGTCCATGCCACAGCCTGGTTTGGACGTTTGTGCTGCAGTCTGGTTCTATTCACACCCTATGCTTGCCTTAGTTCCTATACTCTCAGTTCCCAGTGAAAGCAGCCCTTATTTAGGTTATTGAGGAAGGCGGAGTGTTTCTTCCTCCTTATTTCCTTTGGGGTTGATTATATATTTAGTCAATTTTTCGCTCAGTCATACCTTTGGGTTTAGTGTGGAACTTCTGGAGGCTCCAAGGATAGATTTTTCTGTTTCTGGTTGAAGATCTTGTTGAATTTTGGGGGAGATTTATCGGTATTGCTCCTTATGGCACCATTTCTCTGACGTCTTTCGAAAACTGTATTTAAAAAGGAGTATTTTATTTATAGAGCTTCCCAATTTTATTCTATCGTTTTGGCATTAATATTGTATCATTAATTCATTGTAAAATAATTTTGAATATTACCTTATCTACTCCAATTCTTAGGTCTGTGATAAAATGGAATTAATTTAGAAAGAAATCAATATTATTTTTATTTTGTGTAGAACCTTATGTATTTTATGAAGAATTTTCTTATCTTTTAGCTGGCATGGCATGCAAAATAAATCCCATGAAGTATATAGAATGGAAATTTTGGTACACTATTAATAAGGTCAGACATAAACGAGGTTCAATAAATTGTTTATTTGAGTTCATATTAAGAAAAAAGAAAAAATTTAAAAAGTATAAGGATTATATAAAATCAATCCTCTCTCAATAAATGGGGCAGTCTTTTAAGGGAAAAAATATAAGCACACAAACAAACAGAATAGAACATTACAAACTGATAAGAATATTACATTTTAGCATTTAAAAACAACTGAAAAGAATGCAATGTATATCTTTTTAATATTAATTTTAAAAGATATTCAGTGATCTTCTAGAGATGCCAATTTGAGAACATCCTTAGATATCTCTCTTCTTATCTAAACATTGCCATTTATTACTAGTTAAGACTCATAGACACAGGGAACAGGCTGACAGTAGTCAGGGGAGAAGAGTTGGGGCGCTGTGTAAAACAAATGAAAAGAGTAAGCAAAAATAAAATCCTCATAGACATACACAACAGTATGGTGATTACAAGAGGGAAAGGAGGAGATAGAAGAGGGTAAGAAGGGATAAATGGTGACAGAAAAAGACTTGACTTTGAATGATGAGTACACAATAGAATATAGAGGTGATGTATAATAATATTGTACCCTTGAAACCTATATAAATTTATTAACCAATGTTACCACAGTAAATTAAATAAAAATTAAAAATAAATTTAAAAAAGACTCAGCACATTTGCTTGTTAGAAGTATCAGCTTAAGTGCTTGAAAGTCCAGTCAGGGGTTCTTAGGCCCTAGCTAGCTGGCTCAGTGGGTAGAGTGTCAGCCCAGCATATGAACATCCCAGGTTCAATTCCCAGTCAAAGCACACAAGAGAAGTGACCATTTGCTTCTTGCCCCCTTCCCCTCTCCCTTCTCTCTTTTTTTCCCTCTCACAGCCAATGCCCTGATTGGGTCAAGCATTGGCCCCAGGCCCTGAGGATAGTTCCATTGTAGTGCATTAGCATCAGGCACTAAAAATATCTCAGTATTTGAACATTGACCCAGGCAGAAGATCCCAGTCAGGGCCCTTGTGGGAATCTGTCTCACTATCTCCCCTCCTTTCACTTAAAAAAAAAAGAGGCAGAGATTCTTTGTAATCTCTCCATTTAACCAATTTGTAGATTCTTCTCATTCTCTGTTGAAAGACTTGATTTGGGGAAGAATATGGAAGAGAGTTGGTGGCAGACTTTTGGAGTATAAAAGTAGTATTTCAACAAATAATAGCATTAGATTAAAAATTAAAACTATCCCTTCTTATATTAAATTTGATGGTATTGAAATAAGCCTTAAAACTCTAGAATCTATAAGCATGCTTTGATAAAGACTGTCATATTGATTTATTCAGGTGCTGGTTATGGTGTGTTTAAACAAATCAATTAAACCTGCCATTTGGTGAAACAGAGTGGTGGAATACCACTGTAATATTGGTTTAACATTTCTCTAGGACTAAAATATATATATATATATATATATATATATATATATATATATATATAATACAATAATATATATATAGTTGTTGTTTACTTGTTTAAGATTGAGAGTATGTATAAGACCATATATCATGCTTGAAATTCAGCAAATGAACACATAGCTCTTATGCCAATGACATTAAAAATAAAATGGTCTTTACATGTGGCACTATAAAAACAGAATAGTGATGGTAAATAAGCCTAGATTCAACTACTATTATAATACATGTTCACTCATTTGTGTTTTCCACCACTGTCATTCTGTTAGATTTCATTCTGGAATAGTGATTTTACACTGATCTGTAAAAAAAAAAAAAGAAACAACTTTTGGTCTTATGTTTTTCAGATTTTTGTAAATACTAAATTTTTGTTTCATATGAGATATCAACAAGTACAGGAAAATATGCTTTTCTGAAATAAATTGTGTACATGAGGCACTTAGAAAATGCTTCACTGTCCAACATTACCAACATCAAACTGCACAAAGTAAATATCACTTTGCAAATGTTCATATATATTTCTTCTGATTTGAGAGATAAGGTTACTGATCATTTCATGTTTAAATAATAACATGCTTGTATTATGAAAATGTAAATCTCATAAGATTGATAAGACAAAGATTATGTTATGGAAGTTGACAGAACATTAACTAACTCGATCATTTAATGACTTCTTAGGGGCCAGTCACAGACCTTCCCCTAAATGGTGAAATAAAGGCAAACAACCAAAAAACACTCAAAACCACCACCTAATAGGCCCATGTGAGTTAAGTGTTGTTTTATATCTATATATGAATTAATTAAGCTAAATAAATAAATTCCAACTGTAGTATTAGATACAAGTGTATAACTGTAAACAAAACAAAAATATAAATGCATAAACATACATATAAAGTACAAGATATATTGTTATAAAAGATAGATAAAATACACCAATTTCTTGTAAGATACCATGTATCAAAACTCACACAGGGAGAAATAGATAATCTAAATAGGTTTATACTATTAAAGAAATACTATTAATAATGAATACCCTTCTAAAAAACAAAGTACCAAGACCAGATAACTTCACTGTTATATTCTATCAATTTCCTAAAGAAGAAAAACACTAACTCCACACAAACTCTTCCAGAAAATATGAGAAGAAAAACATTTCATTCCACGATGTTAGCATTATCCTCATGCCAAAACCAGATAAAAACATCACAAAAAACATAACTATAAACCGACATCTCTCAATTTAAACAGAGAAGTGAAATAGTCTTAATTGTGATAATACTTATTTTGAATCATTTCTCCTCCTAATTTAATTTCATATCCTTGAGCTATATGACACATTTTCCAAGTATCTAATTTACTTTGCAATATCAAGATAAATTGTGATTAGAAAAATCAGCCAGCTCAGATTAAATCATAAATTTTGGTTCTTTTCACACCTCCAACTGAATGGCATATTCCTCCCATCACAACCTACCAATCTCCATTCCTGCATTATTGTTTTTTCACATTATCCAATAATCTCTTGGGTGCTTCTTCACCAACATGAACTATTTACTTCATGAACTCTTTCACTCTTTCTTTGAGACCATTTACAATGTGTATCCCCTCAAAACCTTCTTAACTGACTTTAATTTTTAATAATGTATAATAATGAAAACTTTAGCTTAACTACATTTTGCTCTCTTGCTTTCTTCCTAAAATAAAAAAGTACAATAACAAAAAAACCTTAAAGAATATTTGAGATTTTGTGTTCTGAATCCATGTGCTAACTAAGACACCAGAATGTAGTCAGTAAAGCTCTCGATTAAGCTCAACAAAGTTCTGTGATAACCATAATATTCTACTATGAATTAAAGGGGAAAACATCAGATTTCCATATAGAGGTACAAAGTTAATTGAAAGGATGATGGAAACAGAAAATATGTCTCTAAAACATACAGATAAATTGCAAAGAAAATAAAAAGGAACAGGATGTGATATTAGTGTCTAAATTGATGGCTCCTCTCTCTGATGATTGCCTCTGATAATTGAGAATAGAATTTTGCCTCTGAAGGGGTTTCAGATAGAACAGCAACTATTGGCTTCCAAGAAACCAGGGCTTGATGAGGTGCCATTTTAAGAAATCTGAGGAACAAAACTAGTAGTGATAAAGAATAAATATGATTTGATTGAAGCAGCCTAGAAAGTTATTCTAATTTAATTGTTTGCAAAACATCACACCTGCAACAGGCATATTAGGGAAAAATCAGCTCTGAGTACAGAAAAAAGAAAATCTGAAGATTTCCCATAACCACTCTGGAAACGTAGACCTCAACCAAGCAAATAAATTTTTTCAGTTGACAAATCCCTGATGCATCTAATTTATCTACACACTTATTGATACAAATAATTGTATGATTAAAATGCTCATTTTGTTTTTCTGTAAGTTAGATTGTCAAAATAGCTTGTAGGGGCTCTGACTGACAATTAGATATACAACATTTTGTACATTCTAATTAATAACATTTTTGTACATTCTAATAAATTTTATTATTTTCTGCCTGTGGTTTGTCCTTTAAATCAGAATTTTCTCAAACATTTTTGATAAATAAAACTCATGATTTTAAAGAATAAAAATAAATATTTAAAGTTAAATGATATTAAAAAGAATTAATGATTATTGACTATGAAACAGAGAAATGAAACAGTTTAAAAACTAGCACTAAAATGATCTAGGGTATGTGTGTTGCCATATAACTTGAGCTATAGCTCAGGTTTCCTATCCAGTCATGCCTATTTTTATTCTTTATTATACAAATTAGAAACATATCATATAATTACTAGTTGATGGTAATAATGAGTTGTTCTTCGTTTTGAAAATAATTCTAGATAGTTATATTGACCATGAACCCAGAAACCAAGAAAAGATTTCATGCTGAAAACCACCCCAAAACTAAGTGGATAAGACTTTAAAATGCAATAACTGAAGTATCTCACATTTCATTTGGGTGTGAGAAATGAGGCCCCTATCCATTCAATTATGAAAAGTTTATTTATTTATTTTTATTTTTCTTGTGTCCTACTTTTATGTGGTGTTGCATATTCTCAAGAGTGATATATTATTAATTAGTTTCTTTTACAAATAAAAATTTCTTCAAGTTTCAGGGGGGAAAAATCAATGTCTTAGCAATATCTTGGGTCTTTTTGAAATACTGTTTTCCTAATCTCAATTTTCTTTCACACTATTCAAGATATTCACTCCTAATTTTCACTGTTTTGTTTCATATTTAAATAAAGTCAGAAGTTGTAGTATTGACCAGATATGTTCTCTGAATAAAGCTGTGTAAAGATTGCTACTTTTTAATACATTTATTCATTCTATTCCAGTTGTACTTATCTACATGTTACTTAGAAAAGTAACTTAGAATTATATCAATTATCTTTCTTGACATTATCAAGGTGATAAATAATGTGAAATCTATTTCTTATTTTGAAAGCTCATGCAAGTATCTTTCCTTTGACAGCCTGTGTTCTATACTAAGAGGAAGTAAAACCTGTGCTTGCTACAATTTCTTCACATAGCATATGGCAATGACATATCCTTGGTGACCACAATTTGATTACACTCCTAATTTTCACTGTTTTGTTTCATATTTAAATAAAGTCAGAAGTCACAGTATTGACCAGATATGTTCTCTGAATAAAGCTGTGCAAAGATTGCTACTTTAATACATTTATTCATTCTATTCCAGTTGTACTTATCTACATTAATCCCAAAGTACTTTTTCAGTTTGCATTGAAATAAAAAGAAGTTATTGTAACCACTACACAAATATACAAAGAATCATACAAACAAAAGTATAAAATATCATAGCCAATGTTCCAAAAAAATTAAAATAATATTGATTTTATCTTATCAATAGAAAAAAGATAAGAAAAACAGAGAAACAAAAAGAAACAGATGTGAAAAAATTAAAGAAGAGATCAATAAAAATAGCTTATATAGAAAATACTATTTTCAAATTAAACATTTCTATATAATAATATATAATAAGGAAGAAATCACATGAGAAATTAAAGTGCATTTTGATTTATTTATAAACTATAATAAAAATGTATCATGTCAAACTTTATGGAACAGAGCTAACACTGTTCTTAAAAAGCAACTTTACATTTTAAGTGCTAAAATTAGGAAAAAATGAAAGGTTTAAAATCAATAATATAAGCTCCTACCAAACGAAATTAGAAAAAAAGCAAAACTAAAAATTTAACCTACTGAAGCAGAGTGAAGAAAATGACAAAGGGAAGGACAGAAGGCAATAACATACAAAATAGATAAACAGTAAAAACCAGAATTTTAAAACTTCAAATTTTATTGTTTGAAAGGTTAATGTAATTGATAAACCATTAGCTATATTGATCAAGGAACAACAAAAAAAGAGAAAAAGAACACAATTAACAGAAATGGGAACAAAAAATATCACTATAGATCCTAGAAGCATAAAGATAAGAAAATTTAACAAATAAAACTTATGGTACTAATTAAACAACTTTGATGAAATGTATAGATCCATTAAAATACATTACTAAAACCAACTAAAACAGAAATAAAAAATTTAAATATCTTAATATAATGTTAAATGTTTAAATTCATTATAAAATATTTTTATAGAACTAAACTAGGTACAGATTATTTAATAGTAAACTTTTAAAAAATATATTTAATTAAGTAATTATACAAACCCTCAAGAAATATATTTCAGAAAATATAGGAATACTCGTTTTATGAAACCTGCACAACCCTGATACCACAATATTGCAAAGATATTATATGAGAAAATTAAAGATTTATATCTCTTATGAATATCAGTGCAAAAATACTTAACAAAATATTAGAAAATAAATTACAGCAACATTTTTTGAAAAGAATAATACTTAATGCTCAGTAATGCTCAATCTAGGGATTCAAAATAGGCTTTAAATATTAATATTCATCATCACATTACCATAAAAAGGGAGAAATCCACATAACCATATCAACAGATGTTCAAAAAGCATTTGAAAGCACTTCAACACTCCATGATAAAAATAGTTTCTTTGCTGTGTGGAAGATTCTTAATTTGATGTAGTTCTACTTCTTGATTTTTGTTTTCTTTGCTCTTTTTTTTTTACTGTCAAATGCAAAAATTCATTGTCAAGACTGATATTAATTACCCCTATGTTTTCTTCTAAAAGTTTTATGGTTTCATGTTTTTAATCTATTTTGTGTTAATTCTTGTGTATGGTGTATGATAGGGATTCCATTTCATTATTTTGGCATATATCTGTCTAATTTTTCCAATATATTTATTTAAGAGACTATCTACTTCCCATTGTATACTCTTGATTCTTTTGCCTTAAATTAATTCATTAAATATGTGTAGATTTATTTTTTCACTCTCTATTTGTTGCACTGGTCTATGTGTCTGGGTTTTTTTGTCTTTTTTAACTATAGGACCATACTGCTTTGATTATAACTTTGTAATATAGTTTGAAATCAGGACATATGATATTCTAGTTTTGTTTTCTTTTTCAAGATTGCTTTGGCTATTCACAGTCTTTTGTGGTTTCATACAAATTTTAAGATTGTTCTATTTCTATGAAAATGGCATTTTAATTTTGATAAAGAACTTACTGACCTTTAGACTGCCTTGATAGTACAACAATTATAACAATATTATTTTTTCCAATCCAGAACATGAATTTCTGTTAATTAATTAATTATTTTATTTTATTATTATTATTTTTTTTTGAAGCTGGAAACGGGGAGAGACAGTCAGACAGACTCCCGCATACGCCCGACCGGGATCCACCCGGCATGCCCACCAGGGGCGAAGCTCTGCCCACCAGGGGGCGAAGCTCTGTCCCTCCGGGGCATCGCTCTGCCGCGACCAGAGCCACTCTAGCACCTGGGGCAGAGGCCAAGGAGCCATCCCCAGTGCCCGGGCCATCTTTGCTCCAATGGAGCCTTGGCTGTGGGAGGGGAAGAGAGAGACAGAGAGGAAGGAGAGGGGGAGGGGTGGAGAAGCAGATGGGTGCCTCTCCTGTGTGCCCTGGCCGGGAATCAAACCCAGGACTCCCTCACACCAGGCCGACGCTCTACCACTGAGCCAACCGGCCAGGGCCTCTGTTAATTTATTTATGTTGTTTTCAAATAAAATTTTTAATCAATGTCTTATAGTTTTCATTATAGACACATTTTCTCTCCTTGGTTAATTTTATTTCTCAGTATTTTATTCTTTTTGATGTATTTGTACATGTGATTGTTTTCTTGTTTTATTTATTTTTATTTTTTTAGAGAGACAGAGAGAGAGAGTTAGAGAGAGGGATAGATAGGGACAGACAGACAGGAACAGAAAGATGAGAAGCATCAATCATCAGTTTTTCGTTGCGCATTGCGACAGCTTAGTTGTTCATTGATTGCTTTCTCATATGTGCCTTGACTGCGGGCCTTCAGCAGACCAAGTAACCCCTTGCTTGAGCCAGCAACCTTGGGTCCAAGCTGGTGAGCCTTGCTCAAGCCAGATGAGCCCGCGCTCAAGCTGGTGACCTCGGGGTCTCGAACCTGGGTACTTTTGCATCCCAGTCCGACACTCTGTCCACTGCACCACCGCCTGATCAGGCTGTACATGTGATTGTTTTCTTAATTTTTCTTTCTGATAGTGTGTTGATAGCATACAAAAACACAAGTTTTTTTCTATTTTGATTTTGTACCCTACAACTTTATAAGATTTGTTTGATTTAACAGTTTTTGGTATGTATTTAAAATATTCTATAAATAATATCATGCCATCTATACAAAAGGGCAGTTTTACTTCTTCCTTTCTGATTTGGATGTTTTCGTTTTTATTTCTTGGTTCATTATTCTGGCTAGGACTTCCAGTACTATGTTAAATATATCTGGCAAGAGTGGAAATACTTGTCTTGTTATTGATCTTAGAAGGAAAGCTGTCTGCTTTTACTATTGAGTATGATGTAAACTGTGGGATTATTTTTTGAATAAGAAAATAGTTTTGTGATTTACAAAAAAAGTCTTGGCAATTTTGTGATACAAAAGTTAAACACATTTATTAAAGAATGCCTCATAGCGTTTACTGTAACAATAGGCATCATGATTCAAAAAGAGATTAATTTTCTTTCAAAGAATTTCTAAACTTCATACTTTTTGGAAGAACATTAGGACATGTATAGTTAGTTCTACAGGGTCTTACCAAAAAACAGAAGGAACTTTTTTTCTTTTAAAGAGTACAAATTTTGTTTAAAATAATTATTGTCTCATTTTAACTATTTATGTATTTGTTTCTTTTATCTTAATCTACTATTATTTTGGTTCCTATTGATGCAAAACTTTGCACAAGAAAGGTTATCAATTTCTTACTAAATAAAACCATCTTTACTCAGAGCAAGGTTCTCCTCAGAAATGACAGATATTTTATATATCTGTAGTCCCAGGATTATTACAAATGATAAGGCAAAATTATTTTAACATTTATTTTAGGTAAATATATTTTAACTATAAATTAAGTAGGGTAAAACCATAATAATGTATTGGCTTTTATTGAATTGGAGATTCCATTGACACATGCTTAAGTCAAAAGGAAAGAAGTAAGATTCTTAGCCTTCAATAGATCAGAAGAGGTATAAACAGTTGTGTCAGTAAATCTTTCACCCTCATCTATAAACAACACAAAAAAATTCTGCTGGCATCATGTATAATCAAACTTTGCCTTCTGTAAGTTAAGGCCTCAAGAAATATCATACTTCTGCTCAAAGAGATTCTTTAAGTATGAATTAGATCACGAATACAGGGTTTTATGTATATATCTTAATCAGAGGTCATGTTCATGTAGATATGAAAAATTCAGAAATGATAAAACATTGATATTTTTTAAGTGCCAGGCACTATACTATATGATTTAAGATGCATTATCCCAGTCTGTTACATTGATAGAACCTACGGCAAAAAGAAATCATTTATAGTATTTACCATTAGCACTAAGCCAAGATCCAATCTTCTGTAGAGTGTTTAATTCATAAAATTTGCCAAAGTTTTAATAACATCTAAGATGAATATTTTTTTTATTCTAGTGCTTTTTTTTTTATTTTAAGGTAGAATCTAATTATAAAGTAAGACTCTCAGCTTACTTTTTTTTTTCTCTCTCACAAACTGATCTTTTAAATTGAATTTTCAAGAGGAGCCAAAAGCTATTAACACCCACTGCTCAAGTGGAAGATTTGTCCCATTTGGCTGGAATTTGTTCATCTACATCAGTAAAAATCTGCCTTTAAAAATTCTGTTATAATTTACTTAATCCACATAAAATACAGTCTGTAAAGATTTTGTTTATTTTTTTATTTGGTATTTCAGACTTTAATTTCAGTGGCTGGTAGATCATTTTATAACCACGAGAACAAGAAATTATTGGTCTACCTTTAAAATCCTTGGACCAGAAAATACTAAGTGAATGTTTGAGTGTCTTCCCTTATTTATAACATGTTTTGTAAAATTATGTACAGACAGTGACAAAGTGGACTATTTAGACTTATTATTTTAAAAAAGAAAAAGATTAGGATGTATAGATACCAAACTTCTTTAGCTTAAAATACCACGAAAGTAGCAGCCTTTTCAATTATTTTTGCCATTCACCAATAGTAACTTTGTTTTGATTGCATCAGAAACTGCCTTCTTGTCTTGATGTTCTTTATAGCTTCTTAGTAGATTTATTCCAGATACTAATCCTTATTTTCATCACTGCCAAATGTGCTTTACACTTGGATAGATAAATTTATATGACAGTATAATCTTTCTTTGACTATACTTTTCGCAAAAGACATCTTTAGTTGTGTGTCCTCCTATCTGACTGTTGATTGATTATATTTCAACTCCTAATCATCTTTGTCTTCATTTTTCTACACTCAATTTTGATAAGAAACTTCACTCAAAAAATTGTTAAGGATATTTGTTTTATACACATGACAATAACCTAATAAGCAAAAAGTGCCCACATGCCATTTTTTGTAAAAAATGCCTATACAAATTGCCTAGTTTTGGAAACCATGATAAAACCTCCAGTTTCATCCTCCAAATCAATCATTAGACTTTTGAATTTTTCTGATTTCTTAAAAAAAATAAACTATCTCTTTGCCATTTTATTTATGCTGTTGGGAAAAAAATATATAAACTTCTCATTGTTGAAGTTTTGAAAAAAAGCTTATATGGGTTCAAATAATAATAATAATAACTCAAGCGAGTACATATATAGTACTTTCTATATGCCAAAAAGTATTCTAAGATTTAACCTATATCACTCATATATCATTAATACTTCTCCAAATTCTATGAAGAATAAGCTTGTCTTTCTTCATTTTACAGATGAAGACAATGAGATTCAGATCTGTAAAAACAGTGGTGATTAAGAAAAATTTCCAGTCATACATCCATCTGAACCTTGGCAGTATGAGTCCAGAGCCTATAATTTTATGTAGTGCATTATATAAAGTGTTTAGCACAATGACATAATAAATTTAAATGTTTGTTCTCTTACTTTCTTCCATTTTTATAATTCTATGTTATCAATTCTTATCAAGGTTCTTTATCATTTGTACTCATCAATAACCTTTAAAAGTTCTGATGCAGAAGGTCACATTCCTCAGGACTACACAAAGTCTACCCTGTACCACCCATGACTTTGCTGCAAAATAGACAGAAACCTGATATATTGGAATTACTTGCAAATCTTCTCAGCCATCAGATACATCAAAATTCTGAACTGGTGGCATATGTGAAAGGTTTGGCAGGATTTTATCCAAGGGAAGAGAAGATGAGGACTAGAAGAAAACATTTTGAATCTTTGTTGAAAGAAGAAAAATGTGAAAAACGTGATTTTCTTTTTATTTTTTATAAATAAATTTTTATTTTAATGGGGCAACATGAATAAATCAGGGTACATATAGTCAAAGAAAACATGTCCAGGTTATCTTGTCATTGAATTCTGTTGCATACCCATCACCCAAAGTCAGATTGTCCTCCATCACCTTCTATCTAGTTTTCTTTGTGCCCCTCCCCCACCCCCTCCCCCTCTCCCTCCTTCCCTCCCGTGCCCCCACTCCTCCCACCCCCGGTAACCACCACACTCCTGTCCATGTCTTTTAGTCTCGTTTTTATGTCCCCTCAATGTATGGAATCCTGCAGTTCTTGTTTTTTTCTGATTTACTTATTTCAGTCCGTATAATGTTATCAAGATCCCACCATTTTGTTGTAAGTGATCCGATGTCATCATTTCTTATGGCTGAATAGTATATCATGGTGTATATGTGCCACATCTTCTTTATCTAGTCTTCTATTTTTTTTTACAGTGATTAAAGCCTTTAAAACAAACTCTTGGCCAATACAGCAAAAACTTGTGATTTTTCAAAAGCAAATTTCTCTTAAGTGTATCTTTTGTGACAAGAGGCAGTCATTTCCAAATAACATTCCAATTTGGTACTGTCTTTCTCAGAAAAGAATTAAGAAGATGTGGGAATGTGAATTTAGCTGTACCAACTTTAACAAATATTGAACTTCCTCCAAGATGCCTTATTTATATGTTAAGCACAAATATCTTAAGTACTATCAGGCATTTAAAAGTAGGTACAGGCCCTGGCCGGTTGGCTCAGTGGTAGAGCGTCAGCCTGGCGGGCAGAAGTCCCGGGTTCGATTCCCAGCCAGGGCACACAGGAGAAGCGCCCATCTGCTTCTCCACCCCTCCCCCTCTCCTTCCTCTCTGTCTCTCTCTTCCCCTCCCGCAGCCAAGGCTCCATTAGAGCAAAGATGGCCCGGGCACTGAGGATGGCTCCTTGGCCTCTGCCCCAGCGCTAGAGTGGCTCTGGTCACGACAGAGAGACGCCCCGGAGGGGCAGAGCATCGCCCCCTGGTGGGCAGAGCTTCGCCCCCTGGTGGGCGTGCCGGGTGGATCCCGGTCGGGTGCATGCGGGAGTCTGTCTGACTGTCTCTCCCGGTTTCCAGCTTCAGAAAAATACAATAAATAAATAAATAAATAAATAAATAAATAAATAAATAAAAGTAGGTACAGAAGTAGAATAACAAGTAATATACTACCACTACTCTTTAGGAAATATTGGATATTTGAAAAGACATGTAAAATATCAGTAAGTCGATAACATGATTATAATGTGATAAAGACCATAATAGATGCTATGGTTGTAACAAAGGATGGACATCTTGCTTATCACCTATAAGAAGAAGAGGTAATAAGGAAAGGTGAGACGTGAGTGTTTCAGGGAGAGGAAACACCTTATACAAAGGTCCTGAGTCTAGAAAGGTCGAAAATGAGTGGTATGTCAATACCGTTATTCTGAGTGATGTCCTTTAATTTTTTTCCCCAATGGTTTAAACAATATGTCTCTAGTAAAACTTTCATGTTTAGAAAGTGACTGATAACTTATTCTTTCTCTATACTAGCTCACACCCTTGTAGTAGTTTTTCTCTATCCAGATGATAGTTTTTCTCTATCTTCAGGATAGCTGTACTTGTTAACACTCATTATTTCAACATGTGCTACCACAATTCCCCTCCCATTTGTAATTTTGCATCAGTTTTAAAGACATAACTTAATGTTACTATTAGAATTAACTGAAAATAATTGGAGCACATTTTTAAAAATTTATTTTTAATTTATTGGGATGACATGGTTTGCCAAACCACATAGGTTTCAAGTGTACAACTCAATATAACACCATCTGCTCACCACAATGTGTACCCCCACCCCAAGCGAAGTCCCTTCCCACTTCCATTTTGCCTCCCTTTTGCCCTCTTTCCCCTACTACACCTCCCCCTTTCCACCTGAGTACCTGTTGTCTGTGTCTATGTATTACACACATGTTTTTTGGTGAACCCTTCACATTCTTTCATCTAGTCCCTCACCCTCCTCCCCTCTGAAACTTGTTCATCTGTTCCACGTATCCATGCTGCTGTTTCTATTTTGTTGATCACTTTATTCTGTTCATTAGATTCCACATAAGTTAGATCAATTATCCTTAAAAGTAGAGGGAAGCTTGCCAGGATCAAAACTGACAAAATATGGGGTGATAAAAGAGACATTTGGGCTGTACTTGGCAAATATCTTCCATTTTCTAAGAAATGATATAATTCTCTATTATTTCTTTAGACCTAAAGTGCCTCATGTACTGTTTGATGGCTATTAAAAATGGAAAACAGTTCCTTTCCTGCTCTCAAAGCTAGATCATACACAATCATGGAGTTAACACCTGAGTGTGTATTATTGCATGAGTTGGAATTTTACTACTTACCATTTGGACTGTGACATTAATATCTGTGAAAACGTGACCATGAGCACCCTGAAAGGTTAAAAAAAGGTTTCTGATCACTTTAAAATGTTCCTAACTTATCTGCCATAATATTTTTTTTTGTTATGATTTTCTAGTTAATGAAACAAATATGTAACTTTGAGCCAGAATTCAAATCTTGATGTCACTCCCCCAAAACTCTTGCTCTTTAGGCTTTAGTAAATAACTAGACAAAGTTCAAAGTTCATCATAGCTGAAAGAAATTGGAAAGGATAGGAAATCCAATTTTATATTTCTCAACGAAGTGGCAACTTCTGCACCTCATCAGCCCTGCTTACAAATCATAGCATCCCTGTATGGCCTGTAGTAAAATTAGATGAAGAAGAATCTCAGTAAAGTGGAAAAACAAGGACACCAGATGTGCAGCAACTGGAGAAATAAATGAATGAATATCTTATCCTTATTAGTCACACAGCTCTAGATTTTTCAAAAAACAAGCTTTTAAAACAGCAAGGAGATTCTTCAACATCTTGCTCCTGCTCTCACTGAAAAGTGCGAATACTTGCAAAATATAAAAACCAGGTTCTATATTTGTCAGTAGTGGTAAGAAAATAAAATAACAAGGTCGTAATATATGCTGACTTGTGCATAAAAATATGAGCATTCATTAAAGTTTGTCACATGTAAAGACATGCTGAAAAATCGGGGCAGACACAATTCCACAGTTAATGATCATTATATTAAACAATTCCCCTGCTGTTTTCTTTCATCTTTTTCAAAAACGGCTTTGTATGTAATTTGGCTAGATGCTGCAATAGTAGAGGAGTATTTTGTGGCTGCACATGGGTGGGTTAGGGATCTTTGAGATCTTAATAATGCTCCTTGCAGTAAGACTATTGATAAAAGGACAAGAGCTTAAAAAGGACAAGAGCTTTAAAAAGTCACTCTAGAGTTGATCCTGGCTCTAGAAGTAACAAGCTTAAATAAGAACCAACTAGAGAAATCAGTTGAAGATTCAAGTCATTTTGTTGTGCTCACAATAGGGTTCAAATTTTATAAAGTCCTGTAATGCGAGATGCAGCACATAAACCCGTAGATGAAAATAAGATGGAAGTGAAAGCATCTATAGAGGTGATCATCTGATTTTTATTTATCCTTTATTCTCTTAGTGTGCTGTATCTCACTTATTAATTGGAACATGTTGAACCATCTTGCATCTCAGGGATAAATCCCACTTGTTTCTGGTGCATCATCCTTTTAATGAGCTGCTGAATTTTACTTGCTAATATTTTGTTGAGAATTTTTCATCAGAGATATTGGCCTGTAATTTCATTTCTTGTAATTTTTTTCCCCTCTGGCTTTGTTATCAAGGTAATGTTGACCTTTAAAATGAGTTTGGAAGTATCGCTTCCTTTTGAGTTTTTTGGAAAGAGTTTGAGAAGGATTGGCAGTAATTTGTCTCTAAGTTTTTGGTAGAATTAACCAGTGAAGCCATCTGGTTCTGAGATTTTCTTTCTTAGTAGATTTTTGATTCCTGATTGGATCTTTATATTAATTTATGTTTATTCAGATTTTCTATTTCTTGGGCTGGCTTTAGTTCAGTGGTTCCTCGGAGTCAAGTTCACTTGTTGACCTTTTAAAATGAGTTTGGAAGTGTAGCTTCCTTTTGAGTTTTTTGAGAAGAGTTTGAGAAGAATTGGCAGTTTTTTGTCTCTAAATTTTGGTAGAATTAAACCAGTGAAGGCTTCTGGTTCTGAAATTTTCTTTCTTAGTAGGTTTTTGATTACTGATTCAATCTTTATATCAATTATATGTTTATTCAGATTTTCTATTTCTTTTGATTCAAACTAAAGAGTTTCACAGCAAAGAAAACAACAAAATAAAAATAATCAACTAATAGAGTGGTAAAATATTTGTATACAATATATCTAAAAAGGGGTTAAAATCCAAAATATATATAGAATTATATAAAATATAAAGAAACATACAACTAAATAGCAAAAAAGAAAATATTATTTAAAACTGGGCGAAGAATGTGAATAGATATTTTTCAAAGACAATAAATGGCCAACAGGTATGTGAAAAAGTGCTCAACTCTCTGAAGTTGCTGAATGCGATATTTTTGAGATGCATGCTGAAATATTTATGAGTAAGTTGACATAGTACATAGTTTTTGCTTTGTAGTAATCTTATAAAACAGTTGCAAAAATATTTTTAAAAATAAATGGAGGATAAAGCAAGAATGAAAAAATATACCTTTCATTTAGCTTCAAAATCTATCAGCATTTCACTATACTTGTTTTAACTATTCCCACTACTATTTTTTAAAAATAAGATAATGAAAACTAAAAACATACAGAAATGTTACAATTAATATTCTAATCATATTTTTGTCATATTTTGTCATATTTGGATATTTTCTTAATAATTTTAATTGTGTTTTAAGTATTCAATAAATTATCTAGTAACTCAGGGTCATTTTGAAATATTTAATTATTCATATATCATCATTTAAATACACTAGAATAGATTAAGCAAGGCAGTTTAAAAAACATTTTTCAATCAGGTATGCTTAGTAGACTGAGGAAACCAAGGAGGCCTCACGGAGACCTTCTCATGAATCATTTAAAATGAGACCATATAAGACATTTGAAATACCATGTGGAGAAGAAATCACTGTGAGTAAAGCAGTAGGTTGTAAAAATATGTCCTGTGTTATCACATCACTACATTGAAATGCCGGGAGCTTCGCTTCTCAGCATGCAGACCCATGAAAATGCAGTCTAGGACTTGGTAATGTCTCTTGAAAATGCGCACCTTGCTGAGGCACCGAAAGACTAGAAGGGTTCATTCATCACGGTTGAGCTTTGTGACTTAGAAATAACACTTTATCTTTCTTATCAAATCTACATCTTATGGGTTGTCAACACATTAAATAAAAATTTTCATAATTTAATATTTGGAGACAAAAATGATGTTAATTATGGATTGCCTTGGGGCATTTTAGTTTGTAATTTAACAGTTAACATTTTACATCTTTTAAGCAATATAAAGCCAGTAGCCGTGGCCACCATCACAGCCGCCTGGCCTATGCAGGTTCGCATTAGATTCGGACAGACAGTAATGAAACAACAGAGCCACGAACTGGTGGGCCATCATCTTTAATCCTAGCTTGCACCGGCGGGCAAGTAAAAACACATACTGGGCTCCAAAACACACTTATTCAGCGCTCACAAAGCTACTAATTTATCCGAGTTTCCTAGAATCAAAGATGTCTACCTCACCAGCCTCATTCTCCTTTGTTCTCCATCTCCTTCTCTCTGCACAAACTGGCTTCTCTTTCAGCACTCCACCATTTTTGGCTGCCTCTCCTTGCCTCCACGTGGCCTTTATCTGCTCTCCTCTCTAATGCTAATCTCAGGAACCAAGATTAAAGGTTTTTATTTCTACACTAAGTGGGGCAGACTGGAAGCTTGCTCTTTGTCAGTTCCTGAGATTAGCTTTAGAGGAGAGAGCGAGAGCAAGAGAAGAGCAGAGAGAGTGCCCAACTGAGGTGAATAAGGCTAGTGAGCTAGAAACCTTTGATTCTAGGAAACTCAGATAAGTCAGTAGCTTTGTGAGCACTGAATGAGTGGGATTTGGAACCCAGTTTGTGTTTTTACTTGCCTGCTGGGTGCAAGCTAGTATTAAAAGTAATGGCCCACCATTCTTGGCTCTGTTGTTTCATTACCATCTGTCCGAATCAAATGCAAACCTGCATGGGCCAGGCGGCTGTGATGGTGGCCGTGGCTACTGGCTTTACACTCCTTTTAAAACCTTTTGGCGCAAAAGCCCTCCCCAATACACATTAATATAATCACATCCATTCCAAGCAACTAATATTATAACCCGGGCGATGGACTTCCACGTGGGCAGCGTCATCTTGAACAAAGTGAGCATAATATATTTTATCTGCCCAACAGATGGGTATGAGAAGCAATGAACTAAAGTGAAGCAACTATGAGCTAATGTGTCTCCTCTCTCTCCTCTCGCTCTCTTTTCCTGCCTGTTTTTCTTTTCATCTTTTTCTTTTTATCAGAAAAAAGAGAAAAAAATTATGCATATAATGGAGAAATTCTGTAAATTAAGTACTATATTATGCTTTGCAATTCATATAGCACCTGAAACACCACTCTTGATCAAAGTTTGTGAATAAATGAATAAATACCCTGATGTCTAGGGGGGAAAGCATACTTATAAAATTTCTAGACCTGGCCAGTTGGCTCAGTGATAGGCCTGGTGTGTGGATGTCTCAGGTTCAATTTCTGGTCAGGGCATACAAAAGAAGCAACCATCTGCTTCTCTAAACCCTCCCTTCCCCTCCTGCAGCCATGACTCAATTGGAATTATTGTAGGAAGCGACAGCTGATGAAAGATATCAGAAGACACTCAGACGACTTGGTTAATAGGGGAAGGAGAATTTTTTAGCAGCTGGCAGATCACATGCGGCTAGCAGCACCAAAGCACGAGCTTTCTTGAATTAGATTTTCTTACAGGTTATATACCTTTACAGTATCCAAGCTTTGTTTTTATAATTTTATTCTTAATGTTGTTCTGGCTACATAGGATGATAACAATAATATTTATTCTCCCGTGTTTTTGTCTATGTTCTCTTTCGCTTTGGATATAGAGGTTTGGATTTAAATATCCATTATTCTGCAATTGATAAGCAGAAATCTCTGGAGTAAGAATCATATAGCCTTGATCTAAAATTGAATCTCCCTTGAAATTTTGTGATAAAATTGATCTAGCTCAATTAAGTTAGGTAGATAGCATCTCTCTACTATCTGACTTTGAGGCCTCTACTCATGTTTATCATTTCTGTCAATGTTATTCCAATTTGTGCAGCTGATTTGTTGTGTGGCAAATGTAAGGTAACATTCTTATCCAAATGTTGTTGAACAGATGTCACATTACTTTTTTTTTTTTTATTAAATTTAATGCAGTGACATTGATAAATCAGGGTACATATGTTGAGAGAAAATATCTCTAGATTATTTTGACATTTGATTGTGCTGTATACCCCTCCCGCAAAGTTAAATTGTCTTCTGTCACCTTCTATCTGGTTTTCTTTGTGCCCCTCCCCTCCCCTAACCCCTCTCTCATTCTTCACCCCCTCCCCCCTCCCCCAACCCCCCCGCCCCTGTTGCCATCACATTCTTGTTCATGTCTCTGAGTCTCATTTTTATGTCCCTTCTATGTATGGATTCATCTCAGTTTTTTTTCTGATTTACTTATTTCACTCCGTATAATGTTATCAAGGTCCATCCATGCTATTGTAAATGATCCGATGTCATCATTTCTTATGGCTGAGTAGTATTCCATAGTATATATGTACCAAAGTTTTTTAATCCACTCGTCCTCTGACGGACACTTGGGCTGTTTCCAGATCTTCGCTATTGTGAACAATGCTGCCACAAACATGCGGGTGCATTTCTCCTTTTCGAGCCGTTCTATGGTGTCCTTGGGGTATATTCCTAAAAGTGGGATAGCTGGGTCAAAAGGCGGTTTGATTTTCAGTTTTTTGAGGAATCTCCATACTGTTTTCCACAGTGGCTGCACCAGTCTGCATTCCCACCAGCAGTGCAGGAGGGTCCCCTTTTCTCCACATCCTCGCCAGCACTTATTCTGTGTTGTTTTGTTGATAAGCGGCATTCTGACTGGTGTAAGGTGATATCTCATTGTGGTTTTAATTTGCATTTCTCTAATGATTAGTGATGTTGAGCATTTTTTCATATGCCTATTGGCCATCTGTATGTCCTCTTTGGAGAAGTGTCTATTCATCTCTTTTGCCCATTTTTGGATTGGGTTGTTTGTCTTCCTGGTGTTGAGTTTTACAAGCTCTTTATAAATTTTGGTTATTAACCCCTTATCAGACGTATTGTCAAATATGTTCTCCCATTGTGTAGTTTGTCTTTTTATTCTGTTCTTGTTGTCTTTAGCTGTGCAAAAGCTTTTTAGTTTGATATAGTCCCATTTGTTTATCCTGTCTTTTATTTCACTTCCCTGTGGAGATAAATCAGCAAATATATTGCTCCGAGAGATGTCGGAGAGCTTACTGCCTATGTTTTCTTCTAAGATGCTTATGGTTTCACGGCCTACATTCAAGTCTTTTATCCATTTTGAGTTTATTTTTGTGAGTGGTGTAAGCTGGTGATCTAGTTTCATTTTTTTGCAGGTAGCTGTCCAATTTTCCCAACACCATTTGTTAAAGGGGCTGTCTTTACTCCATTGTATTTCCTTTCCTCCTTTGTCAAATATCAGTTGTCCATAGAACTGTGGGTTTATTTCTGGGTTCTCAGTTCTGTTCCATTGATCTATATGCCTGTTCTTATGCCAGTACCAGGCTGTTTTGAGTACAATGGCCTTGTAGTATAACTTGATATCAGGAAGTGTGATACCTCCCACTTTATTCTTCTTTTTTAAGATTGCTGAGGCTATTCGTGTCCTTTTTTGGTTCCATATAAATTTTTGGAATATGTGTTCTATATCTTTGAAGTATGTCATTGGTATTTTAATTGGTATTGCATTGAATTTATAAATTGCTTTGGGTAATATAGACATTTTAATGATGTTTATTCTTCCTAACCATGAGCACGGTATATGCTTCCACTTGTTAGTATCTTCCTTGATTTCTTTTATCAATGTTTTGTAATTTTCCGAGTACAAGTCTTTAGTCTCCTTGGTTAAGTTTACTCCTAGGTACTTTATTTTTTTGGTTGTAATTGTGAAGGAGATTGTTTCCTTAATTTCTCTTTCTGACTGTTCATTGTTGGTGTATAAAAATGCTTCTGATTTCTGAGTATTGATTTTATATCCTGCCACTTTGCTGAATTTATTTATCAGGTCCAGTAGTTTTTTGACTGAGACTTTAGGGTTTTCTATATACAATATCATATCATCTGCAAATAATGATAGTTTTACTTCTTCTTTTCCAACTTGAATGCCTTTTATTTCTTCTTCTTGTCTGATTGCTGTGGCTAGGACTTCCAGGACTATGTTAAATAAGAGTGGTGAAAGGGGACACCCCTGCCTTGTTCCTGATCTTAAGGGTATTGCTTTTAATTTTTGCCCATTGAGTATGATGTTGGCTGTGGGTTTCTCATAGATGGCTTTTATCATGTTGAGGTATGTTCCCTGTATTCCCACTTTGCTGAGAGTTTTGATCATGAATGGGTGTTGGATTTTATCAAATGCTTTTTCTGCATCTATTGAAATTATCATATGGTTTTTCTCCTTCTTTTTGTTTATGTGATGAATCACATTGATTGATTTACGAATATTGTACCAGCCTTGCCTCCCCAGAATAAATCCCACTTGATCATGGTGTATGATTTTTTCCATATATTGTTGGATCCAGTTTGCTAATATTTTGTTGAGGATTTTAGCATCTATATTCATCAGAGATATTGGCCTATAATTTTCTTTCTTTGTGTGGTCTTTGCCTGGTTTTGGAATCAGAATTATGCTCGCCTAATAAAAGGAGTTTGGAAGTCTTTCTTCCTCTTGAATTTTTTGAAATAGTTTGAGAAGGATAGGAGTTAGTTCTTCTTTGAATATTTGGTAGAATTCCGTTGTGAAGCCATCGGGCCCTGGACTTTTCTTTGTTGGGAGTTTTTTGATAACTGTTTCGATCTCCTTTGGTGTAATTGGTCTGTTTAAGTTTTCTGATTCTTCCAGATTGATTTTTGGAAGATTGTACGTTTCAAGGAATTTGTCCATTTCATCTAGGTTGTCTAGTTTTTTGGCATACAGTTCTTCATAGTATTTTCTTACAATATTTTGTATTTCTGTTGTGTCAGTTGTTATTTCTCCTCTCTCATTTCTAATTTTATTTATTTGAGTCCTCTCTCTCTTTTTCTTGGTGAGTCTACTTAAAGGTTCATCAATCTTGTTTACCTTTTCAAAGAACCAGCTCCTAGTTTCATTGATCTTCTGTATTGTTTCTTTAGCCTCTATGTCATTTATTTCTGCTCTGATCTTTATTATTTCCTTCCTTCTACTACATCATTTGGGCTTTACTTGCTGTTCTTTTTCTAATTCTTTTAGATGCAGGGTTAAGTTGTTTATTTGAGCTTTTTCTAGCTTCTGAAAGTGTGCCTGTAGTGCTATGAACTTCCCTCTCAGCACTGCTTTCGCTGTGTCCCATAAATTTTGAGTTGTTGTATGCTCATTGTCATTCGTTTCTAGGAATTTCTTTATTTCTTCTTTGATCTCATTCTTAATCCATTCATTATTTAACACCCTGCTATTTAGTTTCCATGTGTTTGAGAATTTTTGAGCTTTTCTGCTGTGATTCATTTCTAGTTTCATGCCGTTGTGATCGGAGAAAGTGCTTGATATGATTTCAGTCTTCTTAAATTTGTTAAGAGCACTTTTGTGCCCTAACATGTGGTCTGTCCTAGAGAATGTACCATGAGCACTTGAAAAGAATGTATATTCTGCTGCTTTAGGGTGAAAGGTTCTGAAGATATCTATTAAATCGAGTTGATCTAGTGTTTCCAATAAGTCTGCTGTTTCTTTGTTAATTTTCTTTCTTGAGGATCTATCTAGTGATGTTAGTGGGGTATTGAAATCCCCTACTATTATAGTATTGCTGTTGATCTCGCCCTTTAAATCCATCAAAGTCTGTTTTATATATTTGGGTGCTCCTATATTAGGTGCATAGATATTTATAATAGTTATATCTTCCTGTTGGATTACTCCCTTTATCATTATGTAGTGGCCTTCTTTATCTCTTACTATATGCTTTGTTTTAAAGTCCAATTTGTCTGATATAAGTATTGCTACCCCAGCTTTTTTTTCATTTCCGTTTGCATGAAACATTTTTTTCCATCCTTTTACCTTCAATCTGTGTGTGTCTTTTGTTCTAAGGTGTGTCTCTTGTAGACAACATATATATGGGTCCTGTTTTCTTATCCATGCAGCTACCCTATGTCTTTTGATTGGATCATTTAATCCATTTACATTTAAGGTTATTATTGATATGTAGTTGTTTATTGCCATTTTCTTCTTTAAAGGTGTATTCCTTTTTCTTTTTTTTTTTTTTCTGTATTCTTTTCCCACTTTATCTGTTTACACCAGGCCCCTTAATATTTCCTGCATTGGTTTGGTTGTAATGAATTCCTTGAGTTGTTTTTTGTCTGGGAAGCTTTTTATTTCTCCTTCAATTTTAAACGATAGCCTTGCTGGATAAAGTAGTCTTGGTTGTAGGTTCTTGTTCTGCATTACTTTGAATATTTCTTGCCATTCCCTTCTGGCCTCAAGTGTTTCTGTTGAGAAGTCAGATGTCATCCTTATGGGGGCTCCTTTGTAGGTGATAACTTTTTTTTCTCTTGCAGCTTTTAATATTTTCTCTTTATCGCTTAGCTTTGGTATTTTAATTATGATGTGTCTTGGTGTAGGTTTCTTTGGGTTTCTCTTTAATGGAGTCCTCTGTGCTTCTTGGATTTGTGAGAGTTTCTCTTGCATTAATTTAGGGAAGTTTTCAGCTATGATATGATTGAACAAAGTCTCTATCCCTTGTTCTTTTTCTTCTTCTTCAGGAACCCCTATGATGCGGATGTTATTTCTCTTCATGTTGTCACAGAGCTCTCTAAGAGTTTCCTCTGACTTTTTGAGTCTTTTTTCTCTTTTCTTCTCTGCTTTCATGCCTTCATTCCAGTTGTCTTCTAACTCGCTGATTCGATCCTCTGCTCTATCTATCCTGTTTTTAATTCCTTCCATTGTGGTCTTTATTTCTGATATTGTATTTGTCGTCTCCAACTGATTCTTTTTTATACTTGCTATTTCTTTATTTAGGTTTTCAAACTGCCCCTCCATTGTTGTTCTAAGATCCCTAAGCATCCTTACAATCATTATTTTGAACTCCGCATCTGGAAGTTTGATTATTTCCATATCACTCAGTTCATCTCTCGAAAGTGTCTCTTGTGGTTTCATTTGGATTGCACTCCTTTGTTTTCTCATCTTCTTCTTCTTTTTTTTTTATTTGTAGAGTTGATTGAGTCTAGGCTTGGTGTTGTCTGCCTCCAGTTTTCAGTTGTGTTATTTTTAGGTCTTCGTGGGTTGGTATCAGCTATTATTTGTAATCCACTTTCGGATTTGGGCAGCTTTGAAGTCTTGATTTGTTTGTTTTCTTAACAGGTGATAGTCTTGTTAACTGATCTCAGCAGGGGGCTTCCTTGAAACTGTATCCAGGAATGCTGTGGGTGTAACCTGAGACGCTGAAGGTCTCTTTCTCCAACTAATCTCACTGGGGGCAGGGTTTTTTCTCTCAGCTTCAGTAGGGGGAGGTGTATCTCAGATCTCCATGGAGACCTGAGTTACTGCCCCTCCTCCCCACTTCTTGTTTTCAGCTGTGTCTTGTTGTGCTGATTGGAGCTGGATAGATGTCCGGAGATCTCTGATCCGGAAGCACTTCAGCTCTGTTTTGTGAAAGGTTCAGTCCCTCCCCCAGCTATGGCCGCCTCCAGCATGAATGAGTCAGCTTTTTTATTTTGTTTCTTGCATACCTTAGCCCCTCACAGTCTGTCCCTCTCCCTGTCTTTTCCACTTGGGAGATAAGCTGGTCTTTTCAACCCACCTTGCTCCCTGGTCGCCAGGTAAGTGGCTGTGAGCAGTAGTTTCTGCTCTTTTTTCTCTGTGAAATCCTCTCTGGCCTCTCAGCCTCACCCCCCTCCTTCCCTTCCTGTAAGCAGAGGAGATTCAGGCACTCCTTACCAGGATTATTGTGGCTTCCTCTTTGCTCCTTGGTTTTTGAGAGCTGTTCTTGTAGTTCAGTGTTGGTTTTTCATGCTGATTTTTTCTAAATTGATTTGTATTCCAGTTTGGTATTGAGAGCTGGGTGTCTGTGCATCCGCCTACTCCGCTGCCATCTTCTCTCTCGTCACATTACTTTTTGTCTAGTTATAGAAGTAATGTGTTCTCATTGTGGAAAATTAAAATTATAAAATATTATATTTCTAAAATTAAAATCACTACCATATGTATTCATAGACTTTCTGTCTTTTTTTCTGGGGGGATGTAATTGCATTTATATATAATCACACTATACATATTATTTTTAAGTTTTTCCATTTAACATCATGAACATTTTCTAATGTCATGAGTATTATTCTCCAGCATGATATTTAATGATTGTATAGAATTATGCTACTAAATTGTTTGTTTATATAATCTAAACACTTAAACTTGAATACTTAAGAGTTTTATCATCACTTTACTTGTTTAACAGACTGATGAACAACCTTGTATGTAAATTTCCATGCCTAAAATATTTATTCATAGAAGTAATTTTCTGGGTCAAAAAATAAAAACCATATTCATATTTTATACAACCACCTTTAAATGCATTTTTTTCTAATACAGAATAATATTATACTTTTTAATAAACATTTGATATACCCTGACAACTTCAGATGTTTGAATTCATGTGTATGTGGATTTCTTTAATTTCACCTTTTCTAAGAAAAAAATTTTGTGCTTGTCTTTTTCATATATTTTAAACTTTATTACTGATAGAGTAATTCTCTGTAGAGATAACCCTCTGTTTTTCTTCCATCTTTATTGTCTTACTCCATTTATCTACTAGAACAAATATTATAGAACTTTTTTGTTGGTAGACAGGATATCCAACACTATTCCAAACAAATTACACTCTGTTTAGATTTTTCCTATGACAAACTTAAAATAGGACCTGAACTTACTGTAGAAGAAAAAGGGGCTGCATGCTGAGCCTGACAAGCTCAGGTGAGGCCTGCATGGCAGCCTTGCAGACTCAGAGACCCAAAGTAATCACACAGGATGGTCTGAAATTAAAACTTCCTTCTAAAAGCAGTTCACAATGAATAATCATGTCCTAAGGCACTATTTTTCTCTAACAAAGGTCAATCCTTCCCTAAGTGAGCCTGTCTGTTTTCTTTTTGCATCTATAATAACTGGTAACATATATACTTCTAAACTGTAAAAGTAATCTTCTTTTCTGGTCCCCTCAGGGCACAACTACCTCAGCAGAGCAGAAACCACAAATTCCATTGTTATTATCATGTTAATTGTTAACTATTTTATACCTGCCTATATAAAAATATGTCTATATATATTGCTTATTATCCAACCCCCCAAATTTCCCTGCTTTGCTTTCTCCTGCCTCCTGAATCTATTACCAGTGGATTTCATGTAGCACCCTTATATCTTCCCCTTTGATTCTGATATATAAAGTAAGTGGTGAAACAGCCATTTTCCAGAGCATAATCTTAACCCTTGAGATTCCTGGCAATTGTCAACAGTCTGGCTCAAATAAACTCATAAAATTTCTTACAGTTTTGGACATTTCTTATGTTGACATTACTAATGTAAATATCTCTATGTTATGTGTCTCTTGCTTTGTAGCCAAAATTAAAATTATTTATGTATTTTACAGTTTTCTAGGAAAACTCAAGACTGCACAGCAGAAAACTCATTCTGTAAACTTCATAGCAAGCAGTACTTTTGACAAAAATGCTACCACATGACTCCCAAGTCTGCAACTTTGACACACACAGTGACAGTTAACATTCTGTTACTTGCTAAATCTTAATGTTGTGACTGTTGAAAACACATTAATTAGTTTATATAAACGTACTTCTTTAGGATTATTATTTGAGCAACATACTCTATGCCAAGTTATTCCAGCAACATATCAAATATTTTGCAAGTTGGTTCACAATGATTCAGCAGGTTGAAGCAGTGCTTGCAGGGGTCTTACTGTGGTTAGGGTGTTAGACTAAGCGTTTTCACAGAGGTTATCTAAAAACCAAAAAATTATGGCAAACAATATATTATATTATACCCACTTAGTGATGAGAAACTGATCTCAGTGATATTAATTGATTTGTCGAACTCACAATTGCTAATATGCTCTAGAATTTGAGCATAGGTCTTTTAACTCTAAAGTTCCCACTTTTTTCCATTGCTCTTTTCAAAAATTATTTTATTCTTCTGTTATTTATTTTTAGGAAATATGTACTGAATCTTAACTTATTGCAGGTTCTGTCTTTAGTACTGGAAATAAAAAGAAATAAAATTAATTAAATACAAATTATTAAAGTAGTATGGATCTTTCTTTCTTAAAGTTAAATGTCTAATGAAGGGAGACAAATAATAATCAAAATATTATATAACACTAATATTCTTAAGAGAAATGAAAAGTTCAGAAATTCAGATCTATATAAAGTAAGGAAGAATATCATAAAAAGAATAAGTGAAGGTAAAATAAAAACTTTTATTTTTTTTCTTAATTGATTTAACAGACAACAGTATTTTCAAAATAACAATAATGTACATATATATACATATATATATACAAACATATGTATATACATATTCCATATACACACACATACATAATGACAGCAATGATATAAGGAATGGAAGCAGGGAATTAAGAATATTTTTTACTATAAGATAATTATACTACCTGTGAAGTGGTATGCTGCTATTTGAAAGTAGATTGAAGTAGTTGTAAATGTTTATTGCAAACTCTAGGACAATAACCAAAAAAAAAAGTAGAACAAATGAGTATAATTGATATGCATCCTATAACCCTCTCCTCACAAGTAGGTGGTTTTGACAATTAATCTCATGCCTTTACTGTGAATCCAGTCCAGGTGCCTTGACTTCTGTCCCAGTTTGTTCTTTCCCAGCTTCTACTAGATATGCTGGGGCTCTGAAGATTGTGCTGAGCTACTACAGCCGAACCATGCAGGAGGTCCACCCTGCTTTCCAACAACAACCATATCCAGCTCTAAAAAATAACGTGCGAAGATCCTTGTTTAGCCCTATAAATCATCTCTACTTATGTACCCATAGCTATTGTCATGAATTTGCTAAATTTTATTTGAGATAGTAAGTTTAAATACTGCGATCCAATTTCTTCCAATAACTGGAGACTAACTTTACCCTGATCTCCATGCTACACATTTTTCTATTTCCCACTAGGGCCACTGCTGAATTACTGAACATCTTGTGATGAATCCATGTCAGATATGGATAAATTTTGGGATGCACAGAAAAAAAAATATATGAAGTAATAATCAAAATTAAAATCAAATAATTATTAATCTCATAGATTGCTTACTATATGTTGGGCTATTTTTTAAATGTTTTGCATGTGTTAATTCATTTAATTTTTACAGCATTTGTATAAATATGAACTATCATCATTTTATAAATGAGGAAATCAACTGGTATATGGAATAGCTTTCTCTTTAGGGGTATTCCTTCTTCAATCTGTCATACCTTATTCATTTTAAGACAGCAAAGAGTGTTTTCAAAACCAGTAGAGTATGTGGATACCTTTCTGTTTGCTCCAATCATAGATTACTCTGTGTTTTTAATTTTTTTAAAAACATTTTATTTATTGACTTTTTTGAGAGAGAGAGAGAGAGAGAGAGAGAATGGGGGGAAGGTGTGGGAAGCATCAATTCAGAGTAGTTGCTTCTCATATGTGCCTTGACCAGGCAACCCTGGGTTTTCCATATGGTAACCTCAGAATTCAGGTCAATACTCTAACCACTGCGCCACCACAGGTCAGGCTGTACTTTCAATTTTTCTTAGCACTTTGATCAAGTGTTATCTAATTTGTGGCTAACATTTTATGATAGTCTAGACATTTTATGATATTCCTTGCATTTGTTTTTTACTAATTATAGCATTTATTTGTATAGCTTATATTATTTTATAACACAAACTTATCTGTATACTTACTGTGCTTTCACAGTGGTTCTTGAATTTGATCTTCTTTCCTTTTCTTATTAACAATGAATTGTATAATAAAAAATTTAGTGTGTTATACTATGCTAGCCATGTTTCCTTTGTAGCATCCCTTGCTACAGTATTATTTCTATACTTTGAAATCTAGTTTGAGATAAATGTTTGACAATATCCAGAATTATATCTTGACTTTCAATCTGGAGGTTTTCAGGTTCTTCTGTCTATCCTAGTTTTGTTAATATTTCCTTTTATTTTTTTAATGACAAAAAGCAAGACTTTCATCAACATGTACATAACAATTCAGTAAAGTACATGTATGGATAAACAAAAAATAATTAGAACAAAACTTTATAGGTGCTTTTTGCTTCTGTATAAAATTCTAGATTTCCTTACTTTTTATAATATACTTGATTTGGTTTTAGAAATTAGCTTTAGCTCTTGTATTATGGTTTTAGTGTATAGGTTAAGCAATTAGATTGTATCTGCAAAGAAAAAAGTATTTTGAGTAACCGCTACCTTAACAACTATTCCAGCTATGGAGCCAGGATAGAGCTTTTTAATAGATTTAAGTTCTCAGTTTTGGTTATAAATCTTCCCACACTAATAAACCAAATGATAAACCATATTTAAGCTAACTATAAAATGAATTGCATGTTTTCAGTAAGACATGATTAACTGTGGGTTATGTTTTGTTCATTCACCAGGGCTTTCAATGCATCTATTCAATCTGGAAACTTCTATCCTGTTTAGGCTGGGCAAAGTTTCCTTGTCTCAGTCATATGATCAGCATGCCAAATTGCTTTGTTCTCTTTTTCTGAAATTTTTATTAGTTAAATGTTTGCTATCTTTAAAAAATAATTGTATTTTTGTTTTATCTTCATCTTGCCTCCATCATGCTTCCTGAGAGTTTCTCTGGTTTATGTTTTCTTTAATATTATATGTACACAGTGGCCGAGAAGTTGCTTGTCTGCTCAGTGTCCGGGAGGCTAAATAAATGGTTTAAATGATTATTACCCAAGTATTCATAAATGAGTCTCATTTTCAATCACTACCTCACCTGACATTCCTGTTTTCCTGAATGTCTGGGCGGATTTTCCATGGTCAATCTGCCAGCAGATTATCTGATTCTTCCTCCAGGGACAAAGATGTTTGCCTTTGCATTTTGTGAGTCAATCACTTAATCTTTTTCCCCCCTCTAATAAGATATTGTGTTTTGGACTTACAAATATTTCTTCATTTTGAAGATGGAGTTGGTGTTCCTTTTTCTTATTTTTCTTGAAATTTTAGAATAATTTTAAAGTCAAAACTGTCAAAACTACTGAAGATGCATCACTTTTAGCTGACCATTTTTATTCCTCTTTTTCTTGTCTCCAGGGCTTGGTAAATGCAATTCTCTATTTAGAGGAAACTCGCCTACAGTTCCCTTTACTTCTCTATCAGGGCTGTAATCACAACTCAGTTGTTATTGTCTAAATCCTTGTTGGAACAGAGGCCTGCAGACCCCTATATATATGTTGAAAGGATTAATGTGTTTTGTTTTGTTTTGTTTGTGACCCTTTCCTTCTCCCACACATGGACCAGTGGAAACAGAGAGGAGTGATGTTGATGACTCTGGGCAGACTTTGTGTCATGTCTTGGATTCACACTCCAGAAAGATAACATAAGAGCCAATTAGCCATTCCATCTCTGCATATGGCTGTCACCATATGCAGAAAGTCACCAGACACAAATACACCATCCTTTGTCCTTGGAATTTGGGCAATGTTCATACATCTGTTATTACTCATAGATTTATTATTGTTTGTTACTATTTTGTAGAATAACCTAATTAATCCTCTAAAAGAATATCCTCTTCTATATTATTTTTCTTGGAAATTGTGCTTATTTTTTTAAATGTATCTACTCCTTCATTATCTTCTTTTACTTGTCAAACTCTTAATGCTTAAAAAAAAGGTCAAAAAGCAGACAAAAAACTCTCACTTGCCCCCCTCGGGAATGTTTTTCTCCTTTTCCCACCTTCCTGGGGCATTTCTTCTCTCTAATATAAGAACTTCTTATTCTTTCTAATAAATCAGAGTATAGAAATGTTTCCTAAATGCTTTCTCCTTTTTATATAGACAGTAGGTCAGCCTTCATGTATAGTATTTGGAATAAGAAATAGCGTCAAGCAGGAAGATAAATATAGTACATCCTCTAGTTTCCAGGAACAGTTCAACCTGTGCTCATGTGAGTCTTGCTGACAATGCCTATCCACAGGGGTATGTGGTCATGTGGCAGCAGAGATGTTTTTAAGCCTTTCAGCCTTACCTCCCTGTCCCCTTAACCTTTCTTAATGTATTTATGAAGATATGCCCTTGTATCAAGTTTTACTTTCTTCAACAAATACACTTGCATGCACGACCTTGCAGATCTGTTGCAAATTTGAAAAATTCTCTCACCTCTAACAGTCCTATTTAGTTGTGCCTACTCACTAGGAGACTCTCGCAGGTCACCTTTTTCTTCTACAATATAGGGCTCGCAAAACTTTAAAAGCACTCACCTTGCCATCTCTCTCATTTAAACGCAAACAATGTTAAATTATGTGATTTCTTTCACACTTTGAAAGCTGAGTCTGAAAAATAGTAGGATTTACAATGGTTGTCTGTTGCTATTTCTTTGTTCTGTACCATTAAAAATGAGGCTGTAACTCACAAGGATGCATGGACTTCCCCTTTTGCACATTTATCTGCTACAAGTCATCTCTAGGTGGGAGCATGGACAGGTGCTCTCCTCAACGATTTTCAACCTGCTGTTAAAGGGCTCACAAGTTGGCTTTTGAATAGAACCAGAGATGACTAAAGATTTATCCTCTATATCCTTATCTCATTTTTCCCAACTAAACTAGAAATGAGTCAAAAGAAAGAGAAACCTAGATTAATTTACAATAAGTATTATTTGTGCATGTATACATAACGTAAATCATCTTTTATTGCTCCAATCACCTGTTTGTTATCTAGAGAGTTTAGTTACTTATTCTCACACATTCTACAAACAAGAGAGCCCCAATCAGCAAAGAGGATAAAACATCTGTATTTTGCATAACACCTTCAAATTAAGGAAGCTGGCATTCGCTCTTCCATTTTTGTGCCCTCACCCTTCAAGACCATTAGCCAAACTGGTGCTGATGCATCAAGAGGAAGCAAAGAAGCCCCCAGTGCCACACTATCTACTTTGAGCTAATGATCTGGTGCTACAGGGTTACAAAGGAATAAACTATATTCCTGACCCCAACAATATTGAGTATATTTTCTGAAGCGTGAAATTTGATCACTCTTATTTCTCCAAATAAAATAACTGACACAGTTTGTCAGAAAAAGTGGTTGAGTTATATTTCTGTTTAAAGAGCCAGGCAAGCTTTTTCAAGCGGTGGCTTTTGCAGCGTAATTATTTTCTGAGTGGAATAGCCTTGTTTTTCTACCTTGTCTTTTTGTTGTTGCCTGTGTTGACTTTGTTCTTTAGTATTGATCCACATAAGCACTGTCTTGCGGGCTAGATTAAAAAGTATTGTGTATGCAAAAGAAATGTGGAGCAACATTTTAGACAAAAAGCTTTCTACATCTTGTCCTGTTGTCATCTATATTTAGTGGGGGTAGGAGAGATAAGTCTTAAACAGAAATTCTTCCCACTCAGTCCATGGATTAACATGAAAAATATGTATATAAATGGTTTGCAAATCACACAGAACTATACAAACAATCTGGGTTCACTGGAATATAGTTGGTACTTAATAAGTGCTAGTGGCTTCGACCGGTGTTATAATTAGTATTAAGTGTGCAATGCTCTTTAATTGACTGATTTAGGATTCTAGAAAAAACCTCACCGGACTGGCAAACTCTTTCACTAGTAAACATACTTATAAGCCATTCTGTACATTCTTTTCCAACCACCCCTTCCAGGTTTTTACCCAGTTTATTCATGAATTAGTACTAAAAGAGAAAGCTTATTACTTTTTGAGGCAACTAATGATGTTGTTGATATTCATTACTAGGTTCTTTCATACATTGAGCAAAATCTGCTTTACTTTTACTTCTGTGCCTGCCTCAAACCCTATGATACCATGAGCCATGAGCTTTTCCCTTTACACACTATGTTAGTTTATGTTCAGAACCAGATCACCTATATCTCATATATTTGCACTACATCTTACATCTTACACAATACATTGACAGAAATGATCTCAGTGGACCTGCACAAGGACCTCATGAAAGGGATGATATTTATTATACCAGTTTTATAGGTGAAAAAAAAAGGGGGCTTTAAAGGGGTAAAATGACCTATTCCAAACTGCTCAACTCTCACACAAAACAATAGGGGTCCAAACCTAATCTTTCTGACTCTACTTCTGTAATAGTGAAGATTTTCAGCACCTTTCACTAGTATGGTAACTGCTGCTGGGGTGATTCCTACTACTTTTCACCTGCTAATAATGTGGCTTACACACTCAAACACTTATGCGTGGCCTGTGCAGTACAGAGTTTAGTGAGGCAATCACTACTCTGCCTGAATTAAGAATGGCATTATTTAGTCAGTTCCAAGGTCACATTGCCTTCCTTACAATCCCTTCACATTGTTGACTCATTTGAACCTACAATTAACTCAGAGCTTGCTGTCATGTGATTACTAACAATTCGTGTCTCCTTTTTGCTGAAATTGCACAATCAGTTTTGAAATATAAATTCTTACCCAATACATTTACTTTATTCTCTCAGTATTTTTAGAACTTTAAAAAATTTAGATCTGTGTTTTTAGGCCATGCTACAGTTGAAACAGTAGGCTTCTTATGTGACACAAAGAGAGCATTTTTCAATGACTTGAAAATTTATCATCCCTTCTCGTATTTAATGTTTGTTTTCACCAGGGTCTCAGTGAGCAAATCCAAATGATGCATTTTATTTTATGAAGACTTTTCAGTGTGCTAAATACAAAGTTGGGAAATTTTAGGCACTGTAAGTAGTCAATGATAGAGATGTATTTGGTTAGCAACATTTTTCAACTTCATTCCTCAGGCTTCTAGCTACTCTGCTTATACATAGAATGACCTGATAGATGACAATACATACATGAGATAATAATGAAAAAAATGATAATCGAGGCTACATTAAATAATAGTATGTAAAATAAATGCTTTCTACTTACAAGAATTCATCATTATTTGTTATCGGACTCACATCTTGAGAAGCAATTAAAATCATTGAAAGGAGCCCCATACTTAGTTTTAAAGATAAGAAGTAATATGAAGTAGCTATGGTATAAAAAAAATCATGTTTTCATTAGCTGGACTGTTTTATGTTATTATCTTTATTTAAATTCCGTCTTCTCCTATGTCTTATTGTATTATCTTTTAATATATTCTGTCTTTTTCAGTTCTGCTAGGTTAAATTGAGCTTAATAATGGGCTTAGTGGATGAGCACCCTTGCAAGGTCTGGCCTAGGACAGGCTATAATAAAGTGAGTGAGACTAATAGTTCATTAGCGGAACTAAAACTGAAAGAAGAATTGAGGCTATTTGGACAATGGCCTACCTCCTACTGGACAATCTCCTCTCTGAAGTTTTCTCTAAAACCTGGGGAGCCATAGATTAAGCTTCACAAAGAGGGGGCATCTTTTTTTTATTTTTTTCCTTCTGTATTTTTCTGAAGCTGGAAACAGGGAGAGACAGTCAGACGGACTCCCGCATGCGCCGACCGGGATCCACTCGGCACGCCCACCAGGGGCGACGCTCTGCCCACCAGGGGGCGATGCTCTGCCCCTCCGGGGCGTCACTCTGCCGTGACCAGAGCCACTCCAGCGCCTGGGGCAGAGGCCAAGGTGCCATCCCCAGCGCCCGGGCCATCCTCACTCCAATGGAGCCTCGGCTGTGGGAGGGGAAGAGAGAGACAGAGAGGAAGGAGGGGTTGGGGGTGGAGAAGCAAATGGGCGCCTCTCCTACGTGCCCTGGCCGGGAATCGAACCCAGGTCTCCCTCAGGCCAGGCCGATGCTCCACCGCTGAGCCAACCAGCCAGGGCCTAGATGGGGCATCTTTTATGTGAAATTAAACCACAGAGATAAACTTTTGAGAATTTAGCATCACTCATGAATCATAGCTGGGGTTTACAAGCTAGTCTGTGCTCATTTTTGACCATTTTATACTTCCTTAATTTGATTGCCTGTGGTGAGCACCTAATAATAATGAATAGTGAAACCAATCTTCTTTCTGAGGAGTGCCCATTGCTTACTACCTTGGTTTAGTGCCAGAGTCCTCATCTGTTTGATTCCTCTCCAAGAAGATGGTTAAACCCTAAAGTGCACAGCTTTCCTCTTCTCTTCTTATTAACTTCTCATCAAGAGCTAAATGGATGGGCAGCAAACAAGAAAACAACGTGTCCTGTGCAGGTGGTGAATGCTAAGTGGTAAGAAATTAACTCTGACAAATTTTGGCTAGGCTTGAGCACAAGTTTTCTTGAGAAGTTTCTCCTTCTCAAGGGTCTATTGATTAATAAGACTACCTAGTGCCTTCCATAATTATCAGGGGGATAAGGCTCTCCGTGCTGTCAGAGGAGCACCGACCCTGCACGTGGAGTGCATCAGGATGTTTGAAAGCAGCATTTCCTAACATTCAGAAGATTTTGCTCAGTCCTTTCATAGAGTAACAGGCAGACTGTAACCCAGGTCTGGATGCACAGTCACGGCTCCATTATATTTTTTGCGATACTGTAAGGCCAGTAGCCGTAGCCGTTGTGGTCAGGCACATGCGGGTTCCCATTTGATTCAGGCAGATGGTAAAGAAACAGTGGAGCCAAAAAATGGTGGGCCATTTCTTTATTCTAGCCCCACACTGGCCGGCAAGTAAACACACATAGGGCTCCAAATCCCTGACATTCTCCAGTTTTTCCTAGAATCAAAGGCCCCCACCAGTCTCAGTCACCTCTGGTTCCCCATCTGCACACTTTCTCCCTTCTCCTCTCTACACGAACTGGCTTCTCCTTCAGCACCCTGCCATCTTAGTTTCCTTCTCTTTCTTCTTTTCCTTTCTTTTAAAAACTTTTTGGTGTGAAAACCCCTCCTCCAGCAAACATTAGTATAACAATGTTTCTTTCTAAACAGGAAGGTAATTAGCAATTTCACAGACTAAGACTAGTGCCATTTTTAACAATAAAAGTGAGCAAACTCAGAAAAGACAAAGTTTACAAAGTCATTTGCCCAACAGATAGCTAACATCCCATAGGAAAACTTGACATATCAACCATGTGAAGAATCATCCTAATCTGAAATGTCATATCTCTCCAGAAAAGCTGCATACCACATAATTCTCTACTGGACCATTTGTTAATTCTTGGTCACTATAATTGAGAGATTAGGTTTTA
Source organism: Saccopteryx bilineata (assembly GCF_036850765.1). Taxonomy (NCBI): domain Eukaryota; kingdom Metazoa; phylum Chordata; class Mammalia; order Chiroptera; family Emballonuridae; genus Saccopteryx; species Saccopteryx bilineata. The sequence goes on along the minus strand of NC_089501.1, from coordinate 12,112,857 downwards.
AGGAACAGAAGATATGTATCATTTAAAAACATATAAAATAAGTTGTGTATCAGAAAAAAACCTATTATTATAAAGGAGATCACTCAGCTACATTCAGCTGGAACAGCTGGGTTTTTCTTTCCAAGGTTATGTCTTATGTATGGCCAGTATTCACGACCCTCATGCCAGGCACATGCAGGTTCTCATTAGATTCAGGCAGACGGTAAGAAACAGTGGAGCCAAAACAATGGTGGGCCATGCCTTTATTAAAGTCTCACAGCAGCTGATGAGCACACATAGGGAAAACACTTCCCTCCTGTTCCACAACCAGGAGAATCTTCTCCAGTTTCTCCCAGAATTAAAGGCCTCACCAAGTCTCAGCAGAGCTTGCAAGAGCTCCTCAGCTCTGGTTCCCCATCTGCACCCCTTCTCTCTCTCTCTGCACATACATGGCTTCTTTTTCAGTATTCTGCATTCCTCTGCTCTCCCTGCAACACATGGCTCTCTCTTTCTTCTCCTTCTCTCTTTCTCTTTTCAGAACATTCTGGCATGGAAACCTCTCTCCAGCAAACATTAGCAGAACAATGGACCTTCCCAAGTAGCAAGGTAATTTGCTATTTCACTGACCACAGTTACCTGGCGCTGCCCAACCCCCAATACAAACTATAAGCAAGCAAACATAAAAATCACATTTTACAAACTTATTTAAACAACATCATGAAATTATGCAAATATGAATGTTGCATGGTATACTCAGGTGAACTGTGATAGCTGGTAACTTTCTCAATGAGTCAGCATCTGTTTTGATTTAATGATATTTTGCAGTCATGCCAATAGTTGTTGTTTTCATGCAGTTACTCTATGCACATTCCTAAAATAAAGATATTGCCAAGAAAAAAACTATAACTGCAAAAACGAGCTGATAAATTTTATATTAATAATCCATTAGATTAAGCATAGATTTTAGATATCATTACCTCTAAGTCCTTCTCAGTGACTAAATCACCACAAAGCTTTGAACTGATTCTTCAGAATTATGAAGTCTATGAATAGCAAAACTAAAACTGAAATCAAGTCACCTTAATTACTCATGTATAGATTTGAGACCTCAAGAAAAGATGTGAGATTCTCTGGTTTTATTTATATGATAGTTGAAAAGCATGGTCTTTGAAACTGGTCAGACTTGTTTTTGTTTATTGGCTTTGCTGCTTACTGCATGTATATCTGGTAAACTCCTTCAACTCTCTAAGCCCTAGTTTCTTCACATCAATATGTTTTAAAGATATAGATACAATAATGCCCGTTTTAGAGTGACATTCAAGAATTAAAGGTTTTTCCTTGCTAATTTTTGATTCCCAAGATACAAACATTCAATAAGCAAACACAAATCCACATTATAAGTTAGCAGTCCTTCTCAGAAGAAAGTTTAGTATTTATTTATTTACTTACTTATTTATTCAACAATTACTTAGTAGTCATAAGGATTATAATCTAAAGAGACATAGCATCTGCTTTCTGTAGTTTATAGTCCAATGGGAGTGCTACTTCTTAGCACCTACTCCTAAAGTACCCAAATATCTACTCAGGCCCTTTAGTCTAGTCTGTCTATCTGGTATACTTTTCCCAAGGTAACAAAACAAATAAATTCCTAAATTCTGTGTCTGATATCAGCAGTTAACTTTATGCTATTGAATATAGCTTTTTTTTTTTTTTTAATTTATTTTATTTATTCATTTTTAGAGAGGAGAGAGAGAGGGAGAAAGAGAGACAGAGAGGGAGAGAGAGACAGAGAGAGAGGAGGGGGGAGGAGCTGGAAGCATCAACTCCCATATGTGCCTTGACCAGGCAAGCCCAGGGTTTCGAACCGGCGACCTCAGCATTTCCAGGTCGACACTTTATCCTCTGTGCCACCACAGGTCAGGCGAATATAGCTTTATATGCATTTGAAATTAGAGAAATAGAAACATTCAAAATGAAGTATATTTACTCATATTTTGGTTAAATATAAAAATGCTAAATTCTTTTTTGACAGCATTGACAAAAATGTTTCTATATTGTCTCTGAGAAAGTTCTATATAAAGATGATATAAGTGAGTTTTAATATAAAGTCAACATAAGGATTTTCATGCATGTGAATTTAAGTAAAATGTGTTTTGTATTAACAAAATAAGATAATAGTGTAAATTTACTTACCTATCCCATAGGACTTTTACACAGTTGTAGTTCATGGTTATTGGTATTTATGGAAGGTATTAATGTAAACACTGGGGGAGAAAATATTCACTTTAAATAAGGCAACATAATGAGAAACATGATCAATATATACCACAAAAACATTTGCTTTTGGAAAGTTTTATAAGCACTAAAAGCTTTGATGATTACAATTGCCCAATTACAAAGCAAGCAAGTATAAAATTCAGGGAATAAAAAGTGTTTTATGCACCTATATTTCCTTTTGTTTCACAATATTTTCCTCCCTTTATATTCCCAAGACACTTACAAAATCACAAGTCACTTAAAAATAATCTCTGTCTCTACTACAAAAAAATTCAGTCTCAGGATTTCTTTTTCTTTTTTTTAAAATTGAATTTATTAAGGTGGCACTTGTTAATAAAATCACATAGATTTCAGGTGTACTGTTCTATAATACATTATCTATACACTGTACTGTGTGTTCAACACCCCAAGTCGTTTTCTTCCACCATCATTAATCTCAGTTTTTAAATGTACATGCTTCACAAGGAAAAGCAAGGACTTTATTTTTGTATTTTAGTTCTGAAAACCTTTCTATTGTTATTTCTCTAGTAAAAATTAATGTTTTCTTTAAATATATTTCAATTAAACTGTACTACATAATAATATTTATCAAGTCCATTTTAAAAGCATTTGTGTGTATTTGTGTGTATGCTTGTTATCAATAAAAATAATCTCTTTGAAGTTGAATGCATTTAGTTTCAAATCCCTGCTTTTTCAGGTACTATGCCTTTGGGAATACTGCTATATCCATCTGGGCCTTATTTTTCTCAAATTGAAATGAGTCAATATTTAAAGATATTATTATGACATTTAAACTATCAGAAGTGTGACTTAAAAGCTTAGTAAACTGCCTTGTACATGTAACAAGGTTAAATAAATGCCAGTCATTAGCTCTTAGATTTATTGTCAGTAGCATATTTAATAAGTTCACAAGCCTATTTATCTACAGAAATGTAAGTAAAAAGTAAGTCTGAGAATATAGTATTGTCAACATGAGCTTCTGGTTCAATATGGTGTTTGGCTAGTGAACTCTGATAAAGTTTGTCATTATCTTCAACTGAAAAATAACTTGCTAACACACAGATGGAAATGAAAATCTAAGACAGCTTAAAACTAAGAAAATATAATGCTATAATTCTTGGTGGTAAAATTGTAAAAGGATAGCTCACTGATGATGAAATCTATGGGGTTTCACTAAAAGTGGCGAACTTTGTCCAACGCATGCTTCACAACACACTTTGCTTGCAAGTAGGAAGTGAATTCCCTTATTCCTTCTCAGCTTCCTACATACCTTGCAGACCCACCGTCTGCTGGACAGTATTTCTTCTACTGCTTAGGGACTAATATTTGAGACAGCGAGTGTTCTGTTTACACTGACACTTCTTTTTTCTTTCATTATGTTTTTTTCTATACCACTTTTAATATCAAAGTACTTTGAAAAATAAAATGGCAATAAATGGTAGTAGTTATATAATCTGAGCAGAATATTGGCATTAAGTTGTAGCACACCAAGTGATGGTTTATTTCAACAAAACAAATCAGAAAATTATTAATACATTAAAACTTCTCTAGCCTGACCTGCAGTGACACAGTGGATAAAGTGTCAACCTGGAACGCTGAAGTCGTTGGTTCGAAGCCCCAGGCTTGCCTGGTCAAGGCACGTATGGGAGTTGATGCTTCCTGCTCCTCTCCCCCCTTCTCTCTTTCTCTCTCCTTGATAAAATAAAATGAAAATAAAATTAAAAACAAACAAACAAAAAACAACAAAAGTCCCAGAACCAATTTAAAAAATAAATTCTCTATATAAACATTATTAAGATTTTGTTTAAAGTTGTGATCAAAGTAATGGAACACAAAAAGAAATGAAAAATCACAATTACTAGAAAGAAAAAATGTTTAACATTATGAACAGATAATAGAGTTATTAAATAAAAAGCCCAACAGAAATCCCAAACCATAGAACATCTATAATGATGGAAGTTCAAATTCAATCACAAGGCAATACCTGAGTATAGTAGCTAGTGGCTGTTCAAAACAGTATTTATTAACCACAGGTGACTATTAAGCATTTGAAAAGTAGCATGTGTGACTAAGGAACTGAATAGTTAGTTTAATTTAATATTTATTAATTTAAATACCAAATGTAAAGAGTGACTACTATATTGAACAGCAAAGTTCTAAGGAATTAGTTAAAATTTCTTAAGATTAAAAGGTACATCCAGCCAAATGCAGATATAATATCAATAATTATCAAATAACTTTTTCTATACACCATCATTAAGCAACTGAAATTATAATGAAAAATGTTTTCAATCTATTATTACATTATAATAATACATATTTATTTTTAAATAAATAATTCTCTTAAGACTATTAAAATTTTTTAAATTTAGTTGAGAGTTTTGAGAGATTTCAATAAATGAAGAGAAATATGTATCCGGATGAAATGACTGAATATTGTAAATGCACTAGTTTCTGCTAATTTATGGGTTTAAGACAATTTCAATCAAAAGTGTAATGGGATTGCTTTGGCTATTTGGGGTTTTTTATAGTTCCATATAAATCTGATGATTTTTTGCTCTATTTCTTTAAAAAACGTCATTGGAAGTTTGATGGGAATTGCATTAAATTTGTATATTGCTTTGGGTAATATAGCCATCTTGATTATATTTATTCTTCCTAGCCAAAAACAAGGTATATTCTTCCATCTCATTATATCTTTTTCGATTTCCCTTAACAATGGTTTATAGTTTTCATTATATAAGTCCTTTACATTCTTTGTTATGTTTATTCCTAAGTATTTTATTTTTTTTGTTGCAATCGTGAAGGGGATTATTCTTTTGAGTTCCTTCTCAGTTGTTTCATTGTTGGCATATAGAAAGGCTATTGACTTCTGTATGTTAATTTTGTATCCTGTGTTTATTGCAGCATTGTTCACAGTGGCCAGGACATGGAAACAACCAAAAAGCCCATCAATAGATGACTGGATAAAGAAGATGTGGCACATATACACTATGGAATACTACTCAGCCATAAGAAATGATGACATCGGAACATTTACAGCAAAATGGTGGGATCTTGATAACATGATACGAAGCAAAATAAGTAAATCAGAAAAAAAAGAGGAACTGTATTATTCCATACGTAGGTGGGACATAATAGTGAAACTAAGAGACATTGATAAGAGTGTGGTGGTTACGGGGGGGGGGAGGGGGGAATGGGAGAGGGAAAGGGGGATGGGGAGGGGCACAAAGAAAACAAGATAGAAGGTGACAGAGGACAATCTGACTTTGGGTGGTGGGTATGCAACATAATTGAACGACAAGATAACCTGGACTTGTTATCTTTGAATATATGTATCCTGATTTATTGATGTCACCCCATTAAAAAAATAAAATTATTAAAAAAAAGTGTAATGGGATCAGTCTTAGAACTTAATTACATTTTTAAAAGTTGATTTATTATAAATTTGTACCTTATATTATATTGTGCCCTTCTCTGCAGGAAGATTGTAAGATCCTATACACTGCCTTGCTTTGCCTTGTGTCTGGATTTGGACAATGAAATATGGGGGCAGAGAATAATCTAGAAGACAGCTACATTTCTTTTTCCTGAGCCCTGAAATTTGTGATGATCCAATGTAGAAACATCCAGAACATCTATAGCCAACCCTGGCTAGACAGGTGACGTTAGCAAGGAATAAACTATGGCTGTTGTAAACCTCTGAGGTAAACAGAAATACCTGTCATTACTTTCTTTTTGTTTATTCATTTCAGTTCATATTAAAATACATTCTAAAACTACACAATATTATACCAATACGATTGGTTGTAGGAACACAATATAGATTTTAAGTAGACCACAAAATAAATAGAAAATGGATGCTTGGTTAGATTAGTAGTATTTAATATAAGAAACTTGAAAAAAATATGCCAATTTGGACATCAGTTCACAAAAAAAATTTCCTAAAGACTAAAAAAAATTAAGGCTCAACAATAAATCTATAAAATAAATAAAAGCAGGAAAAGAAACAAAAAATTTTTTTCAATGAAGGCTAACTTAAAGTAAATAAAAATGTAAAAATTAATATTGAAATGAAATATGATATTTTAGAAAAATGTTACTTATAAATAATAGCAAGCTAGGCTTGATTTTCTGTGTGTCTAAATAAATATATGAGTGGTGGATAAATAGATAATTTAGCAGTAGAATATTGCATGCCAGTAAGAAAAAAATATCTTCAGTAAATATGTGCTGATAATGTGTAAATAATTTGTAAAAATTAAATATATAAAATCATATTTTACTAATAATGATAAATATGCAAAGACAAATCTCCCTTCTTTTTAATATATCAAATGAGCAAATATTTTTTTAAAGTAATACTGAAGGCTGGAGATGGTTTACTGAAAGCATTCTCATACTGTGGTAAGGTGCCAAAGACTTGCAAAAATTAATATTAATATTTTAGAAGGAAGAGTCAGGTTTCTTGCCCCCTCCTTCCTGTGGAAAATGGAGGGAGAAGAATGTAGGAGCTTCCTGGCTTACAAGGACGTACTATGTACTGAGATAAGAAACCCCTTTTTACTAAGAGGTCTAAAGGGCATTTTATGATTTAGGCCAAGCATTCAGAGAGATTTTGTAAATGTGATTTTTATAGTTGTGTATGATTTACACCAGCTCAAGATGGCTGATCTCATTCATGCTTAGGAAGGGCTATTATACTGTAAATAGAGAGGTTTTTGTAATAGGTTTAGAATGGAAGGAGTAAGGAGACTTGAACTCCCTCTCTTCCCCACACCTGTGAGGAAGAAGGTAAACAGCCAGGAATGTGGGAGAGGAAAGAAAGATTTAAGTAGCCCTCTCCTCTCCCCTTTCTTTCTCCTTAATGGGTGATTTACAAACACTTATCCTCTGACATCATGTAAGCCCCCCATCTTTTCCCCTCAACCTGTATGTGATCAAGTGTATATAACTAGCCTCAGAGCTATATTCGATACTACACAATTTGGGTCAGCTATACCCCATGTAAGTCATATGCAACCAGCTTATTAATAAATCTCTTAAAAATTCTTCTGTATCCTGCTTTGGTGTCTCTACATAACCTATGGAATTAAGGTACACTACTTTACAATATTACAACCATGGTAGAAGTGTAAATTGGTATAGACATTCTAGAAAACAGGTTGTATTATGTATTAAGAATCACAAAAGTATTTATATTATTTGCATCAGTAATTTCACATCTAGAAATCTACTTCAAAGAAATACTCAATAATTTAAAATAAACTTATATACAGAATTTTCACTGCATCTTTTTTATTTTTTAGAGTAAAGAATTAAATAAGAAATAACTTAAATATTCAATAGTGGAGTATACATATGAATGGAATCACCATTTTATGAGATAGAATTCATTTATTAAAATTAGGGGATTATAAAGAATTTTTAATATCTTAGGACATTGTTTGACATTAAATATACACTGCTCACAAAAATTAGGGGATTAGGGAACGTGCAGATACTCCAGTACTTTCAGCCTTTTGTATAGTGCATTTTCATCAATAAAATAAAAGTTTGTTTTGCATCTCATTTGTATAATCAAACAACTTTTTTTAACTTCTCATTTGATTTTCTGATGTTCTTGTTTAATAAAAAAATCAAATGTTTCTTTTTTTATTGCTTCATATGCATTTTTAAATATCCCCTAATTTTTGTGAGCAGTATATAATTTGAATTTAAAATTAATAATAATACTTTATACAATCTGAATTTGGAAAAAACATACATACATAAATATTAACTGGATTAAAATTTTTTTAAAAATTGTATTCCTAGGTTTTTATTTACTTAAAACTATTTGCCTTTCATAATCACAGTTGCTTATCCAAAGGGAAGTGGAATTTATAGAAACATGGTGTTTAATATACATATATAATATATAAGGTCTACCGGAAAGTTCTGTCCATTTCTATCACAACAAGTTTCGACACATAAGCACATGTTTATTTAGTGCATATGTGCCTCTCTATTTTTATCACTAAATGTATACATACTGACATAGCAAATTAACTAAAACAAAGTTGATTCATGTTAGTCTTATGTGTGAAACGATAGTGTACCCATGGCTACTGATAAAGTTCATTTACGCCACTGTAATTTTTACGAATTTCAACAAGGAAGAAATGCTATTAGAAGCATGTCTGTCGCATCCACCATATTCCCCAGATTTAGCACCCTCTGACTATCACTTGTTTTTGTCCTTACAAAATTGTTTGAAGGGCAAAATATTCAAAAATGAAGAAGATATCAAACAAGCACTGGTTCAATTTTTCGCATAAAAGATAAAACATTTTTCAAAACTGGGATATACAAATTGCTCTTACGCTGGCAAGAAATCATTAATAATAAATGGCAATTATATTATTTAATAAAGTTTATTGACGGTAAGAAAAATTTATATTTTGTTTTATTCCAAAAACGGACAGAACTTTCCGGTAGACCTTAAATATTTTTTTTATTTAAATGAGAGAAAAGGAGATAAAGAGACAGACTCCTGCATGTACTGAGACCGGGATTCACCTGGTAACCTCTGTCTAGGGCCAGTGCTCTGCCCATCTGGGGCCGTGCTTGCAAACAAGCTATTTTTAGCACTTTAGACAGAGGCTTCATAGAGCCATTCAACACCTGGGGTGATGAACTTGAACCAATCGAGCCATGGTCACTGGAGGGGAAGAAAGAGAGAGAGAAGGAGAAGGGGAAAGAAAAGAGGTGGAGAAGCAGATGGTCACTTCTCCTGTGTGTCCTGACTGGGAATTGAACCTGAGACTTCCATACACCAGGTTGATGCTCTACCACTGAGCCAACAAGCCAGGGTATATATATTTTCAGTAATAAGAATTAGTATTTACTTATTTATTTATTAAAACAGGCTAATAAACTTGGTGCCCAAAAGCATTTCTCATCAAGACCTTTTGAATGTAAATTTTAGTGAGAAAAGTGTAGTGAATAAAATTATCTTTTTACTATAAATTCTTAAGCATATTTTTTTCTAACGTGGTTTACATATTTGGTTACATTAAATGGTATGTTTATCTTTGAGGTTTCATTTCATTGTAATTATTTTAATGAAATTTGAGCTACAAATCAGTATATTATATCTTTTGACATTCTAATTAGAAATGGAGAAATCAGCTAGAGAGTCTTTTATTTTATTCTTCTGGTCCTGAGTTGACTGAAATGGATCTGTAAAATTTTCATAGGTTTTATGTCAAACACCTCAGGAAATTTGTAATGTCTCACAAGAGTAAAATTTTTTGTTTTTATGGAAGTGATGGCCTGAAAGATAACAGATTTGAATACATTAGAAAGATAGACAGATTTTATAATGTATTGTTTGAAGTTTCAAGAATTTAAATGTAGAGCAGGAGAAATCCGGTGAACACAGACCCAGCTAGAAGCTTCCATCCTACATTTTGAGCACTTCAAATGCATTTTGTGGGGAGCCAGTCTGATAGATACTTGCTGCTGCGTGTGTGCTGCCCACCACTACAGTGGACAGACGTGTTACCTGAGAAAGCTATTCATCTTGGAGGACTCTGCTCTCCAGATTTTCCAGGTCAGTTGTTAATCAAATGTCATTAGATTAACACAAAAATTAGAAACCCTAGGGGATTCATGAGTCGGAGTTGGGGCTGGGTGTTGGGGAGAAGAACTCTGCACTTTTAGTTTCTTTTATAAGGTCTGCCAGCAAGTTGACATTTTTCTTCTACTTTCAAAAGTGAGACGTTAACAATTATTGCTAGGTTACTTTTGTTCTGTATCTATTATGATTTCATCTATGTAATAGCTAGTGGTTATAGTTTACCAGAAAAGAATTTTTTCTCAGTTTTTCTAAACTACAACCTATTTTCTCTTGATTTCTCAGTGGTTGTGTAAAGAATTTTACCTTAACAGAATACTTTTATTAGGCTGGAGAGCTAGGCACTGACATCAGAAGTGTGAGCCTATGCAATTAGAGAGAAAGTGGCTAAGCTGAAAGTGGCAGATTAATTAATTAGCTATGGTGGTTGGCCTTTGTAGTGTGTAGCACAGAAGGTCCAGACCTGGAAAATTGATCTGGTGGTGTTGCGGGATCCAAAATAAACCACAACGAGAACCAGATGAAACAGACATAGCCTTTATTACTTACATACAGGGGCAGCACTAATGGTGGCCAGAGATGAAAGTTCTACACCCTGCTGGTTGAGGTTTTGGTCTAAATAGCTAAACCCTGGGTGGTTATTCATGTGAAACATTTTGTTTATGTACAAGCAAACAGGTGAATAGGGGGTAGGGAGACAGATATGCATTGTTCTGTATTATCCCTTTTTTATATTTATCTGGTGACTGACTCAGTTAAATTGTTTTTAGTAGCACCTTAGTTACAGTTTACTACCCTTTATCTCCTGGCCTGTGGTCAGGCTGGGGAGGAGGAAGGGCCATATCCAGCATCGATATACAGGTGGTAGCCAGACAATCTAGTGTACAATGGTAAATTTAGCTGTGATTCTGTTGGTTGTCTTATCCACAAAGAGGTATTATGGTGGAGGAAGTCAAATTGATACTAACGACTTGAAATTCAATGGAATTCAGAAATAAGGTTCCAGGCTATCATCCATTCAAAATAAGAACAGTGGTAGGCAAAGTAATGTAGGATAGTTAGAGTTAACCTGGCGTAAAGAACTTGAAGACTGCGTGGTCAACCCCTAAGATTGTTGTTTCCTGTGGTCCAGCTATACTCAGTACTTTGATTTAGTTAATAAAAATATTATTAAATAATAACAGCCGGTGGACTAAGATACTGAAAGACAATGTCATCATTACTTTCAGCCTGTTAGATAGCCTCAAGAATTCCTGGAGGGAAAACTTTGACAAATGTTAATAGTAAGAAGGAATGGGTAGAGAAAGATTTAATATTTTCCAAAGGTACCATAACTAGGACTTACATTAGTTTATTCAGTATTGGTAAATGCTGGGTGTTATTATTATTTTCATATTTAATTGAGGTGATAAGATTCAAAATGTTACATAGTGGCATTTTTAATGTTTGCTGCTCAGTACGTCATAGTTTTGAAATATATACTTTTGGACTCATATCTTTATGCATCTCACAGCCTATATTATATTGAGAGGAGCCAAAGGTGAATGTTCTCGGCATACTTTTATATACATGCCATTTGACTAACAAGATTGGGTATAAACTTCATTGGAAAATCTTTAGTGCTTTGTTGAAATATAATGAGTGTGTTACCGAACCATTTTATATGAACAGTTGTATGGCCAGTAGCCATGGCCACCATCACAGCTGCCTGGCCCATGCAGGTTCGCATTTGATTTGGACAGATGGTAATGAAACAACGGAGCCAAGAACTGGTGGGCCATTACCTTGGCCCAGTGGTAATGGGCCTAGCTTGCACCCAGTGGGCAAGAAATGCACACAGTGGGAAAACACTGCCCTTTCCATTCAGGGCTCCCAAAACCACTGACTTATCTGAGTTTCCTAGAATCAAAGGTTTGTATCTCATCAGCCTTATGCATTTCTGTTCCCCATCTCCTTCTCTCTGCACAAACTGTGCACAAACTGGCTTCTCCTTCAGCACTCTGCCATCTTCCCCTCTCTCTTCCACATGGTCTTTCTCTGCTCTCCTCCAGCATAGGCTCCTCTGCCCCATTTTATAGTGTAGAAATCAAAACTTTTAATCCAATATACAAATAAGGAAGTCTATGATACAAAGTCATTTATCTGAAGCATAAATGGGATTCCTTTTAAGAGTGTACCACCCCACATCATACAACAGTCAAGGGTGTGGGGAAAAGCTTAGTCTTAAAACTAAGCCTTAGGCTATAATGACCCTGCCTGCTTACAGCCTGTCCCCCACACTTAATGCAAACTATAAGCGAGCAAACATATACATCATATTTACAGACTTATTTGACCAACAACAGTCATCTGGGTACAGAGCACAATAGTCCATATTACAAGTCCTTTAATGTATTTACAGAGACAACTTCTTTGTCATCAAGGTGGGAAGCAAATTGGATGAATGCCAGATTTTCCTCTAAACCTGACTTCTCCAAAGTGCAAAACATATTCATAGAATTGGGATCAAACCTGTCACTATGAAAAAAAAAAAAAGAAAAAAAGATTAAAACCTGTAGATCCTTAGATCCTTGCAAAGGAGCTTAAGAAGTTAAGTTAGAGTAAAACTCTGCATGGCACCTGGAAGGCATGAAGCTGAAGGAGAGTGTGCTGATAACAGATGCGAAATGGGGACAACCAGAAGTACACAAGGAGATTAAAGTGCTGGTTACAGCAACAAATGACTTCAATAAGGATGAAATTAAGATATAAAGAGCAGAGGGATTTGTGCTGCTCAGGTTGTTGGTAGAAGTTATGAAAATTTTCTTCACTAATTTGTCAGCCTGAATGTAGTTTAAGCTGTTATGGGCAAATTGGATATTAACAATCACTGTTTGTTAGAGCATTAGCTCATGTTAATGAATGATTTCTGTATCAGTAAATGCCCAGGAAGCTCCATTCCCTTGTTGGTCTGAAAAAAGGTTGACAATTGGTTAAGCTTCCTTTAGTTATTATGTATGCTCAATATTTATATAAAGATTTAATAAATTAAATTTGGGAATTGAAGGAGAGATTTTGGGTTTTCAGTTTCGGGATTGTCATTTCATCCGTTGACAGAAGGAACAGTGGAATAGGATATGATCTAGAGAGAGGATGCTTTATTTCAGGTTCCTGAACAATTCAAGATGTCAGGAAGCACCTGAATTAAACCTTCCTTTCTTTCCTTCCTTTCATGCTTCTTAGCCATCCCATAATTTATTTCTTTTAACAGATTATTCAATTTAGAGTAAAGCTGTGAGGTGTTACAGAGTTAAATTTAGAACACACTCCTTATAAAAACTGGACATTTAAGTTGACTGCAAAGGTAACAGACTCATACTTGAGAGCTAAATGGGCACCATTGATCCCAAAAGGCACTTGTATCATTTTCTGGATATAAAGACCAAATATTGAAGAGTTGCCATCATTTTTTGGTTAATGGCAGAGAAATTTCTCCTGTTTTTGCAACTACTTTTTTTCTGCTTACACCATGTCACTTCCCCAGGAGAGAAAAGTAAGACTTCTTTGGTCAAAAACTTTTGCAGTAAGCATTTGTATGAGAAATATCTATGGAATTGCTAGCCCAAAGGCAGGCAGTATAGAACTGCATTTTATAACAAAAGAGAGAAAGATGCTCACAAGGTTTCTTGGCACAAATTTAAAGGCATATTTCTTCAATATTTCTTGATACTACAGCAGTATATTTTAATGGTATTTGTGTGTTGCTCAGAGAATTTTAACGCAGTTTTAAATTTCCTTAGCTACAATGACTTTGTCAGACTGCTGAACAACTGAAAATGTGAAAACAAACACTCTTGGTGAATACAAAAAGCTTACCAATTTGGAAGAGGTTTCAAAAGTAAAAATCTAGCTTGTCTCATCAAGGTAACATACTTTCTGTTGTTTCATCTGTTCACTCATTCTCTAGCTTTATTTATTATTTTCATCTGCTTAGGAATACCCTAAATTTCCATTAGATCCCTGAATAACTAACTCATTATAAATATAATTAAGTTATGTTAGTTATATTTAAACAAATTTTTGCAAACTTATTTTAAAGAGGTATAATCTACACTTAATTTAAAGCACACATCTTCACTTTAAAATATCATGTTTTTATGGGAAATAAAATTTTTAGTGTATGTTAAAACAAAACAGAATTTAGACTAATTATTTTATTTATGTAGGTACTCAAAACCTTTGGTGTTTTCTCTAAATAATCTGCTGAACAACCACTTCTTTTTAAATATTAAAAAGATAAAGTGCAAATAAAGTGAATTTGTAGTATCTGATAAGAATTTAGTTGATAAGAGCTGGGGGAAGAGCTAATGCTTCTTGTTGGATATTAACCAATTTAGCATAACCATAGGAACACGTATCACTGCATCAGTACTGTCAATACAAGTATGTCACTTGTGACTAATATTATTCTACAGCCATAAATATTTTCTTAACATTTAAAATTTTTGAAATAAATGATCAGTGTGTTAATGTTAACATGATTGAAAATAACAGCTACAGCTATCAATATTTTCTTAACATTTAGGGTTCTTGAAATAAATGATCAGTGTTAATGTTAATATGATTGAGAATGACCACTATGACTCAGTTGCTGACAAACTAGAGTTCATCCCAAAACATTTTATCAATAGCAAATATCAAGGCTAGAATCTTTACTTTTTTTTTTCCTCAAGTGAGAAGCAGGGAGGCAGAGAGATGGACTCCTGCATGTGCCCAACCATGACCCACCTGGCAAACAGACTAGAGGGAGATACTCTGCCCATTTGGGCTGTTACTTCATTGCAACCTGAGCCATTCTAGCACCTGAGGTGGAGGCCATGGAGCCATTCTCAGCACCCAGGCCAACTTTGCTCCAACGGAGCCTTGGCTGTGGGAGGGGAAGAGAGAGACAGAGAGAGGCCATGGAGCCATTCTCAGCACCCAGGCCAACTGTGCTCCAATGGAGCCTTGGATGTGAGAGGGGAAGAGAGAGACAGAGAGGAAGGAGAGGGGGAGGGGTGGAGAAGCAGATGGGATCTTCTCCTGTGTGCCCTGGCTGGGAATCGTACCCAGGACTTCTAAAAGGTTTTTTTAAATTATTTATTATTATTTTATTTTTAGAGAGAAAGAGGAAGGAAGAGAGAGAGATGAAAGACACTGATTTGTTCTGCTTATTTATACATTCATTGGTTGATTCTCATACGTACCCTGACTGGGAATCGAACCTGCAATGTTGGCATATCAGATCGATATGCTAACCAACTCAGCTACAAAGCCAGAGGCCATATTTCTGAAATGATTACTACATTAAAAGATAATTTGAAATTTTCAGAAGTTAAACTTAGGAAAAATTATTTTAACCTTAACAAGACAGGTAAATTTCGAAGTGATTGTTCTTATTTTTTATTATTCTTAACATGGAAGATATTACAGATCACTCTTCCCCACCTCCCATAAAAAGAGAGTTTAGTTCTCAACTATAAGATAATAAATACTATGTCTTGTTACTTTCATTATATATTTTCTAAATTTGATGTAAATGAGAAAAAATGTAATAATGTGAGTCACTATTATATCAATTTTAAACATACTTGATCTTGACCAAAGAAACAAGTTTTAAGAACTAGAAATGTAACCCGATAAGTAATAGGCATTAGCCACGAACATTAACTTAATTTTCAGATAAATAATAAATCTCTTTGGATTGTAAAACTAGGAGTTAATCCAGAGAATGGTTATTATCAACTCCAAGCCTTTTGAGGTTTTTAGTTGTTTTATTCAAATGAAGAGCTGTATGCCATCTTTTGTTACCACCCAATTAATTCTCAAAACCAATTAAGATAAAATCATACATAATAATCTCCTACTTATTACTAAATGTATAAAATTTGCCTCCATCACTTAGCTCTTTTGACCCACCATTGACAGTTTCTGATTAGTGGAGCTCCAGTACTCTGCTTCTTTGCAGACATTTGGAATGAGACATCCACTTCCACTTGCTAATTCAAGTCGACACTGCACATTCTCTCTAATTTGAATGACTCCATAATTGTTTGTCTTTGAAGATCTGACTTCACATTATTTAGTTTTTTAAAATCATTCTCGGTTGAAAATATAATACTAACCCATTGTGATGTGATCAGTCTGACTGTTGCCTGCTTATCCTTCTTATTCATATAAATCCAAATAAAAGCCTAAGTATTAGAAGTAACCTTTTTATATAAGTTTGTAAAATCAAGTGTGTAAATTATATTCCTAATTAATTTTGATTTGGACAGTTGACTTTATTTTCTCACTCTGTATAATGTTCTACACATTTTTTTTTTTTTTTTGTATTTTTCTGAAGCTGGAAACGGGGAGAGACAGTCAGACAGACTCCTGCATGCGCCTGACTGGGATTGACTGGCACGCCCACCAGGGGGGCCACTCTGCCCACCAGGGGGCGACGCTCTGCCCCTCTGGGGCGTCGCTCTGCTGCGACCAGAGCCGCTCTAGCGCCTGGGGCAGAGACCAAGGAGCCATCCCCAGCGCCCGGGCCATCTTTGCTCCAATGGAGCCTTGGCTGCAGGAGGGGAAGAAAGAGACAGAGAGGAAGGAGGGGGGGGGGGTGGAGAAGCAAATGGGCGCTTCTTCTGTGTGCCCTGGCCGGGAATCAAACCCGGGTCCCCCGCACGCCAGGCCGACGCTCTACCGCTGAGCCAGCCGGCCAGGGCCAATGTTCTACACATTTTTAAACATTCATTCAAGTAGTTTTATATTGTATGGTATTAGAAAAAATGTTTTAAGTGTATTTGATTATATTTTTTTATAAACATAATTTAGCATTGTATAAATTTAAATTTGCTGCAAGATTATTGTGAAATTTAGTGCTGATATATTTTTACCATCTGAATTTGAAAATAGTTATGTCTATGTCAGAAAATTAACAGCATTCAAATGTACTTTTATGCTTCAATATATACAAATTTGGTTAAAGTATGTTAAAGAAATATATTTTAAAGATAAAAATTAATGAATTGGTGTTTATGAAAAACTTTGGGGTAAACCATAAATGTTATAGCTCTGTGAAATTAATTTGCTTAACATATAAAATGGCAATAAATTTATTTTATGTATATATCTATAAAGCTTCATGAATATTTCTCAGTTCTGATTAGGTAAATATATATATAAGATATCTCATATATCTAATGTATGTTTTTCAGTGGCAGTAACAATAATCTTTTTTTTAATTAATTAATTTTTTTTTACAGGGACAGAGAGAGTGTCAGAGAGAGGGATAGATAGGGACAGACAGACAGGAACAGAGAGATGAGAAGCATCAATCATCAGTTTTTCATTGCCGTTGCGACATCTTAATTGTTCATTGATTGCTTGCTCATATGTGCCTTGACCGGGGGCCTTCAGCAGACTGAATAACCCCTTGCTTGAGCCAGTGACCTTGGGTTCAAGCTGGTGAGCTTTTTGCTCAAACCAGATGAGCCCGCGCTCAAGCTGGCAACCTCAGGGTCTCGAACCTGGGTCCTCTGCATCGCAGTCCAATCCTCTATCCACTGCGCCACTGCCTGGTCAGGCAGTAACAATAATCTAATAGTGATTTCTAAATGTGATTTTAACGAGAAATGAGAACATTTCTGTAATTTTGTGAAAGAGATTGGCTTAAAATACACTAAAGAAAATTAGAAAGTAAAATAACTTCTAATTGTCTTAACTTCAAAATGTCTTCTTTGAAGCTGTTACATATTTTCCTCATATTGCATAAATAATGTTCTCATAATTTTAATATTATAATTAGCAGTAAAAATATTTGTTAACCAAATGGTGTGAAAACCAATTTTTGTTTCAACCCTGAAATTTAAATACCTCAGGTGAAGTTTGATTACATGTCAATGCCTCTAGTCATCAATCACACAAGGATTTAAGGACAAGACAGAAAAATTGGTTAAGAAATTAACCAAGCATTGGACGCAGAATAAACTCACCCAGTCTTAAAATTAGTAAGACATGCAGTTAAAAAGTAGGTTAAAATTAAAGAACTTATGAATGAAATAGCTGCTATTTTTTCAAAGATTTAGAAAAGAAAAACATTTGTTTAGAAATTAAGAATTTGTTATGATTAAAGGAAAGAAAGATGGCAGAAAAGATATTTAAAATATAATGGTATTTTTGGCAATCTTACTCTCAGGTAATAAACTACTTTCTTAACATTATGCAAATGCTGGTATATGTTTTTAAAATGTATATTATTTGAGTGATGGGCACATAACACAATCAACAGTTCAAATGCTATAGAGATGTTTACCTGAAACCTATGTAGTCTTATTGATTGATGTCAACTCATTAAATTTAATTTCTAAGAAACAAGGGAAAAAAGAAAATAATGCATATTCTGCCAGATTTATGAATTCCTCTCAACTGAATAAATAAAATAAATGAGTCAGTTAGTCTATACTATTTTTCACTGAAACTACCAGTTGCCCTCAAACAAAGTCTTGAATTAATAAATAGAAACTTAAATAGCTTAAAAGAAATTCAGGTATTGTTTTTCAATACAAAGTGGAGATAAAATATAAAACAGAATGTCAACAATGTCAACAGAAACAACAATCATTAAACAATTTGATACAAGTGGGAATACATTCTGAAATAGAAATCTGGATCTCTAAATTGCTAGGAAACTTGATCATAACAGTGACCTCTATCTACATTTGATTTAACTTTAATCAACTTAGAAGAGGCATCTTTTTAAAATAAATTGTATCTATATTTGCAGCCAATTTTTCACCTGAAAACATTTCTCTTACAAAGACATTAATACATTTTTGAATAATGTTTTTAATAATAAAATGACCCTCAAGGCTTTGTTTCCTCTATAGAGGAAGAACATGCATTCCTTTGCCAGCAGTTGCCATTTTTTAAAGCCTTCCATTTAGCATTGGAAATGAAGAAATATCTTTCTGTGGTTTGGTTTCATAGCTTTGATACTTTATTGGCTCCAATTTAACTGAAAGAGATTGAGAGTTCAATGCTCAAAAGAGGTGCTGAAAAAAATCATTCCTCTGGTAATGCTACTTTATCTATATTACAGAATTTTGGACACTAAAATAATAAAGTATATTTAATGAATATCTTGACTGTGTGTATGTGTTTTAGGTTGTTGTTCTGGGCTAAAGGAGAGTTTGAAAGCTCCCATTTTCCTCTTATACTCAATGGACAGACAGTTGTGCCTGAGAAATGACTGAATGCTTTTTAGAAATTAAAAATAGTGTTTTCAACTGCATGCTTTTGTAGAGGTAACTACATAATCATATATTCATTCAACAGACCTTCGTTGATAATCTACTAGGACCTGGATCTCTTGAGCTGTAAGATGCATGAGGGTAGGCACCATGCTGATTCACTTCTGTACCCCAGAAATGTAAACAAATTTGATGACAAGAAATAAATGCAGATACTATGCAAGGCTCTGATGTTAAAGGAATGGTTTTGTCACTGTACTTGGAGACTGGTCTTTAGTAATTAGGGAATAGAAGAATTTTAGGCAGATGGGATGTAATGTGTCATCCTTAACATAGAAATGTTAGGAGACATTGCATTATCTTAGTAGCGGTAATAGCATTGTGAACAAGAGTGGCCAAAGATAGAGTGGTGAAGAGAAGACAAATTTGAGAAATATGAAAACAAAACAAAACAAAAAACTGACAGCATTGAGTAGTCATCCTCTTTTACCCCAATTTGAAGGATTAACTTCCCACCCATCTTGGTCCTTGGTCCCACTTATTTTTTAAACTTTCCTTACACAGTGATGACTCTAATTCTATCACTAGCCCAGGTCTTTCTTTTGAGATATACCAATCATAAACACCTTCTTTCTCCAATTGTGTGTTTCAAAGGAATCTCCATGGTCACACAATTTCATTCCCGTGTCCCTTATCTTAGACTTTAGCCCCATCACATATGACTGGTGTTTCAAGCCAGAACTGCTTATTCCACCGAGTAATGTTATTCCTATGTGGTGGCGCTTTGTTATAAATACACTGATAGTCACGTTGCACTTTGGTCACGGATTTGAATTTAGCGAGCCACAGAACACACTGAACTTTCCTCTGTACCATCCACATCTTGACTGGCATGGCTGTGGGCTGCTCCGCTGTATAAACGGTGTTACATCATCATCTGCGCATGCGCACATGCTGCCACATCATCCTACAGAAACTGGGAGGGTTTTCCTTTTATTTGGTGCAGATTTCACATTTCTATCGTCTTTTGTTGCTTTCCTGTGGCAAGTCAAAAGTGCACTATGACTTTATGGACACACTGTATATTGGTGTAATTTCTCCATTAATGTTTGGCTTCCTCACTAGACTGAAAGCAAGGTACATTTGTTTTGCTCAGCAAAATACCTTTAGATCCTGATACAATGAATAGTACATACTGTATTATTTTGGTGAATAAATACCAATTGAATGAATGGATGGCAATGATTAATTAAACGGAATAAACAAAAATTTTCAATATATACCAAAAATTTACTGAAAGCAAAGATCATACTTTTAATTATTCTGTACATGTGCTCACAAAGTTAAACATGTACACACATATATATATATATATATACACACACACAGTAATTAAAATTGAAAATACTTTTTTATAAATGACTGGAAAATAAAATATAAGAAAAAGCCACATTGAAATGTTAAGAACTCTTTAACTTTTCTTTGAGTTATGCTTTAGACAATCACGGTAATCAGAGAATAACTTGGAGTTTATCTTAAAGAAAAAAAAAGATACAGTACTTTCTGAGGTTCTATTATATCTAAATTCAATATGTGGTTTTAAGAAATTACTTTAAAGGTTACCACATGGAGGCCAAATGATTGTGAAATAAAATGCCATATAGTACACAATAAAAATGTCTGTTTTGTTGACTTTCTTTCTTTCTTTTTTTTAAACAGACAGAGAGAGTCAGAGAGAAGGACAGACAGACAGGAAGGGAGAGAGATGAGAAGCATCAATTCTTTGTTGTGGCACCTTAGTTGTTCATTGACTGCTTTCTCATATGTATCTTGACCGGGGGCTACAGCAGACTGAGTGACCCCTTGCTTGAGCCAGTGACCTTGGGCTCAATCTGTTGAACCTTGCTCAAACCAAATGAGCCTGCGCTGAAGCTGACGACCTCAGGGTTTCAAACCTGGGTCCTCTGAGTCTCAGTCTGATGCTTTATCCACTGCACCACTGCCTGGTCAGGCTGTTGACCTTTTTGAATCTATTTCTCATGGAGTACTCAACCAAATCTTGTTAAAGTCTTGTTAATAAGGCCTTTGTGAAGGAAACTTTCTTTCATAAGTTCATTTAGTAACTGTAGGTCCCAGTAAGGTAACAATAAATATATTTCCTGGGAATTCAGCTTAGTCTAAACTGAAAAAAAACCAGAGTCTTGTTCTCCTACAAATTGCTTTGAGACGGGGACAATGAGAAGAGCTCAAATACTAGAAAATTTATATTTCATTCAGCTCTCATGTTTTGTATTTATGTTTGTTTTAAATGAAGGAATGGTTTTCTTTTCCATGTAAAGGTAAAGACGTAAACTAAAACAAGAAGAGTGACAATTTCAAAATATATAACAGTTAATACATAACTGAAGAAATGTTAAGATGCATATAATTAATGCCCAATGAATTGACCTTATTAAGATTATTATATGAGTGCAGAGGATGGAAAACCTAGCCCGGGTGGGAGTCATAAATATTTTTACAAAAGAGATCAAGTTTGAATCAAGGCTAGTAAAATTAGTAAAAATAGTATATACTGTATCTCTTCTTCAGTTAGAATTTCTGGCAAATATTTGCTTATAACACCATTTTAGCTTGTATCTTCTCTTGCTCCACAACTATTAGCACAATTCATAAATAAATAAAAACATATATCAAATGTAAGGTGAAAATACACTCTGGAAGAATATTCTTAATAAACTCTTACAAAAATATCAAAAACCATTTTTTCTGAGGTGTCTAAGTGAGATAGGGAGGTTATCCTTCTGGAACCTCTATGCATACCAGATTCTTGGTGTGGGGCCACTCAACCACCCCAGGAGATCTCTAAGGAGCATGCACAAGAGAAGCCAAAAAAAAAGTGATGTTTTATTAGTAATAAATACCTTTTAAATAACACTTTGTCTGCTCAGAAACCCTATCCTGAAGCTCAGATATTAAGCTCACTGGAATCAGAAGACAGAAACCGGATTCAGAGCCAGACAGAAAGCATTTGCTCCACTGTCTGTGGATGAGGCAGCCTGGCCTGCTTGCAGTGGACTTTTTAGGCCTGAATGGCCCAGTTCCAGCTTCCCCCATCTGGAGAAACTCAAGGAGAAATAAATATCCCAGGTTAAGTTCTTCATGCCAGGAGAATCTAAGAATCGTGACAAGATTCTTTTCTGTCTTTGAAAATATATCTCAGATACTGCAGGTTGTCTGCTGAGCTAATTGGGTCTCCAGGCTCTAAGTAGTCTCTGTCAAGACTTGCCCTAAGGGGCTGTGAGTGGAACTAAGCAGAGGGTCATCCCCAGAGAAATATCTTACCATAGCAAGAAGATAGGCAGCAAAGTGACAATGGAAATGATCACTGTTATGAGACCAAGACATAGGAAGTCAACTTTATTTACCTAATGGAAATCTAGAAATAGCTTGGGCCAAACTCACCTCCAAATTTATACTACTTAGTTCAAATGACAATGGAGGGCAATATATGACATACTGTGTTTATGGAAAAACTGAGTAAGAGGGGCCTATCGTAGTCAAAGGACCTGAATATGGGGGGACTCAGATTACAAGCAGCCTGAAAACATTTAGTAACAGTTACTTTTAGAAGTCACTTTAAAAAAATTACAATATTTATTCATCGTCTTTTCTTTTTTTTTTTTTAAATAAATTTTTATTAATGGTAATGGGATGACATTAATAAATCAGGGTACATATATTCAAAGAAAACATGTCTAGGTTATTTTGTCATTAAATTATGTTGCGTACCCCTCGCCCAAAGTCAGATTGTCCTCCGCCACCTTCTATCTAGTTCTCTGTGCCCCTCCCCCTCCCCCTAACTCTCTCCCTCCCTCCCTCCCATGTCCTCCCTCCCCCCACCCCTGGTAACCACCACACTCTTGTCCATGTCTCTTAGTCTCATTTTTATGTTCCACCAATGTATGGAATCATGTAGTTCTTGTTTTTTTCTGATTTACTTATTTCACTCCTTATAATGTTATCAAGATCCCACCATTTTGCTGTAAATGATCTGATGTCATCATTTCTTATGGCTGAGTAGTATTCCATAGTGTATATGTGCCACATCTTCTTTATCCAGTCTTCTATTGAAGGGCTTTTTGGTTGTTTCCATGTCTTGGCCACTGTGAACAGTGCTGCAATGAACATGGGGCTACATGTGTCTTCACGTATCAATGTTTCTGAGGTTTGGGGGTATATACCCAGTAGAGGGATTGCTGGGTCATAAGGTAGTTCTATTTGCAGTTTTTTGAGGAACCACCATACTTTCCTCCATAATGGTTGTACTACTTTACAGTCCCACCAAGAGTGAATGAGGGTTCCTTTTTCTCCACAGCCTCTCCAACATTTGCTATTACCCATCTTGTTGATAATAGCTACTCTAACAGGGGTGAGGTGGTATCTCATTGTAGTTTTGATTTGCATTTCTCTAATAACTAATGAAGCTGAGCATCTTTTCATATATCTGTTGGCCATTTGTATCTCTTCCTGGGAGAAGTGTCTGTTCATGTCCTCTTCCCATTTTTTTATGGGATTGTTTGTTTGTTTGTTGTTGAGTTTTATGAGTTCTTTGTAAATTTTGGATATTAGGCCCTTATCTGAGCTGTTGTTTGAAAATATCATTTCCCATTTAGTTGGCTGTCTGTTTATTTTGATATCAGTTTCTCTTGCTGAGCAAAAACTTTTTATTCTGATGTAGTCCCATTCATTTATCTTTGCCTTCACTTCTCTTGCCATTGGAGTCAAGTTCATAAAATGTTCTTTAAAACCCAGGTCCATGATTTTAGTACCTATGTCTTCTTCTATGTACTTTATTGTTTCAGGTCTTATATTTAGGTCTTTGATCCATTTTGAATTAATTTTAGTACACGGGGACAGGCTGTAGTAGAGTTTCATTCTTTTGCATGTGGCTTTCCAGTTTTCCCAACACCATTTGTTTAAGAGGCTTTCTTTTCTCCATTGTGTGTTGTTGGCCCCTTTATCAAAGATTATTTGACCATATATATGTGGTTTTATTTCTGGGCTTTCTATTCTGTTCCATTGGTCTGAGTGTCTATTTTTCTGCCAATACCATGCTGTTTGGATTATCGTGGCCCTATAATATAGTTTAAAGTCAGGTATTGTAATGCCCCCAGCTTCATTCTTTTTCCTTAGGATTGTTTTGGCTATTCGGGGTTTTTTATAGTTCCATATAAATCTGATGATTTTTTGCTCTATTTCTTTAAAAAATCTCATAGGGATTTTGATGGGAATTGCATTAAATTTGTATATTGCTTTGGGTAATATGGCCATTTTGATTATATTTATTCTTCCTATCCAAGAACAAGGAATATTTTTCCATCTCATTGTATCTTTTTCGATTTCCCTTAACAATGCTTTGTAATTTTCATTATATAAGTCCTTTACATTCTTTGTTATGTTTATTCCTAAGTATTTTATTTTTTTTGTTGCAATCGTGAAGGGGATTATTTTTTTGAGTTTGTTTTCTAATATTTCATTGTTGGCATATAGAAAGGCTATGGACTTTTGTATGTTCATTTTGTATCCTGCGACCTTACTGTATTGGTTTATTGTTTCTAATAATCTTTTTGTGGAGTGCTTCGGGTTTTCGATGTATAGGATCATATCATCAGCAAAAAGTGATACCTTTACTTCTTCTTTTCCGATATGGATGCCTTTTATTTCTTTGTCTTGTCTGATTGCTCTGGCCAGAACTTCTAGCACCACGTTAAATAAGAGTGGAGAGAGTGGACAACCCTGTCTTGTTCCTGATTTAAGGTAGAAAGTCCTCAGTTTTATGCCGTTTAATAGGATGTTGGCTGATGGTTTATCATATATGGCCTTTATCATGTTGAGATATTTTCCTTCTATACCCATTTTGTTGAGAGTCTTAAACATAAAATTGTGTTGTATTTTATCAAAAGCCTTTTCTGCATCTATTGATAAGATCATGTGGTTTTTGTTCTTTGTTTTGTTGATATGGTGTATTACGTTAACCGTTTTGCGTATGTTGAACCATCCTTGAGATTCTGGGATGAACCCCACTTGATCATGATGTATTATTTTTTTAATATGTTGTTGTATTCGGTTTGCCAGTATTTTGTTTAGTATTTTAGCATCTGTATTCATTAGAGATATTGGTCTGTAGTTTTCTTTCTTTGTGCCATCCTTGCCAGATTTTGGTATGAGGGTTATGTTGGCCTCATAAAATGTGTTTGGAAGTATTGCTTCTTCTTCAATTTTTTGGAAGACTTTGAGTAGAATAGGAACCAAGTCTTCTTTGAATGTTTGATAGAATTCACTAGTATAACCGTCTGGGCCTGGACTTTTATTTTTGGGGAGGTTTTTAATAGTTTTTTCTATTTCCTCCCTGCTGATTGGTCTGTTTAGGCTTTCTGCTTCTTCTTGACTCAGTCTAGGAAGGTTGTATTGTTCTAGGAATTTATCCATTTCTTCTAGATTGTTGTATTTGGTGGCATATAATTTTTCATAGTATTCTACAATAATTCTTTGTATATCTATGATGTCTGTGGTGATCTCTCCTCTTTCATTTTGGATTTTATTTATTTGAGTCCTGTGCCTTTTTTCCTTGGTGAGTCTTGCCAAGGGTTTGTCAATTTTGTTGATCTTTTCAAAGAACCAGCTCCTAGTTTTATTGATTTTTTCTATAGTTTTTCTGTTCTCTATTTCATTTATTTCTGCTCTGATTTTTATTATCTCCTTTCTTCAGCTGGTTTTGGGTTGCCTTTGTTCTTCTTTTTCTAGTTCCTTAAGGTGTGAAGTTAAGTGGTTTACTTCGGCTTTCTCTTGTTTGTTCATATAGGACTGAAGTGATATGAACTTTCCTCTTATTACTGCTTTTGCTGCATCCCAGAGATTCTGATATGTTGTATTTTCATTTTCATTTGTCTGTATATATCTTTTGATCTCTGCGCTTATTTCTTCTTTGACCCATTCATTTTTTAGAAGTATGTTGTTTAGTTTCCACATTTTTGTGGGTTTTTCCCCCTCTTTTTTGCAGTTGAATTCTAGTTTCAAGGCTTTATGATCAGAAAATATGCTTGGTACAATTTCAATTTTTCTAAATTTGCTGATATTGTCTTTGTGGCCCAACATATGGTCAATTCTTGAGAATGTTCCATGTACACTAGAGAAAAATGTATATACTCTGTCGCTTTGGGATGAAGTGTCCTGTAGATGTCTATCATATCCAGGTGTTCTAGTATTTCGTTTAAGGCCACTATATCTTTATTGATTCTCTGTTTGGATGACCGATCTAGAGCCGTCAGCGGTGTATTGAGGTCTCCAAGTATGATTGTATTTTTGTTAGTTTTTGTTTTAAGGTCAATAAGTAGCTGTCTTATATATTTTGGTGCTCCTTGGTTTGGTGCATATATATTAAGGATTGTTATGTCTTCTTGATTCAACTTCCCCTTAATCATTATGAAATGACCATTTTTGTCTCTGAGTACTTTTTCTGTCTTGTAGTCAGCATTATTAGATATGAGTATTGCTACGCCTGCTTTTTTTTGGGTGTTGTTTGCTTGGAGTATTGTTTTCCAGCCTTTCACTTTGAATTTGTTTTTATCCTTGTTGCTTAGATGTGTTTCTTGTAGGCAGCATATAGTTGGATTTTCTTTTTTAATCCATTCTGCTACTCTGTGTCTTTTTATTGGTAAGTTTAATCCATTTACTTTTAGTGTAATTATTGACACTTGTGGGTTCCCTACTGCCATTTTATAAATTGCTTTCTGTTAGTTTTGTATCTAGTTTGATTCTTCTCTTTTGTTTTTCTATCATTTGATTTTGTTTGTTTGTGTTCCATACTTCTTTCCTCTGTTGCTACCTTTTTTAAGTCAAGTGTTTTTGTGGTGGTTTTTTCAAGGGTAGTTACCATTAAGTAATGAAAAGGGTACCTACCATATTCATTGTAGTACCCTATCTTATAAGTATTTCTGCACTTCATCGTCCTTTGCTACTGTTAATCTCCATCCTCTCTCCCCTTTTTTCCCTTTGTTGTCACAGTTTAAGTTTGGTTTTATTGTGTTCTTGGTGGAGCTGTTACTTGTGGTGTTGTTTTCTTTTGTTCTTTGAATCTGGTTGGAAAACCCCCTTTAGTATTTCCTGGAGTGGGGGCTTTCTGTTGATAAATTCTCTCATCTTTTCTGTATTTGTGAATTTTTTTATATCTCCTTCATACTTGAAGGATAGCTTTGATGGGTATAGTATTCTTGGCTGAAAGTTCCTCTCTTTCAGGGCTTTAAATATTGGGGTCCACTCTCTTCTAGCTTGTAGAGTTTCTGCTGAGAAATCTGATGATAATCTAATAGGCCTTCCTTTATATGTTGTACTCTTCTTTTCCCTGGCTGCCTTGAGAATTTTTTCTTTGTCATTGGTTTGTGTCTTCTTTATTATCATGTGCCTTGGAGTGGGTTTGTTGGGGTTAAGAAAACTTGGTGTTCTGTTTGCTTCTTGAATTTGAGGCTTTAGTTCTTTCCACAGGCTTGGGAAGTTCTCGTCTATTATTTGTTTGAGTATATTCTCCATTCCATTTTCTTTCTCTTCTCCCTCTGATATACCTATTATTCTTATGTTATTCTTTCTGATGGAGTCAGACAATTCCTGTAGGGCTTTCTCATTTTTTATTATTTTTAAGTCTCTTTCTTCTTCTCTCTGTTGTGCCTCAAGTTGTTTGTCTTCTATTTCACTAATCCTATCCTCAATCTGGGCTGTTCTGTTAGCTAAGCTTGTTACCTCGTTTTTCAGCTCGTGAATTGAGTTTTTCATTTCTGTTTGATTTGTTTTAATAGTTTCAATTTCCTTGGTAATATATTCTTTGTGTTCATTGAGTTGTTTTCTGATCTCCCTATATTGCCTTTCTGTGTTTTCTTGTATATCTCTGAGTATTTTTAAGATTTCTATTTTAAATTCTCTGTCATTTAGCTCCAAGGCTTCCAATATGTTAAGTCTTTTCTCCATAGATTTTTCCACATCTATTTGTGTTACCTCTCTTTCTTTTGTATCCATAATATTCGATTTCCTCTTTCTTATTGGCATCTGAGGGTGGTCTTGTTGATAGCACTAATTAGAATTAATAAAGTGTAAAAAGTAAAAAAAAAAGGGTAAAACACCCCACAAAAAAAAAAAACAGTAATAATTTATTATTTCCCCCTTTTTTTCTTTCTTCTCTTTCCCTCCTCTCCCCTCCTCAGGGAAATATCGTGCCTATAATGGAGGGCCTGATTTGGGGTGAAGAGTTCAAGGGGCAAAAAAAGGGAGTAGGGACCTACTAAATGCAAAAAAAAAAAGGAAGAAAATTTTAGACAAGCATAACATGATTTTCTTGTAAGTGATGGTCAACTAAGAGATATAATGAGAGGGATAAGAGGGAACCAGAAAAAAGGACCAAAAAAAGAATAATAAAGAAGAAAAAATAAAAATAATAAGTAAAAATCTGTTGTATTAAGTGGAGCGAAGACTAAATACAATGGAGACCTTGGGTTGGGAGGACCCAAAATGCCACAAAAATAAACAAACAAGAAAAAAACAAAAACAAAAGCAAAAAAGAAAAATAAAGCCAAAAAAAGCCTTGAGTCCCAAATTAACTAATTTGTTCGTGATTGAGGAGTAAATGGGAGGAAAGTAAAACGAGAAAAGAAAAAACGAATAGAAAGGAAAAAATAAGAAAAAGAGAAAAACAAAGGAAGAAATAAAAAAGGAGAAAAAAACAAAATATAACAAATCCAAAAAAAAAAAACAAAAGAGGAGAGAGTGAGAGTTAAGTGTTTTGGAGTATAACCTTAAAGGAGGGTGAGGATGAAGAAGAGAAATAAAATGTAACACTTATGGGTAGTGTAGTTCAAGAAAAGGGAAGCATAAGATGGGCAGAGAATAGAAGGACCGAGGTGGAGGAAATAAAGGCCATAAGATAGAAGAAACAAACAACAACAACAAAAAAAATTAGTGGAAAAAGTTTTAAAGTCTGTGGATTTTTCTTGATTTTGAGAGGTTAACTTCTTCCTTTTTCTTTTCTCTCCCTCTTCCTGGTCGGTGACTCTGTACCCCAGGCTCTGCCCCTGTGTCACACTTAGGTAGGGATTTGCAGTTGATGGGATTCTATGGCAATGTCATATAATTGGCTTTAGTCTTGCTGGTAGTCAAGGCTTGTTGGTGTTTGCAGGGTCCAACGATGAGAGAGTTTGCTTTCCTGGATTCTCTCTCCTAGTCCCCCCTTCCTGAATTAGCAGCCTGGTGATCCAGCTATAAGGCTGCAACTGCTTCTGCCTGGGGAGTAAGAGGCTCAAAGAGCTGGGAAATCCCCACTCTATCCCCACTCAGTGCAAGGCTTTGGGAAAGGTTCTGGCAGTCAGGGCCTCCAGTGTAATCAGGCGGGGGTGGGAGTCAATTGTTGTCAAGGTGACTGTTCAGCGCCTAGTATTCAGTTGGACCTCTCAACCCAGGCTTTCCACACTTTGTAGCCTGTTTTGGCTGGGAAGAAGAGGCACTAGTCTCTGCTTGCGACTAGTGTAGTATAGATCTTATTATCTGCCAAGTCCCTCTTGTTAGCGTTTGTCCCTGAATATGGAGGCTCTATCAATCAGAAGTTGCTCCCGCCCCTTTAGCGAGAGGCACTAAAAAATATCACGCCTCTTGTCTTGGGTCGCTGAACTGAGAGAGATCTTATCAATTAGAACCAAGGGTGCGCAGATTTCATGGGTTAAGCTAATTTCAGTGATTGGGTCGCAGCTGTGTTTCCGAAGGTATTTTAGGCTGCCTGCGCGTGCCCCTCCCCCAATGCTTGATTGTTAGCTTGAATGGCTGGGTGAGGTGCCCCGCCCACGGAGAGAATCTCCCAAGTAGAAGACCACCCTGGTGCCTCTCCCGCTCGCCCTGCCATTGGCGGCTGGATAGCACCAGGCGCAGGATAATGGGGCACCGTGGGTGTGCAGGACAGTAGGGCGCCTCTGGGCGTGTGGAATGCCCAGGGCACGTGCGCGAATGGGGTGCTCTGGGCACCGGTGGCTGGCGACTCTCACTCGCAGTACGCAGGCCGCTGGGAACGTTAGCGGTGCTCGCTCTGCAACCGTACTGGGGGCGCCGGTGGCTGCTCGCCGCTCCCGAGTGTGGGCGGTGCTCGCTCTGCAACCGTACCAGGCGCGCGCCCGCAGCTGCTTGAGGCTCCCGAGTGTGGGCTGACTCACCACATGTGCACTCCCTCGCGGCTTGAATGAACGTCGCTGCGGTAGCTTCCTCCACACCCTCGTCTCTCAGATTCAAGTGATAACAGTCCTTTCGCTTTCAGTTTGTGTGGAACTCCGGAATGCTCCGAGGATAAATTTTTCTGTTTCTAGTTGATAAATTTGTTGTGATTTAGGGGAGATCTGTTGGACGCGCTGCTCACGGCACCATTTCCGTGACGTCACTCTCTGATCGTCTTTTCATTAAGCTGAGGTACTGAATATGAGCTCAAAGTTTTAGTACAAAATAAAAGAAATGGTAAAAAATGGCAAGTTTATGGATTCTCTACCAAAAGTCATATTCTTCTAGCACTAGTCTTGCTTCCCCATGTCGCCCTTCCCCAGCAGACACTATTTTTTTAATGAAATGATTAGATTTATCACCTAGTAGATGGAAATCTTCAATAGTAAAAAAAAAAAAAAATTAAACTGCCAAAATTTTGAAGAGGAAAAAAAATCTTCATGCACCTAAAATAAATTAATTATAATATTTAACTTGTAGATAACAGTGGTGAAAAAAGATGCTACTTTCATCATTTATTCCAAGCTGCCAAAAGCGATATTGGAGACATTGATTAAAAAAAAGAACTAAATTTGAAATTTAAATAACACAAATATTTCATTTTTAGCTGTTCTCCTTTTATTCTCAGGCAAATTCATTCTTCTTTCCAGCTTGGCTGGGCTGATTGTGCACCTTCATAATATACTTTTTGGAATGATTTAAATGTATTTCCTTAAAACAGAAAAAATAAATAAATGGAATTTATTTTATAAAGCGCACATACCTTGATATGTTTTAACATGCAATTCTTAACTCAAATATATTTTAAAGTTTTATTTGAAATTACAAGCTTTAGAATTTAGAAATGTAGGAAAGGTGAGAGAAGGAAGAATTTGACTTATAATATGAAGTAGGATTTCTCTCTTAAAAGAGTCTTCATGGGTTTCATTTTATTTAACCTGCCTTCATTTATCTTATTTATTTATTAAATTTATTGGGTACAAGTTTCAAGTGTACATCTCAATGAAACTTCATCTGCACACTGAATTGTATGTCCATTGCCCCAAACAAAATCTTTCTGTTTCCATTTTCTCCCTTTTTTCCCTCTTCTCCTCCCCCCCCCACCGCCCCTACACAAACACTCCCCTTTTTCCTCTGGCTATCACCACACTGTTGTCTGTGTCTGTATATTTTATACATATTTTTTTTGCATAATCCATTCACTTTCTTTCATCCAGACCCCAACCCTTCTCCACTCGGACAGGTGTCACTCTGTTTCATGTATCCAAGCTTCTGTTTCTAATTTGTTCATTAGTTCATTTTGTTTATTCGAGTGCACATATAGGCCAGCCAGTTGGCTCATTGGTAGAGTGTTATCCCAGTGTGTGGATTCAATTCATGGTCAGGGCACACAGGAAAAGCACCCATCTGCTTCTCCACCCCTACCCATCCCATTTCTCTTTCTCTTTCTCTCTCTCTGTCTCTCTCTTCCCCTCGTACAGCCATGGCTTGATTGGAGTGAGTTGGCCCCAGGCCCTGAGGATGGCTCCATGGCCTCTGCCTCAGGTGCTCAGAAGAGCTTGGTTGCAGAGCAATGATGCAACTCCTCAGATGGGCAGAGCATTGCCTCTAGTGGACCTGCTGGGTGAATCCCCATCAGGGCACATGCAGAGTATGTCTCTGCCTCCCCACTTCTCACTTAATAATAATAATTAAAAAATTTTCACTTATGAGTGAAATCATATGATATTTGTTTTTTTTCTAACTGGCTTATTTCATTTAGCATAATGCTCTCCAGGTCTATCCATGCTATTGCAAAAGGTAAGATTTTCCATTTTTCGGTCTTTCTTTTCTTTCTTTTTTTATGGCCGAGTAGTATTCCATTGTGTAATTATACTACTGCTTTTCTATCTACTCATCTACTGAAGGGTTCTTGGGCTGTTTCTAGATCTTGGCTATTGTAAATAATGCTGCAATGAACATAGGAGTGCATTCATTTTTTTTGAATTATTGTTCAGTTTTATTTATTTTTTTTAATTGACTTTCTTTTCTTTTTTTGAGAGAAAGAGAGAGGAAGAGAGAAAGAGAGAGACAGAAAAATCAGTCTTATATGTGCCCTGACCAGGGATCAAACCCACAAATTTTTCCTATTGGGCAATGCTCTAACAGACTAAGCTATATGACCAGGGCCAAGTTTCTTTAGCTATATTCCAAGAAGTGAGATTGCTAGGTCAAAAAAACAGTTTTGCTTTTAATATTTTGAGGAAAACCCATCCTATTTGCCACAGTGGCTGCACCAGTCTATATTTCCAACAACCGTGCAAGAGGATTCTTTCTTCTCCACATCCTCGTCAACACTGATTGTTCATTGATTTATTAATGATAGCCATTCTGATAGGTGTGAGGTAATCTAATTGTGGTTTTAATTTGTATCTTTTTGATGCTTAATGATGTTGAGAATTCTTTTTATATGTCTATTGGCCATCTGTTTGTCCTTTTTGAGAGAGAGAGAGAGAGAGAGAGAGAGATATCAACTTGTTGTTCCACTTAGTTGTTGCTTTTTTTAACTTGCACATTCATTGGTTGCTTCTCATTTGTGTCCTGGCTGGAGATCGAACCCATGACCTATGCAACAGGCTGACACTCTATCTACTGAACCACCCATCAGGGCTTGTCCATTTTTTAATTGTAAAATTCTCAACTCTTAAGGATAATAATATAAAAATTTTAGTAATTTCTGAAATAATTGTTGATACATATTATCATACTGCTTTCATCATATGTTACAGGTCTTAAAATATATTTAAGCAATTTCTTATTTTTATATAATTATGAGCTGAACCTGCCTTCATTTTTATTGTTATGTTATTCAGTTTCACTTTATGGTTCCATTTAGACAGTAAACTTTTCACACTTCTGCTGGGACTGATAGCAATGAATTTAATTTAAATTAAAGTTATCAGTACAATTTAAAGATACCAGTGTTACTAAAACCATTTGCTACAATAGAATATATCAGTGTATCCTTTTTCTTTATTAAAAAGCCTATACAAATACTGGTGGCCACACCAATAATATTTACCCCCCCCTTTTTTACACCAAACTATTAATTTATATTAAGATATAGATATCTTTAAGAAACTAAGCAGATTTTCTTGATTCTCAACTAATTTGTTCCAGCTTCTTTATGAACAAACTAATCCTGAGTTGTTTAAGCAATACTGATTATTTGGAATTGTTAAGAGTTTAATTTTCTTTTCATTGAAAAATAGAAATTTTAATTGTCTTGTAAATAGCATTATTTAAATGGTTTGCCAGTAAATATATAATTAAGTAGGTACTTAGTGAAACAAAGGAAATATGTTTATAGCAAAATTGAATTTATGAATTGCATTGATGACATTACTATAAACCAGGTGTCTCAACACATATTTTGTTTCTTGTCTATTTTGTTCTACTTATCTATTTATCTCTTCTTTTCAATGCTGTTCATTTATAGCCAGTATTTTGAGTCCTCCAGCTTTGTTCTTCTTTCATTGTGACTTGGTTATTCTAGTTCCTTAGATTTTCTATATAAATTTCAGAATCAGTTCCTACAAAATTAAACACACACACACAAATCACTAGGCTTTTTATATGCAATGCAGTTGAATCTATAAATCACTTTAGAGAAGAGTGATGTCTTAATAAGATTTAGTGATTTGATCTATAAATGTGTTATAACCCTACATTTTATTTAATTTCTCTCTTAAATATTTTACATTTATCTGCTTTTTTTTGTTTCTGTTGGTACCAGTGACTTCTTCTTCCTTTCCATAAATAATGCAGAAAAAACTCATAATTATATAAAAATAAGAAATTACCTGAATATATATTTATTCATATATATATATATTTCTTTGGTATTTTTCTGAAGTTAGAAGCAGGGAGGCAGTCAGACAGACTCCACATGTGCCTGACTGAGATCCACCTGTCATGCCCACCATGGGGCAATAATCTTCCATCTAGGATGTTGCTCTGTCATGGCCAGAGCCACTCTAGTGCCTGAGGCAGAGGCCATGAAGCCATCCTCAGCACCCAGGTCAACTTTGTTCCAGTGGAGCCTTGGCTATGATAGGAGAGGAGAGAGACAGAGAGAAAAAGAGAACTTATGACAGTAGACTTTTTACACTCACTGATATGTTCATATTATGAAAAAGTGAGATAACAATTAAATTTACATGTGTTTGTGTTAAAAGTCTCATCCTTAAAGAAGTTAAAGAATCATTACCATTAAAATAAAGGAACTGACTATCAAATTATCACCTGATTAAATGATTATTGTGTTTACAAAAAATCATAAATATAACTCTTGACTCTTCATATCAAATATTCTACCTATAAAACCAAACTGCCTCATTGCTTATTATAAAGTAATCAAGTTTCCTGGATTGTAAATTCCTTGACCTGGTCAAGCTCATTTCCTATATTCTAAATTCTGTGCTTAAGAATTACTAACCTTCATAAATCTTCTAATCTTAGTAATTATAATAGTAGAACTTTGACAGAGTTAGATATGTCTTATCAAATCAGAGAAAATTAGTCAATATAATATTGCAATCTTAATAGGAGCCAATGGAACAGCATACTAATGTTTTTTGAAAAGTTTTTAATTAGAAAAGTTTTTGTACTCTTACTGTATTTTTTAGGTAGTCAAATTATAGTGAAATATTGTTCATGTAAAAATTTGAGTGTGGAGACCTGAAGATGGCAGTGGAGTAGGTAGATGCACAGACTCCCAGCTCACACCACCAAACTAGATTACAAATTAATTTAGGAACAATCAGTGTGAAAAACCAACTCTGGACTACAAGACCAGCTCTCAAAAACCAAAGAGCAAAGAAGAAGCCACACTGAGCCTGGTAGGGAGTGCTGAGGAGCGGTGAGTCTCCCCTGCTTATAGGAACAAAGGGGGTGTGAGGCTGAGAGCCCAAAGGGCTCTCATTCCAAGGAAAAGAGTAGTAGTAAATATCACTCACAGCCACTTGCTTGGGGACTTGGGAATGAAGTGTGTTGAAAGGACTAGCTCATCTTCCAAAAGAAAAGGAGGGAGAGAGAAACAGACGGTGACTGGCAGAGGAATGCATGGGAGGACCTGAGAAGCTGACTTACCCAGTGCTGGAGGCAGCCATAGCTAGGGGAGGGGTTGATCCTTCCACATAACACAAGACTAAAGTGCTTCCAGATCATACATCTCCAGACAACTCTCCAGCTCCAATCAGCACAACAAAACACAGCTAAAAACAAGAAGTGGGAATGAGGGGCAGTAACTCAGTTCTCCATGGAGGTCTGAGATACACCTCCCCCTACTGAAGCAGAGAAAGCACCCTGCCCCCAGGGAGAGTAACTGGCAGATCAAGCCTTCAGAGCCTCCAGTTACACCCACCACATTCCTGGATAAAGTTTCAAATAAGCCCCCTGCTGAGATCAGTAAACAAGACTACAAGTGAGAAGAAAACAAACAAATCAAGACTTCAAAGCAGCCCAAATCCAAAAGTGGGTTACAAATAACAGCCAATACCAACCCAAGAAGACCTAGAAATAACACAACTGAAAACTGGAGGCAGACAACACCAAGCCTAGACTCAACCAACTCTACAAATAAAACACCATTATGAGAAGACAAAGGAGTGCAACCCAAATGAAACCACAAGAGACACCTTTGAGAGATGAGCTGAGTGATATGGAAATAATCAAACTTCCAGATGTAGAGTTCAAAATAATGATTGTAAGGATGCCTAGGGATCTTAGAACAACAATGGAGGGGCAGTTTGAAAACCTAAATAAAGAAATAGCAAGTATAAAAAAGGATATTGAAATATTAAAAAAGAATCAGTCAGAGATGACAAATACAATATCAGAAATGAAGACCACAATGGAAGGAATTAAAAACAGGATGTATACAGCTGAGGATCGAATCAGCGAGTTGGAGGACAACTGGAATGAAGGCATGAAAGCAGAGAAGAAAAGAGACTCAAAAAGTCAGAGGAAACACTTAGAGAGCTCTGTGACAACATGAAGAGAAATAACATCCACATCATAGGGGTTCCTGAAGAATAAGAAGAAGAACAAGGGATAGAGACTTTGTTCAATCATATCATAACTGAAAACTTCCCTAAATTAATGCAAGAGAAACTCTCACAAGTCCAAGAAGCACAGAGAACTCCATTAAAGAGAAACCCAAAGAAACCTACACCAAGACACATCATAATTAAAATACCAAAGCTAAGCGATAAAGAGAAAATATTAAAAGCTGCAAGAGAAAAAAAAGTTATCACCTACAAAGGAGCCCCCATAAGGATGACATCCAACTTCTCAACAGAAACACGTGAGGCCAGAAGGGAATGGCAAGAAATATTCAAAGTAATGCAGAACAAGAACCTACAACCAAGACTACTTTATCCAGCAAGGCTATCGTTTAAAATCAAAGGAGAAATAAAAAGCTTCCCAGACAAAAAACAACTCAAGGAATTCATTACAACCAAACCAACGCTGCAAGAAATGTTAAGGGGCCTGTTGTAAACAGATCAAAGTTGGAAAAGAATATAGCAAAAAAAGAATACACCTTTAAAGAAGAAAATGGCAATAAACAACTACATATCAATAATAACCTTAAATGTAAATGGATTAAATGATCCAATCAAAAGACATAGAGTAGCTGTGTGGATAAGAAAACAGGACCCATACATATGTTGTCTACAAGAGACACACCTTAGAACAAAAGACACACATAGATTGAAGGTAAAAGGATGGAAAAAAACATTTCATGCAAACGGAAATGCAAAAAAAGCTGGGGTAGCAATACTTATATCAGACAAATTGGACTTTAATACAAAGGATATAGTAAGAGATAAAGAAGGCCACTACATAATGATAAAGGGAGTAATCCAACAGGAAGATATAACTATTATAAATATCTATGCACCTAATATAGGAGCACCCAAATATATAAAACAGATTTTGATGGATTTAAAGGGCGAGATCAACAGCAATACTATAATAGTAGGGGATTTCAATACCCCACTAACATCACTAGATAGATCCTCAAGAAAAAAAATTAACAAAGAAACAGCAGACTTATTGGAAACATTAGATCAACTCGATTTAATAGATATCTTCAGATCCTTTCACCCTAAATCAGCAGAATATACATTCTTTTCAAGCGCTCATGGTACATTCTCTAGGATAGACCACATGTTAGGGCACAAAAGTGCTCTCAACAAATTTAAGAAGACTGAAATCATATCAAGCACCTTCTCCGATCACAACGGCATGAAACTAAAAATGAATCACAGCAGAAAAGCTCAAAAATTCTCAAACACATGGAAACTAAATAGCAGGGTGTTAAATAATGAGTGGATTAAGAATGAGATCAAAGAAGAAATAAAAAAATTCCTAGAAATGAATGACAATGAGCATACAACAACTCAAAATTTATGGGACACAGCAAAAGCAGTGCTGAGAGGGAAGTTCATAGCACTACAGGCCCACTTTCAGAAGCTAGAAAAAGCTCAAATAAACAACTTAACCCTGCATCTAAAAGAATTAGAAAGAGAACAGCAAGTAAAGCCCAAATGTAGTAGAAGGAAGGAAATAATAAATATCAGAGCAGAAATAAATGACATAGAGGCTAAAGAAACAATACAGAGGATCAATGAAACTAGGAGCTGGTTCTTTGAAAAGGTAAACAAGATTGATGAACCTTTAAGTAGACTCACCAAGAAAAAGAGAGAGAGGACTCAAATAAATAAAATTAGAAATGAGAGAGGAGAAATAACAACTGACACAACAGAAATACAAAATATTGTAAGAAAATACTATGAAGAACTGTATGCCAAAAAACTAGACAACCTAGATGAAATGGACAAATTCCTTGAAACGTACAATCTTCCAAAAATCAATCTGGAAGAATCAGAAAACCTAAACAGACCGATTACACCAAATGAGATCGAAACAGTTATCAAAAAACTCCCAACAAAGAAAAGTCCGGGGCCCGATGGCTTCACAACGGAATTCTACCAAATATTCAAAGAAGAACTAACTCCTATCCTTCTCAAACTATTTCAAAAAATTCAAGAGGAAGGAAGACTTCCAAGCTCCTTTTATGAGGCGAGCATAATTCTGATTCCAAAACCAGGCAAAGACAACACAAAGAAAGAAAATTATAGGCCAATATCTCTGATGAATATAGATGCTAAATCCTCAACAAAATATTAGCAAACCGGATCCCACAATATATGGAAAAAATCATACACCATGATCAAGTGGGATTTATTCTGGGGAGGCAAGGCTGGTACAATATTTGTAAATCAATCAATGTGATTCATCACATAAACAAAAAGAAGGAGAAAAACCATATGATAATTTCAATAGATGCAGAAAAAGCATTTGATAAAATCCAGCACCCATTCATGATCAAAACTCTCAGCAAAGTGGGAATACAGGGAACATACCTCAACATGATAAAAGCCATCTATGAGAAACCCACAGCCAACATCATACTCAATGGGCAAAAATTAAAAGCAATCCCCTTAAGATCAGGAACAAGGCAGGGGTGCCCCCTTTCACCACTCTTATTTAACATAGTCCTGGAAGTCCTAGCCACAGTAATCAGACAAGAAGAAGAAATAAAAGGCATTCAAGTTGGAAAAGAAGAAGTAAAACTATCATTATTTGCAGATGATATGATATTGTATATAGAAAACCCTAAAGTCTCAGTAAAAAAACTACTGGACCTGATAAATAAATTCAGCAAAGTGGCAGGATATAAAATCAATACTCAGAAATCAGAAGCATTTTTATACACCAACATTGAACAGTTAGAAAGAGAAATTAAGAAAACAATCCCCTTCACAATTACAACCAAAAAAATAAAGTACCTAGGAGTAAACTTAACCAAGGAGACTAAAGACTTGTACTCGGAAAATTACAAAGCATTGATAAAAGAAATCAAGGAAGATACAAACAAGTGGAAGCATATACCGTGCTCATGGTTAGGAAGAATAAACATCATTAAAATGTCTATATTACCCAAAGCAATCTATAAATTCAATGCAATACCAATTAAAATACCAATGACATACTTCAAAGATATAGAACACATATTCCAAAAATTTATATGGAACCAAAAGAGGACATGAATAGCCTCAGCAATCTTAAAAAAGAAGAATAAAGTGGGAGGTATCATACTTCCTGATATCAAGTTATACTACAAGGCCGTTGTACTCAAAACATCCTGGTACTGGCATAAGAACAGGCATATAGATCAATGGAACAGAATAGAGAACCCAGAAATAAACCCACAGTTCTATGGACAACTGATATTTGACAAAGGAGGTAAGGAAATACAATGGAGTAAAGACAGCCTCTTTAACAAATGGTGTTGGGAAAATTGGACAGCTACCTGCAAAAAAATGAAACTAGATCACCAACTTACACCACTCACAAAAATAAACTCAAAATGGATAAAAGACTTAAATGTAGGCCGTGAAACCATAAGCATCTTAGAAGAAAACATAGGCAGTAAGCTCTCCGACATCTCTCGGAGCAATATATTTGCTGATTTATCTCCACGGGGAAGTGAAATAAAAGACAGGATAAACAAATGGGACTATATCAAACTAAAAAGCTTTTGCACAGCTAAAGACAACAAGAACAGAATAAAAAGACAAACTACACAATGGGAGAACATATTTGACAATACGTCTGATAAGGGGTTAATAACTAAAATTTATAAAGAACTTGTAAAACTCAACACCAGGAAGACAAACAACCCAATCCAAAAATGGGCAAAAGAGATGAATAGACACTTCTCCAAAGAGGACATACAGATGGCCAATAGGCATATGAAAAAATGCTCAACATCACTAATCATTAGAGAAATGCAAATTAAAACCACAATGAGATATCACCTCACACCAGTCAGAATGGCGCTTATCAACAAAACAACACAGAATAAGTGCTGGCGAGGATGTGGAGAAAAGGGAACCCTCCTGCACTGCTGGTGGGAATGCAGACTGGTGCAGCCACTATGGAAAACAGTATGGAGATTCCTCAAAAATCTGAAAATCGAACTGCCTTTTGACCCAACTATCCCACTTTTAGGAATATACCCCAAGGATACCATAGAACTGCTCGAAAAGGAGAAATGCACCCGCATGTTTGTGGCAGCATTATTCACAGTAGCAAAGATCTGGAAACAGCCCAAGTGTCCATCAGAGGACGAGTGGATTAAAAAGCCTTGGTACATATATACTATGGAATACTACTCAGCCATAAGAAATGATGACATCGGATCATTTACAATAACATGGATGAACCTTGACAACATTATACGGAGTGAAATAAGTAAATCAGAAAAAAAAAGAAAAAACTAAGATGAATCCATACATAGAAGGGACATAAAAATGAGACTCAGAGACATGAACAAGAATGTGATGGCAACAGGGGTGGGAGGTTGGGGGAGGGGGTGAAGAAGGAGAGAGGGGTTAGGGGAGGGGAGGGGCACAAAGAAAACCAGATAGAAGGTGACAGAAGACAATTTAACTTTGGGGGAGGGGTATACAGCACAATCAAATGTCAAAATAATCTAGAGATATTTTCTCTCAACATATGTACCCTGATTTATCAATGTCACTGCATTAAATTTAATAAAAAAAAAACACATAGAGTAGCTGCTTGGATAATAAAATAGGACCCGTATATATGCTGTCTACAAGAAACACATCTTATAAAAAAGATGCACATAGACTGAAGGTAAAATGATGGAAAAAATATTTCATGCAAATGGAAATAAAAAAGCTGGGGTAGCAATACTTATATCAGACAAAATGGACTTTAAAACAAAGACTATAGTAAGAGATAAGGTCACTTTATAGTGATAAAGGGAGCAATCCAACAGGAAGATATAACCATCAAAAATATCTACGCACTTAATATAGGAGCACCTAAATATATAAAGCAGACTTTGATGGATATAAAGGGTGAGATCAACAGCAATACTATAATAGTAGGAGATTTCAATACCCCTCTAACATTACTAAATAGATCCTCAAGAAAGAAAATTAACAAAGAAACAGCAGACTTAAAGGACACACTAGATCAACTTGATTTATTAAATAGCTTTAGAACCTTTCACCTAAAGGCAGCAGAATATACATTCTTTTCAAGTGCTCATAGTACATTCTCTAAGATGGACCACATGTTAGAACACAAAAGCAGTCTCAACAAATTTAAGAAGATTGAAATCATATCAAACATTTTCTCTGATCACAATGGCATGAAACTAGAAATAAACCACAACATAAAAACTGAAAAGTACTCAAATACATGGAAACTAAATAGAATGTTTTTAAATAACAAATGGGTTAACAATGAAAGCAAAGAAGAAATAAAAATATTCCTAGAAACAATTGATAATGATCAAACAACAACTCAAAATTTATGGGACACAGCAAAAGAAATCATGAGAGGGAAGTTCATAGCATTACAGGCATACCTTAAGAAGCTTGAAAAAGCTCAAATAAACAACTTAACTCTTTATCTAAATGAACTAAAAAAAAAACAGCAAGTAAGACCTACAGGTAGTTGAAGGAAGGAAATAATAAAGATCAGAGTGGAAATAAATGACATAGAAGCTAAAGAAACAATATGGAGGATCAATGAAACCAAGAGCTGGTTCTTTGAAAGGGTAAATAAGATCAATGAACCTTTAACAAGACTCACCAAGAAAAGAAGAGAGAGGATTCAAATAAATAAAATTAGAAATGAGAGTTGAGAAATAACAACCGACAGCAGAAATACAAAATATTCTAAGAAAATACTATGAAGAACTGTATGCCAAAAAATTAAACAACCTAGGTGAAATGGACAAATTCCTTGAAACATATAATCTTCCAAAAATCAATCTGGAAGAATTAGAAAACCTAAACAAACTGATTACAACAAAAGAGGTCAAAATAATTATCAAAAAGATACCCCAAAACAAAACTCCTGGATCTGATGGCTTCACTGGTGAATTCTACCAAATATTCAAAGAAGAACTAACTTCTATCCTTCTCAAGCTATTTCAAAAAATTCCGGAGAAAGGAACACTTCCAAGTTTCTTTTATGAGGCGAGCATAATTTTGATTTCAAAACCAGGCAAAGACAACACAAAGAAAGAAAATTATAGGCCAATATCCCTGATGAATTTAGATGCTAAAATCCTCAACAAAATATTAGCAAACCGGATCCAGCAATTCAAGAAAAAAATTTATACATCATGATCTAGTGGGATTTATTCTGGGGAGGCAAGAATGATACAATATTTGTAAATCAATCAATGTGATTCATCACATAAACAAAGGAAGGAGAAAAACCACATGATAATTTCAATAGATGCAGAAAAAGCATTTGATAAAATCTAGCACTGATTTATGGTAAAAACTCTTAGCAAAGTGGGAATACAGGGAACATACCTCAACATGATAAGGCCATCTATGACAAACCCACAGTCAACATTATAATTAATGGACAAAAATTAAAAGCAATTCCCCTAAAATCAGGAACAAGGCAGTGGTGCCCCTTTTCACCACTCTTATTCAACCTAGTACTGGAAGTCCTAGCTATAGCAATCAGACAATAAGAAGAAATAAAAGGCATCCAAATTGGAAAAGAAGAAGTAAAACTATCATTATTTGCAGATGATATGATACTATATATAGAAAACCCTAAAGTCTGAGTCAAAAAACTACTGGACCTAATAAACGAATTCAGCAAGGTGGCAGGATATATTAATAAAATTAATACACAGAAATCAGAAGCATTTTTATATATGAACAATGAACTGTCAGAAAGGAAAATTAAGGAATCAATCCCCTTCACTATTGCAACAACAAAAAATAAAGTACCTAGGAGTAAATTTAACCAAGGAGATTAAATACTTGTACTCAGAAAATTATAAAACATTAATAACAGAAATCAAGGAAGACACAAACAAGTGGAAGCATATACCATGCTCATGGTTAGGAAGAATAAACATCATTAAAATGTCTATATTACCCAAAGCAATTTATAAATTCAATGCAATACCTATTAAAATACCAATGACATACTTCAAAGATATAGAACACGTATTCCAAAAATTATACGGAACCAAAAAAGAACACGAATAGCCTCAGCAATCTTGAAAAAGAAGAATAAAGTGGGAGGTATCACACTTCCTGATATCAAGTTATACTACAAGGCCATTGTACTGAAAACAGCTTGGTACTGGCATAAGAGCAGGCATATAGATCAATGGAACAGAACAGAGAATCCAGAAATAAACCCACATCTTTATGGACAATTGATATTTGACAAGGGAGGTAAGAGCATACAGTGGAGTAAGACAGCCTCTTCAACAAATGGTGTTGGGAAAATTGGACAGCAACCTGCAAAAAAATGAAACTAGACCACCAACTTACTCCATGCCAAAAAATAAACTCAAAATGGATAAAGGACTTAAATGTAAATCACGAAACCATAAGTATCCTAGAAGAAAGCTTAGGCAGTAAGCTCACTGACATATATCAAAGCAATATCTTTGCTGAATTATCTCCACAGGCAAATGAAATAAAAGACAAGATAAACAAATGGGACTATATCAAACTAAAAAGCTTTTGCACAGCTAAAGACAATATGAACAGAATTAAAAGACAAACCACACAATAGTAGAACATATTTGACAATATATCTGATAAGAGATTAATAACCAAAATTTATAAAGAACTTGTAAAAATCAACACCAGGAAGACAAACAATGCAATAAAAAAATGGGCAAAAGAAATGAATAGACACTTCTCCAAAGAGGACATATAGATGGTCAATAGACAAATGAAAAAATGTTCAATATCACTAACTATTAGAGAAATGCAAATTAAAACCACAATGAGATACCACCTCACACCAGTCAGAATGGTGCTCATCAACAAAACAACACACTATAGGTGCT
Organism: Saccopteryx bilineata; assembly: GCF_036850765.1. NCBI lineage: Eukaryota > Metazoa > Chordata > Mammalia > Chiroptera > Emballonuridae > Saccopteryx > Saccopteryx bilineata. Next base: position 12,068,435 of record NC_089501.1, on the reverse strand, counting down.
GGTGAGGATGTGGAGAAAGGGGAGCCCTCCTGCATTGCTGGTGGGAATGCAAACTGGTGCAGCCATGTGGAAAACAGTATGGAGATTCCTCAAAATATTAGAAATGGAACTGTCCTTTGACCCAGCCATCCTACTTATAGGAATATATCCCAAGGACACTACGTCATGACTGAAAAAAAGAAATGCACCCCCATGTTTATGGCAGCATTGTTCACAATAGTGAAGATCTGAAAACAGCCCAAGTGTCCATCAGTGGACGAGTGGATTAAAAAGCTTTGGTACATATATACAATGGAATACTATGGGGCTATGAAAAAGAAGGAAATATTACCTTTTGCAACAATATGGATGGACCTGGAAACTATTATGTTGATTGAAATAGGCCAGGCAGAGAAAGAAAAATATCATATGACCTCACTCATTTGTGGAATCCAAGGAATAATGAGAACTGAGGAATGGAATTGAGACAGAGGAGGGATCAAAGGGACTAGAGGGAAAGAGGACAGAGGGAAAGGAGAAGATAGGATGGAATAAACCTGAAGGGAAGTGGGGAGGGTGCTGTATGGAGTGGGGTAAGGGAGATGTTTAGTGGAATAGGGGGGAGGGAGGATGCATTCGGTGTGACCCTAGAATCAATGTAAACACAATTAATTAAAAAAACTTGAGTGTGTAAAAATTAACTTTGGATGAGTTTTTTTTTTATTGTTTTTGTTGCTGTTAGAACAGCCAGATGTACAATCTCCAACAGAACACAATATTTTTTGATTGTTTACAATAAAATTATTCCTTGTCTTATCCAAATATTAAAAAAAAATATTTCGCTGGATGCATGTATATTTGTGTTGTGTGAGTATGTGTGTGTGCATGCGTAATGTATAGAAATCTCAACTCTCCAGTAATCTATCTTGATATTTCAAAACCAGAATATCTATCCTAAACGTGTAAAGAGTTTCACTACATACGTCAAGAACATAGAGAACATTTTGAGGTTTTGGCACAGATCATTTTTTTCTTTCTGTAACCTTGCTTGCTTTCTCTCTTACTCAGACTGTTATATGTTCTCTTTTCCTCATTTTGTTTTTCGATTTTATTGTTTCTCACTTTGAAGTAGAGTAATTAATTGGATATTGGTTTACAATTTTTAAACTTCTATTTCATTTTAAGAAAGTGTTCAGAACTTTTTGAGAAAATGTTCCCAAGTCAAGGCCAAAATGAAAATTTACTTACAAACTCTTTTTGCTTTTGACTTTTTCTTTCTAAAGCATGGACTAATTAAATAATAATAATAATGCTAGGATATTTTAGAAAAAGAGTAGAAAAAAGAGTACATGTTAAGAAATAGGCCCTGGCCCATTGGTTAGAGCATCCTCCCAAAACACCAAGGTTGTGGGTTCTAACTTAGTCAGGGTACATAAGGGGAAATGAACAATGAATGTACAACTAAGTGGAACAACAAGTGCATGATTTCCTCTCTCTGTCTCTCTCTTTCTTTGTCTCTCCCTCTCTTCTTTTAATCAATCAATTAAAAAAAGAAAGAAAGAGAAAATACTGATTCTGAGATCCTAGGAAGGGGCTGAGCATGTAACCAGTGGGCTTAAGTTTATTAGGAACTATATCATATCCTATGAAATACTTTGGGAAGATGATAGAAGAGAAGGCATAGAACAACATTACCATCTGTGGCAGAGGTACACAAAATGTGAGAATTCAGGGGCTCCTGTAAGCTTGAACCATAAAGATGTCATGGCCAACAACGATCAAACTGAGGCTAATTTATCACTTTTCAAATAGCCATCTATTTTCTGCTTTTCCATAGTCTCTTAGATTGTGGACAGGACATGAACAGAACCCACTGAATACAATATAGATTATAATTGACTTAAAGAAAAAATATTAAAAGTGTAATATTTCTAGTAGGTATCCTTTTAATATACAATCTAAATTTGTCTTCTTCTGGGGGTGGTGTCAGCCAAGCCAGTGGGAATGGAGCGAGCTCCACACTTGCCCCCTGCTCCATAGCCATACCCACTTGAGCCCTGGACCAGAGGTTCGAAGGGAAACATGCTCAGAAGGTACTAGCACTTAGTGGCTCTTTTTTTCCTCAAGGAACTTAGCTCAGCAGGGTGAGGGCCCTGGGACTTGGAAAGATAGAATAAAACAGCCTCCCATTAGGAGTGGTGCTGGTCAACTGTAAGGTGTTGGTGAAAAGAGAGACTGGCCCCCATTCTAAAACTTCACAGTTCAATGTCTGTCTAGTATCCATCGATAGTTTCTCCAGAGCAAAGGCACACCAAAGGTCCCTGTTGAATGAGCCAACAGTCCTTTCTGCCAGGCTCAAGCTTGGCAGAGTGTTGTCGCCAGTATTTGATGTACTCCCTCAGCTCATGCTGTAAGAATAAGAGGACTGCCTGATGCTGGGAAGATGTTGCTTGAGGACAGTGTGCATATTGACTCAGGACTAAGACCTCAGTAGCTGACACTTCAGATCTCTTTTCAGGGCCACACTACCCAGGTCTTCTCTTTATGACTCCCGTATACCATGAGTCTCCTTTTCTCTATTGAAGCCTTCAGTGAATGCCCAGGAACAAGCTCCTGGGTGTTGAAAGACTGACAGTTTAAAAATAAATAAATAAAATTATATTAAATGGGATGAGTTATATAATGAAATTTATATTGTACTCTGAAGAGGAGGGAGGCCTGGTAACATTAATAATGAGACCTATATAATGAAAAGAGCATGCGTTCATAGAGCCTAGAAAAGTACATTTTATGCAGATTTATTAGAAAATAAAATGAATTATTCTAGAACTCTCTAGAGGGTCAGCACAACAAGGCCTTAGTGAGCCAGGCAGAAAATGGAGGTAGAAGAACCTGAATTAGTACAAAAGAAGCCTTTGTCCACATGAGGATTTTGAATTCCACAACAGTTGTGGGAAACTATTAATGGCTTTTTGAACAGGTGAATGGTGGAAGATCACATTCTGAAGAGATTCCTTTGGCTGCTTGAAAAGACTAGGGGCGTTGCTATTGCCATAGTCTGGGCAAAAACTTATGGTAACTTGGACTAGGAACGTGTCTATGAATAAAAATGAATATTCAGGTAAATTTTGTTTGTAAAACATGAAAACTTGCTGAAAGTTTGTGAATAAGGAGGTAAATGGAGGAAAAACTGGTGATCCTAAGTTTTGTCATTGTGTCATTATTATAAATTATTATGATTTACTGACATGCCTAATTAGAAAGGTAGGAAAAAGTTAATGGAGGAGGAGGATGACGTCAGAGTAATGGCGGGGTAGGAAGCGATACCGATAAATCTCCCCCAAAACTCAACAAGATCTTCAACCAGAAACAGAAAAACCTATACTTGGAGCCTCCAGAAGCTTCGCAATACACCCGAAGGTATGGTTGAGTGAAAAATTGGCTAAATATATAACCAAACCCCAAAGGAAATAGGGAGTAAGAAATGCTCCGCCTTCCTCACTAACCTAAACAGGGCGGCTTTCTCTGGTAACTGTGAATATAGAAACTGAGGCGGGCAAAGGGGGTGAATAGATCCAGGCCGCAGCACAAATGGCCGAACCAGGCTGTGGCACGGAGATCCAAGCCAAGGAAAAACTGATTCTGTGGAAACCCGGGCAATACAAGCTAACACTCGCGCCAAACCCAAACAAAGAAAGACAAGCGGGGCAGCCATTTTACCAGATCTCCTGGTCGGTGCGCAGTTAATGGGCAAGAGATTTCTTCCTAAGCCCCAGGAGTGGGTGCCCGTGTTACCCCACAGAGGGGCAGAGTCAGAGGCCTGTCTGTGGGCCTAAAGCAGAATCTCTGGGCAGCCCAAGTACCCTGGGAAAGCCGCGCACGGGAGGGAGCGAGAATTAATTCCAACAGTGGAAATTTTCCATGATGGTGGGGGTTTCACTCAGAGGGAAACGCGGCCGGCCTCATATCCTGGTCTGCATGCGCAGATAGTGAGTGAGAGATTCCTCCGAGTGCCTCGGCAGTGCGCGCCCGTGTTATCGCACAGAGGGGCAGAGTCAGAGGCCTTTGTGTGGGCCAAAGCGGAACCTCGGGCCACCCCAGTGCCTTGCAAAAGCCGCGCACGGGGACGGAGCGAGAGCCAATTCCAACACTGCAACTTTTCCATGCGGTTGAGGGTTTCACTCAGAGCGTGAGACTGCTGGCCGGATATCCTGGTCTGTGCACGCAGATAGTGAGTGAGAGTTTCCTCCAAGCGCTCCGGAAGTGGGCGCCCGCTTGTGTTACTGGACAGAGTGGCAGAGCCAGAGGTCTTTGAGTGGGTGGAAAGCCCGCCTGATTATGCTAGCAGCTCTGACTGACTGAGCCTTACCCAGAGCCCTGTGCTGAGTGGAAATAGAGTGGGGAGTTGCCAGCTCTTTGAGCTTCTTACTATCCAGGCAGAGGCAGCAGCAACCCCATAGCTGGATTATCAGGCTACTAATTGAGGAAGGAAAGACTAGGAGAAAGGCTCCAGGAACACGGACTCTCTCACTGTTGGAGCCTATAAATGCTAATGAGCCTTGACTGCCAATGAGACTAAAGCACAATACATGACATTGCCATAGAGACTTGTCAACTGCAATCCACTACCTGAGCGTGCCAAAGGGGCAGAACCCGAGGTACAGAGTCACCGACCAGGAAGAGGGAGAGAAAAGAAAAAGCAAGAAGATAACCTCTCAAAATCAAGAATAATCTGCAGACTTTATAACCTATCTCATTTTATTATATTTGTTCGTTTGTTTCTCTTATCTTCATTCTTGATATTTTTTTTCCTCCTCCAATTTGGCCGATTAACTCTCTGCCAGTCTTACTCTCTCCTCTCCTTGAACTACACTACCCATAAGTGTTACATCTCCCATTATCTTTTCTCTCCTCTTCCTTTCTCTCTATGAGGGTTGCACTCCAAAACCCTTAACTCTCTCTCTCTCTCTCTCTCCTTTCTTTTTCTTCTTTTAGTGGTTCCCTCTTTTTTCTCTCTCTCTCTTTCTTTTCTCCCTCTATATTAGTTTCTTCCTTTCTCCTTTACATCTCCTCTCATTCAAACCTCAATAACAAACAAATTAACTTATCTGGGACTCAAACTTATGTTTGTGGCATTTTGGGGGGTTTTTACTTCACCTTTTTAACTCACTAGCAGTGCTCCCATCCCTGGCTCTCCATTTTATCTAGTTCTTGTTCCACTAAATACAATAGTATTTTTTTAATTTGTCCCCCCATTTTTCTGTTTTCCTCTTATTCCTCTCATCATAACTCTTAGACAACCAACACCTAAAAGCAAATCATTTTATTCTTGACCCAAATTTTTTCCTTATTTGCTTTTTGTGGGTCCATACCCACCTTTTTTTCTTTCTTTTTTCTTTTTTTTTTGCCCCTTTATTACTTTTTCCTAATTCAGGCCCTCCATCACAGGCATTGTTTGTTATAATTCACAGTTCACCACAAGATCTTCTCAAGAAAGAGGGGAGAGGAGAGGAGAGGAAAAAAGGAGGGGGGGAATAATTTCCTTTTTAAAAAAAATTTTATTTTATTTTTCTTTATTTCATTATTAATTTTTTTTTAAAAAAACAACTCTTCGATTTTTTATTTTTTTATTTTTTTAACTTTTTATTCTTTATTAAATCTCATTAATACTATCAACAAAACCACCCTCAGATGCCATTAAAGAAGAGAAAATCGAATATCATGGATACAAAAGAAAGAGAGGTAACACAGCTAGATGAGGAAAAATCTATGGAGAAAAAATTTAATATATTGGAAACCTTGGAGCTAAATGACAGAGAATTCAAGATAGAAATCCTAAAAATCCTCCAAGATATACAAGAAAACACAGAAAGGCAATTTAGGGAGCTCAGAAAACAACTCAATGAACACAAAGAATATATGTCCAAGGAAATTGAAACTATAAAAACAAATCAAACAGAGATGAAAAACTCAATTCACGAGCTGAAAAACGAAGTAACAAGCTTAGCTAATAGAACAGGTCAGATAGAAGAGAGGATTAGTGAAATAGAAGACAAGCAACTTGAGGCACAACAGAGAGAAGAAGAAAGAGACTCAAAAATTAAAAAAAATGAGATAGCCCTACAAGAATTATCTGACTCCATCAAAAAGAATAACATAAGAATAATAGGTATATCAGAGGGAAAAGAGAGAGAAAATGGAATGGAGAACATACTCAAACAAATAATAGATGAGAACTTCCCAAGCCTGTGGAAAGAACTAAAGCCTCAAGTTCAAAAAGCAAACAGAACTCTGAGTTTTCTTAACCCCAACAAACCTACTCCAAGGCATATCATAATGAAATTGACACAAACCAACAGCAAAGAAAAAATTCTCAAGGCAGCCAGGGAAAAGAAGAATACAACATATAAAGGAAGGCCCATTAGATTATCATCAGATTTCTCAGCAGAAACTCTACAAGCTAGAAGAGAGTGGACCCCAATATTTAAAGTCCTGAAAGAGAGGAACTTTCAGCCACGAATACTATACCCATCAAAGCTATCCTTCAAATATGAAGGAGAAATAAAAACATTCACAGATACAGAAAAGATGAGGAAATTTATCATCAGAAAACCCCCACTCCAGGAATTACTAAAGGGGGTTCTCCAATCAGATACAAAGAACAACAACAACAAAAAAAACAGAGCCACAAGTAAAAGCTCCAAGAAGAACACAATAAAACCAAATTTAAACTGTGACAACAACAAAAAGAAAGGGGGAGAAGATGGAGATTAACAGTAGCAAAGGACGATGGAGTGCAAAAGTACTCACAAAATAGTTCGCTACAATGAACAGGGTAGGGACCCTTTTCATTACTCAAAGGTAACCACCATTGAAAAAACCACCACAGAAGCACATGAGATAAAAAAGATAGCAACAGAGGAAAGGTGTATGGAATACAACCAAATAAAAACAAAAGATAGAAAAACAAAAGAGAAGGATCAAACAAGACACAAAACTAACAGAAAGCAAGATATAAAATGGCAATAGGGAACTCACAAGTATCAATAATTACACTAAATGTAAATGGATTAAACTCACCAATAAAAAGGCACAGAGTAGCAGAATGGATTAAAAAGAAAATCCAACTGTATGCTGCCTACAGGAAACTCATCTAAGTAACAAGGATAGAAACAAATTCAAAGTGAAAGGCTGGAAAACAATACTCCAAGCAAATAACATCCAAAAAAAAGCAGGTGTAGCAATACTCATATCTGATAATGCTGACTACAAGACAGGAAAAGTACTCAGAGACAAAAATGGCCATTTCATAATGGCTAAGGGGACACTGAATCAAGAAGACATAACAATTCTTAATATATATGCACCAAACCAAGGAGCACCAAAATATATAAGACAGCTACTTATTGATCTTAAAACAAAAACTGACAAAAATACAATCATACTTGGAGACCTCAATACACCGCTGACGACTCTAGATCGGTCATCCAAACAGAGAATCAACAAAGACATAGTGGCCTTAAACAAAACACTAGAGCACCTAGATATGATAGACATCTACAGGACATTTCATCCCAAAGTGACTGAGTATACATTTTTCTCCAGTGTACATGGATCATTTTCAAGAATTGACCATATGTTGGGCCACAAAAACAAAATCAGCAAATTCAGAAAAATTGAAGTTGTACCAAGCATATTTTCTGATCATAAAGCCTTGAAACTAGAATTCAACTGCAAAAAAGAGAAAAAACATTCCACAAAAATGTGGAAATTAAACAACATACTTTTAAAAAATGAATGGGTCAAAGAAGAAATAAGTGCAGAGATCAAAAGATATATACAGACTAATGAAAATGACAATACGACATATCAGAATCTATGGGATGCAGCAAAAGCAGTGATAAGAGGGAAGTTCATATCACTTCAGGCATATAGGAACAAACAAGAGAGAGCCCAAGTGAACCACTTAACTTCCCACCTTAAAGAACTAGAAAAAGAAGAACAAAGAAAACCCAAAAGCAGCCGAAGAAAGGAGATAATAAAAATCAGAGCAGAAATAAATGAATTAGAGAACAGAAAAACTATAGAAAAAATTAATAGAACAAGGAGCTGGTTCTTTGAAAAGATCAACAAAATTGACAAACCCTTGGCAAGACTTACCAAGGAAAAAAGAGAAAAAACTCATATAAACAAAATCCAAAATGAAAGAGGAGAAATCAAAATGGACACCGTAGATATACAAAGAATTATTGTAGAATACTATGAAAAACTTTATGCCAGTAAATTCAACAACCTAGAAGAAATGGATAAATTCCTGGAACAACACAACCTTCCTAGACTGAGTCAAGAAGAAGCAGAACGCCTAAAAAGATGTATCAGTAGAGAAGAAATAGAAAAAACCATTAAAAACCTCCCCAAAAATAAAGTCCAGGCCCTGAAGGCTATACCAGCGAATTTTATCAAACATTCAAAGAAGACTTGGTTCCTATTCTACTCAAACTTTTCCAAAAAATTGAAGAAGAAGCAGTACTTCCAAACACATTTTATGAGGCCAACATAACCCTCATACCAAAACCAGGCAAGGATGGCACAAAAAAAGAAAACTACACACCAATATCTCTAATGAATACAGATGCTAAAATACTAAACAAAATACTAACAAATCGAATACAACAACATATTAAAAAAATAATACATCATGATCAAGTGGGATTCATCCCAGAATCTCAAGGATGGTTCAACATACGTAAAACAGTTAACGTAATACACCATATCAACAAAACAAAGAACAAAAACCACATGATCTTATCAATAGACACAGAAAAGGCTTTCGATAAAATACAACACAATTTTATGTTTAAGACTCTCAACAAAATGGGTATAGAAGGAAAATATCTCAACATGATAAAGGCCATATATGATAAACCATCAGCTAACATCATATTAAATGGCACTAAACTGAAGGCTTTCCCCCTTAAATCAGGAACAAGACAGGGTTGTCCACTCTCTCCACTCTTATTTAATGTGGTACTAGAGGTTCTAGCCAGAGCAATCAGACAAGACAAAGAAATAAAAGGCATCCATATCAGAAAAGAAGAAGTCAAGGTATCACTTTTTGCAGATGATATGATCCTATACATTGAAAACCCCAAAGAATCCACAAAAAGACTACTAGAAACAAAAAGCCAATACAGTAAGGTCTCAGGATACAAAATTAACATACAGAAGTCAATAGCCTTTCTATATGCCAACAATGAAACAATTGAGAACGAACTCAAAAGAATAATCCCCTTCACCATTGCAACAACAACAACAAAAATACTTAGGAATAAACGTAACAAAGAATGTAAAGGACTTATATAATGAAAACTATAAACCATTGTTAAGGGAAATCGAAAAAGATATAATGAGATGGAAGAATATACCTTGTTTTTGGCTAGGAAGAATAAATATAATCAAGATGGCTATATTACCCAAAGCAATATACAAATTTAATGCAATTCCCATCAAACTTCCAATGACGTTTTTTAAAGAAATAGAGCAAAAAATCATCAGATTTATATGGAATTATAAAAAACCCTGAATAGCCAAAGCAATCCTAAAGAAAAAGAATGAAGCTGGGGGCATTACAATACCTGACTTCAAACTCTATTATAGGGCCACGACAATCAAAACAGCATGGTATTGGCAGAAAAATAGACACTCAGACCAATGGAACAGAATAGAAAGTCCAGAAATAAAACCACATATATATAGTGAAATAATTTTTGATAAAGGGGCCAACAACACACAATGGAGAAAAGAAAGCCTCTTCAATAAATGGTGCTGGGAAAACTGGAAAGCTACATACAAAAGAATGAAACTGGACTACAGTCTCTCCCCCTGTACAAAAATTAACTCAAAATGGATCAAAGATCTAAACATAAGACCTGAAACAATTAAGTACATAGAAGAAGACATAGGTACTCAACTCACGGACCTGGGTTTTAAAGAGCATTTTATGAATTTGACTCCAAAGGCAAGAGAAGTGAAGGCAAAAATTAATGAATGGGACTACATCAGACTAAGAAGTTTTTGCTCAGCAAGAGAAACAGATAACAAAATAAACAGAAAGCCAACTAAATGGGAAATGATATTTTCAAACAACAGCTCAGATAAGGGCCTAATATCCAAAATATACAAAGAACTCATAAAACTCAACAACAAACAAACAAACAATTCAATAAAAAAATGGGAAGAGGATATGAACAGACACTTCTCCCAGGAAGAGATACAAATGGCCAACAGATATATGAAAAGATGCTCATCTTCTTTAGCTATTAGAGAAATGCAAATCAAAACGGCAATGAGATACCACCTCACACCTGTTAGATTAGCTATTATTAGCAAGACAGGTAATAGCAAATGTTGGAGAGGCTGTGGAGAAAAAGGAACCCTCATACACTGTTGGTGGGAATGTAAAGTAGTACAACCATTATGGAAGAAAGTATGGTGGTTCCTCAAAAAACTGAAAATAGAACTACCTTATGACCCAGCAATCCCTCTACTGGGTATATACCCCCAAAACTCAGAAACACTGATAAGTAAAGACACATGCAGCCCCATGTTTATTGCAGCATTGTTCACAGTGGCCAGGACATGGAAACAACCAAAAATCCCGTCAATAGATGACTGGATAAAGAAGATGTGGCACATATACACTATGGAATACTACTCAGCCATAAGAAATGATGACATCGGAACATTTACAGCAAAATGGTGGGATCTTGATAGCATGATACGAAGCAAAATAAGTAAATCAAAAAAAACCAGGAACTGCATTATTCCATACGTAGGTGGGACATAAAAGTGAAACTAAGAGACATTGATAAGAGTATGGTGGTTATGGGGGGGAGGGGGGAATGGGAGAGGGAAAGGGGGAGGGGGAGGGGCACAAAGAAATCAAGATAGAAGGTGACAGAGGACAATCTGACTTTGGGTGATGGGTATGCAACATAACTGAATGACAAGATAACCTGGACTTGTTATCTTTGAATATATATATCCTGATTTATTGATGTCACCCCATTAAAAAAAATAAAATTATTATAAAAAAAAGTTAATGGATGTAGTAACTGAAGGTTTAGGTTGAGAAAGTCAAAATTTAGGATCTAAATTTATTTTTTAAGTAGAAATATGAAACAACAGTTAAAATATGTTTATTAAAAATTCAGAAAAGAGTTTATGACAGAGGTCAATGTGAAAATTATAAATCTATACATAGCATTTTAAATAATGGGACTATTTGATACTAATTGATATATTTAATATATATTGAGTATTGCTCTGTGGTGAACACTGTGTTACATTCATTGTATTTATTTTCTTACAGAATTCTCATTATTTTGTCTTATTCATTCTATTTTTATCTTCATTATGATAATAAAAAATAGATTTAAAAGGACATATCGTGATAGTTTTTAATGAAAATATCAGAAAACCCAATTCTTATAGGATTAAACTACACAGTAAATAGGAAAACTGAAGATCAAGATGGTTTTATATGAGGCTAGATAAAGTATCTTAGTAATGCCACCAAGGATGTGGTCCCTTCATCATTCTACCATGCTTTTGTATTATTGGCTTCTTCCCAATCCAGACTCATTTTGAGATCAAAGAGAACTGCCAAGAATACTAATCTTCCATGGTTAATCTCAAGCAGAGAAAAGTAAGCATCCATATCCCAACTTCATCATCAAACTACTGAAATTTACTTTGATTCAACTGACTTAGATCAATCTTATCTGCCTTCAAATCAATGGCTATTTTTCTGGACTTCGAAAAGGCCTAGGACAGTAAAAAGGAAGATGTATTTTGCCAGAGGATTCTAAACTTCCTAGAAAGTGTCTACAGAGGCTACAGCTGAAATCAGAGGTAAGGTGAAGCGAGACACGGGATTCCAAAGGTAGTTTGCATTAATAATAAGAGAGATTGGATGGGGGGTGGGGGGAGAGGGGAGATAACAACAGGAAATGGACATGGAATCTGGAATTAATTTGTCCAGTGTTATAAATGTATGTGATGGCGTTCTCTATATTTATTAAAAATGAGCTTATACATTTTGTTACAAGATTTATATAAAGCAGCCAATAAGAATATGGGAACATAATTAGTTTCACAATTACAGAAATCAATCAGAAGACAAAATAATGATAATTAATAAAAATAACTATTCTAAGTATTAAGCATACCCCTCCCAAATAAACTCAAGATTCATCTAAAAGAATGGGCGGTTGCAATGTAATAAATCATACCTTCAATAATTTCTTAAATATTCTAGCAATAAGTTATACACAGAGTTTCTTGTACTGTACAATGGCATTGCACTAAAATTCAATATAGGATAAGAAGTCTTGAGAGACCAGATCATTATTTACTGTCCCTGTATGCAGCTTGCTGATAATTAGAATTAATCTGGTGATGGTCTTTAGAGTATATGAAGAAATGAATGGGCTGAATAGGAGGTAATATTTAAAAAATATATAGTTGTTCTTTCAAAGCTTTGATGGCTCTTATAGGTGGAGGTTTATATATTTTAAATATATATATACATGTTATATTCCTTCACAAGTGCTTAAAGCAATTATGACTTACAAGAGAGCGATGGTGAATAGTTTTAAATTAACAATTAACTTAATATGTTTTATACTATAACTTTGATGTAAAAAAGTAAGCAAATAAAGCTAATGTAATTGTAGGCTGCATTAACATAAGTAGGATGTCTGAAGTGAGTGGTGAGTCCTCTTCTACTTAGACTATTTCTTAGACCATGCATACATCACTGATTTAAATTCTGGCTGCCTGGATCTTAGAGAAATACTAACAAATGAGACATTCCAGTAACAATTCACAATGATAATTTCAAAACATTAACCATGTTTTATAAGAAAGATTAACATAATTGGGGAAGTTTAATTTTGAGAAATGACAGAACTTATTGGACACCTTCCAAGATAGAAACAGATGCCATAGAACAGACACAGCAATATGGGAGTGCTGATCTGAGAAGCAGAACTTGGGTCAAAATATATAAGGTACAGAGAGATAGGGCTCTACGAACTAGAAGGAAGGCCTGTCTAGTAGTGAGAAATCCTAAATATCAGTTGGGCTTCCTCATCAAGAAATTGGTTTGGGTCCTTGGAGAAATGTCAATAGAAAAAGATATTGGTAAGAAACAATTAAATTTTTTTTTTTTTTTTTTTGTATTTTCTGAAGCTGGAAACGGGGAGAGACAGTCAGACAGACTCCCGCATGCGCCCGACAGGGATCCACCTGGCACGCCCACCAGGGGCGACGCTCTGCCCACCAGGGGGCGATGCTCTGCCCCTCCCGGGGGGTTGCTCTGCCACGACCAGAGCCACTCTAGCTCCTGGGGCAGAGGCCAAGGAGCCATCTCCAGCGCCCGGGCCATCTTTGCTCCAATGGAGCCTTGGCTGCGGGAGGGGAAGAGAGAGACAGAGAGGAAGGAGGGAGGGGTGTGGAGAAGCAAATGGGCGCTTCTCCTATGTGCCCTGACCGGGAATTGAACCCGGGTCCCCCGCACGCCAGGCCGACGCTCTACCGCTGAGCCAACTGGCCAGGGCACAATTAAATTTTTGAATATAGAGTTGTAGTAAGTGACTATATGGTCCATTAGAACACTAAATTCTGTCATTTAGGTCAGAAAAATCCTTACAACTTATTACTATTAATCCATTCAACAACTTTTTTCAATCAAATACTATATGCTATGTGCATTTGAAGCATTGGAGAATACAGCAGTACATAAGAAAGGGAAGGATCCTTTTTAGCTTACCTTATTTGAGAGGAGTTGGTTTGGATATAGATTGACAATAAATGAATATATACTAGGAAGAAAAAGAAAACTAGATAAGGAACAAAGATCTCCACGTCGCTCTGAGGAATACTTTCATGTCACAGGGTGCTGACTCTTCCCTGTAAGGACTGGTATATTCACATCCTAGTCCAGTGGACACAGGATGAATGTCTGTAGTGTCTCACATCACTGCCATTGAATCAATCCTTAGGGGCTTGTCTCTGCTGATCTCTCTCAGATCGTTGGATCCTAGGCATCCTTGGTCTTTTGAATCTGGGTGCCATTAAATCTTCTATTCTAATGGTATGAACATGTGTAGTTACACAAATAGGAAATATTTGCAAGATATATCAAAGCTAAAGATGCAAAAACAATCAGTCAAGATTTTGCCTCTAATTAAAAACATCACATTAAAATTCAGTTTCAAAGTTACTAAAGTCGTGTGTCTCAAATCGTGGACTGAAAAGAACCTACGTAAGGATCATTTGTTAAAGTGTGTGTTCCTGCTCCATCAAGCCACAGTTGAATCTTTGTGGACAGAGACTGTCAATCACCATTTTGAACAAACTTCTCAGGGATGTGTGTATACAGTAAAGTTTGAAAACCTCCATATCAAAGAATAAAGAATCAACCAATAGAAAACATGAGTACCTTAAAGGGAAACTTCTCAGTAAAGTAAAAAATACAGAACTCCTGTTTACAAGAGCCCAAGAAAAAGAACATATGATTCCTGTAGACCCATGGCTGTTCTACCTAGAAAAGTTTAGGAAACTCGTCAGTCTTCTTATAATTGCAAGCAAGACATGCAAGCTATGCTTTTTCATACCCGAGCCAGTTTCTGATGCTTCTGGAGAGGCTGGTTCTGTTGATACAAATGACATAATATGAAAAGAGAGCAGATTAAATTAAGGTTAGGAGAACTCATTTTCTAGAACATTGAAAGTTTCCATAGTGGCCTACAGAAAGTTATAAAAATATTGATTTATGAATTACTTCAAACAGGACCATATTATATGCGAATTATCACAAGCATGCTTATATAATCTTCCTTTTTAGATTGTAAATTTCTCAGGGAAACCTTCTTTAACAAACTTACTTTTTATATATCATCAAGGAGCTGAAAAATATTCAACACATAATAAACTTTCAATAAATAGCCAGTGTTTGGTGCTGGTGAGACAGTTAAACATCTAGATTTTTAGCCAAATGAGGACATTTTTAGGGTGACTAATATAGGAAACAAAGCTTTAATGTATTGTAGTTAGATCTACACAGAGAAGTGGATTTAGACATATTATTCACTATTTATTATTACTAAATGTCCTATATTATGAGACAAAGAGAGAGAGAAAGAGAGAGAATTTGATTGACAGAGGCTGAAGGATTTAATATATTTACCCTTAAAATGAGAAAAAAGGTGATAACAATAGATTATAAAAATCCACTTACCCGTATCTTTTTTTATACTTTATTGATTTTAATTTATTGTGTTTACATAGATTCAAATGTCTCACTGAATATATTCCCCCCCCCCCCCATGTTCCTCTCAACATCCCCCTTGCTTGAAGACTAAAGAGTTCCTGGTAAAAATCTGTATGACTTTTAATGAACACAATGACTCAATTTAAATTAAACTCCAATGACAGAGTGGTAGGCCTTATGGATCAAAAGAAGTGCTAACTACAATGTCACTTGGTTTTAGCAAAGATATTGATTCTATAATCTCTAGCAAAATTATAAATTAAGTGAGAAGATTTGGTACAAAGCAAAAAGCTAAAGGGTACTCAAGTGACTTGAAACAGTCTTATTTTTTGGAGGCAGAACTTTCAGTATTTTTCTCTGTATACTCTGATCAAACTGGGCAGTCTTGACACATCTACATCATGTTGTAATTGAAACACTAGTCCTCCTGAATACCAATAATTACACTGTTATGTAAATTAGTTGTGAATGATTGGTTGGAATCTTGGTCAGAAGTATTTTCTAGTGATTTGTGACAGAGTCTAGACAGAGATTGAATACAGCTAGTTCTACATACGTCAAAACTCAGGGGACAGACTTGACTATCTCTGACCAGAGAACTCTAAGAGTCATTTGTGAAATGCATATGAAAAACAGTATCTTGCAAGTTCAAAGGTAAAGTCTTAGAGGATTCCATAATGATGTTCAAAAAAGAGTAAGTATGCTTTTGAGATATTGTAAATCCTCAGAATGGAATAAATTTATGTGGGAATCAGATTTATACCCAACTACTTCAAAAATCAACGTTTAAGAAAAAATCGATATTGTCTTTCGGTTTTAAAGTTCCTTTTGGAGACATTCACCATAGCAGTTTAAATTCATAAATTTAAAAAGAGATATTCAATTATCAAATATTTAAGAACCAGATTAAAAATATTAACAGTGATGAAAAATTTAGTGCAGTATAGTGTGGTGGGTTTTTTTCATGCATATGTCAATGATTTAGAGCTTAATACTTTTATTTCTTAATGTGTAGCAGGAGAAGAAATTATGCAGTTGTGTAACTAGAAACCTATGGTTCTTCCTATGATTGCATCTTTAATTCTGCTTTGTAGGTCTAGGATGATATCTTGAAGACAGTGGAAAGTGTTAGCATTCTGGTTATGTATCATCTATGTCCTTTTTGTTTGTCTATCTGTCTATTTATCCACCTGTCTGTCTATCATTCTATTCATCTCTCTATTCCCTGCTGTAATCAAGATAATATTTAACTTGTTTTTTTGATACATAGTTGGGAAAATCATGTAAAAAATTTAGCAGTCTGTAAATCTGAATTGGGTTCTATTTGCCTATCATAAAAATTGTTTTATGTCAAGGATGCAATTATTTTTTGAAAAATATTAGATTAAATAATATTGAGTGATTAAAAAATTTAGGGAAATATATAATATTACTTATAACACTCATATATATTATAATATATATATAACACTCATATATATAATATGTATATACAACACTCATATATATAATATATATAATATATAATATATATAATATATATATAACACTCATATATATAATATAAATAATAATATTTGGGTTATTTACACTGAGACTTCTATACATTCTTTATTGCAATGGGAATACTATGCTATGCATTCTGTATTCCTTTTCATTATTCTTAGCAGAATATCTACTAACTCCTCTAATTTCTATTTCATGTAGGACAAGGGTTTTCAACCCTCAGTTTGTTTAACAGTAATTCACTCAAAAAGTCAGCCATGTAGAGCTCTCTATAACAACATAAAGTTCTCCCTAGTGTGTAGCAGGTAATTATTTTTCTGAAGTTGAGTTGGACAATAATCTTTGTGTAAACAAGATATTCCTAAGCACTCTGTTGATTGTTAATTAATTTTTGCCCACTGATGTAATGTAAAAATTCATTTAGAAACTGTAAATTGCATGAAATATTAATTACATGCTAGAGGTTTCAGAGCACCACAGAATAACCAAGGTGGGCATTGATAAGCTTTTAATTGCCACCAATTCAATTGAGCTATTATGTTTTCATAACCCCTTATTTTTTTATACGTCAGTTTACAATACAGTTGTGAACTGAAGCAAAAATAAAGTGTGTGAACTTTGTTTTCTCAGTTGTACTCTTAGATAATCCAGTAAGAAAAAGATACCCAGAGTCATAGTTATATTGCATTTTCAAGGCTAACAGAGATAACAAGATGAAACGAAATAAAGAGAAAACGGGATAGAGAGCATGGCACAGTTTCAGGGAGCAACACTTCCACTGCCCTCTACGAACAGGGAAAAGCCAGATGACTTACACGACTACCAAGTACAGAGAAACCTCAGAGTGAATGAAATCATTTTGTGTCCATCCACTGTAAAGATGTCAGAATAGGAACCAATTTGCTGTTTTTATTCAAGGATAAAATAAGACATACAAAAGAAAAGCTTTTACCTGCTTTCAAAAATTCAACCTTGAATGAATTTACTATGGAAAGTACATTATTATTATAAAAATTCTCATTTGTGCAGGCACATTGTGATACATGCTATTATATATTTTAAATTCTGTAAAAATAATATGTAATAAGAATTAGAAAAAAAATGAGTTTATCAATGCCCTGCTCCTAAGCAATAATTATCCATTAAAACATAAGTAATACATCCATTTTGTTTCATATGCATTTTTATAGTTAATAATTAGCACACTTTTACTTGTATAGATGGAAAACAAATATTAAGTTGATTTCATCTATCAAAGCCAGAAATGGGATTTATATAAGAGAAGGAGGAAAGAGGAAAAATGAAAGGCTGCAGACATTTTGAAAACAGCAGGTTTCCTATTTCAGGCTGAGGTGCTGATTATCAGGCAGCTAGCAAAGAAGCCAGTCAGGATACTCTGCCCTTAGCAACATGGTCACCTAGGAGAACAATTTTAATTTTTTTTGTAGTTGTGGTAAAATTAGTATATGAGATTGTACATTTCCATTGTACATCTTCTTCATCTTTTCATCCATCAATGGGCACGTAGGTTGTTTATGTGGATACAGCTGCTCCTCAACATTCCTCTCCCAAGGCTTTTACACATACTATATACCTTCTGCTTGGTACCCGAGCAGCTCCTGTGCCTTTTATCCTCAATGCTTGGTGCATGTTAGGTGTTTAGCACATATGTATGAAATGCTCTTTTCTCTGATGACTGTTCTGCATTTCTGGAAGTTACTTCTGTGGTGTTATGGGGCTAGAGTAATGTGGTAGTGATCAGGACTGTTCACAAATGTCAGTTCTATTGTCCTAAATACATGGTAAGACTGCAATTTCTCATATGCTTGAAACCAGCTGCAATTATGTAACTTACTTATACCAGGAAAATGTAAGAGTGATATTTGGTTTGCTTTTTGATATAACCTAAGAGCTACTATAGAGACACATTCTTCTCTATTGCTTCCTGTTAACTCCCATGCGCATTGTCTTTTTTTGGCTCTCTATGTTTTGTCTGTGTGAGAAACAATCCCTCATTCATTCTTCACCCTTGAGGGATCTAATAAGGTCAGATATCGGATATAAGTGACAATGTCTAAACAACTATTAGTTCTAATAAACAGAGTGAATTTCCAAATTTAAAATGACACCTATTAGTCTTCAGGTTTATAGCCAATGTCTATATCAATAATAGTTGGAGGTTAAGTGCTGATCCAAGATAAATAGTAATAAAATGGGATCTTTTTCCTAAAATCTTAGTTCACAATTTCTTTCCCTTATTTCGTACTAAAAATAAACTGAAAGTATTCTTTATTAAGAGAACACTTAAAATAACCTTAGTTGAAATTTAGCTGTGTAGCTGTGAGCAAAATGACACATGTAGAGAACTATTATGTTCGGAATACTGATGTTATTCAGCAATCTACTCTTTCCTTGTTGTTTTGCCTATACTCAGGGAAATAGACATATTCTATTCAAATGAACCCCATGTCTTCTTTCAGGTAATAGTAGACAATGTCACAGCTGATTGCTTGGGTTTTATTGTTTGAGTTGACTGGTATATTCCAAAAGTCAATTACTTTTTCTGCATTATGTTTATTACATACAGACATTCTGAGATAATTTCCCATGTCTTACATGGTGAAATATGTAAGATTTGGAATTGGTAAGTCTACCTTTTTGTTTTGGGGGGTATTTTTGGTCATGAGCTCAAGTTGACTTTTAAAGATTGCATCCAGATAACTCAGTTGATTGCATTCCTCACTTGTTTTTTTCTAGGTATGACTAGACCCTGGGCTAACACAGTTTTACCAGAGCTATTACACATGTTCCTGTCCTTACTCTTCCTGCATATCAGACTTGCATTCAGTTCACTTGCTATTCCTTAAAAGGAGTATGAGGTATCTTGTAAAAATAAGAAACAAACTAAAATTCAACTCTGTGTAAATTAGTATGCTTAAGAGAGATGAATTTATGCAATAGTGAGGCAAATATATCTATAATATACATATATTTGTAGCCATAAAAATAAAAGATATTTTAAACATATGTGCTCTTAAACTGTTATTATTTATATGCTTTTATAAATGTGTCTATATTACTATGTAGGATCTGATGTAATAATTTGCTTATTTAATTTTTTATTCTTAGGACCGTAATAACATCTAAAATCAGTAATTAGTTTGAAGAACAAAAAGGCAAATGGAAGCATGAAGGGTTGTTCTTTATTGCAATAAGCACAACATTGATGTGATAATGATCATTAAGAAGGATAGCATCTGTTTAATAAATTATTGGCTTGAAAAGAGAATTCTGAACAAAACATTATCTAAAAATGTCCTAGTTGTTAATGAGCAACCAACATTGTACTTCCTGCCATATAGAATGCATTTTTTATGGTGGTGACTAATTTTATAGTAATTGAAAGCAATTAGAAATTAATTCAAAACCTAATTAATACATAATTTCTTAAATGTCAAACAAAATGGCAGATTTTTCATTGCTGAAGCTGACTTTACATTTAAAAAATTTTAGGATTTAAAATTTTACTTTTTATTTTTTAAATCCAACTCTTTCAGTTGTTTTAAAGCAAAAATATATCCTTGTTCTTGGTATGAGGTAAAAGAAGGTAATATATGTACATAATTTATATGTGACTAATATGTAAATTATTTACATTTTAAAATTTAAATTGTTTTGCTATGCTTTGTTAACTCTTTAGCCTTTACAGTAAAGTATCATTGTAGATTTTGTGGTCATTTTACCTGATTAATCTCATTTCATGACTTATCCTTTCAACTTTATGATCCATTTTCTCCAAGTCTTTTCACTTTGCCTATAAACATGGATACTTTCTTAACCAATAACATATCATTTTTGTTGCATAATTAACTTCAAGTTTCTATGTCTTTCTCTTTTAAAAAAAAAATATTATTTGATAATCAGTACTATAATTTTGATTTAAATTTTTATAAAAATAGTATATATATACATTGTTTAAAGATTGAATAATATAGAATTTAAAGAACAAAAAGCAATCCCTTTGCTACCTCCTTTTTCTATTTTTAATTTCTTCTCTGTAGGTAGCAATCTCAAATCAAATGTAAAGCAATTTTTCTCCTGAAATTATATTTATTCTAAATAAAATATGTATATGGTCATTTGTTGATTTTTCTTCTTTGACATGGTTTGTTGACATCCTTCTTAAAGCCTATAAGAATTTATGCACATATATGCACACACAAATACTTCTCTGTCCTCAATGAATTTATTTTATATTTTTTATTAACCTATATTTCTTTTGACTCTATATCAGTGACTTAAAAATAATCAAGAGATTTCTGTTTCATTCTACACATTCATTGTAGGTTAGATGGGACACTGCTCTATGTTATCTTCAGGCACCCAAGCTGAGTGAGTTTCCTTCTCCAAATTCTTCAATTGCCAGAATAGATAAAAAAAAAAAAAGGATGTTTTAAAGGCATTGTTTCTTTAAGCTTCTGAAAAAAGTGAGATATATCACCTTACTTTGCATGTCTTTATTAAAGTAAATCACCTACCACTACCTTCCTTCAAGGTAGATAATAATAAAATATAATCTTATATGTGCTTGGAAGAGGAAAATTGAAAAGATTTGTTGAAAAGCACATCAACTTTTTCCTTATCCTTTCTTCCCATAGCCACCTTCAGCCTCAGTCCAAAAGAGACCACCCAATAGTACTTTCCAGTCATGTCATCACAGCTGAAAGTTTAGGAGCTCTGAATTATGTCCTGATATAGACTGAATGTTGTATCCCCCCCAAAATTCATATTTTAAGATCCTAATCCCCAATGTGATGGTATTAGGAGTTGGACCTTTGAGATATAATTAGGTCATTAGGGTAGAGCCCTAGAGAATGGGATTAGTGCCCATTTAAGAAACTAAAGAGACTATAGTTCTCCCCTTCTGCGCCCCCCAAATAAATAAAGAAAAAAGAAAATAAAAAACACAAAATAAAGGTGGTCATCTATGAACCAGAAAGTAGGTTATCAATAGACACTGAATATGCTGGCACCTTGATCTTGGATTTCCCAGTACTGAAATGATGAGAAATAAAATCTGTTTTTTATAATCCACTCAGTCTATGGTACTCTGTATAGCAGTTTGAACTGATTAAAACACACCCTGTCGTCACTTCAGCAGCTCTGGATGTAGTACCTATGAATTCAGTTGAATTTAGTTGATAGGTCACCTCAATAGATAAAAGACAAGTGGTTTGCCCCATATGCGCAATGAATAATATAAAATAGTGATACAATAGTTATAATAAACACTGTTGTTGGACAAGAAGAAACTTAGAGACATGCAGCAGATACTTGTTGTTTAGTCATTTCTTAAATGCCAAAGAAGATACTTTGAGGGGACTCTTATATCCTGATTGGGTCCTAATTTCTCTCCCTGGAAGGAATTCCTTATCTATTGTTCCTGTTATCCCTTGCTTCACTTTCCATGAGAGTCTTCCTTTTTCTTTTTCATTGTCTTTTAGATGTCATATCTCTACTTCTCAGATGCCCTCCTTGGAGACTGAGCAGAGTTCTCAACCTGCCTGGCAGATGGTTTAGGGACCAATGAACACCAAGAACTGCAGTGTTCCCCCCACCCCACCTCAGAGTCTTACGAGTTCTTTTGCAATAGAATATTCCTAAAAACATAATGTTCTTTTTTTTTTTTTAAATTTTTCTGAAGTGAGAAGTGGGGAGGCAGAGAGACAGACTCCCTCATACACCTGACTGGGATTCACCCGGCAAGCCCACTAGGGGGTGATGCTCTGCTCATCTGGGTCATTGCTCTGTTGCAACCAGAGCCATTCTAACACCTAAGGCAGAGGCCATAGAGCCATCCTCAGTGCCCGGGCCAACTTTGCTTTAATGGAACCTTGGCTCTGGGAAGAGAAGAGAGAGATAGAGAGAAAGGAGGGGGAGGGACAAGCAGATGGGCACTTCTTCTTTGTGCCCTAGCTGGGAATCAAACCCGGGACATCCACACACCAGGCTGACACTCTACCACTGAGCCAAATGGCCAGGGCCATAATAGTATTCTTATTTATTTAATGCTAGTTAATACTGTCTGCCGACAGATACACCATACATCTTATTTTTTCAACCTCATATCTTTCTTGAATAAACTGGGGTTATTTTTTGGCTTATTTGATTTGAAAGAAAGAAACTGTAGCTGAGCCATTAGTTCAACTGAATGAATTTACTACCTGTGACACCTTTACTTAGATATACTTTGAAGCATTCAGAGTGTTTACAGTGAATGTGACAGCTATCCAAACCCCTGTTCCCCAATCCGGTGACAAGGCTAAATTTAAATCAAATGTATTTTCTTAAAATATTTCTCACTTTTAACGTTTACTTTTGGGGGTTAAGGAGGACTGGCCCACTTTAAACTTTAAAAGTCCCTGACTTGATTCTCTTTCCTAATTGATTGCAAACTGCTTATTTTATTTTTTTGGTATCAACTATTCTTGCAATACTTTGTCAAATGTTGTCAGCAAGCAAAGCCCAGTGCAATAGTTTACTAATGTCTTTCTATGAGGATAAAAGTCCATAAAATATATAATCTGCTTCCAAATTTACCATAAGCACATTATTAGCAAATGTTTCAGCAAATCATAACATAATTCACCATGTCATCAATCTGTGATGTTTGTGTCTATGTGAGACAATGCACTGATTTTTAAAAGAAACATAATGAGAAGAGGGGAATTTTCACCTGTTGCTAGAGGAAAGGTATAAAGAAAAATGTGACATTATTTATTAAAGTTAAACATATAGACTTTTTGACTCAATCATTGCAATTCTAGGTATTTTATTACAAATATAATATATGTGAAAAGAACATACAATGGAAGACATTAACTACAGTGTTTTTTTGGGTTTTTTTTTTTAACTACAGTGTTTTTATAGAAGATTACAAACAAATGAGGACATGTAAATATTGGAAATTGATTAAATCATTCTTATTATATGCATATAGTTAAATACTATGCAGTTGTGCCATGGGCACTAATATAGACATATCTCCAAGATATTCTGACTCAAAATAAAAATACAAATAAGGCACAAAGGCAAGGTACGATACGATATGCTACTATTACAGTGCAACGATAACATGTACAAATCTAAAGAACACAAAGTAGCAACAATGGTTGCCTCTAGAGAAAAAAGTAAAAGGCTTGTGACAGGGAGAATGAAGATTTTTATAAGATTTTTTTTTATACTTTTTGACTTTTATGCCAGATGTGTTACCTGTTTGAAATAAATTAAATTGACAAAAATTATTTTGAAGGGAGTTTGAATTGCCAACTATTTCTATTTAAAAATAATAGTTTAGTGATGCAAATGCACTTTTTGTTGGGAAAAGTACATCTAGCTTTAATGCATGTAATTTAGCAATATGCACCTGAAAAATATTACAAACAGCAACTTTTTGTTTGTCTCACGTATTTTAATACTTATGTCTACACAAGACATCTAATAATGACGATATCCATAAAAATTATAATCATTTAATTCTATTAAAGTGCTCACATGCAAGTTTACTGGTTTTTCATATACTTTATATACAAAAGCTCTGTAAACTAAAACATTTTTTGATCAAATACATCAATATACCCTTTCTCTTTTCTCTTTATTAGGTTTATTTCTGTATATTAACTTTAGTTCCAACATAATTATTCCTATATTTGCTTTTATTGTGTATATTTAACTTATAGGTGTTCTTCCTAAACAGAATTATTGATTTTTTAAAATTTTCTTATAATTTAACTTTTTGTTTTTCTAAATTGCTCTTAAAGTCACACTAGAAAAATAGTGACATTTTGATATAATTCCTATCAATAGTCATAAAAAATTTATATTTAGATTTCAAAGTCTATAGATACATTCAGTATTCTTTTGTAAAATATCATATCATGTATAAAAAATTTCACCTTTTTTTCCTATTATGCCTCAAACAGACAATTAATTCATCAATCAGTCAATAAATTTTTTGGTCTTAGAACCTGCATATATTTAATAAAAGTAACAGAAATGAATATCCTGATTTATTACTTAATTTAAAGAAAATATTTTTACATGTTAGCTTTAAAAATGACCTTTTTTATACATATTTATACCTAAATTCTACCGTGATCAGAAAATTTCTACTAGTTCAAGATAGTTATTTCCTCTCTTAAATGTTTCTTTAACCATTTTAAAAATGTTTATACAACTACTAAAATGATCACATTTTTTCTTAAATCTTATAATGCAATAAGAGTTTGGTCATGATTTAGCATTTCAAATACATTTGTGGATTCACTTTATAAATATTGTATTTAGTATTTTTGTATATTATTTTCCCATAAGTGAAGTTATTCTGTAATTTCTCTTTAGCAAAAAATACTAATATTGTACTCTTCTTTTTGTTTTAAGTTTACACTGTTTTCTAGAAGAACCTAGGCATATTTCCCTTTCTTTTTCTGTCAGAAAAGCTGCATAAGTTCTGCCTTTAAATATGATAACTTACATCCCAAAACTATTTAGATGAATATTTTCTTTCCTAGAAAATTTTTGGTAAGTGATTAAATTTCTTTCCTATTTAATGGATACTTCAGACTTTCTGAATGTTTTTCATAATATAGCTTACCTTTTTTCTGTATAGATAATTATTTCATTCTCAACATCATTTTTTTTGGTTTTCTTTGTGATCAACCTCAATATACATTTGCATATTTTTTTAGCCATTTTGCAGAATCTTTTTTGGCTTTTAATAAGCTCTTTTATTGTCATACATAAAGTTCTAAATTTTAAAATCTCCATTGTGGATTTTTTTCTGTTTTTTAAATATTTGAGTTATTTGGAACTCATTTCCAATTGTATGTTTTTATCATTTGTATTTATTGTTCTGATCTTTGCATATGATATCACTTCTTTTCAATATGTTAAATCACTCTATTTCTATTTCTAAATATGACTGAGAAGTAAGGGCTAGAACAGCACTTGTCATTTAGTAAGAGTTCAGTTAATTCATCATAAGTAAATAAATAAATAACATCAAGCTATTAGTTATGTTTTCCATTCCTCTGTATTTAACATTGTTTTGACCTACTTCATCTGTAAGAATTTTAATAAGATATTGAAAGCTCACATATAATGTTGGAAGCATAAATTTCTTTTTATGTATCTACCAGTTTAACAAAATATGGTCTGGGAATTTAGAAAATTAAAATTTAAATATGTTTTATCTTGTTGGTAAATTAAATCTGTTATTATTAGGTAGTAACACTATCATTAGTGTTGCTTTTTTCTTAAAGCCTATTATAACACTCTCTCTCTCTCTCTCTCTCTCTCTCTCCATATATATATATATATTTCTTTTTTTTTCTTTAGGTTAGGGAGAGGAGGGGAGGCAGAGACAGACTCCTACATGCACCCCAACAGGATCCACCAGGGAAGCCCACTAGGGGGCGATGCTCTGCCCATTTGGAGACCTTGATCTGTTGCAACCAGCGCCATTTTTAGTGCCAGGGTGGAGGCCATGGAGCCATTCTCAGCACCTGAGGCCAACTCACTAGAGCCCATGGAGCCATAGCTGCAGGAGGGGAAGAGAGAGAGAGAGAGAGAAGCAAGAAGGGGAGGGGTGGAGAAGCAGATGGATGCTTCTCCTGTGTGCCCTGACCGGGAATCGAACCTGGACATCCACACAGGTAATGCTCTACCACTGAGCCAACCTACCAGGGCCTATTATTACCTGTTATTAATGTAACTACTCTAGCTTTATTTTGGTTAGTGTTTGACTGATATATTTTTTTAATCTTTTTTCTTTCAATACTTTATGACTTTATATTTATGAATGACCCTTCAAAGAAACTATAGCTGGATTGAAAGTACCATTTGACAACCTGTCTTTAACAAGTAAGCTTAGTTTATTCACACTTGTTAATGTTGCCAAACGCAGGTTTGTCTGCTTGCCATGGCTTAAAGCCAATATTCACTGGATAAAAGCTGGTGAAAGGAAAGAGCTGTATTCAAGAGCAGGCAACCTGAGAATATGGGCAGACTGCTGTCCTCAAATTCCATCTTTATATTTCAGTGCAAGCAGGAGTTTTTATAAGAAGGGAAGAGGAGAGGAACAACAACAACCAAAAATAGAACAAAGAAATGGAAAGGAGTGGATTGAGTGAACTACAGGCAAGACAGCACTGTTTGTTCAGATAACTGGTTCAAATTTCCCGAAATTGTCATACCTGAAGGCTAAAGTCTGCTTCCTTGGTTGTTGTAAGAACTGAAACTAGCAATTAATTTATAAACTAAAGTTATTGTTCTTTGAAACAGGTATGTATGCATTTCTGCAGTCAGGTTGTCCTCTTGGTCTTGTCCAAGAATCAAAACTGCAAACCTCAGTATGATGGGAGTGAGGTGGGATGGGGGAGCAAAGGCAAAGTCAGGTAGTTCCTGCTTATGCTCACTCATTTTTTTTCGCTCTGATGTTACTTTTGATGTGAGACAGACAGAAGGAAAGAGACCTTTCAGTTGTAATGAGAACTTGGCCAGAGGTGAATGTGTAGGGTTGTGTAAAGCCAGTAGCCAAGGCCACCATCACAGCAGCCCTGCCCATGCAGGTTCGCACTGGATTCGGACAGTTGGTAAAGAAACAACGGAGCCAAAAACTGTGGGCCATAGTCTTTAATCCTAGCTTGCACCCAGCGGGCAAGCAAAAAACACACACTGGGCTCCAAAACCCACTCACGTTCAGTACTCACAAAGCTACTGACTTATCCAAGTTTCCTAGAATCAAAGGTTTCTAGCTCATCAGACTTTATTCACCTCTGTTCCCCATCTCCTTCCTTCTCCAGCATCAAACTGCACAAACTGGCCTCTCAATCAACACTCCAGCATCTTGGCTGCTTCCCCTGACTCTTCCATGTGGCCTCTCTTTGCTCTGCTCTCTCCTCTAATGCTAATCCCAGGAACCAAGAGAGTAAGATCCTGTTCTGCCTCCATTTTATAGTGTAGAAATCAAAACCTCTAATCCAATATACAAAATAGGGAAGTTTCTAATACAAAGTCACTTATCTGGGGCATGATGGGATTGTACCACCCCACATCAAAATGGGTGGGAAAGGCTTAATCCCAAAACCAAGCCCCAGGCTACAAGGATTCTGCCTACCCACAGCCCGCCCCCAACACACATTAATATCACCTGGGCGACGGCCTCCACGTGGGCAGCACCATCTTTAACAAAGTGAGCATAATATACTTTATCTGCCCAACAGGTTGAATATATTTTTGATATGTTACAAAACATATAACTTTGATCACTAAACTGGTGATATTGAATCATGGTTACAAGACTAACAAACTGGATTTAACATTAAAAATATTTTTTTATTTATTCATTTTAGAGAGTTGGGGAGATAAAGAAAGGAAGAGAGAAAGAGAGAGAGAGAGAGAGAGAGAGAGAGAGAGAGAGAGAGAGAGAAAAGGGCAGCGAAGGGAGGAGCAAGAAGTATGAACTCCCATATTCCTTGACTGGGCAAGCCCAGGGTTCCAAACAGAGACCTCAGTGTTCCAGGTCAATGCTTTATCCACTGTGCCACCACAGGTCAATGCCTGGATTTAACATTTTATAGGAATTCTTTTATAAGCTTACTTTGTTAGTACATTCTTATTTAGCTCTATTCTATGTCTAGTCAAACTAATATAAGTAATACAGCATATTCGTTCCCCATTATATTATGATTACTAATGCATTAGTCTTCTTTTCACTATTCTACTTTGTACTTTTAAAGTACCTCACTTTTTCCATGCTTTTTTTTCCTTTCTTTTCTAATTTATTTTTATATTTTGAATTTACATCTTTGTGTACTATTCTTATTTCCCCTGAAAGATAAGGTTTAGCAGTTGCATGTTTTATTCAATTATTGTTTACCCTTGAAATTGTACTGTGCATATTTAAAATAACAAACTATAAATCAGCCATTTTCTTAACCAATCTTTCTTACATAATTACACACATGAACACCACAAGGATTTTGAACACTTGTCTTAGATCAACCCTTAGCACCTTACATTATTGCAGTTTAATATTATGGTCCTGCTCTTATTTCCAACCTCAGTAAAAATGATTGTTATTCGCAAATAATTTCTTTTCATGTTTTTCTTATCATTGCTTAATGGATCTCAGATCTTCCATCTTGGGACACTTTTCTTCATTTTGCTGTATGACTGCATATATGTTATAAATTCTTTTATTAAACTTTGGTTTGAGATAAATATCCGTTGGGTTTTTTTTTTAAACCTATGAAATGTTTTTGTTTCTTTTTTTCAAATGTTACTTCTTTATATACTAGACTCTCCTTCTGACATTCTGATTTTTTAAAATTAGGTTTTCTCACATATATTTTATGGCTAGTGATATCACTTATATTTTCTATTACAACATCTCTCTGGTCTGCATTTGAACAATTTCTCCAAATAAACCTTTCAGTTTATCCACAGCATTTTAAGTACCTTTATAATCTGCTCTTTACTATACTATTAAATGGTTAATTATCATAATTTACATATCTAAAAGTTTTATTTAATTGAAATACAATCTCTTGGTCTTTTAACATACATTTGATATTTTCTTTTATAGCCTTTAAAAAAACGTATATTTCACTTTTAAGTCTTCTTGTTTATTTAGATAATTTTACTGTTTTTAGTTTAAGCAGGGCTCATTTTGGATTTTGGTATATCTTAAGACTTTTAATATTGCTGTTTTCCTTTTGTGGTGCAAGTATACATGCTTATTTCTTTGGAAATGTGTAAAAAAATATTTGAGGTCTGTGTTTTAAGTGCATCACTCCAAAGAGAATTTGCATTTTATTTTTCCATATATATATGAACATTAACAAATTCAAAACATTTTTTACTTTTCTGGGGTTTTCTTCCCCCAAATACCATAGGTGTTGGTTTGTGATTAGAAATTTTAACAGACAATTATTATTTTCTCTGTATACCAAGTCACATGGCTAAAACAGGTTAATATGTAACCCTTTTTAATAAGACTTACTTTTCCCCAAATTCAGTATGATATTTTATTTTATTTTATTTTCATAACATTTATTGAATGACACTAGTTAACAAAATTATATAGGTTTCAGGAACACAATTTTACAACATACCATCTGTACATTGTATTGTGTGTTCATCGCCTCAAGTCAAGTCTTCATCATTATTTTTCCCTTCTATACCCTCCTCCGCCTCCCTGCAATTCCTTTGCCCCTACCACTGGTAACCACCGCACTGTGTCCATGAGTTTTTTCTCTCTCTTTTCTTTGTTTTTTTTTTTGCTCAATTTCTCTGCCCCCTTGGATACAGCCTCCCCCCGGCAGCTGTCAGCCTGCTCTCTATCCATGAATCTATCTCTATTTTGCTTGTTTGTTCATTAGATTGCACATATGCATGAAATCATGCAGTTCTTATATTTTCCTAACTGGCTTATTTCACTTAGCATAATTCCATCCATCATGTCACAAAATATAAGATTTCTTTCTTTTTTACAGCTGAGCAATATTCCATTATGTAAAAGTATCATAGCTTTTTTTATTCACTCATTTACGGGTGGCCATTTTGACTGCTTCCAAATGCTGGCCATTGTAAATAATGCTGCAATGAACATAGAGGTGCATGTATTTTATTGAATTAGTGTTTTGGGTTCCTTTGAGTAAATTGATATTAGAAGTTTGGGGTTTCTGGCTTCATTTTATGTATCCTTTATCTTCCTTTATCTTGTTTAAACCCTAGGTTTTATCTCCTGTTTCCTAGATTTGACTATTTGGTTAAAACTCAGACTCAATGTAAATGCTGGCCAAATTCTATCTTCAGTGTTTGCTGACCCCTATGAAGCTGAGTTTCCTAAATTTTTATTTTAAATTATGTTCTTTACTACCAACTTGTTCAGCCACACTTTAAAAATCTATTTTACATACATTATTATTCAGTTTTTTTGATGTTCTTAATCAGAAATCAAGGAGGATTGCTCTAAACATCAAAATTAAAATATTATTACTGACAAGTCTTCTATTGATATTTTATTTAGCCTTTACATTTTTTAAAAGATTTTATTGATTCATTTTATTCATTTTAGAGAAAGGAGAGAGAGAGAGAGAGAAGGGGGGAAGAGCAGGAAGCATCAACTCCCATATGTGCCTTGACCAGGCAAGCCCAGGGTTTTGAACTGGTAACTTCAGCATTCCAGGTTGATTCTCTATCCACTGTGCCACCACAGGTCAGGCAAACATTTTTAATTTCTACATTTTTCATTTGATTATTTCTATAAGCATTTGCTCTTGTTTATTAATTACCTGTATCTGTTTTTTTATTGTATTATATCCTCTATCACTCAAAAATATCAAATCTATTTATTTTAAAGGTACTTTTTTACTGCTCTTGTATTTTATTATTCAGACTCTCTTTAGGGATTGGTGGGAGAAAAAACACAAATGATTGGACTGTAGAAATGTGTATTCTCTTGCAAACACTATCAGGGTTCACTGACTTTGAAATATTCCAACAATTTTGGATAGTTAATAAAATAAAATACATGCATAAGCTTATCTTTAAATATTCTAAATTATATCTAAAGGGAAATGAATCCTAAAAGATTTCTAAGTAAAACCAACAAATATTATAATAGTTTCATCATAGAGAAATGCAAACTGAGTTAAACTATCACGTACTCTAAGTTTGTCTATAGGGCATCCATACAGTTCATGCAACCTATACTCCACAAGGGAGTCCTAGAGAGGTTCTGCAAGGAGAGAGGAAGGAGTATTAGGCTGCTGGTGCTACCAAGAGAAGACTCATGTTAATTATGTCTCCAGATTTGCCAGGGACCAACCATCAGCAATCAAGATAAAGTGGGCAAGGAGCTAACTTCTCCGCTTTGGTGGCCTCTTCTTAACAAAGTATTCATTGACAATTATTTTCTGATAATTTTCTTGATGCAAACATGATTTTGATGTGTGTGTGCATGTGTGTGTGTGCATACAATCTTTTGTTAGGCCTAAGCTAAAAGTTGTTCCCAGCAGCTGTTAGCTTCAGTTAAGATTATGAAAATAACTGACCCTAACAAAATCACAATAGCCTAGCCCAGGCATGGACAAGTTTTTGCCCCCAGGCCAGATTAGAAAGAAAACTTTTTTCATGGGCCGAACAAAATATTAAAATTAAAAAAATGTTAAATACAAAAACGATTCGTTTAAGAGAACAAAATTTTATTATGTAATTTGTTTATGAATAAATGTAAGTAATTTAGTACAACAAATTAACAAAAAAAATTAATGTGACGTGTTGAGGCGTTTTGCATCATCTATTTTTTTTTTAATATCTGGCTCTATACTTGTGTAGCTATTCTTAACACAGCCTCCAAATGTAAATCATTCAATACTGATCTTGTACTTTTATTTAGATTCATTAAAGAAAAAGTTTGTTCACAAATATAAGTTGAGCTGAAGATTACTAAATATTCTTTGGCAAGGTTTTTTAAATTTTCATGTTTTCCATTATTCAACTGCTTATAAAAATTGCACAGATGAGTACAAAAGTTGTAATTATTTATAATGGAATTTGTTTAAAAAATGAATAAGTATTGCGAATCCATTCGACCAATTATTGGAAGTTAACGCTAGATTAGTCACACGCGGAATTTTTTTCTGCGTATCACTATCTTCTTAAATATCTCGATTTCCAATAATCAAAGACGCTTTCGCTTCTGAGTAGCTGAGATTTTAATATTCATTGTTGTACAATGGTTAGATATCGTAGTTTATGTATAACGATTTAAAAGTACCACTTATTTCATTTCCACAGTGCGTCGTGTGGAAAATATTAAAAATTTAATCTTGGGCTGCATAAACTCATTACATGGGCTGGATCTGGCCTGCGGGCCGTCTGTTGGCCATGCCTGGTCTAGCTCCAAGCCAGTTTGAGTCAGGTTGTAAATATAACTAACTACACCAGAATCATGATAGTTTATGTAATTTTTAACCTCAGGCTGAAAAGAACACTCCATTCCCAAGATCACAAAGGAACTATGATGAGAACATCCACCAGAACTATGAGCAAGCCTAACCAGATGCCAGCAACCTGTGCCAACCTTCTACCTATATAACCTCTCCTCTGCCTTTGCTCAGAGAGGTTGTTGTTCTTAGGACACAACCTCCAGCAGCTCAAACAAGTCTCAAATAAATATTTTTCTTGATCGATTTTGATCCCCTGTGACATCTTTTCAGCCATACTTAAAACTTTGGTGGCCTTCTTCACTCTATGCTTACCTTCTATATACTTTTATGAATCCACAGTTAAGAGAATGGTGTCCTGACTACCTAGTAGCCATTTGTACTTTAATTGCTTTAGAGAAAAGAACTTAGGGTTCCCAGTGTACTTATCTGCTGCTTTTCTTGTTTACATCTCAGCATGTTCTGTTTCTTTCAGACCTGTGGCTATGGAAACAGTTATCATATTTCTTGTTTTTAATGCAATAGTTGGACATAATGTTTCCTTTTATTGAGTGACATTTAGTGATATTAGATGATAGAAATAAACCCAATTCTGAACAGAGACTTAGACTAGTTCTTGAAAGTATCTGGAACTGCTAATCATCACGATAAATGGCCCACCCTGGGTTAGTGGTAGAGGAACAATGGATTGTCACTAGCTGTCTTTTAAATGACAGTTGTTTTTTACAGTGTTAACAGTTACCTGACCAAATACCAAAATGAAGGGAATCAGAACAAAGGGAATGTTATGTCTAGATCTTGCTTTATCTGATTGATATAGAATACCTAAAATATGCCAAAAAGTTTATTTTGAAGTTTAGCTCAATTTCAAATCATTCTATACCTTTTCTTTCTTCGGAACGATGTGGCATGAGTATCAATAGCCTGTGATAACATTTTAAATAGAATTTTTGTTGCAGTCTATACTCGAGTCCACTGTTCATGAATAACTCACAAAATGTATAGTAGTACCTCAGGGTACATTTACTCTTGACAACAATTATTTCAGGTAGAAAATGTTATTCTCAGTTTCTAGATGAGGAAACAGGTTAAGAGAGATTAAAACAATAAACGTGTGTACAGTAAAATAACATTTCCTGATATAGTATAAGTGTATAATGTGTATCAATTTCTTTTCCTTCTGATCAAGGCATCAGTTTGGAGGTTCTATTTAGTTTTATCGTGTGTTTTCAGACAGAATATTTGAATTGTGTGTGGGCTATTTGGAGGATTACTTCTGTAGAAAGCATAACCAGATTCTCCTTATGGCCTCCTCATATTCTCTAATTCCAATTTTTTAGACTTGTAGACAGGTTTCTAGACTCAGAGTTGTTTTTTCATAAAAAATCTATTAGGGCCAAGCAGGAATAGAACATTTTAAAAATCTACTAAAGTGTGTGTGTGTGTGTGTGTATATATATATATATATATATATATATATATATATATATATGTCAGAGGACACCCTTTCAAGACCTTAAGTAAAATGGCTTTTAGTTGTTTTGAAAACTTGTTGAATATCGGAATCACTTACATGTGAAATTGTGCCACACAAACCCAAACCTGTGCTGGAGGAGAGGCAGCAAAGTCTAGTGAGTACAAGTCCAGAGCCTGGTTCAGACAACTTAGGCTTACATTCCACCTCTCTGCTAATTCAGCTCTTAAAATTTTAATTTCTTCATTTGTGTAAAGGGGCTAATAAAACCTGTGTGTGCTTTGAAAAACATAATATCTATAAATACCATAGAACTATACCGGGAACATAGAAACTTCTAAATAAATGTTAGCTATTGATGTTCATTACATTTTTAAAAATCACAATTCCAAGACTATGAGAGAACCATTCTTCTACATTATGTTATTCTAATCAGGCTTTTAAATAACAAATCTGTAGTATGATATATGGCTGCTTCCAGCAGAAATGCCAACCTATAGGGCTGAAGAGATCATTACTACTGCTGCTACTACAACACATACACTCATGTGTATGCACATATGCCCAGGGACTAAAAGAAGAAAATGGTAGGTTTAATACCAGGATTGTCAGGAGTTTTATTAGTAAATTATTCAAGAATATAGTTCTAAATTTATATATAATGAATTATACTACAGACTTGCAGGCATGTCAAGAGCCTCAGAAAAGAGGAACCATATGGTAGAGGGGCAGATAGTCCTTTATTCCTCAGAATATTCTGAGTGGATGGATCACTGTTCCTTCTATATAACACCATTACATGTACTTGTGATGATTGTTCAGTCAGTAAGCAAAAGTAAAAGTATATCTACCTATTTACATTCAGAATTATCTATTAAATGCATTAGAATACTTATTAATAAATTTTGGAAATATTATATCTAAAATAATGCATTTTTAAAATGTTTGCTTAAAGAGATGTTTATAAAACCAAGGTGTCTAGACTAACATACGTTGAATGGGCCAGGTGGCCAAGGGTTTGTTGGCACTGTAGGAGAAAAACATGTGTATTTATATGGGAGACACTCTAATAAGCATTTTTTTTTTTTGATGTAGGACTGAGGCATTTATAGCTTCCAAAATCTCCAAACACTGCATTTTTATTATTTTTTTTCTTTTCCCCCTAATTAAATTCTTGCATGTAATTAATTAAGAATCTGAACACTAATCACAACTTTCACAAGTACACTTCTATAAAAAAACTTGTCACTGAGCACATCAAAAGTTTGTGGTCTTTTAATGTACCTGAACTTGCATATGGTGTACCTGTGAATATAAGAACTCTGGGTAACAGTTGTTTCAACTCCTACATCTTTGTAATCTTGAGTCATACTTCTTTTATACCTTTGACTAATGAGACACTGCATACCAATTTTTTTGAAGGTGAAATCTCAGCTTAAGAAGAGAACAGTATTTTAAGTTATTTACAAGTGAAAATATTTTCTGTTAGAGGCAAGTAGACAAAATAACTTGGCAATTTTTCTCCAGGTGATCTCAAGAATATTGCTTTGTAAATTGGCCACAATAGCCAAAATTTCAAGTTATCTCTTTAGTCCAGTGGCTCTCAAACTTTTTGAAGTTGGGGTGCATTTAGAATCCTACAAATAATTTTAGGCACACTATATACAAATTTCTGAGAAATGTCTTATAATAATTAAGTAAAATATTAAAGAAAAAAAGTTTAAGTGTGCTTTCATGGTAATTAAATACAATAAATCAATAAAATTAAATTTATTCTGACATTAAAAACCATTTTTATGTTACAGTTTTTGAGTCATCTTTTTTAGAATTTGTAAAAAAGAGGGGTTAAAAAATTTAAAAAATGACAAAAAATTATCTATCTATCTATATATATATATATATATATATATATAGATACATTTTTAGTAAGATTTAGTAAATTCGGCAGGTCCTGGTACGAATGTGTTAAGTTTTTCATTCTTGTGTTTATGAGAAACATGAGCCTGATGTGTTCTAGTGATTTATTCAACGTTTGGGCATATATTTGAAGGGCAAACTCTCACTTCCTTGTCAATACATTGAAGAATTCCTCTCTTTTTACTTTTAATTGTGTTGAGGGTAGAAAATCCTAATTCACATTAATAGGATGTTGAAAATTGTAGTAAAATGTTCAAAGCTTTTTTAGATATTGCCACATATTCTTTTTTATAGGAATTCAAAAGGCTTCAAGAGACAATTCCTTATGTTTAATCATGAATCCAAAACCTCCACCATACATATCATCTTAACTTTACACCAAACAAAGGATAGAAGAAACTTGCCTCCAGTCTTTCTGGGGAACATGGGAGGTAGTATAAACAATGCAGCACCACAGCTTAACAGCTTTTTGCAACCTAATCAGGCAAGGGATGTGGGAGGCTGGGCAGACTGTCAGCTTACAGTCAATTCCCCACACCTCTGTCCCCCCAAAATCTAAATTCCAAAAACCCTGTTGGTTTTTTGGTCTCCATCGGGAACATATTTCTCTGTAATACCACAGGATGGACCTGGAAATCTTCTAAGGTGCACCAGTGTGCCATGGCACACACTTTGAGAACTACTGCTCTAGTCTTACATTCTCCAACTTTAGTGGAAACAGCAACTAGAACAAGATAGTATTCACAATAAATATTCTACAGCTTTACCTTTCAATTTTGGTTCAGTAAGTTTGCTGTGGAGTAAGGAAATAGACAGTTTTACCAATTGTCTCAAGTGCCTTTGATGTTCAGGGCTTTTTGACTGAGAAACACCATCTAAATCAGGAGTCCCAAACTACGGTCTGCGGGCCGCATGCGGCCCCCTGAGGCCATTTATCCGGCCCCCGCCGCACTTCCGGAAGGGGCACCTTTTTCATTGGTGGTCAGTGAGAGGAGCATAGTTCCCATTGAAATACTGGTCAGTTTGTCGATTTAAATGTACTTGTTCTTTATTTTAAATATTGTATTTGTTCCCGTTTTTTTTTTTTTTTAATTTAAAATAAGATATGTGCAGTGTGCACAGGGATTTGTTCATAGTTTTTTTTATAGTCTGGCCCTCCAACGGTCTGAGAGTCAGTGAACTGGCCCCCTGTGTAAAAAGTTTGGGGACCCCTGATTTAGATGCTTGGGTTAGCCTTTTCAGAGGTTCTGTTGTTGCCCAGGGTTTGAATTTAAGCACCGAAATTACTCTGTCACATTATCAGGTTTGTTTAGGCAAAATTGCCATTCTTTCTGAAGAAATGATGGACAGAAATGTATTACAAACCAAGAAAGGCAACACCAAAATTAAATCTTAAAAAGTATTTTCTTCTTATTAAGGCAGATAGATAAATCTATTGGGATTTAGCACTGGAAGGAAAGTTCTACAAGCAACAATGACACCCCACTAAAGTACCATTATGATCTTTATACTTATTTTCAAAGCCTAATTTTAATATTCAGGTTAAATCAAACTTTAGCATATAGAATCATCGAGAAGAAGTCTTGAAATACAAATTGCTGGAACCTGGTTGTGATTCAATAATTTGAAACAGTACCCATGATTTGCATTTCTAAAAAAGTTCCCAATTAATACTGATGATGCTTGTCTGGGGACCACACTTTAAAAATCACTGAGTTATACTAAGGGGAAGCTATTGTTTTAGATCTTTATCTATCTTGGACTATAATTTTCAGAGCTGTACATTGTTGTTTCAAAATCTTAAGGCATCTTCAGCAATGTCTGTTTCTTCCTCCTAAGCTTAAGACCATTGAAGAATCAAATATTAGCAATGATACTAAGTTATAACCTACAGTAAAGGTGATTTATTTTAAGCACAAGAGCTTTTTGCTGCCTTTGAAAATCAAAGAGTTTTATTCTTAAACTTAATGAAAGAAGAATCAGTGGACTCTGACTTGATGCAGCTGCAACTCTTGCAGCTCACTGGCAAGTGCGCTGAAGTCTTGGTGGTTGGGAGGGAGGGTGAAAGGCAGGAGATGGTGAGGTAGAGTGGTAGGTCAGGGCTCTGGCTGCAAATGGCAATCTCTTGGAGAATGCCAGATAATCTAACACTCAGTGGGGTAATATTTTGTTACCAGGACAACAGCCAGTTATCAAATACCAATTCACTTAATATGACTTGCTTCAAGACCCATGAGTTATTATTTTTATTAATCTATGTGGGTGGAGCACATAGCACATTCCTAGCAGCTGTGGCTAATGCAATGCTGTGAGAACACTTCAGCAAGGTTAAACTCTCCTAGGCACACCCAGGAGTGAGCTCATCCACTGTAAGGAAGTGACTTAGCGCCAACCAGGCAGCTCCCTGACTTTGTTAGCCATTGGCTTTGAAGAACATGCTGTAACACCCTATAGGCTGAACCTGTGTATATAAGCTAGCTTACTTCCTGAATAAAGTGGATCTGCGTCACTAAACCTGGTCCCCGGAGTCGGTCTTTCGTCTTCATCGTCCTCACCCCTGGCAGGACTTGTCCACAAATCTAAAACGTCACAGACTTTTCCCATTTTCAACCAGTTTCCCATCTTGAAAGACTCACATGAAATCACTTGACCCCATACTTTAAAACCCTATATAGACTCTCCACTGACTTCCCTTTACTGAACCATTAGCTAAAGACTTTATCTTCAATATTTATTAGTACTCTGTGAGTACTTCACATATCAGACATCAAGTAAGGTACTGAGGTATACTAGCTTAAGGAAGGAATGATGCAACAGAACAAAATATTCAACATGTGGCTTGTGTAACAGTAGAATTGTAGGAATAATTGGAGCTAGATTGTTTTGTTTTATTTTCAAACCAGTTGGCTAGCTCTCTGTATACATGTATAACTGAAGAAATATTAGTATGGTTGTCAGGATGGATATATTAAAGACAACTCTGAATAAGTCCCAAGTATTCTAGACTGGAAAGAATGTAATAAAACGTTTTATTTTGCAGACTAGCTTAAGGACACCATGCCCACAAAGAATGAGTAAGCATGAAGGGCTCTTACAGAAAGGATGAAGAGAAGACATTGATTGGACTGGTGGCTGAAGAATAAGTGACAGGAAAAAAATCACTTGATGCCAGTGAGTGTAAGTGACCACCAGACCCAAGACCAGATGCATTCACCAATGACACATGAGTTTCCGTTGGCACTCTGGCACTCACTAAAGTGGAGGCAGAGTTGTGTGAGGTTCTAAATTAACTGAGACTTAATTTGGTCAATAGGTGTATTAAATGCTCAGAAATAAAATTCAAATGTAGAAAAAATAAAATTGAAATTCTTTTTTTGTTGTTGTTTTTTTGTTTGTTTGTTTTTTGTATTTTTCTGAAGTGAGAAGTGAGGAGGCAGAGAAACAGATTTCTGCATGCGCTCGACTGGGATCCACCTGGCAAGTCCATTAGGGATGATGCTCTGCTCATCTGGGGCGCTGCTCCACTACAATCAGAACCATTCTAGTGCCTGAGGTGGAGGCCACAGAGCCATCCTCAGCGCCTGGGCCAACTTTGCTCCAATTAAGCCTTGGCTGCAGGAGGGGAAGAGAGAGACAGAGAGGAAGGAGAGGGGGAGGGGTGGAGAAGCAGATGGGTGCTTCTCCTGTGTGCCCTGGTCAGGAATTGAACCCAGGACTTCTATACGCTGGGCCAATGCTCTGCCACTGAGCCAACCGGCCAGGGCCAAGAAATTGAAATTCTTGCACTCTTGGCTTTATAGCCTGACATTTGTGTTTACTCCATGGAGGAGCATCAACTTCTCTGTAGATTATGAAATGTTTGGTGTTAACCAAACTTGCACATCAGGAGGGGTGTTACTCAATGGTAGCACTTCTAGTCTCACTTGGAAGGACTTTAAGAGTCATCTTAAAAGAAGAAGATACAGCTTTAGGAGGGAATAAATTTAGGAACTAAGAATTGGGGCCACCCACATTAACATGACATAGCTATTAGAATGAACAATTAGGACATTCTGTAAATCGATAACAGCTTCACTTTTGTTTTAGTTAATTTCTGCAAATTAATTTAGTTAAGACAACCATATGGTTACCTGGAAAGCAACTCAGTTATCAAACACCAATTAACTTAATACGACTTGCTTCGAGACGCTTGGATTATTTTTATTAATCTAAAATGTCATAAACTTTTCTCATTTTTAACCAGTTTCCCACTTGAAAGATTCACATGAAATCACATAATCCCACATTTAAAAGCCTATACACACTCTCCACTGACTTCCCTCTTCTGAGGCATTGCCGAGACTGCCAGGGTGCTCTCCTCTCCAGTCGCAGTGTGTTTCCATAAACATAGCGATGCTGTATTTACAGGTTTTCTGGTGACATTTTAAGAAGTTCAAGAGAACAAGGTCTGCATTTGCTCATTCAATCAGCCCTTATTAAATACTATGCACCAGGTATTATGCTAAATATTGGGGTTTTGGAAACTAAAAGAAAAAGGTGACAGGTAAATTTCAGTTTCAGAATTTGAAGAATCAGTGTCCATAGGAAGAAAACCAACAAGTAAACAGAATTTAGTAAATGCTAAATGTGAATGAATCACAGAATGCTTTTAGGACATAAAACAAGGGTTTCTAACTCCAATTTAGGTTCAGAAAATAAAAATTTTATTTAGATGGAGATAACCAGGCTAAGAGAAAGGCTAGCAAAGCAAGCCAAAGGGCCGAAAGGGATCAGCATGACACATTTGAAGACTTCTGTTTTCATTTCTATTTTATTACACTCAACTTTTAAAAAAAAATAATTTATTTTTTAATTACAGTTAACATACAATACTACATTAGTTTCAGGTATATGAGGACTTCTAATTAAATTGGTGGGTTTAAGAATTAGAGGAGTTTGAGAAGTGACAAGAATGGAGGAAAAATAAGCTGTGGAGGAGAGATTTCTGGCAAAAAAAAACAACCACCCCAAAACCCCTGAATGCCACACTAAAAAGTTGGAATTTACATAGAAGGGGGAAAGTAAGAGAGTTTTGTCAAGCTAGAGAGTTTTGGCCTTAATTAGCATTTTAGGAGTATAACTCTAGGACAGGGGTCCCCGAACTTTTTACACAGGGGGCCAGTTCACTGTCCCTCAGACCGTTGGAGGGCCGGACTATAAAAAAAACTATGAACAAATCCCTATGCACATTGCACATATCTTATTTTAAAGTAAAAAAACAAAACAGGAACAAATACAATATTTAAAATAAAAAACAAGTAATTTAAATCAAGAAACTGACCAGTATTTCAATGGGAACTATGGGCCTGCTTTTGGCTAATGAGATGGTCAATGTGCTCCTTTCATTGACCACCAATGAAAGAGGTGCCCCTTCCGGAAGTGCAGCGGGGGCCAGATAAATGGCCTCAGGGGGCCGCATGTGGCCCGCAGGCCCTAGTTTGGGGACCCCTGCTCTAGGAGAAAGGATGGGACGCAGATGGCACTGAAAGCAGATAAACCATGTAAGAGGCTGCTGAGTTTTACTTTCTGTCGCTGAGAGCAAGGAGGGCCTTCTCTAAGCTGGTGGAGCAGGCATGTCGGGAAGGAGGAAAGCAGGAAACTAAGAACAGAAGCCACCAAGAGTCAGAGACTGAATGTGAAGGCTTTGCTAATCTGTGGAAGCAGATGGAGGGACAATAAATGTGTGAGGTCAGATCTCACTTTTAAATATTTCAACTTATTGGAAATTGTATACAGCAAAAAGCCCAAACCTAAGAGGGACCATAACATCATGTTATGGTGGCTAAAAGGCCATGTTCTGTGCTTGTGTGTCCCAGTTAAAGGAATGGAGGACTACACGCTACAGTGGCCCATTAGGGCTGAGAAAATGCCTGCCTGGTGCCCATGGACCAGAGAAACGTCTCTGAGCACAAGATATCAATTGAATTACTGCTATCCTAGTCCAGTATTTATTTTTCTAAATCAAACTACTATTTTTTTAAGTAAGGCACTAAATATATATCTATATGTCTAACATAATTTTTATTGCAAAAACTTGGAGATATATAAACTACAAAAGGAAACTGTATCTTGTTTTTAGCTGGATGGAGGAAGAAGAAAATGATAACTCAGAACAAATTACTTTTTTTAAAGATCCAACATAAAATGACTTCATTTCTACCACCCAAATAACTAGTCTTTCTCTGAAACTAAAATGTAGAAATGGGACTTTTAAGCTACTTTTTTTTATAGTTTGATTGCCATAGTTACAATTTCTTTTCTCCTGTGAAATTCTGAGCATATGCTCTGTTATGTTCCATGCCTCCCAGAAGAACAAGGTGTATGACTTGTAGTCAGTGTAAATAGATATTTGTTCTCAAGCTTTTATATAAATAGAAAGAAAAAGAACATATTGCTAGTCAATGAAACTCTGAAGGTTGTTGAGGAGTTCTTAAAAAAATAATATTTAAAAATGTATGGTCTAGCCAGGGCACACAGGAGAAGCGCCCATTTGCTTCTCCACTCCTCCGCCGCGCTTTCCCCTCTGTCTCTCTCTTCCCCTCCCGCAGCCAAGGCTCCATTGGAGCAAAGATGGCCCGGGCACTGGGGATGGCTCTGTGGCCTCTGCCTCAGGCGCTAGAGTGGCTCTGGTCGCAACATGGCGATGCCCAGGATGGGCAGAGCATCGCCCCCTGGTGGGCAGAGCGTCGCCCCTGGTGGGCATGCCGGGTGGATCCCGGTCGGGCGCATGCTGGAGCCTGACTGTCTCTCCCTGTTTCCAGCTTCAGAAAAAGGAAAAAAAAAATGTATGGCCTAGACACTTGCAAATTGCCTGCTTATTTTAAATTATGAAGATGTAACCATGAGAAACTGTGGACACTAGAGCACATCAGAAATTTAATAAATATTGTGTATTAAGTTCCAACATTTGGAAATCATAAAGATTATACACATTTAAAAATTATCTTTTATTTCAAATAAATTTATTTAATTGGTTTTACAAACCAATTTATTTAATTGGTTTTATAAAGAAAATTTTAGAAGAGTATGGATTTCACAAACTTAAGGAGAATGATAAAGTATATATGTTCTTTTCAAAAAAGGAAAGGCTATATTGTTACTGTCAATAGCAAATTGTTAATCCAGATGTTCTATAAAATTAAAGATGCAACAGTAGATTTCTCATAGTTTATATAGCGTCTCCTCATATTCTTATCTATGCTTTAATTTTTCTTTTAGATTTTATTTATTCATTTTTAGAGAGAGAGAATAGAGAGAAAGGGAGAGAGAGGAGAGATAGAGGAGAAAGAAGCATCAACTTCTGTATATACCTTGACCAGGCAAGCCCAGGGTTTTGAACCAGCGACCTCAGCATTATGCTTTAATATTTCTATATTCATTTAAGAAAGAGCACTGAGGTAAATACAGAAACTTGGAAGAATTTTTGCATAATAACAAAGAATATATCACATTCAGAAATTGAAGCTTGTTTATTAATAGAATTACAAACATCATGGTCTAAATGAGCTAAGCCACACAAATGAGTTATTTTTTTTAAATAATATTTTTTTAAAAATTTGCTAACTACTCTTGAAACACTTTACTATTACTTTACATTATTTGAAATAAATAGGGGACTGTTAAAACATTAATGTTAGGGAGCTTAAATGAGCCCACTTCATCTGTCATACTGAAAGATTATCCGTATCTCACATATACAGGGAATACACTCTAATCCCCACCTCTGCAGTTTTATTGTCTTCTGTTTCTTCCTCCAAAATTTCAATTATTCCTTTCAGTGTCTATGTCTCTTCTAGCAGAGTAGACAGGGGCCGGGAGCAGGACTAATGTGGTCTAAGTTCTAGTCCTATTTAGTATCTCTCATCATGGTCGTGAGTATCTTGGGAAAGTCTTAGAGCTTCACGGTTGTTCTATGTTTGTTTGTTTGCCATAATATGAGAACATTGGTTAGATATTTACTTCATTTTAACTCTAACCATCAAAGCTTCCGTGAAATCAGTACTCTCCTCATGGTTTTTTATTTTGGCTCATTTGAATTATTATGAATGTTTACTATCTTTTCATTGCTAATTTAGACGAAATTACAATAACACACTGGTTTTCATAATTAATATTTCTCACATTTTCTGTAAAAAATTAAATAAATTTGAAAGATTATAGATGACTGCAGATTCTGTCAATACACATGAACAGAAATGAAACCGAAATCATGAAGTCCCATGA
The DNA here is from genome assembly GCF_036850765.1 of Saccopteryx bilineata. NCBI lineage: Eukaryota > Metazoa > Chordata > Mammalia > Chiroptera > Emballonuridae > Saccopteryx > Saccopteryx bilineata. The sequence continues at coordinate 12,023,947 of NC_089501.1, read as the reverse complement.
AATGATGTGTTGGTGTGTGTGCACACGTGTGCGCTCCGGGACACTGGAAGGCCATATGGCCGGCAGACTGTGTGGAGGGAAAACATTGAAGTCCTGCTGCTTTACGTTCTCCTTTGTAATTTCCAGTCCCTGCCCTCTAAGCAGCACAACGTGCGCCAGAAGCTTGAAGCACACAGGTGACATTGCCACTGCATCCGTGCTTTGATCACCTGCTTGCAAAAAACCAGAAAAGGAGTCAGTCGGCTGAATTAGCTATTAGATATGTACTTTCTAGCTTAAATATGTCACAGTAATTGGGAACAGAATAGACTGTGATGTCTATTCTGTGTATGAAGCTTCTTTCTTGCCTCAGCCAGTTGGGTGCAATGAAAGAGATAACTTAGCTCTCCAAGCCTCCTCCTTTCCCTGCCCATCCCTCGATCCTCACTGAAGTAGAAAGTGAATTTGGTGTTCCTCTAATGAGAATCAGTTAAAATGAGAAGGATAATTTAGGTGTGAAAATTGCTCTACAGAAAAGGTGAAACCACTTAAATATTTCACACACACAAAAGACTTCTCATCCATCGCTGTGACTAGGAAGATGGCAGTTATGTGTCTAATACATTGTATATTTATTTACTGATGCTTCAGGTCATACAAAGGCAACAGACGGATTTCACCTAGTGCCAGAGAATAATTAGTTAAAAACCTAGAGAGTAATGAGATTAATTAATAATTAAGTGTGTGTGTGTGTGTGTGTGTGTGTATGATACAAAAATTCACTAGCAGGCCCTGGCCAGTTGGCTCAGTGGTGGAGAGTCCGCCCAGTGTGTGGAAGTCTCAGATTCGATTCCTGATTCCTGGACAGGGCACAGGGGAGAAGCGCCTGCTTGCTTCTCCATTCCTTCCCCTCTCCTTCCTCTCTGTCTCTCTCTTCTCCTCCCGCAGCCAAGGCTCCATTGGAGCAAAATTGGCCTGGATGCTGAGGATGGCTCCATGGCCTCCACCTCAGGCACTGGAATGACTCCATCCGCAGTGGAGCAATGCCCCAGATGGGCAGAGCATCATGCCCTGGTGGGCATGCCAGGTGAATCCTGGTCGGGTGCATGCAGGAGTCTGTCTCTCTGCCTCCCCACTTCTCACTTCAGAAAAATACAAACAAACAAACAAACAAATAAACAAACACTAGCTTGGATCTTTCTCGTGTCCTATCCCACTCTAGCAGTCTGATTAAACAAATCTTGTTCTCGATTCATTTTTATTTCCTGAGAAAAGAACCTAAACTCAATAACAATTTTTTTAAATGGACAATTAACCAAACCTTGATTTTTAAAAAAATCATTTAAAATTTGATTATAAACCAAAACATTCCTGAGAAATGTTTTTCTTTTTTTTGTTTTTATATAATGAAATATAAAATTTCAGTCTTTTTTTGATATAGTATTCCTTCTTTCAATTAAAAGTATCTCCTCTTTCTAATTACACATTCTTTACCTATATGCCTACAAGAATTTCCAGTTGGTTATCAGAAAATCTTCTAGGTTGGGCCAATTCATTCAATTTTTTAAATACTATACATTGCTGAAAATGCAACATTCTCAATTCTTCTCACTAACTGCTAGTTATGTGACAAACAAAATTGCTCCTACAAATATGCCAAGCACCCCTTAGTGAGTATTGTTTTCTCTATTGAGAACTACTGGTCCAAACTTTGGTATGGTAAGTGCAGATGGACCTTGTGGCCTTTGAAAAGGAAGTTTTCTCAGAGACAAAGTAAAAAAAGGAGGGGCAGGGTTTTACTTAAACACACAAGGAGAATCTTGTTGAAGGATTTACTTTTTCTGGCTGTGTTTTTTTCCTTAAAGAAATGGGAATGGTAGGGAGTCAAACTGAAGAAATATTAAATCCATCCTTTTGTATGAGTAATTCTTTTTAGCCAATTCAAACTTTGAATTAACTATTCATAGCCTACTGATCTGAATTTTCAAACTCTCCATTAAGAGTTAACACATATACATAGGCTTATGTAGAGTTGTGTGGGAAAGACAGGGAAAGAAAGGTAAAGGGTCTAGCCCAGGTGTGGCCAACAGTTTTTGACCCTGGGCCAGATTAGAAAGAAAACTTTTTTCATGGGCAGGACGAAATATTAAAATTAAAAAATGTTAAATATAAAAACAATTTGCTTAAGTAAACAAAATTTTATTATGTAATTTGTTTATGAATAAATATGAGTAAAAAATTTTAATGTACAATATTATTTTAATAAAAATATAATTATATACTGTATAAATATCCAAACTGTATCGCAATCAATCAAAACAATATTTAATTAATAGAATGAGCTTGAAGGGGTTATATAACAAATAAAACAATTATTTTGTTTTACAAACAGCCTGGACACGTTTTCAGTTATCAACTGCAGCTATTGTCTATGTTACAATGCCACTTGATTCAGCACACTTGACCATAAAAATAGCAAATTGTTTGACCTTGGGTGCACACTGGCAAACTCCGCCTAAAAGAATGTGGGTTTCACATCGCCGCTAAACATCAAACATTTCATATTGAGTACAGACGAGATTTACAAAAGTTGTAAATCTTTACCATGGAATTTTTTAAAAAAATAAAGAAGTATTGCGAATCTATTCGACCAATTATTGGAAGTTAACCCTAGATTAGTCACACTAGGGTTAGTTATCACTATCTTCTTAAATATCTCGATTTCCAATAATCAAAGATGCTTCTGCTTCTGAGTAGCTGAGATTTTAAAGTAGCGGAGAATATTAAAAATTTAATCGCGGACTGCATAAACTCATTACATGGGCCAGATCTGGCCTGTGGGCTATATGTTGGCCATGCCTGGTCTAGCCTCATATTCTCCCTATTCCTGGGGCCCAAAGAAAGGTGCCTGCATCTTGTTTAGAACCAATGTTTCTACATTCAACTCAGGGACCAACACCAAATAAGAGGTGAGTCATGAAACTGGGAATAGTAGGGAAGAGCATGTTGTCAGAAAAGAAGCTGTACTGTGAATGTCTCTGGGAAGTTGGGAAACAAACTCTTTACCCCAAAGATTCTAGGTCCTTCTTTGTCCAATGAGGTAACCATGAACTATAAACTTTTAAGTTTTTAAAATATAACTAGTTTAAACTGAATATTTTAAGCACAGAATTTCAGACTATTGTGAAAATTATTAATATCTCATTGATTTCATGTTAAAATGGCACTATGTTGGCCCTGGGCTTTTGGCTCAGTAGTAGAACTTTGGCTCAGTGTGTGGATGATCCGGGTTTGATTTGAGTCAGGGCACATAAGAGAAGTCCCCATCTGCTTCTCCACACCTCCCCTTCTCGCTTCTCTCTCTCTCTCTCTCTCTCTCTCTCTCTCTCTGTCTGTCTCTCTTCCCCTCCTGCAGCCATAGTTTGACTGGAGTGGGTTAGCCCTGGGCGCCGAGGATGACGCCATGGCCTCTGCCTCAGGTGCTAAGAAGAGCTCAGTTGCTAAGCAACAGAGCAATGCCCTAGATGGTCAGAACATCAACCCGTAGTGGGCTTGCTGGGTGGATCCTGGTTGGGGCGCATGCCTATCTATCTCTCTGCCTTCCCTCCTCTCACTAAATAATAATAAAAAATGGCACTATGTTGATATATTGAGTTAAATAATGTACATTATTAAAACAAATTAATTTCACCTGCTGTTTTGTACTTTTTAATTGTGATTACTAGAACAGTTAAAATGATCTATGGGCTCATGTTGGACAATGCTGGTCTAAATGAAAGGGGCTTCTGAAAGAAAGGAAGGGAAGTAAACACTGGGTTACAATTCATTCAACAAGCATTAACTAAGCTTCTTCATGTCAGGTACTGAGCCAGGTGTCGGATAAGCAGAGGTAACTGAAACAGACATAGTTCCTGTACTAATGGTGTTAACAGGATCCTCAGGGTACAGAAGTTAAAAAAATTATAAAATTATTAATAATGATAAATATTTTTAAGTAAAAGTTATGAAGAGAATATAACAAAGGCTACTAGTTTATATCAGAAAGTCTTGGAAGACTTCTCTGGCGAAATGACATTAATTGAAACTGCAGTGTGATTGGAGTATAGCTCCACTGCCTGAAGAAAAGCATTAGCTACAGAAAAAACAGCATGTGCAAAGATCCTGAGGCAAAACAAAAAAGAAGAATAGGGCCAATGTGGCAGGGTAGTGCAAAAAAAAAAAAGTGGTTACATGTGGAAATGTAGAGATAGGCATGGGTGAGATCACTGTAGACCTTATTAACACCTTAGGACAGATTTAAACCGCAGAGTAAAGATGATTTGCTTTATATTTTTGAAATGTTACTCTGATGTGGTGGTGAACAGTTAGAGCACAACACTTAGCCAGGTAAGAGATGAGGTGTTTATTCCAAGTAGAGTGGATGGTATGGTTAACTCTCTGCCCTAGCACATCTGCTCACCTTTGTTAATTGAACTGAGGACAAATATTCTGTTCCTTGGGTGGCAGTTGCTCCTTATTCTACTTCTTTCTGTCCATTTCAGATTAACCTTAGAAAACTGCTCTTTTTTTCCTTTTTTTCCTTGGATTTTTCCAAAGACAGAATGCAAGTTTTTGATTCCCCTGACTTACATTTGATTAAAACCTTTTTGCCTCCTTTTTCAAAATGACATGAAAGGAAGCATATTTATTCTTCTTGCCATGGGTAGATTCTATGAATTTCATGGATTCAGAACTCCAGAGAACATTACTGCAAATACCAGGTGCTAGCCCAAACCACAGGTTCTTTTTAGCTATTGAAAATGTTTGGGAATATTTTTTCTCTTAACACTGGACAGTGGAAACTTAAAAAATATAAACCAAACACATACACTAATTTAGAATATCTTTTCTTAGCAATTTATTAGGTAATTTAAACATCATAAAAATATCTTCAGAAAATAATTCTCTTTCTGTTTATTTCTTGACCTAACCCCTAACAGGTTATCATTGCTTTCTGTATCTTGTGTATGCTTCCAGAAATTATTGCATACATGAAGAACATTTTCCTAAAGAAGAAGGTGCCTCTTGTTTTCTTCATACATGGGGGGCATATCATAAAAATTGTTCTGCATAGTGCTTTTGTTTTTACTTTTATTATTATTGAGGCATTCTTTCTACATGGTAAAATACACAGATCACATGTATACAGCTCATTGAGTTTTGAAAATTATATATACCTGTGTAACTCAGAGACTTACCTAATTCATTGTAAATGACTCCAACCCTGTCTTCAAATTTTATTCTGATTCTGCCAGTGTTTTACTTGTTCCACTGACCCCTGGTCTGAGCTTCCATCACCTGTTGCCTGGATTGAAAATGACCTACTCATCTATTTCTAGATTCTTTAAAAGCAACAGCAGAATCTTTTTAAAATATAAAGCAGATTATGCCATGTCTCTACCCATCTCAAAATGTTATAAGAATGTCCTTAAAATGAAGGACCTATGAAGTCATGAATAATTTGGCCTTCCCTTTCCTCTCTACAGAACCAGCTACATCAGTTGTGGGCACAGGGCGAAATGGAATTGCAGGACTCCTTTTCCCTGCATTTCTAAATTCCATTAAAAGTATTAAAACATGGGTGTTTTTTGTTGTTGTTGTTTAGTTTAGTTTTTTATTCATGGCCTCTCTCAACTTGCCATCTTTTTTTTTTCCTTTTCTTTCTTTCTTTCTTTTTTTGGTGACAAAGTCAGAGAGAGAGAGAGAGACAGATAGGAACAGACAGATAGGAAAGGAGAGAGATGAGAAGCATCAATTCTTTTTGCAGCTCCTTAGTCTCCTTAGTTGTTCATTGATTGATTTCTCATATGTGCCTTGACTGGGGGCAACAGCAGAATGAGTGACCCCTTGCTCAAGCCAGTGACCTTGGGCCCTAGCCAGCAACCTTGGGGCCATGTCTATGATCCTACGCTCAAGTCAGCGACCCCACGCTCAAGCTGGTGAGCCCGTGCTCAAGCTGGTGACCTCGGAGTTTCAAACCTGGGCTCTTCACATTTCAGTCTGACACTCTATCCACTGTACCACTGCCTGATCAGGCACCATGTTTTTTCTTTTTTACTTTTTTTTTCTTTTTAAGATAGAGAGAGACAGGAACAAAGACAGAGAAGAAAAATCAACTAGTAGTTGCATCACTTTAGTTGTTTATTAATTGCTTCTCATATGTGTCTTAACCGAGCCAGTGTTCCCTTGATCAAGCCAGCAATCTTTGAGCTCAAGCAAGCAACCTTGGGCCTTAAGCCAGAGACCTTTGGGAGTCAGTGACCATGGGATCATTTTAATGATCCCACACTCAAGCCAGTGACCTCGGAGTTTCGAACCTGTGACCTAAGCATCCTAGATTGACACTCTATCCACTGAACCACCATCAGTCAGGCTGCCGTGTTGTTTTTAAATTGCTATTTAATGTGACTGTTCCTAGGGCAAAAGAAAGCCTTCACATGTGCCCAGGGGCCCTGCCCCACTAATGAGGGTGCTGTATGCCCACTGACTTCTTAATTCCTGCTCCCTTCTCTCCACTGGCTGCAGAACGCAGAGGCTGTGCCCTAGCTGGAAGCAGGGAAATCCAGCCTGGCACCTTCCCTTCCCACAGGCTCACTGCCCCAACCCACAGCTGATGGACAACGACCAAGTGTACTAAAATCCAGTATGCCAGAAGTACCTGGATCCGAAATGGGTGACAGGCTTTCATCACTGAGTCACAGAATGTTCCGGGCACAGCTACCCCTGCACTGATTGGCAACCTCTGTGTTCTGTCTTGAAACACCTTGGATTGTGCACATCCAAGCCTGATCCTTCCCATTCCCTATCCAGGCCCTACCAGGCTCCCAGCTGGGGAAGCAAAGAGGCCACAAAAAGCTGATCATGTAAGGACTGAACTTCCAAGCTCTTCCTTGTCTTATCAGGATACACTTACAAAACACAAATTCAAAGACAAAACTACCAATAATTTCAAGAAGATAGCCACAGTGCATTCAATTTCAAACTCAGGGCCCTTCTAGATGCAGGGCCCAGTATAACTGTGCGGTCACTAGGCCTTGCCTAACTTAACCCAGCCCTAACCTTATCTCATCTCTTTCCCTCTTATCTAGCTAACTGCACTGACCCTTAGTTGTGCCTTTAACACCTTTGCCTTCCTCAGTTCTGTACTCAAATGTCACTTTCTCAAGGAAACCTTTTATAACCATTTAATATACATTTAAAACTCCCTAGGTACTATATCACACTTACTCAATTTTTTCAAAGCACTTATTATCTCCCAAAATTCTATAGAAATGAATTACACTGCTCACAAAAATTAGTGGATATTTTATCGCTTCATATTAATTTTGAAATATCCCCTAATTTTTGTGAGCAGTATATCTATTATGTATATTATTTATTAGCTGCATCCCCTACTAGAAAGTAAGCTCCATGAAGACAAGGTATACTTTCTGCTTTGTGTACTAGTGTATCCTAAGGGTGTATAATACTGGCATGTAGTAGATGCTCAATTTATTTTAGCTGATTAAATAAATGAATAAGTGAATGAAAGATCTATTCAGAAATAAAATGAGCAAAGTGATATAACTTTGTGTATATGTGTGTGTGCATGTGGAGGGAGTCGAGGGAGGTGAGACTACAGAGCAGAGAAGAAATAGGTATCAATATTTCTTTAAAATGCATAGTTTAGAGGGAGAGAAGCTATTTGCAGTTAATCAACATGAGTAGGTACTTTCCACTACATTGAAGAGAGCGAGTTTCTGTAAAAATCAATTGATAAATAATAGCTACTTTCCCAAGGTCACAGGAGTAGTAAATGGCAGAGCCAGGATTAAAGCACACATATATTTAACACCAAAGCCAGTGCTTAATCTTCTCAGGGAATATTTGCATTTTAAAAAAAGGTACCTGTTACTTCCTAGTGGATTTCTACTTGCTGGGCTACATGAGGGAGATTTTTTTTGACTGGAGAGTCCTGTTGTCCAGAGTCCTTTGTTTCAACTGCCTGTATTTCTCCTTCTTTTCCCATACTCATATAGTGTACAGGTAAACAGAAAAATCAAGTTGTTGATCCTTGAGTTATATGCACTCTCAATATATTGCTCAATTTTCAGATTAGTACACGCTTACAATCATATCATTACTCATAACAGTAGAGAACTTGGAATGATATAAATTATTTAAAATAGTGGGTAATCAAAAAATCATTTGGGCCCAGGGACATAGGCATATACTCAGTTTGGAAAATCTGTTTTTTCTCTTTCTCTTACCCTTCTTTCCTCTTTCTTTCTCCTTTATCCACTCCATTTCTTTCTATACCTAAAATTATAACTCTTCAAGGTAAACTTTTGCAAGGTATCATATTTTCTAAGTGATAGCTAAAATGTTTTATAAATACTAATGATTTTTATTAAAGTTTTAGCTCCAAATACTTTTCCTCTAACGGTTTGATCCCAAATCATTTCATGATAGAGTAAAAATAAATCTTTATTTATAGTGTATATTTCATACTAACAATATCCAGTTGCTTGTTGCTTCAGTATTTGTAGCTCTATAATTCTAATTATTAAAGAATACTATGTCAAATAACATTTTCATAAGAGTTATAATTACAAATTATTCTAAAATTTTAAATAAAAAATGAATAATTATAGGACAGTTATAGAATTAACAAGTTGCCAACACAGCTGGTGTATCTGTATGTTAATATGCTACAACTTTAAAATGAAATTTCAATATTTGAATAAATATTTACAGAGCCTTTATTAGAAACTCAAGACATGATATAATTGAGACATAGATAATATTCTAATCCCACATCATATGACAATGGCAAATTATGTTAACTATAGGTCACCAATTCTAGTTTTATGCTAATTTTAATATTCTTTGTATTTACTAATATATTAATTCTCCTTCTAATACCTGCCATTAAACCCCTCTAGTTATCCATTTACTAACTCTTTGCAAATAATCTTGCTCTGATTTCCTTTAATCATGACTGGATTATTAAAATAACCTCTCTTTTTCTATTTTACCACCATAAATTTAGTCTTAATGCAGCAGCCAGAGGAATCTTTTTAGAATATATCACAGCTCATTTCCCTCCTCTACTCATATTCTTCTAAATGCTTCCCATATTACAAAAAGGGAAAGCCAAGGTCTTTACAATGACCTTGAAGGTCTATGAGATTGCACTTTCCCAGCTCCCTTCTGACTTCCTTTGCTGCCTACCACTGGCTCACTTCCCTCTACCTAACCGCCCCCTTGTTATTCCTCCCTGTACCAGTCATCTGTCATGCATGTCCTCACACTCCTTGTCCCTCTGCCTGGTTGTCTACTTCTTATTGTGTCTCCTATCTTTCAGGTCTGTGCAGTTGCCATTTCCCAGTGAGACTTACACTGTTCTCCTTATTAATAAACAGTAACTCCTACCTTCCAGTCCAGCATTCCCTTATTATTCGTCCTAAATTTGCTTTTTCCTATAGCACACAGCAACATCTAACCTGTTATATCTGCACTGCTTCTCCAATGCCCAGATTATTGCCTTGCAAAGAACTTGTGTCCAATATCCAGTGCGTCCTTTTTTCCCCTTTGGACATTTTAGCAGAAGTTCAAAATAACAAGAAGGATTGAGGATGCTTATTAAAGTTTTCTTAACTTCTTAGTATATTTAGTTTTGTAATAACTATTTTGTAATAAATGACTCATTGCTAAAATGAATGAGTCATCCCAGGGTGGTTTAAATAGTAGCAGAAGGTTCATACATGTAAACTGGCAAAACTATGCATAAAATTAGGGAGTAATAAATGTTTCAAAGAATTAAAGAAAATTGAAAATACTAGGTAATACATCAATAGTATTCTTTACTGCTCTATACTCACTCAGAACTAATTCATTTTAATAACTTCGGCAATTATTTTTGTAGAGACTTATCTCACAACTATGTTTCTATCTTTGACCTCTTTCCTTAATTTTAAGTTCTTCTGGATGACTTTATAGAGATAGCAAACATAATGTGTATAAACCTATGTCACAACACTTTATTTTAAAAAGTCAGCTCTCAGAATTTCTTATTTATTAAAGTGGTATTATTTGTCTAGTTTTTCAACCCTGAAACACTGTAATTTGTTATTTGTAATCCAATTAATATAAGGAGAGAATAAGATTTTTAAAATGTAACTAAGTTAATAGAGAATGGTTTATCAAGGATAAATTTTTTACCAGAGTAAAATGACTAAAAAGATGCTGGAGATAGTTCTTTATTGGGGAGGTAAAAATACAAATGAACAGAACAAACAAATAAGACCTTTGGGCAATCTATTTAGGAATAAGATCTAGCAATGGGATTTTATAAAGTGAAACCATTAGATTAGAAATAAATATGCAGTGGAGATTCCTTGTTAAATGAAAGGACAATGGTCTTACAAAATATTCTTCCTCTCTTTTTAATCATTGAAGAACTGAGGAGTAAAAGATGTTCTCAGATTGTATGAGCATAGGATATAGATGCTAGTACATCTAGAATGATACCTGCCATATATGACCACTTAAAATTCTGAGATTTTAATTAGACCATGAACAATGAATCAGAGTAGTGTGTACAATGAGGCTAGGAATCCTGAGTAAAAGACTGAAGGGTTAAGTATCCTGAATGAAAGACATAGCAAGACAAGTATTTTCTTAGGAAAATTTACTCATGTGCTTTGTATTCTACTAGTCCACTCTGTAAGGTATTAAGAAGCTGTGTTTGGGGGAATGATATGTGGCTGAAAAAGTTCTCAGCCTCAAATAAAGTTGTGTTTGAACTCCAGAATTTCCAACAGCGAATGATTCTCGAAAATCAACCAGAGCATGTTTCTCCACTCTGACGTGACTTGGAGTCTAGGTAAACAGTTTTAACCAGAATGTGTGGACTGAGAAGTTTTTAGGTTAAGTGATGTGTATTGCTTTTCAAATCCTCTGGCTGCCATGTGTTCAACCATAGAGTCACCATCTATGGTCATTTATTTAGACTATTGCCTTTCTTTTTAGAATACTGCATTTTCTATCATGAAAAAGATCCCAGCTCTTTCTATATAAGCTTTAAAAAAACAAGTAATTGAAATTTTACAATCCACAACTCTGATTTCTTTGATATGATAACTCAATTATGAAACAAATTCACAACCAAGCTTACTAGTGTAAAAAATAACATTTATTACAATCATAGATTTTGTGTGTTGAGAACTTAGATTGAGTACAAATATGGTTTCTTTCTCTGCTCCATAGGTTTGGGTTCTTAACTGTAAGACTCAATGGCAGGGGGCAAACTTATTCAAAGGTGACAAAAAGAGAGAGAGAGAGTGAGAGAGAGAGAACAGTAACTGATAGAGAACTCCAGACAAGTTCCATGCAAATTTAAGGCTTGGATTCAGTTACACAACATCTTTTCTGCCTCATTCTCTTAATCATAAAGTTACAAGGGACTTCACAGGATCACGAGGAGGGGAAATATGTTTCACCTCATGATAGGGACTGCAATGTTCCTGGAGGAGCATGTAGATCCAGAAATATTGTTGTGGCCCTTTTAGGAAAATAGAATGTACACTTCCTATTTCAAAATAGATCAAAGGAAAATATTATAATGGATGTGTGTGTGTGTGTGTGTGTGTGTGATGATATGTGTGAGGCGGTATATGACAATTAACAATTACCTTATTCTAATGTCAGCTAAAAGACAAAGACACATAACTCAGGAGGTTTCTTTTCTGCAAAACTGTAAACTCTGATGGCAACTATATTCATTGCCTTTCTCTACTAAGAAATGTCTCACAAAGTTTTTCATTCTTGCTGTGATACTTGGTTAAGTATGTTTGAATGACTGTGATTGGAAACACATTCATGTATACTGAGTACTCTATATTTGCTATTCTAAGAAAAATATTATTTTCACACACTCATTGCAGGAGCATAAGCCTCCAAGGAGAGTAAGAAGAGCTGGTGCTAGCGCTTTGCATTATGATGTGTGTCACTCACCAGCCTTTATCCCCAGCACTGCCCAGTCTTTGTCCAGTCTTTTCCTAGAAAAGAGGAAGATAACCAGCAGTAATATTAGTGTTCACTCTAGACTACAAATTGTGCCAAGCAGTATTAGGAATTTTTGTAAGGGTTGAATTTATTCTACAGATAAGGATTAGATATAGTTGGTCCCTCTAACTGCTAGTGTAGAAAAACTTATTTTAAATGCTTAAAGGACCCAGGAAGATTACTTAAATGTACTTAAATGTGTGAATCCAGCCAAGCGAGATAGAATGAGCAGTGTCCTCTGCAACAAGCTGGAGGGCCTGTGAGCACTTACAGGTATTCAGTGCAAATGAAAAAGATACAAAAAACAAGATGTGCCACACATATAGCAGCTGGGAAAGGATTTGGCCCAATGGTTGTTAATGTGTAACCCTAACTCTAGCGAGTCTCCAATGCCTTGCTTTCCTAACTCATTCTTAGAAGGAGAAGGTTTGACATAGGACGATGGTCTTGGATGGGGAGAAGGTAGAATGCAGACTTTAAAAGGGAACCTTAGAGGCCTGGTAGATTCTTATGTAGAGCAGTAAAGACATAATAAAGACTGCATGAGGCAACTTTCTCTCTCTCTCTCTGTCATCTAGATGGTACGACTCCAAGAAGACCAGAAAGGGGCCTCCTTAGAGGGCTCACTCAGTTCTGTTGCTGAAGTAGTATTGAAAATCTAGCGTGGTTCAAAGGATTTGACACTAGAGAAGATATTTGAGCTGAAGATCTACATAGTAACAGTGTGCACTGCTCACCTGGCATGTGTTTACAACAAAGGTAAAACAATTTTGGTTAAAAAGGGAAACTCACATGGTGGGCAAACACAGAAGTTAGATTTTTAGAATGAAGGCACCTTGCATTTTAATTGCCTGCCATCATCTTCCTATTTTAAAGTGAACGTGCACTGAAACTTCCACTTAGGTGCTATTTGGGGCTAAAGATCATCTTTGCTCTCAGTTGATTTTGTAGAGCAGAACAAACCCTCCCTCTTCCCTACTGAACTAGCCTTGAATAAAATCTCCCTTGCCTGTTTATTTTTCTCTGGTGCAGTTTTTCCTCTGACACATCTCTGGGCACAGCGTCCTCTGTCCATATTGCCTGTATTCCCTTTGATTTACCAGAAAAATATCCTTCTTTTTCTTCCTCCTTCCTTCTTGGCTCCTTGCTTCTGTCTTTTCTTTTCCTCCTTCCAGGCTCTACAATTGCTTTCCAGAGCCTATTTTATGTTATAAAAACATCAACATAGTAATAGTGAGAGGCCATTTTCATAGGAGAAAAAGTAAAATTTTTTTTTTACATAATCTGAGATAACAATGAGAAATCATAGGTTAAATAATTCTAGCCAAATAATCTTGCTCTGGTAGTGTGAAAAGTACTGTGCTCACTGCAAAAAAAATGTTATACTCAAATTAATTCCAAATCATACAAAGGGATAGGACTTGTTCATATACAGAAAGTCAAATAGGGTAGAAAGATTTTGCAGCAAACTACTTAATAAAAGAAGGAGAGAAGCCAGCTGTACACAGATTTGCTTTTTCTACCTTATCCTGAGCCAACTCTCCTGGCAACAGTCACCTAACCTCAAACAATCCCGGGTTCAGCCTTTGCCAACTGGTTTACATCTGCCCTAGCCTGGCTTCAGGGCTCTGCCCATGTGCTGCTGGGAGATAAATGTCCCTCCTACTAATTGTAAGTCCAGCTCTCTTCTGCCCACTTCAAGTATAAATTACCTCCTCATAAAAAATTCCCTTTAAACAGGATATAATTCCCTGTCACCACCAATTGCTTCAGAGCACTTCAGGCAAGCCCCAAAATTGTTTGCAAAGTCTGGTATCCTCCATAGAGAAGAAATGAAACAAAAGAACGATGGAAAAGGCAATGAGGAATCAAAATAAAATCACCAAATCCATAGCCTCCTGCCAATGTGTTAGAAAGACACTTTAAAAGCATTTGAAATATCGCCATTATCTGGATTTACAATGACTCACAGGGCTTTCTTATTGTTCAGAAGAAAATAAAATAAACATCTTACAGGCAAAAACAAGTGCCTGTATCCAAATGAAGATGGCCTAATTGCATTACACACTTAATAGCTTACATTTTTTAAAGCAAGTGTTCTTATTAGTAAATAGAAATTAATTTACTGCAAGAATTAATATGATGAAGTATCAATTTGCCTTTCATGAAAATATATTCTGACAGATGGACTGAATCAGCCCACCTTTTTCAGAAAGTGTATTACTGAGTAGGATAGGGTAAAATGTTTTTGTGTAGGTTTTTCCAGAATTACATGATTATGAAGCATGTTATAATTTGTAATGAATTGGTGGACTATCCACCCAAACTAGGCTCTAATCATAGCTGGAAATAACCAAACAGGAGAAAAGAAAAGAAACCATCAGATATATTGTGATAAAATGATCAAAATTTGAAAACAGAATTTCTTATTTTATAATAAAAATAAATTAATTAAAACAATAGCTACATATATTTATTAAGGACAAAATAGATTAAAAAATGATAAGGTAGTTAAGGAATGCTGCTAATAAGTGAGGAATTTGAACTTACTCATATGTACTTGAATATGGTGAATTTTTTCCCCTGGTTTTTATGATTCAAAAGCATTTGAAAAAGAGTTTCTTGCCATAATAACAAGGTAATGTCAAAAAGAATTTTGATAAATACCCATTTTAATAGAGCTTATGGGAATATATCATTAGATTTGGTTTGGAATGTTTGCCCACTTTGAGTAAATGTGGCTGCATGCTTAGGAAATGTGACACTAAAGCAGGGCTACTAAAAATGTGGTCCCTGGGCCAGCAGCACGAACATCGTGAGGAATTTAGAAATGAAAATTCTTGGGCCCCACTCTAGGCTTACTGAACCAGAAATTCAGAAGTTCTGCCCGGGATCTGTGTTTCAGCAAATCCCCCAGTGATTCTCGGCAGCAGGCTCTTTTAGAGAACTACTTCTCTAGGAGTGCGGCTTTCAATAAAGTAGAGAGGAGGTTCCCAGGAAGGGACACTTTCTGAGAGTTCTGAAATACAGTGATGAGTAGCGTGGTTTTGAACAATGGCTATTGGTAATTGCTAAGGCGACCAACTTTTTTACAACGAAAAGGACAAAAATAAATTGAAGAAAACAATATCGTAAATAAAAGAAACATTTTATTCATTGCAACAATAATACACTTAATATGATAAATGCATAATAAAAATATTTGTTATATTTTATATTGTAATTATGCTTACACGTTTATTAATTTTTAATAATAATTGTAAGAAAAAAGTACTCATTTAGATACAAATACGTCACACCACATGCAATGGATCAACTCTGCATCGATTGAATTCAGACATTTACAGATTAGTCTTCCAATATCAAAAAGGAGCACATGTAGGAGGACACTGTTCGAGGGAGGACAGAATTTACAAAAGTACTGTCCTCCTTAAAGGAGAACAATTGGACACCTTATAATTGCAAAAACTACATAGACCTACATTTTAAAACCGTCTAATATCTGGAAATTTTCTTATTAAATCCTGAAATGGTGCCATTGTTTTTCTACATTTATCATCACATTATTTCAGAACTAGTTATATTTTCTGTTGAGTTTGAAAACCTAATCAATTTATCTGGAAGAAAATTATGTAGTAGGAACCAAAAGAAGTACCTAGCTGGTTCTAATACAACTTTACATTTTGCTTTCTATCCTAAAAATAGCTTCTGATAAAAAGAGAAAAAGTTTAATTTTCTGATAGTTCTTCCCCCTGAATACAAGGGATTCAGTAGCTCACACACTTCAAATGTCCGGTAAATCCTGAAGGGGAAAATCCTCATATTCTCTTTAGTGAGAAGTTGTGCCCACCTGTATGGTATCTAAATTGTCAGAAGGTTAAATTATTTTACCATTAATATATTCATCTATCCATTTACTTATCCATTCATTCTTTCATTCTATAGTTAATTTGAGCATCTCTGTGTTCCCTGCATTGCCATCTATTGTCATTTTCATTCAGTTCGAGATTTTCCTGGTTTTTGACATGACTTATGATTTTCTATTAAAACCTAGACATTTTATGATTTATTCATCTCTGGATGTTCTCATCCACACCTTCCATTTGAGTTGGCTTCTTCCAACACTGTTACAGCACAGGAAGGCAGAGGGACTGCCTAGCTCCTCCAGGCCCAGGGAGAGGTCAAAGTCCAGGTTTCTCAAATTCAACTTCTGTTGACACCTGAAGGGAGGAAGGGCTTCTTGCTACTGTTGGGTGGAGGTATGGTTTTGAGGTCTCCATTAGAACTGCACTGACCCTTCACTGGCTGAAAGCCAGAGGAATGCTTAATTGTTCCTCCCCTAAGTAGCCTTCAGTAATCTAGGGGGGCAAGAGGGCAGAAGTAATTTCTGCTTGGTGGTGGTGAAGATCCTGATTCTCCACATCTTTCTAATGCCAAGGGGTTTCTTGTTACTTTCAGGTGCAAGTGGAAGTCCCAGCCCTGCTGTGGTCTCCACTGGCCCTATGTGCTGAGCAAGGTCTACTTATCACCTGTTTGGATTGAAAGCCCTGGCTCAGTCTTTGACAGCATCAGTGTAAGGGGATAGATAGACTGGTCTCCTTGTAGCTTGGTAACATGCAAGTCCTGGTTCCTAGCTCAACTGGCATAAATGGGGTGGGGTCCCAGTTTTTCTGTGCTGTTTGGCTGAAGTAGAGAGGTAATTTGCTGAAAGTTTTCTGTCTGATTATGCTTCCCCTTCCTGGTCCTATGCTTAGAGAGAGCAGGTTCTATGTGGTGCTGGGGTGGGGGTGGGAGGGATTGAGCTTTTTTTGTTGTTGTTGTTTTAATTTTTTCTGCCCATTGATATTTTTGAATTTTCAGCTTTTTTACTTCCAGGTCATCAGGCCAAAAAGAATATAAAATAATTCCAAGGGATTCACCACCCTATTATTATTTGAATTCTGAGGTATTTTGGTTTTGTTTTTAATTTTTTAGTAAGTCTACCTTATTCTTTCAACAGTTTTTTAAATATTTTATTCTTTTACATACAAATATATATAGTGTTGTGTTTTTTTCTATATACAATGTCCAGGAATTTATGTTGTTCTTAGCTGGAGGAATAGGGGCCAGCATGGCTAATAATGCCTCTTCCCAGAATTAAAAGTTTCCACTGTATCATTTGTAAAAATTGTGACTTTTAAAATATGTGATTACACTTAAGATTTACTTTAAAAACTGAACTAACTCTGTGAATTAAAAAGAATGATGCTGCAATTTAAATAACTTATAACTTGGTGATGGTTATATGACTTAAATTCAATTAATTATTCTCAGGGTAGAAAATTTTTACATTTATGTGAAATTAGCAGAAACTGTCATTTTGAATCTAATAATTTCTCTGAAGGAGACAAAGGCAAAAGTCTGATTACTCTGAAACCTTAAAATGTTTATTTGTTTAGTTTACTGATAACAATTGATAACTACATTCTGTCAATCTTGAACAGCAAAAAAATATTTAGTTTTAGGAACAGGGCAAACACCCCAAATGCTTAAAATAATAGAACTTTTATAAGTAATACAGTTCAGTATTCAAATTTATCTTGAATATGTATTTGTGTATATGTACAGCTTTTTATTATTTATAAAATAAACAGGATATTCTTATTTTTAATTTTGATAAATTTTCCATTTTTGATTTTCCTATTTTTAAAGGCTTGTGAATGACTTTGAGATAATTTTTGTGTGGGCAAATGCTCACTTTGATAAGTAATACTATTTTTATATTGTCAACCATAAACAATTATTTACTTATTTTGTGTATAATCAGTTTTCCAACCAAGTTGATGTAAGGCTGCTTACATAAAACGTATTCTTTGCCTAATTTAAGAAGTAGGTACACAGGAAAATAAAAACCATTCTAAATAAGGTGAAGCTATTGGTAATATAAATAGATAAAATATATGGCAACTAAATACTTCATTAGAGATGGACTATAAAAACAGGGAGCTACTAGGAGCAGTATGATGCACAGTATCTTGAAGACCACAGATATTCAAAGTACTGAGACTTAAAAAAAAATTCTGTCTGACCAGGCAGTGGCGCAGTGGATAGAGCGTCGGACTGGAATGAGGAAGGAACCAGGTTCAAGACCCCGAGGTTGCCAGCTTGAATGCGGGCTCATCTGATTTGAGCAAAAGCTCACCAGCTTTGATCCAAGGTTGCTGGCTCCAGCAAGGGGTTACTCGGTCTGCTGAAGGCCCATGGTCAAGGCACATATGAGAAAGCAATCAATGAACAACTAAGGCGTCATCACGAAAAACTGATGATTGGTGCTTTTCATCTCTCTCCGTTCCTGTCTGTCCCTATCTATCCCTCTCTCTGACTCTCTCTCTATTAAAAAAAAAATTTTCTCCTATGCATACACAGTATTGTGCTAAATTATTGTCTTCAACAAATTCTTTACAAAAATTCCAACATAGATGTATTTTATTTTTTAAATAAAAATATTACTTTTTAAAGAAAAATGAAATTACAATTAAAATGTATATTACATTATTTTTATAAATAATTACTTTTGAAAATGAAGATGTTAGTGTATAATATAGCGTTATTTAATAAAATATGTAAATTGTCAATGCCTTGCAGCCTATACCACCAGGGGCATACCTGTAGTTTTACAAACTTGAGTTCATTATTCTTTCCATGTTGCCCATGGGTGAATACACATCATGGGCAACAAGGGGTGACTCAGTAAAAGGATGTTAGTACTTGGAGAATTTGGGCAAAATAATTTTGGGGAAGGTTCAAGGAAGCTGGGATTTGGTCTGCACTCGATGCTGTGAGGAAGAAGGTCAATTCTATGATTAGGTTGGGTAGTTAATCTTACCTATAAGAAAAGAAGACTTCTATAAGCTGAGAGCTATAAAGACCACACTCACTCATATTAGGCAGGAGAAGAAGAGATTGTTTTGTGTTATGGTTTGCAGAGTGACCTGGTTTGTGTCTATGTTTAAACCAAACTTAGAGCAGTCTTGTTTGAGTGTTTTAGTTCACTTTATTCAGTCAAAGATGACCCTGTCTGCTGTTATTAGTGTTCTCTGAACTTGTCTGGGTTTAGTAAGACCACACCATGGCTCACTTCAGAATTGTTGTTAGTATTCAGGGTTTCATGAAGAGAAGCCTCAAAGGAATGAGAAGCAACAATACTGCAAGTGGAGGTCCCCAATCTCTCCAGGATTGAGGTGCCTTGGAGAGATCAGCTATCCAATTTATTAAGCAGAAACATGACATCATGTGTGAGAAACTAACACGCAGAATACAGTGTATAATTTTATTATTTAGTTTTGCAAAACTGATTAGGGTTCTCTTGCCCTTTCTGGGACACAGCGCCACACCATTTGCTGTCTGATTCCTGACCTGCAGAAAGCTCCAGCAGGGCCAAGCATCATGTCCTGCTGGACTGCCTTCAGTTATGTATGCTTGGTCTCTACCTTCACTTTCCCAGGATGGGAACAGAAAGTCACTAGGTGCTTTGGCTTTTCCTCCAACAGAGAATGTCAAAGCAGAGCCTAACAACACTGGCATGTTGCTGCTAGTATGAGGCCAGTTTGTGAATATCAGTAACTACTCCTGTTATTCCACTCTCTATATAATATTTTTATAGTAGTTATAAATGCACATATTTATATTTATTTAAAAATAGAATTAAAATCTGATACAGCATCTAGAGATATAATTTTCTTTTCATTTAACAATGTATTAATTACTAAAACACTTTCACATCAACAACTATACTTTCTAAAATCCCATTTTAATGGAAACATTGTACTTTATATTATTAATGGCTAGATGCTAAAATCAATAACAGATTAGTACTGAATTTTTATTCAAAGAAACAGAATTTAAAAAATTTACTTTATTATCATTTTAGTTTTAAAAAAAGTTTAGTAAACAAAATTTATATCTTGAAATAGTAATTTCTCAGTTTAATAGTAATTCCAGCTGCTACATTTTTCCTATGATCACTAATTGCAACAAGACAAGATGTCCATTTTAAACTGAAATATTTAATAATATCACTAACTTCCTTTGTGAAGAACAGAATTTATTTTGGGAAGAATATTTTCTTGTAACATGTTTTCTACATGGAATTTTGTTCTTAAACTTCATAGCTTGAGAAAGTCTTTTTTTCAACTATTGAAAATTGCTGATGGCCTCAAGAAGTTATTTAAAAGACAAATTTTTGTTTAAATTCTTAACTACTATGATGCAAAACTATAGAAGTTATGTTAAAACAGTCTTGTAAAGTCTATTGTTTTAACAATATTAAACAAGTAAACATGAAATATGATATAAATATTTTCTTTTTCTCTGAATTTTCTTTGTTTCTCCTTACTCTATTGTCTCTAATGTAGATGATTAATCTTGGTTCTTGTTGGACATGACATAAAATTTTCCATAAAATTTTAAGATGGCAGAGTTGGCATCCTGCTTTTAATTCACCCTCAAAAGATGTGAAGAATATCTATACACAACTTCTTGGAAAATTTATAATCTAAATAAAATTAGGTAGCATTTATAAAGCTTAATTTTTAAGTAATATGTTAATACACAAAGCAATAATAAATGTTTAATATTATGTGAATCTAATTTCTTTTTATGCTGCCTTGCAATATTATATCATTTTTGTGAGCAATTTTAGTATTCTGTTTTTTAGCAATCAGGCTAAAAACACATTTTTAATATTTTAACTTTCTTTTTTGATATAATTTGAATGTTACAAAAATATTTATTACAGCATTTCATTCCTAGAAATAATTATATAATTCAAACTTTAGTCGACTTTAATTTTTGAGGTAGAAGTAGAAATTCAATGCACTCTTGCTTTTAACATTTGATCTTTAACAATACTCTGAGAGATATAGCATTGCCTTAATTTATGAGAGAATATAGATGGCATAAAGAAGTTAATAACATGTCTAAGTAGTAGGTGATAGAGCCAGGACTCAAACATCCCTCTATCCTGAAATTCAGAAAGTTAAAACATCAATTTATTAACTAGTTATTTGATTATTGATAAATGTGATTTTTTGCACAAGCTTGTTTCCCATTTATATTTCTTCTTTCTTGCCTATCCATAACATACAACTTTTTGCATATGAGTTTAGATTGATTAGTGATATTCAAGATAAATTTATATAATAATAATCTTTTACCTATAGTATTAAATAAATGTCTTATTTATTAATTATTGTTTTGTAAGATTTTATGACAATTTGGCTATAAGAATTTTTAAAAATTGTCATTGTTAGAGAATAAATACATTTATTTATGATTTGCCTTTGGTGTACTTAAAATGACCTTTAAACCAATAAATATGAAAAAAATGAAGGAAATAAGCTTTTTCACATAAGATATGTGGAAATTTTCCCATTTTATTATTTAAATATCTAAATTATTATGTCTATGACTATATAAGTATTCCATCATATTTCTTCATTTAATTTTTATTGAGGACCAACTATATTTAAGTACTGGTTCTGGTGCTTTATTAATAAAGCTCTGAACAAAAATGAGACAAAATAAAATAAAAGATCCATGTCCAAAAAAACTTATACAGTGGTACCTTGAGATATGAATAGACCAACATATAATTTTTTTGAGGTACAAGCTGTGACTTGGTTCGTATTTTTATTCGAGATCTAAGCAAAATTCTGAGATATGAGTCGTGATTCAGGAAGCTGCTGCTAGTTGGCGCACAGGTCCAGTATCGGCAGTTTTATATATGAGTTGACTGACTTATGAGCTTGGTTAGAGAACAAATTAAATTTGTATCTCAAGGTACCACTGTATTCTAATTATATTCTAATGTATAATAATTTATTTAAAGCAGGTAAGAATTCACAAAGTTTTAGGGTATTTTAAGTATTTTTTACTTTAAAATCTTGCAGTGATATATATTTGAAGCTTCTGCAACTATGTAAGAAAGGCCTCTAGTAGTGGAACAATGTCTATCTAAACTAAAGTTTTTAAAGCTATTGCAGTGTTTTCTTCTAAAGATTTTTGTCAATTTATACTGAAGAAAAGTCTTCAAAGTTTATTGTTCATTTCAACTTTTTATTTCTACTTAAATCAATTTGATCATCTATATATTCCTAAAATTGCATCTACTTAATGAAGACACCAAGTCCAATTGTAAGCAATTATATCTAGCCTATTTCTTAAAAATACCCCAACATAAGTCTACTTAATGTCCTTTTTTATTATGTATGCCATGTTTTTTTAAACTCATTATTACTTCTATATTTAATGAATTAGATCATAATGCACATATCAACTCTACTAGTTTGTCATTTAATGTCATTTATTACTTTTTTGCTGTTGCTTATTTAGATTGTTTTTTCAAAATTTTAAGTTAGCCTGACCAGGTGGTGGCGCAGTGGATAGAGCGTCGGACTGGGATGCAGAAGGACCCAGGTTCGAGACCCCAAAGTCACCAGCTTGAGCAAAAAGCTCACCAGCTTGGACCCAAGGTCGCTGGCTCTAGCAAGGGGTTACTCCGTCTGCTGAAGGCCCGTGGTCAAAGGCACATATGAGAAAGTAATCAATGAACAACTAAGAAGTCGCAACGCGCAATGAAAAACTAATGATTGATGCTTCTCATCTCTCTCTCCGTTCCTGTCTGTCTGTCCCTGTCTATCTCTGCCTCTGTAAAAAAAAAAAAAAATTAAGTTAAATGATAATTTTTTAAAATTATTAATGAAGTAACTGCTATGGAGAGCAATTTGGAATATAAATAAAAATTTCAAATGTGTTTACTCTTCAACCTAGCAATTCTAGTGCTGTGGGTGTTAAGAAATTATATAAATACAAAACTATTTATTATTGCATTTTCATTATAGAAAAACTATTAAGGGAAAATTTTGAAGGTCTATCAATTTAAAACCAGTCAAATAAATTACCATATATTCCCCTAATAAAATATTATGCAACAGTTCTTCAAAGTGATACAGAAGGATATTCTGAATATATTGTTTAAAAAAGCAAAATGAAGAACTGTGTATATAAAATGCTACTCATTGTGTATGAATAAAGAAATATAAATATTTATTTTCTCTAAAAATCTACTCTAATAATAAAGACAATTCTACTTACTATAATTTAGACACATTTCCTTTTCCTTATTCCCTGTACCCAGTATTACTAGGATAATCTGGAAATCCATATCTAGTTTATACTCTTCAAGTTATTTTTTATAATAAATCTTCTCTTTTAAGAAACATTAACAGGAATATTCTACAACTGTGCTTAGTACAATTCTCTAATGCAACCCTTTGGTTCTTTTGTTAATTTAATTCTTGTTTTTATTTCTTTTCATTTGTTTGTTTTTGCCTGAGTACACTTTATTTACGTAGAATTATAAATACATGTGTATTATTTTATATAAATATATATTTATTTATTTCAGCAAAGGCAAACAGAAGATAAACATACCCAATTTAGAAGTTTGGAACAAAAATTTTCTTTATATCAATATTATCATTTGGAAATTGTCAGCATATAAACATTAATGTCATGGGGCTAATGATATCAGTTAAGGAACTGTATAAAGAAAAAAAGAAGCTCTGGCTGGTTGGCTTAGTGATAGAGCATTGGCCTGGCGTGTGGAAGTCCCAAGTTTGATTCCCAGTCAGGACTCACAGGAGAAGCGACCATCTTCTTCTCCACCCATACCCTTTCTTTCTCTCTTTTCTCCTCCCTTTCCACAGCCATGGCTCAAATAGTTCAAGCAATTTGACCCTGGGCTCTGAGGATGACTCCATGGCCTCAACTCAGGTGCTGAAATAGCTCAGTTGCTGAGCAATGGAGCAGCAACCTCAGATGGCCAGAACATTACCCTGTAGAGGGCTTGCTGGGTGGATCCCGGTCCAGGTGTGTTCTGGAGTCTGTCTCTCAGCCTCCCTGCTTTATCACCTCTTAACTCAAAATAAAAAAAGTTAAGAAAACGAGATCTGAGGACTGAATACTGTGAAATAACATTTGAGAAAAAATACAGAAGAGGAAAACCTAACATATTAGACTAAGGAGAGATTCTTGTGTTTATATCATAAATCTTATTATTTATTTGTTTCCTTAACCTGTGGCTGAAATGAACCTAAATGTGTCCCTCAGTTTGACTAAACTTAACTGGAAGTCATTTCCTTGTAGCATTTACTTTAGAAAACAATAGTAAAAAAAACTTTTTCATTTGCCTCTTTGAGATATAAATTTTTTAAAAAGCCTCTTGCCCGTTTCAAAAACCAGAAATACCCTTTCTGTACTTGGGACTCATTTCTTTGAAGTGTCATCACTAAAGAGGGTAGCACCTCTGTTTCCCTGCCCCCTATGGGAGGATGGAAGCCAAGGTCAATGAGTGCCTTGCTCCACGTTGTAAAAATTCTTCTGTCAGGACAATATGAGGAAGTTTGCTTTTTCTTTGGGATCCCCCTATTTCAGCTTTTAAAACCACCTTTGCCTTTGTTTCAACAGGAGTTCAGACTGGCTTCTCTACTCTATTGCAATAGACTGGAATAGATTTTTAACTTGCCTATTTAATATTGTCTGGTACAGTTTTTGCTTTGACAACGTGTCTACCATAATTGTTTGGCTCATTGGAGTTACTCAGCCCTGTGTCTTTATGCCACAGGCATTTTTCAATTCTGTTGATTCAGCAAATAAACGGTCTGATATGATCATTTCTTTCTAGGTTTCAAGACCTCATTAGTCTTTCTTTCTTCACCATTTCCTGGGATTTCTTGGATTAGTGTTTCATGTTTCTTCCTGCAAGGTCTGGTCTTACTTGTGAGAAGTATCCCATGTGCCAGAATTTTGTTCTCTTGCATCTGATTTCATCTGTACTTAAACTGCCAAATTCCTCAAAGATTCTGGCTTACTCTCATCTCAGGCTTCCAATTCAGAAGATGTTATTCTATAAACTGTACGTTTCTAGGTGATTTCTTTCAACAGTGAGTGTGAACCATATGTATCCTCAAGATGCCACCATTTTCTTGGAATTCATCCTGGGAATCAAGAAAACTACTCAACACCAAATAGAAATAGTAGACACATTTTCAAATCAGATTTACTTTAAAAACTTACTGTATTTCTTCTTTAACATTGATCCTTACTCTTTTCTCCACTCCATTTCAACTCAAGAACTCATTATTTTATAGCCTGTTATCTTCTGTCTGGGGAAACTTGTCTATAGACATAGCTTTCTCGACAAATATTTATAAATGAAATTCTATTCTCTTCAAGCTGTTCCTCACTGGCCAGGCTAGTGTGGCTGAAAGTGTAGAGACTGATTTTCCATCAAAGTAATATTATCTTTATTTACATTTTTGGGCAAAACCTTCATGGTGCTGAAGGTATGTACTTTTTATCATTTATAGAAATCATGTTTTAGTATGATACTTCTTTTACTTAACTATGTACATAGATATTCAACCAACTTTTTGGGTCATTTAGAGATCTAGGTGTGGCTAGAAAGCCAGTGTGGTGAGATTCTCTTGATATGTCTAGAACTTCTGATTTAAAAGACTGAAAAATTCTTAGAAATATAATTCTGAATTGCTCATTAAGTTGGGAACATGTTTTCTAATCCTGTTTAGACAAAAATCCTTGCCTTATCATTATTTTTCATTAACAAATTAACATCTCTAAGTTCCCCACTTCTTCATCTTTTAAAATGAGAATCTTTATCATCACCCTTTTGTTGTAATAAAGATTTAGTTTCATAATTCATGAAAGTGATGAGAATGCAATCAAGAAATAGTAGCGACTATGAATATGACATAATGCGTTCCATGATGCAGAGGTTAGAGAAGAGTATTTATAAAATTTTATATTCTTCTTTTCCTTTCTATAGAAACCTTTCTTATCTTTATCTCAAAATTGAAGTATGTATAAGGGAATATGTTGCCAGAAAGAAGAAAAGACATTTTCTTAAATTCAATCAATGTTTTTGTAATTTTAAGTTTTAAAGACATCTTTCTCTAAATAAAGTTAACTGGAAAACATTATAACTCATTTCTAACTAGAAGAAATGCTACTATTGCCAATGACAAGTTAATAAGGTTATAGTTTAGTAGATGTATTTATGTAGCCATTAAAGCATATAAATTATTTAAGTCCCTTTGAATGTTAAACATCCTGTTGGATTCAATAAATACTAAGAACTAACATTCAATAGTTTATAGGGTTGATGAGAAAACAAAATAAACTGTTAAAACATAATGCAACATCTTAAAAATAGAATAGGCATAAAAGAAGAGAGTCGTCTCTGAAGGGGACAGAAGCAATTTTGATAGGATCTTACATATTTATGCTTTACAATATATTATAACATTATGTATCTCATTTAAATGTGACCAAAAAAAACCCAAAACTATGAAGTAGACATACTATTTCTTTTCTCTTTTTTTTTTTTTGTATTTTTCTGAAGCTGGAAATGGGGAGAGACAGTCAGACAGACTCCCGCATGTGCCCGACCGGGATCCACCCGGCACGCCCACCAGGGGGCAACGCTCTGCCCACCAGGGGGCGATGCTCTGCCCCTCCGGGGCGTCACTCTGTTGCGACCAGAGCCACTCTAGCGCCTGGGGCAGAGGCCAAGGAGCCATCCCCAGCGCCCGGGCCATCTTTGCTCCAATGGAGCCTCAGCTGCGGGAGGGGAAGAGAGAGACAGAGGGGAAGGAGAGGGGGAGGGGTGGAGAAGCAGATGGGCGCTTCTCCTGTGTGCCCTGGCCGGGAATTGAACCCGGGACTTCTGCATGCCAGGCCGACGCTCTACCACTGAGCCAACCGGCCAGGGCCAAGACATACTATTTCTAATAAGCATACTGAACTAAGGATTAGAGATGTTCATTTATTTGCCAAAATCCACATGTGTGAAAAGTTCTAGAGCTAGATTACTAATCAAAGCTTTCTGATGACAACTTCTACATTTCATTGTCTTAGACTCATAATAAATAATCAATATGACCCAGTCAGATTCAATTAGAAAGTTTCTTGACCCATAATTCTTTGACTTTACAAGATACTGCTTATGATCTGGTCAAGTTTTTTTGTTTTTTTTGGGTTTTTTGTTTTGTTTACCATTAAACTATTTTATTATTATTGAGAAATGGTCTTCATTTAATAATTATGATTCAAGGGTTCTGTTAAGATTCTTTTGCTATTCTAAATCACTAAAATCTAAAAACTTACTTTATAATCCACTTGCCTTCATGTATATTTCATTTTGTTGCACTTTGAATTAAAACACATTCAAAGAGTTAAAAGTATTTCCTGTTTCTATATGTTTGTCACTGACAAGGAAACTTTTTATTTCATATGGGCTTGTGAAAGTAGCAGCAAATAAGGTTTAGTTCTCTGAAGGTCGTGCTCATGAAGATTTATGATGCCTGTAGGCACAGAGTCCCTAAATTAGAGGTCAAAGCATCAATGA
Source organism: Saccopteryx bilineata (assembly GCF_036850765.1). NCBI lineage: Eukaryota > Metazoa > Chordata > Mammalia > Chiroptera > Emballonuridae > Saccopteryx > Saccopteryx bilineata. The sequence continues at coordinate 11,996,415 of NC_089501.1, read as the reverse complement.
AATTTTTAGCACAGTAACGAAGAAATCAATTTCTAAAAACTTCTTTAGTTTGAAAAAGCATTGCAAAGATATATTACTTGGCAAAAGGTGGAAAGAGGACATCATTTTACATTTTAGGATAAGATTAGGTTATTAATTATCTCACTGCAGAGTAAAGAAAATAAAGAGAAAAAGGAAACAAGAAATTTGACTCAATATTTGTTTTGCTAAGTATTCATAAGGAATAAGAGTTATTATGCTGAAGATTATTATATAAATTTATATTTGAAGGTACTTTATTTATACCAGTGTATTATTACTCCATTGAATAGACTTAGAGCTATAATTTTACAAAGTGGTTTTAAATGCAATAGTTCTTAACCTTTTTTGGTCACTGTCTCCTGTGAGAACTATGAATTCAATCCCCCTAAAACTTACACATGCATATAAAATTTTGTCTATAAATATAGATGGGACTCAAAACCATCTAAACCTCTGACTATTGGAGTATATAAGACACATCTGAGCATTTACTATGTAATCACCAAAGTCTCTTCTCAAAATAATTAAGAAACATTTTTGACAATTATTTCTTATAGACCCAATATTACTTTATGACAATTGTTGAACATATGTGAATGTGAGTTGGGACTGGTTATGAGTCTTTGTGAACTGTTGAACTTGCTGTTCCTTGTTCCAGCCCTTTCTTCCAGAATTAATAGAAGCTAAATTGAAAGGTTACTTAAAAGTAAAAAACAAAATATAAACTTAAAAACAACAAACATCATACATACTGCCTCAATTACTAACTCATTTATGCCCGTTTGTTTGTTTTGTTTTCTTTTCTTTTCTTTTCTTTTCTTTTCTTTTCTTTTCTTTTCTTTTCTTTTCTTTTCTTTCTGAAGCTGGAAACTGAGAGAGACAGTCAGACAGACTCCCGCATGCGCCTGACCGGGATCCACCCAGCACGCCCACCAGGGGCGATGCTCTGCCCCTGGGGGGGGGCAGAGCCACTCTAGCGCCTGGGGCAGAGGCCAAGGAGCCATCCCCAGCGCCCGAGCCATCTTTGCTCCAATGGAGCCTTGGCTGCGGGAGGGGAAGAGAGAGACAGAGAGGAAGGGGGGGGGTGGAGAAGCAAATGGGCGCTTCTCCTATGTGCCCTGGCCGGGAATCGAACCCGGGTCCCCCGCACACCAGGCCAACGCTCTACTGCTGAGCCAACCGGCCAGGGCTATGCCCGTTTTTTAATATTTAAAGTTATTAAAGGTTTTATGATGTTAGAGTCCCCCTAACACCAGAAACATTAGTGGTCGGGCTGACCTGTGGTGGCGCAGTGGATCGAGCATCAACCTGGAACGCTGAGGTCACTGGTTCAAAACCCTAGGCTTGCCTGGTCAAGGCACATATGGGAGTTGATGCTTCCTGCCCCTCCTCCCTTCTCTCTCTTTCTTACTGTCTTTCTTCTCTAAAATAAATAAATAAATAAAAATAATTAAAATGTGTTCTTTATAAATAAACAAACAAAAAAAGAAAAACATTAGTGGCCCAATAAATAATTCCAAGCTAGTTTTTCAATATGTCACTCCTTTATTTAATTTTTTAATTTTATTTATTCATTTTAGAGATGAGAGAGAGAGAGGAGAGAGAGACAGGGGGGAGGAGCTGGGAGCATCAACTCCCATATGTGCCTTGACCAGGCAAGCCCAGGGTTTCGAACCGGCAACCTCAGCATTTCCAGGTCGACGCTTTATCCACTGCACCACCACAGGTCAGGCTATGTCACTCCTTTAAATGGGAGTTTGCCTTTCACTTGTATGTATATATAGGCAATTAAGTTTGAGAGACTGAGCATATAAAATTGTAAAAATTTAGGACATCCTTTATACAAACAAATATGCATATAATTATATTTTGTCAAGGCAAAATATTAACTCAGCTGACAAAGAGTTGGAATGATGATGATAGAGATGGTTAAATAGTTAAACCTAACGTCCAAGGAAATCTAAACACTAAAAACATGTTAATTGTTAGCAGCAATAATCTTGAGGCTGGGATAACAGGACTGGAGATAATTGGATAGACAAAGAAACAGAAGACTGTCATAAACACTCTGTCCCCTCTTATTTTCCATCTGGGCTGATAGAGTGATTGACTTTAGTAATCTCAAGGTACGTATGAATTTTATCAAATACTAAATTCTAAACTAGTGTTAATTTATTTACTCTGTAATAACTCTTATTCATTCATTAAAAAAATTTGCTCAGAGCCTACCATATGACAGGAATTAAAATTGATAACAGAGGTAACATAGTAAATGATCCACAATCTCTGCCTTAAGTAGCCTGAGGCAAATGAGGAAGATGGGCAGGAATACAGAACAATTTAATACTATGTGACAAGTACTGTATGTGGAAAGCCCAAGTATTAGAAGGGCTCATTGAAGATAAACTAACTTTCTTGCAAAGACAATAGAAGATATCTATGGGGATAAGAATAAAGGAGGGCAGTGTGCTCCAGGCAGAGTAAGTAGCAAATGAAAACCTGTGGAGACAAAGATATAGGAGGTTTTAGAAACCTTGAAACTTATAATTCAAGATGGATATGTTAGTTTCCTATTGCTGATGCAACAAATTACTACATTGCGGCTTAAAACAACACAAATTTATCATCTGGCAGTTCTGTAGGTCAGAATTCTAACACAGTTCTCACAGGGTTACAGTCAAGATGTCAGCAGGGCTGACATGTCAATATCAGGTTGTTTTCTAGCACCATTCAGTGAAAAGACATTCCTTTCTCTATGAACTGTTGTGGCAGTTTTGTTGAAACTGAAAAGACTGTAAATGTGTGTGACTAATTCTAGGTGCTCTCAATTGTTTATTTGTTACATTGATATATTTATTTATTCTTTGTTAATAACACACTGTCTTGTTTACCAAAGCTCTACACTAAGTCTTGAAGACAAGTAGTATGAGTCCTCAAACTTTGTTTTTAAATATTGCTTTTGAAATCCTAGGCCTTTTGCATTTCCACATGAATATTAGATGCAGCTTGTTCCTTAAAAAAAAAAAACCCTGCTGGGATTATAAATACCATATGGTTTTACTCATATGTGAAATCTAATGAACAAAATGAATTAACAAGCACAATAGAGACAGACTTATAGATAGAAAGCAGGTTGGCAGCTGTGGGAGGGGAGTTAGTAGGGGTTGGAGGAATTGAGCAAAAAAGAAAAAAAGAGAGAAAACTTAGACAAGGGAAACAGTGTGGTGACTGTGGGGGAAAGGGGTGAGGTGGAGGAGGTTTGGGGGAAGAGGATAAATGGTAATAAACGGAGACCTGACTTGAGGTGGTAAACACACAATACAGTATACAGATGAAGTATCGTAGAATTGTGCAAAAAATAATTGCAGTTATAAATTTATAGATAAGTTGAGGTAAAACTGACATCTAAACAATGTATAATCTTCCAATTTATAATAGGATATATCTTCCTATTTAAATCGTCCTTAATTTCTCTAAATACTGTTTTGCAATTTATAGTTTTCTTAAATATCTTTTTATGTTTGTTTGTTTTCTTTTGTTTTTAAGTGATGGTAGGGGAGATACAGAACAGATTCCCACATGCACCCCAACCAGGATCCTCCCAGGAAACCCTTGTCTGGTGTCAATGCTCTGCCCATCTCGGGCCATGCTTACAACTGAGCTACTTTTTTAGCACCTGAGGCAAAGGCTCCATAGAGCCATCCTCAGCACCTGGGGCCAATGCTCTTGAACCAATCAAGCCAGATCTGCGGGAGGAGAAGAGAGAGGCAGAGAGAGAAGGGGGAGGGAAATGGGTGGAGAAGCAGATGGTTGCTTCTCCTGTGTACCTTGATCAGGAATCAAGCCAGGAACATCCACACACTGAGTTGACACTCTACCACTAAGCCAACTGGCCAGGACTCTTGAATATTCTTTTTTTTTTTTTTTTAATTTTTGACACTTTTGAAGGTAGAGTATCTTCAAATTTTTATTTCACAATTGTTAGTTGCAAAAAATGTAAAATAATATTCATCTTAGTTTATTAAACTCTTCTGTAAACTTGCTAAATTTATTTATTAATTCTAGTTCTTATTTACAAATACTTCAGATGTTTTACATAGATAATCATGAAATCTACAAATAGGGACTATCTTAAGTTTTCTTTTTCCACCTTTCTTATTTTAATGTCTCTTTCTTACTTTATTACACTTTCTAGGAGAACTCTAATATAATATTGAATGGAAGTGGGAAGAGTGAGTTTTTTTCCTTGTTCCTGATCTTAGGAGAAAAATATTCACTATTTTACCACTAGCTAGGATTTTATCTGTAGAGTTTTTTAAGGTGACCTTTGTTATATTAATGGAATTTCTCGGATTTCTAGTTTGCAAAATTTTTATTTTTGAATCTATTAAAATGATCAATACTATATTAAAGTACCTTAATTTTTGAATCTTAGGAAAACTGTATCCATGTAATGAATTTCATGTGGTATGAATATATTAACCCTCTTATATGTTTTGAATATTTTTGCTAATATTTTCATAATGATTTATATTCATGTGAGTATTGATCTCTATTTTTTAAAGGAGAAGGTATGCCTTTGTCAAGTTTTCTTATTAGAGATTAACAGGTCTTATTCAAATAGTTGAGAAGTATTTTCTCACTTTTCTGAAAAGAATGCCTAAATTTGGTTTCTTTCTTGATGAAAATATAGCATTTATCAGGGAATTATTTCTGGCTAAAGGGTTTTTTATTGTAATGTTTTTCATAATGAAACCGTTTAAAAATACAGATAGATCTTATTGTTCATATGATATTTTGCCTTCTTCCTTTATTTTTATTGATCAGTTTATCTTAAAGGTTATATATTTTGTTGACTCTTCAAAAAAACAAAATTTTTTGTTACATATTGTATTATTTCTACTCATCCTTATTAATTCCTTCCTTTTACTTATTTGGAGTTACTTTGCATTTCTTATATAGTTTTTTTTAATGGTAAAAAGCTTAAGTTATTGATTTTAGACTTATTTTTAAAATACACCTGTTAATTTCCCTTTAATGATTGCCTTAAGTCAGGGGTCGGGAACCTTTTTGGCTGAGAGAGCCATGAATGCCACATATTTTAAAATGTAATTCCATGAAAGCCATACAATGACCCGTGTACATTATGCATTATCCAATAAAAATTTGATGTGGTCCCCAAGGACAGCTGTGATTGGCTCCAGTCACCCACAAGCATGAACATGAGCAGTACTGAAAATAAAAAAACACGATATATCAAAAGCTTTGGAGGTATCTAAAGCTGGGGTGGGGAGCCTATGGCTCACAAGCCAGATGTGACTCTTTTGATGGCTGCATCTGGCTCACAGACAAGTCTTTAATAAAAAAAATAATAACATTAAAAATATAAAACATTCTCATGTATTACAATCCATTCATTTTCTACTGCTCATGTTCATGGTTGCAGATGGCTGGAGCCAATCACAGCTGTACTCCAGGACAACACCAAATTTTTATTGGATAATGCATAACATACATGGGTCATTGTGAGGTCAGGAAGTAAACTTCCCTCCTTTTAATTAAGTAATCAGCTAGCTAATTGCAGAAACCCTTTTGACGAAGAAGATGGCTAAAAGAAGAAAAGATGAGGAGTATCTTACTTTTCAGCAGGAATAGACAGAGGAATTTGCCTTTGTGGAGAGAGCAGGTTCTGCAGTGTGTCTAATATGCAATGATAAAATTGCATTGATGAAACGGTCAAATATAAAGCAGCATTTCGACACACGCCATACTACATTTGCATCAAAATATCCAGCAGTGGACAGCAGGAAGAAAGCTTGTCAAGAGCTACTGTGCAGAGTGTAAGCTAGTCATCAGCAACTCCATGTTTGGACCCAACAAGGTGACTGGAATTTGGCTAGCTTTGCTGGTGCTTTAGCAATTGTGAGAAATGGAAAGCTATTCACAGATGGGGAGTATGCCAAAACATTCATGCTTGATGTTGCCAATGAACTTTTTGATGACTTTTTGGATAAAGACAAGATAATCAAGTGAATAAAAGACATGCCTCTGTCGGCAAGAACTGTTCATGATCGTACCATCATGATGGCAAATCAAATTGAGGCAACACAAGTGAAAGACATAAATGCAGCACCATTATTTTCTCTCACTTTGGATGAGTCAACAGATGTAAGCCATTTATCCCAGTTCAGCGTGATTGCAGGGTATGCTGTCGGTGACACACGACGTGAGGAAAGTCTTGCTGTTTTTCCTATGAAAGAGACAACAAGAGGGGAGCATTTATTCAAGTCTTTCACTGAATTTGCTGAAGAAAAAAATATACCAATGGATAAACTTATTTTGGTGTGTACTGATGGTGCTCTGTGCATGGTGGGGAAAAACAGAGGATTCATAGCACTTCTTCATGAACATGAAAATAGACCCATCCTAAGTTTTCACTGCATCCTACACCAGGAGGCACTTTGTGCTCAGATGTGTGGTGAGCAGCTTGGAGAGGTGATGTCGCTGGTCATTCGGGTGGTCAACTTTATTGTTGCCCGAGCTTTAAATGATTGCCAGTTTAAACACTTCTGGATGAAGTTGGGCATAATTATTCTGGTCTGCTTCTGCACAGCAATGTGTGTCGGTTGTCAAAAGGGAAGGTGCTCAGCCATTTTGCGGCTTGTCTGAGCGAAATCAAGACTTTTCTTGAAATGAAAAACATCGAGCATCCTGAGTTAGCTAACACTGAGTGGCTCCTGAAGTTCTACTATCTTGTGGACATGACTGAACATCTAAACCAGCTCAATGTGAAAATGCAAGGCATTGGAAATACAGTCTTATCCCTTCAACAAACAGTGTTTGCATTTGAAAACAAGCTGGAACTCTTCATCTGACATTGAAACAGGTTGTTTGCTACACTTTGAAAAACTGGGAGAGTTTAAAGATGCATGCACAGCAAGTGACCCTGCTCAACATCTTGATCTCCAGCAGCTAGCGGGCTTCACATCTAATCTTCTGCAGTCATTCAAAGTGCGCTTTGGAGAATTTCGTGAGCGCACTCGTCTTTTTAAGTTCATCACCCTTCAACACGAGTGTGCAGTGGACAGCACTGACCTGAGTTACATCCCCAGTGTCTCTGTCAGAGATTTTGAGCTACAAGCTGCTGTCCTGAAGGCCTCAGACATGTGGTGAATAAGTTCAAGTCACTGAATGAATATTTGGAAAGACTTGCATGACAGCAAGCAGAGTTGGCGAGCAAACACAAGTGGGGAGAAATGAAAAAACTTCAACCTGCAGACCAGCTGATTGTCAAAACTTGGAACGCACTTCCCATCATATACCACACACTGCAGCATGTGAGTATTGCTGTACTGACAATGTTTGGCTCTACATATGCATGTGAGCAGTCTTTCTCACATCTAAAGAACGTTAAGACCAACCTATGATCATGTTTAACGGATGGAAATCTCAACGCCTGCCTGAAGCTTAACCTCACCACTTATCAACCAGACTACAAAGCCATCAGCAAAACCATGCATCACCAGAAGTCATATTAATGGTAAGAAGTACTTTTTTCATCATTGGTTAACAACAGTGTAACAACGTTATTAAAAAGAATTCAGAGACTTATTGTACTTTAAAAGTGTCAGTCTTACATAAAATGCACACATTTACTTGTATTTAGTGTTAAACATATTGTATGGCTTTCACGGAATTACATTTTAAAATATGTGGCATTCATGGCTCTCTCAGCCAAAAAGGTTCCTGACCCCTGCTCTATACTACTACAAATGCTTAGCTGTTACTAACATTTCCAATCACGGTGCATTTATTTTTGAAGTACACTTTACCTGATACTTGCCTTCTTATGTTTACTATTTGAACTCCATATATTATTTATTAATTTACTTTCACATTGTCTTTATTCTGTAGAAGTGTATCTCTTTTTAACAACATATAAAAGTTTCTTCCCTATCCATCTGTTTTGATAGTTTTTGCTTGGGGTGTAATGTGTTTACTGAATTAATACATCTACACGATTGAAAAATTTGTGGGCCATGCCCATTTAGCTCAGTGGTAGAATGCTGGCCTGGTATGTGGATGTCCCAGATTTGATTCTCGGTCAGGGCACACGGAAGAAGTGCCCATCTGCTTCTCCACCTCCCCTTGCTTCTTTCTCTCTCTCTTCCCTTCCAGCAACCATGGCTCAATTGGAGTGAGTTGGCTCTGGGTACAGAGTCTGTCTTTATGACCTCCACCTCAGGTGCTAAGAAAAGCTCAGTTGCTGAACTATGAAGCAACAACCCAGATGGGCAGGGCATTACCTCCTAGTAGGCTTGCCAGGTGGATCCTGGTTGGGGCACATGCAGAGGTATGTCTCTATGCCTCCCCTCCTCTCACTGAATAAAAAATAAAGAAGAAAAAAAATTTGTGAAATTCTTTATAATTATTATTTCAAATATCTTATCTACTCCACATTTTTTATTTTCTTTCTGGAACTTTAATTGTACATATTTTAGACTTTCTAATGTTGTTCCACAAGTTTTTGAGGCTCTGTTATATCGTTTGTAATTTTTGCCTCTGTTCTTAAGATTATATAATTTCTACTGATTGATCTTTAAGTTCACAGATTCCTCTAGCATCAGTTCTGCTGTCATGTTCACTGAGTAATTTTTTTAAGTTATGATATTTTCTGTCAATTTTAAAATCTGTATTTTAAAAATATACTATTTTACTTTTGAGATTAATTATCTTTTTATTCATTATAAGCAACTTGATTTTTCTTCATTTCATTGAACATGATTATAATGGTCACCTTAAAATTCTTATCTACCAATGCCCATATCTGTATCATCTAGACATCGTCTTCATTGAGTTTCTTTTTCCTTGAGAATCACTTCCAGTCACTTCTTTCTTTGTATTTTAAGTTATTTTTTATTATATTTCATATACTGTAAATGATGCATATTAGTGTCTGTTTTGTCAAAGAATAATGATTTTTTTTTTCTGTTTAAGGAAGCAGTTGGCCCTGGCTGGTTGGCTCAGTGGTAGAGCATTGGCCTGGCATGTGGACGTTCTGGGTTCGATTCCTGATCAGGGCGCACAGGAGAAGCAAACATCTGCTTCTCCACCCCTCCCTCTCCCACTTCTCTCACTCTTTCCCTCTCTTCCTCTCCAGCAACCATGGCTCAATTGGTTTGAGTGCATTGGCACCTCCAATTCAGGTGCTAAAAATAATGCAGTTTGAGCATGACCTCAGATGGGCAGAACATTAGCCCCAAATGGGGGTTGCTGGGTGGATCCCTGTGCATGTGAGAGTTTGTCTCTCTATCTCCTCTCCTTTTACATGGAAAAGAAAAAATAAATAAATAAATGAGGCAGTTAATTTGCATGAACTAAAATTGAAAACTGCCCCTGTATCCTGCAATGAAAAGCAGCTCAAATATAAGTTCATTTTATTTTTTCTTCTTAGCTAGTTATATTACATGGTCAAGAGAGTGAAGCAGAGGTTGTACACCGAATTTAGGCTGCTCCTTACTGGATCTTTCATTTCTAGGATTCATACCTCAATTTCCAGTACCTGTGTTTGCAATGAAGTCTGTCTTCTATTTCTCCATGTAGTGAAACATAGGTTTCTATCTGAGTTCTAGTTACCCTCTTATAGCCACCCTGCTTTACTCAGCTCTCAGACTTGAGGCTGCAAAATAGCAACAATAACAAAAATGCTAAAAAGTGGAAAACTTGCTCCATATTCATTTATTTTCTACATGTTAAGCCCCCTTTAAGATTGACCTGAATTAAACCATTCTCCAGCATCTTCAGGTAGTTGTTTAGTTTATTTTGCCCAAAGTTTTGTTTTTATATACTTAAAGGTTGGTCTGACAAAACTTCATCTACTTAGAAGAGAAACTTATTTGTTTTTGAAATAAAGATATTTGAAGATATTTAAAAGATTATAAAAAATACCCTCGCCCCCCAAAAAGGAGATTTTAATGCTACAGGAGAGAGGAACCTGGGCACTGAAGGATAAAGACCAGGAAACATTTAGCAAATGATCTATGAGCCTTAGACAGGAGGAGCCAGTAGAGGAAGGAGGGAGGGAAGAAATATTTTACAAAAATAAATTTTGTAGGTGTTTCAAAATAGACGCCAAATATTTCTATCATATTATTTCTACTATCTAAAGTAAAAAGTCTAAGTCCTAGTTTTGGTGTGCAGTCATTTTAGTAATATTACAGATTTTTAAAAATATTCTATAATTCATATCCTTGTTTCCCTAAATGCACCTTCCCATGGCTTTCTGTACCTGTGTTTGGCTTCACACTAGAATGGCACACATTTTATGTAAGGCATTTCTTTATCAGAAAATTTCAGGTACCAGAAGATGCAACATTGTTTTTCACAAACTGGACTTTTAATAAGCAAACTAATATGTGAAAAAACATTAGTGAATCAAAATAAAATAAAACAATAATTAATGATTAGAATGTAAAAGAATCTCAGAGAACCTTTACTTTCTTTGTTGTAGAAAGTGTAATGAACTGATTTCCAGTTTAATTCTTTCACAGCACAAGTGGGAGCAAATTCCATGTCTTTCAGACAGATGGATGAAAACACATGCCAAACACAATCATTTTACTAAGTCTAAAAAGAGGCCAGCCAACCTACTGGTGATGAAGGGGACAGATGGGAATGATTGAAGTCTGCAGTAAACCCCAAATTCAGAAATTTTGGTTGGTATTACACCTATTTCTATTTACCCCAATCTTGTTGAGAAAGGACAATAATGACTAGGCGGAAGAAGGTGGACAGCCTCATCTAATATCCCATTGTCTGAAACTGCTTCATCTAAAGGTAATTCTTTGCTTGTCTAAACAAGACTCCTGGCTTCAGGCTAAAACAATGTTAAGGCCAATGAGACCAGGGACCCCTAGCAGCTACAGCACCATGGAATGTTAAGAATTTGGTTACCAGAAGTGAGGTCAATTTTCTTAGTGCTGTGGCTTAGTCCAAGGGGAACTAAATATTTAGTTGGCTGTTTAGATATAAGACATAGATATCAGGCCCTGGCCAGTTGGCTCAGTGGTAGAGCGTCGGCCTGGCATGCAGGAGTCCCAGGTTCGATTCCCGGACAGGGCACACAAGAGAAGTGCCCATCTGCTTCTCCACCCCTCCCCCTTTCCTTCCTCTCTGTCTCTCTCTTCTCCTCCTGCAGCCAAGGCTCCATTGGAGCAAAGTTGGCCTGGGCACTGAGGATGGCTCTATGGCCTCTGCCTCAGGCACTAGAATGGCTCTGGTTGCAACAGAGCAACGCCCCAGATAGGCAAAGCATCGCCCCCTGGTAGGCATGCTGGGTGGATCCCGGTCGGGCGCATGCGGGAGTCTGTCTGACTACCTCCCTGTTTCCAACTTCAGGAAAATAAAAAAAAAACCCATAAAACAAAATCAAACAAACAAACAAAAACAAACAAACAAACAAAAGACATAGATATCAGCTCACATTTTCTGCTAATAAAACACAAACTATTACTATACTAGCCTCATCATCATTTTTCTATAGCAAATATAGAGTACCTTTTTTAAAGCATAGAAAGTACAAAATCAAGAAAAGAAAATGACAGCAGTCAAACTCTAGATGACTTGAGCATTAGGATGAGTACATAAAGACTTTAAAGCAACTATTTAAAAAAGATCCACAAATATATAGGAAGAGATACAAATAATTGGTGATAAATGTAAATATCTCAAATAAATATAAAAAAATAGATTGGTTCATTGTCTCCAAGAAAGCTAAGTACTACTAAAACACAAGATTATGAAAGGTAGAAAGAAGGGAGATTGACTAGGGACATGGTGATAAATTCTCCTAGGTTTTTTTTCAACCTCATTGATCCCAGACATGGAGTTGAATACTGACAACCCACAAAGAAAAAGAATATATAAAGAAGAACCAAATGGAAAATTTGGAATGAAAAAACTTAATAAGGGGGAAGAAAATTCTCAATAGATGTGTGCAATAACAGAAAAAAGGAGAGAGATGAAAAAATCAGTGATTTGGCAGATAGAACAATAGACATCACCCAAAGTGAATAACAGAAAGAAAACAAACAAATAAATAAACAAACAAATAAAAAGACTTAGAGAGCTGTGTGTACAATAAACATTCATGTCACTGGAGCCCAGAGGAGACACAAATGAGGAAAGGACTAAAAATTAAGAAGTAGTGTCTGAAAACTTTCCAAATTTGTCAAGAGACATAAATCTATGGATTCAAAAAGCTGTGTTTAGTATCCTTAAACTATAGAAAAAGAAAATTCTTAAAATATTCGAGTAAACGAACACTTTGCCTATAAGGGAAACTATTTAGAAAGTTAATGGGTTTCTCATCAGAAACCACAAAGATTTAAAGGAAGTAGTGCATTTTTTTAAGTGCTGATAGAAATGTACTGTCAATCCAGAATCCTATACACAGTAAAAATGTTCTTCATAATTGAGGGGAAATCATTGTGTTCTCATATAAAGAAAAATTTGTCACCAGAAGAGACACCCTAAAGAATAGCCATGCACAGTTCTCTTAACATAACACAAACAATGAAATAATAAACTTTGGATATTGTAAGAAAAAAAAATGACAATAAGCAATAATATGAATAAATAAAATGGATTTTCTTTCTCCTCTTGAATTTTCTAAATTATGTTTAATAATTGAAGCATAAATTATAATCCTGATATGCTTTTAGATATATATGAAGAAAAAATTTTAAGTATTATAAATACTTTCAAGTATTATAATGACTTGAGGGTGAAGGGATGTAAAAGGAGGTAAGGTTTTTCTATTCCACCTAGATCAGTATATAACAATACACTAAGTTGGTGTATATAATGTGATAACTAGAATAACAACTATAAACACCATACAAAGGTATATACTAAAAAATAGAATATATAGGTCAAAATGGAAGTCTAAAAAAAGTTGAAGTAATTCAAATAGCAAAACAAACAAAAACAAAAATAAAATGGTAGAATTAAACCCTAAGACAACAGTAATCAAATTAAATACAAATGACCTAAATATACCAGTTAAATATAGATTGGCAAAATAGATAAAAGTATGATGAAACTCTTTGCTTTCTATAAGAAACTCATTTAAAATATAATGATATAGATTAGCTGAAAATAAAAAGATGAAAATATATAAAGTATACTATATAAATATTAGTATATATATGTATACTATAATATTTATATATACTTTATATTTATATATGTTTGTATATATTTGTATAATATATATTTTATATATGTACGTTAAAATAGTTAAATATAGCAAGAATAGTTATGCCTGACCTGTGGTGGCACAGTGGATAAAACATCAACCTGGGACGCTGAGGTTGCTGGTTCAAAACCCTGGGCTTGCCTGGTCAAGGCACATATGGAAGTTGATTCTCCTTTCGCTTTCTCCTCTCTTTCTAAAAATGCATAAATAATAATTAAAAAAAAAAGAATAGCTATACTAGATAAAGTTCAGAGCAAATAAAGTTAACAGAGACAAAGAGATATATAAAAAAAGTAAATCTACCAAGAAAACATAATAACCCTAAATGTGGCTGCAACAAACAATAGATGTACAAAACATGAAGCAAAAAGAGATACAATTTAACCCCAATTCAAAAATATTTTGAAAAATTAAAAAGTGATATAATTATATTGGTGATATCAATACTCCTCTAATAATTGATAGAACAACTGGACAGACTTAGAAGAAGTCTGTTAGCAAAGACTTAGAAGAATTCAACACTATCAATGAAAGCATTTAACCACTATTTATACAATACTTCTCTCAATGTCAGCAAAACACACATTTTTTTAAAGAGCTCATGGAACAAATGATAAGATAAACCATAAATTAAAGCTTGACAAATTTAAAAGAAATGAAATTATGCAGTTTATTTTTCTGATCAAAATGGAATCACACTAGAATTCAATATGATTAATAAAAAAAAAAAGTCTCCAAAGACATGGCAGCTAACAAACATACTTCTAATACTCCACGAATCAAAGAGAGGTCTCAGAGGAAAAGAGCAAAACCATTATCAGTGACCTAAATGTCTGTCAACAGAACAATGGATACACAAATTGCAGTATGTTTACATAATATAATACTACTCAGCAATACAAAGTCATGAAATACTTGAATACTTAGTGACAGAAATTAATCTAAAAAAAAAACATGCAGAGAAAAAGAAGCTAGACACAACAAAAAGAGAACAGAGCAAAATAACCCAAAGATACACAATTTAGAATAGTAGTTCTATAGAAGAGGTGAGGGACAGATAGAGAAGGGGTAGAAAGAAACTTTTGGGGATGATGGAAATGAACAACTATATTCTGATTAAGGTGTAAGTCACACCTGACCAAGCAGTGACACAGTGGATAAAGTGTTGGCCTGGGATGCTGCGGACCCAGGTTCAAAACCCCAGGTTAGCAGCTTGAGCACAGGCTCCCAACTTGAGCAGGAAGTTGCTGCTGAGTATGGTATCATAGACATCACTCTATGTTGCTGGCTTGAGCCCAAGGTAGTTGGTTTGAGCAAGGGGTCACTGGCTTCTCTGGAGCCTCCCCCCCCACTCACACACACACCTGTCAAGGCATGTACGAGAAGCAATCAATGAACAACTAAGTGCCGCAACAACAAACTGATGCTTCTCATCTCTCTCCCTTCCTGTCTCTCTCTTTCTTTATCTGTCTCTTTCTGTATCTCTCTTTCTAAAAAGAATGTGTAAGTCACATAAATTTATACGCTTTTTAAAACTTACCAAACTGTATACTTAAGGTCTCAAGATTATATAAAATATAATCCTACCCCAATAAAAATACAAAAATAAAAAGGTTAAACAATAATTCTTAACTTCATTCTGTTTTCTTTTTATTATCATTAGTTTTTTATTAAATTTATTGGAGTGGCATTGGTTAATAAAACTATATAGGTTTCAAGTGATTTTTTTTTTAGGTGAGAGGAAAGGAGATAGGCAGACTCCTTTATGCACCCCAACCTGGGATCCACCTGGCAACCCCAGTCTAAGACAATGTTCTAGTATTGAGCTAGTTTTAGCACCTGAGGCTGATGTGCTCCAACAGAGCTATCCTTAGCTCCCAGGGCCACACTCAAACTAATCAAGCCACTGGCTGTGGGAAGGGAGGAGGGAGAGAAGGGGGTGGGGGAGAGAAACAGATGGTTGCTTCTCCTGTGTGCCCTGACTGGGAATCAAACCCAGGAGGTCCATATGCTGGGCCAATGCTCTACCACTGAGCAACTAGCCAGGGCTTATTTTTTATTTTCTTATTTATCCAAATGCTGTTGATCTATCTTCTAATGTATCAGTCAAAATCTATCACACCTCTTAGCCCTGCTATCAGCACCTTGGATCACATCATTTGGACTGGGATAATCTCTCTCTTTTTTTTTTTTTTTTTGTATTTTTCTGAAACTGGAAACGGGGAGAGACAGACAGACTTCCGCATGCACCCTACCGGGATCCACCCGGCACGCCCACCAGGGGGCAACGCTCTGCCCACCAGGGGGCGATGCTCTGCACTCCAGCGCCTGAGGCAGAGGCCAAGGAGCCATCCCCAGCGCCCGGGCCATCTTTGCTCCAATGGAGCCTCGGCTGTGGGAGGGGAAGAGAGAGACAGAGAGGAAGGAGAGGGGGAGGGGTGGAGAAGCAGATGGGTGCTTCTCCTGTGTGCTCTGGGTGGGAATGGAACCCGGGACTTCCGCACGCCAGGTCGACGCTCTACCACTGAGCCAACCGGTCAGGGCTGGGCTGGGATAATCTTGATAGTTATTCCCCAGTCTTGTCCTGTTAGTCCATTCTCCCCAAAGTTCCTAACTAATTAAATTAAATAAAGGTAATACCTTCCATAGATAAATTTCTATTTCTTTAGTACACAAGGACACCTTGATTTGCTGTCTGACAATTTACCTACCACATCCGCTTCTACTTAATTTTGTAATTATCTTTTCATGTGTCTGCCTTGTCAGTAGGCTATGTATTTTGTGAAGACCAGATTAAATATTACCCATTTTTAAATAATACAAGTACCATGTACAATGCCTGGCTCATAGTAAATCTTTTTTTTTTTTTTTCTCAGAGACAGAGAGAGAGAGAGAGAGAGACAGAGAGAGGGATAAACAGGGACAGACAGGAATGGAGAGATGAGAAGCATCAATCATTAGTTTTTTGTTGTGCATTGCAGCACCTTAGTTGTTCATTGATTACTTTCTCATATGTGCCTTGACCATGGGCCTTCAGCACACTGAGTAACCCCTTGCTCAAGCCAGTGACCTTGGGCTCAAGCTGGTGAGCTTTGCTCAAACCAGATGAGCCCGCGTAAGCTGGAGACCTCGGGTCTCAAACCTGGGTCTTCCGCATCCCAGTCCGACGCTCTATCCACTGCGCCACCGCCTGGTCAGGCATCATAGTAAATCTTAATTGATGTTTGCTGAAAGGATAAACAGGGTACATTAGTTGATGTTGCTAAACTGGTTATATTCTACTGTGACTTTGAGGTCTTATTTTGTGAAAACAAATTAGATTTCATTGTACAGATGCTACAAAATGAAAATAATGATATTGACATGATCTAAAAATGTGGCTGCCAACTAGAGTATGAACTAAAATCTTTCTAGAAATTACTTTATCACAAAGTGCAACTGGTGAAGCAAATAGAAAAATAGATGTTGATACGTAAGAAAAACACATTCTAATTTGTGGCATGAAAAAATGTTCTAACAAATTTCTTCATATTTGATTTCTTTCCTCATTAAAATTGATTGAAAAGACTTTACATTGTTAGGAAAAATGAGTCAATTAGAAAAATTTAAACAAAGAAAATATAAGCACTAATACCTAAGTATGAATACAGTTCATACCTTAAAACTAATTAGCATTCCTTCAAAAAAATCCTTCAAATGTCAGGATTAAAATAATTTTGACCATACATATTAGTTCTACATTCTCAAAAAATCATACAAACAATTCAAAAGTGTGAAGCATTTTTCAAGTTTCTATTTTTTTTGTTAAATTTATATTTTCATAAATAAAGATTAATATTAAACCAAATCAAGCATTTTAGACACTTTGTTAATTCAACCAAAATTGCAATCAAGGTTTATTAATCTTTTAATAAACAACATCATTTGACATCTTTGAAGATACAGTGTCACAACCACAAGATTAAGGACTCTTTCTCTGCTTCAAGACCATAAAACAAAGAAAGAAAGAAACAAAACAAAACAAAAAAAACACTGATGAGTATGTGATAGTTTCACTTTTAGCATCCTGTAGAACTAAGGTGACCAATCGTCCTCCTTTAGGGAGGATAGCTCTTCTTTTGTAAGTTCTGTCCTCCCTCAAAAAGTGTCCTTCTACATGTCCTCCTTTTTGATATTGGAAGATTAATCTGTAAATGTCCGAATTTGATCGATGCAGAGTCGATCCATTGTATGTGATGTGATGTGATGTGATGTATTTGTATCTAAATGACTACATTTTCTTACAATTATTGTTAAAAATTAATAGGCATGTAAGCATAATTACAATATAAAATATTACAAATATTTTTATTATGTATTTATCATATTATAGTGTATTATGGTTGCAATGAATAAAATGTTTCTTTTATTTACGATATTGTTTTCTTCAATTTATTTTTGTCCTCCTTTTCATTGTATAAAAGTTGGTCACCTTAGTAGAACTGAACTTGCAGTGGAGGTCTATTGTTGGCCAAAATATTTTTTCCTTCAGTCTAAAAGATATCCTGACAGTAAACAATGTCTCAGTGTTCACGCTTAGGAAACTTTTGGATTTCAAAAATCTAAGGCTCTGAGGAAAATAATCTTAAATGAAGTGTATAGTATATCCTTGAGGTTCTTTGTCATTAAGTAAATGGGGTAATAAGCAGTAACTACAGGAGCCAATGAGATGTAATGTCAGCTATGGGAAAAAAAGAAACTATACATCCTTTGTTTTGGCTTTGCTGCTTATTACAGTCTGAACTCTAAAAGCCATTCTACTTACCAAAGTTTACATTTCAACATTTGAAATCTTGTTATAATAAAATTTACTTTCTTTATCCTGAGGTTCTAAAAAAGAGGCCTTGTGAGTCAGATAAGGGGTGCTGCTGAGCCCGTCTGTCACTCCATGTTACATCCAAAGAAGGGATGTAGGATCCAAACCTTACAGTTTACTGCCCGGGTACCGGATAGAGCATGCTCTGGCATGCATTGTTCCCACATGGTACAAGACAGGACCACCTTCTGCTAGTGTTAAATTTTGCCAAAACTAAGCCAATGTCAAAATTGAACTGAGTTTCCAATACCACAGATCTTTAAAAAGTCACTCATATTTCCTCTTCTCCCTTTAAACTATTGCTTTCTTTCAGGACGATGCATTTGGCAAAGATTTGGTGTCTGCCCTGAGAAACTTCAAGCCATGACTTATAACCTCTGTTCTATTTGGCATGTATTTCCCACCTTAATACCCACTACCCTTGCCAGACACTAGCTTTGAGAGAAATCAGCTCTCCCCAGTAATTTAGCAACCTTAAATTTGTGGGGAAGAGGGCACCAATTTAATTAACCTCCTTTTCTTCCCAGCAGGTCCTTGGTTTCTTAGATAAATTTGAGTATATCCTCAACAAGAACTATAAAAAAATATTTGAAGACAATAAATTTTTTACCAAAAATAAAACTGCAATTATATTTCATAAATACTACAGTTTTAGGCAAAAATCTGCAGCATATTTTAAATAAGTAAAATAGAAATATTTTAATATCTCAAATTATTTAGGTAATAGATAAGAATCGAAAATTTTCTGAGAAATAGATGCATTTTAATTGTCAGAGAACTGGTTAGCTATACATTTTTTTCCTTATGCAATATATCATATTCAAGAATACATACAGTGTTCTTAAAATAACATTAGTGGCTTCACAATCCTGCAACCAAGTGAAACCTTTTGAGGTTAAACTTTTTAGTAAAATAAAAATGTTCCTACACTGATCTTTGAATTCTGAATTGAGGATTATCACTGAATAACAACCAGTTACTTAATAATTTGAAACTTTTAATATTTTACAAGTATTTATAATGAACTAAAATTTAGAGTAAAATTATAAAAGGATAAAAAAACTGTATACAGTATTCTATTCCTAGATTAAACATTTAATTTGACATTAATTTAAAAATGCTTATATTCTTCTATTTAATTTTTTTTTCCTTTGAGATTTTATTTATTGATTTTAGAGAAAGAGAAAGTCAGGGAGGAGTGGGAAGCATCAACTTGTAGTAGTTGCTTCTCGTATGTACCTTGACCCAGCAAGGCTGGGATTTCCAACTGGGCTTGCCAACCTCAGCGCTCCAGGTCGATGCTTTATCCACTGCGTCATCACAGGTCAGGTCGTTTTACTTTCAAATAACCAAATATAAACTGTTTGCTGTATGATATTATAGGTACATGTACACTCAAACAGATTACATGCATGCATTGTTTTATTAGTATTAAATGCTACTTTTCTGAAAACATTTTAGAAATAGCAGATTGCAAGATGAACATATTTTATAAGGAGTGAATTCCTTAGCTCTTTAGTCTTATTTATTTATTTTTTAATTAAATTTATTGGGGTGACACTGGTTAACACAATTATACAGGTTTCAGGTGCACAATTTTATAACACATCATCTGTACACTGTATTGTTTCTTCACCATCCCAAGTCAGGTCCCCTTCCATCATTATTTCCCTCTACACTTGCCTCTATTCTCTCCCCAGTCACCACTCTGTTGTCCATGTCTATGAGTTTTTTCTTTCTTTTTTTTTCTTAATCCAATCCCTCCACCCCAAACCGCCCCCCCCCAAACTCCTGCCTTTGATTGTTGTCAGACTGTTTTCTATCTATGAGTCTGTCTCTATTTTGAGTGTTGGTTCATTTTTTTTTTTTCATTAGATTCCACTTAGGAGTGAAATTATATAGTACTTGTCTTTTTTCTGCCTGGCTTATTTCACTAGCATAATGCTCTCCAGTTCCATCCATGCTGTTGTAAAGAGGAAGATTTCATTCTTTTTTATGATCCAGTAGCATTCCACTGTGTAAATGTGGCACTGCTTTTTTATCCCTTTATCTACTGATGGACACTTGGGCTGCTTTCAAACTGGCTATTGTAAATACACCTCAGTGAACATAGGGGTGCATATATTCTTTCAAATTAGTGTTTTGGGTTTCTTTTAATATATTCCCAGAAGTGTAATCACTAGGTCATAAGGTAATTCCATTTTTTAATTAACTCCATACTGCTTTCCACTGTGGCTGCACCAATCCACATTTCCACCGACATGAGGGTTCCCTTTTCTCCACGTCCTTGCCAGCACTTGTTTGCTGATTTATTGATGATAGCCATTCTGACAGGTGTGAAATGATATCTCATGTGGTTTTAACTTGTATGTCTCTGATCATTAGTGATGTTGAGCATCTTTTCATATGTCTATTGGCCATCTGCATGTGCTCTTTGAAAAAGTGTTCATTAAGTCCCTTTGCTCATATTTTAAAAAGTTGGATTGCTTGTTTTATTTGGTGCTGAGTTTTATATTAAAGGAGTGAATTTAACAAAATATTTGTCAGGCCAATGAAATAGACTTTTTAAAGAAATTATTTTAAATGAAAATAAATGCAATGTGAATTTACAAGTGAGACCTAGTGTAGTGCTATTGAATGTACTACTTAAACAAGCTTTTATTTCTTTCTAAATACTTGATAGATTATAAAACAGGACCTCATTTATTAAGCATTAAGTCATCAAATGTTGAAAATTCAAAATAAAATTAAACATTTAGCTGCATATTTCTTAAGAGCATACTTAGTGTAGTTCTTTGCAAATTTCTGAAGAATATACTCTTCATATGGTTCATCAGCCTGAAATTAAAGGGGTGATGAAATAGTAATCAGCACTTCTTGTTTAGTTTATTTTTTAAAGAAAATGGGCAAATAGATGAGTTGTTAGAAATTGCATCATAGTATATCATAATTTCTAGAAAACTTGATTATTGTTTTATGTTAATTTAAAACTGGTGAATATTCACATTCTGCCTTTGAAATCTATTTGTTCATTAATTTTTCCTGAAAATAATTTTTGTATTTTTTGAGTTATTTGGCTTTCTCTATAGTGGTTGAGTATATATATTATTTAAATATTGTTTGTGCTGAATTCTTCTGATATTTATGATTCAAAGTTTTGAAACGTTGACTCTGATCTGTAAATGTACAAATCTCTGAATGTGTTAGTGCCTAACTAAAGGAATGCTATCTACATTTTCATAAGAAGACATCATACAATGGTATATACAAATATACCATGACAGCATTTAATATCAATTCTGAGCTTAATTGTATTATTGTTTATAGTTATTTACTCCTTCTTCTCAGTAAGATTATACATTCTTGCCCATTGGCCTGTCATTTAACCTCCTCTTCTGAAAATAATATCTTTCTCTGCCTCATTGCACTCTGACCTGACTGTGTGACTTACTTTGGACAATATAACACCCCATGTCTGAGCAGAAGCGTTAAGTACTTTTGTGTGGTGTGGCTCAGCCCCTGCTTTCCTCGGCTGTGAAAATACACGTCCCACAAAGGGACTACTCTTTCAGGCTGGATAAACCACTGAGACAGAGAAAGAGGGATTTATAACACAACAAACCTGGCTAATACTAATGTAAATTTTGAGATCTAAATCTGGCTAATATATAAAAAAATAAGATGGCTTATCTCCAAAGTAATTATTATAAGAAAATATTATTTTATAGAAATAGAAGATGTCTATATAGTTTGTTCCTCATCACCCCATTCTCTTCCCTGCACATCTAACTAATGTACAGTATAACACAAATATATAATTTATCTTTTAACAAGTTAATAATTCAAAACTATTTTCAATTGCAAAAAGCACAATCAAAGATGTAACATATATATTCTTCTGTTTCTGTTTTCTTCTAAGATTATATAAGCTAAAAATTCAAATACAGAACAAATTGTTTCAGAATCAAGTTTAGGGAGAACTAATAATAGTTTACATTCTATTGAAAGCAACGTAAGACATTTAAACAAGGCAATATTGACAATATTTTTTATTACAGTGCATGATATTTGTAAAGAATCCCTGCCATCTTTTTATCCTGAGATGTTGAAAGTGGTTTTCTGAGCTGCATTTAGAAACTATAAAGTCTTATGATGCATAGGAAAGTGGCAGTTGGAAAACCCAAATGGGTACTTTAAAACTACTGCTTCTTGATATTCTATATCGGCAGTGGAAAACTCTGGGCTTGGCTGCCTCCTCAGTGTGTCTTGATATCTAATTTTATGACATAAAGATTTGAATGCTTCCTTCATGTTTCTACTTCTCATATTTGCGCAGATGTTACCATATTAGTGCTAAAAATATTACTAACTTTTCATTGGTGTTCTTTTATGTGATGAAGTAGTTAATCTTACCTTGTAAGACTATTGTTTTCCTCCCTGACCCTCACATCAAATTGTAAATCAGGCCAGACAACCATGGCCATGTGTAAACAGTCAATGCTTTCTTCCTCCCTGAGAAATTAAAAATAATTTTAAAAAATAAGCACTCCAAGAGCAAATAAATCTCATCTTCTTGCTGGGTCTCTCTAATAAGATAACTTTTTCTGACTTTTATTCTTTGGAAAAGGTTACTGGATCATTGATATATAATCCTTCATAGGAACAAACCAAAACATATTTTGTTCTACCCTCGAATTTTTTTTAAGAGATATATGAGCTCAACAATCACCAGGAAGTTAATCACTACTGAAAAATAATAGAGTAGATAGATAATGATATGAATTAATTATAATCACTAATATATTTGGCCTTCTTTGTTGTCTGGATATCTTTCTATGATCTTATAGGTCTGTATCTCATTCTTGCTACTCAGCCTTGCCTCCTATTCACAGAAATAAACACTCTAGTTGTAGCTGTCACAAATGTCTCCAGTGACCATCTATTGAAAAAAAACTTGATTTTTTAAAATCATTTTTCTACTTGAATTCTTTAGGAAATTTAATACTGTTAATTATATTTTCTTTTAAAAAAACTCTGCATCTTTATTACTTCCTAAATATATATTTTTTCACCTTGATTTTGCCTCTAACCTTCAGACTCAGAAATGAATGACTTACAAAACTCAATGTTTCCAAAGTACTCTGAATTTTTATGTCTAAAACTAAAATCATGATCTAACCCATCAAATATGGTCTCCTCTTGTGTGAAGACATAGTGAATAAATTCTATCTATCATGTCATTCAACCAGAATACTATGAATGAATCTTTACACCTCATTCTCCAACATCCTGTATCTAATCCATCATTAAGCCTCTGTGATTATACTTTCTAAATGTAATTCATATTTGTCAGATTTTCTTCATATCTAATGCTCTATTTTAGGGCAAATATATCTTTAACTTTTGCTTGGTATCCTAACTTTTTCCTAATTCAGTTTTCTCCCATTTAAATCCATTTGTTTTAAAAATGAAATTGTAATTGTGTCACTTATTTGGTTAAAAATCATAAGTTATCCTCAATGGTTTTATGACAATAACTAAACCTTTTACATGACCAGACCATTTCACCTCTGTAGTCTCATTGAATGCCACTCTTCACTTTTCTCTCTAGGTTTCACTCTTCCCCCTCTGGCTTTGATTTTGGCAATGAGACACAACATTTCAGTTGTTTGTGTGGTCTCTGCATATAATTTTTAAAAAGATTTCTTAAATGAGAAGTGGGGAAGCAGACAGACAGACTTTCGCATGTGCCTCAACCAGTATCCGCCAAAAAGCCCCCATGGGGTGATGCTCTGTCCATTTAGGATGGCTGCTCTGTTGCTTGGTAACCAAACTGTTTTAACACTTAAGGAAAGGCCATGGAGCTTTCCTCAGCACTTCGGGCCAACTTGCTCCAACAGAGCCATGACTGCAGGAGGGGACCAGAGAGATAGAGAGACAAGGAAGAGGGGGAGGGATGGAGAAGCAGATGGTCACTTCTCCTTGTGCCCTGACTGGGAATCTAACCTGAGACATCCACACACTGGGCCGATGCTCTACTGCTGAGCCAACCAGCCAAGACCTGCATATAATTTTTTAGTCATTTTTCTTGGATTTTTTTCTTTCCACAGTTTTTCACTATTTGCTATTGATACTTACAGGTAAAGTCAAGTGTCACTTCCATAGTAAAGTTTTACATGATCCTTAAGGCTAAGTAGATGCCCTGATTTTATTCTTTTAAAATTATTTTTACTCTAGAGTATTAGCAAGAGCTTGAACTAGTGTATTCAGGAGACTATTTAACTTATGACCGTCTCCTACACTATATTGTAAGCACCATCATACCAAGGGCCATTTGTTTTACTCCAGAATATATTCTTATTGCTAAACACCTATAGGTATTGTGTAGAAAATTTCTGTTGAATAAAATTTAAAGAATGGATGAATCAGTACATGAGTGAGGGGTGCTCACTACATTCTAGCCAAGCTTCTCTGTTTTTTAAGGTACAATAGATATTAATCTTATTCTTAAGTTGGTTTCTAATTTGAAAATATTGGCAACATACTAATTTTACAACCCAAATTAGTATATTTACAGCTTTTTAAATGAGAACATCATGTTAAAATCAAAATTATTAACAATTTTCAAAGCTTTAGATGAGAGAAATTATATCTACATATATTTGCCTCAAGACTAGGCATTTCAGCAATTTTCTAGATCAAAGATCCCCAATCAATGGTTTCTATAGCCTTTCATGGGTACATTGCTAGAAGCGGTAGGTAGAATAAGGGAAAGAATACAGATTTATTGCAAAGGATTTTCTAACTTTTAAAAACTATGTCAGGTATATTCATTAGATATATATTTGTAAACTCAGTTTTTAAATTCATAAAGATGCTGTTATAAAAAGTAAAATATACCTTTAAAATCATCATTGGATGATGATTATGCTTTTTTGGATAATAGTTTATGCTTTTTTCTGTATCAACATATAAATAAAGCATAATTACTATATCACAGAAGAATATAGAACATTTTAAAATATAACAAAATTAAAATTAATATAGCTATGGGTATTAACACAGCTTAATAAGCCACTCCATGACTCAATGGCTGAAAACATAATAATTTGCACTCATATATCAGTAAGTCATCTACTGGTTGGTTGATTTATGCTGGTTCTATCTGGGCTTGGCCTCAAATTATACACTAGGTATGGTCTACTGCTACATTGCTCTCTCATTGTCTATGGGCCAATGGACTACTTGGGGCATATTCTTCCACTAGCAATGGCAGCAAAACAAGACATATGGAAACAAACTCTTGATATCTCTTAAAACTTAAGCCCACACCTGGCACAATTGGTCAAAGAAAGCTACATGGCTACCCCCAGTATTAGTGGTGTGAAGAAATAGTATCTGGTTCTAATGCAAGAAACTATGGCATAATATAAAAAATGTGCATCCAGAAGGAAATGAAGAATCAGGAAAATAAAATGCAATCCATATTACAACATATTTCTCTGATTTACATATTTCAGATCCATTATTTTAGATGTTCTATGTGCTTTCTAAAGTAAGTCAGGCCAAAAGAAGGATATATTCTTAAATTGTGTGACAAATTTATTTATTTGTAATTTATTTGCAGTAAAATATACTTTTTATTTTCCAGTGTTCAGTTCTATGGGTTTTGATGAATACACGGTTGTAACACTTTCTCCCCAATCAGAATGCAAAACAGGTATAATTGTTACCCCAAATATTCCCACAAACTGTCTCAACCCTCTGCCATGTTAACAGCTTTTCTCAAAGCTTTTTTCTTTCCTTTCCAGAATGTCATATAAATGGAGTCATACGACATGTCACTTCATGAGCCTGTCTTCTTTCACTTTGCATAACAATGTTGAGATTCATTCATGTTATACTAATGATGAATATTTCTCTTTCTTCTTTCAGTTCTATCAGTTTTTGTTTCAGGTAATTCGTAATTCTACGATTCATGCATACACATTTAAAATGGCTATTGCTTCTTAAAAAATTGACCCTTTTATCATTATTTGATGATGCTTTTTATCTCTGATTTTTTTCCTTCTGCAAAAGTTTCCTTTTATGATAATATAGCCACTTCAACCTTTGATTAGTGTTTAACTAGCACATCTTTCCTATTACTTGTTTTATAACCTTGTTATTTCATTATATGTAAGATGCCATATATATATGTGTGTGTGGGTGTGTGTGTGTGATTTGTTTTTTTATCTAATTTGAGACTTTTTCCCTTTCAGTTGTTTATCTGCAGTATGTTGAATTGAAGTTTTCTATTCATTATTAGTTTTCTGTTTGTCTGCTCTGTTATGTTTTCAAATATTTATTCTGTCTTGCACTCTTTCTCCTCCATTCTTAGGGGTCCAAAGACAAGGATGCTAGCACTACTGATATAATCACTCAGGTCTTTTAAGTCTCTTTTCATTTATTTTATAGCTATTTTTCTGTTACGTACATTGGATAATTTCTATTGACCCATTTGCAAGTTCAATGACTCTTTGGTCATTTTCATTTCATTATTGAACCATTCTGTTGAAGTTTTTATTTCTTTTAATATATTTTTATCTCTAAAATCTCCATTGCTACATTTTTATAGTTTCTATTTCTTTGCTAAGTACTATCTTCCCATCCATTTCAAGAGCTTTTATTCTTATTTCATAAAACATGGCTAAAACAGCTACTTTAAAGTGTTTAATAAATTTAACAACTGGACTATTTGTAGCTATTGTCTATTGATTATCTTTTCTCTTAAGAATTTTTAATGTTTCCTGCTCTTTATTATGCTGAATAATTTTATATTATATTCTAGAAATTTTGAATATTATAACTCTTAGTATTGCTGAAATCAACTGGAGAAGGTGTATATCCTGTTTTTTAGCAGTTAACTTCAGATTAACCTTCTTTAGCCTGAGGTTGTAATCTCAGTTTTTATTTCAGTCTCCCAGTACTAATCTGGTCCATTTCACGTGCCCAATTCTCAGAACTCAACATGGTACTTGGTGACAATCTATTCTGTATTTTCATTATGAGAGCCTTTGCTCTTTGGTTTGGAGCATTCAGGAGTTAGTCCAGGACTTTACCTGGGCTGTTAAAAGATCTCTTTACAAACTCTCTTCTCTCCGTAACTCTCTCACATACTCTGGCTTTGGGGAGACTGATTTTGGTGCTCTGGCTAGAACGCTGAAGTTCTTGCCTTCTGAGTTGTTGCAAGCTTTCTGTAGTTAAGTGTGTTTTAAGAGACAGTGATGAGAGAAAAGAGAAAGAACAATAATGGAGATTCATTCTAGATGGTTTGTCCACAGGGACGGTTTTTCTCAGGTTCTTGCACCAAAAAAAGGAAGATGTTTTCATCAGTATTTTAGGCAGCCAGGTGGCTGCCATTCCTGTTGTCACTACCATCAACTTTGCTGTTGCCATCCAAAGAAGGACTGGCTTTGAGGTCTTGCTGAGAGGGCAAAGAGAAAGAAACAAAACGATTTCCTCCACTGTCAGACAGTGTTGGTTCTGCTAGGTTCTCTGATGGAAAAGAAAGTGTGTCTCCTGCAGATTTATCTTACCACATCCACTACTCACTTCTTTCCAGAGTTCTTAGTTTCAGTTCCTGAGAGAAAGAGTGTACTATCTTTATCTAAACTTGATCCAGAACTTGGGTGACATCGCATGGAATGCTAAAAAAAAATTGCTTTTATTACGCTTATGCTTTCAGCCGACCTGGAAGAACATTACACACATGTGCCTTTAAAAATCTCACTGCCCTATTCACTCTGAGGATGGTGTTGAGGGATGTGTTTGTAGTACCTTTGAGTACTACTCCTTCTGTGGAAACCGGTAGGACATTTTCACTAGCTTCAATGTGTAGAATACTAAGGCTACTTCTGTGTACCTAGTTTATTTTTTATTATGGGATTTGACCTTTTTATCTTCTTTGCCTGGTGACTGGTTTACAGAAAAGTATATTTTTCTTCCTTATTTAGGAAGTTTAATGACCAGATATTATAGTCTCAATTTTGGCTTTACAGTGGTACCTTGAGATATGAGTTTAATTTGTTCTGTAACCGAGCTCGTAAGTCAGTCAACTCGTATATCAAGCAAATTTCTCCCATTTAAAATAACAAATAGATTTAATTCATTCCAGCCCTATGAAACACCCCCAAATTATCCTAAATTATGAAAAAAGATATGTTTTTAATTAAGAAACACACATGTGTACTTTACCAATGCATAACAAAATATATGAGATAAAAGAAATAAGTGTTATTTAGTACTGTATTCTTACCTTAGAGACAGACAAGTGTGGCTAACGGAGGTGAATGGCAGAGGAGGAGGGAGGGAGGAAGGGATGCAGGCACTGTAGACACGTAAACTAAAGCTGCACTTTCTTAACACTAAATGTAAACTAAAACTGCATTTTCTTAACTTTAAACAAAACTAAAACTGCACTTTCTTTACTTAAATGAAACCACAAAAACTTAATTGTAAAAAACATGCACTTCCTTAACTTTAAACTTAACCTAAGCTTAACATTACATACATATTGTTCATTTAATCATCACCTGTTTTTGCCTTTTTGGCTGCACTTTCTGCACTTTCACATGCAGGACTTTTGAATAAAAATCTATCCAAAGAGGTTTGTTTTTGCCTGCCTTTTAAAATGTTATGGAAATGTGACAAGTGTCATTAAAAAATGCTAAAGCACAACCAGTTGAAACTTTTTCTGGGTGTTTCTTTTCAATGAAACTTAAAAGTTTCTCCCACATTGCCAGCATGTCTTTAATTTCACTTGTAAAAATCACTTCCTCTGGCTCTATCTCCTCCTCACTACTAATCTCTTGTAGAAGCTTTGTATGTTGCATCATCTGTAGCTCCTTCAACTCCTCAGTTGAGAGTTCCTCCTCATGTTCCTTGAGGAGCTCGTTCACATCACCCTCATCTACCTCCAGACCCATCGACTTTTCAAGGGACAGAATCTCCTCCAACACTTTTACCTCGGTCTCGGTCTCTGGTTCAAATCCTTTAAAGTCCCTGTCTGCAACAATATCAGGCCATAACTTTTTCCATGCCAAGTTCAAGGTTCTTCTTATAACCTCTTGCCATGCCAAGTCAATAATGTGTAAACATATCACGATGTTGTAGTGATCTTTCCAAAACTCTTGAAGGGTTAGATTTGTACTCTCAGTCACTCAAAGCAGGGGCGGAACAAGTGCTTTGTGTAAAGCTTTTTAAAGTTGGAAATGACCTGCTGATCCATAAGTTGCAAGACTGAAGTCATGTTGGGTGGGAGGTAGAGGACTTTCATGAATTTGAACTCATCGAGAATGTCATCTTCAAGACCAGGTGGGTGGGCTGGAGCATTTTCAAGGATTAGTAATGCTTTCATTGGGAGTTTATTTTCTTGAAGATATTTCTTCACTGCAGGACCAAAGATGAAATTTATCCATTCAATAAAAAACTGCTGCGTAATCCGTCCTAGCATTGGCACGCCACATAACCTGCAGGGTTTTTTTTTTTTTTAAGAATCTTGTGAGTCTTAAAGGCTCGAAGATTTTCAGAATGATACACTAGCAGTGGCTTTACTTTATAGTCACCACTATCATTTGCACAAATGCAAGGGTCAGACGGTCCTTCATGGGTTTATGGCCTGGCAGCTTCTTCTCCTCTGCAGTGATGAAGGTCCTCCAGGGCATTTTTTTCCAAAACAATCCTGTTTTGTCACAGTTGAACACGTGTTGGGGGATGTAGCCTTCCTTTGCTATAAGCGCAGCAAAACGTGCGATGTACTCCTCAGCTGCCTTAACATCAGCAATCACAGCTTCACCATGCCTCACCACTGAGTGGATGCCAGGTCTCGGAATTTTCAAAACAGCTGCGACTTGCCTTAATGTATCTTCTGCTGCCTCTTTGAGGTTGATGATTCTTTCTTCTTCAAGTCACCATAAATAATACTTGCCTTTTCGCATATTACAGTCTCTATCACTGTACCTCCTGCCAGCTCTTTCTCTTTCACCCATACCAGCAGAAGCTTCTCCATTTCTTCATGGATATTTGTCCTTAATTGGGAAAGAATTATAGTTCCTTTTGCTGTATTTGTGTTTTTGATGGCATCCTTTTGTTTAAGGATGGTACAAATTGTAGATGTATTGCAGTCATACAGCCTTGCAAATTCAATCACTCATATACCACACTCATGTTTTTCTATTATTTCTTGCTTTACTTCTATCGACATCATTCTCTTCTTCTTCTCACCACTGTCCTTTACACTCACTTTCTTCAGCCCCATGATAGCACACAAAAAATGTTAATAAAAATGCAAAAATGATGCAAGAACAAGAACAGCACACGCAATTCGACTTGATTCTGCAGATAACAAGTGAGAAAGAACGAGGTGCTGGTGTTGTGCTGCTGATACTGGCCCAGTGTGCCAACATGCCAACTAGCAGCTGCTTCCTGAATCACAACTCGTATTTTGGAATTTTACTCAGATCTTGAACAAAAATACGAACAGTGTCGCAGCTTGTATCTTAAAAATATTCTTATGTTGGTCTGCTCCTATCTCAAGGTACCATTGTATTATGTTTGACTCTTTTTTTGATCCACTCTATTCATCTTTTTTAAATTTTATTTTAACAAATTGTATTATAGGTATTTATGTAGGCAAACACAACTTTTCTCTGGAAAAAGATACACAAATATGTATTATTATACTGCATAGCATAACATGAATACATTAAAAATAAATATTATTTTAAACTGTATAATTTAATCTGAATTAAATCATCTGAAGGTTACCTTTGCTTACAAAACTTCTTTAATGGACTTTAGAAATCAATTTTAGGAAAAATACATTCAGAGGAATATTTAAAAGATAAGAAATAAAATCATTTTTAATTTTTTCTTAAGCTCATTACAAGCTGTCATTTAAAAATAATCACTTCTTGACCTTTTGGCTAAGATCAAGTATAAAAATAAGTAGCTAATAATATCACTGTATATGCAATAGATGACTGATACTTTGGTAGTTAGAACTCCTAGCAGGCAATGTGTAATTAGTTTAATTTAAATAACAACATTTCACATTATAAAATGTTTAAAATAAGTAAAAAAGAAATTTCCATAAATCAGATCTGCCATCTCCTTATTCGTGGTTCCCTCCAATCATGACTAAGAACATGAAATGCTTCAAAAATACAGATATTTCCAATGCAGAAAAAAATAGCTTAAAGTTGTATTTTCAAATTTTTGGCTATTTCTGCATTATGAGCTCTAGATTTTTGATACTATTTATCCTTCTTCACTCTCTCATCTCTCTCCTCCCTCCTCTTTCTTCTTTATCTCTACCTCCCTTTTTGTACATACTTACTTTTAGGACAAAAAAATAAGTCCTTCTTTATCAGTCAGTGTTCTTCAGAGAAATAGAACCAATAAGATTATCTATCTATCTATCTATCTATTTATCATCATCTATCTATATCTATATACATATATATACAAAATATATATATAATATATGGGGTGGGCAAAAGTAGGTTTCCAGTTGTAATTCAAATAAAAATATAATAAATAATAATACAAGAATAAACTCAAAACTGTAAACCTACTTTGCCCAACTCTATGTAATCTTTATATAAAAATATAATATATAATTGCTCTCTATTTATACATATATCTAAAAAGAGAGTCAAGTACAGAGAAGTCAAGAGATTAACTGATTGAAGATGTTAATTATACCTACAACATACTTTCACAGCAACACCTATACTAATGTTTGATTAAATAACTAAGTCCTATAACTTGCCAAATAAATACATAAAGTAACCTATTATACCTGCTATTTTCTATTACTGTAGTCCTCTTCTTATCTGTGAGGGATATATCTCTAGACCTCCCAGTGGATACCTGAAATTGTAGATAGTATGTATTATATATACTATATAGTTTTCTGCATATAAATACATACCTATAATAAAGTTTATTTTTTATTAAATTTATTGGGGTGACATTGGTGATAAAATTATGTAGGTTTCAAGTGTACAATTCTATAATGCAGTGCATTGTGTGTCTACACAATAACAAAGTCAAATCTCCTTTTGTTACTTTGTATTTGACCCTCTTTACTACTTACTCCTTTCCCTCTGGTAACCTCCATAACCGTTTTGTATTTGAGTTTTTATTTGTTTGTCTTGTTTGTTTAGTCTATGCTCTCAGTTTTATATCCCAATATGACTGAAATCATATGATTTTTGACT
Organism: Saccopteryx bilineata; assembly: GCF_036850765.1. Classification (NCBI taxonomy): domain Eukaryota; kingdom Metazoa; phylum Chordata; class Mammalia; order Chiroptera; family Emballonuridae; genus Saccopteryx; species Saccopteryx bilineata. The sequence goes on along the minus strand of NC_089501.1, from coordinate 11,964,017 downwards.
TTTTTCATCTGACTTATTTCACTTAGCATGATACTCTCAAGATCTGTTTATGTCACAATGGCAGTATTTTTTTTCCCTATAGCTGAGTAGTATTTCAGTGTGTGTGTGAGTTGTGTGTATGTATCACATCTCTATTCAATCATCTTTTGAAGGGCACTTCAGTTTTCACATCTTGGCCACCATATATAATGCTGCAATGAAAATAAGAGTACATATATCTTTATGAATTAATGTTTTCAAAATTTTCAGTTAGATACCCAGAAGAGGGATAGCTGAGTCATACAGGAACTATAGTCTTAATTTTTTAAGAAGCCTCCATAATGTTTTCCAAAGTGGCTGTACCAGTTCACATTCCCAGCAGGAGTGAATAAACGTTCTTTTTTCTCCACAACTACTCCAATTCTTGTTATTACTTGTCTTGTTGATAATAACCATTGTAACAGATGTGAAGTAATATCTCCTTGCAGTTTTGATTTGCATTTTCTAAATAGCTAGAGTATCTATTCATCTATTTGTTGGCTATCTGTATGTCTTCTTGGGAGAGGTGTCCTTTAGATCTTCTGCCCATTTTTAATTGGCTTGTTTGTTTTTTTGTTTTTTGGGTTTTTTTTTCTTTTGTATTTTTCTGAAGCTGGAAACGGGGAGAGAGAGTCAGACAGACTCCCACATGCGCCCGACCAGGATCCACCCGGCACGCCCACCAGGGGGCGACGCTCTGCCCACCAGGGGGGCGATGCTCTGCCCCTCTGGGGCGTTGCTCTGTTGCGACCAGAGCCACTCTAGTGCCTGGGGCAGAGGCCAAGGAGCCATCCCCAGTGCTCGGGCCATCTTTGCTCCAATGGAGCCTTGACTGCGGGAGGGGAAGAGAGAGACAGAGAGGAAGGAGAGGGGGAGGGGTGGAGAAGCAGATGGGCACTTCTCCTGTGTGCCCTGGCCCGGAATCGAACCCGGGACTTCTGCACACCAGGCCGATGCTCTACCACTGAGCCAACCGGCCAGGGCTAGCTTGTTTGTTTTTATGCTGTTTTACAGCTTCTCTTTGGCATTTTCAGATTGCCAGCATCACTATTCTTGCACAATGGGGCTATTGTTAAGTAAAGAAAGGTTACTTGACCACAAGCACAGTAATACTGGGACAGTGAATCCTATAGCTAAGATAGATACTAAGTAACTATTGGGTAGATAATGTATACTGTAAGTATATGATAGATAAAGGGATGATTCACATCTTGGGGTAGACAAGCCTGATGGCTCAAGATTTGTTTATGCTACTCAAATTAGCATGCAAGTTAAAACTTATAAATTGTTAATTTCTAGAATTTTATATTTAACATTTTTGTACTGTGTTGACTACAGGTAAATGAAACCACATAAAGCAAAACTGTGGACAAGAGGGGACTACTGTTTTAAGCAATATAGCTCTCTCCATATCCCCAAATCAGCTGTAGATGATGATATATCTAGGGCTTTAAATTTTATAATTACAATTTGTAAAAACTAGTTGGATTATCTTATAGGCAAAGGTGTCCTCCTCTCTAATCTCTATCTAAAATAAAGGTAAATTTTATTATTTCTAAGAATAGCTTTACTCCTAGGATCTGGGGGAAAAAATGCCTAAGTATACCATAGGCATTTATTAATTTTTATTTTTTGTTTGTTTTTATTGGGTTAAGATCTAACAATTTACTTTAGCCACTTTAAGTTAATTTTTCTGTGGTCTCTTCTTAGTGGAGATAAATAATAAATCACAATCATTTACAGGCTCATGTGTTTAAAGCTATATAGGCCAACTGAGCTGGGTATCAGAGGCAAGATGTTGTGGAGAAATTTTATGCACTAGAAAGATGGGACTGGACTGGATTTTGTAGTCTCCAGGAACTGTTTAAAATAAAGATTTAAATATTCAAAATGAAAGCTATTTGTTAATTATTATTTCAGCAGCTTAGGGCACAATATGTTGAGAAGGGAGAAACAACAGCCTGAGGCATCCTTGAGAACAGGGGTCAGCAAACTTTATTCTGTAAAAAAGAATGACGAAGAAATCTACACCTAAATTAGATTCTTAATTTTGATAGAACTGAATTCTACCAAGGAGCAAATGTTTTCAGGAGACAGTATTTCAAAGGTGTGTATGCAAGCCCAAGGTTTAAGGCTGAAAAGATTGACTGATAGTGATAATGAATGCAGTTGTATATGAAGATATAACTGTGTTAATATTTTTTGTTAATAGATATACCCTAATAAAAAGAGTATGTCTCTGTATGCATATATGTGTGTATACATATGTATTTATGTGATATATGTATGAGTAGGTATGTATTTATATATGAGTATGTAAATGTATAATTTGATCACAAAATTTTATGTCTCTCATTAAGGGATTTGTCTTAAATCTTTGTTCTTCTATTATATTATTTTTAGTGCATAATTTTACAGAATATTTTTTTAATTTATGATTTTAATTTGTGTTTACATAGATTCAAGTGTCCCACCGAATATGTCTCCCCCCACCCCCTTATTCCAGATCTGGCTATTGTAAACAATGCAGAATATTTTTTAAGTGAATACTTCTTAAGGTATTATAAGAGAAATGCCTATATCTGGTAATTGTTCTAGAATGTTGCCTAAAGGCTATGAGATTGACTAGTGTTTGTTATTTTGAGTCCAATAATTCTATATGGAAATATATATATATATGTATATATATATAATTATTAAAATTCCAATGAACAATTATTTTGCTGGTAGGCTGCCAATATGCTAAGATAAGTTTAGGTATTAAGGCTGTAAGTCCTTGTAAAGCTACGGTGTGCTACTTCTTTCCAAATGGATTAGTTCACTCAAACCTTATGCCCCATATTACCTACCATATTATATTTTAACAATATTTGACTTTCCTTTAGATTCATTTTTATCACCCCTTTACATAGATTATATACGGTGATTAAAATTATAGCCAAGAAATAATTTTGCACATAACATAATGTTGATAGCCACAGGATACATTTGGGTTGTATTTTCTACAAGAAAAGAGCCAATGAAGTGTGAACTCATGCATACAAATCTGTTTCTCTTCCCAGTAGCATATTGCATCTGATGTTTCATGAAAGCAAGCAGTTTCAGAGGAGAAATATAATAGTTGGGGACCCTTTTTTTTGTTATGTCTTTGAGAACAATATATTCTCTTTAAAAATGTCCTTTATCAACTTTAAAAATAAAATAAACATTGCTGTCAAATGCAAGCTTGGTTTAAATTCTTAATCAATAGTTATAATGAAAATGTTACAAAATATATTTGTCCTTGGGAAAGTAAAAGCAGAAATTGCCATATAATTCTACTCTTCTGTGTTTGCTATACTATCTTTCAAGGTCAAGGTCAAGCTTCATTTTGTTTTGGTAGCCCTAAACTGAGATGTTCTTAACTTTCAATGACCTACTTAGCAATTATATCAAATATCTAAATAGTTTATTTGGTAATTAACTCTATTTGTATTACTGTACTTTTACTGTATTACTAGTATTTTTTTTCCCAGCTCTAATTTTTCTTATGAAAAATTCTAAATAGACTGGGTCTGTATTTCTTTTCCACATTTTCCAGTACCTAACAGTTTCACATGTATAGTATAGTTCATAACAACTTTTCATATATATATATATAAACATAATCATTTTATAGGGCCCAGTTCTATCAAACCAATGGTTACTCGTATATATTCTGAAAGTCCAAATAAACAATTCATAAAAATAAATATCCCAAAGGAATTTAACAATAGCTAACTAATTGGGAGAAAAAAAGAGAAAAAGTTAATATGCAAAAGTATCCAATTAGCTCAGAATTTAAAAGCATGCTATCACATTAAACCTGAGAGAAACACGGGCGAGCAATGATGAAGCCATTGCAATCTGCTTGGCACTCTATTTGCTGAAAGTAAAGCTGCAAAGCTGAACCTGCAGCTCTTCATGATCCTTCTGGATCATTACTCTGTTTCATTTTCCCAACTACCTGCATTACCTTTCTGAAGTCAACATTTTATGCCCAATTTGTGGTAGTTCATTAATAGGAAATATACTATAATTTTACTCCTTGTCCTTTCCTTCTCTTTTCTGGGTGTCACTTGTTATGCCATCCTCCTAAGAAAAAAAAAATAAAGTGTTCTGGTCAATGTTGTTACATAACAGTTCCTGTGCTTCCAAATTAATTAGCTTATTTGAAAAAAAATGAGCTTTTATGTATTTTTCTTCAAATATAAAAATAAATGAAGTTGTATTTTGACCAATAACTCTCTACTATGATTACTTGTTTTGTAGGTGGAGCTGTGGCTGATGCAATGCTGTGACAATACTCCAGCTCCCAGAAGCCTCCTGGGCATACCCAGAAAGGAAGCTCGCCTGCTATAAGGAAGTGACTTAGTGCCAACCACACAGCTCCCTGATCTTTTCAGCCATTGGCTTTGAGGAACACGCTGTAACACCCTATAGGCTGAACCTGTGTATATAAGCTAGCTTACTTTCTGAATAAAGTAGATCTGCGTCACTGAACCTGGTCCCTGGGGTCGGGTCTTTGCGTCTCTGTCTGTCCTCACCCCCGGCAAGACTTGTCTACAACTGGCGCCCAATGTGGGGCAGGGACCTAACCAACATCCAAAGGATGAGTGAGTGACCCTCTGCAATGGAAAACCTTCTCCCCTACTCTTGAGCCCCATAGGCTCGAGCCCTGCTCGCCCTATTGCAGAGTAGGTGAGTTGAAGTTTGTGAAAAGGATCCCTGTACTTACTGGGAGATTCTCTCTAGTCTCAATCCCTGGATTGAGGACATGCCCCTCTGGGACCTGGATACTTGGGCTCAAGCTCTCTGATGCGTTTGTTTGGCAAAGGTGCATGGGGGGCAAACCTTCCCTCTTGGCCTCACTCCTGCCTTATTGGCAATATATACCTGCTTGACTGGTGCTCCTGCTGGGGACCTTCCACCAGTCCCTAAGGTCCTACAAACTACTCCTCTTTCAGAGGAACTCCTACCTCCGTATTCACCTCCCCCTGTAGAGGAAGAAAAGGGTTGGTCCACCGAGTATGATGGACTTGCAGCCGAGCATGCAGAAACAAAACTAGATACATTAGAAACCATGGCATTAGTCCGGCCACCCCAAAAAGTGGAAGTCACTACTTTCGCATTCCCTGCCAGGGCTCAATGCCCCACCCCAGCCTCCTGCTGCAGACCCATGGGCCAGCCTATATGCCCCCATGTGTCTTTTTTCTTTCTGTCTGTCTTGTCTATTTTTCTGTATCTCTCGCTCTCTCTCTCCCCCCCCCCTTGCCCCCTCTCTGAAATGACTCTGGAAGGACCCAGCCACGGCACAATGGTGGGGATCACACCCTCTTCTAATGCAAGGGAGAGGTTATGCTTGTGTTTTTCAGCCAATTTGGATTCCAGGAACCCCCCAATCTGCTTGACAGGGTTTCTTAGGCACCCACTAAGTGGTTCAGTCTTCACCCATCCAAAGCCACAGCCCTGGCCTTCTCCACACCACCTACGCCTGAGGAGAAGAGGTCCTCAGCGCTCCAGAAGAAGACCTCGAGGCTGGCGTGCATGCCCCATCACCTGGGGGGATGTGGAGGCTTTGGTGGAGCAAGCCCAGAGAATTGCCCCTGATGGGCCCCCAGGCCCTAGTGCTCTGTTCTTGCTTATGTGTACTATAGTAACTGCTGATTCCCAGATGCAGGTGATAGCGGCAGCCTGGGGCTTGAACCCAGCAGTGGGAGCTGGTGTTTTCAGTTCATCTTTGGAGGATGAGGAGAATTGAGCCGGAGTTGAGATTCGCAGACTCCAGAAGGTAAATGGCGGCAGCTGCAGCGGGAAGATGAACAGAAGCCAGGCTTGCATCACTGAGTGGCCACTGGAACAGCAGGGAGTGCCTGCTAAGCTGCTGGTGGGTTCGCTGACATTTTGGGATATAGGGGTAGATGCCACCATGCTCTCCAGAGCAGAGATGGAAATGCTGACTGTCATTGCCATGTGCTCCTCTTTGGTACAGTGTAAGACCTTCCAGGATGGCAGGAATGAGGGGGGTGGCTGAAGCCTCATGTGCATAGACTGATTTTCTGGACTACGACCTAAGTGAGCACTGGCTCCTTTGTTGGATGGACTTACAGATTTTGGACAATGTGAAATACCCTGATGGGGGTGGGGGGCAGCTTTGCTGGAGGCCCTTCCCCTGCCCCGGGAAGCTTTCCCCATGGCTAGAAAGAAGGCTGAGGACATTTTGTGCTTTTGGCAAAGTGCTCAGAGACTGGCAAAATATACCTTTGTAATCGTTGAAATTGTATGATTTGTCATGTTGTTGTAATTTGTGTAATGTGCCTTGCAACCATATGCAGTACACAGCCCATGGCAAGTCATCTGTTCTGTGTTTGGATGCTGGGACCTTTGTGGGAAGGAGGCGTGCATGGACCTATGTCTATTTTTTATAATCAAAATGGAACTGTGTTTAACAGCACCTAGAAGGTCTCTGTAACACAATGGGAGGGAAATGACATCCTGACCCCTAGGAGGAATCCCCTGTTTAAGACCTCCATTCTATTTCCTAACTAGTTAAACATTACAGAAGCTTGCCTCATTGATTAATTGAGCTAATCTATTATAATAGGTATTATAGTTGTTTTAGTTCTACTAGGGTTCCATTGCATAGTGCATAGCATTCAAAAGCTAATCCCTGCCGATTGGCTCAGCGGTACAGCGTTGGCCTGGCGTGCGGGGGACCTGGGTTCGATTCCCAGCCAGGGCACATAGGAGAAGCGCCCATTTGCTTCTCCACCCCCCCTCCTTCTTCTCTGTCTCTCTCTTCCCCTACCGCAGCCAAGGCTCCATTGGAGCAAAGATGGCCTGGGCACTGGGGATGGCTCCTTGGCCTCTGCCCCAGGTGCTAGATTGGCTCTGTTCACGGCAGAGCAATGCCCCGGAGGGGCAGAGCTTCACCCCCTGGTGGGCAGAGTGTCGCCCCCTGGGGGGCATGCTGGGTGGATCCCGGTCGGGCACATGCGGGAGTCTGTCTGACTGTCTCTCCCCGTATTCAGCTTCAGAAAAATACAAAAAAAAAAAAGCTACAAGAACAGCAAGCTGTCATTCATCAAGTCCAATTGGCCTTAATTAAAAGAGAAGGGGGAGATGTAGGTGGAGCGCAGAGTGCATTCCTAGCAGCTGTGGCTGATGCAATGCTATGAGAATACTCCAGCTCCCAGAATCCTCCTGGGTATACTCAGGAAGGGACCTCACCCGCTATAAGGAAATGACTTAGCGCCAACCATGCAGCTCCCTGATCTTTTCAGCCATTGGCTTTGAGGAACATGCTGTAACATCCTATTGTCTGAACCCACATATATAAGCTAGCTTACTTCCTGAATAAAGTGGATCTGTGTCATTGAATCTGGTCCCCGGAGTCGGGTCTTTGCGTCTTCGTCTTCACCCCTGGCAGGACTTGTTCACACTTGCTTCATATTTTTTTTAATAAATCAAAAATTTGTGGTATATTTCTTACATATTAAAATGCACTCCTTTTAATTACCCACGGGAATGAGTATTGGCATAGGTGTGGGCTCATCAAACCACTACCACAATCCAGATGTAAAACATTATTATTACCTTAAAGTAGTGATTTTCAACCTTTGTTTCTCACGCACTCATAAACTAATTACTAAAGAAAAAGGGGCCCTGACTTCTTCCTTAGTAACTAATTTATTTGTGCCATGAGATGAAAATGCTTGTATTTAGTCAGGGGCACTGACCTTAGTAATTAGTGTGTGTTTGTGCTGTGAAAAAAAAAGGTTGAAAATCACTACCTTAAAGGATCTATCACTCTGCTTTGCAGTTACTCCACCTCCACCCCAACCCGACAGCTACTGCTCTGCTCTCGGTAACAAATATTAACCAAAATTGATTAATAATACACATCTGATTTTAATGACTGCTTTTCAAATTGCTGTGGTATAATGATTTCCTATTGACTTAGTCCATTTATACATATCTTTCAAAATGCTTTATAAAAACATTTCCTAATCTTATAATTATGCAAATGTATAAATATGTAACAGTGGACAATATTACATCACCTTAGTTTTCCATTATTTATTTTTCTTTTGTAAATGAGTCATTTTCCTGTTTATTTCTATGCCGAATAATTTTAAATTGTGTCCTAAATTTTGGACATTTTCAAGTACTAAGACAGTTTGAAACACCTCAAAATAGCCAGCCAGCACAAAAGCTTATAGCTGATAGAGTCTCACTTTCAGTTTAGTTTGCATTCTTTCCTCACTAGGAAACATTAAATGCTTAAAATTTCTCATTTCTAGTAGAATTAGAATCAGAGAATTAATTAACAGGCATGTTTGTTTTGTATTGCTTCAGCATCATCTGGACAGCATTGCCGACTCATCATGTGAACATCCTAAATTAAATGTCTACATTATCTTTTTTAGTTATATATTTTTAAGTTAGTGTTTAGTTGTTGCTCTAAAGATCCTACCATGCACGATTATATATACCATTACATATTGTAAAATGTAGAAGTCTTGCAATCATATATGTTCATTTACCACATCTAATGCATTTTTTATTCTATAGTTGATACAGTATTACATCCACATATGTTATAATTTCACAATGATATATTAGAACTTTTGCTTTAGTTATATGTTTTTATAATACTTAGCAGAAAATAGCCTGTTACGTTTCTCTATTTCTTGAATATCTAAGCTTCCTTCTGAATTATTTTCCTTCTATTCTGAATAACTTTCTGTAGCATTTATTGTTGAGCAGGTCTGCTAATGGTGAATTTTCTTGGTTTTATTTTATCTGAAAATGTCTATATTTCACCTTCATTGTGAGTGAATATTTTCACTATAGGTAGAATTCTGGCTTGACTTTTTCTTTTATTTTCAACACTTTTATTATTCTTCATTGCTCTTTTATTTTTGGCTTCCATTGTTTCTGATGAGAGTAAACTGATATTCAAATTGTTGTTGTCTTATAATTGACCTGTAATTTTACTTTAACTAGTTGCAAAATTATCTCTTTTTCCTGAGTTTCAGCAGTTTGCAACAATGTCCTATGAGGGTTTTTCTTTGCATTACTTCTGTTGGGATTCATTGAACTTCTTGAAACTATTAAAATTTTTATCTTTCAACAAATATCAAAAATATTTTATTATTTTTTGATCAAATGCTTTTTTCTGTCACATTTTCTCTCCTCTCTCTCTCTTATTTTTTTTTTTAGGGGTATGAAAATTACATGTACTTTAGATCGGTACATTTTGTTTCACTGGTTTCTGAGCAACTGTGTTTTTTTTTTCCAGTGTTTTCTGTTTTCCATGTTGGCAGAAGCCAGTGCACTGCAGTCAGAGGAGATAGTCAGATGGTCAGGATATATCTCTAATGAAATCTAGAATGGAAGGAGTATTGTACACTTTACTAAAGAGGGGCATGTTAAGCATAGCATCAATCTTTGCTACTGGAATGTTAAGTATTTTGCAGAGAAAGTAGCTATATTCTCCTTGGTAAAAGAGAACTCATACTATTCGATTTATACATAACCTCAATCCTGGCCATGGTAGTCTCTCCATTCATATGCCCACTGTACTAACACTAGAATGATCAAAGGAAATGCTGGACACTGACAAATATCTTATCTTTGATTGACTTTTTCATGATATTCTTAAAAAAAAAACCTTTAAGGAAAATTTTTCATTGATTTTAGAGAGAGAGGAAAGGAGAAGAAGTGGGGGAGAGAAAGGAAAACACTGATTTATTATTTCATTTATGTCTTCATACATTGGTTGTTTCTTCTACGTGGCCTGACCAGGGATCAAACCCACAATTTTGGCATAGTCATGTGATGCTCTAACCAGCTATCAACTATTACACCAGAGCTTCCTGATATTCTACATTCTTTCTAGTCTGTAATCATAACTAAGTCATTCATCACTGCCCAGGGATTAATGTATATGTGTATATTAAGCCATTTCTTCTATTTCTTGTAAATGTACTAGGGCCCCCAAACATGTAGGAGCTCTTTTTCAAATGAAGAACAATTATTTCCAAAGTGAGTATAGCCTTATATCTGAACCTTAAGGGTAATATTATGATTCATATCAGGGACTGACAGAGACCGTCCACAATTTATCTACCAGAGAAACCCGTAGCATCATTACATCTGCTAGGCCACATATTCTGAATGAGCATAAGGCCTCTTATTTTGTAGCCTAAACTTGCAACATAGTTCTGTCTTGCTCTAGGAGAAACTTGATACTGGAGTCTTCTGAGTCAACACATAAATGAATTAGAATACGTTTTTATGTATATTGCCTCTCACATACAAAGAGACTCACCAAGCGCAGCAAGGCTTTTCTAGTGGTAGAGGCAGGAGATGCAACTACTGTACTTGACATTTTCCTTAGAGAGGATTCTGTGGCATGCTCCACACCACTGGTCCCTAAAAACACTACCAAAATGAGTATCTTTAGTCTTCTGGTAGACTGGTGTACTACAAGGATGTGTCACCATCACACTAGCAATTAAATCCATAGAATTTTTAGAGATGTGAGTGATAGAAGCTCCCAAATCTTATTTTTCTGGTTCTCTTTTTGGAACTAATTTAGTACCAAACATCTTCACCAAAATTCTCCAGAAAGAAGAGCCTGAGGTAAAGATTTAAGTGTTGCTATTTTATTTAGGAATATGATCCCAGGAAATGGGAGTAAGGAAAGCGCAAGTGAGTAAGGGAATGGGAGACACCATCATATGGGTACATTAATAATCTGGCTCCCACCTCATGCTAAGTGTGAGTGCTTGTGATAGTGTGATTTATAAGAAATATATATAGTCAGGTAATCAAAATATATTTCTCACATATATTTGGTAGTTGTCCCTAGATCCTGGCTCACAGCTCCCAAGACCTTTGAACTTTCCTCAGAAATAAGAACAATAAAAGCAGCTTCTGTCATAATAACAGTCTCTTTTCTTCCGTTTCTAGAATCGCTTCAGTGCCATCAAAGAGACATGTGTGTCTTTTTATTTATAACAAACCCCTATCCACTGCAACTGGGTCTATGTAAATGAGGTGACTTCTGGAAAATACCTAAGGATGAGAGCTGGTTGTTAGGCAAATCAACCTTCAAATAAAGGTTAGAACTTTCAGTTTTACCACTGATTTCTGGGAGAGAAGGAGGGACTAAATGTCACCAGGGCCCAATGATTTGACCAAACATGCCTATGGGACGAAGCCTCTGTAAAACAAGGAAAGGGTTCAGAGTCTTCCGGCTGAACACGCAGAGGGAGGTGCCAGAGGAGCGTGTGCTCAGAGAAAGCACGGGAGACCTGTGCCTTTTCCCCAGACCCTGCCCTTCGCATCGCTCCCACCTTGCTATTTCTGAGTTATATTCCTTTATAATCAACTGGTGATCCAGTAAGAAAACAGTTGTAGTTCTGTGAGCTACTCGAGTAAATTAAACAAACCCAAGGAATGGGTTGTTGGAACTTCCGATCCACAGCCAGTCAGTCAGGATTACAGGTGTTCACCCAGGCTTGCAACTCACTTATGAAGTTGAGGTCAGAGGGGAATTTTTGTAAAACTAACCCCTGCACCCGTGGAATCTGATACTACCTCTGAGTAGATAGTGTGAGAATTGAGCTCAACTGTAGAACATTTAGCTGATGTTTCAGAGTTGTTTGTTGCTAAGGAAACTTCTAACTACTCCCACATTGGAATTGGGTCCAGAATTTTTATCCCTTAGTCTTGGAACAATCTTCTGATGGTTTGTACAAAAGGCTTATAAATAATTGATTCTGAGGCCATACACCTAAGAAGGGAAAAGAAAAAATAAAACAAGATAAAATTATTCACTGGTTCATGTATCTTAGTGCTTAAAAGTTTGCCTTGCAAGGTCTTAATGGGGGCTCACCACTGTGCTTCTGGTTTGCATGTGAGTGGCTTTGAAGTGGGGTATATGACATCACATGTCTCAAGCATCAGGGGGGCTCTGGGGCTAGAGCTGAAAACTACGGACATCAAACAAGATCAAACAAGACACTCTCAGCTTGTGTCTGCTTCAGTTCTATCAGAGCCTAACACACCTGGTTGGCCCAGCAGTGGTTTCAACTAGGGATAAAGCTGAAAGGACTGCAGTGGTGAACAAGATGTTTCTGAAATTCACAGCAAGGTATTATAAGGCCAAGGGCCGCTGCCATCATGGCCATTCACATGCAGGTTCTCATTGGATTCGGGCAGATGGTAAAGAAACAGTGGAGTCAAAAAATGGTGCGCCATTCTTTTATTCAAGACTCACACTGGCTGATGAGCAAACACAGGGAAAACACACTTTCCTTTCACTCAAGGCTCTCAAAGCCAATGACATATTCTTCGTTTCCACAACCAGGAGAATCTTCTCCAGTTTCTCCTAGAATCAAAGGCCCACCAGTCTCAGCAGAACCCACAGAAGCCCCTCACCTCTGGTTCCCATCTGCACATCTTCATTCTCTCTGTTCTCACTCTGCAAACATGGCATCCCCCTTCTCCTTCTCTTTTCAATACTTTCTGGTGCAAAAACCTTTCCTCCAGCAAACATTAACAAGACAATGGCCCTTCTCAAGCAGGAAGGTAATTTGCAATTTCACAGAACATATACCTGGTGCTGACGGTGCCATTTTTTAACACTAAAAGTAAGCAAACACTAAGGTGACCAATCATCTTCCCTTAGGGAGGACAGTCCTTCTTTTGTAAGTTCCATCCTCCGTCAAAAAGAGTCCTCCTACATGTCCTCCTTTTTGATATTATAAGACTAATCTGTAAATGTCCATATTCGATCGATGCAGAATAAATCCATTGCGTGTGATGTGATATATTTGTATCTAAAGGAGTACTTTTTTCTTATAATTATTATTAAAAATTAATAGGCATGTAAGCATAATTACAATATAAAATATTACAAATGTTTTTATTATGCATTTATCATATTTCAGTGTATTATGGTTGCAATGAATAAAATGTTTCTTTTATTTATGATATTGTTTTCTTCAATTTATTTTTGTCCTCCTTTTCATTGTAAAAAAGTTGATCACCTTAGCAAACACGAAAAATACAAATTTTACAAACTCATTTGCCCAACAGGTATGAATAGTCTTCTCTTACTGCTAGCATAAGAAAGTACTCGGGAGAATGGCAGTTTCATCTCCTACTTTATACATCAGAATCAAAGAAAAAGATATAAAGGTGTTACATGAAATTCGCTGGTGATAGATTAGGGAGGTGGGGGAAAGCAAAGTGGGGAAGTCTGTCAAGATTGGATGAACAGTAAAATGTATAGACCAGGGGTCCTCAAACTAAGGCCCCCTGAGGCCATTTATCTAGCTCCCACCGCACTTCCGGAAGGGGCACCTCTTTCATTGGTCGTCAGTGAGAGGAGCATAGTTCCCATTGAAATACTGGTCAGTTTGTTGATTTAAATTTACTTGTTCTTTATTTTAAACATTGTATTTGTTCCCGTTTTGTTTTTTTTTACTTTAAAATAAGATATGTGCCGTGTGCATATAGATTTGTTCATAGTTGTTTTTATAGTCCTGGCCCTCCAACGATCTGAGGGACAGTGAACTGACCCCCTGTGTAAAAAGTCTGGGGATCCTTGGTATAGACACACACACTTCCTTTACACAGACAGGTAAGGAATAGTTAATAGTTTACAATTAACATGATAATAATAATGATGAGGGAATTTGCAGGCTCTGCTTCAGCTATGGCTTGAAAGTCTTGAAAAGATTATTCTTACATTTCAATGGAATATTATTCCTTCTTACTCTTACATTTCAAACAAAGTATGTTATCAGTTAAGTTATTATATATGCAAAAATAAGCAACAGACAAACTCAGTCAAGGTGAGCATTGACCTTTGTTATGGAAAAATAAGCATTCTAAGACATGACTACCCACCATGAACTGTTTTTAGTTAGAAAGTTTTAATTTCAGACCATCTTGTCTGGTTCTTTTCTGTCCCTGAACCTGCAAGGCCACCATGCAGGTCTCCCCTGAGCTTGTCAGGTTCAGGATGTGGCCCCTTTTCATCCACGCATGTGTGCAGCAGTTAGAGTAATTTCACCAATCTTGCCACCCCTAATATGTGAGAGGTTACAATATAAAGACACCTTTCAGCATAGCAGTCTCTCATTTACCCCACTGCAAAATCAATATCATAAAATCAGTTAGAACAAGCCTGAGTCATTGACATAACTGATTCCAAGCATATGGATTGCTGTGTGTCATGCTCAACCACAGTAAGGACCTTGCCCTATAGTGACAAATGCCAGGAAGGTTTTTGCTGTGGGAGCCCATGCAGACAGATCCCTTGGTTGGAACTTTATACCTTTCTAAATATCTAGCCTAGAAAATATTTTTTTCTATTTCTTTTTCACAATACACTTTAAAAAGCTTTATATTTCTCCTATATTATGCTCTCTTTTCCCTAGACAGTGTCTGTCTTCCAGGCCACATTCCCTCAAACATCTCTGAATACTTCATCATCTTAAATGCTAAAATGATTCTCTGCTTACATAGCAACTATTATTATTTTCTTCTCTCAGCATTGCACAAGATTGTATTGTCATGTTTTTCATGTAATTTTTACTTACATTTCTTTACTTTTAATACTTTTATCATGTCAAACCAGACTTAGATGATTCTTCATAATCCATCCAAATAAGGACCCAAAATGTATTTAGAAGAGGCACATTAACTTTGTGTCTGCCTTTGATCTTGCACATTGCAACATATCTGTTGCAAATTGTTCTCCTCTCATTCAATATCTAGAATCCCTTCATAGAGTTAAACATTTTAAAATAAAACCCACTATACAACTTTGCCTTCTGAGCCACCTATCTTCTTTTTACTTTTATTGAAGAAGTAGTTCTCAAATGCAATTAATTTTGCTACTCTCATGGGGAATTAAAAAAAAATATTCCTAACCTGCAGCGGTTCTGAAATCCACATTAATCAACACACTCACAGGTTTTAATAAGCTGTATTTTTATACTGTCACTTATGACCACTTTCTTAGCTACCTCTTTTTATATCACCAGCTCATGTTAGACCTTCTCTCTGCCATATCACCATTGCATTTCCAAGGCCAGCACTGTGACTTCTCTCTTACCTCTGTATGGTTTTGGCCCCTCATTCCACAGTGGAGTTAATTTCCTTCCAACTACTGGGGCAATGTGTGTTTGCTCTAATTTGTATACCATATTTAATATAGATCTGGCATTATTCTAATTATTTAAGTTTATTAACTCATTTAATTCTCAAGACAATTCTTAAGTTTGATAACCATCTAGGTCACATTTTCTAAATGAGAAGATGGATGGTTTATACAGTTAATAAGTGACAGAGGTAGAATATCAACTCAAGGTAGAATATCAAGTAGTCTGCCTTCAGGATGCTCATAATCTCCATAGAGTCTAGATCAGGACAGCCAGGGTAAAAAGGGGCGGAGTTAAGAATTGTAACGGTAGCAGAGGATTTAGACAAGCAGGCTGCACACAGGGGCTCAGGTGTAGCCTAGAAGAAACTTGGTTCTTACTGACCCACTGTCCCATCGAAATAAAGATAGCTAGAGAAAGGGCTGATATTCACTGATTAATAAATTCTCTTTGAGCAGAAATCCATTTTACAAGTTTAGCCAAAATGATGTAAAAAGAAAGTGCTCATAATTTGTGAACGTTAAAGAGCACTGACATAAAAAGGCCTGGAAAAAAGAAATGATAATGTTTTATTCCATATTAATGATTATTGCGATGACTGAAAAATTAGTTGTAGTGGCTTCTCACAGACTGGCTCTGGGATTTGAAGACCAAGGATGAACAGAAGCTCAGACTGAGAGGACAACAGATGACAGCAGGGGCCCTGCTAGGACAGGCTGTGCCCAGGGGGCCAACCTAGACACACCTGTGACAGTAACAAAGGGCCTGTAATCTAGAGGCTGGCAGGATTTGCGGACAGGGCAGAAATGGTTTTTACAGTTATTTTATCCTGGGGCAACAAAATTGTTGGTAACAACATATGTCCTTGAGAATAACCTCATTATATAAAAAAGTAGTTTTCAATTTTAGTTTATATTTTGTCTATTTTTACTGAAAATTAAGTGACCTCCAGTCACACTGCTCCGATGACTGCATGTATTAGATTCCAGTCTGTACAGGACAATAATGTCTACATATTCTCTTTAATTCACCCTCAGAAAAAATTTTTGAACTTTATTCTCTCCCAACCTCAAGCTTTCCTACATAAAGTAGCATAATGACGTTATTTATTATTTTTCTGCCATAAAATAAAGGCTTCCCTAGAAGGTTTTTACTATAGAATCATGGCTGTTTTCAAGAAATTGCACGTAAGAGATTTTAAATGGGTCTTCAAATGATTAAGGCATTCATTAGAGAGGGAAAAAATCCTCCCTCAACTCTACATATTACCAAGAAACAAAAATCCTAAATTATTTTTTCATGGCTTGACAGAGATTGTAAAAACCATTACAAAAGCTGAGTTTTCTAGAGTCCTTTAATTTTAAACAAAAAGCTATTCCCACTGCACTTTTAGAAAGCACCAAAACAGAACACTTGCTTAGGCCTGATGAAAACCGATGCTTATAATTGAGTATTTAGATGATAGTATTTGCTACGAGTGCATTGCTCCTCATGCAACACATGTACATTGTAAAGTTCAAGTTTAGAGGAAAAACTTCATTCAGCACATAAGTTTTATGGTTTGTTCTGATTGATTACTCTATTTCTTATCTAATACTTGTTTTAGATAAGGAAACTACTGAATTGTACTTCTTCATTGACCTAATAATTAGAAGTGTACCTGTCTTTCCTGGCCAAAATCACAACAATGAGAACAATGCTTGGTCTTTCTTTAGGTTTATAAAGTTTCATGTGAGAGCATGATGCTTTTCAAACTGAAATGAAATGATTCTGTGGAGTGATTCAACTAGTATGAAGGTGTTAAACCAGGGGTCCCCAAACTTTTTACAGAGGGGGCCAGTTCACTGTCCCTCAGACCGTTGGAGGGCCGGACTATAAAAAAACTATGAACAAATCCCTATGCACACTGCACATACCTTATTTTAAAGTAAAAAAAACAAAATGGGAACAAATACAGTTTTTAAAATAAAGAACAAGTAAATTTAAATCAACAAACTGACCAGTATTTCAATGGGAACTATGCTCCTCTCACTGACCACCAATGAAAGAAGTGCCCCTTCTGGAAGTGCAGAGGGGGCCGAATAAATGGCCTCAGGGGGCCGCATGTGGCCCGCGGGCCATAGTTTGGGGACCCCTGTGTTAAACGCTCTTTCTTGTAATTTTCTAGAGAGGATTTGCAAATCTTATAATGGTATACTTCTTCTTTGTTTTCCTATAAAAGTTACAGTTGTAGAGGGCCACTACTAATACATCCCTAGGGGTATTAAATTGGAAATAAGTGTTAATAAGGCACTAATCAATATGGAAACAGGAAAGTGACTTCCACCAATTTCCCACAGACAAAAAATTTTTGAGTATATTTTATTTTTAATCTAAATTATTAAAAATGATTCTTCTCCTAGAACTTAACCCATCGTCCTTGAAAAGAATGGAGTATTCATCGACTTCCCAGAGACTGCCTCATTTAATTACTGGTCTGACTGAGCAGTAATCTATGTTGGTATGGTGACAAACTAGCAGTGACTCAAGTGCTGCTCTGCCTTTGTTATTTTTTGTTCACAGAGAAGTTAGTTTATATTTTAAAAAGAATCATAGCATGACCTAAATATTTACTCCAGTCTTCAAACTATGAGAATTAAGAGATATAATTAAAAGATTACCTTTTACCTAAAATTATGGAGCTCTTATATTTACAATGATGTTTTTGTTTGTTTGTTTGTTTTTACTTCAATAATGCTTGACAATCAGATTGATAGTTTAAGGAGTTATCACATTATTCTAAGAAATGATCCATTTAAGATATATTCTTTATTTTTAAGCAGCCACATCCCAAGAAAACCTATTGACAATATAGATGATGAAATTTTATTCCATAATTAGGCTTCTATTTGTGCTACATGCCACTCTAACTATATAAAACTTAACATGGAAATGCTCACATGCAGCAAAGAGAGGCAATAAGAATACACAGGAAGAATGGCAGACATCTGCAAACCAGGAAGAGGACCCTTATCAAGAAGCAAACATGCCAGCAACTTAATCCAGGGCTTCCCAGCCTTCAGAACTATGATAAATGAATGCCTTTGTTTAAGCCACCCAATCTACGATATTTTAGTATAGTAGCCCAAACCCACCAAGACAAATAAATTGTGTTCTCAAGAAGCAACCGAACAACTTACCAAGCTTTAATAAGTATGTTATGCTTAAACCAACCAGAAGACAACAATACCATATAGTTTTACTTATGTGTGTAATCTAATAAACAAAATAAACTAACAAACAATATAGAAACAAATTCATAGATACAGAGAACAGACTGACAGCTGCCAGAGGGTAGGGGTGTTGGGGCTGGGTGAAAAGGTGAAAGGATTAAGCAAAAAAAAAAATCATAGATACAGACAACAGCATAATTATTAGCAGAGGAAAAGGGGGTGGGGTAGACAAAAGAGGGTAAAGGGGGGATAAATGGTGACAGAAGAAGACGACTCTGGGTGGTGAACACAATGCAATATACAGATGATGTATTATAGAATTGTATACTTGAAACTTATGTAATTTTATTAACCATTGTCACTCCAAATAATTAAGAGACCACAATGTCTAAAGCATTTGTGGTATGGTAGCTTTAGTCAAGTACACTTTGTCCTCTAAGACAGAAGAGATGGAATGGATCTGAAAATCATGTCACAGATTGTGACAGAAAATTTTGTGGAATGTATTATGACTGTAGAGACAAATGACTAAAGGAGAAAGATTAAGTGCATTTTCCAGAATTCAGAGGGCTCTCACATGGAGCAAAGAAATGGTTGGTTTCAATTCATATTCAAGTGCTAACCTAGAATCAATAAGTGAAAATTATTGGATATTCTTTTCTTGGATGGGGAGGTTGGCTTAAGTTCTCTTTAAACTCTAAATTGTAAAATATAACATAAAGATTTAAAATTTTGATTTTGAAGTATGGTATCAGACACAAATGATAGTTTATATAATGAATATATATTAATTGATGGACTATGATGCTACAATCACACAAAGGATAGCAACCCTTTATTTAAAAAGTTAACTTTGGCTGTGTTGCTCAGTTCGTTAGAGTGTCGTTCTTGTAGGACAAAGTTGTAGGTTTGATTTCTGGTCAGGGGCACATACAAGGCTTAACCAATGAATGTATGAGTAAGTAGAATAACAAAATGATGTTTCTCTTTAATTTCATGTTTTATCTTTGAAATAAAATCTTTGTATTATATTAGAGTAGCTGTGTGTATATGTTTGTATGTGTTTTGTTTTTGTTTTCAGGATTTTTTTTAGGTGAGAAGAGGGGAGATAGTGAGGCAGATTCCCACATGTGCCCTGACTAGGATTCACCTCGCAACCCCATCATGAGCCAGTGCTTGAGTAACGAGCTATTTTTAGCACCTGAGGTTAGGCCATGGAACCATCCTCAGTACCCTGGACCTACTTGTTCCAACCTAGCCATGGCTACAGGAGGGGAAGAGACAGATAAAGAAAAAGGAGAGAGGGAGGTGTGGAGAAGCAGATGGTCATTTCTCCTGTGTGCCCTGACTAGGAATTGATCTTGGGACATCCACATGTCAGGCCAATGCTCTATTGCTGAACCAGACAGCCAGGGCCTCTGCTAGCTATTTTTATCATTAGCAGAGTATATATGTCATGCTGAAAAAAATTCTCTTAAGTATTAAGCAAAAATAAATTTAATTCCGCTTTGTAAATCTTTACAAAAGTACTGACAAAGTAGAGGGTAATAATGAGTTTTGATTTCTACATAATGACCAGCTCAGTTTATAAAAATATATACATATCACAATTAATAAATTCATAAATATATTAAAGGAGCTGATAATATTTACTTATTCAGATTCTCTTCTAAGAAAATCTTCTGCCCTGAGGACCAGCATCAGTAACATCATCATATGACTTAAATACTTCTGGGTATAGCAGTTGGATTAGAACTGGACACTTGACCAAAAAGGTGGACCAACTCATAGACTAGGAGCTACTGCTGTTGACTACTTGATTAGTATACTTCTTAGATTCTGTTTGTTTCATTGCTTTTTACCTTTTTGTATATGTTCTAAGAGATTTACAGTTTTATAAGAGTCTACTTCCTTACTCCTCCTACCTTAAGTAAATTTAAATAGATTAATTTCTCTTCCTTGAAATAAAACTTATATTGATTAATAAAATATCTTAACTTTGCATTTTAGGATTATATATTTGACCTTCATAAGTGCTAAACCATTATTGAGTTTCTATAATTTGATATATAAACTCACCTTCATATAGTTTAAGAAATTCTATTTGTTCAAACTTGTTCAAAATTTCAAAATAATCTTGACAATAAAATAATTCTTATTTGTATGAAATTAAAGTTCTCCTTTGATATATCTATTGAGAGATATATTTATTATCTTTCTATATTATTGATAGATATTGATACCTATCTATGTATCTATTCATGTATCTCTATATCTCTATCTTGGTGGCAGTGATGAGAATGCAAAAATAACTGGATTAAGAAAGATACTTTATTTATTTTTTACATAAAGGAACCGAGGTGAAAGTTATCCTGGACTGGTACTATAGCATGTGGTCAGAGAAGCAAGCATGTATTTTTTATTTCTCTACTTCTCCATTATTTTATTTTTTTATTTTTTTTTCCCATGTGAGAAGAGAGGAGATAGAGAGACAGATCCCCACATGTGCCCTGACTGGGATTCACCCAGCAACTTCTGCCTGGGACTGATACTCTGCCCATCTGGGGCTAATGCTCCCAACCAAGCTATTTTTTTTAGCACCTGAGATAAAGGTTACACAGAGTCATCCTCAGCAACCAAAGCTGATGTGCTCGAACCAATTGAGCTATGGCTGCAGGAAGAAAAGAGAGAAAGAAAGAAAGGAGAGGGATGGAGAAGCAGATGGTTGCTTCTCCTGTGTGCCCTGACTGGGAATTGAACCCGAAACATCCACACTCAGGCTGACAGTCTACCATTGAGCCAACAAATCAGGTTGGCTATGACTTCTACCTATTCTTCTGGATGGCTGCTTCAGTTCAGGAATCACATTCAAATTCCAGACAGCAGGAAGGAGAAAAAAAGTTAAAAAAAACACATTTACTTGTCTCAGATTGGACAGATCTTTAATATTTGACCACACTCTGCAACAGAGAAAGCTTGAAAAGACAGACTTAGTTTTAAACACCTAAAACACTCAATTTCTGTAAAAAAGGATAACATATTTTGTGCAAGCTATTGTCTCTGTCACATCTTACTTAACCATTGAAAAATAAGATTGCGCCTGGCCGGTTGGCTCAGCGGTAGAGCGTCAGCCTGGCGTGCAGAAGTCCCGGTTTCGATTCCTGGCCAGGGCACACAGGAGAAGCGCCCATCTGCTTCTCCACCCCTCCCCCTCTCCTTCCTCTCTGTCTCTCTCTTCCCCTCCCGCAGCGAGGCTCCATTGGAGCAAAGATGGCCCGGGCGCTGGGGATGGCTCCTTGGCCTCTGCCCCAGGTGCTAGAGTGGCTCTGGTCGCAACAGAGTGACGCCCAGGAGGGGCAGAGCATCGCCCCCTGGTGGGCGTGCCGGGTGCATCCCGGTCGGGCGCATGTGGGAGTCTGTCTCTCCCCGTTTCCAGCTTCAGAAAAATACAAAAAAATTAAAAAATTTAAAAAAAATTAAAAAAAATAAAATTTATAGGTATTCTATCTTAGGTGCATGATTTTTGGTGGCCATGCTCAGAAAATATGGATTTAGAGAGCTGAGAGAACAGAGTACAGGGCTACTCAAAGGAATTTTCATAAACAAAT
Organism: Saccopteryx bilineata; assembly: GCF_036850765.1. Taxonomy (NCBI): domain Eukaryota; kingdom Metazoa; phylum Chordata; class Mammalia; order Chiroptera; family Emballonuridae; genus Saccopteryx; species Saccopteryx bilineata. The sequence goes on along the minus strand of NC_089501.1, from coordinate 11,941,973 downwards.
GAAAAAGACACCTGAGCAAGAACTTCAGAATAGGAAACTGAGCAATTCCATTTTCTTTATAATTTACATATTTAGATATTCTTCTAATGATAAAATAATAGTTCTTCAAATTAGAGAACTGGTTAGTTATAACCATTTTTTTTTTTGCATTTTTCTGAAGCTGGAAACAGGGAGAGACAGTCAGACAGACTCCTGCATGCGCCGGACCGGGATCCACCTGGCCCGCCCACCATGGGGCAATGCTCTGCCCACCAGGGGGCGATGCTCTGCCCATCCTGGGTGTCGCCATGTTGCAACCAGAGCCACTCTAGCGCCTGAGGCAGAGGCCACAGAGCCATCCCCAGCGCCTGGGCCATCTTTGCTCCAATGCAGCCTTGGCTGCGGGAGGGGAAGAGAGAGACAGAGAGGAAAGCGCGGCGGAGGGGTGGAGAAGCAAATGGGCGCTTCTCCTGTGTGCCCTGGCCGGGAATCGAACCCGGGTCCTCCGCACGCTAGGCCGACGCTCTACCGCTGAGCCAACCGTCCAGGGCTTTAGTTATAACCAATTTTAATATCCTCAGAAAATTAAGGTCAAGAATATATGGTTTGTAAAAAACACAAAAAGTAACGGTCAGGCCCTGGCCGGTTGGCTCAGCGGTAGAGCGTTAGCCTGGCATGCGGGGGACCCGGGTTCAATTCCCGGCCAGGGCACATAGGAGAAGCGCCCATTTGCTTCTCCACCCCTCCGCCGTGCCTTCCTCTCTGTCTCTCTCTTCCCCTCCCGCAGCCGAGGTTCTATTGGAGCAAGGATGGCCCGGGCGCTGGGGATGGCTCCTTGGCCTCTGCCCCAGGCACTGGAGTGGCTCTGGTCATGGCAGGGCGATGCCCCGGAGGGGCAGGGCATCGCCCCCTAGTGGGCAGAGCATCGCCCCTGGTGGGCGTGCCGGGTGGATCCCGGTCCGGCGCATGCGGGAGTCTGTCTGACTGTCTCTCCCCGTTTCCAGCTTCAGAAAGAAAAAAAAAAAAAAAGTAATGGTCAATCTTTATTGACCACTTATTATATAACAAGATGACCTTTACATATGTTATTGTATTTGATCCTCACAAAAGCCTTAGAAAATTGATACTTATATTATTACCTCATTTTAGAGATAAGGAAACAAACAGAGTGGTTAAGTATATTGCCTATGGTCACAGGGCCATGAGGATGCTGAAATAAGTTTTTAATTTTGCAGCACAATTGAAAAACCTCATTCATGACTACTAAACATGATTTTGTCCTTCATTATACTGTACATAACAGCAGTCCAGACTTAAAACTTAGAAGGGATCATTTTAAATCTGTTCCCCTTCTGCTGCTTAGTGTGACCTTACCAGGGCATTTAAAGTTCCATCTGCTTGTCCCTCTGACCTTTCTCTCCTACTTTTGTATCACCCTCTGGGAATTCTTAGGGTTGTTCTTTTAAGTTTTCAGACTCCTCTCTGATTATCAACCTTTATGAGTACCCTCAGACTTACTTCTTTTCTGAAACCCTGGTTCCCAACTGCATTCCCCTCTTCTGAATATCATTTTTTTCTGTTAAAAACAAGACAAAAGGCAGAAATGGAGTCAATCATGCTAAATCCCACATCAACCCACCAAGAGTTAACTTAATTAGTTTGGCTGTCCTAGAAATGAAATCCTAAAACCGTCAATCAGAAATAACCTGATCTGCACCAGTTGGGTAATCAACCTGGTAGACCCCAGCCATGCCCTAAAAGAAGTAAGCTTGCAATAACCAACCCATCTATAAAAGTATTTCACTTTGCGCAACTCTTTAGAGCTTCTTTTTATCTGCTACATTGAATGCTACCCTAGTTGCATCATTGTTCTTTCTCAAATAAACTGTTTAAAATGTTAATATACCTCAGTTTATCTTTTAACACATGAGACCTCAAAACTCAAATCTTTTCTCAAACCTTTTCCTAGCCCCTTACTTTCAGATTCTTATACTATGCCTCCTCATTCTATCCCGATCCCCTCAGTGATTTGACCCTGCCAATGTCATTGCATCTACCCTTACTATCTCTCCATGACTTTGTGTTAAAACTATGCTGGCCTTGGATGTCCTGCAGTGCAACATAATTCTACGCCACCGGGGCCTTCACAATTACTCCCTCTCCTGAAATAGTCTTTGTCCCTCTCCATTTATCCACTAACTCCTCCCACTCTTTCAGGTCTTGGTGACTTACTCATCACTTCTCGGAGAACCTATTTTATCAATTTCCCTCTTACACCTTCTGCATTGTATAATTTTCTTCAAGGAATAAAGTAGTACAGTTATTATAGCTCCTTATATAGAACATACTATCTAATGTTAGGTTCAATTCCATACAAATGTAAATCTAAACTTTGACATGCATTAAAGTTTTAAGACTTTACAAAAATATCCAATAGATATACCATTAAATGACTGCACTTAAAAAATAAATGGATTCTAGTTAATGCACAAAAGACAGTACATCTTTCAATATGCTTTATGTGTTACCTATATCAAAATCAAAGAATTATTTTCAGCAATGAGAAACAACACTATTATTTTTTATACCTCTCAAAATACATTTATAAGAAAAAGACTTAAATCTATGTTTGAGAGACTGAAGTCTTACTAAAAACACTATAAAAGATGGAAAGTTTATTTTTTCCATCCATTATAATAGAAACTACTTGCTCCTAATTGCTACTATCACCATGAAGCATAAAACTAACCAATAACTATTTCAGATACTGTTAAAAATATATGTAGTAGACTAAAACAAGATGAAATTTCTCTCTAAGGTTATTGTCGCTATTAAATCAAAACCTCTTGAACAGTTTGAAAGTTGAAATTGGTATTACTTGCATGGTCTCTCCAGCTAGGTGTGATATGGATTTTTAAATGTTCAGGTAGGAGACATTTAACTGTCCAATCAACTTTGATCTGATAAGGCACTATCCTTGCATGAGACCATACTTTGTCTTTGATTTTGTTTTCTCAGTAAATCTTAGTGATTAATCTGTCTCTCTCACTGTATACTTAACTTCAAATGACTGGGTGGTTCCATCCTTAAAATACTGGCCTGAAACCTTGATTAGAATCCTGTCATTATCTACTTGACTAAAATGTCTCAATTTATAGGAGAAGCCTAGAAATGAGAAGCCTTAGTAAAATATGTTTAGTAATTGAATTTTCTGATAAATGACAGTCTTGGGAATCTTATCCTTTTGAGTTTCTATAGGCCTTTTTAAGCTTACAGAGTTCTTGACTGAGAAATGATGGAATTGGTTCTTCTTTGAGAAAAAAAGTGAAGGGCCAGAAAAAGCCCACCTCATCAGGAGCACAGGTATCAAGCCTCTAGGCCAGTGCCAGTGATCTCAAGGAAAGTAAATGCAAAGTTCTGGGATTTCTTGCTAAGTGGAAATTTTGCTTTTCTTAAAAAAAATAAGAATCTGCTATGTCAGCATGTACTATCATTATCATCATCAGCAGCATCATCATGCAAACATTTAAGGGGCTCATCACTCAATATGCCTTTTGTCATCATTTATTTTTCACACTTCTAAGAATAATTTGGAATGTGCCTTACACATATCAACATTCAGGGATTTCTGAACCATCCTATACTTTGTCCTATGCTACCTTGCATCATTTTCCTCTCACAGGCAGCCACTCTAACATTGAGTTCATTATCTGCAAAAGCAAAGTATTATTTCCATCCATTATTTACTTTTCTGTTGTTTGAATTATTTAAATTGCCTTGGTCATCTCAACAGATAAATGAACTCCAGTGTAATTTATTTCAGAAGATCTGTAGCATCAAGAAATTAGCTACACACACACACACACACACACACACACACACCCAATTATATCAAAGATGTGACTTCCACATTTTAGCAAGCGCACTTCTCTTTTTCATTGTGGCCCTTGATCTGGTTAGCTGTTTTGCTATATAGTTAACCTTTATGGCTTAGAAATGAGTGCCCTGTTGGACATGTGCTGCTGTGATGTAAAGATGATTTTATTAATGGTCTGTTGATACCTTTAAGGAACCTCATAATGGAGGTTTAGCTCATGTTCAACCAACATGGTGAGTCATTTCCATCAGTTGAATTCTGCTATTATTATACTCCTTTAAAAACTATATATGATTTGAATTTTATTAGGAAAAAATCATTTATTTTTACAAATAGAACACCTAAAAATGCATTGACTTTGGTGACAATGCTACACTCAGGTATAGTAAAATTGATGGGCCCATATAATAAAATTTATAGAACCAAAGTGAATTCAATTTATTTGAATATGCTCAGTTATGTTTTTGTTTATTCCCATAGCAGATGTTTAATTTACAAACCAGGCAGTTACAACAGCTCTTCCAAACAAATAAGAGCAGATTAGTCAAACGTTCACATCGATTTTTATGTTTATCATTAGTTTTATGAGGTGTCATGAATATTCAGTGGTAAGAAAAACTATCATTATGGTACCTGGAAAACCTCAAAATGGTGTTTTGCATCTTAAATGCTATTTCCCCTTTTTGATAAAGCTATTAATGCATGTTGTCTCTCACTAAAGTTGGGCTTATGGACTGTAATGAAAAAAACACTCATTCTCTCAAGAGATCCTGTAAATTCTCATCATGTGCTGATGGAATTTTTGTGAAAACTATATGAAAATATATAAGGTGATCCTGTTTTGATTTACTGTGCAAATCAAAACATCTTAGTGAATTTGGAAAATTAACATGTGAGTTTTATAAAAGTTTATGTTACTTAAAAATAGCTCACCAAGCTTTTATTTCTTAGTTTAATTTGCTTCCTCTTTCTTGAAACACATTTTGTTATAACCAAGGGAAAGTTTTGCTTTTCCAGCCATCAGGTTTGTTGTGACTCTTAATGTGAACCTGTAGATGGCAGGTCTTACATGAAGCCATTTATGAGGATGGTTCTCACATGAAAGTTTTCTCTTCTTGGTGTTTAAGATGTCAAAATAAAAAGGCCTTAGCTCCATTACAAATCAGTAAAGGTACGTGCCATTATCCATAAACAAGAAAGAGGTACTTCCAGCCTGGCTGCTTTTGAATGGATTGCACTTTGACAACTTCTATTCTAAAAACAGTGAAATGTCCTCAATAGCTTAACTGGATTCCCACAATGCATTTCTCCCCAATCCATTGTAATGGCAGGTTTCCTGTCATTAATCAGCATTCAGACTAAAAAGAAAATTAGGAGATCAATGTGTTAAAATAGCTCCAAAGGGAATAGCTTCAACAGAGATATTTTCAATGAAAGTTATACCAAATATTGAAATAGAACCTTGTAGAAACCATGACTTTATTGCTAAAGATGCTTTAAACTGAACTGTAATATTTTTGGTGTTTTTTTTTTCTCACCAACATATTTTTCTTTGATAGCAACCAAAACATCATCTGCTTCTTCATCATTAGTTACAGTTAGTTATAGTATACATTTACAGGAGTGTTAAATTTACAAATAGCTTTTATATTCCACCCATGATAATTATGCATTTTGAATTTGAATGTAGGCTGTGTCAGACTATTTAGTATATAGTCACTTCTTGGGTTCTTACTGAAATTGCTAAAAGCATTAGTAATTATGAATTCAAAACTGAATCAGAATTTTGAATTCATGTTCCTATGATGTCTATATAAAAAGTGATTTTTAGGACACACACACAAACACATACCATTTGACTTGGCTTGGTTTAAGTAGGCTATTACATTTCCGTCAATTGGGAGAGGACTATAGATTAAAAGTTGAATTTTAAGATGTTTCTTTTTAATCTTGCTTTTTCAATGCACTAATGAGAATGATATGAAGATGATAAAAATAAAGGTTTGTAGGGCACCTGCACAAAACATAAGATTTCAGCAAGAAAGCATGTGGAAATAGGTTGCTCACAGTCACTGATTGACTGTTCAGCACAGACAATGCTATTAGAAGAAAGTAATGAAATACTCTTTCAAAGGAAGACTTGCTAAGACACACAGGCACATAGACAGAAAGGGGCACTAATAAATAATTGTCCACAAATACATTCCTAGCCTGTGTTATTTGGGAATTCAGGAAATTCAGAAGATGGTATGCCACTGGTTTTTAGATTATAAAGTTCTTAGAGAGTGTGAATTGCTAGTGGACTTTCTTTCTCTGAATAGAAATAGACTCTTTCCAGATGAAGGCTGCTGAGTTATGTAGTAATCTTCCACACTAGGGTGTTACAAAGAATGTAATGGCTTCTGTAATCATGTTCTTCACAAAATGCAAACCAAGCACTTCACATTTACAGTTGCTACACTAATAATTCAGTTCAATAGTGTCTTGTCTTTGGTCATCTGGATGTACTTCATTATTTGCTTTTAACAACTTTAGACCTTTATATTTATTTCATCATTGTTCTGCAATGGCAAATATTATAAATCTATTTTTTCTATAAGACAAACACTTATGATTCCATGAAAACATACAATGCAAAATTCCACATCTCTTAAAGGCTTTTCCTAATAATATAAATGAAAATTATTAACTGCAAGTCAAAAAATGTCATTAGACTAATAAACACTAAAGTTCTTATAGATGAAGGCTGGGAAATTTGTTCTTCTAAACCACTGATCATAATATCCAAGTTAGTTAGATTTTACAATTTTTAGATTTTTGGTTGTTTTAACTTATTTATTTTATTTTTTATTTTTTAATTTTAATTTTAATTTTTTAATTTTTCTGAAGCTGGAAATGGGGAGAGACAGTCAGACAGACTCCCGTATGCGCCGGACCAGGATCCACCCGGCATGCCCACCAGGGGCACCGCTCTGCCCACCAGGGGGCACGCGGGGCGCCGCTCTGCTCACCAGGGGGCACGCTCTGCCCCTCTGGGGCATCGCTCTGCCGCGACCAGAGCCACTCTAGCGCCTGGGGCAGAGGTCAAGGAGCCATCCCCATCTTTGCTCCAATGGAGCCTTAGCTGCGGGAGGGGAAGAGAGAGACAGAGAGGAAGGAGAGGGGGAGGGGTGGAGAAGCAGATCGGTACTTCTCCTGTGTGCCCTGGCCGGGACTCGAACCCGGGACTTCTGCACGCCAGGCCGATGCTCTACCGCTGAGCCAACCGGCCAGGGTGATTTTTGGTTGTTTTAAACTATTAAAATTATCTAGGTAAAGTTTTTTTTCTTATTTTAATACAATAAACATCTTTAATTAATACAACAATAAAAAAGTGGATAATAAATAAAATGTTTTGCTTTAGGTGAATATCAATATTTTTGTGTCTTATCAAAGGTTGAAATGTCTTATGTGAAAGAGTTGTTGCTTTTCTTTATAAAACAATTATTTTTAGTCTGTTGATTTTCATGCCATAGCAAAAAAAAAAAACAAATCTTTTTATGTTTATATTAACTTATAAGAATTTGTTCATTGACATATTGTTAAGATAAATTTAGTATTTTTTTCATTTTATTCATTTCTGATAACAGACAATAGCAATAATCTTAGCGATACAAAACAGTATGGTAGAATAAACACTGGACAGAAAATGTGGATTGTCAGTCAAATTACGTCATTTCTCATTCTTTCATGTATTCCCTTATTCAGCATTGATTGAGTTGATATTCCTTTAGCTCGTTATTTACTTCACACTTAATTTCTAGTTAAGGGGATGGAAGTACGTACGCTAACCTCTCCTGACTCAATAAGGTCAAAGGGTACCATGAGAAATGGGCTCACCGTATAAAAACTGGGAAAGCAAGTGCTGTGAGCCCTGGTTTCCCAGGCTCCAAAGTGGAAGGCAATGCTGGATGTACCTAAAACATCTGATAGTTTATTATTCTCTAACTTCTAAAATTAATTCCATTTTATAGAGTTATTTTCCACAGCTAAAAATGTCAAGAATCCAGTGAGAAAATATCATAATTAGTATTTATGTAAACTTATTTGTATATATATTTTAAACTCATTTTAAATGTTACGAAATATATTTATACTTCACTCTTAATGAGGTCTTCAATAATCAAGAGTTACAGGCCCTGGCCGGTTGGCTCAGTGGTGGAGCGTCGGCCTGGCGTGCAGAAGTCCTGGGTTCGATTCCCGGCCAGGGCACACAAGGCACACAGGAGAGGCGCCCATCTGCTTCTCCACCCCTCCCCCTCTCCTTCCTCTCTGTCTCTCTCTTCCCCTCCCGCAGCTAAGGCTCCATTGGAGCAAAGATGGGGATGGCTCTGTGGCCTCTGCCTTAGGCACTAGAGTGGCTCTGGTCGCAACATAGCGATGTCCCGGAGGGGCAGAGCATCGCCCCCTGGTGGGCAGAGCGTCACCCCTGGTGGGCCTGCTGGGTGGATCCCTGTTGGGCGCTTGCGGGAGTCTGTCTGACTGTCTCTCTCCGTTTCCAGCTTCAGAAAAATACAAAAAAAAAAAAAAAAAAAGAGTTACTGATTTTCTTTTATTAGATGTCACAAATAAACATGTTTTTATTTTCAAATTATAAAAATTAAAATTAAAGAAGAAAAGCATGCAACATCCAAAAAGGAATAATCAAAAGGGAATTTTCTATTTATATGTATTTGTATTCAGTTCCTGAATTCCTATAATGCTACTTGGACTACAACAGCTCAGTACCAGAGAACACTATGGTAAAATTAAAAATAATGTTTGCTATCAACAGTTTTAAAGTATCAAATTGGTTTCCCCTCCCTCTTTTTTTAATAGTACTTCAGCTTCACGTTTGCTTCATTGAGCTACAAATGTTTCATAAGCTGCCTTACTCTTAACCCTTGCTCCAGTTTTATGTAAAAAAAATGACACACATATTTTAAAAGAATTATTTAAACTAGTTTATTAAAGTTACTTTCCTCAACTTGACTTTTTAGAGGCCAAATGACCACACTATTTTGAAGTTTAAGGGATTTCAGAGAGCTTCTGGAGTCATTCTTTTCACAAATGTCACTGGTAGACAGCAATCTTTTTCTTTTTGAAATAATTTGGGTGAAAAAAAGTTCAGCCTTTTCACTGCTGGTCAGCTCTAATTGCTAGAAAATGTATCTTTGGCTTTACTAACGTCTGCTTTGTGAGAAAAAAAAAATGGCAGTAAGTCCTGTTCCCTTCCAATGTTAAAGTTAATAAGGGGCATAGTTTTGCAGACACTTGTCAATAGGCATCTCTAACTTAGCAGAATGCCATAGGAGCCCAGGAGAGGGAGTGATGAAACCCACAGTGCTTCTGTGTAAGGAAGGGGAGGCCCTTTAGAGTGAGGGTCATGCAATAAATACCTTGAAAAGAATGTCCAGTATTGGAAAAGCGTTAAGGAAAAATATTCCAGTTAAAATGGAGTAAGATTTAAAGGAGAGAAAAAAGGTATTTTGTTTTGCTTGTTTGTTTAAAGAAATAATGAGATTGTATGGCCTTGTGTATATGGAGGTAGCAGGAGAACACATGTGAAGGAATATAAGTTTAAAAAGGTAAATTTATACTAGGTCATAGATAATCATAAATGCTTGCTAATAATTCTTGCTTTATATCTTTTTTTCCTCCTCCCCTCTTGCCATAACTACAGTCCCCAAGTTCAAAGCTAGTTTATTCTCAAAGAGAGTGACCTTCAAAATTGTAGTTGTGCACTTTAACCAACTAAAAAAAATGCTACAGAGCATACTTTTATTTAAAAGTTTTATACTTATATTATGTAGCATGGTTTTGTCACTTATTAGTTTCAGGAAGTTACTTAACCCCTTGGGTTGCCAATATTCTCTTATTAACATGAATTATTATAAAAACACTAACACAATAAGGTTTTTAAGTATTTACATATAAAAGTATTTATATTGGCAAAGGTAAATATTTAAGCTTTAGCTATTATTAGTAAAAGTAGTAGTATTACTTGAATTAATTATCTATAAATTTATAAAATAAAATTTAAAATATGGGTTAAAAGGTGATGGGTTTAAAACCATATATAAATATATAAAATACATAAATTTACAGTATTTTAGAAACTAACAATGCCATTAAAGATTTTCAGTAGTAGAATAACATGTATTATATCATTTCATTCCCTAAGTATGTTTTTTAGATAAAAGAACATCCTATCCTTAAGGCTTATAATGTACGGAATACTATTAACTGGCAATGTTACATACCAGCTCAACAAGTTTTCAAACCCAAAAGAAAAATTCTAAAAATGTTCTGTTTGATTTCTCAATAAGCTGAGTCAGTTTCTTTTGAAGTCAGCTTTGAAGAGTTGACTCTGCTCAAAGAGTCAACTTTATTAGTTGCCTTGTATAAAAGACATGTTCTGTTTTATAACTGTTGTGAACTGAACAAGGAAGTAGATTACTTACAGGAATTCATTTGCTTCTTGGAGAGAAAAAAAAAATCCTAATACTAAAACAAAATATGTGTGAAAATGTAAAATAAGTCAAATTGCATAATACAATGAAAACTTATTAGTGGCATACCTAAATCGTCTAATTCTAAACTCTAAGTCAACTCCTAGAAGTGTAGTTTAGAGCAGGTTAGGATCTCTTTGATTTTGTTCTTCATTGGTTCCATAAGGACCAGATAATTTCAAGTGAGCCATGCAAAGGGCTAGCAACAGTAGCTAACCTATGCTGACCATTATTTTGTTGTTATAGGTTAAAATTACATTGATATAATGTAAACACTTCTGATTTCTAAGTTTACTTTAGTTGTTAAGTATGTGATTTTTATAATTGGTCTAGTAGTATCTAGAGAAGTATAGACAAACATTAAACAAACTTAAAGCATAATCACCCAGACATAACAGACTGGTGACAGATATTCCTAAACCAACTCAGACCCTCTGGCTTTTTCAGGACACCTGAATATGTAGTAAATAACCCCCAGATTCAGGGAATTCTGGTAAGAGATGCTTTTATTCTTTTGTGCCACATCTTAAGGACTTAATATTATAAGGTCATCAAAGAAAAAGAAAAATCTCATATAAAAAATAATTTTAAAAATTTGCTTACTTTTAACTGTTGCTGTAATAAATCTATTTTAAACACAAAAAAATTTTACGTTTGCCTTTCTCATCCACCCATTTGAAGTGTGTGGAGCAGGGCAGGTATTCAGCAAACATTTGTTGAAAGAAAGAATCTAAAACACTAAAATAACCAGTGATGTGCTGGTAATATTTAACAACCAGTTCTCCAAGAGAAGAGCTAATTTGTGGAATTTACTGATCAATTTCTGATTTTGGAGGTATGAAATGAACCATGCCCAATAACAAGCTATCAACGTAACACCAATTGACTCATAAATCTGAAAATTTAACAATCAGCTCTTGTGAGCCAGTCTACACCAACTCCAGGTAAAATATATATGAATTTACTCCAGGTTAAATATCGAAAACAAAAGTCATTATGTATATATACTGTTTTCATTTATGAATGTAGAATTATTTTCCAGATTATTAGATACCATTTTAACAGAAAATCTCAATTTAAAGTATCAAACTTATTCTAAAAATTTAAACTTAATTCCCATATCAAAACCCTGAGATATGTTTAGTAGTCTTACCTATTAATTTGCTTTAAGTAAGAGCCAGTAAATGGCAGAATCAGAATTTTAACTCTAGTGGTTTGACTCCGAAGCCCAACTTTATAATCTTGATGTTATATTAACTCTTGAATAAAATGGATGATAAAACACACATTTATGTTTCTTCTAAAACTCATACCCAACAGTAAGGGTTTGATAGTTGATCAATCCCTTATTGTATATAGTTCCTCTATTTATTTGTTTGTTTTGATGAAACATCTTAGTAGGCAAGAGATAATCGGAGTCAAGAGAAAAAATTCAAGGTTTTGGAGCCTTTAGAGATTCATCTCTGGAACTGTTGGAATAGTGATTTGCAAAAGGAGAAGCCAGGCAAATATCTAACAGTCTAGTAAAATAGTATAAATTGCTTCTGTACAGTGACAATTCAGTTATACAACAGACCAAATGTTTCTTCAACTGTGCTTTCTTAGGAATCATAAGTCTCATACTGTTTAAGAAGTCTGTTTCTTAATACCTACAGTAAAAAAAAAGGTTACAATAAATGAACTTCCATGATTATTAAGAGCTAAATTTTAAATTTCAAAATGTACTCTTTCCGATGCATTTAATGTATTTCATCTTTAGCTTAAAATGAATGCTAATTTTCAACACATTAAATCCTCTCCCAATTTGCTCTTCTATACCAAATTGAAATGTTTAATTTTGGGGCAGTCTGAGAGAAGTTGTTATCCATGTATTTTTAGAAGGTTCATTAAACAAGAGAGACTTTGGCACTTTAAAAATACAATGACTTGTTTAAAAAATATATGCTTGGCTTATCAGCTAGATTTCCCAAGCCCCTTTTCTTGCTAGAGAAAAAAACTCTAGAGCAGAAATCTCACTGCTAGTTAAATATTATTTTATTGTCACAAATTAATTATTATAGAACTTTTGTTCCTCATTTATAATATTCTTATGCTGTAAAAATCCTTTATATATAATACCAAATTTTTTTTGAAACTTCTTAATTAAAAGGTCTATAGTTATATTAGTTATTATTATTATAGGAGAAACAGTACGTTTACAATAAAGCCCTTTTATGAGTGGCTGTATCGAGACTTTATTTATAGCCCAAAACAAATCAAATTCTTTACACAAGAGTACTTCTGAACACCTTTCTTATATCTTTGTTTCTGGTTCTTCTTAAGAGGTATGTGAACAGAAGCTGAGTGCAGGATGCATTTTTCAGGTAAGGGCCAAAGCACCTAGAACTCAATGTTTAATAGGGATGCCACTCTGCAAACAGTTCTGGGGATTCCACCTGATGACCTCACAGAGCCACTGCCACCCCTTCTTCTATGACTGATCCCTTTGTTCTCTGCTCAGAACTCTTGAGGACACATTCACAGCCAGATGCCATAGTCCTGATACCCTACTCACAGGCTGACTCCCCATTGCTGCCTTCTTGGGTTCTGTCCTTAAGCCACGTCCTATTCAGTATTTTCTCTCCTAGATCTCTCTTAGATGTTGATTCTTCTTGCTATATGTGCACTATTTAGCTGGCTGTTATTGAATTTATTTAAGTGTACTATGTGAGGTATAGAGATTATATTATACTCAGATAAGTCATTTTATTCTAGGTCTCAAAACTTAATTGCACATAATTACTCTACTTGATATTTATGTTTAGATGTGATTCTTTTTGAACATTAACTGAAAAAGAATTTTTTTCTTGTAAGATATACATTTCTTCTCACACAGAAGAAATGCTAAAATTATTTAAAATATACATGGATTTTGTACAATTTTACATAAATCCTTTGAGAATTATATTTATCACAAGTCTACTTTCTACCTATAATTCTAAATTTATGATTGACATAGAGGTTGTATTTGTGCAGAAAAGATTGATTTTAAAACTTCATTTTAATTCCTGGAAAGGTTGTAAAGAGTATTAGCAAAATGTTATGTTCCTCACCAATTTGAATCATTAAAATGAGAGCTAAGCCTCAATGGACATGCAACATACACCAAAACTTGTGTGTAGTAGTTCATGCCTGATCTAATTTAATCCCACATTATGATGACAAAATTTACCTGGGAAAAGTATTTTCCTTCCTCAGAGCCACTCGGGTGGTAAGTATCAAAAGTTATACTCAAACACAGGTACTTTTTACAAAAGAATTATTTGGTTAGCCATTACACTATAGCTGTTCAATATTTTAAAGTTTTCTTTAAAAATATAACATTAATGGGAAGAGTCATTGTTTAAAATCATTTTGTTTCAAGGTCCAATGCAGACATTGGTTTTTTAATTGAACATTTTAAAAAATGTGGTATGGGTTTGTCAATAAATTTGAGAAGACTATTCTTTACTCTTTATTTTTTAATTATCCAAAATTATTCATATAAATTCTGAATAAAACTTTTGTTTCTAAATTTTATTTAAATAATGTAATATTTATTATGATGATTATTAAGAATTTATTTATTGATTTTAGAGAGAGGAGAAAGAGAGAGATAAGGGATGAGGAGCAGGAAGCATTCACTCATAGTAGTTTGCTTGTCATGTGTGCTTTGATGGGGCAAGCACGGAGTTTTGAACCGGCAACCTCAGCATTCCAGATTAACACTTTATCTACTGCACCACCACAGGTCAGGAGTCATATTTATTACTTACATCTGAATTATTTAAGAATAATGGCAATAATTCAAAAGAAATAAAGAAAATAAGAAGAAATGCAATAAAAACATTGATGCTAAAATAAAATTTTAAACTCTAATTCTTAAAACCAAGATACTATAAACTCAAATGCTGCTCATTATTTATAATATTATTCTAGTCAAAAAAATGTTAGCTTAACTCTGCTGATTAACTCTGTGGATTTGTTGCTATGATATGAACATTTAAAATACCATAGTGGCATAAAAAATTCCCATATTGATAAATCTTTTTAAAAAAAAAACAAAAGGAAGCATTTATAGTCATAATGTCTTTATTTCCAAATACTTGACAAAAGACAAAAAAAGGTAAAAGGATTAGAAGTAAAAATTGATAGTTACAAAGTAGTCATTGGAATATAAAACATAAGGTTTTGTTGTTGTTTGTTTTTTTAATGCTGGCTGAGAAAACAAACAAAAGAAAAACCACTTTGCGGTCCAAGTAATACATCTGTGGGCCAGATTAGGCTGTAGGCTGCCAGCTGCTGGTCAATAATATTGTAATAACTCTGCATGTGCCAGGTGGGCAGCGGATCGCTTTGTAAAGTATATGACTGTCAGAACACTATGCTGTACACTTGAAAGTAATACAAAATAATATGGGATGTAAATTGTAATTCAAAAATAAAATTTAAATTGGAAAATAAAGACAGATTAGGAAAGGTAATATTTCATTACATAATGCTTGGAAAATACATGATGCGATTTCTTGTTCTCAGTTAGTACATAATTACTGTTTATTTTTTCTTTTTCTTATTTTCAAACAGTGATTAGTCACAAAAATACCTTACCCCTGACACGTCAAATCTCTCTTCTCTCTTTTAGACAGTTTGGTCTTGTCCCTTAACATTTATCGCAATGTAATGTACTCTACATTTTATTTATGCATCTTATTATTGTCTGTCTCCCATTAGAAGGAAGACATGATTTATGATTAATTTATTAACTACAAGATAACTAGTGCTAAGAACACCACCTGGCCCATAGTAGGTGACCAATAAATACTAACTAAATGAATAAGTTTTGCATAATATATAAACATATCTTGTCATATGTAATCAAATTGAAAACAGGTTTTAATATTATTTATGAAGAATTAAAAAAGTATTCTTTGTGTGGTCATAGATCTAGTAAAATATGGAATATAAATATGTAGAAATTTATAAATAAAAACAAAGAACTTCTCTGATATAAAAGCACTTTGTGATATCAATTTGTTTGTAAAAACTAAGCATTTAAGTGTGAAACATCGTGGGCAGTTCCCACAGATTTCCCCAAGCACCACACACTTCCCTCCAGGGGCCGTATGGTATCAGCTGCTTTACTCAGCAAGTGTGAATTAACAGATCTTTCTTGTAAGACACATACAACTGAGATGTTTTCTTTCTTCATTTAAGAAATTGAAATTTAATCTGCATGAGGTAACATACAGTGGACATCTCTCAATCTACTCATCATCGTTGTGGCGAGCATTGTAGCTTTGCATATAAGAGGTGTTTTAAATATCCCCACTTCATAGAAAGAAAAAGTGGAAAAGTTCTGTTTTTTATGGTTTTCTCTTCTCTTGTTTAATTTTTTTATTAGATCATTATATAATCTAATCTTTAATCTACTGAGCTTTTAAAGGTATATGGAAGTTAGGAGTGTTGCTTTTGGAGAAAGAAGACAATTTCAGCTAAATTTCTGCTCTGCCACTTACTGCCATGTAATGAAAACATCTCTGGTGATAATTCTGTTGCCTCCTTCCCACCCTTCTCTGCACTCCTGGAATCCAAGATCCATGGGCTGTAACACCAGGCTTGCTCTCTACACGCCAGCTGGGGTTGGCCAATAGGAGGAAGAAGACGGAGCATGGAGAATAAAAGAAGCAAAATATTGATATTTCATTCCTCCACTCCTGCCCAGAGTAATAGCAGTTCTGGGAGTGGCTATTTTCCTATCAGCCACACTCCTGCTGGGTATCCCTTCTTTTCAGGTTCTAGTGCTCACACTGTATTGAGTAAAACAGGGTTCAGAAAACACTCCTCCCTCCCATTTCTCTTTTAAGTATGGGATATGATGGCTTACTGTTATTGTGCTTGCCTGGCGGTTCACCATCCCTTACTAGTTCCTTTAACCCTCCCCACTACTCTGTTAGTCCTTTATGTAGGGACTGACAGATCCACCAACTGAAAAATCACTTTATCTGTAAACTGAAGGCAATATTACCTTTCTATTTGTTGTCATGATAGAAATATATTCCATATTTACATTATCGAACACAGTGCCTAGCATATATTAGAGGATCTTGTGTGACTGTGATGCAGGGCGAGTAATAGTGATGATGCTATTATCTAGCCAGAACAGCAACGATTTTCTCGGGCTTAGTGTTATTGCATGTATTTCTCAAGTGCAGAGAGGAGAAAAGATTTCAAATGAAAAATAAAAATCAGCCTCTTCTATAACTGTTCTTAAAATAACAGTTTCTGTGGCAGAATAACAAACACAACTTTAAAGAAAGTAGTACACAATGCACCCAAAGTACATTTATTATTTAAACGACTGTGTCGGGTCTGGGTGGCTATCCTCCTCTCTAGATCTTTTTTCCTGAAGCTTTATGCACACGTATCTTGTATGCTAAACTAGACTATTGTGTGGGTCACTGGAGTGTTTCTCAAAATTCAAATGATGCTAGGGCTTTGAGGGGCTTTCTGGCTATTATTCTCAATTTGGGAGACACTAAGATGACTGACTACTCTTCAACTCAAGCTTCCTACACTGCAGCGAGGACAGCTGTACAGCAGGAAGCTGTAATTATAGTAATGTTTTCTTCTGCATTGTCTAAACTCTTCAATTTTTGTAATTTGAATTAAGACATTGACATATTTCCTTTAGAATCATTCTTAAATTGATGCATTATTATTTAGAGCAGTTAGAAACTCTTGGGTCTGTGGACTCTTTTGTTGAGGTGGATAATTAACTTAGGTTTTCTTTCAAAATTGATATTTTTATCAAACCAAAAACTAGAATTTGAAAATACTTTTATAACTATAAAATAATCTTTAAAACCTGACCTGTGGAAGCACAGTGTATAAAACGTCGATGTGGAATGCTGGGGTCTCCAGATTAGAAACTCCAGGCTTGCCAGGTTAAGGGACATACCAGAAGAAACTACAATACTTTGAGTTGATGATTCCTGCTCCACTCCCTCACTCCCACTTTCTTCTCTCTCTCTTCTCTTTAAAATCAATAAACAATATCTTTAAAAAAAAGAATAATCTTTTAATGTCATGTTTGTCATAAGATTGAATTAGAATGACCTAAATGAGAATGGAGTATTCATGCAAATTGAGTAAGGACAAAATTACAAATACAATACAACATTAACCAGACAGGTAAATGAATTAACAATAAAACAAAGAAAATATAATGCTTACATAAGTACATTGGCATATAGAAATAGAGTTGATTATCATTTCAGTCCAGTGTCTTAATGTACAAAGATGGCAGTTCTGTTTTATAGAAAAAAAGCTACTTTGAAAAAGTGGTTTCTAAAATTAGTTTTAAAACTCTTCTCTTCAATGGTGTAGGAAAGTCAGGGTATGTTTTCACAATATTTGCTTTGCAATGTAAACAATCCTGTATAGTCACACAAGAATTTTGTAATAGGCCCTGGCCGGTTGGCTCAGCCGTAGAGTGTCGGCCCGCCGTGCAGGAGTCTCGGGTTCGATTCCCGGCCAGGGCACACAGGAGAGGCACCCATTTGCTTCTCCACCCCCCCCCTTCTCCTTCCTTTCTGTCTCTCTCTTCCCCTCCCGCAGCCAAGGCTCCATTGGAGCAAAGATGCCCGGGCGCTGGGAATGGCTCCTTGGCCTCTGCCTCAGGAGCTAGAATGGCTCTGGATGCAACAGAGCGACGCCCCGGATGGGCAGAGCATCGCCCCCTGGTGGGCGTGCCGGGTGCATCCTGGTCTGGCGCATGCGGGAGTCTGTCTGACTGCCTCCCCTTTTCCAGCTTCAGAAAAATGAAAAAAAAAAAAAAGAATTTTGTAATAATAATTTACATTTTTTTCAAAGCTTTTGGCATGAAAAGAGGAGATAAATTCTCAGGCATAATAGTGCAATGTAAAAGTCATGTGTCTTTAGAAGCAATATTAATTGAGCAAATTTGCTTGTCTTATCATGTGGCTAATTTTTCTTTAGTTTGATTTTGTTTTTCCCAATGAAATATGCAGAGCGTAGTTTGACTTTTCTCCCCCCTCCCCAACCTTCCTCTCCTCTTGCTCTTTCTCTTCCTCCCAAAATGGCATGTTTGGTTAGTGATGACATGATGGGAGGATCAAGACTAAATACTTGTCATAAATACAGGCATCCATAACTGAAAAAGTGAAATAATTTTCTTTTCTTTTTTTTTAAATAAAGGCAAGAACAAAGAAAGTTTAGAATACAGTTCACATAATTTTGTTTAAATATCTTAAAACTGAGTGTTTAAACTCTTTCTGAATAATCCTTTTTTCTGTTTCATCAGTGTTCCCCATCTTTCTTAAAAATTACATCTAAGACCTACTCATGCAGAGAAAAGGTAAAATGTCGGGTGTCCAATATATAGTATTATTATTATTTTTTGCTTTGATATCGTAAAATAAACTTGTGGTGAAGGAATTCTTGAACAAATCTGATTCTAAGTCCTTTTAAAACAGTTGTAATTATATTCACAGCTCTCAGAACTAGTAGTCTTGTTGGGTGAGTGTTGCAGCTTAATTGTTTCTCTTGATTTCACTTTCAATTTACTTACTACATCTCTAAAAGAAGAAACCATGGGAAAATTCTGCTTCCTAAAATAAATAAATAAGTAAGTAAGTAAATAAATAAATAAATAAAGCACAACTAGTTCTTTATTTATTGGCTCTTAAATGGTTATTCAACTTGAAAAGAAGTAATTCAGAACCTATATACGGATGCATTTTGCCTCACATACAGGTAAACCAAAGTTAAGGAGACTGAGCAATGTACTTTCTTTTACATTGCCATTGGTGTAATTTATCCATAAACTTTTTTAATGCTTTAAATAATTTTCAATGCATTTACTTTCATAGTAAATAGGTTAAGCAGTATCAAGTATCTATTCATTTTAATTATTTACTTATTCATTCTACATTTAAATTTTTACTTTTTGCAAAGTTTCAAACACTTTTTCTTCATTCTGAGAATTTGCAAACAATAGCTGATTGACACAGGAAAATGTAATCATAAATAAAATAAACTATGTGATTTATAAAATTAAAAATTTTTATTTATTTGTTATTTTAATAAATTATACATCAGAGCAAGGCAACTTTACTCTTATTCCCAAAAATGACAATCATTTCTTTATTAATTTGAACTAGTAATTGCTAAAAATGTCCTTAAAAAGCTTTTTAATTAAACTTTTATAAAAAAATCATCAAAAAGCAATGTTTTTAACTGCTCACTATGTTGCAGCATGATGTTTTGCTCGGTTTAGAAAATACATGGTACCTGCATTTTTGAAGATTAGCAAAATCTCTCTTCTTATACACATGGCATTTTGAGAACGCCAACAGGGAAATGTCAAAAAATGCTTTTTTCTAATCCATTACAATCCATTTGAGTCTTGCATAGAGAATGTGGTTGACGACAGGATTGAATGGAAAATTTTGTCTGAATATGCTAATATATTTTTTGAAGTTTAAATTGTCTGAATATATTATTGATTCAAAAAGTTGAATTAAAATTTAAAAAGTAAAATTATAGTCTCTATTTCATTTCTTAGTTTCATATCATTCCTTTATTCTCTATATTACCAACTTCAAATTAATAAACAAAGAGATAATTTAATGTTAACTGGAACATTCTAGGCACATTTGTTTGTTTGTATGGGGGCATAAAGAACTAAAAAATACTTAGTGCCTGTAAGTTTGATAATATATGACTGTTTTTCTCTTTCCCTGAGAACAAATGTTAACATAAATTATAAATGTTTAGACCCAATCATCATTTTGGAAGGGGGAAAAATCTTTATATGAATTCAAATAATAGTCAAGTCTAAGTACCTTTATTGTTAAATCTAGATTTGTTTTATGCATTAACCAAGCTCATTAACTATCTTCCTGCTTGTACATTTTGGGTCCCTTCTATTTGAATTCAGCCTCCTTTGCATGTGAGAAAATCCTTCTCTTAGAGCACCTTGATGCCAGATCAAGGTTGAACTGACAAGCAAGGTGTCTGAATTTGTTTCAAAAATCAGTTATGGAATGATAAGTACTAAAATAAAGCTTTCTGTAAGAAACACAATCAACAGTAGGGATCACGTGTTTTATTATTTCCTTAGTCTTACAACATGTCTGCGTGACAGCTCTATTATATATGGAAAAGAAAGAGAAAAAAGTTAAGTATCAAAGGAATTTCCCAGAGAGTACACATTTTGCTCTATGTGTCTGGATGATTTTATTAGAGTAAAACAGTCTTCACTAGGAATTACAGCTAGCACAGTAGGAATGGTGGGAATGGTGTCCGGGTTTGTTAGAGAGAATAATTATGGAGCTCTCCTTTTATTGATGAGGGCAGTGCATCTTATGTTTCTATGCTTAAACAATATGTTCTCCTATTTTGGCTACACTCCTCATCTTAGTCTTCAGTATCCAAAGTGCTTTTGAGATTTTTTTCTTTTTCTTGATAAATACTGATGTTTGTTTTTTCTCTGTATCTGCTGTTCTTTAAGTGTAATCTGCAAGGACCTGCGGGTCTTTGAGACCCTTTCAGAAATTTGAGAACTTACGACGAGTTTAATAATAACACTAAAATATCATTTTCTTTTTTCAGTATGTTGACTGCTGGTATAAAAACAATGATGAGTAAAAATGCAGACACCATAACAACAGCAAACACTACACAGGTAACCCCTGTATTTTTTTCTGCTGTGCACTCACAAGGAAAACAAAAGCTAGTCACACTTAAGAAAGTCCTTAGTGAAATGGTAAAAATTATTAATTTTATTAAATATCTACCTTTAATTTTACTAAATATCACAGATAGGGTCTGTTTGGGAAAATGGTAAGGACTTCTCCTGTATACGAAAGTACAGTGTTTGTCTTTAGAAAAAGCATTTGAACAGTCATTTGAGTTTTGAACTGATTGCTTTACTCTTGGACCACTATTTTTATTTCAAAGAACAACAGACAAACAAAGGTTATTAAGATCTAGGCATTCAGCAGATTCCCAAAAGTGAATAAAGTAGACTGTAATTTCAAGTAAAATAATTGACAATTGGCAATATTTGGTGCCAATGACAAGATTTAATATTTCAAGGAAAAATTGTAAGTTTGAGAATTATACCCAATGGTGTGATCTTGACAGCTTCGCAATCTATATGGCCTTTTTTGATGGGATAGCTAGAGATGGTGATACTTTCTATCAAACATAATTAATATTGTATAATAAAATGTGAAAACAAAAAATGTACATTAATAAGTGAACCAATATCTCAAATTATCAATGGATGATGTTATGCAATCATGAATGGATAAAAGATCCTTTCAGAGGGCAAGATAGATCAGTCGATTTTAGTGTAAAGAGGGTAAAAAGCTTATTGATGTGGTTTCACTTTAACATAACTTGTCAAGTTTTGGTGTAATAACAAAGAATATCCACAGTTATCTAAAAAGCCTGTTAGAATATACCTCCTTTTTACAACTACATAGGTGTAGGAGACAAGGACACCAGGTTGTCTTTGCATACCAGTTAAAAGAATGACTACAAAAGCAAATATGAGACTAAGCTTCTCTCAATTCATACTTAAAGAATATTTGAAAAATATAAATTTTTCTTTTCACTGACTTTTGAAAATGCCTTTTTTATAAAATAATATTGTATATATTTATGTATACATGTAGAAGGCTTATTATTTTTACATTTTAAATGAATTAATAAAATAATATATTTTTAAAATTTTAATCTTACTGTGCCAAATATGAACATACATAACTTACATAACCAAAACTCTTTGGTGTCTTCAGTACACTTAAAGCATCACAAGAAGTCTTAAGAACAAAGTTTGAGAACTGCTATTCTACAAAAAGTTAAATTAAATACTATAACAAGATTAGTCACACTGTTTATTTGAGAATATCTATCAAATTGAGATTTTACTAATAATAACCTGATCACTGAACATTTACTGATAATGAGCAAAAATTTTAGAGATCAGATTTCTTAAATTAAAAGGACTAACACACAGTTGAACATTGAACAACATGAAGATAAGTGATGAGGATCCCATACTCTCAGAAATTTACATATAGCTTCTAACTCCCCCCAAACTTAACTACTACTAACTATCTACACTTAATCAGAAACCTTATTAATAACATAAACAGTTTTTAACTCATATTTTGTATATTATATGTATTATATACTTATTTAAATATTGTATAATAAGTAAACTAGAGAAAAGAAAATGCTATTAAGAAAATCACAAGGAAAAGAAAATATATTTATAGCATTTATAAAAAAAGTCCTTATATAAGTGGACCCACACAGTTCAAACCCATGTTTATCAAGGGTCTACTCTACTGTTAATTTCTCTGAAAATTAAATAGGTAACAGAGCTCCAAATTAATCCAAGTTAATTAAAAGTAACTACCTTTCCATAAATCCATATGTAACAACTTTTGGTGGTGTTATTTATAGTGTTACATTTCTAAGTTTTGTTGTTGTTTATTCTGGAGTGTTGGATGAAAATGAAATAGCAAATTTTCATGTTTGCATATATTTGCATTTCATGCTTTAAAATTCATCTTCAGTATGAAAACAAAAATAAATAAATAAATAAATAAATTAGCACAGTTTACAGTGACTACATTCATGGCCAATGTTCTAGCATAAAATACTTAAATTCTTTAAAATAACTGATATGACATAATTTAAAATTATATACAGATAAAGAGTGTAAAACATGTATAATGAGCTCAATATAAGATACAGATAACCTTGTGGTGGGTAAGGATGGAGGTGGCAGATAAATAAATAATGTCAATTAGAGAAATGACATTCTTTATCTGCCATAGCTGTGCTATTACACAATGTATATTGTAAACTCTGTCAATTATAACTAGATATAGAGATATATGTGAATACATTCTTTATATTTCCACATATTTTTATATATTAATATTTTATAGTTCACTTAATGAATACTTTAAGAGTTTTCATGGTGTCCATGACACCATTGGCAGTATGCTATCTCTGTAATGCTGTTTAGGTAGTGCAGTTATTTTGAAGTTATAGTATATTTCTTTTTTATTTTATTAAAATAAATGAAAACTTAAAACACTGTTTTTATTAGTGGAAATTCAACTGAGGTAAATTTCTCAAGTCAAAATCAATGGATAGCCTCAATTCAGTAGATTTAAACTTTGTGCAAGTCTGACAAGGAAAGGAAAAAGAATGAGTTCATCATGCTATGATATATACATACACATATAATTGTAATATAGTAATGATATGATATGATGATATGATATATGATATGATATGACACTATATGATATAAAACAATATTTTAGAAAATTTTTTGGGTGGGGAAGATGAAGTTTGTAAGAATATTTTCAACCTGTTTTACCTCTTCAGAATACATCTAGTAGGTGATGCAGTCTGGGAGGGAGAGTGGCAATGGAGGTAGCTACTTTAAAATTTTCTCCTCCATCAAAGCTCTGATTACTCAAATGTACTAAAGTAATACAGTTTTTGTGCCACCGAACCACCCTGTGTCCTGGAAGAATCATGACCCACCCACTTCTACTGCATCCTAGATACCACTTGTTACAGAGCTGTTGGTTAGATTTTTCACCCCTAGAAGGCTAACATAAACAATAGCTTATTTTTTACTGGCTTACAAAGTCCTGAGGCCAGATCATTATAAGTGCAGTATAACACTTATAGGTTCAAATGGTTTTTTTTTGTTTTTTTTTTTGCTTGATGAGACAAATTTTAATAATTGTAGATATTATAGAATTTCTGTGAGTTGGTCAGCACTTGCAATAACCTGCAAAGTTACTGTTTTTGCTTTTGTATTAAAAAAATCATATCTACCATAAACAAACCAACTTGACATTTGCTTTTTGTTTCCATTCCACTACACAAACAATGAAAACACAGATGGTACTTATAGAATGTTTCCTATACAGTTTTGTTGAAATAAATAAATTGCAAAATGAATTCATCCTAAAAACTGTTTCAACTATAACTAGAATGCCTCTAGTGAATACACTGTGTAACCAAACATTTTCAATTAAACTTACCTCTTTATTTGAAGAGTTCCATCATGACAAAGATTCTCATTGATAATTTCTGAAATTAACATATGTATATAATTTTGGGTCTTAAAGAACAAATATTACAAGAGTCTTATTACTCCTGCCTAACCAAATTTACTTTTCGGATCATATTATTTCTATACTAAGCCAGACTTTCTAAACTGATATTGACTATTTTTTAAATTATTGATAAAACTAAACAAAACATAAGCCCAACAAGAATACCTAACAAGCCCTGGCCGGTTGGCTCAGCGGTAGAGCGTCGGCCTAGCGTGCGGAGGACCCGGGTTCGATTTCCGGCCAGGGCACACAGGAGAAGCGCCCATTTGCTTCTCCACCCCTCCGCCGCGCTTTCCTCTCTGTCTCTCTCTTCCCCTCCCGCAGCCAAAGCTCCATTGGAGCAAAGATGGCCCCGGCGCTGGGGATGGCTCGGTGGCCTCTTCCTCAGGCGCTAGAGTGGCTCTGGTCGCAACATGGCGACGCCCAGGATGGGCAGAGCGTCACCCCTGGTGGGAGTGCCGGGTGGATCCCGGTCGGGCGCATGCGGGAGTCTGTCTGACTGTCTCTCCGTTTCCAGCTTCAGAAAAGTGAAAAAAAAAAAAAAAAAAAGAATACCTAACAAAGTAAAAGTTCTTATTTCTACTCTATGGAAATTTTACTCCAGTTCTCTCCATATTCCAGATATGAATCATCATCCTTCCTGGGAATTTAAATGTCCTACTAATACCTTTATATCTATGTTTTATAAATACTAATAAAAACTTATCAAAAGAAAGATAAAAAAAGAGGTTCAAGTTGATAAATGTGTTCAACTCACCAGAAAACTAAGGGACACTGAATTTTTTTTTTTTAATGAAAGAAGCTGTTTTTTCTATGAGCTTCAAAAAGATGGATCTCTGGGCATATGAAGAAATAAGTAAGAACTGCAGCATCTGCTATCTTTATTGATAATTTAATTTAGTCATGCTGGTTAAGTGTTTTTTGTCTCACGCTAAATGTTACATAAATAGTTAATTAAGAGAGATGACGTCAGAGTAATGGCGGAGTAGGAAGCGATACCGATAAATCTCCCCCAAAACTCAACAAGATCTTCAACCAGAAACAGAAAAACCTATACTTGGAGCTTCCAGATTCTTCGCAATACACCCAAAGGTATGATTGAGTGAAAAATTGGCTAAATATATAACCAAACCCCGAAGGAAATAGGGAGTAAGAAATGCTCCGCCTTCCTCACTAACCTAAACAGGGCGGCTTTTTCTGGTAACTGTGAATATAGAAACTGAGGCAGGCAAAGGGGGTGAATAGATCCAGGCCGCCGCAGCAAAAACGGCCGAACCAGGCTGTGGCTCAGAGATCCAAGCCGAGGAAAATCTGATCCTGTGGCAACCCGGGCAATACAAGCTAACACTCGCGCCAAACCCAAACAAAGAAAGACAAGCGGAGCGGCCATTTTACCCGGTCTCCTGGTCGGTGCGCAGTTAGTGGAAGAGAGATTTCTTCCTAAGCCGCGGAAGTGGGTGCCCGTGTTGCCCATGGAGAGGCAGGGTGAGAGGCCTTTCTGTGGGCTGAGGGCAGAGTCTCTGGGCAGCCCCAGCGCCCTGGGAAAGCCACGCACGGGAGGGAGTGAGAACTAATCCCAACGGTGGAGATTTTCCGTGCTGGAGGCTGTTTCACTCAGAGGGAACCGCGGCCGGCCTCATATCCTGGTTTGCGCGCGCAGATAAGGAGTGAGCGATTCCTCCGAGTGCCTCGGCAGTGCGCGCCTGTGTTATCGCACAGAGGGGCAGAGTCAGGGGCCTTTGTGTGGGCCAAAGCGGAATCTCGGGCCGCCCCAGCGCCTTGCAAAAGCCGCACACGGGGACGGAGCGAGACTCAATTCCAACGCTGCAACTTTTCCCTGCGGTTGGGGGTTTCACTCAGAGCGTGAGACTGCTGGCCGGATATCCTAGTTGCAGACAGTGAGTGAGAGTTTCCTCCAAGCGCCCCGGAAGTGGGCGCCCGCTTGTGTTACCGGATAGAGTGGCAGAGCAAGAGGTCTTCGAGTGGGCGGAAAGCCCGCCTGATTATGCTAGCAGCTCTGACTGACTGAGCCTTACCCAGAGCCCTGTGCTGAGTGGAAATAGAGTGCGGAGTTGCCAGCAATTTGAGCCTCTTACTATCCAGGCAGAGGCAGCAGCAACCCCATACCTGGACTATCAGGCTACTAATTGAGGAAGGAAAGACTAGGAGAAAGGCTCCAGGAACACGGACTCTCTCACTGTCAGAGCCTATAAATGCTAATGAGCCTCGACTCCCAACGAGAATAAAGCACAATACATGACATTGCCATAGAGACTTATCAACTGCACACCTCTACCTGAGCGTGCCAAAGGGGCAGAACCCGGGGTACAGAGTCACCGACCAGGAAGAGGGAGAGAAAAGAAAAAGCAAGAAGATAACCTCTCAAAATCAAGAATAATCTGCAGACTTTATAACCTATCCCATTTTATTATATTTGTTCGTTTGTTTCTCTTATCTTCATTCTTGAGACTTTTTTTTCCTCCTCCAATTTGGCCGATTAACTCTCTACCGGTCTTACTCTCTCCTCTCCCTGAACTACACTACCCATAAGTGTTACATCTCCCATTATCATTTCTCTTCTCTTCCTTTCTCTCTATGAGGGTTGCACTCCAAAACCCTTAACTCTCTCTCTCTCTCTCCTTTCTTTTTTCTTCTTTTAGTGGTTCCCTCTTTTTTTCTCTCTCTCTCTTTCTTTTCTCCCTCTATATTAGTTTCTTCCTTTCTCCTTTACATCTCCTCTCATTCAAACCTCAATAACAAACAAATTATCTTATCTGGGACTCAAACCTATGTTTGTGGCATTTTGGGGGGTTGTTACTTCACCTTTTTAACGCACTAGCAGTGCTCCCATCCCTGGCTCTCCATATTATCTAGTTCTTGTTCCACTAAATACAATAGTAAGTTTTTAATTTGTCCCCCCATTTTTCCATTTTCCTCTTATTCCTCTCATCATAACTCTTAGAAAACCAACACCTAAAAGCAAATCATTTTATTCTTGACCCAAATTTTTTCCTTATTTGCTTTTTGTGGGTCCATACGCTCTTTTTTTTTCTTTTTTCTTTTTTTTTTTTTCCTTTTTTTTTTTTTTTTTTTCTTTCTCTCTTTTTTGCCCCTTTATTACTTTTCCCCAATTCAGGCCCTCCATCACAGGCATTGTTTGTTATAACTCACAGTCCACCACAAGATTTTCTCAAGAAAGAGGGGAGAGGAGAGGAGAGGAAAAAAAGAGGGGGGGAATAATTTCCTTTTTTAAAAAAATTTTTATTTTATTTTATTTTTCTTTATTTCATTATTAATTTTTTTTAAAAAAACAACTCTTTTTGATTTGTTATTTTTTTATTTTTTTTAACTTTTTATTCTTTATTAAATCTCATTAATACTATCAACAAAACCACCCTCAGATGCCATTAAGGAAGAGAAAATCGAATATCATGGATACAAAAGAAAGAGAGGTAACACAGATAGATGAGGAAAAATCTATGGAGAAAAAATTTAATATATTGGAAACCTTGGAGCTAAATGACAGAGAATTCAAGATAGAAATCCTAAAAATCCTCCGAGATATACAAGAAAACACAGAAAGGCAATATAGGGAGCTCAGAAAACAACTCCATGAACACAAAGAATATATGTCCAAGGAAATTGAAACTATAAAAACAAATCAAACAGAGATGAAAAACTCAATTCACGAGCTGAAAAACAAAGTAACAAGCTTAGCTAATAGAACAGGTCAGATAGAAGAGAGGATTAGTGAAATAGAAGACAAGCAACTTGAGGCACAACAGAGAGAAGAAGAAAGAGACTCAAAAATTAAAAAAAATGAGATAGCCCTACAAGAATTCTCTGACTCCATCAAAAAGAATAACATAAGAATAATAGGTATATCAGAGGGAGAAGAGAGAGAAAATGGAATGGAGAACATACTTAAACAAATAATTGATGAGAACTTCCCAAGCCTGTGGAAAGAACTAAAGCCTCAAGTTCAAGAAGCAAACAGAATTCCAAGTTTTCTTAACCCCAACAAACCTACTCCAAGGCATATCATAATGAAATTGACACAAACCAACAGCAAAGAAAAAATTCTCAAGGCAGCCAAGAAAAAGAAGAATACAACATATAAAGGAAGGCCCATTAGATTATCATCAGATTTCTCAGCAGAAACTCTACAAGCTAGAAGAGAGTGGACCCCAATATTTAAAGTCCTGAAAGAGAGGAACTTTCAGCCACGAATACTATACCCATCAAAGCTATCCTTCAAATACGAAGGAGAAATAAAAATATTCACAGATACAGAAAAGATGAGGGAATTTATCATCAGAAAACCCCCACTCCAGGAATCACTAAAGGGGGTTCTCCAATCAGATACAAAGAACAAAAAAAAACAGAGCCACAAGTAAAGGCTCCAAGAAGAACACAATAAAACCAAATTTAAACTGTGACAACAACAATAAGAAAGAGGGGGAGAAGACGGAGATTAACAGTAGCAAAGGACGATGGAGTGCAAAAGTACTCACAAAATAGTTCGCTACAATGAACAGGGTAGGGACCCTTTTCATTACTCAAAGGTAACCACCATTGAAAAAACCACCACAGAAGCACATGAGATAAAAAAGATAGCAACAGAGGAAAGATGTATGGAATACAACCAAATAAAAACAAAAGATAGAAAAACGAAAGAGAAGGATCAAACAAGACACAAAACTAACAGAAAGCAAGATATAAAATGGCAATAGGGAACTCACAAGTATCAATAATTACACTAAATGTAAATGGATTAAACTCACCAATAAAAAGGCACAGAGTAGCAGAATGGATTAAAAAAGAAAATCCAACTGTATGCTGCCTACAGGAAACTCATCTAAGTAACAAGGATAAAAACAAATTCAAAGTGAAAGGCTGGAAAACAATACTCCAAGCAAATAACATCCAAAAAAAAGCAGGTGTAGCAATACTCATATCGGATAATGCTGACTACAAGACAGGAAAAGTACTTAGAGACAAAAATGGCCATTTCATAATGGCTAAGGGGACACTGAAACAAGAAGACATAACAATTCTTAATATATATGCACCAAACCAAGGAGCACCAAAATATATAAGACAGCTACTTATTGATCTTAAAACAAAAACTGACAAAAATACAATCATACTTGGAGACCTCAATACACCGCTGACGGCTCTAGATCGGTCATCCAAACAGAGAATCAACAAAGACATAATGGCCTTAAACAAAACACTAGAGCACCTGGATATGATAGACATCTACAGGACATTTCATCCCAAAGTGACTGAGTATACATTTTTCTCCAGTGTACATGGATCATTCTCAAGAATTGACCATATGTTGGGCCACAAAAACAATATCAGCAAATTCAGAAAAATTGAAGTTGTACCAAGCATATTTTCTGATCATAAAGCCTTGAAACTAGAATTCAACTGCAAAAAAGAGGAAAAAAATCCCACAAAAATGTGGAAACTAAACAACATACTTTTAAAAAATGAATGGGTCAAAGAAGAAATAAGTGCAGAGATCAAAAGATATATACAGACTAATGAAAATGACAATACGACATATCAGAATCTATGGGATGCAGCAAAAGCAGTGATAAGAGGGAAGTTCATATCGCTTCAGGCATATATGAACAAACAAGAGAGAGCCCAAGTGAACCACTTAACTTC
The DNA here is from genome assembly GCF_036850765.1 of Saccopteryx bilineata. Lineage (NCBI taxonomy): Eukaryota > Metazoa > Chordata > Mammalia > Chiroptera > Emballonuridae > Saccopteryx > Saccopteryx bilineata. The sequence continues at coordinate 11,911,704 of NC_089501.1, read as the reverse complement.
CCACCTTAAGGAACTAGAAAAAGAAGAACAAAGACAACCCAAAACCAGCTGAAGAAAGGAGATAATAAAAATCAGAGCAGAAATAAATGAATTAGAGAACAGAAAAACTATAGAAAAAATTAATAGAACAAGGAGCTGGTTCTTTGAAAAGATCAACAAAATTGACAAACCCTTGGCAAGACTTACCAAGGAAAAAAGAGAAAGAACTCATATAAACAAAATCCAAAATGAAAGAGGAGAAATCACCACGGACACCGTAGATATACAAAGAATTATTGTAGAATACTATGAAAAACTTTATGCCACTAAATTCAACAACCTAGAAGAAATGGATAAATTTCTAGAAAAATACAACCTTCCTAGACTGAGTCAAGAAGAAGCAGAAAGCCTAAACAGACCTATCAGTAGAGAAGAAATAGAAAAAAACATTAAAAACCTCCCCAAAAATAAAAGTCCAGGCCCTGACGGCTATACCAGCGAATTTTATCAAACATTCAAAGAAGACTTGGTTCCTATTCTACTCAAAGTCTTCCAAAAAATTGAAGAAGAAGCAATACTTCCAAACACATTTTATGAGGCCAACATAACCCTCATACCAAAACCAGGCAAGGATGGCACAAAAAAAGAAAACTACAGACCAATATCTCTAATGAATACAGATGCTAAAATACTAAACAAAATACTAGCAAATCGAATACAACAACATATTAAAAAAATAATACATCATGATCAAGTCGGATTCATCCCAGAATCTCAAGGATGGTTCAACATACGTAAAACGGTTAATGTAATACACCATATCAACAAAACAAAGAACAAAAACCACATGATCTTATCAATAGACGCAGAAAAGGCTTTCGATAAAATACAACACAATTTTATGTTTAAGACTCTCAACAAAATGGGTATAGAAGGAAAATATCTCAACATGATAAAGGCCATATATGATAAACCATCAGCTAACATCATATTAAATGGCACTAAACTGAAGGCTTTCCCCCTTAAATCAGGAACAAGACAGGGTTGTCCACTCTCTCCACTCTTATTTAATGTGGTACTAGAGGTTCTAGCCAGAGCAATCAGACAAGACAAAGAAATAAAAGGCATCCATATCGGAAAAGAAGAAGTAAAGGTATCACTTTTTGCAGATGATATGATCCTATACATCGAAAACCCCAAAGAATCCACAAAAAGACTACTAGAAACAATAAGCCAATACAGTAAGGTCGCAGGATACAAAATTAACATACAGAAGTCAATAGCCTTTCTATATGCCAACAATGAAACAACTGAGAAGGAACTCAAAAGAATAATCCCCTTCACGATTGCAACAAAAAAAATAAAATACTTAGGAATAAACATAACAAAGAATGTAAAGGATTATATAATGAAAACTATAAACCATTGTTAAGGGAAATCGAAAAAGATATAATGAGATGGAAGAATATACCTTGTTCTTGGCTAGGAAGAATAAATATAATCAAGATGGCTATATTACCCAAAGCAATATACAAATTTAATGCAATTCCCATCAAAATTCCAATGACATTTTTTAAAGAAATAGAGCAAAAAATCATCAGATTTATATGGAACTATAAAAAACCCCAAATAGCCAAAGCAATCCTAAAGAAAAAGAATGAAGCTGGGGGCATAACAATACCTGACTTCAAACTCTATTATAGGGCCACGACAATCAAAACAGCATGGTATTGGCAGAAAAATAGACACTCAGACCAATGGAACAGAATAGAAAGTCCAGAAATAAAACCACATATATATAGTCAAATAATTTTTGATAAAGGGGCCAACAACACACAATGGAGAAAAGAAAGCCTCTTCAATAAATGGTGCTGGGAAAACTGGAAAGCCACATGCAAAAGAATGAAACTGGACTACAATCTCTCCCCCTGTACAAAAATTAACTCAAAATGGATCAAAGATCTAAACATAAGACCTGAAACAATTAAGTACATAGAAGAAGACATAGGTACTCAACTCATGGACCTGGGTTTTAAAGAGCATTTTATGAATTTGACTCCAATGGCAAGAGAAGTGAAGGCAAAAATTAATGAATGGGACTACATCAGACTAAGAAGTTTTTGCTCAGCAAGGGAAACTGATACAAAATAAACAGAAAGCCAACTAAATGGGAAATGATATTTTCAAACAACAGCTCAGATAAGGGCCTAATATCCAAAATATACAAAGAACTCATAAAACTCAACAACAAACAAACAAACAATCCAATAAAAAAATGGGAAGAGGATATGAATAGACACTTCTCCCAGGAAGAAATACAAATGGCCAACAGATATATGAAAAGATGCTCATCTTCTTTAGCTATTAGAGAAATGCAAATCAAAACGGCAATGAGATACCACCTCACACCTGTTCGATTAGCTGTTATTAGCAAGTCAGGTAATAGCAAATGTTGGAGAGGCTGTGGAGAAAAAGGAACCCTCATACACTGTTGGTGGGAATGTAAAGTAGTACAACCATTATGGAAGAAAGTATGGTGGTTCCTCAAAAAACTGAAAATAGAACTACCTTATGACCCAGCAATCCCTCTACTGGGTATATATCCCCAAAACTCAGAAACATTGATACGTAAAGACACATGCAGCCCCATGTTTATTGCAGCATTGTTCACAGTGGCCAGGACATGGAAACAACCAAAAAGCCCATCAATAGATGACTGGATAAAGAAGATGTGGCACATATACACTATGGAATACTACTCAGCCATAAGAAATGATGACATCAGAACATTTACAGCAAAATGGTGGGATCTTGATAACATGATACGAAGCGAAATAAGTAAATCAGAAAAAAACAGGAACTGTATTATTCCATACGTAGGTGGGACATAATAGTGAAACTAAGAGACATTGATAAGAGTGTGGTGGTTACGGGGGGGAGGGGGGAATGGGAGAGGGATAGGGGGTGGGAGGGGCACAAAGAAAACAAGATAGAAGGTGACAGAGGACAATCTGACTTTGGGTGGTGGGTATGCAACATAATTGAACGACAAGATAACCTGGACTTGTTATCTTTGAATATATGTATCCTGATTTATTGATGTCACCCCATTAAAAAAATAAAATTATAAAATAAAATAAAAAAAAAAAAGTTAATTAAATATAAATTAGTAGGACATGAGGTTTTCTTTCTACTAGTTTGGAATATTTTTAGTTATTACCAAAGAGTGACCTGAATAAAAAAACCTCATTATTGTTTAGTTTAATAGTTATATATTTTAATTATTTTTCAAGATTTTGCAGTCCTTGGCAATAAATGTTTCTAAAATGTACAAGAAAATGACAGGACTTAAAACAATAGCTTCTATTAGAACAAGCATAATATGTTAATTACATAAATTGTACTTGTTTTGGCACCAAAGTAGCACATGTACAGCACATTCATACATATATAATCAAATTATTTGATCAACATAACAATTGCATAGATGGACCAGAATGTATATACGCTAAAAGAAAACACTGCTTATTAAGCTGGAAAAAGGAATATTTCTTAGTAATTTTAGGAAAAACAGAACCAAATCCATATTATGTTAAATATTTATTTTATAATCTTCTCTTATTATTAGTTATTTCTATGTTAGTTCTCAATTATCTATCAGAAATATTTCCCAAAAGAGATAAAGATTTGTCTTTAGCTCTAGTCCAAATGCATAGATAATAGCGCCCTCTAAAATATTCTGTTATCCATAAGCTTTTGAAGAACCAGAAAGTTCAATCCATTATCTATCATCTATCTGTCTATCTGTCTATCTATCTACCTATCTATCATCTATCTCTCTATCTATCATCTATTCATCTATCTATTATCTGTCATCTATCTGTTTATCAACAGAAGATCATGTACATATGTGGATTCGAGGCAAAGGGGCAAATCTTCCTTTTCACACCCAGTGTGGACTTGGCACTTTCATTCCTCTGTTTTCTTTATCGGGAGCTGGGTTTTAGACCCCAACTTTATTCCAGATGTAGTAGAAGCAAAGGCCACTGTTATGTTGGGGGAAACTGAGGACCATGGATGAAGGCCACAGGTCATGAATATTGTCATAGACAGGGCAAAAAGTTTAAAATATAAAACAAAGGTTTTATATTTTAAAAAGGTTTAAAATATGTGGTACTGTCCTTGATATATGGAAAGCAACATATAAGTATTACTTATTATCTTGATCACAATTGTGAGATAGAGAGGATTAGACTAATTTGCTTTTCCCCTTATTTATTCTTTTAGTTTGCTCAGCTACAGCCAAACAAAAAGCATAGCAGCCTTTTAATGTTCATCCCCTTTCTCTGTGTTTAAAGTTATGATTTTTATGCCAATATATTATAGATAAGACCTTTCATTGTGTTATATGCATATTTGGAGAAGATAAACACCATACTCTTTTTGCTCAAAAGTATCTGTCATGAGGTCAATGTAATGGCCTGACATTTTTTATTTATTACCAGAACAAAATAAATGCTTATTTTGAAAAATCAAGACACATAAAAAAGAAAAAACAAAAATTAAATCTACCTGGAAACAAAGCAAAAGTTCATCAGCCAAAGAATGATACAGTTCTTCTGTATCTGTAATCATGCATGCTATCCATTCAGCAAAGAGAACAAAGGAATTTCAGCTGCATGCAGTACAAATGAATTTCGCAAATGCAGTATTGAACAAAGGAAGCCAGTAGGGAATGAAAACTCCATAAAGGTGTGTTTGAGTTCTTCGAAGCTTTCTACCACTCACAAGAGGGTATATTGGATAAAGGGCCATGATGGCTCACTGCATGGTGGGATTGGCCAGACAGGATTATTTTTCTTATTAACATTCTTGGTAATATATGAGAAAGAATGTTAGCTATGGCACTGGTATTCTAAAGCATTCAGATAGTGTGGCCTTTTTCTTTCAGATAAGAAGAAATCTCTATAATAAACATAATGTTATGTTGTTTCCAATCTTGTTTTAAACTTAGAAAGCATTTTATTGTAGCCTATATTTTGTAGATGACATAGACGTATAATGCACCTGCAAGTTTTTTACCAGAGTTCGCTGTAACCCCCCTCCATAGCTTATAGGCGTCATATTTATTTATACTTGTTCATTGAATAACAGCTTATAAACAGCTTTTTATTGAATACTAAAACAACCTGACTTCTTTAATTAATTTTGTTTTTACAACTTTTCTTATAATTTCATCTATTTATATATATAATTTTGTTTGGGGTCCCTTTTCACTTTCCTCAGTGCATCCTCTCCTGTTTATCACAATTATACAGAGATAATGCACACACTTTCTGGGTTCTAATTCCTGATTAAAGTGTGTTGGGTAAGGAAGTGTGGTGGGAAAAAAGAGAGATGTGCAATTTAAATCTACATTTATATTCATATTTAGCCATATCTTTTATTCTTTATGCAAGAAGCTGTTACAAGGAGTTTATTCTAATCCTGTTACAGCAAAAAGTTGCTTTCTGACTTTCCTTCCTTGCAGGAATCTTGCTAATTACAAGTATATTTGCATTTCTGTAGATTTCATTATCTTCGTGGGATTTTTTTGATAGAGACCTGTTTTTAAGTACTTTTTGAAAAATTTATGTCCTGTACATTTCTATAGAAGAGGGAGTCATCTCTCTTTCCACATCTCTGTAATTACCTATAGTTTCTAAACATATATTCTATGTTTAGTTCAGAAGTTAACTTACTCTGTAAATATTTTATTAGAACTTTTTCCTCTAGTCTAAAAACATTTAAAAATATTTTGTCATCCTTTAATAAAATTTATTTTTTGGTAGAAAGTTTTTTCACTAAAAAAAAAAAGAGCCATGTCTGAGATTATGATATATAAAAATTAATCAGAATTAAGATATTTGTTTTTAGAAAATATCAGTTGGATAAAATATTATTCATCTATGTTGTAAAGAACTTAATAGGTTATTTTGCTTGTTGAATTAGGGCTTTTCCAGTTAAAGTAGTACCATTAGCCTACAGGGTATTGATTTCTTCAACAACTAGAGGCGACACAAAGCAAAATATTTTCTCTTCCACTTGAGTAACTATAACTATTCTGTGCAAAACATTCAGAATCTTATTAACAGAAATCATATATAGGTAAACTTGAATATATCATTTTTCTTTAATTGCCACAATAAATTTCTGTAGTATTTCCCATTTATTAGAGAAAAATGCTACTAGCTATGGTATATTATCAATAAATCTATCTTTACTGAAATCACACAGCAATACATGAGCAGCTCCATGCCTAGATTTTATTAGTTTACAAGACTAATTCTAACTTTATTTTACAAAAAGTAGCATCAGCAAAATACACTCTGGTTTGCACCAATTTGTGTATTTAATCGAACCACTTGGTTTTCAATAAAACATATCCACATAATTCACAAGCATCATCAAGGAAGAACCGATTTGTGAAACCAGGTGTAGGAGTCCCACTGTTTCTACCCATTTTACTTAAATGTGTGCTTTAATCAGCATTATTGAAAGGAAGATTGCACCACCACTACAGGCAAAGCTGGGCCCCCAATGATGATTTAATATTTGTTTTGTAAAGACTGAATATCTAATATAGTGCCATATGAATGAAAATATTTAGCCTCTTTGATATTTCTGTTCAGTATTTCTAGATCTAATCTACTTGGAATATGGCAGGCTTCCAAGTAAAAAATTGTTTCAATAATTCTACTGGCTGTTTGCATAGTTTATAAGTATGTGTCCAGATTTTCAAACTGGATTTTTAGATCAGGTTACTTAGGTTGTTGGTTGTTACCATAAAGCTACTATGAGTGCTCATATTTTTGTAATATTTATGCTAAAATGATTGAAATAAAATTAACCAAAATGTGTCACTGTCCTGTGCTAAAATATAATTCCAGCATAGGCTAACAAAGTCATGTCCTAATGTGTATTCCTATATAAGATATGCCAAACAAACAAAAAAAGGATCCTTTATGTCCTTTGCTAGCTTTTAATTTTGAAAGTAGACAAATATCTGAAATAAAATACTTAACAGAATTTTTATTGTTTCCCAAAATGGTAAAATCAATTCATTATTTGTAACTATTATATTAATGTTATTCATTTAAAAACTATTTTAAAAAAACATAGTTTATAAAAAAGCTTTTTTTTTATTTCCCCTTATTTTATAAATATTAATCATTTTCTTTAGAAGTAAGTAAGTAATACTAAGTTTCAACTTAAAGTAAGTCACACTGCTGAAGATAAGATTCTAATGACAATGAAACCTCACCAACTTGCTTTGTAGGATGAAATGGATGGTATGAGTGATTTCTGTTTTCAAATGATAACTGGAGGAGAACAAACCTAGCATACATTTCTTGATGCATGAAAACAGGTAGATATTCCATAGTTCTCCAGGCTGAACATGATCATTTTTTAAGAAGGACAAAAGATTATAATCTATCAAGTAAAGAGTTCTTTAAAAAACATTTTTTTTTACAATATTTACTGCAGGTTTTATGTATCTTACATTAATTCCAAATCTGCAACATATTTTCTTTCTCTCACAATTTAAGCCCAGAATCTTACTTTGGAACCACACACTGCACAATTCTCAGTGTTATATGTCTGTGCAATTCTTTTTCCATTTTACTAATTTCTTCTCAGTCAGGATTTTTGCATGGCATTTGCTGGAGGCTGAGCTTATAAGACACAAAAATGTCAATCCTACTCACTCAAAAGTTTAATCAGTCCTCATGTGTAGCAATGGGTAGGAAAATCATTCAGAAAGTTTACTAGCTTTTTGAAACTGTACTGACTAGCTTTGTTTGGCCATTCGGCCAATAATACCCAATCAATAGTTTCAGTGTGGCAGGTGTGATTGCACAGTCTGGGCTCTAAGATAGATAGTTTTTCCACTGAAAGCATCAAAATAGGCACCATCCCTCATGGTCTGAACCATCTATTTAAATGGAAGTCTGAGTTGCCTTATTACCTGTACTGATGCCTCCCCTATAGTATTCATGGCCAAAACCAGAAGATGCAAAAATAAACATTAAAGCTTCTCAGAAACATGAGAGGTAACTACCACTTTATGATATAATTCACATGAAAATCTCATATTTGTCTTTAAAACAACTATCTGTGCATATATAGAATGGTAATCTAGAGGAAAATAACCATGCACTTTGGGCTGGCTCGAAGTAGGAAAATACCTCATTCTTTTCCACCCACTGCATTTTACTCCACCATAATTAGACTTCTAACAACAAACAATGGTATCTAAATTTTTTTCTGTTTTATAAACCACCACATCAAATGGAATTGACCATTTTAATATGAGATCACCTATAACTCATATCTTATAAAAGTTATGTCATTTTATTATCACTTATCTAATGCTCTACTATCAAAATATATAATTTTTTGAATGGTTAAAGGAATTGTTTCACTGTGTTCCCATAATGTCTATTGATATACTTTTTAGAGTACCTCCTCATCATCCCCTTCTCATTTGGTTTTAGTGGGAAAACTTTTTACACATGCGTTCACAAAAGTGTAATTAACCTATGATCTACCAAAGTCAATTTTAAACATTGTTATTCACTAAGAAGCAACATAAGTGGCATAAACTGGAAGAAATAAGAAAGTTAGGATTTATTAATTTTCCATTGTAGCTTTAAATTTAACCAGTTTTTGGACAAACACTGATATAAAGTATCAAGTTTAGAAGTACATGGATCCAATAAATCAACAAAGAGACTAAACCTTTTGTATTTACTAAAACCAGAAACATTACTCCTCCTCTTCACGTTTTTGCGAGAAATAAAGAATCTAGGTAACTGGTGGAGGGGGAGGGGATCTCAGTTATTTTATGGTTGTCATCTACTTTTTCCATTCAAGAAAGCATAATTTTCTCCGGGAAGGAAGCAGATTTTATGCCTCGGGCTGGGCATAAATCAAACAGAAATGCTATAGTGTAGACTGTAATTTTATAAACTATCATGTTGTGGAAAATAGAGTTAAGCTGCAATCTATGGTGCAGTTACCATCCCTCTGAGGAATAACTGAGTAATGGGCAAGCAGCTCCACAGAGCTTTGGCTATTGTGATCTTTTGACAACTCTAGAGAATGGCTGGGCTTCTTCAGGGAAATGATTTGGGGAAATTTTTCATAATGCCTGATATAATACAAAGGTTGCATATAGGCACATTTCAGTAAAGCCAGGAATATCTTTTTCATACTACAAACATATTTTAAACTATTTAAAAAATAACATTTTCTCCCAATATTTATAATAACAGCTCTAAAAATTGTCAGGCATTTCTTCAAGAGAGTTTACACAGAAGAGAAAGTTTTTTTTATCACAAGCTTCTAGAATAGTATTAATTTTTAATAAAACAAGATATGTTAAAATTTGATGAAGTTTCTGAATATCACAGTTCACAATGATATAAATCTAATAAGAAACTGTGAATCAGCTCCAGCACAACAGATCAGCTGGGACAAACAGTGAGATATAGTCAATAGTGATTTTTAGCATTTACCTTGTATTTCAAAGAATCATCAACTCTTAACTGTCTGGTGTGCTAAGAGCTTATAGCTTTTACTCTTTGGTTCATTCTCTGCTGCCTGCCTTCTGGGTATTTCCAGTCACCAGGCATCTCCATCACATGCTAGCCAGAGGAAAAGAAATGAGGGGACTTTCAAATCACTCAATTTCATTCCTCATTCCAGTACTTTTCTTTTTTTATCAGACCAATGGAGGATACTTTGAAATTCATCACTTAACTCAAATATTACATTAACTTCATCTGTCTCTTATTCATATTGTGTCACTTGAAATTACAAATATTACTCACTTTTGACAACTTAAGCACAAAATATAGAGTCTTAAAGATATGTTTTTATGTTTTGCGCAGAGAACATTACAATTGAGGAAAGGCATGGCAAATTCTTGTGAGTTTAATCTCTCAGAATCTATGTCAGGTATTTTGATTATAAAATTCATACATATAGTTTATTGTAAGGAACCAAACCATAATAAATAATTCTGAGTACCAAATGTTATAATTTAATATTACCAATAACAATAATGCATTTATTCTGCTATTTATTTGTTCAATCATTTATTATCAGCTTTGTGTGTGTTATAGTATGTGTAATAACTCATACCATAATTATCTTCAAGAAGAACACATTTAAAAGCATTTATGTAAGTAACTAAGTTACAAAAAATGATAATAGCCTTCATTAAAATGTGGCCATACATATTTGGAAAACTAGAGAGAAGACAGCTAATGATTACTTTGGCTTGTTAAATATGGTAGCAATATTGATTTTTAACATTCCAGACAGACCAAAACTAATGTTTGTATTGTGGCTGGCTCTTTACCACAAGTTTACAAACAACATCTGAAGATTGTATGCCTTTCTTTTGAGCTCTAACTCCTCATCTCGCTAAGCTTAGTCATTTCTAGTTTTTGCGTTAAAGTGAGAGCCACATGACTCTTCCTTTCAGTTGAAAATTAGAGGTTATTGTACGGTTATTTATTGACTTGATTTTAATATTGTTTTGTCTTAGAGCATAGGAAGGCCCAAGGAGAGAGAGAGAATGATGGGCAATGGTCTACAAGTGAAGCAATCAGAACACACACATCTTGTATGGGCCGTTTGTGGCACCCCACCCCCTGCAATAACAATAGTAACATCAAAGATCACTAATCACAGTTACCATAATAAATATAGTACTAAGGGAAAAAATGTGAAATATTGCAAGATTAGCAAATGTGACACAGAGACACAAAGTGATCACATGTAATTAGAAAAATAGCACTGATGGATTTGCCTGATACAGCGGTACTACAAACCTGCAGTTTATAAAGAAAAACAAATACAGTAGTTACAAGGTACAATAAAGTGAGGTGAGTCTGTCTATATGTATATATACACATACATTTATATTTATAAAGCTCAATTAATCATCAATTTGTATGCCTGAGATTTGTGTACTTTGTTGTGTAGATGTTAATGCCTCAAAGATTTGATACCAGCAATATGTTGGTTATTTTAATGGAATCAATAGGAAGGAGAAAAAAACTAAAGAAAAGAGAAAAAGTACTTCTTGAAAGTAAAGTACTTTCTATTGAAATATTCACAAAGAAATAGCAAAGGCATAATTGTCAAGTCTTGAAATCCACAGGTTTTTAATGTTAAAAATGATGCTATATTTTAAAACTCATAATCATAGAAATCACACATAGTCCACTGTTTCCTAGGCAGCCACTTCATTATTACATGGCTTTTTCTTTAAATGTCAAGTCCTTTTGGAACTTTCTTTACCTTTTATTGTGATTTTGTAGAGTATTACAAATCACCTAAGTTTCTTTCATTTTGCTAGGGTAGAAGCCAAAACTAAATTCCACTTTTGCAGGTGTGAAAAGGAAAAAGGAGGCTGGTAAGTGGTGTTGCTGAGGGTAGCAGGCCAGGACAATAGGAGTGAAATAGTTCCCCTGTGTCGCATTATTGGTTAAATGAGGCACCTACCAGCACTTTTTTTGGAGCTCCCTAGTTTAATGAATGGTACCACTATAACCTTAAGCATGTGAAAGAATTATTTTTTTTAATACCAGCTTCAACTATAGTGTGATAGAAAGATAAAATATCTTCTTTCCTAATTTTAACTTGATTTTCTGAACGTCCACTAGTTTACAGCATGAGTGAATGACAGTATGTAGGCTTCTCAAGATTGTAGACAAATTGAGATATTTCACATTGAACTACCCATTCAATTTTTAAATCTTTAGTTTAATCTTGTCCTAGGGAATACACACACACATTTTTATCACCATCATATTATTTTCTGGCCCTTTACTTTGGTTGGTTTTCCCCCATAAACTTGAAACTGCTTCAATTTAATCCCCTTCAGTCTCTCATAAAGAACTTGTCCTTTCTGAAATGCAAACTCTAATTCTGAAATCTAGTTCCCCTAGTGATTTTTCTTCTATTTAGGAAATGTTATTGAGATGAATGTAGAACCTCAATTATTTTTTGCTAATTATAGTTTTTATGGTGTTAGAAGTAACTAAGAGAGTAATGCAAAATATATTGATTTCCATTAATATGTCTTTGTCTATAATTACTGGGAAAGGGGGATCCCACAGGACAAATGTTATTGTGAATAAAAAGTTCCCTGGAAATGGGATGAGTAAAATGACTGCATTTTGTCTCAGTGCTAATATGCTTCATCTTCATGGAGGTGCATGAAATATCCAGGTAGAAAGTTTTACATTTACCTACAAAAGATATAATCTTGGTGAGCTGTATTCAACTATAAAAAGTTAACTGACTAAGCTAGTAAAACCACAAAAATAAAAATATCAAAGAAAACAAAACAATATACCGTGGCTTTTAAGTTTCTTTTTGTTCATTCTTTATATTATTTCCTTTGTGAGTTCTTATTACTCTAAAGCTATTCAAATTTCTTATTCCCAAGACTCTGCACTCTCGCTGCTCTTCTACGCGTGTCATTTGTCTCTCTGTAATCTCATCTATTTTAAGGTTGTATCCATTTCTATGTTCTAATGATTCAAATATATATATTTCTTTCTCTTAATTTTTTAACATTTTTATTCAATTTAAATTTTTAAAAATTTTTTAAATTTTAAGTTATTGTGTTTACATGGATTCAAGTGTCCCACTAAATATAACTCCCTCACTCCCACCCTCTTAAATTTCTGATAGAAATATTCATATTTCTGGTATTTAATAAAAACCACAAAGGTAAAATATGGTGATACTTTATTTGCCACTGTGTTAGGCACATATTTTATTTAATTACATATTCATAACAATTCTGTGAAGTATCTGGTATTAACTTTTCTTTTTTTTAATGTTAAACAGGATCAAATAAGGGAACTAAATTGTCTTGGCCATGAAGCTAGTAAGTGGTATATGTAGACTTATGATTCCACAAATAAAATAGTGTGTAGTACATTATGTCAGCCTCCAGAAAAATGTCCAAACAGATATCACTGTTTATTCAAGGTCTGTTCCTAATTTTGTACACATAATCTCATTCACGTAGTTACCATCCTCCCAGATGCTACATCAAAAAAATAAAGCCTGATAGTCATTTTAGATTGCTTTCTTTCTCTTACTCTTTATATTCAATCAAGCAACATGTTCTATGATCATAGTGTGTGGTTTATAGAGTTCTTTACTATTATTATTATTATTATTATTATTGATTTTAGATAAACAAAGAGAGGAAAGGAGAGAGAGAGGGAGAAGAGCAATCATTTATTTGTTCCACTTAGTTGAGCATTCATTGGTTGCTTCCTGTATGTGCCCTCACCAGGAATTGAACCTGCAGCCTTGGTGTTTCCAGAAGATATTCTACCCAACTGAGCTAACCACCCAGGGCTCTGTGTATTATGTTATAAAGCTTCCAGTTGTATCCATCCCCATTACCCGTAGTCAGCCCTTCATCATCTTTAACATATCAATTGAAATGACCTTGTAATCATTCCTGACTTCTTCAAATCTCCCTCCATACAACCACCAGAATGGTCTAATAAAGATGCAAATCAGACCATGCATCTCTCTTTTAAAAAATATTTTGGCAGATAATTACATTACCTGTATGAGAAAAACCACACTCCATACATAGCATGGCATCTTACATTCACCATGACATACCTTTTCCTACCTTTCTTTACCAGCATTTCAGATATTATAATATTTGTTAATACAATATTTAGTTTTGTATAATACTAACTACATACACAGTGGCATAAATTTCTTTAAATTTTACTTTTTCTTTCAGTCAATAAATATTAATTTTGCATCTATTCAATGGCAGGCATATGATAGTGCTTGAAATATATCAGAAATTACAATTAAGAGCACTCCTTACATGGATTCATAAGTATAGTCTTCAAAGGCATTGCATTTGTCCTACAATAAAGGCTATTTTTGACTTTATAAAGTCATTTAAAACCAAGACTTAGAAGAATTAAACTTTTTATTCTAAATCACTTAATTATATCTCAGGAATAAGCCCCAAAATTTTAGGAAATAATAATAATAATTAATAATAATAATAAATACAAAACCCAATAATCTAAAACTCACAATGTCTGGTATCTAACAAAGAATTGGAAATATATATAATTTATAACAAGGAAAACAATCAATCAATAAAAACAGACCTAGAAATGATACAGATGCCAGAATTAATTGAAAAGGATATAAAATCATTATTATGAATATACTCTATTTCAAAAGATAGGAGAAAGCAAGATTATGATAAAGAATGTTGGAAGATATAAAAAACACTCAAGTGGAACTTTTAAAGATAAAAGCAAAGATGCTGAGATTAAAAACACTCTAAACTAGGATTAACAGCAGATTAGATACTGCATGAGAAAAAGTTAATAAATTGAAGATATGCAATATAAACTACCCAAAATAAAACACAGTTAAAAAAAGTATTTTTTTTATAATTCCAGTGTTAAATCTTTGAAGCAAGGTGTATTCAGAGAAATTTTCTATTCTTGTATTATCAACCTAGTTTCCTCCATTCCCAAGTACAACCTTTTAAAAATGTTTTAATTTATAATTCAATTGTTATATAAGCAATATATGTGTAGGTGTGTGTGTGTGTGTGTGCATGTGTGTGTATCTCTGGAGGGATAGAGAGATATATTTGTATCTGTTTATTATAGATGATACTATACACTTTATTCTACCTTGGCTTTCTACTTAACACTTTGGGAGAACATTCTATATTAGTTTATGGACAAAATCTTTATTTCTTTAAAATAGATGCTGTAGAGAAAACAGCTGTGTTAGGCTTGTTTGCTTGCACTTTGCATGACTAATGTGTGAGCCCATGGCAAAGCCACGTGTGTGTGTAGCCTATTTAAGGATACAGGTACTTTCCCTCAGGGCAGGTCACTTGCCCACTGCCAGGAGAAGAGATTTTCCCTTTCCTGTTTGCCTGCCTACCATTGAGAGAATCTAATAAACAGAATAGCCCAATGCTTTCCAGCTCTGCAGTTTTTCTACCTTCTGCCCAAATACAGTGTGAACCTGCTTGGCCACGACTGGCATTACAGATGCCAAGCTGAACATTGTTCTGTTGTTTATCATACTGGTCTTCTATGGATGGATATGTGGGTAATTTCTGTCTTTAGATATTATAAACAGTGCTGCTGCAGTGAATAGCTGGTGCATACATCCTTCCATATTTTCCTGACCTCTTAACATTACTTGTTCCTTACATTTCACTATTCTTTACTTAAAATCACAAGAATATCAGTGAAATCAAGTTAATATAGGAGGCACCTCCGACATACAATCTATGTGAGATGACTGTTGAAATTCATATTAATAAAAATTATATAAACATTTATCCACTATCAAAACCTTTTTATATTATTGACCCTGAACACTTGCTGACTCATTTATAATCTCTGGTAATAATTAATTTGTTCAGAAAAGTTCAAGGAGTTTTTGGGGGAAGAACTCAAAGAATCAATTGTTAAGTTGACTATGTTTTCATTTTAGTAAGCTACTACTGCTTCCACATGAGAAAATTAACTAAGAGAGATAGAGGGACAAAAGAATTGAGGTTAAAAAAAGAGAGAAGAGAAAAATATGTGTTTATTATATATACAACTTTAAAAGATTATGGTGTGTGGTATGTATATACAATGGAATGTTATTCGGCTATAAAAATGAATGAAATTAGCCTAACTTGTGGTGGCACAGTGAATAAAGTGTTGACCTAGAATGCTGAGATTGCCGGTTTGAAACCCTGGGCTTGCCTGTTCAAGGCACATATGGGAGTTGATGCTTCCTGCTCCTCCCCCAACTTCTCTCTCTCCTCTCTAGAATAAATAAATAAAATCTTTTAAAAAAGGAATAAAATTATACACTTTGTGACAACATGGATGGATCCAGAGGATATATGCTAAGTGACATGAGTCAGCCAAAGAAAGACAAATACCATGTGATTTCACTTATATGTGAAAACTCTTCCAGTTTTTTTAATTCATGAGTCTCCTCTTCTCTCTGTAGCATCTGTTGTTGCCTGTCTTTCATGTCACTGATTCTTTCCTCTATCTGGCTTGTTCTATTAGCTAAACTTGCTACCTAAGTCAATTCATGTATTGAGTTCTTCATCTCTGTTTTTAAAGTTTCAATCTCCTTGGTAAGGTATTCATTTTGTTCACTAATTTGTTTTTTGAGCTCATTAAGTTGCCTATTGGTGTCTTCTTGCATATTTTTGAGTGTTTTCAGAACTTCAGTTTTGAATTCTCTGTCACTTAACTCCAAGACTTCCATATAATTGAGATATTTTTCTGGAAATTTTTTATTTTCTTTCTGAAATACGTCTCTGCCTTGTGTAGCCAGGGTATTCGCTTTCTTCTACCTTGATGGGATTTGGGAGTAGTATTATTAAGAACCCTAACAAAAAAAAAAACAACTAAAAAAATTGAAAAATTAAAAAATACAATAAAAAATGTAAAAATTTAAAAAATTATGACAAGAAGAAAAACCACTGGAAAAAAAGATCAACAGCAAAGGAAAAAAACAAAACAATACCAACAAAAAGAAGAATAAAAATATTAAAATTTAAAGAAACAAAATTTAAAAATGAAAAGGAAAAAAGATTAAGAAGGAAAAAAATGAAATATAAATTTTGGTTTTGAGAGGTTTCTTTCAGTAGATGTTGCTGTATTATAACTTTTAGCTCTGTGAAGTTCCTGGGCCGTCTGCTGAGATGTTGCTGTCACATTGATGTAGTCAGGGGCTGCAGGATGTTGATGGATGGGGTATGTTTTGAGGGCTTTACAGTTCTAGCAGTGGTGATCTCAGGCTTCTGAGCATTTCTTCCCATGTCTCAACAGACCTGGGGACCAGATGAGGAGCACCTCTGTTCTTCAAGGAAGAGAGTGGTTCCGGAAAGCTAGCTGAGCTGTGGGGTTTGTATTTGCCCCTCTCAGTACTGTGAGGTGAGGGAGGCAAGATCTGGGAGGCTGGAGCCATTCTTGAGCTTTCTCTGTCTCTGCCGAGTGCGGGCTGCAGGCCGACTGCAGAAACTCTGGTCGCTACCTCACACTTTGGCCACTTTGGTTTATCACCCCCTCTGCCCCTCTGTCTTACTGCTCCTCCCAGCAGAAGGAGACCCAGTCACTTTGGGTTTCCCACTCTGCACTCCTTAGACAAAACCCAGAGAGCCCAAGCTTTTCTCCTCCCTGTAGTCCAGCAGGGAGAAAAATGTCACTCCAGGTTTATCTCCTCTCCTCTCCAAAGCACACCGAGAATGCGTTTTATCTTCTGCCCCTCTTTTCACCTCATCCCATCTTTAGTCCATTCAGTGCTTGGATCTTTCAGGCACACCTGCAAGTCCAGCTGTGGTTCTTTTGCTGCATTATAGTTGTCCAATTTGTTCAAATTTCAAGGAGAGAGATCAGGAGTATCTCTCATGCGGCCATTACTTTCAGAAGTGGATTCTGATTTTCTAAAGAGTCTAAGATGTTTTGGGCTTCTTTCATTTTAAAGTTTAAAAGCATGGCCACCATTTAATGGTTCTGTGTACTCTAGACTTGTAAGGTCTGGCTGATCTGGAATAGTTTGCTCTGAATTTGCTGTGTTAAATTCATTTATATCTACTGTCTAAACTTAATTCCTGTTCCTCCTCTTGAGCAATTTGACTTAGTTGTTTGAATTCTTCCTCTGATTAATAAGGCTTCTTTAGAAATTAAAATAATAAAGAAGGTTATAAGTTTTGAATATAGCGTATTAAACTAGGAAATAATCAAGTGATATGGAAACTAAAATTTCAACACCATCAATTAATTGCTCTTATAAACAAAGGCTGAAAGATAGCTATAAAATTAAAATAGTTTTTATATGTGGGATATGGGATTTTGTGTGTTTTAAAACATATTTTAATATTCATAATTATTGTTTCAATTTTTAAAAACCCTTAAATGTACCATTCAAATAATCATACTGAATTATTGTGTGACATAAATTTGCTTTTTAAAAGTACAGATACATGATAGGTGGAAAAAGCATAGCCATTTTTGAATTTGGTAAATTGTATTTGAATAACAAGATTTGCTTTTTAAAAGCCAACTGAGAAAGAAAATTTTATTGTTTTAGAATCTGACAACTCACAAACCTGATTTTTTTTAGAAAAGCAGCAATTAAAACAGATATGAAGAAATTTAAGTTGAAGATAAATGCAAGAAAGAAGTTTCCCCATTCTGTCTTTATTTCTTCACATCTGTTCCTTGAACTCCAAATAAAATCTCAATTTTTTCTGCTTTTCTCTTCTATGGATAGAAATGGCATACGTTTATTGGCAGCAATGCTTGTCTGACATTTATTAAAGTGTACTTTCCTTAAAAGAAAGTTAGTGTCGTATCTTAAGCCTGTTATTCAGCCTTTGTCTTTTCTTGCCTTTTGGCAAGCTTTGTAATGTTTGTTGAAAGCCAAAAGGCAGGTTGTATTGGGGGACAGGAACATGGAAATAGACCTTTAGTATAACAATTTATGTTGCTAGGAGTGGGCTATATTTAATATTTATTGTAGCTATAGGCGCCGTGTCCTTGTTTTTTTTCCCCCTCCTAACTCCAGGGCTCTCTTCCTCTGGTACTGCTGTGCAAGGAGAATCTGCTTCACTCTCATAAAGTCCTGCAGCTGTAGTTCACTGCTGTTATCCTGGGGCTGCCTTACTATGGAGGTGGAGAGGGAAGGCACATTCTGTGATCTTCCAATTAAGCCTTTAAATTAAGTTGGTCTGTGTATTGGGGCTATGGTCTTCACAAGTGTTTCAGATCGACCTCTATTGGTGTAAGATTTTCTCCCTGCTGCCTACTTGGCTTCAGCCTTCCTATTCTACTTCCCTGAAGCCCTGTCCACATTGATTATTTTCCTAACTTTTAGGAGAGAAAAGCTGGAAGAACTGGGGTGAGAAGGAATTGTTTACCCCTGCTGGATAAGGTTTTGAAATTGTGTTGTGGCAAAATGTCCCTTTTTGTTAAGAAGACTAGCACTGGTTTACAAAGATCCCAAGAGAAGTCATTGAGTTTTCATTTGTCAAGTGCTTCTTATTGTAAGAATGGGAACAATGATATCCAAGGTCTTTCCTATGTAAGAAACTTGAAGCTCCTGCATAGTGTTTTTAATCAGAAGCATTAAATTTAACTTACTTAAATTTAATAGTATAAAAATAGATGTTGAATCAAGGAATTCATTAGCTTTATTAAGATAAGAAAAACATTATAAACAACATTTTAATGTTGGAATGATTATTTTATACCATGTATTCCTTCTTAATTTCATATACTCAAAATGGAATTTTGAAAAATACTGAGAAAATGAGAACATTAATGCATTTATATTTCATCTCACTCTGCCAACTATGTCCTAGTATTTTTTGTTGCTTCTGATGTGCCTTCCATGTTGACAGTGGTTCATTTTTATTTTTTCTTACCTTCTTGATTTCTGCCATTGTGTTATTTATCTCCTTCTGTAACTTATAATTTCTTTTCTGAGTCTGTTTCTGGAAATATCATATTGTTGCCAACTTCTTTGATTCTATGACAAAATAATTATCAACATTTTTCCACAGTACTCGTAGGTAAGTTTTCTTGTGAAGTATGCATTTCATGTGCTTTTTTTCTTTCTCTTCTTTTTTGGTGATAAATTATCAATGTCTAATGCTAGCTTTCTTTTTCACATTATTCTCATTTGCTGAAGATGTCAGGTATACGTTTGAAAAAAACAGGGTATGGAAAGGAGATAAATAGAACTCTAGTAATCTGCAGTATTGACTCAGCTTGATGCCTTTTACCAAATCCATCTTTTTTTAACCCAGGGAGAGAGTCTCTTCCAAAGCTTCCAGCACTCAGGTGTCAGCATGGCTCATGACTAAATGCTTTCATTTGAAGTTTCTCTTCATCATGTTCACTATCTGCTTGGCCTTCTCCTATGACACTCTCTCCTGGTAACTTCCTTTGGCTAAGGGGCTATATTATAGTAAAATAAGTGGCTTGAAAGCACAATTTAATTTTTTAACTCCACTCTCATTGCTGTTCTCACTTGTCACACTGAGTCACTAGTGAAAAAACTTGTACTTCTGCCTTGGCTCACTCAATCTCAGTTTTCTCATTCTAATCAAGGGATCATTAAAGACATTTTTTCCTAACTGCATCTCATAATATTAAAGGAAATTGCTTCCAACCGGGCGTGAGCAGGCTTTTGGTCACCTTGCAGTTTCCTCCTTGGTTTAGGAATGTTTTCCAGCATCTGGCAGAGGATCGCCCATAGTTTTTGATTGGAGTGCTGGCCTTAGTATTTTTTCTTGTTGCTATTTTAAGAATGAAAGAAAGGAGAGTAGACCAGAGGGATAAAAAATGTTCATTTCTGACCTCAGAAAAAATTTTTACTTACCAGTTAAAATAAATAATCCATAGGGAAAATAACAAAAACAATAAATACCACTCATCTCTTTCTGTCATTAACTTAAGAATTTTTTGAACAGCTACTAATACATTTTTGGCTTTGAGGTTAGCTATGAAATATTTTGGACAAATTTTAAGGTTAATAAATGTGTGTCCAATTGGAAGTAAGCAGCAAGAAACTTTTAGTTGAAGAACTTTTATCTCTAGAAATTATTCTGTGCAAACCTTTGTAAAATCTGAGAATATTAGGTCTCAGAGCACATGAGCAGACATATCTGCTACTTGAGCATCTTCAAGGGCGATGTTGAATATTAAATTCTCAGAGTGTCAAGGTTGTTCTTTCTTTCTACAATATTATATGTAGATTATTAGAATTTCTTTTGTATCACTATCTCTATGTTTATATTTATATATCCACCTAGAAGGGTATATGTTAGCATACAACTAGGACAGAATAAAGGAGAAATTTCTTTCTGAAATAAATATATGTATAGACTATATTTAAGGGCTAACACACAAAAAATGATATTTTTATTATTAATTTCTTTTACTTTATTATAAAGTTTGAATAGTTAATGAAAGAAGGAAATACCATTTTTGTTCTAGAATATAAATGTAAAAATAGTATTATTGTTATAATGACAAATGGCATCATTCCTTATAAAAGTACCTTCTTTAAGGTATAGATTTAGTTCAGTTCTTTTAGGACTACTATATATATTGCATTTAAGTTGTCTAAACACTCCCAGAGCACACTTATACAAATGTAATGAATATGAATAATTCTTCCATATCTACTCTGAGGAAAAGACAGTTTTTTATGTACTTAGAATCTCACAATATGTTCACTGCCTTTTGTTATTACCTTACTTATCTGAAAAAGTGCCTAGTCCATTTTTACTGTTAAATGAATATTGTGTAATTGCATAGCAATTTTTAAATAAAATTTAAAATGACAGTGAAACTAAACCACTAAAACAATGAATGACAATGCAGAATATATATAAGAGAGGGAGAGAGAGAGGGAGAGAGAGAGGAACAGACAGGGACAGACCAGACAGGAAGGGAGAGAGATGAGAAGCATCTATTCTTCCTTACAGCACCTTGTTCTTCATTGATTGCTTTCTCATATGTACCTTGATGTAGGGGGAGGAGCTACAGCCAAGCCAGTGACCCCTTGCTCAAGCCAGAGACCTTGGGCTCAAGCCAATGACTTTGTGCTCAAGCTAGCAACCATGGGATCATGTTTATGATCCCACACTCAAGCCTGCAATCTGATGCTTAAGCTGGTAAACCTGTTCTTAAGCCATTGACATTGGGTTTAAAACCTAAATCCTCAGCATCCCAGGCTGATGCTCTATCCATTGCACCTCCTGGTCAGGCCAGAAAATAAAATTTAAACTCTTGAGAACTCTGGAGCTCTGGATTTCTGAATTAAGAAAAATAATTTTGAGAAAATTTTTCTTTGTATCTAAAACTCTTTAAAGTATCTAATGTAGTTTCTTAATATGATGAAAATACAATGTGATAAATAACATATGTATTATAAGTTAAATATTTATATTGAAACTTGAATATATTGCTTCTGTTTTGTTAGAATATGCCTTAGACTCAAGTACAAAACTGACCTTCTATCTACCAGTTAATAAAGTAAAACGCCTGAAAAACAACATAAATAATGAGCAATTTCCTTAAAGCATTATTTTTAAAATGATCATAAATATATGAGTTTCTAGTGATATATACATTTAGTTAAACTTTAGCACTAAGATATCAGGGTATATTATCACATAGCATTGATGCACATTATAAAACTATGTTGTGTCAAAAGTATAGAACTACCAGCATGCAACAACTTGTCAGCAAGGCAATTAAATACTTACAGCATGTTTCTTCTTCAAAATTAAAAAAAGAAGAAAGAATAAAAAAGGAGCCAGCAGTTTTTGTTTATGGTTTAAAAACAAACAGAAGACAAACTTTAAAAATATTATTTCTGCCATACACTAACAATTTTACAGAGTATCAATTGTATAAGAGAAGAGCTTACAACTACATTAATAGAGATCCACGCATAACCATAATACTCACATAAACCCAACTTGTCATTACTGGTAGCAAAGTTGGAGAATTAGTTGTCTAATGTTTTTAGAAACAATGCAAATAACCTAAGGATACTGTGGAATTTTTATAATCGATATGAGTGTGCATTCTTTGAAATTCTACAAATAATCTCAGGTGTATGGTACTCCTTAAATTGAGATATGATATGACAAGGCAAGCTTAGAGGACTCTAGCAAGAGATGGCTTCTCACTCTGGTAATATAATGTCAGATGCAAGTTTTCTTTTATTCCTACCATAATTTACTAGTCTCAAACACTTTTTTTTACATACATTTCCTTGAGTTTCCCTACAAACTCCATACTCTCCTACAATGGAATGCATTCTGTCTTTTTCTTTTCTTTTCTTTTTCTCCCCAGAGAGCTAAAATAGCTAGTTTTATAGGGTAACTAATCTCCAGTCTTCAAAAAATCATGGTTGTAAATTTTAGAAATCATTGTTTTAATTTCAACCTTATCTAAAGGTATTTTCATTTTTACTAATGAGATTTTTCTCAGGTGGCTGGGATACTTGTTCTCCATTTCATCTAGTCTCTTTTTCCAGCAACTTTATGTTTGTCCTTTTTTTTTTCTGTCAATTGCTCCATGACTTAGCAGAAGTGACTTCCCCCATCTTATTGAGGGAGGAATTAACATTTTTCTGTGGTAGGTCAGAGGTATCTTCTCTGCTGATGCAGAAATTTTACTCTTGCTTTTCTGCAAATTGCTGGTTCAATTTTCCATTCCCTTCTTCTGATGAGATTTTTCCATTCCATTTGATTTTCCATTCTCTCCTTCTGAAGATTGTTGCCTCTAAGTTGAAAATGGCACATATACACTATGGAATACTACTCAGCCATAAGAAATGATGACATCGGATCATTTACAACAAAATGGTGGGATCTTGATAACATTATACGGAGTGAAATAAGTAAATCAGAAAAAAACAAGAACTACATGATTCTATACATTGGTGGAACATAAAAACGAGACTAAGAAACATGGACAAGAGTGTGATGGTTACTGGGGGGTGGAGGGAAGGAGGGAGAGGGGGAGGGGAAGAGGGAGAGGCACAGAGAAAACTAGATAGAAGGTGATGGAGGACAATCTGACTTTGGGTGATGGGTATGTAACATAACTGAATGACAAGATAACCTGGACATGTTTTCTTTGAATATATGTACCCTGATTTATTGATGTCACCCATTAACATTAATAAAAATTTATTTATAAAAAAAAGAAAATGGCACTTTCAAGAACTTATTTAGTCTTGTTTTTATTCTAAATAATGTCTTCTTTCTTATCTAAGAATTCTTAATGCTTTCCCAGATGGAATTTTATTAATACTTTCATGTATTTAGTAGGGCTAGGTGAGAAACACAAACCCAGAGGCCCATAATTAGTGACAATTCTGGCACCAGGACCCAAATGTTTTGATATTGAGGCATTTACCCAAAATTTCAGGTATTTTTAATTGTATCCCAGAAGAATCTAATATGGATTGCATTTATGTACTTGACTGACCAGGTTGCATGAATTATTTTAATAAAATAGAAAATAATACTAAA
Organism: Saccopteryx bilineata; assembly: GCF_036850765.1. Taxonomy (NCBI): domain Eukaryota; kingdom Metazoa; phylum Chordata; class Mammalia; order Chiroptera; family Emballonuridae; genus Saccopteryx; species Saccopteryx bilineata. Next base: position 11,887,562 of record NC_089501.1, on the reverse strand, counting down.
ATATAGATTCTACTGCTATGAAAAACTTACATTTAAATTTTCTCATTACCTTCAAATATAGCTTCATCAAGTAATTAAGAACAGTCATTATATATTTTTATATATTAATAAATGAATGGTAAAATTTTCCCAAGGTCCATAGCAATAATATTATATGGTTAAAAAAATATCAAGGCCCTTGCCGGTTGGCTCAGCGGTAGAGCGTCGGCCTGGCATGCGGGGGGGCCCGGGTTCAATTCCCGGCCAGGGCACATAGGAGAAGCACCCATTTGCTTCTCCACTCCCCCCCACCCTCCTTCCTCTCTGTCTCTCTCTTCCCCTCCCGCAGCCAAAGCTCCATTGGAGCAAAGATGGCCCGGGCACTGGGGATGGCTCCTTGGCCTCTGCCCCAGGCGCTAGAGTGGCTCTGGTCGCAACAGAGCGACACCCCGGAGGGGCAGAGCATCGCCCCCTGGTGGGCAGAGCGTCGCCCCTGGTGGGCGTGCCGGGTGGATCCCGGTCAGGCGCATGCGGGAGTCTGTCTGACTGTCTCTCCCCGTTTCCAGCTTCAGAAAAATACAAAAAAAAAAAAAATCAAGATAATCTCTATTGACACTAAATCCATGTTCCCCCCATGCCATCATAACTTTTCTCCTTTGAATTATATCTTTAGGTCATATTTTGGTTGACTATAATGCTGATGGTTGAGGCCAGGCAGGTTCACATTGGATTTGAGCAGACCACAGAAGAACCATGAAGCTGAAAGGCCTTTGGCATTCCTGTTTATTGGATTCTCGAAACAGTGGGAGTGACCAGGCAGAGGAAACCCAATTGTCACAGCAGGGGGGCAAGTAAACAGGAAAACTGCCCTTGACCGTGGCAAGCAAGCCAGCCACACCAAAACAAAATACCTGTAGCCTTATATAGGCTATACACACGTGTAGCTTTCTGCCACGAGCTCACACATTAGTCATGCTAAGTGCTTGTAGCCAGAAAACAAGAAAGCAAGCCTAACCACAGCTGTTTTCCCTACAGTCCACCTAAAATAAATGTATTCAAAATCAATCTTTTCTACATAGCTGGTGAAATTCTCAGGTCAAGCCAAATAAAAAAGCTTAATGTATATGGCTGTGTAAGGTCTAAGGTTTTGTTTTTGGTGGGCAGGGGTTCCCCCTCTCCTAACTAGCATTCTCTCTGGCAGAAAATTAAATTAAATTCATATAGTACAATATGCTTGTCATGAAACCATGCTAACTGCTATTTAGTATCCTTGAAATTGATATATTTCAGGAGGCAGCGATTAGTACTTGTTATACAGGAATGATTGTTAGGAAAAGCAGATGCAGATGTTTTAAATCTTCAAAAATAGAAAGCAAGTATTTCAAAGATGTAATAAAATTTAATGTTTATTTTTTTCAATGATTACCTCAAAAAGAAGTCAAAAGAATATTTAATGGGGATTCCATTATAAGAAAAACATTTGAATATTAAGAAAATTATTTTTTATGTGCTAAGTCATTAGCACAGGGGTTGGGAACCTATGGCTCATGAGCCAGATGTGGCTCTTTTGATGGCTGCATCTGGCTCACAGACAAGCCTTTAACAAAAAAATAATAAGGTTAAAAATATAAAACACTCTCATGCATTACAATACATTCATTTCTTACCACTCATGTTTATGGTTGTGGGTGGCTGGAACCAATCACAGCTGTCTTCCAGGACAACACCACATTTTCATGGGATAATGCATAAAATACATGAGTCATTGTGAGGTCAGGAAGTAAACTTCCCTCCTTTTAATCAAGTATTCAGCTAGCTAATTGCAGAAACCCTTTTGACGAAGAAGATGGCTAAAAGAAAAAAAGATGAGTAGTATCATACTTTTCAGCAGGAATGAGCAGAGGAATTCGCCTTTGTGAAGAGAGCAGGTTCTGCAATGTGTCTAATATGCAATGATAAAATTGCATCGATGAAACAGTCAAATATAAAGCGGCACTTCGACACATGCCATACTACATTTGCATCGAAATATCCAGCGAGGGACAGTAGGAAGAAAGCATGTCAAGCATGACAGTAGGAAAAAAGCAGTGTGCAAGCTAGTCATCAGCAACTCCATGTTTGGACCCAACAAAGTGGCTGGAATTTGGCTAGCTTTGCTGGTGCTTTAGCAATTTTAAGAAATGGAGAGCCATTCACAGATGAGGAGTATGCCAAAACATTCATGCTTGATGTTGCCAGTGAACTTTTTGAAGACTTTTCAGATAAAGACAAGATAATCAAATGAATAAAAGACATGCCTCTGTCGGCAAGAACTGTTCACGATCGTACCATCATGATGGCAAATCAAATTGAGGCAACACAAGTGAAGGACATAAATGCAGCACCATTCTTTTCTCTCACTTTGGATGAGTCAACAGACATAAGCCACTTATCCCAGTTCAGCATGATTGCAAGGTATGCTGTCAGTGACACATTATGTGAGGAAAATCTTGCTGTTTTGCCTATGAAAGAGACAATAAGAGGGGAGGATTTATTCAAGTCTTTCACTGAGTTCACTAAAAAAAAATCTACTGATGGATAAACTTATTTTGGTGTGTACTGATGGTGCTTCGTGCATGGTGGGGAAAAACAGAGGATTTGTAGTGCTTCTTCGTGAACATAAAAGGAGACCCATGCTAAGTTTTCACTGCATCCTACATCAGGAGGCACTTTGTGCTCAGATGTGTGATGAGCAGCTTGGTGAGGTGATGTCGCTGGTCATTTGGGTGGTCAACTTTATTATTGCCTGAGCTTTAAATGATCACCAGTTTAAAACACTGCTGGATAAAGTTGGGAATAACTACCCTGGTCTGCTTCTGCACAGCAACATGAGTTGATTATCAAGAGGGAAGGTGCTAAGCCATTCTGTGGCTTGTCTAGCAATATTCAGAATTTTCTTGAAATGAAAAACATCGAGCATCCCGAGTTAGCTAACACTGAGTGGCTCCTGAAGTTCTACTATCTCATGGACATGACTGAACCTCTGAACCAGCTCAATGTGAAAATGCAAAGCATTGGAAATACAGTCTTATCCCTTGAACAAGCAGTGTTTGCATTTGAAAACAAGCTGGAATGCTTCATAGCTGAAATTAAAACAAGTCATTTACTACACTTTGAAAAACTGGGAGAGTTTAAAGATGCATGCACAACAAGTGACCCTGCTCAACATCTTGATCTCCGACAGCTAGCGGGCTTCACATCTAATCTCCTGCAGTCATTCAAAGCATGCTTTGGAGAATTTCATGAGCGCACTCATGTTTTTAAGTTCATCACCCATCCACACGAGTGTGCAGTGGACAGCGCCAATCTGAGTTACATCCCTGGTGTCTCTGTCAGAGATTTTGAGCTACAAGCTGCTGACCCGAAGGCCTCAGACATGTGGGTGAATAAGTTCAAGTCACTGAATGAAGACAGAAAGACTTGCATGACAGCAAGCAGAGTTGGCGAGCAAACACAAGTGGGGAGAAATGAAAAAACTTCAACCCACAGACCAGCTGATTGTCAAAGCTGGGAATATGCTTCCCGTCACATACCACACACTGCAGCATGTGAGTATTGCTGTACTGACAATATTTGGCTCTATGTATGCACGTGAGCAGTCTTTCTCACATCTAGAGAACGTTAAGACCAACCTACGATCACATTTACGGGATGGAAGTCTCAACGCCTGCATGAAGCTTAACCTCACCATGTATCAACCAGACTACAAAGCCATCAGCAAAACCATGCAGCACCAGAAGTCGCATTAATGGTAAGAAGTACTTTATTCATCATTGGTTAGCAACAGCATAACAAGGTTATTAAAATAATTCAGAGACTTATTGTACTTTAAAAGTGTTGGTCTTACATAAAATATACGCATTTACTTGTATTTAGTGTTAAATATATTGTATGGCCTTCATGGAATTACATTTTAAAATATGTTGCATTCATGGCTCTCTCAGCCAAAAAGGTTCCTGACCTCTGAATAAGAACATGACTCACAACATTCAAAGGCTTAGAATATATACCAGCCACATAAACTTTCTTCCCATAAAAACAAATTAGTTGAGAATATAATTTAGCCAACTGGGAGATAAATAAAAAGAAGGAACTTAATAATGAAAGAAAGGTGTTTATTAGTTCATTGAATGCTTTTAAGTAGAATTGGCTCTGGGACTGGAAAATAAAAATGATAGTTTTAAGGATACATACTTACAAAAAGTAGTAAAACAGCCACAGAAATCTAAGTCACATTTTCACGAATATAGACAATATTGGACTGTAATTATGTAACATGATATCACTATATTAGCAATCATTTTTTAAATAAGCAGTTCCTGGCCCTGGCCGGTTGGCTCAGTGGTGGAGCATCGGCCTGGCATGCAGGAGTCCCAGGTTCGGTTCCCGGCCAGGGCACGCAGGAGAGGCGCCCATCTGCTTCTCCCCCCCCCCCCTCCTTCCTCTCTGTCTCTCTTTTCCCCTCCCGCAAGCAAGGCTCCACTGGAGCAAAGTTGGCCTGGGCGCCGGGGATGGCTCCATGGCCTCTGCCTCAGGCACTAGAATGGCTCTGATCGCAACAGAGCAGCGCCCCCTGGTGGGCATGCCGGGTGAATCCTGGTCAGGCACATGCGGGAGTCTGTCTGACTGCCTCCCTGTTTCCAACTTCAAAATAAATAAATAAATAAGCAGTTCCTTTTTTTTTTTTTTAATGTTTACTGATTTTTATAGAGAGAGAAAGACAGGAACATCAATCTGTTTCTATATGTGCCCTGATCGGAGATGGAACCAGCAACCTCTGTGCTTTGGCCCAATGCTCTAACCAATTGAGCTATTCAGCCAGGCCAGCAATCATTTTTAAAATACATTTCATAAATATATCAAAGTAACATCAGACACCTTAAAGTTATACAATGTTTCATTTCAAACTTATCCAATAAAAATATGAAATAATTTAAAAAATAAATAGCTTTGACTATTAATAATACATATATGGTTATAAAATAATTTAAATATAATAATAAACTATAATAGAAGGTATATCTCATATTACAATAATTTAAAAATAATAAACTTGTGTAGAAATTATCATTCAACAATAGAAATTAGAAATGAAAAGGAGATAGAGAAAGAAGCTTTGTGTTAATTTCTCATCTTCCTGAGGGCATTCAATATATATACTCTATAATTTTACCATAATTATTTACAGATTATCCATTCAAGTGTACATTGAAAAAATCTAATGTAATTAACATATAAAACATAATATATGTCTTCCAAATCAGTAGAAAACTATATTTTGATTTTACATGTTTTTATGTAACAAACTATAAAAATCCAAGAAAGTTATTCCAAATGAGAGATAGGAATAGGAAAGGTAAAAACATATAAATATAGAAGTCAGCAAACTACCTCCCATTGGCCAAATCTGGCATGCCATCTGCTTTTTAAAATACATTTTTATTGGAACATAGTCACTCCATTTATTTAGATGATGATATGCCTGTTTTCATGCTTCAGTTGCTAAAATGAGTAGTTGCAACAAAGATTGTAAGGCCTACTAAGCCTAAATTATTTGCAATCTGGTAATATTTTGTAAATATTACAATCCACAGAAAAGTTTTGCCAACCCAAGGTCCATAGTAATGAATATTTATACATTATTCCTTTCTTCAAATAGCTCATAAACTAATAGGGCAAGAGAAGGAAAAATAAATACAATTAGTAATATAAAAAATGCTGTTAGAAAGACATCTATGAAGTGTGACTAGAATGACTAGTTAGAACACACTAATCCCTCAAGTACCTTCTTTATCAAGCAATTGAGTGAGGAGAGAGCTTCACAGGGCATGTGTTATTTTTATTGGACCCCAAAATATAATTTCAGGTTTTCTAAGCAGAGAACAGAAAAAGCATCTGAGGCAGAGAAAATAGTATGTGAAGAAAGCATGAGGAGGAAAACAGATGGACATTTGGAGTCAGTGGGAAGTGATCAAAACAGAAGAAAATGACTTCTGTAAGTCTTCTCATTGATTATTCCTCCCTCCTGGATCTTTCTAAAGCATTCGTCACTTTGGGAGATTCTCATAAATACAGATGCTTATAAATACAGTTGCTTCCACACTCCAGAGTGTAAGCTTAATATTTGTGGAGAAAATGACTAAATGAATAAATGACCAAATTAATTTATGCAGTGTTCCATTAGGCATGAAAGACTACTGGGGAGTCGCAGAGGTCAAACAGCATCACCACCTGTTCACACAGATCCTGACTGAGTGACTTTTGGTACAGTTGCCACACCCAATACATTTCTTCTAAGTCATGCTGGCTTCACTGGCTCTACTCCCACCAGTCGGCAGAGCATCATTGTCCTTAATATAGATGATAAAAGCAAGAGCTCAATAGACAGCTTCCTCCCAAATAGTTATAAGCATTATAATATCTGCTTTGGACCAAAGTATTTCTTCTTCTAGCTATAAATATAATTTAAAAGTCCCTTTTCTGCAGTTTTATCTGGAGTTCTTACAGCCGCTTTGGTCACAAGCAGTCAAACATGCCCCGGCTACTTGCCCTGCTGCTTAGATCTCTGTGGTGTATTATTTCAGACTTAGCTGGTGTCTGACAAGAGTAAAATATAGCAATCCAAAATGTCCATGGTCTAGTTATTGTAGTTCCAGAGCCACAAACTTTAGCTCTAAGGTAATCTTTGGAAATGTAGGTCACTCAATGTGAAGGTCCAGATGAGAGTCCATAAACAAACTTGTCATTTATCCATAATCTAATAATGACAATTTTTTGCACAGGCCCAATTACTGATTGAAAGAAGCCATCATAAATTATTGTCACTTTGATACATACATATGTTTAGCTTATAAAGCTAATATTTTGTATTTATAAAAAAATATAGCTAGAAACTTTATGTAACATGATAACATCACAGTAAGTGTTTTTATGACTTTTTAAGCATCAAATACTCAGAGTAGGAATAATAATATATTTATAGATTTTATTACTTCAGATGAGATGTTAAATGTACATTTACCCTTTATTTAATATAATCATTACTTAGAAATATTATAACTTATTTTTACTTCTATCAGGAGAGTGATATTTCTAGTTTCATCGGTTGCTTAATATTACCTAACAAAATAGAGTTATTCTTTATATAACATTCAACTGATGTTCTTCCATGAAACAAAAAATTTTCTTATATTCTCTAGCCTTTCTAAAAAAACTAAAGTACAATTTTATGTTATGGTGAAACAGTCACACAAAAGGACTATGATTTTCATTTTCAAATAAGATTCTTTTTTCAAAAAAGGAAAAATCAAATTCCATTTCAAATTACATCACCAGCTGTATTAGGCCATGGTTGGTTACTCACCTCTGCAAACATGTAGCTTTATGCCAGATGAAACAGTCCTGGATATAAGACTTTCAAAATCTGTAGAGGAAACCCAATTGTTTGGGAGGTGTCATTCTTTAAGAGTATCCAGAGCTTTCAGAGGAAGAAGAAAAGTGAACATAAAGCTTAAATTTTCAAATCCAGGATGAAACTACTTCAAAATACATCATGCTTCATTGAGTTTTTTGGCATTTTTACACTATTGAGAAAAAGAGAGACTGTAGATATTATGAAAAATAAGAAAATAATTGAAAGGCATGAAATTTGAGTGAATATAAATCAATATTTAAGCATACCCACAGTTGTCTTATTTTTGAGTGTTTTTCTACATTTTCTTTTATTTTAAAATCTTTTTAGAACCCAGATGTTTGGCTGTTACTAAGACTATTTCAAGAACTATGCAACTTTGCAATAGAAATAATCCTACTTTTATTTTCAGTAGTCTTAAAGAAAAATAAATATGAATATATACATATAATTGAAAATGAGTGAACAATGATTTTCCTGTATCTTGTATATGATAAAATAAGTTTAACAAAATTTCTACATTAGTTATATCAATTTTTTTTTTTTTTTTGTATTTTTCTGAAGCTGGAAATGGGGAGAGAGAGTCAGACATACTCCCGCATGCGCCGGACCAGGATCCACCAGGCATTCCCACCAGGGGGCGATGCTCTACCCACCAAGGGGGAATGCTCTGCCCCTCCGGGGCGTCGCTCTGCCTTGACCAGAGCCACTCTAGCGCCTGGGGCAGAGGCCAAGGAGCCATCCCCAACACCTGGGCCATCTTTGCTCCAATGGAGCCTTGGCTGCGGGAGGGGAAGAGAGAGACAGAGAGGAAGGGGGGGGATGGAGAAGCAAATGGGTGCTTCTCCTATGTGCCCTGGCCAGGAATTGAACCCGGGTTCCCCGCATGCCAGGCCGACACTCTACCGCTGAGCCAACCGGCCAGGGCTATTTTGAGGCTAATAAACATGTCACTAAAACTTTTTCCTTATTTGAAATGTATGCTTTGAGCTTAATTGAAATATAAAACAAGGTAGTTTCAAAGTCTGTAGCCTTTTCTTTTTTCAAATTATAAGATAAAATTTATTTATGTATTTTTTTTTCTTCTTTAAATTTTATTTATTGACTTTAGTAAGAGAGGAAAGAAGAGAGAGAAAGAGAAACATTCATCTGTTCCTGTATGTGCTCTGACCAAGAATCAAACCACCAACCTCTGTGCTGCAGGACGATGCTCTAACCAACTGAGCTATCCAGCCAGAGCAAAGGTCTATTTACAAAGTTATTGATGTAGTAGAAGTGAACCAGCTGAGCTGTGTAAGCTCAGAAATCAAGTTACAGAGGCAGGAGGAGGGCTCGTGGAGCTTAGGATAAAGAAAGGCAAAGGTAAGGTGCCTAGAGGAGAAAGGAGGAAAGGAAAGGTGTGGGCATGTCCCAAAGAGGGAATGTGTGCAGCCCCTACATTTTCTTAACTGAGCTATTCTGAATTATGTGTAATAAACATAGTTTTGAGGCTCTTCTTTCCTACAAATGACTTTTTTGCAGGATAACAATTTTGAAAACAAAGTAATATTTGTTCCAATGATATTCTAAATTCTTTCCCTATATTTCTTACTGTAGAATTCATATTTTAAACATCTTTTCTCCATTTTATACTGAAAAATCCAACATCTGGTACAGAATAATCATTTGCCAATGGTCATTTCAATTTTATGGATTCATATTCAATTTTTTTTAAGAATGATTATTATAATTAAGCAAAGTTGAAAAAGTATATCACAGATGCAAATATTCAAAACTAAGTACAGTTTGACTAATTTATTTACAACTGACCAACAATTCATTGCTAGGTTATTTGGAAACATGTCAGGGAATTCATTAGAGGATGCTACATATGGTTGTTTCAGAGCAAAAGCTTCCGGAAAAATCAAGATTTAAAAAAAAAAAAAAAATAACACACTATCATTCCTGAACCTACTACATGATTCTAGTTAACCAGACTTTAACATTTAATTGTTAGAAAACTTCATCCTGAAATTTAATATCCTAGTGGTTATCTTTATTTATCATTTGCTAAAATATGCACATTAGGTAGACTTTGTTCTGAAAATGTAGTTAATACCACCCAGAATAGTCTCTTTGTTCTGGACATTTGTTAATACCACCCAGAATAGTCTCTAAGTATACTGAAAAACTTTCACTTTATAAATTCAAACTATTTTCATCTACCGTTACAGTATGAAAAAAATGAAAAGTATTTAGTGGATAAAAACTGAGCCATTATTTTCTTACACAGTTATAGACCCTGTATACACCTACACAGCTTTTCAAAGAAAGATTTTGTTTCTCTTTTTCAGTGTAAAGTAACATCATAGTTTCATTCCTGTGAGATATTTCCAAGTACCATCAAGATGAGAGAACTGACAGCACATCCCTGCAGGTAACAAGGTAAATAGTTCATCAAACTGTGACCATGATTAGCTGGATATGAGTGACAGTTTCTAGCAGTTCTACAGCACCTGAATTTCTTCAGAATGTTACTCTAGAGCAAGTATGGTTGGTTCAGCAAATTCCAATACTACAAGAAATGTAAAGCATTTTAGAGAAGATTAACAGAGGCCCAAAATGCAGATTGAAAGTAAGACAGTTAAAAACATTGTGTAAACTTATAACTTTGTATGTAAAATGCAGACTGTCTGTAATAAGCATAAAAATCATCCATAAACTGTGAAGAATTGGAAAGCCATGGTAATGTGACAATCCTGCAAAATAAACAGCCAGTAAGAAGAGCAAGCAAGACGGGAATACCTAGAATACATCTGAAGAATATTAAATGTGGATTAAGGTTTTATTAGCATAAAAAAATAATCATGCCGTCTTGAAAAATGAATATTTCCTGCTAACTGTTTCTAATAATTATGTTATCTAACAGCAAGCAGTTGTATTTTGCATTATGCACACATTCACTACTGCAATGGTTATTATCTTTATGTCCAAATGGTGAAAATTAGAATATAAGGATATGCACTGCAAGTTTTCCATAGAAGACTTTGAAGATCTCTACAGAACTCATAAGAATTTCAAATGATCAAGGCTTTGATGAAGAATTAAATATATTATCTGAATATTTGAACAAAGCTACAAGTGGGACCAAAACATTCATAAAAATGTGAATCAAAGACTATGGTATGGAATTCTCTTTATAAGAGCTTCTATGTTTTAAGGAACTTTTTGTCATCGATGAATGAACATTCTGAATTTTAACATATATTCAAATTTCAAGTCAGCCTAATACAGTGATTTAGATATTCCACCACCCTGCACCATTAACCATAGGAGTTTAGCAGAACTTCTAGCTTTTGGAGAGTTTCATAGTAGACAAAGAATTTAATATAAAAAAGCACCTATACTGCAGTTAAGGTCCTAGGGGTCCACAGAGCTGCTAGTCTCTGCTTAGACTCGGGCAATTCTAGAAAAAATATTTCTTACAGATAGGGGAAAGGACAGTCCAGATGGCCCCTGGGAATAAAGGTTAGACAGTTTGGATCTCAAGTCATTGAGAATAAAGTACCTATCAGTAAACTAAAATTCAGCTCACCCACATGAATCTCTGGGCTTCTTAGACCATACTTATTTAAAATAAAATCAGTTAAGTTTAGTAATAATGTTGATGTACAAGAAAAACAAAACTTACTAAACACTCTACTTACTTCCTGGAACTAATAAACACTCTCAAAATTTTAAAGAAAACATAAAGGTATGAAAAACAAAAATAGGCAATATGAAGCACATGTAAACAACTATGGTCCGTTAATAGTGAGAATGTTTTCCTCAATTTTTACAAGGACCTGAACATAGAGTAGATGAGAAAAATTCTGACATTATGTATGAGTGGGGTCACTGAAGGTGAAGATAAAATAAAAGCAAATAAGTTTGTAAATATGAAATATATGTTTGCTTGCTTATAGTTTGCATTGAGAGTGGGGTACAGGCTGTAAGCTGGCAGGATTGTTATAGCCTTAGGCTTAGTTTTAAGACTAAGCCTTTTCTGCCCTTTTAATACTAAGATCTTTTCAAAACTAAGCTTTTCCCACACCCTTGACTGTTGCATGATGTGGGTTGGTGCACTCTCATGAGGAATCTCATTATGCCTCAGATAAGTGGCTTTGTATCAGAGACTTCCTTGTTTGTATATTGGATTAAAGGTTTTTATTTCTATACTATATAATGGGGCAGAGGAACCCATGCTGGAGGAGAGCAGAGAAAGGCCACATGAAGGAAGGAGAAGCAGCCAAGATGGCGAACTGTTGAAGGAGAAGCCAGTTTGTGCAGAGTTTATGCAGAGAGAAGGAGATGGGTAACAGTGTAAGAATGATGCTGGTGAGGTAGAAACCTTTGATTCTAGGAAACTCGAATAAGTCAGTGGCTTTGGGAGCCCTAAATAGAAAGGGAAATGTTTTCCCACTGTGTGTATTTCTTGCCCACCGGGTGCAAGCTAGAATTAAAGCTAATGGCCTACTAGTTCTTGGCTCCATTGTTTTATTACCGTCTGTCCAAATCAAATGAGAACCTACAAGGGCCAGGTGGCTGTGACAGTGGCCGCGGCTACTGGCCTTACATTCACATTTGATTCACATGTGGTCTTTCTCTGCTCTCCTCTCTAACGCTAATCTCAGGAACTGAGAGAGAGCAAGCTTCCGGTCTGCCCCCATTTTATAGTGTAGAAATCAAAACCTTTAATCCAATATACAAATAAGGAAGTCTCTGATACAAAGTCACTTATTTGAGGCATAATGGGATTCCTCATGAGAGTGCACCACTCTACATCATGCAATCAGTCAAGGGTGTGAGGAAAAGCTTAGTCTTAAAACTCAGCCTTATGCTATAATGACCCAGCCTGCTTACAGCCTGTCCCCCAAACCCAATACAAACTATAAGCGAGCAAACATATATATCATATTTAAAAACTTATTTGACCAACATAAAAGTCAAAGACAGTTGTTAAATTATGCAAATGAGATGCCAATCCAACTTTTATTTCACTGGTGAAAATGTACTATACAACAGGCTGAAAGTGCTGGAAGAGCTGCACGTTCCTTGATCCCCTCATTTTTGTGAGCAGCAAAAAAATGGCCTCACTAGTGAAGATGAATTTCTCAAGCTTGAGAGTAACAACCATCTCAATGTATTACTTTAAAAACACTGTATTTTACTGAACTCTCTTGGACAGACAACAGTTTTTTATTTACCTGAACATATATATTTTTAAAATTCAAATAAGCTTAAACAGCCTTAAAAATTCTGCATTGTGTGTCTATGCATTGACCTGGGGAATGCTATGTGTGATAATTAAGAGTAGAATCCACTTTATTTTATGGGATATGGGTTGTTTTGTTTGATTTAAATCAGAACAGTAACCATGCATGCATAATAATATTTTGGACTTTTACTTTTGAGGTGACACAAAAGGATCATCTCCTTTATCTTTAAATACTAAAAAAATATAGCTTTTGCCACCAATATAAATAAGGATAAATATACTAAAATTTGTTTTGACATTATTTAGGAGTGGTTTAGAATTTTTTTTTCTTAGTTTTGTGAAAACATGCACAATGCTAGGCTTGACATTTTAAGACAAGGAATAGGAAAGCATGATGTATCTTTCCTAATGACAAAGAGCTTACAAAGTACTGGGTCAAATACCACAAGCATGAGATAAAAGATATGCTGTTTTTGTAATAACAATGGATGTTAACAGACTCTTCTAACCTGTATACCAAACAGTGTCATGAAGATCAGAAAACTGCCTTGCCTGCTTTTACTTTTACTTCAAAGAATGCTCTCCAAATGAGAATCTGAACTTTAGGAATGTACTTTGAAATCTCACCAGAGAAAAGAAGACAAACTGACGTCCAGTGGAGCTGACTCAGCATACAGCACTACTTCCTTTTGATGAAATAGTGTCAAAACCTAGAAAAGAGTGTAGTGGTGGTGACAGTGTATAATGTCAATGCATATTTTTTTTCATAAAGCTTGGGCCAAATCCTTAAAAAGAGATTTCAAAGGTCATTTTCAAAATTCTTTTATCTACAATGTAAATCAGCTTAATTTGACTTTAGTCTCTGTAAGAGATATCAGTGAGTTCTCATTTGAAACCAAAACTGTGAACATTACCATCACTATTTTACCTGAACAGTAAATCAACTTGGAATTAAGTACTTCCTGAATTCCTTTACTTATAAAGATAAGATTTGCACAGTGTTTTGGAAAATCTTATGAGGCTCAAGTTATGTAGTTGCTCCACGTAGCTATCCAACTCCCTTGTTGTGTATCAGTCAGGATTTATGTTCTACAAGTAATGAGAAATTTCTTAATCTCTGCCAATAGAACCATAGCCCCAAAACTCTTGTGTGCCAAGGAGATATGAAATTTTCTGTATTTACTGAAACTTGTCAGGGAACTGCAGCTCCAGTACAATCTATTGGAAATAATGTGAAATGACTAAGACACTTCTAGACTCAGAAGCATCCTCTTAGTGTTCAGTACAAGAATATGGAAATAAAGATTCTGATTAGAGTGTAGTCTCCATCATTATGTATTGTTATAAAACGTATTTACACTCTGAGCTTTAGTTTTACTATTTTTAAATTAAAAAGTTATTGAATTTCAGAACCTTCAGAAGTCTACTTAACATTCAGAAATTCTAATGAACATCACAGTCTTGCAATTATAAGTCTCTGTCCTTGACATCAAAACAGTGGCTAGAAGTCATTTTGGTTAACAAAAAAAAAAAGGTGACAATACAATGTAAATTGAGCAACAATAGAAATGTATTTATATTTAAATAATGCAAAGTTCTTTCTGAAGTATGGTGGTAGGATTAGGGTTGGAGAAAAAGCCACAGAGAAATAGTACTCCAAGAACTTAAAGGTGTGATCCACAACAGATTTTTTTTTCTGAAGTGAGAATCCAGAAGGCAGAGAGACAGATTCCCACATGCCCCATACCAGGATCCTCCTGGCAACCCCACCAGGGGGTGATACTCTGCCCATCTGGGGTGTTACTCTCTTGCAACCAGAGCCATTCTAGCACCTGAGGCAGAGGCCGTGGAGCCATTATCATTGGCTGCAGGAGGGGAAGAGAAAGAGCCAGAGAGAAAAAAGATGGGAAGGGTGGAGAAGGAGACAGGCGCTTCTCCTTTGTGTCTGGGCCAGGAATTGAACCCAGGACTTTCACACATGGGCCAGTGCTCTACCACTGAGCCAGCTGACCAGGGCTCACAACAGAATTTTTATATTTCTAACTTAAAAGGATAGTCATTTAATTCAGCTTGTACATAATTGGGTATTATATTTCTGTACAATTAAGTATTCAATTAAATTGTTAAGTAGTAAACTAAAAGTAGGTTAATCTGAATATAAAATATATATTGGAACCATTGCTCACCGTGATGATTTGTTGGGGACCAAAAGGCCAACAGAGTTTTTGCAGTTTAGATTTTTGGGAGACAGAGGTATGGGGAACTGGCTGTAAGCTGACAGTCTGCCCAACCCACCACCTCACTGGTTCTAAAGGTGAAGTTACTAAAGGCTGTTAAGCTGTGGTGCTGGATTATTTATACTCATCCTACCCCCATGTTCCCCAAAAGACTGGAGGCAAGTTTCTTCTATCCTTTGTTTTGTGTGAAGTTAAGATGTTGTGTATGGGGGGGGGGGAGAGTTCTGCACTTGGTAAAATTCTTGGGTTGCCTTGGAGATATGATCAGAGGTCTTATTGATTAGCTAATGACCCACTTTGCCCTATAAATAAAAGAGAAAGTGGTTTTTGAGCATGCTCTGTTCTTGCTAGCAGCTTTGCTGAGCCCTCCCAAACACATCCTTTTATTTCTTTAAGTGTATTTTCTTAATTCCATGCCATTTCCACTCAGGACCTGGAATGACTAGCCATGCTGGTTTGCGACAAGTGGTGCTCGAATAGGCACCTGAGAAAGGAAAAAGTAAACTAAAGGCAGGTGATAAAACTCCCCAGGTGTGTTCAGTAAGTAAAATTTTTGAGTAGAGTTTTTGGGGAGAGTATAATTAGGAGTTGTAAATTATGGGACAGTTAGGGTCAAAAGTGAGGGATCTTTTTCTTTTTGTACGAATGTTTTTATGTGAGGAGAAGATGTTGTTTGGTCAGAGTGAGGTAGAAACAGACGGATGTGAATATGAGAACACCTTGGAGTCTGAGGATGACTTGGGAGATGAGAATATCACGGCTATGGCTGTTTTAACCTTTGAGCCTCCACAGCCCTCTGCTCTTTCTAATGCATATTGGGTTGCTCCCAAGGTCTTTGTCTCAGACCTTTGGAAATTCCTGCCCCAACAAGTTCTAGATCAGGCTCGAGATACAGGGGATTACATCAGAATATGTGCTGATATTGGGGCTTCATATATGCAAGGTCTGGTTATTGCCTCAGTGTTTAGAAGAGGCTTCCAGGACAATATTTTGATAAAGGGCAGAACAAATGAAAGAAGGAAGGTCAGGGAAGTACTTCTGCTTGTAGATCTTGTTTCCAATGTGGGAGTTTGGTACATTTTGCTAGAAATTGACCTTCTCCCCCTGGATATCAATCTCGACCACTCCTCAAGGGCAGCCAGCTCCTAAAGCTCCGGACGTCTGCCCACTCTGTAGGAGAGGGAAACATTGGACGAATTATTGTAAATCTAAGTTTACTGCCAATGGGCAAGTGATTCAGGAAATGGACAACGGAGGCTTCCCTGCCCCGTCAACTAAGTTTACCACTCAGCTAAAATTGAGATAGAGAAATCTCAGCATAATCAATCTGAACTGCCAGTTGCAGCAGCTATTGGAATATGAGAATGGATAGGAGACTCAGGTGTTAGGAAAGTTACAGCTTTTCTTATTATTGTCTAATTTTCTTTAATAGTTTAGCTACAATCCTCTGAACTATCATTTTATTTCTTATTCTCTGCCTGGAAATTAGGGCTGGGGATGCCTGTTGGATCTGACTATACAAAATTTTCATACAGCCACCTGAGGTTTTTCTCAAGAACTTTTTGATTAGTCTGATACAGATCAGGCATTGTTTAGTCCGTCTGTCAAAAAAAAAAATGCCCTAAAATCAGGCAGGCATCTTTCTAATCTGGTTTTGCTCTGAAATCCCTGGTTTCTCTCTGGTTTCTCTGACTCTTGTTTCTTTTTAGACTTGTTTAAAGTTGCCTAAAATGTGTCTGTTTTTAAGGCCTGAATTAAGTTTTTGCATGCAAAAATTGGAAACGCTGGCTCTAATATTAAAAAAATAAAACGATTTCATCCCTACATTTTTTTAAATTGGAACTTGTAAGGCACGCTCATTTAAATTTAAATAGAATGGAATGTGAATCCTAAAGACTTACTAATTTGGTCGAGCTAATACATCTGTTATTGGTAAACAACATTGGTTACTCACTCAAAAACAGTTGCTGAGCTGCAAGCTACAAGGCTTGGGACAGAGTAGATTTGTATAACAAAAGTATAGGTTTGTGGGTTTTTTTACAATGGGAAGATAATGAAAATCATACCAGATTTTTTTCAGCCTTATGTGGTCTTCAAATTGCCTGTTAATTAATGGGATAAAAATGTTTTGAAAAATATGGGAGTGTTACTTGGAAAAGCATTTACTGTATTTTTTCAGACTTTTGGAATTAACCTGAGAACAGGTATTTCTTTACAATCCTCAGAGGCAAGGCATTGTAAAGCATGCCCACCAAATGGGTAAAGGTCAATTATAAAAAATAAAAAAGGAGGAGTCATATCCTGGAACTCCTGAAAATCTTCTTTATTATGCTCTTTTTACTTTAAATTTTTTGAATACTGATATACAGGGCCATTCAGCAGCTGAGAGACTCTGCAATCCTACAAGGAAAGCCTTCCCTGAAGTGCTATGGAGGAACCCACTCACAGGAATCTGGCAAGGGCCAGACCCTGTTCTCCTATAGGGCTGAGGGTATGTGTGTGTTTTTCCTTGGTCTGCTGAAGCTCTTCAGTGGATTTCTGAACGCTTGATGAGACACCATGAGCCAGCATCAGAGACTCAATTCACAAGAGCAATTGTATAAGGCTTGTTTTACTATGCTCTCACCCCTTTCTCTGCTAAACCTGTTCCATCTATCAAATCCTCTTAGCACACTCCAAACCTCTTGCTCCTGCAAATTTCTACCCTCTTTCATTTGATCCAGCTGATAATGCTGTTCTTTTTTCCAATCAGCTCCAGATATACAGAAAAGTTTAAATAGGCAAAGGAGGATCTTCAAACTTCTCAAGGAGACCTTCTGAGCATGGTTTTTAAGGTCTACAATGACTGAGAGGAACAGGAAAAGGCAGACATAGCCCAAAGAGATCAGGCAAAATACCAGCTTTTGGCTTATGCCCTTTAATGTTCAAATGCCCCTGAGGGGCATCATAAGCCTCCATCAGGGCCCTGCTTCAAGAGTGGAAAGAAAGGTCATTGGGCCAAAGCCTACCTGGCTTCTCAGCCTTCACCAGGGCCATGCCCTTGCTGTGGGAAAAAGGGATACTGGAAGGTAGGCAGCCCCCTTGCTCCTCCAAGGGAGGGTTCAGTCTCTTCCAGCCCTACCCCAGCCACCACTGACCTAACCTTGTCAGCCTGCTGGGACTTGCCACTGAAGACTGAAGGTGCCCAGGGTCATTAGCCCCATCTAACATCACCATGGATGAGCCTAGTGTGATCATCCAAGTAGCAGGTAAGCCTATCTCATTTCTTATAGACACGAGGGCCACTTACTCTGTCTTGCCTGAATATTCAGGTTCTGTTCATCCCTGGAAGTTCTCTGTTGTGGGTGTTGATGGTCTTATTTTCCTCCCGGTTTGCTATGAATCTGCTGCCTTGTTTAATACATAGTGTCTCCTTTACACACTCTTTTCTCCTCCTGCTTCAATGTCCCATGCCTATTTTAGGCTGGGACTTACTCTCCAAATTCAGAGCCTCTCTCTCTCCTTTTTGCCTACTTCTGTTACAAATTTACCTTTACCACTCCACAGCTGCAAAGCTCCACAGAAAGGCCCCCTGGTTTCATCTCTCCAGGTTAAAGAAAACAAAAGCTCCATCTCCATATATGCTGCAGATGGCCCTTCCAGTCTACCTGAATCATTGCCAGAAATCCAGTATTGACATTAAGCTTGAGACAAAAGCTTAATATGCTAGAAGCAGTGGTCATTGGGAGTTGGGCATTAACTACAGGGTGTGGAAATGTGACTACAGTTCCAGGGCCTTGCAGACTTTTCCTGAATGTGTGTGACTCCTGTTCCTTGGGACAGTTCTCAGACTGAAGTGAAGTTGGGTTGCATTCACAGATAATGTGAAGCAGTGATGGTGTCAACATAGACTTGGTGAAATTATATTAACATGTTAAGGACATTCAAAACTGCAAACATTTTATTTTAGATCCTGCTGTATTAGCTAAGAATTTGCTTGATAATCTAAAAGGCTTTAATCCCTTCATTGTATTAAGACACTTGTTTTAGTATCTGTTAGCATGGGCTATTTTAATTTTGTGTTTATTTTCTATTTTTTTAGTCTACCTCCAAACCAGAACATGGGAAATCAGATGAGTATGAATCACAGCACACAAATTGAAGTTAAAAAATAGAAAAGGGGAGGCCCTGGCCGGTTGGCTCAGTGGTAGAGCGTTGGCCTGGCGTGCAGAAGTCCCAGGTTTGATTCCCAGCGAGGGCACACAGGAGAGGCGCCCATCTGCTTCTCCACCCCTCCCCTTCTCCTTCCTCTCTGTCTCTCTCTTCCGCTCCCGCAGCCGAAGCTCCATTGGAGCAAAGATGGCCCGGGCACTGGGGATGGCTCCTTGGCCTCTGCCCCAGGCGCTGGAGTGGCTCTGGTCGCGACAGAGCAACAGAGCGATGCCCCGGATGGGCAGAGCATAGCCCCCTGGTGGGCGTGCCGGGTGGATCCGGTCAGGCGCATGCGGGAGTCTATCTGACTGCCTCCCTGTTTCCAGCTTCAGAAAAATACAAAAAAAAAAAAAAAAGGTAGAAAAGGGGAATATGTTAGGAACCAAAAAGCCAACAGGGTTTTTGCAGTTTAGATTTTTTGGGGACAGAGGTGTGGGGAACTGGCTGTAAACTGACAGTCTGTCCAACCCACCACCTCACTGGTTCTGTGAAGTTACTAAAGGCTGTTAAGCTGTGGTGCTGGATTGTTTATACTCATCCTACCCCCATGTTCCCTGGAAATACTGGAGGCAAGTTTTTCTTCTATCCTTTGTTTTGTGTGAAGTTAAGATGTTGTGTATGGTGGACGTTTCTGCACTTGGTAAAATTCTTGAGTTGCCTTGGAGACATGATCAGAGATCTCATTGATTAGCTAATGGCCCATTTTCTCTATAAATAAAGGAGGAAGCAGTTTTGAGCATGCTCTGTTCTTGCTAGCAGCTTTGCAGAGCCCTCCCAAACCCATCCTTTTATTTCTAATTTTTTTTTAATTTATTTATTCATTTTAGAGAGGAGAGAGAAAGGGATAGAGAGAAAGAAAGAGAGAGAGAAGGGAGGAGGAACAGAAAGCATCAACTCCCATATGTGCCCTGACCAGGCAAGCCCAGGGTTTTGAACTGGCGACCTCAGTGTTTCCAGGTCAACACTTTATCCACTGTGCCACCACAGGTCAGGCTCATCCTTTTATTTCTTTAAGCGTATTTTCTTAATTCCATGCCATTCCCACTCAGGACCTGGAATTGCTAGCTGCACTGGTTCACGACAATGATTAAAAAGAAATAACATTTTCCTGTGTTCAATGTGTACTTAGTGACTAAAAATTATAATTCTAAGAAGCATTTCAAAATGATTATGTC
This sequence comes from Saccopteryx bilineata, assembly GCF_036850765.1. Classification (NCBI taxonomy): domain Eukaryota; kingdom Metazoa; phylum Chordata; class Mammalia; order Chiroptera; family Emballonuridae; genus Saccopteryx; species Saccopteryx bilineata. Next base: position 11,867,294 of record NC_089501.1, on the reverse strand, counting down.
AACATGTTTAATTCTTGGAATCTTTCACAGTGACAAAGAATATACTTTCTATATAATATTTTTTCTCAGCAAGTATTTAATAATTATAAAAAATTTCTGTTACAAAGTGATTTTTTAAATATAAGAATAAAAATAAGGGAAATATAGTGATGAATATTTTGAGTCATACCATAACTATAAATCAATATTTACCAACATTATTTATTTTTTAATGAAAAATACTTTGTTAAAGAAAACAAAAAACATCAGGCAAACAAATATTATGCATGTATGGGCACATCACAAAGTCACCTGACATCATAGATTGGTTGATCTGAACCTTTTACCCTTCTGGATACATTTTTGCTTTCTGTTCCAGCTCAAAGACATTTTAATATAGTCAGCAAAAAGGAAATATAAAATAAAGATGTGAATACAAAATACTTAAAATAAAAATATAGTTAAAGGAAATGTTATATGTACTAAAGCTTTATTTTTGTGATTAGCTCTAGCCAAGAATGCATGCCTCATCTGAAAACATTTTAGTTGCTATAGTAATAATCATTTGAATTTAAACATTTACTTTAAAGACCAAGAATTAATTTTTTTAAATGAGGTATAGTTTAACTTATTTTAACTGGATAGTAAATACATTCCAACAGAGACCCCTGAAGATATAAAAAAGTTAGATAGGCTTTAGTTTCATTCACTCAACACGAAAGTAATAATGGTAAAAATTCACCTCAAAGAGATTGAAAATATAAAATTTTATTTTGTCAGGGGGCACTTTTGTCCCCTAGGAGACATTTTTGGAAGTCACTTCTGGAAAAGGAAGCATTACTGGCATCTAGTGAGTGGAGACTAGGGAGGTTGCTAAACATCTTTCAATGCACCTCTCAGTCCCCCCACAACCAAGAATGGTCTGGTCCAAAACGTCAATAGTTATTGTGAAAAGAAAACTTGACTGATATAAACTAGGTGCAGCTCAGCATTTCCTTTTTCTCCTTTTTTCTTTTTTTTTCACAGCTGACTATTTGTGGTTTTCACTAAACTTTAAGGGTATAACTCCATCTGGATCTACTCTGCCTATTTCTCTCTCTCTCCTGCTCTCATTTTTTTTTATTCTTTTTTCTTTAATGGACCTCTTTGGTGAAGACTCATTTATACAGGAATTGGCAAAAGTAGGTTTACAGTTGAGAGTATGCAAAACACATCACTCTTGTATTACATATTTTTTCTATATGAACACTGTAAACCTACTTTTGACTACCCTCTCTCGCCACCGTATGTTAATGGCAACAAACATCTTTTTGTAATTTAAAGTAAGGACTAGAAGTTGTCAGAAATACAGCTTAAATCAAGAAAAAATGTCTGACCTGTAGTGGCGCAGTGGATAAAGCGTCGACCTGGAAATGCTGAGGTCGCCGGTTCAAAACCCTGGGCTTGCCTGGTCAAGGCACATATGGGAGTTGATGCTTCCAGCTCCTCCCCCTTCTTTCTCTCTGTCTCTCTCTTTCTCTCTCCTCTCTAAATATGAATAAATAAAATAAAAAATAAATAAAATAAAAAAAATCAAGAAAAAATGTAGTAGAGGTTGCATCAACAAGGTATAAAAGAAAAAGGAAAAAAAAAGTACATTTAAAGATACTTCAAATTTTCCTAATGATTAATTGAAGGAATCTGAGACAGAGTAGTTTAAAAACTTCTTGAAAGTGGTTCTCAAAAAGTGTAAACAAGCATATCAACCATTGTTAGTGAGTAGAAAAGACTTTCCTTTTGTATAACTTTGCACTTTTAAATTGTTTCCCTCCATTTAATCAATTAACATTTGTGAGGAAACTCCTGGCTTTTAATCACTCATATTCCTTTGTCTTGCTTTTATCATTTTAACTAAAAAATAAGACTGTACTTCTTTTTTTTACTTGTGATTCCATCAAAATTCTTCACCTGTGTTTAATTTTTTTTGTAAAACAAGCAACATAAACTCTACTATTTTAACTATTTGAAGTGTACAGTTCTTAGTACAGTAATCTTAAGTACATTTATATTGTTGTGCATTTATCAGTACCATCCATTTTCAGAATTCTTTTTATCTTGCAAAGTTAAAATTATATGCACATTAAACAATGGTAAGAGAATAATATTTATTCAAAAAAAAATTTTTTTAATGTTTTGTATTTTTTTGCTTAAGTTGGAAGCTGGGATGCGCCTGACCGGGATCCACCTGGCATGCCCACCAGGGGGCGATGCTCTGCCCATCTGGGGCGTCGCTCCGCCACAATTAGAGCCATTCTAGCGCCTGAGGCAGAGGCCACAGAGCCATCTTCAGCGCCCGGGAAAACTTTGCTCCAATGGAGCCTCGGCTGTGGGAGGGGAAGAGAGAGACAGAGAGGAAGGAGAGGGGGAGGGGTGGAGAAGCAGATGGGCACCTCTCACATGTGCCCTGGCTGGGAATCGAACCCGGACTCCTGCACACCAGGCCGATGCTCTACCACTGAGCCAACCGGCCAGGGCCCAAAAATTTTTTCTAAATGCTCAAAATACAGCCCTGGCCAGTTGGCTCAGCATTAGAGCATCTTCCCAGCTTGTGAATGTCCCAGATTTGATTCCCCATCAAGGCATACAAGAGAAGAACCAATCTGCTTCTCCACTCCTCCCCCTCTTGCCTCTCTCTCTCTCTCTCTTCCTTTCTGTATCTCTCTCTTCTCCTCTTCTCCCACAGCCAAGGCTCACTTAGAGTGAGTTGGCCCCATTGCTGAGGATGGCTCCATGGCCTCCACCTCACATGCTAATAAAATGGCTCTGGTTGCAATGGAGTAAGGGCCCCAGATAGGCAAAGTATTGAACATTAGTGGGCCTTCCGGGGGGATCCTGGTGGGGGTGCATGTGTGAATCTGTCTTTGCTCTACTCCTCTCACTAAATAATAATAATAATAATAATAATAATAATGCATAAAGTACAATGAAGTGCATTTGATCATTTTTTACAAATATAATTTACTTTTTAAAATTCTACCCATAATCTTTTTTTGTGTACCTAATTCACTATAAAAATTTTCTCTTAAATTTTACTTCTCATTCATTTACTGCATTAGTTAATTGGCAAGGGATTAAGAAAATGAAAAAATTCTCATTACTGAATTAATTTAATGGGAAAATTAAAATGGGAAATAACAAAAGGAGTATGAAATTTATTTCCACAATCAACTGATCATTTTGTACAATTCTTCTCCTTACATTATCTCATTCTTCTTTTTAACTATTTTATTTACTTTTGCTATGTGCACTTTACTCTTGTTTGATACAAACACATAAGGTTAAAAATGTCTGTTCTCCTTCTGTAGTCTCACAAACACAAGCAAAACAACAGTTATTCTGAGCTTTATGACTTCTGGGTTTTATGACTCCTCATACCGCCATTTTACATATTGGCAAAATTGGTTTTACATCATATTAAACCATGGTGTATGGCCAGCGGCTGCTGCCGTCGTGGCCCTGCAGGTTCTCACTGAATTCAGACAGACGGTAAAGAAACAGTGGGGCCAAAAAATGGTGGGTCATTTCTTTATTAAAGTCTCACACAGGCCGATGAGCAAACAGGCAGGGAAAACACTTCCCTTTTATTCAGGGAACCAAAGCCCTGACATATTCTCCAGTTCCACAACCAGGAGAATCTTTTCCGGTTCCTCCTAGAATCAAAGGCCCCACCAGTCTCAGCAGAGCTCGCAAAAACCCTCAGCTCTGGTTGCCCATCTGCACACCTTCTCTCTCTCTGCAAAACTGGCTTCTTCCTAAGCATTTTGCATTCTCTCTGCTCTCCCTGCAAAACTGGCTGGGGCCCGCAAAGACTCCTCCTCCAGAAAACATTAGCGAAACAATGGCACCTCTCAATCAGGAATGCAACCCGCAATTTATAATCAACCACCCTGCTCTGAGAACAAGCACACACGTGGTTACCCAGCACCATTTTTTTTAATAATAAAAGTGAGCAAACTCAAAAAATACAAATTTTACAAACTCATTTGCCCAACACGTGGGATTTGCAGAAATTGCTTAATATTCAGTACCCACAGTCTGAACAGAGCATCTCAAAATCAAATGCCTATATGTGCCAAAATAGTAACTGATGTGGCAGGCGTAGGGACACAGGTAAGTGAAAGGGCCTGAGAAGTGAGTGCAAGGCCAGTGTGAAAGGGGCCAGTTGCTACATAATTCTCAGTGTTGCCAAATATTCTTTTTCAAACGAAGTGAAAAATATTGTTTTCATATAAAATTTATTTTTAAATGTTTACCCAATTTAAACTCTCTGTAGGCCCACAGAAAGTATTCTGCATATCAAATGTGTTTTGAAAGCCTCCAGTTTCCAACAACTGCTCTAAACACACGTTTACACATTAGACTGAATAGAATAGACCAAAGGCTGTCAGAGTTCTGCTGATAGTACCTGCAGACCCCTGAGAGAAAGAGAGAGCTAAAAGGCTCCCACATCTTCCACTTTTAAATATACTTTAACAATGACATATTAACTAGAAATTGTCTAAGAATGCCTATACTAAATTGCAAAAAGATTTTTTCTTTCTCTTTAGCTGTCAGTTTTTTTTTCATACATAGAGAAGCCTGGGAATAACATATTTGCTAGTTTTTAATATCTCTCTATTATTCATAAAAAACATTATAAATATTATTTTAAATAGTATTCCATATTTTAACATATATATTAAGTATGATAGAACTCATGCTTTATGTGAATATATATCATTATCATAGAATATTTTTCAACAGTAATTTTTTATAATTTTTTATTAAATTACATTTCTCCTACAAACTTCCATATTGAGAATGTATATGCTAATTCTAGATTTCCAAACTTACATAGTACTTTTTTCAGTATATGGGTTCTTTTTTAGTATTTCTGCTTTTCTAGTTATGAAGTTCTTATTTATTTCTTTGAAAGAACTTTATTATGTTCTGCCAGTTTACTTTTATTTAAGTTTATTTTGTTAGCATGTGTTGATATTTTGATTTACAAAATAATTGAGCTCTGCAAAAGGTATCTAATTATTACAACTTAATGAAGAAGTTTGACATTTAAAAAATGCTATTATAAATATTTTACAAAACAAATAACCAACCCTTGTTTAATTTATTCTTTGTATAGAGGCTTTTGTAAATGTTAGATGTGTTTATATCAAGTGTGCATTTCCCTAACATCTCTCTTTAGACGATATTTGAAAAAGGCATCAACATTATTGCACATTCCTATGATTTATTTATATTTCTCTGCCTACAATTGACATTCTAATATCCAGTCAGGCCAAAATTACCTGAAGTTGTGCGCACGCACACACACACACACACACACACACTTTCTATTTAATTTCAGAACAACTTTAACAATTTCCGGGAGAAGGATCTATTTCTGTTTGCTTATTTCAAATAATTAGTGTTGCTAAGAATTAATTTAAGTGTGGGTTTTAGAAACCCATCGTGAAGCAGGTGGCAAAGTTGATGGTTCTTCCTAAATCTATTCTACGTATCAAGACACTGTCTCTTGTCTCAGAAGTGACATTTAATATATGATTGACCTTCACCTCTAATTCTAAAATTGTCATTTTTCTTTCTGATAGCATCCAGTCAGGAAATTAATCAAAAGTTTGGGGAAATAAATTAGTTACTTAACTTTTGTCACTCAGCACTAAAAATAACATGAGAAATTTCTTGGTGCTGCTCAAATAATATATGCAGTGTATTTTTTTTCTTTGACTATTTGGTATTCTTTTTACTCTGGTCTCAATATCTTCCACTTTTTGGGAACACTAACCCCCATACTAATCATTTGTATCACCCACATATGAAGTATAGATTGATTTCATTACCACTTGCAATTTGTTAGGATGGCTTACTCAAATATCACTCTAACTGTGCCTCCTAATGTTTATAATGTTTTATATTATTCACTTCCAAACATCCATAAACAAGATCTTTATCTTTACCAAGCTGAAGCTCTCTAGTTGAAGCACATTGTGCTTTACCTCCTAATTCAGGCATCACTTGCCTCTCTTCCAAACCAAAACTTTATAACCAACTTGTTAAAATTACACTTTTCCAACTATTCTTTTGCCCATTTGATCCACCTTGCCAACCTGTAGTCTTTCATAGCTCCAATTATGAGAATTATAAACATTTATTTGATCTTCCTTGTATGGATTTTCAGAAGAAAGTTGCAATACAGTGGTGAATGAGCAGATGCACCCTTGGCCTATTCAAATTCAGTTGAAATCTATTTTTGCCCAATAACATTGTTAATTTATATTTTGTCATTGATTCTTGTATTAGCAATTGTAACATTTTTGTAATAACAGCTAGAAACTGTCTATTCAACTATTCTCTTAGTTAAAAATGATCTATTTTATCGACAGCCTCAAAACTCTGTCACTAGCATATACTTCCTCCTATTTTTTTTCTCTTTGACCCAGCTAAATACTCTATAAATCCCCTCTGATATATCCCATTAAACCATTATTGACATAAGTACAGACTCTAGATAAACTTTAAAACCCTCAAATGCAGTGACTAAACCAAATAAATTGACTATTGTTAGAAATTATATAAATGGGGTTATGTTTTACTTTATTCATGATATAAACATCAACAAAACATAAAACCTCAAACAAGGACCCCAAATTCTCAGCTATCTCTTCTAATTGGCTAGTTACCTTCACTTCACAGGGGGATTATTTCTTAGAATACTTCAGAATTAGGCATACTAGATGATCAGAAAAGCTAAGAGAATAGAAAAGACTTTCTGAATTTTTCCTCAAGACACAGCACAAAACGCTCTGGTGCTTATGTGTGTCTTCCTGTGATTCTTACAGTGATTCAGTAATACCAGATGAATAGGAATATTTATGTCATATTGGCTTTGCTGTTTATTTGAACTTGTGAGTGTGTTTTTGTTTTCTATTGTGTTCTATTTTTCCCCCACCTACTCAAATCTTTTCTTCATGTAAGCAAGGCATAACTTCTAAACTAAAAGGAGGTATGCCTGCATTAGGCTTCCTAGTACACACTCATGTAGGGATCATGGCCACATGCCTGATTAGAAATGCACACCACATGCCATGTGATTCAGAAGGTCGTTTGTAACTGCATGAAGTTAACACATTTACAACAGTGAAAACAGGTGAAAATTTAAGCAAAGTTTTACATTTATCATCATAAGTTTCCAACTATTTTTGCCATTTAATAAGTGGTACTGTAGGAAGGCTGAGTTCTTTTTTGTGCCTGCCTCAAATATAGAATTTCTGACAGTACAGCTGTAATGACTGAGCAGAAAACCTGCAACAGTATTCAGAAGCCTCTCAAAGAAGATCTCATTGGTGTTTCTATGCTCTGAACTTGATTTGCAAGTTAGTTATAAATGCATGTGCTGGTAGAAGCCCTGCAAATCAGCCACTGTTTGAGGCTAACTTCAAAAGTTAAATGTTTAACATGCAACACATTCTTAAATTTTACTTGATTTTTTTTTTCATTCAAAAGAAGTCTTAGGCCTTGGCTGGTTAGCTCAATTAGTTAGAGAGTTGTCCTGATACACTAAGGTTGCAGTTTAATTTCTTGTCACAGCATATACAGGAAGCAACCAATGAATGCACAACTGAGTGGGACAACAAATGAATGTTTCTCTCTCTCTCCTCCTTCCTTCTTTACTCCATCTATCCAAAATCAATTAAAAATTTAAAAAGTAAGTCTTTTAATAGTATTTGTTTATTCCTATGTTCGTTCCCACCGCTTAACACCTCAAATTCTAGATCTCCTCTGCTTTCCCTGGAAGATAATTGTACTTCAATAAGAGCATACTTTTCTTTTGAAACCATAGTTCTGCCTTTGTCTGTCAATTTTAAACTTGTTTCTGTACCTTCAAAAGGATAGTTCCAACTGCAACAATACTTTAATTCTTGAAGTATAGGCATTGGCATTCCCAAGAACTGCATTAATTTCCAAGAGCATTTCAAAGAATGCTCCCTGAATATCTCAGTTCAAGTGACTCAAGTTGAGGACCTCAGCATGCTCTTTTACTCCTTCTTGTCTCCTGCAACCATAAGATCAAGCTTCAATTAATGAGGTGATTGCAGAATTCTAGTAATGTTTTCAACATTCTGAGTTTGTTGTGTTTCTAACAGAAATAAGAACATTCTAATATATATTGAAGAATCCCTTTTCTTTCATAAAGATGCAAAGGAAACACTACTTTATCTCTCTACTTCAGTCTCTTTTGGACAAATAAATACGCTTGTTCTCAAAAGTATAGACATGTTTTTATGCCACTAATATAGTTGGGACAAAAGCCATTTTCCCAGAATTTTATACTATTATTATTTTTTATTATATATTTTACCTTTTGAGAGCAACTTGGTGATGGGAAAATTGTCAACTTTAGAAAAATATCACTGATTTTTAACACGGCAGCTGTATGGATAGTGTGGGTTCCTACTCTGAACATTTAGCCAAAATAGTAAAATCTTTTTATGCCTCATTCACAAATAATAAATTGTCTCTCTTGTCATCAGTGTTTATTTATATGCTAGTATTAGTTTTAGGGGTGGTGTTATACTACTTTAACAAAGATAGAGGCTGCTGTGAATTATATTGAATTCAATTATTTTGAGTTACAATAAAGAAACTCCAATGAAAGATTTTTTCCTTTTTCCCTCTCTCCCTCCCTCCTTCTTTTTCTTTTCCTTCCTCCCTTCCTTCCTTCCTTCCTTCCTTCCTTCCTTCCTTCCTTCCTTCCTTCCTTCCTTCCTTCCTCCCTCCCTCCCTCCCTCCCTCCCTCCCTCCCTCCCTCCCTCCCTCCCTCCCTTCCTTCCTTCCTTCCTTCCTTCCTTCCTTCCTTCCTTCCTTCCTTCCCTTCTCCGTTTCAATATTTTATTAAACAATATTTCTGAAAAACTGGAATAATTTGTCAAAGTAAGTTTTTTTTTCTGTAGCAATCATAGACATTATTTATCATTGCTTTATTCCATTTAACTAATCATATATTTACAGGTACAAAATTGTGATGTATATATATGGCTCTCTAAGGAAACTTCACACTTGTGTTGAACACAACTAAGTCACAGGTATCAAAGTGCCTATGATAGTGGACCATATATTACAATTCTCTTTGCTAGTGAAAATAATAGAAGAATTTAAAGTCTGAAAGAACCCTCAGTACTGCACAATTATTAGCACATTGTATAGCCTCCCTATCAACATGCAAACTGGAAGCAGACATTTTCATTTCTCCACACTCTTTCTCAATGGCAGGCAGGTCATATGTTATTTTGCATCAGTCGAAATATCACAGTTTTGGAGGAGGGATGGGTTGTGATGTTTGAGAAAGGTTCTAAAGAAAAATGAAAGTATTTCACTCCTCTTCCAAGAGAAATCAAATAGACTACAAGTGTCAACTCTTTTTTCGACAAGGGTAATATCTACCTTGTTTGGCTTTATACTAGCAAGAATTATTGCCATGACTTTGAAACATTCTAATAATTATTCTTGAAAAAATTAATTTATTGAAAAATTTTGGGCCAGGTAATACATCTTTAAAACAAAGTGTCATTACTCCTATATCCATTGGGCTCATATGCAATGTATTAAAAAATAGTTTGACAAAAAACTTGTTCTCAATGTTAGGAGTAAGCATATTAACTTTCCTATTTCAATTGGTGTTCTACGCAAGAATACACCTCTCCTATCCCCACAAAATCATCACACAATCTAAATAAAAGAAGTATACATAAAACATTTAGACAAGGGTTCAGCTGTCCATTCCAATTCGACAGCTACCCAATGGCCCTCCTGTTATAAAAAAGATTGGAGCAATATTACTATTTTACTTTATTTCAACAGCAATGAAAAAATGACTACAAAGTGCTTCATTCCATATGGGGGAAAATAAGTCTTTCTTATTTATGGGTGGGTAAGAAATAGTTTAATATTTTTTATCTGTTTTTACTGAGATAAACAGAAAACATATCATGAATAATATAGAGAAATACACAATGCAATTTGTCATATTCTGTTTCTTGCCTCAGTTTTTAGTTCATTTCTTCCAAAAACAATCTATAAAATTCTCCCAAGCCAGAATTGACTGTATAATATCTACCCCTGATTCCATGATTCTGTAGCGACACTCCCTATGTATGACTATCCCATACTTACTTCAGGGTGTTGTAAATATAACTCTCACTTAGCAAGCTGAATTCATTGGTGTTATCAGAATAAAATTATTATAATTTTTCTCATACATACTTGTAATCATACCATTTCAAGCCCTCTTTTCTCTCTTTGAGTTGTACACTTTATTTATGAAATCATCTTCTCAATCTAATAATTTCATAAAATAATTATCTTAAAGAATCAAGTTGTGCCATCCTCCAATACACAATGATTGAACATATTTTCAACTAGGAAAGCAAGAAAGACCAAAAACCTCTGGTAGATTTCAACCAGTAAAATATACCACTGTTTACCTGTTATAAAATTATGTCCTTCTTTGTTGTGGTACCTTCCCCAGAACATAAGCACAGTGGCTTATTCATCACTGTATCTCCAGGAAACTTGCAATACTATAGATTATAGTAAATGATTCTTGACTAAATGACTGAGTTAATTCTCCATTGAATTAATAATCTCTTGAGAAATGTTTCAATAATAACCTGTCATCTACTGTACAAAATATAATACTATGTGTCTTACAAATAATATTTTAAAACCTCAAACTACTCTGCAGAGAAGTCATGATTATCATTAATATGTCATCAAGTTGAGGCTTAGAGAAATAAAAAGTCTCCCAAGGTCTCACCTTTAGAGGCAGAATCAGTATTCACTTTTGCACCCATTTACTTCCCCAATTTACATTACATCTACTATAATATAAAACCTTTAATGAACTTCCCAGGTAAAATTTCCTTTTAGTAAACTGTCTGTAACATGTAATATACACATGCACACAAGTGTACAAACAATTATATTACACATATATTATGCTCATGAAATCTATAAGCACATATATTGTATTCATACATTATATGATATATGATAAACATATTATAGCTATATCATATCTATAGAATTGTGACACATTACACATAATTTCCTCTGTTTTTATTTTCTTGTGACAGGCAGGATGTTAAAGCAGTGAATAAAATTATTTGAAAATGACCCTAGGCACTCATTCTAGGTTGTCTAGATATTGGGCTACCCGGGGTCCTCTCCTTCTCTCGGTGATGTTCTCAGGTTCAGGTTCTCTAAGAACTGGAATTTTTTCTTGACAGAGATAGCCACAACATCCTTTGGACTAAAATGTTTACAGGGGCTGCACAACTGACATTTCCGTAAGTCTCCTGTAAACAGCCGACACCACTCTTCTAAGCTTCTTGGCAGCTTGTTTATTTTTTCAAGAACAGGAATGATTTCTCATACTTTCCCTATAAGATGGGAAACTCATGGGAAGTATGATCTCTGCACTGAAATGCCTCATCTAGCGGATGCCCTGATGTTTGTCACCACAGGATAAGAAGCTGGGGTGTGTACAACTCTATCCTGTTTACCCTCATCCAAGATAACACTGATAGCTAAACTCATATTGATACTGTTTGGTTGTTATTATAAACCTTGGTGTGGGACCTGGTGAAAAATAGAGAAATGATTTCAATAAGGTAGCAATTTCAAACACTAGAGAAACAATTACAAAGGCAGATGTAACCAAGATTTTAATATGATAGGACCCAGAAAAGGTGTCTTATTTTCCTCTCCTTCTTAAAATTAATCTTTTCTTTCAAAGAAGGGCTGAAATCCTAGGTTTTCTATCACCCTTAAAGTCAGAGGAGAAGAAAGAGAGGGAGGGGAACAAGAGAAAAGGAAAAAAAAATAAAACAACTACTGGATTTCCAAGAAATATTGTTCATTACTGTTGTCAGTGAGAATCCAAAGGCCATTAATGTCACCATTCCACAAGAAAAATTACTGCCACTTTATCTATCAAATCAATATCTATATAGAAGGGAAGTATCACCAATTGTAATCAGCATGAAGCTCAATATATTGTCTGAAGTTCTTAAGCAATATTAATCAGAACCATGTTTTAACAGGTATTAATGTAACATAGTCACAAATTTATTGAATATTTATCTGTTATTTCAGAGTATTTTTAAACCCTCATCATAAAAATATGGTTTATAAGTATATGAAGGTGATGGGCAGGAGAGAGGAGACAATATTTACATATTTTAAGTAATATTTAAAGTTTATATAAAATTTTATAATTCCTCAATTGAATAAATTTATTAATGCTCCAGAAAAGTGATTTATATCGCTTCATGAAAATGATGCAGCATAGTTGCATCATATTAGATAGATCATTTTTCCTCCTTTTTGTTTCTAGTTCTGCTATTGACTATCAGTATATGTTTCCTGTGTCTCAGTCTCTAAGTCTTTTAAAGTGATTCAAAGAAAAATCTTATTTTATTCACTTAAATTTTTTATTGATGGTACTAATTTTTCAAAACTACATTGGGAAGGGGACGCCCTGGTTATGAAGTCATCATTAATGAAAGCATGTAGGCATTCTGGTTGATAAGGTTGAGCAATATAAATCCGCTCCCTTTCTTATCCCTTCAGGTGAAATGTCTTTGCTCATGTAATGCCTTTCCTGATGCATTTTGTTCTCAGCTGGACATTTCTTTGCTAGGGGCCAGTTATATTCTTATTGAGTGTGGATATATATATATATATATATATATATATATATATATGAAGTAATGCATACTTTGCCTTCTGGAAATCCTTTATTAATACTGAACAAAGAGATGAGATGCAAATACTAAAGTGCTGACTGGAATGGTACAAGATGCTAGGGGTTTGAAAGGAGAAAGTGGCTTTGCAGACAAGATTAGGATAGGACTATTTTAGATTTAGGTGGGTCATTTTAGTAAACAGTTTCTTTGGTGTTAAAGGATGAAGAAATTCTCTTCAAAGATTCTATAAGCTAGAGTTCTCTTTGTTCTTTTAAGTTACCCCAGACCCTTAGTGGCCCAGCCCAGATCACTGACAAAGAAGCATCAAGTGGCAATAACTCATGGTGGGAACCAGGCAGCAGGTCAGGTGAAACATTAAAGGGGTACTGTCTTTTCCTTCATACAGCTTAGTGTGTTGTAAAGAAATTAAGTAGTAACATGGAAATAAAATCATAATAAACCATTAAGTATCTATTCCAGTTTCTAAAAAAAAAAGATTTTTGTGAGTTTGGAAAATAGTTATTGGTATCGGATTTTGGTGATTAATATTTTATTTTTCTCTTACTTTTGTGATGTCACACTGGAATTGGCCTTGAGATTGGAGCAGGATGGTCCAACAAGGTTCATAGGATTTTATTGCATAAAACATTGTGAAGAAATATAGAAGGGAAAATAGAAATGAAATAAAACATAATGCAGGGGTTTATCCTTCATTTCATGGCAACCAGAAAATATGTCTTCAGAAAGTGGAGTTTACACTGATGTCTCTTGTGTAAATAATAATTAGCCAGACAAGTAAAGTAGCAGAGATGGGTGTTTCACTCAGAAGATATGTGAAGGGACAGGAATGACAGCTTTAGATAAATGAAAGAATGTGGTTTACTTATCAATATTTGGATATTTTTCATATTTTTTGTTATTAATTTCAAAATCAATTCATTATAGTCTACAACTAAAGTTTGTATAATTTTAATTCTTTTAAAATTTGTTAAGGCTTGCCTTGTAACTTATGATCCACCTTGATGTAAATTCCATGTACACTTGAAATGAAATGTATTCTGCTGCTGTTGGGTTTAGCGCTATACATCAATTAGGTAAATTGAATTTATGTTATTCAGCTCTTCTATAATTTATTTATTTTTTGTATTGAAATAATAATTATGAAGAAAAGAATGTTGAAGTTTCCATGTTGTAATGTGAATAAATGTACTTTTTATTTTAGCTTTATCTGTTTTTGTTTAAAGACTTTTGAACTTCTCTGCAAAGCATTTAGAATTAGTTCTTTTTAGTAAATTTACTTCTTCATCATTATGAAATCTCCCTGTTAATTCCTGATGAGATTCTTTGTTTGGAAAATTACTTTTTCTGTAGCTGACATAAGCTACCACAATCTTCTTTTGAATAATGTTCAATGATCTTTTCCCATGATTTTACCTTAAATTTATTTATGAAACTATAATTTGTCTTTTATTAAAAGGCAGTGTATCATTGGGTCTTATTATTTTACATAGTGTGACAATTTTTGTCTTTAATTAGTGTGTTTAGACTATTTTTAGTGAAGTTACTAATAGGATTGGATTTCAGTTTTCTACTTTACTTTGTGTTTTTGTTGTCTTGTCTCTCGCTTTTTGTTTTTCTTTTTCTAATTATTTTTCTTCTTTTGGATTATTTGAATGGTTTTCAGAATGTAATGTTAACTCATCTATTTGTGTTTTGTCTTTTTCTCTTTCTATTGTTTGCAACATTTTCTCTAAAAAATGCAATATACATTTCTTTTATAGGAACTCTAAATAGTAATTTAAATGCAAAAATCTTACTACTGTAATTTTAACATCATGTAAATGTTATACATACAGGGTGGGGCAAATGTAGGTTTACAAAAATCTAGAATATGAAACACAGAATTTACTCATATTATTATTTATTAATTACAGCATTATTTTTCATAAACAACTGTAAAACTTTTACTCCACCCACCTTGTATATCATATGTATTAGATCTACATACATTAAACATATCACCAGAAAATATCATATATTTTTTTGCTTTTGAACATCATTTATATTTTAAAGAACTTAGGAGAAAAAAAATCTATTCTAACTACCCAGAAATATACTTTGGTAGCTTTTCCTTCCTTTTTTTACATTGCAAGTTTTCTCCTAAGTTTCCCATCAGTTTGGGGAATTTTAGCATTTCCTTTAGAGCAGTTCTGTTGGCATCAAGTTCTCTTAGTTTTCCTTCAGCTGAAAATATTTATTTTACTTTTTCCTGAAAGATATTTTCAAAAAATTCAGAATTCTACACTGACATTATTTTTTCCAGTCCTTGAAGAATGGTGTCCTGCTGTCTTCTTCATTTCTTCTAGGAGGAAAGCAGAATACATTCAAATCGCAGCTCCTCTATAGGTAGTGGGTCATTTTTTCCTACCTCATTTCAAAATTCATTTTTTATATTTTGTTTTTGGCAGTTTTAGTTTGATAATCCTCAGCATGATATTCATTGAGTTTTTTTGAGGACTAGCTAAGCTTTTGAATCTGTACATGTAGATACCTTTTACCAAATTAAGTTTTCACTCATCATTTCTCTAAATATGTTTTGCAGCTATCTCTTTGTATTTTTCTTAATGAGTCAAATATTAAAATGTTTGTTTTGTTCCACAGTTCTATGAGTCTCAGTTCATTTTTTTCTTCATTTTTTTTTATAACAAGGAATACTTTATTTAAAACCTATCAGAGAAATAGACAGATTGGTTTTGCAACAAAGCATCCTGTTCTAAAATATAGGGCAGTAATTGTATAAGATAGTATACACTGCTACATATAAATTAACTGATCAGACCACGACTTTTCAATGTTTATAAGAGAATAAGCTTTTCTATAAAAGCAGCAATATTGTGACATTTTAACTTTAGTATTCCTCTTCCCCAACAAATCTACATCAACCTCCTTATAAACTCTCACGGACTTCAGTAAACTTTCCTGTATCAGTGAACAAAAGTACACTTGGCATACATCAGGTCAAACTTGTGCAGGCGGCCACAGGCCTCAATACTAGCTATTGTGCTGCTCAGCATGCACATAGCTTGCTGTACTTTGGCATGGTCTATACCAGGTACCATAGTAGGAGGCTGGTAATAAATGCCAACTTTGACACCAGTGGGGCACCAGTCCACAAACAGGATGATACACTTGATCTTGATGGTGGCAATGGCAGCAATGACAGCTTTGGGAACCATGTCACCACAGTACAACAGATAGCAAGACATGTATTTACCATGGCAGGGGTCATGTTTCACCATTTGGTTAGGTAGCTCGAGCATGCATTGGTGATCTCTGCTACAGAAAGCTATCCATGGTAGGCTTTCTCAGCAGAAGTGACAGGGGCATACATGGCCAGAGAGAAGTGGATGTGAAAACAGGCAACAGGTTGGTCTAAAATTTAGTCAGATCAACGTTCAAGGCTCCAGAAAATCTAAGGGAAGCAGTGATGGAGGACACAATTTGGCCTATCAACTTACTTAGGTTAGTATAGGTTATGTGCTCAATATCAAGGTTTCTCAACAAATATCATAGATGGCCTCGTTGTCAACCATTAACGCACATTTGGAGTGCTCTAAGGTGCTGTAGGTAGTGAGGATGGAGTTGTAGAGCTCAACTACAGCTGCGTAAACCTGGGGTCCTGAGTAAATAGAGAATTTCAACTTCAACTTATTTTTTTTATTATTTTTAATTTTTGGAGAGGAGGCAGAGATAGACTCACACATGCGCCCCTACCAGGATCCACATGGCAAACCCATCAGGAGGCGATGCTCTACCCAACTGGGGCCCTTGCTATGTTGGAACTAGAGCCATTTTTAGCACCTGTGGTGGAGGCCATGGAGCCATCCCCAATGCCCAGGACCAACTCGCTCTAATAGAGCCATGGCTGCAGGAGGGGAGAAGAAGAGAGAAAAAAGGGAGGGAGGGGGTGGAGAAGCAGATGAACACTTCTCCTATGTGCCCTGAGTGGGAATAGAACCTGGGACTTCTACAAACCAAGCCAATGCTCTACCAGTGAGCCAACTGGCCAGGGCCCAACTTCATCTTCTTGCCATAATTGACAGAGAGAGAGTCCATCAGCAGGAGGTGATGCAGAACCAGTTCTCCCACCAAGCTGTGGAAAGCCAAGAAGCCTGAAAGATTTGTGCACTGATCAGCCAGTTTACCAAATTCAGTCCAAAACAAGGTCATTGATTTTTTTGCCAATGGTAGAGTGTCCACCAACATAGTTATTGACAACATTTCTCTCACCCATAATGAGCTGCTCAGAGTGAAAGTGTTGTTGATAGGTACCAGTGTGTCATCAATGACTGTCGGATCCAGGTCTACAAACATTGTATTGACACATGTTTACCAGAGCCTATGTATTACTGAAGGTATTGAAAGAGTTATCTCCCCCCTAAATGGTCATCACATCATCTAGCCATTGGACTGGATGCCATGTTCCAGGCAGTAGAGCTCCGGACAGACATTGACAAGCTGGACACCAGCCTAGACAACATGAATGAGGATGCACTTATGCACGGTTGCTACTTTGTTGCTGCTAAGTGGATGGTGGAGAGGGAGTGGAGAGGTTGTTGCCTTTACAGCACAACTTTTAGATGGTGAATGTAAGAGAATCTCTCAGTTCATTTTTTTCTATCTTTTGTGTATTTCTGTTTTTTAGAGTAGTTAATTTCTATCAATTTATCTTTAAAATTGGTGATTATTTACTGTGCTATCTCCTTTACACTATTGAGCCCATTCAGTAAGTTTTTTAAATTGATTTTAATTTGTTGTGTTTATATAGTTACAAGTGTATCTCGGAATATATCTCCCTCCCTCCTTCCCCTTGTTCTCCTTGATATCCCCTTTGCCCCCTCCCCTCACTGCCTTCCCCCTTTTCCTCCATACTTTCCTATCCTGCCCTCTATCTCTCTGTGTTATGTTTATATACTTTCACTAATGTCTTTCCTTTCTTTGATTCCCTCCTCTCTTCCCCTTTCCCTTGGAACTCTTTGCCTCTTTTCCAATCTTCAGTTCTCATTGTTCACTGGATTCCTCATATGAGTGAAGTCATATAATATTTTTCTATCTCTACCTTACTTATTTTGCTTAGCATAATAAACTCCAGATCCATCCATGTTGCTGCAAAGGGTATGATTTCCTTCTTTTTCATGACCGCATAGTATTCTATTGTGTATATGAACCACAGGTTCTTGATCCACTCTACTACTTATGGACATTTGGGCTGTTTCCAGATCGTGGCTATTGTAAACAATGCTGCAATAAACATGGGGGTACATGTCTTCTTTTGAATTAGTGATTTGTTATTCTTTGGATATATTCCTAGAGGTGGGATAGCTGGGTCAAAACGCAGTTCTATTTTTAATTTTTTGAGGAATCTCCATACTGTTTTCCACAGTGGCTGCACCAGTCTGCATTCCCACCAGCAGTGCAAGAGGGTTTTCTTTTCTCCTCAATCTCGCCAACACTTGTTATGTGTTGTTTTGTTAATAAGCACCATCTGACAGGTGTGAGGTGGTATCTCATTGTGATTTTAATTTGCATTTCTCTAATGATTAGTGAGGATGAATATTTTTTCATATGCCCATTGGCTATCTGTATGTCCTCTTTAGAGAAGTGTCTATTCAGTTCTTTTGCCCAATTTTTGATTGGATTGTTTACTTTCCTAGTGTTGAGTTTTACAAGTTCTTTATAGATTTTGGTTATTTACCCCTTATTGGACGTGTTGGCAAATATGTTCTCCCATTCTGTGGTTTGTCTTTTTATTTTGTTCATATTGTCTTTTGCTGTGAAAAAGCTTTTTAGTTTGATATAGTCCCATTTGTTCATCTTGTCCTTTATTTCACTTGCCCATGGAGACAAATCAGCAAATATATTGCTGCTGCAAGAGATGTCAGAGAGCTTACTGCCTATGTTTTCTTCCAAAATGATCATGGTTTCATGACTTACATTCAAGCCATTTATCTGTTTTGAGTTTATTTTTGTGAATGGTGTAAGTTGGTGGACTAGTTTCATTTTTTTTGCATGTATTTGTCCAATTCTCCCAGGAACATTTGTTAAAGAGACTATCTTTACTCCATTGTATGCTCTTACCTTCTTTGTCAAATATCAGTTGACCATAAAGGTATGAGTTTATTTCTGGGTTTTCTATTTCATTCCATTGATGTGTATGCCTGTTCTTGTGCCAGTACCAAGCTGTTTTGAGTACAATGGCCTTGTAGTATAACTTGATATCAGGAAGTGTGATAGCCCTGGCTTTATTTTTCTTTTTCAAGATTGGTGAGGCTATTTGTGTTCTTTTTTGGTTCAATATAAATTTTTGAAATATTTGTTCTATATCTTTGAAGTATGACATTGGTATTTTAATAAGAATTGCATTGAATTTATAGATTGCTTTGGGTAGTATAGACATTTTAATGATGATAATTCTTCCTATCCAAGAGCACAGTATATGCTTTCACTTTTTTGTATTTTCCTTAAATTCTTTAATCAATGTTTTATAATTTTCCGAGTACAGGTCTTTAACCTCCTTGGTTAAATTTACTCCTAGTTACTTTGTTGTTGTTGTTGTTGTTGTTGTTGTTGTTGTTGTTGCAATAGTGAAGGGGATTGTTTTCTCAATTTCTCTCTTAGTTCATCATTGGTGTATATAAATGCCACTGATTTCTGAGTATTGATTTTATAACCTGTCCCCTTGATAAATTCATTTATCAGATCCAGTAGTTTTTTGACTGAGACTTTAGGGTTTTCTATGTACAGTATCAAGTCATCACCAAATAATGAAAGTTTTACCTCTTCTTTTCTAATTTGGACGCCTTTTATTTCTTCTTCTTTCTGATTGCTGAAGCTAAGACTTCTGAAACTATGTTGAATAGGGTGGTGAAAGGCGGCAACCCTGACTTGTTTCTGTTCTTAAAGGGATTGCTTTTAGTTTTTGCACATTGAGTATGATGTTGGCTGTGGGCTTGTCATAGATGGCCTTTATTATGTTGAGCTATGTTCCTTGTATTCCCACTTTGCTGAGAGTTTTGATCATAAATGGGTGCTGGATTTTATCAAATGCTTTTTCTTTTTTTTTTCTTTTTTTAAAAAAGTTTTTATTTATTGATTTTAGAGAGAGAGGAAGGGAAAGACAGACAGAGAGAGAGAGAGAGAGAGAGAGAGATGGGAACATGAGTCTGTTCCTGTATGTGCCCTGACCTGGGATCGAACCGGCAATCCCCGCTTTGGGACAATGCTCTAGCCAACCAAGCCATCCGGCCAGCATCAAATATATTCTTGTTAAGGCCCTGGCCGGTTGGCTCAGTGGTAGAGCGTCGGCCTGGCGTGCGGGGGACCCGGGTTCGATTCCCGGCCAGGGCACACAGGAGAAGCGCCCATTTGCTTCTCCACCCCCCCTTCCTCTCTGTCTCTCTCTTCCCCTCCCGCAGCCAGGGCTCCATTGGAGCAAAGATGGCCCAGGTGCTGGGGATGGCTCCTTGGCCTCTGCCTCAGGCGCTAGGGTGGCTCTGGTCCGGCAGAGCGACGCCCCGGAGGGGCAGAGCATTGCCCCCTGGTGGGCAGAGCGTCGCCCCTGTTGGGTGTGCCGGGTGGATCCTGGTCGGGCGCATGCGGGAGTCTGTCTGACTGTCTCTCCCCATTTCCAGCTTCAAAAAAAAAAAAAAAAAAAAAAAAAAAAAAAAAAATATATATATATATATATATATATATATATATATATATATATATATTTCTTTTCTTTTTTTCCTTTTTTTTTTTTTTTTTTTTTTTTTTTTTTTTGCTGTTCCAGGGCTGGTTTTTTTTTTAATTCATTTATTAAATTTAATGCAGTGACATTGATAAATCAGGGTACATATGTTGAGATAAAACATCTCTAGATTATTTTGACATTTGATTGTGCTGTATGCCCCTCCCCCAAAGTTAAATTGTCTTCTGTCACCTTCTATCTGGTTTTCTTTGTGCCCCTCCCCTCCCCCAACCCCTCTCTCCTTCTTCACCCCATCCCACCTCCCCCCAACCCCCACCCCCCACCCCTGTTGCCATCACATTCTTGTTCATGTTTCTGAGTCTCATTTTTATGTCCCTTCTATGTATGGATTCATGTTGTTCTTAGTTTTTTTTTCTGATTTACTTATTTCACTCTGTATAATGTTATCAAGGTCCATCCATGTTATTGTAAATGATCCGATGTCATCATTTCTTATGGCTGAGTAGTATTCCATAGTATATATGTACCAAATCTTTTTAATCCACTCGTCCTCTGACAGACACTTGGGTTGTTTCCAGATCTTCGCTATTGTGAACAATGCTGCCACAAACATGGGGGTGCATTTCTCCTTTTCGAGCCGTTCTATGGTGTCCTTGGGGTATATTCCTAAAAGTGGGATAGCTGGGTCAAAAGGCAGTTCGATTTTCAGTTTTTTGAGGAATCTCCATACTGTTTTCCACAGTGGCTGCACCAGTCTGCATTCCCACCAGCAGTGCAGGAGGGTTCCCTTTTCTCCACATCCTCGCCAGCACTTATTCTGTGTTGTTTTGTTGATGAGCACCATTCTGACTGGTGTAAGGTGATATCTCATTGTGGTTTTAATTTGCATTTCTCTAATGATTAGTGATGTTGAGCATTTTTTTCATATGCCTGTTGGCCATCTGTATGTCCTCTTTGGAGAAGTGTCTATTCATCTCTTTTGCCCATTTTTGGATTGGATTGTTTGTCTTCCTGGTGTTGAGATTTACGAGTTCTTTATAAATTTTGGTTATTAACCCCTTATCAGAACGTATTGTCAAATATGTTCTCCCATTGTGTAAGTTTGTCTTTTTATTCTGTTCTTGTTGTCTTTAGCTGTGCAAAAGCTTTTTAGTTTGATATAGTCCCATTTGTTTATCCTGTCTTTTATTTCACTTCCCCATGGAGATAAATCATCAAATATATTGCTCCGAGAGATGTCAGAGAGCTTACTGCCTATGTTTTCTTCTAAGATGCTTATGGTTTCACGGCCTACATTTAAGTCTTTTATCCATTTTGAGTTTATTTTTGTGAGT
This sequence comes from Saccopteryx bilineata, assembly GCF_036850765.1. Lineage (NCBI taxonomy): Eukaryota > Metazoa > Chordata > Mammalia > Chiroptera > Emballonuridae > Saccopteryx > Saccopteryx bilineata. Next base: position 11,845,446 of record NC_089501.1, on the reverse strand, counting down.
GGTGTAAGCTGGTGATCTAGTTTCATTTTTTTGCAGGTAGCTGTCCAATTTTCCCAACACCATTTGTTAAAGAGGCTGTCTTTACTCCATTGTATTTCCTTTCCTCCTTTGTCAAATATCAGTTGTCCATAGAACTGTGGATTTATTTCTGGGTTCTCTGTTCTGTTCCATTGATCTATATGCCTGTTCTTATGCCAGTACCAGACTGTTTTGAGTACAATGGCCTTGTAGTATAACTTGATATCAGGAAGTGCAATACCTCCTGTTGGGCAGATAAAATGTATTATGCTCACTTTGTTAAAGATAACACGAGGAGGCCGTCGCCCAGGTGATATTAATGTGTGTTGGGGTGGGCTAAAGGCAGGGAGAATCCTTGTGGCCTGGGGCTTGGTTTTGGGATTAAGCCTTTCCTACCCTTTTTGATGTGGGGTGGTACAATCCAATCATGCCTCAGAGAAGTGACTTTGTATTAGAGACTTCCCTATTTTGTATATTGGATTAGAGGTTGAGAAGCTACAATATAAAATGGAGATGGAGCGGGAGCTTGACCTCTTTGTTCCTGAGATTATCATTAGAAGAGAGAGCAGAGGAGAGCAGAGAAAGGCCATGTGGAGGAGGCCAGGAGAAGCAGCCAAGATGGCAGAGTGCTGAGTGAGATGCCAGTTTGTGTAGAGTTTGTATCTGGGATAAGGAAGGAGATGGGGAACTGAGGAGAATAAGGCTGGTGAGCTAGAAACCTTTGATTCTAGGAAACTCGGATAAGTCAGTGGCTTTGTGAGCACTGAATGTGAATGGGTTTTGGAGCCCAGTGTGTATTTTTGCTTGCCCACTGAGTGCAAGCTAGGATTAAAGACTATGGCCCATCAGTTTGTGGCTCCGTTGTTTCTTTGCCAACTGTCCAAATCCAATGCGAACCTGCTTGGGCCAGGCTGCTGTGATAGTGGCCCTGGCCGTGGCTCCTGGCTTTACACCTCCCACTTTATTCTTTTTTTTTAAGATTGCTGAGGCTATTCGTGTTCTCTTTTGGTTCCATATAAATTTTTGGAATATGTGTTCTATATCTTTGAAGTATGTCATTGGTATTTTAATTGGTATTGCATTGAATTTATAGATTGCTTTGGGTAAGATAGACATTTTAATGATGTTTATTCTTCCTAACCATGAGCACGGTATATGCTTCCACTTGTTTGTATCTTCCTTGATTTCTTTTATCAATGCTTTGTAATTTTCCGAGTACAAGTCTTTAGTCTCCTTAGTTAAGTTTATTCCTAGGTACTTTATTTTTTTGGTTGTAATTGTGAAGGGGATTGTTTCCTTAATTTCTCTTTCTGACTGTTCATTGTTGGTGTATAAAAATGCCTCTGATTTCTGAGTATTGATTTTATATCCTGCCACCTTGCTGAATTCATTTATCAGGTCCAGTAGCTTTTTGACTGAGACTTTAGGGTTTTCTATATACAATATCATATCATCTGCAAATAATGATAGTTTTACTTCTTCTTTTCCCACTTGAATGCCTTTTATTTCTTCTTCTTGTCTGATAGCTGTGGCTAGGACTTCCAGGACCATGTTAAATAAGAGTAGTGAAAAGGGGCACCCCTGCCTTGTTCCTGATCTTAAGGGTATTGCTTTTAATTTTTGCCCATTGACTATGATGTTGGCTGTGGGTTTGTCATAGATGGCTTTTATCATCTTGAGGTATGTTCCCTGTATTCCCACTTTGCTGAGAGTTATGATCATGAATGGGTGCTGGATTTTATCAAATGCTTTTTCTGCATCTATTGAAATTATCATATGGTTTTTCTCTTTCTTTTTGTTTATGTGATGAATCACATTGATTGATTTACGAATATTGTACCATCCTTGCCTCCCCAGAATAAATCCCACTTGATCATGGTGTATGATTTTTTCCATATATTGTTGGATCCGGTTTGCTAATATTTTGTTGAAGATTTTAGCATCTATATTCATCAGAGATATTGGCCTATAATTTTCTTTCTTTGTGTTGTCTTTGCCTGGTTTTGGAATCAGAATTATGCTCACCTCATAAAAGGAGCTTGGAAGTCTTCCTTCCTCTTGAATTTTTTGAAATAGTTTGAGAAGGATAGGAGTTAGTTCTTCTTTGAATATTTGGTAGAATTCTGTTGTGAAGCCATCGGGCCCTGGACTTTTCTTTGTTGGGAGCTTTTTGATAACTGTTTCGATCTCCTTTATTGTAATCGGTCTGTTTAGGTTTTCTGATTCTTCCAGATTGATTTTTGGAAGATTGTATGTTTCAAGGAATTTGTCCATTTCATCTAGGTTGTCTAGTTTTTTGGCATACAGTTCTTCATAGTATTTTCTTATAATATTTTGTATTTCTGTTATGTCAGTTGTTATTTCTCCTCTCTCATTTCTAATTTTATTTATTTGAGTCCTCTCTCTCTTTTTCTTGGTGAGTCTAGTTAAAGGTTCATCAATCTTGTTTACCTTTTCAAAGAACCAGCTCCTAGTTTCATTGATCTTCTGTATTGTTTCTTTAGCCTCTATGTCATTTATTTCTGCTCTGATCTTTATTATTTCCTTCCTTCTACTACATTTGGGCTTTACTTGCTGTTCTTTTTCTAATTCTTTTAGATGCAGGGCTAAGTTGTTTATTTGAGCTTTTTCTAGCTTCTGAAAGTGTGCCTGTAGTGCTATGAACTTCCCTCTCAGCACTGCTTTCACTGTGTTCCATAAATTTTGAGTTGTTGTATGCTCATTGTCATTCGTTTCTAGGAATTTTTTTATTTCTTCTTTGATCTCATTCTTAATCCATTCATTATTTAACAACCTGCTATTTAGTTTCCATGTGTTTGAGAATTTTTGAGCTTTTCTGTTGTGATTCATTTCTAGTTTCATGCCGTTGTGATTGAAGAAAGTGCTTGATACAATTTCAGTCTTCTTAAATTTGTTGAGAGCACTTTTGTGCCCTAACATGTGGTCTATCCTAGAGAATGTACCATGAGCACTTGAAAAGAATGTATATTCTGCTTCTTTAGGGTGAAAGGTTCTGAAGATATCTATTAAATCGAGTTGATCTAGTGTTTCCAATAAGTCTGCTCTTTCTTTGTTAATTTTCTTTCTTGAGGATCTATCTAATGATGTTAGTGGGGTATTGAAATCCCCTACTATTATAGTATTGCTGTTGATCTCACCCTTTAAATCCATCAAAGTCTGCTTTATATATTTAGGTGCTCCTATATTAGGTGCATAGATATTTATAATAGTTATATCTTCCTGTTGGATTACTCCCTTTATCATTATGTAGTGGCCTTCTTTATCGCTTACTATATCCTTTGTTTTAAAGTCCAATTTGTCTGATATAAGTATTGCTACCCCAGCTTTTTTTTCATTTCCATTTGCATGAAACGTTTTTTTCCATCCTTTTACCTTCAATCTATGTGTGTCTTTTGTTCTAAGGTGTGTCTCTTGTAGACAACATATGTATGGGTCCTGTTTTCTTATTCATGCAGTTACCCTATGTCTTTTGATTGGATCATTTAATCCATTTACATTTAAGGTTATTATTGATATGTAGTTGTTTATTGCCATTTTCTTCTTTAAAGGTGTATTTCTTTTTTTTTTTTTCTGTATTCTTTTTCCACTTTGATCTGTTTACACCAGGCCCCTTAATATTTCCTGCAGCATTGGTTTCGTTGTAATGAATTCCTTGAGTTGTTTTTTGTCTGGGAAGCTTTTTATTTCTCCTTCAATTTTAAATGATAGCCTTGCTGGATAAAGTAGTCTTGGTTGTAGGTTCTTGTCCTGCATTACTTTGAATATTTCTTGCCATTTCCTTCTGGCCTCAAGTGTTTCTGTTGAGAAGTCAGATGTCATCCTTATAGGGTCTCCTTTGTAGGTGATAACTTTTTTTTCTCTTGCAGCTTTTAATATTTTCTCTTTATCACTTAGCTTTGGTATTTTAATTATGATGTGTCTTGGTGTAGGTTTCTTTGGGTTTCTCTTTAATGGAGTCCTCTGTGCTTCTTGGATTTGTGAGAGTTTCTCTTGCATTAATTTAGGGAAGTTTTCAGCTATGATATGATTGAACAAAGTCTCTATCCCTTGTTCTTTTTCTTCTTCTTCAGGAACCCCTATGATGCGGATGTTATTTCTCTTCATGTTGTCACAGAGCTCTCTAAGAGTTTCCTCTGACTTTTTGAGTCTTTTTTCTCTTTTCTTCTCTGCTTTCATGCCTTCATTCCAGTTGTCCTCTAACTTGTTGATTCGATCCTCTGCTCTATCTATCCTGTTTTTAATTCCTTCAATTGTGGTCTTTATTTATGATATTGTATTTGTCATCTCCATCTGATTCTTTTTTATACTTGCTATTTCTTTATTTAGGTTTTCAAACTGCCCCTCCATTGTTGTTCTAAGATCCCTAAGCATCCTTACAATCATTATTTTGAACTCCGCATCTGGAAGTTTGATTATTTCCATATCACTCAGTTCATCTCTCAAAGGTGTCTCTTGTGGTTTCATTTGGATTGCACTCCTTTGTCTTCTCATCCTCTTTTTTTTGTTGTTTATTTTTTTGTAGAGTTGGTTGAGTCTAGGCTTGGTGTTGTCTGCCTCCAGTTTTCAGTTGTGTTATTTCTAGGTCTTCTTGGGTTGGTATCAGCTGTTATCTGTAATCCACTTTCAGATTTGGGCAGCTTTGAAGTCTTGATTTGTTTGTTTTCTTAACAGGTGATAGTCTTGTTTACTGATCTCAGCAGGGGGCTTCCTTGAAACTGTATCCAGGAATGCGGTGGGTGTAACCTGAGACTCTGAAGGCCTCTTTAGCCAGCTAGACTCTCTGGGGGCAGGGTGTTTTCTCAGCCTCAGTAGGGGGAGGTGTATCTCAGATCTCCATGGAGACCTGAGTTACTGCCCCTCCTCCCCACTTCTTGTTTTCAGCTGTGTCTTGTTGCGCTGATTGAAGCTGGAGAGATGTCCGGAGGTCTCTGATCCGGAAGCACTTCAACTCTGTTTTGTGAAAGGTTCAGTCCCTCCCCCAGCTATGGCCGCCTCCAGCATGATGAGTCAGCCCTTTTAGCTCCTCTCCTGCATTCCTTATCCCCTCACAGTCTGTCCCTCTCCCTGTCCTCTCCACCTGGGAGATAAGCTGGTCCTTTCAATGCACCTCGCTCCCTGGTCGCCAGGCCAGTGCCAGTGAGCAGTAGTTTCTGCTCCCCTCCCTCCGAGATCCTCTCTGGGCTCTCAGCCCCACCCCCCACTCCGTTCTGGCAAGCAGAGGAGGTTCAGGGGCTCCCTACCAGGATTTCTGTGATTTCCTCTTTGCTCCTTGGTTTTTGAGAGCTGTTCTTGCAGTTCAGAGTTGGTTTTTCATGCTGATTTTTCCTAAATTGATTTGTATTCCACTTTGATGGTGAGAGCTGGGCGTCTGTGCATCCACCTACTCTGCTGCCATCTTTTTCTCTCCAAATGCTTTTTCTGCATCTATTGATATTATTATGTGGTTTTTATCCTTCCTTTTGTTTATGTAATAAATCACATTGATTAATTTGCAAATATTGTACCAGCCTTGCCTCCCTAAAATAAATTCCTCTTGATCTTGATGTATAATTTTTTTCATGTATTGTTAGATCTGATTTGCTAATATTTTGTTTAGAATTTTAGTATCTAAATTCATCAGGGATATTGGCCTATAGTTTTCTTTCTTTGTAGTGTCTTCACCTGGTTTGTAATGAGGATTATATTCGCTTCATAAAAGGAGTTTGGAAGTTTTCTCTCCTCTTGAACTTTTTGAAATACCTTAAGAAGGATAGGAGTTAGTTCTTCTTTGAATATTTGGTAAAATTCGCCTGGGAAGTCATCGGGCTCAGGACTTTGGTTTTTTGGGAGTCTTTTGATAACTATTTCAATCTCTTTTTGTGTAATTCGTTTTTGGTGTAATTAGGTTTTCTGATTCTTCCATATTGATTTTTGAATGAATATATTTTTCAAGTAATTTATCCATTTCATTGAAGTTGTCTCATTTTGGGGCATACAGTTCTTTATAGTATTTTCTTACAATACTTTGAATTTCTGCTGTGTCAGTTGTTACTGCTCCTCTCTCATTTCTAATTTTATTATTTGAGCCCTCTCATTTTTTCTTGCTGAATCTGGTTAGGGTTCATCAATCATGTTTACCTTTTCAAAGAACTTGCTCTTTGTTTCATTAATCTTCTGTATTTTTTTTTTTTGCCTCTATGTCATTTATTTCCACTCTGATCTTTATTATTTCCTTCCTTCTACTTCCTTTAGGCTTTACTTGCTGTTGTTTTCTTCTTCTTTTAGATGCAGGGTTAAGTTGTTTATTGAGTTTTTTTTGTTGCTTGTTAAGGTATACCTGTAATGCTATGAACTTCCCTCTTAGGACTGATTTTGCTGTGTCCCATAAATTTTGAGTTGTTGTATGTTTATTTTTATTCGTTTTAAGGAATTTTTTTATTTCTTTCATGATCTCATTGTTAATTCATTTATTATTTAATAGCATATTATTTAGTCTTCAAGCATTTGAATATTATTCAGTTTTCTTATTGTAGTATATTTCTAGTTTCATGCCATTGTGGTCAGAGAAGGTGCTTGAAATGATTTCAACCTTCTTAAATTTATTAAGACTTGTTTTGTGCTCTAACATGAGAACATATCCTAGAGAATGTATCATGAGCACTTGAAAAAAAATGTATATTCTGCTGCTTTGGGATGAAAGGTTCTGAAGATATCTATTAAATCCAGTTAATCTAGTGTGTCATTTAAGGCCACTGTTTCTTTGTTAATTTTCTGTTGGAGGATCTATCCATTGATTTTAGTGGAGTATTAAAATCCCCTACTGTTATATTATTGCTGTTGATCTTGCCCTTTTTGTCCATCAATATCTGTTTTATATATTTAGGTGCTCCTATATTAGGTGCATATATATTTATAATAGTTATAACTTCCCGTTGTAATACTCCTTTTATCATTATGTAGTGACCTTCTTTATCTCTTACTATAGCCTTTGTTTTAAAGATTATTTTGTCATATATTAGTATTGCTACCCCAGTTTTTTTTTCTTTCTGTTTGTGTGAAATATTTTTTTCATCCCTTTACTTTCAGTCTATGTGTATCTTTTGTTCTGATGTGGGTCTCTTGTAGGCAGCATATGTATGGGTCCTGTTTTCTTATCCATGCAGCTACCCTATGTATTTTGCTTGGAGCATTTAATCTATTTACATTTAAGTTTATAGTTTATTATTGATATGTAGTTGTTTATTTTCATTTTATTCTTTAGATCTATAATCCTATTTTTCTTGATTTCTACTTTCCTTTGCTCTTTTTACAGCAAGCCCCTTAACATTTCCTGCAGTACTGGTTTGATTGTAATGAATTCCTATTTTTTTTTTTTTTTTGTTCTGGGAAGCTTTTTATTTCTTCTTCAATTTTAAACAATAATCTAGCTGGCTAAAGAAATCTTGGCTGTAGGCTTTTGTTTTGCATTACTTTAAATATTTCTTGCCATCTCTTTCTGGCTTCAAGTGTTTCTGTTGAAAAGTCAGATGTCATCCTTATGCGGGCTCCTCTATAGGTAACTGACTTCTTTTCTCTTGCTGCTTTTAGTACTTTTTCTTTATCTCTTAACTTTGGTATTTTAATTATGGTTTGTATTGATGTAGGCCTCATTGGGTTTCTTTTTATCAGGACTCTCTGTGCTTCTTGAACTGGTGTGACATTTTTCTGTATCAATTTAGGAAAGTTTTTAGCTATGATTTCTTCATACAGGTTCTCTATCCGTTGTTCTTTCTCTTCTCCTTCAGGAACCCTTATGATGTGGATATTATTTCTCTTCATATTGTCACAGAGTTCCCTTATAGTTTCCACAGACATTTTGAGCCTCTTTTCTTTTAGCTGCTCTGTTTCTGTGTTTTTATTTATCTTGTCCTCTAATATCTTGATTCAATCCTCAGTTTCATCCAGCCTGCTTTTAATTCCTTCTAGTATAGTCTTCATTTCTGATATTGTAATTGCAATTTCTGATTGATTCTTTTTTATAATTTCAATGTCCTTTTTGATGCTTGCAATTTTATTATTTAGGCGCTCATTAAGTCCATCCATTGTAGCTTTTAAATCCTTAAGCATCCTAACAATCATTATTTTAAACTCTGGATCATGTAATTTGATTACTTCCATTCCATTTGGTTCTTATTCTGGAAATATTTCTTGTTGATTCATATGGTTTACATTCCTCTTTCTTCCAATTCTTTCTGTGTATGGTTTGCAAGCTTGTTAGAGTTGTGAGTCTGAGGTTAGTTTATGAAATATGACTTCTCCTCCAGGACTTTATTCCTCAGCTTCTGCTTGTTGCTTGGATTTTAATTCTTCTTAACTAGTAGAGCCACTTAAAAGTCTTAATTTCCTTGCTGTTTATTTGCTAATCCCAGCAGGGGGCTTCTGTCTTTAAGGGGGGAAAGGGGAGTATCTTGGGGGTTTTTTGTTGTTGTTTTTATTTGAAACTATCCAGGAATGCAGTGGGTGTGACCTCTGAGATTCTGAAGGTGTGTTGTGCCCAGTGCCTCTCTGGGGTAGAGCACATTCTCAGTATGAAGGAGGAGGTATAGCTCGGGTCTCCCTGGAAACCTGAGTCACTACTGCCCCTCCCTTTTACTTCCTCCTTTCTGAACAACTTTTCATGCTTATTGGAGCTGGAGAATTTTTGGAGGTGAGTCAACTTGTTCCATGCTTGGCTTGTGCAGGGCGGATGGAGCAACCTCTCCCCCACTTATGGCCACCCTGGCACTGAAGAATGACTCTGGTCAGCTCAGGCTCTCCTCACCCCATCACTGCTTTTGTCTCCATGTCTCAATCTCCCCACTCTCCTCATGCAAGACCAGTCCTCTCAGGCCACCTAACCCCCAGAGCCCCAGGCAGGTAGCTGTGAGAGATATTTTCTGTGCTGGCGCTTTAAGGCTGCACTTTCTTTTGCCAGCAGCTTCCCACAGACAGAACTCTCACTCTTCTCCCTACTCAATGCTGTCAGGTTTTCTCCTCCAGTTCCTGAGTTTCTAGGCTGGAGTTCCAGTCCTGGGACTGAGGACCCCCGCCTCTCAGAGTTTCTCTCCTTGCAATGGGAGCCCTTCTGGACCCTCAGCCTCAGCCTCCCCTTGCTCCTGGAAGCAGGGGAGCCCCCACTGTGCCCCACATCCCCTACCAGGATTGGTATAGATTCTTATTGTTGGTTTTCGAGTCCTGTTTTTTTAGTCCAAAGTTGGTTTTTCATGATGATTGTTCTTAAATTAATTTGTAATCTAGTTTGGTCATGGAAGGTGGCATTCTGTGCATCTGCTTACTTCGCCACCATCTTGGAATCTCAGTAAATTTTTTTTACATGTTTTAATTTTCAGTTTTTAAATTCTCATTTGGTTTCTTTTTTAAAGTTTCTGTCTCTCTTGCTGAATATCTATATCTATATCTATCTATATCCAAATATTTTCAGAATCTTCATCTTTACCTAATAAAACATGATTATAACTGCTTTTATAATCTTTAATAATTTTTCTTTTGGTATCTCTATCCTTTTCTCTTCATATTGATACTTTTTTTCCCTTTTTTTGGATTGTGTTCTGGATATTTTAATATGTTTTGTGACTCTGAGTCTTATTAAAATCATCTGAAGAATGTTGATGCATGTATGTGCATGTGTATATATGTGTATATGTGTGTGTGTTGTCAATAAACATATATATATATATTTATACAATGGATTACTACATGGCTATAAAAAAGAAGGAAATTTTAATTTTTGTGACAGCATGCACAGACTTGGAAAGTATGCTAAGTGAAATAAACCAATCCAAAAAAAAAAGACAACTACCATGTGCTTTCACTTATATGTGGAATCTAATGAACAAAATAGGATAACAAACAAAATAGAAACAGATTCATGGACAGACTGACAGCTGTCAGAGAAGAGGGGGGTTGGGAGGCTGGGTGAAAAGGTGAAGAAATTAATGAGAACAGAAAAGAATTCATAGACACAGACAACAGTGTGGTGATTACCAGAAGGAAAGGGGATGGAATTATGTAAGAGTGGGTAAAGAGGAGATCAGTGGTGGTGGAAGGAGACTAGACTTGGGGTGGTGAACAGATTATACAGTGTACATACTATATATTATAGAACTGTACACCTGAAATCTGTATAATTTTATTAACCAATGTCACCCCACTAGTTTCAATAAAAATTAAAAAAAACCCAGTTATATATTTTATAACAGTTACAACATTTTTTGTTATATATATAACATATATGTATAACATTTATATACATTATAACATTTTATAATAGTTATATGTATTTTATATATATATATATATATATATATATATATATATATATATATATGAAATACAAACTTGATCCTACCTTATGTTTGCAGTGGTTCCAATGTCAAGTTAAATTTAGATATGCTCTTTAGATATGCGCTATTGACCCCACTGTGGGGTCAATCTAGGACTTCTTCAGTAGTTTATTTAATAGTTCAGGTCTCAAAAGCCTACACTGTGCTTTGGTGGTTCTGATCCATACATGTGCTGCTCAATATTTTATGTACCTGTGAACCCAAGACTTGGGTTGTTATTAGTAGAAAAACTTCTTTAGCTCTTCCCTCTTTTTTATTTTTCCTATATTCTCTATCACCTAGAGTACTATTTTCCTAGTTTGTCCAGCAAGCAATATTAATTTATTTCAGGATTTTAGCTCCTGTGCTCTGGTGTAGCTGTGTGCAACTCTGAGGCAACAAAGTTAGATATAAAAGAGTGAAAATATAGTAGTTCCCTGAAACATACAATTTAGTCGTCAGGAACCCTTTTCTTCCCTGTCCAGAGAAGTTGATTTTCTCTCTGGATTTTTGGGTAACCACACTAATGTCTTTCTCATAGTCATGCAGTTTAAATAAGGGACTAAGCACATGTTGCTAAAAATTGAAAGAAGAAAAAGAAAACTGAGGAAACTCACCAATGATTTAATTTTCTTTCAAGTTTTGACATACCTCCCTAACTTTCCTGTTTTTGCTTAGTTTGAATGCCTTCAGTTAGTTTATTTTCTTATCTTGTCCAGAGTATACAGTTGTAACTGATGGAGGAGATAGGTTATGGTAGGCTTGCTCTATCTTTGCTGACATTCAAAGGAAGGGAAGTGTGCAATACAAACTAGAGGGGATAAGAGACATATTTGTGTTACAAAGAAATTATAGAGTATGAATTCTCAAAACCTATCATGTTGAATGCCACAAAAGCCAAGAAAATAAGAAAAATAAATTTTTGAAAGAAATGGTTAAAATTTGAAATTCTACCCAGAGGTAAACTAGGGTTGCATCCAAGAAGCATCCATTTGACTAAAAGACAAAGATATCATTGGTGACTTTGGCAAGAATAGTTTACTGACAATAATGTCATTAGGGCCAAAGGATAGTGATTGATCTGCTGAGTGAGAGTTAAAGTACATTACTAAAGTTTAGACAATACTAAAAGTAATTTGCTGTGAAAGAAATGAAGTAGGGCAGTAGCTAGAAGAAAAATTTGCTTTTGATAAGTTTGAGAGATTTGTTGTTGTTTTTTACTTTAGTAAATTTTTTTTGTTCCTAAACTGGAAGTAACCTTAGTACTTTAAAATGATAGTAGGAAGGGATCAGCAAATAAAGACAGGCTACAAACAGAGAAAGAAAAAAATCTCTCTAATGTGGTGATAAGAAAGGAGATCTTAAGCATACAGGCAGGGGCACTAGCTAAGAATGAAAAAAAAACCCAAAAAACTCTTTAGAATGACAGTAGAAGTTTTCTTCTGGAATCCCAGTGGAATTATATGTCCTGTTTCTTTTCTCACCTTCCTACTGATTTTTTTTTTTCTAGGAGCTCCTCCTCTCTAATGAGCTATGGCATATAAATTCTTATTGCAGAGCCTGTTTCTGGGGAACCCAACTTAAGATAATTCTAAATGTATTTTTCTAGCCCTGATTTCAAATTCTGAACAGAATTCCAAACTCCTCTATCCAAATGCCTCTTTTATATCTCTAGTTTTTGTTGTTGTTTGGTTTTTTTTGTATAATTAGTATCTGAAACTTTATATGGTCAAAGCAAAGATACTGATTTTTTTCTAATGCTGTTCTTTTTTTTTAGACTTTTTTTTAACTTGAATTTATTGGGTGACACTACATAATATAATTATACAAGTTTTAGGTGCCCAATTCTATAATACATCTTTATATACCATTTTGTATGTTTACCTTGGCAATTTAAGTCTTTGTCTATCACCATATTTTAGGAAATGAGAATGTCTACCCTCTCAAGAAAAATAATCATCTTTTATTTGTCCCTTCTTATTACACCATATCCAGACCATCAGCAAGTAGAGTAGACTTGACAGTTCCAGAATTTCTTAAAATTCTATCCACATACTTTTATCTGTGTTGCTATGACTCTTGCTAAGCCCCTATTAATCTCCTACTTAATACTACTGCAACTGGCACCTGATTTCTCTAATTTGTGCATCCATGCAATCTAATTAATCAAACACTAATCAGACAGATCTTTGTGACTATACATTTAAAAATGCTGCTCAGGAAATCTTCAGTAGTTTCTTGGTGAACTGATATAAAAATTTTTGCTTATTAACTCTGTGCAGAGGGATTTGAAATAAATATAAAACAATTAGTGTGGAATGAGCTTTCACCAGTCAGAAGATACACTGGTCATAATGTGCAATGCTGAAGCAATCCTTACTGGTGAAATATCAGCCTTGCCTTCAAGATGTCACAAACCCACTCTTCCCCTCACTTTCTTTCTTCTAAAGATGCTTTTTTTTTCTAGAGTCTTTCCATGGCTGGTTTTCCCTTGCCCCTCATGTAATATCTCAGATATTATATTCTCTTTCAGGCCTTCTTTTACCAATTAATATCAAGTCTTTATCATGCCTCACTGTCACAATCATGCCTGTTTGTTTCATTTTCTCATGGAACTGAGAACTATAGGAAATGATTTTTTACATTTTTTTGTTCCCCTCAACTAGAATTTAAATTTTCTAAAAAGAGTAATTTTTACCACTATATCCTCAGAACCAAGGACAGTGCATATGGCAGACCTTTAATGTTCACTCATTAAATGCTTGAAAGGTGAGTAATAATGTAAGAATAGATACATTGAAGAAGGTGGCTATAAAAAATATAAAATAAAATAAATTATAACTTTGTATCTATCTCTTTTATTTCTAGACTACCCATGAGTTTCAGACCTATACATCCTAACTTCTATTAGAATGCTTACCAACAACTAAATTTTAATATGAATTTATTCCTTTACCTTGAGATAGCCCTTTTTTTATTTTGTAATGGTATATACAGCACACTCATCTTATCATGATTTGCAGTATACTATAAAAGTAGGCTTTGGACTTGAATTGAATGGGTCCCTCCAAAATGTCTGCCACTTTATTATCTATGGCAAAGTCATTTAACCTCTCATTGACTCAGTATTCTTTTTTATAAAATGATGATAATAAAAATATCTGTTTTATAATATTTTGGGGAATATTCTATGAATAAATTAATTCATGGAATCCCTTGAGATGATGACTGACACAGAGTAAGCACTATCTAAATAATAAGTATTAGAATTTGCCAAGCAAAAAATTATAAAAATAACTTTAGACCTTTTTAGCTCTTTTGCATTTTCTATCTAATTAGAACACAGAATCTTCAAATTTTGCCATCCAACATCTTTCCATTCTAGCTTCCCTAACAAACACTAATTGGTATTCACATCTGCATTGCATCATGATAATTTCCTGCAAGAACAACTACACTACAACTCTTTACCTCTGTCTCTGCTTTCTTGTTAATTCTTTTTAACATAATGATTTTCCTGAAATAAAAACTGAGATGTGACTTTCCTGCTTATAATCTCTCAATAACTTTGTATTGCCTTCAGGATACAACCTAAAAACCCAGCATGACAAGAAAAGCCTGCCATTTCTCATCATTTCCTCCTAGAAAACTTGTTCAGCAGTTGTACTGAAGGGTTCGAACTGCCCCAGAGTGCCAACTTCTCTCATTCGCTGAGCCTTTGCTTATACGGCTCACTGCATGGAAGGAAGGCCCTCTCCTGCCATTTCCCTCCCTTCTGCTCCCTCAACACCTCTTTACTTAACAGAGGCCTAATCAGCCTGTAAAATTGATGCAAGTTGTTATCACCTCTTTAATGAATGACTTAATGAACAAAGATCTATTAAGGGCTTATTACATGTCAGAGCACTTGTGCTCATTGCTGCCTCAATATTGTTAATGCTCCTCGAGCTGGATTTCTTCTTCAAGGCCATCTTTTATTCCTCTCCAACAAAGCTACACTTAAAATTAAAGCTCTCAAAGCTGCTGTGGCTAGAAAATCTCACATTTATATGTGATTTTTTCCCCAAACACTTAATTTATTTGAATTTATCTTATCAGTTTTTTTCTTCCCAGTAGCTAGAGATATCACTGAACAGGCTTTGTTATTAATTTCCAAAATATTATTTCAACTTTCTCTGTGTCTATGAATTTATTGAATATCAAACTTAGAATAAAAAAATATTAACATTTGATAGGTTGCATAATAGTTTATTCACAATTATTCAGCTTTCAATGTAATGAATAGAAAAATTATTATAGTTTAATTATAGCTAAAACATTATTTTTTGTTATTGTTAAGTGGGACACATGTAATGATGATAATTTAAATATAGTTGGTCACATCCAGACTAATTTAGCCAATTTGCATGATGTTTCTTCAAAATAAAAATAATTAAAGTAATTGCTATCACTATAGCTCTCAACACATTTGGTTCAATTTTACCTTCTATTATTAACAGTTTAGGGACTTCAACCTCCAGGCCACAGGCATTATAAGACTAGTGAAATAAGAACTTCTTGATGATAAGCAAATGCATTGCTCTTAGCAACTTCTCATCAATAAACCAAAATGAGACCCGTTAAGGACCTCAGTGTGATACACAGCTTGGGAAAGTGGCAAAGGCTGCTGGATTGCTAAAGATGAGGAAATTCAGAGTTGTAGATTAGAAACATTGATTCTTTGTTGAAGAGTCCTTTCAAGGTTAATCACCTAGAGCTTGAAAAAAGAATTCTGTTTCCAATTCATGGTCAAGGTAGATGGGATCTTGAAGTGATGGCAGCAAATTTTATTACCTTAATACTATTGATCATCTTACAAAGGAACCTTTGTATAATCCTTAAAAATAAGCCAATATTTGATAACAGTATCTTCATATTTCAGAAACAGTGTTTTCTTGATAGGGTTCTCTCTAGCAAGGCCACAAAATCTTTGCTACAAGAATTCACAAATTGCACATCCTCCAAAACGGAGAATTCTAGATTTACAGTAAGGCCTCACTTAACAGTTGTTCTGTGACTTTAAGCTCAACATTGTATAACAAAACCACTTTTACCATAGGGTAATTGATATAAACAACAGTTAAGTTCCTAGACATCTGATTAATGTTGTAATGACATTGAACAAAAGGGCATGATTGGAGAACCTGCTGTATTTCCAAGGAGCATGAGGGGTTTCAGGATATCTGCTGCAGGGCTCCTCTGGCTGGGGAGCTGCTGGGGTGGACCTGAGTGGTGGGGCTCCAGCCTGAGCTCATCCCTCCACCAGAGTGGTTCTCCTCTTACCTGATTACTGGAGGAATGTCTACATAAACTTTCAAAAATGGTTCCCGGGAAACACTGAGGGTGGGATAGAAACTTAAGAATTTCAAAAATCGCCCTGGCCGGTTGGCTCAGTGGTAGAGCGTCGGCCTGGCGTGCAGGAGTCCCGGGTTTGATTCCCAGCCAGGGCACACAGGAGAAGCGCCCATCTGCTTCTCCACCCCTCCCCCTCTCCTTCCTCTCTGTCTCTCTCTTCCCCTCCCGCAGCCAAGGCTCCATTGGAGCAAAGATGGCCTGGGCGTTGGGGATGGCTCCTTGGCCTCTGCCCCAGGCGCTAGAGTGGCTCTGGTCACGGCAGAGCGACGCCCCGGAGGGGTAGAGCATCGCCCCCTGGTGGGCAGAGCATCGCCCCCTGGTGGCATGCAGGGGGTCCGGCGCATGCGGGAGTCTGTCTGACTGTCTCTCCTCGTTTCTAGCTTCAGAAAAAAAAAATACAAAAAAAAAATAATTTCAAAAATCTTTGTACTTTAATGCCTTATAATTTCTGTAAATTGTAACTTTTATAAATTATTTTAAAAATAAAAATGAATTCTAATGCTACTTACTCTTTATGTACGTCAGAAGCCATTTAAAATATTACCAATTTAAAGGGGTTTATTGGAGTATAAATATTTTTTATTATATAATAAATAACATACTTATTTTTAGTGAATATTTAATAACCAAAATATGCAACTGTACAAATTGATGTAGATATCCTGAAAGTGAGGTAGGGGCAATTGTAACTATTTCAAATCATAGAAAGTTGCACACAGACACCAAAGCTCTGTAATTATTTAATAAAAATTTTACAATATAATGCATAATTTTTAAAAGTAACTTGGAGTGCTTCCTGGTGTGTTATAATGGCTTTTTGCTGTAAATACCACATGAATAATTTGTAAACTTTTTAGGCAGTGCTACTTTCTCCTACATATCTGTTAACTATTTTCAGATATAAAACTCTTCTTACTAACTCAGAGTATATCACTTCAAAATACTACTACATTATTCTTGAGAATGATTGTCAAATTTATGGAAATATCATTAGAAATTATGCAATAGTGCCAGAGATTTAAACACATATCTCTACATGATGACTAACATGATAAGATTCGGGATAAAAAACATCATGTTTGAATTTTATGAGAAGTCACTATCAATGAATTATTTGTGTGGATACGATATGCATCTACGAAATAAGTGTCATAGAAAATTTGAAAGCAATAAATATGATAATATAACTTCTGCACTCAAAAAACATATTTTGTTTGAGGAAAAAGTTATTAAACATGAAATAATAAGATGCTAATAATGTATTCAACAAATTGTTCTATTTCTAATATGTCACTGCTATGGTTGATAAGCAAAATCAGTGATGGATCTACTACAATTTTATGCTACCTGGAATTAATAAGCTCTCCATTTTCCATGCCAAATATTTTATGCATCTCTTTCCTATCATATTCCCTGAAGATTGCTGCAAAATTTCTGTTTGTTTAGAGCTTTGAGTCCTACTGCCTCCCCCCCAGCCCCTCCCCACAAACTTTCACCATTTGGAAATCAAATCACTCATGGTATGTGACTATAAAAAATTCAAGACTTTTAATAAACATTTCAATTCCTTCTTAAAGCTCAAACAAACACACACACAAACAAAAATACTTTTCTGCATGCTTAGTTGTTCCTTCCCTGGAAGAAGAATGGGCCAAACCTTTGTTGAAGTGAATACTTTTATACAGAAACAATATATGTTGTTCACCCTCTTCTAAGACTTTGATTAATTCTTTTTTCTTATCTCTTATATCCTCCAGGCTCCTCCTATCAGCTGTATCCCTTTCTTAGCTATACTAACCCTGCACAAACTAAAAGCAGTAAAACTTTTTCTCCTAAAGCAATGGCTTTTTTTCCTCTTATGACCACATTTCTTAAAAACTAATCTATCAGTCAAGCCACTTTATCACCATTCACTCTTCACTTTGCAATTTAGTTTCTTCCTTAACCATTTTATGGAAAACATTTTCTTGAAGGTTATCAAGGTCTTTCTAATAACTCCAGTAAAATTGTGTTAAAGATCATAGGTGAAAGCTGAAAGCTATGATGGTATTTATTTTATGAGCATCTATCTGCTTTAAACTTTGTAATTATGTTAATAAAAATAAGCAGGGTTTAACACATTAGCCTTTAAAAAATATGTGCTGAATAGAATGAAATAGCATTCTTTTGTCTATGAAATCTAAGGGGATCACAAAATAATCAAATAATGCTCCTAATGGAATTTTCTCTCATTTCAACTTTAGTGTAACATTTGGTACTGTTGAACATAACTTTCTCCTTGGAAATTTTTCTTCTTTTGATTTTCATGAAATCCCCCACATTCTATTGGTGAAAACAAGATTTGGCAGAATATGCTCACTTAAGAATTAATGGGCCCAAATCAGAGTTTTGAAATAAAGCGTAGAGATGACCAGTGAGGTAGGTGCAGGCTTTGTGGACACATAGATCTAAAACCAGGAGGGCTCGTGCACAGTGGAGAGAATGTTAAGCAGTGAGAGAGTTGTCACATGGACATGATTGGAGCTGTCCATCAATAGGAAAATCAGCATGGCAAATGGTGCTCAAGGAGCAGGCAGATGGTTGCAACTCAGGTCAGGGATCCACTCTCAGCATCAGAGAGTCAGGCAGCACGGAGACTCATCTCCAGGCACAGACCTACTTCCAGAGGAAGTGAGATGACAATCCTGTGATCTTAGAATAAATGATCAGTTGAAGGCTCAGGATCAGATCTGAGACTCAGTTTTTCAGTTGGGTAGAGAGCCAAGGGCACAATTAGTCAAAATCTTGATTTGTTAATGACATGTGTTTACTGAACTCTTAAGGCTGGGCTCAGGATGAGAGAAGCAAAGCAGTTGTCTTGGGGAAATAATTTAAGAGAATGTCAAAATATTAAGTAATCAAGTTAAATAATATTTTAATAGAATATTTCAAAAGTCAGATTAAGGCAAAAATATAAAAAAGATTAAATTGCTGATCTCTTTCAACTTAAGTAACAATATAAAATTATCATAAAGCCTCAGGCACTTAACTGTTAAACAACTGATATAAACAATAATATTCTAAGTGTGTAAAAACAAAAGAAAATTATGACTTTTTGAGGACTGGAAAGATTTTAGAAATAAGAACTGACCTGAGTTTGAAGTAAAGGCAGAACTGGCCAGTACTGAAAACAGTAAATACAGCTATATTCATAATTACCACACCTGTAAAAAGGTGCAGTCAATTTTATCCACCAGATTATCTCCCTGAGACAATGTTTATATGTTTGGAAGGATTGTTTTGATTAACATTATTGGGTAAGAATTATATTTTAAGGATATATTTTGAATAACAAGATATAATTAATCAATGGGCTAATATAAAGTATTTACTGGGTAGTCTTTTTTAATAGTGGCAAAAAAAAAATGTAAAATTCAGTGTCACAACAATTTCCAAAAGCACAGTACAATAATGTTAATCACATGCACATTGTTGTGTAACAGGTCCCCAGAATGTCTCTAGCTTACATGGCTGAAACTCTACATCCACTGAACAAGCAACAACTCCTAGATTCCTCTCTCTTCAGTCCCCAACTAAAAGACTTCTATTTGAAACATTTGATTTGAAGTGCTATTATCATGTTTGGGTTTAGAAGCTGGGTAGATCTGAATCTCCTCTCTGGCATCAGAGATCAACATAAGTAACTGCAGTAAATCTGAAGGCTTTGTGAAAGGGCAAAGATGAGATACTGGGTTTTAGGACTACTCAGTGAGGGGTTTTGATGAAGTAACTGAATGATGAAAGCCCAATTGTCTTGCTACCTGTCTCTCATATGTTCCTAATGTACTGTCAGCATTTTTCACAAATATTTTTGTGGAAGTCAAGAAAGCTTGGGAAATTATAAAGAAGATGATGAGGAAAGAGTAGATATGTAGCTTGACCCAGTGATGGTGCAGTGGATAGAGTGTCAGCCTGAAACACTGAGGACCCAGGTTTGAAACACTGAGGTCATTGGCTTGAGTGCAGGCTTATCAGCTTGAGTGTGGGGTCACCGGCTTGAGTGTAGGATTATAGACATGACCCCATGGTCTCTGACTTGAGCCCAAAGGTCACTGACATGAAGCTCAAGGTTGCTGGCTTGAGTCCAAGGTTGTTGGCTTGAGCATGGGGGTCACTGGCTTGGCTTCAGCCTCCCAATCAAGGCACATATGGGAAAACAATTATAAACAACTAGGGTGCTACAATGAATTGATGCTTCTCATCTCTTTCCTTTCCTGTTGGTCTGTCCCTGCCTTTCTGTCTGCCTCTCTCTCTCTCTCTCTCTCTCTCTCTTGCTTAAATAAAAAAAAGAGTAGATATGTAGATTACATGTGAAAGGATATAAAGTATCTGTCATTGCTTGTTTTGTTTGATATTTTTGGCATCTTATAAAAAGGGCGCAGGAAGTCTATTTAAGCTAACATGGCTGCAAAATAATCCTGGTACCCCTGTAATTTTTCAAAAAAATTACCAAAAACCTGGCATTTGCACTCAGAAGTAAAAAAAATGAC
Organism: Saccopteryx bilineata; assembly: GCF_036850765.1. Lineage (NCBI taxonomy): Eukaryota > Metazoa > Chordata > Mammalia > Chiroptera > Emballonuridae > Saccopteryx > Saccopteryx bilineata. The sequence continues at coordinate 11,825,144 of NC_089501.1, read as the reverse complement.
ACCAACTATTATTGGAATCTTTATTCTGCATCCATTGTAGCTAATGTGAACTGTGAAGCACTCCCCTAGGCTATGTCTTTGAGTTTCATCCTCTGTAACACAGTAAGGCAGGTATTCTTAATGAAAATTCCCTACTCTTTCTCACTACCTCAGTCCACATTAACACACTGAACAAAAAAGTTATGTTTGCTTCTTACTATGTTGAGGACATTTTATGAACTAGAAAAAAAAATCTACTTCCTCTTCTTCCTAGAACTAACCTTCCAGTATATAATACAGATAAAAGAGAAGGAGAAAGAAGTAAAGTCATACTAACACCAAGATATTTAGTTAGGAGAGAAATTGAAAGCAAGGAAGGAGACATAAAGTGTCTGAGAACAATGCAGTAGGGAGTATAATTTTTCATGCACTGAAGATCTCCAAAAACATCAGTACTCAACCTATCTTACACTTCAGAGAAGACTCTTTATACAATAGCCTTGAAATAGATCATTGATGCTTAGGCACTGCAATGAAACTGTACTTATTAATCTGACCTTTTTTATATTGCAAAATGAAAAAATATTAAGAAAAGACATTGAAAAGGAATAAGGTTATTTTACCTCTCCAATATGTAGCAAACACGAGCTCTACAAAACCTCTTTTTAATTCAAGGCTAAAAACAAAGCTAGATAGATAACAAGATCGGAGCCTTGAGAGATATTAAAGTATACAAGAAAACATCTGATGAAAAAAGAAACACATCCTTGAAAATAATTTAAGAATATAAACAAAATAAGTGTACTTAAGTTTTTTATCCAAAAATGTCCACAAGTTTTTAACACCACTTTAAGTGCTCTAGAAGACAATGGAACGTCTACTGAGAAGAAAATGTAACCCATGAATTTTATATCAAATCAGGTTTTTTTGATATGTATAAAAGTTTGAAGGTATGACCCAGAACATATAAAACTCTTGTGCATATTTTTTGAGGGTATACTCAAAGATTAAACATTGTAAGCTAATCACCTGACTTGTGGTGACACAGTGGATAAAGCATCCACCTGGAATGCTGAGGTCACTGGTTCGAAACCTTGGGTTTACCTGGTCAAGGCACATATGGGAGTTGGTAATTCCTACTTCTCCCCTCCTCTCTCTCTCTCTCTCTCTCTCCTCTTTAAAATGAATAAACAAAATCTTTAAAAAAACATTGTAAACTAATCAAATTCAGGAAATCAAGAATAAAAGCACATTATACCATTGTATAGGCATGGATTAGGTAATTAATGTCATACTGCTGAGACTAACAAAATTAAATTATATTTTCCCTTGTTGACAAGCATCTGTTGTAACATTGGTTAAAGCCTGGATTCTGACACTAGACAAATGGGGATCAAATTGGGCAGAAACTATTTCTACCTTTATGACCCAGTTTCCAAATTTTACAAACAGGAATATTGGTATTCCTTCTTGCATTGTTGTGAAAGTAATACCTGTAAAATTATATGTTTACCATATAGTTAGTCCTCGATAAATGACATATTATTATTGTTAGATTTTTATATATTCTACTCTTTATTATTATAAATAATGTTTGATTCATTTGGCATGTTTCTTCTTTTTCAATTAGAGTTTACATTCAATATTGTTTTGTATTGGTTTCAGGTGGACAGCATAGTGGTGACACAATCATATACTTTACAAAGTGTTCCCTGATATTTCTTGTATCCACCTGGAACCATACATAATTATCACAATATTACTATATTTCCTATGCTGTAGTTATATCCCTGTGACTATTTTGTAACTATATTTGGTATGTTTCTAAATATGGATACCATTATTTTTACTGGAGAAATTCCAGGAAGTAAAATTTCTGGGTCACACTAAAGGAATATTGTAAAGGCTTTTAATACTAACTCTCATAGCAGAATACATGAGAATATATGTAAAAATGAATTACCCCTTTTCTCTTTGGAAGATGATTCCTTTCATTTAAAAGCACAAATTTTTAATTACTAGACAACATTGATACACTATTATTAAACATAAAATTTGTAATTGTGAAACTGACATTTTTAAACAATTAATATCAATTTATTTTTACAAATTGCTTGTTCTTGCAGGATCTGCATATATCTGTCAGGGTACTGATATTATGCTCATTGATAAATAATCCAAAATTTATTTTTCAAAAAGAGAATCAGATCATTAAATTAATAATTATGTACTAATAAATTAAGTATATAACAGTAGATGAAATTAAAGCCTGAAAACTTTACTGAGTAAACTTTTTATCCTTCAGGGTGAAATATAGTATTTATTATTTTATTTGTTATTTTACTATTATAATAAGTTATAGAATAAAGTCTAGCAAATAAGAAAATAGAATAGTTAGCGAGGAAGCTAAACAAATAACAGCAAACTAAAAATTTGCCTGTAACATAATAACTGAATTCAAGTATATGAGATGGCAATGAATTTAAATAAATCTCGTATTAAATGGCTGTTTCTTAGAAGGGCTTTAAAAATAAAAGATTCAAAAACACAGTGGTAGAAAGAGGCAAAATTAACATAAAATGTTACAGAAAACTAAAAGTATACTTGAATTTTAAAGAAAATTGAGAAAATTTTATTTAAAAAAGGAAAAAATAGGCCCTGGCCGGTTGGCTCAGTGGTAGAGCGTCGGCCTGGCGTGCAGAAGTCCCGGGTTCAATTCCCAGCCAGGGCACACAGGAGAGGCACCCATCTGCTTCTCCACCCCTCCCCCTCTCCTTCCTCTCTGTCTTTCTCTTCCCCTCCCGCAGCCGAGGCTCCACTGGAGCAAAGATGGCCCGGGCGCTGGGGATGGCTCCTAGGCCTCTGCCCCAGGCGCTAGAGTGGCCCTGGTGGGGCAGAGTATCACCCCTTGGTGGGCAGAGCGTCGCCCCCTGGTGGGCGTGCCGGGTGGATCCCGGTCGGGCGCATGTGGGAGTCTGTCTGACTGTCTCTCCCCATTTCCGGCTTCAGAAAAATACGGAAAAAAAAAGAAAAAAAAAAGGAAAAAATAGAGGATGATTGTAAGGCCAGGAGCTGCCATCATGGCCATTCACATGCAGGTTCCCATTGGATTCGGGCAGACGATAAAGAAATGGCGGAGTCAGAGGATGGGGGGCCATCCTATTTATTGGTGTCTCACCAAGACAGGCAAACCACAAAAGAAGACAAGGGAAAAGCAGAAAACCAGCTCTTCCCATGAAGGGCAAGGGATCAGGGGAGCCCCTGCAATTGTGATAGCAGGAACTGTGTGTCCAAGCTCCTGGTCTGTCCCACTTTATAGTGTAGAAAACCAAAACCCCTTAATCCAATATACAAACAAGGAAGTCTCTGATACAAAGCCACTTATCCAAGGCATAATTGGATTTCTCATGAGAGTGCACCACCCAGATCATACAATCAGTCAAGGGTGTGGGGAAAAGCTTAGTCCCAAAACCAAACCTCAGGCTACAACAACCTGGCCTGCTTATAGCCTGTCCCCCACACCCATTATAAGTCACAAGCGAGCAAGCATATATATCATGTTTACAAACTTATTTGACCAACAATGATCTTCCTCTAAGCTATTTTTAAATAAATGTCTAGACTATTTTTAAAAAAAAATGATATTTAAACAAAATTCAACAATTAAATCCTGGGATGGCTCTCTGTTGCTGATAGATAAAATGGCTCCTCAGCTACCATTGCCAGGACAATTCAGGTCCAGAAGAGAAAGGACTGGCTTACTCAGTAACCCCCCCCCGCCCCCCCCCCCCCCTTGCAGCCAGGTGCTGGTAGGGGATGGCTGAGTCAGGGCATAAACAGATTCTGCGGAGTTGTGACACCACTCCAATCCACAAACAGAGGAATCTGTCTTAGCAGCAGTTACAGCAAGGTCAGCCACTTTTGCCCCAGGCTCTTTGATTATTCTAAATAACCCATGCTCTATGTTTCTCTCAGGCTGACACCCTTTGTTGGTCCCAGCCTGCTTGTGCCCATTGCTTTTAAAATAAATTTTGCGGCCTGACCTGTGGTGGCGCAGTGGATAAAGCGTCAACCTGGAAACACTGAGGTTGCCAGTTCAAAACACTGGGCTTGCCTGGTCAAGGCACATATGGGAGTTGATGCTTCCTGCTCCTCCCCCCCTTTCTCATTCTCTCTCTCTCTCTCTCTCTCTCTCTCTCCTCTCTATAATGAATAAAGTCTTAAAAAAAAACTCTTTAAAAAAATAAAATAAAATAAATTTTGTTCTTTGAACACACTAGCCTCGTGTTTTCGGTTCGGCCAGTGGTTTCTGCCTTTCAGCTGCCTCTCTGAATCAGCTACGTAGACTGGTCATTTACAGTTGCCATCATGTTTGTATGGCCATCAGAACAGCAGTACCTTGGGAGAGTGGAGCTCATAATCAATTTGTTATTTTTTCTGTCCTTAATTTATTATTTCTAACTCTCATATAGTTTCAACTTACACATACACACTCACATACATTCTCACATATGTATAGTGCTTTGTTGTGTGTGTGTGGGGGTAGAACATTTGTACATGTTTTAATCCCCCATCCATGAGTCAGAGGATGTCAAATATGGTAAAACATAAGAATTATCTAGAAAATTTTTAAGAAAGAATATATCCTAGCCTAATCCACAAACATCCCAGTAGGCCTGGAAGTGAGGATTGGGCTTGTTCATGCTTCAATGTCTTTACTGTTGCTTACTCATACTTACCATCAAGAATCATTGAGCATGGACTAAAAGGAGGATTTTCACTTACAGCCATAAACTTCAATATTATCTTCAATAAGCTCTATGTAAAAATACGTTATTCAACTGAGCTTCAAAGATTTTGTCTTGGTCTTTGTAGCAAGGTTCTTCAGAGAAGCAGAATTAATAGAATGTGTTTATAGTAGGAAAGAGAGATGTATTTTTTTTAAAACTGAATCATGTTACTGTGAGGGCTTGCAAACTCAAACCTTGAAGACCAGGCCAGTAGACTGGAAACTTAAGGAAGAGTAGATGCTGCTGTCTGAAGTCAAGGCATTCTGGAGGCAGAATCCCTTCTCCCAGGAGAACTCTGTCTTTCCGTAAGAAGCCTTAAAAGATTAGATGTGGCTTCCCCATATTGTTAGGTGATCTGCTTTCCTCAGAACTTGATTTGAATGTCAATCAAATAAAAAAAAATATCCTCACTGCAACATCTAGACTGATGTTTAACCAAAATCTAGCCAAGGTGACATATTCAATTTAGCTATACAATTGTCTAATCTAAATGCTAGAATTTTATAGTCATTAAAATCAAACATTTTAATTTCTATGAATGACATGCTGTTTAATAATGTGCAATAAACTTTTGAGAATTTTCAATTCAATTACATTTTTAAGCAACTTATAAATATCTACTCACATTTTAGGTCAAGGTGTTAGGAAATACTTGTGGTATGATAAAACCTCTTAGATTATTAACTCAGATTCTGCAACTCTGTGTATATAGACATCTCTAAATCCTCTACACTGTCGTCAGCATTTTCCCCAAGAGTGTAGGAAGAAAATAATTCAGGAAAGAGGAGCCTACTAATGGGTAAGTCTCTGTCAACTTGAGTAGGAGTCACTGTGAGCCTTACTGTTTCTGTTTGTTTGTTTGTTTGTTTGGGGGGTTTTAAAGGTGTTTTTAATATCAAGAGTGATGGTAAGAATTTAAAAGTGAGATTTCCAGGCGCAGTCATTGGTTCTTCCCACCTCTCTGCTTTCCGTCTCATCTTTCTGATAAGGTGACCCAATACATTGTAACTCTCTTATTATTTTTCATCATTTCCTCTGGGATGTTTCTGCACGGTCTCCAGTGAGATCCACTAACATACTGCATGCTCTGTTTATTGTGGAACTAAATGAAGCATGCTGGGCAGCATCTGAAAACAATTAAAAATAATTGAAATGAGCTGTGGACTCTACTAGTCTCATTAAGTTTTATATTTCATCCTCCACACATTGGGGGATTTCAATCTCAACCTCCTATGTCTCTGGCCACCTGCTGGCAAAAGGGCTCCCTTTCCCAGGGCAGATCAAGGGCCCATGGGTTTAGGAGGCTGGGGCCACAATCTACAACCAGGCAGGGAAAAGGCCGGATCACTGCCAAGAGGCGTCTATGGGAGGACACGATGTCTCTCTTAATGAGCTGCCTTTTAGCAGCTGCCTTATGAATTAATAAACACCACTATGAATATGCATGCATCCCTTATTAAGAATTCACAAGTACATTAATCAAGGAGCTCACATGCAACTCAGGATATTGAAGTTAGCTTGTCTGTTGCCTTTCTTTGAGAGAGAGAGAGAGAGAAAGGGAAAAAGAGAGAAAAAGAGACAGTGATAGAAAATTTAAAATTTTAAAATATTTAGTTATATAAGGACGGAGATAATAAAAAGTTTGAAAAAATTCCTGAGATGAGACCATATTTACAAAGTCTACATTATGTTACCTTGGACACAAGTAAGTTAAATATTGTAAATATTATATTGAAACTGATTTGATGGTTATGTCAAAATAATATGTATACTCTTCTGCAGAATATAAAAATAATCTATTCTAGAAGACACTATTTGAGTGAATAAAGTCATTCCCTTTTGTACCTAAAAAGCCAAAAGAAATTTAGCAGTGAGTTAATTTTTATTAAAGAGATATTTAACATGATTCAGTGACAGGTATGAGAAAATGAGTTTAGCTCTTTTCCATGAAGGAAGACTTAAATGGGAGCTTGGAATAATGTGTGTGTTAGAAAGGTAAAAGTAGGTATTTTATTAAATGTCTAGCACTTGTGAAAATTATATATACTATAGACAGCACTGTGGATTTGCATGTTTAACCAAAAAAAAAAAAGAAGAAAAAAAAAAGAACACTGGGAAGTGTCAAAGTACCATTGACCTTTTAATTTTCTCTGTTTGAGAAGAGCTGATCACCCCTAGGCTGGTCTTAAACTGGTCTTCTCCTATAAAGTATAGAACATTGATATTACAATTTATTCCAAATGTTCATGTTGATGAAGCTTAGAGTTAGAACCATCTTAGTTTCTTCTTAAATTCCTATCAGTAAATTAACCACAAGAGAAACTTCAGCATTTCAGCATTTCCGCTTTTCCTACCAGTCTCGGTGTGGCTTCTTCAGTGTTCCTCGGTTGAAGAGTCCTCTTAGTTTAGTCCAAAGTTAGTTTTTCCAGATGATAGTTCTTAAAATTAGTTTGTAATCCACTTTGGTTCTGGGAGGTAGATAATGGTACATCCGCCTACTCCAGCGCCATCTTGTCTTCCTCAAGCATTTCAGAAAGAAGACCCTTTTCCCATGATATCATAAAATTGTGCTTATTCTATCAGTGCTATATTAGACACTAACAGACTACTTTCTACCTCAAATAAGTAAAAATAGAAACCACCCATTTTTCATTTTTACAAGACATATTTTAATGATAATATTAGCTAGCAATTATTGAATGCTTGCTGTGTACCAACCACTATTCTCATTTCTCTACATGCACTTTCTCATAACACTAGACCTGCAAGGGAGAATACTATTATTTTGTGCATTTTACACATATGAAAGGTGCAGCTACAGAAGGAGAGATAGCTTGTTTATACAACATTTATAGGCATACATAGGTCACAGACTCTGACATTCTGGCTCTTGCCCCCACTTTCTAAACCATCACACCTACAGCCTTATGAATCTTGTTCAGTCTCCACTGGTCTGATTTAGACACAAACAAGGGTCTCAAACTCGCGGCCCGCCCACCAATTTTGTGCGGCCCGCGGACTAATCAAACTTCGTGGATTAGTCTGCGGGCCGCCAAAATTGGTGGGCGGGCCGCATGTGGCCCGCGGGCCCGAGTTTGAGACCCCTGGTCTAGAAGGAAAGAAAGAACAGGCATCTCTGAGTAACTGAAAGTTCAATAAATCTGGAATGTGGAAAACATAGATTATGAGAAATAGGGTTTGTGGTGTGAAATGTAGCTGAAGACCATATCAGGGTCGAGAAGCCTCTAGTCTCACAGGTTGTGTTAAGAAGCATTGATCTCACTCTAAAGCTATGGGAGGCTTGTGGAGAGTTTTAATTACTGTAGTTGAATAACCAGGCTTGTCTTTCCAAGTAAATGCTGATATAAAGCTTGGGAGGAAAATCGGAAGTAGGTCTAAGAAGCTATTCGAGGGTCTACACAGAGGTACAGCTGTATTTTCTCCCAGAGCATGCTGAGACGTTATTTTATATGTATTTAAACAATATTTAAATTATATATTATATTTAATATTATTTATATTATATTATTTATATTGTATTATATTTAATACATATATATATGTATTAAACAAAATTTAAACAATATTTAAAAAATGTATAAAGAGATGGATTATAGGGAACAGTGAATGAGAACATATGTATGCACTATAATATCTTTACCATTATAATATCTTTACCAATACATTTTAATATCTTTACCAGTTTCTTTCACAGTACTAAATAGATAAATTTCTCTAAATTCTTTTCATACTTAATGTGTTATATGAATACTCAAGTAAGCAAGTATAGAATACCAGGAAAAGATGATTTGTTTAAGGAAATTAGATATGAAATTTATTAGCACATTTAATAGTTCTCAGTGTAACTTTTTCTAGTGTGCCCTTCTAGGCTTATGGTTAACACTAATTTCCATGACTACCTGAAATTTCAATCCTCAGTTGAAGAAAATATGAAAACAATTTTAAAATGATTATGGCTCTATCATTATGTTTCTGGCATCACAAATTTTTTATTTAAACTGTTAAGACAGTTTAAAATAAAAAATCCTTTATGTCCTTAGAAACATTTTATCCTTTATTGCTCTTCCTCTAATTCAGGAATAGGCAAATCTCACCTATAGGTTACAGACCTTTTCTTTAGTATGTGGAAGTTACTTCTGTTGTCATCAGAAAGAAAAGGGGAGCTAGAATTAAAACATGAAATAAATGGTTATTTTTATGTAATAGCTTTAGTGTGTATACAGATATAGATTTTTTGTGTATATTTATATATATACATGGTCATAATGACCGTTATGCTGCATAACAACCTATTCTCAAAAATGGGCTACATATATATAAAACAACGGTCCCATAAAATTATAATGGAGCTGATAAATTTCCATTGCCCAGTGATTTGCAATTATGTGTGATGCAGAGCAAACAAACCTACTGTGTTCCCAGTCATTTACAAGTATAGCACATACAATTATGTACAATACATAATACTTAATAATAATAATAGATGATTGTGTCACTAGTTTATATATTTACTATACTATAATTGTATCATTATTTTAGAGTGTACTCTTTCTACTGATAAAAAAACAACTCTTGTTGTAAAACAGTAGGCCTTGTTATGCTGGCAGTAGCCTCATATATATTATATTGTGTTTACCATGTCTCTTGATTGCCTTATTTTCTGCTGTGTTTGATTTAATCCTGTGTTGTTTTGTGAAGTAACATGCTATACAAGTTTGTACCTTAGGATCAATAGACTATACCATATAGCTACCATCTAGATTTGTATAAGTATACTTTATTATGGTTGTTAAAAGTCAAAATCAATAACAAAACATTTCGTAGAACATTTCCCCATCCTTAAGCTGCACATGACTGTACACAAACACACACACACACCACACACACAAACATGTGTATGTATATATATATATATATATATATATATATATATATATACACACACACATATATTTTCTAGGATATTAACAGAGCCTGGGATGGAAGAGAGATATTAAGACTAATTTTTAAGAAAGTAATCTAAACTTAAAATTCTCAAGTTCAACACATCTTAGAGTCTTCACAACCCATTTAAGAAAACAAGAGGCAGTGAAATTCAATTATGAGATGAGAAATATTTGGATAAAGAATTAGACCCAGAGGAAATGTTATTTAGGATTTATTTTATCCATAATGTGATTTGTTTTGATTAATCAATTTAGAACCAACAAGAAGTAGAAATATGGATGATAGATGTTGTCTTATCGAGTTTCTTACAAGAAGGGAAAGTGAATTGAAAACAATTGCACATTTTTACTAACTTACAATTTTCAAATGTCATCAAGATTCTCTTCATTTGAGATACTACCTTTTAAATGAATTATAAAAATTGTAAGGTTTATTTATGACCTCATTCACATAATCCCTTTGTTTCCTGTTAAGTTTTGGTTACTTATATGGGAATATTCTTTCCCATAAAGATAAATGTGTTTGTGGATTTCTTCTCTTTAAATAGTCTTTAAAGAAGTTCAATAAACCAGCAAACATCTTGTAGCACTATTCTGTTGTCTTTTTGAAATTATGTTTGGAGGAATGTCTGTTTAACTTGTTTTACATGTTATAAAGTACTGTACATATTTTCTCTGTGTAGAAATGTGAGTACTTTCTGATAATTGATTGGATTTGAGCTGTATTGGCTTTGACTGCATCTTTTCTTCTTGACATCATGCATGTCTACATTCACCCCAAAGATGCATATACTACCAGTTTAACACATGAATTATACAAATATACATAAGAGGTATATTTAGCAACTAAGATGACCTTAATATTTCCCTCAGCTTGACTAAACTTAGGCAGGTTTTCTCCTGGCTATAGATCCCTAGCTTCCCTTATCTTAGAGCATTTACTCTAGAAAATTTGGAATTGTAAACTCTTTCTCTGCCTGCCTCATTTGACATAAATATTCTCCCAGCCTCTGGCAGTTTTAAAATATAAGAACATCTTTCTCAAGCTTCTGAGAACCAACTCTTTGAAAGGCAATTATTAAGAAAAATAGTGTCCCTATTTACCATATCTGTGTGAAGGTAATAGTCTATTTTCAATAAGATAAGCAGAAATTAGTAAACACAGATGGACTAATCATATTTTCTATACCTTTTCTAACACCCGCCAGTCTCTGCACACTAGCTCACACTAGAGCTTAAAAATTCTGCCTTTTGTCTCATCGAAGTTGAGTTCAGTATCTCATCTCTATTACAACCATCTTCACCCCTATTACAATATGTTGAATAAAGTCTTCCTTGCTTCTTTAACTAATCTGGAGCAACTTTCTTGGACATTACCAAATATTTCATTTTCTTTTAAAGTATTTTCTTTTATAGATAAGGTTAAGGACTTTATCCAAAATATATTTGACTATGTCACCAATACTTATTAAAAAATTAATATTTTTAACTGTACATTAAAATAATTTTATATGTTATTATAGATTTAATAACAAAAAAGTCATTACATTAAAACATAACTTTAATGAGTTTGATATGAATTCAGTTTTATGAGAGGAGTATTAATAATAATACATCTATATATAATATATGTGTATGATTATGTGTACATAATTACAAAAAAAGAGGATCTAGTAATCATTATTACAAAGTAAAATTATATAATTTAAAATGTTTCCCCAAATATTTTCAAGTTTTAAACTTATGTGCTAATGTTTATAATTATTAAGTTCTATAACTATACATGTTTGTGTCAGGATAAACTGTATTGTTGGTAACTGGCTTAGGGTCTACTCATTAGTTATGTTTTATGGCTCTCTTCCCTATACAAACTATATAGAGAGACCTCAGCAGTCTCTGCAGAAAAAAAATTAAAATTGTTAAGTTTTATAAAGTCAACATGAAAACTGTCTGTGTAAAATTCATTAACTTCCATTGGAAGTTTCTACTAAGCTAAGAGAATAGAGAGAATTCCTGAGCTGCAAGATGTAGAAAATAAATACCCCCTACAGCCACAGGAGTCAGTCTCTGTCAATTAAACATAGAAAAAAACTTTCAACAAAAAAAATTCTGCATTTCTATCCTCAAACCTCATTTATATACTGATCAAACTGAAGCCTTCTTTCCAGGAAGAGTAATTTACCACCTGAATGAGTTTAATTCTTGTTTTATATATGGACTTGAGAAAGAAGCAGACAGAAAGGCAAAACTGCAGTGTCTGAATTGTCAAAGTGCCAGACCGACTCTGTCTATCATTTATGCACATGGGTAAATATTGGTGTTGTTAGGAAGGCTTTCTCCCATTTTCTTAAAATTTCTTTTTCTTTGTTTGTCTGGTTGAAATGTTCCATTACAATATGGCTGTGCTAAAGCCATGAGCCGTGCAGGTGATTATCAGGGGTTCACATGGCTGCAGAAATAGAATGCCCACAGTTTTGTAATAGTACTCACACATTTATAAAAAGAAAAGCAATAATATACTAAGGAAAAGAAAAAGCAGTTTACATTACTGTGTTATTGCAACATCTGTATTTCTCTTTTTCTCTCTCTCTCTCTATTTTTTTTATGGAAAGGAATTAGAGATTGAAGAAATGTATAAACCAGTGTTTTTTTTTTTTTAAAAAAAAAACAGTTGCTGAATTATAAACATGTTGTTTTAAGAAAAGTTGAAAGGTTAAGGAGATAAAGAACTATTTGCAGAATAAAAATTTTTCACAGAGCTAAAGAATTTCAAAAAAGATGTTTTTAAATAGGTATTGTTTATCTTGAATTTAAACCACATTCCCAAAAATTAGCTTTATGTAAAACATTTTTAAAAATCACTATTTACAAATGTAGAAATAAAAAGCACTGAATTTTTTCCCAAACATACAAATTTCATAAAAATTATTGACTGCGGCCCTGGCCGGTTGGCTCAGCGGTAGAGCGTTGGCCTGGCGTGCGGGGGACCCAGGTTCGATTCCCGGCCAGGGCACATAGGAGAAGTGCCCATTTGCTTCTCCACCCCCCTCTCCTTCCTCTCTGTCTCTCTCTTCCCCTCCCGCAGCCAAGGCTCCATTGGAGCAAAGATGGCCCGGGCACTGGGGATGGCTCCTTGGCCTCTTTTTATTTATTGTGTTTACATGGATTCAAATATCCCGTTTAATATAACTCCCTCACTCCCACTCATGTCTGTTTTTATACCTTTTGCTTTCCCCTAACTCCATCCCCCCTTCCCTCTAGAATTCGCTGTCCTGTTATCTATATCTCTGTGTTAAGTATATATAGATTCACTAATCCCTTTTACATTCTCTGATCCCATCCCCTCATGCTCCTTCCCTCTGACTGCTGTCCCTCTGGTCCCTGTGACCCCGCCTCTGCCTCTATTCCATTCCTCAGTTCACTTTGTTCATTAGATTCCACATATATGTGACACATACAATATTTTTCTTTCTCTGCCTGGCTTATTTCACTTATCATAATAATCTCCTGGTTCATTCATGCTGTCCCAAAAGGTAAGATTGTCTTCTTTTTCACAGCGAAGTAGTATTTCATTATATATATATATATATATATATATATATATATATATATATATATATATATATACATACACACACACACACACACACACACACCACTGCTTTTTAATCCACTCATCCACTGACAGACACTAGGGCTGTTTCCAGATCTTGGCTATTGTAAACAATGCTGCAATAAACATGGAGGAGCATATCTTCTGTTGAATCAGTGATTTAGTATTCTTAGAATATATTCCTAAAAGTGGGATAGCTGGGTCAAAAGGCAGTCCCATTTTATATGGCTGCACAAGTTTGCATTACCACCAGCAGTGCAGGAGTTTCCTTTTCTTCACAACCTCGCCAGGATTTATTGTGTTGTTTTATTAATGAGCGCTATTCTGACAGGTATGAGGTGATATCTCATTGTGGTTTTAATTTGCATTTCTCTGATGATTAGTGATGTTGAACATTTTTTCATATACCTATTGGCCATCTGTATGTCCTCTTTGGAGAAATGTCTATTCAGTTCTTTTGCCTATTTTTTAATTGGATTATTTACCTTCCTGCTGTTGAGTTTTAAAAGTTCTTTAAATATTTTGGTTACTAACCGCTTATCAGATATATTGACGAGTATGTTCTCCAATTGTGTTCGTTGTCTTTTTATTTTGCTCATGGTGTTTTTGCTGTGCAAAATCTTTTTAGTTTGATATAGTCCCATTTGTTCATCCTGTCCTTTATTTCACTTGCCTGTGGAGATAAATCAGCAAATATATTGCTACAAGAGATATTGGAGAGTTTACTGCCTAGGTTTTTTTCCAGGATGTTTATGTTTCACGACTTACATTTAAGTCTTTTATCCATTTTGTGTTTATTTTTGTGAATGGTGCAAGTTGGTGGTCTAGTTTTATTTTTTTACATGTACCTGTCCCCTTTTCCCAACACCATTTATTAAAGAGACTGTCTTTACTCCATTGTATGCTCTTACTTCCTTTGTCAAATATTAATTGACCATAGAGGCATGGGATAATTTCTGGGTTCTCTGTTCTGTTCCATTGATCTGTATGCCTGTTCTTATGCCAGTATTAAGCTGTTTTGAGTACAATGGCATTGTAGTATAACTTGACATCAGGAAGTATGATACCTCCCACTTTATTCTTCTTTTTCAAGATTGCTGAGGCTATTCTTGTTCTTTTTTGGTTCTATATAAATTTTTGTAATATTTGTTCTTTATTTTTGAAGTATGCCATTGGCATTTTAATAGAAATTGCATTGAATTTGTAGATTGCTTTGGGTAATATAGACATTTTAATGATGTTTATTCTTCCTATCCATAAATATGTTATATGCTTCCTCTTGTTTGAATCTTTCTTGATTTCTTTTATAAATGTTTTATAATTTTCCGAGTACAAGTCCTTTGCCTCCTTGGTTAAATTTACTCCTAGGGAAAAATGGCGATGATGTAAGCAGACATTACAACTCCCACATCCCAAACCAAAGTGGATTACAACTCAATTTAGCAACAATCATCTTAAAAAACCAACTTTAGACTAAACTAAGAGGAATCTATAACCAAGTATCACTGAAGAAGCCACATCAAGACTGGTAGGAAGGGCACAGACATGGAAGGGGCTGCCCAGCTCCCAGGGGTGAGAGGTGGCTTGGAGGGTTTCTCACAGTGGCGTAGGTTGCCCAGAGAGTTGTGGGTCCTCAGTCTCAGGACTAGACCAGAACCCCAACCTGGAGCCCCAGAGACTAGAGAAAGCATATGGACAGTATTTAGCTGAAAAAAGAGCTGAGTTACTGCTTGCAAGAGGGAGACAGAACTCTCAGACCCAGGTTTCATCTTAAAGGGCCTGCACAGAAAACCTCATTCACAGCCACTTACCCAGGGCTCTAGGAGCAGGGAGCATCAAGAGGACTGGAGTTATGAGAGGAGAGTGTAGTCTCGGTGGCACAGGAAGAGACTATAGGGAACAGCCACCCTGACCCCTGTACTGGCTCACTTCCCAAACCTAAAGTGGCAATTTTTCCTGGGAGAACCAATGCAATCAAAGATAAGCAATTAACCCACCCACCAGAGGCTCTCCTGCTCTAGTCAGTACAAAGAGATGCTTAGAAGTAAGGGGCACATGAGGGACATAGGTTTTGAGACCTGAGGTCTGGCAAACACCATCCCCCTCAAACTGCTGAGTACCCTTCAAAGTGTGGGAGGGCCAGGCTGTGGTGGATGCCATGATGCTAAGCCTGTGTGGTGGTGGCAGGAGGTGGAGCCCAGTGGCCCCCTCATGTTGGTGAGGGGCAGAGCCCAGGGAGGCATCCTGTGTGCCCACTCTTGCCGGAGGCAGATCTCGGAAGCCCATGTGGTGGAGGCAAGGGGTGTAGCCTGGAGAGGCCTCTTGCACACCCATGCCCACAGGAGGTAGAACTTGGTGGGGTGAGCCATCTTACACACCCATGGGATGCAGAGACCTGTGGCCCACATGGCAAGGACAAGGGGAGGGGCTCAGAGAAGCACCCTTGCATGCGTATGGGGCTGAACCCTGTGAGGCGAGAAGTCCCTCGAGCTCATGGTGCAGCCCCACCAGACAACCCAAGCTGTGGCCCATGAGCCTGCACACCCAGCAGTGTCAGTGTCCTAATGCCTGAGGAAGCAGGGGCAATGGAGGTCTGGTGAAAAGAACAAACCTCAAGAATAGAGAGGCCACACACACTGGCCAAGAGTAGATAAAAGTCAGCCTATAAGTGCAGCTAATATTTAAAATGGCATCACGGCCCAGCAGAGGCAGCCACAAACACTGGATCACCTATACCTCCAAGAACATTGCTAAGGGCCAGTCATAAGTAGTGAC
This sequence comes from Saccopteryx bilineata, assembly GCF_036850765.1. NCBI lineage: Eukaryota > Metazoa > Chordata > Mammalia > Chiroptera > Emballonuridae > Saccopteryx > Saccopteryx bilineata. Next base: position 11,809,020 of record NC_089501.1, on the reverse strand, counting down.
CCCTACTAGTCTGCACCAGGTTTTGGCCAGGGAGGTCCAGGGCTGTACATCCAGTGGCCAGATATGGAGAGCATAGGCTCAGGACCTAAAAACCCTAGTTAGAGTGGTATCTTAAGGAAAGGCTCCTCAGACCTGACCCAGCTAAGATATAAAAATGCTGACACAAATAGAAAAAAGAGCTGTAGCAGCAGATAAGTAGCCCACTACAGATTACAAATAACAGCTGAGGACAACTCAAAAAGATCTAGAAAAAACACAACTGAAAGCTAGATGCAGACAACACCAACCCTACACTCAGCTAGCTACAAAAACAACACATCCAAAGGAGCAGTCTATACAAAGATAAAATGGGAAGACAGAGAAATGAAATTCAAAAGAATCAGCAAGAGAAATACACAGAAAAAGAACTGAATGAGATAGGAATAGCCAAGAAACAGAATGAAATGTTTAGAATAATGATTGTTGGGGTGCTCAAATATTTTAGAGCAACAATAGATGAAGATAAGGGGCACCTAAACAAAGAGACAGTAATAATAAAAAAGGACATTGAATCATAAAAAAGAATCACACAGAAATGACAAACACAATATTAGAAATGAAGACTACACTATAAGGAAATAAAACCAGCTGGATGAAGCAGAGGAACAAATCAGTGATTTAGAGAACAAGATAAGTGAAAGCATGGAACCAAAAAACCAAAAAAAAAAAAAAAAAAAAAAAAAAAAAGAAAGAGGATCAACAAGTCTGAGGAAACTCTAAGAGAGCTCTGTGACAACATGAAGAGAAACAACATTTGTATCATAGGGGTTCCTGAAGAAAAAGAAAAAAAAAACAAGGGATAAAGAACCTGATTGAAGAAATCATAGCTGAAAAATTTTCTAAAAAGGTAAAGAAAAAAGTCAAACAAGTTCAAGAAGCACAGACTCACATTAAGGAGGAAAGCAAAGAGACCTATACCAAGACACATCATAATTAAAATATCAAAGCAGAGAGATAAAGAAATAATACTAAAAGCTGCAAGAGAAAAGCAATTAATCACATGCAAAGGAGCATCCATAAGGATGACATCTGACTTTTCAATAGAAACACTTCAGGCCAGAAGATAATAGCAAGAAATATTCAAAGTAATGCAAAACAAGAGCCTACAACCAAGACTTCTTTATCCAGCAAGGCTATGATTTAAAAATGAAGGAAAAATAAAAAGCTTCCCGGACCAAAAAAAAAAAAAAATAAAAGAATTCATTACAACCAAACCAATGCTGCAAGAAATGTTAAGGGGCTTGTTGTAAACAGAAGAAGGGGGGGGGGGGATCTAAAAAAAAAAAGAAATTTAGATTAAAGAATAAAATGGCAATAAACAACTACATATCAATAATAACCTTAAATGTAAATGGGTTAAATGCTCCAATCAAAAGACATAGGGTAGCTGCATGGATAAGAAATCAGGACCAGTACCTATGCTGTCTATGAGAGACCCACCTCAAAACAAAAGATACACATAGACTGAAAGTAAAAGGATAGAAGAAACTATTTCATGCAAATGGAAATGAAAAAAAAAAGCTGGGGTAGCAATACTTATATCTGACAAAACAGACTTTAAAACAAAGGTTATAGTAAGGGACAAAGAAGGTCACTACATAATGATAAAGGAAGCAATCACACAGAAAAATATAACCATTATAAATATATATGAGTGTAATACAGGAGCACCTAAATATATAAAGCAGGTTTTGATGGACATAAATGGCGAGATCAACAGCAATACTATAATATTATGGAATTTCTATACCCCAATAACATCAATGAATAGGTCCGCAAGAAAGAAAATTAACAAAGAAACAGCAGCCTTAAAGGGCACACTAGATCAACTGAATTTAATAGATATCTTCAGAATCGTTCACCCTAAAGCAGCAGAATATACATTCTTTTCAAGTGCTCATGGTACATTCTCTAGGATAAACCACATGTTAGGGCATAAAACGGGTCTCAATAAATTTAAGAAGATTGAAATCATATCAAGTATCTTCTCTGTTCAAAATGGCATAAAACTAGAAATCAACAATAGAAAATTAAAAAACATTCAAACACTTGGAGGCTAAATAGCATATTATTAATAACAAATAGGTTAAAAATAATATCAAGAAAGAAATAAAAAATTTTCATGAAATAAATTAAAATAAACATACAACAACTCAATATTTGAGACACAGCAAAATCAGTCCAGAAAAGCAAGTTCATAGCATTACAGGCATAATTTAAGAAGCAAGAAAAAGCTCAAATAAACACCTTAAACCTGCATTTAAAAGAACTAGAAAAAGAACAAGTAAAGCCCAAAGGAAGTAAAAGGAAGGAAATAATAAAGATCAAAGTGGAAATAAATGACAAGCTAAAAAAAAATTACAGAAGATCAATGAATCCAAGAGCTGATTCTTTGAAAAGGTAAACAAGATTGATGAACCTTTAACCAGACTCACCCAGAAAAAAAGAAAAAGGATTCAAATAAATAAAATTAGAAATGAGAGTGAAGAAGTAGCTACTGACACAGCAGAAGCTCAAAGGACTTTAAGACACTACTATAAAGAACTGTATGCCAAAATATTAGACAACGTAGGGAAAATGGACAAATTCCCTGAAACATATAATCTTTCAAAAATTGATCTGGAAGAAACAGAAAACATGAACAGACTGATTACAACAAATGAGATCAAAACAGTTATCAAAACACTCCCAACAAACAAAAACCCTGGGCCAGATGGATTCACAGGTGAATTCTACCAAATATTCAAAGAACTAACCCCTGTCCTTCTCAAGCTATTTCAAAAACTTCAAGAGGAGGAAAAACTTCCAAAATTCTTTTATGAGGTGAGCATAATCCTTATTCTGAAACCAGGTAAATACAATACAAAGAAAGAAAACTATACACCAATATCCCTGATGAAATTAGATGCCAAAATTCTCAACAAAATATTATCAAACAGAATCCAGCAATACATGTAAAAAATCATGCATCATGATCAAGTGGGATTCATTCTGGGGAGGCAAGGCTGATACAATAGTCACAAATTAACCACTGTGCTTCATCATGTAAGAAAAAGGAAGGATAAAAATCACACAAAAATATCAATAGATGCAGAAAAAGCATTTGATAAAATCTAGCACCCATTTATGATCAAAACTCTCAGCAAAGTTGGAATACAGGGAACATAATTTAACATGATAAAGGCCATCTATGACAAACCCACAGCCAACATCATACTCAAATGGGCAAAAATTAAAAGCAATCCCCTTAAGATCAGGAACAAGGCAGGGGTGTCCCCTTTCACCACTAATATTAGTCCTAGCTATAACAATCAAACAAGAAGAAGAAATCAAAGGCATACAAATTGGAAAAAAGATAAAACTTTCATTAATTGCTGATGACTTGATAATGTACATAGAAAATTCTAAAGTCTCAGTCAAAAACTACTGGAAATGATAAATAAATTCAGCAAGGTGGCAGGTTATAAAATCAACATTTAAAATCAGTGGCATTTATATACACCAACAATGAACTGTCTGAAAGAGAAATTAAGGAAAAAATCTCCTTCACTATTCCAACAACAACAAAAAAACATACTTAGGAGTAAATTTAACCAAGGAGGTTAAAGACTTGTACTCAGAAAATTATAAAACATTGATAAAAGAACTCAAGAAAGACACAAAGAAGTGGAAGCATATACCCTGTTCATGGATGGGAAAAATAAACTTCATTAAAATGTCTATATTACCCAAAACAATCTATAAATTCAGTGAAATTACTATTAAAATACCAATGACATACTTAAAAGATATAAAACAAATATTCCAAAAATTTATATGAAACCAAAAAAAAAGAACACAAATAGCATCAGCAATCTTTTTTTTTTTTTTTTTTTTTTTTTTTTTTCATTTTTCTGAAGCTGGAAACGGGGAGACAGTCAGACAGACTCCCGCATGCGCCTGACCGGGATCCACCCAGCACGCCCACCAGGGGCGACGCTCTGCCCACCATGGGGCGATACTCTGCCCACCAGGGGGCGATAATCTGCCCATCCTGGGCGTCGCCATGTTGCGACCAGAGCCACTCTAGCGCCTGAGGCAGAGGCCACAGAGCCATCCCCAGTGCCCGGGCCATCTTTGCTCCAATGGAGCCTTGGCTGCGGGAGGGGAAGAGAGAGACAGAGAGGAAAGCGCGGCGGAGGGGTGGAGAAGCAAATGGGCGCTTCTTCTGTGTGCCCTGGCCGGGAATCGAACCTGGGTCCTTCGCACGCTAGGCCGACGCTAGCATCAGCAATCTTGAAAAAGAAGAATAAAGTGGGTGATATCACACTTTCTGATATCAAGTTATACTACAAGGCCATTGTACTCAAAACAACTTGATACTGGCATAAGAACAGAAATATAGATCAATGGAACAGAACAGAGAACCCAGAAATAAACCCACACCTTTATGGACAACTGATATTTGACAAAGGAGGTAAGAGCATACAACGGAGTAAAGACAGCTTCTTCAACAAATAGTGTTGGGAAAATTGAACAGCTACCTGAAAAAAATGGAACTAGACCACCAACTTACACCATTTACAAAAATAAACTCAAAATGGATAAAAGACTTAAATGTAAGTCGTGAAACCATAAGCATCTTAGAAGAAAACATAGGCAGTAAGCTCTCCAACATCTCTTGCAGCAATATATTTGCTGATTTATCTCCATGGGCTTTTAGGGCCTGACCTGTGGTGATGCAGTGGATAAAGCGTCGACATGGAACGCTGAGGTCGCCGGTTCAAAACCCTGGGCTTTCCTGGTCAAGGCCCATATGGGAGTTGATGCTTCCTGCTCCTCCTTCCCTCCCCTCTCCTCTCTAAAAATTAATAAAAAAAAAAAAGAAAAGAAAAATTATCTCCATGGGCAAGTGAAATAAAAGACAGGATGAACAAATGGAACTATATCAAACTAAAAAGCTTTTGCACAGCTAAAGACAATATGAACTGAATAAAAAGACAAACCACACAATGGGAGAAGTTATTCAATAATACATCCAATAAGGGGCTAATAACCAAAATTGATAAAGAACTTGTAAAACTCAACACCAGTAAGATAAACAATTCAATCAAAAAATGGGCAGAAGATATGAATAGACACTTCTCAAAAGAGGATGTACAGATAGCCAGTAGACAGATAAAAAAATGTACAACATACTAATCATTAGAGAAATGCAAAATAAAACAATGAGATACCACCTCACACCAGTCAGAATGGTGCTAATTAACAAAACAACACATAATAAATGTTGGCGAGGTTGTGGAGAAAAGAAAACACTCCTTCACTACTGGTGGGAATGCAGACTGGTGCAGCCATTGTGGAAAACACTATGGAGATTCCTCAAAAAATTAAAAACGGGCCTGACCTGTGGTGGCGCAGTGGATAAAGCGTCGACCTGAAAATGCTGAGGTCGCCGGTTCGAAACCCTGGGCTTGCCTGGTCAAGGCACATATGGGAGTTGATGCTTCCAGCTCCTCCTCCCCTTCTCTTTCTCTGTCTCTCCTCTCTCTCCTCTCTAAAATAAATAAATTAAACAAATTAAAAAAAAATAAAAATGGAACTGCCTTTTGACCCAGCCATCCCACTTTTAGAAATATATCCTAAGAATACCAAATCACTGATTCCAAGAAGAAATGCACCCCCATGTTTATTGCAGCATTGTTTACAATAGCCATGATCTGGAAACAGTGGCCAAGTGGATTAAAAAGCAGTGGAACATATACACAATGGAATACTATGTGGCTGTGAAAAAGAAGGAAATCATACCTTTTGTGACAACATGGATGAACCTGGAAACTATTATGCAAAGTGAAATAAGCCAGGCAGAGAAAGAAAAATATCATATGACCTCACTCATTTGAGGAATCCAATGAACAATGTGAACTGAGGAGTGGAGTAGAGACAGAGGTGGGATCAAAGGGACCAAAGGGAAAGGGGACACAGGGAAAGAAGATGAGAGAATGGTATCAGAGAAGGGAAAGAGATTGGTTAAATTATATATACATAACACAGCGTTATAGAGAGCAGAAAATCAAATCTTGGAGAGAAGGGGGGAAGGTGTGGAGAGGAGGGGGATAAGGGGGAGGTTGAGGGGAACATGGGGGTTGGGGGATGTACTCGGTGGGACACTTGTGAACACAATAAATTAAAATAAATTAATTAATTAAGAAAAGTGTTCATGAATTACTTGTGTGGTTGAAAAAATTAAAAACATTTAAGTGGTTAAGAAAAAAAGAAAAGAAATTAACTCCTAGGAACTTTATCTTTTTGTTGTTGTTGCAATAATGAAGGGGATTGTTTCCTTTTTTTCTCTTTCAGACAGTTTATTTTTGGTGTATACAAATGCCACTAATTTCTAAATATTAATTTATATTCTGGCACCTTGCCAAATTCATTTATTTGGTCCAGAAGTTTTTTTACTGAGACTTCAGGGTTTTCTATGTACAGTATTGTCATTAGCAGATAATTGTAGTTTTACTTCTTCTTTTCTAATTTGGATGTCTTTTATTTCTGATTGATATGGCTAGGAATTCAAGAACTATATTGACTAGGAGTGGTGAAAGGGGCAACCCCTGCATTGCTCCTAATTTTAAGAGGATTGCTTTTAATTTTTGCCCATTGAGTATGAGGCTGGCCCTTTGTCATAGATGGCCTTTATTATGTTGAGGTATGTTCCATGTATTCCCACTTTGCTGAGAGTTTTGATCATAAATGGGTGCTGGATTTTATCAAATGTTTTTTCTGCATCTATTGATATTTTTGTGTAATTTTTATCCTTCCTTTTTTTATGTGATGAATCACATTTATTGATTTGCAAATATTGTACCAGCCTTGCCTCCCTAGAATAAATCACACTTGATCATGATGTATGATTTTTTTCATGTATTGCTGGATCCTGTTTGCTAATATTTTGTTGAGAATTTTAGCATCTAAGTTCATCAGGGATATTGACCTATAGTTTTCTTTCTTTTATAGTGTCTTTACCTGGTTTTGGAATGAGGATAATGCTTACCTCATAAGAGGAGCTTGGAAGTCTTTCCTCCTCTTGAAGTTTTTGAAATAGCTTGAGAAGGATAGGTGTTAGTTCTTCTTTGAATATTTGGTAAAATTCACCTGTGAAACCATCTGGTCTAGTAGTTTTGTTTTCTGGGAGTTTTTTTAATAACTGTTACAATTTTATTTGTTGTAATCGGTCTGTTTAAATTTTCTGATTCTTCCAGATTAAGTTTTGAAAAATTATATTTACAGAAATTTATTCATTTTGCCTGGGTTGTCCAAGTTTTTGGCATACAGATCTTCATAATATTTTCTTACAGTCCGTTGTATTTCTATAGTGTCAGTTTTTACTTCTCTAGTTTTATTTTTAATTTTATTTATTTGAGTTCTTTTTTTTTCTTGATGAGTCTGGTTAAAGGTTCATCAATGTCATTTACCTTTTCAAAAAAAGCAGTTCTTGGTTTCACTGATCTTCTGTATTGTTTTTTTAGCCTCTATATCTACAAGAGACACACTTCAGAACACAGATACACATAGACTAAAAGTGAAGGGGTGAAAAAAAGTTTTTCATGCAAATGCAAATAAAAAAAGATGAGGTAATAGACTTGTATCTGACAAAATAGACCTCAAAACAAAGGCTATAGTAAGGACTATAGACTTTTTTGTGTGGGAAACTTTTTATTTCTCCTTCAATTTTGAAAGATAACTTTGCTGGATAAAGAAGTTTTGTTTGTAGTTTCTTGCTGTGCATCCCTTTGAATACTTCTTACCAATTCCTTTGGGCCTCAAGATTTCATCCTAATGGCAGCTCCTTTGTAGGCGATTAACTGCTTTTCTCTTGTAGCTTTTAGTATTCTTTCTTTGTCTCTTAACTTAGACACTTTACTTATGATGTATCTTGCTGTAGGCCTCCTTGGGTTCCTTTTTAATGGAACTCTTCTAATCCTTCTTGAGCTTGTGTGATTTTTCCCTTCATCAATTTAGGGAAATTTTCAGCTATGATTTCTTCAAACAGATTCTCTTTTCCTTGTTCATTCTCTTCTCCTTCAGGAACCCCTATGATGCAAATGGTGTTTCTCTTCATGTTGTCACAGAACTCTCTTTGAGTTTCCTCAGACTTTTTGGGCCTCTTTTCTTTGTGCTGCTCTGCTCCCATGCTTTCATTTATCTTGTCCTTTGAATTACTGATTTGATCCTCTGCTTCATCCAGCCTGCCATTAATTCCTTCTAGTGCAGTCTTCATTTCTGATATTGTATTTGTCATTTTTGGCTGGTTCATTTTATGATTTCAATGTCCTTTTTGATGCTTGCTATCTCTTTATTTAGATGCTCATTATCTCCATCGATCATTTTTCTAAGATCTTTGAGCACTTTAAAAGTCATTATTTTAAACTATGCATCTGATATTTTGAATTCTTCCATCTCATTAAGTTCTTTTTCTGGAAATTTCTCTTGTTGATTCATTTTGGCAACATTTCTCTGTCTGCTCATTTTGTCTATGTATTAGGTAGCACTGTCTGAATTTGAAATTTTTCTGTGGTCTTTATGAAGAAGATGGGATCAGTGATATTGTCCTCCAGGGCCACTTGTTTTCTTGTTCTAGGAATTCTTCTTGTGGGTACTATTTTCCCTCTTGTTGTATGTATTAGATGCAATTGGTCTTTTTGTGAGTACATTTATCCCTTTAGGCTGGCTGGCTTTAAGGGTAAACCTTGATTATGTGTATTACACTCTGTACGATGTCTGTTTTGTTGGGTGTATTTATTCTCCACAGTGTCTGGTGCCTGCACTCCACCTTTGGGTGTGCTGCTTGTGTAGGTAGTTGAGTCTAGGGTTGGTGCTATCTGCCAATCACTACCAGTAGTGTTGGCTCTAGTTTTTCTTAGGTTGGTGTCCACTGTTGTTTATAACCCACCATGGGCTACCAGTCTGCAGCTAATAAATTTTGTGGCTGCATTTTCTGTGTCAGAATACTGTGGGAGGTGTCAACTTTTGTATAAGGTTCAGTTTCCTCCTGCTTAGAGATGACACCAGTTCCATAAAAGCACCAACCTTTGTAAGATTTGTCTCCATTTTTCAGCTTCTCATACTCCTTTTGCAGCTGCCTGGTCTTCACAGTAAGAGTGTAAGAATGTAGTTTGTGCTCAGATTAGCATCACCCACCAACCCCTCTACAGGTTGCACACATGGTGGATTAGGGCAGCTGAGGTTGTGAAGACAATATTTGTGGGACCCTCAGTTCAGGAGTCTTTTGGTCAGGAGCTCAATACAGGAAATATGTCCCCTACTCCAGAGCTTGATGCCTCAGCCACTGCTGGATACTCAAATTTTATTTCTCCCCCAAAAGGTGAGCAGTAGGTTCAGACTGAGTATGGTCGACAGTCCCCTCTGCAGAAGTTCTTTCAGCTGTTGAGACCCAGGTCTCAGGGAGGAAGATTGAGAGAATTCTCTCTTAGGGCTAACTTGGCCACTCCCAAAGGTGGCTAAGCCCCTCAACCAAATCCAAAAATAGACTCACAGGGTCCTATACTTTAAATGTCCATGCTCCAAGCCTCTCTTCCTTCCCCCTGTGGAATCTAGCCTAGCAGGACAGAATATCCAGCACCCAGGCTGGTTGACTGTGAAGCTCCACCCTGTCCAATGCACATGAGCCTCTGTGCTGGTGCTGATCACAGAGAGTGGAATTCGCCTCAGCTGGGCCCAGTTGAGGAGCTTTTTCTTAGGATACCACTCTAGCAAGGGTTGTTAGGTCCTGAACCCATGCTTTCCGCAGCTGGCCCCTGGACGTGCCAGTGCTGGCCTTCCTAGGAGGAACCCAGTGCAGACCAGTGAAAGACACTGCCCATGACTGGCCCTCAGCAACCTTCATGGAGCTACAAGCAATTCAGAGTTTATGGATGCCTTTTTTGGACCCAGGTATACATGGAAATACCAGCTGCATAACTAGGCTGGCTTTTAACCACTCTGGGCCTGGAAGAAAGTCCACTCAAATGGCCAAGTTTCCCTGAGTCTCTCCTCCTACTATAGTAGGAGCCTACAGTCTTCTGGCTGCTTGTTGGGCCCCACTGCTGCAAAAAAAACTCTTCTAGAGTCCAGAGCCTGTGGCACTTCAGCGATTAGGAAGTGTGGTGGGTGTAGCTCTGCCTCTTGGCCCCATGTGTCAGTCTGTCCTGACTTTTGTTACAAATGTAGGGTTTGGCCACTGAGACCAAGAGGTGTGGTCTGCCTCCTCTCCAGACAGTTTCAACTGTGTCTCTTTTGAGGTGGAAGCACCAGTCATAGACTTGAGAGAGTGTGTGTGTGGGGGTGCTCTGGTCTCAACTCCAGAACACTGAGTCACTGATACACCCCCTACTTCCTGGCCTCTCAGAACAACCTGTCACTATCCCTGGGGTAGAAGAGACTCCAGAGGGTGGGCAACTGTTTTCCCCAGGCTAATGTTTCTCAGAGGGGATTGTGCTACCTATAAAAGATGGTGACTGTGGTACTGGAGAATGATTCAGCACAGGGGTTCTGGTGGCTGTCCCTCACAGTGTCTCTCTCTGGACCTCTAACTCTATACTTTCCTCATGCCACTTTAGTCCTTTCAGTTCTCCCTGGCCAGAGGCCTGGGTAACTGGCTGTGAACAAGGTTTTTTGTGCATGGGTTCTTTAAAATGGAGTCTGCATAATAGAGGTGTGTCTCTTTCTCATGGACAGAAACCCAGCTCTTTTCACAGCTAAATGCTGTTTGGGTGCCTCTTCTAGCCGCTGGGGCTCTGAGCCTGGGGCTGAGGACCCACATCTCTCAGGGTAACCCACCACTCAGTGAGAGTGCCTCTGGTCCACCGCTCGCTCCTGGGAGCAGGGAAACCCTTTTCCTGTTTCCGCCCTTCCTACCAGTCTCAGTGTGGCTTCTTCTGTGATCCTTGGTTATAGATTCCTCTAAGTTTAGTCCAAAGTTGGTTTTTCAAGATGATTTTTCTTAAATTAAGTTTTAATTCAATTTGGTCCTGGGAGGTAGGAGTTGAAACATCTACCTACTCTGTCACTATCTTTCAGACATATCTGTGACTTCTTTTATTACTTTTGGTTTATTGATAGACAGTATTGATCACTGATAATTTTCTCTATCTTTAAGTATTTTATCTAAATAAAAATAATTGATATATAAAGACTTATGTTGTCTTAAGATATAATACTTTGGCAAACATAAATCCTCTGATTCAGTGTTTCCTTTAGGAGTAAAGAATAGCATTATGATTCCACAATTGTGTTTGACTTGTGAAACTCATTCTCCTCCTTTAAACCGCCTTACATGGAAACTCATTCTTCTCCTTTAAACCGCCTTACATGATGGAAACTCATTCTCCTCCTTTAAACTGCCTTACATGATGATTTTTTTAATTGATTTTTAGAGAGAGAGGAGTGAGAGAGAAAGAGAGAGAAGGGGGAGGAGCAGGAAGCATCAACTCCCATATGTGCCTTGACCAGGCAAGCCCAGGGTTTCGAACTGGCAACCTCAGTGTTCCAGATCGACGCTTTATCCCACTGCGCCACCACAGGTCAGGCTTTTTTTTTTTTTTTTACTTCTAATGATGTCTGTGTAATAGATATTAAGTACTAGTTGAATGGAGTCAATGTCTAGTATTGTAACTCTAATACTCCATTAGAATGTGTGGTGAAAGATGGATCAAAGTAGAGGGGGAGTGTTACATAAAAGGTGGGAGGAATTAACACAATTTGACTTTCATGTCTCTTATCTCCTTTACTAAACTTTAGATGTAGAGTAAACAGGTTTGTCCTTACTGCCTGTCTTATTAGCTCTTGGGTGCTACTGTATTTAGTGGGTTTTACTTGTTGACCCATTCTTGCGTGCTTTGAGATTTAGGAAAATAGTGAACATGAGACCAGAGTAATGAAATTACTATGCTCCCCTGTGGAGATAAAGAATCTGGCCTGATACATGCAACTCAATTCCATTAAAACTGGATAAAAAACCACTTTCTTTGGTATCTTAGCACATTTGCAAAGTGTACGTCTATAACAGAGACACTTGGGACTTTATTTGCTCATATTAGAGAATATTATAAAACTGACCGGGATCCACCTGGCATGCCCACCAGGGGGCAATGCTCTGCCCATCTGGGGCGTCACTCTGTTGCATCCAGAGCCATCCTAGCGCCTGAGGCAGAGGCCACAGAGCCATCCTCAGAGCCCGGGCCATCTTTGCTCCAATGGAGGCTAGGCTGCAGGAGAGGAGAGGGGAAGAGAGAGACAGAGAGGAAGGAGAGGGGGAGGGGTGGAGAATCAGATGGGCGCTTCTTCTGTGTGCCCTGGCCGGGAATCGAACCCGGGACTCCTGCACGCCAGGCCAACACTCTACCACTGAGCCACCCGGCCAGGGCCTAATTTTATACTATTAAAAGCCAAAACATTAGTGGAAATTATTTTAGAATTTGGTAGAGAAAGGGCCTGCAAAACAACAGTTGGAATCAGAGGAAAGGAAAGTATGCTTTGACTTTTCCTGATATTCAGAACTTTCTAAGAAAATCTTATATTTTAAAAAATAGAGGCCCTGGCCGGTTGGCTTAGCAGTAGAATGTCAGCCCAGCATGTGGAAGTCCTGCGTTCAATTTCCGGTCAGAGAACACAAGAGAAGCACCCATCTGCTTCCCTACCCTTCCCCTTCTCCTTCCTTTCTTGGCTGCTCCCACAGCCAAGGCTCCACTAAAGCAAAGTTGGCCTGGGCACTGAGGACGGCTCCATGGCCTCCACCTCAGGTGCTAGAATGGTTCTGGCCACAATGGAGCAATGCCCCAGGTGGGCAGAGCATTGCCCCCTAGTGGGCATGCCGAGTGGATCCTGGTTGGGAGCATGTGGAAATCTGACTGCCTCCTCGCTTCTAACTTCAGAAAACTACAAAAAAAAATAGAAATATTTTTATTGGAAAGTAGATAAAAGACTGTGTGTAACTATCTAGATGTATAAGAACACATACTTAACTTTCTCCTGAAGTAAAGAGAGCTCTATTAATATGAGAGGCATTTTTTTTTTGAAAGATCTGATTATTCTGTTCTTCTCTCTTTGCCAGTGGTAACAACACTGTTTATCAATAATTTATGCACACTCTCTTTGAGAAGCCAAACTACTTTATTTAATTGGGTAAAAACAAGCTTACCATATAACAAGTACTTATGGAGAGGTCATTCCTTTCAGCAAACTGAAAACTTTTAATAAAGAAACAGCAGGACAAACCAGAATTATGAGGGAACATGGAATTATTATGAAACATGGAAAGCAGAGTCAGACATTGCCACCTTCCCAGGACAGATCTCAGAGCCAGGCTGAAGATGATGTGGAGGGGAGAGGAGCCATGGGGCCAAAACAGGAAACGAGACTAGAACTGAACAGAACCGGGTACCTTGTTTTTATCTGAAAGTGATTAAGAAGTATGGCTCTTACTGAAATGTTCTTAGGGGTGGGGAGAAAGATTTTTCAGTGCATAATTACAGGTAATCTTAGAAAATAAGAACTTGTATATCCACGCCCCTCCAACCCCACCTGTGTTGATTCAGTGCAATAAATCTAGAAAAATTCCAAAATAAATATGGAAAATGAACAGAAACAAATTTTCTATTTTTTTACTGTTCATATCTTAATCAATTCATTGCAGTAAATTAACAAACTTAACTCACTCAGTTTATCACAACAGAGAGAGGCTGCTACGCACAGCAGCACACCTGTTCCCTGAGCGAGTCCTGCCATCGTATGTCAGCGCAGAGATCTAGTTGCTCTAGTTCTGTGAAAAGCAAAACAAAACAAACTAAAGACAAATTACTTACATTTCTGTTTGCCTAAAGCAGTCCAGTTTGTAAAATTTGACTGGTTTGAACATAAGTCAGTAGAAACCTGTAATTCTAAGATATAAGTATCAGCAAGCAATTTCTTATGACTGAAGGACATAAGCTTTGGAAAAATATAAATTTTGGCTTTAATTGTTCTTCCACAACTAATTTTCTGAGACTTTGAACAAGACTATTCTAAGCCTTAGTTTATTTAAGGTAAGCAGTGTTATTACATAGTGAAGGATGAGATTAGTTCAGATTCAAGACATCAAGCACAATGTTTATATTGCATGTAATAGTAGTCAAGATTTATTATTGAGTTTCTTCTCTGGTTATCATCCTTTGCTATAGTTCACAATGCTGGAGCACATCCATGAACAGGTGAAGTGCTCCCTCCTGCAGGCTTATATGTAAGTGACAGGGACTCCTTTGGAGATTGTCCTCTCTAAGGAAAGCCAGATTCAGATAAGCAGCAGTTTGATGAAAAACAAAATGATTCTAGGCACAGAATAGCATCAAAATCATCTCCAGGCCCACCTCACCATGCACTTCTGTCTGAGTCTACAAAGGACTATGAGGTCTGCGATAGGAAATAAAAAAAAAAAAAGAAACACCTTTAAATAAAATGTGTGCTATATTAGAACTAAGCAGTAGCATTTGTTTGGCACTTGTTATTAAAAAAGTTATAAAACTATATATACAATTTCACTAATCCCTTTACCTTCTTTGATCCCATTCTCTCACCCTCCTTCCCTCTGACTGCTGTCCCTCTGGTCTCTGTGACCCTGCCTCTGCCTCTGTTCTGTTCCTCAGTTCATTTTGTTCATTAGTTTCCACATATAAGTGAGATCATATGATATTTTTATTTCTCTGCCTGGCTTACTTCACTTAGCATAATAGTCTCCAGGTCCATTTATGCTGTCACAAAAGGTAAGATTTCCTTCTTTTTTAAGGCCTGGTAGTATTCCATTGTGTATATGTACCACTGTGTTTTAATCCACTCGTCCACTGACGGACACTTGGGCTGTTTCCAGATCTTGGCTATTGTAAACAATGCTGAATAAACATGGGGGTCCATATCTTCTTTTGAATCAGTGATTTGGTATTCTTAGGATATATTCCTAAAAGTGGGATAGCTGGGTCAAAAAGCAGTTCCATTTTTAATTTTTTGAGGAAACCCCATGCAGCAAATCCAATTGTAAAACTACATAGGAAATCAAAAAGTAAAAAAATAATTATAAATTTATTAGTAAAATAACAGGTTTCGGATGTGAGTAAAGGAGTTACAATTCTTTGGACATCCAGAAATTATTAAAAACACATTATAGGGGCCTATATGTCCTACAATAACAGTGGAAGCAAGAATCAGTAAAAAAAAGTATAGTTTTATTTAAATCTCCATAAGTAATTTGAATAAGTAAAGCTAAAATGAGTTCTTTTAACTTGCCAGTTTTTGTTGTTGTTGTTGTTCAGTGCAATCCTATCCCATTTCCTTTATAATTTAGTCTCTGAGTAGAAATTTTTTATGATTTTATATATTTTTTTCTTTTTGAGATCTTTTTATTTTATTTTAATTAAATTTATTGGATTGACGATGGTCATTAAGATTATCTATGCTTTATGTGTGCAATTTTATGATACATCATCTGTATAGTGCCTTGTGTGTCTACCACCCAAGGTCAAATCTTTTTTTGTCATTACATAGTTGACCCTCTTTATTCTTTGCTAACCTATATCCCCTTCCCTTTGGTAACCACCATACTGTTGTCTGTGTCTATGAATTTGCTTTAATAAAAATGACTTTATTGAGATGTGCTTTATATAAAGTTCAACATATACAATTTAGTAATTTTAGTATATTTACAACCATTTAGTATATTGTGCAATTATCATCACTATTTAATTCCAGAACATTTTCATTACACTGAAAAGAAAACCCATAACTATTCCTTCTTACCTCTACAACCTGGTAACCACTAGTTTACTTTCTATCTCTATGGATTTGCCTTTTCTGGATACTTTTTAATTGAATTTATTGTGGCGACATTGGTTAATATAATTATAGAGGTTTTACATGTACAACTCCACAACACATCTCTGTATATCATACAGTGTTCAACCGCCAAGTCAAGTCTTCATTCATCACCATTTATCCCCCATATTCTCCTCCACCTCCCCCCATACTCCTATTCCGTTGCAACCACCACACTGTTGTCCATGTCCTTAAGTTTTTCTTTTTCTTTTTTTGTCCTTTTTCCTCTATGCCTCCACTTTCTTCACCCAGTCCCACCCCATGAGAGCTGTAAGCCTTCTCTCTATATATGAGTCTGTCCCTATTTTGCCTGTTAGTTCATTTTTGTTCACTGGAGTCCACATATAAGTGATATCATATGTACTTGTCTTTCTCTGACTGGCTTATTTCACTTAACCTAATACTTTTCAAATCCATTCATGCTGTAGTAAAAGGTAGATTTCCAAAGGACCTGAATAGACATTATTCTAAAGAAGACACACAGATGGCCAAAAAAACATGAAAAGGTGCTCATTGTTACTAATCATCAGAGAAATGCAAATTAAAACTACAATGAGATATCACCTGTCCTGGCTGGTTGGCTCAGTGGTAGAGCATCAGCCCGGCATGTGGAAGTCTCAGGTTCAATTTCTGTTCAGGGAACACAAGAGAAGCAACCATCCGTTTCTCCACCTCTCGTTTTTTCTCTCATTCTCTCTCTTCCTCTCCTGCAGTATGCTCAGATGGTTTGAGCAAGTTGGCCCCGGTGCTCAGGATGACTTCATAGCCTCTTCTCAGGCACTAAAATAACTCAGCTGCCAAGAAATGGAGCAACACCTGAAATGAGCAGAGCATCACCCCATAGAGAGCTTGCTGGGTGGATCCTGGTTGGAGTGCATGTGGGAGTCTGTCTGTCTGTCTCCCCACCTCCCACTTAATAAAAAAGAAGTATCACCCCACACTTCTAAGAATGGTTGTCAACAATAAATCAACAAACAATGTTGGTAAAAGTGTGGTGAAAGGGAACCTTTGTGTACTGTTGTGTACTGCAGATTGATGCAGCCACTGTGGAAAGCAGTATGGAGTTACCTAAAATATTAAAAATGAAACTGCCTTTTGACATAGTGATCACACTGCTGGGAATAGATTCTAAGAATCCAGAGCACTAATTCAAAAGAATATATGCACCCCCATGTACATTGCAGCATTATTTACAATACCCAACATCTAGAAACAGCCTAAGTGCCCATCAATAGATGAGTGAATAAAAAAGCAAGGGTTCATTTACACATTAGAATACTACATAGACATAAAAAGAAAGAAAGCTTACCTTTTGTGTCTATGAGTTTTGGGGTTTTTTTTTTTTGGTTTGTTTTGTTCTTTTGTTGCATTCAGTTTTATATCTCACATATGAATGAAACTATATGGTTCTTAACTTTTCCTATCTGACTTATTTTACTTAGTTTGATAGAAAAAACTGAAACAATCATTAAAACCTCTAAAAAAAAGTAAAAGTCCAGGACCATTTCTCTGAAACTATTATAGGCAGTTAGTCAGGAGATAGAAAACGTTTTTGGTATATCTTTCCCAGATATACCAAAGAAAAGAAAAATTCTGCATAGCGTTCTGAGAAAAGGTAGCTTCAAATATGAGAAAATGATGTTCAGTTTCTCCATTAGAGAAAACATGACCTCGGAGAATTTCTGAGTCATCACCAAAAGGCAGTTGAGAAGTTCTTAAGGAATAAACATCTGTATGAGCAAGAAAACTAAACATGATTTTTTCATTTTTACCTGAATTATAATATCACTGATAACTCTAAAAACTTTGAGGAAGCAATGAAAAAGATAAGTTACTATTATAAGCCAAGACACTGAAACATTTTAAAACTACAAAAATGATAACTTTTTACTTATTACAGCCCAGAAAAGCACAAATCTCATCTTAAGAAATTAAAAACAAACTTCCTGTAGGCATGTCCTAGTCCAGGCATGGCCAACATACGGCCTGCAGGCCGGATCCGGCCCGCAATTAAATTTTTAATATTCTCTGCATGACGCACTGTGGAAATGAAATAAGTGGTACTTTTAAATTGTTATTCATAAACTACGATATCTTCAGTAATTTTCAGCTCAACTTATATTTGTGAACAAACTTTTTCTATTAATGAATCTAAATAAAAGTACAACAAGATCAAGATTGAATGACTTACATTTGGAGGCTGTGTTAAGAATAGCTACTATAAGTATAGAGCCAGATATTAAAAAATAATAGGTGATGCAAAGCGCCTCAACACGTCACATTAGTTTTTTGTTAATTTGTTGTACTAAATTACTTATTTATTCATAAACAAATTACATAATAAAATTTTGTTTACTTAAACAAATCATTTTTGTATTTAACATTTTTTAATTTTAATATTTCGTCCGGCCCGTGAAAAAAGTTTTCTTTCTAATCTGGCCCCGGGGTCAAAAACTGTTGGCCACGCCTGTGTCTGTAGTTTGAAAGGTTATGGTAAATTCACAGTGGAAAGAGAGGGAATATGCTGTCAGTATCTCAAGCCGGTATGTTTAGTATAATGTGTATATTTGATGTGAGACTTAAGGATAAGAGCAGCAATTGCTAGCTAAGGAGTGGAGAACAGAATGAACCACAGTTGACAATTTCAGATCAGAAAGATACCTAACTTATAACCCACAGCACAATTCCAAGTAGATTATTTCCAATATAAAATATTCCTCTAATGTTCCATAGCTATCTTGTCTTGTCATCTGTACAATATGAGAAACTGTGAGAGGATATATGATACCTGTAAAGATTTTCATTAGATATAAAAGGTACAGAAAAATGAACACAATTTGACAAATATCACTATTTTTTTTTTCTTCTTTTACCATTTTACAAAATTGGAGCACCATCAAATTTCAGATGTTATAGTCAGCTTCAAGTTAACATCAAGTTCTGGAGAATTACAAGCATTGAAAAGATGTAGTTTCATTTTTCTATGGTCCACAGGGAAATTTCACTTATGTAGACTTCTTAACCTTGATACTATGTCATTTCTGAACCTGACATAAATCAGAGGAAGTACAAATTTAAGGAAAATAATGTTGTCAAATTACTTTCTCTTTGGCATGGAATATAGTCATAACATCATTTTTTCTGTTACATTTCTGAATGTATAAATGATGGGGCTTTCAGTACACAGGAAAAATCTACACTGCCTGAAAACATTTAAAAAAAACCCTTTTTATCATTTTCACTAAAGACTTATTGTATTGTATAATTTAAACACAGTATAGCAGGAGGAAATGGTCATCTTAGAGAAATATTTTAGAATAAGCAAATAAAACATTTTTTCTTATAATCTTTACTCCTCAAACAGGTATTTTATTTTATTGATTTTTGGTTGGTATTAATACATTTCTCAAGTCTGATAAGTGGTTGAAAGAAGGGGTTCCTATTTTTCTCTAGTGTGTGTTTTTACTTATTTTCCTCTTTCTTTACCTACATAAGACATTCTTCCTGTGCTGCAAATGATTACTTACATGAAGGAAAAGCTTTGTGAGTGGTTATATCACATGAAACACTAAACCAAGTGCTGCGTCCTCTCTGAGGGACAGCAGACACGCTTTGCATTATGCTGCAAGTGGCTTTGCCTTTGCTCAGGTGGAGAATGGTTCACTTCACCATGTGCAATTATTAAACTCAGAGTTTCCTTAGTATTTGTATCAATATTTAGAGATTTTAATCTATTTCATATTATTTTTATATATTTACTTTATTTAGACTTCTTAATGTAGAAGCAAAATATAAATATAGCATTCAACAAACTTTCTTTTAAACAGTAGTCATTTAAAAATTATTTGTTCAACAGATGTGTTAAATTCAATATATGCTAGGTACTTTGAAAATATAAAAGGAAGGATGTAGAATCTGAGATTACAGTTTTTGATGTTAACATAATGTATATTCAAACCTTGGATCTAAAGATGTTTTGGTTCAGGAGATGCAGAATTACCCTTTTCTGGAGTACTCAAAGGGACATGTCTGACTACTAGGTAAGAATACAGTAGATTATAAACTATTTGAATGGTCAACATATACATATTTTTTTCAGTAAAGAACTATTGTATTCTGTAATTTAAACATGGATATATATATTGAATATATATAAATATGAAAATTTATTGAATTGTCTTCTAAATTATCCAATGACTCCCCACTATCATAAACCTAAACTGTAAATGCATATTGGCTTTCTCAATTTATATTTAAATACATTTTTAAGCTTTATGTCCTATGAATATCTCACATATAGCCTAAACATACAGCAAGTTAAAGTATAGAAACTTGGCTCTTAGTATTTTCTGTACCAATACATTTGATGCACTTGCATTGATTTGATGCAATACCCTAAACTTCCTCTGGCAGACTAGGATGGAAAGTTATAATGCTTAGTTTCTGGAGGTATATATGGAACTGAGGTAAGCCAGAAGAATATGTATACAAATTTTAACACAAACATTTTCTTGCTTGCAGGATCTGAGTGCTAAAGACGTTCAAGTTAACCTAAAATACAAATGCTTATTTAAGGGACTAAATACAAACACTGGGGATTATATATTAACTTTATGCATTATAGAAAAAAAAGGCTTAAGATAAAATTTTAAAGACTCATTCCATTCACTGACATTTTAACATTGGTCAGTGTAGGATCTGTAAATAATACATAAGGTATGAAAATTCAGCAGCCAAAAAGTTAGTAGTATTTCCTACTCTCTAAAATGCTTTTTGGATCAAGTCCCAAAAATCTGTGACGCTGAAAATGTAAACTGGTTTATATTTTTTATTATTTTAGAATATGGATTCTCAATTCTGAAAAAACATAGAAGGTAAAACTTAGAGTATAAAAAAAAGTCAAGAATTGCTGAAAGGCCCACAAACGATTGAGTGGCATTGATAAAGAATTTGCTAGAAATATGGAAACACTATATGCTAGGAAAGACTTTCCTGCTGAGCTAGGTTAATGGGTTCAGATAAGCCAGTGGCCTAAGTAGGTTCTTCACTACTTAGCTTATTGCCTTCAAGGACCCTCCAGGTGTTTCTGCTGTGACAGCTGATTTAGGACTTTAACAACCTGGTGCCTTTTGATCTCATTGCAGCTGCTGTGATTAAACAGACACACATCACTTGCTGTGCCACAGTGAAAGAAGCTTGTGGTTCACCTTTGCTGAATTAGTACCCACTGAGCACTGCAAATATTTAAAATGTCAATCTATTTGATAATGTCAGAGAGGCCTGCAAATACCACAAAATGGCACAAGGAAGCATTCAACACAGACAAAAGAACATTTAACATCTCTTTCTCTCCTTCAAGGTAAAATGAGAGTTGAATGGATACAGTAAACCTCTGATGAAACTACTAAAGTCAGCAAATTTAATACCCTAAATGACATGCACTTATAACACACTATTTTAGTATGTTCGCTCACAAAATTGTCCTATTACCAATCTTAATCGCAGGGCTGTTGCAGGAGAATTAATACATATTGACACAAGATTAGAGAGTTCTTATCACAAAATCCATCTGGTGTCATTCTCAGGCAATCTGCAGATACTTGCCCCAAGAGCCCAGCTCAAAGCAGAAACATCAAATTTCAAGGACATCTTTATTTCTTTTTCAATTATTAATTCCAACAAACAAACAAACAAACAAAACAAAGAAACACACCATACCAGTGTGAAGTTTGGAAATGTCAGCAAAACAGAGATCACTCCAGAAGTCTCATAAATATTCCACAAGCTGCTGGTACTCAACTCAAGCCCAAATACAATTATACTTTTTGGGTATTTTGGGGTTATTTTGAATAATAACTATTGATATCAAATTAATAAGATTTCAAACATTTTTATTCTATTTTACTTACATATGTATTAATTAAGGTAAAATGTTTAACTGCTTCATCAAAATGCCAAGGGTATTCCTCAGTCACAGAACATTTGGAAGGAAGTATTCAATGTCAGTGGGCAGCTCTGATTCATGTGGTGGCTCAGGGTCCAGTAGGGCAGCTCTGCTATGTTCACAGAGTACTTCTAAGGCCATGTGAGTCACTCATTCTGGTTCATGGAAAAAAAAGAGCTCTGGATTTCCTCTTAAAATGTGAGGTGGAAATAAAAAAACGTCATGGACTTTGTCACATGACAACACTTAAGCTACAAGTGTGAAAAATATAGATAATCTGTGTCCCAAATGGGAACAAAGACATTCATTTCTTTCCATAGCATATTTGCTCATCTATTTGTCTCAAAGTGATTCTATTTGTATCATCATACAGAGAAAACAATAAGACTTTGAATTGAACCTAATGGAGAAAAAGAACGTGAAGACAGAGTTAAGAATATTTAAATATTGATAAATGTAAAATTCCTATATAAAATGTTAAAATAAGATTGAAACATTTATGCCCACACTCAAGATCACAAATCTCTCCTAATGAACAGATTTTTTTTATGTTCTAAGAAAATGAGTAAACTTTATTTTTGTCATTAGCTTTCATATGTGAAAAATTAAAATGATGGTTTCAAACTTAACTAAAATACAGTGAAGATTCTTTTATGACCAGAAGGTTAAAATAATAAAAAAACTCATACTTTAAAAAAAAAAACCTCATACTTAAAAGTAAAAGAGTATGAGCAGCACTATACTTCCAATATTTTTATTTTATTTATTTTCTGAGTTTTAGGCTTCATCTATAACATCACTTCAGTACTACCATTTCATTAAATTGCTGGAGAATTGATTCTATGAGCATTTACTTAATTTAATAAAACCAATATTTTGGAAAGGAATTTTGTGCTTGATTGAAAATTTCCCAAGCCTAATTTTATTCTATTAATACTGGAATTAATCCTTCTATCTAACACTCTCTGCCCTCAATTGGTGCTTGTATGCTTTCAATAATTATAGATGGTTATTATATTTCTTTCAATCTACCTCTGAGCCATGCTTTTAATTTATAATTACTTTATTTGGAAAAGGGTAACCTAATTTAATAAAAAATATTAAATTTTCACAATTAAAATAGTGAGAAGGAGGATTATAACACAATAAAAAACAAGCACTGCCCAAATCATTGCAGAATGGTATTTTAAATTCAATATTTAGCTGGTCATTATTATTCTTCCCACATGAATCAATTCCTTAAACCTAGTAATCATTTTCACTGTCTTTCTTTGAAGTTTCCCAACTTTGTCTTCATCATGTATCATTTCTATAACACATTACACTTAAATGTTACTATTGTTTTAGACTTAAGTCTTAACAAAATCGACTAGTGATACCTCACACTTTTAAACTTGGTGTTTTTAACTTTAATTGATTTTTTTTCAAGTTAATAGATGTAATAAAGATTACTTTTCATTATCAGAATTTTTATTCTCCTTGGTATAATACTATATATCATTCATTTATTTGTCATGTAGGGACTGTATCTTGAGTACCTACCAAGGGCTAGGCTCTGTACTTCTACTTTAAGACATGTGTAGTAGAACCCAGAATGGCAGCCATAAAGGCTTGTCAGTTTAGCCTAGAAAAATCTGATTGGTTAGTGGAAGGAACCAACACAAGCAGGAAGCAATTGAAGGCAATTGTTGATATATTTTTTACTAGGATTATTAAATTAATAGAAATAAAATGAATAAATGAGCATCTCTTTACATATTTATTTGTGTACAAATGATACTAAGAATTACAGAAAAAAATAGTAAGATGCCAAAGACTCTTAAATATCTTATAAAATTTGAATTGAAAACAATGGTACATTTAGAATGAGAAACTTTGCCTTTCATCAAATATATTCCTTTCCATTTGACTAGGACACTATTTCAACTAACTTCAAATGTGTTTGGTACAATAAATAATTATACAAAAGCATTTTAACTTAATTGCTAAAAGTATGCCTTTTAGAAAAATACTGCATTTTGTAAATGGCAAGGACTATATAAACTACATCAGAGAGTTCAAAATCATTTACTTGGATGCCATATCTTCAAAATATTTAGAAGAAAATTTTGCATTCAAAAAGAAGAAAAGAGGCCCTGGCTGGTTGGCTCAGTGGTAGAGCATGGGCCCAGTGTGTGGATGTCCTAGGTTTGATTCCCAGTCAGAGCACACAGAAGTATCCATCTGCTCCACCCCTCAATCCTCACTTCTCCCTTTCTTTCTCTCTCTTCCCCTTCTGCAGCCATAACTTGATTGGAGCAAGTTGGTCCCAGGCACTGAGGATGACTCCATGGCTTCTGCTTCAGGCTCTAAGAAGAGCTCGGTTGCTGAGCAACAGAGCAATGCCCCAGATGGGCAGAGCAAAACCCAGTAGGGGGCTTGCCGTCTGTATAAGTACTGCGTGCTAACCTATTGCATGACTGGAGCTCCGGGTTTGCCGTCTGGATCCTGGTCGGGGCGCATACAGGAGTTTGTCTCTGTGCCTCCCCTCCTCCCAATGAATAATAAAAAAAGACAAAAAAGAGTAAAAGCAAATTTTTTGACAAAAACATTTTAAAAGTATACTTTGCTATTGTAAAATTTGAAAAATTTGGTGGTGGGAATAGAATTCAAAAATCTGTTAAGTTTTATTGAACAGTGTTCATGTTAGTGTTATCATCACAAGCTCAAAGTGTACTAGGGATAATAAACAAACAGTTCAGACGGCTTCCCCAACTATTATACTCAGAATCTAATAAAAAACTACCACTTCTTCGCCACTTTTACAACATTTCTCTCTCTCTCTTTAATTTTATTCCCATCCAGTGTTCTGAACAATAAATACATATCAAAAGGTGATAGTGGTTTTATACTGGCTTCAAGCTGATATAGTGACAACAAACTATTGATGCTATGTTCTCATCTCACTCAAGTTAAAATGCTTTTTGAATCACCACTAAATTCTGAGTAGATAAATCAATATATTTATTTCTGCAAAAGTAAAAGATTCCTACATTTTCAAAGATGGATTATAAAATTACAGGTTTAATAGCAATTCTCAAGCTTCTTTTTAATACCCTACACAAATGAGGGACTCAATCCGATCAAGAATTACTGTTACCTAAGGCAACTGAAGGCGTGATGAAAGGAAACATAGTTTGATGACATATAAGAATGAAAATGGTGTATGCATAGGGTCATTGGAGAATATGGTCAGTTTTTTTAAATGCTCATCTTTTTTAATAGAATAAGTTCTAAAATGGAGTAATCATAAAACTACCATTAAAAATCACTAATTTATTTATTTATTTAATTTATTTATTTTTTGTTTTTTTCTGAAGTTGGAAACGGGGAAGCAGTCAGACAGACTCCCGCATGCACCCTACCGGGATCCACCCGGCATGCCCACCAGGGGGTGATGCTCTGCCCATCTGGGGCATTGCTCTGTTGCAACCAGCGCCATTCTAGTGCCTGAGGCAGAGGCTACAGAGCCATCCTCAGCACCCGGGCCAACTTTGCTCCAGTGGAGCCTTGGCTGCGGGAAGGGAAGAGAGAGACAGAGAGGAAGGAGAGGGGGAGGGGTGGAGAAGCAGATGGGCGCTTCTCCTGTGTGCCCTGGCCAGGAATCGAACCTGGGACTCCTGCATGCCAGGCCAATGCTCTCCCACTGAGCCAACTGGCTAGGGCCTAAAAATCACTAATTTATTATGTTTGGCTCTTAGGTAGCAATCTGGCTTATATACTGTATATTATCAGATAGAGGAGGGAAAAAGACCAGACCAGGAAAACAGATATAAGTCTCTCCAGTGAGATTTTTAACTGTTAGAGAATCAGCATCATACTTCCATTTTTTAAAATGTAAAAACAGCCCAAATATCCACCAGTAGATAAATTAATAAACTAATTTTGTTATACATAGGCATACATTGGAGATATTGTGGGTTAATTTCCAGAACACTTCAATTAAGCAAATATCACAATAAAGCTATTTATTTTGGCATTCCACTGCATATAAAAGCTATATTTGCACTATACTGTAGTTTATTAAATGTGCAATAATACTATGTCTATAAAAGCAATGCACATACCTTAATTAAAAATACTTTATTGCTAAGAAATGCTAACTATTACCTGAGCCTTCAGTGAATCGTAATATTTTTGCTGATGTTGGGTTTTACCTCAATGTTAATGAAAATGCAATATCTGCACATCACAATAATATGCAGATGATTACATATAAGAATAACTATAGCTCTGAGCATATACACAAATTGGTACACACACATATATTTTCTTCCTCTGTTAGTTGAAAATGTCTTCTCAGGTCTAATACATATATTAACAGATATCCCAGAAATAGAGTGAAAATAAAGCAGAAAAAATATGTGAAAGAAACAAAGGCCAACCTTATAAAAAAACTTCATAAAAATATTAACTTTCCAATTCACAAAGGTCAGCAAACTGCAAACAAGATAAATTCAAAGTGGACAATACCTATGGCTATCACAACATAGTTAAACATAGAAAAGTAAAAGAAATTATAATGAAACAATATTCACAATAGAGTGAACAATGATAAAAATTACTGTGCTTTCTCATTAAAAATAAGAGAGGCCACATCACAAAGCAATGACATATTCAAAAAGAATAAAGTCTATAAAGTTCTATGTACGATGAAAATGCCCTATACAATGAGAGTAAAATAAAGCATTTTTAGAGAAAAAGCAGAAAGGTAAAAATTAAAAGGCAGAAATAATTATTTGAAAACAACTACATGATGTGTACCAGAGAAACACTTTATAAATAACATCATAAATATATTAGGAATGAAAGGATTAAAAATATTTACCTATGAAACAAAGGAAAAAGAAAGCTTGTATGGCTAGATTGAGATTAAAGAAAGTACATTTCAAGACAAAAGATAAAGAAAGCAATTTTTTAGTGATAAAAGAACTATTCATGGAACACATCAATCTAATACATGGGTACACTAAATAAGAGTTTCAAATTTCATGAAAGAAATTTAAAGGCAAAAAGAAATAATAAATAACTTCACAATCATAGTTGTAGATGTTATCACTTGTTATAGGCTGAAAGTGTGTGCCCCCAAAATCCATACAACTAAATATTGTTTATTCATAAAAGAAATAAAGTACTAATGCATGCTAGAACATAAATAAACTTTATAAACATTACATTAAGTGAAAGAAGGCAATCACAAAAAAAAATTCCTGCACCCTAAATCCATGTGTATGAAACTCCAGAATACAGAAACCTATAGAGTCAAAGGAGGCTAGTGATTTCTTATGATGAGGAGTATGAGGAGATATGGAATGACAGCTAAGGTATACATGGCTTCTTTCTAAGATGATAAAAATGTTCTATAATTGACTGTGGTGACAGTGCAGATACCTATAAATATCTTAACAATGACTGCATTGTATCTGAGGTTCCGCATTTGTGGATTCTACCAACCACAGTTGGAAATCATTTAAAAAAATATTATCTTGCTGCTGATGTGTATATGTAGTTGTGTCGATAGTGAACATGTACAAAATATAGTTCTTATTATTCCCTAAAGAATACAGTATAACAACTATTTACATAGTATTTACCTTGTATTAGGTATTATAAGTAACCTAGAGATGATTTAAAATATAAAAGAGGATATTAATTTCTTATCAGATGTATGGGCAAATATGTTCTTCCATTTAGTGGGTGGTCCTTCCATTTTATTGGTAGATTCCCTATGCTGTGCAAAAACTTATTTACTAATTTTAAGTAATCCGATTTGTTTATTTTGTTTCCTTGACTGAGGAGATATATCAGAAAAAAACATTGCTAAGAGAAATGTCTGAGATATTATTGCTCATATTTTCTTCTAGTATTTTTATGGTTTCAAGTCTAATTAAATCTTTAATCCATTTTGAGTTTATTCTTTTATAAGGTGTAAGAGATTGTCTGGTCTGTCTTCCTTCCTTCCTTCCTTCCTTCCTTCCTTCCTTCCTTCCTTCCTTCCTTCCTTCCTTCCTTCCTTCCTTCCTTCCTCCCTCCCTCTTTCCCTCCCTCCCTCCCTCCTTTCTTCCTTTCTTTCTTTCTCTTTCTTTCTTTCTTTCTTTCTTTCTTTCTTTCTTTCTTTCTTTCTTTCTTTCTTCTTTCTTTCTTCTTTCTTTCTTTCTTTCTTTCTTTCTTTCTTTCTTTCTTTCTTTCTTTCTTTCTTTCTTTCTTTCTTTCTTTCTTTCTTTCTTTTGCATGTATATGTCCAATTTTCCCAACACTATTTATTAAATAGACTGTTTTTATTTCATTGTGCATTCTTGTCTCCTTTGTCAAATATTAATTGACCATATAGACATGGGTTGATTTCTGGGCTCTCAATTCTGCTTCATTGATCTGTATGTCTGTTTTTATGCCAGTACCATGCTGCTTTGATTACTAAAATGGAATTGCCTTATGACCCTGATTCCACTTCTGGGAACTTATCCAAAGAAATACAAAACACTAATTCAAAAGCATATATGCACTCCTATGGTTATTGCAGCATTATTTACAATAGCTAAGATTTGAAAGCAGCCCAAATGTCCATCAGTAGATGAGTAGATCAAATAAACTGTGGTACATTTAAACAATGGAATACTATATGGCCATAAAAAGAAGGAAATCTTACCCTTTGTGACTGCGTGAATGGATCTGGAAAGCATTATGGTAAGTGAAATAAGCCAGTCAGAGAAAGGCAAGTGCCATATGATTTCACTCATTTGTAGAACAAAGTGAACTAACAGGCGAAATAGAGACAGATTTATAGATAGAGAGCAGGCTAACAGCTGTGGGGTGATGGGCTGGGTGAGGAGGGTGGACGGATTGAGCAAGCCAAAAAAAAAAAAATCACATTCATAAAAAACAGTGTAGCCATTGCAGGGAAGAGAAGGTGTAGGAGGGTGTAGGGGAGATAAATGGTGATGGATGAATCACTTGACTGTGGGGATGAACACATAATTCAGTTTACAGAGATATGTTGTAGAATTGAACACCTGTAAACTGTATAATTTTGTTAACTAGTGTCACCCCAATAAATTCAATTAAAAAATAAAAATGAAGTACAGGAGAGGATATGTGCAATTATATGCAAATACTATGCCATTTTATATAACCTATTTGAGTATCCTTAGATTTTGGTTATGGGAGGAGTCCTGAAATCAATCCTGCATGAATACTTAGAGAGGATTCTACTTTAAATGTGCAAATTGTATATGTAAATTTATTTCTTAATAAAGCAGATGAAAGTATTTTAAAATGCATTGCTATATAAATTAATAATTTGATCCTAGGAGGTTACTTAAGAAAAAAGATAAAATATGCCCATAAAAAATTATATATTAAAGCATAAAATCAGAATAGCCATTTTAAAAAGGTCTACACACTAGTAGTTACCAAAATGTTTATAAGTAGGTAATGGAGGAGCAAACTTTTATATATTCTTATGATGAGATATGCAAATTAAGAAATGAATGACTGATACACCTGTTGATGTAATAATTTGGATCAATTTAGAAGAATTTACATTGAGTGAAAGAAGCCAAATAAAAGACTACATGTTGTATTGTTTCATTTATGGGAAGTTATAAAATGGCAAATCTTATACTGATAGCAATCAGATCAATGATTTTCTGACATTAGAATTCCCTACATGTGATGATGTTTTATATCTTGAAATATATATATTTTATTGTATATAAATTATACCTGAATAAAGTTTATTAAAGTATTTTATGCAATCAAATCTTCCTATTCAGTAACAGAGTATATCTCCTTATTAATTGACATTTTAAAATGTTCTTCATAATGTTTTATAGTCAAATAGCTTTTTATATAATGTTATGATCTTTGTCACTATTTTCAGTGGGATATTATTTTTTCTTTTCCATTTCTGATTATTAAATATGGAGAAAGCTACTGATTTTTATATTAATCTGGTATACAGCCAATTTCCCAAATAGTCATATTCATTTTAATGTTTTAATAAATCATCTTTCATTTTCTAGTAATGCAATTATGTCATCTTTAACTGAAGGAGAATTTTGTATTCTTGACTACCTGAAATCCTTAAAAATAATAATAGTAAGGTTGACAATGTGGTTAACTGGAACTTCTATTTTTTGGTCATTACTTGAATTTCAACCTTAAAATATTTACTCTTGAGTATTAATAGTCTTTATATTCTTTATACAATTTTCTTCTATTTTACTTAGTGCATTTTATGAGTAATAGCTGTTAAATTGCATCAAAAATTTTTTGATCACTTGTTTATTTAGATTCTTTTTTTCCATTAAAATCTTGATGTAATTTTTCATTTCATCAATAAATATTTATTGTGATTTTATAATACTCCAGACAGTTTTCTAGACTCTAGGGCTAAAAATATCCAGTGAAGTGAAAATATCCAAATACATAAGCATAGGGAATATATAAAATAATATGTGATTAAATAGATAGATATGTATATACACATGTATATATATACACACATGTGTATACATATTACATATAGTATATGTAACTAAAAAAGATATAATATAATGTGTTCATTACTGCAATGCAAATGGTGAATGACTGTTTTGTGAACTTCATGGCCAATGAGTTTATAGAAGGCAAAGTTTTTAATGCAAAGACTTCGAGGTAGGAAGAAGATCCTATACATGTTTAACAAATTTAATGAACTAAAAGATCCTCAATGTGATTTGATAATAGTGAATGAGAGATATGGTTAAACACATGTGTAGGATCACAAGGAGAGACCAGATCATACAATGCTTTCTAGCTAAGAGTTTAGATATAATAAATTATGTTACTATACTGAGCTGCACTTATATTTCTTTTTTTTTAGAGAGAGGGAGAGAAAGAGAGGGATAGACAGGAACAGACAGACAGGAAGGGAGAGTGATAAGAAGCATCAACTCATAGTTGTGGCACCTTAGTTGTTCATTGATTGCTTTCTCATATGTGCCTTGACCAAGGGGTTCCAGCTAAACCAATGACCCCTTGCTAAAGCCAATAACCTTGGGCTCAAGCCAGCGACTTTGGGCTTCAAGCCAGTGACTTTGGGCTCAAGCGACCATGGGGTCATGTCTATGATTCCCCACTCAAGCTGGTGGACTTGCACTCAAGCCAGGTGAGCCTATGCTCAAGCTGGTGACCTCAGGGTTTTAAACCTGGGTTGTTAGTGTCCCAGGTCAATGCTCTATCCACTGTACCACCACCTGGTCAGACTAGGCATTATGGTTTTAAATCCATTTTACTGTGTTCTCTTTAAAATCAATTCATTTTAAGCTTATTTTTTCTTCCTTCTTAATTTATTTTATTATAGATTGTCTAATTTATTAATAAAATAATTGAGTCTTGTCTTTGTTGTGAAATAATAGACACATTTAAGTTATATATTTTTCTTTAAGTGCAGTTTAAATTGCAGTCCAAACAGTCCAAAGGTTTTCTTATGGAGTATTCTTTATTTTACTAAATGTGTGATGATTTGTCATTTGGTTTTAAATGCCTCATTTATACAGGTGTATTCTATTAGTTAATATTTCTTAATATTCTATTTCTTAATATTCAAGGAACTCTTGTTTGTTGTCATTTTATGGTTAACATTACAACCTATCTCCTTTTTGGACTTTATGCAGAAGTTCTTGGGAGCACTGATTTCTACTTGTGGCTACAGGGCCTCTATAAAATTGGATCATTTTGATTTATTTTATATAATAACTTCATAAATCATGTTATTAATTGCTGAAAAATTATTTTACTGTATTTTGATTCAGGTGATGATTTAGTATCTAATAAAATAATGTATGATAATCCTGAATGTAAACTATATGCAACCAGAAGGAATTCTGGTGTGACAAATTGAATGAAAAGAAGATAAGAAATGTAGAGAAGATACAAACTACCCTTTAAATGTTTATTTGATTATTACAGTATCTTAATTTTCTTCTGAAAGAAATATGAAATTGTATATTTTGAAGAACAATTATTGACTTATCAAATCAAATATTATTAATGTACTGTATTAAGATTAGGAACTTCAAAGAAATAATTAAATACTTAATATTAAATTCTACTTTAACTATCATTTTGAAAAATGGGAAGAAAATAAATATTTAATACCCATTAAGAATAAAATTACTTAATTCTTTTATTCAGTCCTTAATTATAAGTCTTAAAATCACTAGCTAAAGAACATCAAACACAAACCGCCACAAACTCTGCCTCAATTTCCAAGTGAAAAACTTAAAATTCAGGCAAATTAGGTATCTGTAAGTTAACAAGCTAATAATAAAGGCATTAAAAATGAAAATAAATAAATAAAAATAACATTATAATAATAGATACTTATTCACAATATGCCATGTGACAGACACTGTAAAACGTTTAAAACACCCTTACACCGTAGTTATGAACCCCTGCATTTACAGAGGCAAGTGAAGCTCAGCAAAGTAGTTTGTCAAAGTTAATTTTTTCCGTTAACCTGGACTGTCTCCCATGCTACCTATTAAAGTAAAAACACCAGATAAAGGCAAACCTTTATAAAGAGGAACAGTTTTAGAGATTTTTGTAACAGAAACCAACTCAAGGAAATAAGAGATAGACTTATTTTAATTACTGAAAGTTATCTCATGAAATTCAATGACATGAGCAATAATATCGGCTCAAGTTTATCAAATGCTTATTAGGTGCCAAAATCTATTCTAAGCACATTACAAATACTATCTCATTTAACCTTTGCAAAAGCCTCATAGTATTACTAATGAAGTAATGTACTATAATTATTATAGTATAATTGCTACTGTGAAGTAATATACTATTACCATCATTTCCTTTTTATAGATGAGGAAACTGAGGCACAAAAATTTAAGTTTCCTTCCTGTGGTCACAAAGACAGAGGTAGAGTTACATGATGGAAAGGCTGGTGGTCTGGTGCTAGGGTCATACTATATTTTGTAGAGTGAAAATAAACAGTGGTGATAAAAAAAAATCCATCAGAACTTTCTTTCTCTGCTCTTCTTTGTTGTCTATATACTCTAGTCTCTCTCCGTGTCTGACTTTTTCTAGTCAATCAACCAAAAGTATATGACTTACTGCTTCCTAGTTTATGTGAACTATTTCAGTCATAAGTAGCTACTCACAGCCATTTCTGAATTTACCATTCTAACAACTTGCAAGAGAAAAAATTTTGATTCAGCTTGGGTTAGCTGTACAACCTTTGTCCAAATCGATATGGGTAGAAAGAAGAGATCACATATTCCAATTTATTTATTTTCTGGCTGGGTCTTTCCACTGTTGATACAGAGGAGAGAAAAACTCCTTCAAAAAAAGGGAGTCACTCTGACTAGACAAAACAAAACAAAATGAAATAAAACAAAACAAAACTACCACTAAGGCAAAAGTAAGAATCAGAAAAAACTAAGAATGAACCATTAGTATCCAGTTTGCTCACTATTACACCATGGAAGGGGAGATTGGACGTGGAGTGGGGAGCACACAATTCAATATACAGAATATGTATTGCAGAATTGTATACTTGAAGCCAACAGAATTTTATTAATCGATGTCACCAAAAAATTAATTTAAAAAATAAATAAATTCAAAATATATGACTTAAAAAAAAAAAGAATAGTTCACTAGCTATGTCACAGTAACATCATTAGTTGGTTCCATGCTTGTTTCTCTTTCTAAAGAGTCTGTTTATTCAAGTGATAAGCTGTCTTATCCAACTTTGGGTTTCCGTATCTGTGGTCACTATGTGACATAAGAAGCTGACGTAAAATTATTTGGAAGTGATCTGAATGGCATACAAATTATTATTTTCCCCATGGCATGCCTATAATTTGTTAACTATTCTTCAAGGGGTGAGTTTGTCAAAGATGATGACTCTGGATTTTTAAATAATTATTTTATTTTTATTTCTATAATTGAACTAGCTGGATATTTTTTAATCACATTAATTGAGAGTGGGGATAAAGAAATAATAGGAAGTAATGTGTTCACAAAAATAGACATTAAGGAAGCCAAGAACTCTGAATTAATAAGGTGCAAACCTTGTTTCATACATCGAGGAGCCCAGGAGTACAAGGTGAAAGTGTGTGTGCTCTCACAGCTCAGCAGGGAACTAACGGGCCAGAAACGGTCCAACATCAGGACCTTCTTTAAAAGAACTCAGAAGGAAATAGAAATTATTCAGCTTAATTTAGATAAATAACAAAGACTCACCCAAGCATTTTCAGGCTACAGTTAAAAACATTTATTATGTTAAATAAACACAGAAATATTATAAAATAGAAGGCAAAAATATGCATGAATTCTAAGGAAAAAAATAGACATTTTCAAGCATATTTAGGTGTATGGAGGGCTGTGTCCCTCAGTTTTCTGCTCCATCAAATTGTTTCTTTACTTTTTTTTGGATGACAAAGATTTTTTTTTAAGAAGAAGGCCCTTCCATTAATATAGCATAAAGACAACATTTTACATACAATTTAAAAGGGTTCAGACCCATCCATATATTCTCTATGAGTCATTGCACTTCAAAATAGAGGACCTGCTGGAATAGAGTGCACCAATAGAAAACCCAAGGGAGTTCTGTGCAAAGACATAGGCCAAGGGTGAGAGGGAAGACATGGTTAAGCCATTTTAATAATTAGCATTTTATTGCAGGTTTCCCAACTCTTTTCTATTCAATAGCTAAGTAAGGCACATATGCAGAATAGGAAGTCTGACCAGATCTTAAATAAAATTTCCTGAGGCAAACAAAATACTAGAGAAATTACAGGAAGCTTAAAGATATAATCAAGGACAAAGGCCTTCCTGTGATTAGTAACTTTTTACCAATTATTTATTCATCTCATCTGTGATCATAATATTACTTTAAATGGATAGCAATAGTGTATTCCAAAAAATTTGACTCAAATTATTTTAAAAGTGGTTTAAAAATAATATTTAAAAGTTTCAGCATTATCATACAAATTATGTAGAAATATTTGTATAGAGTGTGTTGGGGGGGAAGACAGAGACAGAGGGAAATAGGAAAAAACATGAATAAAGACAAAATTATACCCATAAGTCTAAATAGAGAGCTAAAAAATTGTGGAAATTACATTAGCTATGTCTGTGAAACAATTATTTTGCAGACTTAACAGTATCAATGAAATGATTACTTTGAAGTTAAAATGTTGGTCCATATCAGTATTTGATGACCTGAAAAGACTTCCTTTAGGACGTGTGAGTGTCAGAATCTATGAAACTGATTTGTGGAAAACAGCTTACCACTTTGTCCCTGGTGAAGGCACACAATTCTCTCATCAATACGTGATTCTGAAATTGTAAATTTTAATTTAAAAAGTACATCAATTTCTCTGGGAGTAATGGTGCCACTCAGTTTATTACATTAGAATAAAGGATAATTAATGAGCTCAAATAACTTAATCAAATACATATTGTAAACTCTTTAAAATATATTGGTGACATAAATCCACCATTGGTGAAACAATCCTTTTGCTCCTTACATTTTCTTATAATATCATAGAGTAGCATTCTGATAATTTTGTTATAAAGCAATTCTTTTTATTGTACTCAAAAATAACCTACTGATCAATATTTTCTAATTATTGAGATGTACTAAGAAGGCATTTTAATATATTACACTATAACTTTTATGATGATCCAGCAAGAAAGAACTATATTAAAGCATATAAAATATATAAATCTTATACAAATTTAAAAATAATTTAATCAGAAAATTTAATTTAACAGGGTGACATTGATCAATAAGAGTACATGGGTTTCAGGTAAACATTTCTATTGCATTTGAACTGTTGATTATGTTGTATACACATCACCCATAGTCAAACCATTTTCCATCACCTTATATTTGTCTTTCTTTATACCCTTTCCCCACCCTCCCCATCCCTTTCCCCTAGTAACCACTTCTCTTTTATCTATGTCCATGAGTCTCAGTTTTATACCCCACCTATGTGTGAAATCATACAGTTCTTAGCTTTTTCTGATTTATTTATTTCACTTAGCATAATGTTCTCCAGTTCCATCCATGTTGTCTGTCGTAAATAGCACTATGTCATCATTTCTTATGGCTGAGTAGTATTCCATTGTGTATATGTGCCATATCTTCTTTATCTTCTATTAAGAGACACTTTGGTTGTTTCCATGACTTGGCCTCTGTGAATAATGCTACGATGAACATGGGGGTGCATGTGACTTTATGTATCAATGTTTTGGGGTTTGGGGGGTAGATATCCTGTCAAGGGGTTGCTGGTCATATGGTAGTTCTATTCTTAATTTTTTGAGGAAACACCATACTTTCTTCCATAATGGTTGTACTAACTTGCATTCCCATCAGAAATGAATGAGGGTTCCTTTTTCTCCACAGACTCTCCAATACTTGTTCGTATCTGTCTTGTTGATAATAGCCAATCTAACAGGTGTGAGGTGGTATCTTGTTGCAGTTTTGATTTGCATTTCTAGAATAGCTAGTGAAGATGAGTGTCTTTTCATATATCTGTTGGCTATTTGTATGTCCTCTTGGGAGAAATGTCTGTTCAGGTCCTCTCCCCTTTTTTAAATTGGATTGTTTGATTGTTTGTTGCTGACCTTTGTGAGTTCTTTGTATATTTTGGATATTAACCTCTTATCAGAGCTGTTGTTTGCAAATATCATCTCCCATTTAGTGGGCTGCCTATTTGTTTTGCTGTCAGTTTCTTTTGCTTCGCAGAAGCATTTTAGTTTGATATAGTCCCATTAATTATTTTTTCCTTTACTTCCCTTGCCTTTGGGATTGAATTCATAAATTGTTCTCTATGAATAAGGTCAATGAGTTTAGTACCTATGTTTTCTTCTATGCAATTTATAGTTTCAGATATTATATAAATCTTTAACATGGAATTTGTATTTCTTTTTAAAAAATATATCTGTTCATCAAAATATTCTTTTTTAACACAACTCATCAAGATAGTGCAAGATAGAAATTAGCTTAATTATAATTATATGTAACTTCTGATAATGAACTTAATAAGTTTTTTTGTGAGACATATATGCAAATTGTCAATATTAACTATGAAAGTTTGTTTCCTATATGCATGCTTTCCTGTTTATAATACATAGAATTTTCTGTTGCAAAAATATATTTTTGGGCCTGACCTGTGGTGGTGCAGTGGATAAAGCATCAACCTGGAAATGCTGAGGTTGCTGGTTCAAAACCCTGGGCTTGCCTTGTCAAGACACATATGGGAGTTGATGCTTTCTGCTTCTCCCCCCTTCTCTCTCTCTCTCTCTCTCCCCTCTCTATAATGAATAAAATCTTTAAATATATATATATATTTGTATCATTTATATATTTGTCTTGCTTCCTTACTCAAATAATCATGATGATATCTAATTGTGTACTGTATCAAATTCAAACTCTGTGTTATTTTCAGAATTTTGCATATCTGGACTTTCTTTCTCTTTCCAATCTTATTTTTCCTCCAATTCAGCCCAAATACAAGGGGTCCTCAGGTTACTACAGTTTCTACATATGACATTTCGAGTTTAGGACATTCACTCCCATCAAAACTTAAAAAATTAAGACACAAGTGTTTTGGCTTATGACATTAGCAGTGAACTTGCAGACTATGTGGGCGAACTAGTTTGGGTACACATGGTGGAAGAACATGCAGTAATTCAGCATATGAATGGGGGAGTTGGCATCTCCCAGGACTTACCTATGCCATTTTGGATTGTTAAAAGTGCACGTGTTGGCCCTGGCCGGTTGGCTCAGTGGTAGAGCGTCAGCCTGGCGTGCGGGAGTACCAGGTTTGATTCCCGGCCAGGGCACACAGGAGAAGCGCCCATATGCTTCTCCACTCCTCCCCTCTCCTTCCTCTCTGTCTTTCTCTTCCCCTCCCACAGCCAAGGCTCCATTGGAGCAAAGTTGGCCTGGGCACTGTGGATGGCTCCATGGCCTCTGCCTCAGGCGCTAGAATGACTCTCATTGTGGCAGAGCGACGCCCCAGATGGGCAGAACATCACCCCCTGGTGGGCATGCCGGGTGGATCCTGGTCGGGCGCATGCAGGAGTCTGTCTGACTGCCTCCCGGTTCCCAACTTATGAAAAATACAAAAAAAAAAAAAAGTGCACGTGTTCCATTTTTGTTAGGCTAGGGTGTTTTATAACATACACCAAAATTTGGGTTACGTCACTGTCATAGCAATGAAATTCTGTCATTACCCAAGGACCTCCTATACTTACTCATCCACAAATCATAAGTAAATTAGTTATCTAATCATTCACATATATATTCAACAGTGTTTCTTTAAGAAAACATTTATTCAGTCTGTATTTACTGTGTCAGATGCCAAAATGGATTACAATACTATAATGTATCAAGCATTTGCTAAGTGCCAAACACTGTTCTATATGCTTTTCCGGTATCAGCTCATCTAATGTTTAGTATAATTTTTCAATGTAAGAGTTATTATCATCCACATTTTATAGATAAAAAGTTGAAACTTAAGAAAGTTAAATAATATCTACAAAATAAGACCTTGTAGGTGACTAACCTGGAATTAGAATCTAAGCTTTTGGATTCTTGGCATAAAAAAAAAAAAAAAAAAAAAGCTTCGATTGTTCTATTTAAGTAAACAAAGTACATGTTACTTCTCCTTTTATGGACTAGAGAAATAAAGTATAAGAAATTAAATAACTTGTTCAACATTAAGTGACAAGCTAAAGTTAAAATGCAGCTTTTAGCTTTACTCTCATACTAATTTCTTTACCTATACGCATTCTACAAAGTTAGTGATAAGCTATATCATGGTTTTATTTTTGATTGAGGCTTACTGGATAGAATTAGTTCAGAAATTGACACCTAAGAGTATAGCTTAAATAGGTGGTATTTATTTTCTTAGATAAGAAATATAAAAGAGAATACAAAAGAAAATAGATGGAATTTCCCGGAGATTATTTGAATGCTGCAAGTATTCCTGTTTGAAAGAGGCACAGGGTAAGTACAATGTTATTATTCCTTATCTATGAGCTGGGACTAGATTATGGAGTGCCTTAAAACTTGAACTTCATTATCTCATAAAGAAATGCACTAAATACTGGTTAGTCCAGAATCTGGAATTTAGGATGATGGGATTTAGAATGATTTATCTGAGAATCATTTATGGGGTTCATTCAGTGCAGCAGTATTGCATAATCACAGCACACGTGCTGCTGAATCAGACTCACCTAGAGAGCTTGTGTGAAACACACCAGCTTCTGAGAATCAAACTAGGTAAGTCTGGGCTCATCCTTAGAATCTATGTCATTGATATAAACAAAATTATATTTAATCAAAGATTTAAAATGGACTAGAAATATGAAAATTAAGCTCAGTTTACATGTGACAGTATTGAATCTGAAAAGCAAGTTAGAACTTGGGCACTTCCAGAAAGAAAAAAGGGGAAAATGTCAACTATGTACCATAAGATATTCCATATATATTTGCAAGAAATTAAATCTGAATGAGGAAGGAATAAGAGGTGCTCTAAAGCAGTGGTCCCCAGCCTTTTTTGGGGCCACGGACCAGTTTAATGTCAGAAAATATTTTCACGGACCGGCCTTTAGGGTGGGATGGATAAATGTATCATGTGACTGAGACAAGCATCAAGAGTGAATCTTAGACGGATGTAACAGAGGGAATCTGGTCATTTTTTAAAAAATAAAATATTGTTCAGACTTAAATATAAATAAAACGAAAATAATGTTAGTTATTTATTCTTTTTCTGCGGAACGGTACCAAATGGCCCATGACCAGTACTGGTCCTTAGCCCTGGGGTTGGGGACCACTGCTCTAAAGCACTGACACTATGAGGCTCTAAATTTAGGTAACTTGAAGAATTCATGAAAGAAAGAACAGAGATAGGGACCAAGAAAAAAGGAAAGACAATAAGATTATCAGGAATTTTACTTTAAAAATGGAATAGAGGTTATTATGATTACCTTTCTGCTCCTAGACCCTGCCTCACCTCCAGGTCCTACTAAAGAGGTAACTCTGCATGGCCTTGTTATACCAAGTGAAACCACCTCTTTGGTCACAGCTTTAAGATCAGTGATGTTATCAGACCCAGTCTATACAAGAATCATACAGAAAAGTATCCAGCAACTCTGCTTCCAATGTCAGTGTTAGCCACAGCTTTAGGCTTCAGTTCATATTCATCACTAAGAAAATTTGTTTTCCATATCCTGGTTACCTAGCTGTTCATATAATGTTTTATATAATTAAATATTACTTAATCCAAATGTTAGCTGTTACCTCATTGTCCTCTTTGAGCTCCTTCCAAAGGAAAAATAATTGACTCATAGATAATTATGTTTTTGAACAATATAGTGTTTGTTATATATTTCATATAGGGGAAGAAGGCATAAATTTTATGCCACAGAGTAATCAATTTAATTAAACCCCAACTAGACACGAAGCAGTGGGATGTAGCTGTGTAAGCATGCAGAACACAAAAGACAATGTAGGTCATGTTCCACTCACCAAGCCAAGTCCTGGTGAGAGACTGCAACAGTCTAGAACAATAAAAGAGCCTGTTAGTACCATACCACCTGAGAGAGCTACCCTCTTGAAAATATCCTCTTGATGGGGTGATTTTTTTTCTGTAATTTATCTAAGTGTCCTATATACTAGGAGGCATCTCTAATTAAATATTTTCCGTTCACCCAATCGCCAGTTTGGCCACACCACCACTAAGAGGTTCTTTTCCTCCCTTTGCTACCCATCATTTCTCCATTCAGCATCTAATCTTGTTCTATCATTCATGTGGCAGAAAAGAGATACAGCCATCTCCAGAAAATGTAGACAAAAAAAGGAGGGAAATAAGAAAAGCAATACAGTAGACACTTTCTCCAAGGTTTTGCTTTCTGTGGCTTATTACCCTTTGTTAACTGCAGTCCAAAATATAGTAAATGGAAAATTCCAGAAATAGAAAATTCATAATTTTTAAATGGCATGATATTCCAATTAACATGATGAAATCTCTCACCTTCTTGCTCCGCCCTCCCCATCGAAGACATGAATTGTCTCTTTGTCCAGCATGTCCAGGCTGTAAATCCCACCTGTCCCATCCATTACTCACTTGGTAGTGTCTTGTTTATCAGATTGACTTGCACTATCCCAATGCTTGTGTTCAAGAGTAACCTTTTTTTTTTTTTTAATTTTTAATTTTATTTTATTTATTCATTTTTAGAGAGGAGAGAGAGAGGGAGAGAGAGAGATAGAGAGGGAGAAAGAGAGGAGGGGGGAGGAGCTGGAAGCATCAACTCCCATATGTGCCTTGACCAGGCAAGCCCAGGGTTTCAAACCGGCGACCTCAGCATTTCCAGGTCGATGCTTTATCCACTGTGCCACCACAGGTCAGGCATGAGTAACCTTTTTTTTTACTTAATAATGGCCCCAAAGTGCAAGAATAGTGATGCTATCAACTCGCATATGCCAAAGAAAAGCCATAAACTGCTTCCTTAAGTAAAAAGATGAAAGTTATCAACTTAAGGGAAGAAAAATCTATGCTGAGTTTAATAAGATCTTTTCATGAAATTGTGAAGAAAAAAAAATTGTGCTAGTTTTGCTATTGCACCTCAAAGTGCAAAATTTAGGCCACAGTGTTAGCTAAGATAGAAAAGACAGTACATTTGTGGGTATGGTAAGAACAAAAAAACATGCTGATTGATGGCAACATGCAGTGCCAGAAAGCATTGAGCCAGTAAGAAGATATCAGCATGGGACCCCCTGAAACAAGTATACAAAGCCATGTACTGCAAGTAAGGGATGGCTACACAGATCCAGCAATAGTTTTGAACTAAAAAAAATTAATGAAGAGAGAGAGAGAGAGGAAATTACCACATTTACATAAATTTTATTACAGTATATTGTTATAATTATTCTTTTTATTATTATTTACTGTTACTAATCCTGACCATATCTTTCACAATAAAGCATGTCCTTAAATTCAGAATTCTGTTTGAGTGCAAAACTAAAAAAGTAACAATTTTCCACATAGTACTATTAAACTCACTTTTCTTTTCACATACCTATTGGATTTTCCACAGGTTGCCATACTTTATATACTAAGACCTCCTTTCTGATGTCCAAACCATGAATTTCCTAATTTATCCCACATATCAACAACCACCTCCTTTTTTTTTTTTTTTTTTTTTTTTTAATGGGGTGACATCAATAAATCAGGATACATATATTCAAAGATAACAAGTCCAGGTTATCTTGTCGTTCAATTATGTTGCATACCCACCACCCAAAGTCAGATTGTCCTCTGTCACCTTCTATCTTGTTTTCTTTGTGCCCCTCCCCACCCCCTATCCATCTCCCATTCCCCCCTCCCCCCTGTAACCACCACACTCTTATCAATGTCTCTTAGTTTCACTATTATGTCCCACCTACATATGGAATAATACAGTTCCTGTTTTTTTCTGATTTACTTATTTCGCTTCGTATCATGTTATCAAGATCCCACCATTTTGCTGTAAATGATCTGATGTCATCATTTCTTATGGCTGAGTAGTATTCCATAGTGTATATGTGCCACATCTTCTTTATCCAGTCATCTATTGATGGGCTTTTTGGTTGTTTCCATGTCCTGGCCACTGTGAACAATGCTGCAATAAACATGGGGCTGGATGTGTCTTTACGTATCAATGTTTCTGAGTTTTGGGGATATATACCCAGTAGAGGGATTGCTGGGTCATAAGGTAGTTCTATTTTCAGTTTTTTGAGGAACCACCATACTTTCTTCCATAATGGTTGTACTACTTTACATTCCCACCAACAGTGTATGAGGGTTCCTTTTTCTCCACAGCCTCTCCAACATTTGCTATTACCTGACTTGCTAGCAACAGCTAATCGAACAGGTGTGAGGAACCACCTCCTTTTTTAGTCAATAGCTTTCGCAGTCCTCTTGAAGACCCTTTTCAATATGAGGTCTTTTGTTTCAATATTGTTTATGTCACACTAGGAGATAAAAATTAATCATGCATTTACATAACTGGTATGGAAAATAGCCATTAAAATTTATGAAATGACTGCATATATTTTAAAAATTATCTTGAATTTTATTCTCTTAAAATAATAGAAAATAAAATACAAAGCTGTGCCATGTTAGAAGGAATATCTTAGAGAAGACCTGGAAATTTTGACATTATATGCCATTCAGAAATCATATATTTTGGAAAAAGGTAAGTCCTGAGAATTAAAAGATGAACAATATAGGTGAGATCCCTGTTCTCATTA
Organism: Saccopteryx bilineata; assembly: GCF_036850765.1. NCBI lineage: Eukaryota > Metazoa > Chordata > Mammalia > Chiroptera > Emballonuridae > Saccopteryx > Saccopteryx bilineata. The sequence continues at coordinate 11,765,812 of NC_089501.1, read as the reverse complement.
AGTTTGGGTTGTCATGGACTGTATATTTATAATTCCTTCTCTAGATTATAATTTTACAGGGTAATGGATTTTATTCTTCTCTATTACTAAACCTATGACAAAGACACAATACACAAATGATCAAATATAAATTTAGAATTTCAATTAAATATAGGTTATTATATCATTATTATTTAATAGACGTTATTTTTGCTTTTTATCTCTAAGGTATCTCTTTTATGTTGAGGGGAACTTTTAGCTAATTAAATACCATATAGTACAATTTTGTAAAAGTGAGAATGGTACTAAGGCATAATCTCCTTGAACTAGTGTTTTTTGGTTGATGTTGTTAATTGACTTAAAGAAATATATTCTCAAGTAAAATATAAAATAGGAAATTGCAAAACTATATACAAGTAACAATACATTTCTGATCAAAATGCTAGCAAGATATTTTGTGGACATCAACTAGCTAACTCTAGATTTTGTGTGAAACTTCAAAAGTTATAGTAGCCAACATAATACTAAAAGGATGGGGGAAGGGAAAGTGCTCACTTACTTAGTCTGGATATTAGTTGAGTCTACGATAAAGGCAAAAAAGAACTGTGCATGATAACTGAATTCTAGTTGATAAAGTTGTTTGCCATAAGGTTGTGAATTAATACTGACACTGCCATATATATATATTTGTATTGAATAGTTAAGAAAATGACTAGTGGAGAATTAAAATAAGATTTCTCATTGTTGGAGTGAAACGTTACAGATAAGCAAAAAAAATGCTACTGTGTTATAATGAATTAAAGTTGGAGATATCCATAATAATTTATATTTAGCTTAATACAGAATCAAATGCTTACACATGGAACTATTTATAGGTTATGTATACATATACAGATTAGTATACGCATATATATTCTTAGTTCTGTCTGCTAAATTATCCTAGAAGCAAAACCACCCTTGTGGTAAGGATTAATTATTCAGGTACTAGTTTTTAACACTATTCTCAATTAGAAGGAATCAAGAGTCCTTGGAGAAATAACTGATTTTAACACTGGAGTAGAAAATACACAAGATGAACCTACAGCATCTTATAGAGACAAAAAGTAAGCAAGAACACAAAAATATAAAAACCCAAAAACAAAAATTAAACCACTTTGACTACTGTATGTTGACGTGCCACAAGAACCAACTGAAAGAGTTCCCAGTGGCCAAAGCTGAAATAAAAATTTGAGAAGTAAAAATATTAAAAGGTATTAAATTAGAATCCAAAGTACAAAGTAAATATAGTAAGTCCATACAGATGTAAATAAGTAGTGAATGAAATAACTGGGAGAGATTAGGCAAATCTCCTGTACACAGGTATTCCAACTAATATTTATATTTACTCTACTCTCAATAATGTGGACTATTAACTCTCCATTATTTATAAATAGACTGAACATAGTGACTTATTTCCAAAAACCTCAGTATAAAGGGTGAAGGATATAATAAATTTACAGTGAAGAAACATGACAAACACTAATTGTGCCAAGTGATCAAGGTTAATACAACAGTGATAGTCATGTTTATAGCACGTACCCTTCATGCGACAGAGTGTGATGGCATGGAAATATATGTCTATCTTGAAAACCCAAATCCCGGTCCAGTCACAGAAAAGCCATCAGATAAGCTCCAATGGAAGGTTATCCCACAATATACAAGAACACTATTTCTCATAAATTTTCAAGGTCAAGGAAAGTCTGAGAAATTGCTGTAGTCAAGAGGAGCCTAAAGAGGCATGACAACTAAATGTGTTGTGTTATCCTGAATGGGAGCTTGGAACAGAAAAAAGAGCATTAGGACAAAACAGAAGAACTTTGCATAAAACACAGGCTCTACTTAATAATAATGAATTAATATTAGTTCATTAATTTTGAAAAATACATTAGATTAATGAAAAATGTTAATAATAAAAATAATGATTGTGGGATGTGTAGAAGTTCTCTGTATTCTCTTTGCAGTTTTTCAGTAAATTTAAAGCATTTTTAAAAATAAAAAGTTAATTTTATAAAAGGTATATGCCAGTCCTATGCAGGGCCCAGCTCTGCAATTCTCTTCTCAGAGATAAGAAGCAGATTCTTTGTTGCCTTTCATAACCTTCCTGTGTATGGCAGTATATATAATATAATACTTCATATAGAATATATCTAAAAATATATATGGCAATAAGTACAATGTGTTATATATGCATTAAGTATAAATAGATGCATGGTTAATTATATTTATATTGATAACATTATACACATTATATGTTTAATAGCATTTATAAACATGTTTCTGTTTACAAAAATTCCAGCATTTTAAATATACACTATTGAATATTTATTTATGCTGACTCATATGGATCCATTTCATTCATGTAGTGGCATAGCATTGAATGAATGTATCTTAACAGATTTAATGACTCTTTTGTTAATGGTAAAGTATATTGGTTATGCATATGTGTGACTATATTGATTCAAGTAAAATTTCTGTATTAAAATGTATAAAAAATAAATCATTTAATAGATAACCAAATTTCTCTCCAATAAGTGGCATCATTTCATCCTCCATCAACTATGTATAAAAGTATCTATTGTCCCAGAGTGATAATTAGCTATTACAGTCTATTATCAAAAAAATTTTTTTTGAGAGAGGGGAGAAAAAGAGAGAAGAGGGGGAGGAGTGAAGGAGCAAGAAACACCAACTTATAGTAGTTGCTTCTTGTATGTGCCTTGACCAGGCAAGCCCAGGGCCTTGAACTGGCGATCTCAGCATTTCAGGTTGAGGCTTTATCCATTGCACCACCACAGGTCAGTCTATTACCAAAATTTTAAATAAAAATACTTTATTGTTATTTTAACATGCTTTTAAAAAGTATTATTAAGATTGCTATTTGAAAGTTCTTTGTACTATGAATCAGCAAGGGCAAATATGAAAAATATGAACTTGTTACTCAATAGACCAATGGGTATTCATTTAGAAGAGGATTAAAATCAGACCCATATCTCATACCAAACCATAGATATAAATCACAAAATTGTCAATAATTGAAATGTTTTAAAAAATAATAAAACTTTAAAGAAGTCAAAGAAAATGATGGGAGGGGGGTAGAGAGAAAGGGGATTTTTTTTTTTTTTTTTGCTTTTGACTTAGAAAGAACCTTCTAACCATGCCTTGGGAGCTACTAAAACATTTCCTGGAACCACAGAAGAAAAGTTTGAATCTTTAACTTCACAGAAATTGAAATGGTCTATAAGTCAAAGAAAAACAAAAGCAAAACAAATTTCTCAACAAATACAAAACTATTTATATACACCCCCCAAAAAAATTGATACTGAAACATGTGAAATATATTCAATCTCATGCATATTAAGAGGAATTGTACCAAGATATATATAATTTATCCACTGTTGGAAAGCTAATCATTTGACAACACTCTATTTGCGGGGCTTTAAAAAAGTGGTACTTTCAAGCATTGCTGGCAGGACCGTGAAACAGTTCAACCTTTAATGAGGGGAAATTTGACGGTATCTTTCACAATTGCAATTACACTTATTCCTGGACTCAGGATTTTCACTTTGGAAAATATATCTTACAAATAAATATAAAAAATGATCTATATGCATAATTTTTCATAGCATTTTTGTTTATAATAGCAAAATATTGAACATATGTCTACAGGAGATGTTGAGTAAACTGTATCGTGTCCATATAGTGGAATATGTACAGCTCTCTAAGAATGAGATAATTTCTATATAAATTTTTTTTTAAAAACTCCACATTTGATTTTTACATCAAAAAAAAGAGAGAAAGTATGGTCCAGGAAACTGAATATTTTATGTTATATTTTGTGTAAGATGGAAGGAAATAAAGCTATATACTTGCATTTTATGTGAACAAATACATTTTAAAGACTGAGAAAAGTTGTATCCAACAGGAGGTGGGGTATGGTGTAAACATGAGCCCAAGGATAGTAATACATTTATAAGTATTTATTATTGTGTATCATTAGATTTTAATCCCTAGTAATATTACTTATTGGAAAGAAATAATAATAAATTAATAGCTGCAAACTTCTGTATGTTCTTTGTCCATTTTTGTATTGAGCTATAGATTCCTATCTTACTGAATATTATAATTCTTTACAAAATAAAGAGGTCAATTCACTGTAATATTATGTAAATACATTTTTTCACATTTGCTATTCAGTTCTAGGCCTTGTTTGTGACATTCTCCCTTGTTGGAAAAATACTTAGTGATTGAATTGTTTTTATTTATTTTTATTTTTTTGACACATACAGGGAGAGAGTCAAAGAGAGGGTCAGACAGAGACAGACAGACAGGAAGGGAGAGAAATGAGAAGCATCAATTCTTCTTTGCAGTTCCTTAGTCGTTCAGTGATTGCTTACTCATATGTGTCTTGACTGGGGGGCTCCAGCAGAGCCAGCGACCCCTTGCTCAAGCCAGTGACCTTAGGGCTCCAGTCAGTGATTATGGGGTCACGTCTATGAACTGATCCTGGGCTCAAGCTGATGAGCCCCGTGCTCAAGCCGGATGAGATCATGCTCAAACCAGCAACCTCATGGTTACAAAACTGGATCCTCGCCTTCCAGACTGATGCTCTATCCACTGCGCACCACCTGGTCAGGCAGTGATCAAATTTATTAATTGTAATTTTATGTTTTATAAAGGTAGTTTACTTAAAATGGTCTTCGCTGCCTTACTACTACTTTAAAAATTCACCTATTATTTTCATCTAGTTCTATATTGTTCATTATATTTAACATCAGCTTTCGTTCTACCTGTTAATTGATATTGATGTTTAAAAAAAGCAGGTAGAGGTTTGCCCAAAATGAAGAGTTCTATCAGTTGTTGTAATATTTATTGAGCAATATAGCTTTTCTCCACTAATTTAAATAACACCTTCATCTCACAATCTTTTTTATGTACTCTATTATCTTTCTTTATGAATTTATTTCTTATCAGTTGAGCTGTTTTCTGCTATTATAAATATAACATTTTTCTCATTATATTTCCCCAAACACTTTTCTTTATGGAATATCCATTAATTTTTGTTTATTAATCATTTAAACATTCACTTACTGAATATTTTATAGTCCTCATAATTTTTAATTTCTTGAATTATACAAATATTAAATAACTTCAGTCAAAAATTTAATTTACTGAATAAACTTAGATTCATAACATGTGTTTTAATTAGCGTGGACTTGTCTAAATTAAATCACTTCTTGGTGATCCATACACAATAGAAACATACTAAAATTGCCTGTGTTGTCTCTGGGTGTCTTATTGTAATAATTTATTTTTTCCTCCAGTATTCAGTTCTGGAAAAAATAGACAAAAAATAAGAGTGTAAAAAATGAAGAACTTTTTGTTTTTGTTCCTCATGGTCTATATAGTGTAGGTAAGATTTGGATTTATTTTTCACAATCAAACGCAAATATTGATATAATATTCAACTTTACAGAGAACACGCACAGCTCAAGGTTCAGAAGAGTCAGCAGAAAAGGATAAATAATGAAGGAGGTCATTAAATCATTGATATAAACAGATTGCTCAATAATATATAGCCTTATTTTTATCTCAGAATATTACATCCATAACTCTCAGCTAGTATTTTTCCTTAGAATAATCAATATTCAATACAATGGAATAATGTTAGCTAAAGCTGCAGAGGGTTTTTATAAATGTTCTGCAAAAGCCTATAGAACAAATTGTCCCTTTTGCCACTTGCATTAATTTTCTTCAATTTATTAATATTTTCTTAAGTTGCTTTTTGTTTCTTAGTAATCAGAGATTAGTTGTTTATAACTTGGGTAGTTATCACTGTGTTCCATGTCATTGTTTCTCTTTGGAATATTTTAAATTATTTTCCTTCCATTTCAATTTTTAAAGCTGAAAATGGTAACAAATGCCAAGTTCAATCTTACATATATAATTTATATATGCCCTACATTTTAAAGATTATAAAATACAGATATATCTGATATACCAAGAAAATTATTTCATTATCATATTTCTGTTTCTAAGACTGTATTGGGAATAATTTTAGGGGAAATTTACATCTGTGTTGAAGTGCCCATGTACTGGCCTTTTTTTTTTGGTGACTTTTCTCCTTAAGAGGTGAAAACATATTTTTATGTGCTCATATATTTAGTTAGGAACCTTTTTTCAGTCCCTTCCTTTGTTTGTGGACAAATTTAATTCAAAGGATAGTACATTTCCCTGTATGAAAGTAATGATCACTGGGGAATATGGTGAATTTGGGAAGTTCTAAAGGTGACTCAAAATTATGTAAATTACGTTGTCAATACAGGATTAATTCTCTTAAATAGTACATCACCAAGATTTATTTATGAATGTAAGAATATGTGTTTCAAAATATGTGTGATTAGTGCTCATAACGTTGAACAGAGCATATTTAGAGAATCTTGCCAGGCAATGATCAAAAAAGTATGCTTTGGAGCATTTTTATACTTAGGAAACTTCTAAATTTGTGCATCTTTTAAAATTTGAATCACAAAGTACTTCAGTCATTTAAGGAGATACAAAGACAAAATTAAATTGAAAAGAGTAACGTTTGAATGAGAACTTTCTGTTGCAGTAAACTGATTTTGCTGGGATAATAGTAGATTATGGTACTTCCTATAGTGATCAGAAGTCCTGAAGACAAAGCACTCTAATTCCATTATCAGATAATATTGCTAGATCTGAGTTTTAGTTTCTGAGGGTAGGTTTTAATTTTGACATTTTTAATAATGACCATTGATGTTCCTTTAAAAAAAAATTAAGCCCTGGCCTATTGGTTCAGTGCTAAAGCATCGGCCCAGAGGGTAGATGTCCCAGGTTCAAATCCCAGTCAGGGCACACAGGAGAAGTGACCATCTGCTTCTCTATCCCTTCCAATCCCCCTTCTCTCTCTTTCTCTGACTTCCCCTTCCACAGCCTCTACCTTAGGCATTAACAATAGCTTGGTTGAAAGCATGGCCCCAGATGGGCAGAGCATTGACCTCAGATGAGGGTTGCCAGGTGGATCCCAGTCAGGGAGTATGTGGGAGTCTGTCTCTGTCTTCCTTCTTCTCACTTAATAATAATAAAAAAAATTACTTATAATTTACTCTTTTATCAAATATAAATTTATTAAAAGGTGGTTCAAGTTTTATCTTTTGAAATACACTTAAATATTCATACGTTTGGTAGCTTTTTGTCTTAATGTTTATTGGAACATATTTCTTCACACTAACTTTTGAGAACTTATTATTTCCTTATGTAAAATATTTCATTTGTAGAAAAATTTGTAACATATACTTATACAAGCATGTAGCACTTATTTAATTTTTTAATAATTTGCATAAATAATTTTCAAGGATTGGGAAATGCATGTCTATAGCAGAATGTAACTATTTAGATTCAGCTGGCTATCACCCTGGAGAAAACCCCGTATAATCTTCGCCAGCCTCTTCTTAGTTAAATTAGAGCACAGCTCCCTGTGATTTTTACCCATTGCTTTAAACTTTGACTTCTACAAAAATAAAAATGTTCTGCATTTATTCCACACCACCTTTTTAAAAACAGTTAGAAAAACTATTCTGTTTCTGGCAACACCCAATAACTAATTTCCATCCTCTTTATGTGCATTAACTTTTAATGTCATTGTTGCTACTTTAATCTTAGAAATTTTAAAGTACTTTAAATGAAATAAGTAATAAGTTTGTGACTTATGAAGAGCTAGGTCTTGGTTCAGGCAATTTTTAGATGATCATATTTATTAATTATAGGAACCATGTAACATAAAGAAATTCTGAAATCTCAATGACTCAACACACTAAAAGTTTTTGTCTATTTATGTCACAATTCATTGAAGTTAGCAGAGGTGGGAAGTGGCTAATTACATGTGGGAGACTTATATGGTAAGGTCTAGAACTCATAATGCAATTTTCATTTAGGTTCTGGTGGTTAATGCTCAGTCACATGGCCCAAATCTAACTAGAAAAGAGATGAAAATATGGTTTGGCTGTGAAACTAGGAAGAAAATAAAATCAGTCTGCTAAACAGCAATATTGCTGCCTCAATCCACTCCTCTCATTAACAATTGTCTATCCCTTTCATTCTTCTAAATGAAGGAAACACTTCCTTCCCAGTGAGTCAATGGTCCAGTTAATACCTCCAACCCTAAGACAAGGGTTTCTAGTTAATGCACAGTCCTGGCCTTCATCTGGATGTGGCTCTTTGGTTCCATCAGTCAATCTGTAAAAATGACAAAAAAATTGGAAAGTGGGGAAAAAGGGGTCCCAATAATCACATAGTTTCCCTTCCATTTTTCACATGGGATAGTTTAAGCAAAGGTGTTGCCATTACTGCACGTGTATTTAGTCACCAACCCTGATTGTTTTCCCTTTTTTGTCTTTTCCCTAAAACATTAAGCCATTTATATATAAGCCACTTTATCAGCACCTCCAGAATATTCCCTCACTGATAGTTTCTGTTTTCGCCAAGATAAGCTAACTATGTAACCAAACACCAAAAAATCCTGTTGCTTATTACAATTATAGGGAAAAAATGTATAATTTGTTATTATTATTGTAGACAAGTATCCCTGAAGTTGTGACTTCATCTCCTGCTATGTAACAAAGCATATTCATCAGTATTTAAACTTGCTTTAGTTTTTCCCTTGGGAAACAAATATCTTTCATTTGATGATGGCAGTGTAAAGTCTTATCAGAACCCTGTATCCAAGATATCTAAAGAAATAAACAAAGAAAACAGAAAAGATTAGAATAACATACCACTCAGTATTGCAAACATAAAAAAAAAAGTGGTTATCAAGGAAAAAAGCAAAACAAAAAAATCTCAGCTGTGCTGCTCAAATCATAACCCACCTTCACTTTTAGAAGTCCCAGAGGTGGGTGGGGAAGATCCAGAGGAATCTTTTGCTACCTCTACATTGAAGAGGAAAGGAAGTTGTCACTGAGAACATACAGGAAAGAAAGGGAATAACTACAGCTGTCTGAAGGCAATGAGTTACTTGGGTTCTCTACCAAAAGAGTGCAATGATCTAAAATTGCATGATTTTCCCATGAAAAAAAAATGAATATATTACCTGAATAAATGGAGTACACCTTTACAGAAACATTTGCTAGTTACATTACCTTAGGCAAAACATTTAATTTCTCTGTGCTAAATAATGTGTACACTATTGTAAAATGGGGATTATACTTCATTGAGATGTTATAATTAAATTAGAAAAGCCAAAAGTTCTTAGAACCATGCCTATAAGTATTCAATAAATTATTGTTGTTATTGCTTTTTTAAAGGGCCTCATAAGAGAGACAAGATGGCCACAGAGTAGGCAGGCGTTCCAACTCCCACTTCCCAGAACCAAGGTGGATTTTAACTTAATTCTGAAAACACTCATCTTGAAAGACCAACTTTGGTCTAAACTAAGAGGATTATATAGCCAAGGACAACCAAAGAAGGCACACTGAGACTGGTAGGAAAGGCAGAGACAGGAAAAGGGCTGCCCTGCTCCCGGAGTGAGCGGCGGCCTGGAGGAACTCTTGTGATGGGGAGGGTTGCCCCGCAAGATGTGGGTCTTCAGCCCCAATACCAACATCCCAGCCTAGAGCCCTGGATCCTGGAAGGAGCTTATGGACTATATTTGGCTGAGAGTAGAGCCTAGATACTATTTGAGAGAACAGAGCAGAACTCTTGGACCCAGGCTCCGTATTAAAGAGACTGCACGGAGAGCCTCGCTCACAGCCACTTTCCTGGTGCTCCAGGAGCATGGAGCACTGGGAAGACTGGAGTTGACAGGGGAGAGTGTGGTCTCGGAGGCACAGGGGGAGACACTTTGAGGGATGGACACCCTAACCCCTGGGCTGAGTCATTCCACAAATCTAAAGTGAACATTTTTTCTGGAAACAGCATCACCAGCAAAGGGAAGAAATTACCCCATCCATCAGAGGCTCTCCTGCCCCAGTTAGAACCAAGAGGTACTCAGAGGCAGGCAGCATATTAAGGACACAAATAGTGAGTGCAGAGATCTAAGCTACACCCCCCCCCCACACGCTGCTGAGTGCTTGCCAGGGGCAAGGGGGCCAGAGAAAGCAGAGCGAGGCTGTGGAGGCCAGGGTGGTTCGAGTGAGCATGCACAGGCCAGCCTGTGGAGGCGAAAACCACAGCGGGCTGCAGCAGAGGTCCAACTTCACTCACAGTCCTAACGCATGGACCTATTCTTGGTGGGGGCAGAGGCCCAAGCAACAGTGGGGGGGGGGGCCGTCCACGCATGCTCGTGCAGCCCTGCCAGCAAGGGCAGAAGCCGCCACAGCCGCTGCAGAGATTGGGGCTGGCACGCAAACAATCAGCGGCAGCGGAAGCTGAGTGACCTCAGGGGTGGTCCGAGCTGGCGCACGGGAGTCCGTCAGCAAATGCGAGAGCCGCAGTGGCTGCTGAGGAGGTCTGAGCTGACATGCAAACACCCTGGTGATGTGGACCGCCCTTGGCAGCAATGAAGGCTGAGGCAGCCCTGGAAGAGGTCTGAGTAGGCGTGTGCGGGCCCATCCTTGGAGGTGGAAGCTGTGGCAGATGCTGCAGAGGACAAAGCTCATGCGCGAACATGCCCATGGTGCAGGCCCGCCCTCAGTGGCAGAAGCTAGGGAGGCCTTGGAAGCAGTCCAAGTGGACGTACACAGCCCCCTCAGGGCAGCAGAAGCCATGGCAGCCCCAGAGGCAGGCTGGTTGGTGCTAACAGCACCTGAGCCCAAATGGGACAGGCAGCAACAGTGGCGCCATGCCAGTGGACAGACCACACAATGGGAGCACAGAGGCCACACCCACTGGACCCCTGTGACTACACCCTACTGAGTGCTTAAAAGAAGATAAATAAATAAATAAATAAATAATAAAAAGTCTGGCTACAATGACACCTGAGGCTAAGGATCTGGCCACATCCAATACTGTACCTAATCACTGAATTACAGTACAAATCCCAACAAGTAGCCAGCAATAAGAGGCAACAGAAAGTGGATCTCAGGGGAACTTGAACTTTTAAAGGAAATACCCCCAGGCCAAGAGTAGATAAAAGCAAGCCTAAAAGTGCAGCTAATATTTACATTAGGACCTGGGCCCAGCAGAGGCAGCCACAAGAGCTGGATCATCTATAGTTCCAAAAAAGTTGATAAGAGCTAGTCATAGACAGTGACCCCCAATGATCTGCACCTGACTTCGAACAGGGAAGTCCAGGGCAGGCACAGTCAGCAACCGGATATGCACCAGTTCAGGACCTAACAACCCTTGTTAGAATAGAAGCTTAAGGAAGGACTTCTCACACCTGACCCAGCTAAGACATAGAAAACTCAGAAACAAACAGCCAGAAGAGCAGTGATAGCAGATAAGTAGCCTACAGCTAATACAAACAACAGCTAATGCCAACCCAGGAAGAACTAGAAATAACACAACTAAAAATTGGAGGCAGACAATATTAACCCTAGACTTTGCTAGCTTCACAAACAACACACCCAAACTAGGAATGTATACACAGACAAAATGGGAAGACACAGAAATGCAATCCAAATGAATCAACAAGAGAAATCCCCAGAAAAAGAACTGAGGGAGATGGAAATAACCAAACTACCAGATGCAGAGTTTAAAATAATGGTTATTAGAATGCTCAAAGATCTTAGAGCCACAATGGATGGAAACAATGAGCACCTAAATAAAGAGATAACAAGCCTCAAAAAGGACATTGAAATAATAAAGAAGAACCAGTCAGAAATGACAAATACAATATCAGAAATGAAGACTATACTAGAAGCAATTAAAAGCAGGCTGCATAAAGCAGAATATCTAATCAGCAATTCAGAGGACAAGAAAATGAAAGCACGGAAGCAGAGCAGCAAAAAGTAAAGAGGCTCAAAAAGTCTGAGGAAACTCTAAGAGAGCTCTGTGACAACATGAGAAACAACATGCACATCATAGGGGTTCCTGAAGAAGAGAAAGAACAAGAGATAGAGAACCTGTTTGAAGAAATCATAGCTGAAAACTTCCCTCAATTGATGCAGAAAAAAGTCACAAAAGTTCAAGGACAGAGAAACACGAAGAAATCTACACCAAGACACATCATAATTAAAATACCAAAGCATAAAGAAAAAATACTAAAAGCTACAAGAGAAAAAATGTCAATCACCTACAAAGGAGCCCCCATAAGGATGACATCCAACTTCACAACAAAAACACTTGAGGCCAAAAAGGCATTGCAAGAAATATTAACAGTAATGCAGAACAAGAGCCTATAACCAAGACTACTTTATCCAGCAAGGCTATTGTTTAAAATTGAAGAAAAAAATAAAAAAGCTTCCCAAACAAACAAAAAACTCAAGGAATTCATTACAACCAAACCAATGCTGCAAGAAATGTTAAGGGGCCTATTGTAAACAGAACAAAGGGTGAAAAATCTAGTAAAAGAGGAATGTAGATTTAAATAATAAAATGGCAATAAATACCTACATATCAATAATAACTTTAAACGTAAATTGATTAAATGATCCAATCAAAAGACATAGAGTAGCTGCATGGAAAAGAAAACAGGGCCCACACATATGCTTTCTACAAGAGACACACATCAAAACAAATGATACACATGGACTGAAAGTAAAAGGTTGGAAAAAAATATTTCATGCAAATGGAAATGAAAAAAAAAGCTGGGGTAGCAATATTTATATCTGACAAAATACACTTTAAAACAAAGGCTATAGTAAGAGATAAAGAATGTAACTACATAATGATAAAGGGAGCGAAGCTACAGGAAGATTTAACCATTATAAATATCTATACACCTAATATAGGAGCACCTAAATATATAGAGCAGACTTTTATGGACATAAAGGGCAAGATCAACAGCAATACTATAATAGTAGGGGATTTTAATACTCCACTAACATCACTAGATAGATCTTCAAGAAAGAAAATTAACAAAGAAACAGCAGACATAAAAGACACCCTAGATCAACTGGATTTAATGATATCTTCAGAACCTTTCTTCCCAAAGAAGCAAAATATACATTCTTTTCAAGTTCTCATGGTACATTCTCTAGGATAGACCAGATGTTAGGGCACAAAATGGGTCTCAACAAGTTTAAGAAGATTGAAATCATAAAAAGCATCTTCTCTGATCACAATGACATGACACTAGAAATCAACTACAACAGAAAAAATGAAAAATGCTCAAACACTTGGAAACTAAATAGCATGCTATTATTAAATAACAAATTGGTTAACAATGAGATCAAAGAAAATATAAAAAATTCCTAGAAACAAATGAAAATGAGCATACAAAATTTAGGGGACACAGCAAAAGCAGTCCTGAGAGAGAAGTTCATAGCATTACAGGCATATCTCAAAAAGCTAGAAAAAGCTCAAATAAACATCTTAACCCTGCATCTAACAGAACTAGAAAAAGAACAGCAAGTAAAGCCCAGAGGAAGTAGAAGGAAGGAAATAATAAAGATCAGAGCAGAAATAAATGACAGAGGCTAAAAAGACAATACAGAGAATCAATTAAACAAAGAGCTGATTCTTTGAAAAGGTAAACAAGATGAATGAACCTTTAACCTAATTCACCAAGAAAAAAAGAGAGAGGACTCAAAAATAATAAAATTGGAAATGAGAGTGGAGAAGTAACCGACACAGCAGAAATTCAAGGATTGTAAGAAAATACTATGAAGAACTGTATGCCAAAAAATTAAATAACCTAAGAGAAATGGACAAATTCCTTGAAACATATGATCTTTCAAAAATCAATCTGGAAGAACTGGAAAACCTAAACCGACTGATGACAACAAATGAGATCGAAACAGTTATCAAAATACTCCCAACAAACAAAAGCCCTGGACCAGATGGCTTCACAGGTGAATTCTACCAAATATTCAAAGAAGAACTAACTCCTATCCTTCTCAAGCTATTTCAAAAAATTCAAGAGGAGGAAGACTTCCAAGCTCCTTTTATGAGACGAGCATAATTCTGACTCTAAAACCAGGCAAAGACAACACAAAGAAAGAAAATTATAGGCCAATATCCTTGAGGAATTTAGATGCTAAAATTCTCAACAAAATATTAGTAAATTGGATCCAGAAATACATGAAAAAAATCACATATCATGATCAAGTGGGATATATTTTGGGGAGGCAAGCCTAGTACAATATTCGCAAATCAATCAATGTGATTCATCACATAAACAAAAGGAAGTAGCAAAACCACGTGATAATTTCAATAGATTCAGGAAAAGCATTTGATAAAATCCAGCACCCATTTATGATCAAAACTCTCAGTGAAGTGGGAGTACTGGGAACATACCTCAACATGATAAAGACTCTCTATGACAAACCCACAGCCAACATCATACTCAATGAGCAAAAGTTAAAAGCAATCCCCTTAAGATCAGGAACAAAGCAGGGGTGCCCCCTTTCACCACTCTTATTCAACATAGTTCTGGAAGTCCTATGCACAGCAATCGGATAAGAAGAAGAAATAAAAGACATCCAAATTGGAAAAGAAAAAGTAAAACTATCATTATTTGCTGATGATATGATACTGTATATAGAAAACCCTAAAGTCTCAGTCAAAACACTAGTGGACCTGATAAATGAATTCAGCAAGGTGGCAGGATATAAAATTTATACTCAGAAATCAGTGTCATTTTTATACACCAACAACAAACTGTCAGAAAGAGAAATTAAGGAAACAATTCCGTTCATTATTGCAACAACAAAAAATAAAATAAAATACCTAGGAGTAAATTTAACCAAGGAGGTTAAATTAAAGACTTGTATTTTGAAAATTATAAAACATTGATAAAAGAAATCAAGGAAGATACAAACAAGTGGAAGCACATCCGTGTTAATGGATAGTAAGAATAAACATCATTAAAATGTCTATATTAGCCAAAGTAATTTATAAATTCAATGCAATGCCAATTAAAATACCAATGACATACTTCAAAGATATAGACCACATATTCCAAAAATTTATATGGACCCAGAAAACAATAAGAATAGCCTTAGCAATCTTAAAAAAGAAGAATAAAGTGGGGGGGGGTATCACACTTTCTGATATCAAGTTATATTACAAGGCCACTGTACTCAAAACAGCTTGGTACTGGCATAAGAACAGGCATATAGACCAATGGAACAGAACAGAGAACCCAGAAATAAACCCACACCTTTATGGACAACTGATATTTGACAAAGGTGGTAAGAGCATATGAAATGGGGTAAAGACAGCCCCTTTAACTAATGGTGTTGGGAAAATTGGACAGCTACCTGCAAAAAAATTGAAACTAGATCACCAACTTACACCATTCACAAAAATAAACTCAAAATAAATAAAAGACTTAAATGTAAGTCGTGAAACCATAAACATCTTAGAAGAAAACATAGGCAGTAAACTCCCCGACATCTCTTGCAGCAATATATTTGCTGATTTATCTCCACAGGCAAGTGAAATAAAAGACAGGATGAACAAATGGGATTGTATCACACTAAAAAGCTTTTGCACAGCTCAAGACAGTATGAACAAAATAAAAAGACAAACCACACAATGGGAAAACATATTCGACAATACTTCTGTTACAGGGTTAATAACCAAAATTTATATAGAACTTGTAAACTCAACACCAGGGAGATAAACAATCCAATCAAAAAATGGGCAAAAGAAATGAATAGACACTTTTCCAAAGAGGACATACAGATGGCCAGTAGGCAGATGAAAAAATGTTCAACATCACTAATCATTAGAGAAATGCAAATTTAAACCACAGTGAGATATTATCTCACATCAGTCAGAATGGCACTCATCAACAAAACAACACACAATAGGTGCTGGCGAGGATGTGGAGAAAAGGGAATCCTTCTGCACTGCTGGGAATGCAGACTGGTGCAGCCACTGTGGAAAACAGTATGAAATTCCACAAAAAATTAAAAATGGAACTGCCTTTTGACCCAGCTATCCCACTTTTAAAAATATATCCCAATAACACCATATCATTGATTCAAAAGAAGAAATGCCCTCCCCATGTTTATGCCAGCATTTTTTACAATAGCCAAGATCTGGAAACAGCCCAACTGTCTGTCAGTGGACGAATGAATTTAAAAGTAGTGGTACATATACACTATGGAATACTATGGGGCCATGAAAAAGAAGGAAATATTACCTTTTGCAACAACATGGATGGACCTGGAAACTATTATGTTAAGTGAAATAAGCCAGGCAAAGAAAGAAAAATAGCATATGACCTCACTCAGGAATCCAATGAACAATGTGAACTGAGGAACAGACTTGAGACAGAGGAGAGATCAAAGGGACCAGAGGAAAAGAGGACAGATGGAAAGGGGATAAGGGGATGTGATAATCCTGAAGGGAAGCTGGGAGGGCACTGTGGGGAGGGGGCAAGGGAGGTGTTGAGGGGAATAGAGGGGAAGCAAGGATGCATTTGGGACAACACTAGAATCTATGTAAACACAAGAAATTAAAATCAATAAAAATTATTATTGTTATTACTTCAATGATGGTGGTTTGTGGTTAATTTTGCCTGTTTCCCTAGCTTCTGTTTTGGAATCATTGTACCCTCCATGGCGGACCCACTGACTGAGCTCAGCATCTAATCACAGACTCAAGTAACAGCTCTGGAAAACCTAAAACAGAGGTTAATCTTCCTTCTGCCTGACCAATGATATGCCTTTCTTTTTTATAAGCCACAGGAAAGAAGCCTAGGAAGAAGCTTTTGCACAGAATTCCTGATGACCACCTAAAAACTCCTCTTCTGTTCTTTCAGTGTTATCCTTAGTTCTTTAAACCATTTCTCCTTTAATAATTGAGGACCAGAAACTCAGGACCCGGGATTCTCTCTTCTCTCCTCTCAATTCCCCTCTTTTTCACTCTTGTGCTCTCTAGGGCCAGATCAGAGCCTGCTTTATTTCAATCTTACTACTATCATATAATAAAATACCATAGAGGCCATGGAAAAATAACCTCATTTTCTATGTATACCTTTACTACTATAGCATAGGGAATAGAAATCCATGATTTGAGATCTCCAAATCCTTTCTTGCTGCAATAACCTGGCTTGAAAGACAGCTTACACATTATATAATCTTAATTTGAATGCCAAAAACCGAAAAATATCTTGGGCTTTTCTTCCGTATTCTTCCTACAGTTTTCTGAATCAGTATCCACGGTTGGCAGGCATTGTCCTAGGTAGACTAGATTGAAGTTCTTATATCCAGATTGACAAATGAAAAGGTCTATTAATTATTTCTGACATATCCTTTCTATTGCCAATATTACTGAACAGATAGATAATTAGGATAATTCTCAGAAAGAATTTTTCCATTCTCAGTAATATGCATCATGTTTCTTTTATCTCAAAGTATTTTTAATGTAGAAGTCTTTATGTTATTTTCTATTCTTTCCTCTAATTTTTCTTTAAAAGTTTGAGAAATTATATTATAATCTCATTACACAAATTCATTGAAAATAAGTGTTAGGAAATGGCTAACAAAAAACTTAATTTTAATAACTTCATAAAAGTTAGTTATAAAAAATCATATTTATATACATTTTAATAAAAATGAAATACCTTTTTATTTTCCAAGTGAGAGGAGAAGAGATAGAGAAACAGACTCCCACATGCACCATGACCGGTATCCACCTGGCAACACACATGTGGGACCAATGCTCAGCCCATCTAGGTTTTGTTTGCAACTGAGCTATTTTTTTTAGCACCTGAGGCAGAGTCTCCACAGAGCCATCCTCAGTGCCCAGGGCTGACATGCTCAAATCAATTGAGCCATGGCTGCAGGAAGGGAAGAGAGAGAGAGAAAAAGGAGAAGGAGTGGAGAAACAGATGGTCACTTCTGTGTGCCCTGACTGGGAATCAAACCTGACACATCCACACTTCAGGTCAACACTCTACCACTGAGTCAACTGGCCAGGGTCTAAAAATGAAACTTCTCTCATAGAAATATTTACCATTTTGGTTACAGTTAGCAGATTCTAAATAAGGATGTAATCTTGAAACATCAGCAATACTTCTGAGATGAATTCCTTAGTACCTGGAATTGTATAGGTCACTGGCTTAACCTGCCTTTAGAATTTATAAAAGCAGGAACTAAGATTTAAGCCGATACTCCAGAATTTAAAGGCAAAACAGACATTTAAATATTGGTGGATTAATATCAATAGTAGGGAGTTTATTCTTACTAAAACCTAAAATAGAAGACTTTTTTTCACTTACAGTACTTTACAGCTAATATACATAATGAGATTTTTGTAAGAGAAAAAAGAAAATGCTATGAATGTCCTTCAACCTAGTAGCAAGTTTTATGCAAAAACATTAAGACTATTATTTCAGCAGTGCCAATTAAAAAGTGAAATTATGCAAAAATTAGCACCTTTGCACTTGTCTTTTAGCTCGCTGCATTATATAGAAAACAGGATTTTTACCAGAAATATGATTCACAACTGTGGTAACAATTGATTTCTTTCCTGATTCAATATATCAGGACTCTTTCAAAATGCGTGTGAGTGCTCACACACACACACAAAACACACAAGCATCTCTCACATAAAGGAGAAGAAATTAAATGCTTTGATTCTAACCACATTCCTCTATTATACAAAATGACTAAAATTCTTCAAATAACTTGCATCTTATTATATAATACACACACATACCTCCCTCAAAAAAAGAGAAAGTAAACGCTGTAATTATAACCACTTTTCTCTAACATATAAAGATATGAAATAATATAATAACTTGTATTTTTCACATAACATATGCCAGATGCTGTGGTATTTACTTTATTCATATTATCTCTTTTAATTACAATAATTCTATGTGAGATGGATTGTTCAAAAAGGTGAAATTGGGACTTAGTTTAAACAACACCCCTAGTCAAGAATTTAAGTCTGGCTAATTTTCAAGCTCACACTCAGTGACTATGCTAAACTAGCCTAAAAATAATTAATGGAAAAATATTTAAACATTACTCTCATTACCAAAGCTTCTTTAGATTTGTTTTTAAAAACATTTTTTTTAGTTAGTAGGGAGTACATCCTTGCTTACCAATAACAAGGATTTTATTAGACCCTCTCACGTCCTTTAGTAGATTACATGATAAATTCAGTAAGGAATGACTTTCAAGAGACTGTAGTGATGTCTACCTAACATGCCTTACTTCTTCCACAAAGATATTAAGAGATAATTACATTAGTAATAATATTGTATATTTAAATTTAAAATACTGTTTTTCCAGGCCTATAAGGAGTCTTATTTTATTATCTCTTTCAGTCTGTGAAGCAAGTACAACAAGAATTAAGTACAGCATGCACAAAAATTATTTTGTTAAGGATAACCTTTTAGGAAAAGACAAAACTAAAATGTAGCCAGGATGTGTGGAAAGAATGGGGTGGAGAGGTGGCTAAAAACTTGTGGGGGAAATATGTGTTTTCTTGCAATCCAGCACTTTTTCAGGAAATTCTGTTATATCATTTTTTCTTTTAATTAATTGAGAGGCAGGGAGGCAGAGAGACTCTTGCATGCACCCTGACTAGGATCCACCTGGCAAGCCCACTAGGGGGCGATGCTATGCCCATCTGGGGCATTCATCTGTTGCTCAGCAACTGGGCTATTTCAGTGCCTGAGATGAGGTCATGGTGCCATTCTCAGTGCCTGAGGCCAACTTGCTCAAATAGTTATGGCTGCAGGAGTGGGGGAGAGAGACAGAGAGAAGGAGAGGAGGGGTGGAGAAATATGTGGTCACTTCTCCTGTGTGCCCTGACTGGGAATCAAAGCTGGGGCCTCCACATGCCAGGCTGATGCTCTACCACTGAGACAACCAGCCAGGGCCAGCAGGACCTTTCTGATTGGGAAAATTTTGTTCTATGTATCCCATAGACTTCCAATCTAAGCATAAGCCAGAATACCACTTTCCTAAACTCTATTTGCACTCAGGGTGCTGGCATATGACTTAGCTCTGCCAATTAGACTTAATTACATGAGACTAATTCATACATGGGCAGTGTGAGAAAGCAGACCCTGAACAGCTCCATTTGGGGAGAATGTGGCTGCAGCAGAATGCAGCTCTCGGGGCAGGGGGATAGAGGCTCTGCAACCTGAGACAGCAACAGTCACGCAGGCATTCGTGCCTGTAGCTATTATGGTTAGTACAGCCAGCTGGTGTGGTTTGGGCATTATTCTTAACTGTGTGGCATTTGAGCCTGACCATCTTACTTTTCTAGTTGGTAAACCCTTTATTATTCTTGAATACTTTTTTTTTTCAAAAATACTTTAAGAGGTTTCTATTACTTGTATCTGAGATCACTGACTAACACAGTAGAAAGCTATGGAAACCTACTAAGTCTTTAAGTGATAAGCTTTATTACTGTGTATATCTTTAATAATGGTCACAATAATAACTTGTAGACTTTTATTTTGTTAGGAAAAAGCTAACTTGACAATTTTGAATTGTTAAATTTAGCTTTTTAGATCTCAGCACTTGACAAGCTCTAGAATCTCTCATAAGAAGACATCATTTCACATGCCAGTAATTACCTCAAAAAGATAGTTAAATTCAATAACTTTTAATCCACAACTATATATGTAATAGGTATTATGTTGAGCAATAGAGTTGTAATGATAAATAAACACAATATCTCTAAAGAACCTGTAATTCAGGAAGACGATGTTTTAACAATGGTTTTCCATTCTTTCTCATAGAGCTCATAAATTAGATATTCCTAGAACTAACATCAATAGTGCACATTTTTGCTTGACCCGGCAGTGGCACAGTAGATAGAACATTGGCCTGGAATGCCAAGAACCCAGGTTCAAAACCCCAAGGTCACTGGCTTGAGCACTGGCTCATCCAGCTTGAACATGGGGTTGTCAGCTTGAGCGTAGGATGATAGATATGACCCTATGGTCGCTGGCTTAAGCCCAAATGTTCCTGGTTTGAAGCCCAAGGTCACTGGCTTGAGCAACAGATCACTAGCTTGGCTGGAGACACATACCCCCGCCCCCGCAGTCAAGGCACTTATGAGAAAGCAATCAATGAACAACTAAGGGGCCACAACAGAGTTGATGCTTCTCATCTCTCTCCTTCCTGTCTATTTCTTATCTCTCACTCACTCTCTCACTAAAAAAGAAAAAAAGTAGTTCACATTTTGAATTAGAAAATGTAACTCTCTTATAAATAGTACAAATGTAAAATTTAACTATTTCTGTATAGGAATATAAACTTATTAATTATTAGATATTTTGGATATTGCCTTATGTATATTTAAAGGGAAATATTTTCAAAATAATAGAATAAGTGGAGGTTAACAAATAAAACTTATTTGTGCTTTAACCAACTTTTTATAATATTATCCTTTCAACATGAATCTTAATCTTTTATAATATTATCCTTTAATACATCCTTTAAGACTCATGTATTAAAAATAATGAGGGTTAAAAAAGGTTAAATGGACAATAATCACAGTAAAATAAACTACGGTAAGCATAGCTAGCTTAATGTAATAAATCATAGATTATTGGTCAATATTACAGGTTCTATTATTTCTATATAATTTATGTTTGCTATCTCTTGATTTAATTGTTCCTAACCTTACCGTAGAATTTCCACATAAAGTTGTGCTAATAAGTGACTTTGAAGAAACTTTTTTTCTTTATGATTTAAGCAATTATTTTTAGAGGATAACTCATGGACAAGTAGATTTTCTAACCCTGATTTCTTATTCTTTCTGGTCTGGAAAATTTGCCCATGCTACCCTCTAAATACTCATGTATTATATTGATGGCCCTTTAAAAAATGTTCAGGTTTTTTAAAATTAGTTCCAAGCAACTAAAGGAACATATGCCCAGTAACATTAAAGTTTATATTTTGAACAGCAATAAATGTTCATTTCCTTCAACTATTTTGCTTCTCTCAGAAATAAGGTACATAAAATTTACTTATTTATACTCAAACCTATTGTTTATGGAGGCTGAAAAATTTATTCATGTAACTCAGTTTGTAAGTTGCCTCCTAGATAACATTTCAGAAACTTATTTTCTGGGGCAAGTCTCTCCATTATATTGCACTACACCTCTCATTAACCAGACATTGAGAATCAATATTAGTAATTTAAAACTATTTGAAAATACATATATTTTCCATTTTAAAATCCATACAAAAGCCTTAACTAGGTGAGGAAAGCAAAAGAGAGAATTAAAAACATAAACATAACTCAATCTTTCTGGCTCCAAAAGTATAATAGATATGCTATCATATATACCAAGCTATGTCTTCAGGAAGTTGGCTCAAAGGAGAGGGAAAGGAAGGGTTGGGTTTGGGTGTAGAAGACATGGTTTCAGGTGTCCTCTCTGAGGCTTTCCAAATGTAACAGAATCAGAAGTTCTCTCAAATTAAGAGTCGAGGCGTTTGTATGAGTGGTGGTGGTGGTGGTGTTATTTTCTTTATGTGTGTTCTTTTCTTGTTTACTTTGTTTAAAACTTTAAATTTGGATAAAAAATAAACACTCTTAGTCTGGCTGTAGGGTCGCCATGAAATGATGCAGTTAGTGACATTTTATAATCTATACAGACTGACACAACTGTGAGAAACACAGTAATTGCTGTTTTATACAAGACTAGCCTTCTAACACTTCTAGAAAAATTGCATTATGGAATGGAATGGAGTGTAAAAATGTTGATATTGGAAGCCACCTCCGGTTTCTAATAAAGAGCAAATGAATGTACTTCTCTGCTAACTAGCTCCACGGAAGAAAGGGTTTTATAAATTTATAAGTCAGTGTGCTATACCAATTATAGTTCATGTTTCCCATTCCAAATATGAAATTATTCTATAGCCAGAATGCACCTTAATAGATTCTATCAATGTGAATTTATGAATCTGATAAATTTGGAATAATTTCAAACTTTTTTCAAGACCTAAAAAAAATTTATACCATCTTGAATTTTAATTTATTCACTCACTTAAATTATCATCAAGATCCCTCATTTAAAAATACATAGATTTATGCAAACACAAGATTTAATAAGGAAGACTGAACACGTGGTTGGTAGAAATATTCTTTATATATTTAAAAGATATTTTGGCACATACCCTTGTGCCAAAGTGGGTTAAACCAAAGTGATCTTACTTGTCCTTATTGATGATGACACTTGTGACCATGTAATATAATTCTGGTTGGCTGGTATTCCAGCTCTATAATTTCGTTTCGCTCCAGAAGCACAGTGCCACAACTCATTTTATCTCACTGTCATAAAAGTACACATTGCTTTTCTCACCCATCTACTAGGAATAAAAATGGACAACTTTGGTGCTCTAAGGGCAGGAGCATTTCACCCTATTAAGCCCAGGCAGTTGGTTCTGGTCTTGTTACTCAGATATAAATGAATATTAATGCAAATAAAATGTGGGGAGCTTATGCTAGTGATCTGAAGTTATAAGATGAAAATGTAAGGTTTTGTCTTATAATTTATATTTTATTTGACATGGAGAAAACTGATAAAATTCCCTATTTCTTCATCTTTTACATAGGGTTAATGATAACCTTCACTCAATGTCATGATTATGGACAGATTATATCCTGAAGAATGTTTAAATGTTGTATCTGGCTAAATTACAGATTCTATGCAATGAAACCAGATAACCAGAGCTGTCCCAGATATGACATTTAGGCAAAACATATTTGTAAGAGAAGGAAATATTGATTCCTTCTCTCATTTCTTCTATTATATTTAGTGCTGAATAAATTAAGATCCATTTTGCAAGCCATACTTCTTTATTTTTTAAATTTAGGAACAATGTCAAAAACTAGTCATTTTGTGCTTAAAATAATTTATTGGCTCTAGTTTTTTTTATCTCAAATATTCTAAATTAAAAATAAAAATCTAGCTATTTTTTTTTGAAATGTCACTTTTAAAAATTTAATGTAGGGCAGCTTGCTTACTCTTCTTCCCAATTACAATTTAAAATGTTTACTCTTGCCCTGGCCGGATAGCTCAGTTGGTTAGAACATTGTCCCGATACACAGAGGTTGAAGGTTCAATACCAATTAGGGCACACACAGGAACAGATCGATGTTCCTGTCTCTCACTCTCTGCTTACTTTCTCTCTAAAATCAGTAAAATATACATTAGAAAAATGTTTACTCTTGACCATATATGCATATATTATATAAAATAAAAAAACCTTTATGCTCATTTTTCTTCCACTAGCTTGTCTTTTACTATACCTAGACATCTGATGTGCAGCAGTGACCTAAAACAATTAATTTATATCCAAGTTCTATCCAGTGTATATAGTTGCAGAAGAAAAAAAAACTTGGGGCCTGAAATCAGAATTTTAGAGGGAGGGAATGTAGAGACTTTCTAATCCAGTATGTCCTTTGTGGAGGTGAGAAAACTGAGACCCAGTTATTTGACTTGATGTATGTAAAGTCTCTAATTAGTAATGAAATCGGAGCAGTCGGTGTTATTCCCTCGGAACCACAGAGTTTCCATCTGCATTCTTTAGTGCTTCAGTTGCTAACTTCTTCTATTCTGAAATAGTTGTGTTTCCTGGCTGTGAACCACAGCTTTCTGTGACACCGGCAAGCCTGCTTCTTAAAATACATCTCAAATATTTGTGATTTCATCACATCTCCTGACTTCTCAGATTTGCAATGATTCATACTATGGTGCTTCCATTAAAATATAGTCTCAAGTACTAGTTGCACCAGACATGTATATTTAAGAAAAAAAAAAATTCTTTAAAGACCTCAAAGCAGTGATGCAACTAATATAAACAACCTGTATACAATATATTATTGAAAAAATAAAATTTTTTAAACAAAGAATAATGTAAGAGAAGCAACAAAGAAAACCCTGGGCACTCCACACCCTGAGAATAAACCCTGTATTCTCAGAACAATGATTGAGAATCAAGTTCTCTAAGTACACAGTATGGCTCTCATTAAACTTCTGCTATTGTCAAGAAGAATATTACTAATGCAAGAAGAGAAGAAAGAATAACTATTTCGCTAACCACTTCATCTTGCTATGTTTGTTTCTAGACCTGAAAACTCAAGGGTTTGAAACTACTATAAATTGCCTGTAAATTATTTTGCAGTTATAACTTTTGTAATTCTCAAGACATTTACCCAACTCATTACCTGCACCTTTTGTACTTCTCCTATTGACTAATCAACATTAAAAACATACATTTTCACTACTCAGAAAATTTTAAATCTTCATTACGTTTTTCACAATTTATAAATACATATTTTAAAAAATGTTAGCAACTCATTCTTAAAAAATTCAGCACCTCATTCATATTTGTAAGTATCCATTGGTCAGAGTAGTGCAATATTGAACTAGACCGTTTTTGAATGAATGTAAATGTAAAGTTGGAAAAAAAAGTGAGGTATGAAGGTTCTGAGAATTAATATGTTGCATTTTGAATTTAATCATTTAGTCTGAATAACACATAAGGAAATATTGTTAGTGTGATGTCATTGTCCAGGTAATTGCAGCATTTTGGTAATGCAAACCAAACAATTACTCAATTAATAAGTGGGAGGGGCACTATTATAGTAATGACTGATTGTAGCTTATTTCTTAAATGAAATGGTCTCTACACATTCTATTTATATTAATGTATCATTTTCAAAGCATATAGGTAACTGTTTCTAATCTAACAAATGCATATTTTCTTCTCCCACAAAGGAAAAGGATAGTGAGAGAAAAATAAAGTGAGCTATATGTAAAATTATTGTTCAGTGACAGTTACCCATGATACTGTAAGGTGGTGACTATCATGGATGACCAGAATCAATAATCACATTTTACTCTGCATCAAATTCTATTGAATCCTTTACCAGAGATTTTGCCAAGAATAGTTTTATTGTCCTCTGGTGCGAGTGCCAGTGAGCCATGTTGACTAACGGAAAAGCAGCCACAGAGGGACCTGCCTGTGTAATCCTCGTGAGAGAACAACTCTCCTCAAATGATATTGTAATAAATAATTTAAAAGATTCAACCTTATTCTTCTTTTTAAGATATCAGAAGTCCATTTCAATTCAATATTAAATCAGAAAAAAAAAGCCTTTAAAATGTGGGATCCATTGATAATTTTTGTCATTTTTTCCCCCTGAAAACATATGTATTGACTCAAATAACTCCCCTCCCAATTTGTATATGGTGATGCACAGCATTGTGACTACAGTTAATAATATTGTATTGCATATCTAAAAGTTGCTAGGAGAGGAGGTCTTAAAACTCATCATCATAGGAAAAGAATTGTAACTATGTATGGTAGCAATGTTAACTAGACTTATTGCAGTAGTCATTTTGTAATAGATATAAGTATTTAATCATCATATTTTAAATCTGAAACCAACATAATAATATATGTCAATTACATCTCAATAAAAATGTAAGTGAAGGAAAAGAAGAAAGCAATAATAGAAAGACCTGGAAGGTTAAATGTCCGCATCCCAATTCATCATCTTTATGACTGTGGGCAAATCACACCTCACTTTAAAGCCTCACATCTATATAACAAACAGGTTGGAATAAACAACTCAGAAATAGACTGTATAAACTTCATTTCTGGGTTTGTCTTTGGGCTACATTTTTCATGGACTTTCTCTTTCTCTCTCTTCCATTTTTATTATGCACCCTCCCCTTCTATGTCACTATTTTTAAGCTGGTGGCTCTGGATCCTATCAGAATCAGAAAACAAAATTGTATGTTGACTCCCTAAATTTCCTTTTTATATATTTCTCTTTCCTAGGGAGCTCTTTTTGGTAATATTATAAAAGCTCAAGATAAGATTTTTATTCCTTTGAATAAATTATATTGAGTAATAAATCTTAATGTTTATCTTCATTATTAATGAGCCATATTTATCCACCACTCACTCTTCATGCTTCTCTTTTTCTAAAATCAAGAGTTTTATTTCTGCCTAACCTGTCCCTTGTAATCAACTACATCATGGTGACAGAAACGTAAATAAACCAAAAGTGTGGAGTGAAAGGACTGATGAAGTAATACTCTTTGGGTTTTATTGTTAATATTTGGGATTCCTAGAAATAATACAGTGTGCTTATTTTCTCTGAATATCCCTCTTCTTTGGAAAGATCAGTTTAAACAATAGGAAGGGCAAAACTTTTAAGCTTTCAAGTCATATAGGACTTGGATGCAAATGTAGGATTCATTACTTTCTAATTGTGTGATCTTGGGCAAGAATTTTTTTTTTTTTACTTACTCATTTTAGAGATGAGAGAGGGAGGGAAGAAAATGGAGAGCAGGGAGAAACAGGAAGCATCAACTTCCATATGTGTCTTGACCAGGCAAACCCAGGGTTTTGAACTGGCAACCTCAGTGTTCTAAGTCAATGCTTTATCCACTGCACCATCACAGGTCAGGCATTGGGCAAGTATTTCAACCTAAACCTCAAAGTGACCATCCATAAATTGGGCATAGCAACCAAACCTACTCTCAAAGATTATGAGGATCAAATTATATAATAAGTGACAGTGATAGCGTACTGAATGTTTGGCACATAGAACCACTCCATGAGTGGTGTTGTTATGTTCAGTATGGTTATGTTATGTTAGTTATTTTAAAGTATATTTCATACAGTATTTTTTCATGTGAAACACTTTATTCTTGTATTGTTATTTAGTAACAATTGTATCATCTTCCATATGAGTAACTGTAAATTATTTAGTAATAATTGTCTTATTTTTCATACTAGTAACTGTAAACCTACTTTTACTCCATCCTGTACCTACAAAGGAAGAAAGATTCCAAAATTAAGTGCAGTGCACATACACGTAGAAAAGGCTCACACTTTAAAACATGATAGATATTGTTTGTCGTTTAATTTTTCTTGTGGTTTATTTTTACGGCACTTTGGGAAAGGATCAGTCGACAATGGATGAGCAGGTGGCCTGGTGGAAGCACTGGTCCTTTACTATTGGAAACGAGGGAAGCCCCATCTAGAACAGGACACCTCTTACTTTAAGGTCAATGCAAAGCACTGGGGCCAGGGCGAGGCTGAGGTTCTTTATTACTAACACACTCCCGGGGAAGCTGATGCCCTGCAGAGGAACACATTTTCCCTGTTAAAATGTTAGAGGACTCAGATTAACTTGTGCACTCCTGATCCATTTATAGTTAGTAGACAACTATATAAACTCTATTGATTAGCTTAAATCAACTGAATGCATTGATGAAGTTCTATGGACAAATACAATGATTACATGCCTTGTATGAAAATTCTGATAAAACAATTTTTCTTAAACAACCTGTAACTTTTGGTGAAATAGTATCTGAGAATTGGCAAATTATATTTTAATTGATTGTTCAATAAGCCTGGGCTTATTCTTGTTACTGTATCTTATTTTATCTGTTAGATTTCTTATCACCTTGAAAAGAAAAATGGATTTTTAAAAAGTATGTACTCTATAAACTCTGGCAAAGTTTCATGAGCACTAACCAGTCAACTGATACTTTGAGGCCTTTATTGTGCCTATATATAGCTATGGTTAGACTCCAAGGTGGCTGACATTTATTGAGCATCTGCTATGAGCTGCTGCCAAGAAACAATAGAAGAAACAAACCCTCATGGACCTTAAATGCTACATCATTTCTTCATTAAAAAAGGCATTGATTAGCCCTGGCCGGTTGGCTCAGCGGTAGAGCGTCGGCCTAGCGTGCGGAGGACCCGGGTTCGATTCCCGGCCAGGGCACATAGGAGAAGCGCCCATTTGCTTCTCCACCCCTCCGCCGCGCCTTCCTCTCTGTCTCTCTCTTCCCCTGCCGCAGCCAAGGCTCCATTGGAGCAAAGATGGCCCGGGCGCTGGGGATGGCTCTGTGGCCTCTGCCCCAGGCGCTAGAGTGGCTCTGGTCGCAACATGGCGACACCCAGGAGGGTCACAACATGGCGACGCCCAGGACGGGTAGAGCATCGCCCCCTGGTGAGCAGAGCGTCGCCCCTGGTGGGCGTGCCGGGTGGATCCCGGTCGGGCGCATGCGGGAGTCTGTCTGACTGTCTCTCCCTGTTTCCAGCTTCAGAAAAATGCAAAAAAAAAATAAATAAATAAATAAATAAATAAATAAATAAATAAATAAAATAAAAAAAAAAAAAAAAAAAAGGCATTGATTGAATACCTATTATGTACCAGAAATTGTTCTGGAAACTGAAGATAGAGCATTTAATACATTGGACAAAAACTTCTACCTTCATTGAGCTTACAACCTAGTGAAAAAAGTTATTTATCTAAGTGAAATGACAATAATTTTACAAATACCTTAGACATATATAATTTATATAAATTATTTGAATTTAAGTGACTTTAATTTCTAATTAATAGTAGAGATTATTATATTAGTCAACTTTAACTCATACATATGAATTGATGAGTTCAAGCAATTATACAGTTCATTATTATATATGAGGACTTTAAGTGCCAATCAGACCTTTTAATTACATTTCAGAGTACAGTACTTTTTTCTGATATAACTGTCACAGATATATTTGTGGATTGTTTATTGGTTATTTTGCCATGTTCTTATTTTCTTTCAAAGACACATTGGGAAGTACTTCAAAATGATGAATTTTAAAGTTATGACAAGAAAAAGTATAAAACAAAAAACTTTAACTATAATCTCAAACACCTATAATGAGTTCCTTCAGAAAATTATTTGAAAGCTTATATATAATGGTGATTTGAACAGAAATGCCTAAGAACAATACTTCTTACTGTGCTCCAATGCAGATATGAGAATATGACTAAATGAAATAAGACCCTGAATAATAACATACACTTAGGCAGCAATACATAGATTGATTTATAGCAGGGTCAGGAACCGTTTTGGCTGAGAGAGCCATGAATGCCACATATTTAAAAATGTAATTCCGTGATAGCCATACAATGACCCTTGTTCATTATGCATTATCGAATAAAAATTTGGTGTTGTCCAGGAGGACAGCTGTGATTGGCTCCAGCCACCTGCAACCATGAACATGAGCAGTAGGAAATGAATGAATTGTAATACATGGGAATGTTTTATATTTTTAACGTTATTATTTTTTTTATTAAAGATTTGTCTGCGAGCCAGATGCAGCCATCAAAAGAGCCACATCTGGCTCGTGAGCCATAGGTTCCCGACCTCTGCTTTATAGCAATACCCTCTAGAACGGTATAAAGCATACTTTGAACTGTGTAGAAATCTGATGAATGCCTCATTAAACAACTAATATTTAAACAAACATTTTGAAAACTCCAGACTGATCTCTGAAGTTTCTAAACACGAAAGCTGTCTTCTTTTTAACCTAAACAGTAAACTCCTGAAAACAGCATCATATTTCAAATGCAAAAGAAGGACTTTTCATATAACTTAAAATCAAGAGTAAGCCACAATTCCAACAATTTAAGTGATGAAATGCACGATATAAAAGTTGCATCTCTAGCTTAGAGGGCACTGTGCCTATAAAGTGTTATATGTGCACTTGCGGGCTATCCTGGGCCAGTGGGGTCAGAATAGGTGCTCAGATTTACTGAGAAATTAGTGAACTTTCCTTTTATTGGATCACTAGCTTAAGAAACAAAATAAAGGAGTGCCCCCTTATCCATCAGAGGATATGTTTCCAGACCCACAATGATCGCCTGAAACCATGGAAGCTGAAACCTATATATTCTATGCTTTTCCCACACATACATACACTTGACGTCTTCTTTTTGGCATGTCCAAATTGCCAGTAGCACTAATCTTGCACTTTGGAGCAATTATTAAGTAAAATAAGGATTATTTGAACACAAGTACTGCAGTACTGCGGCAGTCAATCTGATAACCTTACAGCTACTAAGGGACAGGTAGTATATAAAACACGGACATACTGAACAAAAGATAGATTGCTTACTCAGTCTGGATAAATCAGGATGGTGCAAGATTTCATTACATTACTCAAAGCAATGTGCAATTTAAAACTTATGCATTGTTTATTTTTGGCATTTTCTATTTAATATTTTTGAACCACAGTTGATCTCTGGTAACCGAAAATTCAGAAAGAGAAACTAAGGGCAGCACTGTATCAGTTAAATAATTAGGTATTTGGGCTTTGGGGAGATAATTCAGAGTAAAATAGTAACAAAATAGATGGTAGAGCATCGGCCCGGTGTGCCCAAGTCCCAGGTCCCACTCAGGGCACACAGGAGAAGCGCCCATCTGCTTCTCCACACTTTCCCCTCCCCTTTCTCTCTGTCTCTCTCTTCCCCTCCCGCAGCTGAGGCTCCATTGAAGCAAAGTTGGCCTGGGTGCTGAGGATGGCTCTGTGGCCTCTGCCTCAGGTGCTAGAATGGCTCTGGTTGCAATAAAGCAATGTCCCAGAATGGGCAGAGCATCGCCCCCCGGTGGGCATGCCTGTTGGATCCTGGTCGGGCGCATGCTGGAGTCTGTCTCTTTGCCTCCCTGCTTCTCACTTCAGAAAAAAATATATAATAAAAAAAGGAACAAAATAGATACCTCTTTATCTTATTAAAAAAAAGTTAATAAATTTTTCTTACTCTGCTATATACCTCAGAACACCTCCTCCAATACACACACACATTGAGAGGGGGGGGAGAGAGAGAGAGAAAAAAAAATCTTATGACCTTTTTGTGTCTATTTAGTGCTGCTTCTTAGAGATATAATTTGAATTGTTTCAGTACATTTCCATAAACAGGTTCAATTACTTGAAATAGTTGTTATTCAAATGGTAATAAGATGCCACAGTGACAGGATACCACCACTCCAAAAGGAGGAGAGTAACTACCTCAAAGGCAATACATTAACAAATGGCTTGGTAGCGACCTCATTAATTATCGTCAGCATACGTATCCCAGCTACAACAATAGTAGGTAATATTTAGTGTCCCTTAGGATTGTGTTCAAGGCTTTGCAGTCAAAGAACTCATTTAATTCTCATAAGAGCCTCTTTCACCCTAGTGTTTTACAGTTAAACTAATTGTCCAACATCACACAGCAAGTAAGAGGCAGCATCTGAAAGTGAATTTAGACATTGATCAGAGAACCTCTAATCACTTTGCCTGCACATGTCATTTTAATTTTTTTTTTTTTTTTTTTTTGTATTTTTCCGAAGGTAGAAGCGGGAAGGCAGTCAGACAGATTCCCGCATGTGCCTGACCGGGATCCACCAGACATAACCACCAGGGGGCGATGCTCTGCCCATCTGGGACGTTGCCCCATTGCGGCCGGAGCCATTCTAGCACCTGAGGCAGAGGCCATGGAGCCATCCTCAGCACCTGGGCCAACTTTTCTCTAATGGAGTTTTGACTGTGGGAGGGGAAGAGAGAGATAGAAAGGAATGAGAGGGGGAAGGGTGGAGAAGCAGATGGGCGCTTCTCCTGTGTGCCCTGACCGGGAATCAAACCTGGGACTTCCTCACACTGGGCAGATGCTCTACCACTGAGCCAACCAGCCAGGGCTTAGTATTTTTAATCATAGGGTTTACATACAGTAGCAATTTTTTCTTTTTCTCATTTCTTGTCCTCTCTTAGCTAAGTTAAGAAAAAAACATTTACAATTGTTGTTACTGATAAATTATTTTTTCACATTCAAAATAAATTTTAGCCGGGAAATAACAGAAATCATTCAAAACCAATTATTTATTATCATCTGAAATGTAACTGTGCTGTCCCTAAAAAAAGGCATTAGATTAAAGAACATATATGGTAGTTTAAACATGTCTATTTTATCTTTTCTTCTTGGAGAAGAATGTGTGATAAGACTATTTCCTTGATTTAAGTGGTTGTTGTATAGCTAACATGGACAGTTATTTTTAAAAGTGTGGGTTAAAATTATTACCAGCTGAAATTTACAGATGATGTATAAAACAGGAAGCCAAAGACAGGCTATCTCCATAGTATATCCTTGAAATAGTTGCATGGAAACAGAATTGCTTAAAAATGGTACTGTCATCATTGATAATAAATAAAATGTGTCTGGTCTTATGAGATGAATAACATAAAAACAAGAAACCTAAGAATAATAGATTCAAGCATCTAATGAGTATATCTCTGAAGAACTTGAATGACAATGATTTGAAAATATACAAAATTGTATGTTAAATTTGAGAAGTCTTAAATCCAAATACATAAAACAAAATAAGTCAATGTAACCTCCTCCAATAACATTCATACAGAATGAGGCAAAAGGTTTAGAGCTGTTCATATGTAAAATAATACAATAATAAATAATAATACAATAATAAACTGCATTTCTCATACAACTATAAACCTACTTTTGCCCCACCCTGTCTGTAATATTTCACAGAAGGGAAAAGATTGAAACCCTAAACTATATTTATCTATTCCACCCTCTCATTTTATAGATGAGCCAACTGATTAAAAAGCATGTCCTATATTCAGCACATAGTATTATCAATACATTTCATTTAATTACATCCCTGTAATATTATAACTTATAATAAATATTTATTTGGTCTTTGAGCACTTTCTGACAGACTCCTAAAACCATTGGAATTATCTAATTGATAAGGGTAATATAGGTGTCATTTGTTACAATAATGAAGTGACTTTTGGAAAGCTAAAGAATCTAAGGATGAGAGCTGATTGCTAGGAGATCTAACCATGTGATTATAGGGTTGTAACTTTCAGTCCCAGTTCCCAACTCTGAGGAAGGGGAGAGGGGCTGGAGGTGAATCAATAGCCACTGGCTAGCAATTTAATTAATCATGCCTATGGTTGGGGTTCAAGTAATTTATTGAATGATGAACATGTGGAAATCTGAGGAGAGGGGTGCTGGAAAAAAGCATGGCAGCTCCGTGCCCTTTCACCTACTTTGCCCTACGCATTTTTTCCATCTACTTGTTCCTGAGTTATATTCTTTTACAATAAGGAGTGACCAAATAGTAAAATGTGGTTGTTTTGTTTGTTTGTTTGTTTGTTTGTTTTTGAGATCTGTGAGCAGCTCTTGCAAATTAACAGAACCTAAGGAGGTGGTATTAGGACCCACAATCTACAGCCTGTTAGTCAGAAGTTCAGTTAACAACCTGGACTTGGACTGACCTCTGAAGTAGGAGAAGGGCCTTGCAGATCTGAGCCCTTACCATGGAGGATCTGAAACTAAACCAGGTAGACAGTGTCAGAATTGAGATGAATTATAGGACTTGCAGCTGGTGTTCAAAAATTGCTTATTAATGATGTGGAGAAAATATTTTTCCATTCACAATGAAATTGGGTATAGAATTTTTAATTACAAATTAGAAAATGGGTAAATGTAGCCATTTGTTTCCTTCTTTTTAAGTATTCATTGATTAGAAAAAGACTAGCAAGGTATCTATCAAATGCCTTAGCTTTCTACTATAGTACTAAAAATATATCTAATAATAGTACAAAATTTTAAAAGTGAAATAAAACACAAAAGATGTGGATCAGCTTATTTGATTTACCTCCAACTGGAATTTCATAGAAATTATAAAACTGATGAGAAGGAAAAAGATATAGTAGAAAGAAAAGAAAAATTGAGAATAATTTACCTCATCCGTAGGTGAGGACCTTTGTTTGTCACAATGTCTTGAAAAACACAAAAAGTGATAGGATCTAGGAAACATTTAAAAAAAATAATTTTAGACTTACAGAGGAGTTACAAAGATGATATAGAGAGTCCACATATAAACTTTCCTCAGTGTCTTGTGCATGTGGTGCTCAGATTAAACATTATTTCTGGCTATGTCTGTGACTGTGTTTCCATTTGAGACTAACATTTGGACTGATGACCCAGTAAAGCAGTGTTTTTTTCCCAGTGTGAGTGGACATCACCCAATCTATTGGGTGACTGAATAGAACAAACAGCAGAAGAAGGAATTCACTTTTTCCTAGTCTCACAGATTGATCTGAAACATTTTATCTCCTCTTCCTCTGCCCTCTGACTGGGATTTACACCATCTGCTCCACTGGCCCCATTGGACTCAGGCTGAATTATACCACTGACTGTTCTGGGTTTCCAGCATGCAATGGCAGATAGTGGGATTTCTTAGCCTTTATAATCACATGAGATGGGTGGAGAGACAGAGAGAGAGAGAGAGAGAGAGAGAGAGAGAGAGAGAGAGAGAGACAGATGATAGAATAGATAATCTCCTATTGGTGCTGTTTCTCTGGATAACCCTGACTAATACAGAGGTTATACAAATATCCTGTTTTTCCTTGAACTTTTGGCCACTAATTTTATCAGTCATCTATAAGACTTGCCTTGCATCGATATTTTAACAGTGATCTTCTACTTTTAGTATGTTGAATTTTTTATTATTATCTACATTTATTATGTTGAATTTATACCAATAGGAAGAGCTATTTCTCCTCCCGAATCTATTTATTTATTTATTCAATATCCATTTATATCAGTAAGATTCGTGATATTTGTTATTCTATAAAATAATAATATGCTTATATACTAAATATAATTGGAAAAAATCAATATCATGGTTATTTAGTTATTGGAATTGTTTTAGCTTTGACCAATGTAAGCTCTGTCAAATCTTCTTCCATATTCTGTTAACATACTTTTATATTTTTGTTTTTGAGAACTTCCTTACTAATACTATACGATGTCCAAGGATCATCTATTAATTGGCCTTCAGCTTAACTTTATTTTTCCCCAAAGTTCATTTTTTTTTTTTTTATAATTTTATTTTTTTAATGGGGTGACATCAATAAATCAGGATACATATATTCAAAGATAACAAGTCCAGGTTATCTTGTCGTTCAACTATGTTGCATACCCACCACCCAAAGTCAGATTGTCCTCTGTCACCTTCTATCTTGTTCTCTTTGTGCCCCTCCCACCCCCTATCCCTCTCCCATTCCCCCCTCCCCCCCGTAACCACCACACTCTTATCAATGTCTCTTAGTTTCACTATTATGTCCCACCTACGTATGGAATAATACAGTTCCTGTTTTTTTCTGATTTACTTATTTCGCTTCGTATCATGTTATCAAGATCCCACCATTTTGCTGTAAATGTTCCGATGTCATCATTTCTTATGGCTGAGTAGTATTCCATAGTGTATATGTGCCACATCTTCTTTATCCAGTCATCTATTGATGGGCTTTTTGGTTGTTTCCATGTCCTGGCTACTGTGAACAATGCTGCAATAAACATGGGGCTGCATGTGTCTTTACGTATCAATGTTTCTGAGTTTTGGGGATATATACCCAGTAGAGGGATTGCTGGGTCATAAGGTAGTTCTATTTTCAGTTTTTTGAGGAACCACCATACTTTCTTCCATAATGGTTGTACTACTTTACATTCCCACCAACAGTGGATGAGGGTTCCTTTTTCTCCACAGCCTCTCCAACATTTGCTATTACCTGACTTGCTAATAACAGCTAATCGAACAGGTGTGAGGTGGTATCTCATTGCCGTTTTGATTTGCATTTCTCTAATAGCTAAAGAAGATGAGCATCTTTTCATATATCTGTTGGCCATTTGTATTTCTTCCTGGGAGAAGTGTCTATTCATATCCTCTTCCCATTTTTTTATTGGATTGTTTGTTTGTTTGTTGTTGAGTTTTATGAGTTCTTTGTATATTTTGGATATTAGGCCCTTATCTGAGCTGTTGTTTGAAAATATCATTTCCCATTTAGTTGGCTTTCTGTTTATTTTGTTATCAGTTTCCCTTGCTGAGCAAAAACTTCTTAGTCTGATGTAGTCCCATTCATTAATTTTTGCCTTCACTTCTCTTGCCATTGGAGTCAAATTCATAAAATGCTCTTTAAAACCCAGGTCCATGAGTTGAGTACCTATGTCTTCTTCTATGTACTTAATTGTTTCAGGTCTTATGTTTAGATCTTTGATCCATTTTGAGTTAATTTTTGTACAGGGAGAGAGACTGTAGTCCAGTTTCATTCTTTTGCATGTGGCTTTCCAGTTTTCCCAGCACCATTTATTGAAGAGGCTTTCTTTTCTCCATTGTGTGTTGTTGGCCCCTTTATCAAAAATTATTTGACTATATATATGTGGTTTTATTTCTGGACTTTCTATTCTGTTCCATTGGTCTGAGTGTCTATTTTTCTGCCAATACCATGCTGTTTTGATTGTCGTGGCCCTATAATAGAGTTTGAAGTCAGGTATTGTTATGCCCCCCAGCTTCATTCTTTTTCTTTAGGATTGCTTTGGCTATTCGGGGTTTTTTATAGTTCCATATAAATCTGATGATTTTTTGCTCTATTTCTTTAAAAAACGTCATTGGAAGTTTGATGGGAATTGCATTAAATTTGTATATTGCTTTGGGTAATATAGCCATCTTGATTATATTTATTCTTCCTAGCCAAGAACAAGGTATATTCTTCCATCTCATTATATCTTTTTCGATTTCCCTTAACAATGGTTTATAGTTTTCATTATATAAGTCCTTTACATTCTTTGTTATGTTTATTCCTAAGTATTTTATTTTTTTTGTTGCAATCGTGAAGGGGATTATTCTTTTGAGTTCCTTCTCAGTTGTTTCATTGTTGGCATATAGAAAGGCTATTGACTTCTGTATGTTAATTTTGTATCCTGCGACCTTACTGTATTGGCTTATTGTTTCTAGTAGTCTTTTTGTGGATTCTTTGGGGTTTTCGATGTATAGGATCATATCATCTGCAAAAAGTGATACCTTTACTTCTTCTTTTCCGATATGGATGCCTTTTATTTCTTTGTCTTGTCTGATTGCTCTGGCTAGAACCTCTAGTACCACATTAAATAAGAGTGGAGAGAGTGGACAACCCTGTCTTGTTCCTGATTTAAGGGGGAAAGCCTTCAGTTTAGTGCCATTTAATATGATGTTAGCTGATGGTTTATCATATATGGCCTTTATCATGTTGAGATATTTTCCTTCTATACCCATTTTGTTGAGAGTCTTAAACATAAAATTGTGTTGTATTTTATCGAAAGCCTTTTCTGCGTCTATTGATAAGATCATGTGGTTTTTGTTCTTTGTTTTGTTGATATGGTGTATTACGTTAACTGTTTTGCGTATGTTGAAGCATCCTTGAGATTCTGGGATGAATCCCACTTGATCATGATGTATTATTTTTTTAATATGTTGTTGTATTCGGTTTGCCAGTATTTTGTTTAGTATTTTAGCATCTGTATTCATTAGAGATATTGGTGTGTAGTTTTCTTTCTTTGTGCCATCCTTGCCAGGTTTTGGTATGAGGGTTATGTTGGCCTCATAAAATGTGTTTGGAAGTATTGCTTCTTCTTCAATTTTTTGGAAGACTTTGAGTAGAATAGGAACCAAGTCTTCTTTGAATGTTTGATAAAATTCGCTGGTATAGCCGTCAGGGCCTGGACTTTTATTTTTGGGGAGGTTTTTAATGGTTTTTTCTATTTCTTCTCTACTGATAGGTCTGTTTAGGCTTTCTGCTTCTTCTTGACTCAGTCTAGGAAGGTTGTATTTTTCTAGGAATTTATCCATTTCTTCTAGGTTGTTGAATTTAGTGGCATAAAGTTTTTCATAGTATTCTACAATAATTCTTTGTATATCTACGGTGTCCGTGGTGATTTCTCCTCTTTCATTTTGGATTTTGTTTATATGAGTTCTTTCTCTTTTTTCCTTGGTAAGTCTTGCCAAGGGTTTGTCAATTTTGTTGATCTTTTCAAAGAACCAGCTCCTTGTTCTATTAATTTTTTCTATAGTTTTTCTGTTCTCTAATTCATTTATTTCTGCTCTGATTTTTATTATCTCCTTTCTTCGGCTGGTTTTGGGTTGTCTTTGTTCTTCTTTTTCTAGTTCCTTAAGGTGGGAAGTTAAGTGGTTCACTTGGGCTCTCTCTTGTTTGTTCATATATGCCTGAAGCGATATGAACTTCCCTCTTATCACTGCTTTTGCTGCATCCCATAGATTCTGATATGTCGTATTGTCATTTTCATTAGTCTGTATATATCTTTTGATCTCTGCACTTATTTCTTCTTTGACCCATTCATTTTTTAAAAGTATGTTGTTTAGTTTCCACATTTTTGTGGAATTTTTTTCCTCTTTTTTGCAGCTGAATTCTAGTTTCAAGGCTTTATGATCAGAAAATATGCTAGGTACAACTTCAATTTTTCTGAATTTGCTGATATTGTTTTTGTGGCCCAACATATGGTCAATTCTTGAGAATGATCCATGTACACTGGAGAAAAATGTATACTCAGTCACTTTGGGATGAAATGTCCTGTAGATGTCTATCATATCCAGGTGCTCTAGTGTTTTGTTTAAGGCCACTATGTCTTTGTTGATTCTCTGTTTGGATGACCGATCTAGAGCCGTCAGCGGTGTATTGAGGTCTCCAAGTATGATTGTATTTTTGTCAGTTTTTGTTTTAAGATCAATAAGTAGCTGTCTTATATATTTTGGTGCTCCTTGGTTTGGTGCATATATATTAAGAATTGTTATGTCTTCTTGATTCAGTGTCCCCTTAGCCATTATGAAATGGCCATTTTTGTCTCTAAGTACTTTTCCTGTCTTGTAGTCAGCATTATCCGATATGAGTATTGCTACACCTGCTTTTTTTTGGATGTTATTTGCTTGGAGTATTGTTTTCCAGCCTTTCACTTTGAATTTGTTTTTATCCTTGTTACTTAGATGAGTTTCCTGTAGGCAGCATACAGTTGGATTTTCTTTTTTAATCCATTCTGCTACTCTGTGCCTTTTTATTGGTGAGTTTAATCCGTTTACATTTAGTGTAATTATTGATACTTGTGAGTTCCCTATTGCCATTTTATATCTTGCTTTCTGTTAGTTTTGTGTCTTGTTTGATCCTTCTCTTTAGTTTTTCTATCTTTTGTTTTTATTTGGTTGTATTCCATACATCTTTCCTCTGTTGCTATCTTTTTTATCTCATGTGCTTCTGTGGTGGTTTTTTCAATGGTGGTTACCTTTGAGTAATGAAAAGGGTCCCTACCCTGTTCATTGTAGCAAACTATTTTGTGAGTACTTTTGCACTCCATCGTCCTTTGCTACTGTTAATCTCCGTCTTCTCCCCCTCTTTCTTTTTGTTGTTGTCACAGTTTAAATTTGGTTTTATTGTGTTCTTCTTGGAGCTTTTACTTGTGGCTCTGTTTTTTTTTTGTTCTTTGTATCTGATTGGAGAACCCCCTTTAGTAATTCCTGGAGTGGGGGTTTTCTGATGATAAATTCCCTCATCTTTTCTGTATCTGTGAATGTTTTTATTTCTCCTTCGTATTTGAAGGATAGCTTTGATGGGTATAGTATTCGTGGCTGAAAGTTCCTCTCTTTCAGGACTTTAAATATTGGGGTCCACTCTCTTCTAGCTTGTAGAGTTTCTGCTGAGAAATCTGATGATAATCTAATGGGCCTTCCTTTATATGTTGTATTCTTCTTTTCCCTGGCTGCCTTGAGAATTTTTTCTTTGCTGTTGGTTTGTGTCAATTTCATTATGATATGCCTTGGAGTAGGTTTGTTGGGGTTAAGAAAACTCAGAGTTCTGTTTGCTTCTTGAACTTGAGGCTTTAGTTCTTTCCACAGGCTTGGGAAGTTCTCATCAATTATTTGTTTAAGTATGTTCTCCATTCCATTTTCTCTCTCTTCTCCCTCTGATATACCTATTATTCTTATGTTATTCTTTTTGATGGAGTCAGATAATTCTTGTAGGGCTATCTCATTTTTTTTAATTTTTGAGTCTCTTTCTTCTTCTCTCTGTTGTGCCTCAAGTTGCTTGTCTTCTATTTCACTAATCCTCTCTTCTATCTGACCTGTTCTATTAGCTAAGCTTGTTACTTCGTTTTTCAGCTCGTGAATTGAGTTTTTCATCTCTGTTTGATTTGTTTTTATAGTTTCAATTTCCTTGGACATATATTCTTTGTGTTCATGGAGTTGTTTTCTGAGCTCCCTATATTGCCTTTCTGTGTTTTCTTGTATATCTCGGAGGATTTTTAGGATTTCTATCTTGAATTCTCTGTCATTTAGCTCCAAGGTTTCCAATATATTAAATTTTATCTCCATAGATTTTTCCTCATCTAGCTGTGTTACCTCTCTTTCTTTTGTATCCATGATATTCGATTTTCTCTTCCTTAATGGCATCTGAGGGTGGTTTTGTTGATAGTATTAATGAGATTTAATAAAGAATAAAAAGTTAAAAAAAATAAAAAAATAAAAAATCGAAAAGAGTTGTTTTTTTAAAAAAAAATTAATAATGAAATAAAGAAAAATAAAATAAAATAAAAATTTTTAAAAAAAGGAAATTATTCCCCCCCTCTTTTTTTCCTCTCCTCTCCTCTCCCCTCTTTCTTGAGAAAATCTTGTGGTGGACTGTGAGTTATAACAAACAATACCTGTGATGGAGGGCCTGAATTTGGGAAAAGTAATAAAGGGGCAAAAAAGAGAGAAAGAAAAAAAAAAAAAAAGAAAAAAAAAAAAAGAAAAAAGAAAAAAAAAAAGAGCGTATGGACCCACAAAAAGCAAATAAGGAAAAAATTTGGGTCAAGAATAAAATGATTTGCTTTTAGGTGTTGGTTTTCTAAGAGTTATGATGAGAGGAATAAGAGGAAAATGGAAAAATGGGGGGACAAATTAAAAACTTACTATTGTATTTAGTGGAACAAGAACTAGATAATATGGAGAGCCAGGGATGGGAGCACTGCTAGTGAGTTAAAAAGGTGAAGTAAAAACCCCCCAAAATGCCACAAACATAGGTTTGAGTCCCAGATAAGATAATTTGTTTGTTATTGAGGTTTGAATGAGAGGAGATGTAAAGGAGAAAGGAAGAAACTAATATAGAGGGAGAAAAGAAAGAGAGAGAGAGAAAAAAAGAGGGAACCACTAAAAGAAGAAAAAAGAAAGGAGAGAGAGAGAGAGAGTTAAGGGTTTTGGAGTGCAACCCTCATAGAGAGAAAGGAAGAGAAGAGAAATGATAATGGGAGATGTAACACTTATGGGTAGTGTAGTTCAGGGAGAGGAGAGAGTAAGACTGGTAGAGAGTTAATCGGCCAAATTGGAGGAGGAAAAAAAAGTCTCAAGAATGAAGATAAGAGAAACAAACGAACAAATATAATAAAATGGGATAGGTTATAAAGTCTGCAGATTATTCTTGATTTTGAGAGGTTATCTTCTTGCTTTTTCTTTTCTCTCCCTCTTCCTGGTCGGTGACTCTGTACCCCGGGTTCTTCCCCTTTGGCACGCTCAGGTATAGGTTTGCAGTTGATAAGTCTCTATGGCAATGTCATGTATTGTGCTTTATTCTCGTTGGGAGTTGAGGCTCATTAGCATTTATAGGCTCCGACAGTGAGAGAGTCCGTGTTCCTGGAGCCTTTCTCCTAGTCTTTCCTTCCTCAATTAGTAGCCTGATAGTCCAGGTATGGGGTTGCTGCTGCCTCTGCCTGGATAGTAAGAGGCTCAAATTGCTGGCAACTCCCCACTCTATTTCCACTCAGCACAGGGCTCTGGGTAAGGCTCAGTCAGTCAGAGCTGCTAGCATAATCAGGCGGGCTTTCCGCCCACTCGAAGAC
Source organism: Saccopteryx bilineata (assembly GCF_036850765.1). Taxonomy (NCBI): domain Eukaryota; kingdom Metazoa; phylum Chordata; class Mammalia; order Chiroptera; family Emballonuridae; genus Saccopteryx; species Saccopteryx bilineata. The sequence continues at coordinate 11,723,230 of NC_089501.1, read as the reverse complement.
CTCTGGCTCTGCCACTCTATCCGGTAACACAAGCGGGCGCCCACTTCCGGGGCGCTTGGAGGAAACTCTCACTCACTGTCTGCAACCAGGATATCCGGCCAGCAGTCTCACGCTCTGAGTGAAACCCCCAACTTCGGGTGTATTGCGAAGAATCTGGAAGCTCCAAGTATAGGTTTTTCTGTTTCTGGTTGAAGATCTTGTTGAGTTTTGGGGGAGATTTATCGGTATCGCTTCCTACTCCGCCATTACTCTGACGTCATCTCCCCAAAGTTCATTTTTTAATTGGAGAATAATTTTTAGAAATCAAGATATTAATTAGATATGCTTATTTTTACTAGATTGTCACTGTTTCTAGACAGTCTTGGTGAAGAGAGTTAGAAAACTATATATATAGACATGTAAAATATAATATATATATATACAAACATATATATGCACATATATATTGCTGTTTGTAGCTATTTTTGCGTGGGTCTGCATATGTAAGCATCCATAAATACAAAAGCAGTTATATAATTACTATATGTATCTCCATGTGGGTATTTACATACAAATATATATAGTTTATGTAGCATTCCTCCTTTTCTTATTTGTAACATTTCTCCAACAGTGTAATACTTGGCTTTTTTTTTTTTAAGTGATAGTAGGGGAGATGCAGAGACAGACTCCTGCATGCAACCTGGCTGGGATCCACCCAGCAAACCCTCTCTGGGGTCAATGCTTTGCCCATCTGGGGCCATGCTTACACTAAAGCTATTTTTAGCACCTGAGGTGGAGGCTTGATGGAGCCATACTCAGAGTCTGGGGCCACCATGCTCAAATTAATCTAGTGATGGTTGCTAGAGAGGAAGAGAAAAAGAGAGAGAGAGGGGGATAGAAGAAGATGGTTACCTCTCCTGTGTGCCCTAACCAGGAGCTGAACCCTGGATTTCCACATACCTGTCGATATTGTAGCATTGAGCCAATAGGGCAGGGCCAATACTTAGCTTTTATTACAGATATTTATTTATTTGTTATATAGATAGTTTCAGAATTGATAACTCATACCTCTGTGAGAAAAAAAAAATTACCAACTATAGTTCAGTATTGATATACTATTTCTTATATCATTATCTTTATAGTTTAGCCTTAAAAGTTATTAGGTCCACTTCTTTTTTTATTACCTCCTCCTGGGTGCAAACATCTTTTTTCTGTACACTGTTGGATTCAATGTCATAATTTACATTCTATTTTGGTTTTCCCAATTTTCTGGTTGACTTCTTTAAAAATTTTTAACATTAAGATTTACAATTTGGGGGGATATAGTTCTATTGGTTTTTTGTTTTGTTTTGTTTTGTTTTTTTGAGAGGCAGGGAAAGAGAGATTGGAACGTTGAGCCTCTCCTGTATATGCCCTGACCTGGGAATCCAACTGGCAACCTCTGTGCTCCAGGACAATGCTCCAACCAATCAAGTTATCTAGCCAGGGCTTAATCTTCTTTTTTTTTTTTTTACAGAGAGAGAAAGAGAGAGGGAGGGAAGAGGAAGGGAAGTATTCGTTTGTTGTTCCACTCAGTTGTGCACTCATTGGTTGCTTCCCATGTGTGCCCTGACCAGGATCAAACCCACAACTTTGTCATTTAGGGATGACACTGTTAACCAACTGAGCAACCCAGCCAGGGCCTATGAATTTTTACCATACATAGAGTTCTGTATTCATTGCCACAGTGCCAAACAACCATTTCTGTCAACTATTGGAATTTTGACATTCTCCAAATTCCTTTGAGCTCTACTTTTATAGTACATTCTTTTACCACCCAACCAATGGCAACTATTTTCTCTCATTCTTACAATTATGCCTCTTCCAAAATGTTGTAAAATGGAATCATGCAGTTTCATCTGTTATGTCTTTTTTCTTTCACTTTGTAAAATGTATTTAACAGGCATCTATGCTGTGCATTGATAGCACGTTACAATTTATTGCTGAAGTGTGTTCCATTGTTTGGATATTTCACAGGCCGTTTTCCATTCACCTGTTTTAGTTTCTAGTTTTTGATGATTATGAATATGTATTGCTGTTATAAACTTCACATATTTTGACAATCTGTTTTTATTTTTATTTTTTATCAGTCTCCAAAAGGAGTGCTGGTTTGTATGGTTAGTTTTGTTTAACTTTATTATAATTTCCCATACTATTTCCCAAAATGACTACGTTATTTGGCATTCTCACCATCAATGAATGAAAGTTTGAATTGCTTGGCATCCTGGCCAGGATTTAATAATGTTAAGGTTTTGGTTGGTTGGTTAGCACTTTTTTTGTCATTCTAAAGGGTACACAGTGGTAGCTCATTGTGGTTTTAATTTCTGTTCCCTAAAGGTAAATAAGATTGAGTATCTTTTCAGGTGTTTATTGCCCACTAATAGATCTTCTTTGGTAAAGTTATATTAAAATCTTTTTCCTATTTATTTTTAGTTGTGTTAATTGTTTGTTTATAGTTGATTTTTAAGAGTTCTTCATATATCCTGGATATAATTCTCTGTCACATATATCTTTTGAAAATGTTTTTCCCAGTCTGTACCTTATACTTTTTCATTCTCTTAATAGTGACTTTCACAGAGCAATATTTCTGTATGTAGATAAAGTCTCATTTACCACTTTTTAAAATAGATATTGCTTTAGGTGTTATTTTAAAAGTCTTTCTGCCATACACAAATGCATACAAATTTCCACCTGTTTTTTTTTCTTGAAGCTTCATATTTTTATGCTTTCATTTAGAAATTATTTACTTTGAGTTTTAACTCTTGTATAAGTTAGACATTTAAGTTCTATTTTTGGATAATAGTTGTCTATTTTTTTCCAATAAAATTTGTTAAATATACTTTCATTTTTTTATTATTGACTTTTGCACTTTTATCAAAAATTAGTTGACTATATTTGTAAGGGTCTGTTTATCAGCCCTTCTACTTTTTTTTCATTGATTTTTGAGTGTATCCTTTTATTATTATTACCACAGTGTCTTTTTTCCAAGGTTTGAATTTTTCTGCCTTTTTTTTTTTTTTTTGTATTTTTCTGAAGTTGGAAACAGGGAGGCAATCAGACAAACTCCCGCATGCGCCCAACTGGGATCCACCCGGCATGCCCACCAGGGGGCGATGCTCTGCCCATCTGGGACATTGCTCTGTTGCAACCAGGGCCATTCTAGTGCCTGAGGCAGAGGCCATGGAGCCATGCTCAGCACCCAGGCCAACTTTGCTCCAATAGAGCCTTGGCTGCGGGAGGGGAAGAGAGAGACAGAGAGGAAGAAGAGGGGGAGGGGTGGAGAAGCAGATGGGTATCTCTCCTGTGTGCCCTGGCCGAGAATCGAACCCAGGACTCCTGCATGGCAGGCTGATGCTCTCCCACTGAGCCAACTGGCCAGGGCTTTTTCTGTCTTTTTAAGTTGGGAAATTTTTCTTAAATATTGTTTTGGAAATGTTAGTTTCTGCTATCTGAAGATTAACTTAAAGGAGTTATATTTTGTTCTATGAATGTTTTATGTATAAATACATGTATTTATTTTTGTTTCATGGATGTGATATATTCTCTTGTTTTTCTGAATTATTACTTCTCTTAAAGTTTTCCCTGTTGCTTTCATATTTTATTTTCTCAGTTGGTTTAGTTTGTTTTCTTCTGTTTTGTTAGAGACCTTTTTCAAATGCATAATGATTTTTTGCTGTTAGTATTTACAAGCAATATGCTTAAAAGTAGATTGGGACACAATATGTACTAATGGCACTTGGAACTCGCTGCACCTCAGTGGAGAGCAATAAGGAAAAACTCTGTCCATTCTTTGGGGGTCTTTTCTCTTGTAACCAGTCACTTGCATCTGAAAGAACTTCTCAATTGCATGTTGGGGTTAGATAAAGGGTTAGGTATTATTGCTGGAATTCTAGGACCTGAGAAGAGAAAGTTGGAGGGTGTCTTACCTCTCAGTAAGTAGATTTGTGTCACTGCCTCTCTCAAAGTGATCCTGATGTCCCCAAGTCCACAGTCAGTTTATCTTTTCAGGTTCTCCAGCACATAATCCTCAACCTTCTGCTGAGGCTATTTGGTATAAGTAAAGGGTAGATTTTACCGCTCCTTTTGAACATTTATAATCATTTTCCTGTTTTAAATCCACACTGCACTTCTGTTTCCAGAGCTATCAGTTCCTTTCAATTATCACAAGAACAATCATTTGTTTGTTGTTAGTTTTATACACATGCTGGCCCAAGTTCAAGCTTTCTCTGGTCTACTAGGTCAATTATCACTTGCTTTCCACGTCCCAATATTGTTGACATAAATCATCCATTCTTCCCATCTCTTTGTGATTGTCGGGCTTTTTTCTTTTTATTTATTCACCATCCTATCAGTAAAGTTTTGAAAGGAAATGGAGATAAATGCATAATTCCATCCTGGCAGTCATAAAAGTGCAATTCTCAGATGTCCTACTGCAGGGAGAAAGTGTCTTAAATAGAGTGCTTTTATTGTAAGCCATCAATATTGGGTAATGTGAGACCTTCAAAATTCTTTTTCTCTGTCTCAATTGTTCTAATGATTTCTTTGAAAGAGAGAAGCAGGGAAAGAGAGACAGAGAAGTAGGAACATCCAGGTGTTCCTGTATGTGCTTAGATCCAGGATCAAATTGACAACCTCTGCGCTTCTGGAAAATGCTCCAACCGACTAAACAATTGGGCCAGAGCTTGTTTTTTGTTTGTTTGTTTTTAAATTTATTGTTTGATTTTTAGGGAGACAGAAAGGAAGGGAGAAATAGGGGAGAGGGAAGGGAAGCATTCATTTGTTGTTCCACCCGGTTGTGCATTCATTGGTTGCTTCCTGTGTGTGCCCTGACTAGGAATTGAACCGGCAACTTTGTCGTTTTGGGATAACGCTCTAATCAACTGAGCTAACTGACTAGAACCTGTTCTAACAATTTTAGTTTGTTTTTCCATATAAATTTTAGAATTAGCTTGTTAATTTTTGTAACCAAAACAAAACAAAAACCAACCTGCTATAATTTCCTTTGGGATTGTATTAAATCTATATAGATGAAATTGAAGTGAATGACATTTTAACAATATTGGATCTTTCAATCCAAAAACATACTACCCAGGAAAATGGTATGCTTAGGTCTTTTTTATTTTGTTTATTCTGTATTTTGTGGTAGTCAGCATTGAGATACTATAATTTTTTAAAGATTATTTTTTAGTTTCAAATTCACATTGTTTACATTTAGTATATAGAAATAAAGTAGATTTTGTTTATTTACCTTGCATCCTTCAAATAGAAGAAAACTGTTGAAGTTTCTAATTTTAATTGTGGATTTGTATATTTCTCTTTTTAGGTGTATTAATTTTTACTTCACTTATTTTATTTTTATTTTTTTTTACTTCACTTATTTTAAAACTCAGATGTTAGGTATATATACATCTAAGATTATTATGCCCCTTTGGAAAATTGCCCCTTGGTCACTATGTAATGAGTTTTATTACCCTTAATAATTTTTATTGGTTCTGAACTCTACCTTATTTGATAATACAAGGAACATCCACCTCTCTTTTGGTTAGTGATTATATGGTGTTCTGGGTTTTCAAGACAACCCTCAAGCTCAATAATGCACTAGAAGGACCCACAGGAATCATAAGTTTTTGTGAGCATAATTATGATATATTACTGAGAGAATGCAGAGCAACATCACAGAAAGAAAAAGGCATATAAAGTGAATTCTAGAGGAAACCTGATTCAAGCTTCCAAATGACCATTCTCAGTGGACTCACAAAGAACACCCACAATTCCTCCATCAATAATGTCTAACAACATGGTCAAAGAGTTGACAACCAGGAGAGCGCATTCAAACTGACTCTTTTAGGATTTTATTTTATGTCATGTAGGCATACAGCACCTATGTGACTGGCCTTACTTCCTGATCCAGAACCCTAAAGCAAAGTAGATGTTTACCACAAATTACATCACTAGCAAAAACTACCTGAATGGACTAATTTAGCATGATCCAAAATCTTAAGTCTGAAAATGTACTCTTTTCAAATATAACATTCCAAGAGCTCAGATCCCAATGACAAGCCAAATGTCAATCATGAAAACAAGCCTTTCTTTGGAATGTGGCAGGTTTGAAAACCCAGACTTGTTGAGTTCATCTTTCCCCACATGTATGGTATGACTTTTTCCATTCTTTTCAGTTTAACTGCTTGACACTTTGATCTTTAAAATAGTTTCATTTAGCTGGCATATTCTTAGATCTTGCTATTTTATCCAATATGGAAATCTCTGTATTTTAACTGTTACGTTTAAGACTATTCATATTTAATGTGATTATTGATATGGTTGAACTAAAATTTATCATCTTAAGAAATTTTTTTAACAAGAGATATAAAGATATTTGGTGATCCAGGAGTGAGCTCATGAGAGCTTAGGGTATTATTCTGAATAAAATGGGTTAATCTCACACATAAGTCTATTCAGGAAAAAGTCTATCTATGGGGGAAGCAGGGAGGCCAGTTAGGGGTATTCTGAAATAATCCAGGCAAGAGATGATGCTGATCACCAGTATGATAGCAGTAGAGGTGATGACAGATGTTTAAAATATGGAAATACTTTGAAGGTACACTCAGCAGAATTTGACTAGAGTCAAGGATGACTCTAGAGGAGGGACTGGAAGAATAGCTTGACTTGAACTCAGATTGGGAAGATGTGAGTGGAGTAAAGGGCATAGGGAAGATCCAGTTGAGTTCAGGTATATTGATTTGAGGTTTCAATTACATATCCAATAGAAAATGTTGAGTGGTGATAGTGAACAAATAAATAATGCTCTCATATGAGATGAGACAAAGAAAGTATACATTTCTTGTGAAAAAAAAAAAAGCTATTTTTGTCAACTTCAACTTAATATGCCCATTATGTGGTAGACACTTTTCTAGGTTCTGGAAATACATTACTGAAGAAAACAGACATAAATTACTGTTTTCATGAAAACTATATTCTAGTAGAGAGAAATCAAAAAAATTGTTAAATAAGTAAGCAAAATATATAATGTTAGAAAACAATGTATACTTTGAAGGTAAGAAAAGGTTATGAAATGGTATGAGATATTGGAAGTCTCACCAAGGTGGGGCTAGTGCTACTATTAAAATAGTTACTACATGCTTCTCAAACAGCAGTTGCCCAGAATATTTGAATCACACAACACCCAGAAAGGCTTTCTCAGAAGTATTTATTTTTGTACGGTACTTGAGGAGAATACTGTGAGCATCACTTGTAACATTTAATTCAATCTAGAAAGATATTTCAAATGGAAGCAGTCTACAAACATCTCTAAAACCACAAAGGACACTAAGACACATAAAGTGTGCTCATATTCATACCCAAATAGTTTAGTTACCATTTGTGGCCTGGCCAGGCAAGGAAGTCCTGCTTTTCAGTTAGCATAATCAAGATAGCATCTGTTTCCAATGATAGAAAAAATGAAAAGAGGAAGATGAAGGAAAAATAAAAGCTTTAGAGAGGTATAATGCAGAACAGTAAAAAATTGAGTAAAAAAGTCATATATATGACTCTGGCCAGTTGGCTCAGTGGTAGAGTGTTGGTCCAGTGTGGGGTGTCCTAGGTTCGATTCCCAGTCAAGGCACATGGCAGAAGCAACCATCTGATTCTCCACCCCACCCACTCTCACTTCTCTCTCTCTCTCTCTCTCTTTCTCTCTCTCTCCCTCCTCTCCTCTCCTCTCCTCTCCTCTCCTCTCCTCTCCTCTCCTCTCCTCTCCTCTCCTCTCCTCTCCTCTCCTCTCCTCCTCTCCTGCAGCTATGGCTTAATTGGAGCGAGTTGGACCCAGGTACTGAGGATGGCTCCTTGACCTCCGCCTTAGGCACCAGAAAATGGCTCCAGTTGCAATGCAGCAAAGGCCCCAGATGGGCCCAGATTGGCAGAGCATCACCCCTTTGTGGGCTTGTGAGGTGGATCCTGGTTTGAGTGCATGCAAGAGTCTGTGTCTCTACCTTCCCTCCTCTTGCTAAATTAAAAAAAAAAAATCCAAGAATGCTAATAATTAACAGATACTGAACATTACTGTTTGACAGGAATTGTTCTAAGTGCTGCACACTTATCAACACACTTAATCTTCATAGCAACTTAAGAAACAGCTACTATGTTATCCCTATTCTACAGATGAAGAAACTGGGGGCTAATAGTGTTTAAATAGCTTGTCGAATTCACACAGCTAGTAAATGACGGAGCTGTGACAATGTGATGCGGCATCCCATGTTCTTACCTGCGTGCAATGAAGCCTGCCTTACTTCCAGATGAGAATGGCCTGCCCCACTGCCACAAAAGACTTGTGGCACATTACTTCTAGTCATTGTTGTGCAGTTACCAACATAAACTACAGCACTAGGGCAAACAATGCTCAAGGCAAAATGCCACAGTGAACAAATTCTTATTTTGAAGGTATCTTTTTCCTATCAGACACTATTAGCAATATAAGTTGCTCGTGGTAAATTCAACTATATATAATTTATATATTTACACATACACACATATATTATTAATCAGTAGTATTAAACTTGTAATCACTAATCTGTAAAATTACATTATTTGAATATTCACAAATTTGAATTGAATAAACATTCTACAACTTCCTTTCTCTTTACTCATGCTCTATTTTTTAACTACTTTTTAGAGATAATAATCAGTTTTTTTAAATTTGCATGCAACATTCTTTTTGATATTTACACCAACCCAATGAATAAGAATTGTTCCAATTATAAAAAACAACGAGTTATATAAACTTAGATATTGTTACTCAGCTAAATAACATCAGGGCTGGATCAAAGAAAAAGAGAAAGGGAAACAAAAAAGGAAGAAGGAACTTGGAGCAGAGGAAAGAACAGAAAATAGAAGTATTTCTTTTAAAGAATGGCAAATAGCTTGGCTATAGTATTGATAATAGGCAAAAAACAGGGATGAGTATTGTCATAACAGATATTAAAGGTAATAATTGACCTTTTAGTTAAATTAGTCCTGTTGCATAATGGAACCAAACACTTTTCATGTTCTAGTGTGACCGTGGCTTGCATTTTCTTTATGCCTTGTTCGTAACAGACACAGTCATACATAAGGAGAATATTAAATATTTGTTCTATACTTAAGTAAAGTAGCATTCATACTTCAACACTGGAGAAAACAGCAGTTGTCATGGTTGATTCCTAATTTAATCATCAACATTTTTAAAAGCCAGTATACTTAATAGGGAGACCCCAAAGAGTGCACCTTCAGACTGTGAACCATTATCCATAAAGCCCTATAATTCCTCATATTGGGGATATATGGTTAAGGCCTGGATAAGGAGATGTCACCAGGAATGAATCTATGAGCCTGTCCTACAATATTTTATAAGCAACGGCAGCCTGATTTCTTAGAAGAAAAATGTAGTTCTCAGGCTCAATTTTAAGGTTTTAATTAATTATTATATTATTGTAAACTAAATTATAAGGCCAGTTATTGAACTTTATGACAAATATATTTAAAATGTCATCACTTACATGAACAAGAAGCATTATTGAACTCAGGTAAATACAATAGAGTCCAAGGAGATGAGAATGAGGCAAGTTAGAAAGTGATGTCTTAAAAATCTTCACTGAATTCTTATTTGTTTCAGAATGTCTCATCCTTTCCGTGTTTGTCATTACTGATTGTTTCAAATAGAATCTAGTTTATTCTCCCTTGAACATTAGATGTGATGGGTTTCATTAAAATAGCATAACTTGTGAAATTCCCAGGGAAATCTTACACACACCTGAATAAATAAGCAATCTATTAAATTATAGATATATAGCTTTGATGATAAGTTCACTTTCACAAACTGTAGTTAGTTTGGTCCCATGGTACAAAAACTCAGCTTAAGGCATTTGAAGTTAACACAGTGGAAAAATAATGGAATTCGTATAATGTAGTGACAGATTATAGTTGACTGTGTGTTCTGAGGTGGGGGTCCTTCCATAGGGAAGTATAAGCATGCTCCATTTCACTGAGTAACAAAGAAGAGGAAAAGTATCAGATCCAGGAGAGGAAAATGTGGCAAAATAGGAAAATAAGTTTAGAAAAAGAAGAGAAGCCCAGAGAGCAGTGGCATAAACAGTTTTAATACTTGCAGAACTGTCAGGTGAAAGAGATCACATGAGGCTTCTGAGTTGCACTATGACATGCAGACATTTAACAAAAGATAATGGCAAGCACTTAAATTACTACCAATGTGCTTTCAGAATTTATCCAGCAATCAGGTAGGAAAAGAGCAAGGTTATGTTCCTTCAGAGAGGAACTGACATCTTTATTTCCACTTTTCTGTGTAACTGCACAAACAAAGGGTAGATATGGATTATTCCTCCTTCAACTCTGCACTTCATCATCTAGATTGCACTATCAATAATGGCAATGAAATGGAAGACAGAGTTCTCTTTTTAAGGTTTCTCAGCTTCTCTCTCTCTCTCTTTTCAGAATGACACTTTGGATTTATTCTCAATATAGTGTTTTCTAAAAGGGACCCTCACCTATAACCCCATTTTCTCCTATCTAGCACTACCTTATCAAATGATGTAAAGATTGACATTAAATTGCTAGAAAGAAGCCTTTTGGATATAGAAGAAAGTATTGCTTCTGAGAAATGGAGTCAGGAACATTCTCACATTAAAAGACAGCACTTTGGGATGAATATTATCTCTTCGTCATTCAACTTCACATAGCTAAATGGAAAGGATATAGATTTTTTTCATGAAATATTACCCTTGGTAATCCTGTTTGAAAATAAATATATTGTTTGTAAAATAATTTATAAAAATATAATTAAAACATTACACCCAACAATGACAGATTCACATTCTTTTTAAGAACTCATAAAATCCTTAACGATATTAGCCATATGCTGAATCAGGATATAAGTCTCAACAATTTTCAAAGATTGAAATATGTCAGAGTATGCTTTATGGCCACAATGGAAGTGATGACCATCAATTAATATTTATTCACAAGCTCAAATTGTTGAAATATTAGAAAATATTTTTAAGAAATGTATTAAAAAAGAAATCAGTGGAAATTAGAAAATTTAAAAGGTGATAATAATAATAATAAGCAACTTATCAAAATGAATAGAATGAAGTCAAACACAGGGCTTAGAGGAAAATGCATAGTTTTAAAGACATATTTAATCAGGTTAAAAATCAATATTCAACATTGCTTCTCCAACTAGAGCAAAAGCAACCCGAATGAAGTAGACTGAAATAATAAAGGTAAGATCAGAAAAGTAAAATAAAAAACAAATGCATGATATAGAAAAATCTAAAGTCAAAACTTTAAGACAAAAGAATGAGAGAGAAAGAAAAACACATTGCCAATATCAGACATGTAAAGGGCCCTACAGACATCAAAAGCATTAATTCAGCAATTTAGTCAAAATAGACAAGTTCCTTAGACACACACTATATCAAAACTGATGTAAGAAAAAGATTTGTATACTCCTGTATCTATTATAAATTTAATATATGATTAAAATTTTTCCAGAAAGAAAAGTTCTCTAACAAAATTTTGAGAAAGGGATAACACTAATCTTATACATATTAAATAACTCTTTTGGAAAAAGATATTTCACTGTTTCATCAAGCCAGAATAATGTTGACACCAAAACCTGATGATTCTACAGTCTAGTTATCTCTCATAAACTTTGATATAATAAATTATAATAAAAATATTAGCAAATTAGTTCCAGTGATATATAAAAATGATTACATATCACTAATAGTCAATTACAGAAATCAAGGTAATCTCAACCTTTGAAAATCAATTATATATTACATCTTATTGACTTCAAAGAAAGAAAAATACTAATGATCATCTCAATAGAAGTAGAAAAATGCAATAAAATTCTACAAATATTATTGAGAACAATTTACAAAATTTAAATAAATAGATATACCAAACCATATTAGTTATTTGAGAACTCTAAGTTGAAAATAAGTGACCCCAAGTTGATTTACAGATTTAATAAAATCCAAGTCAAAATCTCAGCTTTTTAAGACAGAAATTGACAAACTGATTCTAAAATTAATAAATGAGCCAATCTTGAAGAAGAAACCCCAAGTTAGAGGATTTAAACTAACAGATAAAAAACACATTGTAACACTACAGTAATAGAAGCAATAGGTTAGAGCAGGGGTCCCCAAACTTTTTACACAGGGGGCCAGTTCACTGTCCCTCAGACTGTTGGAGGGCTGTACTATAAAAAAAAACTATGAACAAATCCCTATGCACACTGCACATATCTTATTTTAAAGTAAAAAAACAAAACGGGAACAAATACAATATTTAAAATAAAGAACAAGTAAATTTAAATCAACAAACTGACCAGTATTTCAATGGGAACTATGCTCCTCTCACTGACCACCAATGAAAGAGGTGCCCCTTCCAGAAGTGCAGCGGGGGCCGGATAAATGGCCTCAGGGGGCCGCATGCGGCCCGCGGGGCCGTAGTTTGGGGACCCCTGGGCTAGAGCCTACAAAACAGGCCCATATCTCAATGCTAACCTTCATTAAGGTAGAACTGTGTGGAAGGATAATCAATTAAAAATCAAATTAAAAATCATGAAGAAATGTAAAATTTTGATTCTTACTTTAGACCTTGTAATAAAACAATAAAACAATTGTAGATGGATTGCATATCTAAAGAAAGCATTTGTTCACACAACAACTTGTACATGCATGTGTATAACAGCTTATTTGTAATTAACCAAAAGTAGCAACAATCCTTGTGTCCCTTAATGGTTGAATAGTTACACAAATTGTGGTACCTCATACCATAGAATACTACTCAACAATAACAAAGGAATGAACTAGATATACACTAACAACTTGATGAATAAATTGGTGAATCTCCAGGAATTTATGCTGAATTAAAAATGCCAATCCCAAAAGATTATACTCATATATGACTCCATATATACTGCTCACAAAAATGAGGGGATATCTTACTGCTTCCTATTCATTTTGAAGTATCCCCTCATCTTTGTGAGCAGTATATAACATTCTTGAAGTGACAAAATTAAAGAAATGGAGAACGGATTAGTGCTTGCTAGAATTTAAGAAGGGGGTGGGTCTTGAGGGAAATAAGTGTCCCTTATATAAAAAAAGGCAATATAAATAATCCTTGTGATGGAAATGTTTCTTATATTGATTGTATCAATTTTAATATCCTGGTTGTGATGTTATACAATAGTTTTGCAACATGTTACTGTGGATGGAAACTGAGTGAAGGATACATGGATTTTCTCTGTATTTTTTCTTACAATTGTATGTGAATCTGTGATTATCTCAAAATACAAACTTTAATATTAAAATATGTAAGCTATAATTATAGGCCTCCGTGTAGATTAGTTTTAAAAAAGTAAAAAATAAAAATAAACCAAAAAAAGGTGATCATTAGTCAAAGAACAGATAACATTTCAAGAATCAGTTAATTAGGCTTTATTCCCTGCTATTATATAGACATGGTTTTAGTGTAATTTCATATGCATTTGAGAAAGCCATTGTTATATGCTCCTTTCTACTGTTGATTTACATACCGCTGAGTTTGCATGATGTAGCAATGAGCCTATACACTCAATCACCTGTAATGAGAAATATAGTAATAATGCCAACTTCTTAAAAAGAAAGTTGAACAACTGAATAGCAACTTATTAATGAGTTCCATAGTCAGTTTGCAGAGCTAGACCAAGATTTGATTGGAATGAACGTAACTAGGAACACTGCAGTATTCTGTAAAAAAGGAAAAGAAAAAAACAATTACTATTTGGGGTAACTTAAGGGAAGTGGCGCTTTATGTAATTGTAAAGAGATGGGTTATGTGCACCTTAGAAAATGAATTATTGGCCCTGGCCGTTTGGCTCAGAAGTAGAGCATGTGGAAGTCCCAGGTTCAATTCCCAGCCAGGGCACACAGGAGAAGCACCCATTTGCTTTTCCACCCTTTCCCCTCTCTTTTCTCTCTATCTCTCTCTTCCTCACCTGCAGCCAAGGCTCCATTGGAGCAAAGTTGGCCCCAGCACTGAGGACAGCTCCATGGCCTCCACCTGAAGCCCTAGAATGGCTCTGATTGCAGCGGAGCATCGCCCCCTGGTGGGCATGCCAGGTGGATCCTGGTCAGGCTCATGCAGGAGTCTGTCTGCCTCCCCATCGCTTCTCACTTCAGAAAAATACAAAAAATAAAATTTAAAAAAATACAAAAGAAAACGTTTTATTTATCTCTGAATATAACATTAGTAATAATGAAAGTATTCTTTAATTGCACCTGGTGACAAAACAAATTGTAACAAATACTTAAAAGTCACTTAATGTTAACTCAGCACAATATTAAAAAGGGCATTTTATCTTTGAGTTTCATGATTTAGAACTTAAGTACTCAAGCTCTATTGTCAGGAAACAACAACAAAAAATAGCTTTCATGAGTTTTACAAATCAGATCCAGAAAAGTGATGACAAACTGCAAGATCATTTTTTATCTATTTCAACAGACACTCCTGAAGGTGTTGACTCTAATAAAGAATGGAAATCAAAGTCAGAAAGTTTCACTAAGTACCTAATTGCCAAAGTACCTAGAGAACATGCTTAATGACCTATTTTCTTCACCTTCGTTCTCTACTGGTTTTCTTTTTAACAAATATTACCGTATGATTATCTATATATATTTTGGGAATGTTGAAAGTTTTCTCATTCTCAGTAAAATTTTTCTTTATAGTCTAACCTTATAAGTAATCTTTTTAAAAGGCCATTGCTGGCATTGGCTCTGTAGCTAGCTCAGTTGGTTGAAGCATTGTCTGGACATGCTGAGGTTTCTGGTTCGAAACCCAGTTAGGATACAAACAAGAGTGAACCAATGATGGGACGAAAAAGTAGAACAACAAAATCAATGTTTCTTAGTCTCTCTGTCTCCCTTCCTAAAAATCAATAAGCAAAATAAATAAATAAATAAAAAGACTGCCACTCATTTATTTTTTAACTGAATAGGCTTCTGACAACCATGTCACTGTTTGGGGATAATCCAATCCTTATTCCCTCTTAGCCAAGCAGGAACTGAGGTGGAATAATTCTGATAAACACAGATCTCAAGATTGCAATTATTTCTCACTCACAACCACAATCTAAATGACTGCAAGTTGGCCCTGGCCGGTTGGCTCAGCGGTAGAGCGTCGGCCTAGCGTGCGGAGGACCCGGGTTCGATCCGGGCCAGGGCACATAGGAGAAGCGCCCATTTGCTTCTCCACCCCTCCGCCGCGCTTTCCTCTCTGTCTCTCTCTTCCCCTCCCGCAGCCAAGGCTCCATTGGAGCAAAGATGGCCCGGGCGCTGGGCATGGCTCTGTGGCCTCTGCCTCAGGCGCTAGAGTGGCTCTGGTCGCAATATGGCGACGCCCAGGATGGGCAGAGCATCGCCCCCTGGGGGGCAGAGCACCGCCCCTGGTGGGCGTGCCGGGTGGATCCCGGTCGGGTGCATGCGGGAGTCTGTCTGACTGTCTCTCCCTGTTTCCAGCTTCAGAAAAATGAAAAAAATAAAAACAAACAAACAAAAATAAATAAATAAATGACTGCAAGTCTATTCTAGTTCTTTTTCCCCCAGGAGAGATGCTGCATTGCCCACTCTTGACCAATATTTACCCATGAACTCTTCGAATCTAGTTGAAATTTCAACTAAATAGGCTTCACAACCACATCGTGCAGCTTGACTCTGGGAGCGTCCCAGCACTTGCTATTTTCTTTTTCTTTCTTTTTCTTTTTTCTGAAGCTGGAAACGAGGAGGAGGCAGTCAGACAGACTCCCGCATGCGCCCGACCAGGATCCACCCAGCACGCCCACCAGGGGGCGATGCTCTGCCAATCCGGGGCGTCGCTCAGTCGCGACCAGAGCCATTCTAGCGCCTGGGGCAGAGGCCAAGGAGCCATCCCCAGCGCCCGGGCCATCTTTTGCTCCATTGGAGCCTCAGCTGCGGGAGGGGAAGAGAGAGACAGAGAGGAAGGAGAGGGGGAGGGGTGGAGAAGCAGATAGGCGCTTCTTCTGTGTGCCCTGGCCGGGAATTGAACCCAGGACTTCCGGACGGCAGGCCAACACTCTACCACTGAGCCAACCAGCCAGGGCCGGCACTTGCTATTTTTGATGTGCAGTAAGGTTCATTCTTTATAATTTGCTTCTGCCACTCAGACCTTCTAATCTGAATAGGACTAGAGAAAAATCTCATGAGGGAAGAGGAGAGGCAGTTAAGGCTCATACTGCACCTGTGTTCTTTCTTGAAGGGTCTGTCCTCTTCCTGAGCGCTGTGATAACATTATATAACAACAGAGGCAACAACTGAGGAGTCTCCCTCACTGCTGGCAGGCTTAAACTATTCAAGCGATTCGAGGAACTAATTAAAGTTTGTCTGAGTTATTGGACTTCAGATAACAAACTCAGTGTTGCTTTCAGCTCAATTCATTAACTAGAATCATGGACTTTAAGGTAGAGCCCAGAAAATGGTTGGTCTAGTTCAGGGGTCCCCAAACTGTGGCCAGCGGCCCCCTGAGGTCATTTATCCAGCCCTCCGTGGACTTCTGGAAGGGGCACCTCTTTCATTGGTGGTCAATGAGCATCTGCATCCTGTGCTCCTGGAGTACTGTATGTGGTGGCGCCACAAAGCTCAGCGTCGCTCACGTACAGTACTACTTTTGTTTTTTGTTTTTTTGTTTTTTTTACTTTAAAATAAGATATCTGCAGTGTGCATAGGGATTTGTTCATAATTTTTTTTTTATAGTCCGGCCCTCCAATGGTCTGAGGGACAGTGAACTGGCTCCCTGTGTAAAAAGTTTGGGGACCCCTGGTCTAGTTAATTACACACTAGCAATTTACATATGCAAATGAGGACTTGTGAAAATCCTTGTGAAGGAAGTGATGTCTACCTCTTAGATTGTAAGCTAACCTGTGAACAGATGTCAAATGAATTGGATAATTACTGTAGGCTGAATGTAGTCACTCTGTTTTTATGGGCAGCTGCATTTTAACAGACTCAAGAAAAGCAAGTGGCAGCACTAACCAGTGAATTGATTTGAAAAGCTGGAAATTGGAGTCTATAAATTTAAGAATATAAGCATTTTACCATGGGACCTACGTATGGTATCTTTAACTTTTTCTAGCCATAGTTCTATTATCACAGTAAATGAGTTTCTGTATATAAAATCATCTTCTAAATATGCTGGTGAAGTGTTCTTTCTTTCTTTTCTTTTCATTTTTTTACAGCAACCTAGAAGTGAATTTTAGAAAACAAAGATATTTGGCAATGGCAAAATTTGTTAATAATGATTGCTTTTCAATAAATGTGTGTATTTGTAATACATACTAATCATCTCACAACAGTTAAAATTTTACTTTCCAGAGAATATCAGATATAAAAGGCCTTATGTTCCAGGCTCCCAGTTCCAATTAGAATAACTATAATAATCAATATTATCCCTACAGGTACTCATGGTAGTGCATAGATATTATTACACAAGAGATGATAAGATTTGCTTGTGCAAAAATTTCCTCAAGCCAATAATATGCCTGAATTTCTTGAAAAGTGTCACCAATTAATCAGGCTACAACATCTTTACTTAAATGTCTTTGCCTTAAGTTAGTTTATCAGATTAACCTGAAACTCCTTAACAAATCCTATAAAAAGGGAACCATAAATAAAAGACTTAGAAGGATGGAGTAGAACATAATAATATAAACTCCTACAGAGCCTTCAAATAGGGATTAGGACTGTATTACATTTATATTGCTGCTGTAACAAATTTAACAGCTTAAAAAAATAAAACGACCCATTGCTAGGGGTTGGTGGGGATGGAGGAGTGAATGGGCACAGCATAGAAGACCTTTAGGGTAGTAAAACTGTTCAGCATGTGAACACATATTATAAATGTATACAACACCAAGAGTGAATCCTCATGTAAACTTTGGACTTGGGTGATTAAGACGTGTTAATGTAAGTTCATCAGTTATAACAAATGCATTGCTCTAGTGGAAGATGTTCATAATGAGGAAGACTATGCATGTGGGGGGCATAAAGTATACTGAAAATCTTTATACCTTCTACTCAATTTTGAAGGAAATGTAAAGCTGCTCTAAAATATATATATATATCATTGGCCAGAAGTCAGAGTACAGTATGATTAGGTTCTCTCCTTAAGTTCTTATAATGCTAAAGTCAAGATATCCAGATGTTCAGGGAAGTATCTGCTTCCAGGCTCAGACATGCTGGTTTACAGAAATCAGTTTCTTGCACAGTGTAGGACTGAGAGGCCTTTATTTCCTTACAGGATGTGGGCCAAGAGTTGTTGCCATACTGTAGACCCACTCCCATTCCTTGGCTTATAGTCTTCTCCAATTTAAAAGCCCACAAATATGTATAGATTCCTAATCTTATTTCTCCTGCTGCTTTTTGATTTGCATCACTCTTCACCTTACCCTTTTGACACCTTCTTCTATTATTAAAAGACTCATGTAGTGACATTTCCACCCCGACAGGTAATCCTGAAAAATCCTCCAATTAAAGTCAACTGATTAGTAACCTTACTTATTATATCTTTAAAGTTCTTTCACTGCAGTCTGTGGACTAGTGTCTGGAAAACTAGGAGTTGGAAATCTCAAGAGAACATCTTTAGAATCTTGCCTGCCATAGGATCCCAGATCCACCTCCATTGCACTGGGTAAAAGTTGGAGAAAGGAAAACAAACTTCACCAATGTTATTTATGGAAAAAAACAACAACAGATAAATCCAAAATTGTTGTTCTTTACAATTTTTAGACATTGAGGTTTTTTTATGGTTGTTTGCTTTTTGTTCTTAATTTAAGATTTACTTCATAATTTAAAGTAAACCTGATCATTGCAGAACATTTGTAGAAAAAAAAAAGAAAAAATGTAAAAAATATCACACATTGTTCCACCACTCAAATACGTATTAAGAACTCATTTGCTTATTTTTACATGCCTTAGAAATAATTGTGCTTATGTGTTTAATCATTTTTTATGCTTAAACATGATTGTAATAACAATTATTTAAATTTCTGAATGGTGATAAAACTATCTGTGGGGAAGTTTATTCCTAGAGACTGTTGGGAGGCATGTAACAATTCATGCCCATCATAAATGATAATAATTCATTGAATTTCTTAGTGGAAGTTTCAACCATGAACCTGAAAGAGGCAACTAGTCAATCTTATCACAGATTTAATCAAATGGCCAGTTCAAACAGATGTGACTTGTAAAGTGGTGACTTCCCTAAATTATACTGTGGGTTGGTGATGTGTTTGTTGTGTTTATAAACTCTGTTTAGCTTTTATCCCCCCTCCCAATTCCTAAGTCTTGTCTTGCTATTTAGTTTCCACAGCCAACTGGAATATAATTCTAAGTAACTGTTTGAAGAAGTTTCTATTTTTCATTTATTTTTTTTTCTTCTTTTCCAAGTGAGAGGAGGGGAGATAGACACCTGCATGCGCCCCAACCAGGATCCACCTGGCAACTCCTGTTTGGGGCCAATGCACTCAAACCAATCGAGCAATGGCTGCAGGAGGGGAAGAGAGAGACCAAGACAGGGAAGGAGGAGGGGGAGGGATGGAGAAGCAGATGATCATTTCTCCTCAGTGCCCTGACCCAGAATTGTACCAAGGACATCCACATGCAGGGCCGACACTATACCACCTACTAGCCAGGGCCTGAAGAAGTTTTTAAAGGCATTTTGTCTAAACCTTAGTACAAATGAAAATGTTTTATTATTGCTTTCACATTTAAAATATATATCAGCTGGTATAAAAAATATTGAATTACAAACTTTTCTCTGTCAAAACTCTAGATCTTTCTGTATTTTGATATTTCATTGCAAGAGAGAAGACTAAATTTAGGATGACTTGTATTCTGCAAATAAGTAGAATTTTCTATCTAAATGCATGTAAGAACTTGCTTTCTGTTATCATTGAAATTAAAAATATATTGCCTGGGCCCTGGCCGGTTGGCTCAGTGGTAGAGCGTCGGCCTGGCGTGTGGAAGTCCCGGGTTTGATTCCCGGCCAGGGCACACAGGAGAGGCGCCCATCTGCTTCTCCACTCCCCCTCCTTCCTCTCTGTCTCTCTCTTTCCCTCCCGCAGCCGAGGCTCCATTGGAGCAAAAAGATGGCCCGGGCGCTGGGGATGGCTCCTTAGCCTCTGCCCCAGGCGCTAGAGTGGCTCTGGTCACAACAGAGCAACGCCCTGGATGGGCAGAGCATCGCCCCCTGGTGGGCGTGCTGGGTGGATCCCGGTCGGGCGCATGCGGAAATCTGTCTGACTGCCTCCCCGTTTCCAGCTTCAGAAAAATACTATATATATATATATATATATATATATATATATATATATATATATATTTTTTTTTTTTTTTTTTTTTTTTTTTTTTTTTTTTTGCCTGACCTGTGGTGGTGCAGTGGATAGAGCATTGACCTGGAACATTGAGGTCACCGGTTCAAAACCCCAGGCTTGCCTGGTCAAGGCACATATGGAAGTTGATGCTTCCTGCTCCTCCCCCCTTTCTCTCTCTCTCATTCTAACTCTCCTCTCTAAAATGAATAAATAAATAAAAATTAAAAATATATATATATTTTAAGGATTTTCTAGATGTAAATCTCTCTCTCTTTCTTTTTTTTTTTTTGTAGCAACATTATTCGTATGTGCATCCTGAATTGTGTAATGGATCAGCAATAAATTCATTTTATACTACTTCTTTTATTATTATTTTGGTATTACCTCCAGGAACACTAAAACCTCTTCATTTAAATCTTACCTTTCTGATTCCATGTGCTCTATATTCCCTGTCATTGCTTTAATCTTGTTTTTCCCTGAATATTCTGGAAAAGTGGCTTTGGAAGAGTGACTAGGTTATTTTCTTCACCAACATCAGTGCAATTTGACAGAGTAAATTCTACTGTATTTTCAATTTCCTTGAAAATGTATCTATGTTATCATCTCTCTTATTACAAAATTCTGTGGGCTGTATATCTGTATTTCTTCCTTCCAAATTATTTCTATTTCTTTTTCATATAAGTTATTCTTTCCTATTTCTTATTAAAGATATCAAACAGGGTTTTACAATTTCCTTCTAGCTCTTACACAAAATCATTTTCAAGAGTTCCTGAGTCTTCAGGAAGATTTGCTCTTACCATTGTTCTACAACATGAATTCATAGTGCCATGTTTGTTTGTATGGCACTTACAAAGGTGAGAGCTATGTCGAAAGGCTGTGTTTGCTAACAGACAACGTATATGAGTACCCTTGATCTTGCCATTTGCTAATTCCAGTGCAATTCAACTTTCTCTTTCTGATGGCTAATTGGGGTGAGGCGGGGGAAGAGAGGGTGGAGGAAGGCTCTAGATTCCAAAATAAATGAACTTAATTAAAAATATTTTATTGAAGGCAGTTCTTTGACTTATAGTGTTGTACACCTCCATTTCGCTTTATGTTTCTCTGAGTAGGGCACTTGTATTACCAAAACTTTTATTATGCATTGGTGACAAAACTAATCTTGACTGCTCTAACTCTGATTATCCTGGCCTAAGGAGAATTCAAAAAGACCTGGTTTTTTATTTATTGATTTTTTTTTTTTTTTTAGAGATAGAGGAGTGAGAGAGAGAGACAGAGAGAGAGAGAAGGGGGAGGAACAGGAAGCATCAACTCCCATATGTGCCTTGACCAGGCAAGCCCAAGGTTTCGAACCGGCGACCTCAGTGTTCCAGGTCGACGCTTTATCCCACTGCGCCACCACAGGTCAGGCCAAAAAAGACCTGGTTTTTGAATCTCTACGCTATCACTTTCTACTGGTATGGCTTTTAGAAAGTTTTTTTTTTTATATAATTTTATTTTTTTAATGGGGTGAAATCAATAAATCAGGATACATATATTCAAAGATAACATGTCCAGGTTATCTTGTCGTTCAATTATGTTGCATACCCATCACCCAAAGTCAGATTGTCCTCTGTCCTCTGTCACCTTCTATCTTGTTTTCTTTGTGCCCCTCCCCCTCCCCCTTTCCCTTTCCCTCTCCCCCCTCCCCCTGTAACCACCACACTCTTATCAATGTCTCTTAGTCTCACTTTTATGTCCCACCTACGTATGGAATAATGCAGTTCCTGGTTTTTTCTGATTTACTTATTTCACTTCGTATAATGTTATCAAGATCCCACCATTTTGCTGTAAATGATCCGATGTCATCATTTCTTATGGCTCAGTAGTATTCCATAGAACTACCTTATGACCCAGCAATCCCTCTACTGGGTATATACCCCCAAAACTCAGAAACATTGATACACAAAGACACATGCAGCCCCATGTTCATTGCAGCATTGTTCACAGTGGCCAAGACATGGAAACAACCAAAAAGCCCATCAATAGATGACTGGATAAAGAAGATGTGGCACATATACACTATGGAATACTACTTAGAAAGTTTCTTAACCTTTGAGTCTGCTTGCTAAAAACTTACTTCTGGATATGATTGTGTGAATTATATATGTATAAAAAAAGATACAAGAAGCTTCCAACACTGGGCATACCACAGAGATAAAAATAGTGAGAAGTTAGATTATTATGACACTCCCAGAGTGAAATAAATCACCAGCAATTACTCTCTCTTCTTGTCCAGGTTTCCCCTCCGAGGGTTTCCCCCTTAGATTTTGACTAAATATGAAAAGCAGATTGACACTGAGGGATGAAGCAGGGGTGTTGAGGTCAGAACTTTGCCTCAATAAGTGTCATACCCTCAGGAAAGAGACAATTAACTGTTTTTTCTTTCGATATAGATCTCAAAAGGCAGAGTGCGTGTTCTAATTGCAGGCAGTGGTATGAAACTATCAATTTTATTTTTTAATTTCATTTCTTCAAGCTTTTTAGTTAGAGAAAATTCTTTATCATTTATTATAACATATTTATAGGCATTCTTTATTGTTAATATGTTTATTTGCATATATATATTCCTTAGAAAAATTTTAGTGGGTAGCTAGTCATCTTCAGAAGCTACTACTGGATACCATTTGGAACAAAAAGCTGTGATTTATAAAATTTTCCTCTTTAACTCAAAATTCTTGAGGTCTTATTGATAAATCTTTCATGTTTTCTTTCAGTTATGTGATAAATCAGTTAAATTCATTTGGGAAACACTGGATTAGGACAAAGAAAATGAATAATTTTTTTATTGCATCACTACTCACAACCTGTAATATGCTATTGTGCATCATTGATCTCAGAAGGCATATAAAGTTTCTCACATCATGGAAAGAGTTTGAGAGGTGACTAGCCACAGTGGACATTCTTGATATACCATCCAGAAACCCCCCATATTCTTCACTGGTACTGTGCCCCTTTCCCCAGAATTTGTTTATATTTCTGCTAAAATGCCCTCACCTGAAAATGTCTTCTAAGGATTGCACTAGGGTACTAGAACTGCTTGCCAGTTGGAAATGCGTAGAAGTTCATATCCTCTTCCGCTGCTATTCCTACCCGTCACACCCTTGACTTGTGGCCAATGGCTGACTGACTGATGAGAGTTCCTTTCCCAGGGAAAACTCTCAGAGTACTCCAAACTCCTATTGGGTTAAGCTGGGACAGCACCTGATCTTACACCCCTACCTGGAGGTCATGTTCCCTGCTCTGCTTTCCACTCCCCCACCTCCCAGTGGTTTCTTCTGGGAGCATATTCTTAATAAATCATTAGCACTCAAATCCTTGGTGCAGGGTGTCTTTCAAAAGGGCAAAACCTAAAGCAATAGAATATTTTGGACCTATGACACAAGAAACAAAAATTAGAAACACTGCTTTATAGTATTAGGATTACATTCAAAATATTTGGAAGTGGGTTTTAGAATCTGTATTTTATTTATTTTTTGTTTGTTTGTTTGTTTTATTTTTTATTTTTTTCAAAGAAAACATTTCCAGGTTATCTTGTCATTTAGTTCTGTTGTATACCCATCACCCAAAGAGAGATTGTCCTCCGTCACCCTCTATCCAGTTTTCTTTGTACTCCTCCTCCTACCCCTTTCCCTCCTTCCCTCCCCCCACACCCCATAACCACCACACTCCTGTCCATGTCTCTTAGTCTCGTTTTTATGTCTCACCAATGTATGGAATCCTGCAGTTCTTGTTTTTTTCTGAGAATCTTTATTTTAATAAGCAGCTCAAGTCACTTAATGAAATTTAATGTTTAAGAATAAAGGGACAAGAAGTATACATTAATTCATATTAAATATGTCCTGATAAAGGTCTTCTACTATTATCTACTGGTTCCAGTTTCTATCACTGCATGCTTCAGAAATATTCCTGTTCTTCCTTTTGAAGACATTTTTTCCTTTACTTTCTCAATTATTTTAAGCAATCACTTCAAGAAAGTTTCACTATCAAAAGTAAAATTTATATTAGCCTATTTGAATTACAAATAATAGTCTATTAGAGCAGGAAAAGACCTTAATAATCATCTACTTTAACCCTGTCATTTTAAATACAAGAAAACTTAAATTTAGAGAATAAAAGTTATGGCCCAAGGTCACATAGCACTGTCTCAAGTTTTTAAAATCCTGGTCAGATATTTAATCTTTACACAAGGGTGCCTTTCTAATTTTACAGATAATGATTGAACAGGAATGCATTATATTTCTGTCATGTTCATTTTAACTATATTTCGATTCACAAAAATATGATCATTGCTCTATATAGAGATCTTATTTAACATTCTGAATCCCACAAATTAAAAACTGATTTTTTGTTTATCTTGATTGTGAGGAAGAACAATATTTAAAAATTCATATATGCAGCAAAATGCAATGAAATTAGTAATATTTCCTTTGACTTCACTTTAAAATTTTTAGCTCTTGTAAAAATCTTAATAATATTGGTCCTAAAACAGAAAGGAGATTACCTAAACATTGATTGCTTAAACACCAAAAAGAAACAAATTTTATAACTTTTCTGTAGCTCAGGTTACCATAAAATTTTTCTTCTGACAAAGACACTTTAAGAATGATGAAAGGCATTATAGTAATTATGGTGGATCTGTCCCAGCAAACTGAGATGTATGGTCATTCTTCTCACGAATGTGTTAGTAGACTGTGTAAATTCTACTTCTCCCCAAAGAGTTCCTCTTTCATCCTCTCACAGACAACTTCTTTTCCTCACTGACCTTCTGTAGCCCTAGGGCATTTCTCTCTTCCATAAACTAAGTTACTTGATTTCTCTCTCTCTCTCTCAGGTGCTCTCTCTCTCTCTCAGTCTATCCTGTACCCCTCACAGCAACTAGAATGATGCGTTTCTAATCACTGATGCCTAATAAGTAATCTTTCAATTCAATTACTAATGAGCCAATCATATATAGACTACTACACTTTAACATGAAAATAACACAAACACATCCAGTTATGCCAAGGTCAAAATTCTGTTTTCTATATTTTGTTACCAAACACAGAGAAATTTAAGATGCAAAGAAGTGACAACCAGTGTTCATTTGTGATGCATATATTAAAGAGCTCCAAAAAGATTTGTTGAAAGAGTAAAATATATGGGTAAGTGTCTTGATTATTTTTTACTTAGATTTTAGATTATATAAAGAATTCAGAGACATTACGGATTTAGTGATGTTAGATATTTCATTAGTTTTCTATTCTCTTCTTGCAACCCAAGCTAAATCTCTCAGTAGTTAATTGTAAAGCCAGTAGCCATGGCCACCATCACAGCAGCCTGGCCCATGCAGGTTCACATTGGATTCAGACAGTCAGTAAAGAAACAATGGAGCCAAAAACTGATGGGCCATCATCTTTAATCCTAGCTTGCACCCAGCGGGCAAGTAAAAACACACACTGGGCTCCAAAACCCACTCTCATTCAGTGCTCACAAAGCTACTGACTTATCTGAGTTTCCTAGAATCAAAGGTTTCTAGCTCACCAAACTTATTCACCTCTGTTCCTCATCTCCTTCCTTCTCCCTGTACAAACTCTGCACAAACTGGCTTCTCACTCAATACTCCGCCATCTTGGCTGCTTCTCCTGGCCTCCACCACATGGCCTTTCTCTGCTCTCCTCTCTAATGCTAATCTCAGGAACCGAGAGAGAGCAAGCTCCTGGTCTGCCCCACTTTATAGTGTAGATTCAAAACCTTTAATTCAATATACAAAATAGGGAAGTCTTTAATACAAAGTCACCTATCTGAGGCATGATGGGATTGTACCACCCTACATCAAAAAGGGTGGGAAAGGTTATGACCTGTGGTGGCGCAGTGGATAAAGCATTGACATGGAATGCTGAGGTCGCTGGTTCAAAACCCTGGGCTTGCCTGGTCAGGGCACATATGGGAGTTGATGCTTCCTGCTCCTCCCTTCTCTTTCTCACTCTCTCTGTCCTCTCTAAAATGAATAAATAAATAAAGTCTTAAAAAAAAAAAAAGGTGGGAAAGGCTTAGTCCTACAACCAAGCCCCAGGCTACAAGGATCCTGCCTGCCCACAGCCCACCCCCAATACACATTAATATCACCTGGGCGACAGGCTTCCATGTGGGCAGCACCATCTTTAACAAAGTGAGCATAATATATTTTACCTGCCCAACACTAATGATTCTTCCAATTACATTACAAATTCTGTGAATATTGATCTCAGTGCAAATATTGGGGAAAACAGAAATTAACAAAAGTAAAAGAAAAATGTAGTGAAAATTCTCTTCATGACTGCCTCCTGTGTAATGTAATACTTTTTGATACTTATGCTAACCAGCATGTCTGTCTCCCTTGTTCTAGTTAACAAAACTATTAAAATTCCAATCCACAGTAATAAAATCAACTAATGCAGTTACTGACACTAAGGCATTAATATTTTTATCATTTTTACATCGCATTCTTCCTTCATGCAGTTCTAGAGAACAGTGGCTATTATTTCAGCCATGTTTCTTTCCACAAACTTCAGAAAATCTTGTAGGTTAAGTAGTAACATTTCCTAACAATTTTAGATATCAGGAACATAATTTGGAATCTATTGACCTTAAAAGTGCTTATTTTGTATTACAGAAAATTTGAAAATGCCTGCAAGGTACAAAAACTGTCAGGTTCATGGGTCAATTTTGTTAACTATCATTGTTAACCATCCCCTAATTAGGTGAATTTGAGAATTCAGAAAGCCTGCCTGTAGACAATTTTATAAATATTTGCTATGAGAAAAGGACATCAAAAAGATTTAAGAAGGATTCAGCATATTTTTAGGCATTTTCATGTAGTATTTTATCCTCCGGTTAACTATGGCAGATACTATGATTTCTGTTCCTGCGAAGAAAAATATACTGACAGAAATGAAGAGATTTGTTCAACGTCTACACGTTCACTAAGTTACAGATCTATGATTCGAACATAGGTTATTTTGTAACTGCAAGTATACTTCTCAGTGTAACAGGGGCTATGAATCCTACTCAGAGGTGAAGTTTATTTCAAAATAACTTTTATTTCAGTTCTTTATTTTTATCAGTATCAGTTGTATAATCAGTTCATTCATGATATGAGGACAAAAATTAGGGTAGTTGGCATAGTGGGGTAGAGGGAAAACAACCTTAAAATTTGAATCTTGTGTAATTTGGGATAAATCACTTAATGTCACTATCAATTATTTTTATCATTCAAATAAAATTTAGAGATCTGTTTCTCAGAATGGTGAAAATTAAATGATAAAATAACAGATATAGCACTTTATAAACTGCAAGATACCATTTATATGTAAGATATTTATTGTTCTAAAACTAGATTAAATATTTAAAATTATCAGGGAGAGAATTTTGTTTTTAAAAGTAGCAACAAAGTGTTTACATATCTGCACATATTGTACATTGTTATGTTCTACATGTCAAATCTCATAAGTCCAACTGTGTACTGAAGACCTAACTTTTTAAGAGTAATGGAGGTATCAGAAATCCAAAATAGAGTATCAAAAATAATTTTTTGTATAAATAATTCTAATTTACTGATTATATGCTTATTTAATGTAAAGCCAGTAGCCAAGGCCAGGGCCACTATCACAGCAGCCCGGCCCATGCAGGTTCGCATTGGATTCGGACAGTCGGTAAAGAAACAACGGAGCCACAAACTGGTGGGCCATAGTCTTTAATTCTAGCTTTCACCTGGCGGGCAAGTAAAAACATACACTGGGCTCCAAAACCCAATTACATTCAGTGCTCACAAAGCCACTGACTTATCCGAGTTTCCTAGAATCAAAGGTTTCTAGCTCACCAGCCTTATTCTCCTCAGTTCCCCATCTCCTTCCTTATCCCAGATACAAACTCTATACAAACTGGCATCTCACTCAGCACTCCACCATCTTGGCTGCTTCTCCTGGCCTCCTCCACGTGGCCTTTCTCTGCTCTCCTCTGCTCTCTCTTCTAATGATAATCTCAGGAACCAAGCACAAGCTCCTGTTCCACCCCTATTTTATAGTGTAGAAATCCAAACCCTTAATCCAATATACAAAACAGGGAAGTCTCCAATACAAAGTCACTCCTCCGAGGAGGCACGATTGGATTGTACCACCTCACATCAAAAAGGGTGAGAAAGGCTTAATCCCAAAACCAAGCCCCAGGCTACAACGATCCCCAACACACATTAATATCACCTGGGCAATGGCCTCACGTGGGCAGCATCATCTTTAACAAAGTGAGCATAATACATTTTATCTACCCAACATATAATAAGTCAGTCTTGTCAGTTTGAATAATTCTCTGAAGATCATACACATTAGTTTGTAACATGATATCTTTCAACTATGAACATGTTTAAGATTATGTAATTATTACTCAATGATTTTGTGAGAGATGAGACATTATTTATTGAAAAATATCCATTTGTGATCACTGATTAAAACTTGGCAGAGAATAAACAATTTATCCCCTATACACCACTTTCTTCTTATGTAGAACTTAAGAACTTGCACTTGACAAAGCATCTAGATGGAAGAGCCAGAAAAATTAAGCACTTTGAATAGAGGGCAGGGTTCAGAAAGGCAGAGGTGTTTTTTTCCCCCACACATTGCATTGCTAATAGGCTCCATCTGCACAGTGACAACTCTAAGGAAAAAAGATAGTAGACAGTAGCAATAAAAATGCATTGAACACATCTTCTGAGACAACTGATGAAGAGAATATACCCTATTTTATACTATTGGTTAATTTCTGTCTTTAGGAGTATAAGGCATTTTTCCAATAATTGTGTAAGGCCCAAGGTAAATCACATTGTGAGCTAATCCTCATTTTGACGTATTTTGTACATCCTAGTAGTATTTTTGCATATATTTGTAAAAGCATTCTTTGACCTTAATTTAAATATTTGTGTGACTATTTTGCAACTTAACTACAAACTGTTAAGTCACTGGATTGTTTTGATCTGGTAGAGTCTGTATTGCTTTATAGCCACAGCTCCTAGGAAGCAGCCCCTCTTCCAAACACAGCTCTAGCTCTTGCCCCTTCAGGTTTAAAGTGGTTGTGATTTCCCTATTATTTCTCTTCCATGTTCATACTCATTAGGCCACTCCTTCACTAAACACATTTTAGTTAATCCCTTTAAAATGAGGCAACTATTTCCTATAGCCCCGACTGATAGAAACAACTTAACATGTTATTCAGATACCAAATCCATTGGAATGTGATGTATGAGTGTTTCTCTAAGTAGCGCATTAAAACATTTTTAAAGAAAAAGTGTATCTCCACTGTCACTTAAAATCAAACATTAAATAAGATATAAATAACTTAAAAAAACAGAATGAATTATAAATTAAATAAAATTAAAACTAGCAATCAAGTAAATTAATTATAATATTTTGTTATAACAAATGTTTCACCAAAAATAAATAGCATTCTAGTCAAATATGATGCCATGAATATAACTGCACATTTTTCTGGTCCTTTCCATTTTCAAACTTTTATGTAAAAGACATCATCATCAGTGCAGGACATCATATGAAACCCCTAGGTGCTATCTTGAGTTCATCTTCTTATCTATCCTCATCCAGTATGCAATTGATGCACTGATTTGTATTTTTTTTATGATTATTAAGTGAGAGGTGAGGAGGCAGAGAGACAGACTCCCGCATGTGCCCCAACTGGGATCCACCCAGTTAAGCCCCCTACCGGGCAATGCTTTTTCCCATCTGAGACAGTTGCTACATTGCTCCGCAACCAAGCCATTTTAGCCCCTGAAGTGAGGCCATAGAGCCATTCTCAGCACCAGGGGCCAACTCGCTCCAACAAATCATGGCTACAGAAGAGGAAAAGAGAGAGAAAGAAGAAAAAAAGAGAGGGAGAAGCAGATGGGCACATCTCCTGTGTGCCCTGACTAGGAATTGAAGCCAGGACTTCCACATGACGTATCAAAGTTATACCATTGAGCCAAACAGCCAGGACATGCACTGATTTCTATTTTAATAACATAATAACACTGTAAATTGGCATTTTCTAAATGTTACATTATTAAATCAACCTAATCTTTCTTTCTTTAGTATTGTCTCATTCCAATGTATCCTTCATTCTAAATCATGTGTCATATTTATAACATGCAAACCTGATCATGTCACTTGCCCTCAAATATTCTAATAGCCTTTTATAGCCCCTTTGATAAAATCAACACCTTTTGCACTATTATAACCCTTATACAATTGGCCCCTGTATGAAATTTCACTTTAATAATATGCACCCACCATGTTACACTCAGTAGTTGAATCATGAGATGCACCTTGACATTCTTCTATAAGTAAACCCTTTGTTGTTTGAGCCTCCACACTTGGAAATTATTTCCCTAACAAATGCTTTCTTTTCCACACTTTTGCCTGGCACAGTATTCAAATCCATATTCAGAGTCTCTTCCTCTAGAATTCCTGCCCTTAATTTTATTATAATTTGGTTTAAATGACCTGATTCTTTCCTCCTACATGTTACAATTTTCAGTTCATGCAGCTGTATGCCTCTCTAAGATTCTGTTAGGAAAGAGAGTTCTATCATGTTTACAGGTCTCTTTCCAGTGTTGGGCATATTGTAGGGATATTAGTGATATTTACTTAATAAGTGAACATATATACAATAAATGATATATTGCATTTAATCCATTACCACATTTCTTGAGATTATTTTTATTTATGTTTTTCTATTTTATCTAAAAATATTAAAATCCTAGACTGTTAAAGGTTCAGTACTATTTCAAAGTTCTTGGTAGTTGTACCTCTAAATAATACTACCTGGAAAAGGAACTTTGGTTATTTTATTTCCCTAATGCTTCAGATACTGATAGAGTCTTTAAAAAAAAAAAGAAGAAGAAGACCTTGAAACTGATAAAACCAATAGGCAAAGTCAAGAAATGTTCTCTTACTTATTACCTTTATAAGAAATATGCTGGTGTCTTATTTTACTAACTAGTGAAAACCATGTTGCTGCTATTTTATACTCTGGGTAACTCTACAGATAACAAATAAAGTAAATTTAATTTAGATTATTTATAAATAATACAGAAGAGTGACTATAAAATAACAATGATCTTATCTTTTCATCCATGAAAAGATTCACACAGTATAAAATCTGCTGTATTGGATTATAATGTGCTACTCAAAATGTAATTTCTATACATAAATGTTTGAAAATCTAAAATTATTTTTAATAAGATGTCTCCAATATAATACTAATTCAAATTATAAGACATGTATACTTTACCTATATTTTTGGTTAAAATGATAAAGTTTTTAAAAATAATCTAGAAAGATGTAAAACATTTTTAATAGAAATATCTTTATGTGGCAATATAGCAAATGCTTTTTATTTCTATGCAGAAACAAATTTTCTAGAATAAGAGAAATTGCTTATTTAAGAAAAGTAAAATATTTCAAATAAAAAAATTCTTCTATGATACTACAACTCTGTATAATACTGTGGATTAAAACAAAGGAATTGAAATAATAGGTAAAAAGAGCAAAGGTATCATCAGTCAGTTTCTAAAATATCAACTTGATTCTTACAAATGTGAAAAACATAAAACATTTTGCCACAAATAATGTGTCTTTTTCTCTCTTATATAGCACCACAAAAAGTAATTCCATTGTCATCTTGAACACTAATTTAGGCCATTTTAACCATCATTATATGATTACTGTATAAATTGATTGTTATTAATCGTGTAGAGATCTTTTAAGTTTTCTGGTCAGTAAACATGCTGCTCTTTCTGTTCATAAAGTAACTGTATTTGCTTCTATTTTTTTTTGAAAGTGTATATGGGCAAAAGGTATTGTGTTCTCTGAAGTAAATCTATTATTATTTATTTTTAGTTAAACTTCTGCACACTTTTGGAAATGACTATCGTGAAAGAAAATTTATTATTGTTGTTATCATTATTATTGACTATTAATTGAAGCTATATATTTGCTAAGCTTTGATGCTTTCATCATTGATCTTTCACAGTAAATTATATCTATGAAGCAATATTTTATGTAACTATATCTAATATGCAGTTATAATGACCTATGGGTTTGGTAACTTCTTTTATTTTGTAATTATACTAAATATATAAAAACATGAACCTGGTTTTTTTATGAAATTGATTTGTAGATAATTTCTAAGTTGGTGCTAACTTGTAATACCTATAAAGCATTATGGACTTAAAATCAAATGCTTAGAGTTGACAATAACAATCTATTTCTCTAACATTCTCAATCATTTATATCATATTGTACATTTACCAGCTGCTAAAATCAAGACCCAAGATTATGTCAATTATTAACATTAAAATGAAACTGAAAACAAAGGAAATACTCTCTAATTTATATGTAAAAAAACATATTAAATTATCAATTACTAAATAAGTCCCTCTTAGAAATAAGTTGTTTCTACTTAACTTGTAAGGTTCCTAAGAAAAACAACATCTTCAAAAACATTACTCATATCACATCTGATTTTCAGTTCCAAATCTGCAATATAACCAAAGCCTTTTCGAGGTTAACATATCAGGAATTGCTATAGCTCTTACAGACAGATAGATCAAAAGCAGGGGGATACATAGGAGTCAACAGACTGGACTACTAGTGCTGCAGGCTCTGCAGGGAAAAGCCTCGCCACACGCCTCTGGGTCTGAATGTTGAAGCTGTGGTCTGTGTATTAGGCAGACCTTTTTCTGCTTTCTTTGAAGTCACTGTAACCCCAACCTTATAGTAGACAAATGCAAACAGCACCGGGAGTCCATGCATATTAATATTGTATCTCTAGATCTACTAAACTTTACCACCATAATTTTAAAATAACATTATAAACAGCATTAAAAATAAACTTTAAAATGTGAGCAGGTTGTACTAGAGAGTTATTTCATTAATTAAGAAACAGACACATTTTCAATAATCTTAAGTCCCTGGAAAACAGAAATACACAATGCCAGTCTCAAACTCTGCTTTTGCCATTAGTGTAGTGTGCAGCAGCAGGCCAAGTGTGAAGTTCTGGAGGGTTGGTTGGAGTGTTAAAGAAACTGATCTAAAATCTAAAAGCAGCCGAGTGAATCAAAGACCAAGAACATCTCTGGCTTCACCTGTGTGCTTCACACACACCTTGACTTTTTCAGAGGGGTCCATGATCCAAACTTGCAGAACACTGTACACCACAGGTACAGAGCATTGTTAATAACTTTATGATAAAAACATTTAAATTCTATATTTGGTTGACCCAGATAGAGAATACCATCAGAAAAAACACTGCACTCCCCAGGAAACCGAGGACTGGTCTGAACTGGGTTCACTGAATTTGGTCTGTTATCTCCTAGTAACCAGAGAAAGGCCACTACTAGATTCCACAAATAGAAAAGGTTACAAGTTTAATTTTTTTCCCAACTATTTTACTTAGTTTCTTCCCCTTTGATTCAATGTTCAATGCAGTAAATTTATTCTTTCCTTCAAGACCTTTGAAGTAAAATGAAACTTCAAAATAATGAGAAATGGATTATTCATAATTATATCTGACATTGTAAAAAAAAATTATCACAGTGGGCAAAGCTCAGAGATACTGTGTAGATCATGATAACTCCAGTTTATATGTATAAAGTCAGAGACATGAAGAAATAATGTGATAACAGAACATAGTATATCTTCAAAGCAAATCATTGCTTCCATATGCATATTTGCAGCAATGGAAAAAGTTGTTCAAAACAGAGAACAAATAAATATTTATTAGAAAAGTCAATGAAAATGAATTCAGGGGAAAAAAAAGGGAGGGTGAAAGAAATATCAAGTATGTGTTGCTGTAAATAACAATATTCACATCGGTAAGTCAAAAAAATGAGCATTCATGGTTTACTTTAGCCAGACACATAACACTGAAATATCATAAGGTTAAAACTCAGTCATCTACATTTTAGGTATGTATAGATTTAGGTAGTAGTGTTGTAAAGTACCCAAAAGCCAAAATTGATATTGATATTCTGGGAGGAAAGGTCAGGCTTTCCTATCAGGCTTTCCTGTCCCGTCGTCCCTCCTTTAGGGAGGGGAGGGAGAAGAATGTAGAAGTTTCTGGTTTGCAAGAACAATGGGTCATTCAGTTTTAAATCTAAAATAAAGCCCTGGCCAGTTGGCTCAGCGGTAGAGCGTCGGCCTGGCGTGCGGGGGACCAGGGTTCGATTCCTGGCCAGGGCACATAGGAGAAGCGCCCATTTGCTTCTCCACCCCCCCCTCCTTCCTCTCTGTCTCTCTCTTCCCCTCCCACAGCCAAGGCTCCATTGGAGCAAAGATAGCCCGGGTGCTGGGGATGGCTCCTCGGCCTCTGCCCCAGGTGCTAGAGTGGTTCTGGTCGCTGCAGAGCAACGCCCCGGAGGGGCAGAGCATCCCCCCCTGGTGGGCAGAGCGTTGCCCCTGGTGGGTGTGCCAGGTGGATCCCGGTCGGGCGCATGCGGGAGTCTGTCTGACTGTCTCTCCTCGTTTCCAGCTTCAGAAAAAAAAAAGAAGAAAAAAAAAAAGAAAAAAAAATCTAAAATAAAGGTTAACCTAGAAATTTATTCTCTTTCAATAGGAGGCAGCATTTACATACCACCTTGCATTGATTATAGTTCCTCCCCCTCCCTGGAATCTTGAGGGTAAATACCTCTAGGCTAGTGAGGGAAGATGAACCCTGAAAGATTTGAAAATATCTTTGATTGTGTTACCTTGAGAGTCTTAATGTTTCTGTGTATCCCCTAAACCAGTGGTCCCCAACATTTTTTGGGCCACGGACCAGTTTAATGTCAGAAAATATTTTCATGGACCGACCTTTAGGGTGAGATGGATAAATGTATCACATGACCGAGACAATTATTCTTTTTCAATTATTTAAGACTTACTGCACAGTAGTTGTGTACTGGATATTATGCTATGCCCAGAGTATAATATTGTACCAAACATTAATGACTTCTTCCCAGAGAAAGCTTACAGTCCAGTGAGAATCAGATAATGCAGCTAGAATAGAACCTTGTGTATTATTCATACAAAACAGAAACTGCACCACTTAACATTAAATAGCTGCTCTATGCTCACTCACAGCTACCTTCTCACATACATGCCTATGCAATAATGTACTTTTCTTATCTTTTCAATTAATATCATTCCTTAAAAGCTACATTATTAGTTGTTCTCCATGTACATTCTTGTATTATTCAGGTTTCTCAGGAAATGTATTTGTAAATTGACTGAGTCATAAAAGTATAATAATTTTGATAATTCTCACTTAGGTAACTGTTAGGTTAATAGTCAAGTATCAAGTTGCACAATTAAGTCTTCTCATTTAGTTTTTTTCTGTAAGGGCTTTATTTTTAACATCCGGCTTAGTTACATTCCATTTTAAAATACTCTATCTCGTATTCTAAAAATTTGGTACTATAAGAAATATTTTTAAAAGCAATATATATATTGTTAAATTGTGATAGGAGCAATTGAGAATAAAAGGTAATCTCAGTTTTATGACTACTGTGAACTAGATGGCATAAAAAATCAGTAGGCACATGGGAGAAATAAAGACAAGTATCATTAATTGACACAGTTACAGTAAAGAAGTTAAACTCAATTCTCCATTGTAATATAATCATCTATTACATTTGGAGGAGGGAATATTCTTCACATTATACATTACATGTGTTGATTTTTTATCTTCAAAATGTTTTAGCATTTGCAGAAAAAGTCCTATTTTCACTTAGTATTGATAAAACATTAAAATAATTCACTATAATTCTTCTGATTGTTCCTAATCATAAACAAATCATCTGATAATTTATAACAGTGAAACTAAATAATAATTAAAATTTTTCTTTCTAAGTAGTCTCCCTCAGATTGCTTTTTTTCACACCACTCCAAATTACTCTGAGGGGAAAAACCGGAAAGTTAAATGGAATTTATTGTTGGTTTAGATGCCTACCAAAATTCCAACTGAATTTCTTTGTTCAGATATTATATAACTACCAATTGTTAGTCTATAAAGCAAGTTTAGAAGCATAACATTACATTTTAGCTCTCTTTTTGCTCCATAACTAACCTTATATTCATCTAATAAAATTGTACCCTAACCCCTCAAGCTCTTATCCCAACATTAATAACCATTCGTATCTAATTCAGTCTTCAAAATTTCTCCAGCCACCTGGCCCAATTGTGTTTCAAAACCTCCGGCTTTGTGTTTTGGATTCTCACATTATCTTTAAACAGTAACTAAGGTATTTAAAAGAGCCCTGTCAGCTTGTCTGGTTCTACTTTTGATTTGCCTTAAAATCGCTATAATTGAAAGAGAAACTGTTAGAATGAACCATGACCCTCCTATCTTCTTGCAATTTATGAGGGAGAGATGAAAAAAGTGTAGGAAATTACTTCCATCCTAGAAAGTAGTGAATGTTTAACCTAGCCTTTGTCAAGCCAGGAATCTGTTTGTATACTGAACATTGTCATCCTGCATATTTCTGAAAGTTAATTATCTAACTATTCCTATTCAGTTATCTACTTACTCTAGTATTTACAAATTACTTAATAGGATTGGTTTCTTAAAAAAAATTAATTCCTGAATTAACAGGCAAGAATAACCAGATTTATAGCCCTGTTCTCCTAGTAGTCACTTATTCTATCTGATAAGTTGGTCTTTCATAATAAAAGATATATATTAAATTACCCATAATATAGATATTAATTATTAAAAAGTCATAAATCCAAACCTAAATTTTATGCATTTTTAGGAGGGAGAAAAGGACAATAAACAAAAATCAGCTAGAGTCAACAAAATCTGTTAATATTGATTCAAGATGAAGCAAATGATAACGATGAGAAGGGAGAGGAGAGGAGAGGAGAGGAGAGGAGAGGAGAGGAGAGGAGAGGAGAGGAGAGGAGAGGAGAGGAGAGGAGAGGAGAGGAGAGGAGAGGAGAGGAGAGGGGAGGGGAGGGGAGGGGAGGGGAGGGGAGGGGAGGGGAGGGGAGGAGAAGGGGGGAGGGGAGGGGAGGGGAGGGGAGGGGGAAGGTGAGAGGAGGGGAGGGGAGGGGAGGGGGAAGGGGAGGGGGGAAGGGGAGGGGAGGGGAGGGGAGGAGAGAAAGAAGAAGAGAGGAGTGGAATACAAGACAGAGAGAGGAGGAGGGAGAGAGAAAAGTTAGGAAAGAGAGATCAGAGAAATGAATACTCAGAGTAAAGTTAGGCTGGTGTGCTTTCTTCTTGAAGCTGGAGAGAGCTGCCTAGAGTCAGAAGAAATTTCACCTCTTCAACCTCATTGGAGCTCTGCTAGGAAGTTCAAACAAAATGAAACATTCACTGAACCATATTTTGTAGTTCACTATCTAAGTGACTATCCCACAATAAGGGCTTGGTAATTATATTTCATTTATTTAAGCTATTTTCTAATTTTCTTAACTATTCTTTACATGTGGACTTCTGAGATACATGTTCTGAAGGATTTACAGATAATTCATGCCTACTAGCCTGCAT
Organism: Saccopteryx bilineata; assembly: GCF_036850765.1. Lineage (NCBI taxonomy): Eukaryota > Metazoa > Chordata > Mammalia > Chiroptera > Emballonuridae > Saccopteryx > Saccopteryx bilineata. Next base: position 11,685,219 of record NC_089501.1, on the reverse strand, counting down.
CATTTTGTTTTCTATTGCTTAATGTTATGCTAGTGCTTACTAACCATAAAATACCAGTGTAATAATATCAAGCATTAAGAAAGGTTATAAGAAACACACTCTAGACAACTTGATATATATAGAGACAGTGTTGGAGAAGAGATTTCAATATCTTAATATAAACTTAATATAAATTTCCCTGACCCATGGAAAAAAGTGTTCTTTGGTATTAGTACCAGGAATAGTTGTACTTTTCCTATCTAATAATTATGCTTTTGTCTTTTTAAATCTGAGAATCATGTAGCTCTTTATATGTCTCTATTTTGAGTACCAAAAACACTGAACCAAATTTGGATCTCACACATAGCATATGCACAAGGCATAATAACATATTTTGGGTAATGATCTCAATACTGGTTTCAATATTCAATATTGAGCTAATTTTTGTGACTGTGAATCTATCACTGGGGAACAAAATTTTTGTTGCATCCACAAAAACACTTGCTTTTACCTAATTCGAGTGTGCTGATCTCAAATCTGACATTAGTTTTTCTCTGTAAACTACAGTTTTTTTGCAATTCAAGATTTTAGGTTTTCATCTTATTGTAAACTTTTCAACATTTAGTTTAACATAATGAAGTAGAATATCTTCTTGGGCATCATTTTTGTGAAGACATAATAATTTACATAATGCAGTAAATATACTAATACACTAAAAAATATTGCATTAGAATTTGCCTACAATTTCAAAATAGAACATATTAAAACACTTATTTAATCATAAAATTTGCTCAAAACTTATTTAAATTCTATTCAGGCAAAAATTTGCGCTTGTAGCTCTTGCATTTGTGTACTTGTTGAGGACAATCTCATTTCATGCTCCAGCAGTAGTCTGCTCATCACTAACAGCTCCAAGATTTGGGGGAAATTTATCAAGGTTACTATTCAGGAAGTGAATCTTAATGCTCATGTTACATCCAATGTCGCAAAAAGCCAACAGCATCCTTTGAATCAGAATTCATAGTTTTCTGCTTTTTGTGTTGCCAAGGAAGTTCTTTGTAACTGCCACAAAAGACTGCCATGCTGCTTTCTCCTCCTTACTCATCTTCCTGGCAAATTCTTCGCCACATATGAGGGTTCGAATTTGAGGTCCATTGAATACACCTGCTTTTATCTTCTCAAAAGACAATGCAGGAAAAGCAAAAATAATATGCTGAAGGCATTCACTTTCTTTATTCAAAGCCAAACAAACTCCTTCATTAAGCCAAGTTTGATGTGAAGTGGGGGAAAAATGATCCTGTCTCGATTAACTACAGGTTCACTCACAATATTGTGCATCCCTACTTCCAGAGCTTCACATTTTGGTCACTCCTTCTGTGTCCACTGTTTATCCCGATCTCGGCTGTCCCACAAACACAGAAAGCAAGGATACTTCGTGAAACCTCTCTGTTGTCCTAGCAGGAAATTTACAATTTTAAGATCCACACAAATGATCCAGTTATGCTCCTCATACTTCATAAAGTTGAGGACAATTTTTATGTCATTATAATCTTCTCGCAGATGAGTTGAATCACCAATTGGAACTGCTGCATAAACATTATCATTGTGTAGGAGAACACATTTCAGACTTTGCTTAGAGCTGTCAAGAAATAGCCACCATTCTGTTGGACTGTAAGTGGTAACACCTAGCTGGCTGAGAAGACTATTGATATCATGACAGTAAACAAAGTGTTTGTCTTTGGAAAAAAAGTCCACAAAAATTTGTTCACACTTCCTGAAATGGGATACTTTAGCTGACCAGTGAAGTACATTCTTTTCTTAAAGCCTGGAGGCTAATAACCCAGCTGCTTTCTTTGATAGGCTCAAATCTCTTACTAAGTCATTTAATTTGGATTGGCTAAACTGCTGAGGAGTTAATGACTGCTTGGCATCAGAAGAAGACCTTTCAGATTCTACAACCATTTCCTCATGCATCTTATCAAAATACACTTGACCACCATGTTCACTTTCTTTGTCCTTAGAAGAAATAAAACCATTGAAAACTGGAACCGGGAGTGTCTCAGAGTGTGGGATAGGTCGTATTGCTGAAGGAATATTAGGATATGCAATCATATGCTGTTTTCTTCTTGCTGATGCCCTTTGTATGGATCATACAGAAATAACAGTCACTGCTGTGGTCCTTAGATTCACACCAAACCATGGGAATACCAAAAGGCATTCCTTTGCATTTTCCTTTTGTCTAGTTACAAAGAATTTCCTCACAATTACAACACACAATATGAGAAGCCCAATTCTTGTCTTGATCACCAAGGGGAACTTGAAAATCGGCAATATATGCATGTATCACAAATGATGAAATATTGCTCCTTTGAAGTTGAAGTGTGTAACAGTCACATATATAACAGAAGGTGTCAGGACTATTCTTGCATTTACACCTACTCGAAGAAGCCATGATTCAATCTTAAAACAAAATAAGAGGATGTTTTTATTAGATAATAATTTTTTACATTTAAAAACAACTACAATTATTTAAAAGTGATGTTTGTAAAACATTAATTGCCTTGTGGTTATGTTCAATCCAAGAGTTGTTGCCCTTTAGCTCCAATTAAAAAGCCAATGCAGGCCCTGGTCAGTTGGCTCAGTGGTAGAGCATTGGCTTGGCGTGCAGGAGCCCCAGGTTCGATTCCCAGCCAGGGCACACATGAGAAGTGCCCATCTGCTTCTCCACCCCCCCTCTCCTTTCTCTCTGTCTCTCTCTTCCCCTCCTGCAGCCAGGGCTCCATTGGAGCAAAGTTGTCCTGGGCACTGAGGAAGGCTCCATGGCCTCTGCTTCAGTGCTAGAGTGGCTCTGGTTGCAACAGAGCAATGCTCAAGATGGGCAGAGCATCACCTCCTGGTGGGCATGCCAGGTGGATCCCGGTCCGGTGCATGTGGGAGTCTGACTGCCTCCCCCCGTTTTCAGCTTCGGAAAAATGCAAAAAACAAAACAAAAACAAACAAACAAACAAAAAAACCCAATGCATACCATTAACTGTAACAAAAAGAAATTAAAATTGCATAAAAACTAGAGCATGCACCAAAAAATGGATTTCAGATTTGGAATCAGAAATGCAGAAATATATAGAAACAGTTCTAAAACCTCATGCAAGAGAAAATGGAAAAAAATATTGTTCCCCAGTGTTATATAACTTAATAGAATGTAAATTGGAGGAAATAAAGGCATTGAAGAAAAAAGCATAAGGTAAACTTGAGAAATAAATATTTTAGCTAAATGATTCTGGCCTAATCATGTTCTCAGTTTATAAAGCTTATCTTTTTTCTAATTCATTTTTAACTAATTTTAGAGAATTAAAATATAATTTTACATCATTTAGTAATGTGTAGGGCTCAGTGTAACAAAAAGTCATATAAACATAGACTTCCAAAAATTAATCAATTTGTTTTTCGTATTCAATATCAGGTTCCAGGGTTGGATAACCTAAATATAACTACTTTAGGATGTCTCATTGTCATAGACTTATGTATCTTTTTGACTGGCAATTTTTGCGTGATCTCAGAATGTGTGTTCAGGTATGAAATCTATTTTTCAGACAAAAGAAAACAAAGAAAGATAAAAAGGATACTTTCTATAGGGACTTCTTTCTATGCCTCACTTACTAGAACTGTGTCATTAGGTCCCCTGTAGTGCAAAAAATAAATAAATAAGTAAATAAATGCTTAAAAATAAACTTTTTGAAATATCTAATCATCATTAAATTAATACAAATAAAAAGAAGATTAGACTGGGTATTGAAAATGCCACAAAAGTATATTCCATATTTTGTTTTAATTATATTTATTTAAATGTAATTTTTTGAGTCTTCTCTTTTTTCTTACTTGAAAAAATGTAATTATTTCCCCTACAAATAATTCTTGTGACTTTAAATAAAGTATAATATTTAAACTTGCTGTCTGACCTGTAGTGGCGCAGTGGATAAAGCGTCGACCTGGAAATGCTGAGGTTGCCGGTTCAAAACCCTGGGCTTGCCTGGTCAAGGCACATATGGGAGTTGATGCTTCCAGCTCCTCCCCCTTCTTTCTCTCTGTCTCTCTCTTTCTCTCTCTCTCTCTCCTCTCTAAAAATGAATAAATAAAATAAAAAAAATAAAAAAATAAAAAATAAATAAAATTTTAAACTTGCCTGTCATATAATAAATGTTTAATATATGCCAATTATTTTTTCTCTAAAGTAGGTATTCAAACAGAAACCATGGAACTATTCATTTAAAATAGTCAATTATTAAAAAAAAATTTAAAGCAAAGAAATATGGGGGGGAAATCTTAGTTTAAAATGTAAGCAATATTTATGCCAAGTACAAACTATTTTACACATTTCCTATATTGTCTGTAACTTAAGAATTTAATATACCAGAATGTGATTTTCGGAGTAATATGACTAACATATAATAAACTAAATTATGCCAACTTCATAGCCTTTAAATATCAAGAAAAACACAAATTTGTATCTGTAGATTTTCTGCTAACATTTCAGAAATTGACTATAGCAATGACACTATTCTTTTTTCCCCGATTTTTATATCTTCCTTTCAGTTGTTGAAAACTGTGCCATGTCCCTCTGGGAAGAGAAAAAATTCTAAAGAGCACATCATGACACACTGTTTCAGAAAAGAAAAATAGGTTCCTGAAAATATATCATGAAATCAATATATTTCCACAAGTGACCAGCTTAATCACCCAACCTTCCAGTCAAAAGGATTCTAATTGAAATGCTGTGCTTCCTCTCTGTCTTCAAAACTCTGAGTTTGCTCAACAATACATTGACCATTTTATAGAAGTAAGTAGATCTAGAGAGCTATGTATTGACTTGAAAGAACATTGCAAGTCTAGCCAGAAGGCTGCAATGCCTGTGCTTAGAAGTAATCAATAAAAAAAAATCGTATTCATAGTTTTCTCTATTTATTTCTGTCAGATGTATTATGGAGATCCTTTACATTCTAAGAGTGGCATAAATGTAGCAAGAATAAATTTTCTACTAGATAATGGTGCTATCTGCCTTTGCAAAAGCCCCTCAAAAGTTGCAATTATTAGTGTTCTGTCAAAAATAAAAAAGCACGACTTTTCTACTATAATAAATGGCAAGAAAGCCCCATGAATTTTAGAGAAAGATAATATGTGTGTGAAATATTTAAAGTTCTTTTTCCAATATCTCTTATATAAGATTTCTTTCACCAACCTCTAAGAAACTTATTAGAAACAGAAAACACCATTTTCACATTTTTTCTCAGAAAAAAATGGTAAAATAATGATGAGAATAACTTAAAGGAAACTATCACAATTTGGCTGTTTACTTGGTAAACAGATGTACTGCCCTTGTGTCATTCTCTCCCTGAGGAACACATGCCTACCTTTTTCACATAACAAAAGAACTGGTCTTATTTCTGTAACTGGTCCAGCATTACCGTTTCAGGCTATTTTAGGTAAAAGAGTCTCCTTTGGAGAGTGATGTATGGCTGACAATATCCTCCACTTGGAACTTCTGTTCTGATCAAGATGATTGAGACAATAACTCTTTATTGTTTCTTGATTAGGGTTGTGTCTCTGCACACTGTCAAACACTTCTGTGTTATCATGTACTACCTACCTAACTAAATCAATTCTTTTTATCTTAAATTAAGCCACAAAGTATGTGAGTTTCTAAGTCAAGTATTAAGACCCAAACAGTCATATAATACTAATAAATGCATCTTTTAATACTTTCTTGCATTGTTTATATTTATTTTTTACATTTATTTGGGGGTTATGCTGTTCACTTTAAATTCTTAACATTTCACATCAAATTAATGTGCACAAGTCCTTCAGCAATAACAATATACATTTCTTTTATTATAGATATCAGCTCTGACATGCTCCCAGCTTCTGACCTTAGGTAAGTTACCTAACCTCCATAAATTTCAATCTCTACAATATTAAAATGGATATAATAACAGCTTCAATTTTATATAAGATAATATTATATGTCATTATATTTGAAACATTATTTTATAGCTCTTAATGGGGGATCAAAGTCTTTAAACTATTTATTCCTCTCATCAGAAAGAAAAAGAGCAGAAAACATCCTCAAAAAAAGAGATCAGTATATCAACAGCAGAGACACTTTATATATTGGAACTACCACATGCAGCTTGGCTAGAGTGAGAGTTATAAAGAAGATCAGAGTATCTATCAAGACCAGAGGGATGTTTGAAGATGAAATTGTAGTGGACTTAGGAAATTTGGATTTTAGCCTATATTGACCAACCAATTTAAGTAGAGACCAATATGGTCATTTCTGTTTTGGTAAAAGATATCTAAATGTATAAGATGAAGTAGACATGCACAAGACCAGAAACAGGGGCATTAATTCTTAAACCACTGCAATAGTACAGATATAGAAATAATTAAATGTTTACTAAAGCACAGGGAATGAGGTTAGGGATGAGAGTAGGAAGAGAGATTTTTTAGCAAATAGAATTTGGGGGCTAGATGGATGAAGCAAGCAAGGGAACATCAGAAAGTATGTACCTATGACCTGGGAGACATTTGTGCTGGAAGTTTCGATTTGGGAAACAAATCTGAATCAGATCATGTGAGCTGCTGAGATGTTCCAGAGAGTATATAGAGGGAGACAAGAAAGCAAAACGACGATATTAAGAACATAGAAATGCCATGACCCTGTCTCTATTTTTAATTATTAATCTAATCATCCAAGGTTAACAGAACAAAATGAATCAAGAGAAATAAATAAAAATAAGCGATGACACATTTTGTTGATTAGGTCATGGGAAAACTGTATGAGACATTTACAGGACTGTTTGTTTAACTCTTTTCTTCTCCTGGAGATTGTCTCCATTCTTAACCTTGGGACACTGCTCTTTCTGTAGTTACAACTGACTGGTCCAGAGAGGTCATGAAACCTGACCTTACCTCATTGCCAGGAACGTATTAAGTATTAAATGTATTATTCCTTAAGAATTTAGGAAATTGTTTGTACCGCCCTTCCGCTCAGCAGAGGGCGCCTTCCTAAAGAATCCGTTGTACTCCTAAACATTGGCCATGTTCCTTCCAGCATGCTGGGTTGGACTGGGTTTGTACCTCCTCTCTGATGGATCAGGCATTTATCCCACTTCTGAATGCTCCGCTTTTTCAGCTTCCAGAAAGGAGGAAAAGATTCTCAGAGGTTGTTGTTCCTGGGGCAGAGAAGCTCTACAGAACTGTCATTGACCAGAACTGGATCATTGTTTCCCCCCGGAGCTTTGAGAAAGAACATCCCGAGGCAAGATGGCGGTGGAGTCTCGGCCGCTGCCCCGGGTCCGGCATAGCTCAGGGGTATTGGGCTGAGGCGATAGTACCCGCGCAGCTCCGATCCCGAGCGCAGGGGCTTCGAGCAGACAAAGAGCAGGCAAGCCCCTCGGAAGTGAGAAGCTGCCTTGGCTGTGAGTCCTCTGCAAGATCACTAATGATTACGTGGCATTTCCGCGACACAGGCAGGTCCTCAGGGTTTGTGCAAGTTTGTAAACATGTTCACCATTTCTCAGACCTCGAGAGCCTGGTTCATTGACAGAGCCCGTCAGGCCCAAGAGGAAAGACTTGTGCAGAAGGAGCAGGAGCGGGCCACTGTCGGGATTCAGGCCCACGTCCGGAGTTTTCTCTGTCAGAGCTGGCTGCAGAGAGAGATCCGGAGAGAGATCGATGAGTTTTTTAAAGCAGATGACTCTGGGTCCAGTAAAATAAGTAAACTTTGTATTTTTAAGATTGCCAGGAAACTGCTGTTCTTGTTCAGAATTAAAGAGGACAATGAGAAATTTGAAAAGTTGTGTCGCTGTATCCTGAGCAGCATGGATGCTGAGAATGAACCCAAGGTGTGGTATGTGTTCCTGGTTCTCTCCAAGGATCTCACCCTCTTATGGATTAAACAGATCAAGGGCATTCTGTGGTATTTCTGTGAGTTTCTTGAGCAGCTCAAGCCTGAAATCTTACAAGACTCCAGACTGGTCACCCTGTACCTCACGATGCTTGTCACCTTCACGGACACTTCAACATGGAAAATTCTCCAGGGAAAAAGTGAGAGTCTCCGACCAGCCATGAACCACATTTGCGCAAATATGGGACATTTCAACCAGCACGGACTTTATTCTGTGCTGCAGGCACTGCTGACCCACGGCCTGGCGTGGCCCCGGCCCTGTCTGTCCAGGGACATTGCGGCCTTCTCGCTGGCGCTGTGCACTGTGATTGCTGCACAGTTTTCAGACAATCTGCTTCGGCAGTTCCTCACCCACATCATGTCTGTGTCTGCTCTCATGACTCATCTCAGCCTGGTGACCCCTGAGCACCTCACCATCTTAGAATCTCATGACATGTTTCATAAATTCATCACCTTTTTAAGAGATAAGGATTGATGCCGTGATGCCTGTGAAAGTTTAGAAGGATGCCATACGCTTTGTCTGATGGGCAACTTCCTGCGCTTGGGCTCCCTTAGCCCCCGAGTGTTAGAGGAGGAGAGGGATGGTTTCGTGAGTTTGCTCACCCAGATGCTGTGCTACTGTCAGAAGTATGTGTCCCAGAAGAAGTCCAACCTGACCTACTGGCACCCTGTCCTGGGCTGGTTCTCCCAATCTGTGGACTATGGCCTTAACAAATCCATGCCTTTAATCACCAAACAGCTGCAGGTCCTGTGGGGGGTGCCTCTGATCCCAACCTTCTTCAGTGACATCCTGAGCAAGAAGCTGCTGGGGAACCAGGATCCGGAGGCCCACGTGCAGCCAGCTTCCCCCAGAATGTGCTTCCCATGAAGAATCTCCTGAAGGGGGCATTTCAGAAGTCTGCATCAGAGTGGAACATTCTCAAGCCCATGGGGGGGTAAACGCATTGACTCTGTGGAGGTACAGAAGGTTTGCAACATCTGTGTCCTCTATCAGACCTCACTGACCACTCTGACCCAGATCTGGCTGCAGATACTCACAGGTCTCACCTTGATGACCTGCTGCCCAAACTGTGGGCATTTATCTGTGAGCTGGGGCCCCACGGAGGGTTAAAGCCCTTCTTCGAGTGCCTCAACAATGACACTGAGGAGTCTAGGCAGCTCTTGGCCATGCTGATGCTGTTCTGTGACTGTTTCTGGCACCTCACCACGATCCTTGATGACATTGAAGTTTACGAAGAACAAATTTCATTCAAACTGGAAGAGCTGGTCACCATCTCCTCTTTCCTGAACTCCTTCGTGTTTAAGATGATCTGGGATGGGATCGTAGAGAATGCCAAGGGCAAGACCCTGGAGCTGTTCCAGTCCATCCACGGCTGGCCGATGATGCTGTATGAGCGGGACTGTCAGCACCACTTTGCCCCTGAGGACCACTGGTTGCAGAAGGATCTCAAACCTAGTGTGCTCTTTCAAGAACTGGAAAAGGATAGAAAATGTGCCCAGCTGATCCTGCAGTACATCCCTCATGTCATTCCTCACAAAAACAGAGTTCTCCTGTTCCAAAACATGGTTACCAAGGAGAAGGAGAGGCTGGGGCTCATGGAGACCAGCTCCGTTAATAAAAATTTTTAAATGAATTAAAAAAAAAAAGAATTTAGAAAATTAATTTTAAAAATACAACTATTAATAAAAAAATTACAAAGTTGGTATGAAAATCAGTTATTCCAGAGAACATGTCACCTGTAGGTTTGGAACTTTAAAAGACATTGTAGAGGAACACAAAAATCAAGGAACTGCCACTCCCTAGGTCTCTTTATGCAGAAAAGAGAATGAGGTTGAAAAATTTAGGTGAAGTTTGAGAATCTCAGAAAAACTAGTATGGTGCAAGTTCTGAAATATAGCAGGGGGAACCTGCTTTATTAGGAAATAACAAAAATTATTTCTGTTTAGGATCCAATGAAGAATTAACAAACAAAAAAACAAACAAACAAAATATATAGGTAAGGCACAGTGGATCAGGCTTCTGAAGCACAGGAAACCTTGAAAGACTAAAAGAAATGAGAACGACAACATGACAATGGAGTACGTGAATGTTCCAACTTCCACCCAAGAACCAAAGTGGATTACAACTTAATTTTAAGAACTATCATCTGGTAAAACCAATTTTGGACTAAACTAAGAGGACTTTAACCAAGGAACACTGAAGAAGCCACACTGAGATGGGTAGGAAAAGAAGAAACACAGGGCTGCCTAGCTCCCGGAAGCAAACGGCAGCCTGGAGAGGCTCGCGTGGTGGGAAGAGAGTTTAGCGGAGAGGGGAGGGTCTCAGGCCCCAGGAACAAAGCCCCAGACTGTAGGCCTAGAACCTAGAAAAAGCATATGGACAGTATTGGCTGCAAAACAAGTAAGGATACTGTTTGTGAAAAAGAGATTTCACAGACACAGGATTCTTCTTAAAGGGACCATGCAGAAAACCTCTCTTACAACCACTCACCCGAAAATTCAAGGGACAGGAAGAGAGGAGAGGACTGAAGTAGCAGGAAGAGATTATAATCTAGGAAGCACAGGCAGAAACACTTTGAGGGAGAGCCACCCTAACCCCTGGGCTGATTTACACCCCAAATCTGAAATGAATATTTCCCCTCAAACCAGCAATACCAGCAAAGGGAGGCAGGACACCAGCAAAACAAGCTCTTCCATGACACTCAGAGCAGAGTTGCTTAGAAGGAGGGAGCCTTAAGAAGTAGAGTATTTAGTGCTAGAGTCTGAGCTGCAGCACCCCCACCCACACTGGTAAAGGCTTGCTGGAAGGCGGGCTATGGTGGGACAAGGAAACGCAGTCCAGTCAGCAGGGGCAAAAGCTGAGCCAGCCATGACTGAGGCCCAGCATCAGCTCAGTCTTGCCTAGCAGGGACAGAAGGTGCATACAGAAGCAGTCCGGCTGGCTGCGAGCTTGCTTACAATCCCACCCGCAAGGGAAAGGCAAAAGCCTGGGAACTGCAGAGACCTATGGCTGAGTGCCAACACGCAGCCCCCTCCTGCCCGCATAGCTGAGGCTTGTGGTCCAACATGCGAGCACAACTCCACCAGCGGGGGTGGGGTGAAAGCCCAGGAACTGATGGAGACCCACAGCGGAGCACAGGCATGCAGCCCAGCCCAGCTCGTGGAGCTGGGGTTTGCGGCCCTACATGAGAGCGAAGCTCTACTCGCGGGAGTGGGGCGAAAGCTCAGGAATAGTTGGAGATCCGCGGGTGGGCAAAGGTGCTCACCCCACCTTGAGGTGCCAAGGCTTGTGGCCCTGAGCACAACACACAGCCCCACCATTGGGGGCAGGGCAAAGGCCAAGGCTTGTAGACCGGGGCAAGTGAACAGAGGCCCTCCTGTAGATGAGAGGCAGAAACCACAGGGATAGCTGCAGCGGCCAGCGCCGGCAATGCCCATACCTGAATGCCCAAGGCAGCAGCAGAGGAGGTGTTGAGCCTGCAGACATACCACACCTAGGGAACACAGAGGCCTCAGCCATTGGATTCCATTGGCCACAAATACTTATACACAGACAGAATGGGAAGGCAGAGAAATGCAACCCAAATGAATCAAGAGAAATCCCCAGAAAAAGACTTGAATGAGTCAGATATAACCAAATTACCAGATACAGAGTTTAAAATAATGATTGTTAGGATGCTTAAAGATGGGCATAATGAACAACTAAATAAATAGGTAGCAAGTATAAAAAAGGACATTGAAATGAGTCAGAAATGACAAATACAATATCAGAAATGAAGACCACAATGGAAGGAATTAAAAGCAGGATGGATGAAGCTGAGGAATGAATCAGCGAGTTAGAAGACAACATAAGTGAAAGCAGAGCAGCAAAAAGAAAAGAGACTCAAAAAGTCTGAGGAAACTCTAAGAGAGCTCTGTGATAACATGAAGAGAAATACCATCCACATCTTCCTGAAGAAGAAGAAAAAAATCAAGGGATAGAGACTTTGTTCAATCAAATCAAGCTGAAAACTTCCCTAAATTGATGAAGGAAAAAATCACACAAGTTCAAGAAGTACAGAAAACTCCATTAAAGAGAAACCCAAAGAAATCTACACCAAGCCATATCATAATTAAAATACCAAAGCTAAGTGATAAAGAGAAAATATTAAAAGCTGCTAGAGAAAAAAGGCTATCACCTACAAAGGAGCCCCCATAAGGATGACATCAGACTTCTCAACAGAAACACTAGAGGCCAGAAGAGAATAGCAAGAAATATGCAAAGTAATGCAGAACAAGAGCCTACAATCAAGACTTCTTTATCCAGCAAGGTTATTGTTTAAAATTGAAGGAGAAATAAAAAGTTTCCTAGACAAAAAAAAAAAAAAAACTCAAGAAATTCATTATAACAAAACCAATGTTGCAAGAAAGGTTAAGGAGCCTGTTCAAAACAGACCAAACGGGGAAAAGAATATAGCAAAAGAGGAATACAGGTTTCAAGAATAAAATGGCAATAAACAACTACATATCAATAATAACTTTAAATGTAAATGGATTAAATGATTTAATCAAAAGACATAGGGTAGCTGCGGGGATAAGAAAACAGGACCCATACATATGCTGTCTACAAGAGACACACCTTAAAACAAAAGATGCACAGAGACTAAAGATAAAAGGATGGAAAAAAATATTTCATGCAATGGAAATGAAAAAAAAAGCTGGAGTAGCAATACTTATATCAGACAAAATGGACTTTAAAACAAAGGCTATAGTAAGAGATAAAGAAGGTAACTACATAATGATAAAGGGAGCAATCCAACAGGAAGATATAATCATTGTAAATATCTACACACCTAATATAGGAGCACATAAATATATAAAGCAGACTTTGATGGATATAAAAAGCGAGATCAACAGCAATATTATAAGAGTAGGGATTTCAATACCTCACTAACATCATTAGATAGATCCTCAAGAAAAAATATTAATAATGAAAAGCAGACTTAAAGGACACACTAGATCAACAAGATTTAATAGATATCTTCAGAACTTTTCACCCTAAAGCAGCAGAATATACATTCTCTTCAAGTGCTCATGGTACATTTTCTATGATATAGCACATGTTAGGGCACAAAAGTGGTCTCAACAAATTTAAAAAGATTGAAATCACATCAAGCATTTTCTCTGATCACAATGGCATGAAACTAAAGTCAACCACAACAGAAAAAATCAAAAATACTCAAACACTTGGAAACTAAATAGCATGTTATTAAATAACAAAATGGTTGACAATGAAATCAAAGAAGAAGTAAAAAATTCCTAGAACTGAATGATAATAAGCATACAACAACTCCAAATTTATGGGACACAGCAAAAGCAGTACTGCAAGGGAAATTTATAGCATTACAGGCATACCTTAAGAAGCTAGAAAAAGCTCAAATAAAAAACTTAACCTTGAATTTAAAAAACTAAAAAAATAACAGCAAGGAAAGCCCTGAGGTAGTAGAAGGAAGGAAATAATAAAGATAGAGCAGAAATAAATGACATAGAGGCCAAAGAAACAATACAGAGGATCAATGAAACCAGGAGCTGGTTCTTTGAAAAAGTAAACAAGATTGATAAACCTTAAGCCAGACTCACCAAGAAAAAAAAAGAGAGGACTCAAATAAGTAAAATTAGAAATGAGAGTGGGGAAATAACAACTGACACAACAGAAATACAAAGGATTGTAAGAAAATACTATGAAGAACTGTATGCCAAAAACTTAGACAACCTAGATGAAATGGATAAATTTCTTGAAACAAATAATATTTTAAAAATCAATCTGGAATAATTAGAAAACCTTAACAGACTGATCACAGCAAATGAGATCAAAGCAGTTATCAAAAAATTACCAACAAACAAAAACCCAGGGCCTGATGGCTTCACAAGTGAATTCTACCAAATATTCAAAGAAGAGCTAACTGCTATCCTTCTCAACCTATTTCAAAAAATTCAAGGAGAAGAAAGACTTCCAAGCTCCTTTTATGAGGCAAGCATAATTCTGATTCCAAAACCAGGTAAAGACAACACAAAAAAGGAAAATTATAAGCCAATATCACTGATGAATGCAGATGATAAAATCCTCAACAAAATATTAGCCAACCAGATTCAGCAATATATGAAAAGAATCAAACATCATGGTTAAGTGGAATTTATTGTGGGGAGGCAAAGCTGGTACAATATTTGCAAATCAATCAATGATTCATCACATAAACAAAAGGAAGGAGAAAAACCACATAATAATTTCAATAGAGGCAGAAAAAGCATTTGATAAAATACAGCACTCATTCATGATCAAAACTCTCAGCAAATTGGTAATACAAGGAACATACCTCAACATGATACAGGCCATCTATGACAAACCCACAGCCAACATCATACTCAATGGGCAAAAATTAAAAGCAATTCCCTTAAGATCAGGTACAAGGCAGGGATGCCCCCTTTCACCACTCTTATTCAACATAGTGCTGGAAGTCCTAGCCACAGCAATCAGACAAGAAGAAAAAATAAAAGGTATCCAAATTGGAAAAGAAGAAGTAAAACTATCATTATTTGTAGATGATATAATACTGTATATAGAAAACCCTAAAGTCTCAGTCAAAAAACTATTGGACCTGATATATGAGTTCAGCAAGGTGGCAGGATATAAAATTAATACTCAGAAATCAGAGGCATTTTTATACACGAACAATGAACTGTCAGAAAGAGAAATTAAGGAAATAATCCCTTTCACTATTGCAACCAAAAGATAAAGTACCCAGGAGTACATTTAGCCAAGGAGGTTAAAGACTTGTACTCAGAAAATTATAAAACATTGATAAAAGAAATCAAGGAAGACACAAACAAGTGGAAGCATATACCGTGTTCACGGTTAAGAAGAATAAACATCATTAAAATGTCTATATTACCCAAAGTAATTTATAAATTCAATGCAATACCAATTAAAATACCAATGACATACTTCAAAGATATAGATCACATATTCCAAAAATTTATATGAAACCAAAAGAGAACACAAATAGTCTCAGCAATCTTAAAAAAAGAAGAATTAAAATAAAAGAAGAAGAAAGTGGGAGGTATCACACTTCCTGATATCAAATTATACTACAAAGCCATTATACTCAAAACAGCCTGGTACTGGCATAAGAACAGGCATATAGATCAATGGAACAGAACAGAGAACCCAGAAATAAACCCACACCTTTATGAACAACTGATATTTGACAAAGAGGTAAGAGCATACAATGGAGTAAAGAGAGCCTCTTCAATAAATAGTGTTAGGAAAATTGGACAGCTACCTGCAAAAAAAAATGATACTAGACCACCAACTTACACCATTCACAAAAATAAACTCAGAATAGACAAAAGACTTAAATGTAAGCCGTGAAACCATAAACATCTTAGAAGAAAACATAGGCAGTAAGCTCTCCAACATATCTTGCAGCAATATATTTGCTAATTTATCTCCACAGGTAAGGGAAATAAAAGACAGGATAAACCTATAGGACTATATCAAACTAAAAAGTTTTTGTGCAGCTAAAGACAATAAGAACAGAGTAAAAATACAAACTACACAATGGGAGAACATATTTGACAATATGTCTGTTAAGGCGTTAATAACCAAAATTGATAAAGAACTTGTAAAACTCAACACCAGGAAGACAAATAATTCAATCAAAAAATGAGCAAAAGAAATGAGTAGACACTTCTCCAAAGAGGACATAAAGATGGCCAATAGGCATATGAAAAAATGCTCAACATCACTAATTATTAGAGAAATGCAAATTAAAACTACAATGAGATATCACCTCGTATCAGTCAGAATGGTGCTCATCAACAAAACAACACAGAATAAGTGCTGGCAAGGATGTGGAGAAAAGGGAAGCCTCCTGCATTGCTGGTTGGAATGCAGACTGGTGCAGCCACTGTGGAAAACAATGTGGAGATTCCTGAAAAAATTAAAAATTGAACTGCCTTTTGTCCCAGCTATCACATTTTTAGGAATATACCCCAAGAACACCATAGCACTGTTTCAAAAAGAGAAATGCACCCCCATATTTAGGGCAGCATTGTTCACACTAGTGAAGATCTGGAAACAGCCCAAGTGTCCGTCATTAGACAAGTATATTAAAAGGCAGTGGTTCATATATACAATGGAATACTATGGGGCCAGGAAAAAAAGGAAATCTTACCTTTTGCTATAACATGGATGGACATGAAAACTATTATGTTAAGTGAAATAAGCCAGGCAGGAAAAAAAAATCATATGACCTCACTCATTGAGGAATCCAATGATCAATGTAAACTGACGAATGGAATTGAGACAGAGGAGAGATCCAAGGGACCAGAGGAAAACAGAACAGAGGGAAAGGGGATTATAGAATGGGATAAACCTGAAGGGAAGGGGGAGGGTGCTATGGGGAGGGAGACAAGGGAGATGTTGAGGGGAATACGGGGGTGGGGGGTGCATTCGGCGCAACTCTAGAATCCATGTAAACACAATAAATTAAAATCAATAAAAAATTGAAAATAATAAATAAAAAAGAAATTGAAAAGATGATTTAAGCTAAGAGGAGTCAACTTAAACAAACTATAGGTTTTATAACAACTGTCATATAAATACATGAGGATACATATACATTTCTGATATAATTGTCACTAAATATTAAGTATATTTAAGAATTATTAAAATAGACAACAAAATGTTTTGATAAAAAATGTTTGAAGTCCACTAGAGGGGTTTATAAATTAATTCTATAGGGTAGATACCCAGGAGAGGGATTGCTGGGTCATATGGTAATTCCATCCTTAATTTTTGGAGGAACCTCCATACTGTTTTCCTTAGTGGTTAGCAGTTTACATTCCCACCAGCAGTGAATGAGGATTCTTTTTTTCCACAACCTCTCCAATATTTTTTATTAATTTTCTTGTTAATAACAGCCATCATAACAAGTACAAGGTGGTATCTCATTGTAGTTTTAATTTACATTTCCCTGATGGCTAGTGAAGTTGAGCATCTTTTCATCTATCTGTTGGCCATTTGTATGTCTTCTTGAGAGAAATGTCTGTTCAGGTCCTTTGCCCATTTTTTAATTGGATTGTTTGCTTGGTGTTGAGTTGTATGAGTTCTTCATATATTTTTTTAAGATTTTTTTATATTTTATTTATTGATTTTTAGAGAGAGAGGAGTGCGAGAGAAAGAGACAGAGAGAAGGGGGAGGAGCAGGAAGCATCAACTCCCATATGTGCCTTGACCAGGCAAGCCCAAGGTTTCGAACCAGCAACCTCAGTGTTCCAGGTCGATGCTTTATCCCACTGTGCCACCACAGGTCAGGCTCCTTCATATATTTTTTGTATTAACCTCTACCCAAAATTTTGAAAATATTTTTTCACAAAGATTTATGCAGCATTATTCATGGTTTCCAAGACACAACCAAATTGTCCTTCAATAGAAGATTGGTTAAAGAATATGTGACACATATATACTATGAAATATTACTCAACCACAAGAAAAGATGAAACACTTCTATTTGCAACAACATAAGTAGACTTGAGAAAATTATACTAAGTGAATAAGTCAGAAAATTCTAAGAGCCATATGATTTCATTCACATATGGAATATAAAACTAAAATTTATAGACAAAGACAACAGTATGGTATTTGCCAGAGAGAAGGGGGGAGTAAAGGGTAAATGGGGCCAAATGTATGGTGATGGAAGATAATTTGACTTTAGATGGTGGGTACACAATGCAATGTAAAGATTATGTACACTTGAAAGCTATATAATTGTATTAACCAATGTCATTCCTATAAATTTAATTAAAAATAAAATATGAAACCAATAGAAAAATATTTAATTACTTTTTGTATTATGTTTATTTCGTGTTTTCTATTTCTAAAATTATTTTTCCTGCTCTTCTCCCATTAGATATGTTATTGATTTGCTTTTGATGTTTAGAAATATTGCAATGAAATTTATACAGAACACCTCAAATGAAGCTAAGAACATAAAATATTGGTGTTAAATTTGTTAAATATCCCCCCAAAAAACACAAGGATATTTTATAAAAAACTAATTAATGGAGTTCTATTCAGTCTAACAGTAAGTAGATAATCCTTTCTAAACATCAGATGTAGAAGCTGAAAGCTTTTTCTAATAATTTTTCATGGAAGAAGTACTTAATATTTATAGATGGCACCCTCAATTTCTCTATGTGAGTACAGTATATTTGTCATCAAGAGAAATGCCAACAGTCAAAATAAATTCAATGTGTTACACATATTTACTCTTTGTATCCTTACAGAAAGACTGCAAACTTGTATATGTGTTAGAAATTATATTTATCAGAAAAAAAACAGTTTGAGTAGTGAATGAACACTGTTCATCTGTCCTGCTTATCTTGGTGTGAGCAACTATAGCATATATAGGGAAATAATTTACTAGTAGACAGCCGAGAGTGCATGGGATGCTAAATGAAGACCAAAGACGAGAAAACTGATGGCACTAATAAAACTAATAATAATATGTGTCCTAAAGCATTATGCTCTATGCAAAGGAGATGGGGGAGATGGTAAGGATGATTAATGTATACAGAAGTTCATCTGAAATTTATTCCATAAATTTTTATGTCTGATACTTGGCAAATAATTGCCTCAAAGTTGAAAGGAAGAAAATAAATAAATGTAATATTATGCCCAACACACTCTAAAGTAAAATTAGAGCTCAGAAATAATTTAAAATATATTGAAATTAGTATCTTCTATTAAAAATATAATCAGGGCTGCAAAATATTCCTACAGGGGTTATATATTAGATACTCCATGGGTGATTTTCTTCAATTACAATGCTGATGGTGCCTCTAGAAGTTGGCAATAGCTGAGTCATGCAGAAAGCACTTTTATTTTTATTTTTATTCTAAAATCCCAATATCTTCTATTTAATATTAGAATTATAAAAGACCTTTTGGAAATAGATGGAAAGCATCACCTTGGGTATAAATATTTGACAGGTGTATTTTTATAAGGGTCAATTTAACATACATACTTAACCAGTCATAATTTTACTTGTTATAATTCTAAGAAAAGCAAAACCTGTCAATTATATGATTTGGAATTGAAATATTGTACTTTCTATTTCAATAATACCACAATACTTTGTTTACAAGTGAGGAACACAATATGGGTAACCTTTTAAGCAATGATAATTTTGTTCTCTATATAAAACAGTTCATCTCTATTAATCGTTTGCCTTAATATTTTCCAAGTCCAATTTCCAAACCCACTAAAGCACATCTTTCATATTATAAGGGATTCAAAACTTCACTAGGTCTAAGATATTTTCTTCTTATATTTCAATTAACAAACACACAGTTTAATACTTATTACCATTCTTATCATTTGTCGTCTCCAGAGTTTCCAATTTTTAAAAATTGCACTGATCATCAACCTGAGTGAATTAAGTATTTTATTAGTAATCTGAGGCTATTTAATAAAAATTACTGTAGCAACACATAAAGAAAACAAAGCTGCCAGTAACAGACATCATTCTAATATGGCATCAGGAAAAAAGGAGGAGGGTTAGCTTGTGTAGTCTCAGGAAGTTAAAAGGGTAAATTAATTTATGCCGACAAAGGAAAATCAATAACACATTGTGCACAAAGAATCAATCATCATTTCCATGGCCTCTATACTCATTATGACATGAATTTATGGAGGAAAATGTTGCATCAAATATGAATTGAGTTTGCCTCAAAAGTTGCTAAGCTTATCAAGGGCAAAATTAAGGTCCTTGCATCAGAATCTTTCAGGGGCCCGCCAATATTAGCATAGAAACCTGTAAAAAATGAGTAGTGAGTACGTATATTTGGTTGACTTTAATAGCATTTTGAGAATCATAAATCTTGTATTTCAAATGTCACATTAATAGGCAATTTAATCTGGTGTCTCTCAATACATTAATTATAAGTTTAGCAAGGAATCTCTGCAAAATAGCTCTAGTATACAGAACCTTAAGATTATTTTTGCTACTGCAAAGAAATATATGTACGCTCATTTGTACCTAGTCCCTTTTTCATTTTGTTTTTATTGTTCTTTTTCTGTCAGCCTTTTTCTGAAATAATTTTCTACCACTATGAAAACACTAATCAAAAATATTTAACTTCCTTAAAAGCACATTTTAAGTATTTTTTCTTCATAATAAAGTTAATATTAATTAATAAAAGTATAATACACATTCCTGAAATAAAATTGTTTTCCAAAATTAAATATATTTGAAATAAAAACTCTTTTAAAAAGATGTGTTTGTTATGTACTTTTTATATCTTCTGTGCAAACTCTATTTCCAAGGTCATGCATAAAAAGGAGAAATTAAGATTTCAGTTAAAGTTTATGATCTTTTGACTCAAATTGCAGCTTACAGTTCTTTGGTCATAGCAAGTTTACCTGTGTCTTCATGGAGCTAAAATCCATTTGAATGTTAATTAAGTGTATAAGAAACCCTCACAAAACTTTTCTTCCTTTTTAATGCTGTGATAACAAATTTAACTGAGCTAAAACCAGCCACTCCCACTGCAGAAAAGACATCGTCCTGAACCTGCTCTGTCCTGACTCAACCAATGTGGCTAAGAACTGCTCTTTCCATCCACCATTATCTTCCATCCCTTTCACTCTACTATCAACACAGTCACCACTGCACTAACTTCAGTTTCTGTTTCCACCGATTTCAAAAATTCTGCACTGCCATATGGGAAACTGTCTTTATCTGATCTGAGGGTGAGGTTTTTCAACCGAAAGAGTTTTTTAAAATAACTTGTTACAGCAGTTTTCAAAGAAATTGTAAAAACAAGTCCTGAGTTTAGAAGAGGGTAGGCAGCAATTGCGTGCATGCACACACACCACACGGATATAAAGCAGAAAGAACACTTTTAATTAATAGTCTGGACCATAAAGCAAGATACAGAAACCTCAGATATCAAACCAGATGAACTTAAGACACACAAAAAAAGCCAGGCTTTATGGTTAAAGACCAGGTCCTAGGAAGAATTGGATACCCCAACAGGGACAACTCTATTTAATGATTGCAGGTTTAATTCTGCTGCCCAGAATAGGCAAAACAAAACAAAACAAAATTTTTCTTCACATCTGCAAATGTGGCACAAGCAAGAATATCTTCTTTTGACATCAAAATGTTTTTTGCCTATTTTGCATTAAAATGGAGCCTATTTTGTGGATAATTAAGAGCATCTTTCCGTTTGTTCTTATAAAGTTTTTTTTTTAATTCTCTATACTTTTGTGTGTGTCCTGTTGATATTTTTGCTTTACCAACATTCAGGCTTTGACATTTTGTTCCCTATCATATATCCTGTTGTTAATTCTTGTGCTTCAGAATTAAATCATTATTCTCAAATGCATTGTTAGGCTGTTTCATTCAGCATCAATATGAACAAATTGATAAGCACACCATTATTTTCTTATCAGAGTTGCTAATGGTATGTTTAGGTCAGAATAGAGAGTAGAGTACACAGAATGAGAAGACACAGTATCTGATTATTCCCCTGGCCCTTCTCAGGCCCTCAAACACCTGAAATAATACTTCTTGAAAATTTAAGCATAATTTATTTACAACAGGTGAACGAAAAAAATCCAAATGCACATTTGTTTAATTATTGTCATAAAACCTTCTAAAGGTTGACAAACACTATTATTCTGCAATTACAGTTCAAAGAGAATGATATAAAAATTTGCAGAGACTATATTTATAAATAAAATAACACTTAATGTTCATTATCCTGGTGTGACAGATTGAAATTGGAAGACTAGCACATGCCACTTACTCATCATGGTCCCTGGAACTGACAGCAAAGTAGAAAGGAAACTGAAAGGGGAAAGTTCAATTCATGGAATTTTAGAATTGCAAACCCCTTTACAGATGAGAAACCAATTGCATCACTTTACAGATGAGAGAAGTAAAGAAACGACTTACTAAAGGTTGCATAATAGCTAAATAGTGGCAGAATTAATACTAGAATCCAGGCCTTCTGACTTTAAGTCAATATGTTTTTCACTACACTAACTGGTCAAACAAATCTTAATGAGTCTATGACAGTTAGTAAATCAATGATAAATATAAGCCCTTTATAGCCAAGTATTTCCTTGCCAATGTTTGATGGTGTCCTAATATATAGCATACCTACATTCATTTATAAAACAATTTTATTTAAATTTCTGTCTAAAAGATACTCAGAATCATAGTATAAAATCTTGTATGTTGTTACATTTTCAAATACTGTCTGTCACAAAAAAAGCTATAATTATGACAAGAATAATCTTTTTAATCTTCACATGAATAAAATGTAAATACCTACCTTCTTGACTTGCTTTATAAGCAGATGCAATTTAGAGCATGCTTTTGGAAAAGCCTCTTTGCAGTATGATTAACCAATATCTTTGTGTGAGAACACATGTATGGTAGAGCATTGAAATATAAATAAATTTCTTTCAGCCTAACTGCTAATTAACAAGCTGAACTCCAGGATCCCTTTTGCTGTTGCTCATTAAAGAGTTCATCACGAATGTTAAAAAATTTCAGAATAAGCAAACTCTAGAGCATTGCAGTTTAGAGAAGAAGGCAGATGTCCACCCGATTGGGATTACTAAAAATTCAAGTATGAAAGAAATGAAGAAAATATTCCTTGGGAGGTACCTTGTGTCATGCATTCACAGAAAGGCTGCACTGACATTTATCAGAAGGATATCTAAATGTTATAAAGTAAGCTAGTATAATAAGTTAATGATCACTTAGGCAGAGCAATTATGTTCCCCCAAATACATGACAAATTGGTGCAACTGTGAATACAGCTACATATATTTTTAAAGAATTTATTTATTCCTTTTAGGGGAGAAAGAGAGAGATAGAGAGAAGGGGGGAGGAGCAGGAAGCATCAACTCCCATATGTGCCTTGACCAGGCAAGCCTAGGGTTTTGAATTGGTGACCTCAGCATTCCAGATTGATGTTTTATCCGCTGTGCCACCACAGGTCAGGACACAGCTACATATTTTAACACACGCAAGGTTGTTAACTAAAATGAAAGCCCACAGTCTTAATGCTTTGAATATCATTCCCTAATGAGTTCGATTTAAACAACTAATGGCTAATTTTTCAGAGAAGATTGTGCCACCCTTTTTTTTTAAACAACTACATTGATAACAAGTAGACTAACAACTTAAAAAAATTCATAGTCTGTAAACGTAAGGTAGTCTGTTAATCATGTAAAGGAGGCTTCTTAGTATTATATTTATTGGTCAACTGAGAAGTAAATTAGGCTATTCTCAAAGCCTGGTACTGTATGTGTTACAGGTCCACTGCGGATCTTCTAAGAGAAGAGTCACATCAACATCTGATTTCAGGTGGAGGTTTTGCCTGACACAAGTGAGAACATGACCAAAATAGGACTAGAGAATTAAGTCCCACAATTCAGTTCACTGAAAGTGGACAGGAGAGTGAGATCACTGGCTTTTCTAGATCACTGCAATTTTACTTTCTTATAGCTTTATCCAAAAATCTACCTCATAAGTCTCCAAAGCCAGGTTTTTTATTCATTTATTTTCATAACTCACATTTGTGTATTTTCACTCATCTGCAGTGTTCACCATTACTCCCATCTACCTGAATTCTACCCAGTATTCAAAGGTCATTTGAAAGTATATCTTCTCTCAAAATTTACTCTAAACACTATGACCCATATTCCATATTGCTCTCACTACTCAAGGCACAGGTCATAATTTTAACATGTCACTATTTATTTGACCCTTGCTTTTTACTGATATATTTATATACAAGTCATTGTTTTCCAGTCGGGCATATGCTCTGTGACACTAGAAACCATGTTCCATACTGCCTTTTTATCCCAATGTGGTTGTATTTCGCAAAGAAAGAAAATCTACCTTGTTCTATCAGTTCATTGAAACTTTGTGAGCTGACCTAGAATCTCATTACTCTGTTTAAGCCATTCTTTCCAGGCAAAACTATTCTCAGCTCCAAATAATACCATAAAAATAAAGTTGGAGAACAAGTGAATATGCAAGGTTAAAAATGAGTATGAATTTTCACAATATATGAAAGGAAACTGAAAACCTAAAAATCATATACTATATTATTTTAAAAGTTAAAATTAAATAGGAAACAAAGCCACTCATTCATTCTAACTCCACTGAACCTGGAAATAATAGAGTTAGCATTCTAATCAAGAATTCTCCTAAAAATTGATTTCTATCAATTCCTTGGGCAAAGCAACTCCAGGTTATTCTGACATATATAATATGTGTGATTTTGATTTATCTTGAAAAAAAATTATTGTAGATATCAATAGACATTTCCCAGCTTTTCATTCAAAGAAAAAATGAATGTGTCAACCATAGAAGAACTATAATAATTTTAAAATATCCAATTTACATGCAGGTCGAAAATCAAATACCAGAACTTTAATTGTAACTTTTGGCAATATTTCTTGGCTTTGTCTCTAGTTTCCACTAGAAAAAAAGAAATAATTTTTCTCTGTCTAGCATATCAATTGCATTCAAATTTTGTTGTTTCAAGCTACATACAATACTGAACTGATTACCTATTGTCACCCCAATTTAAACATTGTTTTAACCTCTCCAAAGATGTGCATCTTTCAACAAAAAACAAAATCTGTCAAATTAAATATTGCAGTGGCTCGCACATTATTTTAGTGAGAGGCATATTTACTGTAATTATTAATAAAGAAGCTTGGGGGAAGGTTATTGGTTGGTTAAGTGCACTCTCACTCCTACTTGGCAAGCTAAGATTACATCTTACCATTAAGCAAAGGAAGTCTTTAATCTATTAACAACATTCAGTTTAAAGTGCATCACAGGGCCCTGGCCGGTTGGCTCAGTGGTAGAGCGTTGGCCTGGCGTGCAGAAGTCCCGGGTTCGATTCCCGGCCAGGGCACACAGGAGAAGCGCCCATCTGCTTCTCCACCCCTCCCCCTCTCCTTCCTCTCTGTCTCTCTCTTCCCCTCCAGCAGCCGAGGCTCCATTAGAGCAAAGATGGCCCGGGCGCTGGGGATGGCTCCTTGGCCTCTGCCCCAGGCACTAGAGTGGCTCTGGTCCCGACAGAGCGACCCCCCGGAGGGGCAGAGCATCGCCCCCTGGTGGGCAGAGTGTCGCCCCCTGGTGGGCAGAGTGTCGCCCCCCGGTGGGCGTGCCGGGTGGATCCCGGTCGGGCGCATGCGGGGAGTCTGACTGTCTCTCCCGTTTCCAGCTTCAGAGAAATACAAAAAATAAATAAATAAATAAATAAATAAATAAGTGTATCACAGAAAACCTGCTGTATAATACTGCAATTATCCTAAACATGGATAGAACATTTAAAATGTGAATCTTTTATGTCTTTCTTAATCATGAATTATTGCAATAAACATGTCAAAATCACAATAGTTTAGAAAGATATAATTGGTCATAATTTTTGTAAAAGAGATTTATTGCAATGTGAACAAACCTTATCCTTCTTTATCTGGGAAGCCTCTAAAATTATTTTTATGTATGAAATTTTTTTTATCCACTGATCTGTCAACAAACACTTCAGTTGTTTCCATACTTTGGTTATTGTAAATAAGACTGCAAAGAACATGGGAGGACAGATATATATATACTTTTAAGATAATAATTTTGTTTCCTTTGAATATAAACCTAGAAGTAAGGTTGCTGGACCACATGGTACTTCTAGTTTTTTTTTGTTTGTTTGTTTTTGGTATTTTTCTGAAGTTGGCAATGGAAAGGCAGTCAGACAGACTCCGCATGCGCCCGACCGGGATCCACCCGGCACGCCCACCAGGGGGCGATGCTCTGTCCCTCTGTGGCATCGCTCTGCCACAATCAGAGCCATTCTAGCACCTGAGGCAGAGGCCATGGAGCCATCCTCAGCGCCCAGGGAAACTTTTGCTCCAATGGAGCCTTGGCTGCCGGAGGGGAAGAGAGAGACAGAGAGGAAGGAGAAGAGGAGAGATGGAGAAGCAGATGGGTGCTTCTCCTGTGTGCCCTGGCCAGGAATTGAACCCGGGACCCCTGTACGCCAGGCTGACGCTCCACCACTGAGCCAACCGGCCAGGGCCTACTTTTAAATTTTCGAGGAAACTCCATACTGTTTCTATAGGAGCTGTACCAGTTTGTAGTCTCACTGATAATACACAAGAGTTTTCTTTTCTCCACATCCTCATCAGCACTAATTATCTGTCTTTTAAATTATTATAATATTCAGTGAGAGGAGGGGAGGCAGAGACAGACTCCTTGCATGCACCCCAACCAGGATTCATCCAGCAAGCCCACTAAGGGGCGATGCTGTACCCATCTGGGGCGTTGCTCTGTTTCTCAGCAACTGAGCTCTTCTTAGCTCCTGAGGCAGAAGCCATGGAGCCATCCTCAGTGCTCAGGGCCAACTTGCTCCAATCAAGCCATGACTGCAAGAATGAAAGGGGAAAGGGTGGAGAAGCCAATAGGTGCTTCTTACCATGTGCCCTGACTGGGAATTGAACCTGGGACATCCACATGCCAGGCCAATGCTCTACCACTGAGTCAACCAGCCATCCCCCCCCCTTTTTTAAAATAAACATTTTACCAGGTGTGAGGTGATAACTTTCTGTAGTTTTGGTGTGCACATCCTTGACGATTAGTAATGTTGAGCATCCTTTTATATACCTATTGGCTTTTGTATGTCTTCTCTGGAAATCTGTCAATTTGGGTCCTTTGTCTCTTTAAGTCTCTAACATATTTTGGGTTGATTTTTTGTGTATAGTGTAGGATAGGGGTCCACTTCCATTCTTAGTGTATGTGACAGTCCAGTTTCCCAATGCCATTTATTGAAGAGACTACTCTTTTCCCATTGTATATTGTATATTGTATATTGTGTTTGTTTTTTTCACCATACTATATATCTATGAGACAAACAAAAGTATCTGGTTTTTCATTGTTGTAGATTGAAAAATTGATTGACTGAGAAATATTTTTGAAATGAATATATAGTGTATACATTTAAGCACTGTTTAGTAAAAAGAAAAGTATTATGCACTTATATAAACCTGATTGTTTTAAGTAATAATTTTATATTCTTTAACAATAACAATAATAAACAGGTTTTGCATGTTTAAATAAAGATGCATCCAACATTTACAGGCACAATCCTGAATTTCAAACAAAGAAGTACAGATAATCACCTTCTCCAGAATGGTGGCTGCATGAGCTTTATTAATATACGTGTCTAATAGCCCTTCATTAATAAATAGTAGATACTCAGTAAGTATCTGTTTTGATCTATTAAAAAAATTATCAAAACAGATTCATCATGTTCTCTCTCACCCTACTTTTAATTTTTTTTTTTTTGGCAGTGCTATTTTTGTTCCCAGAATTTGTCTTGCACAGTAAGTGCAGAAGTTTTATTCCTAACAGACCTCCAGTTTCTGTAGTTAGCCTCCAATTTTATTTATTTATTTAATTTTAATTTTTATTTATTTTTTTGGCAGAGAGAGTCAGAGAGACGGATAGATAGGGATGGACAGGAAGGAAGAGAGATGAAAAGCATCAGTTCTTCATTGTGGCATTTTCTTGTTCATTGATTGCTTTCTCATATGTGCCTTGACTGCGGTGGGGGGTGGGCTACAACAGACTGAGTGACTCCTTGCTCAAACCAGATCAGCCCTCACTCAAGCTGGTGACCTCGGGGTTTCGAACCTGGGTCTTCTGAGTCCAACTCCAACGCTCTATCCACTGCACCATTACCTGGTCAGGCTAGCCTCCAGTTTGAATTCAAGAAAATTCATGATTTTATATGCAGATGTTTTAGGTAGGTTCAACTTTGCAATTGGAACAACTGCTCAATGATAAAGAGCTGAAGCAAAAGATAGCACAAAGGATCCTAAGAAGAATGGTGGTTTGAATAAGTTTGTATTGGACATCTGAACTCCTCTCAAGCCATAGCAGGCAGGCCAGGCCAAAGGGGTACAAGCGAGGCCCCAGCTCCATAGAATCCTAACTGAGAAAGACATAGTTGAGGAATTTCTCCCCAGGGAGTCAGATAAGAGCTCTTTAGAAGAAAGGTTATTCCTAGAGACCTACAGAGTCCTGCACCCCCACCCAGTGAATGGCAGTTTTAGTCCCCTTATCAATGTTTTGCTTCACTGATCTTTTAAGAGTTGAGGAGGAGTGGAAAAATGACTTGAATGTTCTCTACTTCTGAGCCTGGGAGTGAAAAAACCAGGGGTTAGAGAGGCTTCTTCATAGCACAACCCTGGAAGGCTGACAAGCGTCTTGGACGACAGGAGTGAACCGAGTTCAGCCACCACGTCTGCTGAGGTGGTAGGTGACAAGAGCTGGGGCTGAGATGCTATGAGCCGACCAAATTACAAATTATATGCCAAAGGGATGGACATCAGGAAGATAAAGAAGAAGTGCATCCTAACAATCTCTAATATGAAGAACAAGGGCAGGACCTTAAAAGAAACAGTAAGAACATTAAGAAGAAGTAGGGGCAGCACCAACTATAAAATTGTAGGAACAAAAAACAGATACTTTTTTTAAATAAAAAATAAAATCAGTGAATTTATTGACTGAAAGAGAGTATGATATTCTTAAATATCAAAACGGTGGCATGGTATAAGAGGAGAAACTATGAAAGTTGAGGAGAATGAATTTGGGATGCTAAGTATTAAAATGAGAATAATAGAAGTTCTAAGAAAATAGAAATGGGCAAATAGAAGTGAAGTAATAATTAATCTAATAGAGGGGAAGAAATGTTCCTGAGCTGAAGAGCAACAACCGGAGACTATAGATAAGCTCAATACATTTTGGGAAGGATCAATGACAAAAAGCACACACCAAGGTATAGTCTAATAAAGAGGAGAAGCACCTTATAAGCAGCCAAGCCAAAAGAACTGGATACTTAGAATAAAGAGAAAAAGAATCATTGGACTCACCTACAACATAAGAAATTATGAGATAGTGGAAAAACATAAGTAAAACACTGTTAAAAATAATAAAAGAAATTAAAATAAAATAAAGGAATTTAAACCAAGAATTTTATACCCATCCAATATAGCATTTATCTGTCAGGTCAATGTGGATATACAAAGATATAAAGAATATATCACTCATATGCCTCTTCTGAGGAAAATGTTTTTTCCAGACAATAATAATTCAGAATGAAATTCTCAAACTAGAGAAAGATAATGAGGAAAAAAATATCATTGACCTATATACACAGATTAGATACATGATAGATACATAGAGATATGTTTGGTAATCTGTGTATATAATTTATAAATACTAAATAAAGATTCTTTAAATAAGAAGGCTACATTATAGGAAAAAGCTGATAATAACCTAGAACTAAAACTCTAAAATATTGCAGCAAAATCTGTTGATAGTGGCAAGCAAAAGAGTGAAAGGTGAGATTATTCTGGGAATTGAAAGAAAGAAGCAGTAAAGAAATGAGTTTTATGAGTAGGGGACAGGACATTGTTTTTATATACTAGTAAATTGTGTGTTTGATTGTGAGTAGTGGGAAACAGAACATAATCAGAAATAAAATGGAAACTCAAAATAAAACTTCCAAAATGACAAGAGGAAATAAGTAGATTAACTCACCAAAAGTTGGCTAAAGAGAAAAAAATGAGTAAGTAAAGATTTTCAAAATTAGTAAAAAATAAAAATCAGTTTTATTTATTATTTATTACATTACACTAAATATAAACTAAAATTTCCCATGAAAAGCCAAGTGCATTCATATTAGCATAAAAACATATCATAGCTCTATGTCATTTACAAGTAACACATTTTAAACAAAGTAATAAAAGACCACTGGAAATGTGGCTGAACAATAAAAATTTAATCAAACAAAAAGAAGGACAAGCATCACTAATAATTAAAAAGGGAATATAAAAGACAAAGAGTTTAACAGTATACAGAATAAACGGAGATTGTATGAATAATGTATGTGTATGTGTGTGTGTACACAAAGAAATAGAGAGATCTGAGAGAACATAAACAATTCAGTGAAATACAAGTGGTTCGGGGTCACTGGTGCCAGGTGAGGTGGTCAAAAATGATGACATAGGGATTGATAACAAATGTATGTACCTCTCTTAACTTTAAGTTGGTAAGATTCAGCCCTATATGTTGCTACTTACGGGATCAGAGCCACACTAGCAAAAATATTAAATAAGGAAGTCTAAAAGATGTGTTTTAAATAGCTTCATGGTATCAAAAAGTGAAAATCTTTACAGAAAGACAATCCTGAGATTTTTACTATGCCATGTTATAATTTTTTTGAGATTTCAAGTTCAAACTTTGTTCATTTTTGATATACTACATTAACATGAGATTATGTATTAATTTATATTTTAAAATACTTCTGATAGAAAAAACTAACTATATTAAAGTAGCCAAAAAATTGCTAAGGATCTGGAGACTAACAAAATGCAAAGATTTCCAGTAATGTTAATTCAGCCATGTTAAACCTATGGTAGATTTTATATCTCTCATTTAAGTACTACCTATTGTCTATATTGACATATTATTGTAGAAATGATTGTAGAAATTTGGGAAACAAAGATACTTAGGCTTTAAAACAAATAAATACATTTTAATAGATTATATTGGTATATTGATAAGCTTTTCATTTTAAATAAAATAACAGATGGCAATATTTTTTTAAGAATGCAAGAAAACTAAGAACAGTACATTTTAAGGGGCCCTCATTTCTTTCCTTTTTCTTCTTTTCCAAGTGAGAGGAGGGGAGATAGTAAAACAGACTCCCACATGTGCCCCAACCTAGATTCACCCTGCAACCCTGTCTGGGACCAATGCTCTGCCCATCTTGGACCATGCTCACAAGCTATTTTTAGCACCTGAAGCTGAACCTCCATGGAGCCATCCTCAGTGCCCGGGGCCAACACATTCAAACAAATTGAACCATAGCTGTAGGAGGGAAAGAGAGAGAGAAGCAAGAGGAGGAGGAGTGGAGAAGTAGATAATCACTTCTCCTATGTGCCCTGTCTGGGTATCAAACCCAGGACTTCCACATGCCAAGCCGGCACTCTACCACTGAGCCAACTAACTAGGTCCTCTCATTCTTTATAAAATACTTTACCAGGTTTTGTACTTTTCCTAAGCAAAAATTGCTAAACAAATGCAAGGAATATTTATTTTTCTTTTAGTCACTAATTTCCAAGTTCAAAGTATGATGTTATAACAAGAAGTGTTTAATTTTCTCAATACCACCTGTTTCTTAGAGACTGAACAGAGTTTTAATTTGTAATTATAATTAATTTAGCCTACATTTATCAATTTAAACTAAACTTTATTTATTAGATTTTTTCTTATTGCTTAACAGCAGAACTTTTACCTCTGGCATTTGTTAGCTTTGTCCCCTTTGAGTTTATTATATATAGCTGGATGCTATAGTTATAGACATTAATGTTTTTCAAAAACTTTCATAAAGAGAACACTGCAGAAAAGTTCTGACTTCAGGTTCTCCTTCCAAATATATCTACAGTAGAGACATTATTCTTTTCATTTTTACCAATGACTCATTATGATAAACATCACAGGATTTTTTCTTCAGGTAAAAATAAAGTGAGCCTCCCCTGTGGTCGTGCAGCAAATAAAGCATCAGCCGGGAAGGCTGGGGTCACCAGTTTGAAACCCAGGGCTTGCCCAGTCAACGCACATATGAGAAGCAACTGCTTCTCACTTTCCCCTCCCCTTTCTCTTTTCTCCCTCTCTAAAAATCAATAAATAAAATTTTAAAAAATAAAGTGAAATGATAAAATGTTAAAAGTTGATTGTTTCAAAATGGTAATATGTTCATTCTGAGACAATAGATTATTTTAACATTACTAAGATATTTTCAGATACCATGTTTGTTTATTTCCTTATAAAATTATAAATAATAAGTATATGATACATGAAATATAAGGGAAAAGACATAAATAAAATTATAACTAATACCCACTATTCTGAAAAAAAGTTACTAAATATTTTGCCACAGATAATTAATTATTTACCTATTTGTGAATATAGAAAGAGATAAAGAAGAATGGACAAGAAAAAGCTCTTTCAAACTTTTTAAAAATTACATGTTTCAAAGCTACTTCAACAGCAAACATTTTAATGTTTGTACAGTATATCTTAAGATAATTTATAACCTGTTTAACAATATCATGCTGTTAAAATTTTAAGTTGCTTTTCAAATCACCCATTATAAATAATATTGCATTGAGTAGCCTCATATATAAACCATGGCAATTATTTCAATTATTTTCTCAGAATATAACATAGCTGGTCAATACTCTACTTATACATTAGGGTGTTGAAAAGTTTAATTAATTTTTATTCTCCATAGCTGAGCTTAAAATCTTTGATGCTCTTTATCAAGGTTTGCCTGTTAAAAATCTTAATAATTTGAGCCTGACCGGGCAGTGGCACAATGGATAGAGCAACAGACTGGGATGCGGAAGACCCAGGTTCGAGAACACAAGGTCGCCAGCTTGAGCCTAAGGTCGCTGGCTCGAGCAAGGGGTTACTCAGTCTGCTGAAGGCCTGCAGTCAAGGCACATATGAGAAAGCAATCAATAAATAATTAAGGTGTTGCAATGCGCAACGGAAAACTAATGATTGATGCTTCTCATCTCTCTCCGTTCCTGCCTGACTATCCCTCTCTCTGACTCTCTTTTTGTCTCTGTAAAAAAAAAAAAAATTAAAAAAATATCTTAATAATTTGACATGGAAAGAATATTACAATGCCTAAGCCTTACATTTAGCACAAATATCTTTAAAAAAGAAATATTTCTTACACACATACAAAGGAGAACACTAATAAAAGATATCTAAAATAAAAAAGAAGTAAATTTCTATATTCACTAATGACATGATCCTATATATAGAAAATGCCTCAGAAATACACACCCACAACAAAAACCTACTAAAGCTAATAAACTAACTCAGCTAAGTGGCAGGACAAAAGATAAACACACACCCCCACACACAACCTGTTATGTTTCTACACACCAGCAACCAACAATTCAAAAAATATTTTAAAAAATATTTGTCATTTACAATAGCATCTGAAATAATATAATACCCAAGAATAAATTTAACCAAGGAGGCAAAAAAAATTGCTGGAAGAAATTAAAGAAGACCTCATAAATGGAAAAGACATTCCATGTTTATAGATTAGATTTAATATTGTTATGTTAACAAATTTATACATTTAATATCATCTCTATCAAAATTCCAGTGATCATTTTACAGAAATGGAAAGAATGATCGTTGGGCAGATAGTCATTTTTTCTCACTCTTCTTGTTTAAGATGGCCGCTACCCACACGTGATACTGCTAATTGCCCTTCTGCTTGGGATGGGGTTGATTATGCTAATGTGTGCTGGAGGGAGGGGATGTCTCAGGGAAAAAATTTTAAAAGGAGGAGTTAGGAGGCCATTTGAGACGATAGTAGCCACATTCTTGTAGAGAGGAGGAGCCCATGCTGTAGCAGGGCAGAGAGAGGCCATGTGGAGGAGAGGAGGCAGCCAAAATGGAAGTAAAGAGGTGGGAGCCTTTGACTCTAGGAAAACTCAGATGAGTCAGTGGCTTTGGGAACCCTAAATGGAAAGGGAAATGTTTCACACTGTATGTATTTATTTGCTTGCCGAGTGCAAGCTAGGATTAAAGGAAAATAGACCACCAACTTTTAGCTCAATTATTTCTTTACAATTGATCCGAATCAAACCTGAACCTGCATTGGCCAGACATCTTTGATGGTGGCCATTACTACTGGCTTTACAATGACCCTCAAATTCATACAGAATTACAAGCAGTTTTAAGTATCTAAAACAATCCTAAAGAAGGGGGCGGGGCAGGGATAAATGTCTCAATCAGCTCAGGCAGCCGTAACAAAACAGTTTAGATTGGGAGGCTTAAACTACAGTTTATTTTCTGAGTCCTGGAGACTGCATGTATGAGATCAGATCTTCCTAGCCTTACAGATGGCTTCCTCCTCTCTGTGTTCTCACGGGGGGGGGGGGGGGGGGGGGGGGAGAGAAAGGAAGAGAGAGAGAAAAAGAGAGGTTGCTTGCATCTTTTTTTCTGAAGACACTAATCCCATCATCAGTTTCACACTGTCATAGGTTTATCTAAATCTAATTTCATCCCAAAGACCCTATATCAAAATATCATCACATAAGAGGTTAGAACATTAACATAAAAATTTTACAGGACACAATTCAATTCATAGCTTTGAAGGATTCACACTTTCCGATTTTAAAACGTACTACAAGACTACAATAATCAAGACAGTGTGATATTGGCATAAGGACCAATATATATTGGATATATATAGACCAGTGGAATAAAATTAAATCCATAACTAAAGCCATAAATCACTCTGGTTAGTTGGCTCAGTGGCAGAGCGTTGCCTGTCACGTGAATGTCAGAGTTCAATTACTGGCCAGGGCACACAGGACAGGCAGCCATATGCTTTTTCTTCCTTCACACCTTCTTTCTCTCTTCCCCTCCTACAGCCATGATTCAATTGGTTCCAGCACATGGACCCCGAGGGCTGAGGATGGCTCTATGGACCTTCCACTTCAGGCATTAAAAATAGCTTGGGTGTGAGCATGCCCCAGATGGGCAGAGCATCAGCCCCAAACAGGGGTTGCCAGGTGGATCCCAGTTGGGGCATATGCGGGAGTCTGTCTTTCTCTCTGTCCTCTCATTTAAAAATAAACAGATAAACAAAGCCATAAATCTATGCCCAGATGATTATTGACAAGGTTGTCAATATTGCTCAGTGGGGAAAGAACAATCTTTTCAACAAATAGTGTTGAGACAGCTGGATATTCACATAAAAAAATGACTAAAGTTGGACCTGCATTCACACCATATATAAAAGTTAGCTCAAAATGGCTCGATGAACTAAATATAGCTAAAAATGGATCAATGATCTAAATATAAGAGGTAGTAACACCATACAACTTTTAAAAGAAACAAGGGTAAATCTTCAGTTTTGCCAATGAATTCTTAGATATAACCAAATCATGAGTAACAAAAGAAAAAAAATAGATGCTTTCAACTTCATTCTCTTTTGGGGTTAATGAAAATGCTTTGGAATAAGATAGAGGTAATGGTTGCACAACATTGTGAATACACTAAATGCCACTTATTTGTTCACTTTTAAATGTTTAGTTTTGTTATATGTATTTTATCTCAATTGAAAAGAAAATTTAAAAGAGGACACTAGGCTTTCAGAGGTTATGTTTTTTGCCTCAAAGTATAAAAATGGTAAGGGCAAGATTTAAGCTTCATATCCAGGCTGTGTGACTGTGGATTCTGATGTATTTATTAATTTATTTATTGCTATACTGCTTCCTTCTGTGCCTCTGTTTGGTTTTTATTGAAAGTAGTGTTTTCTATATATCCATAAAATATTGTTTAGGGGCTTTTTTACATAAACCCTCTGTATCATTGATTCATTTTTAAAATTCTTTTCCATTGATTACAGAAAGAAGTGGAAAGGAGGAAGGGAGAGAGGTAGTGTTAGGGAGAAAGAAAAAGAGAGAGAAGCATCAACTCATTATTCCACTTAGTTGTTCCATTTAGTTGTGCACTCATTGACTGCTTCTCTTAGGTGCTCCAGCCGGGGATGAACCCATGACCTCAGTGTGCTGAGATGAAACTTTATCCATTGAACCACCTCTCAGATTATTGACTCATTTTTAACCAGATTTTTAAAAAATTATTTCTAAGAGCACTTTATAAACTAAGGCAAAATCTTTTAAGTATGGTGTCAATGTATTTTTAAATTATTCTATTTGTTTCCAGTTTTGTTCATCATGTTTTGGTATAAAGATGTTTGTCTGAAATCTTTCAATCACTGCTTTGCCTTATAAGACAAGGAAGGTTACACTGTTATCATCAAAGGATCCAAGACATGATTCCCTGGTAAAACATGGAATTACTTTAGCCCCTAGATAGCTATTCCAATTATTTCTAAAGCTCAAGACTAAAATTTTAAGAGATATTTAAAAGGAAATTTTAAAATTCAAGTTGTTAAAGAGTAAATAAAAGTTATATTATTAAAATTGACTTCAACTAACTTAGAAAAATGTCAACATTGTCTTTAGGGGAATTTGAATTTACAGTGACCAGCCAATAGCTAAGATTTATAAATCACAGTTCCTACAGATAGTAACCAGTAAACAATTTAACTGGAATTCATTTACTTCCTTCCCTACACTCCATTCTAAGTTGTTTCAAGTTTCCATGTGCATAGTGGCTCTCTGGAAATATGCATTTTCCGCCCAAAACCATCTTCCTGAGAATTTTAGATATTTAATTGATATCAAGGTACAGAGAAGAGAGAAAGATCATATTAAGTTGTGGGAACAAATTCCGGGGTCCAGCCCTGGGGGGAATCCAGGGGTCCCACAGGAAGAGACGGCGTTGGCACAAATCGAGTGAGAGAGCCAAATTCTTTTTTTCTCTTTATTCTCTCGTTATCATTTACTGCCAGGCATCTCTGCCAATGGCTGGTCTAGCTTTATTTTTATACACACACAGTAAATTACAATCACATGGTATTCAGAATACATTGATTAATAATTGTTTTTGTTTCACTATGGTTACATATTTCTAGGCAACAGTTAATTCATTCTTATAAGCTATAAATCAGGTGGTAAGTCATTCAAAGTATAGTTATACAATAACTTGAACAGCAATAACAATATTGGTACAAACTTCTAAAAGGTCAGTACTGATTAATAACTCTACCTTACCTAAGATCCTATTGTCTAGTCAAATTTTATTTATTTACTATATTCATACACTAGTTAAGTTCTAACTTTATTCTTTTCAGAGTGTTCCACTACCTGCAGGTCAGGTATGCAAGAAGAAAGGAAAGTTTCTCTACTCTACCACATGAAAAGTCTAGGGAGGTAAAGTAATGAATTAAGTGAAGGCTGAAAGGTGCTTCTGTGTATAGTTACTGTTTCCTACCTATTCATAAATCACAATCTATTTTTTCTAACATGATTAATAAGAAGAAATTCTCCTACAAACTTAACCCTTTTCGAGGGATATTATAGCCAGCCTCTGATATCTATGAGCCCAGGCCAAGAGGCTTACAGGCTTTTCTGTGGAACTCACACCCTCTGTCTCATTTCCAAAAAAATTACTACGAATCTACAGGGAAAGCACAGTATTATCCCTGTGCCATAAATGATAGCACACACCCAGAAAAGGGGGGATATAAGGCCAGATTAATTCAAAAGGTCAAAGGGGGAAGTATCGTTATGCCTTTCCTCTGCGGTGACTTTGTCAACCAGCAGTCATTGGTCTTCACTGCGGTGACTTCGTCAACCAGCAGCCATTGGTCTTCTCTGCTGTGACTTTGTCAACCAGCAGTTTTTTATCTTCTTCTGCTGTGACCTTGTCAGCCAGCAGTTGTGCATCTTCTTATGCTGTGGCCTTGTCAGCCAGTAGTTGTTGATCGGCTCCCGACAAACAAAGAACAAGGGACAACAGTCAGTGACTATATATATATGGCTCAGGATCATGATCACATGGCTGGAAAAGAAAGATTTGGAATTCATCTGCAATTAGCAGCCTTAATGGCTACTTAAGGGATATGGAGACAATCTGAAAAGACTTTACAGAGTGAGAGAAGAAAAGAAAGAGAAGTCAAACACTATAGTTTATTAGCATTTCAGGGGGCAGGGGCACCATAAGTGATATATTGATTCATGAAAAATAACAGGGAAAGAAATAGTAAAGAACTTTGCCATAGGCATAAGGACATAAAGCAAATCATACACACAAGTGGTTCCTGCTGTCATAGAGGGATTAAGCAAGACATGAAACAAAAATAATACATTGAATTTGACAAGTATGGATTAAGTAAGGCCCTAGAAAACATCATTTTAGGCAGAAGCCTGAATGATAGAAAGCAGAGATAGGTGAGATCCTGAAGGGAAGGAGGGAAAAATGTGCTACAGAGGGAAGAAGTGTGCTGAGCAAGTCTAAAAGTGAGAGATTTGATCATGTGTATGTGCTAAGGTAAAACTAGCAATGAATGTGTAGCTGAAGAAGATAATGGATAAACGATTACCGATAAGGATAGTACTAGAGGAGAGATGATAACATTTTGAAGAGTTTAGTTACGGAGAGAAGAGAGAACTAACTACCTTTTATCAACTGAAGAAAGTACATGAGAATAAGGCCCTTAACCATGTATGTTGAAGCCATCTATGTTCTATCCACCTCCCTAAATTAAGCTGCCACAGTCTCTCTTTTAGATTCTGGCAATACAATCATAATTCAGCTACAGGATTCCATTCTTACCCTATTTGCTTTCCATTCTCCACAGGAAAGCCAGAATCATTTGTTAATATGCAAATTGGATCATGTTATTTCTTATTTAACACCAGGGCGGCTTCCCATTACATTTCAAATTATGTCAGATATCTACCAATATTGTGTCAAAGCTTCCTGTGAGAATAGATCATTGCCTGTAATTCCATCACACTCATCATCATTACTCCCCTTACTCATCAATTTGGTTTTCCTCCAGTTTCTTTTTTTTAAAATTTTTTTTTATTTATTTTATTTTATTTATTCATTTTTAGAGAGGAGAGAGAGTCAGAGAGAGGAGAGACAGAGAGAGAGAAGGGGGGGAGGAGCTGGAAGCATTAACTCCTATATGTGCCTTGACCAGGCAAGCAAGCCCAGGATTTCGAACCAGTGACCTCAGCATTTCCAGGTCGATGCTTTATCCACTGTGCCACCACAGGTCAGGCCACCTCCAGTTTCTCGAACACAAATACTTCTTTCCTGGATAAGACCTTTGCTGATATTGTTCCCTGTACCTGAAATACTCTTCTTGCTAATTCACATATAACTGACTTCTTGTCATTATTCAAGTCTCAACACAAAGATCACTTACACAGAGAGAACTTCAGTGACAAATCAATGTAAAGTAGACCTTCATCCTCTCAAAGCATCTTTCCTAATATTTATGACAAATTTGCTTATCTATTTGTTTTCTCAACCAAACTATAAGCTTTGTAATGAAAAGATTATACTATGCACAAATGCTCAATAAATATTTGTTTTATAAATGATAAATAGAATAAATACATAGATTCATAGATACAGATAGATATAGATACCAAATAAAGTAGAATTGAGGGGTTAATAACTAAGATATGAATTTCTCTGTGAATTAAAAATCAAATTCAATTACATTTGCTAGAGATCCTTAAAAAGATTTTTGAGTTTTATTAAGGGTCAAACTAATGGTATCCTGAAGACTTTTCAGAGGAAACCAAGATCTGAGGGGTAAATAAGATTTAGCTGCATAAAATTGATAGAGTAGGATGTTTGCAAACAAAGAGAAAAGTTGAAAGAAGAGTAGAAAGGGGTGAAGAAACTACTGGCCCCATGCAGAGTAGTGTTTACTTCATGGTGGGAAAGTGGCCCTGTTATTTTGTCTTTTTTTTTTTTTTTAATAAATTTTTATTAATGGTAATGGGATGACATTAATAAATCAGGGTACATATATTCAAAGAAAACATATCTAGGTTATTTTGTCATCAAATTATGTTGCAAACCCCTCGCCCAAAGTCAGATTGTCCTCCGTCACCCTCCATCTAGTTCTCTGTGCCCCTCCCCCTCCCCCTAACTCTCTCCCTCCCTCCCTCCCATGTCCTCCCTCCCCCCCCACCCTTGGTAACCACCACACTCTTGTCCATGTCTCTTAGTCTCATTTTTATGTTCCACCAATGTATGGAATCATGTAGTTCTTGTTTTTTTCTGATTTACTTATTTCACTCCTTATAATGTTATCAAGATCCCACCATTTTGCTGTAAATGATCTGATGTCATCATTTCTTATGGCTGAGTAGTATTCCATAGTGTATATGTGCCACATCTTCTTTATCCAGTCTTCTATTGAAGGGCTTTTTGGTTGTTTCCATGTCTTGGCCACTGTGAACAGTGCTGCAATGAACATGGGGCTACATGTGTCTTCACGTATCAATGTTTCTGAGGTTTTGGGGTATATACCCAGTAGAGGGATTGCTGGGTCATAAGGTAGTTCTATTTGCAGTTTTTTGAGGAACCACCATACTTTCCTCCATAATGGTTGTACTACTTTACAGTCCCACCAAAAGTGAATGAGGGTTCCTTTTTCTCCACAGCCTCTCCAACATTTGCTATTACCCCCATCTTGTTGATAATAGCTAATCTAACAGGAGTGAGGTGGTATCTCATTGTAGTTTTGATTTGCATTTCTCTAATAACTAATGAAGCTGAGCATCTTTTCATATATCTGTTGGCCATTTGTATCTCTTCCTGGGAGAAGTGTCTGTTCATGTCCTCTTCCCATTTTTTTATTGGATTGTTTGTTTGTTTGTTTGTTGTTGAGTTTTATGAGTTCTTTGTAAATTTTGGATATTAGGCCCTTATATGAGCTGTCTTTTGAAAATATCAGTTCCCATATAGTTGGCTGTCTGTTTATTTTGATATCAGTTTCTCTTGCTGAGCAAAAACTTTTAATTCTGATGTAGTCCCATTCATTTATCTTTGCCTTCACTTCTCTTGCCATTGGAGTCAAGTTCATAAAATGTTCTTTAAAACCCAGGTCCATGATTTTAGTACCTATGTCTTCTTCTATGTGCTTTATTGTTTCAGGTCTTATATTTAGGTCTTTGATCCATTTTGAATTAATTTTAGTACACGGGGACAGGCTGTAGTCGAGTTTCATTCTTTTGCATGTGGCTTTCCAGTTTTCCCAACACCATTTGTTGAAGAGGCTTTCTTTTCTCCATCGTGTGTTGTTGGCCCCGTTATCAAAGATTATTTGACCATATATATGTGGTTTTATTTCTGGGCTTTCTATTCTGTTCCATTGGTCTGAGTGTCTATTTTTCTGCCAATACCATGCTGTTTTGATTATCGTGGCCCTATAATATAGTTTAAAGTCAGGTATTGTAATGCCCCCAGCTTCATTCTTTTTCCTTAGGATTGTTTTGGCTATTCAGGGTTTTTTATAGTTCCATATAAATCTGATGATTTTTTGTTCCATTTCTTTAAGAAATCTCATAGGGATTTTGATGGGAATTGCATTAAATTTGTATATTGCTTTGGGTAATATGGCCATTTTGATTATATTTATTCTTCCTATCCAAGAACAAAAAATATTTTTCCATCTCATTGTATCTTTTTCGATTTCCCTTAACAATGCTTTGTAATTTTAATTATATAGGTCCTTTACGTTTTTTGTTATGTTTATTCCTAGGTATTTTATTTTTTTTGTTGCAATCGTGAAGGGGATTATTTTTTTGAGTTCGTTTTCTAATATTTCATTGTTGGCATATAGAAAGGCTATGGACTTTTGTATGTTAATTTTGTATCCTGCGACCTTACTGTATTGGTTTATTGTTTCTAATAATCTTTTTGTGGAGTCCTTCGGGTTTTCGATGTATAGGATCATATCATCAGCAAAAAGTGATAGCTTTACTTCTTCTTTTCCGATATGGATGCCTTTTATTTCTTTGTCTTGTCTGATTGCTCTGGCCAGAACTTCTAGCACCACGTTGAATAAGAGTGGAGAGAGTGGACAACCCTGTCTTGTTCCTGATTTAAGGTAGAAAGTCCTCAGTTTTATGCCGTTTAATAGGATGTTGGCTGATGGTTTATCATATATGGCCTTTATCATGTTGAGATATTTTCCTTCTATACCCATTTTGTTGAGAGTCTTAAACATAAAATTGTGTTGTATTTTATCAAAAGCCTTTTCTGCATCTATTGATAAGATCATGTGGTTTTTGTTCTTTGTTTTGTTGATATGGTGTATTACGTTAACCGTTTTGCGTATGTTGAACCATCCTTGAGATTCTGGGATGAATCCCACTTGATCATGATGTATTATTTTTTTAATATGTTGTTGTATTCGGTTTGCCAGTATTTTGTTTAGTATTTTAGCATCTGTATTCATTAGAGATATTGGTCTGTAGTTTTCTTTCTTTGTGCCATCCTTGCCAGGTTTTGGTATGAGGGTTATGTTGGCCTCATAAAATGTGTTTGGAAGTATTGCTTCTTCTTCAATTTTTTGGAAGACTTTGAGTAGAATAGGAACCAAGTCTTCTTTGAATGTTTGATAGAATTCACTAGTATAACCGTCTGGGCCTGGACTTTTATTTTTGGGGAGATTTTTAATAGTTTTTTCTATTTCCTCCCTGCTGATTGGTCTGTTTAGGCTTTCTGCTTCTTCATGACTCAGTCTAGGAAGGTTGTATTGTTTTAGGAATTTATCCATTTCTTCTAGGTTGTTGTATTTGGTGGCATATAATTTTTCATAGTATTCTACAATAATTCTTTGTATATCTATGATGTCTGTGGTGATCTCTCCTCTTTCACTTTGGATTTTATTTATTTGAGTCCTGTGTCTTTTTTCCTTGGTGAGTTTTGCCAAGGGTTTGTCAATTTTGTTGATCTTTTCAAAGAACCAGCTCCTTGTTTTATTGATTTTTTCTATAGTTTTTCTGTTCTCTATTTCATTTATTTCTGCTCTGATTTTTATTATCTCCTTTCTTCGGCTGGTTTTGGGTTGTCTTTGTTCTTCTTTTTCTAGTTCCTTAAGGTGTGAAGTTAAGTGGTTTACTTCGGCTCTCTCTTGTTTGTTCATATAGGCCTGAAGTGATATGAACTTTCCTCTTATTACTGCTTTTGCTGCATCCCAGAGATTCTGATATGTCGTATTTTCATTTTCATTTGTCTGTATATATCTTTTGATCTCTGCGCTTATTTCTTCTTTGACCCATTCATTTTTTAGAAGTATGTTGTTTAGTTTCCACATTTTTGTGGGTTTTTCCCCCTCTTTTTTGCAGTTGAATTCTAGTTTCAAGGCTTTATGATCAGAAAATATGCTTGGTACAATTTCAATTTTTCTAAATTTGCTGATATTGTCTTTGTGGCCCAACATATGGTCAATTCTTGAGAATGTTCCATGTACACTAGAGAAAAATGTATACTCTGTCGCTTTGGGATGAAGTGTCCTGTAGATGTCTATCATATCCAGGTGTTCTAGTATTTCGTTTAAGGCCACTATATCTTTATTGATTCTCTGTTTGGATGACCGATCTAGAGCCGTCAGCGGTGTATTGAGGTCTCCAAGTATGATTGTATTTTTGTTAGTTTTTGTTTTAAGGTCAATAAGTAGCTGTCTTATATATTTTGGTGCTCCTTGGTTTGGTGCATATATATTAAGGATTGTTATGTCTTCTCGATTCAACTTCCCCTTAATCATTATGAAATGACCATTTTTGTCTCTGAGTACTTTTTCTGTCTTGTAGTCAGCATTATTAGATATGAGTATTGCTACGCCTGCTTTTTTTTGGGTGTTGTTTGCTTGGAGTATTGTTTTCCAGCCTTTCACTTTGAATTTGTTTTTATCCTTGTTGCTTAGATGTGTTTCTTGTAGGCAGCATATAGTTGGATTTTCTTTTTTAATCCATTCTGCTACTCTGTGTCTTTTTATTGGTAAGTTTAATCCATTTACATTTAGTGTAATTATTGACACTTGTGGGTTCCCTACTGCCATTTTATAAATTGCTTTCTGTTAGTTTTGTATCTAGTTTGATTCTTCTCTTTTGTTTTTCTATCATTTGTTTTTGTTTGTTTGTGTTCCATACTTCTTTCCTCTGTTGCTACCTTTTTTAAGTCAAGTGTTTTTGTGGTGGTTTTTTTAAGGGTGGTTACCATTAAGTAATGAAAAGGGTACCTACCATATTCATTGTAGTACCCTATCTTATAAGTATTTCTGCACTTCATCATCCTTTGCTACTGTTAATCTCCATCCTCTCCCCCCTTTTTTTCCTTTGTTGTCACAGTTTAAGTTTGGTTTTATTGTGTTCTTGGTGGAGCTGTTACTTGTGGTGTTGTTTTCTTTTGTTCTTTGAATCTGGTTGGAAAACCCCCCTTAGTATTTCCTGGAGTGGGGGCTTTCTGTTGATAAATTCTCTCATCTTTTCTGTATTTGTGAATGTTTTTATATCTCCTTCATACTTGAAGGATAGCTTTGATGGGTATAGTATTCTTGGCTGAAAGTTCCTCTCTTTCAGGGCTTTAAATATTGGGGTCCACTCTCTTCTAGCTTGTAGAGTTTCTGCTGAGAAATCTGATGATAATCTAATAGGCCTTCCTTTATATGTTGTACTCTTCTTTTCCCTGGCTGCCTTGAGAATTTTTTCTTTGTCATTGGTTTGTGTCATCTTTATTATGATGTGCCTTGGAGTGGGTTTGTTGGGGTTAAGAAAACTCGGTGTTCTGTTTGCTTCTTGAATTTGAGGCTTTAGTTCCTTCCACAGGCTTGGGAAGTTCTCGTCTATTATTTGTTTGAGTATATTCTCCATTCCATTTTCTTTCTCTTCTCCCTCTGATATACCTATTATTCTTATGTTATTCTTTCTGATGGAGTCAGACAATTCCTGTAGGGCTTTCTCGTTTTTTATTATTTTTGAGTCTCTTTCTTCTTCTCTCTGTTGTGCCTCAAGTTGTTTGTCTTCTATTTCACTAATCCTACCTTTAATCTGGGCTGTTCTGTTAGCTAAGCTTGTTACCTCGTTTTTCAGCTCGTGAATTGAGTTTTTCATTTCTGTTTGATTTGTTTTTATAGTTTCAATTTCCTTGGTAATATATTCTTTGTGTTCATTGAGTTGTTTTCGGATCTCCCTATATTGCCTTTCTGTGTTTTCTTGTATATCTCTGAGTATTTTTAAGAT
Source organism: Saccopteryx bilineata (assembly GCF_036850765.1). NCBI lineage: Eukaryota > Metazoa > Chordata > Mammalia > Chiroptera > Emballonuridae > Saccopteryx > Saccopteryx bilineata. The sequence goes on along the minus strand of NC_089501.1, from coordinate 11,640,412 downwards.
TTCTATTTTAAATTCTCTGTCATTTAGCTCCAAGGCTTCCAATATGTTAAGTCTTTTCTCCATAGATTTTTCCACATCTATTTGTGTTACCTCTCTTTCTTTTGTATCCATAATATTCAATTTCCTCTTTCTTATCGGCATCTGAGGGTGGTCTTATTGATAGCACTAATTAGAATTAATAAAGAGTAAAAAGAAAAAAAAAAAGGGTAAAACACCCCACAAAAAAAAAACAGTAATAATTTATTATTTCCCCCTTTTTTTCTCTCTTCTCTTTCCCTCCTCTCCCCTCCTCAGGGAAATATCGTGCCTATAATGGAGGGCCTGATTTGGGGTGAAGAGTTCAAGGGCCAAAAAAAAGGGAGTAGGGACCTACTAAATGCAAAAAAAAAAAAAAAAAAAAAGGAAGAAAATCTTAGACAAGCATAAGATGATTTGCTTGTAAGTGATGGTCAACTAAGAGATATAATGAGAGGGATAAGAGGGAATCAGAAAAAAGAACCAAAAAAGAATAATAAAGAAGAAAAAATAAAAATAATAAGTAAAAATCTGTTGTATTAAGTGGAGCGAAGACTAAATACAATGGAGACCTTGGGTTGGGAGGACCAAAAATGCCACAAAAATAAACAAACAAGAGAAAAAAAAAATAAAAACAAAAGCAAAAAAGAGAAATAAAGCCAAAAAAAAGCCTTGAGTCCCAAATTAACTAATTTGTTCGTGATTGAGGATTATATGGGAGGAAAGTAAAATGAGAAAAGAAAAAACGAATAGAAAGGAAAAAATAAGAAAAAGAGAAAAATGAAGGAAGAAATAAAATAGGAGGAGAAAAAAACAAAATAAAGCAAGACAAAAAAAAAAAAAACAAAAAAGGAGAGAGTGAGAGTTAAGTGTTTTGGAGTATAACCTTAAAGGAGGGTGAGGATGAAGAAGAAAAATAAAATGCAACACTCATGGGTAGTGTAGTTCAAGAAAGGGGAAGCATAAGATGGGCAGAGAATAGAAGGACCGAGGTGGAGGAAATAAAGGCAAAAAGATAGAAGAAACAAACAACAACAACAACAAAAAAAAATTAGTGGATCAAGTTGTAAAGTCTGTGGGTTTTTCTTGATTTTGAGAGGTTAACTTCTTCCTTTTTCTTTTCTCTCCCTCTTCCTAGTCGGTGACTCTGTACCCCAGGCTCTGCCCCTGTGTCACACTTAGGTAGGGATTTGCAGTTGATGGGATTCTATGGCAATGTCATATAATTGGCTTTAGTCTTGCTGGAAGTAAAGGCTTGTTGGTGTTTGCAGGGTCCAACGATGAGAGAGTTTGCTTTCCTGGATTCTCTCCTAGTCCCCCCTTTCTGAATTAGCAGCCTGGTGATCCAGCTATAAGGCTGCAACTGCTTCTGCCTGGGGAGTAAGAGGCTCAAAGAGCTGGGAAATCCCCATTCTATCCCCACTCAGTGCAAGGCTTTGGGAAAGGCTCTGAGAGTCAGGGCCTCCAGTGTAATCAGGCGGGGGTGGGAGTCAATTGTTGTCAAGGTGACTGTTCAGCGCCTATCATTTAGTTGGACCTCTCAACCCAGGCTTTCCACACTTTGTAGCCTGTTTTTTCAGGGAAGAAGAGGCACTAGTCTCTGCTTACGACTAGTGTAGTATAGACCTTATTATCTGCCAAGTCCTTCTTGTTAGCGTTTATCCCTGAATGTGGAGGCTCTATCAATCAGAAGTTGCCCCCGCCCCTTTAGCGAGAGGCACTAAAAAATATCACGCCTTTTGTCTTGGATCGCTGAACTGAGAGAGATCTTATCAATTAGAACCGAGGGTGCGCAGATTTTATGGGTTAAGCTAATTTCAGTGATTGGGTCGCAGCTGTGCTTCCAAAGGTATTTTAGGCTGCCTGCGCGCGCCCCTCCCCCAACGCTTGATTGTTAGCTTGAATGGCTGGGTGAGGTGCCCCGCCCACAGAGAGAATCTCCCAAGCCTCTCCCGCTCGCCCTGCCGCTGGCGGCTGGACCGCACCAGGCGCAGGATAATGGAGCCCCCTGGGTGTGCGGGCCAGCAGGGCGCCCTGGGCGCGTGCAATGCCCAAGGCACGCGCGCGAATGGGGCGCTCCGGGCACCGGTGGCCGGCGACCCCCACTCGCAGTGTGCGGGCCGCTGGGAACGTCAGCGGTGCTCAACCGGACCGCGCGCCCGGTTGCTCGCGGCGGCTCGCGGTGGCGGCTCGCGGGGGCTCGCTGCGGCTCGTGGTGCTGGCTCGCGGCGGCTCGCGGTTCCCAAGTATATGGGCTGACTCACCGCAGGCGCACTCCCTCGCGGCTTGAATGAGCGTCGCTGCGGTAGCTTCCTCCACACCCTTGTCTCTCAGATTCAAGTGATAACAGTCCTTTTGCTTTCAGTTTGTGTGGAACTCCAGAATGCTCCGAGGATAAATTTTTCTGTTTCTAGTTGATAAATTTGTTGTGATTTAGGGGAGAGCTGTTGGACGCGCTTCTCACGGCGCCATTTTCGTGACGTCACCCGTTATTTTGTCTTTAGTGTTATTGTTGTTTTTGTTTGTTTGATTTTTATTTAAAAACCTGAGTAGGACACAGGAAGAAACAATGTAAAAAGGGCAGGATGTCATTCTGCTTTACTTTATTTTAAAAAATCTAAACTCATACACAGTTGGTTAGAGCTTTGTTCTGACATGCCAAAGTTGCAGGTTTGTCCCCTTGTCAGATATCATACAAGAATCAACTATTAAACCTGACCAGGCGGTGGCACAGAGGATAAAGCATTGGACTGGGATGCGGAGGACCCAGTTTTGAGACACTGAGGTTGCCAGCTTGAGCATGGGCTTATCTGCTTTGAGCAAAGCTCACCAGCTTGAGCCCAAGGTTGCTGGCTCAACCAAGGGTCACTCACTCTGCTGTAACCCCCAAACAAAGCACATATGAGAAATCAATCAATGAACAACTAAGGTGCTGCATCGAAGAATTGATGCTTCTCATCTCTCTCCCTTCCTGACTGTCTATACCTATTTGTCCCTCTCTCTGACTCTCTCTGTCTCTTGTCACAAAAAAGCATTATCCATTAAATGCATAAATATGTGGAACAAGTCAATGTTTTTCTTTCTCTCTGTAATCAATAAATAAAAAAAAATTAAAGACCTCACACACAGAACAATTAAGTTTAAATCAACCGTTTGCTATCTCAATCCTTCATTCCCCAAAAGCAACCACTTGAAAAACAACAAAAAAACAAAAATAACTTCTTCAGATCATTTGGTGATCATCCATTACTCTAGTATGATTTGACCCTTATTTCTTGATTGATGAACATTAAAAGTTATTTCTTGATTTCTGTCAACTTATTCATTTTTTTCTTCAGGCAAAATTATAACACTTTTCTTTGTTTTATTTTATTTATTGATTTTTTAGAGAGAGAGGAGTGAGAGAGAGAGACAGAGAGAGAGAGAGAGAGAGAGAAGAGGGAGGAGCAGGAAGCATCAACTCCCATATGTGCCTTGACCAGGCAAGCCCAAGGTTTCGAACCGGCAACCTCAGTGTTCCAGGTCGACGCTTTATCCCACTGTGCCACCACAGGTCAGGCCCAAAATTATAACACTTTTGTAATTTATGTTCTCATCTATGCAAGAACAAATGACAGATTTAAATTTTCATTCCTTGTCTCATCAAACACAGGCAGAATCTTTTGACCTAACTTTATAAAGGGAGAAATTAACCTGCATCATCCCTGCCTCCTTTCATAGATCAATCTTCGGCCATATAATTTTGTCTTTACACAGTCAAAGATAATAATATTTTTATTCTCCCCAGTAATTATAATAAAAGTTTCCTTACCTTGTCAATGGCTTGACCTTAAAAATTGAAAATCAATGTACTAAAGATGTATTTTATAACTACCCCACAATTGATTCTGTCCTATCAATAATCTTGTGCTCCCCACCAAACCCCTGAAGCCCTTTCAGTAGGGGAGGGTGTGAAAGACAACTTTTGCCCAAACAAGCAAAAGAAATGACAGTTGAAAGTTTCTATTAAGAAAGAAAATGGAACAAATTCCCTTTAGATGAGAAGAAAAAGAATGAGAAATATTTAGATACTTATCCACAAGGCTTGCACTTCTCCTAGTATAAAAACTCCAGACTTAGAAGTGTATAAAAAACAAGTGGCTGTAATAAAAACATTTTTTTCTCCCTATAATGTACATTGACAACCCTATTCTCTTTTCTTTCTTGAACATATTTCCTGAATATTTCTTCATTTCCAAAATATATTTGTGAATAATTACAGGCCCTTCAGAGCAGACTAGGTTCCACGTGATACGACTGATGTCATATAGTAAACATGGCAAATAAGGACCTAAGCAGGAAGCCTGAAGGAGGCCTAGGCATCTCTGCTTCCTTTCTTCTTAGCCTAAGGTCAGGAAGGTACTATTGATATTTTCTCTTCATCAAATGCTTACTAGAAGCACACAGTTTTAGGTAATGAGAGAGATTAACAGGAAGGCATTATCAGAGCCATAGATGAAAAAAGTGAAGATATAAAAAGCATTACTAGTATATTTTAAAAAGTCAAGTTGAAGATTTATATTATAAGTCTTGTTTTCTATATAAAGCAAATATAATTTCTTGGTAAGTGCCCATTGATAGCTACAATATCAATAAACACAAAAATTCAATTTTGTAGGCCACATTATTTGAATGACGTATATTAAAACTAGAAGTGGATTATAAAACTTTGTATTTTTAATGCTGACGAGTAAAGGGGAAACTCACTATGAAGAAGTGAAAGTTGGCATTTATAAAGACTTTTTTCAAAAAGGTCATTTTTAAAACACTTGTCATCATTATTTATGGGATATAACCAAAGTAAATTCATAATTTTAAATAGTTCAATTAGTAGAGAAGAATAAAAATAAATCAAACATTACCTTAGGATAAAAAACAATAAAATGAATAAAAATAAAAGCAACATTAATTAGGAGATAAAAACAGGAATCAATAGAAAATATTTTATCAATAATTAAACTCAAGACCAAATTTCTATAAAATTTACTGAATATACCAATACTTGAAAAATCTACTTAAAAATTTTATGGTGTTAACTTTTTATTTTAATGCCTAACCTTATAACTATACCACCCATTATATTGTATAAGATATAATCTTCTAATTACTGAGATTATATGCTGACTCTTACTTAGCTATGATGACATAGAAACATTTCTATTTCCAACTTCTCTTAATTTTTACTATCTTATCCAATTTTAGTCACTGTGTATATTTAAGTATTCTTATAATTCTGTATTGTATTTTAAAATTTAAATTATATATTTTAAATTCTAGGCAAAAAAGCTCAAGTCAGCATATTTTCATATCTTCCACAGTTTCTCACCTCTTTTTTCTCCTAACTCTAAATATATACTATATATTCATATATTTATATATATATTTCTATATTTGTATAATATATTCTATATTAATATAATATTAGGCTGTATAAATATAGTCTATTCCACAACCAAATATAGCAAATTTATTTTAGTTTTCATAGTTCAATGGGCTCATTGTTTACTATTAATCCTTTAACCATAGTTTTTGTTTTATTTAACTCATTTCCTATTCAGTTATATTTCATTTCCTCACAGTTTGATCAAGAAGAAAAATAAAATGTTATTTAAAATACATATAACTATAATACTTACTTTCTAAGGGCAAAAATCAGATTCTATCTTCATGTGCTACACTAAAATAAATTTTAGGTAACTTCAACATAGAGATAAATAAAAAATCAAAAAGTTTTAAAATTATAAAAGAAAATATAGATCAATATTTATTGGATTTGTGCATTTCACAGATTTCATAAAATATATGACAATATCACAAAGGTAAAATTTGAAAAATTTTGTCATATAAAATTAAAAATAATTCTATGTTTGAAATCCCTCATACAATTTCAAAATAATATAGAAAACTAAAATTAAAAATTTATAACAATTTTAGCAAATTTAATCTTATATCTAGAATATTAAAAAAATAATTATTTTTTTAAGTGAGAAGAGGGGAGAAAGAGATACAGACTCCCACATGCATCCTAACCAGGATCCACCTAGCAATCTCTGTCTGGAGCCAATGCCTTGAATCAACCAAGCTATCCTCAGTACTTGAGGCTGATGCTTGGACAAATAGAGCCACTGACTGTGAGAGGTAGGGGGAGAGGGATGGGGAGAGAAGCAGATAGTCGCTTCTCATCTGTGCTTTCACCAGGGATCAAACCTAGGACATCCACATGCTCTATTCACTGAGCCAACCGGCTAGGGCCTACAAATAATTAATTGTTATAGAAGTTATTGGTGAGACCTTCATTTAAAGGTCATTTGAGATTTTAAAGGTTTTAACAGTTTTAAATCGGCAAAAAAGAATGCTTAAGGCATTATACATGGAAGGAATAATTTGGAAAATGAAAACTATACCTGAAGTATTTAGAAGAATTTGAATGGAGATAAAATGTTGCCATTAAAAATGGGATAATTTAGGAGCAAATATGAATATATTAATCAAATAATTATAATACTAGACCTGAGTATGTCTTAACTTTCAAAACTTACCTAGTTCTCTAATATTTTTATTTTTTTCCATGCTCAAGATTTAAATATTGTCTTGTAAAACTGATTCCAAAAGCCACACTTACCCAGTTTCTTAGGGACTTTCTCTTAGAAGACATCCAAAATGCTGAATAATACTCTCATTTTCTAGACATCTAAAGCTAAATTAAAAATACATGTTTGGAGTTTCTCCCTGCAATAAATATCTCTCCAGTATCAGCACTGGAGGAGACCATTTTCCAATAATTATCTTGATGGGATAAATAATAATGACATAGACTTTCATTTATTATTTTAAAAAATAATGCCCTCTTAGCTCGGAATTCACAGCCCCACCAATGAAGACACAGGCAGTTTTACACTCAAGTGAAGAAAAGTAGGGAAGGAAACAAAGGTTGAAAAGTTGCATTACACAGATGCTGATTGTTCTGAAGTGCCCTGGGTCAACAGAACCTATTGGCCTGCAACAGCTGAAGACAGAGTGGTTTAATTTGTGGAAAACCATTACATTGTCCACACTGCAAAGGCAAAAGCTACTGCCAACAATGAAAAATTCTGCAGACCACAACTCTAGTACTGTTTAGAATACAGGCTCACCTAATCAATGTGTATGACTCCAGGTCACCCATCAATCTTCCTAACCAGGCAAGCAACCACATTATGAAAAGTAACATCTTAAAAATAAACACAGATGATATATTTTATCTGTAGGCAGAAGTTGGCACCAAATATTTAATTTTCTATCTCTAACATCTACAAAGGACTTTCACCCCACTTGGGCTTTCCATGTTATGATAAAATATTACCTAAAAAATGCAAAATCTTTGAAATCTTATCTTATTCTGGGAAGCAATCATTCTTATTTCTTCACAATGAATTTGACATTCATAATAAAGACTGTGTAATTATAGTAGCAGTAACCCATTTGGAATAGAAGTTTGCTATCTGCTGTTATTTTTATGACAAGTTAGAGCTTTTTGAAGTTTTTTTTCTAAAAAATTCAAGCAATTCCTCAAATGAGTTTGAATCTTTAATTAGAAAAAAGACATTTATAAAGGCTTAGGGGAAAAGGCACTTATTATAGTAGCTTCAACTTTATTCTGCCAGAGAATATGAACTGCAACACATCAGAAAGAATAATGATCTTCTAGAGTTTTCACCAAAACCTCTTGAGCTTAAATCAGATCTTACTGTCTCTAACCCACATCTGAACATTTCACTGAACGTGCAAAAATTGCTTAACGACACAGATATATGGTTTTGAGGCTTTAAAACTCTTATAATACAGACACATATCATACAGTTTGACAGGCCTCCCCAGATATCAAAGATGAGCTGTCATGGAATACACAGATCCCATAAAAACAAGTTCCAATTATCAATTTTATTATTAATACAGCTAGTTTAGGAAAACATATTAATCTAATTTTGTGTATAGCAGTTTAATTTTTTCCCCACCTGGGGTACTAAAATCTTTGAAAGTTTCTCATGAAAAGCAAAGTAACAGTTTTCTGTAGCACATTGTAAAACAAACAAACAAACAAACAAACAAAAAACATTAGTGCCTTTTAGCAGTCTCAAATAATTCTTTTTTATTCATTTATTTTTCTAACCAGATCAAAATATTTTTAACTGTACCAACTTTCAAAACAAAAGTTTTTAAATAAAATAAACAAAACAAAACCAATCAAACATACACATAAAACATGGCAAGAAAGGTCACTAACAGTGAATCATCGCTATTACATTTTTAGTATCAATATGTAGGTCTTAACGCTCACTGTGATCGATCAGCTAGAAAAAAATGGATGGTAAATAAGATCCATGTGACCAATCACTGAGCAGAGACTATAAGCAGGTGGCTGTGAACCCTGCAATGAGAAGAGGAGGGGAAATCAGCCTCGTGTCCAGCCCTAGATTAAAGTTTCTCAGTCTCAGCTCTATTGACACTTGGGGTCACACAATTCTGTCCTCACAGGAAATAGTCTCAAAGGATATGAAGTTGTTCTTTTTTTTTTTTTAATGTTATTCAAACAGAAGTCATGGAGACCATTATTTATCTCTTATTTCCTCTGAGACAAATACATCAAGCAATTTTCCTTGAAGTTAGAAGTCTCCTGGAAATGATTGCTTGGACTGGGAAGACTTTGTAGAGTTGGGAGCAGTAAAAAATAATCAGGCAGCTTTAGAGTCAGCATTGGTCATTTCACCTGGGACATACAGGATCAGATGGAACATCTATGGTTGCTGTATTCATGTTTAGAATATTATATCCTTATATGTTTGTTTTCATTGCACCTTCCTAACTTTAGATATCAAAATCCCAATGAATAGTTGGATTAGTATGATTAGTCAGCAGCTTCTTTACCATCTTGACTCTCCAATACCTTCCTAATTCCCCTTCCTTTCCTGGCTACCTGCATCCCTGCCTTCTACTGATCCCACAGATTATCTTTCCTTCTCAGCTCCAGCAACTCTTCTTCCTTCAGGGCCAAATCAGGTCCTGTTACCTGTTGAAGGGTTAATGCATGCAAGGGGTCCAGTACAACAGTGTCCACTAAACTACCATTTTAGTCTTATGGCACCAGGTTGCCTTACAGAAGATCATGGAGTTGCCAAGGATATACTGTTTCATAGACAACTGCTTACCTTTACACCTGCTGAACTTCTCTTATTCATTCTAGATCAAATGCAGCGTCTGCTGTGAACCTTCTCTGACTAGTCTATTCCACAATAATCACAGCTTGCTCAAGTTCATAAAGATGCATTGGTTGTACAGTATATGAGGATACTGCTGGACACATAGTATGTCAGTGATCATTTATGGAGAAAAAAATCACTTCACATTTTAAGTCAGTGTTACATGTTACAATGCATTATTTTTTGTCATTCTTTCCAACTATATTATAACGCCTGTAACAGAAGTTATTATTCTCCCATTGCTAAATGAAGAATAAATAAATGAATGCATAATTAGTCAATACTTTAATTCTACTCCTCATAGTTGATTCCCTTCTCGAACTGAAGCAGTCATTACCAAGAAAGTTTTACTCTCTATTCTTGTATTTTGTATTAGTCTGAAAATTCAGCTCTTCCCAGCTCTCAAAGAAGAAATTGAGAACATTGACATTTTCTCTCACTGTTCCTGCCAAATTATTGACTATTAATGAGCTCTTGGATTTTGTTATATTGGTTAAATAATTATCCCACTGGGGGCCTTTTTTCTGTTTGACAATCCAAGTAGCAAACAGCAGGTGCTAAATATTGTGATTATTATTGTAACAAGAGGAATACATGGTCTCTTATACTTTGACAACAAAATTAGAAAGCATAAGAAGAAATGTTTGTGCCCAGCTAGAAGCAAACTGAGAATAATTTTTATAGGTATTTAGGTAAATCTGAATTTCACAAATGATCTTATGAAGCATAGATAAGTTGGACATTATTTGTGGCTTCAGATAATCAATTGTCTCTTTACTCTGAGAATGGAACAGCATTATAAGGTTACTTAGCTAAGCTTGTAAAAAATAAAATAATGAGTGAACAAAATCATGAACAGTTGTGATATGAGACTAGCAAAATAGTGAGAGAGCAGTCAACCTATGTGGTGCTAATTAATACTTATATTTTATTGTAGTATTTGTACTCTCTGCAAATCAAATAATAATTTAGGTCTCAAAGGAAATATTCAATGGTGATAATCAAACATGGCTAGGAGGAGGAGAAAGACATAGCAGTTAGCACAGGCCGGTTTTAATTATGAATATATTTTGATTCCCGGAACACTTGTTAATGAAAGGTCTCCCACTCCCCACTGCAGAAGAAGTATAAGATATGTAAGATATGCAGTGATAAGATATGTAAAGTACATGGTGTGATTCTGCCTTTTATAGCTTTGACTATTCCAGGGATTAATATTAGAATATTGATGGCACAGAACTAAATGTTAAAAATAACTTTTAAATGAAATTAATTTCTATAATTGAGATCTACTAAATGGAACACATCTTAAGTAAAGTGGATATATCAATTAAGAAAATTAGAGAAAAAAGGAAATGATGCAGCAAAAGTGATCAAATAGCAGGAATTGTTTGTGTGAAAAGACAGGAACATGGGCTTGGAGAAGCGAGGTCATGACATATTCTATCCAGAACAGATGGGCCAGGGAGAGTCCACCTGCACCAGCAGCTTCGGAGGAAACTGATACCCCACTAGATTTTGAAGATAATGTGTTTTATACTTCCAAGCCCATAGGCACTCAGCAGGAGACAATTGCCATCCATTTATTCCAATCAGTGTCACATTTTGGCATGACTGAAATCTGCCCAACATGCAGATCCAAAATTTGTAAATAATCTATTTCCAGATTATATGAGGTAATATGCACTGTGAAGACCAAGGAATTGTGGGAAACTTATTAAATAAATAGATTAAGTTTGAAATATTCTACAGAAGTTCCAGAGAAGAAAGTACATTTTCAATCCTAAAGTAGATTTTCTCCCTTTTCTCAGTCTCCAATGTTTGAGAAAGAATGCTCTTAAAGGTGCTTGCCAAAGTTTAGACTTTAATGAATGCAGAGCAGCCAGGCTTGAAAATGACTTTCTGGATGTGTTCCTGGAAGCCAAGTGTGTTCTAATCATATGAGTGGCAGCCAGAAACTTTGGGTTTATCTTCTCTTTTGACAAAAACTCACAAATGTGCATGACCTTTTTCCTACCCCACCTTCATTTCTACCTGTAAAAACACCATAATAGACACTATTAGCACAAAAATTACTATTATGCATAATGAGTGCATCAGGAGACATCCAAATACTTAGAAAAAAATTACTTTTTGGACTGCAAACTTTTCTATTATATCTTGGGAACAAATTGCAAATGTAAAGATGTGACCTCTTATGAGATGCTTGGCATGTGTTACAGGTTTTGTTGTCTTTCCTCCTTCCTGCTGTGGGGTTTGAGCTGCACTCAGAGTGATTCAGGTAAGTGGCATTAATTCATTCACCTAAACATGCTCTTTGATAAATGACAGACTCAATTTTATATCAATACTGGAAAAATTGGGAGAGGCACTTAATATGACTGATAGAAAATTCATTCTCTCTCTCTGTTTTTCAGTATCAACAATTTCCATGTTATATAAACATCAGAATCAGCCATTCTTAAAGCAAATGATTTTCTATTTCTTAAAATTGAGTATTTAGAAAAAAAGTTGGTTTATATAATTTTCACTGTATTTCATTAAAATAGTCCTGTATTCTTAAACATTGGTGTATTATTGCCATCAATTATTAATATAATGCCCACATTGCACCATTATTGAGTTCTTTAAAAATAGTTTACTTTAGATTAATATAGAAAATCTACTTATTAATTTCTTATTAAAGCAAGTTAAAACATAATGTTCTTTAGAGAAAATAAGTATGCGAGAGAGAGAAAGCTGTTCTATGTCGTTATGTGGAAATAAGATAAAGATTGCCTTTGAGAATTTCCAGAACGTATGCCTTATCAAAAATCAACTCAGAAATTCTAAGACAAGAATTTCTGATTGCCTTGTTTTTGAGGGATGTGATGATTGCTGGTTATACCAGGTTCCCAGTTTCCTACCATCATCTCCTCAATAACCTCTCCTCTTTGTTTGATACTATAACTCTGAAAGAAAGTGTGTTACATAAGTACCATTGATGCCAGATTATAGAGCTTATATGAAGACAAATGAAACCTGTTATGAAGTATTACTACCACTTCATCACCTAAAACAACCAACACAGAAGACATAGGCATTGCCAGATCTTGGTCCCTGAATGGTGAAAAATACACATAAGCCTCACACCCACAGGAAGCAATGCTCATGAATAATTAGGCATTCAATAGAAAGTCTGTTTAAAGTATTTATAAATACTCTATTTCATATATGAATATTTAGCAAATGAAATAATATTTTAGATTACAAATAAATATAGTTATAAAATAAATGCATACTCATTTTCTATAATTGGAGCCCCAGCCCTTTCTTTATGTGAATGTTTCCAGGTAACATGAATTAGACTCAAGCCTGTCTGTCATTCTTGACTCAAGACGTCCTCTTGAGTCAGACAAGAACAACTGATGGAGGCAGATACTGAGGATCAGATTGAGTCATAAATGCAGGCAGCATTTATTTCAAACATCATATAACATTTATTTTTAAACTAAGGTGCAAAACAGAGTCCAAAATGGAGTAGTCAGTAGCCCTAGGCTATAAATGTATTGACTCATTCAGAGAATATATTATTTTCTGTTGGTGAGTCCTAAAGCCCCAATGAGTTCATATCCTCTCAAACTGAACAGGAGTTTGAGAAGTATAGATAAAATGTTAATTGTGAAATTGTTGACTCTTACCAACTTATATTCTTTAATTTATCTGATTATAATTTTAATATAATTATTATCATGACTATGGGTGCAGGAGGCTGTGTATACATTTAGTCAACCTCTCAGAAGTGACTAGCTAAGTTACTTTCTTAAACAAGTTGAGCCATTGGCCTGCTACACCTATGCAGGAGTACCCATATATTAAAACTTCCTAAGTAATAAATAGTTAAACTGTTTTTCATTTATTTAAGCATCAATGTATCCAGTCTCTGTAAATGGTAATTATGTAAGGGATTTTTGGGTTAGTAAGCTCTGACAATCTGTTGCACAGGATCATTATATTCATTTGATAAAATAACATGTATTATCTCTAAAAAAAAAAAATGGGTGTTTTTTTTTTATCCTTTTGTGACCTGAGTAAAAAAGCTTACTGACCCTTTGATTATATGATTGACAATTTGTTATAACTGAGGATGCAGAGAGAATCTATAGACAGTGCCACTCTTGTGAGATCAGACTAGTAATGAATGCAGAAAGCAGAGGCTCTAATTTGATCACACTTCATATTTTTTAAATTGTTGGATCTGTTAGTTTAATGCCATGAAGATACAAATCCGCTGAAACAATTCACTTTCCACTGTGTATGCTGCAGCCACAGAAATAGCTCACAGTCTCTACTTTCATTCTCTTCAGTTCTTTAGCTGCTCCCCCAGCATCCTTTCTTCAAGATACACTTTGAGAACTTTGGAAACTTCCTAACACCTAAATGGTGACAGAAGAAATTAAAAATAAATTTCCCAGCCAGGATTAATAAATTTTTGGCTGTAAATAGGATGTGAGCTGTATTAAGATCCTTCACAATAAAATAGATTTGCAAAAAACTTTCCTGTATAAAGTGTCCAGAAAAATCACATTTTTCTCAACTCAGTGACAATGCATTAAAGAGTTACTGGTTAATAAAATCAATATCAAATCATCAACCTCTGTCACATAATAACGATGTGTAAGAAATAAAAAAAATACACACACAGGTTTTGTCTTACTTTAAATAATTGCCCTAAATGGGTCAGCATACTGTATACCAAATACAGGACAATTAAACCATATGCCGGAGAGCCCATGATTTTAGTATTAGACTTTTACTGATGCAATGTAAACACTACCTTCACATGTCTTTGGAGTTTAATTAATTTGAAATTATTCTCCTCTAATTCCAGCTGTCTATAACATGGTAGTTAAGATATAAAATACATAAAAGATTTCAATATGTAGATGGTATATAGTGGACTGTCAATTCCTTATGGTACTTTAAATTGAGAAGATGAGTATGAGCAATTCTTTGATAAGAACAAAATATACCAAACTTCCTTGAAGAATGCCAGGCACATATAATAAGTTACAACTCTAAAAATATCAGATATCACCAATTGTAAATTATTAACATCATCAAGAGTCAAAATTTTCTCAGGATTAAATATTCATTTTAGAAGTCACCATGCTAATAATTCAAGATCACTGTTAATACAAGGATTCCACAAGCAAACAAAAGAAAGTCTTAAGACAATATGAATATAACAGCTTCTGTGGATAAGAGTTTGTCTGAGGGTCACCCTAACTTTATAAATACTAATAATTTTAAGGAGTATATTAGGTGATTTTTAGGTATAACTGACAATTCACTTACCCTGTGTTGATCAGCTGCACTCTAAGTGCATTGGGGCAATGATAAAGGTCCAAGTAGCTGCTCTAATTTCTTATTAATTAGTGTACACACCTGTGGTTCATTAAAGGTATATTCAGGGACTCTTTGGATTTCTCAGGAGGGAGCATATATTTCTTAGGGAAAATTGGCCCAGAGTTTTTCCAGCAATTAACTATGTGCACCACACAGGCATTTGTACCACAGAAGGAGAAAAAATAGTGGATAAGGCTGCAAAAGGCTGACCTCAAACAAGGAGACAGATTATAACAACAACATCAAAAAGTAGCTAAGAGAAGGATCAAGACTTTTGGACTTTCTTCAAGGAAAAATGAAGATTTGCTGCCGGAAATTGATGAACTTATTAATAGTAGCATACTAATAAATAAACCAAGGGCCGATTCTTTGCAGAAAAATTGCATGTTAGGTAAGTCATTAGTTAGTTACTGAAAAAAAAGTGAAAGCTGAAAAGCAATATAGAAAATGAAAATGTGGAAATAACCAAAAGCATGGAGAGTTAAAATAATTATAGCATTACTCTCTTTTTATGCAAAAAATTGAACACCTGAGTAAAATAGATTTATTTTTGTGAAAATGTAAATATGCTCATGGCCTTAATAAAATTCTCAGTGAGCTATTATCTCCAAACATACACTAAGCAATTGTACAGGTTAAGTCTTCTAAATGATTGTGGAAGGAAAGAAGAAATTCTCTCTTTCTTGTTTATTCATAAACTATCCAAGTTCAAAACCTATCTTTGACTAACTTTACTAAAGTTACTTAATCTCTCTGTGCCTCAATTTTATAATTTAAAAAATGTGGATGCTGATAGTACTTGCTTTATAACTCCAGTGTGATGACTAAATAAATTAATATTTAAAGCATTTAGAGCAATGCATCAGATGTAGTGCTATATAAGTTTTGTTAAATTCAATAACAAAATACTTAACAAATGCAAAAATTGTTTAAAACCATAGATAAATCTTATTTACAAATATTAATGTAAATGTCATAAACATCAACAAAACTATTTCATTAAAGCAGTAAATAAAAATACATAATGAGAAAGAAATCATATACGAAAAATGCAGTGGTAATAGTCTAGGAATATAATTTACTAAATTTAAATACTAAATCATAAACCATTTCCATGGATGTTATAAGAGTGATTAATAAAAAATTACATTTATTTCAACTAAAAATTTCTAATAAAATTTGAATAATAGATCCAATTATATATATACACACACACACACACACACACACACACACACACACACTATATAAATCTAGCATTACTTTCAAGGGTCAAACAATCAAAGTAAAAGTATGTACAAGAGAAATTGTCTTATTTACCCTTATTCTAGAGACTCCAATTGATGGACTGAGAATCAAGGCAAAACAATAAATATATAAAACTTTAATTTGGGCACACATAATTTAGAAATTATATAATTATATGAAAATGCACAATAGAATCTTTTTTTGTTAAGTGAGAGGAGGAGATGCAGCTAGACTCCTGCATGAACCCTAACTGAGATCCACACAGCAAGCCCCCTTAAAGATAATGCTCTGCCCATCTGGAGCATTACTCCATTGCTTGACAACTGAGCTATTTTTAGCACCTGAGGCAAAGGCCAGAGAGTTACTTCAGGGCCAACTCGCTGGAACCATCAAGCCATGGCTTCAGGAGGGGAAGAGGGGATTTGGAGAAGCAGATGGTCACTTTTCCTGCAATCTCTGACTGGGAAACAAACCTAAGACATCCACATGTCAGGCCAACATTCTACCAGTAAACCAACAAGCCAGGGCCTGTTTTTCTTTCTTCTATAGTTTTAGGTATTTTACCTGAAGCATATATCAAAAACATTCCTCAATCTCATCTTTAAAAAAAATAAAACAGCAAACATTTGTTGAGTATTTGTTATAGTTTCCAAATTATATAAAGATCTATGCAAACTAAAAAGAGTAAGAAGTGGTTTCTTCCTTTGAGAAGCTTATGATTCAGTTAGAGGGAACAATACAACCATGAGGAATTTGAGCTGAAAGAACTTGAGAACTGTTTTGTGCTAGAACATGGGTCACTTTTGGTAAAGACAATGTGGATTTAGAGAAGTGGTGACTAAAATAAGAGAGAGAGTGGTAAGTGAAGTATTATGGAGAATATAAGATAAACTAGTCCTGAAATAATACATAAGAGAATTTCAGAATGCAAAACGGAAAGGAGAGAGGAACATGATACTAAGATAGAAGGCAAAGAGCCTAATTTTTGCAGTGTAACATAAAAATTGTGGTATCTGGAGTCTAGAATGTGTTAATGTTAAATGAGATTTCATGACAAGATTTAGTTAATAATATAAGTTAATCTTTATAATTCAAGAAATGGTTATGGGCAATATTAGAAATTAAACATGGGATTAAGCATGATTCAGGAGCCAAAGGAAACTTTATGTCATTTAGCAGTGAAGTAATATTAAGGAAAAGTAATTCTTAAGTCATTTGGTTATTCTCATCCAATTGGATTTAAAGAAAAAAAAAATGTGGGGTCAGAGAGATATACCAGGAATTTGTATATCTGTATTACAGTGGTTTTGAAGTGCACTCACAAATTCTTTACTACCTCTTCCTTCAAGGGGTATTCAGACCAGTAGAATGTATTTTAACCAATAGAATAAAATAAAAGAGATGGTATGTCACTTCTGGGACTACATCATAAAAAGACTATGTGAATTCCTCAGTGTTTTCTCTCAGAATAGAAGCTGTCCCATCATCAGCACCCCTATGGAAGGGCTCACATGGAAAGGAATTGAGACCTCCAGCTAACAGACAATTAGAAACTGAAGCCTCTATTCAACAGCCATGTTTGTGAGCCTTCTTGAAATATACTCTCCAACTCCAGGCAAGCCTTCAGATGAGTACAGATCTCACCAATATACTGACTACAACCTCATGAGTGACTCTGAACCAGACTAACAGGTAAGCCACTCCCAAATTCTTGACTCTTAAAATTGTGTGAGATAATTACTGTATTTTTAAACAAATAAGTTTTGGGGTAATTTGTTATATACCATAATAGAAATTGATAACAAAAATGAAGGTCTAAAGGACTAACAATAAATTGGTTTGTTTTCTGTTGTTTCATTTGTTTTTTAATTCTTTTTATTCCTCCCTTAAGGAAAAAGAGAAAATATGTGTAGCATGTGACAAGTTGACTATTTTGAGTAAAACTTTTAAAATGTCAAATGATTGCTGTAATATAGTAACTAAGTTTTGTGCTGAGAAGGCAGCCTCACTTTTTCCTAAAGAGCATGTGGGTAAGATCATCACCCATTGGAATTCAGTCACAGTTTTGACATTTTAAGCTACAAAGAGGTCAGGTCCTGAAAAACAAAATCAGGAGACCAATATAAGATCAACAACAACAACAAAAAAAACCTAACCACAATGGAAAATTTGTCCTTAATCTGAAATGTCGGTCCAAAATTCCAATGCATGGAATAATAATTAATAATCAATGTAAATTTAAAAATAATCAATGTAAATTAGGTCTAAAATAAACATATCTGATCAAAGTGGTGATAGTTACTGAAACTTCAAAAGAAAGAGTCACACTTCATGTGACTTCCACTCTTTGTATTTACTAGCTAAAGTCTCTCTGCCTTAGGCAGTGTTGAATAAATACCAAGTATCATGTATGCAAATTTCTTAGTTGACATACATATATAGCTCATTAATAATGCTTATCTGTTCCTAATGATATACTAGATAGGCTCATCCTATTAATAAGTAATGTCAAAAACTAATAATGTTATTTTTCACATAGAATTAGCAATATACACTGAGTATATTTCTTATTCTTCTTCAATAAAAAAAAGAATGGTTTTTAATGACTTTTGTATGTGTGTACAGTATTCTACAAAATAGATTCAATGGGATTAGGAAATATAATCAATGAACAGACTTCCATTGGAACATCTAGTCTTTCTGCCTTAGAATCTACAATAGCATATAAAGAATTTATCTTGAGAAAATGGAAGAGTGATGTTAGTGAAAGAAATTAAATAGTTTTATTTTAGAGCCAATTTTGAATAGACAAAAAAGTTGGGCTAGATTTGTGTTCTCCAATGTATGTTTCTTAGCATATTAGTTCAGCAAGTTAATAGAAGTTGTTCATAAATAGATTCTGTAGTTAAAGTATTTGAGTAACAAAACTTGGCAAACACATTTTGGTATGTGATAGCTTGGATGATCTCTCTGTTAATTTTCATTGTTTGAAACTGATGATACATTTATTTTAAATCATATAGATGGAAAGAACAAAAGAAGAGCATAAATTGAATCATGAATTACTAATAACAGTTTAAACAATACCACAATGTGCAAAGTTGTAATTATTTTTATTGCACTGATTTAAAATGAGTAAACAAAACAAAACAAAATAAAACAAAACTTTGTAAAATGAATCCATATGTCTCTCACTCCATTACCCTAATAAAATTGAATCCAAAATAAAAATAGCAGAAAGGCATTATTTTATGGTTAATCCAATAATATGAAAACAGCTTCCTTGAACCTAAATGAAACAAGCTGTCTGGATTCTGATTTTTTAAGTGAGTCAATAAGGAGAAATAAACTAGAGGGTTAATAGAATCAGTAGGCAACTATGAATCTTGCTATAACAGTCATTTCCTAATATTCTCAAGATACAACAAGAAAGTCACTTTTTTATATCTTCCATAGTAAATAATCTCACTAATTAGCAAAGCAATAGCCATCATTGCATGCAATGAACTAAAAAATAAATAAATAAATAAATAAGACTGAATTTGCAATTATAGCAAATGATTTAAAAAGGCCTCAGAATGAGAAGCATGATCCCTAGTGATATATATAATGGAATAATGTGTTTATAAAATATTCTTCTGGCTAAATGTCCAACCATCTGCATTCTATTCAAAATAGACTCAAAACAGTATTCAAAAAACACTCTGGATTATATGAAGGTAGAGTTGAAGATATACTTTCTATCCTTAGTGCAGACCACAAAAGAGTGAAATATGACTTTTATTTAAAACTTTTTCTGCATAATGTTGTTTCAGTCATGATAGAAATGAGCATTTGAAAATTACAATGTGGCATTTCCTTTTCTTTGTGAAGCTGAAAGTTTTCATATAAACATTTCAAATTTATACCTTTTTCAAAGAATTATGGCAACAGAGAGCTCTTAAAACTATTTCTAGAACAATGACTTGGTATGCCCTACACAAACACAATTTTTTACAATAAGAATAATAAGTACAGCTTTTAGACAAAATATATACTACAGTTACATTTAAATTTCAGATCAACAAAAAGGTATTTTTTCTATAATTATGTCTCAAATGTTGCATAGAACATACAAAAATTTTTGTTGCTTATCAAAACTGAATTTAATATGGTGTTATATAATATTATTTGATAAATAGAGTAACATTAACAACCAGCAATCAACTTATAAATTAATTGAAAAATTAGGAAGTATAACTAAAAATAATGATGTTAGATTCAGCAAAGAGATCATTAATAAACTATCAGAAAATTATTTTTACTGAATTTTAACAGAGAATAAAATAGCCTCCATCCGAAAAAGAAAATTTATGTGATTGTGAAGTAAACTCAAAATTTGTTGTGCAGTTTCCACTTAGGTAAATATAAACTTCTTTTCCTTGTGATATCTTTCAAATAGGTAGCTAAATTGCTTATTTATAACACTACTATTAAATATAATTCATATACCATAATACTTACCACATTAAGATATACAATTTAGTGATTTTTTAGTATATTCACAGAATTGTGCAAATATCACCAAAATAAATTTTAGACCATTTTATCACCCCAAAGAGAAAAGGTATGTTCATTAGCAATCACTGCTTATTCTCCATATTGCCCTCAAATCCTAGGCAATCAAAAACTTCTCTATGCTTCTATAGATTTGTTTGTTTGGGGCATTTCATATAGATGAAATCACGTAGTAAGTGGAATTCTGTGACTTGGTTCTTTATCAAAAATTTCAAGGGTTATCAATATTGTAGAATGTACCATATTTTATTTCTATAGTTAAATAGTATTTCATTAAAATGATATGCTACATTTTATTCATCCATTGATCAGTTAATATTTGTTTCTTTTTAACTATTGTGGATAATGCTGTATAAAATTTGAGTGCATATGTTTGTGTGTAACAACAATTTTCTCTTCAATAGATACTTAGGAATGGAATTGCTGGGCATTATGAAAACTCTAGGAGACAGTCTTTGAGGAACTAAAGTTGTTTTCCGAAGTGGTTAATATCACATTCTCAAAAGCATTGTACAGGGTTACAATCATTCACATGTTCTTCAACCTTTATTATGATCTGTCTTTATGTTTATAAATATCCTAGTGAGTATGATATGATATCTCGTATCTCATGGAGGTTTGATTTCTGTTTTCCTAATGATTAGTGATGGTGAGCCTCTTTTGATATGCTTATTAGCCATTTTGATATTTGGCTGGAAAATTAGTTATTCAAATATTTTGCCCATTTATTAATTGCCTTGTCTTTTTTATTATTGAGTTATGCAAGGAAACAGAATCTTTCCTAGGGTTTCCAGAAAGAAAACAAATCTGCCAACCCAGAGACTTGGTAATACCACTATTTCCTGCAACTTTAATGAATTTATTTATTGGTTCTAAGTTTTTTATTGAGTCTTGAGACATTTCTGAATATATTATATGCTATATGAAAAAAAAATAATTTTACTCCTTTTATGATCTGGATACCTTTTATTTCTTTTTCTTATCTAATTTCTCTGGCTAGGACCTCATATACTATGCTAAATAGAAGTGGAGAATGTGAGAATCATTGCCTTGTACCATATCTTAGAGGAAAAGCTTTAATTATCTCCCATAGATTATGATGTTAGCTATAGGATTTTTACATATAATCATGTCGGCTATAAAAAATTTAGTAAAATAAACAGCTAACAAATTAGAACAATACACCAGAATATATTTATTTCATACAAAAGTAATGGAGGAATAGAAGCGAAAATACATAAAACATGAAGGAAACAAAGAGCAAAATGATAAACAAAAATAGTACTTTATAAGTAATAATATTACATTTAAATAAACTAAACCCTCCAATCAAAATACAGAGTTTGGCACATTTACACACTCAAAATCTTCCAACTACATTCTGTTTACAAGAGACACACTTTAGATTAAAAGACAAAATAGACTGAAAATAAGGGGTAGGCCCTGGCCGATTGGCTCAGTGGTGAAGCGCCGGCCTGGTGTGCAGGAGTCCCAGGTTCTATTCCCAGCCAGGGCACACAGGAGAAGCGCCCATCTGCTTCTCCACCCCTCCCCCTCGCCTTCCTTTCTGTCTCTCTCTTCCCCTCCCACAGCAGGGGCTCCATTGGAGCAGGGTTGGCCTGGGCACTGAGGATGGCTCTATAGCCTCTGCCTCAGGTGCTAGAATGGCCCAGATAGGCAGAGCATTGTCCCCTGGTGGGCATGCTGGGTGGATCTCGGTTGGGCGCAGTCTGTCTGACTGCCTCCTGGTTTCCAACTTCAGAAAAATACAAAAAAAAAAAATAGTCAAGAATATACTAGGTAAACAGTACCATGATGATAGCTATGTAACATTTGCACCTAGATTCATTTTCCTTTCATGTAGATGTCCAATTATTCCAGGACCATTTTTTAAAAAGACTATCTTTACTCCATTGCATTTATTGCCTTTGCTTTTTTGTCTGAAATTAGCTCACTGCATGGACCTATTTCTGGATTCTTTTTTTCTGTTCCATTTATCTATTTGCCAGTTCTTTCACCAATACTACACTGTCTATTTCTGTAGCTTTATAGTAAGTCATAAAATCCGGCAATGTCAATCCTTTAACTTTGTTCTTGTCCTTTGATGTTGGGTTGACTATTCTGGGTCTTTTGACTTTCCATAGAAACTTTAAAATTACTTTATCAATGTCCACAAAACAATTTGTGGAGATTTTGGTTAGGAATCTATAGATCAAGTTTGGAAAAATAGACAACTTGTTAATGTTGAGTCTTCCTATCCACAAACATGAAATATTTCTTCATTTATTTACGTTTTCTTTGACTTTGTTCAGCAGAGTTCTGTAGTTCTTTTCATATAGATCTTGCACATGTTTTGTTAGATGTATACCTAAGTATTTCATTTTTGTGTGTGTGTTTTTGTTGTTTATTGTATCAACTAGAACTTTTGATTACAATGTTGAAAGGGAGTGGTGAGAAGGAATATTCTTGTCTTGTAACTGATCTTAGTGGGAAAGCTTTGAGTTTCTTACCATTAAATCTGATGTTAGATGTTTTCTATTGATAGTTTTTTATCAAGTTGAGAACATTTTCTTCTTTTCCTAGTTGACTGAGAGTTTTCATCATGAATGGGTGTTGGATTTTGTCAAATACTATTTTGCATCTCTTAATGCAAAAAGGTATGTGATTTTTCTCTTTTAGCCTGTTATTGTGGTGAACTACATAAACTGATTTTCAAATATTGAATCCAACTTGTATACCTGGGATAAATCTTATTTGATGCTAGTATATATTTCTTTTAATAAATTGTTGAATATAATTTACTAATAATTTTTTAAGGTTTTTGCATGTTTGTTAGTTAAAGATATTTATAGTTTTCTTTTGTAATGTCTTTGTCTGGTTCTGGTATTAGGATAATTCTGGTCTCAGAATGAGTTGGAAAATACTTCTTCTATTTTCCCAAAGTGATCATAGAGAATGGTATATTTACTTCCTTAAATGTTTGATTGAATTCACCAGTGAACCCCTTTGGGCTTAGTGCTTTCTGTTTGTGAAGATTATTAATTATTGATTTACTTTCTTTAAATTTTTTTAATAAACATAAGCCTAGCCAGTTCATCTCTTGTCTTTTGTGTGAGTTTTTGGCACATTGTATCTTTAAGGAATTGGCCTATTTCTTCTAGGTTGTCAAATTTATGGACATAAAGTTGTTCATATTATTCCTTTTTTTAAAAAATCCTTTTAATGTACATAGGATTTGTAGTGATGTCCCCTCTTTCACTCCTGATATTATCATTTTCTTAGCCTGACTAGAGATTAATCAATGTTACTTTTTTTTCAGAGACAGCTCTTGATTTTTTAAATATTTTCTATTGATTTTCTCTTTTTAATTTTACTGATTTCTGCCCAATTTTTCAATAAATTGAGGTATAATTAAAATATGAAAAATAGCTTTAGGTAGTCAACATAATTATTTAATATAAGTAAATATTACAAGTGATCACATTACTAAGTCTCCTTAATATTCATCACCTCACATAGTTACTTTTTTGTCTGTGTGTTTATAATCTCTCTTAATAACTTTCCCTAATATACAATACAGTGTTATTAACTATAGTTACCCTGCTGCTCATTATATTCCCAGGACTTACTTATTTAATAATTATAAGTTTGCTCTAGTTATTATTATTTTTTATTTTGTTTACTTTGGATTTAATTTGTTCTTCTTTCTCTAATTTCCTAAGGTGGAAAGTTAGATGGTTAATTTTGAATACTCAGTTTTTAAATATTAATCAATAAATCCTAAAAGAATAATCCTTATGTGATAGGTGGAACTGATAAGAATTATGTTTCTTGCTTAAATTATACATGAATTGGGACAAGGTATTAAGGATTGACGTAACATCTCAGAATTTTGAGTAGCATGTGGATAATTTAGCTCTATAGATCTAAAAGTCAGATATTTATTTTTATTTGGAGTCTTCAGAATTTTTCTCAGGATATTGCCCTGGTAAAATCTCACTAGCAATGCGATCAGTCTCAATAAGTTTGAACAAACTACAAAATTTTTTGGAATGAATCCTACTTTACTATTTTAGATTATTATGGTCCCTTCATCATAACAATGAGCTACACAGAACTGTTAACACATTATAAAACTTAGGAAGTGTTAGTCAAATAAGCCTATAAATATGATATATATGTTTGCTCGCTTATAGTTTGCATGGGGTGTGAGAGACAGGCTGTAAGCTGGCAAAGTCATTATAACCTAAGGCTTAGTTTTAAGACTAAGCCTTTCCCACCCTTTTAAATAAAAATCTTTTCAAAATCCTTCTAAATCTAAGGCCTTCTCAAAACTAAGCTTTTCCCCATACCCTTGACTGTCCCATCATAGGGGGTGGTGCATTTTTATGAGGAATCCCATATATGCTTTTAGATTCATTAAAGAATCCCATACAAAGCCTCCCAGATAAGAGGCTTTGTATCAGAGACTTCCTTATTGGTATATTGGCTTAAAGTAGTAGTTCTTAAATTTTTGAAGTTGGGCACATTTAAAATTCTACAAATAATTGTAGGCACACTATATACAAAATTTTGAGAAATATGTTAAAATAATTAAGTCAAATATTAAAGAAAAAAATATAAAGTCTGTATGGCCAGTAGCCACGGCCACCATCACAGCCGCCTGGCCCGTGTAGGTTTGCATTTGATTCAGACAGACAGTAATTAAACAATGGAGCCAAGAACTGGAGGGCCATTAGCTTTAATCCTAGCTTCCAACTGGTGGACAAGAAATATGCACAGTGGGAAAATACTTCCCTTTCTATTCATGGCTCCCAAAGCCACTGACTTATCGGAGTTTCCTAGAATCAAGGGTTTCTACCTTCTTAGCCTTATTCACCTCTGTTCCCCATCTCCTTCTCTCTGCACAAACTGGCTTCTCCTTCAGCACTTCGCCATCTTGTCTACCTTTCCTTGCAATGTTATTTTCAGGAACTGAGGGAGAGAGTGAGCCCCTGGTCTGCTCCACTTTATAGTGTAAAAATCAAAACCTTTAAGACATTATACAAATAAAAAAGTCTCTAATACAAAGTCAGTTATCTGAGGCATAAATGGGATTTCTCATCATAAGAGTGCACCACCCTACATCATGCAACAGTCTAGGGGGTGGGGAAAAGCTTAGTTTTGAAAAGATCTTACTACAGGTGTGGCCAACAGTTTTTGCTTCTGGGCCAGATTAGAAAGAAAACTTTTTTCATGGGCTGGAAAAATATTAAAATTAACAAATGTTAAATACAAAAATGATTTGTTTAAGTAAACAAAATTTTATTATGTAATTTGTTTATACATAAATGTAGTAATTTAGTACAACAAATTAACAAAAAAACTAATGTGACGTGTGAGGTGCTTTGCATCGCCTATTATTTTTTTTAATATCTGGCTCTTTACCTGTAGTAGCTATTCTTTTTTTTTTTTTTTTTTTCATTTTTCTGAAGCTGGAAACAGGGAGAGACAGTCAGACAGACTCCCGCATGCGCCCGACCGGGATCGACCCGGCACGCCCACCAGGGGCGATGCTCTGCCCATCCTGGGCGTCGCCATGTTGCGACCAGAGCCACTCTAGCGCCTGAGGCAGAGGCCACAGAGCCAACCCCAGCGCCCGGGCCATCTTTGCTCCAATAGAGCCTTGGCTGCGGGAGGGGAAGAGAGAGACAGAGAGGAAAGTGCGGCGGAGGGGTGGAGAAGCAAATGGGCGCTTCTCCTGTGTGCCCTGGCCAGGAATCGAACCCGGGTCCTCCGCATGCTAGGCCGACGCTCTACCACTGAGCCAACCGGCCAGGGCTGTAGTAGCTATTCTTAACACAGCCTCCAAATGTAAATCATTCAATCTTGATCTTGTTGTACTTTTATTTAGATTCATTAAAGAAAAAGTTTGTTCACAAAACAAGCTGGGCTGATGATTAATAAATATTCCTTGGCAAGTTTTTTTTAATTTCCATATTTTCCATTATTCAATTGCTTATAAAAATTGCACAGACAAGTACAAAAGTTGTAAATCTTTATAATGGATTTTTTTTAAAAAATAAAGAAGTATCGCAAATCCATTCGACCAATTATTGGAAATTAACCATAGATTAATCACACATGGAATTCTTTTCCATGTATCACTATCTTCTTAAATATCTCGATTTCCAATAATCAAAGATGCTTCCACTTCTGATTAGCTGAGATTTCAACTTTCATTGTTGTACAATGGTTAGATATCATAGTTTATGTATAACAATTTAAAAGTACCACTTATTTCATTTCCACAGTGCATCGTATGGAGAATATTAAACATTTAATTGCAGGCCACATAAACTCATTCGTGGGCCAAATCCAGCCCACGGGCCATATGTTGGCCATGCCTATCTTAGTATTAAAAGGGCAGGAAAGGCTTAGTCTTAAAAACTAAGCCTTAGGCTATAATCACTTTGCTGGCTTACAGCCTGTCTCCCACACCCAATGCAAACTACAGTGGTACCTTGAGATGAGAGTTTAATTCGTTCTGTAAGTGAGCTTGTAAGTCAGTCAACTTGTATCTCAAACAAATTTCTCCCATTTAAAATACAGTGGTACCTTGAGATACTAAAAGACCAACATACAAATTTTTTTAAGATACAAGCTGTGACTCGGCCTAAATTTGTGTTTGAGATCCAAGAGAAATTCTGAGATACGAGTTGTGATCCAGGAAGCTACTACTAGTTGGCGTGTTGGTGCATGGGTCCAGTATCAGCAGTTTGATATATGAGTTGACTGACTTATGAGCTCGGTTACAAAACGAATTAAATTTGTATCTCAAGGTACTACTGTAACTAAAATAGATTTAATCCATTCCAGCCATGTGAAACATCTCCAAACCATCTTAAATTGTGAAAAAATACATGTTTTTAATTAAGAAACACACATGTATACTTTACCAATGTATAACAAAATATATGAAATAAAAGAAAAAATTGTTATTTAGTACTGTATTCTTACCTTGGAGACAGACGAATACAGCTAATGGAGGTGAATGGCAAAGCAGGAGGGAGGAAGGAAGGGATGCAGGTACTGTAGACACGTAAACTAAAACTGCACTTTCTTAACACTGAATCTTCACTAAAACTTCATTTACTTTAAACAAAACTAAAACTGTTTGACCAGGCAGTGGTGCAGTGGTGCAGTGGACTGGGATGCAGAGGACCCAGGTTTGAGACTCTGAGGTCGCCAGCTTGAGTGTGGGCTCATCTGATTTGAGCAAAGCTCATCAGCTTGGACCCAAGGTCACTGGCTCAAGCAAGGGGTTACTTGGTCTGCTGAAGGCCCATGGTCAAGGCACATATGAGAAAGCAATCAATGAACAACTGAGGTGTCAAAACAAAAAACTGATGATTGATGCTTCTCATCTCTCTTCGTTCCTATCTGTCTGTGCCTAACTATCCCTCTCTCTGTCTCTGTAAACAAAACAAAACAAAAAACAAAACTAAAACCGCACTTTATTTACTTAAAATGAAACCACAAAAACTTAATTGTAAAAAAATGCATTTTCTTAACTTTAACCTAAGCTTAACAATACATTTTTTCATTTAATCATCACCTGTTTTTGCCTTTTTGGCTGCACTTTTGGCACTTTCACATGCAGGACTATTGAATAAAAATCCATCCAAAAAGGTATGCTTTTGCCTGCCTTTTAAAATGTTATGGAAATGTGACAAACAAGTGTCATTAAAAAGTGCTAAAGCATGACCAGTTGAAACTTTTTCTGGGTGTTTCTTTTCAATGAAACTTGAAAGCTTCTCCCACATTGCCGGCATGTCTTTAATTTCACTTGTAGAAATCACTTCCTCCTCCTCACTACTAATCTTTTGCAGAAGCTCTGTATGTTGCATCATTTGTAACTCCTTCAACTCCTCAGTTGAGAGTTCTTACTCATGTTCCTCCATGAGCTCGTTAGTGGAGCTCATCTACCTCCAGACCCACTGACTTTCTGAGGGACACAATCTCCTCCAATGCTTCTACCTCGGTCTCCATCTCTGGTTCGAATCCTTTGAAGCCCCTGTCTGCAACATCAGGCCATAACTTTTTCCATGCCAAGTTAAAGGTTCTTCTTGTAACCTCTTGCCATGCCAAGTCAATAATACGTAAACATATCATGATGTTGTAGTGATCTTTCCAAAACTCTCAAAGGGTTAGAATGTATTCTCAGTCACCTCAAAGCAGTGGCAGAACAAGTGCTTTGTGTAAAGCTTTAAAGTTGGAAATGACCTGCTGATCCATAGGTTGCAAGACTGAAGTCATGTTGGGTGGGAGATAGAGGACTTTTATGAATTTAAACTAATTGAGGATGTCATCTTCAAGCCCAGGTGGGTGCACTGGAGCATTATCAAGGATTAGTAATGCTTTCATTGGGAGTTTATTTTCTTGAAGATATTTGTTCACTGCAGGACCAATGACGAGATTTACCCATTCAATAAAAAACTGTCGCGTAACCCATGCCCTATCATTGGTGCACCACATAACCTAAAGTTTTTCTTTAAGAATCTTGTGAGTCTTAAAGGCTCGAGGATTTTCGGAATGATACACTAGCAGTGCCTTTACTTTATAGTCACCACTAGCATTTGCACTCAGTGCCAGGGTCAGACAGTCCTTCATGAGTTTATGGCCTGGCAGCTTCTTCTCCTCTGTGGTGATGAAAGTCCTCCGGGGCATTTTTTTTTTCGAAACAATTCTGTTTTGTCACAGTTAAACACTTGTTGGGGGATGTAGCCTTCCTTTGCGATAAGCACAGCAAAACATGCGATGTACTCCTCAGCTGCCTTAACGTCAGCACTCGCAGCTTCACCATGCCTCACCACCGACTGGATGCCAGATCTCTTGAAATTTTCAAACCAGCTGTGACTTGCCTTAAACGTATCTTCTGCTGCCTCTTTTGAGGTTCATGGTTCTTTCTTCTTCAAGTCACCATAAATAATATGTGCCTGTAAAGCCAGTAGCCAAGGCCACCATCACAGCCGCCTGGCCCATGCAGGTTCGCATTGGATTCGGACAGTCGGTAAAGAAACAACGGAGCCAAAAACTGGTGGGCCATCATCTTTAATCCTAGCTTGCACCCAGTGGGCAAGTAAAAACACACACTGGGCTCCAAAACCCACTCATTCAGTGCTCACAAAGCTACTGACTTATCCGAGTTTCCTAGTGTAAAGCCAGGAGGCACGGCCAGGGCCACTATCACAGCAGCCCAGCCTATGCAGGTTCGCATTGGATTCGGACAGTCGGTAAAGAAACCATGGAGCCAAAAACTGGTGGGCCATAGTCTTTAATCTAGCTTGCACCCGGCGGGCAAGTAAAAATACACACTGGGCTCCAAAACCCAGTCCCATTCAGTGCTCACAAAGCTACTGATTTATCCGAGTTTCCTAGAATCAAAGGTTTCTAGCTCACCAGCCTTATTCTCCTCAGTTCCCCATCTCCTTCCTTATTCCAGATACAAACTCTACACAAACTGGCATCTCACTCAGCACTCCGCCATCTTGGCTGCTTTCCTGGCCTCCTCCACGTGGCCTCCTTCCGCTGCTGGCTCTACTCTCTCTGCTCTCTCATGCTAACCTCAGGAACCAAGAGTGCAAACTCCAGTTTTGCCCCCACTTTATACTGTAGCTTCACAACCTCTAATCCAATATACAAAGTAGGGAAGTCTCTAATACAAAGTCACCTCTGAGGCATGATTGGATTGTACCACCCTACATCAAAAAAGGGTGGGAAAGGCTTAATCCCAAAACCAAGCCCCAGGCTACAATTCTCAACACACATTAATATCACCTGGGCAAAGGCCTCTTTAACAAAGTGAGCATAATACATTTTATCTGCCCAACACCTAGAATCAAAGGTTTCTAGCTCACCAGACTTATTCACCTCTGTTCCCCATCTCCTTTCTTCTTCCTGCACAAACTCTGCACAAACTGGCTTCTCACTTAGCATTCTACTATCTTGGCTGCTTTTCCAGGCCTCCTCCACGTGGCCTTTCTCTGCTCTCTCCTCCAATGATAATCTCAGGAACTAAGAGAGCAAGCTCCACTTCTGCCCCTATATTATAGTGTAGAAATCCAAACCTTTAATCCAATATACAAAATAGGGAAGTCTCTAATACAAAGTCACTTCTCTGAGGCATGATGGGATTGCACCATTCCACATCAAAAAGGGTGGGAAAAGCTTAATCCTAAAACCAAGCCCCAGGCTACAAGAAGCCTGCCTGTCCACAGCCCGCCCCCAAACACACATTAATATCACCTGGGCGACAGCCTCCACGTGGACAGCGCCATCTTTAACAAAGTGAGCATAATATATTTTATCTGCCCAACAGTGCCTTTTTGCATATTACAGTCTCCGTCACTGTATCTCCTGCCAGCTCTTTCTCTTTCACCCACACCAGCAGAAGCTTCTCCATTTCTTCGTGGATATTTGATCTTAATTGGGAAAAAATTATAGTTCCTTTTGCTGGATTAGCATTTTTGATGGCATCCTTTTGTTTAAGGATGGTACAAATTGTAGATGTGTTGCAGTCCTACAGCCTCACCAGTTCAATCACTCGTACACCACACTCATGTTTTTCTATTATTTCTTGCTTTACTTCTTTCAACATCATTCTCATCTTCTTCTCACCACTGTCCTTTACACTCACTTTCTTCAGCCCCATGATAGCACACAGAAAAAGTTAGTAAGAAATGCAAAAATGATGCAAGAATGAGTACAGTGCACGAGATTCGACTTGATTCTGCAGGTAACATGTGAGAAAGAACGAGATGCTGGTGTTGTGCTGCCGATACTGGACCCGTGCGCCAACGCACCAAGTAGAGGTAGCTTCCGAATCACGACTTGTATCTCAGAATTTTGCTTGGATTTCAAACAAAAATATGGACCAAGTAGCAGCTCATATTTTAAAAAATTTGTATGTTGGTCTGCTCGTATCTCAAGGTACCACTGTATAAGCAAGAAAACATATATATCATATTTACAAACTCATGTGACCCACAAAGTTCAAACGTGCTTTTATGGTAATCAAACAAAAAAAAATACGACAAAAGTAAATTTATTCTGACATTAAAAAACATTTTTATGTTGTATTTTTTGCGTTATGCTTTTTAGAATTTGTAAAAAAGAGGGGTTAAAATTTAAAAAATGACAAAAAAGTTATCTTTTTATACATATTGATACACTCTTAGTAAGATATAGTAAATTCAGCGGGTCTTGATGCAAATGTGTTAAGTTTTTTCATTCTTGTGTTTATAATAAACATTAGCCTCATGTGTCCTAGTGATTTCTTCAATGATTGGGCATATATTTGAAAGGCAAACTCATTTCCTTGTCAATACATTAAAGAATTCCTCTCTTTTTACTCTTAATTGTGTTGAGGGTAGAAAATTCTAATTCACATAAATAGGATGTTGAAAACTGTAAGAAAATTTTCAAAGCTTTTTTAGATATTGCCACATACTCTCCTTGTATAGAAATCCAAAAGACTTCAAGAGACAATTCCTTATGTTTAATCATCAATCCATGATCAATGCTGCCAGTTCTTCTTCTTCTGTTAATGTTAAACCAAAATCACTTGAAGTTTCCATGAATGGGTTTCTAATCCAATTCTATTTTCAGTGTTGTGATGAAAAATGTTATAAATTAAATTCTGCCCATCAGCCTTCAAGTCCTATTTTATTTACACTTAACTTTTGCTCATTTCCAGAATCAAATTCTTCAATATCACACTTCTTTTTGAGAAATCTATCCATTTTATTTGGGTGTATTTATCTAAAAATAATATAATGATGTGTTAATAATAAATATAATAATGATGTGTTAACAAAAAGCGGTATTTCCATAATGAGATGGTATAATAGAGTAACTATATTTATTTTTATATCTGGGCACATGCCATGAACACATGCAGCTAGTAATTCCAGGTCCCAAGTGGGAATGATGCAGAATTAAGAAAATACGTGGAATTAAAAAAATATGGGGGCAGGAGGGCCCCGTAATTGCTGCTGGCAAGAACAAAGCACACCCAAAAACCACATCTTGCTTTATTTATAGGGCAAAGTAGGCCATTAGCAAATCAATGAGATCTTTGATCATGTTTCCAAGGCAACCCAAGAATTATACCAAGTGCAGAAAAGGCCCACCATACATATCATCTTAACTTTACACCAAACAAAGGATAGAAGAAACTTGCCTCTAGTCTTTCCGGAGAACATGGGGGGTAGTGTAAACAATCCAGTACCACAGCTTAACAGCCTTTGCAACCTAATTAGGTAAGTGAGGTAGGGTGTTGGGCAGACTATCAGCTTACAGCCAATTCCTCACACCTCTGTCCCCCCAAAATCTAAACTCCAAAAACCCTGTTGGTTTTTTGGTCCCCAACAGGCACATATTTCTTTGGAATACCATAGGGTACACCTTAAAATCTTCTAGGGTGCACCAGTGTGCCCTGGCACACATTTTGAGAACCACTGGCTTAAAGGTTTTAATTTCTACATTATAAAATGAGGCAGACCGGGACCACGCTGGCTGAGATCCTGCCATCAGCATTGCAGAGGAGAGGCAGCCAAGATGGCAGAATGCTGAAGGAAAAACCAGTTTTTGCAGAGATGGGGAACAGAGGTGAATAAGTCTGGTGAGGCCCTTGATTTTAGGAATACTCAGATAAATCATTGGATTTGGGAATGGAAAGGGAAGCGTTTTCCCATTGTGTGTATTTCTTGCTCACGGGGTGTGAGCTAGGATTAAAGCTAACGGCCCACCAGTTCTTGGCTCCGTTATTTCATTACCGTCTGTCCAAATCAAATGCAAACCTACATGGGCCAGGTGGCTGTGATGGTGGCCATGGCTACTGGCCTTACAGGAAGCAATAACAATAATTTTATAAAGTATATGAACTAAATTTTTTTCTAAAAGAAAAGTAGTCATTTTTCCAAGTTTTATATAAAAAGTTTCCAATATCTTTACCCTGTGAAAATTGAAGAGATACTACGGGATGCACTAATATGAGTTCATTTTATCTTTGATAATACATTTAGTCCTATTGTCATTTGAGGTATACATTTTAAATAGGTTACATTGTGAAAAAAATACATAAATACAGCAATAACTATGGCACTGTACCTTGAAAGATACTTGAAGTTTACTGTAGCAGTGAACATAAGAAGGTTGTCAGTGATAGGCAGAAACCTCCGCGCAGAACCAAAATCAAAAGACCAGTGTGTTTCAAGAGCAAAATTTATTTTAAAAAGGCCTGGGTGCAGGTGGGCTGAGAAAGGCAAAGGGTGTCAGCCTGGAGGGAGAGATGAGACAAGGTTATATGGATTTGTCAAATGGCCTTAGGCAAAGGCAGCTGCAAGGTAAGTTCTTCTGTTTGTGGTTGGGGGTGGCATCACAGTTCTTCAAAATTGTCTGTACCCTAATCCAATCGTCCCTTATCAACATCTAGCTGCAACAGAGGTCTGAGCTGAATTACTGAGTAGGCAAGTCCTTTATACTCTTTCAGGCCTGCATTGTTCTTAAGAAAGATGGTGGTTGAGTAGCCATTTTATCTATCAGTCTGCTTATGAGCCTTTGTGAAGTGGTGCAAATAAGTTTGTCCAAATTAGGAGGAAAAGGTGTGGCTTCTATTGTAAATGAGTGTCTCTTAGACGTGTGGAAACAGGTATGTTGAGATGGGCATCTGTGTGTTTGGTGTATGCCTTCACAGCTTCATTCAGCTGAGTGTATTTTTTGCATTACCTAGTATTTCTTTTCGAGAAACTTAAAGCAAATGCAGAATTCATGTTATGCTCCAATTATTTCTTACTATGTCAATTGCTTTGGAACAAATTTGAGTTTTCAAAACAAATACTGTAGTCAATAATATTCTAATAACTATGTATGATGTCAGATGGGAGATTTATCAGGATGATTACTTAGTAAGTTATATGTCTAATCACTGGGTTGTACACTTGCAACTACTATAATTTTGTTATGTCAACTGCAATTCAAAAATAAGAAATGGCTAAAAAATAATGAAAGCACATTTGTAAGGCCAGGAGCCGCCATCGTGACCATTCACATGCAGGTTCCCATTGGATTCGGGCAGACGATAAAGAAATGGCGGAGTCAGAGGATGGGGGGCCATCCTATTTATTGGTGTCTCACTAAGACAGGCAAACCACAAAAGAAGACAAGGGAAAAGCAGAAAACCAGCTCTTCCCATGAAGGGCAAGGGATCAGGGGAGCCCCTGCAATTATGATAGCAGGAACTGTGTGTCTGAGCTCCTGGTCTGTCCCACTTTATAGTGTAGAAAACCAAAATCCCTTAATCCAATATACAAACAAGGAAGTCTCCGATACAAAGTCAATTATCCAAGGCATAATTGGATTCCTCATGAGAGTGCACCACCCAGATCATACAATCAGTCAAGGGTGTGGGGAAAAGCTTAGTCCCAAAACCAAACCTCAGGCTACAACAACCTGGCCTGCTTATAGCCTGTCCCCCACACCCAATATAAGTCACAAGCGAGCAAACATATATATCATGTTTACAAACTTATTTGACCAACAACATTCTTTTTTAATTGAAAAATACAAACATTACAAACATTATAGCAAAGCAAAGTTATCTGTATATTAATACTTCTATATTAAAGAAAAAGTGATTGTGTAAAGCCAGTAGCCAGGCCCACCATCACAGGAGCCTGACCCATGCAGGTTTGCATTGGATTCGGACAGTCAGTAAAGAAATAACGGAGCCAAAAGCTGATGGGCCATCATTTTTAATCTTAGCTTGCACCTGGCGGGCAAGTAAAAACACACACTGGGCTCCAAAACCCATTCATTCAGTGCTCACAAAGCTACTAACTTATCCGAGTTTCCTAGAATCAAAGGTTTCTAGCTCACCAGACTTATTCACCTCTGTTCCTCATCTCCTTCTCCCTGCACAAACTCTGCACAAACTGACTTCTCGCTCAACACTCCACCATCTTGGCTGCTTCTCCTGGCCTCCTCTATGTGGCCTCTTTCTGCTCTCCTCTTTGCTCTCTCCTGTAATGTTAATCTCAGGAACTGAGAGAGAGCAAGCTTCAGGTCTGCCCCACTTTATCCAGTCTGCCCCACTTTATAGTGCAGAAATCAAAACCTTTAATCTAATATACAAAATAGGGAAGTCTCTAATACAAAGTCACTTATCTGAGGCATGATGAGATTGAACCACCCTACATCGAAAAGGGTGGGAAAAGCTTAGTCCTAAAACCAAGCCCCAGGCTACAAGGAGCCTGTCTGCCCACACCCCACCCCCAACACACATTATTATCACCTGGGCAATGGGCTTTCATGTGGGCAGTGCCATCTTTAACAAAGTGAGCATAATATATTTTATCTGCGCAACAGATTGCATACCCATTATAGATACATGCTTGAGTTAGAAGGCTGAGCAAATATACCCATCATTGATAGTGGGCAGTTCAAGGGCTGATAGAAAGTCATCTGAATTTAAACAGTTGAGGTGGCAAAGATATGTGATGGATCTCTTGGATAAACTGAAAATGTACTGCATGAGAGAGCAGCCATAGCATTTATAAACCTGTGATGAAAACACACTTGCTCATCAGTTTATAATATAAATACAACCATTCTTGTACTCCACTAAACCCCGGTTCACAAATATTGACAAAATGCGATTCTCCTATACACCGACAGTCTTTTTTTTGTGTGTCAACATAAAAAAAAATTATATGGTTATTTTTTAAACTTTCTTGGGGAACAAGTCAAGAAAAGATAATTTTATTTTATGTCACTAGCATGTCACACTAGTTAATTCTAAGTTACAAAAAAGTAGAATCAAAACTTTAAGGGTATTTAACTTCAGAATGGCCATAATGTTTTCATTAGCATAATATCATACTATTGAAGATTTTATTTATAGGAGAAAATATACAAGAGGCAATATAAGATCAATATGAGAAAGTTACATGTTTTTAAATTCCTTTTTTATAAATATTTATTTTAAGCTTTGCCATAACATATTGATAATTTATATGTTTCTTTGATTCTGTCTAACCTTACGTACAGTTTAGTGTTTTATTAAGTCCTATCTTATTTCAGTATTTTTTTAATCTTTTTTGTAATTGGTATTTGAATAAGGGTCACCAAAAAAGAACTGAGTCCCTGGGGTTTCTCCTTCCTCAGTTCTTATCACACTTCTGAGAAAGAATTCAAGTGAAAGACAGGGTGAAGCATTCAAATAAAGCAAGCAGTTTATCCAGCAAAGCTCTACATTTGGCACAAGGCCCAAGTGGGCAAACTTAGCTATTCTTTTTTTTTTTTTTTTTTAATTTTTTTAAATTTTTTTATTTATTCATTTTAGAGAGGAGAGGGAGAGAGAGAGAGAGAGAGAGAGAGAGAGAGAGAGAGAGAGGAGAGACAGAGAGAGAGAAGTGGGGGAGGAGCTGGAAGCATCAACTCCCATATGTGCCTTGACCAGGCAAGCCCAGGGTTTCGAACCGGCAACCTCAGCATTTCCAGGTCGACGCTTTATCCACTGTGCCATCACAGATCAGGCACCTTAGCTATTCTGAGAGCCCCACTTGTTGGGATCTGAGAGGTTATATACTTTTTAGCTATAAGTTTCAAGGCTCCCCTTCCCTGATACTGGAACTAACATACAGGATGTCAAGGCCCTTTGAACATCTGGTAATTTTGTTTTGGCAGCTCTTAAGACTGCTGACTCCCTCCTTCAATATAGGTGATAAACCATCCTTATTCTCCCTACCCCTTTTCATGCCCTGATAACTGTCTATACTGCCTAACAGGTATAAGATATTCTTACTTTCAATTATTCCTATCAACTTGTCACTGAGATATTTTTAAGTTACATTCAAACCTAAGTGCTTGAATATTTGATACTTTAAAATGAGATTTAAAGTGTTATATTTAACTTATTTATATTTATATAAATATAGATCATATACTTTATGTATATATTATAAATATATAAAATATTTATAAATTTATAGTATATTTAATTATTTGTGTAACTTATATATAAATATAAAATTGAGAAGCAATGAGTCATTGATATTTTCAATGCTGTTTATAAGGACTTCTTTACAATTAAATATACAGGAAGAATGTTTTTTAAAACTTTATGTTTAGATTTGATAGCGTCTAATAAAAAAAAGGCTCTTTTTCCCTTTGGTTGCTTCTAATTTAGAGTGAAAGAAGTATTACATGGTGTTAAGTGTTAGAAGCTACCAGAGGTATCTGCCACTCAGTCTTTCTTTTCTTGACTAAACTTCAAGGGAATTATCCAAATTCTATTCTTTAATCATCATTGGGAAATTTTGGCCCAGTTATTAGGCTCGTAGACAAAATCGCAGGTGCAGGCATTCTATGGGTGCTTTGTTCTCTTCTGTAGCCCATGATTATAGCTGGCCTTGGACTTTACTCCTCATATGAGAATAGTTTAAATTATATCATCAAATAGCCTAACAATAAACTTAGAACCCTAGAATGATAGCATTTTAATGGGTGAGGGGAGGAGAAGCAGATGATCACTTCTCTTGTGTGTCCTGACTGTTAATTGAACCGGGGACATCCACACACCGAGCCAACACTCTATCACTGAGCCAACCACCCAGGCTTTTACGTTTTATCTGTTTATTTATTTTTAATTAATTTCTTATCTACTAACTCTCTAGAGTTCTTCTTTCAAAAATTTTTATTCTTATATTATCCACATATCTTAAAAGTATTTGGTAAAATCCAAATACTTTTGTCAAAAGAATTTCAAAGCCTGACCTGTGGTGGTGCAGTGGATAAAGCGTCGACCTGGACTGCTGAGGTCGCTGGTTCGAAACCCTGGGCTTGCCTGGTCAAGGCACTTATGAGAGTTGATGCTTCCTGCTCCTCCCCCCTTCTCTCTCTCCTCCAAAATGAATAAATAAAGAAAAATAATTTTTAAAAAAACTTTAAAAAAAAAGAATTTCAAAGATATTTTTGTGTAAAATTTTATAATTTTCAAATAAAATCAGAGCTTCATATTTTCACACTATTAATTCTCTTGGCTTAGAGTGAATCACTTTATTTTACCTAACTTATTTTTTGCAGACAACTAAATCAAGGATTTAAAAAATGCTGTGCTTGTCACCTTAGGCTGAATGCAGAAATCTCAGTTCAAAAACACTCAAATTCATTAAACCTATATCAAGACATTTATTTACATAACAAACTTAGCAGATACATAAAATTACATTCAAGTAAATTATCAAACAAACTAACAATGTTCTTAAATCTGATTTTATTTTATTCTAAGATTTTGATTAAAAAAAAGATATTTTCTTAAACATTGTATTTCAACATACAGTACTCATGTAGTTTATATACTAAAATTCAGATTTTATTGTGATTTCCCTGAGGCTTTTCTTATTTTTACATAGTTATTTATATCAAAGATGTATGATATTCTTACATGAAAGAGTTGATAAAACTTGGCACCATAAGCATCACCCTCCTTTCTTCCTAAATCATTTTTGCAGTCTCAAGTTCTAGGTTACTATTTTTCCCATTTTTTCACTCATTCGTTTATGTATTTGAACAAGTATGTATTTAATATCTACTAGGTACCAGATAAATATAGGTATAAAAATTTAGGAAGTTTCAGTCACTAATTTTAAGATTCTCAGAGGTGAATGAGAGAGAAACGAGTAAAAAGAAGATAAAGATATTTATGACATATGTTATAAAATAGACATAAATTGAAGAAACCAAGAATTCCATGAGTAAATACATTGGGCTGAGTCCTTACAAAGCCAGGCGCCACGGCCACTATGACAGCAGCCTGGCCCATGCAGGTTCGCATTGGATTCAGACAGTCGGTAAAGAAACAACGGAGCCAAAAACTGATGGGCTGTCATCTTTAATTCTAGCTTGCACCCGG
Source organism: Saccopteryx bilineata (assembly GCF_036850765.1). NCBI lineage: Eukaryota > Metazoa > Chordata > Mammalia > Chiroptera > Emballonuridae > Saccopteryx > Saccopteryx bilineata. The sequence continues at coordinate 11,600,974 of NC_089501.1, read as the reverse complement.
CGGGCAAGTAAAAACACACACTGGGCTCCAAAACCCACTCACATTCAGTCTCACAAAGCTACTGATTTATCCGAGTTTTCTAGAATCAAAGGTTTCTAGCTCACCAGACTTATTCACCTCTGTTCCCCATCTCCTTCCTTATCTCTGCAGAAACTCTACACAAACTGGCTTTTCACTCAACACTCCGCCATCTTGGCTGCTTCTCCTGGCCTCCTCCACGTAGCCATTCTCTGTTCTCCTCTCTGCTCTCTCCTCTAATGCTAATCTCAGGAACCAAGAGAGCAAGCTCCCGTTTTGTCCCCATTTTATAGTGTAGAAATCCAAACCTTTAATCCAATATACAAAATAGGGAAGTCTCTAATACAAAATCACTTCTCTAAGGCATGATTGGATTGTACCGCCCCACATCAAAAAGGGAAGGAAAGGCTTAATCCCAAAACCAAGCCCCAGGTTACAAGGATTCTGCCTGCCTTTAGCCCACCCCAACACACATTAATATCACCTGGGCGACGGCCTCCTCGTGGGCAGCGTCATCTTTAACAAAGTGAGCATAATACATTTTATCTGCCCAATAGTCCTGTAGCATTAATAGGAGTTAATCATGTAGAAAGTAAAGACAGGAGTTGGGGACATTAACAGGAAGTAAAGAGACTATCATAAACAAATATTTTGGAGTGTATGTATGATAAATTATCTGCAAGCTGATGATCATGGTTATAAAAGGTAGCATAGGAAGATGGAAGAAGGGAAATGATAAATAAGGAGTTTGGAAAGATGCAGAAATAAGACCAAAATCTGTGTGTCTGAAATCCAGTGAGTTACTAAGTGTTCAAGATAAGAAGTGTCTTATTTAGTTTTTATATTAGAAAAATCACAAAGGTAAAAGTACAAAAATAAAAATATAAACAAACAAACAAAAAAGCTGAAATGTGACACTAGAAAACTGTGGTTATAATTGGGCACTTGTTGCAATTAGCCAGAACTACATAAAATATAAGAAGCTAAACTAAAAGAGTGAAGTGAAAATGGGGATAACAAACAGAGTTTTAACAAAATCATGGAGATGATTTGTATTTGACTCACCATTCATTCAGAAGTAGAAATGGAGTACAGAGCAATGCTTGACTATTATGATTCTGCTTTTAGCATTAGGAACAAAAAGGATATGTGAAAAAGAGTAAGGTTAGACAGGAAGAAAATTAGTGCAGCCTATATGTTCAGTTTCAGATGCTTATCTTACATGTATTTAGAGATGTGCTTTACAGAGTTGGTCATGCTGATTTGAAGCTAACAGATATCTAACTGAATTAGTGATAAAGATTTGGAAGTAATTAGAACATAAATGATAACTTCAGATTTAGGAAGAGATAACCAAGAAAGTCAGAATTCGAAGGTAGGTTTTTTTGAGTCAGTAAGGTGTTTATTAAGCACCTGCATTTGAGCATTCTTGCATGAGTCACACCCTCTCTATTTCCTCCCAGTCCTCATCAGGCACTATCCTAGCAAACATAGCCTGCTCCACTCTTTTCTATTAACAGCCTGGGCCCAAAAGGCAATTAATTGCAAAACCCTGAAAGAGATAATAGAAAAGACTGATCTCTGAAAAACATCCACATGTAAATAGTGAAAATAGGAAGTTAATCACATAGATGATTCTGGAAATGAAATCTACAGTGTGACAAGGAGATTCAGAATAGCTCTGTTTATATTGGGGTTCTTCAGTGAATTTGCTCCCAATTGCTGTTTTCTCAATTTCATATATAGTTGACTAAACAAAGAAAATATTTTTTATTCTTCTTAATAGTATAAATATTCTACCACATTTTTTTCATTAAAGATTTCACAAAGTTATTTAAGAAATCATAGAAGATATTTGAGATACCAAGAGTTTAGGGTAGTTCTCCTTCATTATCTTTGTTTCCCCCCTTCCTTTTATTATTAGATATTGTCTAGTGTTAAGGTACCTGACATACAGATGTTTCTAAAAACATTTTTATTCATTTCTTCACATAACATATTTTCATTTTGTACAAAGTTTGAAATACAAACATGTGTGTAAGGCCAGGGGCCTCTGCCATCATGGCCATTCACATGCAGGTTCCCATTAAATTCAGGCAGATGGTAAAGAAACCACTGAGCCAAAGAATGGTGGGGCCATTCCTTTATTCTAGCCTTGCATCTGGCAGGCAAGTATAAAACACACACAGGGCTCCAAAACCCTTCATTCAGAGCTCACAAAGCTACTGACACATTCAGGTTTTCCTAGAATCAAAGGTCCCCCACTAGTCTCAATCACCTCTGGTTCCCCATCTGCCAACATGGCTTCTTACTCTGCAAAACTGGCTTCTCTCTCCTTCCCTTCCATCTTGGCTTCTTCTTCTACTCCTTCTTCCTCCTTCTAAAAAACTACTGGGGCCCACAAAGACTCCTCCTGCAGTATACATTAGCATAACAAAGCCCCTTCCCAAGCAGGAAAGTAATTAGGAATTTCAGACCAGCTCCATTTTTAACTTTAGCGAGCAAACTCAGAAAATACAGATTTTACAAACTCATTTCCCAACAATGTGTAATTACATTCTCTACCTCATTAACAGTAGATTTTTGTAAAAAAGTAGAAAAGTGAAAAGGAGAAATGGCTGGAACAGAGAGATAATGCTTTGTTTTTTCTTGAAAGGAAGTTTAAATTGAGTATTTTCACTAGATGGGAAAAACCTATAGAAGAACTGTAGTGAGGAAGAACTAGCCTTCTCTAATATTAAAATAGATTACGAAATAGCTGTGTAAAAACTATTTGCACTGGAGAATAATAGATACAAATTAACAGAACAAAATAAAGAACCTAAAAATGTATAAAATTTGATAAATTATTTTTACAATAGGCAAAAGAGTAATTAATCAATTAGTAAAGGCCATTGGGACTAATAATATCCAAATGGAAATTATTTCTTTAACATATAAATGAAGACTGATAAACATAATTACATAAACATTTTAAAATTGGAATAATAAAGACACCATTTACATGGTGAAAATATAAATAAAATATTGGGGGATAATTTTCAGCATTAGTTTATAGAAGAAATATGAGATTAGTTAATCATAATAAAGAGTTTATATAAATAAATGAGAAATGACAAAAGAAAACGGGCAAGGTCATAGAATGAGAAAAATATTGAAAGTATATTTAATCTCACTAACATTTAAAGAAATAAAAACTCAAATAACAAACTATGTTTTTTCATCTCAATACCTAGGTAGAATGGAAAAGAATGATTGCATTTACTAATTAATCATTTTGAAAAAATGGCCATCCTTATATTGTATTGGTGGTGGGTAAATTAGTTCAGTTTTATTTTTTAGATCATTTCAACAACATTCATTATTATTATAAATTTTTAGACAGATTCCACTTCCACTTTTATATACCTATTCTAATAAAATACTTGAACGTGTGTGTGTGTGTGTGTGTGTGTGTGTGTGTGTGTATTTAAAAGAAAACTGAAACCTTTCTTTAAATACTAAAAACAAATCTCCATCTCAATGGTTATAGTTACAGAGTACTCAGGGTATTACCTTGCAATTAAACAAAGTGTAGAGTTACATGCAGAGACCCTGCAGTTCTCCAGGTCACGTGAAGAAGGAGAAGCAGTGAGGATTGAGTATATCGTGAGGCTGAATTTTTCCTGTTTAGATCAATGTTTCTCAATTGAAGGGTCCACAACTAGATAGAATCACTTGGGATCTAGGGTGGGACCCAGGAATCTGAATTTTGACAGATTTACTGAGGCAATATTTTGCACATCATACACTGCGCATCATATAAATCAATTTTGGAGTATTTTAACTATCCCACTAAGATCCCTTAAACCTCTTTATTGTTAATCTCCATTTCTATCCCCCTGTCCCAAACAATTATCATTTTACTATATGTCTCTATGAGTTTGCCTTTTCTGGAAAATTCATATAAATGGGACCACACAACAAATTTCAGTTTCCACTTTTATGGAAGGAATCACCATGATCAACATGCACAGGAATCACTTGGAATCTCATTAAAATGCAGATTGAGTAGGTCTGGAGTGAGGCCCTGAAATTGGTAATTCCAACAAGTTCTCAGATAATGCTGATGCTGCTGGTTCACGGACCACATTTCCTGGAGCAGGGTCCCTGGATACTCTCATTCTCATGCCCAGCACATTGTGAAGACCACTGCTGCGTATTTGTCTGCATTTTTAGTTTTTAACAATGAACATTTGTTCATGTCTAACATCTATTATTTTTTTAAAAAGTAAGTCAGATAATAAGAGGAAAAGAGGACAGAGGAAAAGGGCATGATAGGATGGGAAAAACCTGAAGGGTAGGGGAGAGGGCGCTATGAGGAGTGGGGCAAGGGAGGTGTTGAGGGGAATATGGAGGAGGGGGGATGCATTCGGGGCAATACTAGAATCTATGTAAACACAATAAATTGAAGTCAGTAAAAAAATATTTAGAGTACTATCTAATAATAGCAAGAATTTTAGTCCAATAACAATAACTAAAAACTTTCTTAGGTTTCTGAAAAGTTTGCAATTTCTCTGTGCTTAAGTATTATATTTGTATTATCTTTTATTTTCTAGATAGAGATTAGTCATAAAATATGAGAACTATCTGGGGCAATGAAAAAATTGAGAGCCAGCCTGATGGAGATAAAAGTCTCAGGAAATACAGAAGAAAAATTTGAAAAGGAAAAGTATACTAAATAAACTCCTGGACCTGTGAAAAAAGTACACAGGTGGCTAACCAAGGAAAGATGGAGGTAAGACCAAGGCTGTTGCCAACTCCTGATACTATGAACAAGGGACGAAAGGTATTGCACTGATTTACATCCTCTTGTAAAGTTTAATGTCTGCTCTTAATTGTTTCTCCAACCCTATTGGCAGTCAGACTGATTTATTTATGTTTTCAGATTGATATTTTCTATGTGTTGCATAACATAACCACCTACGACAGCTCTTTGCTAATATTATGTATATCTATTAATACTTGAAGCCTGAGGAATGCATCACTAGTTATATCAGCATTCAGTTTCTCCCTGAGCAATATCCTATTGTGAATACAGATAAAGAGAGAACACTAATAGATGTCCAGGACATTGTTATCTTTATTGTGAACTCTTGTTTGAGTAAATCTAAATTATACACCATTTTAATCCAAGCCAATCAACTTTATTAGAAGTCTATTTACCATCCTCTATTATTTATCCCCCTCTCCCTTTTTTCCCAACATTACCAACTATTAACTTTCTGTGTGGGGAAAAAAAAAAGAAAACGCTGTGGTTTTGGTAATACAAAGCAATAGTTAAATCAAAATATTTGGCTTTAAAATATTTAATAAAATTTTGTTGTTTTTGTTTGAGTTTCTAAACTCCAGAAGTTAAGTTTCAAACAGGGAGGGATGCTGGATATCTAAGAAGTATCTGAGAAATATCAGAAAAAAAAAAAGAGTATTGTAGATATTTTTTCCCATTGATTTTTGCATCCACAAAAGAGTATATCTTTTTTCTCACCAATCATTATTCATTTTCTAAACCAATAAAATATCTTTTGACCTAAAATTTACAATTCAAGAAATTTTTTATTTCTCTCTCTAATGACATGAACATGTAGATTGAAGAGTTTTCTTTAGAAAATGATTATATGTTTGATAAAAAAATATTATAGGATATTATCACTTCTACAAATTTACCTAAGAAAATGATCTTAAAAGTAGAAAAAACTTTACTTTTGAATATGCTCATAGCATTATTTATAAAAGAAAATACTGAAAATAAACTAAACGCTGGAAAATGTGGAAATGTTATGTAATTATGACATATTTTCTTTATTAAATGTCAAAACATAAATGTTTTTGTGAAAATTTCAATATGCATTGTCCACAATAACACTTATTAATTGATTAATGTATTTAACAAATGTCTTCATTATGTTAGGCACTATAAAATTAGTATTTATATGATAATAACATTTTAGAGCACCATGAAAAATTATAAATTATATTATTAAAACTGCTTTAGTACTGTCATAACAAAAAATATGAAAACAAAAAGATCAAAAGAATAGGAACTGTGAGCAATGAATATCTTCCAATTTTCAATGTTTTTATAATATACATACTGATTTTTAAAAAGGCAATTTAAAAAATTTAAGAAATAGAGTTTAAAAACTATGACATAAAATTAGTAAAAAAATGTATTAAAATACACTTTCTTGGCTTTAATAGATATATGAAAAATATACTGTCTTTTTCAGTTCTCTAGTCTCTTTATGCATAACAGAGCTTGTCTACTGTAGGTATTTTCTATTTCAATATCAATGATAACTAAGCCAGAGGGCTCCCAGTCTTTGAAAATGTATTGTATAGATCTGTTATAGGGTATCAGTAAATTAGATCTAATCCCACAGTATTGCTCACAATATGTTTTCATGATGTTTTTCAGACTTTTCCTTGTAACTTCAGTAAGATTATAAATAGAAATCTAGCTTAGCCCCCAGAAAACCACCTTATCAACTGTTTTGTTTTGTTTTTTAGGTCTAAAGTAAAAATTTCAGGAGTTGACGCACTGGCTGGCTGCAGTAATTTCAAACCAATTGAAGTTCCTGTATAGCTACATACATACACATGTTCTTTTGGCTGGATTCCTAAATCTTTTGCAGAATATATCTGAATCTTGTGGCCACGAGACAATGATAAGGAAAATAGTTCACTGAAGAACAAATTATTTAATCAGAAAGGTGTATTTTATGCTAAATATCCCCCTTCTGTCTTAGAAGCTATAAAGACCATTTGTAATGCTTCATTTTATGTCAACTTGGCTAGGCTACAGTACCCAATATTCAGTCTAATATCATCTCATATGTTTCTATGGATGTGGAAATGGGAATAACACTTAAAAACTAAACTTTGAGTTGAGCAGATTGCCCTCCATTATGTGAGTGGGTGCCAGTCAACCTGTTGAAGGGTTTGAGAAGAAGACCCATCTCCCCTGAAAGAGGAGATTTCTGCCAGCAGACTACCTTTGGGTGAACTGCAACTGTTCCTTGCTTCTTTGGCCTACTGGTGGCCTATCCTGCATAATCTCCACAAACTCTCACCCACTCTCTCTCTCTTTTTCTCTCTCTCTACGCACACATGCACATGCTCAAATGTGCTCTGGGGAACCCATCATCTTAAGTTGTCTCCTTATCACATCGATTATTATTAATACCAAGTGTATGCATACTGGCCTCCTTCACTACATATCATAATTACAGAGTTGCTTGTAGAATATAAAACAATTAGCCATATTATCCATATATTCTCTTATAATTCAGCTAGGGAATCAGGACCTAGCTCAAGTGTCTTCCCATCCACTCTTCTCAGATATATTGGCCAATAAGAGGACACTTTGGATACTAAGACAACAAATAATTATCATATCAATAAAACCATAAGTAAACAAGTCATTACATTTAGAAGTTTAATTATAGTCAAGGTGTATCATAGAAATGTTATTTTATTGACAGTACTTACAAGGTAAGTCCAAATGGTTTTATATAACTCTACCTCAGATTCAATGCTGCACAGATGTTTTGCAAGCTTTGCATTTGCTGTAAACTTATTTTTAGGACTCCCCATCTATCAGGACAAAAGCTTCTGAACTATCTGGAAAATCTTGTGGTTAATACGGGAACATGATTGTTTTATACAGTGTTTTGTCTGACAGCAACGATGGCATCTTCTATAATTCTACATTTAAAGAAAAGGAAAAAAATCTTGTAAGAACAAAATTGCTGCAACTAAAACAAATACTTTTTTCCACCAAAATCTTCACTTACAGTTTTTATCTACAGCAGAAAAAGCACATCACAATGAAGAAACCCAATAAAAATCATTATGTCCACCTGATATGCTAAAATGAGTTCAAAATTAAACTTTATATATAAGGGTTTTCATTGATTGGATCAAATATTGGACATACCCATTATTGATTTGAAAGGAATAAATCAGTAGTGTTCCACATTTCTTTCCTAGTTTTTTTTTTTGCTTTTACTTTCAGTCACATTTCCCCAAGAGGAAGCTTTAACATCACATTACAGGAGATTTCTGATATTCTGACTATATTGTAGAGCTCATTCAGAGATATGTGGGGTTGGAATTACTGAACAATTGTCTCATGAATGTCACATCTTAAGTTTGTACATAAGGCCTCCTAAGCTACTGGAAAAAATACACAGAAAACTTTGGGGTAGATATTTGTACCCTAGCTATAGGGATTAAGATAGCCAAATAAAGAGGAGTTAGATGGATAGAGACAGAAAGCAACCTCCTACGAGAGAGTGTGGCACACCTAAGCAGGGATACAACATTTGAAATAAATAGTGTTCTGATGTATAACAAAGAAAAGTCATTCAAATGTCTTCAAAATAACTCTACGTTACTTCACAGAAGTAAGTAACCTCTGAAAAGTTGGAGAAATTACACAACTTCAAGCATTCCCATAACAGTAAAATAAACAGAAGTCAAAAATTGCTAATAACTAAAGCAAAAAATAAAGTGAAAATGGAAACATGGTTTAAACAACAGGAAGGAAAAAAAATAAACAATGGAGGAAATGTCTATAGCCATCCACATGAGAGTATGAACCACTTAGAAGCAATGAAAAAAGAAGTTGCTGGCATTCTTAATATTTCATAGGAAAGATACACAGGACTTAAAGTCATTGAGGCTACTCAAGTCTGGATTGTTCTTCAAGGGCATATGGAACCACAGAACATGAATTCAATTCATCTTATTTTATAAATACCAAAATGATATATAATATTAGAATACTGCTTTGCATTTTATAATTGATTAATAAAGAAGAACGGTAAAATTTTTATTTCTCTGAGAAAATATAGTCAACAATAACTCTGATTTGAAAGAGTAATTCTAAATATAGCCAGAGTGCTCAACTTTAATTATCAGCCCCTTTGGTGTAAATATATCATTAAAAATAATACATTCCAAAACATGCAACAAAATAAATATATAGTCATTTCTCTTGGCTTTTCTAGATATTCCCTTGTCTTAATGTTATCTCCTCAATATCAGTGGCAAGCTTCTCATTTATTCTGATTATTTAAATAATTAGGCTTCTTAGCATTCTCTCTTCTCACTCTATATTCTATTTCTTGATTCTCTTGTCAACTCTAACGCCTTCAATTCAGTTACCATTGAAGGTCAATGATTCCTATATCTCTAGTCCAATCACATCTCATCTATATATGCTAGAATGAATGAGTAAATTGTCATTTAAGTGCTCATTTGAATAGCACATGAGAATTTTAAATGATTTAATATTCTAATGCTTAAAAATACAAATTATTAAATCTTTTGCAAAACCTGCTTATTCGCAGTTTTTATTGTATCAGTAAAAGGCATTTCCTTCTCCATCATTTTCTCTATTCAGTTTACCACAGTCCACTTAATTCTATTTCCAAAATATTCATTAAACATATGTGATTCTCTTTATTTTATTATCTTCACTCTAATTCCATCCATCATCATTTCTTACCTGGAACACCAGAAAAGACTTCTAAGTGTTCTCCTTGCTTCCCCTTTCACTCTAATTTTTTCTTATACATATGCTGAAGTGACCTTCCCAAAACATAACCTGGATCATGTCATTCTCTAGCACATCTTTCCAGGCATCATGGTATTTTGATTAACATCTAAAAATCTTTCACATGGCCTAGAAGTTCATTTAAGATTCATCTCATACCACAATTCTTTCATCCCCACCTCCACTGACCTGGATCTCTCGATGACTCAACCCCCAATCCATCAGGCAGCTCTCAGTTCCTGAAGTATGTCAAGGTTCTCTCTGTACAGCTCCCAAAGTTGCTGTTCCCTCTAAATGGATTATTCTTTCTTCCTCCCAGTTTTCCTTCCCATGATTCTCATGAATAATTTTTTAGTGTCTATTATCTATCTATCTAGATATATATAAAATTATATATATTATATATATATGGGTTTTCATTGATTAGATCAGATATTGAACATACCTATTATTGATTTGGAAGGATGTATTAAATCAGTAGAGTTCCACATTTCTTTCCCAGTGTTTTTGTTTTTACTTGCAGCCACATTTCACCAAGGGGAAGCTATATATATCACCGCTTCATTTGAGAAGAGTTTTCTAAGTGTTCAACCAAAGTTAGAATCTATTTATACTCTTATACTGCATATTCTGCTTTCATATAACACATTTATGTTATATATTCATATATAGGAGCAACACTTTCCCTTTAGACTCAGGAGAATGGGGTCATCTTAGTTTTAAGTATTATAAGCTCTGTTCATGTTAAATAAAATGCAAGTTTTATTCTTTTCAATCGCAATAGTATTCATAGTGGCACTGGTATAAGTTGTTTCCCTCAAGATACTGTAAGTTTAATTTATATAGATTAATATGATTTATGAACTTATATAGTTATTAAAATTATTTATTGTGGGAGATAAGCTGTAAGCTGACAAGGTCCTTATAGCCTTAGGGCTTAGTTTAAGACTAAACTCTTTCCCACTCTTCTAAGACTAAGATCTTTTCAACACTCTTTTTAAGACTAAGCTTTTCTCCACACCCTTTGCTGTTGCATGGTGGGGGGGGGGGCAGTGTACTCTTATGAGGATTTTTGTATATGCCTCATATGAGTGACTTTGTATCAGAGACTTCTTTATTTGCATGTGGTTTAAAGCAGGAGTCCCCAAATTATGGCCTGCGGGCTGCATGCGGCCCCGTGCAGCCATTTATCCGGCCCCTGCCGCACTCCTGGAGGGGGCACTTCTTTCATTGGTGGTCTGTATCCTGTGCTCCTGGAGTACTGTATGTGGCAGCACTGCAAAGCGTGGCATCGCTCATGTACAGTACTACTTCTGGTGACATGGGACGCACGCATCACGGCTCCGGAAGCACGTCATATCACTTGTTATGGCTAGCAGTGACAAATATGGAACCAGTCATTGACCATCTCATTAGCCAAAAGCAGGCCCATAGTTCCCATTGAAATACTGGTCAGTTTGTTGATTTAAATTTACTTGTTCTTTATTTTAAATGTTGTATTTATTCCCGTTTTGTTTTTTTTACTTTAAAATAAGATATGTGCAGTGTGCATAGAGATTTGTTCATAGTTTTTTTTATAGTCCAACCTTCCAACGGTCTGAGGGACAGTGAACTGGCCCCCTTGTAAAAAGTTTGGGGACTCCTGGTTTAAAGGCTTTAATTCTCTTCACTATATGATAAAGAAGACCAGGGGCTCTTGCTCTCTGTTCTTGCCATCAGCTTACAGAGGCCTCCCGATCCCATCCTATTTCTCTTTAAGTTTATTTTCTTCATTCTGCATTGTTCTCTCTCAGGACCTGGAATTACTAGCTGTACTGGTTCATGGCAATTTATGAATAATCTTTTTTTAATCATGAAGGACTTCTTGAGTAATCCAGTCACATCACCTAAGAATATTTGCTCACAGGTTACTTAAAAGTCCTACTATTACATTAGATAAGTTATTGTCCCCTACTTTGACTGTAAAATCTTTAAGAACTTCTTCCATATATTAAGCTATATTGTATTTTTTTAAAAAAGCTGATCCTCTCTACTGCAATATTTTCATCTATCTATAATTATATAGATCTGGCCTGTTTTATTTCATTAAATAATAGTTATTTGTATTTTCTGAAGTTCTGTTGGTATGTAGATCATTGGTGCTTCAGAAGATAGGCTACTTCACTAGAAAAAAATTATAGAGAAAAAAATAATTATGTGGTATTGGCACTTTAGAAACTTAAGAAACTAAAGTAAAGCAACTCGATTTTAATAAAATATTACTTTAGAGAATTAGAGGTTCATATAATTTTGATTCATGTTGCTTTGCTTTTATTCTCATCAACTGTGGTGAAATTTTGCTCTTTCAAGTTAGGTTTCCTATTAAAAGTCTGGAACTTACTTTACTATCTTTGACCAGTAGCTTGCTCCCCCTGGTGGTCTTGCTGAGTTCACGCTGTTGACCAAGTGTAGAAATGTAATGTATAATTTGGCTTTTTTTTTTCCTTAATATTTCAAAGACTGAAATATCAACACTGTATTTCTAGGATAGTACTGAGTCATCACTAAATTTATTGTTTAGAAATGCTCTCCATTGATTTGGAGGAATCATTCTCATGATATCTTTATTTCAAAAATCTCTCATTATTATAGAGCTAAATGAACCATTTTTATATGCTTTTATGAGAATTAATGTTAAGAGAAATGACAAAAGGGTAATAATTAAATTTTTATCTTAAGGATTTATTCAATGTGTTGTACCAATATCTAGGAATGTGTGTGTGTGTGTGGGGGAGACAAAGATTATCTGCTGGGAAAAATCTTCCATTTTGACACTATAACATTGTTTCCCATTTCACTGAATATTATTACAACTTAAGGAGTTCCTTTTGAAATCACTGAATGTTTCTGATGTAAAAGAGACACAGGCTGAAAATGAATTGGATTAAAGAAAATAGCACTTAATTGAATCCAATTATCTAAATAAGGTAGAGAATTAAAAATAAATGTATACCTGAAACCTATATAATTTATTAACCAATGTCACCCCAATAAATCAAATTAAAAAATAAATGGCCACAAAAACAAATAAATACATGGCCATATTTCTAATAATCATTAAAAATAAAACCTTTTCTCATTTGACATCACATAAATACTCCAAATTATTAATGGTGGCAGAGTGCAAGCTAAATTCTGAGTCAGATGCTAAAACAGCATATTTGTGTCAAAATGTCATATTGGCTCCCAACTTAAGAAGCCATGGGTGAAATGCTCACAGAGCAAAGGAGAAAGAAGCTGTCTTCAGCTGAATATATGTATGCTCCTAAGCCTCACTTAAAATGTGTTACTCTAGACTCTTCATGCTGGAGAAGGCATTCAGAAGGAAATCTACAATATATTTTTCCCAAATGTCTTATAGTGAAGACTTTGCATTTTTTAAGCCTCCCTGTCTGTCAGAGCCCAGTGAAAAGATGGATTCACTCCAGTAAGTTCTGAAAAAGCTACTGGCTATTAAGAATAGTGAATAAAATGGGAAAACGGAAAGAGCCAGAGAACAAGGGAGGAAAAGTGAGTGGAGCATTTGATTTGCATCTGAAGCATAAAGACCTTCAGAATGTTTTTGGCTTAACAATATTGTTTACATAACAAATACTTAAGAAGATTTGGAAGTCCTTAGAATCAGAAGGATTTAGGTGATTTTACTGACTTTTCATTCAACTGCTATTCAGTGCAGGTTTATATTAATGCTACTGGATTTATCCCATCAACTTTAGCTGCTTATGGGCTAGTAGGTACTGTAACTGTGCCGATATAACAACTAGTAACTGTAGTGTATTAAGGATCCTCCGGAGAAATCAACTGTGACATCTTTTGTAAAATCAGGGCATCTATGAAGCTTTTCTGTATTGATTTGGAAATATCAGAGAGTTTGAAAAGGGGTTAAACCTTCTCCATTTAGGGTAGCCATAATCTTAACAGAAAGCCAGCTGGTCCCTGTAAAGCCCTCTGTCACATTTAGCATCAGGCTTTGTTGTACATAGTTCTCTTGAGCCAATTAAAACTTGACATTTTGTACCTCCTGTAATTACAATGCAAATGAAGGGATAAATTTTGTTTTAAAAAAACAGATTACATTAAGTTAATTAAGATGAAAACTTACCTAGACCTGGGTTTACAGATAAGTAATGTTTTCAAAAAGCCTACTGACATGGTAGAATACGAATTCTGAGCTGGTGTTCTACATAATGGAAAGATCCATTATCTACATGTAAAAACAAGGGAGGGAAGTCCCAGAGACTGAAAAATATAATTATTAGGTATACTGCTTAAAGTAATGATAAGGAGAAAGCAATTCACCAGTGTCTGTTTGAAATTAACTTTTCTATGGCTCCATTTTGCTTCAGACTTAGAAAATGCTAGCTTTAAAGAGCACGTAGCTTTCAGATGGCGTGGATAATGAAAATTGCCACAATAGATGCATTTGTGAGAACCAACAACTTCTGTGCATTTACTCTATTTTTATCTGTCCACCTGAGTAATTAAAGGGGAACTTCTGGTCACACAAGAGACATTTGGGTCACAATTCAAACACATAACCTCCCTCTCTAAGAGGAAAGGTGAACAAAGCTAAGAAAAGCAAACACTTTAGAAATGACCTTGCGTTATTCTTGGTGCTACTGCAGAAAGATGCAATTTTAAGGGTGATGATGGAAAGGGATAAAATGCAACATTTATTTTCCACACTGGAAAGCCAAATAATGCTTTGTTAGTGGTTTTTCTAAAGGAGCAATTTCTATCTTTGCCACTTAATCATAGCTGAATCCCTTGCACATACAAAACTCAATGTCATATTTAATTTTTAGTCATTAAGGAGATGGATACTGTGTAGATATTAAAAGCAGCAAAGATAAAGAAACAATTACATAATATTTATGGCATGACAAATATCACTGATCAAGTACAATAATTATTTTAAGAAAGAAAAGACACGACACAGAATTGAAATTTTAGGGCATAGGATAATTAACATGGGGTTAGAAAAGGTCATCATAGCTACCTTGAATCTAAGATTATTGCCACAATATAAATTAGGTCGTTAGAAATTGAATCTGGTAGTCGGACCAGCATGCACAGCATGATATAGCACCCTGGAACATCTCATTAAATACTTCAAATTGATGAAGTGCTTTAACATCCTTATGTTTTTATTTACTGATTTAAATTCAGCCCTACAAAGCAGAAAAGCAGATGGAGCACAGCCTACAGCCCAAAGAAGAGTGAGAAGAGAGGAGATGTTTTCACTGAATTCTTCAGAATATATTTGTTTCTTATGCAAGTTGCTTCAGTAGGCTTCCAGGGATGAGCTTTTCCCAAGAGAACATTCAGACTGCAGATTTTTCTCTCATTTAGACGTGTACCCCTTCACTCTCCCATGCTTTTTTAAAGAACGGAATCTCTAATTTCTTATACTTGTATTCTGCAATTTCGACAATACCAGATTGAAATCCCAACTTAATAAAATCTATGAACTCTGCTTTTAAATAACAGGTGAGTTTTCCAAAGCTATTGTTTATCATTTTCATTATATACTCAGTATGTCAGTCGTTATTTAGTGTTTTTGTTGTTACACACACACACACACACACACACACACACCCTGCTTTTAATGTTTTCCTTTTTGGAAAATGTTTCTCCTGAGCCTTATAAACATTTATAAGCATTCCAAGCGTCTTTACCCACAAGTATGTGTTTATGGCTTTCAGTCTTTGCAAATCTTCTTAAATTCATTTTTTGAATCTTTAGTTCCCCCTTCCCTCTCCCCACCCCCCACCCCCATGTTTTTAATCATGTAGTTCCAGAAGGCTTTTGTAATGAGGTATCAGGTTTGGAGAAATACGGGGTCTTGGCATGGCAAACAAATAAACTCTGGCTATTTAGGTAGTGCAGCCTTTTCATCTATTCTGAGGATTTAACAGGAACTCCCAAGCCCAGTCCTGACCACTTGTAAACTGCTGAAAGTCAATGATTGTGCCCCTGAGGCTCGCTCACGTCCTCCTACTCCCCAGCTGCACATCGAGTTCTGTAAAGAAGGCAATGGGCCCAAACAGGAGTGTTGCCAGGGGAAATTCCACTAGCCCTGGAAACAAGCAAACTGCCCCTCTGGGATAAGTAAAGACTGTTGCCACAGAGCCAGCCTGGCTTCTCCCTCATTTACTTTCTTCATTCCCTGGCTGCATAACCTACTCTCTGAACAGTTGGTTTTTCCCAGTCTCTCTCAGTCCACCCCACGGGAGAGTCCCTGTTTACATTTTGCTCCAGCCTTTGGGAGGGCTATTTTTCTTGGTCACCAGCTACCATTTCAAAAGGGATTCAGGACTCAATACCAGGGATCATTACTCTAAGAACTAATTTAGAGTTTGCTGGCTCTTCCCCATGGAATTTTCCCATCTACCAGAAATGGCTACAATTCACAAAGAAGGCATAGGTCCCAGGAACTGAATTACGTTCTCCCTCTAACCTCACTCCAGAATTTTTCACACGCATTGTGACAAGTCGGCTGTAACTCTGAAAGATACCCCATCTGCCAGTGTCGTGGAGCCTGACAGCATGTAGATAGACATCCTGGAACACTAAACCACCTGATACCTGGAACTTGGAGACACAGCAGTGTCCCTGCACTCAGCATCTTTGTGACCCTTCATCAAAACCCAGCTGTATCCGTCACTCTCAAGTCCATGTACCTTTGTGCTTCACTATCCCTACTTAGCTTTCTCTGATCTTTTCCTCCCCAACATTATCTATTCCTTGTAAAATTTCTGTTTAATGGAAACAATGCAAAGCAAAACAAACAGTGAAGCCCTCTTTCTCCTACACATCTCTTCATCAAATATCCCATTCAGTTTCTTGCCTTTTCTGAAATTATTTCACCTCTTTTACTAATTACCCAGCTCTCTGAAATGAAGACAGTGGAGTCACAGAGACAGAAAATTTATGCATCAGGAAGGGCGTCAGCATCGTTAGTGCCCAGCTCTTCCTCGTTCCCAGACTCTAACTTCAGACCTCTTACACCCCCTGAACAGAGCCTGCATCCTTGCACTTCATGCCATTTGGCTTTGCAATCCAGAGTAACACATGGACATCTCCATATTTATCACACGGCTGAACTCTAGGCTCATGGCCTTCCCCTTCACTCAAGTTGTTGTCAGTATTCTGGGTTAGCTCAGTGCCTTGTGTGAGTCGAGTCCAATTGCTTGCTTCATAGTTTGTTGAGTTTTTTTAGTTCTAGCGACCTTCATGTTCACCTTGCCCTAGGCTCTCAACTCCAAAACTTCACCTTGGACCTATAATCACCTAAAACTACTTATCTCTGAAGTTTTCAGTTGTAGATTCCTATTTGTACTAACACTTATCCTTCATTTTCTCACTTATTTACTCCTTCTACAGATATAATTGAAGCCCATAAAACCTCCAGTTTCTTATCTCTCTACCTTTCCTCAATCTATGCATCAACTCCAACATGTGCTAGTGATAATTCCAATACCCAGGGCTTTTCAGATACCAGTAAAGCTTAATTTTTATTTCATTCTGAGGAAAAATATAAAATATCAACATTAGTGCTAGTATTCTCTTTCCATACTTCAAGGTTATTGTTTGTTATCTCATGATGCCCTCGTCTCAATGAAAAGACCACTGATTTATACATGAGTGCTTAATCTATAATTCTTGCTGGTTCTATTTTCTCTATGTATTTCAGCAGAGAAGTGAAGATCTCTTTAACTATGGTAATGTGTATTTATTTTCAACACAATTATGTGAAACATTATATCTCTGCTTTCTCCTGAGTCTATATATTTCATGACACCTCATTAAAATATTAAATTTCACAACTATCTTTTTTTATGAAAATGGCAATTTTTCACTTGAACTGTATGCTGCGACAGTGTTTAATTATTTCATTCAATATTAACAAATAAAGGTAGGTTATTTGATTTAGAAAACCTTGCAAATGAACACTAATATACAAGTAGCATTGGCACCCCACGGCCAACAATCCAGGCCTCAGCCAGCTCTGTTTGATGGACATGCACTGTGTTTCCCCCTCAATAACAAACTATCCATCTATATGCTCAAGAGATGCAATGATTGTTGTTTCACTGCCATTATCTAAAGGAATTAAATATGAATCCCATTTTTATATATTCCTGCCCTCTAAGAACATTAATATTTAAACGTTATTAAATATTCAATAGTTTAATTTCATAGCTAGATATTTAGAAAAAGTCACTGAGTCTTAGACGTGCAGGATATTGAAGACAATACCTGTGAAGGCATTATCTATCAGTAGAGCAAAATAATCTAAAATTGAGTATGCTAGTTCAGCAATAATTTTGCATATGAGTGAAACATGGAATATTTATTGAATGAGTGTCCACTATATTTAAAACACACTAATGGGTCCTGTTGTGAATCATCAAGTTGACCGAAGGACTAATGAAAGAAAGAAATGTTGGGGACAAGCACTAAATATAAAGATGAGGGGAAATAAATGTATGAAATAAAGGGAGTTTCATTAAGATTATTAGAGGGAATAAAGAAGGTATGTAAAGATCTGAAGTTCAGAACTCAGCATGACCTGGAAAAAATATCATCTTGATTATCTAATATTTTAATTCATGATTTTTGGCTTAATATACTCTTTTTTCAGAATGTAACTTTTATGTACTGCTTAATAAATATTTGTTTAATTAATATAAATGAAGTAGAAAATGATGGGTATCTGACTTAAAGTGCATAATTTTCATTGTTTTGGAATGTCTAGCATAAACTTGCATTATCTTTCCTGTTACGGTCCAAATATCAAGAGTATATTATATAGAATTTTACATGGTCTCTGCTTTTATGAAAGAAATGCTTAATATATATATATATATATATATATATATATATATATATATATATATATATAATTTTGTGACAGAAAGAGACAGAGAGAGGGACAGACAGACAGAAAGGAAGAGAGATGAGAAGAAGCATCAACTCTTTGTTGCGGCACCTTAGTTGTTCATTGATTGCTTTCTCATATGTGCCTTGACTGGGGGCAAGGGGGGCTCCAGCAGACTGAGTGACCCCTTGCTCAATCCAGTGACCTTGGGCTCAAGCTGGTGAACCTTGCTCAAACCAGATGAGCCCATGCTCAAGCTGGCGTCCTCGGAGTTTTGAACCTGGGTCCTCCACATCCCAGTCCAATGCTCTATCCACTGCTCCACCACTGGGTCAGACTAAAATTTTGAATATATAGTTGACTCTGCTACTTATAGATCAATATAATTAGTATCAGGATTAGGGTTATTGTTGGGTTAAATTTAGACAAATAATGCTCCCAATCTATATAATATATGCTCAATGTTTGGGTTTTTTTGGTGTATATTGTTGGACTAATGTGACAGCACACATTTTATAACTAGTGCACAGGCTGGCCTTAGCTCATTTATGTTTTTCTAGCACTTGTTTCTGACTATAAAACTAACTTAATAGTAGCTTTAGAAAATCAGAACATTCTGCAGAGTAATAAATAAAATAAGGCCTACCTACAATTAAGATTAATATTTCAGTGGATTTCAATGTCTTTTCTTAAGTGTATATACTTGTAATATGAAATTATATTTTTCAATATATAGTTGCGTATTATGTTTTTTAATTAACCTATTATGGACAGTTTTTCAATCTTTAAATATTTACTAAAAACATGACTTTAATTTTTAAAATAATATTCCATTCTCTAGATATACTTAAAAGTTATCATATTTGTGAATATTTAGGTTATATCTGATCAAAATTCATATGTATTTTTTTTAAATTCCTGTAAACAGCATTTCTGGTCTAAAGTTTATATAAAACTCCTGATGTAATTTTCCAAAAGACCTTCCAGAAAGACCTTATTCCCACCAATTAATGTACAAGAGAAACTCCCATTTTACTGTAGTCTTATAAGCACTAGATATTCTCTTACTTTACCCTTGTTAATGTGGAAGATAAAATAACATTATAGTATCATGTTTTAATTGTAATTTTACTTTCCTTATAAACTACTATTTATGTAATTTCACATGTTTGCTTCTATAGGTTATTCTTGAGTTCCTGTATGATCTTATCTGAATTTTCTGCTAGTGTATAATTTTCCAACTGGTTTAATATTATTGCCTCTCTACATATTAAAGATGATTCTTTATATTTAATATATATTGTCAATATATATTATCAATATATTTAATATATATTGATATACTATATCAATATATTTAATATATATTGTCAATATTTACTATATTTAATATATATTGTCAATATTTACTCCAGTTGATTATTTCTCCTAATGTTTTAATCTTCAAAGTTCAAATAATTTTTATTCCATCTTTATTCTTTATTTTTCTCATGCTGTTTATTCTGCTGTTTCAAGCTTAGAAAGCTCTTCATTCTGAAACTATACAAAAATATTTATCTAAATTTTTATGTGGATGTTAGAGAACTTTTTATGTTTTTGTATTTTGTTATTTAATCTATCTGTAATGATTTGGTACAAGGTGTATGAAAATATTAAAATATTAACTTTACCTTTTTTCTGTACCGATTGTTCCAGATCCATAGAGAAAATCACATTTTCATTCAATAAACATCTTTTCTTTTTTTTTTTTGTATTTTTCCTGAAGTTGGAAAGGAGGAGTCAGTCAGACTCCCGCATGCGCCCAATCGGGATCCACCCAGCATGCCCACCAGGGGGCGATGCTCTGCCCATCTGGGGCATTGCTCTGTTGCAACCAGAGCCATTCTAGCACCTGAGGCAGAGGCCATAGAGCCATCCTCAGTGCCCAGGCCAACTTTGCTCCAATGGAGCCTTGGCTGCGGGAGGGAAAGAGAGAGACAGAGAGGAAGGAGAGGGGGAGGGGTGGAGAAGCAGATGGGTGCCTCTCCTGTGTGCCCTGGCCAGGAATTGAACCCGGGACTCCTGCATGCCAGGCCGATGCTCTATCACTGAGCCGACTGGCCAGGGCAACACCCCTTTCTTACAATGAGCCATCCACTGCCCTTGGCACTGAACCATTCCTCCTTGGCCATATTGTAACAGTCAATCTTTTAAAACTATCTTGTACCACTTCTGTGCTAGCAACATACTGTTTTAGGTATTGTCTCCTCATAACATTCTAATATTTAATAGGCAGCTTTTCTTTGGATGTTCCTAGCTATTCTGTTTGGTCAGACACTGGGAGAATGTGTGGGGCTGGAGGAGGCAAAAAAGGGAGATAATAACCTTACTTTTTTCCTCACTAATTATATATGATTTTAATATAATAACAGATTACTTTTATAATTTTATAACATCACTTTTTAACTATTTTTTCAAATTTAATATTCCTCTCATCTGTTTAGAAACACAACATATTAATGAATTAATATTAAAATAATTAATTTATCTATTTTTATAATAATCATTTTCTAATTTAAGAACATATTGTGTCTTTTTGTTAAGCCATTTAATTTCATCCTCATTACTGTTTGTAATTGTTTTTACAAAAGCCTATATGTTTCTTTTTTATAACCTAATTGTTAGACTATTAAGAATGTCATATTTTAAAATTATTTTTGCAACTATTCTTGGCTACTATATAGAACTCTATTATTTTTATATATATTTGTAACACTCCTTTAAGTAAACTTTTAATATTTCTAATTTATTGTCAGTAGAATCTCTTAATATGTACTTATTTTATCTGAGAATGCTGTGAATTTTATTTCCTCTTTTTAAAATACTAAATGCTTCTGTCAGCTAATTGTCTCAATTGATTGGTTCCTGCTTCCAGAACAATGCTAATAGTGTGTCAGTGCTTCCTGGTCTTGTTTTGATTTTAATGGGAATGCCTCTGGTGTTTCAAGGTTAAGTATTATGTTGTCTGTTGACTTCAATAGATAGCGTTTATTATAAAAGATAACTATCCATACTATCTTTCCATAATTCTAAAATAAGAATTGGTTGCTATATACTGTAAAACTGTCTTTCTGCATCTTTTAAAAATAGTGTTTATCCCTCTGACTTATTGATTATATATATTAGTAGCTATTCCAACATAAGACTTTTTTTTTTTTATAACAAATCCACCTGCACATTATAGTAGTCTTTTGATGGAAAGGTTTGCAATATAAATGGTCTGTAGTTTTTTATTTGGGGCTTTCTTTGATAAGTTTCATTATGTAGATCATGATGATTTAATGAAATAAAACAGTACATTTTTAAGTAAGACTTTTTTTTTTGGTGGTGGTGGTGATGGCTTATATGGAAAGAGAATTAACAGTAATTTTAAAACCGAAATGAATATATTCCTTAAATGAACTGGATTTAGAGCCTTTTGGAGGTAATTCTTTGAACTTTTGTTTTCAGTTTTTTGTGGGCTTGGTCAATAATTTCTAATGACTATATTGCATTTATTTCCTGACATGCCAATTGAAGGGCATAAATCTTATTGCATTTGATATTCACAACATTATGAATTTGGTGCAGATAGACATTTCCTCATTAAAGGTAAATGTAATAGCTCAGACAGGCGGTGACCTGTGTAACAAGTAGTAGTCAAGGTTTTCCTTTGACCATACTATTTTGCCTCTCATTCTAACCTTTAAGTGGCTTTGTGAGTCACCTAAACTTATCCCTCCAATGTAATTTAACACTTATTTTCTTATGTGTTTGTTGAAATACACTCCATCATTTTATCTATTACACTGTGCTGAGCAGGATGGCCCTCATGGCCCCTCTGCTTAATTAAACCTGAGAAAGGTTTCTTCATGACCAAAGGCCCTGTCCTCCCTCTGCTTACTTTAGAGACAATTATAAATGGTTCCCTTGGCTCTTTGAGATGTAAGTTTATTCCCAGCTTCTTGACAGTTTTACAACACAGTAAGAGCCTTCTCAATGACCTGGGAACTATCCCTTTAAAATATAATTTTCAAAGAAGATAGCACTTCTATCTCTCAGTTTCTGTGAAAGATAGGAGCTGAACTTCAATAAGATAAACAACTATTAGTAAACACAGATGGACTAATTACATGGACCAATGTTCCTTCTAATTCCCTCCAGTAATTTTCCATTAGTTTATCCGACTAACAACTCTTCTGCTTACTGTTTTACTAGAATTAAGTTCAATCTCTCTCTCTTTAGTGCTATCGTCTTGAGTAAAGTGTTTCTTGACTTTTTAACTCTGTCAGGTACATTTTTTTTTTTTACAATATTAAAACCTTTTAATTTATTTGACAATCTACCTTTCTGCTCTGAAATTCTTGGAGACTGTATTGGGTTTTAATCCTGCTTTAAATACCTAAGACTTAACAAAAGTGCCTGAACATAGTAAGCATTAAATAAATGTTGATTGAATATATAGAATATATTTGAATTAATTAATAATTGAATAAATAAATAGGTGGCAGTTAGGCAATTCTGGGTCCAGACTCTCTGTCTCCATTACAAGTATCTCTTTCTTAATTAAAAAAACAAATTGAAGGAGCTGACCCTGACTGATATTTCCTGCTATGCAGAAATAGAAAATTAGAAAGCCAGTTGTATCAAAGAAGCATTCTTTCTATAGGAGTTTCAGATATTGTTGAGGGGGTTCTCTTATCCTTCTGATTTAAGTTCATCCTTGTTGGGCAGATAAAATGTATTATGCTCACTTTGTTAAAAATAGGCGCTGCCCACGTGAGGCCGTCGCCCAGGTGATATTAATGTGTGTTGAGAATCCTTGTAGCCTGGGGCTTGGTTTTGGGATTAAGCCTTTACCACCCTTTTTGATGTGGGGTGGTACAATCCAATCATGCCTCAGAGAAGTGACTTTGTATTAGAGACTTCCCTATTTTGTATATTGGATTAAGAGTTTGGATTTCTACACTATAAAATAGGGAAGGAGCGGGAGCTTGCGCTCTTGGTTCCTGAGGTTAGCAAGAGAGAGCAGAGGAGAGCAGAGAAAGGCCACATGGAGGAGGCCAGGAGAAGCAGCCAAGATGTGGAGTGCTGAGTGAGATGCCAGTTTGTGTAGAGTTTGTATCTGGGATAAGGAAGGAGAGGGGGAACAGAGGTAATAAGTCTGGTGAGCTAGAAACCTTTGATTCTAGGAAACTCGGATAAGTCAGTGGCTTTGTGAGCACTGAATGTGACTGGGTTTTGGAGTCCAGTGTGTATTTTTACTTGCCCGCCGGGTGCAAGCTAGAATTAAAGATGACAGCCCATCTGCTTTTCGCTCAGCTGTTTCTTTACCGACTGTCCGAATCCAATGCAAACCTGCATAGGCCGGGCTGCTGTGATAGTGGCTCCTGGCTTTACAATCCTTTTCCAAACCACTAGTTGAAATAAAAGCATCAAGTATATATCTCAAAAATAATAAGGTAAATGAGTGTTTTGTTGGGTGATGTCCCAGAAATTTAACAACTCATATATAGCTTTATTCTATGAGAGTTTGTTCCCAACCACCAACATTCACCTTTCTTCAGATATCAGAAGATTAGGAGACTTTTCTGTTATAAGTTGAAGAGACAGGTATATAATTTGAAAAAAAACCCCACAAATTGGAAAATATCAATGCTTTCTCCAGTACCTTTTTTTAAAAGCTGTCTTCTCTGGCCTGACCAGCAGGTGGCACAGTGGATAGACTGGGACACAGAGAACCCAGGTTCGAACCTTGAGGTCGCCAGCTTGAGTGCGGGTTCACCTGGTTTGAGCAAGGCTCACCAGCTTGAGCTCAAGGTCACTGGCTTGAGCAAGGGGTCACTCAGTCACTGGAACCCCCATTCAAGGCACATATGAGAAAGCAATCAATGAACAACTAAGGTGCCACAACAAAGAATTGATGCTTCTCATCTTTCTCCCTTCCTGTCTTTCTGTCCCTATCTGCCCTTCTCTCTGTCTCTCTCTGTCTCTGTCACAAAAGAACTGTCTTCTCTGAATATTAATGTAACCAACCTTCTTTATTAATGAAAAGCAGATCATTAGAGTCCTCATGATGATGCACCTGATACTGCAGCTTTCTTTATCATCACTGGATGCCAAGACCTTGATATTTCCTTTTGCTATATTATCATGTTGGCTTGATTCCTTATAGTTTTGATATTTTTTACAGCCAGTCAATATGTACAGTACTCATAATCATGGCTAATTTCCAAGACATAGTCTTCTTTCAGACTAAACCAACCTGAAATCTATTTTAGTTCAATGTCTCTCTGTAGTTCAACTTTTCTGGAGTACAACCTCTTTAATTTTATTGGGAGTAGACCCAGCAGAAGGCCAGACAAAGGACCCTTCTCTTCTGACCACCATGCCTATACCTTGCCTTCGGGTGCTTCCTAAGAACTTCATATCCTGCTGTTTCCTTTTTAACACTTAGCACAGTTTGTTCTTATGTATTTATGCTTGCTTTTATTTGTTCAATGTAAGTCTCTTTCATTAGACTGAAAGCTCCAAAATTATAAGCCATGTTTTTATTGACTTGTATATCCTGATATATGACAAACATTGGCTATATACCTTTTGATTGTAAAATGATCATCTCAACGGAGCCAGGTGACAATTGAAAGAGGAAGCCCATATGCCTTGCTTGGCTGCAGAGTTCATAGAACAGCAGGTAATCAGGAGGGAATCCAGGCCTGGAACTTTGGCAAGGTCTTCCCAGCTGCCCACACCAGAAGAGGATGTTCACTAAGCCTGTCATCAATGCCCCGCTCACAGGCTGCCATCAGTTCTTTAAAATACTTGGAAAATGTACAGTTAAAATTGCTATTTAAGAATGCAGCATTTATGGGATAAGAGTTTATAGTATCTTGTTAACTTTCTATAAAGCAAAACAGTTTAGCAGCAGTGTTTACAATGTTTCTGAACTATTATTTTAAAAATTCAGAAATTTTAAGTTCTGAAAATTAACTACCATTTATTCATGAAGCATCTAGGTCTTAAGTCAAAGGGAGCAAACCTTACAGTAGCCAGCTAAGGAGTCCAATCTCCATTCTGAAATCTCCCTCTGCCCACTTCACCTGTAACTGCCTCTGAGAGTATTCTTCTATCATGATTTTGCATTTTCCTTATAGAAGGCACACATTTCAAGGGAGTATTGCAAAAAAGTGTATAAGCTTAAAGGTGTCCTAAAATTTGCCTAATATTATATATATTTATCGGAAAGTATAAAAGTTAAAATGGCAAATCATGACACTTTGTTAAAATTTCTGTTTGGACAGTGTCCAAAAAAGTGGTGGGATCATGTAATTAGTGCTTAGAATACAGGTTTAGGGACCAAAAAAGCCTGTGTTAGTATCTTAGCTCTATAACTTAGTAATTATATACTTTTTGCAAGTTTCTTCATCTTTTTGAGATCAATTTCCACAATATATAAAATAACACAATATACTTTTTTTTAAGAGCCAAGGGAATAATATCTGTGAAGTGTATAAAGTGTCAGGCACATTATTAGTGCTCAATAAATGGTGATGATGTGATGATGGTGATATTGGTGATAATAAAGAGTATTTCACTGTCACCATCATATTCTGAATCACGTTAAGAAATCTTGCCAAACACCTCATATGCTATAAATAGATTCCTCACCTGTTGAACCAAAATGCCTGATGCCTTTTCCCTGAAGACCTGGGTTCCATTCTTGGCTCTACCACCAGTTAATGACATGACCTTGGGCAAGTGACAACTTGTCTAGGCTTAACTCTCTCATTTATAAAATGAGGGTATTGGCAAAGATTCTCTCTTAAAGCTCCTTGAAGTTTTACAAGGACTATAATTAGTGCATATCACTCTAGGCAACATCTTACTGTCTCATCTAATAAGGTCATGTATGTTCAGTCCATCAGTGCATCATTTTGCCGAGGTATTACAATTCTTTCTTGAGGTTCTTTAGAACAGTTTGAATGAATGCAATTAGAAGTGCTCTCCCTAAAAATATACTGGGTAATAAACCTGCAATTTAACCCACACAGCCATTTACAAGTTATTCCAAATAGTTCAATAACAATATTTCTGTAGGCAAGCACCCTTCTTCGCTGATATCACATTGGTTAATCCTGACATCAATAGCTATCATTATCCTTACCAATTACTATTATTATTGATCACAAGAGACTCACATGCTTTTTGGGGACATCCAGACATTATGTAGCATTGACTGTAAGAAAATAAACCAGGAGAAATAAAATAGCTTTTTACATTTCTATGCAAGTTCCTATGTTTTTCTCTTATTTTTCTTTCTTAATAATATTATTGTAGAAAGTGGGGCATCGTATCCTTCCCCTTCATTTTGCTGGTTGCATTTTAATAAATTTCTAATTATGTAATTTGTAAAAATAGCTTTTACTCAGAAATTGTTTTTTGTTTATATCTCTTCCAGAATCATATTTCTAAGTCTTAATAATTTTGTCTCAGTTGGTCCCAACAGGATTTGAAACACACACACACGCACACACACACACACACACACACACTGAAGTTTACTTTTCTTTATAAAGCAGATCTCTTTACTGGACTTAGCTTCATCAGATTCTTTAAAAATGCTTACTATGTGTGACACAATAACCCTGTAGATAAATATCCTGAATGGATAGCATAATTAAAAGTTGCAAGCCAATTTCCTTCACCTTGTGGTACTGGTAGCTGGATCACAGTATTTACATTCACATTTTAATCCTTTAATCTAGGAATCAATGTATGACCTGAGGCAACAAGTTAACAGCTTGCCAGAACTAAAGCCTGGACAGATGGCAACATTGATCTAGATTTCAATTTCTTAAGACCCCTGGAAATATCTGGTACAAGATCCAGACAAACAGTCACAGGGGAGTCAGGACCCTTCCCACACAGCTCTCCTCTCCCTCTCATCACTTACTTTCTCTCCCAATCCAAGGAACTGAATTTCTTTCATTTTCTGTAAAAATTATACATTTTATTAATAAGAGCTGTTTTCTCTAGGACATCAGAGATCAAGACAAATCATATTTCTATGTAATTCATTCAGGTCATTATAAATGTGACTTTCTTTTCTCAACCATTTTAGTGACATATCTCTGTAATTCCAAGATTTTCTTGTCTTTTTTTTTTTGCCTTGTTTACTTGGCACTATTCATTCTTTGAAACTGCTGAGACTTTTTGAGGAAAATTTCCCAAATATGTTAAGACGTCAGCTTTTCTTTGTAGGTAAAACCACAGGGTCTAGCCTTCACAACAGATGGCAACAGGTTCCACACTTAAAGCAACAGTACCGTTCCTGGTATGCACTCACAGAAATGGATTGAATCTCTCTGCTATTCTGAATTTTTGTGTTCCTTATCAAAGAGCACACACACCTCCTCATGTTTGCCTGGGTCATTTGTGTTTCTCTTCAGTTCTTTTCCTCTAACTCACTGCTTGAAAGGCATATTCCTTTTCTTTATCTTCTCCAATTTTTTATCCCACAGGTTGTGTTTACTCCTAATTTCTCAGTGGACATTTGATGATGATCAACTAGTCCATTTAGTGGTGACTATTTCTGGCTTCTATATCTTCTAATGAGTTGGTCCCATTTTTATCAGTCCAGCTCTTTCATTTCCCCCTAATACTTAATTAATTAAGGGTAATTAATTAAGTAATTGCAATGGCTGATTTAGTTGCCGTGCTTATTTCCTTTTCGCATCCAATGCACATGGCCCTATTAGCTCCCTGATCAATTCATAACCTTGCTCAAAATCTAATTTCCTCCAAATTATATAAGCTAATTTTCCACTATCCCCCAGCATGCCTCCTTCACTTCACTCTGGTTTGCCTTCTTATTTTAATTTCTATGTCAACTGCTTGGCCTGCCTGGGAAACTCTGTCCTCTCCATGGACAACCTGTGCCTCTGTCAGCCTAAGGGTCCTTGAAGCCATTCTGCCCCATAGCAGCCCTCGTACTTCACTGTCCCATTTACCTTCTTAGTACTTCAACAGGCCTTACAACTTAGTACACATTAAATACACCTGTGTGCTGTTCAAACTAGATAGTAGGCTCTCTGCCCCAAATTCTCTCTTAAGGCACCTTAATACTAACTATAGCCCTTTGCATAGTGCTTACCACAAAATAAACACTTTGCAATTATACTACATCAACATATCACTTCATACTACATTTATAATCTCAAGGTAGAAAACACATTAAAAGTAATATCTCCAGCTTTTTCCCTCAATTAAAAAAGTAGTATAAAATTTACTGTACAAAATATAGACAATAATAACAATCTCTGTTATCCAAAAACTCAGAAAGTATATATGATTGATATGCTGACATCTATTTCCAGTCTTTTATAAATGAAGAGAGAGATAGAAAAGCCAGTAAGATATGTCTTTAATTATCAGAAAATACATAGTTTCATTTTATTTTCCAACTTAGCAGAAAATGAGGATTTTTATAATGCCATTATATAGCCTTCAGAAGCATTACTGTATTTTGTATAATCATCTGATTATTTTTACATTACTGGACATTTAGATTTAGTTCAATATTCTAATTTTATAATATTAATAATGCTATTATGAACCCACTTCACATAAATTGTGCGTTTCTGATTATTTCCTTAAAACAGATTCCTAAAGTGGAATTGTTAGATCAAAGGGTAAGAATTAATTTAAGACATTTGATTGCTATTGCTAATCTGGCAGGGTTAAAGTGCCTTTCTTATTTCTTTTGAACTGGTTATGTATTCTCTTATTAATTCATTCATTCTACAGATATTCTCTGAGTAAGGGTGTCTGCTGCTAGCTGAGCAGAGACTGGAGTTAGCTTCAGTCCAGTCCCATTGTTACAATGAAGAGAAATTCCTCTAGGGTTAGTGTGGCAGGTTATCTGTCAGTCAATGTGTCATTACTTTTAATATTTTTTAATGAGGTGGTTTTCTTGGCTTTGCTTTACCCTCAAGTGATGTCCCAAGATTCATCACAGGTCTTTGGTTGTTCCTTTGACCAGGTCTCACTTGATTATACCTGAATAAAAGGTAATTTGATGGCACTTATTCTCTTAAAATTTTCTATCCTCAATATAGAACACCATATATAAAACCATTCTGCTATTTTACTAGCACCATTATAACCCAAGTTTGAGTGTTTCACACCTACTTTTTCATTCTAAAAGGCAATAAAGAGTGTTGTTTGGAATTACTTCTTTATTAGAAATACTTAGCCTTTTCCATCAGCTCTTGGATTTTTTGGTTTACTCAGTAAGTTGTACAGAATAAATTTAATTTCTTTACTGAGCTAATGATCACACTATAACTCTTATTTTAGAAATTTAATTGCCTTCAAATATTTTCCTTGAGTTTATTCCAGTTGAGTGACCGGAAGATCTCCATCATTTTACTTTCTTTGTGAACTTATCTCTTCCAGCATATTCTAAAATTATACTTTATCAAAGCTGCAAATGTTCATATTCAACTTCTTTATATGCAGCAGAATTCAGTACACAGGGTAAGTCAGCCTGAACAGAAAATCAAAAGGTAAGTTTTTTGATCCTAAGGTAGAAAGCTTTCATCTTGGTTTTACGTTTTTTGGAAACAGTAGAAAAACTCATCTCTGAGAGTAGTATCTGCCCTAGTTGGCATCCAATAGAGCATTGGAAGGTATGGATTCTAATGTTTGTTTATAAAGCTGCAGAAGTGTAATTTTTATAGTACTTTCTCTATATTTCTTTTATTCCAGAGACTGTCAATAAAACAACACAAAAAGGTTGCATTTTCCCTTCTTCTAAGCCACCTTTACATCATGCCTACTATAGTGGCTCCCACTATGATACAACTGCAGGGGAAGTTAAATGGGAAGACCAAAGTTGAATGAACCAACTCACAAGAGGCAAGAGGTAGGCTGAAAGGGCTTCTGCAAGCCTACCGAACCTTTCAACAATATGTCAACCCTATCAGAGAGAAGTGAAGCTCTCATCACAAACCAAGAACAAGGTTTGTGCAGGCAAGAGAACTTGGCTAATATGATGTTAGGAAGGTTGGCATGTGAGATGGGCACACAGAATTCTCCCAAGATGTAGAAGACTCTAGACCATTTATTCAAGCTTTCTCCACAGTTAAGGATGAGTATCCTGAACAGCCCTCACCCTGGTCAGAATGGTCAAGGTGTTTTGGCGAAGCACTTTTAATGAGGACATCTGTGCTTGAAGTTCTATAGCTTTGTCACAATGTTTCTCTAGGGCAATGTTGTCATTTTATTTAAAGTACGGACTAAATCAACTTTAAGGTTTACCAACAATGCGGAATATTATCGAGTATGCAACCGTCCTGGGACTCACTCTCTTGACCCAGCAGTCTGAACAATATTTCTACTATGAACACTCAAAAAAGAGAAATACCATATCAAGGAAGCCAGAAAATGAAAACTAAAAGGCAAAGGAAAACTGGATGAAACATTAGGGAATCAATTTGTTAGATGGGGTGGATAAAGAGAAATGAGGTCAAATCTATCTGGATCAGTTTCTTGCCCCTACACCAGCAGACAGATCAGGAGGGATTATCTGAGTCAAGTGCAAGGTAAGGAAGGTATGTGCTCTGCCTCTTTCTCACTGTCATTTCTTTTGACTTTTATTTCCCTCCTCTGCTCCTCTTCTTTGAACTTTTCCTCTTTCAGTTGTGCTTTTCATCTTTTACTTCACCTCAGAATTGCCTGATTGGAGTTATGATTACTTTAAGTTTGTTCAAATTTTTAAATCATTTAGCGACAGTTTCAGATTTGCATTTCTATTTCTGGAGTCGAGGGAGTGCTTTCAAATTTCCCCCTTTGTTCTTCAGAACTACCTCTATCTTACCACATTTCTAATCAAACTTTAGTCTTAAAGTACCTGTCATTTCTCAGAGACTTTGGAAGTTCCATGCTCTGACAAAAGTTTTTGAGGAAGTTGAGTATTTTTTTTTCATTTATAAAATAAAATAAAACTATAATTTGAGAAAATAGAC
Organism: Saccopteryx bilineata; assembly: GCF_036850765.1. Lineage (NCBI taxonomy): Eukaryota > Metazoa > Chordata > Mammalia > Chiroptera > Emballonuridae > Saccopteryx > Saccopteryx bilineata. The sequence goes on along the minus strand of NC_089501.1, from coordinate 11,569,386 downwards.
TTATCCAATGGTTTAATTCTGTTAATTAGAGTCATCAAGGACAAACATTGTATTGCTTTCTCTCTCTTTTTCCTAAGTTTGCTAGTAGGGTTGATTTTTTTTCAATCACAGAATTGTTTTAAATAACTTTTTCCAGGATCCTTTGGATGAATTCAAAGACACCCTTTTACATGAGTTTTTAGATTAGTTCATTTTTATCAATTTCACTAGTGCCAGCAATTTTTGGAGATAGCATTTGATTATCTTACTACCTCTGATTCTTCATGTGTGGACCAGGGGTGGAACCCACTCACCTAACCTCATCCAAAGAGTTAAGGTATTGCCCAGGTGTCTAACCTCAATTTCCAACTTATTGCTCTCTCAGCAGTTCTTGAAGGACTGATCCAGGTCCTCTACTCCACTGCCTCTGTCATCTAGCAACTGTCCTGTCATGGAGAGACAATGCATATCAAAAAAAAGGGACATTGTTTGTTTTTTAGTCACAACCTCAGCAAGGCCTCTTTTGACCACTTTATATACAGACGATCCCCTCTAAAAGGACTCACAAGGCAGTATGGCGTGTGTGTATGTGTGTGTGTATGTTTGTTTTCTTTATAAGATCTATGATGATACTTATTACAATACAGTCATAATATTTGTTGTCTGAAAATGTGGGTTTTGTCTGCCTCTATAAAAGCCAGGGCAGTGCCTAGATCAAAACCTAAGATAGTTTTTTAACTATAACAAGCACAGAATAAATGCTCATTAAATGAAACAATGGCTATCACTAACATGTTGAATGTTTACATGCATGCTCTCTGCTGCCCCATCAGAACTAATAACTCACCCACAGCCATCCTGAGAGTCTCAGTGCAAACTCAGACATCTTTTATGATGCTCTCGGCTCTGATTCTAGCACCTGCCCAAGGTGCCTGTTCTAAAACTTCACTACCTTTTCTCAAGTAAACACATAATTACAGAACCAGAAACCAATTTTAGGCATTAGAGATTCTGTAATTGTCATGAGGATATACCTCAATAAGAAAATGTGCTGGGTTGGCAGTCAAATTCTTGTCCTAAACACACATGAGGAGACATTACTGGAAATAAGGACTACTCTGCAGCCATCCTATGCTCTGACTAAATGCATGCAGCATATCAGGCCCTGCCTCAGGTTCAACTCAGTCCTGACCAGTCTGATCCTACATCAGCAGCTCTAGCCCTTCAGTATTTGAGGTCTAGATTTATCAACTGCCCTTGTTCTGGCATTCAGTAGATCCGGGACAAATCAAAATTTATCTGTGGCCCTGGCCAGTTGGCTCAGTGGTAGAGCGTCGGCCTGGCGTGCAAGGGGTCCCGGGTTCGATTCCCGGCCAGGGCACATAGGAGAAGCGCCCATCTGCTTCTCCATCCCTCTTCTTCCTCTCTGTCTCTCTCTTCCCCTCCCGCAGCCGAGGCTCCATTGGAGCAAAGATGGCCCGGGTGCTGGGGATGGCTCCTTGGCCTCTGCCACAGGCGCTAGAGTGGCTCTGGTCGCGACAGAGCTACGCCCCGGAGGGGCAGAGCATCGGCCCCTGGTGGGCAGAGCGTCACCCCCTGGTGGGCGTACCGGGTGGATCCCGGTTGGGCGCATGCGGAAGTCTGTCTGACTGTCTCTCCCCGTTTCCAGCTTCGGAAAAATACAAAAAAAAAAAAATTATCTGCGTACGCTCCCTAAATTGTAGATGTTTTTCCTGACTTTCAGCCTGTATATAAAAAAATGTAGACCAGATATTCATCTTGATTCCTTATTTATACTCAAGTTTTCTCAGTTGACACTGAAGCATTCACCAAACCTTAGGTCATTTGGCTTGAATAGAACCCTGACAAGCCAACCAGTTCTTGCCAGCATTCCTCCCCAGGAGCAAGATGCACTTCTCCTTGCAGCTGCTAGCTCCAAACAAACCCCACAATGCCACCACCACTTGCCAATCCTGGCCCTGCCTACTGCTTCTTGTCCCTCACTCAAGCTAAGACCAAGCTTATGATGAGCCCAAATCAAGTCAAGGAGGCTTTGAGACTTCAGAAATGAACCCTAGAGCCAGTAACAGGCCCTCACTCATGAGTCAATCATCCTCTCATTATCGTGATTCCCAAAGAGGCTGCAATCAGTTCTGGTATATTCTAAGGCCCTTGAACTATGAATGTGCTTTTTAAAGAAAAAGGAAAATTATGAATGTGCTCCTCAAAGGAAAAAGGCATCACTGGCATTATTAGCACTTTTTTTTTTTTTTTTTTGCCAATTTCACACAGGTTTTTCAGGCCTCAGTGGAAAGAAACTTCTATTAAGAACCATTCATTCCAGGCCCTGGCCAGTTGGCTCAGCAGTAGAGTGTCAACCTGGTGTGTGGAAGTCCTGGGTTCGATTCCTGGCTGTGGCACACAAGAGAAGAGCTTATCTGCTTCTCCACCCCTCCCCCTCTCCTTCCTCTCTTTCTCTTCCCCTCCTACAGCCAAGGTTCCATTGGAGCAAACTTGGCCCAGGCGCTGAGGATGGCTCCATAGCCTCCACCTCATGCGCTAGAATGGCTCTGGTTGCAGCAGAGCAATGTCCCAGATGAGTAGAGCATCGCCCCCTGGTAGGCATGCTGGGTGGATCCCGGTTGGGCATATACAGGAGTTTGTCTGACTGCCTTCCCACTTCTAACTTCAGAAAAATACAAAAAAAAAACACAAAAAACAAAAAAAAAAAACCCAAAAAAACACAAAAGAACCCTTCATTCCAATACTTTACTAATACTTGCCTAACCAAGTTATGAGACCATCTCTGTCACTTCTGATATCTTAATGGAACCCACTGCACTCAAGTCTAGCACCCAGGCCCTTGAACATATCTCTATTGTATCATTAATATGATAGGACTAAGCCTCAGCTAGCTTTCACAGTCCATGGGGCAATCCAGAACTTCTTCGAGTTTCATCACTCACCAGCTACTGTAACTACCTTGTACATGTAGCTACCAACACCCTGACTTGGCCAGCATGTGAATCCAGCCACGAGTGAAATATTCTGAATATAACTTATAAATCTAAATTCCTAAATTTGATGTTTGCCACACTAATTTATCTAAAGTAACTTTTGCAAAGTCACCTCTAGATTGTAATCTAGAAAAATCTGAGATAAGGGCAGCTGAGCACAGACATGAGAGAAGTGTGTTCAAGCAACTCTGGGAATAAGGACCAAAAACTGCACTCACATGAATCAAATAGAGAAGGAACATCATGGAGAACAGATGAATGATTTGGACCTTTTCCACAAAAAATGCTTAAATTTACAGACACACAAATCATATCCACAATATGTGGAACTCAGAGATAGCTAAAACTCATAGACCCCAGGTTAACAACTGCCAAAATCAACTCTAACAGAGATAGTTATTAAATCTGTGCCAAGACTTACATGAGTAGTAAAAGCTTCTGCAGAGATATTACTTTATTATTTATTCCTTAAGTTTAAAGATACACATATCTTGAAAGAAAGAAAGAAAGAAAGAAAGAAAAAAAGAAAGAAAGAAAGAAAGAAAGGGTTAGCAATTATTTAAAGACAATATTGATACTACAGAGACAATTGTAATCTAGAACCTTTCTACCCAAAGGATGGTCCAAGTCACCTGGGAGCCTGACAGGAATGCAAAATCTCAGGTCCTGACCCAGACCCACTAAATCAGATTCTACACTTTTTACAAGGTCCCCAGGAGTATACTCATAAAATGCTAAAAATTGATCTAGCAAATATGCATCTGGCTGTTTTATTAACTCTCTTCCTCACAGGTGACAGTTAAACACAGAGATGTTCAATGATAAGCAAGGACAACACTGAAACAACTTTCTCAGGCTTCTCTGCAAAGCACGGGTGGCATCACAGCCCTGGGTCAGGTCATAGCCATGTAAACACTGATTGGCTGATACACAGAAGTTGAGGCAGGGCTCTGTCTGCCCGGATCTGTTCCCAGGTGGGGCCCCAAAGTGCCCTTCCAGATTCTAATGCACAGCCATTTTCTTAACCCTTTGAGTAGTATGAACATTCATGTATGTCCTCATGCCTCCTGACCATCCAGATAACAAAAAATTTTATTTAAAAATGGGCATGGAAACATTAAAAAAAAAGGCAAATGTATGTTCTTGTTTCCATAAATTGGTTATTAAACAAAAATGATTTTTAGTTAATAAAACTGTAACTGGAACTAATTTTATTGTTTGAAAAAAAATTACTTCTGGGAGTCAGCGAGCATGAAAAAAACTCACAACTCAGAGGGTTAAAGAGGTTTCCCTGACCCTTCAAATTGTCTTCCTTATACACTTTATTTCAGAAATGTGAAAGAAAAATGGGAGGAAGAATCAGAAGGTGAGGGCAAGCTGAATCGAACAATGGAAGATGCAAGGCAGAGAAGAGACAAAAATTAAGAAAGTAAAAAGCCATGTATATACTCAATAGCCCAAGGACTTCCAGTGTTTTCCAGCATTACTTCACATTACTCTGCTTATTGTGACAACTATTTTGGCTGAAGATTGTATGCTCCCAGTCTTCTGTCCCCAACTAAATAAAAACCTAAAATAAAGAGTGCCCCATTGTTAAAGAAAATCAACCGAATACAGAACATACTCTGATTATTCTGGTGATCTAATAATAAGCAATTTAGTGTAAGAGAAAAAATCCTTTAATTGGGTCAGGAATTACTTGGCATTAAACTGTATTGTATAAGGTAATACAGAAACCAGGCAAATTCCATCAGCACTTATTCCAAATTAAAGAATGTGCCTATCCTTTATCAAACACATTAGACTTCAATCATGATTTCATAAATATCAAAAGAAAATATAAACAAGTCATAGGTTGCTAAATTTTAGACACAACTAAACCACAGATATGATGTGTATGATGGCAAATTAGAAAGACAGAGATTTGGAAGTTCAGTAAAATACTCTACCGCAGCCTAGAATACGTTAATTCACTGTTTCTAACTCATCGTTTACTATAAAATTACTAATTTGAAGTATTTTAATAAAATTTATGCACTCTGGGATTTTAGATTTTTCTAATGCATATTAAGTGTGACATTTGGGGGGACTTGGGATCCTCAAATTTCCTTAATCTGTTTTGCACATCTGCAATCTGCTATTCGTGCTGCCATTGACACAAACAGTGATACTCATTCTGTCAATAAAAACAGTGTCGATGCTAAGAAGCAATTTAGAATATTGATCCCTAGCAGTCTCCTATAATCTAAAGCCACTGTTTATTATCCATTATCACCCATTGCTAGAAAAACATATCCCGCTCTCAAATTTCAGACCATTATCTAACTGCTGAGACTGCTGCTGCTGTTATTATAGTCAAATGCTTTCAGTATTGCGACTCCGTAATTGTACTGCGGGGGGAAATTCCGCACAAAACTCCACTTCAGTTTTAAAGAACAGGGCTGGTTGGCAGAGAGGGACTTCCTCTGAGAAAGCGGTCTTGCTTGAGTTCCTGGAGCAGCCCGGCTTCAAAGGCCCACTGTGCTTCCAGATGAACAACCCCTATTGATTCCAGCTGCTGCCTAATTGGTCCATGACTGAATAACACTCCTGAATGTGTTGCATTTGTAGCACCAAAGTAAACAAACAATCTTCACCCTGTGTAATGCCAGTGCTAACTAACCCTCCTGAAAGAAAAAGTTGTCTCTCCTCTATTTCTGGATGCCTGTGACTTTCTACACTATCCCCATCATTAAATTCCCTAATAGGCCTCTGGTGCGATGTCATACACTATACCTAGACAATTTAATAATAGTAGTGGCAGTAGTAGTAGTAGTAATAAATACTTGTAGAAAAGTCCAGTGGCCTGATCTGTGGTGGCACAGTGGGTAAAGCGTTGACCTGGAATGCTGAGGTTGCCGGTTCAAAACCCCGGGCTTGCCTGGTCAAGGCACATATGGGAGTCGATACTTTCTGCTCCTCCTCCTTTCTCTCTCTCTGTCTCCTCTCTCCAAAATGAATAAATAAAATCTAAAAAAGAAAAGTCCAATGCATGGTCTGAAAAACCTTCAAAGAAATAAATGATTCATTAAATCATTTATTAAAAAGGTAAATTACTTTTAATCCTGATTTTAGCTGTTTTTTCCCCTTTTTATTTATTTTATTTATTTATTTTTTTTTGGATTTTTCCAAAGCCAGAAATGGAGAGGTATTCAGACAGACTCCTGCATGTGCCCGACCGGGATCCACCTGGCACACCCACCAGGGGGGAATGCTCTGCCCACCTTGGGGCGTCGCTCTGCTATAATCAGAGCCATTCTAGGGCCTGAGGCAGAGGCCACAGAGCCATTCTCAGCGCCCGGGCAAACTTTGCTCCAATGGAGCCTTGGCTGCAGGAGGGGAAGAGAGAGACAGAGAGGAAGGAGAGGGGGAGGGGTGGAGAAGCAGATGGGAGCCTCTCCTGTGTGCCCTGGCCAGGAATCAAACCCAAGACTCCCGCACGCCAGGCCAACGCTCTACCACTGAGCCAACTGGCCAGGGCTCCTTTTTATTTTTTTTATATTGACTTTATTGAGATGACATTGGTAATAAAACTACACAGGTATCTAGTGTACAACTCTGTAACAAATCATGTACATATTGCATCGTGCACTCAACACCCAGTCAGGTATCCTTCCATCACCATCTATGCCCCCTTAGCCCTCTCGCACCCTCCACTCCTCAGTCCTCTTTCTCTCTGGCAATCACCATACTGCTGTCTGTGTCTGGTTTTGTTGTTTTGTTTTTGTCTTTTGCTTGATCCCTGATATCTGTATTTATCAGTCTGTTTCTATTTTGTTTGTTAGTTTATTTGTTCATTAGATTCTTCATATGAGTGAAATCATATTTTACTTGTCTTTCCTTGACTGGCTTATTTTATTTAGCAATTTGCTCTCCAGGTCCATCTATGCTGTCATAATGGGTAAGATTTTTTTCTTTTCTACAGCTATGATTCCTTTGTATAAATGTTCCTCTGTTTTATTATCCACTCATCTGCTGCTGAGCACTTGGGCTGCTTCCAAATCTTGGCTATTGTAAACAACACTACAATGAACATAAGGGTGCACATATTTTTTTTAAATTAGTGTTTCAGATTTCTTCAGCTATATTCCCAGAAGTAGAATCCTTGGGTCATATGGCAGTTTCTATTTTCTTAATAAAAGTTTAAAAAAGAAAGATAACTTTAACTCAAGGACATACCAAGAATTTTTTTTTCTCTAACTCTATTTCTGGTCATTTTGCTCTAAATATTTAAATTTGGAAAGTAAAAAATGTTGGCCTTTTGAGTTGAATTCTTTTCCTCTGAAGAAAAAGAGAGAAAGATAAAGTTATATAATTATCTGGAGGGCTGTTTGAGATCATTTTTGGTTGTATTCTGACCAGGGTAAACAGCTTCCCTCTTCAACTTCAATGGGGTTCACTTGCTTAATGACAAGCCAGGAAAAGATCTAAAAAAGGCAAAAAAGTAAATGAGATTTGATAGTTTACCTTCCAGTTACTATATTCAAGGGGTGTGTTATTTTAGTAGAAATCTCAAAATCTTATCTTCTTTAAATAAGGCATATAATTTTATTTAAAGGGGAAAAAATATGTGTCTATATACCTTCTAGATCATTCACATGATACTATAATGCACTTTAAAAATTCTTGGCCCTGGCTGGTTGGCTCGTGGTAGAGTGTCAGCCTAGTGTGTGGATATCCTGGGTTTGTTTTCCAGTCAGGGCACACAGAAGAAGCACCCATCTGCTTCTCCACCCCTGCCCCTCTGGCTTCTCTCTCTCTCTCTACCCCTCCTGCAGCCATGGCTTGATTGGAGCAAGTTGGCCCTGGGCACTGAGGATGGCTTCATGACCTCCATCTCAGGCACTAAGAAAAGCTCTGTTGGAGCAACTGAGCAATGGCCTCAGATGGGCAGAACATCACCCCCTAGTGGGCTTGCCAATTGGATCCTGGTCTGGGCACATGTGGGAATTTGTCTCTGCCTCCCCTTCTCTCGCTGAATTAAAAAAAAAAAATCTAATTGATGTAATTATTATAGCAATATTAGGAATATATAATAACAGATCCAGCACTTTAGGGAAGCCACATTTTAGAAACTTAAGGATCTCCTTTTTTCCTTAGTTCCCAGGTAATGATATGTTAAAAAATTATTTTTGATTAAGTAATTTTTACCCTCTGTACAAGATTTCTAACCCTGAGCAAATTATTTAGAAATGCAAATGACTTTACAAGTAAGGATCCAGAAATATATGGGAGTTTTCTATATTTATATGTACACACACCTAATTAGGATTGATGACAGAGAGTGGTTTAGTTTGTTGAAAACTGTCTTTTTCAAATTTTTATTAATTTTATTTTATTGTGTTAACATGGATTCAAGTGTTTCAGTTAATATAACATCCTCATCCCTCATCCCTGTGTCTCCCATTACACCTCCTTTGCCCCCCTCCCCTAATTCCTTCCCCCCCTTCCCTCTGGGATTTGCTGTCCTGTTATCTGTATTTATGTGTTTATATATATATATATATATATATATATATATATATATATATATATATATAATTTCACTAATCCATTCACCTTCTCTAATCTCATCTCTCATCCCCCTTCCCTCTGACTGCTGTCCCTCTGCTCCCTGTGACCCCACCTCTCTTTCTACTCCATTCCTCAGTTCACTTTATTCATTAGATTCCACGTATGAGTGAGATCATATGATAAAATAGCCAAGATCTGGAAACAGCTTAAGTGTCCGTCAGTGGAGGAGTGGATTAAAGAGCTATGGTACATATACCCCATGGAATCCTAAGTGGCCGTGAAAAAGAAGGAAATTTTACCTTTTGTGAAGGCATGGATGGACCTGGAGATTGTTATGCTAAGTGAAATAAGCCAGGAAACTGTCTTTTTATTTTTACAAGCTATGTCAGGTTTAAGGTATTGGCCAGGGAGATCTGGGAGCCACTGATGTTGATCATGTGCTGAAGATAGCCTAGCTGCACTGAGGAACTGAGCTTCATAGAGAGAAAGCTCGCAAATATGCAGGGAAGGAATGCCTATGAACTGAGAACTCTGAAAATGTAAGGCACTACTCGAGGTAGTCAAGTAGTTCTGAAGTCCAAGGTCCAAACATTTGAGAACAACATTAATAGAATGTCTTTGTCAAAAATGCAAAAGGGCTTACAACATCGTTGGCAGGTAAAACTAGATGTATAAAACAGTATGGATTTGTTATTATTATTTTATGTTTAATACAGTTATTCCAAAGATTTATCTCAATAAGAACTTTTTACAAAGTAAAAATAAGAAACTCAGATAAGCCTGACCAGACAGTGGCGCAGTGGATAGAACATTGGACTGGAATGCAGAGGACCCAGGTTCGAAACCCTGAGGTCGCTGGCTTCAGTGCAGGCTCATCCAGCTTAAGGGTGGGCTCACCAGCTTGAGCATGGGGTCGCTGGCTTGAGCATGGGATCATAGACATGACCCCATAGTCACTGGCTTAAGCCTACAGGTCACTGGCTTGAGCCCAAGGTCACTGGCTTGAGCAAGGGGTCACTTGCTCTGCTGTAGCCCCTTGGTCAAGGCACATATAAGAAAGCAGTCAATGAACAAGCAATCAATGAACAACTAAGATGCGGCAACGAAGAATTGAGGCTTCTCGTCTCTTCCTTTCCTGTCTGTCTGTTCCTATCTGTCCCTCTCTCTGACTCTCTATCCCTGTTAAAAGAAAAACAAACAAACAAACAAAAAACCCAAGGAACTCAGATAAATTTTCAAAATACAGAAATAAAAGCATTTTGACAATTTCTCAACTAGATTGCTCCAGGAACAGAGAAAGAATAAGACTTACCTTCAACAATTAAACTTCTATGTAGACTCCAGAAATAATATAAAAACCTTATCAAGTCCTTTCATCTCTTGAGCCCTCTGTTTCCTCATCTGGTAAGGCACATGTGGAATTAAATAATAAGGTCCATTTCACATCCCTTAGCCTATAATTCAGATAATAATCCTTATATCTAATTTTCTCCTACTAATATGTATTTGAATTTTAATATTCTATTCTTTAAACCTTCTTAAAAGAATGTCTCACCAGCAGACATTCTTGCATATATTTTAAATAGTTAACAGAACCTTCATTCCAATGTAAAGAAATGACTTCAGGTGCACTGTGTCCCAACTAGGAGAGTTCTGACATTTTATGAGAAATAATATTTGAACTAGAACTAGACAAGTTTGCCCTTTCAGATAGAAAAATTAGTCTCTCTAAGCATGTTACTGAAGCAATAAATATGGCTCATTATATTTGAAAATAAAAGGTCCAAATGAAAACTAGTGTTTGTTACCCAAACACTGGTGTTTGCTGGATACTCAGTACAGCCCTGAAGGACAGTGGTCCATGACTAACACAACCAAGGAAAAAGAAATGAACATTGTCAAAGGTAGGAGGATTCTGGCCAAGGTCTACAACCAGTGGTTCTATGGAAGTCAAGAAACACAAATGACCTTGTTCTTCTTTAGAGAGTTTACAATTGCCAGAAATTTACTAAAACACCTCTCCTCAACTTCAAAACCATTTAACTAACATGAAAAGAATGCTAATTAAAGCCTGGAATTTAATTAGCTGGAAGACTTAATGGAGAGCAGGCATGTCCTAATAATAAATCAAAATAAAACACAAGCATTTTATTAAGAAAAGTTTTAGTGTTTATTTTATGAAACAGGTTTGATTTCTCTCATTAAGATATACAGAAAAGTGCGTGTAAACAAGGAAAGACTTTCAACACAATATAATAAATACATTATATTTCAAATAATTTATAATCAGTTTACAGTTGTAAAATGTGTACAACTGTACATGCTGTATTCCATTGACAAGTTTACTTTAAGTAAAAATAGCTGCTTTCAGCCTGACCTGTGGTGATGCAGTGGATAAAGCATTGACGTGGAATGCTGAGGTCACTGGTTCAAAACCCTGGGCTTGCTTGGTCAAGGCACATATAGCAAGCAACCAATGAGCAGCTAGAGTGAAGCAACTACTTTTCAGTCCCTGCTATATCCCTCTGTAAAATCAATAAATAAAGTCTTTTTTAAAAATGGCTGCTTTCATTATTCAGCTAAAAGTATTATTCTTAAAAGTTGTCATTAACTGTGGAAGCTTTAAAATGAGGTAAGTAGGCAGCTAGACATCTAGAAAAGGTGTAATGATAGGAAGAAATTAACAAAGGGGTCCAACTGCTTCAAAGATCAGCAGTTCAGTTCAAAAGGATAAATGATACTCAGCATGAACAAAGAGATTTGAAGAATTAACTTGAATTTATAATTTCTATGAATTTCAGTAAACTTTCAAGATAATATGCAAAAATTTGAGCTCAGGATAAACTTATTTTCTATGATGTGTTTTGTTTTGTTTTGTTTTGTTCTGTTTCTCATACTTAATCCATGCCAAAGTCATTTTGGTCATTTCAAATACAATGATATGTCAACAAATTTTCAAACTCTTGTCATAGGGTCATCTTTGAAAATGTAATAAATATGCTATGCTGCCCTCCATATTTTCAAAAATTAAAATGGTTACTCTGATGTCTCTGTTTATGCCATACCAAAAGTAATAGCTTCTATTTTTAAAGCTTGACTAGGAGAGACAATATTGTGGGAGAGGTAAACCATAAATTCACATTTGGGGACAACAATTTTAATGTTCTTGAGAAGTATAATTTATTAAACTTTTTTTTTTTTCAGATCAAGTAGCACCTCTGCTGACAAGGTAAAACACTAAACTTCCATATTATATAGAAAATCAACAATAATTAGCAAATAATGGTCAAGATTTTAACTTCATTAATTTACCATGAAGAATAACTGTCTTGACTGACAAAACGTGAGTTTTCATGAAGTTGATACAGACTCCACCCCAGTGTGACTGAATTAGACTAAAATAAGATCTGATTAGGCATACTCATGTACATGCAAAATATCTCTTGTAAATATTTCAATTTGTGACATTTTCTTGTCAATCAGGTTTGCTTAATCAGAATATAAAATTTCATAAAAGCTATACACAGCAGAACAAAATTACCACACTCCTAATATTGCAAACATAATTAACTTTGAATTATGTGAATTAATAGTGCCTAACAAATTATCACTCAACTCTGAAATTAAATTCTTTAGTACCATTAGATTTGTTTGTCAAGCTCAAGTAGGCAAAAGTTGTATCTAATAAAATAATAATGGTGCTTTTCTAAGAATGCCTTTGAGAAACATAAATTTATCCAAAATAAATCAAGAAATTTCTATTATTAGTTAATTTGTCACTATCATAGCACCTACATAATAAAATTAAGGGAAAAGTCTGATATTCTTATAGGATACTGTATGTTTATTTCAGGAAGCCCTGTCATAATTAATTACCTCTTTAATTGGATATTTTTGAGATTATTTTGTGGTTTTATACATGTAATATGAACACATTTAATATTGTTTTAGATTTGCACATGTTTTTTTCATTAAAGTGTACTAGTTCATTAAAAAAAAAGAAAAATCAGCGTCATTCATTCTTCAGTGTACATTATCTTAGATAATTCCCTACATTTACTCTCAAAATATACTTCACATAAACAAGAAATCAATGAATATAACATGCAAATATTTTCATGTGACCACAGGAGTTGGAATTGGAAATACCTACTTCTTATATTACAGTCTATCCACGTGAATTCTAATGTCTCATTGAACTGAAATTTTAATTCATCAGGAGCAGGGATGAGGACAGGCTTCCCTTCTCTGAGGAAAGAAAGGGACTTTGTACATGTGTTTGATTAAGTTTCCCTGCAGGGTGGTACCTGAACACTACAGATCCAAGCAGTCATGAAGGGGAGGCTTCAGATAGGCATGTGGAATAACCAAATGAGAGGGAAAAAAAAGATGATTTCAAAGCAAAACAAAATAAAATCCAAGCAGATTCAGTCAACTTAAATGCTGACATAATGCATCTGGTTTCTGATTCAAGAAATGACTCCAAGATAATTTCCCAAGATACAGAGATTCTGGTATGGTCAGTCAAGTTGGGTTTTCAGTAGTTTTTTTTTAATGTGATTTGAGACTAAGTGTGCCATGAGGGGAAACAGGAAAATGTTCAAATGAAAGGTGTTTGGAGTCAGAGCTTAATTTTCAGGGTTGTTTTTCAAAATTAAGGCTTTCCATATATTCCACTTATAAAATTAAGCTGGAGAGATGGCAAGGAAGATGCTGATCAGGACTCTCATTCTGGACTGAAAGGCATTGCTATTATCAGGCACACTGCTGGCCTTCTTTCACAAGTCATCTCACCCAGATCACCGTTAGCTGGGCTTGGGATATAGAAAGCAATGTTCTAGCCAGAGAAACGGGATTGTTCTTATTTCTAATTCTATTCATAACCCTTCTCTGGATCCATCTTACAACAAATGGCTCAAACACATGTGAATTGTCAGGGTTAGATGTTAGGTGCCATGGTGAAATAAGATAGATAGACTAACCGGCATGCAGATAGATCCAATTACTGGTTCCCAGACTGATAGAGTATGTCTTAATCAAAACGGGCCATCAAACTCCAAGCTTATTTTAAGACAAAACATATTTTCTATACTTTTAATAGAAAAATGATACCTATTGCCTCAAACTTGAGTAAAATGAAATTTTGGCTGTATTAAAATTTTTATAACAATGCAGTTTTTTTTTTTGAAATATTTAGCAAAATACTTCCCCAATAAAAGATAAAACTTTACTGTTTGAGATAGTTTTAAAAATGTGCCTACCAAAGCCATGGGTCACCAAAGTAAAGCTGTCTGTCTGGCCATCAAGATATGATCCCTTCTAGGAAGGCTTTATTTTTGATACATCTTAGTCCAGTACTGTATCTGGCCCTCACAGCAAGAGTTTATGCCAACATTCCATGGACGGGTTTGTCTCTTAAAGGGGTTAGATTTTATTAGCTAAGCTCACAAAGATCCATATGTAAAAACTGCAATGATTACTTATCAGAGAGAAGCAATACTACCTAGAGATGGGTCTCTTAATGTTTGTGGGGCAGAGGAGCTTCTTTGTTAAAAACTAGCAGAAAAACAATGCAAACAGGAAGATAGTGTGTATATTATATATATATATATATATATTCTGTGTATGCCTGACTAACCTTACTCATTCTTTTAACATATTCCTTCTTCAGAAGAGGACCAAAATGATTGTCTAGATAGAGCCTTTCTCAGGAGTACACATAATCTAACTGTGCCTCACTGTATCTGCACTTTCATAAGTACGTGATTGCATTTGGGCTACTCTTTCTTGATCCTACAGATACCTCACTAATGTACATTTCCTTGTGGTTCTTCTCAGAGAATAGGAGACGTGATCCCTTTATTTAAGCCAATGATTGCTTCAAAGCAATATTCATTTATTTTTTTCCATGTGTAAATATTTCATTTTGAAAATAATGGTCAAAAAATGAAATGACTGCATTGGATCATTACTGTTTCAGTTTCAACCACTAGTACTCTTAATTTCAATACTTCTATTTTGGGGGGGGTAAATTTTTGATTAGGTGAGTCTTTGATATCTCATTGATATCATTGATATAACACTGATTTTCTTCTAGTTTCTTCTGATGCTTCTCTGTCTACTTTGATGGTTTTCTTCTGTTGCCAAATACTTACAGGTTGGTATTTCTTAGCGTTCTATTGTTGGTCATCTCATCCTTTCAGTCTGATTGTTTTTCCCTTATGATTTTATAAGAACCAATATATATTATGAACTTTTATGTTTGAAAGTATTACCTTAAACTCAACATGAAAAAAAAAATTTGTTCCAGGAAAACCCTAATCCTCTGTCATTTGATAATTAGTTCATCCCACAGAACTGGAAAATATTATTTATTCCACTATATTCAATTACTTTCTAAATCTTACTGATGAGAACTCATGAAACAGTAAATATTTGTATAGCCCTCTGCCACTGCTTTTTTCCTAGTCACCAGTAAGCCTCTCTCCTGTATTATAAAACAATCTAATATCTGGCTTCTGTATCTCCATCATTGTCTTCTTTGCAATTCATTATCCATATTGTGCAAAAAGTGGTCTTTCTAAAATGCATCTTATTTTTCTGCCTACAATATTTAACGACTTTTCTTTTTCCTGATTAATTTTACCTAATGAAGACTTAATGCAGCATACAATAATTACCTAGATATTTGACCAAAGTCTTCTTAAAGATAGTCACTCTATTTTTGTCCATCATTTAACTCTTATTATCTACCAATATCTGACAAATTATAGTAGTTCAATTAATACTGGTGAACCAATTAATGAATATAAACTTTGCATGAGAGGAATATCTGCAAAAACAGAAAATAGTGTATTTATAACATTAGGATCACATTAGAGACATGCAAAGATATAACACAATTTTAGAAATTGCTGTATGTATATAAGACAGTTTTAGGCATAGTGGTAAACAGGGGGGTAAAATGATTCCATGTGTATCAGTTTATTTGACCCTCAAAACCAAATTGAATTAATACTCAAGGGAAACAATAAAAGATGTAAATAAACATTTCAGTGGACTGACCATAGAGCTTCAATTTTTTAGTGCCTACTTTTAGACATAGCATCAAGTTATAAATATTACTTGCTGTTAAATGTTTTGACTTACAGACCATTTATATATAATTAAATAGTTTGTATTTTTTATAATAAGTGCATATATAAATATATGCTTAAAAACAGAGAAAATAGACCATAGGTAAGATTGTGAACTCTGGCAAAATGGTTTCTTTATGCCCCAGTTGCCTTTGCTATTAAATAAGGATAGTAATAGTACCTATCTCAAAAGTTCCTGTGAGAATTAAATGAGTTTACTTATAGAATAATAAGAAGAGAACCTGGCACATAGTACATACATTAATTATTTGTTCTTATAATTATTATGCACACATGACAAGTTATAAATTTAAATTCTATTTTTTATTTGGAAGTTCATGTTTATATAGAAGTCACTCTCAAAAATGTAGGATAAGCTTACAGAAAGACAATTAATTATATCAGTTATTTTTACTTAAATTGTGAGTATGTCATTTTTTCTAATTATGTCATCATTCTCCCAGATTTGTGGGGTTTTTTACAAATATTATTTTCATTAATTGGTAAGGAACTTTGGGATTATAATACCCAAACAAATTTCTTCTAGAATTAATTTATATTCAACAGATTCTGTACTCAGATGCCCTAAGTACTTCTTGAATATTTTCCCTCTTCCCTAATGTTTATATAACATTTTCATTACTTAACTTCTAAGAGCAAATGACTGTTATTAAAACCAAATTTTTACAGGCTGTTAGTTTCTAGTGCAGATCATTGCCTCTAGGTGTTGCAGAATCAAAATCAAAACTACTAAATAATTTAGAGGTAAATTAGCAATTAACTGAAAATGACATTGCAAACTGTGGTTCTTATGTGGCAAGTGGGTTGACAGAATTACTACACAATCTGGCAGATGAGTAGCATCTCTTGTCATTCTTTCTCTCTCTCTCTCCCCCCTCTCTCAAAGAGGAAAAAACCTATATAGGACATGAAAATGTATTTATATAATAAAAGCAATTAATGCTTTATTTCTATAAAATTTACTGTGGCTAAACATTGTAATGTGCTAGCCTATTATTGGCTGATGAATTCAAAACCAAGAGGTCAAGTACACAACTTGGACTAGAAATTATATGCATATTCCATATTTTTACCTATTAGAAAAGATGCTGCACATAGAAACAGCTGGAGGGACAGATATTTGATATCAAGGCAGAAGTTTGTAATTTCATCTCATTTTCTATCCAGTTGTACTCTAACATCATAAATCACTTAATCATTTTAAGGAAAATTGACAAATAGAAAGTTTTATTTGGGACTAATATTTGACTTTGTTAAAGCCCAATGTTGGAAAGAAAAAAATAACACAATAACAAACATAACCTTTGTTTTTAGACACCAACATAAAAATGATCAAAAAATACAAAATTATGGAGTTGGAAAGGATCCTAAAGATTACCCCTCAGATTTTATTGCAGAGAGGAATGAGATGCAAAGATTGATTGTCATGCCAAAAACAATGCACGGGTTTTTACTATTCCTGGAACAAGAACTTCTGTCTACTAATGCCAAGCCCCATGCGCTTTCTATGTCTCAGTTCAAAACAAGTTATTGTGGATCATTAGTTGCTACTTATTAATTTGTTTTGAGATAAAACATTTCTGTCTTTCACACAAGATCACCCAAACTTTAGAGTTCAGTCAATGTGGTTTTATACTAAGTCCAATAAGAAGAAGCAAAGGACCACAGGTCTCAGCAATGCACCAGATTTCTCACATTGTGTGTATTTCCCAGACAAGGTCATGTCAAAATTTCACACACACAAAAATAAGAATTGATTATGCTTTACTTGATCTCCATGAAAGAAAGGCCTCAATATCTTATTGTATCATCCTAAGACACCAGTTATAGATCTCAGTTCTCGCCTTTATCATCCTAATATCTAAGGGCCTCCTTAGTATTATTTTGCCCTTAGTGGAAAAATGAAGAGCTGACCAACCATTCTCAGTCCAACAGTGCTTTCTTTATTTACATATTTAATCAACAGTTTGCTAAAATATGACATTCTTGAGAGCCAGATTAGTTCTTATTTAATGCCATCTCCCATAAAGGGCCCAGCACCTGATAGGTACCAAATACATTTTAGAATAAATCAACTATTGAGGCAATCATTGTTGCTCTTCAGAAGTATCTTCTTCACACTGAACATTTATTTTAATTTTTTTCTACCTATTTTTTTTGCGGGGGAAGGGAATTTATTTACTCTTTTAATTTTCCTCCCAACTTTTCTGTAAAGGAGTTCAGAACTGTGCACTGCTCCAGTAAGAGCACAATCACTCAGTATTTAATGGAAAGGTTACTTTATATTGTAAAATTTTAATAAAATGTTTGGAGCTTTTAATACCATTTTTTAAATATAAAATAGTGCTTTACGGTTTACTCAGTATCAACCTAATATTCCTTCTCACAACCCCCACCCCTCGGGGTCTATTTCTCTTATATTAACACTTATGCAGTCATCCATTATAAGAGAATCCCAAGACAGAAAGACAATTATCTTTCCAAATGAGCTTGTTTCTAATTAGTGAAAAAAAGAAATACCTCACCCAGAAGTGTTTATTTTCTTTGTATTTCAACATACACAAATATTATTGTTTTAGCTTTCAACCAAGATCATGAGCATGATTTTCTTTGCTCCTTTGGTAACAAGATATATCGGCAGTAATAACACATTAAAGAGCCAACCAACACCAAGAAAAGGTCTGTAGATGTGAGCCAATAATAGAAAGCAGTGCCTGTTTTAGAGCTATAGTAAGCTGGCTAGTCTGATGAAGGACACATACAAGCAATGAGGTCAATACAAGGCAGGAAAAAAAGCCAGGTGGACAAATCAGAGGCTGATGGATGCAAAACCAAGGGGTCAGGTACACAACTGAAACTAGAAATTAAGCTAAAAGCCATTAGACAAGAGATTTGCTACTTTGAAGAAAGCAGGAAAAGAGCAAAAAGAATTAGCTGATTCAGGACTTCCTGTTGGACCACTGTTGCTCTGGTGGCCTCAAAACTAGCTCTATTCCCCTTTCCTGAAGGAGATTACTCCTGGGGCTGCAGAAGTGGCAACTGAACACAGACAATTGGATAGAAGAGTGTGGAAGGTGGGGCATACCGACTGATGGCAGAGAATTTCTATAAGATTTACTGTTACCAGTCTGGAAAATCCAAACTTAGTTCACATTGAGTCTTGATATTAAAGAACTTTTTGATTAATACTAATAATATTAGTTCATTATATACTGAAGTCATACACTAACATTTAGAAGGACATTAATATTGACCTTTAAAGTTCATATTCTTTCTGGAAAAATTTTTTCATATAATTTTCTTTTTCTTTTATTTTCATAAAATTTTTCTTAAATTTATTGGGGTGACATTGGTTAATAAGATTATATAGGTTTCAAGTGTACATTTCTATGATTCATGATTTGTATAGTGCATTTGTGCACCCACCACCCTAAGTCAAATTATCTTCTGTCACTGTATTTAGCCGCCTTTACCCTTTACTCACCCCTCCCCTTCTTTCTGGTAATCACCACGCTGTTGTTGGTGTCTATGCATTTTTGTTTATTTGTTTTCTTATTTGTTCATTTACTTTCAGTTTTATATACCACATATGAGTGATATAATTTGGTTTTTAACTTTTTCTGACAGACATATCATGAAACATATTTTCAAAGTTCAGCCATGTTTGTTCAAAAGGCAACATTTCAACTTTTCTTTTCTTTCTTTTTTTTTTTTTTTTTGTATTTTTCCGAAGCCAGAAAGGGGGAGGCAGTCAGACAGACTCCCGCTACCACTGAGCCAACCGGCCAGGGCCTTCAACTTTTCTTATGGCTGAGTAGCATTTCATCATATATATGTACCACATCTTCTTTATCTAATCATCTATTGAAGGACACTTCATTTGGTCACCATGAATACTGCTGTAATTAACATAGGGTGCATATATCTTTTCAGATATATGTTCTCAGATTTTTCAGGTAGATATCCAGAGGAAGGATTGCTAGTTCATATGGTAACTCTATTCTTAAAATTTTAAGGAACCTCCATACTGTTTCCTATTGGCTGGACCAGTTTACATTCCTAATAAAAGTGAATGAGGGTTCCTTTTTCTCCACAACCTCTCCAACATTTGTTATTATTTGTCTTGTTAATAATAGACATTCTAACAGGTGTGAAATGGTTTCTTATTGTAGCTTTCATTTGTATTTCCCTAATATCTTGTGAAGTTAAGCATCTTTTTATATGTCTATTGGCCATTTGTATCTGTTCTTGGGAGAAGTGTCTGTTCAGTTCTCTTCCCATTTTTAATTGGATTATTTTTTCATGTTGAGTTTCATGGGTTCTTTATAAATTTGTGATATTAACTCTTTGTCAGAGTTGTTTAAATATCTTCTCCTATTTAGTTGGGTTCTTATTAGTTTGTTGAAAAATTGAAAACAATTTATTTTGCAATTGCAACAAAAATAATGAGGCCTGACCTGTGGTGGCGCAGTGGATAAAGCGTCAACCTGGAAATGCTGAGGTCGCCGGTTCAAAACCTGGGCTAGCCTGGTCAAGGCACATATGGGAGTTGATGCTTCCAGCTCCTCCCTCCCTTCTCTCTTTCTGTCTCTCCTCTCTCTCTCTCTCTCTCTCTCTCCTCTCTAAAATGAATAAATAAAAAATTAAAAAAAAAATAATGAAATACCTAGAAATAAATTTAATAAAATTTAATAAAGGGCCTATATTCTGAAAACTACAAAATATTATTAAGTAAGATTGAAAAAGATACAGTGAAATGGAAAGATGTTCTATGTTCATGGATTGAAAGAATCAACATAATTAAAATGGCGATATCACCCAAAGCAATATACAGATTTATTTAATGCAGTCTCCATCAAAATTCCTATGACATTTTTAAAGAAAAAGAAAAAAATCATCATATTTGTAGAGAACCACAAAGACTCCAAGTGGCAAAAGCAATCCTGAAAAAAGGAATGAAGTGGAAGAATCACATTTTTTGGCTTCTAATTATACTACAAAGTGATGATAATCAAAACAGCATGGTATGGGCAGAAAAAATAGACAAACAGATCAATGGAATAAAATTGAGATCCCATGAATAAACCCACATGTATATGGGCAAATAATTTTTGAAAAAAGGAACCATAAATATACAATGGAGAAAAGAGAGCCTCTTCCATAGATGGCATTGTGAAAAGAATGAAACTATGCTACAGTTTGTCCCCACATACAAAAATTAACTCAAAATGTATCAAAGAACTAAATATAAGATTTGAAACAATAAATTACACAGAAGAAAACATAGATACTAAACTTATGAACCTTGGTCTTAGAGAAGATTTTTTTGAATCTGCCCACAAAGGCAAAGAAAATAAATGAATGAGACTATATCAAACTAAAAAGCTTGGCATGGCAAAAGAAACCACTAACAAAACAAAAAGACAACCAACTGAATGGGAGAAGATGCTTGCAGTCATCTGTGAAAAGGGGTTAATACCCAAAATATATAAAAAACTATACAACTCAACAATCAAATATTCCAATTGAAAAACATGTTGTTCTCTCTCTTCAGAGACTCACTTTGGTTTGGAAGTCAAATCAGGAAGAAAAGGCATAGGTAGTCACATTATAGAAGAAATGCTGAAGACCTTTTCACAGTTCTCAGCAAAGTTTTCTTTCCTGTCTCCATTACTTCTTCTTCTAGCATGTTCTTCTAGGAAATTTGACATAACTTATTCACTCATTTGTCTAATATTTATCAAATACCTACTATGAGATCAGTTGTCCACTATAGAGCATGACTGTAATAAAGGGAAGGATTGTAGGAAGTGAAGGATTCAGGATGTCTCTCTATTCAATCTCCCTGATTTCTATCATATTGCCCTGAGATTCCCCATTGGCTTTAAAAATTATGTACTACAGACTCACATACTTGTTGAACATGTTTAAAACTCTTTAGGATGTGCTAGTTCCTAGAAAGGCAAAGTTAAAAAGGTATATTCTTTGCTTTAGATATTCTGTGATTTATAAAGAAACACACACACAAAAAACTTCAATATTAACTCTTCTTGCTGTATTTGCAAATACATGCTTTACTGTCTTATTGGAAATCAGGAGAATTTTAAATTCTGGAATTAGAAAAATGTCAGTCACTTTTATTGAAGAACATCATAGAAGAAAACTGAGGATTAGAAGTAAAAAAAGCATAAGACAAAAGTAGAGAGGAGGCCTAGTGGGCAAAGGTAAGTTTATATTTGTTAGTATGGAAACAGACATACAGGTTATAATTATTATAATAGCTTTATTAACTCTGTGTTTCATGTATTCACAACTCTAAAACTACTATTGTCCTCCCCTGCATATATATATATGCATATATATGAAGTCAAATTAGGTTATTTGTCTACATTTCTTAAGCACCTATGTGACAATGATGAGCTCAGTAAGACATGAGGATAGTAGCTAATTTAATGATCACAAATGGAAGTGGATTATAAAGAAGTCTTTCACAGAGTCATGGGAGAAATGACCAGAAGACAGTAATAATATTTTTAAAAGCAACATTTACTCATCACTTTGCATCTCCTGAATATTGTACTAGACACATCAATGTAATTTAGTAGAATACTCTTAATAATTCAGCACATTAAGACAAACACCTCCAAAAAAGTTATCAAAACATTTTCAGAGATGTCTTGCACCACACATACACTCCACAGATACTAGCTTTCAAATAATAAAATGTGAGCTAAAACAAAAGTCAAAGCCATTTATTTCTACTGCACATGTTGTGGTCTCCACACATGTTGTAGATACCTTCTACAATACCAGAGAAATTTGAAGAATATAATTTATAGCAATGCTCATACAGTTTTTGGACAATGAAGTCTACTTATCACACAAAGCATATTGGATGTAATTAGTGCCCTCAAAAATAAGCTTTGGAAAATGTTGTGATTAGGCATTAAATTACTCCATATTAGTTTACCTGCACCAAAATAAAATAAATTTACAAGTTCAAACTCAGAAGATTTTAGGGGAAGAGAACTTCTAAGAGTTTTTTCATTGCACTGGAATAGTTTTGATAATATATTTTATTTTCATTGCTATTATTTTGATTTTCTATCTTTTTTTTTTCTTTTGCTCTTTTTTTCTTTTCCTGAAGCTGGAAACGGGGAGAGACAGTCAGACAGACTCCCGCATGCGCCCAACCGGGATCCACCCAGCACGCCCACCAGGGGCAACGCTCTGCCCACCAGGGGGCGATGCTCTGCCCCTCCGGGGCGAGGCTGTGTTGCGACCAGAGCCACTCTAGCGCCTGGGGCAGAGGCCAAGGAGCCATCCCCAGCACCCGGGCCATCTTTGCTCCAATGGAGCCTTGGCTGCGGGAGGGGAAGAGAGAGACAGAGAGGAAGGAGGGGGTGGGGGGTGGAGAAGCAAATGGGCGCTTCTCCTATGTGCCCTGGCCGGGAATCAAACCCGGGTCCCCCGCATGCCAGGCCAACGCTCTACCGCTGAGCCAACCGGCCAGGGCCTGATTTTTTATCTTTATTGCATTATTTGGTAAACTTAAGACAAGCTCATATCATAGAACTAGGATCATTTTACTATTAGGTTTCAATTTCCTCAAACACAAGTTTTTCTGCCATGGAAAATTTCAGAAACTTAATCCTTAAGTGAGAAATGAATCACTATAATTATAAAAGTCAAGAACAAAGTGAATTTGGCAAGTTGGTAGGATATAAAATTAATATTCAGAAATCTGTGGCATTTTTATACACTGACAAAAAACTGTCGAAAAAGAAGATAAGAAAACAATCCCCTTCACTATTGCAACAACAAAAAATAAAATAAAATATCTAGGAGTAAATTTAACCAAGGAGGTAAAAGACTGTACTCAGAAAATTATAAAACATTGATAAAAGAAATCAAGGAGGATACAAACAAGTGGAAGCATATACTGTGTTCATGGATAGGAAGAATAAAAACATCATTAAAATGTCTATATTACCCAAAGCAATCTATAAATTTAATGCAATTTCTATTAAAATACCAATGGCATACTTCAAAGATATAGAACAAATATTCCAAAAATTTATGTGGAGCCAAAAAGGAACATGAATAGCCTCAGCAATCTTGAAAAAGAAGACTAAAATGGGAGGTATCACACTTTCTGATATCAAGTTATACTACAAGGCCATTGTACTCAAAACAGCTTGGTAATGGAATAAGAACAGACATACAGATCAATGGAACAGAACAGAAAACCTAGAAATAAACCCACACCATTATGGCCAACTTATATTTGACAAAGGAGATAAGAGCAAAAAATAGAGTAAAGACAGTCTCTTTAACAAATGATGTTGTTAAAATTGGTCAGGTACATGCAAAAAATAAAAATAAAACTAGACCACCAACTTACACCATACACAAAAAAAACCTCAAAATGAATAAAAGACTTAAATGTAAGTCGTGAAACCATAAACATCTTGGAAGGAAACATAAGCAGCAAACTCACCGACATCTCTTGCAGCAATATATTTGCTGATTTATCTCCACGGGCAAGTGAAATAAAGGACAGGATGAACAAATGGGACTATATCAAGCTAAAAATCTTTTGCACAGCAAAAGACAATATGAATAAAATAAAGAGACCACCCACACAATGGGAGAACATATTCGACATATGTCTGAAGGGTTAATAACAAAAATTTATAAGGAACTTCTAAAACTCAACACCAAGAAGGTAAACATTCCAATTTAAAAATGACCAAAAGAACTGAACAGACACTTCTCCAAAGAGGACATACAGATGGCCAATAAGCAGATGAAAAAATGTTCTACATTACTACATAAGAGAAATGCAAATAAAAACCACAATGAGATGACCTCACACCAGTCAGAATGGTGCTCATTAACAAAACAACACATAATAACTGCTAGTGAAGATGTGGAGAAAAGGGAACCCTCCTGCACTGCTGGTGGGAATGCAGACTGGTGCAGACACTCTGGGGAACTGTATGGGGTTTCCTCAAAAAATTAAAAATGGAACTCTCTTTTGATCCAGCCATCCCACTTTTAGGACTATATCCTAAGAACACCAAATCACTGATTCAAAAGAAGATATGCACCTCCATGTTTATTGCAGCATTGTTTACAATAGCCAAGATCAGGAAACAGCCCAAGTGTCCGTCATTGGATGAGTGGATTAAAAAGCAGTAGTACATATACACAGTGGAATACTATGCAGCCATTAAAAAGAAGGAAATCTTACCTTTTGTGACAGCATGGATGGACTTAGAGACTATTATGTTAAGTGAAATATGCCAGGCAGAGAAAGACAAATATCATATGATCTCACTTATATGTGGAACCTAATGAACAAAGTGAACTGAGAAACAAAATAGAGGCAGAGGAGAGATCACAGAGACCAGAGGGGCAGTGGTTAGAAGGAGGGGAGATGAGAGGATGTGGTCAGAGAAGGTAGAAGGATTATATATATATAATACAGAGATACAGATAGCAAGACAGCAAATCCTAGAGGGAAGGGGTGATGATGTTGAGGGAAGGAAGGCAAAGGGGGTGGGGGAGGACACAAGGATGGGGGTGAGGGAGTTGTATTCAGTGGGACACTTGAATCCATGTAAACACAATAAATTAAAATGAAAAAAAAAAAACAAAGTAATCTGGACATAGATGGTTATAACATCTTTACTCATAATTGCCAATAGTTGGAAGCATCCAAAATGTCACTCACTAGGTAAATGGATAAACTATGGTACATCCAGACAATGGAATATTATGAATATTATGAATATTATTCAATATTAAAAAGAAATGAGCTAACAAACCATAAAGAGACATGGAGAAATTTAAAAGCATATTACCAAGTGAAAGAAACCAATCAAAAAAGATCACATACTGTATGATTACAACTACAGGCATATGACATTCTGGAAAAAAAATAACTGTGGACATGGTAAAAAGACTAGCAGTTGTCAAGGGTTGGGGAGAGAGATGGATGAATAGGCCTAGTACAGAGGATTTTTAGGGGAGTAACAATACTCTGTATGATACCAAAAATGATGGATACATGTCACTATACATTTTTCCAAGCAAATAACCCAATAGAATAGAACCCAAGAGAAAACTATGATGTGGATTTTGGGTGATTATGCTGTATCAACAAAGGTCTATCAGTTGAAAAAAATATACCAATCTGGTAATGAAAAAAGCTATGCACCTGTGGAAACAGTGAGTATGTGGGAAATCTCTGTATCTTGCAATAAATTTTGCTGTGAATCTAAAACTTTTCTTAAAAAATTAAAAACTTAATAAAAGCAAAAAATCTTAAAACTATGCTGTTTCAATTAAAATAATTGTTACTTGCTCAAGCTTATCAACCATGACATAAAATGTTATATACCTAGATTAAGAAGAAATGTCTTGATTCTATTAAGGTCTCAACTACTACATATTAAGCAGCCCTTGATACAAAATTCTAAACAAACATACAAACTATTCTTTCTAGTTCTTCAGAAATTACACTCAGGTTGGACATCTCTTAGCCCTGGAGTCATAATACCATCGTTGTCACAGATTATAGTGTCCTCTCTGAACTTTTCATATTACTTCATGAAAAGCCCAATTCTCATTATACTAATGGCTTGAGAGACTAAAACTAAGTTGAATGAACATTAAATCAAGACAAACCTGAAGCAAATCTCTGCAATCTCATCCCAGTACCAGTCTGAACTGAAACAGCCATTAAGTAGTTGATAAATTGTCAGAGTGGGAGAAGACGCATCAACATAAATTTGCCATATGATAATTGAGTTGCAGAATGTTTGGGAACAAAAAGAACTTTATCTTTCCACATGCATATAGGCTGTAAGTATCATGTTCCCTCACATCTATTTATCACTATCAAGAGTATTAGGAAAAAGTTCAGAAAATCTCAGCAGTCATCAGTTCTCATCTGTGTTTAATTACCTGATAAATCTAGAGTAGTTTGAATCATCCAAGGCAGTGCTGTTTTCCATAACCAACTGTTTCTAATAAACATACATGATTAGAAGCAGTTATGTTTTCTTAACCCTCAGCATTTTGAAATATCTGTACAGAGAAAAGCAATCCTGGAAAGAGCACAAAATATGCCCCGTGGAGTGTTACAAGGTAATCCATTCATTAAGTACTTCTTATGACACTTTAAATACTTTACTCATAACACCATATAATTACAGTCTTTTTAATGATGCAATTGTGATTGCTTTACTTACTAAATGTCCATTTCCACCCTTGGTTCTTCCCAAAATATACCAAAAGCTTACTTAATATAAATTCAGATTGGTTTCACCATTTCTAGGATGACTGTGCCCAGTTATTTATGGTTTTGAAATGATCCTTTGTGATTTTTAAAAATAATCTATCACTCTTTTCACATTAAAAAAATCATCCAGCCCTGGCCGGTTGGCTCAGCGGTAGAGCGTCGGCCTGGCGTGTAGGAGTCCCGGGTTCGATTCCCGGCCAGGGCACACAAGAGAGGCACCCATTTGCTTCTCCACCCCTCCCTCTCTCCTTCCTCTCTGTCTCTCTCTTCCCATCCCACAGCGAGGCTCCATTGGAGCAAAGATGGCTCGGGCACTGGGGATGGCTCTGTGGCCTCTGCCTCAGGTGCTAGAATGGCTCTGGACGCAACAGAGCGATGCCCCAGAGGGGCAAAGCATCACCCCCTGGTGGGCATGCCGGGTGGATCCCAGTCAGGTGCATGCGGGAGTCTGTCTGACTGCCTCCCCGTTTCCAGCTTCGGAAAAATGAAAAAAAAAATCATCCAATGATGACATAAAAAAAAAATCATCCAATGATGACATAATTGAACAATAGTTGAAAAATCATTAACTGTAAACAGATACTGATGAGCTCTTCAAAACATCTAGAGGATATAAATTATTTATAATCTATAACTATGTGAAGAATTAAAACACAATTGAAGGAGATTCCTACCTAAATTAACCCTATAGGGAATCTATATAATACATCTTCCCTCACAAATATGAAATAATGGAGCAAAGTTGCCTTCAAATATTGAGTACCTTACAGAAATGCACCATTAGTATTGAATAGAAACAAACAAATAAACAATGAGTAAGACATGCTTAATTTAAGATTCTACTTTCATAATTTAGACTTTAACATCAAAATGAAAGGGCTAGTTTTAGACTTGCTCCTTGAATTTTTAAAAACTACGTTGTGGCTTAGACAAATCTTTGTTCTAGCCACATCCTGTGGCTCTGATCCTTCTCGGTCCCATGATGTGAGTACTAACAACATAGTAAGTTTCTTTGTTCTTCAGGCTCTGTTAGACCAGCAAAGGAGATAGGTAAATAAATACTCAAGTATAATTACAAGACAATCACATAATGTTTTATTAGGCAAACCTACAAAACAGCAAAACTATAGACGAGAAAGAAATTGTAGTATTTTATATTAATTTTTGTATTACTTTGTTCTAAGTAACACATCAGATATAATATATCATAAGCAAAAACTAAAAAATGGCAAGTTAAGCGTGTATTAGCACTGAAGTGCCATTTTCAAATACTGATCATGAATAACCTTTAAGGGAACTGCCATCTTACAATCTTTAAAAAGTTCAGGTAATATGGCTTTTTGAGATAGGTGTACAGAGAGCAGAATAGTATGACAGGGAAATAAATCAAAGACTTAGTTCTCTAAGGGTCCTAATAAAATATGTTTCTACAAGTAAGTTGGTTCCTGAATCTAAATATATTTAATAGTAAGAATACTTCTTATTAAACATGCATAACATATATTTATAACTTACTGCTGCATGTTGAGATACTGGTTAATAAAATATCCTGGGTAATGATTCATTTTTTTTAATACACATATTTTATGTCAAGTATGACTTACATAAAAAGTGAGGAGAGCCCTGGCTAGTAGCTTAGCTGATCAGAGTGTCATCTGATATGCCAAGGTTGCGGGTTCAGTCCCTGGTTAAGGACATACAATAACAGCCAATGAGTACAAAAATAACTGTAACAAATTGATGTTTCTCTCTCTCTCTCAAATCCATATATACAATTTTTTTAAACAAGTGAGAGATATCTCACGTTTTTGTTGTTGGATTTCAATCATCCCCAGAAGTTTCAAAAATATATTTCTATTTTGTTTATAAGAAGAAAACATGAACAATGAGCCTTCTACTTCCTTCACAGGCCATATGCCACCTCATCCTCTGGATATGCGAATTGTCCACTTGTACTGTGTGAAGATTTTAATCACATTACATATTTTAGTCACAGTAAATCTATAAAATCTAATGAGATTCCACCCAAAAATTACTTACTATGAGAAGTTTACTCTCAAATATGCATAACTATTGTACCCTGGTATATATTCATAAGCAAATACAAGCCATTTTTCACTATTTCCTTTGTGTACATCTAGAAATTTATGTAAAATTTTTAGACTGAGATAAAATGGTTGATATTTTCCAAAATACAACAAGAAAAATTTAAAGATTATGTTAGTCACAAACAAAAATATTTTACTATATTGGCTTCTCATTAATTATTTTTAGCTTTTGGTTAAAGGATAAAAAATACCAAAAAGTCTTTCATGATATATAACTCTCTCCAATATAAGATGACAATTTTTAAATTCCTACTGTATTTACTAGATGTATAAAATTACATACAAGGTAGAATACCCTTGTGTACAAATGTAATTAGGAAGATTAAGGAAAGTGGATTAATAAAAGATACTCATTAAATTTTACTAAGTCACAAATGGCCCTCCAAATCTGCCTCTTTCTGATTATGTGTTATAGGATAATACTGTCCTTCACAGATTCCAACTTCATACATTTATGAGTGTTTCAAGGTTAAATTTCAAAGCACAATAGCCAGATATACCAGATATACATTTAGTTAACAGTACCAGTTAGGACCAGTGAAAACATGTTGGTTCAATATAGTGATCATTTTAGAATAAAAACAAAGTTCATAATAGCAAATGCCTTAAAAATCCATCTCTTCTAATAAGCCTTCTTATGGACTCCATTTTTTCCTCAGAGCTCCTATTGTCTGCATTAACCTTTTGAGTAGTGAGATTTTTTCATGCTCGCTGACCCCTGGGAGTGAGTTGTTTTTGTTTTGTTTTTTCAGAAAATGAAATTAGTTCAAGTTACAGTTTTATTAACTCATTATCATGTTTGTTTGATAACCAATTTATGGAAACAAGAAGAACATACATTTGCCTTTTTTTAATGTTGCCTTACACATGTACAATTGTACTCTGTATGTTCAGGAGGCACGAGGATGTACATGAACATTTGTACTACTCAAAGGGTTAAATATGGCACACTAAGAAAGAGATGCTCCTGGGTCCTCCCCACTACTCTGGTGCCCCCAAAGATTTATTGTAATAACTGTAAGAATCAAAGAGAGTATCTTAGTTGAGCTTTCTCTCTCTCAAATTTGGGTATGTTGGTATATTTATATATTTATATTGTTTATGTCTGTATAACAACATACACATATCTTTATAATAATACCTTGAAGGAGGATTTAAGTAAATATTTTCAAAGATGACCAAAAAATATAGCTAGAATGACTGAGCCCACATCCTACACAAAAAAACCATACGCAAAGTGCTGAACATATTAACATTTGTAAATGTGGTATAGCAGTCTCCAATTTCTTTTTAGTAAGAAACAAGAGGTACTGTTAACCAGGGTAACCTAGCCCTTGTTCAATAACCATGTTTGTCTCAGTGTCCCTGGTCTGTAGTTTCACGTAGCCAGTTTTGATTCAGGACCCTTATGACTGATGACACAATGCCATAGGTCTCTTTTCATGTACTCTAGGGGTGACTGACTCAGTTATGCTCAATCATCCTGATGTGCTTCTATATAAGTGTCTGCTATGTTGACATTAGGGTGGCAGTGTGTGTTATAGAGGTGGATGAGGGGTGGCAGTGGGATAAATGCCTTTAGTGGGAATACTTAATTTGTTAAGTTAAGTGAGAGTTTCCAACTGACCTCCATGTGGGCAGCACCATGATGTATCCTGTGAAATAACATTGAACATTCCCTCAGTTGCTGTTTAATCCTCATGTCCCATTCCTTATCAGTTACATTTTCAGAATATGTTCTAAAGCTTTATAAAATCAGAAGAGTGTTGGAATGAAAGAGGTCACAGTTAAAAACCCAGGCTCTGGAATCAATTATATAGTTTAATCTCAATGCCACTCATTTGCCAAATGTATAAACCAAAAAGTTATTGATTTGTTTTCACTTCTCTTAAATTTCATAACACTTGCCTCTTTTTAGTGATTAGATGAAATATTATTATGCACTTTAATAATATCAGGAATAAGGGAAACACTAAGAAAATTTAGCTTGTATTTTTATTGTAAATCTCATTAGCAGAAAGGAACATCAAGAAAGCTTCTTCTAAAGGAAAAGAAAAAATAAAATCTTGGCTTAGCTTTTTTCCTGAGCTGACTGACAAATGTAAAATCCTGGGATGCAACCTGAAGAACAGAGCTGAGGTTTCTGACCTCTCAGGATCAGGAGCTCCTTCCCAGTTTATTACTTTATTACATAAAGGCATATATTGTTCTCTACTTGCTATCTTTGTGTTGAAATTGATTCTCCAACTCAAAACCATGCTAGAACAACTTACATACTATTCCTTTAAAGCTCTAAATAGCCTAGCACAATGTTGAGCATGTACCAGGTTCTCATTAAATGGTTGTATGCAGTTGTGAACTTTTGATATGGCAATGAATCTATGGCTATCGTTTTTTAAAAATATTTCTTTTCTACAGTGTCTTAATACCCATCTTGATAATGCATTCCCATTGTGCTAGTGTTTTTGTATAATTTTATTTGCCTTCTGTATTCCAACCCCCAAAATGCTTGCTTAAAAAAAAAAACTAAATGTAAAAGTATATTTTTAAATTAAATTTCTCAACTATTTCTTCTTCTATATTTATTTCTCAGTCTAAATTTTAAAATATGTATATTCTAAATCAATAAATGGTTAGTGTAAGTATGCCTACTAAAGGACAAAACTTTATCCAGTCTGTGCTCTAAATTTCATTCTATTCATTGTCTGCCCTCATATATGGATGTCATATCAGAAAGCACATTATTAGGGAGCATATTTAAACTACAAATATTGATCGACTTATGACCTATGCAACTTACAGCCATTCGACTTTACGACTACAATTGCTAGCCACAGCTGCTCCGCATCGGGCAGCGCAAGCGTTGCCCAGCTGGGCGTACGACAGTGCAGACCAGCTTTCGCAGCACTACCATTTCCATGTGCACCATTTCAACTGTTATCCCAGACTCAGTACAGCAATTTGTGTTTTGTGTCTTGGATATTTTTCATCAAACCCCTCCCAAGATGTCTACCAAGAGGAAACTGTCTTTGCAAATATTAAACCAGTTATACTGGTCATGCAGTGTTTTACTTAAACCTGACGAATGTAAAAATAAGAAACAGAATGGTGTAGAGATGATACAAATGGCATAAAATGAACAAAGATAATTATGATATATAACAATAATGAAAGAAAATTATAATAAAATATGACTTAAAGATTTTTATAACATCATTTCACAGTACTGTACATATAGCCTACTCAAGTTATGACCAAATTGTGTTACAACCACCCTGTCAGAACCAATCATGGTTGTAAGTCGAGCACTAGCTGTATTATCTAAATATTAATACCTGGACTTAAAAATATTTACCTATCAATTAAAAATGTAAAACGATCACCCTGGCTGGACAGCTCAGTTGGTTGGAACATTGACCCGAAGCACAGAGGTTGCCAGTTGGATCTCCAGTCAGGGCACATACAGGAACAATAGATGTTCTGTCTCTCTCTTTCTCCCTTTCTCTCTGGCTAAAATCAATAAACAGAAATAAAATTTAAAATTAATAATTATCCATCAAACACTTTTTATTATATGTTTCACCTAAAAAAATCTTCTTTGGCTTAGGTTTAAAAGTTATATTTAAGAAGTCCAAATAGGCCCTGGCCGGTTGGCTCAGCGGTAGAGCGTTGGCCTAGCGTGCGGAGGACCCGGGTTCGATTCCCGGCCAGGGCACACAGGAGAAGCGCCCATTTGCTTCTCCACCGCTCCGCCGCGCTTTCCTCTCTGTCTCTCTCTTCCCCTCCCGCAGCCGAGGCTCCATTGGAGCAAAGATGGCCCGGGCGCTGGGGATGGCTCTGTGGCCTCTGCCTCAGGCGCTAGAGTGGCTCTGGTCACAATATGGCGACGCCCAGGATGGGCAGAGCACCCCCCCCCCCGTGGGCAGAGCCTCACCCCATGGTGGGCGTGCCGGGTGGATCCCGGTCGGGTGCATGCAGGAGTCTGTCTGTCTCTCCCCGTTTCCAGCTTCAGAAAAATGAAAAAAAAAAAAAGTCCAAATAGTCAAAAGAAATCAGTTTTTCATTTATTTTTAATTATTAGAATGAGCATCATGGATGTAAATTTTCTAGAAATTATAGTTGTCACGTGTTATTATATTTTTGTTTATTGGAAATTAAATGTCACAATATACCATGTCCCAAACTTTTATTCTTACTATCCACTACCCTTATCTACTAAACAAGCTTGCACTCTATCCATCAGACCTCTCCTGTGTTTCTTTTCTTTTTTTCTTTTTTTTTTTTTGTATTTTTCTGAAGCTGGAAATGGGGAGAGACAGTCAGACAGACTCCCGCATGCGCCCAACCGGGATCCACCCGGCACGCCCACCAGGGGCGATGCTCTGCCCATCTGCGGTGTTGTTCTGCCCCGACCAGAGCCACTCTAGCGCCTGGGGCAGAGGCCAAGGAGCCATCCCCAGCGCCCGGGCCATCTTTGCTCCAATGGAGCCTTGGCTGCTGGAGGAGAAGAGAGAGACAGAGAGGAAGGGGGGGGTGGAGAAGCAAATGGGCGCTTCTTCTATGTGCCCTGGCCGGGAATGGAACCCGGGTCCCCCGCACGCCAGGCCGACGCTCTACCGCTGAGCCAACCGGCCAGGGCCTCTCCTGTGTTTCTTATCACTTTATATCACATATCTGAGTGTCTCTTCTTCACTCTTGTCACGATTTTTGATGCCTTTTCTCCTTCTGTGTTTTACCTCTGTCATATTCTCTATCAATCCCATTGGCCATAGTTCATGAAATTACAGACTGTAACTGCCCCTAAACACCCTCTAACTAGGATCTCACATCCATTATGGTTTCATTTTCACTAAATATAGCTTAGGTGTGGATGAAATCAGGGCCTCTGTGAAGAATCTGATACTCCAGCCAAACATTGAACACTGCACTGCAGGCTCTTACCCATGCTTAGAGCAGTTTCTTCCTGAAATTTCAGAGTAGTGCTGCAAAATGTTAGCAACCTTTTCATTATTACCTTCCTTCAACAGTTAGAGAAATAAAGGCTGATTAACCAACTTACTCAAGTTCACTTTGTTAGTAAATGACAGACTTTAAACTGATGGAAACCTGAAGATCCACATCTCATTCCCTGTCTGTTTCATCATGTGGACTGGAACATTATAATAGAATAATATTATGAAATTGGGTTTTACTCAGATTTAACTATTATAGATTATAAATATTTCTTATATAAATATTCATTTAAGATTTGTGAAATGGCTGACTGAAAACCCACCCTCACAAAGAATAAGATAGAAATAATAAATAGCCAGAGATACAAATACATCAATTTAGCCAAGAGCTCACATCTAGTTAATATTTTTATGAAATAAGGTCTAATTTATAGATTTTGTTTCTATTTGCCTGGGTTGCTTTCATAAGATAGTATGAAAATCAGATCAGTATTATTAATGTCATTTTATAGAATGGTTTAAAATAAAGGCAAGTGTATACAGAGAGCAAAGAGCAGATAAGTGGGCAATTTCAGTGGATGTGCTGAAAGAGATTTCGTTCAAAATCTACCTACACACATTGAGCTGTGAAGTTATGAGAGAGAAGATTTATACTTGCAACTACAGTGAGAGTCACGCCCTTTTTGCTAAGATTTTGTAAACATTCCTTGTGGATGGCTCATAACCAAAATCTGTTTCCTCAGCGCTTTCCAGCTCCTTAACCATGGTAATATATATATATATATTACCATGTACATAATATATATATTATGTACACCCGATTGTTAACAGTGTTGAAAACTTGATAAAATAAAAAATTGTCATGTGCAAGTAAAAATAATTAAAGTTGATCCTAGATAATATAGAAAATCTAAACTAGTGAATAAAAAAGAACAACAACAAAAAGGCAGAGAGAGGTAAAGAATGAGAGAGAGATACACAGAGAGGAAGAGAATGAATAATTATGGTGAAGGGCTACCAGTTGATAAAAAACAATACATATTTATGGATTTTGACAACAGTGGCCCTTTTTCATCTTTTGGGGAAAAAATCATTAAGAAATCAAAAGTGTTCACTAAAAGATTATCATAAATTAAATTGATTTTCATCATTTAGCTTTCTCAAACTTAGACCTTCTCTTTTTGTCATTTTATTGATTAAGAGTTGAGGCTGATAGCGGGGCAAGGCAGCCCACCAGGTCCACACCTCGTAAAGAGAATTAATGGTCATGCCAACACAATAATTTTACAGAGTGCTTTAACTCAGCACTAAGAACCCAAGCTTAGGGGACTGCAGGACAGTCCTTTCAGGTGTCCCAACTCAATTAGGTCTGAATGATGGCAGAACCCCCAGCAAAGTCCTGTGAAAGGTCAGCCTACATACTTTTGGCCCAAAGTATTCTGTAGCTTTCAAATTTATACCAAACTTTGAGGTAAGGACTTCAAACAGAGCCTTCTAGAATGATGCTCATGAAAGGTATAATTATCTGTTAACACTTGGAGGAGCCAATATTAGTTTCCAGAAATGAGAAGATTCTATTGTCAGTATATTTTATTTGGTGATTTCTTTTTTTAAAAATTTTTAAAGATTTTATTCGTTTTATAGAAGAAAGAGAGAAAGAAAAGGGGGGGAGGAGCAGGAAGCATCAACTCCCATATGTACCTTGTCCAGGCAAGCCACGGGTTTTGAACCAGCAACCTGAGCATTCCAGATCAACACTTTATCCACTGCCACCACCACAGGTCAGGCTGGTGATTTCAAAATAATTAATTATTGATGTTATAACATATCACAAGCTACTGTTATGTTGTCTGGTAATTCATATCACATATATGTGTGATACAATCCCAGACCTGCTTCCTTAACTTTATCATCCACGCAGAAGAATCAATAGCCAAAAACAATGCAGGAAAAGCAATTATTCTACATAGTCCTAAAATAGTGCCTTTACTTTAGATGACAAAGGTTCCTGGGCTATAATAACTGTAGTAAATATCAATGTCTATTAAATTTAGTAAAATAAAAATCTACCTTAAGTGCCAAGTAGTATTTAGAGTGCTTCTTTTACTCAAAAAGAACACTTATAATTTAAAAGGACGATATCATTACAGTATCACATTTCTGAAAAACAACAGATGCTGGCTTTTATATTTAAAATATTGTATTTGCCAGTGGTTTATGGGATGTATAGGAAAAGTAGGAGTTACTGCTGTAGGGCCTACTCACCTCTTTGATAGATAAATTCCATGCAGCTATAGCAGAATGTTTAAATAAGTTATTTTTGAATAAGGCTTTTATGTCTAAGCAGTTCAGTGTGCCTCAGGCTGTGAGCTTCTATAACTTGGGTTGAAGGATGTCTAGTTTCTGCTGAAACAAAAGTATGAGATGAATTGTGTCAAGAGAAATCCCAGTTTATGTGCTGGGCTCTCACTCACAGAGGTTCCTTTATAAAATGCAGTGCCTGAGGGTACAGGCGAGGAGCAGATTCTAGTATTTCTTTGGTCAATTCCAAACAAACACATGAAAATGAAATAAAATGTCAGTAATAGGGTCTTGCAAGTAGAGGAGAGCTTGATCCTTCTGTCAGCCTCTTTAACTTTTTCCAATTGTGTTCAGTGTTCTTCCTTTAGTATTTATTGATTTAAAAGCAAAGCTTTCTTTTGCACTTATTTACTGGCTCTACAACAATTAATTGTCCAAAATAAGACACAGCTAGTAGGTCCCAATTTATAAGGCATTCTGTTTTATATATTTGTTTCTAAATTGTACCTCCTTGGTGAGATCTTCACGAACACAAAATGCTCTGATTTCTTAACCCCTTTCCTTGCTTTATCTCTCTCCAAAGCAATTATAAGGATCTGATGTACTGTAAACTTTGCCAGTTTGCTTTTTGGATTGCCTGCCCCTCCTTCACACTGGATGATAAACTCCATGAAGAAAGGACTTTGTTTTAGTGACTGCTACATTCTCAGGGATGGGTACATGTGCTCCTAGCCATAGGTTGGGGTACTCAGAGCTGGGATTCATGGGGCAAATTAGAAAGGTGGAAAGTAGGCTGTGTACAGCAGGGGTGGTGCATATAATCCTTGCAGAATGTTTCTTTACAGATTCTGGGTGAATGATTGCCCAGAGGAAATTTTTTGAAATAGGCTACGCTTATCTTTTAATATCCCTTCTGTACCTTTCCCAAGCTCCTGTTTGCTGTCCCCCTGGGCATGCAATGCTCCTTCCTGCCTCATCCCCTCATTTAGCTCCCATACTTCTACTTTAGAAAGGTGAGGAGAGGGGCTTTCTTCCTTTAAGACACGATGTGACCATAAGTCCAATTACTTCAGTTTTGATCCCTCCCCACATTCGACCCCGAACTG
This sequence comes from Saccopteryx bilineata, assembly GCF_036850765.1. Taxonomy (NCBI): domain Eukaryota; kingdom Metazoa; phylum Chordata; class Mammalia; order Chiroptera; family Emballonuridae; genus Saccopteryx; species Saccopteryx bilineata. The sequence goes on along the minus strand of NC_089501.1, from coordinate 11,531,902 downwards.
CCATTTGCTTTGAACTTATAGCAGATGACTTTTAAGGACAGAGACATGCTTAAGCAGATTTGTTTTTTTTTTTTTTTTACTTCTTAGACTTCCCCAGTTCTATTTGCCTGTTTATCTATTTTTCATGTTAAACCATACTTGTAATTTTTTTATTTATTCATTTGTTTTTTTAGAGAGGAGAGAGAGAGGGAGAGAGAAGAGAGAGAAGGGGGGAGGATCTGGAAGCATCAACTCCCATATGTGCCTTGACCAGGCAAGCCAGGGTTTTGAACCAGCGACCTCAGCATTTTAAGCATTTCCAGGTCAACGCTTTATCCACTGCATCACCACAGGTCAGGTCTGTGTTAAACTATACTAATCTTAAGTTTTGAAATATCAAGAGTATGACAAAGCCAAAGGAAACATTCTGAATAGTTTTGAGATCTATCTTGGGGAGTAGGACCTCAGACAACCAACATATCCCAGTTTGTTTGGATCTCTTTCAGTTTTAGCACTGAAAGTCCCATGATCAGGGAAGCCTCTCAGTCTCAGGCAAACTGAGACAGGTAGTTACTCTCAAAGGACTTCAATATATGGGCATGGCTTCCCTGCCTGGGAACATGTCCTTGGGTTTAGATCTCTTAAATGGTCTCAGTTTGCCTTCCCCTTCTGGATACTAAAGCTACAGAGGTTTGCACAGTGGCCACCATGGCAGTGGGTCTGCTGGCTCTGCTGGTGGGGAAGTGGAAAGTGAGATCAGGAAAGCATCCAGATGTTGGTAAGCCACAGCTCTGTTGGAAGCAGTGAACTTCTATTTTGACTAGCTGTCTTGGATGTTCACTCAAGAAAATTCATTCAAATTGTCAATATGTCCCAATCCATAATATGGTATGCCTCTGAAAATCAATGCAGTATTAAATATTGCCTTACAATCCATAAACAAATTTTATTGAAAATGCATTCTCATCTATAAGAAGTGGTAAGTCTTGCGTACAAAGAACAATTGGACTCTAGATCTTTGAAAGCTACAGCAAAGCTCTTTCTGTTCTTGTTTTTTTTGTTGTTGTTGTTGTTTTGTTTTTTATTCTTTTGTGTTATTTGTGTCACAGATGATGAATATTCTTTATTCACTCAGAAGGTCCCATAAGCTTTGTAAGGGGGCAGCATCAGCTATATACTATACTCCCCAGCCAGGGGCGATTCCTTTTAACACAGAACTTAACTTCAACTGCCTCTAACTCTGTTACCCTACATCCACAATTTATCTATATTATGGAAGAGCACTAGTTCAGAACTTACAAGGTTGACTGTATTATATATTAGATATGAGAACTTGGACAACCACAGAACATTTCTAAGATGATGAATAAACAGAGAACAATATGAACTAACCCACACACTTCATATGGCTGTTGTTATATCAAGAAAATCATGACCTTAGAAGGTTTCTCATATATATGAAATATTATTGACTATTTGGTAACATCATTTGTTTATATCAAAATTAATAATAGAGCATGCATTGTTTGATAGGAAATTTAAACTATAGCAATCAAAGATGTTAGAGAGGTGAGGACCTTTATAAAGTATATAAAGTAAAATAAACAGCATAAATGATATCATTTAGCACTTAGAGGGACTGCGTAGAGCTGTCATAAGTGGGTGCAGTACTGTGAGTGGGAGTGTGAAAACTTACGAACTAGGGAATAGAACTAATGGTTTGTTCAGGCTCATACAGCAGTATCTTTTTGTTTTTACCTCCTTCTAGTAAAAGTAAAATCTCCCTCAAAACTGAAAATGAAAGAACTAGCATTAAACCCAAGTTTTAAAAAATTTAATCCCGAGAGTTCTTTTCCTTGAACCATAACAGAAAAAGATGTTGTGCTGTGAGGTAAGAGGTTGGGGGTCTGCAAGTAGCAGCCCGCTTCTTCTGTGGGAAAACCACGCAGTCTGTCTGCAGCAGTTTCTACGCTTGCACAATGAGATTAATATTGGTTTGTGTTCTCCAAAATCTTAGGTAAAATAGAATAAATTAGAAAAAATAGTTAAAAATACCTAGTATATGTTAAAGATAATTAGTTTCTTTTTTATGAAGAATTATTATTTTTTAAATTTTATTTTTCAATTACAATTGGCATTCAATATTATATCAATTTCAGATGTACAGCATAGTGGTTAGACACTTATATAACTTATGAAGTGATTCCTTAGAAAACCTAGAACCCACCTGGCACCATACATAGTTACTACAGTATTATTGACTATATACCTTATGCTCTAACTTACATCCTTGTGACTGTTTGATAACTACCAATTTGTACTTCTCCATCCGTTTAGTTTTCTCACCCAGCCTCCCAACCCTCCTACTGATTATCGTTTTTTGAAACATTTCAGTTGTGTGTGCGTTTGTTTATTTTCACATATACATTGGATCACAATACAAAATATATTTTTACTGTGGTTCACAGTTAAAGTCATTTTCTTTCTTTTTCTTTTTTTTTTTAAGATGTCTTCTTAGGTCCTTTACAACACTTGTCTTCCACTGATTCTACTATGTCCTTCATGGTTTTAAACAAATAGGTATAACCTAGACTTCAATTATTTTCATACTTGATTTATTATTTTTAAATATTTCCCTAAGATCATGTGGCATAGAGTCCATTTTTTTACTCTTTTTTTTTCTCCTTCTTAATCTTCACTCTTACCCTATCCTTGCTTAATACTTCAGGCCCTGACTAGGTAGCTTATTTGGTTGAAGTATGTCCCAATATGTCTAGGTTGTGGGTTCAATCCCTGGTCTGGGCACATGGAGGAATCAACTAATGAATGCATGAATAAGTAGAACAACAAATCAATGTTTCTTTCTCTCTCCTTTCTCTGTATCTCTTTAAAATCAATAAATAAAAAATAAAAAAATAAATAATTCAAAACTCTATGTGTTTAAGTTTTTTGTTATAATAATTGTACTCTGACCACAGATTAATTGTAGTAACATTTTGCACTTGAATGTCGATCCACTTGGGTATATTATCCAATACATACAATATTTAAAAGTTAAAATTTTATATCAACCTGTGCGTGAAAAATGGCCAGCGGCAACTCTAGGGTACCTGCTTTTGATGTTTTAAAATGTGCCTTTTAGTGAAGTGTTTTCTGGAGGGCAGAAACAGTCTCTGGGAAATAAAAGTGATCTAAAGAGCTGAATGATCACCCTAAGCCGTCATCAGCAAAATGGAATCTTCTCTCCCCCACATACACATATGTTCAAACTGAGATAAACACACACATCTTTCAATTACAAGCAAAACTTTCTTGAGAGACAAGTGGCAGGGAGCACTGGAGCTGAAAGCAATGTGACAAAACAGTGGCACACAATGGCAAGGAACAACTCAACCCTATAATTAATTTCTATCATTAAAGTCCCATCAATATCACCGAGTTGGATGACTCTGACAGGATGGAAATATTACCTAGAGACAGATTTCCTACTTCAAAGGTTATAGTACTGTTTGCATATGTACTTTAGAATAAATTACAAAAGGTGAAAAAAATGTACAAGGCACCATATATAACCTGAGAATAACTTAGCAGAGCGTAAACATATGTGCTTGACATTGGCTGTGATGACTGTAAAGCTATGCACAATTTCGCCTCTCAAAAATGAAATGCAAAAGTTCAGTTCCCTAAATTGGATTGAGAAAACATTGTACTTTAAGATTAATTTATCCTAAATCCTAGTGCTTTGTATTTGTTATCTGTGATGGTTAATAGTAACAAAGTATACAAAATTGCCTCAAACTGGAGTCATTATCAAAGGAAACAGAAGGGAAGGAGAAATGAGGTTAGATGTAGCCAGAAGCTTTTAGGAGACAGTAGATTAAATGGATGTAGACTAGACAACATAGGAAGAAAAAAAATTTCTTTGCAGCTATACCAGTGTGACTAAACAAAGCAAAACTGATTGTACAATAGTGGTCATCATGGATGAAGTTATATGTATAGCTGTAAAAATTTCCCTTCAGCTCAAAATGAAGTTTTTCCCATTCTAACCAAAGGCTGTCAAGTGATTTATTTGAAAGATATTTTGAGCTCCAACAACAAAAAAATACCCCCTCATATAATTCTCCCTGTCTAAAATATATTATGGCATAGGTTTATTGTATCTTCAACGTGTAGCTACATCACTAAAATACTTTCTAATCCTCAATCTAAGTACTCATTTCACCCCCCCCTTTATTAAATCTAAGTGGATTCCAAGTATTGAAATAAAGATAACTGAACACTATTTTGTGAGATACAGCAGGTTTGGGAATTAAAATTATCTACAATTTGAATTTAAATTAATATGTTAAAGAAAACAAACTTGTAAAAATCATTTCTTCAGACCTAATCAATGTAACAAGAAAATGACTCTGTGGGATATTTCTAACTTTTAAATTAAATTTGCACCTTGACAAAATATAACTTAAACATGCTCCAGGCATATATATGAATAACATGGTGTCATTTTCTTCAGCATTTACAAAAATGGGAAAAGTTTAAAAGGTGATAAGATGAGTTACTTGTGGAGAAGGGATTCATATTTCTTCTTAACTTTGCTTCGGGGAAACCATCTTCATTATTCTATCTCACAGTTTTTAAATAAGTTTTTGAATTATTTCATTGTCAGACTCAAGATCAGTTGAGAGTAAGCTGATGGAATTCAAACATCATACTCTCCGTATGCAGTGTAAGTTCAGGGCTCATATTCTAAAGTACATATGCCAGATGTACCACACGTGGTAACACTGTTTAGTTGTTAATGTATTCAACAAATATTTCTGAGCTTCTTAGATATACAAAATATTGTGCTAGACACTATGGTAGGCACTAGAAATATAATGATGTATCTGACATCTATGATCCCTTGTGGAGGAAAACAAAACAAGCATACATGAGTAATTAGAAAAGATGTGTGCAGTGAAAGAAACAACTAAGATTCTGTAAAAGAAGTTGACAAAAGAGGACCAAATATATATGGAGAAGTCATGGTCTCTCAAGGAGATCATATTCAGGCTGAGATATCAGGATGAAGTAGCCAAGGGTAGACTGGGTAAAAAGCTATTTCAGAGTAGAAAACTAGCTTACCAAGAGACTTGAGACAGAGAGGGCTTGCAGCACTGTAAGAACTGAAATAGACCAAGGAGACTAAAGTAAAGATGCCCTTTCAGAAATGGTAAGCAAAGAAAAGAAGGGCACAAAAAAAATAATAATAAATAATAAATAAAAAGAAAAGAAGGGCACAGGTGACTTTGGAAATGTAAGTCAAGGTCACGTCACACAGTATTTCCCAATAAGTCATAGTAACAAGGTAATATTTTATTCCCAAAAGAATGAAAACTATTTAAGGATTTTAAGATAAAGCATTGTAAATGATGGATGTGTCACATATAATTGTTTATCTACTTAAGAAATAGTCATTTAAACCTGACCAGGTGGTGGTGCAGTGGATAGAACATTGGACTGGGATGCAGAGGACCCAGGTTCAAAATCCTGAGTTCGCCAGCTTGAGCACAGAGTCACCTGCTTGACTGTGGGGTTGCCGGCTTGAGCATGGGATTATAGACACGACCTCCATAATCGGTGGCTTGAAGTCCAAGGTTTCTGGCTTAAGTCCAAGGTCACTGGCTTGAGCAAGGGGTCAATCTCTCTGCTGTAGCCCCCTGGTCAAAGCACATATGAGAAACATATGAGAAAGTAATCAATGAATAACTAAGGTGCTACAATGAAGGATTGATGCTTCTCATCTCTTTCCCTTCCTTTCTGTCTGTCCCTCTCTCTATCTCCCTCTCTCTGTCTCTGTCACAAAGAAATAGTCATTTAAAACTAATATGAGCAACTAATGGAGATATAATTGAAGAACAAAAAGGAGATGAGAAACTACATAAAAATATGGAAAGTGATGGTTAATAATTTAATATTTTTGGAACTTAATATCATATTTGGTATAGAAAATGTATACAATCATATAAATATTGACTGGTTTGAATATGTTCTAAGATTAGACTTGCTTTCCACCATCCCACTTTTATCTTCTGGCAGGTGACAAAATGTTGTTTAAATGTGTCTATAATGAGCCAAATATTGTGACTGCTGCATGACCACAGTCATGGTCACAATAGAAATTTCTGGCTCTCTACTTATGTCTACAGAAGATAATATGTCATGCATTAATGAATACCAAAAAGATTCTGCCTTTTGTTTCCTTTGGCTGAGAAAACTGAAGCTCAGAGAAGTAAAAACATGTCACCTCATCTAATTTCACTCTAAACTCAGTGACTAGAGAGATGAAAGTCAAGGTCTTCCACTAAATAGCTCTTAAAACTATAGTTTATAAATGCTTTTAGAATAATAAGAAAATTTTAGGTTGGTTAGTTTGTTTCACATCTAATTTTTGTTATTTATTTGTATATTTGTTTTAGGTTTTACTCTTTCACATGATTTTTGTATTCATGTGCATATGTGGTATAATACATTGGGCATAGGAGAAGGTTTGCACATATCCATGCTTTTCTAATATTTTTTTATATAAAAGCAGTTAACCATCACTAAGATTAACTGAGTTTACTATTAAGTGTCAGGAAATGGTGATGCCATACATTGGGATTCCATGCTGAACATCTTTGGGTTGTCTTGACAGTTTCCTCTTATGTATTCTGAACATCTAAGCAAGTACCAGGTCCTATGAATTCTACTTGCCAAATATATCTCTAGTCTAATTACTTCTCAACATTGCCATTGCCACCATGCTATATCAGGCCTCCATCTTCTGGTTCTCACTGCTGTAATAGCTTCCCACATCCTCCCTTAGCCCTTCCAATCACTCTCAGACCTGCAGCCAAAGTTATCTTAAAATATTTCTTTACTTATGCTTCAGTGGTGGCTACCCTGATATAAGAAAAAAAGTAAAATTCCTAACATGACCTGACAGACCCTACAAAACCTCTGTTTTTTATTTTTGTTTTCTGCAACTCTCTCCTTTCTTATATTAGTTATTCTGTTTTTGTTTGTTTGTTTGTTTGTTTGTGTTTTTTTTATTTTGCTTTACTTTTTAAAGAACTTTCTATATATGCTTTGGACTCAAGGTCCAGACTTAAAGTCTTCTTCATCACATCACCATCCCCTGGAATGTTCATACTCCTCTCTTCTAGAGAGTCATCTTATAGATCACGTACATATATCATCTTGTAAATTAGGAAGTATCCTAAGAATGACCATCTGAGTTCAAAAGTTTCCCTAAATTTCCCCATTCTAGCATTTACTGTAATATTAAATTAAATGTTTATTTGTGTATCTGTTTATAATCAGATATTGTCTCCTATTCTAGCATGAAAATCCCAGGAGTGTGGGGATCCTATCTGCCAGCTTTCCAGCTCTATTTCCAATACAGAACACAGAAGCAAACCCATATTTGCATTTAATAATTACCTTTAAATGAACACATAGAATTTTATCCTCATTCTAAAAATATTTTTCAGATATAGTAAAACTCACCTTAAATATAGTATATCAGAGTCATTATAGATAGGCAAAAATTGGTTGTATCTTAAATGAATACTAATGCATTAATGCAACTGAAGAAATCACAGGAATAGGCACTCATGAGCCCCAATGGCCCAGGTACTAAATTAAAGCAGCTAGAAGTGCCCTCCAAGAGAAACAGAAACCTCAACCATAGATCACTCACAGGAGCATTAGATTCCTGTTGCAAATGACTTTCTGTGTCTTTGTGCTGTTGGTTGAACTTATCCTAGCACCACAAGATTCTGAATTCATCTAGCTCACTCCATTTACTCACAGAGCAATCCTCTGAAGGTCCATGTTTAAGAGAATGGCCTGGCCGGTAATCTGTGATTTTTCTCACAACAGGTATATTTCTCATTCTTATTCTGTTTTCTTTCTTTTTTTCTTTTTTAGTGAGAAGCAGAGTGGGGGGGCAGACAGGGACAGACAGATAGAAAGGGAGAGAAATGAGAAGAATGAATTCTTCATTGAAGCTCCTTAGTTGTTCATTGATTGCTTTCTCATATGTGCCCTGACTAAGGGGCTCCAGCAGAATAAATGACCCTTTGCTCAAGCCAGTGACCATAGAGGCATGTTTATGATCCCACACTCAAGCCAGTGACCCTGTAGTCAAACTGATGAGCCCATGCTCAAGTTAGATGAGCCTGTTCTCAAGCCAGTGACCTCAGGATTTTGAACCTGGATCCTTAGCACCCCAGACTGAAGCTCTATCCACTGCACCACTGCCTGGTCAGGCAGTATGTTTCTCATTTTTAATGAGCAAATTATATGTTTTTTTTTTAATACAAAAGTCTTTATTGTATAAATGTGAATTCTTAACTGAGAGTGAATACACTCTTTATAATCTAAAAGTTAATAGTTATTTCCCTCGTCTGTAGGTTGATGACCTACACATTGCCATGGTAACTATGGTAATGAGCACCATTCACTGAGAGAACTAGAAGCTAGCTTGCTGGGCTCTTCTGATACTGATTGTCTCCTTGTCTAACACTTTTTAAATTCTACACTTGGAAATTGAAAAATACTTTTTTTAAATAATCATTTGTTCAAAGTAGAAGCAAATATGCAGTGACAAATTATTTAATAAAAATCAGTACATGGAAGATACAATAAGAGCTGTACATAGAGGTGCACAGAGACATGTTATAGAATTGGGCACAAAATAAACAACAAAAAAAGAAAAACAGCTTTATGGTAACATTTAATACCATGATTAAAAAAGAAAAAGTAAACAAAAAATAATTTTAAAAGTTTGTAAAAAAATATGATAAGAAGAAAAGGAATTATAAAATAGAAAATCAATAAAAATGATAAAGCCAAGACATATTTCTTTGAATTTTTAAAAATGGCATGATTGTATTATGGGTTGAATTGTGTTCTTCCAATCCCCCAAATTCACGTGTTGAAGTTCTAACCCCAGGACTGAAGAATGTGACCTAATTTGGAAACTGGGTCACAGCAAATGTAACTAGTTAAGATGAAGTAAACCTGAAATAGAGTGGGGCCTTAAACTCATACAGTTGTTGTTCTCATAAAAAGGTACATTTGGAGAAAGACATGCACACAGAGAATACTGTGTGAACATGAAAATGACTATTTACACACCCAGGAGGAATGCCGGGAGCAGATCCTCCCTCAGTCCTCAGGTACTGATCCTTAACTTCAGACTTTCAGCCTTCCGAACTTTGAGACAATACATTTTTCTTGTTTCAGCCACCTAGTTTGTGGTGCTTTGCTATGGCAGTCTAAGAAAACTAACACAAATTAAATCAAGAAAAACACAAATACACAAAATTAAACTAAATAAGGAAAGAAAGTTATTACCAGAGTATTTGATAATTCTATGTTAATAAATTTGGTGATTAGAAATGGACAATATTCTGTATAAAAATAGATATCCAAACTTCCTTAAAAAAGAAAATTAAAAGAGAAATAATTATAATAAATTTAACAAAAAATATGAATAAAATACCTCCTGTATAAAAAATTTAAAGCCAGATTGTTTTACATATTAAACTCTCAAGAAACAAGTAATTCCATTAAAAAAATAAGCTGCCACTTAATGCAATACTGTTTACTACATAAGACATAACACTGACACTAAAATCTAACCAAGTTGTAGGTTTATTAATTAAGCTCACTTATGAATACACATGTAAAACTCAAACTTTACAAGAAATTTTAGGATTCATTTGGAAAAATATCTATGGTTTTTTGAAAGGACATAGAACAATATCTAAATAATTCAAAGTTTCTGATGGAAATCAATGTTAATGCTCCCTTACTTCACCTATTGGTGAAAAGAAACTTAATTTTTTAAAAATATCTTTCAAGAATTTTTTAGTTGGCCCTGGCCAGTTTGGTCAGTGGTAGAGTGTCAGTCCAACATGTGAATGTCCTGGGTTCAATTCCTGTTTAGGGCACATAGGAGAAGCACCCATCTGCTTCTAAATCGCTCCCTCTCTTGCTTCTCTGTCTCTCTCTTCTCCTCCTGTAGCCATGGCTCAATTGGCTCTAGTTGTCCCTGGGTGTTAAGAATGGCTCCATGGCCTCCACCTCAGATACTAGGAAGAGCTCAGTTGCTGAGCAATGGAGCAACACCTCAGATGGGTAGAGCATCACCCCCTAGTGGGCTTACTGGGTGGATAACAGTTGGGGTACATGCAGGAGTCTGTCTCTGCTTCCTTTTCTCTCACTAAAAAGAAGAGAAGAAAAAAGAATTTTTTAGTTATTCTAAAGTATATCTGAAAGAATAAATAAATATAGGATGTTAATAAAACACTTATTTTTTTATACAGTATAATACTAATGTTTTTGGCCTACTATTTGCCATACTAGGTGACAATTATTTCCTCTTATTTTACATCAGAGGAAACTTTGTCTTACAGGGGTTACATAAACTGCCTAAGATCACATAGCTAATAAATAGAAGAGTGAAAGTTTATCAGTCTGTTCTCAAATCTCCTCATAGTAAGTATATATTATACACACTTCTGATATATTCAAAAACTACAGATGTTGAAACATTGTGCTACCTGGCACAAAATAAATAGAAGACCAGAAAAACTAATAAAAGATTGTAAAAGTAGACCACAGAGCAGTTGCATATGACTTTATTTATTTATTTTTATTTTTATTTTTTGTATTTTTCCTAAGTGAGAAGCGGGAAGGCAGTGAGACAGACTCCCGCATGCACCCAGCTGGGATCCATCTGGCATGCCCATCAGGGGGCAATGCTCTGCCCATCTGGGGTGTTGATCCCTTATAATTGGAGCCATTCTAGCACCTGAGGCAAAGGCCATAGAGCCATCCTCAGCTCCCTGGTCAACTTTGCTGCAATGGACCCTTGGCTGAAGGAGGGGAAGAGAGAGATAGAGAGAAAGAAAAGGGGGAAGGATGGAGAAGCAGATGGGTGCTTCTCCTGTGTGCCCTGATCTAGAATTGAACCTGGGACTTCCACATGCCAGGCCAATGCTCTACTGCTGAGCATACTGGCCAGGGCCTATTTTTTTTTTAACCTCACTGCTGCCACAGAGTGTTTTCTGTTCTGCAAATACTCTATTCTGGTTCTACCTCAAGGCTTTGGCTCTCGCTCTTCTCTCTGACAACTGCTTATCCAATTTTTCCATCATTGATTCCTCTTCATTTTTGACTTAATATAGTTTTTTTTTTAATTTTTTGATTGATTTTAGAGAGAGGAGAAGAGAGAGAGAGAGAAAAACATCAATTTGTTGTTCCACTTATTTATGTGTTCATTGGTTTACTCTTGTATATGCTCTGACCAGGGCTCAAACTTTCTGGATGAGATACTTATAATAAAGATATATTATTGCCTTTGTTATTCTGGATGACACTAACCAAGCAATATATTTCTCCAAAGAAAAATGGTTACATATTAAAACAGCAATATGACTCTCAAATTTTATTTAAAAATATTTTAATATTTTTATATTAAATATACACTGCATACATATATATCAATAGTGTATAAACATACACAGTAAAATCTTATTCAGCTATGAGAAAGAAGGAAATTCTGTCATTTGTGATAACATGGTTGGACCTTGAAAACAATATGCGAAATGGAATAAGTTAGAGAGAGAAAGACAAATACTGTATAATATTACTTATACCTGAAATCTTACAAAGCCAAAATCAAGACAGAGCCAATGGTGTTTACCAGGGGCTGGAAGTTAAAGAAATTAGGGAGATGTTGGTCAAAAAGTTCAAATTTCCATTAGAAGGTAAATAAATTTTTTTTTTTTTAGTTTTAGATTTTATTTATTCATTTTAGAGAGAGGAGACAGAGAGAGAGACAGAGACAGAGAGAGAAGGGAGGGGGGAACAGAAAGCATCAACTCCCATATGTGCCTTGACCAAGAAAGCCCGGGCTTTTGAACCGGCGACCTCAGTGTTCCAGGTCGACGCTTTTACCCACTGCGCCATCACAGGTCAGGCGGTAAATAAATTCTATTGTTTGAACACACAGCAATTAAAACTTTTGGTAGCTGGGGTTGGTAGATTGTGTGTTTGCTTTTAAAGAGGAGATTGGGACAACACCTCACAAAATCCCTATGAGCTGCTTGGATCCACTTGCTTCATATGTTAAATTTACCTTATCTGGAACATAGTTGCTCAAGGATTCTGAATGATCTTTTCATCAGGAAACTTCTAAGTGCATACATGTTGAGGTCACAATTTTTACACATCACCTCTCTCCTTTACTACCCATTCTTGATTTCACTTACCCTTATCTAGCACCTTCACTGGACTGTGCACCATGATGCACTGAACAAAATGATGTAGACCCTTATCCCTAGTCATCTTGCCCTTCTCATGCTATGTTGATGCATTTGTCCATGGATCCCCAATAGTGGACAAAGAAATACAAAAAAAAGCGCTAGTGGATGACGTGAGAGCCAAGCATATTTCTCCTTGCCTAAATTACATAATAGTATATATTGATATCTTGATATCCCTACCATATCCTGATCATCAGAGTCAATTACCCCTGCCAGGATGACTCTTTCCTGTCTGCTTATCTCTTGGAGCAGGAATGCTAAAGAAGCAGGCAACAGACGTGACATAGCATAAAACTTAATCTGATTCTCATGTCCTATGTTAGTAGCATTTCCCTCTGGAACAAAAACCTATAGACACAGAAAGACTAGAATTGTAAAAAGGGTAGGCAATAATTATACAAGTGAGTCACTAAAAACACTGATAAGCAAGATCACTCCAACACTGATCCACTGTTTTGGAGATCCATTTATTCTATTCTTAAACCTCTCAGTCCTGGAGAAACCAAGACTGTTGGTCACTAAGAGGAAGGGTACCAATTTCTAAGGGACATCAGCAATATCTGATGTCAAAGTTGTAGATAGTAAAAACCAACTTGTTTTCAGTCCATACGTAGAAGTTTTAGCTGTGTTCATGGGTTTCAATTTGTTTTTGCTTTTCCTTCCCTACTTTATATTCAGTTTCCTTTCCCAATTACTTCTCCTGTGAATGTGAGACCTCAGCATCAGAAAGGAAAGCAATAGACTTACGAAGACCGATTAGTTCCAACAGATGTGAGTTATGATGTTCAAAATGGGGTTCAAAGAAATTTCTTCTCTGGTTTAACACTGAATGACACAACAGGTGTCTTCACACACTAGAAACTTCCAATTGAAAATATATTAACTTTTAAAAAAATTATTTATAGATATCAGAGAGAGAGGAAGAGAGAGAGAGAGGAACATCAATCTGTTACTGTATGTGCCCTGACTGGGGTTGGAACCTGTAACCTCTGTGCTTCTGGGAGATATTCTAACCAACCAAGCCATCTGGGCAGGGCACAAATACATTAATTTTGTGATGGTGATTCTTGAATATTATTGTGGGATAATTGAAGCACTGCTTTTGAAGACAGGTACACAAATATCTGAATCCTTCCTGTGTCATCTACTGGTTGTGAAATCATGAACAAGTTACATAAATTCCACGTGACTGCTTCCTCACCAATAGAATGTGGGAAAATGCAAAGGTTATTGAGAGGATGAAATAAGAGAATGTTAGAAATGGATTAATACTCTTTCTGCCATATAATTATCACCCAACAAAATATTTTGATTATGACTATTAAATTGTGTTTGCTTTCCCTAAATCCTATAGAAATTTAGATATTTTCTCTTTTATAAAAAAAAAACAAGCAAAAATAGCAATAACAAAAAAAAAAAAACTCCAAACCTTCTACTCTCTAACCAGCATAAATGGAACATAAACGTATTCCAAAAGTTGGCAAAGAATTTTCATACCATTTTCAGTAAATTATAACTTTTTAAATTATAGGAAAGGAGGGAATAAAGTGATCTGAAGAAGAAAGATATTTTTCATCCCTTTGGCATTCCTTTAGCTGCATTATATCATCAGGTTTTGAGTGCAAATCAGCTGTAGGAAAGCACAGTTCTTCTCCCCCCTCCCACACCCCCTAGCCTTGAGCTCTACTTAGAATTCTATTTCTGTGTAGTGTGAGCCTTCATTTGCTTTCCTTCCTCACATTTTTTTTGGCAAAGATCCTGTAAGGGTTCCACCTGTCTGTCTACTTAAATAGCTTCCATTCAGCAGAATTGACAATTGTTGATTTCCTAATGGCCTCAATAAGTCACTGAGATCAGGTAAGTTTTACATTTTTCAGAATAGCAAATAAAAGCCTCTCTCCTAGCTGTCTCTTGTGGTCTATTTACTGACCCCCATAGATCACTCTGGCTTTTTCTATTGACCTATGTCTGAGGCACAGCTGACTCCTCACTTGATGTTTCTTCTGCCTGAGAAGAGTAAAATTACCCTTAATATAACCGAGTTCTTTATCCAATACTGAAGTCAAATTGTCTGTGAGACAGGAAAGGAAGTCTTTACACCATAAAAACTTCAGAACTAATGGAGCTTCGTATATCCTCTAGATTTTTTTTCTCGCTCTATCAGCATTTACAGCACTTTCTGAATCTCTCAGACTATTCCAGTTTCTTTGGGCAGCATCAAAAACAAAGGGTACAGTAGATGAAGTTGTTAGGGCTCAGAAGATTGTGAGGGCCTTAAGCTCTGTTACAAGTCATCATGTCATGAAATTATACAGGACTGCCATCTATACTTCTGTCCCTCTGACCCCAGAACATTAAACAGGCAATTTTGGAGCAAACAACAGTCAGTGTTGTAGGGGGGCCTCCACTGTGATTTGTGTGAATGTCCCAGCTACAGCACTCAAAGTCCCACATCCTGGGTAATGTTTCAGCTCCAGGCAATGTAGAGCAGTTGGTCATCCAACACAGAGTCATTAGAAATATGGGCCCTGACAAGCCAGTCAGAGAAAGACAGTACCATATGATTTCACTCATATGTGGAATCTAATGTACATAGTAAACTAACAAATGAAATTAAAACAGACTCGTAGATAGAGAACAGACAGACAAGTGTTAGAAGGAAGAGGAATTGTAAGGCTGGATAAAAAAGGTGAAGGATTAAGTAAAAAAACCCAACAACTTATAGACACAGACAACAGTATAGTGATTACCAGAGGGAAAGGGGATTGGAGGGAGATAGAAGAGGATAGAGTGGGGAAAAGGGTGATGAAAGAAGACTTGACTTGGGGTAATAAATACACAATACAATACACGGTGATGTATTATAGAATGGTACATCTGAAAGTTATATAATTTTATTAACCAATGCCACCCCAAAAAGTGCAATATGAAAGTAAAAATAAAAAGGAGAAGGAGAAGGAAAAAAAGAAATACGAACCTTGAGACAAGAAAACCAGGGAGCAATTCCTGTCTCTATTTCTTATAAGTTGTGTCTCTGTGGACAAGTAATTTAACCCCAATCAAACCTCAATTCCCTCAACTATACTTAAAAGCATAAATACCTTTTTAAACAGAGTTGCTCCAAAGAGACAATTAAATAATGAATTAATTATTTAGCATAGCCTTAGGCATATTATGAGTTATCAATAAATATCAGCTATTGTGATTGTTGGTGATGAGTTATTTGACATAGAGTATCTCTCAGGTTTGTTCCTGTAGACTTTGGAGCCATTGACAAAATGGGAAGACTTCAAGTTTACTCTTGGACACAGTGGATATGTGGTTTCAGAATCAAGAGCTTCTGTTTCCTTAACAGTTTCTCTACTGAGAAAATCCCTGGAACACTTCATGCAGGTGAATTCTGAAACATACTTCATAGGCGGTAGCAAGGCTACGGTTGGGTGATGGTTTCCAATCAAAAAGACCTAAGTTTGACTCTTGTGTCACCTTATAGTTTGTGTAACCTAATCTCTCCGAGCCTGAGCTTTCTTATCAGCAAAATAGAGACAATAATACTGATCTCACTGGAAGTAGGGGAATTCTTAAATGGGGCAATGCTTGTTGATTGTTTAACACACAACCTGGCCATTCAGAAGTACTCAATAAATATTATAAAGTAATAGCTAACATTTATTAAGTGCTTAATAAGTGCCATGCACTATTCTAAAGGTTTTCATCTATTGACTAAATTAATATTCAAAATAACTGTATGAGATATGTTTCATTACTTTTTGCATGTAAAAAGATATGCAAACCAAGGCATTGAGAGATTAAGTAGCATGCCCAAGTCACATAACAGAAGGTATGTAATTCAGATTTAAATCAAAGCTATCAATTTTCAGAGTCCAAACTTTTAATCACTATACCATTATTGGTGCATCCTGATAATAGAGCACATAAAGGTGAGAAGTCTAGAGAGATACTCTTAAATATCTACCTTTAATAAGGAGAAGGTTGTCACATGAATTGTGGAGTTATAGGCAGATTGGAAGTCCAGGGACCTCAAAATGTAGAATCATACTCATAATCACATTATACTTAGGAATCAAAGGACATATTTTCACTTACCCAAAAATGTGCACGCTGCGAAATTACTCTTAAGTATGGGCATTGAGTCAGGGCTTCACATACACCTCTGAAGGACACCGCTGTAACAGTGGCACAGCCAGATAAGAAAAAGGCATCTTAATGTTTTTTCTTATTCAGTTCTATGAAATACGAGTCATTTCTTCCCTGACTAAAATTTAAAAGTTCATGTTAGGTTCTTAAAGAATTTCTTTTTTCACATTTAGATGATTTTTTATTATCATTAATCAGTGACAGATAAATCAAAAACAGAACAATATAAGATCAAAGAAGTTGCTTTCAGTTGTAGAAAGAACTTCACACCACTGAAGAATTCAATGCTTTTCTGCGTTTACTATTTTCACCATAGTGATTTAAAAGCAGCATGTCAATTTTGGACTTCTATATACAGTTAGAAAGACTGTTGCTCCCATAATAATAATGAGAACAAGCCTGATAAGCTTCAGTATTATACTTTTATCTTTTAAAATCACCAGAAAGTCAAGGTCCAAAAAAAAAAATGGATGAATTAAATTCCAGCAAGTAATAAACTCTTCTAGGAGAGAAGATACCTGCAGTTACTTTCATCAAAACCACCTGAACTTCAGTAAAAAGAAGCCAGCTAAATGTTAATAAAGTCTTATTGGTCACACGTAGGCTGTACTGATACTACAACCCTAAGGAGCCCCAGACATCTGGAATCTGCACACATGCATTAACTCTTTTTTATGAGTCTTCAGTGAGCATATGAGTAATTGTAATGCAACCTAGTCTGGGAGAGCTGATAAAGTGTCCTATTCCCTGGACAACAGATCTGCCCCCATGAGTTCGAAGTGAGACTGGGGCTTGCTTGCTGAAGACAGGTGAGAGGCAGGATGCCAAGAGATATCCATCTGACATCTGACACACTCCAGGTTCTTAGCAGTTGCACTACAGAGTGTCTCTGAAAGCTGGGGGAAATTTGTAGAATAAAAAAAGATCTATTGTTTAGAAAGTCAGAGGTAGAATTAGAGAACAAGAACACATCAGTAAGTAAAAGCTGACTGCCAGAATTTAAAACAGAGAGAAAGGAGAGGGAGGGAGAGAATCTCCCACCATTCAGAAAGGGCTTGTAAACTGTAGAGCATGTAGAGATTGCTGAATTTGGCATGCTAAAATCTCAATCCCTGATAAATAAAAAATCTTGACTTTCAACAATTTGCAGCCAGTTTTAAACTAAAACTAACTAAAGTTGTATCAATGCCCAAACTCAAATATCTATTAGATTAATAGTTCCCCCATGCTAACAGCCTGACTAAAGAAGGAGTAGAACTTTTCTAGGTGTAAATATTTATTTCAGTCTCTATTTTTTTTTGTATTTTTTGTATTTTTCTGAAGCTGGAAATGGGGAGGCAGTCAGACAGACTCCCGCATGCGCCCAACCAGAATCCACCCAGCATGCCCACCAGGGGGCGATGCTCTGCCCATCTGGGGTGCTGCTCTGTTACAACCAGAGCCATTCTAGCACCTGAGGCAGAGGCCATAGAGCCATCCTCAGTGCCTGGGCCAACTTTGCTCCAATGGAGCCTTGGCTGTGGGAGGGGAAAAGAGAGACAGAGAGGAAGGAGAGGGGGAGGGATGGAGAAGCAGATGGGTGTCTCTCCTGTGTGCCCTGGCCGGGAATTGAACCCGGGACTCCTGCACGCCAGGCCGACGCTCTACCACTGAGCCAACCAGCCAGGGCTATTTCAGTCTCTATTTTACACATAACTTGCAGCATACAATAAAAAAAGTACATGATTCACAAATAAGAATAAAAATGTGATTAATAGTAAAAAGAGGCAACATTCAGCTGAAAAGGACACTGAAATGGTCCCAGGTACAACAATTACAGGCAGATATTTTTTAATGATTATATTATTTTAATTTTATTTCTCCTTCAGTGTAAATTATCTATGAATTATCTTATATACATTAAGTAAAAAATAAAACTAAGAAAAAAAAGCATCAGAAAATATCAAATATTTAAGAGCAAATCTAAAAAAAGATATGCAACACCACTACATTTTAAATGTTTAAATATTGCAAATTGTAATTAAAGAAAGTGGTGTAACATATTATAATAGATTATAAGATTCAATAATATCAATGTGTCCAAAATCCATCTTTGGATTCAATGCCATACCTACAAAATTCTGGACATTTTTGTTTGAAATTGACAAATTTATTCTAAAATTGGTATAAAAAAAATTTCAAAAATATTTTGAAAAAGAATGAAAATTTTGAAAGAAAAAATTAGAGGACCTCTGTGTATTGATTACAAAGCTTAAAGTATAGTAACAGCATAAAAAAAATAAAGAACAGTGGAATACAATAGAGTACGAAATAGTTGCACATTTATATGAACAATTGATTTTTGACCAATTTAATGGTGCTGGAACAATTAAATAGACTCATGGAGGAGAAACAAAAAATAAAGATGAACTCCTATTTATTCCATAACTATAGATTTATTAGAGACAAATTATAGACTTAACCATAAATGCTGGACTCTTTAAGCTCATACAGGAAAACTTAGAATACCTTCATGACTTTCTAGTAAGTGTATTAGTCCAGGATCTTCAGGGAAATAAAACAAATTCTGTGTGCATGCATAAGAGAATTTTAATAAAGAATTGGCTTATACAATTATAGAGGCTAGCAAGTCCCAAGATCTGCACGGTGAATTGTCAAGTTGTAGATTCAAGACAACCAATGGCTTAGTTCCCATTCAAGTCCTAAGTCCTGAGAACCAGGAAAGCCAATCGTGTAGTTCTGGTTCTAAGGTCACATGCTCAAGATGCAAAAGAGCTGATGCTTCAGTTTGAGTCTGAAGGCAGTGAGACAGGAAGAATTCCCTTTTAAGGAGGGGAAGATATGCCCTTTCTAGTCTCCAGGTTTTCAACTAATTGGGTAAGGTCCACCCAGGAGTGTGTGTGTGGGGGGGAGGGGGCAATCTTCTTTATTTAGTATATGGATTTAAATGTTAATTGCATCAAAAAACACTCTCACAGAAACACCCTGAATAAAACTGTGCCAAATATCTGGGCACATTATGATCCTGTCAAATTGACAGGATCTAATGTAAGCAACATTTTCTTAGAAATAAACTAAAAGCACTTTTCACAAAAGAAACAAAGTTATAATTAAATTATAATTAAACTTTGTTAAAATAGATATTCCCATGCATCAACAGATATCCTAATAAAATAAACAAAATAAAATAAAGCCACAGAATAAAAAAATATTTGCAACATTTATATCTAACAAAAAATTCATATCCAACATACACTTAAAAACCTCCCACAAATCATAACAGAAGAATACAACTTATATCTTAAAAGTGGAAAAAATACTTGAAACAAGGGAATCTATATATAAATGTTCAATAAGTACATGAAAAGGTTGTTAATATCATTTATTAATATGTAAATGCAAATTAAAACTACAATAATATGCTATTAAATACTAAGTAAACTAAATTCAAGAAAGTCTGACAAGCCTGGCCTGTGGTGGCACAGTGGATAAAGCATCAACCTGGAAATGCTGAGGTCGCCGGTTCGAAACCCTGGGCTTGCCTGGTCAGGGCACATATGGGAGTTAATGCTTCCAGCTCCTCCCCCCTGTCTCTCTCTCCTCTCTCTCTTTCTCTGTCTCTCTCTCTCCTCTCTAAAATGAATAAAATAAATTTAAAAAATTAAAAAAAAAAGAAAGTCTGACAATGCAATGGTGCTGAATAATATGAAACAATAGAAATGCTATATTATCTTACCTTCTAACCAGCAAGGCTTTAGAGAAGTTTTTGGAAATGTCTAATAAAAACAACATACTTCTATTATACAACTTAGTTATCCTAGGTATGAGGGCATATGTTAACCAAAAAATTTGCATTGTTTGATAATGAGTTAAAACTTGTCAAATAATTTTAAAATTAAGAAGCATATATTGGGGATTATTCAGTTTTAGAAATATATAGGTTATATGGTATGGTTGAATCTATTTTACAGAAGCTTTGTTCTTATAATAATCTGTTAAATTGAGGACTAATAAGAACTACCACATATTAAATCAGAAGGCATAATAAAAGATAGAGTCATAAAGGTATTAGACTGAATATGTTCTGAAGTCAAATCAATAATTCAGAATGTTGTACCATGATCAGTTGTTATTAGTTTCATTTTGCTTCTGTAACAAATTACCACAAACTTGGTGACTTAAAATACTCATTATCTATCTTACACTTCTGTAGGTCAGAAATCCAACACGGGTCTCTTTGAGCTAACTTTAAAGTGTCAGTAGGACTATGTGCCTTTCTGGAGGCTCATTTCCTTGCCTTCTCTAGCTGCAAGGGGTATCCACATTCATTGGCTCAGAGCCCATTTTCTCCATCTTTAAAGCCAAAAACTTTGAATTTCTCTGATAATTTTTCCACAATTACATCTCCCACTGACCATATCACAGAAGGGTTGTTTTGGGGTTTTAATGTTTTTAAGGTCCCACATGTTCAGATTAGTGCCACCTGGAAAATTCAGGAAGTCAATCATCTTAAGGTCTTTGATATCTACAATGTCCATTTTGCCATGTAAAGTAATGAATTCACAGGCTTTCAGGATTAAGATATGGCCATCTCTGGTTCTGTATACCATAGTAGTAAGAAAGTATGACATAAAGCAATAAACCAAAAGATAAACTTATTGTTTATTATCTCTAGTATTTCTACATTCTACAAACATTTTTTTATTGCTTAACACAAAATATTTACAGTGCTCCTTTCTCTCTTTTATACAGGGCTAGTGAAAAGACCATGTTTTATAACCTCTAAATTTCTTTTATAAATCTATAAAAACTATTTTACTCCCACTAAGTGTACCACAGAGGTATTTAATAGTATCACATTATACTTTTAGTATCTGTTAGTGAGCACAGTCATTGGCAATTAAATGAGTATCTCCAAAAGATCAGCTGATAAATGACTTCTCTTTGAGCTGAATTAATTAAAGTATGTGCTGAAAATAATGGGTGTCAGAGTGAGATATTTATTTTTAGTTAGCCATTTGATTTTGCTGTAACTCGGTGTTTCTATGAGCCAAAAAGAAGAGGGAGTGTTTTCAACAGAAACTCTGGCAAAATGTGGCTCAATGTCCATTGCAGTAGATGTATTATTGCTCAGGTTGGGACGAGGAAGCCATGAAGGTAGAGGATAAGTGGGGACGTTTTTCTTTGAACTGTAGATGCTATAATGGTTTGTTGTTTCATGACCTGTTCCAGTCCTACAAGAGCTTATGAACTTTTAACATAATGGTTAGTAATACAGCTTTTATTTTTAGATAAAAAGTGGATTAAGAAAACTTGAGTTATAAGGATTTTTATCGTATCTGCACATGAAAACGCTTGAGAATATAACTTCAAATTTGCTTTGTTAAGCATTTCAGTATAGAGTTGGTAAAAAATAAATAGCAGAATGCATATTCCAATTTCATAAAACTATGATGTAAAATGAAGAGAATACTCAATAAAATGTTCTAAATTTGCAATGCTTGAAAATTTTAATTCCTATTACGAGCATACATAAAATTTTGGAGGCTACTGTCATTAAAGTAATGTGTACTAAAATTGAAGTTGCATGATCTTGTCCTGTTTTTAGCTTCATGGTTTATAAAATACTATTAAAAGCCTAAAATTATAATCTTTACCACTACCAATTATGAATTCTTCATTGAACATATATTCAATTTTTTTAGCATGCTTTATGACCTTTAAAATTATGACTATATTTGAATCAATCCTCTGGTCCTACAATGAAAAATTTCAAGTACTGTGAGAGGATGTATGACAAACAAAATTACTATATCCTTTTAGTTTGATTATTTTTACTATCTAAAATTATTATTGTTAGTAGTTTAATTCTAAAAGAACCTTTTTATCTCAAAATTGTAATTCAATAGTTCAATCGTTTAAATTATTTTACTTTATAGCAAAGCAGGAATATCTCACAAGACTTCTTTCATCTTACTGATCCTCTTACTGATAAGGAAGAGAGGCAGTTAATTATCCAGATACAAGTAGTACCCAACCTAGGAATTGATTGTGTTCCAAAGGTCATTCAATGGTCAGTCCAGTGCATTAAACTTAAGAAAATCAGCAGCAAAAATGCCAGGACCCCGCCAGTGACTCTTAGATAAAAAGGGGGAAACTTCCTTCAGTCTTCAGAGGTAAAAGTCAAGTTTCAAGGCCAAGAAAAAGTTGAATATTATTAACAGGTAAGGCCTCTTAGCACAATGAAAAGAGCATAAGGCCGATATCAACCACAGCTGCCCCCTGAATGTTTTCTGCAGAAATCACCAAGGTCTGACCCTTCTAGACTCATTCTCTTCAGTAATGTGGCTATTTTTGAGTATGGCAGAAGAGCATGGGCCCTTTCCTTGTGAGAGTTGTAGCCGGGCCCCAGCCAAACTATGGGAAATCTTGAAATAAAATATCCACCAATCTTGAAATAAAATATCATCTCACTTCCTCCCAATTGCCTCTGTCAAATATGAAGCTTCTTCCCTGAACTGTATCCAGCACTTGATTTCCAGCCTATATTATGTATTATGATTCTATACACGCTACAAAGACTTGCACTGTGGTAAGTACATGGCAACAACAGTGTAAATACTTGTGGATCTATGTATTAAGCAAACTAGTTGGCTAGTTACACAGATCAATGGTAATCATTGTGGATAAATCTGGATTAAATACACCACTAAGATCATTATACATGTATATATAATGTAAGAATTTTGGAAAGATTGGAGAACATTATAATATCTCAGAACATTTTAGTTTTAGTAGAACTACATAGAAAAAAGATTATATCATACACACTAGGAAGAGAATGTGTTTTCAAAATTCAAAATGGTATCACTGTGTCAGTATTTGGTTTCAAACCTCTCTGGTATCTCTTGGGGACGGGGGGGGGGGTTGGTGTGTGCTCTTTGGAGGTTAAGTGCTTCATTAGCACTCCTGTAGTCTCCCTTTACTAACCCCATATTGCCACTCCATTGACCGCCTCCTGAAATTCTTTTGGCCTTGGAGAGGTCAAATGTTCCTTTACCACTCTATCTTAAACATAAAACAAGCTTTTACTCTAAATTACAACCCTCCAGCCCTGCCACCTGTTTTTCCCTCCCAAAGTGAGAAGCAGGGTGGGGAGTGGGGTGAAGGCAGACAGACCCCTGCATGCGCCTGACCGAGATCCACCTGGCATGCCAGGGGGCGATGTTCGGCCCTATGGAGAATTGCTCCCCTGCAATCGAAGCCATTCTAGTGCCTGAGGTGGAGGCCATGGAGCCGTCCTCAGCACCCAGGACAACTTTGCTCCAATGGAGCCTTGGCTGCAGGAGGGGAAGAGAGAGATAGAGAGAAAGGAGAGGGGGAAGAGTGAAGAAGCAAATGGGTACTTCTCCTGTGTATCCTGGCTGGGAATTGAACCTGGGACTTCCACACACCGGCTGACACTCTACTGCTGAGCCAACCAGCCAGGGCCCCTGCCACCTATTTTTATTCATCAAGTTTTATTGGAAACAGATACACGTATTTGTTCCTGAATCATCTATGGTTGCTTTCATACCACAATAGCAGTTGAGCCAAAGATCAAAGAGCCCACAAAAATTAAAATATTTACTCTCTGGCTCAAGTTAACATAGCCATAGCACAGTCTACAACATTTTAGAGTATTACCTGAAGGTTTAGGAGATACAGCATAGTATAGAAAGCTATTTGATGAGACCACACTCAGGGTACCCAGGTCTGATTTGCTCAGTTTCCTTCTGATAAGCTTTACTTAGTTCCTGATTAATCCCTTTGGAGAAGCTTATGAGCATTAACGTAATTCAGACTCAAATGTTGTGTTGCCCATAAGAAAGAAGAATTTCTCTCTCCCCCCAGTGTTAAGTTCTACATCTCTATATCTCCAGTCTCTCATTTTGGCTCAAGAGCTACCCCTTTACAGAATGATAAATTGTTGATGGGAAAATACACATCATTCAATAGAAATTGTGTCTCCTGCCCAAGGGATGAAGTCTTATTCAATATCACAATGAATGATTCCATCCATTGTACATTGTATCATTGTTTTCAATTATTTACTGTTTTGACTTGCAGTGTCTTTCTATGCAATTAAACTTTCTCATGCTATTGACTTTAGGACTGAGCACACAATTTGCCTTGGCAAAGCAGATCACAAGTAGTCCATAGCCTAGCAGAAACTTAAGGGCCATCACATAGTCCAATATTTCCATTTTCCCTTTTGCTTTGAGAAGATTATTCCAAAATAATGGCTGCTGATACATCTTGGCAGAAAGAAGACAGACACATGGTACACAGACAACTCATAGCTCCCTCGGCTACCATGTAACATGAGTGAGAAATAAAAATGTATATTGTCATAAGCAATGTTACTTTAAAATTTTTTGTGCTGTTACTCAGCATAATGGAGAAAACTGACTGTCTTAGTCAACTCAAGCTGCCATATTGAAATACTGTAGGCTGAGTGGTTTAACCAACAAATTTATCACAGTGCTAAAAGCTGGGAAGTCCAACATTAAGGTGACAGCTGATCCAGTCCCTAATGAGAGAGATATCTTCATGGTTTGCAAATGCCTACTTCTCTCTCTGTTGTCACATTACCTATGTCCATGTTCCTCTTCTTATAAGGATTGCAAATTCCATCTTGAGGGTCCTACCTCCATGATCTACCTTAACTACTTCTCAATGGCTCCATCTCCAAATACCCCTCATTGGGGATTCCACACATGAATTTTAGGGAGACACAAATCTTGAGTCCATAATAATAACTAATATAAAAACTGGTATCAGAAGTAAAGTGCTGACACAATTAAAAACCTAAAACATGTAACATTAGATTTGGTGACAGAGATAGCAAGACTACTGTCACCTGTGATGATTTAGAAGGCTTTGAAGAAAAAGAATAATGACTTTAGACCAGTGGCTCTTTGCCAGAGACAATTTTGCCTCCCAGGCAAGATATTATAATGTCTGGGACATATTTAGTTGTCATGGCTGGATGAAGGGGTGATACTGGCATCTAGTTGACAGGGGCCATGGATGCTGCTAAGCATGCTACAACGCACAGATGGCCTTCCACAACAAATACCAATACTGAAATGTAAATATTGTCAAGGGTGAAAGTCCTGCTTTAGAAAAAAGACATTAAGAATAAAATGATTAGTGTCTTTTGATGCATTTTGAAAAGATACAAAAAGAAAATAAACTTTAAAATGTTGGGAGCTTTGGAAGCAGATATGATTCTGAATGTGATTAATCCAAAGTCAAGGCTTTCCAACTTTTTGTATATTAATGTCACAACTCTGACATCAACAAAAGTATCTCAGCCAAGTTACACAAAGAACAAATTATTTTCTTTCTTTCTTTTTCTTTTTCTTTTTTTTTTTTTTTGGTATTTTTCTGAAGTTGGAAATGGGGAGGCAGACAGACTCCCACATGCGCCCAACCGGGATCCACCCGGCACGTCCACCAGGGGGTGTCGCTCTGTTGCAACCAGAGCCATTCTAGCACCTGAGGCAGAGGCCATAGAGCCATCCTCAGCACCCAGGCCAACTTTGCTCCAATGGAGCCTTGGCTGCGGGAGGGGAAGAGAGAGACAGAGAGGAAGGAGAGGGGGAGGGGAGGAGAAGCAGATGGGCGCTTCTGTGTGCCCTGGCTGGGAATCGAACCCGGGACTCCTGCACACCAGGCCGACGCTCTACCACTGAGCCAATCGGCCAGGGCCTATTTTTTTTAAAAAGCCTCTCTTAATGACAAAGTCAAAATCTTTTCTGTAGTTCTTTTTCTCATAGCTTATTATCTCCTATAAACTACCACTCAACCAGGATACACATTTAAAAATAAAACTATGTTTTATTTTACAAACCAAAAATAATCCAAGTCTACTGATTGGGGGTGGGGGAGGATTATCACCCTCACATAAGAAGCAATATAACTTGTACTCAACATATACAACACTTATTAACATATACAGTAATTATTAAACAGAACTCTTAGTTGCTCTATCTAAAAACAACCACTCAGATTTCTAGTTTTCCTCAAGACCAATAATTAGGTACTTTGTATATTTATGAACTTACATGAGCAATCTAGAGGGTTTTTCCAAAACAAGCAATGTAAGGCCAGTGGCCATGGCCATGCAGATGCAGGTTCCCATTGAAATCCGGCAGAAGTAGAGGAACAGTGGAGCCAGAAAACGGGGAGCCATACCAGTTTATTGGAGGCTCACAAAGGCAGGCAAGCCAAAAGAAGAAAGAAAAAAAAACATGAAAACCTGCTTTTCGCAGTGGGGTGCAAGGGATCAAAAAACAAACCACACCTCAGTGGTGGGCACAATCTGTTCTCATCACTCCTGAGGGGCAGAATTTATATCCTTACAGTAGTGCTGTCACATGCTCCTGCACTAATTGCACAAAGTGCTTGCAGCCCGTAAACCAGTGAGCAAGCCTAACACAGCTGTTTTCCCCACAAGCAAGCAAGCAAACAAAAAAATAGTCTGCTTCAAAGATCCATTCAAATATCCATAATTTATAAAATAAAAAAAAATATGAGAGGGGAGAGGGAGGTAGAGAAAGAGAACAGGTTTTATTTTTTCCATTTTCTACTTATAAAGACTTCAAAAGTCAATAATCTGTTTGAAGCTTTATTCCTACATTTTAAAACAGTAAAGAACTAAATGGAATAATTCTCTCTCTCTCTCTCTCTCTCTCTCTCTCTCTCGTTCTCACTCTCCCTCTCTCTTTCTCTCTTTCTTAAGTCAATGGGAAAAAAAATTAATAACAAGTTTGGGCAGGTAGATAGGAAACATGGTAAGGAAGGAATGTTCTCTATCATGAGTGATGCTAAAGGTCTAAGTTCATATCTGCTGGTGTTAGAGAAGCCACTCCCAAAGGTGTGCTCTTTTCTGGAGATAGAGGCAGATTTAATGGTGGGCACACCGGGCACCCGCCCTGGGCCCCAACTTCTGAAGGGCCCCATAAAACCGCAACTTGACACTTACTTTCTAATGTAAGGGGCCGATACTTTCTTCTGTGCCTGGGGCCTCAGCTGACCTTAATCCGCCTCTGCCTGGAGAGGTAATGGAACCTCACTGCAACAGTTTCAGGGCTGAGACACTCAATTAAGTGAGACTTTCCTAGTGATCTACTGGCTTCTGATGCATTAAATTCCTTTTCAATGAACTGGGTCTCGAATACAGCCACATTTCAGTGTGAGAAATTGTTCAGAACGCAAAACAAGAAAGTGTTTCCAGAATGTTCTTATTGGTATTTCACCAAGAAGCTACTGGACACCTACCTGATTAGCCAGCTTGAAAACTCAAGCCTCCTCATTATCCTCATGGGGATGCATGTGAGTACTTCTGTAAACACTTGTCTGTGAGGTTACTTTCTCGAGTTGATCTGAAGTGTATATTCTTGCTCTGTGAAAAAGGATAGATTTGCGACTTTGTGATGGTGTTGGTAACTGCTGTGCTCTGAAATTGTTTTTTTTTTTTTTTATCAGCTTAACAAGAGCAAGAAACCGCAAAGACAGTTGATAATAAAATTTTTTAAATTTAAAAGTTGGCATGCTCTTCTTCAAGGAATAAATGTATTTGTGGTTTAACCTGTATCCTCAACTAAAGTATTGTACTACAGTTCACTTTGTCAGAGGGGTTCAAATTATCACACATAGTGAGTGGGCCTGGTCTTGGCTGTAGACAGCCTGTGGTGTTAGAGAGTTGTTGCACAGACTCTGGGACCATACAGCCTAGGACCAGTGGTCAGTTTTACCACTTTTTACCTGGGAGACTTTGGGCTATTTGACTCTGTGTCTCGGTTTTCTCAGCTGTAGAGTGGGGACACTCAAACCACATATGTCTTAGGATTGTTTTAAGGAGTAAATACAGTATATGTCATAAACTTAAAATAGAACCTGGCTTGTAAGTATTAGTAATCACTATTGTTATTACTGAATAATTAAGTTTGCACAGGACAACCCTTGGAATGGGATTTTAAAGTAGAAGAATCAAGATTATGAGGGAAAATGTTTTCTGGAAGTTACAACATGAGTCTTGACTTCTTAAATTTATTAGCTGAATAAATAGGGGAAAGAAGAGTCATGAATAAAATAACACTGGTTATCCAAATTGAAAGGAAAGAAGGAAGGAAGAAAGGAAGGAAGAAAGGAAGGAAGGAAGGAAGGAAGGAAGGAAGGAAGGAAGGAAGGAAGGAAGGAAGGAAGGAAGGGGGGAGAGAGGGAGGAAGAGAGGGAGGGAGGGAGGGAGGGAGGGAGGAAAAAAAAACAAAAAGAAAATTCTAGCCTCCTCAAGCAAGTAAGAACAATGTCAGTGAGCTTGAGGCCCATGGGGCCGATGTGCTTAAGCTCTTCTGGATGGAAACAGTCCATTCTCAAAATAGCATCCCCAAACAAAACAAACTAGAACCCAACAAAACTTTTCTTCTTGTTATTGTTACTTCCAAACATTAGGAGGCCAATGCCTTATCCATTAGGCGACTGGTGCTGTTAACTTCAAACATTAAAACACTCCACTGAAGTTGACTGACCCCAATGAAGTCAAAGGATCACAAATATATGAATGTGAATGAAAAAAAAAGGAACTTGGAAATTATTATTAAGTTTTTACCACTTTTGCCTTTGAAAGAACATTAAAAATAAATAAAAACATAAAGCATGAATTCTCATCAAACTGTTTTAGCCATGTTTTAGTTTTGCAACTTTTATAGGTATAAATAGTCCACCACCTTTTCCTCTACAATGGCAACAATTAAAATTTTCTAATACAGTACAATAAATTTCTTGATAGGATTGACACAGGCAGGGGCTAACAATTCAAAACACTCATGCTTGCAAAAATCTAGGTATTTCCCTTAGTCTTTGATCTCTACTAGGTCACTTTCTCAGTCCCCTGGCAGTTTAAGTGGATAGTAGTTATGTATACTACTTCTAGGATTAGTTTCTCTAAATTCTCTACTGGTTCTCTATGCTCTGTCTCTTTTCTAGAAAATACTCTAGAAGATGATGGTGCCAAAAGATGGAAATAGCCCAAACCCTGATTCTTCGTGTGAATGATGAGATGTCCCACAAACATTTAATTAAAGCAGGGGAAACCAAGGTAAAAGGCAGTGGGGTTTGAGTTCTTTTGTGGCTGCTGTTTATCTCATTTACTATGGTATTGAGGAACCCAGAGCAGGTTTATGAGCTCTCAGAATGGAGGACATTGGCACTGTCTTGCCCATATACAACTTGGGAAGGTGTCAAGAGCCTCAAGAATAAAGGGCACAGGGGCAGAACAAGGATGAATGGCATACAGGTCAATGCAGCCATGTTCAGTGAGGTTTTTGTCCTCACTGAACATGGCTGCAGCCACGGTCTCCTTTTCAGTGTCTCCATGGACTGACATATGCTCCCTCCACACACCCCACATTGTGGCCCAGGCCAGGAACAGAGGTATTGGAAAGAGTGCCAGACCAGAAGAAACCAAGTAGAAAGAAATATACATTGTGATCATATAACTTGTTTGCCTTAGTTAATCTTGCCTTATACTGATAGTCTTGACACAATTATTTTTTAGCACCTCCTTTTATTCTGGAAAGTGTCTGGTTTAGTTGATAAATAATATGATCTTTATAAGAATAAAGAATATTTATAGAAATATGTTCATAGATATGCAGTATTAAGGATGAAGTGTCCCTACCTGGCTATATTCCAAGATAAGCCATCTAAAACTTAGACTCAGCCTCAAGCAAAAGGTACAGAATTGACCAAGATTATATTTCTGTAGCTGAGTGGAATGTAAACTCAAAAGAGAAACTAAATTTAATTATGTATAAAATGTTATATTTTTTACATTCCTGAGTTATAGTGAGATTTATATCTGTACCCATACCTGCCACACACACTAGAGTATAGTATAAGGTATATCAGGCTTCAAATCAAATTTCTTTTATTTACTATTAAGATTTGGATTTGTTTTTCAGCATCTCTCAGCCCAAGTTTCCCCATCCTCATCTATAACATTAGAACCAATTCATTTTTATAGTTATTGTGAGAGTTAAATAAATTAACATGTTTAATGTTTGTTTGAAAATATGATTCTCTACTAAAATTTATACCTATGTATATCTTACTTATGTTTATCATCATGTCATGGGTGAGGATGCTGAAGCTTAAAAGGTGATGTTCCTTGCTCAAGTTCCCACAGTACTGCGATCAATACTTACTGAGGGTTTCCCAAAGCCAGGAACAATTTGAAATTTTGTGCATGTATTAGCTCACTTAACCTCACTGCAAGTGTATCATAGTACTAATATTTTACCTGGTTTACAGATGAGCAAAATGAGTTACCAACATTGCATTGTATTTTCCAAGGTCATATGAACTAGTGGTGGGGCTGGAGTTTGAAGCCAGGCAATCTGGATCCAAAGTGTGCAATATTAACCACTTCATTATAACTAAGAACTGGTTAAGTCTTCCAGACATCAAAACCCAAGCTCTTAACCCCCCCCCCACACACACACACACATCAGAAGTCAAAGGGTCAGCAGTCAGAGATCCAAAATGGATTCCTTTTATTTTACAGAGGAGGTCCTGAGATCTGAAGGGCTAATTTGTCCAGGATTTTCCAGCAAGCTCCTGGCAGAACTTTCTGCAGTACTTTTAATTGTGAGGGAAACTCCCAGGAGAGTGACAAGCGTTTGTACATCTCTAGAGGTCTATGTGAGCTCTCTGAATCAACTTGATACTTTGGGCTAAGTGAGGATGGGGACTCCCAATCCAGAATGTGCTAGATTTCCTTCACTGTGAACATATAGCAATACATGCAAATTCTCCTGGTCTTCCTGATTAAAAACAAAATAAATATTTAAGTAAGTAAAGCAAAATTCCCCAATTGTCCAGGTTCACAGGCACATATAATTGAGGACAATATATGAGGAAAGGTGATATAGCATAGTATACCATATTAAAAACCATGGACCCTAGATAAATATTTTCTATATTTAAAAGCTCATGGGTAGTTTGAGATAAATAACTAAATATCGATCTTGCTTTTGTTTCTGTACCTGTAGGGTTGGTTAATATATGAACAACACATATTAAGTTCTCTTTAAGCATTTGGTATTATAATCACTAGGGTCTTTTTTTTATTTTTTATTTTTCTGAAGCCGGAAACGGGGAGGCAGTCAGACAGACTCCCGCATGCATCCAACCGGGATCCACCCGGCATGCCCACTAGGGGGCGATGCTCCGCCCATCTGGGGCATTGCTCTGTTGTGACCAGAGCCACTCTAGCGCCTGGAGCAGAGGCCATGGAGCCATCCCCAGTGCCTGGGCCACCTTTTGCTCCAATGGAGCCTTGGCTGCGGGAGGGGAAGAGAGAGACAGAGAGGAAGGAGAGGGGGAGGGGTGGAGAAGCAGATGGGCACCTCTCTTGTGTGCCCTGGCTGGGAATTGAACCCGGGACTTCCGCACGCCAGGCCGACACTCTACCACTGAGCCAACTGGCCAGGGCTTAATCACTAGGGTCTTTATGTGTCCAGGAGCAGAGAGGCTATCATTTAGTTCATCTGTTCCTCAACATTTTTATCCAATTGGTCTTCCAGATAGACCATAACTTCAAAATATCTTCTCATCTTTTTCATTCAATTCCCACTGCCACCAACCTTCTGTCTCATTACTTCTCTATCCTATGACTCTTCCAAACTATACTTTGGAAGTCATAAAGAGGCAGGTTCTGAATTCAAGGTATACCAGGTATATTAAAACATTAACAGTTTTCTTGTCACATACAGGTCACTTAATTTTGAAAATTAAGATACTAAGTCACTTTCAAGAATCTTTAGAGTGAATAATTTAAAAATTAGGAAGTAAATTTATGGGTAGTTTTTTTTTTTAGACTATTGAATGGCAAAAACTGCGAACTAATAAAATTATGAAATTAGACTTAGCATTGTCCATAAATGAGGTATTTTAGAATCTTCTAATGATTAGTCATCATTTTTTATTTTCATGTTAAAAAAATGCTCGTATTTTAAATTAAAATTAATAATAAAAAATTAAAAATGCTCATATTTTATACTTTTTCTAAATTTCAATTTCTAGGAACTTATACTATTAACATAGCTAAAATGGTTTAATAATTTAGTAAACCTGAGTATTAGCATTACAATGGTATAGAGTCAGAAAATGTACACCAAAATCTTTTACATTTTTGCTTTTTTATTGATATTAATTTATTGTGTTTACATAGATTCTAGTGTCCCCCCGAATTCTGTGCATCACCCCCACTGTGTTCCCCTCAGCATTCCCCTTGTCCCCATCCCCCAACAGCCTCCCCACTTCCCTCCAAGATTTGCTTTTCTGCTCTCTATAACACTGTGTTATGTGTATATAATTTCACCAATCTTTTTCCCTTCTCTGATCCCATCCTATCATCCCCTCTCCCTCTGTTTGCTTTCCCTCTGGTCCCTTTGATCCCACCTCTGCCTCTATTCTGTTCCTCAGTTCATATTGTTCATTGAATTTCTCAAATGAGTGAGGTCATATGATATTTTTCTTTCTCTGCCTGGCTTATTTCACTTAACATAATAGTTTCCAGGTCCATCCATGTTGTCGCAAAAGGTAAGATTTATTTCTTTTTCATGGCCCCATAGTATTCCATTGTGTATATGTACCACAGAGGACATACAGATGGCCAGCAGGCAGATGAAAAAATGTTCAGCAACACTAATCATTAGAGAAATGCAAATTAAAATCACAATGAGATATCACCTCACACCAGTCAGAATGGTGCTTATTATTAAAACAACACATAATAAGTGCTGACGAGGATGTGGAGAAAAGGGAACCCTCCTGCACTGCTGGTGGGAAAGCAGACTGGTGCAGCCACTGTGGAAAACAGTATGGAGATTCCTCAAAAAATTAAAAATCAACTGCCTTTTGACCCAGCCATCTCACTTTTAAGAATATACCCCAAGAACACCACATCACTGATTCAAAGGAAGAAATGCACCCCCATGTTCATGGCAGCATTGTTTACAATAGCCAAGATCTGGAAACAGCCCAAGTGTCTGTCAGTGGACGAGTGCATTTTTGCTTTTTAATTAACAATATGTCCATGGGTTAAGGAACTCAACTGTGGGAATCTTTTTAGAATTTATAAGTGTATCATATCAGCACACTGTACACATTTAAAATATTACAATTTTGTCAAATATACTTCAATAAAACTAGAAAATATGCCCTAATTTTTATAAAGAAAATTTACTTTTAATTCAAGTATTTACTATATAGTTTATTAAAATATCTGCATATATAAAATCCATTGAAAAGACAAGACACAGAATCCATTTAGAAAAGTTGTTTTAATTTATCCTATATTATCTTTTGTTGACGACAGGTAACTTTTTTCAACTGACCAATAAAATTGTTTTGAATAAAAGCCTATGTTAGGGCCCTGGCTGGTTGGCTCAGTGGTAGAGCATTGGCCTGGCATGCGGGAGTCCAGGGTTCGATTCCCAGCCAGGGCACACAGGAGAAGCACCCATCTGCTTCTCCACCCCTTCCCCTCTCCTTCCTCTCTGTCTCTCTCTTCCCCTCCCGCAGCCAAGGCTCCTTTGGAGCAAGGTTTGCCGGGGCACTGGAGATGGCTCTGTGGTCCCTGCCTCAGGCGCTAGAAAGGCTGTGATTGCCGTGGTGGAACGATGCCCCAGATGGGCAGAGCATCATCCCCTGGTGGGCGTGCCAGGTGTATCTCGGTCGGGCGCATGCGGGAGTCTGTCTGACTGCCTCCCCATTTCCAACTTCAGAAAAATACAAAAAAAAAAAAAAAGCCTATGTTAGGATAAACAATCTATTTATTAAAATTGTTTATTAGAACAAATTATTGCCTGATCTGTGGTGGCACAGTGGATAAAGCATCGACCTGGAACACTGACGTCACAGGTTCGAAACCGTGGGCTGGCCTGGTCAAGGCACATAGGTGAAGCAACTACTATGAGTTGATATTTCCTGCTTTTCCCCCTCTTTCTTTCTAAAAAGAATCAATAAATAAAATTAAAAAAAAGATTTTATTAACACTGATATAATATACAGATTGTAAGTTATTTATAATTAATGTTATTTTGAGTTTAACTTTTCTATTGGAAAGTGTCCTATAAATTTAGGATTTCATTTATCTATTAATATGCCAACCATTACAAAACTTTTTGCAATTCATAATCCAATGACTCAATAGCTTTCCAATAACAGTCTCGTATAATAAGCCAGTGAAATTATGCTTATTATAGTAATAATAGAGCTGTTTTTAAAAACCTTCCCCTACAGCTTCAGCTTTTCCACACTTAGGGAAATTAGAAATGATTAGACTCTATTTCTAGCAAAATTCCAATTGGGAATATGAAAAAGAAGGGAATAAACTTGGTTATTAAAAAGATAATCAAATATATTTTGAATAATATTCTCTCATGTCTTTTTCCACGTATAGTAAAATTTTGCCATAAAATGTATGACCCATTAATC
Source organism: Saccopteryx bilineata (assembly GCF_036850765.1). Taxonomy (NCBI): domain Eukaryota; kingdom Metazoa; phylum Chordata; class Mammalia; order Chiroptera; family Emballonuridae; genus Saccopteryx; species Saccopteryx bilineata. The sequence goes on along the minus strand of NC_089501.1, from coordinate 11,496,848 downwards.
AGTTAGAAATAGAATAAAAATGTAAAACTATAAGAATGCTCTAGGTAAATTCAACATAGCAAAAATCTGTGGAGAATAAAATCAAACTTGAATCAAATCCAGAAGGTATAGACATTTTTTTAAGCTCAAGAAATAACCTATATTCCTATGGCTGGATTTTTTTTTCTTTCAGGTTGTTGAATAACCATCCTTTCAACAACTTTTGAAAAAAATAATGTGTAAATCCACCTAAAAATTCATGAAGATCTGATATTGGTGTTTTCCCAATAGAACATACAGCAAATAAGTTTGGCATTATCTGAAAACGTGGTTTCTATCGTGCCATTGCAGGCAGTGAACCAGGATAAGTCTCGCCTGTGCACACAGGTAGGCAGGGGAGGCAAAGAGAATATATATATGAGTGAATAGGCTACGATTTGGACCACCCACGCAAACCAACTACCATGAAGGGAGCGCCACTGAGTCAAACATCCACAGCCGGCCAGGCAGGCACAAGAGTTATGTATAAACCACAAAGTTACAAGCAACAGAGCAAATCAGCGGTTCTCCACCTTACAGGTTACAAAGTTTTACCTAGTCTCATGTTCAGCCACGCCCCCATTTAAAACTCAGTACCTCAGGATTTGCTCAAATACACATAAAATATAAGCAGTGTTTTTTTTAGTGTGATGTAAACAAAACTGGTATAAAAAATTTATATTCTCAAAGTGTCAAGATTAATTTAGACTTTTTGGTTACAGTAAATTACTATTACAAGCAGTTATAATTATTAGTACAGTGAAGTAGAGGGGAAAAAATGAAAGGAGGACAGAAAATGGGGAAAGAAAAAACAAAATTATAAATTAAAATAATTTAACTTATTGGATCACTTGCTTCTTTATGTCTTGTTTTATGTTTAAAAGTACATCTAGGCCCTGGCCGATTGGCTCAGTGGTGGAGCATTGGCCTGGCGTGCAGGAATCCTGGGTTCGATTCCCGGCCAGGGCACACAGGAGAGGTGCCCATCCGCTTCTCCACCCCTCCCCCTCTCTGTCTTTCTCTTCCCCTCCCACAGTCGAGGCTCCACTGGAGCAAAGTTGGCCCGGGCACTGGGAATGGCTCTATGTCCTCTGCCTCAGGCGCTAGAATGGCTCTGGTAGCAACAGAGCTACGCCCCCTGGTCGGACGCATGCGGGATTCTGTCTGACTGCCTCCCCGTTTCCAACTTCAGGAAAATACAAAAAAAAAAAATACATCTAAATGGCATCAAGTCTACACTAATTAATTCAACTAAGCAATATGTAGAATTCAGAGAACAATTCTAAGTATACTAAGAATTAGGATATTCTTGGAATACTGTATTTTTAGTGTCTATCAGTATTAGGCATATAGGACCAAAATGTCTTTATTTTTATGTTTTTCAAGTTCCTTTAGTTGCAATTTCTGTAATAAGCTTTTATATTTGTTTATCTCCTCTATTTAAGGTTTTAAGAACAAACTCCTCAATAGTACATCATTTTAAATTTAAACAAAAAAGTTAGCCTGTTATCTATTATTTGTACATCTACTTTATAATTTAATTCTAATACAAATGTGTGCAAATACAGAGATGCAGCATTAATCCATTAATTAATTTGAATTTTACGGACGTTGATGGAATCTTATTAACATTATTGTATCTCTTAATAAAACATTGCAGCCAAAAAGTACAACTTCCAATTATCTGTACAATTACCATCCTAGCTGGTATATGTCGTTATTGTTGTTACTATGAAGACTTTGTTAAGCTCTATAAAATTACATTTCAAGTTTCAATTATTCTTAACAAAGCTCTTGTTGCAAAATCTTGTCATCCCTGTTTTAGTTGAAGAGAGTGACAAGTAAGTTGTTTTTCTGTGAGTTAATCATTTAGATCACACCAAGCCTCATCCACTATAGTAACAGCCAATTTCTCATTGATAACAGTTCGAGGAACCACATGTCAATTCTGTTTTGACAGTCCTGAGACGGTCACCTCCATCCCTTTCTTAGTGGCTCTGGTTTCAGCAGCCAGTGCAACATCACACTTGATCTTAATTGATACCCAAGTGAATAGCCTCAACAAAGAGGCCTATAATTAAAGAGACACATGACTGAAAATGATGAATATCCTCTTTACCTTCCATGCTGTTTTTTTCTAAAACAGAACTGAAATACATATTGTGGCCACAAGACTTAAATCCCATGACAGCAGCACAGAAGCCATTTATCTCTGTTCCAGCCAACCAAGACTTTTAACTAGTATTACATCCACTTCTGTGACAAATTAATACTTACTGAAAATGTTTTAAAGTAGGCAAAGAGAACACAGTAGGTACTTAATGTCTGATGAGATGTTCCGTTTAAATACATCTCAATTCAGTGCTCATTAAGTCTGTATACAAAAGGTTATAATCTGATGTTAGAAGAACTGTAAAAATAAAATCTTCACATATAACACATTCTCTGAATAACATTATGTAAGATGAGAACTGGTCAGAACTTCCCACAAACAACTGAACCATTGATGTCTTCAAAACTCTCATGGAGAAAAGTTTTAATTTCCTGAATGGGATGATAAAGCCAGCAAGAAACAGATCTCAACCAAGTATGATTTTCAGGGCGCATGCGTGGTCCAGCAAATCTCCTCAGTAAGGAAATACTTGTTATTTTTTATAGAATCACTATCATCCAGAACCAGGCTTGATAAAAATTCAGCAGAATTATTTTTATTTTTCAAATTCCAAATGAGATCAATGTGTTACTCTCTTCCCTGTCATAGAAGCTTTGGGAAGGGATGCATGGTCAGTTATAGAACTTACAGAAAATGATGACAAAGTGTTTGAAATAAACATTTAACAAGCACCCCCAAAAGAAGGAAGAGTGAAGAAGATGAAACTCATTCTTCCTGGATTGGGTTGTCAGGCTAAAGTCACTGAAAAATATAGAATACTGACTGGAAAAAAAAATCCAGGTGATAGTTCTTTTCAAATGTGTATATTTCTTGGTCTATGTGGTAACTGGAACACTAAAAGTCTGCACTAAAAATTGTCTGATATGCTCCGGCCATGTTTTTTTGTTCTAAGACGGTTCCTCACCTTTCTTCTTATATTACACTTCATTTTTTTAACCTGCTACTCTTCAAGGGCAAATACAGTTTTGTTTTTTTCCCCTTACATGATCTTAACATGATGAACCTATGAAGTTAAAATAAAATGATATATTCTGGTCATAATTTTATTAAAATGTATTAACCATAATATAAATTATGTCATTTTATAAATGCTATTTGATCCAAACAATGCTTACCATCATCCAGAAAAAGAACATTCCCCAAAACATTTTCTCAATGGAATAATGGGGCCATATGGACACCATATAGGGGAACACTAGGAATAATTAATTTTAAGTAGTTTTCATAGTACATGGTTGAAAATAGGGTACACATGGTCATTTGTATTTGGCATTGTTTTAGAAAAACAGTTTGCATCTTTTCACTAATGCTTTTTTGTCTAAAGCATCTTGTAGTATCCTCATTAATCTGAACAAACTCAACAAACACAGAGCAGAGCTGCTTGGCAGAAGGACAAAGGACACTTTCCCTTCAGCTCATAACAAATTGCTTTCATTAGAACAAATGGTCTCAGAGCATTATTCTACTTGAGTCTTCGCTTGCTGACAGGCCCAAAGAGTAGACCCAATGTTCACTGTAAACCACAAGAATAGGCCTCAGCAAGTGCAGTGTCCTTCTGTAGTTTAAAAACTCCATATTCTGGGAGCATCAAATGGGCCACTTCCAACCATAGTCAGACTTTGTCTATGACTAAAACAATTCCAAATAAAATGGATATGATAAATTGACACATTTTTTGTACACTTTATTTTTATCATAAAAGATATCACTTCTGAAGTTGCATTAAGGAATGGCAGTTTATAATACCTTAAAAGGAGAATTTAGTTCACTTAGGTCTTTCTATATTACCTAGAACTGGTTCATCAGGAAAATATTTATTTCAAATATCTTTTAGAAAATTACTGTATAAATTAAAAGATGTGACACTAAAAACAAACTTCAGCTCAAGTGCAAAATAATGTAAAGGAAAATTGCAATATAATATAACAAAATATTCTGTGTTTATAATTTTAGCGAATTTTTTGGAATCATTGTTATGGTTTTTTTGCAAACTTCTGATCAGTGAGACTTAAAAAAAAAAAGGCCCTGGCTGGTGGGCTCAGTGGTAGAGCATCAACCATCAGCCTGGAGTGTGGATGTCTCATGTTCAATTCCAGGTCAGGGTACACAGCAGAAGCAATCATCTGCTTCTCCACCCTTTTCTCTTTCTCTCTCTCTCTCTAAGTCTCTCTCTCTCTCTCTTTGCTTCCTGCAGCCATGACTCGATTGGAGCACATTAGCCTGTGGTGCTGAGGATGGCTTCATGAACCCTCTGCTTCAGGCTCTGAAAATAGCTCGGTTGCCAGCATGGCCGAAATGGGCACAGCATCACCCCAGATGCAGTTGACCGAGTGGATCCTAGTCAGAGTGCATATAGAAGTCTGTCTCTTTATTGCCCCTCCTCTCACTTGGAAAAGAACAACAACAACAAAGAAAGACTAGAATTTATAGACATTTCATAATGTGACCTTTAATTCTTCTCTATTTTTAGCATGTTTGATTTTGAAATAACTTAGAGTCAGTATTTCATATTAGAAAAATAGCTTTCAACCATGTATGTCAAACACTATTCATGTAATTTGATTACCTTCTTTTTCTGCATATTTTCAACTATGCATTTATAAATCCTAGGCTTCAGCACACTGTAACTTAGCAGTTAAACTGAATCAGATTTCCAAATACAAATGGTGTTTTTAAAAGGAAGATTAAAAGCCAGCTAAGCCAGAGCACTTCAAAAGCTCATTGGCCTTGCCCTGAGCAAAAAGTTGAGAAGAAAAAGGGGAGTTTTAAGTACATTTTTGTGTTTGAATAAGGAATTGATTTGGGGAAGAACTCCAGGCTAGCTGAGACCAAGATCATAATTTTCTATTCCTCCAACACTTTGTCAATAAAAGAACATTAGAGAATCTATCCTCTAAAAAAGCAGCCTATCTTTTGGTTTCATCATCATCATCAAAAAGCATTTTTGTTACTCACGCAGCATTTTCTCCACAGGAAGCAGTATAGATTGCCTTGAGTATGGGAAGGAACCACAGAGAAGTCACCATGATTTAATAAATCCTTACATCATCTCTAAGTAGGTGGTAATGGCATCTGTACCTTGGCTTTCTTTGTAGCCTCATACATATATGCCAAGAGGAAATAAATACATAAATAAATTTTTTAAATCAAAGAAAAGGAAATTTAAATGAATCTATTAAATGTTGTAAATAAATTAATATTCTTCATTTATGTTGGCTATGTACATGATCACTCTTTAATTCCATAAGTGATTCACTTCAACCCCACAACTATTTCAGGAACACCTAGCATGTCCAATTCAGAGATGCAAAAAAATGAAACCCAATAAAAAAGAAAGGCACAATATCTCATCAATGTAATACTTTACAATTTTATGGAATGAAAAGAGAAGACATTTTTCTATTAAACTATTAGTAATGTGTTAATTATTATTTTTATACAAAACAAAATCCTTGATTCTGAAAACTTTCTAACTGAACTATATTATAAATTAGATGACAGTAATATTATCAAAACATCATCTGAAGTTTAGTTCTCTCTCACTTTTTAAATAACTAGGGTGGAAAAAGAAGAGCCCAAATTATTAGAAGGGTGGAGAGAAAGATCCCCATTATTTGACAGAGGGAAGAGTGGTCTCGAGTTCAGGAAAGTGCAGACTCATTTCCAGACAGTGAGGCAGGTAGCCTTCTTGAGGCTGTAATTCCCTCTGCAGACTTTGGCAGCCTACACTCCAAGCCAGCTTTGTCTTTGGAAGCAGAGCCCATCATATGGAAAAGACGCATTTTTCTCTGAATCTTGTTTAATGACATTTTCCAGTTCCTCACAATTCTCATTCATGATTACTGATTTTGCCTGGGTAGTGAGCTCTGCCCTCAAGTTTGCTAATACCAGTTGACCTTCTACAATGAACTGTGAAACAGTGTTCCATTCTCTCCTTCTGTATTGGTCTTTCTAACCCGGTCAAAGTTGTTCAGTCTGAAGCAGACATTTTGTCTTGTTCCTTTCTCCACCTGTCAGAGTATTTATGATGGTTAATGAAATGGACTGTTACAGCACATTTTATCAGAAGGTACCAACCATGTTAACCAGTGCACTAACAAATGTCACCATGCACTTCAAAATATTAATTACAATTAGAGCTTCTCGATGTTACATAGAAAAGTTTTAGAAGTCAGAAGAATGTGTGGGAAAAAAATGAGGAAATAAATGTTAGTGTCTTCACTGGTGAATGTTTCAGAGCTCTTTGATATACTGGCCTGCATATGGATGTCTGACGGGAGGTGTGTTAGTGCACATCTGATGCATCTGAACCTGTTTGATCAAGGTGTCCCCCATTTTTATTTTAAGAAGACTCTCAGAGTCTATGGAGAACCCTTTTGGAGATATTCTCTCTTGCTGAGATAAATAAAAAAGGCCAGACTGAAAAGTCCTCAGGTCTAAATTATTAAGATATTTAGAGAAATAAATTATCAAGATTTAATATCTATATAAATAGCTTTTACAAAATAACATTCTTGAAATGTCTAAGGTTGATCAAATACACCTATTCTCGTTTAAAGTTTTTCATACTAACCAAACCATGGCTTAATGCTCTTGGTCGAGTAAGAAACAATCACAGTGTTGTCATATCAAATTACTTTCAGACCCAGAATGACAAGAACCTAAAGTAATTATGTGACATAATCTTTTATAAATCAGTGTAACTAGGCCTTCACTAAGTAAAACAACTGAATATGTTGGTAGAGATAAATATATAAATTATCATTATTATGTATATAATATATATCATTATTATGTATTATATAATATATATTTATTTCAGGGTCCTGTTTATAATGGGCAGCAATAGTTAACAGTAGGCTATAGAGTTACTGAACTCAAAAATCATGTCTTTATTTTTCACTTTTGTTTTCTCTATAGCAGTTACACAGTGGTTTGTGTAGAGTAGGTAGTCAGTAAATAGATGATATATAAAAATACGTGGGCCCTGCAAATCTCAGTGATAGAAGAAAGAGAAGGAGGAGGGAGGGAAAACAAAGGTCATACCATATCTGCAGTTAGTCATTCCCTAAGTAATTTTTTTAATATCTTCAGTTTCCAGACTCTGTGCTAAACCCTAATACAAATAAAAATAAATAGCCTGGACTTGAGAACACCTCAGCTAGTAGAAGAGATGGATATTTTAATAAATAATACATTGACAATATGATAGGTCTGTGATCAAGGTATGCAAAAACATAATGAATGTAAGGAGAGACCAATAACCTCCAAGCACAGAAAGAGGCTTTCAGAAATAATTCTGTATTGAGTAGTAGTAAAGGATTGCATTAATTTGAGAAGAAAGGGAGCACATTCCAGACAAAAGACATATTATCAGCAAGTGCAGAGAGAACTGAAAGGTGTATTAAATTCACGAAACTATATATTCAAGAATGTAGCATCGGAGAGGTGATGGGGCTGAGGGCTAGGTGGGGTATGAGACATTTCCAGATGCTATGCTGAGAACTCCGACACTGGTCCTATAGATTCAAATTCCCGTATTCATTTGATCAATAATGATTCATGACATGGATAAAAAACAAAAATCCCTCATCAGAGACTTACTAATTGCAACAGAAAATTAATTGCATCAGAAGAGACTATTATCAATCAAGACCAAAGTAATATCACAAATATATAACAAATGAATGGGATAATACATAATGCGTAAGGAATTTATGCCAGCTTGATCCAATAGACATTGTTCAATTTAAAGGAAAGTTTATAAACTATGCATATTCATTAATGGCAATATAAAGTATGATCACATTGGTGACTTCCCAGAATTCTTAGCTATGACATGTCATTTCAAAACAACCTCCTTTTGTAGGTAATTCAAAATGGATTACTGATGGAAAACTCTTGTCACCACATTTTTTTCGTTGTTGTTGTTCACAGAACAGGGTTTGGGAATCACTGCAATAGAAATGAGAGAAGAATAGGAAAAGCAAAGAAGTTCACCTCAGCAAGAAGATACACTCCGTATGAAACCAAATTAAAAAGCAGTAATGTCCAGAAAAGCCCTAATGAAATGAAGTTACTAATAAAAATTTCAAGTACCACTGGAGGACAAAATTTGAACTTTTTTTTTTTTATCAGAAAAGGTCTATGATACCTACAGTATGACTGTCTGCCCCTTTATGACTGGCCAGATCCTTACAGACAAGTGACTTGGGAAGGAAACCCAATTTAACTTTGAATTACTGCCTTAGTTAAGAGAAAACTTTTAAATAGGTAAAAACATAAACAAGAAAATTACCTTTAAAAACAGATGGAAGATGGTCAATTAAAATTAATGGCTATGAATTTTAACTTATAATTATTATTCTCTAGTTATTCTGTTGTTTAATCATTGCTACTTGCCATGTTTATAATGATACCAAGAAGATAGTAAACTTTGGAGCTAGAGACAGCAAGAAAAACATCCCAGGTCTATCTGTCTTGAATTATTTTCCTGACTACTCTGAGACTTAGTTTAGATGGTTTTATTAATCTTCAAAATAAATAAATATTTATTTCATTGTTATTTCAAATTTTAAATGTTATTAACATTATGTCTGATACATGCTTTCTTAGATTTCCTACAGAAACAAACCCTTAGACACGAATCAGAATTTAAGTAGTTGATTTGGAATGTGATCCCAGAAAACACTTGTAGATAATTGCAGAATTGTGAAAAGTAGAGGAATAAATAAAGTCAACAAATATTTTATCATGTCTGCTATTACAGAAGGTACCACTGCTCAGATTTGCTGGGTACTCTGTGAGACAATATCAAATGTGCCTCAAAGTTGTTTAAACAAAGGGGTGAGAGAAATGGGAGGTTTATCCACTGAGTTCCCTTTTATTATTGGCTGATGCCTGCGTTCCTACAGCCAGGGAGTGGGAGGCAGGTGTATGCACTCCATCAGAGCATCATAGCTGCTAAAAGTTAAAATTCATAGTCATTAATTTGAATTTTCCATTTTCTATCTACTTGCCTTCAACGAGTGAAGAGTATAGTGGAACACTGACACCATCTTCTACAACTACCAATTCTGTGGGTAGGCACTAGGTGTTAGTCAGATTTATATTCCCAGTGCATGCCTGTCATGATAGATACAAAACAAATAGAGGAAAGAAAAAATGAATGAACGAACATTATTTTTGAAACAGAAATAGCTTTTTTCCCAGAACATTGAGTTTACTTCTCGGAGGTATTGAATGCAAAAATAAATATTAATCACTTATAGCTGTAGAAATGTTATGAAATTGTCAACATGTTCTGAGAAGAACTCATAAATCTAAAAAGCTTAAAGCCTTTGTTATTAGGCATATGTTCTCATAGTATCCACATTTAAAAATCCAGAGCAATTTGCAAATTCACCAGGTAAACAGAATTTAAAGTAAGTTATTTAGCTCATAGTAGGTCACATTTAGGTTTTCAGGTAGCAGAGAATTTGCTCAAAATATTAAAAATATAATTACCATATGACACAGCAATTTTATTTTATTCTATTTATCCAAAGAAATTAAAAAAACTAATTAAAAAAGATATATGCATCTTTACGTTCATTCACTGCAGCACTATTTACAGTAGCCAAACTATGAAAGCAACCTAGGCATTTGTTTTGTGTGCATGTATGTGTATATGTCTGAAACAATGGTCCATAGCTTTCATAATATTTTCCAGTGGATCTCTGCCCCTCCCCCCAAATGTAAAGAAGCCAGCCACTTTCAACACTGGTCTTATTTGGTCACACATTGTTATTTTCTTGTGGTTGCCCAAGACACTAACTGCGACTCACAGCATTCTTTCTATGAGAAAATGTGTTCTGTTAGAAAACAAACTTACCAAGAAAAATGGTGCATTCCATCTTTTTTGTAAATCCAGGACTGCCATTCTGCCAGGGCTACCACTTGAATAGGAATACAATATGAGAGTTTCATACCAATCCTACCCTCCTCATCCCTACACATTTCTTCCTGCCTCTGATCTCCAGTCTCAAGGGGTTCAGCTCTCACATTCCCCATCTTAGGGTGCAGGGATTCTTAAATGCAAGCAATATAAAAATATGACATTTTTAAAAGAAAATTATTCTCATACACTGTCAAGAGTAAGCTTTCAGCTCTAATAGCCAAACTTTATTCAATAAAAATGCTCATCCTTTGTGATATAACAAAGGAGAAATTTTGCTTCCAAAACTAGTAAAAAAGAAATTTCAGTTCATTAGATTATATAGGAACATTAATGTCAATTAGTTTTTAATTTTTATTATATTTTACTTGACGCGTATGTAACAATATCTATAAAAATAGTTATAAGGCTGATTGATAAAATGAATTTGGTTTATTTTTACATTCTAATTTTCTTGCTCTAACCAGTTACCCACATAGTTCTCTGAGCAGAAATGCATTACCTAGCATTGATGCATCGAGCCCAAAGATGACTATTCCAGGAGCACTTTAAATTTTTAATCTTTATGCATGCATTCTAAACTCAATTGGGTTGCCTTTTCCTCAAATGAGGCCCATGTACACTTAGGCAGGGCTTGCCTGCTACACATACCTACTAAGAAGCTGTCTATTATCCATGCTTGTTGCAAAACACATGTGATCATTTCTGATTACCATGCCAAACCCTCACCTCCACCCCAGAAAGAAATAGAAAGAAATATATTCTTTTCTCTTCATCTCTAGGCTTCCTGAATCCACAATCCTGAACACAATCCTAGATACACAATCTATTTCAAATAGAAACAGAAAATATTTAACTGACCTTCAGAAAGACCTGATTCTTTTCTGTTAAATATCATACATTACTATTTTTCAAGAAAAAGGAAACTCCTTTAAAAATGTGTATGTTAAAGTATATTTTGAAAATAATTAATGTCAAAAGTTATTCTATTTTTTGATTGTATTATTGCCCTGAAATAAATTTGCAGAAAAAATATTTGGGTATTCTGTGTGATTAGGCTGGGCAAGTCTTTTTAAATATTTTTTTAAGACTAGGCTTTAAAACGTTTGTAACTAAGGCAAGAAAAAACCTGCTTACATATGACAAAGAAGATACAAAATATAACCCCTCTAGTAGGTTTTCCATTTATCATTTAAAGGTATGTATACAAATGGCCAAGAGATATATGAAAAGATGCTCATCTTCTTTAGTTATTAGAGAAATGCAAATCAAAATTGCAATGAGATACCACCTCACACCTGTTAGATTAGCTATTATTAACAAGACAGGTAATAGCAAATGTTGGAGAGGCTGTGGAGAAAAAGGAACCCTCATACACTGTTGGTGGGAATGTAAAGTAGTACAACCATTATGGAAGAAAGTATGGTGGTTTCTCAAAAAACTGAAAATAGAACTACATTATGACCCAGCAATCCCTCTACTGGGTATATACACCAAAAACTCAGAAACATTGATACGGACACATGCAGCCCCATGTTCATTGCAGCATTGTTCACAGTGGCCAGGGCATGGAAACAACCAAAAAGCCCATCAATAGATGACTGGATAAAGAAGATGTGGCACATATACACTATGGAATACTACTCAGCCATAAGAAATGATGACATCGGATCATTTACAGAAAAATGGTGGGATCTTGATAACATTATATGAAGTGAAATAAGTAAATCAGAAAAAAACAGGAACTGCATTATTCCATACGTAGGTGGGACATAAAAGTGAGACTAAGAGACATTGATAAGAGTGTGGTGGTTATGGGGGGAGGCAGAAAGGGAGAGGGAAAGGGGGAGGGGAGGGGCACAAACAAAACTAGATAGAAGGTGACAGAGGATAATCTGACTCTGGGTGATGAGTATGCAACATAATTGAATGACAAGATAACCTGGAGTTGTTATCTTTGAATATATGTATCCTGATTTATTGATGTCGCCCCATTAAAAAAATAAAATTATTAAAAAAATAATAATAAAGGTATGTAACAGGTTAACCCATTAAAAGCTTAAAACGATGCTGAGAGGTATATTCTCTTATTATTTATATCTCAGAGAAAAGAAACAAAGGGGTAGTAAAGCTAGTCCAAAGCCATACAGTTAGGCAGTGGCAGTACAAGATTTTGAAGCAAGGAAGTCTGGTGTTATAGGCTAGACTCTTAGCCATCACCTCGCCAGCCTTTGAACCAGCTAAGGTGATTAGTTACGGGAACAGGAGTGAAGCTGAGCTAACAGGTGCTTCCCCTTTAAGAGTGGCATCAGGTAGGTGGTAAATCAGTGGGGAGACAGGAAGTGCTGGAGTGGGTCTGCTCAAAAAGACCAGAACGCCTCCTGGTGAGTCTGGAGTGCACTGAAGGGTAGAGATGGCAAAGCAATCTTGCAGGCGACTTTCTGTTACTGAGGAGAACAAGAAGATGCTCTGAACCTGGGGCTGGAAGGAGTGATAGTTGAAGTTACTGTGCATATCAATCACCTATGGTTCTTGCTAAAGTGCAGGTTCCTGGGCAGTACTCTCAGGGATTCTAGAGGAGGCCCTGGACTTTCCATATCTGACAAGCACAGCAGAGGACACAATTAGCTTTCTGACCACACTTCAGGGAGAAAGCCATAAGGTGATCATGTGTTTTTATGTTATCAAAATTTTCCACAACTTTAACATATATAAAGCACTTAGAGCAAGGCCTGGCACCCAGTAAATCTTGGGAAAATGAGCTAGCATAATAATCTTACCCTGGTCCTCCTTACAGACCATAACTTAACTGGAGGAAATGGACCCTTCTTGAAATGAGGTAGTATTTCCCAAGGTATAGGACTCTGAATACTTCTCAAATGATGCCCTGTAGGCAAAAAGACTTTTCTGCTTATCTAGAGGGACAGTAACTGCTCAAATTTCTGACTTTGAATGAGAAATTTCCAGTGATGTGACAAAGTAAACTGGCACTGAACCAGAACTCCAGGATCTGGGAAGCAATATAATTGTGTAAATGTCTCAGTGTAGCAGGCTACATTCCAGTGGTGGCTAAGGGAAGGGAAGAGGTGTAAGAAGGGAGAATAGTAAGATGGGAACATCACTCCAGAAAGAGCGTTGTGTATGCATTGCCATGTGTGTTTAACCTTCTCTTATTTCTATCTGGCCTCACCGAGGCAACAGCCATCAAGGACATGGAATTCCTACCTCCCTCAAACAGTGTTGTCCTTGATAGTCATGTCTTTATTCCCTAACTTAGCAGCTAACCAAGTGAATTTATAAATCTTTTGTCAGAATTCAGAAGAAAGTTCAGCTGCCCATATCAAATTCTAGGTCTTCAAAGTGGGTGCAATTTGGATTCATGGAATCACTGAGTACTGTTGTCATTTGTACTTGGACTTAATTGCATACTTATACGTCCAAAGTCATGGTCTCTGCTATTCATAGCACCATGAATTTAGTACAGCTGTACATTGGACTCAGTAGGTTATAGGACAAGTACTCAGATTAAAACAGCACAGAAACCTGATCTATTAATTTGCTCATTCTTAAATCTGTTTCTGTTTCATAGAAGATCCTGCATATTATTTGAGTATTGATTAAATGAATGAGTACAATGGATGACAAAACTCTCAAACAGGAAAAATATTTTTTTAAAATAAAGATAACCAAAGTTACACATAAATGTGATTAGCATGTTATTTTTGGAATGGGTGTATGAGAAGTATTTATTATCCCCATAGTAGATATAAATACAAAGCTACTTAAGGATACATTCTCTACAAAGGTCCTAACCCATGAGAGTATTTTGTAATTAACTACGATGAGTATAAACTTCTATAAATGCATAAAACATGGTAAAGGAAAATAACTGATAACTTCACTCAATACAAGAAATCGGAGAAGCTCTAATAGATCATCTGATGCTAAAGTGAAATCTCATGACAAGAGGAGAAGTACTTTTACTTCTAGATAAGATTAGATCATGGATTCCCAAATGCTTTTGCTGTAACATTTAGATAAAATATGAGAAATTACAAAATCATATTCTTCTAGACATTGGAAAGCTGAGTAAACAATGACGACATGAAGTAAGGCTCTACATTTGAAAGGCAAAGTCAAATCTGTGCTCCACAGACATGTTCTCAGTAGCCCTGGGAGTACAAGGCACAATGAAGCAGACAAAAACGGAGTCTTTCTAAAACTGCAGCCAAGCTCTTACTTAACTCACTACGTGATTTGAATGAAGTTATCATCTTCTCCTTCTATCAGACTGATTTCAAAAATGGGGAGAAGAACACTGTTTTGTTTTTAATGATATGTCATTTTTTAAAGTAATGTTGGGACACAATAAAAAATTAATGGAAACATGAAGCAATGAGAAAATGTGTCTAAGAAATTATATAGTTGAAGCAGATCTGTAAATGATCGAAATGTTGGACTTAGTATATAGGGATTTTAAAATAATACGTTATGGGAAACAGAACAAAAGCTGAACAAAAGAAAAAGATGGAGGATTTCAATAAAGAATTGGATCTATACAGTGAATCAAATGAATATTCAGGTTGGACATAACAAAAGACAAGATTAGTGAATTCATACAGGCATAATAAGTTTTACTGCACTTTGCTTTATTGTGCATCACAGATAAGGAGTTTTTTACAAGTAATTGATGCAGCAAATTTCATCAGTCTTATTTTAAGAAACTGCAGCCCTACCCTAACCATCAACAACCACCATCCTGATCAGTCAGGAGCTTTCAAGATCAAGGCAAGGGTCTCCACCAGCAAAAAGATTATGACTCACTGAAGGCTCAGATGATAGTAAGCATTTTTTTGCAATAAAGTGTTTCTTAATTAAGATATGCACATTTGTTAGACATATACTATTGCATACTGAATAGATTACAATACAGTGTAAACATAACTTTTATGTGTACTCGGAAACTGAAAATTTCACTTGGATATTCTCTATATTGCAATACATGCTTTATTACAACAGTCTAGAACCAAACCCAGAATATCTATGAGGTATGCCTGTAATTAGAGTTTTAGAGGTAAATGAAAGAGAATATGAGAGAAGGAATATTTGAAGAGACAGTGGTGAGAATTGTCCAAAACTGGAAAAGACTTTAATACACACTTCAAAAAGCTCTGCAACCCCCAAGAAAGAAAAATATAAGAAAAACACAAATGGGTACAGTATAATTTCAAATGCTTAGAAAAAGACAAAGAAAAAAATCTTAAAAATAGCAGAAGGAAAACAAGATGCCTTACTTTTAAAGACACGAGAGTATAAAAAACAGCTGACTACTCAATAAAAATGGTCAAAACAGAAGTCAGTGAAATAAAATTCTTCAAGTGTGAAAAATACAAAACTGTTAACATAGAATTGTATGCTCATAGGAAGTATCCTTTAAAAATAAAGGCAAGATAAAGATTTCAGAGAAACAAAAGCAGCCTTCCAAAAAATACTCAAGAGATTTTAGGGAGAGGGAACTACCCTAGATGGCAGCCCAAAGTTTCAGAAAGGAATAAAGAGCAATAGAAAAAGCAAATAAGTAAGTAAATATATTTAATATCAAAACGTATATATAAATATGTTTTTAAATAAGTTAAAAAATTACTAGAGAAAAATAGCATATTAAAAATATTGATTAAGCCAGACCAAGCGGTGGCACAGTGGATAGAGCATCAGCCTGGGACACAGAGGACCCAGGTTTGAGACCCAGAGGTCGCCAGCTTGAGCATGGGCTCATCTGGTTTAAATGCGAGCTCACCAGCTTGAGCACAGGGTTGCTGGCTTGAGTGTGGGATCATAGACATGGCCTCATGGTCACTGGCTTGAGCCTAAGGTCACTGGTTAGAGCAAGGGGTCAATGACTTGGCTGTAGCCCACAGCAAGACACATATGAGAAAACAATCAATGAACAACTAAAGTGCTACAACAAAGAATTGATACGCTTCTCAGCTTTCTCCCTTCCTGTCTGTCTGTCCTTATCTGTCCCTCTCTCTATCTGTCTCTCTAGCTAAAAAAAATAATAAAAATTTTTAAAAATTGATTAATCCAGAGGAAAAAAAAGGAATTAAAAACAGATAAACATAAAATAAAAATAATCAAACAACAAAATGGTAGATATAAGCTAAAGTACATTAAATATAAAAGGACTAAAGCAGGGGTCCCCAAACTTTTTACACAGGGGGCCAGTTCACTGTCCCTCAGACCATTGGAGGGCCAGACTATAAAAAAAAACTATAAACAAGTCCCTATGCACACTGCACATATCTTATTTTAAAGTAAAAAAACAAAACAGGAACAAATACAATATTTAAAATAAAGAACAAGTAAATTTAAATCAACAAACTGACCAGTATTTCAATGGGAACTATGGGCCTGCTTTTGGTTAATGAGATGGTCAATGTCCAGTTCCATATTTGTCACTGCTAGCCGTAACAAGTGATATGACGCACTTCCGGAGCCGTGATGCATGCATCCCGCGTCACCAGAAGTAGTAGTATATGTGAGCGACTCCGCGCTTTGCGGCACTGCCACAAAGAGTGCTCCTCTCACTGGCCACCAATGAAAGAGGTGCCCCTTCCAGAAGTGCTGCAAGCCGGATAAATAGCCTCAGGGGGCCACATGCGGCCCACGGGCCATAGTCTGGGGACTCCTGGACTATAAAGACTTCAAACAAAAGACAAAGAATTTCAGACTGGATTTTTAAATCTCAGATATATACTGTTTATAAGAGATAACATCAAAATATTAAGAATGTTAAGAATATTTAAAAGTAAAAGAATAAAAAAATGTCATTTTATCAGTATAGGACACATTAGGTATTAAAGTCAAGGCAAGAAGTATCACTAAAGATAAAGTGACATTTTATAATGAAAAAGCCATTTCAATAGAAATACAAAAACCTCAGAAAATTATAATAAATACACATTTTATAATTAGGAAGTATTCTTTGATTTTATGAGATGTGGTGGCTCAGAAACCAGACCGCTTAGAATATAGAGACTAATAAAGGTGAACAAGGACAGGAAGTATAGCCCATGCTGTCAGTGTTTAGATAAGAAGGAAAAGAAAGAGATAAGTCATAACCTACCAGAAAATGAAGGTCTTGTAAGATGTGAGAGGTTTTTTTTTTTTTTTTTTTAATAAATTTTTATTAATGGTAATGGGATGACATTAATAAATCAGGGTACATATATTCAAAGAAAACATGTCTAGGTTATTTTGTCATCAAATTATTTTGCAAACCCCTCGCCCAAAGTCAGATTGTCCTCCGTCACCCTCTATCTAGTTCTCTGTGCCCCTCCCCCTCCCCCTAACTCTCTCCCTCCCTCCCTTCCATTTCCTCCCTCCCCCCCCATCCTTGGTAACCACCACACTCTTGTCCATGTCTCTTAGTCTCATTTTTATGTTCCACCAATGTATGGAATCATGTAGTTCTTGTTTTTTTCTGATTTACTTATTTCACTCCTTATAATGTTATCAAGATCCCACCATTTTGCTGTAAATGATCTGATGTCATCATTTCTTATGGCTGAGTAGTATTCCATAGTGTATATGTGCCACATCTTCTTTATCCAGTCTTCTATTGAAGGGCTTTTTGGTTGTTTCCATGTCTTGGCCACTGTGAACAGTGCTGCAATGAACATGGGGCTACATGTGTCTTCACGTATCGATGTTTCAGAGGTTTTGGGGTATATACCCAGTAGAGGGATTGCTGGGTCATAAGGTAGTTCTATTTGCAGTTTTTTGAGGAACCACCATACTTTCCTCCATAATGGTTGTACTACTTTACAGTCCCACCAACAGTGAATGAGGGTTCCTTTTTCTCCACAGCCTCTCCAACATTTGCTATTACCCGTCTTGTTGATAATAGCTAATCTAACAGGAGTGAGGTGGTATCTCATTGTAGTTTTGATTTGCATTTCTCTAATAACTAATGAAGCTGAGCATCTTTTCATATATCTGTTGGCCATTTGTATCTCTTCCTGGGAGAAGTGTCTGTTCATGTCCTCTTCCCATTTTTTTATTGGATTGTTTGTTTGTTTGTTGTTGAGTTTTATGAGTTCTTTGTAAATTTTGGATATTAGGCCCTTATCTGAGCTGTCGTTTGAAAATATCAGTTCCCATATAGTTGGCTGTCTGTTTATTTTGATATCAGTTTCTCTTGCTGAGCAAAAACTTTTAATTCTGATGTAGTCCCATTCATTTAACTTTGCCTTCACTTCTCTTGCCATAATCCCCTTCACGATTGCAACAAAAAAAATAAAATACCTAGGAATAAACATAACAAAGAACGTAAAGGACCTATATAATGAAAATTACAAAGCATTGTTAAGGGAAATCGAAAAAGATACAATGAGATGGAAAAATATTCCTTGTTCTTGGATAGGAAGAATAAATATAATCAAAATGGCCATATTACCCAAAGCAATATACAAATTTAATGCAATTCCCATCAAAATCCCTATGAGATTTTTTAAAGAAATGGAACAAAAAATCATCAGATTTATATGGAACTATAAAAAACCCCGAATAGCCAAAACAATCCTAAGGAAAAAGAATGAAGCTGGGGGCATTACAATACCTGACTTTAAACTATATTATAGGGCCACGATAATCAAAACAGCATGGTATTGGCAAAAAAAATAGACACTCAGACCAATGGAACAGAATAGAAAGCCCAGAAATAAAACCACATATATATGGTCAAATAATCTTTGATAAAGGGGCCAACAACACACAATGGAGAAAAGAAAGCCTCTTCAACAAATGGTGTTGGGAAAACTGGAAAGCCACATGCAAAAGAATGAAACTCGACTACAGCCTGTCCCCGTGTACTAAAATTAATTCAAAATGGATCAAAGACCTAAATATAAGACCTGAAAAGATGTGAGAGGTTTAAGTGTAAGTTAAGCTTGCAACATGAAAGCCTTTGAGACTTTCTGAAAATAAAAATCTTGCTATTGAATAACACATTGTTCATCTGTGTTGCATTGGGTATAAGAGTAGGTTTGTATCACAGAAGATGCCTGTCTTTTGTATTCACATTTGTTGTTACCTTCAATAACTCTCTTATCCTCTGAGCTTCTATTTCTCCTTTTATAAAATACAAATATTAATACTGACCTTATAGAATTATTGTTAGAAATAAAAATAATTTTTACAGAAAGGTGTTTTGTAAATGAAGGTTGTAAGTGAGATAAATGCTGCTTACAAATCTAAAAAGAGACATAATAAAGAATAATGATTAAAGTATTAGAAATTCTATTTCCTTTAGAATTTAATAAAACAAATATTTGCATACATACTGTACTTGGGACAATTTCTATATTTTATTGCTGTTTAGGTTCTTTGTTTATAAAATATAGATACTATGTGGTGCTGAAATATTTCCAAGACTCCTGCATGCTCCATCATTTGTATTCTTTGATGTGCCTAGGATCCCAGAGTGTGCTTCACCATGTAAATGTTACATCTCTGTCATTGTGATCTCTTTGCCAATTAGAGCCATTCTAGTCTGGAAATCCCATGAGCTCTGATAGCAGTTTTTGGCCTTCTGCAGAATGATAACCAAAACAAAACACAGTATTTGTAGAAATAGATTCCTATTTGGTATTACGTTGTCACAGAGCATAACTGGAAATATCCCAGCTATCTCCCCACAGATGACAGAAGCAAAGCAAAGCACTGAGGTAGGAAAGCTGCTAGGCAGATACAGGATCCAAGTTATAAAAAACTAACATCTCCACTACATAAAATATTAAATCCTTAATGGCATGTTTCTGACATTTTCAGCAAATTCAGAGGCACAGAGAATGGAACACAGCATTAAGTTATATATCAAAACACAAGGAATAATCCTGGCTGATGCGGAAGTCACTTCTCCTCAATGTCTTGTTTTACAGGACTCAGGAAATGCTTCAAGTGGTTAGTGATGCAAGTGGGGGACACCATCATTTTCTCTGAGAAAAGTTATCCTCAATTTATCTTGGCTGCTCCAATTCCTCAGCATCCCTTGCTGTGTAATTTCTATGAGAGCTGAGACACTTACAGTGGACAAGCAACCTTCTTTCTAACTCTCACCATAAATAAAAGGAAAAAACATTGAGTACAGTAAGAAATAAGCAGAGTAGATGCTGAGCACACTGATATTAGAGTTAGAAGGCAAAAGTCTCTCAATGTTGTAAACACCCTCAATGTTATGAAAACACCTTCAAGTTTGTATTCGTAGGAAAATTACACACTCTTTCTTCACCTCAATGTTCCCCTCTCTAGTTTTTTAACTGAATCCATGGGGCACAGATGACAAAATGGTTCTATTATGTCATTTTAGCTAATCTGAAACTAAATAGTCAAGAAATTCTTTGCCCTAATAAATTAGGTTAAGGTCAGCCACAAGAAAAATTTGTGTGTGATTTGAAAAGCAGCTATAAAGAAGTAGCCATTGTACTCTAAGGGTTACACATTGCTTGGCAGATTTCAATTTGTCCTCACATTAACATCTCTCCTTGACAATTGGTCCTATTGAATCCCAACATCTCAACAATCTAAGGCCAATGAAAGTAGCTTCATTGAGAACTCAGAGAAGCAATAGCCTGAAGACCCAATAACTGTCATAAATTTCTGCATCAGTCGGACATCAGTACCCAGAAGTGCTAAGCTTCCTGCAAGTTCCAAAGCACTCATTGATACCAGGATTAATTAGGAACTTTTCTCCGATTTTTTACAGACATTTGTTTCCTAGCTCTTCTGATGATGGTGTGAGGCTTGTTTTGCATAACAAATTCCTTATTCCATAATATTTTCAGTAATTCTGCTTGAACCCCAATTATTATAAAAGTTAAAGTGAAATAATTATTGGTAAAGACAAAAAGGGTTTTATTTTGTTTTGTTTTAATTGTAAAAGTAATAATAATAATCTTGCAAGTCTATGCAGACAAAAAAACAAAAATGAAAAAGAAGAAAACATTTAAAAATATCCTAATGTAAATGTATTGGCTTGGCCTAACCTCATTTGCATGATGTGGGGCAAGAAAACAAATGGTGGTTCACACGCAATATTACTAAAAATACATTATAAATTGAGCTAAAACTTCCCAGCAAAATGAGTTCTATTTTCCTAACTTGAAAATTACATCTTCAGGCCCTGGCCAGTTTGTTCAGTGGTAGAGCTTTTCCCCTTGTGTGGAAGTGTCAGGTTTGATTCCCAGTCAGAGCACACAGGAGAAGTGACCATCTGCTTCTCCAATTCTCCTCCTTCTTCTTCTCCTCTTCTCTTTCTCCTTCTCTCTCCTCCTCCCACATACATGGCTCCATTGGTTCGAGTGAGTTGGCCCCAGGTACTGAGGATGGCTCCACGAAGCCTCCCACCTCAGGCATTAAAAACAATGAGGTTGCCAAGCAATCAGCAACAGCTCCAGATGGGCAGAGCATTGCCCTTGTGGGCTTGCCAGGTAGATCCCAGTCAGGGCATATATGGGAGTCTGTCTCACTGTCTCCCACCCTCTCAACTTAAAAAAAAAGAAAAGAAAGAAGAAAAAAATTATATCTTCAAATTTAAAAAAAATTGAAAATATACATAAAGTTACAGTTTTTTTAATGTGGTTTAAATACCAAATTAGACAATTTTTGTAGTCATTCTAGTTATTAGACACATTTTTAATCATTTCAATTTGAAGAAACACTGATAAGGTAGGAGAAACTAAAATTTTCAAAATTCTTAAATAATAATAAAATTTACATATCACATTTAAGCATCATAATGAGGGCAAACAATAAATTGTCCCTATGCATAAAACATGACAAAATTTTTCAATTTTTCACTATTATGAAAATCATGATTTTTACTGTCTTTAAAAGTATTAACTAGATCCTTACTATAATGTAAACACTAATGTAAATTATAGCAATTTAGTTTTACTTTAAGAGAGTTGCTTATATACAAATTTAATTTCAATCTGGATTTTTTATGATGTAAAATATTCTTTGGTTTCATGTGTCACTGCTGTAAATATCACTAATTCACCTGTATTTGAGAGTAGGATGGTGTAATAGTTAATTTTATGTTTCAATTTAACTGGGCCATTTGTCTGTGAAGGTGTTTTTGGATTAAATTAGCATTTGAATTGCTGGACTGACTCAAATTGATGGCCCTCCCCAGTGTGGATGATCTTCATAAGAAGCACTAAGACCCAAAGAGAACAAAAGACTGAGGAAGCAAAGATTCCTTCTCCTGCTCCCTGATAGTTGAGCTGGGATTTAGCTCTTCTCTTGCCCTTGGACTGAGATTTATACCTTTGGCTCCTGCGATTCCTGGCCTTTGGATTCAGGCTGAAATGGCAATACCAGTCTTCCTGGGTCTCCAGCTTGCAGACTGTAGATCTGGGGTTTTCTCAACCTCTGTGATCACACAGGCCAGTGGTTCTCGAACTTTTTGAAGCTGGAGCACATTTAAAATCCTACAAAAAATTGTAGGCACACTAAATACAAATTTCTAAAAAATATGTTATAATAATTAAGTCAAATATTAAAGAAAAAAATATAAAGTCCAAGCATGCCTTTATGGTAATTAAACAAAATAAATACAACAACATTACATTTATTCTGACATTAAAAAACATTTTTGTGTTACATTTTTTGTATTATGCTTTTTAGAATTCATAAAAAGAGAGGTTAAAATAAAAAAGGACAAAAAAGTTATCTTCTTATATATATAGATAGATACATTCTCAGTAAGATTTAGTAAATTCGGCAGGTCCTAGTGCAAATGTGTTAATTTTTTCATTCTTGTGTTTATGAGAAACATGAGCCTGATGTGTCCTAGCAATTTCTTCAATGTTTGGGCATATATTTAAAAGGCAAACTCTCATTTTCTCATCAATATATTGAAGAATTCCTCTCTTTTTACTCTTAATTGTGTTGAGGGTAGAAAATCCTAATTTACATAAATAGGATGTTGAAAATTGTAGTAAAATGTTCAAAGTTTTTTAGATATTGCCACCTAATTTTCTTTTATAGAAACCCAAAAGGCTTCAAAAGACAATTCCTTATGTTTTATCATCAATCCATGATCAGTGGATATAGCTGCCAGTTCTTCTCTGTTAATGTTAAACCAAAATCACTTGGAGATTCCATGAATGGGTTTCTAATCCAATCGTATTGTTCAGTGTTAAGTGATAGAAAATGCTATAAATTAAATTCTGCCTATCAGCCTTCAAGTCCTATTGTATTTACACTTAACTTCTTTTTACTTCCAGAATTGGATTCTTCAATATCACACTCCTTTTTGAGAAATCTATCCATTTTATTTGGGTGTATTTATCTAAAAATAATATAATGATGTGTTAATAATAAACATAATAATGATGTGTTAACAAAAAGAGCAATATTTCTGTAATAAAATGGAATAATAGAGTAACTATATTTATTTTTATATCTGGGCACATGCCGCAAACCAGCGCAGCTAATAATTCCAAGTCCCAACTGGGAACAATGCAGAATTAAGAAAATACACAGAACTAAGAAAATATCAGGTCAGGAGGGTCCTGTAATTACTGCTGGCAAGAACAAAGCATGCCCAAAAACCGCATCTTGCTTTATTTATAGGGTAAAATGAGACCATTAGCAAATCAATGGTCTCTGATCACGTTTCCAAGGCAACCCAAGAATTTTACCAAGTGGAGAAAACCTCCACCATATATATCATCTTAACTTTACACCAAACAAAGGATAGAAAAAACTTGCCTCTAGTCTTTCCAGGGAACATGAGGGGTAAACAACCCAGCACCACAGCTTAACAGCCTTTTGCAACCTAATCAGGCAAGCGAGGTGGGGGGTTGGGCAGATTGTCAGTTTACAGCCAATTCCCTACACCCCTGTACCCCAAAAATCTAAACTCCAAAATCCCTGTTGGTTTCTTGGTCCCCAATAGGCACATATTTCTATAGAATACCATAGGGCACACCTGGAAATTTACTAGGCTGCACCAGTGCACCATAACACACACTTTGAGAACCACTGAAATAAGCAATTCTTCTCAACCATAAATGAATGTAAAAAAAATGCTGTTTCCCTGGAAAACTATGACTAATATAGATGGTATAGTTTGTGTCTGAGAAAAGATATATTCAAGAAAAAATAGAAATGTCAGACAAAATACAAAGAGTTTTTATTCAAAGGCACCAGAGAGCTGTGAAAGCAAAAAGGATTAGAGAGGCTCAAATTGTGGAGATGCAGGGATCCTAGAGAGACAGCTGACAGATCATCCACTGCTTCTCCCCTGGAGCATTGTGGCCAATGTGGACAGACTGACAGCACAGCCTGGTTTTGACACAGGGACTTATTGGGGAACAGGAAGATTGACAGAGCTTTCAGTGGTCTCCTGGTTCTGTAGTGACAAAGAAAATGAGACTTGAGGAGTTTCTAGTGCAAAATCTGTCTATCTCAAAAGATATGTCAAATCTTAGTGGTGATAAAGGGAATTTATTGTAAGCTCTCCCCCCTGAAACTAGAGTCACTCACTATTTCTAATTAATATTATAATGGTGTTTAGAAGAACTACAATAAAATTTTTAAAAGAAAATAAAAAGTGTTAGTACTGAAAAGTAAAACTGTCATTCTCATATGATTTGTAATTGTAGTAAATCAAAAGAATCTACAGGCAAACTATGAAAATAATAATCATTAAATTGCCATGGCCGGTTGGCTCAGTGGTAGAGCGTCGGCCAGTCATGCGGGGGACCTGGGTTCGATTCCCGGCCAGGGCACATAGGAGAAGCGCCCATTTGCTTCTCCACCCCCCCCTCCTTCCTCTCTGTCTCTTTCTTCCCCTCCCACAGCAAGGGCTCCATTGGAGCAAAGATGGTCCGGGCGCTGGGGATGGCTCCTTGGCCTCTGCCCCAGGCGCTAGAGTGGCTCTGGTCACGGCAGAGCGATGCCCCGGAGGGGCAGAGCATCGCCCCCTGGTGGGCAGAGCGTCGCCCCTGGTGGGTGTGCCAGGTGGATCCCAGTCGGGCACATGCGGGAGTCTGTCTGACTGTCTCTCCCCGTTTCCAGCTTCAGAAAAATACAAAAAAAAAAATAATAATAATAATCATTAAATTAAAATTAAAAGCAAAACAAAACAAAAATACAATTGTTTCACAGAAATTGTCAACAATTTGGCAATTCTACATGCCAATGTATCAGTTAATGTCCAAAAACTTAGTGATTAAGAAACACAATTCTTAACAGCAACAGTTTGGTTTGTATAAGCTGAGTGCTTCCTCCAGTCTTAACTCACTCACACCTCTGTGGTAAGCTGAGCACCTGAGGGCTGGTTGGCTTGGTACGGCCATGGCTGGGATGACTCACTTCTGTTCCAGTTGCTCACTCATCCTCCAGCAGGATCCTGGACTTGCTTACACAGAATCTAGGACGTATTACTAGGATATCATTCTGTGTCTGTGTGCCTAAGCCTAAAACAAACTCAATATCATTTTTACCACATTTAAGGGACAAAGAAAATCACAAGGCCACCTAGATTCTAGTGGTAGTGAAATAGACTCCTCCTCCTGAAGAAAGGAGCTAAAGACTCATGCTGCAAAGGATATGACTGAAGAAAGGGGTGGAGAACTAGAGTGATACATGTAATCACTTAATATTACAATCAGCAAAAAACCCAACAAAATTATATAAAACATTAAATATACTGTACTAAAAAGAAGAGAGCTAAAGAGAGAAAGAAACCTGAAGACCTTCAGAGTTTATCATTGCATATTTAGCAGAATACCAATTAACACTTGTGCATGAGGAAACTCCCAAAGCATTGCTTATGTGTGATGTCAGCAGCTATATTAGCCACAGACCTTCATTTTATTGGCATGCAGTCACCTTTTATTTCAAGGTCTTAGGGCAGGAGATGTAGGAAAAGCATCCATTTCTTTATGGTCTAAATCAGTGGTCCCCAACCCCCGGCCCATAGACTGGTATTGGTTCGTGGGCCATTTGGTACTGGTCCACAGAGAAAGAATAAATAACATGAAACATTGTCAGAATAACAAATTTAAATATAGCCGGCATAATGAGGACATACTTGTTCCTCCTTTAACTTAGCCAAATAAATATCGTAAGTTTGACAATTATATTTAAAATTACCACAGTTTTTACTCTGGTCGCATAATTTTATTTTGTGCATTTATCCATCCCACTCTAAAGGCCGGTCCATGAAAATATTTTCTGACATTAAACTGGTCCATGGCCCAAAAAAGGTTGGAAACCACTGGTCTAAATTATGTAAGTGACAAGAACAGATGTTTAGGGTTATGTTGGGCAAATAAGTTTAATGTGATTTTTATGCTCACTTTGTTAAAAATGGCACTGCCCACTTGAGTGGCCATCGCCCAGGGGATACGGTTAATTACCCTTCTGTTTGGGAAGGGGCTTGGTTATGTTAATGTGTGCTGGTGAAGGGCTTTTGCACCAAAAAGTTTTAAAAGGAGGAGCTAGGAGGCCATTTTAGAGAGGAGGAGAAGACCAGGTTGTGAGAGAGAAGCCAGCAAGATGGAGGCATGCAGATGGGGAAAAGGAGGTGGTTGAGATTAGTGGGCCTTTGATTCTAGAAAAAACCAGAAAGATTCTCCTGGTTGTGGAACAGGAGAACATGTGAGCTGGTTTTGGTGCCTGGTATGTTTGTTTTTACTCGTTGGCTGGTATAAGTCTAGAATAAAGGAAAATGGCCCACCATTTTTGGGCTCCGTATTGGATCCACCGGGTACAAAAACAAACTTCGGAGACTTTCAGGAGCTTAGATCGTACTTTATTGGCCAAGTTTAACCTGCGCAGGGGCGAACTCCCCAGATGTCCTGAGACACCATACTCACAGGGAGATGCAAATGGGAGTTGCCCCTGGTGCTTACAGCCAGGTCCTTATATATCCTAAGTAAGCAAGCATTTACAGAAGCAGATGTGGCATTTACCTATTCGCTAAGGGGTCTGCACGCAGCATAGCAACAGGGGCTGGCTTTAGCTTAGTGGTGAATTTCAAACATAAACTTCTGATAAGGGTCTCTGACCAATGGAATGCAAACGTTTTTCCTCCTTTGTGCTGATCTTCTTTGTTCTCAGCCTCACAGGGGCTCTATCCACACCTCCCTGTTCTGGCTCCTTCAATAATTACACTCTGGCAGTCTCAGCACCCCTTCCTGAATCTAACATTCCCCATCTCTTTTGGGCATAAATCAAACCCTTGATTCTTCATCAGTGGGAAGAATGGTATAAGATTGGGACAGAACCATTAACTTGACTACATCTATTCTTTCTTTAACATAACTGAGTAGCTTGTTGAACAAAATGGGCCCTAAAGACAATAGGCACAAGAAACCAATACACGAACCTAGCAAAGGGAGAAGGTAAGGCAAAGCACAGTTGAGGCTACTCCACAGGGGGCTTTCAAAGACCTCTCTTCTTCTTTTACTAGATCTTCTTGTAGCCTTTTGATTTTGTCTCGCACTATACCAGATTTGTTGACATAGAAGCAGCAACGTTCCTGTAAAGCCAAACAGATGTCTCCCTGCTCTGCTGTAAGTAAGTCTAAGCCCCTTCTATTTTGGAGGACCATTTCTGCTAGAGAATCTAACTGATCTTGAATATCCTGGATAGTACTGGATATAGCTTGAATATCATCTATTAGCTTGTTAGAAAGCTTAGTATAGGAATGAACGGCCACCCCTAGTCCAGCAGTACCAGTAGCTACAGCCCCGGTAATACCCAGGCCTACTAACAATGGAATGAGTGTAACAGCTCTCTTAGAGCGACCTGCGATATAGTCTAAAGTAGGGATGGGGACAGGCTCATCCCCAGGTATAATGTCTATATCTGGCAATAGAGTGGCTAGCACACAGACCCCAGTCCAGTTGGTGGGCAAATAAGAGAAAGCTAGATTACCTCCACATAGCAACACTTGTCCCCTGACAGGGCAGAGGGGGGAGCTGGAGTTAATGAATTCGCTACAATTAGCAAAATCCGCAAACCCAACGTCTATATCAGAACTGTTACTTTGTGGATGACTTAGGACGCAAGAAACATTGAGGAAGTCTATGGGCTGAACTCTAAAAGGAGTGTTAGCACTGCAATTAGGATATTGGGTAAGCATAGACTCATTGAACGCTGCTGGTAGAGCGATTGGCATGGGTGTGCCTAGGGTCATACAAAACCAGCAATCAGCAGCTAGAGTAGGATTCAAGGCATTAAGTGCCTGATGGGTAGCTAGGAGTATATCAGAGGACTGAGTGTCTAAGTCGACACCTCGTGCTTTTGGCAAAGCCAAAGGATGATAATTAATTTTGGGGTACATAAGGTTAATAATTTGTTCAATTCTTTCTTGCACTATAGATTCTCTGATAGTACCTTGGGGTCCTCCTCCATCCGAAACATGTAGAGTGGATTTCTTAGACCAACATACGGGCTTGCCGCGCGTCCCTTTGCACGAAGCCTGCATGCGGCCATGTGATCCTATCTCCGGGCTCGAGTTCTCTGAAGGATGGCAGTGAAGTAGGTAGTATCATAACTAGTGCATTCCTGAAATTTCTCATAACAGAAGGACTGCATTTGATCATAGAAACTAGTGCACTCAGCAGGACAGGGTCCTGGCTTGCCTTGAATAGGGGAATTATGTGGGGTTTGTTATTGCAGACCCACTCTTGGGTGATACCTCCCCCTATACCCGGTGTCATGGCGAGGAATGCTATTTTGCTATTACAATCAACCTGCCTTGTGTATTTCTCTGGTCTACTGGTAGTGGTTCCTCCTCTGCAGTCACAAGGGGAGCCATACAGTGTCCTGTGTAGCTCTTCCGCATTTGGTGCTGGCCCCAATCCTCCCTCTGTAAAATTTAATAGACACAGTAGTCCTCCTAGGATGTGGACGAGAACCGCAACCTTAAGGGGTCCTTGGGATTTGCGTGGACTCTCCATTTTCTCAGGTCCAAGTCCTGGGCCCCTGTTATCTCATCAAGCTGGGCTGGTTTTATGTGGGAGAGGTGGACCCAGTAAGGTTTTTCAGCTACCTTGATAGCTGTGGGTGTACTCAGGATCACCTGGAACGGTCCATGCCAACGCGGCTCAAGGTTGCCTCGTCGGTGGTTGAGAATCCACACCCACTGTCCAGGCTCTGGTGGCTCCGGTAGTCGGGAGCTATGTTTCGCATTCTATTGGGCTGATCTCTGGAGGGCCCGCACCTCACTTCTGATGTGTTGCAGGGCCTGCAAGGACTTGAGGAAATTATGATTAGAAATCTCTAGTTCCCCTCTGGTCAATCGAGGTACAAGGGGCAAGGGTTGCCCAAATAAGATTTTATAAGGGGTCCATTTATTGAGATAGGGGGTACATCTGGTTCTAAAAAGGGCGAAAGGGAGGAGCTCAACCCAGTTTTCGCCGGTCTCCCCTCTCAGCTTAATTATAGTTTCCTTCAGAGTCCTGTTCATTTTTTCTACCTGTCCCAAACTTTGGGGCCTATAAATGCAATGCAATTTCCAATTGATACCTAACTTAGTGGCTAATTCTTGAGATATCCTAGATATGAATGCAGGTCCATTGTCTGATCCTAGGGCTAGGAGAATGCCATATCTAGGTATGATTTCCCTTAATAAGACTTTGCAGACTGTGGAAGCAGCCTCTCCTCGTGTGGGGAATGCTTCTACCCATCCTGAGAAGGTGTCTATCAATACTAATAGATACTTATAACCTGACTTCCCAGGGGTCATCTCTGTGAAATCTATTTCCCACAATTCTCCCGGAGCTTTCCCCTGATACCTTACAGCTGTGTCCTGTGTGCGTGTCCCTGCCCCTTCCTGCCAAGGGGTCAGTGAGCACAGCGCCACCCATGACACCGAGGGGACCAGCAGGTCAAGCACAGGCTGCTGCCTGCCACGACTGAGGGAGAACACGTCTGACGTCACAAAGGCTTCTACGTGATGGAGCCTCCTGGTGCGTTGAGAGTGGGCTGCCCCCAGCCCTGTCCTCCCTCCTGGCCCGCCTCAACACCCAATGGGAACCCTGCCCTACTGGGACCCCTGACAGTCACACCCCTCACTGTTTTGTGTGCATTCTGTGCATTCACTCTGGCACAGATACTGCACCTCGAGACAATGGAGTGGACAATATCCCTGATGTTGGGCCCTACATAATACTTCCTGATAAGTTGTTCTAACTTATTCTGCCCTAGGTGAGTGCTAGTATGAATATCTCCTACTAGTTCTCTTACTATTCCCTGGGGTAAATAGAGCCGGGAGTCAGGAAGCTCTATCCATCCCTGCTGGTTTCTCTTTCCCTTCAATTGTATCCCTTTCTGCTCTTCTTCTGGGGAATATCTAGGATCTGGAGGTAGCGTTGGCTTAGGCAATAATGGTAAAAGGCTTTCTTGTGGCCCAGTGGCTGCCTCTCTTGCAGCTGAGTCTGCTAGGTTGTTACCCTTTACAATAAGAGAGTCCCCTCTTTGGTGCCCTTTGCAGTGGATGATGGCAACTTTGGTAGGTAGCCAAATGGCGTTTAGGAGGGCAAGAATTTCACTGCGGTTCTTAATGTCCTTTCCCCCTGCTGTCAGGAGGCCTCTCTCCTTATATATGATCCCGTGAACATGGGTGGTGGCGAATGCATAACGGCTGTCAGTATAGATGTTGGCAACTTTTCCCTCCGCTATCTGTAAGGCCCTGGTTAGTCCTATTAGTTCTGCCCTCTGTGCAGATGTCCCTGCGGGCAAGGCTTTCTGCCATAGGACCTTATCTCCCGTGGTCACTGCTGCCCCTGCATACCGCTGTCAATCCTTGATAAAACTGCTCCCATCAGTAAAGAGAGTCAGGTCTGCCTTCTCGTAGGCCTGATCCCTTAAGTCCGGGCGGGAGCCAGTCACCGTGTCAAGGATTTGCTTGCAACTGTGGGCCAAAGTGGAGTCCGGTATTGGCAACAGGGTCGCTGGGTTCAGGGCCGCAGTTTTGAGGAACTGAACAGAGGGAGGATTCAATAGCTGAGCCTGATACTGCGTTAGCCACGCATTAGATAGCCACCTGTCAGGAGGTGCTCGCAGCACTTGCTCTATGTAGTGTTCCCCAATGACTTGGATGTCCTGCCCTAAAGTTGATTTACTAGCCTCTTTGACTAGTATGGAGGTGGCAGCAAGTGCCCTCAGACATGTTGGCCATCCCGAGTCTACAGGATCAAGTTTCTTGGACAGATAGGCGACGGGCCTCTTCCACGGCCCAAGTTCCTGGCTCAGTACCCCTAAAGCTACACCTCCCTTTTCTGCTATAAATAGCTGAAAGGGTTTGGCCAGATCTGGCAGGGCCAAAGCTGGGGCAGCCACCAGGGCCTCTTTAAGCACTTGGAATGCTTGCTTCTCCTTATCTGTCCATGTGAACTGCTCTTCCTTATGCCTGGTTAGTTCATGCAGGGGTTTAGCTAGTTCTGCAAAGCCTAATATCCACAGTCGGCAGTATCCTACTGCACCCAGGAATTCTCGTACCTGCCTCTTGCTAGTAGGCTCGGGGATCTGCAAGACCATCTGGATTCGCTGGCTGGACAATGTCCTTTGCCCTCCCTGTAAGTTATACTCCAAGTAACTTACAGTTTGCGTCACAATCTGGGCCTTCTTGGCGGAGACTCGATACCCCATTTGCCCGAGATCTTGAAGCAGGTCCGAGGTAGCTTCCTCACACTCTCCTTCGTCCTTGGCAGCTATGAGAATGTCATCTATATACTGGAGCAGTACAATCAACAGATGGGAGGAGCGGAAAGCCTGCAGATCTTTGCTGAGGGCTTCATTAAAAATGGTGGAGGAATTCTTAAACCCTTGTGGTAGTCCAGTCCAAGTAAACTGTCCCACCAGTCCATTATCTGAGTCGTCCCATTCAAAGGCAAAGATCTCTTGGCTCTGAGGCGCCAGGGGAATACAAAAGAAGGCATCCTTTAAATCCAGGACAGAATAATAGGTATGAGTTGGGGGCAATGAGGTCAGTAAGGTATACGGGTTGGGCACCGTGGGATGAATATTCTCTACCTGCGCATTTACTTCCCGCAAGTCCTGGATCGGACGATAGTCTTGGCTCCCTGGTTTCTGGACAGGAAGCAGCGGGGTGTTCCAGGCTGATTGGCACCTTCGGAGGATGCCTGCCTCCAGCAGGCATTACAAGTGCTGGGCGATTCCCTGTCTAGCTCAGGCTGAGACCGGGTACTGCCTGATTCTAACCAGTCTAGCAGTGCTAAGCAGTTGCACCAGGACAGGCGGTTGGTAAGCAACCAAACCTGGGGGGTTGGTTTCTGCCCAAACCTCAGGTACCCGGGCACACAGGGCATCTGGAACCCCTTCCTCGGCCTCCTTACCTTCTAGGACGGTGGCAAGTAAGTGTTCTTCAGACAGTGGGACAGTTACTTCCATGCTGACCTCTGCCTCTTTGCTCCCCCTAGGGTTTTCCTCCCGTCGGAAGGTTATGGTGGCCTGAAATTTCTGCAATAAGTCCCTTCCAAGCAGTGGGTAAGGGCAGTCTGGAATGACTAGGAAAGAGTGGGTGATGGTGCCTCGACCTAAGTCAGTAATTCTTGTGGTGGCCCATGGGTAGGCTTCTGCTTTGCCCATTGCCCCTATTATCTTAGTAGTTGCCTTCTGCATCTGGCCCTGTGGTTTCTTTAGGACTGAGTAGGTGGCTCCTGTGTAGACTAGGAAGTCTACTGACTTTCCTTCGACTGTTAAGGTGACCATGGGCTCCTGGGAGCCAACGGCAATGGAGCCCTGGCCCCGTCAGTCTAAGGTTTGGATCAAGACCTCTGGGGCTTGTTTTGGCCTCTGGCTGTCAGCCGTCAACTTTGGGCACTCTCTCTTCCGGTGTCCTTTCTCCTTGTAATAGGCGTATTGATCCTTGTCTATTTGCTGTCCTTGGCCCTTCCTCTGTCCCCCTTTTCCTTTGGGGGGAGGTTTCTGAGCAGCGATCAGGATCTTGGCTACCTCCTTTGCTCTGCCAACCTCCGGATCATCCCTGTTGATATATACTTTCTGGGCTATTTCTAATAGCTTACTCCTATTCTCTCCCTCGAACCCCTCAATCTTCTGAAGCTTTTTTCTTATATTAGAAGCGGCTTGAGTCACAAAGGCTATGTTTATTAGCCTCTTGTTTTCTTCTACTTCTGGGTCTAAGGGGGTGTACACTCTAAATGCCTCCATGAGTCTCTCTAAGAAAGCTGCCGGGGATTCTTCCCTCCCCTGGATGACCTCACTTACCTTGCTAAAGTTGGTTGGCTTCCTAGCTGCTGCCTTGAGCCCCCTCAACAGAGCCCGGCAATACTGGAGGAGCACATCCCTTCCCCCAGCAGTATTAGGGTCCCAGGTAGGAGGTTGAGATGGGAGAATGTCTTCTATTTCCCTTCTTCCCTCCCGAGTTTCCCTTTCCTCCCCCAATACCACCTTAGCAGCTCCTCTCATTATTCTATCCCTTTCTTCAGAAGTGAAGAGGGTTTGTAAAATCTGCTGACAATCATCCCACGTAGGCTGATGAATCCTAAAAATGGTCTCAAGGAGAGATAGTAAACCCTGAGGTTTCTCGGAAAATGGGGGATTCTGATGCTTCTAATTGTATAAATCACTGGTGGAAAAAGGCACATAAATGAGGCGAGGAGGTGCCCGTGGACCAGCATCTGGTGCCAGCGGTGCCTCCCAGAGGGGCAAGATGGCTGCCCCTCCCCCAGAAGGAGGCATAGCCGTGCCTCCCACTGAAGGAGGGAAAATGGCCGCACCCTCTGCTGAAGGAGGAATGGCTACGCCTCCCACCGAAGGAGGAAAAATGGCCGCACCCTCTGCCGAAGGAGGAACGGCCATGCCTCCCACCCCATAGACTGCCCCTCCTCAGGTGTAGGGCGGACTCGAGAGCTCGCTCACGTCCTGCTGAGAGGAATCTGGTTCCTCCTGCTGCTGATAAGGTGGAGGGGAATTCACTGGGTCTAGGTGGTTCTCCGGCGGTCCAGGCAAAACAGGGTAAAGTCTGGATGGTTCACCAGGCTGTGTCCGGGAATGGGCTTCTCCCTTTTCCTTTTCTTTGACCCTCCCAACTTTCTTATCCCCCATAGCAAGACAAACTGCTCGCCTGCCTCGTTGGCTGTCCTTCAGACACTTTCTGATGTACCTAGGCCGCTCGGTGGCTATATCTACCCACACATCTATATACAGGTATTGGTCTGGGTGGGGTGCTCTATAGACAGTGGCTCTAACAGCAAATAAATTTGGAAGGTCAAAAGTGCCCTCTGTGGGCCATCCCACATTAAACGCAGGCCAATCTAGCTGGCTCAAGGTTTGGAGGAAACCTGGACTCGGTGGCGGACCTCCATACCCCTGAGCCCTCTTCTGGAAATCAGAAAAATTCTTCAACAGGCACTTGAGCAGGGATCCCAGCACAAATTCCTGTTGTCCCATATGGATGACTCAGGAATAATGAGAAAGGGTAGGATACAGGCAACACACACTATTAACACAAGAAACACACTTATCTCTCTCACACTCAACTCAGTCATTCGAGCTCAGACAAAACGCAGCGCAGTGCAGCACAAAAAGGATTCCTAATGTGACCAGTCACTCCTAGAGTTAACAAATCCAAATATCCAAATTTCAGAGGGCGGCGTCCTGCCTCTGAAAGCCCTGGGTGGGTTACCGGCAGTGTCCCACCTACCACCTCAGGAATGTGCGCTGTAGAGCTCAAAAGCCAACCCAAATGAGGATCCTCAGTGAATACTTACTCAGCTTGAGCCGTTACTCTGGTCTCCGACCCAAAACTCTGCCAAGGGAGAATCCCGGATGAGCCCCCAAAATATTGGATCCACCGGGTACGAGAACAAACGTGGGAGACTTTCAGGAGCTTAGATGGTACTTTATTGGCCAAGTTTAACCTGCGCAGGGGCAAAATCCCCAGATGTCCTGAGACACCATACTCACAGGGAGATGCAAATGGGAGTCGCCCTTGGCACTTACAGCCAGGTCCTTATATATCCTAAGTAAGCAAGCATTTACAGAAGCAGATGTGGCAGTTACCTATTCACTAAGGGGTCCGCACACAGCATAGCAACAGGGGCTGGCTTTAGCTTAGTGGTGAATTTCAAACATAAACTTCTGATAAGGGTCTCTGACCAATGGAATGCAAACGTTTTTCCTCCTTTGTGCTGATCTTCTTTGTTCTCAGCCTCACAGGGGCTCTATCCGCACCTCCCTGTTCTGGCTCCTTCAATAATTACACTCTGGCAGTCTCAGCACCGCTTCCTGAATCTAACTCTCCACTGATTCATTACCATCTGTTCGAATTAAATGGGAACCTACAGGAGCCATGCAGCTGTGATGCTGGTCGCAACTATTGGCTTTACAGGTTACAGGTGATAAGTGCCAGATCCCAAGTGACAGATGGCTTAGGTGTTTTATATTCAATAAATGTCTGTGCTGTGACATGCACTACTCTCTTAAACACAGGACCTAGAGCAGGGACTATCCTTGCCCAGGTCTAAGGTGGTCCTGATTCTGTTTAGAATTAATTGGTACATTTGACCATGAAATAAGATGTTTAATTGGTTGATTGATTGATTCTACTACTACTTTTATCCATTGCTTCTAAATATTTCTCCCCTTTGTTAGGACATTTCCTTATAACATTTTATTTCTTTCCTGAGTTGCCATCAGATTGTATCTAAGGATGTTTAAACTTCACTAAAAAAGGAAAAAAGGGAGGGGAGTAAGAAACTCATAAGAAACTTCTACGTAAGAAACTTTCAAACCTGTGAGAATTTTTTATGAGTTTATTTGAGCCAAACTGTTGACAATTGCTGGGAAACAAAGTCGTAACTAATGAAGAAAATGCTCCAGGAAATAGAGGTTTCACCACTTCCTTTATATATTAGAATCAGGGGAGAAGGTAAGGGGTTACATGAAAAAGATTGGTAATAGATTAGGGAGGTGGGAGAAAGCAAAGGAGGGGTAATCTCTGGGATTGGATACAAAGTAAAAATGTATATACTGAAACTTCTTTTACATAGGCAAGAATAAGATTGTTTACACATAATCAACCTGATAATGACAATGGGTTGTTGGTTTCTGCTCTGTGGATGCCTGCCCTGAGGGGGGCAGGAAAAGAAGACAACCCTTAAATTTCAAACACATATTATCAGGTACATTATTGTAGATGCAAAAGAAAACAGGCTCACTTAGGGAAGCACTGACCTTTGTTAGAGAAAAATACTGCCCTAGGATATGACTAACCACCATGAGCTAGCTGATTTTAGTTAGAAAGTTTCAATCTCAGTCTATCCTATGTGGTTACTTTAGGTCTCTGAGTTTGCAAGGCCACTATGCAGACTTCTCCAAGTTTATCAAGTTCAGTATATGTTTTCTTTTTTGTCCACAGGAGATAGAAATAATTTGACTCTAAATGTGTACTAGGTTTAAACCCATTGGTTTGTTGGATCTGTTTTAATTAACTGTTCCCCATTTTTGTACAGCCTATAATATACTGCTGACAAAAATTAGGGGATATTTCAAAATGAATATGAAGCAATGAAAAAAAGCATTTTAATTTTTTTATTAAACAAGAACATCAGAAAAGCAAACGACAAACCAAAGAAAGTTGTTGGATTATGCAAATGAGAATCAAAACCAACTTTTAGTTCACTGGTGAAAATGCACTATACAAAAGGCTGAAAGCACTATCTATCTGCACGTTTCCTGATTCCCTAATTTTTGTAAGCAGTATATATAAATCTATAAAGGTCTAAACTGAGATTTTTTGGCAGTTTATGTTGATTCTTAAGAGCCAGATTCAGGACCCCAGAAGAAAACAAATGCTACGTGGCCAATTCACTGCTAATTAGACATGTTTGCAAATGGGAATTCCTTATATCATGGGCATAATTCACTGGAGACTGAGTATGGAGAAGTAACCTAAGGAAGGAAGTTAGACTCAATGTGATAAGTCACTAATTATCACTTCTGCAGGCAGGGACCCTCCAAGATCGTCAGAGGAAAGCATGGGGTGGGGGGGCATTGCTGTGAACTGTGTCCATCAGCCAGCGCCACCCACCTGCTGCAGCTCCCACCACTGGAAGAGAAAGGCCTTTAAAAAAAAACTTGTACCAGTTCTGTGTGCTTGAAATTTGCATGCTCTGAGGAGTTTCCCGCTTAGCCCAGACACCTGCAGAACAACTGCTAGCACAAAACCCACATGACTTGGCCTGGGGTCAGGGAGATACAGAAATTGAGAGGAAGCAAGAAATGAGAGTCCATGTATCACTATAGGATAGCAAGATGTGCTATAAGCAACTTATTTCAAAGTAAAAGAGGAGATGAACAACTTTATGAACTGTAGAACTGTGCATAGAATATGTCATATTAAATGTTCTTTAAAAATCAGTTTAGAGGCACCCAAAAGATTATGGAAAATTGAAAAATAAAGCCCCCCTCCCCCAAAAAGCCAGTCTGACTCATCTAATTCTCTTCTATAACAAAGTGAGAGGGCTGCTGAATCCATAGTTATAATTAGCCTGATTATATCCCAAGGGGACTGACCACAGTAAAGAGGCAAAGCATGTCAATTTTATTAAATTTTTAGTCCTGGGCCACTTGACAAAGGTCTTTAAAATGAAGAAGAAAAGAAAGGGACAGGGTTTAGCTTAATCTTGCATGTACAAGAGGATTCTTGTGTGCAATGCTTGCGTCATCAAGAGAAAGTAGTGGTATGCATTACTGTGTTAAAATACAAGAATGGCATGCCTGTTTCTCTTTCACATCTTTACTAATTACTTAGAAAAGGGTCAATTATCAGACTCTCACATATGAAAGGGAGCATGTTTTTCCATCAAGTCTGCTACTCCTATTCTTGGAATATATGTCTTTTCTCCTCCTCAAGCCCTTTATTTTCCCAAACATCACATATTTATTTGGTTAAACTTTCATTGAAGTATTATGTTAAAATAAAACTCTTTAATTAAATAAAGCAAGAAAAATGCTAAAGGGTTGTAAGGTGTCCCAGTAGAGCCTGAGCTCTACATAGACTAGGTGTCCCCAATTCAACTTCCCCACACAGTGGGACACCCCGGCTTATCAGCAGGGCTGGCAGCCTCTTCCGGACTACTCTTGAGGTGGCTATGAGGATTCTACTTATCAGTGCTGAGACCAACTGCCACCAGAGAAAAGACACGGCCGACTGACACACAAGTTAGTTGCAAGAATCACTCAGGCAGTTTATTACTCACAAATCCTTTTGGCATGCCTGGGGCCCCATCAGCTGCTTCTTTGGGCTGTCAGAGCAGCGTGGAGACAGTCGACGTTCAACACCAGAGTCTGGATGACTACTGCAGCAGGGGGGCCCTCAGCTTTAGTACCTTCTCTGGCCTACACCTTCTAACAGGTGTCAACAGGATTCTCACCTCAAACCACCTTTTTGGGAGTTCCTCACAGGGAGCCCTTTTATGTTAATCTAGTGAAATGTTACATTAAGCCATTTTTTAAGATGTTCCTAGGAAAGCTTCTTGTTTATATTAACTTACAGAGGTATGACATCAAGCCACTTCTTATCTATGTATAACTTCACACACACGCTAACTGGACCCTGCGAAAGTCCCAGTCTGTTTATCATATTTGTACACACTATATTAATTCCTATCCAGATGGCGTAACTTTATTTAGTTTTTTAATTGATTTTAATATTATACCTTAATTACTTTTATATAGCTTCCATATTTTTTTATATTTCTACATATTTAATTACTATAACCTTATATTACTGCAACAACAACAAAAAAGAAAATAAATTATTAAAGCTAAATTCTTATCTGTCTTCCTTTCTCTCTCTCTCCTTCTAGGTCTGGCCCTTCATCATTTCTTGCTTGAATCTCTGTAAAAGACTCGTATTTCCAAAGCAGCCTGTTTATATGCATCCAGAGTTGCTTTCAGAGATGCTCTGTAAACATAAATTGGACTGCTACTCTGCTAGCCAAAAAACGATTCACTGCTCTCAAACTTCTTACCAAAGCACATAGGCCCTTCACTGTCAATGCAATACTTTCCAAACTTACCTCCCACCACCACCAATCAACTATACATTTGATTTTATGGCTATATCAACCTTCTTTTGGTTTCCCTGATATTGCCAATATTAAGGGGCCTATTTCTGTGTATCCTATACAAAGGTAATTACAGACTGCAGATGATTAAAAGTATTCATTTCAGAAATCACCTCTCCACAAAACTATCTTTAATTGGTGAGATGTAATCTAAATTTTTATTTGAAGATTAGAAAAATCATGTACCTTTAATTTTTAAATTAATTTTTAAAATATTAATAATATTAATTACAGATTTGTAGAACATAGTAAAATATTTAAGTTTCAGAGTGTCACTTTTCTCTCCAACCTTTCTGTTACTTCAAACATGTTGTACTGAAAGTATATCACAAAAAATATGGTCTTCCAAGGGAAATTATTTCATGTTTATTTTGCATTCTCATCCTAGTTTAAATAAAATCTATTTATTAAATTCTACATGGTAGAAACCTTAATCTGAACTAATTCTGTGATTGTAGGTTTCAACTGCAAAAATATTTTATGAATCTTTTTTTTTAGAACAGTACATAGGCATCTAAACACCCAAGGAAAAAAATTAGTCAGAAGGACCTTTTGAAATACTATGGGGAATTGATTGCCTCCAGCATAGGATCTGCCTATGACATTTTGCCCTTCTAAGTATTAAATCACTCTCCAATATGAAAGTAAACACATAGTCACAAAAGTAAACATCTGGTTTCTATGTAAAGAAAACACAGATGATTTTTAAAGGTCGATTATAGAAGAATAATTTTTCTATTATCCATCTAGAATTTTTAAACAAAATATATGAGCAAAGTCACACATTTATGCTATATATTAATTTTAATGTAATTAAAAATATATAATGGAATCAATGTATAATATTTGGAAACACTGAGCCAAATTTTCCTAGCTGTGGGTGTAAATGGCTTTTTATCACTGCATAAAAAGAAGAGAACTGCCTCTCTCTTTACCAGTTCTATGTATTTCTAAAAGCTTACATATGTTCTGCTCTTGTTAGGATGCTATATGGACTGAATACTTGGTTCACAGTCTTTTGTTTTAATGGACTAGTTACATTGTTTAAAGTAAATTAGAGGAGGACTTTTTTGAAAATTAATCATGGTGTAAAATAAAAGGAAATATTACAGTACTTCCTAAAAAAGTACAGTTGACAATCTTACAATGCCTTTGTTTTTCTTATTTCTTGTCACATATTAGTAAAAATATCGTCAAAAACAGCCAATTGCATTTATGAATTTAGGAGCCACTGGACTTAGCTATGTTAGGCAGAAAGTTATTCAAGGTATTATACAATGCCTTTAAAGCTTTTGCTTTTGAGGTAATTGATTGTACAAAACTTTCATAGCACTACCGAAAAAAAAAAGTCTAAGAAGAAAGTGATTTTTTTCCAATAAAATAGATCTTAAATTGTTCTTCCTTTGCTACAGTTGTCATAGGAGGCTATTGATAGAGAAGGCTCATCAAACCAGGGAAAATGTAGCTGGCAGGGATCTTGGACACAAGGCTAAGACTATTGTGCTTATTTTGAGAAGGAGGAAGCTACATTACATGTCCACTCTCATAACCTAGAGGTAGGCTGCCTGCATTTTTCAAAGCTTGAGTTTATTGAAGGAAAGCAAGATACTCAATGGAAATTAATGAATTAAGAACTGTATGCTTAAAGACAGTGTCTCACCAAGTGCATAATGTGTTTAGAATATAACTAAAGCACATTTTTGAAATTATTATTATTGAGATTCTAAGAAAGTTGGAACCAGTCTGAGAGTACCACTCTCACTCTGAAATTTAGAGGAGAAGGTAGACTTCACTAGAAAGTGAATTCCTAACACTGTCTTAGAATTCCTACCACTTCCTCTGAGGACTTGAAAGTTATTCTGGGAGCCCTTTATAATTTCTTACATAGTAAAGTGTACAGAGTTCTCCTTTATTTTGGGTTTAGTCTTTCTCAATGAATCTTTAAAAGCTTTTTCAATGCATCTCTACTTAAAAGACCTTCTCTAGGAATTCTTATAAATTGATGCTTATTACATTTAAGAATTCACATCCAAATTGGGTAAAACCTAGCAGGTAACACTCAATTTTAAAAACTACTCTAACTAATTTTCACCATAAATATTTAATGCCCTATTTGTTGTGGAAGTGCTACAGATATCACCATAATAAGATATCATTTTATTTTCATAAAACCATGTTATTTCTACTTAAATTTATGTCTGTGAATTAACAGGATCTTTAATGCTGTCCATTTAACACTGTACTTGACCAGTCCACTCTCCTGACCTAGACACATGTCTCATGCCTTCTCCTTTCTCTTTAACCCCCAAATATTTCCTTACTGACGCTGAATTGAAATTGTGACCTTGCACCCTACTTCACTGAGAAAATTGAAGCCGTCAGAGGGCTACTTTCACTGCCCTCTGCTCCCTCCTCTGCCTACCCACCAGGACTCATCATCCCATTTTCTGTGTTGCTGTCTGCTATTTAAAATGGTAAACTTTGTTTTCTACATGTGCCTAGTGGAGCCTGTCACCTTCCATCTAGTCAAGGACATTGCTCCAGCAATTAGAATCTTTCCCTAATACATCATCAATATTTTCTTCTGTGTTGGATCATTTTTATCAGCAATATCACAATGAAATCTATACTTTCTTCATTTTGCTGCTAGCACATCACTCTCTTGATCTTCCTGCTACCACTCTGGTTTCTCTTGCTCAGTCTTTTTTGTTGCTCTCTCCTCTTCTTCCCACCCTTTCTAAAACTTGATATGCCCCAAGCCTCCTTGTGGGAGAGCTATAAAATGTCTGTCCTTCATATATACTTGTATTCTTTGTTTTAGCATTTAGTCTCATGGTTTTAAGTTCCAGCTACATGTTAACATCTCACCAAATTTCAGCTCACGGCTATGCCCCAGACTCAGAAATTCAAATACCTTTGCAACATCCACATTTGGATGTCCAATAGATATTTAAAAATTAATATGTTAAGATTATCAGAAAAATACATACTTAAATATTTAACCAGGTGGCCTTTATTTTTATTTGCTAAGTCTGGCAACCTTCCAACATATCCAAAGCTGAACTCTACCCCACAACTTCTCCCAATTCACATGAGGCCAACTCATCTTTTTAGTCACTGCGGCTGAAACCTTACAGCCATCCTTACTTTAGAGTCATTTTTTCTTTCTCTTTCTTTCACATTCCCCTTTCCACAGTCAATCCAATCTTCTGGGTTCTGCCGTCTGAATAGACAGAATCAGACTGCTTTTCACGTCTGTGTCCTGCGACTTCCACCCCACTACCAACTCATCATTATCTCTCTCCAGCCTCACTGAGGTTGACTCCTAACCTGGCCCCCTCTAGTAGATCTTACCCTTTTATAATCTACTCTGCATATAGCATCCAAATGATGTTCTTAAGACATGAGATCATGCTTAGAGCAAAAGCCTCTCTTAAAATGGGCTATAAGGCTCTCC
Source organism: Saccopteryx bilineata (assembly GCF_036850765.1). Classification (NCBI taxonomy): domain Eukaryota; kingdom Metazoa; phylum Chordata; class Mammalia; order Chiroptera; family Emballonuridae; genus Saccopteryx; species Saccopteryx bilineata. The sequence goes on along the minus strand of NC_089501.1, from coordinate 11,454,120 downwards.
TTGCTTTTTCAAACTTTCTGACCTCATTTTCTACAAATCTCTTTCCTAGCCTTGTTTACTTTGCTTCTTGAACACATGAGGAAAGCTCAGGCCTTAGATCGTTCGCACTAGTTCTTCCTTCTGCCTGTAGTGCTGTTTCTTCCAATATCCAAAAAACAAACTCTCTTATCTTTTTTAAATCTTTACTTTACTATCATATTCTTGTTGAGAGCAACAGGATCACTCTATTCAAAATGCAACTTGTTCCTCCTCTCTCGTCACTTCTAATGTCTTTATTCTGTCCTCTCTCTTATAGCATTTATCCTTCAACATCCTTTTTACTCAGGTTTATTGTCCGTTGTCTATCTTCCTTCACTAGAATGTAAAACTCACACTTACAGCGATTTTTCTCTCTGTCGGGTTTACTGTGTGTCCTTAGTGCTTAGAAGAATACCTGGCATGTGGTGGTGATCACGAAATATTCAGGGAATAAATCAATGAAAACTCAGTGTCAGATTGGGGTAATGGGGCCACATTTCTAAAGCAATGTTCAGAGAGTCTGCTAAAATTGCTATATCCTCTATTCCTTCCTGGAAGACACAGCAGAAAGGAAATACTCAATAGATTCAAATTTCCTGTTTCTTTCTGATACACTATCAGAAACAAAACAACTTCAAAAATACAGGCATTTGATTCAGAATGGAACAGGCCAATGAAAAGAGCCTGTCTCCAGCACCTTCACATGACACTGCTGGGTCTGCTTTCTTAGATATAAAAACAGAAACAGGAGGCTAAACATAGCAGAAGTAGAAAAACCAACAAGAGATTTTCAAGCACTTAACTATATAAAATACCCCCATCTAATTTCCTTTACCATAATGTTTATTAAATGTATATATTTGAAAATAGCTTCATTTTAAGAAAATATCACCCACATCTGGTTGCAATAAACATTTTTCTTATAATAATATTTGATTGAAAAAATTCAACACAATATAAAATTTTAGATGAGTCTACATCTATAAAACTCAGATAAAGTTTAAAAATCAGCTAAAACATATCAGCAATTAGAAGTTTAGTAGATCATAGATTTGCTGATTCTTTTGTTTTTAGCCCAATAGAATATTTATTTAACACATGACTACTGGCATTGTTAGAAGGCAGTAATGCATCTAAACCACATTTGCTTAGCCTAGCAAAATAATAAATTATACTGTGTTTATCCTTTTGTTTCTAAGGCCAACTCTTGGCTTTATTTAATACCCTTTTAACATACTAATAGCTCCTAATGGTCACATCAGCCATCAGTTAAACAAACCATTAGGTTGAGAAAAGAAATTCCAATAAAGACAATATACTAATTTGTTGATTGTTAATGGACATTAGCCCATTCAGGACCTTAACTTAGACATATAGTTTAACTCAAAATCTATTATAGCAGTTTTTCTGTATATAACAAAGAGGCTAATTCAGCATTCTAAATAGTTTTATTTCCAGAAGACATGCTACCTAGATTTTATATGCAGATTAGATGTTTTCGATCTACCACATACACATAAAGAAAAGAACCTGCCAAAAATAAACTGACTTTCAAATTACTTATTTTTCACAATGTTTATGATTAAGGAGAAATTTACATGTGTCTTCTTAATCTCTTTCTCAATTATTAAAGCACTGTTACTGCTATTTTAATTTTAAAGCTAGTCATTTCTGCTTTAGATTCAAAATATCCTTTATACAATCAAAACATCACATTACTATGCCAGAAAATGAAAGTCAAAGACAAATTTGTAAATAATATTTTGCTGTTCACTTCATGCTTGCCTTCACTGACAAGAGTTTAAATTGCTGAAGAAAAATTTTTTTCAGTTGCATTTTTCAACTACTTGGCTTTTTAAATTTTTAAATAGAAATGAAATTAGAAGACTATTTTCAGAACAGTTACTCAAAATCTGATATTTGAGGTAAGAAAAATTAATGCATAGTTCTTCTGTCTTAAAAGATAAGTTAAGATATTTCTGTGTTTCTTTTTGTAATTGAATTATTTTTCGTGTGTGATAATTCCCAGACTTACATAAAGCTACCCAGAGAGCCTTTAATTCAGAATAAATTCAATTACTGCATACATTGACAGACACCAAAGAACTCACGTGACTGTGGAAAATCACTTAATTATACTCATGTTTTACACAGATGCCATTCACATTATTCAGTAACAAGGTAACCAGTGCACAATTAGATTTGGCATGTAGTGTGAAAGCCAACCAATGAATGCACTTAGGATTTAACTTTTATTTTCTTCTGTCTTCAAAAAAGCTTCTTGAATGACAGTTGATGTGAGCCTGAGGATGCCTGGCATTTTGATGGTATTATCACCATACCATATTATAATTTATTATTTTAAACAATTCATGGTGCAGGAGTTTCAGAGTATTAAAATAACCAAGTATTTAGAAACCAAGTTTCTCAGCTTTAAAATTTGAAGGAATATCGTATGGACATGCTGTGCTCTCACAACAAATTCACAGGAGCTCCAAATGATTCTCCCTTGTGCCATTAAATCATTGAATTGTCTCAAAATTTAGAAACTAAGTGTCCTGGTAATATAATATCCTAATTATCATGATTGGAACATATGATAGCCCATGTAGACACATTTTTAAAACCATAATACAATATAGTGGAGAATACTTTAAAGTATTTCATATAAATTTTCAAATTTATTACATTAACTAAATAGAGCCCATAAAAAATTTTCTCCTTTTGTTTTTAAGATTTTATTTATTGATTTTAGAGAGAAGAGGGAGAGAGAAGTGGGCAAGAGTGGGAAGCATCCACTTATGGTAGTTGCTTCTCGCTTCTCATATGTACCTTGATCAAGGAAGTCGGGCGTTTCAAACTGGTGACCTCAGCATTCGAGGCTGACATTTTATCCACTGCACCCCCACAGGTCAGGCTTCTTTTTAATCTCTAAAAATTACTAAAATTAGATAACACTGGGTAGCAGCCCCTATATTTAGGTATTAAATTTGTAAAGCCCTTCCTGATACTAATTAGGAGCTTATTACTTGTCTATTTCAATCTATATACTATGCCTTAATGGTATATTACTGTTATTTCATGTATCATATTGTATTTTTAATGTATATTGAATCCCTATATATAATATACAGATATAGTTTTTAACTTAAATATGTAAACTTTCAACATATGATCTATTAAAGAAATTATCTTCCATTTTGAAATGTCATAATTAAATGCCATTTTCAATAACCTCAAACTAATCATTGTATTTACTAAAGAATTCAGTTTGTAAACACTGATAAAAATTGCAGACTTTACAGGGATGCTGTGAGAATTTAATACAATCCATAACATGGTGTGGTATTGAGACTCACTAAACTTTAGATAGCTCTCTGCTTGTAAAAATAGAATGGGTAGTGGAAAGTTTGGAATGGGAGAGGGTAATTATGTCATGCTTTTGGAAAGGAATAAACAAATTTTCACTAATGAATAAAACACAGCAGTCCCTTTTATTTACTCTTATCTACTGCTGTCTTTTATTCTACCTAAGAATCATAGTCATGTTTAACTTGTTATTCTCATTACAAGAAACCTAGCTGAAAACACAGAGTCCATTATTCATTCCACCATTGATATTGAAAAGGATAAGTTGGCAACTGTAATTGTTTATTCCCCATACTTCATTACAAAGTCACTATGTCGATGTATCAAGTCGGAGTAATTCAGTTGATTGATTTTAAATTATTATTGGATTCAATGGCCTTAAATTGCTTCTCTTTCCACAAAGCAAAGTTTTTTTAGCTGGGATATTCTGCATGACCATCATCTAAACTTAATCTGATTAATTAACTAAAATGCTGAGTTCTGCTTGTACTATAAAATCCACACTAACCATGATTATAAAAGGTAAATACAATCACTGAGGGGAAATGACAATGACTTAAAATATCTTATAGACCAGCTCTTGTTACCTACCCAACCCTAAAATCTTATTAGCCAAGTGTATATTAACCACAAGTCTAATCATGGCACCTTTGTCTCAGGCTGTGAGAGACAATCATGAGTTAATCCTTTTTTAAAAGGAAGAATTGAAAAACATTTCAAAAACATTTATCCTTTGCTCAGCTTTGTTACATTGTTTCTTATTCTGTACTTTGGAACTCATTTATATGACAGCCTCCCCTTCAGGTTGAAGTGGGCTGTTGCTTGGTACATCCTTCCACATCTGTCTCTAGTACACAAGCAGTCTTCTCTCTACAGATGTCTTGTGACCATGCTTTCTGTCTTCCTCCATGGAGTTTTACTTTATGAGCATTATCATTATTTGCTTATTCTTTCTCATTTCATTTTATTTATTCATGCAAGAAATATAATAGAAAACCTTGTTATATGCCAGTGTTATTCATAGATTATTGATAAAAAAACAAAGATTAGAGATAAAGAAGGCAAAGATGAACATTTTCAATACTTTCTGGCACAGAGGAAAACTGGATCTAACCCTTCTGAGTTCTCTTCTCATGCATTAACTTCCTGCATGGATGATCTTATTACCTATCTCATAAGAAGTTTTCAGAAAACGGCTCACCCAGAATATTTCCTAATTTGGTTAAAGAACTCCAATAAACTTGTTAAAATCTTGAAAAGTGACTCTACTAAAAATTGTGTAATGATTGATGGAATAAAAATGGCATTATAATATTAGTTCTTTCTTTTGCATGTATAAGAAATAACTAGAAATTACTAAAGTATGGTCAGTCTTTTTAGACTGGATAAGAGAGCTGGTTTTGCCTACAATTATAAAATGAAAAATACTGCACATTGTGCAAACATCCATAAATAATCATTACACTCTAAAATAGCCAAACTCAGTCAAGTAGGAAGTGAATCATTTCATTCAGCTGTAGGAGTATAGGAGAGGTCACAAATGGAAACTGAGAAATATGAAAATGTCCCTCTGTTCAGGTGATTTTTAATTTTCTAATTATATTTTTAATTGAAATTTTTATTTAAGTGAGAGGAGAGGAGATAGTGAGACAGATTCCAGCATGTGCCCCGACAGGCAGCATCTGAGGCCCACGCTTGGACCACCTGAACTATCCTCAGTGCCTGGGGCCACGCTAAAACCAATCTAGCCACTGGCTGTGGGAAGAGAAATGGGAGAGAAGCGAAAGAGAAAGGGTTGCTTCTCTGTGTGCCCTGCTGGGAATCAAACTCAGGATGCTCATACGCCAGGCCAACGCTCTATCCACTGAGCCAGCCAGACAGAGCAGAAATTTTATATAACATTCTATAATCGGTCTTTGTTTACAGAATAGAAGAGCTGATCCAGGTTTTCAGTATGGGAACATCCAGTGGCAGCTGAGTGATGACACTCCCGTTAGGTAGTGTCTCACCCTCACCACTCCTCGTTACCATGTACATAGCTTGTTTCATTCATGCCTATTACTTGTCTGATTTCATAGACATTTGAGTTTGTGGACCAAGCCCTACATTAGAAAATGTGATATAGAAAAAGGCCATTGAGTATTAAACTTCCAACTAATGAATTATGTGATTTGAGGAATGAATGTGAGACTCTCCCAAGTAGTATTCAGTCTCAAAGATATGGTATTGCTACCCAAATACTAGCATATCTAAGCTGCGGCAATGTTTTATAGTATTTCTTTTTTGTAAAGGAAGCATTCAATTTGAAAGTGGGAAAGCTGTAAGAAAGCATGCCGTAAAGTCATGCTTTCTTACAGCTTTATTAGATGTTTTTTAAATAATAGAACTCATTCATTCTCAGGATGAATTCTCTGAGAATCTGTTGTCAGTTTATATGGAAATGATCAGGCTAAAATGGTTTGTTATTGTCTAATATGAAACCAACAAGAGATAATATGTAACCAGCAAGGGACACCAGAAAAAGGTCAACTACAAAATGGCTTGTATCAGCTATGTAAAGGCATGGAATACAGGCAGAGCACAGTGCCTTCCACAGAGCAGACTTGTCAGTATATATTTTTGGATAAATGGATAGAAAACTTAACTAATCAAAAAATAAACCACAAATTGTGAATATTTGTTAGCAATTTCTTTCAAAGTTTACATTTATTCCTAAATCCCTACTAACTTTCAATTACTCTGAGAATCACATTGAAGTCTTAGCTGAACATTATTTCTATTTTGTTGAAGAGAACTTTATGTTTCACTTATTTATTAATTCTCTATAGTTTATTTCATAGGAACAGTTTAGTTATTCTCAGTTAATCCTTCTTTACAGGCCATTTGAAAAGGTACATTTAACAAGAAAACCCACCTTTGTTGTTTATAGACATTATTCTGGAGTATGGGTAGATACAAGCATCTCTTATTGTGTGGTACCTGATCTGGACCTATTTTCATTTAGATGTAATAAGTACTTTCAATACACTATAGCAACCCATCTTAACTGTGAGTAGAAGAGGCAAATGCAATTAAATAGACTGCGATATAGATTGGACAGTGCCAGACTTGAAAGGACCTGGCGTTAGACCTTGTCTTTCCTAGTACTTCTCAGCTGAAGGTACCAGAGCCTCCCACCGGGGGCCCACCCACACTCAGGTTCTCTGTTGGCATGAGAAGGAAAGGTGAATACTGAGCATTCTTTGGAGGAGATTGAATCTCCCACCCCAATCCTTGCTCCCTGGTCTCTTTACTTTCTTATTTGATATCTCATATTCCTACTGTGTTGAAAGCACTCACTCAGGTGAGATATTGGAATTTCTTGTCTTATTGCCAAACCATTGTCATTTGGGGTCAAACTGATTGCCCAAACCACATTATGGCATCCAACCTGATACTGAAGACTGCATGGAGCTAACACTCCTACTGTTATGAACGAGGGTGGATACTCAACTCCCTTTAAGACTGGCATCTCCTTGAATAATCCTAAATTTTCTTTTTTTTTTTTAAACTTTTTTTTTTTAATATTTTATTTATTGATTTTTAGAGAGAGAGAGAGAAGGGGGGAGGAGCAGGAAGCATCAACTCCCATATGTGCCTTGACCAGGCAAGCCCAGGGTTTCGAACCAGCAACCTCAGTGTTCCAGGTCGACACTTTATCCCACTGCGCCACCACAGGTCAGGCTAATCCTAAATTTTCAAAGTCCTTCTGGACAGTGTATTGTCTTCTCCTGCTGGAGTCAGCAATAGATATGAGGCCATTTTCTTCCTCATGATTGCAACTTACCCGAGCCTGGCTGATTTATGACACCTCCCAACCTTATCCTAGGACTTCTACTCAGAAAAGATCTGTATGGCCTCACTTTCCTGCCATTCCAAACACAAAGCACTCAGAGATAAATAAAATAAGAAGAAAAAACAAACATCATCAGCAACCAAACACAAAATAAAATGAAGCAAAACAAAAACACACATGGGAAGTAGTGCGGGGGCGGAAGCCACTGCCTGCCGAGCTCCGAGTCATACACAAAATAGGCTTCATATCTGTCTTCCTCCGAGAAGCAGAAACCTACCTTGCAGTAGAATTCTTTGCTCATGGAAGGAAATGGAAGACGCACCTGACCACCCCTGCAGAGGCTATGGTGACTATAAAACTGCAGTCTAGCAAGGTAGGAGGATGCAGACAAACAGAGATCAGGAGGTGACTCAAGCCACCTCCTGGTTTAGTCACCAGTTTGGAGATATAGCCAACATCACGAAGGTACCATAGTCTTGAAATGTCACACCAGACCTTGTTCTAGATGAGAGGCTTATATTTTCCCTCTTTCTAGAATCCACTTGCCACCATCTTCATGTACCTGAGCTCTTCTCATTTCCAATATCTGCTCAAAACACTAATGTCTCCATAAAACACTCAGAAGTTTTTACCAAACAGAAGTAGAATGTCTTCCCACCAGTTTTACAGACATGCATCTTGTGGAAGCAAAATTTAAGTATATGCCATACTGGTAATTCTGGCCTGCATGTATGAAGACCTGAGGTTGAATCCTGATCAGCCACTCAGAGCTGGATAATATTCAATAGTAAACTAAGCTCTCTGATCTTCAGTCTGCTTAGGTGTAAAAATTGAATTATTTGAATGTTAACTGTAACGTAAGCAAAGCGATTGCACTGTACCTGTATAGAGTGTTTAGTAGATACAAAGCTACAAGTCTTCTGGGCACTGATACTGAAAGGAAAGCTACCCTGAAAGAATAATACATTCTATTAGTACAATCAACGTTTGTAAACCCATACAGACTGTATCAAAAATTAGTAATATACGTGATTTTTTAAAAAGGATATCACTTTAAACCCATTAAAATATTATTTTAAAAAAAGCAATAAGCGTTGGAGAGGATGTAGAGAAACTGGAATCCTTGTACACTGCTGGTAGGAATGTAAAATGGTGCATCATTATAGAAAACACTATGGCACTGCCCCCAAAACTTTTGTTTTGTTTTTTCTTTTTGAGAGGAAGAGAAAGTGAAAGAGAGAGAACCACAGACAGGGACAAACAGGTTGGGAGAGAGATGAAAAGCATCAACTCGTGGTTGTGGCACTTTAGCTGTTCATTGCTTCTCATCTGTTCCTTGATCGGGGAGCACTAGCCAAGCCAGTGACTCTTTGCTCAAGCCAGTGACCTTGGGCTCAAACCAGCAACATTAGTGTCATGTTGATGGTCGCATGCTCAAGCTGGTGACCCCACACTCAAGCTGGTTACTCCATCCTCAAGCTGGATGACCCCACACTCAAGCTAGTGTCCTCAGGGTTTCAAACCTGAGTCCTCAGCATTTCAGGCTGATGCTCTATCCACTGCACCACTTCCTGGTCAGGATCCCCAAATATTTTTTAAAAGAACTACCATATGTTCCAGCAATCCCTCTCCAGGGAATAGAGACAAAAAATATTGAAAGTAGAGACTCAAACAGATATTTGTACACCCATGTTCACAGAAGTATTATTCATAATAGCCAAAAAGTGGAAGCAACCAAAGTGCTGGTCAACAAATGAATGAACAAAATGTTGTATATATACACAATGAAACATTATTCGATCTTAAAAAGGAAGAAAATTCTAACAAGTATAATATAGATGAATCTTGGCAAAATTATGCTAAGTAAAATAAACCAGTTACAAAAGACAAAAGATTCTATATAATTCCATTTATATCAGTTATCTAGAGTAGTCACAATCACAGATAGAAAATACAGTGGTGATTTTTAAGGATTCAGGGAGGGGAGAATGAATATGGAGTTTCAGTTTGAAAAGATAAAAGAATATTCTGGATATGAAGGTGGTGAGGGTTGCACAACATTGTAAATGTATTGAACGGCACCAAATTGTACATTTAAAATAAGTTAAGTAGTAAGTTTTATGATTTGTATGTTTTACCACAATAAACAAAAAAGATGGTAAAACATAGTGAACTCAGAGGTGTTCAATAAAATCAAGCAATTCTTCCATTCTTTTTCCTCACAGCAATTTTACTTATTATTGCTGCTTCACTTTTGTTTCAGTTACCTTATATTTCTTTCTTATTCAAATTGGAAACTGCATTTTAGATAGAATTAAGGCTATTAATCACAGACATACCAAGTATATTTTCTAAGTACCCTGACTTTCTGGATTAGTTTTAATATAAAACCCAAGACTGCCTGGTAATGTGTGACTTTTAGGGAAGAGTAAAAGTTAAAGTTCACATTAACATTTGATTTCTAGAAAAAAATCCCCACCATGGGTTAAAGAAGAACTATTCTGAGTATTTTCCTACAAAGCGCGTGCACACACACACTCACATAGAGTTAGTGACAAATGACAATACAAACAGTTCTTTTAGTATAAAGCTCAGCAGAATAACTGTTTCAAAGGCAATCAACCTATGCAGAGTAATACTGTTCTTTAAAAAAAAATCTCTCTTCAGTGAGTTACTAGGCACAGTGAGCACTTGAGATGGTGTCAGTGGGGAGCACATCGCTATTTAAGGCTTCTCTGCTGGAAATACTTTCCTGGTGTTTGTGCTGTATATATTATCCCATCAGAGAGCTGGTCTCTTACACCCTTTTTCTTTTTTGAAGTAAGTGTAATAGTCTTTTTCCCCTGGGTAGAGACAGGAGATTTGTGTTTTCCCCATGGTGTGCACTCTCCAAGGACCACTCAGTAATTGAATTAAAATATATAGGACCCTTCATTGCTCTTTCTCATCCTCCTTGCCAAGACTGCTACTTCAGAGACTCATTTTCCAAGATTCTGATTATTTTCTTTTATTACCAACTTTCTCTTTTATTACTTCCTCTAATTTGTTTGATCATCAAATTTTTCTTCACTATTCCTTCAGGATATCTTCTCAGTCTAAGGGACCCATGTAGCCTAGGTCTGTGTACAAGCCAAAGACAAACAGTCCAACTGGCAGAAGGAGATGGATCTTGCCCTACACTGATCATCCTAACTGATACAGGCGATGAAACTGTGTATTTGGGTGGTGAACAATGTCAAGAGCAAAAAAATTTCTTTTATACATTATGTTCACTGAACTTTACCTGGCAGTTAAGAACTGATCTGCTTTAATTTATTTTAAAAAATTATTTGATACTCTCTAATATCTCAAGTATTAGACTACATTATTGGAAACTCAGCACCATTCCTGTTGCCAGATTTTATCAGTAATACGCAATGTGGTCAAAGGGCACTGGTGAAAGGCAGGAAGGGAAGGCGAGCATTAGATGAGTGGTGGAGGAGAAAGGGAGGGAGAAAGATGTGGGACCCATCCTGGAAAGACGACAGGAAGGACTGGAAGTAGGATTCTAGGTCCTTATTACTAACATGCCTTCTGCCTTCGCAATAATCATATGACATTTACAAAGACAGCAAAGTACACCACTTTGCCAAACTCCTTAGTGTTCTCTCCAGTGTCTTGGCACATGGAAATATTGCACATGGTTTGTCACTAAAACTAGTGAATAGTGCTGAGATTTTTGAATTATATTCTTTTCAAATTAAAGCTGATTTTATTAGCCACTGCAGTAACATACTTTCCACTGTGTTCTTGTGGAAGCAAAGGGGGGTGGAACTAGCTTGCAAGGAATTGTACTTATATTGCTAAATGTGATATCGCCACACATTCTTAAGGCTGATGAGAGTGAACATGTAAATGGCTTCCTTCATGACCTATGTGCTTAAAGCATGTTTCTTAAAGTACCAACCCCACCGCTCACCATGCATGCAAAGGTCTACAGCTCTATACTTCTCATTTTCTGAAACACGAATCTTAGAAAACAAATGGGAGCTGTGGCACACAGGTGAATATCATCTACTCTACAGTGGAAAAACCGGGTGGGACAGGCTGCTTTCTGTCTCCCACCTCTCGCCCGTTGCCCATATTCCCATGTGTGCCTTGTGTGATACTCAGTCATAAAGCACCACTATCAACTTTGATTCTCATAACTCTGAGGTGGTGCATCATTACCCAATTTTATAAACAGAGAATGAATCCCTGTAACACTGTATTCTACATATAATCTACCTGTCACCTGGAAGACTGCTTCCAAGGCACAGTGTTTCTTATACTCAAAACTGTCTCCTACTTCCCTATTTCTTGTTATTTTAAAATCCAAGCCAAATACTTTTGCCTGATTTTTAATACCCTCTCCACTGCCCTCATCTGTGGCTGCATCCTGTGAATCCAACCTTATATTATAGTAACCAGTTTTTTACTTAACAAAGAGTCCAGGCTTGTTCCTGGAGGAGAAAAAGCTTAATATAAAATTAAACACATCTGAGCATTTTAGTGCTCCAGGCCTACCTCCACAAGGCAGGTACTATAATTATAATATCTGTAGGTTATTGGTGAGAACACACATCTAATGAGAGACGAAGAATGGGGTTTGAAGTGAATGAAGTCTGTCACATGTGAACAGGATCATCCTGTGAGCCTCACACATGCCTTGTTAAATGTATCCTCCAAAGCAATCATCTAATATTCTTGTCAGCTTAGCAACCCATTGCTAACATTGTGCCTGAAAAGAACAGACCAAACTAGATGTTTAAAGTTAAGATTGAGAACATGGAGTCAGATGTGTCCACTGACAGCTGAATGTCAACAACTCTCGTCCAAGAAAAGTATTTTTCAATTCTATTTTCTTTTTCTACATTAACGCTTGGTTCTATTTATTTATTTATATTTTAAAATTATAATTTAATTTTATTTTTAGAAAAATATGAATGGTAAGGGGGGGCCCTCACATTTCTAAGACTAAATTCAACTTTCAATTGGGCTTATAAAATTAAGAATGTTTTTTTTTTGGATAAATGGTATAGGTACAATTTATTTATTTATTGTCTTATTTTCTATACTGTGTTGAGGGGAAAGCCTGCAGAGAATAAGAGGTGGGGATTTATTAAACTGCTATTACTTTGAAGCTTTTTATTATTACATTTCATCTTAATTCTATTGAAAAATCCATACTCTGTTTGAAAACAGATTTTTTTTATTAGGTTTTCAACTTATATGAAGGCTCTCCACTATGTTTAAAACAACACAGAGTTATATTTCAATCCTGGTTGAGGATAAAAGAGGAGAATATATATTTTTGTAGCCTTAAGCATCAATTTCATGAAAACTGGCAAACACAGGAGGTATGCAAACGTAAAATATATGTGTTGTTTCTACTTTTTAAAAAAATAGAGTTTTCCTAGTACTAAACAAAGAGTTATAGAAATAAAAGTGTAAATGATTGAACATTAGTTTCAATGATCCATCCCCCTGACCTTTCTGACGTGAACACTAATATTTTTAAATATAGCCTCACAGCGAAGTTTATTAGTACCAGAAAGACAGCTGAGAACATAAAGATGATCAAATAAGTAGAGAATAAAGCAGGATACAGATCATTTGATATAGTTTATAAATGTTAAGTAGAAATATAAGAAACATAAATTTTTCATTATGAACTAGAGAGGCAGAACATTAAAATTAAAACAACATGAATATGGGGAAAAAATGAAAGAGGAAACATTACAGAAGACCCCTTCTTCTATGGTTTTGCTTTCCATGGTTACAGTTACCTGTGGTCAACCATAGTCTGAAAATATTAAATGGAAAATTCCACTTCACTTCATCTCATCATGTAGGCATTGTTCATTCTCACATCTTACAAGAATAAAGAAAATATGTACAGTATAGCAAAATATTTCAAGAGAGATAGACTTATCATAACTTTTATTATAATATATTATTATAATTATGTTATTAGTAGTTACTGTTGTTAATATGAAACTGTGACTAATTTACAAATTAAACTTTATTATAGTTATGCATACATAGGAAAAAGCATAATATATATAGGGTTTGGTACTATCCACTGTTGCCTATGGGTTTAGGAATTCATAAAGGGTGTTGTCACAGGTAAGAGGGCCTTCTGGATACAGACACAAGATCAGTTAACATCCATCTACAAAATGCATCTTGATATTATTATTATAATAGGTAGAAAAGGAAATAGTTTTAGTTCCATCTAACCAACACTTAAACAGCATGTGGAAAAGTTATGTAAGACCCAGACTTGAATTCACGTACATCCCTGTCTTTAAGAAGATATCTAATACAACAATACCAGAAATACATAAACATTTAAAATCCAAAGAGGAGAATGATCATTGTTCCAAGGAATAGAACATATAAATGTGATGTGGAGAGAGTTGGTCCCTATTAAATTTCATCATAAGATTAGAATCTTATATCATTGAGTTTCAGCAGAAAAAGGAAAAAAAGGAGTTGGTCATGCCAACTTCTTTATTCTATAAGTGTGAAAATGAAATCCAGAGATGTTAGGAGCTAAAATTTCTTGAAGAACACACAGTATTTGGTAGCAATTCTAGCTGGCCAAGAATCCAAGTCTCAAAGTTCCAGGTACATCATGTTGTCACTAAACCTAATGTTAAAATAATACTTAAATAATAAAAATACTCAACTATTTTCTGATGAGTATACATGTTGTTATTTCATATTGTTAGCTCTTCAATGAAGTTCAGAATTCCACAGAAAACATTTATGAATTGCATTGACTTTTATAAATATGTCACAAATTTAGACACAGTGACAAATTGGTCAGAAATTTGCAAGAAAATAGCCTCTCTTTCACTCAAAACTAAGCTGGTAGCTTGAAATCTAAATTATTGTGAAGCCTAAAGGAAATGAAGATTTTGATGGTTAAGAGCTGAACATATTTTAATAAAAAAGAAAAATAAGTTAGAAGAAAATGATTCATCCTTGAAAATAAATGAAATAAAAATGAACTATTTTTCTTATTAAATTATGTTTGCTTAGTTATTACCTCATTTCATTCCTTGGAGATGATTTGCCTGAGATGGTGTTGAGGTAAGGCCAAGATTTCCCAGAGATTTGCTCCTCTCCTGAAGTAAGAACCCTCCCCTTTTGAACCACAGCAGAGATTCTTGTTACCACATCTAGGGAGGACCCATTTAAGAGCCAAAGTCATTGCCAGGAAAATCATGGCACAGGCATGCTTGCCTCTGCCATGCCCCTCTTCCTCCATCTTCTGCTCTTTGATCCAGCTCCTCACTCTCCACAGCCAAGGCCATCTGAAAGTCCACTGGGTCTCTTTGAGAAGTCAGTGCACTCTCATATAAATTTGCTCAGTTGTAAGGGCAGATACGTATTTAAGGAAACCCAAGAAAAGAAATCCGCCAAATATTAAACTTTCATAATTGATAATTCTGAGATGTAGAAAATTTCTGACTTCAGTTTACCACAAAGGAGTGGTCATCAAACTTTTATGCTTATATATGCCCTAAAAGAATTTTGAAAGTCTAAATGACTCATATATTTTTAAAACCAACAGTAAAACATTTGCTCAAGTCAAAATGCTTATGAAGGATATAATTTCTAGCATATGGCAAATATTAAAGATTTAAAATATGGTATTACACTTTTAGATGGTTATAATAATAATTTGAGATTCACCATTGTTCATTTAAAAATACATTTAAAAAAACCCTTCTTAATGGTCAGAGATTTAACATTTTATTCTCTCCTTAAACTTATATTATCATTCTCTACTTCTGCCACAGACTTTTTTCTGGACTAATATATTGTTTTGAATGTTTATTTTTATTCAAGTAAGTGTGCTTTTCTGCAAATATATATATCTTATGTATAATTTAAAATATATTCAATATAATATATATCAAATATTATATGTGAGCACATAAATATATGTTAAAATACATATAAATATATTTTTTTGTGATTTTATTTTCAGAGACTCAAACGATCTAAATGTCAAAAGAAAATATTTTTCAGTAATGTACTATTGTTAATACATACACTATTGGTCCAAACAATATACTCATAATGATAACTAAACATAAAAGTCAAATTTGGTTAGAAATGTATTTCTTAATGTGATGTATAAAGGTTTCATTTTTTCAATCAGTATGTATAACCATGACTGAATATTACTTATTGACAAAATGATAAAATTCAGCATCAATGCAATTTTTATTATTTTCACTTTTTTAGATGTAAGCATTTGGTTACATAAAAAATTAGATAAGAAGGCCCTGGCCGGTTGGCTAAGTGGTGGAGCATTGGCCTGGCGTGTAGGAGTCCCAGGTTCGATTCCCAGCCAGGGCACACAGGAGAAGTGCCCATCTGCTTCTCCACCCCTCCCCCTCTCCTTCTTCTCTGTCTCTCTCTTCCTCTCCTGCAGCCACGGCTCCATTGGAGCAAAGTTGGCCTGGGCACTGAGGATGGCTCTGTGGCCTCTGCCTCAGGTGCTAGAATGGCTCTGGTTGCAACAGAGCGATGCCCCAGATGGGCAGAGCATCGCCCCCTGATGGGCATGCCGGGTGGATCGCAGTCGGGTGCATGCAGGAGTCTGTCTGACTGCCTCTCCATTTCCAACTTCAGAAAAATACAAAAAAAAAATTAGATAAGAATTGAAGGAGTTTTGCTCTAATAACATCTCTCAATTTATTATACTACTTCTGAGTTACCCAACAAAAATCATCACAGCCAACAAGTCAGTTGGGTCCTCCTTCAATTGTGTTGAAAACAAAGAAGTGGAATCAAACTCACTTGCAAATAGGTTGGTTACTAAGCAACTATAGTTATTCACTTTCTTACTATCTACATTAATATTTCCCATGAAACCTTTATACAATATCCCAAAGGTTTTAACACAGTGGAGTAATGCATCATGATATGTTGCTGGACAGGTAAGAGATTTCATTTTTTTTGCAGAGTAAAAAAGTGTGAAAAGTAGCAATGGACACTCAGCATGACCTTAGGCTTATTCACAGGCAGTCAGTTTTAGGAAAGAATATATAGAACTTGAATTTCTAGAAATTAATTCTTTTGAACCTCTTAGTGCCCTTGTACCCTTTGGAAAATGTTTGTGTTGCCCCGTATTTACTTAAATTCAGTGGGAGGGAAGACTACTACCTTATAGGATTACTTAACAAAATAGAGACAGATGTAAAATCTGACTTTGATTTTTCTAACTTCCTTGTTTTTGTTTTGTAATAGTCCTTTCACTTTCCTCAGAGGCTTTGAAACCATGAAGTTCTTTCTCCTGATCTTTGTTTCTATTGGAAAAATACCTAAGATCTATTTTAAAACATGATAATTGATAATAGCCCAAAGTAATACATTTTACACTAAACTTTATATACTTGATATTAAGAGGAATCAACATCTCAAGATTAGAGGGATAAACATTGATTATGTATTTTTAGGCATCAGTCAAATAAAACAGAGTTTGAACAACTAATCTTCTGAAGGCTTTTCACACAGGAATGCATAATCTACTCAGAATCCCATTTTTGACTCATTGGTTGCCCACTGAAAGCAATAGAAATATGGAACTGTATCAAAATATTATAGACAATGTCACTCATCACTTGATAATCATTGCTCAAGGGTATCAGTGAAAAGTGAAGTTTTCACAAAAAGAGAATGTTTAAGCTGAGTTCAAAACAGTGGTTCCTTACATCTTTAGAGTCACAGTACTTTCAGGAATGTCTTTATGTGTGAGATTTGATCTCTTAAAAATTATGTATAGATCCTTCATCGTGTTTGTAGCCTTCAAGGATAGACTATCTGGATACTTCAAAGAATAAATGTAGACTTGAAAGATAGATAAGCAGAGAAGAGTATTTCAAGCAGAGAAAACAGCACATATAAAAACCAAAACATGACATTTGTAGATTAATTGCCAGTAGATCTGTGTAGAAGGAGAATAAGATGCATTACTGGGAGAGGAAAATTGAAAATGACATAAAGATAACAAACTAGACTAAGAAGGATCTTCTCAACTGTTTACAAATATTTTTGTTTTCATTTAATTGTAAATTATTGTAATGTTTGACTAAGAGTAGTACAATGGTCAGATAGCCTTTGAAAGATGACACTGGTTATAATGTGGAAGCTGGATTAAAGGGAAAAATTCTGGAAACAAAGGGAGTAGTTAAATATTACTGAAATAATGTCCTGCCTGAATAGCTCAGTTGGTTAGAGTATCACTGGATATACAAAGGTTGCCAATTCAATCCCTGGTTAGGGTACATACAGAAACAAATCAATGTTTCTCTCTTTCCTGCCCCCTCTCTCTTTAAAATCAATAAATAAAAATTTCAAAACAATATAAATAAAAAATATTACTAAAATATATTGTGAGTTATGATAATGGCACATGTAACACACAAGCTATGGAGAGAGAGGAGTGAATTTCAGAAATATTAAGAAGGTAGAATTGGCATGATTGCATAATTAATTGCATGAGAAATATGAGATAGAAGCAAGAGAGGTAGACATTGTTGTTGATTTTTTTTGTTTCAATGTCTGGATGATGACAATAGCAAATATTTACTAAATGCTTGTGATTTATAAAACAGCATGCTAGGTACTGGAATCATTATCTCTAATCATTACCACTACCCTGCAAGATCAATCGTATTACCCATTTTATAAGAAAAAAATTGGCTAAAAGGTATTATTTAAGATCACACAATTAAACAGTGCCTAAATTGCAATACCAAACAGATTTTCCTAATTCCATAATCCAATACTTAAGGAAGAGGTAAATATTTGGGAAATGTGAAATTTATATGTTACAATTCTCAAAAAATTTACACATCAATTTTTCTCTCTGAGTCCACAAAATGTTCCACTTTATTGGAAGATAGAAATTATATATTATATCAATCTTCATTTTACAGTCAGAATTGACTTGCTCAAGGCTATACAGTGCTCTAATGTAAAGGGTAATAATGGTTGTTCTCTCCAGTCCTTATATTGTTATCATCTCACAATTTTACTACAGTCTGCTAAGCAGTTGATTAATTTGTGAATTAGAATTAGTATGAAAGGAGACCTGGTGAGAATGTAGAATTAGTTCGGCTCAGCTCACCAACAAGTTTGATTCATGAATTAATGTATACAGTTGATAAACATCTGAAAGAAATCTATAGACTCTCAATTTCTCACTATCTCTCAATCTCTCTGATTCTCTCTCTCTCTTCTCTCTCTCTCTCAAACACACACACACACACATACACACACATCTTACAACAACTTTTGACCTAGAAAATATAAAACAGTGGAACCTAATTTTCTTAAGTTCTTTCAAAAGTCCCAGTTTTATTTTCAGATCTCATCAGGGTCAGAGTTCATGGATTTAAACTTTTGCATAAGAATATAAGCTAAATATAAGGAAGAATTTTCTAACATAGAGAATTATGAAACAGAAAAAATGGCTTGCCTCTAGAGATTATAGTATTTCTGTCTTTGAAAGACTATAAAATAGTAGAGGCTGCCCTTTGCCTGCAGTGGTTTAGATATGGTTCTAAATGGAAGGGGCATCTATGGGAAAGTGGTAGACCAGGTGACCTTTCACAGTCTCTTTTAGTCACTAAATATCATTCTACAATCCTATTAAAGAGATCAAATACATTTAATACTGTCCACTCACACAGAGGTCAAGCTTCTAGAAACCTCAGGAGTTAATATATAGCCTTAAACTTAAATAGAAAAAGAGAAGAAAAAGGAAGCTTTCAAGCATGAAGAAATATTAACTACTATACCCAGAACAGGATATTATTCTATTGGAAAGGTAGAGCCAACCTCAGGCTTCTTGTAGACAACTCTGTAAAATAAGACATTGCTAACAGTATGAGAAAGAAACAAATCTAAAATAACAAATAGAAGAATTTAGCTCATTTTAAAGAATCTGAGTTTTCTATATCCTGACAGTCCTTGAAAGCATCACTATTAGGCACTGTGACTGAATTATTGTCTCATAATAACTACACTAATTCGCACAAAACAGCTTGGATTATTTTCACTACTGGTTGCTTAAGAAAACAGAGATATACATTTTATACATACATTTATTTATTTATAAAAATTTATGAAAAGTATTAAAGTTTAAAAATTAAGACCTGTGAATGAAGAAGCCTAACATACATGGAAAATTTGTTTGTATGAAAGATTTTATTCTTTAGTTATGCCAGGTAAATGTGGAAATTTTCTGATCTATTATCAATAACATATTTTGATAATCTATTAATAACAGAAAAAAATCAATGTAACAACAAAAAGGAAATCTCTAAGATAATGAGCATGGTTTTAGAGAGTAGTATGGGAATTGCTTGATATACTCTAACCATCCACTTTAGATCTCCAGTGATATTTATGTGTTTTAGATATACATATTTCATAAACTCATTTTTCTTTCATTTCAAACAAATTATTTACTTATATACTATTTTTCCAAAAAAGTTTAAGTAGCTTATAAAAAAAAGTTACAAAAAATAAAATAAACACAAACAAATAAATTAATAAGGGAATTAGAATGAAAAAATAAATATACATGGTAAAGCAAGTTGAATCCAGGTATAAAATTAGAACACAAACTATACCCTAATAGATCCTGTCCTGTTGCAAGAAGTGCTTTAAATTTGTTATGCTTTTTTTTGTTTGTTTCAAATGATCTATTATCAATTCAGCCTTACTATGAGCTTTTCTAAATTCTCTGTATTGCACAAGAGAAGCTGAAATTACACTTCTCTAAATCTCTTCCCCCATATTGTTTGGGTTAGCATGTGACAAGGAAAAGCACTCCTGTGGGTTTGGGAAACAAAGGCAAAAAGAGGTCATAGTGCATGAAAGCTGGGGAAGACAGGAGAGTGTAACAGCTTCCTACTGAGTTCTTTTGAGATTCACTTTGCTCCTTCAAATTGAAATCTTCAGTAGTGACAAACTTCACAACCCATAGATTTTCCTGCTGTTGTCTAAACCTTGATACTCCAAATTATAATCCTTTATACTTGGAAAACATAGAGTGGCTTCTGTTTTCCTGTCCAAATACAGGTTGATACAGTTCCTTGGAGGCCAAAGCAGAGAGAAAGCCTACTAGTCATTCAATTCACTGTCTTTATAAGATAAATACAAACCATTTACTCAAAAGAATACCAGTTTTTTCTGTTATAGAATACTGAGAGCAATTTTTCCTCAAGTTCTCATAGGATGTATTGAACAAGTACTTAATGAGAGTTTTATAATATCTGTGTCAGTGTCATTCCTATGACTTTCTCTTATAATGTCACTCAACACAAGCTGATGGCATAGATCTAAAATGCAATTCAGTACAAGCAAGTCTACAATGGGCTGAAACAACTATACACATGTAGTTGTCTGATAGCCTGGTGGAATCCAAATACAAACTTTAGAACAGAAAGAATAGATGTGTATCATAAACTTCAAAAATTTTACAGATATAATTTCATACTCTAAGAAAATATTACCAGAAATAGAAGGCAAAACAAGGAAAAACTCATGAAGCTTCAAATACCAGACCATGACTTGCAAAACTGGGAAAAGTCAGCTTTAAGTTCGTGATTTCTACAAACTCCCCCATGAAATCCATACTTCAGGAATTTATGTATATCTCAGGATCTTTCCTTATTAGTCATTTAATTAAATAACTCAATCTTAACAGATTCATAATTGGATTTTAACTTAAAATTTTCTCAAATGATCTCTTTATTAGCCTTACCAAGATTTTTTCAACCTAGCAATCCTTAACAAATCAAGCACTAAAAGAATATACCTAACTATTCGGACTAATAAAATCACTACACAACAATTTTTTTTTTCTTAAGTGAGAAGTGGGGAGGCACAGAGACAGACTCTCGCATGTGCCCTGGTTGGATCCACCTGACAGTAGGACAATACTCTGCCCATCAGGGGTCATTGTTCCATTGCTCAGCAACTGAGCTATTTTAGTGGCTAAAATGAGGCCATGGAGCCATCCTCAGCATCCAGGGCCAACTTGTTCAAACCATTTGAGCCATGGCTATGGGAGGAGGAGGAGGAGAAAGAGACAGAGACAGAGAGAAAAGGGGAGAGGGATGGAGAAGCAGATGGTTGCTTCTTCTGTGTGCCCTGACCAGGAATCGAATCTGAAACATCCACATACCAGGCAGACTCTCCAGCGCTGAGCCAACTGGACAGGGCCTTATCAGCAATTTTTGAGAAGAATGAAGTAGGTAATAATCTCAGATAGTTGAAGGTCAGGACCAGATTGAATATCCTTCAGCTTGTTTCCATTTTCTTGTTCCATTCATTTCTTACCATTTCAATTGTGAGAGCAAACAGGCCCAGCAACATCTCTGCCAAGTATTCAAGATTAAACTAAAGGGGCAAATGGTTACTTTCTTCAGTTCAAAATTTTCTAATTAGGATAATAGTGTACAAAAGACGTTTTCAATAATAAGTTATTAGAATTTGACATTCAGACAGAAAAAAGGACTAAAATAGTTTTATATGTCTCCGTCAAGTTATTTTTTAAATAAAGAAGCTAATTAAAAACATTTTCATGTTGCTATAGCATCTAGTCCTAAGGATAGGACCTATAAGGCTTCATATCCCCTTTCTCAGTACTTTTATCCATCAAACCCAAAGCCATTCCTAGCATTCAAATAATCTAACATAATTATTATTTTTTAAGCAAACATTGTTGAGGATCCACTCTATGCTCAGCACTGTTTAAAACCATGAAGATACAGCAGTAAACAAAGCTAACAAAATTCCTTATTCTTGAAGCTTAGATTATATTAAGAAAAGAAGACACCAAAAAATAAGTAAAATTTGTATACACAAAATAAATGTAAATGCTATGAATAAAAATGGGGCAACAAAGCAGACTAGACAATTTAGAAATTGGAGGGAGAAAGCTGTAAACTCACTATTTTAAAGATAGAGGGAGGTAAGAGAGCAAGCCATTTGAATATCCAGATGTTCTTGGGCCTCAGGTGAAGAAACCCTTGGCCAACTCTTTGGGGTAGACAACTTAAGCCTAGGCCAATATGAGGATAAAAGTGTTATCTGCATATTTTGGTATTTATCTTATAGAATTGGTGCTTTATAGAAATGAAGGGGTATGGAAAGTGATTGCATGTAGGACAAAACTGTGCACAGAAAATCTAGTGGCCACAGAGAGGTAGAAGTAAAGACTGAAGATGTAGCTGTTCAAGTGAGGATTAGAAGCTCCATTAGAGGAAGAAGCAAGCTTCAGTGTGGATTCACCCAGGAGCAGATATGCACATCCCCAAAAGACTTGAGAAAGTTCATTTATCCTGAAATGAATCTAACAATAGGATTTGCTATTATGTGAACAGAAGGCAGCAAAACACAGACAATAAGGTTACACTGTTATTGACAAAAGTCAGGAATTTCTAATTATTTCATCATGCTTTCAATTACTGTAGTTCAAGCAGAGCACAGACCATGGTAGATGAAAGCCCTCACAGTATAGTACAGTTTCAGATTACATAACTCTAAATTCTAATCCTAGAATGGATAGCTGTGATTGGGTAAATTGGTTAGATAAATTTTGTACATCTCAATTTTCTCATCTCTAATACAAACAAAATATCAAAAGTGTAAAGATTGGCCCTGCTGTTTGTTTCTGTGGATAGTGTATCGGTCATCATACAGAAGTCTCAGATTCAATCCCTGGTCAGGGCACACATGAGAAGTGACCATCTGCTTCTCTCCTCCCCTTCCTCTCTCTATTCCCCTCTCACAGCCAATGGCATGATTATTTTGAGAGTCGGCTTCAGAGGGGGGTTGCCCGGTGGATCCCAGTAGGAGAATATGTGGGAGTCTGTCTCTGTATCTCCCCTCCTCTCACTTAAAAAAATTTTAAATAAAAAATAATAAAAATTAAAAGCAGTCTAGAGATTTCTTTTTTTTAACAGAGACAGAGAGAATCAGAGAGAGAAATAGATAGGGACAGACAGACAGGAATGGAGAGAGATGAGAAGCATCAATCATCAGTTTTTTGTTGTGACACCTTAGTTATTCATTGATTGCTTTTTCATATGTGCCTTGACCACGGGGCTACAGCAGACTGAGTAACCCCTTGCTCGAGCCAGCAACCTTAGGTCCAAGCTGGTGAGCTTTGCTCAAACCAGATGAGCCCGTGCTCAAGCTGGTGACTTCGGGGTCTCGAACCTGGGTCGTCCGCATCTCAGTCCGACACTCTATCCACTGCGCCACTGCCTGGTCAGATTAAAAACAGTCTAGAGATTTTTAAACATTATAAATGATGTAAGTAAACTGTCTGGCACATGGGAAAACCATAATACAAACACACTAAATGTTTTTTTTTTATTATAATAGGGTGACTATAAGAAAATATTTGAAATTATTAAGGTTTGGCACCCTGAAGAGTTCATTGACTTTTCTGTACCCTTCTGCCTGAACATTATCACAGTAAAGAAAGTAGTTTCATGTATCACAGTTAACAGAACTTTTATTATGTCTTTATTGAAAAGAATGAATAAAAATGGAGATTTTTGACAATGTGGCAGGAGGCGAGAGGTGACTTTTTGATATTAATATGTTAATATATGTGAAGTCATACCACAGAGATGACCATCTAATTTCACTACACATAGTCTCAGCCTGAGGATCGGTTTCTTTATTATTTCACCTTCATTTTGCTGTGGTTGATGGCTCCCCTCTACCCTAATCCTGACTGGCAACCTTACAGGAGTGTAAATCACCTTCAGGGGTTAAGTAAGAGAAAGGAGGAAGAAGAGTTGCTCAACAAGGATTCAGCCAATCAATGGTTAATTAATAACCACTGACTATTCTACGCAATTCAACAAACATGAGTTACATTAGGCAATGTGGATGAGTATAATTATAAGAATGTTTTTTGTGCTCTAGGGACATACCATCTGGCTGCAGAGATTAGAGTTAACCATATAAATCAGTTAGGGAATAATAAGAATAACAATAATAATACATATTTTCAGCCCTTGCTATGCTAGATGTTTTAAATGTGCTAAGTCCAATCCCCAGAACAAACTTATGAGGTAGATATTTTTATGAAAATTTTATAGAGGAAGAAATTAATTTAAACAGGTTAAGTAGCTTTTCTAGGACATGATAGTATGTAATACAAAGAAAGAGTACATTAACTGTGAACATGACTGGTGAGTGCATCTCCATAGATCTTCTAAAGGGCTATCATACAGAGAATAAATGACCAAATGAGGAGGCAACATATACAACAGATTTATGCTAAGGGAAATAAAAAGGAAACAGACCAATTAAATTAATAGATGTATTGGTCAATGGATACATGTATACATGTATACTGAGTACATCAAATATAGGTGTTTGTTTGTTTGTTTGTTTTGTTTTGTGACAGAGATAGGGAGGACAGAGAGGGGGACAGATAGGGACAGACAGACAGGAAGGGAGAGAGATGAGAAGCATCAATTCTTCAGGACCTTAGTTGTTCATTGATTGCCTTCTCATATGTGCCTTGACCAGGAAGCTACAGCTGACTGAGTGACCCCTTGCTCAAGCCAGTGACCTTGGGCTCAAGCTGATGAGCCTTGCTCAAACCAGATAAGCCCATGCTTAAGCTGGTGACCTCAGGGTATTGAACCTGGTCACATACTCTGTGACCCAGTATGATGCTCTATCCACTGTGCCACCACCTAGTCAGGCTCAAAAATAGAAGTTTTTTTTTGTTTGTTTTTTTTAAATAGAAGTTTTTATAGTATATTATTCAGAGTTCAAAAGAGGACACTCACACACACACACACACACACACACACACACGAGGATATTTATTATAGAAACAGACATATGTGGTTATGGAGGCCAGGAAGTCCCATAATCTGCTACTTGGTCATCTGCAAGTTGGAGAACCAGGAAAGCTGGTGGCATATATCTGCCTGAGTCCAAAGGGCTGAAAACCCAAAGGGCCACTGATATAAGACCTACAGTCCAATGGTCCAAGAACCAGGAACTCTGGTGTCCAAGAGCAAGAAAAATTAGACATCTCAGGTCAAAAACTGAGAGTTTTGTTCTAGTCAACCCCTCAATGTATTGGAAAATGCTTTCTTCTTTTACATTGGTGAGAGCAGAAACTCTTTACTTAGTCCACTGACTAAAGTGTTACTTTCTTCCAAAGACACCCTCACAGACACACCTAGAAATTTTTAAGTGTTACTTTCTTCCAAAGACACCCTCACAGACACACCTAGAAAATTTTTTTTTTTACCAGCTAGCTGGCCCGCTGTTCTGAGTTGAAATACAGAAATAATAATTACATATACAGTACATATTGCAGTCAAGATACTATGTTTAATGCTATGAGGACTCTAGGAAACATTTTCAACCTAGATAGAATGAGAAGAAAAGCAGAAGAAAATTATGTAATAAAATATTTAAAATGCCATTTTAATATTAGGAAATATGTACAAGAACATTCATAGTTCATAGCACTACAGGCAAACCTTAAGAAGCTAGAAAAAGCTCAAATAAACAATTTAACCCTGCATCTAAAAAAACTAGAAAAATAACAACAAGTAAAACCCAGAGGTAATAGAAGGGAAAAAATAATAAAAATCAGAGAGGAAATAAATGGCATAGAGGCTAAAAAAAAAAAAAAATACAGAGGGTCAATGAAACCAAGAGCTGGTGTTTAAAAAGGTAAACAAAATTGATGAACCTTTAATCAGACTCACCAAGAAAAAAAGAAAGAGGACTCAAATAAATAAAATTAGAAATGAGAGAGAAGAAGTAACAACTAACACAGCAGAAATACAAAGGATTGTAAGAAAATACTATGAAGAACTGTATGCCATAAAATTAGACAACCAAATGGACAAATTCCTTGAAACATATATAATTCAAAAATCAATATAGAAGAATCAGAAAACCTAAACAGACTGATTTCATCAAAAGAAATTGAAACAGTTATCAAAAACTCCCAAGAAACAAAAGTCCTGAGTCAGATGGCTTCACCAGTGAATTATACTACATAATCAAAGAACTAACTCCTATCTTTCTCAAGCTGTTGCAAAATATTCAAGAGGAGAGAAGACTTTCAAACTCCTTTTATGAGACAAGAATAATACTGATTCCAAAGCCAGGCAAAGAGACTACAAAGAAAAAAAAAACTATAGACCAATATCCCTGAAGAACTTAGATGCTAAAATTTTCAATAAAATATTAGCAAACCGGATCCAGCAATACATGAAAAAAATCATACATCATGATCAGGTGGGATTTATTCTAGGGAAACAAGACTGATATAATATCTGCAAATCAATCTATGTGATTCAACATATAAACAAAAGAAAGAATAAAAATTACATGATAATATTAATAGATGCAGAAAAAGCATTTGATAAAATCCAGCACCCGTTTATGATCAATACTCTCAGCAAAGTGGGAATACAGGAATCATACCTCAACATGATAAAGGCCATCTATGAAAAACCCACAGCCAACATCATACTCAATGGGCAAAAATTAAAAGAAATCCCTTTAAAATCAGGAACTAGGCAGGGGTGTCCCCTTTCACTACTCTTATTTAACATAGTTCTGAAAGTCCTAGCCACAGCAATCAAATAAGAAGGGATAAAGGAATCCAAATTGGAAAAGAAGAGTAAAATTATCATCCTTTGCTGATGATATAATACTGTATATAGAAAACCCTAAAGTCTCAGTCAAAAAACTCCTGGACCTAATAAATGAATTCAGCAAGGTGGCAGGATATAAAATCAATATTCAGAAATCAGTGACATTTTTATACACCAACAATGAACTATCTGAAAGAGAAATTAAGAAAACCATCCCCTTCACTATTGCAACAAAAAAATATAAAGTACCTAGGAGTAAATTTAACCAAAGAGGTTAAAGACTTGTACTCGGAAAATTATAAAACATTGATAAAAGAAATCAAGGAAGATACAAACAAATGGAACCATATACCGTGTTCATGGATAGGAAAAATAAACATCATTAAAATGTCTATATTACTCAAAGCAATCTATAAATGCAATGTAGTTCCTATTAAAATACCAATGACATATTTCAAAAATATAGAACACATATTCCAAAAATTTATATGGAACCAAAAAAGAATACGAATAGCCTCGGCAATCCTGAAAAAGAAGAATAAAGTGGGTGGTATCACACTTCCTGATATCAAGTTATACTACAAGGCCATTGTACTCAAAACAGCTTGGTACTGGCATAAGGACAGGCATACAGATCAGTGAAACAGAACAGAGAACCCAGAAATAAAAAACCTATATGAACAATTGATACTTAATAAAGATGGTGAGAGTCTACAATGGAGTAAAGACAGTCTCTTTAACAAATGGTGTTGGGAAAATGGACAGGTATTTGCAAAAAAAAAAAAAAATGAAACTGGATCACCAACTTACACCATTCACAAAAGTAAACTCAAAATTAATAAAATATTTAAATGTAAGTCGTGAAACCATAAACATCTTGGAAAAAAACATAGGCAGTAAACTCTCTAATATCTCTCGTAGCAATATTTTTGCTGATTTATCTCCACAGGCAAGTAAAATAAAGGACAGGATGAACAAATGGGATTATATGAAACTAAAAAGCTTTTGCACAGCTAAAGACACCATTAACAAAATAAAAAGACAACCCATAGAATGGGAGAATATATAAATATTTGTCAATACTCCTGATAAGAAGTTAATAACCAAAATTATAAAAACTTGTGAAACTCAACACCAGGAAGATAAAAATCCAATCAAACATGGGCAAAAGAAATGAATAGACACTTTTCCAAAGAGGACATATAGTTGGCCAATAGGCAGATGAAAAAAATGTTCATCACTAATCATTAGAGAAATGTAAATTAAAACCACAAGGAGATACCACCTTACATCTGTCAGAATGGTGCTTTTTAACAAAACAACACAGAATAAGTGCTGGAGATGTTGCAGAGAAAAAGGAACCCTCCTGCACTGCTGGTGGGAATACAGACTCGTGCAGCCACTGTGGAAAACAGTATGGAGATTCTTCAAAAAATTAAAAATGGAACTGCCCTTTGACTCAGCTATCCCACTTTTAGGAATATATCCTATGAATACCAAATCACTGATTCAAAAGAAGAAATGCACCCCCATGTTTATTGCAGCATTGTTTACAATAGCAAAGATCTGGAAACAGACCAAGTGTCTGTCAATGGACAAGTGGATTAAAAAGCAGTGGTCCATATACACAATGCAATACTACGCGGACGTGAGGAAGAAGAAAATCTTTCAAAATTTAGCATAGGGGCCTTGGTAGCTCCTGCTACCCCAATAATGCATTGTGCAGACCCAATTACTTGGAAATCAGATAATCCTGTATGGGTAGACCAATGGCCCCTTCCTCAGGAGAAATTAGGGTAGCTGCTCAATTGGTACAAGAGCAGCTACAGCTTGGGCACATTGAGCCATCTAATAGCCCATGGAATACATTTCCATATTTTGATCTTGTCGCATCCTTGATTATCAAGGGGCATAGGCGACCCTTATAACTTATAGGTTTTAAGCCTCAAAATTATTGTTGTTCCCTTTCTTCAAAGGATCAACAACAATGGCTCTGGGAAACTTCCACTAAATGGCAAATCGCTTTTGCAAATCAATGGACAACTTTATACTGAAACAGTCCACTTAAAATCAGTTCAAAGACTAGAATTATATGCCATTATCATGGCTTTTCAGCATTTGCCATATTCCTCCTTTAAGCTATATACAGACAGCAAATATTTACTTATGGTTGTTTCCACTGTAAAGACTGCTGTCTTAGGGACAAATGCTGATGAACTATTTCAGCAGTTCCTTCTTCTTCGAAGACTTGTATGTCAACATAGAGCTCCATGTTTTATAGGACATACTCGAGCTCACTTCATGCTCCCTGGAGCTTTAGCACAAGGGAATGCCCTTGTTGATCAAGCTACCCAAAAGAAAATTCTTTGGAGCAACCATGACAGATCGAGCAATTCAGTCTCATACTATTCATCACCAGAACACTGCAGCCCTGTGTAAACAATTTCAACTTTCTCGGGAAGAAGCACGGCAGATTGGTAAATCCTGTCCAAGTGGTCCTATACTACAGTCTGTCCCTTCATTTGGAGTTAACCCTCAAGAACCCCTACCAGGATAACTTTGGCAAATGGATGTTACTCATATATCTTCATTTGACAAACAGTCCTATGTCCACGTTACAGTGGATACCTATTCCGGATTTATAGTAACCTCTGTCAGAACAGGAGAGGCTGATAAACATGTTATAGCTCATTGTCTGTATGCATTTTTCTATTATTGGATTTCCTAAACTGGTTGAACTGACAATGCTCCTGCATATGGAGCAAAAGCATTTATTGTATTTTATCAAACCTTTCGAATTATGTGTATTTCTTACAATCGTTAAAGTCAAGGTATTATTAAAGTGTACCCAGCAAATATTTTAAGGTCAATTAAAAAAATTTAAAAGGGGGGAGTCATATCCTGGAACTCCTATGGGTCTACCATATCATGCTTTTTACTTAAAAATTTTTTAATTTCTTTTGAATGCTGATGAACAGGAGACGCCAAATCTTTTTCTCCTGCAAACTTCTACCTTCTTTTATTTGATCCAGCTAATAACACTGTTTTGTCTTTTTCCAAATAGCTCCAGATATACAGACAAGGTTTATATAGGCAAATGGGGATCCTCAAACTCCTCAGCGAGATCTTCTGAGCATGGCTTTTAAGGTACCAAGATGCAGAAAAAGCCCAATAGAGATCAGGAGAACTACCAGCTTTTAGGATACACCCTTAAAGGCTCCAATGCCCCAAAGGGGTCTCATAGGATTCCATCTGGGTCCTGCTTCAATAGTGGAAAGGAAGGTCATTGAGCTAAAGCCTGCCAGGTTTAATGCCTTTGCTGTGAGGAAAAAGGGACACTGGAAGGTAGGCTTCCCCCTCGCTCCTCTAAGGGAGGGTTCATCTCTTCCAGCCCTGCTCCAGCCACCTAGGACCTAACCTTGCCCAGAATGCTGGGCTTTGCCACTGATGGCTGAAGGTGCCCAGGGCCATCGGCCCCATCTACAACACCGTGGACAAGCCTAGGGTATTTTTTCCAAGAAGCAGGTAAACTGATCTCACTTGCTCAAGGACCACTTAACTATGTCTTGCCTGAATAGTCAGGTTTATTTATTCTTCCCTCGAAGATCTCTGTTGTGGGTGTTGATAGTCCTATTTTCTGCTGCTTTGTTAAATATATAGTGTTTCCTTTATTCCTCCTACCTCAATGCCCCACTCATATTTCAGGCCGGGACCTACTCCTAACTTAGAGCTGTCTTTCCCCCTTTTGCCAATTTCTATTATGAATCTACCTTTGCCACCCAGCTTAGTGTATCCCAAGGTTCTCTTTACCACTCCACAGTCGCAGAGCTCCAGGGAAAAGCAACCTGGTCTCATCTCTCCAGGCAGAGGAGAACAGAAGCTCCATCTCCACACATGCTGCAGATGGCTTTTCCAGTTTACCTGAATCATTACCAGCTAGAAGCAGCGGTCATTGGGACTTGGACGTGAGTTGCAAAGTATAGAATTGTGACAACAATTCCAGTGCCCTGTGGACTTTTCCTGGATGTGGACTTTTCCTGGACTCCTGCTCCTTGTGACAGCTCCTAACAGACTGAACTGGGGTTGGGTTGCATTTTTCAGGGATTTGGAATGGTGTTGGTGCCAACTTGGACTTGGTGAACATATTAAGGACACTACTCTTTTATGGATTCTTGCTGTATTGGCCAAGAGTTTGCTTAAAGGCCTTAATCACTGTAAAAAAAATAGAAGACTGGATAAAGAAGATGTGGCACATATACACTATGGTATACTACTCAGCCGCAAGAAATGATGACATCGGATCATTTACAACAAAATGGTGGGATCTTGATAACATTATACGGAGTGAAATAAGTAATTCAGAAAAAAAAAAAGAACTGCATGATTCCATACATTGGTGGGTCATAAAAACGAGACCAAGAGACATGGACAAGAGTGTGGTGTTGGGGGGGGGCACAAAGAAAACTAGATAGAAGGTGATGGCGGACAATCTGATTTTGGGTGATGGGTATGCAACACAATTGATGACAAGATAACCTGGACATGTTTTCTTTGAATATATGTACCCTGATTTACTGATGTCACCCCATTAAAATTAATAAAAATTTATTTATAAATAAAAAAAAAGAAAATCTTACCTTTCACAACAACATGGATGGACCTGGAATCTATTATGCTAAGTCAAATAAGCCAGGCAGAGAAAAAAAAAAACCAAATGACCTCACTCATTTGAGGAATCCAATGAACAATGTGAACTGAGGAATGGAACAGAGGCAGAGGCAGAATCAAAGGGACCAGAAGGAAAAGAGTTAGAGGGAAAGTAGACAAGAAGATGGGATCTGGGAAGGGAAAGAGATTAATGAAATTATATATACATAATACAGCATTATAGATAACAGGACAGCAAATTTTGAAGAGAAGAGGAGAAGGCATTGGGGGCGGCGGTATGGGGGAGCAAAGGGGAATAGGGCATGGGGGGAGATATATTCAGTGAGACACTTGAATCTATGTAAACACAAATTAAAATCATAAATAAATAAAAAATTAGCAACATTCATAGAAGTGTTGCTAATATAATAGAACTAGAGAAAAGCAGTCTCTCAATAGAAAATCAGATAAATAAATTGTAGAATATTCTTAAATGAAACATTCTATAGTAGAAAAAATAAATTAACTACTGCAATATGTAATAATACCCACGATCTTCCAAAGAAGATTTTGAGAAACCAAAGCCACTTGTTTTTGAAAAACAAAGGATACATACAATGTGGCACCACTTGTACAAAATTTTAAAATTCTAAATTAAAAAAAAACAATTCTTAAAAATATAAATATGATCAAAAGGAAGAGTTATGTACTGGGAAAATGTATATAGTAGTTTCAGTGATATTGGGTAAGTTCATTTTCTAAATGTATACTTATATGTATTATATGATATGTATATCATTTATCAGTTATTTGAATGACTATAATATTTTATAATAGAATTTAAAAAGCAATTCAACATAGCAACAAACACTTGAATTATTATAGACCAGACAAAATTAAATAAATAATAATAATAGTATGATTTGCATATTAAGTACTTAAAACTTAATTCATTCAATCATCACCATAGAAACTGAGGTAGATATTATTATTATCCTCATATTATAGAATAATAACAGGAGAAAACAAAACCCAGAGGTGCTTAGACTGTCTGGCTTTAAAGTCCAGGCAGTAATTACTAGAAGAATTCAAAGAAAGTCATATCATGGATGGTCAGAACATCTTTGTGGAAAGCTATGCTTTACAGACAGAAGGTTGAGTTTGAACAAACAGATTGAGTTTTGTTGATTGAGAAACTGAGTTCAATTTCTAAAACAAATTCCTCTTTCTTTAATTCATGACAACCTTTGTTTACATGAAATATTCTATGAAAAAGATTACAAAACCCATAAAAGAAAAGTAGCTCTGAAGATTGGTGAAAACCTCTTTTTCTCCTATGCCCTCTCACTCCTTACCATCAACATTCTCATACTCCAACTGCTGTTCAAAATTTGCAAATAAATGCTCAGAGATAAGTTTCATCTTCTCCCTTTATGCCTCATGGCTACCTTGAAGAATATTAACTTTTTTTTTTTTTTTTTGGTGACAGAGAGAGGGACAGATAGGGACAGACAGACAGGAAGGGAGAGAGATGAGAAGGGTCAATTCTTCATGGTGGCACCTTAGTTGTTCACTGATTGTTTTCTCATATGTGCCTTGACCAAAGGGGGTTACGGCAGAGCCAGTGACCCCTTGTTCAAGCCAGCAACTTTGGGCTCATGCCAGCGACTTTAGGCTTCAAGCCAGCGACCTTTGGGCTCAAAGCCAGTGACCTTTGGGTTCAAGCCAGCAACTATGGGATCATGTCTATGATCTTATGCTCAAGCCAGTGACCCCGTGCTCAAGTTGGTGAGCCTACACTCGAGTCAAGTGAGCCTACGCTTGAGTCGGATGAGCCTGCGCTCAGGCCAGCAACCTCGTGGTTTTGAACCTGGGTCTTCTGCATCCCAGTCCTCCGCTCTATCCTGCACCACCTCCTGGTCAAGCACGAGTATTAACTTTCATTAGTAGATAATATTGAGCCCAAATGCTTAGGCTGACTTTTCTGATACTGGATGGGTGCATGTATGTGTTTTCCAAAAATGGTAAGAGCACCAAGTTATAGTTGTTAATCAAGGGAAAAGGATCAAGACTAGAAAAGCAAGAAGCATCTCACTAGGTCCTTTGTGGTCTATTTCAGATCACCAGGAGTATGGATGGCACTCTCACCGGAGCTTGGGGACACAACATCTTATAAACAAGCAATGGTCTTCCTGTAGCATCTAATCTCTATCTCTAGATTCTGTGGCAGAAAAAAAGCCACCATTTCTAGATGGCCTATGTGGCGGTGTAGGGTACAGATATTTATGTAGGTATATTTGTATAAAGACCCATAAACAAAAAGGAGGAAGATGTTTCTTCTGTATAAAACAACATAAATAGACAAAATAAAACAAGCATAAAATGGAAACTGTACAATATGAATCAAAGAGACATGTTTCAGCTCGCATGAACAGTTTAACAAAGCTGAAAAGGCTGGCTAATCGGAAGGAAAGCTAATGAATTTAAATTTTTATCCTCATAGAAATGGGAATATAGTGAGATATTTTTGGCAGGGAGCCTCATGTGCTCATAGTAAGGTACCTTGGTTTCATCTCCACATCTCATTTTCTTTCCATTATATCCTAGAACAAGAACTTTTACCTATACCTGCACCATATTTTGGGTGAGTAAAAGGTAGAAAACATCCAACACAGAAAAATGATCATGAAATCTTAAGAAAAATAAGTCCAGAAAATCATCTCACTTAGACTACAAAGTTCAAAGCCCAGCTGAAATTGTAAGGAATATATTCATTGACAAACATCTTTTTTTGTCAAGTATATAGTTCCGATGGGAGAGAATCATTCATTGCAAGAGAGAATAAAGGTCATTCTACACACAATCCAAGAAACTTGCTGTCTGTTGTTGTTTATCTGTAAATGCCTTCTCAACATTTAATTAAATAGTAAGTGTTATTTTCAGTACCAAGTTCTGCAGATTATAAGAATGTTTTTACAGCAGTGCATTTTTCTAACACATACATAAAAAATTCAGCATTCGATCTATTTGTACCAAGCAACTTTGACCTTCATAATGCTGACATCTTGTTTTGTTAAGGCATAAGCACAATTTATATCACAGAAGAAAAAAAGATTTAATTGCAGGTCTTATTAATTCACAATTTTTGCTGTGTTTAAAGGTTTTTTTTCATTTTCTTTGAATATAAGTTAAAAAGAGAGAGGTATGCACATGGCAAGTTATTATAAAAGTGACCCATTACCTTCTCTGAGCTATAACATTTAAAGAAGAGAGTGTTTGAAAAATGTCAGAGTACTTAAAGAATAATATTTCTGAAATTTTCATTATACAAGGTCATGATGGAACAGTACAATCACCTTCAATGTGATTTTATGATTTACTCTGTTATTCAAGAAGGCAATTGTAGTATGGTTTACCAGAACAAAAGATAAAACCTGAGGAAAATAGAAATTGCCATCTAGAACCAGAAAACAGCTACTGCACATTCATTCTTTTTCTTTAAAAACATATATAAGCATTTTGGTATGACATTCCTTGTCACAAATTTTGTGAGGATCTTGAATTCCATGTAGGCACAACATATATCTGCCATTTTTAAGGTAGTTATTAAATTGACCACACATGTGAAATTCACACATAACTGATTAATATCTAATACTTTAAAATAGGAACAAACAACTAGCAACAACAAAAAAGAACTATTTATTTTAAACAACTTATTATTACTATATTCAAACTATTCAAGAAAAAAATTAGAAACCTATGACTGAATTTACCTAATTCTTATTATTTATTCTTCATTATTTGCAATACAATAAACTATTATGGGATCAGTGTACATTTACAGTGGGTATACTTATCAGAGTGTATTTACTAGTATTGTTATTGAATTGTGTTAGACATAATTTAAATATGTATTATTTTTCTTCCTGAATCATTTATGATAGGCTCTTAATATAGTTTTAAAATATTCAATTTTTTTCAGATAGTCACATGAAAAAGAATGAAACTGATCCACTATCTTACACCATACAAAAAAATTAACTCAAAATAGGTTAAAGATTTGGATATAAGACCAAAGTCCACAAATCTCTTAAAAGAAAACATAGACAGTAAGCTTCTTGACATCAATCTGGTGTTATATTTTTAGGTCTGACTCCAAGAACAAGGGCAACAAAAACAAAAATAAACAAAAGGTACTATATCAACCTTAAAAGCATCTGCACAGTGAAGGAAACTATCATCAGCAAAGTGCAAAAGCAATCTACTGAATGGGAGAAAATATTTGCAAATCTTATATTCAATAAATGGCTGCAGGAAGAAAGATGGTTATGAAGTAGGCAGACGTTCCAACTGCCACCTCCCAGGACCAAATTGGATTACAACTTAATTTAAGAACAATAATCTTGAAAAACCAACTTTAGACTAAACTAAGAGAAATCTATAACCAAGGATCATCAAAGAAGCCATACCAAGACTGGTAGGAAGGGTGGAGATGCGGAAAAGGCTTCCCCATTCCCAGGAGCGAGCAGAGGGCCGGAGGGACTCTCACGGTGGGGTGGGTTGCCCTGAGAGGTGCTTGTCCTCAGCCCCAGGACCAGAGCCCCAGCCTAGAGCCCCAGAACCTAGAACATGTGCCCAGACAACATTTAGCTGTGAAAAGAGCTGGGTTTCTCTCCATGAGAAAGAGACACACCTCTCGGACACAGACACCATTTTAAAGGGCCCGCACAGAAAATCTCATTCACAGCCACTTACCCAGGGCTCTGGCAGGGGAGAACTGAGAGGACTGGAGTTTCAGGAGGAGACTGTAAAGTTAGAGGCTCAGGGAGAGACACTGTGGGGGACGGCCACCAGAACCCAGGTGCTAAGTCATACTCCAGTACTGCAGTTGCCATCTTTCTTGGGTGGAACAATTCCCTCTCAGTGACATCAGCCTGGGGAGAAGCAACTGCTCTGCCCTTGGGAGTATATCCTAACCCCAGGAATGGCAACAGGTCATTCTGAGAGGCCAAGAAGCAGGGGGCGTGTCAGTGACTCAGTTTTCTGGTGTTGAGACCTGAGCTACCCCCCCACACACACACTCTCCTGAGTCTATGACTGGTGCTTCTGCCTCACTGGAGACTCAGTTGAATCTGTCCAGAAAGTGGTCAGACCACACCTATGAGTCTCAGAAGCTACACCCACTGGACTTCTGGGGCTACACCCTACTGAAGTCTGTAAAAACTCTGGATAGACTGACACCTGAAGCTGAGGGGCAGCGTCACACCCATCACCCTTCCTAATCCCTGAATTGCTGCAAGATCTAGACCAGGAGTGAGGAAACTTTTTGATTGAGGAAAGCCATGAAAGCCACATATTTTAAAATGTAACTCCATGAGAGCCATACAACGATCCATGTATGTTATACATTATTCAATAAAAACTTGGTGTTGTCCCAGAGGACAGCTGTGATTGGCTCCAGCCATCTGCAACCATGAACATGAGCCATAGGAAATGAATGGATTGTAATACATGAGAATGTTTTATATTTTTAATGTTATTAATTTTTTTTAATTAAAGATCTGTCTGCAAGCCAGATGCAGCCATCAAAAGAGCCACATCTGGCTCGTGAGCCATAGGTTCCCGACCCCTGATCTAGACTCTAGCAGAGGCTTTTCCAGCAGCTGAACCTAACAAACAGCCAGCAGACAGAGGCTGCAAGAGGCATGATTCAGGGAAACCTGGTTGTTTGAGTGGACTATCCCCCGGGACCAGAGTGGGTAAAAATCAGCCTAGGAGTGCAGCTAGGTATTTCCATGTACACCTGAGCACAGTAAATGCAGCCACAAACCCTTAATTGTTTGTAGCTCCAGGAAGGTTGCTGAGGGCCAGTCACAGGCAGTGTTTCCCACTGGTCTGCGCTCGGCTGCTGCTAGGTAGGCCCAAGGCTGGCACATCCAGGGTCCAGCTGTGAAAATCATCTGTTCAGGAACTAACAACCCTTGCTAGAATGGTGTTCTAAGAAAAAGTTTCTCACACCAGGACCAGCTGAGGCAAGTTTCACTCTCTGTGATCAGCACTAACACAGAGGCTCATGTGCATTGGATAGGGTAGAGCTTCATACTCAGCCAGACTGGGCCCTGGATATTCTGTCCTGCTAGGCTAGATTCCACAGGGGGAAGGGAGAGAGGCTTAGAGCATGGACATTTAAAGTATGGAAACCTGTGAGTCTATTGTTTGATCTGGTTGAGGGGTTTAGTCACCTTTGGGAGGGGCCAAGTCAGCCCCAGGAGAGGACTCTCTCTGTATTCATCTCTGAGACCGGAGTCTCAACAGCTGAAAGTACTTCTGCAGAGGGGACTGTCAGCCACACTCAGTCTGAGCCTACTACTGCTCACCTTGTTGGGGAGAAAAAAAAGATTATAGATTTAAAAAATAAAATGGAAATTGAAAACTACATATCAATAATAACATTAAATGTAAATGGATTATATGCTCCAATCAAAAGACATAGGGTAGCTGTCTGGATAAGAAAACAGGACCTGTATTTATGCTGTCTATGGGAGACCCACCTCAGAAAAAAGATACACATAGACTAAAAGTGAAGGGATGGAAAAAAGTATTTCACACCAATGGAAATGAAAGAAAGCTAGAGTAGTAATACTTATATTTGATAAAATAGACTTTAAAACAAAGGCTATAGTAAAGGATAAAGAAGCAATCCAACAGGAGTATATAACCACTGTAAATACCTATGCACCTAATATAGGAGCACCTAAATATATAAAGCAGATTTTGATGGATATAAGG
Organism: Saccopteryx bilineata; assembly: GCF_036850765.1. Lineage (NCBI taxonomy): Eukaryota > Metazoa > Chordata > Mammalia > Chiroptera > Emballonuridae > Saccopteryx > Saccopteryx bilineata. The sequence continues at coordinate 11,415,741 of NC_089501.1, read as the reverse complement.
GGGAGATCAACAGCAATACTATAATAGTAGGGGATTTTAATACCCCACTAACATCAATGGATAGATCTTCCAGACAGAAAATTAACAAAAAACAGCGACCTTAAATGACACAATAGATCAGTGGTAGTGACCCTGGTCCCTACTGCCCACTAGTGGGCATTCCAGCTTTCATGGTGGGTGGTAGTGGAGCAACCAAAGTATAAATAAAAAGATAGATTTAACTATAGTAAGTTGTTTTATAAAGATTTATTCTGCCACTCTTAGCAAAAATCCACCATAAAGTATTTGGTAAGTAATTATTATTATATGCTTTAACTTGCTGTAACTCTGCTTTATAAATTTTATAAAGTTACTTCCCTACTTTATAAATCACCATTACTATGGAACCAGTGGGTGGTTAGAAAATTTTACTACTAGCAGAAATACAAAAGTGGGAGATAGGTATAAAAAGGTTGACTACACCTGCACTAGATAAACTGGATTTAAAAGATATCTTCAGAAATTATCACCCCAAAGCAGCAGAATATATTATACATTCTTTTCAAGTGCTCATGGTACATTCTTTAGGATGAACCACATGTTAGGACACAAAACGAGTCTCAATAAATTTAAGAAGATTGAAAGAAATATCAAGCATCTTCTTTGATCACAATGGCATGAAACTGTAAATCAATTACAATAGAAAAACTGAAAAACATTCAAATGCTTAGAGGCTAAATAGCATGTTATTAAATACTGAATGGGTTAACAATGAGATCAAGGAAGAAATAAAAAATTTCCTTGAAACAAATGAAAATAAACATATAACAACTCAAAATTGATGGGACATAGCAAAATTAGTCCTGAAAGGGAAGTCCATAACATTACAAGCAGACCTTAAGAGGCAAAGAAAAAAAAAAAAAAGCTCAAATAAACAATAAACAACTTAACCTGCATCTAAAAGAACTAGAAAAAGAACAACAAATAAAGCCTAGAGGAAGTAGAAGGAAGAAAATAATAAAGATCAGAGAGGAAATAAATGACATAGAGGCTAAAAAAAAATGCAGAAAATCAATAAAACCAAGAGCTGGTTCTTCAAAAAGGTAAACAAGATTGAAAAACCTTTAACCAGACTCATCAAAAAAAAGAGAGAGGACTCAAATAAATAAAATTAGAAATGAAAGTGGGTAACTACTGACACCACAGAAATATGAAGGATTGTAAGAAAATATTATGAAGATCTGTATGCCAAAAATTTGGACAACCTAGGCAAAATGGATAAAGATCACATGATAATACCAACAGATGCAGAAAAATTATTTGATAAAATCTGCTCCCATTTATGTTCAAAACTCTCGACAACATAGGAATACAGAGAAGATACCTCAATATGATAAAGGCCATCTATGACAAAACCACGGCCATCATACTCAATGGGCAAAAATTTAATGTAATCCCCTTAAGATCAAGAACAAGACAGGGGTGCCCACTTTCACCACTTTCATTCAACATAGTTCTGGAAGTCCTAGCCACAGCAATCAGACAAGATAATGAAATAAAATGCATCAAAATTGGAAAAGAAGAAGTAAAACTATCATTATTTGCTGATGACATAATACTGTACACAGAAAACCCTAAAGATTCAGTCCTAAAACTACTGGACCTGATAAATGAACCCAGCAGTGGCAGGATATGAAATTAATATTCAGAAATCTGTGGCATTTTTTACACCAACAATAAACTCTCAGAAAGAGAAATTAAGGAAACAAAGACTTGTACTCAGAAAATTATGTAACATTGATAAAATAAATCAAGGAAGATACAAACAAAAGGAAGCATATACTGTGTTTATGGATAGAAAGAATAAACATCATTAAAATGTCTATAATAGGCCCTGGCTGGTTGGCTCAGTGGTAGAGCGTCGGCCTGGTGTGCAGAAGTCCCGGGTTCGATTCCCGGCCAGGGCACACAGGAGAGGCGCCCATCTGCCTCTGCACCCCCCCCTCCTTGCTCTCTGTCTCTCTCTTCCCCTCCCACAGCAAGGCTCCATTGGAGCAAAGATGGCCCGGGCACTGGGGATGGCTCCTTGGCCTCTGCCCCAGGCACTAGAGTGGCTCTGGTCGCAACAGAGCGATGCCCCGGAGGGACAGAGCATCGCCCCCTGGTGGGTGTGCCGGGTGGATCCCGGTCGGGCGCATGCGGGAGTCTGTCTGACTGTCTCTCCCCGTTTCCAGCTTCAAGAAAAATACAAAAAAAAAATGTCTATAATACCCAAAGCAATCTATAAATTTAATGTTATTCACATTAAAATATCAAAGGCATACTTCAAAGATATACAACAAGTGTTCCAAAAATTTGTATGGAACCAAAAAAGAACACGAATAGCCTCAGCAATCTTGAAAATAAAGAACAAAGTGGGAGGTATCACACTTCCTGATATCAAGTTATACTACAAGGCCACTTGTAGTATGCAAAACAGCTTGATACTGGCATAAGAACAGGCATACAGATCAATGGAACAGAACAGAGAACCCAGAAATGAACCCACATCTTACGGACAATTGATATTTGACAAAGGAGGTAAGAGCATGGAGTACATGCATGGACAGGTACAAGCAAAAAGATATGAAAGTAGACCACCAACTACACCATTCACAAAAATAAACTCAAAATGGATAAAAGACTTAAATGTAAGTTGTGAAACCATAAGCATCTTAGAAGAAAACATAGACAGTAAGCTGTCCGATATCTCTCGCAGCAATATATTTGCTGATTTATCTTCACAGGCAAGTGAAATAAAAGACAGGATGAACAAATGGGACTGTATCAAGCTAAACAGGTTTTGCACAGCCTAAGACAATATGAACAAAATAAAAAGACAAATTACATAATGGGAGAACATATTCAACAATATATCTGATAAGGGGTTAATAACCAAAATTTATAAAAAACCTCTAAAAACTCAACACCAGGAAGGTAAACAATTCAATTAAAAAATGGACAAAAGAACTGATTAGACACTTCTCCAAAGAGGACATACAAATAGACAATAGGCATATGGAAAAATGTTCAAATTCACTAATTGTCAGAGAAATGCAAATTAAAAACACAATGAGATACCACCTCACACCTCTCAGAATGACACTCATTAACAGAATAACACACAATAAGTGCTGGTGAAGGTGTATTGAAAAGAGCACCTTCCTGCACTGCTGGTGGGAAAGCAGACTTGTGCAGCCACTTTTGGAGAACTGTATGGGGTTTCCTCAAAAAAATAAAAATGGAACTCCCTTTCGACCTAGCTATCCCACTTTTAGAAATATATCCTATAAATACCAAATCAGATTCAAAAAAAGATATGCACCCCCATGTTTATTGCAGCATTGTTTACCATAGCCAAGATCTGGAAACAGCCCAATTGTCCATCAGTGGATGAGTGGATTAAAAAACAGTGGTACGCCTGACCAGGCAGTGGCACAGTGGATAGAGCATCGAACTGGGATGCAGAGGACCCAGGTTCGAGACCCTGAGGTCACCAGATTGAGCACAGCCTCATCTGGTTTGAGCAGAAGCTCATCAGCTTGGACCCAAGGTCACTGACTCAAGCAAGGGATTACTCCAGTCTGCTGAAAACCCACGGTCAAGACACATATGAGAAAGCAATCAATGAACAACTAAGGTGTTGCAACGAAAAACTAATGATTGATGCTTCTCATCTCTCTCCATTCCTGTCTGTCTGTCCCTATCTATCCCTCTCTCTGACTCTCTCTCTGTCTCTGTAAAAACAAAATAAAACAAAACAAAACAAAAAGTGGTACGTATACACAATGAAATACTATGTGGCTGTGAAAAAAAGAAGAAAATCTTACCTTTTATGACAGCATGGATGGTCCTGGAGATTATTATGCTAAGTGAAATAAACCAGGCAGAGAAAGAAAAATATTATATGATCTCACTTATATGTGGAATCTAATGAAGAAAGTGAACTGAGGAATGGAATAGAGGCAGAAGTGGGGTCACAGAGACCAGAGGGACAGCAGTCAGTTGGAAGGGGAATGAGGGGTAGGATCAAAGAAGGTATAGTGATTAGTGAAAGTATAAGTACATAACACAGGATATAGATAACACGATAGCAAATCCTAGAGGGAAGGGGGAGGAAGTGAGGGGTGGGGGGTAAATGGGGTATCAAAAGGGATACAGGAGTGGGAGTGAGGGAGTTATAGTCAGTGGAACACTTGAATCTATGTAAACACAAATAATTATAAATTAATAAAAATTAAAAATAATAAATGATTAATATTCAAAATATAGAAAGAAATCATACAACTTAATAGCAAAAGAAAAAAAAATTAAAAATGGGCATAGGACCTGAATAAACATAGTCCCAAAGAAGACATTCAGATAGGCCCTGGCTGTTTGGCTCAACAGTAGAGCATCAGCTCTGCGTCTGGAAGTCCTGGGTTCTACTCTCAGCCAGGGCACACAGGAGAAACACCCATGTGCTTCTCCACCTTTCCTCCTCTCCTCACTCTCCTTTCTCTCTGTCTCTTTCTTCTCATCCCACAGCCAAGGCTCCATTGGAACGAAGTTGGCCCAGGTGCTGAGGATGGCTCCGTGGCCTCCACCTCAGGTGCTAGAATGGCTCTGGTTGCAATGGATCAATGCCCCAGATGGGCAGAGCATCGCCCCCCGGTGGGCATGCTGGGTAGATCTCATTCGGGCACATGCGGGAGTCTGTCTCTCTGCCTCCTTTCTTCTCACTTCAGAAAAATACAAAAGAAAAAAAAAGAAAAGAAAAAAGAAGATATAGAGATAGTCAACAGACATATGAAAAGATGTTCAACATCACTAACCATCAGCGACACAATGAGAAGGGGCTGACTATAAGCCAGGAATAGGAGGGCACTCCCCTGACCATGCTGGCACCCTAGCTTGAACTGCTAGCTTCCTGAACTGTAAAAAAATAAATCTACCTACCTGTGGTATTTTGTTATAGCAGCCCAAACAGGTTAAGACAGGTTCTTGCAGGTAGGTAATCTGGGGCCAGAAAACCAAGGGCACTTCATCCTGAGGGTATTGGAAATTCACTAATGTGTATTACACAGTGGAATAACTTGATCCGATTCTAAAGTCAAGGATCTGGGACTGCAATATGGAGAAAATCTTAGACAAAGATGAACCTGGAGACAATAAACTCAGCTAAGAGGCTGTGCTGTAAACCATGTGGTAATGGAATCTTGGTGAGAACAGTGGAAAAAATTTTAAATAATTAGGTGGTAACATGGCAACAACTTCGTAATTTTTTTGGTATGAAAGGTGAGAGATTTCAAGGTATTGGGAATGACCTCCATCTTTGGTTTAGGAAATCGGGTTAATGGTAATGCCACTGAATGAGGGCATGTCACCACCCAGAGTGTAGGGAAGATGAGGTCTACCAGCTTATTGTATTTATCAGTAGAAGGTATAAAGGCATATACTGATTATCGTGAGCATTCAAGCACATAGTGATGTTCTCTCCTCTGGAATTGCCACACTTCTCATTTTTAGGTATCTAAATGCTACTTTTAGTAGTGTGTATTTCTAGAGACAACCAGTAAGATTTGCAATCAAATCCCAATAAGATTTGTAATCAAATCCGTCTGGCAGCATTTCAACTCAACAATGCTATTACTGTTTTCTCAAAACAATTCACTCACTAATAAATACATCCTCACTGCATATGTTTGCAGAAGTAGCCACTAAATAAAGGATGAGGGTGTTACAGTTTCTAGTACTCAACTCTGAAAAAAAAATAATTTGTTTATAATTAAAGTATAATTGACATACATTGTATTAGTTTCAGGTGTACAACATAATGATTCAACATTTGTATACACTACGAAATGGTCACCACAATAAGTCTACTTACCCTCTCTCCCCATATAAATTTATAAAATCTCAATTGGTTGTTTTTCTCTCCCAGTTATGAGTTCTTCACCCCTACTACCTTCTTTTCTGAGCATCTGAAAATGATACTTAAAAACAAACAAACAAACACCTGATCCAGCCCTGGACTGATAGCTCAGTTGGTTAGAGTATCATCTGAATAGCCAAGGTCAGGGCACATGTAAGAATTAACCGATGAATGTATGAATAGGCAATGAGTCAATGTTTCTCTCTCCCCCCCCCCCTTGCTCCCTCTGTAAAAGTGAAAGAAAGAAAAGAAACATCAGATCCATATCATAGCCTGAGTCCTCCCGCTGTGTGACTCCACAAAGCTCTGAATGTACCGAGTTAAATCAAATCCAAAAGCAGTTTTATTTCAAGTGCCTGCTTTTTGCAAATCAAATACATCTTGCTTTTAGACCACTGTGTCTCCTGGGAGTTTAAATACAATATTTTTGTTGACTCAGTCAAAATGTCTGTTTTCAACTGTATTCACTTTCCCCTTCTTATTTTCCATGGCAATAAGTCTCAGCTTTTCAGCCTAATGTGAGTGGTGGAAGGTTGTAAGAAAGAAAAAAAAATAAAATGAATTATCTGGAAAGAATATTTAGATGATATTTCAAAGTACTATTATCCTGTTGTGCATTACTAGCCTCCAATCGTATTTATCACTCTGTAGCTCGAGGAAAAAGGCACCAAGATACAGAGAACATGATAGGTGGAAATATTCCTTAGCTCTTGGGTATCAGGGTATATACAAAATTTTTCCAAGTTTCTGTTTCCTAAATTCCTTTCCTTTGTAGCCCTAGTTGGTAACTAGAACTGGAATTTGTAACTGTACTAATCCAGTGCTCAACATAGCCGTCTCTAACCTCTGTGATGCATATAGAGCCAAGCACTGTGATATCTTCTTTCTTAGAAATCCACAGCCATGACACTCATGTGTCACACACACACACACACACACAAAAAAGTGAAATAGCCATCCTCTTACTCCTATCATAAAACAGAAGACCTCGGGGATTCTATTTCTTCCTTCAAACTACTTAGAGTAGAAATGCCAAACTCTAGCTATGGTGATATTTAACTATGCAACTTTGCTTGTCTAACTGTATTTTTACTTTAACTTTGCATGTTATTAATACAATGATAGTTAACATTATGAGTGTCGTGCAGTTTCAACATTTGGTCCAGTTACTGAGCTGAGCATCTGAAAATGATACTTAACCACATTAGCATGCCGGAAATTTCCATCCCTAAATTAGGCGTGCCTTCCACAGAGACAGGCAGTGTGTGTTTTAGTGACAGCATGTCACATCAAGAGATGATACACTGAGCTGAATTTGATTTTACTTCACTTTAAATTCTCATCTAAAAGAGACTTGCCATTTTTGTCATATTAAAATAAATCAATGACTTACTATTTTGTTTGTTGCTGTGACTTGTTAATTAAATCACAATGTGGTTGTGTTTATTAAGTTACAAATTATACCTTTTGGGGACAAACAAGTTCTGAAGTGGAACATGTTTACTTGATATTTTCCCTCCCATCTGCCTTAAGGGGAGATATAATTAAATCTAACAAAGCACAAGGCAACTGAATGCCAGGAGAAAACACTGGGAGAAAATTTCTTCCAGCTGAACAAAGCTGTAACATTCTAACATTCTAAAGGCAGACAAATAGTTATGATGAAAAAGCTAACTTGAATCTAAAATAAGAATTAAAACTGGGAGAGTTTACTTTCCAACACCTTTTCTTGGACTTTCAAAATTGTCTAAAACATAATGAAAAGTTAGGGGCGCTATGTTGTTTCTTCCTAGTCTATCCAAATGTTTTCCCATCACAGCGCTAAAAGTTCCCAAATTTGATGTATAAACCAAGGGCTAAATAATAACCAACTTTATTTAGATTCTCTAGTAATTGAAAAATGTGTGATATTTTAGACCTGTAATGTCCAATATAGTAAACATTAATCACATGTATCTAGTTTAATTTTTAAATTATTTATTTAATATATTTAAAATTAAAATCAAAGTAAGAATTTAGTTTCTCACTAGCTGCATTTCTAGTGCTAAACAGCCACATTAGCTTGTAACTGACTATCTTCGACAGCACTGTTATAAAACATTTCTATAATCCGAGAATGTTTCATTAGACAGCACTGTTTTAGCTGCACATTGTATTAGAGTTTATCTTTTGTATGGGCTTCCGCAAAGTACTCTGGAGATGGAAATGTTCCACTGTTGTAAATAGCCACAACAGAAAGGAGAGACAATGGAAGAACTCCTCCACAGGGTGAGACTATGAATAGATAATAATAATAATAATTAATAAAATGCCACCTCTGCGATATGATTTAACAAACATTAAAATACTCTCTTAAAATATGCCTCCTCTTGCCTGCCTACACAATTTAAAATTTCCAGTTTTAGTCAATCTTCTGAGTTAAGACAATAAAACTTGTATTAGCTATGTTATATAAAAATGTTAATCCATACCAACTCTTTAAACCTTAACCTCAAATAGAACTTTCTGTGATGATGAAAAGGTTCTCCAATTGCACTGTCCATTATGTGGTAGCCACTAGGCACATGTGACTATTAAGCAAATAAAATGTGGCTAGTGCAAATAAGAAAGTGAATTTTTAATTTTATGTACTTTTATTTCAATTTAAACAGCTGCACGTGGCTTGTCACTAACAAACATATTATCACACAGCACGGCTTTATAGGGAAGAGCTGGAGGAAGTATTGGGCAGGGTAGAGAGTGTGACAGACAGACTCAAGGTATTGCCCCATGATTCCAACCCATGGTGGACATGCACTGTATGATTCACCCTGAGAGAGGCAGAATTTGAGAATATGATGGGCTTGCACTCTCCTAACTATCAATAAGTTACTAATTTGTTAATTTTGCATTAATCAAAGGAGATTACTCTGGTGGGCCTGGCCCACTTACGTGAGTCCTTACAAGAGGATGTGCTCTTCTTCATTTTTTAAAAAAATTAATTATTGATTTGAGAGAGAAAGAAAGGGGGAGAGAGACAGAGACAGAAAGAGACAGAAAGAGAGTCATCAATCTGTTTCTGTAGTACCCTAACTGGGGATCAAACCCTCATCAGGATGGTGCTCTAACCAACCAAGGCAACTGGCCAGGGTGTGACTGTGATCTCAAAGCGAGAGATGTGAGCGGGGGAGAGGCTGACAATGCAAACTGCTGTGTTATTTTTTTAATATATTTTTTAATTTTTTTTAAAGATTTTATTTATTCATTATAGAGAGGGGAGAGAGAGAGAGAAGGGGGAGGAGCAAGAAGCATCAACTCCCATATGTGCCTTGACCAGGCAAGCCCAGGGTTTTGAACCGGCAACCTCAGCGTTTCCAGGTTGATGCTTTATCCACTGTGCCACCGCAGGTTAGGAAAACTGCTGTGTTATGAAGAGGACCATAGGGCAAGGAGAAGCGGGTGAAGTCTGAGACCCTGGCCAGAAACCAACAAGAAAATAGGGCCTTCATTCTACAAGTGCAAGAAATGGAATTCTGGAGACCCTGAGCAGAGGACGACGTTAACCGGTGCCTGGACTCCTAACCAAGGGAAACAGAGATGTGAAATATGTTGGTTTAAGCCACAAAGTTTGTGGTATTTATTATGCAGCAAAAGAAAACTAATACAAAGAATTTATGTCTAATCTACTTACAGGGACATTTTTTTTTTTAACTTTCAGCAGAATATATTAATTTGTACAATATTTTCTATTATTAACTGTTCCTTAAAGTAGATATTAAGATATTTCATCAGCAAATAGTGTTAGATTGAGTTTTGTGAATTGGAAGAGGAGAATAAAAAGGAAGAAAAGGAAAACTGCATGACAATGAAAATGATAAAATGACAATAATAGCATTCAAAGGAGCAATGGTGATAATGCTGATGACAATTACTAAGTCATGCCATGCTTTGAATAACAGTGTGACCAGTGAGAATATACCCTACATTTATTTCAATGAACAACATCAGATTGCTGAGAAAATGTCCGTGTTACCAATAAGGGAAATATCAGCTTCAAATTAGACATCATTCTTCTTATCCACCAGGTAACAATCAATATGTAAAAATTCATATTTGAGCTCAAAATATTATATAGTTAAGATTTGAAATAAAATGAAGTATAAACATCATAATAGGAATTCATATTTGAAAATAACCTCCAATTAGCATTTATTTTTTTCATTTACAAGGACTGTTTCTAATTTCTAGGTTTGGGAGACTACAGGCATTAAGAAAACCTTATCTTTAACCTCAAACAGAAAGAATTATAATTTGCAAAAATAACCCTCTCTATTGATTTAGTTATTTTATTTTATAAAATTAAATGTTGAATTAGAACCAAAATATATAAAAAGATTTTCATTGTGAGACTACATTTAATTATATGCAGGATACCTTGACCCAATTAAAACTAAAGATTTTATATTCCTACACATGAGGACATAATCTCTTTTTAAAAAATCATAAGTAGAATGCAATGCTTATTTACATTAGAACCAAGATATAAAATGCAGGTCAGACAGAGAAATTAAAAAAAATAAAAACATATCTTCATTATTTTATTCAAAAGAACTAGGTGTACGAGGTCAGTTCCAGTTCTCTGGAACAGAAAGATGTCATGCTGGTGATAAACAGGAAGGCAGAACAGGCTACCAGCAATCCATATAGCATGTCCTTAACCAGATTAGTCCATCTGTAAATATTAATAAAGCACTACTTGCCTCAAGATGAATGTTCATAGATTAGACAATTTTTTGAGGTCCTGAGGTTTTTTTTAGGTCCTTGTCAATCAAACCCCTAAAATTACAAGGGTGTTAGTAGTCATAGGAATCTTCTCATCAAAGATCAGTTGTAGTGTGGATAACATTTAGGACTCTTTTTATTTAATCCAGTGCATACTTTAAGCAGAGACACCCTACTGCACTAATCTGAAACTCTGAAAGGTATTGTTCCACTCTTTCTGTCTTTGTTATTCCAGAAAAGAAATCATATATCTAGCTAGAAATCATTGTATTACAAGGCAGCAGAAAAAGCATCAATTCTAAGTGTCACAACCCCTTGCATTGAACAAATGCTCTCTTCTTTTGTATAATTGACTGTCTCTGCCTTAGAGAAAGGTAAAGACATCTGCTTCTTGTTTCCAGCAGAGAAATGTCCTGCCCCAGAGTGCTGGTATACTGTGGTTGTGTCTGGGGAACAAAGAGAGAGGCTGAGACATCATCTTTCTCCATGACTCAAAGCCAGTCTCTTTTATTTATCCAAAAAATATTTATGGAGGACCTACTGTGTGCAGACATTAAGTTAGACTCTGGAGATATGTGGTACAAAAGCATTATCAGAGTAAATTCTAGAGATTGGATAGACACCAATGTGCTTATAGTTAGCAATGCTGTACTGACAATTAAAATTTTGTTTAGAAGGTAGTATTCATGTTATCCTTTTTCACCACATTAAAGAAAACATATATATATACATGTTTTATATATATATATTATCCCAGTATAATTTTATATAAATAAATTAGTGAATGAATACCTTTTGGTAAGTTAAAACAGAAAAAAAAAGCTTCATTGTGCCCCCTCATGGATTATAAAGCCATGGGGTAGCTAGATATTAATATATAAACACACAAAAATATATGATTAGAAATGTGATAAGTATAAAATGCAGAAACTAATGAATAGAATCTATTTCATTTATGTTTAATTGAATTTATTGAGGTGACACTGATGAACAGGTCACTGAGTTTACAGGTTCTGGGTTCCAGGGAGTGAACATCTGTACACGGTATTGTGTATTCACTCCCCCTCAAGTCCAGTCATCATCAGCTTCAGTGAAAGATTTGCGGTGATGCCAACATTTCACCAAAGGACAAGCAAATGCAGGGAGAGGTTCTGTGGATGGGAAGGAATGTTCAAAGTAGTGGAAAGAAGGAAAGAGTGTGGGTGGAGGCTCAAAGCAGGCCGAGCTTTACACATTTGAGAGCCAGAGGGTAAGCATAGTGGGCATAGCAGACGAGGAGTCCTAAGCAGCGGCTAGAGAATGAGCTGGGGCTAGTTCATGTAGAGCCTTGTGGACCACTTAAGGAGCACAGGTTTTTTTCCCGAGAGCAATTTATTAAAGTGTTCTAAGCAGATGAGGCCCATAATTCAATTTACATTTTAAAAGAAAGTTTTGGGGGAGATATTTATGAAGGTAGTAGGGCTCATTACACCTAAATTATCTTGCTAGTATAAAAAGCTTTTTAGCAATATATTCTCTAAGCTCATTCACTTGTCACTATACAGGTTTCTGACTTTATAAAATGAGATTGCCTGTGAAGCAAGGTAAGGACTCACATGTCAGAGTTTTCCTCAGCCTAGGCTTCCTCCGTGCATCAGCTAGCCTAGGCTTTTTCAAAGGAGCACAGTTGCCACTTGGAACTGTATACTCCTTTATTGTGGAGGCAGTCATGTGCATTTTAGGGTACAATAAGTAGCAGCATCCCTGGCCCCTGCACACTAGATGCCAGAGGTACACTGTTCCCTACCCCAGCTGTGACAATCAAAAATGTCTCTAGACATTACCAAATATCCCCAGGGAGCTAATATTGAGTTTGCTTGGAAAGCACTGAGCTAGTTATTAGTTGTCCAAGTGGCAATGTTATTGTTTTCATGAACATGGCTTCTGCAGGAGCCAGCAGCCACAAAGGACCCCAGAAGTCATCCCATATAGTACCTTATCTGTTCCCACAAACAACAGATGAGTTAATTTCTGAATGTTGTGATAATTATCTTGAAGTTCTTTGCACCTAAAATATTCATCTCAGCCAAGTCATTTAAATTCAGGAGAAATGATTTGGTGATGTTATTTGGTTTTATAAAGAGCACTATTCTCATCTGTCCCCAGACCCTGCAAAGGCAGATGGAGCAAAGAACATGCTGCCATGCACTTTAAAAGATAAATTGGAATGCCTGACCAGGCAGTGGCATAGTGAATAGAGCATTGGACTAGGACACCGAGAACACAGGTTTGAAACCTTGAGGTCACCGGCATGAGTGCAGGCTCATCCACCTTGAGTGCAAGGTCGCTGCCATGAGCTTGGGATCATAGACATGACCCCATGGTCACTGGCTTGAGCCCAAAGGTCGCTGGCTTGAAGACCATGGTCACTGGTTTTAGCCCAAAGTTACTGGCTTGAGCAAGGAGTCATTTGCTTTGCTATAGACCTGGTCAAGGCACATGAGAAAGCAATCAGCTATCAGTGAACAACTAAGGTGTTTCAATGAAGAATTGATGCTTCTCATCTGTCTTTGTTCCTGTCTGTCTGTCCCTATCTATCCCTCTCTTTATCTCTCTCTCTGAGTGTGTGTGTGTGTCTCTGTCACAAGAAAAAAAAGAAAGAAAGAAAGATAAATTGGATTGTAAGAAGTGTTACTTGTCCAGGGGCCATAGCCACTGCATTTTCATTGATAGTAAAACAAAAAAGGAAGACCTTTTCTAAATGTTTCAACTTCCTGCAATTGAACCTACCCTTCAAACAGACTGCCTTTTATGGTTTTAAGAGCTGAGTGTGGCATAAAATTATGGGTATAGATATTTGAAGCCACTCATATGAGGTGTTATATCTGCAGTATTGTTGACTGGAACAGTTTATAAGTCTCTTTTGCATTTAGAATATTAGTGACATTTCCTTTTCATACTAATGTCGTCTTATAATTTGGGGAGGGAATTCCTAATGCAGGCAGAAGTAGCAGGTGCATTTGCTCAGGATCTAAGATAAAGCCAGTTTAAGGCATTCTCCTCTTCCTCATCATAGTGCTTGGAGTGTCTACTACTTAGTCCTGTTTCCTGAGGTCTCTGTAATGGTAACAATGGAATCACATTGAATCAAAGAGTTCTCTAAGTCCACGAACATTATCAGCTAGTTGAGAAGCAATTTGTGTAAAGTGTATAAATTTTGTGGTAGGTTTTGAGGGCTGGAATCCTGCTTCTGCCACTATTTGTATGGGCAACTATTTAACTTTTGTATACTTCAGTTTCCCCATTTATAAAATGGGACTACTAAGCATATGTTATTTGAGTGTTGCAAGGAACAAATGAGTGCATGTGTGTGAATACAAATTAATACATGTGAGAACAGTTCCTGGAATAGTGTATGTAGTATATTTGTTTTAGTTTCATTATTAGCTCATAAAAGACTAACTGCATTAACTATCTTGTATTTAGGTTCATATATTTACAAGGGGAATCAAAAAATATATCAATTTGGATGGAATAAAATAAAGCAGTGAAAACTTAAAACATGGGAACCTGGCTAGAGGTCACAAATCAAACTAAAATAAAAATCAATCCATAAATATTAATATTTGGGGATCTCCTAATATGTCAGTGGTCTGTATTTTACCTTAAGGGAGAGGGAGAAAGTAAAGAAATGGAAGGCCTAATTCTGTTCTGCAGAGGGTCTACACACTACATAAAGTGACCACATATTCAAGTGTACACTAACAGTGCCAGGTAAACAAGAGCCTAGTAAAGAGCCAGCTACATGGCACAGAGAGGCGAGAAAGAGAGGTGGTGGCAATTTATTGGGGTGCTATAGTGGTACACCTTGGACAACATGGGTGCTTCATAGATTGTAACATTGAAAAATTTGAAACACAACCTAAGTGTTCATAGGTATCTAGTTAAATCGTAGGGCATACCTCCAGTAAAAATGATGACATAGGTTTCTTTTCTTAAAACTGATTTTTGGCCCTGGCCAGTTGGCTCAGCGGTAGAGCATTGGCCTGGCGTGCAGGAGTCCTGGGTTCAATTCCCGGCCAGGGCACACAGGAGAAGCACCCATCTGCTTCTCCACCCCTCCGCCTCTCCTTCCTCTCTGTCTCTCTCTTCCCCCCCCCCCTGCAGCCAAGGCTCCATTGGAGCAAAGTTGACCCAGGTTCTGAGGACGGCTCTATGGCCTCTGCCTCAGGTGCTAGAATGGCTCTGGTTGCAACAGAGTGACGCCCCAGATGGGCAGAGCATCGCTCCCTGGTGGGCATGCAGGGTGGATCCTGGTCGGGTGCATGCGGGAGTCTGACTGCCTCCCCATTTCCAACTTCAGAAAAATACAAAAAAAAAAAACCCAAAAAACAAAACTGATTTTCACAGCAGACTATTGTGGAAAAATGCAGGTTATAGACATGCATTTTTCCACAATGCATGTCTATGACATAATCCAACTTTATAAATATTTGTATGTATGTATGTGTACACATTATCTAGGAATACCTACAGGTGAAGATATATATCAGTTTTAGTAATTATTTCTTTAAATGGAAATCTTTGTTGGGGGGGGGCACCACTACTCTCTCTTTTATATTTACTCTTTACCTTTTTTTACACTAAATACTAAAACTCTTAGTTAGGAGAGAAATTGGAGAAAGTGGGAACAAAAGAAAATATGTTTTCCTAACACTGACAAAGCATATTAAAGAGCTGGCATGGTTTGCATTTTACTTTGTAGATCTCTTAGAATTTATAATAGAGCCACTCAATGTACTTTTTATATAATGATTAGCTCATATTATGAAGTTCTTGAGTAGAATTTGGGTCAGCTCTGCATGCTTATTATTTGTGTAAGTAGCCAGAATAGCCAACTTTCACAGCATGAAAAGTATCGATACCAGTGATGAATGAACTGTTTTCTATGCTCAGAAATGGCACTTTATAAGGGTAGGAAAAGCTGCAGGTTTTCTGGTCAGTGGAATATATATAAGGGTCATTCAAACAGCAAGAGTTCCAAATGCTAACTCTCTAATCAGAGAGCACAGCTGGAGAATAACATAATCAGAAAACACTTCAATTTTATGGCCCGACTCTGGTATTTAGTGCTGTAACTCTGCAGCAAAGAAAGTCTGTTGCTTAGGACACCAGAATCCTAAACAAGTGAATGTCTCTCTATTGAAATAGGTGGCATCCTAACTTAAAGATTAGAAATACTTCTTTGGGAAGAAATGGTTCAAAATATGAGCAGACTTTATACCAAACCACCCTTTTCCCCTGCATGGTCATAGACCAGGTGCAGTTAACCAAACTGAGAAAGGAGTGAAATCCTTTTTTTATTTCTGTCTTCCACCTGAATTCATTTTGTCCCTTCTGTCCCTACATGAAGTTCAGGACTCTCAGGCCCTTGGTCCTTGCTTCTCAGAGAAAAACAACCCATCCTCACTAAATAAAAGCAACTCACCAAGATGAGCTAGTACTGTGCCTGCAATTGTGATTTTGGACAAGGTACCTAAATTGCCTGGATGAATTTGAATCTCTAAGATTCATTTTAACTCCTTTATTCCGTGCTTCCATAATGATTAAATCCACAAGAGTTAATAAATAGAAGTCTTAACCGCATCTGGATTTTAGGTCAGCAAGGATTGGAAATAGTTTTTTGGTTTTTTTTTTTTTTTTTGCCTGACCTGTGGTGGTGCAGTGGATAAAGCATCAACATGGAACACTGAGGTTGCCGGTTCAAAACCCTGTGCTTGCCTGATCAAGGCATATATGGGTGTTGGTGTTTCCTGTGGGTGTTGACACTTTCTACTCCTCCCCCCTACTTTCTCTCTCCTCTGTAAAATGAATAAAATTTTAAAAATGTAAAAAAAAAAAAACATTCTTCAGGATAAACTTGCAAGTGCTGACAACTTGGGTAAGAGAGAAAATTTGGAGCCGTTAGGGAATCTTTCAGCCAATACAGGTGTGGCTACCCACTCTCCCCACCCATGCACAGCCGCTATGCTTAGATGCTGTACTATTCATAATGGCTTCGGAAGGCCTAGAGAATTCTAAGTGGATCAAATCAGCAAACATTGACAGACTCATAAAAAATTGTTCCCTTTTATGTTTTCAATGAAATGTCTAAACAATTTAGTTTCAGATGAGCTTTAAATTATGGCAGCTCATCAGAACTAAATCCTTTTAGGATTCTCCCCATTACCAACTGTTACACATCAAAGTATATATAAATACTTAAGAAAGAGCTCAATGTTTTGTAGTGTGTTCAACACATTGAAGGAAATGTTTTTTGTTTGCAGGAAAATTACACTGACTGTAACAAACATGTTTATACTAAATAGATTGCTTTACATATTGCAGTGTATATGAGCAAATGAATTAAAAACTGAGATTCTATATGAATTGACAAAGTACTTTTGTACCCTTTCTTCTCTGACTCAATTAAGGGCTGATTTCACATGTGAGGATCATTCAATTGCTTCCTGCTCTTTGTCCATCTCTCTGTTAAACATCTTTTCATCTTGCTTTAGGCTTTTATTCTGTTTTCTGTTCTTCTCCTGTCTAAACATGTCATTTTCTCCAAAGCTCCCTATTATTTCCCCCCAAGCCTATTTTTCCTGCAGCCTTGTTTTTTCTCTCCTTAAAAACCCAAGAATGATATGTTCCTTTTTTCCAGATGGTTCCAATCTCAATGTTAGTCTTTTTCTTCTTACTTTCAATACGTACTTCTTTCCCAGCTAGTAAGCAAGGGCAGAGAAAGTCTGTACCTATAATTCTGACTATGCTTTATGCTCTCACTAATTGGAGTTGTCATGTCTTTCATACTCAAGTAAACTAAGCCATCACTATAAAATTAAGTTACTTCTGCTCGGGTCAGATCTGTCAGTGTTGGCTTTCTAAACCTAAAAGTGGGTCGTATCACTTCCTGGTTAGATTAAAATCGTCAGCGAATCCCTATCCTCCCCAGATTGGCACGGTCACTTCTTCCCCAAAGCATCAGCATCTATAATATCTGGCCCCTGCTGATTCCTTAGGTTTCTCTTCTCACAGTTTTCCTAGTATACTTTCTGCTCAGCATCCTCAAAACCTGGCAGTTTTCCCAAATACCACATCCTCGCACTTTGTTACGTGTCCTCTCCTCCTTTCCCCTTTCATGGAATAGCCTTCCCCTTCTGTGACATATCTCAACTCTTTCCTCTGAAAAGCTTTCTTACCTCTTTCCTTTCCCCACCCCCAAACCTCTGTGCCTCTCTCTCACACAACTTCCCTTCAGGTTCTGTTAATGGTGGTGGCAGTCTTACCCAGAGGACTTCAAGCTATTCTGAATAAATTGTGCCCCTCATTATTTATTTATACCACTGGGATTTAGATATCACAAAATATTTTTGTGGGAAAGACTTCATCTGTATCATGAAATGACAGATGAGAAAGGCCACTAGAAATCTTCAGGACCACACAATGTGATCACTGCAATAAGTAACCTCCTTATCATTACAAGTGGTTAACAGGGAAGAAGGTCAAGGATATAGGTCTACTTGCAACTTTTGAAAAGCTGGAATCATGGATCAGACACTTTGAATTTGGAGATAAAAGAAAAAGCCTCTGGGGACAAAAGCCAGCTAAAACTAAGGTTCCCTGCTATTTCTTGCTCAGCCAGCTTTTTGCTCCCTCGTCAACATGACGTCTTCCTGAACCCAGAAACCTGGCTACTGTTCCAACAAACATATTCAGACAAGGCACCTCAACCCCGCCTACTCCCCCTACTGCCCTCCTGCTTTCCTAGAGATCTCTGTCAGGGAATCTGCCCATTTGTCAACCCCTATCCTTACTCAGCTCATGATATGGACACACTCTGCTCAGCAACAGACAGTTACCATCTCATTTAAATCTTACACCAACCCCAGGAGAAAAGTTCTATTATTTACCCCTATTTTACAATTGAAAAATAAAAAACACGGCCCTGGCCGGTTGGCTCAGTGGTAGAGCGTCAGCCTGGCGTGCGGGGGACCCGGGTTCGATTCCCGGCCAGGGCACATAGGAGAAGCGCCCATTTGCTTCTCCACCCCCCCCCTTCCTCTCTGTCTCTCTCTTCCCCTCCCGCAGCCAAGGCTCCATTGGAGCAAAGATGGCCCAGGCGCTGGGGATGGCTCCTTGGCCTCTGCCCCAGGCACTAGAGTGGCTCTGGTCGCGGCAGAGCGATGCCCCGGAGGGGCAGAGCATCGCCCCCTGGTGGGCAGAGCGTTGCCCCTGGTGGGCGTGCCGGGTGGATCCCGGTCGGGCGCATGCGAGAGTCTGTCTGACTGTCTCTCCCCGTTTCCAGCTTCAGAAAAATACAAAAAAAAAAAAAAAAAAAAAAAAAAAAAGAAGAAAGAAAGAAAGAAAGAAAGAAAGAAAGAAAGAAAGAAAGGGAAAAAGAAAAAACAGGGCTTGAATCAATTAACCAACTTACCTGAAAATTAAATAAGCAGGAAGATACAGAACAGTGACATGAACCAGGTTCTGACTGAATGCTGGTCCTGAGTTTTAAATCACTGATCCCCATGACTTCTTCATTGTTTGATCAGTGTTTCAACAAACTCTTCACTAAGGGAGAGGCTCTATGCTTGCCTGACACCCCTTGTGCAAATGGTCATAAATTAACTTTTTTCACTAATGTGTCTTAATTTTTCCTTTTTGTTCATCTTTTTTTTTTTTAACTTGCCATGCCACTGAGTAAAAAAAAAAAATTTGGCTCTTAATATAAAAAATATTGATAAGAATAGATGAAAACTAAAGTTACTCATAGATTTAATTCTCTAGTTAAAATTGTCTCAGGAACTTGGATGGAAATCAAACCTAAAGACAATAATAAAAATTATAAAGACTAACGTTTTTTAAGCATTTGTTATATCATGATCACTTTGCTCTGAACTTTGTATAGATGGTCTGTCTCATTCAATCCTCTGACCAAATCAAAAAGAAGCTGTTTGTTTGTTTTTTATCCTCATTATACAAATAAAGACACTGAGGCAAAGAGAGTTTACACAAATTATTTGAATTCACATCTTTGTAATTTATGAAAACAATTATCACCTCAAGCAGCCTAACGTTAGAAGTCAAGCTCATAACTATTAAGCTATGCGGACTGGGGGTGAACTTCTTTTGACTCAGTAAGTCTCTAGGGAAAGCAGAGGTAAAGTAGAGGAAGAGGTAGGAGCTGTTAGCATGGGATGCCTCAAGAGATGGTCCATTTCCCATCAGTGGAGGCAAATGTCGGAATGGCATTTTTAAGGAAAAATTGCAGTAAAAACATTTAGTGCTGCAGTGGAAGAAGCCCATGCATGGTATTTCCCCCAGAACAAGAAAGAAAATTGTAACCTTAGAATCTGGAGAAGTTATTTCACAAATTTCTTAACACCCAGACAAATAATTAGGACAGATCAGTTAGGCTCACCTGGGGAAGCTATACAGGTTGTATATATATATTTGGCATAAATGTCAAGAAATCTAACTTAACCTATTGCTTTGGGTTGGCAAGATATTAAAGCTATATGTGGATTTCTCCATGCTGGATGTGTACAGCAAAATGGTGTTTTGATCTACATTAGAGCATTTGCCACAGTGCATTACAATCATTTGTTTACATGGCCATCTCCCCTCTTAGTCTTTGGGGTACTTGAAAGTAGAACTATCTTAGGTTCTTGCTCGCATTTCCCAATATCTGACATGGTACATTCGCAATATGCATCTACAATGAATCTTCTACTGAGAGGCAGATTGCAGAGTAACACTGTTCAACTTGAAGGATGCAATCCCTGGGTTATCAGTCACAATCAGGAAGTTAAAGAATCAAGAGTCTCTGGAACCACTGACATCCAAGGACCTAGATGCTGCTCTCTCACTCAACCTCCTCAAGACAGCCATGCAGCTAGCAATGGACACTAGGAGACAACTGCAGCCAACATCGATCTCCAGGGCTGTGTCTGTAGTGGCAGGAGCAAGAACACAACGGAAAGTGCTGCTGCCTGACCTAAACACCACAGAACTGACAAGAAGCATCTAACTGCCAAAATCAATTTCCACCAAAAATTTCCTCAACAAGAGCATCTAAAACATATACATTTTTTTTTTGTATTTTTTTTTGTATTTTTCTGAAGCTGGAAACGGGGAGAGACAGTCAGACAGACTCCTCTCTGCGTGCGCCCGACCGGGATCCACCCGGCACGCCCGACCGGGATCCACCCGGCACGCCCACCAGGGGCGATGATCTGCCCACCAGGGGGCGATGCTCTGCCCACCAGGGGGCGATGCTCTGCCCCTCTGGGGCGTCGCTCAGCTGCGACCAGAGCCACTCTAGCGCCTGGGGCGAGGCCAAGGAGCCATCCCCAGCGCCCGGGCCATCTTTGCTCCAATGGAGCCTCCGCTGAGGGAGGGGAAGAGAGAGGCAGAGAGGAAGGAGGGGGGTGAGGATGGAGAAGCAAATGGGCGCTTCTCCTATGTGCCCTGGCTGGAAATCGAACCCGGGTCCCCCGCACGCCAGGCCGACGCTCTACCGCTGAGCCAACTGGCCAGGGCAAAACATATACATTTTAAGCTTTCTAACTTCTGCAGCACAGTGAAGCACATTAGAAGGAGTTTGCCACTGCTGAGTGGCAATCCACCATCATCACCGCTGCACCATGACTTCAGTGTTTTTGCATATGAAACACACACATATATACACGCATGCATATGCACCAAAATATTAGCAATAGTTGCCCCGAAATGAGAGAATATGGCCAAATTTTACCTGCTAGTTATGTGTTCCAAATTTTCTACAATAAGCATCTATTACTTTTTTCATAAAACATAGGAACAGTCTTTTAAACTATAATAATTTAGTAATTATTTATAATCTTTTTATATTTCTGAAATTTTCTTGCTTCTACTATCCACAATTACCCTCATGAAAAGATCCAGAAAAATGTAAAAAGAAAAGGATTGTTGATAAACATTAATCACTAAGTTTGTTGCATTTTTTGCTACTATGATAGATTATGTGATTTGTCTCCAAAGCTAAATTGGAAACTACCTTACGTACAGAAACCATTTTTTTTTTTGCACAAACATAATCGAATTAAAATGGATTATTGATTAAGCTAAGTAGATTTTGCCATGATTAGTAATGATATGAAAAGAACTTCTCAATGAAGCTTTAAACAAAAATGTCAGATTTAAGAAAATATGATGTCATTTTGGTGACAGGTATTATAACAAAAAGAAACAGACAAACCAAAAAAAATTGTGTGTGTGTGTGTGTGTGATTCACTTCAGAATAGGGAATGGTTTCATTAGAGATTTTCAAAAAGGTAGCAGTCTTATTGTATTATTTTCAGTTGGCCAGACAGTTGATGATTAAGTGTGGCCAATTCTAGAGTCTCAACTTGGTGAAAGGAATTGTGGTTTTTCAAACAACATTCAGAATCCATTTTTCTGCCATCATTTATCTCTATTGCATATCGAGCATTCTATATTTCCAGCCAGCCACTCTGATAAAATGTAAGTAAAGAACCACTAGTGATATTATAAATGAAGTTCTTAGAAGCTTGCAGTAATAGGAGATATTAATAATAACCTTAATGAAAATTTGTAGCAACACAATTTATCATTTGAAAAAGTAGCAACAAATGGTATTTTTCGCTGTTGTCAAAAGATCAGAAAGAGAACCTATTAATTAAAAACGTGTAAGTACAAAGCTGCAATACTAGAACCGCCGCTGAGATATATGAGTATATTGTAAGTTACTTCACAATGTTCTTAACCATTGATATTTCTTAGATTTGTTTTCCTGTAGAAATACACTTAAAAGCTTCTAAGACAATGTATTTAATAAAAACCGTGTTCAATCTGCTAGCAGCTACAACAAAAACTATGGCAGTTTTCATGTGTCCAAATTTCCAATCTTCTTTGTTCTTCTACAATGTGACTTTACCCTTTTCATCAAGCTATAGTTAATTTTTCTCCTTTGAATCTGATAAGGCTATGGCTGCTTCGACCAATAGACTATGGAGGAAGTGACCCTATGTGGCTTTTGAAACTAGGTCATAAAAAAAAATGCAAATCTGCTCTAGTCTCTTGAAATGCCTGCCCTATGGATACTCTCTCTGGGCACCTTCATGCTGGGAACACAGCTATCATGAATAGAGAAGCCCAAGCCAAAGTGAGGCTGCTGAGAGTGCTCTGGGTGACCGTTCCAGCTGAGCGAGGCTTAATCAGCCGAATCGGGCCTTACCTTATACCGCACACAAAAATAAACTCCAAAGGAAATAAAGACTTAAATGTAAACCTTGAAACCATAAAACTCTTAGAAGAAAGCATAGAAGAAAAATCCCTTGTTAATGAATTTTAGAATATGATACCAAAAGCTCAGCCAACAAAAATGAAATTAAACAATGGGAACTACATCAAACTAAAAAGCTTCTGCACAGCGAAGGTAACAATAAAAATGAAAAGAAAACCTAAGAAACTGGAGAAAATATTTGCAAACCATATATCTGATAAGGGGTTTATATCCAATATATACAAGGAACTCACAAAACTCAAGAGCAATAACAAAAAAAAAATACAACCTGATTAAAAAATGGACAAAGAATCTGAATGGGCGTTTTCCAAAGAAGACATACAGCCTGACCAGGAGGTGGCACAATGGATAGAGCATCAACTGGGATGCAGAGGACCCAGGTTTGAAACCCTGAGGTCACTGCCTTGAGTGCAGGTTCATCTGGTTTGAGCAAGACTCACTAACTTGAGCTCAAGGCCCCTCGCTTGAGCAAGGGATCACTTGGTCTGCTGTAGCCTCCTGGTTAAGGCACATAAGAGAAAGCAATCAATGAACAACTAATGTGTGGCAACAAAGAATTGATGCTTCTCATCTCTCTCCCTTCCTGTCTGTCTGTTCCTATCTGTCCCTCTCTCTGACTCTCTCAGTCACACACACAAAAAGAAGACATACAAAGGACCTACAGATGTATGAAAAAGTGCTCAAGATCATTAATCATCAAGAAAATGCAAGTCAAAATCACAAATAGATATAATCTCACATCTGTTATGATGGCTATTATATATATAAAACATAACAAGTGTGGCTGAGGAGATGGAGAAAATGGAACTCTTATACAGCATTTTGGGGAATATAATTGATGCAACCATTATAGAAAACAGTATGGTGGTTCCTCAAAAGACTAAAAATAGAAATACCACATGGTCCAGCAATCCCTCTTCTGGGTATCTATCCAAAGGAAATAAAATCAATACTTTGGAGAGATATCTGTTTATTGAAGCATTATTCACAATAACCAAGATATAGAAACATCTTAAGTGCCCATCAATAGATGAATAAATAAAGAACTGTGGTATACAAATACAATAAAATATTATTCGGCTTAAAAAAAAGGAGCTTCTACTGTTTGCAGTAACATGGACTGAACCCAGAAGAATTTATGCTAAATGAAATAAGCCAGACACAGAAAGAAAAACAAAACTGCATGATCTTACTTGCATGTAGAATCTAAAATGTTTAATACATAGAAACAGATTGTAGGATGTTGGTTACCAGGAATGGAAGGCAGAGGAAATTAAAAGATGCTGGTTAAATGGTACAAAGTTTCAGTGATATGAAATGAATAAGTCTAGGTAGCTTATGTACATGAATGTGATTATAGTTAATACTGCAGTAAATACTGGAATTTGTTAAGAGAATAAACATCAGGTGCTCTCATCACACACAAAAAACGTGGTAACTGTGAAGATAAGCCTTGTTAATTAGATTGACTATAGTAATTGTTTTCTTTATATTTGTGTATCAAATGATAATGTTATACACCTTACATATACATGATTTTAATTTTTTATGAAATAAAATAAGAAAATAACCTTATCACAAAGTTTCAAATTATTTGGATTGGTATACAGTGTTCTTCATGATTTTTGCAACCTTACTTCCCATGTTTTCACATTGCACCATATGCTGTAGTAACACCAAATATCCTGTAGATCCCAAATGGAACTCACTCTCTCTCACCTTCATTTACAACTGCACGTGTCACCTAGGGCTCAAATGTTCTCTTCACAATTTTCCACTTGCCAACTTTTCTGGTTCTTCAAGTGGCCACCTCCAAGTGGAGCTTCTGTCAACTCCCAAAAGAAAAATTATGCCTGTATTTGCATGGCACTTGATAAATATGTCTTCAAAACTCAAGAACCTATCATAATGTCTAGTACATATTTTATTCCCTGGGAATCCTTATTGAGTTACTGAATAAATGGATGGGAGGATACTAGAAAGAAGGACATATAAATGGACATTGGAGGGAGAATGATGAAAATAACTTTCTGAGGCAGTATATTTTCGTCTCCTTGTTAACTACTGGCTAGGATTGAAAAGACTATAATGAAGGAAGGAATACATGTCCAGTGGGTAGACTCATTGGAAGGGTGTGGAGAAAGGAAAGAGCAAGCTTTCCTGGAGACAGTGATTTCACCTGAGATAAAGTCCTTATATGTGAGAGTAGAAAAAAAAATCGAGATATTAAAGATATGGAAGGAACATGGGAAGAAAAACACTAATGTCCATTTTATGGCATTTAAACAGAAGTGATGGAAATCAGTGAAGGACAAGTTATTGCACTTGCATGCAGAGAATGTTGCATGAAGCGACTTTAATTTGCTTTTAAAATTGCATGAGTTGATTTACAGTTAACTCTGTTGAACCTTACATTTTTAAACATGCCGTACTCCTTATATTTTTAAATAACTATGGAAAATATTAGGTTAAGTATTTAATTTTGTTATAAAAATCATCAGATCCAACTTTGAATCCGCTTAAGATACTAATATGTTATATATATTTTTTATACAGGAATATAGATATGTTTTACAAAACTCTTTCTAGCAAAATATTACTCACAATCCATTAAACTGGAACATTCTTTTGAAACATAATGTAAGACAGAAAAAGTTTCAAATAAAAAAAGGTCCAAGGGATTGTTTGCTAACATTACCAGAAAGGCAACCAAACACTAAATAAAATTATGAAGACCCTTCACTCCCACCTTGTGCTCTGTGAATTAATCTATTCCATTCTAAAGGCTGAATGGTTTTACTTCCTTTGAAGGGTGTGGTATGTTTTTGAAGTTAGGCAACAGGAAAGCTGTTAAAGTAAGAAGAACAAGAATGGCAAATCCTAAGTTTTCCAGAGCCATAAGGAAGAAAAATGAGAATGAGATTGTTATCAACCATCCAAGGAGCAGTGAGTAGTAGAATGAAATAAATTTAATAAATTCAAGAAGTTTAGAGGGCAAGGTAGTGATGAAAGGAATCTAATAATTTTATAAATATTTTTAAATTGTGGCACATTATCATATTTCAAGGTAACAGTAACAGCCTCATATGTAGAGGACGTTGGTCGAGAAAGACAGGGTCTCAGTGGAAAAAGCAAAGGCACTGGAATGAGGAGGCTTCCTGGCCTCAGAGTTCCTACCAGCAAAAGAGAGTAACATACAATGTTTCTTGCATGTACAATTATGAAGATCTAAGGAAAACTATATATAACGTGTTTGGTGCAAAATAATCTATGAGAAGTAATTATTATTTTTGCTAATATCATATTATCACAGAGTTAAGTGTACAAATAAGGGAGACTCAAAAAGCACAGGAAAAAGAAATTGAAAAACAGGAGGAAAGTCACAGAAATAAAGCATCACACAATTGATTTTTTATGCCTCACAAGTAAGGAGAGACTAGTCATTTAGGAACCCCTCTTGAATGACTGTGTGTGCATGTTTTTTTTTCTGGTGTCTTTTCAGACAGAAGTTAATCTACAGCACATGAGCAGCAGGCGGCATTACTGGCTCCTCATGAATGCCAAGTGCAAACAGGTGACTGGAAGAGGACCAGCCTGATGTTGACACAGAACCTGGTTCCGGGACAGCAAGTATAGAAGGGAAGATAACGATGGCTTCTCGGCCTTTTGGCTAACATCAGGTAAAGAGGAGACGGGGACATCAGCAGGTTACCTCTGAAAGACAAGAGTCTAAACTTACAATATTTCCAAGAAGTGATTTATGTTTTAAATGTGTTAGCTTTCTAGACTGTTTGTCTTATTAGAGTTTCAACTTGAAAAAAAAACACCCAAAACAAAAAGCTTTGACTTCCATAGACAAATTAAACTTTGACATAAGCCTCAAAACTCAAACAAAAGTTACCTCAAAATAGATCACTGTAAAACATAAAACTCTAGAACTTTTAGAACAAAAAATTGTCAGAATGTACAGCTAGGTTTGGAGTTCTTAAATATACAACAAAACATAAGCTATGAGAGGAAAAATGGATAAATTAGACCTGATCAAAATTTAAAACTCTTTCTTTTAAAAACACACTGTTAAAAGGATGAAAATACAAGTTGTAGACTGGAAGAAAACATTTGCAAAAACATATCCAACAAAAGATCGGTATCTAGTCTTTGTATCTAGAACTCGCAAAACTCACTGAAAAATAAAAAAAAATAAAAACCCTCATAAAATAGGCAAAAAATATAAACAGACATGTCATCAAAAAGAGTATACAGCTGCATCTTTCTTAGGCAAATGTGAATTAAAGTCTCAATGTAATAGCATTCTACATGTGTCAGAATGGCTAAAATAGTGACAACACAAAATGCTGGTGAGGATGCTGAGAAACTGATCGCTACTACATTGCATGTGGGAATGCAGGCAGAGTCACTCTAGACAATAGTTTGGCAGTTTCTTTTAAAACTGACATGTGGTTACCATACCACCCAGCAATAACTTCTTGGGCATTTATCCCAGAGAAGTGAAAACTTATGTTCATGTGAAAAGCTGTATAGGAATGTTCATAGCAGCTTTACTCATAACAGCTAAAAAATGAAACCCACCCAAATGCCCTTAAACAGATGAATGGTTAAACAAATAGCGCTACATTCATATCAGGGAATAGTGCTCAATAATAAAAAGAAATGAACTATTGATCCATACAACAACTTGGATAAATCTCCAGAAAATTATGCTGAATGAAAAAACCCAGTCCAAAAAAATTACGTAATGTATAATTTCATTTAAATGACATTTTTTGAAATGACAAAACTTGTAAATGGAAACAGATTAGCAGTTATGAAGGATCAGTAATGGTAGGGGGTGCAGGAGGGAGAGGTTACAGGGGATTAGGAATAAAGGGAAGGGATGGGGAAGGGAGGAGGATGTAGTTATTGGATGGAGGAGGGAGGGGGTGGGAAGGATGGGGGATGGAGTTATCAAGGATACTCACTAGGATTTCTTGTGGTGATGGCACTGTTTTACTTCTTTATCATGGTGAATATACAAATTTACATTTGTAATAAAACTGCATAGAATTAAATACACACACAAGTATATGTAAGAAAATTAAAATGAGATAGATTACAGTTTTGCAGGATATTGCCATTGGGGGAAATTGGTAGAGACAATATAAGATCTCTCTGAATTGTTACAATCGCATGTAAGTATAAAATTATCTCAAAATTTTAATTTTAATTTTTGAAAAGCTTTGACCTGTGAATTCAATGGTTGCTTTCAATGACTAGGTTATGATATAAGAAAAAAACATTACTTTTAAACAACTCAATAGTTTTAATAAAGGTATATATCATTGTATAAGAAAAAGAATTATGTAGTGTCCTCCTCGTGATAATTCTGGACTAACTAGACTGATTTAATGACTTTGGCTGGTTTTCTTTTTGTTTGTTTGTTTTTTCTGAAGTGAGAAGCAGGGAGGCAGAGAGACAGACTTCCGCATGTGCTCAACCAGGATCCACCCAGGATGCCCACCAGGGAGCCATTTTAGCACCTAAAGCTGAGGCCATGGAGCCATCTTCAGTGCCTGAGCCAACTTTACTCCAATGGAGCCTTGGTTGTGGGAGGGGAAGAGAGCAATAAAGAGAAAGGAGAGGAAGAAGGGTGAAGAAGCAGATGGGTACTTCTCTTGTGTGCTCTGGCCAGGAACTGAACCCAGGACATCCACACCCTAGGCTTACACTCTACCACTGAGCCAACCAGTCAGGGCGGGAACTTTGGTTTTAAAATAGTTTTATAGCTTCTTGAATTTACAACCATATAAAAATAATGCTAGCACAATGTTCTAGTTTATGCAAATTTTGTATGTATGTATTTTCTAATGAATACTCCATTTTGAGTTTTCTAAATTTCTTCTGCTGGTTTGGTGTATCACATAAACTAACATCACTTAAGAAACTACAAAATTTTGTATTCAATTAAATCAATTATTAATATATAATGCCTTAACCAAAATAGATCAATGCATATAATGCTATAAGTTATAAAGATTTCATATTCTAGCCTAAATTGTAATTTCCAAGTCTTTCATTAATTTTGAGATCTTATATTAACCTTAATGTGGGTTAGGTAATAGTCTTTATATATTTATGGACAGGTATATTTTAAATACCTGTGCTCTTATTTACTATACTATACAGTAGCCATCAGTCAACACATTAAAAAGACAAACCAAGTCAGACTGGCAGGGCGGGGAGACTGTTCTGAGGCGCAGTGATCCGTTGCTAGGGAAATGTAAGGTGTGTCTGAGGAGGGCTGGAAACTGGCGGAAGAACAAGAGTTAAGGCGCAGAATAAAAGCACCAACTTTCCTCCCTCTAAATCTAAATGTCTCCTAAACAGAGCATATATTTAAGAACTTCACATAAGAAAATACAATTCTTATTATGATAAAAATTGTAAAGGCTAAAAAATAAAAATAAAAAAAAACCTAAAAACTTTATTAGTGCCTCTCTAGAGAACAGTAAAAAAACTTTCCAACATTTTTTAAAACAAAATTGCACATTCCCAAATATAAACAAATTTTTACAATGAGAGAACAATGATTACCAGCATTTTTTCCTCTGCTTGGACCAGAGATGCAGAGCATCCTCACTGAAGATCCTCCTGTGAGTTTCACCTACTGTTGCCATTTCCTAGTGAGCTCTCGCTCTGGCCGCTCAGCGACCAGGGGCCTGGGAACGGAAGTTGAGTTCATGTTGTTTCCCTATATGCATAATTTTTAATGACAAGTCTCTGAATTACCAGATTGTGTCAATTACCTTTCCAAGAAATCTAATTCTGGTAATGAAATTATCGATAGCTGCTTGGAAAAGAAACAGAAGCATTAATTTCAGTTGAGCAGTTTCTCTTTGAGCTGTCACAGGTGCTATTTCACCGAATCGCCAGCACTTTAAATAAAGAGTTTATCAGGCCGCTCTCTCGGGTCAAACCAGTACTGCCCCAACAGCTCTGCACCCAAAGATATGGCCCATGGCAGCAGACAGGGTAACAAGTTCTCCAAACTGCAAGCAAGGCACCTTTCTGAAAAAAAAAAAATAACCATGCTTTATTTTTTTTTAAATCTCAAAACTAAAAGTTATACCAGGGGTCCCCAAACTACGGCCCCCTGAGGCCATTTATCCGGCCCCGCCGCACTTCTGGAAGGGGCACCTCTTTCATTGGTGGTCAGTGAGAGGAGCATAGTTCCCATTGAAATACTGGTCAGTTTGTTGATTTAAATTTACTTGTTCTTTATTTTAAATATTGTATTTGTTCCTGTTTTGTTTTTTTACTTTAAAATAAGGTATGTGCAGTGTGCATAGGGATTTGTTCATAGTTTTTTTTTTATAGTCCAACCCTTCAACGGTCTGAGGGACAGTGAACTGGCCCCCTGTGTAAAAAGTTAGGGGACCCCTGATATACAGACAAGAGAAGGTGAAAAGGTTTAAAAAAATAGCTATGGTAGTTCAAGACCAAAGTACATTTATTCCAGGAATACCTCTCTAAAGATGGGTGAAATGTAATTTTTACTTGAATTACCAAGACGTTCCCTATTTAATGTTTTACACCGTGTTGATAATAGAACTTTCTTGGTATAATCATATTTTAAATTGTCGTGGCTTTTAAGGCATCATGGTGGTGAGGTTTTAATTCATTCAGCCACATCGCAGAATGAATTTGTATTCACACATGTCTTCACTTATTTGTGTTCTCAATAAGTTTGAATATTGTGACCTTGACACAAAAATATACAAGTCCATAATTCCACAGAAATGCAATATTTCTTTACCACTATATGGAAATACATTGAATTCTTTAAAAAATAGAAAATCTTAATTTCAGTCAATTTTCTCTCGATTGCCTGCTAAAAAGACCATCTTATCAAGCAACAAATATTTACTGAGCACCCACTATAGGCCAGGTATTACTCTTGGTTTCAAGGTACAGCAATGAATAAACACCCAGTGACCCTCTTTTGCAGATAACATCTGGCGAAGAGCCTGCAAGATGAAGTCTCTGCCCTTGAGGAGCTCTGGCCCAGAACCTAAATGCAGCAGAGAAGATTCCCTGAGGAGACGTTATTTTCCGAAACAGAAGGAGCGGGAGACAGGAAGGCATCACATGAAGCAGGAGATATAAAGGTGGTCAGGAAAGGCTTTGCTGAGGAAGAGATACTTGAATAGGTCCTGCAGAATGAATATGAATCCAAGACAAATTTACTCCAGGAAGAATAAGGACTAAGTGCTAAAGGCAGGGAGGCACCAGCTTACTTCATTCAGTCAGGAGGAGGGCTGCTGAGGTAGTGCGAGGAGCTAAGGCTGAAAATATGGACCTGCCTGGACCTTAGGAGGCCTGTGAGCCAAGGCCTAGGGTTTTGGGGATCCATCTCTCCCCAGCCTCTCTACTCTACTCATACAGGGGTGCCGATTAATGGAATAATTAAAAGAGAACGTGAAAGAATGAAAACATGCCATTGTTTGATTGGATGATCGATTTTGGAAAAGTTCTGTATAATATGTACACTTTTCGTTTCATTATATTTTTAAGGCATTTAGTAGAGTTCTAATAGTTCTTAAATTATAGCCTCAAAAATAATTATAACAACTAATATGTATATAACACTTTATAGTTTGCAAAAAATACTTTCTGATATAGTATTTGATCATCTCAGTAATGCTAAAAGGTACGTAACGTATAACTAACTTCACTTGACACATAAGAAAAATAGGTCAAAGGGTTGGCTTCCCTGGGTTAGACTTCCAACAATGCTCTTATCCCTCCAAATCCTGGGATCTTTCTATAATACTAGATCAATTTCTACACAAAATGTAGTTGTTTTATTCCACAAAAATTCCCTTTTACAGTAAGGTTTAAAAACTATAATTCTGGGTTCCCCTGGGTTTGAATCATAGGTGTGCTAACACCATGTGTAGTGTAGCCCCTGTCAATCACGCCGTCTCTCCATTCCGCACCAGGTTCTTGATTCTTCAGCAGTTTGTACCTAAGCCTTTGACTTACCTGCTGTACAGATTTTTTGGCTCTAAAGCTGGCTCCTACCCTTTAAAACAATTCATCTTTTCCACTCACTCCTGCTTTCTTTTCTATCACTGCTCCATATCTCCACCTTATCAAAGAAGATGGTTAGCCAGTCTAGAGGTAGACATTGCTGGCAGGCAAGTTGAGGAGGAAGTGCATTGTTCTTTATATAACTTTCATCCTTTGGCATTATCTAAATATCATGTTCATTCTCTAGGACTTTGGCTTTTAAAATTTCAATAATTATGAAAATATATCCTCTTTATCTCTGTTTTCTACTGTTTATTTTTCTCCTGAGGCAATGATGCAAGATGTCCAGCTAACTAAATAGAGTTATTAAGTAAAAAATATTAAAAAAAACACAGAAATTATCATAGTATTTTTTATACCACTGGTAAAATCATTTATTCAAATATTAACCAATTTTGAATAATGTGGCCAATCAGTTTCTCTATGAATATTTTTAAACTGTTTAACTCTTATATTTACCATCTATATAATATTCTTACAGGTTTCAAATTCTTTTTTTGAAAATGAAAACAAAACTTTCTTTATCAAAGTAAAAACTTTATATGTAACAACTGTTAAATTTAGCCTAATAGGCTATGAAAGGGCAAGATATACATTAGCCATTAGAAAACTTTTCTATTTTCTAAAAGCTGAGAAATCCTTCTGGCTCTTGTGTTCTGAGGGCAGGGCTCTTAGGAGCAAATTAAGATCCTCCTGCTTATACTTTTCACTTCCCCTCCATTTCAAATTCTTCTCCAGCTTCACTTTCTCTTTCTCCTTTTGCCCTGGATTTGGGGGTGGGTGGGGAGGGGGAAGCCCCCCTCCTGTTTGCCAAAGTGAATATCTCCTATCACTGGGACCTCTGACAACCTCCATCCCCTCTCTTCCAGGTGCTTAGATCACAGCAGCGCGAGTATGGAGTTCCCAGTCACACATGGGCTTGTAGCATGGCTCTGCCCCTTTTCAGTTGCAAGATCCTGCACAGGCCTCTTAACATCCCACAACCTCAGATTCTACCTTCAAAAAATAGAATTATAACAGTACCTGCTACATAGTAAGTTCTTGAAAACTGGGAGATGTTCCGGCATTACATTTCTCACCTTGTATCTTTAGTTTTTTCTCTTATACTGATTCTGTTTCTTCTCCAACAGATCTCATTAATTTTCTCTGAATTTGAAGGAAAACAATCCCTCAACCCTGTAGCATCCTTTCCTTACCAGTCTTCTCTCCCTTAACCACTCAGGTTTTTTGAGTAGCTATTTCTGTTGTCTTTTCTTGATCACTCCAAATTTCTTAACTTTCACTACTGATGTTACTGAATTTGCTGCCTCAAAGGTAACACACACTTTCTAATCACTGTGTCCTGTGTCTTTTCTCTAGTTTTACATTCTTAGAGGCATCTGTTGAATGTCCCTTTGTTTGAAATGATCTATCCCTGTGCATCTAATTATTGCACTGTATCTGTGTGTCTTGGACTGATCATTCTTTCCCATAAGCTGCCTCTTAATTCCTGTCTTTCACCCTCTCCTGTTAGATGTACCCAATCCTACCTAAAATTTCATCAACTCTAACAGCCTTATCTGAATGACCCAAAAGCTCCATACTAAATTAATCCTGACCAGACCGTGTGCAGTGGATAGAGCATCGAACTGGGATGCGGAGGACCCAGGTTCGAGACCCCGAGGTCACCAACTTGAGCGCAGGCTCATCTGGTTTGAGCAAGACTCACAAGCTTGAGCCAAGGTTGCTGGCTCAAGCAAGGGGTCACTCGGTCTGCTGTAGCCCCCCCCCTGGGGTCAAGGTACATATGAGAAAGCAATCAATGAACAACTAAGCTACCACAACAAAGAACTGATGCATCTCATCTCTATCCCTTCCTGTCTGTCTGTCTCTATCAGTCCTTCTCTCTGAATCTCTTTGTCTCTGTCACAAAAAAAGAATCTCATTAATTATATACTTAGATATTTTGCCAGACCCTTGAACCTGAAAAACGCCATAAACCAAAATCATCTTACTCCCTCCCCCCAAACCAGCCGTTCTTATTTCTATGTTAAAGATATTGATGTTCTCCTTGGCAACTAGATTCAAAATCTTGAAGTCACTTCCTCTCCCACTATCTCCTATTAACAATCAGCCACCAATCCTCTAAATTCTAGTTCCATAATATTTTCACATTTATCACTGTCTTCCAGTTTAATTGTCACCTCCGTGGTTCGGAGTTTATTACTTCTTATCTGAATTTCTATAATAACCTCCTAATTTGCTCTAACTCACCTAAAGTCTCTCTCTTCAGCTTCCATCCCCCACTTTCATTTTTGGAACTAATCCATCATCAGTGTCAGATAAAGCCTCAGTTTAATTTAATAAGTGTTTATGAGTAAGAAACTGGAAACACAGAGAAGACAGGGATTAGCGATTTGGTAGAGCAGCTGGGTGCCATGCTATATATTTTATCACATTATCTTATTTCATATTCAAAACAAATTCTGATGGATGTCCTTGACTGCCCATTCAATAGCCATTCCTTTCTCTTCCTTCCAAATAGAACCCTGGTTTTGTCCAGTTTCCTTGTCCATTATTTCCCAAGGAGGATTCTAATTAGTCTGCACTCATTTTCTGACTATTGTGATTTGTCTAAGAGAAACTATTTCTTATAGTGACTCATAGGGTAAAGGGAAGAACTTGTAGTTCATGATTGGCTCAGAATCTCTCATAGTCCCTTTAGACATGAAAACAGAGCATCTTGCCTCTGTTGCCACCATGAAAGGAGCTGGACTAAGGGTAGTATAAAAAAACAAAGAGTCAGGGAGGACCCACTCCACCACCCTCTCCCTGCATTACTGGTTACACAAAGTAATGTCTTTCCTCATTTGTTAAGCCATTTGAGTAGGAGATTCTATTACTTATGGCCTGAATCTGCTTGATGAGAAGCCCTGTGATGAGGAGACAGGCTCAGAGTGGCCTGAATTTACAAGGCTGGTAACGGCAGAACCAAGATCTGAAAACCATATTTGCTTGATACAAAGCCCTTGCTTTTCCCACTAATCCATATTATCCGAATAAGACTTCTATCAGCTTAAAACCGGTGGAAATATTTCCAACACTTATTGAGACATTGCTGTATATTGTGCACTGTTATAGGGCTTTACAGGTATTAACTCATGATCTTTGAAATAACCATCTGAGGCACATACATTATCGTCATTTTACAAAGACTAAAAGAGGTGAAATAACTTTCTCAGGGCCACATAGCAAGCAATTATCAGAGCATGGAATTGGACCAATGCATTCTGACTCTAGAACTCCGGCTGTTAATCACTAGTCTAACGCATTTCTTCAAGTATATTTTCATGTGCACAAAACTTACAAAACAGGTTGTTGCTTTGGTGCACTATATTTATGAGACAAGTTATGCCTACAGTAAGAGAAGTTGGCTTATAGTGGCAGTTCCTGCAAGTATCAGAGGCCGGCTGGCAGGAGGATAAATGGGGGCTATTTGAATAAAAATATGAGATCTAAAATGAAATAATCTTTTGGCTGAAGAGGAGGCAGCCCACTCTCACATCAGGGGGAAGAGCCTGGTAATGGTGCTGGTGGTGAAAGTTCCCAAAGAAGCCTTCACATATGGCTTTAAGTAGGAATTTGCAATGATACTTAGAGAACCAGGCCAATGACTATGAGGGGTCTCCATGGTACCGGAATTAATTCCAAACTCCTTAGTCTAGCATTTATCATCTGCTTCCAATCTTTCTTTTCATCTCCTCCCACCATCCAACCTGCCTCATCCTTCTCTTTTATATACATATTTCCTCTATTTGAAATTAGATCATCAAAACTGTTGCACATGGCAACTGATCATTTTTTTTTCATCAGGAAATCTAACTTACACAGACATTATTTTAGAAATACAACTAGGTCTATTTACTAGAAACAGAAATAACTTCAGCAGTTGAATGTCTTTGTAATAATGCCCTGGGACATATGGTAAGGGCCATGATAGAATCCTAGAAAATGAGGTTAGCTCAGTGGGAAACTCTGTTTTATATTTCCAAAAAATTCTTTCAAGTTCTACTCAACTAACAAATGAAATAAGGTTCCTGTTCATGCTACATCATGGAAATGTGCACTATTTGTCCTTGCTCCTAAAGAGAAGCCAGAGGCACAAATTAAACAGGTCTGGTAGAGCTTCATGCATCTATAATATGATAAAGAAACAAGAGAATAACAGCTGCAGGGTTTATACCTAACTCTTGATTTTTTTTTCAGCATGGATATAAAACAACTTCTCCCTCTAAAGCTTCTGTTAAAATGATGTCTTGAGAATAAGTGAAATGTCATTTATTATCTTCTTTCGATAATGGTGGGTTATCAAGGTCCTGTTTGTCAGGAACAGTAAGCCTCATCCAAAGTTAATATTCTAGTTTTTTTTCTTAAGATTAGAAATATTCTATCTGAACAAGATGAATACTGGACATTCATCTTTCTTCTTCAGTTGTCACTAAGATATTGGAGAACAGTAAAGAGAAAAATGAATAGTGTTACACTGTCAGTAATAGAAGGAATGAAGGGAACTTTTTTACATCATTGTCAATCTAAATTTTTTTTTCCCCACAGAAATCTAGGAGCTTTACAATCTCTCTAAACACTACAAGCCATATGAGAGTGAATTCAACAAAAAACAAAAACAAGATGTGGTACTATCTGGAGGTTTTTTGTTTCCTGAAGTTTTCCTGGCTCCCAACAGGAAGGTAATTCACATTACATGCAGCATTACGGCGTGCTAAATTTTATTAATGGAAAGCTATTATCTATCCAGTTGGAGGAATTAAGAGGGCAAATAGGTTAACATTTTTCTCTTAACTATTAATTAATGTGCCTCGGGTGGTCTCCCTTCTATTAATTTCATTGTACTGCAAAAATAAATATATACTGAAAGCAAGCTGTACATGTTAATCAGTGCTGCTTGCAAAACACTACAAGATAGAGACCCGAATGTCTACCTCTAAATCAATAGCAATAACAACACTACCATCAGAGCAGAAACTAATAAACACTGCCCAATGCCAGCACATATTCCATGGCTAATTCTACCAACATTGATGTTTCTAACTAGATTAGTGTATGTTAGGATAACCAGATCAATAAAATGTCTGACAAACCAACCGTGGTTGACATTAACATTGTAGCAACAAGAACATAAGTTAAAGTATGCAAATAAAATTTGAATGGTGCTAGTTTTATTTTAATTTGAATATGTAAATATTATTAGAATGGTTAGAGAAAGAACATTTATCAATCTGCTTTACTAACGAAGATCTAACATGTGGGAATATGAACCTCCAAAAATCTTTTTAAAAAAATAAAAGAAAGGTATATTCATATTTTTCCTAAAAAGTTACAGGAACACATTTTGACCAGCTTAAGAAAGGAAGGGAATAGACTGCTCTCATAATTGGGAAGACAAGAGCTGGACCCAGCTTTATCAAAGGTGAGTGGGATTCAAAGACCATGGTGTCCTTCCTTTTTCTTGCTTTGTTTTTTTTTTTTTCTCTTCTTTTCCTTCCTTGTTTATATCTTCATTCTGCTGTGGCTTCAATTCTCTTATTTTTTTTTTATTTTCCAACTTTATTGAGGAATAACTGGCAAACATAAACATACATCTTTGTTTATTTATTTTACTTATTTTTTATTTTTCTGAAGTGAGAAGCAGAGAGGCAGAGAGACAGATTCTTGCATGCGCCCAATCAGGATCTACCTGGCATGCCCATGAGGGGGCAGTGCTTTGCCCATCTAGACCCTTGCTCCGTTGCAACCAGAGCCATTGTAGCACCTGAGGTGGAAGCCATGGAGCCATCCTCAGCACTCAGGGCCAACTCTGCTCCAAAGAAGCCTTGGCTGAGATAGGGGAAGAGAGATATAGAGAGAAAAGAGAAGGGGAAGGGTGGAGAGGCAGATGGGTGCCCCTCTTGTGTGCCCTGGCTGGGAATTGAACCTGGGACTTCCACAGGCCAGTGGAAGTCTTCGACTCTCTACCATGGAGCCAACCAACCAGGGCCCAAACATATATATTTAAAGTGGACATGTAATGATTTGAGATATATTATAGATTACCAAGATCAAGATAAATAATACTTCCATCACCTTATATAGTTAACTCCTTTTGTGTTTGTGTGTGGTGAAAATGTGTTAAGATCTGCTCTCAGCAACTTTCAAGTATACAATACAGAATTATTAGATATACTCACCATTCTGTACATTAGATTTTCAGAACTAATTCATCCCATAACTGAAAGTTTGACCAACATCTCCCCATTTTCCCTTGCCCTCAGCCCCTGGCAACCACCATTATGTTCTCTATTTTTATGAGAGAGGCTATGTGCTTATATGCTCTCTTCACATGTAATCATACATGAATGAACATACGCAGAAAGATAAGAATAGAATGGTTGGAGTAAGAGAACAATTTCAGAAATGAACTTGGGAAGGGTGGGGAGGTTTTTGGAAAGGATGCTGTTACAAGGAGAGAAAAAGTTAGACAGAAACCTAAAACAACAGAAGTCTTTTATTAATTGTTTCCCAACTTGGTCTTCAGATCAACAGCATCTATATCACCTGGGAAGCTATTAAAAATGCCTATTCTTCGGCCCTAGCCCTGACCTACTGAATCAAAAACTGAAGATGGGGCCAGCAATCTGTTTCCTCAAGATTTCTAAATGATTCTCATACTTTTTAAGGTTTGAGAGGCACTGTTCTGTGTAAGGATTCCAGAATGTCATTATGAACATACATCCCATATATCCAACTGACCCACCTTAATTTCTGTACCTTCAATCCCAGGGGTTTATAATAGAGCTCCTTGTAATCTGCCAAAGCTTCCCCTCCTCTGAAATTTTAATTCTCAATGAACACCACCACAATCCATCTGGAGACTTGAGATTCATCCTAGAGTACTCCTAACCTAGCCTCCACTTACAATAAATTATTAAGTCATACCTATATGACCTCTTGTACATTTATATCAGTCCCTTTACTGATTTCTCTGGCACCTGCTTTTCCAATAACCACACATTCACTTCTTCTCTATAGACAAGTAATATAATTAAAGTACAAATCTGACATGCTTCACCTCAGTAACACACTCAGAAGGCTTGCAAAATAAAGTCTGTGGAAGAAACTGTACATACCTTAGCTTAGGCACTGACTACCAGGAAGGGCCTCTGTCCTATTCTCCCCATACCCTAAGTTGCTCTCCACCTCAGAGATTTGTGAACTCCCCAAGGTTCTATAAAAAAAAAATGCTATGTTTATGTGTGTATTTTCATAGGGAAGGGTCTTTAGCTTTCATCAGATTCTTTTTACCCAAAAGTTTAAGAAATATTAATAGAGCAGGCAGGGGAAAAGTAATTTGTGTTGTCTGGTACATGTCTATAATTGTGAGGCGTCTGAATAAAAGTGAAGGCTAATCTAACACATCATGCTCTATGAATCTATTCCTGAGCTTTTAAGACAGTACCGATATGGGTAAGCTGCAACATAAATTCCTTGTGCCAAATTAACCATAGTGAGAACATTTTTCATTAGGGTGAAAACACCATAGTTCATCTTGTAATGATTAGAATCATGCCAATTATTTTCTGAGAATCTTAATAGAGTATATGGACAATGAGGTTTGTACCAATACATATTCTGTCACGGATACATGCAGGCGTATAGAAACCTACTATCTGTGCTTGGGAAACACTGTGAGTCCACACAGAAAGCTACTCCTTAACTGAGCCTTGAAGAGTAATCAGGTTTTTGGCAGGTTGAAAATTAGGGAAGGGCATTACAGTCTGAGAACAGCATGTGTGTCCTGGTTGTTCTGCACTTTCCTCTCCACATCTCTCTTCTGCCTTCCTCCTTGTTACCTGAGAGTGTGAGACTCTGCTACACAGGCTCTCTTGCCCCTTGCCTCTTCTAGGATCAGCCCTAGGCACCTTCAGGATAATGACAGGTGGGGAGAGAGTTCAGGATATTATTCTTGACAGGCCAACTACTTTTCATGGCTATAACTCTCACGGTTTCCATTAACAACTTCAAGTCTAAGGATGGTGACAGCATTCCCAGTTCCTATGTATCTCCTTATCTTTGGTTAATTTCTTTATCCTTTCCCTAACCTTTGTGGGTAGCCCCCACACGTAGCAAATCCTTTAAGTGTGCATTTCTCTTTCCTGTATATTTCTGCCAATACTCAGATATATATGATACAACATGCAAAGATAGGGAATAAAATTGCTTCGTCTATGTTTAGGGAATGATAAATAGTTCATTTTTCCCCCATTTTCAAAATAACTTAAATAACCACAAATAAAATGAAATAAAAATTCTTCCCAATATTCTCATGGAACTATCAACATTTTCTCCCTGTTCCTACCATTGCTAAACCTTGTAAAAAAAAAAAGCAAAACAAAACAAAAAAATATCATTTCCTGAAAATACTCTCTGAACGTCTGCACTGTCTGCAGCAGTAGCTTCTGCACTGTAGAGTTCTTTTGTCAGATTAAGGGAGTTCCCTTCAAGTTCTAGTTCACTGAGAGCTTTTTTTTTTATCATAAATAGGTGTTGAATTGCAAAAATATTTTTTTGTATTTATTGAGATTATTATATGCTTTTATAACCTTTATTCTATTAATACAATGCATTATACTGATACATTTTCAAACTTTATACCATTTCTGCATTCCTGAAATAAACCTCAGTTGGTCACCAGTTATATATAACTGGTTTCCAACTCAGAAGTTTTTAGTCCACACTCAGAACGAATATTGGCCTGTATCTTCATTTTCACTCCTCTTCTCAAATTTTGGTATCAGGATGATGCTAGGCTCAAAAAACCAAGTTGAGATGTTTTTCTTCCACCATACCCTCTTACTTTACTCCCTAAGTATTTATATTTTTCTCATAATATTATTTCTTTTCAGCCATTTTTTTTCCACTTATAAGTCTGTGTTCACCCTTCAGATTTTAGAACTTGGTAAAGTTCCCTTTATTGAAATAGTGTGCAGAAGGGAAAAAAGACAGAGTAAATAAGTAGGTTGGTTCCAGATTAAGAGATTTATATTAAACCTGTGTTATGTTGCACCAAGAAAAGAATACTCACAGAATCTTATGTGAACTGCTGAGATGTTTGTCTGAACTTATCTTAAATATCACTGCCTTAAACACTACTCTAATCTCTTTCGATAGCCTGCATAAGCATTCAAGTTGCTGGCATAATTAAAACTGCATTTGGTTCACATTTTCCCCTCCTACTGATATGCCTTTCTTTCTCTGCTTTTAAAAACTTCATTTGTTTCAATGTTCATTTCAAAAATAGCTCCCCCTTCAAAGGCTTAACAACCCTCTTGGCCCTAAATGAATGACATCTCCTGATTGGGCTCTTCACATTATAGCTCTGCACTACAGTCCTTTAACATTATTTGTTTACTCTTGTTTCTTATCAAAGTTACATATGGACAAATTTCATTGCATCCCCAAAGTCTAGCCAAACTAAACTGCTAAAGGGAAGAAGTATATCCTATATGTTTAACTGATGCCAAATCCAGTCCAATTTTTTTTATGATTTTAGACAATTAAAAAAAACTATTTGTTAAAGTGAACCGAAATAAAATTGGAATGGACAATTCAGGATATCTGGCCATCTTAATCTGTATCTTGTTGAACAGTATGCCAAAGAAAATCTCCCTTTAGGCAAAGTCCCTCTAAGCACCTTCCTTCCTTTCCTATAGAATTTTGAGTCCTGCTGTTAAAGTAGATAAGGAAAAAAATTTAAAAAATGTGTTTTTTTACGTCAATTTAGTGTAGGTAAAATTCTTACAAAAATAAAGCACTGAAACTGAACATCCAGTTTGTAACTTCTAATAAATCTATGAGCTTAAATAGAGGTAACTATAAAGTTCTATAGCAATGTACAAAGGAATCTTCACAACCTTTCATATTTTTTTTGTAGTATTTTTCTGAAGTTGGAAACGAGGAGGCAGTCAGACTCCTGCATGCGCCTGACAGGGATCCACCCGGCATGCCCACCAGGGGGTGATGCTCTGCCCATCTGGGGCATTGCTCTGTTGTGACCAGAGCCATTCTAGAGCCTGAGGCAGAGGCCATGGAGCCATCCTCAGCACCCAGGCCAACTTTGCTCCAATGGAGCCTTGGCTGCGGGAGGGGAAGAGAGAGACAGAGAAAAGGAGGGGGGAGGGGTGGAG
Organism: Saccopteryx bilineata; assembly: GCF_036850765.1. Lineage (NCBI taxonomy): Eukaryota > Metazoa > Chordata > Mammalia > Chiroptera > Emballonuridae > Saccopteryx > Saccopteryx bilineata. The sequence continues at coordinate 11,373,413 of NC_089501.1, read as the reverse complement.
AAGCAGACGGGCGCTTCTCCTGTGTGCCCTGGCCAGGAATCGAACCCGGGACTCCTGCACGCCAGGCCGATGCTCTACCACTGAGCCAACCGGCCAGGGCCAACCTTTCATACTTTAAAGTACTTCATGGTTATTTTCTTTTTTCAGTGTTTATTCTTCCTAAATGTTATCTATGCTGGATCTTGAGGAAAGAAAGGAAAATAAATAAACTATGTCTTACAAAACTATTTCCAGACTGTAGTTGGTTACCTGTAATGAAATGAACCTATCTATTTATATTGACTTTCTAATCTGAAAAAAAAAACAAAAACAAATAGCAGCAACAAAAGATCAACAGACCTCTACCTCCAAGAGTGTTATTAAAGCTTGGTGCTGAAATATAGTACCCAGCAGTCAGCCTGTCAAAGCATAGCATGTAAAGTCTGAGAAAGCATGGCATTTCTAATTAATAAAACATCAAGTTGGCCCTACTTTTGCTGGAAAACAAAATTCTAGTGGTTTAACTTAAAAATAGAGTAAAATAGAGAAATATAAAAAGATCAAAGTTTTATTTAATAATACTTGTTTTTTGTTGTTTTCAAATAACATTTAAATACTTAAAAAAGTTACATATAAAAGGGCTCACTGGAATTTGTAAGTAGGGTTTTATTAGCAACAGAGGCATCTCTCAGCTAAAGCTAATGTTGGTACTATAACTATGGTTGAAAACTATTGCTAGGATGAGTTCAAGACCTTACATGCTTGCTGATCTCTCTTCCTCATAATTAAGCCCATTCAGCACTTTTTTTTTTTTTCCGAAGCTGGAAACGGGGAGGCAGTCAGACAGACTCCCGCATGTGCCTGACCGGGATCCACCCTGCACGCCCACCAGGAGGCGATGTTCTGCCCATCCGGGACGTTGCTCTGTCACGACCAGAGCCCCTCTAGCGCCTGGGGCAGAGGCCAAGGAGCCATCCCCAGCGCCCGGGCCATCTTTTGCTCCAATGGAGCCTCGGCTGCGGAAGGGGAAGAGAGAGACAGAGAGGAAGGAGAGGGAGAGGGGTGGAGAAGCAGATGAGCACCTCTCCTGTGTGTCCTGGCCGGGAATCGAACCCGGGACTTCCGCACGCCAGGCCAACGCTCTACCACTGAGCCAACCGGCCAGGGCCCCATTCAGCACTTTTGTTAACACGTTACAAATCCTGAATCCAACTTTGTATCCACACTGTATGTTTCCTCTCCCCCTTGCTTCTTCTAGAAAGCTGTTTTAGAACACATTAGTCCAGCTAATACCCATTTAAAAAAAGAAAAGAAAAGAAGTCTACAAAATAGAATTCAAATCACACTCAATCATCTGCATGTCCAGAAATATTTAGGGAAAAAATGAACACCTAGAGATCCCATTCTTATGTTATTTGTTTTGTGTTTCTGCCTATGCGCTTTGGAGAAAAGCTACCTTATGAATAGAAATTGATCTATAAATTTAAATTTAGGTTGAACAAGGAATCACTTATATGGCAATGTTCATGGAGAAGTGAGAATAAGGGAAGATGTGATGATCTGCACTAAAGGAAGGAGAGGAAGAATACAGAGCTATGTGAAGAAAATAAGCTACCAGTAGAAAAGCAATGAGTAGGCCACAAGGAATTGTCAAAATGGAAAAAGTTTGAAGGAATAAAAAGACATTGGAGACATATTCAGAAAAGAAAATTAGAAAATTCTAGGTCACATGAGTATAGGACAGGGTTTCTCAGCCTTGATACTACTGACATTTTAGACATACATTCATTGTTGGGAGGGTGGGTACTGGACTGTACATTGTGTGACATTTAGTAGCATTTCTTTTAAGTGGCCAAACAAATGCCTAATGGCTTCAAAATTAGTCATTCTCACAACAGTCTAAATATATACCTATATACACCTAACTTCCTAAATATCGATTTATAATGTAATTGTCTTTTTTTTTTTTTTGTATTTTTCTGAAGTTGGAAACAGGGAGGCAGTCAGACTCCCACATGCGCCCGACCGGGATCCACCTGGCATGCCTACCAGGGGGAATGCTCTGCCCATCTGGGGCATTGCTCTGTTTTGACCAGAGTCATTCTAGCACCTGAGGCAAAGGCCATGGAGCCATCCTCAGTGCCCGGGCCAACTTTGCTCCGATGAAGCCTCGGCTGCGGGAGGGGAAGAGAGAGACAGAGAGGAAAGAAAGGGGGAGGGGTGGAGAAGCAGATGGGCGCTTCTCCTGTGTGCCCTGGCTGGGAATCAAACCCGGGACTCCTGCACGCCAGACCGATGCTCTACCACTGTGCCAACCAGCCAGGGCTCTAATTGTCTTTTTACATGCCCATTTTGCCTACTGGTCTGTGAGTTCCTCATGCATAGAAATCATGTACTTCTGACTCATCCAGTGGAGCAGAATATCCTTTGATAAATGTTTAGTGGAGGTAGAAAGATATGAGGGGCAGAAAGAAAGAAGGAAGAAGGGAAGGATGGTGGAAGGAAGGGAAGAAAGGAGTAAAGAAGGAAAAAAAACCTCAAGGTATTAGTTTCAGTAAATAAGAATTAGTGGAATAATTTCCAGACATGAAAAAGAATAAATGGCCTGGGTCCAGAAGGGCTCCCTGAAAATCTATCCAAAAAAAGTCACATGATATTGGCAATCATTTTGACTGAAGGGTATAAAATTAAAACTCAAATTAAGCATGAGACAGTTCTGCTCCCAAAGTGATAAAGTTAATACGTTGTTGTTGATTCTTCCTGTTCTTCTTCCAAGTGGTATCAGATGAATATGCATGTAAAATCAGAATAAAAAATTGCTTTTACATTTTATCAGAGAAAGGATTTGGGTATTTTTGGTTTTATTCTTCAGTAAGTATACCAGAAGGGAATCCAAAATAATGTTTAGTCCATATCTAGCAATCATGTAAAACGTATGTTATTCAGTCCATATGGGTAATATGGAATTATTTCAAATTTTTATATATAAAATTTCAAGAAAAACTTAGAAAAATTTATATAATCATTTTTATGTACCTTTTATAATAAGAAAATATTTATTTCATTCCCTTTGGTCTTAATATTTCATTGTCTAGTGCCTGTATTTTAATAAGAAACAAAATAAAAAATGTTAAGATTAAAATATATTTAGGGAACATACCTCAATATGATAAAGGCCATCTATGACAAACCCACAAACAACATCATAATCAATGGGCAAAAATTAAAAGAAATTCCCTTAAGATCAGGAACAAGGCAGGGGTACCCCTATCACACCACTCTTATTCAACATTGTTCTGGAAGTCCTAGCCACAGCAATCAGACAACAAGAAGAAATAAAGGCATCCACACTGGAAAAGAGGAAGTAAAACTATCATTATTTGCTGATGATATGATACTGTACATAGAAAACCCTTAAAGTCTCAGTCAAAAAACAACTGGGCCTGATAAATGAAGTCAGCAAGGTGGCAGTATTAATATAAAATTAATACTCAGAAATCAGAGACATTTTTATACACCAACAATGAACTCTCTGAAAAAGAAATTAAGAAACAGTCCCCTTCACTATTGCAACAAAACCTATACAGTACCTAAGAGTAAATTTAACCAAGGAGGTTAAAGACTTGTACTTGGAAAATTATAAAACATTGATAAAAGAAATCAAAAAAGATGCAAACAATGGGAAGCATATATCGTGTTCATGGATAGGAAGAATAAACATCATTAAAATGTCTATATTACCCAAAGCAATTTATAAATTCAATGCAATTCTTATTAAAATACTAATGACATACTTCAAAGATATAGAACACATATTCCAAAAATTTATATGGAACCAAAACAAAAACAAAAACCACAAATAGCCTCAGCAATCTTGAAAATGAAGAATAATGTGGGTGGTATCACACTTCCTGATATCAAGTTATACCAAAAGGCCACTATACTCAAAGCAGGTTGGTACTGGCATAAGAACAAGGCATATAAATCAATGGAACAGAACAGAGAACCCAGGAATAAATCCACACCTTTATGAACAATTGATATTTGACAAAGAAGGTAAGAGCATGGAGTACATGCATGGACAGGTTCATGCAAAAAAATAAAACTAGCCTGACCTGTGGTGGCACAGTGGATCAAGCTTCGACCTGGAACACTGAGGTCGCTGGTTCAAAACCCTGGGCTTGCCTGGTCAAGGCACATATGGGAGTTGATGCTTCCTGCTCCTCCCCCCTTCTCTCTCTCTCTCTCTCTCTCTCTCTCACCCCCCTCTAAAATAAATAAATAAAAATTTAAAAAATAAAATAAAACTAGACCACCAACTTACACCATTCACAAAAATAAACTCAAAATGGATAAGACTTAAATGTAAGTCATGAAATCATAAATATCTTGGAAGAAAACATAGGCAGTAAACTCTCCGATATCTCATAGCAATATTTTTTCTAATTTATCTTCACAGGCAAGTGAAATAAAGGACAGGATGAACAAATGGGACTATATCAAACTAAAAAGTTTTTGCACAGCAAAAGACACCATGAACAAAATAAAAAGACAGCCCACACAATGGGAGAACATATTCGACAATATGTCTGATAAGGGGTTAATAACCAAAATTTATAAAGAGCTTCTAAAACTCAACACCAGGAAGGTAAACAATCCAATTAAAAAATGGGCAAAAGAACTGAATAGACACTTCTCCAAAGAGGACATACAGATGGCCAATAGGTATATGAAAAAATGCTCAACATCACTAATCATCAGAGAAATGCAAATTAAAACCACAATGAGATACCACCTCACACCTGTGAGAATGGTGCTCATTAACAAAACAACATACAATAAGTGCTGGCAAGGATGTGAAGAAAAGGGAACCCTCCTGCACTGCTGTTGGTAATGAAGACTTGCGCAGCTACTATGGAGAACTGTATGGGGTTTCCTCAATAATTAAAAATCGAACTGCCTTTTGACCCAGCTATCCCACTTTTAGGAATATATCCTATGAGTATCAAATCAGATTCAAAAGAAGATATGCATCCCCATGTTTATTGCAGCATTGTTTACAATAGCCAAGATCTGGAAATAGCCCAAGTGTCTGTCAGTGGCCGAGTGGATTAAAAAGCTGTGGTATACATACACAATGGAATACTATGCAGAAATCTTACCTTTTGCAACAACATAGATGGACCTGGAAGGAGATGGGGGACAGAGGTGAATAAGGCTGGTGAGGTACAAACCTTTGATCCTAGGAAAACTCGGATAAGTCAGTGGCTTTGGGAGCCCTGAATCGAAAGGGAAGTGTTTTCCCACTGTGTGTATTTCTTGCCCGCCAGGTGCAAGCTAGGATTAAAGGTAATAGCCCACCAGTTCATGGCTCCGTTGTTTCATTACTGTCTGTCCAAATCAAATGTGAACCTGCATGGGCCAGGCATCTGTGATGGTGGTCATTGGACTGGCTTTACACCTCCTAATTCGTAGTTTGGTTTTTCTTGGCCTTATTGGTATGTTTCAATAAGCAATTTTTATAAACTTTGATAAAATCTAAATTATATATTTTTTCATGTGTAATGTATTTTTATCCTAAGAATATTTGCCTATGCTCTCAGGTCACAAAAATATTCTGTTTTCTTATAAGAGATTTATGGTTTTAGTTTATAAATTCATGAGTATAATCCATCTTGAATTTATTTTTGTATAGGGTGTGAGGTAGAGTGGTGAAAATAGGGCTCTTCTACAGGGTCACAAGAAAAGCATTTTGGGGACCCATGCATGGGAGGATGAGATATAGTGGTAAGATTTATCAGAGCTGGAACAAACACAAAACGATGTTCCCAGGGTGCCCATTCTAATCCATGACCAGGTAATTTAGCTCTGTTCCACTGTGGAAGAAGTCCAGCCTTGTCTTCACCAAGCCTAGAAGTGCCAGGGTCCTGTGCATTGGCCCAGCAGTAGCAGGGCATCCAAAGCTGCCATAGTTCAGTCTGTTCCATGCTAAAGCTTAGTCTAGCTCAGTCTCCGTCCCCATATGACTAGCTTAGTCTCTGTTCCTGTTTGTACTCTGGCTGGTGCTGCACTTGGCACCCAGGTCCACACTTGGAGCCTGCCGAAGGTTGGGCCTGCATGGCTGCCTGGCCAGCACAGCACAATGGACCTGTGTGGCTGCTACCAGGGAGAGAACACAGAGTACCAAGTAGGGGTTTTGTTAGGCTTTGATTATATTATCTCAGGCTCAGGAAGGGGTAAGCTTTCTCTCAAACTAACCAATCTCTTTTCTGGATCTTAACAGGGTTGCACTGGTCCTTCCCGATTCAATCAGTCTTTTTCCCAGATCAGATAGCTCTCCTTTATGGTCGCCATCTTGATCTTGGCTTTTACTGCCTATGCACCTAGCAGAGGATTTTTTTTTTATTGTTTTATCCCTCCCCTTGTAATCCTAAATAATCGCTGGTTTTCCCTGAAGGAGCCTGCTTGGGGGATAAAGCCCACTTGGCAGAGGATGTGGTGGTTCCTGGGGGAGCTGTGAATGTTATAGTTTCTTCATAAATCAAGCTTAATGTCTGGCTCAGCTCCCTTGTTTATTAGTCTACATGTCTGATTTCATTAGCTCCCTTCCTTTGTTAATACTAACTAGCTACCTACGCTAACAGTGTCAAGACTCCTTTTCTCCATATATTTATCCAGTTGTTTCAGCACCATTTGTTAAAAATGCAAAACGCTCCCATTATCTGCTGGCCTTTACTGTTTCTGATGATAATTCAGCCATCATTTGTGTAACTGTTTCCCCATATACAATATAATTTCTTTCTTCTTCTGGCTGTTTTGAATATTTTCTCTTTAACTTTGGTTTACTAAAGTTTTACCATGATGAGCGTAGGTGTAGTTTACTTTCTGTTCATCTTGCTGGGCGTTATCTAAGCTTCTTGGATCTATTGATATAATAAGTTTTGGTTTTTCACCAAATTTGGGGATTTTTTTGGCAAATATATATATATATATATATATATATATATATATATATATATATATATATATATTTCATTTCTATCCCCTTCTTTCTTTTTATATTTATCTATTTTGAAGTGTATTGACTATTTTGCATTAGTTTGCAATTGGTGCCATAGCAATTTAGAGTCTCACAAATTTAGAGACTCAAACCCATGTTATCTTATAGTTTTGTAGGTTAGATATCAGACACACTTTTCATCAGGCTAAAATCAAGGTGTCAGCAAGGCTGTTTCTTTGTGGAAGCTCTAGGTAAATCCACAGCAGGTTGTCAGCAGAGTTCAGTTCCTTATGGTCATAAAACAAGGGCACCTGTTTCCTTGCTGACAGGTGAGGGTTATTCACAGCTGGCAGAGGCTACCTGCTTGCATGAAGTGATCCCCTTTCTCTATCTTTCAAGCCATTAGCAGTAAGTCATGCGTGTCCCATGCTTGATGCTTTCCTCTCTTCTAATGTTGACTCAAATCTCTGACCTATTTTCACTTTTAAAGGCCCATTTGATTATATTTGGACCACCTGGATAATCCACGATAACTTTCCTATTTTGAAGTCAATAGCCTAAATTCAATGTGCAAAATTTCTTTTCTTTTGCCATGTAAAGTTACTCTAAGGGAAAACTCACTTTTTCCTGGATGAGATCACAAAGGAAAAGTATGAGAGAAATCCAAGAACTGTTCCCTGGACCATACCAATAGAAAGAGGTCAAAGAGAAAAGAAAAAACAAATTAATGAGGTTTGGATGAGAGATCAGTGAGATAGTAGGCAAACAAGAAGATTCTAAGGTGCTTGAAATTAGAAAAATGGTACACTGTGTGTTCCAGGCCCTGAGATAGTCCTTACATTGAGGTCAGCTTTCTACTTTTTGTACATATAATTTTTTGATAGTAATTGTACTTAACATGTACTATATAATTATTACATGCTACCGATGTGTCTGGGCATCTTAAATATATTATTCCATCCTGAAAATAAATCAAGAAGGAAAATTTTTACCATCCACCATTTTAGAAATAAGGAACATGCCATTCATAGAGTTTAACAACTTCCCCCAAATCATATCAGCAGACTGTAAAGCCCATAACTGAATTATGGTCAGCCTACTTCAAAACCCAAGTTTTTGCACCAGCTTTCAAGATAGTCACTAAATTATAAACATTTTATTTTTTTCAATTTTTTATTGAATTTACTGGGGTGAGATTGGTTAAAAATTATACAAGTTTCATGTGCACAGTTATATAATACATCATCTGTATATAGGCAGCTCCTGGGTTGCAAAGGAGATAGGTCCTGTGGGTTTGTTCTTAAGTTGAATTTGTATGTAAGTTGGAACAGGTACATTTACTTATAAATGTGACTTAGACAGATGTTGGTCTTAACATAGAATTTACTTGTACCTTTATGTGCATATAAATACTTAAATATTTTTAATCCTACAGAACCTATCTCATTTATAAACCAGGAACGTCCTGTATTGCATCCTGTGTTCACACCACCCCCACCCCCTTTTCCGCCTTCAATCCCCACACTGTTGTCTGTGTCTATAAGTTTTGTCTTAAGCCTTTCAGTTTTTCCACCCAGTCCCCCAACACCTATCCCCTGTGACAGCTGTCAGTATGTTCTTCATATCTTTAAAATGGTTATCTCTTTTATTTACCATTATTTAGTTAATTATATTAGATATAGAAGCAAAGTTAGCATTATGAAACAGTAACGACAATTCTTAAGAATAATTTACTCATTAATGAAGGAATTTAGTCCAACATGTAGAGTATAGAAAGAATAATACCTTATAAACACAATAAATCATGATAATTTTTCAGCAACATTGAGAGTAAATAGCCTATATATAACAATAGAAAATGAAGGGAGCTTACTTTGCACCTTGTGCTTTTCTAAGAGTTTTATGTATACTAATTCATAAACTTTCTCTTTTTATTTTCTAAAACTTTGCCAAATGCCTAAAATTCACTTTTGTGGGAAAAAAGGACTATTGAACATGCTAACATGTGTATTTTAATTAACATGTGTAACATAGGCCATACATACTTTGCTTAAGCAAAGTCCTATCCTGTGTTTTTGGCTTCCCCAACAAATTATCAATGGTGAATATCAAAGTGAATGTGTCACATTATCACTGCATTTATAGTAGCACTCCATTTGCCTCCATAAATCATCCTTTTCCCATCAACTTGAAACAAACACTGCCTTATGTTTCAATGCACATTTAGCATTGTTAGATAACTCCACTTTAAAGCACTTTATTACATCATGTAGCGAGACCTACTTTGTCAAATAGTGTCTCCTATAGTGTAAAGTGATCTCAGGTGTCTAAGTCAATTAAAAGGAGTTATCTTATTTTTTATTAATTTTAATGTGGTGACATTGATAAATCAGGGTACATATGTTCAGAGAAAACATCTCCAGATTATTTTGACATTTGATTATGTTGCATACCCCTCACCCAAGTCAAATTGTCTTCCATCACCTTCTATCTGGTTTTCTTTGTACCCCTCCCCACCCCACCCCCATTACCATCACATTCTTGTCCATGTCTCTGAGTCTCATTTTTATGGTCTATCTATGTATGGATTCATATAGTTCTTATTTTTTTCTGTTTACTTATTTCACTCTGTATAATGTTATCAAGGTCCATCCATGTTATTGTAAATGACCCGATGTCATCATTTCTTATGGCTGAGTAGTATTCCTTAGTATATATGCACCAAAGCTTTTTAATCCACTTGTCCACTGATGGACAATTGGGCTGTTTCCAGATCTTCACTATTGTGAACAATGCTGCCATAAACATGGGGGTGCATTTCTCCATTTGGAACAATTCTATGGTGTTCTTAGGGTATATTTCTAAAAGTGAGATAGCTGGGTCAAGAAAGGCAGTTCAATTTTTAACATTTTGAGAAATGTCCATACTGTTTTCCACAGTGGATGCACCAGTCTGCATTCCCACCAACAGTGCAGGAGGGTTCCCTATTCTCCACATCCTCGTCAGCACTTATTCTGTGTTGTTTTGTTGATGAGCACCATTCTGACTGGTGTGAGGTGATATCTCATTGTAGTTTTAATTTGCATTTCTCTAATGATTAGTGATGTTGAGCATTTTTTTATATGCCTATTGGCCATCTGTATGTCCTCTTTGGAGAAGTGTCTATTCATTTCTTTTTCCCATTTTTTGATTGGATTGTTTGTCTTCCTGGTGTTGAGATTTACAAGTTCTTTATAAATTTTGGTTATTAACCCCTTATCAGATGTATTGTCAAATATGTTCTCCCATTGTGTAGTTTGTCTTTTTATTCTGTTCATATTGTCTTTAGCTATACAAAAGCTTTTTAGTTTGATATAGTCCCATTTGTTTATCCTGTCTTTTATTTCACTTGCCCATGGAGATATATCAGCAAATAGTATATATTGCTGCAAGAGATGTCGGAGAGCTTACTGCCTATGTTTTCTTCTAAGATGCTTATGGTTTCACGCCTTACATTTAAGTCTTTTATCCATTTTGAGTTTATTTTTGTGAATGGTGTAAGTTGGTGGTCTACTTTCTTTTTTTTGCAGGTAGCTGTCCAATTATCCCAACACCGTTTGTTGAAGAGGCTGTCTTTACTCCAATGTACACTCTTACCTCCTTTGTCAAATATCAGTTGTCCATAAAAGTGTGGGTTTATTTCTGGGTTCTCTGTTCTGTTTCATTGATCTATATGCCTGTTCTTATGCCAGTACCAGGCTGTTTTGAGTACAATGGCCTTGTAGTATAACCTGATATTAGGAAGTGATACCTCCCACTTTCTTCTTTTTTTTAAGATTGCTGAGACTATTCGTGTTCTTTTTTTGTTCCATATAAAGTTTTGAAATATGTGATCTATATCTTTAAAGTATGTCATTGGTATTTTAATTGATATTGCATTGAATTTATAAATTGCTTATATGTCTAAATCAATTAAAAGGGGTTATCTTATTTTTTTAATTGTAGTATTTGAACTGAGAATAATGCTAATTGTAGACACAGAAATGGTCACATAGTATTGATATGAAGGATGTATATAAATACGAGGTTCGATCTTCCGAGGCTTCTTTTTTTCCACACAGACTTAGAATAGAATGCTAACATTCACTTTTTCTTAACACAGAACGAGTCTGTATTGTTAGCTGAGAAAAGAAAAGCAACTTACTTCTTTTTACAATCAACAAATTGTATTCTATGGTCTTCTTTGCCTACATTGCCCAAAAAAGGCAACTGATTTCTGTGGGCCTAGCAGTTTCAGAAATGAAGCATTTTATGAATGATAACAAAGTAATTCAAAAGTTCCAAAGTAAGATACTTGGAATTGGAAATCCTGATAAAGTAGAAACTACTTTGCAGTTTCTTCAAGGTGCTCATTTAACATTGTTTCCTAACACTTGGCAGATTCTCTTTCTCATCTCTGTCTCCCTGCACCTGAATACAAAGATAAATGAACCCATAACATGCACATCTCAAAGAAAAAGAGAGAGAAGGCAATTCTGAGCCTAGTAAAGAATTGTGACAGGAAGATTTGATGGGCTTCCTGAACCCAGTCATGATGTTTACTCTGGTTTGGATTTAATCAAAAGTACACTATGGAGTTTTAACTTAAAAAAACAAAAACAAAAAAACTATTACTTTCTCTAGCTATTACAAAAGAATGATTACCTAGTAACATATTGTTCTCACCGAACCAGATGAAACTTCAGTACATCCTTCCAAATCCCCTCATGGTTTAATCTTGAATTGAGCAACACGGAACAAAAGAATCAATTTCCTTTTTAAAAAACAAATTCTTAATCATCACACTAAACCCAAGCAAACCTGAAAAATCCTTAGGACTGGCAAAAGTGCAAAAATAAAAACAAAAGACACTCGAAAAAATTTTCAAAGACACAGCTAGTACCCTCGGAATTATTAAATTATCCAAGTCTGTCTTTGGCAAATCCGGGTACCCTACCTCTCTGTCCTTTTTTTGATTGCTACTACTCCTCTCTGAAACTCAATTTAGGTTTCTGGAGCTATTTTTCCACCCCCAAGAATCTCAATTTTAATATATATGGATATAAACCAAAATCAACTTCTAAAAAATGTCATTGGTACGACTTTCTTTCTAGTTTCTTTTTGTTTGTTTGTTTGTTTTGTATTTTAAATTCAATTCTAAAAAACTATCTACTGAGAACCCATTCTATTTCAAATTCTTGAAAAAGAAAAACAAGGCCTCAACCCTGCTTCTAGGTTCTCACAGTCTAGCAGGGGGGATAGAATTGTAACAAATGATAAACCCTACACTGAGCTAAGATTATGACAAAGGAAAACAATGACGTTTTACTTTTCTATTTTGGGGATCACAAATGCCTTGGATGAAGTACTAAATCTGAGGTATTCAGGGGACTTTAATCTGAAAATATTTAGGAGGAATTGAATATTTGGGTCTTGGGCTCTGCAAAACATTAAGGCTGAAGATATTAATTTGAATAACATCAGTTTCATCCATCCTTAAAATTAGAAATACATGTATATGAGTATTTCACAGAGTCTATAACCTGAAATAACAATTTAATGAGAAGCTTTGGAGAATATAGAGCTCTAGGATCAAATAGGATTACGGAGTACCACGTGCTTTACTCCTCCCTTCGGAAATCTGCAAATAATGTTATCATTTTAAAGGTACACACTAGTTCTATATTTAGTTAAGATGTAGGAAGAGAACAAAAAATAAATGTTTATTAAGGAAGCCAAAAGAAAACAAAATTTTAAGGAGATAAACATGATTATTTGTAGATATAATAGAAGATCCAGAAGTTAAGAACTAGGAGAGAAAGTGTCTTACTCTGTTATTCCAGAATCCAGCAGAGACCACAGCAGATAGTATATGGTCAATGAATATCTACCAGATTAATCAGTGAATAAATACATGCAGGAGTACAAGAGTAATTCCTCATACAATTCATTTTCATTCTATTAAATGACTATAAAGACAGAGAAAAAAATAGCAGCAGTACAAAAACAATCAGATAAAAAATATCACTCTATTTTGGAGAAAGCTTCATACAATGCATAGCATTTAGTACAAATTTAGAGAAACACATCATTTTAATTTATTGATTGATTTATAGAGAGAGAGAGGGAGGGAGGAAGGGGGGAGGGAGAGAGAGAAACTTTTTGTTCCACTTATTTATGCATTCATTGGTTGTTTCTTGTATGTATCCTGACAGAGGATTGAACCCACAACCTTGGAGTATTAGAACAACGGTCTAACCAGCTAAGCTATTCAGCCAGGGCTGGACAAGTATTTTTAGAATAGCAGTGGTTTCAATAGGGAGAAGGGAGGACAATTTTGCTCCCCAAGTAACTTTTTTTTTTCTATTTTTCTGAAGTTGGAAACGGGGAGGCAGTCAGACAGACTCCCGCATGTGGCCAACCGGAATCCACCCAGCATGCCCACCAGGGGACGATACTCTGCCTATCTGGGGTGTTGCTTTATTGCAACCAGGGCCATTCTAGCACCTGAGGCAGAGGACATGGAGCCATCCTCAGCAGCCAGGCCAACTTTGCTCCAATGGAGCCTTGGCTGTGGGAGGGGAAGAGAGAGACAGAGAGGAAGGAGAGGGGGAGGTGTGTCCTGGCCAGGAATCGAACCCAGGACTCCTGCACGCCAGGCCGACACTCTAACTTTTAGCAGTGTCTGGAGACATTTTCAATTGTCACAAATGAGGATGAGGGTGGCTACTTGAATGTAATGGATAAACCAGGAAAAATGCTAAACATTCTACAACACACAGGACAGATCTCCCTGCCACACACACAGAGCAATGAATTATCTGTTCTAAAATGTCAATGGAAGGGGGTTCACAGTCCCAGAAAATATTTAAGTGTCTTATGCTGCACTGGATAAAGTGGGTTGGACAGATATCTAACCCAGAGAGAGATGATGATGAAGACTCTGATGAGGAAGCTGTGAAGAAAGCAACAAATGTGTACTTGTTGGGAAGAGTACAGCCAAAGATTGGAGCTTTAGGAATATGAAATTCATACAGTGCCCTCTAGAGATCATTGCTCAAGAGCACTTCAAAAAGCATGGGCCTGACTTGTTGTGGCGCAGTGGATAAAGTGTCAACCTGGAAACGCTGAGGTTGCCAGTTCAAGGCCCTGGGCTTGCCTGGTCAAGGCACATATGGGAGTTGATGCTTCCTGCTCCTCCCCCCTTCTCTCTCTCCCCTCTCTATAATGAATAAATAAAATCTTAAAAAAAAAAAAAAAAAAAGCATGGAGCTGGGCCCTGGCCGGTTGGCTTAGCGGTAGAGCGTTGGCCTGGTGTGCAGGAGTCCCAGGTTGGATTCCTGGCCAGGGCACACAGGAGAGGCGCCCATTTGCTTCTCCACCCCTCCCCCTCTCCTTCCTCCCTGTCTCTTTCTTCCCCTCCCGCAGCAAGGCTCCATTGGAGCAAAGATGGCCCAGGTGCTGGGGATGTCTCTGTGGCCTCTGCCTCAGGCGCTAGAATGGCTCTGGATGCAACAGAGCGACACCCCCTGGTGGGCATGCCGGGTGGATCCTGGTCGGGCGCATGCGGGAGTCTGTCTGACTGCCTCCCCGTTTCCAGCTTCAGAAAAATGAAAAAAAAAAAAAAAAAAAAAGCATGGAGCTGAGCACTACTGGGACCTTGCGCTGAGTGCATCTGTATTGGAGTCCTCTGGCTGAGACTACTGCAAGCTCCTCCCTCCACCCTCTTGCCCATGTTCTTCAGTCCTCTTCCTTATTCTTCTTCCCAACCTAGCCCACTTGTATGCGTGATCTCAGAACTATACCAAACCGACATTGGGACAAAGGGAGAACACATTGTTCCCTTCCCCTGTTAGCCTGATATTGCCCTTTACTCCCCTTGTGTGTATATGATTACTTATTTTTAAAATATCATAAACCATAAATGTGTGACTTTTTTTCTAGCTGTCAAGGAATCATCCTTTTAAGCCAGCCTGACTCTGATCCTGCTCATCCATTTATTCAGGAGCTTCTTCCCCCTAAGCATCAGAGGTTGATCTTGGCAAGCATTGGCTGAGATGCCTTTCCATTCAAGAAAAGAACTCCTAAGTCCATCCTTTCTAGACTAGTCACGATTAAAAACAAAGATCTGTGCAGTTCAATCTGCCTTTGGTTCTACAGTCAAAGAGTGGTCGTGCTTGTACCTAGGAGAAGAACAGCCCAGGCTAATGAAAAAAAAAAATTTTTTTTTTTTTTGGAAGTGTCAAGTCTAGATGAAAATCAATAGAAAATCTGAAGGATTTTTTTTCCTGTTTCTTTAAAATGTCATTGGGATTTTGATGGGTAGCACATTAAACCTAAATATTGCTTTGGCTCAAATACATGGTGCTGGAAGATGATTTGACTTTGGGCAGTGAGCACAAATGTTATATGCATATCATGTATCATAGAAATGTACACTTGAAACCCATATAATATTATTAACCAATGTCACTCCAGTAAACTTAATAAAACTGTCTTAATGGATTTACAATATAAAAAGAAAAGGAAAGGGAAAACTTTAGCAAACTAAGCTTGATGTCTTCAAAAACAAAAGAAGGAAGCAATCTTGACAGTAAGAGGGTGAAGACAAAAAGAGTGTTAGGTAGAAGCAGAGATACAAAAAAAGCTGTCTAAAATAATGAAAGAATACCAGGAAACTCAAGAGCAAGAGCAAAACTAAAATTCCCATTAGAGGCAATAAAAATGGATAAGACCAAATCAAATCTTTTATGAGGAGAGCACATTTGGAGAAAGCTTAAATCCAAGGTAAGGGACAAAAGTGAAAGTGACAGGAAAATGTACCATTATGAAAGGAAAAAAATAAAATTTTAATCCAAAGAAGTCTTTCTGTCGAAACTAAAGGAAGTTCTAACACACACACACATAAAATCTGGCTAAGATTAATATGTATAGATATATATTAAAGCTTCAGCAACTATCAGGCTAAAATAATAAGACTCAGTCTGGAAATAGTGGAAATGGGATTACAGAATAATATATGAGTACTAAGGCATCAAAGAAGAAGGAAATAGTTTACCTACAAATGAATAAAGTAGACAAGTGGCTATATCAGACTTCCTGAATAACACTAAGTACCAAAGGAAAACAGAGCAAGATACACATATATGCACATCTATGAAAAGCAATAAGAGAAAAACTACCAAAACAACTGTGATGAGAAACTTGTATTTACACTATGAGTCTGTGGCAAATTAAGTGTGTAAAATAATAAGAAACTATATAATTCTTATATTTTAATAATATTAAATTAATAGTTATGCATTAAAGAGAATAAACCTTTTCCAACATCAAATATTACTGAAGTTTTTGTAAATTATACTTTAATCATAATGCCTATTTCTCTACTTGCAATGACTTTGTCACCTGCCCCCTTTTTCCAGCTCAAATTCAATGTTGTTTTGGTAAATTGGCCCTCTGAACAAATTTTAAGAAGTCCTAATTTGTAGCATTTATCAATATTCACAGTACTGATACTCCCATCATGGCCGTTTTTAAACTACCAATAGTTTAACAACCAGCTGACAAGATTCCTGAATATGTAATGATGTAGCTGGTAGGATCTATCCTATCACTGAGAAATATTACCATCTTTGGTGAAGTAATTCACTACTGACTACATTTCATATGGCTGGCTGCTTGCATTTATGTTTTAATCACCAGACTAAAAATCACTAGAGGGGAGGGACTGTAACAACAAAGACAATAAAAATAATGTCATTGTTAGTTTGGTAAGGAAGGGAAAACTTGGCTGGAGATTACGAATCCTTGAAAAAAGACTACCATGACAGATGGTAAAAACCATCAGAAGAGACCAGAAAATACTCACACTTTACTTCTGGAGTTTGGCTTTCAAAGTTGGAATGGAATCCTAAGCTGCAGTGCACTCCAAAGGACCCCAGGTGAGTCACAAAAACTCTTTGTGAGTTTCTGGTCTACATGAAAATGTGTCAGGTAATTACTATTGTTCCCTTTCTCTAAACATGCAACCTAAGTTATCTTTTCACGTTAACAATAACAAGGCCATGACTGGCCATTTCAAGATCGAGAGCAAGTTAACACATCCACTCCAGTTCTCCTGGACCTGTGGACTCCACCTTGACTACCAACAGGCTTTCTGGGGAGGTTAGAAAAGGGAAGATATTCTCAAAGAAAAAAGAATTTGGATTCCTGTACAACACTGACATAAGAAGAGAGAGTCCAAAATTCCAACAAACTCAAAAACTCATTTTACAGATACCTGAGATTTTCACTCCTTTGCTCATTCTACTCAAAGCTCAGCCCTCTAATGACCTGGCACAGTGTTGCTTCAGGAATTCCTATTGTCCCTGATCTGAATTGAGCAGAGCCAGACTTCCAAGTGGAATGAAGGACAGACTGATGTTGTGGGTAAAAAAGAGCCTTGAACTCACCAGAGGGTTACATTTAGATGATCATTTGAAAATATGAAGCATTGCATACATCTTCCAAAATTACCTCTCTATCATCATTTCCGTACAGCTGAAAAACAACTGCAATGGAGTCAATCCAGGACTTGCAACTCTCTTAACAACCAAGTCAAATTGTTACATAGTCAATCAGCTGATCGATACATAATTGATTGTGAAGATAGCCAGAAATATCAGCCAATTTGTTAACTGAGGAGATATAGACAAAGTCAATGAGCAAATTGAAGCAAGAACATTAAAAGAATGTAATCAAAATTGCTGTGATCAAAGGGACTATTTGGATAAATGAGAAGAGCTAAATCATACTCAATTTTTTTTCTCCTGGGAAATCTTGAATATTTTATGATTACAATTCTTGACATTTATCAACTACCTCCAGCAACCTCTTCTATAAAACTTGCATGAAATATGTTCTCCTTCAATCTTTCATCATCACTTTGCATTATTTAAAATAAAAGCAAAAACATGAAATAGTATGTTTTCTGAAATATACACAGAGAGTAGGTTATTTAGCTAATTATTTTCCATAAACAATATTGGCCATAACAACAAATTACATTAAAAATGGTACAATAAAGCAAAAGGAAGAGAAATCTACAAAAAAGATGAATATTAAAATGAGCTTTTAAGAAAGAACATTCAAAAGGGTACATAAAACCTTGAGAACACAAACTCAAAAATTATTTTAAAAATTTTAAATAAATTTATTCAAGTTGCATATAACACATTATAGGTATATCTAACACATATACAAAATTAACTATCATTAGAATTATATATGTTTATGTGTTTTATTTTATAAATGTAACAATTTCAAAAAGATAGATTATTGCCTCTTGCAAATAGAGGATACAGATAGCCTGTCTAATTAAAAAAAAAATATATATATATCCAAAATATTGTGGTCACATATATTCAAACAAATACAATAATACTGTAAAATTTTATGGATTTTATATTAAAGTACTAATAGTAAGCAAGCTTTATATGGCACTTTAACACCATTGTCCATTTATAATTTCTTTTGAGCCTCACAGCCCTGTACAGTAGGTCATTTAAGAATTATCATCAGCCCTGACCAGTTGGCTCAGCAGTAGAGTGTGCATCTGGTGTGTGGAAGTCCCAGGTTTGGTTCCTGGTCAGGGCACACAGAAGAAGCAACCATCTGCTTCTCCACCCTTAACCCTCTCCTTTCTCTCTTTCTCTCTCTTCTCCTTCCGCAGTCATGGCTTAAATGGTTTGAGCAAGTTGGCCCCAGGTATTGAGGATGGTGCCCTGGCCTTGCCTTAGGTGCTGATTAGCTTGGTTGCCAAGCAATGACCCCCAATGGGAAGAGCATCACCCTTGCAGGTGGATCCTGGTCAGGGCACATGCAAGAATCTGTCTCTCTGCCTCTCTGCCTCCCTGACTCTCACTTAACAACAACAACAACAAAATTAGCATCAATCATATTTTAGAGATGAGGTACTAAGAGGTCAAATGAATAAGGTGACTTTCTGAGGTCACACTAACAGAGAGCTAAAAGGTGAAACTGATATGTGATCAGTGTTATGACCTTTTCCACTGACCAATTCTGCTTTCCATCATATCAATACTGAGATGTGAAAAATAAATTTTACAAATAATTAATTTTTTCCCCTGAAACTACTAAAAACTTGTGTAAACACAGTGTATAATGTACATGTTTATCAAGAAGAGTCAGAATAAAGTAAGCCACCCCAGTGAGTTAATTGTCTTTGATAATAGAATAAAGTGAAAACACACCCAATCTCAGTCTCATTTGGCTTCATGTTTTAAGAATTTAATTGCTTGTTTGTCCAGACACACTGTGCTAACCACGGGGGAAGGGAAACAGACTTGCTTCTGGTTCAGACCGGTTGATACAGAAGCATTAATTCCTTGTTGTTTTAGAACTGTGATGTAAAATAATCAATATTTAATGGGTGAGATGGATTGGTGCATATGCTTTCTTTAAACTAGGTTTTTATCTTTTCTTCCTTAGCTGTGCTCTGTCAAAAAAAAGGACAGGAAAATAAATAAAAATTTTAAAACATAGGACTAGCAACAAGTATAGATTTTGCTATCAGTCAAGTCTGTAGTTAATACAAATAATGAGAAATTACTGAGAGAAACTTTCCAGCAGCTTTAGAGCATGTGAAAAATTAAGCTTTCCTCCTAAAACCTATAGTTTTACTTCTGCATCTGAATAGTGTTGAGAACATGATTATTAGAAAAGAAGCTAGTTGGTTTTGGCTACAGTGAAATAGAAAGATGCTCTCTAATTGTACAACCTCTCCTGTATTAGTCTGCTTCATATGAAGCCTGTTTCCCACTTACTATCTTCATAATAACTCATATTCTGCAGCATTTGTTGAGTGTTATATGCCAGGCACTGTGAAAGGCACTCCACATCATTTGTCATTATTTAACTATGCAAATCTACCTTTCTTCATTCTTACAAGTGAATGAGAACATGTAGAGTCCTTGAATAATACTCATGACTCATGACTTTTCTCATTGGTGCTTCTTTGCTCTTTCTATTTGTTTGTTTTCTTTTGTTACGTATCAATATTTTTATTCCTGTTATTTTCTTTTTGCAAACTTTAGTCACAATTTCTTGAGTTTTTATTATACACCAGACCAAACACAATATGTTATAGACATTTATCTTATTTAATCTTACTTGACTTTCAAAATCTATAAAGTAGGAATTATTATCACCACTATGCAGATGGGACAATAAGGCCCAAAGTGCCATTCATCAGAGGTCACACATTCACTCAGTGGCAAAGCTGGAACTCAAATCTAAGACTATCTATATAATTTTAGATCTTAGTTTTTTAGCATCTAACCAATGCAGCATTTTGTTTGTTATGTATTGTGTACACAGAGGTAACCTACATAAATATGGATTGAAATTATATACTTATCCTGGATATTCCCATAATAGTTCATACAAAATAGTAGTAACTCATTTACTTTCCTTCCACATCTCATCAAACCCTCTGCCCCAGCCATGATCCATGAGATTATCTTAGTGCCTTTCTATTGACACTAAAAAAAAAATTCACCAGGCTAACTAAAACATTCATAAATGGTAACTCTGCACTACCCTAGAGAGGGATAGGAAAAATACTTTCTCCCTGTCATGCAAATTTCAATTAGTATTTATAGTAGATAAAGATAAACTCACATTCTTTCATACTTCTAACAGTTTTTTTTTCCTCTCTTGAATCCAGGATGGTCTATTGCTTTGACAAATGGAATACAAAGAAAGGGATGCTATGTTATTTCTAGGCCCAACTCATAAAGGGCCTGGAGATTATATGAAAAAAGATATAGGCTCAGCTAAACCCAGTTTTGTAACCATCCCCACCAAGATTCCTGTCAAAGTTCCAGGCATAAACTACATTCCCAGGAAATAGATACTAGGTTCTCAGATGTGTAAACAGGAGATTATCGGGAAGTTCTCCTAAGAATGATACCTACGAAAGATAAGCAAAGCAGGTTGGACAGAAGGAAAAGCTAAACTGTGACACAACTGTAACAGGTAAGTTTGGAGCTAGAGTGTCCTTGAGAGTTGTCCTGTCTTCAGGCAAACAGGCATAGCCTTTACCTTCAGCATGGAGGCGGCTTGCATGAAGGCTATGCCCAAACATTCAGTAGGCAATATGCCCTTGGACAAGAAAGCTCAGTCCTGAAAGGTTCTGGGCAGTGTACTTTAGCATCCACTAACTGGAGTTTCAGTGAAAAACATTAGCCAGTTGACTGACTTTAATTTATGGGGATTTTAAGAGAGGAAAATGCTCTGGCAGGAAAGTTTTACTCCCCTCATTCAGCTAGACCATTAGTTCCCAAAGAGCTTACTCTTGCAATAAATGCTAAAGTAAACATTATCTTCTTTCTTCCAGCTCTCTTAAGTATAAGGAATACTAAATTTGAGTCCAAAGAAACTGTTAGCCAAGTGATTTGAGCCAAGTCACCTACACAACAAAGGATTGAGTTTCTATTTGTGCCAAGAATGGTGCACTGGGACACCGAGAAAAAGGCTGCCACCACCTTAGGAAGATCAGAAAGGTGAAGTCACTGAGCTGCTCAGACTTTAGAGGCCACATTTGTAAAATAAAGACATTTCTATCAGCCTAACTTATATCCTAGATTTTTGTCTGCAGTTAATAATTGATTTGTGTAAAATTCAACAAAAATGCTAAAGGACTATAGAAAATTAAGCTATTATTTACTGTTATTCTTAATAATAATGATGTTTTTCCTGTTGTAAAATGTCTCATCCCAAAATAATCAATAAAAATAAATCTATATTTGTATTAGCTTATACATACACTTGAAAACAAATGCTCAAGTTTTAGTTTATGAAAAATTAAAAATAACTTCTATTTAAAGTACTTTTATTTAGGAGTCTGTGCAAATCAGTTTTCATTTCTATTCCTTTTCTACAAAAGTATAATCTTTTTAAATATGTATTGCTAGCATATTAGCTATATTACTTTTTTGAAAAATGTTCCAAATTAAAATTGACATTTTCCTTGCAAAATCTATTCCAATAGTCCTCCTCTGACACCTACTATCTTCAAACTAATTTAAGTGGAGAGACAGAAAAGTTAAATTAATATCAGTCTACTAGAAATACCTTATCCAAAATCCTCTCCATCTCAGAGTTCTTTTATTAGATTTTGGCTCCATTTTTGTCCTAATTGGATGTACGGAAAACCAGTTACAGAAGTATATAGACAAAAAAGACACACATACACAAAAAAGCAAGTTCTACTATATTAAACTAGTAAGAAAACCTTCATTTCACCTACCTCTGATTTTAGACAACTGATAAAGCAGGGATCACACTAGGCTGCACATAACATCACCGTCAAAATAAGAGAAAAAGAAATTGTTCCTTGTTCTTTTTTGACATATAAATTTTCTATTTCAAATGGTGTAAAGCAGCCCTGAACCCTTGTTATGCTTTTAATTTATATTAAATTAATAGATGCAGATCTTGATAAAGTAGGCCAGCTCTTTAGTCACAGAAAAGGGGAAACTGTCACCTTTCTCTGGGTCAGTGTTTCCATTTTGTTTTCATGTGATGACCTTAAAAAGCTCTTGAATCTGTTTTCTCTTGGTGCCCTCAATCAATCAGAACATGGTTTTGCAACCTAAAATGAAATGACTCCATCTAAGTGCTCTACTCAGTCAACTGTTTAGAAGCTTTTCAAACCTATTTAGGTAAGCAATGAGATTTTATTAATTCAACATATCACCTTTTTAATTGAGTGTTTAAATTATTCATTTTGTTTCCATAACTGAGGTAGATTATCAAACCCAGATCACCTCTTCATTAGTATCTGGCACAGAACCTAAACATCTCAACTAAATATGTATTCAAGTTCTTATAAAACAATAGTTTTAATGACATATTCTCAGCATCCCTATACCCCACTTCTATCTAAGTGAAAAAATTCTGCAGCTGAGAAGAAACTGAAATCAGTTTCCCATGTGCTCACCACGGCATGTCAGATCTGAGGTCTGCACAGCTCCTATCTAATGCATACAGTTCCCCCTGATTCAACAACACAGAATCCAGACCTTTAGGGCACTCATCAGAGAATTTTCCTAAGAACTGACTTTCAGCATCTGCCAAAGACTCACTTAAGACAATGAATATTTGGTAAAAGGGATAAGGAACATTTTAATTACCTATGAGTCCCAGATTCTGTAAATACAACACTTTTATCCCTGGCAACCCAGAAGCTTATGAAGAGTTTACAGAAACAAGCACTTGCATGTTCTCTTGTAGAAAGTAAAAACTTATTCAAACAATCTTATAAGCACTTAACAATTTGAACTAAAATTGAAAATGCCCATTTGATTTGACCTAAAAACTGCATGTTTAAACACTTACTATCTTAAAAAAATTGTTAGGCTTTGCGTAGAGTTGCATGAGTCTGACAGAAACATATTTATAGTGAAGATAAATTGGAAATAACCTTCATACTCATAGATACAAGATTAAGTATGGCATGGCAACACAATGGGATACAATAAAGCCACTAGAAAAACCAAGGTACCTCTGTCTATGTTTATAGATCTGTAAACATTATTGTTAACTAAAAAAAGGTGGAAAAGTAAGTGTAATTTGATCATTTTTTCTTTAAATGTATATAAACATACATGTACATATAAAATGTTTAAAATTGTAAACACAATTATTCCATGATGGTGGAAACACCTTCAGTTTAGACATTATAGATTTTTGTATTTTTAGATTTTTCCAATGAGCCTACATTATTTTCTTATTTTAGAAAAAATAATTTATTCATTACAAAAATAATCTGAATAAAACCAGAATGCACCATATTATCTTAGTTAGCAATTGGCTTGTGAAGTTAAAATATAATGTTAAATTACCAGATTTACAAAGAAATGATGTAAGAAAATTTAGAAAATGTTCTAAGCAAAACTGTAATGAATCATGATGACAACTGCTAGTATCTACTACTGTACTAAGTGCTTTATATGGTTTAATATTTTGTATTCAGAACTACTTAAAAGAGTTACTGTTATTATGGTTCTACTAACAAAGGTACTATTATAATTCATATTTTACAAATGAATTAAGATTTAGATGCTTTGAATAATATTTTGTCAATTTATAGTAGAATCTAAACACTAAATATATTTGATCGAAAAGCCAGTACTCTTAATCTATATGTTACACTATATTAAGGCTGTGGTCAGGAAAATAACAGTTGCTCTTTGCATTCTAGATATGACATATTTAATATAGGGATTTAAGGCATTAAAAAATTGAAACTGTTGCAAGGGAAAGATTCAGAGAAAGCTCCACTAATATTGAAGTAAAAAACTCAGATGCAGGTGGTTTTTAATAGCTCACAGAAGCTTCTGCATTTCTTAAAAATCTCTGCAAAGCTTCCATCAACTCTCTCAGTTTATAGTAGGACAGCAAGTGCTACTCAAGAGCTTGTTGGGAAGCTTCTATGACATCTCACGTCTGCTCATACATCTGGCTGCAATTGCCTCTGCAGAATACTCGTTTCTGTTATTCTGCCTTCCAGTCTTACCTAGTGTCTCTCATTGACAAACTCTAAGCTGAAGAACATGAAATAAAGAATTCTGGGAAATATATTTCCTGGCTTTTTTATAGTGCAGAAAGGACCTTAGGAAAGGGAGGTAGAATGCTGATTTGATATCAGATCATCCAAAATTATTGATTTGTTAAATAATTCATATATTATTCTCACAAAAATTAGGGGATCAGGGAATGCATAGATACTCCAGTACTTTCAGCCTTTTGTATAGTGCATTATCAGCAATGAAATAAAAGTTGGTTTTGCATCTTATTTGCATAATTGAACAACTTTCTTTGACTTGTTTGCTTTTCTGATGTTCTTGCTTAATAAAAAAAATCAAATGCTGATGTTCTTTTTTAACAAAAAAAAATTAAATACTTTTTTATTGCTTTATATTTTTTTGAAATATCCCCTAATTTTTGTAAGCAGTATATATATAAATATCTATAGGTACATAACCATATATAGATATATAAATACACACAAACTTTTATACTTATATACATATTAGGTGTGTGTATGTATATATATATATATATATATATATATATATATATATATGCATTGTAGTATAATAGTTAAGAACATTGACTCTGAAGCCAGATGGCTTTTGCTTAGAGTCTGGTTCCTTCATTTATTATTTAGATGATTTTGGGTAAGTCACTGAATATCTTTATGCCCTAGTTTTTTATTTCTTTAAATTTTATTTTATTTTATTTATTGAGAGTATAAGAGATACAGAGACAGACTCCCATATGCACCCCGGCCAGAATCCACCTGGCAACCCCCATCTGAGGTGATGCTCTGTCTATCTGGGGCCATGGTCACAACCAAGCTATTTTTGGCACCTGAAGTGGAGGCTTGAGGGAGCCATTGTCACTGCCTGGGGCTGATGTGCTCAATCAAGCCATGGCTGTGGGAGGGAAAGAGAGAGAGAGGGAAGGAGTGAGAAGGGAGAGGGGTGAAGAAAGAGATGGTCGCCTTTCCTGTGTGCCTTGACCCAGAATCAAACTTGGGACTTCCACACTCACTCAGGGTCAATACTCTACCATTGAGCCACCTGACCAGGGTCCAGTTTTTCATCTTTAAAATAATAACATTACATACTTCATAAAATTATTGTGAGGGTTACTACAAATCATATATAACTTACGATATTGTCTGGGACACAGCAGAGCTGTATAATTTTTTAATTATTATTATTGTGTTTGTTATTATTTGACACCACATAAAACTTTTTAGTATGCAGTGTCACAAAAAAGTATACTTTTTTTGAGAGTAACAAAATTTTATCACATTTTACTTTATTTTTATTGAAATTCAGAAATAAATTTAGGCCTGACCAGGTGGTGGCACAGTTGGTAGAGTGTCGGACTGGGACACAGAAGACCCGGGTTCAAAACCCAAGGTCACTGACTTGAGCATGAGCTCATCCAATTTGAGTGTCAAGTCACTGGCTTGAGTGTAGGATCATAAACATGACCCCATGGTCCCTGGCTTGAGCCCCAAGGTCGCTGGCTTGAGAAAGGGGTCACTTGCTCTGCTGTAGCCCCCTGGTCAAGGCACCTATGAGAAAGCAACCAATGAACAACTAAGGAGACAAAGGAGCCACAATAAAGAATTGATGCTTCTCATCTCTCTCCCTTCCTGTCTGTCTCTCCCTATCTGTCCCTCTCTCTTTGTCTCTGTCCTAGAAAAAAAAAGAAATAAATTTAACACAGGTTCAAAATAACTAACTCATGCCAGTTTCAGATAAATCTACTTTTATTCTCTATAGATTTTTATTCTGAATTTTATCCTCCATTGTCCCATTTAAATATCATTTTGGAAGGTAGTGGAGTATACATATGAAGAGGTATTTAAGAAAAGAAGGAAGAAGTGGACTTACCCTTACACTTTATATTGCTTTATTTCTACCTCTCCCCTCCTACTGTAATAATATTAGGTTCTTCATTAGATTTTTCACTTTTATTTATTTCAATTATTATTTATGATTATTGTATAATTCATTTATAAGAGGTTTTTTACCATATTTTCCTGTGTAAAATATGCAAAATTTTTTGAAAAATTTGGAATCTAAAAATGGGGTGCAGTTTATACAGTGGTTGTAGATTTTTTTACTTGCATTTTTCGCTTTTTTTCACTTGTCTTTGCACTCATGGTTTTGCACTTGTTGCCGATATATTATGGTGGGTTATGTTTTGCCACATTCTGCCCAGAAATGGCTCAGAAAAGATTTTTGTACAGTGCTGAATTCAACTTAAAAGTGATCTAGTTTGCAAAAGTGAATGGAAATCATGCTGCTGAATGTAAATTTGGTCCTCCTCCAACTGAGAAATCAATCTAAGACTGGCTACTGGAAGAAGAAACCCTACTGAAAACACCACAGCAGAAAAAGGCCATGAGAGGCAAGTGAGCAAAATGGCCTGATTTAGAGAGGGAATTGCAGATATGGATTGAAGAGCAAAGGGCAACTGGAATTCCTGTGTCCACAGAGATGGTTCAGCATGAGGCAAGAATTGTTAATAAAAAAAAAAGTTACCATATTTTTTGCTCCATATGAAACACTTTTTTCCTCAAAAAGTAGAGGGAAAGATGACCATGCATCTATGGAGTGAAAAATACAATATTTTATTAAATATTTTAACACACCATTTGATTCAGAATTTTTTATTTTTATTTTCCTTCTTAAAACCACAGGTGTATCTTATGGTCAGCTGTGTCTTATGGAGCAAAAATATGGTACTGATTTCAAAGAAGCATACAATTGGTGCTTCAGGTTCATGAAATGGAATGGACTAAGCATGCATGCATGCACCAGACTTGCCCAAAAGATGCCTGAAAGCTATGAGCAGTAGGTCCTTGAATTTCATTGTTTTGTCATTCAATGTCAGAAGACACATCTGTTTGAGTTGGGACAGATTGCAAATATGGACAAAGTCCCCCTTCAATTTGATGTCCCAAGTAACAGAACTTTTGATAAGAAGGGGGTGAAAACTGCACCTGTGAATACAAGTGAACATGAAAAGAGCCATTATACAGTTGTTCTAGCTTGTTGTGCTGATGGAACCAAGTTACCTCCTATGCTGATTTTCAAATGCAAAACAATGCCAAAAGAAGACATTCCTTGAGGAGTGATTGCCCATGTTCTTGACAAGAATTGGATAGATAAGGATGAGATGAAGATCTAGTTTGAGAAAGTTTGGAGGAGACAGGTGGGCTCTTATGAAAATCTGCCCTATTGGTGCTTGATCAGTTCAGGGCATAATAACAAAAAACACAAAGAAGATTGCTGCAGAGCAAAAACAAAACTTGCCATCATATCTGAAGGTTTGACATCCTATCTCTAACCACTTGATTCCTCATTAACAAACCCTTCAAAGCTGCCATGAGGGATGAATAAAACCAATGGATGAAATCTTCTGAAAACAACTGGACACAAGCAGGAAGAGTGAACAAACCAACTATAGGAGACTATAGGAGAAGTTTGTACCTGAGTGAAAAGACCCTGGGATAATTTCAAGATTGAGATCTTTGTCAAGTCATTTAAGAAGTGTGGCATATCAAATGCCATAGATGTAACTGAGGATGAGGCAATATATGAAGACAGTGATTCATCATCAGACACAGATGAGGACAAGCTAATGGATGGGAGTTTTGACAGTGATGAGGAATTGTATACATTTTATGATGAATAAAACTGGAGTTCAATAACTTTACATAATACTTTTTTTTTCAAATTTTGGGCACCAAAATTAAGGTGTGTCTTATACATGGGAGTGTCTTATACATGGGAAAATACGGTATTCAGTACTTACTGTGTGGCCACTCACTCTGCTAGACACAGGGAACACTACAGCATAAACTCATTGATCCACTGCATTGTATCATTGATTGCCTCTCATATGTGCCCTGACTGGGGCGGTAGCCAGTGCTACAGGGTTAGAGCTAGTGACCTCAGGGATAAATGATTCCAAGGTCAAACTGGCAACCTCACAACTGATGTCCTTGGGCTGGAACAACTGTCCTCACTGCCCCACAGGCAAAGGCCAGAATTTTACTTTTATTTTATTTATTTTAGTTTACTTTTTTGCATCATAGATTTTTATTTCCAACATAGTCAATATCAATATTTATTTACTATCTCACATAAACAGGAAGCTCTTTGGGGTTTCTTTTATTTATTTTCTTTGGTAAAAGGGTCATGGAACACAAAAGGGAGAAAAAAAACCACTGCAGTTTATCCTCAACCATGATTGACCATGATTGGCTCTGACCTCATAAAGCACCATTGTGATGGAATTACAAACTAACCTGTATAAGGCCCTGGCTGGGCTGAGCATTTTGTCTGTTATAGCCCAGGGAGCATTACAGTGAACTGAGGTTTTAGACACATTTGGACTGTGATTTGAATTCAGATTGTTACTTGGAATATTCTTTTTGGATTTTGATTTGTGAACTCGGATTGATTGTATTGGACTTGGAACTTGGATTGTGACTTAGACTATTCTTTTTGGATTCTGATTTGGTTTAGTTACTTTGGATTTGGTTACATTGGGTTTTTTAACATCACCAAGTCACCATGTCTGGTGACTCTGGAGTAACCACTTGGTGGAAGATGGGTGACATGGTTAATTATGTTTGTTCTCGCCCTGGGCATAGGGGGTTTTGGCACTGTGAAGCTGGCCCCGCATGTCCCAATGGGCATATACGTCACCATAAAAATTGTAAGTTTAAGGGATTGCCCTAATGCCTTCCAGGAGGTTGACTTCCTTAAAGCATTAAACCATCCAAATGTGATAAAGCTGGTGGAGGTGATTGTCATGAACTCCAAACTATACATCATAATGGAGTATGTCAGCAGCAGTGACCTATTCCATTATTTACCAAAGAACCGGTCGAGCACCAAGGTGGAAGCACGATGCATTTTCAGACAGCTCTTTTCAGCACTACAGTACTGCCACTGGCTGGGTATCATCCACAGGGACCTAAAGCTGGAGAATGTCCTGGTCGATGAGGACAAAACCATCAAAGTCACAGACTTTGGTTTAGGGAGGAAGGTGAAAAAGGACAAACTGAAAACATACTGTGGGACCATGTACTATGATATATGACACCCAAGATGCTGCAGTGCCAAACTTATGAGGGCCGGAAGGTGGACATCTGGGGCCTCGGTGTAATTCTATTTTACATGGTGACAGGACAGTCACCATTTAGGGGCCAGGACTTAACTAAAGTAAAAAAGAACATTATGACCGGGAAATTCACAATACCAGGTTTTTTGTCAGTGGAGTGTCAAGCCTTTCTAAAGAACTTAATAGCTCTCAACCCCTGGGAGAGATCAGCCCTTGATGAAATTCTTAAAGATCGGTGGGTAAATAATGGCCAAAAGGAACACCTAAAGCTGTACGGTGATGTGCCCTGGGGGAACCTGGACCCCAAAATTGTAGCAGAGATGAATCGATCAGCTTCCATCACTGTGAGATACAGAAGGCACTGAGTGAACAGTCAAACAATCACATAATGGGGACCTACCTCCTCTTGGAGGCAAGAAAATATAAGAGGAAGGGATGCACTGTCCCCTACAGCCCTGCCCTTGGTCTCTTGACATCATCCTTCCCTCAGCTCAGGTTTTGGTGGAGGAGGACTCTGTCAGTAACCCAAGAGGAGGTATGTCCAACCCAGAGTCCCGGGCCAGTGCTCCACCATCCGGCCCAGCATCCCAGGCCAACGTTCTACTATCCAGCCACGAGGCCAGGGCCAGCACTCCACCATCTGGCCTATCGTCCAGGACCAGTGCTCCACCATCCAGCTAAGAGGCCATGAATGCTGCCTGCAGCTTAGTACTCCAGCCTTACCCTGTGTCCTCCCACACACACACACCCAGCAGCAATAACACCAGCTGTGGGAGTAGAACCCAAGAAGGAAACACTGGGCTGCCTAATGGTGGGACCCCAGCCTCTCCTGGCCACCACCAGGGCTGGTGGAGAGTGACCAGGAGAGTCTTAAGAGGATTTTTAAAATGCCTTTGTTGCGGCCCATCCAAGACAAAGTCATCACAAAGGACACAAATCACACCAGTTTGACTTGTTGATGGCCAAGACAAGATGTGGGTGAGGTCAGTACTTTAAATGCTGAATAATAGCTATATTTTCTATTAGCTGCAATTTCCAACTTTCCTTAGGAAAACCATTAACCATGATTTGTGTATGTGTGTGTGTTTAAAATCCTTGCCACAATTCTGCAATTAGTCCTTGAGTAAGAAGCAAAGGTGCCCTTGCGAGAAACAGCTCAAATGCAAACCAATGCCTGGAATTCTGAGCATCTGTCCAATTATTTGTTAAAACTACTTAATGTCTTCACAGTCCAACTTATCTTAAAATGTAGGATAGTTCTTTTCTTTTTTTTTTTTTACAATTTTTTTTTTATTCATTTTATAGAGGAGAAGGAGAGACAGAGAGAGAGAAGGGGGAGAGGAGCTGGAAGCATCAACTCCCATATGTGCCTTGACCAGGCAAGCCCAGGGTTTTGAACCGGCGACCTCAGCATTTCCAGGTCGACTCTTTATCCACTGCGCCACCACAGGTCAGGCCGGATAGTTCTTTTCCAAAGAGCAGCAAATGCACCTCACTTTTAACCTCTGGAAGTTGAATTTTTCTCCATTTAAGGTGTCTATTGCCCTCAAAAAGAAATATATCATAAGTTTCAATTATATCTGCATTTTAGTCAGACAACCTCCCACTTACTTTTCATATTTACTGATAGCCATCCTCATAATCCCTCTCCTTGAGCTTGTTTCACAGCCTCCCAAAGTGAATTCTTAAGATGTTACACAGCTTACATTTTTAAATCAGATCATTTCAAACATAACCAATAAATCTGGTGACTATTCACATATCCATTTTCTCATGAAGCATTGGTAAATGAGCAGATGTTTTTGAGAGATTAAGTAAATGGAGGTAGTCATCCCAAAACACAGAATATTTAGGTGTGATTACTTCCAACTCAAACTGTCAGTTTATTGTTAAAATTCAAAAATAATCAGAAGATTAATAAACATAGTTTGCATGCTCTTTGAAATTATGATAGCTTCTTCTCTTTTGACAAGCCCAGGGAAAAAGTGCTGAAATTGAAAAAGTCAATACCACTAACTCCTATAAATGCAGTTTTCAAATATATAGTAGTTCTATTTCCACAACAGCATTTAACATTCCTAAAAATTTTAAACATTAAAATTATCTTCTTTTTTTTGTTAAACAGCCCAAACTAGTAGACACACACATACACACACATATGTTAATTATTCATTTACATTTGCATTGTTGAGAGACCATAAATAATAAATCCCACTAACCCTGTTGTCTTGAGTTTCCATTTTATTTACATTGAGCTCATATTTCATCAATCTTCTAGATAGCCTAACCTACCCCTATTCTTGCTTTATGTCTTTGAAGAAGACTAAAAGGAATGATTCAAGAATACATGTCTATGAATATGTATGTCCCTGTTCTTGGCCACCTTTGAAGTCACAGGGTTAATCCAATGCCAAAAACAACATCAACAGGTCAAAGCACATTTAATAATGGAAGAGAGGACACATTAAAGAGTCGGATGGCCCAGGTTCTGTCTGGCTCTTAAAAGTCAGACCATTGTGCAGGTGCCCAGGTTCCAGGTGCAAGTCCTTAGGTACTCCTGCTCTCTTGGAGTGCTACAGGCAGTGCTGTCTGAGACATATTATAGGCATGACTGAGAATCCTCATGTGTCTTGAGAGCAGGTGTCATGACGCTGGCCTATGCTGAGCCATTATAAAGGAAGCAGAAACCACAATGATAACTGTTACAGAACTCAATCTTCACCAGGACACTCTGGTGCCAATAGACTCTCCAGCAGTAATCTTGTGTCCCTTACTATACAAGTTTAGGAAACTTGCTTTGCCACTGCCCTGGTTCCTGGATTCTTGGGTCACATCTATTCTGAGTGGCATATAACTGCCTAAAGTGGGTCATTTGAACCTGTTCAATCTAGATCGACTACAACCCTGAACCAAGAACATTGTCAGCTGGCGCCAAGATACCTATTTTTCCTGACTGCTTATCTATAGTCAGACAACTCAGAATTAATAAGAGCAAAGGTGTGTGTGATCTGATTACTGAATGGCAGAGATTCTGCTTGGAGCTTCATAAGCTCTACCTTAACTAGTAGTCCCTATAAGCTCATATGAGGGAGTACTGAGTGCACTCACCCTACAGGAGAGGAAACTGAGCCTCAAGGATTGGGAAGTTTTCTGAGTCATAGAGCTATTAAGTGACTAAGCCAGGCTTTGCACATATCAGGCTAAGAATGGCCTATTTAATCACTTCACCAAACCACTTCTTAGGAGAAAGACAAGCTGGAGTCTGACCTGGAAAAAGAATCTGGCCAAGACAGTACATTTGTGTGTTATTAAGAAAACTATTCTATAGAAACAAGAGCATTTATCAGTAGTGCCCCCAAATAATATACAAATAGAAAACAAACCAAACAAACAAAGATTTAGCTTCATAAATCAAACTCTAACTTCTGTATTTTTCTGACTGTCCACTGCTCAGTCAAGGATCCTAAATCCATTCCTACTTATCAGCACAACCTTCATCATAAAAGCCCCTAGTTTCAGGAATCCTGCTTTACCCACTTCATTACAATCCACACAGATCTGTGCCTTCACCATCAGTTACATGTAATCAAAAAAGGAATGTCCAACCTGGCCACCTACTGTTGGGGGGTAAGAGTTTTGCAACAACAGTAAGCATACAGTACTGGCAAGCTTCCTCTCTCTCCAGACAGAGGTAACAGTCTTCTATATGAATTCTTTCATCCATTGTATATGCTCCCCCCAGGATGTCCCCCACAATGCAGCCACAGTGTCCTTTTCAAAACACAAGTCTGATCATGTCTCTTGTCCTAGAACACTGCTCCCTCCCCTCTTCTAGTTAGTTCACCTTACTCTTCAGGTCAAATTTCAATAATTCTGACCATCACTTCCTGGGCAAACCTCCCCTGGCCTTTCTGACCTTGTTAAATTTAAGATTGATTCTTTAAATTATTAATCTTAAATTACTGAAAATATTATATGTCCTTAGAGTACCATGAGCCTCTTCACAGGTTGTGCCACAGGTTGCAATGTCACATGTACAGCAGTATGCTTTTCTGTCTCAGCGTCTCTCTATGCACTCAGCACAGTGCAGATACTGCAGAGAGTCTCATAGGTATTTGTTGAATAAAGATAAGTGATCTGGTGAAGTGAATAGGGGTGGGAGGACATCAATTTGCATTTGTACTTAGAGGAGTTTATTAAAGCAAATGTTCAATAAAACCTTTTCAAAGAATGGCCTATTTGCAATATAAGGACCATAGTTTATCCATAAACCTGAAAATTTTTGTTGGAGATAAAATTATAATAAAGAAAATGTTGTCTTTCTTATAGTTATGAGACAATTGCTTTGACAGCTCCTGTTTTACGTTTTGTCAAACTGGCTAATTATTCTGTATGCAGAAAAACTATTTCTCCTTGATTGTAACTAGCATGATACTTCTTTTTTCAAAGAAATATGACTGCTGGCTATCTTGCCTACAAGATCTTTAACTGATATAGTGTATGGAGGAATATTCCTGGTTATTTCACTGTTTAATCTCCAAGCTGAGATGAATCACTCAGCACAATTCTCTCATAAAGTGCGTGTATTAAGGGACAACCCACCATCAAACATGCTTCTAGTGTGCTTGCAACAGTCAAGACACACATTCTAGTAACTTTTCTTTCTCCCCTTTTTACCCTTTAATATGATGATAATCAGAACAAACTGATTTTGTTTTTCAGATTGCTAAAATCCTCCCAACACTTTCTTTAACACTGTTGCCAAATAAATCATTGTAATGTTCCCCTGAAGTGAATTGAAAATTAATTTACACAACCAAGATGATTCTCCTAATAACAGGGTACATGGAATGGGGAAATTGGAAATCATTACCCAGCAAACATTATCTGCATTATTTTTGTAGCTGCTTTAGATTGCATTGTAATAGAAAATTAGGAAACTGGCTGTGCAGAAGTTTAAGAGGGTCCCCTGAAGAGCGTCCCCTGAAGAGCGTCTGTTTTAAAATTGATTCTTTAAGAAAGCATTAAAAAGCTATTGGAATTGATTGCCTGCTAATATAAAGGAAAAACTCTTTGCCACCATTTGAGTTAAAAAAGAGCATCTTCATTCATGCATGTTATTAAAACTACTGGCCTAAAAGCCCCTGTAGAAAGATAAAGGATATTGATGGGTATTAAAACAGCAATCTTTACCTTATCTGGGATTTAAACTTAATACGTTGCTTTTATTAATTTAGTAAGAATCATTAGTTAGGATGTCAAAGAGTGGATTTACAATTAAAGTGCTATAAAATGGTGGTATCTTTAATAAACAATGGGCCAAGAATTTTTCATTAATCTTCTAAGCATGAGGTACACCCCTACAAAGAATAAATTTTGAATTTACAGTTTTCTTTATTGCTAAGTTTATAGTACAGCAGCAATAAAATTCATAACTGATAATACCCCTGATTAGCTCCTGAAGCTTTCTCTGAAATAGGGTAATAACCAATCAGATCCTAGCTATTGGCCTGAGAAATAAATAGCATTCACCATCTTTAAAATGTCTTTTGAGCTTAGGGAGATTTCCATGGATATGATGCAAAGGCTATTGTTTGAGAAATGATATGGTAGACAATATACAAATACATAAGCCCAATAGAGCGCCTTAACACTAAATTATTTTTTTACAGGCTTTTGATTTTTGCCACATTCTGTGTGAAATTGCCTTGTCTCTTTTAATACATGATAAGTAGGACTACAGTAATAACCTCGGTTTTTGCTGACTTCGGTTATCGTCGCTTTTTTCCATAAAAAATTTGTCTTGGTTTCATCGGCGTGCCCACGGGACCTCACTGCTAATTTTGCAAAAACAAATGACCCATGCATTCTCCTGCTCAGTTTGCCATTGTTACTTGTTGTGTGAGTATCACCCCACATTCTAGCCAAACAATTCCATTGCTTTCCAGTGTTTTGGGGTTTTTCTTATTGCAAGTGCTAATACTACAATTACATGTAAGTGATCACTGCATATACAGTATCTGCACCTCTCTCTCCCCTCCTCATCATCTTCCATATGCCAAGAAGTGTCTTCAGAAAAGTACATGCCATGTTAAATGTTCATTTATTCTTTACATTAGTCTTTTATATTCACTTTATATTAATTTCTTATTGTTTTTAGTATTAAGCACTACATTTATTCTCTATAAAATGTGTTTTTGGTATGCATTTTGGAGTGTCTAGAACAAATTAATTGGATTTACATCGATTCATATGGAAATAATTGCCTCCGTTTTTGTTGGTTTTGGATTTTGCTGATTGTTTTTGGCCAAGTTGATGAAAACCAAGGTATCGCTGTACTTAGCAGCAAGGAATAAATGAGTAAAAAAAGCCTTTTCAAATGTACTGTATTATTTTTCCTTAAAAGTTATCTCAGAATTATGTTAAACTTCACCCTCACACCAGTCACTCCCTTCTTCTCTCTCCTTGATTCAATGGACTGTGAATAATGTCTATACAGATAAACTGTATCAGAAAAAATTTGGTAGAGAAACAGTAGTAGCATAGCTGTAAAGCACAGAAACTAAAATTGTATTCCTAAAAGGAAAATTACACACTCAGACCACCTTGAAGCCTATCTCTTAGCACTTTCATCAAGTCCTGGTGATGTAGTAGAAAAGTATCATAGTGAGGCCTGTGGGCACCTCAGTTATGAAACTTTTGGTGACATGGGAATGAACCCACCTACTTTATACTAAATTCTGCATTATTCTGATTAACCTAGTAACATGTTTTTCATAGATCACCTTTAAATATTAACATGAGACTTTAAATGTTTTTTGCACTAAACAATTATTTATTAAATTATTTTAATTAAATAGTTTTCTAAAAATTTTATATATTTATTTTATTAATATTTTATTTTTTGTTGTCCTGCTTTAGAGGATGAATTATCTGGCTACTTTATTTATAAGTAACTTCTGAAATATAATTTTTCGGTTGTTGAAATGGAACCTAGCAGTTATTTTTGTCAAAATAGTTAAGCTTAGAGTTAAAAGAGCAAAGTTTTTAATGCTTTCAAATAAATTTTAACTTTCCTGCCACCCATAAAACTTCTTATAATTGAAGACTAAAGTTGATCCATAAGTCATTAATATCCATATAGATATTTAATTTTGTTAATATTGGTGATAGAGTAATTATATTGTTAAAATGCAAGTAAGTAATATAAGAAATTAATAGAAACAATGAAAATTAATATTTTCTCTATTTATTGATTTGTAACACTTTCAAATTACAGAAGTCTTTTTAACAAGGTTAAAAAGATTTTAATCTCTAAAATAAAATTCTCCAAAACTAGTTCCACAAAGACAAACTATGCTAACAGATCTTTGTCTATAGATTTTTTAAAAAAGGATATTTTACTTTTTAAAATGGGATCATAATATTTTTAAACCAGTCTTTCCGCTCTTTCACAGAAATCAAAAAGATAAAAAGATGTTTTAATTGACAAACATAATTATACTTTCTGTCATGTCTTCCAACTCTGTTGACAAAAGGCAAAGACCCAAACAGCCCATGAGGAACAAAGAGAGGAAGCCTGCTCCACACGTGGCGACCCCAGAAGTCTGCCGACCTCTCCTCATCCACCGCTTCCATCTCCAGATTCCTGAGCTTTTCATTTAAAGTTCTTTTTATTTAAACTCTCCACCAATATTACTACAATTAAACACCACACCAAAGCTACAACAAAGATGGACAAAAAAAGAGTAAGGTAATATGAATACTTTAATCTTTTTTAAAAAACTTCCAAAATGAACTATCCAGAGTCTTATTTAAATTGAAAGGTCTATTTATTACATGGATGCCAATGCATATTATAATTAATTGAGGTTTGAATGTTTATTATAAAGATAATAATTATATTGTAAAAATGTAAATCAGCAGTAGAAGAAATTAATAAAAACAACAAAATTTAAAGTAATTTGTACTTATCTTAGTTTATTATTGATTTGTATTTTTTTTAATTTATTTTTTACAGAGACAGAGAATGAGTCAGAGACGGGGATAGACAGGGACAGACAGACAGGAACAGAGAGAGATGAGAAGCATCAATCATTAGTTTTTCATTGCGCATTGCAACAACTTAGTTGTTAATTAATTGCTTTCTCATATGTGACTTGACCACTGGCCTTCAGCAGACCGAGTAACCCCTTGCTGGAGCCACCGACCTTGGGTTCAAGCTTGGTGGGCTTTTGCTCAAACCAGATGAGCCCACGCTCAAGCTGGTGACCTCGGGGTCTCAAACCTGGGTCATCTGCATCCCAGTCCGATGCTCTATCCACTGCGCCACCTCCTGGTCAGGCAATTATTGATTTGTATTTTTGAGAGTACAAAGGTCACATATACTATAGGAGATGTTTGTATAAAATTATTCTTAATGTGAGCTTTAGAATTTTTTTTATTAAGTTCTCACTAGTTAGAAATTAGAATTTTCTATTCTAACCAATAAGTTGGCACAAATAACCTCAAACACCATATGTGTTAGATACCAAAGTAATATTAACATTGAATTAGACAATAAAAATATTTTCCACAATCACTGATGATAGAGAATAAAATATAAATAATTGCAGTCTTACAGTCCTAGAGTTAAAAAGAAACAACAACCATTTTAAAAGTTGGGAAGAATATGTCCCTGTCTACTGACATTCTTATCCATTAGAATCCTAGAAGAAGTTTCTTTTTACCTTTTTTTATTTTCTTAAGTGTGAGGCAGGGAGGCAGGGAGGCAGGGATAGAGAGACAGACTCCTGCATCCACTCCGACCAGGATCCACTAGGCTGCTCCTTCCTTGCTCAGCAACTGAGCTATATTGGCACCTGAGATGAGGCCATGGAACCATCCTCAG
The DNA here is from genome assembly GCF_036850765.1 of Saccopteryx bilineata. NCBI lineage: Eukaryota > Metazoa > Chordata > Mammalia > Chiroptera > Emballonuridae > Saccopteryx > Saccopteryx bilineata. Next base: position 11,334,801 of record NC_089501.1, on the reverse strand, counting down.
TGACTGGAGTCAACTTGCTCAAACCATTTGACCCCATAAAATATCTCATAAGATTATATTTTATTAGTACTTTTAATGACTTAATGTCTCACTTTTGTAGTAAAAAGAGGCCCTGGCCAGTTGGCTCAGCAGTAGAGTGTCTGCCCCAGCATGTGGAAGTCCCTAGTTTGATTTCCAGTCATGACACACAGGAGAGGCAACCATCTGTTTCTCCAACCTTCCACCTCCCCTTTCTCTTTCTCTCTCTCTTTCTCTCTCTCTCTCTCTCTCTCTCTCTCTCTCTCTCTCTCATCCCTTCCAGCAGCCATGGGGTCAAATGGTTTGAGCACGTTGACCCCAGTCACTGAGGATGGTTCCGTGGCCTCATCTCAGGTGCCAATATAGCTCAGTTGTTGAGCAAGGAAGGAGCAGCCTAGTGGATCCTGGTCGGAGTGGATGCAGGAGTCTGTCTCTCTGCCCCTGCCTCCCTGCCTCCCTGCCTCACACTTAAGAAAAAAAAAAGGTAAAAAGAAACTTCTTCTAGGATTCTAATGGATAAGAATGTCAGTAGACAGGGACATGTTCTTCCAGAAGAAATTAGTTGTACAATAATTCTAAAACAATCTCCAAATATCAAAAAGGCCAAAGAGGAGGGGGGAAATAAAAGTGAGATCATTTATCTTACTAAGAGGTATAGCTCCTGTCCTTCAAAAGAGTAAGATATTACTTGGGGGGGAAATGTCCATAATCCTTAAATTAGTAGAGCTTATCCACTCAATTCTCATTTAATTTCTTAGTAAGTCAAAATTGCTACTCCACTACATGCATTCACAAGAAGGAAGCCTAACAACAGTCATTGGAAAACTGAGAAAATATATAGGTATTGGATGAACGTACAGAAGTGGAAAGAAGTCAGGAAATGAGAAAGGCAGAAAGGCAGTTATATCTTTTATAGTTTTTAAAGTTATAAAATATTAAATAGCATTGTTTGATGTTTCACCACTTCTTAGTCTTTACAAGATAGATGAGAGGACACTGAACAAGTAAATATCATTCACCTTTATTACCTGCTAAGCTGGTTTCAAAAAAATAGTGAGCATGTCAGCTAAAATGCTTATCCCTTGGGAAAGGTAGCATATAAATACACACACACACACACACACACACACACACCCCAAAGCTGATAGAATATCAAATATTTCCAATTTATACTGAAAAGTGCAGGTCAATGTCAAGTTTCCTTAAAGATGTTTAAAATAAGAAATGTGGAATTTCAAAATCTCACATATATTATTTTTTTAAGGAAGCACTACTCTCATTTTTCTTGTATTAAGACATGAAAAGAAATTGAACAATTTGAAGAACTAGCTCATTGAAAGGACATTTTTTTTTTAATAAGACTAGACATCATTTTTCAACTGTCTTGCCTAGATCTCGAAACTGTTGCCATGTCACTGCTGGCAGCTGTAGAAACCAGGCCTCTGGCCCCCACCCCCCACCCCCACTGCAGCTCAGCATCCATGTCCACATTCTCCCGGCTGTGGCAGCCATCAAGAAGAGTTATTTGAACAGCAGCTTCTCAAACAGACCACTTAGAGACAGGTTAGAAATGGTGGAAAAATGAGAGAAGAAAATTGCAAAAGTCAAGCCCAGACCTCAAAATACAGCCCTATTCTTTAGCTACAGAATGGAAAGTTTTCCTATTCACGTGTTAGCCAGACTTCTTTTACCCCTTTGGTCCAGGCTAACCTCTCACTGCTGCTTTACATATCTGCCTTAACTCTGTCAGTGATGAAGGACAACTTATCACTCTTCTTCTATCCCAGCAGCCACATCTTCGGGTAGAATCAAGTCTAGATAATGTGAATGAGAGAAATACTGTCTTCCAATGACCTTTTTTTTTTCTCATTTGTTTATATGACCCGCTTTCTTAGCAGCGTGTCCTGTTATTCTTTATTGTTCAGTGTGGCTGTGGCAGACATGAGAATGTACCTTGCAAAACTCCAACCACAGGAGCGTAATTGACCAAGGGACCCAGCTGCTGCATCTGAAACCACCACTGTGCTAAGCCCAGACTTCCCACAGGCTGCTTGCAGGCAATGACTGAGTGTGGCAGGAATACTGATGTAGGCTCATTTCTGAGAGATAAAACTCCTCTAACAGGCACCTTTGGCTCAGGAACTATGCATAGGCCTTGTCAAACTTTCTTAGAACAATACAGTAGCACTAGGACTTGTCCTGCCCTCCCTTCCTTCCCTTTCTCTCTCACAGGAGCTCGATCTGCATCATGACTTGAAAGCTCTCCCAGCCTCCTTGCACTTTCCCTCTAACCCAGGAGTCGGGAACCTTTTAGGCTGAGAGAGCCATGACTGCCACGTATTTTAAAATGTAATTCCATGAGAGCCATACAACGACCCATGTATATTATGCATTATCCAATAAAAATTTAGTGTTGTCCCAGAGGACAGCTGTGATTGGCTCCAGCCACCTACAACCATGAACATGAAAGGTAGGAAATGAATGGATTGTAATACATGAGAATGTTTTATATTTTTAACATTATTTTTTTTTATTAAAGATTTGTCTGTGAGCCAGATGCAGCCATCAAAAGAGCCACATCTGGCTCGCGAGCCATAGGTTCCCAACCCCTGCTCTAACCAATCTTTTGTGACTGCTTCTTGGAGAACCCAAAGTGGAACTGTGCACCTTTACTTATCCTGACCTGTTCTGTAATCTATTCCTTGGAGGTCTGCTGAATGATAAGCTGCTGCTCTGAAAGATTTAAGCTACTAAAGGGGCCTTGTGTGTATATTTGAGAATGTTTACAGTCAATCATGTGGCAAACTGCATTGGTGCACATGGAGTGACACAAAGTGGAGAATCAAAGGGTAGGGTTCAGAGTTCAGAAGCTCTGATGGCAATGTTCATCTTTAGACCCCAGGAGTCTGAAGGCACACACAGAATTACTTTAAAGGCATTGGGAAAGGAATATATCATATTAAATGATAACATTAACAAAATGTGCCAATACTCTATCTGAAGCAAAAATGCTTTCCTGTTCAGAGACATATTTTTGTATCAACTGCCTAGAACAGCACAGAGGATATAAACTGTGCTGTTTACCAAGATATATGGTAACTGTGAAGAAAGGGAATAAAATTCTCAGAGAAAACTTCATCTTGAAGCCAGGTCAGCAAACTTTTTCTCAAAACAGTTGGTTAACACATAAAACTATTATTAGTGTGGGGCTCATGCAAAAACAGATGGAGGGCCTCATTTGGTCATTAAGCCAGTGGGTTTGAACCCCTGGCTTAAAGCAGTGGTGAGCAGTCATTTCTGACCATGAGTCAAGTCAGAATATATAAAAATGCCATATTTATATTTCATTCTAAATGAAAATAATTTAGTAACAGGGAAGAGTATATTGTTACAGTTTAAACTATCAACTCCAGTAAATAAGAATGTTACCAAGAGAATCTGCATTCTCTTGAAGTCATTAAAGTGTTAAACATCTTAGTGTGTTTGAGAAATAGTAAAAAGAGCTTTCTGATCTCTGGGCATCAGTTCCATGTGGAGCTACCTTGTGCAGTTAAGTGGCCCCTGTAGCCAAAGGCTGAGGGGTTCTTGGTGAACTACACAGTAGCTAAACTCTAGTCAGCCCTGTCACTTTTTCATTTTCAGGGGAAAAGTCTACCTTTCTTTTTTTCTGAAATTTTGGTTTCCACCAGCCACAATTTGCTACCACTCATGTAACACTTGTTTATCATTAGTGATAATGATGAGATATTTATTAAACATATTTTCTATATGCTTAACTTTAATTTGACACTGGTGGATTTATGGATAATGAAACTGGGACTCAGAAAGGTAATACGATTTGACTAAGGTCACAGAATTAATCTACCTGCAGTAGTCTATTTTGGTCTTTGCCTGCACAGTATTCTGTGCCTTTATTCTGGTAGTAGATGAACCATTTCTATACTGTCCATTTCAAATTGGATAGGATTCTGGTAAATATGTTACTTATATGGCTCTGCTTGTCCCTGACTTAACTTTGCAAGTGTGGCTAAGTCACCATAATGGGTAGGGTGGATGCAGTGATGGACGTAGGAGTGACCATGTGTTCCTTGCAGGACCAGATGCCAGGACAATGGGTAGGGATGCTGGAAAAGAAATGATCTCTCTACTTTTATGATAGCAATATGAGCCACATATACTTAGGGTGCTAGTGGCCTTCTTTGTCATTACACAAACACAGCCTGTGGTGAATGAAGCCAATACTGAGGAAAGCAGAGCTCAGAGATAGAAAGATGGTGAACAGTATGAGACCTACTGAACCTGGGAGTAGTTGAGGCCAAGGCCACTACTCGGACTTGCCGATATCAAAAGCCAATAAATACTACTTTTATTAAAACTAGAGTTGGATTTCTATTAACGCAACAGGAAAAGTTCTGATTAATAAAATACTAGGGCCAAAACTTGAATGAGTCTCTTTGATTATGTAATTATATTAATTACTATAAGACTTTATTAAAAATAAATTTGAGGCCCTGGTCGGTTGGCTCAGTGGTAGAGCGTCGGCCTGGCGTGCTAAAGTCCCGGGTTCGATTCCCAACCAGGGCACACAGGAGAGGCGCCCATCTGCTTCTCCACCCCTCTCCCTCTCCTTCCTCTCTGTCTCTCTCTTCCCCTTCCGCAGCCAAGGCTCCATTGGAGCAAAGATGGCCCGGGCGCTGGGGATGGCTTCTTGGCCTCTGCCCCAGGCGCTAGAGTGGCTCTGGTCACGACAGAGCGATGCCCTGGATGGGCAGAGCATCGCCCCCTGGTGGGTGTGCCGGGTGGATCCCGGTCGGGCGCATGCGGGAGTCTGTCTGACTGCCTCCCCGTTTCCAGCTTCAGAAAAATACAAAAAAATTAAATTAAAAAAAGATAAATTTGAGATGGAAGTTATATTATTAATAGTATAATAAAGAAAAAGTGAAGAAATTATACCTTAATGCCTTATGCATAGCCCCAGTCATGATAATTAGCATTTGTTATTATTACCTCTTGTTTTTCTGTGAATATTTTGGTGACAGGTATTATAGCTTATTCACCCTTGTAATCCTGCTGCTGAACCCAGTCCCTAGGACTTAGAAGTGCTCAACAAATATCTTTTCAACCAACAAATATTTATAGTAATTTCTGTATAAGAGAATGCTACCTCTTATTTGAAGTTGACTCTTGTCCAGGATAGTTGCATGTTCTAATCTCTCACTTTCCTCAGTTCTTTGCTAAAAAGACCAACCTTACCTGAGAGGCTTCCCACAGAGGCTTCTGATACAGCATGCTCTTGCTCACCACCCTTCTCCCCATCTCACATTAGTTTGCTTAATAATATCCCTTACCTACTGAAATCCTTATAGCTTATTTTCTATCACTTCTGCTAGAATGTAAGATTCTTAAGAATAATGCCTGGTACATAAAAGCCTCTCAAAAATAATCAAATGATTGTATGTTTACATTGTAAACAGTGTGACTGAGGGTGCATATTAGTACACATTCCTAAAATCTTCCAATACATTTTAAATATTGATTTAAATTTTATAATAAAAAGCATAACAGTTAAATGTTATGGTTGTATATTTCAATGTAAAGACTATGTTTCCCAAAGCATGAAATGTGCTTCTAAGTAAAATATTTTGTCATTGTCTGAACTCTGAATCTAAAAATCTTTTACTAAATCTGTACTGTAATCATATTGATTAACACAGTATTGCCATAAGACAATCTGCTAAATCAGCCATCTGTTGATTCACATGGTTATGGTAATGATACCTTACTCAACTGTAGTAATATATTGAAGTTTAGTGAAGTCTACATGTATATCATGATTGATCCTAGTAAACCAGACCTATATTATTTTTCAAATACTTTCTTTAATTTTGATTTTTTAATATAAGCCAATGCAATTTTCTACAACCATCAATTTTTAAGTAAACATAGATAAAAAGCAATGATAACTTACAAGTGAAATTATATTTTAAAAGCTATACATTTTAAAAATAATACATTTATGTAAGAAAATTTCAGATAAAACTATCATAATAGAAAGTGATCATGAAAATAATAATGTCTTGACAGAGTAACTAGAGAATCTATATAATTTTCACTATTAGTTTTTATTAACCTCCCAGTCATATTGACATTAAAATAGAGTTTCAGAAACTGTGGCAATCATCATTTTTCCTTCTCTCCTGAGTTATGTGCCTAAGCTTTGCTCTAATTGGCAACCTTTAGAGCTATTGAAAATAGCATACTAGGTATTTTTTCATGAATACCATGAACTTTTAAAAACTATAATATTGCAATTACAAGACAAATCAGTATCCCTAATTATAATAATAGTGCATTGTCTCTTGCTGACTCCAAATGTCTAGCTCTTTGCTCTTTATTTTTTCCAGTTATCAGAAGGAACAGCTGTGGTTTTACATGGGATGCACCTGGCAGCTTTAAGCATCCAGATGCCTATTTCTGCATTAAAAAGGAAAAGGAGAGGAAAAAGAAAGAAAGAAAGAAAAGCACTCTTTCTCAAGATAATGTTTATTTCAGAGGAAACTAGTGTTGGGGAGAGATTAAAATGGGAGAAATTGGGGAGAAAAGGAGGCAGACTTCCATTTTATTTTCACTTGTAACAAATACAGATAAAAGGTCTTTAGAATACCAGTTTCCTGGACAAGGGATCACTTTTATTATTTGAAATGTGTAAGTAAAGTCTCAGCTCACCCTTATCAGTGCAAAGGGGTGATTTGGCTATAATTACTACTCTACTTCTTAAAATGTAGTTTGGCCCAGTTATAGCAGAGAAGGGATAACTACATGATATTTACACAATAGAGGGAGCCCCAAGAAATATTATAAACTGGAACCTGATGGAGGAGTGCAAGCAAGCTTTTCTGGGTATTGTATAAAAATGCAATAGTTTAGATAAAATTATAACATACAGTGGAATAAATTATACACAACAAATGACCAGAGTTGATTTAAACTTATTTACTTTAAAGGACCACACTAAAACTCTGAATTAGCAAATGCCTAGTATTGATTACCAAAAGAGGGCTATTTATTTCTGGTTACCTATCCTTAAGTTCTCCAGAGAAAAGTTTACATGTGATATTCTCTTTTGAATTGAGAACAAATGAAGAAAACTAAGCCACTATAATTATAGATATGTTCAAGAAAATAGATTTCTATTTTGCATATTTAGTTTCTTTCTTTTTTTTTTAATTATAATTTTACATTTTTAATGGGGCGACATCAATAAATCAGGTTACATATATTCAAAGATCAACAAGTCCAGGTTAACTTGTCTTTCAATTATGTTGCATACCCATCACCCAAAGTCAGATTGTCCTCTGTCACCTTCTATCTTGTTTTCTTTGTGCCCCTCCCCCTCCCCCTTTCCCTCTCTCTTTCCCCCCTCCCCCCATAACCACAACACTCTTATCAATGTCTCTTAGATTCACTTTTATGTCCCACCTACGTATGGAATAATGAAGTTCCTGTTTTTTTCTGATTTACTTATTTCACTTCGTATCAGGTTATCAAGATCCCACCATTTTGCTGTAAATGATCTGATGTCATCATTTCTTATGGCTGAGTAGTATTCCATAGTGTATATGTGCCACATCTTCTTTATCCAGTCATCTATTGATGGGCTCTTTGGTTGTTTCCATGTCCTGGCCACTGTGAACAATGCTGCAATGAACATGGGGCTGCATGTGTCTTTACGTATCAATGTTTCTGAGTTTTTGGGGTATATACCCAGTAGAGGGATTGCTGGGTCATAAGGTAGTTCTATTTTCAGTTTTTTGAGGAACCACCATACTTTCTTCCATAATGGTTGTACTACTTTACATTCCCACCAACAGTGTATGAGGGTTCCTTTTTCTCCACAGCCTCTCCAACATGTGCTATTACCTGTCTTGTTAATAATAGCTAATCTAACAGGTGTGAGGTGGTATCTCATTGCCGTTTTGATTTGCATTTCTCTAATAACTAAAGAAGATGAGCATCTTTTCATATATCTGTTGGCCATTTGTACTTCCTCCTGGGAGAAGTGTCTGTTCATGTTCTCTTCCCATTTTTTTTATTGGATTGTTTGTTTGTTTGTTGTTGAGTTTTATGAGTTCTTTGTATATTTTGGATATTAAGCCCTTATCTGAGCTGTTGTTTGAAAATATCATTTCCCATTTAGTTGGCTTTCTGTTTATTTTGTTATCAGTTTCTCTTGCTGAGCAAAAACTTCTTAGTCTGATGTAGTCCCACTCATTAATTTTTGCCTTCACTTCTCTTGCCATTGGAGTCAAATTCATAAAATACTCTTTAAAACCCAGGTCCATGAGTTGAGTACCTATGTCTTCTTCAATGTACTTTATTGTTTCAGGTCTTATGTTTAGATCTTTGATCCATTTTGAGTTAATTTTAGTACAGGGGAACAAACTGTAGTCCAGTTTCATTCTTTTGCATGTGGCTTTCCAGTTTTCCCAGCACCATCTATTGAAGAGGCTTTCTTTTCTCCATTGTATGTTCTTGGCCCCTTTATCAAAAATTATTTGACTATATATATGTGGTTTTATTTTTGGACTTTCTATTCTGTTCCATTGGTCTGAGTGTCTATTTTTCTGCCAATACCATGCTGTTTTGATTGTCGTGGCCCTATAATAGAGTTTGAAGTCAGGTATTGTAATGCCCCCAGCTTCATTCTTTTTCTTTAGGATTGCTTTGGCTATTCGGGGTTTTTTATAATTCCAAAAAATCTGATGATTTTTTGCTCTATTTCTTTAAAAAACGTCATTGGAAGTTTGATGGGAATTGCATTAAATTTGTATATTGCTTTGGGTAATATAGCCATCTTGATTATATTTATTCTTCCTAACCAAGAACAAGGAATACTCTTCCATCTCATTATATCTTTCTCAATTTCTCTTAACAATGGTTTATAGTTTTCATTATATAAGTCCTTTACATTCTTTGTTATGTTTATTTCTAAGTATTTTATTTTTTTTGTTGCAATTGTGAAGGGGATTATTCTTTTGAGTTCATTCTCAATTGTTTCATTGTTGGCATATAGAAAGGCTATTGACTTCTGTATGTTAATTTTGTATCCTGCGACCTTACTGTATTGGCTTATTGTCTCTAGTAGTCTTTTTGTGGATTCTTTGGGGTTTTTGATGTATAGGATCATACCATCAGCAAAAAGTGATACCTTTACTTCTTCTTTTCCGATATGGATGCCTTTTATTTCTTTGTCTTGTCTGATTGCTCTGGCTAGAACCTCTAGTACCACATTAAATAAGAGTGGAGAGAGTGGACAACCCTGTCTTGTTCCTGATTTAAGGGGGAAAGCCTTCAGTTTTGTGCCATTTAATATGATGTTAGCTGATGGTTTATCATATATGGCCTTTATCATGTTGAGATATATTCCTTCTATACCCATTTTGTTGAGAGTCTTAAACATAAAATTGTGTTGTATTTTATCAAAAGCCTTTTCTGCGTCTATTGATAAGATCATGTGGTTTTTGTTCTTTGTTTTGTTGATATGGTGTATTATGTTAACTGTTTTACGTATGTTGAACCATCCTTGAGATTCTGGGATGAATTCCACTTAATCGTGATGTATTATTTTTATAATATGTTGCTGTATTCGATTTGCTAGTATTTTGTTTAGTATTTTAGCATCTGTATTCATTAGAGATATTGGTCTGTAGTTTTCTTTTTTTGTGCCATCCTTGCCGTGTTTTGGTATGAGGGTTATGTTGGCCTCATAAAATGTGTTTGGAAGTATTGCTTCTTCTTCAATTTTTTGGAAGACTTTGAGTAGAATAGGAACCAAGTCTTCTTTGAATGTTTGATAAAATTCGCTGGTATAGCCGTCAAGTCCTGGACTTTTATTTTTGGGGAGGTTTTTAATGGTTTTTTCTATTTCTTCTCTACTAATAGGTCTATTTAGGCTTTCTGCTTCTTCTTGCCTCAGTCTAGGAAGGTTGTATTGTTCTAGGAATTTATCCATTTCTTCTAGATTGTTGAATTTAGTGGCATAAAGTTTTTCATAGTATTCTACAATAATTCTTTGTATATCTACGGTGTCCATGGTGATTTCTCCTCTTTCATTTTGGATTTTGTTTATATGAATTCTTTCTCTTTTTTCCTTGGTAAGTCTTGCCAAGGGTTTGTCAATTTTATTGATCTTTTCAAAGAACCAGCTCTTTGTTCTATTAATTTTTTCTATAGTTTTACTGTTCTCTATTTCATTTATTTCTGCTCTGATTTTTATTATCTCCTTTCTTCTGCTAGTTTTGGGTTGTTTTTGTTCTTCTTTTTCTAGTTCCTTAAGGTGTGAAGTTAAGTGGTTCACTTGGGCTGTCTCTTGTTTGTTCATATATGCCTGAAGTGATATGAACTTCCCTCTTATCACTGCTTTTGCTGCATCCCATAGATTCTGATATGTTGTATTGTCATTTTCATTAGTCTGTATATATCTTTTGATCTCTGCACTTATTTCTTCTTTGACCCATTCATTTTTTTAAAAGTATGTTATTTAGTTTCCACATTTTTGTGAGATTTTTTCCTCCTTTTTGCAGTTGAATTCTAGTTTCAAGGCTTTATGATCAGAAAATATGCTTGGTACAACTTCGATTTTTCTGAATTTGCTGATGTTGTTTTTGTGGCCCAACATATGGTCAATTCTTGAGAATGATCCATGTACACTGGAGAAAAATGTATACTCAGTCACTTTGGGATGAAATGTCCTGTAGATGTCTATCATATCTAGGTGCTCTAGTGTTTTGTTTATGGCCACTATGTCTTTGTTGATTCTCTGTTTGGATGACCAATCTAGAGCCGTCAGCGGTGTATTGAGGTCTCCAAGTATGATTGTATTTTTGTCAGTTTTTGTTTTAAGGTCAATAAGTAGCTGTCTTATATATTTTGGTGCTCCTTGGTTTGGTGCATATATATTAAGAATTGTTATGTTTTCGCCCTGGCCGGTTGGCTCAGCGGTAGAGCATTGGCCTAGCGTGCGGAGGACTCGGGTTCGATTCCCGGCCAGGGCACACAGGAGTAGCGCCCATTTGCTTCTCCACCCCTCCGCCGTGCTTTCCTCTCTGTCTCTCTCTTCCCTTCCCGCAGCCAAGGCTCCATTGGAGCAAAGATGGCCCGGGCGCTGGGGATGGCTCTGTGGCCTCTACCTCAGGCACTAGAGTGGCTCTGGTCGCAACATGGCGACGCCCAGGATGGGCAGAGCATCGCCCCCTGGTGGGCAGAGCGTCGCCCCTGGTGGGCGTGCCGGGTGGATCCCGGTCGGGCGCATGCGGGAGTCTCTCTGACTGTCTCTCCCCGTTTCCAGCTTCAGAAAAATGAAAAAAAAAAAAAAAAAAAAGAATTGTTATGTTTTCTTGATTCAGTGTCCCCTTAGCCATTATGAAATGGCCATTTTTGTCTCTGAGTACTTTTGTTGTCTTATAGTCAGCATTATCAGATATTAGTATTGCTACGCCTGCTTTTTTTTGGATGTTATTTGCTTGGAGTATTGTTTTCCAACCTTTCACTTTGAGTTTGTTTTTATCCTTGTTACTTAGATGCGTTTCCTGTAGGCAGCATACAGTTGGATTTTCTTTTTTAATCCATTCTGCTACTCTGTGTCTTTTTATTGGTGAGTTTAATCTGTTTACATTTAGTGTAATTATTGACACTTGTGAGTTCCCCGTTGCCATTTTATAGATTGCTTTCTGTTAGTTTTGTGTCTTGTTTGATTCTTCTCTTTCGTTTTTTTATCTTTTGTTTTTATTTGGTTGTATTCCATACATCTTTCCACTGTTGCTATCTTTTTTATCTCATGTGCTTCTGTGGTGGTTTTTTCAATAGTGGTTACCTTTAGGTAATGAAAAGGGTTCCTTCCCTGTTCATTGCAGCGCACTATTTGGTGAGTACTTTTGCACTCCATCGTCCTTTGCTACTGTTAATCTCCATCCTCTCCCCCCTTTTTTTCCTTTGTTGTCACAGTTTAAATTTGGTTTTATTGTGTTCTTCTTGGAGCTTTTACTTGTGGCTTTATTTTTTTTTTGTTCTTTGTATCTGATTGGAGAACCCCCTTTAGTAATTCCTGGGGTGGGGGTTTTCTGATGATAAATTCCCTCATCTTTTCTGTATCTGTGAATGTTTTTATTTCTCCTTCATATTTGAAGGATAGCTTTGATGGGTATAGTATTTGTGGCTGAAAGTTCCTCTCTTTCAGGACTTTAAATATTGGGGTCCACTCTCTTCTAGCTTGTAGGGTTTCTGCTGAGAAATCTGATGATAGTCTAATGGGCCTTCCTTTATATGTTGTAGTCTTCTTTTCCCTGGCTGCCTTAAGAATTTTTTCTTTGCCATTGGTTTGTGCCAATTTCATTATGATGTGCCTTGGAGTAGGTTTTTTGGGGTTAAGAAAATTTGGAGTTCTGTTTGCTTCATGAATTTGAGGCTTTAGTTCTTTCCACAGGCTTGGGAAGTTCTCATCTATTATTTGTTTGAGTATGTTCTCCATTCCATTTTCTTTCTCTTCTCCCTCTGATATACCTATTATTCTTATGTTATTCTTTCTGATGGAGTCAGAAAATTCTTGTAGGGCTATCTCATTTTTTTTAATTTTTGAGTCTCTTTCTTCCTCTCTCTGTTGTGCCTCAAGTTGCTTGTCTTCTATTTCACTAATCCTCTCTTCCACCTGGCTTGTTCTATTAGCCAAGCTTGTTACCTCATTTTCCAGCTCGTGAATTGAGTTTTTCATCTCTGTTTGATTTGTTTTTATAGTTTCAATTTCCTTGGACATATATTCTTTGTGTTCATTGAGTTGTTTTCTGAGCTCCCTAAATTGCCTTTCTGTGTTTTCTTGTATATCTCTGAGTATTTTTAGGATTTCTATCTTGAATTCTCTGTCATTTAACTCCAAGGTTTCCAATATATTAAATTTTTTCTCCATAGATTTTTCCTCTTCTATCTGTGTTACCTCTCTTTCTTTTGTATCCATGATATTCGATTTTCTCTTCCTTAATGGCATCTGAGGGTGGTTTTGTTGATAGTATTAATGAGATTTAATAAAAAATAAAAAGTTAAAAAAATAAAAAATTGAAAAAAGTTGTTTTTTTAAAAAAATTAATAATGAAATAAAGAAAAATAAAATAAAATAAAAATTTTTAAAAAGGAAATTATCCCCCCCTCCTTTTTTTCTCTCCTCTCCTCTCCCCTCTTTCTTGAGAAAATCTTGTGGTGAACTGTGAATTATATTGTATTTAATAGAACAAACAATGCATGTAATGGAGGGCCTGAATTGGGGAAAAGTAATAAAGGGGCAAGAAAAATAAATAAATAAATAAATAAAGGGGTGGTGGTATGGACCCACAAAAAGCAAATAATGAAAAAATTTGGATCAAGAATAAAATGATTTGCGTTTAGGTGTTGGTTGACTAAGAGTTATGATGAGAGGAGTAAGAGGGAAACAGGAAAATGGGGGGACAAAATAAAAAATTACTATTGTATTTAGTGGAACAAGAGCTTGATAAAATGGAGAGCCAGGGATGGGAGCACTGCTAGTGAGTTAAAAAGGTGAAGTAAAAACCCCCCAAAATGCCAAAACATAAGTTTGAGTCCCAGATAAAATAATTTGTTTGTTATTGAGGTTTGAATGAGAGGAGATGTAAAGGAAAAAGGAAGAAACTAATATAGAGGGAGAAAAGAAGAGAGAGAGAGAAAAAAAAGAGGGAACCACTAAAAGAAGAAAAAAAGAAAAAAGAGGAGAGAGAGAGAGAGTTAAGGGTTTTGGAGTGCAACCCTCATAGAGAGAAAGGAAGAGGAAAGAAAAGATAATGGGAGATGTAACACTTATGGGTAGTGTAGTTCAAGGAGAGGAGAGAGTAAGACCGGTAGGGAGTTAAACAACCAAATTGGAGGAGGAAAAAAAAAAGAAAAAAAGAAAAAAAATCAAGGATGAAGATAAGAGAAACAAACGAACAAATATAATAAAATGGGATAGGTTATAAAGTCTGCGGATTATTCTGATTTTGAGAGGTTATCTTCTTGCTTTTTCTTTTCTCTCCCTCTTCCTGGTCGGCAACTCTGTACCCCGGGTTCTGCCCCTTTGGCACGCTCAGGTAGAGGTTTGCAGTTGATAAGTCTCTATGGCGATGTCATGTATTGTGCTTCAGTCTCGTTGGCAGTCGAGGCTCATTAGCGTTTATAGGCTCTGACAGTGAGAGAGTTCGTGTTCCAGGAGCCTCTCTCCTAGTCTTTCCTTCCTCAACCAGCAGCCTGAGAATCCAACTATGGGGTTGCTGCTGCCTCTGCCTGGATAGTAAGAGGCTCTAAGAGTGGTCAACTCCCCACTCTTATTTCCACTCAGCACAGGGCTCTGGGTAAGGCTCAGTCAGTCAGAGCTGCTAGCATAATCAGCCGGGGCTTTTGCCTACTCAAAGACCTCTGGCTCTGTCACTCTGTCCGGTAACATGGGCGGGTCTGCGCGCGCAGACCAGGATGTTAGACCGGAAGTCTCGCCCTCTGAGTGAAACCCCCCGCCCGCACTGAAAAGTTCCAATGTTGGAATTGGCTCTCGCTCGTCCCCGTGTGCTGCTCTTTCAAGGCACTGGGGCAGCCCGTGACTCTGCCCCCAGCCCACACAAAGGCTCCCGACTCTGCCCCTCCATGGGACAACATGGGCTCCCACTCTGGAGGTGCTGGGAGGAGTCTCCTTCCCACTCTCCATGCGCGCAGACCAGGATGTGAGGTCGGAGTCTCGCCCTCTGAGTGAAACCTCCCGCCCACACTGAAAAGTTCCAGTGTTGGAATTAGCTCTCGCTTCCTCCCTGTGTGCGGCTCTCCCTGGGTGCTGGGGCAGCCCGGAGGCTTTCGGCCCACACGAAGGCCTCTGACTCTGCCTCTCTGTGGAGTAACACGGGCGCACCCTCCGGGGGCTTTGGAAGGAATCTCTCTCCCACTATGCGGCTACCAGGGGATCAGGTAAAGTGGCCGCTCCACTTGTCTTTCTTTGTCTGGGTTTGGCACGAGTGTTAGCTGTATTGCCCAGGTTGTCACAGGAACAGTTTTTCCTTGGCTTGGATCTCTGTGTCACAGCCTGGTTCGGCCGTTTGTGCCACGGCCTGGATCTATTCACCCCCTTTGCCCGCCTCAGTTTCTATATTCACAGTTACCAGAGAAAGCCGCCCTGTTTAGGTTAGTAAGGAAGGCGGAGCATTTCTTACTCCCTATTTCCTTCAGGGTTTGGTAATATTTTTAGCCAATTTTTCGCTCGATCATACCTTTGGGTGTATTGCGAAACATCTGGAAGCTCCAAGGATAGGTTTTTCTGTTTCTGGTTGAAGATCTTGTTGAAGTTTGGGGGAGATTTATCGGTATCGCTTCCTACTCCGCCATTACTCTGACGTCATCACCGCATATTTAGTTTCTTTGGAGAAAAAAAAGTCTCCTTTTTTTCCTCCCATTTTAATTATAAATAAAACTCAATTAGGTTCAGTAATTATTACCAGAATGAATTTGACTGCTTGTATCAAAATTTTCAGTTCAAGATTCCAAGATGGTGAAGGAGTACACAGGTGTACAAGCTGCCACCTCCCAGGACCAAACTGGATTACAACTTAATTTAAGAACAATCATCTTGAACAACCAACTTTGGACTAAACAAACAAGAGTCTATAACCAAGGATCACGGAAAAAGCCATAACAAGACAAGTAGGAAAGGTGGAGACTTAAAGGGTACTGCCTGGCTCCCAGGAGCAAGTGGAGCATGAGGATCCAGAGGGACTCACACTAAGGATAGGATAACCCTGAGATGTGTAGGTCCTTAGCCCCAGGCCTAGAGCACTAGCCTAGAGCCCCAGAGCCTAGAAGATGTGCCCATACAGCATTTGGTGGTAAAAAGAGCAGGGTTTCTGCTTGTAAGAAAGAGATGGAGTTCTCAGATATGCAGGCTCCATCTTCAAGGGCATGCACAAAAAATCTCATTCACAGCCACTTACCAGGGGCACCAGTGGAGGGAGAGCTGAAAGTACTAGAGTTGTGAGAAGCGAGTGTGAAGTTGGAGGCTCAGGGAAAGACACAGTGGGGGACAGTCAACAGAACTCCTGTGCTGAGTCATTCTCCAATACCACAGTCATCATCATTCTTGGATGGAGCAGTCTCTTCTGAGCAGTACCAATCCCAAAGAAAAGCAACTGCTCTGCCCTTGGGAGTCTCTTTTATGTCAATTATGGTGGCTAGGTTGTGCTGAGAAGCCAGGAAGCAGGTGTGTGACAGTGACTCAGATTTTGTTGTTGAGGCTAGAGCTTTCCCTCACACACACCAAAGTCTAAGACTAGTAATACTGCCTCACAGCAGACTCAGTAGAAACTGTCCAGAGTGTGGGCAGACCACACATCTGGATCTCAGAAGCCAAACCCTACTGAGGTTTCTAAAAAATGTCTGGAAAAACTGTTAAGTGGGCTTTTGTAAGAAGAGCCAAAAAAAATCAAGTAAAAGTTGATTGTAGATTTAAAGAATAAAATGACAGATTCCAAGATTGTGATGACATAGGCAGTCCATCCAAATGCCACCTTCTAGGAGCAAATAGGTTTAACTAATTTAAGAACAATCATCTTGAAAAAACTAACGTTGGACTAAATGAAGCAGAGTATATAACCAAGGATCAAAGAAGAAGCCACACCGAGAATGGTAGGAGTGGCAAAGACACAGAAAGTTTGCCCCGCTTCCAGGAGCGAGCTGCGGCTGAGGGGTTAGAGGCACTCTTACTGTGGGGTGGCTCTCATTGAGAGGTGTGGGTATTCAACCTCAGGCCCCAGCCTAAAGCCCCAGAGCCTGGAAGTAGTGCCTACACAGTATTCGAAGGTGAAAAGAGCCAGGTTTTTGTCTACAAGATTAAAACAGAGCTCTTGGAGACACAGGCTTCATCTTAAAGGGCCTTGCCAAAAGATCATGTTCACAGTCACTTACTCAGGGCTCTGGTGGAGAGAGAGATGAGAAGACTAGAGTTGCATGAAGAGAGTTTAAATTTTGAGGTCTAGGGAGACACACTGTAGGGGATGGCCACTGGAACCTTTGTGCTGAGTCATTCTCCAATACTGCAATCACCATTTTTGTGGGTGAAGCAATCCCCTCTTAGCAGCACCAGCCTGGGGAAAAGTAACTGCTCCACCCTTGGGAGCCTGTCCTGCACCAGTCATGGGAACTTATTCATGCTGAGAAGTCAGGAAGTAAAAGACACATCAGTGACTCAGTTTTCTGGTGGCTACAGCTTTCTCCCATGTGCTATTGAGTCTACGACTGGAGCATCAAATCACAGGAGTCTCAGTTGGAATTGTCTGGAGTGCAGGCAGACCACACATCTGGGTCTCAGGGCTCACACCACTGGACACCTGGGCCACACCCTACTGAGGTCTGTGAAAAAAAGTCTAAACAGACTGACAATTGCAGTAGAGAGATGGAACCACACCCACCAGTTTCTAACCCCTGAATTGCCTCAGGCTCTAGACTCTACCAGAGGTTTTTTCAGTAGCTGAACCCAACAAGCAGACTGCAGACAGAGGCTGTAAGAGACCTGAATAAGAGACCTGTGGCCTTTTATGCTGACCTTTTTCCAGCAAAGTGTGGGTAAAAGCCAGTTTAGGTTTACAGTTTGATATTTTCATGTGCACCTTGGCCCATTAGAGGCAGCCACAAAGTCGGGATTGCTTGTAGCTCCAAGAAGATTGCTGAGGGCCAGTCATGGGCAGTGTCTCCCAAGGTCTGCACCTGGTTCATACAAGGGAGGCCGAGGGCTGACATATCCAGTGGCCAGCTGCAGAGAACATCGGTTCAGGACCTAACAATCCATGCTCAAGTGGTGTCCTAAGGAATGGCTCTTCACACCTAGCACAGCTGAGGTAAGTTGCACTCTCTGTGATCAGCACCAGCACTGTGGCTTATATGCATTGGATAAGTTGTAGCTTCACACTCAGCTGGCCAAGGTGCTTGATATCCTGCCCTAATGGGAAAGGGAAAGGAAAAGGTGGAGAGGGCAAAAGGGAGTCTTAGAGCATGGACATTTAAAGTGTGGGTCCCTGTGAGTTTACTGTTGGATCTGGTTGAGGGTTTTTTCCACATGCTGGGGGGCCAAGTCAGCCCAGGAAAGGACTCTCTCAGTCTTCCTCCCTGAGACCAAGGTCTCAACAGCTGTAAGAACTTCTACAGAGGAGATTATTGGCCCCACTTGATCTGACCCTGTTGCTTACCTTGTTGGGGAGAAATAAAATTTGAGTATCTAGCACTGACTGAGGGATTAGGCTCTGGAGGAGGGGCCACATTTCCCATATTGAGCTCCTGACCAAGAGGCCCCTGAACTAAGGAGTCCCACTGAAATTATATTCCCAACCTAGCTACCCTAACCCAACAAGCTTGAAACCTGTAGAGGGGTTTGTTGGGTGAGGCCAGTCTGAGATCACACTACAGTCTTGCTACAGAAAACTCATTGGGAAGACAGGCAGCTACAAGAGGAGGTGGAGCAGCTGAGAAGTGGAGGCAAATCTTGTGGAGCTTGAGGCTTTTATGGAGCTGCAGTCATCTCTGAGCAGGAGGAAGCTGATCTTTATACACTGGCTGGCTCCTCCCACACTAGCCAGGCATAGAAAATGCAGACACAAACAGCATAAAGAGCAGTAGCACAGACAAGTAAACCAAAGCAGGTTACAAACAACAGCTGATGCTAATCCAATATCTAGAACTTTAGAAAGGTTGGTTGTGTGGGTCCAGTCTGGGCCCACACTACAGTCTTTGTACAGAAGCCTTTATGGGAAGACAGGCAGCTGCTAGAGAAGGTGGAGCTGCTGAGAAATGAAGGCAAATCTAATGGTGCTATGGGCTTTATAAGAAGCCTGAACTAGTAGTGTGTAGCAGGCAGCACCAACCCTAGACTCAGCTAGCTACACAAGCAGCCCAAAGGAGGAATCTAGCAGACCCCAGACACTACAAACAACAAATACACACAACAAGACAGACATTGGACACTGTGTAATACACATGATCATGGTTGATCCTTAGAGCCAGGAAGCCTGAAGGAGTAACCATACCAACAAAATGAATAATTGCATTCAATATTCACAAACAACAGGAGGGAAGATAGTACCCTCAAGAAGCATTCCTAGAACAAGGGAAATAGCTGGCCTGGAGATCAGTACCACCAAGTTCATTCTCCTTGAAAAGACAACACAAGAATTTCAAAGACTGATAGTGTTTCCTAATCGCAGACAAAAAAGTCAGACAAAGAAATGTGACCCAAATTAGTCAAGTATAGAAATCTCCAGTAAAATAACTAAATTATACAATAGTAACCAAACCTCCAGATGCAGAATTTAAAATAATGATTCTTATGATGCTCGTGAATTTTAGAGCAATAAAAGATGGATATAATCAGCACATAAATAAAAAGATAGCAAACATTTAAAAAGACATTGAAACCATTAAAAGAAACCAGTCAGAAATAAAAAATACAGTTTCATAAATGAAGACTGCACTAGAAGGAATCAACAGTATGTTGTATAAAGCAGAGGATTGGAGCAGTGATTTAGAAGACAAGATAAAGACACATGCACCTCCATGTTCATCTCAGCATTGTTCACAGAGGCCAAGACATGGGAACAGCTTAAATGCACTTCAATAGAGAATTGAATAAAGAAGATGTGGTACATATATACAACAGAATACTACTCAGCCATAAGAAATAATGACATAGTATCATTTATGACAACATGGATGGAACTTGAGAACATCATACTGAGTTAAATAAGTAAACCAGAAAAAGATAAAAACTGTATAATTCTATACATAGGTTGGACACAAAATTGAGACTCATGGACATAGATAAAAGTACAGTGCTTCCCAGGGGGAGTGAAAGAGAAGTGAGGAAGGCAGTTGGGGGAAAGGTGAGGGGCTTAAAGAGAAACAAAATATAAGGTGAAAGAAGATCATTTGACTTTGAGTGATGGATATAAAGCATAATAAATTGTCTAAATGATGTGGAGATGTTTTCTCTAAATTTATATACTCTGTTTGACCAATGACACCCTGTCAGATTTAATTGTCGAAATAAAAAGAAAAAATAGAGAGAAGATAAACATAAACAAATAAGTAAATCTGCAAAACAGAAAGAGGTGCAAAATGACTGAGGAAACTCTAAGAGACCTCAATGACAACATGAAGAGAAACAACATCCACATCATAGGTATTCCTAAGAAAGAAGAGAACGAACAAAAATAGAAAACCTGTTTGAAAAAGTCATAGCTGAATTTTTCCCTATACTGATAAAGAAAAAAGTCACACAAGTTCAGGAAGCACAGAGACTCCCATTAAAGAGGAAACCAAGGAGGCCTACACCAGGAAACATCATAATTAAAATGCTAAAGTTAGGAGACAAAGAAAGAATACAAACAGGTACAAGAAAAAAGCAGTTAATTACCTGCAGAGGAGTCCCCATAAAGATGATATCAAACTTCTCAACAAAAACACTTGAGGAAAGAAGGGTTTGGCAAGAAATATTCAAAGTGATGCAAAACAGGAACTTACAACCAAGACTGCTTTATCTAGCATGGCTATTATTGAACATTAAAGAAGAAATAAAAAGCCTCCCAGAGCAAAAAAAAGAAAAGGAAAAAACATTCAAGAAATTCATTACAACCCAATTAGTACTGCAAGAACTGTTAAGGGGCATACTATAAAAAAAATAAATTAAAAAAATAAATTGAGAAAAGAAGAAATGTAGATTTAAAGAATAAAATGGCAATAAATGCCAATTATAACCTTAAACATAAATGAACTAAATGCTCCAATCAAAAGACATAGGGTATCAAGATTCCACCATTCTGCTGTAAGTGATCTTGATAACATTATGTGGAGTGAAATAAGTGAATCAGAAAAAAACAAGAACTGCAGGATTCCATACATTGGTGGGACATAAAAATGAGACTAAGAGACATGGACAGGAGTGTGGTGGTTATGGGAGGTGGGGGGAGGGGTACAAAGAAAACTGGATAGAGGGTGATGGAGGACGATCTTTCTTTGGGTGATGGGTATGCAACAGAACTAAATGACAAGATAACCTGGAAATGTTTTCTTTGAATATATGTACCCTGATTTATTGATGTCACCCCATTAAAATAAAATTTTATTAAACAGGATCCATACGTATACTGCCTACAGAAGACTCACCTCAGAACAAACAATACACATAGACTAAAAGTGAAGAAATGAAAAAAAAAATACTTCATGCAAATGGGAAAAAAAAGAAAGCTGGGGTAGCAATACTTAAATACTTTGTTTTAAAGTCTGACAAAATAGACTTTAAAACAAAGATTAGAGTAAGGGATAAGAAAAGGTCACTACATCCCTGGCTGGTTGGCTTGGTGGTAGAGCGTTGGCCTGGTGTGCAGGAGTCCTGTGTTCAATTCCCAGCCAGGGCACACAGGAGAAGCACCCATCTGCTTCTCCACCCCTCCCCCTCTCCTTCCCCTCTGTCTCTCTCTTCCCCTCCCACAGCCAAGGCTCCATTGGAGCAAAGCTGGCCCAGGTGCTGAGGATGACTCTGTGGCCTCTGCCTCAGGTGCTAGAGTGGCTCTGGTTGCAACAGAATGATGCCC
The DNA here is from genome assembly GCF_036850765.1 of Saccopteryx bilineata. Classification (NCBI taxonomy): domain Eukaryota; kingdom Metazoa; phylum Chordata; class Mammalia; order Chiroptera; family Emballonuridae; genus Saccopteryx; species Saccopteryx bilineata. The sequence continues at coordinate 11,313,136 of NC_089501.1, read as the reverse complement.
CAGATGGGCAGATCATTGCCCTTGGTGGGCATGCCGAGTGGATCCCAGTTGGGCGCATGCGGGAGTCTGTCTGACTGCCTCCCCATTTCCAACTTCAGAAAAATTAAAAAAAAAAATTTTTAAAGAGGGTCACTACATAATGATAAAGAGAGCAATCCAACAGGAGGATATAACCATTATAAGTATCAATTTGCTTAATATAGGAGTACCTAAATATATAAACCAGATTTTAATGGACATAAAGGGTGAGATCAACAGCAATACTATAATAGTAGGGGATTTTAATACCTTACTAACATCAATGGATAGATCCTCCAAACAGAAAACTAACAAAGACACAGCAGCCTTAAATGACACACTTGATCAACTGGATTTAATTTATATCTTCAGAACTTTTCACCCCAAAGCAGCAGACTATACATTCTTTTCAAGTGCTCATGGTACATTCTCTTGGATAGTCCACATGTTAGGACAGAAAACGAGTCTCAACAAATTTAAGAAGATTGAAATCATATCTAGTATCTTCTCTGAACACAATGGCATAAAACTAGAAATCAACAATAGAAAAACTGAAAAACATTCTAACATTTGGAGGCTAAACGGCATGTTATTAAATGACAAATCGGTTAACAATGACATCAAGGAAGAAATCAGAAATTTCCTTGAAACAAATGAAAATGAACATATAACAACTCAAAATTTATGGGACACAGCAAAAGCCGTCCTGAGAGAGAAGTTCATAGCATTACATACAGGCTGACCTTAAAAAGCAAGAAAAGGCTCAAATAAATAACTTAACCCTGCACCTAAAAGAACTAGAAAAAGAAATACAAATAGAGTCCAGAGGAAGTAGAATGAAGAAACTAATAAAGATCAGAGTAGAAATAAATACATAGAGGCTAAAAAAACAATACAGAAGATTAATGAAACTAAGAGAAGGTTCTTTGAAAAGATATACAAGACTGACAAATCCATAACCAGATTCATCCAGAAAAAAAAGAGAGAGAATTCAAATAAATAAAATTAGAAATGAAAATGGAGATGTAACAACTGACACCACAGAAATACAAAGAAAGGATTGTAAGAAAACACTATGAAGATCAAAACACCAAAAAATTGAACAATCTAGGTAAAAAGGTTAAATTCCTAGAAACATAAAATCTTCCAAAACTCAATCTGGAAGAATTAGCAAACCTAAACAGTTCTATTACAACAAATGAAATTGAAACAGTTATCAAAAATTTTTAGCAAACAAAAGTCCTGGACCAGATGGCTTCACAGGCAAATTTTACTAAACATTTAAAGAAGAACTAACACCTGTCCTTCTCAAGCTATTTCAAAAACTTCAAGAGAAGGGAAAACTTTGAGCTCCTTTTATGAGGCAAGCATAATCCTCATTCCAAAACCAGGTAAAGACACCAGAAAAAAAAAAAAGCCAATATCCCCAATGAACAGATATGCTAAAATTCTCAAAAGAATATTAGCAAACTGGATCCAACAATACCTTTAAAAATCATACATCATGATCACGTGGATTTTATTCCAGAGAAGCAAGGCTGGTATAATATTAGCAAATTCATAAATGTGATTCATCACATAAATGAAAGGAAGGGTTAAAATCACATAATTATGTCAATCGATACAGAAAAAGCATTTGATAAAATCCAGCACCCATTTATGATCAAAACTCTCAGCAAAGCGAGAATACAGGGAACATAGCTTAACATAATAAAGGCCATCTATGACAAACAGACAGCCAACATAATCATCAATGGGCAAAAATTAATACCAATCTCATTAAGATCAGAAACAAGGCAGAGGTGCCCCCATTCACCACTTTTATTCAACAGAGTTCTGGAAGTCTAAGTGGAAGCATATATTGTCTTCATGGATAGTAAGAATAAACATTATTACAATGCTTATATTACCCAAAGCAATCTATAAATTCAATGCAATTTCTATTAAAATACCAATGGCGGGTGACGTCACGGAAATGGCGCCGTGAGCAGCGCGTCCGACAGCTCTCCCCTAAATCACAACAAATTTATCAACTAGAAACAGAAAAATTTATGCTCGGAGCATTCCAGAGTTCCACACAAACTGATAGCGAAAAAACTGTTATCACTTGAATCTGAGAGACGAGGGTGTGGAGGAATCGACCACAGGGACGTTCTTTCAAACCGCAAGGAAGTCCGCCTGTGGTGAGTCAGCCCATATACTTGGGAACCGCAAGCCGCTGCGAGCCGCCACCGCCGCGAGCAGCCCCGCGAACCGCGAGCGGCTGCCACGAGCAGCCGCCGCGAGCCGCCGCGAGCAGCCGCGCGCAGCGCCCACGCGCGCGCCCGGTCTGGTTGAGCACCGCTGACGTTCCCAGCGGCCCGCACACTGCGAGTGGGGGTCGCCGGCCACCGGTGCCCGGAGCGCCCCATTCGCGTGCGTGCCTTGGGCATTCCACGCGCCCAGGGCGCCCTGCTGGCCCGCACACCTAGGGGGCTCCATTATCCTGCGCCTGGTGCGGTCCAGCCGCCAGCGGCGGGGCGAGCGGGAGAGGCTTAGGAGATTCTCTCCGTGGGCGGGGCACCTCACCCAGCCATTCAAGCTAACAATCAAGCGTTGGGAGAGGGGCGCGCGCAGGCAGCCTAAAATACCTTCGGAAGCACAGCTGCGACCCAATCACTGAAATTAGCTTAACCCATAAAATCTGCGCACCCTCGGTTCTAATTGATAAGATCTCTCTCAGTTCAGCGATCCAAGACAAGAGGCGTGATATTTTTTAGTGCCTCTCGCTAAAGGGGCGGGGGCAACTTCTGATTGATAGAGCCTCCATATTCAGGGATAAACGCTAACAAGAAGGACTTGGCAGATAATAAGGTCTATACTACAATAGTCGTAAGCAGAGACTAGTGCCTCTTCTTCCCTGCAAAAACAGGCTACAAAGTGTGGAAAGCCTGGGTTGAGAGGTCCAACTAAATGATAGGCACTGAACAGTCACCTTGACAACAATTGACTCCCACCCCCGCCTGATTACACTGGAGGCCCTGACTCTCAGAGCCTTTCCCAAAGCCTTGCACTAAGTGGGAATAGAGTGGGGATTTCCCAGCTCTTTGAGCCTCTTACTCCCCAGGCAGAAGCAGTTGCAGCCTTATAGCTGGATCACCAGGCTGCTAATTCAGAAAGGGGGGACTAGGAGAGAGAATCCAGGAAAGCAAACTCTCTCATCGTTGGACCCTGCAAACGCCAACAAGCCTTTACTTCCAGCAAGACTAAAGCCAATTATATGACATTGCCATAGAATCCCATCAACTGCAAATCCCTACCTAAGAGTGACACAGGGGCAAAGCCTGGGGTACAGAGTCACTGACCAGGAAGAGGGAGAGAAAAGAAAAAGGAAGAAGTTAACCTCTCAAAATCAAGAAAAACCCAAAGACTTTACAACTTGATCCACTAATTTTTTGTTGTTGTTGTTGTTGTTTGTTTCTTCTATCTTTTTGCCTTTATTTCCTCCACCTCGGTCCTTCTATTCTCTGCCCATCTTATGCTTCCCCTTTCTTGAACTACACTACCCATGAGTGTTGCATTTTATTTTTCTTCTTCATCCTCACCCTCCTTTAAGGTTATACTCCAAAACACTTAACTCTCACTCTCTCCTCTTTTCTTTTTTTTTTTTGTCTTGCTTTATTTTGTTTTTTTTCTCTTCCTATTTTATTTCTTCCTTCGTTTTTCTCTTTTTCTTATTTTTTCCTTTCTATTCGTTTTTTCTTTTCTCATTTTACTTTCCTCCCATATAATCCTCAATCACGAACAAATTAGTTAATTTGGGACTCAAGGCTTTTTTTTGGCTTTATTTCTCTTTTTTGCTTTTGTTTTTATTTTTTTTTCTTGTTTGTTTATTTTTGTGGCATTTTGGGTCCTCCCAACCCAAGGTCTCAATTGTATTTAGTTCTTCGCTCCACTTAATACAACAGATTTTTACTTATTATTTTTATTTTTTCTTCTTTATTATTTTTTTTGGTCCTTTTTTCTGGTTCCCTCTTATCCCTCTCATTATATCTCTTAGTTGACCATCACTTACAAGGAAATTATCTTATGCTTGTCTAAGATTTTCTTCCTTTTTTTTTTTTTTTTTTTGCATTTAGTAGGTCCCTACTCCCTTTTTTTGCCCCTTGAACTCTTCACCCCAAATCAGGCCCTCCATTATGGGCACGATATTTCCCTGAGGAGAAGAGAGGAGGGAAAGAGAAGAGAGAAAAAAAGGGGGAAATAATAAATTATTACTGTTTTTTTTTTTTGTGGGGTGTTTTACCTTTTTTTTTTTTCTTTTTACTCTTTATTAATTCTAATTAGTGCTATCAATAAGACCACCCTCAGATGCCGATAAGAAAGAGGAAATCGAATATTATGGATACAAAAGAAAGAGAGGTAACACAAATAGATGTGGAAAAATCTATGGAGAAAAGACTTAACATATTGGAAGCCTTGGAGCTAAATGACAGAGAATTTAAAATAGAAATCTTAAAAATACTCAGAGATATACAAGAAAACACAGAAAGGCAATATAGGGAGATCAGAAAACAACTCAATGAACACAAAGAATATATTACCAAGGAAATTGAAACTATAAAAACAAATCAAACAGAAATGAAAAACTCAATTCATGAGCTGAAAAACGAGGTAACAAGCTTAGCTAACAGAACAGCCCAGATTGAAGATAGGATTAGTGAAATAGAAGACAAACAACTTGAGGCACAACAGAGAGAAGAAGAAAGAGACTCAAAAATAATAAAAAACGAGAAAGCCCTACAGGAATTGTCTGACTCCATCAGAAAGAATAACATAAGAATAATAGGTATATCAGAGGGAGAAGAGAAAGAAAATGGAATGGAGAATATACTCAAACGAATAATAGACGAGAACTTCCCAAGCCTGTGGAAGGAACTAAAGCCTCAAATTCAAGAAGCAAACAGAACACCGAGTTTTCTTAACCCCAACAAACCCACTCCAAGGCACATCATAATAAAGATGACACAAACCAATGACAAAGAAAAAATTCTCAAGGCAGCCAGGGAAAAGAAGAGTACAACATATAAAGGAAGGCCTATTAGATTATCATCAGTTTTCTCAGCAGAAACTCTACAAGCTAGAAGAGAGTGGACCCCAATATTTAAAGCCCTGAAAGAGAGGAACTTTCAGCCAAGAATACTATACCCATCAAAGCTATCCTTCAAGTATGAAGGAGATATAAAAACATTCACAAATACAGAAAAGATGAGAGAATTTATCAACAGAAAGCCCCCACTCCAGGAAATACTAAAGGGGGTTTTTCAACCAGATTCAAAGAACAAAAGAAAACAACACCACAAGTAACAGCTCCACCAAGAACACAATAAAACCAAACTTAAACTGTGACAACAGAGGAAAAAAAGGGGGGAGAGGATGGAGATTAACAGTAGCAAAGGATGATGAAGTGCAGAAATACTTATAAGATAGGGTACTACAATGAATATGGTAGGTACCCTTTTCATTACTTAATGGTAACCACCCTTAAAAAAACCACCACAAAAACACTTGACTTAAAAAAGGTAGCAACAGAGGAAAGAAGTATGGAACACAAACAAACAAAAACAAATGATAGAAAAACAAAAGAGAAGAATCAAACTAGGATACAAAACTAACAGAAAGCAATTTATAAAATGGCAGTAGGGAACCCACAAGTGTCAATAATTACACTAAATGTAAATGGATTAAACTTACCAATAAAAAGACACAGAGTAGCAGAATGGATTAAAAAAAAAAATCCAACTATATGCTGCCTACAAGAAACACATCTAAGCAACAAGGATAAAAACAAATTCAAAGTGAAAGGCTGGAAAACAATACTCCAAGCAAACAACACCCAAAAAAAAGCAGGTGTAGCAATACTCATATCTAATAATGCTGACTACAAGACAGAAAAAGTACTCAGAGACAAAAATGGTCATTTCATAATGATTAAGGGGAAGTTGAATCAAGAAGACATAACAATCCTTAATATATATGCACCAAACCAAGGAGCACCAAAATATATAAGACAGCTACTTATTGACCTTAAAACAAAAACTAACAAAAATACAATCATACTTGGAGACCTCAATACACCGCTGACGGCTCTAGATCGGTCATCCAAACAGAGAATCAATAAAGATATAGTGGCCTTAAACGAAATACTAGAACACCTGGATATGATAGACATCTACAGGACACTTCATCCCAAAGCGACAGAGTATACATTTTTCTCTAGTGTACATGGAACATTCTCAAGAATTGACCATATGTTGGGCCACAAAGACAATATCAGCAAATTTAGAAAAATTGAAATTGTACCAATCATATTTTCTGATCATAAAGCCTTGAAACTAGAATTCAACTGCAAAAAAGAGGGGGAAAAACCCACAAAAATGTAGAAACTAAACAACATACTTCTAAAAAATGAATGGGTCAAAGAAGAAATAAGCGCAGAGATCAAAAGATATATACAGACAAATGAAAATGAAAATACGACATATCAGAATCTCTGGGATGCAGCAAAAGCAGTGATAAGAGGGAAGTTCATATCACTTCAGGCCTATATGAACAAACAAGAGAGAGCCGAAGTAAACCACTTAACTTCACACCTTAAGGAACTAGAAAAAGAAGAACAAAGACAACCCAAAACCAGCTGAAGAAAGGAGATAATAAAAATCAGAGCAGAAATAAATGAAATAGAGAACAGAAAAACTATAGAAAAAATCAATAAAACAAGGAGCTGGTTCTTTGAAAAGATCAACAAAATTGACAAACCCTTGGCAAGACTCACCAAGGAAAAAAGACACAGGACTCAAATAAATAAAATCCAAAATGAAAGAGGAGAGATCACCACAGACATCATGGAAATACAAAGAATTATTGTAGAATACTATGAAAAATTATATGCCACCAAATACAACAATCTAGAAGAAATGGATAAATTCCTAGAACAATACAACCTTCCTAGACTGAGTCATGAAGAAGCAGAAAGCCTAAACAGACCAATCAGCAGGGAGGAAATAGAAAAAACTATTAAAAATCTCCCCAAAAATAAAAGTCCAGGCCCAGACGGTTATACTAGTGAATTCTATCAAACATTCAAAGAAGACTTGGTTCCTATTCTACTCAAAGTCTTCCAAAAAATTGAAGAAGAAGCAATACTTCCAAACACATTTTATGAGGCCAACATAACCCTCATACCAAAACCTGGCAAGGATGGCACAAAGAAAGAAAACTACAGACCAATATCTCTAATGAATACAGATGCTAAAATACTAAACAAAATACTGGCAAACCGAATACAACAACATATTAAAAAAATAATACATCATGATCAAGTGGGATTCATCCCAGAATCTCAAGGATGGTTCAACATACGCAAAACGGTTAACGTAATACACCATATCAACAAAACAAAGAACAAAAACCACATGATCTTATCAATAGATGCAGAAAAGGCTTTTGATAAAATACAACACAATTTTATGTTTAAGACTCTCAACAAAATGGGTATAGAAGGAAAATATCTCAACATGATAAAGGCCATATATGATAAACCATCAGCCAACATCCTATTAAACGGCATAAAACTGAGGACTTTCTACCTTAAATCAGGAACAAGACAGGGTTGTCCACTCTCTCCACTCTTATTCAACGTGGTGCTAGAAGTTCTGGCCAGAGCAATCAGACAACACAAAGAAATAAAAGGCATCCATATCGGAAAAGAAGAAGTAAAGCTATCACTTTTTGCTGATGATATGATCCTATACATCGAAAACCCGAAGGACTCCACAAAAAGATTATTAGAAACAATAAACCAATACAGTAAGGTCGCAGGATACAAAATTAACATACAAAAGCCCATAGCCTTTCTATATGCCAACAATGAAATATTAGAAAACGAACTCAAAAAAATAATCCCCTTCACGATTGCAACAAAAAAAATAAAATACCTAGGAATAAACATAACAAAGAATGTAAAGGACCTATATAATGAAAATTACAAAGCATTGTTAAGGGAAATCGAAAAAGATACAATGAGATGGAAAAATATTCCTTGTTCTTGGATAGGAAGAATAAATATAATCAAAATGGCCATATTACCCAAAGCAATATACAAATTTAATGCAATTCCCATCAAAATCCCTATGAGATTTTTTAAAGAAATGGAACAAAAAATCATCAGATTTATATGGAACTATAAAAAACCCCGAATAGCCAAAACAATCCTAAGGAAAAAGAATGAAGCTGGGGGCATTACAATACCTGACTTTAAACTATATTATAGGGCCACGATAATCAAAACAGCATGGTATTGGCAAAAAAATAGACACTCAGACCAATGGAACAGAATAGAAAGCCCAGAAATAAAACCACATATATATGGTCAAATAATCTTTGATAAAGGGGCCAACAACACACAATGGAGAAAAGAAAGCCTCTTCAACAAATGGTGTTGGGAAAACTGGAAAGCCACATGCAAAAGAATGAAACTCGACTACAGCCTGTCCCCGTGTACTAAAATTAATTCAAAATGGATCAAAGACCTAAATATAAGACCTGAAACAATAAAGTACATAGAAGAAGACATAGGTACTAAAATCATGGACCTGGGTTTTAAAGAACATTTTATGAACTTGACTCCAATGGCAAGAGAAGTGAAGGCATAGATAAATGAATGGGACTACATCAGAATTAAAAGTTTTTGCTCAACAAGAGAAACTGATATCAAAATAAACAGACAGCCAACTATATGGGAACTGATATTTTCAAACGACAGCTCAGATAAGGGCCTAATATCCAAAATTTACAAAGAACTCATAAAACTCAACAACAAACAAACAAACAATCCAATAAAAAAATGGGAAGAGGACATGAACAGACACTTCTCCCAGGAAGAGATACAAATGGCCAACAGATATATGAAAAGATGCTCAGCTTCATTAGTTATTAGAGAAATGCAAATCAAAACTACAATGAGATACCACCTCACTCCTGTTAGATTAGCTATTATCAACAAGACGGGTAATAGCACATGTTGGAGAGGCTGTGGAGAAAAAGGAACCCTCATTCACTGTTGGTGGGACTGTAAAGTAGTACAACCATTATGGAGGAAAGTATGGTGGTTCCTCAAAAAACTACAAATAGAACTACCTTATGACCCAGCAATCCCTCTACTGGGTATATACCCCCAAACCTCAGAAACATTGATACGTGAAGACACATGTAGCCCCATGTTCATTGCAGCACTGTTCACAGTGGCCAAGACATGGATACAACCAAAAAGCCCTTCAATAGAAGACTGGATAAAGAAGATGTGGCACATATACACTATGGAATACTACTCAGCCATAAGAAATGATGACATCGGATCATTTACAGCAAAATGGTGGGATCTTGATAACATTATAAGGAGTGAAATAAGTAAATCAGAAAAAAACAAGAACTACATGATTCCATACATTGGTGGAACATAAAAATGAGACTAAGAGACATGGACAAGAGTGTGGTGGTTACCAAGGGTGGGGGGGGAGGGAGGACATGGGAGGGAGGGAGGGAGAGAGTTAGGGGGAGGGGGAGGGGCACAGAGAACTAGATAGAGGGTGACGGAGGACAATCTGACTTTGGGCAAGGGGTTTGCAAAATAATTTGATGACAAAATAACCTAGACATGTTTTCTTTGAATATATGTACCCTGATTTATTAATGTCATCCCATTACCATTAATAAAAATTTATTAAAAAAAATACCAATGGCATACTTCAAAGATACAGAGTAAATATTCCAAATATTTATATAAAACCAAAAAGAATACAAATAACTTCAGCAATCCTGAAAATAAAGAATGAAGTGGGCAGTATCACACTCCCTGATATCAAGTTATACTGAAAGGCCATTGTACTCAAAACAGCTTGGTACTGGCATAAGAACAGGCATACAGATCAGTGGAACAGAACAGAGAACCCCAAAATAAACCCACTCCTTTATGGTCAATTGATATTTGACAAAGGAGGTAAGAGCATACAATAGAGTAAAGACATTCTCTTTCATACATGGTGTTGGGAAAATTGGACAGGTATATGCAAGAAAAAGAAACTAGGTCACCAACTTACATCATTTACAAAAATAAAGTCAAAATGGATAAAAGACTTAAATGTAAGTCACAAAACCATAAGCATCTTGGAAAGAAAACATAGGCAACAAACTCTCTGATATCACTCATAGCAATATTTGCTGATTTATCTCCACAGGCAAGTGAAATAAAGGACAGGATGAACAAATGGGACTATATCAAACTAAAAAGCTTTTGCACAGCAAAAAACACCATGAACAAAATAAAAAAACAACCCACACAATGGGAGAGCATATTTGACAATTCATCTGATAAGGGGTTTAATAACCAAAATTTATAAAGAGCTTCTAAAACTCCATACCAGGAAGATAAACAATCCAATTTTTAAAAAATGGGCAAAAGAACTGAACAGAAACTGCTCCAAAGAGGATATATACAGATGGCCAATAGGCATATAAAAAAATGTTCAACATCACTAGTCATCAGAGAAATGCAAATTAAAACCACAATGATATACTACTACCTCACTCCTGTCAGAATGGCACTCATTAACAAAATAACACAGTAAGTGCTGCCAAGGGTGTGGAAAAAAGGGAACCCTCCTGCACTGCTGGTGTGAACGCAGACTTGTGCAACCACTATGGAAAACAGTATGGAATTTCCTCAAAAAATTAAAAATGGAACTGTCTTTTGACCCAGCTATTCCACTTTTAGAAATATATTCTAAGAATAAGATATCACTGACTCAACAAAAGATATGCAACCTCATCTTTATTGCAGCAATTTTTACAATAGCCAAGATCTGGAAACAGACCGAGTGTCTGTCAGTGTATGAGTGGATTAAAAAGCAGTAGAACATATACACAATGGAATATTACATGGCCATAAAAAAGAAGGAAATCTTACCTTTTGCAACAGCATGTATGATCCTGGAGATTATTATGCTAAGTGAAATAATCCAGACAGAGAAAAAAAAATTACATGATCTCACTTATATGTGGAATCTAATAAACAAAGTGAACTGAGGAACAGAATAGAGGCAGAGGTGGGGTCACAGGTACTAGAGGGACAGCAGTCAGAAGGAAGGGGGATGAGGGGATGGGATCAGAGAAGGTAAAGGGATTAGTGAAATTATATAATACCTAACGCAGATACATAGATAACAGGACAGCAAATCCTAGAGGGAAAAGGGGAGGGAAATAGGGGGAGGGGGGAAAAAGATGGGATAAAAAAGGACACAGGGATGGGGGTGAGGGATTTATATTCAGTGGGACACTTGAATCCGTGAATCACAATATATGTATATTAAAATTAACAAAGATTAAAAAAAATTCCAGTTCACTGTTTACTCCTTGTATTCTCACACTCTATATATCTACATTGACACATACACAGTAAGGCTGAAGTAGTTTTCTTCAGCTTTTCTGTTAATGCCCACTAAAAGTTCTTGGAGGCATTCTGCAATTCTTCTTCTAGTGTAACTTTATTATATACATAAAATATTATTTTTGACTGCATATATGTTCCTAAAAAATTCATTTTTTCTACACTATTTGAATAACTATAAAAAAAAATCTATGTTCTTTCACTACTTAATATTTGGATCATGTCCCCTTACTTGCCAGTTAGTAAAGTGTACCAGGACAATCTTATAAATGCCACTAATATGTATAAAATAATTTTATTGCACCAAAATTAATAAGTAATACATCCTAAAACTAAACCTAAGAACAGATATTTAGTCTTTTGCTCACATTCTCAAAAATGTTTCTGTAGCTTGCCATTAGGTAGTTATTACATTTTCTAATCAACACCACCAACCTTTCATATTTTAAATTTATTAACAGTCATCTTAGTTCTCCAGCTAAAATCAGCTGGTTTAGTCAATACTTTTTCCACAGAATCTGTAATTCAGATGAGCCACATATCAAAGACTAAGAACATCTAGAGACAACCATAGTCGAAAGAGTATCTTATTGGGAACTCTAAATAACTTCCACTTATAGACTAAGCAACAAAAAATAAAAGACAAAGCAATGTTTGGAAAAATAAAGAAAACAGATCTTTCAAGTTAAAGTCAAACACATACACACAAAATTATTTAAACCCCTACAATTGGTCGTTGCTAGTTAGAATACCAGTTATATCTTTTATGTTAGAAAACCAGCATTTAAAAAAATAGATTGCTATGGTTAACAAAAGAGTCAGAACAGTGACCTGTGTATGCCTACTGGCAGTTGTAAATTTCCTCTCCCACTACTCATCCCAGAACAAGCTCAGGTGACTGGCACACAGCATACCTGTCCCCTCAAGGCATCTAATATTCCCCCCCCCCCTGGCTTTAGCAGTAATGATCATAGTCTTATTCTGTAACCTCCTGTGTAAGAAATAAATCTTTACTGACCTATAGCTTTCCAGTTTATCACATTCTCTGAACTTCTAGGCCCCTGTCATGAGGCAGTTTACCCCTCTATTGATATTGTTCAATTCCTTGTAGTATACCACTATTTTTAAAAAGTGGTTTCATCCCACATTTATTATCTTATATTCTTCTTTCTAGTCCAATCTCTATAATGCAAAGGCATTATTTAATCGACTCTTCTGTGTCTAGCACCTTTATTGGGGGAGATACACAGTCTCAAAAATATTACTTTTATAGCTCTTTAAGTCACACTGAAGTTTAACAACTGAACCATGACTTTAAAAGAGGATAGTACAAGCCCCATGCATATTTAATTACTAAATGTTGTATTTCAGATATCAAAGACTACAGTTGTTCTTAACTTCTCCAGTACAGGCACAGGTGCTGACAGCTTTAGAAAGTTTTCTGGGTCATTCTAACATGCAACCAGTGATGCAATACATTGTGCTGGAAAGTATCTACACTGATTGACAACTATGTGCTTCTAGGTAAATTAGGTTATCAAAATCACAGTTTTGTTTTACAATCACTAGATTGACATTTATAACACTTTGAAAATTATTCTCCCCTTGGAATCATCGTGACTTATTTAGATCTCTAAAATTGCTGAGACTCACTGTTTTGAAAAAATAGGATGAAAAATATAAAAACAGAGATAGGAAGAAACGGGACTTTCTTTAGTTCTTTAGTTACACATGCATGTGTGTATGTGCATACGTTTTCCCTTTTTTTGTATTTTGGAGGAGGAGGAGAGAGAGTTAACAAAAGCCAACTTAAAGGTTTTAACTTGAAATTATTAAAGCATTCAACTAATGCACACTTCAAATTAAATTCTGTGACTCTCTTTTTTGCACAATGTAACCTAATCATCTTAATTGTCTACTAAAAGAATTATTAAAAACATGTCTGGCTTTGACTGGATAGTCCATTTGGTTAGTGCATCATCCCAAAACACCAAGATTGTAGGTTCAATCCCTGATCAAGGCACATACAAGAATCACCAATGAATGCATAAATAAGTGAAACAAACATATCAATGTTTCTCTCTTTCTCTCCTCTTTTCTCTCTCTAAAATCAATCAATAAGTAAAAATTTTATAAAAACATGTCAGTTCCTCAAGATAGAAATTTTACATAAGAAAAGAGGGATAGAAAGAGAGCTTTCTAAAGGAAAAGAGCCACTGTTATTTTTTTCATCAGTAAGTACTTAGAAACTGAATTCCAATGTACATGTAAAATGTAATACGTAAGAGGAAAAACTGTTCTATGCTATATAATGCATAGCAATGTTAGCAAATATATAGTGGATATGCTATATTTATATTTGTTCTATTTTTTTAGACAAAAGTTTCCTGAATTATGTCAATAAAAATTGTGCTTGTTATTTTAGTCAATTTTATTCACTTCTTCCAAATCAAGCCCTGAAATTCAATTATCTTAAACCATCTGACTCCTACCTTCCTAAGAATAAGCACACCTGCAGAAGATCAAAGTTCTCATTGACCTTGGGAACACAGCAGTGTCAAAAGAATAATCTCATTTAGTAAAAAGAAAACCATATGCGAATCAACATTAACCACTCTTCGCCCACATCAGGGATGATGACTCCTTTGGCACCAGTCTGAATTTTGAGGTAAGGAATTTGGCCTGAGCTTCCCCAAGCTTAGCCAGGACAGATTAATAATGAGGTGCAACATTAGCTTAATCAGTTGCTCCACATTTCTGAATTTTTCTAAATATGTCTCTCATAAGTTTTTTTCAATAGAAATATAGCATGGATGTTTCTATGCATATTTTACTTCTGAGACCAGCACATTAGAAAAAGTTGAGCTTAGAGACTATGAGTAACAACACTTACTAACACTTTTATTGAGTGCCTACTCTGTGAGTATTTGAAGAGTTGGACATACTTGATTTCTAATATCCACAGTAATACCTTTAAAGTAACTATTATAATCCCCACTGTACAGATGAGAAAAGTAAGGCCTAGTGATTTTCCCAAATGCAGTGTAATTGCAGGGAAAACAAAATACTTATAATTCAATAATGTTTCATAAGCACTGAATCACATTTTCTACCTTCTGTTCTGTATTTTAAGAATAAACAGCTAACTTTTATTTAGTATTTACTATGTGTTAGGCACTGTTCTAAGTGCTTTATATGCATTAATTCTTTTAATATTTCTAATAACTGTGTAAGGAAAACATTGTATTACTTTCATTGTACAAGTGGTGAAACTAAGGCACAAAGAGGTCAAGTAACTTGTTTAAAGTCTCAAAGCTGACAAAAGGAGCATGATTCAACCCAGGCAATTAGTTTCAGATCATGTGCTTTTAACCAGGATGCTATAAAGTATTAATAGGTTCCAAATAGCCATTTTTAACATTTAGTTATTAAAATATACAACTACACACTACGACCATGTACATCAGGACTTATGATAACAAGAAAATATCAATGGGAGTGATTCTGGTTTTGATAAAAAGGAAGACTGTAATCCTCTTGCCAAAATTTGGGCAGGAGAGACTTAGCAAGACCCATTGTGCAGTATAAGTTGACTCCTGGGTATTTTCCAGCAGTCAAGAAATTTCAGAGTAACAAAGATTTGATCCTAAATGAAGGTGTTTCTGCACACCCCTTACCAAATCTCAATGGTACACCAAACAGAGAATGGGAGGATGTGTAGATAAATAATACTGCAGTGCTGGGAGGTGTGACACTTTACCTATACGTTTAATCAAGTTGCCTCCTCTGAGTGTTAGCATCACAATTGTGATGCTTGAAAATAAACATAATGAAACTTACTGGAAATAAATGCCTAGCACTTCCTAAAGGAGAAGAGTGAGATCTAACAGAGAAAATGTTTATAATCGTAGTTTCTGGTGGCATTGTCAAATTTGAAACAGAGGAAAAGAGATGGTTATCAATTTATCTCATGGGAACCGGTTGTGATGCAATGGCTTGAATTCAGAGATCTGCTCTACAAAAGCCATAAGACTTGTTAGCAAATAATAATTCCATTAAAATAAAATAGTGTCTGCAGATAAAAAAAATTGCAACATTCTTTTACCTAATAAAAGACCAATCATTCACTCTGAAGTCAATCATATGCAATGTCCAGATATTAAGTGTTGAGGTAACTTAGAAAAATGAAAACTCCTGGAGCTTTGGTGTTGTTTCCTTTTTCTACCCTGGTTTCTTTTACTCTCCTGGGAGTTCAGCCCAGGACAATTACAGGATTGCTACCATAGCAGCTGTCCCTGTTTCATGGTGCTGATTTTCTGCATGCAAAAATGTGGACTCCAGAGAGATATGATGGTGTGAGTTAACATTATGTCTGATTCCAGCCCTCTGAGAACACAGAGGGCTATTGTGTTATAAAAAAAAATTATACTGAGTAGAAGTTCTCTCCTTAGAATTTTGATTGTTATTCTTGATTTATTTAACCACTAATACTCTGAAATGAATTATTTATATAAAATTAATGAGGTATACACACAAATAACTTAAGGAATTTTTTTAAAGCCCTAGATTCTGATCTGTATATATAATTTAATAAATAAACAAAAAAAAAACAAGGAAAGTGTGACAGGTTTGGCATTTAAAGTGAGTGTATTGTTTTCTTAACATAAATAGAAAAAAATTTATATTCTCTCTCAAGCTATAAAACCTACTAAGATGTCTTAAAAAAAGAAACAATAACAACAACAAAATCCTTCCTTTTTTGGTCTTTTAGAATTTTCAGACCCATCTAAGAGCAAATCCTTTCTAAACTTGACAGTTTGTTACCCTCAAAGGAAGATTTTGATACAACCATTTAGAAACTTCAAAATACATGGTGTTTGATAATTAAGTACTCATTGTGACTACATTCAAAGGTTGGAATCACAATCTAATTTATTTTTCTTTTGAAATATAAATACTGCAACTTAGGTGGCATGGCACTACTGAAAATGGCTTGCCATATGCTTTTGATTTTATTGAGAGACGTGCCATCTGCCACCACATTCAATAATAGTTCCAAAAATTGTAGGAGAAGGACGCGGAGGAGGAGAGGTAAGAGGAGGAAGGAGAAGAGGACAGAAGATTGTGATCAAATACAAGAATGTTGCTCACGATGTGCAGTCTAGGATCTGGCCTGATACTCATTTAACTAACCTCCAGTCATGAAGTCAAAGCCAGACAATATCCTTCATTTTCCTGTAGACAGTAAACTGACTACAATGCAGTTCATTCAGCATAATTCTTGATATAGATTTGGAAAGAAGTCTTTGATATGAAAGTAAAATTCAAACATCCGAGGGCAATTTATATTTTAAAGAAGTTTTGGTCCAGCTACTGGAATTAAAATAACAAGAACTTGCTCATAGACAATTAATTTGTAAAAAATTTACTGCTTTCATGGAGGCGAGTGGAGAAAGAAGAAAATAAGAAATTAGAGACTGGGGGGCTCATATTTATGTTGAAGATAATATGTAAATCTATTTTGATACTATATTTTAACAAGTGTAAAATCAAGTATATATTTTAACTCTATATAATAAAATAACTATAATAAACCCCTTGAGATGATTCTCAAAAAACAGAATTAATTTTTCTAGGAAGCTTGAAAATAAAAATCTTTCTTAAATGACCAGACATTGAATGCCCTCACTGTCAATATTTTGCCAAGGAAATTTTAAAAAGCAAAATAATTGTAATTTTTACAGAAAAAAAATTAAAAATACCTCTGTGCTTATTTGGTTTTGCTTGCTTGAAAAAAGAAAAGATTCTAACACTATGGAGCCAATTTTGGCTGAGCAAATACCATATGAACAATGCAGCTGGATTTTGACCAAGGTTCTTCCTTGTCAAAGGGAGGAAAAAACAAAACAAAACATGTTACGAAGCTATAAAACTGTTTTTGAGAATAAAATGCAATTGTGTTTCAATAAATCTATAGACAATATTACAAAGTAGTCCTGTACCTAGCTTGTAAAGTTTATAAAAAATGTTTTACCCCAGATATCCAAGTGGAAAAATGTTTTTCAAATAATTGAATTTTCAGTACTCTTCTAAGAAGTAAAATTTGATGGATATATATGCAACTCCCCAAAAGTGACTAATTTGAAGAAATAATTCTATTTGACCTGCTGTAGATATTCCATGTCACCATTTATTGAAAAGTATTTAGTGGGCATCTAAAAAGGCATTACAAGGCCAGACCTGTGGTGGCGCAGTGGATAAAGTGTCAACCTGGAAATACTGAGGTCACCGGTTTGAAACCCTGGGCTTGCCTGGTCAAGGCACATATGGGAGTTGATACTTCCAGCTTCTCTCTGTGTCTCTCCTCTCTCTCTCTCTCTCTACCCCCCTCTCTCTCTGACTCTCTCTCTCCTCTCTAAAATGAATAAATTTAAAAAAAATAAATAAAAAGGCATTACAAGAAGTATAAAAAGAAGCTAAGCAATGCATGGCATTTATACATTGCTTTATAATTTATTTGTAATATGTTTTTACTTGCTTTCTCTGTAAAATTTAGTTTTCTATTTTATGGATAAGAAAATTCAGGCTTTTCCAGGTTTATCCCCTAGTCAAAATCCAATCACCAAGAAGAATTGGACTCAGAGGTAAACTTAGCTCTTATGAAGCCATATCAAAGCTTCTTGGATTCAAGCACCTTCTCTCTCAGCCAAAAATACACTCTTGTTTCACCTTCAGAGTGCAGTGTACAGTTCTGTAATGTCATGCTTTCCATCTTCTCTGAGTGGAAGTGCTTTGGAAGCAGTAACATTTTAAGGTGTTCTTAGCAACAGACATGTGTATAAATTAAAGATTTAAGAATTTACTAGGGAAAGTGAAGAGAGGTATCTTTATGTCACAATTTAACACAAGCTAGTTCTATGACAAGTTATACATGCATGAAATAAATACTAGAGCAAACAACATGTCATTGCTAATAATATCATACATGGCTATATTAGAGTTATAATTTGATTAGTACAATTAGACAGTTGGAAATTATATGGCAGGGATCATATGAAATAAATTTTGCACAATTTGCTTATCCAGATAAAAATGTGTGCATATAATTTACTAAAATTTGTTAGCTTAGCACAGTAGTATTACATAGAATTTTGAGTTTTAAAATGAATAATAATTCTGAAAATTCTAAAATTATTTGTGAAGAAGGTCTAATTTTAGAAACTTTTGTTGCTGTGGAAATAGAACTTGAAAGGTAAGGGACACTTCAAACATAGGGTGTCACCCAGGGAAAATCTTCAAAGGTAGTATGAGTGGAATAGTAATACAAGAACATTAAAGTAGGCCAAATTTCTTATAGAAAAAAATTAAGTTCTTGACTAATATTCATCTGAATCACATTACATCTACCACTCACAGAAATATATAAAGCTATTACAGAAAAAAAAGTAATGAGAGCTGAGAAAAGAAAAGGAAAGTGAAGAAGGTAATAAAAGTCTTATTCACAGTGCAATTCTTGGGGGATAAAATTGAATCATACCACCCTAGAGCTATGAGATTGTGGTTATGTCTAGTAGGGAGGACCCAACAGGCATGTGGATGGAGGGACTGAGTATAGTCAGAGACCCTGATCCATTCCCTGTCTATGTTAAGAAACCAGCCAGGAATTCCTAAATCACAGGGGAGTGCTCCTTTCACTTGCCAAGCTATGTTCAGAAAACTTTGTTTTCTGTGTGCTAATAAAATATTATTCAGAGTTCTCCATATAAAAATCATATATCAAATAAGAAGGTGAGATGGAATGACCTCCAAGGTCTCTTGTAGCTTTAAAAGATAATTTTAGGATAAGTAAAAAAGGTCTAAATGTATTTTTAATAAATAAAATAAAAAGTTAGAAATTTTTATTAAAAATCCATGAGTCAGGGACTCTTTTATTCAGAGGATAGGAGAATGGATAGCTCAATTTAGACAACCAAATTTCTGTTATGTTTGGAGTGCAACTTTTGTCTCTACATAATGAATGCAATCCTCTCAATTGATACTTGTTTTTAATTCCTTTTTTTCCCTCCATTTGGCAGTTGCTCTTTTTTTTTTTACTCGTCGGTTTAGGAATTTGTTTGGTTATTTTCTTCCACTTAATGACTATGTTTAAAAAAGTCTTTGGCTAGATGCCTAGAGGCTCTTGGGTGTTGGATGCCATATAAAAAAACTAATTACTCATTTCAGTGCCAATATCAGATCAGTGGCAATGAGAAGTTAGTTGACAAAAAAAAGTGAAAAATTTAACATTTTATAGTATGCTTTTATAAAATAAGTAAAAATATGTAAAAATAATAAAAATTATTTTATATTTTTATACATTTATAGTAGGGGAGGGGATGGTAGCAAGGGTATAAAGAGGTACAAATCAAACATAAGGTGACGGAAAATGAGTTGACTTTGGGTAATGGGTATACAACATAATCAACAGTTTCAATGCTACAGAAATGTTCACCTGAAATCTATATACTCTTATGAATCCATGTCACCCTGTTAAATTTAATTTTTTAGATAAAAATTTAAAAATATATATGTTTAATGTTTATTTTTTTCAAATGTTCTCAGACACAGTATTTCATCTGGTTATCAAAACAAATCTCATGTGCTGGACACTAGAGATATTGTCAACCACATTTTAGAAAATTAGGGAACACGCCTCAGAGCCATTATGCTGCCACAAATGTTTTTTAATTATTGGCTCAACAAATACTTACTGAAAACCTACTAATTGCCAGATGTCACAGAAGGAGTTCTAAGGTGACCAACCATCTCACTTTGTCCAGAGCTGAGGAATTTCCTGGGAGGCAGACTTTTAGTGCTAAAACAGGACTGTTTTGGGAAAATTGTGATGTTTTGTCATCTTAACAGCACATCATGGGGGTTCAAGTCATGAAAGAAGCTACATGCCAGATGGAGAACTCTCTCTCACTTACATTATCTTTCCTCCCTCAAAACCTTTTCTCTGGACCCCACTCCCAGCTCTCTACCAAAAGTTCTCTTCAGTGTTGCCAATAATCCCCTAAGTATCAAAAAGAACCTCCTGTTCCCCAACTGCTCAAAGCTATTTAACATTCAACTACCTGATATTCCCTTTGACTTCATGTTTTTCCCTTTGCCTTCTTCTTTTTTTTAGTAATGCCCTCCATTTTCCAATCTAAACTTCCATCATTAACCGCTGACACCCCAGTTTATATCCACAGCAGCAATATGAAACACATGGATGCATCTGGTGAAAAAAAAAAACCCATTCCACTGTCCATCCCACTAAGTATTCAAATGAACCAAATTTCCAAACAAAATGATTTTGTTTCCTCCACAGCCAATTCCTCTTCTCAACTCTGTTGTTCGGCCACACCCCTTGGTCCCCAGGTCTAAATCACAGTCATCATTGGTTCTTTTCACTGCCTCTACCGTGTCACCAGTTTTCACCAAGCAGTTCTTTAGAAAGTTTTTTCCATGTCCTCTCTTTGCCTTTCCTGCTGTTACCACTACAGCTAACTTCCTCTTTCTCTCTCTTGGATGCTGGTTCAGTCTCCTCGTAAACTGTACATCTCTCCCCACTCCCATTTCTTTCTTTCTTTATTTGAATGGAGTCCTACTGGTCCCAGATGAGAGTGCACTCTGGTCACTAGTCCTGCTCTGCTTCCCATGCACTACACTCACTAGTCAAAATAAAGTACTCTCCATGCAGTCCTTTTCTCTCGATGTTTTTGCATATGTTATTCTTTACATATGAAATATTTTTACTTGTCAAAAGGTTACTCATCTTTCAAGCCAATCTTAAAATTTCAAAGTTTCATAGATTTTGTTTTTTGTAGTTCCAAAAAGATGTCAGCACTGCTTCCTTTGAACTCATTTCACTTGTACTCCTGAATAACTTACCTCACCTACTTTATATTATAATTATTTGTATCCTTTTCTTAGTCTTCCAACTACTGTGTACAGCTTGAGACCCACTTGGTGTCTTGCTCATTCCAGAATCCCGCAGACATTAATTAAGTTTCTATAAAAGATTGAATTGTCTAACTTCTCTCCCAACTCCAGCTTTTTTTTTTTTAATTTTATTTTTTTAATGGGGTGACATCAATAAATCAGGATACATATATTCAAAGATAACAAGTCCAGGTTATCTTGTCATTCAATTATGTTGCATACCCACCACCCAAAGTCAGATTGTCCTCTGTCACCTTCTATCTTGTTTTCTTTGTGCCCCTCCCCACCCCTATCCCTCTCCCATTCCCCCCTCCCCCCCATAACCACCACACTCTTGTCAATGTCTCTTAGTTTCAGTATTATGTCCCACCTACGTATGGAATAATACAGTTCCTGTTTTTTTCTGATTTACTTATTTCGCTTCGTATCATGTTATCAAGATCCCACCATTTTGCTGTAAATGTTCCGATGTCATCATTTCTTATGGCTGAGTAGTATTCCATAGTGTATATGTGCCACATCTTCTTTATCCAGTCATCTATTGATGGGCTTTTTGCCAACTCCAGCTTTAAAAATGCATTTTGGACATTTGAAATATACTGTGATTTCAACAAATAAATAATTTACACATAGACATTATTATTTTTTAAAAATGAAACACCCAAGGATTATCCAACATGAATGCTACGTTTCTGAGTACAGAGGCACTCCCGCTACCAGCACGACCTGAGTGCAAATGTTTGTACACACATGTTGTTGGCCCGGCCAGCTCCTTATCAGCTCCTCTTGCAGAAAGGGCTGCAGAGAAGGAGACCCATTTCAGGATGGGCAATCACTTGCATTCAGAAAATAGATTTTAACTGAGTAATTTTTCAGATGTTTAAAACTGAATTGGTATCACACTGCAGAAAAAATTCTTGTTGGGGGGCCTGAATTGTTTCTACCTGTTTAGAGGGGGCCACAATGTAAGTATGCAATCCATGAAATTTGGGAATTATAAAAGTTTGGCTTTTTAGAACAGTCCCAAAAGAAACCCCTCAAGTAAAGAGTTTTACTTAATTAACTTGGAATCAACTAAAATTTTGATTCCAAGGTTCATCATACTACATACAGTATTTGCGAAGTCTTTCCAAAGACAATTTCAAAAATAGCAAAATTGAAGAAAGCTAGTCATTGTTCATATTTTCCAAATATTCTCCTAAAGGCTTTGAATTTGCATCTGAAGGAAGAAACAAGAGACTGATGAGAGGAAAATCATACTATAGCTCACTTTATTTAGTCACTGTCCCCTCCTCTTTAACGCAGTTGGCCATTAAGTTCCTTCAGCCATGAATGAACACTTCAGGGACTGCTACTTCAGGCAATGCTGTCAGCGCCCAGAAGACTGAGACTTCCTCTTGCATCTTTATTACAGCTGACTTATTCCCTTGTTGTGAGAGGGTTATATCAAGGAAAGGGGGAGATGAATTAGTGACCAATGCATCCGACACCCAATATCTGCTACTTCAGATTTGGGGTTTGATTGAATGTCTCTATCAGAGAGTTTGAGAAAACAAAGTCTTTAATCTTTTTTAAAGAAATGTATGCCCTGATTCATGATTTACCTTCTCTGGCACTTTTATTATTCAGAACAATGGGCGTCTTTTAGCTGTGCAGTATTTTGGCTTTTTTCTTTCCTCTCACATTTATAAACAAAAACATTCTGTTTGATAACTCAAATGAGGATAAAACAAAAGTAATACATGGCACTAAGACTGCAAAACAGTTATATTATCATTGTCATTTTTTTTAAAAATAAAGGATATACTATAGAAAGAAAAATAGTCCTCATTTTTGTATTTGGATAATAATATGAAATTGGTTCATTAAAATGATCTGTTGTGTGGATGCATTGGAGTCATTATCTCTTTAAACTTCAATGTATATAAAATTTTATATAAATCAGTTTATGAACCATTAGGGCCTCCACTCTGCACAGCCCCCAGATATAGCAGTGAGCAGGGGACCTCCCTCCCTCCTGTGCTCCATGGATATGGGTGCCCTGGCTTAGAGCTTCCCTTTTCCAAGAGACAGGGCACCTTTTTCTCAACACCTAAAACACCATCTGCTCTTAAACATTTTCTGGCACTGCACTGGCCCACAGAGATAACTTTTTTCTGACATCAAGGAAGTCACCGTGTAAGCCAGCTGCAGGTTGGCCTTGCAGATCTAATGTATGTTTCCAGAGGAAGGGTGGAAACAGAATGCAACCAGGGGTAAGCAGGTTTTTACTAATAGAAAGAAAAAACGTCACACAACAGTTTTACCCATCCAGCATTTATTTGTATTGAAAGTCAATTGATGGCAAAAAGGGAGATTGGGAGGACACTTGGAATTCTGGCCAAAGGTATTCAGAAGGGTACATGCAACTGGGGAAGGCATTGTGGGATGAATGGGTCCTCAGGAGAAGGAGATACAGCATATTTAAATCACCCAGTACACAGTCACCACTGGGAAGACAAGTGGAAAGGAAGAAGCCAGTGATTACCATGAAATGAAATGGACCTTGGTGAGGTATGTCAAAGGTGGAATAGGACATCTAAATTTGAGATGGTACTTTAGGATGAGGACACATCATGAGTTTAATAGAGAAATCCAGGAAAAAACATAAGTTAACAAAGACCTGTCCCTACTGTGAGGTTGTCTTTGGAAGGAACAAACCAAGCTAACTGTTTTCTTCTTCAACTCCCCGTGGATGCTGATATAGAAAATCAACTGCTGGCCAGAAATCCTGCTATGACTCCATGGTCTCTGCCTTTATCTGGTGTTCAGTGACTCCCAGTAATACTGGTGTGGCTCTCTTTCAATTGGGACTCTTACAATGTCTTCACTCTGCTCAGTCTCTGACCCCTCCACCTTCCCCTTTACTTATCATAGATGTTAACTGACATTTACAGAGAAATTGAAGATGAGCTGCCAACACTTTCCTCTACTGTAAAAGGTCCTCTTGATAAAGAGCTGAATGAAGTGACAGGTGCCTGTGCTCTTCGAACTTACTTGCCTGAACAGGATGACCTGTATCCACATTCTCTCTTACTTTCTTTCCATCTATGTTATTAGATTTTTCTTATTGAATCTTATTAGGGTGATGTAGAGCCTATGTTTTATTTTATACCCTACAAGACTTTCTCAGCAATTTTTAAATTCTCTCTTCTTATTCTTCATATTCTGTTTATCCTTCTTACCAGCTTGTAATATTCAGTTTTCTTTATTAAAAATTCTTTTTCAGCTTCTGATTACTGGTTTCTCTCTTTAATCCTCTTCTTCACAGTTTTTATAAACACTTTCCTGGCTCTTGGCATACTCACTTCCTCACCTTCTACTACACAACTGTTAAACATCCCCACTAGATGCACTAAATTTAATGGATATCTTTTAGGTCTTATCTCTCTGACTCCTCGGTAGCATTTTAAATGTTAAGCAAACTTTCCTACATTAAAGATTTTCTTCTTTGGGCTTTTAACACAACACAACTCTGGGGTTTTTTTCTCTTAAATTCTGGCCACAGATGCTCATTCTCTTTGTGAGCTGCTCTGCCTGGACTTCTGCTAAATGCCAGTGTCGTGTCAGGCCCCACCTCTTTCCACTCTGTACACTTCCCCTGGGTGAGCCCAACAGGAAAATGGTTTCAGTTATTTTACCTGGCGGAGTTCAAACCTTAATGCACATAAAAATAAACTGGAAAATCTCATTTAGTAGATACAGGGTGAGGCCAAGTTTAGTATTTTAACAAGCACTAAGGCAATTCCTGGAAAAGTAGTCACCACAGTTAAGCACTGAATTTAACTATAATTCTAAAATAGCATGAATTGTATCTGTCTTACTCATCATGATGAGCCTAGAAAGGTATCTAATAAAGAAAAGTATTCTTTTCATGTTTATAGAATAAATGAATGTATATATGAGTGACTCCCATATATCCAGTTGACCTTTCATTTTACATTTCCCACCAACCCCCAGACTCAGTGACTAGCCCCATCATCCGTTGATAATGAATCAGAAACCCTGATTTCTCCATCTGCCTCCATCCACCATCCACTTTATTAGTAAGCGTATCTACTTCATTTCAATATTATAATGTCTTACAAAACCCTCCACTAATTTCTATCAACATTGTCAATGTTCTAGTCCAGGCCACCATTATTTCTGACCTGGATCACTTTAATGTTCTTCTAATAGTCACACTGCCTCTATTCTTAGTCAAGTAATTTGAGACAAAAATTACATTATTAGAGCCTAAACACATCAATATGACTTACGTGGTCCTGTGTGAGACGGTCTCTGCTTGACTTAACAAATTTATTTTCAACATTTCTTTACCCCATTCTATGCTCTACTCATAATAAATTTTGAGAATTATTTTTCTTGCTTTTGATTCTAATCATGTTCCCTTTTACAAAGACATTAAAACATTTTATTTAAATATCAGGTCCAAGGGGGAATTTTATTTTATGTCTCATCTATATAAGCTATTTAGTTTTATACATTTATACTCTAAAACACAGCTCCCAATTCTCATTTTCAGCCTTTGTTAATTTAATCTAGTGTCTTTGATTTTGATTATTATTACATTAAACAAGTATTGCATTATTAATTTCACATGATACATCATTTATTTCAAGTATAATTTTTGAAATTTAAATTATTTCCATAAAAATATTTTTTTCAACTATTCTCTGGTTTTAGTGAAAATATTTTAGCACTTTGATGCTTCATCTCTCATTCTATGGAAGCATATCACTAAATAACTTTTCAAGAATATTGATAAATAATATATTTTCTTAGTCCTAATAAAACCCAGAATTATATTTTTTGTTACCAAAATAACAATAGGACTATTAGATAAAATAGTATTAGCTTCTCAGTAGTATTTTTTAACATTCACTTTGTATCAGACAACATGAGACCAAACTGAATTTTCTTTTTTTGAAGGTAAATTACATTTGTCTGCTTAGATACTTATAATATATTTTAATCTATGTGGTTCAGTGTTTTAATTCTGTGATTAAGTGGGGATATAATTATATTGAATATTTTTTGGAAGAGAGTAAAGTTTTCTGATCCTTACTGAATGCTGACTCCCCCACAAAACACCAAATCCTAATAATTTGGTATGCCTAATAATTTTTGTCAATATCTTCCAAATGATTGAAAATTGTCTCCATTCTTTTTTTAATATAAGAGAAAAAATTTTCCTTTGTAATAATTTTAAATATACAAGGAAATATATCAAATATGGTACAGAGTTCCCATTGATCCCTCTACCACTTTCATTTGTTTTTATCATTCTACTTTATCATAGTATGTGAAATAAATAGTAGTACATTACTAAACCAAAGATTTTATTTCAATTTCATCATTATTTTTTATTAATGACATGTTTCTGTTCTAGGATCCAATCCAGGATATCACATTTTATTAGGAAGTTATGTTTCCTTGGTCTCCTCTGGGCTTTAATAGTTTCTGTCTTGGCTTTTTTTTTTCTTTTTTCTTTATGTCTTTGAAAAAATTGAGGACTGACAGGTGTCCTGTAAAATATCCCCCCAATCTGGGTTTGTATTCATCAGAGAAACAGAACTACTATTGATGGATAGGTAGATCAATGGGTGGATAGGTGGGTGTGTGGGTGGGTGGATGAATGGACAGTCAGATATAGATAGATAGATAGATAGATAGATAGATAGATAGATAGATAGATAGATAATATATAGATGATAGATAGCAAGAAATTGGCATTATGCTTATGAGAACTGACTAAACAAGTCCAAAATCTATTGTGCAGGCTACCATGAATTGTAGTCTGGAAACTCCCAGGCAAGAGCTGACACTGCATTCCAGAATTTTTCTCTCTCAGGAAAACACCATTTCTCTTAAAACTTGTCAACTGATTGAGTCAGATAAGACCCTCCTAGATTATTGACAATACTCTCTTTTACTTAAAGTCAGTTGATTATAGAGGTTAATCATATTTACAAAATATATTCACAATAACACCTGGATTAGTGTTTGTTTAAATAACCTTGTACAAAAGTTTAGAAAAGTTGACACAAAAAACCTAACCATCACACTGGAGTTATAGATTATTGGAAAGGATACAACAGAGATACATCACATTATATCAGGTGGTCTACAATATTCACATAACATCATTGTGATGTTAATTCTCACCACTTGACATTTGCCAGGTTTCTCCATAATAAATCTATCATTGTTACAATGTCCTACACTATTTGGAAACTAGTTGTAAAGTCTAGACCATTCTAGAGAGTGGAAGGAATTAAATTCTACCTTCTGTTCATATAATGAAGGCTATCTACATGTATTATATGTAATTCTTCTATAAAAAATAGTTAATTTTCTTTATTTCTTTATTCAATCACTTATTTTTGTCAGTAGAACTAACAATAGGACTCAAATTACAATCTAATACTACTCTATTTTGTTCCTCAGTTCGTTCCAGCTCAGCTCTAGCTGGGTAGCTCAGTTGGTTGGAGCATTGTCCTGATGCAAAAATATTGCAGGTGTAATTCATGGTCAGGACACATACAAAAATCAACCAAAGCACATACAAATAGGTGAAGCAAGAAATCAATGTTTCTCTCTCTCTCATTCTCCCTTCCTCTCTCTAAAATAAATAAATAAATAAATTTATATATAATCAATATATTTTAAGATATCCCTGGCTGCTTGGCTCAGCAGTAGAGCATTGGCCTGGTGTATAGAAGTCCCAGGCTTAATTCCCAATCAGGGCATACAGGAGAAATGACCATCTGCTTCCCTCCCCCTCCCCCTACCTCTTCTCCTCTCTATATCTCTCCTCCCCTCCACAGTCATGGAACAGTTGAAGCAAGATGGCCCCAGGCACTGAGGATGTCTCCATGGCCTGACCTTAGGTGCTAAAATAGTTCGGTTGTAGAACAATGAGGCAGTGGCCCCAAATGGGGAGAGTATCACCAGGTAGGGGGTTTGCCGGGTGGATCCAGGTCAGGGCGCATGCAGGAGTCTGTCTCTCTGCTTCCCTGTCTCTCACTTAATAAAATAATAAATAAATAAATAAATAAATAAATAAATAAATAAATAAATAAATGTTAAAAAAATGTTTTAGCTCTGGCCATTTGGGACCTTTTCAAGTTTGTTTCCATGTTTCTTTGACATGCCCCATCCTTTTGCTGTTTGAGAATGTTCTTACTTTGTGGTACTTGAAAACAGTCCAGGCTCAGGCCCTGGCTTGTTAGGTCAGCAGCAGAGTATCAGCCCAGCATGTGGAAGTCCCAGGTTTGATTCTTGGCCAGGGTACACAGGAGAAGCACTCATCTGCTTCTCCATCCTTCCCCCTCTCCTTTCTCTCTTTTTCTCTCTTCCCCTCCCGCAGCCAAGGCTCCATTAAAACAAAGTTAGCCTGGGCACTGAGGATGGCTCCATGGCCTCCCCCTTAGGTGCTAGAATGGCTCCTATTGCAATGGAGCAATGGCCCAAATGGGCAGAGCATTGCCCCTTGGCGGGCATGCCGGGTGGATTCCTTTAGGGTACATGTAGGAGTCTGTCTGTCTGCTTCCCCCATCCCCCTTCTCACTTTGGAAAAATACAAAAAAAAAATAATTAAATAAATAAAATAAAAATACTCCAGGCTCAGATTGCATTTTCTATGCTCTATTCTAGAATCAGTCATTTCTCCAAGGAGCTCTGATGCTTTTATTGGGAACAGTATTTAGAAAGCAAGATTTGGGTTTAGGGTATGTTGCTACTGGAATGTCACAGCCTCTAGGCCTTCTCAGAGGACAAGACTAGGTATATATGTACTTATATTAACCCATATATCTTTACTAGTTGCTATGTTTATTCAGTTGCATCTATATTAAAATGAATCTTAGTGTATAACAAAGCCTCCATTCTAATAAAGTGTGCAGGATTCATTCTAGACTTTCTTGTTTATCTGTAACTTCTCTCTCTAACAGTGAGAAACTTGGTTATTTCAACCTAACAGTCATTTAGTTATTTGTCCAAACCCAGTATACATGTAAAGCAGTTCAAGAATGTTTAATCCATACCGCCATGAAAAACAAATTTTCCAACTAGATTATTGTGTTTATTCAGTTTTCATTTCAGTTTTCATATTTTTTTTAGGTTTTCTTTAGTTTGTATACATTAAACTTCACACTTTGTTATAAATAATTTATGAATTTTGACAAATTGAGTTATGTAACCATCACCCTCAGACCATACAGAACATTTTCTTCATCCTAAAATGTCCCCTGTGCATCTTTTAGGGAGACAACCACTTCCACTACCATCATATGCTGAAGTTTTAAATATTATTTGTACTTTTTATTCTTTTATATGTTTATGATTATTTTATTGTAAAATTACAGGGGAAGCTCAAATGAGATACATGAATCAATGGGCATCTGTGCATTCATTCTATTTTGAACAAGTATTTAACAAGCTCTTCATTTTACCATGCATTTTGATGGGTGTAAAGAATACAAAGAAGAATATTCCCTTATTAATGGTAATGCTTGTTTTAGTTAGTATACTTAAACTTTCAATTAATTTATTTCTTCCTAATTGACATGTTAAGATTTAGTTGAAAAATAAGATTGATTGATTTAGGTATTTATTTATTTATTGTGGGGAGGAGCTGCCCAGTCTAACTTTCACTCAGGCGCTCTCTCCAGGAGCTGCCACCTAGCCCCACCTGAACAGCTGGGCCTGGAGGTGTCGTGGCCCCAGCAAAATCAGAGTTTATTGAGACTCTGAACCAGACCACATATTTTGCATGCATTGTCTCATTTAACTAACTGTTTCTCCCATTCCCCCACTGCACCTTCTTTCCTCTTTCATAACCATCAGTTTGCCTTATATAACTATGGGTCTTTTTCTGTTTTATTTATTCATTTCTTTTTTTAGGTTCCAAATATAAGTGAAATCATATTGTTTTTGTCTTTCTCTGTCTGGTTATTTTTCTTACTCTAACACACTCTAGGTTCATTTATCTTGTTGCAAATGGCAAGATAGCAATCCTTTTTATTGCTGAGTAATATTCCATATATATATGCCATATCTTTTTTTTTCAGGATGTTATAATTTTATTTTAGCTCAACATTCTACATAGATATTCTGCCATTGCAAGTGACAAGAGTTTGTTTCCTTTTTCTATTTTTAATTTAGAAAATTAAATTCAACAAGGTAATATTGGTCAATCAAAGTACATAGATTTAGAGAAAATATCTACACATCCTTAGGACAATCGATTATGTTATATACCCATCACCCAAAGTCAAATCATCCTCTGTCACCCTATATATTTTTTCTCTTTAAGTCCCTCTCCTTCCTCCCATACCACTCCCTCTCCAACCTTCCCTTCCCCCTGGTAACCACTGCACCCCTGTCTATGTCCATCAGTCTCAACTTTGTGCCCCACCTATGTATGGAATCATACAGTTCTTAGCTTTCTCTGATTTACTTATTTAATTCAGTATAATGTTATCAAGGTCCATCCATGTAGTCATAAATGATACTATGTCATCATTTCTCATGGCTGAGTAGTACATTGTATATATGTACCACATCTTCTTTATCCAATCCTCTATTGAAGGGCATTTTGGCTATTTCCATGTCTTGGCCACCATGAACAATGCTGCAATAAACATGAGGGTGCATGTGTCTTTATGTACCCATGTTTTCAAGTTTTGTGGGTATATACTCACAAAAGTAGAGAGATTGCTGGGTCATAGGATAGTTCTATTCTTAATTTTTGGAGAAACCACCATACATTCTTTCATCATGGTTGCACTAATTTATGTTCACACCAACAGTGAATGAGGGTTCCTTTTTTCCACAGCCTCTCCAGCACTTGTTACAGTATTACCTATTTTGTTGATAATAGCTAATCTAACAGGTGTGAGGTGCTATCTCATTTAGATTTGATTTGCATTTTTCGAATGCTTAGTGATGATGAGCATTTTTTTCACATATCTGTTGGCCATTTGTATTTCTTGGGAGAAGTGTCTGTTCATGTCCTCTTCCCATTTTATTATTGGATTGTTTGTTGCTGAGTTTTGTGAGTTCTATATATATTTTTTATATTAGTCCCTTATCTGAGCTGTTGTTTGAAAATATCATCTCCCATTTAGTTGGTTGCCTATTTGTTTTGTTGACAGTTTCTTTTGCTGTGCAGAATCTTCTTAGTTTGATGTAGTCCCATTCATTTATCTTTGCCTTTACTTCCTTTGCCTTTGGCATCAAATTCATAAAATGTTCTTTATGGCCAAAGTCCATGAGTTTAGTACCTATGTTTTCTTCTATGTAATTTATTGTTTCAGATCTTATATTTATTTCTTTGATCCATTTTGAATTAATTGTTGTGTAAGGCATTTTGAATTAATTGTTGTGTAAGGAGATAAACTATAGTCAAGTTTTATTCTTTTGCATGTGGTTTTCCAATTCTCTCAGCACCATTTATTGAAGAGGCTTTTCTCCATTGGTGTTTTTTGCTCCTTTATCAAAGATGATTTGACCATATATATATGACTTTATTTCTGGGCTCTCTATTCTGTTCCATTGGTCTGTGTGTCTATTTTTCTGCCAGTACCATGCTGTTTTGATTATCGTGGCTCTGTAGTATAGATTGAAGTCAGGTATTGTAATGCCTCCAGCTTTGTTTTCTTTCCTGAGAATTACTTTGGTTATTCAAGGGTTTTTGTGGTTCCATATAAACCTGATATTTTATGTTCCATTTCTTTAAAAAAACGACATTGGATTTTTGATGGGAATTGCATTAAATTTGTTTATTGTTTTGGATAGTATGGCTATTTCAACTACATTTATTCTTCCTATTCACAAACAAGAAATATTTTTCCATTTCATTGTCTTTTTCAATTTATTTTAATAATGCTTTGTAATTTTCAGTATATAGGTATATTATATTATTTGTTATGTTTATTCCCAGGTATTTTTGTTGTTGTTGCTACTGTAAAAGGGATTATATTTTTTAGGTATTTTTCTGAGGTTTCATTGTTGGCATATAAGAAAGCAATAGACTTCTGTATATTAATTTTATATACTGTGACCTTACTCTAATGGTTTATTGTTTCTAATAGCTTTTCTATGGAGTCTTTGGGGTTTTCTATATACAGGATCATGTCATCTACAAAAAGTGAAACCTTTACGCCTTCTTTACCGAATATAAATGCCTTTTATTTCATTCTCTTGTCTGATTGCTCTGGCTAGAACTTCTAGCACTATGTTGAATAGGAGTGGAGAGAGTGGGCAACTTTATCTTGTTCTTGATTTTAGAGAAAAAGTTTTCAGTTTTTTACCACTTGATATTATGTTAGCTGACAGTTAATCATAAATGGCCTTTATTATGTTGAGGTATTTTTTTTCTGTATCCATTTTGTTGAGTGTTTTAAACATAAAATGATATTGTATTTTATCAAGTGCCTTTTCTGCATCTATTGATAGGATCATATGACTTTTATTCTTTGTTTTGTTGATATGGTGTGTTATGTTAATCATTTTACATATGTTGAACCATCCTTGTGTTTCTAGGATGAATCCCACTTGATCATGACAAATTACTTTTTTGATTTGATGTGTGTGTTGTATTTGATCTGCTAGTATTTTGTTTAAGATTTTTGCATCTGTATTCATTAGAGATACTGGTCTATAGTTTTCTTTTTTTGTGTTGTCCTTGCCAGGATGTGATATGGCCTCATAAAATGTGTTTGGAAGTATTGCTTCTTCTTCAATTTTTTGGAAGACTTTAAGAAGGATGGGAACCAATTATTTTTTGAATGTTTGGTAGAATTCACTAGTATATTCTTCTGGCCAGGACTTTTATTTTGGGGGAGGTTTTTGATAGTTGTTTCTGTTTCCTCCCTGCTTATCAGTCGATGTAGGCTTTTTACTTCTTCATGATTCAGTCTAGGAAGATTGTCATTGTTCTAGGAGTTTATCCATTTCTTCTAGATTGTTGAATTTGGTGGCATATAATTTTTCATAGTATTCTGCGATAATTCTTTATATATCTATGACATCTGTGGTAATTTCTCATCTTTCATTTTGGATTTTGTTTATATGAGTCTTTTCTCTTTTTTCCTTAGTGAATCTTGCCAGGACTTTGTCAATTTTATTGATCTTTTCAAAGAACCAGCTCTTTATTGTACTTTTTCTATAGTTTTTCTATTCTCTATTTCATTTATTTCAGCTCTAATTTTTATTATTTTCATTCTTCTGCTGGTTTTGGTTTGCCTTTGTTTTGTTTTGTTTTTTTCTAGTTTCTTAAAATGTGATGTTAGGTTTTTTACTTGGGCTCTCTCTTGCTTTTTTATATAAGCATATAAAGATATAAACTTCTCTATTATTACTGCTTTTGCTGCATCCCAGAGATTCTGTATGTTGTGTTGTCATTTTCATTTGTCTGTATATATCTTTTGATTTCTTCTTTTATTTCTTTTTTGACCCATTCATTTTTTAGAAGTTTGTTGGTTAATTTTCACATTTTTGTGGATGTGTTTACTTCTTTTTTGCAGTTGAATTCTAGTTTCAAAGTCTTATGGTCAGAGAATATGCTTGGTATAATTTCAATCTTTCTGAATTTGTTGGTGTTGGTTTTGTGGCCCAGCATACGATCTATTTGAGAATGTTTCATATACACTGAAGAAAAATATATACTCTGACATTTTGGGATAAATGTCCTATAGATTTTTATAATGTCCATTTGTTCTAGTGTTTCACTTAAGGCCAATATTTCTTTATTGATTTTCTCTTTGGATGAACAACCTAAAGCCATCAATGGTCTATTGAGGTCTCCAAGTATTATTATATATTTTTTTTGGTTTACACTTTTAGATCTGTTAGTAGTTGTCATATATTTTGATGCTCCTTGGTTTGGTGCATCTATATTAAGGAGTGTTATGTCTTCTTGATACACTGACCTTTTATCATTATGAAATGTCCATCCTTGTCTTTGGTTGTCTTGTAGACAGCATTGTCAGATATGAGTATAGTTAACCCTGCTTTTCTTTGGATATTATTTGCATGGAGAGTCATTTTCTAACCTTTCACTTTGAATCTATTTTTATCTTTGTAGCTTAGATGTATCTCTTGAAGGCAGCATACTGTTGGGTTTGCTTCTTGATTCAATCTGCTACGTGCCTCTTTATTGGTGAGTTCAATCCATTTACATTTAGTGTTATTATTGACACTTGAAGATTACCTATTGCCTTTTATTATATACTGCTTTCTGATAGCTTTGTGTCCTATTTGGCTCTTTTTTGTTTTTCTGTCATTTGTTTTTGTTTGGTGGTGTTCCATATTTCTATCTTCTGTTTGTTCTTTTTTAAGCTATGTGTTTCAGTAGTGGCATTTTCAGGGGTGGTTACCATTAGGTTATTAGAAGAAAAATTATCATAATTATTAAATTCCATTATTTCATGAGTGCTTCTGTCCTCCATCCTTCTATGTTACTGCTGATCTTTATCCTCTCCCCTTTTATGTTATTGTTGTCACAGATTATCCTTGTTTTTATTGTGGTTTTGTTTAAAAATTTTTACTTGTAATTTTGTCTTATTCTGTTTTTTGTATTTGGTTGTATAACTCCCTTTAGTATTTCCTGTAGTGGGGGTTTTCTGGTGATAAATTTCCTCAGCTTCTCTATGTCTGTAAATGTTTTTATTTCCCCTTCATATTTGAAAGATAAGTTTGACGGATATAGTATTCTTGGTTGGTAGTTTCTCTCTTTCAGTACTTTAAATGTTGTGGTCCACTCTCTTCTGGCTTCTAGAGTTTCTGCTGAGAAATCTGATTATACACTAATGGGCCTTCTTTTATATGTTATATCCTTCCTCTCCCTAGCTACCTTGAGGATTCTTTCTTTGTCATTGATTTGTGATAATTATTATGTTGTGCCTTGGAGTAGGTTTTTTTTGGATTGAGGTAACTTGGAATTCTGTTTGCTTCTTGGATTTGAGGCTCTAACTCTTTCCTCAGGCTTGGGAAGTTCTCATCAATTATTTGTTTCAATATGTTCTCTATTCCCTTTTCCCTTTCTTCCTCTTCTAATATATCCATTATTCTTATATTGCTCTTCCTGATGAAGTCAGACAATTCTTGTAGGGCTTTTTTATTTATTTTTTTTAATTTGTGAGTCTCTCTCTTCTGCTCTCTGTAGTATCCCTAGTTGCCTGTCTTCAGTGTCACTGATTCCATCCTCTATCTGGCTTGTTCTATTGACTAAGCTTGTTATCTCATTTTTCAGTTTATGTATTGAGTTTTTAATCTCTTGTTTTTTTATAATTTCAATTTCCTTGGTGAAGTATTCTTTTTGCTCATTAGGTTGTTTTTTGAGCTCACTAAATTGCCTTTCAATGTTTTCTTGTATCTTATTATTTTTAGAGCTTCAATTTTAAATTCTCTATCATTAAACTCTAAGGTTTTCATGTAATTGAGACTTTTTCCTGGGGATTTTTTCATTTTCTATTTGAGCTATGTTTCTGTCTTGTATACCCATATTTGATATTTTTTCCTTGATGGCATTTGTGGGTGATATTGTTAATAACCCCAATAAGAGATAGTTATTTCTTTTTCTGGCAGGGGGCACTGCATTACAAGATTTGCCTCTGTGAAATTCTTGGGTGATCTATTAAGGCCTAGTTGTTGCCTTTGTAATGATGAAGGCAGAGTCGTAGCATTGATAGGAGGGGCTTATTGATAGGGCTTTGCAACTTTATGATACAGGCACTGTCTGACCAGGAGTCCTCTAGGTCCCTCCCCCCAGGTCTCCTTGTTTCCAGGTGCCCCTGCCTCTCACAGGAGAGAGCAGCCTGGAGATCTAGTGGAGGTGAGTCTGCCACCACTGCTGTCTTCACAGCAAGGGGAGCAATGAGGAACCAGGAAGCTGGGTTGACAGAGTCCAGTCCCTCCTCCAATATCACTCTAAGCTTTCCAAGCACAGCCCTGGGCTGGGCCGGGGGTGCATGCCACAATCCTGCGTCCCTGAGTTTTAGGAGCAGCTGCAGCAGAGATCACAGATCAGAGGCTTCCCATCCACACACACTGAACTCTCTCCAGCAAGCTTCAGAGCTGGTGGTGCACAGATCCCAGATCCCAGATCAAACATGTCTGGCGCCACAAGGCTAAATTGTGCCTGTCGGTAGGCAGATCAAGCGCGCCCCAGTGTTCTGTGGACCGATCTCCACAAGCAATTTGCCTGCAGTTCTTGGGAGCTTGCCACTAGCTTTGTGTGTACCCCATGCCTATAATATCTCAGCCCTTCAATCATAGGTGCAGCAGATGCTGGGAAGCGGCTCTGCTCCCCATTCTTAGTCATGGCCCCTTGCTCTGCTCCTTCCCCCCGGACTGTCCACTGGGCTCCTCTGGGTCTGAGACAAAGCCTGTGCAAACAGTGCCTCCCTTCTGTGAAGCAGGAGAGAGACTCAGTCCTCTGGCATTATTTTTTCTTCTGTGCTTTGGCCCACCTTCTTGTGTGATCATACCTTTGTCTATCTGGTGTATGTATATTTCAGTTTCATCTGGGGTTTTTTCTCTGCATATAGTTGTAGAATTTGTTAAAATTTCAAGGTGAGAGATGAGGAGTATCTCTCAAGGTGCCATTTCTCTCATGCCATATCTTATTTATTTACTCATCTACTGATGAAGACATAAGTTGCCTTAATAGCTTGGCTATTGTAAGTAATACTGCAATGAACATAGAGATGCAGACATATTTTCCAATTAGTGGGGTTTTTTCTTTACATAAATACCCAGAAGTAGAATTGTTGCATTATATGGCAGCTTTTCTGTTTTTAATTTTTTGAGGAATCTTCATACTGTTTTCCACAGTGGTTACACCAATTTACATCCCCACCATTATTGGTAGGAACTCTTATACACTATTGTATAACAGTTATCTTTACCCCACATCCTTACCAGCATTTGTTATTTGTTGATTTTTTTTTTGGTGATAGCCATTCTGACAGGTGTAAGGTAATCTCATTGTGGTTTTAATTTGCATTTCTCAGATGATTAGTGATGAGCACTTTTTTATATGTCTATTGGCCATTTGTATGTACTCTTGTAAAAAATGTTTATCCAGATCTTCTGCCTATTTTTAAAAGTTTGATTTATTTTTGGTGTAAAGTCATATGAGTTCCTTATTTATTTTGGATCTTAACCCTTTATTAGATTTGTCATTTGTAAATATCTTCTTCCATGTAGCAGGTTGTCTGTTTTGTTTTGTTGATGGTTTCCTTCACTGTGCAAAAACTTTTTTATTTGATGTAGTCCTATTTGTTTATTGTTCCTTTGTTTCCCTTGCTCCATAAGAAATACCTAAAAAGATATTGCTGAGAGCAATGTCACAGAGTTTACTGTCTATGTTTTCTTCTAGGCGTGTTATGGTTTCAGGTCAGAGGCTTTATTTTAAAAAATCAATAAGGGTCACAAGAATGCTTAATGTCACATCAATAAGGATTATTACGAAAAAAATAAGACAGCCTTTATGAACTATACTTGCTCTAAGTAATGATAATGATGTGTCTAATTCAATGTTTTAAAACAATTCTAAACTAAATTTAGTAATTTAAAATGAATCAACTCTGTACCTTC
Source organism: Saccopteryx bilineata (assembly GCF_036850765.1). Taxonomy (NCBI): domain Eukaryota; kingdom Metazoa; phylum Chordata; class Mammalia; order Chiroptera; family Emballonuridae; genus Saccopteryx; species Saccopteryx bilineata. The sequence goes on along the minus strand of NC_089501.1, from coordinate 11,275,020 downwards.
AATATGCATATATTTCATTGTCACATTTATTTTAGAATTAAAAAATTTCAAACCAATAGAACTTGATTGTTAAGTTTTATTTATTTTATAAATTTAAGAAAGCTCAGGATATTACTTTGCTCTCTAATAAACTGATATCTCATGTCAAATATGCATGTGTATATGTGTGTTTATTGGGGTGAGGGTTGAGCTTCATCTTCAAACAATTCATAATTTTCTATTTCTGACTATTTTTTCTCTTTGACTTCATATAACTCAGCCTGTTCATATTTCAAACAGCATTGAAGAAAATGTACTCAGAGAATTTCTAAATAAAAAGTAATTTTCTTTAAAAGAGATAAACAAAATTAGATGATTATTTTCATTAAAATTATTTTTTTGCTGTAGAAAATGGCCATTGGATGAATTTAGAAAACTAACAAATTAAGGAATAAAATTTGTAGTACCATTTTACCATGTCAGTATTTATGAGAGTGAATCTTGACTTAGCAAATTTCCTACTATAAGATTCTCAGAGGCCTTTTCACTAATTTGCATCTAACAAATCAACTCAGAAAAATATTGCTATTTTGCTTAACCTGCAATTTTGTGGGCAAAATAATATACCTCCTTTAACCTGATGATAAGATGATACTGATTTTAGAAATATTTTAGAAAAGACTACTGCCTTAACAAATAAATTTTTCAACTAAATTTATACAATACACTGAACAATTTTTAGAGTAGGAAAATATATAGAAGTATTTGTAAGCTTTGCTAAATAGAATTTAAGGCCTCAAGGAGTAAGGATGACATTTTATTTATATATATATATATATATATATATATATATATATATATATACCTGGTAAAACCTTCATTTGATTTTAATCCCAGGGCCTGCAATTTAGAGGAGACCACAGAGGTCATCTAGATATGAGGCCTGGTAATTCAATCTTGTGTTTACAGTTGAATGTCTCTTGTATTCTGTTATCTCTTAGCTAAACATAATTGTAGTGAATGCTAATAGCATGTGATCTCTTTGGGAAATTAGTCAACAGAATGATTAATCATTTGAGAGAAAGGTTAGGTGATAACTGAAATTAAAATGTTTTTTTTGTTGTTCAATATTCAGAACACATTTTACATTTTGTTGTAAACTGTATGTTTCTAGCAGCTGCTAGGGTAATTGTTCTTCCAGTGTTTAATTGAAGATGTTGGCATCTGGAAATAAGGAGCAAGTAGTAGTTTCTTTAGGGGATAGAATTAAATGTGTGGAAACATGAGATTACATCATATTTTTCAGTTTTCTTCAAAACTGCTATAAACAGTAGAGTTTTAGAATCTACTGATTATTATAAAAGTCTAATAATGTTAACTATTAAATAGCTTGAAGCCTATACTATTTATAAGAAGACTGCTATTTTTATAAGTAAATTAGATAACAAAGAAGTGTCCATGGGCATAGCAAAAAAAGAAAACCAGGGGTTTATCTGAATAATTAAATAAAGGAAGAGTTTTATTGAATTATTCAGATAATTGCTTCAATTCTGCCACTTAGCCTTGCCTGTGAAGACCTGACAAAATGCCCTTCCTCCTGCCTTTGGTCTTCAGAGCTACCTAAAAGGATGCTGACAAACATTAATTCTGAATTACAAAATAGTCTCAGTGAGTGACAGTAATTTCAAGATTAATGTGTTGGCCTCCTGAGAACAGTTTGCAGGAATGAAGAAGGTACTCTTAAAACTTGTTCTGTAAGTCTGATATAATGTTGGTCATAGTCTTACAACAGTACTTTCCAATCAAAGAGTCTGCTGAAGACATGGCTCTCCTAGCCACCAACCACTTCCTACTGCAATTAGGAATAAATGTGTCTATTCCTGGAGGTACAGTTTATACCCTGTGGTTCACTCTGCTCGGATCTTACACTGAGTCTGTGCAGTGTTCCTTTAAGATTTACACTCAGGTGTAGGAGAGAGAATAAAAGCAATGAAGGTGAGGAATTTAAAACAGATTCGAACTTTTACTGTGTGAAAGGCATTGTTAGAATGAAAACACAAGCTACAGGCTGGCAGAACATTTGAAAGTTACCTATCTGTGACAGTGTGCACCCAGAATATAAAGGACTACCCAAATTAAACAAAATAGAAAACAAATACCCCAGTTCAAAAACTGGGCAAAAATTTTGAACAGATGCTTCACCAAAGATAATACACGTGGCAACCAAGAACATAGAATGACGCTCGATATCATTAGCCTAGAGGGAAATGAAATTTAAAAACATAATAAAATACCACTATGCACCCTTTAGAATGACAAATTATAAAATACCTGACAATGTACTGGCAAAAACGTAAAGCATTGTAAATCTTACACACACTAGTGGGCTTGCAGAGAGCAGCAGCCCCTCTGGACGCGGGCAGTGTTTGACGTGCAGGTGTCACTTAGCCACATGACTTGGCCATCTCAGTCCTATGCACTTACCTAAAAAAATTTTTTTTAAGTTTTATGTTCATGAAAAGCCTATGCGTGAATATTTTTATAGCAGCTCTGTTCATAATCCCTTAAAATGGAAATATCCATATGCCTTTTAGCAAATGAGTCAATAAAGAAATTATACTTCACTCATATAATGGAATACTACTCAGCATCATAAAGAAATGAGTAACTGACATACACAGAAACGTGGATGACTTTCAAAAGTTTTGTATGGAGTTATAAAAGCCAGTTTCGCAAGGTAACAACATACTGAATGTGTTTAGTTATAAGGCATTCTAGAAAAAGGGAAAAACCCACAGGAGTAGGGCGAGATCAGTGAGGGAGTGGGGGGTTTGATGGTCCTGAATCCTGATTGCGGTGGTAACTACATAAATATGTGTTAAAATAATACGTTATTGTTGGTCAAATAAGTTTATAAATGTGATATATAGGTTTGCTTGCTTATAGCTTGCATTGGGTATGGGAGATAGGCTGTGAGCAGGCAGAGTGCTTATACCCTAAGGCTTAGTTTTAAGACTAAGCCTTTCCCACCCTAAGTGACTTTGTATCAGAGAATTCCTTGTTTGTATATTGGATTAAAGGTTTTGATTTCTACACTATTAAATGGGGCAGACCGGGAGCTTGCTGTCTTTCGGTTCCTGAGATTAGCATTAGAGAGGAGAGCAGAGAAAGGCCACATGGAGAAGAGGAGAAGCAGCCAAGATGGCAGAGTGCTGAAGGAAAAGCGAGTTTGTGCAGAGTTTGTGCAGGGAGAAGGAGATGGAAAACAGAGGTAAATAAGGCTGGTGAGGTAGACACCTTTGGTTCTAGGAAACCTGGATAAGTCAGTGGCTTTGGGAGCCCTGAATGAAAAGGAAAGTGTTTTCTCACTGTGTGTATTTCTTGCCCGCAGGGTGCAAGCTAGGATTAAAGGTAATGGCCCACCAGTTCTTGGCTCCATTGTTTCATTACTGTCTGAATCAATTGTGAACCTGCATGGGCCAGGTGGCTGTGATGGTGGCTACCGGTTTTACAGTTATGGACAAAAAAATGTTAATTTTAATGCATGTTAAGTTTAAAATAAAAATTTAAATATTAGCTTTGAAAAATACTCAGATTATTATATAATAATCTTCCCTTTAAATTTTACCTGTTCTCTATTTTGCTGCAAATTATTCATTGATGTTTGCTAATCAGTAACAACTATTCATTCTACAGATAGTTTTGGAAGAATATTGATGTTTTCTGTAATTAATCAGGCTCCTTGTTCTTCAATATAAGTATTTGATATAATGTCTCTTATCTTACTGTCTCACATCAGGACTCTGCCAGACCCTGGTTTGAAGAAAATCAGGACACAGGTACTGAGACGTTACCAGTTCTGGAAACAAAAATGAGTGGAAATCCTGGGGTCCACCATTCTGTAGTGTATAGGTGCATTTTTAGAATGTGGGGCTTCTTTTTCCTAAATTCTGTGATAACTCCAGAGTAGAAATGAGAAAGGCCTGCCAATCAGGACCTCCTGTCACTGAGAGGTGCTGAGTAGAAATCCTGGTCCTCGAATAAAGTTTTGACTCCCTCTGTGGTGACCTCAAAGTTATCAGGAGGGTAAGACTTCCCTCAAGACTGTTCTCTGTCTCACACCCACACAGTAGTAAGTGCAGGCTTGGACATCCTTTGTTTGGCTTTTCTGTGTATTGTCCAAAGCTATACTGCATAAATTCTGCTGCTCCTGTGCCATCCACTTTGTCTCCCTTTTCTTCCCAGTTAAAGTTCCACCTTCCCTGATAACTCTCAAAAAGGACAGGCATGAATCTGAAACCAGGCATCAGATTATGACAGAAACCCCATTTATGGAATTCTAGTCCCTCTGGCTCAGTCCCCAGATCTCAGGTGTGGAGTTGGGGTAAAAAGACATAATTAGACACAACAAAGGGCCACAGCTTATTCCTTGGGGACCAGCATAAAACTTGAAGGGGAGACTTACCTTGTTAGTGCACAGAAACTGTCTTTAGGTTCTACCATTAATGAGAGTAGAGGTGAATAGCTCTTTTTTTGGAAATGCAATGGTATTCTGGACTGATTTCCCCAAGAGAATTGGTGCTCACTGCATAATGAGCTCTTAATATTTTTCACTTTTTATATTTTTAACTTTTCTAGCTTTAAGGAATTGAAATGATCAAAAAGAGTTTTGTAGCATTCTCCAGAGAAAAGGTGAGCTATTGGTCAATAGACCACTAATAAATTAGGCATCATGATTTCTGCCTAAGGGATTCTGAGATAAAATGGAAAGAAAGAAATGAGCAAGTCTAAATAAAGCTAAATTAAGAGATCCAGGTGAGACATGAATGACTCCACTTCTCTGAGTAGAGAGGCTCCATGTGTCCTAAAGCAGGTATGCCTGAATATTAATCCTCTTAACTAGCATCTCTCCTTGACTCGAGCCCTCAAAATGCAGCCCTAGGTCCATATATCATGCTACATGATTCTCCCTAGGTTATCCACAAGCTAGTCTTTTATACATTGTATACTTTACAATGTGTCAGTGTCTATAGTTTTGCCATAAAACAATGTATTACTTATGATATTTAATTTTAAAATGACAAAATAATGCCTTCTTTCAAAACCAATTTTCTGATTAAATTTACAGGGAACCTAATTTGATGAGTGACAGTTTAGATAGAGTATTGCATGAGATATTTTGCTGCAACAAAAAAGTACATTTAAAAAAAAATTGCAAACACTTTTATGTACTCAAAGGCTTTCTCTTAAATTCTTCTTAAAATAGTCACTGATAGACATCAGAGAGAGAGATGTCTTAATAAATGGTTCCTTTTTTCTATGTCTCTATTTCCAAATGAGAAAAATAAGTGCCCTAGCCAGATAGCTCAGTGGTTAGAGCATTATTTTGATACACCAAGGTTGTGGGTTTAATCTCGAGTCAGGGCACATACAAGAACCACCAATGATTATATAAATAGGTAAAACAACAAATTAATGTCCCCAATTCCTTTCTCTCTAAAAACCAATAAATAAAAAACATTAAAATTAAAAAAAAAAAAAGAAAAGAGCTCAAATGAGAATAATAAGACCTATTTAAAAAAAATTACATCCAGGTAGCTGCTTTAGAACCTCTTGCTCAGAAACACAATATAACAATACTGGCCTCTTTAAGACATCAAAGCCACGCCTTTCTGACAATCCTGTCTGGTATGTCTTCTGTTCCATTCATCTTTGTTCTCACACTGCTAACAAACTGTTTGAATTATTGTAAGTCTGCAACATGCTTTGAAACCAGTAATCAAAAATTACTTTATATGTTAAAAATAATTTTAGTAATTCTCACTGGTTAGTCTTACTATCATAATAGAATCATTATCTCTATACCTTCTTTTACCCCACCAACAAAATTATAAATTTGCTTAGAACTATATTATTCTATAATAAAGTTACACACTCTGCATTCTTTGTGGGCAAGGGTCATAACTTGGTCTTGTATCTCTTATACTTAGCAAATCTGGAAACAGGGTTGATGGTAAAAGTCACCTGCTATGCATTTAGTAACCTTTGCTATATTTTCTGAATGAATGTACAACTTATCACACTTCCTCTCTGTTCAAGAGAAAAAATATGTAATTTTGATAAATCTTATGACTATCTGTGGTCTGTCTGTGGGTCTGACAATTTTCTCTTTCTCTCCTGCCTTTCACACCTTACCATGAACTTTCTTCTAATCCTGAGCTCTATTTGACCTGACCTCTTTCCTCTACAGTGTTCTAGTTCAAGACTAGGCAACTTCTGAATTGCTTCCAGAAACATTTACTGGTTCATAAAACTTCACCTTCTCCTTCTCTAACCTGTCATCAATTAGACAAACATTTTTGTTTGATGTTTTAATTACCCTAAATTCATATCCACTAATGGAAGCAATGCTTCTCTTAAAATTAGAAGAAAAAGAACTGGTTCTGGCCAGTGGCTCAGTAGATAGAGTATCAGCCCAGTGTATGTATGTCCCAGGTTCGATTCCTGGTCAGGACACACATGAGAAGCAACCATCTGTTTCTCCACCCCACCTCTCCCTTCCCCCTTTCTGCAGCCAGTGGCTCGAGTGTTTGAATGTAGACCCTGGGCACTGAGGATAGCTCTGTTCGTTCAAGTGTGTCAGCCTCAGGTGATAAAAATAGCTCTGTACTCAAGCATCAGCCCCAGAGAGGGATGCTAGATGAATCTCCTTCAGAGCACATGCAGGAGTCTGCCTCACTATTTCCCCTCCTCTCACACACATAAAAAATATATATAAAGTAGAAAGCATCTTTGATTTATTCAGTAAAAAGTTACCAACCTTTAGCCTGACCTGTGGTGGCGCAGTGGATAAAGCATCGACCTGGAAATGCTGAGGTCACCGGTTCGAAACCCTGGGTTTGCCTGGTCAAGGCACATATGGGAGTTGATGCTTCCAGCTCCTCCCCACCTTCTCTCTCTGTCTCTCTCTCTTCTCTCTCTCCCTTCTCTCTCCTCTCTAAAATGAATAAATAAAATTTTTTAAAAATTAAAAAAAAGTTACCAACCTTTATTGAGAACTTACTATGTGCTAAGTTCTGAGCTAACCACTTCACTTACAATATTTAAATTAATCATCACAGTACTATGAGGTAGATATCATTTTGATTTCTAACTTCCAGATATGGACGCTGAAGCTTGGAGAAGTTAAGTGGATCTGCAAAGAACATCACCATAAACTGGCATCATAACCCAGGTGATTTTGGCTTGAGGAACAGGGACCCCTAAATTTTATATGCACAAGTCAACATCTTACACCAAGACTGGGGATATCGTTAATCTAGAGCCACAGTCACAGCTACAGCTCAATGTACTTCATTCAGACAATTTCCTACAACAGAAATAATGGCTGATAGGAGCAAACTCTCCAGGCTCCAGGTGGAGTTAGCCCTAGATGTTCTAGTGGTGATATTTAAGGATAATTTACATGCAAAATGTGAGAAAAATGAGAATGTAAAACAAAGAAAATACAGGTGTCTTTCCAAGGCCACTAACTTTACATAGAGTACATACCTGGGATTTGGGAGTACTGAGCAGAAGAATTGTCAGTCATCACAAATACAAGCTAGCTGGCAAGTGGGGTAACCTCTATGCGGGTGGGAGTGCAGCATGTCATAGCCGCCTGTCTTTGCAAATGCATCTTCACCCACCCCAGTGCATCCACAGGAGTGTCCCCTACTACCCATTTAATACTGAAAAAGCGAAAGTGCATTTTAAGGTCTTGTATCAGATTTGTCCTCTTGGAAAGCTATTAAGCTAGTTACTCTGCAGCACAGAGGGCTCTTCTTCAAGTAACTCTGACTATATCACACCACAGCCATCAGACAGCCCTGCACAGCCGCCTGCATAATTCCTGTGAAAGGTCACCCATACTCCAATGTCTAAAGCCCTTTTTCTTTCATTAGAGAAAGGAAGAAAATGGTAAATCAGCTATTTTCAATTTTCCCAGAACAAAAACTGACATAAAATCCAAACACATTTTTTCTTCTCTTCAACATACTTCTAATAACTTCATTCAATTGCAAAACCTTGGAACCAAAGTTATCTTGCATTATGACCTAAGCCAAAATCCATTTTAACTTTTATTGCTGTATCTAGCTATTGATTCCATTCTTGAGATATCCCACCTGTACATGTGGATTTTTCAGTGTTTAATGACATAGAGCAGAATATGGGTGCTATGTTAGGGACCCATTTGTTTAATGATAAGCCAATCCATTGGAGTAGTAAATAAACTCTCAAGATGCCAACGGGGAGTCCAGAATGAGAAATAGTTGGTCTCCTGTGTGGCATAGCTCAAAACATGTGTCCTACAGCCGACCTTGGGACTGTTGGTGATGGATTCACACATGGTCAAATAAAATAGATCACAAGTTGTATCAAAGGAGTACATTACCAGGTTATCAGATGATCAATTTTGTCTTCATAAAACCCCTACCCTCTCACAACACAGCTATCTGTCAGTATTTATCTTTTAAAATCACCCTCTCCTGTTTCCTCCAAGCTGATTCTCAAAAAACAGTATATTCAGAGGATTAGGGAGGGTATCTTTAATAGAAGGAAAGTAAAAATTAAAGAAATTTTCAGGGAAACTTGGCCTTTATTATTTTAAAAAATGATTCTTTAAATAGTTCGTGAATAAAATGTGATTTAATTAATATTATTTCTTCTGATTTTCTTTAAATAGACAACTTTACCAGATGTTTTCTCTGAATTATTTAAGGGCAATTTTTTCTATTGTTACTGCATTAAAAAAAGCTTTTTCTAAGAGGAGACAAAAAAACTGGAAAGCTCCAGAATTATGAGTATAAAGACTTTGAAAAGCAAGGTTCTTAATTAATGCCTCTGCTAATTCAAAATAAATAAGAGCAATATATATATATAATATATACTAGTATTTTTTAAGTATCTTGTCCATAGTGATTAAGTTGAAACTGTTCTATAAATAACTCAGGGGTAAAGTTACTAGAATCACAGATAATTTTATTCTCTTACAGGGGAAATAGGTCTGTGAACTGAGGGGCAACCTGGCTATTTGGTGGTTAAGGGCAGGGTTAAAGGGATGGGGATGGAAAAGAATCACACTAATAAGACAGCCCTAAAAAATAATTTTAGTAGCTAAATATTGTTAGAATTTTCCATCTGGATTCTTGAAGTTAATTGGCCTTGTGACAGAGACCACTATAAAGATGGCAAAATCAAGGCACACAAAGATTAAATGATCAACCTAAGATCTAGTTCAAATGCCCACAGCTTTTTTACATAACTTGGCTGGTATACTTGTTTCACTGTTATTCCTCTGCTGATGTTCTTGCTTTAAAAAAAAATCTAAAATTTTCACACTTGGATAATTTTAACCTAGTGTACTCCTAGGCATTCTTCAGTGTTTAAGAGGTAAGTCTTTCCATTCCTTCAGTTATCACTTGAAAGGAGTTAGGCTTTGTGCTAGACAAGAGAAAAAAAGGACAGCTCACAATGCTACTTTTTTTTTTTAGTTTTGTTGAATTTATTGAAGCAACATTGGTTAATAAAATTATATAGGTTTCAGGTGTACAATTCTATAATGCATCATTAACATGTTGTATTCTGTGTTCACCATATAATTATCTGTGTCTATGAGTTTGTTTGTTTATTTTGCTTAATCCTTTCACTTTTTTCACCTAGTCCCCAAACCCCATCCAATCTGTTCTCCATGAGTCTGTTTCTATTTTGTTTGTTAATTTCATTCATTAGATTCCTCATATGAGTGAGATCATATGATAGTTATCTTTCTCTGACTGGCTTACTCCACTTAGCATAATGTTCTCCATGTCCATCCATGCCATCATAAAGGGTAGAGAGAAGACATAATATGCACATATAAAATGACCAAACAATTATCACAAGATGTGTAGGCAAGGATCTCAAACACTTGATAAAGCATTGCGCAGGAGAAAGAAATATTGTCATCCATGAGACACAGGCAACATCAAGCAGGGCATGTATTCTTTACAAAATGAAACAGTCCCCTCCCCCAAAAGATATCAATAAAATGGAGAAGCTTGAAATATTAAATACAATGTAAGGGTAAGAAGAATAAATTTAGTAGGCATTCAATAAATATTAAAAGAATTGATAAATAGATAATAAGTAAATGGTATTTGGAAGAGGTTGAAATAGAAATAACATCTAAATAATAATAACAGATAAATAATATCTAAATATTCAATTGTTCTCTCTCCTTTGTCTCTCTCTCTCTCTCTCTCTCTCTCTCTCTCACACACACACACACACACACACACACACACACACACACACACACAGAAGAAGTTGGAGATGGCCTGAACTTGCTTCTTCCTCTTAGTGAACTTCCTAAGTCAGGCCATCCTGCTTCCTCAGCAGGTAAAGGAACAATAAGAATTGAAGAAAGCAATCCCAGCCATTTGCTTTGGGAACAACAATGAGTGTCCTTTGGGTATTTTCACTCTTTTCATTCGGGAAGTGAGTGTCCAGCCCTTTCTCCCCACACGGGCTCCAGGTGGGGCAGAGGAGCTGCCAGCTTTGTGCCCTGCCCTTTCTTACTTCCTTCCCACCCACATTCAAGGGTGGATCTAAGTTTTGTGAACAATCAAATTTAGACAATTTGTAAGGAGGTGAGTTTAACAAATTCAAAATTACAAACAGAACCTTAGCTACAGTGCCTTGGGAGGAACCCATGCCAGAGAAGAAGCCATGCAAACTGAAGGGACACTGTGGTTCACCCTGTGTACACCGTGCTTTTATGGTAAAATGCCTTTCTTCAGCCTTCTCCAGTAGCCAACCCTCCTCTATCTTCACAAGATACTGAAATGTTCCAACCTTCATGCAGCATTCTCTGATACTTGATGCCCAGACAAGTAGCACAGTGGCTCCCAAGCTGATGCATTTTATTGTCACCAATACCACTTCTTTGATTGTTTTGTAACAGTTCATGTCTATCTTTGAGACTTCCACTAGACTGTGGGCTCCTGCAAGGGAGAGCTCCTGCCCTATTAGTCTTCATGTCCACACTACAGGGCTCTCAATAAAAACTTCACTGCTGAACTGAGGAATGGAATAGATGCAGAGGCAGGGTCACAGGGACAGAGGGACAGCAGTCAGAGGGAAGAGGGATGAGGGGATGGGATCAGAGAAGGGAAAGAGATTGGTGAAACTATATATACATAACACAGAGATACAGATACCAGGACAGGAAATCCTAAAGGGAAGGGAGGAGGAAGAGAGGGGGAGGGGAGCAAAGGGGATATAAAAAGGGACAGAGAGGTGAGGGGTGAGGAAGTTATATTCAGTGGGACACTTGAATCCATATAAACAAAATAAATTAAAAATTAATAAAAATTTAAAAAATAAAAATAAATAAAAAGTTCATTGTATGATTGGGTAAATTATGTGTTTTCATAAACAAATTGCCCATGCTTAAAATGACAAAGTACTATTATAGTTATATAAACTTATAAGTTTTTTTTTTACTTGATTGTTGCCTTGATTAAAGAGCAGAGCCTGAACCAGCAGATTAGTTTCCTCATGTCTTTCTTATTCCCAAAAGAGAGCTGATTTTAAGGAAGTGTGAAAATTTTCAAAAACTAAGATCTACAGGCAGGCAAAAACACTGTATTACCTCTCCAGGTAGCCCAGCAGACAGACCGCTCTTCTAGGCTTGATTAGCATTTTCAAATGGACAATTCTGGGGTAGAGTTTTGCAAGCAAAAGAAATAAAAGTTTGATTGGAAAAGATAACCAGTAAAATATTTGATTAACAAAACTTTTTTGCAAGTAACAATGGAATATTAAATATACCACTTTGTGAGTGCAATATAATGAAGTTCAGGGAAAAAAAATCATTTTGATTTATTTGATGCGTTGTGACTTGGATTGACAAAAAAGGAGAAGAAAAGAAATTAGAAAAAACTAATTTGCTTCTTTAAGATTTTTTTTTTGTCACAAAGCCTATAGGGGCAACTCAGTGGAAAAATAGAAACACACTAGCTGTTTATATTTTTATAAAGTCACAATAAAAAATATAAACAGAACCATAAAAGTAATAAGATATAAGAAAAACAAATTTAAAAAAACAAACATAATACTTTGTGTTCCTTCTTTATCCCCTATATTTTCTGTTTCTGAGATTTGTGTCTTTATTGCAGTCATAAGTAGCTTATAAGCATTATAAGATTTTCTTTTCTTTCAATATCTAACTATTTAAACTATAGCTATTATAATAATAAAAGAGACAAACAATGCTGATTACTAAATTATAAAGTAATTAAGGACTAAAGTATTATATTTAATATATTTATATCAATATTGATTAAAAATAATACAGATATACAATATGGCTTTTGTTTCTGATTTGGTTTCAGTCAGAACTTCATGTTAGAGGCCAAGTCTACCCTTTTCATGAATTCATCAGCAAATATTTGCACTTGGATAAGTTATAGAACTGGTAACCATGTTATGTTCCTTTTTTCTTTCCTCTTTTATGTACAATTCTCATAGGACAAAAAGGAAAACAAGTCAAACAACTACCTAGAGCACATAGCTTTATGGTTATTATCTTCTACAAAGGACCTTTCCTAGGCTAAGAAATAACTTACTGAGAAGCTATTGAAATTCTGGTAGGATCTAAAGTCATTTATGTTCATTAACCTGATTTTCAAAATGATTTGGATTACCAAAAATTTACTTTTTCAACTAGCTTCCCATCCCCTTCTATTTCCTTATCAGCAAGTGAGATAAAAAGAAAGGGTATGCTGAAAAGAAAAGGTTGTTCTTTTTATTCTGATAAAATATATTTTTACACTGGACTTTTTAGCTGTTTGACAGAAAGATCACTATTTTAAATCATGAAAGCATTTCACAATGAAAAATTATTGGCATTATTCATTAAATAAGAAAATTTGGCAATCATCAATATAATTATCAATTTCTCACAACATAATCACCATTCCCGGAGGAAAAGCAAAATTCTAAAAACTGTCATGTGATTATATTAAATTTGACTAGTGTGTTCTATATTTATACTTTGAACTTGTTTAAAATATATTTTTACTCTACTATCTGCATACAAACATCAGCTGTCCTATTTGCTTTGAAGGGTAAAGCTGCTACTATATGTAAACTATAAGTTTCAGACCCTTTGTTTACCCCTGTAGCCAAATTGTACTAAAATCAGGTGAAAAGTTTATAGATATGCTTATTTTGTTGACCTTTACTTTATTTCAAGAAAGTTGGAGGTGGCACAGTGGATAAGGCGTCGACCTGGAAATGCTGAGGTCGCCGATTGGAAACCCTGGGCTTGCCTGGTCAAGGCACATATGGGAGTTGATGCTTCCTGCTCCTCCCCCCCTTCTCTCTCTGTCTCTCTCCTCTCTCTCTCTCTCTCCCTCTCTCTCTCTCCTTTCTAAAATGAATAAATAAAAAAATTTAAAAAAAGAAAGTTGGATAATTTATTTCTATTTGCAGCTAAATTTATTCTAAAGCATTCCTGAAGAAAAAATAAAATTAAAAATACAAAATGTCAAACTGGGATGTAATTTGCTTCATTCATAATAATATATTTACTTTTAAAGAAAAAGATAAAAAGAACAGAAAAACAAGAAAAAAAGAATGGGGAAAGAAGCAAAAGGGAGTTGGGAGTGAGAAAATAGAGAGAAAAGAAGGAGAAAGAAAGAAGATTTTTCATGCTATTTTCAAACTGAGTCACTTAGTGTGCATCCAGCCAGAAGAGGATTCTATAATTGTATAATTTTAAAATCAATTTTAATATTCAATAATTATCAAGATTGGGTTGTAGAACTTTAGAAAGGTAGTAAAACTTGTAAAATAAACAAACAAATAAATAAAACCGAGTTTCAATGACTGCTTGATCCGCTACCCAAATGAGCAAAGATTTAAGTGCTGCTCAGTCGGGTTGATTTTCCACTCTTTATTAGCTTGTATCAACAGTAATGTCCTTAGAGTTCCGAATCTTGTTTTCATTTGTTTGTGCCTCCCAGGTGTAATGTTAATTCACCTAGTAAGCCCAGCACGTGCAAATCTTAAGAAAAGCCACAGCTCACACAGTATCCTGAAGTCTCTATTACTGAGGTTTCAAGTGGCCAAGCAATAGAAAATAAATGGACCTCAGAGCCTAGGAGAAAAGATTTAAATGATGGGGAAACTGTGTATGGATATTGGCTCTGCTGATTAAAGAATGAATGTGGGCACAATTTCTAGATGTGTAAGAAAGAGAGGAGTGATAAAAAATAGAGAATTACACTACTCAGTAGGAGGTCAATGCAATTATGCTCAGCAAAGAAATACAATCCCATGCAGAAAATAATGATGAGCCAAAATGTGCAGTGGACTCTACAGGACAAGTTAAGCATATTAGTTCATTGCCATTTTATTTATTGATTTCTAGAGTAGGCATTGACTGTTCAATGGAATAAAGATGGGAGCAGGGAAATATGATTAAAAATAAAGACAAGGAAGGATAAAAAGGAGGAAGAAAAACAGGAACAAATTCTGAGGTCAATTTTTTAACTCAAAGACTAAAAATTATTACTGTGATTTGTGAAGCAAATATATATATATATATGTACAGGTATGTATGTATGTACATATGTATATATCTTAAATATCATGTGTCAAAAAGATTCTATATGAATTGCTATATAATGGAATAAATTTGTATTTTGATCAATGAAAAACTGGGTCACAATCTTATTATTTAAATATCTGCATACTTATGAGCATGTGTTGAATCAGCTTACCCAAAGAACATATTGTGAATCCTTGAATATATGCCCTCCTTTTTTGTACACTGAAAAATTTTTATTTAATGGCTAAGCATTTTGTGCAGAAGTAATGGTAAATAAAGTACATATTAAGTTCAGCAAATATTTTTAATTTCATAATTTAAAAGTTGGGCTAAACTCTTTATAGTACAAAATGAAAACATACTCTGATTTCTGAGATATAATGGGTATCTTGAGCACAGAATTATTAGAATGGGAAATTATTTTACTAAAATTTTACTTAAATTCATACTAGAATTGAATTTTGTTTATATACCTAAAACCTATATCTTCAACTATAAACTCACATCAAATTTCAGCTAAATATACAAAAAAACAAAACAAAAATACAGACTGCAATTTGTTCATTCAGCATTTACTGATTGACTATGCTGATTCTCTAAGCTGCTGGAACACAGCAGAGAACCCCGGCCCTCATGGAATTCACATTCCAGTGAGAGGAGACAGATGTAAACTATTTTTGTAATAAGTGAGGAAAACTATCTAGTATGCTGGAAGTAAGAAATACCATGGAAATATAATAGAACAGAGAGCAACCAATATAGGAATTGTTGAGAATGGGTGTACAGTAAAACATTTAGTTTATATTTTAAAAGACAATAGTGGTGGATGATTGTGTGGGTGGGGGTAATGTGGAGGAGGGAATAGGGGTAAATAGTGATGGATAAAGACTTGAATTAGGAGTGGTGAACATACAGCGCATAGAAATGGGCTATAGAATTGGGGGACTGAAATCTGTATAATTCTGTTAACCCATGTCACCCTAATAAAATTCAATTTAAAAAAAAAATTAGTGGTAGGAAGTAGTTCAAGTACTGACATATTTTGAGGGCTAAGTAAATATAATTTCCTGATAAATTGGGTATCTTCTAAAAAGAGAGCCCTAAGTCAAGAATGGCTCCAAGGTCTTTAACTGAGCAACTCACAGGATGGAGTTGGTGTCAACTGAGATGTGGAAGGTGGCTAATAACTACCTAGGCACCAAAGTTAATGAGTTTTTCTTAGTTGTGATCTTAAACGCTGTTAAGTACTACATTTTTGTTTGTGAAATCTCCTCAGCTTTCAGTTTGGTGGCAGCAGTTTTCTGAGGCTCTTGCTTCTATCTCTGGCTGCCCCTTCTGTCTCCCTCATTGCCTCCTCTTCTCCTACTGGTTCTTACATCTCCACATACCTGTAAGTCTCTCTTCAGTCTGTTCTCTAATTCTGCACACTTTCTAGGAAAATCACATCTACCTCACCTTCTACTATCATTCTTTGATATATCCCTCAGTCGTTTACTCTATAAACCCTTCTCTGACGAAGGTCATCAACAAATTGTTTCACTCTCCCACCCAAAATATGCTAATTCCAGTTCCAGCAATTAGCAACCTAAACAAATGCATTCTCTTTTTCCCTTTTTTCTCGGAGCCTTGGCATCAAACATGTAAAAGTTATAAAGCATACCAAAATATTGCCATGCTTGAAATAAATAAAGGAAGTTTCTATAAATGAAGGGGAAGGTCACTGTGATTCTTGTGATAGTGGGCAAGTCAACCAAATTATCTTAGTCAGTTATATTTTCTGTTAACTGAATAATTATCAATGAAGCTGGCAACTTTTTGATAACTTTCTAAGACCAATTTAAGTTGGCATAAATTTAGTAATAGTGATATTTTGTATCTAGAAATAAATATTATATAGGTATATTTCTTGGCATTAAAAAAATCCAGTATAGGTTATATACTATTACCCTTCTTTGATATTGTGATTCACTATTCACAAACTCCTAAGATACAAGAACGACTTTTCATATGCCATCGCCTATGTGAACCAATCTTTTTCTCTCTAAGTAGAGTTCATAACTTTCTCATCTGGACTGCAAAATATACTTTAAATTTACCTGAACTGCAGAATGCAGTTATATTATATTACAAGCATTAGTCAATCCATTGTTTGTTTTCTCCTGGGGACCATGAGCTTCTCAGAAAGCAGAAAACACTTGTGCTCCAATGCTTCTAAACATCTGACAGGTTTGACTGACAAACATTTTAGTCCTAAACAAAGTAAACTACTTTGAATCCCTTTACTTCTTCATATATAGCACATTGTAATGCTTAAATACATAGGACAGTAAGTAGTCTATAAAATCAAAACAAAGATTTGTTTACCTTCTCTTAGCAAAAACTATATATGCATGGAAATACCGAAAGTAATTCATATGCACAGATTGGGCAAGTTCAGTTAATACAAACATCAATATAAACATAGTGATAAAAATTAAAATGTGTGGCATATCTAAAACTATCCAGTCATGTTTACATGAATCAACCAAGTTAATCTACCAACTGGTAAAATCTATTGTATTGATCAAGCGTTCTATATTATAAAGAATATTACTAAATCTCACAAATTCTCAAGTGTATGTATATGTACATAACAATTAAGTATGGCTATCAAAAAACAATTAAGTATGGTTATAAAAATTATATGGCTATATAATTTTAATTTAAATTATATACTTTGTTAAAGTGCAATTATTGGCATTATATTTCATCTCTTCTGGAAAATGCCTGACATATAAAGTCCCCATAATATGTCCCTAATAATAATAGCTGTTCGGTGAGTGAACCAACTAAATAGATATGAATATTTAAAACATGATTTTATATAGTGATGGTTTTAATTTATATTTACCAATTAGTAGCTTGTGAATTTGCCTTAATCATATTTTAAAATGCATTTAAAAATGTATCAATACAAAAATTAAACTATATTATAATATTATTGCACAGGTGATGATCTATGAAGAAAAGCTAATAAATGATTAACTGGGGACAAGATGTAGGCTACTGGTAAGGAAGAGGTGTAGAGAGCCTCTTAGGAATGCAGTAGTATCTCATTTACTGATGCTCAGATGGATGTTTACTTTATGATTATTTGTTTAATTTTACATACACGCTATACATGATACATATGTTCTATTTCATAATTTTTTTAAAAAGAAAAAAATAGCTTTGTTTGTAATATCGATATTTATTCCCTAGGGCTATGGTAACAAACAGCCACAAATTGGATGGCTAAAAACAACAGAAATTTTCTCTCTCATAGTTCTGGAGGCCAGAAGTCTAAAATATAGGTCTCAGGGAGGCCATGCTGTCTCTGAAGGCTCTAGGGAAAAGCCTGTCCCATGTCTTTCTTTAGTTTCTGTTGTCAACCACAATATAAGCCTTTACCTGGCTCATGCATACATCACTCCAATTTCTGCCTGCATTGTCTTGTCTCATGGAATTCGACCTACACATCTTTTTGTGTGATTCTTCCCTTGTGATAAGCACACCCAGTCATATTATATTAGAGCCCAGTCCAATCCAGTGACCTCATCTTAACTTGATTATCTCTGCAAAGACTTTGTTTTTCAATAAGGTCACTTTCACAAGTACCCAAGGCTGGGAATTCCACATCTCTCTGTGGGGGCTGAGAGTGGAGGTGGGGGGGCAGGGACATAATTCAAGCCATAACAACATCTATCTCAGAAGTTTTTCTAATGACAATAAGAAAGAAAAGTTAAAGCTATTATTATTATTTTAATTACATGCAGGATATTTTTTTATATATTCATGTATATATACTCTGTCAGTAACTTGGTAAATTTATATAGTAAAGGGTATATAGTATGTATGAGAATGTGTGTGAGAGAGAGAAAAATACAATAATTAAACTATCAAAAATTAAGTCTATCACAAGTCAGGCCTCATAGAAATTTGGCCGTATCCATTCTCCCAGTTAAATGTACAGTTAATGTGATTCCCACTATAAAATCGAGACAATGGGTGTATGGCAGAAGTCTTTCTTGTAGCATCCACTTTTTTACGTCTCCAGATTCTTGAGCATGTTTGTCTTGCTTTTTGTTGCTTTTGCAATCATTGGTTCTCAAACTTCCAATTAAAAAGTTAAGTATAAGTTTTTGTTTATTTTGCAGTGGTATCTTTAAATATTTATGAAGAATCTTAAGTCTGATTCACTTTGAGGAAATATAGAGAAATTAATAATTGATGTGGCTGCTTTGCAGAAAATTAAAGGTTGAAAGCACATGTTAAAAAATTAAATCATCTATGGCTAAGACAGCAGATGTTATTTATTAAAAATCTTGCAAAAAATGTAAAATTAGGTCCTTTCCTCAATCAAAGTTAACGGAAAACCTAATGATTCATTTCAGCATCTCAGATTCTAAGACCTGAGGCTAGTCAGAGACTAGACAATAAAGAAGAAAGAGAAATTTCAATTCCTATCCCATAAGTTTTAAGACTGCTGCTTGTTTCCACAGATATGTGAATAAGTAGGAGGTGGATTTTGGATGGCCGAGAGGCAGGACCCATTTATAGTTTTAGTATTCATTTATAATTATAGAAATCATATTGCTTACTAGCCATTTTGACACAAAATAACTTTAAAGAGTAACTGCATCTCTTACCCATTTGTTTATGTATTTAACATAAATAAAATAATGAAAGACAAAGATGCAGGAAATGTTGGGTTAAAAATTCTTGCTACCATTGGGCATAGGCAATTCCAATAGCTGGTAAAAGAGCAGCTCACACTTCATCACAAGGTTTATGGAACTTTTACTCTTGGCTGGAAGTATTATTTAGAGGGCAACCTTTCTATAAAAGTTCAGCAATTTTATTTCTGCCTAGAGAATGAGAGAAAGTCTTACCCGAACACTGACAATTCTAAAGGCGGACGAGTGGAAAGCATAACCTCTATAAGTCCTTCCCGTATCTTCATTTTCTTACCTTACACTAGAAAAAAATAATAAATCACAGAGCAAGTTCAATGAGCAGAAAACTACACTCCTGTTTTACCTTTATTACTTTCTGTCTGGTCTTTTTGAAGGTGTCATTTTTAAAGATCATTTATTCATCTAACCAAATTTAGAGCCTCCTTTATTTCTTTGCAATAAAATTTCCCATTACTTGATGGATTATCTTTTATAATTCTGGTTTACCCATCTCTGCTACTGGAAGGTCCCCTTAAAGCACCTGTCCTTCTAAGGAATGGTTGGTGTCATCAACTTACAATGCAGAAGGCAATAATTTATATATTAATTGCAAGCATAAATTAGGAAAAACTATTCTGAGTTCCCTCAAAAGTGAAAATTTTAATATTTCTCATGTGAGCAGACTTTAAAAGTCATGTGTATCCCTAGTATACATAAAGTGTCCTGAAACTTGAAATATTTTCCCCACTTTATTAGAGTTGACTATTTTTCTAAAGACTTTCTTTAATTTAAGCTCTTATATATCCAGTTGGTCATGTATCAAAGGAGTCATGTAAAAGAAAACTATCTCCATCACAGAATTAACTGGAAATTCTCATTATGTGATTTCAACTGTGGTTCCAGGAAATGTTCTGGGTTGAAACATTGATTTCCCATAGTCTCATGACTGGAGGTGTCAACAAAATACCCTTGCCCCATCCAGCTCCTATGAAATGTCCCTTGGCCACTTGATAGAGGTCACTGAGGTTGTGTAATCCCACAGACCATTGGTGAACTTCTTACATTGGCAAATTACTTTCTCTGTGCAATTCAAGTAAAATAAATTAATCATTCTTTTTTTCCCCCCTAAATGCTTAGTACCTATCTCTTCAAATTAAGTATATAGCCTGGGATCCTACTTTATACTCCAAAATGTGCTTACACATATTTTTGCCTACTATATACTATAAAATAAAAAAAATATTGTGCTACTGAATGACTGGCCTCCTCAGGTAGTTAAATTGCAACAGTGTCTTCCAAGTATTGTTATGTATTGTGTCCTCTTGGCATAATCTCTGCAACAATGTTATACAAAATCAATAGTATCTTTTTTCTTGATTTAATTAATTTATTTAAGGAAACAAGAGAAATTATTTCAAAGGTTTGAAAAGAATGGACTGGGATTGTTCATCTGGCTTTCAGTAATATTAGTGAAATCGTTCTGCATCATGATCAAAATATGTAGCCTGTACATGAAAAAGTAGCTGCTTGCTACTGCCAAATTTAACATATAACTATTTAATAGGAGTAATTTAGGTTAGAACTTAAAATAATCATCCTCATTGTAAAGATGTAGTAGATGTTGTGATGAGCATCATACCCCCACTCAGGCCCCAGCTCAGGGCTTCAGGACTTATTGCCCCAGCTGCTAGGAGAACTGTCCGCAGCTGTCTGTCTTCCCCAGAAACTGCCTTTTAGAAAGTGACCTGGACAAAGACAGTTGTCTCGTAACTGCAAGCCTTCTTCCTGGGACTACAGTATCCAATGACTGGTATAAATTATAAAGTATAATACATAGATAGCATAAACTACACGTAACTTATATAGTATATTAGTATGTTTTTTAATTGCTAACAGCAAATATTTATTCATGATTGAAGCCAAGAAGAATTTATAAATGTTTTTAATACCTATATAATATATAGTAGTATAATATACATAACATATATAATCTACTAATATAGAGTATAGAATATGTAATATAAATTAATATAGTATATGGAGTATAGTACATGGATTAATATAATAAAAAGTATACAGATTAGTATAGTACATAAAATAGAAAATATCATAGAGTACAGGGTCGGGGATATACAGTATAGCATATAGTTTACAGCATACTCTCTTAGTATAGTATATAGACTACTACAAAGAAACAACACCCTTGGACCCTGAAGTATGGGGTAACTCTGTTACTGAGACAGCACCACAGCTCCAACTTCTCTCTCTGCCCAAACCTACCATCTTGTACTGGATTTCCCTGACCTCCCTCTCCATTCTTTTCTTCACTCTCACTCCCAACCCGTTTTCTCTTCCTTTTCCTCCCCCCTCCCTCTTTCTCCCTTTCCTTTTCTTCACTTCCCTTTCATGGTTGTCTCTCCCGAGAGGAATCACTGATGAAGTCCTACAGGTAATATCAGCCTCAGAGTCAGCTTCCCTGGGAATGCAATGGCAACCGATGTTTAAAAAGATGAGACTTCAACTCAAATGATTTTGT
This sequence comes from Saccopteryx bilineata, assembly GCF_036850765.1. NCBI lineage: Eukaryota > Metazoa > Chordata > Mammalia > Chiroptera > Emballonuridae > Saccopteryx > Saccopteryx bilineata. The sequence continues at coordinate 11,253,173 of NC_089501.1, read as the reverse complement.
GAGATTCCTTCTCTGGACAAAATTTTTAAAAAGATAAGATAAGGGATTATTTTCCTGGATTCATCTGAACCAACCTAAACTTTTATACATTAAATGATGTTGACAATATAATCATGGAGTGTGTTGAAATAGTTTTTAAAAAAATCAATCAGAGTACACCTAAGAAAGATTCAACAGCAAAGAGTAAGTACAAATTCTATTAAAAACACAAAGTAATTTCACCAGTGATCCCTCTCTTCTTCAACATTTTATTTTTTTAGTAAGTTATTTTTCCTCATTAATTTCTCTCACCTTCAAATGATACAGATATATTCATTCTCATCAAAATAAATCAAATATGCAGACTATTCACTCTACATATATTTGTATTATACTCCCTTTTGAGAAATAAACTACAGTGATTTTAATGAATGTCTAGAAGCTCATTATCTCTATGCACATTGTCAAAAGAAACATGGACAGTATTTAAAAAACATCAGCAACCCCAAAATGTGTAAGCTCACATTAACAAGGGGCCCAGACATTACGGTTGGCAAAAAAGCACCAAGAACTGAATCACTCTGCATTACCAATGGTCTCTGATCTCTTCTTAGCAAAACATCAATCAGGAGACTTTGGGTTCTTTTACTGAAAAGTTTTCAGACTTGTTTTACTTTCACATTATTCCAATTCACAAGCAAATGGCTGGAATAAAATCATCTGGCCATCACTTCAGAAGGGCTACCATGTCTAAGATGATGGCATGTAGCTAAGCTAAAAAAGTGTGTTCTTCACATTTTTGTATTCCTGTCTCATTACACAGTTAACGTACTGTTTCCTCATCTAATGTAACATAATATGACAAGTACGATTTGAGGAAAGAAATCATTTTTTATACTAAATAGCTATTCTCTGTTGGAAAAGCTGATATCTATCTTCACTTCCCTGAAACCACCAAATAGCACCACAGCTTACGCCAACATCTGCTTGCAGACACTGGCTAATGAGTTGATGGCTGACTTTTAAAAAATACGAGTAGTTTGGCACATCACATTCCACGCCCAAAATTATGACATATGATGTTTTATAGCTTCCAGTTTGCTTGAAAAAGCTGTGTTCTTCTTGTGTATCATCTTTTCCTGTTCTGTTTACATATTTTACCACCTACATGGATTCACACAAAAATATTGAGTTTCTTTTCATTTCCTTAATTAAGACAAACTACATAATTCCATAAATGCCAATGGAGAAAAAAAATGTATTGCTAAGTTCTGCTCTTTCTAAGATAAAAGCACAGAAAAAGATGGGCCAAGACTGTCTTTGCTTCCCATATGTTGCAGTCTTGAAAAGAATTTATTTGTTTGCCCCATTTGAATTAATGGGCGCAAACATATCATTCTCTCTCCAGTGACACATATCACAACCTTTAGATACAGTTTTTGGGATTTTTGGTTTGTTTTGTATGTGTGGAGGGAGGAACAGACAGGAAAGGAGAGAGTTAAGAAGCATCAAATCATAGTTGCGGCACCTTAGTTTTTCATTGATTGCTTTCTCATATGTGCCTTGATGGGGTTGGAAAGACTACAGCAGAGTGAGTGACCCCTTGCTCAAGCCAGTGACCTTGGGCTCAAGCCAGCAACCTTTGGGCTTAAGCCAGCAACCATGGGGTCATGTTTATGATCCCACACTCAAGCCAGAGACCCCTCACTCAAGCTGGTGAGACTGCACTCAAGCCAGATGAGTCCGCACTCAAGCCATTGACCTTGAGGTTTCAAACCTGGGTCCTCAGTGTCCCAGGCTGATGCTCTATTCACTGTGTACTGCCTGGTCAGACTAGGTAAAGTTTTCAGGCAACTTTACAACATTGGATGTTAAACAACTCTTCTGAAACCTTTAGAATTCTATGAACTATTAATATGAACATTAAACAACTTTCATAGCAGAGGATCACATTTAAAGTGTTGACATTAAATTCAGTTTTTGATTGTCCTCCTCCATCATCACTAGTGCTGTTCACATTGTCTCTATTACACTGGGGAACAAAATTATTGTCGCATCCACAAAAACACTTGTCCTTACCTAATTCGAGTGTGCTGATCTCAAATCTGACATTTATTTTCTCTGTAAGCTACAGTTTTTTTCTGCAATTTAAGATTTTAGGTTTTCATCTTATCTTAATATTTTCAACATTTAGTTTAACACAATGAAGCAGAATGTCTTTTTGGGCATCATCTTTGTGAAAATATAATAATTTATATAATGCAATAAATACATTAATTCACTAAAAGATATGATTGCATCAGAATTTGTCTACAATATCAAAATAGAACATATTAAAACACTTATTTTAATAATAAAATTTGCACAAAACTTATTTAAATTCTATTTAGGCAAAAATTTTGTTTGTAGCTCTTGCATTTGTGTACTTGTTGAGGACAATCTCATTTGATGCTCCAGCAGTAGTCTGCTCATCACTAATAGCTCCAAGATTTTTGGGAAACTTATCAAGGTGACAGTTCACGAAGTGAATCTTAATGCTCATGTTACATTCAATGTTGCAGAAAGCCAACAGCATCCTTTGAACCAGAACTTCATAGTTTTCTGCTTTTTTGTTGCCAAGGAAGTTCTTTGTAATTGCCACAAAAGACTGCCATGCTGCTTTCTCCTCCTTATTCATCTTTCCGGCAAATTCTTCATCACGTATGAGGGTTCAAATCTGAGGTACATCGAATACACCTGCTTTTATCTTCTCAAAAGACAAGGCAGGAAAAGCAGAAATTATATGCTGAAAGCATTCACTTTCTTTATAATTTTATTTTTTTTTTAATGGGGTGACATCAATAAATCAGGATACATATATTCAAAGATAACAAGTCCAGGTTATCTTGTCGTTCAATTATGTTGCATACCCACCACCCAAAGTCAGATTGTCCTCTGTCACCTTCTATCTTGTTTCCTTTATGCCCCTCCCACCCCCTATCCCTCTCCCATTCCCCCCTCCCCCCCGTAACCACCCCCACTCTTATCAATGTCTCTTAGTTTCACTATTATGTCCCACCTACGTATGGAATAATACAGTTCCTGTTTTTTTTCTGATTTACTTATTTCGCTTCGTATCATGTTATCAAGATCCCACCATTTTGCTGTAAATGTTCCGATGTCATCATTTCTTATGGCTGAGTAGTATTCCATAGTGTATATGTGCCACATCTTCTTTATCCAGTCATCTATTGATGGGCTTTTTGGTTGTTTCATGTCCTGGCCACTGTGAACAATGCTGCAATAACATGGGGCTGCATGTGTCTTTACGTATCAATGTTTCTGAGTTTTGGGGATATATACCCAGTAGAGGGATTGCTGGGTCATAAGGTAGTTCTATTTTCAGTTTTTTGAGGAACCACCATACTTTCTTCCATAATGGTTGTACTACTTTACATTCCCACCAACAGTGTATGAGGGTTCCTTTTTCTCCACAGCCTCTCCAACATTTGCTATTACCTGACTTGCTAATAACAGCTAATCGAACAGGTGTGAGGTGGTATCTCATTGCTGTTTTGATTTGCATTTCTCTAATAGCTAAAGAAGATGAGCATCTTTTCATATATCTGTTGGCCATTTGTATTTCTTCCTGGGAGAAGTGTCTATTCATATCCTCTTCCATTTTTTTATTGGATTGTTTGTTTGTTGTTGTTGTTGAGTTTTATGAGTTCTTTGTATATTTTGGATATTAGGCCCTTATCTGAGCTGTTGTTTGAAAATATCATTTCCCCTTTAGTTGGCTTTCTGTTTATTTTGTTATCAGTTTCCCTTGCTGAGCAAAAACTTCTTAGTCTGATGTAGTCCCATTCATTAATTTTTGCCTTCACTTCTCTTGCCATTGGAGTCAAATTCATAAAATGCTCTTTAAAACCCAGGTCCATGAGTTGAGTACCTATGTCTTCTATGTACTTAATTGTTTCATGTCTTATGTTTAGATCTTTGATCCATTTTGAGTTAATTTTAGTACAGGGGGACAAACTGTAGTCCAGTTTCATTCTTTTGCATGTGGCTTTCCAGTTTTCCCCAGCACCATTTATTGAAGAGGCTTTCTTTTCTCCATTGTGTGTTGTTGGCCCCTTTATCAAAAATTATTTGACTATATATATGTGGTTTTATTTCTGGACTTTCTATTCTGTTCCATTGGTCTGAGTGTCTATTTTTCTGCCAATACCATGCTGTTTTTGATTGTCGTGGCCCTATAATAGAGTTTGAAGTCAGGTATTGTTATGCCCCCAGCTTCATTCTTTTTCTTTAGGATTGCTTTGGCTATTCGGGGTTTTTTATAGTTCCATATAAATCTGATGATTTTTTGCTCTATTTCTTTAAAAATGTCATTGGAATTTTGATGGGAATTGCATTAAATTTGTATATTGCTTTGGGTAATATAGCCATCTTGATTATATTTATTCTTCCTAGCCAAGAACAAGGTATATTCTTCCATCTCATTATATCTTTTTCGATTTCCCTTAACAATGGTTTATAGTTTTCATTTATATAAGTCCTTTACATTCTTTGTTATGTTTATTCCTAAGTATTTTATTTTTTTTGTTGCAATCGTGAAGGGGATTATTCTTTTGAGTTCCTTCTCAGTTGTTTCATTGTTGGCATATAGAAAGGCTATTGACTTCTGTATGTTAATTTTGTTATCCTGCGACCTTACTGTATTGGCTTATTGTTTCTAGTAGTCTTTTTGTGGATTCTTTGGGGTTTTCGATGTATAGGATCATACCATCAGCAAAAAGTGATACCTTTACTTCTTCTTTTCCGATATGGATGCCTTTTATTTCTTTGTCTTGTCTGATTGCTCTGGCTAGAACCTCTAGTACCACATTAAATAAGAGTGGAGAGAGTGGACAACCCTGTCTTGTTCCTGATTTAAGGGGGAAAGCCTTCAGTTTAGTGCCATTTAATATGATGTTAGCTGATGGTTTATCATATATGGCCTTTATCATGTTGAGATATTTTCCTTCTATACCCATTTTGTTGAGAGTCTTAAACATAAAATTGTGGTTGTATTTTATCGAAAGCCTTTTCTGCGTCTATTGATAAGATCATGTGGTTTTTGTTCTTTGTTTTGTTGATATGGTGTATTACATTAACCGTTTTACGTATGTTGAACCATCCTTGAGATTCTGGGATGAATCCTACTTGATCATGATGTATTATTTTTTTAATATGTTGTTGTATTCGATTTGCTAGTATTTTGTTTAGTATTTTAGCATCTGTATTCATTAGAGATATTGGTCTGTAGTTTTCTTTTTTTGTGCCATCCAGCATTCACTTTCTTTATTCAAAGCCTGAACAAACTGCTTCATTAAGCCAAGTTTGATGTGAAGTGGGGGGAAAATGATCCTGTCTCAATTAACTACAGGTTTATTCACAATATTTTGCATCCTACTTCCAGACCTTCACATTTCAGCCATTCCTCTGTGTCCAGTGTTTCTCCCGAGCTCGGCTGTCCCACAAACACAGAAAGCAAGGATACTTCGTGAAACCTTTCTGATAGCAGGAAATTTACCATTTTAAGATCCAAACAAATGATCAAGTTATGCTCCTCATACTTCAGAAAGTTGAGAACAGTTTTTATGTCATTCTTACTAAGTCATTTAATTCCAGTTGGCTAAACTGCTGAGGGGTTAATGACTGCTTGGCATCAGAAGACTCTTCAGATTCTACAACCATTTCCTCATGCATCTTATCAAAATACACTTGATCACCATGTTCACTTTCTTCATCCTTAGAAGAAATAAAACCATTGAAAACTGGAACCAGGAGTGTCTCAGAGTGTGGGATAGATCGTATTGCTGAAGGAATATTAGGATATGCGATCATATGCCATTTTCTTCTTGCCGATGCCCTTTGTATGGATCAGACAGAAATAACAGTCACTGCTGTGGTCCTTAGGTTCATGCCAAACCATGGGAATACCAAAAGGCAATCCTTTGCATTTTTCTTTTGTCCAGTCATGAAGCATTTTCTCACAATTATGACACACAATATGAGGAGCCCAATTCTTGTCTTGATCGCCAAGAGGAACTTGAAAATAGGCAATATATGCACGTGTCACAAATGATGAAATATTGCTCCTTTGACGTTGAAGTGTGTAACAGCCACATATGTAACAGAAGGTGTCAGGACTATTGTTACATTTATGCCTACTCGAAGAAGCCATGATTCAATCTTAAAACAAAATAAGAGGGTGTTTTTTATCAGATAATAAATACAATATTTAAAACAAAGAACAAGTAAATTTAAGTCAACAAACTGACCAGTATTTCAATGGGAACTATGCTCCTCTCACTGACCACCAATGAAAGAGGTGCCCCTTCTGGAAGTGCGGCAGGGGCTGGATAAATGGCCTCAGGGGGCCGCATGTGGCCCGCGGGCCGTAGTTTGGGGACCCTTGTACTAGATCTTAGCCAAAAGGGCAAGAAGTGATGTGTGATTTTTATTTCTAAATGAGTAAACATTAGCTTCTAGAATTTTTCACACTGGGAGAATAAAACAGTATCTAAGGCAATCTGAAACAGCTCTAGTAAGTCATCCTGCTAGTAGCATAACAGTTCTTTCTTTTTTTCTTTTTTTTTTTTTTGGTACATTTCTTCCAAACTTAGTTTTTCATTTAGCACCAAAAAAGACTACATTGTAGCACTCAGAAAAGAAATAAAGGTTTTATTTTTAAAGCTTAAGTCTACAAGTGACTAAAGCATCTTTGATACCAAAAATATCCTAGATAAAGGAGAAAAGTTTCCAGTTTGAACAGTGCAGTCATAAATATGGCAGACTCTATTAGCCCAGGCATGGGGACGAATAGTTGGAGAAGCTTCAGCTCTTTGCTGAGGAGCATAATAAGTTGCACAGGAAGAATGAAACAAGGATTCTCTTTCTCTTTTGTACACACATACCTACACATCACATGCACAGACACACTTACACATTCTTATATACAAATATCACATATATACACATACTCAGAAATACACACCCAGTCACATATTCAGACACACATACATGCACACACTCAAATGTTCTTATACATACACATACATACCTATATACATACATAGACTCAGAAACACAAAAAGCTATTTACATGGATATACACACACACCCACACACACACTTACACAATTTTTTTTTTTTGTATTTTTCTGAAGTTGGAAACAGGGAGGCAGTCAGACAGACTCCCACATGCGCCCGACCGAGATCCACGGCAGCATGCCCACCAGGGGGCGATGCTCTGCCCATCTGGGGCATTGCTCTGTTGCAACCAGAGCCATTCTAGTGCCTGAGGCAGAAGCCATGGAGCCATCCTCAGTGCCCGGGCCAACTTTGCTCCAATGGAGCCTTAGCTGTGGGAGAGGAAAAGAGAGACAGAGAGGAAGGAGAGGGAGGGGTTGGAGAAGCAGATGGGTGCTTCTCCTGCGTTTCCTGGCTAAGAATCGAACCTGAGACTCCTGCACGCCAGGCTGATTGATGCTCTACCACTGAGCCAAACAGCCAGGGCTACAAATTTTTTTTTTACAGAGATAGAGAGAGAGTCAGAGATAGGGACAGACAGACAGGAACAAAGAGAGATGAGAAGCATCAATCATTAGTTTTTTGTTATGATACCTTAGTTGTTCATTGATTGCTTCCTCATATGTGCCTTGACAGTGGGCCTTCAGCAGACCGAGTAACCCCTTGCTTGAGCCAGTGACCTTGGGTCCAAGCTGGTAAACTTTGCTCAAACCAGATGAGCCCGTGCTCAAGCTGGCAACCTCGGGGTCTCGAACCTGGGTCCTCCACATTCCAGTCCAACATTCTATCCACTGCACCACCACCTGGTCAGACCTTACACAAAGAATTATTAGGTACCCAAAGTAACTATAAAAATAATAACTGTAACTTGAAGTATATTCTTGGAATTCATTCTGGTCCCTGGTTTCTCACTTGTGAAATGTGGGAGGTTGAACTAGTGTTCCCTAAAGCTTCTTGTAGCTGTCATCCTCTAGGAACATATACTTAGAGTATAGAGTGATGAACTCTTACTACCTAATCCCAAATGCTCTGCCAAAGCATCTAGTTAATACATTTACTGCACATCTGAATATTCAATATTAGGAAAATCATAGGTTTTTCCATACAAAGCATTTAATTTGTTCCTAAAGTAATCAGGTAAATGGTCAGTTAGCTGACACATCTACTATTGACCTTGACCATATTAATGGTGTTATCAGTAGTGCACCATCTATATCACCATAAAATAAATCACTTACTAAACTCATGACTGCCTTGGATGCTGAATAGAACTGTGCAAGTTGAGTAGACTTCAAATAATGATGGTGAAAGCAATAAACTGTATATTAAAAGCAAATTTTCTTGTTTGAGCCTCTTCAGGTTCTGGAATCTACTCAGGTTCTGGAATCAGTACAGTTTTAATATTGAATATTCTTTTAAAGTCTTTCATATTTGGGAAAAATTAATAGTATGAATTAAGTAATATGGTATGCTCACCTTATCTCCCATGTAGAAATCAGTAAACTACCATACTTAGTATAAGCTATCAACTATTGAGGTCCTAAAATGATCAGGTGATTTGACACTTTACCTGGAGAATATTATGCTAAACAAAACAAACAAGTCAGAGATAGACAAGTACCATTATAATTTCACTTATATGGGGAATCTAATAAAAAATATAAACAAACAAAATGAAACAGACTCATTGATACAGAAAACAGATTAACAGCTGTTAGAGGGGAAGGGGGTTGGGGCTGGGTGATAAAGGTGAAGGGATTAAACAAAAAAAATCATAAATACGAACAACAATGTGGTAATTATAAGGGGGGAAAGTAGGGTGGGGGGAGGTAGAAGAGAGTAAAGGAGGGATAGCTGGTGAAGGAGGAGACTTGACTTGAGGTGGTGAACCCACAATACAAGATACAGATGATGTATTACAGAATTGTACACCTGAAACCTGTATAATTTTATTTACCAATGTCACCACAATAAATTCAATGTAAGCTTTTTAAATATTAAGAATAAAACACACCCTATACCAGGCCCCAGTGGTTTTAATTACTGTTTTCATCTAGTAGATAGAGTACTAAATTTTAGCGATAAGGTAAACAGCCCAAGGCCACACAGCCAAGTCTGGGATCTAAGCTTGAAGCCCAGTTCTAATAAACTCTTCACCACTGCACAACTCTGGCCTGGAGGCACGCAGAAGACTGTGTCACCAGAGACACTATCCCGGTAGTTTCATGGGATCCCATGTAAATCATAGAAAATGCTGAGGCTCTTTCATCTTCTAGCGACTAACTGCTGATCCAGATGGCATGTGAGAACCATGAGGGAGTTTTCAAGAAAATGATTGGGCCGCCTCCAAAAGGAATTATCAGGAGGCGGGGTATAGGCCATTGTCTAGGTCTCAGGAGATTTTGATGAACTAGAATTGAGAATTACTGTTCTGACCAGTGGTTCTCAAAATACAGCCTCCAGGTCAGCAGTAGCAATGCCACCTGGGTGCTGGCAGACGCTCTGGCCACCCCTCAGGCCCTCGGCTGGAGCCCAACAATCTGTGCTTTAGCAATCTTCTGCAGGATTCTGATGCACACTGATGTTTAAAGGCTACTGCTCTAAATCAAGAATTCAAACTTAAACATGCATAAAACTTAAATAAAGATTGTAATCAGAAGGTCTGGGTAAAGACTGAAATTTTGCATTTCTAACAGAGTTCTTCAGGTGATGTTGATGCTGCCCACAGATGACATTCTGAGTACACATTGTCTCCAGTCTATTTTTCTTAATTTGCATCGCCAATACCAATTTTCCATTCAAGGCAATATTCTGGTGTTAATAAGAGGACTCTTAGAAAAATCTCCCCCATTACTAATAGAGAAGAGAATAGAAACTCTCCTCTACAGCACATAAGATAGAACAAATAAAAGAGAGCAACAGGAGGGTTCTAAATTCTAGTTCTGCAGAACTTTGAACAAGTCCCACAATGCCTTTGTGCCCACTTTTCTTCCTTCTTAAAATAAAGATCTTAATGTAGATTGTTTTAGTATTTTCAAGCGCTCAAATTTTTTGGTGTATATAATTAAATTTGAATCACTCTCTACAGAGCATTCACTCCATTTTCATCTTCTGCTTGGAACAAGCTGTTGAGTGCAGGGACTGTGACTTAACCCTTTGAGTAGTGAGTTTTTTTTTCATGCTCACTCACCCTCAGGAGTGAGGGTTTTTTTTCTTCAAAAAATGAAATTAGTTCCAGTTACAGTTTTATTAACTTAAAATTATGTTTGCTTGATAACCAACTTATGGAAACAAGAAGAACATCTATTTGCCTTTTTTTTAACGTTGCCTTCCACATTTTTTAAAATAAATCAATCGTACTCTGGATGGTCAGGAGACACGAGGACATACATGAACATCTGTAGTACTCAAAGGGTTAAATCTTCAGTCCACACAGCACTGGGGCGGCATTCAGAACATAGTAGGTTCTTTCCACTGCCTGATGGAAGCCTTAAAAGCACATTACAAACCATTTTCCTCAGAAAACTCTTTAATTTTTAATATAATAACTTTAGTTCATTTTTTTTCTTTGTAGAGGGATTTTTCTTTTTGCGCTAATGAGAAGGATGCATCCACTTAAAAATCTTGTTCTAAGTAACCACAATAAAGGCTCGCACAAAGCATCTCACCTATTATATCACTAATGGAGCAGCCTCCTTATGTTTATGCATCCACACATTGTGGGCACAAAATGCCAAGGGACTTAAAAGTACTGAAAAAGGACTCTCCTCTGCGACTAGCAGCATTTTAATTTTCAGTTGCAACTTATAGATATTAGAGATTGTCAAACTGAAACAGACTCAAGAACACAGAGAAGAGACTGACGGTTGCCAGAGGGAGGGGTTCCGGGAGACTGGGTGAAAAGGTGAAGGGATTAAGAAGTATAAATTGGTAATTATAAAATAGTCATAGGGAGAATAGCCAATAAAGAAAAAAATATATATAATTTTGTCTTTTCCTGTTGTTGTGATTGAAAAGCAAAGTACGTGAAATTTTTGGAAAGGCAACAGCAAAAGACCAAAGAAAATGAAATGTATGAATTCATGAGGTTCAGTATTTTTAGTGACACTTCTTCAAAACTCTTATCCTTTATTCCTAAAACTGTGGCAGTAAATAAATGCTCCCTTTTGGGCTGAAAACCAAAGATAAAGAGTATCCTTGAGACCTGGAGAGAGGTCAGCAGACAAGGAGAAATTGTAAAACTTGAGAGTCAAAGTTTATCAGGAAGCTGTAATCATCAAAACTGAGCCAGGGAAGAGGGTGAGAATATACTGGCTGGGCTGGCAATGAACAGAATACCCAGGACATTTAAACAGAATCAAGATCCTTACAGAACATGGAGACCTGTCATAAGAAGCAGATGGCTGATGACACAAGACAGCCTTGAAAACCAGATGCAAAATGAACACACCCAGGGAACAAATTCTACTGTAACCTATTCATTAGTGTTGCGCAGAGAAAAAATTGATCTGGGCACAAATGGTAAAGTCTAAATGATTTTTTTTAAAGTAATAATATAACAATACATTTCTTGTCCAAATAAAGAAAGTATCTCTTATTCATCAGGACAATGCATAAATGTAAAAAAATATAAAGAGGCAAAGAGGGATAAAGGATAATAAAGTAACAGAAGCAGAAAACCACCATCACCAGTTAAGACAAACATTGCCCTTTAGCAACAAGCAGAACTCAGAATCACTCCGGAAGCCAGCATAAGTGCTGGTACTATGCTGAGGGTTGGGGATACAATGTTCAGCAAAAAGAGACATGGTATCTGATCATATGGACTTATCATCCAGTATGGAAGATGTCCATAAAATATTAACTCAACCAAATGTAAACATAAAACTCTCCTAAAAAAACGCAAGTGCAGTGGTGCTCCACGAGCTCAAAAGATGAAGATTAGACCCCCCCCCCCAAAATGGTGCAAGATGACATCCCTGAGGAAGTAATGAGTTTGCAAAGATCTGAACAAAGAGTAAGAGTTACTGGGATGCTGAGTGTGTGGTGGTGAGGAGGGAGCATTGATAAAGGAAGAAGGGGTGAGCTCGACGTGCCCCAAGCAAGGGATGTGCGATAGAGGACACTGAGGGGGAAGTAGGGGGAAACCAGGCACAGCCGAAAGGCCATGGTAAATATTCTGGCCTTTATTCTAAGATTAATGAGAAACCATTTAGCTGTTTAAACAGGAGCCTGGCATGGGAAGTTACCTTTTATAAAACAAACAAACAAACAAAAAACATCATTCCAGCAATGACTTAGTGTAGTGCAGCACAAATTTTAAAGCAATAAAGTTTTGGGAGGCTTTCACATTCAGGTGAAGATGATGACAACTTGAACTAGGGTGGTGGCAACAAAAACAGGGAGAAGTTGCTGGTTTGAGAGATATTTAGAAAGTAAAATCAGCAGGACCCGGTGACGGATTAATTGGACATGGCATATGTAAAAAGCAAGCCTTCAAGCATGACAGGTTCCAGCTTGCTTGCCTTTGAAACAGCAACACCAGGAAAAGATCTTATTTTGTTTTGTTCACAGAAAGAAGGTGATAATGGTAACAAGTTCAGTTTGGGGCGGGTAGAATTTAAGCGACTGTAAGATGTCCACATGGAGATACCAAATAGGCAATTGAACACACTTGTCTGGAGCACAGTGGAGAGCTCTGGACTGAAGAGGAAAATAATCAAAGCATGTAATGCATGGAGAAGATGATTGAAGCAACGGGCCTTGGTGAGGTTGCCTGGAAAGAGTGACTAGAAACAAAATTTTAGGTGGAGTTTGAATAAGCCTAATGGAGAGGGCACCAGCCATGCCTTCCTCACTCTAACTGGACATTAACCTAACCTAAAATGACGCTATCAGCAAACCGGAAAATGACAGACAGAGCAGCATACACTAGCATCATAATTTCAAAAGTCAGGGAAACATATCAAGACCAAAAAAGTTTACAGTGGTTTGTGTCTTAAGTAAATTGTTTACTTAAATAATTGGGTTTTATTCAGCAACCAAAGTATGTGTCTCACATCTATTAAAAATGCCTTTCTTTCTGAGCATGAAAAATGAGATTTTCTTTGGTATTGGAGGACCAGGTAAACAGTCTGTACCCTCAACAGGTGTTAACAATGGTACTGAATCAGAAGATGGCAGCCTTGTGGCTAGACATGAAGTTTAGACTCCCAAGACAGCCTATGGGAGGGAGAGGGCTCCAGATTGTAGGAAGAATGTTTGGTTTCCAGAGAGGGGAGAGAATTCTCAATGCAATCTTCTCTATGAGCACAAGGTAGAGTATATTCATGTACATATCCCCCAACAAGCTCCTTCCTCTGTGACAATCAGGAAATATTGATTCTGAAGAGAAAATCAGGATGTTGTGTGCAAATTCCTAACCAAGAAGTTAAGGTTAACCTGGATATACAAAAGTGAACTTGGTAAGGTATTCCTAGAAAGGGAATAATGCATTTCTATTTTCCTTTCTATACTTCATTTTTAATGGTTGACTCCATATTTTTCCATAACAAAAAAAGGGCATAGATGTGCATAATCACACTAAAAAATGAGGATCTGTAAACTCATTTTTTACACCTGAGTTTATATATATAAGCATTAGCTTTTTTTTCCATGTTAAAAACAATAGCTATTAAGGGAGCCATAGTGGTATGCGGTGAGGCAGATGAACACACTGAGGAATTAGTGAAATATTCCTTGTTGGTAACTTCATCATGAGAAAGAAATATTCTCTCAAATCTCTTGCTGAGTTCTTCAAATCCTGTGTTTTAGTGATTTTTTAAGAATTTACCATTTTAAGTAATTTTGAGAAATGTTTTTGTACTCTGGAGGAAACTAATAAAAAAATGGACAATACACATACTACCTTTTTCAATATCCTTGAAATCTTTATTTTATGTTTTCCTTTTTTCAAAAAAAATGGTTTTCTTCTGACATTGTCCTTCTATTATGAATTTTAATTTTCTTATTCTAGCTTTGTCTTGCTTTACAGATTTAAATACCTTGACAAACTGAAGTATAAGGATGGGGGGGAAAAAAACCCTGATGTGATGTCAATGTGCCAACCGAAGGGTATTTATACTTTGTAGTCAGAAATGTTACAATGAAATTGTCTCTCCTTGTGATCTCACATTATGGAGAGTTGCGAGGGTCTGACAACTGCTGACATTATGATATACTCCTGTTACATGGTTAAATCAGACGGAGCAGAGTTCTCAGCAGAGCATAAGGAAAGATTTATGGACATGGCAAAAGAACACTTTGCCTGTTCGCTTCTTTAAATAATTATGACTTTCCATGAATCTCTTTCTAAATCAACTGCAGAATGACAAATATCTGGGCGAATAAAAGGCCACAAAAATATCACTTCCAGTAAGCACTATTGAGGTTTTAGAAGCATGGTATTGAATTCTCTGCTGTGCGTTCTGCATATGATTCATTATGTGGGATGCTCCCTACCTCTCCACACACCATATATTTCTCCCATTACCATTCAAAAAGGGCTTTTAAAACTCCTTCTTTCTGTCAAGTTCTTTTTTTCTCTCTCTCTCAATACAAGAAGTGAAGAAAATATTTCAGTGTGTTTTGAATTAAAGAAGGTGAAGGATATAAGTATTTGCCTACCTGCCCACATGATCTGAGTACTCTGGAAGGACTTTCCAGGATGCTAAAAAAAATTACAAGTATATTTGGGATGTCTTTTTTATTTAATCATAAAGGTATATCTAAAGTAAAATTCTGAAACACTAAATATTTTTAAATGCTCAGTATATTCATAAAAGTGAAAGAGAAATAATATTTATGAAGCATCTATTCTGCAAGGGCCTTTCTGTATCATAGTTGTCGATCTTTACAACAGCTCAAGAAGAAAAGGAATATCAGCCCCACTTTACAAAATAAGCACACTGAATTTCAGAAGATATGTGCCCAGAACCACACAACTATTAACATACCTAGAATTTGAAGCTGTCTCTGGCACCCTATATTCCTTCTCAAGACCCAATTATCACCTACTGCTCAAAAACATTGCATACAAAAACAAATAAAATGAAAACAAAAATATACTAGCTCTTTTACTTTGCTATTATAACCTAAATACATAGGGGAGAAAAGAGATGAAAGTTTTCTGATTTCATATTTTATGTAATTCCACATATTTGAACAGTCTAAGAATAAAATGTCAGAGGGATAAAACATTTATAAATTTGCACACTTGCCAAGCTCTAAGCTAAGCATATTACAAGGATTATATCATGTTTAAAAAAAAGGTGTAATAAATACTAGTCAAAATAAATTCTCACAATAATACAAGGTAAATAGCATTACTATCTCCATTTTAATGATGATAAAATTAAGGTTAGAGGTTAAAAAGCTTATCTAGAATCATGTAGCATGTAAGTTGGCAGACCTGGACTTGAACCTGTGATTATATGATGCTAAAGAGCTACTACTCACTATGCTAAACTATCTCTCTTCATTACATTATTACTATAAAACTAAACCTTAACAAACTACTGCTTTCTTTTATATTTCTATATATTTTAAAGCAATACATTGCATGGTACAAAAACTTTATGATTTGCATTTTTATTTACCCCAATTATATAAACATACTGCTCACAAAAATTAGGGGATATTTCAAAATGAATATAAAGTGATAAAAAATTCACTAATTTTTGTGAGCAGAATATATACACATAGTAAAAAATTCTGTATAAAATTAATACAGAAGTTAATTTGAAAAGTAACATATGTATGTAACCTGTTACAGGCCCCATTAACCCTGGCTTCTTTCATAAAAGTAACTACTGTACAGTTAACAAAAATATGTCCTTCCAGAAATTATCAATGTATCTTATGCACAGGTGAATCTTACAAATATAATTTTGTCTTAGTATACCTTGTTTTTTTCTTGACTTAATAATGTGTTTTGGAGTTTTTTCTATATTGGGATTTTGAGCTTTAAAACTCACGTTCTTTACTCCTTAATAGTTTGCCATAATATAGATGTCTCATGTTTTAGTTTTTCATTCCACAATTGATGGGTATCATGGTATTTTATGGATTATTTAACTTTTCTCCACATTGCTCTGCCCAATTACCTATCATATATCACTGCTTGGATATTCAATAGGTTTTCAACTTTCCCCATATCCAAATGAAATTTATCAGCATCCACCACGTTGCTAATCCCTGTATGTTCTCTAGGTCAGTGCTACTAAGAGCATGAGCTATGAACCAATAACTGTCTAAAATTATTTGAACTGGTCCATGGAGTAAGTACAGAAGCTAAGAATAAGCAATTGAATACTTTCATAGCAATGTGACAATGCTGCAAAATCTAACTGCATGACCATGTTTCTTGTATTTTTTTATTGTAGTTTACAAGTGTACACAGTGAATGAGATTTTTGTTTGAAAGCTAATCCTTTACCAGAGATAGTCTGAGTACTACTATTAGAATTCAGTGAAAGACACTACTACTCAATTGGTCACCTAAACCAGAAATGGGAGCATGACCTCCTGTCCTATCTCTGTGACCAAGAGTGCGTGAAAAAGGAAGAAAGATGGTCATGTAGGTGGATGTTTCAACTACCACCTCCCAGGACCAAATTGGACTACAACTTAATATAAGAAAGATCATCTTGAAAAACCAACTTTGGACTAAACTAAGAGGAGTCTATAATCAAGGATCACTGAAGAAGCCACACTGAGACTTGTAGAAAGGACAGAGATACAGAAAGGGCTGTCCCACTCCCAGGAGCGAGCAGAGAGGCCCAGAGGGACTCTCACGGCAGGGTGGGTTGCTTTGATAGGTGTAGGTCCTCAGCCCCAGGCCCAATGCCCCAGCCTAGAGCACCAGAGCCTAGAAGAGGTTCCCAACAGCATTTAGCTGTGAAAAGAGCCAGGTTTCTGTGCTCGAGAAAGAGACACATCTCTCAGACACAGACACCATTTTAAAGGGCCCGGGCAAAACACTAATTTTATTCACAGCCACTTACCTGGGGTGCTGGTAGGGGAGAGCTGAGAGGACTAGAGTTGTAGGAGAAGAGTGTAAAGTTGGAGGCCCAGGGAGAGACACTGTGGGGGACGGCCACCAGAACCCCTGTGCTGAATCATTCTTCAGTACTACAGTTGCCATCTTTTTTGGGTGGAGCAATCCCCTCTGAGTGGCATCAGCCAGAGGAAAAGCAGCTGCTTCATCCTCAGGAGTCTCTCCTAACCCAGGGATGGCCATGGGTCATACTAAGAGGCCAGCAAGCAGGGGGCGTGTCAGTGACTCAGTTTTCTGGTGTTGAGACTGGAGGAGCTTCCCCTCACACTCTCCCAAGTCTATGAATGGTGCTTATACCTCACAAGAGACGCAGCTGAAACTGTACAGAGAAGAGGAAGACCACACCTCTGGGTCTCAGAAGCCACATCCACCAGCTCCTGGGGCCACACCCTACTAAGGTCTATAAAAAAATCTGGACAGACTGATACCTGGGGCCAAGGGGTAGAGCCACACCCACCACCCTTCTGAATCACTGAATTGCTGCAGGCTCTAGACTCTAGCGGAGGATTTTTTCAGCAGCTGAGCCCAACAAGCAGCCAGCAGACAGGCTGTAGTAGGCAAGACTCAGAGAAACTTGGCTGTTTGAGCAGACTTTCCCCAGGCCCAGAGTGAAAAAAAGCTAGTCTAGGTATCCAGCTGGTAATTCCATGAATACCTGGCCCAGCAAAGGAAGACACAAACTCTGAACTGCTTGTAGCTCCAAGAAGATTGCTGAGGACCAGTCACGAGCAGTGTCTCCCACTGGTCAGCACTGGGTTCCTGCTTAGGAGGCCCAGGGCTGGCACATCCAGAAGCCAGCAGTGGAAAGCATCAGTTCAGGACCTAACAACCCTTGCTAGAATGGCATCCTAAAGAAAAGCTCTTCACACAAGGTCCAGCTGAGGTGAGTTTCACTCTCTGTGATCAGCACCAGCACAACGGCTCCTGTGCATTGGATAGGGTGGAGCTTCACAGTCAGCTGGCCTGGGCACAAGATATTCTGTCCTGCTAGGCTAGATTCTATAGGGGAAAGAGAGAGAGGCTTACAGCATGGACTTTTAAAGTGTAGGTCCCTGTGAGTCTATTGTTGGGTCGGGTCAAGGGACTTAGCCATCTTCAGGAGGGGCACAATCAGCCCCAGGAAAGGATTCTCTCAGTCTTCCTTCCTTAGACCGGGGTCTCAACAGCTGAAAGAACTTCTACAGAGGGGACTTTCAACCACACTCAGTCTGAACCTACTGCTCACATTGTTGGGGAGAAATAAAATTTGAGAATCCAGCAGTGGCTGAGGGATCAAGATCTGGAGTAGGGGCCATATTTTCTGTACTGAGCTCCTGACCAAGAGACTCCTGAAGTAAGAGGTCCCACAAATGTTGTATTCCCAACCCCAGCTGCCCTAACCCACCAAGCATGCAAACTGTAGAGGAGCTGGTTGAGTGAGGTCAACCTGAGCCCAAACTACAGTCTTACTACAGAAGACTCTGTGGGAAGACCAGGTAGCTGCAAGAGGAGGAAGAGCAGCTGAAAAGTAAAGACAAATCTTACAGAGCTTGGGGCTGTTATGGAGCTGTTGTCACCTCTAAGCAGGAGGAAGTTGATCCTTATACAATGGTAGGACCCTCCTACAGTACCTAGACACAGAAAACACTGACACAAGCAGTGAAAAGTGCAGTAGCTTCAGACATGTAGCCCACAGCAGGTTAGAAACAACAGCTGAGGCCAACCCAAGAAGAACTAGAGCCAACACTACTGGTAGTGGGTAACAGATAGCACCAACCCTAGACTCAACTACCTACCCAGCAGCACACCCAAAGATGCAGTATAGCAAGCAACAGACACTGTGGACAATAAATACATCAAACAGAAAGACATTGCACAGTGTGTATTACATATAATCAGAGCCAGGCAACCTGAAGGGAATAACGTACCCATGAAAAAATCGACTACATCTAATACTCACATACAACAAGAGTAAAAGTCATACCTCAAGAAGCATTCCTAGAACAATGAAAACAAGTGGCCTGAAGGACAGTATCACCAAGCCCATTCTTTTCTTAAAGACCACACAAAAATTTCCAAGTCAGATAGCGCTACATAGTACACAGACAAAATGGGCAGACAGAGTAATGTAACCCAAATGAATCAACAAGAGAAATTCCCAGAAAAAGAACTGATGAGATGGAAGTAACCAAAACACCAGATGCAGAATTTAAAATAATGATTTTTAGGATGCTCAAGGATCTTAGAGCAACAACAGACAGATATAATGAGCACCTACAGAAAAAGATAGCAAGCATCAAAAGGGACATTGAAATCATAAAAAAGAACCAGTCAGAAATGACAAATACGATATCAGAAATGAAGACTGAACTAGAAAGCATTAATGGCAGGCTGGATAAAGCAGAGAATCGAATCAGCCATTTAGAGGATAAGATATACAAAAGCATGGAGGCAGAGTAGCATAAAGAAGAGAAGATCAAAAAATCTAAGAAAAGTCTAAGAAAGCTCTGTGACAACATCCACATTATAGGGGTTCCTGAAGGAGAAGAGAATGAACACAGAATAGAAAACCTGTTTGAAGAAATCATAGCTGAAAATGTCCCTAAAATGATGAAGGGAAAAGTCACACAAGTTCAAGAAACACAGAAAGTTTCATTAAAGAGGAACTCAAGGAGGCCTACAGCAAGATAAATTATAACTAAAGTGTCAAAGTTAAGAGACAAAGAAAGAACACTAAAAGCTGCCAGAGAAAAGCAGTTAATTACCAACAGAGGAGCCCTCATAAGGATGACATCTGACATCTCAACAGAAACACTTGAGGCCAGAAGGGATTGGCAAGATATATTCAAAGTGATGCACTGGCCCTGGCCGGTTGGCTCAGTGGTAAAGTGTCAGCCTGGTGTACAGAGGTCCCGGGTTCAATTCCCGGCCAGGGCACACAGGAGAGGCGCCCATCTGCCTCTCCACCCCTCCCCCTCTCCTTCCTCTCTATCTCTCTCTTCCCCTCCCGCAGTCAAGGCTCCATGGGAGCAAAAATGGCCCGGGCACTGGGGATGGCTCCTTGGCCTCTGCCCCAGGTGCTAGAGTGGCTCTGGTCATGGCAGAGCGATGCCCCAGAGGGGCAGAGCATCGCCCCCTGGTGGGCAGAGTGTCACCCCCTGGTGGGCATGCTGGGTGGATCCCGGTCGGGCGCATGCGGGAGTCTGTCTGACTGTCTCTCCCCGTTTCCAACTTCAGAAAAATAAAAAAAATAAAAAAAAGTGATGCAAAGCAAAAACCTACAACCAAGACTTCTTTATCCAGCAAGGCTATCATTTGAAATTAAAGGAAAAATAAAAAGCTTCCCAGAAAAAAAAAACAAACAACAATTCAAGGAATTCATTACAACCAAAGCAGTACTTCAAAAAATGTTAAGGGGACTGCTGTAAAAAGAGCAAAAAAAAAAAAAAAGAGAAAAAGAGGATTGTATATACAAAAAATAAAATGGCAGTACACAACTACATATCAATTATAACCTTAAATGTAAATGGATTAAATGCCCCAATCAAAAGACATAGGGTAGCTGTATGGAGAAGAAAACAAGACCCGTACATATGCTGTCTACAAGAGAACAACCTCAGAACAAAAGATTCACATAGACTAAAAAAGAAGGGATGGAAAAATAGTATATATTTCACATAAATGGAAATGAAAAAAAGAAAAAAGCTGGAGTAGCAATATTTATACATAACAAAATAGACTTTAAAACAAAGGCTAAGGGATAAAGAAGGTCACTACATAATGATAAATGGGGCAATCCAACAGGAGGATATAACTATTGTAAATATCTATGTGCCTAATATAGGAGCACCTAAATATATAAAGCAAATTTTGATAGACATAAAAGGAGAGATCAACAGCAATATTATAATAGTAGGATTTTAATACCCCACTAACATCAATGGATAGATTCTACAGACAGAAAATTAACAAAAAAACAGTGGCCTTAAATGACACACTAGATCAACTCAATATAATAGATACTGTATTTTCAGAATTTTTCACCGCAAAGCAGCAGAATATACATTCTTTTCAAGTGCTTATGGTATATTCTCTAGGATAGACAATATGTTTGGACACAAAATGAGTCTCAATAAATTTAAGAAAGTTTTTTTTTTTTTTTTAATAAATTTTTATTAATGGTAATGGGATGACATTAATAAATCAGGGTACATATATTCAAAGAAAACATGTCTAGGTTATTTTGTCATCAAATTATGTTGCAAACCCCTCGCCCAAAGTCAGATTGTCTTCCGTCACCCTCTATCTAGTTCTCTGTGCCCCTCCCCCTCCCCCTAACTCTCTCCCTCCCTCCCTCCCATGTCCTCCCTCCCCCCCCACCCTTGGTAACCACCACACTCTTGTCCATGTCTCTTAGTCTCATTTTTATGTTCCACCAATGTATGGAATCATGTAGTTCTTGTTTTTTTCTGATTTACTTATTTCATTCCTTATAATGTTATCAAGATCCCACCATTTTGCTGTAAATGATCTGATGTCATCATTTCTTATGGCTGAGTAGTATTCCATAGTGTATATGTGCCACATCTTCTTTATCCAGTCTTCTATTGAAGGGCTTTTTGGTTGTTTCCATGTCTTGGCCACTGTGAACAGTGCTGCAATGAACATGGGGCTACATGTGTCTTCACGTATCAATGTTTCTGAGTTTTTGGGGTATATACCCAGTAGAGGGATTGCTGGGTCATAAGGTAGTTCTATTTGCAGTTTTTTGAGGAACCGCCATACTTTCCTCCATAATGGTTGTACTACTTTACAGTCCCACCAACAGTGAATGAGGGTTCCTTTTTCTCCACAGCCTCTCCAACATTTGCTATTACCCGTCTTGTTGATAATAGCTAATCTAACAGGAGTGAGGTGGTATCTCATTGTAGTTTTGATTTGCATTTCTCTAATAACTAATGAAGCTGAGCATCTTTTCATATATCTGTTGGCCATTTGTATCTCTTCCTGGGAGAAGTGTCTGTTCATGTCCTCTTCCCATTTTTTTATTGGATTGCTTGTTTGTTTGTTGTTGAGTTTTATGAGTTCTTTGTAAATTTTGGATATTAGGCCCTTATCTGAGCTGTCGTTTGAAAATATCAGTTCCCATATAGTTGGCTGTCTGTTTATTTTGATATCAGTTTCTCTTGCTGAGCAAAAACTTTTAATTCTGATGTAGTCCCATTCATTTATCTTTGCCTTCACTTCTCTTGCCATTGGAGTCAAGTTCATAAAATGTTCTTTAAAACCCAGGTCCATGATTTTAGTACCTATGTCTTCTTCTATGTACTTTATTGTTTCAGGTCTTATATTTAGGTCTTTGATCCATTTTGAATTAATTTTAGTACACGGGGACAGGCTGTAGTCGAGTTTCATTCTTTTGCATGTGGCTTTCCAGTTTTCCCAACACCATTTGTTGAAGAGGCTTTCTTTTCTCCATTGTGTGTTGTTGGCCCCTTTATCAAAGATTATTTGACCATATATATGTGGTTTTATTTCTGGGCTTTCAATTCTGTTCCATTGGTCTGAGTGTCTATTTTTTTGCCAATACCATGCTGTTTTGATTATTGTGGCCCTATAATATAGTTTAAAGTCAGGTATTGTAATGCCCCCAGCTTCATTCTTTTTCCTTAGGATTGTTTTGGCTATTCGGGGTTTTTTATAGTTCCATATAAATCTGATGATTTTTTGTTCCATTTCTTTAAAAAATCTCATAGGGATTTTGATGGGAATTGCATTAAATTTGTATATTGCTTTGGGTAATATGGCCATCTTGATTATATTTATTCTTCCTATCCAAGAACAAGGAATATTTTTCCATCTCATTGTATCTTTTTCGATTTCCCTTAACAATGCCTTGTAATTTTCATTATATAGGTCCTTTACATTCTTTGTTATGTTTATTCCTAGGTATTTTATTTTTTTTGTTGCAATCGTGAAGGGGATTATTTTTTTGAGTTCGTTTTCTAATATTTCATTGTTGGCATATAGAAAGGCTATGGACTTTTGTATGTTAATTTTGTATCCTGCGACCTTACTGTATTGGTTTATTGTTTCTAATAATCTTTTTGTGGAGTCCTTCGGGTTTTCGATGTATAGGATCATATCATCAGCAAAAAGTGATAGCTTTACTTCTTCTTTTCCGATATGGATGCCTTTTATTTCTTTGTCTTGTCTGATTGCTCTGGCCAGAACTTCTAGCACCACGTTGAATAAGAGTGGAGAGAGTGGACAACCCTGTCTTGTTCCTGATTTAAGGTAGAAAGTCCTCAGTTTTATGCCGTTTAATAGGATGTTGAAATTTAAGAAAGTTAAAATCATATCAAGCATCTCTCTGATCACAATGGCATGAAACTAGAAATTAACTACAAATGAAAAACATTCAAATATTTGGAGGCTAAATGGCATGTTATTAAATAATGAATGGGTTAACAATGAGATCAAAAAAGAAATAAAAAATTTCCTTGAAACAAAGGAAAGTAAACATACAACAACTCAAAATTGATGGAACACAGAAACAGCAGTCCTGAGAGGAAAGTTCATAGCTAAACAGGCATACCATAAGAAGCAAGAAAAAGCTCAAATAAACAACTGAACCCAGCACCTAAAAGAAGTAGAAAAAGAACAACAAATAAAGCCCAAAGGAAGTAGAAGGAAGGACCTAATGAAGATCAGAGTGGAAATAGATGACATAGAGGCTTAAAAAGCAATACAGAAGATCAATAAAACCTAGAGCTGAATTTTTGAAAAGATAAATAAGAATCATAAACCTTTAACCTGACTCATCAAAAAAAAAAAAGAGAGTGAACTCAAATAAATAAAATTAGAAATGAAAGTGGACAAGTAACAACTGACACCACAGAAATCCAAAGGACAGTAAGAAAATACTATGAAGATTTGTATGCCAAAAAAAATTGGACAACCTAGATGAAACGCATAAATTTCTAGAAATATATAATCTTCCATAATTCAATATGAAAGATCAGAAAACCTAAGCAGACCGATTACAACAAATGAAAAAGAAACAGTTAACAAAAAAAAACTCTCGCAAACAAAAGTCCTGGACCAGGTGGCTTCACAGGTGAATTTTACCAACTATTCAAAGAAGAACTAACTTCTATCCTTCTCAAGCTATTTCAAAAAATCTAGAGGAAGGAAGACTTCCAAGCTCCTTTTATGAGGCAAGCGTAATCCTCATTCCAAAACCAGGTAAAGACACTACAAAAGAAGAAGATGACGTCAGAGTAATGGCAGGGTAGGAAGCGATACCGATAAATCTCCCCCAAAACTTAACAAGATCTTCAACCAGAAACAGAAAAACCTATACTTGGAGCCTCCAGATGCTTCGCAATACACCCGAAGGTATGGTCGAGTGAAAACTTGGCTAAATATATAACCAAACCCCGAAGGAAATAGGGAGTAAGAAATGCTCCGCCTTCCTCACTAACCTAAACAGGGCGGCTTTCTCTGGTAACTGTGAATATAGAAACTGAGGCGGGCAAAGGGGGTGAATAGATCCAGGCTGCGGCACAAACGGCCGAACCAGACTGTGGCACGGAGATCCAAGCCGAGGAAAAACTGATCCTGTGGCAACCCGGGCAATACAAGCTAACACTCGCACCAAACCCAAACAAAGAAAGACAAGCGGGGCAGCCATTTTACCCGATCTCCTGGTCGGTGCGCAGTTAGTGGGCAAGAGATTTCTTCCTAAACCCCGGGAGTGGGTGCCCGTGTTACCCCACAGAGAGGCAGAGTCAGAGGCCTTTTTGTGGGCCGAAAGCAGAGTCTCTGGGCAGCCCCAGCGCCCTGGGAAAGCCGCGCAAGGGAGGGAGCGAGAACTAATTCCAACAGTGGAAATTTTCCGTGCTGGTGGGGATTTCACTCAGAGGGAAACGCGGCCGGCCTCATATCCTGGTCTGCGCGAGCATATAGCGAGAGATTCCTCCGAGTGCCTCGGCAGTGCGCGCCCGTGTTATCGCACAGAGGGGCAGAGTCAGGGGCCTTTGTGTGGGCCAAAGCGGAATCTCGGGCCGCCCCAGCGCCTTGCAAAAGCCGCGCACGGGGACGGAGCGAGAGCCAATTCCAACGCTGCAACTTTTCCATGCGGTTGGGGGTTTCACTCAGAGCGTGAGACTGCGGGCCAGATATCCTGGTCTGCGCACGCAGATAGTGAGTGAGAGTTTCCTCCAAGCGCCCCAGAAGTGGGCACCTGCCTGTGTTACCGGACAGAGTGGCAGAGCCAGAGGTCTTTGAGTGGGCGGAAAGCCCGCCTGATTATGCTAGCAGCTCTGACTGACTGAGCCTTACTCAGAGCCCTGTGCTGAGTGGGAATAGAGTGGGGAGTTGCCAGCTCTTTGAGCCTCTTACTATCCAGGCAGAGGCAGCAGCAACCCCATAGCTGGATTATCAGGCTACTAATTGAGGAAGGAAAGACTAGGAGAAAGGCTCCAGGAACACGGACTCTCTCACGTTGGAGCATATAAATGCTAATGAGCCTCGACTGCCAACGAGACTAAAGCACAATACATGACATTGCCATAGAGACTTATCAACTGCAATCCACTACCTGAGCGTGCCAAAGGGGCAGAACCCGGGGTACAGAGTCACCGACCAGGAAGAGGGAGAGAAAAGAAAAAGCAAGAAGATAACCTCTCAAAATCAAGAATAATCTGCAGACTTTATAACCTATCCCATTTTATTATATTTGTTCATTTGTTTCTCTTATCTTCATTCTTGATACTTTTTTTCCTCCTCCAATTTGGCCGATTAACTCTCTGCCGGTCTTACTCTCTCCTCTCCTTGAACTACACTACCCATAAGTGTTACATCTCCCATTATCTTTTCTCTCCTCTTCCTTTCTCTCCATGAGGGTTGCACTCCAAAACCCTTAACTCTCTCTCTCTCTCTCTCTCTCTCCTTTCTTTTTTCTTCTTTTAGTGGTTCCCTCTTTTTCTCTCTCTCTCTCTTTCTTTTCTCCATCTATATTAGTTTCTTCCTTTCTTCTTTACATCTCCTCTCATTCAAACCTCAATAACAAACAAATTATCTTATCTGGGACTCAAACTTATGTTTGTGGCATTTGGGGGGGGGGGTTTACTTCACCTTTTTAACTCACTAGCAGTGCTCCCATCCCTGGCTCTCCATTTTATCTAGTTCTTGTTCCACTAAATACAATAGTATTTTTTTAATTTGTCCCCCCATTTTTGTGTTTTCCTCTTATTCCTCTCATCATAACTCTTAGACAACCAACACCTAAAAGCAAATCATTTTACTCTTGACCCAAATTTTTTCCTTATTTGCTTTTTGTGGGTCCATACCCCCTTTTTTTTCTTTTCTTTTCTTTTTTTTTTTTGCCCCTTTATTACTTTTCCCCAATCAGGCCCTCCATCACAGGCATTGTTTGTTATAATTCACAGTTCACCACAAGATTTTCTCAAGAAAGAGGGGAGAGGAGATGAGAGGAAAAAAGGAGGGGGGGAATAATTTTCTTTTTTAAAAAATTTTTATTTTATTTTATTTTTCTTATTTCATTATTAATTTTTTTTAAAAAAAACCTCTTTTCGATTTTTTATTTTTTACTTTTTTTAACTTTTTATTCTTTATTAAATCTCATTAATACTATCAACAAAACCACCCTCAGATGCCATTAAGGAAGAGAAAATTGAAAATCATGGATACAAAAGAAAGAGAGGTAACACAGCTAGATGAGGAAAAATCTATGGAGAAAAGACTTAACATATTGGAAGCCTTGGAGCTAAATGACAGAGAATTCAAGATGGAAATCCTAAAAATCCTCCAAGATATACAAGAAAACACAGAAAGGCAATTTAGGGAGCTCAGAAAACAACTCAATGAGCACAAAGAATATATGTCCAAGGAAATTGAAACTATAAAAACAAAATCAAACAGAGATGAAAAACTCAATTCACGAGCTGAAAAACGAAGTAACAAGTTTAGCTAATAGAACAGGTCAGATAGAAGAGAGGATTAGTGAAATAGAAGAAAAGCAACTTGAGGCACAACAGAGAGAAGAAGAAAGAGACTCAAAAATTTAAAAAAATGAGATAGCCCTACAAGAATTATCTGACTCCATCAAAAAGAATAACATAAGAATAATAGGTATATCAGAGGGAGAAGAGAGAGAAAATGGAATGGAGAACATACTCAAACAAATAATAGATGAGAACTTCCCAAGCCTGTGGAAAGAACTAAAGCCTCAAGTTCAAGAAGCAAACAGAACTCTGAGTTTTCTTAACCCCAACAAACCTACTCCAAGGCATATCATAATGAAATTGGCACAAACCAACAGCAAAGAAAAAAATCTCAAGGCAGCCAGGGAAAAGAAGAATACAACATATAAAGGAAGGCCCATTAGATTGTCATCAGATTTCTCAGCAGAAACTCTACAAGCTAGAAGAGAGTGGACCCCAATATTTAAAGTCCTGAAAGAGAGGAACTTTCAGCCACGAATACTATACCCATCAAAGCTATCCTTCAAATATGAAGAAGAAATAAAAACATTCACAGATACAGAAAAGATGAGGGAATTTATCATCAGAAAACCCCCACTCCAGGAATTACTAAAGGAGGTTCTCCAATCAGATACAAAGAACAAATAAAAAACAGAGCCACAAGTAAAAGCTCCAAGAAGAACACAATAAAACCAAATTTAAACTGTGACAACAACAAAAAGAAAGGGGGGAGAGGATGGAGATTAACAGTAGCAAAGGACGATGGAGTGCAAAAGTACTCACCAAACAGTGCGCTACAATGAACAGGGTAGGGACCCTTTTCATTACTCAAAGGTAACCACCACTGAAAAAACCACCACAGAAACACATGAAATAAAAAAGATAGCAACAGAGGAAAGATGTATGGAATACAACCAAATAAAAACAAAAGATAGAAAAACGAAAGAGAAGGATCAAACAAGACACAAAACTAACAGAAAGCAAGTTATAAAATGGCAATAGGGAACTCACAAGTGTCAATAATTACATTAAATGTAAACGGATTAAACTCACCAATAAAAAGACACAGAGTAGCAGAATGGATTAAAAAAGAAAATTCAACTGTATGCTGCCTACAGGAAACTCATCTAAGTAACAAGGATAAAAACAAATTCAAAGTGAAAGGCTGGAAAACAATACTCCAAGCAAATAACATCCAAAAAAAAGCAGGTGTAGCAATACTTATATCGGATAATGCTGACTACAAGACAGGAAAAGTACTCAGAGACAAAAATGGCCATTTCATAATGGTTAAGGGGACACTGAATCAAGAAGACATAACAATTCTTAATATATATGCACCAAACCAAGGAGCACCAAAATATATAAGACAGCTACTTATTGATCTTAAAACAAAAACTGACAAAAATACAATCATACTTGGAGACCTCAATACACCACTGACGGCTCTAGATCTGTCATCCAAACAGAGAATCAACAAAGACATAGTGGCCTTAAACAAAACACTAGAGCACCTGGATATGATAGACATCTACAGGACATTTCATCCCAAAGTGACTGAGTATACATTTTTCTCCAGTGTACATGGATCATTCTCAAGAATTGACCATATGTTGGGCCACAAAAACAACATCAGCAAATTCAGAAAAATTGAAGTTGTACCAAGCATATTTTCTGATCATAAAGCCTTGAAACTAGAATTCAACTGCAAAAAGGAGGAAAAAAACCCACAAAAATGTGGAAACTAAACAACATACTTTTAAAAAATGAATGGGTCAAAGAAGAAATAAGTGCAGAGATCAAAAGATATATACAGACTAATGAAAATGACAATACGACATATCAGAATCTATGGGATGCAGCAAAAGCAGTGATAAGAGAGAAGTTCATATCACTTCAGGCCTATACGAACAAACAAGAGAGAGCCCAAGTGAACCACTTAACTTCCCACCTTAAAGAACTAGAAAAAGAAGAACAAAGACAACCCAAAACCAGCTGAAGAAAGGAGATAATAAAAATCAGAGCAGAAATAAATGAAATAGAGAACAGAAAAACTATAGAAAAAATTAATAGAACAAGGAGCTGGTTCTTTGAAAAGATCAACAAAATTGACAAACCCTTGGCAAGACTTACCAAGGAAAAAA
Source organism: Saccopteryx bilineata (assembly GCF_036850765.1). NCBI lineage: Eukaryota > Metazoa > Chordata > Mammalia > Chiroptera > Emballonuridae > Saccopteryx > Saccopteryx bilineata. The sequence continues at coordinate 11,223,907 of NC_089501.1, read as the reverse complement.
GAGAAAGTACTCATATAAACAAAATCCAAAATGAAAGAGGAGAAATCACCACGGACACCGTAGGTATACAAAGAATTATTGTAGAATACTATGAAAAACTTTATGCCACTAAATTCAACAACCTAGAAGAAATGGATAAATTTCTAGAACAATACAACCTTCCTAGACTGAGTCAAGAAGAAGCAGAAAGCCTAAACAGACCTATCAGTAGAGAAGAAATAGAAAAAACCATTAAAAACCTCCCTCCCCAAAAATAAAAGTCCAGGCCCTGACGGCTATACCAGCGAATTTTATCAAACATTCAAAGAAGACTTGGTTCCTATTCTACTCAAAGTCTTCCAAAAAATTAAAGAAAAAGCAATACTTCCAAACACATTTTATGAGGCCAACATAACCCTCATACCAAAACAAGGCAAGGATGGCACAAAAAAAGAAAACTACAGACCAATATCTCTAATGAATACAGATGCTAAAATACTAAACAAAATACTAGCAAATCGAATACAACAACATATTAAAAAAATAATACATCATGATCAAGTGGGATTCATCCCAGAATCTCAAGGATGGTTCAACATACGTAAAACAGTTAACGTAATACACCATATCAACAAAACAAAGAACAAAAACCACATGATCTTATCAATAGACGCAGAAAAGGCTTTTGATAAAATACAACACAATTTTATGTTTAAGACTCTCAACAAAATGGGTATAGAAGGAAAATATCTCAACATGATAAAGGCCATATATGATAAACTATCAGCTAACATCATATTAAATGGCACTAAACTGAAGGCTTTCCCCCTTAAATCAGGAACAAGACAGGGTTGTCCACTCTCTCCACTCTTATTTAATGTGGTACTAGAGGTTCTAGCCAGAGCAATCAGACAAGACAAAGAAATAAAAGGCATCCATATCGGAAAAGAAGAAGTAAAAGTATCACTTTTTGCTGATGATATGATCCTATACATCGAAAACCCCAAAGAATCCACAAAAAGACTACTAGAAACAATAAGCCAATACAGTAAGGTCGCAGGATACAAAATTAACATACAGAAGTCAATAGCCTTTCTATATGCCAACAATGAAACAATTGAGAACGAACTCAAAAGAATAATCCCCTTCATGATTGCAACAAAAAAAATAAAATACTTAGAAATAAACATAACAAAGAATGTAAAGGACTTATATAATGAAAACTATAAACCATTGTTAAGGGAAATCGAAAAAGATATAATGAGATAGAAGAATATACCTTGTTCTTGGCTAGGAAGAATAAATATAATCAAGATGGCTATATTACCCAAAGCAATATACAAATTTAATGCAATTCCCATCAAACTTCCAATGACGTTTTTTAAAGAAATAGAGCAAAAAATCATCAGATTTATATGGAATTATAAAAAACCCCGAATAGCCAAAGCAATCCTAAAGAAAAAGAATGAAGTTGGGGGCATTACAATACCTGACTTCAAACTATATTGTAGGGCCATGACAATCAAAACAGCATGGTATTGGCAGAAAAATAGACACTCAGACCAATGGAACAGAATAGAAAGTCCAGAAATAAAACCACACATATATAGTCAAATAATTTTTGATAAAGGGGCCAACAACACACAATGGAGAAAAGAAAGCCTCTTCAATAAATGATGCTGGGAAAACTGGAAAGCCGCATGCAAAAGAATGAAACTGGACTACAGTCTCTCCCCCTGTACAAAAATTAACTCAAAATGGATCAAAGATCTAAACATAAGACCTGAAACAATTAAGTACATAGAAGAAGACATAGGTACTCAACTCATGGACCTGGGTTTTAAAGAGCATTTTATGAATTTGACTCTAATGGCAAGAGAAGTGAAGGCAAAAATTAATGAATGGGACTACATCAGACTAAGAAGTTTTTGCTCAGCAAGAGAAACTGATAACAAAATAAACAGAAAGCCAACTAAATGGGAAATGATATTTTCAAACAACAGCTCAGATAAGGGCCTAATATCCAAAATATACAAAGAACTCATAAAACTCAACACAAACAAACAAACAATCCCATAAAAAAATGGGAAGAGGATATGAACAGACACTTCTCCCAGGAAGAAATACAAATGGCCAACAGATATATGAAAAGATGCTCATCTTCGTTAGCTATTAGAGAAATGCAAATCAAAACAGCAATGAGATACCACCTCACACCTGTTCGATTAGCTATTATTAGCAAGACAGGTAATAGCAAATGTTGGAGAGGCTGTGGAGAAAAAGGAACCCTCATACACTGTTGGTGGGAATGTAAAGTAGTACAACCATTATGGAAGAAAGTATGTTGGTTCCTCAAAAAACTGCAAATAGAACTACCTTATGACCCAGCAATTCCTCTACTGGGTATATACCCCAAAAACTCAGAATCACCGATAAGTAAAGACACATGCAGCCCCATGTTTATTGCAGCATTGTTCACAGTGGCCAGGACATGGAAACAACCAAAAATCCCATCAATAGATGACTGGATAAAGATGTGGCACATATACACTATGGAATACTACTCAGCCATAAGAAATGATGACATCGGAACATTTACAGCAAAATGGTGGGACCTTGACAACATTATACGGAGTGAAATAAGTAAATCAGAAAAACCCAGGAACTGCATTATTCCATACGTAGGTGGGACCTAAAAGTGAAACTAAGATACATTGATAAGAGTGTGGTGGTTATAGGGGGAGGGGGAAATGGGAGAGGGAAAGGGGGAGGGGGAGGGGCACAAAGAAAACAAGATAGAAGGTGACAGAGGACAATCTGCCTTTGGGTGATGGGTATGCAACATAATTGAACGACAAGATAACCTGGACATGTTATCTTTGAATATATGTATCCTGATTTATTGATGTCACCCCATTAAAAAAATAAAATTATTATAAAAAAAAAAAGAAGAAAACTACAGGCCAATATCCCTGATGAATTTAGATGCTAAAATTCTCAACAAAGTAATTAGCAAATAGGATCCAGCAACACATGAAAAAAATCATACATCATGATCAAGTGGGAATTATTTTGGGGAGGAAAGGTTGGTACAATATTTACAAATCAACAAATGTGATTTATCACATAAACAAAAGGAAGGATAACAATCACATGATAATACCAATTTATGCAGAAAAAGCATTTGATAAAATCCAGTACTCATTCATGATCAAAACTCTCAGCAAAGTGGGAATACAGGGAACATACTTCATCATGATAAAGGCCATCTATGACAAACTCACGGTCAATATCATACTCAATGGGCAAAAATTAAAAGCAATCCCCTTTAAGATCAAGAACAAGGCAGGGGTGCCCCCTTTTACCACTCTTATTCAACATAGTTCTGGAAGTTCTAGCCACAGCAATCAGACAGGAAGAAGAAATAAAAGGCATCTAAATTGGAAAAGAAGTAGTAAAACTATCATTATTTGCTGGTGACATGATACTGTACATAGAAAACCCTAAAGTCTCAGTCAAAAAACTACTAGACCTAATAAATGAATTTGGCAAGGTGGCAGGATATAGAACTAATATTCAGAAATCAGTGGCATTTTTATACACTAACAATAAACTGTCTGAAAGAAAAATTAAGGAAACAATCCCCTTCACTATTGCAAAATAATAATAATAATAATAATAATAATAATAACAACAACAAAACTACCTAGGAGTAAATTTAACCAAGGAGGTAAAGTACTTATAGTCAGAAAATTATAAAACATTGATAAAAGAAATCAAGGAAGCTTGACCTATGGTGGTGCAGTGGATAAAGTGTTGACTTGGAACACTGAGGTCACCAGTTTGAAACCCTGGGCTTGCCTGGTCAAGGCACATATGGGAGTTGATGCTTCCTGCTCATCCTCCCTTCTCTCTTTCTCTCTCTATCTTTCTCTCTCTGTCTGTCTCTCCTATCTGAAATGAATAAATAAAAAATAAAAGAAATAAAAAAGAAATAAAAGAAAAGAAATCAAGGAAGATACAAAGAAGTGGAAGCATATACCATGTTCGTGGACAAGAAGAATAAACATCATTTAAAATGTCTATATTACCTTAAGCAATCTATAAATGTAATGCAATTTTTATTAATGTACCAATGGCATACCTCAATGATATGGAACAGATATTCCAAAATTCATTTGGAACCTAAAAGGAACAGGAATAGCCTCAGTAATCTTGAAAATGAAGAATAAAGTGGGAGGTACACACTTCCTGATATCAAGTTATATGACAAGGCCATTGTACTCAAAACAGCTTGGTACACCTGGCATAAGAACAGGTATACAGACCAAAGGAACAGAACAGAGAACCCAGAAATAAACCCACACCTTTATGGTCAATGGATATTTGACAAAGAGGTAAGAAGATACAATAGAGTAAATAGAGTTTATTTAATAAATGGTTTTGGTAAAATTGGACAGGTACATGCAAAAAAATGAAACTAGACCACCAGCTTACGCCATTCACAAAAATAAACTCAAAATGGATAAAAGACTTAAATGTAAGTCATGAAACCATAAACATCTTGGTAAGAAAACATAGACAATAAAGTTGCTAATATCTCCCATAGCAATATTTTTGATGATTTATCTCCACAGGCAAGTGAAATAAAGAACAGGATGAGCAAATGAAACTATATCAAGTGAAAAAGCTTTTTTTATAGCAAAAGACAGCATGAACAAAATAAAAAGACAACTCATAAAGTGGGAGAACATATTCGTCAATTCATCTGATAAGAGGTTAATTACCAAAATTTGTAAAGAACTTCTAAAACTCAACAACAGAAAAAGAAACAATTCAATCAAAAAATGGGCAAAAGAAATGAATATACACTTCTCCAATGAGGACATACAAATGGCCAATGGGCATTTGAAAAAATGTTCAATGTCACTAATCATTGGAGAAATGCAAATTAAAACCACAATGAGATAACACTTCACACCTGTCAGAATGGCACTCATTAACAAAACAACACGCAATAAGTGCTAACAAGATTGTGGAGAAAATTGAACCCTCCTGCACTGCTGGTGGGAATGCAGACTTGTGCAGCCACTGTGGAGAACTATATGAGGTTTCCTCAAAAAATTAAAAATGGAATTCTCTTTTGACCCAGCTATCCCACTTTTAGGAATATATCCTAAGAATACCTAATCACTGATTCAAAAAAAGATATGCACCTCCATGTTTATTGCAGCATTGTTTACAATAGCCAAGATCTGGAAACAGCCCAAGTGTCTATCAGTGGACAAGTGGATTAAAAAGCAGTGGTACATATACAACGGAATACTACATGGCTGTGAAAAAGAAGGAAATCTTACCTTTTGCGATGGCATGGATGAACCTGGAGATTATTATGCTAAGTGAAATAAGCCAGGCAGAGAAAGAAAAATATCATATGATCTCACTTATATGTGGAACCTAATGAACAAAGTGAATTGAGGAACAGAATAGAGGCAGAGGTGGGGTCACAGAGACCAGAGGGACAGCAGTCAGAGCGAAAGGGGCTGAGGGGATGGGATCAGAGAAGGTGAAGGGATTAGTAAACTATAAATATATATATACATAACACAAAGATATAGCTAACAGGACAGCAAATCCTAGAGGGAAGGGGGTAGAGAGATAGGGAGAGGGGGGGAAAGAGGGTATAAAAAGGGACACAGGATTTGGGGTGAGGAGTTATATTCAGTGGGACACTTGAATCCATGTAAACACAATAAATAAAAAATTGTGCATCGAGAGACAAGCAACAGGAAAACCATGAGGTTTCTAGAGCAAAGAAATTTTTATAAAAATTTTGTCTTTACTGATCTTTTTCCCATTATTAGAACATGCTTATTTTCTCTAACCTCATACATAACCTCTCAGTCCCAGTAACTCTCCAACTATTAGCCTATGCATTTCTTCCCCTTTCTAGTAATGCTTTGGTTAAAAAGGTTTGGGGAACACCATGATCCCTTTCATAACCCCCATCTGTTTTGTGATGAAAGGTTTGGGGAACACCATGATCCCTTTCATGACCCCCATCTGTTTTGTGATGGGGGTCTTGAACCCACTGCAGTGTGATTTTCCCCAGCTCCTCTGTTGAAAACCTTAACAAACTAACCAATGATGGCCTTATTTCTGCATCCACCATTGAGCTCTTATTGTCTGTGACCTCTGCACAACACTTAACAGCATTCATCAGCCTTGCCTTTTTGATACTCAGTCTGGCGAAAGGTTTCTATTTCAAATCAGTGAAGTAATATGTGAAATCATCTGTCTATAGGGACAGATGATCCAAAATGACTCTTGCAGAGATTTAGAGAGGCCAGTGTCCTCAACAATGGAAAGACAGGCAGGCAGTGCTCAGGTCCTGTGCCCGCATGGAGACTATCAATAGAAAGTAGCGCCACTGCTTCTTTCTTTCATTTTCTCCAGCAGAAACAGCCCTAATGTGGACACTGAGAAAGCAGGTTGGTTGAATTGACCCAGGATTTGTCATTTTAAAGATGTTGGTGGTGGCTGAACACCACTAAAAAAGATAAGATGCTCTAAGAAAACCATATTAAAGAAGAAGCAAAGAGGGACCAAGGATAAAAAATTCAAACAATATTAATGTTTAAAAAGTTGGGCAGAGCGTCGCCCCCTGGTGGGCGTGCCGGGTGGATCCCGGTCGGGCGCATGCGGGAGTCTGTCTGACTGTCTCTCCCCGTTTCCAGCTTCAGAAAAATAAAAAAAATAAAAAAAGTTGGCAGAAAAGGTGTTTCCTGATGATGCTGAGGAAAATAGTAGCCAGATAAAAAGATAAACATGAAAAATAGGGCCTAGAAGTTAGAATTTAAAAAAAATGGATATCATGCATGATTCAATGTGAAAAGTAATGTCATGACTGATTTCATCAAGGGTAATTTCAGAAGCACCCTGGGAGGTCCAAGCAGCGACTCCTTTTGCCGAATCAGACACTAACCAGTGCTTCATGCAGCACTGGGACTCATTCTAGTGGCCATGGTATTCCCAAAGCTATAAAATATATGACCACAATTAGTGGGCAGAAACAAATCTGCCTGGAAAAAAATCCTTCTATGCACATTGCCATTGCAAAGGCCTTGACCTAACTGTTATCTGTCATCATCTACCTCACTGCATAAACCACCCAGGCCCCTCTGTGGGAGCCATTCACTCCAGATAAAGCTCCCCTTACTCTGATAAAGAGAAAAATAAACTAAAAGGCTGATGATATCTCCTATTTAGTACTATTCCAAGTTTGATCTGAATAGGCCTCTATCCTCTTATACTTGATTTTTTTATACTGAGTTTCTTCTCTCCTTCTCCAAGATTCATTCTTGCTGCCTAAAATATCAGAATGGCACATGATACAAAAATCTTCTCCTAAATCAACATGAAAGTTACTGCTAGTAAAACTAATTTTTTTCTTTAGCTCTTTCTCTTAATTTACACTTGTATTTCTCATTCCAAAGGCTATAATCTAAGAGCTTTCCATGTTTCAACACACATATTATGTAAGTCCCAGTCACTTCTTCCCACTAGCAGAGCCTCAATGGAAGGAGCACAAATTTCTCACTATTAAACTTGAGGGACAAGAGTTTGGGAATTTGGAACATCTGGATGTGTTTAAAGCCCAAGAGAAGTCTATGAACCACCCCTCAATATCAAGTGCAATAAGGAAAATTTTCCTGCTCTCTCCAAAAGTACTGAGTGACAAATATGTCCTAAATGCCATGATGTTAAAGATGGGACTAGAGAAATATTCCACTGGGGGCACTTCCAGCTCTACTGTGATTTAGCACAATGGCAGAGACAATGCTAAGTGTCCCACAATGCTCATTTTATAGTTGTCTTCCCAAGATGTAATAATGAAATTATATCAAGCTAGCTACCTAGCTAACCTATCAGTTAGATAAAACCATAATTCTTGTTCCTGTTAATGAATGTGAGCAGAACAGTGTGGTTGAGATAGGCTCCAGCCATTGTGCAGGGGGAATCTGGCTTGGTTTGCTAAGACCCCAGAGCCATCATTAGGAACTCCCAAGTTACAGTCAGGTTTGCATGTGTGACACACAAAGTGTTATTTAAGCCATAAGACTTGGGTTTAAATCTGATACCATCTTTTCTACCTTCATTAATACAAACATCATACAATTACAGATTTATAAGGGATACTTTTCCAAATTTTTTCTTTTTGTCTATAAAACTGAATTCCAGTGAGTCTCTGTGACATGTCCAAAATCACAAAAATTGAGTGACAGAGGAGCTTAGAATGTGGGTCTCCTGGCATTTGTTCTACTGCTCTCTCATTTATAACAACAGTTATTATCTAAGATAGGAAAATAATAATGACAACTATATTAATTGCCTTTATTGATATTTTAGAAAAATAGGCACATTTATACACATTTGTGCTCAATAAATATATATTATTCAGTATATATGTGTGGGTAAATGCAGAAGTATGTAAGTAACTAGTACAGATATGAGAAGGCCAGCTCCTTCGTGGAGTGTCTTTACATGAGTTGGGGGAACTTGATGCCATTCGTGATAAAGACCTGTGGAATCATATTGTTGTTTTAACCAGAATATGTTTTAAATAGTATATATTATTTAGTTTTTCCCTTGTTGTTGGTAAATGAGGAAACTGATGTCCAGAAAGTAAAACAATATTCCAAGTTCATGCTATCCTTGTTGAGAGAAGCAGAGCAGGAATTCTGCCCCTTCCATCCCAGTAGATTCTCTGTGCTGTGTTTAAAATGTTCACCTTGCATCTCAAGTTGAGGAAGTAACTGAAAGTTGAGGTAATATGGTTAAGTATAAGGAAAAAAAGAACAAGTTTCTTTCATAAAAGTGATAGGACAAGGAAGTGTTCAGAAATAAACAGATGGAGAAATAGGGGATGAAATAAGAAAATTAGCCTAATGAGGAATGACTTATGGTAATAATGGTTAAGATCAATCAAATGCATAGATAACTATGAGGGTAAAGCTCAATCATAAGCTGGTCTTGAGTATTCATGAATTCATAGGATATGTGGGAAGATTACTTCTAAGAGGAGAATAAGTTGGTCATCTTTAGGAACTCCTAATCACTAATATCTGCTGGGGGTTAAAAACAAAGTGAAATATTGTGAACAGAATTGCTGTCTGTTACATAAGACTGAAGTAGTTAGAATCTTGAATTCCTCCGGGGAAAAGCGATGAAAACAATGTCTTTCTAACTCATGTTTTCCCTTGTGGTTAAGTATGTCATTATGATAATCTCCCACCTTTTTGCCCACATTATGTTCCTGAACAAGGCTTTCCATTTTTGTGGTGTTTTAATCTCCTTTCTTGTTATGTACTAATGTCTTAGATTCAAATGACCCTGTGTTCTGAACTTTGACTGGAGTCGGCGAGGCCCAGAGATCTTTGATTTGTAATGGTCAAAGAGCAATATAATTCCTTCTGAAAGCTCTGCTTGAACATTACCATTGCAAATAACCTCATGTTTATAAAGTATCCTTTACTAGAAAATGGAATATATATGTATACATATTTGTAAGCCCAACAATCATTTTCTGTGGTAGGGGCTGAACATAACAGATGAAAAATCTATACTCCCACCCTAAATCACCCTGCCCACAAAGCCCTCAATTTCTCTCTGTTAATTTATTTTAACCTTATCTTCATGGGTCAACCAGTAGAGGCTTTTAAAAAGTGTTATGCACAGCTGAAAGCAAATGGGGACTTCAGGGACCATATAATCACTTAGATAGCACCTATTTACTACTACATGAAGAACTGCCTATGTGTCTAAATGGAGAAAGTCATCTCAACATCAAAGTATCACAAGAAGGTTAGAAAGAAGGTAATGCTGGTAATCCCTCTACTGACAAAATTATTCATATAACCACCAGTTAGTGATAATCATATTCTCCTCCATATCTTTATAATACTCTGGACATCTATTCATTATACACTATGAACTTTATTTATTAGGATTCATTTGTATAAGTCCATCCTGTTAATCTATAAGGTGCTTTAAGGTAAGGGATTTCTTTGTACATATCTATATCCCAACACTGACACTGAAGAATTTTTTTTCAATAAATAAATAAATAAATAAATAAATAAATTACTATGGAAGCAATGATTTGACAGTAGGGGAATGGACCCCACAAATGTAAACGGTAAGGAAGCCATGATTTTGCTAATCATGAGTTTTATGTCTATCCGTCTTTCAAGGAGATTGGGCTCTAAAAGCAGCCTTTTTCCTTCTAAAAGGAATACTTTTCTAGTTGCATGGAAATACCCATCCTTGACTTAGAGAATAAAAAGTAAGAAGACCCTGTGTAGAAATCATAAACCAGAGCAGGACCCAGTAAACTGGTAGTGAATAAGCTCTGTTCTCCAGCAATGAAGGAGAAATACCCTCTCCAATGAACCCAGGAAGCTTTATTTAGCTCACATTTTCAGTAGGTGAAAACATACCAAGCAGAGAGAGAAAGTAAAAGATCATTCTGAATATAAGATTTACATAAATTCTGAGCAAGGAGGAGATAGAAAAACATTGAAAATAAAAATCAGGAAGCCTAAACAACCCTGACACCAATATCCCATGTGACTCCCTCTAGTTTGATTGCTAGTTAAGAAGCCCCAGCATCCCGCCCCCCACTCACCCAGGTACTCTGTGCAAGACTTTCAGGTCCAGCAAGGTTTCTCTGCTCCGTTTCTTCATCCCCAACCTGAGTATCATCACTGCATGCACTTATTCACATGGACAGTTAACAGGGTATTTGTAATATGGCTTAAAACGCCTCAGATGAAAACTTTCTAAAGACAAAACTGTGGTGATACGTCTGACCTCCTCATGCTTCCTGTAACTTGCAGTGTTCCTTAAAACTCAACTCTCTGGGTTGACATTGCTTAGCTTCATTATATTTTAGATAAGCCCATCTATTAATAATTTACTCATTTCTCATTATGTTTGTTTTCCTAAGGAAGTAAGAGTATTGATTTTAATTCCTATATCATGAAGCAAATTATTTCTGACCTCTGTATGTACAGTAGACATGCACTTAAGCTGCAACTCTTGCTAGTCATAAAATACCCTGCTGAATCATGAGTATTAAAGCAAATAACTTTTCATCTGAGGCCAAGAGTTGTATGCTTGCATGGAAAAAAATGAGGTCATTTAGTTTTAAGTAGAAAAATAATAATAGTTGAATTATGTAAGGGTTGAGGATAGTTTCAAGGGGGCGACAAGAGCTTAATATAAAGAAATTTAAGTTACTGTTGTAATTATAAAGCTACAAGAGAAAAGATGTTCAAAGTCCTATCATTCTATTTTAATTAAAAGACCTATATTTTCCTCAGAAAGTGAGTTACTGCTTTTAGTGATCACTAATTATGACCTTCTGTTTTCAAAATATTAATTTTTCTTTTATCTAGCTACCCTACTGGGGTATGTAAGATCATATCATGTACGCACACACACAATAACAAACATCTCTGATATAATTAAAATTTCTTAAAATGAACTTTGTTTTCAGCTCACAATATAATTATTCTTAAAGACTACGTGTGTGTGTGTGTGTGTGTGTGTGTGTGTGTGTGTGTATATACTCTTTGATTCCAAAAATCAAAAATTTCTGAATAAGGTAATGTGCTCGTTGTGGAAGGAAGTTTGACTGCTGTCCCACTGGGACGCAGGGAAGCAGAGCGCAGTGGTGGGGGCCTCTTCTAGGATCTCCGTGAAAGGACAAGTCAAAGAGGGCTTAAATAGCAGGGCTGATTTACAATAGAGTCCGAACTCTGCTTTTTTTTTTTTACTCTTTGTTCATATTCTGATGTCACAAGCCAAGGGATATTCAAAGCTGTAGCATTCAGCCATATATTGGTTCCAGAGGGAAGACTCTCCTGTTTGGGACTATAGTGCAGTCATCGTTACATCATCACTCCCTCCGTCACTGTCACAGCACACACTCACCTCCGCTTTTTCCGTTTGCCAGTCCTTATAGTCTGTTCCAATTCACGTACCAGGTTGCTTAACTACGATCATATTTCCAAATTGTTTTCCTGTTTCTCCAACATCACTACAAACTCCATGAGGAAGAATATGGTGTCTTTTCTGCATGCACCAAAATATCCAGCACTATGTTGTGCCTCTTTATATTCCCAGCTTCTACAGTGCCAGGTACGCAACAAATGTTAGGGAAGTTTATAACATATTATGTACATGTAAGTTTATATTTATATTAAGTTTATAGACTTATATAATGATGAAAATAAACCTATAAACTTAATATAAACCATAGTTAAACCAAAATTTACCTAAAGAATGATTTATGTTATTTATGTAGACCCTAAAGATAACATCTGCATTTTAATAAGCGATAGTAGGGATACAGTTTTGCTCTTGATCTTCTTTAATGTTAGTATAATAGCTGTAGAAGGGAAACTAATCTATTTCATGCAGTTTTACACTAAAGAAAAAAAACTACAAAGGATCATCTAAACTTCTGAGACAGTTGTGAATTGATATGGCTTCCGTCCTGCTCCAATTCTAAAAGAAGAAGCACAACTCAGCAACTATCAAGTGCAAATGAACATCAGAATATCAGGATCTGTGATTTCTTGGCATAATTCTCTAACATATAGTTCTACGCATTTATCCAGTTGGTTGTTAAGGTGATTTTTGTGGTAACTACTTATTTTTTATTATCATTTAGGTCTGAGTTAGTTGTGCCATATAATTATTAAATTCTCATATCCTTAAAAAAGTTGAGATAGGGTATCAGTGCATGTACTTTTAAAAGTTATTATAGCTATTCTTATCAAAGAAATAATTTCATAGGTGTATAAGAAAAAGTCAATATGTAGTTAAAATAAGGCATGCCATTAATATCGATATGCAACAAATTAAATTTTTTCAATATCAAAACACTCAACAAAGTAGCCCATTTTATAATATAAATACTAATTTTTTTATTTCCTAAAGGTGAAACTATACAGAGAATTATGTCATAATCAATCAAGTGAAATAAGGAAAATACATTGTGTGGTCCGTGAAGAAGAAATTTTTATGTGCTTACGATCCACCTCCATTTAGATTTATTGATATATAATAGATATCAAGGTACTCTAAATGGTTGTCTAGTGATACTAATTACATTTTTGGGCCACACTTTATCAAGTTGATTCTATACATAAGGATTTTACTACCCAACCGACAATGCTATAATAGGCTCTTCTCTTTTAACTAATGACAGTCTATTAAATACCATGAGCAAAGCCTTAGCACTTCTTGAAATGAGGTTAAAAACATCTTTTAAAAAATCACATTTTACATTGAGTTAGAATTTCAGTTATATGCTTAGCTCTTGAAACAGAAGGGAATCAAGGTATAATTTTTAGTAGTTGGTTTTGCTTTCAATCCATTAAGCTTTCTAGATATAACATTGACCTGAAGAAGTAAATTTCCCTGTGACTTCTGTAATCTCTAATATTTCATCAGCATATTTACATAGGTTCTATCTTCCCGTGCAGGGTCAAAGTTGATGTCCAGTGGTCTCTCCTCTTCTTTGCATTAAATTCACAGCACATGCCTCCAGCAGCTTTTATGCAATTAAACTTCCTATTCTTGACACTCAAGCAGAAACCATTGAAAATGTAATGGTAACTGTTGTGTGGATGAAAGAGGTCTTTTTGTCACCATTCATTATGCCAATTCAGCCATGATAAATTAACAGAAATGCAGTATTTTCCATACTTCTAGTGTGAGTTCCCTAAAGCTCAAAGTCTGAATGCTGAGAGGGGGGCTCTGTTAGGATCGGCACACATAATGCAGGCATTCTAACAGCACTTTGCAGTCTGCAGCCTGAATGGCCTGATCTGATTCATCTCTGTGTCAAACTTGTTTGACATTTGGCTAATGTGTAATTTTGTTTTGACATGAATCATTGAAACTTAAACATGTTAAACTAAATATTTGAACTCTACATAAAATGTATATTAAAAATCTAAAGTGTATGTTTGAAGCCTTTTAAAAAGCACCCTAGCTAAACATAAAATAATTATACATAATAGTCTCAAAGATTCCCGACTTTTCTCCTTTGAAGGAGTAGACTATCCAGAGGATATTAATGTTTTGCTTTCAATGAAAGGAATGTTATTTTAGTATGAACTTGTCTCCTTGTAATAAGGTGACATAAAAGCTTGCAGGTAAGCTGGAAATTTGGTTCATTGGTAAAAGAGGATTTGGGGTCCATAAACACCAGAGAACAATTTCTGCATTTCAAGGTAAACACTACTTTTCTTTTTTGGTTATTTAAAATGAAATAAAGAAATAGGATATTTAAAAATTAAAGTAGTGAGCTTTTTAAAAAATAACTATAGTTCTCATATATATACTATAGTATTTTCAACATTTGAAATTGATGAGTTGGCAAAAGTAGTTACAATATTAAGCCCTAGATTTGGTGTATACATGCATAGACAACCACTGGACAGTAGAGAATAGAATCCAAAAAGAGTGGAGACTTTCTGGGTCTAGCAAAGAGACAGTCTTCCAATCTAGTCCAATACATCCATCACCCAGAACAGCCATTTTGGAGTTTCCAAACATGATAAAAGATCCACATGCTACTTTCAGCATTTTAGAAGCATATTGTGGATACTGTTGAAGCCTCACAATATGGAGATCAAATAGTATTCCTTATAACCTGACCCCAACTTGCCTCTCCTTCTAATGGGTTTCCTGGAAATGTCTTGACTCAAACTTGTTTACAGCAAAAAGATATTTTTCATCACAAACTATGACAAAATGTTGAAGAAAGCTCACATTATCAAATAAAGCTAACTGAACTATAAAAGGCAATATTCAAATATTTATATAGAGAATAGAACACAGTCCTAAAACAAAGTTATATTATAAAGACAATATAACTACTTCAAGTTACAACAAAGTAAAATGCTCTGAGTCTTTATTTGGGTCAGACCTCAATACTGGAAATAGAGGAATACTCGAATTTCTACTGTTGAACTGATAACATAAAGAGATGAGTAGCTTGTAATAATGTTAGCAAATTCAGAGTCATGGCTTCCCAGCCATGGCTAAAGCAAAGGACTCAGCAAGTGGAATGGTATGAATGGGTCAAACCCTTCTCCCCTGACAGCTGTTTAATTCCCTCCAGCAGAGATTATTTTTTAAAATGCCCTTATGCACTAAATTGACCTTTTCTATGAACAGGTCAGCCAGGTGCAAGCTAACAGATGTGACTTTCCATGGCTTCTAAGCCTCAGGAGGCCATTTATCTCTTCTATTAAATAGTACTCAATGCTAAGTAGAAGTGTGGTGGAACAGCATTTTTATTAGGGTATATGTATTTGACAAAATTGAACATTCTCTGATAGAAAAAGCACTCCAAATGTTTTGGTCCTTTTCATTATATTATGATTATATCATAAAACATACAGTATTTTGGGAGGTGTATGGAGATACTCATAAAGCCGTTTCTAACAGCCTAAGTTATTTTGTACTCCTATGAAATGCCCTTTTCATTCTTTTAACTTTGAATGTATTTGTAGTGGATTAAGGACCTCAACCCGCTGAAAGAACTCCCTTCTACTCTCAGCACTTCCTTGGGGTTGCCCTCCAAAACCATGCTCAGACCCAACTCATGCTCTGTGGCTCTTCTCCTAATAAATAGCATTCTGTCCCTCTTCCTCGAGCAAGAGCAACAGGGTCTCAGTCCCCATCTTTCCATGTCTCAGCCCCTGAGGCTCATTGGATCATGGACCTCATAAGATAAATTAATCTCAGCTAGTATTTCAAAGGTCTTTTTGGAGATAACATGTATTTAATATTCCCTAACCTGATTTTTCTTATCTAACTCGGTGCCTAAATCTGGAGAACTCCTTAAAAATGAAGATTCTTGAACTTTAATCTCAATTTTTATTCTGCAAGTCTAAGGGTACTCAGAATTCCCCAAATAATTATATAGGGTGGCCAAGTTTGGGATCCATATGGTCAACAAATTAATGGCTATTGTGGAGAATCTGAGGTCACAGTAACTAATGGGGCACTATCTCCTAAAAGGAACAATTCATTGTTTTTGGTATTACACAGGCCTGGGTTCATATTTCTCATCTGTCACTAATGAGGTGCCAGGTCTCTTTGAGCCTGTTTTCTCCCTTAGAAAACCAGGAGGTGATAAGATTTGCCCAGCTTGTTGTATGAGTGAATGAGATCATTTTGTTGAAGATGTTAATATGAGGCAAGAATAATAAAATTGATAGGATATATAAAATGTATGGTAGTAGTATAGAAATAATGGTTATATAATGCAGTCCTGAAAAATAGTCAATTATACTGCTTTCCTGATAAGGAAGTCATTACATCTTCTAGGCTGTGAATGAAATTATCTTGGGTGGAAGTTAAGAACTGAGAGGATTTAGAAGTGGTTCTGGTCAGGATACAGAGAGCTTCTTCCATTGGGCAACTTGAGTTCATTCAACATATGTGTGTTGAGTGTTTACTGTCTTCCAAAGACAAAGGATAACACACCGAGACGTAAAGAGACAGAAACACATCCCTGCTCTCTTGTAATTTATGTTCTAGTTGGAGTAAAGCTGATAATATACAAATAGACAAATGTGCAGTAAATGAATAAATAAGAAAAAATCAGAATGTTTCAGTACCATGCAGGACATCAAAAAATGGTGATGTGATAGTGACTGGGAAGATGCTTTCCACTGGACAAGGGAGGAGGGCATCTCCCAGGAAGTGATGCTCAGGCTGAACTCTGAATGAAAGTCCAGAAGGAGGCAGCTATGAGAAGATGGGGGTAAGGGTATTACTGGCAGAGGTCACAGTTAGTACAAAGGCCCTAAGTGAAAAGGTAAGAGAGTGGTCAGAGCATAGAAATCTTTGCATTCCAGAGTCAAGAGTTTGAAATTTTATTCTAATAGTGATTGATAAGAAGTCCCTGGAAAATTTAAAATAGTAGTAGTGTCATGGTTAGACATATTTTACCAGGATCAGTCTGGATCTCGATGAAGAATGTGTTTTACATAAGAGTGATTCTGTGGTTAAATTTGTGTTTGACCAGGAGCAAGCACTTGGGCTCTCAGTAAAGAATGAATTTTGTGAGGAAAGTCGTGGAAGGAAGCACACCATTCAGAAAGCTATTTCAATAGTCTAGGCAAGAGGACAGGTGGAAGTAGTTTGGTAAAGAATGATGATCATGGAGACAGCCAGAAACAAATGGAGTCAAGACAGGTTTTAGAAGCAGTGTCTACAGTTCTTCTGATGTCGTGGATATGAATAGGAAGAAAAGAAAAGGACCAATTGAAGCAAAGTTACCCAGAGCACTGAGGATGGCTCCATGGCCTCCTTCCTCATGCACTAAAAGAGCTCGGAACTGAGCAATGCCCCAGATGGGCAGAGCATCACCCCCTAGTGGGCTTTCTGAGTGGATCCTGGTCAGGGTACATGTAGAAATCTGTCTCTGCCTCCCCACCTCTCACTAAAATAAATAAATAAATAAATAAATAAATAAATAAATAAATAAATAAAATTATCTCCTGGGTGAGATATTTTAATAATTTTACAATACTACAATATACAAAACTATAATATGATACACTGCTCACAAAAATTAGGGAATATTTCAAAATGAATATGAAGCAATAAAAACAAAGCATCTGATTTTTTTAAATTAAACAAGGACATCAGAAAGACAAACTACAAGTCAAAGAAAGTTGTTTGATTATGCAAATCAGATGCAAAACAAAACTTTTGCAAAAGGCTGAAAGTACTGGAGTATCTGCACTTTTCCTGATCCCTTAATTTTTGTGAGCAGTGTATGATATGGCAACAGTTGAACTAATTATCTAAATTGGGACTTTATTAACTTGTTGCCATGAGATTAAAGGTGAGTAAACATTTTTTAATACCAGGTCACCTATAGTGATAACAGAATTTACTGAGAGTTCTGTAATTCTGTGAGGCAAATTCCATAATCAGTCTCATTTCATAGAGGAAGGGCTCAAAATATCTTCCCTGCTGTCACGGAACCTTCAAGGGGAAAGAAGGCTTTGAACATAGGCAGTCTAACTCCTGAGTCCAGGCTCTTCTATTATGCGAGGAAACCAGGACCTCCTGGGCAAGATAATTTCTGTGACCTCCTGCTTCAATAGAAACAGTAACAACTTCATGCTCCTGGCATTCCCTTGGTAAAATTCTATCCATATACAGCTAAAAATAAACAAAACCAAAGCCCTAGATGTTTAAAAGCTGATATAAGAAAAGATAATTGGAGTGTTTATTTTATGGATTGTTTTAACTTGCCTTATGAAACAAAACCCTGTTAATTCACACTTCACTAATTGTGTAGTTAACTAAACTATATGTAATTAATATTTAAAAATATTACTTCTTTAAAGAATTCTTTAGAGTCTTTTTATTTGTAAATTAGCAAAATCCAGGTTATTTCTAAGAGTCTTTACCTTCTGGTTTTAGTAAGTAAATTTATTATGTTCCCAAAGTATCTTATACTTACATGTAGTATAAAACAATCAGGGGTTTTATGAAGTACAGTTTTAATAAACTTAGCTTTATTACTTGTTAATATCCATTTCTATCTTAGCCTAAAATACTTTCTTTGAGATTACTAAAATTCTATTTTTCTCAAATATTTTTTTCAGGCTGGATTTTTTACTATTTTTTTTCCATTAATCCAAATGAATGAGGTTTTAAGAGTGTTACTTTTATAGACTACATATAAAAATAATAACAACTTTCAAAATTATGTTCTTTTTAATTCTGTGGGGACTATTTAGAGAAATATAAAATGTAAATTATAGATTTGCAGTCTGTGACTCAGGGAGTGGTCCTTCCCAAGTTGATGGAAGAAGCCAGCAAATGCCCATAACCACCTAAGAATTTAAATACAGGCATTTTAAATACCACCAGACCTTTGCCACTCATTTCTAGGAGGGAAATCTCTATGTTGGAACAATAGAAAAATGTTCAATAGCTGATTTTGTTGAGGCTTAGATTTAATTTTTTATTTTAATGATAATTATAGGTCAGAGAACTCACTAAAAGTTGGCACAGGACAAACAGTGATAAGTTTTGAGAGAAAGCAGGACAGCTTATTTTAGGATAATAATAAAAACTAATATTTTTTGAGAACTTACTATAAGCCATAAAGAACTTTACATGAATCATTGCCTGTAACATTCACAATAACCTGTGATGTGTGCCCTATAATTATATCCCAGCACAGGAGAAATGCGTCATACTCCAACAGGTCACGCAGTATGGAAAGACACCAATTGGAATCCAGCTCACTCTCTTGATGGCTGTGCTCTCCAGGTGAGCTGTTGCCTGAGATGTGCCTAGAGAATGAGATCATCAGTTGATCTTTCTTCCCGTCCCTACAGCAGTAGCAGGGGATATCCCTGGGGGATATTCACAGTGACTTGGAGGGTAGGAGGTATATTTGACCAGCCAATGTTCAGGTAACTCAAAGACCTGCCTAGGATCACAGTGCTACCAGTAAAAGGCCTATAACTTGTACCTGGACTTGTCTTAGGGCAAAGCTCATCTTTTTTCTGCTACATCACATTCATTTATTCCAACATTGAATGGGCCATCTACTTTTTGGTTTGAGCTCATCTTTTTTCTGCTACATCACATTCATTTATTCCAACATTGAATGGGCCATCTACTTTTTGGTTAACAATTTGTATGCCCCTCCCTCAAAGTCACCTGTTGTCACTTCTTTGGCTATCATTTATCATATGCCTCTCCCACCTGGCGTCTTGCTGTTCTGTTCTGCAGTCAGCTTGGAAAATACTAGCTATGCTTGTTAGACTTGTTTAAAACTAAGAATAAAACGATCATGGGAGCAATGTAAGAAAAGGATGACAAATGATATTCAAGCTGTTTGCTGACCTCAAAAGACCAGTAGTAAGCTGCCTGGAGTGCCAGGTTGAGGCAATATCCAGGCTCTGCAGGAACAACCCACAGGGAGCAGGGATGTCTGGCATAGTTAAGAGAAGGGGAAGTGCCACACTTCTGAGCCTGGGGAGTGTCCAAGGAGTAAATTGCATAAAGGTTACTGTGTGGTTTTGCATCATCTATTGAGCTTTTCAGGTGTGTTTTTGTTTACTCTTTGTTCTTATAGTATACATGGTTAAGGAGGCTAGATAAATGACTTCTGGATAACTAAGATGCTCATAATGGCATTTTTCTTCTCCCTTACTTTGTTTTACTTGGCCTGTAAAACTGTGGTTTAGGCAGTATTACTCAGAGCACAAAGAGGCTTCATCTAAATCATTGAGAGCACAAAAGACTAAAATGAACAAAGAAACAAATGATTTACAGTTGACATAAATTTTTTTTCAGAAATATGTATTATGTGTGAAGATTTAAGTATCCATGACATTTGACACCAATTGGACTACTGATATCAACTCTGAACTTGACCTCTGCATCACTCTTTCCACTGTCCACAAGAGCTGATGATATTTCTTGGCCTCCATTGCTGCTACTTCTGTCTTTGTTACCATCACTTCTGCATATATGCAATCTCCTTTGCTTGCTTTTCTCTTCCCTCTGCCTTTCTTATTTCTTACCTCATTGCATTCCTGTCTTGTCTTTTGTCCTGTCTACATCAAAAGACTGCTGTTTTACATATATCATCATTAAGCCAAAAGATTCCTTCTCTTTTGTTGGAGAACTAATCAATCATAGCTCATTTGCTGTGGCAACTGATGGCAAAACTTACTGGGTTTTGATCCTGATATTAACAACTGCTGATAGCAAGGGGCTCAATCTGCTGAGGATCATCTTAAAAATGGTTGTTGAAGGTTTACCATCACACAGAAATTCAATATGTCAAGTGGTATCCTGAAAGACATCATCCTGTCATTATTCCAAGACCAGAGTTACCTGATATTGCAAGTCCAATTAAATAGACTTGTGAGGTAAAGAAAATACAGAAATAGCTTCTAGGAAGTAAAAATGGGACAGGATTTTACTGCTATTATTTTATTGTTGTTGTTGTTGTTGTTATGAAAGATAGTTTCATCCATCTATGTTTACCTACTGGAGAGAAGGAAATGTAGAGAGAGAGAGGTAACAAAAAACCATATGAGTGAGAGGAGGTTATTCATAGCATAAAATTGTTGTCCAGTATGGTAGCTGTTAGCCACATGATGCTATTGAGCACTTAAAATGTGTTTATAAGTACAAAATGCACATAGGAATTTGAAGATTTTTCATAATGCAAAAACATAACTATTATATAAATATTTTTCATATTAGTTACATACCAAAAGGATAATATTTTGGATATATTGATTTAAATAATATATATTACTAAAATTAATTTCATCTGTTTTTTTTTTCACTTTCTAAGAAGACTACTAGATAAATTTAAATTATATATATGGCTTGCATTTATGGCTCACATTATACTGTTTTTAGGAATCATTGGTATACGTTCTCATCTACTAGGATTAGTTTCAACCTCAAGAAACTCCAAATAACATAAGATTACTTAAGATAAATGTGTATTGATTCTTCACACAATAGACAAAAGGTAGACAAGCCTGATAAGGTTTGCACCAGATTCATCAGAGACTCAGCTCTTTTTATCTTATGTTCCATCATGCCAGTCATGATCTCTAATGTTCCAAGATGGCTGCTAAAGCTCTAGCCAGAATAACCACATTTCAGCCAGCAGGAAAGAGAAAGAAACCTATTAAAGATCCATTCAAAGTGCAGCCTTCCATAAACCATTTCCTATCATTTTCCATGAGAAGCAAGAACCCACATTAGTGAAGATACTGACAACCCCTGTAAAATTTGGGCAGTGGGTAGTGGCCACTATAATCTGGTACCATTTTAGTCATGATGTCACCCATATGTGTAAGAGAGTCTGAACAATACAGTCTTTATTCCAAATAACCAAGTATACCGCTAAAAATCAGGAGTTATTTTTAGGATGATCATTTGTCCCAGTTTGCTAGAAAGTCTATTTTCTCTTTGTTGTCTTGGTATAATTATTAATAGCTTCTCCTTTTTCTCTCAAGTGTCCTTGTTTGGATGATAAATTATATGGTCACCCTTGTTATATTACCAAGGAAAAATAGAGAAATAGATAATGGGGTAGACACTTCAGTATCTGCCAAAAATCCTTGAGGATTCACTTGTGAAATCCTTGGCAGGTTGGTATTTCCTAATCCACCTCACCATTATTTTGAAACTATGCTTTTGGAGACTTCTTTAGACCTTTACAGTAACAATTTAAAGGACTTTTCTAACTTTTTTAGCATTTACTTTTTATTGAGTACCTATGTGTCAGGCATCCTCAACACTTTTGTTCCTGAAACATCTTTTATATCAGAGTTGCAAATCTACTCACATCAACACACTCATATATGCAAGGAAATGTAGTATCTTTCCTTCTTTATAGCTGATCTGATCTTTATCCCCATTCCACCTAGTATACACAAACTTCTATATTTAAGTCCAAACTTATTCCGATTCAGTAAACAAACCATCTTTTTTGGCCTGACCATGCAGTGGTGCAGTGGATAGAGCATCGGACTGGGATGTGGAGGACCCAGGTTCGAAACCCTGAGGTCGCCAGCTTGAGCGCGGGCTCATCTGGTTTGAGCAAAATAAAAAAAAAAAGCTCACCTGCTTGGACCCAAGGTCACTGGCTCGAGCAAGGGGTTACTCAGTCTGCTGTAGCCCCACGGTCAAAACACATATGAGAAAGCAATCAATGAACAACTAAGGTGTCACAGTGAAAAAAACTGATGATTGATGCTTCTCATCTCTCTCCATTCCTGTCTGTCTGTCCCTATCTATCCCTCTCTCTGACTCTTTCTTTGTCCCTGTAAAAAAAAACAAAACAAAAAAAGTAAAAAAAAAAACAAAACACATCTTTTTTTGGATATATCTCATCTGTCTATTATTTATTCACTTAACAAATATTTATGTTGTGACTTCATGCACCAAGCACTGTGCATTTAGAGGACATGAGGGTAAAATAGAGATCATTATTATTAAACCCCATGATATTAAACCCATCTCTATTTATAGTAGAGTACTGAGTCTGAATTGTTGAAAAGTCTGGGTTCTGGGATTGTTGTTCCCCCCACCCATATGGTTCTATATCTCTTTCTGGCTGCCCAAAATTCTAGCCCATTATTTCCCAATATGTCCTCAATGTATCATCAAATGTTCAAGAAAGTTCAGTCTCAAACTTAATCATCTAGAATTTGAATTTGCCAAAATAAAGTCTTCCTAATATATGTCAAATTTGAGAGAAATTTAATACTATCTGTGATAGATATTTTGTTTCTTTGCATTTTGAGGGTGGGGTGGGTACCTGTATTGACTTGGTTAAGACAAGGGCGAGGGAAGAGTTTGGGGCAGGCTTAGTGGCCTTGCTTCTTCATTCCAACATTTGGAAAAAGTTCCTTTTTATGTGAATTATTGTTGAGGTATTATGTATTGCCAATGGCTCCTGATAGCTTAGGCTTGAGTATGTGATCTGGACTCAGCTGATCAGCTTCCCCCAGAGGACTCTAAATCTTGAGTTGTCAGAACAGAGAAGTAGAAAAGTCACAATTCACCCATATTGTGGCAGGGGTAATAGTAGTAGTGTTTCATGAAAACACTGGCCTTGTCCTAGTCATTCGAGATGTTTCTGATGTGCCCTAAAGTTTGACAACCCCTGTATCAGGTCTTTCTTATAACTCAGTTTTTCCAGTGATAGTGGAAAAAGTAAAAAGAAATAAGGATTGCTAGAGAGTCACTTACAATGGAGTCAAGAGGCCATTGAAGGAGTCAGGCCTATGCATGTTTTACATCTCAGTTCATGGAACTATTATTAAGTTGCTGACCTGTTGCTACACTCAGAACAAGGTTAAACAATAACCATCCTTGATCCATGAAGCTACATAAACATATATGGACTTAACTTTCTTCTCATCACAGTGACTAGACTCTGTACATCCTTTATCTCAAAAAGAACAAATTTATTTCAAAAACCAACATCTTCCATTTACATATTGGACTGCACCAATCCCAACTAACCTAGCCAACAGCCTTCATTTACATGAAGAACCAAAATAAGAATAGCTCTTTATAAACCCTGCCTCAGCCCTACTCCACCTCTCCACCCCCCATGCACACACACTTTTGGAGCACAGTTTAAGTTGCTAACTAAATCAGTGCCTGGATTGGAATTCTTCTTTTGCTCAAATAAACATTTTTTATCTTTTATTATAGCTTACCCCCTTTTTTATATTGACAGTAGAAAAAAAAAGTTATTACCCTACCCAGGGTTAATTCTTCCCTTTCTGGAGTTGTATAAACATTAATAGTGATATCAGTCATGCTGAATCTATCCTATGTTGGTTTGCTGTTATTTAAGTAGGTATTTTAGTTCTACAACTAATTTCTAAGTTTCTAGAAGGAAGGATATGTTACTGTGTCTTACCTAGAGTAATAACTTAGTTAATAAATAAATGACTATTCACTAGTGACAAATTAATTATACCTAATATATAAATTTTTCTATTTTCTATAAAATAAACCTTAAGTTAGTTCACCTTTACTAAAGTTTAAAATTTGCAATATTTTAAAATTACCTACAGAATGATCTATAACAAACACTCAAGTCACAACTTCAGAGATTCTTATTTAATTGATATGGGGTACAGCAAGTGGATCATGCAAGTTTCATAAGTTCCTAAATGGTTCTATATTATAGGCAAGGTGGTAAATCATTCTGATATTCAAGGTGTGCTCCAAGGACCATAAGCAGTGGTTCACCTGGGAATTTCTGAATGTGTATCTCAACAAGATTCTAAGTTTATTTATATATACAGTAAAGTATGAGAAGCACTTAGTCTAGAGCAATAATGGCCACTAAAAATATAATACAAGCCTGTGATATTGTCATTTACAAGAAATATATACTTGGTCATTCAGAAAACTGAAATATATTTCACATATATATATTTGGTCTTCACCCACAGTTCCTAGCTTACAGCTCCCAAAACCCTTGGAATTTTTTAAGCAATGAGCATCTTTTATTATAATATTTGGTCTCTTATCTTCAGATTCTGAAATATCTTCAGAGCCATAAAGGTGAGATAGGTGTCTTATTCATAACAAACTCTTTATAACTGGGTTTATGTTAATGAGTGACATTTGGACAGCACCTAAGGATGGGGGCAGGTTGCCATGAGAACCTTCCTTAATGGAAGGTTGGAACTTTCAGTCTCACCTTCCAATTTCCAATGAAGGGAGAAGAGCTGGAGCTTAACTCAATCACCACTGGCCAATGATTTAATCAACCATGCCTATGTAATGAAACCTCCATAAAAACCCAAAGGGAAGGAGCTCAGAGAGCTCTCAAGTCGATGAACCAGAACAGTCTCGTGCCACCATGCTAGGTCTCAAACATCAAAAAACAGAAGTTCCTTTGTCCAGGAACTTGTCCCATGTATGTCTTCATCTGACTATTGATTCTTTTACTTTAATAGGCATATAAAAATGCTCAACATCACTAATTATCAATTATACAAATTAAAGCCATAATAAGATACCACCTCACACTGTCAGAATGGCTATCAACAATATATCAACAACAAACAACAAGTGTTGGTGAGGATATTTAAAAAAAGAGAACCCTCCTGCACTGTTGATGTAAATGTAGATTGGTAGAGTCACTGAGAAAAATAGTATGGAGTTCCTCAAAAAATTAAAATAGAACTACATTATGACTCAGCAATTCTAATTCTGGATATTTGTCCAAAGAGATCCTAAAACACTGACTGACTGGTGGTAGTGCAGTAGATAGAGCATTAACCTGGGACACTGAGGTCCCAGTTTCAAAAACTCGAGGTCATCAGCTTGAGCTCAGGCTCATCTGGCATGAACACAAGCTTGCCTGTTTAAGCATGGGATTATAGACATGACCCCATGGTCACTGGCTTGAGCCCCAAGGTTGCTGACTTGAAGCCCAAGGTTGCTGGCTTGAGCTGAAAGTCATTGACTTAAGCAAAAGGGTCACTGGCTCAGCTGGAGCTCAATGGTCAAGGCACATATGAGAAGCAATCAATGAACTAAAGTAATGCAACTATGAGTTGATGCTTCTCATCTCTCTCCCTTCCTGCCTGTCTGTCTCTTTCTCTCTCTTTCTCTCTCTCACACAGAAAAGTTTCAAAACAGCAATTTGAAAAGGTATATGCATCTCTGTGTTAATTGCAGCATTATTTACAATAGCCCAGATATGTAAGCAACTTAAATGTCTATCAATAGATAATTACATAAAAAGATATGGTATGTATACATTGGAATATTACTCAGCCATAAGTAGAATGAAATCTTACCATTTGAGACAACATGGATGGATCTAGAGGGTATTATACTAAGTAAAATAAGTTAGTGAAAAACAAATACTATCAAATACATATGATTTCACATATATGTGGAACCTTAAAAATAAACAAACAAAATGGAAACAGATACAGATACAGCAAACAAACTGATGGTTTCCAGATGAAAAGAGGGCTGGGGGGCTGAGTGAAAACATGAAGGAATTAAGAAATACAAGTTGGCAGTTATAAAATAGTCATAAGGATGTAAATTACAGCATTGGAAATACTGTACAGTCAATAATACTGAAATAACTATGTATGGTGTCAGATGGTTACTAGACTTACTGAGGAGAGATCTCTTTATACATTATATAAATGTCTAACCCCTATGTTGTACATCTGAAACTAAGATAGCATTGAATATCAACTGTAATTGAAAAATAAAATTATATACGTTACTATTAGGAATGACAAGAAAAAATATATATCCTTTGCAATGAATAATCTAATGAATAAATGAGCTTCCATGAGACATAATCAAAATAATTAATCAAACACAAGTAAGGGATTGTAAAAACCTCTGATTGATATCCAGATGGTCCAAAGCACAGGTAACAAGCTGGGCTTGATATTGGAATTTGAAGTGTGTGTGTGTGTGTGGGGGGGGAGTCTTGTGAGACTGGTCCTGTGGAATGAATTGCTATCTTTGGGTAGATAGTGTCAGAATTGAGTTGAATTGTAGTCCACCCAGCTGATGTCTGAGGAGCTGCTTCTAGGTTAGGGCAACCCCACACATACACACACACACACACACACACACACACACACACACACACACACCAGGAATTGAATGTACAATCCCTTCAGAGCCACATATGTTAATTTAAAATCTTTTAGTACCCATATTAAAAATAAAATAACTTTAAACGGATAAAAATAATTTTAATAATATACTTTATAAAACCCAATATATCTACAATGTTACCATTTTAACAAGTAACATAAAATTTTTAATAAAAAAATTTTTAGGTTTTTTTTTGCACTATGTATTTGAAATTCACTGTGTATTTTATACTTATCAAACATCACCAGTCTATTTCAAGGCTAGCCATATTTCAAGTATTTCATAGCCACATGTAGCTAGTGGCAACCATTTCAAATAGTGCAGATGTACAGCTTATTAACTTTTCCATCTCTAACACCAACTACAGCTTGCCTTACAAAAGCTTTTTGCTTCAGCCAAAAGATCTTTTCATCAACCCATAAACTCACTACTCACTTTTCTGCCTTTCCACTGGTATAGTCACTGCTCCTTACAGCTTGGAAAACCCTCCCCCTTCTCTCTAGTGGTCTAGGTTCCATTTTTCCTTTAAACCCAATCCAGGTCTAAAACTGTTTGGTGAAATCTTACAAAAATGGTCCCAGATTACAGCGCTCTAGATTTCATTCTTACATTCTAACCTATTAGGGAATATGGTAAAAGGTCATTTTAGAAAACTAAACATAAAATGCAATTAAAATTGTAAAACATACTGTTCTTCTTAATAAAAATGAAATGCAGGCCTCAGAAAGTCTCTCCTTGTTAAAGAGAAAACCACAGGCCCAAAATGTGGTAAAGCCCATAATACCCATAATACTAGATTTAATACATGATATGATTGTTGTTTTAACTTCTCTAAGAAATAAAATCTTAAACAATCATCTGATATTTTATGGTCAACACTAATAAGGTCATCTGTCCTGGTTTCATGGTCCCTCTCCATCAATTCCCCCCAAAGAAGAGGATAAAAACATGACAAAAACCATTGCTACTTCCTTGCCCCCCCAATAAAAGATGTCCAGTCCTAAAAAAATAATTTTTTCTTTTCTTATGTTGATAGCTCCCTTGCCCCATCCTTCTTTTCTATGAAAAGCTTACATTTTGTACATCCCCTCAGAGTGGCCTTATAGTTGCTATATAGGAAGCTGTTCAATTCATAAATTACCTAATAAAGCCAATTAGATCTTCAAATTTACTCGTTGAATTTGTTTTTTAACATTGATAGGGAGGAACAGCCTTCCTAGGAATACTAAATCAATCCATATAATTCTTCTCCTGGAGATCTTTTCTTTTATCAATAACTTTTCCTACTGTCCTCCAGTACATGATATGGGAACTAAATGACTGATGCTCAATTTCAAGCATAAGTTCAAGTAGAAGCAACAAATCTTCTCTTGACTGCTCCAAAACATAACTGAGACAAAAATAAAAATATTCAAAAAAGACATTATTAACAGTCTTGATGTAATAAAAGCAAATTTATCAGAGTCCACTGAACTTTCACAATATGAACTGAAAGCTTTAGACTATTTTCTCTATTGAGCAAGAATACCCCATTCACGTGGGGCAACGATGGGAAATCAGGAGAGCTTTTGCCAAGTTTCTTCCTTCTTTGATCCTCTTCTGTCTCTACACAATGACATCATATTTAGCCTACAAACCTAGCACTTCCTGGACATCTTAACTCCTCTTGGTTTAGACTTATACTGTCCAACACAGTAACTAATTGCCAGATGTGGTTATTGAACACTTGAAATGTGGTCAGTCCCAATCAAGATGGCTGTAAGAGTAAAATACATGCCAGGTTTCGAGACTTTGTACAAATATAAGTTTTCCATTGCTACTATAAAAATATTACTATAAATTTTGTGGTTTAAAACACTCATTTATTATCTCAGCATTCTGTAATCTGAAAGTGTGGTTGAACTGAGCCCTCTACTTCTCTCTGCTCCTGAATGCCACCTACATTCCTTATCATATTGGACCTTCCATCTTTACACCAGTCACACAGCGTATTGAATCTTTCTCATGCCTCAATTTCTCTGACTTCTCCTCTGTCACATATCTTTGGTTTATATGCTGAATAATATCCTGCTTTTAAGAACTCATGTGATTCCTGGGCCCACTCAGACAATCTAGAAAATCTCTCTACAGTAGTTCCTCAAGTTACAAACATCCAACTTACGTACAACTCGTACTTATGAACAGAATGTCATAAGGGCTATCAGCAATCAACTGTAGTTGAACATCAGTGAAAATGATGTCATAGAGTTATTTGACTCCCAACAACAAAGAACTAATCAATGAAGACCTTCTAAAACTAGAGCAGCAGATGACAGCATTTAGGGAAGAAAATAGGGACCTAGAAACATCAGAACTGAAGAAATTTTCTATAAAATAGTTAGCTGATGCTTTTTGTCTCATTGAAGGGGGAATATCAAAGTTAGAGGAGCAAAATCCTGATGAAAAGTTGCACCAAAGTTTACCATACAGTTACCAAAGGTCTGAGATGCTACAGGGCCATTTATAATGAGAAAACAAAAGGCTCTGTACAAACCTCCCTCAATGCCAACTTCAAGAAACTGACTCCTGCAGTAGAATCAAACCCTGACTCTCTAACATCAGTCCCATCTTCTCCAACAAGTCCATCATCTTCTGCATCATCCAAAATTATTTAAGGTTGTATTTGAAAATGTTTAAGTATTTATATGCACATAAAGGTAAAAGTAAATACTATGTTAAGATAAACATTGTCTAAGTTGCATATAATAGATAAATGTACTTGTTCCAACTTACATACAAATTCAACTTAAGAGCAAACCCACAGAATGTATCTCATTCCCAGAGACTGCCTGTATTATTTATCTTAATTACATCTGCCAAGTCCCTTTTGCCATGTAATGCAACATATTCACAGGTTTCAGGGAATAGGGCATGAGAGTCATTCTGCCCATCAAAATACAAAAAAAAAAAAAAAAAAAAAAGGAAAGAGAAAGAGAAATATTTCATTAATAATTTTTATATTTTTCATATGTTGGAATTATAATATTTTGGGTATATTAGGTTAAATAAAATACATTACTAAAATTAATTTTACCTTTTTTTGTTTTTCTTTTAGTTTCTGATGAATTATAGCATCTTTAAAATCATATATGTGAATTATATTTACCTTACATTACACTTCTATTGACCAGCATGATCTGGACTTAAGTGAGATTAAATACTCTTTATCATCCTCATAGTGTGACATCTAATCTGTGGACCACCTCCTCTACAAGAAATACTTCCCTTACAATCAGATATGGCCTTATATATTTAAGCCTTTTTTGGACTAGGGATTCTTAAAGACAATGAGAAAGCATGGAGATGTGGGTACATGTGCTCATTTTCACACAAGGGAAGGAGCCCAGGTCAACCAGATCTATACCTGATAAGCCTAGTGATTACTGGGCATGCCCTATCAGGGCAGGGGCTTCTTTTATTCATCTTTTTGACACATAGATGGGTCCTTTCAATGAATATTTGCTAACTCAACTGAACCTAGATGTTAGTTATTGGCTGGTTAAAAGCAAGAAAAAGAAAAAAATACTTGGAAAAGAAGTCAGTTACCTCTGTTATATCTTAATAATGACAAACACTTCCATACATAGTAAGAGAACAGCCTCCCTTTCAAACTGCAAGCTGAACAATATTTAACAGGCATCTTTACAAGACAAGAGAATGTGATGATGCTTGGGGGAAAAAATACCAAATGAGCACTCTAACCAAATATTCTCATGACTGTGCACTTTATTTGGCTTAGGCAACTAAACCAAACCAATGAATCTGTGGCTATTTTCAAAACTGCAGTTAAAAAAATTTTTTTTGATGTGTCACTTTGTCAGGTGTTTAGTTTTATTTGTTTAATTTAGCACAATATCAAAATGTTTTTAACTAAAGATGTTAGACCCCATCTACTTACCTTTGCACTTCACCTAGCAGTAGGCCAGGTCATTTTTGGGCATAGAAGAACAGTACCCCCCACCCCCCAAGAATGCATAAATCCTGATCTAATCCTCCAACCATAGGCAAGGTAGAAACACTTTCAGAGCTTTGCTTTAGTTTCCTAGTCTGTACCTACTCTCAGCCCCAGATCTGATCTTGCACAAACTAGGCAAAATCACTGTGACAATCTCCCCATCCATCAGCGACAGAGCTAAGGATCCTCTGAGGAGAAGGTAGGATTGCTGATAAAACTCAGGCTGCTGAACGTTCCTCTCCTGCCAGACATAAACCTAAGAGAAACCAGGTTCATCTCATCTCATTGTCCTTCTCAATAATCTTCCTGACCCAAAGGAAAAAAAGAATGCCAATAAAAAGATAATATAAACAAACATTAGTAAATTTAAATAAAGTTTACTAATTAAAAGGACTGATAGATGATGGAGTGAGGATGCTTCAAAATCTATTGTCCTGCCTTTGTGGATTTTATTGCTTATCAGCATTTT
Organism: Saccopteryx bilineata; assembly: GCF_036850765.1. Lineage (NCBI taxonomy): Eukaryota > Metazoa > Chordata > Mammalia > Chiroptera > Emballonuridae > Saccopteryx > Saccopteryx bilineata. The sequence continues at coordinate 11,192,195 of NC_089501.1, read as the reverse complement.
TCCCCTCAAGAAAAACAGAACAGCAACATTTGTTCAGAAAAAAAAAAGCAAATTTTGTGTTTCTTCCTTGCTTATTACTTTTATTGTTTGAGGTTTCTTTTAGACTATAATGTGGCATTGTGATTTTGAGATGGAAAAAATAATCCCATGTCTTTCAAACCTAAGAATGTGATTGTATGCTATTGTTGTCAACAATGAGCTAAAGAGGTTAATGGATCACACATCTGGCAAACGGCCATCCTTCCTCCAGCTCAACATATTAAACAATATACATTTTGTTGCTGCTGCTGAGCTTATGATTTAGTCTGAGTAGTTGGTAAATAAGTTTACTTAACATTTAAGTTATCTCTTTCTAGAACTCAACAGCTTTGTCCTTTAGGCTGTATCCTAAAATTTAAAAAGTGCAGTTTAAAATAAGTCATGACCTTTGGATGTAATGGTGAGAGTAGGGCCAGGGAAGGGGGTGGGCTGGCCATTCAATGAGAATCTAGAAATAGTGTGCCTTGCCAATTGCATCTGACCTTTCATTTTCAGATTGCCTAAATTACCGAGTTGAAATTACCATAATAAAAAAAGAATAGATACTGGAGAAAGCACCACAATTCCTTCTGGTGTTGTTTCCAGGGATCTTTCTAACAGACCTCTAATTTAATGGAACAATCCTCTCCACTGACCCTGAGTTGACTCAACTTTGCATTCTAAGACTGTCATTTGAAAACAGACAAGCAGTTGTAAGCAACAATGCTGTAATTCCCTGCCTAAAGGATTTTTCTTCCTACTGCATTTTACTGTGAAATTAGCAAGGGACCTAATACCTCAACAGCCAAAAAGAAAAAGAAAAAAGTTTATTTTTAGGCATCTCCACAGGGAAAAACTTTAGCAATGAAAAAGATACTAGTTTTCCAGGAATCTCTGATTGGGTGGGGATAAAGGAGGAGACTTAAACTGGGAGAGAAGCAGCCACACATCAGTCTCAGATCAGGTGGGATCTTTTCAGTCCCAAAAGAGCACAGTAAGTAGCTCATACAGTCTTCTGGCCCATTGTTTCTGATGGGAGCAAAAGGTAGGAAGGGCATAGACTAAATTGGGAAGGTGAATTTGGGATTTGGTTCTGGAAAAGATGCCGAACCCTGATCTCTGCTTCCCAGCTAGGCGGTGATCGCCCCCTGTGACTCCGGAGGCACACAGCAGTCTGAGAACCACCGCTGCCACCACTGCTGGAGCCTCACAGACTCAGCAATTCAGCCTGGCAAACTGGAGCCATGCACGAGCCCCCTGGACACCTGTCTGCCCTCAAGCTCCAAGTCTAGACCCCTCTCATCCCAAAGACACCTGTCTCAGCAACTCAGAGATTGAGTCCCTCCGACTCCTATGTCCCAGGGTTCGGCGACTGTGGTCACTTCTGCAGGTTCTCCAAGCTATGACCACAATCCGCCTGGGAGCCCTGCACACCCGCCCACTGCCCACCGGCGCAGCTGGCCCGGGGCTCCCACGCCTGGGTGGGACTTGCAGTGCTCAGCCGCAGGACCTCCGCCTCCGAGTAAATCCTCTCCTCTCTATTCTCTGCCTAAGACCGTGCCCACCCTCTGCAGCAATCCGCCCTGGTGTGTGCACCCATCTCTCTGCTAGACACCTGCGCTTCTTTGCTTCTTTCCCCACCCTTCCCCCGCCCTTTTCGTTGCGGTTTCTCCACAGCCTTTGGGAGCTGGGGAGCGGCAGCTGGAGGAGGAGCAGGGAGAAGAGGAGTAGGGGCGGAGTGGGTGGAGAGAGAGCCCAGAGGGTGTGGACTGGCAGCCACTCTGCAGCTGTTCGCAGAGACCCAGTCCCTCCCGCGCCCGAGTGATGGAGAGGAAGAGATTTGCTTAGACACACAGGCGCACACAGCTGGGCACGTCTCTGGGAGGCAGCTGCTGACTGGGGCGCGCCAGTGGCTGGGCAGCGGCCGTGACAGCGCCAGCCGTGGGGAGCGGGGAGCCCGAACACCTTGGCACTGGTGGCTCCAAGACCCAGGAAGGAAAGAACCCAGGCACACAGACTCTTTGGGGCGGATCAGGAGGGAGGAGGCTGTCCAAGGAGCTGTCACCGAGGACGCGGGACGCTCTGCCCTCAGCGTTCAGACACACTGGTACCCGCGCGGGGCGGGGAGGATGCACCCCTCCTCCCGCAGAGCAGCTGCGGGCCCCCGCACTGCGCGGACTGGAGCTCCGGCCGCCCGTGCTGTGCCCGCGCCTCGGGAGCGCGCCCTGCCGCACCTGGCTCCAGTCTCCCGGGGAAGTGCAGGAAACGCTCCCTAAACTCCACTACGTACTTCTCCACTGCTTTCTTCTCCTCTCTGCTCCCCGCTGGGGACCTCGCAGCCACAGCCGCTGTGCCACCTCCTGCGTGTGGGGCCAGCCCGCCTCTTACTCTCACGCGCGCACGCACAGCCCCGCTCGCTCCCATTCACGCTGACTGGCTCTGCGCCGCGCTGAAACCCGGGCATCCGAAACTATTGGACCAACTGCTGCCGGGAGTGCTAGAGCCGCCCAGTGGCCTGGTGCGACCCACTGCCCGCCCCCGCGCCCTGGGCTCTCTCCGGCGCCGCTGCTACCACCGGGAGGATGGTGAGCTGGGGAAGGGTTCTAGCACAGTGGGAGGAAACCTTGTAGATTTGGGGTGAAGTGTCAAGGGGGGAAATCGACCGGGGAAGACAGCCCGGGGATGCCAGCCAAAGCACTTTTTTTGAGGCGCGGTACTGCTGGGCAATGCCTGGGGAAGACTTTTTAGACATTCGCTGGGGCTTGGGGTTAAACTAGTGCGAGATGGGCAAGAGCAGGGTGATTCCTGGGGTGAATTTAGAGTCATCGGTGTCAGTGTGTGTTTCGCCCAGAGGTGGGCGCAGCGCTCTGGGCTCTCTATGAGACAAACAACACCCGTTTAACTGCGCTCAGCAGAGTTTGGGGGCTCGCACTGGGACACTTCCTGGGGTGGCCATGGGGCTATCGCTTACAGCATGGACAGCTTTGGGAGATGTAGGGGTGTGCGAGATCCGAGCAGAGGGCGGGCAGAGGGCAAGCAAGGATTAGTGAACTTGAAGGTGGGGTGTATTCTCCTCCCCAGCCTGTCCCCACCCCTCTCAGCCCCAATCCCCGCCTCCTGGTAGCTCCAGTTTTTGCAGCCTATCCCACCCACCCCCAACATACACACACACACACACACACACACACACACACACACACGTTGAATGACATCGAGGGATGGTCATGTTATTATTACTGAGAGGTGCGTGAGATCTTTTGACTACTGGCTGGAGCGCAAGACTCCTGCTTTTAGGACTTGGTCGACAGCCGTGTTTTGGGACAAGAGAAAGGAGTGCCCAGCCTCGGGTGGATGCCTCTACCTGGCGGTTGCAGGTGTACAGAGTGCAAACCGCCGCCAGAACTCCAGTCACTTTGCCTCGGTGGGCTCCACTCTCCTGCTTCCCTCCTTTGAGTGCTTCAGGGCACCCACCCAACGTAGCTGCAGCTCAGATCCCTGGTCTCCCTAGTCCTCACCCGGTAGGTCGGTCTCCCTCCCAGCTTTCCTCGTTCCGCCCAATACCAGCTTCTTCATAGAAAACATTGATCCCTTAAGGGGAGGTTTAATATTTGCAAAGTGCTTTATATCATATTACTTTGTGGGTACATTTAATTGCACTGTAACTCTTCTCTGATTTATGTAAACTTAGTTTGATAAATAGCATGCAGGTCGGGTTGGTGTGGAAGTGAGAGTGGGTGGGCGTCCTTTCTGTAATGGTGCTCCTTCTAAACTGGTCTGCTGGAAGTGATGCAAAGCTGGCGCGTCTGAAAGCTTTTTCTCAGTAGTCTTGACATATTCCAGGGCTTTAGACAAATGTTTCCACATTACAATTTATTTCAAATATATTCAACTTTCATTCCAAGAAAAAAGTTGAAGATAAAATGATTACAAATTTGGATCCCAAAACTATTTTTTTAATATTCTTATTGGAATCAATTATATTGTACGTAGCACTTTTTTTTTAACTTACCTTAATGGTTTTTCCTAGTGAAGCTCTTAAAAGGAGGAATGAAAACAATACTGCTTACCTTTCTCCCTGTATTTGTGTACAAATGGTCTTTGATTAAAGTGATTGAATGAGCAGCAGGGTAGACTTCTTTACTTTAGGAATGTGAAGTCACTCACCAGTGAGTTGATGGAGACACACAAAGATATTAAAAGAAAGATAATGATGGGAAGGAAAATGTTGCTGACATGTAACGCCTCCAGTGCAGGGAGTTTTAACAATGAAGCAATGAAAACTGCTCTGGCCCCTTCCCGGTTACTCTCCGCTATTTTAAAATAGTCTTTTCTCAATTAAGGAAATATATAGAATATCATAAATAATGTAAAACAATGTATTCAAATAGATGCCTGAAGCAGATTACTTGGGAAGTTATGAGCATAGTATTCAATGGAGTTTCACAGAAGTACTAGGATCATGGTTTCTAGATTAAGCCAGACCTCATGCTTAGATTTTAATATTGGAAGTTGCTTCCTTTGACATCTCTGAGAAAGTGCTGCTTACAGGGTGCTGATGATGCCTGCATCCTTGTCCTTATCATTTTTCAGGCATACACAGATGTTTTTGAATGAATAATCTTCTTACTCACTGAATTTTCACTCATTCAAAAAGTATTTATTGAGCACATGAGCACACAATATACAGAGCTGAGCTGGTTGTTATTTTAAACAAGAAAAGATTTTCGGTAGCAGCAGAATGCTTACTCCTACACTGTAAGAAGGACTGCAAAGCAGTGGCTTTCTCAGGGAAGCAGACTCTTGTCCAAAGTAGGTGGTCAACAAAGAGTTGTTGATTCAAATATCATACAAGATGTTAACCAGCCAATGTTGCTTTCTCCATAAATTCCACCGTTATTCTTAACCTACTATGTCATTTAGATATGATTCAACTTCAGAGAATCGACATTGACTTTATTTAATCTTCTTGCTCTTTGTCTGAATATTTAGAGAAATATTACTATCGGTGCATTGCTCTAGCTTCAGTGTATGATTTATATGGAACAGTGCCCGATCTACATATGTCAGTAGTATTCATTTATGAGTAAATGCAAATGCTCCTGTTGCATTTAAAAAACAAACTCAACTTCATAGAACACAACAAATATTTTGCTCCTTTCTTTTCCCATCTCTTTATAATCTTGGATTTAGTAACATCTCTTAAAAATGCAATTATACTATGTAAAACAGCAAAATTACAAAAATGGTAATTTAGGATTTCCTAGAAAAAGGAAAATGTCTTATGGAAATTATAGCTGAGGAGAATTTTCATTTACTCTTTTGACATGTCTGGCGGGGTGGTCTTTTATTTTAGAGATTTATTCATGAATTAAATAACTCTCAAAGCAACTTCCTAGTTAAGGGAGTTGGCAGAAAGAATACTTGCTAAAATTGATGCTGAAACTCTGGGAATACAGTATGAGAAGTAACACTAGGCTTGTGCACTTGACATTATGTGAATACTTATATATGTTATTGGTCTTTATATGAATATGGTTTTGGATTTTTTGAAATGCTTTTTAAAAATATTTTAATATTCTGAGATTATTGCAATGACATGAGGAGTTATTGTTTGGTAAAGGAGTTATAGTTTGTTTTACTTTCAGAAAAGGTAAACATTTGAAAAGAGAATAAGTCAAATTAAAGGAATAATTATTCAAACCACAGACTTATCTTCATTTAAATCCTATCTTTCTTTTTTTTTTCCTAAGAGGGAAAGGAGACCTCAAAAACAAAATAACCTGTTAAACTTCCTTTTTAATCTAAATTGCTACTATTTATAAAGGTCCCACATTTTAATTTTTCTGTAAATTTAATATGAATTTTTTAAAACCAGCAGAAGTCTAACATTTTCCCCCTGGAATCCAATTTAACATTGAAAATTTTTTCTCACTCTAGAATCAGTATTTGTTTCCAAGTCATAATGTTATTCTTACCTTTATAGCATATGTACAATTAAAACAAGATATTAGTAATTACATGTAAAATTCACTGATCTGAGAAACATTTCAGAGCAGCCAATACTTATCAAAAGTAGAAGCAAAAGATATCTGAGGACCCACATGACATTAGGCAGGATACATGGACATCTCTAAATTTCATATGTGAGTTCTATTATCTTGTCTTAATTAACACTTGGTACAACAGGTTATTTTCTATTTTTTGAAAACTTTTTGAAAGAAAGCAATGTCAGTATTAAAAAATAGTTAACTAGTTGGTTTGACTTTATACCACTTTACCTAGATTGTGCATGGTAATATGTATACATATATGTATACATATATGTTTCTGTGTACATATATATACATATGTATACATATAGAAGATATATTTATTTATGCTTATATATGTATTTATGGGTGTGAGTGTCTATATATATATGTGTGTGTGTATGTGTGTGTGTTGTGTGTGTGTGTATATATATATATATATATATATATAATTTTGAACAATAGGAAAAGAATCCCCTTTGTAGCATATGTGGTTTGTGAAGTCAACATCATCTTGAGAATAGTATTCAAGTAAAAATGCTCAACTAGTATGATATTAAAAATTAAGACTATACTAAACATTTTTGAACAAATTCTTTAAGAAACGCTTATGATAACCTTTAGTGTGTGCCTAATATGTCTAAAGACTTCTGCTAATATTAACTAACTTAATTCTGGTAGCCACCCTGCCCACCCCCATTTCACAGAGAGAAGTAGATATTATTATTATCCCCATTTAGATGTGGAAAGTGAGGCTCAGTGAGTCTAAATAAATGGCTCCCACTGCACAGCTAATAACTGACAGAGCAGGCTGGCGTTGGAGCCCAGGTAGTCCACTATGCTATGCCACTGCTCTTAAACAGATATATGTTTTTTAAGTTTACTTAAATAAGGATCCAAGTGGGGAGCAAGTGAAGTTCTAGAAACTGAGATTTGTGATAGTTTTTCACTTAGAGTGCGTTCTTAAGGAATTCATACGGAAGGCAACAGCCATGCAGCGCTGACATAACCTGCACTACAGCGATACTAAAGCAGTGCTAGAACTTAATGTAGTTTTTAATGGACTCAATAATGTTCTTAGGTTCAACTACTTTTCAATTAGGTAACTTAAGAACTGATGCCATATTTAAGTAGTTTTAATAGCTCAGAGGATCTGATACTGAATGTTTTATGCCTCCCATAATATTCTTATAATATGAACTTCTCACACAGAGGTCAATGTAACATGTTACTCTAGGGCACTTACCAAAGGAATCAGAAGAGGTTTTGTTTTTTTTTATGAAGATGTGAAATGAGACTGATTTGGCTCTGACCCATGTTGCATACAGTAGGCATCCAATTAATGTTTACTGCATGCACTGAAGGAAGGTATTCTAGAAGTTGCTAATCCAGAGGTAAAGAAACTTTAAATATCTTTATAATTGCAGTTTTAAAATTGTGATCTAATACTGAATAGAAGTTTTTGTTTTTCAAGAGGTTTTGGGACATTCTTATCTACAAAAACCCCATGGAACAATAATCTTTATGAATGTAAGGGGCCTGAGATAGAAAAGGACAATGGTGTAAGGAGGGTGAAATAATAAATTGATCAGAATGTTTCAGTTTAGAAGTCAACAAAAAGAAAACTGCCTGTAATTGTACCATTTATTTTAAAATGGCATATGACATAATTAACATTAAACAACAGAATCTGTACACTGTTAATGAGGGAGCACAACTGTGCTGTCATAAATATTAACAATCTAGTATTTGAGTATAATTTGGGGAACCATTTCAGAACATATGAAAATGTCACTGTAATGCTCTTTGCCATAACTAACCAACTCAAGTCAATGAAAAGAAAATCACAATAATTCTTAATGTGCCTCATAAGTAAGTCTTTCTTTTCTCTTTCTTTCTTTCTTCTTTCTTTCTTTCTTTCTTTCTTTCTTTCTTTCTTTCTTTCTTTCTTTCTCTTTTTCTCTCTTTCTCTTTCTTCCTCTCTCTCTCCTTCCTTCCTTCCTTCCTTCCTTCCTTCCTTCCTTCCTTCCTTCCTTCCTTCCTTCCTTCCTTCCTTCCTTCCTTCCTTCCTTCCTAAGAATTGGTTATATTCCATTATAAAGCCATAGGTCTGTGGATTCTCTTACTGTTAAGAGAAAGCTATGAAGAAAAGAAGTAGATGTTTTAGACTTAAGCTTGATTAAGTGTTACTGGATTTAGAGGCCTGTATCAAGCATAGAAATTGAGAAGAGACTTTTGAGACAGCTACTTAATCTTTTCTTTCAGGGCCCAGCTGAACATGTTCCCACAATTCTTTGGAAGATGTATTCTCTTATACTGATATAATTAATGGGGAAAAACAAAAGGTTTGCTGAAAGCATTGAAACATACATATTAATCTTTATATCTAATATGAGTTGAAATATTAGGATACACAGAAATACTTTTCTTTTTTATATTGTTATACCATATGGAGTTCATGGTTTAAAGTAAAAATCTATATTCTAATTCTGGTCATTAAACCTGAGGAACTTCATTTAAAAGGTTAAATTTTATTTTATTTTTAGATTTCTTTTTAACATTTAATTCTGGTAGGCACTTAGAAAGCTTTGAAAGTAGTGTTCCTTTACAGTATTTTGTCCTAATGAATGTACCTGTTTACTTTTTTATCTTCGTGACAATAATTAATAATAGCTAACAATTAGTATTTACTATGTACCAAACATTGTACAGGTCTTAACACATTTTATTCCCACAAAACATTTAATGGGACATATATCATTAGTATTTTTATTTCACAGGTTAGAAAACTGAGGACTAGAGAAGTCCCAGCTAGAGGGGTAGAGCCATGATCCAAAGCCATGCCATCTGACTGAGAGCCCACACTTACCCACATGGATGGACTTCCCAGGAGCAATTAGCCCCTGAGCACCACTTCTGACTTCAGGGCCATGAAACCCATGCCTCCCTGTTTCCCTGTGACTTTCTTATAACAAAAAAGGGGTCTGTTTTCAATAAAGGTTAATTTCTTGGCTTTGTCATTTCATACTATTGCCTAAGTATATGCAATTTCACTAAAACAAAGAATGAAACCATATTTATTTTTAGTAAAATTTTGGATATACCTTTAAATCAATTTAAATAGATCTGCCAAGATCCTGCTAAGTAGTTGTATTCATGCTCTTTATGCACTGGTGGTGAACTAATACTCTCTATGTTGGTGGAATTTCTTCATTTCTGCCCATGACCTGAACATTCTAACTGCCTTACTTTTTCTGAGCTGAATGAAGTTATATAGAACCAAAGAGCACTGCAAAGGGGCTTTTCTTCCAGGGACACAGTGTGGAGAAGTGGGAAGGCTCACCCTGGCGGAGGGAGCAGGGGAGCTCCAGGGATCCTGCAGATATGAAAGGTTCGTCCCTTCTGAGAATAACCAGAGAATGCCAGAGAACCATTCCATTGTCTGCCTGACCGAGTGTCACTCAAGGGCAGGGTTCATGCTGCATTTGTTCCTGTCACCTTTATTTACATGGTACTCAGCACATGGTATCAAGGGGCAGACAGTTTCTTGAGGACATCTCAGAATGTGGAAAGTAGAGAGCTGAGGGATTAGGTGGGGGGGACATAAAATGGGAGGTGCGGGCAGAAAACAGGATGCAGATGGCGGTGCATGAAGGGATGGTAGGCTGGAAGGTAGATCGATACCTACTAGGAGTACTTATTTTCATCCCAGTATTTTTATTTTATATTAATTTATTCCTCTCTTCCCAGAGTTTGACTGGATATGTAGGGACCACTTAAGCCTGATAATTGACTTTAAAGTCAAGGACATTATTCTCATTGTCCTGAGAGCAGTACTTGGCACATCATAAAATCATAAATATTAGCTATAATTGTCATTGCCTGGTTTTGTACAAATGGAAGTATTTTTTTCTTAATCAGCTATTTACCTTATTCTCATACCCCTCAATCAGCAATGGATGACTACACAATTAATAGTTACCATAGCAGCATTTAGTTTTAGAATTTCTGAATTCCATAAATACTGGCATCTTTTTAATAAGGAACTCTGTAGTTACCAATATAAGATCAAAGGCTTTGAATTTTTTTTTTTTTTTTTGGTATTTTTTCCGAAGCTAGAAAAGGGGAGAGACAGTCAGACTCCCGCATGTGCACGACCGGGATCCACCTGGCACACCCACCAGGGGGCGACGCTCTGCCCACAAGGGGGCGATGCTCTGCCCCTCCGGGGCGTCGCTCTGCTGCAACCAGAGCCACTCTAGCGCCTGGGGCAGAGGCCAAGGAGCCATCCCCAGCGCCCGGGCCATCTTTGCTCCAATGGAGCCTCGCTGCGGGAGGAGAAGAGAGAGACAGAGAGGAAGGAGAGGGGGAGGGGTGGAGAAGCAGATGGGCGCTTCTCCTATGTGCCCTGGCCAGGAATCGAACCCGGGACTTCTGCATGCCAGGCCGACGCTCTACCACTGAGCCAACCGGCCAGGGACAAGGCTTGAGCATTTTTATACATTACATTTCAAATGTTACTTCTCCTCAAATACTTTGTTATTTTGCTATTCTGTATTGGCAGCATCATCTGTCCAGACACCCAAGAAATTGAGAATCTAAGAACAATTACCAGGATCACAGTAGGGATACAGGTATCTTGGAATAAAATTATCTTTCTCCTTCTCCTCCTCTAGTCTCTCACCAAGATAGGAAAATCCTGCCTCCTGAACACCTACCTTCCCACCAACCCCGATGTGGCTGCTTTAGTTTAGGCCACCAGAATTCACTCAAATCACACTAACCTCCTTATTAGCTTCAGGTCTCCAGCTTCTGCACTGCTTCTGAAATATTTTCTGAATGTTGACCTAATCATGTGATTCCCCTGCTTAATAACCTGCAGCATCCTTTGCCTTCAAGGTCAAGTTTAAACTAGCTTAACCTTCAAAGCCCTTACTGTTCCAGTGGCGCAGCCTTGGACTCATCTCCTGTCACTTCAACACAAAGTCCATGCCGTTGGGGGGTGACAAGCAGGGAACAGAGCACACTACTTCACACTTCCGTGCCTTGCACATGCTGGACCCTCTGCCTGGAGTGTTCTCTCCTTGTCTAACTTCTTGTCTTCCTCACCACTTCTCTTTGTTCTCTTACTCCTCTCCTTTGCAGCCCACTGACCATGACCATGATACCACTATCAATCTACTCATAGTGTCTGGAATATATGAAGTACTAAATACATTTTTATCGGAGAAATAATTATTTATTTTCCCGTCTGCCTTACTAACTTTGTTCTGCCTTTTTCTTTCTCACTGACTTATTTATTTCAGTGAACACTTACTGAGCAGCTAGTGCATACCAGGAAGTATGTTGAGTGCTGAGGATATAAATGACTTTGTCATTGCTTTCAAGAAACTTGTGAGACCAACAGCAAACCTAACTGGTAAAGCAATAGTAGTATTCAGTGTGCTGGATGATGGAGAGAAGATAGGGGGAAACACAGCGTGAGGGAAAAGATCTATTTCTGGTGGAGATCAGGGAGAACTTCCTCCCCACCTTCATTTCCCCTGTCCCTTCTTCTCCAGTTTTCTAACTGTCCATAAGGAGGCACCCATCTAGGAAGACTATTAATTTTTAAGTGTAGATTCAAGTCTCCATTTTTCTAAAAATGATTTATAGAAAACTAGGTAAAATTTAAGGCTAAGAAAGCTACAGAAAGTTTCATAAAGGTCTATAAGATCTAATAATCATATTAATTATTTAAGTTGATTTTCTCTCCTATAAAGCAGGAGATATATTTAACCAATTACGAGTATCTACTTATAGTGATAAAAATAATCTGGTTTCTCTTTTAAGCTTTGAAATAAGAATTAATTTAATTCTTTCACCATCATCACAATAGAAAACTCAATAATCCCCCCCAAAAGAAGAGCTAATAATATATTAAAATCACATTAAAAATTTTATCTATAAAATATTATCTAGTTCAAAAGAAATAAAAATGGCCTGTTGATTAGTACATTTGGTAGCCAACATTTTTTTATATGTGTTACCATTCCCTGGTGAGTGACCATGCATACAAAAATAAATTACCTTCAAAAATAAAAAATATATAATACTACCTTAAAATATATAAAATATAATACACTGTACCTAAAAACACTGATACATTTAATATAGTATTTAAACTGTCACTATTTTAGCTAGCTTCTCTCATTATGGTGTTATTTCTGAGTTTAAAAAAAAATTAAATATCAATATTTTCTTTACTTCCACTCTAAAGTATGTGAAAGCATTAACTAATATTCCCTGGTTGTATAGACATTATATTCCCATTTTATGCCTTAATGAAGAGAGGAAAACCAGGAGCAATCTAAAAGTAGAACCAAGCTAATATTATCTGCTTTCAGTTTTAAATCTACTTTGAAATGCTCATATATTAGAAGAATTTAACTATGTTCTGTTTTAAAATATACTGTATCTAGGAATATATACTATATTTTTAGTTTGTTCAGGTATATTATGTACAATATTAAATATTATGTATATATAATTTTCTCTGCCATTAGTAGCTTCTTGATTGCCAAATAATTCTGTTGCCTTGAGAAAGGTTATAGCTTTATTCTCTTACTGTCTTGTAAGCATGAAGTTCTCTGTGACCTAACGTCATCACAGTTACATTCAGCCATTCTTGAGCTACAGAAAGGTGGTTCCCAACATACGGTAAAAGATCCAAAATATGTTTGAAGGTAAAATTCTGAAAGCTGAACAAAAGACTCATGTGTTATAAGTGGGTGACCAAGGATACCTTGGAAAGTGAAAAGGGATATATTAATCATTATTCTGAAAGAGAAAAGTTTTGTAAATTCCCTAGGCATGGTTAACATGGTGCTCCTCTCTGTGCCCAGTGATCCTGCTGCCTAGGGAGACCATCCTAGGAGCTGGGCCTCCACCTGTTCTCTTGTCCAACCCAGAGCTGGGTCAAACATTCTGATAACTGCACATGTTATAGTCTTTGTGCCAGGACACCTTAGCTACCCAAAGTAGGCCTGAGGATTAGTATTCTGTTGTTCCAGAGACAAGTCTTAGCTTCCAGATTTGGTAAAGGCATCCTGATGTGGGAAGGGAGTATGCTACAGAGATGAGAACTGGAGATCTTTGTGAGTGGGTGGTAGCCCTGTGGGGCCTGTAGGTGCATATGTGAGGAAGCACAGTCCATGTTCTGCCCACCTCAACCATCACCATACCATTAGCCCTGCTGTTAAACTCTTGCCACCAAGTAACACTCACTGGAGTGGGCAGCAAAATCTGTATCATGAGAATAGCTGAAAGTCATCACTCATACATTCAGCAGTTATTCACTGAGCACTTACTATATACCAGAATGACTAGCTGGTTGAAAAAATGAGTTTTGCTGGAAACAGGCACTTGAGGGATGCAGTGAAATTGTGACTGTAGAAAGTCAAAAATTTACACAAGTATCCATGTGTATAGTTTTGGTTTTCCCCTTAGAGTAAATCCTACTTTTTAAGGAGCTCAATGGCTATTCATTATGTTCTTTCTTTGATTGAGATGCTCATCACTTGAAATTTTTAACATTTTGTTTTTTTAAAAAATATCTGGAATAACCCACATTTTCTCAATAAAGGAGGTAAGAATTTATGCTGTGGAAAAGGGAGAACTTATATCATTCCCACTGGATTGCGCATCCCTTCCCCCAAAGGAATTTACTGGGAATAAGAAGATATTAGTGTGTTTTGCTGACTATATTTCAAAAATATATTTAGGTAGGTATTTTTTTAAATCATTTTCCATCTGGAAAGCTTTTTTTCCTTCACCTGGGATGAACAACCAAATTATTAATTCTATTTAAATGTGCTGTATTCGGAAGAGTAGCTGCCAGGTTTGTTGGGACCTATAACAAGATAATTAATTATCCCTTAACACAAGGACCATTGGAGTGTTGGATACAAAGCAGATGGTGGGAAAAGAAGGATGAGGCAGTCAGGATGCTGTGAATGGTGTGATAAGTCTTTTGGCCTGTGTGGGGGAAAGCCACTCATGTGCCAAGCCTCCATCATTCTCCCTGCTATGCTTGTGTTTTCCCCATTGATCCTTCCACCATGCCATCACTTCACCCCCCACGACTCCAGTTTCCCTTTCCTACTGCCATCATATTCATCTTAATTGTCAGGGGAAGTAAGGGGAGGTAAGGGCAAGGTCTGCTCTTCATAGACCCTGGACTTAGCCCGCACCTGTGGCGGCCCCAGCACGGATCCCATGGAGCGGATCCGGCTGCTATCATTACCCTTGTCCTGACATTGCTTTTAGTCATGCAGCTGTAGAGCTATTAAAGAGTTTGAGGTTCATTGCAGAATCAGTTAAGATAAATTAATATTACTAGATAAATTAATATTACATGATTTTTTATTTATAAATTTCAAAGACCCAAACTGAATGCTAAACACTTTCTTAGAGAAAACCCAGTTGAATACCAGTGAAAACTGCATACAAGAAAGAGTGACTTAACCTCCCTCCTCATTTGTCGGAGTGATGTTCCGTGTCTAATCCAGTTTGTGAGCAATTAGAAGGTGCATTGATATTGAACTCAATATTTGATGGTAGAGATTATAGTGACTTCACCACGGATGCTGTTCTTACAGATTGCCATCATGATGCAGTAACTGTGAAAGTCACAGTACTTGCTGGTATTACAGGGAGGTGATATTTAGATAACAGATATATATTTTAAAATGATTTAATTGCAAACTTTAACACTCATGCACTAAAGAAATATCAAATAACCCAGTTAAGATATTCTTTACAATAAAGTTACTCATTCATCATTAAAAAAAGAAGAAAAGTGAGTTTCTGATCTGGAGAAGTAAGCAGTCACCTTGCCTGTCCCACCCTCTCAATATGAGGCCCATCTTTTATCATTTGAAGTAGAGCTCCCTAAAATAGATTACAATGACAAGTAGTAATTACTGACAGCTGCATTTAATTAGCAAAGCAGATTCCTGCCCATGACAATAAAGTATTATTACATGTTTAGCATTAGCACTGGCAGTAAAGGAGGTGACTTTGCTAACACAGAACTAGAAGAACTGTTTCTTTATTTAAAAATATACACTGACTGGAACTGAGCTGGTGTTATGTGGGAGTGTCTATGGTTACAAAAGAAAGAAAATAGTAACTATAAAAGTGTTTTTTTAAAAAGCAAGTGTATTACACTAGAAAAAAGTAGTCCAGGGCCATCCATTGATTCCTTGTCTGGAATTGTGTGTCCTTGTTTTTGGGGTGTTTGGGGGTGGGGGTGGGGGAGGTGTTTGGACACCAGAGATAGAAATACTTAATCCATGTGAGTTATTTATTATATTAAGATACTATTGCTTCCCTCCCTCCTTTTCTCCCTTCCTTTCTTTCAAGTTATAAAGTACTGAGTTATAAAGTACTCAAAAAGTAAATGCAATCAAATATAGGTGTTTATACAGACTCTGAATTGTAAAGTTGTTTTAATTTCTATCCACTTTCCTGCAATATTCTTGTCCTATCTCCAACTGCCCTGTTGTTCCATTTCCACTGTCCTTTCTTGTTCTCATCTGGCAATTCTTACTGAGCATGAACTTAGCAATGGTGGGACTGAAAACATCACAAGAGGTGGTATTTTGAGCAGTACCACCTCTCCAGCATCATCAATCCCTAGTGCATAGACAGCTGCTGTTAACTCTAAGAGGGACTGTGAAGATAGCTAAAACTAGCAATCCTTGAGTTAAATGACATTTACTCCTTACTATATCGCTTGAGATTTATAAGAAGATTCATTTATTGTGACATTATCAGTAAGACAAGTCCTAAAATGTATTATATTTCCTCACACTCATGGAATGCAATTCTAAAATATTTATTGGAAGTCTAAAATCTGAAGCAAAATGTACAATGCTGCATGTCCGGAAGATGTTTTTCCTGGGATACCCCAGTGTATTTTCACAATGCAGCTTGAAGTTATCTGGATGGCATTTATTTTTCAAGTTGTAAAAATAGACTCAGTAAAATATATATTGCCATCTTGTAACTTACCATTATAAATGCTATATTTATAAAAATCAACTTATGTATCCATGGCAATACGAGGCAAGATGAATATGAATAAAGAAATCCTAAATTGCTCCTCAAACTAATTTCCATCATGAAACTGTTCAGCATACCTACTAAACCTCCTCCTTTCTTTTTCCTTTTTCTCCTCTGCCTCTTCCTCCTCCTCTGCTTCCTCTTCCTCCTCTTTTTTTTTAACCTCTTTCCCATTCACCCTCTAGTTGACATAGCTAAAGAACAAGGGGTATGCCCAAGACAGCCTGCAGCAAGGTAAACAATGGAGAGTCCACAAAGGATGTGGTCAAGCCATTACAGTCATGGGCATTCTAAGAAATGCATCCTTAGGCAATGTTATCATTGAGTGAACATTAATACATAGAGTCCACTTACACAAACAGATGGTATAGCCTGAAACACACCTAAGCAATATGGTATAGCCACTGTTTCTCAACCATTTATCTGTTCTTCTAGAAATTTCATGCCAGTCCATTAAAGGTTTAACCACCCTGTTACTGTATGAAGATTATAGAACCAATGACCTTAGTCAAATTCGCTTATATAAAGGGTGATTTCTGCCTTAGCAGTTCCCTGAAATAATTCTCTTACTTTCACCAGTCTCTAAGCATTAAATAGGTTGGAAACCACTAGTAGCATACTGCTCCTAGGCTATAAGCATGTTACTGTACAAAACAACATGAGATTAAATCAAGCACAAGGGACAATGATGCAATCAAGAGACACAGTAAACATGAGATGTTATGAGGCTGCTGCCAGCAAGACCTGGCATACTGTTTTACAGCAAACTTTTTTTATAAGTAGAAAGAATACACTTAAAAATAATGATAGAGAGTATAGTATAGTAAATACATAAACCAGTAACATAGTCGTTTGTTATTATTTTCAAGTGTTACATCCTGTACATAGTTGTATGTGCTGTGCTTTTATAGGGCTGACAGTGCAGTGGTTGTGTTTGCTCCAGCATCAACATTGTTACGTGAGTAATGTGTTATGCTGTGACATTCTGATTGCTCTGACATCACTGGGCCATAGGGATTTTTTAGCTCCATTATAATCTTATGCAACCACTATGTATATGCAGTCTGTCATTGACCAAAACATTGTCATGTGTCACATGACTGTAGTTTAATAGTTATTATATTCAAGTACATTATGACCACAGATATATATTCAACCCCAGACTGGGCACTGCACCATCTTTGTTCTCAAACACTGATTATTCTTGCAGGAATATTTAGAAAAAAATATTTCAGAAGCAAACTGTATTCAGGAGATTTTACAAAAAGTAAGTTTTAAGAAACTGCATTTGTAGAGATACTAAATATAAATATCTGAATGAGCATTCAGGTATGACCATTTAAAAGTTATTTTTAATATTAAACCACAAAACTCCATTTGCATCTTAAATCTAAAACCCTATGGCATCTCATAATTTATTGGTATTTAAATCCTATTGAGAATAGAGGTTTATTTTTATTTTGTGCTTTAGAACCAACCAGGAATAGAAGAGTCTTCAATGAAAACAGTTTACAGAATTCAAGGACATTGACTAAGAAAAAGTAATGTGATCATTGAAATTGGATATGTTTGACAACTCAATGTTTCAACTATAAAACTTTCCAAAATTAGATCTATAAAATTGGAAACTCTACTTATGCAGCTGCTCTAATTACTGTGCTGGTTCATAAATTAGTATTGAAGAATAAAGCCTCCAATATTCTCTTTTAAGAATGCCTTTGACTTTTAATATTGTCATTATTCAGAATTCCATGTTCAGTCATTAGGGAAATACTTATTGAAGGCCTACTATGTGCTATAGAGATTAATAAAACACAGTAAGAACTTTAGCTTCAAAGAGTCAGTAGAAAAAGTACACCATGCTCAAAACCTAACCCTCTTTTAACAAAGAAATATTACTTTTACCATGTTTCTATTCCACCATATTTAACCAGTTACCTAACTTTTTATCAAAATTAATCTAGAATACCTGTTTTTAAAACTGGAACAGCCTTTGCCTTAAGGCCTAGGCTACTTGATTTAAATAGGTTCTTGGCCCTGGCCAGTTGGCTCAGCAGTCGAGCATCAGCCTGGTTTGTGGAAGTCCCAAGTTTGATTCCTGGCCAAGGCACACAGGAGAAGCACCCATCTGCTTCTCCACCCTTCCTCTCTCCTTCCTCACTGTCTCTCTCTCTCTTCCCCTCCTGTAGCCAAGGCTTCATTGGAGCAAAGTTGGCCCAGGCAGTGAGGATGGCTCTATGACCTCTGCCTCAGGTGCTATGATGGCTCTGGTTACAACGGAGCAATGGCCCAGATGGGCAGAGCATGCCCCCTAGTGGGCATGCTGGGTGGATCCCAGTCGAGTGCATTTGGGAGTCTGTTTCTCTGCCTCCCTGCTTCTCACTTCAGAAAAATACAAATAATAATAAGTAGGTTCTTATTTTAATCCTTGATTAATTGTGTCTGGATAACTAATGCTATCAAGTTGACTTATAGAAACCCCTTGGGTCTCTGCCCCAAGTCAAATCCCCTATTGCACAGGATGCAGTATCATCTGCATATACTAAGCCTAGCAATACATCCATTCAGAAAGTGGACAGTTAAGCAGATGCATTCAGAGGTTTTTTGAATCTTTGTTTAAGTGTTCTTATCTCTAGATTATTGGCCTAGACCCAAGTGTAGACATCTCCTGAATGTGTAACTATTACTTTCTACTTTTACAGTACTTCATTGACTAATCCTATGACTAATATCCTATGCTATAACTTCCCTTAAGTTGAATGAGACCTATTAGCAGCAATTGGAATTACTAGAAAGCATAGGAGTGGTGTTCCCGTAGACTGGTATGCAAAAGGAGGATGAATGGGGCTTTGCTCAAATCTGCAGACTCATCCAGGTCCATCTGAATACATTTGAATATGTTGGCTGAAATACTTTCAGAAGAGTGTAGACTTTGTGCATCCAGTTGTCTCAAAAATTGGAATAAGCTTTGGAAAAGGCAGAGGACATTAAAATGTCTACATAACTGACAAGGGACACCCAAAGTGCACATAGTTGTGGTTTACCATGAACTCTCCTGTTGTTTTTTGGTTTTTGTATTTTTCTGAAGCTGGAAACGGGGAGGCAGTCAGACAGACTCCTGCATGCGCCCGACCGGGATCCTCCCCGCACGCCCGCCAGGGGGCGATGCTCTGCCCATCTGGGGTGTCGCTCTGTTGCAACCAGAGCCATTCTAGCACCTGAGGCAGATGCCATGGAGCCATCCCCAGCGCCCAGGCCATCTTTGCTCCAATGGAGCCTTGGCTGCGGGAGGGGAAGAGAGAGACAGAGAGGAAGGAGTGGTGGAGGGGTGGAGAAGCAGATGGGCACTTCTCCTGTGTTACCTGGCCGGAAATCGAACCCAGGACTTCTGCACGCCAGGCTGACGCTCCACCACTGAGCTAATCGGCCAGGGTCTCCTGTTGTTGTTTTTTAAGAAAATTTATTTTGATGAGCAAATATCTGCAAGAAACTCAGAAGAATAAATCCTAGCCTACATAATGATTATATAATTTTGGGAGGAGGGTGCTCACTTTCTAAAACTTGAGAGTCAGAACCATCAAGCTAATGTTGCATCAAAATGTTTGAGGTCCAAGGATTTTGTTCTGTTGTACCATGGTTGGATGACAGAAGCCACATACAAATGATGAATAAAAGTGATGAACTGAAACCAGAAACCTGCCCATGTCAGAAATGACTTGCCCCTCCAGGGCCAAGTTAGAAATAAGAGTTGTCAGAAAAAAATATTCAAAGAAATATTACTGTAATTCTCTTTACATGCTCCAGAATCTTAGAAGCTTCCTAATTTTTCTCACCCAGGCATTATATTGGGTGCCACAGAGACCTGGAAGCCCTAAAAGGGAACCAGAATAGACAAATATATTTCAGTGGTTACATTTCATGGCAGTAATGGTGATAGCCATGCACAGCAGTAACTAACTCTTCCATTAGATTGTGTTTACCCCACGCAGACTCCTTTTCTTCTCCCTTGAATGTCACACTTCAAGAGTTAAGAAAGTTCTTGAAGAAATCAGTGCCCCCAATGCTCTTGCTGGAGTCTTCTCAGGATGTCTTTGTTAATCCTCACCTCCTAACTCAGTGTCCTTCCAAAACAGCTTCTAGATCTCATCGGCCCAAACATTAAAACTGTCTTTTTCTTTTGAGAACCTTTAAAAGCATCCTCGTCCCAAATTAGGATCCAAAACACGAAAACACCACTCATTAACCCACCTGAGGCCACCATAGCTTTATACCCTGGAAAACTTTGTATATTTCAGCTTTCTATTCATTGAGAAGGAAAATGCAAACTATACAAAAATAATAAGATTTGCATTGATTGAACTGCCATTGTATGCCGTGTACTATATTAAACCCTTAACTTGCATTCTCTATTATCCAATGAAATAGGTTACATGTTCCACTTTTATAGATGAGGAGTTATATCTTAAATTAAGTTGCTCAAAGTGGAACAGTTAGGAAGAGTTAAAGATAGGAATTGAATTCCTATATTTCTAATTCTATAAATTCATGACCTCTGCCACCAGTCACATTGCCTGCCATAAGTACAATGAGAAATGCTTTGATTTTTGAGGACAATATTTAAGTATTCCTGTACAATTAGTACTCACTAACAGATTAACAAGTTGTTCTGTATCCCTCTGCACACACCTAGTAGTCATCCAAATATTATTCCTTATCCCCTAATTTTCCGTATCATGAAATATGTGGCAGGCGGTTTACACATATTATCTTTCTCTAATCCCAGTAACAATCCTGCTTCATGCTTTTCTTTTCCTCTCTTGTACCTTGAGGTAAAAGAGTTCCCCTTTATAAGGTGTATGGCTTCTTATCCTATGTTACTCAGCAATAGACTAGGTTGTACTGTGGTAACAAATGACCC
Source organism: Saccopteryx bilineata (assembly GCF_036850765.1). NCBI lineage: Eukaryota > Metazoa > Chordata > Mammalia > Chiroptera > Emballonuridae > Saccopteryx > Saccopteryx bilineata. The sequence goes on along the minus strand of NC_089501.1, from coordinate 11,171,123 downwards.
AACCTTAAAGGTTCATTTCTCCCTCCCATCACATGTCCACTGCAAGTCAGAGGGCTCTGCCCCAAGGGTCTGCAGTCTGGCATACAGGCTTTCAGAGTGGCATCTATCAGGAGCACAATGTAGCTCATGGCACAGGAAAAAGAGATCACTGTGGAGGACACAATGGCGCTAAAAGCTTCCCCCTGGAAGTGATGCAAGTGTCTTGTATTTATTTCATTTGCCAAATCAATTCCTACAGCCAAGTCTGACATCAATGAGGCAAGGAAATATAGCTTTCCTCCAGGGAGGTACAGCAAATATTTGGGAAGTTTTATGTAGTCTATGACATTAGATATGAATGCTTGCCGTATTTTAAAACTATGGTCTATCTAGTCTTTTCAGTATGTAAGTCAAAGAAACCTCGGAGAGACTGAGAATTACAGATGGCAAGAAGGGAAATCAGCCTCAAGGAATGTTCTCAGGGCAGCCTCAACGGCTTCTGCAGAGGTGACCTCCACAATTCTTGTCCTTTTACAAACAGGTTTCTTCACATTCACTCCTCCTGCTAGAATGGATTTTAGTCATTATCAGCAGGGAATTTATATGCTACCCTGTTGCCTTTTTTGTTTTTTTTTTAGAATATATATTTAGAATTTGGAATCACTTTCTCTGATGTCAGTTCTGCCGCTGATTTTTTAAAAATGTGTTATGTGAGCAAATCTAGATTTTAACTATAAACACAGTAAAAGGAAAAAGCAGGCCCATCTGTCTCTTTCAAACCTGATTTGGGAAGGTTGTGCAGACAGTATCTAGTATGGTCTTAAAATTAAGGTTCAGGTGCTGTGAAGCCAGTTGACTACCATGGATTTGTTTGAGGGTTAGGAAAAAACAAATTGAAAAATATACACATCACCAAAAACACATTATGTTGCTACTTTAAAACCACATATAGTTTTTGGTTGCACAGAATATGCATTTGTAGGCATAAAGACCTTTTCTTCTTGGACTTTGGTGATAAAATATTTGAAATTGCTAATAATTCTATTATCTTGTGGTTAATATTACTAACAAGAATTGAACATGCTATTAGGGAACAGTGCATCTACTATAAAGCATTGTATGAATGATTAAAAAGTTATAGTACATTCATCTAGATGTCATAAAGTAAATTCAGTAGTGAATAAGAAAAAAGTATCTTTTTCATTTGTTCTAAGTCTGATTTTAATTAATCTAAATGAGTGTTCTATCAAGTCACAAATTATTAAATTATTAAGTAAAAAGTTCCAGACTAGGCTTATTTTTCACCACTTCAAATTGCCATGGCTAATACAAAAATGCTAAACCAGGGGTCCCCAAACTTTTTACACAGGGGGCCAGTTCACTGTCCCTCAGACCGTTGGAGTGCCGGACTATAAAAAAAAAACTATGAACAAATCTCTATGCACACAAATCCCTGTGCACACTGCACATATCTTATTTTAAAGTAAAAAAAACAAAATGGGAACAAATACAATATTTAAAATAAAGAACAAATAAATTTAAATCAACAAACTGACCAGTATTTCAATGGAACTATGGGCCTCCTTTTGGCTAATGAGATGGTCAATATCCGGTTGCATATTTGTCACTGTTAGCCGTAACAAGTGATGTGACGCGCTTCCAGAGCTGTGACGCATGCGTCCCATGTCACCGGAAGTAGTACTGTACGTGAGCGACGCTGCGCTCTGACCACCAATGAAAGAGGTGCTCCTTCCAGAAGTGTGGCGGGGCTGGATAAATGGCCTCAGGGGGCCACATGTGGCCCACTGGCCATAGTTTGGGGACCCCTGTGCTAAACAATCAGATGAATAGTCAGATGCTGGGTTGATTTTAAAGAGATAAAAGACAGAAAATTCCAGGTATAAGTAGATTTATGAAATAGCAAATAGTTTTTGATATAGAGAGAGCCAAAGGTTAGAATGTTTCAGGCACTGTACTAAGTACTTCCTATTTTTCAACTCCATAGTGCTACTGGGAATGAGTGGTGGGTTCCACAGGGAGGGTGGGGGGAAGAGGCTTATAGCATTTAGGTAATTTGCCCAAAGTTTCTGTTGTTATATTGATGGAGCCAAAATTAATTAAATCCATTTATCTAATTCCTTCAAAAACATTTATGGAGTACTTTCTAGACACTGCTCCAGGTGCTGAGGGTATTGCTGTAAACAAAAGGGAGCTGGTATTTCCACAATGTTAATTGTTTTCTATTTTGTTTTTAGCTGTGGAAATGTTGTGAGTTTTTTTTCCCAAATGAAATATTGTATGTCTCCCTCCCCTGTCCATAACACAGATAAAAGGAAAGTAGGTCTGTTTGAAGTGAGTGAGGGTCAGGGGCTGGGAGCACCGCCTGACCCAGGCCACCTTTCTCATTTCACATTCGTCTGCATGGGCCCTGTGCCCTGGGAGTGCTATCAAAACAGTGGAGAGATCATGAAGGAAAAGAGCAGTGGGTCCCGATGTTGAGGAAGTATGAATACTAGATGGAAAGAGTAATCTTATGATGTAATTGAATTAGCATAGTGTGAGGTGATTGGAGAATGATGAGCATGAGAAATGTGAGGGAAATGATGGAGGGCAAGAAGACCCCCCCAGGGAGGTTCTGCAAGAGTTCACCTGAACGAGTGCGATGGCAGCGGACATGGAGTAGGTTCAGAAGGATTCAGAAGAAATAACGAGTCAGCATATAAAGTCTGATTGCATTCATTAGAGAGATATGTGTATTTGAGGGTAGAGGAATTAGAGAATTCAGATACATGACCTAGTCTTAGTACTTTGTAAATTTGGGCAAATTCCTAGTTTGACCCAAGACAGTCTCCTCATCTGAAAAAGGAGGGGTTGATAAAACTTGTTTAATTGTAAGAATTAAAGATAATGCATGTGAAATCCCAAGAACAATGTGGTTGCCTATAGAAACTTCTCAGTCATCACCAATTTTTATAAGATTTCTAGGAAATATGTATTCTTGAGACTACTAAGTTCTATTTGTTTTATTACAAAATGTTATCAGGTATGTACAAAGGTAATTACACATTACACATGTATGTAAAGCAGCAGTTCTCAACCTGTCACCTTTTAGGCGACCCCTGTGTTTTGGTCATTCGACCCCCGCCGGGGTCGCAACCCACAGGTTGAGAACCGCTGATGTAAAGGAACTACATTTATTACAGCAGTGTCTGTAGTTGCAAAAGACTGGGAAAAACCTGAATGTCCATTAATAAGAACTGGTGGACTAAATTAAGGTATATTCACACAATGGAACTATTCAACCAAAAAAAATAGAACTTTAAATAAAATATGAAATGATTTCCAACATATTTTTAAGTATCAAGGCAAGATATATGCTCTCTACAAAAATAAGATCAAGCTTTTCCACATGATAAATTATATTCAGAATACCAAAAAAGAATAAAAAGTGAGAAAATGACATTGTTTTTTAAGGCTTTCAGAAGTGGCTTTTACAAAACATCAACATGGTCATAACCATGAACCGACTTTGAAAATAGCAATGACAGCTGGTAACCAGAGTCTATACTATTATAGGAGTCAAATTTACAAAAGAAGTGCAGGTACAGATCATTCTCTTAAGCTCTATTTGTCTGTGTAATCACTCCCAGCAGTAATGTCTTTGAACCCAAAGGGCAGAAGTTGATCTAAATCACGAAGTATTGCATAATGGTGCCTGCAAATTGGATAATCCAAAAGAAAGGTATTAAGTTTGAGAAAGGTAAACAGATTGAGTTCTCACTTTCTCTGTGAGCTTGGAATATAAAGTATTTTGGAGATATACAAGAATACATGTATCATATTTAATAGAAGCCACATGAAGATAAAATTAAAAGCATATTTACAATATATACTCTAGATGGTCACCAATTTAAGGGTTTTTTTGCAAACAAGTATAATAAAGCAAAACAAAAGACTGCCACAATGATGGTAAAAATCTAAATCTTGTTTCTCCTTGGGCTGATAGGAACTAATAAAAGTGATGGTTTAGTCATTATTGGAAAAATATTATAGAGCTATAATGGCTAATAGATATTGAGCAATTGCTTGGTCCAAATATGATACTGAGTGATTTACATATTAGTTAATTCCTCATAACAACTTGATGAAGTAAGTGCTTCTGTTTTCCCAAGAGGTTCATTTACTTGCCCATTGTCCCATAGGTAATAAAAGATCAAGTGGGCTTTTGAACCCAAGTCTGCTGCCACCAGAGCTCTTATTTGTACCCAAGATACTGGATGCTATAAGTGTAAGGTGTAACATACAGGAGGGATATAGGGTAGGATTCAGTTAATTATACAGAGCTAGATGAAAAGCAATTCAAAATAATGGACTTGGATATAGACATAGGAAATAATGATGTGCAAAGCCTGGGTGGGCAGAATCAGTGACTTATATTTTACTGTTATAGTTTTGTTCAGAACATTTTTTTTTATTATTGTCAGAGGTTTTTTGTTTTTTACTCTGCTTATAGAGTTTGAGATTAGATGCCTGAGACTAGGTGTGAGAGGGTGGGAAAAAATTAAAATTTGAACAATCCAGTGTTGAGTAAGCAGATAAATTATAAAAACAATACGTATGTGTTTTGAAATCAACAAAAGATTTTCATTAAGTTAAAGCAATACTAAAAATTTTTGAAAAAAGTTACATACTATGATTTTGGCTAGTGTAGGATGTTGCAGCTTTTCCTAATTGCTCACCTTATATTATGGGCTGGCCATGAAGTGGACAAAATGTAGTTTACTCCCCAGGATGGAGAGCCATGAATAGTGAGGTGTTAAATGGTGGAGATTAATGAGCCTTGGCAGGTCAGGCAGAGTAGGGGAGCTTGGGTGGCATCTGCTCACACTGCAGTGGGCTTAACTCTTGCCAGTTATATGAGTAAGAGCTGATAGTTCAGAATTTGAAATGAAGAAAAACTCACTTCATCTAATAAAGTAATCTAATTTGAGCATTTGCACTAACAGTGATATTGATGACAACATCTCGTTTTTTAAAAATATCTTACTGGTGTTTGTGTGCTTTAACATGTTTTGTTGATGTGGAAGTCAGACCCCTAACCACTCCATCTAAAGTAGCCACTTCTCCCCGTGACTTTCCCCACCCTCCAGCCCACTCAATGCCACCATCATTACTTTTTGTGGTTTCTTCTATATTTTAGTATATTTATAAATACTTTAGTTTACCTGTTTTGGTGTCACTCCCCAATTAAAACAAACTCTACAAGGGCAGGCACAATGTCACTGTTGTACCTGGGGAGGAAGAGAGCACTTCTACTAGAAAACATAACAGGTCCTAAGGACATTTCTTCCAAGATTGACCTATAAATTTTACCAAAATGGAAATAAAATCATTTACATTCTTATGATGCCTTAGCTTTTACAGGGATATTGGACACAAATTCCTTATTTGACATTTTTACATTTTAAAGAAACTGGGAATCAGGGAAATTAAATCACTTGCACAAAGTTGCCTCACTAATAATTGGAAAATCAAAGATGTTAAATCAGATCTTTGAATCAAACTTCAGTGAGTTTTCATTGAAACACATACAAAACACAAGATAACTTGCTTTTACAAAGAAAATCTCATTTTTAATTTCCCCAAGTAACTGTGTACCTGCTGTGCAACAATTTTATTGCCCCACAACTTTAAAAAAGCAACTTAATAAGTCACAGTATCATCTCTTTCATATAAGAAAATCTAAATACATTAGCATATAAAATAATCTAAAATATTTTTATGTTATCTAAAATATAGGGAAAAAATCCTGCCTTTAAAAATCTTAGAAAAAAATTTTGTGTTGATGATTCAATGACTGTTCATTTAGAGCTTTCTTTTTTTTCTAGCAGCTTTAACTACAGACCACATAAATAAAATCTGTAGTGAATTTTGGTTAGCCCAATAATATAAATGTTTGGCATGTGCAATGTGGATTATTCTTCCTCTGAACTCATCTGTTTTTATCAATTTATTTTTGCTTTTTGAATCAAGCTGTTACTTGAATACTTTTGGATATATTTGGAATCATCTCTCTGCTCTGCTCTCTATTTCTTGTCCCCTTGGAATTAAAAAATCATCAATTCGATTTCAGTGCTCATCTGATATGTGACAGAATACACAATACTGGATGTGTTCCAGGTCTACATTACATTTAATGCTATCCCTCCACCAGATGGCCAGTGGTGTTCGTTTTATGAGTGTCCCTAGATCGGGGCTGCTTTCTGCATCATTGGTTTATTGCAACTGGTAGAGATACGGTTGGAAAGGTTACTTCCAAAAGCAGGTGACATTATGCTATCATTTATAAAATAATTATCTGTACACAGGCAAACTACTGAAACACAAGGAATAATTTCTATTGCCTTGAATAAAGGTGGAGTTATAGAAGATCCCTAGTTGCTGATGACCTAATTTGCTTTACATAACAATAAATTCAATAATTGTTCATAGAAAAAGACACATGCCTGCTTCCATTTCTCTTAATGACACTGCAGACTTAGATTGCAGCATGAATGAAAAGATGGTATGTTTTCAAAGCCTTGGCAGCCTGCAGTGACCTTCAGGAGAAATGAAATGCTCTGCTGGCTAGAGAAACAATTGAGCTGAAACCAGTGAGGCGCAGAAAACTCAGAGATAGACTTCCCAAATTAAAAGCTTTTAGCAGCAGCTATAAGCTGAAGAGGAATAAAAGACTATCATTCTGTAAGGTGATTTTATGCAAAGACTAAAACATGAGGAGAAAACAAAGTTCAGATAAAAGAAAATTTAAGCTTAATGTCCATATGTTATCTAGACCATGAACATATATAAAAAGTCTATGACCTGTTGAAAAGCACACAGAAAAGGAAGTCAGACCTTCTCATAAAACAGACATGAAAAACTTGCTCATAGTCATAATATTTTACAATCAAATTGTTTTTATGCACCTCTAAGTCAGAAAGCATCGGTCAGTGAACCACAGATTTATTATGAAATATAAATAGTAAATGTTTGCTGAATCTGTTGATGGTTATACATTTCTATAATTATTTGTAGTATTTTTCTTTTATGGAAATAATTGAATGTAACAAGGTTTCTGGTAGCTTGTTGAGATACTAAAATGACTCCCTAAATGTGTGTGTTTAGCATACAAAGCAGAAGACTGAAAATATATTTCTTCTATATTTGTAAGGGAGTTTTAGTGGACAGTGAATGGAGAGATATGCCACATTCTAATATTATGGGTGGCAGTACCATTAAAATGCATATAAATTATGCTGAAATAGGTAAAAAAAAAAACTGTATCCATGCTTGCATATTCAACACATGGAAATTTATATGCACAAATAAAAATGCTATTTTAGCTACAAATGCTCTATTATTTGTTGCCCAAGCCACATATCATAGCTATTAATTTTTCATTAGTATTTTCTGTTTTAATTACATTGGAACCAGAAATAATAGGGAGAGGTAGAAGTATATAACATAAATTTAAAAATATCTTTCTTTTAATCTTTTTTAAATAAAATTGCACTTCTGGAATGTCTTGCAACTCTCAGGAGCTTTCTTTTCTTATCACTTTCAATGGTGAAACTTGTTCATTCCTCTTCAGTTAGTGACCTACTAATATCTATGCCAAGTCTTCAGTCTAAAACTTCTGATGCTCAGCATAAATAATATGAATTGAAGTGTAAGCTTTCATGTTCACCTACTGTTTATCTTTGAAGAAAATGCATGTATTTGAGAACTTTAAATGTAAAGGATACTCAAAGAGTTATTTAAATGCCTCTTAATGTTTTTGATCATGTTCACTTGCAAATTTGATGGAAAGTTGGCCCCCTCTATAGGGAAAATATTTGTATTGAATATCAGAGGATTTACCAACTCCCTTTATGAATTTCCATGGACTACATTAAAGGCAATAAAAAGCTCACTTATTTTTTTAAGAAATGACTCAAAACACTAAATTTTATTTTCATTTAATTGAGAGGCATGTGCATAGATTCAAACTTGTAAATTGCTTTGTATTTACTAAAAGCAGCTAGATTCTTGCAGAAATTGACCTGTTTAATGTCTCAATTTAGGAATCATTTCTCCCTCTAAAGTAGTAGTTTTCTCAAAGTGCACTGCTGTCTGGATCAACTCTGTCAGCATCACCCGAGACCTTGTTAACTTATTGGAGCATCACTTCTGACCTAGTGAATCAGAAACTTGGGGTAGGATTTAACAATTTTTTTTTTAAGTGAGAGGTGGGGAGATAGACTCCTCGATGCAACCTCTAATCTAAGGAATTCTCTTATTTCTAATCTCCAGTGCCAAGCATCTCTTTTAAATTACTCAATCGATACATAATTTACATAGAATAAAATGCACACATTTTAAATATACACTTGGTGAGTTTTGTTAAATCTGTGTACCCATTGGCCCTGGCCAGTTGGCTCACTGGTAGAGCATGGGCCCAGCATCTGGATGTTCCAGGTTTGATTCCCAGTCAGGACACAGAAGAGAAGCACCCATCTGTTTCTCCACTCCTCCCCCTTCACTTCTCTCTCTCTCTCTCTCTCTCTCTCTCTTCTGCTCCCCTCCTGCAGCCATAGCTCAATTGGAGCAAGCTGGCTCCTGATACTGAGGATAGCTCTATGGCCTCCACCTCAGGCACTAACTAAACCATGGCTCTGGTTGCAACAGAGCAAGGACCCCAGATGGGCAGAGCATTGCCCCCTGGTGGGCTTACCAGGGTGGATCCTGGTCTCTGTGCATGCAGGAGTCTGTGTCTGCCTCCCCTCCTCGAAAAGTAAAAACATCTGCATACCCATTTAACCACTACAATAAAGATATTAAACATTTTTTCCATCTCCCCAGAAAGTTACCTGATTTACCTTTACAGTCATTCCCTGTCACCTTCTCCTTAGTAAATGATAGATCTGATTTTTATTATTATTGGTTAGTGTTGCCTATACCAGAATTTAATATAAATAAAATTATACAATCTGTACTTGTTTTACATGATTTAAAAAATCACCCAGGTTGTTGTATCACTAATTCATTGTTTTATTGATGAGTAGTATTTCATTGTGTAGATATATCACAGTTGTTTGGATAATACTCATTTGTTGTATATTTGGAATGTGTCCAGTTTAGGGTTATTATAAATAATATCATGAATATTCTTGTACAAGTCATTTTGTGGACATGTTTTTATTTATCATGAGTAAGTACCTGGTACAGGAATTGCTAGATCCCATGCTCAGTGTTTGTTTAAAACACTGCCAATCCCTTTTCAGCATGATTGCATTCTCATTGTTGGGTGGAGGGGGATGGGGAAGTAAATGTCTTGTCTTGGGGTGGTGAACATACAATACAGTGTACAGAGGATGTATTGTAGAATTGTGCACCTGAAACCTGTATAATTTTGGTAGCCAATTGCCCCCCAATAAATTCAAAAAGAAAAAAAAGTATGTGAAATACCAAAAAGACATTGAATTTCAGTAGTTTCATCCTATCCTCATCAATAGAATTGCAAACATTTTGTCTTTTTTTTTATGTTTGCTCTGTTAATGCCTGTAAAGTAGTTTTTCACTGTGGTTTTACATTTCATTTCCCTGATTACAAATGTTGAACATCTTTTTATATATTTATAGGCCAAGAGTATGTCTTTGATGAAGTATTTTTCTTTTGTATTTTCCATTTTTAAGTGGGTTGATTTTCTTATTATTCTACTTCAAGAACTTTCTCTCTCTCTCTTTTTTTTTTTTTTTTTTTTTTTGCTTCTGGAAACAAGTCATTTATCATTACATGTACTGGAAACATTTTTTTCAGTCTGTGCTGTGGCTCGGCTTTTTATTTTCCTAATGATATTATTTGAAGACCCAGAGTTCCAATTTTGATAAAGTTAAATTTATCAATTTTACTTTTTAAATTTTATATGTATTATGTCTAGTCTAAGAAATCTTTGTTTCCTTCCAGAATCTTCTCTTCTGCTTTGTTGTAGAAGTTTCATAATTTTAGCTTTTATATTTGTAAATATAAATGTTTTACATTTTTATTTTAAATGAAAATCCTAAATATATTTTGTGCATTGTATGAGGTATAGATGAAGGTTGTTTTTTCATTTGGCTATTCAGTTGTTTCAGCACATTCACTGAAACTTCAGATAAGCATTTTTTTTCTAATTTTGAAATGATTTATTTTCACTTTCTTCTTAAAGTTTATAACTCTTCTCCATTATTTCTAATAATGTTAGCTTGCAAACATATTAACAAGAAATCCAACTATTCCTGAGGCATTTAGCATTAGGTTAAATATTGGTTTGGCTCAAGTTTAGCTAGAGGAAGAAAAATACAAGAATGCTCTATGTAGAACTCTACCTCAATGGAAAGGTGAATATAAAAGTAGCAAATTATGTGTTAATGGAGAACATTACTCATGTTGCAAAGTTAAATGATTACAAACTTTCAAAGCAAGATGCTGAATTGAAAGTAAAATGACTTCAATAATGAAATACCTAGTAAATTTATTTAATTTAGCTGTGACAATAGAAAAGTATTTTGCTTGATGTATTCTTTCAAGTGGTAGCAATTTTTAAAATAGCTTTGTTTTTAAATATAATAGAAACATGTTTATTTATTAAAAATGAGAAAGTTTAGGAAAATATAAAGGGTAATTTAAATAAATCATAATTTTTTTCACTCAGAAATAACCACTCAAATATTGCTATATGTTCTTCCAAATATACAATCACAGTAATCAAAAGGTAAATCAAGTCTACATATTATCTCCTTAAGACACTGTAGATCTCTTTGTGACTTAGAAAATGAAGATTAGAATTGTATGGGATTTTATTATTTGAAAGTTATACATTATGATTAACCACTTTCCTAGTAATAAATATATAAATGTTTTTGTTAATTTTTTTATTATTAAAAAACAGTGCTGTGCTTAACAGCCTGTTATGTATAAACTTTGCATTCTTGTCTGATTGTTTTAAATGACAGTGTTTATTTCAATGAATAAAATTGGTAGTTCTGTTTCTTTGTTTATTTAATTTAGTCATTCTTAATCCTGAACATTTAATCTGGATGACTTTGGCTATATCAGTTTGTTCAACCTACTGGAACATTCACAATCTGGAAGTAAACCAGAGTTATCTAACTGTATTTATTTTTCTAGGGGATTTTGAGGCTGTGAGTTTATACATGTGGAAATAGATGGAAAAATTCATCAAACATTACTACCATTAAAAATTGTGGGGAATGTAATATCATTAAGTAAATATGGATTCAACAAATACTTTTTTGTGCACAAGGGTGTATCTAGTTGCAAGTGGGCTTAAAAAATATCCTGAGTGCCTATGAGGAGAAAAAAATGTTGAGTAAATAAATTAGTCTCACAAAAAGCATTTTTAAATTTCTGCATTTTATGATACAACTGATCCTGAAAGCTTAAAATGTCATTTTAGGTGGATTCCTTACTCCAGAGTCCTTATGTAGCTTACAAATAAGCTTAATTATATAATTTCTTCTTTCAGAAAAACTATAGTCACAATTTTTTTCTTATATGACTGCCTCCCCCTTACTGTTGGTGTATAGTAAATGCAAATTTTTCATTCATTTATTGAATACCTATTATGTAAGAGATCTTGTACACAGCACTTTTGAGGAGATTGCCACCACCCTGGGAATTTAAAACTTGAAAGATATTTTATATACTATAGTGTTACTTTAGATTTAAATCTTAAGTCTTCTGTAGAGACAGTGATTTCAATGCTTTCCTCTCCATTCCATCATGGTTCACCATTTCCTTGTCTGGTGTATTATATGAGATGGGACAAGTTCATTGCCATCTTCCATTGACTTATAAGGTCTTGTTATCTGCACAATACCTTTTAGACCTTGATGAAAGACATACTCAAAAGTGTAAATAGCCTGACCAGTCAGTGATGCCATGGATAAAGCATCTGACTGGGACATGGAGGACCCAGGTTTGAAACCCCAAGGTTGCTGGCTTGAGCATGGGCTCATCCAGCTTGAGTGTGGACTTAACAGCTTGAGCATGGGATCATAGACATGACCCCATGGTCGCTGCCTAGAGCCCAAAGGTCACTGGCTTGAAGCCCAGCATCACTGGCTTGAGCCCAAGGTTGCTGTCTTGAGCAAGGGGTCACTCACTCACTTTGCTCTAGCCCCCTGGTCAAGGCACATATGAGAAAGCAATCGATAAAAAACTGAGGAGTCTTAGGAGCTGCAATGAAAAATTGATGCTCCTCATCTCTCTCCCTTCCTGTCTGTCTGTTCTTCTCTCTGTCTCTCTGTCTCTGTCTCTGTCTCTCTCTCTCTCTCTGTCACACAAAAAGTGTAAATAAATATGGAGAACTTTTTTTAGATATAATTTATATATAAAATTGAAATTGGAAAAGAACCCTGGCAGGCAATATTTAGTGCAAACTTAATTCTCTGCTCAAAATGTGAACTGGTCTTGGCCCAAAGACAATTTTTTAATGTTTTAGTCTTTGTGTATCTAAAAATAATTTTTTTTAACACAAAAGGCTATTGTAATATTTTTTTACCTGAGGTTATTATTTCATTTATCACAGTGGAGAGAATTTTAGAAGTATATCAATGTGTTTTATTGACAATTCAGTCAAATAGTAAGAGGTTTATATTTATTACTGCCTAAATCTATGTCCTGGACAACTCCATTTATACTTTAAGTATATTACAAGTTTTATTTGTTTTAAGCATATCATTCTTTTAGGTATTTTATGTTCCTGGTGCTTGTATATACTTTGCAAAAGGGTTTCTTATATTGGCAAAGAAACCATCTTAACAGCATCCCCTAGAAACCTGTAGAAAGCCAGCCTCAATGCTATACCTATTCTAAATCCAAATCTTAGAGGTGGGACTCTGTATTCTGTAATACCAAGGACATCCTGGGTTAGCATGACATTCACTAAAGTTTAAAGATGCTTTGTAGAATCAATTCTCATTTTTGCCTCTTGCTTACCTGTTATCAGGATTTCTGTGTCTGAAGAGACTATCCTTTTCTCGTTTCATATCTGCCTGACTCTGAGAACAATTGATTACCAAGGATAGCAGTGTCTCAACTACTGGAAAGCAGGAATATCTCTATGTCCAGTTCAAGGATTTGTCAGTTCCTGGGGAGGTGTTTGGAGAATCACCTTACCAACCTTTTCTTTTCATGCTTTACCTGGGCCTTGTTTCTTCCTGGGACTGTGTGCTGGGCAGTGCAGATGCTCTAAGGCACTGTCCAGAGCTACAGCTCTAGTTAACAGTAAAAGAACTATGATTTCTTATACTTACACTTAAATGGTCAGTGAGCCGCCTAATAATTAGTAATAAACTGGGCTATTTTCTGCTATGTAAGTGAGTCAAACAAGGACAAGAATACTAAACTTAAGAGAAATTTGCTCTAAAGAGAATTTTTTTTAATTCAATATACTTTTAAGATATTTCTATGCTTATTTGTATATAAATTTTCAACTTAAAAATTTTAGTAGGCACATTTCCTACAATTATTGTTTTACATTAGTCTTAAAAAGAAATATTCTGTTAATTACTTATTTCCTTTCTATGAATAATGTCTACATATAAATTTTTTTTCCAAATTAAAATGTTATTGGCTTTCTAAAGCAGTCATTTCTAAGCATTTATTATACAACTGAACTTATTAAAGTTTTTACTACATCAGCCTCAATATTGAACATTGCAAAATAACTATTTTATAAAGTAGGCTAATACTATATATACTGGTATAGTCAAAATCCTCAAATCATTTTAATCAAAACCAATTTGAAACTGGTAAGTAGAGGTATATTTAAAGGTAAACTTCAATTCACCTCACATTGTTATTAATTGAAATAGTAGTATTCCCAATTTTCTTGGATATGTTGCTATCAATACTTTATTATCTACTAAAAGAAATCAAATCACATCTCAGTAGTAAATGCTAGTTCATCTGCTTTTTTAAATTTAAATGCAAATTCTTTCCATCCTTTACCTTTACATAATGATAAGAAAAGAAGAAATTATATAAGTTATGTATTACTTTATACAGGTTTCAATATCAAACATATTTTATCACTATTCTTTAAAAATTTATTTTAAGGAGGTAAAGATGGACCCAAGCTACCAGGGTTACCCATTCTGTGCATTTCTTGAAAAGGTTTTATTTATTCATTTTAGAGAGAGTAGAAAAAGAGACAGAGAGAGAAAGGTGAAGGGGGAGGAACGAGAAGCATTAATTTGTTGTTTCTTGTATGTGCCTTGACTGGGCAAGCCAGGGGTTTTGAACCTGTGACCTCAGCATTCCAGGTCAACACTTTATCCACTGCACCACCACAAGTTAGGCCAAAAACTTATTTTAGACCACCATCAGAGAGTAAAATTTTTATCCTAGTTTCTATATTAAATTGTATTACAATAAATTTTTAGATATTTATCAAAAGATTTATCAAAATTTTTATCATAGTTCTTAGAAATCTCTGTAATTTTCAACAGATTATTATGTGAAAGGAATTTGTGATATATATATATTTCAGATGTGGCTTCTTATATGAGCATCACAGGGGAAAAAAAATTAGTATTATTCAACCACAAAGTCTCAAAATTGCAGTTTGACAACCTAAGGCTATGGGCCTTCTGTATTAGCAATAAAGGAAACTCAGTCCACATGTTCTCTGCTCATGACTTAAGGAGACCTTGTTTGACAGGAACGAAAGGGGGTGTTTGTGCTGCCCTTGCTACTGCAGTTATGTGTTGCTGCTGCCACCTGTACTGTGAGGGTCAGAACAAAGTTTCAAGAGGATTAGGAGATGTTGAAATGAACTCAGAGAGGCAATCTTATGTCCTAATGTGTGTTCCTAAAGAAGGAACATAATTTTGCAATGCAAATAGCACTCTCAAATACAACTTTTTATAGCAACTACACCTGAGTCTACTGGAGCACTCTATACACGTCTCCTTTTTTCCTAACGTGTGGAATGTTGAGAATGTCTTCAGTCTATAATCGTATTGATGGATAACAATTTTTAGCTATAATACAGAAACAACAAACACTCTTCAGAAAAAATTATTATAAACATATTATTAGGCACTAAAACACCATTGTGTTTCAGTATGTTGTAATACAAAATTGGGCCTACTACATATTCTAGGTCAAAATTATACACTATTTATAATCCCATGATAAAACTCTTTGGTTCTGGATACCATATATAATATTCATGGAAAGTTTCACCTTAAACAGTCATTGATTAAGCCAAAAGAAAAAGTACTAAAGTAAAATTTGAACATTAAAGAGCAAGGAGAGGTCTGTTGAATATTTTTTAATAGTCATAATTGTTTAAGAAATGTATTCAGACTGAGAACCTCAGAATTTAAAGTACTTTCTCAGAGGCAAAATGCAGTAGGAATTCACAGGAACTCTGTGGCCTTTAGTGAGTCACTTAGACTTTAAAAGCTTAAGTGTTTATGTCTGTTAATTCAAAAAGCCAACAAGCTGATCTCTAGTCCCAACATTATAGTCCAATGTATCATATAAATCCTGGTTCTTAAAGTATGATCTGTGGACTCTGGGATCCTTGAGTCACTGTGAGGGACTCTGTGGGGTCAAACTTTTTCTATAATGATATGAAAGCATTCTATGTCCTTTTCAGTGTGTTGATTTTGCATTGATGGTGCAGCAATCAATGGTAAGTAAAATTTCTGAAGCCTTAGCACAAATCAAAGCAGTACCACCAGACTGTACTCTTCATTGCCACACACTCTAATGAAGAGGAGAGGGAAGAGGAGGAGGAAGAGGAAGTTTAGCTTTACTTAATTATATTCCTGATAAAGTAGAAAAAACTATGGATTGTTTTTTGAAACAAGGCTATGAAGATGTAACCCTTGAGTATGGTATTTTTAATATTCTATGTGGATAAAATGAGAACTATGTTCAAAGCACTTCTGCGGCATATCAAAAGTGCCTTGAGAAAATTTCATGTGGATTGTTTCAGTTGCTAGCTAAACTAGACACTTTTTTCAAGAAACATCATGTTCACTTGAAAAACTATACTTACTCATACTTGAGTGTTTTCCAGACATTTTCTCAAAAATGAACAGGTGAGCCTGTCACTTCAAGAAAACTGACAATATTTGTTACCAATAACAAAATTCAAGCTTCCAAATAAAAGTAATAGAAAACTTGTATATGCCACTATTAGTGTGACAGCGTCCCAATATGTAAAAACTTTTTCTGATGATATGAGTAATGATTTTTTGATAATGAAATGTGTTAAAATTTGGAAATGCTGCTGAACTTAGTGCATTATTTCTCAAATGACCAATGCATAATGTTAAAATTTATTGCTAGTTGAGTGTCAGTAAGAAATACTTCTGATATATTAATCCTAGAAACATTCATATCAGTTATAGGGAAATGACTAAGTTATGAGTGCTTATTTTTTCTCATCTCTGTTATTCACATAGAATCACACTGCTACTACAGCCAATCATTTCTGTGGTTTTATGAACTCTCCCTGAATGAATTTATCTTTCATTCTCTTTCTGAAGCCTTCATATGGAGAATCACATCATAATATTTAAGAGAAGAATACAGGCTTAATATTTAAAGCTGCTGGCTGATTTTGGGGGTATTTTAGAAATAATCATTTGTGTTTCATAAGTGATCTTAAGCAATTAGTAGTACAGTAAAACTAAGTATATCAAAATTTGCAACAACTATGCTCTTTCAAATTTTTTTTGACAGAAAGGGGGGGGGGAAAGGAGAGGGATTAAAAGTATCAATTCTTTGTTACAGCACCTTAGATGTTCATTGCTTGCTTTCTCATATGTGCCTTTGGGGGGCTACAGCAGAGTGATTGACTCTTTGCTCAAGCCAGGGACCTTGAGATCAAGCCAGCAACCTTTGGGTTCAAGCCAGCAACTATGGGGTCATGTCTATGATCCCATGCTCAAGCCATGACCCAGCGCTCAAGCTGGTGAGCCCATGCTCAAGCCAGGGACTTCCAGGTTTCCAACCTGAATTTTCTGTGTCCCAGTCTGACACTCTATCCGCTGCCCCATCACTTGGTCAGGCTGTTTCAAATTCTTTAGGATATTTGTCCCACTGGCAAATGAAATGTGTCCTGCTCAGGAAAAAGGTAAGAAGTCCCCTGCAACAAAAAAGAAGTTGTTATTATATTCTCTCTATTCAGTGGTTCTGAGCATATTGAAGTCAAAAAAGAAAGAAAGAATGAAAGAAAAAAAGAAAGAAAGAGAAAGAAAGAAAGAAAGAAAAATTGAAGTTTTAAAATAAGATAAAAGCCATAGTCCCTCTGCCCAGAAAAATATACAAGTATAATATGCTAAATTTTACAAGCCTAGATTATTGTTACCTTGATTTTACTGTTTGAGGGTTATAGTGATTGAAATGAGTGGCTGTTCTTTCTCTATTGTGACCTAGTTGAGCCTAATCTTATTTTCTACCAAAAATGGAGCTTCTCAAATTATATATGCTTTGTTCAGCATTGACTCAGGTGAGCTAAGACTATTAAGTTTTTGAAAGTAAATTCATACTTGAGAAAATGAGGACATCTTTTAACCAGGACAACACTTTAGCTTCCCAGGGGATGTTAGTGTATCTTGGGTATGATACTTAGAAATAAGTTAAATTTTCATAGAAAAATAACAAATATGTAAACATGGTTTATAATTATGTATATCATATTAAAAATGAATTTGCCAACACAGAGATTTGTTACAGGCTCAAATTTGAGGAAACCTGTTTATTATTTTTTAAAAAGCTTTACTGAGATATAATTCCCTTACCATAAAATTTGTCCATTTAAAATGTTCAAATCAAAGGGTTTTAGTATATTCAGAGTTCTGCAGTCATTACCACAATCAAACATTGTCATTACTCCCCCCCACAAAATCTCAGTATCTATTAGAATCACTCTCTATCCTCCCTTTCCTCAACCCAAGGGCCCTAGGCAACTACTTATCTATTTTCTGTCCCTATAGATTTGTCTATTCTGAACACTTCATAGAGATGGAAGCCTACAATATGTCGTCTTTTGAGACTAGCTTCTTATTTATCTATTCATCAGTTTATGGATATTTGAGTTGTTTCTATTTCCTGCCTATTACAAATAATTCTGCTATGAACATTCACATACAAGTCTGT
This sequence comes from Saccopteryx bilineata, assembly GCF_036850765.1. Lineage (NCBI taxonomy): Eukaryota > Metazoa > Chordata > Mammalia > Chiroptera > Emballonuridae > Saccopteryx > Saccopteryx bilineata. The sequence goes on along the minus strand of NC_089501.1, from coordinate 11,152,937 downwards.
GAGAAAATGTTTTAATTTCTCTTGGGTATATACTTAGGAGTATGTATATACCTAGGTCATATGGTAACTCTATGTTTAATATACTGAGGAGTTGACAAAATGTTTTCAAAGTAGCTGCACCATTTTATAATCCCACCAACAATGTATGAGGGTATCCATTTCTCTGCTTTTGTCAGTCATTTTTGTTGTTGCCATCCTAGTTGCAGTAAAATAGTTTCTCATGGTTTTGAGTTGCATCTTTTTAGACGGTGATTGGCCATTTGTTTGTTTTCTTTGGGAAAATGACTTCTCAAATCCATTGCTTATTTTTGAGTTGAATTATTTGTTTTTTATTGTCATATATCTATTTAAAGTGTTCTTTATATAGTCTGGATGTGACTCCCTTTTCAGATATATGGTTTTCAAATATTTATCCCCATTCTGTGAATTGTCTTTCACTTTCTTGATGAAATCCCTTGACACATAATAGTTTTAAATTCTGATTAAGCTTTTTTATTAACTGATTTTAGAGAGACAGAGAAAGGAAAGTAGACAGAGTGAGAGAGAGAGAAAGCAAAAGAAACATTCATTTATTTTTCCACTTAGTTGTGCATTCATTGGTGCTTCCCATATATCCCCTGACCAGAGATCAAACCCACAACCTTGCTGTTTTGAGATGATGCTCTAACCAGTTGAGCTAAACTTCTAGGGTTAGTTCACTTTTTATATATGTATATTTAAATTTTTTCACTTGTGCTTTTGATGACATATATCAGAAACCACTCCTAAAATTAGTGGAAACATTTGTATATTGCCATTTTAACTCTTAGTGTTTTAGACTTGATTATTTTTCCTTTTGATGCACAGTCAGGCTAACTTTACCAGAAGCCAAGGACCTTTTCTTTTTTGGTGTCAGGCCATGAGAGAGAAAACAGTATTCAGGAAGTGTGCATTTTTTAGAGTTCAGTTACCTCCTAGCAGTCACTAGTACTAAACTTGGGAAGGAGCAGGTAAAAGCACAAAACTTGCAATTCCTTTTTTATCTCATTTAGAAATTTCAATTATATAGAATATATTTCTTGTAATGCTTGATAGATTTCAACTAATCTGTAATAACTTTAATGCCCACAAAGGGCATTATTACCAAAAGTTCTATCTTATTCCCGCCAAATAAAGTTGTTGGTTACTATTATTTAATAAAGGACTAGAGCATGTGCTCTGAGATCACACTCCTAGGTTGAATTGTATCACTTATTATCTGTGTGTATTTGGGCAAGTTATGTTATGTTTTCTGTTTGAATTCTATAAAATAGTAATAACAATGCATCTACCTTGTAGAGTTGTGAGGGATACATGAGATATTTTAGGTAAACTAATTAGAACAGTGAAATATAATAATAAATGATGATAGTGTTAAGAATTAGCATATCTGTGCAAAATTGACCAAAGTAAATTCTGATGAGTCTTCTTTACTGCTGTTTAATTATTTCAGACAAAATAAAGTGTAACCTAGAACATGAATAGCACTGTGTTTGCATATCCAAAACAGGAAATATTTTGAGTATTCCTATAATTCCTGGGGTTTATTTAAAGATATTTTTTTCTTTTAGTAAATAAATTATATCTTCTAATAGTGAGGAAATTGCCTGTCAGTCTTTGTTGTTTAATTTGAATTCCAAGCAATAAAATAACATTAATTAGTCAAAATTTTCTCAATTAATTTGAAATGCTGACAATACACTAATATTTTATATATGACAATCAAAGGTTTTTCAACTACTTTTAGTGACTGCAAACATACTAATACCATGTATACAGCAGTCTCAGCAGGGGGAGGACGATGACAGACACCACCATCATATGGAATAAATCCTCTTTAAAACAACTGTGTTAACTCCTTTGTCAGAAAGATAATTCATAGAAAAATTACTGTTGAGGTTCATAAAAGCATGTTCCAGTTACTGTTCACAAAATAATGTATCAGCCCTAATTGCATCATTATCTGTGTTACTTATTGTGGCAGTTTCAGTTATGCTGTCACTATTTCGTAAGACTGACATACTATTTTCTCATCTAAATCCTGGGGTAGATGCTTTATTTCTCCATTAGACTGTCACTCCTTGAAGGAAGGCACTAGCCAGACTGGTACTATGCTTCTCACATCTAACATGGTACTCTGTAGATTTCTATAGGACCATACAATGTTAAGCTACAAGAAAAAGACCTTCATTAGAAATGGATGCATTCATAGTATTAATATAATCTGTGATAAAGAATGTGCTAACTACACAGAAAGAACTGATGAAAGTCTTGAAAGTCACATTTCCCCATAAGGTCTGCTTCTTGTTCTTACTCTGCAGTTTTCATCTGGTTCCTTCTCTTGTCCTACTCTTACACACAGGTGCCTGAGGACATTTCTGTGTTGGGTGCTCCTCCAGTGTGTCCCAGCAGTACGTTCACCTTCCTCATTCTAGCACAGATTCTCTTATTTTTGAAAGTGTTTATTTGACTTTCTTCCTCTATAGCCCTAGAAGGGTAGAGACCATTTTTGCCTTGACCATTGCATTGTGTTGATCATTGCGTTCTCTTTGTCTAGCATGTACTGGTGCCCAGTGCAGAGTAATTCCTCACATGTTTATTTAATGATTGAAGTCATGTCTAGCTCTTCCACTAGCTTGTTATGTGGTCTTGGAGAATTCAATAACCTCTCTAATCCTCTTTCCACCCATCTGTAAAACCATGTGGTTGGACTTAATCAGGTTTTAAATAGACCCCATCACTGCATTTTAACTCTCACCTGTTTATGTTATCCCCTGAGCCTTTGAATTTGCCACCCCTTTTAATTCTAAAATTTTGATTCTGTGGTATTTAAAGAAATACACATGCTTCAGCCTGCATATACTTGTACCAATGAGTTTTTGTGTACACTGGCTTGTTCTGAGTATCTTTTGTTTTGGCTCTTTCCATGTAGTAATGCTAATGGATCCAAAACTTACAAATTCTTGCTGTTGGCTCTGCCCTTTACCTCAACAAGGGGTGGTTATATGTATCTGTAGCTTCTCTCTAGATATTTTTTACCAGCAAGAGGACTATTATTCTAATAAAGATACATTGGGAAAATTTTTTCTTTAATACCATATATTAATTTTAGAAGTTCCCTATTATTCATTGGACATGTATTTATTTTTCATTCTATGTCTTATACTCATATCTCTGTGTTGGTTATAGGGATGTATAAATACATTTTGATTTTGAACTTAACAGGAGATATGTAGTATGTGTACATATGAACATATAGTCATGTTAATAACTTTATGTACTTAGTTATATACTAGGGACAAAATCAACTATAAAAACTTTATATCATATAATTCTCAAAAAATTTATATTATCCTCAGTGAATCTGTTTCAAGATTTATGGTTATCTCTATGAGATGTCATTCTATAAATATTACTGCTTAGTAAAGAGAAGTCTATTTGACAGAAACGCATATTTACTAAGTGTTCAATGAAACATAACAGACCTCTGCTGAGTAAAAATGTTAAAGTAGCAGAGGACTTTATAAACAGTGAGATAAATAATATTTAGTTTTGCACTCAAAGAATGGAAGAAATCTGAATTTTTTTATTTTTGCTGTACTGAGCAGAGTGGCAGCCATTACATTGAGAAATATGTGACTGTTTGGAGCAATGTTGCTGCCTATTTTAGAACATTCTGCATGGTTAGCTACTTGCGAGCATAAATTCACAATTGAAGCAACTTTCAAATCTAATAGAAACCCATGGGACATACACATGGGATTGTTCAAATAATTGAACACTCTGCAACATATGGCTATCTTATTTGCCACTTGGTACAGGCCTGAAGATTGTACAAGCTGTGAAGAAGTCACTTGGATATGGTCTGGTGGTCCCTAAGCAATCATTTTAGCTTCCGTCACAGTAGACCTCGTTTATAGAGAACTAAGGGACACTGTCCTTAAGAATATTAAGAAAGCAATTGCTCATACATGAGTTCTGAATAGTTTCTTCCCTTCTATATATTTTTCATGCTCTTACACTGTGATTTTCAATGCTGTTCTCTCAGATATTAGGATATTAGCAGTCACAGGCTACAGATGACCTTATTCTGTAACAATTGATGTTCAAAGCTAGATATGTCAGCTTCCTGTATGTGCCCTTGAATAAGTGTTTCCACCCATGGAGGGAGTTCTACCTACCTGATATGTTTGCAAATGAAGAAAGTCAAATATAGTAATAGTCAATACAGTTATTCTTCATATTTTGCCAAATTCCCTATGTTGTAATTCAAGGACTTAATGTCTTATTAAAGAAGTTTTTAAGGATTTATTCTGTGCCTGACACAGATCCCTACTCAAGAACCATTTATAATTACTTTATACATAAAATTTTATTGGTTAGTAGAAATAGACCAGATTTGAATAATGGGCATTAGAAAAGATAGTTATGGTTCAAACTCATTTTTCTACTCCTATTCCTCTCTTACTTCTACCTTATTTTATTATGAGTCTGTGCATGTATCTGTATGCATGCATGTGTGTGTGCGCACATGGGTGGGTAGGCAAGAAAGAATGAGCGAATAAAAAATGAGTGAGTACACACATAGAATAAAATCTTCTTGGATAATTTAGTTCTCATGCCAGGCATTTGGGTTTGAAATTAAGAGTTTTTAATATCTTACTAATTAGTATATAAATAATTATCTGAGAGATTAAGCTTCTCCATCCCATCAAGAGAACTGCAATCTTCAACTACACAGACAGGTTCACCTTCAGGTGTTGGTTCAGATTGAGAGAAGAATAAAGATATATAGAAGAATTAGACCTTTGATCTATGTAAGAATTTGCAAAAGGCTTTTTCACATATTTCAGCCAAAACTAGTGAAACATATCAGGGAATATTGCATAATATTGAAATTATTTTGGAGTCATAAAGATCTTTCTATATCACAATCGTTTCTCTTTAAACAGGCAGAGAAGGGTCTAGGGGGCATAAGTGGTAATGGACAAAGACTTGACTTGGGGAGTGAACACACAATACAGTGTACAGAGATGTGTTGTGCATTTGGGCACATGAAACCTGTATAATTATATTAACTAGTGTCATCCTAGTTTTAATTAATTCAATTAAAAAATAAAATAAATAGGTTAATATGGTGGAAATTTTTATAACTTCAAACTTAGCAAGATTAATTTTGGGAGTTCAAAGGGACACATCTAAAACCATAAGTCCAACTCTTTACTGAGAGCTAGAATGCAGCCTGTGCCTGCTGTTCCAACATGTAGTGAGGCTCTGTCAGACACTTCAAAAATCAGTTCATGGTATGGTGGAGAATCAGCACTGTATTGTTGGCTAACTCTAATTCTGCAGGGGTTTTTTCTTTGTTAAACTAAAATTCACTTCCGTGTATCAGTGACCTTTTCCTAATGCTTTCTCCTTGAGACATCAGCTTCAATCTCTAACATTCTGAAACATTCCTAATTTCCTGCCACTACCTTGCCTTCAATTGTTTCTTCATGAATTACTATTGGGATCTAATGCCAGGCTGGTCACCTTCCAGATGAAGATTCCCATCCAGCTCTTTCCCTAGTTTAAACATCTCCTCATGATTTTTTGTCAAGCTTCTTACAAAATTTGCCTGTCCTCATTGGTTTTTCTTCCTCACTTTTAACTCACTCCAGAAAGCATCACGGTCTGTTTTCTCCTTTGGCCTAAATTCTACTGAAACACACCTCTATGGGATTCCTAATGATCTCCTGGAGCACCAAATCCTGAGTGTATCAGTTAGTCTCTCTGCACTTCTGATCTTGTTGATTCCCTGAGTCTCTTTCCTCTTTTGAGGTCCTAAAGCTTCCTTTACCTCCTTTGCCTTCTGGTGAGAACTGCTTCCCCTCAGAATCCTTCATGAGTTCACCATTTAAAGGCTGGAGTTATTTTCTAAGGTATCATCCATTATTTTTTCATATGTTACACACACTGAGCAGTGTTTATATGCTGTTTGTTTTGTGTTACTGCCCATATTTGGATGATTCACAAAAAATATATTACCAATCCATTTTTTAACAGCAGAGTAGTATTCCATTGTGTAAATATACCACAGCTTTTTCATCCACTCATCTACTAATGGGCACTTGAGATGCTTCCAATTCTTGGCTATTGTAAATAATGCTGCAGTGAACATAAGGGTTTCTATATTCTTTCAAATTAGCATTTCACGTTTCTTTGGATATGTTCCCAGAAGTGGAATTGCTGGGTCATAAGGCATGATTACCTTTTGTGACAGCAATGAATGGACCTGGAGAGTATTATGCTAAGTAAAATAAGCCAGTCAGAGGAAGACAAATAGTATATGGTTTCACTTATGTGTGGGATCTAAAGAACAAAATTAACAAACAAAATAGAAACAGACTCATAGATACAGAATACAGAATGACAGCTGTCAGAGGAAAACGAGGTTGAGGAGCTGGGTCAAAAAAGTGAAAGGATTAAGCAAAAAGTAATAATAATAACTCATAGTCACAGACAACAGTACGGTGATTTCCAGAAGGAAAGGGGGCGTTTGAGGGAGGTAGAAGAGGGTAAAGGTGGGATAGATGGTGATGGAAGGAGACCTGACTTGGGGTGGAGAACACACAATACATTGTACAGATGATGTATTATAGAATCATACTCCTGAAATCTATATAATTTTATTAATCAGTGTCATCCCAATAAATTCAATAAAAATTATATTATTCAATACATATATATGTTACTAATTCAGATCTCTCTCCTAACTCTTAGAGTTCAGTTGCCCCACGAACTGCTTTTGCTCAGGACCTCATCATTTCCTGTCTGTTTTACTACAGCAGTCTCTTGGCTGGTCATTAAGTATAATCCATGTCTTTACTGTGGCTAAGGTAAGATTTCTGGGAAAAAAAATCAGTCAGTATCCTGAGAAAGAGACTTCAGGGGCTCCCTTTTGTCTAGCAAATATAAATACTTTTCAAACTCCTTAGTTGGTTAGTGTATGAGGCTCTTCATGACTTATTACTTCTCCAATATCACCTAAAAACACTTTTCATTTTAAACTCACAGCTATAGCTGTAGAGAATTGTAGTCCCAGTTCACCTGTCTATCTTAGCACTTAATCACACTGCGATTGTTCTTGTGCCTGTCTCTCTGCCCACCAAGCCATGGTCACCTTGAGAAAGGACTGTCTGCTCATGAGTGTAACCCCAGTACTTTATAAAAATGACTTTTGCTATGGGTATGTGTCTGAAGGAAATGAAATCACTATGTCAAAGGAATATCAGCATGTGCATGTTTATTGCAGCATTATTTACAGTAGATGAGGCATGGAAACAACCTAAATATTTATCAATGAATAAAGATAATGTGGTACACACACACAATGGAATATTACTCAGCCATAAAAAAGAAGAAAACCTCACCATTGGAAATAGGATGGATGGACCTTAAGAGCATTATGCTAAGTGAAACAGGTCAGACAGAGAAATACAAACACTATATGAGCTTATTTAAATGTAGAACTGAAAAAGAAAAAAATGCACAGAAAAAGAGATCAGATATATGGTTATCAGAGGTGATGGATGGGGGAATTGGATGAAGAGGGTCAAAAGGTACAAACTTCCAGTTATAAGATGAATAAGTACTAGAGATATGATATACATCATGATGACTATAATTAACACTGTTATATGGTATAGTTGAAATTGCTAAGAGAGTAAATCCTAAAAGTTCTTATCAAAATGAAAACATACTTTTCTTTTGATATTTTTTCTATTTTTATGTACTTATATGCCATTATAGATGTTAACTACACTTAGTGTGGTAATCATTTCACAATATCAGTAAAGTATTCACGGTGTATACTTTAAACTTATACAGTGCTATATGTCCATTATATCTGAATAAAACTGAAGTAAGCCTGACCTGTGGTGACCTGACCTCTTGATAAAGAGTCAACCTGGAAATGCTGAGGTTGCAGGTTCAAAACCCTAGGCTTGCCTGGTCAAGGCACATATGGAAGTTGATGCTTTCTGCTCCTCCCCCTTCTCTCTCTCTCTCCCCTCTCTATAATGAATAAATAAAATCTTTAAAAAAAACTGAAGTAAATGACTTTCATACCTTAATTTAGGTCTTAACATTCATACATTCATTCAGTGACCATTTTTTGAAAACCTGTTGTTTACTCGGCTCTATAAGAAATGCTGGGAGTATTCTAATAAGCAAGATAAAATGGACTGGCCTTCATGAAACTTACAACAAATAAACAACCTTGCTATTCTTTTTAAAGTTGTTCATTCATCCCTTATTCAATATGCCAGAGTCACTTTAAATAGTGATCTTCCTATAAATCATATCAGTTACCCTTCTATGTCCTGTGCAGATTTGGTCCTTTTAGAAGATTTCTTGCAGTACTAGGCATGCACTTACTGCTAAATGTATCTTTCCTCTCAGTCTCACAGTAATTCTATAATGTCAGTACTGTTATTCTCTTTTACATGTGAGACATCAGAGGCTTGCAGAATTTAAATCTTGGGCCTGGCAGTATCAAAGCAGAGTTTCAAACCCAGAGCCCAAGAGCTTTACACTAAGCTGATCAAGAAACTCGTTGTGTCTTCATTTTAGGCATGAGTAACGAAAGCTCAATAAAAAAGAGGTAAACACTGAGCCCTGGAGGCCTGACATTACACATCTCCTTCCAGGTGACACCAAACATTTATCAGACATCCCAATCAATCTCCCTGGTGGGCAGCCCACTTTTCTTAATCCTGTCTACAGAACATTACAAAGGCCTCACTAAATGCCTCACAGAAATTAGTAAACACCTTATCCATGGCACTCCATCTACAAATCCAGCACCCCTGTGGCAGGGGGTAATGGGCTGAACTCCAGGCCTCATAAATATCTGTCAAATGAATGACTGACTTGACTTTCTTCCCTGTTCTGTCTACTGCATCCACTAATAACTTGCAGCTGCATAAATGTTCAGTGCAATTACCCTTTAAAATCTTAGATGTGCTACCTCAGGGATAGTATGAATACAAAGCAAAAGCTCTCTTTAGAGACTAGATGACTCTCCCTTGCAGGAAATGTACAGAGTTGGGTATGTTTTCATCAGCCTGCTGCTTGCTACAAGGAAAAGGTCTTTGAAATCATGTGCTCTTTAACCAGTACTCATACTGGGGTGCTGAGTGGCAGACTGGTGGGACTGAACCGGCTTTGTTGAGACTTGTTTCATCTCCAGAGAAAAGGGGTGTCAGTCAGCCTTGCCTTGGACAGGGGTCTGAGAAAGAGAGACCATGTGACAGAGGACTGAAAGAGTTGCACCTAGAAAGAGTCCAAGTGGGACCAAGTCCCCACAGTGGGGGACTGCAAGGTTCCTAGCCCAGTTTTTCACTTGCTGCTTGACGCTGCAATATGGAAGAATAATGGGAGGAATTTATTAAAGACGAGATTATTGAAAACAGATTCTTAACAGTTTTCCCCATGGAGGTTAATGGCCTCTTGTTTAAAAAAAAAAAATGAGTCACACAACACTTGTATATAAAACTCTCTCTTTAAAAGAAAATAAAAAACTTTGTTAAGCAGATGTGACAGTACCAATACAAATGACACCTAGTAATTGTTAAGTTGTAATTTTAGATATAAAAAAATGCTTTCCCCAAAAGTCTATATTTCAAAAGAAAAATTTTGCATTGATTTTGATATACCATTTGGTATTCAATTCAATTTGCAAAAAAAATAAAATTTATAGTACTATGAATTTTCCTAGGACAAGGCTAGTGAGGAACAGGAGGCTGAATTGAATAACCTTGAAGAAAATAAAATCCCTTTGGTATTACCTCTTAGCATGTGATCTCCTTTGTCAGAAACTAGTCCAATTTTAGTCTGATCTCAATCATAAGGGCCTAATTTATATAAGAAATATCAGAATAGGACTTCATGTAGTTAAAGTTTTTTTTCATGCTTTCTTTAAACAAAATCTGAATTTTCCTTTATGTTCAGTTGCCTACTGATTATTCTGACCCTCCAAAAAAGAACAATGAATTGACCCCTTTTCTTCTTCAGCCTGTACTACTGAGAGCAATAGCCATTGACTTTGGTACGTAGCACTTTTAAAAGCTGATTCATACTGTATTTAGTTTGTCTTTCAAAAGACCACTGTGTCATGTTAGATTCTAAAATATAGTTATAATTAAGAATTTAAAAATACACCCTTGTATGTAGTTAAATCTCTCTATATTCATCTGATCATTTTGAAATAGTATACATTTATGAAACTGATAGAAAATGACATCTATAATTGCACTGCACTTCAGTGACTGTTGGGGATAGAGAATTCTTATATAGTAAGTTGATGTGGACTTTTTGGCTCCCCAGAGCTTATATAATCATTATTATAAAAGAAATTTATCATTTTGTTTTTCATTGAAGGTGTAGTACTCACCACTATATTACCTACTGGACATTTTAATTAAGACCTGTGGTCAGGAGAATTATTGAATGTAAACTGCTTAACTTTGATTTCAAAGTTCATAAAAAGTCTGGGAAATTCATCTTGTTTAACCTGATTTCAATTCTGTCCACATCACTAAGTTAATGATATAATGTATAACATTTGTACTTGTAGAACATGTTTCTATAGTTTAGAGCAGCAATTTTCAACCTTTTTCATCTCCTAACACACATAAACTAATTACTAAAAGTGTGTGGCCCAGCAAAAAATATATATATTTCTTGCCAATTTATAAAGAAACCAGCCTCCTGGAGGGGTTTCTCTGCAGCCTGTCTGAGGTAGGAACAGGGTGTCAGAAGCAGGGGAGACTGTTTGGTGAATTAACTCCATTAGTGCTTGCTTACTGGCTGGGGTGGCTTAAAAATAATAAAAGAAAGCTAATGATAGAATGTATTTAACATTTATATCTTTAATTTTAAAAATCAATATTCAGAGCTAGTTTTTCTTTTAGAACATAAAATATCTTCATGTTTATTGAACTTACTGGCTGTATACTTTGCTGATATGGAAGTAGTTGCAGCATTGTTTTTCCTACTGAAGAAAGGATTTATAAATAGGATTGATCAATATCCATTGTGTGTTATTCTTTTAAATGGTGACTGAATTGTCTTTCACTTGTTGAAAGTAAAAACTTCAATGTATGATACCTCTTATGAAATACATAGATTTTTAAATATGTATATTCCAGACTGAAATATAACATTAAATTGAGAAACTCAATCAGTGGTTAATATATTCATTCATTCATCCATTCAAATACTCCACCAACCAGCATTGAGTGAGGGCCTACTATGTGTCCGGAACTGTCCCAATAAGGATGTTTTGAACATCTTTTCTGTCCCAGGAACCATGCTAGGCATTTTGAATATGAAGTGCATAAAGCACAGTCAATATTCTTAAGGAGTTAAGGACGTGTGTGACTGACGAAAGTAGGGATGATTAACCAGTGGCTGGTTTGGTCAAGGCAAAGTCCTGGAGTTATGGGCAGTGGTCCCTATCACAATTGGACTAGATTACTTTTATTCCATTCCTTGGACCCAGACTACTTCAAACATCAGCTTGTTTGGCAAATGGCAACAAAGGATAGCAGGTGAGAGAGTCTGGAAAAGAGTAGGGGATAGAGATAGCCTAGTGCCTTCTTCTCATGAAACCGTGAGCAAACTCTCCATTCAAAGGGAATTATTCACACTATTTGTTTTTGTTTTTTTTTATTTTATTTATTCATTTTTAGAGAGGAGAGAGAGAGGGAGAGAGAGAAACAGAGAGAGAGAAGGGGGAGGAGCTAGAAGCATCAACTCCCCTATGTGCCCTGACCAGGCAAGCCCAGGGTTTCGAACCGGCGACCTCAGCATTTCCAGGTCGATGCTTTATCCACTGTGCCACCACAGGTCAGGCTATTCACACTATTAAAAAATAAAATTCAACTGGCTTTATTCAGCGATTCATGAATTCAGCAGCATCCCATCTAGCAGAGGGAATGGAGCTCTGATGAGCTGTACAAAGTGGAAGGCTTTCAGAGGCAGAAGGGGGCAGGGACAGGGAAAGAAATCACCTTGTCCTTCCTTGGAAGACAGAAGGGGTCTGTCAAGAGGATCACCTTGCTGGTGCTGACCAGGAAGTTCCAGGTCGACTGTTTTAAGATGACATTCCTGGAAGAGGCTGAAACTGCAAGAAGGTTAGGTATTAAATCTTGGTTTGGTGGCCTGGGCTAAACACAAGTGACTCTGTTTTGGGCCTATTGTCTCTTTGTTAAAACAACTCAAACTCACAAAACTCTTGGGTCTTCTGTTATATGTCTATATATCTATATCTGTATATCTTTATATGTCTGTCTGTTTGTCTTTGACTGACAGCTCAGAACTTAAAGAGCAAGTGTTGCAAGAGGTGGGAAGTGGAAGAGACTAGTCTCTTAAGTCCCTTTTTCATTCTGGAAAGCTAATATCTCAGAGAATAATTTTTAAGCCTTCTTTAAAATGTTCCTATCAGTCTGGCTACCATGCCAATATATATAGCATACTTTTAGAACCATATGAAATTCCAAATATAGTATCAGTGACTGATGGCACTTTCAGTATATTTAAAACAAAATAAAATGTACCATTGCATTGATTTCCTGATTTGAACCGTGGAGAAACACACCCAAGTAAGTTGCCCCTTGGTTACCTTCCCTAAACAGTGTGCAGTGTATTTTACAATTCATTGTTAATAAAGGAAAGGATTGTTTTTATCGAATGCTGGCTAGCTGTTGCTTTCACTGGTAATGTACGTTACCTCACATTTTTAAAATAATTGTAATGGATTAATTATGCATGAGTACTCTATGTATTATGTATTTAAAGAAATAGCTATAATAAGTCCTGACTTTCTAAGCTACCCAGAAATAACTCTCTTTTCATCACATTTATAGTGCATATGTGAGTGTATATGTGTGTGTTAAAATAACATCTTCACACATTACTAGTTTCAGTAGGATAAAGTTTCAAGGACTATTCCCTCTAAAGCTTTTAGGTGGGAGAAGATGAGAAACTGGGCAAAGGGGAAATTTTCATCTTACTATAGTGTATCACACAATTAGGTACTTTATGAGGGATTTTATGTTTTCTACTAAAATAGCCAACATTGGACATTTTCAGAAATAGGACATTGGAATGATCAGATCATCGGTCAGTTCTGCTATGGTAATTTATGTTTGCCTAAAGAGGATGATGTTTGCTTGATTTGAATACATGTCAGATAATAAAGAGTATTCTTTGTTTAGGACTCTTGAATCACACCATACTAGAAACAGCCACATTACAAGATGTCTTACGTGTCAAAATCCTTCTCTTTCAAGGGCTTCGGCAGGGAATTACTTAACGATGTGAGAAGATGTTCATAGTATGTTATGTGGATAAAAAAATAAAGATTATAGAGATTAAATAATGAGAGAAAACAAGGCGAATAATCTGATTTGCATTGGGAATCCAATAAGCCCAGTCATATTTAATAGCTAAACAGAAACTACTCTGTATTGCTTTAGTTTTCATGATTCATTTTTATTGTTTTTCTTAATGCATTAAAATTGGAATGTTACTAAGTTACTAATATCTTAACAACCCAACAAATGTAAGCTTAGCAGACAAGAAGGTAAGTAGTTTTTTCTTCTTAAAATGTTATTCATAATAATGAATATTAAGACAGACGTTTTATCATTTGTTGTAACTTTAAGTTTCTTTCTGTAGTTTCTTATTTTTTTCTGATTGAAAGTAAATCACAAGAAAATGTAAAAAGCAAAAGTGTAGGCTTGAGGGAAAAAGAGTTTAGTAAGTCACTCTTTGTTAATTCAAGGTTAGTTTATAACAAGTACAAATGAAAACTGACAAATATAATTCATTTAATTGTAAAGAAAAACAATCCTCTTCCCAGTAGAACATAAACATGCCTATTTTCTCTTAATTTTATTACACATAATTCACACAATTGATTAATTTATAATATGATATACTGGGCTAATAGCCATTCATATTTTTGCTAACTAATCTATCTTACTTTATAAAACTGGCACATGTATGAAAATGGTGTGCAAACTGAATATTCTAGCACTTCATAGAATGAATCATATAATACTGTACATAGATTAACTTGAGTTGCAGACCATTGCAGATTTTAGTTTTATGAATGTTTTCTCTGTGTTTTCTCCTAATTTACTTTTGTTAAATTTAGTGATTTTTTCCCCCTCAAATTTACTGTTCTGTTTTGATCTATATATAGAATATGTGTGTGTGTGTTTGTGTGTGTGTGTGTGTTTAAGTTTATTCTGGCTGTAAAGTCTAGTTTATAATTTTACTTTCTACAACTTACTATGGAAAACATTATAAAGATTTGTAAGACTGATATCACATAAGCTTTTAGCTTTTTTTCCCTGGATCCTGAGGTCAAAGATCCAGGCTTTTTGGAGCTGGTTGAGGTTGAAGAGATGCACCGTAGAAAGTGATCAGAGTTTCTGGTGCTACGTTATTACTGAGACTAAATCTCTTGGCTCTGGCTTGCCTCTCAATTCACAGCACAATTCTTTGGGAATGAATGATTTTATAAGTGGTTTCTCACCATAGAAAAAGGACTCACTTAAAGAGAAAAAAAAACTTTAAAAGATATCTGAGTTGTAACAACTGCAGTTAGCACCAAAAATACTGCCTTTGTAACATAATGGTTCAACATAATATAAAGCCTTCAGGTCTTTACATTGTGAATGGGTTTGTCAATAAAGAACACATTGTTAGTGTGAAAAATGAAGCCAATATAGAATTGGTATTAAACTTTAAAATTCTCTAATGAGTTTTAAGTTCTTCCTAGATTTTCTAGTTAATGGTGTATGGGTACTGAATTATTTTGCTATCCTTTATAAAGGGGTTTAAAGTTTCATTTTGTTTTGTTTGTCTTGATTTTGAATGTTAATGACCAGATTCCTGGTCAATCACAAGGCAAATATATAATTAACATCCAATAATCAGACCTACTTAGAGATGGAACTGGTAGGATTAGCTGAGTCCTTCATCAGCTTTTCTATTCCTAGAGATACATGCAATGTTATTTTAAATAAATTCTTTTTATCTGGATTTTACACTGAAATAATCAACCTGCTGCTGAAAAAGATTTGGGTTCTTATTGTGGACATATTAGTTTTTGATATTCTGAAACAGTTTTACGAGCATTTCTCAGTATAAGCAATAACTTTCACAACGTCTACTAACTAGAGGACTTGGACCACATTTTAATAGTTTTTCAGGAATACACTTCCCCTCTATCTTTTCCTTTTCTCCTAAAACAATAGATTCAATGCATAGGAAAGAAAGGGAATCCCATTGTGTTATAAACTAGTAACTTCTTTTTGTAAACAGACAGAGGAAAAACACTTCTAAGAGATTATCTAACTGTCTGGAGTATAAAACAAAGACGGTGTTTCTTTTATGACATAAAGAATAACAGCAAAGACATCTTAATTTATATATTATTTCATAATTTAAAGGAAACTTTCCTGGATATAATTTTATTTGATTTTTTGCAAGTCCTCAGTATTTTTTGTATTGGTACTCCCATTGTAGAGATGAGAAAACTAAGCGTTCATGAGGCCTTGCTGGTGGCGAATGACAAACCAAGCCTAGGAATCATGGTAACCTGCAATCCAAGGATACTGCATATTATCTTGATGCTGATTTTAGTTATAACGGAGTCATTATGATGACTCAAAACTGGACTAAAAGTTAGAATAAATGAAAATTAGAGTTGGTATTTTAAGTAAAGCCTAAAAAACAAATATACTGAAATCTAGCTTTAGGTATTAAAATAGCATTCATATATATTAACTATATGTTAATTCTTTGTAACTTCAAGACGAAAGAAGTAAAACCAAATAAACAGCATGATTTTGGGAGAAAAGTATTTAAAAGTCCTTGAATTCTTGTTACAAAGTATCTAAATTATATTATTTTTATATTAAAAAAAAGATGTTTAGGGAATGAAGCTATACTTGAGAAACTTTTAGTTAAAAGATTATTTTTCTTGTGACCTTCCAGTAATAATCTATAAGAGATTGCTATTCCAAATTCAGTGAGTCTTGGCACTAAGTGTTCCTTGGTTCTTGCCTTTAATTGTGGAAAGAAAGTGGAAAAGAAAGGCCGGGGAATGGCGGCAGGAGAAAGCAGAGAGAGGGGAAAAGCAAGCAAGCAAACTGGTGAAAGGACAGCAGTTCCAGGTGCACCTGGGTGGGCCAAACAGAGCATTCAGCAGAGTGTATTACCATCAGCCTGAATAATTCAAGCTTTCACACCACAGAAAGAGGCTTTTCAGGGGGAGGAAAAGTCGCCATAATTAAACCTTCCCCGGGCGCAGGGAGGCAGCTGTATCCTCCGACACACCGAGGAAACTGGACATGGCCTAATAGCCAGAAAAGCCAGGCTGAGGCGCAGCGCTGTGTGAGAAGTCTTGGGTTTATTTGGGTGTTCTCCAATTATAAAGTCAATTCTCTGGACACCAGCTCCTTTTACATATTAATGGCCTAACCCTTGGCATATGGTAAGAATGCAGGATTCAACTCTGAGACCGATTGACAAAGGAATTGTGAGTTCAAAGATGCCTGTGGCCACATATTACATTTTTGAAAGGTGGCTTTCAAAATAAATAAGAAGATGAGATTTTTTTTTTGCATGAATATGCACTTTATTTTAGAAAGTTTATTTCTTCACTCGCTATCTCCGATCTTCACATAAGATACTTAGGGGTTTCAAAATATTATATACACACACAGTTTCTGAATATGCTAAAATTTGAAAATAGAGATAATTCCTGTATATACACACCTTTCTATAACAAATCTAAACACCTTCTACTTACTCCTTTTCAGTGTTCAAAAATCTCACTGGATTTAAATTTATTCAAATGCCGAGACTCATCAGCACCTTTTTTTCCCTTTGGTAGAAGGTATTTATTTTTCCCTTTCGTGCACTTCCTATTTGCAATCTCCTGCCATCTCCCAGATGTCTTCAGCAAGGGAGCTCCTCACCATGCTTGTTTTCTGAGTGTTGAATGTAGCAAAGGGCCTATATGAAATAAACAACATAGTGTATTCCTTGAGGCCTTGCCAGACTGAGAAAAACTAAAACATATTGTGGCATTCCCTTTGGGGCTTCACACCAGGCCGAGGCTAAAGAAAGTGGAAGAAACGGGGAAGCAGCTATATCTTCTATTTCATCCTTCCTTGCTGACAGCAGCGTTAGAAGCGTACCTCTCCCTTCACGTTTTATTTCCCACTCCCCCATGCTCCCGAACATCAGTTCAATGCTGAGCTGTTTTCCAAGTGGCCACAGGGGATTGGAAAATAGAAATGGAAATCAAGGAATCTGAAGTCTACTTTCTTGCTCCAGGGAGAAAAGTTCATTTTTATCAAGCTATTTAAAAGCTGTCCAGAAAGCTTCAATGGCCTTTCAAAGGAACTCTTCATTGCTTTTAGGACAACGTTTGAAACGTGTATGATAAAACTGCATTATACAGGACTGTCATTCCAAGAATTAGATCCCATGTTGTAGGACTTCATTGGCATACTTTGTAAAATGTAACTTATTTTAAATCAGGTATTTTAATGAAGGGACATAGTACCCCATTAGTCCCCATATAATTTTCACTACTGATTAAAAGATATAGTATAATAAAACAAGTAAAACATATCTTAGAATACATTTCTTTTTCCAAATTCCCAAATTAATTGATATGTGAACTCTCATTTTTATGCTGAAAATTTGCTTCTAAAAAGAACTTGGACAAATTTATGAGGCTATGGTCTTACTTTAAGGAGCAGAAATGAGTGGCCTCAATGCGTAACCGCAAACCCAATGACCTGAAACTCTTACATTTACGGATTGCACTGTTAGTCTGATGATGATTAGACATTCTATGATTTTATTACTTACCAGTTTTTATGATTCCTAAAGGCTCTGTCTACAGCCTGAAGCGCCTTATTTTGGTTTTAATGCTGAATTGTGAATAAGTAGGTCAAATCATCTTCAAAAGCATACAAATTGAAATCTGGTCTCAGAAGGTTCACCCAAAAGAGAAAAGATGGAGGAATACCCTTTCCCTAAATTCTCTTCTTCTCTCTCTTACACACACACACACACACACACACACACACACACACACACACATCTGTAGCCTGGAAAACTCCCACTCACTTCAAGGCTCACATAGATATCATCTCTCTAAGAAGCCCTCCGAGGCCAGTTTGGCTGTCCTTCTGTATCTTTTCGTAGTACCAGGGCCGTATTTGTGCCTTGGGCTTGTTTACCATTCTGAATAGTAAGCCCACCCTTTGCTGTTCTGTGTGGGCATCCTTCCCTCGCTACCCAGGGATGAAGACTGACTTAACCTGGTGTTCCTACCACCTGCACTAGTGTCTGCTGCAGAGCAAGTTCTCAGGAAATATTTGTTGAATGAATGAGCAAACTGTTTGAAACCAGTTAATGCAAACTCTCTCCCGACTTCTGAAAGGTAGCTAATCCCCTCCCATCAGATCATGGCCTCAGTGCAAGACACGTGCCTTATTTCTGGTTCACCTACCCTGCCTCCTTCCTTCAAGGTAAGTCCTGCCATACTAGGCAATGGCCTGACCACAGTAAAGACGTTCTCATAAAGCAGTGAAATGGGGACAGTCTTCAGGAGCTAACAAGGGTCAAAACTGCCCAGAATGAAGAACATCCCTTGTTGGTGTTTTCATTGTGTAAATCTCGCGTCTGTTGCACAAATATCCGGGCCAACTTTGTCTTACTTTGTCACCACGTAGTCTACATTTGGAACCTTGTATAACACAGAAAGCACAGATTCCACCTATTTTTCCCTAAATAGAAAGAACATTGAAATTATGCTTCCGTTGCAGAACCCCACAGTGCAATTTGCTGCTCCTCTTTCCTCTTGTACCAGGTAAAGAGCAAGCAGGACTTACAGGGCATTTCCTGAAGCAGCCCTTTCACATTTTAGTATCATTATATATCCCATCTTGCTTTCAATTCAATGCTGTCAAACATGCAAACACACTCCTCTAAATATTGACATAGGTGTTGATTTTTCTTCTAAAGAAGTATGAACTTGGAATACTCCTGAAGTTTTAACATACCTAAACAGCTGTAGATTTCTTTGTCCAATTATTAACTAAAAAGATAGATTACTTCATGTCATTAAAATTTGGTATCGATTAGCAGTTCTCTAGTGCACTGCATATTTATCGAGGTGGAATTGATGCAGTGAAGTAGACACACAATAAAAACTTGTTTTTCTTGTAGTGATTAATTCTTTACTAAGCTTCAGAGTTTTTCCTGAGTGGTGAATTATGGATAAACTGATCTTGTTAGTGATATCCTGTCATATGATGTAGAGAACACATTTCCATCTGTTTTTCATGCATATGTGCATGAATTTTTTTGCAAGGAAATGAGAATGTTTTTCTAGCCTTTGTCTTTTTTCATGTAAATTAACTATCCACTCACAGGTTCTTTTCAGTCCCTGTCCCTGTCTGTCACCTCTTCCTCAGCCATGTGCCTTCTCTGTCCCTGGGCCACAAACAGCCTTCAGCTTTCTAGTGGAAACAGGTATTATGGAATATGGATACAGCTGATGGACAATTAAAACCTTGGAGATTTGTTATGAGTTTATGGTCTCTCACTTCATCAGATTTTTTAAAAATACTGAAGTATCAGTATTCTAAAAATGAATATAAAGATGCCTCACATCCCTCCCAAATTGCTAAATTCACCTCAATTTTACTTTGTTTTATTTTACTACATATTAGGGAGAACATTTTTTATTCATTTTGACTCAAACCTTGTAAGGCTGTGGGATTTACAAGCAAAAAAAATACAGAAAATGTTACCCTTAAGGCAGAGAAATTAGCAATAGTGACGAGAAGAAGAATCATGCTTTAAATTGCCTACATTCAAGTTCAAGAAGTAGAACAA
The DNA here is from genome assembly GCF_036850765.1 of Saccopteryx bilineata. Classification (NCBI taxonomy): domain Eukaryota; kingdom Metazoa; phylum Chordata; class Mammalia; order Chiroptera; family Emballonuridae; genus Saccopteryx; species Saccopteryx bilineata. The sequence goes on along the minus strand of NC_089501.1, from coordinate 11,132,933 downwards.
TTAAACAGCAAGGATTTCTATTGATTTTGACATTTTTTTTATTACAGCACAGTGTTCACGTATGGAGCTATATAAATCTCATAAGAATAATTGAGGAGCACATGTAAACCTGCTCTTTGCCCCTTTTGGGTCTCTTCCCTTATGACTTAACCCAAATATCGGGAAGCAGCTGTCAGTCATGCGTGGCTATGTTTAATCATCTATTGTTTCTCATACTAACCTGCCCCTCTGGAAGCCTCTTCCAGGTGGCCTTTATCAAAAGTAAGAAATGAGAGCCACAATGCTCTCTCATCAGTGATAATTAGGGTGACCTTTTCTTGTTTGGAGAATTTTAAAATATATTTTAAAACATTTGAGTACAAAATAAATTGTCTTATTTTTCTTTTGTAATTAAAACTGCTACCTAGACAAGGCATCTTTTAATGGGAGCATTTTTGCTCAAGAAGGGGTGTAAGAATAAACCTCTGGAACTAACCCTTTCAAAATATTCTTGCATAATGTCTGCATGTGGCTTTTCCTTAAGTCACTGAAATTTCTACATGTGTACTCAAGCATGGGATAGTGTAGAATGAATTCCCTTATCAGGAACTGTTTTCTGCTTTCCTTTGCCTCTGAAACATTTTGTGCAACAAACATAACCTAGTTTATTTCATTAGATAGAAATGATAAAATTGTAACACCAAATAGGAAAGAGAAAATAACTAAGATTTGCATTTATACAAACAGGGTTTCATTATTGTTATAATTACTATTACTGTTTGTATAACTGCTGTTTTAACCAAACACATATCCTATGGTTTTAAAAAAAGGCAAAAGTAACAGAACCCATTTTTCTTCCTTTTCCTAGTCTTCCTTATTCCTTATTATTGGCAGCCAATATCCTTTTGATACTGTAACTACCACTGGATTACAAAATTTTAAAGGAATTAAGTCAAGATTCTTTTTTTAAGCTTTAATAATGTGTTGTCCTTATTAGGGCTGGAAGTGATTCCGCAAATCTTTAAAATGTCAACTCAAGAAAATGTGGCTCCTAGGGATTTCTTTATATCTTTTGTCTTGGTCTTAAAAGAAAACAAACGAGCCTGATGAAATGGTGGCCCAGTGGATACAGCATCCACCTGGGATACTGAGGACCCAGGTTTGACACCCTGAGGTCACCGGCTTAAGCATGGGCTCATCCTACTTGAGCGTGGGCTCACTGGCTTGAGCATAAGATCATAGACATGACCCCATGGTCACTGGCTTGAGCCCAGAGGTCACTGGCTTGAGCAAGGGGTCACTGGCTCAGCTGAAGCCCCCTATCCCAGGTCAAGGCATGTATGAGAAGCAATCAGTGGACAACTAAAGTGCCACAACAACGACTTGATACTTATCTCTCTCCCTTCCATTCTGTCTCTCTCTTTCTCTCTTTGTCTCTCTTGCTAAAAAAAATTTTTTTTTAAAAGAAAACGAATAAAATAGCAAAAAAACATTCTAACTGCAGACGTTTCCTCTATTGAAAGAAATTCAAACTGGGAAAAGGTCAAACTAAAATAGGTTGTATTGATGTTTGTTTTTTGCCAAATGCATCCTTCCTTTCATATCATAGTGCTTTAACTAAAGATTTGTCCTAATGATCATAATGTCTTTCAACAATATCTAAATGGACCCCATACTCAACAACTTTCCATTCCATTATTTTCTTACATAAATAGAGACGGATATAGAAAAAGCAAGTATTTCATTAAAGGTGAGCTAAGTGAATCAAGTAGGAATGATGACACAAATGCCTGTGCTTGAAATATGGACCTTTTCCTGCCAATCAGACCCCAATCTTAACTGTAGGAATGTCCTATAGTTTATGAAATGTGGGCTATAACGAGAAAACTTGAAAATGCAGTAATGAGGTAATTTAATGTATTTCTTTCAGAGATTTTTACCAATCTTTGAGATTTTCCTCTCTCTCTTATCTTTTGGAGATTTAACTGTGGCACATCATGGGACGATTGCCTAAGTGGAATTTGTACCAGTACAAAAAGTGCTTTTTCTAGATGCTTATCTTCTTTAGTTATTAGAGAAATGCAAATCAAAACTGCAATGAGATACCACCTCACACCTGTTAGATTAGCTATTATTAACAAGACAGGTAATAGCAAATGTTGGAGAGGCTGTGGAGAAAAAGGAACCCTCATACACTGTTGGTGGGAATGTAAAGTAGTACAACCATTATGAAAGAAAGTATGGTGGTTCCTCAAAAAACTGAAAATAGAACTACCTTATGACCCAGCAATCCCTCTACTGGGTATATACACCAAAAACTCAGAAACATTGATACGTAAAGACACATGCAGCCCCATGTTCATTGCAGCATTGTTCACAGTGGCCAGGACATGGAAACAACCAAAGAGCCCATCAATAGATGACTGGATAAAGAAGATGTGGCACATATACACTATGAAATACTACTCAGCCATAAGAAATGATGACATCGGATCATTTACAGCAAAATGGTGGGATCTTGATAACATTATACGAAGTGAAATAAGTAAATCAGAAAAAACCAGGAACTGCATTATTCCATACGTAGGTGGGACATAAAAGTGAGACTAAGAGACATTGATAAGAGTGTGGTGGTTACAGGGGGAGGGGGGAGAGGGAGAGGGAAAGGGGGAGGGGGAGGGGCACAAAGAAAACTAGATAGAAGGTGACAGAGGACAATCTGCCTTTGGGTGATGGGTATGCAACATAATTGAACGACAAGATAACCTGGACATGTTATCTTTGAATATATGTATCCTGATTTATTGATGTCACCCCATTAAAAAAATAAAATTATTAAAATTTTAAAAAAAATTAAAAAAGAAAAAAGTGCTTTTTCCTTTATATCAGCTGTCTTGCATAAAAGCATGAGTTACCATTAATTAAGATGATACTTCATATTTAGTCTCTCACTATGCCAATATTTAAAAGTTAGTTAATTCCTTTAACTAATAAATACATACAGGACATTCTATGTGCATGGCATATGAAGTATTCTAAGCATGCTCAGAGAAAGGCATTAATATAAGCACAATTTGCAAAATATTGTACTTACTGTAGGATGTCCAAAGGAATAAAGACCCAAAAGGTCCATTGTTCTAATTCAAGCTCTGTCAGTTTTGAGATGTGTAGTCTTGAAAAAGTCACTTAATTTCTCTCATCTTTGGTTTTATAAAAGAACTGAAATAGATATGAGAGAGGTTCCCAACTTTCCATCTATTTTTGCCACTTTTTCTTTTCTTTTGGGTGATTTACATCCCCAAACTTGTGAATTTTGACTAGCCAATAAACAGTTCTCAGAAAAAACTTTTCAAATGATTATGTGATCAAAGCAATGACTCCACAGCAGAGAGTATGAAAACAAGAACAATGGCCAACCTCAGTTTTCATTAAAGTTGAAAACTGATGCCAAAACCATAGGAACTATTGTCACTCCCAGAAGTCAGCAAACAGTAGCTTTTGTGTCAAAGTTTTTGTACATGTTTGTTTTGTTTTGTTTTGGCGAGACAGAGAGAGAAAGACAGAAAGGAAGAGAGAGAGATGAGAAGTATCAGATCATAGTTGAGGCACTTTAGTTGTTCCTTGCTTGCTTCTCATATGTGCCTTGACCGAGGGGCTCCATCCAAGCCAGTGACCCCTTGTTCAAGCCAGTGACCTTGGGCCTAAGCCAGTGACCTTGGGCTTTAAGCCAGTGACCTTTGGGTTCAAGCCAGCTACCATGGGGTCATGTCTGTGATCCTATGCTCAAGGAGGCAACCCCACGCTCAAGCTGGTGAGCCCGTGCTCAAGCCAGATGAATGTGCTCTTAAGCTGACAACTTCAGGGTTTCAAACCTGGGTCCTTAAGCATCCCAGATCAACACTCTATCCACTGTGCCACCAGCTGGTGAGGCAAAGTTTTTGTACAAGTTTTGTATAGCCCAGGACCCTTTACTCTTTTAAATGGTTGAAAATATTAAAAGAAGAATAATACAGAGAAAAGTAAGTTTACAGTTGTATGTGAAAGTTTATTTTTATATTATCTTCTTTCTATATATATAATCTCACTTGTTTTGTTTCAAGAGCTCAAAAAATTATAGGAGGCAGGGACCACAAAATGGCAGGCACTATGAGAAGAGGGAAAAGAATTCAGGGAACAGGCATGGTGAGATGGCCTCCATGGTCAGTTGAGAATCAATATTCTCCATGCCAGAATTGAGAAGGATAAACAAGTAAGGTAACAGGGAGCCAGATTTTAGTTACCATAAAGTAGGACTTTCTAATAATTAGAGCTGTCCAAGTGAACTTTCTTGTCTTATTAGGTAATAGAGATATTTAAGCAAAGGCTAGATATCATGTCTTGGTGATATCTGAAAGGAAATTTCTATTATGAATTATATTGAGTTCTCTGCTTCTCAGTCAGACGCCCTATCCACTACACCACCACCTGGTCAGGTTTATTGTTAATTTTTAATAACCTGTTCTTGGAAATCTAGCTTAAATGTCATTTACATGACTATTTTTTTCCCTATAATGAGCATAAGCTTTCTTGCTTCATATCTAGGGGTCAAAATATTATATTACGATAGACACACAGACTTAAAATTTCAGAGCCAGAGAAAGCCTTCCAAATCACATAGATATCAACATTTTGCACAAAGATAAAAGTAATGCTTAGAGAGGCCAAGTGAGTTGCCCAAACTCACACTTCATAGAATTTCCCGGAACCCCATTCCAGAGCTATCACTCCAGTACATGAAGTCTCCTCCTGCCTATCTAAGTTAATTTAAATAAATTTCTCTACAGTGTTTCATTTCAAATATTTAATATATTTCAGTACTGTAGAATAATATTGGATGACCAGAAGCATGAATCAAATTGAACCAAAATGAAATTTTATAATGCAGGCCCAAAATGTAATTTATTTTAGCAGTTTTTCTTAACACAAAGTCTAAAGATTTTAAAATGGACTTTTAAAAGTTTCTTCTTCTATTTTCACTGAAATGAAAATCAATAGAATCATAATGCTTTCATATAATGGTTCAGATGAATGTTTTCATTTGCAATAGACTAATTAAATTACTGATTTTATCATTATAACTTGGCGTATATTAGCAAAATTGGCCAAGTCTGCCTCATTAAGTTGCATTTGAGAAGTGCATTTATCCTTTTTCTGGTTTTCTAACTCAGAATACAGGAATTCTCAGCCTCATGTCAACTTTTCCTGACATTGTTCACAGACCACACTGGTGCCAGACGGTGATGGTGCCACCACAGAGAATCTGATTAGAACTCAAAAGCTAAATAGTATCTGGTTATGCTAGATCAATATTAGAACTGGAGGGGGCAATATGAGCTTAAGCCCAATGTTCAAACTGCCCTTGACCGACAATGGAGTCAGAGATGATAGCCAAAAGTGAGTGATTGCTGGCTACACATTAAGTCCATTATCGAGTCAGTGAAAGTGACAAGTGTGTGTCACTCTAGCCCTCTGGGCCTTGGTTTTGTCATCTGTAAACTGAAGGGTATGGACTCTATGATCTGCTAAGATCATCCAAACTAAAATTATATTAATGATTCTATGATAGCCCCTGGGGTGTGCTGATAACCAGAAATTATATGGGCAGCTGCCAAACAGCACACATAGCTAAATGGACTCTCGTGTATTTCATTATTATTTAATATTCTTCATCTTTCTAAGGTTTCCAGTCTTGCTCCAATTACTAGAGAAAATTGAGTATGTTGGGAATAAGCTCAGGATGCCATATGGTAGAATCAAAGAGGAATATGGCCGTTACTTTCTAAATACACTGGGTGCAGTAGTTCTTCTAATTTTATGGTTTCATCCTTTGAGAATTTGATAAAAATTATAAACTCTCCAAGAAATTACACAACTGTCCAAATTTTGCTTTAATTCAGAGAGCTCATGGACTTCTCTAGGGCCATGTCCATCACCTCTGAAATATCCCTGTTTTGACGAGTGGTGTATATGTGGTGGGCTTTTCAAAGCATTACCTTGATGTGATAGAGCATTAGTCTTGGAATTAGCCTTCCAAGCTTTGTTTCAAAGATATGTCAGATATAGGTAAGATAGTTAATCACTATGAGGTTATTTCACCTATAAAATCAGAAGATAATACCTTCTTCACAGGATTGGGGTTACACGAGAGAGTAACGCTGCATAACACTATATTTGATACAGAGGCAGTAAACAAATCTATTTTTCTGGTTCCAATAAAAAAAAATGTGGCCAGTATATAGTTCAGGTGAAAGTTTTAGATAACAACTAATTAAATTTTAGAATTATAAACAAGTATCAGAAGGTAAAGATCTAATAACCTATAAAATTCTTAACCCTTACCATATAGTTCTACAACTTGAGATACTGAAGAACTGGAATGAGGCCTGGGAAACATCTTAAGAGCCCCACCACCTCCTCTCTTTAGCATATTCAGTGACCTTCAGTGGTCTGGTCCGTCTCCAATGTGGGGCTTCATCCAGTCCATAAACTGCCTCGAGCACCAATATCCTGTCTCTTACTTATCAAAACCCATGTATCCTGCATTTACCACCCTTAGTACCTTACATTTTTGACAAAAGGTGATATTTATTACTACTGCAGCAAGAGGAGGCAAGAGAAGGAAAAGATTCCTCCTTGCCCAATAGAAGCTCAGCTAATGGGAGACTGCCATAACTCAGCCAATGAAAAGTCACTATACTTCAAACTTTGGTTCCTCCAGTGAACTCTTCATTTACAACAGCCCCTCCCTAGTCCATAAAAGAGCATTCCTCCGCTTTGCTTCTCTGGACTTGCATGTTCACCACTAGACCACATGCAGAGGTGGACTAAGGTCAGTTGAGACCCTGAGAACAGAAGAAAATATTGGGCCTCTTAAAAAAGAAAGAGAGACAGAGAAAATACAAATACATGTTAACCATATTTTTAAATAAAGAATATTATGCACTATTAATGTTAAAATTACACATACGAAACCAAACTTGGTGTCATTAGAAAAAAGTGTAAAGTTGGGGTTTTGCAGGGCCTTTCAGAAGTCGGGGCCCAGGGCACATGCCCAGTGCACCTGCTGTTAAATCCGCCTCTGACCACGTCTTGAATTGCAGTTCTATGTTGCTCCCAAATAAGACCATTTTGCTGGAGAAATATCTGGCTACCTATTGTTAAAGATCAATACTGCATAATGTTGGGAAAGGGTAAGTGGTAGATATATCTTATTTGTAGCTATACATTAGCCTTGATGTTTTTGGTGCCTTTCGTCAGAAAAATATAAACAACCCCATCTAAATCTGTAACCTTCCAAACAAATCCTCCAGCTTAAATTTAAGTTGATCCCCTTAAAAAATAAGCAGTTCCTGTGCCCTTTCTTACTTAGATAACTGGTTAATTATTGCAAAAAATAATAATAAGTTCATTCTACTCATTTTTATCACTCTCATCTTCTAATTATTAAATTATCCATTAATATATCTTTAATTGTTTGGTTATTTTTACATGCTCCTTGATAGACCAATTCATTCTTTGTCAAATTTTCCATTTCTGCGATTTTGTGTTCAGACACACATGACTGGACTTTGGGCCCAGGCTGGCTTGTGTAAAGGCAAAACAATGAAGATTCAGTAAAGTGTGGGAGCCACTGTTATTTGCAGACACGAGAACAACAGGTAGCAAAAAGCACAACTAGATATGCTTTTTTGGGGAAATAAAACTGAATTCTCTGCCATATATTTGTACTGAGGATAGACAGGGAGCTTAGCTTGGCCAATTACTTCAAATTTCAAATAAAGATGTTTTGTATATTCTTATGATACCTTTTGATCAACAACAAAATTGAAGCATACATTTTCTTTGGAGAAAGCTGGTGCTTGTCACCCATCAAAAAGATCCTGGTGACATACTAAAGATGCAAAAAATTACTGATGTGAAAGAACATTGGCAAATTATTGTTCTCAAACCTGCATGAGTAGTAATGTTGTTTTCTATTCCTCATAATTTGATGCACCCTAAAGAGTTTTGGAAAAGAAACCCACACATTGGATTTTAAAATGACAATCAGTTATTGTTTTTCTTATTTCTCTCATGAACAGATGACATATATAGTTCGCTAATGTTTCTCCATTTAACTTAAGAATTTAAAGATGAGAAGAGAAAAATATGAAATTATTTTCCAAGGCTAACTTTTTAAATTTTATAAGTTCAAACTCATGCTAAATGCTCCATAATTTGTAAACCTTACCTCTGAATTTAAGCATTTTTTTTCCAGGCAAATTTAAGTCATCAATGATCATGAGAAAAGGGATATTTCAGGCAACTGATACCTGAGAAACTAAGCTACTTGCTTTTCCAACATAGTGCTGCCTGACCTGTGGTGGCGCAGTAGATAAAGCGTTGACCTGGAACGCTGAGGTCACCGGTTCAAAACCCTGGGCTTGCCTGGTCAAGGCACATATGGGAGTTGATGCTTCCTGCTCCTCCCTCCCCCTTCTCTCTCTCTCTCTCTCTCTCATTCTCTCTCCTCTCTAAAAATTAATAAAATAAAAATAAAAAAAATAAATAAAAGAAGAGCAACATAGTGCTGATGCCCCTTCTGATCGGGGTTTCTGCCCTGGAGACTGTCATCCTCAGCAATAAGGAAGAACCCAAAGATGAGGTATAATTTGGTCTCACTCCCTCAAGGTAAATATCAGAAAGTTTTCAGTGAACGTTAGAAACTACAGGATGAGAATACTCATTCCCAACTTACTTATTAATATCAGGATAATATTATAAGTAGCCTTCCTACTCATTGGTCCCAGCACATCAACATTGTCAGTCCTATTGTGTTTTGCTACACAGCTCTCTTTTCAGTTATCCGTGACACTAAACCTTCACTCACTTCCAGTCATCACATTCCAAACATATTTCTCACCTCTGAGTGACTAACTAGCCTTGCTTCTTTCTTCAGAGAGAAAATCAAATTTCCTTTATCTTCAACCCTTTCCTCTGGGATTCCTTCAAATCAGTAATTTGATATGGATAAGGCTTGGATATGAGTGCAGAGGGAGAGAAAGGACTAGACTATAAACAAGATATCTAGATATGACAACTAGTAGTTGACACTGTCGTATTAACTGAGAGAACGGGACTTAGAAAGCAAATCTCAAAGTGAAATAATGGTAGTAATGAGATCAGATTGGGATCCTTGAGTTTAGATACCCATGGGACATGTAAGTGAAGGTATCTATCAAGCAATTGGATACTCAGATCTATTTGATGAGATTGGACCTAGGTTGCAATCAATGTAGGTGCCATTACCCTATAAATGCTAGTTTATTTATAAGACTAAAAGAAATAAACTAGGGAGAGCATTTGGAGTGAGAACAATGAACCAGAGATGGAATCCTTAAAAATATCAAGACTGGGTATACAGGGAAGAGATGGCCCCCAAAGAAGTTGGAAGATACCCTCAGAAAAGACAGATGAGAACAGGAGAGACAGGTGTCATTCATGAGAATCAAGGAATATAGGGAACAAGTGATCATTGTGTTAAATGCGTCTAGTATGACAAAAATTGAAAACTGATCATTAGGCCCTGGCCAGTTCACTCAGCAGTAGAGCATTGGCCCAAAATGTGAAAGTTCCAGATTTGATTCCCAGTCAGGGCACACAGGAGAAGGGACCATCGCTTCTGCCCCCCCCCTCTCTCTTTTTCCCTCTCACAGCCATGGCTCAAATGGTTCGAGCAAAGTTGGCCCTAGGTGCTGAGTATGGCTCTGTGGCCTCACCTCAGGCACTAAAATAGCTCAGTTGCCGAGTAATAGAGAAGCAGCCCAGATGAGCAGAAAATTGTCAGGTAGGGGGCTTGCCGGGTAGATCTGGGTTGGGGCACATGCAGGAGTCTGTCTTTGCCTCCCCACCTCTCACTTAATTAAAAAAAAAGAAAGAAAACTGACCATTAGATTTGATTTCAAGGATATTGGTTACCTTGCCCAATGATAGAAGAGAATCCTTTTGCTAGAACTCATTGTGTCTTGCTTTCTTGAAAAATTATCTTCTTAAGGTTTTCCCGTCATCCTCCTACAGTTCAGCTTTTCTCTTCTGGATCATTTCCATCAAACTGCAAACTCTCCCTCTGTAGCCATCCAATCTCTCTGCCCCATTCTCACAGCCACCCATAAAAGAAGTGTTTGTGCATGCTCCACCTGCCATTTGCAACCCAATTCACTCATTACTGCACTTTAGGTTGGCGATCACATCACTCCCACCACCCCCAGCTTTTTACTAGAATGACTTTGATATTAAGTTACCAGTGACCTCCAGGAAGCCAAACCCCACAGACTTTATATGTGGGTTCACAGCTGAATAACATACCCTCAACCATTTTTTCTGTTTTGATACATTCTCTTTTCTTGTTATAATACCATATTCTTTCTGCCTTATGAATAGTTCTTGCCTTCTTTCCTTTGCTGATTTCTCTTCCTCTGCCCAGCTTTTCAATGACATATTTTCCCCAGATTTTGTCCTGGACCCATTTTTCCTTATTTTCTAAACGCTAATCATAGGTGAATGCATCCATTACTGGACTTTAAATGCTACTCATTGGCTGCAAAGCTAAGATTTATATCACCAGCCCAAGCTTTTCACTGAACATTTGATATATGTATGCCCACTGAATGGGATGAGCATGAAAATCTCTTATAGATCTGTAGTAAAATTAAGAAGAAAGAAATATCACATTAGGAAACAAACAAAAAAAAACAGGAAAAGGTAAAAATGGCCAACAAGTACATGGAAATATGTTTGACCTCACTAATAATAAAATAAAATTTAAACTAAATCAAGTAAAAACTAAATTCCACAGGACAAGATGTAAATTAATTCTAACACATATTATAATGAGTCATGTTGAAGAAATGGACGTTTTCACATAACATTGGTGGGGGGAATAATATGGTACATCCAGAAGTTCACTTTGTAAATATGTATCCAAAGGCAGATTATACATGTCCTTCAATATTTCTAGAAATGTACAGTGAAATAATTGCATAAATACATGATATGCAGACACTGGCTTTCTTCATAGAGTTTATGAGAGTCTGGAAGCAACCTAAATGTCAATCAATAAAGAATGAGTTTAAAAAATCATTATTATTTATATTAATATGAGGTTATCATGTGTATAATAATGTGGCTCTATCTTTATTTTTAGAACAAGAGCAATAATATATCAAAAAGAAGTTTTCAAAATAATAATCATAGTATGATCCTTCTAAAAAGTATTTGTTTGGACATGCCTAGAAGAGTCCGGAAGGAGACCCATTACAAGGTTGATAGTCTCTGGGATTGTGTTATTATGAGAACACTTTTCACTTTTCTTTACATTTATGTATTTTATATTCTTTCATTATAACTGTGTTATTAGCTTTTATAATCTTCATTATAAAAATCTATCCTTTTGCAAATTAATATAGGTATTACTTTTTAGTTCTTAATTGCTTTTTTTAAAATTTCAACTTTACTGAAGAATAACAAAATTATAAAATACTTAAAGTGTATATTCAGAAGTATACAGGTACATTGTGAAAGGATTCCCCCATCTATTTAATTAACACATCCATCACCTCACATATTTATCTTTTTTGGGGATGGGGACATTAACTTTCTACTCTCTTAGCAACTTTTAATTATACAATACAGTGTTACCAACTATAGTCACCATGTTTTACAGTAGATCCTCAAACCTTATTTATTTTAAAGAAGAAAGTTTGTCCCCTGTCACCATCCTCTTATTTCCTTTCCCCACTCCTCACCCCGACCCAGGCCTTGGCAGCCACTCTTCATTTCTAGGAATTGGACTTTTCATTATTTTAGATTCCACATATAAGTGATACCAAGCAATATTTGTCTTTCCCTGCCTGGCTTATTTTACTGAGTTAATTACTGATGTCACTTAACAACGATGGGACTGTGGGGTAGGGAAAGAATCTCTCTCTATACCAATGTCCTCTTATGACCAGTTTTGAAAGGAGCCTAGTGATTCTGTGCCTCGCACTCTTTAGACTTTCCCTAGAGCAGTTAGGGTGCCAAGATTTTGTGCCACACGCACTCGTGAGATAGAATTCCTAAGCACGGCTTCATTTTGAGACTGCCTATCACCAAGCATTTAGCTTTTCTTTTTATATTAGAAACCAGTGTTAGAAACTTTAACAGAAATGAGATTCCATCTAACACAAGGTTGACAGAAAGCTACCTAAAAATAACAAATTTAAAAGCTTTGAAAGTTAGGAGATATGTTAGAAGTTCAAATAGCATTTCTTTTCGGGAAACTTGAATAATTCACTGTTTAACAAGCTAAGAAGAATATTTTTTTACTTATGAAATTTAATGAGGAAAGATAATATATAAAATAAATGTTCAAAGCATAGTGAAAATCTTTTTTCTAGAAATTTTTATCTGTTTTTGAATACAGTATTTAGAAATGTATGTCTGATAGGCCCAGAGTCCTAAAAGAAAATATATTTCAAATAATTATTAAATGTTTTACCTACTAGAAAATAATTCATTGTTTGAATATTTTGTTAAAATCTCAGTCACTTAGAGTCCAACAGAAATATCCATTTTCACCCCTTATTTCTAGACCTACTTTAATGATAATTAAGTAAACTTACAAGGGAATTTACTGGAAACAATAGCAACCTGACATCATTATGTGTTCATTTTGATCTCTTACATTGTCTGCATTTTCAAGAATACTACTATGCCAGTGCTGGCACAGTAGATAAAGCATAGACATGGAATGCTGAGGTTGCTGGTTCAAAACCCTGGGCTTGCCCAGTCGTGGCACATGTGAGAAGCAACGACCAGGAGTTGATTCTTCCCACCCCCTGCCCACCCTTTCTCTCTCTCTTTGCTCTCAAAAAAAAAAAAAAAAGAAGGAAAAGAAAAGAAATCAAGAATCCTACTAAAAATATTCTGGCTATATTCATAGGCATAGTGAAATCTTCACACACCAAAGAAAATATTATTTATGTTTAGTATATTTCCAAGGGAGAAAGGTGTTCTTTTTTTTTTCCAAGTGAGAGAAGGAGAGATAAAGAGACAGATTCCCACATGCACCCTGACTGGGATCCACCCAGCAACCCCCATCTAGGGCCAATGCTTGAATGCCGAGCTATCCTCAGTGCTTATGGCCAACCCTCGGCCCAGTTGAGCCACTGGCTACAAGAGAATAAGAGGGAGAAAAGGGGGGAAAAGAGGGGGAAAGAAACAGATGGTCGCTTCTCATATGTGCCCTGACTGGAGATTGAACCAGGACATCCATAAACCAGGATGACACTCTATCCACTCAGCCAACTGACCAGGGCTGAAAAGTGTTCTTGATAGCATTTCTCCAACAAAAATTTACTGAACCAAAAGAGATTTTTTTTTTTTTTCTGAAGCTGGAAACGGGGATAGACAGTCAGACAGACTCCCGCATGTGCCCCACCGGGATCCACCCAGCACGCCCACCAGGGGGTGATGCTCTGCCCCTCCGGGGCGTCGCTCCATCGCAACCAGAGCCACTCCAGCGCCTGGGGCAGAGGCCAAGGAGCCATCCCCAGCGCCCGGGCCATCCCTGCTCCAATGGAGCCTCGGCTGTGGGAGGGGAAGAGAGAGACAGAGAGGAAGGAGAGGGGGAGGGGTGGAGAAGCAGACGGGCGCCTCTCCTGTGTGCCCTGGCGGGGAATCAAACCCGGGACTTCCGCACGCCAGGCGGACGCTCCACCACTGAACCAACTGGCCAGGGCCCCAAAAGAGATTTCTAAATCACAGAAATGGGAAATATTACATAATATTTCACAGTCTCCCATGCATTCCAAGTAACCTATAACAATAGTTTTATTCAGATACAATAGACAGAGTTCTCGAGTCTAAGAAAGGTGTTTTATAGTTTAATTCATAGACTACATGGAAAGATTCTTTAGGTGAACTGTGGCCTAGTCATAGAAGTAATCTGCAAAATTAGGATGGTGCAAAATAGAGAATTTTACTGCTTTGGCTTCTCATAGGAATCTGTAATGCATGATAAACACTTAATGGAATTTTACTGAAGGCAATATCCATTTTCTGTTAATAGCAGAGAAATTGCTTAAAGAGAGGGCCTAGTGAGATAAGAGTGTCTAGTAACCAGTAAGTTCCTTCAGGACAGAAATGCTCTCATTTTAGCATCATGCCTGTAATGAACTCCTCCATATCTACATGTTGGGAATAAATATGGAAGCAGAAACATTCTCCTGCAGGGTTTGACAAGGATTAGAACATTGTGGGGGAAGCTTTGTCCTGCTTGAGTGTTCCAGAAAGCAAAAACATCAGGAGATATTTCTAATGTAAGAACTTTAATCAATACTAAGAGTTAACATTCATGACCTAGCAGTAGAATATACTGCAAATAGACAGGGGAAAAATGTTTATTGTTGGTAAGATGTACATATATTTCCTCCATGCTGTGTTTATAATATAAAAATCCAAACCGTACTTTTCTATCTTTCTCTACAAATTAGTATAAAGGTCAACTTCAGTCCTGTTGATATTGATTATTGCCACTCTCTTTAATTCTCAGTGAAAATAGAAACTGTCAAGAATATAATCAACCAGCTTCCCTCTCAACCATTTAAACTTACTTAAGCCAGACATGCTCACTCTTGTCCATTGTTAACCCTTCTACTTGTGTGATTGCCCTAGTCCCTCAACTCCCTATGACCACATCCCATTATTTAATCCTCTTCTTTTTCCATAGTTGTTACTTCTCAACAATAGTTGTTCTTTTTCAACAATCTCCTTTCTCCTACCCAATTACTGAGTTTTTTGTTTGTTTATTTTTGTATTTGTCTAAATTGAGAAATGGGAAGGCAGAGAGACAGACTCCTGCATGCGCCAACCAGGATCCACCTGGAAAGCCCACTAGGGGGCAATGCTCTACCCATCTGGAGCATTGCAACTGGAGCCATTCTAGTGCCTGAGGTGGAGGCCATGGAGCCATCCTCAGAGCCTGGGCCAACTTTGCCCCAATGGAGCCCTGGCTGTGGGAAGAGAGATAAATAGAAAGGAAAGGGGGAGAGGTAGATAAGCAGATGGTTGCTTCTCCTGGCTGGGAATCAAACCTAGGACATCCACATGCCAGGCCAATGCTGCACGACTGAGCCAACTGGCCATGACCCCAATCACTGAGTTTTACTCATCCTAAAAAAATAATATTTCCTCAATCCTATTTTCAACTAACTACTACTCTATCTCCCTCATTCCATTTACTGCCCAAATTCTTGAATAAGTGTCTATATTGTCACATACTTCTCTTCCCAGGCATATACAAGGCATTGAATTTTAGCTTCTGCCCCTACCACTTAAAGAAATGCTCAGGTAGCTACTGTCACTGTTATTTATGATTACCATAACAATGGCTGTGCAGCCTCTGTTGTGCTCCTCAGCTACATCTCACACTGAGCATCCAGAGTGAGCATTCTAAAACACTAATGTAACCCTGTCCTGTGCCTTCAGAATAAATGCCAGACTTCTGAACTTGATCTAGTATCTGACTTATCTTTTTCCTTCATCTTCATCTTTTGCCATTCCTTATTTCAGCTAAAAAGAACCACTTTTGGTTTCTTGAACAGACCATGCCCTCACCTCTGTCTCTTTGAATGTATTCGTTCTGTTGTCTGAAATATCTGCCTCAACCAACCAGCTTTCAGCAATAGAGCATGGCTAAGAGCTTTCTTTTTTCTCTTTTAAATTGAAATAATCTAGAGATCTAGAGTACTGTCACTTAGATTACTTTAAACTCTATAAATGACAGCAATCTTTTCTCTGCACCAGCCCTGCAAAACCTACAAATTCTACTAAAAATATCCTAAATTTTGAATTAAAAACTTGCTAGTACCTCTTTACATTCTATTATATATATAGTGTCTATATGTCAATATATTACTAGTAAAAGAACAACTTGAGTTTTTAAAAAAGCCTTAAACTTATAATTCCACACTGTTTTCCACAGTGGCTGCACAAGTCTGCATTACCAGCAGCAGTGCAGGAGGGTTCCCTTTTCTCCACACCCTCAACAGCACTTATTATATGTTGTTTGTTAATGAGCACCATTCTGACAGGTGTGAGGTGGTATCTCATTGTGGTTTTAATTTGCATTTTTCTGATGATTAGTGACGTTGAACACTTTTTCATATGCCTATTGGCCATCTGTATGTACTCTTTGGAGAAGTGTCTATTCAGTTCTTTTGCCCATTTTTTAATTGGATTGTTTACCTTCCTGGTGTTGAGTTTTAGAAGTTCTTTATAAATTTTTGTTATTAACCCCTTATCAGACATATTGTCGAATATGTTCTCCCACTGTGTGGGTTGTCTTTTTATTTTGTTCATGGTGTCTTTTGCTGTGTAAAAGCTTGTTAGTTTGATATAGTCCCATTTCTTCATCCTGTCCTTTATTTCACTTGCCTGTGGAAATAAATCAGCAAAAATATTGCTGTTAGAGATGTCGGAGAGCTTACTGTCTATGTTTTCTTCTAAGATGCTTATGGTTTTACGGCTTACATTTAAGTCTTTTATCTATTTTGAGTTTATTTTTGTGAATAGTGTAAGTCGTGGTCTAGTTTAATTTTTTTTCATGTACCTGTCCAATATTCCCAACACCATTTATTAAAGAGACTGTCTTTACTCCACTGTATGCTCTTACTTCCTTTGTCAAATATCAATTGACCATAAAGGCATGGGTTTACTTCTGGGTTTTCTGTTCTGTTTCTTTGATCTGTATGCCTGTTCTTATGTCAGTACCAAGCTGTTTTGAGTACAATGGCCTTGTACTATAACTTGATATCAAGAAGTGCAATGCCACCCACTTTATTATTCTTTTTTAAGATTGATGAGGCTATTTGTATTCTTTTGTGGTTCCATATAAATTTTGGAATATTTTTTCTATATCTTTGTAGTATGCCATTGGTATTTTAATAGGAATTGCATTGAATTTATAGATTGCTTTGGATAATAGAGACATTTTAATGATGTTTATTCTTCCTATCCATGAGCATGGTATATGCTTCTACTTGTTTGTATCTTCCTTGATTACTTTTATCAATGTCTTATAATTTTCTGTGTACAAGTCTTTTACCTTCTTGGATAAATTTATTCCTTGGTACTTTTTTTTTAATTCTTTTTTTTTATTATTAAATTTAATGCAGTGACATTGATAAATCAGGGTACATATGTTGAGAGAAAATATCTCTAGATTATTTTGACATTTGATTGTGCTGTATACCCCTCCCCCAAAGTTAAATTGTCTTCTGTCACCTTCTATCTGGTTTTCTTTGTGCCCCTCCCCTCCCCTAACCCCTCTCTCCTTCTTCACCCCCTCCCCCCTCCCCCAACCTCCCGCCCCTGTTGCCATCACATTCTTGTTCATGTCTCTGAGTCTCATTTTTATGTCCCTTCTATGTATGGATTCATCTTAGTTTTTTTTTTTCTGATTTACTTATTTCACTCCATATAATGTTGTCAAGGTCCATCCATGTTATTGTAAATGATCCGATGTCATCATTTCTTATGGCTGAGTAGTATTCCATAGTATATATGTACCAAAGCTTTTTAATCCACTCGTCCTCTGACGGACACTTGGGCTTTTTATTTTTGTTGTTGTTGTTGCAATAGTGAAGGGGATTGTTTCCTTAATTTCTCTTTCAGACAGTTTATTCTTGGTGTTTAAAAATGTCACTATTTCTGAATATTAGTTTTATATCCTGCCACCTTGCTGAATTCATTTATTCAGATCTAGTAGTTTTTTGACTGAGACTTTAGGGTTTTCCATGGACAGTATCATATCATCAGCAAATACTGATAGTTTTATTTTTTCTTTTCCGATTTGGATACCTTTTCTTCTTGTCTGATTGCTGTGGCTAGGACTTCCAGAACTATGTTGAATAAGTGGTGAAAGCGGGTACCCCTGACTTGTTCCTGATTTTAAAAGGACTGCTTTTAATTTTGCCCATTGAGTATGATGTTGGTCAGGGGTTTGTCATAGATGGCCTTTAACATGTTGAAGTATGTTCCTTGTATTCCCACTTTGCTGAGAGTTTTGGTCATAAGTGGGTGCTGGATTTTATCAAATGCTTCTTCTGCATGTATTGATATTATCATGTGATTTTTATCCTTCCTTTGTTTATGTGATAAATTACATTTATTGATTTGAAAATATTGTACCAGCCTCACCTCCCCAGAATAAATCCCACTTGATCATGATATATGACTTTTTTCATGTATTGCTGGATCTGGTTTGCTAATATTTTGTTGAGAATTTTAGCATCTAAGTTCATCAGGGATATTGGCCTATAGTTTCTTTCTTTGTAGTATCTTTACCTGGTCTTCAGAATGAGAATTACAATTGCCTCATAAAGGGAGCATGGAAGTCTTCCTTCCTCTTATATTTTTGGAAATAGCTTGAGAAGAACAGGTGTTATTTCTTCTTTGAATATTTGGTAAAAATTTGCCTGTTTTTTAGCCATCTGGTCCAAGACTTTGGTTTGCTGGAAGTTTTTTGATAACTGTTTGAATTTCATTTGTTGTAATCAATCTGTTTAGGTTTTCTGATTCTTCTAGATTGAGTTTTGGAAGATTGTATGTTTCTAGAAATTTATCCATTTCACCTAGGTCCCTGGTTGGCAAACTGTGGCTCGTGAGCCATATGCAGCTCTTTGGCCCCTTGAGTGTGGCTCTTCCACAAAATACCAGGTGCAGCCACTACCTCAATATGGAATATACCTAACTATATAGTTTAAGTTTAAACACTTTGTCTCTCAAAAGAAATTTCAATCACTGTACTGTTGATATTTCGCTCTGTTGACTAATGAGTTTGCCAACCACTGGCCTAGGTTGTCCCATGTTTTGGCATTCAGATCCTCATAGTATTTTCTTACAATCCTTTGTATTTCTGTGGTGTCAGTTGTTACTTCTCCACTTTCATTTCTAATTTTATTTGAGTCCTCTCTTTTTTTTATGAATCTGGTTAAAGTTTGATCAATCTTGTTTACCTTTTCAAGGAACCAACTCTTAGTTTCATTAATCTTCTCTATTTTTTTTTTTTTTTTTTTTTTTAGCCTCTAGGTCATTATTTCCACTCTGATCTTTATTATTTCCTTACTTCTACTTCCTCTAGGCTTTATTTCTTGGTCTTCTTCTAGTTATTTTAGGTGAAGAATTAAGTTGTTTATTTGAGGTTTTTCTTGCTTCTTAAGGTATGCCTGTAAAGCTATGAACTTCCCTCTCAGGATTGCTTTTGCTATGTCCCATTAGTTTTGAGTTGTTGTTTGTTCATTTTTATTTTTTTTTTCAAGGAAAATTTTGATTTTTTTCCTTGATCTCATTGTTAACCCATTCATTGTTTAATAACATGCTATTTAGCCTCCAAGTGTTTGAATGTTTCAGTTTTTCTATTGTAATTGATTTCTAGTTTCATGCTATTGTGATAAGATTCTTTATATTATTTCAGTCTTCTTAAATTTGAGACTCATTTTGTGTCCTAACATGTAGTCTATCCTAGAGAATGTACCATGAGCACTTGAAAAGAATGTATATTCTGTTGCTTTGGGGTGAAAAGTTCTAAAGATATCTATTAAATCCAGTTGATCTAGTGTGTCATTTAAGGCCACTGTTCTTTTGTTAAGTTCTGTCTGGAGGATCTATCCATTGATGTTAGTGGGGTATTAAAATCCCCTACTATTATAGTATTGCTGTTGATCTCACCCTTTATGTCCATTAAAATCTGGTTTATATATTTAGGTGCTTCTATATTAGGCAAATTGATACTTACAATGGTTATATCCTTTTGTTGGATTGCTTCCATTATCATTATGTAATGACCTTCTTTATCTCTTACTATAGCCTTTGTTTTAAAGTCTATTTTGTCAAATATAAGTATTGCTACCCCAGCTTTTTTTTCATTTCCATTTGCATGAAATACTTTTTCCATCTCTTCAGTTTCAGTCTATGTGTATCTTTTATTCTGAGGTGAGTCTCTTGTAGACAGCATATGTATGGGTCCTGTTTTCTTATCCATGCAGCTACCCTATGTCTTTTGATTGGAGCATTTAATCTATTTACATTTAAGGTTATTATTGATATGTAGTTGTTCATTGCCATTTTATTCTTTAAATCTATAATCCTCTTTTTCTTGAGGGTATTTTTCTTTGCTCTTTTTACAGCAGGTCCCATAACATTTCTTCACATTCTTGTAATGAATTCCTTGAGTTTATTTTCATCTGGGAAGCTATTTATTTCCCCTTCAATTTTAAGTGATGGCCTTGTTGGATAAAGAAGTCTTGGTTTTAGGTTCTTGTTTTACAACATTTGGAATATTTCTTGCCAGTCCCTTCTGGCCTCAAGTGTATATGTTGAGAAGTTGGATGTCATCCTTATAGGAGCTCCTCTGTAGGTAATTAACTGCTTTTCTCTTACAGCTTTTAGTATTCTAAAATTTAGTATTTAGAATTGTATCTTAACTTTGGCACTTTAATTATGATGTGTCTTGGTGTAGGCCTCCTTGGGTTCCTATTTATTGGGACTCTGTGCTTCTTGAACTTGTGTGACCTTTTCCTTCATAAATTTAGGAAAATTTTCAGCTATAATTTTTTCAAACAAGTTTTCTATCCCTTGTTTATCCTCTTCTTTAGGAACCCCTATGATGCAGAAGGTTTTCTCTTCGTGTTGTCTCAGAGCTCTCTTAGAGTTTCCTCAGACTTTTTGAACCTTTTTTCTTTTTGCGATTCTGCTTCCATGTTTTCGCTTATCTTGTCCTCTAAGTCACTGATTCGATCATCTGCTTCATCCAGCCTATTAATTCCTTCTAGTACAGTCTGATATTTATTTGTCATTTCTGACTGGTTCTTTTTTATGATTTCAATGTCCTTTTTGATGCTTGCTATCTCTTTATTTAGGTGCTCATTATGTCCATCCATTGTTGCTCTAAGATCCTTGAGTATCCTAAAAATCATTGTTTTAAACTCTGCATTTGGTAGTTTGATTACTTCCATCTCATTCAGTTCTTTTTCTGGGAATTTCTCTTATTGATTCATTTGGGTTACATTCTCAGTCTGCCCATTTTGTCTGCATGTTAAATAGTGATGTCTGACTTTGAAATTTTTGTAGGGTTTTTATGAAGAAGATGGGCTCAGTGGTACTGTCTTCCAGGCCACTTGTTTTCCTTGTTCTAGGAATGCTTCCTGTAGGTACTATTTTCCCCTCTTGTTGCATGTGCATATTAGATGCATTTGGTCCTTTCATGGGTATGGTTATCCCTTTAGGCTGGTTGACTCTAAGGGTCAACCTTGATCATATGTATTACAGTGTGCAATGTCTGTCCTGTTGGGTGTATTTATTCTCCACAGTGTCTGGTGCCTGCTAGATTCCACATTTGGGTGTGCTGCTTGGGTAGGTAGTTGAGTCTAGGGTTGGTGCCATCTGCCCCCACTACCAGTAGTGTTGGCTCTAACTCTTCTTGGGTTGACTTCAGCTGTTGTTTGTAACCTGCTGTGGGCCACCTGTGTGCAGCTACTGCTCTTTTTGCTGTTTGTGTCTGTGTTTTCTGTGCCTGGGTAGTGCAAGAGGGGCCAACCTTTGTTTAAGTATCAACTTCCTCCTGCTTGAAGATGACAGCAGTTCTGTAAAAGCCCCAAGCTCTGTAAGATTTGTCTCCACTTTTCAGCTGCACCTCCTCCTCTTGCAGCTGCCTGATCTTCCCACAAAGTCTTTTGTAGTAAGACTGTAGTGTGGATTCATATTGGCCTCGCCCAACCAGCCCCTCTACAAGTTTCACGCTTGGTGGGTTAGGGCAGCTGAGGTTGGGAATACAACATTTGTGGGATCTCCTACTTCAGGGGTCTCTTGGTCAGGAGCTCAGTATGAGGAATGTGGCCCCTACTCCAGAGCACGATCCCTCAGCCACTGATGAATACTCAAATTTTATTTCTTCCCAACAAAGTGAGCAGCAGGGTCGGAAAAAGTGTGGCTAACAGTCCCCTCTGCAGAAGTTCTTTTGGTTGGTGAGATGCTGGTCTAAGGGAGGAAGACTAAGAGAGTCCTTTCCTGGGGCTGACTGTGCCCCTCTCAAAGAAGGCTAAGCACCTTGACTAGATCCAACAATAGACTCACAGAAACCCACAGGTTAAATGTCCATGTTCCAAGCCTCTCTCCCTTACCCCTGTGGAATCTAGCCTAGCGGGGCAGGATATCCAGCGCCCAGACCAGCTGACTATGAAGCTCCACCCTATCCAATGCAAATGAGCCGCTGTGCCAGTGCTGATTACAGAATGTGGAACACGCCTTAGCTAGGCCCAGTGTGAGGAGCTTTTTCTTAGGATACCACTCTAGCAAGGGTAGTTAGGTCCTGAACCAATGCTTTCCACAGCTTGCCAGCCCTGGCAAGCTGGATGTGTCAGCCATGGGCCTCCCTAGCAGGAACTCAGTTCAGACCAGTGGAAGACACTGCCCGTTATTGGCCCTAAAGAACCTTCTTAGAGCTACAAGCAATTCAGAGTTTGTGGCTGTCTCTGCTAGACCCAGGTATACATGAAAATACCAAGCTGCACTCCTAGGCTGGCTTTTACCCACTGTGGTCCTGAGGGAAAGTCTGCTCAAACAGCCAAGTTTCCCTGAGTCCTGCCACCTAATACCTCTGTCTCCTGGCTGCTTATTGGGCTCAGCTGCTGAAAAAATCTCTGCTAGAGTCTAGAGCAGGCATCCCCAAACTACGGCCTGTGGGCCGCATGCAGCCCCCTGAGGCCATTTATCCAGCCCCCACCACACTTCCAGAAGGGGCACCTCTTTTATTGGTGGTCAGTGAGAGGAGCACTGTATGTGATGGCCCTCCAACGGTCTAAGGGACAGTAAACTGGCCCCCTGTGTAAAAACTCTACCCCTGGTAGAGCCTGTGGCAATTCAGGGATTAGGAAGGGTGGTGGGTGTGGCTCCATCCCTTGGCCCCAGGTGTCAGTCTGTCCAGATTTTTTCACAGACCTCAGTGGGGTGTGGCCCCAGGAGTCTGGTGGGTGAGAGGTGCAGTCTGCCTGCCCTCTGGACAGTTTCTACTGAGTCTCCCTTGAGGTGGAATTATTAGTCTTAGACTCAGGAGCATATGGAGAATAGCTGCAGTCTCAACACCAGAAAACTGGGTCACTGACACACACCCCTGCTTCTACTTCCTGGCCTCAGAATGACCCATTGCCATCCCTGGGGTGAGAAAGACCCCCGAGGGTGGGGCAGCTGCTTTTTCCCAGGCTGATGACACTCAGAGGGGATTGCTCCACCCAAGAAAGATGGCAACTGCAGTATTGGAGAATGACTCAGCACAGGGGTTCTGGTGGCCATTCCCCACAGTGTCTCTCCCTGGGCCTTGAACTTTATACTCTCCTCCTGCAACTCCAGTCCTCTCAGCTCTCCCCCACCAGAGCCCCAGGTAAGTGGCTGTAAATGAGGCTTTCTGTGCGGGCCCTTTCAGATGGAGTCTTCGTCTGAGATCTCTGTCTCTTTCTCACAGACAGAAACCTGGCTCTATTCACAGCTAAATGCTGTCTGGGCACCTCTTCTAGGCTCTGGGGCTCTAGGCTTGGGCTCCAGGCCTGGGGCTGAGCACCTACACCTCTCAGGGCAACCCACCCCCCACTGAGAGTCCCTCCAGACCCTCAGCCACTGCTCACTCCTGGGAGTGGGGCAGCCCTTTTCTCTTCTCTGCCCTTCCTACCAGTTTCAGTGTGGCTTCTTCTGTGACTTTTGGTTATAGATTCCTCTTAGGTTAATCCAAATTTGGTTTTTCAAGATGATTTTTCTTAAATTAAGACGTAATCCAATTTGGTCCTGGGAGGTGGCAGCTGGAACATCTGCCTACTCCGTCACTATCTTCGTTTCCTAAGCTTTGTTCTTAAATGTGTAATAAACAACTCAACTGGTTGATAACTTATTTTTGTATTTTTATCAAAACATATCAATAACATAAGTAAAAACTACATGAGAAATTCCACTTATAAAAATAAAAACTACTGATAGAATTTTATTGCCATCAGTTGCTTTTCGTTAATTACAAATTTTAGCTTGCTTTCTGAGATGTTTGGCGAAGAATTGAAGAATGATGCTGTGACTCATCAAACATATATGTATGTCTATCTATATCTGTTCTGTATTTATATCTATATCGATGTATTTAGGAATTCCAGCAAAACGTCTAAAAATCTTAATGATATACATTCTAATAAATAAAGATGATCACTTTCGGGTATCACATTGATTTTTTTTTACCTTGATTAACAGCTTAACCATTGAAGTATCACCTTCGTGGAAGAGCCACTTACTTTCAAAAGGGAACACATTTCATGTCCTCTTCCTTAGTTAAGTCAGTCAACAGATTTTAACTGAATTCCTATTCTGTGCAAAACAAAATGATTTGTGGAGGCACAAACCACTGACAAAAATATTCCTGTCTTGTGTAGTTATGGTCTGGGGAGAGAAGGACATGATTCATATTCATAAAAAGCCATTACCATGATGCCATATAGGTATTAAAATAATTATATCAATCATAATTAAGTTTAGTGCATAGAAGTGGAGATTGATGGGAAGGAAATTATGTCATCAATTATAAACACTAAAATTTCTTACCAAAAATTTTTATAAAAATGATTTCCATGTTACCTAGAACTGACTGCTGATGGGTCAATAATACAGTAGGTAATAGCTGATCTGTGAAGGGTATTTCAGGAGGATCTGGGAAAACAGAGGCTAATCTGAAAGTTCAAATCAATAATAACAATAACAATAATATGAACAGCTAACATTCACCTAACTTGTGGCCGGACACTATGACATGGCCCATGCATGGATCATAAAAGGAGAAAATACTTTTACTATCTCCAGACGAGAATCTGAGCCATAAAGCAGTCAAGTTCTTCGCCCAAAGCCATACTATCAATATGTTTCCTACATCATCTCCACTTCCAACCTCCTGTCTTTATTAGCTTTATTGTCTCAATGGTTTGTAATAATCAGGGCCCAGCAATTCAGCTGGAGTCAAGAAGCCTTATCAAATACAAATCAACATGGTTAGAATGGATCAGAGGTATGAAGATCAAAACTAAGGACCCCAGGCAGTTAAAGGACTATAGCAAGAGGTCAGGATGACGAATAGTTTTTAAATTGGGGGAAAATTGCCTGCCAGTAAGTATCTAGAGCCAGGGCAAGGAGACTGAATAAAAGGGGGTTAATTACGGCAGGCTTGGGAGTATTGAGGAGGGGTTCCCTGCCTCCAGGCACTCTCAGTGCTAAAGCCTGAGGACAAGACACTGCACTCAACCCCATGCTCATGGCCACAGCTGAGCTGCCTTCCTCCCTTGCCCCCAAGGTGTTGATCAGCATTGGGCTGCCCTGCTAATATTTATCACTATGCTGCTGATCTTGCTGCTGCTGGTGGTGTGCAGCTAGTAGTTTAAATTGAATCTTTTTTTTTTTAATCTAAATTCAAATTTTTGTGAGAACTGGTTGGGATGCAGGATCCTAGCAGGGAACCCCAAATCTTTAAGATCTGAAACAGCAGAGGAGTCTTCATGCACTCCATGCAGGGTCAGATCAGCTCTCAAAAGGAGGGCACAAGAGATGAGAGCAGCACCCCAGACTCCATCTTTTCTTCATAAGGAAAATAAAGAAAGGAGCTTGGCAGTTAGTGGCTCAGTTGTTAAAGTAACTGAAAGACAGACTCAAGAACGTTTGGATTTGGATTTGAGGTCCATACATTAAAAAAAGACTCATATATGATAAATAAATGACTGAAAGAACTAAAGATAGTTTGGTATGGATCAAACTTTCTGTGTCCAGGACCCTGATAAAAAGATCGGGCTGCCTCAGCCAGCATATCTCTATAAGTTTCTAGTTTCTTCTAATAAATTTCTGAGTTTTGTTTAGCCCGTTACCTGACAGGAGTAGAGGTGAACGAGGCAGACTGTGAACACAGACTGTCTGGGTCCAGTCCCGCCTCTATTCCTTACAAGCTATGGGTAAGTTCAGGTAACTTACTGAACCTTTCTGAGCCTCAATGTACTCATCTACAAAAAAGGATGATAATAATAGTGCCTACATCATAGAGATATTATGTGGATTAAATGACTTGTCAAATTGTTAGACTAGTACCTAGCATTTGATTAGTACCTCAGAAGTTTAGACTTTTTGTTTTTTAAAAAAAATTCCCTGTTTTTTTTTAATCGAAAGCCTGGCACATACCCGACTCCTCTCTTTCCTCAGCCCACTGCCCCCATCCAACAGGAACTGCCAATTCTGCCTCCTAAGCAGAACCTGACCCCATCTACTTCCAACTTGGTGTTCTTACTTGACTCCAGTATCAGCTTTCTCAGCCAGGTCTGTAACCCAGCCTAGACCCCTGTCGGTGTGAATCTCAGTTTCAGACTCTCGTATGTAATAGAGATTACACTATTTTCCATGGCTCAATCTAATTACTACTTTGAAACCATACTGAACCTCCACGATAGCAAGAAATTTAAGCACGCTATTTTGGGAGGTTCAGGGTCTTCCACAGGGTCGAGTCATCCTGTAGGGCAGGGACAAAAGAGAATCGGTCCTCGGTCCACACCGGTGTCCCGGGTGCATCCATGGCTACAATGCGCATTGTTCTGTGGACTTTGGTCCGTGGCTCACTTGTGTACAGAAATCTTTTCAAGGCTGCCTGGTATCATCCTTTTCCCTGCAAGACACAGCCATGTTCTTGCTGGAGTGTTGCCTCTCCTCCAAGCAGCCTCTCGAAGGGACCTGTTTTCTATGAGCCAGAGCTTAGACCCTCTTTTCTCACACTTAATTCTCTCTTCTCTCTCTTTTCTCCTCTCTTCCTCTCTTGCCTCTCACTTCCTTGCCCTCTTGCCTTGCATTCATATCCAAAACAGTTCCCCTACATCCCTTTTCTGTCACTTGTCTCACACACACTCTAAATTGTCCTAAGGCAATTTTGGATCAGAAAAGCCAGCAAGAACATTTCTATTTTTCACCCGGCCATATTCCTTCCGCAAGGCAATGAGCCGAGAGTCTGCAGCCTGCTTAAATGGAGAAAGGAGAAGGAATGAAAGGGAGAAAAAATAGCGTAACATCTGAAATATCGTATTACCACACACTCAATACACAGAAATAAGCCAAGTAGACTGACTGCAAGACCTACAGCACTGACGGAATTATGCTATATTTCTGTTTACACAGTTCCACTAGCTTCTAATGATGTTGAGCATCACATCTAAACTTCAGACCTAGTGTGCAAGCTTAGACAAGTTAGCACAGCCTCAGCCTTTCCACCCTCCTTTCCTGTCACTCCCTCCCTCTCCCCCGTTATTGGGCCACATTAAACTTCTTTTCCTTTTGAGAAAAAATGTACTGGCCTTTCAGATCTAAAAAACAGTCTTTGGTAGTATTTGCACTTAAGATTCATGTACCCTGTACAAAACAAAAACCCAAAATGAAGCAACTATTCTCTAGATCTTTGTTGATCTTTCTAGAGTACATGTAGCTATTGAGCACTTGCAGTGTAACTAATCTGAATTGAAATGGCTATAATTTAAGGTTCCTAAGACTTAGCATCAAAAATATATAAAAATCTCATTAATAACTTTTTTTTATTAATTTTTTTTATTTATTCATTTTAGAGAGGAGAGGGAGAGACAGAGAGAGAGATAGAGGAGAGACAGAGTGAGAGAAGGGGGGGAGGAGCTGGAAGCATCAACTCCCATATGTGCCTTGACCAGGCAAGCCCAGGGTTTTGAACCGGCAACCTCAGCATTTCCAGGTCGACGCTTTATCCACTGCGCCACCACAGGTCAGGCACTTGAGCACATTAAAATAATATTTTGGTTCTATTGGATTAAATAATATAGATAATTAAAATGTTTTTCACCTGTTTCTTTTTTACTTTTTATTTTTATTTTTTATTTTTTTTACTGAAGCAGAGAGAGAGTCAGAGAGAGGGACAGACAGACAGGAATGGAGAGAGATGAGAAGCATCAATCATTACTTTTTCATTGCGCATTGCAACACCTTAGTTGTTCATTGATTGCTTTCTCATATGTGCCTTGACTGCGGGCCTTCAGCAGACCAAGTAACCCCTTGCTGGAGCCAGCGACCTTGGGTCCAAGCTGGTGAGTCTTGCTCAAACCAGATGAGCCCGCACTCAAGCTGGTGACCTCGGGGTCTCGAACCTGGGTCCTTCCGCATCCCAGTCTGATGCTTTATCCACTGCGCCACCACCTGGTCAGGCCTTTTTTACTTTTTTAATGTGTATACCAGAAAATTTTAAATTGCATATGTGGCTGGCTTGCATTATATTTCTATTGAATCTGCTCCAGATTGTGACATTGATAGAGAACAGCCTGAAACATGAAAGCTTAGAGGAAAGGATTGCAAATGTACCCAGTCCTATCCTCTGCAGACCCAAAGATGATGGTGCTTTAATGTAAGCCTCTCAGGATCAGCCTTTAGTTGGATTGACTTTATAGGCAGATTATATTTTTCCAAAAGAAAGTATTCCTTACCATATCTGAACACATTCTGCTCACAGCCTCTTAGCATACTGAAATTTTGATTAAGAATTCTAGGTATCCTTGCAATTATCCTTAAATAATACAGTTTTCTCTTGCAATCATCTAGAACTTACACTCATTGCCCTCAGCAGATGTTCAAGAAACTTTGAAGCAATTATTGGTAACCCTGCTTTGACTCCCCTGAATTCTGCATTCCCCATGCCCCGGTGTACAGCTTGTATTTTGTGGGTCACCATAATTTCACACTCAGGCAGTCAGCTGAGGGAGGAACAGGGCCACCTTAACCTGTGGTTATTGAAAAATTTTTGATGGGCTAAATTTATACAAAACTGAATCTGCGCATTAACTCTCAAATCTCTGCAGGTTGACTAAGAAGCAGCCACTTAAGCAATAATCTGCATAAAGGCACAGAGGGACTCACAGTGTTAGAACAGAAACAGATTTTTTAAAACAATCTAAGCAGCTCTCTTGTTTTACAAATAGTGGAATATCTAGAGTAATTAAACCGATTATCAGTCAGAAACAAGATTACAGTTAGAACCCATGACTCCTAACTCATTCAGCCAACAATTCTTTGCCGTGCTACTCACATGTGCTAGGTACTCTTCAGTTACATGCTTTTCTGTTATAAAAGAAAACTCAATGAAAAATTAGTTTAAAGAATGAAGCTCATTTATTACTATTAACTGAAATCTGGCTGGCTTCAGGCAATTCTTGACCAGTACTCAAATCAATGACTGTCTCTGGTCCTCTGTGCCACGTCAGTGTTGGCTTGGTTCTGGTCAGCCTCCTCCATTATTGTCATAATACAACAACTCAGCAGCTCCTGGGGTTATATGTTTTCAGGTATAAATATAGCACAAACAATAGTCCACTTTGCTCTTAAGATAAAAACAATAAAAAAAATCAACAACAGAATAAAAGACGCTCGGAATTGCTTCTTGCAGCTGATTACCCAAGCTGGGTCATATAGTCAGCATTGAATCGGTGTGGCCTACAGATGGGACTTACTGACTGTCTTAAAGCCAATCAGGGGCCACTCCCAGAGCCAAGACTGGTGTCAAATTTATCCAAAATACCTGGTGAGAATTTTAAGGTACTATTAGGATGAAGAAATGGGAAAATAAACTATGGAAAGCAACGCAAAATTTAAGCAATCTTTTCTTCCAGGTCCTCACGGTTGAGCTTTACAATAACCTAATTGTTTCTACTTTCTGCTACATGAAGTCTTAGGAGTTCCTTAGCTGTATCTCAGGGTTTGAGGGTGTCTGCAGTCCCAGAACCCTCAGCATCATACTTCTGACTTCAAACAGAGCTAGTCCTGTTTTGTCTGTTTTACATGTTAGGGTTCTGTATAAGATTTTTCTTTGATTCAAAAGTTTATTCCTTTTCTCATGGTGCCTCTTCCAGTGCTAATTGAATGGAATCAGAATGCCATAAAGGCATTTCATGGAACTTAGGCCTTAACGCAAAAATTCCATTCCACAGGCTCTTTCCTCATGCTTCTGATATTTTGCTGATAATAGTCATTTCATAGACATTCTTCCCATTCCCTGCTCCATTTACTCTCTCAAAACCCTTGAGAAAGATTTCTACCTCTCTAACCCTTGTGAATACTCAACTTTCCAGTCACAGGTACACAAGTAATATTCATAACAGATGACTAAATCTGCCGATGAATTCCACTATACAGATATGCTATGACTGCCCTTCCAATTATCCACTTGCTTACCTAGAAGGAAGTTAAACCTTAGAGTTTGAAAATTAATGCTTGAAGCAACAAAAGGCCAAATTTCAACCCAAAAGAAGTCAAAATGTCCCTTACTTCATGCTGTATTTTGCAATATTTTTGTTATAATCATGTACTTGGTGAACTCTTCTCTTTCTTTGCTAAATTTTAATTTCCTAGTTAATAGTCTAGTCAATGAAATGTAAAATTTGAAAATAGATCAAATTCATTGTTGGTTCTGAAAAGATTCAAATTTTAACAGTGCATTTATTTATATTCAGTTTACTTCTGCCCCTTTTCATCATAATCATGTATTTGGTCCATGAGATTTATTCTGAAAAAAAAAAAAATTTCTGAGAAGCAGTTAGAGGACTCAAAATATTTCCTGAAATTCAGTCTTAAACAATGAGTATAATTCATATCATAAGCTTTTGTGGAAGGTACTTTTATATAAATAATGGTATATCTCCACTTAAAAATTGAATAAGAATCATGAAAATAAATAAGAATAGTTATTTTAGATTCATATTGGCTTATTTTTTATCATTTATCTTTGCTTTTTATTTGGTATAATATCTTTCTTTGAGTTCTTTGGAAATATATTTCTTGGAAATTATTGTGCACGGAATATGGAGAAGTGTTTGGAAACAATAGCTATAAGGAAACGAGCAAAGCAGGATAGACAGAGGGAGAGCTTCATCTATGAGCTACTACAACAGAGGCCGCAGATTACCATAAGGCAAGGGTCCCAGACTTTGTATGTCACATTGACCAGTCACTAGATACTATGCCTGGAGAGGGGTATACTTGGGTAAGGCAGTTCCCTTCAGGCAAGGGCAATGCCAGGAGTGAGGCACAACTGCCAGTTAACTGCATCTCTACTCTTAGGGTGCCTCAGTTCTGAAGGGGGCACCACTACAGTATAATGTCCTCCCCATTACCCTCACCACCAGAAAGGAGCTTTGGGGTAGAATACCAGGTTTATCTAAGCAGTACCAAGGGTATCTGTTCTGTCTCATGCCTTATCTGCCACTCATAGAATATTTCTTAGAACTCTGAATGCATGATTGAGAAAAATAAAAGATTTCTGTTGACACAATTAAAGTACAAGTAATACATAGTCGATGAATAAGAAAAACATGTCAGAAGTTCCCCTGAGCCTAAAGGGTCAATTATTGATTACAAAACATGTGCTAAAAGAAAATTCATGATTTAAAAAGCATTGATACATGGCAATGAATTTCTAGATTACTTTTTAAGTAAGAAGAAAAGACAGGGAATCACAAGGAAATTATTTCACATACAGTCTTCCATTGGTTAAATGAGCTAGTTTTGACAAGACCCTGAAAACATGGCTTGCACTCTTATTTTCAGCAGGGACCACCAAAAGTATCGCCAAAGTCCTCATATAGCATATACACAAAAACTGTTAAAAAATTAATCAGGGTAGACACAAGATGGAATAAATAATACCTTCAGCCTAAAGATGCCGTTTGGGGACTGAAACAGCTCCTAATATGTTACAGGCCGTCCTTTGGATAGCACCATGTTAACTCAGACTTATGCATGTAGAAACCATGGAAAGTGAGGACTGTTTTATTAACTTTTATTTCAATTATTACAACTTTATTATTATACAAATTCTCCTCTTTTTAAAAAATTATTAATTTGAATCAGTCATTAGCTTCTTTTTAAGTATTTTTAAAATTAAAAATATATGTATTTTTTATTTTTCAACTAAACTTGATATTCAGTATATTTTATACAGATTCAGGTATACTGCATAGTAGTTAGACAATTATATAATTTACTAAGTGCTCCCCTGATAATTCTAATACCCACCTGACATCATACATAGTTATTATATTATTATTAATATAATCCCTATGCTGCACTTTATATCCCTGTGATTGTTTTGTAACTACTAATTTGTACCTTTTAATTCCTTCACCCTTTTCAGCCAGCCCTCCGACTACCTTCCCATCTGGAAACTCTCAGTTTTTTATCTGTATGTATTAATCTCTTTCTTTTCTTGTTAGTTCATTTATTTTGTTCTTTGGATTCAACATAAAATTGGTTAATAATGAAAATTTATAAAGAACTCATACAACTTAACACTAAGAAAACTGAACAATCTAATTTAAAAAAATGGGCAGAGGATTGAATAGATCCTTCTCCAAAGAAGACATACAGATGGCCAATAGACATATGAAAAGATAAGGTCAATAATCATCAGAGACATGCAAATTAAACCCACAAAGACATACCACAACACCTGTCAGAATGGCTATCATCAATATTATCAACAAACAAGTATTGGCAAGGACGTGGAGAAAAGGAAACCCTCCTGCACTGCAGGTGGGAACGCAGACTGGTGCAGCCCCTGTGAAAAGCAGTATGGCTTTTCCTCAAAACATTGAAAATAGAAATTTCTTATGACTCAGCAAATCCACTTCAGGGTATTTATCTGAAGAAATCCAGAACACTCATTTGAAAGGATATATGCATCCCTATGTTCACTGCAGCATTATTTACAATAGCCAAAATATGGAAACAACCTAAGTGTCCATCAATAGACAAATGGAGAAAGATGTGGTGCATGTACAGAATGGAATATTACTCAGCCATAAAAAATGACATCTTACATTTGTGATAACCTGTAAACCTAGGTTGTATACATCAGAGAAAGACAAATAGATACTAGCTTCTAGAGGAAGAGACCTTCTCTGGTTTTCCTTATTATTTTATCCCTACAGCCTAATGTAGTGCCTTGCCCTGTAGCAGGCATTCAGTGAATATTTGCTGAATGAATGGACCATCAACCAAATGAAGTAGCACACAGCAATCTGTTGACCACACACACCTCTCTCTCAGACTATCTGGTACATATCTACATTATTTGCTGGGTGAATTCTAAAAAACTAACAGAATTTTCTTTGGCAAACATAGTGCTTGCTTCTTATTTAGAGATGTATAGTTTCTATAGTAGATAATTATGCATATAATATTCTAATTAAAGATTATTTGCTCCTCTATTTTCAACTATTCACTAGCCGTCTAGTTCCAAAACAGATCACCATCTACATGAATATACACTTGGTAGAGCCCATACTGGATATTTCATATATTATAGTTTTTAATAAAATAAGTTTGGGCTTTTAAATTCAGTTACTAAAATAATTTTTCTCTTGATTTCAAAAGCAAATAATAAAAATTAAAGTTTCTTACTCTGCTCAGTGTTATTCATGCTCACATAGGTTGAGCTATCCAGTATACAGAAAAGGAAAAAAATGCAGATATTAAGTAAAGAATAGAAATGTAAATTTGGGCAGTATCAATATTCAAGGGCATTGGAAAACTGAGTAATGACTAGCAAAGTTCTTAACCCCAAGGAGTTTCTATATTTTTAACTATCAAACTTTTAAGCATGAGACAGTAATTTCATTACAAAATATGTCCCGATATTTTAGAATTGCCAAATTTGTAGTTTATAAACTGTTGTAGACACACTCTGGTGCTTTCTTCAAAGCCACAGTTCTCTGCCAGTTACCCTTGTTTCTTAGGCTAGACTCAGACCTCAAGTTAACTTTCTACTTTCCTTAGGTTTATCTCTTATTCTTGGTTTGTATTTGTCTCATTTCTCATAATATATACGGAGCTCTTGTTTTCATCACTATGGAACAAGTAGAAAATAGCCTTATATAATGGTGGCCGTAGAGTTAATGTTCTCATTACCCGTTCAAATTGACCATTGCAAAATTACAGACTACTCTCCCTGTAGTCTCTTGTGTTAAATTCATGAAAACTAAGGAACTACTTACTGTGCAGCAACAAGACAAAAAACAATAGAGAGTGGGAACTTGCAAAGATGAGAAACAACCCACAGTTGAATGAATTACCAAGTTCATGATGAAGGCAAAGGAAACAAAATTAAGGAAGAAATATATGAGAATGACTTTTATTTTGGTTAGGAACTCTGGTTAAAAGGAAAAGAAGATTTAAAAAGCAAATATTTTTGTTTAATCTATTCTTACTATTTTTATTTCCATTACCACAGTGAATGAAACAGGGTCATGGTAGAAGATTAAGGTTTACTTCATAATTAAAAGTTGTTGTAGGTTTTTTTAAATTTGTATTTTATTTGTTTTTATTTATCAGTACGATAAAAAAAACAGTCTCTCTTTATGTGAGTTCTTTTCAGTGATGACAAATTAGTAAATAATGCCCAGCCTTATATTCAGAAGTTGTATAAAATCTAAACAAACAAGGCAACAAAAAACTTGTTATTGAGTGGGAAGATGGCTTTTCCAGGACTCTTAAGACAACAAGAGGAAAGTGGTTTTTTCTCTCTTAATAGGAGCACTGCTGTATACAAGCTGCTTAAGCTTTCATAAAAGCCACTTTTAATTTCCCTTAGCTTAAGTGACTGGCAGACAAACTTTTATTGTCTACTAAAGCAGACATAAGTAGAAGAGCAAATTGCAGTAGGTCTGCTTTGAACATTGTTACTGAAGCCCTCTTGGTTGCACACTAATGTTTGCAACAAGTGCGTATAAGTGTTCAATGGGTTACAAATCACAGCTACGTCTATTCTCACTTGAGATCCTCACAAAAATACTGTGACTTAAGCAGAGATGATATCTGACAAATTGCAAAACTTCTGTGGCTCAGGCCACACCCGCTAGTTTTCAGTTATTCCCTCTGGCAATCCATGGAATATTTCTGTGTGATGTTTCTCTTCAGCAGGAATCATGAAAATAATTCAGTGATGGACAAAGCACCCTTCCTCCAAAGTTAAACCAAGACACTTTATTAACAGAGATTGTAATACAGCACACATATCACGTATAATGTGTACAGACTGCTGAACGCCACTGACAATGCCCAGGCTAGGGCAGTTTGTAAAAATTCTTCTGTTTGCCTGCATACAAAGCATGAAGGGGCATGCTGCTACATCACATGGGAAGGCAAAAGTGGCTTTACAGTTGTTTGTATAGAAAAATAATACAATAATTAATAAATAAGAATAAACTCTGTGTTTTGTGTACTCACAACTATAAACCTACTTTATCCCACCACTGTATTTAAGTTGCATCTTCTAGGGGGTCATGAGACTTGACTAAAATAATTTTCCTGGGCTGTTTCCACAAAACTCCAATATTTATATCAGTATGACGCGCACAGTATCTTCCAGGAGATCTGGCTCTAGAATACTTTGCCTGGTTTGGACGTCGCACACATGCAGTTTCCTTTCCCATCTGTACGTGCGTAATGGTTGTCTCGTTTGTCTGTGGCTTCCACCAGTTATGGTCAGAGCCTAGGATTCTGAGAGTCCGCTCTTCGTACCAGGTTTGCTTATACTTTGCTTTGGAAACAAGGCCGCTCTCTCTGATTGCTATGTGTCAGGGCAATCTATCAGGTGCTTGCTTCCAAGCAGTCCACTGCTCTCCATGGTGTACCCTAAAATTGTGCTTCAGTTTCCTTGCAGGACTGTATCTGTTCTCGCAGCTTTGGCTGTCCCCACACCAGTTCTTCAAACCACATCTGCTCAGTTATACATTTAGCATCTATTCCCCTCACCTGTGGAGCTCTAGCGTGGCCATCTAGGCTAGTAGGCTGGATGCATACCAACACACTGTTGTTGATGATGATCCTGACTTGCCATTTAATGTCAGCATCATTCACGAGTACATGAGAAGACATAGGTAGAGCTTTTTAATCCATACCTGTTTCAGAGGTATGGGTTAGGCTGCACATTACTTCCCATTCTCTCTAAATCCTCATTTTATAAAATCAGAAGCATGATACTGTCTTGGTATTTTCTAATTTTTAGAAAAGCATATTTATCTTCTTAACCTAATTTTATTCTTATATTCATTCCTTGAAACCTTGGGCAAGACGCTACCTACATAGCATCAGCTATCAATTTTGTATTGTAACTTCAAGCCATACATTTCCAGTGCCTTTTTTTATATAGCCCTAGATAGCTCTTTTAATCTGAACAGTGTCTAAAACCTAGATGCCACCTTGTGATTTACGATGCCACCTTGTGATTCACTGGTCATATTGCTAGTGACAACTAGAATTGTCAGGCCAGTGCAGTTAACACCATGCATTTTCAAACTTCACAACTGAAAGCAATATATGGCATCATTTTGATCATGCATATACCTCTGCTGTCTCCTCCTCAAAATAACTTAGGATAGTAATGGAACAGCATACAAAGTGACCTTTCAAAGATTTAATTATTTTCTTAATCAAGCAGGCAGGAGGAGAGACAGACCTCAGCATGTGCCCTGACTGCAACTGCCTGAGTGGTTAGAGGGGAAGGAGGAGGACAGGGGGAGGGGGGCAGTGAGGGGGAGAGGGAGAGATGGGGAGGAGAGGGGGAGAAGCAGATGGGCACATCTCCTGTGTGCCCTGACCTGAATCGAACCTGGGACTTCTATATGTCAGGTTAATGCTCTACCACTGAGCCAACCAGCCAGGGCTTCAAAGATTTAATTTAAAAAGTCCCCACATATAGTCACTTCATTTGCTGAGTTTCTAGCATTTGACTGCACTGTACCTTGGGAAGCTCCTCTGCGGTTATAGCTGGTAAGGAGTGTAGTTTCTTCTGCTTTCCAGGAAAGTAACTAACTGTAAAAAAAACAAAGAGCTGTCTTTGTCAATTAGCAACTGCTTAAGCAGTCAGCCGCTGCTAACTGGCAAGAGCACAGCTTGGGGTGCAGGTCAACGTTTCCAGTGACTCTGGGCCAAATTTTAAATTTTCACGAAGAAAATACTATGCTCCAACATTTCAACTAACATTTATGTCTAAGCAATGTGCCAGACATTTTAATATTTACTGCCTTTCTAATCCTGAGAACAACCTATGAATCTTTATTATTTCTTCACGATATAAATCAAACAAATTAGTCTTTGGCTGGGTTAGTAACTGGTCAGTTACTATGCAGCTAGTCGGGGGTATGGCAGTGAGTAGCCCCATAGATCTCCTGTGCTCTCCCACTGCGATTCTGTTGCTTAGTCCCCTTTTTGTGTGAGCTCAGCACTGACAGGAGCTGTGGTACACAGAAGCCAGTCTCAGAGAGGTGGCATTATTTTAAAAAGAAAAAATAATTAATTAATTAAGTTAGATTCTCAACTTACATTTTTCAAATAGTGTAAACAGAAACCTGCAGGACTACTTGTTAAGGTCTCCTTTCCTTTTCTACCTGTGCTCCCTACAATCTTACTTTCTCTGAGTCTTCTTATTGAAAACTCCTTCACAAAAGGCTCCACGATCCTTGACCTTGTGCAGCTTCTCTGTCTTTTCAAAAGAACACTATTCTCCTAATCTTACCCTTTTACTTTTCTACCCATAATTCAAGTTTTCTCTCATTCTCAAGACTTTTATTCAGCATTTTAAAAAAAGCCCGAAGAACCCATAAAGCAGTAGAAGATCCCTGCCAGGAGCATGCTGAGGGCAAATTAGGAGATGACTGGAGGTAACAAAGCCAGTACCATTTTCACTCCTTTATCAGGACAGGTTACAAAGGCACTTAATAATAGACATGAGTGCTGAAAGAGGTCAAGACTTGGAGACATTGATAGTCTACTACAGTTGTTGGCCTATTTTCCTTCCATATCATCCTATCAAGAGTTAGATATTGCTCTGGTGGGTTGGCTCAGCGGTAGAGCATTGACCGGGCGTGTGAAAGTCCCAGGTTCGATTCTCAGCCAGGGCACACAACAGAAGTGCCCATCTGCTTCTCCACCCTTCCCCCTCTCCTTCCTCTTTATCTCTTTCCCTCCCACAGCCAAGGCTCCATTTGAGCAAAGTTGGTCGGGGCGCTGAGGATGGCTTTATGGCCTCTGCCTCAGGCACTAGAATGGCTCCTGCTGCAATAGAGCAATGCCCTGGATGGAAAGAGCATTGCCCCCTGGTGGGCATGTTGGGTGGATCCTGGTCGGTCACATGCGAGGGTCTGTCTGCCTCCATGCTTCTAACTTCAGAAAAATACAAAAAAAAATTTTTTAAATGTTAGATATTGTTCATTCTGGTAGTGTCAGCTCTAGATGCAGTCACCTTTCACTCATTCATTTATTCATTTATTCTCTCATCTTTCTTTTAATGCTAAATACTGAGTTCCTAGATAAGTGATATCTCCTATAAACACGTGTGAGTCACATATGGAATTTTGAATTTTCTA
Organism: Saccopteryx bilineata; assembly: GCF_036850765.1. Taxonomy (NCBI): domain Eukaryota; kingdom Metazoa; phylum Chordata; class Mammalia; order Chiroptera; family Emballonuridae; genus Saccopteryx; species Saccopteryx bilineata. The sequence continues at coordinate 11,094,420 of NC_089501.1, read as the reverse complement.
GTAACCACATTTTAAAAAGGTAAAAATAACAGATAAAATTAAATTTCATAGCCCTGGCTGGGTAGCTCGGTTGGTTAGAGTGTGGTCCTGATGCACAGAGGTTGCTGATTTGATCCCTGGTCAGGACACATACAGAAACAGGTTGATATTTCTCTCTATTTCTTTCTCTCTCCTGTCCTCTCTCACTAAAATCAATAAATTTAAAAAATGTAAGTAATATATTTTATTTAATCAAATATATATATTCAAAATATCATTTTGACATGGAATCAATATTAAAATTATTCATAAGATATTTTATATTTCTTTTTTTTTGTACTAAATCTTAAAAACCCAGTGGTATTTTTCACTTAAAGCACATTTCAGTGTGGACCAGTCACATTTCAAGTGCTAAAAAGCCATAAGTGACTGGTAGTGGCATTGTAGTTGTAGACTATTCATTGATCTTGGCGCTGAGGAGACCAGACACCTGCCTCATGGATCTTACAATCTAGAGGAAACATTTAATTAATTTAAATAGTGTATTCACTAGATATCTTTTTAAGACATTCATATTTTAATTGATATTTTTGGGGAACATTGTTGTGCTGATACAATGGACCTGGATCTTGTCACACCAGCATGCAGCAATGCCTCTCCTTGTTCTAGTAGTTCTCAGTTACACGGCCCCATGCAATCTCACCACCCGAGTTTAGTTGGCAACATTTCAACATGCCTTTTCAAAATCTCTTCTGAGGAGCTATCACTGAGCTCCCAAGAGAGGCAGCAAAGATTAGGTTTATGCAAAACCAATACAGTAAAGGAATATTACCTGAGACCTATTACCAGTAGATAAATTTCCACATGATGACTTTATCTAATAATGGCCCAGGATCCTTCATGATAGAAAATCTGAATAAAAATTTGTCTTTCTTAGGGCGTATCTGCTTTTTTAAAATTAAAGAAAAAAAAAAAAAGAAAGAAAGAAAAAAAACTTTGGGTGACTGTAGAAATAATGTATAATAAAAGTAGATAAAAGGGAGAATATTGTTTCTGAAGTAGTAGACGGAATAACAGAAGCCAAGAATGGAAGAAAGAAGGGAGAACAAAAGAAACATTGATGATGTTTATCTATCCTTGACCTGATTAAGGTTATAACTGCCTAAAAGAAAGTTTTGATATTTTCACACTGAACTGTCCAAATGAAGTTTATCAAAGAGGGTCATTTTTAGGAAGCAATTATTATCTACTGAAGTTGCAGATAATGCATCTTGGCAGGAATGGAGAGAAATTTTTCCGTCTAAAAAGAAAATCTGATTTTTAAAAATATATAGGTATAGCTGAAGAACCAAAGTTCTTTTAAACTCTATGAATTACCTCGTGATTTCTTCTCTTTGTTTTAAATCCTGTTCTGGTTGTTGCGTGCCTTTTCAGTGGTGATTCATTGCTCTGACCGTGTCATCCATTGATTTCAGAATCACTTTGGACAAATGCCTTTGTGCTTCCTTGTTCCTCTAGCACTTGGCAGGCTCCAGTAATGGCACTTGGAATAATGACACTTTCAGGGTACCCAGAGCACCTCTGACTTCTTCACGGGTGTAATCAGTACTCTCCTCCAAATAGCAGAGTTTAGGTAGTTTAGGGTGATATAGTAGAGAAAACAGCATTCTAAGCTCTGAGATGCTGCTTTTTCATGATATTGTTGAAAAGTACAGTTATACTCAGTGTTTTCATACTGACGCTTTGAGAAATGACTATAATTACATAGAGAAGAGAGTCCAGATTACATGGAGGGCTTTTTACACTCTAAATTACAAAAATATATTTGTGCTTCTACCCCAGTTTTTCATGAAGGATTTAAATCAGAATAGCAATATCAGTTTTATGTTTATTGACAGAGGCTCATTTCAATTGTTCCAAAGATTTTTCAACACTAGTAGACATCCACCAGATATCTTCTCTTCCCACCCCCACATCTGTCATGCCCGCACTTCATATAGAAACATTCAGGATAATTTTCTTTCACTGAGATATTTTCAGATGGGGATTAAAATAGAGTCAAGCAGAAGTAAACTAGTGGCAAATTAGTCCTTTATGAATGAAGAAAAGCAACTGTGATAGGATGGACATCACGAGGTCCACGCCTCCCCTCCCCTAGGTTCAGAAGGGTGCAGGGGCTTTCATTAAAGTGAGAGAGGAGGAGGGCTGGCACCAAACATCATTAACTCAAGCACAGGAAACTGCCCTGTACAAAGGAACAGGCTCCACTGAATAACTCTTAAAGTCACTTGGTAAAGAATAAAAAGTTGCAGGTAAAATGGGGAGTAAGGCATATGTGTGTATGTGTTTTCTGTGGTCAAAAGTTTAAGAATTGACTTCAAACAGTTTAAGCGGAAGTTAATGAATAAATTGTGTGGTTGCAAACTATCTAAGAATCTTTATATGCCCATGACTTAAAATGGAGAAGGCTGTAAATACTGTAAATATTTATTGGATGAACAATAAATAAATGTAAACCTAATTAAACACATTTTAGTGACTATGGGTATTGGGCGGATAAAATATATTATGTTCACTTTGTTAAAGATGGCACTGCCCACATGGGAGCCCGTCGTCCAGGTGATGAAATTAGTTGCCCTTCTTGCTAGGGATGGGCGTGATTATGTTAATATGTGTTGGGCGAGGGCTTTCACGCCAAAAGGTTTTAAAAGGAAGAGAGATCACATTGTTCTGAGAGAAGAGTGATTACATTCTAGGAGGAGCCCGTGCTGTAGGAGAGCAGAGAAAGGCCATGTGGAAGAGAGGAGAGACAGCCAAGATGGCAGAATGCTGAAGGAGAAGCCAATTTGTGCAGAGTCTGTGCAGAAAGAAGGAGATGGGGAACAGAGGTGAATAAGGCTAGTGAGTTAGAAACCTTTGATTCTAGGAAATTCGGATAAGTCAGTAGCTTTGTGAGCACTGAATGAGTGGGTTTTGGAGCCCAGTGTGTGTTTTTACTCGCCCGTCGGGTGCAAACTAGGATTAAAGGTGATGGCTCACCAGTTTTTGGCTCCGTTGTTTCATTACCGTCTGTCCAAATCTAATGAGAACTTGCTTGGGCCAGGCGGCTGTGATGATGGCCATGACTACTGGCTTTACAATGTGTTTGCCTTTTTCTGGATAGGAAGTCCCTTCAAACTAAAAAGGAACCTAAGAATTAGGCCGATTTTCAGAAATAACCATGAGCACTCTGTCCCTGCTGCTGTGTCTCAAAGATCAGAAGTATCCTCCAACTGCATAAATCGAGGCCAGAGCTAAATATAGGTGGCAAAATAAGGCCACAGTTCTAATCTCATAGTTTCAAACCCTAACTTTAGCCTCTTGCCTGTGGCATGAACAGAGAAAACACCAAAGATGATGTAGAGGTCTAGTCTTTTTTTTTTTTAATTTTTATTTTCATTGATTTTAGAGAGAGGAAGGGGGAAAGAGAGGGTGAGACAGGAACATCAATCTGTTCCTGTATATGCCCTGACTGGGAATTGAACCAGCAACCTCTGCATCTTGGGACAATGCTCTAACCAACCAAGCTACCTGACCAGGGCAATGAAGGTCTAATATTAATGTGCTCATTGCTTCTACTGTGCATCCCTCCTCCCAAAGAAACACTATTCCAGTGTCAAGATTAGTGTCAGAGACACTCTGGATCTTCTTTTAGAAAAGCAAAAGCCATTAATATTTTCCTAGGAAAGAGCTTTCCTAACCATCAGATAAAGACAAGGTCTACATTTAGGACATAGGAGAATTTCACTCACTCAATAATCATCAAGCATCTTCTTCAATGGAATAGATTTGTCTCCTTTATAACTAGATCAATCCTCAACATTTCTGTAGCAGTAAACTTTATTTCCATGAGCATGATTATCTCTTTTGCAGTTGCTAAAATATGTTGAAAGTAGAGGAATTGTAAAAAGCTTATAATTCTAAAATTCTGTAGTTAAATAAGCAACCTATTAATAGTAACATTGTTATTAAATGTTGAGCAAATACAATACTGCTCTTAGGAAGCTTATACATATTCTGACAGTGCTTGTATTTTGTCCGTTTCTCTTCCCTCTCCTACCTTCTTGTTAAATAATAATTTATCTGATTTGCATGCAGAGTGTCACCTATCATTTTAGTTGAAAATCGGGACCTAACTAATATAGAAAACTATCCTCAGACTAGAAATGAGAGTCCAGATTAATAAATAAACATTAGTGTGTGTGACAGAGAGGAAGAGAGAGGGAGACAGAGAGAGACAGTGACAGAGATAGCGAAAGAAGAAAGGGGACTTTTTCCAGAAATTCCAGAATAATAGATTCTTAGGCACTAAAGGTGCTTTGTGGACATATTGTCAGTGATTCTCAATTTGGGGTGCACATTACAATACCTGGGTACCTTCTGAGGTTCCATTTCCCCAGACCGCACTAGTTGAACCAGCATATTTGAAGGAGGGGCCAGGGCATGCCTAGTTTTTTAAACACAGGTATATTCTAAAGTGCAACCAAGGTTTAAAAATTCCTGATTTGATCTGACCTCTTTTCATATGGATAGACAAATTTAAAAAATCATTTGGGGAGAAATTATTTATCTATCTCAGGTCATTGTAAAGCCTATGTTAGTGGTCACTTCACCTGGCCCCAGTTCAGAGCAATTGCTTAACAATCTAGTACTTATTTCTTTTGTTTAGTTTGAACTTGTTTGAACTTTTCCTTGATAACATTAACAGAAGGAATCATGCTTCAAACATTTTTCTGTCATATACCCTTGAGAAAAAAAATAAACATGAGGCTATGCAGTAGTGTAAATTAACACCTGAATTGCCTACATTTCAGGATAGTTGACCTTGCCTTACACCAAAAATAAGTTAGTCTTTGACTGTTGTGAGAGCTTTTGAAACATTTTTATAACTTTCATTTTATATGAATCAAGAAGATATCTCAAGTCATTTTAGCATAGGTAGACCCATTATTAAAGTCATCACATAAAGTATGTGTAACTCATTTCCTGAAAAACATTCTGAGAAAACAGCACTGATAGCACAGGGCCATAGTTAACAGTGTGGAAGATAGAGACAGCGAAACATTTTCCTGTTCTTTGACATCTATCTTTTCTGTATGTGGATGTCTGTTGAACCCATCAAAGTCTAAAATATTTCAATTCAGCATAAAATTGCAGTACCAATTGTCATGTGGCATATATTTTATCTTGTGGAGAGATGGAAAAGCATATCTAAATGCATCGTGCCTATGCTCAGAAGTAATGCAAATCTTCTGTCTTGCCCGTGCCAGAAATAAATGAAAACGATAGTAAATGCTAGAAACATTTTTCTCTTTTGCACTCACGCAACATTTTGTGTGTGATAATCATCATCATGCATTAAGCATCTGCTGGAAGCCAAACATTCTACTATGGGCAGAGGAATGTTGAAGGTATGGTCCCTACCTTTCACTTTTATTCATCAAAAGAAAATAAACAAATACAGTTTAAAGTAGTTTGGAAAAACAATAAACATTTAACTAAGAAAAAACTCCTAAGTGCAAAGATAGTCTATGAATTATAAATAGATCTATATACATTTACACAATTTTTCAACCTATTACAAGTTTCCAATAAGGATTTATTACCTAACTGGATGGTTGAACTGAGCGTCTATGTCTATAAGTGGGTGTTACATAAATTGTGTATGATTGGTACTAATTATTACTTTAGTGCAAAGAATAAAGAAATTCATGTTTTAACGAACAATTTTTATAAAGACTTGAGAAAACATGCCCATAGCAGAACCACAGAGTGCAGGTCTGTGTATTAGAAAGAACAGGCCAGATGGACATCTATAGTGAGGCCATAATGCCCTTACAGAATTGATCACTGCTCAGAGGATGAATTCCACATTACAGGCCTGAGAGTTTGAATCTAGGAGGCAATCTCACTCGGTTCTGACGCATAGGGACTTAAGTACCCTAAGTTGGCTACCAATTTACGAATGGGGATCACTCTGCTGTTGTATCCAAACTGTTGGTTCCTTTGTGTCCTCTGCCCAGAGTGTCTCTTTCTCACTTGGCAGTCACTGGGGAAGCTGACCAGTAAATATGGATGGTTGTGAGGAACAGGGTACCATCCAGACCAAAGGTAAGTCTGAGGAATCCTCTGAATAAGCGACCTCTAGGTTAGCAGGAAGATGTTAGAGTCTGGTCAACACTGACAATTTTTTTCCTTCTTCATTTTCAAAGCTAGTGGTGGTGGTCAAACCATGTTCCACTGAACTCTAGAGTTCTGTGTAAGGATTATTTTGTGGACAATGGATCCTCTTAAAAATTAAAAAAAAAATTATTGCTCTCACTTTACTATCCTCCCACCCACATTATAATACAATTTTAGCTTCTCTAATTTCATTTCTTGTAATGACATTATTTCTAAATTTTCTTTAAATTTTTTTTTTTATTTATTCATTTTTAGAGAGGAGAGAGAGACAGAGAGAGAGAAGGGGGAGGAGCTGGAAGCATCAACTCCCATATGTGCCTTGACCAGGCAAGCCCAGGGCTTTGAACCGGCAACCTCAGCGTTTCCAGGTTAACGCTTTACCCGCTGCGCCACCACAGGTCAGGCCACTAGATTTTCTTAATGGAGTGGATGTTAGGAGTTTCCAAACTCTTCAGCCACTCTTTTAATGAGAAAATCATGGAAGGCTTATTATTGAGAGATAATCATGAATGCGTGAGGCAAAGATTTTACTTGTTTAATTCTTATCATATAGTATTATTTCTCTTGTTTCCTTGTTTTAAAAATTACAGGGAGAATTTTACTTTTTATCAAAAGGTTCTGTTGGAGACTATCCTAAATCTTTCAGCTATTGGTAGAAAAATAAAACTTTTTACATTTTTATGCAATATTGAGAGGAAAGCCTACATAAAGAATATATAAACGGGTGAATTTATATTCTTTTGTTTTAACCCTCAGAATATCTTTATTCTATGATTAATTAAAAAGCTTCCCCACTAGAATTTGAGAAGGCGTATGAGAGCCAGTCTGGTGCTTTCACAAAAGCATTAATTTTTAAATAAATAAAAGTTTTGCACTATAATTATAGGACAAATGTCAATTTTCATGCAAAAGAACAAACACAATCTTTCCAACAGATTCAAAACTTAGCAAACAAAATGAAAAAAGTAGCAAGTACAATATCATACAACTGAAAACCAGTTTTCCCTCACACAAAAAAGAGCATGACTAAAGAGGCAGGGTGTCAGACTCTGTCCTTCCATCACGCAGGTAAACTATTTTATTTATATTTATTTATATAAAGAGGAGCTGAATAAACAGTTCAACTTCAGCCTATCCCTTGCAGTTTAAGTAACAGGGAGAAAAAGAAATAATGACTAGACTCTGGTGAGATTTCTTATTTTTCTTGAAAAGCAGTTGAAAATTAAATCACAAATCACTAGTTGCCTAAAATATCTTTTAAAAACCTAACTGTAACATAGCTGGCTCTCTGATTTATTTAAGACAACTATTTATAGTCAGTCATTCTTGTTCTTGCAGCAGGGTTCATTTATTTATTTATTTATTTTTGGTTTCCTTTTCTTTATTTTTTTTTTAATTTTAGAAACTTCCTAACGTATTAAATATGCTGATAAAACTAGGAGAAATTTACAAAAGAACAACGGGCCTATAGATACCCAAATTCTATGACCTCTTGTATAAATATGCCTTAGGCAAACTTCAAATACTTTTTAAGTTAAAGAAGGTTAAGCCTGCTCAAGAATTTTATTCAGGCACAAAATTTACATAGTCTACTCTTATATTTCCTGGCTTCTCTTCCTTCTAGATTTCCCTCAATCATAATTCTGTGATTCTCCAACTTGGAAAACATTATCGGGCCACAGTAACATAGTCAGAAGCCGTTGTGAAACACATATCCCTGCGTCCCCCTGCCTAGCACAATACACTGACAGCCCCACATTTCATTGCTTTGAGGTTCCCAGTGCAGGTTCTTATTTTAGGCTACTCTAAGAAATAAGGTTTTTCTTATTTTGAGTAATATCATTATATACCATAGGCTAAAATTTAATGCCCACCTTTGAAACTCTGAAGTTCTTTTTGTGCGTCTCAGGTAAATATCCAATAACTAGTAATTAGTTTGTACTAGGTATTGGAATAAACTTCAAAATGGAGATTCAAACCCTTCCACTGAGATTATGCGATGGCTTTGACAGTGAGGCAAAATGAGATCTTTTCTTTTACCATAATACTGGACCCCCTTCTTCCAAACCTAACCCTGAGCTAGGCTTTCCATTTCATTCTGTTCTAATTATATGCCACCATCTTGCGACCCATTATTTCCCATATGCACAACTTCCCTAGGAGTCCAAAAGAAGGCAAGTTCCAACTCTGTCAGAATGAAGGCTGCCCTTCAACCCACAGAATGAGAACTCGGAGATTACATTGCAATGTAAAAAGATTGGTGTTACTAAAATCATTGCAGCAAAACTTGCAAATGGTTTTGAGTGCTTTGTCAATCTGCAATAATTCTGTTAGCAAGCAACAGAAAACCCAATGGTTTCCATCAATATAATTACAGATGAAGCAGTTACTAGTGTTGGTTCAGCTGTTCATCAATAAAAGGTCCTATTGATCCCATTCTGGCCCATAAACTATGAGAAGTAAGGAACACTGGGAGAGTGACATTTGATCTCCTGTTGTCTATTTGTGGGATATATCAAAAAGAAGGAAGTTGAGAACAATTTTTAGGCAGCCAAACAATAGGATCTTCCATAAAAGCCTATTGTTTCAGAGTGCACTCTGTGCTTGCCTGTATATGACACTTCTTTTTTATTCGACTTTGTATTTATCTGTGTATGTTCTTCCTCTACCATTTAGGGCAATATTTTCATGACTGATTACCAATTTTAAAAATAGACATTTTATTCTCTTTTCCATTAGCCACTAAAAACGTCTCTTTAACTTCAACAAAGATGCTACAATTTTGGTTTCTCTGAGTAGGCAACACATATTGACTAGAAAAGATATTATTTTCATTTAAGTCTAATTATCTTGGCAAACATTACCCAAGACAAAGAAAATATAGCAAAAGTAGCAGGTGATTCCATGGGGATTTGGGAAAAGTCTCATGTTTTATCTTTTACAGGGTATGATTGAGTCTTAGGTAAGGACGTATTTCCAAGAGACCTCATCAACCTTGACTTAGAAAGAAATTCAGCACCAAATATAGCACCTGCATATCAAAAATAAAATTAGTAATCATACCAGTTGATGCAGTGTTTGGAAAAAATAGTCAACCAAAGCAGTATGGATTCAGCCAGAGCCTCTGCGAGCCACAGCCTCATGCCATCCAGACTTCACAATGGCACGAAAATTTAAATGACAACTGCTAAGTCAGGGAGCAGCAAACCCAGGCCAGATTTAAATTTAGTTACACTGCTAGTCTACTGAAAATAACCTTCTCCATAGCAGACTCTCTATAAATTTCAGGTAACTGACTCCTTGTTTTTCTGTTCTGTTCAGGGATAATCGGATACCCAGAGGTTTCAGAATTATCTTCCCTTCTCAGTGCTGTTTCTGGTGCAAATCTACGGAGTCTCCGTGTCCAGCCTTGCAGCACTTGGAAATTAAACAAAGAACCCACGTTATATATTCTTCTTGAAAATTTTCATCATATATGTTCAAAACTTCCTGGATAAGCAAAAGGATTTGAAGGTAAGTAAAGTTTGCAAATAACTCGCTTTTTTGTGTAACTCTTAATTACATCAAAAGTAAATGTCTACTATATTTTAATAAAATATACAAAAGTAAAAGCAGTTATTGAATATAAGAAAAAAGCTAGCTATGTACAGTTCCACAACAACAAAAAAAGAGAAATAAAATACATAGTTTAAAAGTTGTTATGTGTCATGTAAATATATATTCAAGCAAGGCACAGTGGTGATCTTGATATCTGATAATTGGTTTTATGCAAAATAGTATGGCATTCTATTTTGGTCTTCAAATTTAAATGTGCATAAAAGTCACATGGGTGTAGAGGGGCTTAAATGCTGATTCCTGGGCCTATTTCACAGAGAGGTTCAGTAAGTGTGGGATGTGGCCCAGCAATCTGCGTTTTCACTATTACCCGTCCTTCAAATGATCCTGACGAAGGTGGGTCTCAAGCTGTTAATAAAGAATGATTTTTTTTTTCAGTCGGTGATATGGTGTCCTTGGGATATATAGGTGTCCCCCTATAAGTGGGATGGCTGGGTCAAAAGGCAGTTTCATTTCTAATTTTTTGAGAAATCTCCATACTGTTTTCCACAGTGGCTGCACCAGTCTGCATTCCCACCAGCAATGCAGGAGGGTTCCCCTTTCTCCACATCCTCGCCAGCACCTATCATGTGTTGTTTTGTTAATGAGCGCCATTCTGACTGGTGTGAGGAGGTATCTCATTGTGGTTTTAATTTGCATTTCTCTAATGATTAGTGATGTTGAACATTTTTTCATCTGTTTATTGGCCATCTGTATGTCCCCATATCACCAACTGAAAAAAAGAAATGCACTCCCATGTTTATGGCAGCATTGTTCACAATAGTGAAGATCTGGAAACAGCCCAAGTGTCCATCAGTGGACGAGTGGATTAAAAAACTGTGGTACATATATACAATGGAATACTATGGGGCTATGAAAAAGAAGGAAATATTACCTTTTGCAACAATATGGAGGGACCTGGAAACTATTATGTTGAGTGAAATAAGCCGGGCAGAGAAAGAAAAATATCTTATGACCTCACTCATTTGAGGAATCCAAGGAATAATGAGAACTGAGGAACAGAATTGAGACAGAGGAGGGATCAAAGGGACCAGAGGAAAAGAGGACAGAGGGAAAGGAGAAGGTAGGATGGGATAAACCTGAAGGGTAGGGGGGAGGATGCTATAGGGAGGGGGCAAGGGAGATGTTGAGGGGAATATAGGGGAGGGGGAATGCATTCGGTGTGACCCTAGAATCTATGTAAACACAATTAATTAAAAAATATTTATTAAATAAAAGAAATAATGAATTATATTAAATAAGGTTTTATGTTGTGCCTTTCAGTCACAAGAATAAATATGAAAGGAGTGATTTTATCACAGAAGAGCTAAATTAGTGTTATCTTTTTGACCTTCTCAAATTGAACTCTTAATTTTCTTTAATATATCTTCTTAAAGTTCATATCATGAGCTCATTCCAAGGTGTCCTTATTTCTCTTTCAGAGTGACAGTCTTGCCACTGCTCTTTAGCTGTTTCTCTGTTCTGTGTAATATAATTTATGCAGATTATGGTTATTGACCTAATTCTAAGAAATAACTATACAATGAAAATAATAAGTTCTTACCAGGGTTGGCTAAGCATTTCTACATTTTTGAGGATTTTTTTTCTTTTCATTTGGAAACTGAGTCTTAGATTTCAAAAGAACAAATCTGCTTAATGTGTCATTAGCTACTCTTTCCTTGCAAACAAGAACCTATAAAGTATGTGATATATTTATAGCGGGTAACATGTACATTTATTGAGTATCTCTTTTTTGTATTTTTGTTTTCTATTTCTCATATGCAGATCTTAAATTAATGGTGCCTTACAAGTATAATCTAATATTACTTTTACAGTGAAAAGTGGTTTTTAATTAAACTCCTTTGGTTGAATTTCAGGCTGATAGACATTTTCTTCTGTCTCTCTCTCAGTCCTACTGTGCACTTGTTCATATTGTGTAGAATTTTTTGTTCATAAAAATTAAAAGGTAAAAGTAAACCTTTAATCAAAAAGAAGTAAGTTATTATAGTGCCAATTAGCTACACACATATTAGCTATTAGTATTACACAAAGAAATGAATAGAGCCATATTCATAAAATAAGGCAGCACTTTTTCAAGTAATCAAAATTAGAGATTTACATAATTGGATTAACTGTGATACTAAATTTTCAGTTGCAGTTGTTGCCAGAATTGTTCTTAATAGTAAGATTGCCATACCTGATGAGAAAACCCTAAAATATATAATACTCAGGATCATAAAATCTGCAAGTATGTAGTACACAAATATATGATTCAATAAAGTCTTCAAATTAGATTTAAATCAGTATAAGTCTGTATTATTTTAATTTTCAGAAAAACTTAACATAGAAACCCCTGTTCTGCTCTTTCTGATTCTCTTTTTTTTTTTTTTTTTTTTTTTTCACTTTGCAGAGGAGCAAGTAGAGAGAAAGGGGAATTGATTGCTCAAGTGAGTCATGTTCATTATCGTTGGGGTATTTATCTGAAACTGTGGCTCCCTAAAGAAAACTTACTGTGTATGCCCTGGCCAGTTGGCTCAGTGGTCAAGTGTCGGCCTGGCGTGTGGATGTCCCAGGTATGATTCCTGGCCAGGGTACACAAAAGATGTGTCCATCTGCTTATCCACCCTTCCTCCTCTCCTTTCTCTCTATCTCTCTCTGTTTTTCCCTCCCGCAGCCAGAGTTCCACTGGAGCAAAACTGGCCTGGGCACTGAGGATGGCTCCATGGCCTCCACCTCAGGTGCTAGAATGGCTCTGGTTACAATGGAGCAATGCCCCAGATAGGCAGACCATTGCCCCCTAGTGGGCATGCAGGGTGGATACCAGTCGGGAATGAGGGAGTCTGTCTCTCTGCCCCACCCCACTCCCACTTCTCACTTCAGAAAAACACAAAAAAACAACAACAAAAAATAACTTACAGTGTAGTTTCAGGGAACCTGAATGAGGCAGCCTTCATACTCAGGAAGTAAAATATACAACAAAAGAATAAATTACAGAAACTTGATAGAATTGTAGGAGCATAGGAGCATAAAGTTTCAGAACAGAAATGGAACTTGGAGATCTTCTAGTCTGGTCCTCTCGTGTTTCTTCCAAACTTTCCACATAAAAGTTTAACACAACTCAGTTAGGTAGGCTATATGAACAAAGAGAAATTAAATGTTTTTCAATAATGATTTCTTGGATAAGGGAGGTACAAAGAAATTTTTCTACAAGATGAACATTGAAGAAATGAAGAAAGCACCTGAATACCTATATATGTAATTGAATTTAAAATAATTGATTATTTAGTCATCAGTCGATCAACTTCCATGTCATTAATCAAGAAATGAAAACAGAAAATTTAGATGTATTTCAGGCTGGGTCAGCTTTATCTGGAAATTTGATACTGAGGGGGAAATAGAGCTAAAAGTAAAATATAGCTTTTGTACAGTAGAGCCATCTGTGACCATTCAGTAGAGGAGAAAGGAGATTTAAATATGTCAGAATCTCTGGGGAGTATTAGTGTTATTATGAAACAGTATAATAATGATATTTGTGAGATATCCTAAAAGATTAAAATGTGTTTATTCTCAATTTAAGAAACTGGGGAGTGATTAAAATTTATGTAAGAATGGTATGATTACTGATGTGGGGAAATGCTCATAATATATTATAAATGAAAACAAGTTATGAAACCATATGATGATGTGGTCCTAGTTTTATTTTAAGAGCTTCCAGATACAGAGGAAGAAAATACACCAAAACCTTATTAATGATTATGCTCAATTGATTTTTATTACTATTCAGGATTTATAAAACTTTTTCTAAAGTATGTAAAATATGTAATCTTAACATATTTTTTAAGGGCTTGGAAAATATTCACTTATCCAGTTAATTCTCTTTTATAGAACTCTTAGGTAGTTCTGCTAATGGTTATTTAAAATAGCCTTAAAGCAAGGTCTTTTCATCTTATAGTACTAAACTGATTTGAATATGAGAGTGGTACTTCCTATTAGATCAAAATTATATTTAGATGTAATTCTTCATTTGTGGAATACTACAACAGAATAAATTTCTCAAGTTTTGCTCTTAATTAAGCATTGATATTTTCAAATTACTATGATTAATTCCATAGAAATAGTCTTCATTTCTTGTATCAGATAATACCAATGTGCTTTCAAGACTTTTCTCACTCTAACAGTTTGCTCCATTTGGAGGATAATTTTGTATGTTTGGTTACATTAGTGTTAATCTGTCTTTGTTCTTTAAATCCCCAGTGCAACATACGGTTAGTCTCACCATTATTACTACCAGCTGCGGTTGGCCTACGATTTTGTTCATTCTGTCTGAATCCAGAGTAATTAGCTCTTTAGTTTAATGACAATATTTGTTAATGAGTTTTTAGGGCGAAATTCTGTTGTTACAGAGTGGGTGGTGTATTTGAAGACAGACTCTGGCCCTTATGTTTTGAGCATAAACTGTGTAATTTGATTTCAAAATGATGGTTTAGGGAGTTTGGGTAGGAAAACGAACTCTGCATTTACCTGAAGTTTCCCAGTTTCAAGAAACAGTAAATGAAAGTGATAACAAACCCACTGAAAGTTCTCTGATACAGCAATCCTGCATGTGTTATTCCCTACATAGTTGGAATAAGAAATGAAATAATTACCAAGCAGACATTATTAGGTAAATTCTCTAAGTAAATTAGTATATACATTGAGTCCTTATGAAGCAGTGAAACATTTTTGATCATTACATTTTCCAGTTTTAGTGAGATACAATGGACATATAACTTTGTGTATGTTTAAGGTATACAATATGATAACTTGATACACTTATATATTATAAAATTGTCACCACAATAAGGTTAGTTAACATATTCATCACCTCACATAATTAAGAGAGTAGATCTTAAGGATTTTCACCACACTCTCACGCAGAAATGATTGTTATATTTTTGAAGGATTCAGTAAAGTGAAAAGAGTTCTTTCCTGGGGATCACTGGGTTCAAGGTCAGACTCAGTTTCCTGTTAGTGGCCTGACTTTGGGGAGATCTCTTTACTTCTCCCTGGGACTCAGTTTCTTCATCCTAAAATGAGGCATCTGTACCAGGTGATCACAGTGGGCCCTTCAGCTCGGCTGTAACTATAACACTCTAAGTTGCTTTATAAGAGAAATATGAAGAAGGCACAAGGAGGCAAAGAAGATGCCATGACATGAGCTAACTGAATAAACAAAACATGAAGTCTAACAAAAACTACTTTGGAGATATTTTGACCTTAAGAACTTTTCTTCAATTACTTGTTTCTTTCATCCTGGAGAAGAGAAATATTTAGAGGGTTGTATATAGAAGAGACTATAGGATTTTTATATAAAAGAGCTCTATTAGAAGTTTCTGCGGAAACCAATTTTGGCAATCTTAAAAAAAAAGCCACCTAGTAAAAGTTAAGACATCCTATCATGAATTAGGAGATCACAAATTTACCATAATTACAGGAAAAAAAGTGGGTATGAAGGGTTTTATGACTCGCCAAACTGCCTTTCAAGGCATAATAGCTCGAGGCAAATATTCTGAACATAGAGGAACTTGGGAAATGATGTTATCATGAGCCCTTCTTGAGGAAACTATTAGGGGACAGACTTCATCAAACCATCAGCTGACTGTAGAAACTACTGCAAATGAGCTAATTTTGAGCATTGAATGTATTGCACTCTAAAACTAAATCTAAAATATAATGTCGAGCCATGTGACAGAATAGAGCATAAAAGTATAATATCCTATAGCACCAAAGTAGCTAACAAAAGGACACAAAAGAAAGAAATTGGTGCATATATTGAATAGGCTAATTGCTCTATTATCAATATCTAGGAATCAGTGGATATCATTTAAACCTTCAAAATCAAATTACAAAAGTATAAGCATATTTAAGAGTAGAAAACAAAGATACTAAGGAAGGTGATGCTGTTACCTAGCATGAGGTGGAAAAGAATGGTGGATACAGAGAAAAAGATAGGCTTATTTTTTTATCACTTATAATAAGGAAACAATAAATATCCTAAAGAAATAAAAGATCAAGGTTATTATATGAAGTTACAAACTGATAGGTTATTATACAAACTTACAATTTATAAATTAGAAGAAAATGTGCACCCTGTTAAATATTCTTAAAAACCTACATATGTACAAATATTAAGCAAAGCAAACAGCCATATAATGACAGACTTTTCAAACCCTTTAACAGAAAACTTAGAATATTATGACAGAATATCTCTCATATCTTTCATATTGATAAATATAAATAAATCCATCTATTTCTTTAAAAGAAAATATTTTCAGGTTGAATCGCAGTGCAGAACCAAATTCTAAGCAGTACACAAGGATGCAACCAAAACAAAGGTACTTGAAAACTTGAAAATTAAGATGTAGGGCCTGACCAGGCGGTGACACAGTGGATAGAGCATTGGACTGGGATGCAGAGGACCCAGGTTCGAGACCCCAAGCTCTCTAGCTTGAGCGCGGGCTCATCTGCTTTGAGCAAAGCTCACCAGCTTGGACCCAAGGTTGCTGGCTTGAGCAAGGGGTCACTCGGTCTGCTGTAGCCCCATGATCAAGGCACATATGAGAAAGCAATCAATGAACAACTAAGGTGTCGCAACGAAAAACTAATGATTGATGCTTCTCATCTCTCTTCATTCTTGTCTGTCTGTCCCTATCTATCCCTCTCTCTGACTCTCTCTCTGTCTCTGAAAAAAGAAAGGAAAAGAAAATTAAGAGGTAGGGAAGACTGTACCAGGCAAATGCAACCTAAAGAAATTAGGACTTACAGTTATCCCCCCTTATCTGCGAGAAATACATTTAAAAACACCCAGTACATACCTGAAACCATGCAGAGTACTGAACCCTATATATAAATTTTTTTTCTTATACATACATACCTATGATAAAGTTTCATATATAAATGAGGCATGGTAAGATATAGACAGCAATAATAAATAAAATAGAATAACAACAGTATACTATCATAAAAGTTTTATGAATGTGATCTCTTTCTCGCTGATAACTGAGACAGCCACTAAGTGACTAATGAGCAGGTAGCAAATACAGTGTGGATATGCTGGACAAACAAAAGATTCACATCTTGGGCAGGACAGAATGAGACTGCTCAAGGTTTTATGACCCTGCTTAGGACTGGGCACAATTTAAAAGTTATGAATAGTTTTGGACTGAGGTTGACTGCAGGTAACTGAAACTGAAGAAGTGAAACCATGGATAAAGAAACCTGCTATAGAGTATTAATATCGGCCCTGGCAGGTTGGCTCAGCATTGGTCCAGCATGTGGAAGTCCTGGGTTTGATTCCCAGTCAGGGCACACAGGAGAAGCGACCATCTGCTTCTCCATCCCTTCCCCTGTCCCCCTCCACCCTTCTCTTCCCCTGCTGCAAGCATAGTTCCAATGAGTGAGTTGGACCTGAGCACTGAGGGTGGAAAATAGCTCAGTTTCAGAGGAACAGAACAGCGGCCCCAAACTGGGGGGCAGGAGGGGGGGTGCGGGTGGATCCTGGTCAGGCGCATGCAGAGTCTGTCTCTCTGCCTCCCTGCTTCTCATTTGATGAAAGAAAGAAAGAGAGAGAGAAAGAGAGAGAGGGAGGGAGAGAGGGAGGAAGAAAAGAATCTTAATATTATAAAAGATGAAAATTAGGGCCAAAAAGCATGAACTAGGCCACAGGAAACATTATAATGAATCCTATAATACAAAATGAACATAATTATGAATAAATAACATACTTGAAAGCTACCATAGGTGCTTGTTGAGCAAATAAACTTAACTTTTAAAAATATCCCAAGAAATAGGAATAGTCCATATGTTAGGTGCTAAAATAAGTCCAAAAAGTCATCTTTGGTATTTTAAAGCAAAACACTTAAGATGAAATTTACTTTTAAAAGAAAGCATATTTTAATGATAATTTACCTAACAACCAAATATTAAGTACTTGATTAATGCCAATTTTGTAATCAACAAAAAAAGGTGATAAGTTCTTTTCCTTTTTAAAAAGAAAGCAGTCCCACCAGGACTATAAATGTATGCATTAAACAAAAAATGATATTTGAGCAATCTTAACTCTTTCAGACAAAGTAATCTTGGTCAAATCAGACTTATTTGAAGCACAGTGGACTATCTGGACTGCACCCACTCCAACAGGTTTTTGCTGTTGTTGTTGTTTATGGTACTCATAATCTGTATTAGATGATAGACTCTACAATAAATACTGTCTGTAACATTTCCCATATCCACAAATTTAATGGAGTATGTGCTAAATAAAACATATCTGTTAAAATCTTTAATATACATATAAGCATTATTAGTTTTTAATCTCTCCACAAATAACATAATGCCTCTAAGCCAATGAAACAATAAAACTCAGCAATATCTACATGTGTATACATATGTATGTAAACTATCTTATTTCATTTTAGAAGTAAAAGTTTTCAAACATCTTAAAGATTGTATATATCACATGAGCCTATATATATAAAATCATATGCATATATCCCTGTGCCTATATACTGAGAAAGCTGTCCAGAAAGATATTCAGATGACTTTTACCTTTTTTCTCTGAAGTTTTATATATTATAATTAATTAGTAAGAATGTGATTTAAAAAACAACAACAAAGCTATTTAAGTTATTTTAGGAAATAATTCTTTTGAATCCTCAACAGTAATGGGATTGATTAATCACAATCCCCCCCCAACTTTACTTAAAAACATACTGCGTCACATCCCAACAGGTATTCTTAACAGCAGGATATAATTTCAGAGTTTTTGCAGTCAAGAGGTTTCTGCTGAGCAAAAATTCTCGTTCAATTTAGGAATGCAGATTATAATAATTTTCTTATCCTCCTCACAGCAGGTTTCCTGCCTTCGTTTTGTGGAGTCCTGAGTTCAGTATGAAACAACTAGGTAACTTCAGTACCAGGTTAACAATCCTTCAGGCATAGTCCCAATAACTCATGCAAAGCTGCTTAGCTTCCCAAGTGAAATGGAACACAGTGGAATTGCTTTTCTAATGTAATACCTGTTTGTAATAAATGCAAAGTGGCTTATGATGGCAAACTTTGTAGAGCATGAAAAATTATGTGGGGAGGAGCCTATTCTTTCTGACCTAAACTTGTGAAGAAATATCATTATGCCTACATGTGACATTCCTATTAACTGGATAGACATATTCAAAAGTGAAAATTTAATACATTTCCTTTATGATATTATTTCAGCAAAAACATTTAAATGAAGTTATTATACTTTATAGTAGCATTTTTTCCCCTAAATAACACAGTTTTTCTGATTCACATAAATTTTCTCCATTTAATTTTTTTTTTCTCTACTGGGTCTCAATCATGTGGGCCAAAATTTCCTTACTTTGTCTGAAAAAGTAAAGATAGCTCAATTATCACTTTTTGTTTGCTGATATTAGAATAAGCATATCTGTATAAAAGCAAGTTAAATTATGTAATCCACACATTATTATAATGTCGGTCACTAAGATACTGGTCTATCCTTTGAATAAGAAAATTCTAGATGGTAGTTTTATCAAGTTGGTTAAAACTGAATAGATAAGGTCAGAGCCAATAGTTTGCCACCACACAGTGTTCTCTCTTCACACTCCTACTCGGCTAGTTCATTGTGCTCTTCCATTAGCTACTCTTTTTTTCATGAGTAAGGCACGAAAGCATGCCATGACAACTATATTTTAATTGTGCTGACTTTAATGACTGGTTTTTATAACAGAGGTAGCAAATGCCCTGACAAGCCCATTATGAACTATATAAACAATACTGGCTTAGTGTCTGTTTTTTATGCATAGAATTGTGATTTCAGATGAGAATCAGACCTACACCCAGATACATTATAATCCAACACAAACTTCATTTCTGTATTTATTCAACAAGTATTTGGTTAGTAACTACTAAGTGCCAGGCTGTTCTAGGATTTGAGATGCATCAGTGAACAAAACATGTCATTCTTTTGGAACATGCAGACAATAAATAATACTCATAACAAGTAAGTGAATCATGTAGTATCACAAACTATGATAAAGTATGAAAGAAAGAAAACCTAGATTAAAGGTAAGACAAAGAAGAAATGACAGGATAGGATGCAAGGGGGTGGGCTCAGATCTGGTACTTTGTACCAGTTCTTCTGGCAGATGTTTTCTTTTGTCTTTTATGTTCAACTTGTCTGAGAATCAGAATATGTGGATCACACTTGGAGAATGGACCCATTTTTAAATGACTGTTTTGCAGATATTGTTTTTACTGATAAGCCTCCATGCATTGACATTCATACTTGAGATACTGACCTTAGAATTTCCCCCCAAATTAAAGCAATCCACTGCATGTTTTTACTAACTTTTAACATTAGAGTTTTTTGCCTGATATTATTACACTTGGTCTCATTAACAAGTGTTCTCCAAGTAATGCTGTAGAATTTCCAAACAGGTCAAACAATGAGGAATAAGAATTATATTAAATTTAAATGTCCTTATATCTTTTCTGATGGTTTATAATTTATGGAGTAATTTTAAATTATTATAGTATCACTATAACTATATCCTGACAGTGATATTAAGCAATGCCAAATTAGTTCAAAAAGACCCAAAGAATATATTAACTTTCAGAATTAACCTGGATTTTGAAAATATCTCATTATGGACCCTTTAGATACTATTCTTACTTCATCCTCAGAAAAATGAGGACTGAACTCTAAATCTGAGTACATATTCTTAAAAATTAACCTGTAGTAATTTCTAATTTAGTTCATTTGGTGATGCCACTTTGAGAATTGTTTTCACATAAATAACCATGTATATCCCTAACTACCAATAATACTGAATCACAGGCTGTTTGAGCTGGAAGTGATCCCAGAAATTCTAGTCCAACTGTCTTTATTTTACAGCTGTAAAAACTGAGTCCCACAGAGGGTAATTTGTGTGGGTTAGATGGTCTGTGCTAGTCCGGGAAGCTGGTGAGTAGTAAAAGCCAGGACAGGAACGCATTCTTTACACTACCTATCCGTGTTTCTGGTACATCGCTCTACCTGGGATTTTCTAATACTTGTAAATAAATAATACTTTGTTTTGTCCTATCATTGAGAGCTGACCATACCTTTATATTGCACAAAGCAATCAGATTAGTGAGTGTACCTAAGATCCCAGAATGGCTCACATATGTGATAACCTCTTCAGCGCTACCAGAAATGACTTTTTAAAAAAATACCAGAATGAGGCCCTGGCCGGTTGGCTCAGTGGTAGAGCGTCAGCCTGGCGTGCGGAAGTCCCGGGTTCGATTCTCGGCCAGGGCACACAGGAGAGGCGCCCATCTGCTTCTCCACCCCTCCCCCTCTCCTTCCTCTCTGTCTCTCTCTTCCCCTCCCGCAGCTGAGGCTCCATTGGAGCAAAAGATGGCCGGGGCGCTGGGGATGGCTCCGTGGCCTCTGCCCCAGGTGCTAGAGTGGCTCTGGTCGTGGCAGAGCAACCCCCTGGATGGGCAAAGCATCGCCCCCTGGTGGGCATGCCGGGTGGATCACGGTCGGGCGCATGCGGGAGTCTGTCTGACTGCCTCCCCGTTTCCAGCTTCAGAAAAATGCAAAAAAAAAAAATACCAGAATGATCTTTTGAGATTCTTTTTCTTTGAAAAATAAATGAAATTGTTTATGAAGCCAGGAAATACTTGCCTATTAATTGGTATAGAGAGGAAAAATGAAATACACTGTATTATTTTTCAATGAACTGTAGAAGGAAAAAATTATAAATAGTAAAGTGCTGAGTTTAGAAAATAGCTTAAGTAACATCTGGGCCCTGGGTTCCTCAGCATCCTTAGGAAATGGTACAGTCATATGGGAACTCATTGAACCCTCACAAGGCAAAATTATGCAACTCACTGGAAAATAATTTCAGCAGGTTTAATAAGTCAGAGAGGCAATATATTCCAAACACAAAGAAAAATATAAAAGACTATCTGATAAGCCAAGGGAGTTTTATATGCAAAAAAATTAAACAATCAAAGCAATATAAATTAATTTTTAAGACAATTTTTAGTTTAAGCATTAGAATACATCTTAAACTATTGTACATTTGGTTCTTGTAAATGGATTTTAAATTGCCTGCAATGGATAGATCCAGTGTTATATAATGATAAAATTGGGGTTTCTCCTTGCACAGAATAGAATTTTCATGTTTATTTCTAGACATATCATTTATTAAACCAATATAATCTAAATTTTAAGTAAATTAAAAAGTATGTATAATATTAAGTACCTGACTCTAAATGATTGATGAGGATTATTATGGAAAACACCTGTAAATACCCAGGGTCCAGAAGACTTAATGAGTACTTTGTGAACTTATCAAGGTTTTGATGATTTTGTCTGATAATGAATGAAGGAAGAAAAGAAATCATTCACTCAGTTTTTACTTCTGTTATTACACACATGTAAATCTTGTAAGACTAAAATGCTGAAAAATGGATCTTCTGTTTCAGTATCCATGACACAATCCTATTAAAGTCTTCTATAACAGCAAAGCTAATAGAAAATTACATTTTAAAACTATAAATGGTTCTTATTAATGTGATGGCTAATTGTTAGCATTCTGTCATTAGGCACTTTAAATTAATGTTTTATTATTTTTAACAATAACAAAAATAAACTATTTTAAAAATATAAAGCTACTATTTTTAGATTACCAATGGGAAAACAACTGAAAATAACTGATTCATGCTTATTTTTGATTGATTGAATTCATTTTGTCTGAAGCCCTTAGTGACATCCTTGGAAATTTCTATTCCCTCTCTCCACCCCACCCCCCATGAATATTTATGTAATTTATAAGACAGCAACATTTTTTTTTTTTGGTATATTCCTTTCCCAAAGGAACATTTTTTTTTTCATTTTTAATCACTTCATAGATGAATTGTTCTCTGTGAACCAAGGGAATTAATGGGCCAAACTTCCCTTCTATGTAAACCTATGTGGCCCAAGAGTGTCTTGGTTTGTTTGCCTCTTAGGCTGAGTACAATTGAGCTGACCTTTATCTTTCATTGTCTTTCCATACATTATGTAAATTTGTAAGAATAAATGTAATGTGATTGGAAGTATGGTTTGAAAGACAGTATCATGTATTATAATATCCAAATACTTAAAAGCTAGAAATAGTGCCTTGGGGCACTACTTTTATTGTGACAGAGTATTTGCATTTACACATTTTTATCTAGATTTGGGAATTACATAATAAATCACTCACTGTGAAAAGCAGAATTGTTTTTGGAAACATTCTACTAACCATTCTTAGGATAGCAATGAAATACTAAATGCAATTTCCTCCCTCAAAGGGCTTTTAATCTATTTAGGGAAGTAAAGCACTGAGGCCTAAGAGTTGAGATAACAGAACAGTTAATAATGGATAGAAATCTTTATATGGATGAGCATACCATTATAAATTCTCTTTCTATATTACATATGTAACTAAGTTTAGTGCATGCTTATAAGTTCAGAATCTTAAGTCAGAAAAAGTTCAAAAAACATTTGTATTCATATTTTCACAGGAGAGCATATATCCTAGTGATCTGGACTGTGGACATAGAAAAGTTAGGTGTTTGAATCTTAATAGGGATCAAACCATACAGTTTCACTCTAGACATAATCAAGGCATTGCTTTTCCTATTTCTTCATAGTAGGCTTCTAACTCCAAGCTTATGCCCAGCTCATCAGAAAATGGCATTTTCCCTTCAAAACTTTACACCTCTGACAGGCTTGCTAGCCTATCAACCAAGTTTTTCTCCTATCCTATAAAAAACAACAACAACAACACAGTTTTCAGCACTGAGGTTTGGGTTATTGTTTAGTTTCTGAAGAAAATTATCCATACCACTATATGCTTGGGTAAATGTTAAGAACATTAGTCACTGAAACTGAAACTGCTTAGTCCTTCAGATAACAAAATGAAAATATGCTTTTTTTATTTTGTTTTGCACCTTGGCATTGAAACCCATCACTATAGGAAGCAAAATATTTAAAAATATATGTAACTCAACATGTATTAGAATTATACAGGATGGTAACTTGAATATGTAGGCTAATACTAAACACAGTTTACTGTGGGAGAAAAGGAAGTCCCATTTTTTTCTGTTTGTGGTACATTCACCCATGACTGGATTTTCTGATCATGTACAAGGTAGTACAGAATAGCAATTGAGAAGAATTCTGGCCTAACCAGGCAGTGGCACAGAGAATACAGCATAGGCCTGGGATGCTGAAGACTCAGGTTCAAAACTCCCAAGGTTGCTGGCTTGAGCGCGAGCTCATTCGGCTTGAGCACAGGCTCACCAGCTTGAGTGCGGGGTCGCTGGCATGAGTATGGGATCATGAGCATAGAATCATAAACATGAGTCCATGGTCACTAGCTTGAGTCCAAAGGTTGCAGGCTTGAGGCCCAAAGTCACTGGCTTGAGCCCAAGGTCTCTGGCTAGAGCTCCCAGTCAAGGCACATAAGAGAAAGCAATCAATGAATAACTAAGGTACCGCAATGAAGAAATGAAGAATTGATGTTTCTCGTCTCTCTCTCCCTTCCTATCTGTCTGTCCTGTCTGTCTCTCTCACTCTCTCACAAAGAGAGAGAGAGAGAGAGAGAGAGAGAGAGAGAGAGATTGAGAGAGAAGGAGAATTCTGGAATTCAGTTGCCTAAATTCAAATGCCTGTTTCTGCTACTTACCTGTGTGACCTTGGACACCTTCAACTTACTGTCTTAATTTCTTTATATGTAAAATGCAAATGATAATATTACCAATATCATAGGACTATTAAAAATAAAGTAGCTGACTCCTGTAAAGTACTTAGGATGGCTTAATAGCTATGGACAACTAGAGCTGCTCCTTTCCACATGGCCTTTCTGCTTTTCTCAAAAATGAAACCTTGTCATGAATTACTTTGAGCTCTAATTATTCTTTCATTTTCATTGTCTCTATTAACTTAAGAAAAAACTATAGATATATAACTTTATATAATTATATAGCTATATATAGTACATACATAAGCATATAGTAATTGTGAAAATGTTCAAGTAAGACTTGAAAAGAACACTTTCATTCTCAGGATAATGGTTTATTTGTTTATTTATTTATTTGACTGATTGATTTTAGAGAGAGGGGAAGGAAGGGAGAGAGAGAGAGAAAGACAGAGAGAGTGAAACATTATTTTGTTGTTCCACCCATTTAAGTATTTATTGGTTGATTCTTGTATGTGCCCTGACTGGAGATTGAACCCACAAACTTGGCAAGTTGGGACAACTCTAACCAACTGAGCTATTCAGCCAGAGCTCAATAATGGTTGCTTTAAATCTGCAGCTTTGGAACAGGATTGAAATGGCAGCCTGGCTTTGTCATCATAACTGCACAAAAGGTTTGGCAAGATATATAAATTTTGGGCATATGGGCAAGGTTGGCAAGACCTTTGAGTTGAAATTTAATCCACCTAACAAGTTGTTGCATCAAAACAGTGCCTGGAAATGTTTGCATTTTAGTGCACTGTAGTTGGCTTTCCAACTAAACCCATCATGGGTGGAGAATGTGGGCTGCCAGAGAGTGTGGGGCAGGAGACTGTGCCCCTCCAGATCATTGAGCAGCTGGAATGAGTCATGCTTAACGGACGCTTGATGGTCATCCATCAGCTTTATTATGAACAGAGCTTTGTTGAAGCAGCAGCTGCCTTCAGCACCACAGACCAAAAGAGAAACACAACTGCCTGAGTACCCAAGCTTCTCTCACACTCTGCACTCCGAGCAGCCAAGAAATCTCACTTGAGCTAAAACCATAAAACCATCTAAATCCAGGAAAGGATTCTTTAGGAGCATTGTACTTTCATCCTTTAAAAAAGGGAGGTGATTCTGTTCTCTGTTTCTGGATACTCCTAAAAGTTTTCTGAGTCAGACTAAAAAGTTTATCAATCACTATTTTGGCTGAATAGACTATATTGCCTGAAAACATTTGCTCATTCTCTAGTTCCCTTTTGTCAACTACCTGTGAGACAAAGGAGATGAAATGAGAAGATAGAGCTGTGGCTACTGTCATATAGACATGTTGGTGAGTGGAATCTTTCTTCTAGCAAAGATTAAATGTATCATTGGAATGCCTTCTGATCAGTGTCAATGAAGGTTTATTTACTATTGTGGGCCCACAGAGTGTGAAAAAAAATGGACAGTCTGTATCATAACTGAAGGTGCATGCATTGGTAATATGCTGGTTTTATTTGTGCATTGTTGCATTGGGTTTTGCCAGACGTTTTGAAGAGACTGCTGCAAGTTAACAAATCGTTTGGCTGCATGCATGATTTGATTTACTCCAGGGTCTAGCCAGTGCATTCAGCTTTATTTGTTATCCTACCAGAACATTATTTATTAATGTGTTCTTCATGCTTTATTAAGCCTAATGTCAAAACACCTCTGTGGGACCTACTAGGCATGTTTTCTCTTTGTGGTAAGACCTCCCAAAGAAAATGAAAAATTATTCAGCAGTGCTTCAGTTAAAACCCAACAGACATCAGTTCAATTTCTCTTGAACCTGTCAAGTGATGTTTTTGAGTCTTTGTGAAAAATAGGCATCTGATGCCGTGTGAAACTGAAATCAAAGAATGCCCTTCTTCAGGTGTCGGTAATTACAGTCCCTTCCAAACAAAGCAGAGCTTTGGTGGCCCCAAAGAGGGGTAGACTCTTCAGCAGGCCAGGCTAACAGTTCAGCAGGAGGCAAAGGGCACAGATGCAGCCTCTACAAGCAGTAGTGAGGAATTATGGGTTATGCGGCTATCTCAGTAATCTGAGGTTAGTAACAAAGTGAAAGGGCAAGACATCTGAATCCCAAGGGAAATGGGCACAATTCTGAACTATGCTGGGAGTTAGCAGTAGGGGCTGAGGGGAAAGGGGAAGAAATGTCTATGACTGAGGAAGACAACCAGTGAGTAAAACAGCACACAAAAGTCACAGACCTGTCAGTGGAGGATTCTCCTGGCATCATGGAGGAGGGGTAGGACCCAGTAGGGCCAGACTGGTGATGGTAATGAGGATATCAGGATAGGTGAGTGCTGACATCATGGTTTGAGGCATCAGACACACTCATCAGTCACTTGTAAGGAGAAACAGATGAGGAGCCAGCCTGCGTACCGGGTCCTAGAGAAGAAGCTCTCTATCCAGAGTTTCTTAACAGCAAACTACAGGACAGAAACCAAGGTATTAGAGAGGCAGGGAGTAATTATTTTAGCTTGGCAGTCTCTGCAAGTGTTCGGGACCCACCCCTAATGCCACAGGATGAATGAAGTATTTGGTAAGGAGATCCAGCAAGTCATACTGGGTGCTGAGTCTGCCCTTTCTGCTGGCCACCAAGGAACCATGAGCCATGGTGACCTTACAGATGGAGAGTGTCAGCGATTCTTGCTCTGGGGGCCTAGAGGAAACGGGCTCCCATATAACATCTGCAGAGTGTTCCATTTTATCATTTCACAGACTTACTCTCTAAACTTTCTAACAACTTAAAGTCACGATAGCATACAGCTTGGTATTTAATTACGTAGATTACAGTTTCTGACATGTAGTTAAATAGTCATTGTTGAGCTCCCATCATGGGCAAGACACAATTGGGAATAAAAAAAATCTGGGTTGCAAATCTTTCAGGAAATTTATAGCAGAGTTGAGGAAATATACATGCACAAATGTGAAAGTATTATTATAAGGCAAAAAAGTTTCCAAGGGTGTAAAAGATAAGGAAAAATGGAGGAACTGTCACAATTTCTGGAGACAGCTCACTGCAATGTGAGATCCTATATTGCATCTCAAACCAGAAAAAGTACATTACTGAGGAAACTAATGAAATCCACATAAACTCCAGAGTTTCATTATAAGTATTTTACCGATATTAATTCCTTCACTTTGATAACTGTATTATGGTTATGTGAGATTAACATTAGGAGAATCTGCTTAAATGATATAATAGGAACTCTCTGCAACTTTACTATAAGCTTAAATTCATTTCAAATTAAAAGTCAGAAGTGATAAATCCCATAGGGACTGTGCAGATGAATACATTTAGAAAAAGAAATACTTCTAGTTGATGAGATAAGGTAGTTTCGTACAGGGGCAGCAGGACATCCAAGGATAAGATAAATTTCCAGGGAGAGAAAACAGGGTGAGTAAAAGCATTAAAATAGGACAAGGGAGGATATTTCTGGGAAGAAACTCACTAAAAGTAATATGAAGAGCATTATAGCCCATGAGGAAGCACTTGGGATTTAGTTTACAGACAGAAAGAGGGGCAGGAAGTTATATGGCACATGGAAGAAGATCAGCAAGCAATTTGATTTGCTTGAGTTTATTGTATGTGAACTGAGGCTGTGAGGAAGAGACAAAGATGGTTTGGGAGCCTGTAGAGATAAAACTGTGAAAGATTTTGCATGAGAGGCAGGGGGTTTGACCTGCCTTACCTATGCAGCAGGATGGCCCCATATTGTTTCAGCTGGTTCTCCGGAAGATTCTAAGTACTTTAAAGCTGAAATTGTGTATTATATTGATATATCTAGGGACAGGTATACAGAGAAAATATCCCAAATGGAATGTTATGAAGAAAAGGGATGAAGTTGCAGAAAAGCTTAAATGTGCAGGCTAGAGACCAAATACCTCAGAGAAAGGCTGAAAGGACAGACATACTAACTAGCACGAAGGCTATATACTGATCTGCTGCAATGGGCAAGTTAAGGGTGTTATATACACAAGGCAATATATTTAGAGTTAGCAGCTGTTGTTTAAATGTTTGGCTAAAGATAAAATTAAGAGAGATTTCTGTGGACAAGTCCTGCCAGGGGTGAGGACGACAGAGACTCAAAGACCCGACTCCGAGAACCAGGTTCAGTGACAAAGATCCACTTTATTCAGGAAGTAAGCTAACTTATATACACAGGTTCAGCCTATAGGGTGTTACAGCGTGTTCCTCAAAGCCAATGGCTGAAAAGATCAGGGAGCTGCGTGGTTGGCACTAAGTTACTTCCTTATAGCGGGCGAGCTTCCTTCCTGGGTATGCCCAGGAGGCTTCTGGGAGTTGGAGTATTCTCACAGCACCGCATCAGCCACAGCTGCTAGGAATGTGCTCTGCGCTCCACTCACAGATTTCTTGGACAGAATCGCAAAATTAATATGTCTAAGCTAATCAAAAGTCTATTAAAATATGAAATAATTTTGGAAATTCTCTATGTGTAAAAGCACTTATGCTCCAATTAATGTGCTCATTAATAAGAAATAATAAACTGCCACTGCCATTGTGTTTTTCCCACCAGGACTTACAGACTATGAATGTTGGTGTCATAATTTTAGGGTTCAAAAAAGGAATGATAAATTAGAGGGGTGCTCATTACTCTTGAGCAGGAAGTGAGAAAAGAGCTATAAAATTAATATTACCACATATCTGTTTTTATCCTAACTTCATGGCAGGAGTGCCTTATAGGGCAAACAAATCAGGAGTTTGGTATCTCCACCATAACCATGACTACAAATTTAAAGAAGTTCAAGCCTACCCTCCATGGAAGAAGTTCTCTGTATTCCGTAGGGGAGAGTCCTACTAACTCCTAATCTAACTTCAACTAATTCCCAGTCTGATCCCTGTTAACCCCTACAAATACCATTTGATACCCAACAAAGGGCCTGGTTATAAGTGAACAGCTTACCTGTTTGCACACAGGGACTCCATTAACACAAACTCCTTTGATCTGAGTTTAGTAAGAGCAGTTAGTTACAAACCACATCACAGCCATGCCTGAAATATTACTTTCTGGTTGCCAGTTATAACAAAATCTCTCCAAAGTGTATCAATATGTCTTTCTATCATATTTCCCTGCAGGCTGCAAAATAACTTGGAAAACATAACATGCGCACACATCACTCAGGTTTTTTTTTTTTTAAATAATTTTATTTTTTTAATGGGGTGACATCAATAAATCAGGATACATATATTCAAAGATAACAAGACCAGGGTATCTTGTCGTTCAATTATGATGCATACCCGTCACCCAAAGTCAGATTGTCCTCTGTCACCTTCTATCTTGTTTTCTTTGTGCCCCTCCCCCTTCCCCTTTCCCTCTCCCATTCCCCCCTCCCCCCCGTAACCACCACACTCTTATCAATGTCTCTTAGTTTCACTTTTATGTCCCACCTACGTATGGAATAATGCAGTTCCTGGTTTTTTCTGATTTACTTATTTCGCTTCGTATCATGTTATCAAGATCCCACCATTTTGCTGTAAATGTTCCGATGTCATCATTTCTTATGGCTGAGTAGTATTCCATAGTGTATATGTGCCACATCTTCTTTATCCAGTCATCTATTGACGGGCTTTTTGGTTGTTTCCATGTCCTGGCCACTGTGAACAATGCTGCAATAAACATGGGGTTGCATGTGTCTTTACTTATCAATGTTTCTGAGTTTTTGAGGTATATACCCAGGAGAGGGATTGCTGGGTCATAAGGTAGTTCTATTTTCAGTTTTTTGAGGAACCAACATACTTTCTTCCATAATGGTTGTACTACTTTACATTCCCACCAACAGTGTATGAGGGTTCCTTTTTCTCCACAGCCTCTCCAACATTTGCTATTACCTGTCTTGCTAATAATAGCTAATCGAACAGGTGTGAGGTGGTATCTCATTGCTGTTTTGATTTGCATTTCTCTAATAGCTAACGAAGATGAGCATCTTTTCATATATCTGTTGGCCATTTGTATTTCTTCCTGGGAGAAGTGTCTGTTCATATCCTCTTCCCATTTTTTTATGGGATTGTTTGTTTGTTTGTTGTTGAGTTTTATGAGTTCTTTGTATATTTTGGATATTAGGCCCTTATCTGAGCTGTTGTTTGAAAATATCATTTCCCATTTAGTTGGCTTTCTGTTTATTTTGTTATCAGTTTCTCTTGCTGAGCAAAAACTTCTTAGTCTGATGTAGTCCCATTCATTAATTTTTGCCTTCACTTCTCTTGCCATTAGAGTCAAATTCATAAAATGCTCTTTAAAACCCAGGTCCATGAGTTGAGTACCTATGTCTTCTTCTATGTACTTAATTGTTTCAGGTCTTATGTTTAGATCTTTGATCCATTTTGAGTTAATTTTAGTACAGGGGGACAAACTGTAGTCCAGTTTCATTCTTTTGCATGTGGCTTTCCAGTTTTCCCAGCACCATTTATTGAAGAGGCTTTCTTTTCTCCATTGTGTGTTGTTGGCCCCTTTATCAAAAATTATTTGACTATATATATGTGGTTTTATTTCTGGACTTTCTATTCTGTTCCATTGGTCTGAGTGTCTATTTTTCTGCCAATACCATGCTGTTTTGATTGTCGTGGCCCTATAATAGAGTTTGAAGTCAGGTATTGTAATGCCCCCAGCTTCATTCTTTTTCTTTAGGATTGCTTTGGCTATTCGGGGTTTTTTATACTTCCATATAAATCTGATGATTTTTTGCTCTATTTCTTTAAAAAACGTCATTGGAAGTTTGATGGGAATTGCATTAAATTTGTATATTGCTTTGGGTAATATAGCCATCTTGATTATATTTATTCTTCCTAGCCAAGAACAAGGTATATTCTTCCATCTCATTATATCTTTTTCAATTTCCCTTAACAATGGTTTATAGTTTTCATTATATAAGTCCTTTACATTCTTTGTTATGTTTATTCCTAAGTATTTTATTTTTTTTTTGTTGCAATCGTGAAGGGGATTATTCTTTTGAGTTCGTTCTCAATTGTTTCATTGTTGGCATATAGAAAGGCTATTGACTTCTGAATGTTAATTTTGTATCCTGCGACCTTACTGTATTGGCTTATTGTTTCTAGTAGTCTTTTTGTGGATTCTTTGGGGTTTTCGATGTATAGGATCATATCATCTGCAAAAAGTGATACCTTTACTTCTTCTTTTCCGATATGGAT
This sequence comes from Saccopteryx bilineata, assembly GCF_036850765.1. Lineage (NCBI taxonomy): Eukaryota > Metazoa > Chordata > Mammalia > Chiroptera > Emballonuridae > Saccopteryx > Saccopteryx bilineata. The sequence continues at coordinate 11,062,656 of NC_089501.1, read as the reverse complement.
GCCTTTTATTTCTTTGTCTTGTCTGATTGCTGTGGCGAGAACCTCTAGTACCACATTAAATAAGAGTGGCGAGAGTGGACAACCCTGTCTTGTTCCTGATTTAAGGGGGAAAGCCTTCAGTTTAGTGCCATTTAATATGATGTTAGTTGATGGTTTATCATATATGGCCTTTATCATGTTGAGATATTTTCCTTCTATACCCATTTTGTTGAGAGTCTTAAACATAAAATTGTGTTGTATTTTATCAAAAGCCTTTTCTGCATCTATTGATAAGATCATGTGGTTTTTGTTCTTTGTTTTGTTGATATGGTGTATTACGTTAACCGTTTTACGTATGTTGAACCATCCTTGAGATTCTGGGATGAATCCCACTTGATCATGATGTATTATTTTTTTAATATGTTGTTGTATTCGATTTGCTAGTATTTTGTTTAGTATTTTAGCATCTGTATTCATTAGAGATATTGGTCTGTAGTTTTCTTTTTTTGTGCCATCCTTGCCTGGTTTTGGTATGAGGGTTATGTTGGCCTCATAAAATGTGTTTGGAAGTATTGCTTCTTCTTCAATTTTTTGGAAGACTTTGAGTAGAATAGGAACCAAGTCTTCTTTGAAAGTTTGATAAAATTCGCTGGTATAGCCGTCAGGGCCTGGACTTTTATTTTTGGGGAGGTTTTTAATGGTTTTTTCTATTTCTTCTCTACTGATAGGTCTGTTTAGGCTTTCTGCTTCTTCTTGACTCAGTCTAGGAAGGTTGTATTTTTCTAGGAATTTATCCATTTCTTCTAGGTTGTTGAATTTAGTGGCATAAAGTTTTTCATAGTATTCTACAATAATTCTTTGTATATCTACGGTGTCTGTGGTGATTTCTCCTCTTTCATTTTGGATTTTGTTTATATGAGTTCTTTCTCTTTTTTCCTTGGTAAGTCTTGCCAGGGGTTTGTCAATTTTGTTGATCTTTTCAAAGAACCAGCTCCTTGTTCTATTAATTTTTTCTATAGTTTTTCTGTTCTCTAATTCATTTATTTCTGCTCTGATTTTTATTATCTCCTTTCTTCGGCTGCTTTTGGGTTGTCTTTGTTCTTCTTTTTCTAGTTCCTTAAGGTGGGAAGTTAAGTGGTTCACTTGGGCTCTCTCTTGTTTGTTCATATATGCTGAAGTGATATGAACTTCCCTCTTATCACTGCTTTTGCTGCATCCCATAGATTCTGATATGTCGTATTGTCATTTTCATTAGTCTGTATAAATCTTTTGATCTCTGCACTTATTTCTTCTTTGACCCATTCATTTTTTAAAAGTATGTTGTTTAGTTTCCACATTTTTGTGGGATTTTTTTCCTCTTTTTTGCAGTTGAATTCTAGTTTCAAGGCTTTATGATCAGAAAATATGCTTGGTACAACTTCAATTTTTCTGAATTTGCTGATGTTATTTTTGTGGCCCAACATATGGTCAATTCTTGAGAATGATCCATGTACACTGGAGAAAAATGTATACTCAGTCACTTTGGGATGAAATGTCCTGTAGTTGTCTATCATATCCAGGTGCTCTAGTATTTTGTTTAAGGCCACTATGTCTTTGTTGATTCTCTGTTTGGATGACCAATCTAGAGCCGTCAGCGGTGTATTGAGGTGTCCAAGTATGATTGTATTTTTGTCAGTTTTTGTTTTAAGGTCAATAAGTAGCTGTCTTATATATTTTGGTGCTCCTTGGTTTGGTGCATATATATTAAGAATTGTTATGTCTTCTTGATTCAGTGTCCCCTTAGCCATTATGAAATGGCCATTTTTATCTCTGAGTACTTTTCCTGTCTTGTAGTCAGCATTATCCGATATGAGTATTGCTACACCTGCTTTTTTTTGGATGTTATTTGCTTGGAGTATTGTTTTCCAGCCTTTCACTTTGAATTTGTTTTTATCCTTGTTACTTAGATGAGTTTCCTGTAGGCAGCATATGGTTGGATTTTCTTTTTTAATCCATTCTGCTACTCTGTGCCTTTTTATTGGTGAGTTTAATCCGTTTACATTTAGTGTAATTATTGATACTTGTGAGTTCCCTATTGCCATTTTATATCTTGCTTTCTGTTAGTTTTGTGTCTTGTTTGATCCTTCTCTTTCGTTTTTCTATCTTTTGTTTTTATTTGGTTATATTCCATACATCTTTCCTCTGTTGCTATCTTTTTTATCTCATGTGCTTCTGTGGTGGTTTTTTCAATGGTGGTTATCAGGTATTTTTTTTCATTCATTATGTTTTAACCATTAGCTATCACCTTATATGATCTTTCAACAATTCCAAAGCCTCTGAACATCAGAGTCTATTTTGAATTCTGTATGATTTCTCTAGCTTAGTCTGTCCTGCCAAATGTTTTCTGGACCACTACAGTGTCATAAATGGAAACAATTTTCGATCCTTTTGCATAATCCTGGAAGGAAAGCTGTTTTTTTAACATATTATCTCCTGACATATATAAAGCTAAATACTTCTCTTAGTAATGGAATATGGCATAATACTAGGAAATATATTCATGAGACTCATAAAAAAATCCTAAAGTTAATAGAAAGGAATATTTGTATAGGCATCATATAAAATGCTTTTATAATTTTATCTTCAATTTTATTGTCAAGGGCTTTTAGAATAAGTCTCAAGAACCAATGGCATCCTTAAAAATCAATTTTGCAGATAGCATGAATGACTAATACAATAGAAGCTAGAATCAAGACCCAAGAAGACCAATACTAGCTACAAAAGTGGGCCAAATCAGGAAAAATAAAATAAAATAAAAGTAAGATCTCATCCTCCAGTCCAAAACAGAAAGTGTATTGGGAAGAATCTGAAAGAAGCACACATGAAAAATTTTAGTCATTTCTTTAATTACTATGAGTTAGAGATGGGATGCAATTGTTCCATAAAGCTGAGAAAATCTTAGACTCCATTTGTAGTAACAACATGTCCAGAGCAAAGAGAATGGCGGCTTCTCTTACTCTGGGTTGGACACACCCATGACCAGGCCTGAAATGTCACATTGTGTTTTGAAAGCTGCACTCTGACTGGAACACAAGCAATGTGTGTTCAGAGTAGAGCACCTGAGATTATAAAAGGGCTCAGGAGCGACCTGAAGAAGATGAGAATATTTGGCCAGCAGGAGATAAGATACAGTGGAAGACTGGAAACTGTCTTCAGTATTTGAAGGCTACCATGGAGGTAGAGCATAGGCAGAGGATAGAACAAGGAGAAAGGGGAGCAAGACACAGGTGTGTATATTGTGTCTCAGTTTAAGTGAGAATTTTATAATTGCTATGACTGAGATGCCCAGCAGGTAGCAAGTTGTCCCTGAGTTGGCAAAGCCCTTTCGTGGTTTATCAAAAATGCTGAGGGCATCTAACCTCCTAAATCTAGACCTGAGTTCCATTGAAGTTGCCCAGACCTTAACAAAAAAAGTACAGTACATGTTCTTTAAAACACACCAGAGGAGGCCCTGGCCGGTTGGCTCAGCAGTAGAGCGTCGGCCTGGCGTGCAGGGGACCCAGGTTCGATTCCCGGCCAGGGCACATAGGAGAGGCGCCCATTTGCTTCTCCACCCCCCACCCCCTCCTTCCTCTCTGTCTCTCTCTTCTCCTCCTGAAGCTGAGGCTCCATTGGAGCAAAGATGGCCCGGGCGCTGGGGATGGCTCCTTGGCCTCTGCCCCAGGCACTAGAGTGGCTCTGGTCACGGCAGAGCGACGCCCCAGAGGAGCAGAGCATCGCCCCCTGGTGGGCAGAGCGTTGTCCCTGGTGGGCGTGCTGGGTGGATCCCGGACGGGCACATGCGGGATTCTGTCTGACTCTCTCCCCGTTTCCAGCTTCAGAAGAAAAAAAATAAAAAATAAAAAAATAAATTAAAAAATAAAATAAATTAAAAAAAAACACACCAGAGGGACCATTTGCTTTTTAGAAATATTGGTTTAACTTTTACAATAAGCAATTAAAGTACTCCTAATAAGCTGGTTCTTACCATATTAGTTTGTGTTCAGATTGCCACTGCTTGAGCTGGAGAAGTGCTAATAGTTTTCTTGTCCATCTTTTTCTCAGAGACCAGAGCAGCTGCTATAATGGCTAAAATAAGCTAAAATCCCTTAAGTCATGAATTGTGATCACAGATTTTAAATGCATTTTTTTTGGTTGTTCATTTAATTGAGGTCCAAGACTACAACAGGCTTTTGCTTTCAAATAATGCAGTGAAAATGTGGAATATACCTACAGGGGCACAGAGATGAATGGAGCTACAAAATCACTTCCGCGCCTATGAAACTTTTACTTCCTAATTTCAGTGTGTAATTACTACTAATAATGAATATTTTATCTAAGCATTTCAGCAACCTTTCCATTTTATTCCATCTGTTCCATCCACAACACAATATGTACATTTTTATATTAATTTTTCCACCTTGGTCTTTGACAGAAAAATTACAGACCATGAACAACCTGGGCATGATGTCAAAATTCTATTAGAATGACGGGTTTCATGGATTTTAAAGATATATTGAAAGTTCCCTTTAGATTACTACTTGAGAATTACCTTGAAAGGAGAAAGTAATTTGAATTTCATGCCACTGATCACCAACACACACAGTCATTCATATTTTCTCTCCGTCCTTTCTCCTCCTCCTTCTCCCATTTCTTTCCCGCTTTCCTACCTGATTTGCCATCAATAAATATTTGAAGTTCTATTCTTCAATTGATATTTCTAATGAACTTAAACTCAGGTTTGCATGCCAATTTCTACAATGAAAGATTTCAAAATAAATACTGGAACAGGGGCAGATAATTTTCATCTTCTGCTTAACAACATTCTGTTTATTAAAATGAGTATCCAGAACTTAAATCCGAAACTGTTTATTCTAGGACCACGTGGTGAGTTGATGAAAAGAAAGACAATATTCAACAGAAAAGCTGAGAGAATACAGGAAAGAAAAATATCAGCAAAGGGAACTTAAAAAGGAGAAAATTGGGTCAGAGGAAAAAAATTTTGAAAAATATGCTTAGGGAAGGTGTTTGTAAAAAGAATGTTATATGTAGGAGAGAGGATAGAATTCTTTTAGTAAAAAGAATGTAAACTAGTAATACATATTTTTAAGAGATTTAAGATATATAATGAATAACTCTTAAAACAAAAACAGTGCCAAAATTTAGCATATGTTCAATAAAATTTTGCTTATTGAACTGAATTGTCTGCAGAGAGTATATTGTCTCACTGAAAATACAGAATGTAGGAAAGAACATTATACACATTTCAGTTTGGCAATAATGAAGTGATTCTGAAAATCTGTACGGTCCACACGACTCCCCTACCTACAATTTCAAATTACTGCAACTGCATAAAGCCTTCCATTTAGATTCCAGTAATTGCTGTGATCACTTGTGGATTTTAACCCTACCCTTTGTGTTTGCCTTTTGCTAGATCCACTGCATTCATTGCCTAAGAAAATTAACTGAGCTTCTAGTGTAGTTCTGTAACCACCATTTTGGAGAACTGAACATTTAATCCAAGGCAATCTCTGACCTTGAAGAATAAAATAGTATATTTTTGCATCAAATTTTACAATTTATTTATTTATTTATTTATTTATTTATATTTTTCTGAAGCTAGAAACGGGGAGAGACAGTTAGACAGACTCCCGCATGCGCCAGACCGGAATCCACCCGGCACGCCCACCAGGGGCGATGCTCTGCCCCTCCGGGGGGGCCAGAGCCACTCTAGCACCTGAGGCAGAGGCCAAGGAGCCATCCCCAGCGCCCGGGCCATCTTTGCCCCAATGGAGCCTTGGCTGCAGGAGGGGAAGAGAAAGACAGAGAGGAAGGAGGGGGGGTGGAGAAGCAAATGGGCGCTTCTCCTATGTGCCCTGGCCGGGAATCGAACCGGGGTCCCCTGCATGCCAGGCCGACGCTCTACCGCTGAGCCAACCGGCCAGGGCCATCAAATTTTAAAATTTATAAAGCACTTTGCATAAAACCATATAAAGCAGTTAAACAGGCATTACTATCCCCTCTGCAAAATTGAATACCTAATGCTCATAGAGATTTTTAAAAATCAGCTGGTGGGCAGCAGACACCTGAAAAGATGCTCAACATAACTAATCATCAGGGAAATTCAAATCAAAACCATGAAGTATCACCTCACACTCATTAGAATGACTATTATCAAAAAGACAAAAGATAACAGGTGTTGTCAAGGATATGGAGAAAATAGAACCCTCATAAACCGTTGGTAGGAATGTAAAACAGTGCAGCCACTATGGAAAATAGCATGGAGTTTCCTCATACTATTAAATTTAAAATTAGAATTACCATATGATCATGCGATTCTGCTTCTGAGTATCTAAAGAAAATGAAAACACTAATTTGAAGAGATATCTGTCCTCCCATGTTCATTGCAGCATTATTTACAATAGCCAAGATATGGAAACAACCTAAGTATCCATCTATAGATAAATGGATAAAGAAGATATTGTACATACATAAAGGGAATTTACTCAGCCATAAAAAATGAATGAAATCTTGCCATTTGCACAACATGGATGGATCTGGAGGGTATTATGCTAAGTGAAATAAGTCAGACAGAGAAAGACAACACTGCTTATATATGGAATCTAAAATAAAACAAAACAAATGATCAAACAAAAACAAAACAGAAATGGACTCATAGACACAGGAAACAAACTGATGTTTACCAGAGAGAAGAGGGGATGGGGAGCAGGTGACATAGGTGAAGGACATTTAAAGGTACAAACTTTCAGTTATAAAATAAGTAAGCCATGGGATGTAACATACAGCAGAGTATAATATGTATTAATTATATAGTCAGTAATATTGAAATAACATTATATGGTGACAGTAACTAGACTTATTGTGGGAATCTTTTCTAATGTATATAAATATTGACTCACTGTGATGTACACCTAAAAATAATAGGATATTGTATATTAATTCTATATCAATTAAAAACAAACTGCCTGACAAGGAGTGGTACAGTGGATAGAGCACTGGACTGGGATGCATAGGACCCAGGTTCGAATCCTCAAGTTTACTGGCTTGAGCGTGGACTCATCCAGCTAGAGCACAGGGTTGCCTGCTTGAATGTGGGATCAAAGACATGATCCCATGGTTGCTGGCTTGAACCCAAGGTCGCTGGCTTGAGCAAGGGATCACTTCACTCTGCTCTAGCCCCCCAGTCAAGGCACATATGAGAAAGCAATCGATGAATAACTAAGATGCCACACAAAGAATTGGTGCTTCTCATCTCTCTTCTTCCTGCCTGTCTGTCCCTATCTGTCCCTCTCTCACACAAAACAAAACAAAAAAACACTTATACGGGGTCCCTGAATAAGTACAGGAGGCCAGACTTATAATTCCTACAATGTAAGTCTAAGAAACATATCTTCCTCTTGTTTTAGAGCACAGACTGGTCAGATTTAGAGTCAACAAAGCAATATGACAGTATGGGTTCTCCTGGTAGAATGCAGACAGGTGCCTGCACTCAGTTCTTCTTGAGTTTTTAAAAGCAGTATAATCTTCAGCCCCCTCCTCCTCCCACTAGGAAGCTTTGTCCTTGGTCTTTTTGATGATCACAAAGATTATGTCATTGGCCTTTAATGCTAAGGAAGAAGGAATGGTATTTGTCTAGGAGTGTGACCAGTATCCACAATGAAAAGATCTCATATTGGTAAAGCCCCTGTTGAAAAGAACTTTAGAGATAATTATTAATAGTGAGTTATTAATATTTTCAAACATCATAACCTACAATTCATGACTTTCATAATTTATGAAGGAGTTGGCCAAAAATCTGACCATTCAGCGGCTCTCAGAAGCTTCTGGCAAATGCACATAAAACCATTGGAGTTTTCCTCAGTTTTCAGAAAGAACAAGTTGGGCCCTGGGCCCTAGTCAGTTGGCTCAGCAGCAGAGTGTTGGTCTGGCATGTGGATGTCCCAGGTTAGATTCCCAGTCAGGGCACACAGGAGAAGTACCCATCTGCTTCTCCACCTCTCCCACTCTCACTTCTCTCTCTCTCTCTCTCTCTCTCTCTTCCCATCTTCTCCAGCAGCCATGGCTGGATTGGAGTAAGTTGGTTCCCAGCACTGAAGATGGCTCCATGGCTTCTGCCTCAGGCTCTAAAAAAAAAAAATGGCTCTGGTTGCAACAAAGCAAGGGTCCAGATGGGCAGAGCATCGCCCCCTAGTGGGCTTGCTGGTCAGGACATATGTGGGAGTCAGTCTCTGCCTCCCTTCCTCTCACTAAAGGAAGAGAGGGAGGGAGGGAGGGAAAAGGAGGGAAGGAAGGAAGGAAGGAAGGAAGGAAGGAAGGAAGGAAGGAAGGAAGGAAGGAAGGAAGGAAGGAAGGAAAGAAGGAAAGAAGGAAAGAAGGAAAGAAGGAAAGAAGGAAAGAAGGAAAGAAGGAAAGAAGGAAAGAAGGAAGGGGAGAGAAAGAGAGAGAGAAAGAAAGAAAGAAAGAAAGAAAGAAAGAGAGAGAGAGAAAGGAAAGAAAGAAAGAAAGAAAGAAAGAAAGAAAGAAAGAAAGAAAGAAAGAAAGAAAGAATTATCAGTGCCTCAACAGTGTAGTTTTGAGTTGATCAGGTATTCAGTTGCTGCTATTCCTTGTTATACACATTGCTATTAGTTTTAATTTATTATTTATTTCATTTATTATGAATTATTTTGTTAACCCTGAAGTGTTTGGTGAGCCTTACTTTTATGAACAGTATTTTGGGACTATAAGTTACATTAACTACACTCTAAGAGAGGCTATATGTTGTAGTTCACAGATGGTTTATTCATGCAACTTGCTGCAGTAGATATAGACACCAACTCCCTTTCAGAAATTACCTAGTATAGTGTCCTATCATATATAGTAGAGCATAGTGTGGTACAGCATAGCATATACAGTATAGTATAATATACCATCTATAGTAAAGTATACATATAGTATATATACAGTAAAGCATACTGACAGTATATTGCGATAGTACTATAGAATACTGTAGTAATAATATCATATAATATGGCAAAATATGGTTATTAACATATTATTTTCCATTGAAAAGTGAAACATGTGATATAGATAAATGGTGGAGATTTTTTCTATCAAAAGGGCAGCCTACAAAAGTTATTAAAGAGAGAGAGAAAGCTACTGAGTTACAGCGTCACAGCATAACCAGAGCACATCTCAGGAGTGTGGACTTGCTACTCGGAATGCTCTGCATGGAGCAGGGGCGGTGAGCCGTCCTCCCCACAGCTGTCCTCAGGGGAGCCCACTAGACTGCTCTGACGCAGTTTTTGGTGCTGGTATATTTCTAATGAAGTGTTTTGAGACCCCATAGCAGAGATCATATTATTTTTGTTTTAATACCAACTGGTACCTTTCGTCTATAAGGAAAAACGTTTCATCGATAATATTTATCACCTTGTCTCTGGTTTTGTTTTTGAAAACTACCTGACTACTCTACTTTTTATAAATACTTTTTATTAAGAAAATATTAGTAAGAAAACAATAATACTAAGTTGCCAAATTATAAAAGGAAAGTTTGTACAACTAAATTTTACAATGAGGGACAAAGAAATAAAGCCACCGATATTGGGTAAGAAAAATGTTTGGCAATGGAAGTATGCAATGTGATTTACTTGGCTGGCTACTATATAGGAGAATAAATTCTATAATCTTGCCAAAACCTGAGGGAAATGTGAATTAAATAGCAATAAATAACCTTATTGGAAAGAGTTGAATGTGATATACTATATCCTCCAACCTTAATACAGAAAAATTTCCCATTAATTACAGCATCAGACCCATAGTGGATTGAAGACACAGTAATTTTTAATACCCTTCACAACATCCCTTCTGCTCCTGTGACTACAGCTCCTTAAACGATGAGCTGGAAGGGCAGGTTGAGCTATATATGCAGTTCCAATCTTTTCAGCCTCTATCAGGATTAAACAGCTATTTATTCCTATGCATTTTCATTAATATATATTTTTGCTGCTCAGAAGTTATTTTTACGTATTTATTAATATTAAATGTTCAATAAAATCTTAATTACAGTGGTACCTTGAGATACAAACAGACCAACATATGAATTTTTTAAGACACGAGCTGCAACTCGGTCCGTATTTTTGTTTGAGATCCGAGCGAAATTCCGAGATATGAGTCGTGATTTGGGAAGCTGCTGCCAGTTGGCACATTGGCGCGTGGGTCCAGTATCGGCAGTTTGATATATGAGTTGACTGACTTACAAGCTCGGTTAGAGAACGAATACTCTTATTTGAATAATTTTTTAACGTTACAAGCACTTTATTACATTATCTGTTTAACCTTCATGGTATTGCTTCGTGGTGAGAGGGGGTATTATTTTTCCTGGGTGTTGTAGTTGAGAACAGTCAGACCTAGAATAATTATCTGACCTTCCCAATCATCTATAATGAAGTGGGGGCCAATCTTGGGCTAAATATTGGGGCTTCTGCAGTTTACTATTTAGTTAATAAGAATTTCTCCACTTAAATTATTATAATTGAGGATGATAGTTTTATTTCTGCTGAAATGTCTAGTTTTGTCATATGTTTTATTTAAAAACAGTTTTCCATTGATTGGCTAGAGAGAGAGGTAGGGAGAGAGAAAGAAGAGAGAGGAGGAAGAGGAGGGGGAGAGAGAGAGAGAAGCATTGACTTGTGGTTTCACCTAGTTGTTTCATTTAGTTGTGAACTCATTAATTGCTTCTACTCAGTGCCCTGGCTGGAGGTCAAACCCATGACCTATGGCTCACAAAGTCAACGCTTTATCCACTAAACTACCCAGCCAGAACCTAGTTCTATCATACTTTGATACTGAGAAATATTATAAACTACTAAAATTCATTTACTTGCTCCATTCAGGCAGTTACTTCTTTATTAAAAATTTTTTGAGTATCTGATTTGTACACCAGGAAGAAAAAAGAAAAACAGACATCAGAAATTTCCCTCAAAGAGTACACAGTCCAGAAGGGAAAGCAGATAAACATATATGCTCCCTACCATACCATAACCATATACCATAATAATTTGTGATATACTAAAAATTATGTTTGGTCTTTGTCCTCCCTGCCCCTCATGCTAGCACAGAGCTCTTAAAAATGTTGGAATTACCTAAGTGACAGGAATGTCACCCTGTCTGCTAATGAGATGGCTAATAGAAGAAAAGGACCTAGAAACACCAATCATATGATTAGAGGGTTAGAATTTTCAGTTCCACCCTTCAGTGGCCCAAGAGGGGAGAAGGGATATAGAGATTCCAATGGCCAGTGATTTAATTAAGTGTTCCTGTGTATGAAATGAAAATCTCTGGCCCTGGCCGGTTGGCTCAGCGGTAGAGCGTAGGCCTGGCGTGCGGGGGACCCGGGTTCAATTCCCGGCCAGGGCACATAGGAGAAGCGCCCATTTGCTTCTCCACCCCCCCCCCTTCCTCTCTGTCTCTCTCTTCCCCTCCCACAGCCAAGGCTCCATTGGAGCAAAGATGGCCCGGGCGCTGGGGATGGCTCCTTGGCCTCTGCCCCAGGCGCTAGAGTGGCTCTGGTCGCGCAGAGCGAAGCCCCGGAGGGGCAGAGCATCGTCCTCTGGTGGGCAGAGCTTCGCCCCTGGTGGGCGTGCCGGGTGGATCCCAGTCCGGCGCATGCGGGAGTCTGTCTGACTGTCTCTCCCCGTTTCCAGCTTCAGAAAAATACAAAAAAAAAAAAAAAAAAAAAAGAAAAAGAAATGAAAAGCTCTGAAACAAGAGTTTAACAGTGGGTTGGCCCACTCAGTGATGAGCTCAGGTGGCACCAATGGAGAGGGACGGAAGTTCTGCACCACTGCCCTGCCCCTCATACCTTGCCTTTTGCATTTCATCCATGTGGTTGTTCCTAAATTATGTCATTTATAATAAACCAGTAATCATAACCACAGTATTTTCCTGAGTTCTGTTAGTCATTCTAGAAAATATTGAACCTGGTGCAGCAGACCCATGAATCTGTAACCAAGTCAGAGAATGTGGGTAGCCTGCAACCAGAGACTTGAAACCTGCATCTGAAGTGCATCTTGTGCCCTTAACTTGGGGGTAGGGGTTCTGTGCTAAGTCTGCATAATTGGTATTAAAATTGACTTAACTGTAGAAGACCTAGTTGGTGTCAGAGAATTGGAGAATTGATTATATTTGCAAAAACCAAACACCATTGGCTTTTCACATACTCTACAAAACTCCCTGAATGTGCCTCAAGGCTTTCAGAGTATGTGGGGCAGTGTTTTTCAACCACTGAAATGCCAGAAATTTTGTGCCAGTCCACAAAAAAGTTAATCAGCCTGATGTTGTATGAAGATTATAGACAGAATTAATCTCCATACGATATCAGGGTGGTTAACTCTTTTCTGGTGGACTGTTGGTTGAAAATCAATGGTATAGGTTCAGTGTGTTGTGTACATACCAATACCTGGTGGTGTTTGTACTAATACTATTCTACGTAGTTATGTATTTTTTAATTTACTTTTTATTTAGGTATACTTGCTATACAATTTTATACTGGTTACATTAATTTTAGGAGTACAATATAAAGATTTGACATTTTTTTACTTTACAATGTGATCACTCCATTAATTCTACTAATCATCTGTCACCATGTAAACTTATCATAATATTATTAACTACCTTATTCTTCCTCTTTTTACCCATCTTTCTACTCCCTCTCTTCTGGGAACCACCCATTTGGTCTCAGTGTCTGTGAGTCTGCTTTTGGTTTGTTTGATTTGTTTTCAGATTCCACATATAAGTAAAGCCATATAGTACTTGTCATTCTATGCCTTACCTATTTACTTAGCACAATACCCTCTATATCCATCCATGCTGTCCAGATGGCAAGATTTTGTTCTTTTTATTACCATGTAATATTCCAAGATATATATCTATTCATCTATCAATGGACACCTAGGTTGCTTCCATAGCTTGTAGTTATGTATTTTAATTGAATTTTAATACCATTAGAAATAGAAATGTAAAATTCAAGAGTACTTTCTATGAAAAGTTAGTTGAATTCTTTGGAAAGACTTGATGAAGGTAAATTATATATATATATATAATTATATATAGTCTATATATATATAGTCTATCAAAGTGGGCATAAACAAGACAACTCTAAAAGTCTGAAGAAAAAAAATTAAATCTAGAAAGACAAAAATAAAATGTATTCATCCCTAGAATATAAAATTACTTCATAATATACTTACAGAATTATTTTTAAACACTAATTATATAAATATGTCAGTATAAAAATTTTAACTTCAAAAATAATTTGGAAGAAATAAAACTGTAATTTGTAGGTGATGAAATATGGGTTGTGACTTAGCAGGGAAGAAAATATAAAATAGCAGTCACTAGATCCACACTCAGGAAACACCTTGATTTCCCTTCAAAATATGATTCATATGTTTTGAGAAAAATGAAACATATAAAGTGTGTATTAATTGTCAAATTTCCACTTCAGCCAAGTTTTCCAATTAACTAATTATCCAACCATCAGTCCTGATTACAGAATGCAAAAAGACCATGCCTCAACTCTTTGGTTTTTGGTTAAAAAAATAAAAGTATCACCTGTGAGCCTAGAGGGTAATATCCAAAATTTAAATTACAACACCACTTTGTTAGTGGGGATTTATGACCTCAATTTTTATTTAAGAATAGTCAGTCAAGCTCCATGTCAGATTACTCTCAAACTGACTTTGAAAGAAAAGTATAGCCCTCAAGATTTTTTTCTCCCCTTCCCTAAAATAATTTATGAAAGTGTAGAGCTGCCTGAATTCACCGAAGTCAGTTTGAGTACCCTGCCTCCAGGACAGCTTCCAGACTGCCTGGAAATGTACTCTGGGCTTATGATTTCCTAGGAGAGGATCTTGTGACCTTACTGATTAACCTATAAATGAGCATGACAACCAGCCTATTGTTTTTTTTTCCCCATGCATCCAATCTTAATCTTACTTGGTGTGGGTTTCAAACTCCATTTGTTTTATTTGTTCAAGCATTCACTGACTATCCCCTATGTGCCAAGAACTTTCTAGACACTTTAAAATACAAAGATTCTATCTTCATGGTACTTATATTTCAGAGGGTGAGAAAAGAGTCAGAAAATAATTTTTAAAAGGACTAGTTTGGTTGGCATACTGAGAATGACTGGACAGAGAGAGACCAATGATTAAAGCAGACAATAGTAAATGACTATTGGAACAACCAACCAGACAAGAGATGATGGCCCATTACTCCTGAGTGATGGCAGTAGAGGTAGTGAGGAGTGGCCAGTTCTAGACATATTTTAGAAGGGATAGCCAACAAGATGTTCTTAGTATAGAGAAAGAGAAGTGTCATGGATGACTCCAAGATATTTTTGACCTGACAACTAGAAGAATGGAGTTCCCATCAACTAAAATAAAGGAAATATTTTGAGGAGCATGGTTGTGATAAAAGATCAAATTTAGTACTGCACATACTAAGTTGAGCTGTTTATTAGACATTTCAGTGAAAATGTCAAGTCAGCCATTGTCTTTATGAGTCTTCGTAGAAGAGTCATCACCATGGAGATTGCTCTGCCCTTAGAGTAGCTAGCCTTTCTCAGCGGAGTGTCACAAGAGAATCAGCCTTCATGCTTTAAAGATCTCTTGTACATAATGAATTAAGTGCTGTCCTATGTTTACAGAATGGTGCTGCTTATATAGCATCCTGGAAAGAATTTAGAAACCCTTTCTTTGCTTAGATGAGGAAGCCCACGTCAGAAAGGCTGCTTGGTGGCCTGAAGAAACTTAAATTCTTTGTCTCTTTTTCAGGCAAACTTTTCAATTCTCATTTTTAAGGTAATTTGGATCTTTTTAAGATTATTTGGAGTCATTTTATAAAACTTTAAATGAAATACTATAAATGAGTGTTTCCCAAAAGGAGCACAATTTTAATTGGTGTTTATAAAAGGGCAGAGGGTTTGTATGGTGTTGGGGAAAATTAATTAAAACATAATCTTCCACTAACCCAGAACTACTCTCTACAAAGGTAATAGAAAAACACTTTTTTTATTGAGTAAGCATTAAACCAAAATGTGATGTGCATCACAGACAGTCCACTAAGAGATTACAAACACAGATAGGAACAGCACCCCGTATAGAGCCAAGCAGATACAACCCATTACAGGTTTAAAGATAAACAATAACTAGTCCTTAAGTAAGAGGAGTTAACAGCACCATTTTTTGCACATAGTTTATCTTGACAATACCTGGTAACTGAGATGACCATTTTGGTTAGCTTATTTGCTTTATCCACAGGAAAAACATACTTCATATCTTTATGACAGGAAGTACCATATTTTCTCATGTAATGATATAAGACACTCTCATGTATAAAACGTACCTTAATTTTGGGCCTGAAATTTGAAAAAAGAAAAGTATTACATAAAGTTATTGAACTCAAGTTTTATTCATTATAGAACTCATACAACTCCTCATCGCTGTCAAAACTCCCATCCATTAGCTTGTCCTCATCTGTGTCTGATGATGAATTACTGTCTTCAACAATGAGCACAAAAACAAGTGCAAAAAGGTGGGAAATGCAAGTTAGAAAAACTATAGCCACTATATAAGATGCACCCAGTTTTTAGACCACAACTTTTCCCAAGAAATTGTGCATCTTATACATGAGGAAATACGGTAACTTTGCAAACTGAAGGAAGACACTCAAAGAAATTAGGCTCCACCTGCCCACAACTAGTGGAAGATAGGGGTGCTGTCTTCCTTGAAATTTGAATTGAAAAAAGATGGCTTCTAGGTCCAGGGTTAGAAAGCTGATTAAAGACCTATCTAGTTTTCAAAAGGATCTACATACGTTTTAAGGGAGGAGAAAGTATTTACAATTATCAGTTTTCTAAAGTAAATGCTCTAAGAAAAAGGAGAGGGAGAAGTCGCCACCCTGATTTTCAACAGGAAGAATTAAGTCTCTTGTTTTTTTTCATTATTATTTGCCCTTATAATGGTGAGCTCTTGGTGTAAAATAAAGATAAACATTTCTCTACTATAGGACTTCTCAGGGCTTTTAACTTGCTTGTGTGCATCATAAAATTCCAAGGGAGAAATATGTTTTTCAACATTTCTCAACTATGTTAACTTTTTTTCAGTGGCATTTCTCATAGGACCAAACTTCCTATGTCATGCTGACCTGACAGAGACCTGACCAATTCCAGGAAGAGTGGTTGCATTTATTTGGTTCTGTGTCTGCATCCTTTGTGGGGATAGTCACCAAAATTTAAGTCATCTTTGCATTCAAATTTTTAGATTGTTGTGTTTTCCCTATTTATTTTTGTGTATGGTATGTCGGTCTTTTCCCCTGTTAAATTTGGTGCTTGATATGCTACTTTTATGTTCCTACCTAATGTTCTTGATCAAAGTATAAGCATTCTATATCCCTATTTTATGCTTGAATATTTTATGATTTTAATATTTTTACCCCTACTATTATTCCCTCAGTTCTACTTCAGGACAGTGAATGCCTTGAAAGCACCTAGGTATCCATTTTAAATCACATGTGATGTTTAAGTGTGTTAAGTATTTGTTTTATGGGCCAATTCACTGCTCAAGGGCACTAGGTTCCCAGGGAAATGGAGGCATTGGTGTGTGTGCCATTAACAGGTGTTTGGCTTTCCTCAAACATGAGCAACCATGCAAATTAGAAATATAACCCACAGTTATCTCAATAATGCGTTCACTTTCTTTAAAACAAAAACTTGTGCTCCGTAGCAGATATTTTTTTTACTCTCTATTTGCTATTCAATTTCTTTCTAAAGGCAGATGACTTACAAAGCAAAGTCTACAATAAGTATAGAAAGCTTCCAAGTAAACTCAATAATTTCTTTAATTTACTTAATTATGTATTAATTTTTTTGTACTTAAAGAGCTTCCATAGAATTTATTCACACAACCTGACCAGTCACTATCTCTATCTGCCTTGCTGCTGTGTAGGAAGAAAAGTGCTAAGTGCCCCTTACCCCCTACCTTTCTCCATTACTTCTGATTGTTCCAGAGAATAGAGAGGTCACTTCTCTCTTCAACCAAGAATGGCTGGTTCATGGCCAGCTGGTTGGAGCCCTGGGGCTTCATGCTGTCTCTCTCCATCCTGCTGCTAAAATTATCTTGTCTTTTTAAGCCAACAACCACCAAAAAGAACCTTATACCTTCACTTTTTTTGTCCTTCAAAGGACATTTTCCTCATTTAGCTCTGTCCCCAACTCTTGTTTGATTATTTTTTTTATTTATAAATTCATCAGGAATTTAGTCTTCTCTTCTAATGACACAAAATCTTTCCTTTAAAAAAATATAGCTTCCAAAACAAATAAATCAGTAACTTCAAAAACTACTAATCTAGCAGCTTATTGTCACATACTAAAATCCATATCTAGAGACTGTCGCTTTGTAGACTGATGCTCATCTCCATAGAAATTGCGGTCTGTTTTTGTGGAGCCCAGCTTGGTTAATAGTTGATTCTAGTAATTGACTTTTAAACCAGGAAGAGAAGGCCAGTCCCTGATTCTTTCTCTTTGTCATTGGTATTTGGGCAATACATTTTCTATGTGCCATTTTAAAGTAAAGAGTAAACAGAAAGAAATAAACTGAGCTAGGTTACTTAAAGCAGTGGTCATCAACCTTTTTTGGGCCACAGACCAGTTTCATGTCAGAAAATACTTTCACAGACCGGCCTTTAGGGTGGGATGGATAAATGTATCACATGACTGAGACAAACATCAAGAATGACTCTTAGACGGATGTAACAGAGGGAATCTGGTCATTTTTTAAAAATAAAACATTGTTCAGACTTAAATATAAATAAAACAGAAATAGTGAAAGTTATTTATTCTTTCTCTGCAGACCTGTACCAAATGGCCCACGGACCAGTACCGGTACATGGTCCAGGGGTTGGGGACCACTGACTTAAAGGATATAATGGCTCATTCTCTCACAAAAGTCCCACTAATTGGAAGGACAGACTGGAAAAGATTTTTATACTCTTTTGCTCACCCCACCTTCATCCCAGTTCACAGGCAAAACATAGGACAGTGATGGGCAATCTTTTGAGCTTGGTGTGTCAAAATTTGCCAAAAAACCAAGCATAACTCGGGTGGTATGTCTCTTCGAGAAAAAAAACCATAATTTCGCAATATTCATAGTTTAAATAACAAAAATGTATACTTGTAATATATAACTATTTAATAAACCAAAAACTAATTATTTAACTTACTTGCTTAGTGACTTCTTTGTTCATCTGTCAGTCGATTTCTTTTGTTGGTTTTGATATTATTTCACTTGTGTGGGGTGCCATGAACTAAGATAAGTGAGGGGGAAGGGAATTCTTTAACTAACCTGCCTATTAGTGACTTTTTTGTTGCTGAATTTCATTGGCTAAATCTTTAATTGAAGGTTGGTATTTTGTACACTTCAAGCCCAAGCAAGCGCTACTAACTTCATCTGTCAATCTGTTTCTTTTGTTGGTTTTGATATTATTTAATGCTGAGAATAAGGTCTCATAAAAGTACGTAGAGGGAAAAATTGTGAGTAAAGCCATTGCTATATTTTTCAGCGTGCTAAAAGTGTCTGGTTCCAGGCACTCCAAATTTCCTGTTCGTATTGGCACTCCTCTTGATTCTCCAAGTGGCACCTTTCCAGATTCTCAAGCTTTGACTTCAAGTCGACAAACACTTGAGCCCAGATGCTGTCTTGAAATTCTGCAAGTTGCATCTTATGTAAATTAAGATGGCTGCCGCTATTTCTAATGGTGGAAAACGGCACCCATAACACAGGCCCTACCCTTTCCCAGCCTCCCCCTCACTTATCTCAATAATAATGATCAATTAGAAATCCATGACACCCCAGAACAGTAGATTGGATGATGGTTGCTGTGGTTATGTGGTCGCTGGTAATGGCAATCACAGGGCCCCCAGAGATGTGTCCCCCATGGCATTCCACTGCTCCCTGCTTCGCCGGCCAGAAGTGAGGTCAATGATCCCCAAACAGCCTAACCAGAAGTCCCAGAACTAGACACTCTGTGCCAGAGTTCTGTTGTTTTGGCCTACAGACCTCCGGCACAGAGTGTCTACACTACAGCAAATGTTTTATCCTAGGCTCCTGCACCTGGCCATGCAGGAGCTGAAGATGAAACGTCCTTCTTGGCTTGCAGCCCCATACTTCTCTGGTATGCAGGTGCATGCGGCCGCGTGTCATCGAAAATGGCTACGCGTGTCAGTGCTGACACACATGTCATAGGTTCACCATCATGAACATAGGAGATCCTAAGAACAAATTGGCCCAACTGGAGAAATATGTAGACCCTAATACTAATTCCCCTAATTTAGTATGGATTTCACCAGTGAAACTTTACCTTTATCCTGCCTAAGAACATATAACTGGAATCTCTATTCCTTCAATATTCTAACCAAAAGCATATTTATTTAAAAATGATATAACCAGTTCTGCCCCACAGTGTGGTTTCTTCCCTCTCAGCATAGGCCAGAGGCCACCAACTCGCAAGCTCATGAAACAGACAGAATCCTGGCCCTGGACACCCTTGTGTTTTCTTTGGCCTACACAGTGTTTTAAATTTTTTTAAATCTCACATGCCTTGATTAAGGCAGGCACTCTTCAAGCCTGACTCCACCACTCCCCATTGACTTACAAGAGCTGACTTCACACACCTCCCTGCTTTGTGACATGGCGTGGAGTCTGGGCTCACTCTAGTCCCTGAGCTTGAACTCCTGTTCAGTCCCACTTTCCTCAGTAGTCATATTTTTTAGACTTTGGCTGCTCCTTTCATCCATTTAAATGATCCTTTCCTCCTTTCTCGGATGGTCTGCTCCATGAAACTAGAAAAGATTGCCTAACTGTGGAAGTTGGTATGCTCTGCTGATTTAGGGCTCTAGAGAAATACATTTGTCTAAATCTGTTATTGCCACTCAGACAGCCATTCCTTAGTGGCTGTTTGGACTTAAGAATGACTTAAACTCTCAAATGGAAAATGGTAGGGTATGAAATTTCAAAGGAAACATTGTATGTCCTGCTAACTTACCTGTTATCTCTCAATGGTGTCTGTTGAAGTGACCATAATTATTTAATATTATTCAGACAGAAGGAGCTAGCTTTTAGAAAGTTAACTTCTTTGAGTCTCTCTGCCAATCAAATGCCCAAATTTAGTCAATGTACTGGTAAGATGTCTAAGTCAAATTTAATTAAAATTAGAGAGATTTATGAATTATCTAGCTCAAATGGTAACTTGTTCCTCTCACTATAATTCATCCCCCCCCAAAAGATAAACCTTATATGTCTTGAATAATACACTGTCCTTCTGAAATGTGTACATAAGGTATCTAGTGACAATATGAATTTCTTACACTTACTTTTTTGTGCCCATTCATCAACTGGCTTCAAATGGAAGAAATCTGATGCTTAGATGGCTGGAAAACAGCTATTCAGACACCCCTTAGAATGTCTGAGTTGTGAAGCTGCCTTCCAGGGACGGCCTTCTGATTTATAGAAGGGAGGACCTGTCCAAAGGAATCTATAAGCATAATATAATATTGCTTACTGTTAGTGTAAAGACTATGTAGAGGACATTTCACCCTGAATAGCGTTATCGATTCCTTAAAAATTAGCTGTCTCTTTGGAGTAATAACAATGATGGTTAACATTTATTGAGTGCTTATTATGTGCCAGGCACTATACTAGTGGCTATACAATACTATTTCATTTAACCCTTAATAACCCTACAGTTTAGATACTGTTACCTTCCCTATGATATAGATAAGGAAATTATGACACAGAGAAGTTAATAATAAACTTGTCTGAGGTCAGCTCCAGGGTTCAAGTCTGCTCAGTGACACCAGAGTCTTAACCACCGTGGGACACACTGATACACATGCCAATACCACAGCCATTGCAGCCCCTCAACACAACCAAGCTGTGTTCTGAGAGGTTTCCCTTTACCAGTAAATTCCTTTGCTTGCCAGATTCATCTAGTGACTTGCTATTTATCTTCAAAATATGATTCAATATCATATCATCTATGAGGATTTTCCTAACTTTTTAAAGGAGAATTATAGTTTCTTTCTTCTAAGCTACCATTGTGCGTACACACACACAGCCATACACATAATCTAACATAATTTTTATAGGTCTTTTCCTTCACCAAAGCTGATAAGATCAAAGCTACACAGTGTACCACACATCAGTGATTAGTTGGAGCTTGCTGATTTAATATTTAATATGTTCAATGAATAGGCAAACTGGGCATTAATAACTTATTCCTAGTTCCATAAAGACTCCTCTGATGTTAGCATGACAGAATCTAAAAAAAGAAAGAAAGAAAACAGACACTTCCATGGTGCTATCAAACTACATTTTTAAATAAAAGAAAGAGAAACAACTTACAGTATAATAACATTCTATATAAACTATGGGGAAAAAAGTAATAAAACTACATAATATGGCCTAGAAGATTATGATAATAACTTCTTTAAGAGTTATTATGGTAGCATATATTTTGTTGACATTGGAATGATTTATTTCTCCTTATAACTCTATGGTAAAAGCTATGACCCAGGACCAAAGACCCCAAAAATATATAACTCTGAGGTCTCTAGCTTAATAACCTGTGGCCCTTCCTTTGAGACTACAAGCAGTCTCCTAAATTTTCAAAAATGAAATGTCACCCTTGATCCTCGTATTGCTGTTTCAATTGATATTTTAAAATTACAAGGTGATAGACTCTTTTCTTAGAGTTTAGTTTTAAATTTATCATTATTCAACTCCAAAAATTCTAGCTGAAAGAGCTTATATAAAAATGTAGAACGTGCCTTAGATAGTTCCTAGCTTTGTGTTCTTGCCATTTAATGTGATGTTGAGCAAGATATTAACCTCTCTGTGAGATAGTTCCCTTTCTTGTAAAATGGGATAACAGTAGGTTTCTATTTCTTAAGTAATTAAGAGGATAAAATGAGCGTATGTATGTAAAATGTTTAGAACAGTGTCTGGCACAAAAGTACCTTCTGTATATTTATAATCATCATCATTTATTTAGAAATCTATGTGCATGTATTAGATCTCAACAAAAGTGCCTTCAGAAATTGTTAAAAGACTGTGCCTTCCACTTGCTGAAGATGATACAAAAATAACCCTGTGAAAAACATTTCTCCAAATTTTAAAACCCTTGTCCAAAATAATGCCTGTTATGTTATTTAAAATTCATGTCATTTTTATATGAGAACTATATGATAAATTCAAATTTTAATTTAGTACCAGAAAAATATTTTTTCTCTTGAAGAACAACAGATCACTGTCTCTATAAGATATTGAAAATCATATACCAGTTTTTGCTTTGGGGAAGAATTTGCCAACATAGTTCAAGGTTACAACCTTTTGAAGAACCTGAAATGTAAGTACCTGTGATGTCAAGATATATATTGTTTTATAACCAACCAAATAAAAATAGAGTTAAGTTTTGTTCACAGAAGTTAAGGAAGCATGCATAAAAAATTGTCACTAGAGTGGAGTTGGGCCAGGGGGATCACAAAGGGCACAGCCAAGTTTCCTCATAAAACAGTCCCCTCTACACACAACTCAGAGAACTGTGAAGCCCAGTGTTTGAGGCTGCAAGGGACTGAGTAAGGGGGTGTTCAATTGTGCAGACCTGTATACTGAGGACCTTCCTCACTTCACCTAGTGCTGCCATAAAAATGGAGACAATATCTTCCATGAAGCCAGCATCCATTGTTTTATTTTCAAAGCCTAGATATTACCTGCCTTAAGACTGCTTCTCATGAATTTAAATTTTGTGTCACCTTTCTCTGTCCCGAATACATTTATTGCAACATAAATAAATGAAGTTTGAAAGCTACCAGTTTAAATCTCTCTCCAACAAAGCAGGGAGCCTATTTTCATATGTATAACATTGTGTGTTAATAATCAAAAAGGCAGGATTGAGTGACAAAAATTTTAAATATATTTTAGTTTTATAATAATTATCACTTTGTGATTGAAAATAACATTGGGAGAGGGAGCAGAGGAGAAAACACAAGTACATGGAATATATATTTTGAAGAACTTCCTTTCAGAGAAAAAGAATGTCAAGATACAGGCAGTGGGATTCTTTTGTGAGTCCACTTTTCCTTTGTCCCATATTTTCTATATTTAATGTTATTAACCCACCATTAAGTCTGAGCTAGGAGCATTTGTCAACAGTTGAAGTCATTTTCTCTTTGGCCACAGCTGCAGTTTGAGGTTATTCATGATGACCCCATACTCAAAGGGCAGCCATAAAGTGACCTTCACCATCCAAGAATCTATTCAAACAACTAATATACATGTTAAATAGAAACCAAGACAGATGGCAGTATCGGCCACAGAGAAGTCTTTGTCATTGTTGGAGACTGGTATTCGGTTCTAGTCTAGATGGTGCCTTAGCTCCAACAAGGTCTTCACAATAGTGAGGTTCTCACATATCAAAGAGTTCCATACATGGTTTTATGTTAAGATGACAAAGAATATTTAACACCTTATGATACTTAGAGACAGATATCTGCATAGGACCAATTTAGAGAATTTTCTTAGTTGGTGGATGAAAAGAATTACACATGGTGATAAGTGTTTCCCTCAGTTAATAGATATTTATTCAAAATCTCCTCTAAGTGCCAGCACTGTGCGCTCTAATGGGGATGCCATGGTAAGCAGGGTAGTTATGTTGTGTTAACTACCTTTCAAACTGCTAATAATACAACAGAAAAACTTTATTTTAGAGGTACACACTTATGAGGGGAAAAAAGTACACATAAGAGACAATAGCAACAAATCATTTAAGCTAGAAAGCAGATGTAGACATGGAAACTGGTTTAATAAACCCCAAAATTTTGAATCCTAAAACCAGCAGTGACAAAGACTAGAAGCAATACAGTTTTCAGCAAAGCACTCGCAAAAGGCTCAGGAAATGACCTTGTTGGGTATCTCTGAAATTGGGGAGTAAATATGAGCTAAATGACAGGAAGATTAAGAGTAACTAGATACCCCACAGATCCTCTCACTCATCCATTCAGCTGTGAGACTGAAGTTCTTTCCAAGATTAGGGCAAAACAGAGAGTCTGTGCACTTGGGGGCATCAGGAAAGAATGGATTATCACCCTGAAAATAATAAATTAAGTTAGTGTTTCTATATGGAATGCTGAGATCCACACCTTCTTTCTCACTGGACTCAGAATCCAGGCACTAAGATTTCACCAGGAAAGATATTGGCAAGACTTTGGAGAATTTGATTAGTTCAGCAATGAAAAACCAACAGACACAAAGATCAGGGATTCTTTAAGGAAACAGCCCAGCCAGATCAACCTAGAATAAAGGGCAGAGTTTACCCATTTCTTGCATGCTTACAAGCTCCTTACTGATAAATAAAAGTAGAGAACGATGGATGAACACATGTTTAAGGAAGGCATTGAATTTGACATACAGACTAAAAACACAGTAATGCTTTGCGGGAAAACAGAGACTATATAAAGGTATAAGACAAGATTTTGCCTCAGTGGAATGAGAAGAGTGTGCTATAGCAGAGATATATTCAGAGAAATAAAGAAAATATGCCTAGATATTAATATTATAATAGCATAAATAAAAAACTAAAAGGGTTAGAAGATAAAGTTGAGGCACTCTCTCAGAAAATATAGAAAAAAACATTTTTTAAATGGAATACAAGAGAGAGGATTTTTTCAAATTAGTATAAGGATTCTACTTCTGAATAAGGAGAATTTCCTAATATGAGGTAGGGGGGACTTAGATGGGGGGGATTGTTAAAGGAATATTCTCAACATTAAAGAACATGAGTTTCCCTTCTGAGGGGACCATGGTGGACCCAGCACAGTGGGGAAAAATATATGTATACCATATTCATTAAGAAATTTTACAACACTGGAGACAAAGAAAAATCCTAAGAAATTCTAGAGAAAAAAAATGAAGATTGCAGATATTGGCTAGATTATTAACATAGTATCAGACTGCTCAATAGCAATATTGGGTGGCTAGAAGATGAGTGCCTTCAAATTTCAGAAAGAATTTTTTTTCTAATATAGAATCTCTACCAAGTTGCTCTGTTATTTGAGGATAGACATACTCACATAATTTTTGCAGATATAGAAGACTCAGAAAATACTACCTTACATGTACTCTTTGGCAAGAAGCCTCGGGAGAAAGCCTGTTACCATGCAAGAGAGAAATAAGTAGAATACATAGGCTTTATGGAATCAGGAAACTTAGAATTCAATCCAAGAGAAGGCATTGGGAATCTTAGGATGACATCTGTGTAGCAATTAGTTTAGAACACAACCAGGCAGAAGTCTCCAAGGAACTTCTCAAAAAGGGGGAAATTTACAGAATACCCAACGAATTTAAACATATTGAGAGAGATGCACAATAAGAGAGGGGATAGGATTGAAATAATGATAAACCAGTGAAAACAAACTAAAGATAATTATTAACTCACTGGGAATGAGGATTTGCCCAAAAAGGGACATATTCTAATATACTACGTGATTCACTTGAGAATGGCACTAATAATGATAATGTATTGACACTTGTCATAATAATCACTGTTGATCTAACTATCTTGGGAGAATGGAATGATAGGAGTGTTTGTGTGGTAAGTATAGTGGGGGCGGGAAAGAGAACTAAAGCCTTCTCTTACAAGAGGGAAATCAATATTGAATACCTAAAACTGAAAATTCAAGGAAAAGTGATATCATAATATTTACAAAGATAATAAAAAATGCCAAACTATTCAGCTAGAGGAATTGAAAGTAGTTGCTTCTGGGGAGCTGAAAATGGTGTTGGGGTGGGCAGGCCGCTGCTGCTTCCCCTAATAAGCCCATAGCACTGTCTCTTTAAGATATGTTCATTTGTTTCCTTGAAAAAAATAGAGACCAAATTATTAGTTGTCTTGGAGTTTACACCTTAAAGAGAGAGACAGTTGTGATACATAAGTATGTAGCCACCAATTGTACTAAATGCTATGACAGAAATGTCATGTTTAAATCCACATGAAAAGAGATATGGCTTGGTATAGCAGAGGAATCGGGTAAATCTTTACTGATAGAGGAACATATTGGTTCCTTATGGGGTGAGTGTCAAGCTTAGTACTTGGCAAAAGACCATTATAAGTAATGAACTTCAGAAAAGAGTATATAGGAGACTATCCAATTTGGTTTCTATTAGGCTGGAGTAACACACTGCAGAATGCCACCTGGAGCATTCTGTTTAATAATGACAAGGTTAGCCACTGTGACCATGCAAAGGATGTTCCTCCACTCTGTTCATGGAGAATATGTACATTGGCGCTTGTAATGGGAATAACCACCTGGAATCACAGAGTGGGGAAACCTGTAAGGACTTCAGAACTCATTTACTCTTATCTTTTTTTTTTTTTTTTTCCAGTCAGGAAAATTTGGGAGGTTTACTAGTCTGCCCAAAGTCTCTGAGCTGTTTTTATTTAATGCCAGAGCTGAAGCAAGAACTCAGATCTCCAGTTGCTTATCAAAACTCCTCTGTAATTATAGAGAAATATATAGCTTGGGTTTTTTTAGAGAAACTGATACTAAATTGGTTATCATAGTGTTGCCCAATGACAAAAGACATTTATTCAGTGAAAGAAAATATTGCAAAAAATACTTTTTCTACTTGAATTTTACATTATTGTCTAAATTTGGTACCCGACAGCCACTTAGGAATGGTCAATCTCTTCTTTATAATATAAATAATTTACATTTTACATCCATAAGCAATTATATGAAAATCCAATAGTGACAACTTGTTAAAATGCTTGCAAGAAATGCATATAAATACTGCAATGGAATGACTTATACACATTCTCATTCTGTCTCAAATAATGGCTTTGAATTTACTGAGAATACTTATTTTAATAATTTTAATTGTATGTTAAATAACATAATTGTATCTTAAAATGTAAGTATACTAATGAAACATAAAGAAATATCTCTAAACATAAAGAAATATCTCTCCTTCGGAATGACTTTACAATTTAAGGCAACATGTGTACATTGCACCCACACTAAATCAGAATTCCCTGAAGAAAGAACATTCATGAAGGTCTGTTTTTGTCAAAATAAGAAAGTTCTCCTTAAAATGTTCACACTGTTGCACCAGGACTCGTTGACATTTCAGTCATGTCTACAATGGGCAAATCTGCAGCAGAATTTTGAAATTTTGGTGTGGGTCATGATGCCATACACTTGTACCCATCTACAAAGTTCACTGCCACCCCATTGGAAGCTTAATACAAGTTTAGAGAACAAGCCTATTGTTACTGCAAAGAGACTTGTAGGCTCTATTTCTTTTCCTGTAATAAGGAAGCTTTGTAATAACTAGGTCACAGTGTGATTACTGATTGTAGATCCAATTGGAAAGTTCCAAGGAATATTTCCAATCTACCAAGAAGTAATTTAAAATTGTATCGACTCTGTGGTCATTGTGCACTCAGACCACAATTATATTAGGCCGCATGATACTTATGATATGTCCTTTGGGAATCAGGATGTATCTATGATTTGGTAGATTTAGGAAAACAATAATTTTAAAGGATATATTTTGTGCATTTCACCATGTCCTTTAGGTTACACAGATGGAGAGTTAGCACTCGGGTATGTGACCGGAGTCTGCGTTCTTCTCTGTATGTAACTCTACCAAAGAATGGCCAGGATGAAGGCTCTGGAGAGGCTAAGAGACTCCCAAAAGGTGACTGTTGAAAGACTGTGTTAGCAGAATGACTTGGATTTGAACAGTTATTCAAATCTGGTATTTAAAATCTAAATTACTAAAGCCAAAGCATTATAAGAACCAAAAAGGAGACAAAAGAGTTATTCCTGTAAGTGTGACAGTGAATCATGTGATTAAAAGCAGGGAAGTGAAATGTATTTGTTGGTACTGTCCCAGACAGTTTAACTCAAAAGGATACCTGCTATAAACTGAATTTTGTCCCCCAAAATTCATATTTTGAAGCTCTAGCCCACAGTGTAACTGGACTTGGAGACCTTTTAGGCGGTAATTTAAGTTCAATGAGGTCTTAAGGGTGGGATTCTAATCCAATAGGATTCACCTTGTAAGAGAGAGCGAGACCTCTCTTCAGGTTCACACTCCCGGGAAGGCCACGTGAGCACACATGGGGAGAAAGCAGGCATCCGCAGGCCAGGAAGGGAAGTCTGTAGCAGAACCTGGCTGTACTGACGCCATGATTGTGGACATCCGGCATCTAAAACTGTGAGAAAATAAGTTTCTGTTGTTTAAGCCAACAATCTATGGTATCTTATGGCCGCCCAGCTGCCAGAGACAGTACCACAAAGAGTCCTGGGCACACTGGAGTATTGATGTGAGGCTTCAACAGGCACTATACAGAATCACAAGACCAGAGTAAAACAGTTTAGGTAAGACCAGGGTTTGGAATAAAGACAAGGCTGAAATTTGGCTGGAACCGAGTCATCAACTAAGCAGGCTCAAACCAGGATTTAGTCTCGTAAAGTTGGAGCTTAAGCTCTGGACATGAACTAGGTCAATTATTTCTCTACTTTCTACAGGTTGTAAGAATTTAAGTTACTTAACTACCTCCTTCTGATTCTAGTACTTCACTACCACTTTTAAAATGGAGATGAAACTTTTATCACATAGCCATTGTGAGGATTGATTAAATTGAAATTAAATGCTAGCACTTGGCACAGTGTCAGGCACATGCTAACCTCTCAGTGAATTGGTAACTACATATGAGCCAAAGTCAGGGAACTCGGAGTCTGAACCAGTCTACATTCATTTGTTAATACCCCACATGTTTATTGCAAATTTACTTTGCGCCAGGCAAGACTCCAGGTGCTAGAGATAGAGCAATGAGCAAAACAGAAAACAAAATTCCTCTCCCTTCACTGAGCTTACATTCTACACAGAGCTAATGAATCTGATAACAGGTACCTGAAGTTAGCAGGAGCCTGAGTTCCCAGTCATGTCCCACATCCAAATGTATTATTCCGGGAACCTCACACAGTTCTAGGGTTGGTTAAATATATGGGGGGAAAAAGACAGAGAAAATATATGCTGTCAGCCTGACCAGGCGGTGATGCAGTGGATAGAGCATCGTACTGGGATACGGAGGACCCAGGTTCGAGACCCCGAGGTCACCAGCTTGAGCGTGGGCTCATCTGGTTTGAGCAAAGCTCACCAGCTTGGACCCAAGGTTGCTGGCTTGAGCAAGGGGTTACTCGGTCTGCTGTAGCCCCATGGTCAAGGCACATATGAGAAAGCAATCAATGAACAACTAAGGTGTCACAACAAAAAACTGATGATTGATGCTTCTCATCTCTCTCCATTCCTGTCTGTCTGTCCCTATCTATCCCTCTCTCTGACACTCTGTCTCTAAAAAAAGAAAAGAAAAAAATGATGAAAATATATGCTGTCAAATAGCTTGTCACATATATGGTAAATATTGCTTATTTCTCTTTAAAAATGCACGCAGGACTCTTGTTTGATATGGCATTTTATAAAAAGCTACGTATCTCTCTTATTTTCTGAAAGCCTTTCTTCTCCCTCATCTCTCCCCTCTGGAAAGACAGGCTTTATATAACGACAGCTTTTTTAGCCTAAAAGAACACCTCAATCTAGCCGGTGTCCCATAATGTTTTGCTTTTCTGGATCTTGTCTCTGAAAATTTTCAGTCTGACACAAAGGAAAACAAATTTTAAAATGAGTTAGGAAATTAAAACTTCACAATGACAGGTTTCTGAAAGGGACCCCTTCCTGTTGCCAACTCCCTGTCTTAATGTTGGGGGAAAGTCTGATAGGACATTTCTGGGCTCCTAGCACTGGGGAGGGGGGGTTGTGTGTTCCCCTTTATCGAGTAATCCGTTTACCTTTCCCTCTTGGTTCCGAAGGCAAGCTAAACTGGGTGGACTCTTACGGAGTAGATCTTCTCCTGTTTGGTGGCCATTTACCGTGTTACTTGTTGTGTTGTCATCCATATGCAGGGCTAATTGGTAAATGGAGTTGGTAGTGCTTGAGGAAACATTTTTCACGTCTAAAACTATTCTTCAAAACACATCTCTGC
The DNA here is from genome assembly GCF_036850765.1 of Saccopteryx bilineata. Classification (NCBI taxonomy): domain Eukaryota; kingdom Metazoa; phylum Chordata; class Mammalia; order Chiroptera; family Emballonuridae; genus Saccopteryx; species Saccopteryx bilineata. The sequence goes on along the minus strand of NC_089501.1, from coordinate 11,032,494 downwards.
AGTGATAGTGTACTAAAACAGGCTGTTCTTTTGTTGCTTTGAAAATATGCCTTGTTGCCTGACCTGTGGTGGCACAGGGAATAAAGTGTCAACCTGGAATGCTGAGGTCACCGGTTCAAAACTGCGGGTTTGCGTGGTCAAGGCCCATCTGAGAAGCAACTACTACAAGTTAGTTGATGCTTCTCGTTCCTTGCCCCCACCTCTCTCCCTCTAAAGTCAATAAATAAAATCTTTTTTTAAAAAAAGGAAATATGTTTTCTTTTCCTTTATTATTTTGAGGCAACCTAAGTTCACATATATACAATTCAAAATCCAAACAGCTAAGGGCAGCTGTTAAGAATCAGCTGCCTATTATTGTATACTTAAATATAAGACAGGAAAAAAAGTAAGAGTTTTTGCAAAACTTCAGTGAATATACAATTGGGGTAAACAACCACTAGAAACAATGCTAAAAGCAAATTTGACTTATTCCAATTTTTTTTCATGTTTAAAAAGGTTTGGTTTTCTTTTCTTCTTCCCATATAAATGTATAAATTTACTAGTTTGCCCCTGTATTCTTTGAAATAATAATACTCTTCTGTATTCTTATAAGAAAAGCATTCTTATTTCAGTTTCAGCAAATTTCTTTTTGGTTTATCATATGGAACATGGAAAAATATGTTTTTAGTTTGTTGCTTTTAAAGCATAGTTATAAATTAAGAATGTCAAATAAATACAGGGTGGGCAAAAGTAGATTTTCAGTTGTGCATATGGAAAATAATACATTAATAAATAATAATTCGAGAATAAACTATTTCACATACAACTGTAAACCTACTTTTGCATGTAAATAGCAAATAAACTCTTACAAAGAGAAATCCTTCTTTTATAACTAGAACATCTCTTCCAGGACTAAGTCCTTTGTTAGTAAGATCAATTCTGGAAAGGGATTTCAGAATAAAGATCTCAGCCTGACCTGTGGTGGCAGAGTGGATAAAGCAACAACCTGGAATGCTGGGTTACTGGTTCAAATCCCTGGGCTTGCCCAGTCAAGGCACATACAGGAAGCAACTACTATGAGCTGATCCTTCCCGCTTTTCCTTCCCCTTTCTCTCTCTCTCTCTCCCTCCTCTCTCTCTCAAAATCAACAAATAAAATCTAAAAAAAAAATTCAGAATATAGATCTCAGTGTTTGTTTTTATTCTTGTGAAACCAATAAAGTAGTGACAAAGAGTGCTATAATGTGCCACCGTTTTTTAGAAATAAGGTACATTCCAGAGTGTTCTTTACTGCCTTTTGAGTGTTGGAAATTGCTGTCCTTTGCCACCCTACCATAGAACATGCAGCTTTACAAAACAGCAGTGTGACGGTTTAGAGCCATTTGAGCCCCACCTGAATATTACATACACTCTTTTAAAATGTCAAACCTTTAGGAATATTGGAGTGATTATAATACCATGCCATTATGTTCCCATAGGTTTAAGTCTGAAATACAGTGAATTTAAAAAGGTAGAAGGATATGCTTTTCCATTGCCCTTCATACCTTCTTATTTCCTATAAAATTGCAACCCCATGCCAATAGCTATTTCAAGTGTTATTCTTTTAGATAAAAAATGTAGGCATTATTTTGATACATACTTGCTTTCTTGAATCTGGATGTTAAAATGTCTCATACTTCACATGCAAACTACAATAGAATTGCATTACAGTTCTGAGGACAGAAGGGGGATAGGATAGGAAAATATAACTTTCAAGTCCTGGTGAAAGGCTACTTGGTTCTGAGGGAAATGCAGATGTGCCTAGATGACAGAAACGACAAATGGGAAGGGAGTTTGTCACTAAATCATAAAGCAGGAGAAGGCATTAGAGCAGGATTCTCAGCTTTGGCTGCACAATAGAATCATCTTGGAGCATGCCAATTTCTGAGAGTGACTAGCATGTAAGTTAAGACCATAGAAAAGAATTAGTATGTGGGGCATAAAAATAGATTTATAACTCAGAGCCTTTCTCTGTGCCTTTTTAAAAACCTGTACTTGTCCATGGTCATACCTTTGTTTTGGGGGGCAGGGAGGAGAGAAAGGGGTGGCGTGGGGTGAGAGTGTATATTATCCATCATTTATTCTGAGTCGGCATTCAGTAAATGCTTTGTGGTTGATCCGACTTCATTTCCAGCTGCAGCCCCATGGAGTTTAGTTGAATGGTGTCTATACCTGAGAGTAGGCGTGCATGTATATGTAATGCTCTGTGTGAATGAAAAGCAAGACTAGTTCTTTCAGAAATGTTCTATTATGATTAAAGATAAAAATAAAAACTGTAAGTTTCTGCAAATGCTACAAGTGACTTTTTTTCTTACAGGGTACTCTTTTACATTTTCAATAGCATTTGCTTCTCTTTCTTCCAAAAAAGTCCTCTATTCAAGGACCACATTGCAACCATAGATCATTTACGTATAATTTGTAGATGATCGACATTTGAAATTACTGTGACAGGTGTTTTCACATTGTTTCTGCTGATCTGATAAAAAGCATATTGCCAAAAGAGTGTGGAGAAATTTAATTCCCCAGAATAAATTTGAAGCACTGCTTTGAAATGAGAATTGCTACAAAGAAGCACTTTGGAAAGAGGTGGGGGGTAGGGTGAACAGTTCTTGAGATGAAAATACAGTTCAATAAAACAAATGTATTTCTTTAATGGGGACTATATATACTGTGCTTTAATTTATTCATCATTATTGTAATCCTTGAAATTATTTTCTGCCACTATCCACATGATAGCCTCAGGAAGGAAGCCCACAGGAGAGCCAGTGAAAACTACTCCATGTGTGCTCCTGGTGAACATTTCAATATAATTCAAACTAAGAAATAAGAGTTTATTAAAGATACAAAGAAATACTAAAGGCTGAAGACTAAAAAATACAGAGACTCTCTTTTAGAGATGATGGTCCATCAGTGCTAGCACTAATGTGTAAAACCAGTCAATGACAGCTGTGTTAAGTAATTTATGTGGGATAAAAATTGGTTTTATATTACTTTTGCTGTGGAAGATATCATTCCATAAGCTCGTCGTATTTTTAATCTTGACTTAAGAAAAGTACTGCTATGGCATTTTTTTAAATAAGAGTTACGCTTATCTCTTTGCAAGGTCCTTTTCTTCCTTGTGTCCTGCCCCTCCCATCCATCCACCCCTACCTAACTGCATGCACCCTTCCCTTCAGCCCAAGGCATTTGTGAAATATGGAGGAGGTTATGTCATGCTGTTATTTGGGGTATGCTTAATGAATGCCTCCTATATTTCGGAGGTGGTCTGAGGAGGTCAGCTAATGCAATTTCACTTTGATTACTAATTTGAATTTTGGATGCAAAGAACCCTGAACCAATTGCCTGAATCTGTCATAATCATAATTTAGTTATCCACAGCTGCTTTATTAGATTTAAGGTACTTTCAAGAGTATATTGATTATTACAGCTCTTGATTATCTAATAACAATATTCATTAGATGCCCTCTTCTCCAGCTCCATTTCCCTTACTCACTGAATGGAGACTGGTTTTAAATTTTCTCCTCTTCCAGTCACAAGGCCCCTGTAGAGGTTATCAGATTGCAATGTCACAGCAGTATAAAGCTAGATCATAAGCATCTTCAGGAGTTATTATGTATTTGTCTCCATAAATTCTCCCTGCCCCCTTGCAATTTGCCCTTGCTTTTAGCATGAGCGGTCTACATCATAAACTCAAATACACATGACAATCCAGAGCTTAACGTCTTACAGTAGCTCCGTGTGCCCATTTTTATAGAGAGAGGTAGTATGTGAAAGCTTATGAAAAAATTTTAAACTTGTTCCAGATAAATGAAATAATCAAATGGGAACATTAACATTAGCACACGCCAAACCCAATAAGCTAATGTTTTAAAAGTGGTTATATTTAACAGCTTGTACTATCAACAACAGGAAGAAAATTAATCATATATGACCTTCTTATTCAAATGATTTATTAATCTTTTTAACAAAGTAAGAGTAGCCAGAATATTTTAAGAACCAGTCTCAACAGTACAAATTTAACAGTAAACAAGACAGACGTGACCTTAGCCTTCATGGAGCTAACAGTCTGTTGAGGATACAGGCAATTAAAGAGACAACGACATCACTGTGTGATGGGGTCTTGGATTGGAGAGAATAGGATTCTACAGAATCTAGAGAAAGGATACCTAGAGAAAGAACTATATGTCAGACAGGTCTTCCTGAGGAAAATGACATCCAAGCTGAGACTAAGAAAAGAAGGAGAAATTAGCCAGGCTAATGGGGATGGTGATCTATCTAGACAGAGGAGCAAGAACCTGACATAGTCAAGGAATTGGAAAAAGCTCTGGGTGAATGAATGAGCAAGGGCCGGGTGGAGTGGAGACAAGTGAGGCTGAAAAACAATCAGGACCCTAGTCACTCAGGGTCACAGTCAGAGAGACACAGGATGAGGGGCAGTTTGTTGAGTGGAGATGCCTGTGGTTATCCAAAGTGAGATTTCCAGTAGTCAGGATGATTATGATTTGGTAGGTAACATGTAAGTATAATTAAAGAGTATCTGAACTTCTTGAGATTTTTTCAGTTAGTTTTCTAGAATTTTTTTTACTTTATCTCCTGTTACTTTTTAAAATTCACTGAATGATATTTCTGTAGCTATCTTTTCCAACAGATTTCAGAATTATATGCTTAAAACATTATTAATGAATTGAAGCTTTCCTATTCTAATTACTTATCTTTAATTTCTCTGTGCTTTTTTCAACCAGAAATTGATATAATTGAAAATGTTGTGGCCTGCCATAAAAAAGTACAAAATAGAAAATATAAGTCTCTAGCATTATATTATGAGTCAATTCTGTGGAAGTTTAATTCCCCATGCTTGTCAAAAGTTGTTAAAACATCGCTTGCCCTTTTTGAATATAAAATGTGGGAAGACATGTAGTAATATATCAAAAAATGACACTTTGTCAAAGAGGGCTTTCATGGGAGAGTGTTCTGAATACAATGTTTTCTTTTAAAAAGAACCCGACCTGTTTAACATTCCAAAGCAGACACAAAAGAACACAAAATGCCTGAACTTACTGCCAGTCACAACAGTCAGTTTCATTTACCCTTTAATATACTTTTTTGTATTCCAAAAACTGTTCCCCCAGAAGAATTATCAGTTTTATTCCATGATAACCCTGGTTTAAAGTAGAAGAAAGGTAGCTCTGACCCTCCTCAGAATGGATCTTTTCAGACTTACTAGCACTTCTAAGAGTATGAAGATGATATGGTTGGCTATGTCTACCAGTAGAGTCAATGTAATTATATGTGAAGCAACAATTCCCTTATCTATGAGGAACACTTGCTGCCGTTAACTGCATTTCAGTGTCTGGCAGATGAAATAAAGAATTAAAATCTTAAACTAGTTTCTCAGGATTTTTCCCCCCAGTCATTTTTAAATCTTTGAGCCCTGGTGAAATGGTAGCCAGAAAAGAACAGAAAACAGATGGTGTTCAAAGGCCTTAGCTAGATGCACCTGTGTGTCTCCCTCTTTCTGGTTCTCCACAGTACCTCTCCATTGTTATTATGTTGTGATGGTTTCAGTCCTTCGAACCTGCAAACCAGAGGGTGTCCAGAGTTAAGATAATGACTGATACTTGCAATATTAAACTTAAAATCAATAGATAATGGGCTTTGACCATCATCTAATATCTAAGTAGGAGGTTATATCTGTATTTGTTGTCTACATTCTTAGCAGAGAATACCTAAGTCTAGCTCTTGAGTGGGAATATCTGCCATTCATTGTTTAGGGAACCAGGGAGCAGGACTGAAAGAAACAGAAACAGATGGCTAACTGGTAATTGAGATATCATGTAGCTTAAAGGCATCCTACACGGCTTCACTGGATGTGTAAGCTGAGTCTGACTTTATAGCCTTCTCAGAATTAAAATTCCTAAAGGGGAGGGTACAGAAGGTTTGAGTTGTCAGAGAATGGGCTGAACAGATTCTCCCAACTATAAGCTCTCATTGAGAGTAGAAAGTTCAGATTTTAATAATATATTTGAAAATTCTACAGATATTGGTATGAGAGGATATTAATATGAGGGGGCAGCATATTTTAGATACTAATATTTAAGCCACCTTTTAATTTATTCACACTACTGTGCAAGGGAGAAGTATTATTTTGTGGTAGCAATGGCGGTCGTAAGCATCTCAAAATTGAGAATGCCTTCTGAGAATGCCTGAGGCCTCTGAGAGGGAGAGCTGGAGACAGTGAGGTACAGATCTATGGAGTGAGGCTCCACATCCTGCCTCTACCAGTTACTAATTATGTGACCCCAGGCAGTTGCCTCAGCCTTCCCAAGCCTCACTTTGTTCATCTGTAAAATAGGCCTAATAATACCAGCTCACTCAGCATTTATTTCAGTGCCTAATATATATTCAGTACCAAATAAATGGTAGCAATACCATTAATATACAAATGTACAGCTTAACGGTTTTGCACACCAGGCACACCAAGGATTGTAGACTATTCATGGATGTAGTTTCTTACTGCGTCGTGAAACCAGCTGACTCTCTGGATGGCTATGATAAGTGTTTCAGAAGATTCTTATATTCTGTAGGCCAGGAAAAATAGTTCTACATTACTAGCTATTCTCACTTGATTCCTGTGTAGATAGACTATGTTGTTTGTTTAAATAGAAGTGAAATTCAGAACATTTCCTTGAAAACATATTCTGATTACATTATTGGACTGGTTCCAATAGGAAGTGAGGTGCGGAGGGTTGTTACACACATATGAATTATGTGCTAAAAACTGGTACCTCCTATCTGTATTAGGGCAAAATTTGCTGATAAAATTTTAATTCCTTTAAAGCTTAAATAATCATACCTTTGATTATAGATTATTATTTCCTGGTAGGTTTGAGGATTTCTCATCTGTAATAGAGAAAACATAAATGACATATATGTGATTCCGCTACATAATGGCCATGCCAGAGACCCCACGGTCAAAGCTAATACAAATGGCTCACTATGGGTTCACCACCAAAACCAACAAAAGATGCAAACTGATTCTGATTTATTTTAATATTATAACTTCACAAAAGTTTTTTGAGCTATTTTATAAATTAATTAATTTCAAAATGGATAAGGCAGTATAATCGAGGTTTAGCTAATTATCTTTAAATTAAAACGAAGCATTTACAATAACCATTTTAATTAAATACAAGACTCAGACAACTAATCATGAAAAGTAGAATTGGTAACTTGAGATTTATCATTCTGGAATAACTTGTATGACCTTTCTAATGAATTCTTTCCTCTATAAATGAAAGACAAAATATATCTCTCTGAGGTAGTACTTGCTAAAAGACAAGCCTATTCTGAGGTCAGGGTTGTCAATTTGACATTGAATCCGTACAAGAAAACTGCTCTACTACAGTCTACTAGATACAAAACTGGAGCTACTATTTGCTAAATCATTTCCAACTTGACTTACATTTTAGTTTTTTAAACATCTTAGAAATATCCTAATAATTATAAAACATTTATTGCTGCCAAAGAAAATGAACGTATTTTGTAAAAGAAAAAAAAAAAACATTTTATTAGGAGTGCCTCTGAGGAAGAAAAATCTAAATATATTTTTAATTTAATTTTTTAAGTTATAATAATTTATACAACTTCAAAAATAATGAGGAATAAAACTTTGCATAGTTTGAATAGCTTTATTTTATAAATTGTAGATATCTACTCCAAATTTTATACTTATAACAGTATACAAATATATTGATATATTCAAATTTATATATGTTTAAAAAATAATCATTGAGCCTCACTAGGCAGTGGTGTAATGGATAGAGCATTGGCCTAGGATACAGAGGACCTAGATTTGAGACCCTGAGATTTCCTGCTTGAGCATGTTCTCATTCGGCTTAAGTGTGGGATCACTGGTTTAGTGTAGGATCATAGACATGACTCAGTGGTCGCTGGCTTGCGTCCAAGGCCACTGGCTTGAGCCCAAGGTCACTGGCTTGAGCAAAGGGTCACAGGCTCAGCTGGAGCCCCCCCCGCCCCGGGTCAAGGCACATATGAGGAGCTATCAATAAACAACTAAGATTCCACAGCAAAGAATTTATGCTTCTCATCTCTCTCCCTTCCTGTCTGTCTGTCCCTGTGTGTGTCCCTCTCTCTCTTCTCTCTCGCACTCACTAAAAAATAAAAAATAACCATTGACTAGTTCTTATACTGGCATGTTACCCATTTAACACAAACCCTGACACATGGCAGGTACTTAATAAGTATTTGTAAACTAAATGGATAAACATTGATAAATTTTATGAAATATCTTTTAAAAGACTTCTTAAAACCATGATCTTATCTTCTACTTTAACCCACTCAATTAGAACCTCTAATTAACCTGAAGTATTTCTACTTACAGATTGAAGGCAGTATGTTTTCCTCTTATCTGTTCCTTTTTTTGTGTGTTCTAAAACTGGTACAAATGTTAAGAATCTGAGAGTGAGCAGTGCTTTTCTGGCTGGAAGAGAGTAATTTAAAGGCAAGTTAGTTTGTTTTGTTCCTTGTACTAAATACCTGCAATTAGTGACTGTTACATTTTTCTTGTGTTGTAAAACTGAACTAATTGAAGGTATTACCCTTGGGGGATGAATTCTATAGTGCAATAAATGTTGACAGCCCTCTTGAGTTTAGCATTTTAATTATTCATAATTATGATGATTTCTGTTTCTTTGAGAACATTCGAAATCATTCTAGTTTATCAAACAAGTTCAGAAGCAGAAGAGTTGAGGCTTTGTTTTATTTTATGTTGAGGTGAGCAGGCCTATGAATGTGCCAAGAAAGCCTCCCAAGCAATGGAGCCAGTTTTCTGGCTAAAGTGTGCACTACTGACGGGTGCCACGTCCTGCAATGACTGAGTTTACTTTTTCCTAGTTGTTCTCTGGTTTGTCTAGAAGTATTCAGGCAATGTTGGGATTGCGAGGTGAAGAGTTGACAAGGACTCAAGTGAAAGAACTGGAAATAATGTAAATAGGATGAATCGGAGAAGAGATACAATAGATTTGACAGCTGCCTATAAACCAAGTATATAAATTATTAAGGTCTTTCCTTTTCTTGAAAGAGGTGTGTGTGTGTTTGCTTTGCATCTTAAATATTTATATATTTCATAAAATGGACCCAGATAAAAGATGGGTAGATATTCAAGATAGATATTCTGACCATTTTGGGCTAGAATAATTTTGATGTCTACTATATTTAAATATATACTAGTGACAATGATGTATTGGGACTGGGCTCCTACAATTTATTTAGCTGTCATATACATTCTTAATAATAGCCTGAAATAATGAAATCCTACTTTAAAAAAAAGAGTTTGGCATTGCAATTTTGTTTCGTAGTAATCTGTTTCCTTTTTCCCCTTCTCTCTTTTTTTCCTATCCTTCTGATACAACACTAAATATGTACTCTGCAGCTAGAGAATTACTCAGGTCTCCTGGTAATCTATAGTCAATGTAGGAAGAAGCAGCAATTCCTTAATATATTCAAGTAGTAGCAAAAGTAAGCATGATTGATATGGATAATATCACATGGCTGTAAAAAGTCCATCTGGAGGTATACAACATTAGCATTTTTAAAGAGAGTACATTTAAGCACTCTCACCTAAAAAACTCAGCAGAACCAAGGTTCTGCTACAGGAACATTATCTGAAAGTACATGTGGGCAAGCCCTCAATTTACAAGTCCATCTCTGATGAAAGGAAATGAGCAATTACATTATCCACGGTTAGGCTCTAATGTGAGCTCTGCTCTTCATCAGCAATTGGTTTGATAAAGGGACTGAAAGTACCATTTTAAAGAAAAGAAATGTTCAGATCATCCACAATATATTTCTTCTTCCCAAAACAATTTTTAAACCACAGCTATTAAGGATCAGGAAAAAAAAGAAAAGAAAGACTAACTGGAAAATCACGTTGCTTCTGTCTCTACCCCCAGGTGCCAACAAGCAGGGAACAAGCCCCAAAGACAGGCCGTCATAGGCGAGAGGTCATGGAATATCCACCAACCAGATAATCATCGCTGGAATAAATGGGAAGTGTCTGAATGTAGGTATGTGTATTATGTTGCCTTTGTAATTCGTTATCTAACTTGCCCCATTCCCATCCATGTAATAACCTGCCATCTCATCAGCCTTTTGAAGGCACTATTTGGCACTTGGTATGACCTGTCACACATGCATACATGCCCATGGCCAAGCTGAAATCCCCAGTGGCTTTCCAGCAGGAAGTCCTCCTTATTTTCCCGGGCTTTTAAAACGTCCTCCAAAGTGACTTCAAACTGCCTCCTGCTCTCTAGTCTCAGCATTCCCATATACAAACCTTCCTCCCATGGACACTGAGCCTTATTTCCTGAACACAGAAAGTCTTGGTTCTTGCTGTCCCCACTTCTGAAATAAGCCACAGTCCCTCTTGGCTGGCTTTAGTTTTGGTTTCCCTCCAAGACCGAAGTCAAGTTCTACTTGCACTACAAACTCTTGCTGCTTTCTCTGATATTTGTTTTCCAAACTTCTGCAGCTTGTGTAGTTATACCCTTTCCCTGGCATTTGACAACTTGATCCACTTGATTCACGCATACGTCCTGTATCCTCAGTGTAACTGTTTATTTCTGGGAAGGCAGAATCTGCCCCATCTCTGTGTATCAGCTTCCAGGGTGAGGGGGAATGGGCATGTAATGAGCAGCTATGAGGAAGTGTGACAACAACGGGGGGGGGGGTGGAAGAGGGGTGAAGGACACAAGCCCAATTACTGGCTGAGTGCTCTTGGCAAGGCTTTTTAAAGAAAATCTTTCTGTACCTTAACTTCCCCATCTTTAAAATAGAAATAGTAATCCTATCCCTCTCCTTGCATTGTTGTCAAGTTTAAATGAGCTGATCAATTTTAAAAGGACAGAATAGTCTAATAGATACAAAACACTCAAAAGCCATTACCTAGTTATAACTACATACACAGTAATATTTCATCCCAATTTTTCAACAATGCTATAACATAGTATCATCCCCATTCTAAAATCAGGAACCATGTGGCCTCGAGAGGCGATACTACCAGCAAGTGAATAAGATATATTTAATAAAAGAGAGTAAACTATAAAATATATTCATTTTATTCTGTTTAAAATTATTTTGGAGAATTCACTAAGAGCTCTGTTAAACTTGGCAGACTAGCCTTCTTGGAATCTCTTCATTTTCTAGGAAGTCATCAAGTCGTGTTCTTGTCATTGCCAAAATTCCTTGGCCGCTGCTGCTTCCTGTCTCACTCAGCACTGTGCTGGAAGGTAGTAGATGATTGATAAATCCTTGGTAAAATTAAATTTAGCCACCCTACTGATACATTAAATATACTCTGCCCTCCTGGTCCATCACTGAATCACACAGTAACTTTAGGAATTCTTCTTTAGGCCCTGGCAAGTTGGTTCAATGGATAGAGTGTTAGCCCAGCATGCAACGTCACAAGTTCAATCCCCGGACCGGGCACACATGAGAAGTGACCATCTGCCTCCTGTTCATCATTCACCTCCCTCTCCTCCTGTTCTCTCTCTTCCCCTCTCACAGACAATGACTTGATTGATTCAAGTGTTGGCCCTGAGCACTGAGGAAGCTCAGTTGAGTCGAGCATCAGCCCTAGATTAGGGTTACTGGGTGGATCCCAGTCAGGGTGCATGCGGGAGCCTATCTCCCCTCCTCTTACTTAAAAAGAAAACAGAGAGAGAGTAAAGGGGAAGGAGGGAGGGAGGGAGGGAGGGGAGAAAGGGAAAGAAGGAGGGAAGGAAGAAAGGAAGGGAGGGAGGAAAGCAGGGAGGGAAGGAGGAAGGAGGGAGGGAGGGAGAAAAGAAGGAAGAGAGGAAGGGCGAAAAGGAAGGAAGGAAGGGAGGGAGGAAGGAAAGAAAGAAAGAAAGAAAGAAAGAAAGAAAGAAAGAAAGAAAGAAAGAAAGAAAGAAAGAAAAGAAAAGAAAAGAAAAGAAAAGAAAAGAAAAGAAAAGAAAAGAAAAGAAAAGAAAAGAAAAGAAAAGAAAAGAAAGAGAGAGAAATCCTTTGTAGACCTAAAGAAACTGCCCTTAGATAGTGTATAGCAACGAGAGGGGATTGGAAGACTAACATTTTTGAATGCTTATCTCATTTTAGTGTTTTTTCTTTAACTTTGCAACATCATTTTACTTAATCCTCAAAAAAACCTATGAAGCATGTATTGTTATCCCATTTGCCAACAAGAAAAGCTAAAATTCAAAAAGTTGAGGTCATATGATATTTTTCTTTTTCTGCCTGACTTAGAATCCAATGAACAATGTGAAAGGAATAGAATTGAGACAGAAGAGAGATCAAAGGGACCAGAGTAAAAGAGGACAGAGGGAAAGGGATGGTAGGATGGGATAAACCTGAAGGGGAGGGGATGGGATAAACCTGAAGGGAAGGGGGGAGGGCGCTATGAGGATAGTGTCAAGGGAGATGTTGAGGGGAATATGGAGGGAATATGGAAGAGGGAGGATGCATTCGGGGCAACACTAGAATCTATGTAAACACAATAAATTAAAATAAAAAAAAACAAGTGTAGACTAATATCACAATTCAAAGCAAAAAAAAAAGTTGAACCAACATATTTAAAAATCATACAGATGGTAGGAAAGAATTTTCAATGCATGTCTAATACAAAGACCAAGACATGGTGGGATAAAGTGAGGCCCAGCTGCAGTCATGGAGCAGATCCTCTTGACACTAACCTCAGGTCACTCGGGCACTTCACATAACTTCCTCGTGCCTCAGTTTCCTCATCTCATGATGTTATTATGAGTATCAAAATATTTTATTTCAAAATGGCTTTGAAATTATCATTGATGCTATAAACATAAACTATAATTATAAGTCTTGTAAATATAAATGCTGAAACATTTAAGAAGTCCCCAAAAGGTCTGAAACCCCTAGCTGGTGATGGGAAGAAGGGGGAAGCAATGAAAGGTAGTGAAGACCAAAGACAAAGAAATGCCATGCCTGCGGAGGAATTCTGGAAGCAGATCTAGAAAAGATCACTCTAGTACTAGTGTTGATTCAAGGCTCTTCAGTTATAAGTCACCCTTAATGTTATATCATGTTTTAAAATGCAGCTAAAATGGTCATAACCACTAACCTAAGGACTGGGTATATAGGATAAAACATTGGAAATCAGGGCTGTTGCATATGGAGCCATATACCTTGTTTGAAATGGCTGTGTGGCAAACTGCTCATTTGAAAGATTAAGAGTAATACTACCCTTAAATACATAGTTCTACAACTACTTGTGTACCATCCAAAGTACCTGAAACCCCTTGGGTCCTAAGTGAGAACCAGCCTGCTGCTTCTTGGAACAATCTCTTCAAAAGTTTTTCAAAGAAATTAATGGCACTTCTATTGTTGATGATGTCTTTTTAATATATGTATATATTTTTTATTATTGATTTTAATTTATTGTGTTTACATAAATTCTAGTGTTACCCAGAATGCATCCCCCCTCCCCCATATTCCCCTCAACATCTCCCTTGCCCCCCTCCCCATAGTGCCCTCCCTCCTTCTCTTCTGGTTTATCCCATCTTATCATCCCCTTTCCCTCTGTACTCTTTTCCTCTGGTCCCTTTGATCTCTCCTCTGTCTCAATTACCTTCCTCAGTTTACATTGTTCATTGAATTCCTCAAATGAGTGAGGTCATATGATATTTTCCTTTTTCTGCCTGACTTATTTCACTTAACATAATAGTTTCCAGGTCCATCCATGTTGTCACAAAAGGTAAGATTTCCTTCTTTTTCATGGCCCCAGAATATTCCATTGTATATATGTACCACAGCTTTTTAATCCACTAGTCCACTGACAGACACTTGGACTGTTTCCAGATCTTCGCTATTGTGAACAATGCTGCCATAAACACATTTCTCCTTTTAAAACAGTGCATTTCTCCTTTTAAAACAGTGCTATGGTGTTCTTGGGGTAAATTCCTAAAAGTGGGATAGCTGGGACAAAAGGTAGTTTCATTTTTTAATTTTTTGAGGAATCTCCATACCGTTTTCAACAGTGGCTGCACAAGTCTGCATTCCCACCAGCAGTGCAAGAAGGTTCCCTTTTCTCCACATCCTTCCAGCGCTCATTGTGTGTTGTTTTGTTAATGAGCACCATTCTGACTGGTGTGAGGTGATATCTCATTGTGGTTTTAATTTGCATTTCTCTAATGATCAGTGATGTTGGGTATTTTTTCATATGCCTATTGGCCATCTGTACGTCCTCTTTGGAGAAGTGTCTATTCATTTCTTGTGCCCATTTTTTTATTGGATTGTTTAACTTCCTGGTGTTGAGTTTTACAAGTTCTTTATAAATTTTGGTTATTAACCCCTTATCAGATGTATTGTTGAATATGTTCTTCCATTGTATAGTTTGTTTTTTTATTCTGTTCTTATTGTCTTTAGCTGTGCAAAAGCTTTTTAGTTTGATATAGTCCCATTTGTTTATCCTGTCTTTTATTTCACTTCTCCATGGAGATAAATCAGCAAATATATAGCTGCAAGAGATGTCGGAGAGCTTACTATGTTTTCACTAAAATGCTTATGGTTTCACGGCTTACATTTAGGTCTTTTATCCATTTCGAGTTTATTTTTGTGAATGTGTAAGTTGGTGGTCTAGTTTCATTTTTTTGCAGGTAGCTGTCCAATTTTCCAACACTATTTGTTGAAGAGGCTGTCTTTACTCCATTGTATGCTCTTACCTCCTTTGTCAAATATCAGTTGTCCATAAAGGTGTGGGTTAATTTCCGGGATCTCTGTTCTGTTTCATTGATCTATATGCCTGTTCTTATGCCAGTACCAAGCTGTTTTGAGTACAATGGCCCTGTAGTAAAACTTGATATCAGGAAGTGTGATACCTCCAACTTTATTCTTCCTTTTCAAGATTGCTGAGGCTATTTGTGTCCTTTTTTGGTTCCATATAAATTTTTGGAATATTTGTTCAATATCTTTGAAGTATGTCATTGGTATTTTAATTGCTATTGCATTGAATTTATAAATTGCTTTGGGTAATATAGACATTTTAATGATGTTTATTCTTTCTAACCATGAGCACAGTATATGCTTTCACTTGTTCGTATCTTCCTTCATTTCTTTTATCAATGTTTTATAATTTTCTGAGTACAAGTCTTTAACCTCCTTGGTTAAATTTACTCCTAGGTACAGTACTTTATTTTTTTTGGTTGCAATAGTAAAGGGGATTGTTTCCTTAATTTCTCTTTCTGACAGTTTATTGTTGGTATATAAAAATGTCTCTGATTTCTAAGTATTAATTTTATATCCTGCTACCTTGCTGAATTCATTTATCAGTTTTTGACTGAGACTTTAGGGTTTTCTATATACAGTGTGTCCGTAAAGTCATAGTACACTTTTCACCGGTTATAGGAAAGCAAGAAAAGACGATAGAAATGTGAAATCTGCACCAAATAAAAAGAAAACCTTCCCAGTTTCTATAGGATAATGTGGCAGCATGTGTGCATGCGCAGATGATGACGTAACACCATGTATACAGCGGAGCAGTTCACGGCCATGCCAGTCGAGATGTGGACAGTACAGGGGAAAGTTCATTGTGTTCTGTGGGTCGCTATTTTGAATCCGTGACCAAAGTGCAATGTGAATATCAGCACGTTTATTATAATGAAGCACCACCACATAGGAATAACATTACTCGGTAGGATAAGCAGTTGAGTGAAGGAAATCGGCAGTTTGGTGGAGAAACCCTGTTCTGGTAGGCCATCAGTCAGTGATGAGTCTGTAAAGGCTATACGGGATAGCTACCTAAGGAGCGCTGAAAAATCTGTGTGTTAGCCCGCATCGAACTGCACTGAATAGGTATGAAACTGGGAGAGTTTTCCTTTTATTTGGTGCAGATTTCACATTTCTATCATCTTTCGTTGCTTTCCTGAGACCGGTCAAAAGTGCACCATGACTTACAGACACACTGTACAATATTATATCATCTGCAAATAATGATAGTCTTACTTCTTCTTTTCCAATTTGGATGCCTTTTATTTCTTCTTCTTGTCTGATTGCTGTGGCTAGGACTTCCAGAAATATGTTGAATAAGAATGGTGAAAGGGGGCACCCCTGCTTTGTTCCTGACCTTAAGGAGATTGCTTTTAATTTTTGCCTATTGAGTATGATGTTGGCTGTGGGTTTGTCATAGATGGCCTTTATCATGTTGAGGTACGTTCCCTGTATTCCAGCTTTGCTGAGAGTTTTGATCATAAATGGGTGCTGGATTTATTAAATGCTATTTCTGCATCTATTGAAATTATTATGTGGTTTTTCTCCTTCCTTTTGTTTATATGATGAATCACATTGATTGAATTGTGAATATTGTACCAGCCTTGCCTCCCCAGAATAAATCCCACTTGATCATGGTGTATGATTTTTTTCATATATTGCTGGATCCAGTTTGCTAATATTTTGTTGAGGATTTTAGCATCTAAATTCATCAGGGATATGGGCTTATATTTTTCTTTCTTTCTGTTGTCTTTGCCTGGTTTTAGAATCAGAATTATGTTTGCCTCATAAAATGAACTTGGAAGTCTTCCTTCCTTTGATTTTTTGAAATAGCTTGAGAAGAATAGGAGTTTATTCTTCTTTGAATATTTGATAGAATTCACTTGTGAAGACATTGGGCCCAGGGCTTTTGTTTGTTGGAAGTTTTTTAATAACTGTTTTGATCTCATTTGTTGTAATCAGTCTGTTTAGGTTTTCTGATTCTTCCAAATTGATTTGGAAAATATTATGTTTCAAGAAATTTGTCTATTTCTTCTAGGTTGTCTAATTCTTTAGCACACAGTTCTTCATAGTATTTTCTACAATCCTTTGTATTTCTGTTGTGTCAGTGTTATTTCTCCACTCTCATTTTTAATTTTATTTATTTGAGTCCCCTCTCTTTTTCTGTTGGTGAGTCTGGTTAAAGGTTCATCAATCTTGTTTACCTTTACAAAGAACCAGCTCCTTGTTTCATTGATCCTCTGTATTGTTTCTTTAGCCTCTATGTCATTTATTTCTGCTCTGATCTTCATTATTTCCTTCCTTATACTACCTCTGGGCTTTACTTGCTGTTCTTTTTCTAGTTCTTTTAGATGCAGGGTTAAGTTGTTTATTCGAGCTTTTTCTAGCTTCTTAAGGGATGCCTGTAATGCTTTGAACTTTTCTCTCAGTACTGCTTTTGCTGTGTCCTACCAATTTTGAGTTGTTGTATGCTCATTATCATTCATTTCTAGGAATTTTTTTATTTCTTCTTTGATCTCATTACTAATCCATTTGTTATTTAATAACATGATATTTAGTTTCCAAGTGTTTGAGTATTTTTCAGTTTTTCTGTTGTGGTTATTTCTAGTTTCATGCCATTGTGATCAGAGAAAATGCTTGATGTGATTTCAATCTTCTTAAATTTGTTGAGACTGCTTTTGTGCCCTAATATGTGGTCTATCCTAAAGGATGTACCATGAGCTCTTGAAAAGAATGTATATTCTGCTGCTTTAGGGTGAAAGGTTCTAAAGATACCTATTAAATCCGGTTGCTCTAGTGTGTCCTTTAAGTCTGCTGTTTCTTTTTAAATTTTCTTTCTTGAGGATCTATCTAGTGATGTTAGTGGGATATTGAAATTCCATACTATTATAGTAATGCTGTTGATCTCGCCCTTTATATCCATCAAAGTCTGCTTTATATATTTAGGTGCTCCTATATTAGGTGCGTAGATATTTATAATGGTTATATCTTCCTGTTGAATTGCTCCCTTTATCATTATGTAGTGACTTTCTTTATCTCTTACTATAGCCTTTGTTTTAAAGTCCATTTTATCTGATATAAGTATTGCTACCCAGCTTTTTTTTCATTTCCATTTGCATGAAATATTTTTTCCATCCTTTTACCTTCAGTCTATGTGCATCTTTTGTTTTAAGGTGTGTCTCTTATAGACAGCATATGTATGGGTCCTTTTTTCTTATCCACACAGCTACCCTATGTGTTTTAATTGGAGCATTTAATTCATTTACATTTAAGGTTATTAATGATATGTAGTTGTTTATTGTCATTTCATTCTTTAAAGCTGTATTCCTCTTTTGCTATATTCTTTTTCCAATTTGATCTGTTTACAACAGGCCCCTTAACATTTCTTGTAGCATTGGTTTGGTTGTAATAAATTCCTTGAATTTTTTTTTTTGTCTGGGAAGCTTTTTATTTCTTCTTCAATTTTAAATGATAGCTCTCCTAGATAAAGTAGTCTTGGTTGTAGGCTCTTGTTCTGCATTACTTTGAATATTTCTTACCATTCCCTTCTGGCCTCAAGTGTTTCTATTGAGAAGTCAGATGTCATCCTTATGGTGGCTCCATTGTAGGTGATAGCCTTTTAATATTTTATTAAATTATTTTCTTTTTATCAATTAGCTTTGGTATTTTAATTATGATGTGTCTTGGTGTAGATTTCTTTGGGTATCTCTTTAATAAAATTCTCTGTGCTTCTTGAACTTGTGTGACTTTTTCCTGCATCAATTTAGGGAAGTTTTCAGCTATGATTTGATTGAACAAAGTCTCTATTCCTTGTTCTTTCTCTTCTTCTTCATGAACCCTCATGATGCGGATGTTATTTCTCTTCATGTTGTCACAGAGCTCTCTTAGAGCTTCCTCAGACTTTTTGAGTCTTTCTTTTTGCTGCTCTGCTTCTGTGCTTTTGTTTACCTTGTCTTCTAATTTCCTGATTTGATTCTCAGCTTCATCCATCCTGCTTTTAATTCCTTCCATTGTGGTCTTCATTTCTGATATTGTATTTGTCATTTCTGACTGATTTTTATTTATTATTTCAATGTCATTTTTAATACTTGCTATCTCTTTATTTAGGTGTTTGTTATAACCATATATTGTTGTTCTAAGATCTTTGAGCATCCTAACAATCATTATTTTAAACTCTGCATCTGGTAATATGGTTATATCTGACTTATTCAAGTTCTTTTCTGAGGATTTCTCTTGATTCATTTGGGTTGCTTTTCTCTGTCTTCCCATTTTGTCTGTGTATAAGAAGGGTGTGGCCACTAAAGTCCAATGAGTGTGGCCTCTGTGTTCCCTAGGTGTGGTCTGTATGCAGGCCCACCACCACCACCCTCTCTGCTGCTGCCTCGGGCATTCAGGTATGAGCATTGCCAGTGCCAGCTGGCTGTGGCTGTCACTGTGGTTTTCACCTCTCCTCCACAGGAGGGGTTGTGTTCATGTGTTCATGTCTCTGGGTCCACAAACCTCAGCCTTTACTCTGCCGCCCCCCATGGTGTTGCTTGTGATGTCTGGGGCTGTAGGCCTTGGCACCACAGGCAGGACTGCACACCTGTGTTCTGCCGTGGGTCTCCACTTGTTCCTGGGCTTTCACCTGGCCCTACAGGTGGATTTGTGCTCATGCATTGGGCGCAATCCCCAGCTCCATGGGCCAGGCATGGCTGCATGCCCACACTCAGCTGCAGGTCTCTGCAGTTCCTAGGTTTTCGCCTTTCTCCTGTGGGCAGGATTGCAAGTGAACTGCTCTTGCTCGCCAGGCCCTGTAGCCAGGCCAGACCATTTTCATGCGCCCCTTCTACCCCCGCCACGTGAGACTGAGCTCATGCCCGCCCTCAGTCATGGCCAGCCTGGTTTCTGCCCCAGCCAACTGGACCATGCTTCCACATCCCGCCGCCCCCGCCCTCTGGCAAGCCCTCAGCACTGTGGATGGAGGTGCTGCAGCTCAGACCCTAGCACTCAATACTGCATTCCTAAAGGCTCCCTCCTTCTAAGTGACTCTGCTTTGAGTGCCGTGGGAGAGCTTGTTTGGCCGGTGTTCTGCTTCCCTTTGCTGGTATTGCTGGTTCCAGGGGAAATACTCACTTTAGATTTGGGCAGTGATTCAGCCCAGGGGTTAGGGTGGCTGTCCCTCAAAGTGTTTCTCCCTGTGCTTCCTAGATTACACTCTCTTCCTGCTACTCCGGTCCTCTTATCTCTCCCCATCCCCCAGAGTCCCGGGTAAGTGGTTGTGAAAGAGGTTTTCTGTATGGTCCCTTTAAGAAGAATACTGGGTCTGAGAAATCTGTCTCTTTCTCACAAACAGTATTCTGGCTTGTTTTTCAACTAAATACTGTCCATACACTTCTTCTAGGCTTTGGGGCTGTAGGCTGGGGCTTTGTACCTGGGGCTTAGGACCCTCCTCTCTCCATTAAACTAACTTCCTGCCATGGGAGTCTCTCCGGGCTGCCATCTCTGCATTTCCGCTTTTTCTACCAGTCTCAGTGTGGCTTCTTCAGTGTTCCTTGGTTCAAGAGTCCTCTTAGTTTAGTCCAAAGTTGTTTTTTCCAAATGATGGTTCTTAAAATTAAGTTGTAATCCAGTTTGGTTCTGAGAGGTAGAAGTTGGTATGTCTGCCTACTCCATCGCCATCTTGCCTCCCCATTGCTGATGTCTTGTTTTGACCTTGTAAATGTTGTAGGGAAGTAAATGTATTTGATGAGTGAATAAGCATGTGCTTCACTTGTTATAATATTAAAAACAGCTCAGTCTTTTAAAACTGTAAGGTGCTTTTCATTTTTTAGCATTTAACAACATTCCTACTGAGTTTTGATAATAATTAATCCCAGCTTATGATCTAATGCAAGCATTTGAATTTAAGAAAGTTATTTAATATAAGCATGTACCCATGTTCTTTCTCTTTGTTTGTTTATATAACTTCCAGAAACCACCTACCAGATTTTTCAAATTGCATTTTAACCTGAATGAAAACAGGAAACCTAGCTGATATTTTAAACAGTATTCAAAAAGTCAAAGAGAAATTAAGACATCACTTTTATAGTCATCTTTTTTCCAAGCTTGCCCAGAGGAGACTTCTACTTCCAAGAGCAACTGCTGAGATAGAAAATCTCTGATCAATTGCTCTATTTCACCTGACCAATTTTAACTGTCAAGTATTTTGAAAAATATAGACTATGACAATAACACATTTAACCTATTTTAATAGCCTCTTAAATATTTGAAGCTTTTTGTTATTGTTAATTACTAAGCACATTAATGGTACAATAGGTTTTAAGAATAATGATTGATGTAATACAGCAAAAAAAAAGCTATTTTGAGGAATATATTTAAACTATATTCCTAAATCATAAGGATATCTTTTTTTTCTTTTTTCTTTTTTTGTATTTCTCTGAAGTTGGAAACAGGGAGGCAGTCAGACAGACTCCTGCATGCACCCAACTGGGATCCACCTGGCCCACCCACCAGGGGGCAATGCTCTGCCCATCTTGGGGCATCGCTCTGCTGCAATCAGAGCCATTCTAGCGCCTGAGGCAGAGGGCACAGAGCCATCCTCAGCGCCCGGGCAAATGCTGCTCCAATGGAGCCTTGGCTGCGGGAAGGGAAGAGAGAGACAGAGAGGAAGGAGAGGGGGAGGGGTGGAGAAACAGATGGGCGCTTCTCCTGTGTGCCCTTAAGGAGCACATAGGATATCTTATAAACTATAAGTCACTATACAATATATTATTTATAAAAATAATTTTTATAATACCAAATTATGTTTGTCTGCAAAATAGTGAAATTAATAAAGAAAAGTTTTCCTACTTCTATTACTTAAAAAATATTTGTGAACATGGGTTCTTCAATACATAGCAGAATGGCACTTGTCTGGGAGAAGATTCACTAGAATTATAATTGCTGCTATTTAGAGTGCCTGTTCTGTGCTAGGCCCTTTAAAATAGATTATTCCTAGACTTTAGTGTGTCCCTGCAAGGAGATTTACTTTTCCCCATATGTCCTCCTATACAGTTGGGGCTCAGATAGGTTAATAAATAAGTTTAGTCAACTATTAAAATGGCACTGCCACAGTTCAAACCCAGACTTTTGGGATGCCTATGCTCATGCTCTTGAACTATTAGGGAAGCCAGTTGCCTCCATAAAGGTTGGGACATAGTTTTAAAAAAAATCCCCTTCAAAAATACAATAATAATAGATACAACTCATTAATGTGTCATGTACTAGGCTAGGTGCGTTAGGGACTTTAAATTTTTTATCCTAAGATATAGCTCAAAAGGGGTTTCTTCATCTCAGGTTTTCAAATGAACTGGATATTAATATTCCCATCTACCCTGTGAGAAATTTAGGGTTCAAAGGCACTGAATTACTGACATAAGATAGCACACCTTATAAGTAGCAGAACTGCGTTTCCTACTCAGGTCTTGTCAAATTCCAAAATCCATGCTCTTTCTAACACTATTATAAGCTCAAATATATGTCTGATTCATAAAATAAAGACTCTGAACTACTATACAGTTATCTTTTTTCTCTAAACTTCTTAAAATTATTTCAGTTTTGTTTAGCAATTATTGAACTTTCTGTTAGTAAGGAACTTTCAGAAAATTAGTCTTAAGTCAATGAATGTGGCATCAGTTTGTGTTGATTCCTATGGTGCTCATGTTGCCATCAGTCAAATTTTAACATTGTAACTCTCGTGCTTAGCTTATATTTTAAAATCTAGACTTTTACTAAGAACTTAAAAATTAAAGACATTTATGACACTCAGGAAAACTGCCTCACATACATAAATTGCTCTTCTGAATACCGCAAGTTACAGACACAACTGAATAGCTTTCATTCCAATCTTACAAGAAGCCTAGAGAAGCATTTTGCATTCATTCATTAAACAGGTGTTACTGATTGCCAACTATTTTCATAACTGTGTGCTGGGGAGATTGGCAAGGAAGAAGAATGCAAACACCCCTGACCTCAAACAACATTGTGAATTAATTAGGGACAAAAGACATGAAAAGCATTAAGTGTCTGACCAGGCAGTGGCACAGTGGATAGAGCATTGAACTGAGATGCGGAGGACCCAGGTTCGAGACCCCAAGGTTGCCAGCTAGAGCGCAGGCTCATCTGGTTTGAGCAAAAAGCTCACCATCTTGGACCCAAGGTTGCTGGCTTGAGCAAGGGGTTACTCAGTCTGCTGAAGGCCCGTGGTCAAGGCACATATTCGAAAGAAATCGATGAACAACTAAGGTGTTGCAACAAAAAACTAATGATTGATGCTTCTCATCTCCATTCCCATCTGTCTGTCCCTATCTATCCCTCTCTCTGACTCTCTCTGTGTCTCTGTAAAAAAAACAAAAAACAAAAAAAAACCCATTAAGTAATAAAAATGAAGTAACATTACAAAAAAATGATGATCTGATCTGTGGTGGCGCAGTGGATAAAGCGTCGACCTGGAACGCTGAGTTCGCCCGTTCGAAACCCTGCACTTTCCTGGTCAAGGCACATATGGGAGTTGATGTTTTCTGCTTCACCCCACTTTCTCTCTCTCTCTCTCTCTCTCTCTCTCTCTCTCTCTCTCTCTCTCTCTCTCTCCCTCCTCTCTAAAATGAATTTTAAAAAGTTTTTTTTTAATAGAGTGCTCCAATTTCATGGCTGGAGGCACTGACTATGGGTGAAAGTAGTGAAAAAGGCCTCATAGAAAAAGGCAGCTGACTAGGCAGAGAGGATGGATGGCACTGGCCAGGCAGGCACTTGGGGTGGAGGTGACCAGGCAGCAGGTGCATTTATTATCCTGAAGGCTTGTACAGGGGAACTGGAAAAGACAAGATCAGAAAAGGAGGTGAGTCCCCATAGCCAAAGGCTCTGATTCTAGCTGAAGATGCTGGCCTTTGGCCTCCAGGCGATGGGGAGGCATTAAAAATTTTTGAGCAGGGGAATGACATAATTAAAACAGTGCTTTAAAAAAGACAAATTTGGCAGAACTGGTCAGAACAAATTTGCAGTAAGAGTACAGCAGCAAAGAAACTACTGCAATAATTCAGTTCTAAGGTGATGAGGTTTTGGACAGACGTGACAGTGGGACTAGAAGGAAGAAAATAAATGCAAGACAGAGTGCAAAGGAAGACGAGAGGTGATGAGTAGACACGAGAGAGAAAGACACAAAATGAAATTCTGTTTGGGAACTTTTATTGTTTATAAATTTTGTAGAGTTTATTGGACATCATATGTAATATTCATGGTCTGAGATGCCATTTGATTCAAGGAAAATCTTGCTTTTATTCAAGGTGGCATTTCTTTTAGCCAATTTACATAGAAGTCTTTCCAAGAGATAATAAATACTACATTAAAATGCCTGAGAAAATATGTGTAGCTTTACGTTGTAATAATAGTAACTACAGTTATAGGATGGCAGAATACTTAGATGAGTAATGAAAATTCAGCTAAATAATGCTGTTTGTCTCCAAAATTCCAATTTATTGTTTTTGCTGTTGTTTTATTTCTATCAAATTGACTTTCAAAAACTGTTCATTGCTGCCTACAGTTGATATGATTCTCTAGTAGTTTGGGGTTTATTTGGTGTTTCCTCCCAAGATTAATTCCATTGTCTCCAAAATGTTCTATTGTATAATTATAGTACTTCACAGATGGAAAAAACTGAGCCATAAAGAATGTAAATTAATGATTTATTCATAGTAATGTGAGAACTGAAGAATCTATCTTTTCTTTTCTTTAGGTCCAGTGGACTTCATTGATAAAATAAGACTACAAGAAAATTAAGATTTTTTTTGGTTGTTCAGGTTTAGTAAAAGTACCCAGTGCCAAGTAAATGCAATCTTGTTTTGTAGAACATAACACAACATACACACCATTGCATTACTATGATATCTATATAACTGATACAGATATATCAGTTACTTCACAAACCAAGTGTCATTTTAATATTACTTAGATGCTGTTTTTAATGCATCAAGTAAAACATATTGTGGCTTCTAATATTAATTCATTCTCCACTTAGCATTGTTAAAAATATTTATGATCTGGTATCGAGCAAAATATATTATTATCCATTTCCCCCCACTTTGATAAAAAGCGTTCTTCAGTTGTTTTCGAGGGACAAATGTTGTCAAAGTTTGATGGTAATTTATGTTGTCAGTCCATTAAGTTGATTTTATGGCAGCCAACACAACTATTGTCCATTTATGAGAAAACCGAGGATCACTCTAGGTCTCCACTATGGCCATTTGATACCTGCCCTCTCATTTGGCTGACCTTGAGGAGAGTTGAGTTTGGTAATTTATGGCAAATACCATCTAGAAGACCTATTTGCAAGATTCACTGTCATTTAGCGCTAAATGATCATTGCTGAGTCCAGAGACAGTCTGAGCTCCTGACAGAGCAATCCCATAAAAAATATTGCCTACCAACCCAGGTGTCCTTACCAATTATCTGAAGTAGAAATTAATACTTTTAAAAGCTGCTAGTTTTTGAAAGGTTATTACAATTTATTCCAGCGGATTTTTTTTTGCACATTATGATGAATTAGTTTATTACGCCATCATTTTCCATGTCAGCATTTTAGAAGATTGAACCATAATGTTGAAACATTAGTGTGAATGGTAAACATACTATTTTACAGCTGAGTAATATATTTCTTTAAGAAAAATGTGCTCACTTTTTAATAACAGGTAATTTTATGTTTATGTTCCCTAATGCTGGTGTCAGGTATTATTTATTTGTTTAGTAAGAACTGGAGAACTTTCTTTTAAAATGTTAATGGTGACTGAGACAGATTTTAGAGTCATAGTAAAAATGTATTACTTAAAAGTAAAAAATATACATTTTAAACATTTTTCTATGAAACCTAATATTTTGTAAGATTTTCTTGATACCAATTAAATATGATTACTTCCAGGGAAAGATACTCTTGTCTCAATTTTTTCTCTAAATGTAGTAGACTGCGGGGGGGGGGGGTTCATTTTTCTAAGGCCTACTGGCTCGGGTTTTTATTTAATAAAACT
The DNA here is from genome assembly GCF_036850765.1 of Saccopteryx bilineata. Lineage (NCBI taxonomy): Eukaryota > Metazoa > Chordata > Mammalia > Chiroptera > Emballonuridae > Saccopteryx > Saccopteryx bilineata. Next base: position 11,006,648 of record NC_089501.1, on the reverse strand, counting down.
TCTTCAGCATAAATTATTTAGTGATATTCTATCATTTATAGGTATTTTGAAAATAATATTAATTAGCAATTTTTAGGGTTTTTTTGTCATTGTTCTTCATTATATGTCTACTAAAATAGTAAAGAAGTATAGGTAACTTTCTATTTACCACATATTAAAAAATACCTCTATATGAAAAAGATTAATTAGAAGTATTCTAAAGAGTCCTTGATGTACTACTATATTTTTATTTATATAGCAAATAATTTTGAATGCCTGACATGCCAGGCATTATAAAACTCTGTGTAGTTGGGACAGAACCATAGCAACAGCATAGAAGTTTAATATTTTTATTTCTGTTACAATTATTTTTATCCATTCAGTGTTTTAAAAAGTATATAATGCTGCAAAATTCTAAATCTTGGTAAGCTGATTGTAAACAAATTCAGTAACACTTTGAAAGTTTTACATTTGCTACCTCCGATCCAACAAATGCTTGCCAAAGCATATTTGTGTTTTCTCATCAAACACATTTGTTTCTTTAGCAAACATTTTCAATACTGAAGTATTTATTTTTGTTGATATGACTGAAACAAATGTTAGTTTCAGCAGAATTAAGATTTACAACATTCCATAAATTTTTCCCATTGTGTCAAAGACTTTTCTGATAATGTATGAGGCTGATGATGAGAATGCCAAAGTTTCTTTTTGGAGGAGGAAGGATAACATACATACAGAAAAAACAAACCCCCGGCCAGATAGCTTGGTTGGTTAGAGCATCATCCTGAAGTGTACAGGTTGCCAGTTCTATCCCCGGGTCAGAGCATATTATAGGAACAGATGGATGTTCCTGTCTCTCACTCACTCGCCCTCTCTCTCTCTCTTTCTCCCCTCTCCTCTCACTAAAATCAGTAAATATTTTTTTTTTTAATTTTAAGAAAAAATGCACACATAATAGTATAGAGCTCGATGGGTTGTCACAGAGTGAACACACATATATAACCAGCACTCAAATCAAAGGATAAAAATCAACATTTCAATGAACACTCTTGTGTCCCTTCCAGTTAATCACACCCCACCGTCCACTCCTAGTAACCATACTTCTGATATATGACATCATGGATTAGGTTAGGCCATTTCTTGAAATCTATAAGATCATGATAAAATTATTACTTCTTTTGCTCAGCATGTTTTCAAGATTCATCTACTGGTTGGATTCTGTTGTATTTTGTTGTCATCACTATGTGGTATGTTCCATTGTTTAGTGCACCATATTTTATTTATCCAGTCTATTGATGATAACTAGATCCATTTCATTTTGGGGTTAAAGCAAAAAAAAAACAATTTTGTATGATAATTACATATATGTATACAGTATATCATAACTATATACAAGATATTGTATATATAGTGTACACACACACACACACTGGAAGCATATCTGTTGGTATACTCCAAGGAGTGGAACAGCTGGGTCTCAGGATAGGTATAAGTTCAGCTTCTGCAGAAGCTACCAATGAGCTTCCCAGAGTCCTGGTACTTTTCTTTTTTTTTGACAGAAACAGAGAATGAATCAGAGAGAAGGACAGATAGGGACAGACAGATAGGGAAAAAGAGAGGTGAGAAGCATCAACTCTTTGTTGGGGCATCTTAGTTGTTCACTGATTGCTTTCTCATATGTGCCTTGGCGGGGCAGAGAAGGTGGAGCAAGTGACCCCTTGCTCAAGCCAGTGATCTTGAACTCAGGCCAACAACCATGGGCTTCAAGTCAGTGACCTTTGGGCTCAAGCTATTGACCATGGGGTCATGTCCATGATCCCACACTCAAGCCAACAACCCTGTGCTCAAGCTGGGGAGCCCTTGCTCAAGCCAGATGAGCCAGCAACCTGGGTTGGGCTCAAGCTATTGACCATGGGGTCATGTCCATGATCCCACACTCAAGCCAGCAACCTCAGGGTTTCGAACCTGGGTCCTCTGCATCCCAATCCGAAGCTCTATCCATTGCGCCACCACCTGGTCAGGCTTCTCGTACTTTCCTATACTTAGTCTTTATTTTTCTTTGGACCTCAAGCTAAAAAATAATTGGGGAGAATTGGAATAAATAATTTCTAGGTTTATTTCAGGCCTAGAATTTGGTTATTAGGTGCCTGTTCACAACAAAGAGCACTGGCATCGTTTTCAAAAAGGGCAGATAATGAGCATCTGCTATTTGGTTTTCACTCTACTTCTCTATTTGCATTTGTATCTGGATTTGACTGTTAATAAACCTGAACATTCACATTATTTGCTAACTAATGAAATTACAGTCTCTGATACAGAAGAGCTAGAAAGTTTTCTGGTTTTCCCTATCATCTTCTTCTATGAAATGCAGAACGTTTTTTGCCAGGTTGATGGAAATAACTAGCCAAATGCATAACAGGCCCTCTCTTCAATGTTCCTAGTTATTTTCACTGGAGTGAAACAGGGATTGTTGTGTATACAACCTTTGAGTTATTTTACACAAAACAAGTACTCAGAGCATTTTTGTTGTACACATTTATCCACTTTGTTGAATGATTGTGAAAGGCCAGAGCTTTGGGGATTGCATAGAATCCAGGCTCCAACAACTGATTTTGGCCACATTATTAATCTCCCTTAGCCTTATTTTCTTAATCTGTAATGTGGAGAAAATAGACCCTGCTTCATAGATCACTGTGAGGACAAGATGACGTGCCTATGTGAAATGCTTCACCAGTGCCAGCATGTGGTGCTCAGTAAACGTGGGGTGGCATTATTGTTTCCTTTTTAATTTTAAGATGATAGTTTTACAACCGCTGTCTAAAGATAGTAAAGATTCTGCTGCTCATACTTTATGGATAGACAGATATGCTATAAATTCTACTAGAATCTGACAGCTAGATTTCATTCTTCCTTTTATCAATATGTTTCCACAAATATTGACTGAGTGGACTGTGGACAATGCACTACAGCAGACATGGGTAGTCCACCACAAACTGTTTAAACACTGCCCCTGGGCATGCAATTCTCTGGCCTCCAAGTACAGTATGAGTAGGCATGAAGGGGAGGTCTAGATACTATGGAGTCCATGGGAGAGGCACTTTACTTCAGAGAAACTTCCTGGAGGAAGGGAAAGCTCCGTTGACCCCTGGCAGATGCGCAGGACTTAGCCAGGTAAGGGAGGGGTTTAGAAACAAGAGAGGACTGGAAGATTTTCAGAAAAACTAAAGCTTAGAAGGCAAGGTATAGAAAAAAGAAAAGAAAATGTGTCAAGAAGAAAGAGGTAAAGCTAAAAAAATCAAGCAGGGACCAGTCCATTACTGCTTTACAGAGCAGACTTTGGCCTTTATTCCTGGGGTGAGGAGAAGCTATTGAATTTTTTTTTTTATTTCAGTACCTTGATCAGATTTGTGTATTAGACCATTCTTGGTGCAGAGTGGGAATGAGGTGGGTGAGTTCAAGACAGCAAGGAAGGCAGTAAACAGGGCCAAGGTCACAGTGGCCTGAATTCAGGTCTCAGCAGTGGAAACAGAAAAAAGGATGGATAGAAAGTATCTCACTTGGCGATCTAGGATGGTAGCCATAGCCCTAGCCTGGACAGTGGGATGGATACTCATAGTAATCACTAAAGGAAAGAATATATAAAGAAGAGAAAGTGGAGGCAGAAAACGAATACATCCCACTGGGGCAAGTTGAGATTGAAGTGCCTGTGTTATCTAAGTATAGTAGACTAGTAAGTGTTGAATAAATAGCTTTGAGTTCAGGAGAGATCTCTCAGATGAAGGTGTAAATAACATGGTAACTGCCGCATCCATGGACAGAGGACACGTTGCTTAAGCAGAGTTTAGAGTAAGAAGAGAGCAGCCTAAAACAAAGCACCGAGGAGAAGCCATATTGAAAATATAGGTGGAAGAAGAACCTCAGTGAGAAGCCACAGAGCTGGTAGGCAAATGTGAAGAGTGTGGTTATCGTGGCCAACGGGATGAAATGTTGCCAGGAAAAGGGAATGAATGGTCAGTAGTGGCAGATGCTGCCAAGACGTGAAACAGCCCAGGGATTGAGAAGTGTGACCACCAGTTTTGACCACAAGGGAATGGTGGAAACTTTGCTAAGAAGAGGCTAGCTTTGGGCAAGTCAAGGTACAAATAATAAATAAAAACTAATAGTTGATGAATTTCCAGGCAAGTGTGATTACTACATAGCACATTGCATAACTATATTAGTAAGATAGTTACTCTAAGCTCTGTTAAATACAGACTTTAAAACTTAAATACAACTACAAAATACATACCATTTTTGATCATGTTTGTTTTTTTTTTAACGGGTTTTCATCACTGGCTTGACATTTACCCTTGAATCATAAAAATATTCTTGAGAAGAATATAAATTTTATGCTCAAATCCAATTGTTAGAAACTTGACTCTTAAGCCCTGGCCGGTTTTCTCAGTGGTAGAGCGTCGGCCTGGCGTGCGGAAGTCCTGGGTTCGATTCCCGGCCAGGGCACACAGGAGAGGTGCCCATCTGCTTCTCCACCCCTCCCCCTCTCCTTCCTCTCTGTCTCTCTCTTCCCCTCCTGCAGCCAAGGCTCCTCTGAAGCAAAGTTGGCCCGGGCACTGGGGATGGTTCCTTGGCCTCTGCCCCAGGCACTGGAGTGGCTCTGGTCACGACAGAGCAACGCCCCAGATGGGCAGAGCATCGTCCCCTGGTGGGCGTGCTGGGTGGATCCCGGTCGGGCACATGCGGGAGTCTGTCTGACTGCCTTCCCCGTTTCCAGCTTCAGAAAAATTAAAAAAAAAAAAAAAAAAAAAGAAAGAAAGAAACTTGCCTCTTGATTGAAACTTTGCTGAGAATTCTGAAGAAACAAGAATGGGGTGAAGGAGGAAGTTCCCTTTGGAGATTTTGTTGTTGTTCATGTTGAAAAGACTAGGATTTGGAAGCACAGCATAGAGAAATTCCAAATGACAGGAGAGTTCCAGTTCTTGCATGTACATATATGCAGAGTCAAACTCAGAGACAGAATAAACTCCTGGAGGAAAAGTTGGTGATTCATTACTGTGAGTTAAGAGGGGACAGTTATAAATCATAAGCAGGACAAGCAAGTTCTGTTTTCCCTGCTCTGTTCCACTGTTGAAAATTAATTTTCCTCGGGATTTTTTTTTCCTGGTGCCTGTTATTTACAGTGCCGCCTGCCCAGACCAGCTCATTCATTTCCACAGGCAGTCCCTATTGGTGCACCCGGGTAAAGCACAGCAAATTAGTTTCAGGGCTTGTCAGAACTCTCTGTGAAGTACTGCTTCCAGATTCAATCTGTAAGCACAAGGAGTGTTTATCCTCACGTTTCACACCAAACCCAGTTTAAGTTAAGTGAAATTTGTATTTAAAAGAGATGTGAAAAGGATCATGTTTGGGGAATTTTGCTTTTAAAAATATATTTCAGGTCACTTAGCCTGTGATATAATGAGTCCTTTCATGGACACAGCATCTCACAGTGGCTTTGTTACTTTGAGGACAGAGCTAAGGAGCTGGTGTTCTGCAGAGCAGTCGGCATGGTCTGTGAGAGAGCTCTGCTAGACACCACTTACCGGGTCTTCCACCTCCCGAGTGAGTGCCCCGCTCTGGAGACTGCAAGCGTGGACCAGACACTGGACTGAGGACTTAATGCACTCTCTTCTCATTTAATCTCCAGCACAGCCATGCAGTCAACACTATAATTCTATCTGTCTTATAGAATGGGAAAGTCAGAACTTGAGAAACTAAGAAATTTGCCCAAGAACACAAATAATAAGTGACAAAATCTGGATTTAAACTCATATTTTTCCATGATGATGGAAAAGAACTAAAAAATAGTGCTTTTTGGATTTTTTTTCTTTTATCCTAAGTTCTGAATAGAGTCCATCAGCTTGAGTAACAAAGGACAAAATTTTTTTGTCTATTTATTCTACTATATGCTTCACTTTACTATCCTTTTCTTTTGTTCCTTTCTTCTTGATATGTAGTTATATCCTATTATTTATACCTTTTCAGGCCACTTAAAATTGGGGAAGAGAATGAAGAGATACTTTAAGTCACAAGATGGAGTTGTCATTATCAAAATTTACTAGCATAATAAAGTAAGACATTTGATAGAGTCAAACTATATTAGTATTAAGCATGAGAAATATTATTCCATGAAATAATTGGCATAATTTCATTCAACAATTTCTGTCTGGGCACCTACTGCTCACTAAGGGCTCTTATGTGCTGGAGCAACGTCAGTAAACAATGTCTGGAGCTGACGTTGTAGGTGAGGATAGGGATGGGGAATGAGAGAGGCAGAGAGTAAACACATAACAAGGACAGTGAGCGGAAAGGAGGCAAAGTCAAGTAGATAAGGAGTGCCAAGAGGAGGGGAGAGGTGGGGCTGTATCCTCACGGAAAGCTGTTGGGAGGACTTTGCAGGTGTGATGAGTTGTACAGAGGCCGCAGGGAGAAAACTTTGCCCACATGTGGGTGAAGTTCATCTCAGGAAAAGTACACCTGACTAGCAAATGCCTAAAGCAGGAACTTGCTAAGTGTTCGTGTATGCCTACCCCTGCCTTCCCCCAAGCACTTAGGCGGTGATGTGGCTGGAATGGAGCAAGTCTGGAAAAGAGAGAACTAGTAGCAGCTCAATAGGACAGGGTGATGTGGCAGGGAGATGAGGCGGGGTGATGGGGCGGGGCAGGGCAGGGCGGGGCGAGGGGCCGGGAGATGGGGCTGGGCAATGGGGCAAGGTGGTCTGATCTTGGAGGGCCCTGAAGATCATTTAAAGACTTTAATCAAATATTGTAAGCAAGTCACATTTACACTGAATGTTGCTTTAATAATTCAATGCAAGTTTTACCAATTTGTTCCTCTTTTGGGTTTCCTTCTAGTTATAAATAGTGTGAATTAGATGGTTGTCCTGAAACCAAGAGCAGGCTCAGAAAACAAACAAGCTGCCCTCTGTTCCCTGGGGCAGACAGTGTAACTGATCACAGGTTTCTCTAGTCATGCTGCAAGCGGTCAGAGCTGGCCAACAGATGAGGCACTCCAGACACAGCCTTTTACATGCAGATCTTTCCATCTCTGCCCCAAGCATTAATAGACTGAGGTCCAAAAGCCAGATCTCCAGCAACTGGATATGCCTTTACTTCAGCCCACTTGCCTGACCCAGAAACTGAGACCCCCTTGTGATCCACTCTGCTACCCACTGAACCCCACCTGGCCCACGTGTCCCCTAAGTAATCCCTCTCTGCTCACTGTTGCCCACTTGAAGAAGCCTGAACAGCAAAGAGCTAAAAAGCAAAATAATCTAGACCTTTCTGGGTCTTGCTGTCCCCATCTGCAAAATGGGTCTGATCCTGCCCAGCCTGCAGGCCTGCTGTGAGTACTGAGGTAGTAGCTGTTAATAAAGAGATTATGGCTGATTCTAGTTGAAACCCTGATCTGCGGAAGAAAAAAAGAGGGTCCTAGGAAAGAAGAAACAGAGGTGGAAACTGCTTAAATTTTGTACTGGCCTTATAGTTTTACCATACTGCTACTTTTATCCCATCTGGCTGAGCACAGAAAAGTCAATGAGAGTGAAATAAGACAGAATATCATAGTCTAGGACCGAAGCCTGATCTCTGCATCAGTATGGTGTGATGGCAGTCTGCCCAGCTGAGGGCATGGATATGAAGAGGAGAATCAGGCAATTCCTGCCATCAAGAGGAGAGGTTTTCAACAGATGGATGGGAAGGAACAGCATATCAAAGGATATATAGAAAGAGACAACATTTGGAAAATGTAACAGAATTAGGAACTGTAACAGAATTCTAATAGGATATGTAAACATTCCAAACTGTTATCATTTAAGAGAGGACTGGTGAACATTATCAAGTTAGCTATACTGAAGCAGGGAAGACTCAGGGGACCAGGGCCTGGCTCTCCCCCACCAGCATGGGACATACAAGAGGATACATAGAAGCTGTAAGAATGCTGAAAAGGTCTAGACTAGGAGGCAGAGACCGGTATCTGAACAACAATGGTCATGATGTTACCACTACCATAGACATTAGACAATAAAGGGGTGTTTCAGTGGATGAGTTATTTAGGGCAACTGGGACAATTCAAGCAAATGCATAGGGCCTCAACCATTGGCTGGAGGTCAGAGGCAAGACTTCAACTCCTGCTTGGAGCCCAGAGGGACAAGAAGAGTTAGGAGATGCTAGAACTCACAGGGGGCAAACTAAAGAGAGTGAAAATTATTAGGCAGGTTTCCAGGTAGACTCAGTTAACAAAACTGAGATCCAGTAAGTCAAGACAAGGCAGAAGCTTTGGAATCACAACCGAAAGCCCTTAGCAGTAAAGGCTGCATGAGGCTGATCTTCTTTATGTCTCCTGGCAGAAATGGGGACTGGCTGGTCAAGGGGCAGCCACTTAATATTGTACCTGCATTCGGGAGGTTGGGCCACAGGAAGAAAGTGTGTAGAGACAGAGAACCGGCGCCAGCATTGACCCCCTCACCTGACAAATTCTCAGCAAAGTCCACATTAGCCTCTGGATTTCCCTGGGATGCAAGATAGAATTCTGAGAAGACGAGTAAAGTAAATCTGTAGACTGACTTAGGGGCTTCAAACTCTAGCTTCTTTCTAAAAACCACCTCATGCTTAGCTCACATCGTTATGGAATAATTCTTAGTTACCCAAAATTTTGCCCCTAACTGGATATAATGAAAAATGGTGTTCGGAAAAGCTTAAAATTCTGGTCAAAAGCAGAGAAATTAAGAATGCAGATGGGCTAATAACAGTTGATGTCGTCTGAGAACGGTGCGTGCTGTGCAGATGTGGGCACAGAAATCCTTGTTCTTTAAAAATAGAAAATTGTGTCCTAATGGTGGGAATTGAGACTGAAATTCTCTTTGGAATAACTTAAGGAACATAAATTTGAACTTTTCATTTTACAATTAGCTCAGCCACAGAGAATGGGATATACAAGTAGAACTGAATGTTTTTGAATTAGAAAAGAATGATCTTAGAACACTGGCACAAGAACTTATGTTTTCTATTTTAATTTACAGTTTTTGAAGTGTTGATATAATTTTCCACATTTTACATAATTTGACTATCAGTGTCTTCTTTCAAAAAGGCTTTGAGTATATTGGAATTTATTGGGCAAATGTGTGTTTGGAAGCAAATGGTTATACAGACTCACTGGCTTCCAGAGAGAGGTTGTGCTGGTTCATTTAGGCAACTAGAATTCTGTCCACCAAAAAGCTAATCAACAAGATGGCCAGTTACATTTATGAGTATTTCTTTTAGAGGCATTTAGTTTCAATCCCACAGGTGGTAGCTGCAGTTCATTAGTTTCTGAGCCAACCTTTTCCGTGTCCTATTGTACTTAGCAAGATTGCTATTGCACCAACACAATTATTCTAAATTCAGCGAGACTCAGCAGGGCTAAAACAAAGCTGTGTCATAACAATTTAATCCCAGCTCACCTTCTCCTTTACTGGATAAACAATCAAACACCTGCTGAATTCTATTCCACATAATGAGAACATCTGAGCAACAAAGATCAAAGAATATTGACATTTGATCTTAAAGCCAACAGAGTAGAACCCCCTTATAAGGAAGAATTTTATTATATGGTTTCAGATAGCTATTCTTTGGGTCAAATCATGCTGCCCACAATAAACAATACCAAAAAAAATTCTGACCTGACATGATTAATATGGAAGTCCTATACTTCATAATGAACATTTATAGGTGCTTCATTCTATAAGCATTAATCTTCATTTGAATGACATGAGAAATGATCCTTGAAGATTTACAGAAAGAATGTGTTTTCTGGGTGTTTTTAATTCATGCTTTAAACAAACAGTAAAAAATTCAAGATTGAAAGGATATTAAGTATGTTTATCTTTTTAGTTACACTAGAATTCCCACTTTTAAGAACAAGCAAAATACTTTGAGTCTCAAAAAAAATAAGTTTTCTGGTGCAATTTATGTAAGACATCATGACTGTCCCTCCTGTGTTTCTTCTCTCCATGCTTATACTGAATGAGTAAGCATGACCACTACAACAGTGCTTTCCTTCAGGGTTTTATTTTAATTATTGTACTTGCAGAATGCACATCTCCATACCTTCTCCTATCATTCTTTGCAAATCCTTTCCTGAATGAAAATGAAATATGGCTTTCTCCTCCAGTTTCCCATATCAAAGTCTAACTCTCACAGCATTTCCAGGGTCTCTTCTCTTGTATAATGTCTTATATATGAAGTAAATACTTATCTTGATGCACTTAGTCAAAGGGCAGCTGGGTCTCTATACATTTGCTTGTGAGATTGCCTGTCTTAGAAAACTTTAAGAAGGCAAACACTGAACAACATTCTGCACTGTGTGCAACTGGAGTCTGATAGTGCTTCATGGTGTTTTCATGTTAATGGTCATGTGGGCTTAGGCTCTGTGACATCCAGATCTGTGTGAATACTGCAGTGTGTGTGAATGAGCATATACATTACAACAAACTCCACAAGCTATCTAAAACAGTTCATTGTATTGGAAGTGGTGTTACATTAATTCTATTCAGGTAATAATAAGGAGCAAAAAATTAGTTTTCAGTAAGAGTACTTGATGGTAGCCAAGAAAAACATAATTAGCTGTTCCTACTCGCTATAGAACAGAAATTCTTTTATTTGAAAGTAACACTGAGCCCAAAGTACCTGCGCCTCCTCTTGGCAGGACTAGCTGCCTTTCTTATCTGATTAACATGTTCCTCTGCCTCGCAAAGGGGAACCATACTTTAAGCCTGTCCTTTCTTGATACTGGATGGTACAGACCTACCAGGATTTTGAATTACCAGGTGCTTGACCTCATTTGAGACTATGTTTGAGTCTAGCAGGTTTTTACATTTCATTTTAAGGATGGTGGTATACCCCAAACACTGACCTCCTGCTGACCTAAGAATTTATCATGTCTATAAAAAAATGACTTTTTTATGTGGAACTGAAATTTTAAATTCACATTACTTTAAAGTTAATGTTTAGACTTCTTCCTACGTCAAATCATTCAGAAATAATAATTTTATGCCACAGGATGAGGGAGGATCCCAAATAACAGAAGGTAAAATATAATAGAAGTTGATTTCTCACTGACTCAACACTTTGGAGAGAGTAGTTCGGGTTGGTGGGGTGGCTCTGCTCCATTAAGTCATCCCAAGACCCAGGCTCCTTCCATGTTGTTTTTCATCATCTTTTTCATGATTGGAGCTTCCAGTGCTCTCTCCCATGGAGGAGCAGATGAAGAGCAATCAACCTTCTTTCAAATAAGTGATTTGGAAGTAGTAGCCATCACTTCAGCTCATGTTCTGTTAGTGAGAATTTAGTCATTTGACCCATCTACTGGCAACAGCTAGAACACCAAGTCTGTAGCAGTCCCCATCCAAGCTTGTGCTTCTCGACAGCCAATATCCATGTGCTTTCTAAGCCCTGCCCAGTCTTTGCATCTAACACAAAGATATGCACCACCTTTCCATCAAAAACAGAGATCGCTCCATATTTTGGTGACCTATAAACAAAGAGTCCAATTGTCTGGCTCTGCCCGCATATCCCCAATATGTAATGTTGGAGAAGGAAGAGGACAACTACAATCAAATCTCCCATTAAGAAAAGAAATCACAGGAAACAAAGCAGTCCCTGGTCCATGCCAGTGACCCTGCAGCTCGGGAACTTCAAAGACGCCCCGCCCACGCTCTGGACTCATCCCCATGTGTAGACTCTGAAGGGCCTGTTTGGCCATCGACATCCATGGCCTCTGACTTTGCCACCTGGAAGGTTCTTGCCTTTATGCTCCTTAGCCACATCTGACATGAGATTGAAGGAATACCTTCTTTGGAGACTAGTTTACAGATTGAATAAAATCACATGCTTTTTTGGTCCAGACTTCTGCTTTTCTTAATAATACAATTCTTTCAAAATTAGTCAGAGTTGGCCAGGCTCTGCCATAAGAGAGGGACAAAATTGAATACCTTCTTGTATTGTTTCTTTGTTTTTAAACAGCGGTTACTCTTTAACATTGTTCACAAATTGCTATTTTAAATATACTACCTATCTGTCTTTGTGGTTGGTCACCAGGGTAAGGCTCTCTATTACCAAGTACTCTTTCTTATAGAACTATGGCTAATAGAGAAGGAACATTTACAGAAGCAACTGGATTAGGTTATTTTTGTCAATTTTAATGGAAAGGCCAGAGGCATTCTTATTTCCAAAGCAGACTAATTCCTTCTATTGAAAATAATGAGGCTTTATAAAGCAGGAAATATAGTCAATAATACTGCTATAACTTTGTAGGTGCCAGTTGGGCACTGGAAATATCAGGGGGACACTATTGTCTAGCCACTAAGTTGTACACCTGAAACCAATACAAAATAAAATGAAAGGAAAAAAACAAACAAACAATGAGGCTTTGGACCCCTTTTGTTAGCCATTCCCCAATAATAATTCACTTTAATGCAACCTTAAGAAGATACGCCTTCCTTTTAGTGGTGCATTATTTAAAGGTGATGAGGCATAATGATAACTCAATTAAGGCCACTTTCAACAAGTTCTTTAAATCCAGCTATGGTATGGACAACAGTACTGTCAGAATTCGTCAGCCTGAGCAGGGGGCTGTGGCTTGGTGGCACACAGCTTTTTCCCTGCAGAGTGATGACCTGTGCCTCCCCATGCCACCCCCGCCTGAGCACTGCCTCTCACATACGGCTCCCCAGGCAGCCTTTAAGACGGAAGTCTCACCTCTGCATCTGCTGCATTTGTTTGCTTTGATGTCCTTGGCCCCTCCCACTGAACTTCTACTGCCTTGGCATCTGTCATTTTCTTTGTACATAATCCACCCTGGCCACTCTCTCCAGTTTCCTCCATTCTAATCATGCAGGCTCTGAGTTTCCACGTGAGCATTCCCACCTTTCCTGTCCTCTGATTTGAGAATCTGCGTTTCTAAACCCAGCACTGTCATTTCATGTCAGCTTTGCTTAAACCACGGCCCAGGTAGGTCAGGCCTCCTGCTGGGACCACTGCAGATAGCACTTGAGATGAAACTGGAAGTACATTATGCCATTTTGAGAAGGAATCTTTCATAATAAAGAAGCTCTATTCATGAAAAGATGATGAAAAATTAATAAAATATGGTGTACAGAAGATGTATTGTAGAAGTGTACACCTGAAACCTGTAAAATTTTGTTAACACTATCACCCCAATAAATTCAATTAATAATAAATAAAAGAAAATTTTAAATATATATATAATTTTTAAAAAGTTAATTCAAGGTAGTTTTGCTTTGCTTTGTTTTGTTTTATTGAGGTAGTCTTTAAGTTCAATGTGAGATAAGACAAGAATGTACTACGAGGACCAACCAAGAAGTACAAATCCATGCCCTCATCCATAATTTGAAGGAACATGGACAGAACTAGAACCTTGTCTGTAGGAAAAGTGTGATGTCAGCAACAAAGCCAAGATTCTCAGAGTAAACAAACATGAGGGATGCCAAAAAAGTGAGGGTCAGTTCAGGAATGAAAAACAAAAGAAAGTAGAGAAGTTGGGGTGAAAGAGAGGCAAGCAAGTGAGAGTAATTACCACAAGCATCAGCAGAACATGCTTGAGGGCCCCGCCCCCACCCCGGGACACAGGTCAGCCCTCATCTGATAAAGGCTCCCACAGTTCAGGCCCTGACTAACAGCAGAGTGCTGGGCCAGGGAGACCAAACCTTTACTGAACAGCTGTTACATGTCAGGCACTGTCATAGGAGCTACTCAGAGATGCTTATTTAATTCTAGCAACACCATCTGAAATAGGTGTCAACTCTTCACATTTTACAAATGAGAAAAATTGAAACATGGTTCTGATCCCATAGCTAGCAGGTGTCAGGACTAAGATTGGTGCCCAGATCTACCTTATGCCCAAGGCTTTGCTTTTGACACTTAACAAGGATCAGAACATGTTTACAACAATCTACAAGCTTCCTGGGCCTGTCACCCCCAGTTCCCTTTTTTCTGCTTGTGCATTGTAGATGCATTATAGTGAGGGCTATCTTCCAGATGGGGGGTTGTCTCCTCATTACATAGTCATATTTGGTCAGACTGTAGGCACTTTTGCAGAGTTCAATATCAGGTCATTGTACAAGACCATGTAGCACAGCCTCAGCGCTAAAACATATTTCTTTCTTTGTGACATAAGAAGAAAATGACTTTGTTGGGCTTTGATTTTATTTGTGAAATTTTAATTTCTGAACAATAGCTGGTGGAAAATCCAGTTAATAATGTAATCATTTCATTAAAGGTATTGGTCTTAGTTCATCCACAAGTGATTTGAAGTCTGCAATTATACTCTGCCAATGTTTGGGAGCCCTGTGTGCTGTCTTTGCATAGTCCAAAACAGACTGTAAGTCTTCATCCTGAAAATACAGGACAGCAGTTTTCCTGATAGTCAAATCATCGATCTTGTCAGGAGCAGTTATATGCCAATCAGGCAATGGAGTGGAGGGGCGTGAGCCTGCTGCCACTGGGAACACCTCAAGAGTGTTTGCACCTCCTGCCAGGATCTCTTATTGAAATAGCGATAGCACTACATACCTAATCACTTCCTGGTCTGCCATGCACATGAAAAAAATTCCTATGAGAAACACAAATCTAGGAAAGAAATGCGGCAATGATTATACACAGTGATCTCCCACTGAACACAGCATATGTCTTGTTAACAGTAATAATCACTATTATTCCATCAGACATTTATGTACTGCTCATTATGTGCTGGGTATTATTCTGTGCACTTTACAGATGTTAACTCATTAACCTTTACAACAGCCTTATGATTTAAGTACTATTATTATGCTAGCGTTAGAGATGAGGAAACTAAGGCATAGACCACTAAAGTATGTTGCCCAAGGCCACACATTTAGTAAAAAGCAACTATGAAAATTATGCCCCTTGTTTGAAGGACCTGATGATGAGACAGATATAATGAGTGGCAAGTACTTCATAATTAATAAAGGCAGAAAAGAGATCTCAGTAAACTCATATGTATAATTGACACCGTTGTAGTTACTAAACTCCACCACTGGTATCTTTCCTCCTCTAAGAACATGACATTTTTCTCTGTGCATATGTTTAGGTGGAGACTCTGTGATGATAAGGCAGAAAATGATGAGTGGGGTGGGGGGATAAATTTTACCTAAAAACAGTCCCCAGGAAGGGATACCACTCTATGCAGCTCTCACACCTTCCCCTTCTTTATCTCCGTAAATGGGGGTACATATAGGACAGCGTTGATACAGAATTATTCCTTGCTTAGACTAGAGCAAATAAATGCTGTTATTTTAGTCCCTCTTCTGAGGCTTTGAAGTAGTTATAATAGTTTGCAATTCTCAAGATATGCAGCCTTCTAACTGGTGTACCTAGATCTTTTTTAATGCAGTGGGTTCCTTGAAAGTTGCATAATTCAAGGCATGTTTGCCTGACAGTTTCATTTCTGAAAGGCTCTTTCTTTCTTACTGGTCTTCAATTGACAATGGATCTTAATGTTGTAACTTTAAATTGACCTTCCTGCTCACTCCTCCAAATGTTTTTCCTGGTTCATAACTTGCGGATCAGTGATGAGTGAGTGATATGCTTCTGAACAGTCTTATTCTGATGCCTGTGGTGTAATTTCAAATAAATGCTTTTTTTATTGAGGTTTAAAAAAAAAAGAAATAGTTATATTATACAAAATACTTTTCTGTAATGACATTCACTCTAATGCGATTTTACCTATAAGGGCAAAAGATGCTCATACTTACTGGTGTATAATTATTCATCTTGACAAACATTTTCAAAAATGGCCACATTTAAATTCTACTTGGCCACACTGTTTGTATAACCCTCACCGACTCTCACAATTACTGCACCCTCCGTCCTGACAGCCGGTCCTCATCTCTTGTGACACACGCACCTGCCGTATGACTACATTCAATTTCCACGTGGAATGGTGTGGGGAAAAAAACAAAGAAGGTTGATCGCATTTCTTCCTAATGTTACAAATTCTTAATTCTTTTCAATGATATGCCAATCCCAAACTTTAAATCTTATTTAAACTAGGACTTTTTTTTTTTTTTTGTATTTTTCTGAAGCTGGAAACGGGGAGAGACAGTCAGACAGACTCCCGCATGCGCCCAACCGGGATCCACCCGGCTCGCCCACCAGGGGCGATGCTCTGCCCCTCCGGGGCGTCGCTCTGCCGCAACCAGAGCCACTCTAGCGTCTGGGGCAGAGGCCAAGGAGCCATCCCCAGCGCCTGGGCCATCTTTGCTCCAATGGAGCCTTGGCTGCGGGAGGGGAAGAGAGAGACAGAGAGGAAGGGGGGGGGTGGAGAAGCAGATGGGCGCTTCTCCTTATGTGCCCTGGCCAGGAATCGAACCCGGGTCCCCCGCACGCCAGGCCGATGCTCTACCGCTGAGCCAACCCACCAGGGCCTAAACTAGGACTTTTAAACCCTAACTACAATTGCACATCGGTAAGTGGCATGCTCCTCACATCCTCTCCTACAGATTCTATACAGACATGGGAACTTGTCACCCTTGAAATAACCAGACAGCAATGCTCCAAGCAGAAAAGCCTAAGAAATAAGGATGACGGAGGAAGGAAGGCAGTACCCAGTTTGAAACATTAAAGTGTGGAACATTCTTTTGTGAGAGTAAAGAGAGAGACATTGTGGAAACCAAGAAATAGCATGAATATAAAGACAACCGGCTATGGAGAAATGAAGGAAAAATGTGGGTTAAAAAAATGAAGTAGGGAAGTATTCATTTTATTCAGATTACGTAAGGATCCAAGCCTGGCCTGTGGTGGTGCAGTGGATAAAGCGTCAACCTGGAACACTGAGGTCGCTGGTTTGAAATCCCAGGCTTGCCCAGTCAAGGCACATACAGGAAGCAACTACTATGAATTGATATTTCCCGCTTCTCCCCCCTCTTTCTCTCTCTCCCTCTCTCTCTCTCTTCTCTCTCTAAAAATCAATAAATAAAAACCTAAAAAAATAAAATAATGAAATTTTTAAAAAAGAAAGGATCCAAAGCCAGTAGAATATTCTGGCTGTCATTAGCAGGGCGAGCCTGTGTACAAAGAAACAAATGAATTATCACCTTAGATAGAGGGACGAGGTGCTAAGGACATGGCAGTCCATACCTCATGGCTACAGGGCAGGCGCTAAGGGACAGGAAGGTCAAGCTTCCTTCTCAGCTTCACCTTCCAAATACCCTCTGCTGCCTTGTCATGTTCCAACTGAGTCCCATGCATTCGGTATTGTACATATCGTTAAAATTAAAACTATCATACTTGGGTGGCTGGGGCACATTCATAATTTATCACTTTCCTTTATAGTTAAAAAGAACAACCAGGGAAATGCAGCTTAGCTCTCACTCACAAACCCTCAGCACTGCATAAAGCATGCTAGGGCCTCATAGGACAGATATACTGCACAGTTAGCATATTTATTTCTCCCCTTATGGAACTTTTTCTTATCCCTGGTATGCTCAAATATATTCAGAGGCTATAAATATTACATGGAGTTTTGAGATCTGAGAAATAACTTCTTCATCACTGATTTACTGATATGCTACAGAACAAGTTTAGTGTCTTTATTTACATGATAAAAATTTTCAGCTAATACACTGGGCTGTTCTTAGCTATCCATAGCAGTGCTGTGATTACATACCGATCCTTGAGTGGAAAGGGGGGAAGAAAGCAATTCAGAATGATGCAGGGTTTCTGTCCATAAGTGCTGGTAAATGGAGGTTGGTTTGTGGAGGGCAGGAAGAGATGTGGGTCTCCAGTGGTAAAACTGATGAATACATTTTAATGAGGTAGTGAAGCCAGATGCCCAATTCCTTGTCCTTCTGATATGAGACTCATGGATGTCCTGTATATTTCAAAATTCTGTGTTGGTCACCATATGAATAAAAATAATAGCTACCATTTATTATTTAATTTATTGTAGGCACTGATGTTCACCCTATCTTATTTATCCTTATAACAACATTGTGGGCATTTTTCTTCATTTTACAAATGAGGAAAATTGAAGCAAAGATATTAAATAACTTGCTGAAAATCACACAACTACTAAAAGCAAAGAGCTGTGTGGCTTCAAAACCCTGGCTTTCACTTCTGCCCTAGTCTGCTTCCCATATGGAAAATAGCAAACTTGCCAACTTTGACAGACAAGTCACACTTCTCCCTGCTGGCTCAGTCCTAGAGCAGCCCTCTTAGTGCTCCTCACTGTGTTTCCCTGGCCAAGGTGGTCTTCCACCTGACCTTCGAGCAGATCTGAATGTGACACTGTGTTAGGTTCCCAGCCAAGGGGAGGGTGGAATAGACTCAGCAACTTCCAATGCTTTCTAAACCTTCATTTGTTCTGCAAATGAATCTTAGAACATATGACAAGCAAGGGTGGGCAGACCTCAGATTTTCTAATTCATGGCAAACATCTAATGTATCTCAACTTCCAGCCCAGTCACGTACCACCCTCATGATGTCAGCCAGATCTAACCTCCACTTGTACAATTACTTATTACATCATTTAAACAAACTTTTTATAATGCATTTTCTATAAAAGGAATTTTGACAAAAGTATTATAAATGGAACATCAGTATCACTTTCTATAAATTGAAATTAAGCATAAAAATACCATATTATTTCACTCATATGTGGCATATAAAACAAAAACAATGTGAACAAAAAGACCAATTCAGATGCCCAATGCTACAGCACATCTCTGTACACCATATTGTGTATTCTCCCCCCCAAGTCAAGTCTTAGTTCATCATCATTTATCCCCCCATACTTTCCTCTACCTTCCCCTGAATAAACTCAATTTAAAATTTAAAAAAGTTAAAAAATTGTAAAAACCAACCCAAACTCATTGAGGCAGATGATAATTCAGTGGTTACCAGCGGGGAAGGAGGTGGAGGGAGGATAAAATGGGTCAAGGGGGTCATTGTATGGTGATGGATGGACACTACTAGACTTTTGGTGGTAAGAACAGTGTATATACAGCTGTAGCACACATAGATGTTGAATTTTAATGTTGCACACCTGAAACTTTATAATGTAAACCAGTATTACCTCAGTAAAAATAAATAAAATTACCTAAACAATACAAATACAGACAAAATAAAGTAACATTAAATTCTAGTCTAATAGTGCCAAAACTCTTTGAAACTGATAACCAGGTTTTTCTTGTGGTGCAGGTTAGAAATTGTTTGAGAGCTATTAATTATATTGTAGCATCAAACTGAGGCTTTTCTCCTTGAATAAATAGGAGGATTTAAAAAAGGAATTAGAAGGAAATAAATCTCTCCCCAGGTGGTTCGATGTTACTTAATGCCATGTCTGTGCATTGCTTACAATCATCTCTACATAACTGGTAGCATACATTCATCACTTGGAAAACTGGTCTTGTCTATTCCCCTATGTTTTGCCAAAAGAGAAACAAAGAGCCAGAAAGGTGAAATCATTTTCCATGCTCACATAGCTGGTACCTGGCATGTAGTAGATGTTCAATGAATGAATAGTTACTGGCTCATGCCAACCCAGTTTCTATCTCTGGCTTCTGTTTTTGATTTACCTGACCTCTCCCAATGTCAAGGTCTTCTCCCCTCCCCAACATTCAATCATTTTAAGCAGCAACTGTTCTAACCTCAATTACAAGACATGATCGTATTCACACAAATACCTTTGCTTCTACTGATGCTAATGCTATAAAAGTCACCTTTTTTGGAGAACAAAGGATATCTAAAAAGTGAATTTGTAAAGTGAGTAATTTTTTAAAGTTCAATGCAATTGTTGAAGGCAATATGATCCCCACTTTATAAAATCAGTGACTGTCTGTCTCCATTACTTAGAACAGGGATCGGGAACCTATGGCTCACGAGCCAGATGTGGCTCTTTTGATGGCTGCATCTGGCTTACAGACAAATCTTTAATTAAAAAAAAAATGCCTGACCTCTGGTGGCATAGTGGATAAAGCGTTGACCTGGGAACACTGAGGTTGCCCGTTCAAAGCCCTGCACTTTTCTGGTCAAGGCACATATGGGAGTTGATGCTTCCTGCTCCTCCCCCCTTTCTCTCTCTCTCTCTCTCTCTCTCTCTCTCTCTCTCTCTCTTTCTCTCTCTCCCCCTCCCTCCTCTCTAAAATGAATAAATTAAACAAAGAAATAAAACTGATATTTTCTCAAAAAAAATAATAACGTTAAAAATATAAAACATTCTCATGTATTACAATCCATTCATTTCCTACTGCTCATGTTCATGGTTGCAGGTGGCTGGAGCCAATCACAGCTGTCCTCCAGGACAACACCAAATTTTTATTGGATAGTGCTTAATGTACACGGGTCGTTGTATGGCTCTCACGAAATTACATTTTTAAATATGTGGTGTTCATGGCTCTCTCAGCCAAAAAGTCTCTGGACCCCTGATTTAGAATCTGCTCTAGATTATAACAGATGCTCAATAAATACTTGTAAATTAGTGCATGAATGTACATTTGGACATATTATAGGTTTACAAATCAAATGTTGGTGTTTACTCTATTACAGCCACTTCATAAGGTGTGACTTTAGGCAAGGTACTCAGCTCTCTGAGCCTCCATTTTCTTATCTGTAAAATGCTAGTGCTATTTTTTAAGATTAGGGATAAAGGATATAGAACATCTAGCACAGAACCTGCTCATAGGAGGAATTTTGTAAATGATAGCTAAGTACCTCTATGCTCTTTGCTTATTATTTGGGCATATTGAGGCAGTCTAAAAATACCTTTTCCCTCAAAAATCCAACTTTCTTTTTAGTTACCAGTGCCACCAATAGGACACAGTGTTAGATGCCAAAGGAGACATAAGCAGTGGGAAATGGGAAAAGTGAGAGAGATGAAATAGAAATAAAAGGATGGAATAAAAATGACTGACAAAGAAGGGAAGTCAATTGGGGAGCAGAGCCAACAATACCTGCCTCCTTCCACCAATGCCTGCCTTGCTAGCACTTGACAGAGGTATTTATTTCCCTGCCTCATGTCTCCTTTCCTTAGAGCAGACCACAGGAGAGACAGACTTCAGGATTTTGAATGGTCACCTAGAAAAAGTTTTATTGCTTGCTACATTTCTGTGTATTACTCTTTTGTTTGGCCAATTTACTATTTGTTTACTATATCAATTTAGCAGATATTTATGGAGCAATGCCAAATCTAAAACCCAGTAGCTGGCATATCAGCAATGAGATATTAAACATTTTAAATTTAAGACTGCAGAGGATCTTGTCTGTGTGACATCCATAGTTGTGTGTTTCTCATCACTTTAATAAAAACATAGGTGGTCTCTAAAATGCAGTGGTGTCTTCCCAGTGTTCAAGAGTTAAAGCAAGCATACTGTTACTTTTGTACTTTGAAACTGTAAGTGGGATATGTGAGAAGAAAAGGAGAATTGGGAATTGTTTTCATTAAAGGAGAAAATATCTTTTCCAAATAACCTATTCATGAAGAGATCATTCCCAAATTTCTACTTTGGACACTGCCATTATCCAGAAAGTCACTGAAGTGAGATAGTTATGATACGTTATGTTGTCATATCTATGTATTCATTTAGGAAAAAAAAACTTTGGTAATAGTTCCTCAGTAGAATACATTATGTTCTCTGAATGAATAAAATTAAGAAGGCAAAATATTGAAGAATGATATGCTATAAAGCCAGTTGCCGCAGCCACCATCATAGCCACCTGGTCCGTGCAGGTTCGCATTGGATTTGGACAGACGGTAATGAAACACTGGAGCCAAGAACTGGTGGGCCATCATCTTTAATCCTAGCTTGCACCCAGTGGGCAAGAAATACACAAAATGGGAAAACACTTCCCTTTCCATTCAGGGCTCCCAAAGCCACTGACTTATCTGAGTTTCCTAGAATTAAAGGTTTCTAGCTCACCAGACTTATTATTGGGCAGATAAAATATGTATTATGCTCACTTTGTTAAAGTGGTGCTGCCCACGTGGAGGCCGTTGCCCAGGTGATATTAATGTGTGCCTCTGTGGGCAGGCAGAATCCTTGAAGCCTGGGGCTTGGTTTTGGGATTAAGCCTTTCCCACCCTTTTTTGATGTGGGGTGGTACAATCCAGTCATGCCTCAGAGAAGTGACTTTGTATTAGAGACTTCCCTATTTTGTATATTGGATTAATGGTTTGGATTTCTACACTATAAAATGGGGACAGAGCGGGAGCTTGTGCTCTTGGTTCCTGAGATTAACATTAGAGGAGACAGCAGAGAGCAGAGAAAGGCCATGTGGAGGAGGCCAGGAGAAGCAGCCAAGATGGCGGAGTGCTGAGTGAGAAGCCAGTTTGTGCAGAGTTTGTATCTGGGATAAGGAAGGAGATGGGGAACTGAGGAGAATAAGGCTGTTGAGCTAGAAACCTTTGATTCTAGGAAACTCGGATAAGTCAGTGGCTTTGTGAGCACTGAATGTGAGTGGGTTTTGGAGCCCAGTGTATGTTTTTACTTGCCCGCCAGGTGCAAGCTAGAATTAAAGACTATGGTCCACCAGTTTTTGGCTCCATTGTTTCTTTACCGACTGTCCGAATCCAATGGGAACCTGCATGTGAATGGCCACGATGGCGGTTCCTGGCCTTACACTTATTCACCTTTGTTCCCCATCTCCTTCTCCCTGCACAAACTCTGCACAAACTGGCTTCTCCCTCAGCACTCCACCATCTTGGCTGCTTCTCCTGGCCTCCTCCATGTGGCCTTTCTCTGCTCTCCTCTCTAATGCTAGTCTTAGGAAACGAGCGAGAGAGCAAGCTCCAGGTCTGCCCCACCTTTAATCCAATATACAAATAAGGAAGTCTCTGATACAAAGTCACTTATCTGAGGCATAATGGGATTCCTCATGAGAGTGTACCACCCCACATCAAAAAGGGTGGGAAAGGCTTAGTCCTAAAACCAAGCCCCAGGCTACAAGGATCCTGCCTGCCCACAACCTGCCCCCAACACACATTAATATAATCACACCCATTCCAAGCAAGAAGAGCAACTAATATCACCTGGGCAACAGGCTTCCATGTGGGCAGTGCCATCTTTAACAAAGTGAGCATAATATATTTTATCTACCCAACATATGCTCTACAAAAGTAATTCTTCATAAAAACACTAGGACTTTTGGCACTCCATAAATATCATTTTTGTAACTATTTTAATTAAAAGAACCAAAATGAGACCAGAAAGATGGAGAGCCCATTTTGAAAAATACCCTCATGCCTTACTTCATGAAAATGCAGAGTGATTTTAAGTACTTGGATTATGCAAATGAAATGAGGAATTTTTACAGTGACCTCCTCTTGAACTAAACAAGGCTTTTAAATTGCCATAAATTCTTTGAATTGTATTCTCAAGTGAGCCAGTGCCAAAACCATAAAATAAGGGCAGTACACCACAGCAGTTGGCAAACAAACAAACTAGCTTCTTCGAAAGAAGCTGGAGGATTTCAAGTGAATGCCAATTCAATTCAATACAACAAATATGTGTGAGATTTTGTGTAAGAGGTGTTGTGAGATACACCTGGGGAATACAGCATAGTTCCTGTCCTTAGAATTTTATAATCTAATGTGCCAGATAGACAGCTACTCTAACAATCATACTACAAGGTAAACTCATTCATTCATTCATTCATGCATTCATCCATTCAAACAATATGCTTTGAGCACCCACTACATGTCAATCTCTATTCTAGATGTTGGAGATAAAGCAAAAATCAAATCTCTGCCTTCTTGGTATGGGATTCTAACATATGGTATGTAAGAACAATGAGTGATACGGAGAATAACAGCAAAGAATGGGGATACGATGTTGGCTCTAGTGACATATAGGTTTCCAGGAGAGTCTTCATAGAGAAGGTAGCATTTGAACAAAGGCATGAAGGAGATTGTTGGGATTACTGGGGAAGATCATTCTGGCAGGAAAAGGGCAAGGTCAAAGTAAGGAGTCTGCAAGGAAGGTGGATGTCCAGAGTGCCCAGCATGAGTGAGGAACGGTGGGAACGTGAGAGCATGAGAGCAGGTCGGTTGGCCAGCATCTGCCCAGCTGTTCCAGCTCCACTTTGGTGGGTTACTGGTGGCCACGACCTCATTAACAGCACCCTGCTGTTTCCTTATGCCCTAAGTATTCTATCCATTTCTGGGCGGCTCCCTGTCTGAGGGCTGGAGTCACCCATCCCTGCCCCTGACTCTGTGGCACAGTTTCTCCCCTCCAGATCGCCCATCTCTTTTCTCACCTGGCTAATTTTTCTGCCACCTAAAAAGAATTAAAAATAAATCAGCCTGATCAGGAGTGGTACAGTGGATAGAGCATCAGCCTGGTACGCTATGGACCCAGGTTCAAAAACCCAAGGTCGCTGACTCCAGCGCAGGCTCATTTGGCTTGAGCGCGGGCTCACCAGCTTGAGCTCAAGGTCGCCGGCTTGAGCGTGGGATGATAGCCATGATCCCATGGCCAATGGCTAGAGCCAAGAAAGGGTCACTGGCTCGGCTAGAACCCCGCAGTCAAGGCATGTATAAGAAAGCAGTCAGTGAACAACTAAGGTGCTGTAATGAAGAACTGATGTTTCTCATCACTCTCCCTTCCTGTCTGTCCCTGTCTGTCTCTCTCTCTCAAAAAAATAAAAATAAAAAAATAGATGAATGAAATAAGTCTTCTCTCAGGTTAGCATCTGAGTCATAATCTAATGCAGACTCTGCAAGGCTATGAAGGAGGGAGGGAATAGGAGGTGTGTAGTGGACATTGGCAGCCACTCTAGGAAGGGCAGCTGCAAACAGCAGGCGTCTCAGCCCTCAGCTTCACAGGGGCTCTGCACAAAGAGCTCTGGGTGCTCTCTCTGCCCTCTTCTCTTTGCCAGTTTAGGTGTTCATACCTCTGACATCCTCCCACCGTGCTTCCCCAATCTAGCAGCCACTTATCCCAAAAAGCAGTATGTCACCGGGGCCACACACGGACGTGACCGCCTGCCCACAGGTGTGCTGAGCCTTTCAGCCTGTGCAAACTGGATGATTCACCGGAGAGTAAGCGGAGATGTCAGAGTGAGAACTATGACAGTGGTGGGAATGTAAGGGGACCTGAAAATATACAAAAAATTTGGATGCTGCAGGAAAAGAAAGAGATTGACAGAGGCCAGAGAGATAGGGGAATGCATCCAGGGCTTATTTAAGACCTACCCTGCATCCTGGCAGACCCTGCATGGAAGCTGTGGCTCCCAACAGCCCTGGCTGCACATTAGAATCACCTGAACAGCTTTTAAAAACGAATGCTCAGCCCCCCATTTAATGAGAATCTGAGGCAAGGTCCAGGCAGGTATTTCCTTAATGATTCTGCTGTGCACTGAGGCTATGGACCACTGAGCCAGACAGCTGTGGCCAAGGCCTTGTCACTGAAGATCCGCCTTCCAGGCAGCTGTGTGCAGGCCTGGGACAGGCCCCTCCTGGGCCTCGCTCCCATCCCTGGGCCTTCCAAACTGGGCTCCACCCAGATGTCCCTCTAGAGGAAAAGGGATGGTGAGGTGATACAGCATCTGTGTAAAACCTTTGCTTTAGACCTTAGATCCAGGCCAGCAGTGTAGCCTTGGACAAGTTATTGAACCTCTTCTAGCCTCAGTCCCCTTGCTTATAAACAGATGGCAGTAATAGTGTCCACCTTATGGGGTTGTGATGGTTCCATGATATCACAAGCATAAAGCTCTGCTTATAGTGCCTGACACACAGCTGGTGCGGCTATTCACTAGCAGCACCGCGTGTGTTGACCTGGCATGTGTGAGTCCCTACCAGCCTTCAGCTTCAGGTTTGCCAGTTTCTTGACTCACTGCATCTCCAAACTTGAATTTTAATTGCTCTCTACTTTTTTCTTCTTTCTCTTCTCCTCCTTCTTCTTCCCTATGCATTCTGTCATACACACACACACACACACACACACACACACACGAGCATGCACATACCTGCTCCCACATACATGCCTCCATGGTCACTCTCATATCCCAGTCCTATTTATTCTGCCTAGTCTGGCCTCTCTGTTTCCTTCCTCTAGCCTGCATGGATCCCTGTGCATCCCCCAGATTGACTTCATGGTCCCCTCCCTGGAAACTGTCCCTGAACACCTCCCCACCTGCCATGCCCCAAGCAGATGCTTCTCTGTGCTGCTGAAACATCCTGCACAAACTTTATCTCTGCATTTATCAGTGTGTCACAACGAGGTATGTATCTTTTGCCCCAACCCCCAACTAGAATTGAGCTCCTTAAAGTGCTTTATTTATCCTTTGTTTTTGGTGCTTCAAATAGTACCTAATATACAAAAAGTACTGAAATCATTTCCTTGGGTTATGTAAGAAAAACTCCACCACATAGATGGAAATCTAGCTAACATGTAACTCTGCTCTTACTACCCATGCTGATACATGGTAGGACAGGTGAGCAATGTCTGTCCTCTGCACACAGCCTCATCCCCTCCCTTTGCCTCCGTGTCCTCTCAGATGAACAGTGGGGTCATGGGCTGGTGAAGATCTTGGGTTCCTTCCAATTCTAGAACCCCAAGGGTTTAGGTTCAGATCCTGGGGAGATTCAAAGAAGCTGACTCTGAGGGAGCAAGATGGTGGAATGGACGTGGTCATGAGGACCCGCCCCATGGCCACACCCTGATGGGCAGAGACAGGATGGGAAGTAGCAGTATCTGAGGGAAGAATGACCCAGGAAAGGTAGCTCTAGACACAGGGCCTTGAGGAAACTGAATAGGGGGTGAGAATAGGGGGGGAGTGAGGTAAGTAGGGAGAGGATAAGGCTCTCTCAGAAGCAAATACAATGAAAAGGTTTGGAAAGAGAGGAAATTTGAAAGTTGGTTAGAGATTAGGTTGTCAAAAGCATCATGAGGGTAAGAAAACGAGGAAGACAGAGAGTTGAAATATAAGGTATAATCTACTTAGCCCTTATAATCTCCCCAATGAAAATCAACACTCAAGTCCTCTAAATTCAGAATGGCCAAAGGGGAACTCAGGCCTTAGGTAATGAATGGAACAGGAGCCCTAATGTCCAGCAGTTAGTCCTTCAGAACTACCAGACCCAGCTGTGGTTCACAGTAGGTACACAGGCATACTTGGTATAGACATCACAGTATTTAATATTTACCAAGCCTGTAATATTTATAAGTCTGTTTTTTCTCCTCAAAACTGGCTGAAAATCTTGTCTAAATTGGACCCGGCCGTCTCCATTGCTCCAGGCCATAACACTACTCTGTGTCCTGTTGCTCTTATATCGTAGGTGGACAGCGATGGAAAATGTTGTTTGTAACCACTAGTACATTCTTGAAAACTTCCTGCCCTGCTGGTATTTGGCTGAACTCTGAATAGCTGTCTTTCTAACTACCGTGGCTAGCTAACTGTATGAGAACAAGAAGGCAATCTTTACTCATTTCCAGCATTTATATGGCATAATAAGATATGACAAACTTAAAAGTGAACACTATGTATAAATTCCTATCAAAAATCATCATGTTGGATGTCTGAAAACAAAATCACATTTGCCAATAAATTTTAATTCATTGTAGGAGCAATAAGATAAAGAGTATTTTGGGGGGCAAAGTTTTACTGAGTATTTCATAAAATCATGCAAGTGTACTACTGATTATGAATCAACTGTCATATTTGGTCTTTGAATGGTCCCTATTTTTCTTATTTTGTCTCTTCCAGCACCAGTTAGTAGATTGGTGTTTGAGAACTTCTATACTGGGATATATGTTATGAGAATATTGAAAAATGTGAATCATGAATATGCAAAAGGAAATTTAAAATGTAGGGTGCAAATAAGGTAAAGTTTCAAAATATTTATAGAAGTAAAGTATGGAAAAGTAAAGCACACTAGAGAGCCAGGGGAGAGGAACTTCCCAGTGGAAGCCACGCCAGGCCACACCGTTGGCACCCACGAAAGGGCACACTAGATATTAAGTACTCACAGAATGAAGGCCAGAACTGCTGGTGGGCACTGCTGGGGAATTTTACTAGTCAGAAAGAGAAATATAAAGAAAAAAAACATGGCAAAGAGTAATTTTGTGAAAGTGAAATTCATGGCTTTTTATACATGAAAAGAAACTGAGTTGAACAAAGATACTTGATAGATTCCTAACTTCCTTTAGCAAACTAAAATAGAATATTCAACTCTTTCCAAAATCAGCTTCCTGAAAGATTTTTTTTAATTTTTTAATCTCAAATTCCCCTCTCCATTTATATCATTTATATTCATGTAAAAATTGTGTTCACTAAGAAGTTGAAGAACATTTTTTTCTCCATTATAACACTCTCTTCTAAAAGCTGATATTTTATGTATTTTTAAACTTGAAAAAGTTATTGTCAAAAGCAGGAAAAGCTTTATACCTTTTTACTTTCTAAATTTATAGAAAAAGTCACTAACTTTTTAAGTTTCCTTTTGCAACATTTTTTAAATGAAATTTACATTTCCTATTGTATGAAAGCTCTCCTCAAATATGATCTACTGAAATTTCATTTACCTCCTTCTTTTTGATAATCTATGTGGTAGATATTTGCATTAGATTGCTCCTTAAATGTATGACAATTGGAACACCAAGATGGTTTCCACCCCATTTCCAAAATTACATATGCAGCTTTGATGCAATTGTAAAGCTGTGTAGTCTATGATGACGCCTGCCATTTTTTCCTGTGAAACATTTGTGTGCTGAGGTACGTCTTTCTATGCATAGAAAAGTTTACAATTAGGTGATTTTAAAAGTGCGTTTGGGAAATTTGGTCATAATGTTAAAAAAGCTCAAATTTACTATGAAATGCTTTTAATAGTAACTCAAGTTACTTTTCTTTCTCACTGCATAAAGTTAACATAGTACTGTACAGTAGGATATTTTGAGATGATGTCACACTGAACACTTGAAATGCCATCAGTTCAACTGAAGAACTGAACTTTTAATTTTATTTAATCATAATTGTATTTCACATTTAAGTAGTCACATGTCTAGTGGCAACAGTAATGGGCAGCACAGAACAAACAGGTGAGGATTGTTGCCTCTACACTTTTTCCCATAGAGCCCAAACCTGTGCTTGTGTTTACATGGAGGCCATGTGTACCTTAATTTGCTCTTTAGTGGAAAGAGAGTGTAGACTGATTTCATTCTTTGCAGCTCAAACATGTCTGGCTCTCCTCTCTATTTAAAAATACCACACTATTTACACCCAGCTTTAATTTTATCACAGCCTAAATATCAAATCTATTAATATGAGTCTTTAATGCTATCAATGAGAATGACCCTAAACACTTGAGTTTCATACCAAATCTTAGATAATTAGGGTTATCAGAACTACTTTTTATACAAACGGCAGGGGGGAAAATTTTTTTTTCCCCCTGAAACTGCCTCTGCACAATTGCAGTTACATTAAAAGTCAACACTGGCAAAATCTCCTCCAGGAAGACTCACCTGACTCTCCCCCTCCCTTCTCTGCTGCCAGAGAACTTTCCAGTGACACCACTGAACCCTACAATAGCCATTAGGATGCTTCGTTTGTTTGGCATCCCTCCCTCTGCTAAATATTAAGATTCTTGTTGCAAAAGCGTGTTTCAGTTGTTTTGCACCCCCAGCTCCTGGAGGAGTGCCTGGCCAATGATGAGACCAGAAACCCAATGACCATAGTTACTCTGTACCAAGTGCTGACTATGTACCAGACATTGTGCTAAGGGATTTCTGGTTTCATTTGCCCTCACACAATCTAGGAAGTACATTCTATTACAAACTCTGTTTACTAAGTGTATGATGAATGAACAAGAACAGCCAGAGACTTGCCTTTTCCTTTTTCTGGAGTTAGCCTTGCCCATTACAGACAAAAAGAATTTATCAACAGCCTTTTCTACAATGACAAGGCTTTAGCGGCAATTTTTCTTCACTGCAAAACATATGTGACTACCTAATATTTGTAGCAACTAAGGAAAGAGCAAGGCTAGGGAGCCATAAGGAGCCCAGATTCGCTCATTGACATTCACACTGGACTGGAGCTAATTGCTTACTCTATTTTTCTGTACTTTTTACTCTCAGCGGTTGTCTTAATCCCTCCTGGGTGCTGCTAAAGTCTTGGTTCAGTTCTCTCAGTTAAATTACAAGTTGTAAGATCTACATGTTTGTTCTCTTGTTGTTGTTGTTTTTTAATCTACTGGCCAGAGTCCAGTGTGTTACCCGTTGAGCAGTTTTATTTTGTAGACCTTATTGTTTTCTCTGTAAGGTCCCCCTACTGGAATGGAAGCTCCATGAGGACCGGAATTTGGTCTGGCTTGTTCATCTCCACATATATCAGCAGTCCCTGTGCTTGACTTATTGTAGGCACTAGATCACCATTGATTAGATGAGTGATGCCCACATTTCAAAAGATTCCTATGATTGTACTCTGTTCTTCTACCCCATTTGGAGGGAGTGAAGGAGGATGAGGCAATTTTGCCTCCTTTAAAAAATCTTTTTCAGGCCTTGACCAGTTGGTTCAGTGGTAGAGGGTTTGCCCAGTGTATGGATGTCCCAGGTTCAATCTCTGGTCAGGGCACACAGAAGAAGTGACCATCTGCTTCTCCATCCCTTCCACTCCCCCTTCTTTCTTTCTCTCTCTCTTTTCTCCTTCCATAGCCATGGCTCAGTTGATTTGAGCACATCAGCCTGGGCACTGAGAAGAGCCATTGAGCCTCTGCCTCAGGTGCTAAAAATAGCTCTGTTATGAGTATGGCCCCAGATGAGCAGAGCATTGGCCCCAGAGAGTGGTTGCCAGATAGATCCTGGTTGGGGCACATGTAGGAGTCTGTTTCTCCATCTCCCCTCCTCTTACATGGAAAATAAAATAAAATAATGAAATGGATAAAATATATTTTTATATTTATACAAAATACTCAGAAATATATAATAAAAAAGGCACACACAAATTTAAATGTTTAAAATTTTTAAATGTTAATTATTCATCTAGATTAAGTGATTACAAGACATTTCTAATACAAAAGCATGTATCAAAATGACCTGAAGGAACTTTTTAAAACTACATAGGCTCTGGCCTTACCTCTAAAGATTTTAATTCAGTAAGTTCAGGGTACAGGTCAAGAATCTTTATTTTCATAAAGAACCTTAGTAATTTTAAGGGTGGTACATTAGTCAGCATTCTCCAGAGAGATAGAACCAATAAGGAGTAAAGAGAGAGAGATTTATAAGTAGATACATTTTAAGGAATTGGCTTGCACAGTTGTGAGGGCTGGCGAGTGCCAAATCTGTTGGGCTGGCCTGCAGGCTGGAGATTCCAGCCAGAGTAGATGCTGTGGTTTTGAGTCAAAAGGCAGCTCTGGAGGCAGAATGCCTGGCTTCTTGGGAAACATCAGTCTTTTCTCTTAAGGCCTTCAACTGATTGCATGAGGTCCACCCACATTATAGAGTAATCTGCTTACTCAGAATCTACTGATTTAAATATTAATCACATCTAACAAAAAGTAGCTTCACAGCAACATCTAGACTGGTGTTTAAACAAACTGGGTACCACCTGACCAGGTGGTGGCACAGTGGATAGTGTGTCAGACTGGGACATGGAGGACCCAGGTTTGAAATTCTGAGGTCACCAGCTTGAGTGTGGACTCACCAGCTTGAGCGCGAGGTCACTGGCTTAAAGCTCAAGATTACTGGCTTGAGCCCAAGGTCGCTGGCTTGAGCAAGGGGTCATTCACTCTGCTGCAGCCCCCAGGTCAAGGCACATATGAGAAAGCAATCAATGAACAACAAAGGAGACTAAAGAGCTGCAACAAAGAATTGATGCTTCTCATCTCTCTCCCTTCCTGTCTGTCCCTATCTGTCTCTCTCTCCTTGTCTCTGTCACACACACAAAAAAAATTGTTAAACAAACTGGGTACCATAGTCTAGCCAATCTGACACATAAAATTAACCATCAAAAAGAAGTACAATTTACATATAATAAAATGGATTCATGTAATGTATATAGTTAGATGAGTTTTGAAAATACATATCCCCTATCTCTATGAGCCCACTCCAGATACAGGGTGTTTCCTTTACCACGAACTGTTGTCCCCTGGACCTTCACAACCACCGATCCGCAGTCCATCATCAGGGGTCAGGTGTGCCCATGCTGGAATTTTTTTTTAAATTGAGTAATATAATATGTACTATTTGTGCCTGGCTTCTTTTTTTTACTATGATAAAATATACATAACATGAAATTTACTATTTTCCCTGTTTTTAAGTGTACAGTGCTGTGGCATTGAGTACATTCACATTGTTGTGCAATCATCACCACCAGCCATCTCTAGATCTTCATCTTCTACAGTAGTAACTCTACCAACTCAACACTCCCCATCCATTCTCCCCTCTCTAGCCCCTGTAGCCCCTGTTCCACCTTTATAGTTCCCGCCGCTTAGTTTGACTATCCTACCTGCCTCGTATAAAGTGGAATCGTACAATATTTGTCCTCTTGTGGCTGGCTTATTTCATAATGTCTTCAAGGTTTATCCAGGCTGTAGCATGTGTTTGGATTTTCTTTCTCTTTAGGGCTGAGTGATATTCGCTGGTCTGTAGATTGCATAGCTTGCAATCCATTTCTCCATAGATGTGCACTGTGTGCCTGGATTCTGTCACTTACCACAATGCTTTGAGATTCACCCAGTCAGTTGCTTTTATCTGTAGCTGTTTCACCATGTAATTTTGATGATTCTCAAACTCTGCTAGCCAAAATAAATGCTGGAATGTGTTTTGTTTTGTTTTGAATTATTTCCTTCTTTCTGTGGCTTATTGTTAGCCAGTCAGATTATTATCCACCTATCTACAGTGAGATATTCCTGTCACTCACAGAGCATGTTCCATGGCAAGGACAAGGAGTGGACCATGGCAATGATTTACAGCTGTATGGCACTGACCACTGGCAGCACTTATTTTTATGCCTGGTGTCATGTAATCCTCTTAATAACCCTATGATATATCATTGCCCTCACCTTACCCAAGAGCAAGCCTGGGCCATGAAGAATTAAGTAGTGAGGTGCCCAAGGTCACGCACTTGGCAAGTAGCTCTGTCATTTGCACCCAATTCTTCTGAGCCAGGGTCAGTGCTTACAGCTGCCTGTGTATTTTTTTTGGAGGACACAAAGAAGGCTCTCATCCCCCCAAAATAACTCCCTAACCAGCGTGTTAGGGTGCCTGAAATTCCTGACAAAAATTGACGCCTTTGAGAGTTCTTCAGTCCTCTAGAAATCCCTTTTAAAATAGAATGCTCTCAAGATGAGCGGCAGTTACATCAAGTTCATTCAGTAGGAATCGGCACACAGTAACAAAAAGACTGCCACTTCTTGAACCTATACCACATCCCTGACTGTGCTAGGCTCCAGCATTCATGGGATGCCTCACTTCCTTCTCAGAATAATCCTGGAGGTTGATTAATATCTTTCCCACATTATACATGAATTACTGGGCCCAGAGTGCTTAAGTGACTTCCTCAAAGTTACAAGCAAGTAACTAGAGGACCCTGGTTATTTTCCATCTTGAATCTGCCTGGCTGTGTAGACAGTAGACAGTGTTTTCAGTCACACTGCAGTATCCTGATTCCTACCAGACCCTCGTTTAATAAGATACTGAATGGGGAGCGGGGACTGGGGGGGGGGGGGGGGGATGAGAGACAGGAGCACTCCTGAGGCAAATAACTGGAAAAAGGGGTCCGATTGAACTTTTTCTTAAATTTGTCTGGGGCTGGCTTGAATTACTACTTATGAATGACTTGCTATGAAAAACTTATAAAGGCCTCTCTGTGTTTTCTTCTGTTTTTTTTAAAGGTCTCCCTCTCTGCTAAATTCTTTGCTTGTGCAGAATGTGTATTTGGTACTTTTTTCTGGGAGTATCCAGGGAGTGTTTTTGAAATGTTGTTTCTTATTAAGTGCCCTAATGAACTGATGGTATTAATCGTGGTGAAGAAAGAACAAGAATACAGGGTTCATGCTGCTCTTTGATTAAAGCCTCTTAGATAGAATCTTACCTCAGAGCGTTGTTGTTTTAATGGCCTCCTATAGGCGTTTTTCTGAGAGGTCTTGGAGGGCTTTATTTCCTAGCTCCTTGTAGCAGTGCCTGTCAGCTTCCAGGCTGCATGTATTTTACTTCAAAAGAGAGCCAGGGTAATTTGCCTATTTCTGCATTTTAGAGCAGAGGCAAGTAGGCTATCACATGTTGACAGGGAGTCAGCAGGAAAGGCCAGTCAGGTAATCATCAAGTTGATATATTTGAGACGCTGTGTATAGTCTTTTCAGCTAAGTACTCTCTCTGCACTGTGAGAATCAATTAATCAGAAGTTCAATACAGGGCCCCACTTATGCCGTTTATATTGTCTTAGTGCCTTAAACAGGGATATGTGATATAAGCCTCTGTGACTGGAATAAAAGTCTACCAAAGTACCAATTTCTTAAGAATTGCCTTTGATGTAGATGATACCAGAAATAGAGTGCCTTTGGTCTTGCTAAATATTGAACAATTTTCATGAAATAGTAAAAAAAAAGTGTTCTAGAATGTAACAACTTTTCTTTACCACATCACAATCAAATTTTATATGTCTAAAATATTTTTGAAATACTGCCCTAAATTTTACAGCTAATTTTCTCAAAATACCCAAATATTTTTTAATCTCCTATGAAGTGCACTTCTAAAATGTATGCTTTGTTAAGGGCACTTCTACTAAAAAGCAGAGTTTCCAAATTGTGTGTACTATTCTCAGTTGAAAGAGACATATTAGGTTGTTCTTAATAAGAGATACTAGGCCCTGGCCGGTTGGCTCAGCGGTAGAGCATCGGCCTGGCATGCGGGGGACCCGGGTCCGATTCCCGGCCAGGGCACATAGGAGAAGCACCCATCTGCTTCTCCACCCTCCCCCCTCCTTCCTCTCTGTCTCTCTCTTCCCCTCCCGCAGTCAAGGCTCCATTGGAGCAAAGATGGCCCGGGTGCTGGGGATGGCTCCTTGGCCTCTGCCCCAGGCGCTAGAGTGGTTCTTGTCTCGACAAAGCGACACCCCAGAGGGGCAGAGCATCGCCCCCTGGTGGGCGTGCCAGGTGGATCCCGGTCGGGAGTCTGTCTCTCCCTGTTTCCAGCTTCAGAAAAATACAAAAAAGAGATGCTAAAATACTAATTTTATTTTAACTTCAGCAGTTTTGTATTTTAAAAAAGTAAACTAAAACATTTAATTTGTGGACCATATTTCATTTTACAGATTGCGTAGAATAGCACAGCTTCCAGACTAAAATCAATTACATTTTACTTTCCCCAGACTGAGTTGCCAATCAGAAACATAAACTTAGATCCTGTCTGCCACTTTTAAAGAAACTTCTAGCAAAAGCAGTCACCCCAGCAAACTGCTTTTACCACACAGCTCGAATCACTCCATGGACCACGCTTTGACATATTGGGTCTTACTTGCTCATTTTACAGAACATTTTCCTTACTACTACCAAGCAATTTGCTGGAAAGAAATATGCGAAATGACCCAAAACAATGTAAATCTGAAAATCGATAGTTGATTGTTAATAATGCGGTCCCTTTATCTTCTGAAAGAGAGGAGACATTTCAATTACGTTGTCTCAAATGTACCAGGAAAGAAGAATAATAAAGTTAAATCCTTTGCATTGTTTTTCCCCATTACCAGGATTCATTTTTCATCAACAGAGGTAATGTTAAATCTTTTTTTTTTCTTTCTTTTTTTTTTTTTTTTTTTTTACAGGGACAGAGAGTCAGAGAGAGGGATAGATAGGGACAGACAGACAGGAACGGAGAGAGATGAGAAGCATCAATCATTAGTTTTTCATTGTGATACCTTAGTTGTTCATTGATTGCTATCTCATAGTAATGTTAAATCTTTTTTAAAAGGGATGATCTTGGACACATTTGTGTAACAAATAACTGAGCTATGAGTGTGAAAAAGTATGAGTCAGAACATTTTCAAAACTCATTTATCCAAATCTAAATATCAGTCTGATGGGGGGGGGTGTCTCACATATTCTCTTCGTGTTATATGTGGATGGGCACTGGGAGTGGATATGGCTGGCTGAAGCACTTGCAGAATAAAGGCTATAGACAGAGAAATGAAAGAAAATGATAACCCAGCCCCAGGGGTTTCAGTCTGACCAAAATGAATCCCTGGTCTAACCTGCATTGCTGAGTTTCTCATGCCCTTCAGGTTAAAAGCAGTGCTGACCTGTGTTGGGCTATGCAGCTGGAATTGTAAGGGCCAGTCAGACCTTAGAGTATGTTACGGCATCATGAAGGATGGGAATCTGAAGTATTAGGTCAAAGTCAATCAGAGCGAAAGCTGGATAAAAAAAACAAAAACAGCTTGAAAAAAATCAAAGCTAGGAATTTCAGGAAGCTTTCCAGAGGCAACTTAAATCCAGGGAAGGAAGCTATGTGTGATGAGCTCCCTCTTGGTGGGAGGGAGCTGGTAAAAGCACAGCCTGATAGGACCTCCACCTTAGAGAGTGCTGTGATGGTGATCCTAGTGGAGATAAGAAGTGAGGCAGCTGGTACCCTTACATAATGCTTGATGCAAGAAACCAGGAGAGCAGCAACAGATCCTCCCTGGGGTATCCTAGCAAGTTCACAGGGGTGTAAAATCTTGGGGGAGGGAGAAATAAACTGTTTTTGGAGACATCAAATATCATTATATGCAAAGAATTATTAAATTTCCAAAGTAATATTTTGTACTTGCAAGTAAATGTGTTCCTTACGGAGTACATGTGGGTCAAGGACCCACAGCCAAGGAAAGACCATTTGTCTGGAGAAAATGAAGCCTGGATTTCTGTGCTAGGTGTGAATGTCAAGGCCGTGGGTTAGCATGCTAAATGGTATAATGTATCTATATGCTTGTGGTAAAATGGCAATTGTGTTCAAAAATTGATTTGGCTGGAAAGAAGAACTTATAATAGTTAGAAACAGAAAACTTTGAATGTCAGATCAAAGAATTTGGATTTGATTTAATTGGACAACTAATTATTTTCATTTTTAAATACTTTTTGAAGAAATTTTCTTTTGTTCTCTTCACTTTTTTTAGACACATTTTTCATTGTTTGAAATATTTAAACTCTGAAATGTAAAAACTTCAAGCCACTTAAGTTTGGCTCAATTGTCTCATTCCTAGTCTTGGGCTAGAAGATTTCTGAAATCCCTTTCAATTTATAATTGTGAGCCTAGCAGTATAAAAGAAATAAATACTGTACAAATAGACTTGACACTGAATAGGTACAAATTGTTTTTACCTGCTTTATAAAAGTAGTTATCTGCAGATTGGGAATTTGGTGGATCAGATGTTGTAATCTTGTGTAAATGATGATAAAATTATGAGCCATTAGACATCCTTGTCTCTTTGCTTCTATGCCACACTCTTTTTTTTTTTTAAGTGAGAGGAGGGAAGATAGACAGACTCCCAGGATCCACCCAGTAACCCTGGTCTTAGGCTGATGTTTGCAACCAAGCTATTTTTAGTGCCTGAGGTGGAGGCTTCATGGAGCGATCCTCAGCACCTGGGGCCACTGTGCTCAAACCAACTGAGCCATGGCTGCAGGAAGGAAAGGGTTGGGGGAGAAGGAGATGGTCGCTTCTCCTGTGTGCCCTGACTGGGAATTGAACCTGGGATATGCACACGCTGGACTGATGCTCTACCACTGAACCACCTGGCCAGGACCCTCTGCCCCTCTTGACTGCTCCACAAACACTCCTCTAAAAGTAGGAACTGGGTTGGTGGTGGAGGCCCAGTTGGTTCATGTATGGCAATATAGTTGTAACAAATGTTAGCATAGTGTAATTTAAATCTCCTAGGTGATTTTTTCCCCTAAGCTTACATTAACAAGAATTGTCATGAGCTTAAAAGAGAAAACCATAGGAACAGAGCACATACTAAAAGCATCAGATATACCTAATGCCACAATCATTCCAAATAAAACATAATTGACCACCTATTAAAAATGACTCCCAGAGAAGATTTTCCAGCTGCATGCAGCGTTTGCCCGTGCCATTTCTCTCCCCTCAGAATTCCCCAGGACTTCTGAAGCATAGACCCACTCCATAAAGGGGAGATTGTGTCATTTAAAGCTATCTCCCCACATCTAGACCATTTCCAAAAAGTTGGGGCTCACTAATCTGTGAGGAGTGAAAACGTTTATGTGAAGTGGCAAAATGGTTAAGACAACCCCCAAATCAGCATCAGAGGATGGAATGGATGCTCTGATTCCTGAGGGCTCCCAGCAGTCAAGGCAACAGTCTAAGGGCTCATTACACATTCTGGAAACTGTCAGTAGCAAGGCTGGCGAAGCAGAGTGGCAGATCTTTCTTTCAGCATTACCCAAACCTGCTCCTCCCCAGGGACAGGGGTTGGTGTCTGGGCTGGCCAGGGAAGAGCCCAGTCTCATTAGGAAGGGAAGCAAGGACAGAGTAGCCCTGGCATTTAGCCCCCAGGCTGGGCCTAAGATAGGACTGTCAGTGGGGAGAAAATAAGATAAGCTGTCAGAACTAAGATCTGATCATAATTTCTTAGTCATCACCCATACCGTATTCCCACCTCCAAAAATAAATATACAAATAAATAAACCACTTTGTATGTGTAAACATTCAATTTATTTCCAAAAACTATGACAAATATCTTTAAGAAATAATATTTTAATAACAAAATATTAGGGACAACCTAAATATTCAAATACAGTGGTTGGTTTTAAAGATGTATGAGATAAACACATACTAATACTATACAGCTATGTCAAATGATTTATGAATATTCTTTTAATATGTTATTAAATGAAAAAATATGGTAATAAATAAATAGTATTGCACTCTTTATTAAAAAAAAATAAAGGCCCTGCCCACGTGCTCAGCATGTAAAGCATCATCTCGGCACGCTGAGGTCACAACTTTGACCCCCCGTCAGGACACATACGAAAAACAACCAATGAATGAATGCACAACTATACGGAACAACTGAGTGAAATGATGAGTTGAAGCATATATATATATATATATATATATATATATATATTTCTCTCTCTTTCCTCCTCTCTCTTTCTCTCTCAAATCAATGGGGGGAAAAACATTTTTTAATTTGTCTACAAAGAAAAGCATTTAGAAAGATATAAGCCAAGATATTACCAGTGGTTTTTATTTGGTAATTAGATTACACTTTTTTCTTTTTTGCTTATCTGAAATTCTTAAATTTTCTATAATAAACGTTACTTCTAAAACAGGAATAAAGCAACAAAAAATATTTTAATTAACATGCAATCAATTTTTCTTTAATGCGCCACCTTACAGAAAGGCCTCTGAGGAGTACGTCACATATCTTCCCAAGTCCAAAGAAGAGGGCTGACTCTCTGGTGTGTGTCTCTGTTCCCCAGAGTGAGCCTTCCTTACCCCAGCGGCCTCCAGCATAGAGGTTTCCATTTCCATTGTATCAGAAGAATTTAAAACGTTGTCACGTGGTATGCAAACTGTGGGTCAGAGAAGTAATACAAAAACAATAAAAGTAGTTTTGCTTCAAGAAATCCAACTTAATTCAAAGTGACTGAATTCCCATTTATAAGCCTGAGGTATATTAGAGTGTGAACGCTTTTCGTTTCCTTTCAAATCTGCATTAATATTTGGCTCAGCGCTCATAGGGAAGCAATTCAGCACCAAAGGTGCAATTTTTCTTCCAGAATGCTAAAATCAATTTAGCTGTTTAGCCTGTAGTAAATGGTGAGTTGTAGTCTCAGATGCCAAATTTTTCTCCAATTATAGGTGTACATTACCAGGACATATGAAAAGAAATATAAAACGTTCCCTTTTTAATTCTTGAAATTCAAGTCCTGAAGAAAAAGAAATAGATGCTCTGAAGAGACTTTCTACTCTCAGCTGTAAATTAGTAAAACCAGTTTGATCGTTGCTTGTCTTTTTAGAGAAGATTTTGTTATTTTTATCTGAGTATACTTGTTTTGTATAAAATATGTTTTCTGGACTGCACTGAAAAGCAACTTAGTATTTTGCATGTGACTTACAGGAAGATTCTCAAAATATGGCTTATAAATCATTAATTTCCTGTGAGTTTCTGAAACCATCTTTCAGTTGAACTAAAAAAAATTGAACAATATATAATCCCTTTTAAAAGCAAGTTTTTCCCTGTGGGATTAAATCCATTGCTTGTTTAAAGCACACATGTACGCAGGCACACACATGCACACATTAAATTAGTATTTCAAAAATGTAAAATAGTTGTACCATGTAATCTTAAAGTTAGATATGAAAGGCATCCAAGCATGTTTGAAAGAACACAAATGTTGAAATCACAGAACACTGACCCTAAGTACTAGTTTAGTCAGTTATCTGAATGTAGGGCCAACTTACTTGGTCTCTCTGAGCTTCTGTGTCTCCTGTTTTAAAAAAAGACAATAAACCCTTAAACAGCAAGCTTGTAAAAATGAGGGGAAATCATTAAATAAAAGCCCTGTCCAAATCACTATAAGTATTTAATAAATGCTGGCAGGAAGCTTATTATGTTTGTTTCACTCCTTAATTTTAGGACCCAAACTTTGAAGAAGAAAAAAGTATTACATAAAGTTATTGAACTCAAGTTTTATTCATCATAAAATCCATACAACTCCTCACCACTGTCAAATGCAAGTTAAAAAAAAATCTACAACCACTGCATAAGATACACCCAGTTTTTAGACCCCAAATTTTTCAAGAAAAGGTGCATCTTATACATGAGGAAATAGGGTATATCCTCTTTTGGACCCCCAATGTTTTAGCACGTTTTCTAACTTCTAGTGGTTGCTCAATAAACATGTTGACTAAATTAATGGATCATTAAGGTATCCTGCAAGAACTGAATTTTCCCAATCAGAATTATTTCCGACCATATCAATGTGGTATAGAAGATCTTGCTGGATTTCCAATTCCTTTTAAATTTTATCATTGCAGTAGCATATATATCTTTTCTCTAAATCTTTTGTATTGACTTCTCTAAAAGCTGGAGGACGTTTTTGTGTCCAGTGCTCCCCACTTTGGTTGCTATTTGATCTCCCATGTTTTCCATTATTTCCTGAACATTAAGCAGTTCTTCCTTATTGAGCCAATGTAATTCCAATTTGCAGTTCCCCTCACTGCCTCCCCAGGCTTTTGAAAAAACAACAGTGCTGCTTTTGAAATATTATTTTAATTTCTAGATAAGTCAAGAATTTATCAGATTCTTCCATTTTATCAGGACAAAATTTTTGACATATCTGAAATTGATGAAGTCTCCAGCGGTGGTCTGACCACTGTGCCGGCCTCACCACCTGTGTTAGGAAAACCGTTGACTGATACAGCCACGTGAAGTCAGTTTCCTGCTGCTCCACTGATTTTCCCACAGACACTTCGCGTTCTGCTTTTCCCTCTAGGTTTGTGGATACCCACTCACTGTGGACCTCATCATATGCTTTTCTAATCTCTTACTGCCTTCAGTGTAGCTGTTCTTTTCGACTAAGGCGAACTGTATCCATTAGGACAGTATACAGGGTGGCACAGAAGTGAATTTACAGCTATTTGTATGGAAAATAACACAATGATAAATAATAATACAAAAATAAACTCTGTGTTTCGTGAACACACAACTATACACCTGCTTTTGCCCCACCCTGTATATTATGCTTTGATGACAAAATCCCACAAAGCTCAGTGGTATCAAATTTTTTCTTTCTCTCAAACTACATACCCACCGTGGATTGGATGTGCCTGTGTTCCATTTGGCCTCAGTTTAGTACCA
This sequence comes from Saccopteryx bilineata, assembly GCF_036850765.1. Lineage (NCBI taxonomy): Eukaryota > Metazoa > Chordata > Mammalia > Chiroptera > Emballonuridae > Saccopteryx > Saccopteryx bilineata. The sequence goes on along the minus strand of NC_089501.1, from coordinate 10,964,835 downwards.
GGTAGATAGACCAGCCACTAGAGTCAAACACCAGACACAATGGCAGAGGGAAAGGCCTATGGTATATCTCACACTAACTCTTAAAGCTTTCGCTTAGAAGTGACATGTGTCATTTTTGCTCATATTTTAATGGCCAGAGCGAGCCCTGTCTATGTCGTGCCTATCTTCAAAGGGGATGAGACATACCCTCATATCACCTGTATAAAAGAAAAACCAAAAATAACTGGTGAAATGGTTAATGCCTGAGACATATACCTTTCTACATGAGTCCCGTCCCACGTGAGAGTTATCAAATTTACTTCCACATTTTAAAATTTCAAGTTTACTTAATTTACTAAATACACTCCCAGATAGAAAAATGGGAATCAGTAGTCAAGATAATGATAAATAATGAGAATGGCCCCATACAATTGCTTTATTATATACAGGTTGTTTTCAATATAGTTAACTCCAACCCTTTAGAAATCAACTGTTTGTAAATCATTAGTCTACTAGAAAAAACATCAAACTCTTAAGACAAAACAAAGATTTGTCATCCTGTTTCTTCTTTTTATTTCTTGCCCAACTATGGATCAACTTCTTTCTATACAATATTTTTGTCCCACTGAAAAATGCACCTACCTCCTATGACATAGGACAGTAGGAATGGCTAAGCCAGCAAGAATTTATACTTGCCTCCTCAGACCTTTAACAGTACTTTAAGGTACCTGCCTTGAAGACTGATAAATCTGATCATAATACAGAAAATCCACAACTAGAGAAATCAAGGAGCTCTCCTTGCCACAGAGATAAGGTCTTGTGAATGTTAATATCATCATTAATTCCCTCTATGACCTGAGGAAAATCACTTAAGTGCTAGTGTCTTCCTTTTCGGGTCCAAGGATAATGTTAACATACTTCTCTAGTCCTTGTGAGACATAATATATAGAATTGATTGCAAAAGCATTTTCAGAATATGAGACACTGTGGAGACATTTCATGTGCTCTGAATTCCCATTGTTGCCTACAATGCTTCTCCTAGAGGTGGATGTCTACCCAGAGAGAGAAATGTCTGAGGCCAGAAGTTGTTCTATGGGGAAGAGAAGTCTAGTACTGAATTCCCAATTAGTCAGAGTCAGTTATCTCTGTTGTGGAAAGTCTCTAGGGTGTTTGCTGTGCTGATCTTTCTCTTTTCTTTAGGCATTTTCCTGGTTTCTATCCTAACCATTTGGTGGAGGAGATAAAATTCAAATTAGCCTTTTTTTTTTTTGCCTGGCATGGCATCTCTAGAAAAAAGTTAGATTAAAGAGCCAGTTATAAATAATACTAATGCTTTAGGTTTAGATTTAAAATAATGACATATATGTTTAGCATTAAACTGTTTGAAAATTGCTTTTACAGCTTGTATAACCTTATCTGAGCCTTAAGTAGCTCTGTCAAATGGACATTTTAATTTACCAAGAGGTGAGACCAAGGTTCAAAAGATTTAGTATGTTGCCCAAAGTCACCACACTAAGAAATGACAAATTCATACCCAGATATTTTGCTTGTGCATGGTGTAATCTTTTATTCCATTGTTCCAGACTGCCTCTGTGTTTTCTGGCAGAAATAAGTGACAGGCAGCTATAATTTCCATGATCAGATAAAATCAAATAAGGTTGGAAAAGGGGGAACTGGTTGAAGTAACAAGCATTATGGAACTTATCAAAACTAAATTTAAGATACTTTGCTTAGGCCCTGGCAGGTTGGCTCAGCGGTAGAGCATTGGCCTGGCGTGCAGGGGACCCGGGTTCGATTCCCGGCCAGGGCACATAGGAGAAGCACCCATTTGCTTCTCCACCCCCTCCCCTCCTTCCTCTCTGTCTCTCTCTTCCCCTCCCGCAGCCAAGGCTCCAGTGGAGCAAAGATGGCCCGGGCGCTGGGGATGGCTCCTTGGCCTCTGCCCCAGGCGCTAGAGTGGCTCTGGTCACGGCAGAGTGACGCCCGGAAGGGGCAGAGCATCGCCCCCTGGTGGGCAGAGCGTCACCCCTGGTGGGCATGCCGGGTGGATCCCAGTGGGGCGCATGCGGGAGTCTGTCTGACTGTCTCTCCTCGTTTCCAGCTTCAGAAAAAATACAAAAAAAATATATATATATACTTTGCTTAAAAAGTAAAAACAAAAAAAAATCCTCACTGTTCACTCAAGATTAACTTTAGTATTCTAATAAATTAATTCAGCTAATCAGTTATTTTTTACCAGAGCATTCAGCTAGAATGGCGAGGGGAAAGATATTTATAACTCCAAGTAAAAATGATGACTTGATTTCTTAATGGTGACATTAGCCAATAACACAAATCCATCTACCCCCCCCAAAAATAATACAAATAAGGAGAGTTAATTTTCATTCATTCATTATGCATTCAGTTACTACTATTGGCCAAGAAGTTCTAGTTTAATGGCTGGAGGTAGGGGGAGAACAGATAAGTAAATACAGCAAGTACTACAATATAACAAAGGGTGATAACCAAACCCAGAAGGCAGGGTTTTAAAACTTTTTTTTAAGAAGCATCCATTAAGATGAATTAAGCTATAAAAAGAATGAATTAAGCCAGGATCCAAGATGGCAGCAGAGTAGGTGGAAGTTACACTCACCTATTCTCAGAACCAGAATGGAATTACAAATAAATTATAGAAAATTCAACCTGAATGACCAATGGAAGACAAGCTGAAGAGAAGTCTTATAACCAATGATTTGCAGAAGAAGCCATATTGAGGCTGATAGAAAGAGTGGAGACATGAAAAGGGATGGCCCCACTCCCATAGCCATGGTTGAGATTCTGGAGGGATATCTCAGGTGCAGGACTTCCCCCTTAGAAGAATGAGGATTCAACCTCAAGCCAGGATCTCCAACTGAGATCGACAGAGCCAGGGAGAGGTGCCCACATAATGTCTGGCTGTGAAAAGCAGTGGGGGTTCTGTCTGCCAGAAGAGACAGAAATCTACTAGAGACACAGGCACCACCTTAAAGGGCTAATGCACAAAATCTCATTCACAGCCACTTACCCTGGGCTTTGGCAGAGGGAAGGCAAAGCAGACTAGAGTCATGTGAGGAAAGACTGCAGTTTGTTGTTCTGAGGAAGGAGCTGAAGGGACAGCCACCAGGATCCTTACACTGAGTTTTGCTCCTACACCACAGATGCTATCTTTCTAAGAGTGTAACACTCCCCTCCATACAGCATCAGCCTGGGCAAATGCAATAGCCCCACCCTTTGGACTCTCTGACACCTCACCCTGCAGAGCTTGTGCCCTACAGAGAAGTCAGCTTCCTGGGCAGGATTATAGAGGTCTGGGGCAGACTCAATGGGTGTCCATGACTGAGTTGTATGGCTCTGGGATAAGGGCCATTCCTCTCATCTTCTCATGAACCAGACTGGTGCCTCCCCTTCTCTGGAAATCCACTAACCCCACTCTCCGGGCTCCTAGTAGCACTAGCTTTCTGACTTCTGGTGGCTCCACCCAGCCAAGGGCTGGACAGAATCTGAGACAGACTGAGTTGTGTGGCTCTGAGGAAAGGCCACTCCCACATCTTCCCCCAAGCCTAACCAGCACCTTCCCCTCATGGGACATCTACTAGCTCCACCTCCCCACCTCTCAATAGCCCTCCCCTGATGAAATCAGGCTCTGAGAAGAATCTGGGATAGACTGAGTTGTGTGGCTCTAAGCCAGGGGGCATTTTTCCCTCATAACCCAACTGATGCAGAGCTGTACCTTCCTGTGGCCAAACCTTGGTTTGTGTGGGCTTTATATAAATATATTTTGTTTTCCCACTTGACAACTATAGTAGAACTATCTAATACACAGAAACAATTATAAAGAGGTAGCCAAAGTGGGGAGATAATGAAACATACCCCAAATGAAAGAGCAAGAGAAATCTCCAGAACAACAAAAAGAGCTAAATAAAATGGAGGCAAGCAACTTATTAGATATAGAGTTCAGAAAAATGGTTATAAGGATGCTCAAGAAACTTAGTGAAAATTACAACAGCATGAAATAAGACATAGATATCATTAAAAAAGAACCAGTCAGAAATTAAGAATACAATATTTGAAATGAAGAATACACTGGAAGTAATAAACAGTAGGTTGGATGAAGCAGAGTATCAAATCAACAATTTGGAAGACAAGGTAGAAAAAAACATCCAATCGAAACAGCAAGAAAAAAGAAAGAAAGAATTTTAAAAATGAAGATAATTTAAGGGAACTTTGGGACAACATGAAGTGTAACAAGATCCCCATCATAGGGGTCCTAGAAGAAGAAGAGGGAGAGCAAAGGATCGAAAAACTATTTGAAAAAATAATGACTGAAGACTTCCCTTAGTCTGTTAAACACTAAATGAGTTAACAATGAGGTCAATGAAGAAATCAAAAGATACCGATACGTTGAAACAAATGAAAATGAGACTACAAGAACATAAAATCTATGGGACAAAGTGAAAACAGTCCTAAGAGGGAAATTTATAGCATTACAGACCAAACTCAAGAAACAAGAAAAATCTCAAACAATGTAACTTTATACTTCTAGGAACTTGAAAAAGAACAACAAAGTCCAAAGTAGAAGAAAGGAAATTATAAGATCAGAAATAGAGTCTAAAAATAAAATACAAAAAGTTAGTGAAACCAAGAGCTGGTTCTTTGAGAAGATAAACAAAATTGACAAACCTTTAACCAGACTCATCAAGAAAAAAAGAAAGTGGACACAAATGAATAAAACCATAAATGAAAAAGGAGAAGTAATAATTGACACAGAAGAAATACAAAGGATTGTAATAAAATATTACAAACAAATATATGCCAACAAATTGAACAATCTGGACAAAATGGATAAATTCCTAGAAACATACAATCTTACAAAACTAAATCAGGAAGAACCAGAGAATCTGAATAAACAGATTACAGCTTGTGAAATTAAAGCAGTAATCAAAAAGCTTCCAACGAACAAAAGTCCTGGACCAGATGGCTTCACAGGTAAATTTTACCAAACATTCAGAGAAGACCTCAAAAAATTCCAAAAAATTCAAGAGGAGGGAAGGTTCCCAAGCTCATTTTATGAAGCCAGCATTATCCTAACTCCAAAACTAGATAAAGACACTATGAAGAAAGAAAATTATGGGCTAATATCCCTATGAACATAGATGCTGAAATCCTCAACAAAATATTTGCAAACCAGATCCAGCAATACATTAGAAAGATCATATCTCATGATCAAGTGGGATTTATCCTGGGGATACAAGATTGGAACAATATTTGTAAATCAATTAACATGATACACCACATAAACAAAATGAAGGATTAAAACTACATGATCATATCAATAGATACAGAAAAAGTATTGATAAAATCCAGCACCCATTTATGATTAAAAAAAAACACTGTCAGCAAAGTGAGAATAGAGGGAACATGCCTCAATGTAATAAGGGTCATTAATGACAAACACACAGCCAATATAATAGTCAAAAGGCAAAAATTACAAGTTTTTCCTTAAGATCAGGAAAAAGACAGGATGTCTCCTTTCACCACTCTTATTCAACAAAGTCCTAGAAGTCCTACCAACAGCAATCAGACAAGAAGAAATAAAAAGCATCCAAATTTGAAGAAGTAGGCTGTCATTATTTGCAGATGACATGATACTGCATATAGAGAACCCTAAAGATTCCACCAAAAAAAATTACTAGAACTGATAAATAAATTTAGTAAAGTAGCAGGATACAAAATAAATATCCAGAAATCAGTTGCATTTTTATACACCAACCAATAATGAACTATCAAAAATGGAAACTAAGTGAATAACCCTTTCACAATTGCTTCAAAAAAGAATAAACTGCCTAGAAATAAATTTAACTGAGGATGTAAAAGACTTGTACTTGGAAAATGATAAGACACTGAAGAAGATACAAACAAGTAGAAACATATATCATTTTCATGGATAGAAAGAATTAACATCTTTAAAATATCCACATTACTCTAAGCGATCTGTAGATTCAATGCAATTTCTATGAGGATACCAATGGCATATTTCACAGAACTAGAAGAAATGTTCCAAAAATGTATATGGAACCAAAAAAGGCTCCAAATAGCAACAACAATCTTAAGAAAGAAGAACAAAGTTGGAAGAATCATGCTACCTGATATCAAACTATACTACAAGGCCATAGTAATCAAAATAGCATGGTACTGGCATAAAAAGAGACATGTAGATCATTGGAACAGAGTAGCGAGCCCAGAAATAAACCCACACTTTTATAGTCAATGAATATTTAACAAAGGAGACAAGAGTATATAATGGGATAAAGATAGTCTGTTCAATAAATGATGTTGGGGCCCTGGCTGGGTTCACTCAGTAGATAGAGAATTGTCCCAGTGTGCCAAGGAGTGTGTTTGAACCCCCTAGTCAGGGCACATATAAGAAACAATCAATGAGCCTGACCTGTGGTGGCGCAGTGGATAAAGCATTGACCTGGAACGCTGAGGTCACCCGTTTGAAACCCTGGGCTTGCCTGGTCATGGTACACACATACAGGAAGCGACTACAATGAGTTGATGGTTCCTGCTCTCCCCCATCTTTCTCTCTCTCTCTATCTCTCCTCTCTCTAAAAATCAATTAATAAAAAAAAATTTTGAAGAAATAATCAATGAGTAAACAACAAATTAGAGCAACTAACTGAAACAATGAATTGATGCTTCTCTCTCTCCCTTCTCCCCTCCCTCTCCCTCCCTCTTTCTATCTCCCTCCCTCCCATCAGTCAAATCAATGGAAAAAATTTGTAAAAAAAATAAATGGTGTTTTCAAAATGGAACAGATACATGAAAAAAAAAAAGTAACTTGACCACTTTCTTACACCATCTATGGAATAAACTCAAAATAGATTAAATACTTAAATATTAAATTTGGAACCTTAAAAATCCTAGAAGAAAATACACATCTCTCATAGCAGTATTTTTTCTGGCATATCTCCTCAGGCAAGGAAAATACAAGAAAACATAAATAAATGGAACTATATCAAACTAAAAAGTCTTTGCACAGAAAAAAAAATCAACAAAATGAAAAGACAACCCACTGAATGGGAGAATATTTTTGCCAATACATCTAATTAGGGCTTAATATCCAAAATTTACAAGAAACTTATAAAATTCAACATAAAAAAAACCAATTAAGAAATGGGCAAAGGAGCTGAGTAGATACTTCTCCAAAGAGGACATACAGGTGGACAATAGATATATAAAAGATGCTAAACATCACTAATCTCAGAGAAATGCAAATTAAATCCACAATGAAATATCACCTCCCATCTGTCATCAATAAACCAACAAACAAGTGTTGTCATGGAACTGTCATGCACTGTTTCTCATGTACTGAATGCAGATGGGTGCAGCCACTGTGGAAAGCAGTATGGAGTTGCCACAAAAAATTAAAAACGGGACTGCCTTGTGACCCAAATATTCTACTTCTGGGAATATATCCAAAGAAACCCAAAACACTGATTCAAAAGAATATATACATCTTTATGTTCATTGCAGCATTATTTACAATAGCCAAGATTCCAAATAGCCCAAGTATCTGCCAGTAGATTAAAAGCTGTGGTACATTTACACAATGGAATATTACCCAGTCATAAAAAAAAAGAAATTCTTATTTTTTGCAACTGCATGGATGGAACCAGAGAGTATTATACCAAGTGAAATAAGTCAGTCAGAGAAAGACGAGTTTTCACCTATATGTGGAATCTAATGAACGAAATAGCAGCAGACTCATAGATACAGAGCAATAAACTGACAGCTGTCTGAGGGGAGCAGGGAGGGGAGCTTTGTGAAAAAGATGATGGAATTAAGCAAAACAAAAATAAAAACCTCATAGATGCAGACAGCCGTATGGTGATTACCAGAGGGAAAAGGGGAAATAAATGATGATGGGAGATTTGACTTGAGGTCATAAAAACACAGCAAAATACACAGATGATGTGTTAGAGAATAGTATACCTGAAACCTATATAATTTCATTAATCAATGTCACCCCAATAAGTCCGATAAATAAATCTCAAAAACACATTTTTTAAAAGGTGAATTAAACCATTACTTAATCTAATAAAGTAAGAGTTAGTTGGGTCAGTGGTGAGGGAAGTAGAGTTCTGGCTATTAGAGCAGAAGCACAACACCTCTGCTTTGGAAAAGGACAAGGAAGGAGGTGGGAAGCAAGGGCGATGGGCTGGAAGGTTAGCAGGTTTAGACCTTGAAAGACCTGACTTGGCCAGCTAAGCAATTTTTATGTTTTTTCTTAATGCTGCTGGTGCTGCTGCTGAATCCGACCAAATTTGAAAAGTCTATGGGGCAGAGGAATTTGGGGTCTTGGGTGGTCTGTCAGCTGACTCAGAAACCATCAGAGGTTGTTAGTGAAATCCAAGCAAGAAACAAGGAAAAAGGAGAGCTTCTGCCCTTCGCTGCATGTCGTTTAGCTCACACCTGGGCAAATCAGAAACTCGAGCTCAGGTTTCCTAACTTCTAGGCCGGCATTTTTTTCTCCCATCTCACAATGCCTTTCCCTTTCTTCCTTTAGAGAATTCTATTCCTTTTGTAATGTGAGCTAAGATGCCAGAACATTTTTAAAGGTACTTTTTTTTTTTTTCCATACTAGAACTACATATTTATCGTGGTGATGGTAACATTTAGACACTTCTCACACCTAATCCCATCCATGCAACCTTATCTGTCTTTCTCTGAGAGTGCAAATGCTATTTTTACTTCTATGGGTAAAAATCAAGATGCCCTAAACTTCTTTAGCTAAATGCTTTAAACTTGAAGCTTTAACTTCTTTATATTGCAGTCTGGAGACTAAAGCAAAGCAGTTGTTTTATTTTATTCTTTAGTATCAAAAAAGTAACTGCTTGTTGTTAATGAGAATTGTAGGGCCAGTTCAACTCAGTGATAAATTCAGAGCATAAAAGATCGTATATCAACACGACCTCACTAACCTTCTCTGTACTAAATGACAAACTGCTAGAAATAGCCTTTGGATCAGGTCACGGACACACTAAAATACTTACCCTTCACCACAGAACTCTATTGAACCCTATCTATCATTTACTACCTTCAATCCCAGAAGCCTGCTGCAATGCTAAACAGCATTTCAAACAACAAAATAAATGGAGAGGGAAACTTTCTTCAAATAATTCAACTTCTGATTTTGTTTAGCATTTCTTTGAACTTTTAAAATAATGTGAGGAAAGATCATAGCTAGTTTACATTATGCCTTTTGCATTTGTGTGAGAATTGTGGTATAAGGGAAAGTTAGAGCCAATGATATCAACCCGGTGTCTATGCCTCACTTTCTCCTTCCACAGGAGGCTAATATCATATCATATAGCTAATGCTATAATGACAGGATAGATGTATATGACATTACTCTTTTCTTTTTTTTTTTTTTTTTTTTTTTTTTTTTACAGAGACAGAGAGAGAGTCAGAGAGAGGGATAGACAGGGACAGACAGACAGGAACGGAGAGAGATGAGAAGCATCAATCATTAGTTTTTCGTTGCGCATTGCGACACATTAGTTGTTCATTGATTGCTTTCTCATATGTGCCTTGACCGCAGGCCTTCAGCAGACTGAGTAACCCCTTGCTCAAGCCAGAGACCTTGGGTCCAAGCTGGTGAGCTTTTGCTCAAACCAGATGAACCTACACTCAAGCTGACGACCTTGAGGTCTCGAACCTGGGTCCTCAGCATCCCAGTCCGACGCTCTATCCACTGCGCCACCACCTGGTCAGGCGACATTACTCTTTTCTTAACAGCAGAATGAGAGCCAGCTAGTAGAGATTGTTAGGCTTTTTAAGGGAATAATGTCATTCAGCCAAGGGGTTCTGAGACTGCTATGTTATACTTACTGTACACACTTCAATCCCATCTTCAAATACATGCCATTAATTCTTGTTCTGAATATGTCTATAAAAAACTTTCCCAGTCTACTTAGAAAATCAGGGTTTAAATAACCCTTTAACACAAAAAGAGTATGCTCTCCTATGGTTGAGTCTAAATAACAAAACAACTGGTCAACAGAATTTTTTAAAATTATCTATTGTAGTTTTAACTTCAGCTTCTTTAAAATTTTTTGGTCATCTCCTTAGTAAAATCATTTCATTTATATATTATACTATGATTAATTAGGTCAAGAAAAAGAAAAATCAAAGTAGGAATATTGTACCAATCACAAAAACACATGTATAATAACAACATAGAATTATTTCCTGTATGTATTGTATTTTAAAAGAACAGTTTTCTAAGCCAGAAATTGTGTGACTTTATATGATACCATGTTGCATATTGAAGCCTAGCAGCATTCCTGTTTCGTCAGCTCCTGCTCTGGGAGACCACTTTATTATGTGGTCCCATTGGATCTTCAACAGCTAAACTTCTTTTGAAAGGCTCTGAAGAGTATATGCCATTCCCATTAAGGAAATTTCAGTAACATTCTGTTCTGTACATCAGAAATGGGAATGATTATTTCCCTGTTCAGGGCTAACACTTAAAAATAACTGCATGGTGGATAAGGTAGAATGTGGACCTGTTGTTAGGCATGGAGGAAAGAAAATCCTCAGTAAGGTAAACAATATTCCCGACACCACTGAGAAATTCATCAATGAATCATACTATTCATAGAGAACCTGCTACATACTAGGTGCTAGAGTGATTTCCTTGTAGTGAGTTTCCACCACTAAGATTATTCCATTCTAATCTGGGAAATCAAAACAATGCATGAGTAGGAAGTGCAGAGAGAGCCCAGAGCCTGTCACTGTAATAGCAGAACAACAATTAAAATGCAGGTGCTCTCAGTGAGGCAAAAGCTATTCATTTGAGTTACTTATTACTGTCATTAGTCCTATCACAAAATCAATGTAGAAACAATACAACGACAGGTGCCACCACTGCCCAGCCAGATGACATCAACTTTGGCCAAAAGTGGCAGGAGTTACAGGAATGGTACTTTCATATAACCTCCAAGCACAAATAAATAATCACATGAAAAAGACTGTGACTTGCCTAAATCTTGTTTCAACCAAGTAAACTCTGGAGTAAAATTTGGTTTATAAGACTTTTTTTTATAAAAATTCATTGGAAATCTATGTCATGCATACATTCTGATGGGGGCATGCTGACAATGAATGAACAAAGGAATGAATGAATAAATGAAAGTCTGAATATTGATATATGCTATAAAGAATGTTTTTTATGAGTAACAGAATAACTTCAGGTTTTCTTGGATAGGGTCAATAAGGCCTTCTTAAAAGAGGGGACATCTGAATTTAGATGTCAATGAAGAGGAGATGGCAGCCATCTGATAAAGTAGAGGAAGATCATTTCAAGTATAAGGAACAGAAAATGCAAAGATGCTGAGGTGGGGACAAGCTTATTTAAGCTGAGGGACAAAATAAATAAGATCAGCATGATTGGAGTAACAAAGAGTTGAAGATGAGATGGAAAAGTCAACAGGTGTCCAATTAAGTGGATTTTTGTAGCCCATGGTAGAGTCTGGAGTTTTTACTGGTTGCAGGGGAGACTTTTCAAGATTATAAGTAGGGAAATAGTTCAATTCAATTTTCACGTTAGAAAAAAACCACTAAGGCCAGAGAGTAGCAGAAACTGAAGACAGGGAAGCAATTGCCTCCATCCAGGTGCAAGAAGAAGGGGAACTGGCCTAAGCTGTCGCAGTCATTAAACTAAGGGCGTGAAGAAATTTCTTGTGCATGTGGTTGTGGCTTGTGAGGGAAAAAGTGGGATTTAGACTTCTTTCTACATATTTTGTCTGAGCTACTAAGCAAATATTACTGCCATTAAGGAAGCTGTTGAAAAGTCAGGAGGGATAGGATTCAGGGCTCAATGGAACAGATTGGCTTTCAATTGGCTCATGGACAGTTCGTCCACAACAACATGTGGAAAGTACATAGAATGCATGAGTAGCAATGGAAACAAATTGGGGAAATGGTGAGAAGATGCTGTATTTCCCAACTATTTTATCATTAATTTTTTTCTTTTCTTTTTTCTTCTCTTTTACTAAGTGGGAGGTGGGGAGGCAGAGAGACAGACTCCACATTCACCTCAACCAGGATCCACCCCACAGGCTCACTAGGGGGCAATGCTCTGCCCATCTGAGGCTGCTGCTCCATTGCTCAGCAACTGAGCTATTTTTAGCACCTGAGGCAAGGCCATGGAGCCATCCTCAGTGCCCAGGGCCAACTTGCTCAAACCATTCAAGCCATGGCTATGGAAGGGGAAGAGAGAATGAGAGAGAAAGAAGGGGAAGGGGGAGACATGGAGAAGCAGATGGTCACTTCTATGTGCCCTGACCAGAAATCAAACCTAGGACTTCCACACACCAGGCAGATGCTCTACTGCTGAGCCAAGTGTCCAGGGCCTATTTTTTTCTATGAAGAAACAGGTACAAGCTGAGAGTAAATTGAGGAAAGGAAGTGCTGGAAATTTGAGGGAAGAAAATTTGTGAAATAATCATCTTAAAGAGGGAGAAAATGGAACTTACAGAAATGTATAATACGATTATTCTGAAATGTCAAGAGGTCTGTTTTGATACGTTGTCTTATTTAAAATGAGGCCAGCTAGCATGTTTGTAAATTTTCCAATCATCAGCCCAGTGGGATTACTCTACTGGCATAGAGTAAGTTGGGTTTAACCACGGGTATTAGTTTGCTATTGGTGCTATAACAGACCACAATTTAGATGCTTTAAACACTTGAAAGTATTATCTTACACTGCTGGAAGTCAGAATTCAGAAATGAAGCTCAGTGGGCTGAATTCAAGATGGCAGCATGCTGCATTCCTTTTGGAGACTCTAGAGAAGAATCTATTTCTTCTCCTTTTCCAGCTTCTGGAGCACATTTTTTGCTCATTTCTCCCTTGGATCTTCAAAGCCAGCAATGCTGGTCACGTCCTTCTCATGCTGCCAGTCCTCTGCTTCTCCCTCCTCTGCCTCCTATGTGACCATGCCAGGCCCACCCAGAGAATGCAGGATAATCCCCCACCTCAAGGTCCATGAATTAGCAACATTAATTTCATCTGCAACTTTAATTTCCCTTTGTCATATAGCCTAACATATTTATCACCCTTTGGGAGATTATGTTGTGGACATCTTTAGGGACTCATTATTTTCTCTAATACTATATCAGTCTGCTCTGGCTGCCATAACAAAATATCACAGACTGGGTGGTTTAAATAACAGAAATTTCTTTTCTCACAGCCTGGAGGCTAGAAGTTGGAGATCAGAGTGCCAGCATGATCAGTTTCAGGTGAGAATTCTCTTCCCAGAAGGCTGCCTTCTCCCTGTGTCATGGCAGAAGGCAGACTAGGGTGCTGGGGGGAGATGCTCGCTAGTGTCTCCTCTTATAAGGACACTAATTCTATGAGATCAGGGTTCCTCCCTTATGACCTTATTTAACCTTTTTAACCTCCTTATAGGCCCTTTCTCCAAGTAGAGTTGCACTGGGGGTTAGAGCTTCAACACATGAATTTGGAGGTGACACAAGTCAGTCCAAAGCATACACCATGGTTGGAGATTCACCAACTAGGATGATGAGAAGGAAGGGGACTGAGAAACTTGAGTATTTTGAAGGAATGGTTATAAAGCTAAACCATAGGATTCAAGCTGTAACTAGAGAGCGAGGGTGTGAGAAGGATGATTAGAAGAGAATTTCTGGCATGGAAGGGCCCAAATCAGCAAACTGGAAGAATAGGAGGTGATGGCCAGAGGGCAGGGGGTTTAAAACTAGGATTTCAGATGTTTAGGGTTATTGGAAATGGAAAGGTTTCTGAGTTTTAAAACTGAAGCACCCAAAGAAAGTCATTTTTGTATAAAATAAATCAGGTACCTAGTATTGACCCCAAGGAGATGGTAAGATTCCAGAGTGCTTAACTTTAAAAAAATAATAAGTGCAGTTTATCTACCCTGAAAAGTAAACCCAGTCTTGCCTTATGTCCCTGGCCCCTGCACCTGTTAGAAAGCCCCTCTTCAGCGTCAGCTAGCTGGGGGAAGGGAGAGCAGTGCACAGAGTGGGATTTCTGTTGCCCAGGGAAGCAGAGGCCACAGGACTGATGCAGAAAACTGACACTCTGTGGGATGAGGTAGCCATTCTATTCAGGGACCAGGAAATAGCTTAGAAAATTATGTATAACTGCTTCTACTACAGTGTGGCAGAGTTCTTTGGAATGCCTTCCATAGTACCTAGGGAACATTCTGTATCCAATTTGCTAAGGGTGTCTTCTATTTCAAACTTAAAACTGTTTCATGCTTTATTTTGCAATACAAATATGGGTCATCTCATTGCAGTGCTCATTGAAAGATTTCTCTCTAGAGTACTATGCCCAGAAAGCATTGAATTAGTTCTGCTCTATCAAAACCAGTACAAAATTGTCTGAAAAGTGCACAGTTTTTATGTCACATTATTAAAATATCATTATTTTCTTCCAAGTTCATGCATATAGTACTTTTTCCCAAAGCAGTACAAAATGACAGCTTACTGAAAACAAGAGACCAGATCTGTATGCTCTCTATAATTTGGGGGTGAATATGGGTTGGATGAGAAATCTATTAAGTAAAATTAGAGAATTAATGGAATGGCACATTATGTGTTCTGAGGTTAATGATTAATTAAATATAATTATTGCAACAATATTATTAGAAAATAAGTATTTGCCTATGCCTTTTTGAAGAGAATTCAGAAACACATGTTTGGTTGTTTCCGAATTAATTAGTACACTATACATGTTTTAAACATGTTACTAAAACACTAGACCCACTACATTGTGGAATATGCAAATACAAGTTACAGCTTTCTTATACGTATTTTTACGTGATTATTTCCATGACACTTCTGATAGCTTCATATGTTTCATCCCACATTAGCCCTTTGTTCAAACTCTCATAGACGCTTTTCCTTCTTTCTTTCAATGTTTTCATTTGCTAAGCATGCTGGGAAGCCCAGCTCTTCCTTAGAGACATCTTTGACTATGAGATCCACACACTGCTCACCTCTAACTTCCTTTTGGCCTGGGGTTAGTACCACTGTTCTCAAGTCAAATGGCCTCTTTTGAGTAGTTTTAACATTTAACACTGTTAAGGTCTCAAAGAAAAAATTAAGTCAGATCCCTGCAGAACGTGCCTGGTTCTGGGCACAGTCATGCTGAAACACATATTTTATTTATTGATTTAGTGAATAATAGATGCATGCCTCAACTCCCCACTCCACCTCAGCCCAGCCCGTCACCTGCTCGAGAGTCATTTAGTGATGGCAGTGGTGACAGTGGCAGGGAAATAAAACAATGTATAGACTCTAGGACACAATTACGTATTTGATAAGCAACTTCAATTACATTTGGCAGATTAATTTAAAATAGACTAAGAGCAAAACCACCCAACTCTCCAATAAGCACTCATCTAGCAAGAGGTCATCTAAAAGCATGAATATTCTATAGCATCGGGGTGCATATGTTAATTGTGTCACAATACGGCACCATTTATGAGTCCTCTAAGACATGGGAGCCAGGAGGGTCCAGGGGACTACACTTGGCTGAGTTGGGAGGAGTGCTGTGCTACCGCGCGACAGTCAGTGCACATGAGAAGCGGCTCTGTTGAGGCTGGCCACGGATTTTCACAACGAAGGTTTGTTTAATCCCTGGCCCCAAAGCAGGTAGGTGGAGGCGAGCTTCCTCAATATCAGAATTGGCTCCTGAATCAGAATTGGAATCAGAGTGGTTCTACAGGTAGAGCCTCTAGAGAATTTCACTCTGAATAAAGCAAGGGGGGATCAAATGGTCGGCAGTTTTGTCTGTTGGTGTGAAAAAGCGATACGTACATATATACAAACCTTCCACTAAAGTTCACCTTCCACTAAACTTCTAATAAATGCAAGAATTATTTCTATTAGGAGAAAAGTAGAGGAATGCTGTACACATTTTTTAGCAGCTTTATTGAAGTATAATTGACAGAGTAAATTTCACATATTTTAAGTGTACAATTTGGTAAGTTTCAACATGTTTGTAACTGTGAAACCATTACCACAATCAAGACAAGAACATGTACGTCACCCTCACCCACCCCCCAAAAAAAGTCCTTGTGCTTCTTTGTAATTTCTTTATGCCAGCTATTGATTTATTTCCTCTCAGCTCCAAAAAGCAGCTTTCCAAAGGCAGTTTTCCATATATATGTGGGTTTATAAATAGCACTCTTTTTGCCTGCTTTATGAAAATAGACCTGGGCCACTTAATTTTTTTTCCTTTGCAGCTGGCACTGTTAAACTTTGTCAGTAGAGGGCACTGGAGAGAGATCACAGGAGGGAAGGGTTTTGCTCTGCGTTCTGGTGCATTTACGGGGTGGGCTCCTGCAGCCAGTGCCCAGCAGCCAGCAGCAACAAGGAGCCAGAAGCTGCAGCAGCACTCCTTCAGACACTTAGCCGTGTGCCTCCAGTGAGACACTTTCCGCGAACAGCTCTCACTGCGTGCTGGAGAATGGGATGGATCCTAGGTTGCAACACCATTGCACCATAACTCAGTTATCCAGTGAGCCAAAGCTAGATGTACCCTCTCCAGCAAGGTCTACATAAAGAGGGGAGGTGACAGTGGGCCTTTCTCTCAGATGCTCTATCTCAGTATTCAATGTGATAGTTGCTCCTTATATCTGCTATTTCTATAGTGTTCTCTCTATATTTTACCAGATAATCCCTAGTTACTCCATTCTTCTGTATATTCAACTGTCTCTGTTTAAATTACTGTATTGTTTCATTATTCTGGCTGGACCCAGACTATCCATCAACATAAATGTACACTCCTATATATCTATGTATGTGTGTATCTATACACCTTTCTAATCATTCCTTTTTGTTGCTCCTCTCTCCCCACAGGCAAACAATGATCTGATTTCTGTCACTACAGATTAGAATGCATTTTCTAGAATTTTATATAGATGAAACCCAAAGATTTTCTCTTACGTTTTTTTCCATATAGGTTTTAGAATTTAGGGCTATATATTAGGTCTATGATTCATTTTGAGTTAATACGTGTATATAGAGCAAGATATGGACCCAAGTTCTTTTTTGACATATATATATGCAGTTGTTCCAACACCACTTATTAAAACTAATTGCCTTTCTATCATTGTCACAAAACAGTTTTTAAAAGCATTTGTACATATATAATATATATATTTCTGAACTCTTCTGTTCCATTGACCTGGTTGCCCATCCTTACAACAATGCCACATTTTATTAATTAATATAGTTTTATAATAAGTCTTGAAATCAGGTAGTATTAGTCCAACTCTGTTATTTTTCAAATTTGCTTTGATTATAGGTCTTATGAAATTCCATATGAAATTTAGAACCTCTTGGCAATTTCTCCAAAAATGAATTGTACTGAAGTTTCAATTGCAATTATATTTATAAATCAATTTAAGGAGAATTGGTAGCTTGACAATATTGGGTTTTACAACCCATGAACAAGGTGTATCCTTCTATTTATTGTTGGGTCTTCTTTACTTTGTCTCAGAAATGTTTTGTAATTTGGGGGGTACTGGTTTGCATATCTTTTGTCATATTTAGTTCCTAAATATATCATGTTTATGCCAATGTAATGACGTTTAATTTCATAATAATCATTGCTAATATGCAGAAATACAGTACATTTCTATATATTTAACTTGTATTTTGCAGCCTTACTAACCTCACTTTTCTAGTAGCATTTATATTAATTCCATCAGTCTTTCCCTATAGATAATCATGTTGCCTGTGAATCAAGACAGTTTTATCACTACGGTTTCCATTTCTCTTTTCTTTTTCTTGCCTCAATGGGATGGCTAGAATTTCCAATACAATAATCAAGTAGTGAAAACTGACCTCCTTGTCTTGTTCTTGATTTTAGGGATAAAAACATTACCTTTCATCATTAAGTATGATAATGTAGGTTTTTCTATAGATGAAGTTTAGCAGATTGAGAAGACACCCTTTTTTCTCATTTGCTGAGGCTTTCATCAGAAATAGACGTTGGATTTTGTCAAATGCTTCATGGCATTTGAGGTGATCCTATGTGTTTTAGTTTGTTTTGTTTTAGTTTATTCCTATGGTGAGCTACATTATTTGATTTTCAAATATTAAACCAATATTACATTCTTAGGGTAAACCCAAGTTGGTTATGATATATATATTTTGTTTCTTTATTTTTCTTCTCAAAAGGCAGGAATTAAAACCCATGGGAAGAAAAAACACAGCCTGGAAAATACATGTTTCCTTCTTAACTTTTTACTCAGTTTTAGTCAGTAATTTGGGCATTGGGGAAGACAATAAACTATTTTTGTTTCCCATTACTTCACAATAAGTTCAAATAATAGTTCTTTTTTTTGTAATTTTTGAGATATGTTTAATGGAATTATTTTTAATATGCCATCTGCTGGGTTTTTTTCTTAATTATAGCACCAGTAACAGAACTAAGATTTGGTAAAAAACATAACAATCTTACAGAATTTATATCTTGGTAACTTTTCTCCAACAGAAATAATTTTCAAGTAGCCTTTGTT
This sequence comes from Saccopteryx bilineata, assembly GCF_036850765.1. Classification (NCBI taxonomy): domain Eukaryota; kingdom Metazoa; phylum Chordata; class Mammalia; order Chiroptera; family Emballonuridae; genus Saccopteryx; species Saccopteryx bilineata. The sequence goes on along the minus strand of NC_089501.1, from coordinate 10,946,260 downwards.
CATTAATTATTTTCTAGGAACATATGTTTGCATGCTTTCTCAAAACCTTGTTCTCATTTTGAACATTTACATTGTACCTGACATTTCATAATTACCATGAACAAGTGAATTCAGAGTTTTTGTTTATTTGTTTGTTTTTTGGGGCAGAGACAGAGAGATGGACAGATAGGGACAGACAGACAGGAAGGGAGAGAGATGAGAAACATCAATTCTTCATTGTGGTTCCTTAGTTGTACATTGATTGATTTCTCATATGTGCCTTGACCCAGGGGGTAGAGGGTTACAGCAGACCGAGTGACCCCTTGCTTGAGCCAGCAACCTTGGGCTCAAGCTGGTGAGCCTCACTCAAACCAGATGAGCCCACGCTCAAGCTGGCGTGCTCAAGCTGGCGACCTCGGGGTCTCAAATCTGGGTCCTCCACATCCCAGTCCGACGCTCTATCCACTGCACCTGGTCAGGCAAGTGAATTTAGTTTTATTCAGGTATATGCTTCATCCCTAAACTAGCAAGGAATTTTTGTCAAAAGTAAAGTTTCAATTTCATTCTAAATATTATTCCATACTATCTGGATATCTCTTCTAGGCAGACATTTTATCTGGAGTTGTCACAAATCAGGACACCACTTTTATGAACTGTACAAAAGAGGTATTTATAGATAATATGTTAAAAACATGGATATATGACCTTATGTGTAGTTTTTACTGTACTTTTATTTATAGAAAAATACAAATAAAACATTAGGAGTGGGAATGGTATGTATCTTTTATGTGAGTCTTTTTGTTTATTCAATTCAAGGAATGTTTAAGGAATGCCAATTGACAGCGTTTTTTTGTTAATAGTATTCCTTAATTTGTTCTCTCTCTCCTAAATGGTGGCATTTTATCATTTCATCTGATAGACCTATTTTAACAGAGAGATGGGTACTCTTACATTAGTCATATGATGGATGATAATGTAATTTATTTAATTCAAGTAGAGACAGTGCTTGCATTTCTGGGAATCCTATTATCCTTAAAATTTTGTTCTATTTTTTTCTTCTTTTAATGAAACTACCTCCTTAGCTTCATTATAAGTGTTAGTGTTTTCCCACAAACAATATAATATCTACTTATATTGCCTAAATACCCCAAGTCAAGAAAACTTATACTGACAAGTTAAATTGATTTAAGTTCAGATAAAAAATATAAGTGCCATAAGGAGTCATATCCATCTGTGAAAGAACACAAGTGAAACTTATTTCATGAATCTGTATCTTAGGCAATGTTAATTTGATCTTAATCAAATACTTAATTAAATACTTAATCAAGTATTTTTTGAGACAAAAAAAAATTCTCAAAATATTCTAATTATAGGCCCTGGCCGGTTGGCTCAGTGGTAGAGAGTTGGCCCGGCATATTAGATGTGCCAGGTTTGATTCCCGGTCAGAGCACACAGGAGAAGTAGCCATCTGCTTCTCCACTCCTCCCTCCCCCCTTCTCTCTCTCTCTCTTCCTCTCCCGCAGCCATGGCTCGATTGGTTAGAGTGCCTTGGCTGGGTGCTGAGCATATGGCTCCATGGAGCCTCTGCCTCAGGCACTAAAAACAGCTCGGTTGCGAGCATGGCCCCAGACAGGGGTTGCCAGGTGGATCCCAGTAGAGGCACATGTGGGAGTCTGTTACTCTATCTTCCCTCCTTTCACTTGGAAAAGAATATATATATTTATTTATATATATATTGTATATATATTCATATATATATTTATATATATATATTCCAATTATATTACATGAAATGTGTCCATATAAAGGAGACATATGCATTATTGTATAGAAACATTTACTGACCTAGAAAACTATGTGAGCTGTTCATGAACTTAAAACCTGATCAGCTAGTTATCACAATAAATATGGAGTGTTCATCCTAAGGAAAATAGTGACTATCACAACTAAAAGAAAAAGAAGTCTGCACTTTTCACAAACTTAATTCTTAAAAATTATTTCTAAGTTGACAGCAGTATTTTTCCACAGGAGAGAAATATTATTGTGATTATATTTCCTGATCAAATAATTGTAAATACAAAATATAATCAATATTATATCACAATAGCAAAGATGCAAATGTAACCTTTGATCGTATAAAATAGTAAAATTATGCTGCCCTTTGTATAAAATAGATTAATTACTAATCACTCAAGGAACTGAAAGTCATACCTCACAATACCACTCTACCATGTGTTGACCTAAAGTTGAAATGTGCTTTAGTTAAAATTTTACTAAAATGTTTTTGGTGTAGAATTTAGGGGGACTCTTGAGGGACCATGTGGCGTTTTTAACTCTCCTAAAGTTATCCATTGACATCTGAGCTGCTGCTTTCTTTTTCTAATGTTTTTCCCCTGTACTAAGCAAAGGTTTTCATTCACAATTACTCTGTTGACCTTAAAATCACCTCAACATAATGTAGCCACTGTTCACTGTTATGAGAGTTGTTCACACTTAACTAGGAGGCATTTAAAAAAAAATCACAGGGTCATTAGCACAGGTTTTTGTTTTGGGGGTTCTTTTTCTATGGATCTTTGAAAGTGCTCTTAGAAATTGTGACGATGGAGCCCACTTGTTGAAAATCTGTCAGAGTTTTATGTGAATGGATAAAGAATGACAAAAACTGAGGTTTTAATTAAGACTGAGTTGAGGAGGAGGATACCCTGAGCCACACAAATGGATCTTGTAGCATAGCCTTGATCTTGGATAACTTGGAACAACCTGTTGTCATCGTTTTTGTTTTGTTTTGTTTTGTTTTGCATTTGGTCCCACATCTTAGTTATTCAAAATTGATGAAGGGTAAAAAAAAAGTCAGGTCAGCCTTTGGGGAAGTTATATTAACTCTGCAAGACTATCCCCTGCATATTTCATGCCTAACAGCCAAACAAAAACAAGTGAAGTGTCAGAATAACATCAGCTCTAAGCAGCACCAAGAGAGGCTGTGAAGATAAGGTTAACTGTAGGATTCTCCAGGGTTCAAGAGACTCCAGGAAACTAGGAACAGACCTAGAAACAGCCCATATGGAAAAGCACATGTAAAATGGCTATAGTAAAATGACTCAATGTATCAGGCACCACTGACTTAAACACTTACTGATGTCCAGAAAAGTAGATGATGAGTGTGGATTTCTATCTCTCCCAGATGTTACATTAACTTTTAGTCAATGGAGGTGAAAGGGAAGTAGTGCCTGTTTGTCTGGAAATCCGAATGCACGTAGTTTTCTAGCCGTTAGTATTTTTTTTCCCAAATATACCACACAGACTTAAGTACCAGAGGAACTGCTTCAGTTCCAAACTCTGTCACTTGCTTGTCATTAAATTTTTATTTTTATAACCTATAATAATCTCTATGGTTTAATCATTTTTAAAATGAAAGTCAAATGTTTCTCCCCTTTGAATCTCAGAATTGTTTTAAATATTAAGAAGGATATGATAGGTTGGAGAGCTCTGCAAATTACAGCTCTAGACAAGATGTTAAGAATGTATTTTAAACAGGGGGGAGGGTGTAGTGGGGAGGGGAGCAAGGGGGATGTGGTGGGGAACACAGGAGAGGGGGGAGGTATTCGGGGGGACACTAGAATCTATGTACACCCAATAAATTAAAATTAAATTAAATTTAAAAAAAGTTTTTTTAAAGAATGTATTTTAAAAAGAAAATAATAGTTACTTTTCATAAAACGGTGCTGTTTGTGTTGACATGCAATGAGTGTGTTTGGTTTTTTATTTTAATAAATGTTTAAAATAAATATTTTTTAATGTTTTTACTTTTAACATCTGAAAGGGTAAAGATAGAGAAATATAATCCACATAAACAAAACAACACAAAAAAAGAAACATAGTCAACCAATAAGTAATGAATTGCTGTTTTCTGTAGTCAGCAGGGGTGTGTGTGGGGTGTGGTTCTCAAGCAGGGCCATGTGCAGTAACCTTCCATGGTCACTCCATAGCCTTCTGCCACCTACACTATTATTTACTTAATATTTTTCCATAAATCAACTCACCTTTTTTTTCCATTTGTGTCTACTCAACTTTCATCCCCAGAAAGTAATATTCATGAAATCAGAGGTTGGTATGCTTCTTACATAATTGCAATCCATATTAAAGTAAACTCATACCTTTAAAAAAATTACAGAATTCTATACATCATGCTTTAGTAAACATTGCTAGAGAAGAAGGTCTTAAAATCCAGGCAAGTAGTTGAAACTGTACAGAATAAGAAATGGGAGCCATCAAAGGTTTTGATAATGGTTATTTGATGCTTTTTCATATAGAATCACTCTCTTCCTACGAAGTGCAGCATTGATTTTTAAGTTAAGGTGAATGAAAATTGTGTTTAGAATTGTTTTATAAAAACCAAAGTAATCTGGAAGTGTGGAGTCGCAAGAAAAATTTTATTTGGGGTTTTCTCTTGGTCCAGCCACTTGTGTTCCCCAGAGGAAGGGCACGCTGGAACCCTGCAGTGCAAAAGGGCAGTCCTCTCTGTAATCTGTGTTTATGACACCAGATTTTAACCTGCTCACAGAGCCTTCGCCATAGCTCTCAACAAGTTGACATTATGCTGTAATTTTAGTGATAAAGTTTGAAATAAGATTATATTGTATGATTTTTGAACACAGCATTCAGTAGTCAATATCCAATAAACTGATCATTCTAAAAGGGGACAGTGACCATGTAAACCCTTCAGGCCAGAGTGCCTAATAGTTGTTCCTAGGGTATAATTACTGCCATCAAAGTTGATTTTCACCTTTCAGATTACCCTCTCCATTGCTTCAAGATTCTTCCTGGGCACTTAAGGCATAGGGGACCCATCGTGATCATGTTCAAAACATCTGGAACACCAGTCCTTGTGCTCTGGGGTGGGGGTGGGGAGACAGAGCGGCAAGCACCTCCAGACCTACAGATCTCCCACTTCAGCACTGAATGTAGATGTTCCAGAACCAGCTTATGTTCCAGGAATACCAAAGATCTGAGGTAGAAGGGGCTATGTGCAACTAACTTAGAGTGCTATTCTAAGCCAGGAGTATGCTAACATATACCAGAGTGGTTATGGAAATGTAGAGGAACTGCTACAGTAAATACAGTCTTTCTCACTAAAGTGATTTTGGACCCTTTGCTATATACCCATAGGCAGTATAAATCACCAAGGTGGACACTATATATGCATCATCCCTCAAACTGAATGTACCCCATAGTCCTTTTTTAGGGAGTATCTGAGGATACTAGTATCCTAAGGGAGCACTGATCTAAAAATATACCATTGCCATTTGGGGATAATAAAAATATAATGCAATATAGTAGGTTACCTTTCCATAGTTTCGTGCTTTGGAACTGTCCTAGATAAATATGTTGTAAACCTTTGTGAGTCTCTGCTTATTCAGCTTAATAACCTCTCTGTGGCTTCTGAATAATGTAAGAAGTTGATTCATTATGGAGAAATCTGAGGAGCTGCAATAATGAAGTAGATATTACATTTAGGTGAGACTGCCAATACTGCAGAGGTTGTCAATGTCACATAGCATCAGACCTAACTGAATTTTCATGCTAGCTTAAAAAAAAAGGAAGAAAATGTATTCACTTTCAAAAGTTAAAGAAACACTTTGCCAATTGCTAGTGACCCAGAATGTGACTTTTAGTTAATAGAAAGGCACAGATTAATTGTTCTCCATTCAAATGCCATGGCTCTTAGTTAGCAATTTTCCATAAATCTTATTTGCCATCCTGTCTGTGAGACCCTACCTACAAAATGATGAGGCAACTATTTGTAATGACTGTCTGGCATGGTGTCAACTTTGGAAACCATATACTATATATGTTTTAGAACTAAATATTTCTTCTTCCCATTGACTCTTGACCCCCTTAGAGCAACTGTCACCTCCTTCAAACACTTCCACTAAGTAAAAAGTCAACTGGCTGTAAGTGGAGATGAAGAAAATGTCATGTGATTAATGCTGCAGTTTAGGCTGTTGTGATTAGTCACAGGAAAAAACGTGAAACTTCCTCTCCAAGAAACATGGTACGTTAACGTCAAATGCCTGCCTGAAGCCCAGTAGGAAGAAATAGTTGGGCAGTGTTAAAAGCTGCCTATTGATCTGTGCCCTCCCTGAAAACCATGCGCTGATGTAAATGAAAATGTGTCAAGAGTTGGTATTGATTTTTTTTTAAATCACACCATCTCTGGGGAAATACTGCTAGCCATACTACTGCTCTTGTCTATGAGTGAAATAAAGTTCCTTTCCACAAGACTACACATGTCCAGACATCAAATTTTCCTCTTGAACTGAGGAATGGTAGGATGTTGTTCCATCAACCGCAACCTCTGCTAGGAGAAATTGGCCCAGAGTTCCTACGTCCAGGAATAAAATGAAAAAGAGAACGGAAAGTTTAAGAGAAATGTCTATGTGGGAATGGGTGTGGATCCGTGCACACCTACCTACCCACCAGCCTGTCTGTATGTGGCTCAAAGCACACATATGCTTCAGCTAGAAATTTTCACCCCATCTGTCCTCAAATAAATCATTTTCAGAAGGATACGTTTATTTTAGAAAATTCTGTCCAAAGACAGCCATAATATAGGATAGAAAGTGAATTATATTAGGCTATGAGCCATGAAGTTGGAGCCTTTCTTGTACAGTCTGTAGAAAAGCTAGCCATATTTTTCCCTCTTAGGTGTAATTTCCTGAGCTGTGCTTTATTCATAGACTGCAGTGCTTGTAAATATTGTTGAACAATATAAGAAAAGGCCAAGAGTCATAATAATCACGCAGCTTTGGGTCAAATCTGTGGGGGTTTGAGCTACCTAGGTAAGTCCAGGCTTCATGATTTAGCTGGGAGAAGGCAATTAGAATGAAAAATAATATGGAAGAGGAAAGAGGTCATCACCTGCCAATATATGTGGATTATCTGGAATCAACTATTGGGATTAGAGAAAACCCTAATAAACTGACTAGGGAAAGGGTCATTCTTGACCTTTCATAAACTATCCATGGTATAGTTTGTGATTTAGAGTTAGAGATCTAACTCCATTTAGTTTGATTCATTTGCCTTAGGCACAGACACATGATAAAAAAAATCAAAAATTAAAAAAAAAAGCTCTACATTGCAAATTGATTCACTTTTGTTGATTCCATTGTGATTTTTGAGAATTTCTAGATTTTATTATCTGTGTACTTTTCCCTCAAGAGTAAAAGAAAAACAATGCTCAGAGATAGACCTCAAGGAATGGAAAATATAATGAGATAATTCCATACCGAACATCCTGCATTAAAATTAAGGACTATGTAGCAAAAAACTTGCAGAAGAAGCCCATTCCTGTGCTAGTCACAAATGAGGTGACAAATGATCTAAGTAGATGAACCTTTTCAATTTAGGGCTGCTGTCTTAAAACAGTTAGTCCATCTGTAGTTCCTAAAACAGGTGTAGCTGGCTGGACCTGCTCTTTGATAACAAACTGAGCCTCCGACAATCCCTGAAAGAGCCTACCAGAGCAGGTGTTCCCACAGCCTTGCAAAACCAGTACAGACCCAGAGATCTTGGCCTTTGATAGTTCTAGACCAACTCTTGACTGTACTGCCTTCTGCCACTTGTATTGTTGTATTGTTATTTAACTTTGATATATTTTTAAGTATCTGCAACAGAATAGGGAGCTTAGTAAAGACACAGGTCATGCCTTATAGTTCATTTTGCTAACAATGCATAATTTTTAAGTGCTCAAGGAAAAAAATCTACAAATATACATATGCATACACATGTGTACATACATTTATTTAAATATATATTTATATAAGATGAGCTAGCCATTCCTATGACATTAAATCACTTAGCTACTATTTATGCTGAAATTTAAGAAAAAATACATACCATCAGCCTTATGCAGTTATGCATTCTAGGATAAGCTCAAATCATCTTAAAAAATATTATTCAGAATGAAAAATGCTTTTTCTTTCTTCTGGTACTTTATATAGCTGCTTAATATATACATTCATTAAGTAATTTCTATTTGCCTTTCTCACGTGCTCAGGAACATAAATATCATTTTCAAATACATATACTTGAGAGAATGAGATAAAATTATTTGAGAGTAGCCATAAAGTCTGGAAACAGATAAAATTAATTTATCATATATATGCAATAGAATATCAATAATATTATTCATTATATATTTGCCTGAGTGGCATTCAGTATTTTCAAATATATTGTCTAACTGTACATTTAACAAACTAATTGATCTTCTGATTTTGACTTCAGTTATTAAACTGAAGGTTTTTGTTTGGTTTGGTTTTAAGTTTTAAGGAAAAGATTTTAGCAAAAAAATTGTCACAGCCCAAAACTTTTAGGTTAGACAAAAGATCATAATAACTTTACCATAATACTGTAAATGTTTTAGTATGTTCTTTACTTGCTTAGTAAAGTCTGAGTTAAAAAACATTTAATTCCCATCCTTTCCTTTCAAAAGCTGTCTTTGCTTTTTCAAGTCCTAGAAAAAGGGGCAAACAAGTAAATGTCTATACACAAGCCACATAGTTATCTTTTATTTGTAGAAAAGAAATAGAAAAAATAATACACATAAATAAGAATGAATTATTTGCTAGTCCACAAAATTTTGTCACTACTTTATTTCTCATTTGATGATTAAATTAATTAAAAATCCATACTTAAAATTTTTAATGGGGAATTAAAAGTATGAGATGGGACACAAAAAAATGAGAATGTATACTATACTCTGATAAAAAAGGAAGTAAAGCTAAATTCCAATATTTCCTTTCCTAGTAATAATGTTATTTGTCATAAATATGATTTACTATTACTGGAGCAACTTTTAAAATAAGTTTTGCACTTTGCATGCCTTAAAATAATAAATTAAAAACATCCTAAAAATAACAATTACTTTTCTTCTTCAGCACATCTACACAGCATCGAGCCTTTCATAGATAGATTCCTTTAACTAGAAATACATTCGTATTTAGAATTTAAAGTTTTATTCTGAATATTCTTTTTATATTTAAACAATATCATATATGTAAATATTTATTTCATATTAATAAATAGTGATCTCTTAATATAACAAAATAATTCAGGTGGTAAAATTTCAATATTTTTGTTTTGTATTACTCAGGAAGAAAAGTAATCACAAACTAAATGAAGTTTTTTTTTTCTTTACTTTTATTACACCGAAGAAATTGAGTTCAGTGAAGCACATTATGCCTTTCTCAATCGGGTGCATATTTGCATTTGCATTGCTAAGTTATTTACCATAAATACATTTTTAACTCTAGCAAACCTTAAAATAATAAAGTTCCATTTTCAAGCTTTAAACAAACATGCAAATGTTAATGTTACTATAGAGTATACTTTAAATTACAGAGCATTTTTATTCATTATTCTATTACCCCTGCAATGATAGTCAGGTCTCCCAATTGTAGAATATTAGGGAGCCCCCTAGTGGCACCTGTATTCCTAGTAAATTTCCAAATTAAGAGTAAAGTTAGTTCTTTTCCTTACTAACTACTTGGACCAGTTTGGGGTTCCTAAAGATATTTTGATGACTTTTCTCCCCCAGTTTTTAAATCCAGTTGAACTTCCTTTCATGTCCTATATATGATATTTTGCATTTCTGGCATCAAAAATATAATAATCATAGTTACCATCTTCAGTACTGTAATTCAAATGGCCAATTGCAAAAATCTTTCATTCTTTCTCATTTTGTGACCTTCTCACTTATCTCAAAAACCATTTGGAAATTCACTGTGAAAAACATTTTCATTGGAAATAAAATTCCCATATTAAACTGTAAAAACACACATCTTCACAAATAAATGTTAGCTTTAATATTATTGTTGTACAGAGACATATCTTTATTATACTCTCATTTGGACAAAGAAAAAAATATACAAAGTGACACCTAGACTACATTATTTATGAGGCAGCTATACATGTTTAAAACTTACTAATGTTACTATTAGTTACAGTGAAGATTTGATGATGAGCTGAAGAATGATGTCTCTTGTATAAAGTGAGCAATTTCAAGTAGTTCTGGATGCTTTTCCAACAGGACCCCCCCCTCCCGAAGCTTATAAAGGGTGAGGTGGAGTCAGTCTAAAAACTGATGGAGAAAAGCGTTCATCACAGTGAGAATTTCAACATAAATACAAAGATGAAAACAGCATGAATTTACCCTGAAAACTATACTAGAAACTATCAAATCATTGAAACTCGGAGAAGTGGGAGCAGAGGCAGTGGACCCAGAGATGTGGCAGGACCAGCCAGAGTATGGAAGGCTTTGGGGGCTACACTAAGGGGTTTCCATTTATCCTGAACACCAGCTGGAAGGTTGTAAGTCAGATTTGTGTTTTCAGAAATGAGTCTGACAATGGGATAGAGGACAAATTTAAGGAGGAATAAGATCCAAATGAGAGAGCGTATTTGGCCCAAGCAGGAAATGATGAGAGTTGGTAAACAAGTTGTAAAAGTGTCTCTGTAGCAGAGGTCATTTCTGGGCCACCAGTGGCCCTAGGCAACAGTAGAATTAACTGGGGTTGGAGTAAGTTCCTGGTCCCTCTTGCCTCAGCTCAGCATCCCATCAGTTTTGTTTCTGGTTATTTAGCCTTTGCCCTTGGCAATACTACTGTCTCCTTCACCCTCTCTGAACATGAGCTGATGTGAGCATCTCTCACAGCCTTTGGCCCTGAAGAAAGGCACAGAGTTGTGTAGTCTGAATATCACTACTTTAGAGGGCATGAAGCGTGGAAAAGAAGAATGGGGTAGGACATAGGATCACCGACTGTGCAGAATGATTAGATGTTGGGCATAGGGGTGAGAAAATGCCCACAATGACTCCTAGGCCTCCAGCGTGGTGTCTGGGAAGGTGGAAGCACTAATCACTGGTTTATAGATCCAATAAGCAAGCAAGAGCGAAAGTGAATTGTATTCTTTTCTAAGCTGTGTAACAAATTCCCACAGACTTAGCAGCTTAAAACAACAGACATTTTATTATCTCATCATTCCTTTGGATCAGAGCCTGAGCATGGCTTCACCAGGTTTTCTGCTTTAGGGTCTCCCAAGGCTGCAGTCAGGTGTCAGCCAGAGCTTGGTTCTCAGCAGGAGGCTCGGCCAGGAAGGGCATGCTCCCTTGCTCACGTGGCTGTTGCCAGCATTCATCTTCTTACAGCTGTGAATTCATGGCAGCTTCCTTCTTTAAAGCCAGCAACAAAGACTCTAGGGCAAGCTTGCTAGCAAGACGGATTTGTATATAATGTAATACAGTGTGTCCGTAAAGTCATGGTGCACTTTTGACCCGTCACAGGAAAGCAACAAAAGACGATAAAAATGTGAAATCTGCACCAAATAAAAGGAAAACTCTCCCAGTTTCATACCTATTCAGTGCAGTTTGATGTGGGCCCACACATAGATTTTTTAGGGCTCCTTGGGTAGCTATCCCGTATAGCCTCTACAGACTCATCACTGATTGATGGCCTACCAGAACAGGGTTTCTCCACCAAACTGCCTTTTTCCTTCAACTGCTTATCCTACCGAGTAATGTTATTCCTATGTGGTGGTGCTTCGTTATAAACACGCCGATATTCAAGTTGCACTTTGGTTATGGATTCGAATTTAGCAAGCCACAGAACACACTGAACTTTCCTCTGTACCGTCCACATCTCGACTGGCATGGTCGTGAGCTGCTCCGCTGTATACATGGTGTTACATCATCATCTGCGCATGCGCACATGCTGCCACATCATCCTACAGAAACTGGGAGGGTTTTCCTTTTATTTGGTGTAGATTTCACATTTCTATCATCTTTTGTTGCTTTCCTGGGACCGGTCAAAAGTGCGCCATGACTTTATGGACACACTGTACAATCACTATTATCTTTGCCATATTCTAGTAGCTACAAGCAAGTCAAAGGTCCCACCTATAAAAGGAAGATTATACAAGGGCATGAAGACTAGAGCTAGGGATCATGGGAGCCACCTAACTGTCCAATATATGTGTCATTTTTAATAGTGTTTTAAATGTGAAAGTTCTGGTGTCGCCTGACCAGGCAGTGGTGCAGTGGATAGAGCGTTGGACTGGGATGTGGAGGACCCAGGTTTGAGATCCCGAGGTCACCAGCTTGAGCACGGGCTTATCTGGTTTGAGCAAGGCTAACTTGAGTCCAAAGGTTGCTGGTTTGAGCAAGGGGTCACTCTGTCTGCTGTAGCCCCCAGGTCAAGGCACATATGAGAAATCAATCAATGAACAACTAAGGAACCGCAATGAAGAATTGATGTTTCTCATCTCTCTTCCTTCCTGTCTGTCCCTATCTGTCCCTCTCTCTGACTCTCTCTGTCTCTGCCACAAAAAAAAAAAAAAAAGAAAGAAAGTTCTGGGTGTCTTTACTTCTGTCAATTCAAGGCAAATCCATTATACTATAATTTGACTATCATTGCACTAGTTTAGGATTATTAGAATAAAAATATTTGTCCTGAAAATATGAGAAGAGAAAAAAAAGAGTAATTTCATTCTCTCTGATCTTGAACATCCCTTCAGGAAAGATTATAGTGTATACTTTTTATAAAAATTTGTTCTTCAGAGTCTCATATGCCTCTGAGAAATCTCAGTTCATAGTTTGGAAACTATGAAAGAGCAAAATCCAAGCATACTTCATACTAAGTGACATTATAATAACATTGTGTTTTTGCTAGTTGCTTTCTTGTCTATATGAGATTTGACTTGATATGAATAATTAATGAACAATTGAAATGATTTGAAATCCTTTCCTTGGACACCTCTTCTTGACCTTCCCCGAAGAAACTAAGATTTTTTTTGAAAACTACAGACAATCCTAAAATGTCATATATTATATCCACTCTTATTCCAAATCCTAATGACCCTTTCTTCAAAATATCTGCTCTACTCATTGTTTTTTTCTCCATTTATACAACCCCCGATCCTCTGGCAAGCTGTTCCTGCCTGTGTCTGAATACATCAGCGTCTGTGCTCTGCCTGATGTTCTTACTCCAGTATTTCCTCACCACTCTATTAGTGCTATTCAAAACTAAAGTTTTCTTCAACATAAACAGTTTTTAACAAGCAGATTCTTTTTGTCAATCATTTATGCTTCCTTTCTGTTTCTTATATTTCCATCTACACACCATCCATGTCTGGTATTTTAGGTCTAGAGTCTAAAATATCTTCCATTCAACCTTACTTTCATTCATTAATACAAATTATCCCCCCCCTTCAAATAGTCCCCTCCTGTCTGCTACACAAGACAATCTGTTTCTGTTTCCTTATCTCTGTTTATATTGTACCCTCAGCTTGGATTATCCATGCCCTGTCATCATGCATGCTCTAAGTCACACTGAATGGACACTTGCAAGACGGTGAGCCCAGGTAAAAAGGGAGGGGAAACAAGATGTATACATCAGAAAAGGAAAAAGACAAGATGTACCCAAAACAGAATTCAGATGGTAAGGGACATGGCAAAGACAGAAGATTGGAAGAGGGTGGACAAAATGAGTGGTAATGTTATCATATCCTAGAATACAAAACCAATCCTCAGAGTCAACCCAACTTGGTTAGTCCAAACATATGTAAATATCAAGAGCTGAGATAAGCAGAGAACAGCAGACAAAAGGCATCCAAGGAAACAAAATCCCAAAGGGCAGGTGAGGTATGAGTTTACACTTGATTTTTCCAGGCTCTATAGGGATGGGCAAGCAAAGAGAGAAGGCAAGTGCAGTCACCAGAAACAGCTTGATAATAGAGGCAGTATTGAGGCTGGGCCCCAGGATCTCCGATCCATGCAGCACAGTGCTTGCAGAGGATCATGGTTTTTAAAACCAGTCAGTTCTGTGTTCAAATTCCTCTTCAACCATTTGTTAGCTCTGTGACGTTTTGGGACTAGACATTAAACTTCTCCAAGTTTACTTTTCTGTAAAATGTGGATAATCATACAAATCTCATGGTAATATAAGGATTAAATATGCTGACATATATATGAAATACCTGACACCTAGCAAGTATACAGATATTTATTAATTTTATCATTTTATTATTTTCATTTTTCATCTGCTAAAACCAGAATGGCGACCAAATTATATCTTAGATCTCATGACGTTCTCTGAGCTCTTCTGATGTGTAGAGCCTGCCCCATACATTGCACCATTCACCACAAAATATTCTGTGGGTTTGTAAACTTTCAGGTTATTTAAGCTAATTTCCTCAATGATAATATGAACTTCTTGAGCTTCCCATGGCTGAGCTCAACATAAAGACTCAGCCAGGCCTGACCTATGGTGGCACAGTGGATAAAGGATTGACTGGGAACACTGAGGTCACTGGTTTGAAACCCTGGGCTTGCCGCCTGGTCAAGGCACTTATGGGAGTTGATGCTTCCATCTCCCTACACCTTCTTTCTTTCTCCCTCTCTCTCTCTCCTCTCTAAAATGAATAAATTTAAAAATACATTTAAAAAAAAAACTTTAAAAACTCAGCCAGCACTTGGTATTATTATATGTATTTCAAGGTCCCACTTCATTCACTCATTCATTCATTCAATCAATCAATCAATCAATCAATAAATATTTACTGAGTACCCATTATGTTACGTACTGGAGATATAACAGCAAAGAACAAAAGCATGGCTTCCTGGAGCAAGGCATGGATTATACCACTATATTAACAGTGTTGTGAATCTTAAAAATGGAAAGACCTTCACTGTCTATTCTTTCACCTATTAAATCATTGTTACCTTAGAAAACAAAGAAGAAAGCTTAGAATGGTTTTAGCTCAGTAAGAATTTGGAAGTGATTTTGACATCTGCCATATCACTATGAAACTGAGCCCACTCCTCTCCGAGAAACTTTACAACAACTGTGCATGATGAAACCTCCTGCATGCCTTTACCAGAAAACAGACAGGAGTTCTCTGTGGCTGCAGTGCTCTGGCCTCATCACCTCTTCACCAGTGTTGAGGGGAAATAAATCTGTCATAGACAGAAACAGAGGTAATTCAGAAAAAATGCAAAAGCCTTTCCTATTTTCTTTGCTGGGAAAGGCCAAGATGGCAGCCTTCTCTGATGGTCATTCCAGACCATTGCTGAGTACACTCGAAAAGATACATCTAAGCATTTAGATATGGAAATGTGTTTGAATCAATAATATGGAACTGAAATCTGAAGACTAAGTGGCTTTAATCAAACTGTTTGCTCAACACACTTCAATACTTAATCCACAAACTTATTTCAAGATTAGAAAGCCGAGGTGAAGATTAACACCTCTGTTTTAGTGGTACTAATGAGACATGATTTATTAATCCTATAAGAAAACCCTAATTACACACTGGAACACTGCTTATTTCATTGTTACATACCACCTGAAGATTGGAAAATAAATTAGGACTAAAATAGAAAGTAATATTATAATGAATATAATACTTATCCCCCTCCCCCCGTGTGGAAAGTAATTATCACCTTATCCTCCTAAATAACTCAGTATTGGCATTTGTAATAAAAGCTTGATACAAATATTCTTGAAATAGCTAGACATGTGGATACTGAGGAAATAGGAGATTATGATTCAACAGAACTCTACTAACAATGCAATTTTATTGCCTAGTTTTAGCTGCAGTAATGTTAGTCATGTCCAGGTTAATTAGCAAAATGACTTCATTATTATTAAGTTCTTGTTCTTTTAATAAGTTCTTCTTATTCAGATACACTCATTTTTAATACTAAGAATTTCATAATGCCCAGTCCATATATTTTGGAATTGCTTCATTTTATTTTATTGGCACTTTTTTCAATCAGCCCATCATACTTAAAGAGAAGTGGGGGGATGGGGAGAATAGGACTACAAAATAAAAGTAGACAAGTACTCAGAATTAACATTTCTTTTCTTTTTTCTTCTTGTCCAAGTGACAAGAAGAGAGATAGAGAGACAGACTCTCACATGTGTCCTGACCAGGATCCAACCAGCAAACCCCTGTCTGGGGTTGATGCTCTGCCCATTTGGGGTCATGCTCACAACAGAGGTATTTTTAGCAACTGAGGCTAATGCTATAGGGAGCCATCCACAGCACCCAGGACCAATGCACTTGAACCAATTGACCCATGGCTGCAGGAGAGAGAGAAGGGGGAGGGGGAGGGTGGAGAAGCAGAAGGTCGTCTCTCCTATGTGTCCTGACCAAGAATCAAACCCAGGACATCCACACACCAGACTGACACTCTACCCCTAAGCCAACCAGCTAGGATCAACATATATGCAGAATTAAAAGGTGGAATATAGCATACCCATGGTAATATGCATGATCAATAAGTTTTCCAATAATATGTTCTAAATTTTGTTTTCATTAGTAGGTTCAAGATAGGACCAAAAAGAGAAAAAAGGAGAGAGAAGGAAGGAGGAAGGGTAGGAGAGGATTTTTAGCACATTCATTTATCATTTCAGAATAAGTCCCTTTGCTAAAATATAGGTGGGGAAAATGTTGTTGTCATTTTACATACAATTAGTTACAAAGCATACTAATAATCCAGATTGTCAGATTGGGTCAGGCAGTTGAATAACAAGAAAATTTGCCTTACACAGATGGAAAATGTGTAAGATGCATAGACCTGTGTAAACAAACTCAACTAAGATTGATTAATTTTGTCCTACTTATCTATTCTGTTTAAAATATAACTGCATTCTTTTCATCTTTTTTTTTTTTTTAAAGAAAAAGCAAAATCGTTAAAGCCTGAGCCTCACATTTCAAAATCTTGAAGCTTTCTCAAGTCTCCTAATCTTTACCAGAGGGGAATTCTACCTGTACTGGGTTCCCAAAAAATGTCAATAACAATCTCCTCCTGACTCCAGTTTCAGAAATGTGGCAAGAGTACCCACAATATAAAGTTTTAGGGAGCCAATTTAGCAATTATTCTAGTTATTGTAATATTGAATAAAATTATTCAGGAAAAGGTTATTTTTCTTTCCACACATACTAACCCCCAAAAGTTGTGTTCTACAGAAAATATTCTGAAGAAAATGAAGTTAGCTGGTGAGGCTAAGAACATGAGGTTGGCCAATGTTTCCCTCTGTTTAGTGGCCACAAATAAGACCTCTTGTACTATGCATAATGAATGTATTGAATACTTATTTGTAAGTAATACTGGCAAATAATAGGGGCAGCAACCTTTATATCTGAAGATACATACACCTCCAACACCTCTTAGCTATGAAGTTTGATCAGCTTAAGTTAATGTCTCTGAGTTCTACATTTCAAAGTGGGGGTGCTAAGAATACCTAATAAGTCCGCTTTGAAAATTTTACGATATATGCAAGAGAAGTCCTCTGTAACATATCGAGCAACAAATACTTGTACAGAAAAGATCAGGACAAGAAAGAATGGAGAAAATCAATACATATCTCTCACTGCTATTTTGAAAATGCCTGCAAGCACATATCCTCATCTACCCAGACAAAGGTCAAGATAAGCGCTAACCAACTTAGAGGGGAGTAACGTGAACAGGAAGTGTAATTTGCTCTTGTAAACCTGCATATTCCTAGGTGCCATTGTCAGAAAAACTGTTGAATGGCTACTTTAACATTGCGACAATAAGAATGTTTTAGACATAGCTCCCTACTGCTTCCCAACATTCCTTCCCCTCTTTACGTGGTAGAGTGAAAACTTCACTACTCTGCAAATCAGATCTAGTCTAGTTTCAGTTCTCTAGCTGTGCTTACTTTGCATGTTCATTTATTCATTCATTCACTCATTGGACCAATGTTTCTTGACTCCTTAAACATCAGGCCCTGTTCTGAGTCCAGGAGATAAGGAAACATATCTCACACGTTTCACATCTAGGGGAGCTCATTCAACTTCTCCAGCCAGAACACCCGCATTTGTAAGAAGAGGGAAAATGGGGATGATGCCCTCTTCAGTCTCCTCCAGTTCTAATGTTGAGTCTTTCTTTCTCTCTGCAGATTTTCGTTATTTTTTATTTTTTTATTGATTTTAATTTATTGTGCTTATATATATTCAAGTGTCCCACCGAATATATCTACCTCCCCCCCTCCCCGTGTTCCCCTCAATATCCTTTTTCCCCCTCCCCCCAAAGCCCTCTCCCTTCCCTCCAGGATTTGCTTTTCTGCTCTCTATAACGCTATAATTTCACTAATCTCTTTTTCTTCTCTGATCCCATCCTCTCCTCCCCTTTCTCTCTAACCTCTTTCCCTCTGGTCCCTTTGATCCCACCTCTGCCTCTATTCCATTCCTCAGTTTACATTGTTCATTAAATTCTTCATATGAGTAAGGTCATATGATATTTTTCATTCTCTGCCTGGCTTATTTCACTTAGCATAATAGTCTCCAGGTCCATCCATGTTGTCACAAAAGGTAAGATTTCCTTCTTCTTCATGGCCACATAGTATTCCATTGTGTATATGTACCACTGCTTTTTAATTCATGCATCCACTGATGGACACTTGGGCTGTTTCCAGATCTTGGCTATTGTAAAAAATGCTGCAATAAACATAGCAGTGCATTTCTTCTATTGAATCAGTGATTTGGTATTCTTAGGATATATTCCCAAAAGTGGGATAGCTGGGTCAAAAGGCAGTTCCATTTTTTAATTTTTTGAGGAATCTCCATACTGTTTTCCACAGTGGCTGCACCAGTCTGCATTCCCACCAGCAGTGCAGGAGGGTTCCCTTTTGTCCACATCTTCACCAGCATTCATTGTGTGTTGTTTTGTTAATGAGCGCCATTCTGACTGGTGTGAGGTGGTATTTCATTGTGGTTTTAATTTGCATTTCTCTAATGGTTAGTGATGTTGAACATTTTTTCATATGCCTATTGGCCATCTGTATGTCCTCTTTGGAGAAGTGTCTATTCATTTCTTTTGCCCATTTTTTGACTGGGTTGTTTACTTTCCTCATGTTCAGTTCCACAAGTTCTTCACTGATTTTGGTTATTGACCCCTTATCAGACATGTTGGCGAATATGCTCTCCCATTGTGTGTGCTTTTTATTTTGTTCATATTGTCTTTGGCTGTGCAAAAGCTTTTACCTTGATACAGTCCCATTTGTTCATCCTGTCCTTTATTTCACTTGCCTGTGAAGACAAATCAGCAAATATATTGCTGTGAGAGATGTCAGAGAACTTACTGCCTATGTTTTCTTCCAAGATGATTATGGTTTCACGACTCACTTTTAAATCTTTTATCCATTTTGAGTTTATTTTTGTGTATGGTGTATGTTGGTGGTCTAGTTCATTTACTCGCAAGTACTTGTCCAATTTTTCCAACACCATTTGTGAAAGAGACTGTCTTTATTCCATTGTATACTTTTACCTCCTTTGTCAATATCAATTGTCAATAAAGGTACGGGTTTATTTCTGGGTTCTCTGTTCTGTTCCATTGATTGCTATGCCTGTCCTTATGCCAGTACTAAGCTGTTTTGAGTACAATGGCCTTGTAGTATAACTTGATATCAGGAAGTGCACTGCCACCCACTTTATTCTTATTTTTTAAGATTGATGAGGCTATTCATGTTCTTTTGTGGTTCCATATAAATTTTTGGATTTTTTTCTATATCTTTGAAGTATGCCATTAATATTTTAATAGGAATTGCATCAAATTTATAGATTGTTTTGGGTAATATAAACATTTTAATGATGTCTATTCTTCCTATACATGAACATGGTATATGCTTCCACTTGTTTGCATCTTTCTTGATTGCTTTTATCAATATTTTATAATTTTCCAAGAACAAGTCTTTAATCTCCTAGATTAAATTTACACCGAGGTACTTTGTTTTTGTTGCAATAGTGAAGGGAATTGTTTTGTTTTCTTAATATCTCTTTCAGACAGTTCATTGTTGGTGTATAAAAATGCCACTGATTTCTGAATATTAGTTTTATATCCTGCCACCTTGCTGAATTCATGTATCAGGTCCAGTAGTTTCCTGATTGAGACTTTAGGGTTTTCTATGTACAGTATCGTGTCATAGCAAATAATGATAGTTTTACTTCTTCTTTTCTAATTTGGATGCCCTTTATTTCTTCTTCTTGTCTAATTGCTGTGGCTAGGACTTCCAGGACTATGTTGAATAAGAATGGTGAAAGGGAGCACCCCTGCCTTGTTTCTGATCTTAAAGGGATTGCTTTTAATTTTTGCCCACTGAGTATGATGTTGGCTGTGGGTTTGTTAAAGATGACCTTTATCATGTTGAGGTATTTTCCCTGTATTCCCACTTTGCTAAGAGTTTTGATCATAAATGGGTGCTGGATTTTATCAAATGCTTTTTCTGCATCTATTGAAATTATTATGTGGTTTTTCTCCTTCCTTTTGTTTATATGTTGAATTACATTGATTGTTTTGCAAATATTGTACCAGCCTTGCCTCCTCAGAATAAATCCACTTGATCATGATGTATGATTTTTTCATGTATTGCTGGGTCCAGTTTGCTAATGTTTTGTTGAGAATTTTAGCATCTAAGTTCATCAGGGATATTGGTCTATAGTTCTCTTTCTTTGTAGTGTCTTTGCTCAGTATTGGAATGAGGATTATGCTTGCCTCATAAAAGGAGCCTGGAAGTCTTCCCTCCTCTTGTACTTTCTGAAATAGCTTGAGAAGGATAGGAGTTAGTTCTTCTTTGAATATTTGGTAAAATTCCCCTGTGAAGCCATTAGGCCCTGAACTTTTGTTTGTTGGGAGTTTTTTGATAACTGTTTAAATTTCATTTGATGAAATTGGACTATTACGTTTTCTGATTCTTCTATATTAATTTTTGAAAGATTATATGTTTTAAGGAATTCGTCCATTTCATATAGGTTGTCTAATTTCTTGGCATATAGTTTTTCATCGTATTTTTTTTACAATCCTTTGTATTTTTCCTGTATCAGTTGTTACTTCTCCACTATCATTTCTAATTTTATTTATTTGAGTCCTCTCTATTTTTTTCTTGGTGAGTCTGGTTAAAGGTTCATCAATCTTGTTTACCTTTTCAAAGAACCAGCTCTTGGTTTCATTGATCTTCTCTCTTTTTTTTTTTTTTTTTTTTTTAGCGTCTATGTCATTTATTTCCACTCTGACCTTTATTGTTTCCTTCTGCTTCCTCTGGGATTTGTTTGTTGTTCTTTTTCTAATTCTTTTCAATGTAGGGTTAGGTTGTTTATTTGGGCTTTTTCTTGCTTCTTAAGGTATGCCTGTAATGCTATGAACTTCCCTCTCAGGACTGCTTTTGCTGTGTCCCATAAATTTTGAGTTGTTGTATGTTCATTTTCATTTACTTCAAGGAAATTTTTTAATTCTTCTTTGATCTCATTGTTAGCCCATTCATTATTTAATAACATGCTGTTTAGTCTCCAAGTGTTTGAATGCTTTTCAGTTTTTCTATTGTAGTTGATTTCTAGTTTCATGCCATTGTAATCAGAGAAGATACTTGATATTATTTCAATCTTCTTAAATTTACTGAGACTCATTTTGTGTCCTAGCATGTGGTCTATCCTAGAGAATGTACCATGAGCACTTGAAAAGAATGCATATTCTGCTGCTTTGGGGTGTGCCGGGGTCCAGCCCCGGGGGGGATCCAGGGATCCCACAAGAGGAGACGGCGTCGGCGAAAATAGAGTGAGAGAGCTGAATTCTTTATTCTCTGGTTAGCATTTACTGCCAGGCATCTCTACCAAATGCTGGTCTAGCTTTCTTTTTATGCACACACACTAAGTTACAATCACATGGTATTTTGTTTCACTATGGTTACATGTTTCCAGATAACAGTTAATTCATATCTATAAACTATAAGTCAGGTGGTAAGTTATTCAAAGTACAGTTATACAATAGCAATAACAATATTGGTACAAACTTCTAAAAGATTAGTACTAATTAATAACTCTACTGTTGTTGTGAGTCAAGGGCGCAGAGAGAGATTAGCAGACGAAATCATTAAGGACTAGCAAAGGACCACCGCTTGCTTAGGCAAATGGCCTTGAGTTCATGCAGTGTCCTAATTTTTCTCACAAGATTTCAAAAGGCTTGCTTATTAAGAAATTGTCATAACATCAAGAGTAACTTTTGCTTAAAGATATATAGAGTGCACCTGCAAGATAGCTTAGTAGCAACATAATATCAGAAGGCATTAATTGCTATTGCTTCTATGGATTCTTCTATATTCCTCTTTATTATCTGAACGAAAAACCTTGGGAAAGTATATAAATCTCATGAGAATGCCTCACTGAGAAAGCCCAGTAACTGCCTTTAGTCATAAAACAAGTCTCTTAGCAAAACATTCTTTTCTTGCTGACTGCGTTCCCATCCCAGGCCACGCAACAGGCCATTCTATTACTCCTTTCCTAAGATTCTATTGTCTAGTCAAATTTTATTTATTTACTATATTCACACACTAGTTAAGTTCTAACTACATGCTTCTTAGAGTGTACCACTACCTGCAGATCAAATAAGCAAGAAGAACGGAAAGTTTCTCTACTCTATCACATGAAAAGGCTAGGGAGGAAAAATGATGAATTAAGTGAAGGCCGAAAGGTGCTTTGCGCACAGCCACTGCCTTTTACCCATTCACAAGTCACAATCTATTCTTTCTAACATGATTAAGAAGAAATTCTCCTACAAACTTAACCCTTTACGAGGGATATCATAGCCAGCCTCTTATGTTTACGAGCCCAGATCAAGGGACTTACAGGCTTTTCTGTGGAACTTACACCTTCTGTTTCATTTCCAAAGAAATTACTACAAATCTACAGGGAAAGCACGGTACTATTATCCCTGTGCCATAAATAATAGCACACAC
This sequence comes from Saccopteryx bilineata, assembly GCF_036850765.1. NCBI lineage: Eukaryota > Metazoa > Chordata > Mammalia > Chiroptera > Emballonuridae > Saccopteryx > Saccopteryx bilineata. Next base: position 10,923,476 of record NC_089501.1, on the reverse strand, counting down.
CCAGAAAAGGGGGGAATATAAGGCCAGATTAATTCAAAAGATTAAAGGGGGAAGTATTGTTGTGCCTTTCCTTGAGGTGACTTTGTCAACCCGCAGCTGTTGGTCTTTACTGCGGTGACTCTATCTTCTTTTGCTGTGACTTTGTCAACCAGCAGTTGTGGATCTTCTCCTGCTGTGACCTAGTTAGCCAGCATTAGTGGATCGGCTCCCGACAGGGGTGAAAGGATCTGAAGATATCTATTACATCCAGTTGATCTAGTGTGTCCTTTAAGGCTGCTATTTCTTTGTTAATTTTCTTTCTTGAAGATTTATCCATTGATGTTAGTGGGGTATTAAAGTCCCCTACTATTATAGTATTGTTGTTGATCTCACCCTTTATGTCCATCAAAATCTGCTTTATATATTTAGGTGCTCCTATATTAGGCACATAAATATTTATAATGGTTATATCTTCCTGTTGAATTGCTCCCTTTTTCACTATGTAGTGACCTTCTTTATCCCTTACTATAGCCTTTGTTTTAAAGTCTATTTTGTCTGATATAAGTATTGCTACCCCAGCTTTTTTTTTTCATTCCATTGCATAAAATATTTTTTTCCATCCCTTCACTTTCAGTCTGTGTGTCTCTTTTGTTCTGAGGTGGGTCTCTTGTAGACAGCATATGCATAGGTCCTGTTTTCTTATCCATGCAGGTAACCTATGTCTTTTGATTGGAGCATTTAATCCATTTACATTTAAGGTAATTATTTATATGTAGTTGTTTATTGCCATTTTATTCTTTAATTCCACATTCTTCTTTTTCTACATATTTTTTTTCTCTTTGTTCTGTTTACAACAGGCCCCTTAACATTTCTTGCAGCATTGGTTTGGTTGTGATGAATTCCTTGAGTTTTTTTTGGTCAGAAATCTTTTTATTTCTCCTTCAATTTTAAATTATATCCTTGCTGGATGAAGAAATCTTGGTTGTAGGCTCTTGTTTTGCATTACTTTGAATATTTCTTGCCATTCTCTTCTGGCCTCTAGTGTTTCTGTTGAGAAGTCAAATGTCATCTTTATGGGGGCTCCTCTGTAGGTAATTGACTACTTTTCTCTTGCAGCTTTTAGTATTCTTTATCTCTTAATTTTGGCATTTTAATTATGATGTGTCTTGGTGTAGGCCTTTTGGCATCCTCTTTAATGGGACTCTGTGCTTTTTTGAACTTGTATGACATTTTCCCTTCATCAGTTTAGGGATATTTTCAGCTATGATTCCTTCAAACAGGTTCTCTATTCCTTGTTCATTCTCTTCTCCTTCAGGAATCCCTATGATCCGGATGTTGTTTCTCTTCATGTTGTCACAGTCTTGTCTTAGAGTTTACTCAAACATTTTGAGCCTCTTTTAGGTTTGCTGCTCCACTTCTGTGCTTTCATTTATCTTGTCTTCTAGATCGCTGATTCGATCCTTTGCTTCATTCATCCTACTTTTAATTCCTTCTAGTGTAGTCTTCATTTCTGATATTGTATTTGTCACTTCTGACTGGTTCTTTTTTTATGATTGCAATGTCCTTATTGATGATTGCTATCTCTTTATTTAGGTGCTCATTATGTCCATCCATTGTTGCTCTAAGATCTTTGAGCACCCTAACAATCATCATTTTAAACTCTGCATCTGGTAATTTTGTTATTTCCATCTCATTCAGTTCTTTTTCTGGGGATTTCTCTTGATTTATTGAGATTGCATTACTCTGTCTTCCCATTTTGTCAGTGTATAGGCTCCTCCTTTGGGTGTGTTGTTTGTCTATCTAGCTGAGTCTAGGGTTGGTATTGTCTGCATCCAATTTTCAGTTGTGTTGTTTCTAGGTCTTCTTGGGTTGGTATCAGCTGTTGCTTGTAATCAGCTGTGGACTACTTGTCTGTTGTCACTGTTCTTTTTGATATTTGTGTTGGTGTTTTCTGTGTCCTACCTGGGTCAGGTATGAGGAGCCCTTCCTTAAGATACCACTCTAACAAGGGTTGTTAGGTGCTGAACTGATCCTTTCTGTATCTGGCCACTGGATGTGCCTGCCCTGAACTGCCCTGGCCGGAGTCTGGTACATATTAGTGGGAGTCACTGCCTATGGCCCTTATCAACCTTTTTGGAGCTACAGGCGATCCAGATCTCCTGGCTGCCTCTGCTGGGCCCAGGTGCCTGTTGTAAATATCAGCTGCACTCCTAGGCTTGCTTTTATCTACTCTTGGCCTGGAGGAAGTTCGTTTAAAAGTTTAAATTTCCCTGAGATCCACTTTCTGTGACCTCTTATTGCTGGCTACTTGTTGGGCTCAGTACTGTAATTCAGTGATTAGGTATGGTATTGGATGTGACTTGTCCCTTAGCCTCAGGTGTCATTCTATCCAGACTTTTTATTTATTTATTTTTTCTTTTTCAGCCCTCAGAAGGGTGTGGCCACAGGAGTCCAGTGGGTGTGACCTCTGTGTTCCCCATGTGTGTTCTGTCCACCTGCCCACTGCCACCACTGCCTCAGGCATTCGGGCTCCCGCACTGCTATCGCTGGTCTGCCACCGTAGCTGCCAAGGCCTCCGCCTCTGCAGGCGGGCTTGCGCGCGCCTATTCAGCCCGCCTCTATGGTCACCTGGGCCTCTGCCCCTGATGCGGGCAGGCTTGCACACGCACACTTAGTCCTCTGCAGCTGCCTCCAGGGCTTCCACCTCTGCCAGCAGGCTTGCGTGTGCCTGCTCAGACTGCTTCCCTGGTCACCTTAGCCTCCGCCCCCTGGCGGGGTTGCGCATGCTCAAGCTGCCCCAGCCCAGCAGCAGCACTTGCCGCTGCTGGACCACCTGCCCCCCAGCAAGTATTCAGCAGCTTGGGGGTGGGGCGTTGTAGTTCAGACCTCAGCACTCCCTACCTGTATCCCTAACTTGCTGCCTGCTTCCCAGGAAAAATGGTCACTTTAGATTTGGGGAGTGACTCAGCCCAGGGGTTAGGGTGGCTGTCCCTCAAAGTGCCTCTCCTTGTGCCTCCAAGATTACACTCTCCTCTGGCAACTCCAATCTCTCAGCGCTCCCAGCTCCAGTAGCCCAGGTAAGTGGCTGTGAGCAAGGTTTTCTGCACGGTCCCTTTAAGATGGAGCCTGGGTCCAAGAGTTCTGTCTCTTTCTCGCAAACAGTATTTCAGCCCCTTTCTCAGCTAATTACTGTCCATATGCCTTTTTTAGGCTTCAGGGCTCTAGGCTGGGGCTCCGATCCTGGAGCTGAGGACCCACAACTCTCCAGGCCACCCACCCTGCCACAAGAGTCCCTCTGAGCCACTGCTCACTCCTGGGAGTGGGGCAGCCCTTTCCACATGTCTGCTTTTCCTACCAGTCTCAGTGTGGTTTCTTCAGTGGACCTTGGCTATAGAATCCTCTTAGTTTAGTCCAAAGTTGGTCTTTCAAGATTACTGTTCTCAAAATTAAGTTGTAATCCACTTTCATTCTGGGATGTGGAAGGTGGAACATCCGCCTACTCTGTGGCCATCTTGTCGCTCCCCAGATTTTCATTCTTTATTCTCCTCCAAAAACTCAGAGATCTACATGCTGTTCTTTCCCTCTCATTAAATTATGAAATAATATTTGTCATATGTATAGATACATACATAAATATGTCTACACATATATACACATATACATGTATAAAATCTATAACCTATTTCCTAAATAGAATTTCTCCATTTATTCATGACACATTGAGTCATTGAGGGAAGTCTCTAAGCTATTTATGGAGGTATGTACAGAAATATAAATAATATATCTATATCTCCTCATTTTCTAAGTTCTTATAATGTAATAGAAGAGACAAAAATATTCACAAATATTATACATCAAAATCCTTTTAGAAAAAAAAATCCCCAGTTGAAATCACAGGTTTCTTGTAGGCAGTGGAGTTAACATGAGACTAGAAGAAAGGATAGAATTTTGATAAGCAAAATGAAAGAAGAGAAGGTCATATGAGAAATAGTATGGACGGAGGAAAAGAATAGGAACAGGGTTTCTGACAAAATACATTACATATGTGAGACCTGAGGCTGTTAAAGGAGATTGAGGCCAAATGTAAATCACAATGCCAAATTCAGGTGCTAGAACATTATGCCTTTGGCCAGCACTAATAGAATATAATGCAAGTCACATACATAAATTTGAGAATTAACTTTTCTCATTAAAAATAGTAAAAGGGCCTGACCAGGCAGTAGTTCAGTGGATATAGAGTTGGACTGGGATAAGGAGACCCAGATTCAAAACTCTGAGGTCAGCGGCTTGAGCACAGGCTTATCCAGCTTGAATGTGGCCTCACCTGGCTTGAATATGGGGTTGCTGAGTGTGGAATCATAGACATGACACCATGGTCATTGGCTTAAGCCAAAGGTCACTGGCTTGAAGCCCAAGGTTGCTGGCTAGAGCCCAAGGTCACTGGCTTGAGCAAGGGGTCACTCATTCTGCGGTAGCCCCCCAGTCAAGGCACATATGAGAAAGCAGTCAATGAACAACTAAGGCACTGCTATAAAGAATTGATATTTCTCATCTCTCTCCCTTCCTGTCTGCCCCTATGTGTCCCTCTCTCTTTCAATTAATAAAATGGTAAAAAGAAACAGGAACAATTAATTTTAGTCACAGAGTTTCTTCTACTCAGTATAGAGGCAAAATATTATCTCAACATATAATCAATATAAAACATCATTAATGAGATATTTTACATTCTTTTTTTCATACTATGTCTTTTGAAATCTGTGGGCATTTTAACACTTCCAGCACATTTGAACTTCCACTAATGGCTAGTGACCAGTGACTACCATGTTGTGTCCAACATGCAGCTCTACGCTATGGAGAGACACTGCTGTGTTTTGAGGAAGAGACTGGTTTGATAAAAGCAATTTTTAGGCAGCTGAATGAGGTTTTGGTGTGTATCAGATGGTAAGACTATTATAGATATATGATAAGGAGATAACATTGATGAAAACATCTAGGTTTGAAGCAATTGGGTGGACTACGGTGGTTGACTCACATATTAAGACGTTTGAGAGAAATGTCAAGTCTGCACAAGCCAACTGAAGGTAAAAGTGATGTGCGATACATGTATGCCAACTCCTAGAGTTAAAGGAAGTTGAATTATTTTTGGCCTTGCCTGATTAGCTTTTCTCACTAGACAGGACCCTGAATTCCACAAACATCTACTAATAAATTGTGTCAGGCTTTAGATACATATGTGTGTATGTATATGTATATGTGTATATGTATATGTATATGTCTATATATGTATATAATTTTTATTCATATGCCTATCATATATAAACAGTATATATAATATCTATCATATATATTACATACATATGATATATGAACAGTTCTTTTTTCGTGAGAGAGAGAGAGTCAGAGAGAGGGACAGATAAGGACAGACAGACAGGAAGGGAGAAAGATGAGAAGCATCAGTTCTTTGTGGCACCTTAGTTGTTCATTGATTTCTCATATATGCTTTGACCAGGGGGCTACAGCAGACCGAGTGACCCCTTGCTTGAGCCAGCAACCTTGGGCTCAAGCTGGTGAGCCTTGCTCAAACCAGATGAGCCCGCACTCAAGCTGGCAACCTCGGGGTCTTGAACCTGCGTCCTCCACGTCCTAGTCTGACGCTCTATCCACTCACCACCACCTGGTCAGGCAACAGTTGTTCTTAATGTCAGTAACTTAACAGTGTTGTGGGAAAAGCAGGCATTTATACAAAAGAGAACAAAAGCTGTTTATGAATGCTTTGGAAACACAAAAGAGGGAATATACAATTCTGCCTGGAAGAATCTAGAAGAGATTTTTGGGGAAAGGGAGACATCTGAGCTAAATATTGAAGGATAAGTACAATTTCTACAAGTAGAAACAGAAAACAGGCCATCGTGAGGAGAAGGAAGAGCATGAGGGAAATTAGGAAATTATCTGGTATGTTTTGGAAATGGAATATTTGCCAGACTTATAGTCTATATGGACATATCCATAAAAAATAAGCTGGAAAGATAATTGAGGAGAAATTGGGAGTGGAGCAATCAATACTGAGCTAAATGCATAGTGTTCCACTTTGCTGCAGAGACCTGGAGCATCGTCAGGAAGAGAAGCCACTTACGAAGCCCACAGGTGAACATTAGGAAACACGGCTTTGGCTCGAGAAAGAGATACAGAGGGGTCAGTTTCTGCAAGAATAATATGAAGACAGCAGCTTGCACATTATAACTTGAAGTACAACTTAGTGTCAGGTATAATGATCTGCCTTTTCACTGGGAAGTATTAAGCATTTCACTAAATTGACCTTTCCTTGCCAAGATCAAACTCAACTGCATTATCATCTCTGTTCAAAGTTTGAGGATAAGAGCTAGCTAGCATTGTCAGGTGTAGAATGTATTTCTTGAAGGTGAGCTTTTGCTTTTTGGCACTCAGTATACTGTGAGAAGAAAGCATCAGGGGAAATAATCATTACTGCTGCTTTTTCTCCTTTTTATTTAAAGCTATAGATGATGGAGAGATATGCCTGTATTAGTTCTCTAATGCTGCATAACAACTATCTACACACATAGCAACTTAAAAAGAACATCCATTTATTGGCTCACTGATCTATAGGTCAGAAGCCCAGGTAGACTCAAATGGATTCTTTGCAGAATCTCACACTAGGCTGAAATCAAGCTGTCAGATTGACTGGGCTGTCATTTGGAGACTCTGGGAAAGTACCATATTTCCCCATGTATCAGAGGCACCCTTTTCCAAAAAATTTGGGCTGTAAAAATTGGATGCATCTTATACAGTAGTTATAGGTTTTTTTACTTGCATTTCCCACTGTTTTTTTGCATGTAGAAGGAGTTGTATAAATTTTATGATGAATAAAACTTGAGTTCAATAACTTTATGCAATACATTTTTTTTTCCAAATTTCAGGCCCCCAAATTAAGGTGCATCTTATACATGGGGAAATACCGTACTCTGCTTCCAAGTTCATGTTTGTGGTTGACAGTCTAGTTCCTTATGGTTGTAGGAATGAAGACCCACATTCCTCTGGAAGCTGGCCAGATGCTACTCTCAGTTCCTAGAAGTTGCTCTTCACACACACTCAGAAACTTGAACAAACTCTAGTGTGGCTTCTAGCAGCCTAAGTTCATCATTGCTAGCGTGATCCCAGTCCTCCCTAAAATGCCTGCCTGAGACTACTCAATGCTGCCCAAGGAATTTACTGTTTACTCCAGCCCAAACCTCACAAAGTCCCATAAATTTCCTCTGCCCCTTGGAGATATAAATCTTCCACTATCTCCTTGAAGACCTGGAACTGCAAACCCCTAGAAAGGAAGTGCCCGCTCTCTGGTCTCTTAGTCCCTAATTTAGTTGGGTACCTTTCTCCAATTTGTACAACTAGCTCCTGTCCTGATGATATAAGAAATTTGCTTTTCCTCCAGATAAGTGCCAATTAACAAACCCAGATGGCTTATTCCCAGAGACCAACCTCCTTTCCACATTTTGTAATTTCCTGACTCTGCTAGAGGCTCCACTCTTTCCTTCTTCTCACCCCCTCCTTCTCCCTTTAAAGTACCCAGTTGCCTCTACAAGGCACAGTTAAAATGGTTCCATCCGAATCTCTTTCTCCTGCTTCAGTACAATTATTAATTAAAATCTGTCTTTACCCTCTTTAACTATTGTCTGGCTTTGTTGTTCTGTAATACCACTCAATAAGCGAGGACTTTATTATGAGATCTCAGCACGTTTTCCTTGGCCCCAGGAAAGCTGTTTGCCTCCTGGGAGCTAACTCTACTTTGCTAGCTTCTGTTTGGGGTTTTAAAAGTGATTGCTAGCCCAAGAGGACTTTGCTGAACATTGAACATCTTAAAATGCATTTTGAAAAAAAAAAAAAAGATTAATTTTCAGAAAAGAAGATTTTTAGGAATCAATTCTTTTAAATTAGGTTTCAACTCATTACTAGTCTTATTATCTAACAAATCCTTCAGAAATTAGAGTATTCTAAGAGAGAAAATAACTAAAAGAAAGCAAGAAGTACTCTTTTTTCCTCCTTTGGGAAGAAGAAGAAATTAAGGAAAATATTTCTGTATTTGGTTTGAAATGTCATAGCTTTTGCGTGCTGAATGGAAGGAAATTCTACCTTTGGTAAAAGGAAATGGGAGAGCTGAGATGCCTGGAGGAGTAGTGTGTTAGTGGCACCTGGAGCTCGGGAGGGAGAGATGGGGACACATGGTGATTACTATCAGGGATGGTGATTCTTCTGAGAGTGATGAAAATGTTCTAAAATACGTTGTGATGATTGTATACTTCTGTGACCGTACTAAAATCCATTGAATTTTACAGGTTTGAATAGGAGAATGTTATAACGGTATTTGAATATCTCAATAAAGTTGATACCAATAAAAGGGGACAGAATTGATAAATATGGATCAATCTAAGCAAACAATGATTGTGTAAAATAGTTATAACAACAATAATGTCTAATTTAGAAGGGGTTGGGGAAACAGATCAAAATGAAATCCTGATAAAAAATATATATAATAGTTGGGAGGAAGTGATTGAAGTTAATGTTCTAAGTTCATAATTGGCATAATGACTTTTATTCTCAGGGGTTAAGAATTGTTTTTTTGTCTTTTTTTTTCTACCCTTGATGGATCTATTATAATCCTTCTCATAACTACCAGGATATTTTTCTGAGAGAAACTGACAACCGACCCAGAGAAAAAGAAAAACTATATTAACACTTGTTAATTCAAAATTACTTTATACCTCTTTCATTTCTTCATTTTGCTACGCCTTAGCAAAAATTACTTCAGCCTGACTGACAGTGGCATAATGGATAAATTTGTTGACCTAGGACACTGAGTTCCCAGGTTCAAAACCCCAAAGTCACTGGTTTGAGTGCAGGCTCATCCAACTTGAATGCACGCTTGCCAGCATGAGCACAGGATCACCAACTTAAGGACAGACTCATCTACATGATCCCAAGATCACTGGCTTGAGCCCAAAGGTCACTGGCTTGAGCAAAAAGTCACTGGTGTGGCTTGGGCCCCCCAGTCAAGGCACGAGTAAGAAGCAATCAATGAACAACTAAAGCGATGCAACTATGAGTTGATGCTTCTCATCTCTCTCCCTTCCTCTCTGTCTCTCTGTCTCTCTGTCTCTCTCTCTCTCTCTCTCTCTCTCTCCCTTTCAAAAAAAATAATTTAATACTCTCAAAACCTACAGCACACACAATTAGATTTGCACAGATAATGAGCATCCAGTCTTGGTACTAAAATTAATGCCAAAACTTCATAGAAACAGACTGAATTTTCCCATAAACACAACCGATCAATACAGCTAGATTTCATTTTGAAATCTACAGGTCATTAGCTACATAGAACTGAGCACTATACTTAGAACAAGTATTGGCTTCCTTATCTATAGAATGGAGAGAAAAATAGGTACTATATCCCTCATATCTTTGTTATGAAAATCAATAAAAATGGTGTTTAACCTAAAGCTTTAAAAACTGTAATGTTCACATAAGTTATGATTAAGGGCATAAAAAATCTTCCTCTAAAGTGTTCAGAAGGTTATACCTATATATTTTTGCTTAACTTTATATTAAATGACTTGAATTTTCTGAGTCTAACTTGGTAATTTGAACTTGGTACATTCACATTTTTGTGTACTCAGTATGCTAACGGTTTAATTATTCATTTAAAATGTTAAAAGTAGCACCACCTTCAGTCATTATAAAAGAAATATATAGCTTAGGGTTATCAAAATTAAAAGGAAAGAAGATGTCACTGCAGAGAGAGGATGAAAACTACAGTCAAGTAAATGATAAAAGTATCACTAAATATTTAATCTCTCTTCAGAATTAAGAAACGTTTTTATATATACTATTTCTTTGTTCCTCACCAAAAACAAAAAACAAAATTTGTGAGATAGAAAATAAGACTAAAAAGCTAACTTTCTGTTCAGTAGTCCATACCACACTGGATTTTAAAATAAATACATTCAACTATTACCGGCTGTAACAAGTAGAACTAATACTCTGCTCACAAAAATTAGGGGATCAGGGACCATGCAGATACTTCAGTACTTTCAGCCTTTTGTAGAGTGTGTTTTCACCAATGAAATAAAAGTTGGTTTTGCATCACATTTGCATAATTGAACAATTTTCTTTGACTTGACATTTGCTTTTCTGATGTTCTTGTTTAGTAAAAATCAAATGCTTCTGTTTTTTATTGCTTCATATTCATTTGAAAAATCCCCTAACTTTTGTGAGCCGTATATTACTATACAACTGACTTCAACTATACCAGGCAGAGAGAAGCAGTTATCCAGCTAACTTTACATCTTTTAACTGCATGAACCTAACTTACTGGAATGATCTGAATGAACCATGTATGTTATTGTCTGTATGATTGTTACGTCTCCAACACACACTTTTCTATATTTTGCATCTGAATTCAACAGCAGGACAAATTTACTAAACCCCCAAAAATCATTTAATGAAGTGCAAAGAAACTTTAGGAATAATAAAAAGACAGCCTTCTTCTATAAACAGTAGTTACATGTACCAATGAGACACTGAGATAAAGAGTAATTGGGATTCTACGTCAAAATAAAATTCAGTTCCCATCTCTTTCCTTAAAACATCATTCTACTAAATGAGACCCCTGAACAGAAGCAGAATTAACTGGCTCCTTTTAAGTTTGGTCATTACAAATGCAAAATGAGTATCTTCTGCAGACAGAGAGCCAGCGGACTACTCAGGCTAACGCAATAATGGTAGCTGTGATAAATTATGTATGCAAGATATCAAAAGCTGAATGGAGGGAAGAAATGGAGAACCCATTTGAAAATTTGGAGTTTGCTCAAAGCTGCTTCTGCAGTAACTCCCAGGAGGATAAGCACTAAGCACGGAGCAGTAGTAAACTCTGCGGCTCTGTATAATTTATCAACTTTTTTCCTTTTTCATTTCTAACATTGACCCTTTATGGTTAACTGAAGAAACAAAGCTAAATAGCTTCCTTCGCCATTTGATAGAGCAATTATGAGCATCCTGACTGATAGATTTTTCTGCTTAATATACTAACAAATGGTGTTCATTTTCCCCTTAATCTACACCCCGTCTCCACATTCAGCTTGACATGTGCAGAACGCTGCTTTCCATGCCCTTGTTCTTGTGCCCCTCTCCATTTGTTTCCTCCTCATTACAGCTCTCTTATGTGATCACTATAATAGAAGAAAAGAGAATTCTTTATGACAATCTTCCTCAGCAGCCCTCGGTTAATTTTTTTTAAATGTGATTCCTTTGGGTTCTCTGGCAACAGAGCACATTGAAAGCTAATCAGTAGACTCTTTCTTACGTGTCAGTATCTTTTCAAAGAAATTTCACATCTTAGAATAAGAGGACTATTTTTCCCAGAATAAGTACTGGAATGCAATGCAGCCATCTTGAAGAAGGTCAAGACTGTTTAAAACTGGGGAATAATAAGAAATGTAAAATTGAGGTTTACCTCGAACACAAACTTACCCTCATTGCAGTTGTCTTCAGTTCCTATACATTAATCTCTCATCTAATACTCATTTATCTTGTAGGATTCTTTAGAAAGAGAATTTTATGACAGATTGCTGAATGCAGCTTTTTAAAGCCCTTTACTTCTTGGGTGAGAAAATGCCTGGAAGATTAAAGAAGTGATTTACCCAAGGTCACATAGAAGATAACTTAGTTTGAGCTTCCTAGTTTGTTTTGCCTTGAAGGGAGGAGGGGAAAAGGAGGTCATTTTCTATACTATGATAGGAGCAGATGGCTATAGTCTTTGGGTTTCTGCATTAGCTCATCTGTATGGTAGGGCTGATGAAACCACCCTCTTCACCCCAAACGATTTCCTCTTTACTAATCTATTCTAATGAAACCCCTCTGTTGGGTGTGCATGTATGTGTACATTATCCTTATGTGGCACATGCTATACTATGGTACTTAGAAGTATAAGGTTTTATGGGTGGCTCCCATGTTCCTGAAGTGTTGGGTAGCAAGGAAAGAGACAGGCTTCAGGGAAGACCACAGAACTCAAAGAAATAAGGGGGAATGGGATTCTCAGCTCTGTAAACAGATGTGAAAGATTATATTCCAATGTGGTAGGCATAAGCCAAAGGTCTGGTAAAGAAAGGCACCACTGTGAAGAGTCATAGCCTACACTCAAGTAATTGAATCTCTGAAGGCTGGAAGGTCTGTCTACAGGACTCTATAAATAATTTGTGGGGCCCAGTGCAAAGTGATATGGGGCCTCTTGTTCAGAAATTATTAGGAATTTCAAGACAGTGACAACAAAGCATTAAACCAAGCGTGGGCCCTTCTGAGCACAGAACCCCATGCTAATGCACAGGCCATAAGCCCTGTCTGATCACAAGTACTTACTTTATAAAGTCTGGACTAAATATGCCTAATGAAGTCTTTACTTAGCAAGGATCTTGAAGAATCCTGTTAAAGGGAAGAATAGTGCCTTTTAGAGAGTGGTTTGACTATGGCTACTTGGGTAGGAAGCGAGGACTCTTCAGGGAGGAGGTGGATCTTGGAGCTAGGAGATAGGACTCTGAGATCCAGCAGACCCTGCATCTGTGGAAATTCTTCCTTCACAGCCATCTAAAGGACCTGTGTTAAGGGAAGATGCAATTTCCTTACACTTTTATCAAGAGCTGGCCTTGAACACTGTTAGATAACAAGAAGCAGGATTTGTGTCTGTTAGTCTCCACATTATTTCTGGCATCTTCAGTGCCTGGCACATGGTTGGCTCTTAGTAAATATTTGTTGATAATAAAAACATAGTTGGTTATCTTAGTGTAAGAATTTAGGGAAGCTCTTCTAGCCCTGAAAGGAACATCTGAGATTCAGAGTACAGAGGTATCTCAGTAATAAAAAGAAGAAAGTTTTGAAGCATGTTAATACTGCAATTTAAGAAAACATTAGCCTGCCTGAGGATGGAGACTTTTACTATTATTTTGCATACAAACTAATTATAAATTATTTTATAGATTTGTTCAATACCAGATATTCCAAGGCATTTAGTTGTCCTTTTGCTATTAACATTGCCTAAGAATAATAGTACTGCATTCTTTCTTTTTAAGCTTTATTATTTAGAGAGCATGGTCAGCGATGGGTACAAGGAGAAACTGGCAGGGGCACAGAAGGCTGAGGAGAAAGGCCCAGGAAAGCAAAAAGATAGGGAGGAAAGAAGGAAGCAGGCAGACAGGCTAAGGGGACACATAGGAGGAACCTGTAAGTAGCCCTGTGTGATCAAGAAAGACTTTCCCAAGGACAGTTAAGATCTAAAAGGAATTAAGCCCAGGCCTGAGAGGGGGGGAGAAGGAACCATTAGTAGATGTGGCTAACATTTATTGAGTATTACTATGTGGCAAGCAGTGTTCTAATTACTTTACATGCTCATTTACTCCTCACAGCAGGGGCAGGCTATTAGTATCCTATTGGGATACCCTTTATTGGTGTCCCAGACCTGATAAATGAGGCACAGAATTATTTTTTTTTCAGGCAATAGAAACCTTATGCTTCCCTGAAGCAAAACTGACTGTGGCCTATTCAAAAGAACCACAAGTTGTTTTATGTGCTGAAGTTTGTAGATGTAGCCACTGGGGGTTGTGTAGGGTTGCCTTGGAAAGGAATAAGGGGTCTTTTAAGAACATGTGAATGATGATAGGGAAGCATTAAAGTATATTAAGTCTGAAGGCAACATGATCAAATTTTTATTTGGAAAGGCCACTCTGACATCAGTATGGAGAATAAATTGAGGCAGGAACAAAACTAATAGTGAGGAGACCGTAACACTGTAAGAGAAAGAGTGGGACCTGAACCAAGGCAGTCACAAGTGACAGTGCAGAGAAGTAGGGGGACTGGAGTAGTATTTTGGAGGTAGAACTTTACTGGCTGACTCTATTAAACAGACATGAGCAAAGCAAGGACAATGGGCCAGGTGCAGCAGGTCCTCAGGGTGGAAAGCCCTGGGCGCCTACCAATGGGCAAACGGGGAAAACAAGGCCCTCCTCCTCAGGTGACCCTTCCTACTCTAGCATATTGCTGGTCATACGCTTTAGACCCCCTGATCTTTCAGATCTTTGATCAGGCGGTTCAAACAGGACTGTCCTCTGACCTTTCCTCCCCTGGAATATCACTAGCCAGATGGCAGACCCCCTTAGAGGAGAAACAAAGGGCCAGAGAATAGCTTCATACAAGCCCTTGCACGACTACTCCTTTCAGCACTTGGCCCTCAGGACAATGAGGTTCTCACCCAGATCCAGTAATCTTAAGAACAAAGCCTCAGGTCTGCGGACTACAGAATCCAAGTCAAACTACAGATGACAAGTAGGCTTCTGCTGTGTTTCAGCTCCAGACTCAGAAAAGCAGCAAAACCAGACAGAGGGACACTATGGCTGACCCCAGAACCAGATACAATGACTAATGGCCCTGTCCCTAGCCTCAATCAGTGGAAACCATGATCCTGAGTGGGCACACCTGGAAAGCTGGTGAATCTTCTACTGAGATCTTCCCATGGGACCTGCCCTGAAATCCCTGCCTTTATAGAACAGATAAAAGCCTTTAAGGGAAAGAACCCAATGTGCTTCTGTCTCCAGCATCCCCACTTCTTTCCCCAGCCCCTCCCACAGGCACATTCTCCTTGCCTCTCTTTCTCCTATGCTCCAAAGGCCCTTCTTTTGCCTTTGTAACGTATTTCCTGCGCCCATTTCTTCTACAGCTCACTTCTACCTCGGTGACTTTCTAAATAAACGTTCTCTTCTAGTTTTGAGTCTTGATGCTGACTTCTTTCTTAGCCAAAACTCAAGTACTGAGGTTGCCGAACCTCAGATCTGGTCTGACTTCACATTCTAATACCTGGTGTCATTTTGCCACCAATTGGCTGTTAGGGGAGAGAGCCCTAATGAAGGACTCCAAGGTTCCTGAGTTGGGTGTCTGGTGTCTGCAATGGGCAGAAAGGGAACCATTCACTGAGATGGTGGGAGGAAAAGGAGCTGGGGGTTGAGGTGGGGGGGGGGGGGAAATAGCGGAGGATGGGGATGGGGTGACAATGAGAGCTGATTAACAAATTTAACCAAGATCTTATGGAGACCAGTTCATATGACTGTGAATCAAGTGGCTGTCAAAACCAATGTTATTTTAATCGCCTACTATAAAAGCAATCAAAAAGGAAGTCAGTTCTTGAATTATGGGGAGAAAAAGTGAGGTTCCCATGATTCTGGTAAGTTCTAATTATAAATGGTATAGGGAGTATGAAAAACACTTTGTAAATTATAAAAATGTTACCTTTCATTATTACTGTTATCATTACTTATTAATCTTTTTTCAGCCTTTTATCAGGTTCAAACCATCTAAATGGCCACTTTTACCTGTCCCTCTTATGAAAACTTTTTTCTTTTTATACTTTTTTTTTTTTTTACCTTCCTGTCCCCTACTTCCAGATTCAATGGCAGGTAATTTGGGTGGAGTTAAGTGGTTTTGTCTACTCTCATCAGTCAACAAGTCTTTATTAAGGCTCTACCAGGTGAGAGTGGCTTGCAATCAAGCGGCCATGCACTTTGGGGTCAGTTAATTCTGAATGTATGTCCTCCTTCCACGTGTCCATGGGTAAATAATCTGCTCATCTCTCTTCATTTTCTATCAGAAAAAATAAAATGGATAATATTTCACAAATCTCTTATATCACATGAGATAAAATGTGAAAGAAAGTAACGGAGCCTTATGCTCAATAAATGTAATTCCTGCCCACTTCATAAGGTTGTTACCCAAGATAAATGAGCTAATACTCAAAAGACAGTAATGGAATAACTCTGCTACATAAGTTCAGTCATTTTTAATGAACTTTGCTACTATTGTTTCTGTTATTGTTTTTATGGGCACCAGGGGCTTGCAGTAACCATGTCTACAAGCCTTTGAGCAGAACTTGGGCATATCTTTATTATTATTATTTCTGAATTTCCTTATTTCTTTGTTTCAGCTTGGGAATCATTTCCTTCTTTGCTTAGTACTGCTTTGGAGAAGCAGCCAGCTGTCTTTATAATTTGTCGCTTCTCGCCATGTACTCTGTTATTTAGATATTCTGCTCTGTTCCACTAAGATGCCATGTTTATTAAAGCATTAGTAATCTGGAAAAACTATAATTGTGCTTTTCTTGGCATGCAGCATGAAAAACACTGAGAGATTAAAAACTGAAGATGAAGGAAGGCTTAAAAATCAATGCAGGTTTTTTACCGTTTTTAATAAAAAGAAATAATATACTTTTTTAAAACTTGCACTTCATATAAATTGCCTACGACCAGCATGATTGCCCTGATGAAAGATTAATATATCCATTAGAGCTGGCATAACTGAAGGGAAGGTGCTTTGGTACTAGACAAGCAGCCTACCTTCTCCCAGTTTAACAGTGGGGTTGACAAGAACTGGATAATGTGGCTTTTCTTTAGTTCATATCCCTAGACCAAACACAACAATCCCAGCTTTTTAGACTCCATCCCAGGAGAGGCTCAAGAGCTTTGTGATGTTGTAGAAAGCCAAAGAGGCACTTTTTTTTTGTATTTTTCTGAAGTTGGAAACGGGGAGGCAGTCAGACAGACTCCCGCATGCGCCTGATGGGGATCTACCCGGCATGCACACCAGGGGGCAGTGCTCTGCCCATCTGGGGCATTGCTCTGTTGCAACCAGAGCCATTCTAGTGCCTGAGGCAGAGGCTACAGAGCCATCCTCAGCACCCAGGCCAACTTTGCTCCAATGGAGCCTTGGCTTTGGGAGGGGAAGAGAGAGACAGAGAGGAAGGAGAGGGGGAGGGGTGGAGAAGCAGATGGACACTTCTCCTGTGTGCCCTGGCCGGGAATCGAACCCGGGACTCCTGCACGCCAGGCCGACGCTCTACCATTGAACCAATTGGCCAGGGCCAACAGGCACCTTTAATGGAAAATTAACCAAGTATCCTTGGTTTGCCCTGAGCAAAGTTGACTTAGGAGCTGCTATATTGTCTCTTAGCATGTCATCTGATACTGATTACAAAATAGTGTGAGATTTCACTTCCTGTGTCCTAGAGAAGCTTGTGAGAAACTACATGTCTGACTTTCTCATGTCTCAAAAATCCTAAGAGATTTCAGCCTAACAAGATTAGTGTTCATTTTTTTTTGTTTTGGGTAATTGAGCTGTCTTGCTTTGAATAGAAAATACAGTGTCAGCATTCTAATGTTTAACAGGAGTTTCCATTAAAAGTTATTTATATTAAAAATGGACTTATATTTTTCACAATCTAATTATACTCTTAATGAGAACTTCATTTATTTTATTCTTTTCCTCTTTAAAAATGTATTGCAAGAATGAATGTATCAGCCTCTTGAAGGTAATTAATTGTGCTTTATTATTTCTCTAAAGTGCCCAAATATTCATAAAGTGCTTTCCCAAGGCTCATGTCATACTCAAGGCTCATGTCATCATAACCCTGTGACATGCATATTGTTATCTTCATTTTACAGATGAGAATACCAAAATTCAGAAAGTTGACATTATAAAACTAAACAAAAATGTGACTGAGGGTCTTTGACTCCCAATCCAGTGTTCTTTATACTTCATCATGAACGACTCATTCACATTAGCTGAGATCTCAAATAAAAATTGTGGTTTCCTTCCATGTCATAGAGGACATGAGGATGCTTTGTAGGGGTGTCATGGGCCCACCATAAATAGAGGAGGCAGAGTTAAGCCAGTCCTAAAACAAAAAGCTGGAGAAATAAGGCCTCGCGAAGAGAGAAACCTGTAACGGGTGTACTTAAGGCATCTCAGACATAAAGAAGCCAAACTGGCCAGAGCAGCTTATCCCATAGAGCAAAACCTCCATGGTAATAGCTGGCTCATCATAAAGGAGGAGTCTACAGGTTGAGTATTAGAGCCTTTGAGAATGAAAGATCGTCAGTGGCAGTAGCACCAACAATGACTTTATACGCAGTCAGATGTAATCATGAGCTGTTTACAAGATGACAAGTGTGTTGCAGTAGAGGGCTTGATACCTTTGTTGTTATATTCTCCCAAATCTTGGGCTACTTCCTCAGCAGGCTTCATATCCTCATTGTTTCTCTTATTTTTCCTGCCCATCAACCTTAAGCAGAGTACAGTCATGAGCCCACTGCATAGCTTCACTCAGCACCTACAGGCACTGTCCCCAAGGGTCATTCCTAAGTCTAGCTATTACCCTTTAGTGCTGTTATTATCTATGCAATGGACCCAACCAATTACCACCTACGAATGGGATGTGTATCAGGAATTTTTCCCACAAATTCCACATCCACCAAGATCACCCTTCCCGGAAAGATATTAATAAAATCTGGAAGTCTTGAAGGAGGAAACACAGGAAAGGTTGAAGGCCAGTCAGGAAGTTGACAAAAGCATAGAGGTGAGAGAGAAAGGGGATGCGGAGCAGGGAAGAGGCTGACCTAAGGGTGCAAAGGCTGATGCTGATGAGGAGTCAGAGAGAAAGAAGCCAACTACCCAAGCTGGGAACTCGGAAAGGGCCGGGCTTTCAAGAGGAAGAGACTGGATTTTCTCCATGAACAACCAAAAACAGATGAGAGACAAAGTAACTCATTAGGAAGATTAATCAGAATGTACAGGCCATAGGAAATGAACAGGGAAACACTCAAACATTAAAAATTAAGGGAGGTCCTGGCCACTTGGCTCGGCGGGAGACCATCAGCCTAGCATATGGATATCCCGGGTTCAATTCCCAGTCAGGGCACACAGGAGAAGTGCCCATCTGCTTCTCACCTCTTTCCCTCTTGCATCTCTCTCCTTCTCCTTCTCCTTCTCCTTCTCCTTCTCCTTCTCCTTCTCCTTCTCCTTCTCCCCCTCCCTCTCCCTCTCCCTCTCCCTCCCCCCCCTCTCCCCCCTCCTGCAGCCATGGCTTGATTGGAGTGAGTTGGTCCCTGGAGCTGAGGATGGCTTCATGGCCTCCGCCTCAGGTGCTAAAAGATGGTTCTGGTTGCAACAGAGCAAGGGCCCCAGTTGGGCAGAGCATTGCCCCCTAGTGGGCTTGCCAGGTGCATCCCAGTTGGGGCACATGTGAGAATCTGTTTCTGCCTCCCCTCCTCTCACTAAAAAAAAAAAAAAGTAAAGGAGGCAATAATGCCTTGAGAGGACAAGACGAGAAAAAATTAAGAAGAGTTCGCTGCCCCTGCTGATAAAAAGGAAAAAGACAGTAGAAAATTATTTTAAGCTTTGTGTATTATTGTTCTACTATAAAAAATACAAATGCACTATTAATACAGACCCATTGAAGTAGAATTTCTGAGGGTGGTATCAGGTGTGTGTTTTCTAAAGGCTCTGCAGGTTCACCACTCGCCTACACAGCAAAGCAGACTGATGCGGGCTCACTACCCTTCAGGCTGCTTTCTCGGACTTCTGAGTCAGTCAGGAGGTTTAGCACGTTACTGAGAGATGTCATGATATGCACAGAAGATGGAAGCTAATAATAACCCAACACTTACAAAAAGTGGAAAGCCTAACTATGGTTCCAACTGCAAGAACGAGAACTCGGTGGAGGAGGGAGCTGACTGTGTGCTGGGGCATCAGCAGGACAGGACAGAGAAACTGAGCCATAAGCCAGACCTTACCGGGTAAACTGTTGCCAAACACAGGTGGACCAATGAGCTAGTGCAAGTGGACAGAATATTGTGCAGTATAGTACAGAGCAGAAGACTGGGGGTGCTACACTCAGAAAGCAAAGGAGGCCAGGCGGCTTCCCAGCCTCCCTCCAAGTTGCTCCTTTGTACAAGGCTGGGGATACTCGTTAGGGCCATAGGGCAAGCACATTTCACCCTTACTTTCCCCATCTCTCTCCTTTTTATCTGGCCATCTTCAACCACACAATAGCTTTTGTTTTTTCACACTGTGAATATCCTTTAAATTCATTCACACTAAGATACAAATGACACATAATCCCTTGTTATTCTGGCATATTAATAAAACTGTACAGTGAAGTTACTTGTAGAAACCTTATTTCATTTTCACTACAGTCCTATGGAGTGGAGAGGTCACAGATTTTCCTCATTTTTATAGATAGGGAAAGTAAGGCCCAGAAAATCTAAGGGACCACTTACCTTAAGATCGCAGAGCTACTGAATGAAAAATTTGGCTGGGGGACTTGAGCATACTTTTCTCTCTTGCCACCCCATTCTGCATTTTGCTGAAGGATTTTCTGTGTCTTCTTTAGAGAAGTGTCTATTCAGGTCCTTTGCCCATTTCTTAATTGGATTGTTTTTGTGGGGGGTTTTTTGGTGTTGATTTTTATAAGTTCCTTGTAAATTTTGAATATTAAGCCTTTATCAGATGTATCAGCAAATATGTTCTCCCATTCGGTGGGTTGTCTTTTCATTTTGTTTATGGTTTTCTTTGCTGTGCAAAGACTTTTTAGTTTGATGCAGTTCCATTTGTTTTCCCTTGCCTGGGGTGACATAGTAGAAAAAAATATTACTATGAGACATGTTTGAGATCTTAGTGTCTGTGTTTTCTTCTAGAATTTTTATAGTTTTAAGTCTAACATTTAAATCCTTAATCCATTATAAGTTTCTTATTGTATATGGTGTAAAAAGGTGATAGTTTCCTTTTTTTCATACATATCTGTCCAATTTTCTCAACACCATTTATTAAATAGACTATCTTTATCCCATTGGATGTCCTTGCCTCCTTTGTCAAGTATTGACTAAAAAGGTGTGGGTTTGTTTCTGGGCTTTCTATTCTGTTTAATTGATCTATTTGTCTGTTTTTATGCCAGTACCATGCTGTTTTGATCATTATGGACTTGTAGAATAGTTCAATATTAGGTAGTGTGATTCCTCCAACTTTTTTCTCCTTTCTCAAGATTTCTGTTGCTATTCTGGGTCTATTGTGGTTCCATGTAAATTTTTGGAATATTTGTTGTAGTTCTATGGAATATGCTATTGGTATCTTGATACAAATTGCATTAAGTCTATAGATTGCTTTGGATAGTGTGGACATATTAATGATGTTAATTAGTCCTATCCATGAACACAGTATATGCTTCCAGATATTTGTATCTTCAATTTCTTTCTTCAGTGTTTTATCATTTTCCAAGTACAGATCTTTTACATTCTTGGTTAAATTTACTCCTTGGTATATTATTCTTTTTGAAGCAATTATGAATGGGATTGTTTTCTTAGTTTCCATCTCTGTTAGTTCATTACTGGTGTATAAAGATGCAACTGATTTCTGAATATTTATTTTGTATCCTGCTACTTTACTGAATTCTAGCAGTTCTTTGTGGATGCGTTAGGGTTCTCTATATACAGTATCATGTCATCTGCAAATGATGACAGTTTTACTTCTTCCTTTCCAATTTGGATGCCTTCTACTTCTTCTTGTCTGAATGCTGTGGTTGCTGCAGTATTTTCATTTCAACAGAGACCAGAGCCCTGTGCTAAAGACATGTGGCTCTAACTTAGGACTTCAGACATTAACCTAAAGATAGGAGAATGATTATTACAACAAAGCCTTGAATCATCCTACCATAAACTGTTCCTTTGCCTTCACATTATCTGTTAGTTGTATAATCACAGACAAGTTAGAGAAAATTATTTAGGTTTCACTTTACCTGTCCATAAAATAGAAATAACTATGTCTGCTTCATAGAATTATTTCTAAGAATTTCCTAAAACACCACCTGGACAATGTCTATGCCACATAGTAGGCCTCAGTAAACCTCATTTTCTCTCCTCTTCTTCATTATACGTATACACAAGGCAAACCACGGCAAGTCAGAACCACAGGCTCACCCAGACCCCGCAAACACCCTATTATCCACTCCTTGCTTTTGTGTTTGGCTCTTTCTCTCTCCCCTCAGTCCCTGTCTAGCCACACCAGCCTCCCTTTCCTTGTCCACCTAGCCAAGCACTTCCCTCCACAGTATTCTATAAGTGCTGGTTCCTCTACCGGAGACCCACATTGCCCTACTCCAGCCCCTCTTGTTCGTCATACTCCAGGTGTCAGCCCAAGTGTCACTTCTTCAGAAAGGACTGAAGCAAGTCCTCCTGTGACTCTCACTGCATCCTGTGATTTTCATTGTTATTACAGTTTGTATGTATATGTAAATCCTATGCTTACTGGTTTGATATCTGTGTTCTCTAGATTACAGACTCCCATGTGGGCTAGTGTCTCCATAGCACCAGGTACAGAATCTAGCACACAGACATGTTCCAGAAATATTTTTTGCTGCTCTTATCTCTCCCCTTTGTAATGCCCTCCTAGTGTCCTCACCAAACCATGTACTATATTACACACACACACACACATACACACACACACACACACAAATTTCCATGTAGCCCAAGTCCCTGACCACTTCCTTCATTTTCTTTTGCCAACATTTATTCATACATTGTCATGAATTATGTTGCATTCTCTAGTTGTTTCACACTTCCCTAATCACACTATTAGTTTTTCAAGGGCTAAAAGTCCTTCGAGATCTTCTTTGGAACCCCCCATAAACCTAGTAGAATAGCTGAAAATGCTATTAGTGTGTACAGATTTCTTGGTGAATGAATGAATAGATCAATCAATCCTAGTATATCCCTTTTGCACAGAGAAAATCTTCATATACCAAATATGGAGATATCACAGCAAAACAATTTCTAACCATGACCCATTGCTATAGTCCTTATTCTTGGGTTACTATTTTAGGTTTCAATAAGAAGAAAACAATCTTATCTTGAAAGGTGAATTAGATTTATTTTTAATAAGAAAGCCTGAATTGGAAGCTTGCATTTTTCCCCCAAATTTAATACTAGCACTGGCAAAGCCTTACACTTTTTAGCCGGCCTTATTTCAAGCATGAGTATGAAGCATCCGGGTAAACTTTTGTCATGATGTGAGAGCAAGACACATATCACCAAACCCAGCCAAAGGAGATGTCACACAGCATGGGCATCTGTCTAGTCCAGGGGTCGGGAAACTTTTTGGCTGAGAGAGCCATGAACACCACATATTTCAAAATGTAATTTCATGAGAGCCATACAACAACCCATGTACATTACACATTATCCAACAAAAATTTGGTGTTGTCCCAGAGGACAGTTGTGATTGACTCCAGCCACCCGCAACCATGAACATGAACAGTATGAATGGATTGCAATATATGAGAATGTTTTATATTTTTAACATTTTTTTTTATTAAAGTTTTGTCTGCGAGCCAGATGCAGCCATCAAAAGAGCCACATCTGGCTCGTGAGCCATAGGTTCCCAACTCCTGGTCTAGTCTGAGTATAATTTCAGAATCAGTCCAACTCAGGCCTGGGCAGAGAATTTGAAGGGAAACATCAGGTTACTTGGAGCCACTGTCCTTAAACATTTGAGGTCCTGATAATTACCATTGACAACCTCAATAAGTAAAGAAATAGCTTTTAATCTTGCCCTCTTCCTTCTTCAACTACAATAAAACAAAAACACATGTAAGTAAAATGCAATGCCCAAATTGATAACTCACTGAACTGGAATTTCAATTTCTACATTTGTCCTGTTATTCTGAAGCAGAAACTTCAGTATACTGGTTGCCCTGCTGGTAAACCTCAGCTTGCTTAGTTGCTCATTTTATCAGTATTTTTGAATGATTAACAATAACAAATACAGTGTGTCCGTAAAGTCATGGTGCACTTTTGACCGGTCACAGAAAAGCAACAAAAGACGATAGAAATGTGAAATCTGCACCAAATAAAAGGAAAACCCTCCCAGTTTCTGTAGGATGATGTGGCAGCATGTGCACATGAGCAGATGATGACGTAACACCGTGTATACAGCGGAGCAGCCCACGGCCATGCCAGTCGAGATGTGGAAGGTACAGAGGAAAGTTCAGTATGTTCTGTGGCTTGCTGAATTCGAATTTGTGACCAAAGTGTAACGTGAATATCGGTGTGTTTATAACTAAGCGCCACCACATAGGAATAACATTACTCGGTGGGATAAGCAGTTGAAGGAAACCGGCAGTTTGGTGGAGAAACCCTGTTCTGGTAGGCCATCAGTCAGTGACGAGTCTGTAGAGGCTATACGGGATAGCTACCTAAGGAGCCCTAAAAAATCTGTGTGTGAGCCCACATCCAACTGCACTGAATAGGTATGAAACTGGGAGAGTTTTCCTTTTATTTGGTGCAGATTTCACATCTCTATCGTCTTTTGTTGCTTTCCTGAGACCGGTCAAAAGTGCACCATGACTTTACAGACACACTGTATATACATATATGTGCACACACACATATTTAATATGTTATAATATATGCATTTTAATTTACTTTGACAGTTGCCTAGCATGTTCTAACTAGTATCTTCCTCCTAATTTAGTATTTGATCTTATAGCACAGGCTAGGAAAAGAAAACCAAGTTTCGCTAAATATCTTATTATACCATGAATACTGTCAAGGTTGGTATGAGGTCCATTCTTCGTGTGACACCACTTAATTACCTGTATTCCCACCCCTGCTTGGCTGTGTTGCAATAAAAAGAGCCTATAAGAGATGACTGCTGATGAGTCCCCCTCTCTCCCTGTCTCTCAGGCTGCGAAGTCTTGAAGGTTGATGGAGGGCCATGCTATTCAAACAGCAGGCGTGGCTGAGACAGAAGCTCCTGGTGCTGGGAAGCCTTGCTGTTGGGAGTCTCCTGTATCTAGTCGCCAGAGTTGGGAGCTTGGATAGGTAGGTGATTAAACACGTACTTATGCCCATGTGATTTTAATTTATTTTTTATTTTATTTTTTTGTTTTCTGAAGCTGGAAACGGGGAGAGACAGTCAGACAGACTCCTGCATGCGCCCAACCGGGATCCACCCGGCACGCCCACCAGGGGCAACGCTCTGCCCACCAGGGGGCGATGCTCTGCCCCTCCAGGGCGTCGCTCTGTTGCGACCAGAGGCCACTCTAGCGCCTGGGGCAGAGGCCAAGGAGCCATCCCCAGCGCCCGGGCCATCTTTGCTCCAATGGAGCCTTGGCTGCGGGAGGGGAAGAGAGAGACAAAGAGGAAGGGGGGGGGGGTGGAGAAGCAAATGGGCGCTTCTCCTATATGCCCTGGCCGGGAATCGAACCCAGGTCCCCCGCACGCCAGGCCGATGCTCTACCGCTGAACCAACCGGCCAGGGCCTGCCCATGTGATTTTAAATGTTTCTTGATTTAAACTTCCTTAAGATATCATTTTAAATCTATTCCTTTGTTCTTCTCCTTCAAAATTCCCAAGAAACATGCTTTTCTGCAGTATTGATTTGATTTATTGAGCCTTTAAAAGAAAGAGATCCAAGTTGCTCAAACCAAGGTGTTTGTCAAGATCCATTTGTATTCTGTGTGTGTTGACATTTATTTTCAGAGAAGAAATAAAGCCGGGTGCAGTAGAAATGTCATTTTCTAGATCTCACTGTGGTCTCTGTGCATCTGATTTGTTGACTTCTAGCCATAGCAAAATTGTGATGATGTATTCAAGTATCTTCATTTTGAAATTTATGAGTGAGCAATTAATGTGCTACAAGGAGAGTTAAAATTATCTGTGAGCCTATAAAGGAGCCATCAAGTTTGGAATCCACTGCCCTAGAAAGATGGCTGCAGGCTTGGGGAGTTTTAACTGTTAATTAGCTCTGGTTTCCAGGAGTTGAAGGTACCAGACAGGGAGCCTGCTGCTCAGAGTATAACTGCCCAGAAACCAATGGAAAATCCATGGAGAGAAAATTTACAGAGGCTGGGGTTGGCTCTAAAGAAGCAAACAGTTGAGAGGGGCTAGACCTGCAGAAGTCCCAGCAACATCATCTGGCTTCACATTGAATACCCCTGGGCTGTCCCACATCTGGTATGATTGTGAAAGAGAATTGAATTTCTGAAATGTGAAGCTTCCTTCTTTGCTCTTTAAAATTAATTATTGCCCTGGAAAGACTGGAGTATGTTCTACATGCATTCCATTCCCATCTTCCATAAAAACGCAGCCACACTTTAAATGAAAATATCTGCCTTACAGTTTTCCTCTTCTGACCTCTAGATCTTATCACCCTGGTGTTTAACAAATAATATAGCAGGGGTCTTTATTTTCCTTCAGCCAGTGTGAATTTTGACTGACGAAGTGAACCCTTTTGATGTTTTTCAATTCAAAACTCCTGAGTAAACTTCCCAGTCACAAGTTGCTATGGGAAATGCTATAATCCAGAGCCCATCATTGACTTCAAGTAGTTTCCTAAAAGTAGTGTTTAGTTATTAGTGAAAAGCTGTAAGGTGTCACCGTTGTCCTATGTCCATAAAATAATTCTTATTTCAA
Organism: Saccopteryx bilineata; assembly: GCF_036850765.1. NCBI lineage: Eukaryota > Metazoa > Chordata > Mammalia > Chiroptera > Emballonuridae > Saccopteryx > Saccopteryx bilineata. The sequence continues at coordinate 10,897,152 of NC_089501.1, read as the reverse complement.
GTTTTTCCCAATGCCTTTAATTCACTTTCAATCACTTGCTTTTATTGAGCAATTTATCTAATGATAATCAATGCATTAGTTATTTAGTTGATTCTTTTCATTTTTCACCTGGTCTATAGTCTCATATGGGATAGTTGGGTGTTTTTTTTTTTTTACAAGGAATTGGATTACTTGTTGGACTTTCTCAAAAGTTCTCATTCAAGAGTTTGAGCAGATCGTATCTAAAATTAGCACATGCTGACTTTGGCTTATTTTTCAGTAACTGAAGACCCTGCTCTCTGGGTAGGAGGTAAACTCAGTTGCTCTTACTGTCCCTTCCAATCCTAACAGTCTGTATTTTTTAGTCTGAGGCCCATGCTCAGAATCTACTTTACAAGAAGTCAAAATAAGGTGATACTTTCTCCTATAGTAAGTTAGGGAGTCCAAAAAGCAATTGTTCTATAAGCTGCAAGCTCCCGAGGTAGCAGGTAGAAAGAAAAAAGAAGGAAAAAAGCCCTTTCTAGAGGTAGGGAAATTGAGGTCTAGCTCAGCTTCTCTCAGTCAGGGTTACCGAGAATCAAGTCCTACAGAAGAGGACGTGATGGACCATGTCTTCAATTCTTTTAAAGGTGACAGCCACTAGCATCATTCTAGATGCACAAGAGAGACATCCATCCATTACATTCAATGATGTCTTAGGGAATTAGGACTTAATTCTCATCCAGGAAGAGCTAAAAGATGAATCTGTCATCAATGTTATTATTAAAAAGATCTGTGACTAGCCCTGGCCGGTTGGCTCAGTGGTAGAGCGTCGGCCTGGCGTGCAGAAGTCCCAGGTTCGATTCCCGGCCAGGGCACACAGGAGAAGCGCCCATCTGCTTCTCCATCCCTCCCCCTCTCCTTCTTCTCTGTCTCTCTCTTCCCCTCCCGCAGCTGAGGCTCCGTTGGAGCAAAGGATGGCCCAGGCGCTGGGGATGGCTCCGTGGCCTCTGCCCCAGGCGCTAGAGTGGCTCTGGTCACAGCAGAGTGTCGCCCGGGATGGGCAGAGCATCGCCCCCTGGTGGGCATGCCAGGTGGATCCCGGTAGGGCAGATGTGGGAGTCTGTCTGACTGCCTCCCCATTTCCAGCTTCAGAAAAATACAAAAAAAAAAAAAAAAAGATCTGTGACTATATATATGTTGCTACTGTTGTATCTTTCATTTAGAACTCCAGTATTAATCTTGCTAACAAATTTACAAAGAACAAAATTTATGTTTCTCTAAAGTTTTAACTGTAGTCAACCTTTTTTAATAGTGTTCCATATTTTCATGTTTTCCACAATGAGCCAGGGTTTACCTCTAATAAATGTTTACATTTTTCCTTAAGCATTAGGATAGACTGCTCTTTAAATAGAGCACAGGCCAAGCTCGTTCTGCTCAGTTCTGCAGAAGGCCTTGGCATGACGTTGAGGTTTTTCTCTTCTCCCTTTAATTATAAACATTACAGAAGAAAGGTGTAATAAAGTCTCTTGGGAAGAGCAAGAGACAGCCTTCTTGTTGCAGAGAGGGGGATATAGACTCCAAATTATTAAGATAACCAGAAGCTTCACTTGAAGGAATTGGCTTAACAGCCACTGTGATGGATATTCTACTATTGACCACAATGGCTGAAATGCCTTCACAGATAAACTTAGGGAAATTATAATGAATTTCAGTTCAGTTCTAAACTATATCCAAAAGGAAACTCAGTATACTAATGATCTGTGTTAGTCATGAAAATTAAACAGCCACTCCAATGCAATATCATTGTGATTATCACACCTTATTCTCTGGGAAAAGCAGAGGTGTTTGTTAATTCTTTAAGACAACGTTGAAGTGGAAATCCTCCTTTCTGGCTCCATCTACTGCATGCCTTTTTTCATAAACTCAAGTCCCTGATTTAAATGGACTTGGCCATGAGGACCTGAGTTTGCTGGTCCAGCAAAGTCTTGTTGATTTCTGGTCCCCAGTGCGGTAACTGATCTACAGCAGTTGCTGATGGCACTGGGTCTGTGCCTTCCTTCAGCCCAGCAGAAACATAATCCTGACTTCTGCAGATAGAAAGAACGAGAGAGGCAGAAGATATATAGCAATCCTCTCGCTGTCCCCAAGGGCAAAGGCAGAAATTCTCATAGCATGTAAAGCTCAGCAAATGCCAATTTTGGAATTTTTCAGGTTGATGATGCAAATAGCCAAGGGCAGAGACTGGGACCTCTTTTCAGATTTTTAAGAGCCATGTGAGTGCTGCTGAGCTGCCAGAAAATAACATCACACTAAATCCAACAGACAGGCCCCTAGCTGCCCTCAGTCTCCCAGCTAAAGATTATAATCTTCCACCTATCCCTTTCTCTAAATGAGTTAAATGCTGAGCTGTTAAAAGGCTATTAGTATGGCTGGTGCCACTTGTCTGTCTTGTATTGTGTGAACATAAGTACATGCCTTAGTCAATTAAGTGCTTGGTGAATAAAAATTTTAAGGAGCTCTAATAAAATTTCTTAAAAAATAACATCAATTATACGTGATCCATTTAATATAGTGCTGCTTAAAATAAAATTTCCCAAATATATGTTCATTGTGGATTGCATCGGGCTGGGAAACAGTGATTTTATTTATGTATTTAAAGCCTTATTATGACAGAAAAACCAGAAAAATGAGAAGTTAGTTGCAGTGAGCTTCTTAAAGAGTCTCTCCATTGCTTGCAGGTTGCAGCCCATTTGCCCCATCGAAGGCCGATTCGGAGCCCGCGGGCAGGCTGAATTCCCTCGCCATGCCCTGCAGTTTAAGCGCGGCCTGCTGCATGAGTTCCGGAAGGGGAACGCTTCCAAAGAGCAGGTTCGCCTTCATGACCTGGTCCAGCAGCTTCCCAAGGCCATTATCATCGGGGTGAGGAAAGGAGGCACGAGGGCCCTGCTTGAGATGCTGAACCTCCATCCAGCAGTGGTCAAAGCCTCTCAAGAAATCCACTTTTTTGACAATGATGAGAATTATGCAAAGGGCATTGAGTGGTATAGGAAAAAGATGCCTTTTTCCTACCCTCAGCAAATCACAATTGAAAAGAGCCCGGCATATTTTATCACGGAGGAGGTTCCAGAAAGGATTTACAAAATGAACTCATCCATCAAGTTGCTGATCATTGTCAGGGAACCAACCACAAGAGCTATTTCTGATTACACTCAGGTGCTAGAGGGAAAGGAGAGGAAGAATAAAACTTATTACAAGTTTGAGAAGCTGGCAATAGATCCTAATACCTGTGAAGTGAACACAAAATACAAGGCAGTAAGAACCAGCATCTACACCAAACACTTGGAAAGGTGGTTGAAATACTTTCCAATTGAGCAATTTCACATTGTGGATGGAGATCGCCTCATCACAGAACCTCTGCCAGAACTTCAGCTCGTGGAGAAGTTCCTAAATCTTCCCCCAAGGATAAGTCAATACAATTTATATTTCAATGCTACCAGAGGGTTTTACTGCTTGCGGTTTAACATTATCTTTAACAAGTGCCTGGCTGGCAGCAAGGGGCGCATTCATCCAGAGGTGGACCCCTCTGTCATTACCAAATTGCGCAAATTCTTTCACCCTTTTAATCAAAAATTTTACCAGATCACTGGGAGGACACTGAACTGGCCCTGAAATAATGTCGTACAACACCATGTGTTGTGCCTGGAGACATGCAATGTCTCCTCCAGATTAAAATATGCACTTTTCCTAGACAAACTATCTAAGTCATTTTTCCATCTATAGTTGTACATACGCAGTGCGTGACCAAATATAAGACCAGTTCTTTTTCTACTGAAAATTTACAGAAACAATTTGCTGTCTGCCTAGTTGCATCTTTTAAACTAATTACTAAAAGAAGAGATGGTGGAATTGGGTGAAAAGTGACTTCGGCTATTCTCAGAGTTAGTCTTCCTTTGAGTTAGAATTTGTCACCCACCATTTTCATAAATTTAAGCCAAAAGATTAACGTGTGAAATGTACCAATGGCTGTGCAGCTGCAGGAAGTAGAGGATTCAGTTATGCATTCTTTTCCAAGGGAAAGCTGGCTCCTTAATTCAGATGCTGAATTGGTGCCGTGAACACAGAAACTACTATTTTCTTATGATTTAAAAAAGAATGTTTTATCTCAGAAAATTGACATCGTTCCAAAGCTCCTGTGGTGATTTTGCACTATTGTTTTCTCATATGTACATGGTGTCACTCGTAGCATGTCAATCAGGCATTGGAAAGTCAAGTCCTTTTCCTTCCATGTTCTATGTCAACAAAGAGAAATGTCGTGTACATAATGTATAGTATTGTAAATACTGGTTTCACACTAAGTAATTCTATTTTGTAAAACTGAATATGGCTATTTAATTTATTGTGAAAATTAAATTTATTGTGGTATTTAAAAATGGAATGGATTAAAATTAATCTATGTGCAACTTTTTTTTTTTAACTCATTTTGTTTTATGTGCCCCCTCCTGGCTCCCAAAAATCAAAGCTGTTTATGTGCATATTGAGAACCCCTGGTAAAATGCACTTCTCCATTCTGTACCCTTGTGAAAATGTATTTATGAAGTGAGGTTAGGTATATATATATTTTTTAATCTCAACTATCTGGAAGCCTAGTATAATAGCCACCTCAAAGAGCACGAGGGCTGCTCTGCTACAGCTTTCTAACAATTAATTTACTTGCAGATGCTGCTGTGCCAGGAGAAGATAAGAAATACTTTAATATAATCAATGCATAGAAGAATCACAATTTTATTTGAACCTCTAATCAGAGTCAGACCAGTAGAAATATTGAATAAAATAAGATTAGAAAACTTGTGTGGCCTGTGTATTGAAAGCTGCTGATGCTTCAAAATGAATACAAACTCTCAGAACTCCCTCTTTGAGATTGAAAATATTATCAGTATGCTCAGAAATGCTTGAACTGCACAGTGGTATTATTACTAACATAAACATATGGCCCATGTTTCCATCCAAAGAAATTAATGCTAAACCGGGTGCCTGCTAACATCAAATACACTAGATATACTTAAATACATATAATTCAGAAAACTATGAAAAGAGGTATCAGCAAAAAGAAAAAAAGATAGATTTTTTCCCTCTCATAATTGCTTATCCAGTGGAAGACATTTGAAAGAGTTTAGTTCAACATCACATCAGGAGTGCCTACAGAATTCAGCCAATTGCAATGGATTCCTTCTTGATTATAATAAGTGTTGATTTTCTCCATGAGTTGTTTATCCTGTCCAGTGATTTGATGGTGAACTTTTACAAAGAAATAGTCCTTTCCCCTCTGGTGTTGCAATGTATTGCTTCTCAGGCTGCAGCCTTGGTAATCATCCTCACGGTTTCAATTAGCAAGGCTGCTGTTCTCTCAGCATGGAGCAAGCCTGACACCAGCACACACTGACAGGCCGCCTCCCGCTCACTGTGCAAGGACTGGGGTGAGAGTCTTGGGTCTAAATGTCAATCACATCTCCCTGATACCATGGATGGAATCCAATATAAGAAATCTGTCATCAGTTTTGCCCCAACTCTCAGCTAATTGTCAAAGGAAACTCTTTGAATACTACATTCAAGGGCATAATAACATATTATCATTATTAATCTTATTATAACTATTCTTAGAGTACTATATATATATACATACATATATGGCTAATAAGTTTTTAAACCAGTGACTGTCAATATGCCTCATTGGAACACTGATGTTTCAAAAACTCACCTGAAGTATTTCACCAGAAAAATTGGAAAATGGCAATCTTTGTCAAGACTCATAGGTAAATTCAAAAAACAATGAATAGGAGTATCTCAGTAATAACTTTTTGATTGAATTTATTGGAGTGACACTGGTTAACATAATTATACAGGCTTCAGGTGCCCAGTTCTACGGCACATCTCTGTGCACCATATTACATGCTCACCCCCAAGACAAGCCTTCACCCATCACCATTTATTCTTCCGATCCTGTCCTCCACCACCCCCACACACTCCCCAGCAATCACTGCACTGTTGTCCATGTCCACAAGTTTTTTTCTTTCTTTCCTGTTTTGTCCTTTTTTTTGTTCAATCTCCCTACGCCTCCATCCAGCACCGCTCCCCTCAAGAGCTGTCAGCCTCCTCTCTATGTATGAGTCTGTTTGTGTTTTTTAGTTCATTTTGTTCATTAGGTTCCACACATGAGTAAAATCAGATGGAACTTGTCTTTTTCTGACTGGCTTATTTATATTCCCAATTTTTCTTGAACTTGGCTTCTGCTACCAATAGTGTATATCAGAGTTTATTCTAAGGTTCTATTTGACTTAGGCTGACTTTTATAATTTGTTACTTTTAGGTCAATAAGCCAGCATTCAATAAGCCAGCATTTCTTCATCACATTCAGGGGGGAAAGTCCTGTAATGTTTAGTTATTCGACTTCCTAAATAAGTTTGAAAATTGTTTTAAAGCTTCAAGTCTCCCCACAGAGACCTAAAGCAGAAGGCTGGCTTGGGAGGGTGGTTTTGGAGGCAGGTTTCATTTCACTGAAAAAGCAAACAAACAAATACATGAAGACCATAGCCACTGCTGACTGAGCTAGGTAGAGGGAAATAAAAATCCTATGACTTAATAGCATACTTCCACTGGAGGTTTTAAACCTCCTTGATGAGAGAAATATTTCCCGTTGTCATCAAACAGGGAACAGACCTCTAGAGAAATCTTCAGCTCATTACAATAGCCCCATTAGGGTTCTCTTTAATCATTATTTCTTTTACACCATGAAAACTTTGTGTTCCCTCCAGAGGTTTGGTGGCACCATATGGCTTCGCAAAAAACAGTTCTAGCTGCAAAGAGAAAAATACTATTTAAGCAATGGTGAAGTTTCTGCTGGACCATAAAGCTGAAATTACACCATTTGGTAAGCCAAGGAATTCCAATTATGCAGACAGGAACTAGAGTCTCAAGGAAGTGAGAGACACTAGGGAACAGAGAAAACAAGAAACAGTCACACCCACAGACAAGACATCCCAAGTTCCAAGTCCATCACTAACACCTGAAATCACCTCACACAACCCCTCCACTGATTAAGGTGGTAACTTTTCCTACAAAATGCCTTGTTATCTAGGGAAAACCCAAGGCACCAGGGTCCTTATACTGTACGATAAAGCAAAGACAGGTAAACCCCTCATAATCACATCTGAGCTTAGCTTTGCTAACTTTTATGTCAGTAGACCAGCAAGAACAGTTGTTAGTTAACAGTCCAGACCCACTAAAGCTGATGGAGCCTAAAGAGAGCACCACTTGGGGTGCTGCACCTGGTGCAAGGGTCCTGCTGAAAGACAAGCTCAAGACCCTGTGAGAGCATTAGCTGGGACACTGGAGATGTACTGCTGCAAAGGTCACCTTTGGCACTAAGGTCAAGTATAGTCCAATTTCCAGCCTTGCCAATAAGCGTTTGCTCTGTCCACTGAGCAGTTTGCTAAACAGGATTGCCTCCCTAAGTCGAATGTGAGCATTTTCCAAGGTTGAGAAATTTCAAATGATCGTAGTGTCTTCCTGCTAAAGTTTTTTGTATTCTTTCCACATACTCAGCAGCCATTTTCCACCCTAGGAATATAGTCTACATTCTAAGCAAAAAAAAGAAAACTTTGCTGAAAACATTCTCCATAAAAATGACTAAATACAGCAAAATCTTAGCAATTTGGGCTAACAAGGTAAAAAATATAGAATATTTTAAAGCAAATGTATTGCTATCATTCCCTAGTAGACAAAGTGCCAAACTACACAAACAGTATATTGAAAAATTCCTAACTGTATCTGTTTTACTAAATAAAAACCTCTTAATTGGCATTTTTTCCAAACTAGTGTTACTTTAAGTCTCAGTAACAATCTTTCCTCTTAAGGAGGTTTTTCATGCCCCTGAGTATTTGTTTATCAATATTTATAGCTAGTGCAAGAATGACATCTAAGCCAAAATATGATCATTCGGTGAGGTTCTAATAAATGGTACCTTACTACAGAGCTCACAAAAAAACAATTTCTTTACATTGTGTACTTTTAAAGATTTATTTCCAATTAGATTTGATTATACCTTTAAAAAGAATACAAGTGCCATTTCATACTGATTAGAAATGGACTGAAGAGTTGAAAAGGCAGACTAAACTGAGAGGAATATGTATTTCCTACAGAAAGCATCTGATTGGTATTCCTAGAACAAGTGTCTGTCATCTACGGCAGCTCAGTGGAAAGCAATACCCTTTCAGTCACATCAAGGAGGCAGCAGCACGCCTCCCTGCTACCTTACTGGGCTGGTTCCTTCACTTCTGTAATTTGTGAATCATAAGTCTCCAGGCCTTGGAGAGCTGTTGGTAAAACAGGTTATTGTTTCTAAACATACATGTCATATACTTTTAAAAACAGTCCACCAAGAAGGTGAGTAGCTCCTAGTAGATTGGGAACATTATTTCATAGAGCTGGCTTGCCTCTGGCTCACCTTCAACATTTTTAAATGCATACAACTCCGCTTTGCTTTTCCTTTCTTTTAATGACACCAGAGAAGATTGTTTAAGGCCATTTGCAAAACTGCCCATTTCCTTAGTAAGGCCACACTGAAACTTAAGGTTTGAACACCGAGTACAAAAGAACTTGTAAAATTGCTGCATGTCGGGTCATTTAACACTAGTTCCTAAAAACAAATTTAATATAAACTTTTTAAAGGTAACTTCTAGTAATACCAGATGACCATGTCACTACACTAGACAGAATTACTAGTATAAATGGGTGAGTCAAAGTCCAGAAGCCAGAGGAGGGAAGCACTAACTCAGCCTGGAGGAGTCAGGAGGTCTTCAGTGAATGAAGCGATGCTAGAACTATACACAAGAAGGTCAGTACACCTCACTGGGCAGACAACCGGAATGATACAGTCCAGGATGAGGGAGACAGAACAAATGCAGGAGTTGTGAAAGAGGCTAGGAAGTCCAGCAAAGCTGGACAGTAGAGCATATGCAAGAGAAGATGAAAGCTAAGAATGAAAACCTTGCCAGAGCTTCTGAGGCCTTGAGCATGCCCTACCCATTGGCATGCTCCACCACTCAGGGTGAGGGGCCCCCCACTAGGTACCTAGGCCAGGCCTGCCTCCTTGGGTCTGCACCCAGCTGGTCCTTAGAAGCTAAGGGTTTAAGAACGGAGACGAGATGATGAAATTATCATTCCAAAAGTATTTTTTCAAACAATAGGTACACCCAGAATTCTAGTTTTCCTCCCCACACTGTTTACTCCTTGGTTCTATCACTTCCCTTCCTGGCCAGCAGATTGGCTGCAGCCGACAGAATCCTTCTTATTGGGCTCAGTTTTTTACCGTGACCGAGGCAAGGGTATCTTTTAAAAGCCAGCTCTCTGCATATGCAGACTGTGGAAGGGTTACACGGTCCTCCTGCCACCAAGCACCTAACTATAAGTCCACTCATCCTGAAACTATATCAGGAGACATGGGAATGAGAAGAAAAACAAACACAACATTCTCCCACAGTAAAGTATGGGAGAATAACAGTATTTTCCAAAGTTTGCAAGCAATATATTCATTTCATTGAAAACGAAAGCTATATAAGCTAAATTTTGGGGGTGGGATGGACCCCCAAAGTTAGTTAATTTCTCTGGACTTGTGCTTCCTATGAAACAAAATAGGAGAATCAGAATAAAGGAGGTTTAAGATCTTTTAATATGATGTTGCACCAATAGATGAAAGTGCTTATTGGAGCATTCCTTGTGACACTGTCACAGAATCGAGGTCTGAAGGTAAAGGAGTAAGGAGAGGAGAGAACCAATGCCCTCTGTTGCTTTTGTGCGTGGGATCACTCCAAAAAGCTTTGCGTCTATGGTTCTGCATGTAGGAGATCTTCTTTGTCACCATTCCCTTGCAATTGATTTGTCCTTCGATTCGACTTTATTCTCAACTTTGGCTTCTAACTGTCCCCCTCTGAGTTAATTAATTTGTACTGTGTAACAAACCACCCGCAAACATCTTATTTACAACATCAGGATTCTGTTGAGCACATCTGGGCAGTTCTTCTAGTCTGGCTCAGCTTGGCTACCCTCTGCTGGCCTTCTTCAAGCACCTGTGGTTTCTGGCAGATCAGCTGGTGATTGGGTGATCTAAGGTGTCCTCTCTTAAATGTCAGGTGGCTTGTGCTGCTGCTGGGTTGGTGCCACTTGTCAATGCTGGCTGCTGGCTGTGTGACATCAGTGCCAGGACCACGTGTGTTTCATCACTTAGCAGACTGTCTGGGCTTCTTCAGATGGCAGATGGGTGTAAAGAGTAGCAAGAGAGGACAAATGCCAATGTGCAAGCACTCTTCAACCATCTGCTTGCGTTATGTTTGCAATTTCTCACTGGCCAAACTGTGTCACATGGCCAACCCCATGGTTTATATAAGAGGAGAATTACATAAGTATGAATACAGACAAGAAAATTATTGTGGACATTTTTGCAAATAATCTACCATACCTCTCAACCTGATTCCATCATGATGAAATTATAATTATAGTAATAATTCATTAAACAATTTTATTTTCCTCAATTCCTAAAGAAACATAATAAGAGGGGTGGTTGGCAGAATGATGTCCTCTTCAAAGGTACTTGCATCCTAATCTCAGCAACCTGTGTATATGTTACCTCATATAGCAAAAGGGGCTTTGCAGATGTGATAAAGTACTGAGATGATCTGAATGGGTTCAAATAACCACAAGGGTTCTTAAAGGTAGAAGAAAACAGTTGGAGGGACATTGGTAATAGACAAATGGGTTGAGTTTGGGAACCTTCAGAGAGATGTTGCATTGCTGGCTTTGAAGATGGAAAGAAGGGGGACACGAGCCAAGGAACACAGGCAGCCTTTAGACACTGAAACAGGCAAGGAAATGCATTTCCCCTAGATCCTCCGAAAGGGAGCACAGTCCTGCCAGCGCCTTGACTTTAACCTAGAGAGACCTGTGTCAGACTTCTAAGCCCATAGAAACGTGAGATAAGTTTGTGATGTTCTAAGCCACTCAATTTGTGTTAATTTGCTATAGTAGCAATAACAAATAAATACAAGAAATAAGAAAAAAACAGAATGCTCCCAAAATGCTGTCCTGTTTAATCAGTTTGTGCTCCTTCATCATCAAACTGTGATGTGGCAACAGCCAACTGAGCACAAAGGGAATTCACAAACAAAGCAAGCAGAGTCCTGAGGAAAGGCGGCCCCTGCAGGTCCCAAAGGCGGGTGCAGGCAGAGGGACCCTCAAGGGGACAACTTCCTGGTGTTGAAACACAGAGCAAGACTCAAGTCTTCTTTCTGGGGCAACTCCACCTATGCTCAAGGGGTAAATAATGAACTGTTTTAATAGTAAATTGTAGATATGGTTATGGTGACATAGAGATGATATGACTGTTTTTATATCTTTAACTTTATAGTTTTTACTCTGAAAAGAGAAAACATTTCCATTCCTCTTACAAGTTCATAGACTCTAGCCTTGATCCAGAAAATCTCAAGTCCCCAACCTGGTCCCAGGATCTACTCCAAGTGGACTTCATAACTGTGCTATGAAGGAAAACAAAGACCTGACTTCTATCTCCTGGGTGTAATGAAATTCAGAGGCATTTATTGATCACCTAGTATATTCCTAGCTTCTGAAAGATCTATCAAACAATTACTGCAGGTCACTAGGAAAGCCAGACTCAGAAGTGTGACTAGAATATAACCCTCCAGAACTCTAGCCCAGGGCCACTTGTCATGCCAGTCTCTAAATGATTCTATTTATTATTTATGTCTGCTTACTTCCTAAAAGGATTTGAGGTGGCAATTTTCTAATTAAAATTTGTTTCTAATCTCTTTCTAATCTTGTTTTATTGGCTGCATTTCAACCCTCTTGTATTTAATCAACCTTGAACAGTAATGTGTATTGAGTCTGTATAAAAATATGAATTATAATTAAAATGAAAATGTACACACATTTAGTACACATGTAATATATATGGGCATATTTGTATTTGTAATCTTGTTGAAAGAATCTAATAATACGGTTCATTATGAGACTAATCAAAACCATTCTTTTGTTAATGATTATCTGTCAAATTTGCACAGCTGCCTTTTAAAAATTACATTCCAAAGGTGTCTCAGTCCAGCCAAAGTGAACACAAATTAAAAAAAAAGAAAAACTCAAAAAAATTAATATTTCAAAAGCATATCAACCAATCTAGAAACAAACAGTTTGATAAGAGAACATGTTTGCTTAATTGAAGTATTACATACAGCATAAGAAGTTTCAATGTTGAAAACACATTATGTCTTGCTAATTACAGGATACTGAGATTGCTTACACAGCAAATATTAAACATGCCACCATTGTATGCACATGCACATGGACATAGGTTGGCATGTATGTTGTTCTCAGCAATTTATTTTGTTTATTGATTGATTTTTAGAGAGAAAAGAAGGGACAGAAGGGAGCAGAGAAAGAGAAACATTGATTTGTTTGTTGTTCCACTTATTTACGCATTCACTGCTTGATTCTTGTGTGTGCCCTGACAGAGGATCAAACCACAACCTTGGAGCATCAGGACAACGCTCTAACCAACTGAGCTACCTGGCCAAGGCCTCTCAGCAATTCCATAACAGTCTCTCATCCCCATGTGATGGTCATGTTACTTTTCAGCTTGGCTATTACCACAAGTCTTTCACCTTGGAATACTATCAAGTGTCTCTGAAAGTACAATTAAATGCAAAGATACATTTAAGAAGTGTTTGTTGACTTGGCATAATTATCTATGTCTGTTAATCCTAATCCGGAGGGACTCGAAACATTGAAGACACGAACGAAGTCTGTCGATTATACACCAAAGCTTTATTGTCTAGCTTGGCCAAGCGGCAGCAACTCTGACAGAAATCTGAAGGAGAGCACACCGGCCCTTTGTTCTACTTAGTTTTTATAGTTTTGTAAGTGGGAAGTACAGAAGCAAAAATTGTAATTAGGAGCCCCTTACCACTATTGGTTATAGTCATATGTCCTTTAACATGATAGGACCATGTTCAATTTGCAAGCCATACATCCTTTTGGAGAAAACAAAATTTACAAGTCAACACAATGGCAGAAAGATATCTTTTTACATATTAAAAGGCATTCCCGTATTATCTAGTGTTCATCTGCTATCTCTCTGTCCAGAGTCACACGTGTTAACCACATGCATTTACATAGGAGAGGTAGTTTCTGTGGGGACAAATGCCCGCAAATGGCTCATAGTTATAAGAAAAGGTTTATTTTGGCTTTTCTCTCCCTGCACCTGGCTAGCCATTCACCCCTTTCCCCACAGGCGTGCTGGAATGTCTGAGATCCATGTTTTCCTCTCCTTTGCATTTACAATACAATGCCAAGGGCCATCCTGACTATGCCAATCACACAGTACAGAGACTATTCTCACAATTTCTCCGCACACCTTAACCCAAATTAATAAAATGTTCTCCAAGCCTTTTAAAATATTAATATTAATTCTGTAGTTTTTGGTACCTTCCAATACCTGCGGGTGAAGTGGCTCAGTGGCTCCTCAATGTCTATTGTGTTTGAGGCCCTTATATAAAAATAGTGTGAAATTAATAAGTAGGTAAACCCAAGCTTAAAACTCTGAAAGCATGATGGAATTGTTAACTCTCTATCTGGGATCCTGAATGTCCTTGGGAGCTATGTGCTAAAGATCCAAACATCAATGAAAACAAAGTGTTTAAGGTGAGGGGTCAGAATCAGCATGACAAAATAGCCCCCAAACTTGGCTTTACACCTGCAGCCAACTCATGGGGAGACTGCACCGAAAACAGCGGGGCATGGCCGTTGTTTAAAGACAACACTAACCAGCTGAATTCAGCCACACTTCTGTCTCTCTCTTCCCCTCCCGCAGCCGAGGCTCCACTGGAGCAAAGATGGCCCGGGCGCTGGGGATGGCTCCTCGGCCTCTGCCCCAGGTGCTAGAGTGGCTCTGATCGCAACAGAGCGACGCCCCAGAGGGGCAGAGCATCGCCCCCTGGTGGGCAGAGCGTAGCCCCTGGTGGGCATGCCGGGTGGATCCCGGTCGGGCGCATGTGGGAGTCTGTCTGTCTCTCCCCGTTTCCGGCTTCAGAAAAATACAGAAAAAAAAAAGAAAAAGAAAAAAAAACCTTCTTTTGCAAGGAGTTTATTGAAACTGGTCAAATTATTGGTTACTATGTGATCATTCTCAAAATAAGTTACTTCAATCTTTTCAATTTCTCCTCCAAACAATTGTTTCTGAAATATTTGAAGAAAGAACTTGAAAATGATTTGTGTGAAATTACTATTTTTTCAATCTGTTTGGTGGGCTTATGCCCCACCTGGGTCCCAGCCCCTGCAACCTGCTCTCGGAGCATGCCCAGGAGTCCTTGAGAGCTTCTTAGCTCTGCTGGCACAGGAGCCAGCCAACACCACAGGGCACCTGTAAGGTATGACTCTTGGTACCACAACCAGCTCTACTGGTCAGTGTGGCTTCCCCAATTAACATTTCCACAGTTTCTATATCCTCAAAGACCTATAACTAACAATGTATGCATATGTGTGGAGGGGAGCAAGGACAGATGGTTTACTTTCTTTCCTTATGTTGTATTCTCTTTTTTAAAAAATACCAAAACCATCCTATGGAAATATCAACAAAGCAGCTCTTTTTGTTATCATGTGGAAAATATACACTCTCCAGAAAGCCAGGCTGCAGCAGAAGAGAAATCTGGGTATTAGATACCATGTTAAACTCAGACTCTCATGACAGGTGTTCAATAAATATTGTGGATTGAATTAATGAATTACTCATTAAGATGATGAAGACTTTGCTGGATTAAATTTGCCTATCATTTTTTTATTTCCTTACAATGGGTTCTCTGCCTGGAGATTCTAAGACCTTTTGCAAATAGACCTCTGGTGGCCAACCCACCAAATAGCAGTGAATATAGTGTAGGCTTTTTTTTGGGCTACTGAATGTCATTATACTTTTAATGCATTGTAAGACACAAATGCTAAGAATTCAGGGCTAGCTTCAAACTCTGCTCTACAAAGACCTTCACATTCCAGTTACCAGTGTGACAGTTCAAATCATTTTGCTCCCTTATGCCTTATAGTTCATAGCAGTGAGGCAGGAGATGTCAACTTCTATTTATTTAAGAGTCCTGGCCCCTCATTAACTTGGATTCCTAATTTTTCTCTATTACATTGTTAAATTTCACACTTAGTTATACATGAATTAAAACTGTGAATTTCAAAAACAATAACCAAGACGATAAACTAATTGCCACTTCATCATAGTAAACCATGCTCTAAATATATTGTTTAGTGTTTTATAACATTAAAGATGAATAGCTTAGTTCACTAATGGTATCTACGTGGAGCTCCTGGTTGTTGTCAGTTATACTTGACTTCTTTCTCTTTTGTATATTAATGCATCTTAGCCTGGGAAAATGCAGAACCAATACCCTGGTCTCAAAGAGAAGTAAACAGTTCATAGGTCACAGGACATGGAGAATAAAAGGGATCTGCATGCACAGAATAATTTTCCCAGTCATAGACTAATGAGAAACACTCATTTTTATTTGCTTTGACATATCTAGGAAATCATTATTGGATATTAATTTAAAAATGATTAAAGCCAGTTATTTGATTAAGGCTTTGTATGTACAAATGAAATAACCAGACCATGAATGATCTACTTATTTCTACTCTCTAATAGTAGGAATACCTGCAAATTGAAATTGTCATTCAATGGGTCTGGTTGATTCTTGTGTCTCAGTTGATTGGCTACATCATACATAGACACAGACAAATATTTCAGGAACATACTATGATGCATGAAGGATTTGGGAAAATTCACCAAATGCAGAGGCAGCAGCTGTGAATAGTTGAAAAATCTTGACCTGAAAATCCACCAAGGCAATAGAACTACATCTGCCAGGGCACAATAGACAATATGGTCAATAATGGCCCAATGGGCTGCTTATTTCAGAATCTCATGGGTAATTCTGGCAGAGACTCAAAAGAAATGTTTATGTCAGCTCCTACCCCCTCATATTACAGATAATGCAGCTGAGGTTGAGAGCCACTATTCTCTATTCTAAACTGTGGGTGTTGACTTTACTACCTACTTAGTAAATGCAGCATAATTAAAAGAACAGTGTCTTGTTTGATATTTCTTCTGTATTGGAAGCAACTTGAGGGCAAGTATTATGCCATACACTTCTTATTCCATGCAGGCCCTAAACTCACACTGTCTACCATAATATATGATTTTTTTAAACTGTGAAGGAGCCCTGGCCGGTTGGCTCAGTGGTAGAGCGTCGGCCTAGCGTGCGGAGGACCCGGGTTTGATTCCCGGCCAGGGCACACAGGAGAAGCGCCCATTTGCTTCTCCACCCCTCTGCCGTGCTTTCCTCTCTGTCTCTCTCTTCCCCTCCCGCAGCCAAGGCTCCATTGGAGCAAAGATGGCCCGGGCGCTGGGGATGGCTCTGTGGCCTCTGTCCCAGGCGCTAGAGTGGCTCTGGTCGCAACATGGCGACGCCCAGGATGGGCAGAGCATCGCCCCCTGGTGGGCAGAGCATGCCGGGTGGATCCCGGTTGGGCGCATGCGGGAGTCTGTCTCACTGTCTCTCCCTGTTTCCAGCTTCAGAAAAATGAAAAAAAATAATAATAAATAAACTGTGAAGGAAAAATTTTTAACTATTTATTTATTTAAATAATGTCAAGAACCTCTAGAGTTCATTGTTTTTTGAAAAAAATAGCTTCTGATGTACAAATACCACTCAGGGACCCCCAAATATGGATGCTCTTAGATACATGTGTTCAATGTAGGGCCCATGAAAGGGTAAGGAGGGCCATCAGCTCCAAGCTTCACACTGACAAAGAAGTCAAAGTTAGATAACTGACATTACCACCGATGAAATTAGACTGCCGTTCCTGACAAACTGACACATATCACATATTTTGCCATATTTTGCCATATCTTATTCTTAATTCACCTAAAACCTCAGAAAATGCTGGTAAGTTTCTGACTTCTGAGAGAGAACAATCTCACACATCTGTACCTAAACTCATTTACAACAGGAATGACAGGGTGGAAGGGGCGTCCCTTTAATATATTCACTGAGAACAATAACATTTGGAATCCACAGGTCTGTCAGAATGCTCTTCTGAACTAAGCAAGTGCTAACAGATAGAAAGTTCTGGAAGGCTAATCTATATTCTTGTGGAAATGCTCTGGTTTCAATATTCTTTTTGAAAAAAAAAAAAAAGCCCATAGCTTCTCCAGTAAATTGCCACACTCCAAGAGGAATTAAGCTTGAAAGGTAACAGAACTTCAAAAGCCAAGCTGAAAAGACAAGACCCGAGGCTGTGAAGGGCATTCAGAAGAGAGAAGGGTTTTAACTCAGCTTTCAAAGCATGCTCTCCTTCCTCTTTGAAAGTTTCTGACACTTTTAGAGTTGCTGAAGATTTTCCCACCTGTGACATCTTTCATCAAAAAACCATGAAATAACAACAAAAAAAAATAACCCTCTCCAGGTAGAATAGGGGGAGAAATATGAAAGTTAAAAATAAGGCTTCTCCAAGGAAGTTGTCTGAGCCTTAGTTATTCAAATTAGCAGAGTACATATTCTACCACAGTTGTAACTCAAGCCCCAAACATGTGACCTCAAAGAAAGCAGAGGTCTTGACAGGTTTGCCAGGAACCCATTTGCCAGGGATGGCCAGAAAATTTTTTTTTAATTTTTTTTTTTATTTATTTATTCATTTTTAGAGAGGAGAGAGACAGAGAGGGAGAGAGAGGAGAGCGAGAAGGGGGGAGGAGCTAGAAGCATCAACTCCATACGTGCCTTGACCAGGCAAGCCCAGGGTTTCGAACCGGCGACCTCAGCATTACCAGGTCGACGCTTGATCCACTGTGCCACCACAGGTCAGGCAGGCCAGAAAATTTGAAGGGAAAAATAGGAGTTAGGAATAAAAAGTGTAAACATACATCTCAGCACTTAAATTTCTGCCTTTTTTCAAGCTACTTACTTAACCCAGAATCATTCAGTGTCCTGTGTTTACCTGCGTAACCTCTGCTGACCCTTCAGGGTTCGATTAAGAATCATTCCAATTATAATATCTCAGGCTCAGTGTTAGACACAGGAACATGCAAGTGCATGATACAAGACATACTTCAGGGAGGCAGGTGCTAGGCTACCGGTGGGCACAATAGACAATGTACAAGGAAAGCGATTATCCTAAACCCACTACTTGGCACAAAGAATACAACAGTGCACAATACAAGATGCCTACCCCCAAGGAGCTGGGCAGCAGACTCAGTGCTGGACACATGGAAAACAATAGCACACAAGAGACCTACTGCCAAGAAGCTGAGAGCATTCTGAGTACTGCGCATAAAGAAGTGGACAGTGCATGGTGCAAAGTGCCTGCCCACGAGGACCTGGGTGCTAGGCTGAGTGCTAAACACAAGAAGCACGGCAGTGCAGAATGAAATGCACTTCCCTAGAAGGAACTGGAGTCCAGGCTCAGTGCTTATTCAAAGGAAACACAGCAGTGCACAATCCAAGGTCCCTATTCATAGTAGATGTGCGCCAGGTTCAATATGGGCAAGTGAACATAGCAGTGCACAATGCAATGTGCCCAGCCTCTGGGAACTTCCTTTCTTGAACCCCCTGACCTGGCCAATGCTTTTACCCCCCACTTATACCCTGATAAATATCATCACTTTTAAGTGAAATATTTTCAGTGTCTAGGTCCTACATGGATAATAAGCATATGGAATTATCAATTATATTTTTGTTCATCTCCTCAACACTAAGTACAGTGACCCCTCCCAAAATAAATGCCGTAATAACATAGGCATGTGGCACTGAACCAAATGACTGATTTCCACTCAAAACAATTTCAATGAGCTTTCAGGGAAACATTTTCTTTGCTATTTTCTAGTTAGTATTTTTGCATCAATATTCCTGAGTGATAATGTCTGTAGTTCTCTTTGCACTGTCTTTATCTGACTTATATAGCAGTGCTAAACTTGTTTTATAAAAGAAGTAGGAAGTTTTCCTTTCTCTTCTGTTTATAGAGCAAGTATCAGCATTTTTTTTTTTTTTTTTTTTTTTGCTGTAATGGGTTGATAAAAAGTGATAGTAAATATTTAGGCTTTGCAGTCTATATGATCTCTATTGCAACTACTGAACTTTGCACAAAAGGAGCCATAAATAATAAGGAAACAAATGGGTGTGACCATGTTTGTATATTAAAACAAATGGCAGTGAGCCAGATTTGATCTGTGGGCCTTGGTTTCCTGGCACCTGCTCTGGGATAATTTATAGCAGGTAAAGACCACTGGTCTTTGAAGATTTGGTAGAAATGTCTCTGTACCTGGAAAAGATTCTGGTGTTTCCCCATTAGCTAAGATCACAAGATGTTTCAGTTTATCTTACATTTTCTCTGTCCCAGTTCTAGAATGATTCACTTCTCCAAGAAGGCAGAAAGAACCATACTGCTTTAGGTATAGAGGCTCTATAGTATGTTTTAATGTCTGGTGGAGATCATCTGCCTTTGTAGTTTTACTTTTGTTCATGTTTTGTTACAGGCTCTTTGCTGACTCAGCCAACCACCGATAGAGAGAGAAGACTGACTAAGAGGGTATGTGACCCAGAGGCATATCTGCACATAGGGCCAGGGGCCAGGAAGAGGAAGCTCAGTCCAACAGATCAAATGTGGGAGGGAGCCAGTAGCTTGAGTGTAGCAATCTGATGGTCATGGGTCCTGACATGTCCCTAGTCTGGTCAAAGGGGTCCGTGTCTAGTAGCAGTGATATAAGGCGCTGGCAGCAATAAATCCTACTGCAAAGGAAGTCCTGAGACTCACTCATGCTGGGTGACAGCAGGTAGCAAAAATCTGTTCCAAGCAGGTCTGTTGTCCCTACAGGGAAGGTTGGCCTGGCAATGACAAGGCAAAAGCCTATGTATAGAGGCTCAGGGTCCCCAACAGGAACCCTAGCAGAGGCGGTAAGAGAGATCCCATTGGCATAGCTGCCGGGACTCTGAGTAGGAGACTGAGAACCAAGAATAAGGCCCCAGATGAGTTACCAAACTTGGAGCTCAGGGCAGAGCTAGACAAGGACCAAGTAGGACTTAGGCTTAACTGCAAAAGGGCAAGCTGGAGCTCCTAACTCCTACCTGCTGAGTGCCCTGATTAGTTACAGAGGCTCCAAGTAGGGTTAATTACTTTGGTTTTAAAGTAAGGAAGGAGAGTGACCTTGGAAATCATCAAGGGCAGACACAGGACTTTCTGTCTGGGGTCCGTCTCTAACCAAATGACCTTGCATAGGACACTCTGCCTTTCTGGGCTACCAAGGGAAGTGAATGAGATTATGTCTAAGGCTCCTTCCAGTTCTAAGAGTTGACTTAATTAACCTAATTAAGAGCAATGGGGGGCCCTGCCGGTTGGCTCAGCGGTAGAGCGTTGGCCTAGCGTGCGGAGGACACGGGTTCAATTCCCAGCCACGGCACACAGGAGAAGCGCCCATTTGCTTCTCCACCCCTCCGCCACGCCTTCCTCTCTGTCTCTCTCTTCCCCTCCCACAGCCAAGGCTCCATTGGAGCAAAGATGGCCCGGGTGCTGGGGATGGCTCTGTGGCCTCTGTCTCAGGCGCTAGAGTGGCTCTGGTCGCAACATGGCGACGCCCAGGATGGGCAGAGCATCTCCCCCTGGTGGGCAGAGCATCGCCCCATGGTGGGCGTGCCGGGTGGATCCCGGTCGGGCGCATGCGGGAGTCTGTCTGACTGTCTCTCCCTGTTTCCAGCTTCAGAAAAATGCAAAAAAAAAAAAAAAAAAAAGAGCAATGGGGACTAAGTTTCACCAGTATTTCCTGTATCTCAATAACACTGCCAGAAGCTTTACGTATATTAAACAGAAGAAAACTAATGTGTTTTGTTACCAGCGGTGTCTTGGCAAATATTTAACAACCAGCTCTCTTGGGGGGAAAGAACAGAGTAAAAAAGCCTAATTTGTAGCATTTGTCAATATCTGTGGTACAAATACTCCACCATGGTTTCAAGTTACCTCCATGTAACACTGAGTGCAGAGCTGGGAGGAAATGTGCCCTTGGACAGGTCCCATCATGTAATATTTCCATCCTACAACTACGACAGATGTGAATAGACTCAGAGCCTCACTGATCAGAAAGTGATGTTTTGAGTATATACTACATTTGTTTCTATATTATTTATGTAATTGTAAGTATATGTAATTTTTAATAATGCCTGTGTTTGACAACCAGCTCTGAAAGTTTCTGATAATTTATCAATAAGTTCTTGAGAGCTGGTATGGGCCACCTGCAACACTCTACTGATCATTACTCATTGCCTCCCAGGTGCCATGATCATCATTTGAGATACACTGTTTCATTAATCCTCACTGTGACCTTCTGGAACAGTTATTGTACTGATGAATGAAAGGACCCTGGAAAGATTAAATAACTTGCCCGGCATCACATAGCTACACTATGGTTGTGTGACCTCCAGCCTCCAAATCCCTAAGTTCTATTACACCACACTGTCACTCATATTGCAAAACTTTAAACTGTTTCATCTTTGAAACTAGATTGTGTTCCGTTTAAGCTGAGGTCCTCTGAATTCAGCAAGTTTGTAAACAATTATGTTTGTTTGAGGTCATTGTCCTTGAGTCAGTTTGGTTCCAGAAAGTGCCATTAGGTTGGGTAAGAAACCAGCTCTAGGCAGCCCTTGACCTGCATAGTGTTCCAGAGGAGAATGATCAATAACTGGTTACCTGGTAGGAAGTCTTCCATCAGAAACACTGAGAATCACTTCAAGCTCCCCTCTCATTTTCCTTTCTTTTTCCTAAATTAATTTCAAATCAATAAAACTAATTCCTTCTTAGTCAAGTCAGTGTTTTGCACAACAAATCTAACGGTGAATATCTAATAACATTTCAACCACTGTTTTGAACTAATTTGTTATAGTTGTTGCTGTAAGTTTTGTGTTTCAGGGTTATCTTTATTTTGTTTTGTTTTAGCAAAGATAGAGACAGAGAAGGACAGACACACAGACAGTAGACAGATAGACAGGAAGGGAGAGAGATGAGAAGTATCAACTCATAGCTGTGGCATTTTAGTTGTTCATTGATTGCTTCTCATATGTGCCTTGACCAGGGGGCTCCAGCCAGCCAGTAACTCCTTGCTCAAGCCAGCAATGTTGGGTCTAAGCCAGCAACCTTGTGCTTCAAGCCAGTGACCATGGGGTCATGTTCATGATCCCATGCTCAAGCTGGTGACCCCACATTCAAGCTGGTGAGGCCATGTTTAAGCCAATTGAGCCCATGCTCATGCCAGCGAACTTGGGGCTTTGAACCTTGTCCTCAGCATCCTAGGTTGATGCTCTATCCACCTGGTCAGTCTAACAACACTATATGATGGTGTTTTTAATATGGTATCACTATAAAGTTACAAAAGAAGCCTCTAGGAACTAAATATTTTTTTTAGTTAATAAGACATTATCCCTAAAATAGAAAGAAAAGCTTATAGAATGTATTTTATAATTTTTAAAAGTAAGTGGACACTTACTAGGGAATATTTAAACCTCTATACAATCTGCCTAAAGGATAAAAGACAATTTTTCACAGTCATGAGTGACCCACCTTACCAGGAGAAAGACACCAGAATTGACTAATTGAATGACAACATATTTTATTTCAAATACTGGCACTTCTATGAGAAGTCATTTTATCTATCACTGGTTGGTTAAGTTATTCTCATATGCCTTTACTGTAGATATTTTAGGTCTTGGAAAGAACATAATATATTACTTTTAATCAGAGCTTCAATTCACAATGTTATTTT
This sequence comes from Saccopteryx bilineata, assembly GCF_036850765.1. Taxonomy (NCBI): domain Eukaryota; kingdom Metazoa; phylum Chordata; class Mammalia; order Chiroptera; family Emballonuridae; genus Saccopteryx; species Saccopteryx bilineata. Next base: position 10,874,279 of record NC_089501.1, on the reverse strand, counting down.
TCCCTTTCCGTTTGCTTCAGGGACCACATAGGATGCTCTGAAGAACTGTGTGCAGCCCAGGAGATTGATCTGATATCACACGTGTTCGCTTATATTTTCACTGTTCCTGCCTTTCTTTCCCCTCTTCCAGTTATACTCCTTCTTTGTTCTTGCCCTGATTCTTTCATTCCCTTCTTCTTCTTCTTCAAATCTCTACTGGCATTCAGTAAAGGAGTGGATGGAAAAAGAGAAAGGAAAGTGAGTATGCGCCCAAGGCTTGGTACCACATGTCACAACATACATCATAGGAGCCCAGGAACTGAGTGACTAGAGATGGCATGTTGTACAAGAGCCAGGGAACTGTTATTCTGTACCCATCTTATTCACGATGTACAAGGTATATACGAAGTTTTTTGGCACTGAAGTAGAGGATACAGTGAAGGGATGAAGTGATGAAAAGACAAAATAGAATAACAGAGCAGATTGGGAAAAGAGCATCTAAACACCCTATGCTTCTCTTTCATTTTCAGTGTTAAATCAGAGGTTCGAATAATTTGGATGTGACTAGGTAAAACAATTCTATACTGGTATACACCATTGGGAAGGGTATAAGATTTACTGAATCAGGGCATAAACAAAGACAAAGGAAACTGATGATGGATGATGAAAGGAAATCTTTAATTTTACTTAATGTACTTATTTACTTTAAAAGGTTCACAAAGAAATATTTAGTAATTTAAAGATGAGGTTTAGGAATGATTGCCCAAGAAATGGTTCCTGTACAATGCTGAGGGGACTGGTCATCATTAAGCATCTTAATAATTCTTCTTCCTGCTCAGTAATAATACTAATAATTTAAAATAATAATCACTAACATTGACTGGGTGCTTATTATATGACAAGGACTATTCTAAAAACTGCATACACAATTCAATTATTTCTCCCAACAACTCTATACAGTAGAAACTATTATTATCTTAAGTTTATAGTAAATTGAAGTACAATGAGTTTAATAATTTATCCAGTCTGACCAGGTGATGGGGCAGTGGATAGGGCATCGGACTGGGACACGGAAAACCCAGGTTCAAAAGCCCGAGGTCACCAGTGTGAGCATGGGCTCACAAGCTTGAGCATGGGGTTGCTGGCTTGAGCATGGGACCACAGACATGACTCCATGGTCTCTGGCTTGGGCCCAAGGTCACTGGCTTGAGCAAGGGGACACTCACTCTTCTGTAGCCCCCCAGTCAAGGCACATAGGAGAAAGCAATCAATGAACAACTAAGGTGCTGCAGTGAAGAACTGATGCATCTCATCTCTCTCCCTTCCTATCTGTTCCTATCTGTCTTCTCTCTCTGTCACAAAAAATAAATAAATAATAATAATTTATCCAATAGCTATTTATTATTCTAAAGATAAATTCCAGATTTTTTAAGCTTCCAATCAAGCCTCTCCATGATCTGACTCCAAACATTTTTTTCAAAATTAGACCTCATTCCCAAGTGACAACCATAGTACTGAGAAGGACCTGCCACACTTTCTGCTTCTTAACTGTGAACCTTATTTCCACCTCTGTTCCCATACAAGACGCCCTATTCCTTGCCCTTTGCCCACTGGATCCTCCCATCATACAAAACTCTGCTCTTGTGTTAACTCGTGCATGGAGACATCTCTGACAATTCTCATCCAATGACTTTCATAACACACTCTTTTATTTTTTTTGACAGAGATAGAGAGAGGGACAGATAGGAACAGAGAGATAGGAAGGGAGAGAGATGAGAAGCATCAATTCTTTGTTGTGGCACCTTAGTTGTTCACTGATTTCTCATGTGTGCCTTGACCCCTGGGGTGGGGGACAACACGCTACAGCACAGCAAATGACCCCTTGTTCAAGCCAGCTACCTTGGCTTCAAGCCAGCAACTTTTGAGCTCAAGCCAGTGACCATGGGGTCATGTCTGTGATCTCACAATCAAGGCAGTGACCCCGCACTCAAGCCAGATGAGCCCACACTCAAGCCAGCTATCAACCTCAGGGTTTCAAACCTGAGTCCTCTGCATCCCAGTCCAACACTCTATTCACTGCGCCACCACCTGGTCAGGCTCACAACTCACTCTTGCCAACACTCCCTTATATCTTCTCCTTACTTATTATCTTATATTATCATTTAAGGATCCATATTGAAGACTTTGTTTCTCCAACTAGAATGCTAACTTGGTATATAAACCATGTCTCTACAATGCCTAGCACAGCTCTGAGTACATAAATATCTTCAATACCGTTTCTGTTAAATTCATGTATCCTATAGCTTATGTAGAGCTTATTCTTTTCATTAGAAATTCACTCTGGGCTGACCTGTGGTGGCGCAGTGGATAAAGCGTCAACCTGGAAACACTGAGGTTGCCGGTTCAAAACCCTGGCTTGCCTGGTCAAGGCACATATGGGAGTTGATGCTTCCTGCTCCTCCCTCTTCTCTCTTTCTCTCTCTCTCTCTCTTTCTCTCTCTCTCTCTGTATCTCCCCCCCCTCCTCTCTAAAATAAATAAATGAATAAAAATTAAAAAAAAAAAAAGAAATTCACTCTGGCCCTGGCCAGTTGGCTCAGTGGTAGAGCATCGGCCTGGTGTGCAGGAGTCCTGGGTTCAATTCCCGGCCAGGGCACACAGGAGAAGCGCCCATCTGCTTCTCCACCCCTCCCCCTCTCCTTTCTCTCTGTCTCTCTCTTCCCCTCCTGCAGCCAAGGCTCCATTGGAGCAAAGTTGGCCCCGGCGCTGAGGATGGCTCCATGGCCTCTGCCTCAGGCGCTAGAATGGCCCTGGTTGCAATAGAGCAATGTCCCAGATGGGCAAAGCATTGCCCCCTGGTGGACATGCTGGGTGGATCCTGGTCGGGCACATGCAGGAGTCTGTCTGACTGCCTCCCCGTTTCCAACTTCAGAAAAATAAAAAAATTTAAAAAAATAAATAAATAAAAAATCATAAAAAAAAAAAAGAAATTCACTCTGTTCTTGGACCCATACCTCACACATCTTTGGCATGAAAAATGTTCATATGCCTCAGGATTTTCCATTCTGTCAAAAATAATTGACAAGCTGAATTTATTAATCAAGATATTTGCTGCCCCAAACTCCTATATATATATTTTTGCTTTATTTTCATATGCTATAAAAAATAAAACATGAGAAAAAGGTTCTACTTTAAACAAACTGATTAAGATAACTTTGGGAATACTCACAGCTTAGTGAAGTAACAAGAAATGAAATGATTTTTCTTTTAATAACGTACAGAGGTAAGTCAGGTGTAAGAGAAGTAAAGAGCTGCACTCTACTGGGTTTTTAATAACTTCAGAGATTCTTAGAGAAGGAAAAGTTATAAAAGTTAAAATAGGAGGAAAAAAGGATTTTCAAATGGCAGCTGAATTTGGAAGTTGGAAAGGCTTTTCAGGACAGTAATTCACAGCCTTTGTAATATGTTTAAAATATGTTTCCACCTTTGTCAGGTGGAAACTGACAAAACTGAATTGTTTTGGAAAACTTGCCCAAAGCAGACGAAGAGCAGATGGGACAATGATGACAGTGAACACATCGCATGCTACTTAACTCCAGTTTGGAGATAGACTATTAGGCTAAAGATGAGAAAGAAAAAAAAAAACACATTTAACTCAAAATGAAAGAAGTAAACAAGCTAGCTATACACTCTCCTGTGCTCAGCCTGATTTTATTTCAAATGGCTCTTTGGAGGATCAAAGTATATCAGCTGCTGCAAGTGGGTAGAGGAAACTGTCTTGCATCCCTCACAAGGCTCACTTGCTCATAAAACAAGAGAATGAACAAGACTGAAGCATCAACATCCACTAGACGCATTGTCAAAATTAGTGTTAACTCATTTTAAAAAGTCCTGATTGGCCACATTCTTAGCACAACATTTAAACACCAAGGTGATTTAATTGGAGTAGCATCAGTCAAGCATTCAGGAGAAATTCTTAAGGAACTGAAACTAGGTAACAGTAATAAAGGCCCAGGGATGCTCTAGATTCAGAAAAAGTGTAGACTAGTTGCTTTAGCTTCTGTCCTAAGGAAAGTATTAGGCTTTATTTTTAGAAACCAATCGGGAATACTAATGGACAGAGCTCCTCTTCATTAAGGGGAACTAGACTGGCTGCAGGGAAATATGGCTGCTCTTGCTAGCAGAGGTAATAAGAGATGTCATCTGAAGATATTAGAGCTGAGGAGGACAAAAAGGAAAATTCAACCTCATAATTAGATTGCCACAAAGCGTATGAGAGCATTTCACACTCAGGGTAAAAGGTATAAAGGGCAAAGTCAGGGAAATGCCACTAATGACACTCCCAGCACTCAGTGTTAATACCCGGTTCCAAGACAGAAAGATTCTGTAACCTGAGATGTTTAAAGGTTTGGATTGGTAGAACCCTGTATGTAAAATTGTTATGTACCAAGGAGCTGTTGTGATTAAACATAAAAAATAGATTACAACTTGCCTAAAAGCATGTTCTAATATGATAGACAAACTGATATTAAAAACCATGACTGAGTAATGAAAATTCAATCCAACACCAAACTTGTTAATTCAGGGCTATATCTCAACTGTACTGCCTTCTGGAGATGGTGTAAGAAGATAAAAGAGCATAGATAGATACTTCTGAGCCAAAATAAATAATCTGTATTTTTCCGCACAGATTCTCACTCAAATGATATACACTGGGCTTTGAACAGCACATCTAGTCCACTGGGTCCAAAGTTTTATTGATCATAGAAATGTTCCCAGGAAGTTGGGTTAATGACCATTTTTTAATGTGCTGATTCTCCATTTTGGTATCATGATATTATTCAGGTACACAGGTTACTTGTTAAGGAAGTCAGTTCTTTAATGAGCATATTAACACTTTCATTTCCTAGATTTTGAAGCAGTACATACTGCTCACCATCATCATGCATTTATTGAGACAAAACCAACCTGCATAAGCATGTATATAAAATAACAAAGTGGTATAATGTACAAATATAAACAGCAAATATCACAGAAAGAGTTAACAGTGGTCTAGAAAAATCAAGAAAGAATTCACAGAGAATGCAGGCAAAAAAAAAAAAAAAGGCATTCGAGGCCCTGGCCGGTTGGCTCAGTGGTAGAGCGTCAGCCTGGCGTGCAGAAGTCCCAGGTTTGATTCCCGGCCAGGGCACACAGGAGAAGCGCCCGTCTGCTTCTCCACCCCTCCCCCTCTCCTTCCTCTCTGTCTCTCTCTTCCCCTCCCGCAGCCGAGGCTCCACTGGAGCAAAGATGGCCCGGGCGCTGGGGATGGCTCCTCGGCCTCTGCCCCAGGCGCTAGAGTGGCTCTGGTCACAACAGAGCAACGACCCGGAGGGGCAGAGCATCGCCCCCTGGTGGGCAGAGCGTCGCCCCCTGGTGGGCATGCCGGGTGGATCCTGGTCGGGCGCATGCGGGAGTCTGTCTGTCTCTCCCCGTTTCTGGCTTCAGAAAAATACAGAAAAAAAAAAAAAAGGCATTTGAAAGGACTGAAAGGATCCGATAAATAAAGAAGAAGGAGATAGGAATCCAGGGCAAGGAAAATGTGTCAACAAAAATCTAGAGGTGACAATTCACCTGGCTTATCTAATAAAAACACAATGCCGTATTCTTGTAGCAACAAACATAATGAAAAATAAAGCTGGGAAGGTAATTAAGAGAAAAATAATACAGTTTCTTGCATGTCAGGTTTAGCAATTTGTACTTTATTCTATAAATAAATGAACTGATGATTAAGAAAATTTGAGGGGCTATCTGTGAATAAGATGGGTCAAACAATGAATGTGAAGAAATCAGTAAGATGACTATTCCAATGATCCAAGCTAATCAAACCAAATTCATACACGAGTGGTTCAAGGGCCCATTCTAACCCACAGCAGATTTTACTTGGCCTACATACTTTTTTAATTGAGATATAATTGGCATACAACATTGCATAAGTTTCATGTGGACCATGTGTTGATCTGAAACATTTATATGATTGCTACCATAGTGTCAGTTATCACACAATTGTTTTTTTTGTGAGAACACTGATGAGTCTTTTAGCAACTCTGAAGTATATAATGCAGTATTGTTGACTATAATCACTCTGCTATGCATCAGATCTCCAGAACTTATTCATCTTCTAGTTGCAATTTTGCACACTTTGACCAAAATGTCCCCATTTCCCACCCCGCACCCACCCTTGGAAACCACCATTCTACTCTGTTTCTACAGTTCAGCTCTTTTAGATTCCACATATAAGCCATATCATACAGTTTTTTGTCTTTCTCTGACTTATCTCACTTTGCACAATGGCCCTCAAAGTCCATTCATGTCACTGCAAATGCCTACATAGTTTAAAAACTCAAAATAAGTTGCCCACAGTTAAGATGGAACAATTTCCCATTAAAACCTAAATTTCCAACTTCTCCAGAAAGGTCGTTTCAAGACAGCCATCATCCCTAGGGCCTACACACTGAGTCTGGGGACTCAACCCCACTTCCTATCGAATATCCAAGTAAAACCCAATCCTACATTAAATATAAGATATACCTAACTGTCTAGAAGTTGATTTACATTATCTAAATTGACATTTTAGGTTTCATGGATGTTTAACTGAAATGTTTATTTTTAATGATTTTTTAAAGATTTTATTTATTCATTATAGAGAGGAGAGAGAGAGAGAGAGAGAGAGAGAGAGAATGAATGGGGGGAGGAGCAGGAAGCATCAACTCCCATATGTGCCTTGACCAGGCAAGCCCAAGGTTTTGAACCGGCAACCTCAGCGTTTCCAGGTTGATGCTTTATCCACTGCGCCACCACAGGTCAAGCTAATTGAAATGTTTATTAACTTGAATTTGCAGTTCTGTTTTCAAAGTAAAAAACACTTTCTAAGTTACAATACTACTTCAAACTTGAGACGTTATAGACTGCAGGCATCAAGCTTATGGTGCCTAACAAATAAAATAATGCTCATCTCCTAAAAACTGATAACAGCACTGGGACCCTATTTGTGCAGAACCAACATCCCTGTCCATGGGGCTTGTGCTCCACACATTGCTGCAGACACCACTGACTGTGTCACTTGCTGGGATCCTGGCAGCCATTACATTCGGGACCTGCTGTAGGTTCCTACTACTTAGAATATGGTCTGCACACCCACAACATTCATACCATCAGGGAGCTGAATAGAAATGCAGAATTTCAGACCCGACTGTTGACATGCAATTTAACATGTAATAGAACATTTTAATGACATGTGAATGTTAAAGTTGGACAACAATGTTTTGATCGATGCGTGGTCCCCAACCAGCATCATTAGCATCACTGGGGAAACATAAATTCTCAAGTCCCACTCAAGATCTACTGAATTTAAAATTCTGGGGCGGGGACCCAGAAATCTGTGCATTAAAAAGCCTTGCAGATGAAGCTGATAAACCCTAATATCTGAGAGCCATTGATGGTTTCCTAAACCAGGATAGTAATGGTGGGAAAGAAAATACAGAGTTGGATATATGACTTACTGGACAGATCAGTAGTATTTAGTGACTGGTGCTGAGAGATGGAGAACAAGAAAATTCAAAGTCCTGTCAAGAGGGCGCCGACTGTGGAAATGTGCGTTCTGGCAACACACCGTTCAGCCTGTGGCTGGGCTTGGCTGTTGGCAGCTGGCTGTGGCCTCCACGCAAGATGCTTCGGTAGCCAGTGGGTGCTGGTGGAGCCCAACTGAGTCACAGAGATCACTGCGATGAAGTTCAGCACCCTCCCAGCGAACAGCGCAGCCTAGAGTTGCTGACCGGCTTCGTCATCAGCCTGGAGAAACTGGAGAATGACAAGACCTTCTGAGGCATCATCATATCCTCAAACTGCCTGGGGTATTCACAGGCAGCCTGGACCTGATGGAAAACTCAGGAGGAACCCAGCGCACTATGCTGAGTCCTGGAAGGCTGTTCAAGAGATCTGGTTGCAGCTCTACCTGATGGCTGCCATCAGTGGAGCCTGCCCTGCTAGAAGCTGCCTAATCTCCCTCTCCTGTGACTACTAAGTCCTGGCTGACAGCCCCACATGTATCATTGTGCTGAATGAGACCCAGGTGGGCATTGTTGCCTCCTTCTGGTTCAAAGACACCACTGTGAATAACGCTGGGCATGTGCCTCAGAGCTTGCTCTGCCACTGGGGCTCTCTTCCCCCTACCCTTGCAGAGGCCCTCCGGGTGGGCGTGCTGGACAAGCTGCTGCCGGAGGGCCAGGTGCAGAGCCCTGCACTCTCAGAGATGGCTCAGTGGATGACCATTCCAGACCACCCTGGACAGCTGACCAAGAACATGATGCGAAAGCCCACAGCAGACCTCTTGGTGAAACAGCGCGACGTGGACAGCCAGAACTTTATCAGCTTTCCTTCCAGAGACTCCATCCAGAAGTCCCTGCAGATGTATACTTAGAAAAGCCAAACAAAAGAAAGGCTAACAGCCTTGGCCAGATGGCTCAGTGAACAAAGTGTTCTCCCAGTGCACCAAGGTTGCTGGTTCAACCTCTGGTCAGGACACATACGAAAAGCAACTAACAATTGCACAACTAAGTGGAGTGGCGAGCTGATGCTCTGGCTCTCTCTCTGCCTTCCTTCCCCTCTCTCTTTCTCTCTCTCTTTCAAATCAATGGGGGAAGAGAAAAAGGAAGGCTAACAGCTTGGCTGCCCACACAGGATTTAATCATCAGCACCTTTCTTGGGGCCCTCTGATCCCAAGGGGTTTTAAACAAGGTATTTTTCCAATTTAAAAGTCCTTTCAGCTCTTTTTTTTTTTTTTTTTTTTTTTTTGCTGATCTTCCCAGAGGCTCTGTTCCCTGTAGCCAGGGCCCGCCATCACATGAGTTCCTTTTATGCTTAGCAGGTGGGCAGGTCTGGATTTAGGAATTGTGAACTGGCAGGTGGACTCATTCTGGATCTTGGCAGTGTCACTGCTGAGTGTCTCCTTTCCCAAAGAATTATGAATAAAGTCCTCAGGTTATTCTATTTAAAAAAGGGGGGGGGAGACTCAAGGATGACAAAAAATCATTTGAAGCCATTTATTTTTTGTTGTGCACAAGATGGGAAATTTTATTAGCCAGAGTATGTCCATGAAGAATTTCTTACTATGAAACAGGAGGTAGAGTGAGAGAAGGTATGTCAGGGGGACGATGCTGGGTTTCAGTGAAAGAAGGGAGTGTGTACGGGAGAGCAGAGAACTGCCTGCCAGGAGCACCACATTCCAGGAGCTGTGGCGGAACTACCAGCACAGGCCAAAACTTGTCAGCAAGAAAGGAGGAGGGGCCCTGGCTGGTTTGTTCAGTGGTAGAGCATCGGCCTGGCATGCAGGAGTCCTGGGTTCGAGTCCCGGCCAGGGCACACAGGAGAAGCGCCCATCTGCTTCTCCACCCCTCCCCCTCTCCTTCCTCTCTGTCTCTCTCTTCCCCTCCCGCAGCCAAGGCACCATTGGAGCAAAGATGGCCCGGGCGCTGGGGATGGCTCCATGGTCTATGCCTCAGGCGCTAGAATGGCTCTGGTTGCAACAGAGCAACGCCCCAGATGGGCGGCGCATCCCCCCCTGGTGGGGTGCCGGGTGGATCCCGGTTAGCATGCGGGAGTCTGTCTGACTGCCTCCCCGTTTCCAACTTCAGAAAAATAAGGAGGGGCAGGAGGAATCGCAAGTGTGGAAGTCCCAGAGAGATGAAAAGTGAGTCAGGAAAGGGGAAGCAATGGAAATATGGAGAAAAAACAAGTGGGAGAGAAGATTATGAAGATGTTAGCTATGCATCAGCCCTCTCTCCTTACCCTACGCCTTCTGTACTTTCATCAGAGCACTTAGTAGGGAAATAAAGTTTAGTCATTATAACTTGTTTTAAATGCTCGCCTATGTTTCTTCAAATGTGCCACACAGGCCACATGGACCCCTGAACCAATTTAACTCACAAAGAGATATTTAAATGATGCGTTTCATTTAAGTGGGAAAATCAGAAAGAAAAAAGGAATAGAATGAATGATTGTATACATGTTGAATTTGAGGTCTAGGCAGAAAAATCCATCAAGGTATACAAAAAGCCATCATGGACATAAAACTGGAGCTTGAAAGAGATTGGGCCTAGAGAATAAATTTTATAGTCATTTACACAAAAGTAACCACTGGAGTTATTAAAAACAAGCCTTGGAGAACATGAGCAGACTGGAAGAAATAGAAGAGACGATGAAAGGGAGAAAAATGCAAATGAAACAATAATCTTTTAGGGTTTGAAAATCGGAAGAATAACAAGTTGTAAGCAAGCCCAACCCTGGGCCCAGACTAGCTAGGCTATTTCATATTTACTAGTTTATTTAACCCATACAACAACCCTTCAAGATGGATAATTATGCTCATTTGACAGATAATACCACCAAAATACAGAGATTTCCTGATTAGACTTCCAATGCCACATAGTGAAGTGATGAATCTAGCAGTGTTTCTCACTGGGGATTTTTGCCACAGGACATTCGGCAGTGCATGAAAATCTTTTTAGTTGTTACAGCCCAGGGTGGGGCTGGGGAGAAGGAAGTAGAAGAAATTGGAGTGGAACTGTTCCTTGAAACTAGTGGAATGCCGTTTAACATCCTACAATGCACAGGACAGAGAATAGATGTCCTTCCCACACAACAATGAATTATCTGGCCCCAAACATCAATAGCACTGAGGTTGAAAAACCATATTTATTATAGCATATAGTCTTTCAAATATGGTGCGTCATCTTTCTACATCAACAGTCTATCCAAATCTCAACCAGGTTGCTCCACTCCACTATGGCCAGTGTTAGCCTAAGGGAGTCTTGAGAAAAGTTTCTAGAATATGTGTTTTGTAGAGTGTACAGGACTGAATCAGAAACTCTGAAAGCAAGGCCCAGCTAGCTGTGTTTTTTAAAGTCTTCATAAAGTTTGAGAATCAGTAATTTTTTTTATATAGAAATCTGATGAGTTTGGTCATTTGAGCCATCACTTGTCTGTTACGAGTATACCATTTGAGAATGTGCAGGAGCTGTGGGCGGAGAGTCCTGTTACACAAAATGGCCCACTGCTGAAAGGAAAGACTCCATTGAAAAAAAAAATGATTCTTAAGATAAGATTAAAAAGTATTTGCCCTGCAGACAAGTTGCAGGTATGCCTTCCAGTCAAGGATGCCAAATGTCCAAAAACAAGGAGACCTGTATCAGCATGGCTTATGTTAACATCAAGCTTGACTGCGGTGGGGGGGGCGGTGATTGCAGGGGAGGGCTCAGGGTAAAAGGCAGGAATGAGAAGTAAATGAGGCTGTGTAAACTGGAAGCAATTTGTAGAAGTAACTAAGGAGGTGAGGAAGAGGTACATAGTTTCAAGCATTGAAATACATTAATTAGGGATGTGTTTTAAAAATATGATCCTAGCAGCTATTTGGAGGGTAGATTCAAGTGGGATAAGAAGTGAGCAAAGAGCTGGGAGAACACTTATATATCCATTTCATTAGTGGTTTCCAAAGGGGAAAGATTGTGCCATAGGAGTGAGTGGTGTAAACAGATCCATATTAGTATAGAAAGGAAATCTCAGAACTTCTATTAATATGTCTTTGTTGTATCATCATCTAAAAATAAATAAATAAATAACAAGGCTTAATAGCATAATAAATAGATTAATACAAAGAACATCACCTTGTCCGTGTGCCCGAGTGCCACATGCCTCTTATCCTGATGGAGAAGTAAAGAGACTTCCACAACGTGGAAGAGTTGGCAGAGCACTCCTCATCTTTAATACTTTAGACTTCATAGGTCAGATAACATGCACCCAGTTAAGTGGGTTTATGGTTTATATTATCTAATTTAAATTAAACTAGCCCTCAAAAAATAAACACATGCTTTTTAAAAGATTCCTGCAAGAGACATTAAATTATCAATAATACGAATAATCCAAGCACAAGGAAATGGCAAAACTCAAGCATCTCCTCCTCCTACCTAGCCCCAACTCTTCCTCAACTGCACTGTGAGCTAAAAACAATGGCCACACAAATCTGATGAGAACTTGGCCAATAGTCTGAATTATCTATAACTTCACTTGAAATATTGCTTTATATCAAGGAAGAAAAATCTTGCTCCAAGTATATGTTGTGCTTTGAGATGTCATCAAAAGTTAGTAAAACCTTTCAGCAATGAGAATGAAAACATACATAGTTACTCGTAATACAAATACATTTTCAGAAACTTCACATTGAGCAAAAGAGGCCAGACACAAGGAGGATATGCTATTTGACTGCACTTACATGAAGTTCAAAACAGGTAAAACCCATCAGCGGTGTCAGAAGTCAGGCTGGTGGTTACTCTGGGAAGTAGGGGGAGAGATGTGGTTACCAGGAGAGAGTGTTTCGTGGCCCTGGCCAGATGGCTTAGCGGTAGAGCGTCGGCCTGGCATGCAGAAGTCCTGGATTCGATTCCGGGTCAGGGCACACAGGAGAAGCGCCCATTTGCTTCTCCACCCCTCCCCTTCTCCTTCCTCTCTGTCTCTCTCTTCCCCTCCCGCAGCCAAGGCTCCATTGGAGCAAAGATGGCCCGGGCGCTGGGGATGGCTCCTTGGCCTCTGCCCCAGGCGCTGGAGTGGCTCTGGTCGCAACAGAGCGATGCCCGGGAGGGGCAGAGCATCGCCCCCTGGTGGGCAGAGTGTCGCCCTCTGGTGGGCGTGCCGGGTGGATCCCGGTCGGGCGCATGCGGGAGTCTGTCTGACTGTCTCTCCCGGTTTCTAGCTTCGAAAAAAAAAAAATTGTTTCGTTCCTCTTTATCTCATCTAAAATTTATATTTATTATGTCAAAAACAGACAAATAGTGCATGAATTTAATTTCTCAAATATAAAAAATAATATCCAGGGAGTTTTAACTCATGAGTTTAGTGATGGGAATATGCCATAAAAATAATCTTGTCAGTCCAAGCAAAGTCTGATAAGGGTCTAAACTCCATCAGAGTACTGGGGATGAGCAGACGGAAGGGAGAGGAGGGGATGGAGAGGAGAGGATGGAGAGGAGAGGATGGAGAAAAGAGGATGGAGAGGAGAGGATGGAGAGGAAAGGATGGAGAGGAGAGGATGGAGAGGAGAGGATGGAGAGGAGGGGATGACAAGAAGAAAATCTAGAAGGCTGATAACTGATAGAATTATGGAATGAGTAAAAGACAAAAAGAGTCCTAGGACTTCCGGGTTTCCCTAGGGGCTCCAAGAGGCTGGCCATGCCCTCCCTACACCTAGAGGAAAGCCAGAAAGACAGTGGATATGAAGATGCAGACATTTAGAATAGAGAAGGCACAAAATTTTCACTTCAATCCACAACAATAACCCCACGTCACACAACAATCCCTAAAAGTGATTAATTTATTCCTTTCTGAAGCCACAAAAAGAAGTGTCACTCCTAAGAGGAAAATCCTAACTAATTAGTGTTATATATCTACAGTTATGCTATAAGTATCATCTGCTTTTAAAAGAAAGTCTAAGAACTACTCTAAAATTAAGTACTGTAATTATTTTTTACATGTAAAAAAGGTATACATTATTTATATAAGGTCTATGAAAAAGGGCAGTGTAATTAATCATCAATTATCTTCTTAAAACTAGGCTTCTTTTGAAACAAAGAAGTCAAAAAATGCACTCATTTTGTTTTTCTTTTTTTTTTGTATTTTTCTGAAGCTGGAAACGGGGAGGTAGTCAGACAGACTCCCACATGCGCCCGACCAGGATCCACCTGGCACGCCCACCAGGGGTGATGCTCTGCCCATCTGGGGAGTCGCTCTGTTGCGACCAGAGCCACTCTAGTGCCTGAGGCAGAGGCCACGGAGCCATCCTCAGCGCCTGGGCCAACCTTGCTCCAATGGAGCCTCGGCTGCGGGAGGGGAAGAGAGAGACAGAGAGAAAGGAGAGGGGGAGGGGTGGAGAAGCAGATGGGTGCTTCTCCTGTGTGCCCTGGCCGAAATCAAACCTGGGACTTCTGCACACCAGGCCGACGCTCTACCACTGAGCCAACTGGCCAGGGCAATGCACTCTTTTTTAATTGTGCCTTTATAAATATGTTTTCTATTAGCATCAAAAAAATGTTATTAGGACAAAAATCATCTGCATTGCCCACAAAAGACCCCATTCTTAATAATGTGCATCAAGTGTATCGCCTCTAATAAGACTGCCCCTTCTTGGCTTTTTTTTTTTCATCTAAAAAGCTTTAATTTCTTTTTTTATATAAATTTTTATTAATTTTAATGGGATGACATCAATAAATCAGGGTACATATGTTCAAAGAAAACATCTTCCAGGTTATCTTATCATTCAATTATGTTGCATACCCATCACCCAAAGTCAGATTCTCCTCCATCACCTTCTATCTGGTTTTCTTTGTGCCCCACCCCCTTCCCCTCCCTCTCTCCCTCCCCCTCTAACCACCACACTCTTGTCCATGTCTTAGTCTCATTTTTATGTCCCACCTATGTATTGAATCATGCAGTTCTTAGTTTTTTCTGATTTACTTATTTCACTCTGTATAATGTTATTAAGATCCAACCATTGTTATCAAGATCGGATCATTTTGTTGTAAATGATCCAATGTCATCATTTCTTATGGCTGAGTAGTATTCCATAGTGTATATGTGCCACATCTTCTTTATCCAGTCATCTATTTAATTTCTTTATGAAATGTTTATCCAGCTTCCACATGCCTCATGAAGATAATTCTCTGAGAGATTAAACCACAAATAGTTGCCTGCCTTTCCCAGAGGTCCACCATAATAGGCTGGCCCAGGCAGGAGGAAACACCCCAGGCCAGACTTCTTGGTGCCCATGTTACGCCCTTCACTGCAGTAAGAAAATTATTCTGCAGAGCTATGAAAGGCAGATGAGAGCTCCTAAAATGTGTTGGAGGACCAGAAAATACCACTAAATAAGAGAGGAACATATTGCTAGTAGAAAAACAAAATTGCCTTCAGCCTTTAAAAATCACTCTCGGCCATCATCTCTCTCGTTCAAAGTGTTTCCTTTCTATTACATTCACTCTCCATAGTGATTGAGGGTTCCCATCCCTTCTTTTTCCTTCTCTTCCTTTTCTTTCTTCCTTCCTCTTCCTTTTCTCTACAATCATTCACTGACTCCCAGCTACAGGTTAGTAATGTGCTGGCATTAAGATGCCAACATAAATAGGACGCTCTTCCCTCAAGGAGATTAGAGTTTAGTAGGAAAATTAAGTTTTAGTCAAGAAAAAACATGCCTTTTATACATTTTTATATACAAAGCATTGGGATTCTTTAATTTTGTTAGACAGGACAAGAGTCTCAAGATCTGGGGAAAAAAAATCAACATGTAATTGACCAAATAGTGTATATAAGCAATGGGTAAGCCCCCTCTAAGGAGACAGAGCTTTGGATATGAATATTGTCTCCTTCCCTTGCTTCAAGTAAATAAAGCTACCTTGCAAAAACCATGTCTTCTTGAAGAGATCACTCCAAGTGACAAACTCTTGATTTTGGTAATAATATGACCAGGTAACTACTAATATTTTCACTTTGAAATCTTAAAACACAGATAGATTGGCATCTTAAAAACAAATGCCTTCTTGAGGACAAGATGGCGATGGAGTAGGTGAACGTACCAACTTCCACCTCCCAAAACCAAAGTGGATTACAAACTAATTTTAAGAACTATCATCTGGAAAAACCAACTTTGGACTAAACTAAGAGAACTCTTCAACCAAGGAACACTGAAGGCACACAGACTGGTAGGAAAAGCGGAAACGTGGAGAGGGCTGCCCAGCTCCCCGGAGCGAACGGCAGCCAGGAGAGACTCACATGCAGGAAGTGTGTTTAGCAGAGAGGGGAGGGCCCTGAGTCCCAGGAACAAAGCCCCACCCTGCATCCCCAGAGCCTAGAAGAGTCATAAAAATAGTATTTAGCTGGGAACAAGACAGGATATGTTTTGTGAGAAAGAGACTGATTTCTCAGACCCAGGATTCTTCTTAAAGGGACTGCACAGAAAACCTCTCTCACAACCACTCATCCGGGGCTCTGGGGGATGGGGAGAGAAGAGAGGACCAGAGTAGCAGGAAGAGAGTGTAATATAGAAGGCACAGGAAGAAACACTTTGAGAGACAGCCACTCTAACCCCTGGGATGAGTCTCTCCCCAAATCTGAAGTGAATATTTCCCCTGGAAACAGCAATACCAGCAAAGGGAAGCAGGACACCAGCCAAACAAGCTTTCCCGCGGCACTCAGAGCAGAGTCGCTTAGAAGGAGGGAGCTTTCGGGTCTACCGTAGTGAGTGTTAGGTTCTGAGCTGCAGCACTCCCACCCACACGGCTGAGGGCTCACTCAAGAGCAGGCAGCAGCGGGACGCAGAAGTATGGTTCTGTCAGCAAGGGCGGAAGCTGGTTGGCCACCACTGGGCCCAGGTGTGAGCTCAGTCTTGCCCGGCTGGGGAGGAGGGGTGTGCAAAAGCAGTCAAGCCCAGCTGCAGGTCACCTGCAATCCAGCCTGCGGGGGAAGGGATGGAGACCTGCCCTTGAGCAATGGCGCAGGAGCACAGCCTTGCCCCGCCCATGGAACCAAGGCTTGTGGCCTGACTTGGGAGACGGCTCCTCCCACAGGGGTGGAGCCAAAACTCAGAACAGGTGGAGTCCCACTACTGAGCATGGGCACACAGTCCCACCTGGCCTGTGGAGCCACAGCTTGCAGCCATCCCATGAGCGGGCTCCTCCTGCAAGGGAGGAGCGAAAGCCCGGAATCAGGCGGAGACCAGCAGCTGAGCAAAGGTGCTCACCCCTGCCCTCAGGGCTGAGCATACTGCCACCCACGGCAGCGGAGCAAAGGCCAAGGCCACCAAGGCTTGTACATCAGAGCATGTGATCACAGCCACTCCCGTGAAGGAGAGGTGGAAACCACAGTAACAACCCCAGAGGGTAGGCATTGGCAATGCCCATACCCAAACGCCCTAGGCAGCAACAGCAGAGGGGGTGGTAGGCCTGCAGACAGACCACACCTAGGGAACACAGAGGCCACACCCAGTGGACTCCAGTGGCCAAAACCTTCTTTTACAGAGAAAAAATGAGAAGGCAGAGAAATGCAACACAAATGAATCAAGAGAAATCCTCAGAAAAGGACCTGAATGAGTCAGATATAACCAAATTACCAGATGCAGAGTTTAAAATAACGATTGTTAGGATGCTCAAAGATATTAGAACAATAGATGGTCATTATGAACACCTAAATAAAGAGATAGCAAATATAAAAAAGAACATTGAAATAATAAAAAAGAATCAGTCAGTAATGACAAATACAATATCAGAAATGAAGAACACAACGGAAGGAATTAAAAGCAGGATGAATGAAGTGGAGAATCGAATCAGCGAGTTAGAGGACAAGATAAATAAAAGCATGGAAGCAGAGCAGAAAAAAGAAAAGAGACTCAAAAAGTCTGAGGAAACTCTAAGAGAGCTCTATGACAACATGAAGAGAAATAACATCTGCATCATAGGGGTTCCTGAAGAAGAAGAGAAAGAACAAGGGATAGAGACTTTGTTCAAACATATCATAGCTGAAAACTTCCCTCAATTAAGGCAGGAAAACATCTCACAAGTTCAAAAAGCACAGAGAACTCCATTAAAAAGAAACAGAAAGAAATCTACACCAAGACACATCATTATTAAAATACCAAAGCTAAGTGATAAAGAGAAAATATTAAAAGCTGCTAGAGAAAAAAAGACTATCACCTACAAAAAAGCCCCCATAAGGATGACTTCCAACTTCTAAACAGAAACACTTGAGGCCAGAAGGGAATGGCAAGAAATATTCAAAGTAATGCAGAACAAGAGCCTACAACCAAGGCTACTTTATCCAGCAAAGCTAACGTTTAAAATTGAAGGAGAAATAAAAAGCTTTCCAGATGAAAAAAAACTCAAGGAATTCTCTATAAGCAAACCAATGCTGCAAGAAATGCTAAGAGGCCTGTTGTAAACAGATCAAAGGAGAAAAAAATATAGCAAAAGAGGAATACAGTTTTAAAGAATAAAATGGCAATAAACAACTACATATCAATAATAAACTTAAATGTAAATAGATTAAATGATCCGATCAAAAGACACAGGGTAGTTGCATGGATAAGAAAACAGGACCCATACATATGCTGTCTACAAGAGACACACCTTAAAACAAAAGATGCATATAGGCTGAAGATAAAAAGATGAAAAAAAAATATTTCACGCAAATGGAAATGGAAAAAAAAGCAGGGGTAGCAATACTTATATCAGACAAAATGGACTTTAAAACAAAGGCTATAGTAAGGGATAAAGAAGGTCACTACATAATGATAAAGGGAGTAATCCAACAGGAAGATATAACCGTTATAAACATCTATGCACCTAATATAGGAACACCTAAATATATAAAGCAGACTTTGATGGATTTAAAGGGTGAGATCAACAGCAATACTATATTAGTAGGGGATTTCAATACCCCACTGACATCACTAGATAGATCCTCAAGAAAGAAAATTAACAAAGAAACAGCAGACTTAAGGGACATACTAGATCAACTCGATTTAATAGATATCTTCAGAACCTTTCACCCTAAAGCAGCAGAATATACATTCTTTTCAAGTGCTCATGGTACATTCTCTAGGACAGACCACATGTTAGGGCATGAAAGTGCTCTCAACAAATTTAAGAAGATTGAAATCATATCAAGCACTTTCTCTGATCACACGGGCATGAAACTAGAAATCAAGCACAACAGAAAAACTGAAAAATACTCAAACACTTGGAAACTAAATAGCATGTTATTAAATAACGAATGAGTTAACAATGAGATCAAAAAAAAATTTTTTAAATTCCTGGAAATGAACGATAACGAGCATACATCAACTCAAAATTTATGGGACACGCCTGGCCTGTGGTGGTGCAGTGGATAAAGTGTTGACCTGGAACTGAGGTCACTGGTTCAAAAAACCCTGCACTTGTCTGGTCAGGGCACACATGAGAGTTGATGCTTCCTGCTCCTCTCTCCTTTCTCTCTCTCTCTCTCTCTCTCTCTCTCTCTCTCTCTCTGTCACTCTCTCTCTTCTCTAAAAAATGAATAAATAAATTAAAAATTTATGGGACACAGCAAAAGCAGTCCTGAGAAGGAAGTTCATAGTATTCCAGGCATACTTTAAGAAGCTAGAAAAAGCTCAAAAAAACAACTTGACCCTGCATCTAAAAGAACTAGAAAAAGAACAGCAAGTAGGCCCTGGCCAGTTGGCTCAGCAGTAGAGCGTCAGCCTGGCGTGCAGGAGTCCCGGGTTCGATTCCCAGCCAGGGCACACAGGAGAGGCGCCCATCTGCTTCTCCACCCCTCCCCTTCTCCTTCCTCTCTGTCTCTCTCTTCCCCTCCTGCAGCTAAGGCTCCATTGGAGCAAAGATGGCCCGGGCGCTGGGGATGGCTCTGTGGCCTCTGCCTCAGGCGCTAAAGTGGCTCTGGTCGCAACATGGTGACGCTCAGGATGGGCAGAGCATCGCCCCCTGGTGGGCAGAGCATCGCCCCATGGTGGGCGTGCCGGGTGGATCCCGGTCGGGCGCATGCGGGAGTCTGTCTGACTGTCTCTCCCTGTTTCCAGCTTCAGAAAAATGAAAAAAAAAAAAATATTAGCAAACCGGATCGAGCAATATATGAAAAAAATCATACATCATGATCAAGTGGGATTTATTCTTGGGAGGCAAGGCTGGTACAGTATTCGCAAATCAATCAATGTGATTCATCACATAAACAAAAGGAAGGAGAAAAACCACATGATAATTTCAATAGATGCAGAAAAAGCATTTGATAAATCCAGCACCCATTCATGATCAAAACTCTCAGCAAAATTGGAATACAGGAAACATACCTCAACATGATAAAGGCCATCTATGACAAACCCACAGCTAACATCATACTCAATGGGCAAAAATTAAAAGCAATCCCCTTAAAATCAGGAACTAGGCAGGGGTGCCCCCTTTCACCACTCTTATTCAACATAGTTCTGGAAGTCCTAGCCACAGCAATCAGACAAGAAAAAGAAATAAAAGGCATCCAAATTGAAAAAGAAGAAGTAAAACTATCATTATTTGCAGATGATATAATATTGTATATAGAAAACACTAAAGTTGCAGTAAACTACTGGACCTGATAAATGAATTCAGCAAGGTGGCAGGATATAAAATTAATACTCAGAAATCAGAGGCATTTTTATACACCAACAATGAACTGTCAGAAAGAGAAATTAAGGAAGCAATCCCTTTCATCATTGCAACCAAAAAAATAAAGTACCTAGGAATAAATTTAACCAGGGAGATTAAAGACTTGTACTCGGAAAATTATAAAACATTGATAAAAATAATCAGGGAAGATACAAACAAGTGGAAGCATATATCGTGCTCATGGTTAGGAAGAATAAACATCATTAAAATGTCTATATTACCCAAAGCAATTTATAAATTCAATGCAATACCAATTAAAATACCAATGACTTACTTCAAAGATATAGAACACATATTCCAAAAATTTATATGGAACCAAAAGAGAACACGAATAGCCTCAGCAATCTTGAAAAGGAAGAATAAAGGGGGAGGTATCACACTTTCAGATATCAAGTTATACTACAAGGCCATTGTACTCAAAACAGCCTAGTACTGGTGTAAGAACAGGCATATAGATCAATGGAACAGAACTGAGAACCCAGAAATAAACCCATACTTTTATGGACAACTGATATTTGACAAAGGAGGTAACAGCATACATTGGGGTAAAGACAGCCTCTTCAACAAATGGTGTTGGGAAAATTGGACAGCTACCTGCCAAAAAATGTAACTAGACCACCAACTTATACCATTCACAAAAATAAACTCAAATGGATAAAAGACTTACATGTAAGCTGTAAAACCATAAGCATCTTAGAAGAAAACATAGGCAGTAAGCTCTCTGAAATCTCTCACAGCAATATATTTGCCGATTTATCTCCACGGGCAAGTGAAATAAAAGACAGGATAAACAAATGGGACTATATCAAACTAAAAAGCTTCTGCACAGCTAAAGACAAAAAGAACAGAATAAAAAGACATACTTCACAATGGAGAATATATTTGACAATACATCTGATAAGGGGTTAATAACCAAAATTTGTAAAGAACTTCTAAAACTCAACACCAGGAAGACAAACAATCCAATCAAAAATGGGCAAAAGAAATAAATAGACACTTCTCCAAAGAGGACATACAGATGGCCAATAGGCATATGAAAAAATGCTCAACATCACTAATCATTAGAGAAATGCAAATTAAAACCACAATGAGATATCATCTCACACCAGTCAGAATGGCGCTCATCAACAAAACAACACAGAATAAGTTCTAGCGAGGATGTGGAGAAAAGGGAACCCTCCTGCACTGCTGGTGGGAATGCAGACTGGTGCAGCCACTGTGGAAAACAGTATGGAGATTCCTCAAAAATTAAAAATCGAACTGCCTTTTGACCTAGCTATACCACTTTTAGGAATGTACCTCAAGAACACCATAGCACTGTTTGAAAAGAAGAAATGCACCCCCATGTTTATGGCAGCATTGTTCACAATAGTGAAGATCTGTAAACAGCCCAAGTGTCCTTCAGTGGATGAGTGGATTAAAAAGCTTTGGTACATATATACTATGGAATACTACTCAGCCTTAAGAAGTGACATCGGATCATTTACAACAACATGGATGGACCTTGATAACATTATACTGAGCGAAATAAGTAAATCAAAAAAACTAAGAACTATATGATTCCATACATAGGTGGGACATAAAATGAGACTCAGAGACATGGACAAGAGTGTGGTGGAACGGGGTGGGGGAAGGGAGGAGAGGGAGGGCATTGGGGGAGGGGAGGGGCACAAAGAAAACCAGTTAGAAGGTGATGGAAGACAGTTGGACTTTGGGTGATGGGAATGCAGCATAATCAAATGTCAAAATGACCTAGAGATGTTTTCTCTGAACATATGTACCCTGATTTATCAATGTCACCCCATTAAAATTAATTTTAAAAAATAATAATTAAAAAAATGCCTTCTTGAACTCATTCTTTCTTGGGTAAAGCAGACTTCCTTTGCTTTTTAATCTTTTGCGAAGGGGATTTGCCTAAGAACCAAATGCTCAAGAAGGCATTTGTTTTTAAGATGCCAATCTATCTGTGATGTCTTTCCAAGGCTGGAAGTGATTTTTTAATATAATTATTTTTAGCAACACTCGTATACATACAGTAAGCATTTCAGAGTGCCATCCTAAAATCCCAGGTTCAGAGGTTTATAGCTTTAAAAATCTTAGGTATTTTTCTCATCTCCCCAACATTTTTTGCTCATTCTAAGAATAGTTCAGATAACAAGTCACAGGCACAAGCAAGTATGCTTTCCTTCTAATGGCACTGCAGTGCTCCTGGACTATAATTGCTCCTCTCATTCCTCAGCTAGCTATTAAAGTTGAAAGATCTGGGCTTTCTCTAAATGGGCCAGGGGTTTCTTGGAGATTCATATCACACTGGGTTCCAGGGTCTGCAACAGCTGCTTTCATAATGCAGAGACCACCTTGTTGCTTTCAAGATGCAAGGCTGATGTTAGAGGTAGTGAAAAGGATAAGTGAGCATCAGCCAGTGCACCCGAGTGTCCTCCCCCAGGGCTCTATGGGTACATAAAGTGCTTTGATGTGGTTGGGAGAATGGGGCACTCCATGAGATGCTTCTGCTCCCTGGCACAGAGTGTCTTCCAATGACATAGTCAAATGAAACAGAACCACAGTCATTATGCAGATGAAGCAGATTTTTGCCTGGTGACCTGCTGTACAATGTAATCAGAGCTCTCCTTTAATGGACTGAAAATCCAAACCAATTAGAAAACTGTCTGACCCAAACCATAGTTCAGCTCAGACTATGAGAGAGGCTATTGTCTTTAATGTACTTCACCTCTCCCCTGAAACAAGGCCTGCTGCTTTTGAAAACGTTACAATTATGCCCATGCAGCAAAACTATAAATGGCCTGCCTTAAAAGGAGCAGACATCAACTGATCTCCGGAGCCCGTACCCTGAGCAAGACGAAACTACAGGCATCAGAACAGCAAGGCTGCTATATTTCCAGGCAAAAGATCTGGAGATGTGGGGAAAGAGAAACTTCAATACATTGGTACTTATTAAAATAACAAGAAGAGGCATTTCAGTTGCTTTTCAGAGCCTTATTCAGGAGGACAGCATAAATCCTATATGTCCGTGCCCAGAGGGAGATGCATGGGACTCATCAAGTCTTGGGCCCAGGAAATTGAACTAAAGGTACAGTGTACATGAACAGCTGGGACAGTAGCTCTGCCATCCTTTCCTCAAATACATGGTAATACTGGAAGGAATTAATTTTGAAAATTTATTTTTTTCAGCTGAATCATCTGCCACATTATCTGGTTACATGAAAGCCCTGATCAGACTGACAAGACTAGAGAAACTGTTCTCAAATCTGGTGTGGGAAGAAAACATACAAGATAATCTAAGGCAGGGTATAAGACAATGAATTTTCTGCATTGTGGAGATGAAAGACAGCACGGCAAATATCAGCTATGCCAACAACAAATGCTATTACCTGCCTACATAAGGCAGTTCTTAACCTCAATAGGGGGTTCTTAACTTGGTGGGCAGTTTTTTTTTTTAACTTTTTTTTTATTCATTTTTTAGAGAGAGGAAACAGAGAGAGAGAGAGAGAGAGAGAGAGAGAGAGAAGGGGGGGAGGAGCAGAAAGCATCAACTCCCATATGTGCCTTGACCAGGCAAGCCTGGGGTTTTGAACCAGCGACCTCAGTATTCCAGGTCAACACTTTTACCCACTGCACCAGTTATTGAGTGCCTCACAGCTCAAAATCCACCATTGGTTGGCTCACTATGCGATACTGGGAACAGGTCCCTTGTAAAGGTATCTCCTTTGCAGGCTGGATCATAAAGGCCTCTGCCAACAGAGGGCACTAGAGAGACACTGCAAGGCCAGATTAGGCACTGATTTTCTATCTTTCTGCTGGTGTGATATTATTTTCACTCAGCAGTCAGTGGACTTGGTATGTATGGTCAATAGTGGTCAGCCTCTAGGAAGGTTCTTCAGCACTGGTGAGTGCTCAGAGGTTCTGAACCTCAACCTGGGGGGTGAAGGAGGAGCTTCCTCTAAGTTTTTAAGTGTTTGTTGTACACTGTCTCCCAGCCTAGGGATGGGTGCTGCTTTTGTTACTAATCTTTACCTCTTGGAGTCCTTTTTCACTCCTTTTAGTTAACTATCTTTTACAAGTTAGTAATACTTCATATTAAAGTTTAACTCTTCAAATTACTTGTATGGTGTCTATCTCTATGAGGTCTCCCTGGTGATAAGGTCTCCAAGGGTTACTATCATCTAAGGTCTGGTACTTGCCTTTGCAGATTTAGAAACTCAGAGAATATGGGGAATTTAGGGTGTACTTCATCATTGAAAAGACTTGGTTTTAATCCTGGTTTCACTATTTACTAGCTTTGTAATCAGGAACAGTTTATACAAATAACAGTTCTACTTACAGGAGATCTTTCATTCAATAAATACGTTTCTTGAGCTCTTACTAAATGGTAGGTAATGTTGTAGACATTAGGGATACTGACAAAAATCCCTGCCCCCACGGAGCTTATATTCTGGTAGGAAAAGGCTGACAATAAATAAAAATAATATATAAGATATAGTAAGTTATATAATAATATGCAAAAATATACTAGGCAGGAAAGAGAGCTAGGAAATGTAGGGAAGTTGAAAGTTAAATAGAATGATTGAGGGAGCACACTTTCCCTTTCCACTGAAGACTGTGTATCTCCAGCTGGAGCTGAAGCACAGAAGATGAAACACAAAAGACATCTCATCGGACCAAACCGGAGCAAAGCAGGTGAAGCAGAGCAGGGGAGAGCAGACGGCAGGCAGCAGAGAAAGCAGAGCAGAGCTGAGGAGCCTCACCCCAGGACCACCTCATAGCCATGCTATTCCACAGCTGTCCTGTTTCATAATTGAGCTGTAACACTATTGAGCTATTCCACAGCTGTGCTGTATCACAGTTGAGCTGTTTACACTGAATAAAGTTTCCTTCTTCATCATACCCCAAATTGGGGATTCCTGTTGACAGTGAATTGGCACCAATGACCATCATTGACAGACTAGGATAAGACCAATACTAGTGCATCAATCTTTTTCTCCCCCATTTCATCCATTTGCTAAATGTATTCCCAATTTTATTATTCCCTGTTTACTAATTTTTATTTTTAATTCCTTCTGCACATGTATATCCCTCAACATTACAATTCAGTTTTACTTGTTTTTGAGCTTTATAAAAATATTAGTTTTTGTGTTTTTTTACCTAAGATATTTATGAGTTCTACATTCATTTTTGATTTATAGAGCTGCTTTGCATAAATATATCACAAATTTTCAATTATCCTGGCCATTTGGTTTGTTTCCAATTTTTCATTGTGAACAATAGTGCTATGAACATTCTTATACATTCTCCTGGGCACATGTTCAATAATTTAATGTGAGATCGTCAAATGATAGTTGTTGATGCCAATTTAATGCCAACAGGATTCTGCAATTTGGGATGTGGCAAAGAAGAAAACTTTGTTCAGTGCAAATAGCTCAATTTTAAAAATTGAAAGATTGGGAAAATCTCTCTGAAAATAAAGCATCTGAGTTAACTATTGAAGGAGTAGAGAGAATTAGCCATGAAAATACCTGGAAGAAGTTATTCCAAGTTAGGGATTGTTCCCAAAAGTGTTGCTTCAAGAGTTCATGGACCAGTATGGCTGGAGCAGAATGAATGAGGGAAAGAATTCTAGGAAATGAGATCAGAAAGGTAGCCGAGAGTGAGACTATGAAACACGAAAATCACTTAACCCAGTGCCTCATCCATGCTCCCCAATGGTTGCTATAATGGCTACCATTGGGACTGTGAGCTCCTAATAGAGAGAGATGCCCTCGGAGAAGGAGTCACATCCTATTCACTTTTGAGTGGAATCTATGATAGTGCCCCACACAAAGAAAGTGCTGAATGAATGATGAACAAATTATTTACTCTAATTACACACAAGAGACTGTTATGTGAGGTCAGAACGTAAGTTATTAATTTATAACATGTGCTACACCTCTCCAATGTACTAATTATGTCAGTTGGCTATCTAGGGCACTCCCCAGCAGATATCAAGGTAGTTAGGTAGCCCAATTAATCAAGAGAAAACTGCTTCATAAGCATGGAATATGGTTGAAGAAAGCTGGACAGTCCTCAGGGATGTTCTTTGCAATTCTGTCTTCCTTGCCCTGGCAATTTTACATATCAGAAGACACACCAGGTTAGTAAATTCAGTCAAAGCAGGAAATAGAATAAACACACAAGCAAGACCTTGTTGGTTGCCTCTCCAACACTCATCTCCTCTCCCTATCCCATAGTTATTTTATCCCTATCCCACAATTCCTAACAGGTACCAGGGAGCTGCCTGCTTCGGGGAGACTGGGCCGCGTCCCAGTGCCAGGGATGAATCACAATTGTGTAAAACCAATCACAATGATCCCATTTTTCTTAAACGTATTACTTCGGCAAAGGCATCTGACTCAGCTGTAACTAATACGACATGAAGAGAGGACTAGTGGGGTACTTACTTTCTGGCATTTTTAATTTTTTTTAAATTGTTTTCACTCTTAAACAGATTTGCATGCGGAGAAGCCTGCCTTTGTGCTTCCTACCCAGCTGTATGTAGAAGTAATGCTAGGAGCTGACACAGCTTTCCTGCAGCCAACCATGTGCACACAATCCTAAGGGTTAAAAATCAGGATGTTGAAGAGGGGATCCCAATTCAAGACCACAACACAAGAAGAGCCTGAGGTCACCTCTTCACACCAAATATAGACAACAAATCTAGGCAACAAATTCACAGGCACCCATGAAACAACTTCCTCGGGGGGAGGGGATACTCTAAAAATTAGGTGGCGACACCTAGACTCCTTTGAACTGCGGGAACGAGAGAAGCCCACATGAACACAGGAAGGAGAGGCTGGAACACAATCTCACCACAAACCACTCTGAGACAGCCGACCCTCTGGGGGAAACTCAAACCCACAGCTGCTCCTTGAGCAGGGAAGATTTGAACCCCACACCTAGCACTCCCAGCTTTCAAGCTGTGCAACTGAGGGACAAGCCCCCAAACATCTAGCTTTGAGAAGTCGCAGCAAGCCCCACAAGCTGGAGCAACCTGAGCACCCGCACACATGCAAAGGACTCCCCGGCCTGATCCGCGCTGAACTCCGCTGGAGGGCGCCTGGGCCCGGGGCGCACCAGCTTCCTGCGGGTCCACAGCATATCGGTCGGCCTGGGGGTCGGGCATTTGGTTTGACACAGATTTGGGGCCTGCTGGATGCTCTCTGGGATGGAGACCGTCAGGCACCATCTTCATGCTCTCTCTTCAGCTTGCTCTTTCTGGGAGAGCAAGATTTAAAAAAGAAGTCTAGGTTTTCTGCCGTGCTCCGGAACACCAATATGTATCTCAAAGCTTTGATACGCGTCTGCTGCCCTGGTTTTGGCTGCTGCCACCAGTACTGCCTCTCCATGGCCCTGCTCTGGTGGCCAGTGGGGCCTTCTCTTGTGGGTCCCACTAGACTTGAACCAGCAGAAAGAGTTTTTAAATGGCCCCTACCAGCAGCAGGGCACAGCGAAACGCAATGGAACCAGCTCAGTCTTTCTGGGAAAGAGGCCTGTTAGCTTCTGCTCAGGGCTACAGCCTGAGGGGCAAGCTTCTGATTAAACACAACTGACCTCTGATGTTGTAAGGCCAGTGGCAGAGGCCAGGCAGGTCCATACTGGATTCCGGCAGACAGTAGAGAAACTGTGGAACCAGGAAATATCGGGCCATACTCGTTTATTGGAGGCTCACAAAGACAGGCAAGCAAATAAACAACAAAAGGGAAAGAGCTAATAAAGGAAAATCTGCTATTCAGAGTAAGGGCAAGGAAGGAAGGAAAACTACATCTCATGGTAGCGGGAGAGAGATCTGGAAGAGTCGCGGCCCAGGGGAAGCACCTTATATAGGATATGCACACGTGCCTCTGCCATGTGCTCACACACTAATCAAGCAAAGTGCTTTCAGCTGGTAAACCCACAAGCAAGCCTAACACAGCTGGCTCACAAATATAATCCTTCCAAGAGACCTCAGATCAAGGGCCCTATCCTTGATATCCTGTGGCTGCCTCTGACTGAGCTCCAGAGTCCTAGTATTTCCTTGAAAGAGCTTTTACACTCCCCTGGTGCTCCTGTCTTTGTGGGTGCCACCCAGAGCACACCCTTTGATTGCCTGTCTCTAGTAGCCAAAGGTCTTTGTTCCAGAATCCCACAGGACTGTAACTATCAGAGAGAGAGTTCTTGGCAGGCTACTACCTCAAGTCTTTCTGTCAAAGAGGCCTATTTGCTTATGGAGCTTCAACCTGAAGCAGGCTTCAGGAATGGCAGACATCTAGAGGCCTACAGATTTCAAATTATATTACAATGCTGTAGTGATCAAAACGGTATGGTATTGGCATAAAAGCATACACATATATAAATGCAATAGAACAGAGAGCCCAGAAATAAACCCACATCCATATGGTCAATTAATTTATGACAAAGAAACCAAGAATATACAGAGAAGACAGTCTCTTCAGTACATGATGATTGGAAAACTGGAAAGCCACATGCAAAAGAATGAAACTGGACCACTATCTTATACCATACACAAAAATTAACTCAAAATGGATTAAATCCTTGACTGTAAGGCCTGAAACCATAAAATTCATAGAAGAAAATATAGGTGGTAAGCTGCTTGACATGAATCTTTGCCATTATAGTTTGGATTTGATACCAAAAACAAGGCAACAAAAGTAAAAACTAACAAGTGGGACTACATCAAACTAAAGGGCTTCTGCACAGCAAAGAAAACTGTCAACAAAATGAAAAGACAACCTAATCAATAAGAGAACACATTTTCAAGTCTTTTACCTGTTAAGAGGTTAATATCCAAAGTATATAAAGAACTCAAAATTTAATAGCAAAAAACAAACAAACAATTGGACATTTTTCCAAAGAAGACATACAGATGGCGAACAAGTACATGAATAGATGCTCAATATCACTAATTATCAGGGAATGCAAATCAAAACTTTTGGATCTATCTAATCTAAAATAGAAGGCATTCCCACTGGGCATAAATTACTCAATTATATGAAACTTATTTATCACTATTAATTATTCTACATGCCTTATGCCTTATTCTTCATGTTTTGCAAGCTGGTTTCACCTCAAGATGAATACAGAATTGTTTTTATACTTTTAGGTCCAATTTACATACATACTTTCCTATGTAATTTTCTTAAAGATATGGTAAGAATAGTTAAAAATGGAAATAAAATTTTTTCATATGAAAAACTAAATTCAAATAAATATGCCAATTGAGAAAGAAAAAAAATAGTGACAACACCAACTGTTGGGAAAGATGCATAGAATTTGGATAACTCATATATTGCGGGTGGTCATGTAAAATGGTACAACTGCCCTGGAAAACATTTTGGTAGTTTGTTATGAAAACTAAACATATAATTGCCATATGACCGAGCAACTGAACTCTTGGGTATTTATCCCCCCAAAAATGAAAATTTATGTTCACAAATGAAACTGTATAAAATCATGTACAAAAATGTTCAGAACAGCTTTATGAATAATAGCTAAAAACTGGAAACAACCCAGGTGTCTTTCAACAGATGAATAGTTGAACAAACTCTGGTACACTCATACCATGGAACACTACTTAGCAATAAAAAGAAATGAATTATTGCCTGACCAAGTGGTAGTGCAGTGAATAGAGTGTCAAACTGGGACACAGAGGACTCAAGTTCAAAACCTCAAGGTTGCCAGTTTGAGTACAGGCTCATTAGGCTTGAGCATGGGCTCACCAGCTTGCATGCAGGGTCACTGGCTTGAGCATGGGATCATAGACATGACCCCATGGTCGCTGGCTTGAACCCAAGGGTTGCTGACTTGAAGCCCAAGGATGCTGACTAGAGCTCAAGGTTGCTGGCTTGAGCAAGGTGTCACTCACTTTACTGTAGCCCCCTGGTCAAGACACATATGAGAAAGCAATCAATGAACAGCTAAGGTGCTGCAATCAAGAATTGATGCTTCTCATCTCTCTCCCTTCCTGTCTGCCTATCCCTATATATCCTAGTCTCTCTCAAAAAAAAAAAGAGAAAGAAAAGAATTAGGTATTAATACACACAACCTCAGTAAATCTCCAGGGAGAGGTGATGAATTTTTTTAAGGCCAAAAGATTGAATACTGTGTAATTCCATTTACATGAGACTGTTGAAAAGACAAAGCTTAGAAATGAAGAAAGATTAATGGTTGCCACAAGTTAGAGATAGGGCTGGGGAATGAGAGGGAGGTGGGTCTGATTATTTAAGGGGAACATGAAGGATCCTGGTAATAATAGATCTACTAGTCTACCTTGACTATGATGATGAATACATGAATGTACACATGTAATAAAATTATAGAAGTAAATATAAAAAAATACACACACGTACATGGATCATTCTCAAGAATTGACCATATATTGGGCCACAAAAACAACATCAGCAAATTCAGAAAAACCGAAGTGGTACCAAGCATATTTTCTGATCATAAAGCCTTGAAACTAGAATTCAACTGCAAAAAAGAGGAAAAAAATCCCACAAAAATGTGGAAACTAAACAACATACTTTTAAAAAATGAATGGGTCAAAGAAGAAATAAGTACAGAAATCAAAAGATATATACAGACTAATGAAAATTACAATACGACATATCAGAATCGATGGGATGCAGCAAAAGCAGTGATAAGAGGGAAATTCATATCACTTCAGGCATACATGAACAAACAAGAGAGAGCCCAAGTGAACCACTTAACTTCCCACCTTAAGGAACTAGAAAAAGAAGAACAAAGACAACCCAAAACCAGCCGAAGAAAGGAGATAATAAAAATCAGAGAAGAAATAAATGAAATACAGAACAGAAAAACTATAGAAAAAATTAATAGAACAAGGAGCTGGTTCTTTGAAAAGATCAACAAAATTGACAAACTCTTGGCAAGACTTACCAAGGAAAAAAGAGAAAGAACTCATATAAGCAAAATCCAAAATGAAAGAGGAGAAATCACCACGGACACCGTAGATATACAAAGAATTATTGTAGAATACTATGAAAAACTTTATGCCACTAAATTCAACAACCTAGAAGAAATGGATAAATTCCTAGAACAATACAACCTTCCTAGACTGAGTCAAGAAGAAGCAGAAAGCCTAAACAGGCCTATTAGTAGAGAAGAAATAGAAAAAACCATTAAAAACCTCCCCAAAAATAAAAGTCCAGGCCCAGACAGCTATACCAGCAAATTTTATCAAAGATTCAAAGAAGACTTGGTTCCTATTCTACTCAAAGTCTTCCAAAAAATTTAAAAAAAAGCAATACTTCCAAACACATTTTATGAGGCCAACATAACCCTCATACCAAAACCAGGCAAGGATGGCACAAAAAAAGAAAACTACAGACCAATATCTCTAATGAATACAAATGCTAAAATACTAAACAAAATACTAGCAAATCGAATACAACAACATATTAAAAAAATAATACATCATGATCAAGTGGGATTCATTCCAGAATCTCAAGGATGGTTCAACATGCGTAAAACGGTTAATGTAATACACCATATCAACAAAACAAAGAACAAAAACCACATGATCTTATCAATAGATGCAGAAAAGGCTTTCGATAAAATACAACACAATTTTATGTTTAAGACTCTCAACAAAATGGGTATAGAAGGAACATATCTCAACATGATAAAGGCCATATATGATAAACCATCAGCTAACATCATATTAAATGGCACAAAACTGAAGGCTTTCCCCCTTAAATCAGGAACAAGATAGGGTTGTCCACTCTCTCCACTCTTATTTAATGTGGTACTAGAGGTTCTAGCCAGAGCAATTAGACAAGACAAAGAAATAAAAGGCATCCAAATTGGAAAAGAAGAAGTAAAGTTATCACTTTTTGCAGATGATATGATCCTATACATCAAAAACCCCAAAGAATCCACAAAAAGACTATTAGAAACAATAAGCCAATACAGTAAGATCGCAGGATACAAAATTAACATACAGAAGTCAATAGCCTTTCTATATGCCAACAATGAAACATTTAAGAATGAACTCAAAAGAATAATCCCCTTTACAATTGCAACAACAACAAAAAATACCTAGGAATAAACATAACAAAGAATGTAAAGGGCTTATATAATGAAAACTATAAACCATTGTTAAAGGAAATCAAAAAAGATATAATGAGATGGAAGAATATACCTTGTTCTTGGTTAGGAAGAATAAATATAATCATGATGGCCATATTACCCAAGCAATATACAAATTTAATGCAATTCCCATCAAAATTCCAATGACATTTTTTAAAGAAATGGAGCAAAAAATCATCAGATTTTTATGGAACTATAAAAAACCCCGAATAGCCAAAGCAATCCTAAAGAAAAAGAATGAAGCTGGGGGCATTACAATACCTGACTTCAAACTATATTATAGGGCCACGACAATCAAAACAGCATAGTATTGGCAGAAAAATAGACACTCAGACCAATGGAACAGAATAGAAAACCCAGAAATAAAACCACATATATATATAGTCAAATAATTTTTGATAAAGGGGCCAACAGCACACAATGGAGAAAAGAAAGCCTCTTTAATAAATGGTGCTGGGAAAACTAGAAAGCCACATGCAAAAGAATGAAACTGGACTACAGTCTGTGCCCCTGTACTAAAATGAACTCAAAATGGATCAAAGATCTAAACATAAGACCTGAAACAATTAAGTACATAGAAGAAGACATAGGTACTAAACTCACGGACTTGGGTTTTAAAGAGCATTTTATGAATTTGACTCCAATGGCAAGAGAAGTGAAGGCAAAAATTAATGAATGGAACTTTCATCAGACTAAGAAGTTTTTGCTCAGCAAGAGAAACTGATAACAAAATAAACAGACAGCCAACTAAGTGGGAAATGATATTTTCAAACAACAGCTCAGATAAGGGCCTAATATCCAAAATATACAAAGAACTCATAAAATTCAACAACAAACAAACAAACAATCCAATAAAAAATGGGAAGAGGACATGAACAGACACTTCTCCCAGGAAGAAATACAAATGGCCAACAGATATATGAAAAGATGCTCATCTTCTTTAGTTATTAGAGAAATGCAAATCAAAACTGCAATGAGATACCACTTCACACCTGTTAGATTAGCTATTATTAACAAGACAGGTAATAATAGCAAATGTTGGAGAGGCTGTGGAGAAAAAGGAACCCTCATACACTGTTGGTGGGAATGTAAAGTAGTACAACCATTATGGAAGAAAGTATGGTGGTTCCTCAAAAAACTGAAAATAGAACTACCTTATGACCCAGCAATCCCTCTACTGGGCATATACCCCAAAAACTCAGAAACATTGATACGTAAAGACACATGCAGCCCTATGTTCATTGCAGCATTGTTCACAGTGACCAGGACATGGAAACAACCAAAAAGCCCATCAATAGATGACTGGATAAAGAAGATGTGGCACATATACACTATGGAATACTACTCAGCCATAAGAAATGATGACATCGGAACATTTACAGCAAAATGGTGGGATCTTGATAACATTATATGAAGTGAAATAAGTAAAACAGAAAAAACCAGGAACTGCATTATTACATATTACATACATAAAAGTGAGACTAAGAGACATTGATAAGAGTGTGGTGGTAACGGGGCGGGGGGAGGGAGAAGAGGGAGAGGGAAAGGGGGAGGGGGAGGGGCACAAAGAAATCTAGATAAAAGGTGACAGAGGACAATCTGACTTTGGGTGATGGGTATGCAACATAACTCAATGACAAGATAACCTGGACATGGTATCTTTGAATATATGTACCCTGATTTATTGATGTTGCCCCATTAAAAAAATAAATTAAAAAAAATACACACACATAAGTAGAAGTGAAAGTGGGTAATATTAGTAAAAAAAAAAAGTCAATATGCTATTGATAACAGAACAGAAAAATGTAAAGAGCCTGGGTCTTTGTTCTATTATTAAACTGTAAATAAATCAAGTTTGGAAATGTCCTAACTTTAGAATTCTCAATGTTATATGAGATAATAAATTTGTATTTTCTCACAGTTTTGGAGGATAGAAGTCCAAGATCAAGATGTGGGCAGGTTTGGTTTCTCCTGAGTTCTCTCTCCTTAGCTTGTAGATGGCCACCTTCTTGCTGTGTCCTCATATGACCTTTCTTCTGTGAGTGCATCCCTGGTGTCTCTTTTATTTCTTATGATGACAACAGTTCGTTTGAATTAGATCCCATCCTTATTACCTTATTTTACCTTAATTATCAGTTTGAAGTTTCTGTCTCCAAATCGAGTCATATTTGGGGTTAGGACTTCAACATATGAATAGAGTGGGGCATAATTCAGGTCTCATCTTACAGATGATATACCATCCCTTAGGTCAGTGTTACCCAACCCCCGGGCTGCAGACCGGTACTGGTCCATGGGCCATTTGGTACCGGTCTGCAGAAAAAGAATAAATAACTTACATTATTTTCACTTTATTTATATTTAAGTCTGAACGATGTTTTATTTTTTAAAAATGACCAGATTTCCTCTGTTACATCCATCTAAGACTCACTCTTGCCGCTTGTCTTGTAAGTTCGACAATTATATTTAAAAATACCACAGTTTTTACACCGGTTGCATAATTTTATTTTGTGCATTTATCCATCCCACCCTAAAGGCCGGTCCATGAAAATATTTTCTGACATTAAACTGGTCCGTGGCCCCAAAAAGTTTGAGGACCACTGCCTTAGGTCATTGTAACAATTTCAAGGTGTCAGTGCAAGCCTACCCTCACAACTAATAGTAATAATAGATTGCCCATCAAATTTTTAATTTCTACAATATAATAGAATAGTTAGACTAGATGAGCTTTCAATTGCTCTCAAATCTGAGATTCCATGAGTATATTTGTTTATTGATACTAATTTTAAAAATTATAATTATCAATATGGTATATCAGCGGAATGAAGTTCAGCTTCAAGGACCAGAAACATCTTTTAAAGTGCCTCTAAAAGCGGCTTACGTTAAAGGAAATCCAGAGGTACAGTAGTTCCAGAATTAGTTAATAAAGTTGCTTAACAAGTCACCAGAGCCAAGACTCTTTCCATTTTTCCTTACTGCCAGCTGTCCACATGTCAGTAGTTTCCCATGGTCACAAAATGACTGCTGCAGTTCCGGGTATCACATTACTACACAGCACTTCCATACACGAGACAAAGGGAAAGGAAAATGTCTTTGCTTCCTTTCATTTTTTGAGAATAAAGAAGACATCTTATGAAGCTTCCCCATTAGGCTTCTCATTGGTCACTTTTGTCATATATTTACGATGACTGGTTTAAAAGCAGACCTTCCCTCATTTCTCACTGGTAGAGCTAGGTAGCATGCATACCAATTCAATCAAAGGCAAAGGAGGAAAAGGCCTAAACTAATTATGAGTGTTTTAGGGAGTCATCGAAGAGCCGGCTTTCCCTAAAACAGATGTGTCCTGAGGAAAAACTGACCAAAGCAAGGTTCTGTTAGCATGGAGAAAGGACAAAAAGACCTGTGGGTTACAGCTATAACAACCACATTGTTAAAATCCTAAATCAGAGCTGATAGTAAAAATGAACATTTGCTATTAAGATTGCCCTGGAAAATCTGAAAGACAACAGAGTTGGTGAATACAGTTGTTCCCATCCTCATGTTTTCTATAAATTTCAGAACATATTGATAGTATTTCTGAATGATTTTCAATATCTTCAAAACCCTAAGAAAAAACTTACACAAACTAGCTAAAATGTTAAATTTTTTTTTTGGAACTGACTAAAATTCTATAAAATCAATATGCCAAGGTTAGTTCTCTGATGTTAATCAGTAGCTTATGTTGACTGTTAAATATATATTGAATTAGCCTGACCAGGCGGTGGCTCAGTGGATAGAGCATCAGACTGGGATGCAGAGGACCCAGGTTCAAGACCCCGAGGTCGCCAGCTTGAGCGTGGGCTCATCTGGTTTGAGCAAAAGCCCACCAGCTTGGACCAAGGTCACTGGCTCCAGCAAGGGGTTACTCAGTCTGCTGAAGGCCCGCGGTCAAGGCACATATGAGGAAGCAATCAATGAACAACTAAGGTGTTGCAATGCGCAATGAAAAACTAATGATTGATGCTTCTCATATCTCTCCATTCCTGCCTGTCTGTCCCTGTCTATCCCTCTCTCTGACTCACTGTCTCTGTAAAAAATAAATAAATAAAATTAAATATATATTGAATTAATAAAAGTTTTAATAAATTAATAACTAAATATAGTTGAAAGATAGACTTTTTTAAAACAAGAAATTCATGGAAGAAAGATATTTTTATATGGTCAGTGGTGGAACAAAACGAGAGAAATCACTGATGCTCAAACCATTCTCTTCCTTAAGAAAATTTGAAAGATTTCAGTTACTCATAGCTCAGGACTACTACTAACCTCTCTAAGGAGATAGGTAACTAATATTCACAAACATCAAACTATTTGATCTTAGTGTGCTCTGTGCCTGGGCAGTTTATCTTTCCCACTGATTATATGCTCAAAAATCACTATCTTTCCTGCCTGACCAGGCGGTGGCTCAGTGGATAGAGTATTGGACTGGGATGCGGAAGGACCCAGGTTCGAGACCCCAAGGTCGCTAGCTTGAGCACGGGCTCATCTGGTTTGAGCAAAAGCTCACCAGCTTGGACCCAGGGTTGCTGGCTCAAGCAAGGGGTTACTTGGTCTGCTGAAGGCCTGCGGTCAAGGCACATATGAGAAAGCAATCAATGAACAACTAAGGTGTTGCAACGAAAAACTAATGATTGATGCTTCTCATCTCTCCGTTCCTGTCTGTCTGTCCCTGTCTATCCCTCTCTCTGACTCTCTCTCTGTCTCTGTAAAATAATAATAATAATAATAAAATAAATAAAAATAAAAAATAAAATAAATCACTATCTTTCTATATCATTAACTCATGACACCACAAGGATTTTTTGAATAAATGCATTAATTAATCTAAGTGGGCTATAATAGGCAATCTGTTATCTTTTTTCTATGGGAAAAGAACCAATCCACATTGAGCATTTAAATTAAGTTTTATTAGCAAAATTTACTTATTTGATTTGAGACATTTGCATTTTACACCCTGCAATTACCAGATGCTAGTAGTAATTTAATTGGTTAATAAATAATTACCAAGAAGAGTAAACATTAATGAAAATGGCAAACATTTTATTATGAGTCCTTCTAGTTTTTTCAGTAGTGACAACTATATTTAGCATTAATCAAAGCAAGAGAATGGTAATGAGAATGGCTCTTGAATAGTAGATGATGAAAGGAAATAGCTAGTTCTAGAAGTAGTGTTTGGAGAGAAGAATAAATCACAGCATAAATTGTACAGTGTTTTGAGTATGTATTTGGTTGCTAATGTAATTGGGAAGGACAAAAAAAAACTGTCTAGAAAGAGAACATACTGAGATTGCATAAACACCCCCATCCTCATGCTTTTTTATTAGGTTAGCACCTAATCTTGCTTGGCAGCTAACAGATACAATTCAATTAGCCTGCTTACCAACCATCTACAGAGCAGACATTGATCTCTGAGATTGCTGGAAGATGTCCCACAAAGTATTTTTTCTTCTTTTTTTTTTAAGTGAATGACTATGACTAGCATTCATACACTAGAGAACACTCAGCAGCAAATATATCTGATATTCCACATCAGAGTAGAGTGTCACTGTTCAAACGAACTTTTTGGTTTCCAGGAAGAAAGACCTAAAATAACTCAATTGAATCAGGGTATGAGGAACATAAAAATGGGATAATGGAAAAGGAATATCACAGTGTTATAAAGTACTGCAATCTGTGGGTTACATAGAGCCACCAAGGAAGGATACAGAAGAAATTTTAGGAGGAGATTTATTAATTAGCCAACTAGCTACATGGGGCATAGTCCCAAATCATGTAGGCTCTCATACAGTTTTGGGCCTTCTTTTATACAAAATCAAGTACTAGTTGGGGTAGGTAAGGAGGGGGAGCATGGTACAATAGTCAATTACTAACAAGCTTACAACATTTATCTATAGGATCTATTAAAAGGAAAAAGCGGCCCTGGCCAGTTGGCTCAGCGGTAGAGCATCGGCCTGGCGTGAGGGGGACCTGGGTTTGATTCCCGGCCAGGGCACATCGGAGAAGCGCCCATTTGCTTCTCCACTCCCCCCCCCCTCCTTCCCCTCTGTCTCTCTCTTCCCCTCCCGCAGCCAAGGCTCCATTGGAGCAAAGATGGCTCCTTGGCCTCTGCCCCAGGCGCTAGAGTGGCTCTGGTCGTGGCAGAGCGACGCCCCGGAGGGGCAGAGCATCGCCCCCTGGTGGGCAGAGCGTCGCCCCTGGTGGGCGTGCCGGGTGGATCCCGGTCGGGCGCATGCGGGAGTCTGTCTGACTGTCTCTCCCCGTTTCCAGCTTCAGAAAAATACAAAAAAAAAAAAAAGGAAAAAGCATTCCCACATATCAAGACCACAAGATAACACAGTAGTGATAAATGTTTTACATACCCGGCAAAGACATTCCCAAATATTCTAGGGTCTACCACCTATTCCTGCTACAAAATGTTTACCTTAGGATAAGGAGAGAAGCTAAATGAAATAAAGTGTTGGGACTAGCTTATTAGGAAACCCACTTGCTTAGTTTACAAATGTTATACATATAAAGAATTTCAAAAGGGATGACTATTAGAAAGTATATAAAGTGTTACAGAATGCAGGTTTTTCAAGCAAGGGGAGTGGGCTCCTGATCCCAGGTATAGGTCACTCTCAGGACTCCAGGAGGGGAGGAAGAGTTAGAATCAGTGTAGGAATTTTTAATTAAGATATGTAAACATTGTCTCCTAAGGCTCTTTAGGAAGGGGAAGAGGAAGTTTTCAGATAAGTTTTACCTTCTTTGCTCTGTCTAGCAATTAGTGGCCTCAGTCCTTCCAGAGAACTATAGTTAAACTATGATTAGTTACTAACTAACTTTTGCCCCTTTAATCTCTCTTTTTAGGATTTTTTTCTCTTCAGAAAGGAGGGGTTAAGGGGGCCTGACTCTTCCTTTTAAAATACTAATGTTAACAGTTTTTTTTTTTGTTTTTTTTTTTTATAAACATTCTCTCATTTTTTTTTTAATTTTTTAATTTATTTATTTATTCATTTTATAGAGGAGAGGGAGAGACAGAGAGAGGAGAGACAGAGAGAGAAGGGGGGAGGAGCTGGAAGCATCAACTCCCATATGTGCCTTGACCAGGCAAGCCCAGGGTTTCGAACCGGCAACCTCAGCATTTCCAGGTCGACGCTTTATCCACTGCGCCACCACAGGTCAGGCCTAATGTTAACAGTTTTTGCAATTCCTTGGAGCCAGAATAAGATCAAGACTCGGGCTCAGGAAGAATAAACTGAAGGGTGCATCTTTATCAGAGACTTCTCTGGAGTCCTCAGAAGTGGTCTACCTTTGCTGCAGTGACCCTCAATCTACAGGGCACCAGTTCACTACATATGCTTTCTGTAAACTGGCTTCTTCACCCTCTCATCTGTAATTTTTTTCTCCATCTTGAAGTGTCTACTTATTCAAAAGTGAAGACCATGTATACTTTTCCTCACTTATGACCATCCCTACCTCCACTCCCTTTTATTTTCTCTCCCTTTTTCTAACTTGTTGGGCAGATAAAATGTATTATGCTCACTTTGTTAAAGATGGAGGCCATCGCCTAGGTGATATTAATGTGTGTTGAGAATCCTTGTAGCCTGAGGCTTGGTTTTGGGATTAAGCCTTTCCCACCCTTTTTGATGTGGGGTGGTACAATCCAATTATGCCTCAGAGAAGTAACTTTGTATTAGAGACTTCCCTATTTTATATATTGGATTAGAGGTTGTGAAGCTACACTGTAAAATGAGGGTAGAATGAGAGTTTATGCTCTTGGTTCCTGAGATTAGAAGAGAGAGCAGAGGAGAGCAGAGAAAGACCACGTGGAGGAGGCCAGGAGAAGCAGCCAAGATGGTGGAGTGCTGAGTGAGAAGCCAGTTTGTGCAGAGTTTGTATCTGGGATAAGGAAGGAGATGAGGAACAGAGGTGAATAAGTCTGGTGAGCTAGAAACCTTTGATTCTAGGAAACTCGGATAAGTCAGTGGCTTTGTGAGCACTGAATGTGAGTGGGTTTTGGAGCCCAGTGTATGTTTTTACTTGCCCGCCGGGTGCAAGCTAGAATTAAAGACTATGGCCCATCAGTTTTTGGCTCTGTTGTTTCTTTACCGACTGTCCGAATCCAATGAGAACCTGCATGGGCCAGGCGACTGTGATGGT
The DNA here is from genome assembly GCF_036850765.1 of Saccopteryx bilineata. Lineage (NCBI taxonomy): Eukaryota > Metazoa > Chordata > Mammalia > Chiroptera > Emballonuridae > Saccopteryx > Saccopteryx bilineata. The sequence goes on along the minus strand of NC_089501.1, from coordinate 10,833,700 downwards.
GGCCCTGGCCGTGGCCACTGGCTTTACATAACTTCTTTAGTCTCTTGGAACATCCCACTTGAAATGTCCAAGAGAAATCTCTTATTGGCTCAGATTATCTTTTCATGCTGTAAAGCCAGTAGCCATGGCCATCACAGCCGCCTGGCCCGTGCAGGTTTGCGTTTGATTCAGACAGATGGTAATGAAGCAATGGAGCCAAGAACTAGTGAGTCATTACCTTTAATCCTAGCTCGCAATCGGTGGGCAAGAAATATACACAGTGGAAAAACAATTCCCTTTCCATTCAGGGCTCCCAAAGCCACGAACTTAACCAAGTTTCCTAGAATCAAAGGTTTGTACCTCGACAGCCTTATTCACCTCTATTCCCCATCTCCTTTTCTCTGCACAAACTGGCTTCTCCTTCAGCCCTCTACCATCTTGGCTGCTTCTCTTCTCCACGTGACCTTTCTCTGCTGTCCTACTGCATGGGTTCCTCTACCCCATTTTATAGTGTAGAAATCAAAACCTTTAATCCAATATACAAACAAGGAAGTCTCTGATACAAAGTCACTTATCTGAGGCATAATGGGATTCCTCATGAAAGTGCACCACCCCACATCATGCAACAGTCAAGGGTGTGGGGAAAAACTTAGTCTTAAAACTCAGCCTTAGGCTATAAGGACCCTGCCTGCTTACAGCAGCGGGAGCTGAGTGTTTTCTGTGAGGTCGGTTAGCAATGGAGGAGGGTCACGAGGGGAGCCATTCTCGGGAACTTTGGCTGGAACCGCCCACACCCATGACTGCCAAAGGAGATTTCCCGGGAGCACTTAGAAAAGAGCGATTATCTGTCAGCCAGTGAGATTTTGCCACATCATATCAACTCGCCTTCACCCTGCCAACCCTATAAATTACCCCCAAATGGAAAAATCAGCGCGACTTCTCTGGCCCCCATCTCATGGACCAGAGAACCTCATCCGGGAAACGCCCTGAATAAATCTTTTACTATTTCACACTTCTTGGGCTATATCCTTTCTTCTTCCTCAGGGGGAAAAATACTTTACATGTTCAGTTCCTCTTTGGAGGATGAGGAGAATCAGTCTGGAGTTGTGATCCTCAGTCTCCAGAAGGTGAGAGCCCAGCAGCAAGGAGTACTGTAAAGCCAGTATCCACGGCCAGGGCCACCATCAGAGCAGCCTGGCCCATGCAGGTTTGCATTGGATTCAGACAGTCGTTAAAGAAACAACAGAGCCACAAACTGGTGGGCCATAGTCTTTAATTCTAGCTTGCACCCGGCGGGCAAGTAAAAATACACACTGGGCTCCAAAACCCACTCACATTCAGTGCTCACAAAGCCACTGACTTATCCGAGTTTCCTAGAATCAAAGGTTTCTAGCTCACCAGCCTTATCCTCCTCAGTTCCCCATCTCCTTCCTTATCCCAGATACAAACTCTGCACAAATTGGCATCTCACCCAGCACTCCACCACCTTGGCTGCTTCTCCTGGCCACATGGCCTCTTTCTGCTCTCTGCTCTGCTCCCTCTGCTCTCTCATGCTAATCATCCCAGGAACCAAGAGCGCAAGCTCTTGTTCTGCCCCCATTTTATAGTGTAGAAATCCAAACCTTTAATCCAATATACAAAACAGGGAAGTCTCTAATACAAAGTCACTTCTCTGAGGCATGGTTGGATTGTACCACCCCACATCAAAAGGGGTGGGAGAGGCTTAATCCCAAAACCAAGCCCCAGGCTACAAAGATCCTGCCTGCCCACAGAGACACACATTAATTTCACCTGGGCAACGCCATCTTTAACAAAGTGAGCATAATATATTTTATCTGCTCAACAAGTACCTACTATGCCTCTTGTAGGTCTGCAATTTTGGGACATAGGGGTTGTTGGAGAGATAAAATACATTATGCTCACTTTGTTAAAGATGGCGCTGCCCACGTGGAAGCCCGTCACCCAGATGATGATATTAGTTGCCATCTTGCTTGGGATGGGTGTGATTATGTTAATGTGTGTTGGGGGAGGGCTTTCGTGCCAAAAAGTTTTAAAGGGAGAGATCATGTTGTTCTGGGGGAGAGTGATTACATTCTAGGAGGAGCCCATGCTGGAGGAGAGCAGAGAAAGGTCAGTGGAGGAAAGGAGAAGCAGCCAAGATGGTGGAGTGCTGAGGGAGAAGCCAGTTTGTGCAGAGTTTGTGCAGAGAGAAGGGGATGGGGAACAGAGGTGAATGAGACTGGTGAGGTTAGAAACCTTTGATTCTAGGAAACTCAGATAAGTCAGTGGCTTTGGGAGCCCTGAATGGAAAAGGAAGTGTTTTCCCATTGTGTGTATTTCTTGCCTGCCAGGTGCAAGCTAGGATAAAGATGATGGCCCACCAGTTCTTGGCTCTGTTGTTTCATTATTGTCTGTCCAAATGTAATGCAAACCTGCATGGGCCAGGCAGCCGTGATGGTGGCCGTGGCTACTGGCTTTACATTTGGCTTAGTCTGTGGCAGGTTTGATACAGATCAGCAAGGAGACACCAACACCTTTAAGTGGTGGAGAGGACTGGCTGCTGTTATGGTTCTGCATGTCTGTCCTTTTGAGGGCCATAGGCTGGCTGACTTTTACAGCCATTTGTGAGGAAACCAAGAGCTCTGTGGAAGAGGCTGCCCAGAACCTGCCAACCAAGCAGTGGAAGGAGCTGGAACAAATGTGGGAGAAAGAGATGCTGACCCTGGAGCTGGAGCAAGCACCAGAGAAGGAGGCCGACCAGGTTTATGTGATTTGCTTAGAAATGGAGCCGCCACTGGAGAGGGAGTCACAAGTTTGTGAGTTGCAGCTTGCCCTGGATGTTGTGGAGAGCCAGCAGTGGCAGGAGGCCAGGGCTAAGGCTGGGGCTGGGGAGCAATGTCTGTGGAGCAGAAGGGGGCGGCAGCCCAGGGCTTGAGCTCAGCAGCAGGAGCTGGTGTTTTCAGTTCCTCTTTGGAGGATGAGAAGAATTGGGCTGGAGTTGTGATTCACAGTCTCCAGAAGGTGAGAGCCCAGCAGCAAGGAGTACCTGCTACACCCCTGGTAAGTCTGTGATTTTTGGGACATAGGGGTGAATGCCATCATGCTCTCTGGAGCAGAGATGGAAATGCTGACTGCCATTGCCACGTGCTCCTCCTTGGGACAGTGAAAGACCTGCCAGGATGGCAGGGATAAGGGGTCTGGCTGAGACCCCATGTGCGTGGACTGATTCCTGGACTACTACCGGAGTGGGCACTGGCTCCTTTGTTGAATGGACTTATGGATTTTGGACAATGTGAAATACCCTGATGGGGGTGGGGGGTGGCTTTGCTGGAGGCCCTCCCCCTTCCCCGGGAAGCTTTTCAAATGGCTAGAAAGAAGGCCGAGGACATTTTGTGCTTTTGGCAAAGTGCTCAGAGACTGGTAAAATGTACCTTTGTAATTGTTGAAATTGTATGATTTGTCATGGTGTTGTAATTTGTGTAATGTTCCTAATTTCCTTGTGCAGGAAGAAATACCTGTGCTTTAGATTGTGAAGCGAGCAAAAGGGGTGGAATGTTGGTCAAATATGTTTGTAAATATATCATATTTTTTACATGATGTGAAGCCAGTAGCCAGGGCCAACATCACAGCAGCCAGACCCATGTAGGTTCGTAATGGATTCGGACAGTCGGTAAAGAAACAATGGAGCCAAAAACTGATAGGCCATTTTCTTTAATTCTAGCTTGCACCCGGCGGGCAAGTAAAAACACACACTGGGCTCCAAAACCCACTCACATTCAGTGCTCACAAAGCTACTGACTTATCCGAGTTTCCTAGAATCAAAGGTTTCTAGCCCACCAGACTTATTCACCTCTGTTCCCCATCTCCTTCCTTCTCCAGCTCCAAACTGCACAAACTGGCCTCTCACTCAATACTCTGCCATCTTGGCTGCTTGTCCTGGCCTACTCCACGTGGCCTCTCTCTGCTCTCTGCTCTGCTCCCTCTGCTCTCTCATGCTAATCATCTTCTCTAACTCCCATGAAATAAATTCTCTCCAGATTCCATGAATCATTACTATCCACTCCACTCTGTACAAAACATTCCCTTTAGAATCCATGAATCATAGACAATCCATTCCACTATGTAGGAGATATTTCAAAATAAAAGGCAGTTATTATTTATTGTTTGTAATGAAGCCTACGCAACCCAGAGGGACATCTGTGAGGATCACTGTCAGATTTTGTAAAATGCCTTTGGCTTTTCAATGGAAAGGTACTATATATGATAATAAAAGAAATAGCAATAATATTCTTGCACAACCCTGACACTAAGTCATCTTTTGTCTTAAAAATAGGGTAGTTCAACTTTAGGCCTTATGGGGATTAGGAAATTCAATTTGATCAGAGAATGCTGAGGCTGATGAAAAAGGATGCTCATTATAAGAGCACTTTACCCAGTTGCTGTTCTGTTCAATATGTGTTGCTTTTAACTTGCATTTATATTCAAGAGTTGACCATCATTTGTAAGTGCACAATGGTACTAATTGAAATATGAACCGTATAACATTTTACATAGGTGGCATAGGATAAACTTTTTAAAAATAAGGTATCAGAAACTGCAAATATGCTTACCTAGAGGCATTCATATGCTCATGCAGTTATATATAGAAGAGAAAAAGGAAGAGAGGGCAGGTGGAGAGAGAGAGAGAGAATAAGGGAGAAACAAAGCAAGAAATGGAGTTGTAGAGTGAGACTTTGAGAATAATACTATAATCATACATATATTATATGTACATATGGATTGACTAAGCACTGTTGTATATATTCTTTTCATTTGGTCCTCACTAGGAACCTTGGAGCAATGTGAGGAAATGAAGATTGTGTAGATCTCTTGCTTTGGGCATCATTAACATTCAAAGACGATCAAATTTTCAGGTGGACAACAGATCCCAGGGTAGGGAACAGGTATGTCAACAGTTTCCTGGTGGAGTCAAAGGGACAGTGTTGGTCAAATAAGTTTGTAAATATGATATATATTTTTGCTCGCTTATAGTTTGCATTGGGACAGATGGTAATGAAACAACAAAGCCAGGAACTGGTGGGCTATTATTACCTTTAAACCTAGCTCGCACCCAGCAAGAAATACACACAGTAGTGTTGGGCAGAAAAAATATATTGTGCTCACTTTGTTAAAGATGGTGCTGCCCATGTGGAAGCCTGTCGCCCAGGTGATATTGGTTGCCCTTCTTCTTGGGATGGGCGTGATTATATTAATGTGTGTTGGGGGCAGGCTGTGGGCAGGCAGAATTCTTATAGCCTAAGGCTTAGTTTTAAGACTAAGCCTTTCCCATCTTTTTTCATGTAGGATGGTGCACTCTCATGAGGAATCCCATTATCCCTCAGATAAGTGACTTTGTATCAGAGACTTCTTTGTTGGTATATTGGATTAAAGGTTTTGAACCTACACTATAAAGTGGGGCACACCAGGAGTTTGCTCTCTCTTGGTTCCTGAGATTAGCATTAGAGAGAAGAATGATTACATTCTAGGAGAAGCCCATGCTGTAGGAGAGCAGAGTAAGGCCATGTGGAGAAGAGAGGCAGCCAAAATGGCAGAATGTTAAAGGAGAAACCAGTTTGTGCAGAGAGAAGGAGATGGGGAACAGAGGTGAATAAGGCTAGTGAGCTAGAAACCTTGATTCTAGGAAACTCGGATAAGTCAGTAGCTTTGTGAGCACTAAATAAGTGGGTTTTGGAGCCCAGTGTGTGTTTTTACTTGTCCGCCAGGTGCAAGCTAGGATTAAAGATTATGACCCACCAGTTTTTGGCTCAATTTTTTCATTACCGTCTGTCCGAATCTAATGCGAACCTACATGGGCCAGATGGCTGTGATGGTGGCCGTGGCTACAAGTGGGAAAACACTTTCCTTTACATTCAGGGCTCCCTGATAGATATGTGTATTCCAAACTGCCCTCTTGATGTTCCGCTTATCTGTCAGAACTCACCCTTACTGGACTAGAGCCCCTAAGACAGAGGAATTCCAAAAAGCTGACAAGCCGCCCCAAGGAGGGGCTCCAGACAAACCAGGACTTTTGATTCAACACCCACATGCTCAAAGCCCCCCAAGGAGGAGTATTCCGGACGTACCAGGACTTTTGCCTCAGTATCCCCTCAGGCTCTATATAACTCACCCCTAGTCTGTAACCTGGTACACTTCTCCTGGAGGAGTGCCCAGGCAGGTCTCTCTCCTCTAATAAAGCCTGCACATCTGGTGATGGAGTGCTGTCTCACTCTTACACTCCCAAAGCCACTGACTTTATCTGAGTATTCCTAGAATCAAAGGTTTCTGCCTCACCAGTCTTACTCACCTCTGTTCCTTCTCTCTGCACAAACTCTTCACCAACTGGCTTCTCTTTCAACATTCTGCCATCTTTGCTGCTTTTCCTCTGCAATGCTAATTTCAGGAACCAAGAGAAAGAGAGCCTCTGGTCTCCCTTATTTTATAGTATAAAAATTAAAGCCTTTAAGCAATATACAAATAAGGAAGTCTCTGATACAAAGTCACTTACTTATCTGAGGCATAAATGGGATTCCTCATAAGAGTGTACCAACCCACATCATACAACAGTTAAGGGCAGAAGTCCCCAAACTTTTTACACAGGGGAGCCAGTTCACTGTCCCTCAGACTGTTGGAGGGCCACCACATACAGTGCTCTTCTCACTGACCACCAATGAAAGAGGTGCCCCTTCAGGAACTGCGGCTGGGGGACAGATAAATGGACTTAGGGGGCCACATGCAGCCCGTAGGCCATAGTTTGGGGACGCCTGGTCAAGGGTGTGGGGAAAAGCTTAGTGTTGAGAAGATCTTAGTATTAAAAGGGTGGGAAAGACCTAGTCTTAAAACTAAGCCTTAGGCTGTAAGGACCCTGCATGGTTACAGCCTGTCCCCTGTTGTAAAGTACCGTACCTCACTTCCACGGGTTTACGTAGAAACACCAAGTCCAAATGAATTTTTGAGGAGTTTTATTGATGAAGCTAGCTGCATATGACTAACACAGGGTATAGCTGACCCAAATCGTGCAGTATCAAATATAACATACTCTAGATTACATACAGGTTGGGGGGAGCATGATAGCATGACACAATCATTAACAAGCTTATAACATTTGTTGAGAGGATTTATAAAAAATGTTAAAACTTTCAAGGTAACACAATAGTGATGTGTTTTACATGTTAAATACATTCATAAATCTTTTAGTGTCTATCTCCCCTCCTTTGCCTAGATGTATATGTTATTCTCGGGGTTCCAGGAAGGGAGGGAGAGTTAACATTAGTGTAGAGTGGTATGAAAATTTTGTCTCTTATTGAAAGGGAAAGGAAGTTCTTCTGATAACCTTAATCCTTTCAGAGAATTATAGTTAAACTAAATGACCCAGTCATCCTTCTAAGTCAGGAAACTCCCATACCCTTCTCCCTCTGTTCTCTAAAGAAAGGACGGGGCAAGAAACCTGACTTTCCACCTAAAATACTAATATTAATTTTTGCAATTCTTTGGTACCTTACCACACCCCACACCCAATGCAAACTATAAACAAGCAAACATATATGTAAAGCCAGGAGCCGCCATCATGGCCATTCACATGCAGGTTAGCATTGGATTCGGACAGTTGGTAAAGAAACAACGGAGCCAAAAACTGATGGGCTGTCATCTTTAATCCTAGCTTGCACCCGGCGGGCAAGTAAAAATACACACTGGGCTCCAAAACCCACTCACATTCAGTGCTCACAAAGCTACTGACTTATCCGAGTTTCCTAGAATCAAAGGTTTCTAGCTCACCAGACTTATTCACCTCTGTTCCCCATCTCCTTCCTTATCCCAGATACAAACTCTGCACAAACTGGCATCTCACTTAGCACTCCGCCATCTTGGCTGCTTCTCCTGGCCACATGGCCTCTTTCTGCTCTCTGCTCTGCTCCCTCTGCTCTCTCATGCTAATCATCCCAGGAACCAAGAGAGCAAACTCTCGTTCTGCCCCCATTTTATAGTGTAGAAATCCAAACCTTTAATCCAATATACAAAATAGGGAAGTCTCTACTACAAAGTCACCTTCTGAGGCGTGATAGGATTGTACCACCCCACATCAAAAAGGGTGAGAAAGGCTTAATCCCAAAACCAAGCCCCAGGCTACAACGATTCTGCCTGCCCCCAACACACATTAATATCACCTGGGCAACGGCCTCCACGTGGGCAGCACCACTTTAACAAAGTGAGCATAATACATTTTATCTGCCCAACAATATACATCATATTTGCAAACTTATTTGACTCCCAAGGGATGATGATCATTTTTCTGTAGCTACTCCTGCTGATAAGGGGCGACGAGTCTGGCGAAGGGATGGCTGGCCTCAGGCTGCGGTGGTGAAGTAGGGACCTTCTGGTAGGTGGCTGGGAGTAAAAGGAGCTCATGGACAGTGTAAAGCCAGTAGCCATGGCCACCATCACAGCTGCCTGGCCCATGCAGGTTCACATTGGATTCGGACAGACGGTAATGAAAAAACAAAGCCAAGAACTGGTGGGCCATTAGTTTTAATCCTAGCTTGCACCCAGTGGGCAAGGAATACACAAAGTGGGAAAACACTTCCCTTTCCATTCAGGGCTCCCAAAGCCACTGACTTATCCAAGTTTTCTAGAATCAAAGGTTTGTACTTCAACAGCCTTATTCACCTCTGTTCCCCATCTCCTTCTCTCTGCTCAAACTCTGCACAAACTGGCTTCTCCTTCAGCACTTCATCATCTTGGCTGCTTCTCCTCTCCTCCACATGGCCTTTCTCTGCTCTCCTACTACATGGGCTCCTCTGCCCCATTTCATAGTGTAGAAAAACCTTTAATCCAATATACAAATAAGAAAGTCTCTGATACAAAGTCACTTATCTGAGGCATAATGGGATTCCTCATGAGAGTGCACCACCCCACATCATACAACAGTCAAGGGTGTGGGGAAAAGCTTAGTCTTAAAACTAAGCCTGCCTGACCAGGCGGTGGCGCAGTGGATAGAGCGTCAGACTGGGATGCGGAAGACCCAGGTTCGAGACCCCGAGGTCGCCACCTTGAGCGTGGACTCATCTGGTTTGAGCAAAAATTCACCAGCTTGGACCCACGGTCGCTGGCTCCAGCAAGGGGTTACTCGGTCTGCTGAAGGCCCACAGTCAAGGCACATATGAGAAAGCATTCAATGAACAACTAAGGTGTCGCAATGCACAATGAAAGGACTGATTATTGATGCTTCTCATCTCTCCGTTCCTGTCTGTCTGTCCCTGTCTATCCCTCACTGACTCTCTGTCTCTGTAAAAAAAAAACAAAAAACTAAGCCTTAGGCCAGTGATTTTCAACCTTTTTTGAGCCGCGGCACATTTTTTACATTTACAAAATCCTGGGGCACACCACCTACCAAAATAACACAAAATGACACTCTAACTGTTAGAATTTATTTAAAGTTTAAATAAATTACATTTATTAAAAAAAGTTAAATAAAAAAGGATAACCCCCTCATATATACAGTCCCATGTGACATCTCTCATATATACAGTCCCACGTAGCATCCCCTTATAAATACAGTTCCACGTAACATCCCCTCATATACAGTCGCACGTAACATTCCCTCAAATACAGTCCCATGTAACCTCATATATACAGTCCCATGTAATCCTTCATATATACAGTCCCATGTATCCCCTCATATATACAGTCCCGCTAATAGATACTGGAGCTTTCTTCAAGGTTGTGGGTTCAAATCAATTTGGCAAATACTCTCTCTATATAGAGACTGGATAAAATCAATTTTAGAAAATGTTGGGTACTTGTGTAACATCATAAGTCCTCAGAGCATCTCTACTGTCAGATTGAGAAGTTTGCTTTCTAGGTAAGGATTCTGATAAATACTAGAGTTCTCCCTGAGGTTGTGGGTTCAAATCCCATGGTCAGCTGGGTGCAGGGGCCTTGGTTCTGTCTGTTTTGATGGTGTATATAGAGATTTGAGCTCTTTAAGAAGATGACCCTTCAGGAGGCCATATACAATATAGATAACATTGTGATGCATTGTATATCACCTTCTGCGGGGGCCTCTTTTAAAAAGAAAAAGGTCAAATATCTATTGTATATACACCATCAGGATAGACATAACCAGCTGAGGCTGAGGCTTCATCTAGTGGTGGCAACATTTACCTCCAGTCCTGACCAGGATTAGAAATCGGGACCATGGGGAGGAGTAGCAGCTTCAACTACTCGCCACGGCCACACAATGACAAGTACACGGCAGCCCGAGCGGGACCTTCCTGGGTGAGGATGAGAAGCGGCCTACAATTGGGTCATCGCTAGTGGTCGTGATGAATCCTAGCAGGTGATTGGTCAGTGAGCGTTCACTGTGCCTCCACTCTTCCTGTCGCTAATAGCTGGAGGGATTGTGAGGGGAATGTTTATGTTCGGATGGAGGTGGCTGGCGGCAGGCCGGGCCATAGCCAGCATGCGGGCCGTAGTTTGGGGATCCATGTTTAATTTCCCCAGGGCACACCTGACCATGTCTCATAGCACACTAGACTGGTTGAAAAACACTGCCTTAGGCTATAATGACCCTGCCTACTTACAGCCTGTTCCCCATACCCAATGCAAACTATAAGCGAGCAAACATATATATCATATTTACAAACTTATTTGACCAACATTCCACCCCATTTGCTTGCTTCACAATCTAAAGCACAAGTATTCCTGCACAAGGAAACTAGAAACATTACACAAATTACAATAACATGACAAATCATACAATTTCAACAATTAAAAAATTATAACAATTTTATCAGTCTCTGAGCACTCTGCCAAAAGCACAAAGTGTCCTTGGCCTTCTTTCTAGCCATTTGAAAAGCTTCCCGGGGAAGGGGGAGGGCTTCCAGCAAAGCCGCTCCCCACCCCCATCAGGGTATTTCACATTGTCCAAAATCCATAAGTCCATTCAACAAAGGAGCCAGTGCCCACTCCGGTAGTAGTCCAGGAATCAGTCCATGCACATGGGGCCTCAGCCACCCCCCTCATCCCTGCCATCCTAGAAGGTCTTATACTGTCCCAAAGAGGAGCACGTGGCAATGGCAGTCAGCATTTCCATCTCTGCTCCAGAGAGCATGATGGCACCTACCCCTATGTCCCAAAATCACAAACCTACCAGGGGTATAGCAGGTACTTCTTGCTGCTGGGCTCTCACCTTCTGGAGACTGCAGATCACAAATCCAGACTGATTCTCCAAATCCTCCAAAGAAGAACTAAAAACACCAGCTCCTGCTGCCGGGCTTGAGCCCTAGGCCTCCACCCCCTTCTGCTCCACAGACCTTGCAGCCCCAGTCCCAGCCTCAGCCCTGACCTTCACAGCTACTGGCTCTCCAAAATGTCCAGGGCCAGCTGCAACTCACAAACTTGTGACTCCTTCTCCTGCAGCTGCTCCATTTCCAAGCAAATCTTACAAACATGGTCATCCTCCTCTGGTGCTTGCTCCAGCTCCAGGGTCAGCATCTCTTTCTCCCATGTTTGCTCCAGCTCCTTCCACTGCTTGGTTGGCAGGTCCTGGGCAGCTTCTTCCATAGAGCTCTCGGTTTCCTCACGCATGGCTGTAAAAGTCAGTCAGCCTATGGCCCCCCAAAAAACAGTCATTGGGAACCATAACAGCAGCCAGTCCTCTACTGCACCACTCAAAGGTGGTGGTGGCTTCATACCAAACTCCATCAAATCCTGCCAACTATGCCAAATGTAAAGCCAGTAGCCATGACCACCATCACAGCCACCCAGGCCATGAAGGTTCAAATTTGATTCGGATAGATGGTAATGAAACAATGGAGACAAGAACTGGTGGGCCATTACCTTTAAACCTAGCTTGCACCTGGTGGGCAAGAAATACACACAGTGGGAAAGCACTTCCCTTTCCATTCGGGGCTCCCAAAGCCACAGACTTATCCGAGTTTTCCTAGGATCAAAGGTTTGTACCTGTTGGTCAAATAAGTTTGTAAATATGATATATATGTTTGCTCACTTATAGTTTGCATTGGGTGTGGGGGACAGGCTGTAAGCAGGCAGGGTTGTTATAGCCTAAGGCTTAGTTTTAAGACTAAGCTTTTCCCCACACCCTTGACTGATGCATGATAGGGGATGGTGCACTCTCATGAGGAATCCCATTATGACTCAGATAAGTGACTTTGTATCAGGAACTTTCTTGTTTGTCTATTGGATTAAAGGTTTTGATTTATACACTATAGGGAGAGTAGAGAAAGGTCACGTGGAGGAGAGGAGAAGCAGCTAAGGTGGTGGAATGCTGAAGAAGAAGCCAGTTTGTGCAGAGTTTGTGCAGAGAAAAGAAGATGGGGAACAGAGGTGAATAAGGCTGGTGAGGTAGAAACTATGATTCTAAGAAACTCGGATTAGTCAGTGACTTTGGAAGCCCTGAATGGAAAGGGAAGTGTTTTTCCACTGTGTGTATTTCCTGCCTGCTAGGTGCGAGCTAGGATTAAAGGTAATGGCCTACCAGTTCTTGACTATGATGTTTCATTACCATCTGTCCCAATCAAATGCAAACTTGGACAGGCCAGATAGCTGTGATGGTGGCCACGGTTACTGGCCTTACAGTACCTCACCAGCCTTATTCACCTCTGTTCCCCATCTCCTTCTGTCTGCACAAACTGGCTTCTCCTTCAGCACTTCATCATCTTGGCTGCTTCTCCTCTCCTCCACATGGCCTTTCTCTGCTCTCCTCTAGCATGGGATCTTCTGCCCCATTTTATAATGTAGAAATCAAAACCTTTAATCCAATATACATCCGAAAGTCTCTGATACAAAGTCACTTATGTGAGGTATAATGGGATTCCTCATGAAAGTGTACCACCCCCTATCATGCAACAGTCAAGGGTGTGAGAAAAGCTTAGTCTTAAAACTAAGCCTTAGGCTATAAGGACCCTGCCTGCTAATAGCCTGTCCTGTACCTCCAATGAAAACTATAAGTGAGCAAACATATATATCATATGTACAAACTTATTTGACCAACACCGAGGACCAAGCAGAATCAGGGAGTAAGCCCGGAACGAGCTGCCACTGCCCGCTGCTTCCCTGATAGTAAGCTTGGGTGAGAGTTAGGGAAATGTCCAGGCAACCGGAGCCCCGTGCCGGGTTTCGGCACTAAATGATAGAATCAATTGGAGTTCGAAAGACCAGTGTAACAGGCTTTACTAAAGGAAAACCTGCCGGGCTGTCTCGTAAGGGAGAGCAGCCCCTGGTTCTCTAACAGGTGGGGTTAAATAGGGGATTTGAGTGTGGGGGCTGGTGGCCATTACAGAAAAATGTCTCTTTCAGTGATTTATGATAGATTAACCATAAATAAGCTAGGGTACCTTCCACACCCAGGTTAGTCACCCAGATACCTGGGGGATTGTGATCTGAAACACCTAGTTTGTCAGTGTTTCTTCATCCACTTTGTTAAACCCAATCCGGAGGGACCCGAAATATTGAAGACACGAACAAGGTCCATCAATTACACACCAAAGCTTTATTCTCTAGCTTGGCCAAGCGGTGGCAACTCCATCTGAGGGAGAGCGCGCTGGCCCTTTGTTTTACCTAGTTTTTATAGTTTTGTAAGTGGGAAGTACAGAAGCAAAAATTGTAATTAGGAGCCCTTTACCACTATTGGTTATAGTCATATGTCCTTTAACATGATAGGACCATGTTCAATTCGCAAGCCATACATCATTTTGGAGAAAACAAAATTTACAAATTAACACAGAGGTAGAAAGATGTCTCTTTACATATTAAAAGGCATTCCTATATTTTCTAGTGTTCATCCGCCATCTCTCTGTCCAGAGTCACACGTATTAACCACATGCATTTACATAGGAGAGGTAGTTTCCGTGGGGACAAATGCCCGCAAATGGCTCATTGCTATAAGAAAAGGTTTAGTTGGGCTTTTCTCTTCCTGCACCTGGCTAGCCATTCACCCTTTTCCCCACAGGTGTGGTGGAATGTCTGGGGATCCATGTTTTCCTCCCCTTGCATTTACAATATAATGCCAATCACACAGTACAGAGACTATTCTCACAATTTCTCTGCACACATTAACCCAAATTAATAAAATGTTCTTCAAGCCTCTTAAAATATTAATATTAATTCTGTAGTTTTTGGTACCTTACAATACCTGCGGGTAAAGTGGCACAGTGGCTCCTCACACTTAAGGGAGGAGGGGGTCATGGCCCCCACCTGAGACCGTATCAGGCACAAGCCACAGTGCTAAACAAACAAACAAACAAATAAGTAAATAAGGCAAGAGTGAGGAGGTCTTATGAAATCTGGGATTGTGCAAGGACTCCTGTGGGCAGTTGTCTATGACTTTAAGTATGAGTCACATATTTGATGTGCAATTAAGTCTTTACAAACAAGTTGTTTTGATCTGATATCAACCCAGAATGAAGTAAATGTCTCCAGAGAAGCTGCCCCAGGCTTGTCTCAGCAAGGTACTCACCAATTCCTGCCTCTTAGGGAATGATCACCCTTTTCTCCTTGCTTTTGAAATTTCGCTTTTCACAGAATCCAGGCTGTCTCAAGTCTGGCAGCATAGCGACTTTCTCCCTATAGAAAACCTCACCTCGTCCTTCTGCCATTTCTAAGTCTAACTTAAAATTGCTTTTCTAGTTTTTACAACTCTTCCTCGATATGCTCCTCCCTTCCTTTCCAAATTCATTTCTCCTTATCTTCCATCAATCTGTCACCTTCAACTCCACCCCCTCACTCCACTTCCTGGCTTTTCCCGAAGTTACTGTTTGAATGAGAAGATTGAAAATCTCTAGTTTATCACTTTTGAGATGTCTCACAGGAACATATTGCTAAGCTTCCCTCACACCCAAGAGAGAGGAAGAGAGAAAGTATGACACCTAAAAATGAATCTCTAAAAAGGGAACATCCATAAAACAGAGTAAAATAATAAATTGATGCTGCTGTGCTTTCTTAAAAAACAAAACAAGCTCACAATGAAATATTCTTTTTGTAGCTGAGCGCTTACCAAAGCACTCTATTCTGCAGAAATGTTACAAAGTGCTAATTCCCTTTAAAAAAGAAAATCCATGCTGTTCAAACCACTGCAACAAGTCACAATGGAAAAACCTGCAAGGACCCGTGCTCACTTAGGACCAGCACTGCCCTGCTCCAGGTCACACCTCTGAGAAGTCTTGGCAATTCAAACATCTGTTCTAAGGCACTTACTTCATCAGAGTGGAGACTCCTATTCATACTCCTTCCCTCCACAGGCTTAACAGATGGATGAATTCTTAATGGCCTGAGGTTACATTCAAATGATTGCAACAGCCACCTCCTCTGCAGCAAACACTGCTTTTTCCCTTAGGCAACAAAACTGAGATACTGTGGATGGGTGTATAATGGCACAAATTGGGGATCTAAGCTCAAAACCCAATTGTTTTCCTCCTGACAAGAAAGAACACCAGCAGTGGTGTCTTGATCCAGCCATGCTCATATTCTTTGAGTGACAACAGGTAAAGGAAAAGACAGATATGCGTATAGGGTCCACCCTTCCCCCAAATGGTAGCCAAGTATTTTGTTCGCACTACTTTTTTGGCTGATTGGAGATGGAACTTTAATTTCTGAAAAATACTGCCTGCCAGCATGTTAGGATCTTTATAATGGTCACCAAGGGTCTTTTGTCTTCCAACTGCAATGAAAAGTAACTTTCAGTAAAGGAAGGTGGTATAAATTGGGAAAAGCAGATTACTACGTGTTGGACAAATAAGTTTGTAAAATGTGATTTTTATGTTTGCTCACTTTGTTAAAAATGGTGCTGCTCACATGAATGGCACTGCCAGGTGAAACTGCTTATTACCTTCCTGCTTGGGAAGGGCCATTGTTATGCTAATGTGTACTGGAGGGGGGTCTTTGTAGGCCCAGGTAGTTTTTTAGAAGGAGGAAGAAGGAGAAGGAGAAGGAGAAGGAGGAGGAGGAGGAAGAGGAGGAGGAGGAGGATGAAGAAGCCAAGATGGAAAGGAAGGAGAGAGAAGCCAGTTTTGCCAAGGAAGAAGCCATGTTGGCAGATGGGGAACCAGAGGTGACTGAGACTGGTGGGGGCCTTTGATTCTAGGAAAAACCAGGATGTGTCGGTAGCTTTGTGAGCTCTTGAATGAGTGGGTATTGGAGCCCTGTGTGTTTTTACTCACCGGCAAGGTGCGAGGCTAGAATAAAGGAATGGCCCACCAGTTTTTGGCTCTGCTTTTTCTTTACCGTCTGCCCGAATCTAATGGGAACCGGCAAGTGAATGGCAATGACAATGGTTGCGACTACTGGCCATACATTACAGCAGAGGGAAGTGGACACATGTTCTGCTAGCCGGCTTCCATTTCACTCTGTAACAGGAAGAAAAAGAAATGAAACTGCTAGCAAAAAAGGAAGAAATAAAATGAAGGAAAGAAAGGAGGGAGGGGGGGGAGAGAGAGAGAGAGAAAGTAAGAGAAAGCAAGCTGCTGCCAGTTAAAGGAAATTCTTCCAAGTAGAGGAGGCTGTGGTCTTCACTTATAGATAGTGATTACCATAGACCAGTAGTAGTCAACCTGGTCCCTACCGCCCACTAGTGGGCATTCCAGCTTTCATGGTGGGTGGTAGCGGAGCAACCAAAGTATAAATAAAAAGATAGATTTAACTATAGTAAGTTGTTTTATAAAGATTTATTGTGCCAAACTTAGCAAAAATCCGACATAAAGTACTTGGTAAGTAATTTTTATTATATGCTTTAACTTGCTGTAACTCTGCTTTATACATTTTATAAAGTTACTTCCCTACTTTATAAATCACCATTACTGTGAAACCAATGGGTGGTTAGAAAATTTTACTACTAACAGAGATACAAAAGTGGGCGGTAGGTATAAAAAGGTTGACTACCCCTGCCATAGACTGTAGCTAAAACTTGTTGGCATAGGCACGCTAGGAGTCCTTCTGTCCTTCTGTGGACTCTATTTGATCTTCTTTATTTTTTTTTCTTATAATAATATAATTTTCCAGGTTTTGTTTTGTCTCCAAGTTAGCATAAGATTCAGATTTCTAAGGTGTCAGGTTGTGAGTATAAAGAGGAATTTCATTCTAATTTATTTTTGTGCGTGAAATTTTATGTAGAATGATGTGCGTGCTGTCTTTGAAAGAGGCTGTGAATATTCTCCTAGTGAAGAATCTGCTTCTTATAGTTTTGTGGCCTCTGATATAGTAATAGAAAACAATCCATTTCTATTTGTATTAAAAATTATTTATAGCCATGCCATGTCCCTTTTTATAATGTGTCAATATTCTTGTATTGTCCACTACCAAAACTGACTTGACTTCTTAAAAGGTTGCATCTATTCCATTTATATGTTTCTAATGATACACTATCATCCCTTAGGATCCACAGGGAATTGGTTCTAGGACCTCCCATCCCCACGGATACCAAAATCCAAGGATGCTCAGATCGTTTATATAAAATTGTGTAGTAATTACATATTTATGTATAATATACATCCTCCATATACTTTAAATCATCTATAAATTACTTATAATATTTAATGTAATGTAAATGTTATGCAAATAGTTATTATAGAGTATTGTTTAGGGAATAATGACAAGGAAAAAAAAGTCTATAAACAAAACCACCACAAGCTTAACTACACAGTACATGACAGCAACAACCTAACACTTTAAAAATATTTTCCATTCACAGTTGGTTGAATCTGTGGATTCAGGACTCACAAATACAGAAGGCTGAATGTATTTGTCTTCTATACCAGTGTTTTTCAACTGCCAGTCTGCGTACCAGTCCACCAGAAATTTTATGCTGGTCTTGATGTGGTGTGAAGATAAAAGACCCAGTAATTTTAGTTGAATTAGCTTATACTCAGGGTGATTTCTGCCTTAGCAATCCCCTAAATAATTATATTTTCACCAGTCCCCAAGTGTAAAAAAGTTGAAAACCACTGTTCTATACTACCTTTTCTTCTCTTGCAAACTGTTATTTTGTTTTTCTTTTGTTTTTTGTATTTTTCTGAAGCTGAAAATGGGGAGGCAGTCAGACAGACTCCCGCATGCGCCCGACCGGGATCCACCCGGCACACCCACCAGGGGGCGATGCTCTGCCCATCTGGGGTGCTGCTCTGTTGCAACCAGAGCCATTCTAGCACCTGAGGCAGAGGCCATAGAGCCATCCTCAGAGCCCGGGCCAACTTTGCTCCAATGGAGCCTTGGCTGTGGGAGGGGAAGAGAGAGACAGAGAGGAAAGAGAGGGGGAGGGGTGGAGAAGCTGATGGGCGCTTCTCCTGTGTGCCCTGGCTGGGAATCGAACCCAGGACTCCTGTGCGCCAGGCCGATGCTCTACCCTTGAGCCAACCGGCCAGGACCACAAACTGTTATTTTGAATCACATTTGGCTTTTCGTTATATTTTCCCCAATTCTTTATTTCCATTTGCTTTGTTCCTTCTCTCATTTTCCCACTAGTTTTCTGGAGGGTGATGGGCGCAGACTCTGCCAACCCAAACTGTTCCACTGTAGCATATGGATTATTTGTAGCTGAAAGCAATCATGACCCAGTAGACTCAGACAAAATACTGTTACCTCTCCCTTCACTGCCTGAAATAGTTTAGATAGGGGCCTTGGCCCAGAAAGAGCTATTATGAGAAATAACTTTTTTATCTGAAAAACTTTCCCACATGGCAGGACAAACTGATTACAAAGCACCTGCTCTTTTTATCTTCCTGGGACTTGTCTTCCTGCCCTTTGAAGCCCCAGGCCACTGTCACCTTCCTTAGCTCAGGATGGCAAATAAGCCTAACGGCTTTTAGGTTACATATTTTTATGAGGCTTTTGTACATATGCTATTAAATTTGTTTTTCTCCTGTTAATCTGTCTTATGTCAATCTAGTTATTAGACCAGCCAAAGGACCTAGAAGGGTAAAATAAAATTTTTTCTTCCTCAGCAAGGGGATGAGATCCTATTGTTATTACTGATTTTCTCTTTTTTTCTTCTTAAAGATTGAAAAAGTGGAGCTGAAATATTTAAGAAATGACTAGTTCCATAAATATCAAGAGGTTAGTAATAAGTAGAAGCTGGTCCAGAAATCCTAATCCTTAAATTGTGGTCTATTTCTGTGAACCACACCAAATACAAACGGAATCTAAAATCCAAGTGTCCTTAATTATTTTTTAGAGTAGAAATCAAATCAGTCTCTCAATTGTGCATTTATTACAAAGTAATTTTATCCAGTATAATAACGAATAGGTAAATCTTACTACTGAGTAAGAAGCTCTTAATAAATTCCTGTAAATGCTACAAAAATAAAAATCTAAGATCAAAACTAGTTTAATTTGGTTAATTAGATAGAGCTCTGATTTTTAAAATTTTTATTTATTGATTTTAGCAAGAGAGGAAGGGGGGGGAGAGAGAGAGACAGAGAGAGGAACAACAATTTGTTTCTGTACATGCCCTGAGATCAAACTGGCAACCTCTGGGCTTCGGGACGATGCTCCAACCAACCAAGCTATCCGGCCAGGGCAGGGCTCTTATTTTTCAATGAAAAACATTAAAATTGGCATCTGTTTGGCAAAAAAGTGCGTTAGGCTTGCTCGCTTATACTTTGCCGGATTGGTGCAAGAGCATGGGGCAGCACCACATGCTATATATAGTCTATGTATGCTGCAGGTGCTTGCCCTGAGAGTGGCAAATTGTAGATTGCAGATTGCCTGCTGCCACTGCAGGAGCCATTTTTTGCTATTGTTTGTGGAGAAGGGGTCACCCGCCCTACCCCCCACCCCCACACACACCTGTTTGCTCATCAGCCCTGAAAGAGAGAAGCAGTTTTCCCTACCTGCTTGCCCTTCCACTGTTGGGAAACTTTAATAAATGGAATGGCCCACCATCCTTCGGCTTCACAGCTCCTTTACTTTCTGCCTGAATCCAATGTAAGCCTGCATGGCCACGGCCACTGGCCTTACAAAGGGTGACCAATAGTCCTCCTTTAGGGAGGATAGTCCTTTTATAAGCTCTGTCCTCCCTCGAAGTGTCCTTCTACATGTCCTCCTTTTTGATATTGGAAGACTAATCTGTACATGTCCATATTCAATCGATGCAGAGTCGATCTATGTGTGTGTGATGTGATGTAATTGTTTTTGTCATGATGATTCAAGGATCAGTACAGTGCAGCGAGACCTGATTATGAGATGCATGCACTCCTCACGGGAGACCTTGAGAGAGCGAGCAATATACCAAGAGCGCAAACGGCTTTGTGTACTTCTTACTGAAACATGACATGGCACATACGACATTGTAGACTCATGATTATTTCTTTCTCAGTGAATATTCAATCATAGGTAAGCACAATTCACGTTTTGTTAATTCATTATCTACTTAATAATTTCCAAATACATATAATTTTATTTACAAGTATTTTCCCAAAATTCAAGTTTTAAAGTGGAAATCTAACCTCAAACCATTTCTATTAATAATGCATTTTTTAATTATTTTATTTTATTTTATTTATTCATTTTTAGAAAGGAGAGAGAGACAGAGAGGGAGAGAGAGGAGAGAGAGACGGGGGGAGGAGCTGGAAGCATCAACTCCCATATGTGCCCTGACCAGGCAAGCCCAGGGTTTCAAACCGGCGACCTCAGCATTTCCAGGTCGACACTTTATCCACTGCGTCACCACAGGTCAGGCCAATAATGCATTTTGATTAAATAGTTGCATAAAAACAGACTTTTTAAATTAGAAAATGATAAATACACCCGCATATCACTTCAAATTAGTGGTTTTGTTTGATGTTTAGTTTTACTAAATGAGTATTTTTTTCTTAAATTATTAAAAATTAATAGGCATGTAAGCATAATTATAATATAAAATATTACAAATGTTTTTATTATGCATTTGTCATATTATAGTATATTATTGTTGCAATGAATAAAATGTTTCATTTATTTACAATATTGTTTTCTTCCATTTATTTTTGTCCTCCTTTTCATTGTAAAAAAGTTGGTCACCTTACCTTACAGCATCTTAGCTCGATAATATTGTTAAGGACAAGAAGTCCCATTAGCACAGGACCCAGCTGCCACTGACTTCTTTTTTGTGTTTTGAATCAGAGGCTCAAAAGGCTGCTTAAAACTGCCTTGGTATTGTTTCCTGGTGGTGATTTTGATTTTGTTTAAGGTGAGATTTAAAGTGGCTCCCCCCTTTAAGAAAGGAGGGTGCGCTTGTAAAATATAAACACAGGACCAAAGCGTGGGCCTGGTGGGCGAGGACACGGAGCCCACAGGAGCCCACAACCCCTCTCCATGGTGTAACTGGAGAAAGCAGAGCCTGCAGACAGCAGGCGGGAAGCCAGCAGTTAGAAGTAACGGCTGAAGGTGCGGTGACCTTGGCTGGGAGAAAGGAGAGAGTCCCTCCAGTGGAGAGTTGCTGGGTAGTGCTATTAAAACTATTGTTGCCTTTACTGAAACAGCTAAGGGCTGGGCTTCTCTGGCATCAGTGAGCAGAAGAATCAGATTGACTGCTTAAAATTTCAGATCCCGAGTCCCAGGTCCAGAGTCTTGGGGCCTGGGACTCTTCATTTTCAATCATCCTCACAGGTGACTGACACAGCTGTGCCAGGAAACAGGCTTTAGAAATCCCTGGCTGGGGCACAGTGTCTATGATTATAAAACACAAACATTGTAACAATTATGCAAGTGATAGGACTCCATATTTCCATTTAGGAATTTAGCTTCTTTATAACCCTTACTAAAACCTTGCTTACCTGTGAAATTAAATTATTTAGGAGCTATTTCATCAACACTTCCATTTTCTGATGTTCTGACTTCTTGTCACACAATGTGTCCCAATTTGGGGTGTTCTAATTATGATCTTCATTGAAGAAGAAACCATGCTCTCTGCTGTTACAGGAGTTGCTTATATTTGTTATTGTTTCAATCGTAAGAAACCAAACCCACATGAAGAGACTTGCCCAATTCTTGTTTCTCTCAGTTGTTCAGAAATAAAATAATCTTAGCTATAACTGAGCCTACGCTAAGCTGAGCTTGTCTGGAAAGGCGCGTTTGAAATGCCTGCACAGGACCTTGAAGGAATAATTGTTCTCCAAAGGGCCACTTGTATGTGCTGCCATTTCCCACACAGTTTCTGCCACTCAGGAATGCTGCTCCCTGGCAGCTCTTTATTGATGTCTGCTCCATTCACTGCTTCATTGTGGCCCCAGAGTATCTGCTTAAAAGATGGTTTCATCACAGCATAAGAACAGCATCTTGTCATGCACATTTTTTGTAATCAGATGGAGGATTTGAGTGGCATACGATTCAATAACTGCTAGAGGCAAGTGTGGTAAACCCAGAGAAACAAATTAAAAATTTTTTAAAAGTGTCTGTAAAGGACTTACTTAAACCAGATGTGCTAGATTGGCAACATTTCTGCAAGTTGTTCTCAGAAGGAGACACAGGCTTTGTCCAAGAAAGACAGTGCTATCACCTTCCAAAAAATTCATATTCTGCTATTGCCTGTGGGTCAAGGTGAAAGTCAGCTTTGAAAGAATCAGCTATAAATCTAATAAGCAGTAAAGAAGCTTAGATGGTTTTATGAAAAAACAAGTTCTTTCTAGACAGCCTGCAAAAATGCGCTGACCTTAAAGCACCAATTACCAGGTAATATTGGAGATAATGCAAGAAGACTATTGGATTTTAAGACTGTTTTCAAAAATACAAATACAAATTTTTTTTTCAATGTTCTAAAGTGAATCATCAGTAAATTATCACATAATTGAGCAGTTTAAGTAACTGGAGCATTATACCTTGGATATATGTAAGAATTAGAAATTCTGCCACCAGAGCTCAGTGGGTCACTGGTCTTTCCGGAGTGGAATTCTCATCACCCATGTCTTCTGCTGCACCTTTCTGGGGTGCCCATGCCCTCCATGGACATGGTATAGCTAAGGCAATTGGTGGTGGGGAGGAAAGCCTGAGACTAATAAGAGGGGTCAGACTAGGAGGAAATTAGCGTTTTTCCTCTTGGTAGTCAGAGAATTCGATGTGCACACAACTTCATTCATGTCTTATAGTTGCTGCAGACACTGACCCAGTGGTGATATTCCCTTGAATCTTCAATTTTTCTCCTTGAGCACAGGCAGACTATGTAACAAGGTCAGAGCCAACCCCTGTGTGCTGGGCACCGGCTAGGAGAAGTTGTGTGGCATTAATATTAAAGTGAAGTGGTCCTGAAAGATACAATGAGGAGTTAAAAAAAGGCCAATACCCCCTCTCTGCCCTATGGTCTCCGGATTGTGGTAGAATGAGCAGCCCTGCCAGAGGCTACAGATTTAAAATAATTGGACCTTTGAGGACATATGTAGCAGGACATGGAATTTAAGGCTAGAAGGTTGAGGATGTGAGGAAATTAATTGGGAACCAATAAAGGGAATTACTAAACAAATACTATGACAAATCAACCCCAAAATGGTCAGTGGCTAGTTTTCTCACATCCAGGTTAACGGTCTGTTGAAATGTTCTTTACTGGCTGCAACTTCTCTCCATGGAATAGCTCAGAGATCCAAACTCCTCCCATCTTGTGGCTCTGCCAACCCCCAGAGCTGTAGAATCCTTCCCATTCAGACAGGAGTAAGAGAGTAGGGAAGGCACAGATTTTTTTTTTAAACCCATCTGGGAGATGACAGATATCTCCTCCTCATTTCATTGGTGAAAACTAGTCATGTGACCACACATGGATGCCTGAAGGACTGGAGGACACAGTCCCACGCTGGGCAGCCATCTCCCAGTGACATCTCTACCCTATGAAAGGAGTTGCTGAAAGTTGGGGAGCAGCTGGCCATCTCTATCACATGGAGTTTTAAGGGAGCACAAGAGATAGAATTGAGGAGGAAACTAGCAGCAAAAGAAGCAGAGATTATTATGAGACAAGACAGTTAACTTCCAGTTAAAGGAATGGCATTGTCCTGGTGGCTTTGCATAACAAAGATGAGGTGCATGGTTAAATTAATTATCATTAAATTTTTGGGGTTAGGCAGACTAAGAATTCAGGCTCAGTGAGGTTTAGGAGGCTTTGCTGGTTGTTCAAATGGGCTATAATTGAGAACTAGTTCTGGGGTCTCCAAAGAAATTCTTTCCAGGGTGTTAGAGGAAAACATGAATGCTTTATAAATAAAAAAGAAATCTGTTATTTGCAGTAGCTGGAATGCTAAAGGGTTTGGCTGGTAAAACCAGAAATGTCTAAATTCTAGACGAAAACTGTCCAATAAAAATGTCTGAGATGCTGAAAATGTCCTATACCTATGCTGCTCAATACACTTGCTACTAGTCATGTGTGACTATTGAGCGCTTGAAACGAGGCTAATGTGACTGCAGACCTGAATTTCTTATTACATTTAAATTATGAGAAATATACATTTATAATTAAATAACCACATGTTCAGTGTCTACTGCACTGAACAGTGTAGCTCTAAAGGGATAAAATTGCCCTGGCTGGGTAGCTCAGTTGGATAGAGAATCATCCTGATATACCAAGGTTGTAGATTTGATCCTAGGTTAGGGCACATACAAGAATCAACCAATGAATGCATAAAGTGGAATAAAAAAATCATTATTTCTATCTCTCCCCCTTTCTCTTTCATCAACCAACCAATCAAACAATAAGAATTTAAAGGGATGTTATGGCTCTTGG
Organism: Saccopteryx bilineata; assembly: GCF_036850765.1. Classification (NCBI taxonomy): domain Eukaryota; kingdom Metazoa; phylum Chordata; class Mammalia; order Chiroptera; family Emballonuridae; genus Saccopteryx; species Saccopteryx bilineata. The sequence goes on along the minus strand of NC_089501.1, from coordinate 10,809,000 downwards.
CTTGTCTTGGCAGGCCTAACCATTTTTCCCTCCATTAGCTTACTCAGGTGATTCTGCATAGCCATGTACACACAATTTTTTTCTTCTCACTGGCCATGGATGAGTAATCCTGGGGTGAACACTGTACCAAAATTAGCCGATCAGAGTTTCTTTCCAGAAGTTGTGCAAATGACAGAATCAGTTTCTCTGCAGGTGGATCCAGGAGCTGCTCGGTGGCCATGTTTTCAGCATGGAGACGGGAGAGCAGAGGAGGCCAGTCTGCAGAGAAAGATGAATGAAGCAGACTCGAAAAGAAACAGAGACAAGAGAATCCTGTCCCATTCCAGCCTTTGATTCCAATTTTTCCTAAAACAGGACTGCAGCTGACCCTTCAGTTCTGTGACACACTCCTAAATTTTTAAGAAATTCTTATTTTTGTATAAGCTCCTGTTATCTGCAGTGAAAAAAAAAAAAGCCCTAATTACCTAAAAGAGCTTGGGGGATGCACTCCTGGAGCACAGCCGACCACCAGGTAAGTGAAGAAGGGGTGGGTGGGCTTAAGGGGTGGGTGGGCTTGCTGGAAGCTCAGTCTGATGGACTTGCAGCTGACGTCGTCCTTGCAGAGGACACCTGAGGCAGGCTAACAGCACACCTCTGAGGTCACCACCACTACTGGATCTGACACCCAGACTCACAGGTGGGCGTGCCACTCCTACAGCTCAGCCAGATGTAATCAGGCACCGAAGACTGAGACAATCATCCAGATTCACCAATGGCTGACTGATAACCAAAAATGCCAATTTATTCATTGCTTATCTAGTAAAGAACAGTGATATTCAAAGTCTGTAATGATCTAACCCCAATTTTTTTTTCTTTTTGGTTTTTTTTTTTTTGTATTTTTTCTGAAGCCAGAAACAGGGAGGCAGTCAGACAGACTCCCGCATGCACCCGACCAGAATCCACCTGGCACGCCCACCAGGGGGCGATGCTCTGCCCCTCCGGGGCGTCGCTCTGTTGTGACCAGAGCCACTCTAACGCCTGAAGCAGAGGCCACAGAGCCATCCTCAGCGCCCGGGCCAACCTTGCTCCAATGGAGCCTCGGCTGCGGGAGGGGAAGAGAGAGACAGAGAGGAAGGAGAGGGGGAGGGGTGGAGAAGCAGATGGGCGCTTCTCTTGTGTGCCCTGGCTGGGAATCGAACCCAGGACTCCTGCATGCCAGGCCGACGCTCCACCATTGAGCCAACCGGCCAGGGCCCTGACCCCAATATTTTATAAAGACTTGATTTTCTCTACTTTCTCCCATGCAGCCTACTTTCTGTTGCATGCATAATATGTATCATTCCTCTTCTATTTTTTTTTTTTGTTCCGATCGTTAACTCAGCCTAGAATGACTGACTTACATCTCTAGCTATCAAGATCCTGCTAATATTTCAAGGCCCATTTCAAAGGGTATCTCTCATTTTTTTGGAGTAAGCAGTCTCCCTCCCATTTTACTTTGTGACCCCCTGAGCATGTTGCCTGCAGTGTTTTAGCATTATTTATAAACATCTCATATCCACAGTACTCCAAAATCTTTATCATGCACATTTTTTTTATTAATGCAGTCTATAATCGCACTCACTTTTCTGATAACTGTTTCACACTTAAGTCTTACATTGAGTTCAGTGGTCAATTAGGACCCTTAGGGTCACAATCATTAAGGATTTATCCCAGAGCATGCTCGGACCTCATTGGCAGGCTGGTGAGAAAGTTGAGGGAGGAATCTGATGGCAATGGGCAGAGGAACATAACAGGAAACTTAGCATTAGGGTGGCAGTACTAACACTGGATTGATTAGTGAGAGGGAAATGACAGCAGGTAATTCCGGATAGTTGCAGGAGTTGGAGTCACTTAGCTAACCACTCTGTAGTTCAAAGGCCCATTAAAGTTAGACTACAACCTGGCCAGCAGCCAATGGGGTTGAGGAAATGAGCTCTAGGCCTTACAACCTCAGAATAATGGTTAAAAGCAGGATGGGCCTTTGGGGTTCAGCAAGCCGACCAGTAATGTAAGACAAGTACTGGCTTTGGAGCTAGACAGACCTGGGTTCTTGTCTTGGCTCTACCATTCAACAACTGTGGGACTTGGCACATGTGACAGCTTCTTTAAGACTCAGTTTTCTTATCCATAAACTGGGGGAAATATTTCTACTTTTTGCAAGATTGTTGTGAGATTACCTGAAGAGATGAATGTACACCTGGCCCATAGATCATGACCCATTATTGAGTGTCACAACTAGCTTTTTCAAGAACAGAAGAACATTGAATAGAGTGGAATGGAATGGAATAGAAAAAGCAGAATGTTTGCCTCCCTAGTTGGAGTAAATATTGTTTTCAATTTTTTTTTTTAATTTTTAGTGTGTGTTTGGATCATAATAAAATTTTTATTTTTTTACTGTGGGTCATAGACAAATTTTAATGACCACTAGATTAGACCACTATCTCTTCCAGAGCATCCCAAATCGAACTATAAGAGGAAAAATTCAGGCACTATAAATTATAAATTAACACAGTTCAATCACAAGCTTCAGTGCTTACTAGCTATTTTTTTCTGACGAATTAGCCTCTCCACTTCTCAATTTTTTCATCTGTAAAATGGAACCTCCTCATAGGCCTATTGTGAAGATTAAATAAATTAATATAGTATTGTCTGACAGGGATGGGTGCTTTCTAAGTAATAACTACTCTTAAACAATAAAATATCTACTCTATTAAAGGCAATAATGTTATGGAAGTATAATATATTAGAGCTATCCATATATAAGCATATTGTATGTAATATGGGAATAGATGAATTCATTTAGAGTCTTTCACCTTTCTCATGATGTGACAAATATGGAAAATTATAGTGTTTATATGGCACAGTGACATAAAAGGAATAGGCCATTCGGCTAGAGATGACTAGTCACATTTGACAGTAGCTTCTGGACAGGAACAAATGGCAGCCCCAAGCCTGAAGGGGTCAATATCTCTATACTTGATTCATTCTCAACACAAGGTTGGTTAGTTCTGGACTCTTCCTCATACTATAGCTACAAATTTAGGTGGGTCTCTGATCAAGGCTGGCCAAGGTGACTGACAAGAAAAACATATCCCACTTGCCTTTCTCTAGCCTACTAGATAACAGAAAGTTCATTGCCCAAGTTGACGTCAGCCTTAGGACAGGGCTGACTCTGCGGACGGCAGAGAAAGTAATCTGAGAAACCTGACCTCTGACACAAAGGCTGAGCTGCTGAATCAACGAGCCCTGAAGTTCATCCTAGTCTAGGTTCTGTGTTAGAGGGATAATAAATGTTTTTATTATTTAAGCCATTTTTGAATTATGATTTCGATTACATTCAGCCCAGAGCACCCTAACTGATTTAGTGTCTTGTTCTATATTATAGATTTCCAATCCTATAATTCAAAGAATAATACTGTACTGCAAAATGCAAAATATTACACACAAATTTAGTCATCAGTGTTGTGGGGCACAGAACACAAAATCACAGGTGTTTGTTTACATTTGGGGTTTTTCTCAGATCCTCATCAACCTTCCCATGGCCAAACTCGCTGCTACTAGAGACCACTTCATCTGCAGCTCGTTAAAGTTTTTCTGTTTTTTGGTGAATGCGATAAGTCTGGGTAATTTCAGGGTGTTTGCTGCTGGAAGCCACAGTGTCAATCTATGTGTAACTGCTTCTTTGGTAGCATTTGGGGAGCTCTGTCGTGGCAATTTGTATCTCCTGTGAAAAGGTTTAAGTTCACAGAACTCAATATCTGTGTGAACGTTAGACCTCCATGCTCTCAAAATGGCCCATGACTGATCCCGCTTCCTTTGAGATGTGACTATTTCAAAAGTGTCAGCAGTATGCAGCTGCTGCAGATGGGAAATATAGTACGCCCTGCCTGAACAGGGCAGCCCAATGGGAGCATCTTCATAAGCTGCTCGTTGTTCTCACAGCTCTTCAGGCTGCTGCCTGGCATCATCCTCCAAATGTACCGGCAGAAATAGGCGAGGCGTCCGTGGAGCAGGCAGTCGGGAAGTTCCTGAGAACACACTTTATAGCCCCACTTCAGAGCCTCCCGTCAGTGACAGTGGATGGGCAACAGCCCCGCCCCTGCGCATGCCCAGCCAGCGAGTGTGCGGGAGAAAAGGGGTAGGCGTGGTTTGCACAGTGTCCTCAAGAGTGGTGGGAACAGTAATAAAGCAGTTTTGAAGCAGGGTTCACACTGTCCCTACATTTTAAAACAACTCTAGATGCCAAATAGTGGCAAACTCACATTTTTAGCTCTGCAATCACTTAAGAGGAACTCCTTCCTTCTTCTCTGCCACCTGAATTCATCTGGAAACAGCCCACCAAGGCATGAGCAGGGCTCAAGGCAACAGCTAGCTCATGCTTACAAACTCCCCTACTGCCTTCGTCTGCTTGCTTTAGTTTTTCATATTAGAAACTTTAAGGATCTGAAGAGCTTTAACTGCTGACCACTGACCTCTCCTCACCCATTCAGTAGGTTCTGGTCTACTCCTGACACAGCTCTTCGAAGTTAGTATCCAGAGAATGACTTCCCCTGGGGAAGGGTGACTGGGATGGGACAGGTTCTGGGGACTCTTTATGAGAGCCTCTAACTTTCCATCACCTAAAAATACAGACAGCCTAATCTCCATCAGTCCAAGGCCAGTTCGCATTTCTATCCTTGAAAGTGTGTGTTGCTTCTTTGAAGAAACCATGTTAAACTATTTTTCAGCAAGGGAATGACTTTTGCACAGTTAATGACAGTTTCAGTCCCCGCAGGGGTCCCCAAACTTTTTACACAGGGGGCCAGTTACTGTCCCTCAGACCATTGGAGGGCTCCCACATACAGTGCTCCTCTCACTGACAACCAATGAGAAAGTTGCCCCTTCTGGAAGTGCGGCGGGAGCTGGATAAATGGCCTTAGGGGGCCAAATTGCGGCCCGTGGGCCGTAGTTTGGGGATGCCTGCCCTAGAGAGAAAGACACCATTACATTGGGGTTTGGCACCCTTCATTTTGGAAAACTTTGTGGGATTATTTATACAAAAATAAAGCTAGTGCCTGACCAGGCACAGGTAGCACAGTGGATAGAGCATCAGACTGGGACATGGAGAACCCAAGTTCAAAACCCGAGGTTGCTGGCTTGAGTGAGGGTTCATCTGGTTTGAGCAAGGCTCACCAGCTTGAGCCCAAGGTTGCTGGCTTATGCAAGGGGTTAGTCAGTCTGCGGTAGCCCCCGGCCAAGGCACATATGAGAAAGCAATCAATGAACAACTAAGGTGCCGCAACGAAGAGTTGAAGCTTCTCATCTCTCTCCCTTCCTGTCTGTCCTATCTGTCTCTGTCTCTCTGTCTCTCTCTGTCTCTCTCTCTCTCTCTCTCTCGGTCACAAAAAAATAAATAAATAAAATAAAGCTAGTAACTGTCCATTGTTCTCAGAAATTTGTTTGAAGTCACCTTAAATCTATGGCAGATGCTACCGCCTAGGATTTTATGAGTTATAAAGATCAATAAGCATTAATTGAGTGTAGAGTTAGACCCTTCCCCCCCCCCCCAAAAAAAATGTCTTCAGTAGAAGAATATTTAGGTGGTGGCCCTCTTATAGGGTTATTTATTATCAATGATTCAATTACCTGCAATGCTTTTCTAGGCCATAGAGCACTTGATTACATACATGGAGCAAATAACCTGTGCAAAGTTGAAGGAAATAGACTCTGTGCATACTTGGGAATGAACTGGGAGCTGAAGCTTTGTTTTGTGCACACAGAATGTGGCTGATGCTAGAGCCTCTCCTTACCTGGCTCCTTGAGGACCCATTGGCAGGAACAGTGACAGCAGTAAAGGAATTGTTTAGTGGATCATTAGACTTCCTCTTAATAGTAGCTATTGCCCTTTTGGACTAGGTACACTCAGTATTCTTAAATGTATCGCAATGGCAATCCTAGGGAAATCAGAGAATAGAGAAAATGAGAGTTCCTTAAAAAGAAATATGTTGCCATTTTATCCCCCATCTTGCAAATTGAAACATACAGTATTCATATTACAAACGTGTAAATGGATATATACATCAAAGTACATAAGTACATAAGAATCTTTATTTTCCTTTTTTTTTTTTTTTTGTATTTTTCTGAAGCTGGAAACGGGGAGGCAGTCAGACAGACTCCCGCATGCGCCCGACCGGGATCCACCCGGCACGCCCACCAGGGGGCAATGCTCTGCCCATCCGGGGCGTTGCTCTGTCGCGACCAGAGCCATTCTAGCGCCTGGGGCAGAGGCCAAGGAGCCATCCCCAGCGCCCGGGCCAACCTTGCTCCAATGGAGCCTTGGCTGCAGGTGAGGAAGAGAGAGACAGAGAGGAAGGAAAGGGGGAGGGGTGGAGAGGCAGATGGGCGCCTCTCCTGTGTGCCCTGGCCGGGAATCGAACCCTGGACTTCCGCACGCCAGGCTGACGCTCTACCACTGAGCCAACCGTCCAGGGCCTATTTTCTTTTTAAGGTATAATTGATGTACAAAATTGCACATATTTAAAGTATGCAATCTGATGAGTTTTGACCTGCATATATCCCTGAGAAGTGATTACAATTACGATGATATACATATCCATCACTTTCAAGTTTCCTCTTGTCCTTTTGTCCTTCTCTCTCTTCTTCCCTTCCCCACTGTACCTTCCATCTCCAGGCAACCACTAATCTGCTTTCTGTTACTAAAAAGCATTTTTTCACTTTCTAGCACTTTTATATACTGGAATTTTACAGCATTTATTTTTTTCTGATTTCTTTCATTCAGCATAATTATTTTGAGGTTCATTTATATTGCTTCACATATCAACAATGCATTACTTTTTGTGCTGAATGGTATTACATTGATGGGTATATGACACTTGTTTATACATTTGCTTGTTAACGGATATTTGAGTCATTTCAAGTAATTAGTTATAAGAAATTAAGATGCTTTGAACATTCATGTCCGAATCTTTGTATGAACATATTTTTTCATTTTTCTTAGATACTTAAGTGTGGAGTGGCTGCATCATGTAATAGATATATGTTTAAATTTTTAAAGAAACTGCCAAATTTTTTTTCGAAGTGGTTGTACCATTTTACACTCCTCCCAGTGGTGTGTAAGAGACTCTTTTGCCCCACATCTTTGCCAGAACTTGGTACGGTCAGTTTTTTTCACTACAGCCATTCTAATATGTATGTAGTCACATCTCATTGTGGTTTCAATGTACTTTTTCTTTTTTTTTTTTTTTTTTTTTTTTTAAACAGAGGCAGAGATAGACAGGGACAGACAGACAGAAATGGAGATGAGAAGCATCAATTATCAGTTTCTCGTTGCGCGTTGCGACTTCTTAGTTGTTCATTGATTGCTTTCTCACATGTGCCTTGACCGCGGGCCTTCAGCAGACCGAGTAACCCCCTGCTGGAGCCAGCGACCTTGGGTCCAAGCTGGTGAGCTCTTTGCTCAAGCCAGATGAGCCCGCGCTCAAGCTGGCGACCTCGGGGTCTCGAACCTGGGTCCTTCTGCATCCCAGTCCGACGCTCTATCCACTGCGCCACCGCCTGGTCAGGCTCAATGTACTTTTTCTTAATGACTAATGTGGCTGAGCATCTTTTTATGTGCTAAATTAACATCTATATATTTTCTTTGAAGTGCTTGTTTAGATCCTTTACCCATTTGTAATATACATATACATATGATATTCTCTAATAAAAATATGATTTTTTGGCTAACTCAGACTCAATTAATATATTCAGGCAGATTACTACATCTTCCAATCCCTCATCTCTACAACTGCTAAATACTCTTTACTAGTAAAAAATTTTAATTTCCAGCCTATTAAAGGAGTAGAACACAGAGATTGGAGTCTGATTCCAAAAGTGTCCACTGACTTAGGTATATATTACAGTATGATAGTTAGATGGCCTTGGGGCTGGAATAGGTCGAGTGTTATTAGATATGTACAGATCCTAGAACCAGAGTATAAAAGTAGTGTCTAAAGGGAACTGAAGACAAGAAGGTTGTAAAGTCCAACAGTGCTTGTAAGTGGCTCTAGGATTAAAGACAGGATGAGGGTCTCTCTTTGCATGTACTCTTTGCCGACATGGCTCAAAGGAATGTGTCACGTCTCATCTGGATGGCTGCGCTGGATGGCAGCAAAAGTTGCACAAAATGATTGTCCCCAACAAACCCACTGGAGATTAAGACGAGAGCACCTCTGAAAATTCCAATCTTAGGAGGGTTCACAGTGGCCTACAATTACTGGACACAAAGTGGGATGGGTGATACTGCTGGGAGAAAGGGGCTATGCCTCAGTATCGTGTTGCTTAGCATGGCAGACATCATCCTTCAAAAGTGGGTGCCAACACTTTTAAACCTGAGTGTTTTTCTGAAATGTGACCTTGACATTTCTTTCATCAACTAGTGGGCTCTATGTCCTCTGGCCTTGAATTGCGGTGCACCTTTGTGATTGCCTCATCAAAGAAAATGCTTTAGAAGTGAAGTTATGTGACTTCTGAGCAAGATCATAAAAATGTCATGTTCTTCAACTTTGCTCTCAAGGTACAGTATATTCATTCTTAGAATTCAGCCACCGCACTGTGAGAAACACTAACCATCAATATGGAGGGTCTCAAAGCGGCTCCCACATATAACTTACTGTTTACAAGGTGAAAAATAAAAACAACAGTGGCAATACCTGGTGGACACTACCTTAACCAAGTTAACCAGTTAATTTAACCAGTAATTGGGAAAAACTTATATCATGTGTTCTCTGATATGATGCACTAAGGAAAATACAACCTCACTTCACTGGTATTTCTACAAAAAATGGAATCTAACAATGAGACACATCATATAAACCTAAAGAAAGTGATATTCTATAAAATAACTGGCCTGTGCTCTTCAAGAATGGCAAGATCAAGAAAGACAAAGTCTGGCCCTGGCCAGCTGGCTCAATGGTAGAGCGAAGCCCTCTTGCTTCTCTCTCTTTCTCCCCCTCCTGCAGCCATGGCTCGACTAGAGTGAGTTGGCTCCAGGCACTGAGGATGACTCCATGACCCCTGCTCAGGCACTAAGAAGAGCTTGGGTGCTAAGCAATGGAGCAATGCCCCAGATGGGCAGAGCATCGCCCCCTATTGGGTTTGCCAGGTGGATTCCAGTTGGGGTGCATGTGAAAGTCTGTCTCTGCCTCCCCTCCTCTTACTGAATAAAAAGGAAGAAAGAAAGGAAGGAAGGAAGGAAGGAAGGAAGGAAGGAAGGAAGGAAGGAAGGAAGGAAGGAAGGAAGGAAAGAAGGAAGGAAGGAAGGAAAGAAGGAAGGAAGACAAAGTCTGAAGAACTGCTCCAGATTAAAGGAGATTAAACAGATATCACAGCTAAATGTTATACATGATCCTGCATCAGCTTTTAAACTGGGGGGAAATAGCTATAAAAATATTATTAAGATAGCCTGACCAGGCGGTGGTGCAGTGGATAGAGTGTCAGACTGGGATTTGGAGGACCCAGGTTCAAGACCCCAAGGTCGCCAGCTTGAGTGCTGACTCATCTGGTTTGAACAAAGCTCACCAGCTTGGACCCATGGTCGCTGGCTCGAGCAAGGGGTTACTCAGTCTGCTGTACCCCATGGTCAAGGCACATATAAGAAAGCAATCAATGAACACCTAAGGTGCCACATGAAAAACTGATGATTGATGCTTCTCATCTCTCTCTGTTCCTGTCTGTCTATCCCTCTGTCTCTATTTAAAAAAAAAAAAAGATTATTAAGATAGCTGTGAAATTTTAATAGCTAATAGTATTTAGAGTACATAATAGTATTCATAAATACCATATATTTTAATTTTGATAATTCTACTCTGGCTATGTAAAGGAATGGCTTAGTTCTTAGGAAATACACACTGTTTTCAACCTTCTAGTAATGGTTCAGAAAAAGAAAGGTGTATGTGAACTATACCTGGAAAATCTTGGAAAGTGGTCTACAGAAGTTTCTCATACTATTCTTGCACTATTCCAAAAGTTTAAAATCGTATCAAAAGGCCCTCTCCAACCCCTTAAAAGAATAGAAGGGCCTAAGTATTCATGGTATACGGCTGGTTTGGCCACAGGCAATACTTGCTCCCAGAAGACTCTCTGAATTCAGCAATGTTCATAGGCTGGTTGTACTTTGAGGAAAAATGGGTGATGCTCAGCGAATGAGAACAAACTACATAGGGATGTCATGGATTTTGGACAGTGATTTTTTTTTTCTGTATAATAGACTAGCAAGGATGTCTGTTTAACAGAGGGTGGGTGGTCAATCTGTGCAAGCTCTTCCTTCTCTGACATCTTGTGGCAATGAAGAGCTATTGCAGACTCCAGTGCCACCTCTATTTGTCAAGATTAACCTTGGATGCGTGTTGTCTCCAAGTGCTTGGGCAATTTTGGAGGAAAGATGTTAAGGTGGAGATATTATGCTTCCTATTAAATATGGCATGTAAGTCTTCAAACTACAAAGGGGAAAGTAAGAGATGTAACAGTTTGTGAATCTTAAGTTTATGAGACGATGCCAATCACACTTCCTTAGCTTTATGTGCCCCTGTATAACAGTTATGTCAAAAACTATGCAAGCGCTTAGGTCAGCTGTAGTCAACCTGGTCCCTACAGCCCACTAGTGCGGTGGTCCCCAACCCCTAGGCCATGGACCAGTACCGGTCCGTGGGCCATTTGGTACCAGTCCGCAGAGAAAGAATAAATAACTTACATTATTTCTGTTTTATTTATATTTAAGTCTGAACAATGTTTTATTTTTAAAAAATGACCAGATTCCCTCTGTTACATCTGTCTTAGACTCACTCTTGACACTTGTCTCAGTCACATGATACATTTATTCATCCCACCCTAAAGGCCGGTCCGTGAAAATATTTTCTGACATTAAACAGGTCCGTGGCCCAAAAAAGGTTGGGGACCACTGCACTAGTGGGTGTTCCAGCTTTCATGGTGGGTGGTAGTGGAGCAACCAAAGTATAAATAAAAAGATAGATTTAACTAAAGTAAATGGTTTTTATAAAGATTTATTTTGCCAAACTTAACAAAAATCCGACATAAAGTACTTGTTAAGTAATTATTATTATAATATATGCTTTAACTTGCTGTAACTCTGCTTTATAACTTTTATAAAGTAAAGTTACTTCCCTACTTAATAAATCACCATTACTGTAGAACTGGTGGGCAGTTAGAAAATTTTACTACTAACAGAGATACAAAAGTGGGCGGTAGGGCCCTGGCCGGTTGGCTCAGTGGTAGAGCGTCAGCCTGGCGTGCAGAGGTCCTGGGTTCAATTCCCGGCCAGGGCACACAGGAGAAGTGCCCATCTGCTTCTCCATCCCTACCCCTCTCCTTCCTCTCTGTCTCTCTCTTCCCCTCCCGCAGCCAAGGCTCCATTGGAGCAGAGATGGCCCGGGCGCTGGGGATGGCTCCTTGGCCTCTGCCCCAGGCACTAGAGTGGCTCTGGTCACAACAGAGCGACACCCCGGAGGGGCAGAGCATCGCCCCCTGGTGGGCAGAGCCTCGCCCCTGTGGGCGTGCCGGGTGGATACCAGTCGGGCGCATGCGGGAGTCTGTCTGACTGTCTCTCCCCGTTTCCAGCTTCAGAAAAATACAAAAAAAAAAAAAAAAAGTGGGCGGTAGGTATAAAAAGGTTGACTACCCCTGGGTTAGAGTGTTGGCCCCAGGTATTGAGGATAGCAACTTCGAGCATCAGCCTCAGGTGCTAAAAATAGCTTGGTTGATTCTAGCATGGGCATTGGCTCCAGATGGAGCTAGCTGGGTGGATCCTGATCCGGGCACATGTGGGGATCTGTCTCACTATCTCCCCTTCTCTCACTTAAAAATAAATAAATAATAAAAAATATTTTTAATGGAAACGGGAAATTTTAAATATTACACAAATGCACAGTTCAAATAGCACTAGAATTTTTCATTGGTTTGTATCACTACCCAGATTATGAGTTACAGACTATGATAAATACTATGTAAAAATAAGTACCATGCTTCTGAGATCAGGATTCAGCTTGAGGCCGTTTTAGTTGTGACAACACCCTAGTGTTAGTCACTATACCTCTCTACCTTCTGTATTACCTTATGAAATTGCTACATAGAATTTAACACCAGGAAATCTAAATTTCTTTAGAGTATAAACAGGCTTACACAATTCTTTTATAACAACTGAAAATTAAACTATCTGTTGCAGTTGGTAGCAGGGTTTAATTTTTAGCATAAGTTGAGACAATCAGTTTCTAAATACAGTCATGCACCATATAACAATGTTTGGGTCAACAATGGATCACATATACTATAGTGTGCCCATAAGATTATAATGAATCTGAAAAACTCCTCTCACCTCGTGACATCATAATGCAATGCATTACTCATGTGTTTGTGGTAATGCTAGTGTAAACAAACCTACTGGGTGCCAGTCGTGTAAAAGTATAGCACATAAATTATGTACAGCCCATATACCTTCATTTGGCAAACGGTCATATGTCCACATTACAGTGGATACATATTCCAGATCTATAGTAACCTCTGTCAGAACAGGAGAGGCTGCTAAGCATGTTATATATAGCTCATTGTCTGTATGCATTGTCCTATTATTGGATTTCCTAAACTGGCTAAACTGAAAATGCTCCTGCATATGGAGCAAAAGCATTTACTGTATTTTGTCATGCTTACAATCTTTAAAGTTAAGGTATTATTAAAGTGTACTCAGCAAACATTTTAAGGTCAATTAAAAAAAAAATTTAAAAGGGGGTAGTCATATCCTGGAACTCATACGGGTCTACCATATCATGCTTCTTACTTTAAAAAAAAAAAAAATTTACATTTCTTTTGAATGCTGATGAACAGGAGACACCAAATCTTCTTTGCCTGCAAACTACTACCTTCTTTATTAGATCCAGCTAATAACACTGTTTTGTCTTTTTCCAAATAGCTCCAGATATATGGAAAAGATTTATATAGGCGGATGGGGATCCTCAAACCCCTCAACAAGATCTGCTGAGCATGGCTTTTAAAATACCTAGAGGCAGAAAAAGCCCAATAGAGATCAGGGGAACTACCAGCTTTTAGGATACACCCTTAAAGGCTCCAATGCCCCAAAGGGGTCTCATAGGATGCCATCTGGGTCCTGCTTCAATAGTGGAAAGGAAGGTCATTGAGCTAAAGCTTGCCAGGCTTACATGCCTCTGCTGTGAGGAAACAGGGACACTGGAAGGTAGGCTTCCCCCTCGCTCCTCTAAGGGAGGGTTCAGTCTCTTCCAGCCCTGCTCCAGCCACCTATGACCTAACCTTGCCCAGAATGCTGGGGTTAGCCACTGAAGGCTGAAGGTGCCCAGGGCCGTCGGCCCCATCTACGACACTGTGGACGAGCCTAGGGTATTTCTTCCAAGAAGCAGGTAAACTGATCTCATTTGCACAAGGGCCACTTAACTATGTTTTGCCTGAATAGTCAGGTTTTTTATTCTTCCCTCAAAGATCTCTGTTGTGGGTGTTGATAGTCCTATTTTCTGCTGCTTTGCTTAATATATAGTGTTTCCTTTATCCCTCATTCCTCAATGCCCCACTCATATTTCAGGCTGGGACCTACTCCTAATTTAGAGCTCTCTTTCCCCTTTTTGCCAACTTCTATTATGAATCTACCTTTGCCACCCAGCTTAGTGTATCTCAAGGTTCTCTTTACCATGCCACAGTCGCAGAGCTCCAGGGAAAAGCAACCTGGTCTCATCTCTCCAGGCAGAGGAGAACAGAAGCTCCATATCCATGCATGTTGCAAATGGCCTTTCCAGTCTACCTGAATCATTACCAGCTAGAAGCAGCAGTCACTGGGACTTGGACATGAGCTGCAAAGTATAGAATGGTGACAACAATTCCAGTGCCATGAGGACTTTTTCTGGATGTGGACTTTTCCTGGACTCCTGCTCCCTGTGACAGCTTCTAACAGACTGAACTGTGGTTGGGTTGCATTTTTCAGGAATTTGGCATGGTGATGGGGCCAACTTGGACTTGGTGAACATGTTAAGGACACTACTCTTTTATGGATCCTTGCTGTATTGGCCAAGAGTTTGCTTAAAGGCTTTTAATCACTGTAAAAAAAAATAGAAGACTGGATAGAGAAGATGGGGCACATATACACCATGGTATACTATTCAGCTAGAAGAAATGATGACATCGGATCACTTACAGCAGAATGGTGGAATCTTGATAACATTATGCGGAGTGAAATAAGTGAATCAGAAAAAAACAAGAACTGCAGGATTCCATACATTGGTGGGACATAAAAATGAGACTAAGAGACATGGACAGGCGTAGGGTGGTTACGGGGGGGGGGGGGGGCGGGGGAGGGGAGGAGAGAGAGGGGGAGGGGGAGGGGAGGGGTACAAAGAAAACTGGATAGAGGGTGACGGAGGACAATCTCTCTTTGGGTGATGGGTATGCAACAGAACTAAATGATCAAGATAACATGTAAATGTTTTCTTTGAATATATGTACCCTGATTTATTGATGTCACCCCATTAAAATAAAAATTTATTTATAAAAAAAATATGTACAGCCCATAATACTTGTTAATGATAACAAATAACTATGTTATTGGTTTGTTATTTACTACAGTATAGTTTTAACCTTTCCTTTATAGTGTACTCTATGAAAAAAAATTGCTATAAAACAGTATGCCACGTTATGCTGGCACCTACTTCATACATCTCATGTTTACCATGTCCCTTGATTGTATCATTTTCTCTTCTGTTTGATTTAATCGTTTTTTGTTTGTTTGTTTTTAACACATTAACATGCTATACAGGCTTGTAGCCTCTGTGTGATAGGCTTTATACCACACGGCCTATGTGTGTAATATACTATATATACACCATCTAGGTTTGTGTACATGTATTCTGTGATGTTCCTATAACCATGAAATAGCCTAATGATATATTTCTCAGAACATATCCCCAATGTTAAGTGGTGCATGACTGTAGTCTCATTTCTAAATAGTCCACTTATGTTTAACAGATCATTTCACTGAATAATCTCAAAGCACTAAACGTTTTCAATAATGGAAAAAATAAGTTCATACAGACAGGGCAGAAACTAAAGAAAAGTAAGAAAAAAGGCAATCCTTAATTATGCATTCTGTGAATGAACCATGCTCTCAACTTGTTTTCATCAATATATTGGCCAGGAAAATTGCTGCTTTAATTTCCTTTTTTCTAATGGTAAAAAGATTTGATAGGGTTTGAAAATAGTAAGTGAAGGTTGGAGCTTGTCAATAGATTTCAATAATTGATTCTACATGTACCTTTGATGATCTAAAGCTCATTATAGATGTTTAGGTACATAATTCTCATAGCCTGCTCTTATCACTGGATTAAACTTCTCTAATGCCGGTTTTGAAGAGTAAAATATAAAAAGTTTCTCAACCAATCAAAATATACGTCCAGGTTCTTCGTATAAGTTCAAAGTTAGGTGCTGTGGATGCAAAAACAAAACAAAACAATTCTAATAAAAATTATTATATAGCAGTAATCATAATAATATATTCACATAGTTTTTTTGTGTGTGAGAGAGAGACAGAGAAAGGGACAGATAGGGACAGACAGACAGGAAGGGAGAGAGATGAGAAGCATCAATCCTTCATTGCAGCACCTTAGTTGTTCATTGATTGCTTTCTCATATGTGCTCTGTCGGAGGTGTGGGGGTTGACTACAGCAGACCAAGTTACCATTTGCTCAAGCCAGAGACCTTGGGTTCAAGCTGATGAGCTGTGCTCAAACCAGATGAGCCCGTGCTCAAGCAAGCAACCTCGAGGTTTCTAACCTGGGTCCTCTGCGTCCCAGTTCAATGCTCTATCCACTGCGCCACCGTCTGGGCAGCCTCATATAGTTCTTTATTGCTTAAAAATGATTCCATATTTATTTTCTTATTGGAGTTACTCAATATACATAGGTGAAATTATTTCCCAAGTAATACTACCCATTTTACACATAAGGCAATTCAGACAAGAAACTTTAAGTGACTTGCTCCCCGTCACAGGCACAAGAGATACAATTATATGCAAGACAGACATGGTCCCCCTCTCCTGAACTCCATTTTAATGAGTTGTAGGCAATTGTAACAGCACAAGTGTTGAGCTAGAGAGGTAAAACCACCAGGTGAGGGGCAAAGAAGACAGACTTGGCAGGAGGGGTAGAATCAGGGAAATATCCTAAAGTCTCATTTCAGACTCCACTATGTTGGCTCTGAGAACATTAGTTTATACTAATCTAACTTATTCCCTCCTCAGAATGTATCAAGTTCATTCTGAACTTGGTTTAGCAAGACTTTAAGTCAATATTATGTAATTAATGCTACCTCTAAGGCAATGTTTCTCACACTGTGGTTCTTGTACCAACTGCATCAGTTTCCTGGGACTGTTAAAAACACAGACATGGGAGGAGTGGGGAGAGGATTATCCTGGATTTACTTTTTATAAATTTCTTGGGAGTCAGGTCCAGGAAAATTGCTGTTTTAAGTATGACCACCTTGGGAATATTGAAGTCAAATAGCAAAATAAAGGGGATATTTTTAAAGGCTCCAAATGGTCTGTGCTTCAATACTAGTTTTTGTTTTGTTTTGCAATTGGGGGTGGGTGGGAAGGAAGAGAGTGTGTATTTGGAGAGAACTGTAAACTATATAGGTGGGATAAGAGTGCTACACTGAAGACTATCAGCTGCCCGCCCACCCACTATCTCCTGGGTGGCTGGCTTAGTGTAGGTGCTTGATAAACGTTGACTTGAACACAGGGACACAAGCATTTATAACTTTCATGAGTTCTGAAAATCATTTCTCTTAGCTTTCTGCTCCAGTCTTCCAGTAGCGGTACAGTGGAGTAGCCAGGGTGTGTGGATTTTGTAGAAAGACTGAATTCGACCCAGACCATCAACAGTTGAGAGACCCGAGTTCCTTAACCTCAATTTATAAAGAAGAAATAGAAATAATACAACTCAGCGTTGTTGAAAGTCTAAAATAAGTTAACAGGCTATCTATTATAACTAGATATCAGTGAAATACATGTTAAATGTAAATGCTTAGGCCCGTGCCTAACACATAAATGCTTTCCGTAAGTGCTCATTCAATCCCGGGCAGTACACTCCACTCCTTACTATGTGTGATGTTATTGTAACAGGACCTCGGGAACCTCGGAGCAAGTACTGGTGGGGAAAAAGAAAGAAAGGTACAGAAAGAAAAAGAAAAAAAATGAGTAACTGTGGTAACCGAGGCGACCCGGCACAGAGAGACCACCGGCAGCAGACTGGAAGGTTCGTGTGTGCGGATAGGCGTGCCAAAGGGTCTCTCCAGGGCATGTTTGCGGCACGTGGTCCACTCCAGAGGGAGCTTCGCGACAGTGGGGGTGGAGGGAGACAGGGGACGACACGGTGGGGGCCTGGGCGGCAGAGACTACGGTTGGGGAGGCGACGACTGCGCAGGCTCGAGATAAGCGCAACCACTGTGCGAAGACCTGAAGGGGAGAATGCTCGCGGGTTCCGGGCTCCTTTTTATCTACTTGGAAAGAAAAGCCTTCCCCCTTTTTTCTAATTTTACGACTATAGTTTCCCCTGGCTTATGCAAGTTGTTCATTATTAGAGAGCCTCTTATCTTAACATTTAAGAGGCCTCTTTTTCTAGCCGTGCCCCTTTCTCCCCCGTGGAGGCCGCAGTGGACGCAACCCCCCTCCCCTAGGCCTCCGGAGGTGGTTTGGCTGTCCCCTCCCCCTCCCCAGTGTCGCGAGTTGGCGCCGCTGCCACCCCCTACTCCGCGCTCTCGGCCCCTCCACCCGGCCGGACCGAGTCTTCCCGACGCCCCCTCCTCTCCTCCCGCGGGCCTGCCATTTCCCGCGAGACGGCCGCCCCTACCGGAGCCCCAGCCCTTTTCACTCCCGCCGAGCCGCGGCGGCAGCAGCAGGAGCAGGAGGAGGAGCCCCGAGGCGGCGGTGGCCGGGGAGCCCATGGCGTACAGTCAGGGAGGCGGCAAGAAGAAAGTGTGCTACTACTACGATGGTGAGGGGCCGGGCCGGCGTGGGCCGGGCGGGCAGGGCAGGCGCCGCGCCCGCGCCGGGCTCCGAGGCCGCCGTGGCGAGTGGGCGCCGGTGCGGAGGGTGGGGAGGAGGAGGGGGCGGCGCTGGCCCGCATCTTAACCCGTTCCGGACCCGACGCCCCGAGTGCGAGCCCCTCCGCCGCTCGCCGCCCCCGGGTGTCCTGCGGCGAGAGCCGGGTGGACGCCCCGCTTCCCCTCCTGCCCCTCTCCCCGGCCGTGCAGTCCGCCGCCTGCGGGACGGCGCCGGCCTACCCGCCTTCACGGTGGCGGCGGCGGCGGCGGCAGCGGGGCCCGCCCTCCCTGGTCTCCCGCCCGCCGTGGGAGCGGAGGTCTGGGGCGCCCTGCCCGACCTCCTGCACCCTCTCCCTCCCCCCGGGTCGAATCGACTACCCCGGCCCAGGCTCCACACAAAGCCCGGCGGCCGCGAGGGCTCCGCCCCTCCGGTCCCCAGACCTCCCCCCGTCCCGGCCGGTTTCCCTCCCGGCCGCTGGCTGGTCCGAGCGCCGTCTCCTGTCCCCGCCTCCAGCCCCACCCCGGAGCCCTCGGCCCGGCTCGGTGCCGCAGTGTGGGTGCTGCGGGTCGGACCCACGTCCGGCCGAGGCACACTCACGCCGCTGTTCTGCGTGGGCTCCATGCCGCCTCCTTTGTTCGCCGGTTCTTTGAGCGCCGCTTTCTCAGCATTCAAATGGAAAGGCATCCCTTCCTCAGTAAAAATTAGTTTTCGGCGTTGAGTCTTCGCGGGAAATAGGACGGTGGAAGGGAAAGGTGGACCTGTTGGCTGTTTGTGTTGTAAATCAGACTCAATGGGTCCTGGCGGGCCAGTCTGGGAGGTGGTTCCCACCCACTTCTTTGTTGCTCTTTGTTCCATCAGGAAATACCACCCTGCTTTGGAGGTTTAGGAGAGCACTGGCATCTTGCTCGTGAAAGCTGTTTCTAGAGGCTGGGAGTCCGGTGTAGGAAAACTTTGAGTAGTGAAGTACTACTAGGTAGTCAGGTAAGCTTGAGCTCGTGGTACATACAGTAGGTTGTGAAAGTCAGACTTTAATTTGAGGGTTTCTTCTAATTTGGAATTTGAGCAGTAGCGTTAAATCTCTGAAACCTGTTTCATGAGCCAGACTAAATTATAGTAAATGAAGTAGTAACGTGTTTTACAGATTTCACAAAGACCTTAATGTGGTAAATAGTTCCTAGTAGGTTACTCTTCAAAGAAGGAATTATAAAATTCAAAGAAGCCAGGCATAAAGACCTGAAAGTCCTATCTGATTTGTTTGAAGCAGTACATTTGGTGCATTAAAAACCAAATTCTTAGAGGGGTGGAAAGACTTGAGAGGCCTGGGTCAGAATAATTCTGACTTTAATTTTAAAATGAGCATATTGTTATATCTTCATTTAGCAAGGATGAATATCTAAATCCCTGTTTACGTAGAATAACCACCTGTGTCATTTGTGGGAAAATCTGAAATCTTGAAGAAGAAAAATCTTAACTTGTCTGATATTTGTTTGGTAGCTAGTACTAAATAGTAAAGCCTGTTTTAACATTTTTTGGGAGTACCACATATGTGTAATGCAGATTGATTTGAAATCATGCCATTGTGGAGGAATGGAGATGGGATTACGTTTTAATTTTAACGTCAATTATTAAGGTTTCTTTTTAAATTTGTTCTTTAAGAATCTATACCTATTTTGGGTCACTGGCAAAACCCTGGCCTTGCATTGGATCACATTGGAAAGTAAATTACCATGTAAGTTAATTTTTGAAGCTATTTCTAAGATTCAGAAATTTGGTTCCTGTCGGAGTTTGGGTAAAACGAGAGAGGTTTAAGAAGTTTGAGGGAGCCTGACCTGTGGTGGCGCAGTGGATGGAGCATTGACCTGGAAATGCTGAGGTAGCCGGTTCGAAACCCTGGGCCTGCCTGGTCAAGGCATATATGGGAGTTGATGCTTCCAGCTCCTCCTTACCTTCTCTCTCTCTCTCTCTCTCTCTCTCTCTCTCTCTCTCTCTCTTCCTTCTCTCTCCTCTCTAAAATGAATAAATAAAATTAAAAAAAAAAGAAAAAAGAAGTTTGAGGGAACTGGTGCTGAGGCTCTTCCTGCTTTTGTTAGTTAATGTTGACAGTGATAGGCTGTGAAGAAGTCAGCTGCTTGTAACCTCCTGTGTCCAGACTTGAACTGCAGTACCAGGAGATACACTTAAGCAGCAGCTATTGGTTCCTGGACCCATTTATGATGAGCTTTTGTTGAGGAAATGGACCAAGCACTGGTCCCAAAGGTAGGGTGCAGGCTTGATAGGTAGAATGGAAGAGTGGAACTTAAAATATAGATAATTTGTCTGTTGATTGTGACTTATTCTATACTTTATTATAGACCACTCAACTGCTTTATCTGGTGGCCAACAATAGCTGTATAATTGAATGTTTGGAAATTTCTTGTTAGGTTGTCTTTGGTCTATGGTTGGTTCTTCCTTGGCTCGTTTTTACATTGGAATTTGTAGTTTCTTTGGTGTATTCCTTGGGGTTTTTTTTGGGGGGTAATAAAATATTTTGCAGAGATAATTAAATTGGATACGTACCGTGCTAATTATTAACATGATAGTATGCTAAGCTTTGCACAATTAATTTAAAAACTTACATTTTGGGGCTGGCCCAGATGGCTGCTACAGCAAGCTCCACCGCTCATGGGCTCTGGGTTCCTGCCCTGGGACCTGGGGATAAGTTTAGCTGTGGACATGGAAAAAAGAAAAAAAAAACAACTTACATTTTTATCACCAAAAACCTATTTTGTCAGCTTACATATAAAAGTAGCAATAGTGGTGGGGGTTTTTTCTTGGGTATTTTTGTTTGTTTTTTGTTTTGTTTTTTGTATTTTTCCGAAGCTGGAAATGGGGAGGCAGTCAGACTGACTCCCGCATGCGCCCGACTGGGATCCACCTGGTATGCCCACCAGGGGGCGATGCTCTTCCCATCTTGGGGCATCGCTCTGTTGCATCCAGAGCCATTCTAGCTCCTGAGGCAGAGGCCACAGAGCCATCCTCAGCACCCGGGCAAATTTTGCTCCAGTGGGAGGGGAAGAGAGAGACAGAGAGGAAGGAGAGGGGGAGGGGTGGAGAAGTAGATGGGCGCTTCTCCTGTGTGCCCTGGCCGGAATTGAACCCGGGACTCCTGCACGCCAGGCCGATGCTCTACCACTGAGCCAACCCCAGTGCCGTGTTTTTTTTTGTTGTTGTTGTTTTTTTAATTGTGAAGAAAGAGGAGGCAAGGAAAGCAGCTTCTGCTCTGAAGAATTCTATGAAGAGAAGATATACAACATGGATTAGATTGGAAAATGGTAGTGTCAGTAGTAATAGGGCATGAATAATCTGCTAATGTTAAGTTACCTGGTTTTAACTTGTTGGTAAAGAAAATGGAAGAAAGATAAAAAGGAGGGGAGTCGCAAATTCTATAACCATAGGAATTCCTACCTTTGGGCTTACTGGGACCACTAGGCACACTCTTGCTGACACAGAGAATGTCTAGCAAGTGAAAGGGACTCCTGAAGAGATATATTTTTCTCGGTATACTTGACAGTCTTCAGTACTATATACCCTTTAGGTCACTAGAATACTGGCTCCAAGTGAACCTCAAGGTATTGATGAATGAAGTATCCTTTAACCTTTGGGGAAAGTAAGAAATGTTCTTATTTCTCATAGGTATTGACACATGGCCTCCAAACTTTACAAAAACATGTTTCTAAAACTTGGCCATCTTTTTTTATATACTGCAAGATTATCATTACTCTGTAAAAAGATAGAACTACTCAGGCACTGAGATCCCACTAGCTTTAAAATGATGTGATTTCAGTACTTAAATGTATTAGCAAACCAAGCTGTGTTAGGCCATGATTGCAATGTTTTTAAAAAATTCTTTATCTAGAAGTGTTAACGGATCTATGTTTTGGGTTAAATTTGAGACCAGTCACATTTAGTGATTGTCTTACTATGTATACCAGGGGTCCCCAAACTTTTTACACAGGCCAGTTCACTGTCCCTCAGACCGTTGGAGGGCTGGACTATAAAAAAAAACTAGGAACAAATCCCTATGCACACTGCATATATCTTATTTTAAAGTAAAAAAAAGGGGGGGGGGAACAAATACAATATTTAAAATAAAGAACAAGTAATTTAAATCAACAAACTGACCAGTATTTCAATGGGAACTATGGGCCTGCTTTTGGCTAATGAGATGGTCAATGTCCGGTTCCATATTTGTCACTGCTAGCCGTAACAAGTGATATGACGCTCTTCTGGAGCCATGACGTGTGCGTCCCACATCACCGGAAGTAGTACTGTACGTGAGCGACACCGCGCTTTGCATCAGTATCCTGTGCTGCTCTCACCACCAATGAAAGAGGTGCCCCTTCCGGAAGTGCGGCGGGGGGCTGGATAAATAGCCTCAGGGGGCCGCAGTTTGGGAACCCTTGATGTATACAATATAATAAGGTTGTATATATACAGTTGATCTTTGAATTGCACAGATCCACTTATATACAGACTTTTTTCTATTTATTTTAGGGGTAGGGTGAGGTGAGACATTAATTTTTTGTTCCACCCATTTATGCATTCATTGGTTGATTCTTGTATATGCCCTGACTGGGGGTTGAACCCACAACCTTGGCATATCAGAACAAGGCTTAAGATCTGAGCTACCTGGCCAGGGCTTCACAGACTTTTTCCAATAAATAGTCAGTACTTCCTTGCTGTGGATTCAGTTCACAGTTGGGAATCCATTGATGCAGAAGGCCCACTGTATGCATTGTTCTTTGTCATTTTATAGAAAGGACTTGAACTCCTGGGAAATTTGGTGATCGTGGGGGTAGGGGGAATCTTGGAACTGTTCCCCTGTAGCTGCCAAAAGAGTGCGGTAGTTAAATTTGGGGGGAGTCAAAAGTTATAGGCGAATTTTCGACTGTGCCAAAGGGGGTTGGTGTCCCTAAACACACCCCTCCCTGTGCACATTGTTCAAGGATCAGCTGTATACATAATTTATATAGTTATGCACAGACTGTTCTTTGCTCTGTTTTCTTCCTTAACTGAAAAAGGTGCATTAAAATGTTTGAAGACAAGTGGCTTAGAGAAAAGCACTCAACACTACACAGAGATAAAAAAGTTAACCAAGATCATGCCTCCGGATAGATTCCTAGTTTACTATAGAGATTATGAGAGTTCTGCTATTGACAGGTTTTGTTAGACTTTTATTTATAACAATAGTACCAAAATCTTTTGCTAGATACCCTTTCATACAACTGATTAAGTTCTTAGCTGTAGTATAAATCGTTATTGTCCATAAAATAGGTGATCATTTCTCTGGCAGCACATCAGTGCTTTATGAATTACAGCAGCAGTTCATAAATACCAGTGGTCTTAATTACATATCATTATTTAACCACAGAAGAACATAACTTAAAATAAGACTGAGATTTTCCTGTATTTGGGTCCTCTTCCCACGATATTCTTTATCACTTCCTTCAAATTTCGTTTTATCAGAGACTTGCCCCTATTACCTTAACCTCCTAGTACTGCTTTTCTCACTGTCATTATACCACCTAATTGTTGTCTTCCTTCCCACAAGAATATAAGCTTCATGATGTCAGAGTCTTTTTTGCTTATGTCTATATTAAATTTTTTAAAAGTAAAGGATTTGTAAATTATTGATGGGTAAATGTTTAATTTAATGCCTTGTATTTTTTCATATAGCATTCCAGTTCTTACGACCACTGAGTTACTGACAGGTAGGGTGAGTGGCCTTTTGTCTATTTTATGAGGAAAATAGATTCCTATTTCTGTTCACCTCAGTTTACCTTTTATTATTTTTCACATTGACTAAGGTAATGTGTAAGGAGAAGTCAACACCTGGTGCCTAAAGATTCCTCCCTTTAGTGACACAAGAGTGGGCCTATTGTCACTGCTACAAAAAGAAAAGTTTCCTCTGCTACACACACAAAAAATATATTAGTAATTATTTCTTTTTTTTTTAACGAAACTTTAAATGCTTCTATTGACGGATCCTTAAAGGAAACAGCTGGAATTGGGTAGGAGTAGCAATTATAATAGTATTAAAACATGGATGAGGCCAGATTTAAAAGTTCAAGTATAAGGATATTTATACTGTTGGTCTTATTTCTGTTTGAATAGCAGTTGGGTTATATTTGTCCATAAAGTCAGTTTTGGGTTCAGAAATATCAGATGGGCTTCAAGTTTCTACTTTGAATCTGTAGAAAGATATAAAAGACTGGATGTTAGATGGTAAGAGAGGACACCTTTATAGGATAATTAGACAAAGTAAGGTCTGGAAGAAGAGAATGGGCTAGCATGAAATTTTTTTCTGCATAAAACATTGCAAATTGCACTGACCTGGTAGTTAGAAACCTGGTACACTTGACTGAAGGGAATCCAAGAGGAAAACGGGAACCATGGGTTGCCAGGCTGGGTAGTCAAGGGCCAAACCACTCAAGACTGTGGTAAGAAGTTCAGAAAGCCATTGAAGGTTTTTAAGTAGAGAGAACTCCTAGAAGTGGAGAAAGGATAGTGAAAAGTGGTAGAATATAAAGACTGAAAGCAAGAATTAAATGCATGTTGGTCCATATAAAATGTAATAATCACAGCTGACACACATACATTTAAAGAAGGTTTGGGGAATAAAACCAATAAAACTTTTTGATGGATTGGAAATGGAGTAGGAACTAGGCAATGTACAGAATAAAGAATAACTTTGAAGTTTCTAGATTGAGCAGTTAAGTGATTCATTTCTGAGAGAAGAGGATTTAGGGCAGCACTCTTGTTCCCTGACTTAACCAAGCACCCAGAAAAGTGCCTGGTATGCAGTGGGTTCTTGATTTGTTAAGTGAAGGAATGAACTTGCGAAACCCTGATATGTAAAGGTTGGTGGATGAGTGGCCGTGGGTGAGGGGATCCAGGAAAGTAGTACTCTCAATGGAAGTCAAGACTCATTGTTTCAAGGAGGAGGAGTGACCCGAGTGTTAAAGCTGCTAGTGGACTAACTCGTCTGTGGAAGACAAAAATAATACAGTAGCTTTCTCTGTTTTTTTCCTGAATAATATTTTTAGCTAGCTTTTCTTTAGGAGTACAAGTACATTTAACACTCTTGAAATCTAAAATGATCTGAAAATGAAAAAAAAAATTTTAACTTGTTTGGAATCAAAAACTTAACCTGAATTAATATTTATGATCTTTATTCCACTTATTGTGAATAATCCCAGATTTTGCTGCAGAAATATTAGTTAGATTATAGAGCACTGCCTGGACTCCAGGACATCACATGGCAGATGTATCGCATTATATTTATAAAATCTGAAAAAACCTGAAATACATTTAGTCACAAGCTTGGATAGAGATTCAAGACCTTAATTAATAGCCGATTCCATTCTGATAGCTTCTTGAAGAGTGAGCAATTTCTAAAATTTTTTAATAGCTAATTTTTTATGGTAGTTTCTTCACAGTAATAAAGTTTGTTGTGTTCAAGAAGCCACCGTGACACACCTGTTCACCTCAGTTTACTATTCATAAAATAGGCGAACACCTTAATTTTTCTAGTTACTTCGTTAGTAAAGCATTTTTATAATTATTTTGATGAAAATCAGGATAACATTTAAAATGCCCAAATTACATTACTCATTTAAATAAGATGAATGAAAAGCCATAGGCTCATAAATCTAAAAAAGGATATTTTATCTTTATTAAAAAGTGAATGACTACAGAGCAGCCATCTTAGAGAATTTTGAGATATGGGATTAAACAGGAAAAGTTTGGAGCTGGTTCCTTTATAATCCCTTACATTTTGGAACAATTCTTAACCAAATAGCAGTTAATCTGTTGCTTGGCTGCCCTTGTAGACATGTGTCCTTTAGGTAGTGTGCACGTTCTTGGTTAGAGTAGAGCCTATAAATTGCAGCAGAGACACTTATTTAAAGCTTTATGCATTTGTAATTTGAGGACCCTCGTGGTGACAAAGTTAGTTACTTGGATGGATTAGAGAGATCGTTTCTTATTAAAATACTGTATTCTATATATGTCCTTTTTGTGTCAGGTTTCTCCCTACTGTTTCTTTCTAGTGGCTGTGAGTGCCATTTTTATCCAGTAGCTATTACTTAAGATTGACGGAGTTGCCCTGCCTGAGTTTGAATCTTGCTCCTCTTCTTGCTAACTTTGTTATTTGACAGTATTACCTGATTTGTCTGCATCTCACCCTTCTCCATTGTTGTAAAATAGGAACAGTAATAATAATTACTACATCATAGGGTTGTTGAGATTATTAGCAGATAATACATGTGAAGTGCATAGAATACTGCTTCCTAGTAAGCACTAGATAAATGCTAATTACTGCTGTCATCACTTTTTTTTTTTAAACACACTTGATGAGAATTCGCAACTCTACATTCCTTTTATACAGGTTATTGGGGTCTTTCCCATTATTAGATTATTGGTGGCTTTTCAACACATTTTCAGTATGTCCATAACTAACTAGAGTATTTAATCTTAAGGTAATAGTAGTAGTAGAAATATTTCATCTTGGTCATTCTTAAACAGAGATGTGTGGAAGTTATGTGAAGACTACAGTGTCTTTATTCTTCTTTTGCGATCTTTGGTGGTGATGACAATTTAGAAATACTTTCTTTACATTAACTTGTATACACGATGCTTTGTAACTCCAGTGGGCTTTTCATAAGTAAGAATTCACTGTGACGAGACTGCTTTCAATGAAATATAATGTACTGCCACCGTGTAGGACAGAGAGCTTCATAGCAGATCCTTCCTTGAAATGTAGATCGTTTCCTTCATTTATAGCCTCTAAAGTTTGGTAAATGCAGAGAGGCCTGTCACATATCCCTTAGGCCTTCTTTGCTACTTGTTGATGTTGTCTTAGCTTTGTTGTTGGCAGCTGCATTAAGAACGGCGGTTTTCCTTATGACCTCCTATGTGTGAAGGAATTATTTTCAGAAGGAACCTTGATTTGAAAATGGAAGGGATAAGTAAATTAGAGGTGTGATGGCAACAAAATCAAGTAATAACGTTATTAGAAAGTTCATAAACTTCATCCTGGACTACTATCAAAAAAGTGTGAGGGAGAAACAAGTTTTGAAATTCTCAGAAAAACAAAACATGAAAGAAGGTATGTGTTTAGGCAGGATTTTAAAAGGTGTTTTGATCCCAAAGGTAAGTAAATGGCATTATTTATCCTTAGCTTTTATTATATAAACCCATGTTGAAATGAATGACTTTAAAGTCAGTTTGGCTGGGCCCTGGCCGGTTGGCTCAGTGGTAGAGCGTCGACCTGGCGTGCAGGAGTCCCGGGTTGGATTCCCAGCCAGGGCACACAAGAGAAGCACCCGTTTGCTTCTCTACCCCTCCCCCTCTCCTTCTTCTCTGCGCATGCGGGAGTCTGTCTGACTGCCTCCCCGTTTCCAGCTTCGGAAAAATACAAAAATAAAAAAAAATCAGTTTGGCTGTCCTACAAAATTTTGGAGTGACTTATTTAAAGTTAGAATTATTACTAAAAGTAATTTCTAATAAAGGCTATTGTAAAAAAAATTAGAAATACAGTATATATTAGAAATGCAGTATATATATTTATGAGGCTTCCTTAAAACTTGATTACAGAAACACTAGAACTTTACCTATAAGTATTGATTTTGTTGACATTGGTAAATGAAGATGTTATTTTGGTGTTTATTTTATAAAGATTTTTTTTTTTTTTTTTTGTATTTTTCTGAAGCTGGAAACGGGGAGAGGCAGTCAGACTCCTGCATGCGCCGGACCGGGATCCACCCGGCACGCCCACCAGGGGCGATGCTCTGCCCCTCGGGGCGTCGCTCTGTCGCGACCAGAGCCACTCTAGCGCCTGGAGCAGAGGCCAAGGAGCCATCCCCAGCGCCCGGCCATCCTTGCTCCAGTGGAGCCTTGGCTGCTGGAGGGGAAGAGAGAGACAGAGAGGAAGGAGGGGGTGGGAGTGGAGAAGCAAATGGGCGCTTCCCCTATGTGCCCTGGCTGGGAATCGAACCTGGGTTCCCCGCACGCCAGGCTGACGCTCTACCGCTGAGCCAACTGGCCAGGGCTTATTTTATAAAGATATTGAGGTATAAGATGTTATGAAACGATAGGCTAGAAATTGCAACTTAATGGTAAAGATTAAGACAAAATACTCTTTATAACCTTGAAAAATGTTACGGGTGTATCATCAAAACAACTTTTGTTTAGGGTCCAAATTCCAGTTAACAAAATTTCCCTTAGGGACTGTGATATGGGTATTTAGCCTCCATAATACTAACTATAAGGGATTTCTGGGATACTAGTAAATCATCCAAGAAGTAGTATTTGCTGTAAACTTTTAAAATCATACCAGTGAAACTTAGAGAATTTATCTTAAGCATTCACCAATGAATACTAAAAGCAGGTATGACTTTAAGGAACGAAAGCTATGTTTGTAAGTAAAGAGTATTTCATTTGGGCTAATCCTATATAAGATACTATAGTGAACTGTAAATTAGACTTGGCTTGCCTTAATCTATAAATAATGTATTCTATATTAACGGAGTCATTGCCATATAAAAGTATGCATGATAGTATCCTGGTTTTCTAATACAGTTTGAAAATTGCTAAATCTTATATCATTACTTAAGATTTTAAGTAAATCTTGTTTCGGTGGTAAATGCCTTAATGGTGAACATATGTAAATTTACATAGTTCATGCAGGTCCTTGTTTGTATTATTCAGTTTGTCTCTTTTCTATTTTAGGTGATATTGGAAATTATTACTATGGACAGGGCCATCCTATGAAACCTCATAGAATCCGCATGACACATAACTTGCTGCTAAATTATGGCTTATATAGAAAAATGGAAATATACGTGAGTATAAAGTTTGGTAAATAACTCAGCACTGAATTTATTTTTTTTAACCACTATTAAACTTCACTATTATTCTTGGTGGAGGGCATTTAGCAGATGTAAAGGTCTGGAAGAAAATGGAAACTTTGTTTTTATTCAGAGAAAACTGAGGATGTGGAACCTGTAGCCTCTTTTCTGTCTCTTTTCAACAATTTTAAAACCAGTTTACCCTACCCCAGGTTTTTACATTTCTGGAGAACAACTCTAGCATACTAAATATTTTTGTTACAATAATTGTTGACCTGTCTGTGTTGCTGAAGAGTTGAGTTGGAACTGTTAGAACACGTGCAGGTGCCGGTTCGATCCCCAGTCAGGGCACATACAGGAACAGATTGATGTTCCTGTCTCTCACTCACTCTCGCAAATCAATAGAATAAACATAAGGAAGGAAGGAAGGAAGGAAGGAGGGAGGGAGGGAGGGAGGGAGGGAGGGAGGGAGGGAGGGAGGGAGGGAGGGAGGGAGGGAGGGAGGAGGAAAGGAAAGAACTACACAGAAAATTCTACAAATATTTATTGGTATATGGAACACTGTTGGATAAGAAGAGTGCAAAATAACAAGATATAACAACTAACTGCCTTAAATGTTTTTGTAGATAAAGATGGGAATATATATAAACATATAGGACATATCTTTTTCTATTTGGGGAGAAACGGGAGATTTGAAGCAGTTAATAGTATTAGGGAATATGTGGGAGTTATTTTCTTCAGGTATAGACATTTAGAGAAGAGGAGGAGTTGGATAAGACTTTCAGTCTGAAAGCCTGTAGAAGATTTGTGTCATTAAGTGAAACGGAGTTCTTCCGGAACAAGGATGATTTGGCTAGGCAAAGGAAAAGGAGAATTTTTGAGCAAAGATGTAAAGGAGAATGAGTCTTAGTCTTATTCTGGGGGTCATTGATAACATCAGTGGATACAGAGCAGGTTTACGATGGAAAAGGAAAGTATCATTTATAAACACAGATTTGTCTTTATAAGGGTTGACTCATTTCCACTAAAATAAAAGGTGTGATTAAAAGTCATAGTTTGTTTTAGACCTGTCTGCTCCTAAAAAAGTATAAATTAGCTTTGGAATTCATTATTTTCCTTAAACACACATGTATAAATTTAGATTACCTTTAGAATTTATTTTGTTCTTGAAGACCTAGTTCTTTTGAGGCAACTATTAGGAGAACTTGTGTACTTTGTGTTTGATAACTCTGATATAACCAGTTGTAATTTCACAATTATAACATTTGTTTTTCTTCACAGAGGCCCCATAAAGCCACTGCTGAAGAAATGACAAAATACCACAGTGATGAGTACATCAAATTTCTACGTTCAATAAGACCAGATAACATGTCTGAGTATAGTAAGCAGATGCAGAGATGTACGTTCCTGTTAAAAGTATATATTAGTATTGATAAGTATAAATGAGGTTTTTTAAAAGCTTATAATTAAGGTTATCCAAATCCAGGTATTTTTCCTGACCTAAACTACTGTTTTAATTATTGAGTGACTTGAAATGTCAATGTAAAAATATCAAAACTACTTTTAAATAACAACCTATGGGCCTGACCGGTGGTGGCGCAGTGGATTGAGTGTTGACGTCCCTAGTTCGAAACCCCGAGGTCACCAGCTTGAACAAGGGGTCACTGGCTCTGCTGGAGCTCCCTGGTCAAGGTGAATCTGAGAAGCAATAGTGAACAACTAAAGTGAAGCAACTATGAACTTCTCATCTCTCTCCCTTCCTGTCTTTTTTTCCTCCAAAAAAAAAAAAAATAATAAAAACAACCTACGGAAACCTGTTTGTCTGCCGGAGAGCTATTTGGACGTTACTGTGCTCTTTGTTTTGTTGCCATGTTAACTTTGGGAGAGTGGCTATATTAGTAGGGAGACCTCACTCCTGTGCTAAAAAATATATATATATATATATATATATATATATATATATATATATATACACTTTGATTAGCCTTATCCTGGGTGTGTGTGTGTGTGTGTATTTGGTTTTGTGTGGTTTAGTTAATCTGGACTGTAATACATGTGCTCTCTAACTTCCCTTTGTTGTGATATTAATGAAACTTCATTTTTTTCTACATAATGTTCTCTTTTAGAGATAAAAAGTGTATTATTACAGATTAGTTGGCTTGCATGTGGAATACAAAGTGTTATCCTGAAATGAGTAGAACAGTGTCTTCTAAAGCTTGACACACTACATTCTCATCTCTGGTTTTATTGATGAACTTCAGTGATGATTTTTAAAAATGAACCATTTCAGTAATACCAAAATAAGAGTGGTTGTGAGAAATCTCATTCATAGAACTTTGTTTCTATTATATATTTTATTTAGTAAAGTGCTATAATGTAAATAAAATAAATAATACTTATTTCTTTTTTTAACGGACATTTAGGCTTAGAATAAAAAGTCATGAGTAGCGCTAGGGCAAATGAATTAACAAAATTGATTTAAAACTTACATAATACTGAGTTGTGTTAAGATTATGATCATATATGAGCAGTAGAAAACTAAAATTTATTCATTAATGGTGTTAATATATTAAGGGTGTGCAAAGATATATGGTATATAAAATAAAGGGGGTGAGAAGAGTTTGAGAATGTGTTTTATCAATATATCCATGTCCCTTTCATTCAGTCTTAAGGAACTAAATATCTTAAAATGTCATGTGTCTATGTTTTGTTTCCTTTTATCTAAAGTGCCCCTTTTCTGTCTTGTCTGTCGTGAACCCAGATAATTCTTACCGTCTTTCAAGATCACGGTTAACCATGGGCATAGGCAGCTGTTAAACCTTTTTAGATATAACTCACTAAAATACACCATGTCAGTTATGGATGATCTGTGTAGTTAGGGTTTTTAAAGTAAATTATAAAACTAAAGTTAATTAAACTCTTTAGAATCTTAATAAATTTATTATTGTATATTTGAGAAATGCCTAGAAAATTTAAGTCTGTGTTTTAATTAATAAAAGCAAAGAACCTTTTATATTTTGAGAGATACTGATTTCTTGTTAAT
The DNA here is from genome assembly GCF_036850765.1 of Saccopteryx bilineata. Classification (NCBI taxonomy): domain Eukaryota; kingdom Metazoa; phylum Chordata; class Mammalia; order Chiroptera; family Emballonuridae; genus Saccopteryx; species Saccopteryx bilineata. Next base: position 10,776,944 of record NC_089501.1, on the reverse strand, counting down.
AGAGTTTAGATAGTCCACAAATAATCCTGGTAAGATTTGGTGGTGGTGTTTTACATATAACACTTTAGTTATATTGGATAAAATAATATATTTTTAAATTGCAAACTTTGGATTACTAGTCTGATGTGTGTATGTGTGTTTTATGGTTGCATCAAATAAAAAGGTATTTATTTGTAGGAAATAGTTTTGTAAGAAAAGGCTTTTAGTAATTCAGAGAATGGATTGAAATTAATGAACTTCATCTTTCACAGTTAATGTTGGAGAAGATTGTCCAGTGTTTGATGGACTCTTTGAGTTTTGTCAGCTCTCGACTGGTGGCTCGGTTGGTAAGTGTCCAGATTCAGTCACACTTAAAGTTGATTAAAACTTGTATGTATCTTTTGGGTTATTTGTTTAAAGCAGAAGCCCTCACGTTTTATGATCATAATGACCTTATCTTTTTCTTAACTTTTTAATTTACTGTTTTATTTTAACTTACAGACTTTTTTTTTCCTCTCTAGCTACTATTTTATTACTACTATCCGTGTATACTCTTATTTAATCGGATCACGGGTGTAGGAAAATACTTCTCTAAGGAGAAGCTAACTCTTGGAGCCCGAAATAATTATTCTTGCCTTTTATGATTTTAAACTCTTGGCTTATTCGTGGCATACTCTTTCCTGTAGGGCTTCTGTCTAGTTATGCTGATGTTTAATTTTAAACATTTTTATAGTCTATCCCATCTTGTTTCTTAGCTGGGGCTGTGAAGTTAAACCGACAGCAAACTGATATGGCTGTTAACTGGGCTGGAGGATTACATCATGCCAAGAAATCAGAAGCATCAGGATTCTGTTATGTTAATGATATTGTGCTTGCCATCCTTGAGTTACTAAAGTAAGTTAATGTGTGTTATTTTTCCATTGAAAAGGTATTTTAATTAAAATCTGGCGCTTTTTTTTTTGTGGCAGAGACAGAGTTAGAGAGAAGGACAGACAGGAAGGGAGAGAGATGAGAAACATCAATTCTTCGTTGCGGTTCCTTAGTTGTTCATTGATTGATTTCTCATATGTGCCTTGACGGGGGGGGGGGGGGGGGGGGGGCGGCTACAGCAGACTGAGTGACGCCTTGCTCAAACCCGATGAGCCAGCACTCCAGCTGGCGACCCTCGGGGTCTTGAAACCAGGTCCTCCACGTCCCAGTCTGACACTATCCACAGCGCCACCGCCTAGTCAGGCTAAATCTATGTCTTTTTAAAATAACATCAGGTAAACAGGTTAAAAATAGTTAATGGTGAACCTTCAATGGATTTATTAGAAACCATTATAGAAGAAATAATAAGAAGAAATTTGCCTAATCCTTGTCTTGAGAATGCATATAAATGTCTAAAACTCCTGTTAGGTACCCTTTTTAAAAATATTAGCTTAGTTTAGTAATTTAGATTATGAGTTACAATTTCAACTAATGAAAAATAACATGACTCTGGAAATTTATGTTCTAACTTTTGTAGGTTTCAACTTTTGATGGCAAGTATTTGAAACCTGTGTTAAAGAAAATTTGGTTACCTACTGAATTAAATGTAGTTAACTGCCTAGCTTCTATAGATTGGGACTCTGTTCACTAAAAATAGATATTACTATCTCTAAGCTGCTAAAGGAGTTAGTTTTAAAGTTATCCTTGACTGCAGCTTGAGAGAGAGATCTATAAAGGTATATGTGAAATTGGAGTTAAAAAATGTATATTTTTTTTACCATCATCATTTGTAATATATCTTAGTAGATTCCACTTCATATTGTAATGAATTAATGTTTTCCCACTTTTGAATGTGTTGTCTGTAGTTGTTCCCATCTATTAGGCTGATTTTCAACTGCTGCACTCAAACGTGATTTAACTGTCTTTTGGTTAAACATCTTAACTCCCGATGCTTGAATGGTCTCTTAGGCTAAAGTAAAATAAGAAAGGTAATTAAGCATTCTGGAATTCAAGAGCTCAAAAATAGGTTTCCTAAATCCTTGGTGGTTCTTCCCATCTTAAAACTTTTAAATAACTTAGTTATAACTTTCTTTTCAGATATCATCAGAGAGTCTTATATATTGATATTGATATCCATCATGGTGATGGTGTTGAAGAAGCTTTTTATACAACAGATCGTGTAATGACTGTATCATTCCATAAATATGGGGAATACTTTCCAGGAACAGGAGACTTGAGGGTAAGACTGAATTCTGTCTGGATAAATAGGAAGTTAACCTGGGAAGTTTCTGTAGGATATGTGGCAGCATGTGCAGATGATGACGTAACACCGTGAATACAGCGGAGCAGCCCACGGCCATGCCAGTCGAGATGTGGACGGTACAGAGGAAAGTTCAGTGTGTTCTGTGGCTCGCTAAATTCGAATTTATGACTAAAGTGCAACGTAAATATCAGCGCGTTTATAACGAAGAGCCTCCACATAGGAATAACATTGCTCGGTAGGATAAGCAGTTGAAGGAAACCGGCAGTTTGGTGGAGAAACCCCGTTCTGGTAGGCCATCAGTCAGTGACAAGTCTGTAGAGGCTATATGGGATAGTTACCTAAGGAGCCCTAAAAAATCTGTGTGTGAGCCCACATCAAACTGCACTGAATAGGTATGAAACTGGGAGAGTTTTCCTTTTATTTAGTGCAGATTTCACATTTCTATCGTCTTTTGTTGTTTTCCTGTGACCGGTCAAAAGTACACCATGACTTTACGGACACACTATATATTCAGAATTGAGTCGTTTTATATGCTATAACATTTGCCAGAATTTACTTTTGCTCTATTTTTTTAAAATAAATATTTTTGAACGACAAGGCATGAAGTATTTTCTTGATGTTTAGTTAGAATCTTCAAAACCTACTTATTTGCAGCCTACATTGGTATTGATTAGAAAGATTGAATAGAATAAAATAATTGACTGTCTTTTTTAGATTTTTGTATTCCTTTTATTATTGCTCTTGATTTAATAGGTCTAACTTTAATCTCTTTTTTTCCCTAGGCTTCTAAAGTTTAGTAAATACCTATTAGGGAGAGAAAATACTGTAGCTTATCCTGCCTGCCTATTAAGGACATTTTTTTCTATAATGTATCTGTTACCTTCTTCCATTTGGTACTCTTATATTTTATGAAAGTAAAGAAATACTGGTCAAATCATGTTACTACAAACTTTTTAAAAGTTCTTTTGTTTGTTTTGCTTCACTAGACTTTTTGTGGGGGGGGTTTCTTTGAGCCAACTACATGCATGTTGAAGTTCAGTTGAGAAATGTAAACAGATGTTTTTAATTCAGCCTAGATTATATGGGAGATTTAGTATAACGTTCAACACTGATTCTAAACTATTTTAAGTTATTTTTCAAATACATCATTTTAGTTTATTATTCACAAGATGATGCTCTTTCTCTAATAGTAGTAAGGCAAAACTTTTTTTTTCTTTTACTAATAAATGGGTAGGAGGTCAATTATTGAATTTCATTTTAAATTAGGTAGATTTTAAAAAACATTTTCTGTTGATTTGAGAGATAGAAGCACCAACTCATTTCATTCATTTGTTCCATTTTGTTGTGTGCTTATTGATTAGGTCTCATACATGCCCCAACCAGGGGTCGAACCCACAACCTCTGGCACACCGGGTTAACCCTTTATCCACTAAGCCACCCAGCAGGGCCTAAATTATGTGGATTTTAAAATTGAAAATTTATATTTTCAGTTTCTTGCCAATTACCTCCTTTGATTCCTTATCAGCATTGCTGGAAACTTGCTAGAAGCACATATGCTCAGGTCCAGAAACTCTGGATGATTCTGAACACTAACATTTGAGAACCACAGCTCTCAACTGGTAGAATTCATTCCTCTAGTAAATGCATCTCATTTGAAAAAAAGCAAAACCATTCTCAGCTTTAAGCTTCAGGAAGGATGGTGTTTTTGTAATATAATCCTAATTTAATTTTATTTTATTTTTTGTATATTTCTGAAGTGAGAAGCGGGGAGGCAGAGACAGACTTCTGTATGTGCCTGACCAGGATCCACCCGGCATGCCCACTAGAGGGCGATGCTCTGCCCATCTGAGGCGTTGCTCTGTTGCAACCAGAGCCATCTTCAGCACCCAGGCCAACTTTGCTGCAGTGGACCCTTGGTTGTGGGACGAGAAGAGCGAGATAGAGAGAAAGGAGAGGGGAAAGGGTTGAGAAGCAGATGGGCGCTTCTGTGTGCCCTGGCTGGGAATCGAACCCAGGACTTCCACACACCAGGCCGACAACCTACCACTGAGCCAACTGACCATAATCCTTATTAATTTTAGAAATGACAAATGGAGGTCTCATATATTTATTTTTTGTTTATTATTTTTTTGAGAGGGACAGATAGGAACAGATAGACAAGAAGGGAGAGAGATGAGAAGCATCAGTTCTTTGTTGAGGCTCTTTAGTTGTTCATTGATTGCTTTCTCATATGTGCTTTACCAGGAGGCTACAGCAGACCAAGTAACCCCTTGCTCAAGCCAGCGACCTTGGGCTCAAGCCAGTGACCATGTGGTCCTGTCTATGATTCTGCACTCAAGTTGGTGACCTCGGGGTTCAAACCTGGGTCCTCTGTTCCAGTCCAATGCTCTGTATACTATGTGCCACCACTTGGGTCAGGCCTCTTCATTTTTGACGGTATTTAAAAAGATTTGAGAATGATTTTGAATAGCTCTTCCTCACTGAGATTTTATACTCATTTTGTGAAAATCTATTCTAATTTTTTCTTATATCTACATTTATATAGTTTGTATTTAGTTATATATAAAAATTTAGATTTAAGAAAAATTGTGGTAGGTATAATTCCACATGCTTTTTCTTTATCGAAAGTTGGGTGATAATCATTATAATATTGAAGGATAAAGTAGATTTTTTAAAAAGTGGATTCAAGCTAAGGTCATTCCATGAGAGGTAAGGGACAGACTTGTACAAGTGTTAATAATCCTGAAGATGCATATTTATTGAAACATAATTTAACACATATAAGAATCATTTCCCCCCATTTCTTTGGTGTTCTTAAAGCACTATTTTGTAGAAATGTTTCCCATCGCATCTCTTCAAGGAATATGTACATATATGTATGTATATAATCATATATAAACACAGAAATACATGTATGCACACATGCATTATATACAAAAATAAGTATATGTAATTGTGTGTGTGCATATGTTTTTATATATATATATAGTGTGTGTGTGTGTGTGTGTGTGTGTGTGTGTGTGTGTGGCTGGAACCCAGACATCAGATTCTCTACTTTGCTTCTTTTGGGAGGCAGTAAATGCCTAGAGTGGTACTTATTCAACAAGCAGAAAGAAATTTATTTCAAGCTCAATTAAAGAGCAGGTTTTGATGCTTCAGACTGAAGCTATAAAACTTAAGAAAGTCTGGGACTTTCTTTGATCGTAAGTAAAATCGTGCTGGGTGTGAGCCACAAGGATTCTGCTTTACGGAGACAATTGTCCCGCAGGGTTCTTTGGCTCAGAAGATACTTTCCTTGGTTTTATTATTTATTCTGTTTATAATGAATTTCTTGGATTAATGTAATATGTACCTTCATATTGCCTTTAACTGTTTATGTTAAATTCCACAAAGTAATCTGTACAGACTAATTGGAATTGATTCTTTTCAGCTTTATAAGCAGTCTAAATGTTATAATATGCTCCGGTTCTATTCTATAATTTCTTTCTCAACCTAGATGATGAATTTAGAATTGGTTTTTATATCTGTTCTTTTAATCTTAAAAATAGTTTGATACACAAATACAGTAAACTTTCTGTGAAATACTCTCTTAAGATCTGTTTAACTTTGTATTTTAGGATATAGGTGCAGGAAAAGGCAAGTACTATGCTGTCAATTTTCCAATGAGAGATGGTATAGATGATGAGTCATATGGTCAGATATTTAAGCCTGTAAGTATCACTATATTTTTAAAGTTGAAATAAATTTGAAAATCTTTTTAGAGATAGTAACACTTGTTATCTTGTACATAGATTATCTCAAAGGTGATGGAGATGTATCAACCTAGTGCTGTGGTGTTACAGTGTGGTGCAGACTCACTATCTGGTGATAGACTTGGTTGCTTCAATCTAACAGTCAAAGGTAAGCAGTTTAAAGTGATAGTCCCCGAAAATTATGTACATATGTACTGGAGTTGATTTTTATAACTACAGATCAGTCTTGTGTTAGTAAGGTCTTATTTAGATCTTTTATTTGTTGAGTTTATGTGTATATTCATAATATGAACAACTTTATAGGGTTTGTAGCAGTCTCAACCACGGCAACTATTTTCATCATTTTGGTTGATTCTCTTGGTGTATGTATCTTTCTCTAAATAACATGGCAGTCTTGGCAGACTTTGCTGCTTTTAAAATTTTTATTTTAGCCTTGCATATTTACTTTGCTATTGTGAAAGAAGAGGGATTTAGATTTAGGTCCTTTTCACCACTTCATCCCCAATATTCACATACCCTTCTAATACCCCATTTTTACCATTTAAATCTGGTATTTATAACAACTTTGATTATGGTATTCAGTGCCTATAGCATCATCAATAACATTAAAGTGCACTTCAGCTTTTCAGTTTTTCTTTATTGCATAACTTGCTCTTTCCAATTTTTCATTTACTTAATTTTCTCTGTATGTATTACTAAACGACCAGCATCTAAATAGCTCCATAAGGTCATGTGCGTTAGATATCCTATCAGTTTAGCCTTCTAAAAGGACAGCCTTCTGATTTGGTTCTGTTTGGGTGAGTGTCATCTCTAGACCTGGTAGAAAGTAAGCTGCTCTCTGCTTCTCTGTTGTATTGCTCCACTCACTGCTGTTTCCTCTGTCTTCCTTTTAATTTTGTCTCTCATTTTGGTGGAGCTCATTTTCAAGTGGCTTCCAGAGGAAGGGTGTTTGGGATATTAGGAGATTATGTGGATTTCAACACTTAACTTTGATCAAGTGCTGAAATCAACATGGTAGAATTCCAGACCAAAGTGGGAAAAAAATGACCATTATACAATGAATTTCCAGGGAAAAAGAAGAAATCTGAAATTATTGTGGATATGATACATGATTTTGGAGTTACTTTCTTTGTGAATTTTTAGGTAACAAGTTGATGTTCTGCTTTGAATTCGCTCAGAAATGTGAAAAATTCTCTTTTGAAATATTCTCCATTGATTTGAGGGGGGTGAGCAGAGGAAGAGAAAGGGAAAGAAGCATCAACTTGCTTTCTACTTAGTTAATTCCATTTAGTTGTGCACTCATTGATTGCTTCTCGTACATACCCTAATTGGGGTTTAAACCTGTGACCTTGGCACACTGGGATAATTAATACTCTACCCACCAAGCCCCAACTATCCAGGGTCATTAAAGAATTCTCAAATAGACCTTTTTCCAGAATGACTGTTGACCTAAATAGAATTAAATAACTAAATACAGATATTAAAGGCTATTTTATTTAATGTTATACTTGCTACCATATCATACCATACAGCATCAGAATTATGGTATGATCTGCCCTTTTTTTTTTTAATTGAATTGAGAAAGAGAGAAAGAGAAACATTGGTTTGTTCTACTTATGCATACATTAATTAGTTGGGTTATTTTGTGTGTGTGTGGTAGAGTCAGAGAGAGAGGTACAGATAGGGACAGACAGACAGGAAGGGGGGAGAGAGATGAGAAATATTTAATTCTTCGTTGCGGCTCCTTAGTTGTTCATTGATTGATTTCTCATATGTGCCTTGACCGAGGGGCTATAGCAACCCTGTAATTGCTGCTGGCAGGAACAAAGTGCACCCAAAAACCCCATCTTGCTTTATTTATAAGGCAAAGTGAGGCCATTAGCAAATCTTAACTTTACACCAATCATAGGATAGAAGAAACTTGCCTCCAGTCTTTCTGGGGAGCATGGGGGGTAGTGGAAACAATCCAGCACCACAGCTTAACAGCCTTTTGCAACCTAATCAGGCAAGTGAGGTGGGGGGGTGGGGGTGGGCAGACTGTCAGTTACAGTCAATTCCCCATACCTCTGTCCCCCAAAAATCTAAACTCCAAAAACCCTGTTGGTTTTTTGGTCCCCAACAGGCACATATTTCTCTGGAATACCATAGGGCACACCACTGCGCCCTGGTGCACACTTTGAGAACCACTGAACTAATGTATCCTTTTTTTTTGTGACAGAGAGAGGAACAGACAGGCAGGAAGGGAGAGAGATGAGAAGCATGAGTCAGTTCTGCAGCACCTTAGCTTTTCATTGATTGCTCTCTCATATGTGCCTTGACTGGGGAGCGAGGGGGGGGGCTACAGCAGAGCGAGTGACCCCTTGCTCAAGCCAGCGACCATGGGGTCGTGTCTGATTCCACGCTTAAGCCAGTGACTCCACTCTCAAGCTGGATGATCCGGCGCTCAAGCCAGTGACCTCGGGGCTTCGAACCTGAGCCCTTCGTGTCCCAGTTCAATACTCTGTCCACTGTGCCACTGCTTGGTCAAGCTAATATATTCTTAAGATATCTATTAACTTTTCAACACTTTGAAAGTTCTCAATGCTTTTGTACTTAAAAGCAATAACTTTCATAATTATAAACTGCAGCACTTTACTCTTACAATAATAAATTTATATATTTGAACTGATTGATAGGATTTCAGTTGTATAAAGCATGCAAGTATATTTGTAATTGCAGATCTTAAACTTCATGGTAAACCTTCTTTACTGCCATCTTCTATTTAGATTTCTCAGGTTTGCTAAAGTTTATTTCTTTCCTGCTTTAATTTATGTCATTACTGTTAGGTTCTGTCCCATTCTTCATTTTTATAGATTTTAGCCTATTAAAAAATCTCTTTCTTGTCATTTTTATCAGCTTTTAAGATACAGGAAAAGTTGTGTTTTTTTAGCTAGCTATCTTTACTTGGAAGTCATTAAGTTAAAAATTTTTTTTAACATCTAAATGGTTTTTATTTAAGAAAGCCATGTTTTTCTAGTAGCAGTAATAAAATTTGGGTAGTGAATCATATAATGCAACTATTGAAAAATTCTTAATGAAAATGCTTATTAAGGTCATGGCTGGGTGGTGGATAAAGCATCTACCCCACACTCCAGAGGTCATGGGATTGACCCACAGGGCACGTAAGCAATCAATGAGTACACAACTAAATGAAGTAACTAAGTGAAACAATGAGGTGAGGCTTCTCTCTCTCTCTCTCTCTTTCTATACATACACTCACACACACACACCTCAAATCAATTGGGGAAAATTTTTTTTTTTTTTAAATTTTTTAAATAATTTTATTTTTTTAATGGGGTGACATCAATAAATCAGGATACATATATTCAAAGATAACAAGTCCAGGGTATCTTGTCGTTCAATTATGATGCATACCCATCACCCAAAGTCACATTGTCCTCTGTCACCTTCTATCTTGTTTTCTTTGTGCCCCTCCCCCTTTCCCTCTCCCATTCCCCCCGCCCCCCCGTAACCACCACACTCTTATCAATGTCTCTTAGTTCCACTTTTATGTCCCACCTACGTATGGAATGATGCAGTTCCTGGTTTTTTCTGATTTACTTATTTCGCTTCGTATCATGTTATCAAGATCCCACCATTTTGCTGTAAATGTTCCGATGTCATCATTTCTTATGGCTGAGTAGTATTCCATAGTGTATATGTGCCACATCTTCTTTATCCAGTCATCTATTGACGGGCTTTTTGGTTGTTTCCATGTCCTGGCCACTGTGAACAATGCTGCAATAAACATGGGGCTGCATGTGTCTTTACGTATCAATGTTTCTGAGTTTTGGGGGTATATACCCAGTAGAGGGATTGCTGGGTCATAAGGTAGTTCTATTTTCAGTTTTTTGAGGAACCACCATACTTTCTTCCATAATGGTTGTACTACTTTACATTCCCACCAACAGTGTATGAGGGTTCCTTTTTCTCCACAGCCTCTCCAACATTTGCTATTACCTGTCTTGCTAATAATAGCTAATCGAACAGGTGTGAGGTGGTATCTCATTGCTGTTTTGATTTGCATTTCTCTAATAGCTAAAGAAGATGAGCATCTTTTCATATATCTGTTGGCCATTTGTATTTCTTCCTGGGAGAAGTGTCTGTTCATATCCTCTTCCCATTTTTTTATGGGATTGTTTGTTTGTTTGTTGTTGAGTTTTATGAGTTCTTTATATATTTTGGATATTAGGCCCTTATCTGAGCTGTTGTTTGAAAATATCATTTCCCATTTAGTTGGCTTTCTGTTTATTTTGTTATCAGTTTCTCTTGCTGAGCAAAAACTTCTTAGTCTGATGTAGTCCCATTCATTAATTTTTGCCTTCACTTCTCTTGCCATTGGAGTCAAATCATAAAATGCTCTTTAAAACCCAGGTCCATGAGTTGAGTACCTATGTCTTCTTCTATGTACTTAATTGTTTCAGGTCTTATGTTTAGATCTTTGATCCATTTTGAGTTAATTTTTGTACAGGGGGAGAGACTGTAGTCCAGTTTCATTCTTTTGCATGTGGCTTTCCAGTTTTCCCAGCACCATTTATTGAAGAGGCTTTCTTTTCTCCATTGTGTGTTGTTGGCCCCTTTATCAAAAATTATTTGACTATATATATGTGGTTTTATTTCTGGACTTTCTATTCTGTTCCATTGGTCTGAGTGTCTATTTTTCTGCCAATACCATGCTGTTTTGATTGTCGTGGCCCTATAATATAGTTTGAAGTCAGGTATTGTAATACCCCCAGCTTCATTCTTTTTCTTTAGGATTGCTTTGGCTATTCGGGGTTTTTTATAGTTCCATATAAATCTGATGATTTTTTGCTCTATTTCTTTAAAAAACGTCATTGGAAGTTTGATGGGAATTGCATTGAATTTGTATATTGCTTTGGGTAATATGGCCATCATGATTATATTTATTCTTCCTAGCCAAGAACAAGATATATTCTTCCATCTCATTATATCTTTTTCAATTTCCCTTAAAAATGGTTTATAGTTTTCATTATATAAGTCCTTTACATTCTTTGTTATGTTTATTCCTAAGTATTTTATTTTTTTTGTTGCAATCGTGAAGGGGATTATTCTTTTGAGTTCATTCTCAATTGTTTCATTGTTGGCATATAGAAAGGCTATTGACTTCTGTATGTTAATTTTGTATCCTGCGACCTTACTGTATTGGCTTATTGTTTCTAGTAGTCTTTTTGTGGATTCTTTGGGGTTTTCGATGTATAGGATCATATCATCTGCAAAAAGTGATACCTTTACTTCTTCTTTTCCGATATGGATGCCTTTTATTTCTTTGTCTTGTCTGATTGCTGTGGCGAGAACCTCTAGTACCACATTAAATAAGAGTGGAGAGAGTGGACAACCCTATCTTGTTCCTGATTTAAGGGGGAAAGCCTTCAGTTTAGTGCCATTTAATATGATGTTAGCTGATGGTTTATCATATATGGCCTTTATCATGTTGAGATATTTTCCTTCTATACCCATTTTGTTGAGAGTCTTAAACATAAAATTGTGTTGTATTTTATCGAAAGCCTTTTCTGCGTCTATTGATAAGATCATGTGGTTTTTGATCTTTGTTTTGTTGATATGGTGTATTACGTTAACTGTTTTACGTATGTTGAACCATCCTTGAGATTCTGGGATGAATCCCACTTGATCATGATGTATTATTTTTTTAATATGTTGTTGTATTCGATTTGCTAGTATTTTGTTTAGTATTTTAGCATCTGTATTCATTAGAGATATTGGTCTGTAGTTTTCTTTTTTTGTGCCATCCTTGCCTGGTTTTGGTATGAGGGTTATGTTGGCCTCATAAAATGTGTTTGGAAGTATTGCTTCTTCTTCAATTTTTTGGAGGACTTTGAGTAGAATAGGAACCAAGTCTTCTTTGAATGTTTGATAAAATTTGCTGGTATAGCCGTCAGGGCCTGGACTTTTATTTTTGGGGAGGTTTTTAATGGTTTTTTCTATTTCTTCTCTACTAATAGGTCTGTTCAGGCTTTCTGCTTCTTCTTGACTCAGTCTAGAAAGGTTGTATTTTTCTAGGAATTTATCCATTTCTTCTAGGTTGTTGAATTTAGTGGCATAAAGTTTTTCATAGTATTCTACGATAATTCTTTGTATATCTACGGTGTCCGTGGTGATTTCTCCTCTTTCATTTTGGATTTTGTTTATATGAGTTCTTTCTCTTTTTTCCTTGGTAAGTCTTGCCAAGGGTTTGTCAATTTTGTTGATCTTTTCAAAGAACCAGCTCCTTGTTCTATTAATTTTTTCTATAGTTTTTCTGTTCTCTAATTCATTTATTTCTCCTCTGATTTTTATTATCTCCTTTCTTTGGCTGGTTTTGGGTTGTCTTTGTTCTTCTTTTTCTAGTTCCTTAAGGTGGGAAGTTAAGTGGTTCACTTGGGCTCTCTCTTGTTTGTTCATATATGCCTGAAGTGATAAGAACTTCCCTCTTATCACTGCTTTTGCTGCATCCCATAGATTCTGATATGTCGTATTGTCATTTTCATTAGTCTGTATATATCTTTTGATCTCTGCACTTATTTCTTCTTTGACCCATTCATTTTTTAAAAGTATCTTGTTTAGTTTCCACATTTTTGTGGGATTTTTTTCCTCTTTTTTGCAGTTGAATTCTAGTTTCAAGGCTTTATGATCAGAAAATATGCTTGGTACAACTTCAATTTTTCTGAATTTGCTGATGTTGTTTTTGTGTCCCAACATATGGTCAATTCTTGAGAATGATCCATGTACACTGGAGAAAAATGTATACTCGGTCACTTTGGGATGAAATGTCCTGTAGATGTCTATCATATCCAGGTGCTCTAGTGTTTTGTTTAAGGCCACTATGTCTTTGTTGATTCTCTGTTTGGATGACCGATCTAGAGCCGTCAGCGGTGTATTGAGGTCTCCAAGTATGATTGTATTTTTGTCAGTTTTTGTTTTAAGGTCAATAAGTAGCTGTCTTATATATTTTGGTGCTCCTTGGTTTGGTGCATATATATTAAGAATTGTTATGTCTTCTTGATTCAGTGTCCCCTTAGCCATTATGAAATGGCCATTTTTATCTCTGAGTGCTTTTCCTGTCTTGTAGTCAGCATTATCCGATATGAGTATTGCTACACCTGCTTTTTTTTGGATGTTATTTGCTTGGAGTATTGTTTTCCAGCCTTTGCCTTTGAATTTGTTTTTATCCTTGTTACTTAGATGAGTTTCCTGTAGGCAGCATACAGTTGGATTTTCTTTTTTAATCCATTCTGCTACTCTGTGCCTTTTTATTGGTGAGTTTAATCCGTTTACATTTAGTGTAATTATTGATACTTGTGAGTTCCCTATTGCCATTTTATATCTTGCTTTCTGTTAGTTTCGTGTCTTGTTTGATCCTTCTCTTTCGTTTTTCTATCTTTTGTTTTTATTTGGTTGTATTCCATACATCTTTCCTCTGTTGCTATCTTTTTTATCTCATGTGCTTCTGTGGTGGTTTTTTCAATGGTGGTTACCTTTGAGTAATGAAAAGGGTCCCTACCCTGTTCATTGTAGCAAACTATTTTGTGAGTACTTTTGCACTCCATCGTCCTTTGCTATTGTTAATCTCCATCTTCTCCCCCTCTTTCTTTTTGTTGTTGTCACAGTTTAAATTTGGTTTTATTGTGTTCTTCTTGGAGCTTTTACTTGTGGCTCTGTTTTTTTTTTGTTCTTTGTATCTGATTGGAGAATCCCCTTTAGTAATTCCTGGAGTGGGGGTTTTCTGATGATAAATTCCCTCATCTTTTCTGTATCTGTGAATGTTTTTATTTCTCCTTCATATTTGAAGGATAGCTTTGATGGGTATAGTATTCGTGGCTGAAAGTTCCTCTCTTTCAGGACTTTAAATATTGGGGTCCACTCTCTTCTAGCTTGTAGAGTTTCTGCTGAGAAATCTGATGATAATCTAATGGGCCTTCCTTTATATGTTGTATTCTTCTTTTCCCTGGCTGCCTTGAGAATTTTTTCTTTGCTGTTGGTTTGTGTCAATTTCATTATGATATGCCTTGGAGTAGGTTTGTTGGGGTTAAGAAAACTTGGAGTTCTGTTTGCTTCTTGAATTTGAGGCTTTAGTTCTTTCCACAGGCTTGGGAAGTTCTCATCTATTATTTGTTTGAGTATGTTCTCCATTCCATTTTCTCTCTCTTCTCCCTCTGATATACCTATTATTCTTATGTTGTTATTTTTGATGGAGTCAGATAATTCTTGTAGGGCTATCTCATTTTTTTTAATTTTTGAGTCTCTTTCTTCTTCTCTCTGTTGTGCCTCAAGTTGCTTGTCTTCTATTTCACTGATCCTCTCTTCTATCTGACCTGTTCTATTAGCTAAGCTTGTTACTTCGTTTTTCAGCTCGTGAATTGAGTTTTTCATCTGTTTGATGTTTGATTTGTTTTTATAGTTTCAATTTCCTTGGACATATATTCTTTGTGTTCATTGAGTTGTTTTCTGAGCTCCCTAAATTGCCTTTCTGTGTTTTCTTGTATATCTCGGAGGATTTTTAGGATTTCTATCTTGAATTCTCTGTCATTTAGCTCCAAGGTTTCCAATATATTAAATTTTTTCTCCATAGATTTTTCCTCATCTAGCTGTGTTACCTGTCTTTCTTTTGTATCCATGATATTCGATTTTCTCTTCCTTTATGGCATCTGAGGGTGGTTTTGTTGATAGTATTAATGAGATTTAATAAAGAATAAAAAGTTTAAAAAAATAAAAAATCAAAAAGAGTTGTTTTTTTTTAAAAAAAATTAATAATGAAATAAAGAAAAATAAAATAAAAATTTTTAAAAAAAGGAAATTATTCCCCCCCTCCTTTTTTCCTCTCCTCTCCCCTTTTTCTTGAGAAAATCTTGTGGTGAACTGTGAATTATAACAAACAATGCCTGTGGTGGAGGTCCTGAATTGGGGAAAAGTAATAAAGGGGCAAAAAATAAAAATAAAAAAATAAAAAAAATAAAAGAAAAAAAAAAGGAAAAAAAGGGGGGGGCGGTATGGACCCACAAAAAGCAAATAAGGAAAAAATTTGGGTCAAGAATAAAATGATTTGCTTTTAGGTGTTGGTTGTCTAAGAGTTATGATGAGAGGAATAAGAGGAGAACAGAAAAATGGGGGGACAAATTAAAAAAATACTATTGTATTTAGTGGAACAAGAACTAGATAAAATGGAGAGCCAGGGATGGGAGCACTGCTAGTGAGTTAAAAAGGTGAAGTAAAAACCCCCCAAAATGCCACAAACATAAGTTTGAGTCCCAGATAAGATAATTTGTTTGTTATTGAGGTTTGAATGAGAGGAGATATAAAGGAGAAAGGAAGAAACTAATATAGAGGGAGAAAAGAAAGAGAGAGAGAGAAAAAAAGAGGGAACCACTAAAAGAAGAAAAAAGAAAGGAGAGAGAGAGAGTTAAGGGTTTTGGAGTACAACCCTCATAGAGAGAAAGGAAGAGGAGAAAAAAGATAATGGGAGATGTAACACTTATGGGTAGTGTAGTTCAAGGAGAGGAGAGAGTAAGACCGGCAGAGAGTTAATCAGCCAAATTGGAGGAGGAAAAAAAGTATCAAGAATGAAGATAAGAGAAACAAACGAACAAATATAATAAAATGGGATAGGTTATAAAGTCTGCAGATTATTCTTGATTTTGAGAGGTTATCTTCTTGTTTTTTCTTTTCTCTCCCTCTTCCTGGTCGGTGAATCTGTACCCCAGGTTCTGCCCCTTTGGCACGCTCAGGTAGAGGTTTGCAGTTGATAAGTCTCTATGGCAATGTCATGTATTGTGCTTTAGTCTCGTTGGGAGTCAAGGCTCATTAGCATTCATAGGCTCCGACAGTGAGAGAGTCCGTGTTCCTGGAGCCTTTCTCCTAGTCTTTCCTTCCTCAATTAGTAGCCTGATAATCCAGCTATGGGGTTGTTGCTGCCTCTGCCTGGATAGTAAGAGGTTCAAAGAGCTGGCAACTCCCCACTCTATTCCCACTCAGCACAGGGCTCTGGGTAAGGCTCAGTCAGTCAGAGCTGCTAGCATAATCAGGCGGGCTTTCCGCCCACTCAAAGGCCTCTGGCTCTGCCACTCTGTCCGGTAACACAGGCGGGCACCCACTTCCGGGGCGCTTGGAGGAAACTCTCATTCACTATCTGCACTCGCAGACCAGGATATCCGGCCAGTAGTCTCACGCTCTGAGTGAAACCCCCAACCGCATGGAAATTTGCAGCGCTGGAATTCGCTCTCGCTCCGTCCCCGTGCGCGGCTTTTGCAAGGCGCTGGGGCGGCCCGAGATTCCGTTTTTGCCCACACAAAGGCCCCTGACTCTGCCCCTCTGTGTGATAACACGGGCGTGCACTGCCGAGGCACTCGGAGGAATCGCTCACTACCTATCTGCGCGCGCACACCAGGATATGAGGCCGGCTGCGTTTCCCTGAGTGAAACCCTCACCAGCACGGAAAATTTCCACCGTTGGAATTAGTTCTCGCTCCCTCCCGTGCGCGGCTTTCCCAGGGTGCTGGGGCTGCCCAGAGACTCTGCTCTCGGCCCACAGAAAGGCCTCTGACCCTGCCTCTCTGTGGGTAACACGGACACCCATTTCTGGGGCTTAGGAAGAGATCTCTCGCCCACTAACTGCGCACCAACCAGGAGAACGGGTAAAATGGCTGCCCCGCTTGTCTTTCTTTGTTTGGGTTTGGCGCGAGTGTTAGCTTGTATTGCCCGGGTTGCCACAGGATCAGTTTTTCCTCCGCTAGGATCACCGTGCCACAGCCTGGTTCGGCCGTTTGTGCGCGGCCTGGATGTATTCACCCCCTTTGCCCGCCTCAGTTTCTATATTCACAGTTACCAGAGAAAGCCGCCCTGTTTAGGTTAGTGAGGAAGGCGGAGCATTTCTTACTCCCTATTTCCTTCAGGATTTGGTTATATATTTAGCCAGTTTTTCACTCGACCATACCTTCGGGTGTATTGTGAAGCATCTGGAGGCTCCAGGTATAGGTTTTTCTGTTTCTGGTTGAAGATCTTGTTGAGTTTTGGGGGAGATTTATCGGTATCGCTTCCTACTCCGCCATTACTCTGACGTCATCTCCCGGAAAATTTTTTTTTAATTAAGAACATGCCAGCCTTAGCCGGTTGGCTCAGTGGTAGAGCGTTGGCCTGGTGTGCAGGAGTCCCAGATTCGATTCCTGGCCAGGGCACACAGGAGAAGTGCCCATCTGCTTCCCCGCCCCTCCCCCTCTCCTTCCTGTCTGTCTCTCTCTTCCTCTCCTGCAGCCAAGGCTCCATTGGAGCAGAGTTGGCCCCGGCGCTGAGGATGGCTCTGTGGCCTCTGCCTCAGGCACTAAAATAGCTCTGGTTGCAGTAGAGGGACTCCCCAGATGGGCAGAGCATCGCCCCCTGGTGGGCGTGCCAGGTGGATCCTGGTCAGGCGCATGTGGGAGTCTGTCTGACTGCCTCCCGTTTCCAACTTCAGAAAAACACACTCACACACACACACACACACACACATAGTCTGACTGCCTCCCGTTTCCAACTTCAGAAACACACACACACACACACACCATGCCCACAATATACAATTATAAGAAGAAAGATCACTACACTTTAAAAAATTAACTTGGAAGGAATTGAGTATTTTTAAAAAGTAACTTTTTGGATGGTGAAGTTTTGTGTGATTTTTTTCTTTGTATTTTTTTTTTCTAGTATGCTTTAATAGGCATGGGTTTTTTCTATAATTGAAGGATTTTTTTTCTCTTTAAAGATTGACTTATGTGACTAAATGATAATGTTCTGAGAAGTTACTGGTAACTTGTTATTGATTATTAAATTATGACATTTAACTAAAGGAAATACTTCGTTTTTATATTAGGTTTACTTTACATTCAAATTTCTACATAGAGAAATTTGTTGTTTTCAATAGTAATAGGTATTTTATAATCTAGGGTTAAGATTATCCATAATACCACTCCCCAAAGATAACCTACACTTAAACTTTGTTGGATAGCCTTCCACTGTGCGTGTTTCATTGTTAGTAGATTGCTTTCTCCCCATGTATCCTCACGTGAATGACACATCTTCACATCGCATAATGTCTTCCTGTGTTAATAGAACTGTTATATTTATACTTTACTCTTCACATAGTTGTGTATTTGGCTTTTCCATCAGGGACACTTGCTAAAATAGCAAGATGTGTCTTACTATGTTTTGTATGTTGTGAAAGGTGTTTTGATTTTTAAATATTTTAGACTAAAATTTCTTGAAATTTTTACATACTTGTTTTAAAAATATTTAGAAAAGCCATTTTGCTTCATTATAATTTTTTGTTTATCTTTATAAAGTTTTATTTTTCAAATGGTAATAGTGCAACTTACTGTTATCCAAATATCTTTGTCTTAGGTCATGCTAAATGTGTAGAAGTTGTAAAAACTTTTAATTTACCATTACTGATGCTTGGGGGAGGTGGATACACAATCCGGAACGTTGCACGTTGTTGGACATATGAGACTGCAGTGGCCCTTGACTGTGAGATTCCCAATGGTAAGTATTTTTATTATGATTGCTTTATTGGGTGAACTGACAATATATAGAAATGGGTGGATAATTAGATTCCTGAACCATGTAAATAGGAAAGTGGTCAGATAATGAATTTACTTTGTGTTCACTTTTAAACATTTTCTTTGTAAATATTTCTGAAGTTAAATCAGGATTTTTGTGCATGGATTTGTGTGAAAACCGAGCTATTAATATGTAATTTTATTTCATTGTTTTTAATAGAATTGCCATATAATGATTACTTTGAGTATTTTGGACCAGACTTCAAACTGCATATTAGTCCTTCAAATATGACAAACCAGAACACTCCAGAATATATGGAAAAAATAAAGTAAGACATTATTGAATTGTTTTGATAAACATTTGTTATGGCTTTAGGAACCTTTGAAAGGCCAAGTGCGGTAGGTCATTTTAGCTGTATACATAAGATATTTCCTTTAATTTCTTTAATTTTTTTTTAACATTATGGAAAATATAGGGGCTTTATAGCTCAAAATATTTTAATTTTGTCAGTTAAAATCAGTTTTTAATTTGGAAGGAGCAAGATATATTTTATACTTGATGGCTTTACATGAAATTGAAATAAAATGTGTTTTTATTAAAGCATTTCTAAGCTTTGTCTCCAGAACAAAGTGTTTAGAGAGACAATGTGGGATACAGGCATGCGATTGTTTTATCATCTACCATATACTAGTTCTGTGATATTTGACAAGTGAATTTGCTTTTGTGCTTATATTTCCTTATCAGTGAAGTATGGGAGGTGAAATAGTACCTACATTATAAATTCGGAGGATTAAGTGGGTTCACAGTATTTAAACTTACCAGTGCTCAATTAATTGGTTACTTTAAGTCATAGGTTAAGCTAACCATAAAATTTTTTGCTTAATGTTTCCTCCTAACATTTAAAAGGAACTTGAAAGAAAATAAATTTTGTTTAATAACTTTGCTTATATAATTTAGACAGCGTTTATTTGAAAATTTACGCATGTTACCTCATGCACCTGGTGTCCAAATGCAAGCTATTCCAGAAGATGCTGTTCATGAAGACAGTGGAGATGAAGATGGAGAGGATCCAGACAAGAGAATTTCTAGTAAGACATGCCTTGATGCGTATTGTTTCATTTTTTTGGTTTCTTAAAATAACATGGCAGGCTGAAGGTTATACTGCCCAAGAACACGGTGGGACACGTTTCATGAACATACTGTTTTTATCTCGTTTCCATTTTTAATCTTACATAGCTTAAGTTCCTTATGTCTCAAAGACTGACTTGAGTGTCAGCAATTTCAGTTTATATGAGTTATATATATATATGGTCAGAAGTTTCTACAAACTACCCACTTATGTAGGGATAAATTTGAATAAGCCATTTATTTAAATTAGAATAAGTTAGGTAACTTGAACCACCTTCTATTTTATTAGTCTCTCATTCCACTTAATACAGTTGCTAAATTTATAGCTTAATGTTGCTCTGTGGTATAGATGCTAACATACTGTATTTCCCCATGTCTAAGGTGCACTTTTAAAAAAAAATGTTGGGGTCTAAAAACTGGGGGTGCGTCTTACATAGTGGTTATAGTTTTTCTTTTTTTTTTACTTGTGTTTCCTGCTTGAGTTGTATAAGTTTTATGACGAATAAAACTTGAGTTCAATAACTTTATGTAATACTTTTTTTTTTTCAAATTTTGGGCCTCAACATTAAGGTGCATCTTACACATAGAAGCATCTTATACCTGGGGAAATAACGGTATTTGGTATTAATGGTATTTTTGTCTACTCCTCTCAGTTCCGAAAGACAAAGTTACTTGTTTAAATAATGACATCATCCTCACTGCCTACTCAAAGAATTCAGTTATTCCTCCAAAGTTTTTTAATGAGATTCCCAGATTGTTTTTCATATTTCTTTGATTTATTTCTTCCTAGATCAGGTAAATTTTTAGTGTTTAGAAAACCATGTATTCAGTTCTAATCTTAAAATTTGTATCTGTTATCCTATATTTTTAAATGTAGTAACTGGTTAGTACATTTGTACGAGTGTCCTATAACAATTATAAAACCTACGGCCATTTTTGTCAAAACTTTTATTAAAAATTTTGTATGCTAGTTCGAGCATCAGACAAACGGATAGCTTGTGATGAAGAATTCTCAGATTCAGAGGATGAAGGAGAAGGAGGCCGTAGAAATGTGGCTGATCATAAGAAAGGAGCAAAGAAAGCTAGAATTGAGGAAGACAAGAAGGAAACAGAGGACAAAAAAGCAGGTGAGATTTGTTTTTTTACAATACAGAAAGCTTATTGCCTTCTCTTGGTTGACATGGGCTTAACATAACATAGCGAACATTGCGTTATGGTATAGGTATAGGGAGAGAGAGAGGACAAAGTGGTTACACAATCCATTTATGGTCTGTGAGCAAGATAATTTAAGATACTTCCTAAAGTTCATTTGCTAGGAATAAAATATAAGGACAGTTACGGTACATTATTAGACCAGTTTGTTTATTTTGGAAAAACTCAGAATCGGCTTTCTTCAGAAATTGATAAAAACTCTTGAAGGAAGCTAGAAAGAGATTTGGGAGCTGGCATAGGAAGGAGGTACTGCTTCCTGTCTTAAAAAATGCTTGTCAACTTATATAGTGAGAAAATAGATTTATTAGGGCATTGAATTTGCTATGAGAATCTATCTGAGTTCACAGCAATTATTTTATCTAATCTAATATATAGGATTTCATATAATCTCCCTGCTAGAGTGAGCTGCTCATGCCTAGGGAACACCATGTCTTAAATATCTGTGTTTTCAGCATTTGGTTCATTTCCTGAATGGATTTCCTGAATTGCATTCATTACTGTATGCAAGTATTGGTGATGGGCATGACTGCAGTTGGCCTGTTCATTTTAACTCTGTGTAGCATGTGGAAGACTGAGTCAGGGATCCTGGTCCAGCATCCTTACCTGTATTTATGGCATTGAAGTTATGTGAGCAAGCTGACTCTTGGGTACTTTGTTCTTTTTTACTCGAGTTAGGAAATTCATAGCATATCTTGACACATCTAGTTCTGTTCTTTTCTCATGGATTTATTCCTCTGTGGGCCGCTCTTCTCTCTGACTTTGTAATTTAACTTGCTGATGTATTATAATGATGGCTTCATCTGCTCTTCTGTACAGATTGATATCCAGAAATTCTAGTTAGGGTTGAGGTAAGGAGGATTTGGGCATTAGGTGTAGGATTTTTCTTGATTCTCACTCTCCGTATATCTTCTTGTCTGTCCTTTTTTGGTGTTTTCTTCTCATTTTTAAATCTTTAAGCTTTGCTTTTTCTTCCAAACAGAAAAGTGGGTCCACTAGAGTGTTGGCCTTTCATTGCTGTGTTAGCTAGAAATGAGAGTACCTTTTGATCTGCCTTAATGACCTGATTGTAGATTAATTTCATAGTTTGTAGCTCCTCCATACTTGTGTGTGTGTGGAGGGGGGGATGTTTTGTTTTTGACATCATCATTTATAACTCATTATAACCATTTATTAATATAATATAACCATTTTTATTAATATATTAAAATTTTTAGAGGAGGACAGACAGGAAGGGAGAGAGATGAGAAGCATTAGCTCATAGTTCCAGCACCTTTAGTTCTTCACTGATTGCTTTCTCATATGTGCCTTGACCGGGGTCTCCGGCCAAGCCACTGACCATGGGGTCATGTCTTGGTCCCACACCCAAGCTGGAGACCCTAGAGTTTTTCAACCTGGGCCCTCAGTGTCCCAGGCTGATGCTCTATCCACTTAGCCACCACCTGATCAGGCTACTTGTTTTTTTTAGTTAATACTGTTTTTTTAAAAAAACTAAAATATTTTAAAATTTTCTGTAAGATTCTTACAGGGCCTTGTAACTGTTAAAATCCCTCAGTCTAGCCCTGGCCGGTTAGCTCAGCGGTAGAGCGTTGGCCTGGCGTGCGGGGGACCCGGGTTCAATTCCCGGCCAGGGCACATAGGAGAAGCGCCCATTTGCTTCTCTACCCCCACCCCCTCCTTCCTCTCTGTCTCTCTCTTCCCGTCCCGCAGCCAAGGCTCCATTGGAGCAAAGATGGCCCGGGTACTGGGGATGGCTCCTTGGCCGCTGCCCCAGGTGCTAGAGTTAGAGTGGCTCTGGTCGCAACATGGCGATGCCCAGGATGGGCAGAGCATCGCCCCCTGGTGGGCAGAGCATCGCCCCTGGTGGGCGTGCCAGGTGGATCCCAGTCAGGCGCATGTGGGAGTCTGTCTGACTGTCTCTCCCCGTTTCCAGCTTCAGAAAAATACAAAAAAAAAAAAAAAAAAAAAAAATCCCTCAGTGTATAGATTAAATATTACCAAAGAAAATTTCTTTTAAAAAGTCTATGTTAGGGCCATTTCTTTTCTTTCCTTTCCTTTCCCAATTCTGTTTTTGTACTTTTAAGTTTACATACCCAAATTGTCGGAAGTTGAAACAAATATTAATGTTTATATTGCTGCATGTTTGTATTCTGGCTGAGACCAATCCCGGGAAATGTTTATGTAGAAAGCCTAACCCTTTGAGTAGTGAGTTTTTTGTTTACTCTTTGAGTGAGGACGTACATGCATGAACATTCATACTACTCAAAGGGTTAACAGCAGTATTTATAATTCATTATAACTTTATTATTAAAACTTTGTCTCACAACTTTGGTTTATGTGCTTATTTATAGAAAATATTCAGCATATTTTGGACTATTTTGTTTTAACAACCTTGAGTTTATAGTGTCATATCTACTGTTTCATTTTTACTAATATATTAAAATTTCATTATTTATAATGAGTGTTAGAAACAAATGATAATAACAATAGGATTTAGTCTTTTCTGTATCTTTGGGCTCATCTTATTTAATTCTCCCCCCTCTGACAATATTCCAGTCCCACTGGTCTTTTCAGTTCTTCATACCGACGTGCTCATTTCTTGTCACTTCACAGTTCTTTGCGTTTTCCCTTTGTTTAAGATATTTCTTCCCTTTTTCACCCACAAGTTACTCATTCTACAGGAAACCTACAAGTGTCACCTCTTTGCGTAGCCTTTTCTGATCACCCACTGCTGTGCTATGTTCTTGGCTTAACTTCTTCACAGCATATATCCCACCTATAATATATACCAGGCGTCCCCAAACTACGGCCCGCGGGCCGGCCGCATGCGGCCCCCTGAGGCTATTTATCCAGGCCCCTGCCGCACTTCCAGAAGGGGCACCTCTTTCATTGGTGGTCAGTGAGAGGAGCACTGTATGTGGCGGCCCTCCAACGGTCTGAGGGACAGTGAACTGGCCCCCGGTGTAAAAAGTTTGGGGACCCCTGATATAAACTATGATCCCAAGAAGCCAAACTTCCAAAAGGACAAGGACTGTGATGTTACATTGATTCCCTGAAACTTTAGCATAGCACCTAACACAAAGCTTAGTTACTGAATTCATAAATAGTAAGATTATAAATGACAGCTTTTTATAAGTAAGGTATACTTTAAAATGTTTTATATTTCAAAATTATATATATTAAGTATTACATATAATTACATTTGTTGATACTAAGGAGGGGACAGAGACATCCACTTATTTTTTTTATTTTTTGGTTGATTCTTGTGTGTGCCCTGACTGGGGATCGAACCTGTAACTTTGGGGATTCGGGTTGACACTAACCAACTGAGCTACTTGGCCAGGGTTCATTTAATATTACAAGACAAGTTTTAATCTCTTCTAATTGTTGTTTATAGATGTTAAAGAAGAAGATAAATCCAAGGATAATAGTGGTGAAAAAACAGATACCAAAGGGTAAATTATGTTCCTTGTCCAGTAACTTTTATATACTACACAAATAAAAAACACATTTTCTTAGGTATGTATTTGTTTGGTAAGTAGTGGACTGAGCCTGAAAACATAAGTAAGTTACATGAGGTGCTCTGAATTTTAGTCTTTGTTGCCACATAAGACAACAGATGCCGTCTTCAACACCACTTTATATAGGTCTATCTTTAGCTGCTTATTGGTCATTTAAGTAGCTTGCCTTAGAAAATTACAAAGGCCAGTGCTAATCAGTATTGAACTGAATATAAATCAGTTTGTATTCTCTCACATAATTTACCTGAGACCTTTTTATCCATTTTTATATAGGCACTTACACTTTCACAGTGCTTATTTCTGTATATGTGATTTTTTTATTGTTGTGAAATGGGTAAATTTAAGTAAGAAACACTGAGCTAGCATAACAGTTTTTTTAAAAAATATAATTAAGATTTTTATTGTCAGAAAGCATTTAAATGCTTGGCCACACATAATTTTGTTCTAGCCTTTCTAAGATTACTTAGAAAAGGTCATAAAACCACTAGAAAGATTAAGGCAGTCAGTATTCCAAAACATTCAAGGCATTATCATCAGCTTACGTGTTTATTGGCATGTGCAAGCACGAGCTCATCAATAGGTCAGGGTGTTTAAACGGAGATTGTGCCATTTTTAATATTTTATTTCCTCCTTTAACAGAGCCAAATCAGAACAGCTCAGCAACCCTTGAATTTGAAAGTTTCTCCAATTTCAGAAAACATAAAACAATGAGAAAATACTGGGAAGAAAAGTTTTCTTTTTGAAGACTTCTGGTTTCATTTTATACTATTCTGGCATGGACTGTATTTATTTTCAAAATGGCTTTTTTTGGATTTTGTTTGTTTTTCTTGGCAAGTTTAGTGTGAGTTTCTAATTATGAAGCAAAATTTTTTTTCTCCACCATGCTTTATGTGATAGTATTTAAAATTGATGTGTTATTATGTCAAAAAAGCTGATCTATTAAAGAAGTAATTGGCCTTTCTGAGCTGATTTTTCCATCTTTTGTAATTATCTTTATTAAAAAATTGTACTTGGATTGTCTTTAGTCTGTTTATTATAACATGAAATCTTCTTTCAGAGATGAATGACAACCATTTCTGTGGAATTAGAATACATAAGAGGCGAAAGATACTGATTACAATTTCAGAGAAATCCATGTACTGTTTCTTCAGGAAAGAATATTTACAGTGTATTATTTTTAATGTAATGGGAGTTCTACCATTTCATCTTCAGCCTCTTAATATCAGTGAAGATTGACATCTCATTATAATAATCATCAGTCTCTGAAATTAATAGTACAAGCTATATAATTGAGATACAGGAATCATCTTTTGAGCTGAACCAAAGGTTTCTCAAAATTAGAAATGAAAAGACATGCATAGAGACTCAGCCAATCC
Organism: Saccopteryx bilineata; assembly: GCF_036850765.1. Taxonomy (NCBI): domain Eukaryota; kingdom Metazoa; phylum Chordata; class Mammalia; order Chiroptera; family Emballonuridae; genus Saccopteryx; species Saccopteryx bilineata. The sequence goes on along the minus strand of NC_089501.1, from coordinate 10,751,165 downwards.
CAATTGTATACCTAGTAGACAAGGAGTTAATGTGGTTTTGTTTGACCAGAACTTGCCTGTATTTATATATTAAGTTCATCTAAATTCTGCTATTTGACAAAACCTGGTGGTGGTACTGAATTTACATGGCATCCAGGTCTCGCTATTATACCTAGGTTTCCAAACCAAGGAAATAAACACTTTTAAAAGTAATTTATCATTTAATTTGTTTAGTGGGCACCAATTTTAAAGCTTTGGGTATGCAACTGAACATAATGGAAAAGTGCCCCTCGCACAGGTTACATGTGGAAAAGTGATTACTAAGATGCACAAAGGAGGAAACATTTTAGAACTTGACAAAAGTTGTGGAAAAATTTTTTTTGGCCATGTCCAAATTGATTCTTTTGAGATAAAAATGAGACTGCTAGAAGACAGGTCAAATATGCTTCTCTGTTAGCCTTGTGTTTGCTAAGTCATTTCAGGCATTCAGAAGGGCACCTGGAGTTTTATAATGAACAATTAGCTGTTCACCCACCTGGATTTAACATGGCACACTTGGCATACTTGCTTCAAGTTGTTTCTTTAAATTATACAGGAGGTGAAGCACTCTTTATACACTTAGCCATTTAATTTTTCTCCAACTCTTCAGAATTAACCAGTATTCTGAAACTGGTGCATATCTTACCATGTTTTTACTTTTCCTGTGTATCTGTCAGCATGTTAACCTTTATGACATTAGGAATTATGGAGCACAGCCCTTCATTAAGGAAATAGTGAAATGGAGTGTTTGTGAAACATGGTATATATGTCCACTTCTGTGACTTGCTTTACATTTTATATTGTGGTTTCCTGTGTTGAACAAGTATAGTTCATTAATTACAATGCATTGATGGTATAATGACATTTCAGTATAGTGAATCTCCTTGGGCAAATTTAGAATTTGTTCTGTTTACAAATAGAAGCATTTATTTAAAACTAAAGATTCAAGAATATGAAATGAGCAAATGCGATCAGGTAAGTTAGTACCAACAATACACAGAAACCAGCCCTTTAACATCCAGAAGATACCTTGGAAGAATAAAGACAACATTGCAGTAGCAGTAACAATTTCTAGAGGTACAAGTATAAAGCTGTGTTTCTGGTGTATAATGAGAAAGTGCAATGTAGCAGTAGATGTTAGGATAAATACCCTAATACACTGGGAATTAACACAATAAAAGTGATAGTTCCTGTTGGTGAGGGAAGAAAAATTCCTTAAGTGATATAGGGATAATGGATAGCCAAACTATGAAAGTGTTTTATGACAAACCTGAAAAGATTAATTGGAAAGGGAAAATAAAACCATAAAGTACTATGGACCGCGAGGCCTTGGGTATGGCCCCAAACCCGAACTAGGGAACAACTGATAAATTTGAGATTCTGTAGGCTAACGAGTCAAGGGTGGGGTGGTAAGAATTTGTGATTGACATTTCTTACAGTTCAAAAAGTTGATATGAGCATAGTAAAAATTTTGTTAAGCATGAAGAATGCACAGTTAATGCAAAAGAAATGTAAATACAGTGTGTCCGTAAAGTCATGGTGCACTTTTGACCGGTCACAGGAAAGCAACAAAAGACGATAGAAATGTGAAATCACCAAATAAAAGGAAAACCCTCCCAGTTTCTGTAGGATGATATGGCAGCATGTGCACATGCGCAGATGGTAACGTAACACTGTATCCAACGGAGCAGCCCACGGCCTTGCCGGTCAAGATGTGGACATTAGGGGGGAAAGTTAAGTGTGTTCTGTGGCTCGCTAAATTCGAATCCATGACCAAAGTGCAACGTGAATATTGGCACGTTTATAATGAAGTGCCACCACATAGGAATAACATTACTCGGTGGGCTAAGCAGTTCAAGGAAATCTGCAGTTTGGTGGAGAAGCCCTGTTCTGATAGGCCATCAGTCAGTGACGAGTTTATAGACGCTATGGGATAGCTACCTAAGGAGCCCTAAAAAAATCTGTGTGTGCCCTGGCCGGTTGGCTCAGCGGTAGAGCGTCGGCCTGGCGTGCGGGGGACCCGGGTTCGATTCCCGGCCAGGGCACATAGGAGAAGCCCCATTTGCTTCTCCACCCCCACCCCCTCCTTCCTTTCTGTCTCTTCCCCTCCTGCAGCCAAGGCTCCATTGCAGCAAAGATGGCCAGGCGCTGGGGATGGCTCCTTGGCCTCTGCCCCAGGCGCTAGAGTGGCTCTGGTCTCGGCAGAGCGACCCCCCCCCCCCCAGGGGCAGAGCATCGCCCCTGGTGGGCGTGCCGGGTGGATCCCGGTCGGGCGCATGCAGGAATCTGTCTCTCCCTGTTTCCAGCTTCAGAAAAATACAAAAAAGAAAGAAAAAAAAATCTGTGTGTGAGCCCACATCGAACTGCACTGAATAGGTATGAAACTGGGAGAGTTTTCCTTTTATTTGGTGCAGATTTCACATTTCTATCATCTTTTGTTGCTTTCCTGTGACCGGTCAGAAGTGTACCATGATTTTATGGACACACTGTAGTTCTTAAATAAGAAATCTTTTATGTAGGAAATTAAGAGCTATGAAGATACTTTATTTTTTTAACCCTTTTTAAACCTATCATGTTATAAATTTAAAACAACTGTTGGCAAGTTTGAGGAAATTGTCATATTTCAGTAATTTGTCAATATAACCCCTTGATCTTAATTTGACATTCTATATCAAAATTACAAATAATTGATTTCAAAATTCCATTTTGGAAAATTTAACACTTCATTTGCAAAGTGAGTTTCAGAAGTCATACAACATTGTTTAAAATAAAAGATTAATTAAAACAACCTAAATGTTCAATCAAGGATGAGTTGAATAATTAGAACACAGCCATAAATATGAGAACTACATACTATATAGTATATTACTAGTATAAGAAGTTATTCAAGATAATACCAAGTGGAAAACAGGTGTGGAACACATGACATTCCTTTTGTATAAAGAAAAGAAAATACAAAATTACTCAAGTAACATCTAAGGAAGATGAGTTTGGTACCTTTGGAACGGCTACTTTCAAGGGGATTTGAATACTAGACCATGTGAATATGTTGCACAAAAGTCAATACAAAATGTAAGCATGTAATTTCTGGTAAAAAGGATAGAAATTATACACTTAACAGGTTCCTTTTCCTTGTCTCAAATTGTGTCGAGATGACTTACAGATAATATTCAGGTCAGTGTTTCTGGTACAGTAATGACTATCTTAGTATCTTTTTTTTTTTTTTTTCTGAAGCTGGAAATGGGGAGAGAGTCAGACAGACTCCCCGCATGCGCCTGACCGGCGTGCCGAGACTCAGCCCACCAGGAGGCGATGCTCTGCCCATCCTGAGCGTTGCTATGTTGCGACCAGAGCCACTCTAGCGCCTGAGGCAGAGACCACAGGGCCATCCCCAGCGCCTGGGGCCATCTTTGCTCCAATGGAGCCTTAGCTGAGGGAGGCGAAGAGAGAGAGAAAGGAAGGAGAGGGGGAGGGTTGGAGAAGCAGATGGGCGCCTCTCCTGTGTGCCCTGGCCGGGAATCTAACCCGGGACTTCTGCACGCCAGGCCGACGCTCTACCACTGAGCCAACCGGCCAGGGCCAATCTTAGTATTTCTTACAAGAAGGGAGACCTTTCATGCCGGTAAAAGCCCTACCGCCAAAGGTGATTATATGAATCATCTGGAAGAATGGTGCCCAATTGAGGTAAAGTATTACTATCATTTCAGTTTTTAAAATGACACTTCATGACCCCAATTGGAGGAAGGGGTTCTTTAAATTAATGAAGACATTCTGTGCTGTTCTTAAATTTCTCTTTCCTTTGTGGCATGGGTCAATGCTGGTTGTATAATAGCTAATTTTAGCACTTCTACCAAAGCTATTAGCTTTCTGTGAACAGGTGAGTCTTTGAAAAGTAGTTTACCGGCATCTTTTTTTTTTTTTTTTTTTTTTTTTGCATCAGTAGACATACTGCTGAAGCTTCTCTGATATCTGGGTCTCATAACATTTTTTATTTATATTGTGATACAAACAAGATAGGTTTTCAAGGAATTAAAAGGAAACTGATTTGGGCCTGACCTGTAGTGGCTCATGGATAAAGTGTTGACCTGGAACGTTGAGGTCGCCAGTTTGAAACCCTGGGCTTGCCTGGTCAAGGCACATATGGGAGTTGATGCTTCCGGCTCCCCCCACCCCTTCTCTCTAAAGTGAATAAGTCTTTAAAAAATTTAAAAAAAACCTGATTTGTATGCTATCATGTTTCAATAGCTTAAGAGCCCTTTTTTTCACCATAATCTGTGTATGTTACTAATTTCTGTTAATAACCTCAGTTGCTTATTTATTTTTATTTTATTTTTTTACAGAGACAGCAAGAGTCAGAGAGAGGGATAGATAGGGACAGACAGACAGGAACACAGAGATGAGAAGCATCAATTATCAGTTTTTTGTTGTGGCACTTTAGTTGTTCATTGATTGCTTTCTCATATGTGCCTTGACTGGAGGGCTACAGCAGACTGAGTAACCCCTTGCTCAAGCTAGCAACCTTGGGTCCAAGCTGGTGAGCTTGGCTCAAACTAGATGAGCCTACGCTCAAGCTGGTGACCTTGGGGTCTTGAACCTGGGTCTTCCGCATCTCAGTTCGACACTCTATCCACTGCACCACCACCTTGTCAGGCTCAGTTGCTTATTTAAAATGAGGAAAATGATAAATTGTCTTACCTCAGGTTTGTTATGAGGATTGAGTTTGTTTAGTAAACTTTAATGCTCAGCTGTTGTGGTATGGTGTTATATGACTTAAGGGAAGTATTTGGGCAAAATGGTGCAGGAGTAAAGTTAAGTCTTCAGGCATTCTTTAGACCAGTGATTTTCAACCTTTTTTGAGCCGCGGCACATTTTTTACATTTACAAAATCCAGGGGCACATCACCTACCAAAATGACACAAAATGACACTAACACAGTACATATTATACATATAGTTAATAATATAGTTTCTAAATGTATTTATATTCACTTAGTGTGAAACCTGGGCCTGTTTCGATGAACACAAAAAGGATATCCTGGCAGGAATGGTAGAAAGACACACACGAAGCTCTTCCTCAACAGTTCTCAGTCTCTCTTTGGTTTTAGTTTTTATCACAGTCAAGCTTGAGAAGCTCAGCTCACATAGATATGTGGTTGAAAACAGGAGCAACATCAAAATAGCTTTGTTGGCCAGAATGGGGAACTCCTTGGCAACAGATAACCAAAAACTGTTCAAAGGAAGATCAGCAAACTTTAGCTTTAAACCACGATCTTGTTTCAGTTCAATGAGTTCCTCTTGCTCCTTTAAAGTCATGTCCTTTCCAGCAATGGATACTGAGCTGTATAGGTCCCTAACCCCGTCAAGGCATTCTGTGAAGGCTGAAGAGAAATAAAATGACAATGTCTTCTCAAGAGTTTTCAAATGCCTGCCAACCACCTCGCACATTGCAGCAGTGTTGCCATCATGCTGTTTCTCGGTGAGCGGGAACATCTCAAGGTTGCCATGCTGCACATGTTGTTGCCAGAGCTGCACCTTTAAACAGAATCCGTTCATTTTATCAGTGCTTGTAAGCAGGTTTTCATTTCAGCCTTGCATCCGTGTGTTCAGTTCATTCAGATAATGAAATATATCAGCCAGGTATGCCAGCTTTGCACACCACTCATCACTTGCAAGCAGCTTTGAGTAATTGGACCTCTCGTTTGTCAGAAATGCTTTATAAGTTCCTCTCGCAACTCATACACACGGGCCAGCACTTTGCCGCGCAACAGCCACCAGACCTCCATGTGGAACAATAAGATTTTTTTTTTTAATAAAGTACTGGTATTTTTATTGTACTGAACATTAGAAAGTGATTGGGCTAACAGTTGGGATTTTTTTTTTTATAAATAAATTTTTATTTTAATGGGGTGACATCAATAAATCAGGGTACATATATTCAAAGAAAACATTTCCAGTTTACCTTGTCATTTAGTTCTGTTGCACACCCATCACCCAAAGAGAGATCGTCCTCCGTCACCCTCTATCCAGTTTTCTTTGGACCCCTCCCCCTCCCCCTCTCCCTCCTCCCCTCCTCCCACCCCCCGTAACCACCCTACGCCTGTCCATGTCTCTTAGTCTCATTTTTATGTCCCACCAATGTATGGAATCCTGCAGTTCCTGTTTTTTTCTGATTCACTTATTACACTCCGCATAATGTTATCAAGATTCCACCATTCTGCTGTAAGTGATCCGACGTCATCATTTCTTCTAGCTGAATAGTATACCATGGTGTATATGTGCCCCATCTTCTTTATCCAGTCTTCTATTTTTTTTTTACAGTGATTAAAAGCCTTTAAGCAAACTCTTGGCCAATACAGCAAGGATCCATAAAAGAGTAGTGTCCTTAACGTGTTCACCAAGTCCAAGTTGGCCCCATCACCATGCCAAATTCCTGAAAAATGCAACCCAACCACAGTTCAGTCTGTTAGGAGCTGTCACAGGGAGCAGGAGTCCAGGAAAAGTCCTCATGGCACTGGAATTGTTGTCACCATTCTATACTTTGCAGCTCATGTCCAAGTCCCAATGACCGCTGCTTCTAGCTGGTAATGATTCAGGTAGACTGGAAAGGCCATTTGCAGCATGCGTGGATATGGAGCTTCTGTTCTCTGCCTGGAGAGATGAGACCAGGTTGCTTTTCCCTGGAGCTCTGCAACTGTGGCATGGTAAAGAGAACCTTGGGATACACTAAGCTGGGTGGCAAAGGTAGATTCACTAAGAAGTTGGCAAAAGGGGGAAAGAGAGCTCTAAATTAGAAGTAGGTCCCAGCCTGAAATATGAGTGGGGCATTGAGGTAGGAGGGATAAAGGAAACACTATATATTAAGCAAAGCAGCAGAAAATAGGACTATCAACACCCACAACAGAGATCTTTGAGGGAAGAATAAAAAACCTGACTATTCAGGCAAAACATAGTTAAGTGGCCCTTGCGCAAATGAGATCAGTTTACCTGCTTCTTGGAAGAAATACCCTAGGCTCGTCCACAGTGTCGTAGATGGGGCCGACGGCCCTGGGCACCTTCAGCCTTCAGTGGCTAACCCCAGCATTCTGGGCAAGGTTAGGTCATAGGTGGCTGGAGCAGGGCTGGAAGAGACTGAACCCTCCCTTAGAGGAGCGAGGGGGAAACCTACCTTCCAGTGTCCCTGTTTCCTCACAGCAGAGGCATGTAAGCCTGGCAGGCTTTAGCTCAATGACCTTCCTTTCCACTATTGAAGCAGGACCCAAATGGCATCCTATGAGACCCCTTTGGGCGTTGGAGCCTTTAAGGGTGTATCCTAAAAGCTGGTAGTTCCCCTGATCTCTATTGGGCTTTTTCTGCCTCTAGGTATCTTAAAAGCCATGCTCAGAAGATCTCGCTGAGGGGTTTGAGGATCCCCATCTGCCTATATAAATCTTTTCCATATATGTGGAGCAATAAGATTTTATGTTCCGCCTCCATTTCTTTACACAAAGACGCAAATAAGTGACATCTCAAAGGTTGCGTCTTCACAAAGTTCACTATGCTCATAACATCATCCAACATAGGAGTTAGATCTGCTGGTAAGGTCTTTGCAATGAGGGACTCACGGTGCAAAAAGCAGTGCGTAACAATAACATCTGGGTTTCTTTCTTTGACCCTACTTACGAAGCCTTTGATTTGCCCGACCATGGCTGTGACTCCATCCAGTGCAGACACCTGTGCAGTTTTCCCATGAAGCCCGCTTTTATCAAGATATTCCGACGTGACCTGAAATATTTCCTCTCCTGTTGATTTTTCTGGCAGTGCCTTGCAAAATAGGAAGTTTTCTCTAATGGCTTCTCCATCCACAAAACGCACGTTGGCCAAGAGCTGACAATGTCCACTAATATTCGTCCACTCATCAAGTTGCAAGGCAAATTTCTTACTGATGCGCACCTTTTCCAAAACAACAGTTTCAATGTCTGCAGACATGTCATCAATACGTCTGGCAATTGTGTTATCTGAGAGAGGCACTTTAGCTATCTCTTTGGCCGCAGTAAGGCCAAGCATCTCATGTACAATGGCTTTAGAAGCTGGCAGTATTAATGTTTCTGCCACAGTGTGGGACTTTTTTGATTTAGCTATGAGTTCAGCAACAAGGTAGCTAGCTTTAAGGGCTCTCTTGTTTACCTTTGTGGTTTTTCTCAAAAAAGTTGCCCGTTTCTCATTGTTTGTAACTAAGCGTACAAAATAGTCCATCAGCTTGTTTTGAACAGAAGGGTGTTTTATTTGGAGATGGCGTTTAAACTTGCTTGGCACCATGGTGCTATTAAGCTTCTCACCACACACCAAGCACAGCGGAGTTGGTGCTGTCTCATCCCCGGTGAAAGTAAATCCAAATGAAAGATAGCTTTTGCTGTGTTGCCTCGAGCTCACCGTCTTGTCTTTTTTCTTTTGTCGACCACTCATACTAGGGCCTTCATCTGGGTCAGAATTTTGTCCAGGGCCTTGTTCGGCATTTGCATTTTCCCTTCTCAAAAACTTCTCCATCACTGTCACTTGCTCATCTTGCTGAGATCCCAAACTGTCACAAGAGTGAAATATGCCCTGCAGAGGTCCTTTAAATAAATTACATTTATTAAAAAAAAAAGTTAAATAAAAAAGGATAACCCCCTCATATATACAGTCCCACGTAACATCCCCTCATATACAGTCCCATGAAACCTCATATATACAGTTCCATGTAACCCCTCATATATACAGTCCCATGTATCCCCTCATATATACAGTCTCGCTAATAGATACTGGAGCTTTCATCAAGGTTGTGAGTTCAAATCAATTTGGCAAATACTCTCTCTATAGAGACTGGACAAAATCAATTTTAGAAAATGTTGGGTACTTGTGTAACATCATAAGTCCTCAGAGCATCTCTACTGTCAGATTGAGAAGTTTGCTTTCTAGGTAAGGATTCTGATAAATACTAGAGTTCTCCCTGAGGTTGTGGGTTCAAATCCCATGGTCAGCTGGGTGCAGGGGCCTTGGTTCTGTCTGTTTTGATGGTGTATATAGAGATTTGAGCTCTTTAAGAAGATGACCCTTCAGGAGGCCAATACAATATAGATAACATTGTGATGCATTGTATATCACCCTCTGCAGGGGCCTCTTTTAAAAAGAAAAAGGTCAACTATCTATATACACCATCAGGATAGACATAACCAGCTGAGGCTGAGGCTTCATCTAGTGGTGGCAACATTTACCTCCAGTCCTGACCAGGATTAGAAATCGGGACCATGGGGAGGAGTAGCACCTTCAATTACTCATCGCGGCCACACAATGACAAGTGTGCAGCAGCCCGAGAGGGGACCTTCCTGGGTGTGGATGAGAGGCAGCCTACTATTGGTTCATCGCTAGTGGTTGGGATGAATCCTAAAAGGTGATTGGTAGTGAGCGTTCCCTGTGCCTCCACTCTTCCTGTCGCTGATAGCTGGAGGGATTGTGAGGGGAATGTTTATGTTCGGATGAAGGTGGCTGGCGGCGGGCCGGATAAATAGCCTCTGCGGGCCGTGCCGTATCTGGCACGCGGGCTGTAGTTCGGGGACCCATGTTTAATTTCCCCACGGCACACCTGACCATGTCTCACGGCACACTGGTTGAAAAACACTGCTTTAGACATCAAATACATTGCTTTTCAGCCTTTTGTTGCCTATTAGTTTCAATGTACTAGGTCATGGTGGATATAGAAGCAATCTTTTGAGAATTAAATTTAGCAAGGACACATACGATTTGACAAATTTAGGGAGATCTTAATATCATTGCAATTTACTTAAGAATAATCTGCCAAAAAGAATGGCTGTGAATGGATTCTGGAAAAGATAAGACTATTATATTGTTACTGGCTAATTTACTTGAGTAGCAATGTTAATAAAAAGCTCAGGGTTAACTATAAGCTACTCAACAACTGCTGCATTTCTCCACTCCACCACAAGATGGCAGCTATTGCACTGTTTTAATTTTTTTTATTTGTGCTTTTTCTGCTGCAGTTACTTGGTGGACCTTTTAAGGAGGTAACACATGTTAACAGGTTCTTTTGAATGCAATATTGCATTCAAAACTATTTGAATTAAACTATAATTTGGTGTACTGATTTGGGTTTTTCTTTAATAAGTAAATTATAAAACTAATTCATAAACTTTCATAAAACGCAGTAGAGTGTCTAGTAGTAAAAGGTTACTTGTGACTTTCTAGTCAAAAGTGGAATGAAAATGAATATTAGGACCAGAATAATTTTCTATTTTGGCTGGGGATAGAGTTATTTAATATACAGAATAGAAAAGGAGAATTAAAATTTATTGAATATTTCTGGGAAAAATAGCTTGGGGTATTGTAATTAATATGCAGGGGCATTGGATTCTTGTTCCACAACTTCTATTATTAAACTAAGTACACAACCATTTTGATTTTTGAAATTATGATATCTTACAGCATTGTGATTAGGATTATTAATAAATTATCTTCGGTGAAATAAATTATGAGGGTAGATTCCTTGTTTAGATTCTGTTCTTTTATTTAAGGATTTAAGAATGTTTAAAAGTTGAGAAGATATATATAAATTATTTCTAAAATAATATTTAATAATAGAATTCTGAATAGGTAAAATTGTTTGCCTGGCCCACTTGTCCCTAGTAGTGTGTGTGTGTTTAGGAATGAGTTAAACAAAGTTGTGAATTGAAAGCCAACACTCTTATCTCCTGAGTTGTACATTTTTGGTTCCACTGATAAATCAGAAGCTTCCAGAATTTTTTATGTATTATCTAACTTGGGTTTTTTGTTTGTTTTGTTTTTTTTCAGAAACCAACATTTTAAGGGTGACCTCCAGTCACATAGTATATACTTAATAGGCTGATGTACAGGTAAAACTTTTTAATAAACAGGCAAGTAGAGACAGGCAGTTCCTAAGGTAAAAGAGAAAACACTATCAAAATTGCTTCTGCTTAGCCAATACCAACAAGTTATTGTATTCTGCCAACTAATAAACTGATTTAAAAGGACAAGAATTTCTCCTTTTGTTTTTTAAAATTATACTTAGATTGTGTCCTTAGATGAAAAAGTTACTTCAGAAATCTGCTTATTCTGCAGTCTAACAGGAAAGTTGGAACTTGTGTTGCCCTTGACTAAGCTCTTGAAGAGTTTGCCATGCTTGAGGACACTCTTGTGTCCTCCGGTAGTGGGTAACAGCCCTCCAGATTCAAGTGTCATCTGTATATTTTAATGGGCCAATGGACTAACTGAGCTGAATTTCTAATTTTCATAGGCCCTACCTGAAGTGGACATAAGCTATTTTCCAGTAAAAGATTTTCTCTACAATCTAATGTCCAAATTATTATGATATAGCTATCATCCTTCTCATCAACCTCCTTATCAGTCAAATGCTAATAAAATTTATTGTGAATTTTTTTAAACTTATTTTCAGACACATCTATTTGTATAGTTTAATGTTTATAGACAATAGGCGTAGGTCCAATGTCTGTGCTATTTCTTTTTGGTGGTGAATACCATTTTGAAATCTGTTTAAAACCCAAATTAAGATATGATATGTATCTTTAAGTAAGTGGTAATGTGTTGACCTTTCTTAATTTAATGACTTGTCTACTATCCTATTTCTATAATTAGTCAGAAACTCCGTAAGTTTATTTTATTTCAGACAATGGTGGGAGATAAATCTGATTGTCCATATATTGCACCCTGGGCCCTAATAGTTATGTAAGGTAAGTGACTATCTAAAATTTGTTTGTGCTTTTTACCTGCTCTCAAAACACCATCACCACTTAGAGCAGAGGCAGACAAAGCCTTGCACTGGAGAGCATAAACAGGAAGCTAGCCCCAGCCTTTGTTTTATAGCTTTGCTTTGGCCAAGGCATTTAAATCTCTGCCTCAGTTTACCGATCTGTAACTTGTGAGGTAACAGCTGACGAATAAACTGCGCTTTTCCACCTTTACCTGTGGCAGATACCACAAATTGATCATTGCTTTCTGGCCTGCAAATCCTTCTCGACCCAGAGAACCACCAGGATTAATCAGAGCTGGCACTAAAGATGAAATGATTTTGCCATCCCTGCGCCACAAGATCTTTCAAGTCCAAAATCAACAGTGTGCCTTTAGGTCTTTATGAGTAATAGGCGTGCAATATATTTCTTGGTTGTTAAATAATATGGTATGTTCACTAGAAATTCTCTTTTAATGTCATTTTTTCCCTCATATATAAATATTTGTTTTTAAACTTTTAAATCAGTTCATTATGCCAAGAATTGCTGTTATAATCTAAAGGTCACAGAGACCAGAGTTTCATTGTGTCAGTGTTCAAAAACAGGAGAGAGAAAACACACTAATTTGCACATGAGAGCTTAATATCATTTATTATAACTGGACTGGAGTAAAGAGTGATTGCCTAGTAAAAGTAAAAGAGAATGAGAGAGAGATAGAGAGGGGGGGGCACTACTCTTGGGCTGAGAGAATACCCAAAGAAGAACACGCCACCCCCGGTCACGACTGGGGTCCAGACCCTGGAGAGAGCACACTGAGGGCTCCCTGGACGGCAGAGAGGTCCCTGGGGTATTTATTGCATGGGCAAAATGTGCCAGAAATCGTCCCTCTCGGGTGCTGGGGAATGCCAGGATGGAAAAGTATCTCGTGGGAGGAGCTCTGCCATGAAAGTGCATGAGCTTCCTGAGTGGGTTCAGGAAAACTATTGGCTGTTGGTGCTGCTGCCCATGATGCACTGCAAGGGCCAAGTGCTAGAGAACAGACCGGCCCTGCAGGAGCTGCAGGAGCTGCAGGAGCCACAGGAGCCAGGTGCTGGAGAAGCTGCCTGTGCTGCCGGCATTGTGCTAGGGAATGCTGAAGGGCCATCACACCAGAGCCAGAGAAGAGAAGCCCCTTCTTCTAGCACCATCTACTGACATAGCTTAGTATCAGAAACACAAAAGATTCAACTAAATCGCAATGCAGGCAATGAAGGATGTATTAGGAGCTGAGAGGCAATAAACTGATGACCAGCCTATTCCTCTTCCCAAAGGACTCCGGTGTTGGCTGTTGTGTGCAATGGAGTAGTAAATCATCAGCCATTCTCTGTGGGCTCAGGTTGGCTAGACATGAGTCACTTTCCTTGTCCTCCATTCCCTGGAAGTAAATCCATTCTTCTTTCCTGCACGATTGTTATCTCTCAGCCACTATCACCACCAGTTGGTTTCCTCTTTATTGCCTTTTGACCCTTTGCTGATAATTGCCTAACACAGATTCTTGTGTCTCTGGGACCACTGAATTTGAGTGAAGGTTAAATGTGTGAATCTGTCTACTCTTGGGGTATGAACCCTAGAAGGATGAACTTGTTGACTGTTGCCATAGGAACAGAGGAACTATACAATAAAACTTGTTTTAGGAGAAATTGTGTATACTTATTAGTGAAGCTATATAAGATAGTATAAAGGCCACTGAAAGTGGGCTCCACCACTTACTATCTTTGTGACCTTAGACAAGTTCCCTAAATTCTCTGAGCCTCAATTTCCTCATTTATAAAATGGATGTGGGCGCACCTACCTTGACCTGCCATGCCTAATAGTCTTTTGGATCTTTTTTCTCTTTTTTTTAGAAAAAGAAGGGAAAGAAAGGGAAGAGAATGAGCAAGAGGCCAAAAGTGGAGTCTAGTCTCTGTCACTATTTTTTATTCAGTGAGAGAAGGGGAGGCATAGAGATAGACTCCTGCATGCACCCACTGGGATCCACCCGCAGCCCAATAGGGGGTGATGTTCTGCCCATCTGGGGAGTTGCTCCATTGCTCAGCAACCGAGCTCTTCTTAGCACCTGAGGCGGGCCATGGAGCCATCCTCAGTGTCCAAGGCCAACTCGCTCCAATTGAGCTTTGGCTGCAGGAGAGAGAGAGAGAGAGAGAGAGAGAGAGAGAGAGAGAGAGAGAACTGATAGAGAGAGAAGTGGAGAAGCTTCTGTGTGTTCTGACCAGGAATCGAACCTGGGACATCCACATGCCAGGCCGATGCTCTACCACTGAGCCTACCAGCCAGGGCCTCTGTCACTCTTAATGCCTGACTTCAGTCAGTTTGACCTCATTCTAGTTACCTACCCCAGTATGGAATAGGTATTATTTATTTTTGTCAGGGTGGGGTGAGGAGGGGAGTGTCCTGTGGTCAGTAAATTAGAGAAATGTGTGTCAGTGAGCTAGATACCTTTTCATTTTTGAATACTTTTTTCTTTTGTTTCTTGTATTCAGTCCACTGGCATTTATTTGTTTCTTCCTACATAATATCTTTCAAATGTGTCTACTAAAATCATATATTAACATTGAGCATCTATTATCATATATACTAGGCATTTTAAAAACTATAATTTAGTCTTTATAAGAATTATGCTTGTTAATTTCACATCTGTTTTCTAAGTAGAGAAACCGGTTTAGAGAGGATGGGTACCTTATTGGTCATGGAGCTTCGAAATGATTGAACTTTGATTCCAACAATACTTCCTGACTCTGAAATCCATGTTTTACCAGTAGCACATGCTGTATTCTTTCAGTTCTACTGAAATGGTCTTCCTCATTTTCCCCATGGACAGCAGCACGTCTAGTTTGTCTTCCTTCTCCCCATTCTTTTATGCTTCAATTCACTGACTATGCACTATAGCCTGTTGCCAAGTCAATTTATCTTAAAACACATATGTCCCTAAGCCCTGGCTGGTTGGCTCAGTGGTAGAGTGTCGGCCTGGCGTGCAGGAGTCCCAGGTTCGATTCCCGGCCAGGGCACACAGGAGAAGTGCCCATTTGCTTCTCCACCCCTCCCCCTCTCCTTCCTCTCTGTCTCTCTTCCTCTCCCGCAGCCAAGGCTCCATTGGAGCAAAGTTGGCCCCGGCGCTGAGGATGGCTCTGTGGCCTCTGCCTCAGGCGCTAGAATGGCTCTGGTTGCAACAGAGCGGTGTCCCAGATGGGCAGAGCATCGCCCCCTGGTGGGCATGCCGGGTGGATCCCGGTTGGGTGCATGCAGGAGTCTGACTGCCTCCCCATTTCCAACTTCAGAAAAATACAAAACAACAACAACAACAACAAAAAATAAACCACATATGTCCCTAAAACTGAGGTCCCAATAGCTTCTGATTTGATCTGGCAGGAGAGGGTGCTGTAAGGTTCCCGTGGCTTCATAGAACTTTAGCTGTGAGAAAAATATTTTCTGCTCCCATTAAAATTTTCAAAGAAAATAAAAGATTATAAATGATCAGAAGAAGGTGAAGCAGTTAAAACCTTCAATAGTACTTGAACAGAAGCCCTCGAGTCAGGTGGAATCTAAAGCAGCAGAGGATGTGGACAAGGGGCCAGCCACTGGGCAGGGTCGTGTGCTGTCCCTCCGTCCTGTTCCCTCCTCCTCGCCAAGGGGGTGGGTGTGTGTGGGGGGGTCGGCCCTCCCTGGGGGTGGGGCCCTCCCTGCACTGGAGGCTGGGTCTGGGAAACCTACCAACAGTCCACGATGGAAAGTGGAAAAGGAAACTCATGTTTTGATTAAGTGAATATTTGAAATTATTTCATTCCCAAGAAAAATATCCCAATTAAAGTGCCAAGCATTCAGTATTCACAAACAGAAAACAGATGCAGCATGTGTTCAGTTTGAAAATGACTTGGGACCAGCTCTCCCAAAACTGTGTGGACATATTTAAACAATATAATTCATAACAGAGCTCTAGAGGGGCTTCTAAGAGGAGACAAAGGAGCACTGTACACACACTTAGCTTTCCCTAGAGCATGGGCAGTGCACGTGTAATAAATACAGGTCCGCTATTTAGCTCTGCAATTTCCACATGCTTTTTAAGTGACTGCACTACTGATTACACAGGCACTATAATCTTTTTTTTTTTTGGGGGGGGGACATATGTAGTGGTGATGTTTTTAGAACCAATTATAAAAATAATTAACCAGTGGAAAATATTTTTTTCCTACTTCTCAAGTTCAATGCTTTCCTAAAAAAATTTTCTGCTTCCTGATTTGGAAAATAAACTTGGAACCAAGATTTACTTTCTCTGAGAAAGAAAATTTCAATCCAGTTTTCTTGTCTTTTGATCCTTTTAGAAATATTAAGCTTCTCACTCTTCACAAAACAAAAGTCTCTGATAATTTCTTGATTCCTTTTGCATCAATGTAAAAGTATTTTTGGAGTGCAAGAAATAGGATTGTAGTTTGTTTGTTTTTTTAATTTGCTATTAAGGTGGCTAAATTTTAGCCAGTCTTCCAAGTTTTAGCAGGTCCAGAAGATGCTTCCATATTTTTCTAATCAGAAGATTAATGGTGCATACCAAACTGTAATATTTTACAGTTCATACTGTCATCAGCATTTTGTATGTGTTTTTTTTTTATTTCTTTGTCTCAGTAAATGAGATTTCTCACATTTTGTATGTTGTTTGAACAGCAGTTCTCAAATTTAAAAAAGTTATTTAGAATTTTACAATAAATATACAGGGTAGGGCAAAGGTAGGTTTACAGCTGTGAGTACACAAAAGTTTTTTCTTGTATTATTATTTATTAATGTATTATTTTCCATATGAACAACTGTAAACCTACTTTTGCCCACTCTGTATATTAAATGCTTGTTGCATATTAAACATACTGTGCTGTTATGACCATTCCTTTTAATTATACTTTTATAATGGTTAATTTATTGACTGATTTTTAGAAGCAAATTTTCTATTTGCTTTTCTTTATTTTATTTCCTTCCATACCCAAACATATTTTACACATACACCCATACATGTTTTTCCAAAATCTATTTATTATACATATTTTTAAATCTAATTTTAATTTTTTTAGGTGAGAGGAGGGGAGATAGTGAGGCAGATTCTTTCATGCGGCCTAACTGGGATTCACTTGGCAAACCCTATCTGGGGTCGATGCTCGAGTACTGAGCTATTTTTAGCATCTGAGGCTAATGTGCTCCAACTAAGCTATCCTCAGCACCCATACCACACTCAAACCAATCAGGCCACTGGCTAGGAGAGGTGGGGGGAAAAGCAGATGGTCACTTCTCCTGTGTGCCCTGACCGAGAATCAAGCCTGGACTTCCATACACTGGGCCAACACTCTATCCACTGAGCCATCAGTCAGGACCTATTACACATATTTTAAACTGATTTTTTAAATAAAATGTTTTTCAAGAATAAAGTTCTAATAAATGTAGAGCTGCATCATATTTTTAATAACTACATAGTATGCCATTTTATAAATTACAATTTATTTAATAATTTCTTGACTATTATTTAGATTGCATTCATTTGTCATGATTATTTTATTTTTCCCACTTAAAAAAGATGCAATAGTGTTTTTACCTTAAATGCTTTGAGATTTGGTATTGGGAAAAAATGCATGTGAAGACTATTACTAACTCTAATTTACTGTAAGATTTCAATTTCTGCCAACTTAAAAGAGATAACTTTACCAAAGTGTAAAGATGCTAATGCACTTGCCCTTAGGATACAGGTCAGTGAATTGCAATAAGGGTGACGATAACAGCAGAGCTGATGCTTTCATTTTATCAGACATTAACTCACTCTGTCTGTAGAGTCACCCATGAAGCGTGTGGAGCTTCCCTTCGCACCACAGAAATGCTGCAGAGATGTGGCTTCCAGTATCTTCCTGCTTTCAGGGAGCAGACGGGTATGCACCGGTGATCCTAAGGACTCGCCATTTTAAGTCCATGGGATGATGAAAAAAGTTGAATGTAAATGTTGAAAAGAAATGTGTTTTTTTTTTTTAATTTATGAGGGTGACATTAGTTGATAAAGTTATATAGGTTTCAAGTGTACAGTTCTATGATACATCATCTATATTTTGCATTGTGTATTTACCACCCAAAGTCAAATCTCCTTCTGTCACCATTTACCCTTTACTCCTCCTCCACTCCCTGCCCTCTGGTAACCCCCATACTGTTGTCTGTGTCTATTGAGTTGCACTTTAGTATCTCACATATGAGTGAAATCATATGGTTCTTGACTTTTTCTGTTTTTTACTTTTTTTTAAAGAAAGACTTTCCTGAGGAAATTCTATTGTTTATTTTTAATTCATTTATTGATTTGAGAGAGAGAGAAAGAGACAGAGAAAACCATGAATTTATTGTTTCCCTTAGTTGTTCGATATAATTGTGCACTCATTGATTGCTCCTCATAGGTGCCCTGACTGAGGATCGAACCCACGACCTTGGTGTGCTGGGTCAAGGCTTTATCAACTAAGCTGCACAGCCAGGGCTGTATTTTACTTTTATAATTGATATACCTCTTATTTTTTAATGTATCTAAAAGAATGTATATACCTCTTCTTAAGAGCACTGCTTTTCTTACTGGCTTTTCTTTCTTAATAAGGAAAGAATAAAATTTTCATTTCCCTGACACCAGGATACATTTAACAACCCTTCATATCTTTCTAAGGAAGAGCCTCCTAGGCAAGTATTTTCTAAGGTAGTTACTTTCTCCCTTGAACCTTGGTCAGCTATCTGTTTGTTGTGGGTCTAGTTCCTTTCCTGCCTTCTGCCACCCCTTCCCAGTCAGCCTGGCCACAACAGGAAGTCACACCAATCACGCCAGGACGCCGTCGACCTTGTGCAACTCCACTCAGGAGGCTGCCCTGCTGCTGCCATTTCTCGGATGGTTCTGGGATCCCTCCTTGGTTGTGATGTGGCACCAGAGATTTTTACTTCTGGAAGTTGTGGTGGTGACATTCTTGTGTAATTTCTCCCCCAGAATGCAAGGCCACTTCCTGTGGCAACTAATGTACTTTTCTCTGCAAAATTGAGAACCTCATGGAAGGAAACAATATTTTTATCTAAACACACTGAATTAAGGTTTGTTTGATGCAGAAATTGTACAAGCTCTATGCCAGCCTATTTCTTTCACCATCAGTAAATATAGAAAGCTCAGATTAGTGTAGCTATGCCTACTCTTTATTTCAGCAATGCTATGGTTTTTCAATATTAGGTACCTAGGGGACAAAAGCTCATACTTGTTATCTTACCTCTGGATACACACTTGGTCGAAGGTTTGAGATGCATAGGCTGGAGACCCATGGTTATATATATATTTTCAATCAAGATGACAGATCTGGGCCAAAGAGATCAGATTTGATATTTAAGATTTTGTTAGCAGATTAAAGATAAGAAGTGAAAGATAAGGCTAGAGTCATAATAATAGTAGCATCAACAACAATAATCACAATAACACTGGCTGTGGCATCATCCACCTGTATAGCCAAACAAAATAAAGAAGGTATTTTAGAACACATAGTTGCCTGAATGCTGGTGGTGCAGTGGATAGAGCATCAACCTGGGACACCAAGGACCCAGGTTCAAAACCCCAAGGTCACCAGCTTGAATGTGGTGTCTCCAGCTTGAGCAATGGATAATAGATGACCCCATGGTCACTGTCTTGAGCTACTCAGTCAAGGCACATAGGAGAAGCAATCAATGAACAATTAAAGTTATGCAACTATGAGTTGATGCTTCTCATCTCCCTTTCTGCCTTGCTCTCTCTTGCAAAAAAACCACCACCACCAAAACAAAACAAAAAAGCCCCATATAATTTTATAAAACCTAGTGTCCAGAATATTAAATACTTGTATAAATCCAAAAGCAGCCCTGGCCAGTTGGCTCAGTGGTAGAGCGTTGGCCTGGCATGTGGAAGTCCTGGGTTCTATTCCCGATCAGGGCACACAGGAGAAGTGCCCATCTGTTTCTCCACCCCTCCCCCTCTCCTTCCTCTCTGTCTCTCTCTTCCCCTCCCACAGACAAGGCTCCATTGGAGCAAAGTTGGCCCGGGTGCTGAGGATGGCTCCATGGCCTCCAACTCAGGCACTAGAATGGCTTCTGCCACAGCGAAGGAATGCCCCAGAGGGGCAGAGCATCGTCCACTGGTGTGCATGCCGGGTGGAACCTGGTCAGGCGCATGCCAGAGTCTGTCTGACTGTCTTCTGGCTTCTAACTTTGAAAAAAAAAAAAAAAGGAAAATCACCAGAAGACCTGAATAAGTTCTTTACAAAAGAAAAATCAAAGGGCTAATAAATATATGAAAAGTTCAAAGTCTAATTAATAGGCTAAGAATTGCAAATGACAACCATAGCATTTGGACAAAATTTTAGAAGTCCATACTTTATCAATCTTTTTCAGATTTGTGTAGAAAGAAAAAATATTTAATACCTTTCTTTTCAATAAAAATGGATTCGCATTTCTCTCCTTGATATGGTAATAAGTGTACTGAAATGATTGAAATGTTTATATAAAAATGCCTGTTTTCCTTATTTATGAGTTGTCAGATGTTCTTAATTAGAACATTGGATAAGTTAAACTATATCAGCTTTTATTAATAATGTTAGTAATCATGAAGCTAGAATATTGATAGGAATATCCTTAATTTAGTGCTTACATTCAAAAGAACTATAATAGAAAATGCTTTTGTATTTTTTCAGCTAATTAACTTAATGAGAATAGAGGCAACTGGCTTCTCCGTATGTGCCCATCTTACCAAAAATAACCATTTTCATCTTTGATGGGGAGAATATGGGAAAAAATACAGTCCTTTAGGATAAAAACCATATATTATTCATTTCTTTGTCCCCCGATGTCCTTCAGAAAGTACTTGAGATGTAGGTAGTTATTTTTTAAATGTTTGTTGGACAGAATTTTGATGTGTTATACATGTTTTAGTTCCCTTTAGAAAAAAGGCAGGACTAAAACCCAGTTAGAGTATTAGAGTCCCTATCCTTTTCATTATATTATCTGATATGTTTATCAATATTGATCAGCCTATATCACTAAATGAGAGTCCTCAAAATTTAAAGAAATAGAGCTACAATTGAAGTCCATCATGTGTCCATTTGACTTGAAGCTGATTTTAGAAACCCCAAGTATGCCCAACTCAGAAAGATAGAAAATAAATGTCCTAGGTTATAAAACTGATAGCTATGCAGGGGAACCACCCATGAAATATCAAGTAGGAAGATAAAAATAAGCCAACCAAATTTTTTTTCTACAACTTTTCATGAAATATGTGAACATAGCCTAATGAAACTGTAATGCCGGTGGCCGAGGCCAGGCAGGTTCACATTGAATTCGGGCAGATGGTAGAGGAACTGTGGAGCCAGAAAGTGATGGGCCATACCCGGTTATTGGAGGTTCACAAAGACAGGCAAGCAAATAAACAAAAAGGGGAAGAAGCTACTAAACCAGGGGTCGGGAACTTATGGCTTGCGAGCCAGATGTGGCTCTTTTGATGGCTGCATCTGGCTTGTAGACAAATCTTTAATAAAAAAAAATAATAACGTTAAAAATATAAAACATTCTCATGTATTACAATCCATTCATGTCCTACCGCTCATGTTCATGGTTGTGGGCGGCTGGAGCTAATCACGGCTGTCCTCCGGGACAACACCAAATTTTTATTGGATAATGCGTAACGTATACAAGTCGTTGTATGGCTTTCATGGAATTACATTTTAAAATATGTGGCGTTCATGGCTCTCTCAGCCAAAAAGGTTCCCAACCCTGTACTAAACAAAGGAAAACCTACTTTTCACAGTGAAGGGCAACGTAGCAGGAAGACCGCACCTCATGGAGGCAGAAGAGCCTTCTGGAAGAATCTCGGCCTCGGCCGCTAGGGAAAGCACCGCAGCCTTACATAGAATACCACACACACGAGGTGCTGCCAATCAGGCACTCAGATGCCAATCAGGCAAAGTGCTTGCAGCCAGTAAACCAGCGAGCAAGCCTAACACAGCTGCTTCTCCACAGAAACAAAATTCAGATTTACATTCAGCAAACATTTATTGAGCATATACTGTGTGATAAATAATATGCAAGTAATAGTTCTATATAATATCTGGTTTGAGCCTTGCAATAGCAACAGTGCATCTGTTCTAAATTGGAAGTGCTGAATTACAACACTGAACAAATTATATGCTAAGAGAGTTCAACCCGAATGGAATAAATTATGCAGGCAAGCAGGAATATTTAGAATTCCTCACTGATTGCCCTATTAACTGTTAGAAATTTGACTTAAAGAGTCAGAATGGATTGAACACCTAGGCATCTGTGATATACCATATTTCCCCAGGTGTAAGATGCTCCCATGTATAAGATGCACCTTAATTTGGGGGCCTGAAATTAAAAAAAAAAATGTATTACATAAAGTTGTTGAACTCATGTTTTATTCATTATAAAATTCATACAGCTTCTCATCACTGTCAAAACTCCCATCCATTAGCTTGTCCTCATCTGTGCCTGATGACGAATCACTGTCTTCATATATTGCCTCGTTCTCAGTTCCATCTGTGGCATTTGAAATGCCACAACCACTCTATAAGACTCACCCAGTGTTTAGACCCCAAATTTTTTGAAAAAGGGTGCATCTTATACATGAGGAAATGTGGTGACTTCTTAAGTTTTGACTCCTCAGTTTAGCTCAGTGGTTCTCACAATGTCTGTAAGATTCACAGAACCACGCTGTATACACAAATCCATGTTTATATGGGTAATTCAAGGGATTTTGACTTCACACAATTTTTAGCTTTCCTGTTCTCTTTAATCGTAGGTGTCTCTAAGGTGCAATCCACTGAGTAAGGGTGCCAGGGCAGGGCAGCTGGGCTTGATCTGAAGGTCAGGACCTGGGGGGCCGGCCTTCCAGTGGGAAAGCTGCCCACTCTCCCTATGTCAAAGGGTTATTTTCTTCATAACTGGCTACCAAACCACTTCTGATGCCCACATTTTTGCTTAAAACAAACAACTCTGGCCATTTTTAGTTACAAAGATGGAGGCATTTTCAGCGCTGGCCTCGCAATTACTTCCATTGGCGTCAGCTACTCAGCATCAGCTGGGTGAGGGCTGTCTTCTCTCCCCAGTAAACAGGGGAGAGGTGACAGCTGGCAACGATGCAATCACTGAGGCCCCACTTTGGTCTTGGAGACAAAATGCTTAATTAACTTCTCTGAGTGTCAGCTAGGTCATCTGGAAAATGAGAATATTAACCATTCACCTCACTCCCTAGTGCTAGCCAAGCTGAACTGATGCCCTCTTATGAGTCTTCGCCTTTGCACAGACTGTCTGTCCTTCTGTCTGGCTGTTGACTCCTCAGTACCCTTCAAGATTCAGCTCAGGACCCCCTCTGAGAAGGCATGTCTTTCCTGCTGCTCCCGCGCTCCTCCTCTGCAGCTGTGGAGAGCCGCTCCTGGGGGTTTTCTCTGTGCCTGAGCTTGCACCCGGCCGGTCAGCTACACTCATCATTTCCTTATTGGTCCCTTCACTGGGCCTAAACACCTTAAAGTTAAAGAAGATGTCTACTTTACTTCTATGCCTTATGATGACTTGTAAGAGTTTGAAAATTTTTTGTTGAATACAAGTATATGGACAGCTCCTTATAGCTTCACGTAAGGTTATCAGATGCAAAGCATGAAACCAAATGCCTTAGACACAGTAGGCGCTCAGTATTTGTCTTTCTTCTCACCCCCAGCCAATGCCCTCTTCTCAGGGGTCTTTGCTTGACTCTATCCCATGGTGGGAGGAGTGACCTCAGTGGACCTTTCTCAGGATGGCCCCTTCCTGTAAGAAATGATGGGATTCACGATGAGGAGAAATGTATGTTTTTGAAATAGTCTCAATTTGAATTACTTTTAACAGGATATAGCCTCATCAATGAGGACATTTTATAGAGTGATAAATGATGACCTCACTTCCTTGGAACAGTTATAGTAAGTTAGCTTGTACATTAATTAACTGATAATTGTGTTTTGGTGTGGCCTGAAACTCAGTATTAACTCATTATTGAAGACTGATAATTACAAGTTATAGTAATAATTGTAGATGTTGAAATTCAATGTGAATATTATGCAGCTTATTTAATAAAAAGCAAAGAAAAATTTAAACCGCAAATTCAGTTCTAGAGGAAGTTAAACTTTAGTCACTGAAATTATTTTAAATATCAATATGTGGTGCCAATTTGATGAACTGCAAAGACTATTTTGGCCACTAGAGGGAGCTCATTCTTTAAAAAATGTTTGGAGCAACTGCATAGTCCCAACAATGGCCATTATGGGTTTCAAAATTACTAAAGATAATGCCCTGAAAAAAAATTTTGAGGGGAGGGAAATTTTTACATTACTAACGTTCCAGAGGTATGGATAAGTTACAAAAATTGTAAATCAATATGAATATGTTAGAGTTGGCTAGAAATGTTTAATAATCTCTGATCGTACATATTCATAGCTATGAATTTAACTGACTTTTTGCCCCAGAACATAATGTATATTTTAAAGATACTGTATTTTAAAAATCACATTCCGCCCTGGCCGGTGGCTCAGCGGTAGAGCATCGGCCTAGCGTGCGGAGGACCCGGGTTCGATTCCCAGCCAGGGCACACAGGAGAAGCGCCCATTTGCTTCTCCACCCCTCCGCCGCGCTTTCCTCTCTGTCTCTCTCTTCCCCTCCCGCAGCCGAGGCTCCATTGGAGCAAAGATGGCCCGGGCGCTGGGGATGGCTCTGTGGCCTCTGCCCCAGGCGCTAGAGTGGCTCTGGTCGCAACATGGCGACACCCAGGAGGGTCACAACATGGCGACGCCCAGGATGGGCAGAGCATCGCCCCCTGGTGGGCAGAGCGTCGCCCCTGGTGGGCGTGCCGGGTGGATCCCGGTCGGGCGCATGCGGGAGTCTGTCTGACTGTCTCTCCCTGTTTCCAGCTTCAGAAAAATGAAAAAAAAAAAAAAAAATCACATTCCTTCAAAAGTAGAAGTTGTGGAATCATTTATTTTGTTTTTATTTATTCAAGGATTGGGAGAATTGATGTCATGATTGTAGCATTACATGTGTGTGAAACAAGTAGTGTTTCAGGGTCATCTCAACCTCTGCAATGTCCCTGAAGTCTACTCTCTTTACCCCATTTTTACTGCAACAGGCCTGGTCTAAGGGTGTGTTGTTCTCCCCTGGATTGCCATGATAAGTTTCTTCTGGTCTCTCCACCTTCGCTGACCACCCTGGCTGGTGTCTCCCAAGTGCAACTGACTTTAAACATCACTCTCAGACTAACTGTGATAAAACATACTTTTGGTCACATCACTCTTCTGCTCAGAAACTTTTAGTAGCTCCCTGCTTCTACAAAGCAAAGCCCCAAACAGCCACTTGACATTCAGGATCCGATTCAATACTACTGCCTCTTCAGGCCCACCAGCTACAGCTGGAATAATTCCTTCCCTCTCTTTTCTGAGTCCTCATGGCACTTTTTCTATACTGATCTTTATTTTATAGTTGCTTGTGAACACGTTTCACATCACTTCCAGAAGGAACTTCCTTAAAGGAATGAGTCCTTGCACAGAAAACACAGTAGGCTTTGCCTCAGCATATAAGTAATGTTGAAGACCCACTTAAGAGAACCATATTTAGGAAGCATTCTGAGGTGGAACAGAATTTGGTTATCTATTGCTGCATAATAAGCCAACTCAAAACTTAGTGGCTTAAGATAACAATCTCAAGATTCTGGGGGTCAACTAGACTCAGCTGAGTGGTTCTGGCTTAATCTCAAATGCAACCACGGTCAGAGGTGGCTGGGCTGGAGTCATCTGAATGGTCTACCAAACTGGACATCCAAGATGGCTTCCTCATGCATATCTTGCCAAGACTAGAAGGGCTGAGGTCTCTAGGGTCTGGCCAATCATTTTTTTTCTTTTTACGCAGCTCCTGCATGGTACTTGCATGGACTTTCTCAAAGCGTGAAGGATACAGGTTAGATGTCTTATATGGTGGCTGACTTTCCCAAGAAAAAGCATTTTTAAAACCCAGGTAGAAGTGGCAAGGCTTCTAGTCAGTTAATCTTGGAAATCACAGGGATCACCTCCTCCCCAGTGCCCCTCCAGATCCAGTGTGGGAGGGGTGGTATTGCACAAGATCACAATAGTTGGAGGTGTGTTTTCTCAGGGCCATTTTTAGAGCCCAGCTATATAACCTGCTAATGTTTTCAATGTGAAAACCACCTTTATTTGAGGTGTGGAAGACAGACACTGGAAGACAGACCAATCAGAAGAATTTGAAAAGATTCAGGGACAAAAACGGAATTGCAACACCAAAAGGGTAATCAGTCAATTGTTGCATAATACAGCCACAAATTCTTTTAAACTCTTCTCATCAAGAGGTGTGATCTATGATCTCTCACCCTGAAACCAGGCAAGCTTTTCTGGCTCTTGAGTCCAATAGAGTATAGAGTGGTAGTAATGCTTTGCAACTTTCAAGGCAAGGTCAGAGGGGTGGAGATATTTCTGCCTTGCTTACTGAATCGCTTGCTCTTGAAAATCAGTTTCTATATATGCAGCCAGACTTCCTAAGGCTGCCATGCTGCAAGGAAACCCAAATTAGTCCATGTAGGATATTGAGTATACATCGTCACTCATTTATTGTCCTTATTTGGATGCCATATGGGGAGGGCGCTGGGAATTCCTGTCTTATTTGCTCTGGAGCGATGTCTAAATTCTCAGAGGCTTAACAGAGGGTCACTGAAGTTGGTTGGTGGCACTGGGGTTTTACAGCCTTGACAACCCTTTAAAACAAGATTGAAGGCTGAATTAAGACCTGGGATGGTGAAATATAAAGTTGTAAACTGGTAGGATACAGAATATCCACCAGATAACTGTGGACTCTGCTTTTCCATTCCCACCTCAGACTAAGGGCTCACAATGCCCCATTCTTTCCTTTAGTCCAACCTTTAAAGCTTTTTATTTTCCTGTATAGCTCACTTAACGGTTAAAGATTTGAGATGGGCCACATAAGTGTGAAAAGCCTGGAAGGAAATAGTAGTATTCGCAAGCTTGGCGAAAGCGACATGGGAGGGACACAACGCCAGGGGACCGCACTCAGTCCTTTTGTCCTCCTGCCCTTCTGTGTCTCTGGAGCACCGGAAGACAACGTCCCCTGACCTCATTCCAAGAAAATCAATAACAACAACCAGTAGCCTTTGAGAAGGAAGGAAGAGGACATTGAGAGACACGACGGAGAAAAGGCGAGAGCGCCGCGGTCACTCTTTCAGACTTCCCAGTGGGACTTGGCGCCTGGGACGGACAAAAGCCCGGGCAGGAAGAGCTCAATCAGGGCGGGGGCGGGGGGCAGCCGCAGCCAAGGCAGGACTGTGTGGTAAGGGAAACCTTGGACAGGGGACCCTGCTTCTCTTTTCCCACAACCTTTGGGTCCCTTTCTGAAACAAAGCTGTTGCTCCGGGCCCGGCCTGAAGGACATGGGTGAGTCTGAAGCGCTCAGCAGAGAGCAATGAATCAAAGTTTTGCCCTTGTGACCGGGAGGCAGCGCTGGAAGCAATCGAGGTGGAGGGGACCAGAGACCTCCGTGCCAAACCCATTCCCAGGCTTTCCGACTCTCTAGGAACTGAGGGAGAGAGAATGCTTTGGCCGGTTTCCTGTGATTCAGCCGGCGGAGCCAGGGCCCCAGGGAGGACTCGCTCTGGGAAAACAAGCGCACAAGAGAAAAGGACAACGCGGAGGAAACAGCAGAGAGGGGACTCCAGAGGGATCCGCGCTAAGCTCACGGGCACGCTGCTTCAGTGCAGGAAGTGAGTGAAGCACAAACAGGATCCGAGCGAGGTCATTTGTTTTGGAGGAGAGAGGGAGGAGGGCGGCCAGCAGCGCTCCCAGAGCGGGACGTCCTGCGCGCGTGCGCGCTGCTGTGCTGCGGGGCCGCGCTCCCGGCCCGCCCCCCACTGCCGCCAGCCCTGCTCCCACAGCCCCGGCTAAGCTCTGCCAGGGTAATTAAAAAAACAATCTTCCTTCCCATTGCAAGATCAGCCTCTCGGTATCTTCCTGGGGAGCTGCCAGAGGGAAGTGGGGGTGGGGTGGTTAGAGAAAGTTTTTGAGAGAATTTCTGCATAGATGCTTAGTATATTTTTGCAAATTCTTAAATGTTTGCAGTAAGTTTGCTCTGTATGAAAATGCCAGACTCTGAACCCATTGGACTGAGTTTTTGGAGTAACTTCTTCAGTCCACTTCTACTTTATGAACTTAAAAAAAATTTTTTTTATTAAAGTATATAGCTGGCATACAACATAATTAATATTAGTTTCAGATGTACAACATAGTTAGTCAACAGACATCTGTCCAGCCTACGATGTGCTCAGCACACCAAGTGTAGTAACCATCTATCACTGTGCAGTGAGCAAACTCTTCCTGACCGCGTTCCCCTTTCCCTTCCTCGCCATCCTCCACAGCCCTCTCCTCCGGCAACTGTCAGTTTGTTCTTTGTTTCTACCAGTCTGTTTTTGTTTTGTTTTATTTGTTCGTTTGTTTTGATGTTTTAAAAAATCCCACCGATAAATGAAGCTATGTGGTTTTTGTCTTCTTCTGTCTGACTTATTTCACTTAGCATAATAACCCTCTAGGTCTATCCCTGTTGTCACAAATGACAGGATTTCAATCTTTTTTATTGCTGTGAATAGTCCATTGTATAGACCTTATGAACTTTAATAGTCACCTTTCTACATGATGCTATTTTGGCTGAAGAATGGATAGCAAAACTTTCTCATGAACTGTTTTGCTCACCACTGGCTTTTCTAGAGACAATTTTAGGAGCTTTAGGATATGAAAGAATGTTAGTGTGGCTTATCACATGGTATTTAGTGCCAAAAGTTGAGGTATTAGAAAGAAAGAAGAAAAATAATAGCATGGATCCAGAATCCCAAAAGGCATACAACACACAGTTTTTAAGGAATGGGGACTCTTTCATTCCTAGGTGATACTTCCTACTGTTATTTTATTTTATTTTATTTTATTCATTTTAGAGATGAGAGAGAGAGAGGAGAGAGAGACAGAGAGAGAGAAGGGGGGGAGGAGCTGGAAGCATCAACTCCCACATGCGCCTTGACCAGGCAAGCCCAGGGGTTCGAACCGGCAACCTCTGCATTTCCAGGTAGATGCTTTATCCACTGTGCCACCACAGGTCAGGCCTTCCTACTGTTTTTGACTTAACTCATTCTGTTCATGTTTTCCAGAGCCCCGATGTAAGCAGAATTCATTAGTCAAAAATCAGGGAGTATGGAAGAAGTCAAATGCATTGATTTAAAAAATAAAAATACCTTGTCTCTGGCCAGTTGACTCAGCGGTAGAGCATTGGCCCCTTATGTGAAGGTCCCGGGTTTGATTCCTGGCCAGGGCACACAGGAAAAGTGCTTCTCTACCCTTCCCCCTCTTCTTTCTCTCTATCTCTCTCTTCCCCTCCTGCAGCCAAGGCTCCTTTGGATAAAAGTGGGTCCGGGTGCTGAGGATGGCTCCATGGCCTCTGCCTCAGGCGCTAGAATGGCTCCAGTTGCAACTGAGCAACACCCCAGATGGGCAGAGCATTGCCCCCAAGTGGGCATGCTGGGTGGATTCCGGTTGGGCACATGCGGGAGTCTGTCTGCCTCCCTGCTTCTCACTTCAGAAAAAATAAAATGAAAAAATTAAAAAATAAAAATACCTTTATAAGGACCCTTTAAGTGGATAAAGCTGCTCTCATCTGGTAACTATTACGTTCTCTAAATCCTTCTGCTCCGTGAGGCTATGACAAGTCACAGCAGCCCAATTCAACTCAAGTGTCACTATGTGGCCCTAGAATGGGTGGTAGGAACACCTTTATATAGTGGGCTTGGGATGGGAGAACAATGGGAAAAGGCAGGTGGCCCAGTTAAACTGCAATTTTGTATTCCAGGTAATTTACGGGCTGCTTCTGGATCTAAATAAGATGGAACATAATGACTTCTCTACAGGCTCCCTGCACATTCCACAGAGAGGGCCCTACTTGGGCCAACCTGTCTTAACATTTTCCTCTACACTTTTTTTTTCCTCTCCATACTCTAACTTGATTTTTTTCCCCTGGAAACAATCACCTGGCAAGGATTAGTCTTAGATATCACTAGGGAGTCACTAGACATAGCTGGACTCTTAACACCAGTAGAAATGTGTCTTTTAAATGAAGTGTCCTGAGATGATTCATGGGGAAGTCAGTGAACTATTTGTGATAAAAGCCTTTCTTTCGTAGCTATCGGTGAGGGCAGTGCTTTTTCAAAGTGGTAGATGTTACCACTGGAATTTAAGACAATATACGTTTCTCATTTACAAAAGGGAAATAAATATAAATGTATATATACACACATAGCCGTTAAGACAGCTACAGAAGAAAGATGCAATTTTAATGTGTCAAATGTGACTGCATTTTTTTCTCCAGTGCAATAATACAATATTTCTCTTATTCTCCTGCAACTCTTCTATTTTTGACTCTGTGCTTAAAGCAGAAAGTAGTTTAGGAAGATTGCAACTATTACCCAGTGATTAATTCACAAACTATGTGAGTAATTCAGTGTTGTAATATTTAAGTGTAATAGTTGCAACAATAACAAATACCAGTGCTTGACTTCACTGGCATTTCATAATATGGACATTTAAGTTACCCACATTCAACCATTAGAGACAAGGGCTAATCATTGTGCCTTCTATCCTCTCAATGACAAATGGTCTGGACTGAGTCTCCAACAGGCGATTGACTCTCCATCTGGAGCTCAACCAACAGTGATATGTTTTACTGTTAGAGGAAAACGTAGCTTTGTTTGACTTACTTAGAGATTGTATGGTGGTCTCCAACATAGTGGCATCTCAGGGAATTTTAGGATCAATTTTGACTCTATGATTTCTATTATACATGTATAAGATGTGTTTTCACCTTGGTACAGATGATGTTCTGCGTCCTACTAACAGGAATTTAGTTCCAGCAGTACATACTTGCATGTACTGAAAGGAATTCCACTGGTATGAGGGCTCAATGAGTCCTGGGAGAGACAATTATTGCCTTGTATCAGAAGCCAAAGGCCAATCTCTGCATTTCCTGAGCATGGGGAAGATAATTTCTTTTAGATCATTCTCCACATACAGTATAGGAGTAATTCTGAGATTATTCAGGTCAAAAATATTCTTGTGACTGTTTTTGACTTAGTATTCCAGTTTCTAATTGTCAATGTAAGAAGCATTCAAATTTGTAGAGAATTTTTATTAGAGTTTATCTGAGCCAAATTGACAACATATGTTGGGGAGTAAGATCTCAGATGCTTCCAAGATGAACTATTTTGCAGCTTTCTTTATGCATTTGGAATTAAGGAGGCAACATAAGGAAAATTACATGGAGGTGGGAAAAAGTAAGGTGGGGTTAGATTACAGGATACTTAACAAGATTATGTATGTGCTCTCTCGAGGGTGGTTATTTCGAAGGTGTGTTAACCTAGATGAACAGAAACAATGAACAGGGCTTGCTTAAGGCAGAGAAAAGCCTTTTAGTAAAGAAGTTACATGCTTGGGGTGTCACAACCCACCATGACCAGCCCAGTTAGGAATTTTTGATCAGATCACCCTGTGAGGTTACTTTCCACAGAACCTCATTTTTTCTCCACATAACCTATTCCAAAGATGCACTGAGAAATATGAAGAGATGTATGCACAAGGTTATTTTATTTTATTCTTTTTTTAGTGACAGAGAGAGACGGAGAGAGGGACAGATAGGGACAGACAGGCAGGAAGGGAGAGAGACGAAAAGTATCAATTCTTTGTTGTGGTACCTTAGTTGTTCGTTCATTGATTGCTTTCTCATACGTGCTTTGATGGGAGGGAGGGGCTACAGCAGAATGAGTGACCTGTTGCTCAATCCAGCAACCTTTGGGTTCAAGCCAGCGACTATGGGGTCATGTCTATGATCCCACACTCAAGCCAGCAACCTTGTGCTCAAGCTGATGAGCCTGTACTCTAGCCAGATGAGCCTGTGCTCAAGCTGGCAACCTTAAGATTTTGACCTGGTCCTCTGCATCCCATTCTTACTCTCTATCCACTGTGCCACTGCCTGGTCAGGCTGCACAAGGCTATTAATTGGAGCATTATTTTTTTTTATTAGAAATAGTTTAATGTCAGCCAAAAGGAGATCAACTATGATTACATCTATACAATGGAATATTATATAGCTGTAAAAAGATGTGAAAAGTAGTATCTCTGTATACTCCTATGAAATTTCCAGGATATATTGTTAATGAATTAAATTTTATGATATGATCACTAAAACAAACAAAATAAAAAATTGAACGTAACTGTGTATTGAGTTGATGGTACATATTTTAAATGACTTTAAAACATGGGAACTGAGTATAGATCCCAAGTGGGGTATATCCTTAGAACAAAAGAAGTGCAAAAAAGGGAAAAAAAATCTTAAAATCTTTTCAGTAATTATATTGTAGCTATTGTTATTCTGAGACTTTGTATATGTTTTGTAGGGTTGAAACAAACAAGTAATTATGTAGGTGTTGTTGGGAACCAGGGTTTTCCATGTAAAAGGAGACGTGGATGTCAAATAGACAAGACCAAATAAGACTCCTGAAGTCCTGAGCTAGAATTTGCATTGGAAACTAATATAAACTTGTGATGCTTTCTATCTATCTATCTATCTATCTATCTATCTATCTATCTATCTATCATCTTTCTTTATCCATCTATCTCTAAACTCCCAGTTTTGTCCCCTAAAGAGGCCTAGAAACAATAAGCAACCCATTAGGAATGAGCATTCCTAACACACAGATCTGAATTTCTTAAGAACTGGGTTTTTTTATAGAAATGCCTGGATCTAGGTCTGTGTCAAGAAATACTCAGAATGAACCCTAAATGTCCAGTCATACCTGAAAACTACTATGATCGTGCCAAGAGGAATCAGGAACCTGGCTTGCAGGGGCTTCCATTTGACTATCAATGAAAATAGTTAACTACAGTTAATTGAAGCACATCAACTACATTTAAACCTAGGAGTGTACAAGGAGTATCAAGGAAAAAGTTCCCTGGGAAGTGCTGAGTGTGCTGACAAATTCCACGGAAAGTAAAGGATAGCCCAGGTGGTTAAGGGCAACAGTGTGAGCATATCAATGAAGGCCAGCAGGCAGCAAAGTAAGGGTCCAGGACTGGCATTGGCACCCCTGCAGCGTCCAGGAGAGCAGGCGTGCCATGCTGGGACTTGGCCAGTGCACAGGAGGCCAAACAGGTCACTGTGGGGTTGGGGTGCAAGGACCGATGGAGACGGGAAGCCACAGATAGCTCTCCATTACGTTCACCTTCACGTTATTTTGTTCCTGATGCTGCCACCAGGGGAATTATACTTACAAACATTAACATCAAGACAATTGAAGTCAGTTACCCTGAGAATCTCACATTCCTGTAGAAAAATCTAAACACTGAATTTCATCATTAAGTTCAATTGATTTTTGGGTTTTTTGCTTTTCTGTTTTTTTTTTGGTTTTTTTTTTTAGAAACCAAAAGGTTTTTTGGCTCTTTTATTTCTGCTCTTTTTATTTGCCTGAAAAGTAGGCTTCTCTGCAGCCATCTTGCTGGGTCCCTCTCTGAGAAAGGGCTTTCCCTCTCCACTGACACACTCCCAGTCTGCCAATGACTCCCGTCCACGTCCACGCCTGCTCTTCCAGAGCTGAGCGACTCAGCTCAGTTTGGCTTTACATTGTAGATACTATCTGTCCTTCTGTGGGGGGTCTGTTTGAGCAGAGACTAGGTTCAGCTTGTGGTCCACAAGGCCTGATGTTTTTCCTGACTGAGGTGTTATGATTGAATTTATATGTTTTTATGACTACAGGCCTGTTTCCTGGTTTTTCAGATTCAAAGAAACTATTTGAAATAATAAACTTCCTTCTTCCTTGTGATTGAATGTACGGTAGTAATAAAAAAAATAAAGAACAGCTGTGCAGAGAGGTAGTCATGACTGTATTTTCTAGTCAACTCAGAATAACAACAAAAGACTGAAATGCAGGAAAATTAAAATCTTTGGAGTAAACATTCTGGTCAGCTTGACTCTGACCCTTGCGGTGTCCGTGGTGTATTGCACCTGGGAGAGAGCAGTGGTCCACAGCGTTCAAACCTGGAAAGCCAGGAGCCGGGAGAAGCAATTGGTAGAATTTCCTCTTCACTAACTGGTCTCATTTTTGATAAATCTGAAACCCGCCATCTCTCTCTTTTCTTTCTTTCTCCAGGTATACCCCTGTATACCCCTCCTGATTCCTTAATGAAATAAACTCTTCAGTAGAAAGCCTCTAAACTCACCTCAGATCAAAAGTAGGGGGGGAGTTGAATACTGATTTAAGGAAAGTGTATAGATTCCTTATCTTATGTAAGAAGATGTGAAGTACATAAAAACAAAACTTTTATTATTTGATATAAATACTCAATTTGACTTGTATCTAGTGGTGTGCTTTATTATACTGGTACCTGAGTCTTGAAACAAGGTTCTGCAACGCCATTCTGGCTTGCCTGTTTGATTCTGTGAAAGGCGTTTGGGGACTGAAATTCTGGCTCACTTTCCCACTAAATGCACATGGTTATACATGATTTTCTGAAATTGAGCAGGGCCTGTTTCTGATGTCTGCAAATGGTTTGTATTTACACAAGGGCTGAGGAGATTGCTGGAATGGTTGTGCCTTGGGAAAGTTTTATGAGGACGATGATTTATAAGAAGTGTTTGATGTGGGAAAAGGACAGCCAGGTGGAGAGGCCAGTGGTGGTGGTGGCAGGGGCAGGTGTGGAGGGTTGCAGAGGGCTTGGCTTTGCAAGAAGAGGTGCCAAGTGACAGGGAGGAGTGGGCAGAATTTCATGGCTAGGTCAGCCATCTAGTCTATGCAGTTAGGCAAAGGGATGCCATAGAAGTGGCAGTTGTTTACTAACCCCTAACTCATGATTAAGAGCTCTAATTTAAAGCTGTGGGAAATTAGCAACTTGAATCTGGGCAATAATTGAGTGGTAGCTGTTGGTAAGTTCCAGAAGGAGGAATGATGTCATTTAAAAAGACATAAGATGGCCCTGGCCGGTTGGCTCGGCGGTAAAGCGTCGGCCTGGCGTGTAGGGGATCCGGGTTCGATTCCCGGCCAGGGCACATAGGAGAAGCGCCCATTTGCTTCTCCACCCCCCCTTCCTCTCTGTCTCTCTTTTCCCCTCCCGCAGCCAAGGCTCCATTGGAGCAAAGATGGCCCGGGTGCTGGGGATGGCTCCTTGGCCTCTGCCCCAGGTGCTAGAGTGGCTCTGGTCGCAACAGAGCGACGCCCCGGAGGGGCAGAGCATCACTCAGTGGTGGGCAGAGCGTCGCCCCTGGTGGGCGTGCGGGGTGGATCCCGGTTGGTCGCATGCGGGAGTCTGTCTGACTGTCTCTCCCCATTTCCAGCTTCAGAAAAATACAAAAAAAAAAAAAAGACATAAGAAAGAAAGTTCTTGGCCTTAGCCAGGGGCTCAGTGGATAGGGCGTCGGCCCAGTGTATGGGTGTCCCAGGTTCAATTCCCAGTCAGGGCACACAGGAAAAGCAACCATCTGTTCAGTCTCCCCCTTCTCTCCCTCTTCCACTCCTGCAGCCAGTGGCTCGATTTGGCCTTGGGCACTGAGGATAGCTCAGTTGGTACAAGCGCATCAGCCTCAGGTGCTAAAAATAGCTCAGTTGATTTGAGCATTGGCCCTAGATGGGAGTTGCCAGGTGGATCCCAGTCGGGGCACATGTGGGAGTCTGCTTCATTATCTCCCCTCTTCTCACCTAAAAAAAGAAAAGAAAGAAAGAATATTCTTGATGTCTATAAGCGAATCTGGAAAGAAGGAGTTTAGACAAGATTAAGGCATCTACAGTGGGGGTCAAAGAGCCATGACTGGAGTCAGGTAGGTAGCAAGGGAAGGGTTAAAAATATTGCATGTGGGGAAAAGAATTACCGTGAGAGAGCAACTGCGGGGTTAGAGATGAGACAGAGAAATTATTTGGTTCAAGGGAAGCCCAAGAAAACAAATCAGGAAAACAGGAGGAAAGTAACGCCACCAACAACAGTGGAGGAAAGGACAAGTGGTTGCTGCAGTAAGAAGGATGGTCTCTGTGTGAGCAATGTGACGTGTAACAACTTTTTGAGAAGTAAAAGTCAGCAGAAAGTTGTGGTGCATAAAACATTTTGTTGATGTCTAAAGACCATGTTTAAATTTCATGTGGATTATATAAAAGACTTCTCAGAAGGGTGTTTGTTTGGGTGTTTACCTTACTGACAGCAGTTTGGCTCACAAACGTGGCTGTTAGCAGCTGCTGGTTTCTCTCAGAGAAGCAGTCCCTTGGCCCTGAGAAGCCACAATTGGAGAATTGCAAGGACTTAAATGTGAGGTCACAAGGGGAAAAAAGTAGATGGAATTGGGAAAGCAGGGAGATTAAAACCGAGTGAGTGTATGTAGGAGAAAGGACAGCAGGTTAAAGTGGAGGAGGCCATATGAATGCGATCACAGCCTAGAAGGGAATTATGTAAAGAATGACCAGAAATCCCATGTGCTAGAAAATATTAATTACGAGACTGCCTCATTGGGAATAACTAAACAACATGGGCTAAATTCCCATGGATTTTACACTTAACAGTGTTAGGATATTTACTGTATAGCTAGATTACTGAGGGTCATAAAACAGCCAGTGATTACTTTGCTCCAGAAATTGCGAAGAAAAAAGAAAATAAGCCTTTGAGTGAACAGAGCCTTAAGTGGAGAAGGATAAAGAGTGTTCTGGCTAAGATGTAAATTCTGAAAACTGCCTGTGTCAATCAGGGGTTAGCCAGAGAATGTGTGCTTGCACGTTTCTGGGGCTGTCTAAGCAAGTCCCAAGGGCCACAAGCTGGACAGATAGTGAGGAAGGGAACTAGCCACCCGGAAGTCCATCAGCTTGAGCTTGAGCTGAAGCCAGGGGTCTCTGAGCCTTGGGGAGGGCTTAGCCACTCTTTCAAGGGCTTCCACTTGACCAAGTCAGACCCAACCAGAAGACTGTCCCTTTTTTGATTAACTCAGAATAAACAGATCTGGAACTTTGTCTGTATAACCCTTTCATAGCTGCACCTAGGTTGGCATTTAATTGAATAATTGGGAGATGGTGTGTGTATACTACAAAGTGGCCACTGTCCCCTTCCACCCACAGCTCTCATGAGAGACTATCCTTGTTGGTACACCCTCTCCAGAAATGTACTAGAAAGGTGTTGCTGAGAATATAGTTCAGATGAACTATGCAGACAGATTACAAAGTCGTCATACTGCCATTCCAAGACAATTTTTCAGGTAGAGAACGCTATTCTGAAAACGCTGAGAGTTAGAAATACAAGTTACATTCCCTCTGATTTTAATAGTCATGAGCAGTGGTGGAATTCAAGTAATTTAACAACCGGTTTTCTGCCCTAATGACTGTTTTAAGTATAAAAAAAGGATATACCGAAAGGTAGTTCATTATTTCAGGCATTTAATTCTTAAATAAGAACAATAAAAGAAGTACACAAAAATAGATTATAAAGAAGAGTTTTAATATTAATGAAAAAAATATTAAATAGTACCTGACAAAAAAACAATAAAACTGTTAAGATATTTCCATATTGCTTTTTTTTATTTTTTATTTTTTTTTATAGAGACAGAGAGAGAGAGTCAGAGAGAGGGATACACAGGGACAGACAGACAGGAACGGAGAGAGATGAGAAGCATCAATCATTAGTTTTTCGTTGCGCATTGCGACACGTTAGTTGTTCATTGACTGCTTTCTCATATGTGCCTTGACCGCAGGCCTTCAGCAGACTGAGTAACCCCTTGCTCTAGCCAGAGACCTTGGGTCCAAGCTGGTGAACTTTTGCTCAAGCCAGATGAGCCCATGCTCAGGCTGGTGACCTCGGGGTCTCGAACCTGGGTCCTCGGCATCCCAGTCCGACGCTCTATCCACTGTGCCACTGCCTGGTCAGGCCATATTGCTTCTTGATTGGCATCCTCATTTGCAATTTTTTTTTACCTTTGGATGGAATGAACATTACTACAGGCGCTTAGAGTATACTGTTGCACAGATGAACATTAAAAAAGAGTAAGGAATGTAAATTTGTAATTTCCACATTGAGTGGCTGCCCAGGTGCCCATCTTAGAGAGAAATCTGATTCTTTCTAGTGCCATTAAAACAACCAGTTCACTAAACTCAACAAAAAATTTAGATATCGGCTCTGCCAAACTGGTGCGAATCGGCTGAATCTCGCCATTGGTCATGAAGCTTAACTTCTTCCATGTAGTATTGCAGACCTTTATCGATGTTAAATGAGAATGTCTTATTTTAAAAAAATTAACATTTTTATACATTTCTTTTATATTTAATAATATGTACACTCAATTTAATAAAGTAGAATAAATAGTTATGATTCAAATAAGGAATATTCATATTTAGGGCCAAACTTAAAATCAGGACACTAGATTTTCCAAGAAGAAGTCAAAAGGTTTCTGTTTTCTTTCATGGCTTGGCTTCTAATTAAGTCTAGTCAGTTGACCAAATCATTTGCCCCAAGGCCTGACCTGTGGTGGTGCAGTGGATAAAGCATCGACCTGGAACACCTTATATAAGGTTGCTGGTTTGAATTCCTGGGCTTGCTTGGTTAAGGCACATACAGGAAGCAACTACTATAAGTAGATGCTTCCCACTTCTCCCCTCTTTTTCTCACTCTCCCCTACATGTTCTCTTCCCCCCTCTCCAAAAATCAATAAAAAAAATTTTATTTGCCCCAAAACTCATATCTGAGTTTTCTCATGGATAATATGAGGTGGCTGGCTAGATGTATTACAAGGTCTCTCTCAAGATCTAGAAATCTATTGGCAACATGCATAAGACAAATTGTAAGTTATTTCCTAAAAACTGTCTACCTGAATTATTGACTAAACTACTTATATAAAAATCAATACAAATAATCCAATATGCTTGCTATGTTCTAGAATACTGTACATCACAAATCAGATCATTGCTCCCCAGTCGGACTTGAAGAATATTTAGTCTGTTGTAGTCAAATTTGGGGCTGGCTCTTCCCTGATTTGCTTCAGAATCTCAGCAATATAAACTAGTCAGCATTGTTTCCGTAGAGAGAGTGAAGATTCCTGGAGGAAACTTCACAGCTGATATTTTTGTTACCATGAATCAATTTTTCTTTCCCCTCTAGGAGTGTGTCTACCCATCAAGGGGTTTGGTCATCATTGTTTCTGGGACAAGCTCCCAACACAGTCCTGGGTGAGAACAATTCAAATATCAGAGTATTCTGAGAGAAAATTTATCAAACTGTTGTCTCCACATTTGATGGGAAAGAATATGAGTGAGACCAAAAATAGTGGCAATTTCTTCCTTTTCAAACTCAGCTTATTTTTTTTTTATAAAGAAAATGAAAGTAAGATACCAAGTCAGGCAACATATTAAGGAATCTCAGAAGACTAGACAATGCAAATGAGGAGGTACATAGCATAAGATTGCTGAAAGAAAAGAGAGAAGAACGAGAAAGAGAAAGAGGAGGGGAGGCGGTTAGGACTGTGTCTGACGGAGTAGACACCTATGACTCTCGCTAGGTTGCTACCCTCAAGTGGACTAGACTATTTGTAAGAGTTGAAAATATGATAAGCAGTCCTTAACTTACATTTTTCTAGAGTAAGTCATTCATGCAACAAATATTTATTGAGCCTTCACTGTATAGGAGGCGTGTGGCACTCACAGGATCTAAGGAAACAGCTGGGCACCAGTGAGGACCCTCTTACCATGTCTTTCCTCAGGTCTGGGCATGACCTAAGTAGAAACAGATATTTGAAATGTGAGATATTTTGGACTCCTCGGGTAAAATCAAAAGATTAAAGGAAAGTATAAAAATTTTATTTCTCTGATGCTTCTATGTTTTTATTTTCATAGAAAGAGATTATGACATCTCTATTTGGACATGATATGGCATGTTTGAAATTATGCTTGTCCAAAAAAAGAAAGAATCTTCATGTAGATACCAAATGAACAGACATCCAGTGATGATGTGATTGTTTTTTTACCCCAGTGTCAAAATTTGGCAATTGATAATTTCCCTTTGACTTTCAGAAATAGAATTTGTTTAAAAGTTTATAATTGTTTTTAGAACAGACTCTGTCTTTTAAGTATATAGATTTAAATATTTACAGAAGAAATAATGTGATATCTGGAATTTTTTTCAAAATCACCTAGGGGAGAGAAAATGCATATAGGATATAGATGAAACAGTACTTGCTAAAGACTGATCCTTATGAAAACTGATAGGCACATGCCATTTCTTATACTATTCTACTTTATGTATGTTTGAAAATGTAGTAAAACACTTTTTGAACTATCATATATTGCATAATAAATAGTACATTACACGACTTTGAATGCTTAGAATCAGAATGACAGATAAGTTTAATCTACAGACCAAGAACATTCCCTGCCACAGTGATCCGTCCCTCAACAGTATTTTCAACCCTCTGAATAAATATGCCAGTGCTATTTTAAGAATCAAATTGATGGCCTTTATAACAGTATTTCATATGCAGTAGCCTTGAGGGTTTTCAGGGTATAAATATATAGACTTGAAAAAAAATTAAATAGCTCAGAAAAAAGAAAAAAAGACAGAAAGAAAAGAAAAACCTGTAACATTTTCAGCTGTTTAACTAATTTGGGAAGAAAATAAACAAAAGTGTTTCATGAGCCAAATTGAACATTTGGTGTCCATGAAAAATGAAAACACTCAGTAAATTGTGATCGTAGATACAAGACAAACAATATTACTTTCCAAATGGAAAATTGGGACTGTGAGTTGTCACAGTACATGTTTCTAAGTGCTTACTTGGTGCAGTCCCAGACCATATGTTTAATAAAAGTATTTATGTCAAGTGTTTCCATAAACACTGAGTGTATGAAGGACTTTGGCTTATGAGACAGTATCTACACAATAACACATACCTGAATGGGAAATTTAAATTATAATCAATTTGGATGTTTTGGAACATTTGGACTTGGGGTACTTTGCAGTACTTCTTGTATTTGTAATTATTGGTTACTTACTGTGATCAGGGACCTGTTTTGGAAGCTGGGAAAACCAGAAACAAAATAAGCAGAGCTCCTGCCCTTGTGGAGCTTATATTCTAATAGAAAAAGTTAGAGACTTTAAATGTTGAGGGACAAAATAAAGCAGGAACGGGCACCAGAGCGAGCGCAGGAGTCGGGGGGAGGACGTTGCCATTTGTTAGAAGGGTGAGTACTCAGAAAGGGCTCGGTGAAGAAGACCCGGATGAGGAGGCAAATCACAGACATCTCGGGAGGGGGAGGATTCCAGGAGGAGAATACAGTACACTGGACCCGAGGCAGAGGCGCACCTGGGGTGCTGGAGAAACACCGAGGAGGCCAGCGTGTGTGCCTAGAGGTGAGCACGGGGAAGGGGTGAGGATGAGGAGGGGCTGTGCATTGACAGGGCAGAGATCTGACTAGATGTCTCCATTTCTGGGGAAGCTCTGCAGCAAAGACCGCGCCTGCGAGGAGTCCTGGGTTAGCTGAAAATGGTGCAGCTCTTGTGTCATTGCCCTAGTCACTGGCGGGGCGCTGAGCAAGCCTGACCTCTCCCGAGAGCTGACTGACCGCTGGTGAACTCCGCCCCTGCCCCCCCCTCCTTGGGAGGCTGACAGTGCCAACCACCCCCGACCCCCCAGCGGGCAGCTGGGGCTTTCTCCAGCAGGTGGGCAACTCACATACTTTCAGACACAGACAGAACCTCATTTCTGCAAACAAAATGTCCAAACTCAGTTTATACTTACCCCTGCCTGACCTGTGGTGGCGCAGTGGATAAAGCATTGACCTGAAACTCCGAAGTTCAAAACCCTGGGCTTGCCTGGTCAAGGCTCATATGAGAGTGGATGCTTCCTGCTCCTCCCCCTTTCTCTCTCTCTTCTCTAAAATGATAAATAAATTTTAAAAATAAATAAATAAAGCTTTGCCCCTACTTTGGTGAAGGCCTGTGTTGAGCCTAGAAGCGTGAATGGGAGGAGCTGAGAAGCATGGCCAGCTTTTCTCTCCATTGCTCACCTCCTTTTGCACTTAACAGGTCTAGCCCAGGAGAAGAAGGGATCAGAAGAAAGAAGGGTCCACCGGTGTGGAGTTGGGGCACTCTGGGCCCAGTGAATGTGCATAGCTCACTGTCTTGGAGACGGGGCCAGGACCAGGGTGAGGACAGCGAGGCACTCGTCTCAAGCACAAAATTTAAAGGGATGCCAGAAACCTCAATAATCAAGATATTTTAATAGAATATTTTATATCTATAAATATTTTTATAACATTATATATATGATAGAAATATTTATATATATGCAAACTGTTAGAAATTAGTGAGTCTGGTAAAGAAAATGTGGGAATTCCTTGTACTAGTCTTACAACTTTTCAATCAGTTTTAAATTATCTCAGAATAGAAAGCTTAAAAGGAAGTCTGAAATGATTAAAGTGTCCTCTGTAAATTAAATGTCAAAATGTAAAATGCATCAAAACTATGTTCCAAAGATAGCTTTTTTCCTGCTTCTACCAGAAAAATTGTGTTTGAGCCCCTATCTCAGAAAGCCTATGACATCGGCAGAGCAAAGCAAGGCACAGACCCCTGCAGGTAGCATGTGAGCAAGGTGGCCTGGGACCCTCCTCTTAGATTGGCAGGTCATTGCCCCAAAGAAACAGCTTGCTGGTGGGAAGACTGTTGTCTTGTGACTCAGCCCTGATTTGAGATTCTACCTCCAGCTCTAATAAGTCATTTGTCCCCTGAGTTACTTCACCTGTGAGCCTTCTTTCCCATTCTGGTAGAGCAGGGGTTGGGAACTTTTTGGCTGAGAGAGCCACGGAAGCCACATATTTTAAAATGTAATTCCATGAGAGCCATACAATGACCTGTGTACCTTACGCATTATCCAATAAAAATTTGGTGTTGTCCCGGAGGACAGTTGTGATTGGCTCCAGCCACCCGTAACCATGAACATGAGCAGTAGGAAATGAATGGATTGTAATACATGAGAATGTTTTATATTTTTAACATTATTATTATTTTTTTTATTAAAGATTTGTCTGCGAGCCAGATGCAGCCATCAAAACAGCCACATTTGGCTCGCGAGCCATAGGTTCCCGACCCCTGTGGTAGAGTGACAGTGTAATCTTGTTTCCAGGACCATTGAGTTCATCCTAGTCAGTGTCCTCTTGGCTTGTCTTGACCTGTGTCGGGGCCTCAGTTTCCTCAAGGAGGTCCTCTGTGAGTTCTAGGCTGCCAACTGTGGGAAGAGGGACCATAACCAGGTAGAGAAGCCATGTGGCTGGAGAAACTAGCCAGTTCCTTTCAAGTGGAAAAGGAACCTAATCACCGTGATGGTCTCAGGAACAACTGTCTTGGCTTCAGGGCACTGAAATAATCAAATGCTCACATGCAGAACAAAGCAAGTGGTGAGGCAAGCTGGCTGGCTCACAGCATAGACCCCATTCCTCCTCCACCCTGCCGGGTACCCTCTCCCTCCTTCACCCACTCCCACTCTTTCTCACTTTGCCTGCCTCAGATCTCTCACTCAGAGGCTGATTAGCCCTGGTCTAGGGGTGTTCCTCCCTGAAGAAATCCAACTCAAAACTGGTGCTGCTCATTGCTTTCTCTTCCTTTTCTTCCCTCTTTTTTTTTTTTTTTTAAGATTTTTTTTTTTTTTTTTTATGAAGCTGGAAATGGGGAAGCAGTCAGACAGACTCCCGCATGCGCCTCACCGGGATCCACCTGGCACGCCCACCAGGGGCAACGTTCTGCCCACCAGGGGGCGATGATCTGCCCCTCC
Source organism: Saccopteryx bilineata (assembly GCF_036850765.1). NCBI lineage: Eukaryota > Metazoa > Chordata > Mammalia > Chiroptera > Emballonuridae > Saccopteryx > Saccopteryx bilineata. Next base: position 10,707,463 of record NC_089501.1, on the reverse strand, counting down.
GGGGCGTCGCTCTGCCGCAACCAGAGCCACTCTAGCGCCCAGGCCGTCTTTGCTCCAATGGAGCCTTGGCTGCGGGAGGGGAAGAGAGAGACAGAGAGGAAGGGGGGCGTGGAGAAGCAAATGGGCACTTCTCCTATGTGCCCTGGCCGGGAATCAAACCCGGGTCCCCCGCACGCCAGGCCGACGCTCTACCGCTGAGCCAACTGGCCAGGGCCCTTTTCTTTCCTCTTTATAACTATCTCCCTCCCAGTGTAGCCTCACCTGTCTCAGGAAGATGCAGCTGCCATTCCAGCTACAAATGTCTGTAGAAAACTTGTCCTAAATGACCTGCTCTTCTGCTAAAGAGGAGTTATACTCTGCTTGCTCCATTCTGGGCTAGACCACTCTCAATGGGCAACACTTGGAGTTTCTAAAGGGTAAGGGTGGCTCTGGCTCATTGGCTAAGTGGCAGAGCATCAACCCCATGTGTAGAAGTCCCAGGTTCAATTCCTAGTCAGGGTACACAGGAGAAGTGACTGCCTGCTCCTCCCCCTCCCCCTTCTTTGTCTCTCTCTCTTCCCCTCCTGCAACCATGGCTTGATTGATTCCCGCACATTGGCCCTGGGTGCTGAGAATGGCTCCGTAGAGCTGGAGCCTCTGTCTCAGGTGCTAAAAACAGCTCAATTGTGAGTGTCTGCCCTAGATGATCAGATCATCAGCCCCAGACAGGGGTTACCCAGTGGATCCCAGTCTGGGTGCATACAGGAATCTGTCTGTCTATCTCCCCTCCTCTCATTTAAATAAATAAATAAATAAATAAATAAATAAATAAATAATACAGGGCAAGGGAAGTAGCCTTTGCTGCCAAAGTAGGAACTTAAATTCTTGATGGGGAAATATATATATACCATACAGAGGATTTTTAGGGCAGTGGAACTATTCTGATACTATAATGGTAGATATGTGTCATTATACATTTGCTCAAACTCATAGACTGTACAACACTAAGAGTGAACCGTCATGTAAACTATGGACTTTGGGTAATTATTACATGTCAATGTAGGCTCGTCAGTTACAAGAAATGTGCCCCTCTAATAGGAGAGACTGGGCCTGTGTGGGGGCAACGGTAGATCTCTATACCTTCCTTTCAATATTACTGTGAACCTAATACTGCTCTAAAAATTGTCTTCAAAAAAAGAAGAAAAAAATAAAAGTGTGCTATATATAGAAAAGTAGTAAATTTATAGCAGAGAAGTCCTGGAGATAAACAGAATGGAAAGAAACTACTATAACCTGCAGATGTGCTGTTCTCCATTTTCACTTAGAAGCCTCCTCTTCTTACCTGAAGTCTAGGCCACCTGCCTTTACAGCCGATGTTGTCCCCAGGCCTCCCTGTAGTCCTCTCTAACACTTTACTTCTTGTCCTCTCATCAATCAAAGTTTTTATCTGCATTCACTTCAAAATGCAGATATCCCCATATTTCTTGAATTTGCCAGTTCCAAAGATGGGTTCTCACTTCAGCCGTTGTACACATCACTGCTCCCCATGATTTTATAGCCAAGATCTCCAAACCCAAATGTCTTTGTCCCCAGCTACTTGTCCCCCTCAAAACACACACTTACACACACACACACACACACACACACACACACACACCCCAACACCCTATACCACAGGGGATGATTTGGTCTCTGACTTTTCTGATGAATTTCAAGCCATCCTTCAGCTCCTCTTCACACCTGTACATTTTTAGTGTCCTTATCCATTTCCTCTTCTTCTATTTCTGGGTAAAAGATAAAAGATGAAGTGTAATTAGGTCTTCTCATCACCCTTTTAAAAGATAAACCCATTCATTCTCTTTGTATTCCCCCACACACAGGGGTTGGGAACCTATGGTTTGCGAGCCAGATGTGGCTCTTTTGATGGCTGCATCTGGCTCACAGACAAATCTTTAATAAAAAAATAATAACATTGAAAATATAAAACATTCTCATGTATTACAATCTATTCATTTCCTACTGCTCCTGTTCATGGTTACAGGTGGCTGGAGCCAATCACAACTGTCCTCCGGGACAACACCAAATTTTTATTGGATAATGCGTAAGGTACACGGGTCTTTGTATGGCTCTCACGGAATTACATTTTAAAATATGTGGCGTTCATGGCTTTCTCAGCCAAAAAGGTTCCCGGCCCCTCCCCCACAACTTCTTCAAGATCTGGTTTTAGGCCCTGGCCGGTTGGTTCAGTGGTAGAGCGTCGGTCTGGTGTGCAGAAGTCCCGGGTTCGATTCCCAGCCAGGGCACACAGGAGAAGCGCCCATCTGCTTCTCCACCCTCCCCCTCTCCTTCCTCTCTGTCTCTCTCTTCCCCTCCCACAGCCGAGGCTCCACTGGAGCAAAGATGGCCCGGGCGCTGGGGATGGCTCCTCGGCCTCTGCCCCAGGCGCTAGAGTGGCTCTGGTCGCAACAGAACATCTCCCCCTGGTGGGCAGAGCATCGCCCCTGGTGGGCGTGCCTGGTGGATCCCGGTCGGCCACATGTGGGAGTCTGTCTGACTGTCTCTCCCCGTTTCCAGCTTCAGAAAAAGAAAAGAAAAGAAAAAAAAGATCTGGTTTTATTTTTTTTAATCTTTCTCTTGGCATCTTCACTTTTTCATTCTCTGCTCATTCCTTTCCTTGCATCTTTAGATAGGATGGAAATTCTTTTCTCCTTCAACACAATGATAACATTCCTGCGACCACACTGCCCCCTCAAACACCTGTCTCTTTCCTCTTGTCAGCGCCCAGCTTCCTGCGAGAACAGCTTGTGTTCACCGCCCAGCACTCACCGCTGCCTTTCCAACCACGTCTCTGCCTTCAAGCGTTTGGGTTTCTCCTAACAGCTGGGCTAATTTGATCTGGGTATTCAGTGGATTCTTGCTTTCCTTAAACCAAAAGTTTTCTGCCAAATTCCCTTCTCATTTTACACTCTCCTTCTTGATAATTGCATCCTTTCCTTAAGGCTTCTAACATTATCTCTGTTTGTATCATCACAGATCCATCCCCAGATTCTCTTCATAGCACACAGGCATGACTCACAAACAACCAAAATGTAGTAATGTATGAAATTCCTGAATTGAAGGTGGAAACAGATGGTCCGAGATGACAGATGGTAAGTGTGACTAAGGCCCTCAGGGCAACAGGGGTGTGGTGGGGTCCTGACCACCCTCCTGCCCCATCTTGGCCCCTCAATGCCTCCTGTTCCCCGCCAGCCACTTAGGCTGTGCTTTCATTCTCTCTCCCCATCCACATCATCTTTATCTCCCTTCTGTCACTTTCTCCCACATTCAGGGTTTAAAAACTGCCTTCAGATCTCTCTTTTGCACCCTTCTCAATCTTCTCAGCCTTATCCTCAGCCCTTTAACAACCTTCTCTTCCACACTACTCGGACTAATTCCAGGGCAGTGCAGGGAAACCTGGTGGGACCAGGTGGGGCGGTCGTGGGAAACGGCCCTCGCTGCGAAGGCAAACTGAAGCGCCTGTGGGAGAGGGATGGTCGCAGGTGAACTGCTGACCCGAAGGATGGGAGTTGGTGAATAAATACTTTCTATTTGCCTTTCTTTAAAAAAAATTATTTTATTTTATTTTATTGGATGTACATAGATTCTAGTGTCCCCCTGAATACCTCCCCCCTACCCTGTGTTCCCACCACATCCCCCTTGCCCTCTTCCCGGCAACGCCGGCCCCCTGTTTTGCTTTTCTGCTGTCACTCCATCCTCTCATCCCCTTTCCCTCTGTCCACTTTCCCTCCCGACCCTTTCATCTCACCTCTGTCTATATTCTGTTCCTCATTTCATATTGTTTATTGGATTACTCAAATGAGTGAGGTCCTACAATATTTTCTTTCTCTGCCTGGCTTATTTCACTAAACATAATAGTTTCCAGGTCCATCCATGTTGTCGCAAAAAGTAAGATTACCTTCTTTTTCATGGCCCCATAGTATTCCATTGTGTATATGTACCATTGCTTTTTAATCCACTCGTCCACTGATGGACACTTGGACTGTTTCCAGGTCTTGGCTATTGTGAACAATGCTGCCATAAATATGGGGTGCATTTCTCCTTTTGAATCATTGGTGTGGTGTTCTTGGGATATATTCCTAAAAGTGGGATGGCTGAGTCAAAAGACAGTTCTATTTTTAATTTAAAAAAATTTTTTTTTTTACAGAGACAGAGAGAGTCAGACAGGAACAGAGAGAGACGAGAAACATCAATCATCAGTTTTTCATTGTGACACCTTAATTGTTCATTGATTGCTTTCTCATATGTGCCTTGACCATGGACCTTCAGCAGACCGAGTAACCCCTTGCTTGAGCCAACGACAGTGAGTCCAAGCTGGTGAGCTTTGCTCAAACCAGATGAGCCCGCGCTCAAACTGGCGACTTCGGGGTCTCGAACCTGGGTCCTCGGCATCCCAGTCCGACGCTCTATCCATTGTGCCACCGTCTGGTCAGGCCATTTTTAATTTTTTAAGGAATCTCCATACTGTTTTCCACAGTGGCTGCACCAGTCTGCATTCTCACCAGCAGTGCAGGAAGGTTCCCTTTTCTCCATATCCTCACCAGCACTTATTATGTGCTGTTTTGTTAATGAGCGCCATTCTGACTGGTGTGAGGTGATATCTCATTGTGGTTTTAATTTGCAATTCTCTAATGATTAGTGATGTTAAACATTTTTTTTCATCTGCCTATTGGCCATCTGTATGTCCTCTTTGGAGAAGTGTCTATTCATTTCTTTTGCCCATTTTTTGATTGGATTATTTATTTTCCTGGTATTGAGTTTTACAAGTTCTTTATAAATTTTGGATGGTGCTGGAGTAGACGGATGTACCAAAATCCATTTCCCAGAACCAAAGTGGATTACAAACTAATTTTAAGAACTATAATCTGGAAAACACAACTTTGGACTAAACTAAGAGGATTCTTCAACCAAGGAACACTGAAGAAGCCACACCGAGACTGGTATGAAAAGTGGAAATGCAGAGAGGGCTGCCTAGCTCCCCGGAGTGAACGGCAGCCAGGAGAGACTCACGTGGCAGGAAGTGAGTTTAGCAGAGAGGGGAGGGTCCTGAACCCCAGGAACAAAGCCTCAGCCTGCAGCCCCAGAGCCTAGAAGAGGCGTAAAGACAGTATTTAGCTGGAAACAAGTCAGGATACTGTTTGTGAGAAAGAGTCTGATTTCTCAATCCCAGGATTCTTCTTAAAGGGACTGTGCAGAACACCCCTCTCACAACTACTCACCTGGGGCTCCGGGGGACGGGGAGAGAGGAGAATACCAGAGAAGCAGGAAGAGAGTGTAATCCAGGAGGCACAGGGAGAAACATTTTGGGAGACAGCCACCCTAACCCCTGGGTCAAGTCACTCCCCAAATCTGAAGTGAATATTTCCCCTGGAAACAGCAATACCAGCAAAGGGAAGGAGGAGAGCAGCCAAACAAGTTCCCCCGTGGCACTGAGAACAGAGTTGCTTAAAAGGAGGGAGCTTTCGGGGATACAGTAGTGAGTGTTAGGGTCTGAGCTGCAGCGCCCGCACCCCACATGGCTGAGGGCTCGCTGGAGGGCAGGCAGTGGCGGGACACAGAGGGGCAGTTCTGTCAGCAAGGGCAGAAGCCTGCTGGCCACCACTGGGCTCACGTGTGAGCTCAGTCTTGCCCAGTTGGGGAGGAGTAGGCGTGCAAAAGTGGTCAAGCCCAGCTGCCGGGCAGGAACCCTGGAAGGAGTGGAGACCTGCCCTTGAGCAAGGGCGCAGGAGCACAGCCTTACACCGCCTGCGGAATCCAGGCTTGTGGCCTGACTTGGGAGCCAGCACCTCCCACTGGGGTGGAGCCAAAAGCCCAGAACAGGCGGAGTTCTGCTACTGAGCTGAGTGAGGGCACAAAGTCCTGCCTGGCCTGTAGAGCCAAGGCTAGCAGTCCAGCGGGCTCCTCCTGCAAGGGTGGGGCAAAAGCCCGGAAACAGGCAGAGACCTGCAGCTGAGCAAAGGTGCTCGCCAGTGCACTCAGGACCGAGCATAATGCCACCCACGGGGGTGGGGCAAAGGCCAAGGCCACCAAGGCTTGTGCAGCCGAGCACGTGAGCACAGCCACTCCCATGAAGGAGAGGTGGAACCACAGCAATAGCCCCAGTGCGCAGGCACCTGCAATGCCCAAACCCAAAAGCCCTAGGCAGCAACAGAAGAGGGGGTGGTGGGCCTGCAGACAGACCATACCTAGGGAACAGAGGCCATACCCAGTGGACTCCAGGGGCCAAAACCTTCCTTTACACAGAGAAAATGCGGAGGCAGAGAAATGCAACACAAATGAACCAAGAGAAATCCCCAGAAAAGGACCTAAATGAATCAGATATAACCAAATTACCAGATGCAGAGTTTAAAATAACGATTGTTAGGATGCTTGAAGATCTTAGAACAACAATAGATGGTCATTACAAAAACCTAAATAAAGAGATAGCAAATATAAAAGAGGACATTGAAATAATAAAAAAGAATCAGTCAGTAATGACAAATACAATATCTGAAATAAAGAACGCAATGAAAGGAATTAAAAGCAGGGTGGATGAAGCAGAGAATCGAATCAGCGAGTTAGAGGACATGATAAATAAAGGCACGGAAGCAGAACAGAAAAAAGAAAAGAGACTCAAAAAGTCTGAGGAAACTCTTAGAGAGCTCTGTGACAACATGAAGAGAAATAACATCCGCATCATATGGGTTCCTGAAGAAGAAGAGAAAGAACAAGGGATAGAGACTTTGTTTAAGCATATCATAGCTGAAAACTTCCCTCAGTTAAGGCAGGAAAACATCTCACATGTTCAGGAAGCACAGAGAACTCCATTAAGGAGAAACCCAAAGAAATCTACACCAAGACACATCATAATTAAAATACCAAAGCTAAGTGATAAAGAGAAAATATTAAAAGCTGCTAGAGAAAAAAAGACTATCACTTACAAAGGAGCCCCCATAAGGATGACTTCTGACTTCTCAACAGAAACACTTGAGGCCAGAAGGGAATGGCAAGAAATATTCAAAGTAATGCAGAACAAGAGCCTATTAACCCCCTTGTCAGATGTATTGTTGAATATATTCTTTCATTGTGTGGTTTGCCTTTTTATTTTGTTCATATTGTCTTTAGCTGTGCAAAAGCTTTTTATGAATTCATTGATTTTTTTTTTAAAGGGACAGAGAGAGAGTCAAAGAGAAGGATAGATAGGGACAGACAGACAAGAATGGAGAGAGATGAGAAGCATTAATCATCAGTTTCTTGTTGCGAGACCTTAGTTGTTCATTGATTGCTTTCTCATATGTGCCTTGACCGTGGGCCTTCAGCAGACCGAGTGACCCCTTGCTCAAGCCAGCAACCTTGGGTCCAAGCTGGTGAGCTTTCTTTACTCAAGCCAGATGAGCTCGTGCTTAAGCTAGCGACCTCGGGGTCTCAAACCTGGGTCTTCTGCATCCCAGTCTGACGCTCTATCCACTGTGCCACTGCCTGGTCAGGCTGTGCAAAAGCTTTTTAGTTTGATATAGTTCCATTTATTTATCTTGTCCTTTATTTCCCTTGCCCATGGAGATAAATCAGCAAATATTATATATTGCTACGAGTGATGTCGGAGAGCTTACTGCCTATGTTTTCTTCTAAGATGCTTATGGTTTCAAGACTTACATTTAAGTCTTTTATCCATTTTGAGTTTATCTTTATAAATGGTATAAGTTGGTGGTATAGTTTCATTTTTTTTGCAGGTAGCTGTCCAATTTTCCCAACACCATTTATTAAAGAGACTGTCTTTACTCCACTGTATGCTATTACCACCTTTGTCAAATATCAATTGTCCATAAAGGTGCGGGTTTATTTCTGGGTTCTTTGTTCTGTTCCATTGATCTATATGCCTGTTCTTATGCCAGTACCAACCTGTTTTGAGTACAACGGCCTTGTAGTGTAACTTGATATCAGGAAGTGTGATACCATCCATTTTATTCTTCTTTTTCAAGATTGCTGAGGCTATTCATGTTCTTTTTTGGTTCCATGTGAATTTTTGGAATATTTGTTCTACATCTTTGAAGTATGTTATTAGTATTTTAATAGGAATTGCATTGAATTTATAAATTGCTTTGGGTAATATAGACATTTTAATGATGTTTATTCTCTCTAACCATGAACACGGTATATGCTTCCACTTGTTTGTATCTTCCTTGATTTCTTTTATAAGTGTTTTATAATTTCCCGAGTACAGGTCTTTAACCTCCTTGGTTAAATTTACTCCTAGGTATTTTATTTTTTTTGTTGCAGTAGTGAAGGGGATTGTTTTCTTCACTTCTTTTCTAGACAGATTTTTGTTGGTGTATAAAAATGCCTGATTAATTTTGTATCCTGCCACCTTGCTGAATTCATTTATCAGGTCCAGTAGTTTTTTTTTACTGCAACTTTAGGGTTTTTTATATACAGTATCATATCATCAGCAAATAATGATAGTTTTATTTCTTCTTTTCCAATTTGGATGCCTTTTATTTCTTCTTCTTGTTTGATTGCTGTGGCCAGGACTTCCAGAACTATGTTGAATAAGAGTGGTGAAAGGGGGCACCCCTGCCTTGTTCCTGATCTTAAGGGGATTGCTTTTAATTTTGCCCATTAAGTATGATGTTGGCTGTGGGTCTGTCATAGATGGTCTTTATCATGTTGAAGTATGTTCCTTTTATTCCCACTTTGCTGAGAGTTTTGATCATAAATGGGTGCTGGATTTTATCAAATACTTTTTCTGCATCTATTGATATTATCATGTGGTTTTTCTCCTTCCTTTTGTTTATGTGATGAATCACATTGATTGATTTGCGAATGTTGTACCAGCCTTGCCTCCCCAGAATAAATCCCACTTGATCATGATGTATGATTTTTTCATGTATTGCTGGATCTGGTTTGCTAATATTTTGTTGATAATTTTAGCATCTAAATTCATCGGGGAGCCTGACCAGGCGGTGGCACCGTGGATGGAGCGTCGGACTGGGATGCAGAGCACCCAGGTTCGAGAACCTGGGGTTGCCAGCTTGAGCGAGGGGTGATCTGGTTTGAGCAGAGCTCACCAGCTTGGACCCAAGGTCGCTGGCTCGAGCAAGGGGTTAGTTACTCCATCTGCTGAAGGCCCACGGTCAAGGCACATATGAGAAAGCAATCAATGAACAACTAAGGTGTCGCAATGAAAAACTAATAATTGATGCTTCTCATCTCTCTCTGTTCCTGTCTGTCCCTATCTATCCCTCTCTCTGAATGAATAAATAAATAAATAGATAGATAGATAGATAGATAGATAAATAAATAAATTCATCCGGGATATTGGCTGATAGTTTTCTTTCTTTGTGTTGTCTTTGCCTTGTTTTGGAATCAGAATTATGCTCACCTCATAAAAGAAACTTGGAAGTCTTCCCTCCTGTTGAATTTTTTGAAATAACTTTAGAAGGTTAGGAGTTAGTTTTTCTTTGAATGTTTGGTAGAATTTGCCTGTAAAGCCATCTGGCACAGGAGTTTTTGGTCTATTTAGGTTTTATGATTCTTCCAGATTGATTTTTGAAAGATTATATTTTTCAAGGAATTTGTCCATTTCACCTAGGTTGTCTAATTTTTTGGCATACAGATCTTCATAGCATATTCTTACAATCCTTTGTATTTCTGCTGTGTCCATTGCTACTTCTCCACTCTCATTTCTAATTTTATTTATTTGAGTCCTGTCTCTTTTTTTCTTGGTGAGTCTGGCTAAGTGTTTATTGATCTTGTTTACTTTTTCAAAGAACCAGCTCTTGGTTTTATTGATCCTGTGTATTGGTTTTTTAGTCTCTGTGTCATTTATTTCCACTCTGATCTTTATTATTTCCTTCCTTCTACTTTCTCTGGACTTTACTTGCTGTTCTTTTTCTAGTTCTTTTATTTCTTTCTTTTTCTTTTTTTTTGTATTTTTCTGAAGCTGGAAACGGGGAGAGACAGTCAGACAGACTCCCACATGCGCCCGACCGGGATCCACCCGGCACGCCCACCAGGGGGTGGTGCTCTGCCCCTCTGGGGCGTCGCTTTTGCCGTGACCAGAGCCACTCTAGTGCCTGGGGCAGAGTCCAAGGAGCCATCCCCAGCGCCCAGGCCATCTTTGCTCCAATGGAGCCTCGGCTGCGGGAGGGGAAGAGAGAGACAGAGAGGAGGGAAGGGGTGGGGAGTGGAGAAGCAAATGGGTGCTTCTCCTATGTGCCCTGGCCGGGAGTCGAACCCGGGTCCCCCACAAGCCAGGCCGACGCTCTACCGCTGAGCCAACCGGCCAGGGCCTCTAGTTCTTTTAGTGGCAGGGTTAAGTTGTTTATTTGAGCTTTTTCTAGCCCCTTTAGGTATGCCTGTAATGCTATGAACTTCTCTCTGAGGACTGCTTTTGCTGTGTCCCATAGATTTTGAATTGTTGTATGCTCATTTTCATTTGTTTCAAGGAAATTTTTTTATTTCTTCTTTGATCTCATTGTTGACCCATTCATTATTTAATAACATGCTGTTTAGTTTCCATGTGTTTATTGTTTTTCAGTTTTTCTATTGTAGTTGATTTCTAGTTTCATGCCATTGTGGTCAGAGAAGATGCTTAATATGATTTCAATCTTCTTAAATTTATTGAGACTCATTTTTTTGCCCTAATATGTGGTCTATTTTAGAGAGTGTACCATGAGCACTTGAAAAGAATGTATATTCTGCTTAGGGTGAAAGGTTCTGAAGATATCTATTACATCTAGTTGATCTAGTGTGTTCCTTAATTCTGCGGTTTCTTTGTTAATTTTCTTTCTTGAGGATCTATCCATTGATGTTAGTGGGATATTAAAATCCCTTACTATTATAGTATTGCTGTGGATCTCACCCTTTATATCCATCAAAGTCTGCTTTATGTATTTAGGTGCTCCTATATTAGGTGCATAGATATTTATAATGGTTATCTCTTCCTGTTGGATTCTTCATTTTATCACTATATAGTGACTTTCTTTATCCCTTACTATAGCTTTTGTTTTAAAGTCTATTTTTTCAGATGTAAGTGTTGCTACCCCACCTTTTTTTCATTTCCATTCACATGAAATATTTTTTCCATCCTTTTACTTTCAGTCTATATGTATCTTTTGTTTTGAGGTGGGTCTCTTATAGACAACATATGTATGGGTTCTGTTTTTTTATCCATTCAGCTACTCTATACTCTATGTCTTTTTATTGGAACATTTAATCCATTTACATTTAAGGTTATTATTGATATGTAGTTCCTTATTGCCAATTTTTTCTTTAAATCTACATTCCTCTATTACTAAAATTTTCCCCCTGCTTTGTTCTGTCTATAGCAGGCCCATTAACATTTCCTGCAGCATTGGTTTGGTTGTGATCAATTCCTTGAGGGTTTTTTTGTTTGTTTGTTTGTTTTTGTCTGGGAAGCTTTTTATTTCTCCTTCAATCTTAAACAATAGCCTTGCTGGATAAAGAAGTCTTGGTTGTAGGTTCTTGTTCTGCATTACTTTGAATATTTCTTGCCATTCCCTTCTGGCTTCAAGTGTTTCTGTTGAAAAGTCAGATGTCATTCTTACAGGGATTCCTTTGTAGGTGATTGACTGTTTTTCTCTTGCACCTTTTAGTATTCTTTCTTTACCTCTTAGCTTTGGTATTTTGATTATGATGTGTCTTGGTGTGGGTTTCTTTGGGTTCTTTTTTAATGGGGTTCTCTTTGCTTCTTGAACCTGTGTGACTCTTTCCTGCATCTATTTAGGGAAATTTTCAGCTATAATTTCTTCAATCAGGTTCTCTATCACTTGTTCTTTCTCTTCTCCTTTAGGGACCTCTATTATGCAAATATTGTTTCTCTTCATGTTGTCACAGAGCTCTCTTAGAGTTTCTTTAGACTTTTTTATCTTTTTTTTTCTGTTCTGCATCCATGCTTTTGCTTATCTTGTCCTCTACATCGCTGATTTAATCCTCTGCTTCATCCAGTCTGCTTTTAATTCCTTCTAGTGTAGTGTTTATTTCTGATATTGTGTTTGTCATTTCTGTCTGGTTCTTTTTTATGATTTTAATGTCCTTTCTGATGCTTGTTTTCTCTTTATTTAGGTGTTTATTATGTTTATCCATTGTTGCTCTAAGATCTTTGAACATCATAACAATCATTATTTTAAACTTTGCATCTGGTAGTTTGGTTATTTCCATCTCAGTTCTTTTTCTGGAGATTTCTCTTGTTGATTCATTTGGATTGCATTTCTTTGTCTTCCTATTTTGTCTGTGTATATCCTCTTCCTTTGGGTGTGTTGTTTGTGTAGCTAGCTAAGTCTAGGGTTGGTATTGTCTGCCTCCAAAGTGGGATGGAAATATAAGAAAGAATAAACTTACAATAAAAGGATGCATAAAACCTTGGAATTGATACAGAACATGGCACACTTGTATTAGGGGTATCACAACAGTCCCAGTAACCCAAGCTCAAAATTATCACTGTGAGAATTTCGAGGGAGTAGCCTCTCCCAGAATCCTGAATCCTGTCAATTATTTTTTTCCACCAGTGATTTCTTCCTATTTCTCACACTATCTTTCCATCTCAAGGCAGCACTGTTGGCTCAGGGCCTCACTATCTCCCCTTGCATTATCTCATGTGCTTGAACCAGTTCATCCTACGCTCTGTGATCAGAATTATGTTCCTAAAACTCTTAGCAGGACTCTTCCCCATTCAAATAATTTCAATGGCTCCCCATATTAGCACTGTTGTTCCCTCCAGTTTTAACTTTTCTCTTCCTCCTTACCATCTAGGCACTGGCTTAGATTCCTGGTTTCCCATTATGTCCTGTACCTTATACCCTTTGTGCCTTTGCTTAAGCTTTACATTTTATAAGCAATTATTGTTTTTAAATAGGTAATCTTCCTACATTTAAATTAACACTTTATAAAAAGCTGCATATACAGGGGAAATCAAAATCTCCCTTCCTCTCTCAACCTTCAGATATACAGTTCCTTTCCCCAGAGTCCTCTCCTCCTACCAGCTTCCTGTATATCTTTCCAGGTGTAGCTTTTGCCTACACAAACTTACTGATTATGTAGTACATATAACATACACAGTTTTAAATTATTTTATATAATCCTTTATGTGTGTGTGTGCATATCTACATACACTCATTTTCTTTCTTTTCTTTCTTTTTAAAATATTTTCCTTCTTTTTCCAAATAAGGGGAGATAGAGAGATAGAATCTCACATGTGCCCTGACCAAGACCCACCTGGCAACCCCTGTCTGGGGCCAATGCTCTGCCCATCTGGGGCCATGCTCATAACTGAGCTTTTTTTAGCACCTGAGGCAGAGGCTCCTCAGTGCCCAGGGCTGATGTGGTTGAACCAAATGAGCCATGGCTGCTGGAGGAGAAGATAAAGTGCAGTGGAGAAGCAGATGACTACTTCTCCTGTGTGCCCTGACTGGAAATTAAACCCGGGACACCCACATGCTGGGTGACACCCTACCACTGACCCAATTGGCCAGTGCCTACATACAATATTTTCATGGATTTTCTCTCAATGACATAATTTGTACATTGCTGTTTCCTCTTTTCAACCATGTAAACTATTTCATTCTATTAATGTACCATAATTTGATACACAGTCACACCTGAAGTTGGTTACTAAAGTTTTGCTAGTCTTTTGCTGTAAAAATAGTGCTGCAATGACTGTCATTGGATTCCAGCACTTTGCACATGAATTAGATATTTGATCAACAGTTCAGTGGCAAGAAAGAGTCACATCTGAGATTCTGTTCAAGTTTTATGTTTTGCTGAGATATCATAAGCTTTTAACTTTTCACTATATAGTGTTTTCTTTAGCTTTTCCCCTCTTTTGTATAGCATGACTAATAGAACTAATTGTTTAAATCCTAAAGTAGTTTTGACAAATGCAACAAGTTAGATGTCCCTGGAATTTTTTTCTTTATCCAATTTTTTGATAAGGATACACTATGCAGTTCAGAAAAAAATAAAATCAACGAAAGAAAGAAAAAAGAAAATACAGTTTCATGACTCCATGACTCCATTCTGTTGAGTACCTCTCTGGACAAGCAACCACATGAAGCTTTCTGAGTGTTGCTCTTCAGATTTAAGACAACAGAAGCCCATGAAAACAACCACACAGAGAAAGACCAATAAAAGTTGAACAAATTTTTTAGGATAACATAATGCAGCAAAAATGAAGTTTAGAAATATCTTTGAAATTCAAACTAGATTTCCTGAGTTATTTTGGAATGACTGAGGGCAGATGGTCAGAACCATACATGTGATGCTCCAACAGATCCCCCAATTATGTTGATGTTTTGTAAGAGAAAGGTGTGTGTGTGTTTTAAGAATACAGTATTCAAGAAAAAAATATCAGGCCAACCATTTATAATTAAATCTCTCCAAGGATCAAGAATTTTTTGAAAAATATATGTTATCTCAGAATCTCAGAGTCCCCAAGAAAAGCTAATTAGCTAAAGGCTGACCTCAGTGGTTACTCATTAGGTCAAAAGTTTCAAAATGCCCATTGAAAAGTGGTAAAAATGGGTATCTGAACACTTTTTTCTGTACTCCTCTGGATAGTATTACCCTTTGGTCAGCTCTTCAAAATGCTAACTTAGTAGAGAAAGCCTCCCATTTGGGGTCACTTACTGACCTTCCTCCAGTCTCAAAATAGAAAGGTCAGTGGACCACTGGTTTAGAGCCCCTGAGTCCTTATCATGCAAGGCATCCCAAGGTGCCTATGTAGTTTCTCAATGTGTGGTGAGGCTGGAAGCCTGTTTGCAGGTGAGTGTACAACACTGTGGCTCACTCCTGGCACTCCTGGACTGGGATCAGAATAGAGACAAACAGATTACTGACTTCTTCCTGCTCCCTTATCATTTCCACCCTAACCTTCCTTTCACTTTCTGTGACCTCTAACTCAAGCACTCTCCAGTCTGAAACACTGAATCAAATACCAGCTTTGTAATCAAACAGATTAAGTCCTAAACTGACCTTGCCACCAAAACAATGTGTGACCCTGGGCACATTATGTCACTGCTTAGAAAAGTTAGTTCCTAGCTCCTCTCTCCCTACCTTAAATCAAAAGAACTGTCCATGTTACTGCAAAAAAAAAAAAAAGACCTAAAACTTGCATATTTATAAAGACAGTCCCAATTAATCTATAAGGCACTCATACAGAGGTTCCTCATTGGAGGGGCAAAGGAACTGGGCCATTTTGGGACAAAGAAAGCAAGGATACTATTTGTTGCATATAATTTTATATATTTTACAGTTTGTTTTTACTTATTTAATTTTTGTTGCATGTAATTTTAAACTTCTACTTTTTGAATCATATAAATACATTATCCAGTTGGCAAAACTATAGTAAGAAAATAAACAGAAACACATCTGTAGAAAAACATTACTTTATGCAAAACAAATCTGTCTTTTCTACAGATAAAATATTATAATAGGTTATTTTGTTTAATGTTGATTATTTATGACAAGATTGTTTTTATTGAAATGGCCACAACTATTAAACATTATGAAATATGGTGTATCTGCATTATAGTATAATATAAGGCAATAAATTTTAAAAAACATTATTATTGCAATTCCTGTTTTTTATTCCATCCAATGTGTCACAAAAATCTCTTGAGTAAAATGTTAACATTTGTAAAGCATTTTAATGTTTACAAAGTCCTTCGTATGCTCTGTGTAATTATGATCTCCATCCACAGAAGCAGCCAGGACCAGCACAATTCTTTACTTCCCAGTGGAGGAAATAGCTTCTGACTTGTTCAAGGTCACAAGCAAGCAACTGGCAAAACTAGGGTTTGAATCCAGTTCTCCTGACTTTGAATGAAGCTGTAATGGTTTCTTCTAATTTCAGGGCAGAATTCATCCATGAAATGTTTAAATTTAGCATGAGGTACTACAGAAAGAAAAGTAAGACTTAAATGAGTCTCTTACTGACAACACCATCACAATTCAAACATGCTGTGTTTTACACTCCACGGTTTCATCTCTCCATCCTTGGATCTCCAGTGTGTTGCGCAGGAACACTTGACACCATCTCAGAATGCAAAGAGACATATTTTTAGTGTTTCCCTATTTTGAGAAGAGTTAGGAACAGAGAGCTGGAAATAGTTTGGATGGAAAATGGAAATCAAACTTTCCCTTACTCTGAAGAGTGTGATGAACTAAGATTGATACTATAAATGGCTAAACATGCTATATAGCACTCTACAAAGAGATGATACCTACATTTTTAGTCTAATGTAGGGGAAGGTGGTAAGTTCGGTTTTTATGTGTATACATGTCATAAAAAATGTGATGAAAGGAGAATTTTACTGACATATTTTTCCCACTCCTACAAGCAATTCTTTTTTTATTAGTAATGCAAGAAAGCTAGTATTCTCTGGTTATTATCTTTTAGTTGAACAAAACTGAGTTTTTAGTGAAAAAAAATTCTAATTTTTACAATCTAACTGCAGGGATTAAATACCCCCCAACCCTTCCACCCCCACCTTCACCCCCCACACACTATTATTCCATAATGTGGTTGTTTAATTTTGCAGTCAGAAGGCCTGGCTCAAGCCCTAACCTAGCACTTCCTACCTTCCTACCTGTGAGATTTGGGGCAAGTAACTCAACCTTTCTGCAGACTCACTTCCTGCCTTAGAGTTGTGAGACAATCAAACAAGGTAACGAATATAAAGTAAAAGTTACTTCCCGAACCATAGAGCTCATCTGTTCATGTAGCCATTCAACTAATGCTTACTGGCACCTATGGGATGTGGGCCCTGAACCTGGCACTGGGAATACAGCAGAAAGCAGCTCCAGGGAGCCACCCAGCTCCAGGGAGATTACTTTCTCTGGCAGGAGACAGACAAGAACAAGTATGGCAAAGTTTTAGAAAGGCCATAAGTGTTATTGAAAAAAATAATGGGGATAGAGGAGAGAATGTTAGGGGTGTGATTTTCAGTAGCTTGATCAAGAAAAGTTATGCTAAAAAAGAATGGGTTTGATAATTATTAGTTACAATTATTATATTTGTAACATATTATTCTATATTCTATATCATATTTGTAAGACTGTGAGTAGGCTAATGAATTTAACACTACTAATGGCAAACACAGAAGATAATCAGACAAATACACTCATCATGGCCACACATCCTGCTTCTCTGTACATGATTTAATATCCTAGAATTATTCTAAGACCTCCTATTATTAAATGCTTGGTTTACACAAAATTTTATACCATATCTGGTATGAAGTTGATAAAAACTCTATAATCAAAACTAGCCTGAATGTGTCGAAATAAATGCATCAAGTAGATCTACCAGCTGCATGCCCCATGTATCTCAGTCTCTCTGAGTCTCCGTATCCTCAACAGGACACAACTATACTTCTTGGTTAAAGCTTGTTTTATAAATTAGAAATAATGGACAAAAAGTACTTGGCCCCTTGGCCTTGCAATGCAGCAATTGCTAACATAAAGTTTAAAAGGATTATGGTCAACTTATTTCATGTTCCAAAAAACATATTAATAACAATTTTTTAAGTGTTTGGCATATGGCCCTGGCTGGTTGGCTCAGCAGTAGATTATCTGACTGGTGTGTGGAAGTGCTGGGTTTGATTCCTGGCAAGGGCACACAGGAGAAGTGCCCATCTGCTTTTCCACCCTTCCTCCCCTCCTTTTTCTGTCTCTCTCTTCCCCTCCTGCAGCCAAGGCTCCATTGGAGCAAAGTTGGTGCAGGCACTGAGGACGGCTCCATGGCCTCTGCCTCAGGTTCTAGTGACTCCAGTTGCAATGGAGCAACATCCCAGATGGGCAGAGCATTGCCCCCTGGTGTGGACATGCTAGATGGATCCCGATCGGGCACATGTGGGAGTCTGTCTGCCTCCATACTTCTCACTTCAGAGAAATTAAAAAAAAAAAGTGTCTGGCAACTGTAGGAACTAAAAATGAGAGGTTTTATTTTTAAATTTTATTTAGAAAATTAAATTTAACAGTGACATTGATCAATAAGAGTACATAAGTTTCAGATAATCATTCTATAGCATTTGAATTGTTCATTATGTTGTATACCCATCACCCAAAGTCAAATCATTTTCCATCACCTTATATTTGCCCCTCTTTACACCCTTACCTAAGCCAAGTGCCCTTCCCCCTGGTACCACTTCACTTTTACCACTTCATCTGACACTTCTCAACAGCTTTCTCTTTGAGCAGGATCCTTCAGTTCTGGCCTTGATGTTTCTGCACTTTTCCTTCTCAGTGTGAGATGAGCTTTCTCTTTCTCCATTTCTTTGGGTTCCTGAAGTAGCAGGTCCTTTCTTTCTGTGTCTAAAGACCCTTTCTTAGGTCTGGGCAAACGTCAGATATCATCTTCTTTCAGCTAGGTGTTGGCAGTTCCACGGTGGGAACGTAGGCTCCTTGACTATGGGCACAAAGCCCTTCCTTAACTACACCATGTGGTCTTGGAGGGCTTGCATTTGGTTTTCTCTTAATTGAAATTATTGTGGAAGATCATTGACAATCGCATTAGCAGTAACCAGCCCTTTTAATTGTCAGAATAATCCTGGTCTGTTTCTGTGCAGATGTTGTCTTGCTCCCAGGGCAGCTGTGAGTGTGTGAACTCTTGATCATGATGTGGACACTGCCCAAATAGTAATCAACACAGAAACCTTATAAATTACCAACAGATTACTGCTTCTGTCTGCCAGCACTTTCAATGCCAGCCAGCCTGGGCTTTTCTGTTTTGTTTTTTTTCCACTGGAATAGGTTGTGATTTAGAGTAAGTCTCTGTGGATTGTGAATGAAAATATAGGCTCACACCCAATTAACAAGCTTGGACAAACCAGAGGGTGCATACATACTATATTTGCAAGAATGAACAACAACCTTAAAAACTAGGAATCCTTTTCTCCCTTTACTTTAATAATCTGGGACAAATTTAATAAAACTCTTGTCTTTCCCCTGTCGTAATGCTATACATTGTGAAGAATGCCAAAGAAGTGAAAGCTCCTTTCCTTCAAAGGTAAATGTAAGAAGGTTGGATCAAATGACCATGGTCTAAGTCATTTATCAGTATAGAAAGAAATAAACCTGAAATTTTCTATTCATATATGCTTCCATCTAATTTTGAAGTTCAAAGGATAAGAGTGACATAGCTTCTTAGTTAGATGCATGTCCCCCAGTGCAAAAGTAAACATCTCAGCCTTATCCCCTGCTTGCTGATACCCACTCTTACACTTTTCCCCTGTGCCTATGTCAGCTGGCCCTCAATGACCTCTCTTACCTACATTTCATACGCTCTCCAAAGATCCTTTGTTCTGAAAGACCACTGAAACCATGAGCCCATAAAATTAAAAGGATGAGAGGGAAAAGCACAGAGAGCGTCACTGAGAGCCATGACACCTGGCCAATCACCAGAGCTTTGTGCTGCCAAAGGGTCCAAGGCCTCTTGCATGTGATTTCTGCCCATCTTCTGCCCTGAAGGAACTGTTAGTTGTTATTGTTTTTTATAGGTTTAACACTATTGCTATCTAAACAGCTATACACTATGTTTTCTACTCTGTTTTATATCCTTCCTTTGGGTGCACTTTTAAAATTGCTTCCCCCCAATTCAGTTCTTTGTGAAGCAAGCATTTTTAAAGATTGAGATCAGACCTGACCAGGTGGTGTCACAGTGGATAAAGCATCAGCCTGGGATGCAGAGGACCCAGGTTCGAAACCCCATGGTCTCTAGCTTGAGCCCAAAGTCACTGGCTTGAGCAAGGGGTCACTGGCTCTGCTGGAGCACTCCCCCCCCTCCCGTCAAGGTGGATATGAAAAAGCAATCAATGAACCACTAAGCTACCACAACTATGAGTTGATGCTCCTCATCTATCTCCCTTCCTGTCTGTCCCTCTCTCTCACATGCAAAAATATATTAAAAAAAAGGATTTAGATCAGTTTTGATATCTGTACTGATTTTAACTAAACAGTATGTTCTGTTATATAATGTGAATTTAGATTTAGCTGGTTAACTTTGATTTCAACACTATGGAGTTTGGAAAGGACCCTAAAAACCAGTAAGAAACAATATGTCTGGGAACATCCCTTTACCTCTATTTTGTCATCTATCACCAGGGCACCACTAATGGCCACATAGGTTCCACCCGACCTCAGGGATCATCATTATGCTTGAGCAGCAAGGCAGTCTGTCTATAACAGGACCAGGGGTGGGCAAATTAAATGATTTTCAAAGTCCCTTTGAGCTAAAATACAATCATTATGATAATGTGGTATTCATATTTTTCTCTAAATTTTCTTCACATTTGCTTTTTAAAACTTTATTTTTTACCAATTATTTTAAAACATATGTTCTGGACTAAATTTAGTTTAAAAATAGTTTTTAATTTAGGCCCTGGCTGGTTGGCTCAGCGGTAGAGCGTCAGCCTGACGTGTACAACTCTCGGGTTCAATTCCTGGCCGGACACACAGGAGAACTGCCCATCTGCTTCTCCACCCTTCCCCCTCTCTTTTCTATCTCTCTCTTCCCTTCCCTCTCCCACAGCCAAGGCTTCATTGGAACAAAGTTGGCCTGGGTGCTGAGGATGGCTCCATGGCTTCCGCCTTAGGTGCTAGAATGGCTCCGATTGCAGGAGAGTGGCATCCCAGAGGGGCCAAGCATCACCCCCTGGTGGGCATGTCAGGTGGATCCCTGTCGGGCACATGCAGGAGTCTGTCTGTCCGCCCCCCCCCAGCTTCTCACTTAGGAAAAATACAAAAATAATTTTGAGTTTAAATTTGCATGTTAATTTATGTAAAAATACGAAATAGTAAATTCTAAAAATTGTAATGCTTTAAAGTTTTACAAACCTTATTAAAATCAAAATCCCATAACTCATATAGCATGCCATAGTGATCAACTGCACAGCAATTTACACTGAGATTGCTAACAAATTTAAATAGATTATTAAATGTCAAATACTGTTGCTTTCCATCATAATTCAAACGGAATAGTTGCAGGGCTTAAACTTCATTATAAAACGTGTGTGCCCTGGAGTGAATCTCCCTACAAAGATCATTGGTTTTGGAACCCAACCAAGTAAGTGTATTTACTTAATTGCTAACAAGAAACCCTTGATGAAATGATTCTTCCTGTTAAGTGGCCGTAAGAGTGTTAGAATACAGCTATTTTTCTGTACATAGTAGTATATTTATGTGAAATTACTATACTTTGTGTTCAATTGAAAAGGCACATTGAAACTTCTAATCATGTTATTAATATCGTTGACTAGTATCAGGTAGCTTTTCCATTCTTTGTGATTTCCACCTAAACTGTATTCTACAGTGCAATACACCAGGCCAGGAAATCCACAAACTCAAAGCATAGCCTTTTCTGCTAAAATTAAACTCATTTCCTTATTAGTATAAAGATGCTTAGTTATCACTTCACTCACAGTCCATAGAAGTCAGGACTCTTTGATCTTCCTATTCTTTTTATCTTTAGAAAACAACATTATTTAAAACATTCACCATTTTTCTTGTGTTGTATCCTTTTCGCTCTATCCCTTCACTTCCCTCACCTAATACTTCCCCACCTTCCTTTCCCATCCTAATAGCTGTCAGCCTACCCACCATGTATCAGTCTGACTCTGCTCCTCAGTTCATTTTGCTCATTACATTCCACAACAATGCGGTGAAGGCTGGTGAGGGTGCGGAGGGAGCAGGGTAAGGAGGGGATAAGGTGATGAACGAAGACTTGAGTTGGATGGGGGGTGAATGCACAATGCAATGTGCAGAGATGTGTTGTGGAACTGAGCACTTGAAACCTGTATAATTATGTTATCCAGTGTCACCTCAAAAAATTCAATTAAAATAAAAGACCACCATTTTAATGGCTTGGTTAGAATCTACACCTAACTTGAAAACTGGGCGGAGTATTCCTTCTGATATCTGTGTCCCGGGCACTGTTTATAGTAGTACTGTACTTTACATATTATTACCTCACAACCGAGAGGTAGTTCTGTTATTCTCATTTTATAGGCGAGGAAACTGAGGCACAGAGAGGTTAAGTAGATGGCCCAAGGTCATGCCACTAGAATTCAGCAGAGCAAAATCTGTGCTCATAACCACGGCATTGCATTTAGCTTACTTGCTTATAGGCCAAATTTCTAAACACTGAATATGCACATATACTTAATTGCCTCCAGAACATTCCTCTGGTGAGAAGTATTATTGCAAATCTAAAAGCAGGGTTGCTTATAACATGCACTCAAGGAATCAGAGAAAAAAGAATTATACTCTGAATCTGCCCAGCCCAGTACCACCTCCCCCTAGACCACTCCTACATACCCTGCCTTTTTGTTTATTCTGCAAATGGTATTTTTGATGGTCATCTCTGTAAAGCCAGTAGCCAGGGCCACCATCAGAGCTGCCTGGCCAACGAAGGTTCGCATTAGATTCAGACAGTCGGTAAAGAAACAATGGGGCCAAGAACTGGTGGGCCATCATCTTTAATCCTAGCTTGCACCTGGAAGGCAAGTAAAAACACACACTGGGCTCCAAAACCCACTCATTCAGTACTCACAAAGCTACTGACTTATCTGAGTTTCCTAGAATCAAAGGTTTCTAGCTCACCAGACTTACTCACTTCTGTTCACCATCTCCTTCCTTCTCCCTGCACAAACTCTGTACAAACTGGCTTTTCACTCAGCACTCCACCATCTTGGCTGCTTCTCCTGGCCTTCTTCATGTGGCCTCTCTCTGCTCTCCTCAGGAACCAAGAGAGAGAGAGAGAGAGAGAGAGCTCCCAGTCTGATTCTGATACAAAGTCACTTATCTGAGGCATAATGGGATTCCTCATGAGACTGCACCACCCCACATCAAAAAGGGTGGGAAAGGCTTAGTCCTAAAACCAAGCCCCAGGCTACAAGAATTCTGCCTGCCCATAGCCCGCCCCCAACACACATTAATATAATCACACCCATCCCAAGCAAGAAGGGCAACCAATACCATCACCTGGGCGACGGGCTTCCATGTGGGCAGCACCATCTTTTTTTTTTATATAAATAAATTTTGGGATGACGTCAGAGTAATGGCGGAGTAGGAAGCGATACCGATAAATCTCCCCCAAAACTCAACAAGATCTTCAACCAGAAACAGAAAAACTTATACTTGGAGCTTCCAGATTCTTCGCAATACACCCAAAGGTATGATTGAGTGAAAAATTGGCTAAATATATAACCAAACCCCGAAGGAAATAGGGAGTAAGAAATGCTCCGCCTTCCTCACTAACCTAAACAGGGCGGCTTTTTCTGGTAACTGTGAATTTAGAAACTGAGGCGGGCAAAGGGGGTGAATAGATCCAGGCCGCCGCAGCAAAAACGGCCGAACCAGGCTGTGGCTCAGAGATCCAAGCCGAGGAAAATCTGATCCTGTGGCAACCCGGGCAATACAAGCTAACACTCGCGCCAAACCCAAACAAAGAAAGACAAGCGGAGCGGCCATTTTACCCGGTCTCCTGGTCGGTGCGCAGTTAGTGGAAGAGAGATTTCTTCCTAAGCCACGGAAGTGGGTGCCCGTGTTGCCCCACGGAGAGGCAGGGTCAGAGGCCTTTCTGTGGGCTGAGGGCAGAGTCTCTGGGCAGCCCCAGCGCCCTGGGAAAGCCACGCATGGGAGGGAGTGAGAACTAATCCCAACGGTGGAGATTTTCCGTGCTGGAGGCTGTTTCACTCAGAGGGAACCACGGCCGGCCTCATATCCTGGTTTGCGCGCGCAGATAAGGAGTGAGCGATTCCTCCGAGTGCCTCGGCAGTGCGCGCCCGTGTTATCGCACAGAGGGGCAGAGTCAGGGGCCTTTGTGTGGGCCAAACCGGAATCTCGGGCCGCCCCAGCGCCTTGCAAAAGCCGCACACGGGGACGGAGCGAGACTCAATTCCAACGCTGCAACTTTTCCCTGCGGTTGGGGGTTTCACTCAGAGCGTGAGACTGCTGGCCGGATATCCTGGTTGCAGACAGTGAGTGAGAGTTTCCTCCAAGCGCCCCGGAAGTGGGCGCCCGCTTGTGTTACCGGATAGAGTGGCAGAGCCAGAGGTCTTCGAGTGGGCGGAAAGCCCGCCTGATTATGCTAGCAGCTCTGACTGACTGAGCCTTACCCAGAGCCCTGTGCTGAGTGGAAATAGAGTGGGGAGTTGCCAGCAATTTGAGCCTCTTACTATCCAGGCAGAGGCAGCAGCAACCCCATACCTGGGCTATCAGGCTACTAATTGAGGAAGGAAAGACTAGGAGAAAGGCTCCAGGAACACGGACTCTCTCACTGTCGGAGCCTATAAATGCTAATGAGCCTCGACTCCCAACGAGAATAAAGCACAATACATGACATTGCCATAGAGACTTATCAACTGCAAACCTCTACCTGAGCATGCCAAAGGGGCAGAACCTGGGGTACAGAGTCACCGACCAGGAAGAGGGAGAGAAAAGAAAAAGCAAGAAGATAACCTCTCAAAATCAAGAATAATCTGCAGACTTTATAACCTATCCCATTTTATTATATTTGTTCGTTTGTTTCTCTTATCTTCATTCTTGAGACTTTTTTTCCTCCTCCAATTTGGCCGATTAACTCTCTACCGATCTTACTCTCTCCTCTCCCTGAACTACACTACCCATAAGTGTTACATCTCCCATTATCATTTCTCTTCTCTTCCTTTCTCTCTATGAGGGTTGCACTCCAAAACCCTTAACTCTCTCTCTCTCTCTCCTTTCTT
Source organism: Saccopteryx bilineata (assembly GCF_036850765.1). Classification (NCBI taxonomy): domain Eukaryota; kingdom Metazoa; phylum Chordata; class Mammalia; order Chiroptera; family Emballonuridae; genus Saccopteryx; species Saccopteryx bilineata. The sequence goes on along the minus strand of NC_089501.1, from coordinate 10,682,708 downwards.
TTTTCTTCTTTTAGTGGTTCCCTCTTTTTTTCTCTCTCTCTCTTTCTTTTCTCCCTCTATATTAGTTTCTTCCTTTCTCCTTTACATCTCCTCTCATTCAAACCTCAATAACAAACAAATTATCTTATCTGGGACTCAAACCTATGTTTGTGGCATTTTGGGGGGTTTTTACTTCACCTTTTTAACTCACTAGCAGTGCTCCCATCCCTGGCTCTCCATATTATCTAGTTCTTGTTCCACTAAATACAATAGTAAGTTTTTAATTTGTCCCCCCATTTTTCCATTTTCCTCTTATTCCTCTCATCATAACTCTTAGAAAACCAACACCTAAAAGCAAATCATTTTATTCTTGACCCAAATTTTTTCCTTATTTGCTTTTTGTGGGTCCATATGCTCTTTTTTTTTTCTTTTTTCTTTTTTTTTTTTTTTCCTTTTTTTTTTTTTCTTTCTCTCTTTTTTGCCCCTTTATTACTTTTCCCCAATTCAGGCCCTCCATCACAGGCATTGTTTGTTATAACTCACAGTCCACCACAAGATTTTCTCAAGAAAGAGGGGAGAGGAGAGGAGAGGAAAAAAAGAGGGGGGGAATAATTTCCTTTTTTAAAAAAATTTTTATTTTATTTTATTTTTCTTTATTTCATTATTAATTTTTTTAAAAAAAAACAACTCTTTTCGATTTGTTATTTTTTTATTTTTTTTAACTTTTTATTCTTTATTAAATCTCATTAATACTATCAACAAAACCACCCTCAGATGCCATTAAGGAAGAGAAAATCGAATATCATGGATACAAAAGAAAGAGAGGTAACACAGCTAGATGAGGAAAAATCTATGGAGAAAAAATTTAATATATTGGAAACCTTGGAGCTAAATGACAGAGAATTCAAGATAGAAATCCTAAAAATCCTCCGAGATATACAAGAAAACACAGAAAGGCAATATAGGGAGCTCAGAAAACAACTCCATGAACACAAAGAATATATGTCCAAGGAAATTGAAACTATAAAAACAAATCAAACAGAGATGAAAAACTCAATTCACGAGCTGAAAAACAAAGTAACAAGCTTAGCTAATAGAACAGGTCAGATAGAAGAGAGGATTAGTGAAATAGAAGACAAGCAACTTGAGGCACAACAGAGAGAAGAAGAAAGAGACTCAAAAATTAAAAAAAATGAGATAGCCCTACAAGAATTATCTGACTCCATCAAAAAGAATAACATAAGAATAATAGGTATATCAGAGGGAGAAGAGAGAGAAAATGGAATGGAGAACATACTTAAACAAATAATTGATGAGAACTTCCCAAGCCTGTGGAAAGAACTAAAGCCTCAAGTTCAAGAAGCAAACAGAACTCCAAGTTTTCTTAACCCCAACAAACCCACTCCAAGGCATATCATAATGAAATTGACACAAACCAACAGCAAAGAAAAAATTCTCAAGGCAGCCAGGGAAAAGAAGAATACAGCATATAAAGGAAGGCCCATTAGATTATCATCAGATTTCTCAGCAGAAACTCTACAAGCTAGAAGAGAGTGGACCCCAATATTTAAAGTCCTGAAAGAGAGGAACTTTCAGCCACGAATACTATACCCATCAAAGCTATCCTTCAAATACGAAGGAGAAATAAAAACATTCACAGATACAGAAAAGATGAGGGAATTTATCATCAGAAAACCCCCACTCCAGGAATTACTAAAGGGGGTTCTCCAATCAGATACAAAGAACAAAAAAAAACATAGCCACAAGTAAAAGCTCCAAGAAGAACACAATAAAACCAAATTTAAACTGTGACAACAACAAAAAGAAAGAGGGGGAGAAGACGGAGATTAACAGTAGCAAAGGACGATGGAGTGCAAAAGTACTCACAAAATAGTTTGCTACAATGAACAGGATAGGGACCCTTTTCATTACTCAAAGGTAACCACCATTGAAAAAACCACCACAGAAGCACATGAGATAAAAAAGATAGCAACAGAGGAAAGATGTATGGAATACAACCAAATAAAAACAAAAGATAGAAAAACGAAAGAGAAGGATCAAACAAGACACAAAACTAACAGAAAGCAAGATATAAAATGGCAATAGGGAACTCACAAGTATCAATAATTACACTAAATGTAAACGGATTAAACTCACCAATAAAAAGGCACAGAGTAGCAGAATGGATTAAAAAAGAAAATCCAACTGTATGCTGCCTACAGGAAACTCATCTAAGTAACAAGGATAAAAACAAATTCAAAGTGAAAGGCTGGAAAACAATACTCCAAGCAAATAACATCCAAAAAAAAGCAGGTGTAGCAATACTCATATCGGATAATGCTGACTACAAGACAGGAAAAGTACTCAGAGACAAAAATGGCCATTTCATAATGGCTAAGGGGACACTGAATCAAGAAGACATAACAATTCTTAATATATATGCACCAAACCAAGGAGCACCAAAATATATAAGACAGCTACTTATTGATCTTAAAACAAAAACTGACAAAAATACAATCATACTTGGAGACCTCAATACACCGCTGACGGCTCTAGATCGGTCATCCAAACAGAGAATCAACAAAGACATAGTGGCCTTAAACAAAACACTAGAGCACCTGGATATGATAGACATCTACAGGACATTTCATCCCAAAGTGACTGAGTATACATTTTTCTCCAGTGTACATGGATCATTCTCAAGAATTGACCATATGTTGGGCCACAAAAACAATATCAGCAAATTCAGAAAAATTGAAGTTGTACCAAGCATATTTTCTGATCATAAAGCCTTGAAACTAGAATTCAACTGCAAAAAAGAGGGAAAAAATCCCACAAAAATGTGGAAACTAAACAACATACTTTTAAAAAATGAATGGGTCAAAGAAGAAATAAGTGCAGAGATCAAAAGATATATACAGACTAATGAAAATGACAATACGACATATCAGAATCTATGGGATGCAGCAAAAGCAGTGATAAGAGGGAAGTTCATATCGCTTCAGGCATATATGAACAAACAAGAGAGAGCCCAAGTGAACCACTTAACTTCCCACCTTAAGGAACTAGAAAAAGAAGAACAAAGACAACCCAAAACCAGCCGAAGAAAGGAGATAATAAAAATCAGAGCAGAAATAAATGAATTAGAGAACAGAAAAACTATAGAAAAAATTAATAGAACAAGGAGCTGGTTCTTTGAAAAGATCAACAAAATTGACAAACCCTTGGCAAGACTTACCAAGGAAAAAAGAGAAAGAACTCATATAAACAAAATCCAAAATGAAAGAGGAGAAATCACCACGGACACCGTAGATATACAAAGAATTATTGTAGAATACTATGAAAAACTTTATGCCACTAAATTCAACAACCTAGAAGAAATGGATAAATTCCTAGAAAAATACAACCTTCCTAGACTCAGTCAAGAAGAAGCAGAAAGCCTAAACAGACCTATCAGTAGAGAAGAAATAGAAAAAACCATTAAAAACCTCCCCAAAAATAAAAGTCCAGGCCCTGACGGCTATACCAGCGAATTTTATCAAACATTCAAAGAAGACTTGGTTCCTATTCTACTCAAAGTCTTCCAAAAAATTGAAGAAGAAGCAATACTTCCAAACACATTTTATGAGGCCAACATAAACCTCATACCAAAACCAGGCAAGGATGGCACAAAAAAAGAAAACTACAGACCAATATCTCTAATGAATACAGATGCTAAAATAATAAACAAAATACTAGCAAATCGAATACAACAACATATTAAAAAAATAATACATCATGATCAAGTAGGATTCATCCCAGAATCTCAAGGATGGTTCAACATACGTAAAACGGTTAATGTAATACACCATATCAACAAAACAAAGAACAAAAACCACATGATCTTATCAATAGACGCAGAAAAGGCTTTCGATAAAATACAACACAATTTTATGTTTAAGACTCTCAACAAAATGGGTATAGAAGGAAAATATCTCAACATGATAAAGGCCATATATGATAAACCATCGGCTAACATCATATTAAATGGCACTAAACTGAAGGCTTTCCCCCTTAAATCAGGAACAAGACAGGGTTGTCCACTCTCTCCACTCTTATTTAATGTGGTACTAGAGGTTCTAGCCAGAGCAATCAGACAAGACAAAGAAATAAAAGGCATCCATATCGGAAAAGAAGAAGTAAAGGTATCACTTTTTGCAGATGATATGATCCTATACATCGAAAACCCCAAAGAATCCACAAAAAGACTACTAGAAACAATAAGCCAATACAGTAAGGTCGCAGGATACAAAATTAACATACAGAAGTCAATAGCCTTTCTATATGCCAACAATGAAACAACTGAGAAGGAACTCAAAAGAATAATCCCCTTCACGATTGCAACAAAAAAAATAAAATACTTAGGAATAAACATAACAAAGAATGTAAAGGACTTATATAATGAAAACTATAAACCATTGTTAAGGGAAATCGAAAAAGATATAATGAGATGGAAGAATATACCTTGTTCTTGGCTAGGAAGAATAAATATAATCAAGATGGCTATATTACCCAAAGCAATATACAAATTTAATGCAATTCCCATCAAACTTCCAATGACGTTTTTTATAGAAATAGAGCAAAAAATCATCAGATTTATATGGAACTATAAAAAACCCCGAATAGCCAAAGCAATCCTAAAGAAAAAGAATGAAGCTGGGGGCATAACAATACCTGACTTCAAACTCTATTATAGGGCCACGACAATCAAAACAGCATGGTATTGGCAGAAAAATAGACACTCAGACCAATGGAACAGAATAGAAAGTCCAGAAATAAAACAACATATATATAGTCAAATAATTTTTGATAAAGGGGCCAACAACACACAATGGAGAAAAGAAAGCCTCTTCAATAAATGGTGCTGGGAAAACTGGAAAGCCACATGCAAAAGAATGAAACTGGACTGCAGTCTCTCTCCCTGTACAAAAATTAACTCAAAATGGATCAAAGATCTAAACATAAGACCTGAAACAATTAAGTACATAGAAGAAGACATAGGTACTCAACTCATGGACCTGGGTTTTAAAGAGCATTTTATGAATTTGACTCCAATGGCAAGAGAAGTGAAGGCAAAAATTAATGAATGGGACTACATCAGACTAAGAAGTTTTTGCTCAGCAAGGGAAACTGATAACAAAATAAACAGACAGCCAACTAAGTGGGAAATGATATTTTCAAACAACAGCTCAGATAAGGGCCTAATATCCAAAATATACAAAGAACTCATAAAACTCAACAACAAACAAACAAACAATCCAATAAAAAAATGGGAAGAGGATATGAATAGACACTTCTCCCAGGAAGAAATACAAATGGCCAACAGATATATGAAAAGATGCTCATCTTCTTTAGCTATTAGAGAAACGCAAATCAAAACGGCAATGAGATACCACCTCACACCTGTTCGATTAGCTGTTATTAGCAAGTCAGGTAATAGCAAATGTTGGAGAGGCTGTGGAGAAAAAGGAACCCTCATACACTGTTGGTGGGAATGTAAAGTAGTACAACCATTATGGAAGAAAGTATGGTGGTTCCTCAAAAAACTGAAAATAGAACTACCTTATGACCCAGCAATCCCTCTACTGGGTATATATCCCCAAAACTCAGAAACATTGATACGTAAAGACACATGCAGCCCCATGTTTATTGCAGCATTGTTCACAGTGGCCAGGACATGGAAACAACCAAAAAGCCCATCAATAGATGACTGGATAAAGAAGATGTGGCACATATACACTATGGAATACTACTCAGCCATAAGAAATGATGACATCGGAACATTTACAGCAAAATGGTGGGATCTTGATAACATGATACGAAGCGAAATAAGTAAATCAGAAAAAAAACAGGAACTGTATTATTCCATACGTAGGTGGGACATAATAGTGAAACTAAGAGACATTGATAAGAGTGTGGTGGTTACGGGGGGGAGGGGGGAATGGGAGAGGGATAGGGGGTGGGAGGGGCACAGAGAAAACAAGATAGAAGGTGACAGAGGACAATCTGACTTTGGGTGGTGGGTATGCAACATAATTGAACGACAAGATAACCTGGACTTGTTATCTTTGAATATATGTATCCTGATTTATTGATGTCACCCCATTAAAAAAATAAAATTATAAAATAAAATAAAATTAAAAAAAAAATAAATAAAAATAAATTTTTATTTTAATGGGGTGACACCAATAAATCAGGGTACATATATTCAAAGAAAACATTTCCAGGTTATCTTGTCATTTAGTTCTGTTGCATACCCATCAAGCAAAGAGAGATCATCCTCCGTCACCCTCTATCCAGTTTTCTTTGTACCCCTCCCTCTCCCCCTCTCCCTCCTTCCCTCCCCCCAGCCCCCCGTAACCACCACACTCCTGTCCATGTCTCTTAGTCTCGCTTTTATGTCCCACCAATGTATGGAATCCTGCAGTTCTTGTTTTTTTCTGATTCGCTTATTTCACTCCGCATAATGTTATCAAGATTCCACCATTCTGGGCAGCATCATCTTTAACAAAGTGAGCATAATGTATTTTATCTGCCCAACAATCTCCTTTTTCACTTTAACTACCAAATATTGTCTATACAGCATTTTAAAATGAACTAAAAAGATAGAGGTTACATAGAAAACTACAAACAATTTTAGACTAGTATTGGTAGTTAAAAGTATAATAACAATCAATAAAATAACAAATATAAAAATAATATATTATTCTGAATTTTTTGTAAGACATTTTTAGGAACAATTTCCTACATTCCATACTCACACCTCAACCACTACATGGTATAAATGTGTATTTTCAGATGATTGAGGCAAAGCTAATAATTTCAAAGTGATGGAAATCCAAACAAATTGAAACCCCAGTTTGAAGGCTAAAACCGTATTTTCTATAAATCTCAATTTTAGTGCTTAATCTACAAGAGTGTTCTTGGCCTTTGTCACTTGGCTCAATCCTTCCCTGCCTCTTGAATGGGTTTCTAGTCAAGTGCCATAGATAGTCTTGCAAAGGCCACTAAAGAGAACAGCTTTTATCACAGCTAATCTTTTCCCAAGGTACATAGTATTCAAGGTGAAAAGAAAGCTCCTGGCTAATTTATGTTGCTTAGAAAACCAAAACAGATAAAGGAATATCTTTTAAAATCACTACCATGCTGAAATATAATCAGGAACTGGGTGAATTCAACAATAGAAGGAAGTCAAACAGGCTGACCTTCCCAAGTTGTTTTAAAACTAACATGTGAGTGGAAGTTACTGGTGTGGTTTTGTTGCAGCTTCTGTTTTTCTAAGGAATTTGGAATTTGAGCAGGGAAGTAGCCTGGTCTTTAGGAATAGAACTAGAAAGAATTACATCCATTCTTCTGGAGTGGAGTGTGGAGAGTTATTTTAGCTGGGATCCATCTCCCCAAAAAACGCAAATAAAATCAGCAGTCAAGAATATAAACAAGAGTATTATTTACCTCTTACTATTGGTTTGTACTATCCTAAACATTGGTAGAGTTGGAGGAAAATAGGAAGAAAAGGAGTTTCATAAATGATCTCTTCTGTCAAAATCCTTTGAGTTAACGTCTAACTCAAAATTGTGGTATTTTAAGTATGTTAGAAAGTACTTAATTTTTTGCACTATTTGTCATTTTAAGAGTTATTCTATAATGTTTACATAAACTCTGATTCTTGCGTTTTCTAACATGGTGATAAAATACTATGTAGTATATACTGTGTTGTTTTTCATAAAAATACATTAACAAATTACCAAAGAGTGAGTGTCATTGTTAAGCCATGTATTTTAGTTGGGTGTGTAAAATATGGTCACTAGAACTATGCCCTAGTATTGGGCAGATAAAATATCCAATATATTATGCTCACTTTGTTAAAGATGGCGCTGCCCACATGGAAGCCCATCCCCCAGGTGATATTAATGTGTGTTGGGGGTGGGCTGTGGGCAGGCAGGATCCTTGTAGCCTGGGGCTTGGTTTTGGGACTAAACCTTTCCCACCCTTTTTGATGTGGGGTGGTACAATCCCATCATACCTCAGATAAGTGACTTTGTATTAGAGACTTCCCTATTTTGTATATTGGATTAAAGGTTTTGATTTCTGCACTATAAAATGGGGGCAGACCAGGAGCTTGCTCTCTCTGTTCCTGAGATTAGTATTAGAGAGGAGAGCAGAGAAAGGCCATGTGGAGGAGGCCAGGAGAAGCTGCCAAGATGGTGGAGTGCTAAGTGAAAAGCCAGTTTGTGCAGAGTTTGTGCAGGGAGAAGGAAGGAGATGGGGAACAGAGGTGAATAAGTCTGGTGAGCTAGAAACCTTTGATTCTAGGAAACTCGGATAAGTCAGTAGCTTTGTGAGCATTGAATGAGTGGGTTTTGGAGCCCAGTGTGTGTTTTTACTTGCCTGCTGGGTGCAAGCTAGGATTAAAGATGATGGCCCACCAGTTTTTGGATCTATTGTTTCTTTACCAACTGTCCGAATCTAATGTGAACCTGCATGGGCCAGGCGGCTGTGATGGTGGCCTTGGCTACTGGCTTTACACCTAGTGTTGTAAGTGCATATATACAATTTATACTTATTAGTCAAAAAAGTAATACCCCAAAATAAAACAGTAGCAATACACTTCTAATAACCAATGATAGAAGCAGAACGGCATGGTCAGTCATACCTTAGATTGTGCCTTAAACCAGAATTGTTCTATATTTGAAATCTTTGACTTCAAACCAATAATCAAATTATCTTCTGTTTGTTTGACTTCACCACCCTTACTCCCATTGCCACCCTCTGATTCCTCCTGGGTGCTACTGATTTCCCACAGCCTCCTTTTTCTTCTGGATTCCTGCCCAGACTGCATGGTCCAGAGCTTAACATGTCTCCTGCCAGCCTCCTTCCACATTCTCTTGTCCTTCTCTCACATGTGTCCTGTTTAGCCTCATTATCTGTTTTCTCTGTATCTGAGTTGGCAGACAAAATGCTTGTCGCTCTGTTAATGGCAGCATTGCAAACATATAATTTTTTTACTTAACTAATCTACCTGTTCTTGCCTCTCTTGCTCATTGCCAAACATTTTGACTCTCATTTCAACCTTCTTTTTTAATCCTTAAAAACTCTTATTCAAGGGATAAGCTTTTCTCCTCTTTTACATAAAATAAAAATAAAAGCCATCAGTATTGACCCCTCTCAATTTCTTCTTTTTGCAACTTACTAACATTTTTTGATAACACATACATAATTTGATACACAAACAACATATTGATAATTTGATAACACAACCACTTCTTTCTGTGGCCACCCTGGGTCATTCTCTCTCAGTGCTGGTGGTCAGTGCTCTGTTTTCTGAGCTCCAGTCACATTATAATAAATACAATTGCTATCAACATTATACACTTTTAGGAATAGATTTTAAATTCCCTGTTCTCTACTATATATATCTTAATTTTAGTGCAGGAATACAGATTGTAACACTTATCATGTTATAATTTTTAGGGTTTACCTTTTTCAAATACAGAATAGATCATATTGTATAAAATTCAAATGATACCAAAGGAAGTCAGTCAATATTCTTCCACTCCTACGCCTAGCTGCTCAGTTTCTTGTGTATTCTCTAAAGATATTCTTGGACACAATAAGCAATAAGTATATTTTCCTCCGCCCACATTTTTATATACACAGATCCTATCACATTATACACACCATTATACACCCATCACTTAACAATGCATACCAGAAATTATTCCAAATCATTATATAAAATATTATCTCTTTCCATTTTATAGACTACAGTTTGCTAGATTAAAGATGGCCACAAATTCTTTGTCATGAAAGATGGAATCTATTTCCCTCCCCTTTTATGTGGGCTGGCCTTGTAACTTATTTTGTCAATAGAACGAAGTAGAAGTAATGTGGTGTGACTTCCAAAGCTGGCCCTTAAGAGATCTGCAGTTTAATGCCCTGGGAACACTCTCTCTTGGAGGCTTGCCATGTTGCTGGAAGAAGCCCAAGCCATGAGAAGAGGCCACATGGAAGAGAGCTCACAGTAACGCTCTGGTCAACAGTCCCAACTGATTCTCTCCAACAGCCAGCACCCACTGCCAGCCATGTGACCGAACCATCTTGGACAATACAGCCTACCTGAATCTCTAGATCACTGCAACCCTAGACATCATCACATAGAACAGAACTTCCCAGCTAAATTCACTCACATGCAGAATTCTGAGGGAAAAAAATTAATATTTGTTATTTTTTATGCCATTATATTTTGAGGTGCTTTGTGAAATGCAATGAACAACCAAAAAATACATAGTATTCCATTATATGGATATAGCCTAACTTATTATTTATTTATTTGTTTGCTTGTTTGTTTATTTATTTATTTTTTACAGGGACAGAGAGAGTCAGAGAGAAGGATAGACAGACAGGAACAGAGAGAGATGAGAAGCATCAACCATCAGTTTTTCATTGTGACACCTTAGTTGTTCATTGATTGCTTTCTCATATGTGCCTTGACCGTGGGCCTTCAGCAGACTGAGTAACCCCTTGTTCGAGCCAGCGACCTTGGGTCCAAACTGGTGAGCTTTTTTTTTTCCCTCAAGCCAGATGAGCTCATGCTCATGCTGGCAACCTCAGGATCTTGAACCTGGGTCCTTGGCATCCCAGTCCGACGCTCTATCCACTGTGCCACCGCTTGGTCAGGCTGGCCTAATTTATTTAATCCAACCACTACTGATGGACGTTCAGAATGTTTCTACTCTTGCTACTCTTTTGTTATAACAAATAGTGAATGCTGCATTTAGTAATAATGTATATATGTCATTTTGCACACATGAGTATATCTGTGGGATGAATTCCCGAAAGCAGAATTGCTAGATACAAGGAAATATGAACTTATAGTTTTGATGATATTTAAAGATTGTTACTCAGAGATTTCACTAACTTAGACTTCTACCAATAATATTAATATATGAAAGTTCCTGTTCTCCCACACCCTCAACTAATACTGAGTTATCAAATTTTTTGAGTTTTGCTATTTTTTTTTTAATTGAGTGATAGGCAGGGAGGCAGAGACAGACTCTCGCATGCACCCTGACCAGAATCCATCCAGGAAGCCCCTACCAGGCGATGCTTTGCCTTGCATGGCTGCAGCTCAGTTGCTCAGCAACCGAGCTATTTTAGCACCTGAGGCCGAGGCCATGGAGCCATCCTCAGTGGCTGGGGCCAACTTTGCTCAAACCATTCACGTTATGGCTTTGGGAGGAGAAGAGAGAGAGAGAACGAGAGAGAGAGAGAGAGAGAGAGAGAGAGAGAGAGAGAGAGAGAGAGATTGGGGGGGAGGATGGAGAAGCAGAGGGTTACTTCTCCTATGTGCCCTGACCAGGAATCAAACCCAAACTTCCATACACTGGGCTGATGCTCTACTGCTGAGCCTACTGGCATGGGCTGAGTTTTGCTACTCTAATAAGTAGAAAATAGTATAATTTCAATTTGTAGTTCTATTCTTATAAATGAACTTGAGCATATTTTAAAATATTTGAGAGCCATTTATATTTTCTCTTAAGTCAGCAGTCCATGTCCATTGCTCGGACTCCATTGGGATGTTGGTTTTGTAAAATTAATTAGAAAAACTCTTCAGGGAACTTAATGCTTTATTTATAATATAAATTATAAATATTCCCCCCCTTGTTATTTTTCTTTTGAATTTGCTTAGAGTAACTCTTGCCATCTATTACGTTTTGTTTTTATGTGGTCAAATTATTCAGAGTAGGGTCTTTCCTATTTAAATCTTCTCTAAGATAGATTCATTCGCCCCACCCATGGTTTTGTTGTATTTCACAATGTCTTGCTTGCAGCTCCTGTGCTCCTCAAGAGCAGGAAAGCTGTCTCTTTTAATGGCCATATCCTGAAAACCTAGCATGATAGTTCATATATAAAAGACTCTCAGTAAGTATTGATAACCCTATGAAAAACACTTTAGTCCAGTACTGTACTGAGTTCCAAGATAAAACTACTTTCTGACATCATCTGGGAGAAATTTATTGAGAAAAAAACAAGGAAGCTACATTTTGAACAAGTATATTGGAAACACTTGGACATAAGGCTCAGCAATATAGGAATAATTTTGAGTCTTTCGTTTCTCCAGCTGTATCTATTATCTACCAGGTGTGACTTCTCTTTCGTCTGATGGTAATTTAATTAACTTAAACCTTAGAAAAATCTTATTTATCACCCTGCACACACTTATAAGAGGTCTGGAATGTTGGTGGGTGAGTTGGTACTTACACTTAATCTAACCTAGCCTATCACTATAATTAATTTTAATTGCTTTTCACCCTGGCTACATGATCTCCCAGCTTCTTTGTAGTGGTGTAACTTTGTAAAGAAACTCATTAAGAGAAAATGACCCTGATATGACCTCTTAAAATACAGATGTGAAATATGTTTTAAACAGTCTATAAGCAAACATATGATATTCAAAACAAATATGTTGCTTTCATTGACTGTTTTTGGTGCTGCCTCTGTTCTCCCAAGGAATATCACTGCCTTAAATTCTTCCTCAGTAGACACTGGCTTTTTCTATAAATCACCCAGAGATTTACCTAATTATCCAAACTCTTTGCCACTTGATTGCCTCTCTAACTCTAATGATTTTTTTGTGTGTATGACAGAGACAGAGAGAAAAACAGAGAGAGGGACACATAGGGACAGACACACAGGAAGGGAGAAAGCATCAATTCTTTGTTGTGGCACCTTAATTGTTCATTGACTGCTTATTCATATGTGCCTTGACTTGGTTGCTACAGCAGAGTGAGTGACCCCTTGCTCAAGCCAGTGACCTTGAGCTCAAACCAGCAACCTTAGGTTTTAAGCCAGCAACCTCGGGGTTTCAAACCTGGGTCTTCTGCATCCCAGTTCGACACTCTATCCACTGTGTCACTGCCTGGTCAGGTAGTGACTAATATTTTTAATGGTTCTTTGTAATGTCTGTATGGAAATACATGTATAGAAAATATGTTCACTCAAAAAGAGTCTTCTCTTCTTCTTTATTCCTGTGTGCTTTAGTTAGGAAATGTTTTAGGCAGTGGTAGGATTCAAATAATTTAACAACTGGTTCTCTGCCCTAATGATTGTTTTAAGTATAAAAAAATATATACCGAAAGGTAAATTATTATTTCATGCATTTAATACTTAAATAAGAACAATAAAAGAGGTTCACAAAACTAGATTATAAGAGTTTTAAAATATTAATGAAAAATTATTAAATAACACCTGACAAAAAACAATAAAACTGTTATTTAAGATATTTCCAATGACAGCTTGTCACCACTTTTTCTCTTTACATGTTTGTTTACTGAAGTAACAAATGTGAGGAAATTAAAATGTATTTCATCAAAGGTATAATGAGTTTTATGAAATGAATAAATAAATATTACGAGCATAGTTCTGTCAATTTTTTTCGCCTATAGATGGAATGAACATTACTACAGGTGCTTAGAATACGCTGTTGCACAGATAAACATTAAAGAAGAGTAAGGAGGCCTGACCTGTGGTGGCGCAGTGGATAAAGCGTCGACCTGGAAATGCTGAGGTCGCCGGTTCGAAACCCTGGGCTTGCCTGGTCAAGGCACATATGGGAGTTGATGCTTCCAGCTCCTCCCCCCTTCTCTCTCTCTCACTCCCTCTCTCTCTCCTCTCTAAAAAAATTAATAAAAAAAAATTAATTAAAAAAAAAAAAAAAGAAAATATTAAAAAAAAAAAAAAAAAAAAAAAAAAGAAGAGTAAGGAATGTAAATTTGTGATTTCCACATTGTGTGGCTGCCTAGGCGCCCACCTGAGAGAGAACCCTGATTACAAGTGCCATTTTAACAACCAGTTGGCCAAACTCAACAATAAATTAGGTATTGGTTTTGCCAAATCTGTGGGAACCAGCTGAATCCCACCACTGGTTTTAAGAATGAAGGTACAGTGAGAAACATGAGAAACCACTGATACTACTTGAGATAAGCTTTGGCTGACAAGGACACAGAGGATGATGTGAAATAGGTAGTCTTTCTTCACAAGTATAGCCACTAGCCCTGAAAAAATACAAGTAATAATTAATACCTTTATTGAATTGCCCTTAAATAAATAAAGTATCTTTCTTCTATGTTTAAAATATATTTATACACTGCCTTTCTCTTGTATTTCTCAAACACCACAAAAAAAAAACCATTCTCTTGAGTAAATAAAACTTACTTAATATATGTTACTAATTTAATTTTGTAATGCTTTTTGTACTAGATGAACACATTTCACATAGTAATTGAACATATCAGTAAGTTGGAATTTTTACCAGGGCTTGATGACATTTTTTAAAATTATTATCCCCATAGCAGATTATATTTATTCAGAAAGTGTGAAGCTGTTCATTTGAAATTACTTCTAGTAAAGTTTGTTAAAATACAACAGATTCATTTGTAGAGATGCAGTCTTCCCTTTCTCTCTGCCCCAGCCAACTTTTTAAAAAATGATCTTTTTATAAAGATGAAGTACAGTAAATTTCCAGTAGGGTAATTCCCTAGGGAGATAGTATAGATAAAACCTGATATGTTCATTTCAAATAGTTTTGTTGCATTAATTATGCCTTAAAATTTTGAAACATTGATAATAATTTATATGGCTAAAATATACCATTAAATAATGAAATATTCTATAATAAACAATGGTATTTACCCTATGACCTTGATCATGTGTATTTATATCCAAATGCACCCATTTATAATATATCAGGGCATAAAAACTCAAGGCTATTTGAAAAATATTGCTTAATAAAGAACCATGAAGACAGAGAAGTTAACGGAAATGTTATTACTTCTAACTCCCATTCCTTACCACTGCTCTTGTAATTCACAAGAATGTTCATGTCTTCAATTTGAAGTCTTCTTTCACTTGGGATATAGCATATCAAATATTTATTATAGTGCTTAAAGACTTCTTTGACAGTTCATCCATCAAGAGATAGTGACCATGTCTTTCTTTTCTAGAATCTAGGATGGGTTTCTGACTATTATGATAAAAAAATTTCAAGAAATTCAAATCCTAGCAGAGGTGTGATGAAGAAGAATGAAGATCTCAAATACAACGTCCCAATCTAGGCATTCCAGCAACCTGCAACTACTCAGCCAACCCCAGCTGTAGTCACAAACATTATGTATCAGAAACCAGCTGCTCATACTGTGCCTGCTCTAATCCCTGACCACAGAATCATCCGGTGATAGTTTCACAGGTGTGTACCTATGCGTGCTTATCAAATTGTGCCCATGAAATATGTATAATTTGTTGTATGAATTACACATCAATAAAGTACTAAATTAAAAAAAATAATTGTTTTATACTACTGGGTTTTTAAGTGGTTCGTAATCTCACAATAGGTAACCCAAACGTGTACCTTTTATATTTTGTGTTTATTTTTCCTGATATTTATTAAACCTATTAAAATATAAATGACATAAATTTTAGATATATCAAGTACTGTTTTTATAACACTCAATTTGTTTTCATCTAATGTCTATGTAATCAAAACTGTAGGATAGTTAAATGCATTTGATTTTTTAAAAATCACATTATGGATTATTATTTGTATTATTTTTAACTTTAGTGATTTTCCCATCAGAACAGATTCTAAGCATGTGGTATATTCACTCTTATGTCCCTATATTCCAGTTCATTCCCTAGAGCATATTAGGTGTCCATCAAATGTTTGCTAAAATAAAAAATGAAGTAAGTATGAAATATACCCTTAAATAGAAACGTGTCCTTTTGTTTTATTTATCTTGCACATCTTAATTAAAACATACAAGGTAAAGCAAAAGTATGTTTACAGTTCATATGGAAAATAATACAATTAGTAAATAATACAAGAATAGACTGTGTTTTGTGTACTCACAACTGTAAACCTACTTTTGCCCCCACCCTGTATTGCAAATTATTTCAGAGCACTAGTAGAGTATCTGAGGTAGCTCACTCAATATTGAACCAAAAATGCAGACACTATAGCAAGTATAGAATAAATAATAATAGCAAACATTCATTGAATACTTCCCAAATGACAGACATTAGACAGATGTATTCATCCCTAGTCATTGGCACTCTTTTTAGTCTCAACTTTACACATGAGGACACTGAGGCTCAGAGAGATAAAGTATCTGCTATTATAAGATGTGGCAGACCTAGAACTCTGACTCCCGCACTTAAGTGCCTAATCATTACTTCAGTCTTGTGCCTTCACTAGGAAATGACATCATGGCCACCTGTCTAACCAAGTATAAGACAGAACAAAAAGGAGAGAGAAGTCCATAATCTTTATTCTGTTCATTTTCTTCTTTATTGTAGGTTAGATGTGAATGATGTTATTGTTGTAATTGTGTATTATGAAAGGTTAATTAGTGGTTAAAACAAATTAAAGATTTTCACACAAATAATTTTTAGAGAAATCAACCTCTGGTCCAAAATTCCTCCTTTAACCAAATTTAAAACCTCACTCAACCACTGTTCTTTATAATCTTAGGAAGCATTCAGAAATATACCATATTTTCCAAAGACTTCAAGTAACAAATGAAGAAAATGACAAAACTAAAATTGAGGATAAATTTTGTTTAAAAAATTTAATATTAATAATAGAGAGCACAGATTTTTGCCTGACTGTATAAATAAATTTTTAGATTTATATAAGTATATTTTTGTATGTATATTATATATAAAATTTAAAATACACAACTTATATATAAATATAAAATTTTATATACATTTTATGTATTTTTATATATGTAAAATATATTTTAATAGTATTTTGCTCTCCATTATTAATTTATTTAATATATTTAAATATGTGAAATATTTCTTGTAAATATACTTTTGACAACATTAGAATTCAGAACAGTAAGAAAGGGAGGAAATATGTTTTATCAAAAACTAATTTTTATATCTTCTTGATCTAAACCAAAAAAAATAATCAAATATGTTTATTCTGTGTTTTAAATCTCAAGTTATGGCAAAAATGCTTCATAAAAATATTCTATATGTGATATTACAATGACTGTTTTACTGATTGTACTACAGTATTAAGTTGTTATTTGTCTAATAAGCATTAATAAGCATGAAAAATAGTTATGCTCTGTGAAAGAATGCTGGAAATGTAGACTTTCTCAAAATATATAACAACTTTCATTAGAGTTGGAATAAGAAACTCTAGTATTTGGGTATTTTTGTTTGTTTGTTTTCAATAAATTCATCATTGGAGTGCTGATAAATTTCACTTCCAGACACATGAAATTTTAAAATTAGATGCTACGTACTAATAAAATTTTAAAATGACATTAAAATTGTCATTTTAAAAATTCCAAAATTGTTAGCAATACCTTATGCTTTTAAAATGTTAGGAAGCCTAAGAGAAAAGGAAAATAGTTTGTACTACTGTAATCCAGTTCATGAACTACATAAACACCCTAAAACTGGAAGACAATGACACTGTCAAGATAATTCACTTCAGTAATTACTCTTTTTTAATATGACCTGACCAAGTCCATAGACTCCTCTTTATTTCATCAAGTGTCCTCAAATCTATTCAAATGTTATCTATTTTAGATCATCTATTGCCTCATCTAATGCTTACCAATCTTTCAAAATGACTAAAATAAGTAGCTCTAATTGGTAGTTTGCTTAGAAAAGAATATTTCCCATGGTCATTTAAAGTCAACTTTCTCAAAACTTCCTCTTTATGAAAGCTGCCAATTAATTCTGCCATAGGAGACTCTGGGCTCTATAGCGATTATCATTTTAAAAGTACCAGTTTCACTGACCCATTCTCATGATAGGAGTTTCAGTATTTGCTAGGCATATTAGCATGGCCTCTTGACCAACACCTTCTATTTAGTGTACTGCTTCATCGAGTGCCAACATGTATGTCTGCATGACTGGTGATTGCTGAGACTCCTCATGCTCATGAATTTCCAGACGTTTTTCTTACATAGAGTAAGGTGTTATGTCGATACATTTTGATAATATTTAAATATAATTATACAGCATTAATTGGAGGGTAAGAAAAAAGTTGCAATACCTCCCATTTCTTTGACATTGTGTAAACAGACAGCTTCCCGACATGACGCCCCAACTAAAATTTAGAGATGGCTAACACTTAAATTTGTAAATCAATTTCATTTGACTAAAGTAAATAAATATTGAGTTCCATTTACCTTTTAGCACATTCCCAAGTAGCACCTTAATAAAATTTAAACTGATTTTATTTACTGAATTCTATAATTTTAAAAGACAATCTGCCTGACCTCTGGTGGCACAGTGGATAAAGCGTCAACCTGGGAACACTGAGGTCGCCGGTTCAAAACCCTGCACTTGTCTGGTCAAGGCACATATGGGAGTTGATGCTTCCTGCTCCTCCCCTCCTCTCTCTCTCTCTCTCTTCTCTCTCTCTCTCTCTCCCCTCTCTAAAAAAAATGAATTAAAAAAACACACAAAAAAGAATCTACCATGAGTTAATTTGAGTATCACTTATATTTCTTGCATCAAGTAAGTTTAAATCATTAAGTGTATAATGATACTAAACAAATTCCAATGTTGGTCACCTTTGGAAAATATTAGGGAACCAACTCTATTCTGAAAATCAGTAAATAAAGAATCAAAAGTTTATTCTGCCTTTCCATTATGACATGTAGTTCAGGACAACCAAGTGGTTGATGAAAGGAAGTTTTTCTTTATAGAAGTAACTGAACAAATAAATGAAAAAGGAATGACAATTAACATAATAATATTTGGCAACACTAAATTAATAGATTTAAGTAAAGATCAATGGCTTCAAACATCACTAAAAGAGAAACAACCAGACATTATTTGCCTCCCAACAGAATTATACACCATCATCTATTATTCTTAGAACCTGAATCAGATCAACCTCTAGATCTATTGATGAATTTACAGAAAATACAAGACATACAGAAAAGACAGAGGAATATATTGAATGACAGCTTGAGGTGCAATTAGCAAAGTTCATACTGTGGAAAATATAGAAATCATATTTTTATACAATTTCTTGCACAAATAAATTGCAAGGAAAAAATAAAGAGGATAAATTTAGACATAACATTACACAGTATTTTTAGACAATATTCTTATATTGTGTTCCAGGGATTTTCCTACTGATTCATTGATCAAGAATTAAGAGTTACGATCTTTCTAACTTATAAGCTATTGTTTCTCTTTTCTAGGTTAACAATAACAACAATACAATTCTCAAGCTAGAAAGCAATCTTTTTTCATTGAGGGAAGAGACTGAGCAAATATGTAAAATTCTTTACTTCCTCAAGTAAGGATAATTTTTCCATTCTTACCCTAGAGTCCTGTTAATAGTTTGCTAGGGCAGCCATAATAAACTACTACAGACTGGGGGGCGGCCGAGGCTAAACAGAAGTTTCTCAGAGTTCTGGAGGCTAGAAGTCCAAAATAAAGGTGCTGACAGGTTTGGTGTCTTCTGAGACCTCTCTCCTAAGGTTCATTAGGTTTGTACATGGTCTTTTCTTTATGTGCATGTGCCGCTGGTGGCTCTCACCGTGATCAAATTTTCTTTTTCTTACACCAGTCAGATTGGATTAGTCCCCATCCTAGCAGCCTTGTTTTAACTTAATCACCTCTTAAAGGCCCTATCTCTCAATGGAGTCACATTTTAAGGCACTGGGGTTAGGGCTTCAATGTGAAGTTTGGGAGGACACAATTTTCAGCCTATAACAAATCCATTCAGTTTTACTATATTTATTTGTAACATCAGTGCCATAGGCTTAAAAGGTTTGGAATTAAAATGTCAACATTGGCTCAAAAGCTAAACCCTTGAAGCTCATGAATTACACAAGTTATACTTTGCAAACAGCCTGTATCCCAACAGTCCTACTCACTAACAGTCCTTTTCAACCCATGCTCTCCAATGTGACCAATGAGCATTTGAAATGTGACTGGTTCAAATTGAGATGTAAATATAAAATACACTGGATTTCAAAAACTTGGTAAGAAAAAAGTGGTATCTCAGTAATTTTCTTATTGATTGCAAATATTTTGGGTACATAGATTAATTTTATTTGTTCCTTCTTTTTAAAAAATGTTATTACTAAAAGTGTTAAAATTATGTGGCTTGCATTATATTTCTATTGAATGTGTTCCAAATTTCATGTCATCCGACTACTTTGAGGGCTTTCTCCAACTTCCAATCTTTAACTCTGTCCACACCCCCACTAATTACCTGAGTCCTTAATTCATATGGTAAACCTGAGGAACACATGTCTGTTAGGAAGACAATCTTTGAGATGTTATATTTACTGAAATCCTAAGTGATGAGTAGTACTGTTGCCTTTCACCTCTCCCCAGATATGAGAGTTGTAATAACAGCAACTGATAGCCTTTTTTTTTTCATTTTCTAGTACTAAAAAGGCTTATGCTCTAATTTCATTAAAACACTAGAACTGCAATTATGAGGATTTCTAGAATTTTGCAATAGTTATTTTATATACTTGCACCTGCTAAATCTTATAAGGGTATTTTTGTTTTGTCTTAAAGTTTACTTTGAGAACTGTAGAGTATTTTGGGATCAGTAATTTATCATTTTTTCAGGGACATAAAATATGGTTAACATTCACACCTTTAAAAAATATTTTCCATTGAAAAAATAGCATTGTTGGGTATAAAGGAGTGCTCAAACTTCAATCCTCAGCAGGACTGGCACATTTACAGATTAAAAGCCTTTTAAAATTCCTCTTTGCTACACACTGCTTTAAGCACTTTCATATAGCTGGGAAGTGGAGAGGAAAAAAATATTCAATTTGCAGAGTGAATAATTAAAAAGATAAGAGATAACAGCCCTGTTACCTAACTACTTTTTCTTAATTTTCAAAGCTAATTTGGGCTGTGTTCACTACATGCCACTCCCAGTTGGATTACCAAAAATATATGAATGCAAAAAGCACTCTTCTCCCAAATCCCTAACCTTAATTAAAAATGTTTACTAAGTTTATATTCATGAGGAAAAAATGTAAACAAATTGCATTGTTTCTCAAATATATTAAGTTCTATCATTAAAATTTTTGTGAGCATATAACTCACCTGTAATGGATATAATTTTATATCCAAAGAATGTCAAGCATAACTTCTAAATTTCTGAACTGAATAAGTTATACTTACCATCAACATTAAGATTTAAAATTTTTCTCTAAAACTTGCATTTTAAAATTCAATTTGTAAAAAATCCTATTTTAGCAAGCTTTATTATATCAATTGGTAAAACTTTATTTTACAAGCAATAGGAATTGGATCAAATGATTATTATAATCCAGAGGAAGTATTTTATAACCATAGTAAATGCCATTATACATACTGCCAATACAGATTTAATAGACAATGCTGAACTGTACAAGTTATTTATTTTTCCTTAATCTCAAAGCTACTTTTAGTAATACAAAAAGCCATATTAACATTTTTCCATTAGAAAACAATGTGATGTACAAAACTTTGGATGAAAAGATATAGGTCAAATCTCATTAAATCACTTGGTGGAAAGCCCACTACTCCATCAATACCACCCAAAGTGTTTTAAGCAATTATTAAAATCAAAATAATGCATCTTAATAATTTCCAGCTGTTAAAAGAACAAACCTAGCAATATAGTTGGCTACACAGTACTTTTGACTAATCATTTTTAAGATCCCCTTTTTTTTTTTTTAAATCCTACCATATACCAGGCACTGTACTTGGCCAAGCAGGTACTTGAGAAAGGTAGTAAAGTGGGAAAGACCTGATAAAGCAATCCTTTGGTTACCAGATTTGCCTTTGAACTTTCAAACATCCTCTAAGATCAAGAAACCCCAAATGAAAGTGCAGACTCTCCCAAATATTGTAATTTTATTAATAGGTTTGATACGGAGGGGTCATGAATTGTTATTTCAAAGAAAAGCTCATTTCAAAAGCTAATTTGTAATAATGAGTTTAAGATTTGGCATTCAGTTGATACAAATGTGGCTCACCAATTGTGAACCTTACAAGGCACACTGCTGAAAAACAGTAAAACAGGTGTGCGTAAACAATTTTCCTTTGTATTTAACAAGTAATGGTATTTGATACATATCTTTATCTTAAAATTCAACTGAGTTTATGGTACAGTAAAGAAGAGAAACCCAGTCATGGGGTTTGTAAAGAGCAAAGGAGGTAAACTAGTAAGGATTGTTACTATGTAAGTATTATTCTCTATCTTTTCCTGTGAGTAACAAGATGCTAATACACTACATTTAAAAAAAACCCGCTTACAATTATTAAATTGAGGCAAATACTAAAGGCCCATAAACTGACAAGTCCACTCATTATCATTACTTCTTTACATAAGCCTGTTTTTCTAAGGTATAACACATAATCTAAGCAGTAACTTGAAAATTAGCCAAGCATTAAGCAATTACAATGGTAGGTAATACAGCATCAATTTTGAAGCAGTTATGGCCACTTTTCATGACCCATCTGCAGTTTAGATTAAATAGACTCAGTCATTATCAATTTAAGTTTCTGGATCTTCACAACAAAAATTTTTGTTTTATGAAATTTTCACCGACATTTAAATTGTCTTTGGGTCCCACCGCTTTTGTATCAAACACTGATTCTGACATGCTATATCACTACAATAAAATTCAACTTTCAAATGAAAACTAAATGCAGATAAATGGTTAACAGATTTGACACAGAATGTTGTAAGATCTTCCTGTATATAATCTGATATTGCTGATTATTAATTTCAGAGTTTGAAAACTTCAAAACTTCAGATTAAAAACCACAAGATAATTTACTGTTTGATGGCATGCAAGATCTTCCACAAAATTATCCTAAGACCTAGAGGTCTCAGTATTGGATCAGAACATAAAGAAACACAACAAATTTGTACATTTTATTCACATTTATTTTTCGCTTTTAGTGTGCTCACAGAAAATTAGAACACCTTAAGCAGGAGTTTAATAGCCATTTTTGTAAGCAAAGTTACATTCCATCTCTAAGTCAAATTGGTCAAAGCTTCTCCAGTATTTACAAAACATGATAGACAAGATGCTACACAAAACCATTGCATCTGAAGATTTTTTCCTTTATTCTCAAAGACGACTGGAAAAGAAAGCATTGTCTGCTGTAATCAAAAACATACCACAGTATAAACAGTAACCATTCCACTTATCACAGCTTGGTTGAGTTTAAAATTTGTGTTTAAAAGGTCCAAGATGACTGCAGTTTTACAAAAAATGGGCAGGGTGAAAAGTTGCAAACTTCATGTGCTTCTGGATATCAAGATTTGTTTTTATACAATAGTCACAGTTAAAAACACCCTGCTGGTAATACATAATTACACTTTATTAAGGTCATAAACCAGCAATAAACAATAAGCCTATACAACTTGTAGTTCTACTTAATCACTGACTGGTACAGCTAACATGAGATAAGTGAAAAGTTCCTATGGTTTAAATGAACTTCTAAGACTATGCTCTTTTTTTTTAAAATCTGGGTATTGGTGGTTTTTTTCTCTTTCCTTCTTAATCAAGACTTGTAGTGTTGTAAACCTGCCTCACAAAATACATCCTAATAACTTTTCTTTAAAAAAAAAAAAAAAAAGACTAAGCCTTTACACCATCATTTTGAAGTGGCACATTATCTGGGCAATGCTGTGCACCACTTAAATTTCCCCATCGTGGCCCCTATCACTTCATCAGATATCCCTTTTTGACCCACCCATCTCCTTCATATATGGGCATGTCCACAGATTGACAAAGAAAGTTTACATTTTTGAATAAAGATGCAAAGTATGCAAAAAACATTAATACTGATGCAAAACAAACAAAAAAAAAGAGAGAGAGAAACAAGGCAGAGGAAGGTGTTTAAGCTCTCCTCGACCTGTTGGAATGGTGGTAACAGAACGATTTGAGATGGGATCTGTGTGGGGGGTGCGGGGTGGGGGGTGCGGAACAAAATTTGCTGCTTAAAAAAAAAAAAAAAGGAAAATAAAAAAGAGACATCTTTAAAATCAATCCCTGGTTGTAGACAAGTTCTCCAAAACCAGTACCTGGCACCACTCCAACAAACAAACGGGGGAGAAAGTTCTTCGATTATCTCAAAAACTCTTGCCCTTTTACTCTGCCGCCTCCGCCGGGGGGGCTTCCGGACTGCACTCGGGCTGGGCCTCCTGGGAGGGGGCTGCGCAGGCTGACGAGGCTGACGCGGCCGCCGCCTCCTCCGCGGGCGCCGCCTCGGGCTCCGGGGACGCGCCCGGCCCCGCGGCCGAGGGCGCCTCGCACGCGGCGGCGCTGGCCCCGGCCTCCTCGGCCTTCTCGTCGGCCTTGGCGGGCTCCTCGGCGGCCTTGGCCTCCTCCCCGGCGGGCGGCTTCTCGGGCGCGACGGCGGCCTCCTCGGGCTTGGCCTCCTGCGGGTCGCCCCCCGCTGCCCCCTCCGCGCCCGCGGCGGCCTCCTCGCCCGGCGCCCCCGCCTGCTCGCCGGGCCCCGCGCCCGCCTCTGCGGCGGCCCCGGCGGCCTCGTCCTTGCCGCCTTCGGCGGCGGCGCCGGCTGCGCCCTCGGCCTCACCGCCCTCTCCCACCTCCTTCTTGTTCTTCTTGAAGGAGAAGCCGCTCAACTTGAAAGACTTCTTGAAGGAAAAGCGCTTCTTTTTTTTTTTCGGGGTCTCGTTGCTGGGCGAGGGCGCGGCCCCGTCCTCGGCCTTGGGCGAGGACGTCGAGGAGGTGGCCGAGGCGGCCTCGCCCTCCGCGGCCGTGGGCGAGCCGGGCTCGGCGGCCTCGCCCTCCGCGGGAGCCTCCTTCTCCGCGGGGCTGGCCCCGGCCTCGCTGGCGGCCGGCTCCTCTTTCTCGGCCGCGGCGGGCGACGCCGCCCCGCTCCCGGAGGCCGCGGGCTCCTCCTTGTCGGCGGCCGGGGCGCTGCCGTTGGCTTGCAGCTCCTCCTTGGCGCCCGGCTCGGCGGCCGCGGGAGAAGCGTCGCCGTTTACCTTCACGTGGCCATTTTCCTGTGGGGCAGAAAGAGCGGGATTGTCACTGACGCGGCCCGGCCGCCATTCCCGCCCCCACCGCTGGCCCGGGAGGATGCAAGCTGCTCCCAAAGCCCTCTGGCCTGGGAGCCGCGTGCCCCTATGAGGAGGCGGGGTTGGCTGCCCCGACAGGAACTCTAGGGAGACTGGGCAGTGCCATTTGGGACGCTCTAAAGGCACAGCAGTAGCCTCAGCTACACAACAAATACCCTACGGATGTGAAAGAGCCGAGTCCAAAACCCTGCAAAGCTAAGGGTAACCCATTCCAGCCCCGGCCTCGAGGGCTTTGGTAGAAAGGAGCCAAGTAATACACGGTACACCCAACGCCCTTTGGAAGGGGGCACAGAGCCAGAGGCGGTGGTCTGCGTCTAGATTACACATTCCCCTCTCTCCCCAAACCCAAGGGCTCTGGAAAGCACCCAAGAACTCCCGGGGGAAATCAGCGCTCTGGCCAGAAGTGCCAGAGCTGCGCGCGCAAAGGCCCGGCGTCCACCTAGGGCCTGGGGCCGGCAGGGGGCGCTGCGCCTCCACCGCGCGGAGCTGCAGCCTCGAGGGGCGGGGCCGCAGGGCCTCCGGGCCCTGCCCAGCCTGGCCCTGCCCGCCGGCCGAGGCGCCCCCGAGCCGGGATCGCGCAGCCGAGAGTCCGCAAACAAAGCTCAGGTGCCTTGCCTGCATCCTGGTGGGAATACAACCAACAGGACAGCGGGGGAACCCATTATTTCTAAGGTCTCGCCTCTGCTTCCACGCCCACCTTCGCCCGTGAGTCTACGAAGCCAGGGCGCGGCTCATTTTGCATTTTTAACGGGTTCAAAGCCTCTCGGCAGAGCTTGCCTTCAATAGGTTAGAGCAGGCGAAGCACCACGGCCTCTGCTCTAGGAAAAGAGGCGTGGTGGGTGCCCAGTGTTTGCGAAGCAGCCACCCATGGCCGACCTCTCGCGCCCACCCAACCGTGGCCATCTGCCTGGGTCTGGGCAGCGCCAGGACGGACGGCCCTAGCCGTGGTTGAGGAGCCACACACACGAACAATCAGACCGAAACACACGAATTGCCTTTTCTTGACTACCTGGACAGATTCTTCAAGGACCGAAAGAGTCTTACCACTGCAGGGACACCATTTAAAAACCAAGTGTGTGATTCCACAGACAGTATTGAATAAAGATTTAGAACAGTGGAAAAGCCCCATCGAAAGATACTGAAGCCAGCCTGCCGCCTTTCCAAGAACCCAGGGCACGCCGCCTCGGCATACAATAAGACAGCACTTCCCTCGCCTTTCTCCACCGCCATCCCATTGCGCGCTCCTACTCCCACTGCCCCTACCTATACACACAGCCACGCCAGTTCAGAAATCTAGAAGGCGACTCAATCTCGACAACAAACGCGAGAGCCACCCAAACACCTTTGTGCCCACCAAACACAAATGCAACCTGGCTGGGGGAGGCGAGGGGGAAAGCATCTAGCTAGTCACGTTCTGCCAAGCTCTAAACACGCCATTTTAGACGATTATCACTTCTTTCCTCCCGTCTACACGAAAATTCGCCAGGATTCTCCGGGAACCACTCCTTTGGGGTAAGAGGGAGACCTTGTCTATGAAATTGACAATTTAGGCTCTCGCTTTCCATTCAACTTTCAGACTGGAATCTAGCCACGTTCCTCGCCGCGGAATACGCTTCGGGAGCGACCAGAAGGCAAGGGGGAAACGTCGGGACTATAGAAAGACAGGAAAGAAATAACCAGTATCACAGGTAGAATTACCTGCCCATTCGCTTTGGAAGGCGACGAGGCCACAGCTGCCTCCCCGGGCCTCTCCGCGGCGGCTTCTCCCTTCGCAGCGGTCTTGGAGAACTGGGCACCCATGCTGGCTTCTTCAACAAAGAAACTCAACAGATCCAAGGGGGAAACAAAGAGCCTCGGGTTGGTGTAACGACGGGGCGAGCAGCAGTAGCGGCGGCAGCGGCAGCAGCACACACACCGGAGGGAGGGGGGAGTGGGGGTGGTGAAGAGGACAGAACAGAACCGATTAAATACACTCCGGATAAAAAATTTTTAGTCGAAGAGATCAAAAAGCAGCAGCGCAGGAGGGAGGGGAAAGGGTGGAAAAGTCGAGCACAAAAAAAGGAGACCAAGTATAGTTTTTAAAAAAATAAGTAATAAAAAATCCCAGATTTGTAGCCGCACTGTAGACAAGAGGAAAATGGAGAAATCTCCCTGGTTGCTAATAAGATGCGGGGTCCAACGCCCAAGTGCACAGATGAATGGGCTCGCGGGCGCTGGCGCTGCCCCCGCGCGCGCCGGCCAATCCGCGCGCCGCACACAAAGCAGGGGGCGGGGCCTACGCGCCCGGCGAACAATGGAGCCGCGCTTTGCAAACGATTTGAAAATCAGCCTCAGACCGAGAATTAATGTCCTCCAAATAAATAAATTAGTTAAAAATATATGGCTTTCGCCTACCTCTGCTGAAAATAATAGTGCATCATTTGATTGGCTTGCTTTGTTTGTAATTAATTAACGCGGGGGTGGGTGCTTGTGGATGGGGGCGGAGAAAGCGTTAACTTGACTCGCTTTGACTCTTGTCGGTCTATATCCGTGTCTGTCTCCCTCCACTGCCTTCCCTCCCCCATCTTCGCCGTGTGTGTGTGTGTGTGTGTGTGTGTGTGTGTGTGTGTGTGTGTGTGTGTTAAAGACAATGGTTGGGATTTGTGTGCAGCATGTTTTCTTTCTCCGTGGTCTATATTGGTTTCACAGATTCTGCACAGCGTTTGTTTATTTTAACGGTTGCAAATGTTAAATCGCCCCAAATTGAAAGGTATTTAAACCACGGAGATCGAATTTCATCAAACGAGTTAGAATTAGGTCTGTAGGCCAGATGTGGAAAATGCAAAAGCGGCAAGCAGCCGAAACCACACTTCCATCCCTATCCCACACTGGCATGAAATAAAATATTTCGAGATTAGTCTGCGGCGCTCATCAAATACCCCTCTCGGACAATTCCCAATTAGCGACGCCTTCCAACCCACATACACACACAATATAAAGTCAGGGCCATTTACAAAAGATCGAAACAGTTCTCATTTTAATCACTGTATGAAATGACAATTAGTTTTCCTGGACAGTGAAAGAAAACACAGTCTCGAGTGTATGAATTCATATTTACAGTTGAGATGCAACTTGCGTCGATATGAATTCCTTTCAGGCTACTGCCAGGATCTGATGGACTCTTTATTTCTGAACGTGTGTGGATGTGCATGCAAGTGAGTGTACTCCAGGAAGGGAGGGTAGGCAGGAGTGATGAAATTCTAAACAACCGAATTGACGATTACAGTTCCAACGAGAAACTGTATGTTGAAAGATAGCAAGAAGACCCCTGAACGCTCCAGTGTGACTTAGGTTAGACAAAAAGCTTCTATAAGGCGACACAGGGTATGTTCATCTGCACTGCTTGACACCGAAGTACCAGACGCTATTTGTGCGTGAAACACAAGGCACAGATTTAAAGAATGAGACAAGGTGGGGTAAAAATAAAGGCTATAGCCTAATAAGTATTCTCCTGCTACCTATATTTCTGCTTCTAAAGTTTTCACTTGTGTCCATATTAAGACCACCTTTCTTGCTTACATTTAGTGATCCTGAAAAGGATAATCTTTCGCTTATGGAGGCGAGAAGCAATCGAGGGAATGGTTCATTTCTCCTGGTGCTTGCTGGCTCTGAATTCTCAGTTTTATTTTCTAATAATTGTAGGGAAATGGGTCACGCTCTTAGTAAAAAAGATGGTTGGTCCAAACCAATAACTCTTTGTTCAAGTATTGCTTTGAAAATCAGCAAACTGCATAGTGACATGAAGCTTCCTCTTCTCATTGTCCATTTCCTTCGGAAGCATCATTCAACCACGAAGTCAAATTCCCCAGAGCTGCTGGAAAGACGTGTCCGGAGAAGTGTATGCTGCCAAATGTGTTATCAGTTGGCCAAAGACCCCAGCCGCCGCGATGGAAACGAATCCCCTCTATTAGCGGAGTTCCACTTGAAAAGCAAACTGGGATGATCCAAAACCACCATGCAGAAGATTGTCAAAAGCTCATTTAAGCTTGTTGGTTTTCCCCCACCCCTAACATGAATCATGCCGTTTCTCTGCATCCCCTTCCTAGTTTAACTTGGGGGTGATTGCTAGCTCGCTTTCGGGTTTTCTCGCAGACGCATCCTTAGCTCTCCAATTGGGGGCCACTTTTATTGCTCCTTTGTTACCAGGCTGCCGTGTAGCTTTCCCCCCTTTTCTTTCTCGAATGCCTATTTGCCCAGTATTGGCCTGTCTCCTTGGCAACGGCCGGGGAAGACTCGGAGCCCCAGGCAGGGGGAGGAGGAAGGGGCGGGGCGGGTGGGAAGCAGGGAGGTGTTGGAAGGGAAAGAGATGCTGAGCGAGAGACGGGAAGACAGACAGCGAAGCAGATGGCCGCGCGAGGGGGCGGGGTCCAGGCGGGGCGCGGTGGGGGGAACCCCAGGCGTCGGGGGCGCGAGGGAACCAATCAATTCCCATCGCAGTTCCGGGGCTAGAAAACAAATGTAAACACATAGATGAACTCCCCAAGAGCGGTCCCTGGTATGCGGTCGAAAAGGTGATTTCCTTTCGGTTCGAAAGCGCATTTCTAGCGTAGGTTACAAAGAGGCATGGTCCCAGTAACTGGCAAGGGGAGACGGTTTGCTCGGCCCTGCGGGAGGCACTGATCGCAGAGTCGTCCTGTCCCCAACCTCTTTCAGCGTCTGACCATCCCATGGAAAGAAAGCCACGAATGTGGGCGAGGGGTGAAGGCGGAGGATGGGTGAGGAAGGAAGGGGCTGGGAACTGGGAAGAGGTCCTTCTATATTGGAAACTACCGGGAAGGACCGCCGACAAGACGGGAACCAGTAGGAAGTTGTACAATGTAAAAATCTAGTTCCTCAGGAGTTTGGTGTTCTCAGATCCAGAGCTAAGGGTTTCAAATAAAATGCTAATTATATAAATATGATTATTGATATAAATATTATAGAACCCAAGAGGTGATAGTGAAAATGTAAAACTAACCAACTCACCAGGAAGAAACAAGAGATGGTTAGTCTTTATTTGTATTGTTTTCTCCATGACTTAGGGTATTAAAATGATGATAATCTGTATATGCTTTTCTGTAAAAAATTAATAATTTATTTAGACTACCTCAAAGATTAGCACTGAAATAAATGTTTAGGGATCTTGCCACAGATTCTTGAGGGCCTACTGTGTGCCAGACGTACTCATCCAGGCCTTGTTTGTTTTCACACCAGTGTACAAGACAGATGCAATTCGAGACTCGCGGAGCATACATTTTGTACAGTTAAAGTGAACTGGATCGTCATCCAGTTCCATCCCCTCACTTATCAGATGAAGTTGCCAGATTTTGTCCAATGAAAGAGCCAGGAATGCAGCTCACACTCTTGGTGAGTCCAAGTCCCTAGCCTTTTCCACAACTGCATGCACTGTCTAGCTTTCCATTGATGTCTGTGTCATCACTACACGGGATAGGTTGGTTGTTCATTCCTAAATTATTCTGCTCCAGCTAAGTACCAGAAAGGGGCTAGACATCAGATGAGACCAGGGAAGAACATGGGTGCTGTTTCCTTCCATGCAGCTTTCACTTTGTATTGTTATCTTTCAAAACTTACTAAAATGTGAAGAAAGGGAACAAAGATAATAACTGAGTGCTTAAAAAAAAACAATTAAGCAAAAAAAAAATTTTTTTTAATGATGAACGCTAGCCTGACCAGGTAGTGGCACCATGGATAGAGCGTTGGACTGGGATGCAGGGGACCCAGGGTCAAAGCCCCAAGGTCCGCAGCTTGATTACAGGCTCATCCAGCTTGAGCTCGGGCTCACTAGCTTGGCTACAGGGTCGCTGGCTTGAGCATGGGATCAGACATATCCTTATGGTTAGTGGTTTGAGCCCAAAGTAGCTGGTTTGAGCAAGGGGTCACTTGCTTTGCTGTAGATCCCTGAGAAAGCAATCAATGAACAACTAATGTGCCTCAAGGAAGAATTGATGCTTCCCATCTCTGCCCCTTTCTATCTGTCCCTATATGTTCCTCTCTCTGTCTCTGTCACAAAAAAATAAAAATTAAAAAACAAAAAGATGAGGGCCACTTGCTAGATTTCAAATTAAATATGCTTTTTCATCTGAAAGCTTTCATTCAGCATTCATTCATAAACAAAATACCAGTTCCCAAAGTGCTTATAATGCTATGGTCCATTTTTCATCTTATATTACCTGAACCTTAATTCCACAAAAATGGATTCATTTGGACTATATGGTGGAGCAAAACAGACACAACCCCTCATTTATTAACATATATTTATTGAATTTCTATCATGTGCTAGGCATTGGAACACATCTATGAACAAGAGACAAGACATCTTCACAGAGCTTACATTCTAGTATGGGGAGATAAACAAAAATTAATACATATCAGTAAGCAAATTGTATAGAATATCAGAGGTCTGAAAGTTTTCTGAGGAGGGTGGGAAACTAGGGCAAAGTAAGGGAGATGGCAGTGCAGGACTGAACTTCTACATAGGAGGTCAGGAAAGGCCTTATCAAGAAGATAAACTGTCAGCAGACCTGGAGAGGTGAAGGAATTGATAATGATGCTTAAAACCTAGCAAGAGAGAGAGAGAAGTCAGAATTGAAAAAAAAAGATTACAAATAGATATGTAATTGTAAATGGTCCTATGGGCTCTGAGAAAAATACAAAGTGCTGTAAGATAGTCTAATTTAATTAAGAGAGTTAAAGAAGGCCTTCTTAAAAGAGTGACATTTAAGTAGAAGCCTAATGGAACAGTAATAGGCCTTAGTTAGGTAAAGAGGTGGAGACTTGTGTTAAGATGAAGAAAATAAAGAAACTCCTGAGTAGGTAATAGTTCAAATTGATTTGAGAGCGTTGGGCAAACCAATGTGTTTTAAGTGTGAAACAAGTGAATTAGGTATGCTTGCTTGTATACGATATTTTGCATCGGCTGGCATGGAGCAGCACTGTGTGTGTGTATAGTTTATGAACGGCTGCAGGTGCTTGCCCTCACCGTGGCAGATTGCAAATTGCCAATTGCCTGCCTCCATGGGGAGGGGTGAATGTTTGCTGTTGTTTGCCAGAGAAGGGGTATTTTCTGCCAGGCCTGTTTGGCTGGGGAGTGTTGAGGCTGGTGGGGGCCTGTGAGTAGGGTGAGTTTGGAGAATGAGTCTGGTGAGTCCGGAGTGCTGAGGGGCTTGGGAGTTCTGAGAGAAAGGGAAACAATTGTCCCTGCCTGCTTGCTCATCTGCCATTAGGAGACTTTAATAAATGGAATGGCCCACCATTTTCTGGCTCCACAGTTCCTTTACCATCTTCCCAAATCCAATGAGAACATGCGTGGCCACAGTGGTGGCCACGGGCCTTATAGGGAGGAAGATTGAGAGATTAGTTTGGACATATTTTGAGGTGCCTATAAAACATCCTAGTGAAAAAGTGAAATGCTCAGATATCAGAGTCAGGAGCTCAAAGACTGGTTTGGAATATAAATATAAAGTTGTGATCATTCCATATATAAATATTTTCTGAAACCAATCATAAAATATGCAACACGAGAGAGTGCTGAATCATACCCTAAATACCTTCTGCTTTAAGACATTGGGTAGATATTTGTCAATTATACCTAAATAAAGTTGAAAAAAACACCCAATAAAATAAAGCAAGGTTTGGAAAGTAAAATCCAACTAGTATTTTAGCCATCATCCATGGAGGGCTATTTGATTTTAGGGACCTAAAATCAGTAATAGCACAGTGAGTTCTCATTATTTTGTATATAGTAGGAGCTTTATTATTATTTTCAATTAGTACAATATACTGAAACTTAAATTAGATCTTGCTTTAGCGTTCTTCACTAACTACACAGTAGCACTCAGAGAAAAAAAAAAAATTCTTTCCTAGTTAGGAAACATCAGAGTCACTGATTATCTAATCTGAGGACTCAAGGATAACACATCTACAATAGTGATGAAGTTTCTAGATTGTTAGATCCCCTCCAGATACCCAGCTGATCACTACAAGCATAAGTATGTGTTTAGTCACAGCTCTGCTGGCATAAAGATTAGCAAGAGTTTTTATTTGAAAAGAAAACCAAAGGCTAGAGTACAGTCTAGATTAAAGTAAACAGAGAGTAGAAAAAAAAATTTAAGAAAAACTTTTCTCCAGATATTCTAAATCAAAGCTTGTCCACAGTTCCATTTCCTAGATTGCAGTGTGTGCTCCCCAGGGACAGGCTGAAAACTTTCCATATCAGCTTTTGAAAGAGCTGAGTTGGAAGAGGACTCGGTAACTCCCCTTCTGTCTTTGTTTCCAGAAGTAACAGGTAACTAAATAAAGACAAACAATCCAAGTTTACTTTAAAAGGATCAGGTCATTGTGTTTATAGTTACCTGAGTAATTGGCAAACCAGAAGTGAGAGTAGAAATTTCACATGGAAAAAAGTCTACTTTTCAGTACGATAGCATAAGAATCATGCGAAGGGTAAATTTTCATTGTTATTTTAAATGCTTCCTGATATTAAAAAGTAGGGTTAAATACCTGGCTAGAATGAGATCATTGAACTAACCCATGGCTCTAAAAATGAAAGTATAAAATTATATTAAACATTTATCTTTATTCCAAATGATAATATAGTTTTAAAGAAGAGTATGTTAACCTTTAAGAATCACTTGTTGCAATAAAAAAACTGACTTTTTTTTTTTATTAAGATCCTGCACTCTGTTAAGCTTTCTAATGGGATGATTGGTAAGGCTATCGACATTCATTTGCTCAACAGATATTTATTAAACACCTACTGTATACCAGGCTCTAGTGCTTTGCTTATGCTACCATACTGAATCACCACAGTAATCTTATAAGGTAGAAACCATTACTTTTATTATTTTCACAAATCAAGTTCTCCAGAGGTCACATAACATATTCAAGTTTTCGCTACTCCAATGTGGTCTGGGCTGGGCTCTGAATCCTATGGCACTGTTTCCCTGGATACCATGATGCCGTAGAGAGAGTAAGAATTTTATGGCATGTTTCTTGTTCTTGTGCACATTACAGAAATGCCCAAGAGACACTAAAAATAACCAAAAGGTGTTAAACTTTATTTACGCATTGTGGGATAAGCATTTAGGGCCATCTAGAAAACGGGACCAAGCATTCAAAGAAACACACATACACAAACATACATAGAGAATCTGACAGGTCAGATTCTGGAACCTGGAAACACCTTTAGTAACTCTGCCAGAATACAGTCATCACAAATTAGATTTGGGTGTAATTGAATATAATGTTGCTTAAGTTGCACCGAGAATTTACCTGTATCTTTCCTGGGTGCAAAAGTATGAGTGCTTCCTGGGACAGAATGAAGCCATTTGGAATGGAGGTAAAATGAAGTGTAGAACTTGGAGAGGGGTGAGGAAATTACATCTGGGAAGGAAATCCAGATGTGAGATGTGGTGAGGAGGTAAGATCAGAGATGAGAAGGTGCAGACCTCACAGTGGAAGTAAGAAGACTAGAAGGATTCTTGGGAATCGAGTCACAACAGAGAATGTAAGGGGCGTTCTTCCCTGCATTCTTCTGTGGGGCATTCTTCCACTAAGGCTATAGCTGGAATTTGATTTACAATTTATTTGTAGGAATAAACAATTGTTAGACTTTAAGTTTAAAGCAGTTTTACATGTATTATTTTATTTACCCACAGTAAATCCACACATCAATAAGTTAATTACTATTTATAAGAAAATCAAATATTTTGTGTGAGGACCTAACTATAGCTGTCCAGACCAGCCAGTATCTTGTGGTCTACAGGGACAGTGAGGGACTTCCTCACTGCCCCATCTTGCTGTGGCTGTCTTGTGTACTAGCATGGCTTCCACTCCCATTTTACTTTGATATTTAATAGACAGAAGGTCATGCCACATTTCTAATTGATTCTGAGTTTTATTCTCATTGCTTCAAGAATTGCTTATGACACTAAAATCAGAATTTTCTGTTCTAACTGCTAACCCAGGGGTCAGGAACCTATGGCTCGCGAGCCAGATGTGGCTCTTTTGATGGCTGCATCTGCTCACAGACAAATCTTTAATAAAAAAAAATAACATTAAAAATATAAAACATTCTCATGTATTACATTCTATTCATTTCCTACTGCTCCTGTTCATTGTTGCGGGTGGCTGGAGCCAATCACAGCTATCCTTTGGGACAACACCAAATTTTTGTTGGATAATGCATAAGGTACACGGGTCATTGTATGGCTCTCATGGAATTACATTTTAAAATATGTGGTGTTCATGGCTCTCTCAGCCAAAAAGGTTCCCAACCCCTATGTTAACCCAAATTCCAGTTCTGTATTTTCTGCTGCCCCCTTTCTGATTGTAGCATTGCTGTATGTATATTTCTCACCACTTATTTCCTCATCCAAACCAGCATCACCTTCTGGATTTTTTTTTTTTAACTTTCTTGGAGAGATTTTTGACTCATTCTTCTCCCTCATTTTCCAGGCTAAGAATAAGACTTCCTTAGGGTTCAATAAGGTTAAACACTCTATTACCAGTTAGAATTAAACACTAAAACAAACAAACAAAAAAACTAATGAACTAAACCAAAGCCTGAAGTTTTGCCCATTTGGTCAGCCCACAGACCTCTCTTTTTACCTCCACCATCTTTCTTTCACATCTTGAACACACATTGCCTTTTCTCCCTTTAAAATGATCATTAATTAGACTTAACAAAATATAAAAAACATTTGGCAGTAAGGTATTCTCACTGTATGATCTATTATAGCTCAGAACACTGCATGGATCACCCTTGTCAAGTTAGGTTGTTTTTTTTCTCCCTTTCAAACATTTCTGGTATTTCCCTCCTCCCAGTGCTAAAACTAAAATCAAGGTTCTGAATACTTTCTGCCTGAATTACCTCCTAGGATAGTCTCTCCCCCTCAAGGGCATTTTAGGCCACAACTATCTCCCCTTTAACTCCCCTGATCAAAATTGACTCTCATCAGCCTGGGATCTAACTTCCCTTGTCAGACTTCAAAGATTCTTTATAATCTGTTCCTATAACTTCTAGGCAAAGGACTGATTTTGGTCACTGAGTGACAATTCATTAAACTCTGTCCTACTATCGTTTTATCGGCTTCCTGGCAAAGAACCAGTAATTACAAGGTTTTAGTACAGCTCCATTAAAAATACTATATGGAGAGAAGACTGAAGACCTGTTTCTTCAAGATATTTCATAATTTAAAACAATTAGGAAGCCAATTCTCCACCAGAATTTTTTCTTAGTGGTGAAAAGGGCAAGTTTCATGGGGACTGTGGACTTATCTCCCTTTCGGCTGAGCAGAGAGCCCTGACTTGGAGCTTCTCATGTCCTCGTCCATGCACGTTTGACTCAACCACAGTGATAATTGCACCAGAAGGAGCAAAATGTCCCCTTATGAGAAACACAGTAAAAAAATAGCAATTGATAAATAATAGACATTTTCCCCTGATTATATAGAAAAAAACAGTTTCTCCTTCATGATCAAAATATTTTTTTCATGTCCTTAATATTTTCTTTTCTCACATTAACACTTAATTTTCTTGGCTGGGTCACTTGTTATTTTTTCACTGTAATTTAAATGTCTTATAAAGTATTCATTAATTGACTGAATCAGGTAATAATTTTCCCTATATTTGTTTTATATTCTTTATACGAGATGACAAAAGAATATCATGGCAACTTTTGAATTTATAAAGTCCATATTATTGTAATTGTGGTGTTTTGAGAATATACCATAATAACCAAACAAAGGATTGTTAGATTCCAGACACTATGACTACTTTTTTGAAAAGAATTTGATTTTCATTTTACCTGTTTTTTACTATACAATCAAGAGATTCATTCAATTTAGTGGAAGGAACTAGTAAAAACTTATTTGATGAACATCTACCTATATTATTTTGTTTCTATCTTTAATTTCTTTTAAGAACTTACTAATTTCTTACAGAGTCTTTGGAACTATTTCATAAAACATGAAGTTTATAAGCTCTGGCCGGTTGGCTCAGTGGTAGAGCGTCGGCCTGGCGTGCAGAAGTCCCGGGTTCGATTCCTGGCCAGGGCACACAGGAGAAGCACCCACCCCTCCCCCTCTCCTTCCTCTCTGTCTCTCTCTTCCCCTCCCGCAGCAGAGGCTTCATTGGAGCAAAGATGGCCTGGGCGCTGGGGATGGCTCCTCGGCCTCTGCCCCAGGCGCTAGAGTGGCTCTGGTCGCAACAGAGCGACGCCCCGGAGGGGCAGAGCATCGCCCCCTGGTGGGCAGAGCGTCGCCCCCTGGTGGGCGTGCCAGGTGGATCCCGGTAGGTCGAATGCAGGAGTCTGTCTGTCTGTCTCTCCCTGTTTCTGGCTTCAGAAAAATACAAAAAACAACAACAAAAAAACATGAAGTTTATGTCATTGTATGAATATATATATATATATGTATATATATATATATACACACACACACATATATATAGTTTATGTCATGGATGTATTTATGCATGAACAAATATATTTGTTTGTATTTATGTATAGTTACATTATAGGTTATAAAACATAATTATTATAGTGTATGGTTATGCATGAATAGGGTAAAATATGAAGTTAAGAATATTGATTTCCATTATCATTGTATTGTGGCGTTGGTGGTATAGTGGTTAGCATAGCTGCCTTCCATTATCATTGTATCAACACTCATAAGAACAAGCAATGGCCTGACCTGAGGTGGCGCAGTGGGTAAACCATCAACCTGTAACACTGAGGTTGCTGGTTTGAAACCCCAGGCTTGCATGGTCAAGGCACATATGGGAGTTGATGCTTCCTGCTCCTCCCTCATCTCTCTCTCTCTCTAAAATAAATAAATAAAATCTTTAAAATGTATATATATATATATATATATATATATATATATATGAACAAGCAACTATTCTTTGAAATGTTCACTTTATCAGAACACCCATCAGACTAATGCAGTGGTTCTCAAACTTTTTGAAGTCCGGGTGCATTTAAAATCCTAAAAATAATTGTGGGCACACTATATACAAATTTCTGAGAACTATGTTATAATAATTAAGTCAAATATTAAAGAAAAAAATATAAAGTCCAACCATGCTTTTATAGTAACTAAACAAAATAAATATGACAAAATTAAATTTATTGATATTAAAAATATTTTTATGTTACATTTTTTTGAGTTATACTTTTTAGAATTCATAAAAAAGAGGGGTTAAAAATAAAAAAATGACAAAAAGTTATCTTTTTACATACATAGATACATTCATAGTAAGATTTAGTAAATTCAGCAGGTCCTGGCACAAATGTGTTAAGTTTTTTCATTCTTGTGTTTATGAGAAACATGAGCCTGATGTGTCCTAGCGATTTCTTCAATGTTTGGGCATATATTTGAAAGGCAAACTCTCATTTCCTCATCAATACATTGAAGAATTCTTCTCTTTTTACTCTTAATTGTGTTGAGGGTAGAAAATCCTAATTCACATAAATAGGATGTTGAAAATTGTAGTAAAATGTTCAAAGCTCTTTTAGATATTGCCACCTATTCTTTTTTTATAGAAATCCAAAAGGTTTCAAGAGACAATTCCTTATGTTTAATCATCAGTCCACGATCAATGGATATAGCTACCAGTTCTTCTTCTGTTAATGTTAAACCAAAATCACTTGAAGCTTCCATGAATGGGTTTCTAATCCAGTCGTATTGTTCAGTGTTAAGTGATGGAAAATGCTATAAATTAAATTCTGCTTGTCAGCCTTCAAGTCCTATTTTATTTACACTTAACTTTTGCTCACTTTCAGAATCAGATTGTTCAATATCACGCTTCTTTTTGAGACATCTATCTATTTCATTTGGGTATATTTATCTAAAAATAATATAATGACGTGTTAATAATAAATATAATAATGATGTGTTAACAAAAAGAGCGGTATTTCTGTAATGAAATGGTATAACAGAGTAACTATTATTTATTTTTATATCTGGGCACAAGCCACAAACCAGTGCAGCTAGTAATTCCAGGTCTTGAGTGGGAATGGTGCAGAATTAAGAAAATATTCAATACACAGAATTAAGAAAATACAGGGTCGAGAGGACCCTGTAATTAATTGCTATTGGCAAGAACAAAGTGCGCCCCAAAACCTCATCTTGCTTTATTTATAGGGCAAAGTGAGGCCATTAGCAAATCTTAACTTTACATCAAACAAAGAATAGAAGAAACTTGCCTCCAGTCTTTCCGGGGAACATGGGGGGGTAGTGTCAACAATCCAGCACCACAGCATAACAGCCTTTTGCAACCTAACCAGGCAAGTGAGGTGGGGTGTTGGGCAGACTGTCAGCTTACAGTCAATTCCCCACACCTCTGTCCCCCAAAAATCTAAACTCCAAAAACCCTGTTGGTTTTTTGGTCCCCAACAGGCACATATTTCTCTGGAATACCATAGGGTGCACCTGGAACTCTTCTAGGGTGCATCAGTGTGCTCTGGCACACACTTTGAGAACCACTGGACTAATGCCAGTCTTCAAATCAGTTTGGGGAACTTTCTTCTTTGAAATGGGATTCACAAGCCGCATAAGAAACTTTGTCTTGAAGCATTATAATTATACTTTGTGAAGATTTTTATTACTAAAACTGTAGTATCCTTTTGATCACTCAATTTAATAAATATTTACACCTTTTATGTATGTTAAACATTTCAGTATACAATTAGTTTTCTTGTTTTTATTTTAGCAAGAGAGAAAGACAGAGAAGGACAGACAGAGACAGACAGGAAAGGAGAGAGATGAGAAGCATTAAATCATAGTTGCGGCAACCCAGATGTTCATTGATTGCTTTCTCATGTGTCCTGACCAGGGGGCCCCAGTTGAGTCAATGACCCCCTGCTCAAGTCAGTGACTCCGCGCTCAAGCCGATGACTCTGGGCTTCAAGCCAGTGATCTTTGGGCTTAACCCAACAACTACGAGGTTGTGTCTATGATCCCATGTTCAAGTTGGCAACCCCGCACTGAAGCCGGAGACCTCAGGGTTTTGAACCTGGGTCCTCAGTGTCCCAGGCCAATGCTCTGTCCACTATGCCACCGCCTGGTCAGGCACAATTAGCTTTCAAAATATAATTTTATTCCCTGTGCTTTGGGCTGTTTCTAAAATTGATACTGTCATTAGAGAATTTATTACTCTTGAGATAAAACAGGTGTGGGTAGGGGGACTACAATATTTGAGGACATGGGTTTGATTTCAAGACTGCTGTAACCTACAGAGTTGAATTAGGTTTCTGAGCCCAAGTTTCCTCCTTTGTAAGAAGTAGATAAAATATTTATATCTTAAAGAGTTGTTGAGATAATGTATTACTGTTCTTTGTTTTACAGAGACAGAGAGGGTCAGAGAGAGGGACAGACAGACAGGAAGGCAGAGAGATGAGAAGAATCAATTCTTCATTGCGGCATCTTAGTTGCTCATTGATTGCTTGTTCACTGATTGCATTCTCATATGTGCTTTAACTGGGGGGCTACAGCAGAACAAGTGACCCCTTGCTCAAGCCAGCAACCTTGGGGTCAAGCCAGCAACCTTGGACTTCAAGCCAGTGACCTTTGGGCTCATGCCAGCGACCACGGGGTCATGTCCATGATTCCACGCTGAAGCCAGTGACCCCGCGCTCATGCTGGTGAGCCTGCACTCAAGCTGGATGAGTCCGCGTTCAAGCCGGTGACCTTGGGGTTTCGAACCTGGGTTCTCTGCATCCCAGTCCGACGTTATATGCACTGCACCACTGCCTGGTCAGGTTGTATTACTGTTCTTATTTTAAGGTGTGCTTTGTAAGAAGTTTTCTGTTAGAATTTGAATTAAAACGTGCAGATTTGATGAATGTTCTGAGATAACACATGTAATAATAGGTCAGGACCCAGAACAAAGTAGGTCTTCAATAAATGCTGTTTCTTTTTCATCTTGCAATAAAGGCAGGGTTTGTTGAAAACCTCTGAATAGATTTGAAAGCAAAAAGCAAGTAAGCAAAACATATATCAGCAGAGCTGTTATTAAGTACAGTCACGTGCCACTTAATGACAGGGATACCTTTCCGTAAATGTGTTGGTAAGTGATTTCATCATTACGCAAACATCATAGAGTGCAGGTCCACAAACCTAGATGGGATAGCCTACTACAAGCTTAGGTTATATGCTCCTAAGCTACTACCCTGTACAGTATGTCACTGTACTGAATACCATAGGCAATTGAAACACAATGGTGAGTATTTGTGTATCTAAACAGATCTAAACACCAGTAGATTAAATCAAGTACAAGAGAAAGTGATACAATCAAGAGATGCAATAAACATGAGATGCATGAAGCTGCTGCTGGTGTAACACGACTACTGTTTTACAGCAAACATGTTTTCTATATTAAAAAGCAAAAACGTATAGCAATTATAACCTTCACAGTGGTTATTATCGTCATGATTACAAAATGTGAAACATGAGAATATACCAGGCAGTAGGGCTCTGTTTGGTATAGCAGTTAGAGTTCTGAAATTGAGTAAACGTAATTTTGGATCCAGGTTTTGTGAGGATAAGTATCATTTCAATGATGAGATAGATACCAAAGCCTGAAAAAGTGAAACAATTTTACCTACATCACACTGTAAATAAATAGCAGGAGGTGGTCTCAGAGGTCTGGTCATTGAGTTTAAAAGTGCCCGGGACCTTGCAGAGCAAGAACTTCATATAACTTCATAAAAGATTGAACATCAAACTCAAATGGTCTTCTCGCTATGCAGAGCCACCAATATGTGATTCAGGGTTGATGTCTAGCCCAGAGCCTGGCTGCATGAACAACAGTGTTTGGCAAAGGGAGCCCTCTGGAGTCATTGCATCCTCCAGGAAAAATTATGGACTTTTAGGCCATGCTTATATTAAAGGACACCTTTAAAAGTTGGCCTTCTGTATATTTAGAAAGGACCCAGAAGAATACTCTTACAAAAATTTTTCAGTACTTCTGTATTAGCCTAACCTTTATAAACTAGTTGTGTCCTTATTTTATGAAAAATAAAGAAAAGAAATAAATGGGTAGCAAAAACAAAACAAAATAAAAGAAACTTTAGACTTTGAGACTTGGTAACTCCACTGGTTTATTACATGACTAAGTACCAGTAGTTCTGGGAAGGTGGGAGCTACATTAGTAAAAATATTACACATCACTAACTCCTATTTTTCCATAAAATTTTTAATGAGTTATAAATTTTTAAAAGTTATACATGCTTGTTGCAATTTTTAAAAATGAGACAGGAGAGGCCCTGGCCAGTTGGCTCAGTGGTAGAGTGTCGGCCTGGCGTGCAGAAGTCCCGGGTTCGATTCCCGGCCAGGGCACACAGGAGAAGTGCCCATCTACTTCTCCACCCCTCCTCCGCTCCTTCCTCTCTGTCTCTCTCTTCCTCTCCCGCAGCTGAGGCTCCATTGGAGCAAAGATGGCCCGGGCGCTGGGGATGGCTCCTTGGCCTCTGCCCCAGGCGCTAGAATGGCTCTGGTCGCAACAGAGTGACGCCCCCTGGTGGGCAGAGCGTTGCTCCTGGTGGGCGTGCCGGGTGGATCCCAGTCGGGCTCATGCGGGAGTCTGTCTGAGTGTCTCTCCCCGTTTCTAGCTTCAGAAAAATACAAAAAAATATAAATAAATAAATAAATAAATAAATAAATAAATAAATAAAAATGAGACAGGAGAATATAAATTAACTGAAAAAAATTCACTTTATTATTTTTTTAGAAGTTTCTCTACCCTCTGTGAGCAGGTTGTGATGTATCTTTCTGAATTATTCTTCTATTCATTTTAATGCCAACACACAGATGGGTATGTGAGTTTTGCAAATGGAATGAATGTTGATCACTGTCAACACTTGACATGATAGCAGTTTTAGCAATTATCAGTACACCATGACTTTATCAAGTACTTCGACATCAAGAGAAGTCAGCAAATTTCAATTAATAAATATAATACTAGAGTTATCAAACTTAAACTACAGGCAGTAAGTGGGTAGAATCTCAGTGATGCTAACAACAATTTCTACAGGTGGCTGCATATTCAGGAGGAAGTCTGACGCTTTGTGTCCCCTGATTATGCATGTTCTCCAGCCATTTTCTTTAAAGGAAGTACAATAGATACATATGCTAATTCCATATCACAAAGAGGAGAATTAAAAGGTTACACTACTTCTGTACCATTGTCCCCTATTTTTAAGCACAGGGCCTCAAGAAAAATGCCAGTCATGTCTTTTAGATCAGATCAAATGTAAGAATAAAAAATTAAAAACTGTAGTCGGTCCACTTAAATGTTGATACAATGAAAAATAGGTTTGTTAGATGATAAAAATATGAATTGTCTTGTCCGAAATACGAAGGTTAAGAAAGGCACTGATGGAAAGGATCAAAGGGGAAGGAGCCAGTTTCGCAGAATGGAGGCCAGTTGAAGCAGAGATCACAAAATAAAATAAAGAAGATGTGGGTGGTTCATATTGACTCAGTGAGTATCTGAATTTTCAGTGCTTGTGAAGATAGCAACTGCATGAGAAGGTCTACTAGGTGGTTTATAAAAGTATTGCTGAGGATGAGGATTTTAACATCCTTGTTTTCAAGGGTGGCTACTACCTAATAATGAGTCAGTTATAGCCTCTCTTTGATAACTGTTGGTGTGCAGAAGCCAAGCAGAGTCTCCCACAAGTGAATGATAGGACTTGGATAAGCTCTGTATTTTAGTGAAATCTTTATGTCACTATTCACAGGAGTCTCAGAATATTTTGGCTTCCACTTTTGGTGTCTGTGGCTCTGCTCCGTTGAAATGGATCCTGGGAAGACATGGTACAGAAGATGAACCAGTGCCTTAAATATCACACCTGTTGTTTGTTTTGCTGTCTTCTATCAGGCCCTCTAGACAGATTTATTATATTTTAAAATTAAGTGTTTTTATTTTAATTTTATTTTTTATTTTATTTATTCATTTTAGAAAGGAGAGAGAGAGAGAGAGGAGAGAGATAGGGAGAGAAGGGGGAGGAGCAGGAAGCATCAACTCCCATATGTGCCTTGACCAGGCAAGCCCAGGGTTTCGAACCGGCGACCTCAGCACTTTCAGGTCGACACTTTATCCACTGCGCCACCACAGGTCAGGCTAAGTGTTTTTATTTTAAAAAAGAAAATGTTTATTATTAGTACGCATAAGCTTTAATATCTGTACTATTTGTTCCTTGCTCTTACTGCTGCTCACACAA
Source organism: Saccopteryx bilineata (assembly GCF_036850765.1). Taxonomy (NCBI): domain Eukaryota; kingdom Metazoa; phylum Chordata; class Mammalia; order Chiroptera; family Emballonuridae; genus Saccopteryx; species Saccopteryx bilineata. Next base: position 10,638,309 of record NC_089501.1, on the reverse strand, counting down.
AACCCCAAAGACCAGTCAGGCTAACCTCCTGCTCTCTCTTTCGCCAGGCAGCCACACCTGGAAGGAGAGCAGTTGGGACCTGGTGCTCTGCTAGGACCTGGAAGTATCCATCTTGGGACACCAGCCACCCAACTTTCCACTGAGGAATTGATGCTTCTTTGACTGACCCATACTTTCTCTACTAAAGAACATTTCAAAGAGGTTGTGTAACTTGTCTGCTTAGCAATTTTGTGTCTTTCTTAGCCAGGAGAAGCAAGGAGCTCATCAAACTAAATTTGAACCTTCAGCTCCACTGGAAACATCATGGTGGTTGGTATAAGAATCAGCAAAGTCTTTGAAGTTCTTTGGCAAGCAAGGCAAATTATAATTTGGTTCTTTTTTTAAAAAATTTTTTGCATTCTTCTGAAGCTGGAAACTGGGAGAGACAGTCAGACAGACTCCCGCATGCGCCCGACCGGGATCCACCCAGCACGCCCACCAGGGGCGATGCTCTGCCCACCAGGGGGCGATGCTCTGCCCATCCTGGGCGTCGCCATGTTGCGACCAGAGCCACTCTAGCGCCTGAGGCAGAGGCCACAGAGCCATCCCCAGCGCCCGGGCCATCTTTGCTCCAATGGAGCCTTGGCTGCAGGAGGGGAAGAGAGAGACAGAGAGGAAAGCGCAGCAGAGGGGTGGAGAAGCAAATGGGCGCTTCTCCTGTGTGCCCTGGCCGGGAATCGAACCCAGGTCCTCCGCACACTAGGCCGACGCTCTACCGCTGAGCCAACCGGTCAGGGCCTATAATTTGGTTCTTAACTGAAATGTGAGTTTCCTTTTTGACATGTTTGGTATGCTGGTAACAGTGTTCCCAGACTTCCACAACCAGCACCATGGGTATTTTTGTATTAGGTTTCATCTTTCTTTTCACTAGGTATAGTTCATCCTTTATTTGAAATGTTAAGTCAAGAAAATACAAGAAGCATTTTATTACCCTCAAATTATGGAGTTTTTTTTGTTTTTGTTTTTTATTAAGTGAGAGGCGGGGATGAAGAGACAGACTCCCGTATGTGCCCCAACTGGGATCGACTTGTCAAGCTGACAAGTACGATGCTCTGCTCATCTGGGGTGTTGCTCCATTTCTCAGCAAAAGAGCTCTTCTTAGTGCCTGAGGCAAAGGCTTTGGAGCCATCCTCAGCGCTTGAGGCCAGCTTGCTCTGGTCAAGCCATGGCTATAGGAGGGAAACAGAGAGAGAGAGAGAGAGAGAGAGAGAGAGAAGGAAGGGAGAGGGGGAGGAGTGGAGAAGCAGATGGGTGTTTCTCCTATGTGCCCTGATCAGGAGTTGAACATGGGACATCTGCAGGTCAGGCCGATGCTCTACCACTGAGCAAACTGGCCAGGTCCATGTTATGCTTTTATATCCAGTTGAGCATCAGAGGTTCTTGGTTTCTTGTAATCAAATATGATAGAAGTTCACTGAAAACTTGAATCTTAAAATTATTATTAATTAATAGAAATAGATTTTCAGTTAATCAATATCTATTTGTTGAGTGCCTTGAGATGAAAGGTTTTAAAGTACTGCTGTTAGGCTCCATAGTGAAGGCAACAGTGCTTCTGGGAACCAGGGGGATTGCGATATTTTTATTGCATCAGATTTGGGTACAGTTATCATTTCTTAGTGAAAGCCAGCTGACCACCTTACCTCACCCTAGCCCTACTTCTGCCCTTGACCACTGTCCTCACCTACTAAGACACTGATTTCCTGTTACACTCATAGGAAGATACAACAATGAGGTGCTCATGAGCTTTCAAATTGAAAATTTATTATATTATTGAAATTCATACCATGAAACATAGTAGTACATGATCAACTAAAATAAGTAATTAATAGTCTTTACTTCTTTGAAATTAAGAAAAATTATAAGTTAAATAAGAACATACGTGGTAAGAACTGCCCTCTCCTGTAATTGCTCTGGCCCTTACTAGGCCCTGGTTCAGTTGGCCTGGGGCAACTTGTCCTATGTGAGTTTTCTTCCCAGGCACAATCCTCTATACCAAGAGTAAGCAACATTTTTATGGGAAGGGCCTAATATTTTAGATTTTGGGAATGTATTGATCTCCTAGGTTGCCATAATAAAATACCACAAGACAATTAATCTTTTTGGTGGTTTAAAACAGAGATTTATTCCCTTGCAGTTTGGAGGGCTCTGCAGGAAAACACTCATGCCTTTTTTTGAGCTGCTGGTGGTTGCTGGTAATTCTTGGTGTTGGTGGGCCGGTAGATGTCTCACTCCATTCTCAACCTCTATCTCCATAGGAATTTTTTCCTCTGTGTATCTTTGTGTCTTTTCTTCTTCTTACAAGGACAGCAGCCAATGAATTTAAGGCCTACCTTATTTAGTGTGACCTTATCTTACATTAATGATATCTACAAAAACCCTATTTTCAAATAAAGTCACATTCTGAGGTTCTGTGTGGACAGGAATTTTTGGGAGATGCTACTCAACACATTGCAGAAGACCATATGGTCACTGTTGCAATTAAACTCTGTTGTAGCACAAAAGCAGCCATAGACAATACATAAATGAATGAGTGGGCTGTGTTCGAAAGAAATTTTGTTTATGAACACTGAAATTTGAATTATATATAATTTTACATATCACAAAACATTGTTCTCCATTTGATTTTAATCTAACCACTTGAAAAACTATTGTTTGCTTGTGGGTCATACAAAAACAAGCAGAGGGTGGGGGACAGCCAGATTTGACCCACAGGCCATAGTCTGCCAGCATCTGTTATACAGTGTTGATGGGCAGAGGTAACCATCAGGAAATTTTTCTTCCTTCTGCTCATAGACAAAAGAGCCAAATTCTGAGAAAACCTGTTTGTGATTTGCATCAAGCAATTTTTGTTAGATAGCTTCATGTTTCAGCAGAGAGGAAGCCAGACTGATCAGTAGTGATGCCTGTTTGGCAGCATCATTCTTGGTGTGCTTGCCAAAATTTTGGTGAGGATTTTGCTGTCAAGATTAAGAGGCAATGCAGGCTTAAATGAAGAACATGACCTTATGTTGGAGTCCTTATGTTGAAGGATGAGAACATCTCCCTCATGGGTTCATAGTATTCCCTGTGCCACATGTTTGAGTATACTTTTGAGGTAATTTTAAATTAAAGGCATTTTGTGACTTAATACTACATGGCGTTCTGGTGAGATGTTGTCAATCCCTAGATACTCATTCAAGGCCAGATATTAGATAATACTCTGCACATCTGAATAGAGCTTATCTTCTAATACGAAGAGTTGCTAAGTCATCCAGGGCCAAAATAAATCTAAACTTTCTGCTTATTATGAATATTGTTTCTAATAAGATTTATATAATATACATTGTTGAAGTTATTAAAGATTGTGATTTAATATTTGTTTTTTCTAATCACAAAAACAATTATGATCTTTGTAGAAAATTAAAATAATGCCAAAATAAATAACATAAAGAGTGAAGATTTTTCATAATCTCAATTCCCAGAGCTAATTTCTGAAGAGACTTGGAATTTATTTTATTTTTTTAAAATTTCCAGCCCATGTAATTGTGAAAGCAAATGAAAAAGTGCACTGAACTGATATTTTACATGTTTTAAAGACATTTTGTAACAAAGTTCATGGACATAGAGAGCAGAGTATGACTAGATATAAATACTTAATCATGCATTAAACTCATAGTGTACTGGTAACAGGATATGAAAAAGTCATAGTTTCTAATCTTAAGGGATATATCTTTTGTTTGGTTTTTGTTCTCAATAAGAACAGATGACCCAGTATTAATAATAACTTACATATGTATATAGTAAAATTTTGTTATTCAGAAATTTACAATACTTTGGGTTTGGCAATAGATATTTTCTACTACACAGAGTTTAAATAGATATTTTACCTTCTTCGGTGACATCAACATTTTAATGAAGTTTGGCCATCCATAACACATATTAGTGAATGTTTACTTGGTTGGGAATTGAGAAAATCCTGTGAACTTCAGTATGATTTAGAGAAAAGTTGATTGCCAGGATCTCAAGTGGATTTCATTAATGACTGATATGGTTTATGCACTTAGCAGCCCAGAACAGAATAGCTGAATTATCATCACACTTAGATGACATAGAAATCTTATATATAGAAGTGGATGATTCTCCACTTGTACACAAAAGTAAATAGATAATCTTAACAATTACACAATATGCCTACAAGATGCCAACATACTTTATTACTAGTGTCTGAGGGGTAATTAGGCTTTGGAATCAGACAGATTTTGGTGTGAATCTTAACTTCATCCCCCTTATTTATGGGGCCTTAATTTACTTAAACTAAGTTTTGGTTTCTTTATCTGCAAAATGGGGATAAATTGTACCCCCTTTATAAGAATATTGCAAAGATTAGTGTTAATTGTGTGTTAAGCACTGAGCCAGTGTCTCACATTTAGAAGGAGCTCTAAAAATGTTGTTTTTTTAATTGCAACTATTTGAAAACTCTTTAGGTGATCCAAACTCTCTTATTTAACAGAAGAAGACATTGGATTTGAAAGGCTTATTGCTCTAAGCTTACTCAGGTAGTTGGTGGAAGTATAATTTTGACATGCTGACCTTACCCCTGTTTTCTTTCCATCATTCACTCATTTATTTATTCACCCATTCTTTATTCACCATTTATTATGTAACCATTAAGTTTCAGGTGTTTTGCTAAAACTGGAGAATAAAATACAGACTATCTTGAGAAATTTACAGTCTAATAGAAAACAAATGGATAAACATATAAATTATTGTTCAGTTTCTTAAATAATATATATAATGAAATTATTTTATATATAGTATAAACATAGTTAAGGTAGTGGTCTAACTTACATTTGGGAAACTATCAAGACTTCATAGAGGCATCATATTTGAGTCTAGCCTTGAAGTATGTATTGAAGATTGCAAGGCAGATAAATATATGTATGGGTGTGCATGTGTGTTTAGGAGGGGGATGATGATGAGCGGTGGTGTTTTACCTAAGTGAAACAGACTTGCAAAAGTTATGAAGGCGTTAAAGAGTATGTCATGTTCACGAGAGCTTGGATAGTTTAATGTATTTTGGGCAGTGGGAAGAGGTGAGACTGGAGGATGCCACACAAAAGGGTTGGTACTATAGTGCTTCTTTTTTACCGAAATGTTGTCATGTGTTGTGTAGTAGCTGGAGTGCTAATGAACATTAATTTATATAAGAGGATAAATAAGTTTTTGTGAACTAATTTGGGAAACTGCCTATCATTTATAACACTGTTTTGGTATAATACATGGTTCAACTTCAAAATAACAGGGCCAAAATAAACATTTGGAACCCAAATTGTATAAAGAAACTCTATGGTTGACTCACACATAGTAGGCACTGAAAAAATAATGGTTAAATATATTTTTACAGGATCCACTTATTTTAGAGTTACTTTTGATATAAAATAATAATTTATCCGATTTCATAGAGTACAATAAAAATTTATTAACCTGGGCCCTGGCCAGTTGGCTCAGTGGTAGAACGTCGGCCTGGCGTGCAGAAGTCCCGGGTTCGATTCCTGGCCAGGGCACACAGGAGAAGCACCCATTTGCTTTTCCACCCCTCCTCCTCTCCTTCCTCTCTGTCTCTCTCTTCCCCTCCCGCAGCCAAGGCTCCATTGGAGCAAAGATTGCCCGGGAGCTGGGGATGGCTCCTTGGCCTCTGCCCCAGGCCCTGGAGTGGCTCTGGTCGAGGCAGAGCGAGGCCCCGGAGAGGCAGAGCATCGCCCCCTGGTGGGCGTGCCGGGTGGATCCCGGTCGGGCGCATGCGGGTGTCTGTCTGACTGTCTCTCCCTGTTTCCAGCTTCAGAAAAATACATAAAAAAAGAATAATTTATTAACCTGTATTACAATTGTACATCTCTGGCTATTAATTTACTGTTACAATCTGATTAATTTTGTTTGGCTCATTTTCCTGGGGCTCAGTTCGGATAAGTTTTATTTTGATGGTTGCTAATTAGGCAAGGAAAATAATCTGTACTCTCATGACTAGGTGTCCTTATTTAATTACACCCTATTTCTGAGTGTAGTTGAAATCATGTCTCTAGTGCTCAATATTTTACTACCTTTACATATGCCTTATGAATATGAATAAATAATCTCTGTTTTTTATTTTGTTGAAGTGATTAAAGAATATTTTTATGTGTGTGCTTTTAAAAAATCTCACCATGTATCTCTTTTTAGTGCAATTTAAATGATCTCATCTTTGTAAAACAGTATCTGTATTCAGTCTATTACTCTAGGTCTGATATGCTAATATACCATATTTCCACATTCTTTCGTATTTAAGTAACATATTTTTTTCCTCGGTTTTTCATGGAGTTTTCTCAGAGACGTGTTTGTTGCATTAAATTTACTCAGAAAATCTTATAACTTTGTGATATATTTCTGAATATGACCTGCTGATACCAAGTCTAATTTTTGTTTGGTTCAAAAGGACTTCTTATTTACATTCTCTAATGGGTATCAGTGACAATCATCCACAAGTCAGAAATAAGAAAATCTTGCTAGGCTGGAGGGAACTTCGCAATGAGAGGGGCACAGGTAGGGAAATAGTAGGTGAAGAGGGAGGAGTAAAGTGTCAATTCAGGGTTTAATTGAAGAAATATGGCAACGAAGGGGGCCTCTGATAAAATATCCGCAATTGGCTTTTAAAAACTTAGCAAAACTACTGTTTATTTCCTGGGCCATCTTTATGGACTGCAAGTCTTAAAGGACTTGCTTTATTCCTTGGTTCCATTACTTGAGTAACTTTTTCAGATAAAATGGTAACTGCACACAAATATAGTGCTTTGAAATCTTTGAAGTCCTCTAAGCATAGGAGTAGCTTTTCCCTAAATGAGTCACTGAAGATATGTTTCTGAAAATTTCTGTAGCTATAGCAACCACTTTAGGCCAAGGTATTAGTTAGGTTTTGCTACATAACAAACCACCCTGAAATTTACTGGCTTAAGAAAATAATATTTATTGTTTCTCTTATTTCTGCAGGATGGCTTGGTTGAGGCTGGTTAGTTGAGCATGGCCTCACCCGCTGCTGTATCTGGGGCCTCATCTGGGTGGCTTGGCTGATTGCTGTGTCTGGAGCCCTTCTCCCTGTGGCATCATCCAGCACACTTGTCTAGGCTTATTCACAATGTTCAAGGAGCAAAAAAATGCCAAGTCCCAACGTGCAAGCCTTTTTTAAGTCTTTGTTTGTGACTATTTTCTAATATCCTATTGGCCAAAGCAAATCCTATAGGAAAGCCTAGATTCAAGGGTGAAAATACAGACTCTACCTCCTGATGGCAGAGCAGCAAAGGGCCTTGCATATAGAGCTTAGAGAAATTTGTGGTCTTTTTGAAACTGATCTCAACCACTGGAGAAACTTTTCTATGTGTTCAGTAAGAGGTTATAGCAGTGAGCACAGATGTCTATGGCTTCAAAAATACCATATTTATTGCAAGCTAAGTCAATAAAACTTATTTTAAAAAACTTACCAATTTAGAAGGTTGAGTTTAAGAAGGGGACTATGGAAGTCCACTAGCAGTACTTCACATTGTACAACACGTAGATTGCGTTCTAAAAAAATCTTTTAAGCCTCTTTGTGAGATAAGAATTAGACCATTATCCTTATTTTATAGATGTGTAAACTGCTGCACTTGCATGTTAAGAATCCTACTTGGAATCACGTATGTAGTTCTTTTCATTGTAGGGTTTGTACCCATGCCTCCATGCTGCACCCAGGAGTCTATGGGGGGGGGGGGTGTTCCATTGGTCATTTAATGTAGCAAGGGACAAACAAAGGTAATTATTAGAGACTTTGTAATCTTTTTAGTCACATCACTCAACATCATGCTCTCATTCAGTGAAATATCAAAGATACATAATTTTTTTTTTTAAAAAAAGATGTCTAGATAAATACTCTCATTAAAAATTGGGTGAATTCTCTTTTTCTGTTTGTATTTTTAGAGTTTGTTAATATCTATACTCAGTTGTTTCTATGTCACACATGCATGTTTACTGATTTGCACAAGAATTGCTGAATTTCACAAATTTTTCTAGACCTTAAATATTAACAATTTCTGCATCCATTTTCCTGCAAGAAACTGGCTGATCATATATATAAAATATATATTCTTATTTAATCATTTATTTTTAAATTCAGTGAGAAGAGGGGAGGCAGAGACAGATTCCCTCATGTGCCTCGACTGGGATTCACCAGGCAAGGCCACTGGGGGGACAATAATTTTTCCATCTGGGATGTTGCTCTGTTGCTCAGCAACTGAGCTCTTCTTAGTGCCTGAGGCAGAGGCCATGGAGCCATCTTCAGTGCCTGGGGCCAAATCGCTCCAAGAAGCCATGGCTGCAGGAGGGGAAGAGAGAGAGAGAGAAAGAGAGAGAGAGATGAGGAGTGGAGAAGCGTGTTTCTCCTGTGTGCCCTGACTGGAAATCAAACCCAGGTCATCCACAAGCTGGGTCAATGCTCTACCACTGAACCAACTGGCCAGGGCCACAAATATATATTTTTGTATTTTTATTTTACACTGTACAAAACTTGTAGACTTTTTACAGGCCCAATACATAGCACCAGAGAGAAGTAGATTCCTAAAGATTTTTTCATTAATAAATTAGCGTTCCTTAAACCTATATTTTCACACAATAATTGGAAAATACCACCCTTTCTCATCTGTGTTTTATTGAGATCTCATTCATAGGCTAGTGACTCTGGGCATGGGAGCAGTGTGCAGCCAGTATCTAATGCATTCCTTGGCATAGTAGTTCACCTTGGTGAAAAAACTCAAGCCCAACCTGGTGAATCTCCCTGAACCGTCTGGGACATTAGTTGACTTTGAGCTAACTGTTTAAATTTTCTTTGTTAACTTACCTTCCACACTTGGTGGGAGGTCCAAATGAGGTAATCTAGGTAAAAATCATTTGAAAACCCTTAAAAGCTATAGGAACATGAGCTACTAAAGTAAACATATCTTAACAAAATACCAGTAAAAGGACCCACCATAATGATTTTATATTCTTAATTATCAGGTTTACAGAGATTCAAGGATTTTTGAAATCACTCTCTGTACCATTCCTATATTGTTAAGCTCAAAAAGATAGGAGAAATATCTGAGTATGGGAGTAATCACAACTGTTCTTGACTGCACAAAGCCAGGAAATTAGTCTAGTGGTAAAATTTTTATGGTTAACCTCTTGTCCCCATCACAGGGCCTCCTCGCAGAAGAGAATGGCGAAGGCCTGCAGAATCTTCTTACGGGTCTGTTCCAGAGGCAATTAACATTCCTACCTGACCATTCGCTGGTTGCTCCCTTCACACTGCACAGTGTGGAGACCCCTCTTACCCTTAATTTGGATTCTTTTAGTAAGTTCTAATTATATTCATGGCCCTGGCTTTCAGGCCGAGGTAACCTTTATGGCCAATTTAAAGGGTATTTTCAAAGAAATTTCCTAGTGTTTTACAGGGATTTTATTTACTTTCACAAGACCTCATCATGCATTCGTTATAAAGAACCATATTGGTTTGCTTTTCTACTCTTTCCTTCATGCTGCCACCTCTACAGGAAATTACATTGCAGGCAGAGGCTTCCCGTAGAGAAAAGATGTCTTCTTATTCAGTGGAAGCAATTTCTGTCTTATGTGTTACTTCGACTGTCACAACATTCTCAGGCATGAACTTCACTCTCTTGATTAATATTTATAACCTCTTTAGGCACCTGTAATGTCAGTGCCTGTGGGGGTGGGAAACAGTACATAGCAGGCGGGAGAGTTGATACAGTCTGTTAATACATAAAGAGACAGGGGTCCTGGAGAGGTCCCATTGTCAAAGAGAGCCCTAGGACTAATTCTGACTGTTCCTCTTCCCAATTGGAGGTGGCATGACTGACTGGACATAGGGTAGTAGACCCCAGCCCCTTGCTGCTGCTGTGTCTACTTGTTGCTGGTTTGCTCTGTGACTCTGGGCAATTCCCTGATGTTTGATACCATTATTTCCCTGACTGTAACGTTGACTGAGTGGCTGCTACATGGGCTTCTGATAAACACGACAAATGGCAGTCTGCAAAGCTGCCTTTGAGACATTCTTCTTATCTCAGAAAGGTTAGGACTAGAGTGTTCTTGTCTTCCTGGAAAGAGAAGATTTCCAGGAGCACCATAGAGTTACAAGCACTGGAAAGGCAGGACTCGCCCATCTCTGTTGGCTCCTAGGTACTGCCCACCCCTGGAACGACGCAATATCCCACACCTCCAGTGGATCATGATGCAAGGTCTGGGCAGACTTGAAGAATAAAGAAAAAAACCCTCCAAGGCTGGCATGTCTGTTTGGACTGAGAACTGTTCATAAACCATTTACATAAGCTTTTCTGATCTTTGCCTTAAGTTAGTGGGTGATTTTTGATAAATCATCTTGTACTTTGAGTCCATATGATTCATTAACTCATTCATATACTTGTTATTTACTCAACACATTTTCTTGGAGAATTTAGTATGTTTAAGTTAACATACAATACTATCCAAATTTTAGTCTTCAGGCCAAATGCTGCCTTCTATGTGAATTCTTTTTCTGAAACACTTAGTTGCAGGTAATCTTTTTTACTCTGGTTTCCTACTCTCTCTATAAAATCTTAAAAAAAAAAATCAAACCTCGGGTCTTGCACTTGGATGACTTTAAAAATAGTCCTACTTTTTATGAAAAAAAGAATCAATTTTGGAGGGAAAACAAGGCTTTGAGACATTTCAGCTTGAAGCGTGCACTGGAATGTGTGCTTACAGGGGAGGCAGGGGTTAAGCAGCTCGGTAGAAGTTCAGAACTGGAGCTTCGGAGTGAGGTCAGAGGTTAAGAAGTAAATGCAGATAAAATAGACTAGTCCAGCTACTTGCCTTTGTTATAAACTCCCCTATGGCAGAATCAAGTTCTGTTTGTTTTTGCTATCTGTCTTTTTCTATAAAGTGTCCAGCACATAGTGGGCATTTTGTGAATCATTTTTCTTGAAAACTGCCTGAAATCATAAGCAACTGAATGCTACCTGTGCTTGTGACTGAGGTACAAAGAGAGTTACATGTGAAATTCATGGGCCAGTAAAATATTCGGTAACAGTCTCAGTCTTCTCTTTCCAGGGAAATGCTTTATTAGTATAATTTACCGAATTAAAATGGATATTTTATTTTCATCTCTCGATGATGCATTAAAAGACTTTAAGCCTGCTACAGATAGGATATCTCAGTTAATTGGTATTATTTTGTACATGCTGACTTCTCAGGTCCTTTAAAATTCTAAGAAATCTGCTTCTCTATGTCGGGAAGAAATAAAAAAGAAACTAAAGCTGCTAATCTTTGAAATATTGAGAATGTGCGCTACACCAAACATCTCTATTTTCCTCCCATATTTCTCTGTAATTTAATCTAGCACTGAAAAATAATGGCTGTGTCTGGTGAAAAGGTACTTTTGGGTTCCATTTCTGTAGCTTCTTAATCTGCGAGCAAGTGCGGAGGGAAGAAGTCAGCTCCCTCCCGCCGATCAGTTCTCAGAGGCGCTGGACCCGTGCCTGGTTGCTCCTGGAGAATTGTGCAGCCGCCAGTGCAGCTGCGCTCCTAGTTACACTGTGACCAAGCAAAGTCCCTTTCTATGCACTGAGTTTCTAGCTCGTAGACATTGAGGCACCAGGATGTTGTAGGGATCTGGGAGGCACTCTGCCCTATAAATATGACCTTTCCAAAGTTGCCTTCTCTTCCTCCTTACTCTAACCTAGCCACAGTTTACATTGTAACACAGCAGAGAAATTGCACAGTTAAGTCTTTTCTCTCTTAGGAGAAGGACACTCCCACCTGCCAAAGTGCAAGGAAGGAGAGGAGGGTAAGATGATAGAAAAAGACCCCCTTTGGTTTTCCTTCAGTGGCTGGCGGTGTGGCCCCATGGGAGAGCCTGGACCAGAAGATAGTGGGTGCTCTGCTATTTCTTAGCTGTGTTATGCTCCCCAGTTACTCCACCGCTCCGGGCCCAAGTTTTTCTTTGCAAAATGAGGGGCTCTAGCTAGATCTAACGACATACTCTCTAAAGTATCTTTCCTCTCCTAAAATTCTATGTCGTAAAAATTTCATGGGATGAAAGAGAATAAACAGTCTAAATTAGTCTTGTCATAATCCCACTGGAATACTGCACAATGTTCAGCTCACAGATGAGCACTTATCTATTCTTTTAAAAGTACTTTGGGAAAAGTAAAGAAGAGTAAAGTTCAGAGAATAAAATTGATCCTGACATTTCTATTACATTCAGGAAGCTACAACCTTGAACTAGGGTTCCTGAATTGGTCGGAGCCTGAGTTTTGACTAGCGGTAACTTCTAGGCTGAGCTTCTGATTTATGCTGCCCTTGAACAAGCAAGGGCCCCTAGCCTGAAGGACTGTGATACGATGTGAAGGCAAACTTCTGATTAAACTGTTCCATCTAGCTCTGCTTCTGGTCATTAGAGGTTGTGCTGTCAAGTTACCACTGTGAGTGAGAAGTGGAGTCCACATATATACTTGGCAAGGGTTGCCATCTATATGATCACGTGCGTTGTTTGTGCTGAAACCCCATAATATTCTTAGGCAGTCTAATTCTGTGGTGGAACCAACTTGAATAATTAAACAAAGCAAAGATTTGACAACACTGTACTTATGGTACAACACAGCTGTGATTCCATGAGCTCAGCGGGGAGACGGGGCGGGGGGCATCTGTCATAGCAAAAGCATGCTTTGTAAGAAACAACAATTTAGCAGAGATCCCAAGTGCTACAGAACAGAGGCTGTAAAGAGTATGTATGCTCTGTCAGGAGTGAATGGGTCATGGTGGTTGAGGGCTATTAAAGGGTTTGCTTGATCATGTCTTCTCTTGGTCACGCGCATCTTATGAAATGAAACTCCATGCCAGGGGTCAGGGGGGGGGTTGCCATATGTTACTCTCCCTCTATAAACACTTTTGCTAGCTGGTTTATAGATGATCAGTAAGTAAAGAACTGAGGGAAGAGAAGAACATTCTTGGAAACAACTAAAAATTTGATACCTTTTTTGCTTGTCTGTGATAACCCTAAAGAACGACAAAGCCTTTAGACAGTTTGACTATCATCATAAGAGAAATTTGTATATTGGAAAAGAATTTTTCTCTGCTACCTCTTTTTTAATTGGGTGAGGCTTTAACAAAAGTCAAAAGATTCTTAAGTAACCAATTTTCTGACGCGAGACTCTGAGATCTCTATTGTGAAAGGATCCTCTTTTATTTTATCCTGAATGTGATGGCTCTTTGTGTTCCGGAGTAGTACAGGGGATGCTTTTCAATGGCTGTTTCCTCCCCAGTCCACTCAGTCCTGCAGAAGCCATTTGTAGCGCCAGCCTGATCTGCCCAGCAAGTGAGCATTGAGCCTGTGAAGCACAGCAATAATTCTACTGTGCTGTATTTCTGCAGAGCAGAAACGATCTTGGGACTTAATGTTAAATACCTTTGAACTGTGGGGCTTAGCAACATAAATAAAGCAGCATGTGATTCTAAAAAGCAGTGATATTAACATGTGATTTGCATGCTTTGACTTCAGAAATCTCTAAGAAAAGTTGTTACTGTCATGTTTTTCTTTTGTGATTAACAGTTCTGCATTTAAAGTTCTTTTTCTTTTTTCAAAAAAGAATTACCTCAGCATTCAATTTTATTCTCGTTTTATTATTTATTTATTTATTTATTCATTTTAGAGAAGAGAGAGAGAGAGAGAGAGAGAGAGAGAGAGAAGGGGGGAGGAGCAGGAAGCATCAACTCCCATATGTGCCTTGACCAGGCAAGCTCAGGGTCTTGAACGGGCGACCTCAGCATTCCAGGTCAACACTTGATCCACTGAGCTGCCACAGGTCAGGCTTTTTTTCTCGTTTTAAGCACAGGCAGTTTATGTAGTTTAAGGTCACAAGAAACTTTTAAAATGATACATTTTATATTTTACAGAAGATGTGTAAAAAGTTTTAAGTAGTGATTTTTAAAAAGTTTAAAATCTTCCTTTGGATCTGAGCATAGCAATTGATTGTTTTTCTTCTGTCTCCATTTATTTTTCCCTTCTCAACTCCTGACTCTTCTTTTGGAGATGAGATTCCACTGTGAATCTGCACCGCCTTTCGTTGTACAGTTTTATTCTACAGTGTCTTCCTCCTGGTTTGATGACAGCACCATCCCAGCATCTGTCCATAGTTCCAGTTCTTCTGGTGTCTTTACTGTACAATAGCTGCCTGGAGGTCAGTCTGCATTGTCCAAGTATTTTCCACAGACAGTTCTGCCTTCACTCAGTTCCTGTTACTGGCCACCGTCCCCAATACACTGCCCTTTGTTCTCATTTGGCCAGATTCAGAAATTTGACATTTCTGTGCCCCTGATGGTCCCACCTTTTTATTCTCAATTATCCCATACCTGTATATTTTTACTTGGTCTCTCTGTCTGAAGTTCCTTAACTCGGATCACTAGAAAATATTTCAGAACAAAATCTCTTTACTTTTTAGTGTGTTTGCAACCCACTTTGTTTCAAATTCTCTCATCAGGTATTTCTCATCTTTAGCTTTACCTTTAATCTATCCATATGTAATTTTTTTTTTTTTTGTATTTTTCTGAAGCTGGAAATGGGGAGAGACAGTCAGACAGACTCCCGCATGCGCCCGACCGGGATCCACCCGGCACGCCCACCAGGGGCGAAGCTCTGCCCACCAGGGGGCGATGCTCTGCCCCTCCGGGGCGTCGCTCTGCAGCGACCAGAGCCACTCTAGCGCCTGGGGCAGAGGCCAAGGAGCCATCCCCAGCGCCTGGGGCCATCTTTGCTCCAATGGAGCCTTGGCTGCGGGAGGGGAAGAAAGAGACAGAGAGGAAGGGGGGGGGGGTGGAGAAGCAAATGGGCTCTTCTCCTATGTGCCCTGGCCGGGAATCGAACCCGGGTCCCCCGCATGGCAGGCCGACGCTCTACCGCTGAACCAACTGGCCAGGGCCTCCATATGTAATTTTTAGGGCAAAGCTCTCACACTCCTATTAATTTCCTTTATTGTGTACTGCTTGTACATTTTCTATAAAGCTTTGCCCATTGTCAGTCATATTCTTCCCAAAGGCTTACTTTTAAATGTGCTTAGCATCTTTTCCTCTGTTTGGG
This sequence comes from Saccopteryx bilineata, assembly GCF_036850765.1. Taxonomy (NCBI): domain Eukaryota; kingdom Metazoa; phylum Chordata; class Mammalia; order Chiroptera; family Emballonuridae; genus Saccopteryx; species Saccopteryx bilineata. Next base: position 10,623,128 of record NC_089501.1, on the reverse strand, counting down.
TACGTACTCTTTTCTCTGTCAACTTATTCCTCCTGTTTGGGGCAGCGGTTTAGAGCATGGGTGCTGGAGCCAGACTGCCAGGGTTCGAATTCTAGTTCTGCCCTTTACTAGCTAATTCATGTTGTGCAGGACACTTGAACTCTCTGAACCTCCATTTTTTTCATCTGTAACATGGGGATAATAGCAACAGACCTTATGTAACAAGGCCGCTGTGAGAATTGAATGAGTCCATGCACATAAAGTGCTTAGAATGGATCTTAACAGTGAGCACTACTTAAGTGTGGCTCTTATTCACACACATTCAGTATTTCACTGGCCTTCACAGTCTAAGGCTGGATGTCTCTCCTCAATCCTTTTATTTTCATTCCTCTGAGGATTGAACACAAGCTTCTGCACCTAAAGGTTGCTCAACAAATAGTTGTTGAAATAATCTAGACAGTGTTGGGAGAGAACAGAATTCCATGGATCTGGGACTTGACTGTTAATGTCTGAGAGGAGAAGAAGGCACTGTCATATGTCATATGCCTTATACTGTGTCCCTGGCCCCTAAAGGGGGCTTGACATATTGTGAATGCTCCCAAAGTATTTGTTGAATAAATAAATTAATGAAGCAAATTGTCAAAGTTCTCAAAGTTTAACCTAGGATCCTCTTGGGTCCCAATAAAATAGATTTGTATTTAATTATTTTTTCTTATTACAAAACTATATATGTATATTCACATATAAAATATTTATACATACAATATATAGACTCTTTGGTAAGTGTATATATAGTAAAAATATATAATTTAAATAAATATACCGGTACTTGTAAACATTTAAAAAAAGATGAAATATGCATAATCTCATAACTAAAAATATCCATTTTATGTATATATATATTTAGATTATTTTCTGCTCATTTGTGTAGATTTTTAAAAAATATGTAGATTAAAAAGTAATAATTGCACCCTAGCTGGGTAGCTCAGTTGGTTAGAACATTGTCCTAATATGTCAAGGTTGTGGGTTCTATCCCCAGTCAGGGCACGTACAAGACCAATGAATGCATAAATAAATGGAACAACAAATCAATGTTTCTCTCTCACAATGCTGAATATGTGTCCAAGAACAATTTTTGAAAGTTGTTCAGTTCCCAAACATTGTACCTAATATTTTATAAACTTTATCATTTTATTTAAAACTGTAATGTGAACTACATGTCAACTCTATAATGAACACCAAGAGTGGGTTAAAAAAACCATGAAGATTTTGGTTTTTTCTTCTTACTATAACATTTACTCTTTCCGTCCCACATTTTTTTACCCCTATAATGCATACTTCAAAATATTACAATTTAAAATGCAATATCCAAAAGGGGTAGGTCTAACAGTTTAGAACATATTGACATTCCAGAAAATATGCTTAATAGCATTGCTTTACTATGTTGGTTTTCCTTTTAGGTTGTTTTTATTATATTTTAGTTACATGAATTTATAGCTGAAATTTTTCACTGATTTTAGAACAAACACTGAAATGAAGTATTTAATAATAGAGCATAAACATGACACACATCTAGGCAAATGTTTTCAGAAAGATCAGAAGCATTTTTCTTCTCTTCAGCAACTGTACAATTCAGCTGTATTGGACCTCAGCGCTGGCTTTCTTTTCCTCGGAATAAGTATCAGGAAGAGTAAGGACAGTGCTGCTTCTTCCAAATTTCATTTTTGTTTACAAACAACTCTCAATTTTAAATGTCAGTATAATGTCAAAATGGCTGGGCAAAAGGGTGCAGCAATTGATAGAAAAATGACAGTGACTTAAATAAGAAATCACACATCTACATTATAAATGGAATGGAGGGAATAGAAAATGTGCCAAATCAAAATCATCATTTGGACTCCACTGATTAAATGCTCAGATGGTGACGCCTACACTGAGCACACCCCTTTGTCTGGTTTGTGCAGACCTGGAGGGCCCCACCTCCATGCTGTGAACCAGGAAGTCTTAGGCTGTCAGTAAGCTATCTTTGCTTTCACAAATATTTACAAATATTTCATAAATATTTACCACCCTCCTGTTCCCACTGCCATAGAAATGAAAAAAAAACAAGGGGGAAAATAATTTAAAGATGAACATGAACTTCAGTTTCAGGTGTATGAAGTACTCTATAGGTAAGGAATTACAGTTAAAGGGTCTTCTTCAGCTTGTTTTAAAACAAGATTTTGACTCGATTTCTCTGAAACAATGTAACAGGTAAATGTTTAACAAAAGTTCAAGGTATAAGGACTAAATTTCAAGTAGAATCTATAAACGACATTTATGTAAGTATCCAATTTATTTACAAATTTAGCTGAGTTCTGAGTACAAAGGCTAGGGGGCTAGAAGGAGAGAAAGAGGTAATAAACCTGATGTCCTTTACTAAGTGCTATTGGGGCAATTTAGTTATGTTAAAGAGAGAGACTATTTAATAAAATAAAAATATCTTATTTTATAAATTATATATTTATATATAAATATATTACACACAATAATATATTGGGTAGGGCAAAAGTAGGTTTATAGTTGTGAGTACATGAAACACAGTTTATTCTTTGTATTATTTATTAATTATTGCATTTCTCTCCATACAAATACCCATAAACCTATATATTATATAATATATTACATTATTATATATTATATAGTATTCATATTATAGTATATAGTAATTGTATTTTTGCATATTATATCAATGTGTATTATTATAATTAAAATAATATCAATATTTTATATTAATAGTTGTCATATACAATATAATTATTAATGTAATAATATAACAAAATATATGCTATATTATATATTTATATGTAAATTATATATGTTATAATATCTAATCTCCTTGTAAATGTTTTAAGTAATTGTTTATGGTATGTTTTCTTAATCTAACGATTTATATCATGCTCAAGTCAAAGATATTTCATTATTCCAAAGTTGATTCTGTAAGAGGAGGCTTTAGTTTAAATGAGTCGCTATTATTAGTGTTCTAGTTATGTCTCAGTCATTATTAGTAGAAAAGTTCATTTTTGTGATGCCAAATTTATTTGCTTAGAGTTTGTCTTCTAAATGTGTAATATCTAAAGAGAATCGCAATCTGAAAGGACAGTGCAGCTTTAGCTGGTCAGTTTCATTTCTCTCTCCCTTTAAATTTATCTTTGGCTTATGTAACCCCAACAGAATGAAGTGATTTCTAAAGAATTTACTTTGGATAGATACTAATTTTCCAACAGACTTTTATATATCAGCAGGTCCTTGGGAATTAAGCCTTATTTATTTCTCTTCTTCTTTCTCCCTGCCCCCACTTGGTAAAACTTATAAATTGTTTCATTGACCTTGAACATTTTGTTCTCATCCTTTGAAGAAAGGCAGAAGTACAAAATAATGTTTTTCAAGGTACTGTATTATAAAAGAAAAAGAATGCCTGTCATCCATGTTCCAGATAATAATACTTCTCAGCCTTCCAATTTAAGAATGCACAGATAACTAGAATACTAAAGTTAGATGGAAAAAGTTTTAATGATAACATCAATACACTTTGATTTACTAAAACTAGAAGAGATTTAAGAGATCACTTAGCTCTTCTCTGAAACTAAATAAAATGTCAAACAATTTTTTAAAATATAAATATGATATAGAAGTTCAATATAAATATTTGTGAAATTATAACAAATACTTTACTTTGGTGTACTCTGTTTAGTTTATAGTAGAAAATATTACCTTAAACAAAGGCTGAGGGAGGGAAATAGAATGTACACTGTTGGGAGGTTCTTACACTATTTGAGAAGTGGTATACAAAATGGAGCTTTCCTTTGCAGGATCACTGCTTATTTTTTTATGTCCTTCTTAAATAGTTTAATTTTTTTCAAATGCCTTGTGCACTTTTTATTAGATTCTTTTCTTTATTTAGTATTCATTTTTTTAAAGCAAGACAAGAACATCAATTTGTTTCTGTATGTGTCCTGATCGACCTGGCAACCTCTGCACTTTGGGACGAAGCTCTAACCAACTGAGCCATCTGCCAGGGTGTTAGGTTTATTTGTTGATTCAACTTTAATATTTATCAAATGAATACATGTACATAATTTAAGTCATATGATATTACAGAAACTGTATTTGTCCAACTTTCTCTTTCTTCTTGACAAATGCAGGGTTTAAAGACACTAATCCCCTTTACACTTAAAATTTTAAGTGCAACTGTTGACTTTCCCAAAACTTAGTTGTCCCTTGGCATCCATGAGGGTTGGTGGTCAGGGTCCTGCCACAGACATCAAAACCCCCATGGATGCTCAAGTCCGCCATATAAAATGTTGTGGATCATTGCATACAGTCAGCCTTCCTCATCCACAGACTCCCAACTGCAGATTGAAAACAGTACAGGCAGTTTTTGAAACTGCCCTGGTGGGCGTGCCAGGTGGATCCCGGTCGGGCACATGCGGGAGTCTGTCTGACTGTCTCTCCCTGTTTCCAGCTTCAGAAAAATGGAAAAAAAAAAAAAAAAAAAGTCTAGTAGGTCCTTTACAGCAAGTTTATTTAATAATTTTTTTTCCCATTACTTACTGGCTTGTTAAAATAAAAAGAAGAATAGATTTTTTTTATTTCAACAATGCTTTTTGGTATCTATTGAAAATCATCACATACTTTTTAACCTCTAATCTGTTAATTTTATTTCTAATAGTAGGGTTTCTAACAGCAGTATTTCAGAAGGGCTTTGTTGCCTTTCTCCAAGGACAAGCTAACATTTGCTACTTTTTAAGAAATGTGAAACTTTGCAGTGGGCAGGTGACAAGGCTGCTCGCGCTGCCCATGGGCAGGCCTGATGCTGCATTCTCTTTGCTCTGTGCTGTGCAGAAGTTAAGATTCACTTTTCCAAACATGGATTTGACCTCGAAAGGGATATTTTAAGGCGTCTACTAAGTTTTTTGTTATTCTCACATTTTTGGTGTTTAGTATAATTTTTGCTCTATAAACACCCATATGGAATTAAATCTTATTAGCGTGACATCTGAGGCTACCACATGACATCTACATTTACCACATGTTAAGGGCTAGAATGAGTATTTACAAAGTGCGTTTTTGATGAGCCTCTCGTCTGTGGCTCAGCCGCTCTCCTTACCCCAGCAGAGTTTCCCTCCTACTCTTGATCGTCACATGGCAATCAAAAGACCAAGACTTCTTTCCTCCTGCAGTATCTTGCTCTTTCACATACTTCCCCAAAGGAGAGGGAAGAATAAGAGGACTGTTCTAATCATTAGTATCAGCTGCAAGAGTGTCTGAGTTGCAGAAGTCTCGGAAACTTACTGGGGTAGTGAAAAAATGAGGGGCCGCCTGAGGAGTCACGGAGGAGACGTAGACCCGGAAGCCGAGCCCGGAGCTGGAAGGTGCACTTCTCCCCACTCCCCAGTCACTGGCCTCTCTGCGCCTGCTTCCTTCTTATATAGGATAAAGAGGCTGGCTTCACTAAATCACTTCTGTGGTCTTTCTCGGCTTTAACATTCTTTTATGCTCAAAACAGTATCAACTCGTGAAAATATTCAATAAATGGATATATACACTTTATCGTTTAATTGTGAACTCCATTAATATTACAATATTTCAGAATTAAATATTTTTCCTGTTTGTTATGAACACTATTTTGTTTTTAAATATATGAAATAGAAGGTTTCCTGGGGAACCCTAAAATACACACCCATGTTAGGCAGAATAAGGGTCGCACAATATGTCTATGTCTTAATTCCTGAAACCTGTTAGTGTAGTATGTTACAGGGCAAAAAGGACTTTGCAGATGTGATTAAATTAAGGCTTGAGATGAAGAGGTTATCCTGGATTATTGAGATGGGTGAAAGCTTATCACAAGGGTCCTATGTCAAAGAGGGAAGAAGAAAAGTTCAGAATAATGACTGAACCTGCACTTGGTAGCTTTGAAAACAGAAGGATGACTTCAGCTAAGGAGATATGGCGGCCTTTAAAAGCTGGAAAAGTCAAAGAAATGGATTTTCTCCTAGAACCTCCAGGAGGAATGCAGCCCTGCTGAAACCTTGATTTTTATTTTTAACATTTCATTTATTGATATTAAGAGAAGAGAGACAGTAAGAGAAAGGCCAGGAGGTGAGGGTGGTAGGGAGGAGCAGGAAGCATTAACTCATAGTTGCTTTTCGTAGGTGCCTTGACTGGGCAAGCCCCAGGTTTTCAAACCTATGACCCCAGCATTCCAGGTCAGTGCTTTATCCACTGTGCCACTACAGGTCAGGGAAAACCTTGAGTTTTTAACTTCATAAGAAGTTTTAGATTTCTAACCTACAGAACTGTAAGATAATATATTTGTTTTTGTTTTAAGCCACAAAACTTGTGATAATTGTTATAGCAGCAGTAGAAAACAAAGTAATTCCTCACCTCTGGCCTTTATTATACTGAGCAAATCTAGATTAGTCTTTATTTTATTTCTATGTATGTAGGTCATGCAATAATAAACACTTCTGTTCAGCCTAAATAACCAAGGATTATGCATATTCAGTTGTTTGTATTATGGCTAAAGAAATAACTAGAAAATTGAGTAAGTATGACTCTATATACCATTATATTCCTGTTTAATAATTTCCTGGGACTATGTTTTATTCTTAGGAGTCATAGAGTGTTAGATCTAGACATAACCAACTATGATTGAATGAAGTCTAACTTTCTCTTTTTACATGAGAAGAAATTGTTATCCACTGAGATTAAACCTGTGAATTTCCCCATAATCATTAGGCTAGTTGCCTATAACATTAAGGTGGATATTGAGGACTTCTGATTCCCAATCTAGCATTTGTCCCCATACATCAAAGTTTCCAACTAAAAGTGTTAGGACATGAAAATATTCAATACATCTGGCTGCTTAGTGTGAAATAAAAATGAGTGTGAAATTCAAATATGCCTTATATTATATAATTCAACACATTCTCACTTGAACAGCAGCGTAGCACAGTGGTTCTGATCTAGAACCTCAAAGCTAGATTATCTTTATGAAAATCCCATCTCTATATTTCCCAGCAATGTGGCCCACGATGAGTTACTAAACCCCTTCATAGTTTCATTTCCTTATCTGTAAAACGAAGATGATAATGGTACTGACTTCATATAGTTGTGGGAGATTTAAATACATTAATAACTCTAAAACTCGTAGAAAAAGACCTGGACCATACTTAGTACTAAATAGTTATAAACAACTACCATTATTAGCAGTAGGCTGTATAATAAAAACAGGCTATTTCAGTTAAATAAAAGAATATTTTTATTAATATTATTATTAATATTTGCTCCTGCTGAGGTTATTAGCCACCTCCTCTGGTGAAGTCATAGATAGATATAATCCTAAAACAGGGCCCAGATGTTCTGGTAAGTTGCCTGTAGACTGACAGACTTATATTCTTTCTTGTTATCAGACCCTTTTTTGGACAATTAGCACATGACTGTCATGAGCACTCTTGATAAGGTCACATCAATAGCACAGAACTGTACAATGACTGGCTCTACCCTGGTGTTACTATAAGCTGCTTTGTTTCCAGAACAAAGTCGCTGATTTACTGTTTCGTTTCTTCCAGAATGCTGAGCATGGGTAGCTGATAGACTTGCTTAGACTGGCAAACTTTTTGTATGCATCTTTGAGAAAGGGGTAGTTCAAAGCTAAAGTGAGCTAGGAGAGAAACAGGAAGTGAAAAAGTAGAACGGAAAGACATAGGTAGATAGAGGAAGAAAAAAGAGGAAGGAGGAAAGAAGGAGCCATGAAAGGACATGAAAGATAAATGAAAACAAATGGAGGAGAGAGCTTAAGAGGCAGTTTAGGCAAACAGGAGATAAGGCAGGCAGAAGAACCATCTTACACGAAGCGTTTCTGATGCTTAAATCAGTGCTTCTCAAACTTTTGTGCGCATCAGAATCGCCTGGAGGACTTGGTAAAGCAGTTTCCTAGATCCTATCTGCAGATATTTTGATACAATAGGTCAGAATGGAACCCAATAATACAAATTTTAACAAACTCAGAGGTGACACTGAGGCTGCTGGTCTTAGGACCCTTTGAGAACCATTGGGAGAAAACATATTCACACAAAATAAATATAATAGTTCTTGGCTTCTTATTTATTAAGATATATTTTACATACAATAAATAGCATAGATCCTAATGTTGGTTTGTTAACAAAAGCAGTTCCCTACTAGGTCATAAGGATCTACCTGTTCCCATATACTGTCTCTGTCAAGGACACCAAATCCTTGTGACCTGATATTATCTTCCATCAGAAAGGTTTAATGAACTTCAGTAGGTTTTTTAGCTTTTTGAAGAAAGAACATGTATTTCTGTAACCTAAAATTGAATGTCAAAGACCAAGAAAGCACCTATGTTACTTGAATCACACATGGAATACTCTTGGTTTCATCAAAGCTATAGTCTATTTTTTTAATCTCTTATTTACTATCTTATTTGAGAGGAGGAAATTTTGCTGTTATTTTAATAGAATTCTTTCCTATTCTTTGAACTGACAATTGACTGGATTTATAACAGATAGGTAATCTGAGGTTGGGTGAGGAAGCTACTGAGATAGAAATCCTTCAGCAGTGCTTCTCATACTTCAGGGTGCATTTGAATTCCTAGGGATCTTGTTAAAAAAATGCAGGTTCTGCTTCAGTGGGTTCAGTATGGTGTTCAAAATTCTATAATTGTAACAAGCATCCAAGTGATAATTGATGCCGTTTGTCCATGAATCAAATTTTATTATTTTATTATTTACATTTTGTCTTGTTTTCTTTTTTCAATTATTTTTTATTTTTCAATTACAGTTGACATACAACATTATATTAATTTCAACTCAGTGATTAGACATTATATAACTTAATAAGTGATCATCCGGAAAAATCTTGTACCCATCTGACATCATACCTTTGCTGTACTTTACCTCCCTTTGACTACTATTTCTACTTCTTAATCTCTTCACTTTCTTCATCTATCCCTCCAACTCGCTCCAATCTGACAACTGTCAAAATGCTCTCTGTTATCTATGAGTACGTTTCTATTTGCCTTGTTTATTTATTTTGTTTTTTAGATTCAATTGTTGATAGGTATGTATTTATTGTCATTTTATTATTTATTTCTTCTTTCTTCTCCCCTCCCCCTCCTCCTCCTCCTCCTCCTTCTTCTCTAGAAGACCCTTAACATTTCACTTAATACTGGTTTGGTGGTGATGAACTCCTTCAGCCTTTTCTTGTCTGGGAAGCTCTTTATATGTCCCTAGATTCCAAATGATAGCTTTTCTAGGTAGAATAATCTTGGTTGTAGATCCTTGCTTTTCATTACTTTGAATATTTCTTGACAAGCCCTTCTGGCTTGCAAAATTTCTGTTAAGAAATCAGTTGACAGTCTTATGTGAGCGCTCTTGTAAATAACGAACTGCTTTACTCTTTCTGCTTTTAAGAATTTGTCTCTAATCTTTTGCATTTTGATTATGAGGCCAAAAATCTGTGGTTTAATAAGCCTTTCAGTTTGAGAACTACTCAGCTACAGAACAACCACCATTTAGAACTGCCAGAAATCTTGCTATACAGAAGTCCCACAGCTAAGGATAAAAAGAAGCCACATTGAGACTGGTATGAAGGGTGAGATGCCGAGTGTCCTGGTCCCACACCTGGTCCCACTCAGTGGGCCTCTTTGGGTATATCTTGTTTGGGACCCTCTGTACTTCCTGGACTTGTATGTCTATTTTTTTACATAGGTTTTCAGTTCCTGGTGTTCTGTCTTTTCCTTCTGACTCTCCCATGATGCAGATGTTGGTACACTTGAAGTTGTCCTAGAGGATCATTTTTTTTTAATTCTTTATTCTCTTTGCTATTCTGATGAGGTGTTTTCTGCTTCCTTATCTTCCAAATATTTAACTTGATCTTTTGCTTCATCCACTCCACTGTTGATTCCCTATAATATATTCTTTATTTCAGTTAATATATTCTTCATTTCTGACTGGTTCTTTTTGTTTTCTAGTTCCATTTTTATGTTTTTATCTCTTTGTTAAAGTTCTTGTTAAGTTTATCTCTTTTTCCCCTAAGTTCATTGAAAATCCTAATAACCAGTGTCTTGAACTTGGCATCTAGTAGATTGCCTGACTACATTTAGTTTAGTTTATTTTTTGGAGTTTTATTCTGTTCTTTCATTTGAGACATGTTTCTTTGTCTCCTTGTTTTGGCAACACCCATCACTGTGTTTAATTCTATGTATTAGGTAGAGCTGCTAAGTCTCCCAGGCTTGGTAGAATAAATTTATGTAGTACATGTTCTGTAGGGTCCAGTGGCACAGCCTCCCCATTCATCTAAACTGGGCAACCAAGGTGTACTTTCCCACATCTCCTCCACCTCCACCACCCATGGGCTGTGTACACTCTTCTGTTGTAGTTGATTCTTGATTGTTGTTGGCACATTAATGGGAGGGCCAATCAGCTGTGAAGACTGACTAGGGTCACTGTGGAGGATCAGCTCTGCAGGGCTCACCCCACAGAGCAGGATTTTACAGGGGTCCCCAAACTTTTTACACAGGGGGCCAGTTCACTGTCCCTCAGACCATTGGAGGGCTGCCACATACAGTGCTCCTCTCACTGACCACCAATGAAAGAGGTGCCCCTTCTGGAAGTGTGGCGGAGGGCCGGATAAATGGCCTCAGGGGGCCACATGCGGCCCGCGGGCCATAGTTTGGGGATGCCTGATAGGCTCTGGTACTTGCTGAGTCTGCCCTTTGAGTGTGTTACTTGTGAAAATTGATGATGGTGCTTCAGCATGTTCTGATGTTGTCCACTGGATGCACTGACTCTGGGACCTTCTGGAAGTGCAGGTCAAGGTCAGCCACTGCCTGTGTTCTGCCTAGAGTCATTCAGCTTGGGCTACAAACCAATCTGCAACTGGCTGCTACTTGTGCTGAGCTTGGAGGTGCCCAGGTATGCTGAGCTTGGAGGTGTTCAGGTGAGGCCAAGTTGTGAACCAAGGTTGGATGCTCCTAGTTTAGGGCCTTGGCCACTTAATGAGAAGTACAGGGCGTGTATGTAAGGCCAGATGCTGCCTGTTTGAGAGATTTTAGGAAAGTCTGAGCTGAAGCATCAGCGAAGATAAGCCATTTGTATAGAAAAGGCACTGGAAACAGTTTGAGAGGGCTGACTAGTTGGGTGAGGTAGGTCTCAAAGAATCACCAGGGCAGGGTGAAGAGTGACAGCCAGGTTGATGGAGTCTCAAATATGGCACCTAACGATTGGTTCCAGGGAAGATGAGCTCATAAAAGGAACAATGGTCTCTGGGTCTCTGCTAGCACTTCTGTCTAAGAGAAAGCCACCTCTCCAGCTGATACCAGACAACTCAATTTTTACCCATATGTCCCTAGTGCCTTTGAGCTGCTGCCCCAGCATTGGAGTTCAGAGAGAGCAAGTCTGAGTAAGCCTGTGTGTGGACCCTCTAAGAGGAATGTTTGAAACTCCAGCAGTCCTTCTCACTCAGCCACAATTCTTGTTGGTTTTTATAGCCAGAAATTACAGGGACTTCTCTTCTTGGCATTAGAGCCCTTGGGATGGGGGGTGGGAGCTGGTGTGGGACTGAGACCCCTCATTCCTCAGGGGAAACTCTTGCAGCTGAGATATCACTCCCTATTTTTAGCTGCCACATGTAGGTGTGGGACCAGGACACTCGGCATCTCACCCTTCTTACCAGTCTCAATGTGGCTTCTTTATATCCTTAGCTGTGGGACTTCTGTATAGCAAGATTTCTGGCAGTTCTAAATGGTGGTTGTTCTGTAGCTGAGTAGTTCTCAAACTGGAAGGCTTATTAAACCACATATTTTTGGCCTCCATCCCAGAGTGTCTCATTTAATGGGTGTGAGGCCTGAGACTCTGCATTTTTAAGTTCTTAGATGATGCTGGATAGAGTACAGGGAACAAACTTTGACAACTTGTGATCTATTGACCAACCTCCTCATTTTGCAGATGCTATTTGACTTAGCAGCAATCTACAGGGCTAGTTAATACCATCTACCCTCCCAACGACCTCTTCATTGACAAATCCAATGGACTCCTCAGTTGTCACATTACATGACTTCTCAGTGGCTTCTGACTATTGCTACTTTTTCTTGGTATCTTCACCTGTCCTGGTGATTATAATAGAATTTTCTTTTTTCTTTTCTCTTCCTCCCTCCCTCCCCCCTCTTTCTTTTTCTTTCTTCCCTCCCTCCCTCCCTCCCTCCCTCCCTCCCTCCCTCCCTCCCTCCCTTCCTTCCTTCTTTCTTTCTTTCTTCTTTCTAAAAACATCAACTAATTGTTTCACTTAGTTGAGCATTCATTGATTGCTTCTCATATGTGCCCTGATCACGGCTCAAACTGATGACCTCAGAGTCAAGCCAGCACCCTTGAGATAGAGCAAGTGACCCCAGGATTGAGCCGGCAACCTTGGCACTCTGGGACAACACTCTATCCAATGCACCACCAGCCAGTGCTTTAATAGAATTTTTTTGTTTGCTTCCTACTTCTCTAATTCAGACTATTATGTTTCGGATTCCTTTGTAAGTTTCTCTTTTTTTTTCATTCTTGTGCCTTAGCCTCACAATTGTGTCTTACTTAGTTCAGCCTCTAATCACCTGCCACCTATCACATCAGTACTCTTTTTATGAATCTATCTACCTCAGTCTTGAGTCATCCTTTCTACCTCTACCAGAGTAATTGTTCCAAAGTACAAGAGTGATCATATTCTCACCCTGCTAAAACTCTTAAGTGTCTTCCTACTCATCATGAGATACATTCCAAACTCTAGTTTAACTAATCTGGCCCTTATCTATACTTTTCTACTTTAAAATCTAACCAGACACACTTAAAAACATCCAGTTCCCATAGAGGCTACATAGTTTCAAGCTTTCATATTATGTACATGCTACTTTCTTTCCCAAGAATTCCCCTGTCCCACTCATAACCTGTTTATTAGCAAACACCTCAACTTTTATGTATCTCTCTTTGAACTCTTTTGTGACCATCCCAGAAAGCAGTGACCGCTTTCTCCTTGTGCTCACACATTATAATGACATCAGTAATACTTTATTGTACTTCTTAGTTTACATGTCTGAATCTCTCTACCAGATTACAAACTTCTTGAGAACAACATTTTTTTCAATTTGGTGTCCTTTGTGCATTGCTCAGTGTCTGACACATTGCCTGTTTGTTTTCTAATCAAGTGAATGAATAACAGAGATTGAGGAAGCAGCTACTGATAAGTACCAAAGTACTGCAAATTTGGTGGCTTAGAACAACAGAAATGTATTCTCTCATAGACTTGGAGGTCAGACATCTCAAATCAAGGTGCTGGCAGGGGTGTGCTCTCTCTCTGAAGGCCTTAGTAGAGATTCTTCTTATCCTTTTCCAAACTCTGGGATCTGTAGCTGTGTCTTGGCTTGTGGCTCTCTCACTCCCATCTGCTTCCATTCTCCCTTCTTTTCTATCTCTTATAAGGACACCTGTCATTGCATTTAGGGCCCACCTGGATAATCCAGGGTAATCTTATCTTGAGATTCTTTACGTAATTTCATCTTCAAAGACCCTTTTTCCAAGTAAGGTCACATTCACATATTCTGGTGGTTAAGACATGGACATATCTTGTTGGGGGCCCACCATCCAACCCCCTACATTAATTATGAAAAAAGTGAAGGTGATATCCATAAGTAGACATAGGAAAGAGACAGAAACCCCTCTTTTCCTCTCTGGGTTCCATGTAGTAACAATAAATAGAAAGTGATAGAAATGCACTCTGTAAATACAGTTCTCTTCAAATTGGTTATCACTTACAGAAAAACTCACTTAAAAAATCAGTACTTAGGTGGCGTGTATATGTGTGTGTGTATTTTAGGGGGCCACAGATACAAGTATGAAGAATATTCTCCTTTCTGCCCAATTCATACTTAGTCTGTTTCAAGTTTAAAAAAAAAGATTTCATCTGCTGGTCTTTAAAAAGTAGTCCTGTTTGAACTGATTTTGGTTTTCTTATAATTTTACATTTGTCTTGGAGGAGAAGAAACTGTTTTACTTCTTGGTATATAGTACCTTACATTTTCACAGTTAGGCACTTAACAAATAATTCTGATGACAATATTAAAGTGTGTGAATGAGAAGAAGCAGAGAAGGAGGGTTGGGACAGCGGTGATGGAAACTGCGGGGACGGCCGACTGGGCAGTAGCCTGGGAGAGCTCTTCCAGATTCCTGCCCAACCACTCGTTCCAGTCTGCACATGATCCCACAGCACCTAAGCCAGGCTTTCCAGTGTCCAGCTTTCATTTCCATCAGTGCCTGACTCACAGCCGCCAAGATCAAGCCTTTCCCTCTGACTTTACAGCTGAAGTTTGAAGGCTTTCTCATCAAGTCTACCATTATGGGCGAGCTCAGGAGAATTGGGGAACATGTCAAAATACAGGATGAAGAACCTCTAGAGTTACATTTCTTTTTATTTTCCCACAAAACAAGAGAATAGCCCAGGATACTGTCATTTGTCAAACCCCCAAACAAAACAATACAGGTCTGTTGTTAATACAGACGCATGGCCACAGCTGCAGAAAAGTTTCCACATGCAATCTTTCAGTTCTAAATAGTCATGTTGCAGTTTTGTGATCGCTTTTCCAGGGTTCCGTTTTCCCTCAGTGTTCATTCATGTTAACTATTTATTTCATGTGGCAAGGTCCCTGTGTTACATATATTTCTGAAAGCACTGGGTTTGATGCCTACTGTTCTCAGCATTGGGTGAGCCTGCCCCAACCCCACCCCAAGCATGCAAGCTAACTGCTGTGCCACAAATGAGTGCAGTGAAGTTTCAAACTCAGGTAGTTGTACAGCTCAACTGTAGGCAGGTGTGTTGAGAGATTTTCCAAACGTTTGACTGTATTTTGGTTATGCTGAGTTGTCTAAGCTGGCTTGCGTTGCTGTGAAAGTGAGAAAGCCAGGCCAAGAGAACTGGTGTTTGATCATTTAAACCTCAACTGAAACTAAGGGAATCCAAAACTAATTCAAAACAGAAAGAAAGTTTTATGTGACATTGGTGTCATCGAAACTGATGAGTTATACATTTTTACTGTTGCTGCTTACCCGTCTTCCTCTTTTGCCAGTATATATTTATCTCTTCGGGTTTAATACCATGTTACAGTAAAGCTGCTTTCATTTTGACTATATTTGTGATACTCAGACACACAGAGGTAGATGTTTACTTTGCACTCACAGGAAAGAGTTTTCAAAGAATGGCAGAGAAGATTGTGAAATAAATGTTTAACCCATGCAACGAAAAAAATTTCTGGGTCTGTGAAGAACACTTTACCAGCACAGAAATAATTTGAATATAAATAATTACAAAATTAAAATGACAAATAATTTACATCTAAAAACAGAGTTCAAAGTTTTCTTCTTGGCAAATTTTTATGGACTTTCAGAATTACTCAATGTAAATGAAAGTAATAAAAATGAAGCTTAAATATAAAATAATTTTTACGATACTGTTTACAATGTGTCTACTTATTCAGATGGACTTTTACCTAAATTAGCAAGATATTACTGTATTTGTGTATAGTCATTCACATAAATTTTTTGTTACATTTATTTATGAGTACATTAAGCTATAATTTTAGTTTTTATTCTATAAAGAAAAAGAAGAAAAATAGTGATAAACATTTAAATGTTTTATACATTCTTATTATAAAGTATTACAGATTCATTGTCAAAAATTAAAGAAAGACAGAAAAATCTAAAGAAGATAAGAAAACTTATAATTTGACCACTTAATAATAATGTGTTAATTTAAGTATTAATTTTAACCTTTTTTGTTTGTTTATTATCTTATAAAAAAATAAATCAAGATCAACTAATGTGCTCAGTCAATCTGAAAGATTTAGCAATGCTGGTAGGGCAAATGAATATATATAAGGAAAAAAAGCACATGAACTTTGACCTGTAGCTCACTCCATTCATGGAAAATTAATTTGAGGTAGATTATAAACCTAAACTTAAAATGATAAACATAAAGTAGCAACAAGAATAAAAAGAGAATATCTTTATGGTCCTTGGGTAAGCAAAGATTTCATGGAAAACATATAAAGACATATATAAGTACCAAACATATATAAGTATAAAAGGGAAAAAAAACATTAAATTGGATTGTGCAAAAATTTTATGCTCATCAGAAGACACTATTCAGGCAAGTCTAGATAAGTAACAAACTGGGAAAAACATATTCTCAGCACATATACATATATATGCCAAAACTGAGTGACTTAAGCAACGGAAATTTATTTTCTCACAGTTCTCAAGGCTGAAAATCCACAATCAAGACTTGTAGCTAGAATATATAAAGAAAGCCAAAAAGCAATAATAAAAAGGCAACCAAGTTTAAAAATGAGTATGTTGGTTTTTCATTGTTATATAACAAATTACTCAGAAAATTAGCTTAAAACAGCTACTTTCAACCTTTTTCATCTCATGGCACACATAAACTAATTACTAAAATTCCACAGCACACTAAAAAAATATATTTTGTCAATCTGACACACATACACAAAAAGTATAGTTTTGCCTGGCCTGTGGTGGCACAGTAGATAGAGTGCTGACCTGGAACGAACGCTGAAGTCACCGGCTCAAAACCCTGGGCTTGCCTGGTCAAGACTCATATGACAAGTAACCAATGAACGAACAGCTGGAGTGAAGCAACTACTTTTCATCTCCTTCCCCTCCTCTCTCCGTGAAATCAATAAATAGAGTCTTTTAAAAAATAGATATAATTTTCATTCACTCACACCAGACAACTATTATTGTGTTAGCTATTTTCATTTATTTAACAATCTAAGGGGAAAGAGGTCAGTGCCCCTGACTAGTCAGATATTTCATGTTTTAACAATTCTTGGGGTACACCAGCTGAAAACCGTTATTACAGTAACAAACATCTATTATCTCATCCTTCCTGAGGTTCAAGAATTTGGGGGCAGCCTGACCTGTGGTGGTGCAGTGGATAAAGTGTCAACCTGGAAATGCTGAGGTCGCCGGTTCGAAACCCTGGGCTGGCCTGGTCAAGGCACATATGGGAGTTGATGCTTCCAGCTCCTCCCCATCTTCTCTCTCTCTGTCTCTCCCTCTCCTCTCTAAAAAAAAAAAAAAAAAAAAAAAAAAAAAAAAAAAAAAAAGAATAAATAAATAAATAAATTTATATAAAAAAAAGAATTTGGGGGCAGATTAGCTGGATGGTTCTGGTTGAGTGTTGCTTGGGAGGCTGCATGTAAGATACCCATGGGGCTGCTGTCAGCTGAAGGTCTGACTGGAGCGGGAGGCTTCCCATCTAAGATGACACATTCACATGGTTGTTGGCAGGAGGCCTTGGTCTCTTGCCATACGGGCTTTCTTCTAGGCTTCTTAAATGTCCTCTTGGTATGGCAGCTGTATTTCCCCAGAGCAAGCAATTTCACAGAGAGAGGGAGCAAGGAGGAAGTCACAGTGGCTTTTATGTTCTAATGTAGATAGCCACACTATCACTTCCACCACAGTCTACTGATTAGGTGCTAGTCATTGAGTACAGCCCACATTTAAAGAGAGGGAAGTTAGGCTATACCTTTTGAATGTGGAAGTATCACATAATTTGTGGACATATCTTAAAACCACCACAGACACTTTATAAAAGCAGATCCATATAAATGAGCAATAAGTATAAGAAGAAAAGTGGTCAGCTTCTTTAGTCAGGAGACAAATGCAAAGTAAATGTACAAGATACTATTTCAACCTACTGGGGTGCTAAAGCAGAAACAATCGACAAGCACCAAATGTTAGAGAAGATATGAAGCCCCCGGAGCTTTCTGTTGCTGGCACAGTGTACAAGCACTTTGTTGAATTGCTTAGCAGTGTTGTAGGAAGTTAAGTTTATACTTAACTTATCTCACTTCTGGTGGTTTCCCAAGAGAAGTGAAACATATGTACAACAAAGCCTTAGACATGGCAGTCTTCATATTAGCTTTTTTCACAAATGCTTTAAACTGGGAATAACCCAATGTTTATTAACAGGGAGAAAGGAAAACAAATTTACACAGTGAAATACTTGCAAAATGAAATATACTTACAATGGAATATTACTGAGCAATGCAAAAATATGAACTCCTAATATATTCAACCACATGACTGCATATAATCAGAATGAATGAACCTCAAAATGTAATGATGTAATATAATTATTAAGCAAAAGAAAACAGATCCAAAGAGTAAATATTGTATAATTCCATTTATATAAAGTTCAAAAAGGGCAAACAAATCTATAGAGATAGAAATAAAAAAAGATGGCTCTCTAGGAGAATTTATTGAAAAGGGACGGGAGGGAACTTTTGGGGGGTGATGAAAATGCTCTGTTTCTTGTTTTGAGTGGTAACTACACTAGTGTATACAGTTTCCAAAACTCATAAGACCAAACACCTAAGATCTGTGTATTTTATTATATGTTAATAATGCTGTAGTAAAAAATAAAAATGAAGACCATATAGAGTTTTTATTTACTGCTTCTTTGGCTCAATACCATATTGCGATTGTTTTCCTATGGCCTTGACTACATTTTGAGCCTATGTTTTATGGCTGCATATTTTTTCATGATATGAATATGTCAAAATTAAATTTACAATATTATTATTAATCCCAAATTTTATAAAAAGCACTGATAAATTTTCTTTTATCTCTATCTTGTTTTGTGTGCCTTTGTGATTATGAGCAAATTTAAGCATTTATATGAAGGCTATCTAGTGTTCCTTGCTTGGGCAATGGGGGATTAAAGGTCTTTTATCATTAAATGGTTCCTACTGGATCTTTTTCCTTTCTCCATGCCCCTATCCAACCCTACCTGTTGTATTTTATCTAATTCTTTATTAAAAAAAGAAAGAAAAACTCAGTTTTTTAATAAAGTAGGTGATAAAAGACTACCCTGAATACTTGTATGTTTCTCATCTAGATTCACCAATTCTTAACATTTTGCCATATTTGCATTCTGCGTGCATATGTACATACTTTTTCTTATGTTACAGATATTACTTCAGCATGTGAAAAAAAAGGGAATGCCTTGCAAAGTCACAACAAAAATGGTTACTCTCAAGAAATTTAACATTTATGCAATAATATTATCAAATATAGAGTACATATTCAAATTTTCTAAATTTTTAAACTGTTCTTCATACTCTTTTTGGTCCAGGATTTAAAGATAATGCATTGTATTTGATTACTTCCTTAGTTTACTTTAATCTATTCTGGAACACTCCCTCTACCTTTTTTTTTCCTGTGTGACATACAAATTTGAGACATCTAAGACACTGTGGTTGTAGAATGTCCCATAACCTGGATTTGTCTGATTACTTCTTCATGATTAAGTTCAGCTTAAACATTTTGGCAAGAATGCCACATGTGTGATGTGTATAATGTATTGCATTATATGACACTGTGTTCTTTTACTAGTGAAGTTGAGTTTCATCTCTTGGTTAAGATATTTTCACCAGGCCACTCTCTTTCCCTTTGGAACTAAAATATAATCTGTGGGATAGTCATATGAATATAATGTCCTTCAATAACACTTTACCCAATAGCTTTAACATTTACTAAAGATCCTTACTGGACTCAGTTATTACAGTGATGGTTACAAAATAGAGATTTTCTAATTCTATTCTGTTTTTAACATTGATTAGCTAGCATTCTTCTGTACAACAGTGCTTTTCCTTTTTCTTGCTTGTCTATTTTAGTATTGTGGATTCTTTTTTCAGATTGTCATTTTTTTAAGATTCTATTTATTGATATTAGAGAGAGAAGAGAGAAAGAGAGAGAGAGAGAGAGAGAGAGAGAGAAAGGAGGAGGAGGGAGGAGCAGGATGCATACAACTTATAGTTGTTTCCACATGTACCTTGACCGGGCAAGCTCAGGATTTTGAACCGGCAAGCTCAGCATTCTAGGTTGACACTTTATCCACTGCACCAGCACAGGTCAGGCAGATTCTTTTTTCCAAAAAATTTTTATTCAATGTGTTATAAACTCTTTTGGACATTATTCTTTTTAAAGTTTAAATTGTCTTAAGTTTGGTCACGGAAGACCAAAAGTGATATATTATCTATATATATCTATATCTATATATTATTATATAGATATATATAATTTTTCCATTGATTTAAGAGAGAAAGAGAGATAGAGATAAAGAGAGAGAGAGAATGGGATAGAGATGGGGAGAGAAGCATACACTCATTGTATCACTTAGTTGTGAACATTTGGTTGCTTCTCATGAGTGCCTTGACTGGGGACCAAACCCATGACCTTGGCTCAACAGCACAACCAGGTGCATCTTTTACAAATGATTTGATTTATTTACATGGTAGTGAATGAAATTTTATATATATGCTTATAGAAATTCAGTCCTAATTATAAGAAAGATTTAGAAAAATTTATTTGCTGGGTCTGTCAGTACCGATGATAGTTATGGTGTGTATACCATAAAATAGCTACTACCGCCTTTCCATTCTGCAAATCTTATAAGAGAGTATCCTTTGTAGCCCATGCTATCTGAAAACATAATAGAAAAGGAATTCTGGGGAAGATAGTTTAGCCTAGACAGATGGATGCATTATAAAGCTATCCTAGTTGGTATGCACTAAACTTAGTTTTGGATCCTTGGGATAAATTAATAAATAAAAGAGACAAAGTCTCTACCCTAATGGATGTTATATACTAATGAGAAATATAACAGCATAAAAAATAATTCCATCTAAACAAACATATCAACAAATAATAAATATAGTATCAGAACATAATAAGTGCCAAGAAAAGAAAATGAGACAGTAGATACAGAATAAGAGGTTACTAAGGTGGTCAGGAAAGTCTTCTTGAAGAAATGGCATTTGAGTAAAGGCCCAAACACTGAAAAGTTTCTGTCCAGCCATTAGAAGATCAGGAGGAAAGTCTCCAATCAGGGAATATCAAGTACAAAGGCTCTGAAGTGGAAGTGAGCTAGTTTATTTCAGAGAATAGTAAAAAGGCAGTGCATGGAACCAGTTGGAGAGGAGTAGAGAGGGTGAACTCGGAGAAGTAACAGAGAGCTATCTCTTTAAATTGATTCATGTGGTCTGTATGAATATTTAATATACCAATATTTTTAGTGCTGTATGTCATTTAGTAATCTATTTTCTTTTTCTTTACATTATTTATTGATTTGAGAGAGAGAAAAAGGAGAGAAAGAGAGGGAGACATCGACTTGTTGCTCCACCCATTCACGTATTCATTTGTCAATTCTTATATGTGTCCTGACCAAGGGTTGAATCCTCAGCCTTGGCATTTCAGAACAGTACTCTGACCAACTCAGCTATTTGGCCAGGGTTTCTATTTCCTTGAACAAGCTCAGTGTGTAAGTGTACACTTCTTCACAGTGAGCTTCACCTTGTTCTCACACCAGGCCTTATTTAAAACTAAAAATGCATTCTGGATTTTAGGTTTATATCCTGCCCCCCCAATTGATTACTTTTGTAAAAATTCTGTAAAATTTGTTCTTATAAGCTGGATCATAATTATAAATATTATGAAAGTATGCATGGAGCCTAAGGATCTTCCACCTAAGAAAGGCCATTTCCTCTAGTGATTAATTCAGCATCATTGAGAGGTACTTCTTTGAGTCTACTTCCTCATCTGTGAAATACAGGTTTGCAAGGGTTAATTGCTAAAGGTATTCTTACTTTATGATTCTATAAAAATGTAGAAATTGCCTTTTAAAATAAGATATATGGGAAGTTTGGGATCTTTAGGAACCATGGATACTAACCAAAGATACATACTTTCATCATAAAAACTCTCATTCAGAATTAGGTAAAATGAGAATGTAAAGCCAGTAGCCACAGCCACCATCACGGCAGCCTGGCCCATGTAGGTTCGCATTAGATTCGGACAGACGGTAATGAAACAATGGAGCCAAGAACTGATGGGCCATTAGCTTTAATCCTCGCTTGCACTCAGTGGGCAAGTAAAAACACACACTGAGCTCCAAAACCCACTCATTTAGTACTCACAAAGCTATGGACTTATCCGAGTTTCCTAGAATCAAAGGTTTCTAGCTCACCAGCCTTATTCACCTCTGTTTTCCATCTCCTTCTCTCTGCACAAACTGCCTTCTCCTTCAGCACTCCACCATCTTGGCTCCTTCTCTCCTCCACATGGCCTTTCTCTGCTCTCCTTTCTCTGCTCTCTCCTCTAATGCTAATCTCAGGAACTGAGAGAGAGCAAGCTCCTGGTCTGCCCCACTTTATAGTGTAGAAATCAAAACCTTTAATCCAATATACAAACAAGGAAGTCTCTGATACAAAGTCACTCATCTGAGGCATAATGGGATTCCTCATGAGAGTGCACCACCCCACATCAAAAAGGGTGGGAAAGGCTTAGTCTTAAAACTAAGCCTTAGGCTATAAGAATCCTACCTGTTTACAGCCTGTCCCCCCACATCCAATGCAAACTATAAGCGAGCAAACATATATATCTGTTGGGCAGATAAAATATATTATGCTCACTTGGAGTGGCACTGCCCACGTGGAGGCCGTTGCCCAGGTGATATTAATGTGTGTCTCTCTAGGCAGGCAGAATCCTTGTAGCCTGGGGCTTGGTTTTGGGATTAGGCCTTTCCCACCCTTTTTGATGTGGGGCAGTGCAGTCCAATCATGCCTCAGAGAAGTGACTTTGTATTGCAGACTTCCCTATTTTGTATATTGGATTAAAGGTTGTGAAGCTACGCTATAAAATGGGGGCAGAACGAGAGCTTGCGCTCTTGGTTCCTGGATGATTAGCATGAGAGAGCAGAGGGAGCAGAGCAGAGAGCAGAAAGAGGCCATGTGGCCAGGAGAAGCAGCCAAGATGGCGGAGTGCTGAGTGAAAGGCCAGTTTGTGCAGTTTGATGCTGGTGAAGGAAGGAGATGGGGAACTGAGGAGAATAAGGCTGGTGAGCTAGAAACCTTTGATTCTAGGAAACTCGGATAAGTCAGTGGCTTTGTGAGCACTGAAAGAGAGTGGGTTTTGGAGCCCAGTGTGTATTTTTACTTGCCCGCTGGGTGCAAGCTAGAATTAAAGACTATGGCCCATCAGTTTTTGGCTCCGCTGTTTCTTTACCGACTGTCCGAATTCAATGCAAACCTGCATGGGCCAGGCTGCTGTGATAGTGGAATGGCTCCTGGCTTTACAATATCATATTTACAAACTTATTTGACCAACAGAGAATCCCAGCACCAGCATGTGCATGTGCTGGTGTTCACATGTTTTAATGTGTTGTTGTGCTAGCCTTAACCAAAGGAGTTTTAAAGCAATAATGTTTTCCCTAAGGAAAAAAAAATAACGTCAGTTTTTGTCTGTGTAGGAAGTGTGTAGGCAGGACTCTCAACTTTCAGGAAAATTTCTGTCTTTATAGAAAGAGATTTTTCGGGTACATTTTGAATTACTTCCCTGAAAACGATGAAGACTATAAAAGTGGAATTGTCTCTGCAGCTTGCTGGAAGGCAGAAGTGAGCAGAGGCTCCTTCCACCTTTACTGGAATTGAGAGCAGAGCCGAGGGAAGGAGAAAGGGGATGTGCACCGAGGGCCCAGAGCTGCTTCGAAAAATGGTGTGTTTAGCCCGATCTCCAAGAGGGCTATAGATTGCTCACACTTGCTCTGGGTTGAGCTGAGTCCCCCCTGGATTTATATGATATATTGAAGTCCTCAACCCTAGTACTTCTGAATGTAACTTTATATAGACATAGGATCTTTACATAGATAACCAAATTAAAATGAGATCATTAAGGTGGGCCTTAATCCAATACGACTGGAATTCTTATAAAAGGGGGAAATCTGGAGACAGACACACCTACAGGGAGAACACCATGGGGACATTCAGAAGGCCATCCACAAGCTCAGAAGTCTTGGAAGAGAGCCTTCTCCCACGGTTCTCAGAAGGAGCCAACTCCACCAATGTCTTGATGGATGTTTAGCCTCCAGAACTGAGATAAGACATTTCTGTTGTTTGAGCCACTAGTTCGTGGTGCTTTGGTTAGTGGCCTTAGCAAACTAACATAGCACTCAACCTGAAAAAGTTAAGGAATAAAGTAAAATAAGCAAAAAAATTCTGATTATGTTTGAATCATGCTACAGAGTAAAATTTCATTTATTTATAAAGAACTTGACTGGGTTTTTTTTTAGGTTTTATTTATAATTAAAATAATTTTTAAGTAAAAAACAATTATATATGTATTCACACTCATATGTTGTTTAAAATGTTAAACTATATAGAAATATAAAATATAAAATAAAAGTTATTCTTCACTTCTTATCCCCCAGTTTTAATTACCTCCCCAGTTGTTAGCTGTTTTAATTTTTTTTTTTTTTTTTTTTTTTTTTTAGAGAGGAGACAGAGAGAGAGAGAGAGAGAGAGGAGAGACGGAGAGAAGGGGGGAGGAGCTGGAAGCATCAACTCCCATATGTGCCTTGACCAGGCAAGCCCAGGGTTTCAAACCGGCAACCTCAGGATTTCCAGGTTGACACTTTATCCACTGCGCCACCACAGGTCAGGCTGTTAGCTGTTTTAAACCTAGCATTAGGCCCTGGCCGGTTGGCTCAGCGGTAGAGCGTCGGCCTGGCGTGCGGGGGACCCGAGTTCGATTCCCGGCCAGGGCACATAAGGGAAGCGCCCATTTGCTTCTCCACCCCCACCCCCTCCTTCCTCTCTGTCTCTCTCTTCCCCTCCCGCAGCCAATGCTCCATTGGAGCAAAGATGGCCCGGGCGCTGGGGATGGCTCCTTGGCCTCTGCCCCAGGCGCTAGAGTGACTCTGGTCGTGGCAGAGCGGCACCCTGGAGGGGCAGAGCATCGCCCCCTGGTGGGCAGAGCGTCGCCCCTGGTGGGCGTGCCGGGTGGATCCCGGTTGGGTGCATGCGGGAGTCTGTCTGACTGTCTCTCCCTGTTTCCAGTTTCAGAAAAATACAAAAACAAAACAAAACAACAACAAAAAAACCCCTAGCATTATATTTTTATAGTACTGGATTCCTAATATTACTGTGTACAAACTTGAATAAGATTCTAACCTGAAACTATAGTTTGGCTGAAACAGCACATTTACAGGGTAATAATCACTTCATAAGTCATATAAACAGCTAATCACTGAGTTGTACACCTGAAACTAATATATATATAATATTGTATGTCAACTGTAATTTAAAAAATAAAAAATAATTTAAAAATAAAACAAAATAGCACATTTAGAGTTCATGCTGTGTGACTATGTTATAAGTGGGATTTTATTCTTCTAGTATCTCAACACTATGAATTGGCTATACAATAAGCCTGTTATTTTAAATTCCAGCCCATAGTAGTTCACGTATTCAGAATTTATATTACCAACTAAGGGCAGTTTAAGAAAGAAATCAACTATCAGTTGTGTTGTTTCCTGACTTCATTTTGTTTTCTACTATAAATATTTTAACAGAAAGGAACAACTGACTACATCTTGTTAAAGTTCTTTTCTAGAAACCAATAATAAATTACCTGCCTTCTATGAAATTTCAGTCAGTTATAGCATTAGTGAGTGATATCCTATTTATAGGGAACTCAATGAACCAGTAGCTCACCTACCTGAAATAATAGATTAGGACTCGAGCTTTAAAGGTCTCTGAATAGAGTAAACAAATGTTACAAAATCCACCCAAGGAAGCTCATAGCTTTATTGATAGAAATGTCCCTTGAGCCCTTAGCAGATGCCTGTGTACTCATGCTTATATATAATTTCAATCTCTTCTCTTGATGTAGTTCCTAAGTCCAAAGTAGAGTAAAAGTCATCAAACGAAGACAACTTTTTCTATTTATATGCACAAATTTCAAGGCTCAGAAGGAAAATTTAAACTTTCAGTAACTGAGAAGGAATAAAAACACTACAAAATACTATAGTAAGTTGAAAACAGTTACCTGAAGTTATTTAGTAACAGGGAAAAGAACTGTTTAAGTCTTGAGATCATTTTTATATGAGTACGAAATAATAATTTATACTCAAAGTGGCCCTCAGTCATTGTGAAAAAAAATTATTGCAATCAATATGCCTTGTTTAAAGTGGTAGAAAATTGTGTAATATATCTAAGAATAATTTCCACTTAAAGCTGTTCAAATATAAAAAGGATTTGGCACTTACAGAGGGAAAGATTTGGTTATGTGAAAAATTTTGCTCTCATATAATTGAGATTTTATTAGAATTCCAATCAGAGTGTTTCATTTGCTGAGATGCCTACATTTATGATGGCGTGTTAATATTTTGGACCTTAGTGAGACAGAGCATGTATTCCACTGGTTGAAAAGAAATTATAAACCCGTACTTAAATGCTTATATTACTCTAATTAATTTAGGCAAATTGAAAGCTATATTGTTTCAGAATAAGAGAAGCACCGTATTATCAGCATGCAGGAGAAGTTCACTAAGATGAATGAAACTCAAGAGTCTTTATTAAAATAAATGCCTCTCACTTTTGGAGCTCTACAAATAAAGGAGAAATAAGAGACTACAAATAAAATGGTATGTTTTCAGCAATTTTACAGATATATTTTTTTCCTCAGCATCAAATCAATTGGCACATTGTTATTCAAAATATCTGTTGAGGATTGAAAAACAGACTGAGAACATAGCTAATGAAGTTTTCTGTATTAAATTGAAATAAAACCAATATTTGTCGTATTGAGCAAAGAAACTGTCTAATAAAATTTGCCCCAAATTCTGAACAATGGGCTTCCACTTGCATGGTATTTGGTGATTTCTTGGTAACTTGTCTAAATGTGAAGCTAGGTTCAAGGTGCTAACAAAGGAAAATAGCTTATTTAAAACAAATTGTAGGCAGAGGTCTTTCAAAGTGCAAAGACACCATCCTTCCTTCCTAAGGAGCTACTGCTTTGCACATATGTTCTACAGATAGGAAACACAGGGAACCTAGTTTTTAATTACTAAGTAAAAGATCATTCCAAAACTGCATCATAGGTGGTTGCTTTTTGCAACACAATGAACATAAGGGAATCTGACATTAAATGTTTGATGTGTTGCCATGACATTTCCTGAAAAAAAAATTTTTTTTTAATCAAGGGAGAGCAAGGGAGGTGGAGAGACAGACTCCTGCATGTGCCCCCACCAGGATCCACCCAGCAACTCCTGTCTGGGGCTGCCGCTCCATTACTTGGCAGCTGAGCTATTTTGGTGCCTGAGGCGAGGCCATGGAGCTCTCCTTAGCACCCAGGGACAACTTGCTCATTTGAGCCTTGACTCAGGAAGGGAAGAGAGAGAGAGTGAGGGAGAGGGAGAGAGAAGGGGAGGGGGAGGTGGAAAAGCAGATGGTCGCTTCTCCTGTGTGCCCTGACTGGGAATTGAACCCAGGACTTCCACTCACTAGGTTGATGCTTTACTGCTGAAATTTTATTTTATGCTGCTCTTAAGCTGCAAACTCTGTTAAATTTTAATTCCTTGTGTGTGTGGGGTGGTGGTGGTGGTGGTAATAGAGTGACACAGAATTAAAGACCTGAACTTTGATTTGGGAATGCCTATGGTCCACAGATTGTGCAGTTCAAATTTTAGGGGGAAAAAAGAAGTAAATACAAAAATAGAGACATACTGGGTCTTTATTCTCTCCTTACAGGAGTTATATACAGTGTGTCCATGAAGTCATAGTGCACTTTTGACCGGTCACAGGAAAGAAACAAAAGACGATAGAAATGTGAAATCTGCACCAAATAAAAGGAAAACTCTCCCAGTTTCTGTAGGATGATGTGGCAGCATGTGCGCATGTGCAGATGATGACATAACACTGTGTATACAGCGGTGCAGCCCACGGCCATGCCAGTCGAGATGTGGATGGTACAGAGGAAAGTTCAGTGTGTTCTGTGGCTCGCTAAATTCGAAGCCATGACTAAAGTGCAATGTGAGTATTGGCTCATTTATAACAAAGCGCCACCACATTAGGAATAACATTACTCAGTGGGATAAGCAGTTGAAGGAAACCAGCAGTTTGGTGGAGAAACCCCATTCTGGTAGGCCATCAGTCAGTGACGAGTCTGTAGAGCAGGGGTCCCCAAACTTTTTACACAGGGGGCCAGTTCACTGTCCCTCAGACCATTGGAGGACCAGACTATAAAAAAAACTATGAACAAATCCCTATGCACACTGCACATATCTTATTTTAAAGTAAAAAACAAACAAACAACAAAAAAAAAACGGGAACAAATACAATATTTAAAATAAAGAACAAGTAAATTTAAATCAACAAACTGACCAGTATTTCAATGGGAACTATGCTCCTCTCACTGACCACCAATGAAAGAGGTGCCCCTTCAGGAAGTGCGGCAGGGCGGATAAATGGCCTCAAGGGGCCGCATGCGGCCTGCGGGCGTAGTTTGGGGACCCCTGCTGTAGAGGCTATATGAGATAGCTACCTAAGGAACCCTAAAAAATCTGTGTGTGAGCCCACATCGAACTGCACTGAATAGGTATGAAACTAGGAGAGTTTTCCTTTTATTTGGTGCAGATTTCACATTTCTATCGTCTTTTGTTGCTTTCCTGTGACCGGTCAAAAGTGCACCATGACTTTACGGACACACTGTATTTTTCTGGATATAGAGGCCATTTAGTCAGTGAGGGATGTCACTAGCTTTCCCTTTGATTGAAGGGAAAGAAAATACAGTAACAGGCAGTCACCAACATATTTGAATATGTAGGACACTGAAACAGAGAAAAATGTCACAGTTCTGTGTATTGTGTATATTTCTGCACATTAGGAGCAGTTGTTAAGATTGAAGTTGCTCTTTTTCCAGAAAATGCCTTTTGGAGTTTGTACAATTTTCTCAGCAGGGTTCAACACCGCTGCAATGGATGGCGTCACCCTTATAAACTAGAAGGTTATGAAGTGCTAGTTCTTCTCTTTCTTACACCTGCACTTTTCTACACCTATAGCCTCCTTTTGTTCCTTATTCCGCAAAGATTGCTAACATTTTGAAGAGTAGAAAGACCAACTCTTAAAGCTGGAAGAGACTTAAAGAAGTCATCTGTTGTCTGTCACTAGTAGAATTTTCTTTCTTATAATAATGTAACAGAGGAAAATAAAATAATCTTGGGCTAATTAATTTATTACTTCTTAAAGCACCTACTGAGTAGCATAGAGAAAAGCTTTCTTGGGTAGATAAAATGTCTCTTGAATATTTTGTTCTAAATGTTTAATGATGAAATCAAAATAAGTTTTATCAGGAATGCTGCGAGTGAAATCGAGCCTAAGGAGATGGTTCACAGCTCGGCCCAGGTGCTTCCTTCCTAGTTTCCTGAATATTCGTTAGTACTTTTCACTCAGTCACATTTTGGGGTATTTCCTCTACCTTAAACAGACTTTAATTTTGGTTTCAGAAATGTAAGTCTAATGATCCAAATAACAAAAATGGGGTCACTTAAACGCATAAACAACCTAATCATTCCAGAATTTTCCTGATCTTAGAAAAATACTGCTCACAAAAATTAGGGGGATATTTTATTGCTTCATATTCATTTTGACATATCCTCCCATTTTTGTGAGCAGTATATTTTGAGCAGAGCAGGGCTGAGACGCTCTAACTTCATTTGCTGAAAAATGGTCAAGGTCAACACTCAAATTCTCCCTTTTTTTCTTTAAAATGATGATTTTAAAATTTATTTAAAATATCAAATTATTGCCCTGACCTGATAGTTGTGTTTGTTAAAAAGTTGTCCTGAGATGTGAAGCTTAAGGGTTTGATCCCCAGTCAGGCACATACAAGAACAGATTGATATTTCTGGCTCTCTCTCTCTCTCCCTTCCTCTTTCTACAATCAATCAATAAATTTTTTAAAAAATCAAATGATTTTTGTTACTAATATTACCAACAGTAATTTTTGCTTTATAAAAATAATGTATTTGTAAGGTATTTATGCAGAAGTATTTTTGTTTGCTGTTTTATAAGGAATTGAAAGGCTTTCTCAGAATCAATCAGCCCTAGAACTAGAATTGCAAATCAATGTACTATTCCTGGTTTTTATTTATTTATTTTCCTGTTGCTCTCTGTTCCATAAAAAAATTAATGTCTTCTGACCAATATTTTCCTTTTATATCTTCTCTTTAAATGTTATCTTTTTTTTTTTTTTTTAATTTTTCTGAAGCTGGAAACAGAGAGAGACAGATAGACTCCGCATGTGCCCCACCGGGATCCACCCAGCACGCCCGCCAGGGACGAGGCTCTGCCTACCAGGGGGCGATGCTCTGCCCCTCTGGGGCATCGCTCTGCTGCGACCAGAGCCACTCTAGCGCCTGGGGCAGAGGCCAAGGAGCCATCCCCAGCGCCCGGGCCATCTTTGCTCCAATGGAGCCTCGGCTGCGGGAGGGGCAGAGAGAGACAGAGAGGAAGGGGGGGGGGTGGAGAAGCAAATGGGCACTTCTCCTATGTGCCCTGGCCAGGAATCGAACCCGGGTTCCCCGCACGCCAGGCCGATGCTCTACCGCTGAGCCAACTGGCCAGGGCCTAAATGTTATCTTTTAGTTATAAAAGTACACCCAAATTAATTATGATAACATACATATATGTTGGGTTAGTTTGTAGGCTTCTAATTTAGCCAAAATAGTTCTATACTGTAAAGTTATAAGTATTATTTTTATTGGTTTGAACACCAGAATAACTGATTTAATTATGTGAATAAATGACTTGAAGTAAAATAAAAACCTATGGCTCACATACATTTTCCAAAGGTAATCTATAAAAGATATGGGAGAGTCAGAACATCAAATTAATAAGAAATAAAGATTCTGAGGTTAAAATGAGAGTTTTAGGGAATGTTATAATTCCTGTTATATTTCTTCCTGATATTAAAATACAGAATGGATCTGTTTTACCAAAGGAAAACATAATCTTTAAAAGACACCAAAAACAGGGGTGGGCAAAAGTAACTTTATAGTTGTAAACAAGTAAATACAATAATTAACAAATAATAATATAAGAATAAACTCTATGGTATACTCACAACTCTAAACCTACTTTTGCCCATTCTTGCATATATCTTTGTTATAAAAATTGAAAACATTTTTTTCAATAAAGGATTGGCAGCTTTAATTTATATTGCAAAGCTAAATTTAGCCATTAGATAAATGTGGCAGTTGTATTTTTTTTTAACATTTTTTATTAAATTTGTTTGAGTGGCATTGGTTGATAAAATTACATAGGTTTCAGGTGTACATTTCTATAATAGGTCATCTGTATATTGTATTGTGTGTTCACATCTCAAGTCATCTTCTTCTATCACCATTTATCTATACCGTCTTCTACCTCTCCCCATCCCTGCCCACTTTCCCCTCTGGTAATCACATTCTGTTGTTTATGTCTTTGATTTTTTTTTCTTTTTGCTTAATATCTTCACCTTTTACACCTAACCACACAATTTCCTGACCCTTGAACAGCTGTTCTGTCATTCTGTTCTCTGTATCTATTCATCTGTTTCTATTTTGTTAGTTTTTTTTGTTCATTAGATTTCACATATGAAAGAAATCATCTGGTACTTGTTTTTCTCTGACTGTCTTATTTCACTTCCATAATGCTCTTCAAGTCCAATGCTGTCAAAAAAGGTAAGAGTTTTTCTTTTTTACGACTAAGTAGTATTCCACTTGCATAAATGTACCACAGCTTTTTTATCTACTCATTTATTGATGGGCATTTGGACTGCTATCAAATCTTGACTACTATAAAAAATGCTGCAGTAAACATCGGGGTGCATATATTCTTTCAAATTAGTGTTTCAGGTTTCTTTGGTTATATTCCCAGAAGTGGAATTGCTGGGTCATAAGGCAGTTCCATTTTTAATGTTTTGAGGTAACTCCATACTGCTTTCCATAGTGGCTCCACCAATCTGCATTCCCACCAACAGTGCACAAAGGTATCCTTTACTCCACGTCCTTGCCAACACTTGTTTGTTGATATATTGTAGCAGCTGTATTTTACTAAAGGTACATTATGCAGCTTTTATTTATTTATTTATTTATTTATTTATTTATTTATTTATGACAGAGACAGAGAGACAGGGACAGACAGACAGGAAGGGAGATGAGAAGCATCAATTTTTTGGTTGTGGCTCCTTAGTCTCCTCAGTTGTTCATTGATTGCTTTCTCATATGTGCCTTGACCAGGGGACTACAGCAGAGTGAGTGACCCCTTGCTCAAGCCACCAACCTTGGGTTTCAAGCCAGTGACCTTTGGGCTCAAGCCAGCAACCATGGGGTCATGTCTATGATCCCACACTCAAGCCAGTGACCCCTTTCAAGCTGGTGAGCTCACGCTGAAGCAAGATGAGCCTGCTCAAGCCTGTGACCTCGGAGTTTTGAACTTGGGTCCTCTGCATCCCAGTGCAATGCTCTATCTACTGTGCCACCGCCTGGTTAGGCTATGCAGCTTTTTTCAGTATCAGTAATTTATAATTTCTTGGCCCAGGACACTGAAAAATGTAAGCAGAGAATCTCGTTTTTTGAAAAAGAAAAAATAATAAATAATAAATAAAATTTAAAGAGACAAACCAATTTAGAAAAGACTATATTCATTCAAATGGTGCAAAAACAGTAGACATAATAGATTTTGGTATTTACAATATGTAATTATGGAAATTATGAGCCAATTTTATTTCCTATCATTACAGTGAACTAATGGTATAGGTGATCCTATACTTTTAATTTTTAATTTATTATTCACAGCTTTTTTGGCACATATTCCAAAATATTTGTTGAATTTTTT
The DNA here is from genome assembly GCF_036850765.1 of Saccopteryx bilineata. Classification (NCBI taxonomy): domain Eukaryota; kingdom Metazoa; phylum Chordata; class Mammalia; order Chiroptera; family Emballonuridae; genus Saccopteryx; species Saccopteryx bilineata. The sequence goes on along the minus strand of NC_089501.1, from coordinate 10,590,319 downwards.
TATTTATTCATTTTAGAGAGAGGAGAGAAAGAGAGAGAGAGAGAGAGAGAGAGAAAGAAAGAAAGAAAGAGAGAAGGAAGGAGGAGCAGGAAGCATCAACTCCCATATGTGCTTTGACCAGGCAAGCTCAGGGTTTCCAACTGGCAACCACAGCATTTTCTGGTTGATGCTTTATCCACAGGTCAGGCAGATTTGTTGAACTTTTAATAAAAGAATGAATGATATCAAATTGGAAAACAATTGAAACTGAATTTATTGGTAAGATTTAGGATCATACCTGACATTTTTTATACCACTCGTATTATTATGAATTTTATCAGCAGTAAACTATCATGATTAGAATGTGGGTTTATATTATAAAACATATAATTTTAAAAGCTGGGTCATCCTACTTGAAATGGTTTTCAGAGGTTCAGTATGGGCTATATTTCTTTGACCTCTAAAACATCTGATATCGCTAAAAATAATACAGTAAATTTAGCGAGTAAATAGGAACTATTTTGTAGGTTATCATGATCAAGGTTGATCCAGAGATTTAAAAAATCTATTGTCTTGTTTTAAAGTTTCCTACCAATAGCACATGTATGCCTTTTAACTCTAATAGTCTGCTAAATGTTTGTAAGTAAACAGTGGTGGGATTAAAATAATTTAACAACTGGTTTTCTGATCCAATGACTATTGTAAGTATAAAAAACCCGATATACCAAAAGGCAGTTTATTATTTTATACACTTATATTTAAATAAGGACAATAAAAGGGATACACAAAACTAGATTATGTTATGAGTTTTAAAATATTAATGAAAAAATATTAAATAATACTTGACAATAAAAATAAAACTGTTATTTATTTTCATATTGCTTCTTGATTGGCATTTTCACTTGCAATTTTTTTCTTTTACCTATGGAAGCAATGAACATTATTACATGCGCTTAGAATATGCTATTGCGCAGATAAACATTAAAAAAGAATAAGGAATGTAGCCTGATCTGTGATGGTGCAGTGTATAAAACTTCTATCTGGAACTCTGAGGTTGCCAGTTCAAAACCCTGAACTTTCCTGGTTAAGGCACATATGGAAGTTGATGCTTCTTGCTTCTCCCTCCTTCTCTCTTTCTCTCTCTTTTCTCTCTAAAATGAATAAATAAAATCTTTAAAAAAAAAGAACAAGAAATGTAAATTTGTGATTTCCAGATTGGGCAGCTGCTCAGGTGCCCACCTTAGAGAGAACCCTGATTACAAGTGCCATTTTAACAACCGGTTCACTGAACTCAACAAAAAATTAGGTTATCAGTTCTGCCAAACTTGTGTGAATCAAACTGAATCCCATCACTGGAAATAAATCTTTACTTCTTTCCTTTACAGCTATCTAGAATGTTCTTGCCTCCCCCCTGCCTGTCCAAACATTCAGAGTCAATCCAAAATGTCACCATCTATGGGGCTTATCTCCATAAGACCTCTAAAATTCAACCTTAATATTACAATCTTCTTTCTTATACCACTTTCTATATTCTGCCTTATTTTCTGTTAAATTTGTGAGACTGGTATTGTTATAAGCTACTCGTCAACTTTTACTTATCTTCTGACATTCCGCTGTGCTTAATAGAGTGTTTTGCATGTAGTAACTACTTAATGAATATTTGTTGACCTGGGTCAGCAGCTGCCTTACTGACTACCTTAAGATACAATTTAAAATTTTCTTAGGCTTAGGAGCTATGTTGTCTGCTTGTTGAATTTATTTTTTCCACAGCAATAAAACTCATTCTAAACTAGAATTGAGTTTACCTCAGTGCTTTGCTAAGAACTTTAAAAAATTATACATGAGGCCCTAATTGGTTGGCTCAGCGGTAGAACATCAGCCTGTGTGTGGAAGTCCTGGGTTCAATTCCAGGTCAGGGCACACAGGAGAAGCAACCAACTGCTTCTCCTTCCTTCCCCCTCTCATTCTTTCTATCTCTCTCCTCCTCTCCCACAGCCATGACTCAATGGTTCCAGCAGTTTGGCCTCCGGCTTTGAGAATGGCTCCATGGTCTTGCCTCAGGTGCTAAAATAGCTTGGCTGCCAAGCAACAGAGCAACAGCCCCAGATAGTCACAACATCAGCCCCAGGCAGGGCTTGCTGGGTAGATTCTGGTTGGGGCACATGTGAGAGTCTGTCTCTCTGCCTCCCTGCCTCACCTGATAAAAATAAATAAATAAATAAATAAATAAATAAATAAATAAAAATTATATATGATAGCTAACATTTATTCAGCTTTTACTATGTATCTGGCACAGCAAAGTCACTGTGCTAAGATTTTTATAATCATGATCTTATTTATGTCTCATAGTTTTGTGAAATAAGTAATACTGTCAACCTGCTGAGACTTAGATTTATTAAATATTTGCTTAATGCTACTCAGCTCATTAATGGCAAAACAAAGACTTCAACATGTGTACTTAATTGATTTTATTGTGCCTATTCCAGTGTCCAAAGCAAGTCAAAAAGTAGGAAGTGTGAAATTCTAGAGTTCTTAGTGCATGGTTGAGTAAGCAGTTCATTTTGAGTCCTTGATTATCTTTTCACCCAATATTATAAACCCTGTAATACATCTGTAGTATCAGGTATATAGAAGGCTTATAGAAATATTAATGAACTATAGAAATGACCCTGAAAGTATAGTCTTAGCTTGTAGAAATATTAAGTCTGCTTCTAAATATGGCATTTATGATACTAAGTCAATTTTAGGCCAAGGATTATGTTTCCTTTACATCAAGTGCTACAGTTGACAGAGTATTTTCACATATTTTATATGATTGGATTGTTACAACCATTGAGTTCAGTGGCTATATAAAATTGTCTATATGGAAAATAATTACAATAATTAGTAAATATTAATACAAAATAAACTGTGTTTTATATACTCATGACTGCAGACCTACTTTTGCCAACCCCTGTATTATTTGGCTTTCTTGCAGAGAGTATGGGTTTGAGAAATGTTAGGTAACTTTCATCATATTATACAGCAGGTAAATATATGTAAGAATTAGTTCCTTTTATTACACTATTTTGATTCTAGAATTTCTCAACATGTATTAATGTCTCAACATATATATATATACACACACACATTCATAATCAAGGTATATTAAACTACAAAATACATGTTTACAATTTACTAATAACAATAATAGTAGCAACTTTACCACTTTCACATAGGTTGAACACAATGATTATCTTCCTTTATTTATTTATTTTTTATTTAGTGAGAGGAAGGGAGCAGAGACAGACTCCTGTATGTACCCCAAACTGCATCCACCTGGCAAGCCCACTAAGGGCTAATGCTCTGCCCATCTGAGGTGTTGCTCTGTTGCTCAGGAACTGAGCTCATCTTAGCTCCTGAGACAGAGGCCATGGAGCCATCCTCAGCACCTGGGCCAACTCTAATCAAGCCATGGCTGCAGGAGGGGAAGAGAGAGAGAGAGAGAAAGAAAGAAAGAGAAAGAGAGAAGCGATAGGAGGAAGGGTGGAGAAGCAGATGGGCACTTCTTTGTGCCCTCACTGGGAATCAAACCCGGGATATCCACAGCCAGACCAATGCTCTACCACTGAGCCAACCAGCCAGAGCCAATGATTATCTTCTAAACACATGTGTTATCATCTAAACCAGAATACCTTGAGAATGACAAATGTCAGACTAATTGGGAATCTGAGACAAGAATAAATTGGGACCAGCCCACTGGACATGCGATTCTCCAATTTAAATGTCACCTTGCTTATGATAGGTCCTATTCTAAATACTTTTCATTAATAAATTCAATTCTCAAACCTAGCCTGACCTTTGATGGCGCAGAAGCATTGACCTGAAATGCTAAGGTTACCGGTTAAAAGCCCAAGACTTGTCAAGGCACATACAAAAAGCAACTAACTACGAGTTGTTGCTTTCTGCTCTTCCCCACCCACCTATCTTTTCTTTCCCCCACCCCTAAATCAATAAATCAAACCTGAGGTGGGAGTTACACTTATTTTTCAGATGAGCATTTTGTGATGTCTGAAGTCACACAGCAATTGTGGCTTCTTTTCAGTGTGCTGTGCTCTAATCTCTTTGCTTGCCTAATATAGGAGAAGGGGAAACAAAGGCCAAAAGCATAAGGCCCTGGAAAAAGGCAGGCAATGGGTATCAGAATTTAGTAGCTGGATGAGACAGCTAGCTATTTTCCAAAGCCGATATCAGAGTTGGGAGAATAGAAGTTTGTGGAAAGCAATAGCAGTTAATTAAGGAAATGTAGATACTGTATTCATCAGTCTAGCTGGTTCCCCCTTTTCTTTATTGTTCATTTTCACACGTTAGGTTTTGGTGTAGTTCGCATCCTCGGAGAATTATTTGAAGACCTGTGAACGATTAGCCTTTGGTAATTGACTTTTGTATGTTTCTGGGTGAGCTGGGTGAACCAATCAGTAATTTGTTGGTATGATTGGAGCTAACTAGGATAGATCCCAATTTCACACTGTGGAAATGGCAGAAAAGCTGTCCTGCCTCTGCTAAGGCTAAAGTTTGTTTTTTCCTAAGTGGTGTTATCTTTGTAAAGTCCTGGACCGTTTCTTTAAGTACGTTTCTTTTCTTCTCTGCTCTATCCCCTTTTAGTTTGCTGACAGAATGTTGTTGGCATTCCACTTCACTTGTCAGGCTACATATAAAAGCAAAGACTGGAGATCTACAAGTAAAAAGAAATATCTCAACAAACAATGCCTGGTACTTTCAATCTAATCACTTTACAAACAAGTAGATGCTTTCTCCATTGTATAAATGACCTAATCAGAGAAATAGATTAAGCTCCAGTCACTCAGAGCAATCCTCCAGCATCTCTCACAATCACATGCTTATTCTGCTGCTCTATTCTTCTCTTGAAAAAATAACTCTAACATTCATCTTATATTTTTAAAATGGGTCAATATTTATACTGCAAATAATTAAATGTAAATAATGTCTTGTTAGTGTGATAAATTATATTCACAATGACTTTAAAGGAACCTTTTTGGGGGCAGGCATTATGATAAGATTTCTTTCGTATCTTATTTGATTCTTACAATATTCTAGGACAGGGGTCCCCAAACTATGGCCCGTGGGCCACATGCGGCCCCCTGAGGCCATTTATCTGGGCCCCTCTGCACTTCTGGAAGGGGCACCTCTTTCATTGGTGGTCAGTGAGAGGAGCATAGTTCCCATTGAAATACTGGTCAGTTTGTTGATTTATTTAAATTTACTTGTTCTTTATTTTAAAAATTGTATTTGTTTCCGTTTTGGTTTTTTACTTTAAAATAAGATAGGTGCAGTGTGCATAGGGATTTGTTCATAGTTTTTTGTTGTTTTTTTTTTTTAGATTATTATTTATTTATTTTTTTTAGAGAGAGAAAGAGAGAGAGAGAGAAGGGGGGAGGAGCAGAAAGCATCAACTCCCATATGTGCCTTGACCAGGCAAGCCTAGGGTTTCGAACCAGCGACCTCAGTGTTCCAGGTCGACACTTTTACCCACTGCGCCACTGCAGGTCAGGCCTCATAGTTGTTTTTTTTTATAGTCTGGCCCTCCAACGGTCTGAGGGACAGTGAACTGGCCCCCTGTGTAAAAAGTTTGGGGACTCCTGTTCTAGGCAGTAGTATTTTTCCATTTTATTATTTTTTTAAAAAAGACTTTATTCATTTTAGAAAGGGGAGAAAGAGAGAAGGGGGGAGGAGCAGGAAGCATCAACTCCCATATGTGCCTTGTCTGCAGAGGCAGATTAAGATCGGTTGAGGCCTGGGCACAGAAGAAAATATTGGGCCCCTTACATTAGAAAAAAGTGTGAAGTTGGGGTTTTGTGGGGCCCTTCTGAAGTTGGGGCCCAGGGCACACACCTGGTGTGCCCGCCGTTAAATCCGCCTCTGTTGTCTGGTCAAGCTCAGGGTTTTGAAGCTGTGACCTCAGTGTTCCAGGTTGATGCTTTATTCACTACTCTGCCACAGGTCAGGCTTATTATTATTATTATTATTTTTTAAATATAAAGCAAATATTATATTTCTTCCCATTAGTCTTTAATCTAGCTGGATCTCCTTTATAAGTCTTATGAACAGTCCCAAATATAATCTTGAAGAGTTTCCTTGGTCCATTGGTAATAAATTTCCACTCCAGTATTTCTTTTTAAAATTTTTTCTTACTTTTTATTTTTTAATTTATGGTTTTAATTTGTGTTTACATAGATTCAAGTGTCCCACCAAATATATCTCCCCTGCCCCCTTATTCCCCTTGGCCCCCTTCAACCCCTTCCCCCAATGCCTTCTCACCTTCCCTCCAGGATTTGCTGTCTTGTTCTCTATAATGCTGTGTTATGTGTATATAATTTCACCAATCTCTTTCCCTTCTCTAATCCCATTCTCTCATCCCCTTTCCCTCTGACCACTTTCCCTCTGGTCCCTCTGATCCCGCCTCTGCCTCTGTTCTGTTGCTCAGTTCACATTGTTCATTGGATTCCTCAAATGAGTGAGGTCATATGATATTTTTCTTTCTCTGCCTGGCTTATTTCACTTAGCCTGATAGTTTCCAGGTCCATCCATGTTGTAGCGAAAGGTAAGATTTCCAGGCTTATTATTATTTTTTTTAAAGATCTTACTTAATGATTTTGTAGAAAGAGGAGAGAGAAGGGAGGAGGAGTGAGAAGGATCAACTCATAGTTGATCCACTTTACTTGTTCATTGATTGCTTGTCATATATGCCTTGACTGGGCAAGCTCAGGGGTTTCGAACTAGCAACTTCACCATTCCAGGTCAACGCTCTGTCCACTGCACCACTGCAGGTCAGGCCATTTTCCCATTTTAAAGATAAGATAACCAAAGGCCAAGGAGATTACATAAATTGCTCAAAGTCAACAGTAATCTCCTAAAGAGATAAATATGTTGCTTCAATTTCTTCCAAAATTTAAAACATTTTCCCCCCAAAGAATGTACAGGAAATACCTATTCTTGTATTGCTGCAGCCCTTCTCTCCTAGATAGCTAGTGGTACTGTGTCCTGTGATGCAGGCCTCTGGGGATGACACTTGTAGAGTTTGAGCACTGGATCAACTGACTAGCTAGCTTCTGTTTCAGCCTTTTACTGTTCACTGCTGGGTGAAGATCACATAGATATGTATATTTGATCTTCTATATACAGTGTGTCCGTAAAGTCATGGTGCACTTTGACCGGTCACAGGAAAGCAACAAAAGATGATAGAAATGTGAAATCTACACCAAATAAAAAGAAAACTCTCCTAGTTTCATACTTATTCAGTGCAGTTCCATGTGGGCTCACGCACAGATCTTTTAGGGCTCCTTAGGTAACTATCCCGTATAGCCTCTACAGACTTGTCACTGACTGATGGCCTACCAGACGGAGTTTCTCCACCAAACTGCCTATTTCCTTCAACTGCTTATCCCACCAAGTAATGTTATTCCTATGTGGTGGCACTTCATTATAAATGCGCTGATATTTACGTTGCACTTTGGTCACAAATTCGAATTTATTTATTTATTTTTTTTTCCGAGGCAGAGATAGACAGGAACGGAGAGAGATGAGAAGCATCAATCATCAGTTTCTCGTTGCGCGTTGCGACTTCTTAGTTGTTCATTGATTGCTTTCTCACATGTGCCTTGACCGCGGGCCTTCAGCAGAACGAGTAACCCCCTGCTGGAGCCAGCGACCGTGGGTCCAAGCTGGTGAGCTCTTTGCTCAAGCCAGATGAGCCCGCGCTCAAGCTGGCCACCTCGGGGTCTCGAACCTGGGTCCTTCCGCATCCCAGTCCGACGCTCTATCCACTGCGCCACCACCTGATCAGGCTCGAATTTAGCGAGCCACAGAACACACTGAACTTTCCTCTGCACCGTCCACATCTCGACTGGCATGGCCGTGGGCTGCTCTGCTGTATACATGGTGTTACGTCATCATGTGCACATGCACACATGCTGCTACATCCTACAGAAACTGGGAGGGTTTTCCTTTTATTTGGTGCAGATTTCACATTCCTATCGTCTTTTGTTGCTTTCCTGTGACCGGTCAAAAGTGCGCCATGACTTTACGGACACACTGTATATAAAATCCAGGATATTAACCATGACCAGTTTTAAATGAAATGCTGAAAAAAAGAAAATAAAATGCTGATCCCTTGGACTAAATTTTTATATATTTAATGTTTTTAGTATATAAAATAGAAATCACTTTGACTTTTTTCCTTTTTGGAAAAATGGCCTCTGATATCCATTGAGTAAGATTATGTTGTAAGAGGTTACCAATTTAAGGGATACTTTTATTCCGCAGAGTTTATCTTTTATAAGAGAATGTCTTCTGTAGAAAGCATCTGCTGTTAATTAGAGCCACATCATCCATCTCTACTACCGAACCTGATTAATGAGAACTCTGCTGGAGAAGAATCTTGGCCTTAAAATGTATTAGGGATTTTTAAAAATTGGTAGAGACAACTATGATTTCTTAAAATTGTGTTTCTAGGTGAAAACTGGCTAGTTGTGGAATCCCAAACAAATGTTCTGCTATTTCAGAAAATTAAAACCAAGCTTATATATTAAAAAGTATTTCTAAGGTCATTGTTATTTTAAAATTGTTTAATAAAGAAAAACTATTATTTGTCATTTCTAAATCCCTCAAGAAATCAATTAAGTGGAAAGGATCAGAAGGTGCTGACTGCTGCAAGTCTTGTTCTAATAACCGAGGAATCTAAGTTCCGAAATTCAAAGTGATCTCAAGCTGCTTGGGGCAAAGGTGAAGAGGGAAGAGATAGATAATAAAAATCTAGCATACAGATTTCTGCAAGATGTTTGGTCAATAAATCTCAACTTTTAAATCTCAGTCCTGACCTAGAAGAAACATCCAATGAAAGATGCCAGTGTTGTGTATTGTTGAGAAGTATCATTAGGTCATACACAGTTCAGAAGAAAATAGATGGAAAACCACTAGGTTCATTATAGTGAGGGTTTCAGAGACATTTAATTAAAATGAATTCTGTTCTGTCTGGTCAAGACTGATAACTTGTGAAAAGGAAAAGCCATCCATCCTGCTATTATTAAAAGTTGAGGATCTGGAAAGATCACACACAGATGAGGGCACAGATGTTTGTTTTGGTCATAATGTAGGTGTGCTTATCTGTAGAATTGTTAGCAGCCGAAAAATGGCACCAGACATTAGGAATGAATTAGGCCAGACCTCAGTTCAGCAACCTTGGTACTTGAGTTGAGTTTGAAAGAATTCTGAGCCAAGGAACTCATATTAGAAGGTTTATATAAAAAATTACAGTGGTAGAAGGGCCCTTGGAGTTTAGAAGAAAGGGAGAGATATGCACCTTGAAAGATGAAAGAGCGAGGAAAGGCGCAGGCATGCTCCGGAAAGAAAGAGAGAGGGCATGAGCAGGGTCCCTGTACCAAAGACTTATCTGGAGGCTTTAGAGGAGAATACCAGTAGAAAATCCATCAGCTTTCCAGGTGTGCCCCCTCATGATCTCCACTCATTGTCAGCACTAGGGGCTTATTGGTCAATGCAGCTGGTCCTATTGTCAGCCATAGTGTTACTCTGTCTGATTTTATTCCTTCTCTGGGTCTGGAGCTGAAACACAACTGAAGCCTAGTTGTCATCTCCAGGGTTAATGCCTAAGGCAGTTGTTGTGTAAGGGCTTGTAGTTTTTCCTGTTGCTAGGTACCTGGGGCTCTCTGTCCTGGTGACCCACTGCACCTGGCTTATTGTTCTTACTCTGCTCATGCCTAAATGCCTATCTAACTACCTACTACAGATTACACATAAGATGGCAGTTTTAGTTGAGCATTTTATGTTGTCAGTATACTTAAACAGAGGGCTGCAGTTAAGACAGCTCCCAAATGTGGAAACCAGGTTAAGAAAAGTTCATGTTCTTCATGGTTGAATATACTAAAAATTAACACAGAATACATGAGAGTATTTATGTGAAACCCACCTTGTTGACAGAGGGTGTTTTCCAACACTTCATTTAGAGCACAGGTGTGTTCTTAAAGAATTAATGACTGGAATGTAATGAAGTCAACTCAGTGATGTTATAATTTGACTGTGTGAGGTCAAGATGGATTAAAGTTTCTTTGGCCAGTGACTAGGGAAAACTGTTTCCAAATAAAGTATTGATTTCAGTGGACTAAATTTACCCTAGAAATAATTCTATATGTCCACTAGTTTAGTGGAATTATCCTTGGGAAATCTTTCAACTTTCTTTGCCTTAATTTGTTCCTCATCAATATTCCATCTAAACCCCAAACAGGAAGGAAATTTCAGGATACATTACAGGTCCTATTCTTTTGCATGTTTTAATGCCGTGATGTAAATCATTTCATTATTTAATTTCTTAAGGATTTAGTAAAGGTGCGTCAATGAATGTAGAAATGAGAAACTTTAAACCATTGCTAACATTTCCACAAACCTGATGAAAATCATGTTTGTCATCAATAGGGTTATACTAGCCAATTATTCTAGGTAAAGATTCTTTGCAATAATTATATCATGTAACAGGGGAACAAATTGATTATTGTCCAGTGGGTCTAACAATTATGTCTTTGACTAATAAATGATTAAATGCAGTTTGTTAGACAAAATATCTTAAAACAGAGTCTATGCAGGGGTGATATAAAAAGAAAACAGTGGTAGGAATCCTTGGAAACAAGATTAGTGTTTTCTGGAGAGATACACTCTAGTTTAATTAATAAAACCAAGTTTCTTGACCTATGAAGCTGGTGATTACACTGTGTGTTACTTTTTCTTTCTTTTTTTTATGAAGAGCATCCCACTTACTGTCATGTCTCTTTCTATTTATTTATTTTTTTAAATAAATTTTTATTAATGTTAATGGAATGACATTAATAAATCAGGGTACATATATTCAAAGAAAACATGTCTAGGTTATCTTGTCATTAAATTATGTTGCATACCCCTCACCCAGAGTCAGATTGTCCTCCGTCACCCTCTATCTAGTTTTCTTTGTGCCCCTCCCCCTCCCCCTAACCCTCTCCCTCCTTCCCTCCCGCGTCCTCCCTTTCCCCACCCCTGGTAACCACCACACTCTTGTCCATGTCTCTTAGTCTCGTTTTTATGTTCCACCAATGTTTGGAATCATGTAGTTCTTGTTTTTATCTGATTTACTTATTTCACTCCATATAATGTTATCAAGATCCCACCATTTTGCTGTAAATGATCTGATGTCATCATTTCTTATGGCTGAGTAGTATTCCATAGTGTATATGTGCCACATCTTCTTTATCCAGTCTTCTATTGAAGGGCTTTTTGGTTGTTTCCATGTCTTGGCCACTGTGAACAGTGCTGCAATGAATATGGGGCTACATGTGTCTTTAAGTATCAATGTTTCTGAGGTTTTGTGGTATATACCCAGTAGAGGGATTGCTGGGTCATAAGGTAGTTCTATTTGCAGTTTTTTGAGGAACCACCATACTTTCCTCCATAATGGTTGTACTACTTTACAGTCCCACCAACAGTGGATGAGAGTTCCCTTTTCTCCGCAGCCTCTCCAACATTTGCTATTACCCGTCTTGTTGATAATAGCTAATCTAACAGGGGTGAGGTGGTATCTCATTGTAGTTTTGATTTGCATTTCTCTAATAACTAATGAAGATGAGCATCTTTTCATATATCTGTTGGCCATTTATATTTCTTCCTGGGAGAAGTGTCTGTTCATGTCCTCTTCCCATTTTTTTTATTGGATTGTTTGTTTGTTTGTTGTTGAGTATCATGTCTCTTTAAATAGAAGGGTGAGTAAACAATTTTGAATTTGGGGGGAGGTGGGTAAAAAGACATCATCATAAAAGCAGCAGAGCATAATAAATCTCATTTCTGACTTAACCAGGAAGTAAAGTTGAAAGATCAATCCATCACTTGGAGAACTATGAAGAAACAGAAAAGAACAAAGAAAAAGGATTTAGAAGATCAGGAATGAATCTAGAGCAGTCTAAAAATTTACCAATGTGCTCTAGGGCAGGATTTCTCAGCCCTGGCACTGTTGATATTTTGAGCTGGACAATTCTTTGTTGTGGGCTACTTCCCTGTGCATTGCCTTTAGCAGGGGGGGGGGTGTCTCTGTCTCCTAAATGCCATGGCATCTCCCAGTAGTGACAATCAGATGTCTTCAACATTGTCAAATGTCAGGAGATGGCAAGGTGCAAAATCACCCCTGTTGAAAGCCAATGATTTAATGATCTGAGAGGACATGGGAAGACATAGTTTTCTAAAAGAGTGAGTTTTTCTTGTTCTTTACTGTTGTCCTTTGCATCTTCAAGTGTTGGAGAAACCAATTCATTGAACACATAATTCTCAAATGTTGAGTCTATTTACAGCTACTCAGTTGGCTTGACTGATGTAAACAATGCTGGTTCTATATCACAAAGGAGGTAAAGACATGAATTGACATAGAATTGTGGTTCTTTATTAGTCATTTTCACCCTTTTCCAGATGATTTGGCAAAATATGCCATTTGAAGGATTAGGAGCACGCTTCTTCAAGGTGAGTTGACATTATATTTTGTTCTTATTGATTACTTAATAAATGAAAGAAGAAATTTATATTGCTTGACAATTTATTTTAAAACAATATCTTTCACAAGTGGTTTTCAATGTTTTCTTTTTTTAATCAGAACTCTTTCTTCCCTTAGACATCTGCTGGAAAAAATCAGCAATATAAAATAGATAAAAACAAATATGTTTGTTTTAAAGGTTAATTCATTTGCTTATTATAAAGTCAATGATGTTAACAGACTGTTCCTGAGACTGTTGGTATTCAAAATCAAGAGTTAGGAAAGATAGTTGCAGGGTTATATCAGTTTTATCACTCAAATTTTTTCTAAATTTTTATTTGTAAAATAGAATTGATTCAAGAAGAGTTAGTTGATTCAAGAATAGTTCATACTGATAAGGATTAGAATCTGAATTTACACTGTTTGCTTTGGAGGCAGAATCTTTCTGGATTAAAAGAAAATTCAGGGCTACACTTTATTAATAAATAACACATTTGTAGTTAATTCAAATATCTATATAGAGATTGCAATAGAAAGTGGCTCATGTTACTACTGTGTTGGTGGCTTTATATTCAGTATGGAATGTATTTCAGTGTAGTGTATTTTCTTTTTTGTTATAATTTTTGTATGTTATGGAATATATTTTTATTATATTTCATTTATTTTCTGTTTATTTATTTAAGAACATATTTTTATAATTAATTTGAGCTCAATTTTTGTAAAATGCTTGAATCACCTTCCCGAAATTCCAGAAAGACAATTTGAAAAGCATAAACTTACTTTTAATTTTTCTTTTTTAAAAGGTATTTAAGAATTTCAAAGAGAGGGAGAGCTAGGGACAGACAGACAGGAACGGAGAGAGATGAGAAGCATCAATCATCAGTTTTTCGTGGAGACACCTTAGTTGTTCATTGATTGCTTTCTCATATGTGCCTTGACCGTGGGCCTTCAGCAGACCAAGTAACCCCTTGCTCGAGCCAGCGACCTTGGGTCCAAGTTGGTGAGCTTCCTGCTTAAGCCAGATGAGCATGTGCTCAACTGGCAACATCAGGGTCTTGAACCTGGGTCCTTCCGCATCCCAGTCGGACGCTCCATCCACTGCGCCACCCCCTGGTCAGGCTAAAAGGTAATTAAATGCTAATGATATCTATGAGTCAAAACTGCATAGAGTTTGATACCAATGGAATGGCCTTTAATCTTTTGTTTAAAACAATGAGTTAAAGTCCTTTTATTTTAGTTCCTGTTATGAAGGAACCTCTTTGATACAAATGATACATGTTGTATCACAAAGGAGCAAATTGTATATCAATTGATATACAATTGTGTTTATCAGTCATTTCTACCCTTTTCCAGATTATCTGGCAAAATATGCCATTTTAAATAGAGACACCCTCTCCATAAGTGTTGTTAATTTATTTTCCCAGTTTTTAAAACTTTCTTTAAGATTTTTTAAAATAACTATTTCAAACTTACAGAAAAGTTGCAAAAACAGTTCAAAGACCTTTCATAACTCATTTAGATAATACCTAAAACCCCAGTGTACATTTCCCTAAAGACCCTTTCCTTTTAATCCCCAAACAATTCTCCAATCAGGAAATTGATGCAATACTACTTTCCAATCCATAGACCCCATTCAAATTTTATTTTATTTTATTTTATTTTATTTTATTTATTTTATTTTTTTACAGAGACAGAGAGAGAGTCAGAGTGAGGAATAGACAGGGACAGACAGATAGGAACGGAGAGATGAGAAGCATCAATCATTAGTTTTTTTGTTGCGCATTGCGACACCTTAGTTGTTCATTGATTGCTTTCTCATATGTGCCTTGACTGTGGGCCTTTAGCGGACTGAGTAACCCCTTGCTTGAGCCAGGACCTTGGGTCCAAGCTGGTGAATTTTTGCTCAAACCAGATGAGCCCACGCTCAAGCTGGCGACCTCGGGGTCTCGAACCTGGGTCCTCCACATCCCAGTCTGACGCTCTATCCTCTGCGCCACTGCCTGGTCAGGCCCCATTCAAATTTTGGCAGCTTCCGCCTGACCAGGCGGTGGCGCAGTGGATAGAGCGTCGGACTGGGATGCGGAAGTACCCAGGTTCGAGACTCCGAGGTCGCGCGCGGGCTCATCTGGCTTGAGCAAAGAGCTCGCCAGCTTGGACCCAAGGTCGCTGGCTCCAGCAAGGGGTTACTCGGTCTGCTGAAGGCCCACGGTCAAGGCACATGTGAGAAAGCAATCAATGAACAACTAAGAAGTCGCAATGCGCAACGAGAAACTGATGATTGATGCTTCTCATCTCTCTCTGTTCCTGTCTGTCTGTCCCTGTCTATCTCTGCCTCTGTAAAAAAAAAAAAAAAAAAAAAAAAAAAAAAAAAAAAAAAAAAAAAAAAAGAAAAAAAAAAAAAAAAAAAAAATTTTGGCAGCTTCCTCAATAGTGTATTTTTCCTTTATGGTCTTGAATCTTGTATTGCACTAATTTCTACCACTCTATAGTCTTCTTCAATCAGGAGCATTTTCTTAGTTTTTCCCTGTGTTTCATGACCTTAACAGATTAAAGAGTACAGTCACTTCATTTGGTAGAATGTCCCTCAACATGGGCCTGTTGGGCAAATGAATTTGTAAAATCTGTATTTTCTGGGTTTGCTCACTTTTTTTGTTAAAAATGGCCACTGCCCAGGTGAAACTGCTAATTACATTTCTGCTTGGTATGGGGCTTTGTTATGCTAATGTGTGCTGGAGGAGGGGTTTTCATGCCAAGAAAAGTTTTTGAGGAAGAAGGAGAAGGAAGAAGCCAAGATGGAAGGGAAAAAGAGAGAAGCCAGTTTTGCAGAGTAAGAAGCCATGTTGGCAGATGGGGAACCAGAGGTGACTGAGACTGGTGGGGGCCTTTGATTCTAAGAAAACCCAATGTGTCAGTGGCTTTGGGAGCCCTGCATGGAAAGGGAAGTGTTTTCTCTCTGTGTGTGTTTTTACTCACCGGCGGGTGCGAGGCTAGAAGAAAGGAATGACCCACCAGTTTGTGGCTCTGCAGTTTCTTTACCATCTGCCTGAATCTAATGGGAACCTGCACCTGCCTAGCAGCAATGGCAGTCATGACTACTGGGTCTACACGGCCTTTAATATTTTGTTATGCCCAGGCCCAGGTCATCCATTCCTGGCAGGAAGATCTCAGGAATGATGCTGTGCTGTTCCCAAGTTGATCATATGATGGGGGCGCAGTACAAGCCATTTATCCCAAGTCTGGTGATGCCAACTTTGACCTTAAAATCATCAGTTTCCCCTTTCATAACTGATAAAAATTTTGTGTTGAGATACTTCAAAATTATACCAATAAGCCTCAAATTCATTAAGCCTCTACTCACCAGCTTTAGAAATTCTTTCCTGAATCTTGCCTGAACTAATGACTACTTTATGTCTGTCAAATGGTGATTTTTTATTTCTGTTTGCATTATTCATTTGTTGGTGTTCTGTTGGAGAGATCTTTCCCTTCTCTTTCATTTATTTACTCATTCAATTATTTATTTATATTTAGTATAGATTTATGGTTTCCTATTTTATGCAACAGATTGTGATCTATTACTATCATTATTTACTATGATGTTCAAAGTTTTCCAGAATTTGCCAGTAGAAAACTTTGTAAGCTGGCTCCTTGTCTTTCCGGCAGTGCTTATGTCTTTCTTTGAGCACTTTCTACTTTCCAGGATGGGATAATTCAGCCCCATATTGTATATTCCCCACCCAAATACTGGAGTCAATTGTTAATCTAAGTAGTTCTAGTTTGTTTTTGTTTTTTAGTGGAGAATGTTATTTGTAAACCAAAATCTGCTCTCAGAGTGCTCATTGCTACTGGATTGTCACTGATTCTAGATTCTCATGGGAAATAGAACTGAATTTCATTATGTATATGTTACCAGACAGGGGACCTGGCCCTTCAGGTCTGTCTAGGACCAGCTGATAATGTGTGGATGCTTGACTTCATACAGAAAAATAATTTCAAAATATGAGCCTCAGTGATGTCGAGAGTAAGTTTATTAAAGCTGGACCGTGAAACAAGGAAAGGGCTAGAATAGAAGAAACAACAGGAGAGAGCCTAGGTGGAGCTCCCTTGGCTGCCTAGTAACCTTGTAGGGGAAAAGAAAGGGGAAAGGGCGGTGGCACAGTGGATAGAACATCGGACTGGGATGCTGAGGACCCAGGTTCGAGACCCCGAGGTCACCAGCTTGAGCGAGGGCTCATCTGGTTTGAGCAAAAGTTCACCAGCTTGAGCCCAAGGTCTCTGGCTCGAGCAAGGGGTTACTCGGTCTGCTGAAGGCCCGCAGTCAGGGCACATATGGGAGAGCAATCAATGAACAATTAAGGTGTGTTGCAACGCGCAAAGAAAGACTGATGATTGATGCTTCTCATCTCTCCGTTTCCTGTCTGTCTGTCCCTGTCTATCCCTCTCTCTTGACTCTCTGTCTCTGAAAAAAAAAAAAAAAAAAAAAAAGAAAGGAGCTTACACTAGGAAGTCAGGGAAAACAGAGCCTTGGAAACAGGTTCAGGGGAGTAGCCCAGAACAAGGTGCTGCTGCCCACTGCTCCCCTCATTGCAAGTCTGGTGGGGATCCTTAAAGTTTAGGAGATACACACCAATGCTGGGGAAGAAGAGGAAAAGGAGGAAAGAGGAAGGGAAAGGCATGTGCTCCTGGGTCCTTTGTTTTGAGGATTTTTAAAGACTGGGAATTTAGGGGAGGATTTAAGTAGAATATTCATCAGCTTTCCCAAGTGTGCCCTTTCAGGGTAAGGGGATCATTAGTTATATTGCAGATAGTCCTGGGATTGTCCACCTGGTTTGCTGCTTTTCTGGACCTGGAGCTAAAATACAACTGAGACCTAGATGTTATCTCTAGGGAAGTGACTTTAGTATCTGGCCGTAAATTTCTTGGCCAGTTTATTCAGCTATTTGTCTCAGTTTCTCCATTTACTTGCCAAGGAACTTTCCTAATTTCTTACTTACAGAGGTGTATATATTTTTATATACATAAATCCATATATATCTATATGGCTATCTACTTACCTATCATCTATCTATCTAAAAGTATAAATTCCCTCCAATATTTCCAATGTCAGTTTATAAAGTATGGGTTATTTCTAGCTTTTCACTTTTGTTCACTTTTTTTTTTTAAACACTGATGAACCTTTAACTTTTTTTTGTAGTGAGAAACCTGTCTCTCATTATTGTCAATAGAGTTCTGTTTTCTCAAAATGACCTTATATAACTAATTTCCTATCATGTTTTCTCCTCCAAGGGTGGACCTGAACATTTACTACAGTGCATTTCTAGAGGTATTTCTTAATTGTTTTTACCTGTCTTAATTTCTCTCTGGCTCCAGGCTTGGTAGTAGAATGATTATAGAATATTTTATGGAACTAAGCAAAGAATAAAGTCTAATAATTGTCCTCTGTCTAGCTGCTATTTCTTGATTTTCCTTGCCTTCCTCATCTGTTCTGCCATGGCCATTGATTCCTTTCTTGCTCGAACTGCTTTGATAGGCTCCTAAATACTGACAATCCTGTTCCTCTTCGGATCTTCTTTCATGTAAACACCAGCGTAATCCCTCTAAAACCTGAAGCTGACTACAGTGCGTCACTCCAACTTTAAAATTTCTCGTGGCCACCTCTTGCGCCATGCCATACTCCTTAATGTGGTTTATAACAATTTCTGTAACTTAGTGGATTCTTGTTTTCTCTCCAAATCCATCTGCAATCACTTTCTTCACTGAACTTTCTATGTCAACTATCGTAGGTATTTGTATGTATTAAAACAACAATAACAACAACAAAAAACTTGCTGGCAAGCAACAAGTAAGAGTGTATCTTTTGATGCTACATTTTCTGAATTTGTATTCTTTATCATCACCTGTGTAGGCATATGTTTTTATGATAATAGTTACTATTGCAGAGAAACAAGCTGCCCAAAACTTAATGGGACAAAATAATAATCAGTTTAAGACCCACATTCTGAGGGTCTGGATTCAGGAAAGGGCCATTAGAGACAGTTCTCTGCTGTGTCTGGAGAATCCACTTTTAAGATGATTCATGTCTGTTCCTGGAGTAGGGTGGCTGAAAGACGAGCTCAGCTGGGACTGTCAAGCACAGTGGTTACTCCAGAGTGGCAATCTCCAGAGAGTTGGACATTTTGCTGTCAGCTCTAGGATCCAATATGTGTGTTCCTGCAAAACTAGTGCAAGCTGCTGGGCATTGTATGACCTGGCCTCGGAAGTCATATAGTGTCTGTAAAGCCAGTAGCCACGGCCACCATCACAGCTGCCTGGCCCATGCAGGTTTGCATTTGATTCGGACAGATGGTCATGAAACAATGGAGCCAAGAACTGGTGGGCCGTTAGCTTTAATCCTAGCTTGCACCCAGTGGACAAGAAATACGCACAGTGAGAAAACACTTCCCTTTCCATTCAGGGCTCCCAAAGCCACTGACTCATCAGAGTTTCCTAGAATCAAAGGTGTCTACCTCACCAGCCTTATTCACCTCTGTTTCCCATCTCCCTCTCTCTGCACAAACTCGGCACAAACTGGCTTCTGCCTTCAGCACTCTGCCATCTTGGCTGCTTCTCCTCTCCTCTACGTGGCCTTTCTCTGCTCTCCTTCAGCATGGGCTCCTCTGCCCCATTTTATAGTGTAGAAATCAAAACCTTTAATCCAATATACAAACAAGGAAGTCTCTGATACAAAGCCACTTATCTGAGGCATAATAGGATTCCTGGTGAGAGTGCACCACCCCATATCATGCAACAGTCAAGGGTGTGGGGAAGGTTTAGACTTAAAACTAAGCCTTAGGCCAGGGGTCCCCAAACTTTTTACACAGAGGGCCAGTTCACTGTCCCTCAGACCGTTGGAGGGCCGGACTATAAAAAAAACTATGAACAAATTCCTATGCACACTGCACATATCTTATTTTAAAGTAAAAAAACAAAATGGGAACAAATACAATATTTAAAATAAATAACAAGTAAATTTAAATCAACAAACTGACCAATATTTCAATGGAAACTATGCTCCTCTCACTGACCACCAATGAAAGAGGTTCCCCTTCCAGAAGTGCGGTGGGGCCGGATAAATGGCCTCAGGGGGCCGCATGTGGCCCACGGGCTGTAGTTTGGGGACCCCTACCTTAGGCTATAATGACCCTGCCTGCTTACAGCCTGTCCCCTACACCCAATGCAAACTATAAGTGAGCAAACATATATATCATATTTACAAACTTATTTGACCAACAGCGTCCTTTCCACTGTAGTCTCTGTTGAAGCAAGATCCAAGGGATGAGACCATAGATTCTTTCACTGTTTTAAAACTGTTATTCCTTGAAAAATTACTATTTCCCTGCTCATTTTCCTCACCTGTAAAATGGAAGTAGTGTAAATATGTGTTAAATGAGATATCTTTCAAAGTTATCCAGTACAGAGTAAGTAGTTGATGAATATCTGGCTATGTTTGTTTTTCAATGGAATGTCAGCCTTGAACGCAATTACCTTTTCCCCGTCTGATGAAAATATAGATAAGTCAGCACTCCTTTCAGGAAGGCTGTTCTCACTCTTCAGGCTGCCTTGGGTCCTTCCCAGGTCAGGTGCCCTGACCTCTATAGGAACTTACAAATGAGTGTGAAGGTGTTTGTCTCCCTCACTCCTCTGAGCCCTGAAGGCCAAAGACAGTTAATAGAGGATCTTTAGCATACATTACAGTGTCTGGCCCACATTCTTAGAAAACAGAGCCCCAAGACGTTGAGGGAGAATGAGCATGTATCCCAATTTGCCTGGAACATTCTCCATTTATATCTGCCATTCTAGCACAGCCTTTAATGGTGCTACATTTTATTTTCAAATGCTTCCCAATTTGGATAATAAATTATATAGTATCTACTCAAAGAACCGTCTAGAATCTTAGTGATGTTGGTAAAGGAAAGACTGCCCTGACCCTCTTGACACTCTATCCTATCAGAGCAGGGGTACTCATGGGTAACACCAGAGCGTGGGAAACTCACCTTTTAGCAAGCAGGTGGGGAGGCTGGTGAGGGAAATACACCTATGACATCCCAGTGAGCCAGCCTAGTGCTGAATCACTGGCAGCATTTCCCATAAGTGAGTTAAGAAACTACTTCCCACTGACTCAAAGGGTGTGAGGCTGTCCCTGGTCCATAGTGACCAGAAAGGAATCACCTGGTTAGCTTTGCCTTGTGTTGAAAGCGGCTCATGTCCACTCTGAAACCCCATTTCCTGCTGCTCTCCAAGGCTGTTGTTCAGGAATCTCCCCAGATATTTTTTCAGGAAGTATTGGCTGGTGGGTACTCTTGGGATGTGCTATAAAGGAGTTTGAAATGGAACAAAATTGGATTAGGAGTGAATTGTAAATGAGCTAATACTCTGATGTTTGCCCTTAGCTGGAAGAACAGGTTTAAAAGATACAGGAAATCAGGCCATAGGATCAGTCAAGAAAGAAGTTTGAAAGACTGTGTCATAATCTCAGATAGTGCTGCCAATTGCCATTTTTGAAAGTGAACAGGGACTTTTTTTTGCTTTCTGGCTGCTCTCCCTGATTTTACGAGGCCCAGTTTAGGTCCAGCTTTGCCCAAGAAAGTTTCCCGGGTTGCCACAGACTGCCTCACCTTTTCTTGACCTCTGCTTCTCTCTAACTTCTTGAGCTCAGCTTTATTTTAAAATTTTACTTATCGGGCCATTCTCCTGTAATGACAGCAACCTTTGATACAGCACTTACTTGTGCCGAGGACTGTGCTCAGGGCTTTGTAGCAATCACTCTTTCTAATCCTTCCCACAAGTCAAGTACTGTTACTTATTTTATAGATAAGAAAAAATAGATAACATTGTATTGTTATTTATGCTTTGAACATTACATCACCCCTTTCCACCTAATTTGTAAGCCTCTCAAGAGCTACAGCTAGGTTTCGTTTCTTACTTCTTGTTATCTTAATTTCCCACATACAGTAGGAAAGCAAAGAGTCAAGTTACTGATATTAATGGCCAATATTCCTTTCTATATACTCCATGATTTAAACATAAATACACAGAAGTGCTCTACAGGGCATCGCTAAAGCCCTGGCAACCTCAGAAAGCCAAGAAAACTAAGTGTGAAGAGAAGGAATAATAAGTATGTGGGACTTGCCATTTTGAGAATCCATTGATGCTGCTTTTGAAACACAGGAAGCTTTGCTCAGCATTTGTTTAAAAGAGGAAGAAAATGTTTAGAATGTTAGGCACATTGTGACTATTTAAATATTCTCTGGTTGATTTCCTGTATTACATCTTTGAAAATGTCCTGATTTTCCTATGTGTTCTAGTGCTGAGTGGTATTTCCTGTTGCAGCCAAAAAAAATGGGATTTGACTCGTAACGGGAAGTGTCAGTATTAGCATCAGCTGCAGGGACAGAGATGTTGAACAGTGACAAATTCAAATGGAAACACATTTGAATTTTGATCTTAAAATAAGCTACACACACTAAATAAGTACATATATGAGTATGAAATAAGTATGCTTACCTAATCATAACTTTATTTCTGATTTTTTTTCTGTCAAGAATGTTTCCTTTTAAAGTCTCTAACTCTTGCCTTGAAGAGTTAGCCAAAGATATTCGTGTGTGTGTGTGTGTGTGTGTGTGTGTGTGGTTTTGGTTTCACATACACAAATTGTCAGATATTATGTGTGAAGAGGCCTTTCAAGGCAGAGTCATGAAAATTACAGATGGAAAATTAGGTCATTTCTCTCAACCTAAAAAATTAGGTTGTTTTCTTATAAAACGCTCTCAAATATTTTTTCATCCTCATTTAGAGTTACACGAGTGATGGGGTCATTGCCTGTTCAGTTGCCCCGGGAGATTACTTTACAGAACAATAGGACTTGCTGCAGGTGGATTTTGTCCCTGATTTCAACCTAACATTTTTTTTTTGCTCAATTTCATTTCATTACCTTGGACCACCCGTACAGTTCTTCACAGAAGATTGCAGGGTGCTAGTCTGTGAAGCTCTCTGTTGAAGTCCATTAAGAACAGAAAAAACATATGGGAGCCTCAGGTTGATCACAGCTACAGAAGATTGTTCTAAAGAGAAAATTATTAGTCCTTAATTGCCTAGCAGTAATCAAACCTCTTGAATTTTAGATTCAGTTGAATGATGCTTTTTTTTCCTAAAGAATTGAGATCATTCTGATTTCCTTAAGGAGTAAGGTGTGTGTGTGTGTGTGTGTGTGTGTGTGTGTGTGTGTGTGTATGTGTGTGTGTCAGGGAGAGAGAGAGAGAGAGAGAGAGAGAGAGAGAGAGAGAGAGGGGGCTTGAGTTGCGTGGAAAAAAAAATATATTGACAATTTCCCCTACTTTTTGGCCCTGTGCTTCTATCTTTTTAATTTTAGGCTTAAACCTCTCTCATCCTTTCCCATCATCAAGATAGCAAGAACAACAGAAAACTCTCCATCTATATCTTTCCATCTTTCAACAAATAATACACAAAATAATTATGGGAACTGTGTCCATTCATGTTTGACGTGCACAAGCTTGCTTTGTTTATTGTGTATTTATTGACACGACATAAGGATAATAAGCATTTCTTTTTTTTTTTTTAAAGGCTTTTTTATTTTATTTATTTATTTATTTATTTATTTATTTATTTTTACAGAGGCAGAGATAGACAGGGACAGACAGACAGGAACGGAGAGAGATGAGAAGCATCAATCATCAGTTTCTCGTTGCGCGTTGCGACTTCTTAGTTGTTCATTGATTGCTTTCTCACATGTGCCTTGACCGCGGGCCTTCAGCAGACCGAGTAACCCCCTGCTGGAGCCAGCGACCTTGGGTCCAAGCTGGTGAGCTCTTTGCTCAAGCCATATGAGCCCGCGCTCAAGCTGGCCACCTCGGGGTCTCGAACCTGGGTCCTTCCGCATCCCAGTCCGACGCTCTATCCACTGCGCCACCACCTGGTCAGGCAATAATCATTTCTTAAACATAATCACAGAACTGGATTAGAAGAAGTTCCTAAATGTCTTTTTAAATAGGTGTAAAAATATCAGGCCCCCTTTTATGGGCCAACATCAAGCCTTTCCTATATGAAAAAGTGAATGGTCTCGGGTTGGGTTGTCTAGACTATTTTCCTTAGTAAGTTAGACTTGTATCAGTATGTTCAGCTCAGCTTCATATTCTAGCTGTATCCTGGGCCTTTCTAATTTGCCATATCCCAGAGACACTAACCTCAAGGCTTGATCTGTACTTTCTTGGTCCCTGTCTACCCATAACTGAGCCCACTGCCTGGCTGACATCAGGTGCTACGTTGGATAATTGCAATATGAGTCATGCATAAGTTAGAAAAAAAGTAGTAAAGGCTGTCATAAATCTAATCTTTTTGATCCCCAGTGTTGATTATTTTTAATAACCCCAGATGAAAAATTCATTTCAGGAATAATTGTGATAGGAAATGAAAAAAATAACAGCCAGAAAAATGACATAGAAAACAAAATTTTATTAAATTTGATATATGTAGTCATGTAAATAAGTAAATTAAAAATAAAACATGATACAGAACAAAATTATTTTTAGCTATATAAAAAATATATACAAAACATTTAGGATTTCTTGAGAGAAGGGGAACTATTTTATGCTGTCTGATATTGTACTCTGTTCCATTATTTCCAGAGGCAGAACTGAAGTAACTAAAGTTTACCTTTTTTTCTTTACAATTATTGTTTGTTTTGAATATATTGTTTTATACTTCTGGAGCTATAATTACCCAGAAACTGGAGACAATAACTGCCTCTAAGCAAGCTCAACCGTATCCAGGCCATTCTGAATTTGTTCTCAAAATGAATGGGGGTAGCTGTGTTTATGGACATACAAATGGTAGTTTTTTGGCTTGACTTCCATGTAGAATACAATATCTGTTAAAGAATATATTAAAAAAAGAAGATTATATTCTTTATATATTTGAAGATTATATATGTATTATTAAAACTTAGTGATAACCACAGCAATTGTTTAAAATTTGGACCAACAAAAGATATTTTTTTGTGGTAGGAGTATTTTATTATTGACATTATTTAGAGTTTACAGAGCATGGGGAAAATAAAAACAAAGTATACCTTTGCATTTATTATTTATAAAGTCTTGTTATTATTTAAAACTTTTAAAAATTATCTACAGACTAGGATGAATTGCTCACACCTGGGGCAGACCGCTCCCATTATCCTGTCCTTGGTATGCCCCTAAGGAAGAAATTTATTTTGCTTTGAACACAATTTTGTTTTTCAAAATGTTAAAACTTTCAAGTGCTCAAGTTTAACTTCCATGGTTTTCAGGTATCCAAAAACAGTTTTGAATACCTGACTAGAGGAGCGAGCATAGGATAGGTGAAATCCAGCAGGAGGGGGCTGTGGGCAGTTCGAGAGCAGCAGGGCGAACCAGGCCCCCAGGAGAGGAAGAGTGAGGGCAGAGCGCTTTAGAAAGGGAAGTGAGCAGTAGACCAAAGAACTGCTGTTACATTCTGTTGGTGATTATCTTGGGCTGACAATGGGAATCATGAAAGCAAGCCAGTTTTTCTAAGCTTAAACTTCCAATCTCATTCTTTTAATTTTTACCTTTGATCAATGTTAGACATACATGTTTTCCCCGTTCTGTTGCCCAGTTCCTGAGGAGACCCCTCCCACTCTTCCTTCTGTGGCTTATCTGCTTCTGTCAGACAATTCCATAGTGAAACTGTGCAACACAGCGAAACACTAACCATATCTCAGGGTCATCTGGAACATTTCTACGCCAAATGTGCGGTGCAGGTAGGGAGTACTCGGCATAAAGTTCTTCCTGAGTTTCTTCTCTTCTCGGGCTCAGTTTTCTCCTGCTGACTTAGAGTTGGCAGGGAAACCCTTGCCATCCTTTGCAAGCCTTTTGTGTACTTCCTCTCCATTTGGAGCAAGGGTAAACAATAAGTACTACTCTTTAAGATGTCTCCCAGCCATTTGTTTTAGTCTTCACCATCCTGTCCCCAAAAACTCTCATACAAGTAAATGGGAAATGCCCTGTAACCTGCTTAATCTTAGCCACTTTATCTACTCACTTAATAAAATGGGAATTTTAGCATACCTGTTAAGCTGGCCACTATTAAAAATACAGACAAGTATTGATAAGACTATGGAGAGATTGGAATGCTTGTGCACTGTTGGTGAGACTATAAAATGGTACAGCCACTATGGAAAACAGTATGACAGTTTTTCAAAAAATTGAAATCAGAATTAATATGTGATCTAGCAATTACACTTCTGGGCATATACCAAAAGGAATGAAAAGCAAGGCCATGAGTTGACCTGCTTTATAAACATGTGCACCCATGTTTTACAGCAGCATTATTAATAATAGCCAAGAAGTGGAAGCCACCAAGTGTCTATTGAGGGATGAATGGATAAACAAAATATGGAATATACATACAAGATAATATTACTTAACCTTAACAAAGAAAAAGAATTCTGATACATGCTACAAGATGGATGAATATTGAGGACACCATGCTAAGTGAAATAAGCCAATTACAAAGAAATATTGTATGATTTTGTTTATATAAGGTATGTAGAAATAGCCAAATTCATAGAGGCAGAAAGGAGAATGATAGTTGCCAGGGGCTAAGGGCAGAGAGAAATGGGGAATTGTTGTTTAATGGGTACAGTGTTTCAGTCTGGGAAGATGAAAAAGTTGTGGAAATGGATGGTTCCGATGGTTACACAAAAATGTGAATGTACTTAATGCCACTGAACTGTACACCCAAAAATGGTTACATAAAATTCTATCTGTTGTACAGTAATGTGAATATACTTGACACAACTAAACTGTTCACTTTAAAATGGTTACAATGATAAGTCTAATGTTATGCATTTTATATATACACACACACAATCTGACAAAAGTTATGCACCTTCATTTCAGAAAACTGCATAGAAAAATTAATTATGTTATGTGTATTTTACCACAATAAAAGATAATTTAAAAAATAAGGTTTCAAGTTTGACTTTTACATGTCACTCTTACCATAAAATAACAGAACAATTATTAGTGAGTTAGAGCCTGGTGGCAGCAGCCACATGATCCTGCTTATAGCAGCAAGTTTTGAAATAATGGTTGGTGGTCAGAGTGGTTCAAATAGGACATGTGGTTGAGTGGTGTCACCTTATTCTTTCCAGATCAAAGAGACTAACAGAAATAAATCAGAAAAGCAAATGGCTACCACTGTCTAAGTGGATAGTACACTCTGAGATCAAGGGTTTGCATCCCAAATGTATGTGTCCTTGTATTTAATGATCCGAATGTTCACTTCAGTCCCTGGTATATCTTAGTTGAGGCTGCTAACGCAAGTTGACTTTTGGCAAAATAAAGTAAGTGACTCTAAACAAATCTAAATGTTATGTGAATTAAAAGCAAAGTTTTAAAGAACAGAGGCCTTCAAATGCTGTATATAATGTGATACCCCCCTTTTGACTTTTAGGTCACCAGGCCTGTGGTGGCATGGGTTATTTGTAAAAGAAAGCTAAGATGACCATGGAGACTATTTAGCAATAAGAAAAAACCAATAATGATACTTTAATTTAAGCTTTTCCTCTCCAGGGCTCACATATGCAATAATTTCTTTTCACAATGTACTGAGAACATAGAAAGGAATGGAGATTATGATCTCTACTTTATAGAAGGTGAAACTGAGGCACAGAAAAATAACTTGAGTTGGAGGTAGGGTAAAATAAAGCAGGCTTTTAGTTTCTTGGTTGCAGAGCTTCGTAGTTAGAAGTAGCTTGCCTTGTGTTCTATTAATCCTGCTCAACAAAGCTTTTTCCCCAAAGTCCCCAGACATGGCAACAGTTGGCTCCCACCCTAAGTCTTCTAAGCAGAGAAGCCACACAAGGAGATTTGAACTTTGAGGAACTCCTGGGGTGAGCAAATAGGTGGATGACAATCACATAACTTTAACTTTGGTTGGTGAATCTCAGTTTTTTTTTACTGCCATATTTTATTGTTTCTGAATTCATTTGAGCAGGAAAAAAGAAAAGGGCTAGATTTCAATAAGCTTCATTTCTTGGCTTAGGAGCCACAAGCCCCAGTGAAGGGCCTCCCTGAATAAGCGTCTCCTCTGTGTTCGGGGAGAAACCACCCCCGACCCAGAGATGAGTTTCCTAACATGCAGATGGAGGTTTTCAGAGTCCTCAGCTGGAGCAGCTAAATAAAACTGAGACAACACAATCCCACGGACAAAGGTCAGACCTATTTTAATCTCTGAGTGAGGCTATTACTCTGTGACAAGACCCTTCTTGTCTGATTCCCTGCTATTTTCAGTGATTCACAAGCCTAAATCTCTTTCATCTAGGAGTATGGAACCACATCTCCCTTTCAGATTTGTTTGCGAGTTAAAATAGTTCTCATCTTCAATCTTCTTGGAGTGTCTTCAAATAGGCAAAAAATTCCACAAGCTCTGAGTCTAAAGGAGTCCCCTGGAGGAAGAGTCAGGGGAGGTGTGGAATGAAAATCCCTAGGGAGGATCCTGAGTGTAGCAGGAAGTGGGGTTGCTGCTTGCTTGGATGGTCCAACAGAGACTCTGAGGCAATAGGTCAGCTAGGGTTGGCAGTTGACTTCTCCAAGAGGTGACAGTGCTCGAGAAGCCTTCCGCACCACAGTCATGTGAAGGCTTGTTCTGTCTGCTGAAGTGCATGCATTATGCCAATATTTCAATGAGAGTCTCATTACTCTAGAGCAGGTGAAGTTAGGATGATAGACACAGCGTTAGTTTCTTAATGACACAGGCCTCGCATTCCATAATTACAGGACCATTTGGAGTGATCACCCTCATATTTCTGGGTTATTTTTCCCAAGTGAATGTTACATTATGAAAGTCTGCTTATGTAGTTTTTACATATCCTGTGGTTTTTGAGTTTGCTACTTATCTCCTTTTTTGTTAGAAGTTCATCTACTGTGGAAACGTCAAATCACTGTTTCTGAATTGTTGAATACCTCAGTTGGGTTCAGACAGAGCAAAGGTTGAGAAACGCAGCCTAAGCTAGCCTTCAGGGAATCTGCCTAGAGTAATAATAAGGATAAGTTACTGTTTATTGACACTACACTCCTGGCCAGGAATTGTGCAAATGCTTTCGATATATAATCTAATTTAATCTATGTAATAATCCTGTGAGATCATTTTACAGAAGAAAAACAAGGTTTAGGGAAGTTAGATAATTTTCCCCAAGTTAAACAATTAGTGGATAGAATTAAGTTCCCATCTCAGATCTTTACAATGCTATATGCAATATAGCAATTTTATTGAAACTTTGGAAATAAATGTTGGACCTTCCCCAATGTCATGGTCTTAGTAAATATCATAAAATTAAATCTTTTCTAAATATTCTTGTCTCTCTTTCTTTTTAAAGAAAATGCCCCCGAAGTCAGTGAGAAACCCTGGTGAGTTGCCCTTTCCATTTGTTTATAAGAGGAAATGTGAACTTTGTGATTGTTCTACACATTCTTGCCACTTCCCTAAATCAAAGAAAAAAAAGAGCCACAAAGCATGGCTGTAATGCATGTTTTCATACCAAAAGGTCAAAAACCAAAGATCCTTTAATTGGCCATGAGGAAATAGTGGGAAGGAGCATTGTCACAAAAAATACCAGGAATTGCAAAAATAAATAAATAAACAAGAGGAGTGTTGAGGGGGATGGAGAGAAGGAATTAATATTTTGTTTCTCAGTTCTGATCCAAATCTAATGTTTTCACAAGTAACAATCCAGCAAAAGACTGAAGGCATTTTGATTTGGTTGAATCAACACTCCGCCCACAAAGTAAAATGGAGACTTGATTGCCACCACCTCCCCTTCTTTGCTGAGGTCAAGCAAACAGCAGAATGCAGGACTTTTGCTGTGGTCTTTATTACACCCCAGAGCAAAGGGAGAGTTAAGCTAATTATTCTAAAATTAATTTTTTTTTAAAGGAAGAGTATTTGGCTTTAATTATCTGGTAAAAGTGTTTGGAAGCCTGACTTATTTACACAAATTCTTATCTTTATTTGTTAGAAACAAAGTGACTCTGTGTTTAGGCCATTTCAGTTGATAGTTCTTCAAGACAGTCTACTTACCACTCCTCAAATAAGGAGGGGTGGTTTATGTTCCACGAGGAAAGGAGGACTGAATGTGGAGATTTGGCTTTTAGTTCACTGCATTGCTGGGAAAGGATGTAGGCAGGGCTTTTGAAGCCCAGCTGCCCATGAGAATCACCCAGGGAGCTTTTCAAAGCATACCAGTAGCCCTAGTGCCATCTAAGTCCAACCAAATCAGGATCTGAGGATGGAGCTTAGGTCTCGATATTTTTTAAAAGCTTCCAACTGATTGGAAAGCATCCATGATAGAGAATCTTTAGATTCAAAAGGATACCATCATGCTAATGGTAGGAGGTATAAAAAAGATAGAGTCTACTTCAGTTTAGTTGCCCAAGTAGTCCACAGGCATTTGACTTTTAAGAATATTGAGAAGAGATGAGGCAAAATGTCAGTGTGGGTTTATGGGTTTATCTTCTTGCCTTTTCACTAGCATGGTGGTCTCCTATATCAATCTAAAAGAAAGTACGACTTATAGTCTTCAAAGCTCATTATGACAGTGTTGGGCAGATAAAATGTATTATGCTCACTTTGTTAAAGTGGCACTGCCCACATGGAGGCCGTTGCCCAGGTGATATTAATGTGTGTCTCTGGGCAGGCAGAATCCTTGTAGCCTGGGGCTTGGTTTTGGGATTAAGCCTTTCCCACCCATCTTGATGTGGGGTGGTACAATTCAATCATGCCTCAGAGAAGTGACTTTGTATTAGAGACTTCCCTATTTTGTATATTGGATTAAAGGTTTGGATTTCTACACTATAAAATAGAGGCAGAACAGGAGCTCGCTCTTGGTTCCTGGGATGATTAGCATGAGAGAGCAGAGGGAGCAGAGCAGAGAGCAGAAAGAGGCCATGTGGCCAGGAGAAGCAGCCAAGATGGCGGA
This sequence comes from Saccopteryx bilineata, assembly GCF_036850765.1. Classification (NCBI taxonomy): domain Eukaryota; kingdom Metazoa; phylum Chordata; class Mammalia; order Chiroptera; family Emballonuridae; genus Saccopteryx; species Saccopteryx bilineata. The sequence continues at coordinate 10,559,759 of NC_089501.1, read as the reverse complement.
GTATTGAGTGAGAGGCCAGTTTGTGCAGTTTGATGCTGGAGAAGGAAGGAGATGGGGAACAGAGGTGAATAAGTCTGGTGAGCTAGAAACCTTTGATTCTAGGAAACTCGGATAAGTCAGTGGCTTTGTGAGCACTAAATGTGAGTGGGTTTTGGAGCCCAGTGTGTATTTTTACTTGCCCGCTGGGTGCAAGCTAGGATTAAAGATGACAGCCCATCAGTTCTTGGCTCCGTTGTTTCTTTACCGACTGTCCGAATCCAATGCGAACCTGCATGGGCTGGGCTGCTCTGATGGTGGCCCTGGCCATGGCCTCTGGCTTTACAGACAGCAAATTCTAAAACACACAAGTTTCTTCTTAAAGATGAAAAAGAAAAAATTTTATGTTCTGATGAGTACTACCAAATAGAGAAGAACATTGACCAAAAAAAGTGTTTTAAAATTATTCAGAAATCACTTTCATAAAGTCCTTTGAATTTATACTTTACTATTCATACAGGTACATTTATTTACCATACCTATTTGATGGTTTAAAGTTGTCATTCTCAGCCTGACCTGTGGTGGCACTGTGGATAGTGTCAACCTGAAGTCGACGGTTGAAAACCCTGCACTTGTCTGGTCAAGGCACATATGGGAGTTGATGCTTCCTGATCCTCACCCTCTCTCTTTCTCTCTCTCTCTCTTTCTCTCTCTCTCCTCTATAAAATGAATAAATTGTAAAAAAAAGTTGTAATTCTTAAACTTTACTTTGCATCCAAATTACTCAAGAAACTTGCTAAAATGCAGATTGCTGGATACCACTGCCAGGGTTTCTGGTTTGGTCGACCTGGGGTGGGACCCAATTATTTGCATTTCTAAGAAGTTTTCAAGTGATGCTGGTCCTGGGACCACCGCAAACTAAGGTAAAACTTGAATACCTCTTCCAAAAAGCTCATTATAAATGTGTGAAGAATAATGTGATATAAAGCCAGTATCCATGGCCACTATCACAGTCATCTGGGCAGTGCAGGTTCGCATTTGATTCGGACAAAAGGTAATAGAACAACAGAGCCAAGAACTGGTGGGCTATTATCTTTAATCCTAGCTTGCACCGGTGGGCAAGAAATACACACAGTGGGAAAACACTTCCCTTTTTCCATTCAGGGCTCCCAAAGCCACTGACTTATCTGAGTTTTCCTAGGATCAAAGGTTTGTACCTCACCAGCCTTATTCACCTCTGTTCCCTATCTCCTTCTCTCTGCATAAACTCTGCACAAACTGGCTTCTCCTTCAGCACTCCACCATCTTGGCTGCTTCTCCTTTCCTCCACGTGGCCTTTCTTTGTTCTCATCTCTAATGCTAATCTCAGAAACTGAGAGAGAGCAAGATCCTGGTCTGCCCCATTTTATAGTGTAGAAATCAAAACTTTTAATCCAATATACAAACAAGGAAGTCTCCGATACAAAGTCACTTAGGGTGGGAAAAGCTTAGTTTTAAAACTAAGCCTTTAGGGTATAACAACCCTGCCTGCTTACATCCTGTGCCCCACACCCAATGCAAACTATAAGCGAGCAAACCTGTTGTTGGGCAGATAAAATATATTATGCTCACTTTGTTAAACATGGCACTGCCCACATGGAAGCCCATAGCCCAGGTGATATTAATGTGTACTGGGGTGGGCTGAGGGCAGGCAGGATCCTTGTAGCCTGGGGCTTGGTTTTAGGACTAAGCCTTTCCCACCCTTTTTGATGTGAGATGGTACAATCCCATCATGCCTCAGATAAGTGACTTTGTATTAGAGACTTCCCTATTTTGTATATTGGATTAAAGTTCTGGATTTCTACACTATAAAGTGGGACAGAGCCTGACCAGGCAGTGGCGCAGTGGATAGAGCATTGGACTGGAATGCAGAGGACCCAGGTTTGAGACCCCGAGGTTGGCAACTTGAGCACGGGCTCATCTGGTTTGAGCAAAAGCTCACCAGCTTGAACCCAAGGTCGCTGGCTCCAGCAAGGGGTTATTTGGTCTGCTGAAGGCCTGCAGTCAAGGCACATATGAGAAAGCAATCAATGAACAACTAAGGTGTTGCAACGCACAATGAAAAACTAATGATTGATGCTTCTCATCTCTCTCCGTTCCTGTCTGTCTGTCCCTGTCTATCCCTCTCTCTGACTCTCTCTGTCTCTGCAAAAAAAAAAAAAAAAAAAAAAAAAAAAAAGTGGGACAGACCCAGAGCTTGCGCTTTTGGTTTCTGAGATTAGCATTAGAGAGAACAGAGAAAGGCCACATGGAGGAGGCCAGGAAAAGCAGCCAAGATGGCAGAATGCTGAAGGAAAAGCCAGTTTGTGCAGAGTTTGTGCAGGGAGAAGGAAGGATTTGGGGAACAGAGGTGAATAAGTCTGGTGAGCTAGAAACCTTTGATTCTAGGAAACTTGGATAAGTCAGTAGCTTTGTGAGTGCTGAGTGAGTGGGTTTTTGAGCCCAGTGAGTATTGTACTTGCCCACCGGGTGCAAGCTAGGATTAAAAATGATGGCCCACCAGTTTTTGGCTCCATTGTTTCTTTACTGTCTGTCTGAATCCAATGCGAACCTGTGATGGTGGCCGTGGCTACTGGCTTTACACCTATATATCATATTTACAAACTTATTTGACCAACATGTGAATATTTCACTTAGTATTGTTCTGTGTTATTCCAAAATGGGTTTGAACAATTCTTTAAAAGTATACACAATATGTAAAATTTTTAGATTAAAAAATGGGTAAAAAGATTTGGGTGAAAGGTAAGGGATAAAAAGTAAAATAAAATCAAATAGCACATACATATAAAAACTAGTTATTTTAAAAGGAAGATAAAGAAAATAAAGTATATTTCATTATTTATCAAAATCTATCTTTGAGAGTATCAATTCTATATAGCAAAACATATAATTTCTGAGCTTCTTATTATTTCTGAAGTGCTTTATAACTGAAGGAATTTAATATTTAGCTTTCTAAAGTAGAGTAAAAATAAAAAATTGACTGGATAATCCTAAGGATACCAGCCAACTATTTGAGTTTCCCTATTGTTCTTCCTTACGCACGGAGACTGCTTTCAAACGGAATACAGTAAAATGGAATGAGTGGTGACATGCCTGGTTTATTTAATACAGCTGCATATAGTAGATAACTAAACTGAAAAAATATTTGGAGGCTTAAACTTTCTAGATGTATTACACAGAAACACACAGTCAAAAGCAAAAGGCAGTCTGAGCAAATGAGGCAAGTCAGGCGGAGACTGTGGTTCCTGACTTGGCATTCTGTCTAACGAGCAGCCATGGTAGGTGATTTATTAAGAAAAGCCAGGTCTGGGATGTTTACACAAAATGTCATGAATTTTAAATGTTGACCACAAATTCAATTTGAAAAATAATACTATGTGAATCAAATGAAACACTTGTGGGCCAGACTTAACCTTACTAGTTATAAACTTCTGTCTTCAGGGATTAGTTTTACCTGGTTAATTACCAACTGCTGTTTGTACTCTGGTCAAGTTTCTACCCAGACAGCTATTCAGAGGAGAGCTAAACAATTTGTTGACTCCTATTTGCATAGGATTTTTTTTTTTAACTCACTGGTTCTCAAAATGTGGTTTTAAATCAGATCAGTAGCACCAGGGACTTGTTAGAAATGCAAATTAGGTTTGCATGCTCCAAATGGGCAAATTTTAGATGGTCTTCCCCCGTCCTTTTGCACCAGAAATTGGGAATGTAGCCAGGAATCTGTTTTTAACAAGCTTCTCTGTGTGATTCTGATGCCCACTAAAAGTTTGAGGGCCCTGTTTGGTCAAATAAGTTTGTAAATATGATATACGTTTGCTCGCTTATAGTTTGCATTGGGTGTGGGAAACAGGCTGTAAGCAGGCAGGGTTGTTATAGCCTAAGGTTTAGTTTTGAAACTAAGCTTGTCCCTACAGTCAAGGGTGGTACATTCTCATGAGGAATCCCTCAGATAAGTGACTTTATATCAGAGACTTCCTTGTTTGTATATTGGATTAAAAGTTTTGATTTCTAAACTATAAGATGGGGCAGAAGAGCCCATGCAGAGAGGAGAGCAGAGAAAAACCATGTGGAGGAGAGGAGAAGCAGCCAAGATGGCAGAGTGCTGAAGGAGAAGCCAGTTAGTGCAGAGTTTGTGCAGAGAGAAGGAGATCTGGAACAGAGGTGAATAAGGCTGATGAGGTACAAACCTTTGATTCTAGAAAACTCGGATAAGTCAGTAGCTTTGGGAGCCCTGAATGGAAAGGAAAGTGTTTTCCCACTGTGTGTTTTTCTTGCCCGCGGGGTGCAAGCTAGGATTAAAGCTAATGGCCCACCAGTTCTTGGCTTTGTTGTTTCATTACCATCTGTCCGAATCAAATGCGAACCTACATGGGCCAGGCAGCTGTGATGGTGGCCGTGGCTACTGGCTTTACAGGCCCCAATTTACTTGAAGAGATTTTAAGGTAGCCTCTTAACCCAGAACTGAACTGCTTGGTTGCTAATAAGATGTCACAGAGCTAGAGCCTACTGGTTATGTGATCTTCCAAATGGTGCTGGGTATTATTAGCCCGTTAATAAATCTTTTTACATGTCCTTTTTAAAAAGTTTTTTTTTTTTTTTAATAAAAAGGATATAATTCCAAAATAGAGTAAGAGTCTTATTTGAGAAGTTTGCTAAAGAGTAGGGTCAGTTTACAGATTGGTATCAATGACCATGTTTACTCATTCTTGCCAACACCTCTAGTTGTCAGCTGAAAATATTCTCATTTCCTCTCTCACACACATTTACCTATTTTGCTGAGAAATCCTTGCATATTTTTTGAGGATCCATAAAATATAAGTATAGATACAACCTTTACAACTTCTTTTCTATTGGGAAAATTATTTCAAATGCCATATACAAATAGGAGTCAATATGTATCTATAAGAATTTATTCTGAATGAAAAAAAATTCAATATTAAATCCAAATACTTACCATTTTCCAGATGTGTGGCAACACATATCAGCATTTCAACTTGTTATTGACACTGAACATTTGAACATGTCCTCTTCTTCCATATATTTGAACTCTTGCAGTTAGCATGGTATGGTGCATCAGAATCTCTAGCAGGCACTAAGTGTCCCACATGTGTCTCTATTCATCTATGTGCCTTGGACTCATCATATGTGACTTCCCTTTTCTCAGTCTATAAAATAAAAGACTTGCTGTGAATGATCTGAGAGCTTTTCAGCTTTGAAAACATTTTTTGATATTAAAGGCTAAGTGGGTTACGAGTTTTAGCTGAAGCTTATTTAATTGTTTGGCTATCTGTGGATTGTATAGTCACACACATTCCATTTAAATCATATCCTGTGAGTGCATTTAATTGAACTTTTATAGTAATACTTAAGCATTTGTCTATTGCTTTTCATCTTCAAAACACTAACATACTTATGAATCAGGCCAGTAACACTTTGAGGAAGATAAATATTGTTAAAATGGAAATAGGGAGAGAGAGAGAAAGAGAGAGAGAGAGAAATGGGGTCGGGGGAGGAGAGAGAGAGATTAATCATTTTCATTTAGTTATTTGCTTCTGGCTGAAGAAAGAGAATATACCATGGTGGTACAATTAAAAAAAAAAAATTTTTAAGAGAGAAAATATACCAGGGCCAGAATTAAAACAAATTTCTTGTTTCATGTTAGAACTTGGTATCAAATCTTCCTTCCTCTAAACATCCTGTGTTGAATAAGAGTGGTGAAAGTCGACATCCCTGTCTTATTCCTTATATTAAGGAAAACATTTATAGTTTTTTCCCACTGTGTATGATGTGGGCTGTGGGTGTCGTAAATGGCCTTTATTATGTCAAGGTATGTTCCTTCTACTTCCACTTCGCTGAGAGTTTTTATCATATATGGGTGTTGGATTTTATCAGATGCTTTTCTTTGTATCTATTGATATGATTATGTAATTTTTATCCTTCATTTTGTTTATGTGGTGTATCACATTTATTGATTTGCAAATATTATACCCTGCCTTGCAGCCCTAGAATGAATCCCACTTGATCACGATGTATGGTCTTTTTACTCTATTGCTTGATCTATACTGCTCACAAAAATTAGGGGATATTTCAAAATGAATATGAAGTGATGAAATATCCCCTAATTTCTGTGAGCAGTATAGTTTGCTAATGTTCTGTTGAGAATTTTAGTACCTACATTTATCAGGGATATAGGCCTATAATTTTCTCCTTTGTAGTATTTGTATCAGGTTTTGAAATTAGGATAATGCTGCCTTGTAAAATGAGTTTGAGAATCTTCCTTTCTCTTGGAATTTCTGGTATAATTTGAGAAGGGTGTTGGTTCTTCTTTGAATGTTTCATGAAATTCATCTATGAAACCATCCAGTCCAGGACTTTTGTTTGTTGTGAGTTTTTTGATTACTGCTTCAATTTCACTATTTGTGATCTGTCTGTCCAGATTCTCTGATTCTTTGTGATTCAGTTTTGGAAGATTGTATGTCTCTAAGAATTAATCCATTTTTCCCAGTTGTCCATTTTGTTGTCATATAGTTGTTTGTAATATTTTCTCACAATTTTTTGTATTTCTTTGGGGCCAGTTGCTACTTCCCCTCTTTCATTTCTTATTTTATTTATTTATTTAAAAATTTTTTAAAGACTTGATTTATTCCTTTTTTTTTCAGCAAGGAGAGAGAGGGAAAGAGGGGGAAGAGAGAGAGAGAGAGAGAGAGAGAAAGAGAGAGAGAAGGGAGAGGAGCAGGAAGCATCAACTCCCATATGTGCCTTGACCAGGCAAGTCCAGGGTTTCAAACCAGCAAGCTCAGTGTTCCAAGTCGACACTTTATCCCACTGTGCCACCACAGGTCAGGTTCATTTCTTATTTTATTTATTTAGGTTCTCTCTCTTTTTTACTTGATGAGTCCAGTTAAAGGTTGTATTTTTCTTTTTTACTCTATCTATTTCTGCTTTGATCTTTATTATTTCCTTTCTTCTACTCACTTAGGGCTTTGTTGTTCTTTTTCAAGTTTCTTTAAGTGTAAAGTTAGATTGCTTATTTGAGGTTTTTCTTGTTTCTCAAGATGGGCCTGTAATACTATAAATTTTCCTCTTAGGACTGCTTTTGCGGTGTCCCATAGATTTTGGGTTGTTGTGTTCTCATTTTCATTTGTTTCAAGGTATCTTTTAATTTCTTCCCTGATCTCATTGTTAATCTATTCATGTTATTTAGTTTCCATGTCTTTGTGTGTTTTCCAGTATTTTTCTTTTCTTGTGATTTATTTATAGTTTCATACCATTGTGGTCAGAAAAGATGCTTACTATATTTCAGTCTTCTTAAATTTATTGAGACTTGTTTTGTGTTCTAACATGTGGTCTCTCCTAGAAAATGTTCCTTGTACACTTGAAAAAAAAATTATATTCTGCTGCTTTAGGGTGAAATGCTCTCAATATATCAATTAAATCCATCCGATCCAGCTTGTCATTTAAGACCACTGTTTCCTTATTGATTTTCTGTCTGGAAAAATCTATCCATCGAGGTCAATGGAATGTTAAATCCCCTACTATAATTAAATTACTGTCAATTTCTCCTTTATATCCATCAATATTTGCTTTATATATCATATTTAAATGCTCCTATGTTGGATGCATAAATGTTTACAAATGTTATATCCTCTTGTTGGGTTGTTCCCTTTATTATTATGTAGTGTTCTTTGTCTCTTACTATAGCCTTGTTTTAAGTCTATTTTGTCAGATAAAATTATTGCTACTTCAGCTTTTTTTCACCTTCCTATTTGCATGAAATATCTTTTTGTATCTCTTTACTTTTAGTCTATGTGTATCTTTTATTCTGAGGTGGGTCTTTTATAGACAGCATATGTATAGGTCTTGTTTTTGTTTTTGTTTTTTTAAAATATAGATTTTGTGATTCTTTTGTTATTTATTTATTTATTCATTAATTCATTTTAGAGAGGAGAGAGAGAGAGAGAGAGAGAGAAGGGAAGAGCAGAAAGCATCAACTCCCATATGTGCCTTGACGAGGCAAGCCCAGGGTTTTGAACCAGCGACCTCAGAGTTCCAGGTTGAAGCTTTATCCACTGTGCCACCACAGGTCAGGCTAGGTCTTGTTTTTTTTTTTTTATCTACTCAGCTACCCTATGTCTTTTGATTAGAGCATTTAAGCCACTTACATTTAAAGTGATTCTTGATAGATATATATTTATTGCCATTTTATTCTTTTAACTATGTTTCTTTATTGTTTTTCTGCTTCTCTTTCTCTTCTTCCTCTGTTTCCTCCTTTTTTGCTTAAGAGATTTTATTTATTGATTTTTTAAGAGAGAGGAAAAGAAAGGTGGAGAGAGAGAAGCAGGAAGTATCAACTCATAATTGCTTCTTGAATGTGCCTTGACCAGGAAAGCCCAGAGCTTTGAAACAGCAACCTCAGCATGCCAGGACATCACTCTATTCACTGTGCCACCATAAGTCAGGTCTCCTTCTCCTCCTCCTTCTTCTCCTCCTACTTCTCAAAGAAGACCCTTTAACATTTCTTATAATACTGGTTTGGTGGTAATGAATTCCTTTAGCTTTTTCTTGTCTGGGAAGCTCTTTATTTCTCCTTAAATTTTAAATGATAGCCTTGCTGGATAACATAGTCTCGGTTGTAGGTCCTTGCTTTTCATCACTTTAAATATTTCATGCCAACCCTTTCTGCCTGAAATGTTCCTGTTGAGAAATCCACTGACAGACTTATGGGAACTCCTTTGTATGTTAAACATTCTTAAGGGTTTAGAATTCTTCCAACTCTACTTTAGGATATTCTCTAATCTTTGTAGGATGAAGGCATTTTGAAGTTGTCTGCTTCACTGGAGGACAGAAACCCTGTCTTGCAGAAGTAGAATGCTTCGTTTAAAACTGAAGTTTGTTGGTGGTGATAGTGTTATTTCTATTTTAAGCTGATCTAACAAAATTAGAAGGAAATATACTTATTGTACTAAAGTGAAGGTTTCTATTACAAGAATGTAGCAAATCCATATAGTATATGCTATTGGCTGCTAGCTTGCAGGTTTGCAGTCTTAAATTTTCTCTGTAGCTTCCCAGAGAGCAACGCCTTTTAAAATAATGCCAAACATATGTTGAACTTTGGTAACCTTTACTCTTTAATGAAAATGTAACTCTGAACAAGGTGTATAATTAAAGACTCAGTAATAAAACTATTCCTTAAAAATTTAAAGTTTGGTTTGAGGATTCATAATGCTGACACTGAAAGAACAATGTGAATGGAGTGAGAGGCTGTGCGGAGGGAAGGCAAAGAGAAAGGGCTAAGGGGAGGAAAGAAAGATGAATTCTGTGGAGATTATGTAACTGCAGAAGAATTTCACTGTCTTCCCAGTGTCCTCCAGACAAGTTCAATGGTAGGAACACTAGTACTGAGATGAATGTCAGAAGTACCTATGTGAATGATTCTTTGTATGAAATTAGATCACCTTTAACAGAATGCTGATACTTTTTACTTTAAAAAGTAGTTCCAATCAGATTTTTCTTCTGCTATCTGCTTTAACCCAAGCATTAATTTCTCTATAAATTCCAAATTCACTATATTATAATTTTAGAGGTATTTCATGGTCACAGATATTTATGAAATGGCTGCTTAAGCTATATTTATACATAAGGTTACATGTTCTGATTTTTAAAACAACAATCTGAAGCTAGTTTATTAATATTTAATGATTAGCCATGAAAATATAGCTTCGCCAAACTGTGCTTTTAAGTTAGACAGTTTTTTCCTGGCAAATATTTTAGATTGTCTGCTCTGGGACTTGTTATAACTGCTTTGCTCATACTGTTGTAAACATGCATTTGCCTCAGAGAATACTTTCCTGTTTTCATATTTTTTGGCTCAGTAAATTTAAATTTCCAAAAGTACTAGAATTTGTTATCAGATGAAAGATGCTGTAGGGGAGGCAGCTGAGAGTGTCCTCCTGTTTGTTTCTGGCTGAGCTGCTCCTGGGCCGACACTTCCCTGAGGTCCCAGCAGGCTGGTGACTATGCTAATCTTAGTAGGTTCTGACATGGGGTGTCTTCTCTTGGTATAAGTTTGATAGGGCTTTGAGGTGACAACTAGTATCTCATGCTAATCTACTCATAAGATAACTTGCTCATAGAGATTTAGTAATTTTTAGTCTGAAATGAAGATAGATTATTTTTAAAATTAGACTACTCCAAAGAATTCCTGGGTCTCAAGATATTCCAGATCAGTAGCCAGAAGTTTTCTCTGGGAGAAAAGAAAACAAAGGAAGCTGGTGAATTATGGGATGTTTTGTCCAGGCAGTAAGAAAGCTGGGGAAATGGTCTTCATTAGTCCTCAAGTGGTCTTTTTTCCTTTCACAATGTTGAGGGAGTCATCACAAGTTTTTACTTTATAACACTTATTTTGCTTGACATCCCAAAACCATGCAGGTGGAAGTGATTTTTCTATACTCCATAAATCTGCTCCTTCACAACTTAGTACTTTCTGCTTTATGTTTTTATGAACTGCCTACATATCTTATATTTTGTATTAAATTTAAGCTCTTTTGGGCAGAAATCATATATTAATCACTCTGCTTCTCTTGGTGTCTATAATTCTGCCTTGCACACCATACAGGCTTAATACATATGCTTATCTTCTCCATATATTCTTGATTCAATGAACATTTATTGCAAGGCCTTCTTTTTCTTTTTACCTAATAGTTCCTTCCATGAGGCCTAGTGGTCCTGATTAGAAAGATTTCCTACTCCTACATTTATAATATATATATTTAAATCATGGATCCATAGTAATTTCCAAAGAAATACAGCATTTGTCCTCCTTCTATGTAACCATCAAGTGTGAAAGCATATGGTTGGAAATAAACTATTTAACCACTATGGCTTTTGCCAAGGAAGAAATGAAAAATGCCATTATATTTTCAGACACTGTAAGAAATGTTATCAGAATATCAAAATATAAATTGCTGTTTTCTGAAATTCTTCTCACGTACTTACTCTTAAGAGGGTGCGAGAAAGTAGTGTTCACGATTCATATATTTCATGTGTGTTAGAACATGCTTCATTGGGATTTCATTTAGTAACATTGTAAAATCCAACCTTGATTTAGCCTATGCCATGGAAAAGGAGTAAAAATGTCAAGGCTGTATTTATATTAATATCAAGTAGACTTTGAAAATTAACTAACTTGTTTCCCTAATTCTGTTTAACTCCACTGACCCTTTACATTATACTAAAAATTTTTTGAATAGGTTAAAAAGTTTAAAGGTATGAAAACTTCAGAGATAAATCTCTTATCTTTATCCTTGTCCTTTTCCCCTACACCCATTTTCACTGAACAATTTTTCTTGGCACTTTGTTCATATTGTACATAAAAGTGTTTTTCTTTATTCTCTTATTATGGCTTTAGAGTACTTGGTTGCAAGAATGTACCATAATTAACCCTTTGAGTAGTACAAATGTTCATGTACGTCCTTGTGCCTCCTGACCATGCAGAGTACAATCAATTTATTTTATTATTATTTATTTATTTATTTATTTATTTATTTATTTTGCAGAGAGAGAGAGTCAGAGAGAGGGATAGACAGGGACGGACAGACAGGAACAGAGAGATGAGAAGCACCAATCATTAGTTTTTTGTTGCGCGTTGTAACACCTTAGTTGTTCATTGATTGCTTTCTCGTATGTTCCTTGACCGCGGGCCTTCAGCAGACTGAGTAACCCCTTACTTGAGCCAGCGACCTTGGGTCCAAGCTGGTGAGCTTTTTGCTCAAACCAGATGAGCCCGCGCTCAAGCTGGTGACCTCGGGGTCTCGAACCTGGGTCTTATGCATCCCAGTTCGAGACTCTATCCACTGCGCCACTGCCTGGTCAGGCAATCAATTTATTTTAAAAAAGTATAAGGCAACATTACAAAAAGGCCAATGTACGTTCTTCTTGTTTCTATAAGTTGGTTATCAAATAAACATGATTTCAAGTTAATAAGACTGTAACTGAAACTAATTTTATTTTTTTTAAAACAACTCACTCCCAAGGGTCAGTGAAAGCATGAGAAAAACTCACTACTCAAAGGGTTAATATAAAGTCTTCTATTGATGTATATTTAGGTTTTTTCCAATTGTTTTGCTATTATAAGTAATGATTCAATAAATATATTTGTACAAATATCATTTTGCAAATAAGCAAGTATGTTGATCAAATAAATCCTCAAAAATAACATTACTAGAACAATTTCTGTGTGCTCTTATTAATTTGTTAATATTGACAAATTAAAAGAGGGGTTGTCAAATTTACATACCTACAAGTGTATTTTCAAGCCGTTAAAATTTTTCCAATCTTCTAGATAAAATATAATATTTGAGTGTAATTTTAATTTGTACCTCTCTTATAATGAATGAGCTCTGTATATATTCATTATTATGTTTAATAATCACTTATATTTCCACTTTTTGAACAATCTGTTTATATAATTTATCCACCTTTGGGTTGTCATTTTTTTCTTTTTTCTTTTTCTTTTTTCATTTTTTTCTATTATTGATTTTTAGAAGCTTTTTATATATTGGGAAAATTAGCATTTTGCAGTTTAAGTTGATTTTTTTTTTGCCAGTTTGATATGTCTTACGTGTGTGTGTGTGTGTCTATATGTATATTTCAGAAGTTCTTTTAAATGTTGTTAAATTAAGAAATCTATTTTTATAGCTTCCAAATTTTGAGTCACATTTAGAGAAACTTTTATACTCAAAAATTAAAAAGGATTCTCTTTTGTTTTTTTCTAAAGATTCTATGCTTATACTTTTCATATTTAAGTTTCTATTCTATTTGGAATTTATCTTGTACAATATCAGATAAAGATCAGTAAATTATTTTTTGAATAATCAGGAAAACTAAGATAAGACCTTTTTATAGTTTGGAATAAAACTAAATTTATCTACTAAATGAATGCCTCAGATTGGTTGCTAAAATGATTCGTCAACCCCAAATCCCTTCACTTTATATTATCTGCATATCCTCCAACTTTCCCAAACTCAGGATTCCAACTTTGAGTTAACAAAGAGGAATAATTCCTCATATGGTAAGCCTAATTAATCACTTTTGGTACAATTCAGTATATACTGAATACCTGTAAAAGTCCACAGCACTAGACATAATAAATTATTTAGTTTGAGTTCCACGTTCAAATTATAATAGTGAACTATGATGGCAAGTCTAAGAATCATCCAGAAGTAAAAACAAAACAAACATTGAATTGAATACAGAAAATCTATGCTATGTAGTTCAAAGGGGTAGGAAGGCCCAAAGAATAGCATATGGTTATTGAAGATATAAATTTTGATAGTTCTTCTGATAGGAAATGGCTACTGGAGCAAGTGACACAGGCATGAAGTAGCCCTCTGGTAGAATGAATTTTTTTTTAAGTTTAAATCATTTTTTAGTTTTCAATTACAGTTGACAAACAATATTATATCAGTTTCAGGTATATATACCCCACAAATTAGACATTATAAAACATAAATCTAGTACCCATCCAACACCATATACAGTTATTACAATATTACTATTTCCCTATGCTGTATTTTACATACCCATGACTGTTCTGTAACAACCAAATTGTACTTCTTTTTTATTTTTTAAGGTACGTAAACACCTTTTTTTTTAAAGATTTTATTTATTCATTTTTATTAGAGAGGGGAAAGGGGGGGGGAGAGATAGAGAGAGAACAGGGGGAGGAGCAGGAAGCATCAACTCCCATATGTGCCTTGACCAGGCAAGCCCAGGGTTTTGAACCAGTGTCCTCAGCATTCCAGGTCGATGCTTTATCCACTGTGCCACCACAGGTAAAATTGTACTTTTTAATCCCTTTACCTTTTCACCCAGTGTACCTTTCTTCTGGCAGCCAGCAATATGTTCTCTATAACTCTGAGTCTGTTTGTCCTGCTTCCTCATTTATTTTATTTTGTTTATTTTTTTGGATTCATTTGTTGATAGATATGTATATATTGCCATTATTGTTTATATTTTTTATCTTCTTCTTAAAGAAGATGCTTTAACATTTCGTGCAACACTGGTTTGGTGGTGATGAACTCCTTCAGCTTTTTCTTATCTAGGAAGCTCTTTATATGTCCCTGGATTGTAAATGATAGCTTTGCTGGGCATAGTAATCTTGGTTATAGGTCCTTGTTTTTCATCACTGTAAATATTTTTTGCCAATCCCTTCTGTCCTGTGTAGTTTCTATTGAGAAATCGGCTGACAGTGTTATGGGAGCTCCATTGTATATAACTAACTGCCTTTCTCTTGCCGCTTTTAAGATCCTTTCTTTGTCTTTAACCTTTTGCATTTGAATTATGATGTATCTTGGTGTGGGCATCCTTAGATTCATCTTGTTTGGGACTCTCTGTGCTTTCTGGACTTGTATGTCTACTTTCTTCACTAGGTTAGGAAAGTTTTCTGTCTTTTTTCAAATAGTCTTTCAATTCCTGACTCTTTCTCTCTTCTACTGGCATGCTCATAATGTGAACATTGGTATGCTTAATGTTGTCTAGAGTCTCCTTGTACTATCCTCACATTTTTGGATTCTTTTTTTTTCCCCTCACTATTCTGATTGGGTGGTTTTTGCTCCCTTATATTGCAATTACTGATCTGATTCTCAGATTTATCTGCTCTACTGTTGCTTCTGATTCCCTGTAGATTATTTTTTATTTCAGTTGGTGTATCCTTAATTTATGATTGCATCTTTACTATGATTTTCATATTCTGTTTATTTTATGCTGTTGAAGTTTTAAGTTTAACTACTCTTCCTCTAAGTTCCTTGAGCATTGTCATAATAAGTATTTTGAACTCTGCATCTAGTAGATTGCTTGTCTTTATTTTGTTTAGCTTTTTTTCTGGAGTTTTATTCTGTTCTTTCCTTTGGGATGTGTTTCTTTGTCTCCTCACCTTGCTAGCCTCCCTGTGTTTGTTTCTATGTATTAGGTACAGCTGCTATGTCTCTTACTACACAAGAGCCTTATGGAGTAGGTGTTCTTTAGCTTCCAGTGGCACAGCCTCTCTGTTCACCTGAATTGGGTGCTCTACCCTTCTAATCCCCATGAGCTGTGTATTCTCTTCTCTTATAGTTGATCTTCGATTGTTATTGGCACATCACTGATAGGGATTTACCCCTAGTTGATCAATTGCAAGGTTTGGCTGCAATTGGACTTCACCATGAACAAGACTTACTTCATTGGGCTCTGGTGCCTGCTGAGTCTGTCCCTTGCGAGTGTCACTGTAAAAGTTGTTGGGTATTGTTTTGCTGTGGTCTGAAGGTGTCCACTAAGTGTGCTGGTTATTGGGCCTCCTAGGAAGTATAGGCCAAAGTCAATCATCGCCTGTGTTTTGTCTAGGGCCACTTGGCTTGAGCTACAAAGTAGGCTGCTAAATTTTCTGGGCGTGAAGGTGCTCAGGTGAGGCCAAGCTGTGAACCAAGGCCAGCTGCTCCTAATGCAGGACCTCGGTCCACTTAGCAAGATGTACAGGGCATGCTGAGGCCAGATGCTCCTTGTTGGAGAGAATGTTAGGAAAGCCTGAAGTATAAGCCAAGACAGGGCTTTCCTATGGAAAAGGCAATGAAAACAGCTTGTATGGGCCCACAATTTTTGTGGGGCTGGGCCTTAGGGAATCACCAGGGCAGGGGAAACAATGATAACCAGGTTAATGGAGACTCAGATATGGCTCTTACTTGCCTTTTCTGTACAGGGAGGGCTCATCAAAGGAACAATGGTGATCGCTTGCACTTTTGGCTGGGAGAAAGTAACCCCCAGCCCTTGCTCTGATGCCAGACACTTCATTTTCTCTCTGTATTTCTTTTGTGCTTTTCAAGCTGCTATTACAGTGCTGGCACTCAGAAACAGTGAATCAGAGTAAGTCCATATGTGGCCACATTAAGAGGAATGCTTGGGACTCCAAGCCCACTGGCTCATTCAGCCACATTCCCCTGGTTTTTACAGTCAGAAGTTATGGGGACTTCTCTTCCCAGCACTGGAAATCTGGACTTGAGGGACTGGTGTGGGGATAGGACACCTAACAGCTCAGAAGAACCTCTGTAGCTGAGATATCCCACCCAATTTTTATACACCACACATAGGTGTAAGACCAGCCCATTCTGTGTCTCCACCTCTCCTACCAGTCTCAATGTGGCTTCTTCTTTAAGTTCCTAGTTGTAGGACTTCTATTCAACTAGATTTCAGGCAGTTCTGAATGATGGCTGTTCTGTAGTTTAGTTGTAATTTGATATGGTTGTGGGAGGATATAAGTACCATATTTACCTATGCCACCATTATGATCTGATTTAGAATGAGCTTCTTGAAGCCTCTGGACAAATTTTTACTGAAGAGAACACAAAACAGGTGTGAGATGTTGACAGAATTTGCCATCACTTAAGTAATTTCACTACTTAAGGAAACCAACTGTGAAAGAGTCCATATGTTCCTAAGATAAGACTATACAATGGAGCTATTGCCAGAATACTTTATCTCATCACAGATAACAGACATTTGAAGATGACCAGGACAATAGGAACAGATGGAAAAGGGCAAACTTCTATTAATCTCCAACTCCACACCACCCAGTTCACATCAAGAGGGATGGCTTCTGGTTTATACAGTCTGTAATGACCAAATGAATCCATGGAACTCTCACTCATTTGGTCATTTATCATAGTCTGTTAGTTGCCCTCACCATATAGGGGAAGATTGGTTGGACAAAGCTATAGTAATGGAGTAAATGTTTTTTGGAGATGTTTTAAATATCTCAGTAAAATATACTGTGTAGATGTTTATATCAGTCATTTAAGGAGCTCTGAGATATGGAGAGAATACTGGACTGGATGTCAAAGGACCAGAGATTTAATGCCAGTACTGCCACTTAACTACTTAATTGTGTAAATTTGCACAAGTTACTTATCTTTTTGGTTTTGTATTATAGATTATTTAGCTTGATCTACTAATGACTAATTATAAAATTTCAGTGGCTTAAAATAACAAAAAGTAAACAGTTTGTTTTTATGTTGTGGACTTGTGATAAGATGTATCAGATGCATGTCTGCTTGGAGTGTCCTCTTTGTTCTCAGCTGAAGGAGCTGTCCTCTTCAGGACATTTGAGCAAGTGGCAGGAGGAGAAGAATAAGAAGTTGGGAAAATCACATGACAATTGTTGAAGTTTCTGCTTGGCCATGACATATAAACTGTTTCTTTACATGCCAGTGGCCGCACTCAGTGTCACTAAGTAAAGATATATTATAAATTTCTGTAAAAGACACTGTGTCGGTCAAATAAGTTTGTAAATATGATATATATGTTTGTTCGCTTATAGTTTGCATTGGGTGTGGGAGACAGGATGTAAGTCGGCAAAGTCATTATAGCCTAAAGGCTTAGTTTTAAGACTAAGCTTTTCAGCATTTTTCACAAAAGTGAAGATCTGGAAACAGCCCAAGTGTCTGTCAGTGGCTGAGTGGATTAAAAAACTGTGGTACATTTATACAATGGAATACTATGGGGTCATGAAAAAGAAAGAAATATTACCTTTTGCAACAACATAGATGGACCTGGAAACTATTATGTTAAGTAAAATAAGTCAGGCAGAGAAAGAAAAATATCATATGACCTCACTCATTTGAGGAATCCAAGGAACAATGTGAACTGAGGAAAGAATTAAATCTGAAGGGAAGGGGGGAAGGAGCTGTTGGGAGGAAGGCAAGGGATATGTTGAAGGGAATACGGGGGAGGGGGATGCAAATGGGGCAACACTAGAATCTACGTAAACACAATAAATTAAATTTAAAAAAAAAGACTAAGCCTTTCCTGACCTTTTAACACTAAGACCTTTTCAAAACTAAGCTTTTCCCCACACCCTTGACTATTGCATGATGTGGGGTGGTGCACTCTTATGAGGAATCCCATTTATGCTTCAGATAAGTGACTTTGTATCAGAGATTTTCTTATTTGTATTTTGGCTTAAAGGTTTTGATTTTTACACTATAAAATGGGGCAGATCTGTGGCTCGTGCTCTCTCGGTTCCTGCTATCAGCATTGCAGAGGCCTCCCTGACCCCTTGCCCTCCATGGGAAAAGCAGGTTTTCTGCTTTTCCCTTAGCTTCTCTATGGCTTGCCTGTCTTGGTGAGACACCAATAAACAGAATGGCCCACCAGTTCTTGGCTCCATTGTTTCATTACCATCTGTCTGAATCAAATGTGAACCTGCATGGGCCAGGCGGCTCTGATGGTGGCCGTGCTACTGGCCATACACACTATATATTACACTGCAATGGATAGAATCAATTCATCCTTTTATAGGAAAAAGGAACAAATATTTAGAGCCAGGGATACTACTTATATCAAGTTTTAATCATAGTTTTATCACTGCTTTCTGAAAAGCAACACAGTACTCTTTTGTGATCTTCAGGTATTAAATGGGGACTTAACTGATTTCCATTATTCTTTCTATTCTAAAGTTCTATAATTCTTGGAAATAGTCATTTTGGTTTCTTGTCCGAATGTGGATGGAAGAAAGGAATGCTGCCTCTGACTGCAGTTACCTAAGGGCAGGGATCTACATTCTGTCTGCTCTTATGTCTGCCTAGGAGATCATGAATGACAAGTATAACTGGTTATAGTTAACTTCATTTTACCAGGTGGTGAGTGATAGAGTTTGAATTAAAACCCAAACTTGTTGGATATTCTAAGAACAGAGTTATTGAATGTTTAGGTCTGAATTTCTTAAATTCCCTTGGCAATCACTTTTAAAGACCTAGTTAGAAAAACCAACTTGTGGCTTGACCTGTGGTGGCACAGTCGATAAAACATCAATCTGGTATGCTGAGGTCACTGGTTCAAAACTCTGGGCTTGCCTGATCAAGGCACATATGGGAGTTGATGCTTCCTGCTCCTTTCCCCTTCTCTCTCTCTCTAAAAGTAAATAAATAACAAAAATATAAAAAAAACAAAAAAGAAAAAAAAAAGAAAAAAGTAAAATGAACAACCAACTTGTAAAAGTACATCTCAGTGACAAGGCAGCAACTGGAACTCATAAGAAATAAACTTAGATTAATACAAATCATGAAAGGGTCTCATGGAAAATTAATTGCAATTAGAAACTACCAATATTTGATTCATATGAAAATACACAATTGACATTGATAACATTATAGAGACATGCCAAAATTTTCACATGAGACACCTAATTTAGAGTAGTAATAATAAAAGACAAAGTGTGACACTAGTTGCTGAGGTAGATACAGCAACAATGGCAGAACTCACATCACATAGTTTGTGTTATATCATCCTGCAAGTGACTACTTGATATTTTTACCACAGTCCTTTAAAGGCAAATTATCAGAAAAAATCAAAATAACTATACCTATGTGTTTGATATTTCTCTCATAAATTTCTAGAGTAATTTGAAAGGACATATTGCTAATGGTATAAGGGTTTTTTTGTTTGTTTTGTTTAGATTTTATTTATCCATTTTAGAGAAAAGAGAGGGAGAGAGAGAAAAAGGAACAGGAAGCATCAACTCCCATATGTGCCTTGACCAGGTAAGCCCAGGGTTTTGAACCAGTGACCTCAGCATTCCAGGTCGACACTTTATCCTCTTCGCCACCACAGGTCAGGCTGTGAGGGTTTTGTTTTGCTCTGTGGAACACAGAATACTACTGATGTTTTACTTTGTTAAAAGATAAACTGAGGCATACCAAAATGTTTGAAAGTTTATTTGAGCAAACATCTATTCAAATAGAGCGGCTCCAAACCAGAACTAGTGAAAAGTGTTTCACAGACAGGAGCTAGGAACAAGACTTTTTATACATATATAGAAGACACAGAAACAAAGCAAGGAAATGATATGATTAAATGATTGTCTTCTTTGGGAAAGCCTAGTCAGCTATTTGTGATTGGTTGCCCTGAGGTTTAGATTTCTTAACTTTTAAGCTTAAGTTTTGGTGTGCTGACTCAGGCTGCTAAGGTATTAGTACCACTTCAATCTAACGGTCTCCTTGTTTAACTAATTTTACAACTTTATGTAAGGTTTTGTTTGGAAAAAGCCCTGAACATCACTAAAGTTGTAATCAATCAACAACTGATTGATTAAAATCAATAACTGATTGATTAAAACCTTAGACAAGTAATTCTTGAAACCTATGTGCCTAGTCCTATATGCAGGCTTGAAAGAATAACAAAGACCATCTGGGACCCAGCGCATTTTTACATTCTTGTATTTGGCACATGCTACTGAGTATATTTATTTACATTTATACAACTTCCACTTTGGACTCTGAACTTGTTGAGAGGACCATAATTTTTCATACAATTTGTCCGTAAAGTCATGGTGCACTTTTGACTGGTCACAGGAAAGCAACCAAAGACAATAGAAATGTGAAATCTGCACCAAATAAAAGGAAAACTCTCCCAGTTTCATACCTATTCAGTGCAGTCCCATGTGGGCTCATGCACAGAGCTTTTAGGGCTCCTTAGGTAGCTATCCCATATAGCCTCTATAGACTCGTCACTGACTGATGGCCTACCAGAATGGGGTTTCTCCACCAAACTGCCAGTTTCCTTCAACTGCTTATCCCATCAAGTAATGTTATTCCTATGTGGTGGCACTTCCTTATAAATGCGCCAATATTTACGTTGCATTTTGGTCACGGATTTGAATTTAGTGAGCCACAGACCACACTGAACTTTCCTCTGTACCGTCCACATAGTGACTGGCATGGCTGTGGGCTGCTCCGCTGTATACATGGTGTTACGTCATCATCTGCGCATGCGCACATGCTGCCACATCATCCTACAGAAACTGGGAGGGGTTTTCTTTTATTTGGTGCAGACTTCACATTTCTATTGTCCTTTGTTGCTTTCCCGTGACTGGTCAAAAGTGCACCCTGACTTTACGGACACACTGTATATACCTGGTGCTCAATAGATGTTGATATGAACTAAACTGAATTCCAACTAGCCTGATGGGAAGTGTAATTTGGTTGGTTAAGAAATATTTGTATACATAAAACATTCAGAAATGTTTTATTATATTAAAGTACTCACATGGGTGAGGTAATAGGCATTTTTTTGTTTTGTTTTGTCTGAGTGACTAACTGATTTTTAGAGAACTTCACCCCAAATTGGGCCTATAAGAACTGAGAATCACAGAGAAGGAAAAAAGTCAATTTCAAGTATGCAAAGTGGTAACGATAAAATTTTTACAAAATTTATTGCAGTTCACTTAATTCTGTACCTTTAATTCTTCAGAAAGACAGTCACTTATCCTTTACCTACAACTGGACTTTTCTGGGTGGTCTGTGTTTTTCAAGTCTACTAAGATAACAAGAGGGCCCCCAGTGGTTCTCATCTCCTAGTATTCTCACCCTTGTGTATTGCCTTTCCCCATTGACTAGAACTATGTAAACAATAAATAACATGCAGTATAATCAATAGAATATAAAAAAATGATTACATCTTAGGGTAGGTCATCTTGCTCTCTTAAACCACTTACAGGGGTAAGCCAACCACTATGATGTAAGGATACTCAAGCAGTCCTACAAAGAGGTTTACATGGTGAGTATCTGAGGCTGCCTGCCAACATCCAGTCATGTGAATGGGTCATTTTGGAAGTGAACTTTGGGCCCATTAAGGCTTTAGATGACTGCATCCCCCTTAACATCTTGAGTGCATCCTCTGAGAGATTCTGATCCCAAACCAACTAGATTTCTGACCGTTACAAGTTACATAAGATAATAAATACTGTTTTGTTTTTTTTAAGTTGCTAAATTTGGGCTAACTTATTATTTGCTCTAGATAATACACCTGCTGATTAAGAATACCAACATCCCTGAGATTGTGTTAAAATATACATTCTATAAAACAAAGCAAAACTTTCTTGGTCTTAATATCTTGCCACTTCTTGCCAAGCAAATCCTTTGGCTTTTTGGTTCTTTGTCTTTGGTTTGTTTATGACTGTTTATCTGGATTGCCTTTTCCACATTCCATACCTGGCATACTCTTTACTAGACTTCATGAACCAGTTTATGGAACCATCTCTATCACTTAGGATTGGCTGTTAAATAACTAAAAAGCCCCAATTAACAATGATTATAGAGAAATATGTTGTAGTTTTTTTTATGCAAAAGAATACTGGAAGTAAGCAATTCACTCTGTTATAATAAAAGCATTAAAAAAATCTTGTAGACCCAGCTCATTCTAGCTCATGGCTCTGAATGTGAGTCTCCTCTTCATGATCCAAGATGTCAGCCAGAGAGGACCAGCTTTCACAACCAGGTAGCAAAATGGAAGTTGGTTCAATTCCAAGTAGCAAAATGGAGGTTGGAGGGAAAAAAGAATGAAGTGTGTGCATCAGCTATTTTAAAATAGATGTTGTTGAAGCTGCTACTCAACATTTCTCTCATGTTTAGAAGGTTATAAATTTGTTGCATGGTCACATCTCATCTACAAGGCAGGTTGGGAAATGAATTCTATTCTGGGAGATCCTATACTCAGCTAAAACTTGGGAGATCTATTACTGAGGGAGAGATGGGTAGGTTCAACCTGGTATGAATATGATTTTGGAGTAGACACAGCAACCTCTGCCATCTTTCCTATATCTCCTGAAGTTCTTATATCCCCCACTGGATTCTCACTATCCTTTGAATACTTTAGTGGGGAAACGTATTTGCCTTTAAAGACCAAAGAAAATGATATGTTCCTAATAAATATGCATCAAATGATTGCACAACTAAATGAATGCCATGTCAGCTAAGGGGTCTGCATCTTACTTTCTTAATTTGATCTCTTAGCAGAGGTAGTCACCAGCAGTCTCCATTTCTACAAAAATTCCAGAAAGCAGTCCAATAAAATGCTGTTTTCAGCTGATCAATCTTTAATGTAAGATCTTATATATGGTGAACTTTACAGAATATGTGCTTTTGACTGGAGAGTACACTTTAATCTTGCTGTAGGACAAAATGTTGTAGAAAATGTCCATTTTGTGAAATCATATTATTTTGGTCATATTTTATCATAAAAAATATAACTCAGAATGCGAACATAATCTGAGAAAAGATGGTGCAATACTACAAGATTCTCATGAGCAGTTAGAGGCATGCTGAATCAATATAACTGCTAGATAGCAATGATAACATATGAGAATCACTGCAAAAATGATCTTTCCCTCTGACCCAGTCATTCTAATCCTGGAAATTCATCCTATAACAAATAAGTCAATAGAAAAAAAATTATACACTGAGATGTTCCTTATTGTATTATTTATAGTACATTAGCAATCAACTGGAAGCAAACAACCTAAATATTCAACATTAAGGAACTGGGTTTGTAGTGAAGGGTGTCTCAATACAAAAATAAATTGAGCAAATATGAAAACATAACAAGAGCCATGGTTTTTTGCTAAGCAAAAGAAAAAAGGAAATATAAGAGTATATGTTTACTATGATTATAACCATGTAAAATATGTATTTTGAGAAAGACTACAATGGACAACAAAAAACGATTATAGTTTGATAGGATGGTGAAATTATATTATAGGTGATTTTCTTTTAAAGAAAGAAAAGATTTCTTCTGATATTCTTTTTTTTTTTTTAATTTTTTATTTTTCTGAAGTTGGAAACGGGGAGGCAGTCAGACTCCCACATGTGCTCAACTGGGATCCACCCAGCATGCCCACCAGGGGGCGATGCTCTGCCCCCATCTGGGGCATCGCTCTATTGCAACCAGAGCCATTCTGGCGCCTGAGGCAGAGGCCGCAGAGCCATCCTCAGTGCCTGGGCCAACTTTGCTCCAATGGAGCCTTGGCTGCAGGAGGGGAAGAGAGAGACAGAGAGGAAGGAGAGGGGGAGGGGTGGAGAAGCAGATGGGCACCTCTCCTGTATGCCCTGGCCGGGAATTGAACCTGGGACTCCTGCATGCCAGGCTGATGCTCTACCACTGAGCCAACCGGCCAGGGCCCTGATATTCTTTTGCTGCTTAAACATAAACATATAATAATAAAAACATTCTGTACTGGTGACTGAACCTTGTAACTTGTGAGTAGTGACATACGACTTCTTTTTTTTTTTTTTTTTCTGAAGCCGGAAACAGGGATAGACAGTCAGACAGACTCCCGCATGCACCTGACTGGGATCCATCCGGCACATCCACCAGGAGCCTCGGCTGCAGGAGGGGAAGAGAGAGACAGAGAGGAAGGAGAGGGGGAGGGGTGGAGAAACAGATGGGCGCCTCTCCTGTGTGCCCTGGCCGGGAATTGAACCTGGGACTTCTGCATGCCAGGCCGATGCTCTACCACTGAGCCAACCGGCCAGGGCCGACATATGACTTCTTTAAAGGCTTTTGTTGTGCCTGTGATAGCTGGAACAAGGTTATATTAAGAAATTATTTGACCAGTTTCCTGGACATTATGTTTTTTTTATTTCTCCAGTAATCAAATAGTAAATATTTCTTACTATTGTTCATTACTGGCCATTGTAGATAAGTATGAATAGAACTGGGTCTCATTGAATCCCAACTCTATAACTCCATCTGATGAAGAACAAGTTTGAGTGGTCCATCATTAGTTAACATTTTTCTGGTCCTTTTTGGAGACCATTAGCCCTATAACAAAGAGGTAGAGTGAAAGATTCAACACATTTATCCTTGTTTCTTCATTAGCATTTCTTGTCTTTAAAAGTGTGTACATTTTTATAAATGATATAACTTATATATATTTCCCCATCAGCATACATATGCTGTAAATCTAGAGATAATTTTTTTTTAATAATTTTATTTTTTTTAATGGGGCGACATCAATAAATCAGGATACCTATATTCAAAGATAACAAGTCCAGGTTATCTTGTCGTTCAATTATGTTGCATACCCATCACCCAAAGTCAGAATGTCCTCTGTCACCTTCTATCTAGTTTTCTTTGTGCCCCTCCCCCTCCCCCTTTCCCTCTCCCTTTCCCCCCTTCCCCCGTAACCACCACACTCTTATCAATGTTAGAGAGAATTTTGAGTAAATTAGACTGGAATTATCTTTTCCGTTTCTTTACCCAGTTCCTGGTTTTCATACTTGTAAACAAAAAGTGACTAGATGAAAGCTAAAAAGTGACTAGAATAAAAGATACATCTTGTTTGACATTATTCTTTTTAAAAGTTTTTACTTATTGATTTTAGAAAAAGGAAGAAAAAGAAAAAGAGAGAAACATTGAATTGTTATTTCACTTATTTATGCATACATAGGTTGCTTCTTGTATGTGGGGTCAAACCTACAGCTTTGGGGATGAAACTCTAATCAAATGAGTTACCTGGCCAGGGTTTGTTTGACATTATTCTTAAAAGTTGGTAGGATTTTAGAATTCTTGTCTCTCTATCGGATTTTAGAATTCTTTTAGGAATTAAGCAAGCAGTTGGTTGCCTGAAGGCAGATAGATGACTTCTCAAGATAGTCTCTGTATCTCTGGTATGATTTACATTTCACAGAGGTGAAAAACATTATTTACAAGAGACTTACATAGTTTGACTTTTTTTTTAATTAACAGCTTTATTCAACTATAATTTAGATGTATAAGATTTATTTCTTTTAAAGTACACAATTCAGTGGATTTTAGTATATAGAATGTACAACCATCATCACTATTTAATTTGAGGTGTTTTCATTACCTGCCCTTTCTAAGATCCTATATCTATTAATAGTCACTGTAAAGACAGTAGCCACGGCCACCATCACAGCCGCCTGGCCCATACAGGTTTGCATTTGATTCGGACAGACGGTAATGAAACAACAGAG
Source organism: Saccopteryx bilineata (assembly GCF_036850765.1). Taxonomy (NCBI): domain Eukaryota; kingdom Metazoa; phylum Chordata; class Mammalia; order Chiroptera; family Emballonuridae; genus Saccopteryx; species Saccopteryx bilineata. The sequence continues at coordinate 10,533,948 of NC_089501.1, read as the reverse complement.
CCAAGAACTGGTGAGCCATTACTTTTAATCCTAGCTCGCACTCAGTGGGCGAGAAATACACACAGTGAGAAAACACTTCTGTAAGGCCAATAGCCATGGCCACTATCACATGGTGCATGCAGGTTCACATTTGATTTGGACAGACGGTAATGAAACAACAGAGACAAGAACTGGTGGGCCATCATCTTTATCCTAGCTTGCACCCAGCGGGCATGTAAAATCGCACAGTAGGAAAACACTTCCCTTTCCATTCAGGGCTTCCAAAGCTACTGACGTATCTGAGTTTCCTAGAATCAAAGTTTTCTACCTCACCAGCCTTATTTACCTCTGTTTTCCATCTCCTTCTCTCTGCACAAACTGGCTTCTCCTTCAGCACTCCACCATCTTGGCTGCTTCCCCTCTCTTCCACATGGCCTTTCTCTGCTCTCCTTCAGCATGGGCTCCTCTGCCCCATTTTATAGTGTAGAAATCAAAACCTTTAATTAAATATACAAACAAGGAAGTCTCTGATACAAAGTCACTTATCTGAGGCATAATGGGATTCCTCATACGAGTGCACCACCCTCTATCATGCAACAGTCAAGGGTGTGGGGAAAAGCTTAGTGTTGAGAAGATCTTAGTATTAAAAGGGTGGGAAAGGCTTAGCCTTAAAACTAAGCCTTAGGCTATAAGGATCCTGCCTGCTTACAGCCTGTCCCCCACACCCAATGCAAACTATAAGTGAGCAAACATATACATCATTATTTGCAAACTTATTTGACCCATAGTCACTCATTCTGTCTTATACCTACCCCTGGCAAGCATTTATTTTACTTTGTCTCTCTGGAATGGTTATGTGCTATGTGAACACTGACATAGATACTGAATTGATTATGTATGTATGTATGTATGTATATATATATGTATATATATGTATATATACACATATACACATTCTCTGAATAAACACACAGACAAGCACACACACATGTATATATGTATAGATGTTTAAAGACATTTTTTTAATTATTTTTTTTTATTTTTCTTTTTATTAATTTTTTAGAGAGGAAAGAGAGAGAGAGAGAGAGAGAGAGAGAGAGAGAGAGAGAAAGGGGGAGGGAGGAGCAGGAAGCATCAACTCCCATATGTGCCTTGACCAGGCAAGCCCAGGGTTTTGAACCTGTGACCTCAGCGTTCGAGGTCGACGCTTTATCCACTGCGCCACCACAGGTCAGGCGAAAAGACATTTAATGAGAGATTCTTTCAGACTGAAAAAATATAGACACACTCAGGTAAAGACAACATCGCATCTCACAGGGTTAGAATTCAGTGCTACAAGACTGACTCTCCTCTCCCCCAAACACACTGGCACATTGCAGATGCCAATGAAAGTCCACTGTGACTTGTGCTTATGAGTAACCAATAGATCAAAGGTTCCAGCAAACACTCTCCCTGGATCTTCACAGTTCATCAACCTGGAAGCTCTCTGAATTGCATCTATTTAGGTTTTTATGGAAGCTTCATTACACAGTGTAAAGCCAGTAGCCACGGCCACCATCATAGCAGCCTGGCCCATGTAGGTTCGCATTGGATTCAGACAGTTGGTGAAGAAACAATGGAGCCAAAAACTGATGGGCCATCATCTTTAATCTTAGCTTGCACCCAGCGGGCAAGTAAAAACACATACTGGACTCCAAAACCCACTCACATTCAGTGTTCACAAAGCTACTGACTTATCCAAGTTTCCTAGAATCAAAGGTTTCTAGCTCACCAGACTTATTCATCTCTGTTTCCCATCTCCTTCCTTCTCCCTGCACAAACTCTGCACAAACTGGCTTCTCACTCAACACTCTGCCATCTTGGTTGCTTCTCCTGGCCTCTTCCACGTGGCCTTTCTCTGCTCTCCTCTCTGCTTTCTCCTCTAATGATAATCTCAGGAACCAAGAGAGCAAGCTCCCGGTCTGCCCCCATTTTATAGTGTAGAAATCAAAACCTTTAATCCAATATACAAAATAGGGAAGTCTCTAATACAAAGTCACTTATCTGGGGCATGATGGGATTGTACCACCCCACATCAAAAAGGGTGGGAAAGGCTTAATCCCAAAACCAAGCCCCAGGCTACAAGGATTCTGCCTGCCCACAGCCCGCCCCCAACACACATTATTAATATCACCTGGGCAACGGCCTCCACGTGGGCAGCGCCATCTTTAACAAAGTGAGCATAATATATTTTATCTGCCAACACACAGGCACAGTTGACTAAATCTTTGGCCTGTTGGTGACTGAGCTCAATCTCTAATCCCCTTTCATTCTCTGAGGTCAGGGGTGTTCCAACCTTTTAATCATATGGTTGGTACTCCTAGCATATAGCTTTCACCCTTACTGCTTTCCAAAAATCCCTAAATTAACATAAACTCAGGTGTGGTTGAGGTTTCCTATGAATATTTACCTTTATCATTCTGTAAAGCCAGTATCCACGGCCACCATCACAGCTGCCTGGCCCATGCAGGATCGCATAGGATTTGGACTGTGGGTAAAGAAACAATGGAACCAAAGACTGATGGGCCATCATCTTTAATCCTAGCTTGCACCCAGCGGGCAAGTAAAAACACACATTGGGCTCCAAAACTCACTCATTCAATGCTCACAAAGCTACTGACTTACTCGAGTTTCCTAGAATCAAAGGTTTCTAGCTCACCAGACTTATTTAACTTTGTTCCCCATCTCCTTCCTTCTCCCTGCACAAACTCTGCACAAACTGGCTTCTCACTCAACACTCTGCCATCTTGGCTGCTTCTCCTGGCCTCTTCCACGTGGCTTTTCTCTACTCTCTGCTCTCTAATGCTAATCTCAGGAACCAAGAGAGCAAGCTCCCGGTCTGCCCCCATTTTATAGTGTAGAAATCAAAACCTTTAATCCAATATACAAAATAGGGAAGTCTCTAATACAAAGTCACTTATCTGAGGCATAGTTGGATTGTACCACTCCACATCAAAAAGGGAGGGAAAGGCTTAGTCCTAAAACCAAGCCCCAGGCTACAAGGATTCTGCCTGCCCACAGCCCACCCCCAACACACATTAATATTACCTGGGCAATGGCCTCCACGTGGGCAGCGTCATCTTTAACAAAGTAAGCATAATACATTTTATCTGCCTGTTGGGCAGATAAAATGTATTATGCTCACTTTGTTAAAGATGGAGGCCGTGGCCCAGGTGATATTTATGTGTGTTGAGAATTGTTGTAGCCTGAGGCTTGGTTTTGGGATTAAGCCTGTCCCACCCTTTTTGGTGTGAGGTGGTACAATCCTATCATGCCGCAGAGAAGAGACTTTGTATTAGAGACTTCCCTATTATGTATATTGGATTAAGGGCTTGGATTTCTACACTATAAAATGGGACTGGAGTGGGAGTTTGTTGCTCTTGGTTCCTGAGGTTAGCATGAGAGAGCAGAGAGAATAGAGCCAGCAGCGGGAGGAGGCCACGTGGAGAAGGCCAGGAAAAGCAGCCAAGATGGTGGAGTGCTGAGTGAGATGCCAGTTTGTACAGAGTTTGTATCTGGGATAAGGAAGGAGATGGGGAACTGAGGAGAATAAGGCTGGTGAGCTAGAAACCTTTGATTCTAGGAAACTCGGATAAATCAGTAGCTTTGTGAGCACTGAATGTGACTGGGTTTTGGAGCCCAGTGTGTATTTTTACTTGCCCGCCAGGTGCAAGCTAGATTAAAGACTATGGCCCACTGTAAAGTAGTACAACCATTATGGAGGAAAGTATGGTGGTTCCTCAAAAAACTGCAAATAGAACTACCTTATGACCCAGCAATCCCTCTACTGGGTATATACCCCAAAACCTCAGAAACATTGATACGTGAAGACACATGTAGCCCCATGTTCATTGCAGCACTGTTCACAGTGGCCAAGACATGGAAACAACCAAAAAGCCCTTCAATAGAAGACTGGATAAAGAAGATGTGGCACATATACACTATGGAATACTACTCAGCCATAAGAAATGATGACATCAGATCATTTACAGTAAAATGGTGGGATCTTGATAACATTATAAGGAGTGAAATAAGTAAATCAGAAAAAAACAAGAACTACATGATTCCATACATTGGTGGAACATAAAAATGAGACTAAGAGACATGGACAAGAGTGTGGTGGTTACCAAGGGTGGGGGGGGAGGGAGGACATGGGAGGGAGGGAGGGAGAGAGTTAGGGGGAGGGGGAGGGGCACAGAGAACTAGATAGAGGGTGACGGAGGACAATCTGACTTTGGGCGAGGGGTTTGCAAACTAATTTGATGACAAAATAACCTAGACATGTTTTCTTTGAATATATGTACCCTGATTTATTAATGTCATCCCATTACCATTAATAAAAATTTATTAAAAAAAAAAAAAAAAAAAGACTATGGCCCACCAGTTTTTGGCTCCATGGTTTCTTTACCGACTGTCCGAATCCAATGAGAACCTGCATGGACCGGGCTGCTGTGATAGTGGCCCTGGCCGTGGCTTCTGGCTTTACACTGCCCAACACTGAATTTGAATCTTTGGCAAGTCACTTAAAAGCTCTGCTCCTCTGTTTTCTCATTTTAACATGGGGATAATAATAGAGCCCACATCACAGGACTGTGTTACTGAACTAAAGGAGTGTAAGGCCAGGAGCCGTCATCGTGACAATTCACATGCAGGTTCCCATTGGATTCGGGCAGACGATAAAGAAATGGCGGAGTCAGAGGATGGGGGGCCATCCTATTTATTGGTGTCTCACCAAGACAGGCAAACCACAAAAGAAGACAAGGGAAAAGCAGAAAACCAGCTCTTCCCATGAAGGGCAAGGGATCAGGGGAGCCCCTGCAATTGTGATAGCAGGAACTGTGTGTCTGAGCTCCTGGTCTGTCCCACTTTATAGTGTAGAAAACCAAAATCCCTTAATCCAATATACAAACAAGGAAGTCTCCGATACAAAGTCACTTATCCAAGGCATAATTGGATTTCTCATGATAGTGCACCACCCAGATCATACAATCAGTCAAGGGTGTGGGGAAAAGCTTAGTCCCAAAACCAAACCTCAGGCTACAACAACCTGGCCTGCTTATAGCCTGTCCCCCACACCCATTATAAGTCACAAGCGAGCAAACATATATATCATGTTTACAAACTTATTTGACCAACAAGGAGTTTGCTTGTCTGCATGCATCAAAGCCCAATCAAATAGAAATAGGAATTTGCAGCCAAGAAAATAAAGTTTATCAATTAAGAGAATGTCACCACACCTGGAGTCACAGATGAGCTTGTTTTCAAAGACCTAGCGGCGGCTGGTTGGCTCAGTGGTAGAGCATCGTCCTGGCATGTGGAAGTCCCGGGTTCGATTTCCGGCCAGGGCACACAGGAGAGGCGCCCATCTGCTTCTCCACCCCTCCCCCTCTCCTTCCTCTCTGTGTCTCTCTTCCCCTCCCGCAGCTGAGGCTCCATTGGAGCAAAGATGGCCTGGGTGCTGGGGATGACTCTATGGCCTTTGCCTCAGGCGCTGGATTGGCTCTGGTCACAACCGAGCGATGCCCCAGATGGGCAGAGCATCGCCCCCTGGTGGGCGTGCCAGGTGGATCCCGGTCCGGCACATGCGGGCGTCTGTCTGACTGCCTCCCCGTTTCCAGCTTCAGAAAAATACAAAAGAAAAAAAAAGACCTAGCTCCCCTATGGCCCACATAGGGACAGATTATATACAGGAAAGATTACTAATGATAGTGATGAAAGGAGTTGGGGTTGTGGGATCTACTGATTGTTGAGGCCTGGGTAGAAGGTAGTTGATTATTGTATCAGGGCCAGATGTCAACCATGGTATTGTCTGTTTAGTTTCATGAGGGTGTGGTCCCTAAGGTCCTTCAGCTTTCATGGGCTTGGGGCCAAAACACAACCGAGGTCAAGATGTTATCTTTAATTTATCAAAACTCTGTTTCTGTCCTCAACAGATCTGAAGCTTTGGTCTTAAAATAGTTTGATGCTGACCAGAATCTAATGTCCTAAGGGCTTAATGAATAAGAAAGGGTGTGGGCAGACAGAAAGGAGAAAGGGTCATGTTAAAGAAATTGAGTTTCTGTGTGGTTACAATTGATAGGAAGGTTAGATAAAAGCTCAACACATAGGTAGAGAACAGAGAATTACACCTGACATGCAGTAAGTATTACTTAGAAGTTAACTACTATTCCTGGGAATTTAATATATCTGTACTGGATGATTTTTTTTTATTACTTTTTGAAAGTAACCGACTATTGGCTCTAATGGTGATTTACACATTAGAGCAATTAAGCTTAATTTTAATGAGTCACAGTTTCTCTCTACTCCACTCTACCATATGAGTTCTATTGCCTCATGGTTCTTGTTTTTTTACCGTTTCTGTGGTTTTCTCTGGGCTTTCTCATCACTCCCACAATGAACTCTTATCTTTTATGACCTGTAACAGAAAATTTGACAGATTTGACAAGTCCTGGTTGAATAGAGAGCATCTGTGTTGAGAACAATGTCAACCTTGGTTCTGAATCAATCTATGGTAGCAGGGATGCACATCACAGAGCCTGGCTAGACACACGTACTCACACAAAGAGGTATGAGCTTAGTGAAAACTGTGGCTTCTGAAAAGAGAGAGGTATAATTCTAATTTCCAGGCATTTGCATGGACGATGCAGGACACGAGGAGATATTTGCCATGGTAAGTAAGAAAAGCAGAATACAAATTCGTACAATGCAATGTAAATGATGGGAGAAAAGAAGAAGAAAATATACAAATTTAAAGAGAACATTTTATATATTTATTTAAATAGCGAGTCTGCTACTTTTCCTTTCCAACCATTAGTAATATTCTCTCTAATGTGCAGATACTACTTTATACAATGTACTTTATAGTTTATAAAGTCTGAATACAAATATTTAAAATACATAACCATTTCTTCATTTATAAACTATGCACAAGAAAAGCAGAGAGTGGAAGTAATTACTTAATTTACTTTGGGGATTTTATAGATAACAAACAAAAAAGTATTTTAGATCAGATTTCTTCTATGTCCATTCTGCCCCCCACCCCACCTAACTATCGCAATTCTATTGTCCTCACTTTCTTTTCATGATCATGGAGACACATAAAGTCCTTGGTTTGCCCAGCTTGTGCTGGGTATGCTGACTCTTCAAAATAGTTTTTAAAAATCTATTTATTGGAGAAATCTATGACATGTGGCTCTCAGTTTATTTTCTAGTTGTTTTCTGTTAACCTTGGCCCTGGTATTCCCCCCCCCCCGATAATTTATATTAAGCAGGATGCAGGTCCGTGGGGAGTTGTACTTTGGATGTGAGGGTGCTGAGGCACAGCGCATGGAAAGAAAACCTGATCATTTTAGCAAATTATAGAAGTTGACTGTTTATAATTTTCAATGCTTTCTCCCTCTCCCATACTTTTCCTCCTCTGTTTCTTCTTTTGTCTTCACATAATTTTTACATACACTCTGCTTCCTCCCCCACCATTTGAACAACTTGTATTTTTGAAGTAATTCTAAACCTCTGTGGACAAGAAAGGCACCCCTTTTAAAGTCACAGGATCACGGAAGCAATTAATTAAAAACAGCAGGCTCTTACCTGATGTCTTTAGGATGACTTTTAATTATGCTAAATGCCCTACTTTTCCTAATGAGGATGTTCTGTAAACTTGCACATGGTTTCCCACACTGCCCTTGCAGACAAATCCTGTGTCCAGCAGGACTGTTGCTGCCTGCCAGACCAAATCCTTTCTCTATGACAAAGCCTGCCATTGTGTCCCCCATGCAGCCCCACTGATCCTTCTCCCAAAAGGCCTTTTAGAACATGTGCATACTTATTTCTATTCGCTGATGTGCTGGACACAATAATAGCCAGAGAACCATGGTAACTTGCTTGGACTCAACATTGTCTAGTGTTCTCTGAAAGCCATATGTGGCAGCTGGACTCGTGTGTGTGTGTGTGTGTGTGTGTGTGTGTGAGAGAGAGAAAGAGAGAGAGAGAGAGAGAGAGAGAAAGAAAGAGAGAGGGGGGAGTGTGTGTGTGTGAGAGAGAGAGAAAGAGAGAGAAAGAGAGGGGGAGTGTGTGTGTGTGTGAGAGAGGGTGTGTGTGTGTGTGAGAGAGAGGGGGGGAGTGTGTGTGTGTGTGAGAGAGAGGGAGAGAGAGAGAAAGAGAGAGGGGGGAGTGTGTGTGTGTGAGAGAGAGAGAAAGAGAGAGAGAAAGAGAGGGGGGAGTGTGTGTGTGTGAGAGAAAGAGAGAGAGAGAAAGAGAGAGGGTGTGTGTGTGTGTGTGAGAGAGAGGGGGTGTGTGTGTGTGAGAGAGGGGGGGGAGTGTGTGTGTGTGTGTGAGGGGGGGAGTGTGTGTGTGTGTGGGGGGGAGTGTGTGTGTGTGTGTGTGAGGGGGGGGGAGTGTGTGTGTGTGTGTGTGTGTGTGTAGTTGCAGGAGGGCAATCTCTGCTGCTTTTGTTGGAGGGTGAGGAAGGAATAAAGAGCTTGAAGAAGTGACAAGGTGTCAGTGTCCTCCTGACTCAGCTGTTCGGAGGCCTAATCCCAGCCCACAACTGGATGTCCAAGGATTGAAGGAAAATGTTCCTCCTGGCTAATTTCCAACTGTTTCTAACTGTACTTGAGAAAGTTCCATGTGATTTTTTCATGTAGCACCTGCTCTTACAATCCCAAAGCAACTTTTTTCTTCTCCATTATACTGTACATCTGTTATTTTGCTGACATGGAAGCTAGCATAACAATTAGATTCATTACTTGCCCAATACATTGATTCCAGCTAAGCTTAAAGATCTCAGTGTATTCTTTGAATATTTATCCAATGAAATAAAAAAATTAAGAAATCTTGCCCAAAAAAGAACTTTTGGGGGTTAGACTGGTGACATGTGGTGATGAGATAAAATTTGAAAGCCTGAACGAGAGGCATCCAGGAATCCTTTTGACTTTCTCTTAAGCAAAACCAATTTTGGGAAGGCACTTAAATAGAAATCCTAAATTTTATGTCAGCAGAAAAGTTTCAACAAATGAAGACCTTGATGGGGTGACAGTTGTTTCCCCCTACCCCTGCCACATTTTCTCAATAATGAAAATAAAGAAATAGGTTCCTCTCTACAGCTGAATTTTCTTAGAATTATCAAAAACCTACTGTGCTTGCGCAGGGTGGGGATGAGTGAAGAAGAGAGGCAATGCGAACACCCCTCACATTTAAGCACACATGTTGGCTCAGCCCGAGATGCTGTCTTTGAAGCTGTGCTGTGTCTGGTCAAGTTTCACCAAACAGAACATCTTCTGAGAGAAAGAGAGCAATTAAACTGGTTAAAGGTGCTCTGGCCGGAGGCGCTAAGCCCCTAAAGGGATGCTGGTGGTGAAGATGAAGAAAGCTCTTCTCCCCAATGGGAAATTCACACTGACAGGATAAACTTACGTATACCCAAACATAACCAGTTTATATGGTGCAGACTCTAACTTAAAAATGATTTTTGTTTTAAAAGTTTGCTTCAAAGTTGGTTTAAAAAACACTGATGAAGCTTTTTTCTTTTTTTAAGATTTCAGTTATTGATTTTAGAGAGAGGAGAGAGAGAAGGGAGGGGAGGAGCAGGAAGCATGAACTTGTAGTAGTTGTAGTTGCCTCTCGTATGTGCCTTGACTCTGTAAGCCTGGGGATTCTAACCAGTGACCTTAGCCTTTCAGATTGACACTTTATCTACTGTGTCACCACAGGTCAGGCATGATGAAGCTGTTTTAATGTATAGAAATATTGTTTTGTTTTTGTTTTTGTTTTTTCTTTTCATTTTTCTGAAGCTTGGAAACAGGGAGAGACAGTCAGACAGACTCCCGCATGCGCCCGACCGGGATCCACCTGGCACGCCCACCAGGGGCGAAGCTCTGCCCACCAGGGGGCGATGCTCTGTCCATCCTGGGTGTCGCCATGTTGCGACTAGAGCCACTCTAGCGCCTGAGGCAGAGGCCACAGAGCCATCCCCAGCGCCCGGGCCATCTTTGCTCCAATGGAGCCTTGGCTGCGGGAGGGGAAGAGAGAGACAGAGAGGAAAGCGCGGCGGAGGGGTGGAGAAGCAAATGGGTGCTTCTCCTGTGTGCCCTGGCCGAGAATCCAACCCGGGTCCTCCGCACGCTAGGCCAACGCTCTACTGCTGAGCCAACCGGCCAGGGCTAGAAATATTGTTGGTGGCAGCAGGGCCAGCCTGGCTGGGACTGGCTGAGGGGAGGTGGCGGGCGCAGCTGTAGAGACTGGACCGCAGGTGCCACTGACTCCGGGCGAGGAAGCTTGGGACTTCTCACTACTGAGTTTATGTTACTTCTGCCTGAGGTGAAGGACCTCAAGCGGTAGTTGACACCCTAGCTTTGTGCCAGAAAGGGTGGATTTACATTATTTCCAAAGTGATGGAAAGTATTGGGTCGATCATGAAAAAAATCACAGAATGGCCTCCAGTAGAAAGGTATGGGACGGGTTGCAATACCCAGGAGATTGCGAAAAGCTGGTTGAGCTCAAGGCAGAGATCAAGGAATTGCATGAGTGAAACCAAGAACTGGACCAGCACAAGTGTGGGTGCAGCCGAGTTTCTGGAATGAGATAGGACGTGCAGAACAGCTGCTTGGGCTACGTGACTCCTGAGGACATCTGCAGATGCTGTGCTGGAGACACCTTCTCGGCCATCTGGGCCCCATCTGGCACCAGCCTGGAAGTACCCATCCCAGAGGCCTGCAATGGGCAGAAGGAGCACCAGATCTGTTTGAAAAGTGTGAGTGCCGTGTCAAGGTGCTGCTGGTTGAACAAGGAGGCCTGAAGCTCACCATCTGTGGCAGTGCCTGTGCCGCCATCTGAAGTTCTGCTGCAGAGCTCACCTGCTGTCGCCACTCCTCCACCTCTGCCCAGACTTGCTGTGGCCTCGCCTCAGGAGGCCTCGTACTCAACCAGTCCCCAGGTGACCACTACCACCCGCATCCCTGGCAGCACCAGAGCCCAAGGGATGGCCAGTCCAACAGCTAAGAGCACAGTGAGTGGTGGCCCAGGAACTGATAGTAAGGACAGTGGTGAGCTCAGCTCACTTCTGCTGGGCCCCACGCACCAGACACCCGGCCGCCACAGTCTTCTGCCCTGCTGGGCAGCAGCAGCAGCAGCGGTAATAGCAATTCTTTTGAACCCAACTCTTCTATGTCCTTTGAGCCCATCAAGATGGACCCACAGGCATTTTGGGGCTTCCTAAAAAAGCTGTCAGAAATCTCTGATCCCACACGAGAGTGCATGCACTTGGAGCTGCCAGAGGAGCTGATGTCCTCAGCAGTGTTTGCCCCCTTCTCCACCTTTCTCTGTGCCCCCACCGCCACCCCCAGACCACAATTACATCTACAACCCGGGATGAGAATGAAGGTGTCTGTTTTCTCTTTGATGTGCTTATTCTCAACCTCTCACTGACTGGGAGGTGGCCAGTGTGGCTGGGACACAGGCTGTCTAGCCTGAGGGCCACTTGGGGACTTCCCCTACCCCATCCCTTCACAGCTTGAAAGCCACAGACTTTGGCTTTTTCAGCCTTTGTCTCCATGCAATTCTGACCACAACTCCCACTCCTGCACCAAGACCTCATTGTGCTGGGAGAGTAGGAGAAAGGGTCCCTCCATGGTACAGCAAAAATATTTGCCTCTCCCTTTCTGGAGCTTTCCCCCACCTGTGCCCTCCTCATTTCCTCCCTGAGCCCAGGCTCCCCTGCCACCCAGAGTCACAGAATGAGGACCCACATCCACTCCATAGGGCAGCTTGTCTAACCTTCACTGCCAGCCCCTCCCCCTCCCAGGAGGGAATGTGGGCTGGAGCTGGGCATTGGCCAGCACCACTTCCGGCCTCCTTCACTTCTCCCTAACCCTTGACCAGACAGCTCCTCCTGGACCTCTCCAGCCCCCTTTCTGCCTGGCCCTTAGCCCTGACAGCATAAAGGTGGTGGTGGTGGGGTGCTAACAGGAAGAAAGAGAGGTCCCTAGCTAGGAATCTGGGCAGGTGAGTTTCTGAGGATTGGCACAGTCTCCAGCTGTCCTATAGCCCCTCCCTCATTTACTCATTTGCCTTCATTTAGAGTCATTTATAGAGATTCAGAAAGATTTTCAGTAACAAACAGATTCCTGTATACAGATTATTTCTATACTTTTTTCAGCAAAAAGAAATATCTATTGAATACCTTCATTGTAAGCCATGTGTAAAGCCAGCAGCCAGGGCCAGGGCCACTACTATCAAAGCAGCCTGGCAGCCCATGCAGGTTCGCATTGGATTCGGACAGTCGATAAATGTTGGGCAGATAAAATGTATTATGCTCACTTTGTTAAAGAGGCCGTTGCCCAGGTGATATTAATGTGTGTTGAGAATTGTTGTAGCCTGAGGCTTGGTTTTGAGATTAAGCCTTTCCCACCCTTTTTGATGTGGGGTGGTACAATCCAATCATGCCTCAGAGAAGTGACTTTGTATTAGGGACTTCCCTACTTTGTATATTGGATTAGAGGTTGTGAAGCTACAATATAAAATGAGGGCAGAACGAGAGTTGGCTCTTGGTTCCTGAGATAATCATTAGAAGAGAGAGCAGAGGAGAGCAGAGAAAGGCCACGTGGAGGAGGCCAGGAGAAGCAGCCAAGATGGCGGAATGTTGAGTGAGAAGCCAATTTGGGCAGAGTTTGTATCTGGGATAAGGAAAGGAGATGGGGAACAGAGGTGAATAAGTCTGGTGAGCTAGAAACATTTGATTCTAGGAAACTCGGATAAGTCAGTAGCTTTGTGAGCACTGAATGTGACTGGGTTTTGGAGCCCAGTGTGTATTTTTACTTGCCCGCCGGGTGCAAAGCTAGAATTAAAGACTATGGCCCACCAGTTTTTGGCTCCGCTGTTTCTTTGCCGACTGTCCGAATCCAATGCGAACCTGCATGGACCAGAAGGCTGCTGTGATAGTGGCTCTGGCCCTGCCTCCTGGCTTTACAATAAAGAAACAACAGAGCCAAAAACTGATGGGCTGTCATCTTTAATCCTAGCTTGCACCCGGCGGGCAAGTAAAAACACACACTGGGCTCCAAAACCCACTCACATTCAGTGCTCACAAAGCCACTGACTTATCCGAGTTTCCTAGAATCAAAGGTTTCTAGCTCACCAGCCTTATTCTCCTCAGTTCTCCATCTCCTTCCTTATCCCAGATACAAACTCTACACAAACTGACATCTCACTCAGCACTCCGCCATCTTGGCTGCTTCTCCTGGCCACATGGCCTCTTTCTGCTCTCTGCTCTGCTCCCTCTGCTCTCTCATGCTAATCATCCCAGGAACCAAGAGCGCAAGCTCCCGTTCTACCCCTATTTTATAGTGTAGAAATCCAAACCTTTAATCCAATATACAAAATAGGGAAGTCTCTAATACAAAGTCACTTCTCTGAGGCATGATTGGATTGTACTGCCCCACATCAAAAAGGGTGGGAAAGGCTTAATCCCAAAACCAAGCCCCAGGTTACAACGATCCCCAACACACATTAATATCACCTGGGTGACGGCCTCACGTGGGCAGCACCATCTTTAACAAAGTGAGCATAATACATTTTATCTGCCCAACACCATGTCTAGTGAGGCCCTAGAGATACAATAACGAACAAAACAAAATCTTCACTATCCTGAAGCTCAGTTCTAAAAGTGAGAAATGATAAAGAAACAAACAAGTAAATATATATATGTCAGAGGCTGAGAACATCTATTGAGAAAAATTAATTAGGTAAAGGGAATTGCATTTAATATAGGTGGTCAAAAAAGATACTAGATTTGAACAGAGGCTTGAAGGCAATGAAGAAAAACCAAGGCAAGATTTGGAGGAAGGCCATTATAAGCTACAGGAGTAGAAAGTGCAAAGGCCCGAGGCAGGAGTGTGTTTAGGGGTAAGAGGAACAGTTTAGAGACCAGTAAGGCTTGAGCAGAGACCAGGGGACAGCATTAGGGGATTGAGATCTGGGTATCTGGGGGATGGGAGTAGGATAGGCTGTTAAAGTCATCGTAAGAACTTTGGCTTTTATGTTGACTACAGTAAAGACATTGGATAGTGTTGGGCAAATAAGTTTGTAAAATGTGTTTTTTAGGTTTGCTTGCTTATATTCTGCATTGTCCTGGTCAGTGCCCTGTGTATGTAACCAGTGAAAAACTGTGTGCTTGCCTTCAGGGCTGCAGATTGCAAATTGCGGATTACCTTCCCGCTTGGGAGGGGCCATTGTATTGCTAATGTTTGCTGGAGAAAGGATCTTTTTTCCCAGCCTGGGTTTTGCAGGAAGAGAAGGAGTGCAGATGTGGAACTAGAGCTGAGGGGCTTTGGAAGCTCCGCTGAGGCTGGTGGGGCCTTTGATTCCAGGAAGAAACGGAGAAGACTTTCCAGGTGAGAATATGTCAGGGCCCTGTGAGCTCTGAATGAGAGGGAAGCAGTCTTCCTTGCCTGTTTGCTAATCCACTGGTAAGAGACGTTAATAAACTAAATGACCCACCATTTTTTTTGGCTCCACTGTTTCTTTACCATCTGCCGAATCCAATGAGAACCTGCATGGCCATGGGGCAGCCCCTGGCCTTACAGATAGTCTTGAGCAGAGGAGTGCCATGATCTAACTTCTGTTTATTTAGATGCTGGTGACTTGGGCCAATGTGACAGTGGCAAAGTAGAAGAATTAAGAAGAGTCTGGAATATTTTGCAGGAAGAGCAAACAATCTTTACCACTGAATTACAAGTAGAGAGTGAGAGAAGAAGAGTAAAAAATAACTTGAAGATTTTTTGGCTTAAGCACCAGGAAAGAGGAAAAGAAGGAAACAGCAGAAGCCAGAAACCAAAATTGGGTCACAGTCTCCAAAGTTGGTCTCCAAATTTCGTAGGCACTTAGTGAGATGTGGCAGTTTTTCCAAGTAGTTATTGACCATGGTTAGACTCCACGACGCAGCACCATTCATGCAACCAACCGCTGTGCCCTTGCACCCATGCTCGTGGAGTCCACAGTTCTAACAAAAGCTGAGAAGACCTTTCTATAAGGCTGTGCCTATAATAAAGGAGGGTAGATGCATTTTGAATTTTCAGTTATTTCACATACTATGGTGTCGATGATAATGGAGTTCTATGGAAAGTAAACTTGGAGAGTGATCTGATCATAGATTCCTAACTGGGCAGGTCATGGAGGGTAGTCATGCCCCAGGCATATAACTTCTTTACTTAAAGGCTTACTTCTGCCTTAAGCAACTTTTATCATTTCTCTGCACCTTGGTTAGCACACCCTTAAAATCTTCCCTTTCAGACCGTTCCATCTAAAGCATGCAAGATCCCATCTCTGTCTTGCTTTCTCTCACCTTCATGTAATTTTCCTTATGTTCCCTCCTTCATCTTAGTGCATAAAAGAAACTGCAAACTGTTATCTCAGTCTGTTGAGATCTTGCTGCCACAGATATACTTGTTTGGCTCAAATAAATATAAAAACTCTCTACAGGTTTTAACAATCTTACATTGACAGTGGGTTAATAGCCCATAAAGTTTTTTTTTTATTTATTTTTATTTTTTTTATTTTTTATTTTTTGTATTTTTCTGAAGCTGGAAACAGGGAGAGACAGTCAGACAGACTCCCGCATGTGCCCAACCGGGATCCACCCGGCACGCCCACCAGGGGCGACGCTCTGCCCACCAGGGGGCGATGCTCTGCCCCTCCGGGGCATTGCTCTGCCACCACCAGAGCCACTCTAGCACCTGGGGCAGAGGCCAAGGAGCCATCCCCAGCGCCCGGGCTATCTTTGCTCCAATGGAGCCTTGGCTGCAGGAGGGGAAGAGAGAGACAGAGAGGAAGGAGTGGCTGGGGGTGGAGAAGCAAATGGGCGCTTCTCCTATATGCCCTGGCTGGGAATCGAACCCGGGTCCTCCGCGCGCCAGGCCAACGCTCTACCGCTGAGCCAACCGGCCAGGGCCCCATAAAGTTTTATTTATGTAAATTTTATTGTCAAGTGGAGGTAGAGAGAGAGACATAAACAAATAAGCAAGTAAATATATGTCAGATGTTCCGTGGCTGCTGTGATCTGTGCTTAGCAAGCCCTCTACACTCTAGAATAAGAAAACATTTTTTTTTATTACTGAATCAACACCTAGACAAGTACTGTTTAATAGATATATAAAGCAAGGTACAAATATAAGCTACATGCATATTAAGAAGCAGAAAAAGGTGATATTAATTTTAATAATTTATTTTAGCCAATATATCTAAAACTTTATCATTTTAACATATAAAGATTATAATTTTATGTATTCCTTTTAATGCTAAATCTTCAAAATCCACTGTATATTTAACACTTAGAGTGTGTATCTTATACTTACTCAGGCAAGGGGTCAGTGGCCACATATGGCTAGTGGCTACCATTTTGGACGGCATAGATTTAGATAGTTCACAGATTTGGGGCCAATTCTTCCCAATTTAAGAAAGATAATTCAACTCTTTTTGAATCTGATAGGTTCTCTTCAGGTCACATGTATATAAAATATACATCTACAAAGTTTAGATTTATGATGTTTAGGTAGAACTGGATGTAGCACTGCCTGGTACCGTCAAAGCTGTTCCACTGATGATCACCAGAAAATAGCCAAATGGAAAAAATTCCTTTCCCTCTCCAACTTTTCCAGTCAGTGAAGGGCTTGTTTTGGGGTTAAGTTTGTGTGTGTGTGTGTGTGTGTATGTGTGTGTGTGTGTATGCATGCTCACTTGCATGTTTGTTTATGTGTCTCTATTCTGTGAAAGTTGGGTGGCCTTGTTGTTTATGAAAGTCACAATGCCATTGAAGTATTGGTAAAATTCCTTGCCTCAAGACATACTAGAGTAGGGCTTCCTGACTACCATCCCTGCGTGGAGAAATCAGGGTAATTATCTACAATAAATAAAAGCTAGCATACATTCCTGTAACATATGGGAATGCATTCCTTATGAAAGAGAATGGTCTTGGAGCTAATTACAATCATTAGCTATAAAAAATTATTTGTGGCCAAAACCAAAAATTTTTTAATGCAATGGAATTGTTAGCCTTAAAAAATAAACAAACTGGTAATTATTAGTTTGAAAGGGAAATGCTAAAATACAGGATCCAGGAAAGTGAGTGGAGAGGAAAAACCCAGATGTGAAAAGATACTCAGAGAGGGAAGCGAGAGGACACGAGAGCAAACTGACTGTGCTTCTCGCTCTGGCCCAAGATCAACCCTACCTCCCACATGCAGGGGAGCTGCTGCTGTTTCCTGGGTCCTGCCTCTCACCTCCCAGCAAAGGCACAGTGGGCAAGAGGATCAGAGTTTTGGGCAAGATTTTTGCTCGTATATTCCACCAACTAGAAAGCCACTTAGTTCTGGACATCTTTTTAAAACAAATATATCATTGTGAAGCTTATCAGTTTCTGTAATCATCAGGTAACCAAACTGCTCAGGTAGGAGCAAGGGGAACAAAGCATTAGGGGCCTTTCCTCCACCAATTAACCATCTCAATTAACCGCCAAGTAGTCATTTATATCTGTTTTACAAAGTTTATAATTGCACAGATGATAAATCAATACATGTTCATTGTAAAAGAAATTATCTCTGAATCCAATTTACAGAGGAGATTCAGGGAGGTTGAGGGATTTGACACCTAGCAGAGATTAGATTTGAAACTAAGCTTTACTTCTTTGTCATAACCTCCTGAAGGTATAGGTAAGCTATGGCTATTTTACTGTAGAGTAAAAGAAGGGTGTGGAATCAGAGCTCCTTCTGTGAAAAGTGGACAATATGAACAAGGCAAAGGGCCATGGAGGGATGGAAACACCATTGTCATTTAAGGCAAATGTTCCTGCTCTGGGTCTCTTTGCATGTATGTCTCAGTGACAGTCCTTG
Source organism: Saccopteryx bilineata (assembly GCF_036850765.1). Lineage (NCBI taxonomy): Eukaryota > Metazoa > Chordata > Mammalia > Chiroptera > Emballonuridae > Saccopteryx > Saccopteryx bilineata. The sequence goes on along the minus strand of NC_089501.1, from coordinate 10,516,054 downwards.
ATTGTCTTGTGGATTCAAAGAGATAATAGAAAGGACCTTTTTATTTATTTATTTATTTTAATTTTTATTTATTTATTTCTTTTAATATTTATGTATTTATTTTTTTAGAGACAGAGTGAGAGTCAGAGAGAGGGATATATAGGGACAGACAGACAGGAACAGAGAGAGATGAGAAGCATCAATCATCAGTTTTTTGTTGCAACACCTTAGTTGTTCATTGATTGCTTTCTCATATGTGCCTTGACCATGGGCCTTCAGCAGACCAAGTAACCCCTTGCTTGAGCCAGTGATCTTGGGTGCAAGCTGGTGAGCTTTGCTCACACCAGATGAGCCTGGGCTCAAACTGGCGATCTCGGGGTCTCGAACCTGGATCTTCCGCATCCCAGTCCGATGCTCTATCCACAGTGCCACCGCCTGGTCAGGCAGAAAGGACCTTTTTAAATGATAAAGTGGGATCTGTTAATACCGCTAATAACAATGTATATAGTGTTTGACATTTATAAGAGTGAAGAGCAAAAGTGAAGGCTTTGGACAGCTATCAAACAGTGAGTAACTGTTACCTCAAGGTGCAAGGAAAAACACCCCAAAATGTCAACAAGGAAGTTGAGAGTTGCTAAAGATATATATCCCATACTTATACTGGTAGTAAAGCCAGTGGCTAGGGCTACCATCACAGCCGCCTGGCCCATGCAGGTTTGCATTGGATTCAGACAGTTGGTAAAGAAACAACGGAGCCAAAAACTGATGGGCCATCATCTTTAATCCTAGTTTGCACCTGGTGGGCAAGTAAAAACACACACTGGGCTCCAAAACCCATTCATATTCAGTGCTCACAAAGCTATCTAACTTATCTGAGTTTTCTAGAATCAAAGGTTTCTAGCTCACCAGATTTTATTCACCTCCGTTCCCCATCTCCTTCCTTCTCCCTGCACAAACTCTGCACAAACTGGCTTCTCACTCAACACTCCGCCATCTTGGCTGCTTCTCCTGGCCTCCTCCACGTGACCTTTCTCTGCTCTCCTCTCTAACACTAATCTCCGGAACTAAGAGAGCAAGCTCCCATTCTGCCCCCATTTTAAAGTGTAGAAATCAAAACTTTTAATCCAATATACAAAATAGGGAAGTGTCTAATATCATACAAAGTCACTTATCTGGGGCATGATGGGATTGTACCACCCCACATCAAAAAGGGTGGGAAAGGCTTAGTTCTAAAACCAAGCCTCAGGCTACAAGGATCCTGCCTGCCCACAGCCCGCCCCCAACACACATTAATATCACCTGGGCGACGGGCAGCGCCATCTTTAACATATTGAGCATAATATACTTTATCTGCCCAAAAAATACTTACCTGTGTTGTCTTGGTCTTGCTCTCTTAGCCTTCAGTTAGTTCAAATTTTCATTGAGTGCTTCTCTACTCAGATACTAAGTTCGCACTGTTGGTATCAAAATGGTCAGTGATCCCTGTTTGGGAATTAGGGAGCCAGTCATCTGGTCAGCAGGGGCATTTGTGTCACTGAAAGGCTTGTTTGGGAAGCAGTATGTGGGCCCCAGTGAAACAGATACCATAAAACTTAAATCTCTGGCCACCCCATAAAAGTGAGTATGTGCAAAGCATTCACATCAGAAAACCCAGTTAGCTTTGGAATAGAAACAGGTGATCTCTTTTAAAACCAAACAATACAACGCAGACTGTGTAAATAGCTTCCAAAAGAGCACAGTGGGGGAGAAATTATTTATCTTTGTTTCACTTAAAAGGTTTTAACAAAGGGTTTCTTTGATATGGAACTGGCTCAATGCTCTTAAACATATGTTCAGATGACGAACCACTTGACTGAGAGCCAGATGGAAACAGCCCAGGATGCGTTCGGAGTCACTGCTAAAAGATCATCCATCAGCCAAGGAGATAAAGGATTTTTGAGAAGACAGTTTAAGCCATGGAAGAAATGGCAAGGCAAAAATTGTGCCAAAATAAAACTTGTGAAGTTTCAGTAATTTTCTTCATTGAAAAGCTATTTTCAAATTGGATATCTAGGATGTGAGAATACATTTATGGCAAGCTGGAAGAATTTTGAAAAAAATCATAATGTATGTAATTATAGTTTCCTCTACTTTTAAATATACAGCCCCTCTATAAAATTCTTCTTGTATATTATAACCTCTCACATTTTGCAGCGGCTATTTTTGATCCATGAAATTTGAATTAGTCCCTCCAGCTTTAAGCTGCTCTCCTGTTTCTGGCCCTGTGTCACTCCTTCATTTTTGAAAAAATATATCAGAACTCAAAACCCTGCAGCTGGATCGGGAGAGTCCACGTGGTCAAGTAGAGAGCCAGGCAAAATGAAAGTAGGAAGAACTCTGGTCTTATACCAGCTTTACTACTATTTTGAAAACTTACTTATGTTTCTTTTCCTCTTAATTAAAATAAGAGTATGGGATTTTATAATTTCTATTGATCTGACATTGTTTCCAAATTCTATTCTGTTTCAGATGCTATTTTTAGATAACTGAATTGCTCAATATTTATATGTATGCATGGAACCCTCTCTTTCCTAACAGGTTCCCGGGTAATCCAAAGAGTAATGAACAAAGGGTAACAGAGGTGGAGTTTTAGGGTTCCTTTTCGTTTCTTTCTTTGGCATTTTGCCTGATTTCTTAACTTCACTCTGATTTATTTGAAACCATGTGTATCATTCTTGCTGCCATGGAGCACTTAGAAATCCTGTCATTATTCCACTGAAAAGAAAAATAATCAAGCCTCTGTACGTGTAAAGCCAGTATCCACAGTCACCATCACAGCCGCCTGGCCCATGCAGATTTGCGTTAGATTTGGACAGACGGTAATGAAACAATGGAGCCAAGAACTGGTGGGCCATTAGCTTTAATCCTAGCTTGCACCAGGCGGGCAAGTAAAAACACACACTGGGCTCCAAAACCCACTCATTTGATGCTCACAAAGCTACTGACTTATCCAAGTTTCCTAGAATCAAAGGTTGCTAGCTCACCAGACTTATTCACCTCTGTTCCCCATCTCCTTCCTTTTCCCTGCACAAACTCCGCACAAACTGGCTTCTCACTCAGCACTCCACCATTTTGGCTGCTTCTCCTGGCCTCCTCCACGTGCTCTTTCTCTGCTCTCCTCTCTAATGCTAATCTCAGGAACCGAGAAAGAGCAAGCTCCCGGTCTGCCCCCATTTTATAGTGTAGAAATCCAAACCTTTTTTTTTTTCTTTTATTTATTTATTTATTTTTAATGGGGTGACATCAGTAAATCAAGATACATATATTCAAAGATAACATGTCCAGGTTATCTTGTCGTTCAATTATGTTGCATACCCATCACCCAAAGTCAGATTGTCCTTTGTCACCCTCTATCTAGTTCTCTTTGTGCCCCTCCCCCTCCCCCTTCCCTCTCCCTCTCCCCCCTCCCCCCGTAACCACCACACTCTTATCAATGTCTCTTGGTCTCACTTTTATGTCCCATCTACGTATGGAATAATGCGGTTCCTGGTTTTTTCTGATTTACTTATTTCACTCCGTATAATGTTGTCAAGATCCCACCATTTTGCTATAAATGATCCGATGTCATCATTTCTTATGGCTGAGTAGTATTCCATAGTGTACATGTGCCACATCTTCTTTATCTAGTCATCTATTGACGGGCTTTTTGGTTGTTTCCATGTCCTGGCCACTGTGAACAATGCTGCAATAAACATGGGGCTGCATGTGTTTTTACGAGTCAATGTTTCTGAGTTTTTGGGGTATATACCCAGTAGAGGGATTGCTGGGTCATAAGGTAGTTCTATTTTCAGTTTTTTGAGGAACCACCATACTTTCTTCCATAATGGTTGTACTACTTTACATTCCCACCAACAGTGGATGAGGGTTCCTTTTTCTCCACAACCTCTCCAACATTTGCTATTACCTGTCTTGTTAATAATAGTTAATCTAACAGGTGTGAGGTGGTATCTCATTGCAGTTTTGATTTGCATTTCTCTAATAACTAAAGAAGATGAACATCTTTTCATATATCTGTTGGCCATTTGTATTTCTTCCTGGGAGAAGTGTCTGTTCATATCCTCTTCCCATTTTTTATTGGGAAATCCAAACCTTTAATCCAATATACAAAATAGGAAAGTCTCTAATACAAAGTCACTTATCTGAGGCATGATGGGATTGTACCACCCCACATCAAAAAGGGTGGGAAAGGCTTAGTCCTAAAACCAAGCCCCAGGCTACAAGGATCCTGCCTGCCCACAGCCCGCCCCCAACACACATTAATATCACCTGGGCTATGGGCTTCCATGTGGGCAGCGCTATCTTTAACAAAGTGAGCATAATATATTTTATCTGCCCAACAGTATGTCTTCTATATCTTCTCTGATGAGACTAGCAAATTTGACCCCGTTTTGCAAACTGATTGCAGTGCTCTTCAAGGCTGCAAGCTTTTGTCTGCGTGGTACCTGTCCTGGGGATTCTCATCGGGTAAAACCAATCTCAAATATCACTTCCCCTGCAAAGCCCCTGGAGAACTTCCACTTTTGCATTCATCACATTGCACTGTAATTGTTTGTTTACACATCTGTTTCCTCAACTAGAGGCAGAGCTCACTGAGGTCGGAAATCTTGTCTTGTTCAACTTTGCAGCTTCCTGTTGGCTGCAGAGAAGTCCAGAGCCAGAAAAGTGGCCCACCCTAAGCAAGTATGTGACCCTTCAGGGAAGTTTTCCTGCCTCTGTACTCCGCCTTTTTCTCCTCCCTTGGCCTTATCTATGTTATAGACATCCTGTTATCTGGCAGCAGGGTTTGTATCTCTGTAAGTCATCTGAAAGAATGTTTTAAACAACTAGGAGGTTTAATAAGGGAAATGTTCATCTATGTATCCCTAGGGCTTTAAACAGCACTGGTACCTGAAAGGTATGTTTAATAAGTAACATAATAATAGCAATATGTGAATGTTACTGTGACCTAGACATTGTCTCATGCAGTTTATTTGTATTAATTCATTTAATTTTCCCAACCAAGGAGCAGAAACTATTACCTTTGTTGCATATATAAGAAAGCTGAGGCTTAGGAAGTTTAAGTAACAAGAATAGGTTACAGGTTTGAAAGTGGCAGTCAGTATTCAAACAAAGGTGATAGGACAGGAAGATGTTATTTATTTCTGTGTTAAATCATCTGCAAGATATCATAAATAAAAGTTATGCCTGTTAATACCTAACGACTATGGATTAGGTATAACTTTTGTTTCACATATAACTTGATCTGTGGTAACTTTTTCCTTTTAATTTACAAATACATACATTTGTGTGTGTATATTTGATGTTTTTTCATTCACTTTATTATTTTTATTAAATTTATTGGGGTTATATTGGTCAATAAAATTATACAGGTTTCAAGTGTACAATTCTGCAATACATCATCTCTATACTGCCTTGTGTGTTCACCATCCAAAGTCTAGTTTCCTTCCATCACTATTTATCCTGTTTACCCTCTTCCATCTGCCTCCATACCCCCTTCTTCTGGTAATCCCCATACTGTTGTTTGTGTCCAGGAGTTGTTTTTTTCCTTAATCTCCTCACTTTTTTCACCCAGCACCCCAGCTCCCTTCCCTCTGACAGCCATCAATCTGTTCTCTGTATCTAGTAGTCTGTTTCTATCTTGTCGTTAATTTATTTTGTTCATCATATTCCACATGTAAGTGAAGTCATGTAGTATTTGTCTTTCTCTGACTGGCTTATTTCACTTAGCATAATACTCTCTAGGTCTATCCATGCTGTCACAAAAGGTATGACATCCCTTTTTTCATGGCTGAGTAGTATTCCACTGTGTAAATGTACCACAGCTTTTCATCCACTTAGCTACTGATGGACACTTGGGCCGCTTCCAAATCTTGACTACTATAAAAGATGCTGCAATGAACATAGGGGTGCAAATATTCTTTCAAGTCAGTATTTTATAAAAGTTTCTTTGGGGAAATGTTATCTAAGGACTGCTAAACTACTCATATCTCTTGGACTATTAACAACAGGACACACAAAACTCAGCAGCATGTGAGTCTGCCTTTTCTGATCTATGTGCCTGAAGCAGCATTTAAAACCCCAGATGATGCAAAAAAGTGTGGAATTGGCAGCAAACCCCCTAATCATCATTTTAACCTGGGCTGTGCAACATAAAAGATGTTTTTTCAATGATTTCTTAACTGACTCAGTGTTCTCAAGGATCCTAAGTTCCAGGTCCCTGGGCAAAGTGGGCCTTGCTGAGGAGGAAAGGCAAGAAGAAGAACGTTTCCTTCCCCTTTCTTGCCCTTTGGGTCATTTCCTTAATTAGTTCTTCCTTTTCACAGCCTCATCGTCATTTCTTCCATTTCTAAATCTCCACTACTGTTTCAAGTCAATGCCTCTAGACTCACTCTTCACTTCAGTTTCTTCCTCTGTAAAGTGGGGCTAACTACATTAAATAGAAACAGTGAGGCACAGGATACAATGGGAGCTGTGCAGGGGTTGGGTGGTGCCTAAGGAAGACAGGATGAGATAGAGACATGAGTGGGGAGCACAAAAGGTGAAAATGAGTAAACCAGGTGATGGGTGGAGAGAGGTGGGATATTTCTAGTAGGGCTCCTAAGCTAATTCATTCCAAAGCCCATGCACTTTCTCAAGCAGCAAATAGAGAGCATGGTTCCTGTTCTGACATAAGTGGAGGCAGCCAAGGGAATTGCTGGGGGGAATCTGGGGGAAAGAAAAGCTGGTCATAATCCCCATTCTTAGCTCTCCACCGAACTGTCACTTCCATGCATAGCCATTCTGAATGTGTCACTAGTATAATGCTATCATTATATTCAACAAGGTTGAATCATTTATTGGACATTTTTCTGTGATAATCATTGATTCTAATATGTACATTTGTATATGTAATATTGTACTCAGGAGAGGGATGACTGGCCTCACCACCCCACTTAAAAAATCAGAATGGCCCTGAGTCACTGTTAGGTGAGGTAATGTTGGCTAATTTGTCACTATGCTGATGAAACTTTCTCTGCAGTAAAATTGTAGTTGTATACCTGGGAGGGACCTTGAGAGTCATAGAATTCCTTTCTTGGCTTCTTATCCATCCCAGGCAAATGAAAAGATTAAATCCCAGGCAATGATTTGAGGACTTGAATAACATAATGAGGTCTCTCCTTTCTAGCTGTACCTGCCATTAGTTGACCCAGTTGACTGTAGAAGAACTTCCTAACTTTTAAAACACTAAAGTGGTGCTTTCTGTGTGCAAAAAATTAACCCTTTGAATAGTGAGTTTTTTTATGCTCACTGAGCCCTGGGAGTGAGTTTTTTTTTTTTTTTTTTTAACAGAGGCAGAGATAGACAGGGACAGACAGACAGGAATGAAGAGAGATGAGAAGCATCAATCATCAGTTTCTCATTGCGCGCTGTGACTTCTTAGTTGTTCATTGATTACTTTCTCACATGTGCCTTGACCGTGGGCCTTCAGCAGACAGAGTAACCCCCTGCTGGAGCCAGCGACCTTGGGTCCAAGCTGGTGAGTTCTTTGCTCAAGCCAGATGAGCCCGCACTCAAGCTGGCGACCTTGGGGTCTCGAACCTGGGTCCTTCTGCATCCCAGTTCGATGCTCTATCCACTGCGCCACCACCTGGTCAGGTGGGAGTGAGTTTTTTTAAAATAAAATTAGTTCCAGTTTCAGTTTTATTAACTTAAAATCATGTTGTTTGATAACCAATTTATGGAAACAAGAAGAACATGCATTTGCCTTTTTTAAATGTTGCCTTATACATTTTTAAAATAAAAATTTTTGTTATCTCATGTAATTCTCACGTACCTCCCATCTATAAATAAAGAAGTGTTGTTATCAGCAGAATCTCAAATATGTACTCACATGTGATATTCTTAGGACAATTTATAGGTATTTTTATTTATTCTTTTCATTTAAAAAATTTCAAACTGTGGTTATATGGCCAATATCCACTGCCACCATCACAGCCGCCTGGCCCATGCAGGTTTGCATTAGATTCGGACAGATGGTAATGAAACAACAGAATGAAACAACAATGAACCAGTGGGCCATTATCTTTAATCCTAGCTTGCACCCGGCAGGCAAGTAAAAACACACACTGGGCTCCAAAACCCACTCATTCAGCGCTCACAAAGCTTCTGACTTATCCGAGTTTCCTAGAACCAAAGGTTTCTAGCTCACCAGCATCATTCTCCTTCGTTCCCCATCTCCTCCTCTCTACACAAACTCTGCACTAAATGGCTTCTCCTTCAGCACTCTGCCATCTTGGCTGCCTCTCCTCTCCTCCACGTGGCCTTACTCTGCTCTCCAACCTGCTCTCTGCTCTAATGCTAATCTCAGGAACCGAGAGAGAGCAAGCTCCCGATCTGCCCCACTTTATAGTGTAGAAATCCAAACCTTTTTTTTTTTTTTTTTTTGCATTTTTCCGAAGCTGGAAACGGGGAGGCAGTCAGACAGACTCCCGCATGCGCCCAACCGGGATCCACCCGGCATGCCCACCAGGGGGTGATGCTCTGCCCCTCTGGGGCATTGCTCTGTTGCATCTAGAGCCATTCTAGTACCTGAGGCAGAAACCACAGAGCCATCCTCAGCGCCCGGGCCATCTTTGCTCCAATGGAGCCTCGGCTGTGGGAGGGGAAGAGAGAGACAGAGAGGAAGGAAAGGGGGAGGGGTGGAGAAGCAGATGGGTGCTTCTTCTGTGTGCCCTGGCCGGGAATCGAACCTGAGACTCCTGCACGCCAGGCTGACGCTCTACCACTGAGCCAACCGGCTAGGGCGAAATCCAAACCTTTAATCTAATATACAAAAAGGGAAGTCTCTAATACAAAGTCACTTATCTGAGGCATGATAGGATTTCTCATGAGAGTGAAGCACCCCACATCAAAAAGGGTGGGAAAGGCTTAGTCCTAAAACCAAGCCCCAGGATGCAAGAATCCTTCCTGCCCACAGCCCGCCTCTAATACACATTAATATAATCACACCTATCCCAAGCAATCACCTGAGCATGGGCTTCCATGTGGGCAGCGCTATCTTTAATAAAGTGAGCATAATATATTTTATCTGCCCAACAGTGGTGTTCCTCAAAACATGGATGCAGGCAAAGTAGTTTGTTACATTCAATGCACATCACCCTTGTGTCTCCTCGTTTCTGTAGTATGCTGACATACGAAGCATTTTCATTGTGGCTTATCCTTTGAGGCTGTTGCAGGCACTGGCTTTGGGAAGTGATACCCTGAAAAATGAAGGGTGTCTCCTACTGACAATGGTCGCCCTCCTCTGAGTGATTTCTTCTCTTTCACAAACTCCTCCAAAAGCTGATCAATGTAGCTATGGTCTTCTTCCAGTCTTCATCTGATATACAATGTATGAGTTTAAGACAGCAATGTCAATTTCACAAAAAAAAGTTTTATATATCATTTCATGGTTTTTCTTATGTTTCCTGTGAAACTTATTTGCATATCAGCCTTGTCTATTAAACCCATACAGTATTCTCATTATATCTAACCACACTTAGTGGCTTGGTAATGCTTTGCCCAGTAGTGTAATCACTTTTGCCAGTTTCAATCATCAAGTCCTCATGAATTGTAGTTAGCATGTTGACCTCTCTTTTGTTATGCCATCTTTGAGCTAACATGATTACAGTATGTCTTGAGACACATTTGCCATTTTTTATATTCTCTAGCTCAAAGTTTAAAGATGTACATTGCTGGTCAAATAAGTTTGTAAATATGATATATAGGTTTGCTCACTTACAGTTTGCATTGGGTGTGAGGGACAGGCTGTAAGCAGGCAGGTTTGTTATACCCTAAATCTTAGTTTTAGGACTAAGCCTTTCCCACCCTAAGAGACTTTGTATCAGAGACTTCCTTGTTTGTATATTGGATTAAAGGTTTTGATTTCTACACTATAAAGTGGGGCAGACCGGGAGCTTGCTCTCTCTTGGTTCCTGAGATTAGCATTAGAGAGAAGAGCAGAGAAAGGCCACGTGGAAGAGAGGAGAAGCAGCCAAGATGGCGGAGTGCTGAAGGAGAAGCCAGTTTATGCAGAGCTTGTGAAGAGAGAAAGAGATGGGGAACAGAGGTGAATAAGGCTGGTGAGGTAGATACCTTTGATCCTAGGAAACTTGGATAAGTCAGTGGCTTTGGGAGCCCTGAATGGAAAGGGAAGTGATTTTCCACTGTGTGTATTTCTTGCCCACTGGGTGCAAGCTAGGATTAAAGATAATGGCCCACCAGTTCTTGGCTCCATTGTTTCATTACCGTCTGTTCAAATCAAATTCGAACCTGCATGGGCCAGGTGGCTGTGATGGTGGCTATGGCTACTGGCTTTACATACACGTACAATCATACTCTGGATGGTCAGGAGGCATGAGGATATACATGAACATTTGTACTACTCAAAGGGTTAAAAAAATCTTTTAATCTCTTATCACCACTTTGTAAAGAGGAAAGGACATAGACACAATGCTTTACAAATGGATTTTTTGTTCTTCCAGTGAGAAGAATTTTCTAAATAATCATCTTCAGGTCAATCAGGCTGAGTCTGAAGACAAGACCAATGACATCATTCATCTCAGCAACCACTAGCATGGAGGATTGTCACTCTAAGAGAAAGGCAGATCATGACAGCCTCAGGCACAGACAGTTTACTGTGGTTACACTTGAGATGGATGGAAAAGCCCATTTGACCAAAATTACCTTGGCAATATATAGCTCCCAGAGATTCATTTGTTCTAGTTAATGATCTAAACTTTTAAAACAGAACCATCTCTGGCAACGTTAAGTCACTGTAGCTCTACCAATTCCTCACATTTTAATGTGACTTTGTTGAATGTAGATAATGAGATCAACTTGAGGCAGGAAGTGGCAAGCAGGAGCGGGCAGTTGAAGTAAAGGCTCTGTCCTCCCCAAGAGCATCCCAATGAAGAGCTTTATTATTTCAGGGGAGAGAAAGGAAGATTTAGGGGAAAGGAGACTGGAGAACAATAATGACAAAACTGAGTTATTTTACTATGTTCTATAGATAAAGGTAGAATTGCTGAGCTAGACAGGAAGAGACACCTTAAAATTGTATATTTATTTTAGTTTCTCCTCCTTGTCTTCTGTTACCTTTTTCCTCCTCTTTCTTCTTCTCCTTTTCTTCTGCCTCTACTTCCTCCTCCTTCTTCTTCAACATAAGTCAGCATTTTCTAAGGAAAACCCCCGAGTTCCAAATGACCAAAACTTTGCTTTGATTGAAAATCTGTGTAAAGAAAGTTAGTTATGAGCTGTAACTCCTGATGGGCCTCTTTCATGCAAAACAGATTTGAAAAATTTCCCTATTTTGAATAGTGATAAAAAAAACACAGCTTTATTAAGATATAATTCACATACTATACAATACATCCACTTAAAGTGTTTTAAAAAAACAAAATTTGAAGTTCTAATTGTATTTCCTAATCAATTCATGAATTTGACAACATCTCATCCAGCAACTAGAAGGATGCTCAGGGGCATTGTACAAAATGAAATGCTTTTGTAGGAAGAAGGGCAGGGCCAGGGAACTATTAACAAAAGAAAAGAAAAAATTATTCTTGAGCATTCTTTCTTTGGGAAAAGGGCTTTTATTATGCAGATTGCCTCTTCTTTTTATGGGGGATAAAGACGGCCCCTGAGACAGATTATCTTGGTGCTTGACTGGAAGATTCTAGACTGATTAAAATTACATTTCTGGGAAATATGGAAACTGCAATTAGATCAGGTCTTAAATCTAGGTTGGTTTTCATGGGCTTTTGGCATAACTGACATCATTTTGGGCTTGTAGTTTTTTTCTTTAACAAAAGTATATTTGGTTTTTGGCATATTACATTATTAATTTTTAAAAATTGTGATAAGATATATATAATGAAATTTGTCATTTAAATCACTTTAATTGTGCATTGAATATAGCTTAAAATTATTTTTATAGGGGAACTCTATGGCTTATGTTTTCTCATAAATATAAATCTGAAAAGAAAATAAATATATTGGAATATAAAAGATCAATTGAAAAGACCAGCTGAAATGGATGCTTCTGTAAATGAGCAGCAAATCATTAACTGATCTGAAGAGACTCCACCAGCAGCCAGGTGTCTTGTGGCTCCCAGGGGCCTTATAGATCCCAGTCTCCCTCAGCACCATCTTCCTAAAATGCTACTCCAGGGTCATTACCTGTTGAGCAGATAAAATATATTACGCTCACTTGTTAAAGGTGGCACTGGCCACGTGGGAGCCTGTCACCCAGGTGATGATATTAGTTGCCCTTATGCTTGGAATGGGTACAATTATATTAATATGTGTTGGGGGCGGGCTGTGGGCAGGCAGGATCTTTGTAGCCTGGGGCTTGGTTTTAGGACTAAGCCTTTCCCACCCTTTTTGATGTGGGGTAGACTTTGTATCACAGACTTCCCTATTTTGTATATTAGATTAAAGGTTTTGATTTCTATACTATAAAATGGGGGCTGACCGGGAGCTTACTCTCTTAGTTCCTGAGATTAGTATTAGAGAGGAGAGCAGGGGAAGACCATGTGGAGGAGGCCAGGAGAAGCAGCCAAGATGGTGGAGTGCTGAAGGAAAAGCCAGTTTGTGCAGAGTTTGTGCAGGGAGAAGGAAGGAGATGGGGAACAGAGGTGAATAAGTCTGGTGAGCTAGCAACCTTTGATTCTAGGAAACTCAGATAAGTCAGTAGCTTTGTGAGCACTGAATGAGTGGGTTTTGGAGCCCAGTGTGTGTTTTACTTGCCCGCCAGGTGCAAGCTAGGATTGAAAATGATGGCCCACCAGTTTTTGGCTCCGTTGTTTCATTACCATCTGTACAAATCCAATGCAAACCTGCATGGGCCAGGCTGCTGTGATGGTGGCCCTGGCTACTGGCTTGACATTTCCACAAAGAGATAAAAAATTCAGAAGGTAAGGATTGCTTTGGCCAGATGGTTCTGTTGGTTAGATCATCATCCCGATATGTCAGGGTTGTTGGTTTGATCCCCAGTCAGGGCACATACAAGAAACAACCAATGAATGCATAGATAAGTAGAACAACAAATTGATGTTTCACTCTCTCTCTCCCTTCCTCTCTAAGATCAATCAATAAATAATAAATAAAAAGTTTAGGAAAATAGTGTTTCCTCATAGGCAGGTTACCTAGCAAAGTTCTGGATATTGAGGAAACACTAAAGATAGATAATAAACAAAATGGAACCAGTTTGACCAAGCTGCTAAAATTATCAGCATTTTGAAAGTGGAGGAATGAAGAAAACCTTTATTTATTTTCCAACTAGCCTGGGAACTTAAACTTTTTTGAACTTTGCAGTCCTGCAGTAATGCCTAAATATACACATGGACCTCTAGATATGCCTCTGTCCTTGAAGGATGCATATACCTAGACCCTCTGACATCCATTATTCCTCACCAGACATAACCAGACATCTAGCACCTTCTTCTAAACAACCTGACATCCATTATTCTGACTGATAATCATCCTCTAGACAAATCCTAGGGCTAAGAATGCAGGACTAATTATTATTATTATTATTATTATTTTTTTAAAATTTTTTATTTATTCATTTTAGAGAGGAGAGGGAGAGAGAGAGAGAGAGAGAGAAGGGGGGAGGAGCTGGAAGCATCAACTCCCATATGTGCCTTGACCAGGCAAGCCCAGGGTTTCGAACCGGCAACCTCAGCATTTCCAGGTCGACACTTTATCCACTGCGCCACCACAGGTCAAGCCTATTATTATTATTTTTGTTGTTGTTGTTTTAATTTTTTTTAGTGAGAGAGAGGGACAGACAGGAACAGACAAGCTGGAAGGGAGAGAGATGAGAAGCATTGATTCTTTTTTTTTTTTTTTTAACAGAGACAGAGAGAGAGTCAGAGAGAGGGATAGATAGGAACAGACAGACAGAAACGGAGAGAGATGAGAAGCATCAATCATCAGTTTTTTGTTGCGACACCTTAGTTGTTCATTGATTGCTTTCTCATATGTGCCTTGACCACGGGCCTTCAGCAGACCGAGTAGCACCTTGCTGGAGCCAGCGACGTTGGGTCCAAGCTGGTGAGCTTTTGCTCAAACCAGATGAGCCCGCATTCAAGCTGGCAACCTCGGGGTCTTGAACCTGGGTCCTTCCGCATCCCAGTCTGATGCTCTATCTACTGCGCCACCGCCTGGTCATGCAGGACTGATTATTATTATTGTTTTTTGTATTTTTCTGAAGTTGGAAATGGGGAGGCAGTCAGACAGACTCCCGCATGTGCCCGACCAGGATCCACCTGGCATGCCCACCAGGGGGCGATGCTCTGCTCATCTGGGGTGTCGCTTTGTTGCAACCAGATCCATTCTAGCACCTGAGGCAGAGGCCACAGAGCCATCTTCAACACCCAGGCCAACTTTGCTCCAATGGAGCCTTGGCTGCAGGAGGGGAAGAGAGAGACAGAGAGGAAGGAGAGGGGGAGAGGTGGAGAAGCAGATGGGTGCTTCTCCTGTGTGCCCTGTCCGGGAATCAAACCCAGGACTCCTGCATGCCTGGCCGACACTCTACCACTGAGCCAACCGGCCAGGGCTGGGACTGATTATTTTTAAGAATGAACTTTTTACTGTAAGAACTCTTAACTTTTCTTTATTCTTTGTAACACTTTTTAGCCTAGATGTGTTCCCAGTTTGCAAACTCCAAGACTCTTGAATAAATCTTCATTATTTATTTATTTATTTATTTTCATTTTTCTGAAGCTGGAAACAGGGAGAGACAGTCAGACAGACTCCCGCATGCGCCCGAACCGGGATCCACCCGGCACGCCCACCAGGGGCGATGCTCTGCCCATCCTGGGCATCGCCATGTTGCGACCAGAGCTACTCTAGCACCTGAGGCAGAGGCCACAGAGCCATCCCCAGTGCCCGGGCCATCTTTGCTCCAATGGAGCCTTGGCTGCGGGAGGGGAAGGGAGAGACAGAGAGGAAAGCATGGCGGAGGGGTGGAGAAGCAAATGAGTGCTTCTCCTGTGTGCCCTGGCCGGGAATCGAACCCGGGTCCTCCACACGCTAGGCCGACGCTCTACCGCTGAGCCAACTGGCCAGGGCTTCATCATTTATTTTTCAAGTATCTATCCAACTGGAGGTGGCTGAATGGAGATGAGGGGCGAGGGCAGGAAGGATACAATCTAAACTATGATGGGGGGAGGTAAGTGGAAGAGTAGGAAGGAGAGAGAATGCAGTGTTCCTCTCAGAGGCCTGAGCTTCCAGAAGATCACCTGGTCAGGGTCTAACAAAGAGCTGTATGCTTAAAATTGTAGCATGAAATGGCAGTATAATATTTAAATCAGGGGTAGTCAATCTTTTTATACCTACCGCCCACTTTTGTATCTCTGTTAGTAGTAAAATTTTCTAACTGCCCACTGGTTCCACAGTAATGGTGATTTATAAAGTAGGGAAGTAACTTTACTTTATAAAATTTATAAAGCAGAGTTACAGCAAGTTAAAGCATATAATAATAATTACTTACGAGGTACTTTATGTTGGATTTTCACTAAGTTTTGCAGAATAAATCTTTATAAAAGAACTTACTATAGTTAAATCTATCTTTTTATTTATACTTTGGTTGCTCTGCTACCGCCCACTATGAAAGCTGGAACGCCTACTAGTGGGTGGTAGGGACCAGGTTGACTACCACTGATTTAAATGCTTCCAATAAAAAGGTTCTTTCTGTTCTTGGCCTCAAAGAACTCCCCTGTTCCTTCCACCACCTGAACCTGTCTCAGGTTCCTCTGCCTCTCCTCCTGCACCGATCCTTCTGTGAAGAGATTTGACCCTTTCTCCTCTCTGTTGTAATCTGCCATCATCTCAACATTATTTATTTGGCCCTTGGTCATGTGTAGTAGTAATATTGCTTGTTTTCTCCTTTTACTTTTCATGTAAATGTTCATTTCTTTTGGTGGGATAGCCTTTCAATTGGAGGCCACCTCTTCTATAATTTTAGTAACCCCCAGAGTTCTCAAAATGGTGCCATGTCTGTAATACCTGAATAGTTCTTGCCCAGAAGTTTCTATCATAATCATTTGTTGAGCATTCTTTAAGAGAATTTGTGCCCAGTCAAGATCATAGGAACCCTGACTTATCAGAGTGTTGAAGAATCTCTCCAAAGTGATTCTGATGAGAAGCCTTGGCTAAGAGCTGCTCTGTTTGGGATTCTATTACTCAGATTGTTGATTGCCATTGATAACCATTACCCAAGGCTACCCCAGTTTAAGGTTTCACAGTAGCATAATTTTTATGTTTTATCCAAGTTGGACGTAATATTAGCTAACAATTTCCCTAATTCCCACAACAAATCTGATTGTATCTTTTATACAGCAAAGGAAATTGAGGTTTGGAAATATCCTATAACTTGCTAGTGCAATGTCAGGTCATATAGCTGGTAAGCAGCAGAGCCAGGACTCCAACCCAGACCCTAGTCTTCTTGGTAAGTCAAGATGCTGAGCTAGGAGGGCAGATCCAAGGTGAAGTCCACAGGTGGCTCTCCCTAAGCATCTACTGGCAACAGGTCTCTAACTTCAAGAGGTGTATCAACTGGATGCATTTATTTCTTTGTCCCAGATATAATAATATGCAACAAAAATGGGCCAGGGTAAAAAAACATACACTATGAAAAAAATATTTTTAACCTTATTTCTAATAGCTGATACTTTAGATTGAGCTAGAAGGACTTCAGGTTTCAGTGCTAGCTTTGTTCTGGAGGAAACAATGCTTACTATTCACCCCAGAGCAAACACGTGGTTCTCCCAGAGCCATTGTAATTAGTCTGTTTACTTGGAGCACTTGAAGCTGAGTTTACAGGCCTGCTAAGGAAAACCTCCTTCACCTAAGCAGGGGTTTCCAAACTACGGCCAGCGGGCCACATGCGGCCCCCTGAGGCCATTTATCCGGCCCCGCCGCACTTCCAGAAGGGGCACCTCTTTCATTGGTGGTCAGTGAGAGGAGCATAGTTCCCATCGAAATACTGGTCAGTTTGTTGATTTAAATTTACTTGTTCTTTATTTTAAATATTGTATTTGTTCCCCCTTTTTTTTTTTTACTTTAAAATAAGATATGTGCAGTGTGTATAGGGATTTGTTCATAGTTTTTTTATAGTCCGGCCCTCCAACAGTCTGAGGGACAGTGAACTGGCCCCTGTGTAAAAAGTTTGGGGACCCCTGATAAGGGCTGTGCCTCTCTAGGAGAGATATCAATTACAGCTTTGCAAATTGTATCTACTTCTTGACAAAATGGCAGTCAGCTGTCAATGTGGACACAAGATGAAGCCCGGAACTCAAGAAAGGTAGAGAGGTATTTGGAAAAGCAAACTTTCAAGGAGCTGAACCAACCTGAAAGCACTGTAGCCTTTGGTTCCTTCATCTTGCTCATCAGCAAAGTACAGGACACTCTAGAAACAGATCCTGTATTTCCCCATGTATCAGACACTCCCATGTATAAGACGCACCTTAATTTTGGGGTCTAAAATTTGAAAAAAATGTATTACATAAAGTTATTAAACTCAAGTTTTATTCATCATTAAGTTCTCCCATCCAAGTACTAACCAGGCCCGACCCTGCTTAGCTTCCGAGATCAGACGAGATCAAGTGTGTTCAGGGAGATCAAGTGTGTTCAGGGCGGTATGGCCGTAGACCATCGTTAAGTTCATACAACTCCTCATCATTGTCAAAACTCCCATCCTGGCCCTGGCCAGTTGGCTCAGAGCGTCGGCCTGGCGTGCAGAAGTCCCGGGATCAATTCCTGGCCAGGGCACACAGGAGAAGCGCCCATCTGCTTCTCCACCCCTCCCCCTCTCCTTCCTCTCTGTCTCTCTCTTCCCCTCCCGCAGCCGAGGCTCCATTGGAGCAAAGATGGCTCGGGCACTGGGGATGGCTCCTTGGCCTCTGCCCCAGGTGCTAGAGTGGCTCTGGTCGCAACAGAGCGATGCCCTGGAGGGGCAGAGCATCACCCCCTGGTGGGCAGAGCGTCACCCCCTGGTGGGCGTGCCGGGTGGATCCCGGTTCGGGTGCATGCAGGAGTCTGTCTGACTGTCTCTCCCCGTTTCTAGCTTCAGAAAAATACAAAACAAAACAAAAGAAAACAAAACTCCCATCCATTAGCTTGCCCTCCTCTGTGTCTGATGACTAATCACTCTCTTCAACAATGAGCATAAAAACAAGCATGAAAAAGCAGTAAATGAAAGTAAAAAAAGGCAACTACTACATAAGAAGCACCTGGTATGTAGACCCCAAAGTTTTCAAAAATAGTATGTCTTATACATAGGGAAATACGAATACAACTCTGAGGGCTTCATCCATGAGAAGAAGCACCTTTCATGGATTATACTTGTTGAGTGATGCATGCACAGAATTTTAAGAAGAGACATGATCTAATCTAGTTTATGCCTGTAATACCGCTCTGACGAAGTTAAGCAGAAGTTCAGCTATAGGGGAGTGGAAGAGGAAGAGAGGAGTGCATGTTGGGGACTATTTCAGAATTCCAGGTAGACAGTGATACAGACTTTGGCTAGGGATGGGATAGGGAAAATGGAGAAGAAATTAATAGATTGGTGTTTATCTTCTGAAGGTAGAGGATGAACTGAATGGAAGGGGTGAAAAAGAGGGAAATCAAAGATAATTCCTCTCTAGTTGGCACCAATAATAAGGTAGACAGTGTTGTGGTTCATTTGATTGGGGAAAAAAAATCTGTGAATTGTTAGAATTAATGAAAAAGTACCAATAGTTTGATTGACATGCATCATATATACCTATTAAGCAATAGTATAGATATCAAGAAGGCAGTGGGAATTTTGAGTAGAAGTTAGGACTGGAGACATGTTAGGAGTCATTTGCATCTGTGATAAATTTAATGTAAAGGAACTGAATGTCTCAATCTCCTGAAATGTGTCTAGGTAAAAGGAAAAGCTATTCCCATAGTTAGCGTCTATGGAGGAGGAGGGCAGGAGTAGTATAGAAGACTCTAAGGCAGTCTATAAGATGAGACTAAAACAGTGTCATATTATGAAAGCCAGCAAAGCAAGCAGTTTTGTTGGCAGTGCCTTAATGCTGCTGAGAGAAATAGTAAGATAAGGAAAATGGAAATGATCATTGGGTTTGGTCACATAGAGGTCAGTCATGACCTTGAAAAGAGTCTCAGGACAAGGGTCTCAAGGTTTAGGCAGTTCTTACTAAATGCTGTTCTTCCCAAATGTTAAAATGTAACACAGTATTTAGCAGATGCAACTGTAAACAGGATGGATTGACAGGAACACAAATGGATTGGTAGCCAACTGCAAAGAAGAAATCAATGTGTAACTGACTGAACAGTGTACATAAGCAATGACTAAACTTCTTGCAAGCAAAAATCTACCTTGTGACAATCACCTCTCATTCATTCTTGGATGGGACATCCAAAGCATGGAATTCCTTGAGTTTGGTAACAGTGATTTTAGCAAAAAAGGGGTATGTCAACCCAAACTGGAGTTCATTGAGTTAATAAGGTTAAGAGAAGAATCTCAAATCTCAGTTAATGATCATGGTTTGAACTAATTCCAGAATCACCAATTCAGCTTTTGTGATCATTGGCCTGAGGGCCACTGTCCTATTGGTGATCCATGGTCTTTGGAATTCATAGAAAATGAAATCTTGTAGCCAGACTTGATGCAAAAGTTAAGAGTAGTATTTCCATCTCGTGTATCCCGTGTATAAGACACCCTCATTGTATCCTGTGTATAAGATGCTCCTATGTATGAGGCCCCTGTGTATAAGATATCCCCGCGTATAAGATGCCCTATGTACAATACACCCCCCTCCCGTGTATAAGACGCCCTGTGTATAAGATGTCCCCATGTATAAGATGCCCCAGTGTACACCATGTATAAGACGCCCCTGTGTATAAGATACCCCATGTATAAGACGCACCTTAACTTGGGGGCTGGAAATTTGAAAAAAATGTACAATGATACCTTGAGATACGAACAGACCAACATACAAATTTTTTAAGATATGAGCTGTGACTCAGTCCATATTTTTGTTCGAGATCTGAGCGAAATTCCGAGATACAAGTCATGATTCGGCAAGCTGCCGCTAGTTGGTGCGTTGGTGCACGGGTCCAATATTGGCATTTTGATATACGAGTTGACTGACTTATGAGCTCGGTTACAGAACGAATTAAATTTGTATTTCAAGGTACCACTGTATTACATAAAGTTATTGAACTCAAGTTTTATTCATCATAAAATTCATACAACTCCTTATCACTGTCAGAACTCTCATCCATTAGCTTGTCCTCATCTGTGTCTGATAGCAAATCACTGTATTCAACAGTGGATGCAAAATTGGAAAAAACAAGAAAAAAATCTACAACCACTGTAGAAGATGCACCCAGTTTTAGACCCAATTTTTTCGAAAAAGGGTGCATCTTATATGTGGGGAAATACGGTAAATCTCTTTTTAGCTCCTATGACCTGTGTACAGCTTTTTCAACTGTCCCCTTTTTGATATTGTTTGCTTCTATCTTTAAAAAATGCTGAAGCATAAATGCTATTTTGTTACTTGTGAAAATGCTGTTAAAATTTTTTTGCTACCAAAAATAAAGTAAAACAGAGAAACATTATTTTGCTTATGTTATTGAATCATGGGTTCAGAAGCTGGGAATGGAAAAGAATCCATTCAGGATTGGTATTAAGTGTTCACCTGAAATAGTTACTTTAGCCAAATTTCAACATCAGTGCTTTTCAAACTGTGGGCCCCAGACTACCTGCTTAAAATCTCTTTAAACAAATTCCACTCAAGACCACCTGAACTCAACTGTCTGGGAGAAGAGAGCAGTTATCTGCAATTTCTACCAGCTTCCCATGACGCAGCCGCAGCCTCAGCGTTGCAAGTCAGTGCTTTATCCACTGTGCCATCACAGGCCAGGCAATCTTTCCATTTTTTTCTGGTTATCAGTGGAATGTGGGGACGTCCACAGCTCTGGCCAGCCACACGTTTCCCAGTGACTGTCCCTGCTGCACAGCAGGGTTCCTAATCTTTTGTCTGTCATGTACCCCATTGGAAGTCTGGTAAGCCTTTGTTTTCAGGTTTATTCTTCAATTGCAGTTTACATTCAATATTATTTTTTGTTAGATTCAAGTGCCTATGGATCGTTTCGTAGAGTAATGTTTATAAATGGATAAATAAAGTACTTTGGATTATCAGAGAAACAAATTGTATTGAAACACAGTTATCAAAGAAAAAAAGGTAATATCTGCCTTTTTTATGAATTCATAAAATAATAATACTTACTGGTAGGTATAATAAGCCCCAAATTTCAAAGCAGTAATGAGCATAAATGATATTTTGATATCTTTAACAACTGATATATCTATGATTCTACTAAGGGTTTCTATCTCTGCTATTGGTATTGCTAATACCATTACTTTATTGCCTATGCTCAAAATAGAAGGAAATGCTAAATAATAGTTAAAGGTTAACGAAAATAAAGACGTGATTTTTTTTTTCTCATCTGAGTTCATGGGCTTCCTGAATTCTAACCGTGAGTTTATATACCAGCTGAATTCAAGCCCCAGCTTACAATTTCCCTTCTAGAAAGAGGTAGATGGTAGTCACGTGCAAACATCTGTTGCTTCCCAGGTCAAATATATCACGCCTAAGAATTTTCTTTCCTATGAACTAGAGAAAAGGAATCTACTGAACATAGCACATGACAGGGCAGCAGACACATGAAGGTGCTATTCTTATTTGCCCTGTGTTGGGTGTCTGACCTCTTAGGGACTTCTTACCTGACCACTGTGAGAAGTTACAGACAGCTGTTGAATGAGAGATTTGGCCACCACTTGGGGCCGCTTTTCCCCTTGGATCATTCATTCTCAAAATCTCTGGAGCAAGCCTCTTCCATAGCTTCTCACATTGAGTTGGAGAGGGTTCTAAAAAGATTTCTTACCTTATGCTGGTAGAATATTAGTCCTGGGCCCTAGCAGTGGGGGTCTGAAATAGGAGTGTGAAAATAAACCATAAGTATATGTATTTTTAAACCCTTCATTTTAGGATTCACAGCAAAGGGCCTCAGCTGTGGGTGCCTCAGCTCATAAAAGTGAATGGAGTGCGAGAGTGCAGAGGAACCGTCTGGGTAGGGAAACCTGGGTCTGCCTACATACGGCCCCCACCGTGATGCAGAGTTGCTGAGTGAATGTGAGTCCGTTAGTGGGACCTGTTCCCGGAGCAGGGATCCCTCAGAGGCCTCCTGATGGTGAGGTTGCTCACCTAGGGTGGTAAAAGCACACTGAATTGGGAGCCAGGAAACAGGTTCCTGGTACTGATGTTAACTGTGTGACAAGAGCAGCAGCTTTTCTCTCTCTCTCTGCCTTGATCTTCTGAGCTAGAATCAAGAACGTTATATTAGGAGGTCTTTGAATTCAGTGATTCTATTATTTTGCTAGGGCTGCATTTACAAGGTACCGTAAACTGGGTGGTGAGGGAGGGACCTGCTCCAGGCCTCTGTCTTTGGCTTGTAGATGCCATCCTTTCCTGTGTCTCTTCATGTCATCTCTCCTCTACAGATGTCTCTGGGTTCAAATTGCCCCCTTTGGTAAGGATACCTGTCATACTGAATTAGAGCCCATGTTACGAACCTCATTGTAACCTGATTACCTTGGAAAGACCCTATCTTTGTATAAGGTCACATTCAGAGGTACTGTAAATTTGGATTTAAAAGTTTTGGAGGGAGGGGGCACACAATTCAGTCCTTAACAGTGATTTTCCAGATCTCCTTTATGTTAGATGATCTTAGATATACACAATAGCTCAGATCACCTGTGGCTGTAACTTGATTCTGAACACTGGTGCCTGAGCACCAGAGGACAGGGCGTGTCCAGGGCAGCAAGCTCTTGGCTGTACTCAGGGAAGACTTGTTGGGAAACTCATTCCTCACCCCATTGAGAAGAGGCTAGTAAAATGTGGTGTTCTTCTTTGGGAAACCACAGACGGAGGGGCTGTAGTGTAGCAAGCATCATCACTACGCAAGGCAAATAGATCTTCCCTGTCACAAATCCAGTTCTGGCTTTGTTCAGATTCTCTGTGCCAGGGGAGAGGCAGACTGCTAAAGAGTTTTCCTGACAGAGAGGAGGGTCATGGTCCCACCTGACCACGTCCTTCCAGCCTAACCTTAAACACACAGAGCCCTACACTTTGTTTGAGGAGAGTGTCGTCAGGGTTCCAACACCGGCTTTTGCATGCTCACCTTGTGTGTAGCAGTAAATCGCGGGGTGTTCTCATAGTTTATTTACTCTACCATACTTGATTTGCGTTCGTAAACCATTTACTTGGTTTTCTTTCAATTTCTGTGTGGGTTAATTGAAACTTATATAAAAAAAAGTAAAAAGAAACTAGAAAGATATTAAAAGTGCCAAAGTCTTCTGAAATTTCTCATCTATAAAATGAAAAGAAAAAACAGGTGACTTTTTAAGCTAAAATATGCTGTGTTTGCTGTAGGATAATTCTAAAAAGTTTTTTAAAACAAAATCCAAATGAGAAAATGTCTTCTAATTACCAAATAAGTTTATATAATTGATAGACTATAACTGCATAAAATTTTATATGACTTTGATTTCATTGATGTTTCTTTGTTTACAACATTACCTTAGGTAGCCCTGGCTGGTTGGCTCTGTGGTAGATTTTCAGCCAGCGGGTGGAAGTCTGGGGTTTGATTCCCCGTCAGGGCACAAAAGAGACGTGCCCATCTGCTTCTCCACCCTTCCACCTCTCCTTCCTCCCTATCTCTCTCTTCCCTTCCTGAAACCAAGGCTCCATTGGAGCAAAGTTGGCTGGGGTACTGAGGACTGCTCCATGGCCTCCGCCTCAGGTGCTAGAACAGCTCCGGCTGTCAGGGAGCAACACCCCAGATGGGCAGAGCATTGCCCCCTGGTGTCATGCTGGGTGAATCCCGGTTGGGTGCATGCAGGAGTCTGACTGCCTCCCTATTTCTAACTGGAAAAAAAAACACAACAAAAAACACAACAACATTACCTTAGCTCTAGACCACAATTTATGACATATAGACAATTAAAAGTTATCTAAAATTATATTGTACTACAGTGAGGTAAAAAATTTTTAAATCTATTAAAACTATGAATTTTTAGCTTCTAAATTTTTACATTGAAATCTATCTACGACCCTGTGTCAAGCATGCAATTCTCCCCTGACCCTCCCCAATAATATCATCTCATCTCCATGACATGTTTCTTTCAGTCACTTCTTTTTCTAACTTAAGTTTAGTGATTTTGTTCTCATTCAGGCTCTGCACCGTCTGAAATCCAGCTTGATTTTTTTAAAAAATTTATTTATTTTTTACAGAGACAGAGAGTGAGTCAGAGATAGGGATAGACAGGGACAGACAGACAGGAACAGAGAGAGATGAGAAGCATCAATCATCAGTTTTTTGTTGCAACACCTTAGTTGTTCATTGATTGCTTTCTCATATGTGCCTTGACCGTGGGCCTTCAGCAGACCGAGTAACCCCTTGCTGGAGCCAGGGACCTTGGGTTCAAGCTGGTTGGCTTTTTTTTTTTTTTTTTGCTCAAACCAGATGAGACCGCGCTCAAGCTAGCAACCTCGGGGGTCTTGAACCTGGGTCCTCTGCATCCCAGTCTGATGCTCTATCCACTGCGCCACCGCCTGGTCAGGCCCAGCTTGATTTTTTATGTCATCATTTTAACTTTTACTCTTGTGTTGGCTTTCAGGAATATTTTTTCACACACACACACACATACACACACACATCTTTTTTCCTCCATCTTTTCTTTTTATATTATTTATAGAAAAAGTAGCTGTAACTTATATGTCCAGTAGTCTCTTGTTTTTACATTCTTCTACTGTTAATCTACTCAACATTCTGCAACTCATTGCTTGTTAGCCACTCCAGTTTTTGTCTGACCTGGATACCTAGACTGTGGGCTCCCCAGGGTAGGATCTTGTCATTTGGTGTTTTGTACTGTGTTCTAGAAACTTCTTACTAGACTTTGAATAATCAAGATATGCAAATTGGAATAATTAGATTATGAATCTGTGAATAACAGTTTATTCTGCAGATCATATTTTATACCTGGGTTTGGGTGTGGTCAAATAGCACAGATAGCCAGAGGTGGAGAAAATGACTAGGCAAAGAGAAAGTTGAAAATAAGTTTATTAAAAGCATGAGGAAAACTAACTCTATTGCAATATGGTCATTAGTGCCAAAGAGAAGTTGCAGCATAACCGCCACATGCTAGAGAAGACATTCACATACTGAATAGGCTAAACAGGGGCTTGTTGGAAACAGGAAAAACAAAACCCAAATAACCCTGTTCTTTAAGTATAAGAAGTGAAAGAATGTCTGAAAAACATGGTGACATACACTGCCCCACTTGGAAATAAATGGTCTGACTATTCTGACTCAAATGAACTTCTTTCCTTTCTCTACGTTGTTGTGGCTATAATCGCCATGTCTTCTAGGAGCTTGGAAAAATGACAAGTTAGAAACAATTTGGAGACACTCCTTCTCTAGTGTCAGGTCACTTCTGATCACTTTCTTATCTGCATTATGAAATCAACTGAATAGCTATCTTCAAAATCCTCATTAGGTATCTGTAAGCCAATATTTATAAATATTGAAAAATGCCTTCTTCATTCCTTTTCAAAAACAAAATGAGATAAATTGTTTAAAAATTGGAAGACTATAGAGTTAAGAAATTAAAGAGTTAAGATAAAGTTTATGGCAAAAATAAAGCCCTACTCATGGAGATTGTTGATGGGGGCGGTGCCTTCTGGGAAGCCACTTTCTGCTTACCACCTCTGGGCCATTGCTGCAGCTCCTCCCTGGAAGTTGTGGTGTGGAGTGTGGCTGTCCATCAAAACCTTACTGCCCAGAGGGAGTGAGTCTAAAAGAGTTGTTCAGACACTGGGGTTAGGATGCCGAAGCAAAGCTATGTGGCATATTATTTGGCTCTGAAAGTGCTCTTGAATTTCACTCTTTTCAGGGGTGACATCACAGGGTCTGGAAGGACTATCACCTTGGTTGAGTCAGGTAGCAGAAGAATTAGTGACCTCTCATAGTTCAATGGACCACCCTGGGAGGAATATTGGCAGCTCCTGCTGAGGTTTGGGGAAGATCTCTCTCCAGAGGAGCAAACAAGCACAAGAGAACATAAAGGGGGCAAGATAAAAAATGGGAACTTTTCAGCTTTCTGAGCAAGATTTCTGAGGTGACAGGTTGGTGGAGATTCACTCACTAAGCCAGGCAAATCTCTGCGATGCTAGGCCTGTAGGAGCCTTTTAAGATAGCATAAAATAAAATAAATAAAATAAAAATGTAGGGTGTTATGGACCAAATAATGTTGTGAACCTCCAACCTTCATATGTGGAAATTGTAACTCCCAATGTGGTTTTAGGAGGTGGGGGCTTTGGGAGGTAATTATTGGGTCATAAGGGTGGAAGGCTCATGATTGGGATTAGTGCTTTTATAGGAAGTGGGCTTGCTTCCTCTCTCTGCTCTCCACCACATGAAGCCACATATGAGAAGACAGCTATCTACCAGCCAGGAAGTGGGCTCTCACCAGATGCTAGATTTGCCAGCACTTTGATCTTGAGCTTCCCAACCATGATACCTGTGAGAAATAAATATAAATATTTGTTGTTTAAGCCACTCAGTCCATGGTATTTTTGTTATGGCAGCCCAAACTGACAAAGACATAGGGTATGCCTAGAACCTTGTGGGAAAATGTTCATTTATGCATTTGGCTAAGAAAGAATGAAAAATTAATATATTTGAAAACATGAGCATGACTTAGTATTAAAAGTGGTATAAAGAATGAAACTGAGTAAACCTTGATTTATATCTTTCTTGTTTATTGTCTTTGTGTGAATTCTATCTACTACCTGTAAAGGTTCTTAATTAATCAATCAAGAAATTTACACTCTGAAAATATTATATGGGCTTAGTAGGTTTTTTTTGTTTCTCAAAGAGTTCACAGTATATAGATATCTATATATCTATGCCAGATATCTATATATCTATGCCAGCTGTTTGCATGAAAAATAATACAATAATTAATAAATAATAATACAAAAATAAATTCTGTGTTTTGTATACTCACAACTGTAAACCTGCTTTTGCCCCATCTGGTATGTATGTGTATATATGTTTAAGAATATCAAAAAAATGGAACAGTTGTCTCTCACTATAATCAAGCTTTGTTCTCTCATATCAAATATTACTAATTAAAGAATTTTCTCTTGCCAGCTTTGTGGTTATTATATAATTCCTTTCCCATAAAACAGGCAATAAAACTCAGCTGCTGTTACTTTATTTTCTAAGAGTGAAGTCTAAGCAAATGTAGTTTAAAAATTTGCAGTACTTTATAAAACTGCTAAAATGGAGATTAAAGTCACTAATCTCAGGTGACTCAATGGAAATTATTAAAATAAGAGCTATATTAAGATATGTTAATACATTACTAAGAATAGTTTGAAGTCATAATTTCTTTAATATAGCTCAGTTTCTGAACAAGATGTTTTGAAATTTTTGATGATTATTACATCCTTCATAATTTAAGGATGCCTTAATAGATAGGTTATCTCTATTTATAAAACCTGCTTGAAATTTATGTGGTTAAAAGGTAAGCTTTCTTGTGTTTTGTTACTGAAAGCAGTCTCTTTGTTAATGTTTCTTCAAGAACCCAAAACAATACTCATATCCCACAACTTTCTTATTTTCTTATTAGATTGGGCAAAGTTTAGGACACTCAAAGCTTGGGAATCCAAATAACATAAGAGGTTTGAAGTGTTGTCATAGTATATATTTATTTTCAAAATTGTCCCCTGTGAACTACAAGAATAAATAGATGTTTATTGTGTAAATATGTGGGCAATTACATACACTTAGCATTTTTTAAAGTTCTTTCCACGTATGAATTGCAAACCTGGTAACACATTTCTTCCCTGGGATTCCATGGAGTATAAAGCATGTAAGAGTTGAGGAAGATTTTGGGGCCTACATTTGGTGATAGATCCTTGGGTCATTATGTCTGACATATTTGGTGTTCCTCAGTTTGTACAAAACTAGCGACCTTTCTACATTACCTTTAAGATTAATATAAGCACCTTCCTCAGGGGCAAGACGCCATCGATCTGTGCTTTCCAGGCCTAGGTCAGCAGGAAACCTTCCCTGGCTAGGCTTGCCCCTTAGAGATAACTTGTTCTTTATCATCCCTTCAGTACGTATCATTTCAAGTTAGATTTATTTTTTTCTGTAAATCCATTTTCAGCCATCACAAAATGGTTTCTGTCCCCACTACTTTCCACACAATTGTTCTTTTCAAGGTTGCAAGCTATCAAAATTCTTGTCACCAAATCCAATAAACACTTGTCAGTATCTTGTCTGTTCACAAGTCATCAATGTTGTTGATCACTTTCTCCATCCCCTGAGCTCCTGTGTTAACATTCAGTGTTTGTTTACCTCTTAACCCCATGGGTATTCCTCTTTCTTCAACCCTTCTTCATTGGGTTTCCTCACAAATCTGCTCTTTGTTCAAAATTTGGTGTCTTGGTTAGTGACAGAACCCATCCACCATGATAGTGTGGATGGTATGGTCTTGTTTGATAGATAAGGCAGTTAAACACACCTAAGTTTGTCTTTGCCACTTCATGTGCTCTTGTGAATAGTATGTTTCTGACTCTAAACTTCTTCATCTGAAGTTGAGGTAATAATAACTATGTCATAGGATTATTATGAATATTAAATACGGTCATGAATATGTATGTACAAATAGCACAATGCCTGGTACATAAGAAGGATTTAATCAATGTTCAGCTCTTCTTAATTTTTTTCTGATTGCCTTAGCAAGAAGCTTGGAGTCATCTTCAACTCTTCTCTATCATTAAACTCCAATGATACAACTGTTGTTTACAAAGTGCTATTTATTCAATTTTCTAAAATTTTCCAAAATTTATTATCTGCATCTAATATCATACTTGCTTCATTTATTAACTGTATCACTGACCGTTCTCCTGATCTATTTAAACCAACTCTTACAGTAAAGCTAAAATGCAGTTTTAAAAATGCAGATCTAATCTTGACAGGTCCCAATTTAAATCATTCGGCAGTTCTTTGCATAGTTCACCGTTGATCTCCGTAGGATGATGGGTGAAGTGCTTCCTGGCCAGGCTCTCCACTCTCTCTTCACAGTTAACTCCTGCCGCTCCCCACACCTGCATTTTCTTGAATGTGTCTTGTGCTCTACACTTTCCTGACAATGGTACTTACTCCTTAGACTCTTCTTCCCAGTATCCTCTGATTCATCTGGCTAACCCCTAGACTTCTTTTAATGTCAGCTCCAGCTTTATTTCAGGGTAGGTGTCCTGATGAACAAACCTGGGTTAAGTGCCCTTCCTTCCCCTGTGCTTTCCATCACTATGTGCATATCGTGGTCATAGCATGGCTTGCCTAATTTTTTCTCATTGATTCAATTGTCCAGCTTCCCCACTAGACTGGAAGTCCCTTGGGAACATGCTGAATCTTTTGGATATAATATATGCCTTAAACATACTATGTGTCAATTCATGCATGTTAAATTAATGGAATGTTGAATAATTCATTGGAATGGCATGTATGTTGAATAAATGAATCAATGAATGACTTGATATTTTCAGAATGGGTCAAATTGGCAGGCATTTGGTCATTTTTACAGGTTGTTTTTAATATCTGTATCCTCCTTTTTCTCTAGCTGCCTAACTTTTACCTTCCTCTCCTGAGTTAACTGCCCAGACTCTGAGTCTCCTTAGGACCCCATATATGCCTCTATATTAACACTTGCCACCATGTTCCTGAGAAGGATGAAAATAATGTCAGTGTCACTTCTTACTAGTGTCCAGAGTTCAGTCTTATTAGTGAGCTCTAGGGTCATGGCCTTGCTTGATTTATCAATTATGTTTTGGGATGTTATTATTAACCCTATTTACAGAAGAAGAAATCTACTTAAGCAGCTATAATGACTTGTTCAAACATGTAGACTTACATGGTGACTGAACTAGGATTAATTTCCAAATGCCATGCTATTTTATACCCTTTCTGAGAGTCAAAAATAAAATAGAAAAAGATTCACATATTCATTTCAATTTTTATTAATATAACTGCTGGTACTAAATTAATAATTACAGTCTAATATTTTGGTCCTTAACTGACATACGCAATTCTCATTAGACATTTTAGACTAATGTTATTATTTTTTTTCATTTTAACAATGGCAAACCAGTATGAACTAACTACTTGTGTATGATCAGGTAGAAAAAAGAAAATAAATTACGAAGTTTTACTTATATTGTGTTGATTTAGAGAATATTCCATGTTATTATCCATAAAATTAAATGAAGTATACATTATTAATTTTGAGAAAATTATGTTCAGGAGGTATAATTGATAAGAGAATAAAAAATTATGTTCAGGAGGTATAATTGATAAAATTAATTGTTTAACCTGAGTTAATATTGGCTCTTAGGTGACAAATCATTTATTTTTCTTTTTAAAAAACTTTCTTTTTTTTTTTTTTTTACCATATTGAAAAGTGGCTTCTAGAGAAAGGCCTTATTTGAGTCATTAATGGTCTCAGCTGGACAAGTTCCCACCTTACCTTTCATGTCCTTTGTGAACTATAGGCAAATAAAAGAGATGGAGCACAATGTTTTGAGCCAACAAACATCATGCAGTTGGAAATACTTGCCTTGTGTAGCCACAGCCATGTTTTTTGTTGTTGTAGATAAAAGATGCTGTAAAACTACAGAATGAAATACAGGTATCCCTAAACATACTACTCTCTTTCTCTCATCCACACCATTGGTCCTGTTGAGATCTCTACATGAACTTCACTTTTCTTTACCTTGTGAACTCCTTTTTGTCTTTAAAACTGTAGGTCCTCAGGAAATCCTTTCTGATCTGTTTCTACAGAGGGAGTCACTTCCTCTTTTGAGCAGCACATTTTGGGTGTAGCTCAGAGGTGCCTAACACTTTGAATGACAGCTATTTCTTTGCATAGCTGTCTTCTCTACAAGGTTGTAAATTCTTTGGGAGCAACAGACTGTGATTGTTTCACAACTGGATCCTCAGAGCCAAGCTCAAGATCATCCTGGCACACAATCGTCATGTTTGTTGAATAAATATTGAATAAATATGAAGATCTGACCTTAGTCTGAGATGATGTGATATTTGTTACTATTGACTCAGATGATAATACCCTAATTCAATCAATTAGATAATTTAAAAAAGACAAATACAAAGGTTCTTTTTATTTATCCAAAATATATTGAATGTTATTATTTTAAAACTCAGATAAAATTTTGATTGAAATATGTTAGCTCTGTAGAGCAGAATGCAGGTAGATAATGGCATCATAAACTCATAGACAGACAACAGCACAGTGATTACCGGTGGGAAAGGGGTGTACAAGGAGGTAGAAGAAAGTATAGGAGGAAAAATGGTGATGGAAGGGGACTTGATTTGGGGTGATGAACACATAATACAATATGAAGATTATGTATTATAGAATTTTATACCTGTAACCTGAATAATTTTATTATCCAATGTCACCTTAATAAATTCAGTAAAAAAAAGAAATAATGTATATCGAGAATGGCATAATGGCTAAGGCTATGACCTTTAAAATCAATATACCTGGGTTGAAAAGCTAGTTTTGTGGCCACTAGATTGGTAACATTGAGCCACTCTTGCCTCACTTCCATTATTTGTAAAACAAGTACAGTAATGTCCTCACAGACTTAATTAGAAAATTAGAAAATGCCAGCAAAACTCTCTACATGGTTCTTAGTACACAGTAAGCAATGAATAAATGGTTTCAATTATTAGTGAGCCATGTGTTTCTGAGATGCAACTTTGCTGTAAAACTGTGATTTTGGTCCAAAAGTTTTGTTTGTTTCTTAATTTCCCCTGGCGTAGGCCTTACTTGCAGGTGCTGGGCTCTGACCTTAGCCTCCCACTGAAACTCTGAGCACAACTTCACAGGTGACAGTGATCCTCACAGGACCCAATTAAAGTATGACTACACTTGGCATTTTAAGGACATACTTTCCCACTTTTTCCCTTTTTCACTCACTTCTCTCCCAGCCGTTTTCCTATTGCAAGACTTTCATCATAATGTTTGACGATGAGGATGAGAATCAATAGATGGTCATATATGTTTATATTCAAACTTAGTTCCAGATGTTGGATTAGTCTTGTGTACTGGAGTCCTGAACTGAGTGTCTGACTGAAACCCAGGGGGATCTAAGGTGTAGTTATATAGAGCAGAAATTAATATAAAAAATTAAGTAGACAGTTAAACCAATGGTGTCAAAAGTTGTTGGACCTACAAGCAGAATTCTGCTGTGATGTAATGTGATGGAAACAAACAAACAAACAAAAAACAAATAAAACAAAATAGAACTGAGATATAAGCTTAAAGGAGGACAAAGCAGTGCACATGAGGAGATTAGGAACCCCTGGAGCAAATTCACTAAAAGGTAGCATGGAAATAGAGGTCTTGAGACCAAATAGGCTGTATGATCCCCAAACAATCACCCAATACAATTGAGCTCCATTCGTTACATTTGTAATGTGGAGTCATTTTATCAGTTGCCTGGGAAGATTGAGAAAGAAGTTGCACCTAAAGCATGTGGCACTGTCTGATACACAGCCCTCAGACTTGGCTATGTGAAAACAAGGATTCACCAATCGACTAAATCCAACAGGGATCTCAGGATGAAAGCAAGCTTTTTATTTCCAGTCTCCAGCTACCTTTTTTGATTCAGGCTTGTTGTAAAGATACAGAATGGAAAAGTAGATGAAGCATTGTTGATGTTTTTATTTATTAATTTTAAATTTTTTTTTTTTTTTTGGACAGAGACAGCGAGAGTCAAAGAGAGGGACAGATATAGATAGACAGACAGCAAAGAGATGAGAAGCATCAGTCCTTCGTTGTAGCACCTTAGATGTTCACTGATTGCTTTCTTATATGTGCCTTTATCCGGGAGCTACGGCAGAGCGACTGACCCCTTGCTCAAGCCAGTGACCTTGGGCTCAAGCCAGCGACTTTGGGATTTAAACCAGTGACCTTTGGGCTCAAGTTAGTGATCATGGAGTCATGTCTATGATCCCATGCTCCCATCAGCGACCCCAAACTCAAGCTAGTAAGCCTGTGTTCAAGCTGGATGAGCCCGCACTCAAGCCAGTGAACTCGATTCGAACCCCTGTCCTCCGCATCCCAGTCTGACACTTTATCCGCCACCTGGTCAGGCTTGTTGATGTTTATATATAAAGGAAATGGTGGGGTTCAGATGGTTTGCACCAGTCTAGCAGAACCGATACCTAATTTTTTGTTGAGTTCTGTGAACCAGTTGTTAAAATGGCACTTGTAATCAGGATTATCTCTAAATTGGGTGCCTGGTCACTCACCCAATGTGGAAATCACAAATTTACATTCCTTACCCTTTTTTAATGTTCATCTATGCAACAGTGTATTCTAAGCACCTATAGTACTATTCATTTCATCCATAGGTGGAAAACTTTTGTTGTTGTTGTTGTTGTATTTTTCTGAAGCTGGAAACGGGGAGGCAGTCAGACAAATTCCCACATGCGCTGGAACGGGATCCACCCGGCACGCCCACCAGGGGGCGATGCTCTGCCCATCTGGGGCATTGCTCTGTTGCGACCAGAGCTACTCTAGCGCCTGAGGCAGAGGCCATGGAGCCATCCCCAGCGCCTGGGCCATCTTTGCTCCAATGGAGCCTTGGCTGTGGGAGGGGAAGAGAGAGACAGAGAGGAAGGAGAGGGGGAGGGGTGGAGAAGCAGATGGGTGCTTCTCCTGTGTGCCCTGGCCGGGAATTGAACCCGAGACATCCGCACACCAGGCTGATGCTCTACTGCTGAGCCAACCGGCCAGGGCCCATAGGTGAAAAAAATTTAACAGAACTATATTTGTAATATTTATTTATTCATTTCATAAAGCTCATTATACCTTTGATGAAATACTACATTTTAATTCCCTCGCATTTGTTACTTCAGTAAACAAACATGTAACACAAAGAGAAAATGTGCCAAACAACCAGGTGTGCCAAGCTGTGATTGGAAATAGCTTAAATATCCATTTTTAAAAATTATTTTAGTCAGGTATTATTTAATATTTTTTCATTAATATTTTAAAACTCTGTCTTATAACATAATCTAGTTTTGTGTACCTCTTTTATTGTTCTTATTTAAGTATTAAATGCCTGAAATAATAAACTACCTTTTAGTATATCATTTTTTTAATACTTAAAACAATCATTACAATATTAAACAATATTTAACAACAGAAAACTGGTTGTTAAATTATTGAATCCCACCACTCGTTAAAAGGTAACAAAGAGCCTTACCAGGCGGTGGCACAGTGGATAGAGCGTCGGACTGGGATGCAGAGGACCTGGGTTCGAGACCCCAAGGTCGCCAGCTTGAGTGCGGGCTCATCTGGTTTGAGGAAAAGCCCACTAACTTGAACCCAAGGTCGCTGGCTCCAGCAAGGGGTTACTCAGTCTGCTGAAGGCCTGCGGTCAAGGCACATATGAGAAAGCAATCAATGAACAACTAAAGAGTTACAATGCGCAATGAAAAACTAATGACTGATGCTTCTCATCTCTCTCATTCCTGTCTGTCTGTCCCTGTCTATCCCTCTCTCTGACTCACTCTCTGTCTCTGTAAAAAAAAAAAAAAAAAAAAAGGTAACAAAAAGTTTAGAATTTGTATTTGTGATGGACTACTAACTGCAGGATTGGTTCTGATTGGCTGCTTGTGATCTCAGTCTCTGACTTAATTTCTGGATCTAATTTGGGAGTGAAATGGCAAATATGGAGTTATAGAGAGAATATTGTTCCGGAATAGATCTTCTCTCTGTTTAGCGATCCAGTGCCCATTTTCTAATACAGTAACCCTCCCTCTTTTATCTGAACTATTTTGGAGAAAATGTGTAGTCTGGTATACTCTGATTTCCTCTGTTTGCAGGAATGGCCATGAAGCTTAAGACATAAGTATTTAATCAAAGTGTTGTTAGCATATGTACTTGAGAATATAGTTGAGTACTTTGGACAAATGGTAATAATTATATAGAATAGCATTATACAGATGATAATGTAAAAATACAAGTTGCTATTGATTTTACTTAATGGTGTGTAACTCCTTTCTAGAGAATAAATTTAGTTTACTTCAAATTCATTGAGAATACTTGATTAAAATGCTTATCCTGACTTCAGTGCTCAGCCAAGTATGTACTGAAAAAGGCAAAAGAAAACTGATAGGAAACAATAAGTGGATTGGACATGTATGTGCTTAAAGCAGCATTAGAAAAATATCTTCTGCTCTTTCTTAGTTGTAAATATCAGTGGATAAATATAAAAAGAGAAGATAGATATTGATAAATAAGAAATGCCTTTGGTCCTTGAAAAACAAATGCTTGCTTATTTCTCACTTGTTTTTATAGAGCTGCCTGCCAGGCTACTTATTGGGGTCTTTATAAAGAGGGTCTCATGTGAGAAAATAATAAAATGAGAACATTTTATGATGAAAACTCAGCACAATTCTTTCAATATACTTTTTCCTACTGAGTCCTACAGAAAACATGGCAGTGAATTATGGGAACACAATCTTTAAAATGTGTTCCCCTCACCTTTTCCCTAAATAAATGGGTTGTCTTAGCTCCTTTTGTGCCCTTATTTCTCATTGTCCCCCAGCTTCACATACTTGAGTCCAAAATATCTCTCTGCTTTTTGTTGTCTTTCTAGCATCAGATAACTCTCCTAAATCAATGCTGTGGTTGCATCTGTTCTTTTAGTTCTTTTTTTTCCTTTTTGTGGTTTCATTTGAAATGGTTTATTTACATAAAGAAAATGCCATTGAGACATAAATATTAGAATAAGTGCCTTAACACAATTATGGAGAGAGTCATGGAAGTCTGGGTCTAAAGGTGTCCCTGCCTCAGTTTTGACTCAGCCACTCAGTTTTTGTTCTTGGGAAACTGACTTACCTTCTCTGAACCTTTGGTTTTCCACCCATGAAATGGGATGATGATATGTCGCAGTGATTATAAAGAGTAAATGAGATGTCATAAAAGCAGAACTTCTTGTAAATTCCAATTTTAAAGCTTTTATATATTTTTTTTCTAGAGTACAAAAACAGTGTCTTAATCTTTTTTTTCTTTTTGGCTTCAGCACTTAGCCGTGAGCAGGGATATAGTGGGCCCACAGAAATGTGTGTTGAAGGAGTTATTGATATTTTTTACAGGACTGAGGTTCATGTCAAGGTTTCTTACTCATCTGTGGATTCCTCCTGGACCAGCGTTGAGCTGGTCAGATGTTTCTCACAAATCCTGGCTCTGTGCTGAGCATACACAGGTGTCTCCTAAGGATCCAGAATAGTGAGTGGGGGCCATGTTGGCAGCATGATCTGCTTCTGAGGGAAGCAGAATAATCTAGTGTATCATATACAGGGTGGGGCGAAAGGAGGTTACAGTTGTTTGTATAGAAAATAATACAATAATGACCTCTGTGTTTTGCATACTCACAACTGTAAACCTATTGTGCCCCTCCCTGTATGTTTGGCCATACTCTGTAACTTCATCAGTGAACAGAGAGGTCTTTAGACTTCTCCAGTGACATGGAAACCTAGACAAGCATTCATAATGAAAGAATCGTGCACAACACCGGACTAATAAGTAATCCTAAAGAAATCACAGATGTTCTATCGTAAGTACTTCAATAAACTTTATAAAACTGTTTCCACAATAAATGACATATCCTCTAGCAGCAGTAATTAAAATCTGTAATAAAACCAAACAAAGAATTGGAAGAGTTCATTTCTTGTGGATAAACACACTAATTACATTTGCCCAGCTGCACTTTCCATAGCTTTGTTAAAGACATATGAGTCAGGGTCATGGCCTGTGAGAACACTGAGCTGTATTCTTAAACCAGACCCTGTACAGCTCACCTAATCAACTTCTGTTTCTCTGTTGGCTCAAAGTCTAGACCAGTAGGCTAGAGATGTGGATTCCAAATTCTATTCTGCCACTAATTTTTAAAGTGAAGAAAAACAAGTGCCTTAATTTTCTAAATTCAAGAATGGGTTTTATTATACATTTGCCCTACCTATTTCTCAGGGTGTTTGAGACAATTAAATGATGGAATATAAGAAATACTGGAAAATAAACACAGAATTCTCTTTGCCCAGTCACCTTAGGAGTCAAGCGGCATGCAGGCTCTGCAAGACCACCAGCTCCTCAATGCCAGCACGGTCTCCTGTGTTCTGCCGCAGGGAGGTCAACAGGACTGGGAGGCGGGTGCTGTCAGCTCAAGCCCAGCAGGTGCACCTCAGGGATTTGCAGGTGGGGTCTGCCTAGCCAGCTGGCTGGTTCAGCTTCTTAGGTTGTCTTTTCAGTTACTTCTAGATCCAGTCTTTTTTTTTTTTTTTTTTTTTTTTTACAGAGACAGAGAGTGAGTCAGAGAGAGGGATAGAGAGGGACAGACAGACAGGAACGAAGAGAGATGAGAAGCATCAATCATTAGTTTTTCATTGCGCGTTGCAACACCTTAGTTGTTCATTGATTGTTTTCTCATATGTGCCTTGACTGCGGGCCTTCAGCAGACCGAGTAACCCCTTGCTGGAGCCAGCGACCTTGGGTTCAAGCTGGTGGGCTTTTTGCTCAAACCAGATGAGCCCACGCTCAAGCTGGTGACCTCAGGGTCTCGAACCTGGGTCTTCCGCATCCCAGTCCGACGCTC
The DNA here is from genome assembly GCF_036850765.1 of Saccopteryx bilineata. Lineage (NCBI taxonomy): Eukaryota > Metazoa > Chordata > Mammalia > Chiroptera > Emballonuridae > Saccopteryx > Saccopteryx bilineata. Next base: position 10,478,192 of record NC_089501.1, on the reverse strand, counting down.
TATCCATTGCGCCACTGCCTGGTCAGGCTAGATCCAGTCTTAATTTAATACTTATTTAGATTACCCAGTAGTGATTTCTTCTTCTTACTGTGTTGACTCCTAGTTTTGTTTACAGGTGACTCAGATGGTCTCTAAATCCTTGATTTTCTTTTGTCTTCATTTCCAAGACAAGTATTACCTTGCTGCATTCAATTGTCATGCTGTATAATTATTTGTAGGTCAGGTACACTTGCTGCTTCAATTGCCGAGGACAAATTATAATGTTGTACACTCTGGAAGTCTGTTGTTAGGTTTAGTTATTATATAATTATTTTAAGTCAAAACTTATTAATTTTTTCTTCATGTTAACTTTTTAATTTTTCACTTCTATATGCCTTCTTGCAACCACTTTAGTTACAGCCCTCCTTGACATGTGGTCTTCTTGAAGAATCTTCCTTCGGACATTGCTGAAGGCCGGTCACTGGTGAAACACAGTGTCTTAGTACATCTGAGTTGCTTTAACAGAAACATCACAGTCTGGTGGCTTATCAACAACAGAAATGCTATTTCTCACAGTTTTGGAGGTTGGTAAGTCCAAGATCAAGGTGCCTGCATGTGTGCTGTCTGGTGAGAACCTACTTTCTAGTTTTAATTCTTTCTGTGTCTTACCGTATCGGAAGAGAACAGGGGAGCTCTGTGAAGCTCCTTTTATTAGGGCACTAATTCTATTCCTGACGGCTCTACTTTCCTGATTGAATCACCTATAAAAGTTCCCACCTTCTGATATGATCACATATTGGGGTTAGGATTTCAACATATAAATTTGGGATAGACACAGATATCCAGTTAACATGGCAACCTAATAATGCTAGAAGACAAATAATGCTGTCCCCACTTTTAGGATGTAGGGGTCAGGGGCCCCAACTGGAAAAGCAAGGACATAGGTGTCACTGAAGTCTTGGTTTGAATTCTAGTTCTGCCAGAACAAGCTGTGTTAATTTGGGCAGGATATTTCATTTATGTGACACTCATTTTTTTCGTCTAAAAAAGGATAATAATGCCTATTTTGCAAGGAAATTATTTAATAATGAAATAATAAAGAAAAATTTTGGAGGGAAACTGAGGAAAGCAATAGGTTAGCCTGACCAGATGATGGTGCAATGGATAGATCGTCAAACCTGGATAGGGAGAACCTAGGTTCAAAACCCTGAGGTCACCGGCTTGAACATGGCCTCATCAGCTTAAGCTCAGAGTCACTGGCTTGTGTGTGGGATCATAGAAATGATCCCATGGTCTCTTGCTTGAGCCCCCCCCCCCCCCCCCCCCCCCCCCGGTCAAGGCATATATGAGAAAGCAATCAATGAGCAACTAAGGAGCCACAATGAAGAGCTGATGCTTCTCATTTCTCTCCCTTCCTATCTGTCTGTCCCTATCTGTCCTTCTCTCTGTCTCTTTGTCTCTGACACACACACACACACATGCAATAGGTTAATATATAGAAAATGCTTAGTCTATATTAGGAACTCAATAATGGCAGCTACTATGCAAAATATATTCTGCATTTTCTTCTTAAAGTTTTTATAACTCAAGGAAGACAGAAAATATTCTCACTGTGTACACGGTAAATAAGAGAATTCTATTTATTTTCAATGACCTGTTTATCTATTCACCTACCTATGCTTTACATATCATTTAATTTCCAAAGCTTACCTGCAGTGTTCTCTCTTTCTGCACAAGGCAGGGGACTATACACTTCAACTTTTTAATTGGAGAGTTTCAAATGTACATAAAAGTTGAAATACTAGAACAAGTAATACAGATACATTCTTTACCTAGGTTCCTCAATTGTTACTATTAATCAATTGTTAATAATTACTACTAATAGCTATTATATACCTATACTTTTTGTTGAGCTATCTGAAAGTAAGTTAAAGACATAATCCTTCACCCTTAAATACTGCAGCATGTATCTCTTAATCGTAAGAGCAGTTTTCTACATAACCACACTATATCCCACCTAAGAAGTTTAATAAAACAAAAAACCTTCCTATTAGGAGAAATCTTTCATTATTTTTGTTCATTTCCATTGCTTCCGCAAAGGTGAGTCTAAGAATTCTTGTCAGCCCTGGTGTTAGTTTTAATTCAGAGTCCCTGAGAGAGAGGGCAGCCTGGTGCTTGAAAGTCAGACTTCCCAGTCAGTTATAACTGTATGAACTAGCAGAGAGGAGAGCTAGTCCAAACATATTCAAACTTGTCTCTCCAACTCTTCTACGTGGAGGCCGTGCTTTATTCAGCTGACTTTCTCCTTCCTCAGCATCTCTTTACTTATTTACCCTGCTCACTTGCCTCCTTCTTTCTTTCACCCTGCCTCCTTCTTTCTTTCCTCATTCTGCCTTTCTCATTCCACCTGTGGGAATTCTACCACACCCTGAGTTTCACCTTGTTTGTGCACTTCCCTGAACACATAGCTCACACCTATATCAGCCTTCTCTGAATTATTGCTGTGCTGCTTGTATGCATCCATTTATTGAGCATTAATCTTACATTGTTGCTATCAAATTGTTTTATATGATTTTTATAAAACAAGATTTAGGTTCCATATGGCCAAGGACTTTTAGAGCATATGCGTTCTTAACAAATATTTATTAATTGATGGTTTTATTTAACATTGTGCTGACTCAGTGCCTTTTATTGAATGGCATCCAGCCATTGTCAATTAAAATATAAGTTTTACAACTAACACACTTACCATCAATTATACTCACAGTTGCTTTGTATTATTGACCAGTCTTTGCCAAAGATCTATCATTTGAGTCAACACCAGTAGAGGCATCTTTCTGTAGGCAGAGGTTTCAAAACCATCTGGATGCCAGGTACCATTTATTTAGACTGCTATGAGGCCATAATGATTCAAATGTTTAAGTAATTGAAATAACTGGATTGTCACATAATCTGCTTTGTTATTTCAACTCTATTATTGTTTGGCTTGTAGAAAGAGTGTAGTCTCTCCAACTGCGTTATGTTTGGAATCCATATTTTTTAAAGTATAAATTGATGTTATAATTGATTTATTTGAACTATATTATTTTTTAACAGATGTGGTAAAGTGTAGATCATCCCCTCTGAGATGGTTGTTTAGTTAATCATTTCATTAAACTTTTAATAAGGTTTGTTTCCCTTTTATTAGAAACTGGGATCATTTTAGATTATTTGTATTTTTTTCTAAAATGCCAAGTATTCTTTCAGTCTCCAAACAACACGACTTGTTTAGTCATAAATTACTTTACTTGGCTACATGATTTTGGTTATCATATACAAAATTAGAGGTTCTCTCTAACTTTATATACTTTTATCTGTGCACTTGAAGGGAGTTTATCAGCTTTCTCCAGGATTTGATGCTCCTTTGACAGATGTATTTTCAGAATTCACAAAGAAATCACTTCTCAGGGGTTGAGTAGTGAGTTCCTCTTAACAGTTTTCAAGGAAAACATAACCTGCCCTCCATATCCCAGTGTTGTGGTGGTAGGTGGGTGTTTGAGTCATCCGATGAGTACCTTGGGGCCAGTACCCCCTAGCTGTAGACTTGAGCCCACTCTTGTTTTCTATATTGAGAAAGTCTGCCATGTTCTACATATGAACTCACTATTTAAACATACAAATTACACTTTGGCATTTTCCACATATCCATCTAAATCACTGAATCTAGTAAAAGCAAAGCAAAACAAATACTTTAGTTTAAGCCAAATACTTTAGTTTTAAGCCAACCAAATCAGTTAATTAAGCCAGCCAAATCAGTTTGACTGAAGTGTTTATGGTCAACCAGTTTTGAGGACATATTTCTATAGAATTTGACTTTGAAAAATTCTGAAAGACAAACTTAATTGACTCAATCTATTATAATGTGAACTTTCTCACTGTTCACTATTATTTACATTTGTCTATTTTAAACTTCATTTTAGATGCCATTTCAACTTTTTTTTTTTTAATTTGATAACTTATTGAACTGTGTTTTAGAGTTGACACAATTGTTAGTCAGGTAAATGTCAATATTATTTTCTCCTAAATCCTTGTCCTGTGTGACTTCATTTTCATGTTGATGTTAATGTCAAAGAGTGATAAGGATCTATTTACACACCTTTTTGGGGATCTTAGTTTCCCTATTGAAAGCTGTTTTTGTAACAAATACATAAACTGTAGTGAACAGTTCAAATTATGTGAGCAGTTTAGATTTTAAAAATTCCTTAAAATGCCTTGGTGTTTGTTGGGCAGATAAAATGTATTATGCTCACTTTGTTAAAGATGATGCTGCCCACGTGGAGGCCGTTGCCCAGGTGATATTAATGTGTGTCTCTGGGCTGTGGGCAGGCAGGATCCTTGTAGCCTGGGGCTTGGTTTTAGGATTAAGCCTTTCCCACCCGTTTTTGATGTGGGGTGGTACAATCCTGTCATGCCCCAGATAAGTGACTTTGTATTAGAAACTTCCCTATTTTGTATATTGGATTAAAGGTTATGAATCTACACTATAAAATGGGGGCAGGTCAGGAGCTTGCTCTCTTGGTTTCTGAGATTAGCATTAGAGAGCAGAGAGTAGAGAAAAGCCATGTGGAAGAGGCCAGGAGAAGCAGCCAAGATGGCGGAGTGTTGAGTGAGAAGCCAGTTTGTGCAGAGTTTGTGCAGGGAGAAGGAAGGAGATGGGGAACAGAGGTGAATAAGTCTGGTGAGCTAGAAACCTTTGATTCTAGGAAACTTGGATAAGTCAGTAGCTTTGTGAGCACTGAATGTGAGTGGGTTTTGGAGCCCAGTGTGTGTTTTTACTTGCCCGCCGGGTGCAAGCTAGGATTAAAAATGATGGCCCATCAGTTTTTGGCTTCCTTGTTTCTTTACCGACTGTCTGAATCCAATGCAAACCTGCCTGGGCCAGGTGGCTGTGATAGTGGCTGTGGCCACTGGCATTACAGTGTTGAAGTTAGATTTAAGCAAGACATACTGGTATAAAGAAAATGGGAATGAATGAAATTTTAAGTAATTAAGAATTTCTGAACAAATATACTTTAGTACAACCTGAAAAACAAAAAAGGTAATATTTTACCTTTTTAGAAGATTATTTGAAAATTGTCCGTTTCTTCTTTCCTTTGCCCTCCTTTCTTTTTTCTAGCCTTTTCCAAGTCACTTTTTTTTTTTGGAAAATTTATTATTTCTTATACCAATTTACTGTGTATGAATTTTCAGCTAAGGATTAAAAAATGAGCATTCTTACTATATCAAAATTATTTCTTTTCTTCTCTCTCTGTCTTGCCTGCTTGTCTCAAATGCCTGGGGAGATAGTCGTTTCCTGAACTAGATCCTGAAGAACTTTTTTTGTCGGTTTGCTTGCTTTAAAACATAAAAAGTTCCCATTGCGTAATTCTTTAGATTTAACTTCTTAAATTATTTTACTCTAATTTCAGACAAAAAATATAAGGAAGATAAAATTCCTCATTGTCTCTTACCAAGCAAAAGTATCCTAAACTCTAATTTTAGTTTTCAGATTGCACTCCTATTTTCAAAGTAGTCTGTGAATTGCTCTTATTTCCATACATTTTACTCTTATTTCAATAATGTTGGGATTTTCTCCCTCTCCATTTGACAGTACAGTAATATGTCCATGTAGTCTTCATCAACCTCCTCCTCCTCCTCATCTAACCCAGGGGTCGGGAACGTATGACTCGCGAGCCAGATGTGGCTCTTTAGATGGCTGCATCTGGCTCACAGACAAATCTTTTAATAAAAAAAATAATAACATTAAAAATATAAAACATTCTTATGTATTACAATCCATTCATTTCCTACCACTCATGTTCATGGTTGCAGATGGTTGGAGCCAATCACAGCTGTCCTCCGGGACAACACCAAATTTTTATTGGATAGTGCGGAATGTACACGGGTTGTTGTATGGCTCTCATGGAATTACATTTTAAAATCTGTGGCATTCATGGCTCTCTAGCCAAAAAGATTCCTGACCCCTGATCTAACCACTTCTTATCAAGACCTACATAGTAGACAGGATTTTAGGCCTTCTCTATTTGGCCTGTGCTGTACGTGCAACAATCTACAAGATGTTACAGATGAGGAAACTGAATCTAACCTCAGGCCAAATAATAGCCCTCAAAGATGTCCACACCTTACATGGTAGGAGAAATTTTGCAGAGGTGATTAAGAGTAAGATCTCAAGATATGGAGATTACCCTGGATTATCTGGGTGAATTCAATCTAATCACACAAATCCTTAAATACAGGGAACATTTCCTGGCTGGTTACAGAGAAATGTGATGAAGAAGAAAGGTTGCTGGTTTTGGTGATAAAGGAACGGGCCATGAGAAAAAAAATGCAGGTGGCCTTTAGAAGCTGGAAAAGCAAGGGAGCAAAGTCATTCCTAGGGTTTACAGGATGAATACAAGGCTTTGAGCACTTTAATTTTAGTCCAGTGAGACCGATGTCATACTTCTGCACTTCAGAACTGTAAGGCAATAAATTAGTATAGATTGCACTACTAAATTTGTGGTAACTTGTTATAGCAGCAATAGAAAACTAATACAGATAGCTTAAATTATTTGTTTATGGTCACAGCAAGCCTTTAAGAGTTGGAGCCAAAATGTCATTGCTGATTGATCTATCTGGTCTTCCTCCATGCCACTTTTGTTAGCCAGAAGAGAGGACTGGTATTTCTCTCAATACATTGAGTCTAAGTAAATGTTCTTCCTTCATTCTTTTCAGCCTCTGGGCTGTTAATTCTTAAATATCTAGCAGAGGGTATACTTCTGCAGGTTATGAATGATAGAAAAATTCACATAATTACCTGATCTGTGGTGGCACAGTGGATAAAGCGTCGACCTGGAATGCTGAGGTCGCCAATTCAAAACCCTGGGATTGCTCAGTCAAGGCACATATCGGAGTTGAAACTTCCTGCTTCTCCCCCCTTCTCTCTCTCTCTTTCTCTCTCTCTCTCTCTTTCTCTCTCCTCTAAAATGAATGAATAAATAAAAATAATTTTTAAAAAACGAAAAATTCACATAATCTTTGTGAATATCCTATAGTACTATATTAACAATGAGTTCGAAAAGTGAAAACTAAAAAAATTCTAAAAAAACATAAGCAGAATCTGTATCTCTCCTGTGGTATTTGCTAATAAAGCCTTTGGTTCAACATTGTTATAAGAAAAGATCCATTCCAGTCTAGTGTAAAATACTTGAGGTTGATATTATAAATTAATTTATTATCCAGTTTGTATCCCAAGACTATAGTTGAATATTATACCCACACAATAATTTTATCACTCATTATTTTCCTGTTTTTCAATAGTTTCATTTACAGAGGATCAGCAAAGAAGGTGATTTGTAAATATTGTCTAAATAAAGGACACTTTAGAAAATCTTCCAAGAACTCCCTGTATTTTCATGATCATTACACTGAAGTTACTGTCTAAAGAGGACAGGATAGTAGCTGAAAACATTCCAGTGGCATGTACCTCTTGAGCAACTGCATTGTTAAAAGTTAACAGCCAAGACAGGAAACAACATGAGTAGTAGAATGAGAAAAATAATTTTATAACACTGAAGTTATACCAAGATAGTACTGAACATTTTGTTTTGCACAAACATTTATGGAATAAAGTATCTTCCTTTCTACTATGGGAATTCCTGAAAATTATGTCTTAAGGCCAAATAATAAGCTTTAAAGTAAAGGATTAACAAATATATAAATACCAAATATTTTCTTCTCTAAGAAAATAGAATGCTAAATACTAAAATGGAGTACTAAAAGAAATTATCAACTACCTATTTATTTAAGAGTTTAAAAAAACCCCAATATGTGCCTGACCTGTGGTGGCGCAGTGGATAAAGCGTCGACCTGGAAATGCTGAGGTTGCCGGTTCGAAACCCTGGGCTTGCCTGGTCAAGGCACATATGGGAATTGATGCTTCCAGCTCCTCCCCCACTTCTCTCTCTCTCTCTCTGTCTCTCCCTCCCTCTCCTCTCTAAAATGAATAAATAAATAAATAAAATTTAAAAAACAAAACAAAACAAAACAAAAAACCCAATATGTATTCTTCATCCATTCAGTGATTATTAATATAAGTAAAATTCTGAATTTGGGAGAGTAGATTAATTGACTTCTCTAGTTTTAATTTTTGTGGAATTACTCTATGATCACTTGTAGTGGGTGCCATTTTCCTTGAGAACTGAGAAGATGGTTTACTGCAAATACAAAGGCATTCTGCCATTGCAGAGAGCTTTAAAGATAACAAAGTATTAAAAAGAGTCAATATCTTATTAAAAAAGTTATTTCTGACCCCAATAGTTCATCATACAAGGCCTGTAGTCTAGGCCCTTTTGAAGCTAGCTGCTCACTTTTGAAAATTTACAATATTGATACATAAACCATGATACCAACCAAAGGATTTGCTATGGTGTTCCAAGTGAGAATGGACTTTACAGTGATGGTGGTGAATGTCTTTTCTTGGTTTTGACAACCTCTGTACTCTGTGGCAGAAGTTTCTACTTGAAATTGACCTGGGAACTCAAGATGGGGAGTTTTAGGTCATTTTATAGCAGAAGCAAAGAGAAAATAAAGCAACATAGCAGGAAATACCTGGCCTGGTCCAAAGCTACTTTTTCTCTCCGATAATGCTGAATAAATTTATTTACTTTAAATAAATGCTGATTGCTCTTCTGCATTTTAACTTGAAAATAATTATTATTTTTAAACCAATTTCTATATATCTTTTTTCTCTCTGTAAAGTTGACATTTGTGTGTCTTTGCTTTCTTTCAATCTGTAACAAGCATTAATAAATACATTGCTATGTATCCACAGGGATAAATGTATTTTACTTCTGGGGATTTGACTGGCAGTGATTTTCTCTTTTATAACAAAGAAGTTGACTTTTTCCCAAATACCTCATCATGCCAATGCTACTTATATCTATTATTTTGACATTTTGCTCTGTAGGATGGGTAAGCCATTCCAATTAAGCATCTATGCTGACTGGGGTTGACTAATATGTCCCTGCTATTGCTCTCTTCTTCCATGTTAAATTGGAAGGACCCTAGCGTGTATATATGTTGTTTTTGCTGCTCTGTTCCCATTCTTCTTTCTTCTGTTAGCTATATCCAGATTACTCTTTAGGGAGTCACCCTTATCCTAGACCATGTCATTCAGATAATGTAGATCTCACTCCTTGGTGTCAGAGCTGGGCCTGTGTCTCAGATCTGGTCATGCCATGCAATTCATCTGCCTGGTTGTAGTGACTGCTCCAGGGATGGGCATGTGATCCAAAATATCCAATTTGTCTGCTTTTGACCATTAATTATATAGTTGGAGGAGAGACACCCTTTCTTCTGGCTGATAAGTTAGTGGGACATAAACCTAAAACTGTTGAGGACAATCAGACCACTACAAAGGTAAGCTGACTATAAAGCAGTCCTGAGTTAATAAAAACTAAGGATGAAGACACATTCCTAAAAACTTTTCTTTTGAATTCTGAGTTATGTAAATCAATAATTATTTTTCTTCTCTTACATCTCTTTGAGTTGCAGTTCTCCTACTTGCAACTGAATCAAGTCTTATTTGGTGCTGAGAAGGATAATCAAAAACAGAGGTATTCTAATTGTATTTCAAGAATCCAATAATTAACCAGAAATCACATGACTTTCTTACTCATTTCAGGAAATAGTTTCTGATGTGGTATCACAATATCATATTTTCTTGTGCCCACAACAGACATTGCTAATTTACTAATATGTTGAGTTTTGAGTATTGCATGGACCACATCAGTGCACTCCCAAAAGGTGGAGTATTGTATAAAATTATCCTATCTTGGTTCTGTTATATTCTTGGTCAGAAAAATAACAAAACAAAATGATGTATCTTGGGTATTGACAGGTGTCTCCAAGTATTTGCTTTTTTGAGGGGTCAACACCCTCTGATCTCAGGGGCCATGGAAAACCCCCACAGTCTTCCTCTCTCAAATTTTCAGTTTCTGCTCTACACTCTGAGTCCTGAAATTTTCCATTAGGGCTTCAATTTTTGTATTTAGATCTCAATGTTTGTTATAATGTATACATAAAGCATTTATAAGAAACTTACAGTAGCATCCTTTGAGAAAATTGAATGGTTGGCTCTTATCTTTCATTTTGTTATTTCTGTAGCTGGGGTGTTTCAAATAAACTTAAAATTGAACTATAGTAGGTTGAACTTTCTAACTTTGTACATGAGTTATTTTTATATTTAAAAAGGCAAATGGGTAATTTGTTTTCTTATTTGTATATCTTCATATTGAAAAACCTAATAAGTGTCACAGTATCTACATGAATATTATATGCCCATTCATTTATTCAATAAATATTTGAGGCTCTAATACTGGGCTCTGTTCCAGACACAGTCATGAGCCCAGCAGATACTCTCTGTCCTCATGAAGCTTCTATTCTAGCTTTCAGAGCTTCTCTAAGAAACTCATCCCAATTTTCTCATTTTGCTTTTACCACAGTGCTGGGGGACAATTTATTTTACTGATGAGGAGACTATAAATGTAGAGGAGCTAATTCTTTTGCCCCAGGTCACCTAATAGTAAATGGAATTCAAGTAGAGGCAGTCTGACTCCTGAGTCTGCAGATGACATTGACATTGGAACACATAAATGGCTGACCTTGTCTGGGAGAGACTGTCTAATTCAGTGGTAGTCAACCTGGTCCCTACCGCCCACTGGTGGGCGTTCCAGCTTTCATGGTGGGTGGTAGCAGAGCAACCAAAGTATAAATAAAAAGATAGATTTAACTATAGTAAGTTCTTTTATAAAGATTTATTTTGCCAAACTTAGCGAAAATCTGACATAAAGTACTTGGTAAGTAATTATTATTATATGCTTTAACTTGCTGTAAGTCTGCTTTATAAATTTTATAAAGTAAAGTTACTTCCCTACTTTATAAATCACCATTACTGTGGAACTGGTGGGCGGTTAGAAAATTTTACTACTAACAGAGATACAAAAGTGGGTGGTAGGTATAAAAAGATTGACTACCCCTGGTCTAATTAATCCCTGTTAATGCATGAATGTCTTTGAGAAGTGTGTATGTAAAGTTGTTATTTCAATCACTTGAGTTTGGCCAAAGGATGTGGGAACAGATTATTCTGGAGTTTAGAACATGAAGGGCAAGAGGGCTAGTACTAGGGTAGCGGTGATTGGAGAAAGAGGGGGAACAGGAGTGGGGAGAGGCCACCTCCTGGAAGGGAATAGTGGTGTAGCAACTCTGACTTAGCACATTTTGGGTGTCTGGTACCTTGGCTGTTGGCACTTAGCACGTGATATCATTTAATCTCCACCACAGCCCCGCTGGCTCCAGACGCATGTCCTCACAGCTTGCTTCCAGCCCCAGCACATTTTTCTCAGGATTCATTCCTGAGTTGAATCAACCAAGTCAGTCCCAAAGTGAGGATATGGAGAGTCAGAGGCGTGGCATTCAGAAAGGGACACAACAGAGCCAGCCTTCTTTGGGAAGAGAGCATCAAATGAAAAAGGTATTTGCTTTTGAAACTTTAGTATTATTTGGTGGTGACATTTCTGGGTATAAAGTTGTGGTGAGCTCCACGACTGGATTCAGCCTTTTCTTATTGACTATAGTGAAGAATTCAGTCTGCTGTCTGGGCAAATAGCTCCTAATCAGAGAGACCGATGGGAGCAGAGGAGGCCTCCACAAACCAAGGCTTCCTGGACATGCTCAGCCCCTAGAAGCCGAGAGTAGTTTTTTGGTTGGTTTGTTTATGATTTGATGGTTGGTGTGAGTGTACTTCTGAGTGTGTGTGAAAGTGCCTCTGTGTGTGTGCGTGAGTGACACCAGTGTGGTGTTTCAGGGGAACTGTTCCCTGGGGAGGTATTAGTTCCCTCCAGACTTGAGAGCCCTGTTGCTAAGCTGTCTTTGAGACAGCAACATGAGGAGCCAGACAACCTTTATTTAAGCAGTTGTTGTTTTTTCCTGACCCCAGGTTAACCTTAGAAAATTTCTTTCCCCACAGTTATTTTAGAGCTACCAGGAGAAAATTCCAGGCATATCTACGCCATCTTTAAAAACTCAACCCTCTTTTCTGGGAATTATGGTCCAATATGAGACTAAATACGACCTCCCCCTTAACTATTCATTCTATCAGAAAGTACTCTAGTGCCCACAGCTTTTATTTTCAACTAGGTTCCTACAGAAATGGAGTTTTTATATATTCTAGCAGGAAATACACAATCTTTAGTCTGAAGCACAAATTATAGCCCTGTATTATTTATCTAGTACTATGTAGCTAATCACTCCCAACGACTCAGAAGCTTAAAACAGTAAGCATTTATTATCTCACACTTTCGGTGAAACCAGGATTCAGGGGCGGTTTAGCTGGGATTTCCCCCCCACCCCCCACCCCAGCTCTGACACTGCAGCTGGAGGAGGGGCCAGGCTGCATCCCCTCAGGGCTCAACTGGGGCCTCTCCTTCCAAGTTCACTCCTGTGCCTACCAAGAAGTCTTAGAACAGCGATCTTCATCCTTTTTCATCTCGTGGCACACATAAACTAATTCACAAAATTCTGTGGCACTCTAAAAACTATATCTTTTGCCAAGCTTACATAAATAAATAAATGGATGTATAATTTTTATACATTCACACTGGATGGCTATTGTTGTGTTGGCTATTGTCATTTTTTAATTTCACAATCTAAGGGGAAATTAGACTAAGTAGTCAGGTATTGCATATTTTAAAAATTCTTGTCACACACCATCGTGCCAGGGCACACTGGTTGAAAATCACTGCCTTAGGAGATCCGCTTCCAAAATGAGTCATGTGGGCCTCTCACCAGGGCCGCCCTATGAGGGCTGCTGGCTTCCCTGACAGAGGATGATGCAAGAAATAGAAAGGAAGAGCCCACAAGACAGACATTTTGCAACCGGATCTCGGAAATGACATCCCATTATTTCCGTCATATTTTATTCACTGGAAGTGAGTCACTAGACCAGCCGACAAGTTGAGGTGGGAAGGGATCACACAAGGGTTGAATATCAGGAGGGACCACTGGGGGCCATGACAGAAACCTTATGTCTGTGGACATTCTTGGTCACTAGTACAAACATACATTTAGGTACATTCAATGAAATAGTTGGTAAGATTGAAAGGATGCTGTTACCAATTCTAATGCAGAGCCAGCTTACATTTGTACTAAGCAGAAAAAAGTAAATAGTGGGAGGTACATGTGAGAAACTTAAGTTCTAAGAAATTTGCTGCTGAGAACACAAGAGAACTGAGCCAGTTCAGTTAAATCACCATTCATGAAGACCTGTGTTAAGTGGTCTTCTGATGTCTCCTCTCATAAAAAGTTCATTGTCTATTTAGGAAGGCAAGACAGATAGAAAATGGAATGATACTATTACTTTACATCAATATCAAGCACATATGATGGTATGGAACTATTCTGGGAGAGGAGTCAGCAAACATTTTCTGGGAAAATAAAAACCACCTAAGGATATACAGTAGTTCAATAGGTTCTTTCTTTCTTTCTTTCTTTCTTTCTTTCTTTCTTTCTTTCTTTCTTTCTTTCTTTCTTTCATCTTTCTTTCTTTCTTTCCTTCTTCCTTTTCTTTCTGTACAACCTTTAAAAAATTTAGAAGACATTCTTTTCTTGCTGGCTGAATGAAAGTAGACTACATCTCAGCTTTAGCTTATGCACTGTAGTATGCCAGCCTCTGCCCTAGACTCCTGTTCTAACCATTTGTGAGGGAGCAGTTTCTGCCTCCCAATCCACTGCCAACAGATACTCTTACTATTGGACTCAGAGGCATATGTTTTATGGGTAAAATTGTTATAGGAGTTTTTAAAGGCTTACTTTAATTTCTTTGTTTATCTTGTTGTGAACCAGTGACAGGCATTGGCCTGGACCTCTTCTGCAGACCACTCTCTGGGTTGAAGTGCTCTGGGAGGTCAGATAGGCAGAGAAATCCCCATGTGGTGTTCTGTCAAAGAAGCTCATGGGGCAGTGCTGGTGGTCCTGCAGGAAAGTGGTGCAGGCACTCCTAGTGGAATACTGTGTAACTATAAATTCAGGCCTACAAATGGTGTGTGTGTGTGTGTGTGTGTGTGTGTGTGTGTGTGTGTATGTGTATGTGTGTGTATGTAAAAGAGAGAAATTGGAGAGATATGATTGAGATAAGGAGAGCCAGACAAGAACAGTGAGCTTTCTCTTCAGCAGGAAGTTTCAGCTTAGCCCTGGGGGCAGTGAGGGATCATTGTAGGTCTTTGAGTAAGGTCATTATTGATATGATAAAAAAAATGTTGCGTTAGGAATATTAATCTGGTTCAGTGGAAGGGGAGGATGTCTATGTTGTTGAGGTGTGGCATTATTGGGCCATGCGTGAGTGGATAGTGAGAGATGACATTGAAAATATAGAGGAGGCTATATTACAAAGCTAAAGAGTCATAAAAATGTAAATACAAAGGCTATCTTGACCCAATAAGATCAATAAAAAGGATTTTACATTAGTCTAGGTCTAGGCATAATGAAATGATGAGGGCCTGGATTGGGCTGTCAGCTAGAGCTCAATTCATGTTGCTTGGCTCAGGATTGGCTTACACATAATTAGATGGTTCTGACTGGTAGTAAATGAACACGTAAGATCTGGGAGATGGTTGAGTTATCTGGCATCGGATGGAATTGCATACAAGTAACAATGCACTTCTATATACATATACTCTATGCATACTAGTGTTTGTGGTTGCCACTATTTGCTTTCAGTATTAGAAAGGGCCTCCTGGATAATCTTCCTCTGTGGTTTAGATCTATTATACAAATAGATTTGATAACTAGACTTTGTCTCCTAGATTAGTTAGAATTTATATATTGACTTTAGGATGTGAGCAAAATGATACAATTTAGTTGTGATTCAGAAATTTTCCTCTATGTACAAGTGTTTAAAATGTAACATTATAATTGACTTATAATAATATAATTAAGAAAAGTTGTTCTATTACTTGTGCTTGGGAAACCAGCCTCTTCCTGCTCATAAGAATCATTAAAAGAAGTTCCGCAGGGCTGTCTTTTCCAGCATGCTGGAGGGACCAGATATACACTCCCATCTATGTGGCACCTATTACACAAGAGCCCACAGAATTGCTCAGACAAGGTTGACCCATGTCTTCCATTAGATACTCCATCTTAACTGGAGTGGTGGGAACTGTTTCTCTCTACTCTCTCCTTAAAAACAAAACAAAACCAGTCCATCTTCTCTCTCCTTTTCTGAGTCTCAGGTGGCTGGGTTGATGCATTAAAACCAGCACCTTTATCTGTATATACCTGGTGACTTTCTGTTCTCAGAAAAAACAGTCAATTTGTTTAGAACAGTTGTCTCGAAGTGTGGTTTCTAAACCAGCAGCATCAGCAACACCTCGGAACTTGTTAGAAATGCAGATTCCTGGACCCCAAAACAGATCAACTGAATCAGAAACTCTGGGAGTGGGCCCAGCAATCTGAGTCTTAACAAGCTTTCCTGGTACTTTTAAAGTTAGGATGTAAAGTAAAGGGATGCTAAAATATGAGGGCCACTGGGTTAGGGTAAAAATTTTATTCTGAGTTCCATCTTTGAACCGAGGATCAAGTGTTAAAGAAGATCGATGAATCTCTATTTGTTGTGGCAAGAAATAAAACAATACAATCTTCATCAAGGAGTCAATTACAAGAAACGTCTAAGGGAGACCATGCATGAATAATTGGATACAATAATGAGGGTATCAGTTTTCTAGGATTTCCTTAATTGACACTCTTTGGGGATATTTCCAGCACAGAATTTTGCACACCATATGGGAATATTTTGCACGTTGAAAATGGTGTGAGTTTGATAAGCAATTGTTCGTTTACTTATCAATAAATGCAATCCGTGGCCCCCAAGCTCCCAGTACTCAACTGTAGCTGGTTGGCTCTGCCTGGCTACTGAATACCTACCTACCTGAAGAGTCTCTCCTGCGCAGGTAGGAGCAGCAGGGAGCCCCGGGCACCCTGGTGGACTCACGTTTGTTTGTTGCAATTTGTTGGTAGTATTCCCCTCCCTCCTTCTTGTGCCATGGTTCCTGTGAGAACAAGCTATTTAAAATGAGATATTAGCCAAATTCAAATGCAGGGAGAAAAAAAAAATCTCATCTCTTTCTCCCAATATTGTGATTGAAACTGATTTTTCCCAGAATCTAAGCTATTGTTTGGCTGTAAATGTGCCTTTGGAAGGGGTACAGCAGGGTCTCCCCACACAGGAACTAAACCAGCTGGGTGTGTTTCATACAACAGATTTTGACCAAGTTTGAAAAATCATACTTTTGTAAATCAAATTATATTTTATATTTAGTGGAGAAATTGCTATTTGAAAAAAACTTCCTGGCAGATTTTTTGCCAAGAGTATAATTATTTATTATTTATTTCTTACTAAAAAGAAAAAAAAAAGATTTCCA
The DNA here is from genome assembly GCF_036850765.1 of Saccopteryx bilineata. Taxonomy (NCBI): domain Eukaryota; kingdom Metazoa; phylum Chordata; class Mammalia; order Chiroptera; family Emballonuridae; genus Saccopteryx; species Saccopteryx bilineata. The sequence goes on along the minus strand of NC_089501.1, from coordinate 10,461,720 downwards.
AATGCAATAAAGTCTTGGTTAGACAGAATTTTCAAAGAATTAGAAGATTCTTATTATTTACTTTTTTTTTTTGACTGAGAAAGGCTTATCTAACAGAAAAATTTCTGTTTCCAACTTCTGCTGGAACTCTTTCTAGATAGTCACTCTGAAAGTTATATAAATGTCTAATCACTATGTTGTACACCTGAACTAATATAATATTGTATGTCAACTGTAATTTAAATTTTTTTAATTAAGAAAAATAAAATATTTCTTGAAATGCTTAAAATAGACTTAAAAAAAGATTTTATTTATTAATTTTAGAGAGAGGAGAGAGAGAGAAGGAAGCATTAACTCGTTTCTCCTATGTGCCATGACCAGGAAAGCCTGGGGTTTAGAACTGGTGACCTCAGCATTCAAGGTCATTGCTTTATCCACTGCACTACTGTAGGTTAGGCAAAATTAACTTTTTATAATTAGTAAGTAGTGGATATAATCAAACCTTTCTTGGTGATTAAAGATTCTTTTTGATTAATTTTAATGGGGTGACATTGATAAATCAGGGTACATATGTTTAGAGGAAACATCTCTAGGTTATTTTGACATTTGATTATGCTGCATTCTCATCACCCAAAGTCCAATTGTCTTCCGTCACCTTCTAACTGGTATTCTTTGTGCCCCTCCCTTCCCCCAACACCCACCCTCTCCTCCACCCCACCCTGTAACCCCCACACTCTTGTCCATGTCTCTGAGTTTCATTTTTATGTCCCACCTATGTATGGAATCATATAGTTCTTAGTTTTTTCTGATTTACTTATTTCGGTCAGTATAATGTTATCAAGATCCATCTATGTTGTTGTAAATGATGCGATGTCATCATTTCTTATGGCTGAGTAGTATTCCATAGTATATATGTACCAAAGCTTTTTAATCCACTCATCCACTGATGGACACTTGGGCTGTTTCCAGATCTTCACTATTGTGAACAATCCTGCCATAAACATGGGGGGGGGGGCATTTCTTCTTTTCAAACAGTGCTATAGTGTTCTTGGGGTATTCCTAACAGTGGTATAGCTGGGTCAAAAGGCAGTTCAATTTTTAATTTCTTGAGGAATCTCCATACTGTTTTCCACAGAGGCTGCACCAGTCTGCATTCCCACCAGCAGTGCAGGAGGGTTCCCTTTTCTCCACATCCTCACCAGCACTTATTCTGTGTTGTTTTGTTGATGAGTGCCATTCTGACTGGTGTGAGGTCATATGTCATTGTGGTTTTAATTTGCATTTCTCTAATCATTAGTGATGTTGAGCATTTTTTCATATGCCTATTGGCCATCTGTATGTCCTCTTTGGAGAAGTGTCTATTCATTTCTTTTGTCCATTTTTTGATTGGATTGTTTGTCTTCCTGGTATTAAGTTTTACAAGTTCTTTATAAATTTTGGTTATTAACCCCTTATCATATGCATTGTCAAATATATTCTACCATTGTGTAGTTCGTCTTTTTATTCTGTTCTTTTTGTCTTTAGCTGTGCAGAAGCTTTTTAGTTTGATAAAGTCCCATTTGTTTATCCTGTCTTTTATTTCACTTGCCTGTGGAGACAAATCGGCAAATATATTGCTGCGAGAGATGTCAGAGAGCTTACTGCCTATGTTTTCTTCTAAGATGCTTATGGTTTTACGGCTTCATTTAAGTCTTTTATCCATTTTGAGTTGATTTTTGTGAATGGTGTAAGTTGGTGGTCTAGTTTCATTTTTTTGCAGGTAGCTGTCCAATTTCCCAACACCATTTGTTGAAGAGGCTGTCTTTACTCCAATGTATGCTCTTACCTCCTTTGTCAAATATCAGTTGTCCATAAAAGTGTGGATTTATTTCTGGGTTCTCATTTCTGTTCCATTGATCTATATGCCTGTTCTTATGCTAGTACCAGGCTGTTTTGAGTACAAAGGCCTTATAATATAACTTGATAACCTCCCACTTTATTCTTCCTTTTCAAGATTGCTGAGGCTATTTGTGTTCTCTTTTGGTTCCATATAAATTTTTGGAATATGTGTTCTATATCTTTGAAGTAAGTCATTGGTATTTTAATCGGTATTGCATTGAATTTATAAATTGCTTTGGGTAATATAGACATTTTAATGATGTTTATTCTTCCTAACCATGAACATGGTATATGCTTCCACTTGTTTGTATCTTCCCTGATTTTTTTTATCAATGTTTTATAATTTTCCAAGTACAAGTCTTTAATCTCCCTGGTTAAATTTATTCCTAGGTACTTTATTTTTTTGGTTGCAATGGTAAAGGGGATTGTTCCTTTTTTAAAAAAAATTTTATTTATTTATTTATTACAGAGACAGAGAGTGAGTCAGAGAGAGGGATAGACAGGGACAGACAGACAGGAACAGAGACATGAGAAGCATCAATCATTAGTTTTTCATTGCGCGTTGCAACACCTTAGTTGTTCATGGATTGCTTTCTCACATGTGCCTTGACCACGGGCCTTCAGCAGACCGAGTAACCCCTTGCTGGAACCAGCGACCTTGGGTTCAAGCTGGTGAGCCTTGCTCAAACCAGATGAGCCTTCACTCAAGCTAGCGACCTCAGGGTCTCGAACCTGGGTCCTTCCACATCCCAGTCCAATGCTCTATCCACTGTGCCACCGCCTGGTCAGGCTAGGGGATTATTCCTTAATTTCTCTTTCTGATAGTTCATTGTTAGTGTATAAAAATGCCTCTGATTTCTGAGTATTAATTTTATATCCTGCCACCTTGCTGAATTCATTTATCAGGTCTAGTCGTTTTTTGAGTGTGACTCTAGGGTTTTCTATATACCATATCATATCATTTGTAAATAATGATAGTTTTACTTCCTTTTTTCCAATTTGAATGCCTTTTATTTCTTTTTCTTGTCTGATTGCTGTGGCTAGGACTTTCAGAACTATGTTGAATAAGAGTAGTTAAAGGGGGCACCCCTGCCTTGTTTCTGATCTTAAAGGGATTGCTTTTAATTTTTGCCCATTGAGTATGATGTTGGTTGTGGGTTTGTCATAGATGGCCTTTATCATGTTGAGGTATGTTCTCTGTATTTCCACTTTGCTGAGAGTTTTGATCATGAATGGGTGCTGGATTTTATCAAATGCTTTTTCTGCATCTATTGAAATTATCATGTGGTTTTCCTCCTTCCTATTGTTTATGTGATGAATCACATTGATTGATTTAAGAATATTGTACCAGCCTTGCCTCCCAAGAATAAATCCCACTTGATCATGGTTTATGATTTTTTTCATATATTGCTGGATCTGGTTTGCTAATATTTTGTTGAGGATTTTAGCATCTAAATTCATCAGGGATATTGGCCTATAATTTTCTTTCTTTGTGTTGTCTTTGCCTGGTTTTGGAATCAGAATTATGCTCACCTCATAAAAGAAGCTTGGAAGTCTTCCTTCCTCTTGAATTTTTTGAAATAGCTTGAGAAGCATAGAAGTTAGTTCTTCTTTGAATATTTGGTAGAATTCACTGGTGAAGCCATCAGGCCCAGGACTTTTTTTGGGTAGGGAGTTTTTTGATAACTTTTTCAATCTCATTTGTTGTAATTGGTCTGTTTGGGTTTTCTGATTCTTTCAGATTAATTTTTTGGAAGATGATGTTTCAAGGAATTTGTCCATTTCATCTAGGTTGTCTAGTTTTTTGGCGTACAGTTCTTCATAGTATTTTCTTACAATATTTTGTACTTCTGTTGTGTCAGTTTTTATTTCTCCACTCTAGTTTCTAATTTTATTTATTTGAGTCCTCTCTCTCTTTTTCTTGGTGAGTCTCATTAAAGGTTCATCGATCTTGTTTACCTTTTCAAAGAACCAGCTCCTGGTTTCATTGATCCTCTGTATTGTTTCTTTAGCCTCTATGTCATTTATTTCTGCTCTGATCTTTATTATTTTCTTCCTTCTACTAGCTCTTGGCTTTACTTGCTGTTCTTTTTCTAGTTCTTTTAGATGTAGGGTCAAGTTGTTTATTTGAGCTTTTTCTAGCTTCTTGAGGTATGCCTGTAATGCTATGAACTTCCCTCTCAGGACTGCTTTTGCTGTGTCCCATAAATTTTGAGTTGATGTATGCTCATTATCGTTTGTTTTTAGGAATTATTTAATTTCTTCTTTGATCTCATTGTTTACCCATTCGTTATTTAATAACATGCTATTTAGTTTCCAAGTGTTTGAGTATTTTTCAGTTTTTCTGTTGTGGTTGATTTCTAGTTTCATGCCATTGTGATCAGAGAAAGTGCTCAAAATGATTTCAATCTTCTTAAATTTGTTGAGACCGCTTTTGTGCCCTAACGTGGTCTATTCTAGAGAATGTACCATGAGCACTTGCAACGAATGTATATTCTGCTGTTTTAGGGTGAAAGGTTCTGAAGATATCTATTAAATCAAGTTGATCTGGTATGTCCTTTAAGTCTGCTATTTCTTTGTTAATTTTCTTTCTTGAGGATCTATCTAGTGATGTTAGTGGGGTATTGAAATACCCTATTATTATAGTATTGCTGTTGATCTTGCCCTTTAAATCTATCAAAGTCTGCTTTATATACTTAGGTGCTCCTATATTAGGTACATAGATATTTATAATGGTTATATCTTTCTGTTGGATTGCTCCCTTTATCATTATGTAGTGACCTTCTTTATCTTTAACTATAGTCTTTGTTTTAAAGTCCATTTTGTCTGATATAAGTATTGCTACCCTAGCTTTTTTTTCATTTCCATTTGCGTGAAATATTTTTTTTCATCCTTTTATCTTTAGTCTATTTGCATCTTTTGTTTTAAGGTGTGTCTCTTGTAGACAGCATATGTATGGGTCCTGTTTTCTTATCCATGCAACTACCCTATGTCTTTTGATCTGATCATTTAATCCATTTACATTTAAGGTTATTATGATATGTAATTGTTTATTGCTATTTTATTCTTTAAAACTGTATTTCTCTTTTGCTATATTCTTTTTCTCCTTTGATCTGTTTACAACAGGCCCCTTAGCATTTCTTGCATCCTTTGTTTGGTTGTAGTGAATTCCTTGAGTTTTTTTTTTTGTCTGGAAACCTTTTTATTTCTCCTTCAATTTTAAATGATAGCCTTGCTGGATAAAGTAGTGTTGGTTGTAGGCTCTTGTTCTGCATTACTTTGAATATTTCTTTTCTTTTTTTTTTTAAATTTATTCATTTTAGAGAGGAGAAGGAGAAACAGAGAGAGAGAGAGAGAGAGAGAGAAGGGGGGAGGAGCTGGAAGCATCAACTCCCATATGTGCCTTGACCAGGCAAGCCCAGGGTTTCGAACCGGTGAATTCAGCATTTCCAGGTCAACGCTTTATCCACTGCGCCACCACAGGTCAGGCTACTTTGAATATTTTTTGCCATTCCCTTCTGGCCTCAAGTGTTTCTGTTGAAAAGTTGGAAGTCATCCTTATGGGGGCTCCTTTGTGTGTGATAGTCTTTTTTTCTCTAGCAGCTTTTAATATTTTCTCTTTATCACTTAGCTTTGGTATTTTAATTATGATGTGTCTTGGTGTTGATTTCTTTGGGTTTCTCTTTAATGGAGTTCTCTGTGCTTCTTGAACATGTGAGATGTTTTCCTGCCTTAATTGAGGGAAGTTTTCTTCTATGATATGCTTGAACAAAGTCTCTATCCCTTGTTCTTTCTCTTCTTCTTCAGGAACCCCTATGATGCGGATGTTATTTCTCTTCATGTTGTCACAGAGCTCTCTTAGAATTTCCTCAGACTTTTTGAATCTCTTCTTTCTTCTGCTCTGCTTTCGTGCCTTTATTTATTTTGTCCTCTAACTCGCTGATTCGATTCTCAGCTTCATCCATCCTGCTTTTAATTCCTTCCATTGTGTTCTTCATTTCTGACATTGCATTTGTCATTTCTGACTGATTCTTTTTAATTATTTAAATGTCTTTTTTTATATTTGCTATCTCTTTATTTAGGTGTTCGTAATGACCATCTATTGTTGTTCTAATATCTTTGAGCATCCTAACAATTGTTATTTTAAACTCTGCATCTGGTAATTTGGTTATATCTGATTCATTCAGGTCCTTTTCTGGGGATTTCTCTTGATTCATTTGTGTTGCATTTTTCTGCCTTCTCATTTTCTCTGTAAAGGGAGGTTTTGGTCACTGGAGTCCACTGGTGTGGCCTCTGTTCCCTAGGTATAGTCTGTCTGCAGGCCCGCCACCCCCTCTGATGTTGCTGCCCAGGGTGTTTTGGTATGGGTGTTGCTGGTGCCTTCCCACTGGGGCTGTTGCTGTGGTTTCCGCCTCTCTTTCACCGGAGTTGCTGTGATCACATGCTTGGGTGTACAAGCCTTGGTGGCCTTGGCCTTTGCCCCGCCCCCATGGGTGGTGTTATGCTTGGCCCTGAGGGCAGTGGTGAGCACCTTTGCTCAGCTGCAGGTCTCCACCTGTTTTCAGGCTTTCACCGCACCCTTGCAGGAGAAGCCTGCTTGTGGGCCCGCTGCGAGCCTTGGCTCCACAGGCCAGGCGGGACTGCATGCCCAAGCTCAGTAGCAGGACTCTGCCTGTTCTGGGGTTTTGGCTCCACCTCCACGGGAGGAGCCGGCTCCCAAGTCAGGCCACAAGGCTCGGTTCTGCGGGTGGGGCAAGGCTGTGCTCCTGCGCCCTTGCTCAAGGGCTGGTCTCCACCCCTTCTGGGGTTCCTGCCCTTCTCCCGCAGGTGATCCCACTGGATTGCAGGTGGCCTGCAGCTGGGCTTGACCACTTTTGCACGTCCCCTCCTCCCCAGCTGGGCAAGACTGAGCTCACACCTGGGCCCAGTGGTGGCCACCCGGCTTCCGCCCTTGCCGACAGAACCGCGTTTCTGCGTCCCGCCGCCGCCCGCTCTTGGGTGAGCCTTCAGCCGTGTGGGTGGGGGCGCTGCAGCTCAGACCCTAAGACTCACTACTGTAGTCCTGAAAGCTCCCTTCTTCTAAGTGACTCTGTTCTGAGTGCTGCTGGAGAGCTTGTTTGGCTGGTGTCCTGCTTCCCTTTGCTGGTATTGCTGTTTCCAGGGAAAATATTCATTTCAGATTTGTGGAGTGACTCATCCCAGGGGTTAGGGTGGCTGTCTCCCAAAATGTTTCTCCCTGTGCCTCCTAGATTACACTCTCTTCCTGCTACTCCAGACCTCTTCTCTCTCCCTGTCCCTTGGAGCCCTGGGTGAGTGGTTGTGAGAGAGGTGTTCTGCGTGGTCCCTTTAAGAAGAATCCTGGGTCTGAGAAATCAGTCTCTTCCTCACAAACAGTATCCTGACTTGTTTCCAGCTAAATACTGTCCATATGCCTCTTCTAGGCTCTGGGGCTGTAGGCTGGGGCTTTGTTCCTGGGACTCAGGACCCTCCCCTCTCTGCTAAAATCACTTCCCACCACACGAGTCTCTCCCGGCTGCCGCCGTTCACTCCGGGGAGCTGGGCAGCCCTCTCCGCGTTTCCGCTTTTTCTACCAGTCTTGGTGTGGCTTCTTCAGTGTTTCTTGGTTGAAGAGTCCTCTTAGTTTAGACCAAAGTTGGTTTTTCCAGATGATGGTTCTTAAAATTAGTTTGTAATCCACTTTGGTTCTGGGAGGTGGATGTGGTATATCTATCTGCCTACTCCAGTGCCATCTTATCTTCTCTAGGTGATTAAAGATTTTACAACACATTTGTATTATCTGGAGAGTGAGAGAAGATTAGGTTGAATTTGTGCTGGCCATAAAAGGATACACTGAGGCCCTGGCCAGTTGGCTCAGTGGTAGAGTATCAGCTGGCATGTGGATCCCTTGGGTTCAATTCCTGGTCAGGGCACACAGAGAAATGCCCATCTGCTTCTTCACTCCTCCCTCTCTCACTTCTCTCTCTCTCTCTCTATCTCTATCTCTTTTCCCCTATTGCAGCCATGGCTCAGTTGGAGTGAGTTGGCCACAGGTGCTAAGAAGAGCTCGGTTGCTGGGCAACTGAGCAACACCCCAAAGGACAGTGCATCGCCCCCTACTGGGCTTGCCAGGGCACATGTTGGAGTCTGTCTCTCACTCCCCTCCTCTCACTGAATTAAAAATAAATAAATAAATAAATAAAGGGATCCACTGAAAATTAATTACTGAAATATTGACCTAAAATTCCTAGTTTTATTTCTTTTCAGTTGATATATTCCTTATCTATGCAGCAGAGAACAATTTTGGATTACTTAGAAACTTTTGTTGTTTGAGTACTGGTTGCAGTTTAACAGGTTTATTAGGTACACCTAATAAGAGTATATTTTCTGTGTTTAAGAAAAACCAATAAATAAAAAATGAAATGAGTTAAAATATCTTTGGGTTTAACATGCATCATAACATTTCTCACTGGGAAAAAATAGTAGTTAAGCCAGATGGTCTTTGTTTTAACATTGTATTGTGGTTGTTAAAAGTAAATGTAAAGTTGTTTACAAGCAGGCCCTGTTCATACCTATGACTTTGGGATAGTCCTGTATAGATATGCAGGATGGGAAGAGAAGCCAAGTATAGAGTCTCACTCACTAACCTACAGTGGGATTAATTTAAATTCAGCAAAGCTTATTAGACATTTCCTGTGACTATTGATTACTAACTCTTGGTGCCACTGATGAGAAAAAGATAAACAAGAGACAGCCCCAGTCCTCAAAAAGCTGATAGTCTAGGGAAGCAAAACCCAGGTGTACTTGGGTGCCCTTGGGTTGGGGGTGAATCCAATCAAGAGAAGTACAGTTTGGGAATCTTTAAACCTGTTTGGTGGTGATGGGTGTGGATGTTGTTGAGGAATGCTATGGAATGCTAATCCATTTTATTTCACCACAAAAATGAGGATTAATCTTACAAGCAGAAAGCATGACTACTTAAATCTATATATGCACTGTAAAATCACAACTGTGAACTCTCAGGCCCACAAAAATAACTCCAAGCTGTTGAGCTAAACAGTATGGGCTGTTTCCCCATTTTTCTGCTAATGTTAATATACTACTCGTTAATTCATGTTGTCATCTGCTAGCACTTGTCGCCAGACAAGCAGTAACAGGTGCCAAAAACTGAAGAAAAGTGAAGACTTGAGAAAATTCTTATCCATTAACTTAATTTAAAACTGTGATTTCGAAATGATGATGATCTCCCAATTTTTGTAGCAGCTCAGAGAACCTCAGGGGTCTGTGGGCAGCACGTCGGAGCATCTGAGTTGAAGAGGGAATGGATGTTGGTGTCCAGAAGAACTTACTGCGATTTCAGCCTTGACCAGGAAGTCCCTCCAGAAAATGCTCCTTCTGCGCCTGGGGGTGGGGCAGGGATAAAAGTTCCTAAATGGTAAGAGTACACCCATCTCAGCTTTATAACTTCCCTAAGCTCTGATGTTGCTTCCGAAGGTAGCTCCTCAATAAACAAACCGCGGAATAGCACCGCGAACTGGGACATGACCTCCCTACAAATACAGTGTTATAATGATCATTAGGTTTAAACAAAAGTATTAATAATAAAAGATATACAAATGGGTTAAATAGTTTTATGGCCAGAACTTGGAATTATCTTCCTAGTTATGACATTATTTATACGAAGGGGTGATTTTTTTTTTTTTTTTCAGTTCAATGACCAGATATTTATCACTATCATGTGCAAAGCACCATCTGGACACTCTGGGTCTCAGTTTCCTTTGTGTTAAATGGAGATCATATGAGTTTTTAACTTCATAACTTCATGAAGATGAATTATAATATGTAAACTGCTTTGAAGAGTACCTGACTTATAGAAAGTGCTTAATAAATATCAACTAGTCATTTTTTGTGTTATTGTACAGCAATATGGCATAGACATGGTCCCTTCCCACATGGAAATTCAATCAAGTTTCTAGAACAAAATCTCTTGGTGACTGGGGCCTGTCTGTATTTATTTGAGTTTCTTAGCATTCTGGTCTTTAAGGGCCCAGCTGTTCTCCCACAGTTGGGGCTGGAATTCCCCAGAGCAGTTGGTATTTGTCTGTGAGGGTTGACTGGTAAGCAGAGCCCTGTACACGTTTTCCCTGGGGTTGCAGGATGGCAGAGCAGGAAAGTGGTGAGACCTGCTGGCTGCCTCTGGAAACTCGAACCAGCGGCCCTGCCTCAGGGGAATTTACAACTCCACTCCCGGCTTGATCACTTGAGGGCAGGGGAAGGGCTGGGGCCCACAGATGTGAGGGTTGTTGGCTTGCATGCCTGCTCTCAGAGTCATGGGTCTTCCACTGCCTGTGTAAGTCCGGTGAAGGCAAAGTTTGATAGTTTCATATAAAGGCTTTCTGGTCTGATCTGGAGGAAGCAGGCAAGAGGAAAAGTTTGACTTCTTTGCTTTTCAAAATATGTCAAAATCATCAACTAAGCTTCTTCAATTTTGAAATTCCAGAATTGTTTTGAACATCCTAAAGCAAACACACCAGCTTCTGAAGCTGTCAAAGGTTTGGGATGAAATTTTTACATGCTTCCTGTGACTAAGCCGTGCATAGCTCAAATTAGTCCCAAGTGGATGGAAGGGTGAAAGAGCAACATTTTCAAGCTGTTGAAAATCTTGGTAAAATGAAGCTTATTAATGCCTGAGTAACACCAAGGTACACAGCTCTGACAAGCTTATGGTGAACCGTGGCCAGAATAAATGGCAACTGTCCGCTGCAGCGTCGACAGGGGACTGTCCTCTACAACTAATATTCATTTCACCATCTGGAGGCAACTTTGGTCTTTTCTGACTTGCTCTTTTTAATTAGTCCCTCTGCTTTCAAGGGACCTCTGTTAATTTGGGATGGGGTCTCCCTGAATACCCATTCCTTCTCTGATCATGTGGCAGAATAATCATCATCTATGCAACAACTCTATGTGTTTTCACTCTTAACTGATTTACATATTACACATAAGGATTTGGCCTTTACAGGGGAAAAAACACCAACAGATGTAAAAACAATTATCCAAAAGTATTAATACATAGATTTAGCTTTTAATCTTTGTAGGATCTGCAACATTTCATTTTGTTAATTAAAAGTTTTCAGCTTAAAACTTGGACCAAGATTTATTAATAGAGAACATATTTGTCTTTTGCTCTCCAAGTTTCTTAAAAAGTAACTGTCCAGGGAAAAATTTATAAATGTATCTCTATTATCAATATTTATGGAGCATACCGGGCATTTCAAAGAACTACCAAGTCTTACTTTGGTACTATCTTTATATACTGAGCTTAGATTTAACTGGTCCAAGAGTTAATGACGGGACATGAATCTGGTTTTCATCAGCACAGAGAAGCTGTGTCAGCAACCCAAGGACTGTGATGGTGGGAGAGGGAGTAGTCACAAAAAAAACATGCAGGTGAAGTTCAGGTAAGCTCTATTTTAATTATTAGAATTTTACAAGCTGATTATTGATGTATTGATCCTTCAGAATGAATACAGGACTGGTGCTTGGAATTGAGAACAGGAAGTATAGAAAAAAAAGCATCTAAGTGCTGAGATAATGTATTCTGTATCAGTTCTGGTTTAGTGTCAAACATCTCAAACATCTGTCGCTCTGCAGTAGAACCTTGATACCACTCGGCAGCCAAGTGTTAGGGCCCAGGAGCAAGGGTCTCATTGAAAGAGAACTAGAAGCATGCAGCACACTCCGGTGGGATCTCACTTTGTGGCTAGGCCACTCTTTGACAAGGATGGGCCAGCTGTGATGGTAAAAGTGATTTTGAGGCATATTTAAGAGGTGGTTAAACTCTGTGACTCATTCAACCAAGGTGAATTAAGGAAGAACAATTACCTGTAATCAGGACTGATGAGCTTTACTGAATGAAGAAAGCTTTTCCTGCCTTCAGTTGAAAGTATTAGGAAAGAGACTAAGAGGCTATATTATGCCATGGATTCACCATATACTTAGAATTGGCCCCATTCTTCTTCTTCTTCTTTTTTAAAGTGACAAGAGAGGAGATAGACAGACTTCTGCATGTGCCCTGACTGGAATTCACCCAGCAACTCCCATCTAGGGTGGAAGCTTGGACCAGCCTGGCTATCCTCAGTGCCCAGGGATCTGCTCCATTCTAATTCTAGCTCTGTGATACTGGACAAGTTACTTAACCTCTCTGGCCTCATTTTCATCAATGTACAATAAGGATACATACATGTGATTACTGTAAAATGAAATAATAAGTATGTAAATGTCTCAGCACAGTGCCTAGCACTAATAAACAGTAGCTATTGGTAGTATCCTTTACAGTTTTATGGGTATTTAAAGAATAAGCACAAACATAAAAAAGTAACTTTAAGAACAGGAAGAAAATATGTACATTGACTTTATTAGGAGGTAAAATGGAGACAACTAATATCACACGTGAAATTCACTCAAGATTTTGGTTAGTACTTTAAAGGAAAAAGCTTATATTCATTTTACCTTCTTAATAGTTTCATGCACTGAAGTCATTTTATTTTCAAGTCTAAGGAAGAGGAAATTAGAAAGGAAATAGTGTATGACTGTGACTATATTATAAAACGAGTAGCAATCATGGATGTGGAAGTGCATTTACCTTATTAGTTTCTCTGGGTAGATGAAAATTTTATGAGTACAAAGTGAAAAACTCAATATTCGTACTACATAATTCTTGGGCATAAAAAAGATATAATTTTTCAAATAATACTACAATCCCTTATTTTAAAGCTAGATGGCTAATTATGCTATTTTAGTTATTAATTTATTTTAACTCTAACATTTACTATATTTAAATAGTTTGTATCAAGTGTCTATTTAACTGTACACATAATATATATATTTTCCAAGTAATTGCCTTATTTCTGCCACAGAAGTTTGTCTACATGGCACAAAGTATTTCAGCAAACCTAAAGAATGCTGTGTATGGGAATACTATCCCTCGCCCTGTTATGTTCAGAATAGTATTTAAGGACTTCAAATTTAAAAATATATTTGCATCCTGTGTGTACCTCTAAAAACCACTTCACTGTATGTATAAACATTGCTTGTTTTGAAGGACTCTGGAATGTCTGCCTGCCTAAAATACCTCTGCTAGACCTCACATCACCTTGGGTGGAAATTCTTTTCATTAGCAACCAGTCTTATCCCTAGTTATTAATTTGTTAAGTGAACTCTGGTGTTATGTAAATCGCTTTAGACTCAATTTTTTTTCATTTGGAAGTTGAAGAGATTGAAAAAACTCTACTTTTTTCTGGTCTTTTTCCCATGTTCCCTCCCTTTGCATCCAGTGACTTGGATTTTTGTTCGGTGTTTTCTCATCTTGTACAGTGTTATAGATAATTTTAATTATACTACAATCCAAATGTCACTTGTAATCTTAGGAAAACAGAATTCTAATGGACTGGGATTGTCCTTAAGCACTTTTATCAAAGGATTGTTCCTTATGGAAATCTCTGATAACCTTTCCCCACAGGACTCAATGAAGTTCTTAACCTCCACTTGAACTTCATTTCTTCTTTCAGAACTTTACACTCTTCATTACTTTCTATGTTTCTATTACCTGGGCTAAACACTACCAATAACTGATACAGAGATAGCCCCTACTTTATTCTTTTTTTTTTTACAGAGACAGAGAGAGTCAGAGAGAGGGATAGACAGGGATAGCCAGACAGGAATGGAGAGAGATGAGAAGCATCAATCATTAGTTTTTTGTTGCGACACCTTAGTTGTTCATTGATTGCTTTCTCATATGTGCCTTGACCGTGGGCCTTCAGCAGACCGAGTAACCCCTTGCTCGAGCCAGCGACCTTGGATCCAAGCTAGTGAGCTTTTACTCTAACCATATGAGCCCGCACTCAAGCTGGCGACCTCAGGGTCTCCAACCTGTTTATTCTTTTTCTTTAAGTTCAGTCAGTTTTTTCTTACTTTCTCATATTATCTTGAACTGGGAGGCAAACATCTATACTGTAAGAGAGAGTTCCTTAATTGTAGGGAAGCAAGGTCATGCCTGACTCTGTGACCACCACCCTAGGCTTTTCGGCCATAAGCTCAGAAATTCTCAGCTGGCTTTGTCTTCCTCAGTTTGTGTGCAGCAAGAGCAATTGTGTAGTGAGGGAAATACACACCGCAATACATGCACATTCCCGTGTACACAGACTTTACGCAGTTTCTCCTAATATGAATAAAGTACTACCTAATGGATACATTTGAAAGAGGAGGGGCTAAAGAGACTGCCAACTTTTAACTCTAGAAGTGTAGATGAAGAAAGGGGTTCTGTGGAAAGTAACCTCACAGGGTGATCTGATACTAAATTCCTAACTGGGCAGGTCATGGTGGTAGTCACGCCCCAGGAATAACTTCTTTAGTAAAAGGCATATATTTTTGCCTTAAGCAAGTCCTGTTCATTGTTTCAGTGCATCTAGGCTAACACAGCTTTGAAATACCCCCTTACAGATCCTTTCTTCTAAAACAGGCTACCAGGAACACAGTCTTGTTAACTACCCTGTAATCAGATCTCCAGTGTGTTTTCTTCCACCTACATTCAATCTTCTTTCTTATTCACTCCTTAACTTCAAATGCATAGAAGACACTGAAAAACTGTTATTCTCTGAAGCATTTAAGATCTTGCTCCCCAGTATATGTTGTCATTCTGGCTCAGATAAACTCATAAAAATTCTCTACAAGTTTAGACATTCCTTACATTGACAGAAGCCTGAAAGTAGGCCCCACCTTATAATGTGTTATATTTCCACATGGCACACAAGCATTGATTGAGCATCCACCATGTGTTATCTAGGGGGCTGGGTTCCAGGTGAGGGGTCTACAAAGCCAAGTTCTATGCTTGTTGAATTCAACATGATTCCCACCTGAAACTATAAATAGCCTCAGGTTTATTCAGAACTTGGCTTTGATACAGATACTTTAAATTCCAGCTCAGTGAAAGGTGAGCAAGCTTTGAGCACATTCTCAGCAGTTCAAGCATGCACTTAGGAAAGTAATAAAATGGACACCCAGACAAAGAGTGTCAATTGAGAAAGTTTCATATCACTCTCCAAACTGAAGGTGATTGCAAAGAAAAGGACATGTTCACCCTTCCTTCCTCCCTCCCTCCCTTTCTCCTTTCCTTTTCCTTCCTTCCTTCCTTCCTTCCTTCCTTCCTTCCTTCCTTCCTTCCTTCCTTCCTTCCTTCCTTCCATTCTTATAAAGACTATAAATATTAGTATAATCTATTGGAGTTTCCAGAAGAATAAGTGCCCCCCCCCCCACTGTGCACTTTCTTTATTCATCAGAATGAGACTGTAAAGTATGAAATACAAAAAGATAGCTCAAGAAGTCACTCAACATTTCTCTACTTTCCTGATTCACTTTTACAAGTGACAATTTAGAAGCAGATGGTTCTGGGCTACTTTAAAGTAAGGTATCATCCCCAAACGACCAGTTATTTTCAAAGGGACCTTAATGCTCTCTTGACACCTATCAATTGAACAATTGCAAACTCATGCTGTTATTGCTCTTTAAATGTTTCTGCCAAGTTTCTCCTGCCAGGAGCTATTGAAGGTTTTACCAGAACTTTCTTTAAGACAGTATGTGTTTTCCCTCTGATGAGTGATTTCATCTGATTTATTAAAGGAAATCAGTTTTTGAGAACAATTTAACATTTTAACAGTACTCCTTGTCATTTTAACTTGCTTTTTAAGTTGAAGGATTTTACCTTTATTGCCATTTCCTTTTTATTGTTTCAATGTAATATTTGCTTTAATCTTAATTTGGGAACATAAGTCTAATCTCTTCCATTTATTTGAACATTTAGCGGGATGTCAGTGTAGTTAAAGTGGAAAGTTTCACAAAGCATGACCATGGACAGGAAGTGGTCCTAATAAGAGTAAAATGACTCATTTCAAAGCCCTGATTTAAAATTCTGAAAATTTGATATTCTTTAGGAACCTTCTCCAATTATATGAAATAAACATTTGGAGAAAAAGATAAGTATAACCTCTCTAAAATTATTTTTGATAATTTTCTTATTTCATAACTTTGATGAGTTTTTGGTTATGACTTAAAGGTATATATTTTGAGGGCAATATATTATTATTTTATCATAGTGTTTAAGTTTTTGGAATTCAAATACATAAATTTTGATTGTTGAGTACAGAACCCAACCCAGTTTTGTTGGCCTTTTATACCCAAAGGAACCAAAGATCCTAACTGTTCTTTTTTTTTATTTTACAAGAACTCCATATTTAACACTGATTCTAGTGACTCAGGCTAACAATCAGGCCTTCCCATAAACAAGTAACAAGCAAGTAGTAGACAAATCCACCTTGAGGACTGAAGCAATAGAATGTTTACAAGGAAAATCCATTTCCTTGTTTATCCATTCACTCATTCATTTAAAAAAAACTTTTTTTTTTTTGCTGCAAGCCTTCTTTATATAACAATAGCCATTCCAGATTAGAGATTGGTAAACTATGATCTACAGGCCTAATATGGCCAGTTGCCTGTTTTTGTACAACTCATGAGCTAAGACTGGTTTTTACCTTTTATTTTTAGATTTTATTTATTCATTTTTAGAGAGAGAAGAGAGAGAGAATGGGAAGAGGAACAGGAAGCATCAGCTCCCATATGTGTCTTGACCAGGCAAGCCTGGGGTTTCAAATTGGTGACCTCAGCATTACAGGTCATTGCTTTATCCACTCACCACCACAGGTCAGGTGGTTTTTACCTTTTTAAGCAGTGAAAAAAACGAGGAATAATATTTTGTGAAGCATTAAACTTATATGGAATTCAAATTCCAATGTTTATAAATAAACACAAGTACACTACAATTACTGTCTATGGCTGCTTTCATTCTACCAAACTAGAGCTGAGTAGTATGATAAAGACTAGAGAGACCTGCAAAGTCTGAAACTTTTAATGTCTGGTCCCTTGCAGAAAATGCTTGCTGATCCCTGTTGTACACATGGAGAATTCAACAGTAAGAAAAATAGAAAAAGCTTCTGTAGTTATGAAATTACATTCTAACAGAAAAACAAATAAATTAACAAGTTAATGTTAGAACTTTGAATATATTATAAAGAAAATTAAACAGGGTGATGTGATAGAGAATGAAGGTAGTTGAAGTGGGGCTAAGAGCTGAATGCCATTAGGAATCTGGAAGGGGAAGGCTCCCGAGGGAACAGAAGCCATAGGTCTGAGGAACAAGGATGTGAATTCGAACCACAGAGAGACTGGGAGGGTAGTAGAAGGTGAGATCAGGGAGGGAGCTAGAATAATGTAGGAGCTAGACCACAGGCCTCTGTGGAGGAGGCAAGTTTTTATTTTTTCTGTGGGCAAAAAGAATTCTGACATGGTCTGAATAATATTATATTTTAGAAGGATCAATTTGATGACTGTATGGAAAAGAGATTCTAGTGGAGTCAAAGTGGAAACAAGCAGTTAGTGGCTGTTGCAAATGAACCTGTGAGAGATAACGGTGACTCAAATTAAAAGTAGAGCTAGGGTAATAGGAGAAATTGGATAGGTTTAGCATAGAGGTGAGATGTCAAGGTTTGCTGTGTGAGAAGATGAAGGAAGGAGAAAAGTTAAGAATTGGTCCTGGCCAGTTGGCCCAGTGGTAGAGCGTTGCCCCAATGTGTGGATGTCCTGGTTTCAATTCCCAGTCAGGGAACACAGAAGTGCCCATCTGTTTCTTCACCCCTCCCCCTCTTATTTCTCTCTCTCTCTCTCTCTTCCCCTCCTGCAGCCACAGCTCAATTGGAGTGAGTTGGCTCTGGGCACTGAGGAAGACTCCATAGCCTCTGCCTCAGGTGCTAAGCAGAGCTCTGATGAGCAATGAAACAACACCCCAGACAGGCAGAGAATCACCCCCCGGTGGGCTTGCCAGGTGGATCCTGGTAGGGTGCATGTAGAACTCTGTCTCCGCCTTCCCTCCTCTCACTGATTAAAAAAGGGGGGGACAGATTGACCAGGCGGTGGCTCAGTGGATAGAGCATCAGACTGCAATGCAGAGGACCCAGGTTCAAAACCTAGAGATTGTCAGCTTGAGCACAGGCTCATCTGGTTTGAGCAAGGCTCACCACCTTGAGCCCAAGGTCACTGGCTTGAGCAAGGGATCACTCTGTCTGCTGTAGTCCCCCGGTCAAGGCACATATGAGAAAGCAATCAATGAACAGCTAAGGTGCCACAACAAAAGAATTGATGCTTCTCATCTCTCCCTTCATGTCTGTCTGTCCCCCTCTCTTTGTCCCTGTCACAGAAAACAAAACAACAACAAAAAGAATTATCCTTGAGTATTTCTTAACTGGCTATTTCTTAATGTAAATTATACTTAAAACTATGAAAATATGCAAACTTAACATATGTCTCAAACAGAACTTTCTATCTAATGGGTGTTTCTCGTTGTTTTTTAGTAGAAGTATAGTTGTACAACTACCCCTTAGAGTTTTACTAATTTTATTTTTCTTTTTTTTTTTAAGATTTTTTAATTTATTTATTCATTATAGAGAGGGGAGAGAGAGAAAGAGAGAGAGAAGGGGGAGGAGCAAGAAGCATCAACTCCCATATGTGCCTTGAACAGGCAAGCCCAGGGTTTTGAACCGGCAACCTCAGCGTTTCCAGGTTGACGGTTTATCCACTGCGTCACCACAGGTCAGGCTAATTTTATTTTTCTTATGGTTTCCCTTAAATATAACAATCAACTTATAGTACCCACGAAGGCATATTATCTAAAACAAACAAACAAACAAAGGGCTTTAAACTGGAAATCCACATATGGATCTCTTTCAGCAGAGAATGAGGAAGAGGTCTGAGTGGCCTTGGACCAGCCTAACACCACTTGTGATTTTTGTCTTACATTGGTGGTCTGTTGTTGATTCGTAGGTAATAGGGAAATAAACAATTTGATTTCCGTGTGACATTCTCTCTATTCCTCCTGATTTCAACAGATATTTGTCACATTGATGTAGTTGTTTTAGTCCCAATTGTTAAGATATATTGTTGATATTTCCAGGCAAACAGCACAACCTATATTTTCCCAGGCTGTAGAAATATTATCGTTTACAGAAAGAAAACACGTTCCTCCCAGTTTTGTCAGCATGAACAAACATTGATGATGTGTAGCTGCAGAAAATTGTCAAAAAATTGGGACATCATCTTACCCAGACTATCATTAAAAACATGAGAGGCAGAAACAGAAAAAAACTTTCCCAGTTTTTCCCAATATTCTGTAAAAAGGAACCAGAACTTTAAATGTCCCCATAGATAAGCATTTGAGCTACATTACTGACATAAAGATTACACAACTTCAGAAGTTTTGATCATTGAGATGGTTGAAAAAATAAAATAAACTGAATGAGAGGAATGTAGTAGTAACCAACATCAGACTCAGTAGAACTTGGTAGTAGATTGAGTGTGTGTGAGCGCACATGTGTGTATGTTTGTGTGTGCATGACAGAGAGAGAGAGAGAGAGAGAGAGAGAGAGAGAGAGGTAACTCTTGAGTTCAGACTTGGACAGTTGGCTGAGTGATGATGTCTTTTACTGAGACAAAAATCTACAGAGGGAAGCCACTTGGGAGATAATGGGGATAACTTCAGTTTGGGAACTATATTGAGTTTGGGGTGCTTGTAAATATCCATTTGGAGATATTCAGGAGGCTATTGAAGACCTGGCTCTGAAGTTTATAGAAGAGACTGAGATGAAAAATTTGGAAGATTTTGAAATCTTAGAAATAAATAAGATAACCCAGAGAAAGTGTGCAAAGGGAGAAAGGCTAATATTTACTCTCTATGAGAAAAGAATACTGTAAAGGGGACTGCAAAGGAGGAATTAGAAAAGTAAACCAACAATGTAAGGAGCTGTAGGAGCCACTAAAAGAATGTATGAAAGAGGCCCTGGCTGGTTGGCTCAGTGGTAGAGTGTCAGCCTTGCATGTAGAAGTCCCAAGTTTGATTCCTGGCCAGGGTACATAGGAGAAGCACCCATCTGCTTCTCCACTCTTCCCCCTCTCCTTTATTTCTATCTCTTTCTTCCCCTCCCACAGCCAAGACTCCATTGGAGCAAAAGTTGGCCCGGGTGCTGAGGATGGCTCCATGGTCTCTGCCTCAGGCACTAGAATGGCTCCGGTTGCAATGGAGCAACACTCCAGATAGGCAGAACATTGCCCCCTAATGGGCATGCCGGGTGGATCCTGGTCAGGCGCATGTGGAAGTCTGTCTGTCTGCCTCCCCACTTCTCTCACTTCAGAAAAAAAAAAAATTTATGAAAGAGTGATCAACAGTGTCAAATGCTGGAGAAAAAGCAACTGAAAAAATGACTGAGAATATTCTGATGAATTTATTTATAGATAGGTTTTGGTGATCCTGGTGAAAGAACTTCTGGTAGAAACATGGCAGAGAAAAATAGATTACAGTATATTACAGAGTGTGAGTAGGAAGTGTGGAAACAAATGAGTATATCAAAATTTTTAAGAAATTTCACTAAAGAGTAGAAGTATAGTAAAGGATTAGATAAAAGAAATGTTTAAATACTAATGAGAAGGCATTAAAAAAAGGAATAAGAGAGAATATTGGATATAGAAGAAGAGATCAATTACAGATGAGTGTTCCTGAGAACAGTAGGATAAAATGTATAGTACATAACGTATATAGTTGAGGGATTGGCTCTATAGAAAATGATGGATTTTGTTATTTCCGGTAGAAGAAGTGAAAAAGACAATTGAAACTGAAAGTAGATCTGATAGATTGGATAGAAATTGAGAAATTCCCTTGTGGTGACTTTTGTCTTCTCAGTGGAGTAGGAGGAAAGGTTATTAGATGGGAGTGCAGAGGGAAGTGTAGCTGTCAGATTCCAGGGGAAGAGAGAGAGCGTAAAGCAGTAAGAAAAATAGAAGAATGGCTAGAAAATCCTGATGGATTCTTTAACAGCCAGGTTGGACAGTTCAGCTGAGAGTGGCAATCAAAAGTTTATGATAGTGAATTGCCCAAGTCCTTACCTGCACTACACAGCACTCAACCAAACCTGATAGGTCACGTGGGAAGAGTAAACAGTTGAGTTCACCTGGAGTTGGGGTTTTGTCATGCAGATGATCTGGAATGATAATAGAGCAGGGAAATTCATAGAGAATTGGTGAGAGGCATCAGAATGTTCAACCACAGAATCTAAGTAAGATAAGTATGGAAGTGAAGACAGGAGGAAGCTGTTGGCAAGGAAGGAGTAGAAGAAGACTAGAAGTACTGACAAGGCTCAGCCCTCATTCTAGGTTTAATATGAATTGGATAGATACTCCTTAATAGTATGGATATACAGATGCCTCCTTCTAAGTCCACACACTGAAATTCACTGGACTCCCACCCATATAGCCCATTCTTCCATTACCAACAGCTATATTCCACCTGAAGAAATTAGTTTATTAATTCAGAACATGTCACCCTGCCTCTGCACCTTTTGACATAACAATATCCTATATTAATGCCTAGTCTATTCTTTTTTGCCTATTCAAATCTTACCCATCTATTAAGGCTTAATTCTCACTTTTATTTCCAACATTTCCAGCTGATGGAAAGCAAGGGGGATTAAAAAAGTTTCTTGGCATTTATTGAGTACCTATTATGGTCTTGGAAATGTACTTTCTACTTGTAGTTCTAAGTCATTTTGGTCATTGGCACTCTCATCTGTTTGAATGTGGGTTATCTTTATGGTCTTTAACACTGCATAGCATTTCTTTATGTTTTCTTACATTGTGAAATTTTTACATCTATATGTTATTCTCATACTTGATAGTAATTTTTTGATAGGTTAATTATTTTATATTTTCTATACGGTAGCGTATTTCAGAATGGTTTGGACATAGCAGGCACAAATTCTCATTTGATTAAGAGTATAAAAATACTGATAATAGACTAAAGGATATGGAAAAAAGGAAAAGAAATGTGAATGTCAGCTATCATCCTTGTAAATTCATAGTATGTTCTGGGAGTGGGAAAAATTGAGACCTATTGCCCTAGTGTTCCAAAATAATTAATATACTTTCTAATAATGAATAAATGTTTTTAAGTGTCACTAGGGAAGATACAGAGAAGACTCCTGCATGATCCCCAACTGAGACCCACACAGCAACCCCTGTTTGAGGTTGCTGCTCTGCCCATCTGGGGCCATGCTCACAACTGAGCTATTTTTAGCCCCTGAGGTGGAGGCTCCAGGAGCCATCCTTAGCATCCCAGGCCCACAGTCTTTGAATCAATCAAGCTATGGCTGTAGAAAGAGAAGAGAGAGAGATAGAAAGAGAGAAGGGGGGGTAGGGGGAGGGGAGGAGAAGCAGGTGGTCACCTCTCCTGTGTGCCTTGACTGGGAATTGAACCTGGAACTTCCATAGGCCGGATCAATGCTCGACCACTGAGCCAACCAGCCAGGGCAAAAATGAACACTTTGCTTCTCTCTCAGTAACTCAGACATGATATATTTATTATGGAATGTCTTACAGCCAATTACACATGACCATTTTATTTAAAAAACAGTCAAATGTGATACACTTGTAATGGGTAGAGACATAGATTTTATTAATTTATTTAGTAATCAAATTAATGAGGTGACATTGATCAATAAACAGATTTCTTTTCATCAATTTTGTTTACATATATTTATATGAGTTGTTAATTAACTCAACTATAATTCAGTATTTGACTTCATTTTGGAAAATGAATACTGGATAATTTAGAAGTTTTATATTATAAGTTCATATATTGTTTAGTAAAAATAACATTTAAATTAAAGTGATAAAAATTTCTTTAAAACAGTTGACCTAAATAAAAATCGAATGATGTTTATAAATTGGACATTAAAGCCAGCAGTTCTCATTTCAACAGCAGCAGAGTGATTTTTTTGGAGTTGAAGCACTGAAACTGTCTCATTAAAGAAATTTTGTAGCATCTCAACAAGAAATGACTGAAATTTTTTAAAAGAACCATCAAAACTTTCTACTTTTCCTTTTTCAAATTCTTCACCAATTTCACTTTTAGGAAGTTTATAATTTTTTAATGTTCAAAAGTTAAGCTTCATTTCAAGACTTTGCCAACATGATATTCGTTGCATAGACGAACTAATTCAAGCACAGACAAGTTATACATGCTTGAATTTCTGCAGACAGTTTTTGCCAGAACCAGCAACAGAACTGGAGTTTCCTATATACAAATGAAATAAACTATTTTAGAACACTATGTGCCACATATTTTGTGGGTAAAGACAGTCAAACTTTGTTTTACCAAGATGAATGCATCAGTTTTTCTTCTCTTTTACAATATTGCCATCTCCTCCTGCATGGAGATCAGTTTCTTCATTAACCTCAATTAAATTTCTTAAAAGAATGTTCATTTTAGTGAAAACTTACAAAATATTTCAGTATTTTAAATATTTAGCAGTCTCTTGCCATAGAAAAAGGAGAAACTTTTTCAATTATAAATCCACAGTGACATTTATCATTGAGATGATAAAGCCTAAGCTATTTTATAATTCATGTGTAGAGACAGTGCTCTGATCCCTATATATACCATACGTTGTTTTCCTTAGTATAATAAAAATAGATGCACATTATAGAGGAAATATAGACATATAAATAAATGAACAATAAAAGGAAAATAAAATAACATTACTCTGAGTTACACTGGACTATCTCATTCTCTCTTTTTTCTCTCTCTCTTTGTGTGTATATGTGTGTGGAATATGGTTTCATGTGAGATATATACATATATATCATATATACATTTTTACTTCCTTGAACACTTAGTAATTACATTTTACACACATTTCTGTACCAATAGCTATATATTTTTCATTATTTTTAATAGCTAGATAATACTCTATTATGTAGAAATATTCTCATTTATTTGATGAGTTTCTGTGATTGAACATTTGATTATTTCTAACATTTTGTTATTACAATAAGTGCACCTAGTAAACATCCTTTTACCTGTATCTTTCTGCACCTTCTTAATTTTTTCCCCGAGGCTAGTTTTCCAGAAGAGGAATAACTAGGCCAAAGCCTGGGCATTTTTAAGTATGATTAATTGCTTCCAAATTGTTCTCCAGAAAGTCTTCTAATTTACACTCTGACCAAATACATATAAGAATAGCTCTTTTCCCTCACTCACAGAAATTAAACTATTAATTTTCATTGTCTCCTTCTGATTTTTATAATAACTGTCTGGTAAACAGAACAGATTAGGAGAAATGCTAACAGTCACACATCTAGATAGTAACAAGAAGGGGAGTCAAGTTTTCTGACTTCCCACATCACACATTTCTTTTATATCCCATACTTCTTGCCGTCAGGCTGTTGATAATGGCAATTCCAAGTGAACCATCAGGAAAGAACCTCAAGCAGGAATTCTTGCATGCCGCAGCCTGACTCACGTCTGTGCTGCTGGCAGTACCCTGGCCTCCAGCCATTGGACTGTGGGTGGCACAATTCTAGTATTCTGAGAAAAAGGCAATGTTGTCACACTGCTTTTCCAGGCCAGCACTGAAGCCAATGGGAGAGGGGGAGGAAAGAAAGTTGGAGGCCAAGAGGCAGCTGAGAATGACCAAATTATCGACCTTGTAACAATCTGTCTCTAAAACTTTGTGATTCTTGCCCTATTCTATGAATGGAATGGTTCAAGCTAGCCATCTGATCTATACATTTTTAATTAATGAGTTTATTTTCTATCATTTTTTATTGCAGGTTTATACAAATAGGATTCTATTTTTGTTTTCATTTTTACAAAACATTCAAGGATCCAAGTTCTCATAAGTGAAACAAAAGAAGTGGTGAAGGGAAAATTTCCTTTTGAATAGAAAAGCGTAGAGTGGCTTTTGGGGGTGATTTATTATATGATTTTGTAAATTTCATTCAAGTATAAAGAAAATTGCAAAAAACTAATGAATGTAATTTTGTAGGTATTTGTAAAGGACTAAAAACGATTTGGCTCTAAAATTCAATTTGTAAAACTGTTATACAAAATTCAAGAGATATTCATTAAGGGCTGGTAAGTCAGGTATACTAGTAGGTACTGTGTGGGTTAGCGGAGTGGAAGAGTTATAGGCTCTGTCCGCAGAGGCATCGCGCCTTTTTGTGGTAGGGAGACTGCTCCAGGAAACTTTCTTGCCCACTGGTCTGGTTCATTTGCTCTCTTCTATGCTTTGAAGTCACTGTTCTTTTCCCATCATTAAACCTACTTCATAAATTGAAGTCATCTACTTACATGTCTGTTGTACCCACAAGACTATGAACCCCTTGAGGGCAGTAATTGTGCCCTGCTGCTTACTGTGTTCACCAGGAGAGGCCATGTGGGAAAGAGATCATAGGAACTTAATAGATAGAATGAAATGATGTCATAGGAAACATATCCTATTATACCATTTTAGAAGTAAGAATTATTTTTTTATCATTATATTCACTGCCTCTAAAAAAATATTGGACTGTACTGTTCAAATTGATTAAAGTCAAGTTATATAACATTAAAAATTTTCCATTTTTATTAATTTTGCAAACTTGGGCAAAACGTTTAATTTATGGCTTCAATTATACTCATCTGCAAAGTAAAGGTGTTAGAACAGGCCAATATTTCTCAACTGATGTTAGAGACATCTATCCCAAAATTCAGGTATGGGGTGGGATATGTCAGAATCTTTAAGATACTTTGGTTTGCAAAACCATACCCAATATCATAATTCAATTTTGTATTTAGAAAATTAAAGGTGCAATTTCTATGGTATTTAAATATAGAAATACAGATTTGGAAAATGTTTTACCCCAGGTTTCTGAGAGGTTGGGGTCTAACTCTTCCCACGGGGTTATATAAGAATCTGTGTGGTAAGTTTGGGAGGGGCTGCAATTTACATTCTTTTATGTTTTCAATGAGTTAAGTAAAGTCAAGAGACACTGCATTAATCCAAGAAGCTTCAATCACTTAGGATTTCACCATGGTTGACATAAACCTTGTTTTTCTTTGGAGATGTTGAAAAAATTCAGTCACCCTTTTATTTTTTTCTTTTTAACTTATCTTGTTTTGAGAAAGGCAAAAAACTATTGAACACATTAATACCAGGTTCAGAAAGCTAAACAGGATAAGAAAACCAGCCAGGCTGAGTTACTGAAGTGCTGATATATAGAACTGTGTTTACTTCAGTTCTTGTCCACGTGATCAAGGACCAGCTGATAAGTCAACCTATTTTAAGCTCTGCTAATAAACATAGCTTTAGATTAAGTTAGGGCATTGTTAAGTTTTGGGCATAGTCCACAGACTTAGAATAGTAATTTTTTAACTTGACATTAAGACCTAAATCTTAAAGTAAACATCAGTTTGGGTCCTTGGAAGAGCAGATGTCAGACAGGACGACATGGGGAGGGGATTTACTGGGGAAAACACGTGTGGAGGGGAGAAGGGAGGGAGTACGAGTACAGGGAGAGCTTTTAGCCTAGGAAGTGGGTCTGTTAAAGGGGAGAAGGGAGGACAGGGCTAGAAGGAGCCTCAGACCGCAGTGCAGTCCGACAAAGTCTCAGCCTGGCCAGTGGGCACCCCGAGCCCCCTGAGCTCAGATTTTCCGTTAAAAAGGTCCTGTATGAGGCAGAAGTAGCCTGGGTCTACTACCTGCCCCACTCCCTGCCTGTGCTGTGTCCTTGTCTGGGGACAGCCAGGGGGAACAGGACCTGACCTGCGGACTGCAGTGAGACCAAAGGTGTGGCAGTGTGAGGCCGTCAGTCAGCTGTATGCCCTGCAGCAGGTTCTCTGGAAGGGAGAGGTGAAGGGCCATGGTCACCAAAGTACCCAAAGGCATGACCTTAAACCCCAGCAGCACTTTTCAGAGGTTATTGGCATTATTCTCTCTGTTCTCCACTCCCATTGCCAGGCCAGTTCATTGCTATTTATTCTGTTCCTAGACTCTCAATTCCCACAGAGCAAGTTTAGATAGGGAAGCTACACCCCCTTAGGCTCACTTCTGTTTATTTCCTACCCAAGAAAACCATTCCTTTTTTTTTTTTTAACCCTAATTTCACAAACATCTCAGTGCTGATATTCCCAGAACTGTGCTAAATACAGAGAACACAAGATAAATAAGACACCTCAATGAGCCCATGCCTTGAAGAGGGTATGTACATATTAGCAGAAATTTTAATAAGGTGATAACTAGAGAGACAGACTGGACACAGAAGGGGACTATAATGACCACCCTGGGCAAAGACTGAGCAGAGGTTTCAAGGGCAAATACACTTACTGAGACAGAAAAGGCAGTCAGAGGCAAGGCTAAGCAGAGGCCACAAAGTGTGAGGAACAGACTGTAAGAAATGGGGTTCTCCTGCAGGATACAGAGAAAGACCCATGAGGTAGGCAGGATTCAGATTTATGCTTGGAAAGGTGTATTTGATAACCATGCTTGCATGTATATTATTTCTTTTTCTTTCCTTTCCTTCCCTTCCCTTCTTCTTCTTTTTTTTTTTTTTTTGAGAGAGAGAGAGAGAGAGAGAGAGAGAGAGAAGAAAGGAGAGGGATAAGAAGCATGAGCTTTTAGTTGCAGCACCTTAGCTGTTCACTGATTGCTTTCTCATATGTGCCTTGACCCCGGGGCTCCAGCCAAGCCATTAACCCTTTGCAGCAACCATGGGCTCAAGCCAGAAACCTTGGGCTTCAAGTCAGTGACCTTTGGGCTCAGGCCAGTGACCATGAGTTCATGTCTATGAACCTGTGCTCAAGCTGGTGACCTTAGGGGTTTATCTTGTGTTTTTTTGTTTGTTTGTTTGTCTGTTTGTTTTTATAGAGACAGAGAGTCAGAGAGAGGGATAGATAGGGACAGGCAGATAGGAATGGAGAGAGATGAGAAGCATCAATCATTAGTTTTTTGTTGCGACACCTTAGTTGTTCATTGATTGCTTCTTGTATGTGCCTTGACCATGGGCCTTCAGCAGCCTGAGTAACCCTTTGCTAGAGCCAGTGACCTTGGGTCCAAGCTGGTAAGCTTTTGCTCAAACCAGATGAGCCCGCACTCAAGCTGGTGACCTCGGGGTCTCGAACCTGAGTCTTCCATATCCCAGTCTGACGCTGTATCCACTGTGCCACTGCCTGGTCAGGCAGTGACCTTAGGGTTTTGAACCCAGGTCCTCAGTGTCCCTGACCAAAGCTCTATCCACTGAGCCACCTCCTGGTCAGGCTGTATGTACATTTTTCATGCGTGATAGAGGATTTGAGTGGACAAGACTAAAGAGCAGTAGAAAGCCATTGCTTATTAAATGTCTATTTCTATCTATTCACTGACGTGTCAGCAGAGGACAGGAGTCCTGGGGGTGAGATGCCTGACTTATCCTCAGAAGATTTGGGTTCCTTCTCAGCATCACGGCTTACCATAGTTTAGGTCATTCATTATTCTTTATTTATTCATTTTTAGAGAGGAGAGAGAGAGGGAGAGAGAGAGAGAGAGAGAGAGAGAGAGAGAGAGAAGGGGAGAGGAGAGGAGAGAGAGACAGAGAGAGAGAAGGGGGGAAGAGCTGGAAGCATCAACTCCCATATGTGCCTTGACCAGGCAAGCCCAGGGTTTCGAACCGGCGACCTCAGCATTTCCAGGTCGACGCTTTATCCACTGCACCACCACAGGTCAGGCCTACTTTAGGTCATTCATGTAACTCTAGAAATGCTAGTTTCTGTTATTTATAAACTAGACATAAAGGTATTTGCCCTCACCCCTGTTGAGCTATTGTGAGTATCAAATGAATTGAAACAAGACTTTCTGAAGGTACTTTGTGAACTTTCAGCACTGTAGAAATTAAGGGGCTGTTATTATGTACTACTCAGGAAATAACAGGCACCTGGGAAAACCCGTAGCATGGGGTTTCGTAAGAAGTTGCTCAGCCTTCCAGGCAGAAAATGCCTGGCTTAACATTGGCCAAGAGGAACATGTCTGGGAAGTTACGACACAAGCTAAAGCAAATAGGGATTTCTGTTTTGTTTTTGGTGATCGCAGTTTCTTAACTGTCATTCTCACGGTTTACCCTTCCTCACCATGGGTGTTCTAAAGTGAGAGGAAGTTGGGTCACGGACTATTACTAAGGTAAAGAGGATGTTTAAAATTACTTGCAACAAATAAAAACTGAACACCTTCAGTGTGGGAAAGACAGTAGGTTAGACATTGTTTATGTGAATGGGTGTATGTGTAGGGATAGAAAATAAATCCAGCTATCAGAAAACTTTTTGACTTTCCAGGCTCATCTGGGATTCCCAACCTTTCACTCATCCAAGGAGAAATAGCAGTATGTTATCAGATAAATAAAACTTGTCCTAACACTTCTCTTTGGGAAAAATTTTTAAAAATTCCTTTTCTTAGCTCTTACTAAAAGCACTGTTTTATTCTTAGTGAAAAAAAACCTAGAATATTATCAACACAAATGTTGTTGAGACCCAGAAGCCAGGCCTTATTACATATATTATTAGTGTATGTATAAAAGTATGGAAAAATCTCCATGTAAACAATTCTATTATAGAGCTCATTCCTGAAGTAGCATTGATTTCCTAAAGGAGTTGTCTGTTCTATAAAGAAACAGGAATATTGTCATGTGAATTGAGATGATTGATTCATATAAGAGACTTGCTGGCAAAAATATTAATTATAGTTTCTTGACTATACATAGAATAAGTTGATCTTTGCTATATTAAAAAGAAAAGAAAAAAATAAACTTAGAGACTTTTAAAACTTATCATATGACCTATAAGAGACATTTTGGAAAAGAACTCCCCCAAAGAGGGTGGCTGATATTAGAGATTAATTCACTCAGTACCAACACCAGCCACTTTTTGCTTCAATTAATGAATTTTAGAGTATGGAAAACTAAAAATGACATTTCCTCAAAACCCTTGGAGATTAACTTTATGGAGCAACCTGACTTCTGTCATGCAAAGGCAAGTATTAGTTTTCTATTGTTGTATAAAAAAATTACACAGATTTAATGGCATAAAATAATATCATTTAGTGGCTCCCAGTCTCTGCAAATCAGAAGTATGGGCAGAAGGTAGCTGGATCCCTTGCTCAGGTTGAAAGTATAAGGCTAAAATCAAGATGTTGACCAGGGCTACACTTTCATTAGGGTTCTCTTTCAAGCTCAATGTTTGTTGGCAGAATTCAGTTGCCAATGGTTGTTGGACTGAGCTCCTTGCTTTGTTTCCGGTTATCAATCACAGGCCAGTCCCAGCTCTTAGAGGCTTCTTATCATTCTCTGCCATGAGGCACTCTTCACAACATGGCAGTCTGTTCTTTCAAGGCCATCAAGAGAATGTCTCTGGCTTTAAATTTTTGACTTCTTTTAAGAGTTCACTGAATTAGGTCAGGCCCACCCAAGATAGTCTTCCTTTTGGCTAATTCAGTCAAAAGAGAAGATTTTAATTAATTACATTTGCAAAATCCCTTTTTACAATAGAATAGAACATAAATATAAAAGTGGTACAGCCTGACCAGATGGTGGCGTAGTGGATAGAGCGTCGGACTGGGATGCAGAGGACCCAGATTCGAGACCCTGACGTCGCTAGCTTGAGCATAGGCTCATCTGGTTTGAGCAAAATCTCACCAGCTTGGACCTAAAGTTGTTGGCTTGAGCAAGGGGTTACTTGGTCTGCTGAAGGCCCACGGTCAAGGCACATAAGAGAAAGCAATCAGTGAACAACTAAGGTGTCGCAATAAAAAACTAATGATTGATGCTTCTCATCTCTCTCCATTCCTGTCTGTCTGTCCCTATCTATCCCTCTCTCTGACTCTCTGTTTCTGAAAAAAAAAAAAAAGTGGTGCCCCATCACATTCACAAGTGTTGTTCACACTCAAGGAGAGAGTATTATACAAGAGAGCAGGAATCTTGGGACCATCTCAGAATTCTGCCCACTTCAGTGTGCTATTCAGAGGTAGTAGTAACCAAGATGAGTTAATGTTCACGTGCAGTGAGACTCTAACTTTCAGCAAGCACAGTGGCACTGATGGTGCTTCCAGGGCAGCATTAGTAGAGTTTTTATATACTTGTTTCCTAAAACCACATGTACCAAGCAGTGAGCAGCAGCAGCAATTATATGTACTAGAATAACTGATGTGGCCGAGCATTTTTCCTGGCTAACCTCTTGCATTTTTCTGGGTAGCATTCAAGATTGCTTCTGTGGTTCTCCTATAGATTGTATAAGCTAATGATTATAATAAACCCCTTTCTGCTTAAACTAGCTATAGTGAATGCTTTTATCTGCAACTAACATTTTGATTGATACAACAGATTCATAAATGACCTCTTTTTTATATTTACACTAAATAAATGTGTACAATTCTACATTGTCTTTATAGATTCACAGAACTTTAGAGAAGGAAAGATACTTTCACTTCTAGAACTTCTTCAAACCATGTTCTATAGAACACTTGTAATAGAGTTTAGGATATGAGAATAGGTTTATCTTGGAGGTGGAGAGGAAAGTGGGAGGAAGTGTTCACTAGTCCTGCCAGTCTGGGACCTACTACATACTCTTGGAACTTATAATACTTATTAGCATATCAAAGACTGAGAGTCTACAGGAAAAATAAACAAAACCAAAACTCTTAAACTTTTCTTAATCCAATCAAGGGTTCCTAAACCAAGGTTACATAAATTACCAAAGTCTCCTCGTGGGTTAGTGATAGAGCAAAAGCTTAAAACTAAATAACTAGGTTTTCTGGCATCCGGAAACATTAAGCTTATTCCTTACTCGCGACATCTGTCTGAGAAGTAAGTTTCAATGAATATAACACATATACAACACAGCTTCATGAGGAAGTAAAATGTATTTATATATATAGTTCTGGCAAATGTATTAGTTATGTCTCCATGGGACCTGTCATGTCTCTTTGAGAAGCTTGGAATCCCAGATATTTCACCCACGCACCACTCAGCAGGAGAGTGGACCCAAGGCAGACATTTCCTGTCTCTCTGTTATTAACACAACAGCCTTTCCTGGGAGCCACGGCCCAGGGATACCAGACCACAGCAGAAAGGAGCTTGTGAAATTAGGCTCCAAGACATTTTGGTAATTGAAGCACAATTATCTTTCATGCAGCCATTTTGGACTTAGGGTTTGATAAAAAAATGAATCCTTTTGAAATAGATCCAAAATTAAAATTGCAAAAAATGTGTTAAGGTCACCACAAAAGGCAATAGGGATCGTGTACATAATAGAAACCCGATTTCTGGATCAGAATGCTTGCAAGCACATGCCTCTTCTGCATTCCATAATGTAAATCACATCACACACATCTGACCAAGAGAGAAGAGGTTCCAGGAGGTGCATATTTTCAGCATGAAAACAAGGAGCAATTAGTGTTACAAGCACAGCTATGGTCAGCTGGCTGGCCTGACACACCTTGGCATTTATTACTCCCCAAGGCCACATGGTCCAATCCCGCAGAGGCCGGGTGGATGTGGATGTGCTAACAGCTTCAGATCCTGAATTCTCCCTTCACTGTTCTTGGAAGGAACTAAGACTAAATAAAGAATCTGGTCTCCACCACACTTTTATTGTTGGGAAATGTTTTCCCCTTCAGGGCAGAGAGGTAGAATTACAAGTTAGACTTCTTGCATTCTCTCCCAGCTTTCCCTTCCCCACCCCCTCCCCCATAGTTTTCCTTCCTTTCTGTAGCAGCTGCATTTCTAAAAGGACTGGTGCCCTGGTTAAAAACAGAAATCAGAACCCCTCAAACTATCCTCACAGTAATGTTTTGTAGCCACTCAAACCCTTAAAAGACAAGAAACGGTAAACAAACCAGCCTCTACATTTAGTCATAAAGAGACTAAAACCACAGCATAAACCCACCACAATTCTATTGGGCAAAGTTTCCACATTCGGGCATATTCCCCGGAGCCTGTGGTATTCCCCAGAGATGTGGCTGAGGCAGGACTGTGGTCATATGCTGTGAAGGGCTCAGGCTTTGGAAGGCTGCGTTTATTGTGTTCAAGGAGTTAGGAAAAGGTAGCAGAAGTTGGGGTAACGGCATGGACAGTTCCATTCATTCTTACATGCCTTATGTTAAATAGACATTCTCTGGCCTTTCTGGTTCAGAAGTTGAGCTTCACCTGATGCGTTCAAAGGAAAGCTGTCAGGCCAGTGGAAATTGGTTGTGTGGACACTCTTGAGGACCACAAAAGAGAGCTTCTTACTTTTAAAAACCAGCAAAGCAAACATTTAAGGAACGGAATGTATTTAGGCTTCTAACTAGGGTTTTGGGACATGCTTATGAAAGAGCAAAATAATTGGCAAAGTAGTTTGCAAGCCCAAAATATCGGCACATTTGTTAATCAAGAAGTAAAATTAGGTTTTAAATGAATATTTTCCTCTGTCATTAGTCCTTAAAACTGGACTGAAACTATAGTCTATAATGAATGTGATGCCATGACTATTTTAAGCACAAAGATTTATAATATAATCAACTCCATGCTTTGTTTACAATATAATAACTCCATGATTTGTTTGTAATCCAATAAGGACAGAGTTATCCTGTAAGATAGAAAACACACATTGAATGCAGATAGACACATATATTTCTGTTCCAACCATGGTACAAAATGTTTACATCAGGAATATCCAGAAAACTCATAGTATAAGTTGCTTGTACTTTCTATTTAATGCTTCTGTCTTTCAGTATACACAGAAGTTCTCTATCCAGTAACTACTCCCCAATCTAGCATGACATGAGACTTCACAGTATTCAGAGCTGACTACTTAGAATATTCTTTATTGTAAGAATAAGGGTTCACTTCTTCCCGGGAATTTTTCATGCTAAATTTGTATTAAAAACTGATTCTTCCGGGTTCGATTCCCGGCCAGGGCACACAGGAGAAGCGCCCATTTGCTTCTCCACCCCTCCGCCGCGCTTTCCTCTCTGTCTCTCTCTTCCCCTCCCGCAGCCGAGGCTCCATTGGAGCAAAGATGGCCTGGGCGCTGGGCATGGCTCTGTGGCCTCTGCCTCAGGCGCTAGAGTGGCTCTGGTCGCAACATGGCGACGCCCAGTAGGGGCAGAGCATCGCCCCCTGGTGGGCAGAGCCTCGCCCCTGGTGGGCGTGCCGGGTGGATCCCGGTCGGGCGCATGCGGGAGTCTGTCTGACTGTCTCTCCCTGTTTCCAGCTTCAGAAAAATGAAAAAAATGAAAGAAAAAAAAACAAAACAAAAAAACAAAAAAAACCCTGATTCTTTCAGAAAATAAGGTTTCTAGGCTTGAGGTGGTATATGAGAACCATATTTCCATCCCTTCCGTTTTTCTTAATCTAATGGCCTGAATTCATCTCAACCTACCAAAACCAAAACAAAATTGCTTTCTTTAAAACCCTTGACTTGTAATGATCTGAGAAACAAAAGGAAGCTTGTGTTGTGGGAGCTTCCCAGTAGAACAGAGGAGGGTTTTCTCTGTCACTGCTGCCCATGAGGGATTTCAGTGCAAACTCCAAGAAAGAGACAGAAGTGTTAAGGTAATGGATCAAGTTCTCCAATTATTTTTCTTCTTTTATCAGTCCGTAACTTTAAATGACTGTCTTCCTAGTCCAAAGAAGGAATGGCTGCTTTTTTCAGATGAGTACTCAAACAGTTTTAGCTGGCCCCACAGTGGACATATTTCTGATAAGTGAATGGGGAGAGCTGATATCCCCATTTCAAAGGAGCCCACAGTAGGCTGGAGAGTTGGCTCCCAGGAGCTTTCACAGAAACACTCCCAGAGCAGGCCAGTGGCCTCAGTGGGTGCCTTGGGCCTGTACTTTGGACTCTTTGCTGCTATTCTAACAGGTGAGGCACCAGATGCAAATATTTGGTTTGACCCTTTCTTACTGTAAACACTGCAGCCCTTAGTAAGATGTGAAGTATAGAATTTATGACTGTTTGCAGAGCCGTTGTCAAAATAATTGTAAATTCCACTTTCTTTTTATTTCTCAAGGCTTACTAGCCTGGCTGGCATTTGAGGGTGGGGCTTTTGATAAAGGTAGGTAAGTAGGGGTTTAGGGAATGAAAAAAGACAACAATACAAATGAATCTCGGGTCTCAGCATTGACGTTCAGACACAGCCAGAGCACAGAGCAGCTGTCCAAATGAATCCAAATTTCAAATCAACACAAGAAAGGCAATAATTAAAGCTCACTAAAGTGTGCATAAACACTAGCCACCGTTGCGCAGATATTGTTCCTCTTTACCTTTGTCCGTAACCATGCATTATGATTCTTGATTATTGCCGTGTCTTATTGGATCCCATCTTGCATTAGCATTTTTAAAAGTGTGTGTGTGTGTGTGTGTGTGTGTGTGTGTGTGTATATATATATATATATATATACACACACACATATATATATATATATGGTATTTTTCAGAAGTGAGAAGCAAGGGGGAGGCAGATTCCCGCATGCGCCCGACCAGGATTCACCCGGCATGCCCACCAGGCATGCCCCCTCTGGGGGCCATTCTAGTGCCTGAGGTGGAGGCCATGGAGCTATCCTCAATGCCCAGGCCAACTTTGCTCCAATGGGGCCTTGGCTACCAAGGGGAAGAGAGAAATAGAAGAAGGCGAAGGGTGAAGAAGCAGATGGGTGCTTCTCCTGTGTGCCCTGGCCGAGAAACAAACCCGGGACTTCCACATGCCAGGCCTACTGCTGAGCCAACCAGCCAGGGCCTAAAAGTTAATATATTTTTTTCTATTGGTGTGAATTCTGCCTCTCCTTGTAGATTTTAAGCATCAGTGTAGTTCAGCAAGTAGGAATCAGCCAGCTGATTTTAAATTTGGGTTTTTTCACTCACAAACTGTGAAAATATTGGAAGAGAAACTTCTCTGAGTCTCCACTTCTTCATCTCTCACAAGTAATAACTACTTTTCAGTTCTGCTTTAGGTGCTAAATTAGATAGTGAATATAAAGCCTAGAACTGAGATCCAGTTCATCAATACATTTCTTTGGTTTCCCTCACCCCAGCACATTCTGCTCCCACTTAGTATACGATAGATATATAAACATGTTAGTAAATCTAGTAAAAATATATACTTTTTGAGAGTGGTTTGGAAGGTTTAGAAACTATCTAGTTTAAATGACTGGAGAGACTCAGTCTTTAAAAAACTCCAACTGCCTTCCCTTGGGTCAAAATATTATTTCTTGATGAACACTCCTTAAGGTAGTTGCCTCAGTTCCCTACTTTGCCTATGTAGACATGGCTTTACATTCTCTCCACATGAAAATGTTTGAATCTAGAAGTAGGTTTGTGGAGAGGCAATGGTAAGGTGGAAAGAGGAGAAAAAAGATAATGTAGAAAATTCAGCAAAATAACAGGAAAGGGAAGATGAAGGGAAAATCCTTATAAAAAAACCTAAATGAAATACCTTTTTTTTTTTTTTTTTTTACAGAGACAGAGTCAGAGAGGGATAGATGGGATAGATAGGGACAGACAGACAGGAAGAGAGCATCAATCATCAGTTTTTTATTGCAACACCTTAGTTGTTCATTGATTGCTTTCTCATATGTGCCTTGACCGCGGGCCTTCAGCAGACCGAGTAACCCCTTGGGTACCTTGGGTCCAAGCTGGTGAGCTTTTACTCAAACCAGATGAGCCCGCGCTCAAGCTGGCGACCTTGGGGTCTGGAACCTGGGTCTTCCACATCCCAGTCCGACGCTCTATCCACTGTGCCACCGCCTGGTCAGGCATGAAATACACTTAAAACAACAAAATTTTATTTAAGCAATGTGATTCTTGTAGCATAGAAACAATGAGGTCAAAGGCTTGGGTAGACATGGACAAGTCTAGCATGTGTGTGAGTTTTGAAGAACATCTACAAATGTAGATTCCCCAGTGCATTAGAAAGCTGAGGGATAGGACAGAAAGTTTAATGAAATTAATCCTGCGCTCTAAAAAATATATATGTACATGGCTCAGTCAGAAGTATACAAGACACCAAAACACAGAAGCTAATAAGTAGCAGCATGAAGAAGCAATGACATTTGAATTATTTTTTTTTTTTTAAATTTTTTTTATTTTTTTTATTTATTCATTTTAGAGAGGAGAGGGAAAGACAGAGAGAGAGAGAGAGAGAGAAGAGAGAGAGAGAGAGAGAGAGAGAGAGAGAGAGAGAGAAGGGGGGGAGAAGCAGGAAGCATCAACTCCCATATGTGCCTTGACCAGGCAAGCCCAGGGTTTTGAACCAGCAACCTCAGCATTTCCAGGTCGACGCTTTATCCACTGCGCCACCACAGGTCAGGCGACATTTGAATTATTGATCCAAATCTTGAGGTAGGGTCTCATATAAGAGATGTTTTTGCATGATATGTATAAATTATATATAATAGTTTAATATTGCTAAGTGTGTATGTATTGGAGTATTCTTTTCCTAAGCTTTATATGTCACTCAGTTTGTGTTCTCTTCAAGGACATTTTAAAACATCATTAATACCTTTTAAGGAAAATTTTAATAAATATCCTAAAAATTTGAGAAGGACATTAGAAATACATCCAAACAGCTTATTAAGGATTCTCAAAAACCATACGAATACATTTCTCACACAGCCTCCTTTTCCCAACTCTTATAATAGCTGGTCTTAGTTAACTTTAAAATGTTGAGAATATAGGGAATGTAGAGTCTAATGTGGATGGAAGGAGTATTAGGTGCTTTCTCAAAAAAAAAAAAAAAAAAGGCCATGAACCCATCAAACATGGTGGCATGTTTGTCAGCCAATGCCTGTTATCAAGCCCCTGTTGCCCTCAGCAGTGGTTGCTGAGCTGCATTTCCAGGGAAGTTGCGGTGGTGTTGTAACTCACATTTATCTGGCAAAGGCACAAAGTAAAGGTTGCTGACAGGTAGAAGACCAGGCAGACATCTCAGTGACTCCCACCTGGGATATTGCTTATCAAATACCCAGAGTGAATTCCCTTGGTGAAGCCCTTGCTAACTATTCCCACAGTTTGACACGTCTTCTTTGATGCCTATGTACTTCCCAAACAATTTGTCAATTTATCCATTAAAACACTTACCATTTGCAATAATTACCTGTATGTCAGCTTCCCACAACAAGATATCTGGCACATATTAGGGAGCTGAACTGGAAAAGCCTTTCTGAGCAGTCAGCTTTGGTTGCCCTGGGATCTAGGAGATCCAAGTTACCCTAAGCTATTAATAGCAATGACCAAATATATTAGGTTCTCCCAGTGCCATGGGCTTTTTTTTTTTTTTTTTTTATGACATGCCATTTAATTTTCAAGACTCACTTGCATGGTCTTTGCTTTCTCAAAATAAAATATATTCATAAGAGAAGAAATGAGATCATTGTCAATAAGGTCTTATATTCTTTTTTTTTTTGTTTTTTTTTTTTTTTCATTTTTCTGAAGCTGGAAACAGGGAGAGACAGTCAGACAGACTCCCGCATGCGCCCGACCGGGATCCACCCGGCACGCCCACCATGGGGCGACGCTCTGCCCACCAGGGGGCGATGCACTGCCCATCCTGGGCGTCGCCATGTTGCGACCAGAGCCACTCTAGCACCTGGGGCAGCGGCCAAGGAGCCATCCCCAGTGCCCAGGCCATCTTTGCTCCAATGGAGCCTTGGCTGCGGGAGGGGAAGAGAGAGACAGAGAGGAAAGCGCGGCGGAGGGGTGGAGAAGCAAATGGGCGCTTCTCCTGTGTGCCCTGGCCGGGAATCGAACCCGGGTCCTCCGCACGCTAGGCCGACGCTCTACCGCTGAGCCAACCGGCCAGGGCTAAGGTCTTATATTCTTAAAATAAATTTATAAAATGTAAAGTCTGTATAACATACTTATATTATAGGTAAGGTTTTTATACCTATACTCCTAGTTGTAGTTGGTAGGGTGTTGTTTAATAGTCATTTGAAGCTACTTTGATACTGGTTAGGTGTAAGAAGAAAGCGCCATACTAAAACCTACCATTGCGTGTAAACTCCGCTTGGGAGCTAGCTTAGACTGTGCTGTAGAAGGAAACACAAAAATGTTTTGTATATTATTTGAATTTGGTGTGTATAACCTTTTGACCTGGTGTGTTCTAAAAATCATGGTCTGGCCTGACCTGTGGTGGCACAGTGGATAAAGCGTCGACCTGGAATGCTGAGGTCGCCAGTTCAAAACCCTGGGCTTGCCTGGTCAAGGCACATACGGGAGTTGATGCTTCCTGCTCCTCCCTCCCCTTCTCTCTCTCTCTCTCTCTCTCTCTCACTTTCTCTCCTCTCTAAAAATTAATAAAAGTTAAAAAAAATTAAAAAATCATGGTCTGGGGTGCCCCTTTAGAGGAAATGTATCAAAATTAATATTTGATTAATGATTTAAGGAGGTGAGAGAGGAAAACTTATTATACTTTCAACTCTATTACTGTGCAGCTAAAATCGATCAAAAATGTATATAAAATATAGAAATTCAAATAACATTTAAACTGTAGAAACGAAGAATAAAGAAAAGCTCTAGAGATCCACATTGAAGACCAGCTATGGGTTTTGCCCCTGAGCTTGCTCTGCATGTGTGAATTGGCAGCATTTAAAGATAGTATTTATCCATGGTCAGGGGA
Source organism: Saccopteryx bilineata (assembly GCF_036850765.1). Lineage (NCBI taxonomy): Eukaryota > Metazoa > Chordata > Mammalia > Chiroptera > Emballonuridae > Saccopteryx > Saccopteryx bilineata. Next base: position 10,422,286 of record NC_089501.1, on the reverse strand, counting down.
TGTACAAGAATCAACCAATAAAATACAAATTATTGAGGAAAAGTGAAGATAGTACTTGTACCTGGATTAACCTGAGGCACCTAGCTCAGCCTGTTGGACAGGCAGGCTGTGTTCCCGCCCCTGTGTACAGAAGTGTCAAACCACGAAAGCATTTTCCCCCAGGAAACAGATTTTCATTATGTTATGAAAATGAATGCCAACTTGTTTCTTTGTGGCTCTGCATAGGCACAGACTCCAAATAACATGTAAATATTTAATTATAGACTTATCAACCTGTTTTGAATATTTAAAGAGACCAGACATCGAGGATCAGTAGCTGCCTGTCCAAGCTGCCTGTCCAATGTGCTAAAAGGGAAAAGAAAAAAAAAATTGTTCTGAGTTGTTTTTACAGTAATTTGGGAAATAAAATTAAAATAAGGAGTCGATGCCCAAAGTTCTTGTTTGTTTTTTCTTCCTGTCTCTTAACTTTTACCTTAAACCTAACAAATGACTAAATGGATTTGTCTGGAGGCAATGACAAAGGGGGGGGGGGGTGAGAAGGAAATATAGAAAACTGGCAAAGAATCAGCCAAAAGGAAAAACAGAAAGGAATTCATAACGAACATGCTGAACTACACATATTTAAAGTAGTAAAATGGCATCTTAGGTGATGTGAATACTGAAGACCCTAATAAAATCAATGCTGTAGGTGTAACTTGTTTACTTATGTATCAAAGTTAGTTAAAAAGCAAATGATCTGCCTTCTAGCAATCTTCTTAATTTTATTGCAGTTTTAGCTCTAGTTTAGTTTAATGAACATTAGTTGAGGACTTGCTTTGTTCCAGACACAACCAGAAACTGACCACTTCATGTAAGTAAAGGAAGAATTCTAGGGCAGTTGGAAAATGGACAAGGACATACTTTGATATAATAAAACAGGATGCTGTAAGACAAAAAGCTATAGAAATCATTGCTAATTGAGGAAAAGAATAGTTTAAATCCAATTTAAAGATATGAAGGGCCACAAGTCGGATGAACCGAGGTCCTGAAAACAGCTAAACAGTAATGAATCATGAAAAACTTTGTCATGTGACTTAGCAAATCACATTATTTGTAAAAGACATTATATATATAAAATATAGGTACTAAAAATACATACATCATATAGTAATTTTGAGCTCAACCATCATTACACATTCTTATATTTAGCTATCAGTTATTGAATAAATACTATTTTGCTGTGTTTACATAAAACCATGGAAAATAATTAGATTCAAGCAGAAGATCACAGAATGCTTTAATTTTATATACTGTGGTTTTATGAAATACATGCTTGGTCTTGCAAAATATCCAGATATTTGGCTTTTGCAGGAAAAAATATTTCTTGTGTTTTTCTCTTCGCACTTGGAGAAGAGAAAGACACTTTGACATGATATAGACTAACATTTTTGTTGTCAAGATGTGATTAGAACCATCTCAATTGCTGTCTATGGTGTTCAACATTATTTATGCCCACATTAGATCTGACGTCGCACATTTCGTTTAAGTCACTTCAGCATTTTTACAATTTTTGTAACACATAATATTTGATACCAGAGTCCTATGGCAGATGTGTTCAATAAGGAAAAGTTTTACAAGACATTCTCATTCATATATTAGTCATTTCCCATCAATGTGCTTCTTCCTGATACAGTTAATCTCTGTCTCCTTCTGTCTCTAGAGTCAAAATGCTTTGGCAAGGCCATCACCATGCTGACTTCATTAAGAATCAAGGCTTTACTGAGTCTGGTCCTGTCTGTAGGCTCACTTGTCACTTCCTCTCACAGACTTTGGACTTGCCTTTGCCTCTCTTCTAACACCTCCAGGTATGGCTGGGCCTCTCCTGGTCCCAAATAAGCCAGTCTCAAGGTCCTCACTCAACATTCCCACCAGCTTCAAGATCACTGCTTTTGCTTTTGTTCTTCTCTCTTTAAGTATTCTTTTTGCGTCTTTATTTTCAAGGGTTTATCACTTAGTGTTATTACTCATGTTCTTTGGGAAATACACCCTTATCTCCTAAAGTTGTTAACTTGACTTCATTTTCTTAAATTTCTTAGACTCATGATGTCTGAGAAACCCTTCTGTAATCTCCCTTGTTCTTTGGTATGACTCATCAGCGGAATCTCCCTGCTTTTCCTTGCCTAAGAGTCTAGCGTAAGCGCCCAGGAATTTTCATAATTTCTTGTCAACTCTGAGGCTTAAAAAAGTATTAAGCTCACTTCCTCATTTCATTGATTATAGAGCTAATTGCACAACAACAACATAAAGTTTAGGATGGCTGTCATAAAAATGATTTCTAAACAAAGTGTGAAAGATGATGTTTGCCTTCCAGAAATCTTATTCAGCACTTTCCCCACAATATGTCCCTTTTAGATCAATAAGTCTTCCAAACAGTTTTCTCCTTTTCATCTTTTCTTTTCTGCCAGATTCCTTATCATTAATATTTTAGATCCTCTTAGCACTTTTATTATACCATGGGACTCTGTCTGAAGGTCACACTAAGATGTTAATAACGGTTTACTGAGTTTCTCTGCTAAGGACTCTTTACAAAAACAAAAACAGACACTTTTCAGTGAGAAGTGCAGTGAGCAAGCAATGCTTCCTAGATTGGGGGAATTCTGTGCACAGGGACCATCTAGCTGGTCAGTGAGTATAAGGGTTTAGTGCTTTCCTGTGCTCATCCAATATCCCATACCCAGTCCCATATATATTTTTAAACGTTTTTTTGGCAGATAATTTATTTGTTTCCAATAGCACTCTTAATCTGAAAACTCAAGCAGTCACCATGCTCAAGTGAGAGAATTATTGTCTCTGTGCAGCCCATCTCTTCCCCAGCACTTCCTGAAGATCTCATTTTGAGTTTTGTAAGCAGAGTCCTTGACCCTGCATTTCATAACTACCCTGGAGAGAGAGATGTTCTCTCCCCTTCACATAACCTTGTTCTCTTCTAGGGAAATAGCTCTAAGAGATTAAATGCACTTGAGGGAGAAGGACATTATTGAGGAGACAATATTTAGTTGTTCCCTCAAAATCTGAAGGGCAGTGATCCAAAAACATTTGGGCAAATAGAAGTAACTTGGTACAAACCAGCCGCCTAGTGCTCTAAACTCTTTCCCTATGTGATTTCACATAAGTGCTTAGTTCAGCTGCCTTAAGATCAATCATGGTATTAACATGCTATTTAGGATTTTAACAAGATTATTTAGAGACTCAAACCCTTTCTCAGCTCATTGAATAGATGAGTTCTGTCATGATGGGAGAACTGTAAGGTTATTGATCCCAAAACCAGGGGCACATACCCCTTGATTTCCTGGAGTACAGGGGGCAATACTAAAAATAAGTAAATTTATCTTTAAATATCATCTTTTAAAAAAATTTCTATTTTTGTGAATGCTTTATATTATTCATAATATATTAGTTGATAGCACAGTTATATAAATAAAACAGATTTTAGAGGTACATGCTTAATTTTTTAAAAACTGGTAGAGAGGTAGGATCCAATAAGATGAGGGCCTACTGTTTAGGCAGCACCTCTTCCTGTGATCCTCACCTCCCTCCAGCCCCTGCGCTGTCATGAAGGTGCATTCTATAATGCGCAGGATGTGATCTCTCACGTAAGCAGTATACCTAAGAAAATGAACACGTAGTCCTACCTCACTGGGATCTGAAGGTTTTCTCTGAGTATCAGCCACTACTGGAAGTGAAAGTTGGATGCAGTTACCCTGACAGTTAGTATTAGTTCAGATAAGGTGGATGGTAGCGCTTGAAGAAAAACATGGATTTTCAGGCCAAGGCACTTACTTTTTGCATAATCCATCAGTACGGTGTGGCCGGACATTCCTACTGAATGGACAGCTGTAAGAGCTCACGAAGTAGGGATCCGAGGAAGCCAAAATGATGGAAATCGGGGTGAGGACTATGGATATTCAAGAAGATTGCCTACAGTCTGTCCTCTCAGGGGGAAGGGAATTGGAACCTGCCTTCTTCTAGACATCAAAAAAGGGGACCCCTGTGAGAGAGAAGGTCGCCTGCTTTGACTTGTCACAAAGAGTGACAATTATTGGCATAATTCCTGCTTGTCTATTTTTTCAGGAGTTAGAGAACCAAAGAACTCAAGATGCAGGAAGGAAAGAAATAGAAGCCTTTTTCTCCTGCTGCATCAATGTGCTGAGGAAAAAGCACACTCTGTCTTGGGAGGCCTGTCTATCTGTTTTCAAATCCCTCGAGGGCTGTGTCACTGCACAGCGCCAGGTGTGCCATTTCTGTCATAGTCTAAAAGGCCAGTGACCCCTGGAGAGCCGTGCTCTGTGTGGCTGTCTGGCAGTAAGTGCCTGTCTGCGTCTACATGCTTTTAATTACTTAGTATGTGGTCTTGAATGAATTACTTCTTCTCTCCACCTATAAGTGGGGTAATGATACTGCCCCACAAAGTTGGGTATTTTGTATGCCAAGCATAGCATTTAAGCATTGTAAGTGCCGACTGTTTTCTAGTGCTTCTTCCCTGCCATTGTCAGGTGAGCTTAAAACCTGCATAGTGTCTGCTGACTACCTTACTTCACGTTAAAAGCGGACCTTTGGGACATCACCAGTCAGGAGCTCTCATGTAAACTCTCCCCTTACAGTTCTTTTTCTTCCTCGCCAGTGATTTCCAAGAATTGGTCATCAAACGTTAGTTATGCTGGATTAATAGCTGTGACGTGAAGAATAAAAAGGAAGGGCTCCTGGTTCTGAGATTTTTGTAATTTGGGGACATGTGAGGTCTGACAAAGGTGCTCGGGTTTCTCTAACAAAGTGGATGTGGTGCAGGGGACACGGCTCTGGAGGGTTTTCAAAACTCTTAATGTAGGGGCACAAACCTTTCTAATGCACAGTAGTAGCTCATGGGCCTGGAGTTCTGTGGAACATACTTGAAGAAATATTGTTTTATACTTATCCCAATAGCATTAGACTCTCCATTCTCACACCTGGTGTTTTCTAACATCAGCTGAAGACTGACTGAACTCTGGCTTCATTTCAGTATTCCAAGAAACCTCATTCTAGTTCCATAATCAAAAACCACCAATATAAGGCTATATCTAGCACCCCTTCCTAAGACTGAGAGAATTTTAAACATCTCCCCTTCTACATCATCATAACACTGTGCTTCTATTTTCACTACCTTTAAGACATTAAAGAAAGTAAAAAAGACAGAGATTCTATCACCTTCTATAACTTACTAGGATATTACATATGCAGTGTATAATTTTAACTCTCTATGCCTTTGATAAAAAAATAACTCTTTGTTCAAATGAAATATTTTCTAAAGATATTCAAAGGTCATGTAGAAAAATATAATAGAGAAAGTATTTGCAGTAGATATGCCACAGCAACAAAGGAAAAATAGCACAATCTTTGCTGAAACCACAAGAAAGTGTGTTTGTGGTATTCATTGCTCATGGATTTCTATTTTAGAATGTGAAGGCTGATGTTGAGTAACTTAACCTCTTTTTGTAATGTTTGCTGGTGTTTCCAAATGAGGAGGGTGTCTCTTACACAATCATTCAGGAGCAAGCCCAGTGCCTGTCAAGACAAGCCCAAGGGTGGCATTATTTGCATTTGCTGATCAATGACTCTTTGGGCTGTGAAGACTCAAGGAGTGACTCAGAAAACCTGAGGCCCATGTCATTCTGCTCTGGACTTGGCCACACAGCATAACAATGCTGTGACTTGACTTAGCTGGCTTTTGGTTTTCAACCTTGATTATTCCATGAGACAAAACTGTTGGTAATTCACAGATCACACCCCAACTCCTCGGTCTTTCTCCCTCATTTCTGCTCTGTCAGAGGCCTGGGACAACAACATAATGATTCATAGGGCCTGTTTCCCAGCAAGTAATCATTTTCCCACAGTGCGTGATGACTGATGCTAGGAGAGGGATACAGAACGTTAATTTGCTTTTGTCCCATGTCTTTCTGCTAACAGAGGATTGGTTAAGAATACTTTGTCTCCATTTGCATGACTATCTAAAAAATGTTTAGAAACACTTTTGTTTATGAACACGAGACCCTTAAATGTATATTATTCATAAAGAGCTGGAATATGATCATCTCATTACATACTCGATTAAAAAAGGGAAGCGGCTTTGACATTTCCTTTATTATTTTGACATGCGACACAGAAGTTCAGAGCTGGAGGCAACCCCAGCACAACCCCATTTTATAGATGAGAACACTGAACCCAAGAAATTATGTGAGCTGTCCATTTTTATAGAGCTGGTTAGTGACAGAGAAAGATTGGGGCTGAAGTCAACTTACTTTAGGTTATTTTATCTGGCATTATCCTCATTTATATATACCACGTCAGAAGGGAAAATCTAGGTGTAAAGAAGTTTGTGACTTGAGCAGTGAGTCTCATGAATTGGAAGCAGATTGGTCAAGCGGGAGAAGCACAGTAATTGTATCAGATGGGCCTTGGTTTAAATCTTGGCCATGGAACTGGGTGGTATTTGCTAACTTCTTGCTTCATTTGTCTAAATGTGTTTTCTCATCTTTACAAATGAGAATAAGATTAATAATGTCAATTTCATGTTACCTGCTGTAAGGATAAGATGTAATGTAGGCAGGGCTCCTGGCACAGAAGAGCTCTGAGTCAACAGCAGCTCTAATGATCATTTAAGTCTAAGCAACATTTGCTGTTCCTCTCTGCTGTTCCCTTCCAAAGCAACACGTGCTATACTTTGCACTCTTAGAGTTCTGCCTTGTCAGACTCAACACAGTTCAGTTTCCTTTCTTTAAGCCACTGCTGATTTTTTTTTCTTTGTGATTTGCATCTGTGTTATCTCATTTCCCTGAAACCTTGTCACAAGCCTGGAGATTGTAGCAGAACATGATCTGAAACTTCACTGGCCAGGGAAAGTCCCCTCCAAAAGAGGCAGTTTTCCCCTTCTTGACTTTTACACTTCTCTTTCCAATTGTTCAGGCAAACCTTCGGCCTAGTGGCCAACCACATGAAGATGGAAGATCTGGCCGAGTGTCCTGCAAATGCTTTGAGGGCAGTGGGGGAGTCGGGGCCTGGTCATTTCTGCCCCTGGTATTTCGCTGCCATGATCCAGCCTAAAAGTTGTTTCAGCTCTCCCTCAAAGGCCTTTGTTGTTGTTTCTCTTCCCTTTGTTCTCCTCTAAGTAGGGCCAACTCTCAAAACCTCCAATGGAAATTTAGAGGCTTCTGCGGTTCTTAGGGGGTTATTGGGGCTTTGCATTTTCTGTGTCCTCACTTCCTTTATAGCTCACAGGGACTTCCTGAGAAGCTCTTCTGTGCCTAGGAGTCCAGGCCGGCTCCTCCCCTCTGTGATGGGGAATTGCCACTTAGGTCTTTTTCCTTTTAAAGCATAGCTTCAAAAATATACACCTTATGCTCAGGTCTTGCAAGGAAATTTTTTCTCCAGTCATTTTTGGGACATTTTTCTCTAATTCAAATACTATGTTTATATTATGATGAAATATATTTCATTTAATCAGATACATTCATTCTTTTTAACCCAAATCTGTGTGTGTGTATTTTTTTTTTTTTTAGGTCTCTACTTTTTGGATATTTTGTCACCAGGGAATCTTTGCCACTCAAGGCTATGTTGCAACATAAGTGAAATATCTGTAGTACTTAAAAAAAAATAGATTTGCGCTAATGCTTTGAAAATACTTTAAATAACATTAAGTATTACAAAGAAATTTTTCAAAAGGAGAAACTATAGTTCCGACACCACTCTTTTTGTGTAATGACTGATTTCATCTTTATTTTTAACTTTAATTTTTTATTTGCTTACTATTCATACGTTATGGTTTTATTAAGGTAGGCTTTAAAAATTTGTGCCATAGAAGTAAAACTAGACGTTGCCTCAAATTTTTGCACTAGGCCTGAGCACTTCTTTGATTTTGTGTGCACCTTCCTCCCCAAACTATAATGCACCAAATAACGATGAAGCCAACATTCTCTTGCCGGGGGATTGGTCTTTGATGAGGCCCCTGGATCAAGCTCCATTTTTGATAGCTTTATTTCCTTTTATGAATGACAGAGAAAGTTTCCAGCATTCTTTTTTTTGTTATTTCACAAATGGGTATTGAATGCCCAGCAAGTATTGTGTTTGACACAAAGGGTGTGCAATCACTTTGGCATGTTGGGAGTATAAAGCATGGAGGAACCTTATATGTTAATTTTGTGACTCTGCAAGTAACTCAAAGTCAATCAGAGGGGAAAATAATTTCTGCTATGACATTCTGCAGTGGGGGGAAGTGGATGCAGATGTGCTGACATAAAATGAGAGGGCATTGTATGCCATGGGCTGATGGTGGGGTTCAGTTTGTATTTGAAGAGGGAGAGTTAAAGTAATGGGTCCCAGGAATACTAGAGCTAAATCAAATCAATAACCATGGATTGGAGGGCTTAGTAGTATCTGGGAGCAATAAATTGGTGGCTTTATTTGTTTATTTGTGGGGAGTGTTTAAATAGAATCAGCCAGAGTGATAGACAATGAAAAGAAAGATAATTCTAACTGATTCATACAAAAACTGAAATTTATTTCTTATGTAACTAAAAAGTCCTAAGCTACATTTGGCATCAGCTTTGGATAAAATTATGTGTTCCAACAAAAGTTGTTACAATTTTGTATTTCTCCAAATTTCTACTTACTTTTCTTATTTATTGGCTTCCATCTTAGATTTCTTGCATGGTGGCAAAGATGACCATTAGTAACTGGTGGCTTATATTCTATAAGTTTTGCAGTCCTGATAGAAGGTGTATATCTTTTTTATTTTGATTGGCCCAGAATAGGTCACAGGTCTTCCCTGGTGTGTGGGTGGTGAAATTAACTCCATCTGAACCATGTGGACTGAAAATGGTAAAATGGTGCTTCTCCAAAAAGGAAGGAGTAGGTTTTGTTGCCCATAAGAGAGGGATGCTGAGCAGGCAAACATGAAGAATGACTACTGTTTAGATCCCTTTGAGTATCTAATGAAAGGATAGATTTTCTATTTCTAGAAAATTACTCATACACACTTATGAGCACAATATAATTCTACTTATAAATTCAGGAGTTCACAGAACTTCTGAGGTTATATAGGTATAACCAGATTCCCATAGACCTCAGCTTGAATGTTCTTTTCAGTGTGAAATAATTGAGGATAAGTACCATGACTTTTTGGACATGATATTCCCACCACTTATTAGAGAGCCCTGTATATATTGAGCCTTGAATATATTGAAGAAACGAATCTATCAGTCAACTAATCAATAGCATTATTTTGTGTGTGTGATCTGCTACACTAGTAGTATGCTAAATGCTTTATATGTTATCTTAATTCATTTTTCTAATATTTTATGGATGAAGAACCTGAAACTAAGTGAGGAATAAAGCCAGCCGAACACCTCCAATTGACGTGGAAAAGAGGAGAGAGAGATCTGAAATTTAAAGGAAGAGAGCCTGCATGAGCTGGTATTAATCTGGAGGTCAAGGGATATTGTAAGATTCACAGCTGTGGCTCAGAGGGCATTCCCAGACCCAGCCATGGGTGCTGGCACCTCGAAGACCTTCTTAGGCCACTTGTGGTTGCTGATTCCTGGATAGCACTTGTTTTCAGTAGCAAAAGATGTACTTACTATTTTCTTTTTATAGTAGCCCCTTAAAATAACATTTTATATTTTTACCTTTTACCTCAGAACCTGCACCCCCCAAAGAGTACTTTTGTTGTTCTGGTTGAGATTTATTTGCAATTCAGTTACTGGATTCACTCATAGGATAGTTAGGCACTCCCTTGATCATTTTTCCCATGAGTTTATACTCATCAAACAAAGACCCCAGAGTAATCAATGTTGCCCTTCTGGGAGAACAATGAAAAGTACAGGTCAGCAGCTGGAGTGCCAGCACACTTGGCAGCGATAAAAGAGAATGTCCTCGATCAGGGGCACTGTGCGTGCTGGGTCAGCAGAGGAAAGTGGTTGAAAAAATGATCTGAAGTCAAAGCGGTAGGTTCAGGGGATCACATCTTTACAAGGGACTTTTTGTTCTGTTTCCTTACCTCAGGCCCATGTGATCTGGTGAATATGAAGGTATCAGGAGGTTAGAAATAGAAGGAGCTATCCTTCTGAAACTCCAAACTGAGCAGAATGAAGTAACTGGCTCTGCCTTTCAGAAAATTGTCTCATATGGAGAATGAAAGACAATTAATGAGCAACTTTCAGCAAGAAGACATATGGTGTGCGGTTTGATTACTTACCAGTGATTTCAATCCATGCATATACATCAAGTGCTAATATGTGTATGTACAATACATGTATTTACATACATAAATAGTCATAGACTTGTAGCATTTTACTTTCATGTTTCTTAAGGATTTATAGTACTGAGGGCCAGTAAGAAAAGATATTTTACCTTCATTTCCCATTAGCTTTAATTAACCTGAATCAAGCTGCTTTCTTTTTTTCTATTCTCACTTTGTGAAAGACATCATCTTTTTTTTTCTCTGTGTGCATTTGTGTATATAGCTCTATCTATGTGTAGCTTTATTAACTACATTTTTGGGGTTCTTAATAAAGGAGATATGATGCAGTGAACATTTGAACTAAACATTCATTTATTATAGCAAGGATTTCTACTTAAGACATTGTACTTGATAAAGGTGAGTAGGGGTATAGAGTGGTGAAGAAGCAAGATTGGACCAGATGAGTAAGAAACACCAACTATGAGTGTTAACTGACAAGGTGGCAAAAGAGACTTTGCAGATATGTTTAAATTCAGGATCTGGAGATGAAGGAGATTATCCTAGTAAGTGCAGTGTAATCATAAGGTCCTTACCAAAGGAAATCAGATCAGAGGGAATAATGATAGGAAATTTGCTAATGGAATAAAAAGATTGGAGTGATAATCTTTGAAGATGAGGCCATAAGCCAAGGAATGCAGGCAGCCACTAGCAGCTAAAAAAGACAGGAAAACAAATTTCCCCTGAGGCCTCCAGAAAGAACACAACCCTGATAACATTTTGATTTATACTTGTGCTCTCCAGAATTGTAAAAGAATAAATTTGCCTTGTTTAAATTCACTATGCTTGTTATGACAGTAATAGGAAACTAACATACCTCTTAGACTCAAGGAGAGCCAATTCTAGTGACAACTAATCCAGTATATTAATGTATTTTTCTGTCTAGGTCATATACGTATGATCAATCCAATCAATTTTCCAGGTGCTGGCTCCCAATATTTTCTTATTACTTCTCTTAAAAAATGTGTACGATTCTAAGTTTAGTAGTAAAGTAGAGGAGAGAATGGATAGTACTTGAGGACATGCTTAGGGAATCAAGGAAGCTTACTATGGTAGGGCCTGCTAATCTCTGTATTTTTTAGAAGGGCTAAGTCATGCTGTAGTAACAAACAATCCCAAATATTAAACTGACAGAAGTTTCTTGCTCATGCCAAGTCTGCTGCATGACTGGGTGACTCCCCAAGGTAACCCTCTTATACATGATGGCTCAGTGTCATGTCTCTATATCAACATGTGCTCCCATGGTAACAAAGGCAGAACAGGGAAATGCTGAAAGATCTCACGCCAACAATGCCTGGAAGTGATACTCATATCTCATTGGCCAAAGGAAGTCATATGGCTATATATAATTTGGGAGAAGTGGGAAAGTGCAATACTTTCTTTTCTAAATGAGGAATATTAGGAATATAGGTAAGCAGCATATATATCTACTCCATGACCCCAACTTTGCAAGGTAGAGAAGTATTTTAAATAACTTGGGAACTTTAGCCAGTAGCTTAGTGGATAGAGCATTGCCCTGGCAAATGGACGTTCTGGGTTTGATCCCTGGTCAGGGCACATAGAAAAAGCTACTATCTGCTCTTCTCCCCTCTCTTTCACCCTCCTCTCCCTCTTCCCCTCTCATAGCCAGTTATTCAAATGGTTTGAGTGTGGCCCTGGCACTGAGGATAGCTCTGCTCCATTGGAGTACATTGACCTCAGGTGCTAAAAATAGCTTGATACTCAGGCATTGGCCCTAGATGGGGTTTCCAGGTAGATCCCAGTTGAGGTGCCTGTGGGAGTCTGCCTTGCTATCTTCCCTCTTCTCACTTAAATATAAAAAAATAAATAAATAAAAGAGAACCTTTGAAATTTACATGTATTCTTCAAATATAAGTGATAACTCCACGCTCAAATACAAGATACTCATCTTCTTCTTGAAAAACGTTTGTAAATTCTGAATTCTCTGTATTGTTGCAGACCCAGAATTCAGTTTAATAGCTAATGCAGAGAAAATATTATGATTAACAATGTAAATTGATGTTAATACTAAAGTCTTTGATTTTAAAGGGTTCATAAAACCACCTATAGAGAGCTAGACAAAATGAGTACAAGTAGGCTAATATATATAATAAAGTTATAACACAAGTGATGCTGGATTAAATATTTAGCAACATTTGTGAAGAAATGAAACATCATATCTAATTACTTCATTGTGCTTACCTTTCCTTGATCAGAAAGCCTTTATCATGCAGTGCATTTCTATAAGCATCCCCTGGTGATTTAATATCAATTAATATCTACTTGCGGCAGAGTGTTGACAGTTTATGAACTCACAAGCTTGACATTTTGCAGTGTAATTGGGCATAAATGGAAGAGCTTTACAGGTTACTGCTAAAAGCAACTCAGAAAGCCGTGAAGTGAATTTTAACCCTTGGCCAGTAGGCCAGCTGAATTTTGGTACTTCCATAATGGTTGTTTCTAGAAAAGAAGCCCAGAGGCCAACCAACACAGTTCTCTAATCTGTATGTTGTAGCAGAGGTTTCTGAAACTCTGGAAAGGGATTGGCTGGCAGCTTTCTCTGGCTGAGGCAAGAGCTTGAGTGAGAGTCCAGTGGGCTGTCTTTGGAATTGCTTCTGACAGGGGTCACTGCCCATCTCACTTCTCAGCAGGGCCAGCACCCAGGGGAGCTGGTCTTCAGATTAATGAGGCAGATCTTAGGGAGCTCCAGTGACATTGCTGGATTATTAAAAGAGTAATCACAACTTTAAAAAATATATCAAACTGATTATATATGTATCCAGGGCTAAAATATTCCTCAGTTAAGAAATATGTAGCCTGACCGGGCGGTGGCGCAGTGGATAGAGCGTTGGACTGTGATGTGGAGGACTCAGGTTTGAGACCCCGAGGTCACCAGCTTGAGCACGGGCTCATCTGGTTTGAGCAAAAGCTCACCAGCTTGGATTCAAGGTTGCTGGCTGTAGCAAGGGGTTACTCAGTCTGCTGCAGCCCCATGGTCAAGGCACATATGAGAAAGCAATCAATGAACAAGTAAGTTGTCGCAAAGAAAAACTAATGATTGATGCTTCTCATCTCTCTACGTTCCTGTCTGTCTGTCCCTATCTATTCCTCTCTCTCTCTGTCACTGTAAAAAAAAAAAAAAGAGAGATATGTATTTGTTTTATCAAAAGTGAAATTTATGGGACAATGTACATTAATAAGAGATGCTATCATTTTATTGAATGCTTCTAATATGTTGAGAAATTCTATGTTATTTCCATATGTTATTTTATTTAAACCACATAATAAGTCTCTGTGGGATTCTTATTCTTATTTCTCTATTTACAGATGAGAAAACTGAAATCTAGAAAAATGGGGTAACTTGGCCAAGAGTACACAGTTCATCTCTTACCCTGGTATTTCCTGTACACACACGGTATGTAGCATTTCTTAATAGGCTCTTTTAAATACATTATTAAATCCTGTTCTAGTACCACAATAGCCCGGTATTACAGATAATGCTGTACCTGTATTCCATTTGAAGGGATGCTCTTCAGTTCTGAGATATTCAGTGATGTCTAAAGCTTGGATTTAAATTCTGCTCTCTTGAATTGAGTTTTGTAGTTGTTTGGTTATACCTCATTAAAACCTGGATGTTGGTGGAATTGAAATTTATAAGCCCTAGATGCTCTAAATAGGGCCTCATCTGAGTTCAGGAGCTAACCCTTCAGCTAGCTGAACTCTGTGCTTAAAAGGTTTCCTTTCCCTCTATTCTTGTGAGTTCATTTGCTGTAATTTAAGATATGTTGGACCCAGGAATGTGACAAAGAACAGTACTTGTTTGTTTATTTCTTTCACCTTTTTACAAGTTAACTTGTGTCCCCAGCACGTAGGAGGCAATGGTTCTGACAAGTGTGTTCTGCTTAACGTGGCTTTTAAAATGCCTCTTGGTAGAGTTACTATTTAATTTTGACAGTTTTTTTTACTCATGAAAGAGTAAACAGATTTTATTGGCGTTGCCAGATAAAACCTTTAGTTTTTTTTGTTTTTGTTTTTGTTTTTTTTTTTCATTTTTCTGAAGCTGGAAACAGGGAGAGACAGTCAGACAGACTCCCACATGCGCCTGACGGGGATCCACCCGGCACGCCCACCAGGGGCGACGCTCTGTCCACCAGGGGGCGATGCTCTGCCCATCCTGGGCGTCGCCATGTTGCGACCAGAGCCACTCTAGCGCCTGGGGCAGAGGCCAAGGAGCCATCCCCAGCGCCCGGGCCATCTTTGCTCCAGTGGAGCCTTGGCTGCGGGAGGGGAAGAGAGAGACAGAGAGGAAAGCGCGGCAGAGGGGTGGAGAAGCAAATGGGCGCTTCTCCTGTGTGCCCTGGCCGGGAATCGAACCCGGGTCCTCCGCACGCTAGGCTAAAACCTTTAGTTTTAACTACCTCCTTAAAAACATTCTTTCTAACCCATGCTTGGCAAGATGGTGGATTTCTTAGCACCTTAGTCTTTAACTCTCAGAGGTTAAAGTCTTTAACTCTCATGTCACATGAGGTTACTAATCACTGAGTCATTGAGTATGTTACTGCTTTTCTTATCTTGCTCTTATCTTGGAGAGCTGTCAAACCCAGAGTCCCTTTGAATTTACTGGTAGTGTCAGGTGATCTGAGTAGTCCAAGAAACAGACCTCCTTTAATGTAAAATCTGCCAAATATGAAGTCTGAATAACCATCATTATTGTGTATTTAAAGTGCATAGAAAGACTTATCTACAACCTTTCAGATCACACCAGAAGTTCCAAATGTACTTACTGACTTCATCTCAAACCAGTCAATAAGCAAGAAAAACATAAACCCCAGGAGAATTATCTTAGAAGTTTCTAGAACCCCATTCTGTGTGGACCTCATGATAAAGAGAATCTGCTCTCGCTGGATCTAGAACATCCACAGGAAGCTTCTCTGTGCAACTCCCACCTCAACCCAGTTTCTTAAAAGTGGTCTCTTCTTGATTATTAAAGCAACCAATAAGGTTGAGAAAGGGGAAAACACACTTCTACTTTAAATACAATTTAAGAAATATTCTTTCTCTTCAGTGTATCTCAGTCATATTGGGAAAGTAATTTCAAGTGATTTATTATTCAGGACACTAATCAGTAAATACTTCTCTGAATGCTACCTATGTGCCAGGAATTGGCTAGATGCTGAGGATTAAGTTTGAAACAAAATTGATAGAATCTCTGTCTTGTGGGGCTGGCTAGTGAGAGAGTAAGAACCAAAAAGAATCCAAAGATAACACAGTGTAATAAATGTGATCAAAGGGAGAGTACACATGCTCTGGGGATACCAAGAAAGAACACCTCACCTGTACATGTGCAGGACTAGGAGAGGCTTCTTGGAAAAGATGGAGCGAACATAAAGGAGGAACAGGAGTTGGGGGCAAAGCTGGGGACCAGGCTAGGAGGACAGTGTGATAGGCTGAGCAAAGAGCACATGTCAAGGCTCAGAAATGAGAGGGAGCCCATTTGATGTAGTGAAGATATTTAGGTGGGCTGGAAGGGAGGGCAGTGTTGAGGCTAGGGTGACAGAGATGAGGTTGTGAAGGAGCTTATACATTAAATTAAGGAATTTGCTTTATCTCTAAGAACAATGGGATTTCTTGAAAGAATGTTAGGCATAGAGTGATAGAATCAAATTTGTACTTTACTCTGGCTTCAGCATTAAGTGACCTGGAGGAGTTACAGGACTTGGGGCTGGAGGAAGTAAAGAATAGACTTTTCTTTTAGTATCTATAAGAGTGTGTGTGTGTGTGTGTGTGTGTGTGTCTGTGTGTGTGTGTGTGTGTCTGTGTGTGTCTGTGTGTGTGTGATGCACTGCTTGGGATTTAGGGAAGGAAACAGATAACATGGTATTACTTATGTTCCCTTAAGTCAATCATATATGGAATATTTAGGTATTTAACATATGTTTATTTAGAATTCACAAATAGAGCATTTTCTCTAGGGCAGTGGAGGATATATAAGAAGTAGAAGCATATCTGTTCCCTGGAAGCTTGTGTTCTAGTTAGGGAGGAAACATATGCACAGTAGCACCACTAGTAGGAACAGTGTGTGAGTATCAGGAGTTCATGTAGAAAACAAGGTCTACAAGAATTTAGAGGAGGGAGATAATAATTTTCACCAAGAGTATGGAACAGAAAGGCCAGACACAGGGCTGGGTATTGTCTTGTTCTGTGTACTGACTACAAATTTTGCAGGTTTAGGATTGTTAGAAAACCACCTGCAAGGATAAATCTTAGTTGTCTTCTCCAATATGCCCTTTTCTTAGCTCACCAGGGTTAATGCTCCATTTTCTCAGAAGTGCCTCTGGCTTCTCAGACCAACATTCATCATGGAGAGAACAATTAGTCTTTGTCTTTCATTAGTAACAGATTCCACATTTCAGAAAGAAAAAGCCAGCATTGGCTTTTCAGTCACCCTTTCAGCCCCCAGGATCTTCTGAGAAATCCCCAAATTTCTTGTAGGAAGAACATGCAAGATATTTAGCAACAAGTTCTTCCTTGCCCTCAAGTATGCCAGAAACACAAACTTTGAAAGCTCATGGAAACACAGAGGACTTGTGGGTTTTGCTACTTGGCAAGTGAAATCTGATGTTAAAATAGAATATTTGCATTATTTTATAATGCTAAGAATGCAATACATGTTATATTCTTTTCTAGGAGGGAAAATATACTGTAGTTTTAGTCTGCCATTGTTTCAAAATCTACCCTTGTTAGACTAGTTTTCCTGCTGTCAAATCATTGTCATTCAAAGTGGATACTTCAGGGACTGGTGGCTCCCTGGTAAAGTAGCAAGTCTAGCTAGAATTCCCAAGAAAGCCAAGTAAATATTCAGATAATGAGAATAGTATCAGGGAACGAGGAAAGCTCCCTTGAATGTGGTGGTGCCGGGAGAGACCCTGGAAGAGACAGAGACCAGTGCAGTGACATGCCCCGAGATTATAAGGGAGACATTGTGCCTGCTTCACTTCTGGGAAATGTGCCTAACCTCTTGCTGCACAGCCCTAGCTTCTTTGTTGCTGCCTCTGTACTTCTGCGGTTGATCCTGACTCCATGCCCAATGCAGGAGGAGGGGTGTTTCCCAAACCACATCTTGGGACTAGTGTTCTGATAAGAGCAAATAAATGATGAGGAAAATGAGGGAATACAGGGGAGGGGGGATACATTCGGGGCAACACTAGAATCTATGCAAATACAATGAATTAAAATCAATAAAAAAATAAATGATGAGGAAAACAGAATACTTGACAAAACTTCTTGGAGAAATGGGATGCAGGATGTATTAATTAGACTTGGTTGAATGACCAACTTTGGGTCAACTGAAACTCAAAGGTATACAGTATTAGATATGTTGGGAACTTCTGGAACAAAGGCATGTCTTACTCTATCTCTGCTCCCATTCCAGCATGTTACAAAAGGCTTGGGGTTACTGAGAAAGAGATCCTGTAATCACATTGCATACTGGTAGGTCAAGAGGAGGGGAGTCCATGAGATAAAATGTTCTCTTTAATTCTGGGATTTCAGATTACAACAACCTGGTGCTCTGGCAGGGGTAAGTCTTCTGAGATAGACAGCAAAGAAGCTAAATAATGTCATTGGGATTTCGGTATTATACACTTTACAAGAAAATTTTTATTCTGTCTTTATTAAGAATATAATATTATTTCCTTCCATATTACTTTATGATGAACTTATAGCAAATTCAGGAGGATGTACTATTACAATATTGACACATGTGCTAGACTATAAACTTTGTTGTATTATTCATTGATGTATCCTCAACTACCTATAAGAGTTTCTGGTACATAATGGGTATGGAATAAATATTTGTTGAATAAATGGCTTAACGGAGTATACTATGTACAAATAATATAAAATTGAATACTTTTTCTACTTTTTCATGGGATTAAATTCTCATTCAAGTTAATGGTTTATGTTTCCAGACACAGGCCTCAGATTATGGATATTTGAAATTCTGCAACATTAGGTGCAGGCTATGACATTTTCTTCTTAACTGAGAGATACTGAACCACACTCAACAAAATGTTATCTAAGGATTCTTTTCATTCTAAAAGCTAACAAATCAATGAATGTAGATAATTTTTCAGGCTGCTCCCATTTGTAACATTTCATGGCTCTTATAAAAATATACAAAAGAAGAGACATACCCATTGGTTCTGTTTGGTACCTACTTTATCCCTCAGGAGAAGGCTTTGGGAAATTCTGAAAAACAATGCTAACTCATCTTTCATGATTTTCAAAAAATCACCACATGTAGAAAAAATACAATTATTGACCTTTGAAAGTTGTAGCTGATTATCTGGTCAGACAACTCATTAAAAATGAGGACCTACCATTTATCATCCCTTCAGGCATCATGCTTGTGCTATCCCAGTGGCACTTTGAGTATACACCAGTAACGAATAATTACAAACTGTGAAAAACATTACCAGGACAAAAAATAGTGGGGTCAAAGGAGGTGAGCTGTTTTGATAGGGAGGCCAAGAAATGTCTTTCTGAAAAAGTCACATTTGAAAGGTGTGAAGAAGTCAGCCATATTCAGGGCAAGGTTGTAAGCGTTTCTGTCAGAAAACACAACATGAGCAAATGAATGACAATTGTAAATCTTCTTGTATTTACAGGTGAAATGATATGACACCCAGGATTTGCTTTAATATAATTCACTTCAAGGCTGGGGAAAGGGAGTGAACAAGATTGGCCATATAAAGGTGACTGTTGAAACTGAGCGATGGGTTCATAAAGATAAATTATGCAGTTCTCTCTTCTTATGTATGTTTGTAATTCCTCTACCCTGTTTCTAAAAAGCCTTTAAACTTCTTTTGTTTGTAGGTCTAGTTATTGTCTAATTTTGTAAGTAGTTTTAGATGTATGACCCTCTTTCATCACTCACCATTGTAAGAATATCAGAGCTCTTGATCTGAGCAGAATAGTGTTTAGAATATCTGAGAGGGGAGCCAGTAAAGTCAGCAGCCCTCAGTGTAGACTAATCTCTCTCTTCTTGAAGAAGAGGATTTTTATACATTTTTTATGAGGTGAGAGAAAAACAATATGTAAGGACGCTTGACCAAGTTCGGCTTTTAAAATATCATCCTTTTTTTCTGAAGTATAGTTTACATATAATAAAGTTCACATATTTTAAATATACAGCTTGATGGCAGTATGGAACTACAGCCCAATCAGAATATAGACCATCTCCACCTCTCCAGGAAGTCTCCCCGGAGGTATGTGTGGTCCATTCCTTCCTCCCTGCTTTTGGGAAACCACTAGTCTGATTTCTATTATTACAGATTAATTTTGCCTGTTCTGTGATTTTATATAATGGAATCATGCACTGTGTATTTCTTTGTGCTGTCTCCTTTCACTCAGAATAATGTCTGTAGGATTCATCTCTGTGGTATGAATCAGTAATTCCTTCTTTTTGATTATTGAATAGGGTTGTGTTGAGTCAGTTGTATGCCAATACCAGATTTGTTTATTTACTCACTTGTTGATGGACACTGGGTTGATTCCAGGTTTTTTAGATGCTTATAAATAAAACTGCTATGAGCATTGAACATTTGTTTACAGGTCTTTTGTGGGCACATGTTTTCACTTCTCTTACAGGTGTAGAATTGCTGGGTCAGATGGTAAGTATATTTTTAACTTTATAAGAGACTTCCAAACTGCTTTTCAAAGTAATTGAACCATTTTCCACTCTCACCAGCAATGTACTAGAATTCTAGTTGCTCCTCATCTTTGGCAATATTTGATATTGCCAGTACTTTTTATTTTAGCCGTTCTAGCGGGCATGAAATAATATCATATTGTGGCTTTAACTTAAAATTTCCAAATGACTAATGTTGAACATCTTTTCATATGTTTATTGGATGTTCATAGATCTTTGTGAAGAGTCTACTGAAGTTGTTTTTCCTTTTTAATAAAGTTTATTAAATTTATTAAATTGTTTTCTTATTGAGTTGAAAAGTGCTTTATATATTCTGGATATACTCCTTTGCTAGTTATATGTGTTGCAAATATTTTCTCCCAGTCTGCATTTTTATTTTCTTGATATTTTCTTTTAAAGAGAACAGAAGGATTTAATTTTGAAAAAATCCAATTTAATAAATTTTATTTTATTTTTAGTGCTATTTCTGTCTCAGTTAAAAATTCTCTGCCAACCACAAGGTCATCATACATGTTTGACTCTGTTTCTGAATTCTCTATTCTACTATCTAGATTGTTAAAGACTCATAGTAAGTCTTAAAATCAAATAGTGTAGGAGAGAGAGAAGATGGCAGCGGAGTAGGCGGATGCACAGACACCCAGCTCTCAACACCAAACTGGAATACAAATCAATTTAGAAAACATCAGCATGAAAAACCAACACTGAACTGCAAGAACAGCTCTCAAAAACCAAGGAGCAAAGAGGAAGCCACAATAATCCTGGTAAGGAGTGCCTGAATCTCCTCTGCTTACAGGAAGGGAAGGAGGGGGGTGAGGCTGAGAGCCCAGAGAGGATTTCACAGAGGAAAAAGAGCAGAAACTACTGCTCACAGCCACTTACCTGGCGACCAGGGAGCAAGGTGGGTTGAAAAGACCAGCTTATCTCCCAAGTGGAAAAGACAGGGAGAGGGACAGACTGTGAGGGGCTAAGGTATGCAAGAAACAAAATAAAAAAGCTGACTCATTCGTGTTGGAGGCGGCCATAGCTGGGGGAGGGACTGAACCTTTCACAAAACAGAGCTGAAGTGCTTCTGGATCAGAGATCTCCGGACATCTATCCAGCTCCAATCAGCACAACAAGACACAGCTGAAAACAAGAAGTGGGGAGGAGGGGCAGTAACTCAGGTCTCCATGGAGATCTGAGATACACCTCCCCCTACTGAAGCTGAGAGAAAAAACCCTGCCCCCAGTGAGATTAGTTGGAGGAAGAGACCTTCAGCATCTCAGGTTATACCCACAGCATTCCTGGATACAGTTTCAAGGAAGCCCCCTGATGAGATCAGTTAACAAGACTATCACCTGTTAAGAAAACAAACAAATCAAGACTTCAAAGCTGCCCAAATCTGAAAGTGGATTACAAATAATAGCTGATACCAACCCACGAAGACCTAAAAATAACACAACTGAAAACTGGAGGCAGACAACACCAAGCCTAGACTCAATCAACTCTACAAATAAAAAAAAAAGAAGAAGAAGATGAGAAAACAAAGGAGTGCAATCCAAATGAAACCACAAGAGACACTTTCGAGAGATGAACTGAGTGATATGGAAATAATCAAACTTCCAGATGCGGAGTTCAAAATAATGATTGTAAGGATGCCTAGGGATCTTAGAATAACAATGGAGGGGGAGTTTGAAAACCTAAATAAAGAAATAGCAAGTATAAAAAAGAATCAGTTGGAGACGACAAATACAATATCAGAAATAAAGACCACAATGGAAGGAATTAAAAACAGGATAGATAGAGCAGAGGATCGAATCAGCGAGTTAGAAGACAACTGAAATGAAGGCATGAAAGCAGAGAAGAAAAGAGAAAAAAGACTCAAAAAGTCAGAGGAAACTCTTAGAGAGCTCTGTGACAACATGAAGAGAAATAACATCCGCATCATAGGGGTTCCTGAAGAAGAAGAAAAAGAACAAGGGATAGAGACTTTGTTCAATCATATCATAGCTGAAAACTTCCCTAAATTAATGCAAGAGAAACTCTCACAAATCCAAGAAGCACAGAGGACTCCATTAAAGAGAAACCCAAAGAAACCTACACCAAGACACATCATAATTAAAATACCAAAGCTAAGCGATAAAGAGAAAATATTAAAAGCTGCAAGAGAAAAAAAAAGTTATCACCTACAAAGGAGCCCCCATAAGGATGACATCTGACTTCTCAACAGAAACACTTGAGGCCAGAAGGGAATGGCAAGAAATATTCAAAGTAATGCAGAACAAGAACCTACAACCAAGACTACTTTATCCAGCAAGGCTATCGTTTAAAATTGAAGGAGAAATAAAAAGCTTCCCAGACAAAAAACAACTCAAGGAATTCATTACAACCAAACCAATGCTGCAGGAAATATTAAGGGGCCTGGTGTAAACAGATAAAGTGGGAAAAGAATACAGAAAAAAAAAAAAAGAAAAAGGAATACACCTTTAAAGAAGAAAATGGCAATAAACAACTACATATCAATAATAACCTTAAATGTAAATGGATTAAATGATCCAATCAAAAGACATAGGGTAGCTGCGTGGATAAGAAAACAGGACCCATACATATGTTGTCTACAAGAGACACACCTTAGAACAAAAGACACACACAGATTGAAGGTAAAAGGATGGAAAAAATGTTTCATGCAAACGGAAATGAAAAAAAGCTGGGGTAGCAATACTTATATCAGACAAATTGGACTTTAAAACAAAGGATATAGTAAGAGATAAAGAAGGCCACTACATAATGATAAAGGGAGTAATCCAACAGGAAGATATAACTATTATAAATATCTATGCACCTAATATAGGAGCACCCAAATATATAAAACAGACTTTGATGGATTTAAAGGGCGAGATCAACAGCAATACTATAATAGTAGGGGATTTCAATACCCCACTAACATCACTAGATAGATCCTCAAGAAAGAAAATTAACAAAGAAACAGCAGACTTATTGGAAACACTAGATCAACTCGATTTAATAGATATCTTCAGAACCTTTCACCCTAAAGCAGCAGAATATACATTCTTTTCAAGTGCTCATGGTACATTCTCTAGGATAGACCACATGTTAGGGCACAAAAGTGCTCTCAACAAATTTAAGAAGACTGAAATCATATCAAGCACTTTCTCCGATCACAACGGCATGAAACTAGAAATGAATCACAGCAGAAAAGCTCAAAAATTCTCAAACACATGGAAACTAAATAGCAGGGTGTTAAATAATGAATGGATTAAGAATGAGATCAAAGAAGAAATAAAGAAATTCCTAGAAACGAATGACAATGAACATACAACAACTCAAAATTTATGGGACACAGTGAAAGCAGTGCTGAGAGGGAAGTTCATAGCACTACAGGCACACTTTCAGAAGCTAGAAAAAGCTCAAATAAACAACTTAACCCTGCATCTAAAAGAATTAGAAAAAGAACAGCAAGTAAAGCCCAAATGTAGTAGAAGGAAGGAAATAATAAAGATCAGAGCAGAAATAAATGACATAGAGGCTAAAGAAACAATACAGAGGATCAATGAAACTAGGAGCTGGTTCTTTGAAAAGGTAAACAAGATTGATGCACCTTTAAGTAGACTCACCAAGAAAAAGAGAGAGAGGACTCAAATAAATAAAATTAGAAATGAGATAGGAGAAATAACAACTGACACAACAGAAATACAAAATATTGTAAGAAAATACTATGAAGAACTGTATGCCAAAAAACTAGACAACCTAGATGAAATGGACAAATTCCTTGAAACGTACAATCTTCCAAAAATCAATCTGGAAGAATCAGAAAACTTAAACAGACCAATTACACCAAAGGAGATCGAAACAGTTATCAAAAAACTCCCAACAAAGAAAAGTCCGGGGCCCGAAGGCTTCACAACGGAATTCTACCAAATATTCAAAGAAGAACTAACTCCTATCCTTCTCAAACTATTTCAAAAAATTCAAGAGGAAGGAAGACTTCCAAACTCCTTTTATGAGGCGAGCATAATTCTGATTCCAAAACCAGGCAAAGACCACACAAAGAAAGAAAATTATAGGCCAATATCTCTGATGAATATAGATGCTAAAATCCTCAACAAAATATTAGCAAACCGGATCCAACAATATATGGAAAAAATCATACACCATGATCAAGTGGGATTTATTCTGGGGAGGCAAGGCTGGTACAATATTCGTAAATCAATCAATGTGATTCATCACATAAACAAAAAGAAGGAGAAAAACCATATGATAATTTCAATAGATGCAGAAAAAGCATTTGATAAAATCCAGCACCCATTCATGATCAAAACTCTCAGCAAAGTGGGAATACAGGGAACATACCTCAACATGATAAAAGCCATCTATGAGAAACCCACAGCCAACATCATACTCAATGGGCAAAAATTAAAAGCAATACCCTTAAGATCAGGAACAAGGCAGGGGTGCCCCCTTTCACCACTCTTATTTAACATAGTCCTGGAAGTCCTAGCCACAGCAATCAGACAAGAAGAAGAAATAAAAGGCATTCAAGTTGGAAAAGAAGAAGTAAAACTATCATTATTTGCAGATGATATGATATTGTATATAGAAAACCCTAAGTCTCAGTCAAAAAACTACTGGACCTGATAAATAAATTCAGCAAAGTGGCAGGATATAAAATCAATACTCAGAAATCAGAAGCATTTTTATACACCAACAATGAACAGTCAGAAAGAGAAATTAAGGAAATAATCCCCTTCACAATTACAACCAAAAAAATAAAGTACCTAGGAATAAACTTAACCAAGGAGACTAAAGACTTGTACTCGGAAAATTACAAAACATTGATAAAAGAAATCAAGGAAGATACTAACAAGTGGAAGCATATACCGTGCTCATGGTTAGGAAGAATAAACATCATTAAAATGTCTATATTACCCAAAGCAATTTATAAATTCAATGCAATACCAATTAAAATACCAATGACATACTTCAAAGATATAGAACACATATTCCAAAAATTTATATGGAACCAAAAAAGGACACGAATAGCCTCAGCAATCTTAAAAAAGAAGAATAAAGTGGGAGATATCACACTTCCTGATATCAAGTTATGTTACAAGGCCATTGTACTCAAAACAGCCTGGTACTGGCATAAGAACAGGCATATAGATCAATGGAATAGAACAGAGAACCCAGAAATAAACCCACAGTTCTATGGACAACTGATATTTGACAAAGGAGGTAAGGAAATACAATGGAGTAAAGACAGCCTCTTTAACAAATGGTGTTGGGAAAATTGGACAGCTACCTGCAAAAAAATGAAACTAGATCACCAGCTTACACCACTCACAAAAATAAACTCAAAATGGATAAAAGACTTGAATGTAGGCCGTGAAACCATAAGCATCTTAGAAGAAAACATAGGCAGTAAGCTCTCCGACATCTCTCGGAGCAATATATTTGCTGATTTATCTCCACGGGGAAGTGAAATAAAAGACAGGATAAACAAATTGGACTATATCAAACTAAAAAGCTTTTGCACAGCTAAAGACAACAAGAACAGAATAAAAAGACAAACTACACAATGGGAGAACATATTTGACAATACGTCTGATAAGGGGTTAATAACCAAAATTTATAAAGAACTTGTAAAACTCAACACCAGAAAGACAAACAACCCAATCCAAAAATGGGCAAAAGAGATGAATAGACACTTCTCCAAAGAGGACATACAGATGGCCAATAGGTATATGAAAAAATGCTCAACATCACTAATCATTAGAGAAATGCAAATTAAAACCACAATGAGATATCACCTTACATCAGTCAGAATGGCGCTTATCAACAAAACAACACAGAATAAGTGCTGGCGAGGATGTGGAGAAAAGGGGACCCTCCTGCACTGCTGGTGGGAATGCAGACTGGTGCAGCCACTGTGGAAAACAGTATGGAGATTCCTCAAAAAACTGAAAATCAAACCGCCTTTTGACCCAGCTATCCCACTTTTAGGAATATACCCCAAGGACACCATAGAATGGCTCGAAAAGGAGAAATGCACCCGCATGTTTGTGGCAGCATTGTTCACAATAGCGAAGATCTGGAAACAGCCCAAGTGTCCGTCAGAGGACGAGTGGATTAAAAAGCTTTGGTACATATATACTATGGAATACTACTCAGCCATAAGAAATGATGACATCGGATCATTTACAATAAAATGGATGGACCTTGATAACATTATACGGAGTGAAATAAGTAAATCAGAAAAAAAACTGAGATGAATCCATACTTAGAAGGGACATAAAAACGAGACTCAGAGACATGAACAAGAATGTGATGGCAACAGGGGCGGGGGGGTTGGGGGATGGGGGAGGGGGTGAAGAAGGAGAGAGGGGTTAGGGGAGGGGAGGGGCACAAAGAAAACCAGATAGAAGGTGACAGAAGACAATTTAACTTTGCGGGAGGGGTATACAGCACAATCAAATGTCAAAATAATCTAGAGATATTTTCTCTCAACATATGTACCCTGATTTATCAATGTCACTGCATTAAATTTAATTAAAAAAAAATGAAAAAAAAATCAAATAGTGTAAGTTCTTCAATTCTATTTGTCTTTTCCAAAATTATTTTTCCCTTAGATTCTTTTATTTCCGTATACATTTTCGAATTGTAGCCAGTAAAATGACCTGTCACCAATAAAAGCCAAACTTATGACACAGGTTCCCTTGAAGGAGAAAGAGTTTTATTCAAATGCCAGCCACCTGAGAAGATGGGGGGACTCTTGTCTTCAAAAAACCCATCTCTCTCTTTTGCTGCAGGCAGAGGTTTTTATAAGGAGGGAGAGGGGTGGGGAATAAAGCAAAATAGAACAAAGGAATCAAAAGGAGGAAGTTGGGAGTTCTTTGCTGAGGGAGGACTCAGTGCAAGCCAGCCCAGAATGTTCAGATAACATATTGAAGGTCAGCACATCTTCCAGAACTGGCATATCTGAAAGTCGGAGTAAATTCCCTTGGTTGTTACAGGAACTGAAGCTAACAAGTAACTTATAAACTAGGGCTTTTGTTCTATGTAGCAGGTTTGCACACATTCCTACAGTCAGGTTGTCCTCACTGCCTTGAGCAAGAAGAATCAGAACTGCAAGTCTCAGCCTGGGGGAGTGGGGAGAAATGGAAGGGCAAGGTGCAGCTCCCACTTATGTTTATTCTTCTTGCTCAGATGTTAACCCTTGATGTGCATCAGCCAGAGGGGAACAGGCCTTCTAACTATAACGCAAACTTGGCCACAGGTGAAAGTATAAAATTGATTGGATTACATACTTTTGATTTGTTACAGAATACATGACTATGATCACTAAACTAGTAATATTGAATCATGATTATAAGAGCAACAAACTGTTTTTCACATTGTACAGAAAATCTTTTATAGGACTACTTTGTTAACATGTTCCTATTTAGTTCTATTTTATAGCTAGTCAGGCTAAGAACAGTAATTCAGTAATATAGCAAATATTTATTCCCAGATACAGAATCAGTCTGTCAATTTTTTTTAATGAATACCTACTGAGATTTTGATTGAGTTTACATAAAACCTGTTAATTAATTTGGTAGGAATAGAGAACAATATAAGTCTTTCTGTTCATGAATATGGTATATATTTCTATTATTCAAATCTTTAAAAATTTCCCTAGCAATACTGTATCATTTCCTATATAAAGATTTTGCACAGCTTTTGTTAAATTTATTCCTAAGTAATTTTACATCTTTTGACCCACTGTACCTAATACTCTTTTAAAATTTTATTTTCCATTTTTTTGTTTTTTGTTTTTCAATTTAGTTTTAGAAACTTATGTCTAGCATTATTTTGAGAGTAGTATATTTGTGAACTTACAAACCATATCATTAGCACTTTTTGTGAATGATTTATCATAAAAGCACAATTAAATTAACTTTATTTTGCAGCTAAAGAAACAGGCACCATAGAGGGTAAAAGTTTGAATCAAGCTATTCAGTGCACACAGAGCTTCCCAGCTTTTTCATCACACCTCTCTTACATGGAAGAGAATTGGATAGATATCACCATGTTCTTACCATGCTGGAAATGGGAAGGGGACAGTTCTCTTCTTTATACTGAGAATACCTCTAGAAAGGAGCATAACCTGAACACAATTGGAGGAAAAATAAGCAAAAAAAATCTTTGTCATGACTGCTCAGAAAATGTCCTGCATTGTGATCTTTACAACAGTCACTTCACCCAGCTCCCAGTCTGGGGAGGACATTGTGTTTTCTTAGAAAGATCATGATTCTCTGGGTTTAAGACTGAGTTTGTTTAAGTGACTTTCTCACTAAACATGTTTGAGTGAGTTGTTTCCATAGAGGACTTAAAGTGATTTTTATTTTCTCCTATAAAATTGAGAGGGTAGTAATTCTTGCCTTGATCCTTTATGAAAGTTTTTTCTAAGGATCAAATGTTAAGGC
This sequence comes from Saccopteryx bilineata, assembly GCF_036850765.1. Classification (NCBI taxonomy): domain Eukaryota; kingdom Metazoa; phylum Chordata; class Mammalia; order Chiroptera; family Emballonuridae; genus Saccopteryx; species Saccopteryx bilineata. The sequence goes on along the minus strand of NC_089501.1, from coordinate 10,393,809 downwards.
TCATGAAAGCCCTTAGTAAATAGCAAATCTTTAATAAAAAGTTAAATATCAATATGATTAGAGCCCTTTTTGAAAGGTTATTCAGAGAAAATTAACTACTCAAGACAACTGGTTGAGGTTTTTTTTTTTTTTTTTTTTTTTTTTTTTACAGAGACAGAGAGTGAGTCAGAGAGAGGGATAGACAGGGACAGGCAGGAATGGAGAGAGATGAGAAGCATCAATCATTAGTTTTTCATTGTGCGTTGCAACACCTTAGTTGTTCATTGATTGCTTTCTCATATGTGCCTTGACCGCGGGCCTTCAGCAGACCAAGTAACCCCTTGCTGGAGCCAGCGACCTTGGTTTCAAGCTGGTGAGCTTTTGCTCAAACCAGATGAGCCCGCGCTCAAGCTGGTGACCTCGGGGTCTCGAACCTGGGTCTTCCGCATCCCAGTCCGACGCTCTATCCACTGCGCCACTGCCTGGTCAGGCTGGTTGAGGTTTTAAAAACAAATTGGCACAGGAAAAAGTGAGAGGGAAAAACTTAACATACTGAGTATCTGCGCATGCCCAGCATCTTATATATATTATATATTATATATATATTACTTCTTATAATCTTTACTATAACACCATGGTCTATACTGGAGTAATAATTATTATTATCCCTTTGCAAACAAGAAACTGAGGGTTAGAGATACTCACTTGTTCAAGGTTCCTCAGTTATTAAGTGTCTGACTTTAGAGCTTTGCATCTTCTACAGAACATATTGTCTAGGGAGAAACTGGTGAGTACTGGAAATGAGCATGCCAGGGGAACGTACGGATATTTGAGTAAAGGATGCACGACAGTTCAGCACTCAGCCTAGGGCCACTAGATTGGTTTTCTACTTTTCCTTGTATGACCGACCACACTGAGATTGAGTCTCAAAAGGGCCAGGTAGGCCAGACTCTTAAAGCATTTGACATCACACTTTTCAGATTATTATTGAGGTGTTTTCAGATAGATTTATCTAGTGTCTGTACTAAAATGTATTTTTGAAAGCTGCAGTTAAATATTGTTTCTGAAGTCTATGTATATGCTAGTAGTAGATGCTGGGAAGGAAGTCCATGATATAGCCCCAGCTTCAGGCAGATAATCCATGATAATTCCTAGCAGTAGGCAGGCTGTGCTATAGGAATGCATACGATTTTATGCTACAGGGTATGGAGAAAGGTGTGAGCATGAATGGGCTTCCATGTGTAGCTGGAATCTCACCTGAGGTTTGAATTAGTATATACAATTTAAGAAGTAGAGGGGGGTGTATCTCCTGGTAGAGAGTGATGAGAGTGGGAAGATATGTCCTCTGCTAGAAGGACCTCACATAGGCCATCGGGTTGCCTGTCTAGTGTTGGTTGAGCATGAGGTCTGAAGGGAGACTACCTACATTTTACTGATCACCAATGATTATCTTTGAGATTCTGGTCAAATGATTCACCCTCTCTGTGCATGTGCATGGGGCATACATACAAATACATGCAAACACACACATACACATACACATACACACTCACACAGAAATGCACACACTTCCCTTAGGTGAAATGGGACAATAATAGTGTTCATCTTCTAGTGTTATAGTGAGGTCTCAGTGAGACAATGCATGAAGCACTTAGCATGCTGCCTGACACATAAACACTGGTGAAAAAGATAGCTGTTCATCACTAATGGCTTTAGATGCTAGTTAAGGCAAAAATTTGGTCAGATTCCCAATATATCACCTTCCAAATTTATTTGTTTGTAATTGTATATCAGTTGGGAGGGTTACCATAACAAAATACTACAGATGGGTGGCTTAAACAACAGAAATTAATTTTCTCACAGTTCTAAAAGCTAGAAGCTCAAGACCAAAGTGTTGCCATGTTCTGTTTCTCCAAGGACCCCTCCCTGTGGCTTGCAGATAGCTGCCTTCTCACTACGTCCTCATGTGGCTTCTTCTCTGTGCACACAAGTCTGGTGTCTCTCCCTCTTCTCTGAAGGACACCAGTTCACCATATGAAACTTAATTGCCTCTTTAAGGGTCCTGTCTCCAAATACAGTCACATTCTGAGGATTAGGGGTGAAAACACCCTTTCGTGCACAACGGTGCATGTTCCTGCTTTGTTCCTGCTGCTTTCAGCACGTTGATCTTCCTTTCCAGGGTCGATTCTTCCCCATGGCCTCCACTTCAGCAAGCAGTGCTCTCCTCCTCTCTTTCCAGTGGCTTTATATTTGGGGCTTTATGTCTGTCGTGCCTCCTCCTGCTATCTATCTATCATCTATCTATCTATCTATCTATCTATCTATCTATCTATCTATTTAAACATTTTTCTTTGAAGAAAGAGGTGGATAAATAGAAATATAAATCTTCCTACCTTGCATACTACTGCAGAGATAGAAAGGCTGTTTTTCTCTTTAGTTCAATTGAGAAAAGACCTTTCGTTTTAAAATTTTATATAGAGCAGATTAGGTAGCAGCTGGTGATGTCCAGGAAGTGTGTGGATGTGTGGGTGTGTGTGGGGGTTTGTGCATTTGGCATTTAACCTGAAAATTTGGAAATCCTAACTCATATTGGACAATTTCATATATACCTGGTTTTCAATTTGAGAAATGTATCAAAAATGGAAAAACCAACTATAGAAAACGGAATTGTAAAAATATAAATACCAAGGAAAATTGCCTGTCTGTATTCAAAATGCAGATCACTACTTTTAAATAAAACAGAAAAGGTGATAAATATTTAAACAGTAACATCAAATAAATGGGCATAAATGTATAATTTACACCTCCAACATGGGAAGACAATTTAGAGTTTTCCTAGCGACAGGGACTCTGTGAGATAGGCAAGAAGGTGTCGACGCTCGAGCCCTCTGCTCTCTCAGCAACCCTCCAATCTCACTGAATTCCTGCCATTTCAGACACACGGTAGACACGGTGTTAACGTAAATGGTACCTAGGGAAGAATACGAACAAGCTGTGTATACAGACAACGCTCTTCCTCTTTTTTATGAGTCGCCAAATCTTGCTGCTGGTGTTTACCACAACATAGAAATCTGATATTAATATTTAACTCTCTCTGCAGAAATATGCATTTAAATGGGAGTAATTTTAGTATATAGGTCCCAGAACAAGATCTCCATCTCTCTGTGACTTTTATGTGTGCGTGCACACGGACGCGGACACACACACACACACACACACACACACACCACGAAGAATGTTTTCCTGCACATGACTAAGAACCCTCAATTAACCCGAAGACTAACACATGGCCACAAGAAGGAGAGGATCCAGCAAAATGGCCATGTTTACAGCTACAGGGAATGCCCAGTGTGCGTGAGAGCTTTGTGAACCCTGCTGGAGATGGAAGTCCTGCGTGGACAGCTGCAGCATCAAAGAATCCCAGTGACCTAGATTCAGCTATAGATTGGGGACTACTCTGGCCTGCGTCCTACCACCACACCAGCAGCCGCTTGCAGTTCCATGGGCCGCCTGGCAAACAGCGCTGACCCATTTCACCATGACAACCTGGGCTGCTCTACTAAAGGTTGTGTGCAGGGAAACGCTCACTGTTGGCATTTTAAAGATTTCAAAATTAAGTTTACTCAGAGTTTTTGAAAAACACATTCAGAAGAATTGACTAAAGCTGACATCCTTTGACAGTGGTGGAAGAGTTGGAGAAGAGAAATGTGTAAAAGGAACTGTTAGCTTTCTCCATGTTCTAAACTATCAGCAAAACTATCCACTTTATTTTTTACTCAGCCAATAGCATTGTAATAAATATGTTTCTAACCAAAGGGAATGAATAAACAGAGAATAAGTAGGTGAAAAAGCTAAGGGATTAACTTCCATAGCTATATATATTCTGGTCTATTAAAACAGAATATATGGACTTAAATAATTTTAAATCTCCTGATAAATAAATGGAAGTGTTTAAAGGTAGATTTATTACAGCCTTGGCTCAACCTTGAACTGTACAGAATCAAGTTTCATTGGAGAACTAAAATAGTTTGCCCCTTGGGGAGAAAATGGGTCTGTGCTTTGGTGAAGGAATTCCATTTAGTGAGTGCAATTTAGGAAAATCAGGGCCTGGCATGTGCATGTGATCACATTAAAATGCAACCTCTGCTTTTTTGACAAAAACCATTGCACAGAATTGAAAGCATTTGCAGGTTTTTATATTGAAATCCATGCCCCATTCTCAGCACCGCTTTTCTCGTTGTTAAATTAGCTTGGGAATTTAAGTCTTAGATTTTTCTAAGTAATTTTCTCTATTTCCTATGCAGAGAAAACAAATTGAAAACAGGCCATGTGACACACAGCCTATTCCAAGTGACAGATCCTGTCCCTGGGCTGTAAAGTTCTGTTTCTGGGGATGATAAAGTCACACACACTTTTTTTAATGTTTATTTTATTGATTTTGGAGGGTGAGGAAGGGAGAGAGAGATAGATAGATAGATAGAGACAGGAACATCGATTCATTCTGGTATGTGCCCTGACCAGGGATCAAACTGGCAACCTCTGTGCACTTCAGGCCAGGTTGATGCTCTAATTAACTAAGCTATCCAGCCAGGGCTAAAATTAGAGTCTTTACTGAAGAAGAAAGAAAGAGAAGGAGAAGGAGGAGGAGAAGGAGAAGAAGGAGAAGGAGAAGGAGAAGGAGAAGGGGAAGAAAAAGGAGGAGAAGGAAAAGAAGGAGGAGAAGGAGGAGGAGGAGAAGAAGAAGAGAAGAAGAAAGAAGAAAGAGAAGAAGAAGAAGAAGAAGAAGAAGAAGAAGAAGAAGAAGAAGAAGAAGAAGAAGAAGAAGAAGAAGAAGAAGAAGAAGAAGGAGGAGGAGGAGGAGGAGGAGGAGGAGGAGAAGGAGGAGGAGGAGGAGGAGAAGGAGAAGGAGAAGGAGAAGGAGAAGGAGAAGAAGAAGAAGAAGAAGAAGAAGAAGAAGAAGAAGAAGAAGAAGAAGAAGAAGAAGAAGAAAAAGAAGAAGAAGAGCCACAGCTTGGCATCATGGAAATCAGACCAATCTGGTGTTTGGACACATGGAAATAAAACTATAGCATAAGCCAGTCACTCCCTTTGTCACAGAGATTTGAAGACCTCTCTTTTTCATTCTTTCTTACTCAGCATTTTCTTTTGATGCCTAAATAGGTTTCCTTACCTCCTGCAAGGGCTCAGCCTCCTTTCTGACAGATCTTGTCTGTCTCAAAGGCTTCCAGGAGCAAACGCCATCCTGTGTGAAAGAATTGATTTCCCATGGAAGAAACGCTAACTCTATTTGCCGTTGTGTGTCCCTGCCACCCTTCACACTGTGTCCCCTCCCCCCCCCCCCGCTGTCAGCGAAGGACTCACTAGGTTAACTAAGCATCTAGTATATTGCTGCAAACTAGATCAGAAATTAGAAAATAAATGCCATTTATGACCAGTAGTACTTTTGGACCCAATCATTCAACTTTCAAGGACAATTAAAGGGAAATGAATTATCCAATACACCATAAAGACAGCATTAGTTTTCATGGCCAGAAATGGCGTGATAGGTAGGTAACCATGCATTCTAGCCTACCCATTCTTTCTGTCATTCTGATATAAATGGTGGCCCCTTTTCTATCCTCATTTGAATGATAAATGACATGGTCTTCTTAACAATAGTATTTTTAAAGCTTGAAACATCTTCCTTTAGTGTCTTTCTATAATTTAATTTGATGCATATGACTATGGTTTTATCAGCATGACGGTCATCTTTAAGAGCCCAAGGCCTCCATCTCCGGGCAGAATTCCACCACTTTGACATGTGTGGTTCCCAATAATAGATTTAAATGATTACAAGAATGTCTTCAGATCAGTGTCTCAGTGCCTCTGGGATAATCTCTACCCTACCCTCCGAGGAACAAAAACTTTAAAGACAAAAGGAGAGCTTCTGTGTTGGAATTTCTAGCCTTCCCCCTTAAAATCACACCACTCAGCCTCTTCATTTACCCTTCTACCTAAGTCATCAAAGTTAGTGAAACCAACAGGCACCAGGTGATCAACAGGATTCCCAGTGTAAATTATCTGGAACACAGGTGGAAACAGCCTGATTTCAAATACTTTTGTTCCTTGGGCTCTGAAGCTATGTTATGTTTCTGAAAATGGCAATTATGAGAAAGCATATGTAGATGCCCAGAGTATATCTATATTTTTATGCTTAAAGACAGAAAACATTTGAGATCTCTGTGATGCCAGGCCTTTAGATATAAAAGAATAATGTATATAAGGCATATTTAAGTAACTTCCTTAATTAAATTAGCACACAGTTGGCAGTCTAATTGTATGGTGATAACTTTATTGTATGAAGAATAAAGTCTTATAATATCAATAAATTCTGCTTGTTTCCCATAAACAAAATTTAAAAAATATAAGGTAGGATATTCTATTAGCTCATTTAAGATCCTTCTAATGGTTATTCTTCCCCTTCCACCCTCTGTCACCAATTTATGAACTTTTATGGTTTGCCTTACCAGGGTATTTAAAGACTAGAATAAACATTATCTCTGCAGATGCTTTCAGATGTCCAGCTTTGAATTTCTGCACAGCTTTAATGGAATTCAGTACCCAAACATGCACTATTTTGTAGACTGAATCATCTTTGTGAATTGACCATGGGTCCATTGTTGCTTTAACTACAAGGCATTTACTGATGCAAATGACCAGCCCATTTCTGAAATACTGGAGCATCCATCAATGAAAAGATTCATTTGTTTTGACCTGAAAAAGCATGGTTTTACATTGACAGTCTTTAGTTCTGATATAAGTAGGGTACAGATGAACATTCAGTTCTGATACAAAGTTATTATCTTCCACTTGGAATTTTCATAAGAAATGGATTAGCATGTTTTGTTCATATTGTATGTTAACCATCTTACTGACAAATAAAATGATTTTAGAAAAATCATGGTCCTGCCTCTATATTACCCCTCAGCCCTCTCATGGTTCTCCCCAACCCCCCAGCCTTGGTATGGCTGTTTTTATTTTTATTGATTTTATTAAGTCATTTTCTCAGTGAACTCAATCAACACCATCTCCTTTATCCAACAAGGCACTGTGCTAGGTACTGTGTCATGGAAGATATGCCCTCTGACTTCCAATGGGTAGCAGTCTGGTGGGATGGCTGAGACTTGCATGTAATACTCCAGGTAGTGATGGCATGCCATCCCTGATGCAGACCATGTGCTTCAGAAATCTGAAATGAGAGATATTTTGTTGGGAATAATATTTAGAACTGAAGAATAGACTTCCTCTTAGATAAAGATTGGAGGGCAGTGTGGCACTAAGAAGCAGCAGCACAAATAACAACATGGAGATTAGAAGGGCACTCTACGATCAGAAACTAGTCCAAGAGAAGTTACAGTTAGAGTTCAACATTGCAGAGTAGTATGGCTTGAAACTGGAAGAACAGTTGGGAGACAGATTTGAAGGCTAAATGATTTGGTCTTAATTCCATAGGCAGTGAAGAGATAATCAAAGATTCTAAGTAGGAGCTTGGCAACTTTGCTGTGCTTTAAGTAAATGATTAAGGGTGATCTGTAGGATGAATCACAAGAGGAAAGAAGGTCAGTTGGGAAGTTATTGCAACACTCAAGCTATGGTGTGATAAGAGTTGGAATGGAGGTGGTAGCGGTGTGAATAAAAGGGAGAGAAGATATATAATGTGGGAGTGTTACTTTATTTCTCCAGAGAATTGAGTTTGGGTTGATTAGTTGTAGCAATAAAATCAGTTATGTTCTGCCAAGCCTTTTAAAAATGTAGCAATTTATTTTGTAGAAATTGTGGTTGTGGTTTACCTATGAATGTTATGAAATGGACTCAGTATTTTAAAAGATATATACCAAGTGATAGATAATGATTATCATCAGCTTATATCCAATATGCTTCCTTTTCTATCTCTCCACTCCCCACCCTCTGCAAGCAGAGGAAACCTTATAAACATGATCTGTTCAATCCTTATATACCCCTCAAAAACTGATGATGCATTTCTGTTTTGAAAATGAAAAACTGTAGCACAGAAAGGTTAAGTGTACAATGTGACACAAGAGCAATTTCCATTACACCAATTTTCTCCCCCTAGAGACAGGTCAGGATAGTTTTAGATGACAGTTACTTAACAGTGAAATAATTGGACGAAGACAAACTTTTGATGAAATGGGCTAATGGGAGATAATTAAGACTGGACATATGTGGAGGACTGGGGTTGGTAATCTAATAAGAAATTCTTTAATTGCTGAAGGTGGCATGGATAATTTAGGAAATCTGGGACAATGACATTGGATTTGTGGACCCTGAGAAAGATGATTCTCACCAGGAAGGAGTCTGAGTGGCTTAACTGAGTCAAATGTGAAAAACAGAGCCTAGCAGACATTTCTATATAGGGGCCTCTCACACAAACCTCACCTCAGAGAGGAGCTGCCTGCCTGCACTGCATTTCTGCCATCTGAGCCGGTCCTTATAAAGGATTTCCTGGAATAGTATTTCAGCCAACAGGACTGAGGCCTTCCCCACGCAGTGGGAGCTGCACACTTATGTCCCCACCAGCATTTTTACTAACAAATCAAAGCAGCTCCATTTTGACCAACCAGGACAGTGCTCCATTTTCAACCAAACTGTGAAGATTTGGAGTCCTCATTTGCATGAGGACAGACCAATCAGGAACCAGGAGTTGGGACTTCTGTCTATATAAGTCAGCTCCCCTCTGGCTTAAACAGCACACTTTTCTTTACCAGTAAAGATGAAAGGTTGTGTTCCTCCAGCTAGAGCTGAAACACCAAAGATGAACAAACACCAAAGACATCTCACCAGACCAAAGCAGAGATAGACAGAGCAGAGCAGGGCAGGGAGGACGGAGCAGAGCCAAATGGAGCAGAGTGGAGCATAGCTATCTAGCTGGAGAGGGGCCTGACCCTGGGGCCACCTTGCTTCAGGGTGTTACAACCATGGTGTTTCATTCCTGTGCTACTTTGTAATTGACCTGTAACATTATTGAGGTGCTCTACAGTTGTGCTGTTCTCAAAGCCAGGCTGTATCATAATTGAGCTGAAGTTTTCTACTTTACCACACCCAAATTGGGAATTCCTATTGGTGTTGAATTGATGCCAATGACCATTAGTTGACAGATTGTCATCACAAATTATTTAGAATAATTTTTATCTTGTTAAAAAATACTAATACTTTGCTTTGTGTTGAAATAAGTCATAATCTACTTGCTGTACGCCTTTCTGTTTAAGGCTAATTCCTGACCCATCAATGGAAAGAGAAAATCAAGAAATACAATAGGACATAAAGGTTCAGTTGATACAGATTTTGACAACACCACTAAATGTACATCTCAAGCAGATGACACTAAGCAATAATTTAACCAAAATGATTACTGAGAATGTACATTGGTTATGCATTGAATATTTATATATCTTTTTGGGAGTAGAGACTTGATTTTGCATGTGTATGATTTTGTATGATGAGGAAGGATGAGGGAGAGGAAAAAAAGAAGAGATTTTCTCAAAAACAGATTTTCTGAGTATGTTCAAATCATTTTTTCCTTAAATTACTTAAAGACCTAGCCTTCAAATGTTTGAAATAGAAATCATCCTTTTAGGATTCTATTTTTAGCTCATTTTTGTTTGTACAGAGTTGCCTAAGAAAACTGCATTTTAAAGTGCTATGAACTCCTCTTCTGTAACAAACAATTGAATTACTGAACTTTGAAAACTGACATGGGAAAGAAGGGGAAAAAAGGAAATGTTTATACCTCTTCATTTGGACATGGCTCCTTCAGAAATTGGATACTAAATATCTTCCTGCATCTGAAAGAGGGAAGAAAGAGACTATACAGGCATTCTGTATATAATGTTGAAATAAAACCCTCTATTGTCCACCAAGACAATAGAACTAGTCTATAATAATGTAGTACAAGTAGAGCATAAACTACACAAACCAGCAATGCAATCTTTGTTCCAGTGTAATCTTCCATATCAACTAGTGACAATCCCCAGAGGTAAGAGAAAGGCCTTTCTCCCATTTCCCATAGCATGCCACCACTTCGCTCGCTCTCCTCACTGTGTAAGAGGCAGTGTAATACAGTTCACCTTGGAGATGGCTAAACATGTTTGACAGCATAGGAACTGTCCTAAATCTTGTGCCAAGTCTCAAACGGAACCCAAACTGTTTGTGACGGTAAACAGAACGAATTAACTTTATTATATGTTTCAAAGTCTGAAGGAGGTGTTTATTTTGGTGGGGAAGAGCAATATAAATTCTGAGAAGTAAGATGTTGGGTGCTCATAATCAAAGCCCTACTTGAGAAGAAAACTTCTATCTAGAAAGATGGTATCTTTTTATGAGAGTATTAAGTGAAGACACAATGCATTATTGAAACAAATAAAACTATCCAAGAACATCAAGAGGGGGCAGAAACCCCCACTGAGTGCAGTGAGGCTGACCCAGAACGGAGGGTTTACTAACAGACTCATCACAGCCCAACTCTCTGCGAGGTCCTGGGTGGTTACTGCAGAGATGACCAGGACTGGCATGCTGCCATCTGCTTGGAGCTTACATTCACCAATGAGCATTGGATAAATATCTCAGCTCCTGGTATTTTTCCTGAGCCTAGTCAAATATAAGCCACTACAATTGCTCAAGTTTATCCATAATTAGTCTTGCTGAAACCTCTGACTTGCAAAAGTCAAAAGTAATCACTTCACAAACATGTCACAGCTTTTGCAACCATAAAATTAACCTTTTGTTTAAGACAAAAATCATGTTAAAAAATAAATTTTTAAATGAATTTAATGAATGAGAGAAATTCTTCTAAAAGACCATCAAGAATGGCAAAAGCAATCAAAACAGGGCAATTGCATATATTTAAAAAAGTATAAGGGCTGTGGAAGAAAAAGGTATATTTTTAATATGCTGGAGAACAGATGAGAAAGGCTCACAAAGTTCATTCCCCTTGACATCTTGCCTTCCTCACAATAGAAATGACTGGTTTTAAATCTTTCTGATGAACTTTTGATTTTGGTACAGGTCTCAGTGTCTGTTGCATAGATGTGTTCAATAATATTTATAAAATACCAGTGAACAAATATACCAGTGAATAAAACAAAGACCCTGATCTCACAAATCTTATAATCTAAGTGGAGATATATAATAGATAACATAAATATCTGAGGAGAAAGTGTTAAAAAGGAAAAAATGGTAATGGAGAAATTTATGGAATTATAAAATTATTTAGTAGCTTTCTTATATAGAGATATCAGGGAAGGCCTCTTAGCAGAAACTTGAATGATTTAGAGGAATATACTAGACAGATATTGGGAATAATGGCTCTATACAGAATAAAGAAGTGCAAAGGCCCTGGGGCAGGCATGTGTCTAGCATTTTTACAACCATGAGGCCATTGTGCCTAAAACAGAGTAAGCCAGAGCAGAGTGAGAGAAGAAGAAATTAGAAAGATAAAAGGTGTGTGTGTGTGTGTGTGTGTGTGTGTGTGTGTGAGTAAACAGAACATGGATGTGTCCTTAGGCAATATTAAGAAGTTTAAATTTTATTCTAAATGAGATGGGTTATTTTTTTCACAGTGAGAAATGAATTCCAAGGACACTCATATTTTGATAGTGATCTTGAACAAAGAGAAAATAGGTTTATACCAAGAAAGGTTAGGTTAGATGTATAAAATAATGTTTGAATTTTAAGGCATTTAATCATTGGACAAGGTTATAAAAGAATAATAAATCTCATTTCCTAGAGATGCTTAGGAAAAACCATGTTTACTTGACATCAACTACCACTTAGAAAAAAAAGAATCAATGTGCTTTATCCCCCAGCCATTTCAACTAATCCATAGTCAGTCTGATTAACCATGTAATCAAACTGATTTAGTAATTAAGACCACCCAGGAAACAGAAATATATTCTGGTCTTCAGTCTATTGTTTTTCATCAGTAGGTACTTCCCAGGGGAAATACCCATTTGTCTCTAGGACAATAGTTCTGCTACATCTGGCTAGTGAACAATATCAGTAGAACTTTCGTTATTTATTCTAGGGAAAAAAATTTTTTTTTTCTGAGAGAATAACAGGGGCTAAGACATGAAGGCAACTTAGGACAATATCTGATTAATATTCCTTCAAAACTGATGTCTAAAAAAATTAGCCCAAGCTGTGGCCAGTTGGCTCAGTGGATAGAGTGTTGGCCTGGAGTATGAATATCCAAGGTTTGATTCCCTGTCATGATACATAATAGAAGCGACCATCTGCTTCTCCCACTCTCCCTCTCCCCTTTCTCTCCCTCTTTCCCTCCCACAGCCAGTGGCTTGATTGGTTGGAATGTCTGCCCCAAACACTGAGGATAGCTCAGTTGGTCCAAGCGCTTCAGCCTCAGGTGCTAAAAATAGCTTGGTTGATTCAAACAATGGCCCAAGACGGGGGTTGCTGGGTGGATCCGGGTTGGAGCGCAAGCGGAAGTCTATCTCACTATCTCCCTTCCTCTCATTACAAAGAAATATATTAGCCCAATACTCATCTTTGTGAGAATGCAGAGAAAAAACTTGTCTTTTATTAAATATTATGTACAAACCAAGTTTTTAGTGCTCTGTACAATTTCAAATTGTACAGATGTTGTACAATATGTTGACAGCATAGTAACGTGTTTAAAATTTAGATAATAAAACAAAGCATTTCTATTATAAGGATTGTGTTGAACACACTTCGTTGTCAGAATTCAGCATTCTGTGATCATGACTTTCAGCTGATGACCATCATGCCATTTTGCAAAGATATTCAACTTAATAGGTTTGTTCTAGTAAGGAATATTTTCATCTTTTCTCTCAAAGGCATTGGGAAGGGGACAAATGCATATTGATTTGTCAAATAGACTTGTGACACTTAGTTGACTAGTTGACTGACACCACCTTTATTGTGGCGTAAACATGTAAACAATAATGCTACATGGGATTCTTTCAAATGCCATGTAAGGGGTTTACCAGCTGAGACTTTGGCTGGGTGGTCAGAATGAAGAAGTGTGGGAATTCTGTGTGAAAATCCAGTTCTCCTCGCGTCCCAGGCATTGCAGTGACTACGTGCAGTTCTCTTCCTGTTCTGTGAATCATTGCTTGAGAGGCTTATTTTATCTCTTGCAGAGTGCAAGGTCCACAGGCATGAGGGATTAATACTTGTTTGTTGGTTTTGGTTTCTGTTTGCTTTAAATAATGATGATGGATGTTCTAGTTGCTCTTAGAAACTGGATCAAGGAGTTAGATGGTATTAGCTTATGCCAACCAAAGCTTTAGAAAAGCAACACGGCTTCAGTGCCTAGAATGATCACCCTTTTCCCTGGACCCAGGCAGAAGAGTCACACGGTCCTGCCCACTCTTTTCTTCCCCTCCTTCCTCAGGCTTCTCTGACAGCAAGCTTTGTAAAATGAAGTCTCTTAAGAGTAGGGTCATAAGCATACATTTCTTTCAACCACACACCAAAGTCCCACATTTGCAAAGTGTGAAATCAATCCTGGAAAGGGACAGTGAAGGTGACTCTAGTCCACCCACAGGAATTGCTGTAGATCCCTTAGCCAGATGAGACAAAGAACAAATAGAAATTCCCTGTTGTCATGAAAGAGATCTGGGATACTTGTGCATTCTAAAGGGTCCCTTTCCAGTTCCAAGCAGTCTATTGTCTCCGTCTAAGCTCCTCCACAGACAGGCTTCCCTACCCTCTCTCTGTGAATGCAATGCACACATACAGCACTGAATGTAATTTATACTACTCATGCATTTCATCTTAGGTGTCAGAAGTTCTGAAGGTGATTAGGCATGTTAACAATTATTGTACCTTTGGGACTTTTAAAAAACACCAGTGCAAGTATCAGTGATAATTGGGCCTAATGAGAATAACAGGTATTTTATGGTGTCAGAGACAGATGATCTGATTTGCAGAAAAGAATTTGAAAAGGAGAGAGAGGACAGTGTGCATCTTCAGCTGAGACACTGCATACAGGATAGTCCACACAGGTAATTAAAAGTAGAGGTGCAGGGGTCACACTTGGGACTTGGGTATGGAAAGTGCCCTTTTCCTCGTCTGCCTTCAGGGAAACCTTGAATTGGTAAGAGCACTAGTCTCAGAGCACCCTCTGCACCCATCTAGCAGTTCAGCCTCAGAGGGAAGTAAGGGGGTTCTCCAGGACTTACTTTCATCTTTTCAAGGTCATGGCCTTCGACTGCCTTTGACCATCACTTCTCCCAGGAAAAGCTACGTCCCCCACCCAGTCCTCAGACACTATTTTCCCAACTCAGTTTCTTGCCACATTGTGTGGCAGACATGGAGGGTGGGATGGGGTGGCAGGAAGGAGAGACAGAGAAGGAGCCTCTCAGATTGTTTTCTGAAGTCAATCCCATTTTTCCAATGGGAGCATCTTGAGCTACTTGTCTGGAGAATAGAAGGCTGCATCGCAGCTCTGATCCCAGCCCCCAGACCCTCCTGTGGAGCTCCGAGGCTTTCTAATGAGGTGGGAAGGAGCGGCGCCTCTGTTAATAAAGCCGTTAATAAAGCACACTTCCTGTTAACGCACGCTTCCTTATACTGAGTGCCTATTGGTAGTTATTTAATTTATTCGGCCTGATATTTCTATGAGGTAAATATTATTGTCTTCATTTTACATGTTAAAAAACTGAGATGTAGAGGCTTAAATAACTTACCCAAGGCCACACAGCTAGGAAAATAAAGAACCGGCTTTCAATCCAAGAGTTCTTTGGGTTCACAACAACATGAACTGCCTCCTGGTTCAGCCTTCTCTGGGGAAAATGGTAGAATAATTCAATAATCCAGTGATTCCAAACTACGAGGCACAGAAAGTAATCTTTCCACAGTCTGCACAATATGGATGCTATGGCCATAGGTAGGTCCATGTGTGGTGAAAAGAAGGTATTAATTAGTTTTTTTCTTGTCGCCTAACCCCCGGGGAAAGAAGCTGTAAGTTGGTCCATCCGACCGCAGCTCCTCCAGGGGCACTGGGAGGAAATGGTGTTGGTGGCCCTTCTGTACTGATACAGGCCCAGTAAACACACAATTTGGGGTGAACCTGGCTCACGAGCAACTCCTATGCCACTCAGCACCTTACTCGCTACACAAATGTTGAAGTGCAGACAAGTCCACACATACAACATACCAGAGAAGGAGGACCCACCCGAGCCCAAAGCCCACCTTCCTGAGAGAGGCCCCTGGAGGCTAGTTAGCACAGCTCATCCTCAGATAGCAGAGTGCATCCTCAGGTAGCACAGCTCATCCTCAGATAGCAGAGCGCATCCTCAGGTAGCACAGCGCATCCTCAGCAGAGCGCATCCTCAGATAGCACAGCGCATCCTCAGATAGCACAGCGCATCCTCAGTTAGCAGAGCGCATCCTCAGTTAGCAGAGCGCATCCTCAGATAGCACAGCGCATCCTCAGATAGCACAGCTCATCCTCAGATAGCAGAGTGCATCCTCAGGTAGCACAGCTCATCCTCAGATAGCAGAGCGCATCCTCAGGTAGCACAGCGCATCCTCAGTTAGCAGAGCGCATCCTCAGGTAGCACAGCTCATCCTCAGATAGCAGAGCGCATCCTCAGGTAGCACAGCGCATCCTCAGTTAGCAGAGCGCATCCTCAGATAGCACAGCGCATCCTCAGTTAGCAGAGCGCATCCTCAGATAGCACAGCGCATCCTCAGTTAGCAGAGCGCATCCTCAGATAGCACAGCGCATCCTCAGATAGCACAGCGCATCCTCAGTTAGCAGAGCGCATCCTCAGATAGCACAGCGCATCCTCAGTTAGCAGAGCGCATCCTCAGATAGCACAGCGCATCCTCAGTTAGCAGAGCGCATCCTCAGATAGCACAGCGCATCCTCAGTTAGCAGAGCGCATCCTCAGATAGCACAGCGCATCCTCAGTTAGCAGAGCGCATCCTCAGATAGCACAGCGCATCCTCAGTTAGCACAGCTCATCCTCAGATAGCAGAGCGCATCCTCAGTTAGCACAGCTCATCCTCAGATAGCAGAGCGCATCCTCAGTTAGCACAGCTCATCCTCAGATAGCAGAGCGCATCCTCAGCACAGCGCATCCTCAGGTAGCACAGAGCAGTCGCAGAGCCGCAGCAAGACTGCACAGTGGAGTGAAGAGCCGCCGTTTCCTAAGAAGATGAAACCTGAGCCTCTGATTTCATGATACTAATCACCAAGTAAACAGGCTTTTTCATGCTCCCATCTGTGTCAGGGTGACTTCCCACACCGGCCTCCTTCCTGCCTGCCTGTTTTCACTGAAATACCAACAACATCTAGGGACCTCCATAACCCTGGAAGGGTCCGATTGATTGCCTCAGAGGCTTGGGCTCAGGGACTCTCACTTCTTCGCGGGGCCAAGCCGCCCCCATGATATGCAGTACCCCTGGGCCGCTTCGGCAGCTGCAGAGGCCCTTGCAGTGGTCGCCATCATGATGGCAAGGATTCCGGCATTTCCACGCGGGGCCTGGTTAATTCATGGAGAGAGCTATTTCGTGAGCATGGTCTTGGTTTGTGTTAAGTTTCTTGCTTGCCTGAGACAGGCCAGTTCTGGAAGCAGCTCGCATGCATGGACGCCAGATTTATAAAGTGTAAATTGAATTCTGCCCTTGGCCTTCTCTGCCCAACTCCCACCACTTCCCTCTTGTAGCTTTTTAAAGCATAGCCACATGTCCCTTCTAAAGCCCTAGTAAATCCTGCCAGATTGACGAATGGAGGGAAATGATGATTTCTTAGACATTTTTGTATGCAGGCTATAAACAGTCCCTGTTCTCTGAGGTCCTCCTTATTGTGTTCCTGTGGAGCCAGAGTAGTTATCATGCTCCAGGTTTAGCAAGAGAAAAAGCAGAGACTACTTCTTTCCTTTTTCCTCACTGCTAAAAACCCCAAATAGAGCAAACAACAACAACAACAACAACAAAAACCAAACCCAAAATGAAGTGACTTGCTGAAGTCACAGGCACGGAGGCCTGTCGTTCAGCACAACACTTTGTGATTGCTTGATCACAAGTCCTTCAGCCCCTCCCTCGAATCTCATAGTCACAGACTCATTGTCCCACTAGGACTTGGCTGGGGAGGCTGAAGGGACAATGAGAACATAGAGGAATCTTATGGGGCTGCCAGAGTTAACAATTTCTTATGCGCAATAAAACCAGACAGAAGTTTTTAGACGGATCACATTTTCATTGCATTTAAACAGCCTTGGAAAGCTTCCATGGCTGCTGATGTCAAATAAGAAAGCCTCTTGGAAGGAAGTGGGGCAGAGATATGTCTTTCCAGCTCACCTCTCATGTTTTTAGGGCCCAGTGTAAGTGTGCAAATGGAGGCTCACCTGTCGTATGCTTAAATACTTAAAAGTTATGATTCAAGTTTGAAAAATTTTTAATTGAATTTATTGGGGTAACTCTGGCTAACATAAGTATACAAGACTCAAGTGCCCAATTCTATAACACATTTCTGTACACTGTATTGTATGTTCACTCCCCTCCTCCAACTCAAGCCTGTGTCTGTCACCATTTATCCTCCTGAAGATTCTTTAATAAAGTGTAGAATATATCTACCTTCCATGACAAACATAATTGTATTAATAATATAGAGATTGGGTTCAAATTTAGAGCTCTCTGACTCCTTGAGATTTCATTAGGACCACCATGGCTAGGGTGAGCAGATCTCTCCCTGCTCAGCCCACTGTCTTTACTCCTAGGACCACCTCCATCTCTTCACATCTGGCTTCATTCTGCAGTGTGAGTGGCCTCTCCGATTCATGCAGGGCATTCTATTCCATCTGTTCACATTCCATTGACACTGCCACCAGGCCCCTCCTTGACTTAGTGGTGTGCCCAGTTTGTACTCGGGTGGACAGACCCAGGAATGAGGACTCACACAGATTTGCTGATTGGAAACTCTGGCTGTTTGGGAAGGGAATTCCAGGGTCCTGAGCACCCAAAGCATGGTTGAGAGTATATGTGGGGATATGATAATTTCCCCATAGTCTCTTCTTCATGTGAAGAGAGGCACTATTGAAAGAAAACCAGGATGCATGTTGTAAGATGGAGGGCACAGAGCAGTGGGCTCTTTTGCTTGAATTTATGGATAGTATATATAAAGTAGGTCTTTATAAGTGAAAGTGGATACTTGCTACTGTGTCTGCAGACAGAGGCACAAGAGGGCAGAGTGTTACTTCCTTCATATGCTAAATAAGAACAGAAGTCTAGCTGTCATAGTTCTCAATTCAATAATGATATCACTTGGGAAAGATTCCTTATGATTCCACTCTTAAGGATTCTAATTTAATTAGTATAGAGTGAGGCCCAGGCACAAGTATTTTTACAAAGCTCCCCACGTGGTTCTATATACAGCCAAGATTGAGAACCAGTGGGTCCAGCATAATGATTTTGCTTCCCATAACCTAAGGCATTAGTCCTTATGCCTACACCAAAGAACTCAAAACCACTGTGGCCCAGGAGATGGTCATTTCCAGAGCAATGGGGCCCCTGTACTGTAGCTCACAATCAGCTCCATGCCTGGAGCAGTGAGTAAGATTAGTCTACACAGGTTCTGCCAGTGGTAGGCAGAACTCTCCACTGGCATCTCCACTGTGCTTCATGCAGGATGAAAGTATTTAACAAACACGACAACAATCAATCATAGAATAATAGTTGGCCTTATCATCGTCTGACAAGGCAATCTACTTACTCCTCCCTCCAATTCCTTAAGGCTGACGTTACTACAGTATGTACTTTTACCATGCAAGGATATGATACTTCCAAATCACAAGATCACAAGAAGGAATGGGATCTTCCGTGGACATCTAGTCTACCTCTGTTTCTGAGAAAGTCGGCATACAAATCATCCCAGAGACAAAATTTCCGCACTTGGAATCTAATTTCTTTCTCTGCTCAGCAGGAGGGACGTGTATTCAAAGCCCAAGGAGGTCAAGGCCTGTCTTTGTGGCAAAGTTATTCATCCCAGCTCTCACTCCTTACCAGAGCAGATTCAGTTTCTGGGGAATGGAATTTAACACAATTTGGGGATTTCCCTTTATGATAAAGAATATAAAATTAGATACAAAAGTGAATATTTCTTTAGAATGAGAAAATAAATAATAATAGTCTACTGGAGCCTTTGAGATTCTCTTTAGGCAGTTTCCCAGACCTGCTCGCGTAGACTACTTTCTGTCTGCAGTATGGTTTTCCTGCCACACCTCGGAAACTGTACAGCCCGACCCCAGCACCCTCTGGGCCTGGTACATCTGCCTCTGCTTTTCTGCAAATATGTATGGGTACTATTTATTTCTCATTTGACCATTTATCTGCCTCATTATTAGAGTAGAGAATCTTACTCTTTCACTCTGAGAATGCAGCTCTTTGCTCCTGCATACACTCTTCCTTTTCCACACTACCACTGCTTCTCACTTCCTACTGCACTTGTGGCCTGGCAAAACTCTACTTATCCCATAATACTTTTCTGGATCCTTCTAGACCAATGATACTCAACTAAGAACAATATTTTCCATCAGGGGACATTTGTTAATGTCTGGAGACTCTTTTGATCATCATAAGTGGTGTGAGGATGGGAGCGGGATGGCAGTGCAGGGAGTGGTGTGACTGGCACCTGGTGGGCAGAGACAAACGGTGCTGTTAACCACCCAACAATGCACAAGGAAACCTCTCAGTACTGGCAAAGAGTTGCACAAACCCAAATATCAGTGGTGCTGATGTTGAGAAACACTACTCTTGCCAGAGTGGGATTCTCTTCCTCTGTGCTTCCATAACCCAGTACAAAGATTCTGCATTTCCATTCCATATGTTCATTATCATGTGCATGTGTCTAGTTCCCCCATGAAGGGTGAGTCCTGCCAAAACACTTGTGTTTTAGTCAACTTAATATCCTTGGAATCCATCATTGCTGGCACATGGTAGATAGTCCTTGAAAGGATAGACTGCCCCTACTTGTTTCTGAATTGTACAGTTTAATAGATTTACCATGTATTGTCTTGTTTAAAAATATTTCCCACATGTAAATCTTATCTCTTCAGCAAGAGAGTAAGCTTCTTGTGGAGAAAAGATCATGTCTTAATACCTTTTCTACATTTCCCCTGATACTTTTGCAGTTTTAAGATGCCCAGTAATTATTTTTGGATTGACTATTTACCAATTCTTGTAAATCTCTATAAAGGTTAAAATGATAGATTTATCAAGATAAGGTAGATTCTAATAAGGGAAGATTTCTCATGGAAATGTTCTCAAAACTGACTTTTAAAGAAGGAAAGAAGAGTATTTGATTTCAAAGAATGGATTCCATATAGGGGATACAAAATTAGAGATAAGTATTTAATGATGCTTTTTAATTTAAGATAAAAGTGAATTTATAATGAATATCTTTAGTGAACTATAATCCACTGAACAGCTTTAGGTTGGTTGAATGATTTTTGGTAAGACTTTCTTTTTTTTTTTTTTTTTTTTTTGTATTTTTCTGAAGTTGGAAACGGGAGGCAGTCAGACAGACTCCCGCATGAGCCCAACTGGGATCCACCCAGCATGCCCACCAGGGGGCAATGCTCTGCCCATCTGGGACATTGCTCTGTTGCAACCAGAGCCATTCTAGCGCCTGAGGCAGAGGCCATAGAGTCATCCTCAGTGCCTGGGCCAACTTTGCTCCAATGGAGCCTTGGCTGCGGGAGGGGAAGAGAGAGACAGAGAGGAAGGAGGGGGGGGTGGAGAAGCAAATGGGCACTTCTCCTGTGTGCCCTGGCTGGGAATCAAACCCAGGACTCCTGCACGCCAGGCCGATGCTCTACCACTGAGCCAACCGGCCAGGGCCTGGTAAGACTTTCTTAAGCAGTGTTGTCATTTTAAAAATAATTAGAATATATTGGTATCTGGTTATCGTTGGGCAACTCTCCCAAATGTTTCAATATATACAGCAATAACAGAAACAAAAACAAACAAAAAAACCCCAGATGGACAATTGACTGACGTGAATCAAAATTGCAGAAACTGGAAAACTTTGACAACTCTCCAAATAATGATGCTTCAAAAAATGGTGGCTCTTCCTGTTTGCACAGGCCTTCTTATATGTGAAAGAATGGCTTAAATACAGACTCACTTGTGAAGAGATATTTTAGATTTTCACATCCCTGCTCTCCATTCATTTCTGTTTGTTTGGCGCTTGGGAGGGTGATGAGATGCCACAAAGTGGGAAATGGGCTCCCCTATATAACATCTTTCCCCAGATGCTTAAAGGTGAAAATCACAAGAACATGGAGGCTGCAAAGAAGTCCCGATAGTTTTAAAAATCACACGGTCACTTCAACATTTGTTTCAAGTCCTGTGGTAACAAGCAGGCAGAAGACAAGCATGGTGTTTTACGGATTCCTTCTGCCAATCCTAGTTAAGCCAGATCTGGCATCTCCCCTGCTACTCCGGGGGTGCGGGCAGTTTGTAGGGTACCACAACCCAGGGAAGTCAGAGGGCAGTAGGTGAGGAAGCATCTGAAGCTTAAGGCTTCCTTTATTTAGGCACGGCTAACTCACTGCCTGATAGCTGTAGTGGACAAGGACCAACTTATTTATCAGTTTAATCTCCATGCTGTGTGTTGAATAATTATTGCATGTTACTTCTATCATCTGATGGCCTAGATACCTCTAATTTTTTTCTCTCCCAGTGCACAAAGCACAGTGTGATTCACATGGTAAGAACTAAGTAAATATGTCTTGATTGATTTTTATTTTTTAAAGTGTTCTATTCAATAAAACTGGGTCTCCACCCTGTCTCCCCATCACTGGTCCATTCTGGCTTGAACAGGACTTCACATTTCATAGTGCTAGATAAGTTTTTACTGAAAGACATTTTGATATTATTAACTTTCATGGTACTTCTGCCTCTAGTAAGGAATTCTACCTTTATTAGTTTAGATAATTAGGAAAACTGGTTATTAGAAAGCCTAATTTAACTTGACTTACAGAGGGTGGGGCAAAAGTAGATTCACAGTTGTGAGTACACAAAACACAGCTTATTCTTGTATTATTACCAGTGTGCTATTTTCCATAGGGACAACTGTAAACATACTTATACAACACCCCGTATTTCATTTCAGCTAGAGAGGAGTAAAAGCCTTGATGGATTATAGTAGTTTGGTATTGATTTTATCCATTCCCAGCAAGCTTTCTCATCTCTCCTATTGTATTTATAACAGTTAATGCACCTCCAGCATAGGAGTAAGCAGAAATAAGACTGGTTAAATAGTCTCCTGACTATAGAGATACAGTTAAAATATGGGCATATGAGCCAAAGTCAGAATCTTTTCCTACTTTTGTTACATTGAAACCAGGAGAAATAAGTGACTTCTTTCTGTTGGGGTTACCTAACAGAGTAAATGTGAATCTGCAACTTTCTTCAGCCATGTGCTTGGGCTGCTCACAGGAAGTCCTGATTGTAATAGAGCATGAGGCAGCCCTTTCAAGGAGAGTAAGGCCAAGAGATGAAGGGAGGGAAGAGGGTGGAGGAAAAAGGTCAGACAAATATTGGATATTTATTGACCCCCAGATTTAGTCATGCTTCAAGTCAGTGCCTCTCTTGGATTTTCTAGTAACAAGAGTCAATAACTATCTTCCCCCTTTGTTTTCTCACTTATTTGTTTGAATTGATTATTTGCCACTGAAACCAAAGGAATCCTGTTTAAAATTTTCTGTGGAATATACAGACGGATTATGCAAATCATCTTGGTCAGTTTTGGACAGAGTATATTTTAACCAGAATTTCTTTACCTAACAGAATTTTCTCAATTGAGTCAAAAAGTCCTCAAATTGAATAAGTGATCAACTTTTGTTCCCAAGATTATTATGAATATTAAATAAACCAATCATATAAAGTTCTTAGCATTTAGCCTCTGGCTCTGATTGTTTAACTATCATCATCATCATCGTCTTTATCCTATGTGTTCACTAAAAGTTATTGGGTTGAGAAATGGCCTGAGAGCCGGAAAGTGGTAAGTCTGTTTGCTATGCAAGAATATTTTGCAGGTGGTATTTGGGGTTTAGTTTATATGACTGCTGTATAGGGAGCATAATGGTCTTTGTGAGATTTTTGTTACGTTATAAGATGTCTCCTCTCTGTTACTATTCTCAGAGTTTTTCCCAAGTCAGTTACATAAGTGTTTTTTGGGGGGAATTGGCAAGATTTATTTTTAGACAGAAAAACAATATATCACTTTGACTACATATACAAAAGGGAGACAAGAGGTAGCTTATTGATATGGGCTAAGACAACTCCCAAAAGCAAATGCAATCCTACCCTTTTTCAGGAGCTGTGTGTGGGTCCAGACAACCTAAAAAATCACTTTAAAAAATAAAATTAAGTTTTATATCATGTATGGACTAAAGCAAAAGTTTTAAAGAAAACATGAGAACTGGTTATTAAAATTAATCCTAAATTAAGCTAAAGCTATTAACATAGTGTGTTGAGAAGCATGCATGTTTATCCTCTGACTCACGAGGTAATTGAAATAAATTCTGGTGAATAAATTAGTTGTAAAAGGATAGGAGACTATAGTTGCCCTAATCTGGAGAAAGATTCAATAAAAAAGACAGAAATTGAGAAAATTCTATACCTAAAAATCAATAATTTTTTTTTGCCTTAGAGGATGCAACTTAAAAACACCTTTGTTTTTTTACCCACAGTTTTATTTCTGTTCACACACCACCCCCCCTCCTTTACATGAATATTAAGGACTAAGGCTTTAGCAACAGGCTTTGGTTGTGGGGGAGGTAGGGGTAAAGGGAAAAGTGTTGTGTATGGCTTTTCATATGTTAATAAGTCGATTCCATGACAACTATTGAAAAAGCAGGGCTGGAAACAAAAGCTGCAGCCAGAGAGAGGACCAGTGCCCTTTCATGAGTGCTGTAAGAATAACAGCCCAGGCTCCCCCCTCTGAAAGGTATCCGATGGCCGCTTGTCAAAGGGCTCTGTTTTAATAGTGCAGAGTCAGTACATAATTGATGCAGAGTTTTATGAGTCCAGATTTCACCCTCAATACCGCTTCCCTTTTTAAAGTTTGGGAATCAGAACCTGAAACCAAGAGGCTGTGTCACTGCTTCCAGTACTATCAGTTCCTATGAGCCTGCACTTCAGTTTAAGTAAAAAAAGCAAGGGCCTTTCTCTCTGGGTGGAAGAAGGAGGTTGGAGCTGGGCCACTGGGGGGGACTGCAGTGGAAAGGCTTGCTCTTCTCTCCAGGCGTCCTTTGAATGTGGTGCAGCACATTATCCCCAGTGACATGTTGAAACTGTACAGGATATACACACAAGCAGGCCCTAGGACACTGATGGCATTCCTGGGCTTTCTTGACCAATGAAAAAATAGCTCCGCTGGCTGTTTATCCTTCTAGAAACATGAAGTGACATTCTTGTGCCAGATATCCTAATGTCTAGTTCAGCTAAGTTTTTACTTTAATTTCAGTCGTCACACATCTCAATTAGCTGTCGTATCATGCTAACACAATGCATTCCTTCTAAACAGATTTTAAAACACTGTAAAGTATTGCATTCAGTAATAATGCTGACTCTATTAATTTTCTGTCCAGCCTTGTTTTTGTCTCATGTGTATGACCCAGTCTTTGATTGAATTATATTGAATTCCTCTTATTTGTTCCCTTTAAGTAGTTGCCAAAAACTTTGCCATGAGTAACTTGCAATACAGTGTTTTCTCTGTTTGGATGGACACAAGAGCTTTCAGCACAATGGAATGCTTATGGAATTACATATTTCAAAAGATACTAACATGAAAATACAACTTCATTCAGAGTCAGGTCACAATGATGAATAGCAATGACAAAAATGATTACTAAAAGAATCTGCAATTTGCTTTCAAAGTATTGGCTTTGGTCTTCACTGTCATTCATGTTTTTTCTCCATAAACCTCTTGAACTTATATGAATCTAATTTTCACACTATTAGTCACTATAGTAGTGTTGTTTGATGAAAAGAGATATTGTAGCTCTGATAAATCACAATTTAAAATGTGACAATATTATTAGCAAGACTATATAAAAATATTTTTTCCTTAAAATAATCTTATTTCAAAATGCTTGTTTTATTAAATATTTACAGCATTATATTAATCATTGTCCAATATTTTGGTAATAATTATTGAACCACTGATTCATTCAACAAACTTAGTAAATGCTTATTGTAGAACCAGAACTGGACTAAATTCTATAAATACAAAGGTGATGATATGATCACTTTCCCTGAGAAATTAATAATTTAGTGAAACAAGTAATTTTGTTAATAGATAATTATTGTTTTGGTCATTTTTATGTCTCATCTCTTCTAAAATTAAGATTTGATATGGTTTAAATAGATCCACTTGATAAAAGATAAAAACGAATAAGAATAAATAGGTGAAATAGAATCAAAACAGAAAAAGAAAATAAGATGAAAATATGTATAAATGAGCTCTATATAAAGACTATAAAATCCTGTACTATATTATTACCAGAAGTATTCCACAAAGTTAACCTTGAATTTTTCAGTAGCCAGCTCAAGGAATATTGTTTATAAAATTCATGGTGTACATAAGAGCAGAGCCAAAAGAAAACAGTGATAAGCCAAGCTTTTACCTGTATTGAGATGTAGGAGAATTTTCCTTAATGATTTGTGAAAATGGTACATGGTATCATGTCATGGTACATTCTCAATAACATTCTTAAAATAAGACAACATCAAGTCTCATGAGTATTTTGTATACTTTTCCTCAGTGCATAATAGGACAGACTAAGATTCAAAGTTCTTAGAATGGCCACAGATCTCTCAGGAAAGGAAAGTAGTCATAGTTACCTTGACCACAAATAGCTGTGCTATGTGCTATATAGCCTTCCTTTCAATGAACACACACATGCACACACGCACACACACACACGCACACGCACACACACACACACACACACGGAGGAGGTAACCTAATCCTCCCAGTTACAAACATCATGGCCACAACTAATTGACCTGGGGATGGGAGGGACACTTGACTCCAAAGTAAATAATGTTTACAGACTGGCTAGTGGCCTACAAGGCCATCTGACATAAATAAAAAAAGCTTTGCTCAGAAGGATTGATCGAAGTTGAGAGGAAACAATTGGATGTTTTCTTTTGGAGTGTTTGAAGATGAGAGATGCACAGAGAGAAGCAATTATTTGGAAGTGTGAGTGGGAACCACAGAGCACAGAGAGAAAAGCGAGGTTGTAAAGGCCAAGAGGCAGCTGAGACAATACATAGGCACAAAACAAAAAGGACGCACAGAGTGAAGGATGAGGTGATGCTTTCTTCAGGTCGGAAATAGTGTCATCAGTAACCCCTGCTGCTGAGCTGGGGGTTGAGAGCTGATCACAGGAACTGTGGTGGTTCCTGAATGACATAGCAGGTTTCCCCAGGGCTTGACTCTACTGTTATTCTGCTTTTCTGCAAGACCTGGGTTTGTGATTATTACTTTAGGTAACCTGAGAGAATTGCTGATTTTGGTCATTGTCCAAAGAAGACAAGTAAATGGCTGAAGGCACGCCCTAAAATACAACTCAGAAAATCTTCCATAAATTATATTATTATAATTTGTAAATAAATTCTTCATGAGAATTAAATGGCAGAATAGCTGGGGTTGTGCTCTGGAAAGAATATGGAGTGCAGATGTCTCCTCTAGTTGAGCAAGAGTCAAGCCATATGTTTTGCCTATCAACAGACTGGAGGATAGAGTCAATGCCCTTTTATAGAAATTTAAAAAATATCTCCCTCTGTCTATAAGTGGATTGATCCACAGTTGGGTAGGCTAGGACAACATTTGCTAATAAAACTCCCATTTCTAATCTCAAACATACAGAGGAATACAAGTCTGGAAACCCAAAGCTCCATGTCATAAATCAGAGCTAAAGGATGTATATTTATAAAGATTTTAAAGTTTGATGAGCAATAATTGTCCCCCATGACCATAATAAAATTTCTATTATATCCTCATAGAACTTCTTACCTGGTATGACATTATTAGAAAAAACCAATTGAGTTTTTAGAGATCAGCTGCCCAAAACGATGGTTTTAGTTTTGTAATAATATAAATATCAGAGTTTATTACATATTAAAGTTTCTCCTCATCATCACAGTAATCAGCATGGGAGAGGCATGAGAGAGTATGGGAAAGAAATGGAAAGGGAACAAAAAACTCATCAGAACTAGATCAGTACATGACATAAACCATGACAAATATGGGTCACATAGAGAACTCTTAAAGCTCTGGGCCCCTGTTGGTAGAGTCCATGCTCCCACTCCCACCTCCCAACTTAAAGCCTGTCCTGCAGTAGGCTACCCATTCTCCTCTTTTACTGTGCATGTGAGAATAATTAGGTTGCTAGTGTATCATCTGTAGAAGTGGTCAAGGCAGATGAGGGACTGATGTAGGATCTGTATTAAAAAGGCGGCCCACATGTAATGAAAAAGGAGTATGTGGACTGAATCATGGACAACACTGACTGATATCGCAAATTCAAGTGGACACATCAGCCAGTAATTCTTAACCAAGATGGATATCAAGTCATATACGGAAAATATTTAATTTCTGAACTGCTTTGGGATCTTACCTCCATGTTAGTTGGAATTTCCTTTGTATGTTCTCATGCTAATTTAATTCTTCAGACAACTATATCTAATACATTTCAAAGTAAAGATTAGACTTTTATTAAGTGCCTAATTAAAAAACCATTTCCAAACATTAGGCTTGTTTTATTACATGATGATATTATTTGTGTCTAGCACAAAACGAGAACAATTACAACACGTTAGATTTTATTGATTTTATGAAATATAAGGAATGTCAAATATGAATTTGTTATCCTTTCTTATTTTTTTCCTCGTACTGTCCCTTGATCTCCTGAGTCAAACTAACTGACTTTCAAAAGTAATTAAGACTTCTAATTTACTAGCAAAACATTGAGAGGCAGAACTTGACAAGAAAATTTCCAAATGTTTTTGATATTACTAATTTAGAGATTTTCTACTTTTTTAGAAGCTGTTACACTAAAAAGAGAAAACCACTAACAGGTGTTACTATTCAATCCCCCAATTAGAAATTTTTCTTATCTGTGTCTCTATAGTGGATAAAAAAAAATCTGGTTCTTAATATACTAAATGTTTGCTCCTGGGCATATTTATTTTCTAATGTTGACAGTATCTGTCTGCAAAGTAGATGGAATAGTATCTGTCACGTAGAGGACTTTTTAAAAGAAATAATGAAAGGAAAGGAAAGGAAATAAACTCCGCTAGTATACAACCATCCATAGTCCTTGATCTAGTAGCTGTTTAATACTTACTTTTCTTTGCCAGACTTTGGAAAGTTGTGTAAAGACAGGACACTGTGAATGCTAACTAAGATTCGACTAAGTCATTCTTTTAGCAAGATACGATGAATAAATTTGGTTTTGGTCATTGTAGAATGATCTCCCTTTTGAGGTGACTTCTCTGATCTAACAAGTTTCATGTTTTTAATAAACTGTGGAACTGTGGATTTAAAATTCCAACTATGGTTTTTCCTTTTACTTTGAATTGTCTCTATGGATGGAAAGTGAAGGGAAAAAATGGGACAGCTGTCTGAATAATTCTAGCCAAACCAAAAAGAGACTATAATTGTGTGGTTATTATCAGTGAAAGTGCCCCTTAGCCTAGATTATCTACATAATTGCCATAGTTCTTGTTCTACTTTGTGTACAGACACATAACCTTATTATTGGGGAAATGTGAGGGATAGTATACTGGCAAAATTTTAATTTCAAATTATTTCATAAGCTTTCTTGCTTCATTGGTTTAGTAACCCCATAGAGTTATCTTATTCCTTTCTTATCTTTTGCTGTATCCTGATGGAGAAGGGGGTGATATATGATATTTTATGCTGTTTCAAAACAAAGGATGACTAATGCTTTAAAAATACAAAGCTGTTTATATTTCCCCGAGAAGCTAATAGTATTCTAGGTGTTGGGAGAATTTTTGAGATCTATATCTCTGTGTTTCATGAGTTTCAGTATAGTACTCTAAATTGGAAAAAAATCAGCTATAATAAGTATATTAAACATTCAGATAAATATAAGTCTATGTATTGAATAGTATTTTTTCCACATGAAAACATTTAAGGTTATCTATGTAACAGCTAACACTTCTGAATTAAAATAAAAACTATTATTAAATATTTGGCTATTGTATTTGCAAATATTAAACATGAGATATTTTTAAATATTTAATAATTTGGAACTATTATAGATGGAGCACCCAAATGTTAGATTTGAACATTAACAAAATTTTTTTGTAGATGTCTGCCAAAAATAAGAGTATTCCAAGACAACAAGCTCTGTGGAAGATTCTAATTAGTTACATAATAAAGTTTTTATAAGATGTGGGTGCCTAACATGGGAAAGCAGTTCAAAATACAGAAAAAATGTTTAATTTATTAGAACAAGCCTTCTACTATGACTGAAAAAACTTGGTACTCCATACTAGTGAATGGTGGGACTTTGAGATAAAAAACAAAAAAATTATTTCTCTATGCCTCAGGATTGTCGCTTATGTTGTTGTAGTTTTGCAAGTAGGCCTCTGGAGTCAGAATGGAGCCATACTGCCTGGGTTTGAATCCTAGCTCTTCATCTTACTAGTTGTTTGACCTTCAGAAACTTACCTAAACACTTTGTACCTCAGTTTCTTCATCTATAAAATAGGGCAAATATAATAGTACTAATCTCACAGATTTTTTTTGTGAATCTTACAGAATTGTATATATGTAAAGCATTTAGAATGCTGAGTTTAGACATGCACACATTTTAAAACTTGCACAAGAGAGCTCAAAAAGAGGGAAGTTAAAGAAAAAGCTATGAAAAACTAAAGGCTGGGGCAGAATAAAGAAAGAAAGAAAAATAAAAAGGATTGACTAGGCTTCTTTTATAGATATCTCAGAGCTCCATAAAGCAGCAGAAGTGAAGCCCCAAAGCCGTAAGCAATCTTCAAGCCTTTGCTTGCAGACAGTTACTAAAGTCTCATTGACTAAGACAAGTTACAGGGCCATCTCCAAATTCAAGGAGTGAAAAGATAACTACCATCTCATGATGGTAGAAATAGCAATACCAAGTACAAAGAAGATTACATGTAGAGAAGGGAAGAATCTCTGATAGTTTTTTGCAATCAACCATGATTAAGAAGCAATCTATTAACTTTGAGGGTTCAATTTTTTATAGAGAAATAAGAGAATGTTGGTCATTCAGGCTAGTCTGTTAAATAAAAATCAGACATTAAATTTCTATTTATTTGTTATGATATTGGCTCTTCAAAGGACAAATAACAGTTTACATTCTTAACTGTCACTTAGAAATAGGGAAGGATATTTTTAGATTAATAACCCAAAAGTGCATACCACAATAAAAAAAAAAAAAAGGTTGTTAAACAGAAAACAATGAGATGAATTGTCTAGGCAGCATGCTTAACCAAATATATTATATAACCAAAAACTCATGAAAATCAATAAAAAATGATAAACAACTCAATAAAAATATGGGGAAAAAGAACTACCTGAAGGGTTATTTCACAAAAGAGGAAACTCAGAGTCATGTGAAAAAAGCTTAACCTCATAGGACACTGAGGAAGTACAAGTTGAACTCTCAGTCAGATACCATTTTCAACTCTTAGACTGGCAAGAATTTAAAGGACAAACAACAATGAATATTGTAAAGGATATGAAGCAATAAAACCTCATGTATTTTGGACAGGAAATAATATAAATAGTTTGAAAAATGATTTGGCACTATTTCGTAGTGTTAAAAATATGCGTATCCTAGGACCTAGAGAATCACTCCTAAATAAATAATTTCTACCCACATGCACCAGAAAACATGTACAATAATGTTTACAGCAGCAATGTGTATAAAAGTAAATATCTGGATCAACTTAAATGATCGCTGACATGAGAATATATAAATTTTTTAAATCATTTTTAGACCATGTTAATTATACAGCTGTAAAAATCAATACAAACAATAGCCACAAATATGAATGTGAGTCAAAAAAAATCCATTTTGAGCAGAATAAAAACAGTTTAAGTACTTAAAATGCTTTTTCCCCCTCAAATACGTCACCCATGGAAAAATAATATATTGCTTAGGAATCCATGAATACGGCATAAAAATACTGAACAAAAAACAGAACAATAGACAAAAATTTCTGGATAGTAGTGTGGGGGGACAGGATGGGATACGAGAGAATGTCACTGATAATACAGTACCTCATTGTATTGTTATTTTTTATACCTTACGTATATGTTATATGTGTTCTTTGGTATGTATATATACTTTATAGTTTTCAGGAAAAGGATGGTGGCATGTGAGCTAATATCATTTATATTTTAATCAAAACTTCTCAAAATATTTCACTGAGCATCCATTAGGCTTGAAAGTCTGGGGATAGAGTCAAAACAGAACCCCTTGCTTTAAGCACAGAATATCTTTCAGTTCTCCAGTGACATTTAAAAATGTGTTCATTATACTCTGATTTCTCTTCAGATTGCATAAATCTTTCGCCTTTTAAAATTTTGATCATTAATTTTGCATTCTATTTTATAATATTTTAGTGGTTATTTTAATATTAAAATAAAGTCATTACCCTAAAAATCTGGTAGGATTGAAGTCCTAAGGAAATGAATCATTTAATCTTATGGCTTTGAGGACTCTCCAGCAAACCATAAAATATTTCTCGTGGTAAACACAGGTTAGTTATATTATAAAAAGATGCAGTCTTTAAAGATTTAAAATTCTGTGGTTTTTATAGTACAACTCAAAGCAAAGTGGAAAGCCTTAAAAAGGAGAGACAAAAAAAAACACAAAAAACAAAAACAAAAAACAACCCATAGTTTTGAAAGTATCAAAGAGAGACTGTTATTTTGTGTATGTCATTTATCATGTCACATACTACACTATCTTAGAGTTGTGTAGTTTAATTGGCCACCTGCCCTCCTAGACTGTAAGCTCCTTCTGGTCAGAGTCCTTCATTTTTCTTTCCTTGCGCTCCAGCAAAATGGGTAGTGCACAGAATGCCCTCTAGACACCCTGTCCCAGTTGTCTTAATAATAGCAAGTTAATAGATTGTAAATTTGGCAGTAGTGGACAAATCCTGCTGTAGGCAAGGGTTGCTAGCATTTAGAACACTAACGTATCCCTTGAGCTGGTTCTTCCCTCGGGGATCTCACTAATTACTATTACCATTTCCTTTTTGGCCTCAGGAACCACCACATTCTCCTTGACTCTTTCTGAAATGGGTGAACACGGTACTGTCCCTTAATAACACAGTGTGACTGGTAGCCTCTAACAAAACTTTAATTCTGGTGGATAGCAAGAGTATAATTTCTACTCAGAAAGTAACTTGCTAACTTACTTTCCAGTCACTAGTGCAATCTGGTGTTTTTACCACCTTGCCTAACCCTCCTTCTGGCTTCAGCATGGCAGTGGCCATCTTTCTCCTACCACCCATGGTACTTACAAGAATATCTAGAATCTAAGCTCAAGAAAATGTGGTTGCAGAAGAGAAAGAAATCCGGTTTATTCTCTCTTTAAACTCTGTCTTTGAAGTAAAAATTTTCAGTCTTATGATCGACATCACTTCATTATAATTAACAAAGAGATCACCCCGTGCTTTCAGGAGATAAACCAGCTTCAACAGGACAATCACACAGGGACAACAATATTTAGTTATCATCAGTATAAGAGATAGACCAAGTTGAGAGCTAGGAGGGGCTGGAATGGAGCATGGCAAGCAGGGTTGGGAGGGTGCATTTTCCATCAAGGTGGTTTAATGAATGTTTATTGCAGTGGTTCTCAAACTTTTTGAAGTCAGGACGCATTTAAAATTCTACAAATAATTGTAGGCGTACTATATACAAATTTCTGAGAATATTATTATTTATTATATATATATAATATTATAATAATTAAGTCAAATATTAAAGAAAAAAATAAAGTCCAGGCGTAATTTTATGGTAATTAAATGAAATAAATATGACAAAATTAAATTTATTCTGACATTATAAAACATTTTTTATGTTACAGTTTTTGAGTTATGCTTTTTAGAATTTGTGAAAAAGAGGGGTTAAAAAATAAAAATGATAAAAAGTTCTCTTTTTATATATATAGATACATTCTTAGTAAGATTTAGTAAATTCGGCAGGTCCTGGTGCAAATGTGTTAAGTTTTTTCATTCTTGTGTTTATGAGAAACATGAGCCTGATGTGTCCTAGCAATTTCCTCAATGTTTGAGCATATGTTTGAAAGGCAAATTCTCATTTCCTCATCAATACATTGAAGAATTCCTCTTTTTTTACTCTTAATTGTGTTGAGTGCAGAAAACCCCCACTATACATATCATCTTAACTTTACACCAAACAAAGGATAGAAGAAACTTGCCTTCAGTCTTTCTGGGGAACATGGTGGGTAGTGTAAACAATCCAGCACCACAGTTTAACAGCCTTTTGCAACCTAATCAGACAAGTGAGGTGGGGGGTTGGGTAGACTGTCAGCTTACAGCCAATTCCCCACACCCCTGTTCCTAAAAATCTAAACTCCAAAAACTCTGTTGGTTTTTTGGTCCCCAACAGGCACATATTTCTCTGGAACACCATAAAGCACACCTGGAAATCTAGGGCATGCCAGTGTTCCCTGGCACACACTTTGAGAACCACTGGTTTATTGAGTAAATGAAATAAAGGGTCAGAGAAAATTCTTGGACTCTTCTGTTACAAGAAGAAGACGTAAAAGAAAACTGAGAAATAGAAACATAGAAAGTAGAAAAATAAGCAAACCAATATTTATAAAACAGGGTAAGATTGATCAATTGTTTGTTGCCAACTGTTTTTGAAAATTAGTTGGATATAATTCCATTAATAGGATGTGCCAATCTTCTAATGGACCTTTTAAATGACTTAATGAAACAACACTGTAAATAGGAAGGCAACTCACAATGTTTGCCAAGGGAGAGAGAGATTCTAGGCACACCAATTAGAGTGTTTTTCAAGTTTAATGTCTATGCTTACTTTAGAAGTCTGTAGTCATGAACAATAGGAGGGCTCTCCTTGGACTCAGCCTGTTTATGTCAGATGAATAGTGAAATGGGAACATCACTTAAGATTTTTTTTTAAATATATAGAAATGGGGAATGATAGAAAATCTGGGTAGAAAAATAATTCACCCAACAAACATTTATTGTGCATTTTTATATGAAATATTCTGCTGGGTTGTTAGGAATACACAAATGATTTAGACATATTTTTCTATTATTAGTAGCCTACCATCTAATAAAAATAAAAAGTAATATAGAATTTTTCATGCTATTGTAAACATAAAGCACTACAAAATGTTAATAACAAACAAAACCATAAGAATGTGCTACAGTAAGATCTGTCAAATCTGAAATCAAGCACACCTCATTTTATTGAGCTTTGCTTTATTGTGCTTCACAGATACTGCATTTTTTTTTTCCAAACTGAAGGTTGTGGCAACCCTGCATTGAGTGCCTCTCAGTGCCATTTTCCCAACAGGTTTAGATGATGCTTAATTTTTTTTTTTAGCAATAAAATAGATATTTTTAATTAAGTTATGTACATTTTAGATGTAATGCTATCACATACTTAATAGACTATATAGTATAGTACTGTATAAACAAGACTTTTATATGCACTGAGAAACTGTCTCCTTGGGTTCTGTTAATTTTCTAGAAAGGCTCACAGAACTCAGGGAAACCCATTTACTCATTAGATTGCCAATTTATTGCAAAGGATATTAAAGGATACAAATCAAGAGCCATATGAACAGACAAGGTCTATCCATGTTGTCATAAATGTCACTATGTCATTATTTCTTGTGGCTGAGTAGTATTCCATTGTATATATGTACCACATCTTCTTTATCCAGTCCTCTACTGAGGGGCACTTTGGTTGTATCCATGTCTTGGTCACTATATTATGCTGCGATGAACATGGGGGTGCATGTGTCTTTATGTACCAGTGTGTTCGAGTTTTTGGAGTAAATATCCAGTAGAGGGATTTCTGGGTTATATGGTAGTTCTATTGTTAATTTTTTTGAGGAACCACCATACTTTCTTTCATAATGGTTGTACTAATTTGCATTTCTATCAGCAGTGAATGAGGCTTCCTTTTTCTCCACAGCCTCTCTAACACTTGTTATTACCTGTCTTGTTGATCATAGCCAACCTAACAGGTGTGAGGTGGTATCTCATTGCAGTTTTGATTTGCTTTTCTTGAATAGCTAATGAAGATGAACATCTTTTCATATATCTGTTGGCCATTTGTATGTCCTCTTGGGAAAAGTGTTTGTTCAGGTCCTCTCTCTATTTTTTAATTGAATTAATTGGATTGTTTATTGCTGAGCTTTGTGAGTTCTTTACATATTTTGGATATTAACCCCTTATCAAAGCTGTTGTCTACAAATATTATCTCTCATTTAATTGGTTGCCTATTTGTTTTGTTGTCAGTTTCTTTTGCTGTGCAGAAGCTTTTTATTTTGATATGGTCTCATTCATTTATTTTTGCCTTTACTTCCCTTGCTTTTGGGGTCAGATTCATAAAATGTTCTCTATAGCCAAGGTCCATGAGTTTAGTACTTATGTTTTTTTCTATGTAATTTATTGTTTTAATCTTATATTTAGGTCTCATCCATTTTCAATTAATTTTTGTGCAGGGGAACAAACTGTAGTCAAATTTCATTCATTTGCCTGTGGCTTTTCAGTTTTCCCAGCACCATTTATTGAAGAGGCTTTCTTTTCTCCATTGTGTGTTTTTGGCTCCTTTGTCGGAGATTATTTGTGATTTTATTTTTGGGCTCTTGATTCTATTCTATTGATCTATATGTCTGATTTTCTGCCAATTCCATGCTGTTTTGATTATCATGGCTCTATAGTATAATTTGAAGTTAGGTAGTGTGATACCTCTGGCTTCATTCTTATTCTCCAGGATTGTTTTGGCTATTGGGTTTTTTTTATGGTTCCATATAAACCTGGTGACTTTTTGTTCTATTTCTTTAAAAAATGACATTGGAATTTTGATGGGGATTGCATTAAATTTGTATATTGCTTTGGGTGATATGGCCATTTTAACTATGTTGATTCATTCAATCCAGGAACATGGAATATTTCTATTTTATTGTGTCTGTTTCAATTTCTTTCAGTAGCATTTTGTAGGTCCTTCACTTCCTTTGTTAAGATTATTTCTAGGTGCCTGACCTGTGGTGGCACAGTGGATAAAGCGTCGACCTGGAAATGCTGAGGTTGCCGATTTGAAACCCTGGGCTTGCCTGGTCAAGGCACATATGGGAGTTGATGCTTCCAGCTCCTCCCCCCTTCTCCTTCTCTGTCTCTCCTCTGTCTCTCCCTCTCCTCTCTAAAATGAATAAATAATAAAAAAAGATTATTTCTAGGTATTTTATTTATTTACTTCTGTTGCAATTATAAAAGGAATTCATTGATTCTAAAATGTACTTTTTCTTATATTTCATATTTTTGTCTCTAAAGCTGGGTGTTTTACAATAACTATTGACTAGATGGTACTCATATTGTGGATATTATTGTTTGCATATATGCATAAGAACTAGCGGAATTAGTTTTAGTGTGTTGGAAGAAAATTAACCTATGATTAATACAAGAGAGTTTTACACATGATAGTAAAACTCTCTTGTAAGAAATGCTGCATCATCTATGATGGCATAGATGATGCTATAGTATGGGGAGGGAGGAATAGACATTAACAGTTAAAAAGTAAATATAAAAAATCTTTCAAATACCTTAACCTAATTATTTTGCTTATGGTTTTCTTTTTTCTATATGCATTAGAGTATATGGAATCCTGAATAAGTCTAAATGTTTTTTTAAGTATGTATAAAATTAAAATTCTAGAGGAAAAATATGAGTCATAATTTATTCAGCAACATTTTATAGCCTTTCTTAGTGGTATTCAAAATATGTTTCACAAGATAACAATATCCTAGATTTGATGAAATGCCGTCAAATTCTGCTCCTTTAGGAGTAAAAAGCCAACCTTCTCTTTCACAACATAATATTGTGATAGAACATAGACTTTGCGGGAAAAGAGGTGAAGGCCTGATCCCAAAGTACTGTTTTGTGGATTATGTGCAAAGCACCTAGCAGAGTGCCTGCTGCTCCATTGCCTTAGAGGTCCCTCTTATGAATTGCTCCCATGAGTAGCTCTGAGCTCTGATCTAAATTTACATAGGCAAGGCAGATCACAAACTTGACAGATACACAAAATATTTATTTGTAGAATGAATTATTTTCTAAAAACTCAAACCAGTTTCCTATATCATGCAGGTAGTCTGGTAAGTACAATGTTTTCATGGAATATAAAACTTTTGGATTTCAACTCAATTTCAGGAACTGCGTTGACTTTTCTTACCTAAGGATAGGGTTTTTTATTTTTTTGAGGCAGGTTTTATATGCTTATTTTAAAATGAAAAAATTTGAGTTTTCAAGAGAGTAAGTGACTTGCCTAAGGTTACAGAGCTAAAGTGGCATAATTAAGATTAAAATTTATATTTATCTATTTTAAAGGTCTATGTTCTTCATACTAAATATAAATGAAAATAAATATCTACTCCCCAAATCATACCTAATAAGATACTGAAATCATAGAGTAAATAGCCAGTAGTAGAAATCATGTTTTATAACCAAATTGTGCAAAGTTCACTTGTAAATATTTAAACAAAACTAACTAGTTTGTACCAAGTTGGCATTACTCAGGAAAAAGAAAAGAGAAAAAAGAAAAGAAAGATGAAATGGGATAACATTTCTCACATAATGAACAGAGAAAAAAGAAGTCACAGTTATGAACAACAAAATAGTCTGTCTTTTTAAAGACATGTTATGATGAAGGTAAAAATAATCATTTGATTGACAAGATGCTTTTTAAAAAAGCAGCCTTAGGAAGGAAGGAAGAAAGGAAGGAAAGAAGGAAGGAAGGAAGGGAGGGAGGGAGGAAGGAAGGAAGGAAGGAAGGAAGGAAAGAAGGAAGGAAGGGAGGGAGGGAGGAAGGAAGGAAGGAAGGAAGGAAGGAAGGAAGGAAGGAAGGAAGGAAGGTAGGAAGGGAAAGGGAGAGAGAGAGAAAGAGAGAGAGAGAGAGAGAAAGAGAGAGAGAGATAAAGAAAGAAAGAAAGAAAGAAAAGAAAGAAAGAAAGAAAGAAAGAAAGAAAGAAAGAAAGAAAGAAAGAAAGAAAAAAAGAAAGAAAGAAAGAAAGAAAACCTTTATAAAGGAATTCAACAGGGAACATATTTTGGACAATTACAAAATGTTTTTCATTAAGAGTCCAATTTTCCAGGTACTATTAATTTAAAGTGAAGAATCATTGGCTGTCCCTATACTTGCAATAAAATTGGGCAAGAAAAAGGTTTTTTTAGTCTGATTACCTAGAAGTTTAAGATGATTGGTGCAATTTATGATGTGTAACTGTCATAGATAAATGCCTAAACCAGTCTTTGGAAGCTAGTTTCATTTGGGACTCACAAATTGATTTTCTGCAGATAAAACCAAGCTTTCCCATAGATGAGACTTTTATTCCCAGGTCACATAAGAACTGCTCTCTTATCAGATAGAAAGAGCATGGAGATACTGCTGTGCTCCTGAGCACAGTACAGAGGCTTTAATCACTGTAAAATAAATAAATAAATAAATAAATAAATAAATTATATATATATATATATATATGACTGGATAAAGAAGATGTGGCACATATACAGCATGGTATACTATTCAGCCATAAGAAATGATGACATCGGATCATTTACAACAAAATGGTGGGATCTTGATAACATTATACGGAGTGAAATAAGTAAATCAGAAAAAAACAAGAACTGCAGGATTCCATACATTGGTGGGACATAAAAACGAGACTAAGAGACATGGACAAGAGTGTGGTGGTTATGGGGTGCGGGGGAAGGGAAGGAGGGAGAAGGGGAGGGGGAGGGGCACAAAGAAAACTAGATAGAAGGTGACGGAGGACAATCTGACTTTGGGCGAGGGGTATGCAACATAATTTAATGACAAGATAACCTGGACATGTTTTCTTTGAATATATGTACCCTGATTTATTGATGTCACCCCATTAAAATTAATAAAAATTTATTTATATATAAAAAAAGAATGTGAAAACTAGGGAATATTTTAGAAAAATATTTAAATCAGCATAATTATATATATATAGCTGTTTTTAAGTTTTTAAAAAAATTTATTCTAGAGAGGAGAAAGAGACAGAAAGAGAATGAGAGAAAGAGAAAGAGAAAGAGAAAGGGGGAGGAGCAGGAAGCCTCAACTCCTATTTGTGCCTTTACCAGGCAAGCCCAGAGTAACCAGTGACCTCAGCATTCCAGGTCACAATTTATCCACTACACCACCACCAGTCCAGCCAGCATAATTATAATTTAAAATTATTATTTTTTTAGCATTTTGAGTTAAATCCAAGAACAATGAATATGTATTTTTAGCCATGATTATTAAAACTGTAATATATATATATATTTTAAAATTGGCTTATTTATTTTTGATTTCTTTATATTTAACTCATAAAACTATTATTTAATAAAAATTACATGACATAGTAAAAGATAATTTTTTAACATTTTGATATTAAAAATAGCCTATTTCCCAAAGCAAAGAAAATTAACCCTAAAGGATATGTTCTACTTCTTTAAAGCCACATTATTTTGGTTTTTAAGAATTTTCTGACCATACACTATTACTTTAAGCAAAGAATATTTTCCCTCTATAATCCTTTTCTCTGAAACTAAGCAAGATGTAACTTGAACCTGGGGAAGCTAACCAGACTCTAGTTTGAGAAATGGACTATGTTAGTTATGTGAGGGCTATAATCAGGAGGTTTTTTGTTTGAATAGAAACAAATATTTCAAAAAGTTTACCTTGGCAAAGTTTCATATTAACTTTGAAAAGAAAAATCATATGAAATTTCAATTTTAAGGCTCAGAAATGGGTGAATGTTAATGATATTGTATACTTCAGCATAAAATATTGAGATATGAAATATTAAAGATAGATTGGTTATTGATTCAAGACAAAATGAAAAATAGTTCTCAAATAAAAAGTTAAATTGCCTATTAAAAGATAAATATTAAATGAAAGTAACTATGCGAAGGGTTGTCACAGTGGTTCTCGGGATCAGCAGCATCAGAACCTCCTGGGAACTTATTAGACATCTGTGCTGTAGTCCCGCCCCAAACCCCCTAAAGGTGGAGCTTAGAAATCTGTTCTTTAATAAATCCTCAGGTGATCTTGATGTATGTTAACATTTTTTTATAAACAAATTTTTATTAATGTTAATGGGGTCACATCAATAAATCAGGGTACATATATTCAAAGAAAACATGTCCAGGTTATCTTGTCATTCAATTCTGTTGCACACCCATCACCCAACGTCAGATCGTCCTCCGTCACCCTCTATCTAGTTTTCTTTGTGCCCCTCCCCCTCCCCTTCCCCTCTCCCTCCTTCCCTCCCACACCTCCTCCTCCCCCCCACCCCCGGTAACCACCACACTCTTGTCCATGTCTCTTAGTCTCGTTTTTATGTTCCACCAATGTATGGAATCATGTAGTTCTTGTTTTTTTCTGATTTACTTATTTCACTCCGTATAATGTTATCAAGATCCCACCATTTTGCTGTAAATGATCCGATGTCATAATTTCTTATGGCTGAGTAGTATTCCATAGTGTATATGTGCCACATCTTCTTTATCCAGTCTTCTTTTGAAGGACTTTTTGGTTGTTTCCATGTCTTGGCCACTGTGAACAATGCTGCAATGAACATGGGGCTACATGTGTCTTTACGTATCAATGTTTCTGAGTTTGGGGGGTATAATATTTAAGAAACAATGGACTATGTGCTTTCCAGCATAACTTATATGTATATGTTCTCACAAACATTAAGAACTAAATTGAATTGAACTTGTATTTAGTAAATATCCATGCCAACTGATATAGAAATCACAACAGCAGCACAATCTTTCTGCTTTACAAATGTGGACATTAGAGTTATTATATGTTCACCATAATATCTTTTATGCTATTATTTTGTTCTCCTATTTTAAAAATCTTTAATGGTAGTAGGAAATTCTACTTCCTTATTATCAAAGAAGGAGGTGAGATTTAGAAGAAAAGAATAAAAATCGCTTAGCACATATACAATCCCAAAAGTGGGGAGATAAATGAAATAAAAATCTAAATTTATGAGATGTTTAGATGATTGAAAAAATAGAAAAACTAAAAAAGAGAGATGAACTAAGGAATATAAGTTTGAACATGATACAGTATTTTGAGGAATTAAGGGTAGTGGAACAAATGTGGGACCACTGGTTTTCTAAGTATGTAGGTCAGGGCTGTGCTTGAAGCATGAAACAGGATTAGAACATGCTCAGATTAGGTATGTTACTTCTTTAGTGTATGTTTAGAGGACAGCAAATGCTTTTTGTATTTGCAAACTAATGTGTTCTTTTCCAAGTGATAAGCAAGTGAAAGTAATGAATAGAAAACACCATAAAAATGATAGTTGGATCCATATATGAAAGTGTGTTTCAACAAGAAATGGAACATTTTTAACATTCTTAACTCTAGCTAGTATGCTAAGATGAACTCATTAACTTTATTTTGTAATGGTCTACTTCAAAGTGTAGATTTTATGCTTTTGAAGTATTGCCAAGTAATTTCAACCATTTCAATTCAAAAGAAATACTAGGTATGACCAAGCTATGTGACAAAAACCTACAGCAGGATCAGCCCTAGTGGAAGGGGTCCAAGCCCAGTCTATTTATGACTGGGGAGAAGACAAAGATGTCTACTTTCAACCCTGATGACGAAATATTAGGGGGTCTTCTAGCCAATAAAATAAACCAAACAAACAAAAAATAACCAATAAGTACTAGAAGCATAGAGATAAAAATGATCTTATTTATATATATAACAGAAAATTCAAAAGAACCAATACATTATTAACAAATAAAAAGACCAAAAGAAGAGTAAATAAACAGAAAATATATTTAATACTATATATATATTTTAAAGTTCTACAACTTAATCTATAAATTATTTGTGATCCAGTCAAAAATCCCAGGAGGATTTTTGAGTACCTTTTAAAATTCATTCTGAAATGTGAGTAGAAACATAAAGGTCCATGAATAGTTAAAGTCATTTTTAAAAAGGAGCCAAGAAAATTCTTACTCAAACAGAAGTTAAATCATATTTATAAAACTATTGTTTAAAAATGTATTTCTAACACAGGAACATATATATATATATATATATATATGTAGGCAATGGAAGGGAATCGAGTCCAGAAAGAGGAGAATAAAAGATGATTGAGGCAATATCAAAAATTAGCATGGAAAAGAGAGATTCCCTAAGTATAAAGAATAGAATAATTCAATCACCACATGAAGAAAAATAAATTTGGAATTCATGTTTCACACTATGAAAAGAAAAAAATAAAAAGGGCACCACCCCAACTAGATTAAAGGCCTAAATTTGAAAGTCAAAAATTTAAAGTTTTTATGGAAGAATATATAGAAATTTAACTTTGTGATCTCATTTAGGGGAAACCCCTATAGTATCCCAAACTACTAATGAGATGAGCAAAAATTTAATATAATTAGCAATATCCGAATATATACATTTCGTTTAACAATGACTCTGTAAACAAAGTTAACTGGCAGTTATCATTTGATAGAAGATATTTACAATGTGAAAACCAGTAAGTGATAATTATATTACATACATACACACAGTGTGTATATTGATTTCCTATAAGTAAGCAAGGAACTCTGTAAACTCAATAACACCTGGAGCCTGACCAGGGGGTGGTACAGTGGACAGAACATTTGCCTGGGATGCTGGGAACTCAGGTTTGAACACCAAGGTCGCTGTTTGAGTGCAGGCTCGCCTGCTTGAGTGCAGGGTGGCCAGCTTGAGTGTGAGATCATAGACATGACCCCATGGTCTGTAGTTTGAGTCCAAAGGTCACTGGCTTGAAGCCCAAGGTCACTCACTGGCTTGAGCCCAAGGTCGCTGGCACAAGCAAGGGGTCACTGGCTGGTTGGGGCCTTCTGGTCAAGGCACATATGAGAAAGCAATCGATGAACAACTAAGGTGCCGTAACTATGAGTTGATGCTTCTCATCTCTCTCCCTTCCTGTCTGTCTGTTCTCCTCTCTCTCTCTTACTCAAAAACAAAC
Source organism: Saccopteryx bilineata (assembly GCF_036850765.1). Lineage (NCBI taxonomy): Eukaryota > Metazoa > Chordata > Mammalia > Chiroptera > Emballonuridae > Saccopteryx > Saccopteryx bilineata. The sequence goes on along the minus strand of NC_089501.1, from coordinate 10,350,466 downwards.
AAACAAACAAACAAAAAACATAGAAAAAATATATGAATAAATTCACAAAAGCATGGAGATCAATAAGCAGCAGGTATTTACTAATTTAAGTAATCATGAGGTATCATTATCAGACTAATAAAAATTTAAAAGCCTCATAATATTAAGTGCTCATAATATCAACTGCTGGTAGAGATAAGATAATGTAGTCACTTTGGACAGTAATTTGCTAGTACTTAGTGAAATTAAATATCCATGTAACTATGATCCAACAATCCCACTCCTGGTCTACAATTCAGAGAAACTATCCGCATGTTAATAGAAAGATCTGTTCATTACAGTGTTAGTTATTTTCGCAAAAGAGTAGGAGACAACTGCATGTGTTGATTGCCAGAGGAATATGCAGATACCATGTATAAATGCAAACCGTGAAACCTGAATTCACCAAAGCTACTGTGGTCCTTCAAGAGGCCCCCAATAAAGACTGATCCTCTTTCTTACTTGGATTCTGCAAAAATTGAGAAATAAAAGCAAGAACAGCTGGAGGTTTAAATATTGCTTTTATGAGTGATAGCACAGCACTGGAAGATGTAGTTTAGGGTGGGAGGTAGGGGGACCCACTAACTGAAAATCAGAGTAGGCAGTCTCCACCTCTGAGCAGAAAATAAAGTGGACTCCATGTAGCCAGGACCATGAGAAAGCAAGCAGGACAGAATAGAGCATGCTAGCCATTCTCAAATTTACTGATCAAGAAGTTACTTCACTTCTCCAAAGCAGAGTGAAAAACAGGGTAGCCTATGTGAGGAAAATTAGCAACTGGGGTATATCAAAAAAATAAATTTTGATGAAAAAGTTGGGAATGATACCATTTATAGTTTAATGTAATATATATAATTTTTAAAAAGTACACAAGTACAAAACAAGCAGCATAATTTTTTAGGGATACTCATCAAAGGAAATATATGGAAACTAGATTAAAAAGGCAGCAATTTTACGTATTTTGTGGATGTCAATGTCTATGAGGAATTAATATTAGAAGTTTAAACAAATAATAAAAGATGAGATTTGCACAGATAGAAGAAGATAGTGTGACCTGCATTTAGGTATATGAACAATTCACTTCTATATCTCTAGGATTAAATATATATATATATATATATATATATATATATATTCTGTATATATATATATACAGAAATGATATAACATATTATTATTATTATGCTTTCATTTGCATTTGTATCTATGACCAAAAAGATCCAACAACCAACAACTAAAACCAGTTATTGAATGACTGCAGTGGTCCCTGAACTCAGTGATGGACACGGCACTTAGCCTTCTCCAGAGCTTGCAGTGACAGCTTTCATTTGTCCGTAACTTTTGCATCTAAGGAGAGTTCACTATTGCCCTGGTGATATGATGTTTGTGAGAAAGAAAGGAAAACAAACAAGAAACCATTATGCGTTCTAGGTATCCTTTTCACTTCTGGAGTGTGCTTCTATCAGTCACTAGTGATGGAGACTTGTTAATTCAGTTCCTCTTGTCCCTCTCTCAGAGTCTAGAAGGATAAACAGAACCAGTTTGGCTATTTTTGTTACATAAATATGTTATGAGAAATCTGCTAACAAACTGCCCCTGCCTCGAACCCGGTTGGGGACCAGGCCAGGGAGAGGCGGAGGAAGGAGACTGCGGCTGGGGTGGCTCCCAAGGCTCAGGGCTTCCAGAGCCTGGATGCCATCTTGAGGCAGCTCATGTTTGGGCTGCGTGAACAACACAAGGCTGCAAAGCGGCATGACTACATGATTTGGAAAGTACCACTCAGATCCACAGTCGACAGATGGTATTTCTTCTGCGTTGTGTGGAGGGGGTGGGGAGTGGTGGGAACAATAAGCAGCAGTAGCCACTTGACAGGCTCCCTGCTGCCAATAATTTGCATGCAGAGTGCTTGCTGCCATCTGGAGAACTTCAGCTCATTGAGGAAGAGTCAGCATCTCAGCTTCACCACTCCCTTTGCCCCAGCCAGAACTGAGAATCTCCCTTCCCAGGGGAAGGAGGGAGCAACAGGGAAATCAATCAGATGAGCCCGACCTGGGGGAGGCAGGCTGTACCACCGCTTAGGGAGAGTCAAGGCGGGTTGGACCTGTGGGTCTGACCCAGAGGAGGTGTGGACAGGTCTGGCATTTCAGAGTGGATTAGGTCAGCGGAATCTGTCACCTTTTGAACATGAGTTTGTTTATATGCGTGTAGTTGGTGGAGGAAATGTGGAACTGGGAGGGAGAAACTCATACAAGTACCCTCTTTCCCATGACCTCCAGTGTAGAGTTCAGTGAGGCCAAAGGCTGACGGTACACCCCAGGGATCCATTCACAGGCCATAGTCCTGTGTATTATAAACATATGTGTGGGTCGTTTAATTAAACACATAACAAGTTTCTAGCTGCTAAGATTTTGGTGTTTAAAGCAAAATGTATTTCCAAAGTATGAAAAAAGTTTCACTTAAATCTTAGTTTTATATTTAGATGCTTTCCTTCCTTCCTTGTTAACTATCTGGGAAACTTATGGTATAGTATTTTTTCTCTAAAAAAAATACTTTTTTTCTCTGAAATGTTTCTAATTGATATTTGAATTTTACTAAGATCAAATGCTAGCTTAAATGAAACACCATTTTACTGGAAGATTATATCCTTTAGATTAAAAAAAACAAAGTTATCCCCATCAGTTAAGGCCAATATTTAATACACAGAACCACAGAGCTTTATACAGACCGTGTTTTCCAGAGATTTCTAGCATCAAACAACATCAGGGGAATTCCCTACAGAAGAACAGACAGGGGCCCATATATGTTAATATAGACAAATAAAATAAGTGATAATCATACCACCTATCGATGCTCTGTGAGATCTGCAAAGGTAGAAATTGTATCATGTCTGTCCTCATTCTCCTAGTACCCAGCACAGTTCCTGCCAGAAAGGGGAATCTGTGTTGGTTTCAGCTTTGGGAGTTACAAAGAACAGAAGTTAACGGTAATATTCAACCCAAAGGGGGATTTATTGAAAAAATGCTGAATTATCATATGAACTCTAATGATAAACAATCAAAACTAAAAACAAAGGGCCAGCACCTCAACTGCAGGAATGTGCAGTTCAGCAGACTTCTAGTCCTTGTATCTAAATTTCAAATTCTCTAAAGGTAGGTTTTGATGGACTCAGCTTGGGTCAGTGTTAGGTGATCTCAGAGAGGGGAAAAGGTAGTGGCTGCAAGTAGTATGGTAGCAACTATAGGAGCCCAACTCCAGATATCACAGGCAATTTACAGACAAGAGGAGAGGCATGTCTACATATAATTTGCCAACATTGATGTGCAATCATTGTGGAAGTCATGTAGTATTTTCAGGGATGAGACATCTGATTGACTGAATATATCAGAGAATTTGAGCTAAATGTTCTGTTTGCCAAAACTTAAAATTTAAATTATTTAAAACTTTTTAAGTGTATTTCTCTGTGTTATTAAGTAGAATGATTCAAGCTACTTAGTGTTTCAATGATTCAGAATAATAATTATGAACATTAATTTTTATATAGTATTGTAACATAATTCTGTCAAGAACCACTGAGGGATAGGAGGGGTAGGCCTGGGACTAGGGTGAGGAGAGTGGGGCACTCAGGATACAACATTTAAGGAGGCACTCAGTTCTACATGAAAGTAAGTTAAGAATATTTTTTCTTTCTTTTTTTTTAGAGACAGACAGACAGACAGGAAGGGAAAGAGATGAGAAGCATTAAATCATAGTTGTAGCATCTTAGTTGCTCATTGATAACTTTCTCGTATGTGCTTTGACTGGGGTCTCCGGCTGAGCCAGTGACCCCTTGCTCAAGCCAGCGACCTTGGGCTCAAGCCAGAGACCATAGGGTCATGCCTATGATCCCACACTCAAGCTAGCAACCACAAGCTTAAGCCAGATGGGCCCGCGCTCACGCAGGCCACTTTGGGTTTTTGAACCTGGGTCCTCAGCATCCCAGGCCAACGCTTTATCCACTGCACAGCCACCTGGTCAGGTAAGAATATTTGTTTACATGTCACATCCAAGGTACCTCACTTATTTTGCTTTACTGTGGGCCCTGATAAGAGGGTTATTCATCCTTATACAAAAACAGGTCCACATTATTCACCTGGGTAGTTTTGTCAGCTGTCCCTTCTCAAGAAACCCATGTTTTTGCCATCATACAGTCATTCTCACTTCTCTACCCATTTAAACTTTCATAATCTTTTGTTTGTCATATAACTATGGTGGCTAATGGCTTTTTCTCCTCACTTTACCACCGAATTAAAGCAATCCTGATGTTAAATATTCTATCCTATGATTTCTTTGCTATATGATCATGAATGTCAAAGTAATGGTCACATACACATCAGTATCCTAAACAATTTGAGACGTTGAGAAAATGATCATTTTGAAACAAATACAAAATGGGTAATCATTACGTACAAACATACTGGGATAAACACATTTCCTGTCATACCATGTGTCCTGAGTTTTATTTAGATTTGAAAGTATGGCAGTTATGACTATAATTTAGAAAAAACTAAAGTTTAAAGAAGAAATAAAGACAACTACACTCGTAAAATTATACACTGCATTTTGTGAGAGTCCTTGAAGGCAATTATAGTTCTGGCCTGTGAAAAAAACAGTGCATGATCTTTGTGATAGTTTCTAAACTTATTTCTAGGCTCCATGTGGTCATGAGGGCCTAATTCTGAACATAAGAGATGATACCCAGACAAGGGGGATATGATGGTGATAGAGGAGCAAAACATCTTTAACCTGGAAATTAAGCCAGTGTCAGGTTATTTTCTTGGCTATCCTAATACTTGCTAGATTGTCTTGGATAAGTCACTTGCTCTCCCGATGTCTAGTTTTCAGGTGTATAACTGGACTACACAATTTGTATTCTCATATCAAAGTAAATTGATTTCTTTAATATACAGCTTGGAAAATTTTTTCTACTGTTTTAAGAAGTGCCTGAGGTGATCTATACATATCAGGTAGAGAAACTATTCATTTTAAGGGTTATTTTTGTGTGTGTGGCACCCACTTGATAGTCATCAAAAGAACAAAATGCTGTGCCTATGTGACCTGTGATTATAGCTCTGAGACATCCCAGTGATATAGTTGTTTTAATTTTTGCTGTATCTACAAAATGTCTGTTCAATGTTTAATGAAAATTGAATTAAAAAATTAATCAATGGGTTATTTGCCTTCAAAACACTAGGTCATGATCTAGCTCAATCTGAAGACAAAATTAAAATGTCCATGTGTTCTAGTATTAAGGAGAACAAGTCTTGGCATGATAAATAAAGTAACATATGTACCTAGTTTAGTTAAATACACTTACTTCCTTTTGTATCTTCTATCAATACTATTATTCTTTTAGGAGATATGTTATTGGTTCACTTGTATCTTCTCCCTCCTCTGAAAAGATATGTAACCTTTTTTGGAGATAGGGTCTTCACAAAGGTAATCAAATGACAATGAAGTCTTTAGGGTAGACCCTAATCCAATATGATTGATACCCTTATAAAAGGGGGAATTTTTTTTTAAAAATTATTTCTTCTTTATTTTTTAAATTTATTTATTCATTTTTAGAGAGGAGAGAGAGACAGACAGGGGGGAGGAGCTGGAAGCATCAACTCCCATATGTGCCTTGACCAGGCAAGCCCGGGGTTTTGAACCGGCGACCTCAGCATTTCCAGGTCGACGCTTTATCCACTGCGCCACCACAGGTCAGAAAAGGGGGAAATTTGAACAGAGCTGTACACACAAGGAGGGCGCCATGTGAAGATGAAGACGTAGATCTAGATTGGAGTGCTGCTTCTCCAAGCCAAGGAATGCCGATGATTGCCAGTAAACTACCAGGAGCTAGGCAAGAGGCACGGAGCAGATTCTTTCTCTTAGCTCTCAGAAGGGACCCATCCTATTAACACCAGAATCTTGGAGTTTGAGTCTCCAGAACTGTGAGGCAAACAGTGACTGCTGTTTAAATCAGTCTGTGACACTTGATTACAGCAGCCCAAGCAAATTGACAGAAGTATATACTTATCAAAAGTGTCTAAATAAAAATCCCTTATTTATTGCAACACTGGTTTTGAACACATATATTCCAAAATTACACATTTTTTTAAGATATAGTAAAACAAAAAGTTTGCTTTAAAGGGGGCCCACATTGAATTTGTACTTTATACACATGCTTACCAGTGTCTTGGAAAATAATTACTTTCTGAAGTTGATTTTATTAGTTGAATGATTACTACTGAAATAATTTTCAGAATCATTTTGCTACTCATGAGAACACAAATAATTAGGAATTGTCTAGAGCATTTATGAATCATTACTAGACAAAGATCTTCTGTAACAAAAATGGTCCACTCACCCCATGAAAGAAAATGGTGTCATACCATTGGCGAGTTTATGGAATAGAAGAGCAATCATATCTTTCTTTCTCTAAGAAATATTACTGATAGACTATCTTTTTAAAATTGATTTTAGAGAGAGAAAGACAGGGAGGGGGGAGACATCAATTTACTTGTTTATTTCTTGTATGTACCCTGCCTGGGATTGAACTCACAACCTTGGCATATGAGGATGCTGTTTTAATCAACTGAGCTACCTGGCCAGGGCACTGATAGACTATCCTTTAAAAATGTTACTTTCTTCTTTATAATCTGATTTAAAAAATTTCATCATCTTCCTAGTTTCCTCTTTCAGCATTTCAGAGTCCCCTAAAGGGTAATATTTATTCATATCGAAGTAAAATTCCCCTTTTTAGGATTTAAACTTGATCTTTTTTACATTCAGTAAGAAATAAAAGCTGATTACTGTAACTACCACATATTATATGCTTTCACATGAGGTAATAAATATGGAAATCAAGAATGTAATATTTTTAGTCACTTCTATATGCTTTGCCAGTTTTAAAGTTAGATCATATCTTTCTAGAAATGCTATTTTTCTTTCTGGATCACTAGGCTACACCCCTACCCCCTTCTTTGATATACAGGGAGCAGAAGTGGAGCAATTTAAATATATCTTTTGAGTCAAGGAAACTAGCAAAAACTAATCACAATTTTAAGAAAAAAATGAGAAATGGTGACAGTGTTTAAGATTACATTGTGTTTAGATTCTGTTAATTACTGCTACCAGTTCACAAGCTGTTCCAAAGAACCCCTGGAGATTACTTGCAATCTATTTATGGAATTTTCAGAGGCGAAGCGATGAGAATGTCTTTTTATGATAGTCTCTTTAGACTTTCATTTTCAATAGCTCCCAATTAGTTGCCTGGAATGAGGATGTGTATTAGGCTAAATATGCAGGGGTCATAATTCCCTGACCCACTTCCTTCTTCATGTCCAAACAATTTGGAAAGAATTTTTCCCCAGATTTTGTTTGTCTGTTTTATGAACTTATAATGACATCTTTTCAACTGTCTTGGCTTTAAAAGTGTCTTATACCTTCTTTAAAGTAGCAATTTCCTATTTGACCGGATCCATTAGCATGCCCACAAGAATGTGGATGCATTGGAAAAGCTACTCCACCATAGGTAGTAACTTGTGGAGAAAGTTTAGAACTGCGATGAGCAGAATAAAGAAGGGAGAAAATCAATGCTGAAAGGTAGATTGTAAAGAGAAGCTGGGTGTAGCCATCTTGTAAAATTGGCTCATTTAGGCAGTTTTCTCTTCAGATTATAGTGTAAGTTTTTGTCTTTTTTATTAGAAATGATAATTGATAATTCACTTTATTTATAGTTCTCTAAATAAGAAATAAATATTTGGCTATATTCATCTGTGTCCACAGAGTAGAATTTTATACCCTCCTCTTTGGCATCATATGTCCATTTGAGAAATGCAGGGCTTCATTAATTCCCTGAAATGGGCTTTGAGTATGCCAAGGGGCAGCATGTGACATTCTCCCATCTGGCATGCGAGTTGCCACTTGGCTGCCACCTGTGCTGCCACCCAGTACCCTTGCCACTCCTCCTGCATTCAGTGCTATAGATGTAGAGTCCCCACAGTCCCTTACTGGCTGCCGTCTCTTCTCCCGTGGCAGATGTTGGGGTGGAAAACACTTTGAGGGCCAAGCATTTGCTCTTACCAGCCTGGCATAGTCTCAAATCCTCCTCTACTGGCAAAATATAAGAATGTTGCCTATGTTTGCTTCTTAGTAAATGATCGCTTCTCTTGTTTTCTTCATAACCCCAACTCATTGCATGTTTGCGAACCCAGCTTAATTTGACTTTTCATGCTCTAACTCCAACTGTGTCTGACTGGGCTGACATTGCCTACTGTGCATGCCATCCGCAGTACTCATGAATAGATCTTTTGTGAGTCCTCCGTGCCATGAAGAGGATGATTATCTTTGGCCAACTGATCTCAGGTCACTTTCTAAGTACTTGGTCCTCGGACATGCAAATCCCAGACCATTAAGTGTCTGCACCCTGAATTTGATTACTGGACTAGTAGAAGAGCCACAGAGACCCAAAAAAATGTGAATGGATTTGATGCCTTTGATGATAAAAGAACAGCTCTAAGATCTTAAATTCATTATTTTTAGAGCTGGATGTAATCTTAGAATCATTCATTTAATCTATTCCAATAACCTGGTTATGCATTGTTTATGCATTATTGCTGTTCTCATTAATTGATATTCTCTAAAACTATATGTCATGAAATTTATTGTATAAGTATTTGATATTTATACTTATTATTTATGCATATACCCTTTGAACCTAGAATACCTTAAGAACAAAGCATTTCATTTGAATAAGACCATCTGAGTATTAAGATTTTTCCTGGGTATGGTTTTAGGATATTTTACACACCAAGAAAATGCTTTTCTTTCACTATTTGAAAGTTAATGGGGCTATCTTTTGAAAAAAAAAATTCAAATCCATAACTATTTACTCATTTAACATGCACTGATTGAATATTTATTGGAAAGTGCTAAGCACTATTCATTGAAATATTTACTTAAGTGCTGGGATACAATGAGGAACAAAACAAGATTCCAGATGCTAAAAATAAGTGACTTATATTTTTATTTAATGAGCCAGTGAATATGTCTTAAGAACATAAACCAAGTTTTTATTTGTTTATTTTTTTTCTTTTTCTTTAATGTCACCATCATTACACAGTGTTTGTTAGGCACCCGAGTATATTTGGCTGTGAGTGAAAAAATAGTCAATTAAACTCAAACTGGCTTAAATAATAAAGGGAATTTATTGGCTCAGTAACTTAAAAGTCCAGCTGGAAGGTGGGCTTCCAGCATGGTTTAATTAGGACTCCAGGTCATCTGCTCTGTGACGGTTTCAACCCTGTCCAACTCCATTTATGCATTGTATCAGTGCCTAGCAGACTTCTTTCATGATTGCAAGATGAATACCAGGAGGAAAAAGCATTTGGTGCTTTCTCGCTCATATGCAAGGGAGAAAAATATTGTTCCTTATCTTAAGATTCCAAGAAAGATCTGGAGATTACTGTTACTGAATTTGATTAGATCATATGTGTACACCTCAGCCAATTATTGTGGCCAACAAATGAAATATATCCTATGACTTAAACCAATCCAGGGCCTAAAGCTGGAGTGGAGATAGGGGTGGGATCTCATTCCTTCAAAGTAATTTAGCTAGAGGGAGAATAGCAGATACTTGCGCTAAATTAGAATGCTATTAAAATTGGGAATTGGGTAATGGATATAAAATCATCAAATATTTATAAGATAAATTTTGAAATTCTACATCAGATTCTATGATATTGTTAGTCATTACTCATAAACACTTATTTAACAAGTTCAAAATGAATTTACATCCAAAGCAATGTTTAAATCAATAAAGAAAAAAAAGAAAACATTATTCAACTTTGTATGAAAAACTATAATAATATAAACCAAAGGCAAGTACACTAAAAATTTAAAAAAAAAATAAAAACAGAAATTAACTAGTGTGAAAAAAAGAATGAAATTTTTTTCCTTTTGTGGCCTTGGCAGACTATTTACTATTAAACCAACTCTGCATACTAAGCCAACCTAAATAAGCTGAACAACAAAAAAATCTGAAGCCACTGAGGAGCTTCTGTAGTAACAAGGACTTGAAGTTCAAAATCTAAAACAGAGAACATAGATAAATGACCATTATTTTGGACACCACTTTCATTTTAAGGCATTGCTAATTAGAAGCATGGGTGAAGGCTTAGAGGCTTTTAGTTTTACAGAAAGTAGTATTTGAGAGGCCATGAAGCTGAGCAGAGTTCAGGGTGGTTTTATGGGACTATGGTGACCCAAACTAGAGTAGAAAGCCCCCTAAAGAAGAGTTGCCATTGTAAATACCCAAACTTTTAACTGAGACTTCCAAAGGGTTACACCTTAAGCCAGAAGTCCCCAAACTTTTTACACAGGGGGCCAGTTCACTGTCCTTCAGACCATTGGAGAGCTGGACTATAAAAAAAAACTATGAACAAATCCCTACGCACACACTGCACATATCTTATTTTAAAGTAAAAAAAACAAAATGGGAACAAATACAGTATTTAAAATAATGAACTGACCAGTATTTCAATGGGAACTATGTTCCTCTCACTGACCACCAATGAAAGAGGTGCCTCTTCCGGAAGTGCGGTGGGGGCGGGATAAATGGCCTCAGGAGGCCGCATGGGCCCGCGGGCCGTAGTTTGGGGACCCCTGCCCTAAGCAGTATGAAGATAACTGGTTAGCACTCTCAGGAAAAAAAAAAAATCCAGATCTGGAATTATTGGGCATGGATAGTAAAATATCTGTGATTCATATACACATACATGCTTATTATAAAAGTAAGATGGCATTTCAATTCAGGGAGGAAAATGGGATAACCAAAACTGTTGCTGGGAAGGGTTCTAATGTAAAATATAAAAAAATTATATTTTTACTTCATTGAAACCACAAAATCAATTAGATCACTTATATGTAAACAAAGAAACAACTGTTCTTCTTCCCCCACAAAAGAGAACCTGAAGAAATTGAAGAAAAATAGATTTAAATAGCATAGAATCTTCTTTTAAAATAATAAAGCATAGAAAAGCATAATGTCAGCATTGAAACATTAAATTATATGAAAATTAAAATTATTTGCAGATCAAGAACAGATAAGTAAACATCATAAACCAAACATAAAGACATATAGCCAGTTGGGTATCATTATTCAAAACAAGTGTGATAGTTTTTATATTATGAATTTGTTAATGGCATTTATAATTCTATAAGCAAACTATGCTTATTTCAATAAAGTATAGATAAAGGACATAAATTAGAAACTCACAAAAGAACAACAAATGGCCAATATACTTAATGAAAACACACTTAACATTGCTAGCAATCAAAGAGATGGGAAATACTCTAAAGCACCAGTAAGATTAGGTGCCTTCCTTATATTTAATTAAGCATGACTCTCACTGCTGTGCCTAATACATTGACATCATTAAACCACCTTTATTGCACTTAATGTGAACATTTACCTACTAAAAGAATATTTTAAAATGTGGCAGTTTGGTGCTATTTGTCTGCCAACATTTCAGTTCCATCAGTATTTCTTCTATTTTTGTCAATATAGCAGTGTTTATGAAATTGTTTAAAATTTTTATCATGTTTTGCTTTATTTTAAAAAATGAGTGGAGTCATGACCTGTGGTGGCGCAGTGGATAAAGCGTCGACCTGGAAATGCTGAGGTCGCCGGTTCGAAACCCTGGGCTTGCCTGGTCAAGGCACATATGGGAGTTGATGCTTCCAGCTCCTCCCCCCTCTCTCTCCTCTCTCTGTCTCTCTCTCTCTCCTCTCTAAAGTGAATAAATAAAAAAAAATGAGTGGAAATGAAAAAAATCAAAATGAATTGTGTGATCAATAAAAAAAATATATAGCTCAAGACTGACATAATGAAAACAAAGATGGAAATCATCTGGCATTTTGAAAGCCTTTAGTGTTTAGTCTCCATTATTTGCTTATTTAACTGAGGCCAAGCTGTTCAATTCAGTGTGCACTTGTGAAGAACATTATATAGAAAAGAATATACCATCGAGAGAAGTATCTAAAAGAGCAAAGGGTAATTAGAAATTTTATATTTTTTGCTTTCTTTTGAACCTATAATGGTGCATGCTTTATTGTTCAAGTTTTCCACATTTGAATTTCATGATGGTTGGCAGAAATGCCTCCTGTGTGAAAGTAATGCCAGAAAATACATTTCGACTCATCAGATAGATAGACATGAAATAATTTATTTTAAAGGTTTTGGCAACAAGCCCTTTAACAGATTGTTATTGGTGTTATAAAGTTGGTAAAGCCTTCTTGGAGGGCAACATGGCTGTATGTTTCAGAAGTTTAAAAAATATTAATTCCCTCTGCCGTACCAATTCCATTTCTTAGTATTTGGGTCCAAGAAATAACCATGGTTTATCAGATGATTTATGGATCAGGATATCCTTTTTTATATTAGCATTATTATGGTTGTGACAAATTGGAAACCACCTGTCAACAACAAGAGACTGACTAAGTAGATTACGATGTAGCCATGATTGGATGCAGTACCTTAAAATAATATTTTAGTGACATGAAAATATTAGTTATGTATTGATAAAAAGATCAATTCACAACTTTGTACACATCAAAAATGTATATTGCACACCTAAAGACAGAAAGGATATAAAAGAAAATCACATTTCTCTGAGTAGTGTCATTGCAGCTGATTTCCATTTTTTCCTTTGGGGTTTTCTGTAATTCCACATTTCCAAATTTCCACAATGAACATGTCCTTCCTGTTTTTGTAATCAGAGAAATACTATTTTAAAAATTGTGCTTAAAGTAAGTAAGGCAAAAAAGCTGAGCTTATTTCTTTTTGGGAGGGCTGGAAACTTTTTAATAGTTTCCAACATTATATCTACAATTGGGAAAAGTATATTGTTTCCCTTTCCCTCCTAAATTAAGCACTACTTACATACTATTTTTCCTTCTTAATATCTAACATTTAAGGTTATTATAATTATTCTTGTCCAGAATGTTACTTCCTAATAAATATTTATAGTAGAATGAGCCTTTGTGAATATGTCATAAATGAAAACCTTTTTTTGAGATCTGTTTTCAAAAGCTAGGTCATTTCTTAAAATCACAAATCAGAATCCAGTAGGATTGGATTCTGTATCCTAAAAATAATATTTTAATTTCGTGAGAATCAATTAAAAATCTCACTCACTCATACTATTTTCTTCTGATCCTAAGTACATCATATGATACTGTGAGATGAGCAGAAAAGATAAGCTGGAAAGCAGGATAGAGTGACATGCAAAATGATTTAATGAGAAGAGGTTTACTTGGGTAATGGTTGCAAATTTAGGAGTTCTGTGAAAATTTATTTAATAAGAAAATTTCTGAAGAAACTATATCTGGTGAGATGAGCAAAAGCATTACATGCATGAAAGAAGAACAGGATGGAATAAAAAGAAGCAATTAGAGACTAGAAATTAACTCTTAGATATTAAAAATATGATAGGGAATGCCTGACCAGGCAGTGGCGAAGCAGATAGAGCATCAGCCTGGGACACTAAAGATCCAGGTTTGAAACCCTGAGGTTGCCAGCTTGAGTGTGGGTTTGCTGGCTTGAGTGTGGGCTCATAGACATGACTCCATGGTTGCTGGATTGAGCCCAAGGTCGCTCGCTTGAACAAGGGATCACTGACTTGGCTGGAGCCGCTGGTTAAGGCACACGTGAGAAAGCAATCAATAAACAACTATATATTTGTGGTTTTATTTCTGGACTTTCTATTCTGTTCCATTGGTCTGAGTGTCTATTTTTCTGCCACTACCATACTGTTTTGATTGTCGTGGCCCTATAATATAGTTTGAAGTCAGGTATTGTAATGCCCCCAGCTTCATTCTTTTTCTTTAGGATTGCTTTGGCTATTCGGGGTTTTTTATAGTTCCATATAAATCTGATGATTTTTTGCTCTATTTCTTTAAAAAACGTCATTGGAAGATGTGGCACATATACACTATGGAATACTACTCAGCCATAAGAAATGATGACATCGGAACATTTACAGCAAAATGGTGGGATCTTGATAACATGATACGAAGTGAAATAAGTAAATCAGAAAAAAACAGGAACTGCATTATTCCATACGTAGGTGGGACATAAAAGTGAAACTAAGAGACATTGATAAGAGTGTGGTGGTTACGGGGGGGAGGGGGAATGGGAGAGGGAAAGGGGGTGGGGAGGGGCACAAAGAAAACAAGATAGAAGGTGACAGAGGACAATCTGACTTTGGGTGGTGGGTATGCAGCATAATTGAACGACAAGATAACCTGGACTTGTTATCTTTGAATATATGTATCCTGATTTATTGATGTCACCCCATTAAAAAAATAAAATTATAAAAAAAAAATGAAAAAAATAGATTAATCTGTTCTATGATTTAATTTAAATTAAATCATATAATATATAAAAAAAATAAACAACTAAGGTGCTGCAACTATGAGTTGATGATTCTCATCTCTCGCCCTTCCTGTCTGTCTGTCCCTGTCTGTTCCTCTCTCTCTCTTTCTCTTAAAATAATAATAATAATAATAATAATAATAAATAAATAAAAGGAAAAAATGTGATAGTGAAAAAAGAACTAGTGGAAGAATTTAGAATATGTAGCAATTTCTCAGAAAGCAGATTTAAAGACAAAAAGATATATAATAGAATGAAATATATTCATGGGATTAATTAAGGATTTCTCACATCCTGAGGCCAAGAACATAAGAAGAAAAAGTCATTAAAGTATTTTCAAAGAAATAATGTTATATTTGCGTAATGATAGAATCTGAGTTTATAGGTTAAATAGGCTTACAACCTAGCCCAAAGAAGAGGTCCACACCAAGTCCCCACTAAACTGTTGTGAAATTGTCCCCCACAAGGATAATGAAACAAAATTAAAAAGCAGCGATAGACAGACGGGCACACAAACATAAACTATAATAAGTAATAGAAATAGAAGCATGACTTTTAATAGCAAGTAGAAGCTGAAGACATTGATTGGAAAATGCTTTTCAAATTCTGAGGATTTTTAATTTAGGACTTTCTGTGTAGTAGATTAGTAATCAAGTGAAGGTAATGGTAGCTGATATAAAAATAACAATCCCTGAATTTTAATGAGTGAAGACAATAGACAATTTTCTCATTTACATAACAGTCCAATTCAGGGAAAGGTTAGTGAGGACTCTGAGTCACTTAGTCACTCAGGAACATAGGATGTTGGAGAGCACCAAATACAAGATATGCTTTCCAAGGTAGGCTTTGGTGTTGATATCCAGTCAGCTGAAGGCAAAAAAAAAAAAAAAAAAAAAAGATGAAGAAGCCCAACATACTTGTTATAGTTCCCAGCCTGAACTGTCACCCACCTATTCTGCTTACTTTTCTATTGTGGAAAATGTCACATGACCTTACTTGGGTGTAAGGGGCCCTGAGACTTGAAATCCCTGGCTGGGTAGGCATGTGCAGTGATAGCCCCAAATTATGGAAAGGATAGCACAAATTTTGGTGGACAAGTAGCTATTATCAAAACTTTGCCTCCCATTCACTCTTTTTTTGGGAAGCGACTGAGAAATATGTAACATCAAAATAAAGGGGAAAAAACCCCTGAAAGATAAAGATGTAGAATTGTGAAACAGGGGACTCACAGGAGTGTTCCAGATGACAGTGGTGCAGCTGTATAGCGAGCAGGGTAGACAGACAGTCTAGACTGGAGAGAGGGCTTGGAGGGAGGCGTTCCCAGGAAAAAAATATGGACCCAGAAACTACCTGATGCATCTGACCATGTGGAAGATAACACTGTGAAATATTTTACATATATGGTTTGAGAAAGGAAGAAGTTTTCCTCCACTCACCTAGGTTCTTTTTGGCTGGTCTAATAATTAAATGCACATGAAACAAATTAACAAGAGAAAATAACCAATTTAATTACATACCTACACATGGGAACCTCACATACATGAGAGAGTCAGAGACCTCACATACATAGGAGGTTCACTCACAGGAAAGGAAAATGAATTATTTGGCATCTTGACCTAAGACTGAGGTAAGGTGTCTTCACAGGGGAGAGAGGAAGATAATTTGCAGGGTGATAAGATGTGCAGATATTCAGTAATTAGAAGTTTGCCCTGCTCTATAGATAGATCATAAAAAGATATTTCTGATGTTAACTCTTTATTATGGGCTAGGCTCCTAATTTAAATTCTTTGAGGAAGAGGTAAAAGTTTCTTGTGAGTCTGCAGGGTCTTGACTGCCTTCAGCTCAAAATAATCCACAAGCCAAAGTAGCACATTCTGAGGAGTGGCTGAGAAGGCGGGGAACTGTCCTGAACCCCATCAGTGCTATGCTATGAGCCAAAGGTATATAGAAGCTTCAGCAAAGGTATAATGGAAACAATTATTAACTTCAGGAAAGATAAAAAATAAAGAAGAAATGGAAACATGATTATATTATACTATTTGGCTCAGAAACAAACAGTAATGACACACTTTTTTTTTTAATGACACACTTTTAATGGAGTACCTCTAAATAAGAATTTACCAAAAATTGTTGTATACATATATTAGGGGATGCGAAATGATTGTTAGTTATATGGCAGGGAGATAGTATAAGATAGAAAAAAATATATATGCTATAATTGAAAGTCAGTAGATGATATAAAACCATATTAATTAAAAATACAGAGGCAGAAGCTGGACAAAAACAGTAAAAGTTTTGTACACATTTGCCATGAAGAATATGACTTGATGTGGTGTACAGCAGTGGATGCTGGTTTCCACTGTAAGTTTTAAAAACCAGTTGACTTTCACCCTGGCCAATTGGCTCAGTGGTAGAGGTCGGTCCAGCGTGTGGAAGTCCTGGGTTCAATTCCTGGCCAGGGCACACAGGAGAAACGCCTATCTGCTTCTTTACCCTTCCCCTTCTCCTTCCTCTCTATTTCTCACTTCCCCTCCAGCAGCCAAGGCTCCACTGGAGCAAGTAGGCCCAGGCACTGAGGATGGCTCCATGGCTTCTGCCTCTGGCACTAGAATAGCTCCTGCCACAATGGAGCAATGTCCCAGATGGGCAGAACTTGCCCCCTGGTGGGCATGCCAGGTGGATCCCGGTTGGGCGCATGCAGGAGTTCAGCAACCTTGGGTCCAAGCTGGTGAGCTTTTGCTCAAACCAGATGAGCCTGTGCTCAAGCTGGCGACCTCGGGGTCTTGAACCTGGGTCCTCCGCATCCCAGTCCAACACTCTATCCACTGCACCACCGCCTGGTCAGGGGAAAAATCAATGACTTTTAAGTGATCATATAGCTTAGGGGTCGGGAACCTGTGGCTTGCAAGCCAGATGTGGCTCTTTTGATGGCTGCATCTGGCTCGCAGACAAATCTTTAATAAAAAAAAAAAGTTAAAAATATAAAACATTCTCATGTGTTACAATCCATTCATTTCCTACTGCTCATGTTCATGGTTGCAGGTGGCTGGAGCCAATCACAGCTGTCCTCCGGGACAACACCAAATTTTTATTGGATAATGCATAACGTACACGGGTCGTTGTATGGCTCTCATGGAATTACATTTTAAAATATGTGGCGTTCATGGCTCTCTCAGCCAAAAAGGTTCCAGACCCCTCATATAACTAGTGAAGGGCAGAGCTAAGACTGCGAAAGAAAACTAAGATCATTCACTTGCATTTCTAGGTTCATCTCCAAAATAAGAGAATTAAGTCTACCCCAGGTTCTTTCGTCATCAAAACGCTTATGGTTTCTGCTTTGAACTTGGACTGTGGTCTTCAAATTTTTAAACTGATCACTCTATTATGTCATCTGAAAATTCTTTGGCACATTGGTTGATGTAGAAACAACTTGACTCCAATTATTCTACTGAAAAGATTTTCCTTCTTTCTTCCTCTTGGAAATGAAGATTTGACTCCTGAGTTATCCAAGAGCTGACTTGTTATTAAACAGTCTACCCCAGTGATGGGCAATCTTTTGAGCTTGGTGGGTCAAAATTCGCCAATAAACCAAGCATAACTCAGGTGGTGTGTCACTTCGAGAAAAAACACCATAATTTCAAGATATTTATAGTTTAAATAACAAAAATGTATAATTGTAATATGTAACTGTATTTAATAAACCAAAAACTAATTATTTAACTTACCTGCTTAGTGACTTCTTTGTTCATCTGTCAGTCAGTTTTTTTTGTTGTTCTTGATATTATTTAACTTGTGTGGGGTGCTGTAAACTAAGATAAGTGAGGGGGACGGGGAATTCTTTAACTAACCTGCCTATTAGTGACTTTTTTGTTGCTAAATTTCATTGGCTAAATCTTCAATAGAAGGTTGATATTTTGTACACTTCAAACCCAAGCAAGCACTACTAACTTCATCTGTCAATCTGTTTCTTTTGTTGGTCTTGATATTATTTAACGTTGAGAATAAGGTCTCACAAAAGTACTTAGAGGGAAAAATTGTGAGTAAAGCCATTGCCATATTTTTCAGGGTGCTAAAAGTGTCTGGTAATCGGTTCCAGGCACTCCAAATTTCCTGTTCATAGTGGCACTCCTCTTGATTATCCAAGCAGCACCTTTCCAGATTCTCAAGCTTTGACCTCAAGTCGACAAACACCTGAGCCCAGATGCTGTCTTGAAATACAGCAAGTTGTATCTTATGTAAATTAAGATGGCTGCCGCTATTTCTAATGGCGGAAATGGCACCCATAGCACAGGCTCTCGCCTCTCCCAGCCTCCCCCTCACTTATCTCAGTAATGATGGTCAATTAGAAATCCACAACACCCCAGAACAGTAGATTGGATGATAGTTGCTGTGGTTATGTGGTTGCTGGTAATGGCGATCACAGGGCCCCCAGAGATGTGTCCCCCGCGGCATTCCGCTGCTCCCTGCTCTGCTGGCTGGAAGTGAGGTCAAAGATCCACTAACGCAGTGGTCCCCAATCCCCGGGCCATGAATTGGTACCCATCTGTGGGCCATTTGGTACTGGTCCACAGAGAAGAATAAATAACTTACATTATTTCTGTTTTATTTATATTTAAGTCTGAATGATGTTTTATTTTTAAAAATGACCAGATTCCCTCTGTTACATCCATCTAAGACTCACTCTTGACGCTTGTCTCGTAAGCTCGACGATTATATTTAAAAATACCACAGTTTTTACGCCGATCGCATAATTTTATTTTGTGCATTTATCTGTCCCACCCTAAAGGCTGGTTTGTGAAAACATTTTCTGACATTAAACTGGTCCATGGCTTAAAAAAGGTTGGGGACCACTGTCCTAATGGCCTCACTGGAAGTCCCAGAACTAGACGCTCTGTGTCAGAGTTCTGTTGTTTTGGCCTACAGGCCTCCTGCACAGAGTGTCTACACTACAGCAAATGTTTTATTCTCGGCTACTGCACCTGGCCGGGCAGGAGCCAAGGATGAAACATTCTTCTCGGCATGCGGCCCCATACTTCTCTGGTATGCAGTCGCATGTGGCCGTGTGTCATCGAAAATGGCTACACGTGTCAGTGCTGACATGCATGTCATAGGTTCACCATCACGGTTCTGCCCGATCAATAAAATTAAAAATAAAGTCTTTTTCTGTCCCTCATGTTCCAAGACCTAGTCTGCGCCCTGGCAAGATGCTGATACTGCACCAATGGTCTGTTAACTTAGTGTTAGGATTTGATTCTGGCAAAATTCAAACTCCATGTGATTATCAACCTTTGACATAGAAAATATTAACAAAGATTCCAAGAGCACATTTGAGGTATGTGCATATGGATGATTGGTTTGCAGGATAGAGTGTGAGGAAAAGAATTTGAAGGGAGATACTGTATAGAGGATTTCAAACACAAATATCTGAGCTTGGCAGCCTTCAATGTTTTGTCTGACAGGCCAAAACTGGGAGTAGGGGCTCTTTGTAATTCTTTATACCTGTGATAATGAGAAAATTAAAGGAAAAAGCATATCACTGTTTTTGACTTAGATTCTTATCCACAACGAAGAATGTGATAGCTCCTTTGCAAATCATTTGTTCTTGACTAAAGGGGCTCCCATTGTTAACGGCTTCCGGAGCTGAAACGGAACACTCTGGGATTTTACCCAGCACTATTCACCCTGCTGCTGCGAGAGAAGCCCAGGTTTAGCTTCAGACCCCAATGAAAATATCCTAGAGAAGACTGCTTTGGTGTGTTTTTAAAAATTGGTTTTATTTATTGATTGATTTTAGAGAGAGCAGAAGGGAAAGAGAGAGAGAGAGATATTGATTTGTTGTTCCACTTATGCATTCATTGGTTGTTTCTGTTTTTTAAAAAATTTATTGAATTTATTGAGGTGACATTGGTTAATAAAATTATACAGGTGTCAGCCTGACCTGTGGTGGTGCAGTGGATCAAGTGTCGACCTGGAAACACTGAGGTCGCCAGTTCGAAACCCTGGAGCTGCCTGGTCAAGGCACATATGGGAGTTGTTTCCTGCTCCTCCCCCCTTCTCTCTCTCTCTCTGTCTCTCTCTCTCCTCTCTAAAATAAATAAATAAATAAATAAATAAATAAATAAGTAATATTTTAAAAATTATGCAGGTTTCAGGGGCACAGTTCTACAATACATCATCTGTCTATTGCATTGTGTGTTCAGTATCTCCAGTCAAGTCTTCCTCCATTATCATCTATCCACCTCTACCCTCCTCCACCTCTCCCAAACCTCCTTTTCCTCCTGGAATCCCCACACCGTTGTCTGTGTCTATAGTATTTTTTTCTTCTTAATTTTTTTCATCTTTTTCACCCAGCCCACCAACCCCTACCCCCACTCCCACTGACAGCTGTCAGTCTGTTCTCCATATTTATGAGTCTGTTTCTGTTTTGTTTTTTTTATGTTTTTTTGGTTGTTTTTTGTATGTGTCCTGGCCAGGGATTATATGAGGATAATGCTCTAACCAACTGAGCTACATGGCCAAGACCTGCTTTGGTGCATCTATAAAACTTATTATGTTTCATTTCTCTTTATCCTCAGACTTTCCTGGTGGAATTCAGAACAGTTTGGAGCTTTGCTCCATTTCATAACAAATAAATTACTGAAAATTAAAGTGCAGCTAGAGGTAAAATGACTAGAGAAAGTACTTGCCACAGCCAAATTCTCCCAACTTCATCAACAAAACAAAAAAAGGAAAAGAAAACGAGAAGTTATTTAACAATTGATTAGTCTAGGTTTGCTCTGGTCAGCTTCAGGTGGGAATTGAGTGATCTTAGATAGGACTTCCCCTGGACTTTAAGAACTTAAAGAAATTCAATAATCATATGATATTATTTAATTCATGACTATCTTGAAATTCTTCTTTATAATCCATGTTGCATCCAGTCACTCAAAAATTTGATTTTTGAGAGTTAACATTCCACCAAATTAAACTTTCTTTTAACTCTTATTTGTATACTCATGACGAGCAATGGAGTGGGTTCATTTAGTTGGGGAAAAGTAAAACACTTGTATGATTATGTGTTTTGCTTTTTTCTTGGGTTGGTGACATAATATTTCTAGTCTTCTAAGATTACATCACCTAAGAAGAACCAATAACATGTTGCAGTCTCCATTCATTTTCTTAATAGCCATAGGCTACTCTACATCACCACTCAGATTTTCCCTCCTAGTACACATGGCATTTGCTACCTAATGATCTGTGACACTAGAGCTGAGCTAATAACCATTAGGTGAAAGGCATTTGTTATAGTTACTACAAAAGTATGTGTTCTTTGTTTTCAGCTCATTTTTCCTTAACTGTTTGAGTTTCCATGTCTGTTTCAAGTTCAAAAATGACATTGAATATTGTTATACCAATATGTAAGTCTTATGGTTACAAATAATTTTTTTCTATTACTTTTAATATTTTATTAACATTATATTCAAGCTGTGTAACATACTTCTCTGCTTTCTATAAATATACAAAATAGTGGGGGTGGGATAAAGGATGAGTGGGTTTCAGCCCTGAAATAACTGGTGGAAAGATATTTTCAATTGATGGTATGCAGAAGTTATTTTATCTGTCCTCCTCTTTTTCTGTGCTCTTCTTCCTCCTTTCTTTCTACATGTACGTGTGCATGCGCACAACAGAGGAAATGGATGTGCGTGAGTATCACACATACCCATCCCCTCCATTGTGTCTTACCCCACGTAAGTCTGATAAAATGCAGAGAGAAACAATGTTGGGAAACTATAGGGTCAGGGACTAGAACTATAAACAATCCCTTCTTTTCTTATCAGAAAACTGTCAACCATTTTTCTGCTAACGTAAATTCATTTGGTTTTTCTTTAAAGTAAAAATGAATGGTTATCTATAGTTTTTTTTGTTTTGTTTTTTTTCATATTGGACTTAAAGTTCTTCCCTCCTTGGCCTTATCTGGTTCCAACTGCTCTTCAGAGTGAACATAGCATATTTTCTTAGTCTACAAATACAGACAAAGCTCCTAGTCTTCTGATTTCCCAAGGGCAATTTGGTCTGAGTCTCAGAGAAGTGCTGTAATGTTTTTGTATGAATAAGAGCATCCTTGGGTGAGTCACCCCACCTCCCACAGACCCATGTGCAAGCACATGCAGTTTCAGAACCTTGCTCAAAGAAGAGAGGTCAAATCTGGCCCTGTCTGAGCTCACTGTGAAGTCTGCAAACAACATTGGTAGCTGAGATTATTTTAAACTTCAGCATTTTAGCATCTGACTATTTTTTTCACTACTATGAATAATGTAATCAGGGTAAATTTTAACAGACTAAGATATTAAGGAGTCTTTTGTCTTTATGAATGAGTTATTTAAAATATACTCCATCTTTAAAACAAGTAATTATCTTTTTTCTAAAGATAATTCCCAAAGAGAGATTTTAATGTACATTTTAACTTTTTGAACTCTATAATGGGTACCATTTTGGAGACAATTACTTATTTCCAACAGGAAAAAATAACAATAAACAAAACAAAAAGTGTTGTTTCTTAAGTTATTTTTCATTTTTCCCTTTGTTAAAAGTTTTTTCAACAGAGTATACCCTTACTAGATAGAGAATTAAATGCAATTTTCAGTTGTAGTGTATCTTTAAAGTATATATTTTGTTTAAGGACCTATTAATATTGTACTTATTCTTAACAATAATTAAATGTTTTTATTAAAAGTTATACATCATTGTACTTTTTCATCAATACAAATTGAACTCTAATATGTTTTCTTCTATTAAAGATAACCATTTTTTGAATTTTTTATATGCAAGATATTGTATGATTTATTTAGTTTTCAAAAAGCAGTATAGAGGTATTATAAAATAAACAAAATTCTAGCTCTTAAAGGGTTGATCGTATAGTTTGGTATCATAAGTGTCCAGATAACTAAAAAACAATTGTGTTTGACCTTGAAAAATGTAAGAATTTAGGTAAAAGAAGAAAAAGTATTTCAGGAAGCAGTAATGGAGTGAGCAAAAATATGGATGCAAGAAATAGGAAGACAGTTAGAAACTAAATGTGTTCTCCCCAAAATCATATACTGAAGCTCTAGCCCCCAATAAGATAATATTAGGAAATGAGGCCTTTGAGAGGTGATTAGGTTTTACTGAGGTCATAAGGGTGGAGTGCTGTGTGGAATTATAAGAGGAAGAGACACTGGAGAGTCCTCTCTTCATAATGGAGGATACTGCAAGAATATAGATTTTTGCAAACCAGGAAGATTGCCCTCACCGAGAACTGTATGTGTCTACCCCTTATTCTTGAACTTCCCAGTCTCCAGAACTGTGAAAAATAAATATCTATTGTTTAAGCCACCCAGTCTATGGTAGTTTGTTATAGCAGCCCAAGCTGACTAAGATGAAAGGGAAGAAACAAATTCAACTCAAGTGGATAGTTTAAGTTGAAGTTTGTATTATTTATGTATTGATGTGTAACTATTAGCACAAGTGTAGTGGGTTAAAACAACACAGTTATTAACTCACAGTTACGGTGGGTCTAGATTTGTGTCATAGTTTAGCTGGTACTTCTGCTTGAGTATCTAGGGCTGCAGTCTCTATTGGCTGGTCTGGGGCTCTCATCTGAGGTTCATCCAGGAAAGGATGCGAATCTAAGTTCTGGTGGTATTGGCAGCATTTTGTTCCTCATGGGCTGTCAGTCTGAGGGCCTCAGTTCTGTGTTGGCTGTTGGTCAAGCCCTCAGCTACTTGCCATGTGGACCTTATACACATGATTGCCTGCTTCATAAAGCCGGGAATAAAGAGGGTCCCTCGTGAGAAGGACATTACAGTTTTATGTAATGTAATCACATATGTGTAATCATGTACATCCTGTCCCACTTACTGTATTCCATTGGTAAGACAGAGATCACCAATGCCGCCAACACAGAGGGTGTAAACACCACAGGGCAATGATCAAGGGGCCACTTTAGAGTCAGTCCACTACAAGGATCAAGCAGAAAAATGTCAGGAAAAAAAAACAGAGTCATTTTTAAATAAAGAAGTGGGTAAATGCAAATGACTATTTTCATTCTGAATTAAAAAAAAATCTAATTTCTTATCTCTTACTGATCTCTGACCTGAACTTTCTGCTAAGGTACATGTTAGTGGTAATAAATACTGTCCAACTTTATGCGGACAATTTGATGAGCAGTGCTTCAGTATTTCTGACCCTCCTTGTTAGGCTGTATGCTGTGCAGTCAGGGGTGTTGAGCAACATGGAGAGAAAGTGTGGTGAGGTTTTTGGCAAGAATCTGGTAACTGGAGGGGAGAAGGACCATTTAAGAAAAGATTCACTACATATGCATCTGAGCAGAGTTTGATAAACATGAGGGCTATATTTGGGGGGGAAATAAAGAACAAAGTACAGAAATTATAGCAGGGAGTGAGGGAGTCAAGAATAAAAACCAAACCTGACGAGGCAGTGGCACAATGTGTAGTGTTGACTTGGGATGCTGGGGACCTAGGTTTAAAACCCCAAGGCCGCTGGCTTGAGTGTGGGCTCATCCAGCTTTAGCTCAGACTCACTAGCTTGAGCACAGGGCTGCTGGCTTGAGCATGGGATCATAGACATGACCCCATGGTTGCTGGCTTGAGCTCAAAGGTCGCTGGCTTGAGCCAGGGGTCACTGGGTCAGCTGGAACCCCCCCCCCTCGTCAAGTCACATATGGGAAAGCAATCAATGAACAACTAAAATGTAGCAATGAAGAGTTGATACTGCTCATCTCTCTCATTCCTATTATCTGTTACTGTCTGTCCCATCCCTCTCTATCTCTCCTTCTGTCCTCTGCTAAAAAAAAAAAAAAAAAAAAAAAAGGATAGAAACCAAGCAGCCTGACCCCAGAGTCTGCACTCTACACCAGTCCCTTAGGGCCTCTGGAACACCTCTTATCGTAGGTCATTCATTCTAGGCATAAGGATGTTGCTGGGTGCACAGGAGTTAAGTGTCAGCTACAAATTGTGAAATGAGTCCTCTGGCATAGCCAGCACCTAAAGTTAAAACAAACCAAAGTTCAAAGCACTGCTTTAAACCTTCCTTGGATTATAATTCTTATTTCATTAGAGGTGGGTCCTCAGAAGAGCATTGATTATCTTTTACAGTTTCTAAAGAAGAAGCATCCCACATAGTTGAAAAGAACCAAATGTCTGAAAAACTCCTTCAGGCTTCTTTCGCTTGGAGGATTAGGATAGAAAGTCATTCTGTCAAAGCGATATTTTAATCGCAGCAGTACCATGTCTTTGGAACAAAGGAATCTCTATAGAGCATATCATTTCTCAGACTTTTTCTTCTTCATTATTCCATCTCTTCAATACAAATCCAAAGTGAGGCTTTTGAAAGAAGTATGGCATAAGGGTCAGGGGAGAAACCTAAAGAAATATAATCAAGCATTTTTGTCTGCTAACTTCAAAGGGAAACCAAGCGTGAGGGCCGTTTATGAAGATTCAGCAGGCGTGAGGCTTTGAGATATTTTATGACAGTCTGATTGCGTATGTGGGATTTTTACATATTAGGAGCATCTAATGAAGCCAGAAGATGCCTGGGGGGAAAATAAGTCCTACCTGAATCTAATCACTCAAGAGGTTCAGGTATGTTAGTTGTAAGCACATCAGGCTGACAGATTATCTGAAAACTGTGTGAAGTGTTTGATATTCAAAACAATGATCTGATTATATCTTTATTTGCTTGAATCGATCAATCACTGTCTCATTACTGTTCATTCCCACTAGCTCAATAGGTTGAGGGATTTGGTGGCAAAGACCAGATACAGACAATGGACATGCATTTGCACTGCAGTGCAGGTATTTGCTATTTAATCTTCCTTTCAGTCAGAATTAGTTCATCCCTAACTCACTATAGATGCTCCAATCATTAATATTTAGTGGCCTCAGATCTTTTACCTGTATATAATCTAAAGCCCAGAAGGTAAAATGATTTGACTTGACCACAGGTCCAGATGGCTTCAAAGCCAGAGTGTGGACCCAGGTCTTTAACAGGTTGTTCACCATGTCAAGGCTCTGAGTTCCCAGTTCAGTTCATGCACATTGACTTCACAAAGGGAAAACACAAAATTAAATTGAGATGATCACAAATACATGAGAAAGGGAAAAATGTTCAATAAATGATTTTTCATTCTCATTGGATACTGATCTTTAGCCTTAAAATTCTGAAACTTCTCTAAAACTTAGGGGGCTGATTAAATGCAGCAAGACTTAATTACTGACTAAAGTATATTTAGAAATCCTTTGCAGAAAATTAAAGTATCTTATTCGAGTAGCTGCAGGAAGCCCGGTATGCATTTGAATTGGATGCAAGTCTCCTGGTGGCTGGCACCAGGTGATTTTAGAGACTGTACACTTGTTGCAATAGCAGGAATAGAGAGAAGGTGCCACCGGAGCTCAGTCTTCTTAGAACAAGTGCCAGGGTAAGCCCAACCCAAACCTCTCCTTCTATTCATTATAAATAAGTTTACTTTTTTGACATTTTATTAAATATCTTTATATTTTAAGGTTTGTAACATCTTATCTGGTCACAGCCCTTTACAGTTGAGAACATATTCATATCTCTTTTGAGATTCTCCAAGTGTGAGGTAAGCAGGTGGGTAATACCAGCCTTTTTTTTATGCATAAGTACAGCCAAGTATTAAGACTACCATGTCGGAAAATGAAATTCCTTACCAGAATAAGGCTGCTGACCTGACTAAGGTTCAGCCCCGAGCAGAGGCAACACTGATGTCATCCTTCCTAGGGCATGCTGGGGCATCACCACAGAGTGGGAGGTTGGTAGCTCTGGGAGGGTTACTGAGAAGAATTCAGGTTATTCTGGTTGTAAGTGCCAGGAAATTAGATCTCTCTCTCTTGGGTTTTCTCAACATGTGTTATGAAGTTTTAATTTACTCACTCTTCTGGGCCTCAGGTCCATGTCTTACTTCATCTGGGTGAGTCTGTACATGGGAGCAGAGGGGGAAAAGTGCCAGGGACAGCTTCCCAGGGCTGCGGTGTGTGGCTGGGAAGGCCATACACTGCACAGCTCCAGGGTAGCATTCACATCGGGGCTGTTACAGATGTTCCACTGCACAGTTTTAGGGGCAGCATTCACATCGGGGCTGTTACAGATGTTCCACTGCACAGCTTTAGGGGCAGCATTCACATCGGGGCTGTTACAGATGTTCCCATTTATTATGATGTTGTCCCAGCAGATTGAAACAAAGTGTTGATGAGCAAGTGCTTCTTTTCTAATTTATATAACAATGAAAGTCAAGTTGTGACCCTGTATCGGGACAAATTTATTTTTAAAAAGTAAGAATTAAGCCAAAAATAATTATTAGGATTCTTTATTTCATGGGCAATTCATTTAGAAGGCAATTAATGAGAACATAATCCCATTTATATTAATGTATAAAAAGACAGTGAGTGAATTTTGTCATTTTATACATGGCTCATTAGAGAACACTTGAATACAAAAATTTCAGGAGTCAGGCTTAAGTTTAAAAATGTTAGAATTAATTAGCAAATAAGTTTACAATAGCTTTAGGTCTCAAGCAATTTAGGAAGAGTTCTTTCCCATACAAATTTCACATGTGACTGACGAACCTAGTTCTGAATGCCCTAGGTCACCATGAAAATTTTACAGGTGACTGAAGGACCTAGATCTAAATGCCCTAGGTCACTATAAGAATATGTTCATTTTTTCCCCATCAGTCATCTCATTTAGAGAAAATTTCTCTCAAATACTTCCTTAAACTATGTCACAGTGAAAAATGGATCTATGTATAAAGGAGTAATGTTTTAAAATATTTTAGTTAGCTTGAATAGAATCTAATTGAACTGAAGCTTGACTAATAGGAGTTTGGAGCCAAAACTGAGTGTAAAGTTATAAATCAGTAAACCCAAGAGAGCCCAAAGTTACCAAGAGTAAGAGGGTCACAAGAGGTGAGATGAAAGAAGTTTTGCATGTCAAATGCAACAATGAATAAAGGCAACAAAAGAGCATCCATCACGCATTTCTCTCCAAAATTCTACATTCCTATTTCCCAGTTTTATTTCCAATCAATTCCTTACATTGTGTGCAAAAGATTGTAGGTATATCTGAAAGTACTGAAATAGTTCTTATTATTTCATAACAACATTTACAAAAACATCGATCTCTGGCTTCCATTGAGCAATGAAGATTCTTGGTGATGTCTCTCAAACCAAATCTACTCTTTTCTTCTTCTCAGTCCTGACACTGTTCTAACACCGCTGGCTGACCACCTTCTCATCTCGGATGCTCTTGATTTCAAAGTTACTGTGCTCTTTTAGCTATCCTCACACCTCTCATTTCCCCTTTCATTTATCTTCTCCTGGACTCTTCTACTTCCCCATCTTGTAGTCTCTCTACATGCCTATATTTTTCACATGTACTTCCTGAGCATTTTTATCTGTGCTGATATTTCTTTAGGTTTCCTTTGTTAAGCTCTTTTCCCATCCCTAGATTATTGCTCGTATCATTGTGCTGTTTTACCTGCAGCAGTCAGTACACCATCTTTCTGGTATTTCTTTCCCTTAGATCTACTCTTAGCATCCTCTCATCCCACAGCCACAGAGCTTTGAACTGCTGCTTTCAGCAATGTCCTTGCAATTTCTCTGCTTTCAGTCTAGCTTCATGTGAGAAACGGTATTTACACAACAAATATCATTTTATTTATGTAATGTCTCTTGCAGTACTTTTATGTATCTTGTTACATCAAATTTAAGCACCTTCTCGGCCCTGGCTGGTTGGCTCAGTGGTAGAGCGTCAGCCCAGCGTGCAGGAGTCCTGGGTTCGATTCCCGGCCAGGGCACACAGGAGAAGTGCCCATTTGCTTTTCCACCCCTCCCCTCTCCTTCCTCTCTGTCTCTCTCTTCCCCTCCTGCAGCCAAGGCTCCATTGGAGCAAAGATGGCCCGGGAGCTGAGGATGGCTCCATGGCTTCTGCCTCAGGCACTAGAATGGCCCTGGTTGCAACAGAGCGGCGCTCCAGGTGGGCAGAGCTTTGCCCCTTGGTGGGCGTGCCGGGTGGATCCCGGTCGGGCGCATGTGGGAGTCTGTCTGACTGCCTCCCCATTTCCAACTTCAGAAAAATATAAAAAAATAAATAAATAAGAGACAAAATTAAAAAAAAAATTTAAGCACCTTCTCAAGAAATTCTGTTCTTCCAATTGCCTTCTTCCTTTTCATGTCATTACCCTCTGCTCTCTGTAAGGAATTATGTATATATCCAGGTTGCCCCACGATAGTCCTGGTTTATGCCCACAGCTGTAAATTGTGCCCTTTTATTCTCAGACATGTCCTGTTTGGGTAATAAGAGATAGGGTCATGCTATCTATATGAAATCTTGGTCATGACTCTACCTGCTATACGAATCTCCTCGGCAATTTTCTGTATTTGAGTTGCCCTCATGTTTGTTAGTAATGATACATGTCACTTTGTGTGTGTGTATATGGAAAACATTTTTTTCATGCTTTCCTGATCATGACTCTCATATCTGTGAAGGTGTGCTGAAGATCATATAGGGTAAAGCCTTTTTATTCTCTTTTCTAGTCAGCAGATTTTCTTCAGAAACCTTGGTGTATTTCACCTCCTATAGCTCAATTCTTTAATGCTGCTTTCCTACAACAGCGAGGTCTGGACGTTCTACTTTCTCTTCTTAATAATGTCACCATATAGAACCAGTGTTCATTTTTTACATTGGGGTTGTAATCACTACCTGTTTGTGACTCAAAGCTGTTACTTTTTTTTTTTTTAATCACGTGAGAGGCAGGGAGGTGGAGAGACAGATTCCCTCATGTGCCTGGACTGGGATCCACCCAGCAACACCCATCCGGGGCTGATATTCTCCCCCTGTGGGGCCACTGCTCTATTGCTCAGAAACTGAGCTATTTTAGCACCTAAGACAAGGTCTTGGAACCATTCTCAGCACTTGGGCCATCTGTGCTCCAACCATTTGAGCCATGGCTGCCAGAGGGGAAGAGAGAGAGAGAAGGAGGAGGGAGAAGGGTGTGGAAGCAGATAGTCACTTCTCCTGTGTGCCCGATCAGGAATTGAACCCAGGACATCCACATGCTGGGCCAATGCTCTACCATTGAGCCAACCAGTCAGGGCCTGTTACATATTTTTTATACTGGAGTTATAATTATTACTTATTTATGGCCCACTATTAAATCACTACTTATAAAATCCTTATAAAATAAAATTTCTAAATAGAAATAACTTGTAAACAATACACAAAATGAAGATTTTGATCTTATTCAATACACTTATGATCTAACTGCACAACTATTCAGGAAGCTTTTTTGATCCATATGTTAATCAATTTGTAATGTTACCTTATATATTTCTGTGTAAAATAATGTAGATTGAGCTCTTTTAATTCATTTTCTCTGAAAAAGTTATTTATTTGCCTTCTATAGTTAAAAAAAATTCTGGTATAAAGAATTATAAAATAAAACTTTATTTTTGTCACTTTAAAAAAATTTATTTTAATTTTTTTCTTCTTTTCCAAGTGAGAGGAGGGGAGATAGAGAGACAGGCTCCTGCATGCATCCTGACCAGTATCCACCCATCGACCATGTGGGGCCAATGTTCTGTCCATCTGGGGCCATGTTTGCAATCAAGCTATTTTTAGTGTCTGAGGCAGAGGCTCCATGAAGCCATCCTCAGTGCCTGGGACCAATGCACTTGAATCAATCAAGTCATGATTGTGGGTTGGAAAGAGAAAGAAAGACAGAGAGAAGGGAGAAAGGGAAGGGTAAAGAAGCAGATGGTCACTTCTCCTGTGTGCCCTGACCACGAATTGAACCCAGGGCATCCACACGCTGGGCTGATGCTCTACCACTGAGCAAACTGGCCAGGGTTTCTGTCATTTCAAATAATTAAATAAATAAGTTGGAATTTTTTCTTACACTAAACTTTGGTATTTTAGCACCTTTAGTTTTTGCATACTGGTTGAAGGTCAAACATGATCTGTAAGTGCTGTTGCTTTTCTCTTGAGTTTGTGCCTTTGTAAAATAACAAGATTGCCATGTATTCAGTAGGATCATACAGATTTATCATTATCTACAAAGTGTTTCAGTGGAATTCAGGACAAATGGTAGTTAGCTAGGAAGGAACAGATGCCGAAATCAGTAATTTCTGTCTCTTATCTTATTCTTAAAAGAACTTTGCTGGGCCTTATCTGAATTGCTGGAGGAGAAAATTGAGTAGAGTGAAATAATTTTCTCACATCCTTCAATAAGCAGTAGTTGGTTGAAAGGAATGTAAACATGCTTATGGAAAAAAGAGTTAAAAAAAAAAGCCTCAAATCCTTAAAATTAATAAACCAATAAACCCAAACATAAAACTGTACAACTATTTGCATGGCTGATAAGAAGAAAATAATTTCAGATTTTTTTTTTGAAGAAAGGAATAACAGAACAAACATATTAATAAATCAAACATTAAATCTTACAAAATAGATAAAATGTATAAGGCACCAAAATCAGAGGGAGTTAAGAAACTTCTATTGACAGAGATTGCCTTTAAGGGCCACAATTCAATTTGTTAACTTCCTTTAAAAAGAAAGTCCCATTGCCCAGAATTCTAAAATTTCCTTTTCTAAAAACTTCTCTTGTACCTTTCACTTTTCCATGATCATCAGGACATTACAGAAAGCTTCATTTTTTTGAGAGAGAGAGAGA
The DNA here is from genome assembly GCF_036850765.1 of Saccopteryx bilineata. NCBI lineage: Eukaryota > Metazoa > Chordata > Mammalia > Chiroptera > Emballonuridae > Saccopteryx > Saccopteryx bilineata. The sequence continues at coordinate 10,318,265 of NC_089501.1, read as the reverse complement.
GAGAGACAGAGAAAGAGAAAGGGAAAAATAGACAAGAAAGGAGAGAGATAGAGGGAGAGAGAGAGAGAGAAAAAGAGAGAGAAGTATCAACTCGTTGTTCCACTTAGTTGTGTGTTGATTGCTTCTCATATGTGCTTTGACCAGGAATTGGACAGCAACCTTGGGCTCAAGTCTAGCCAACGACCCCATCCAGAAGCAGCGACTTCAGGTTTTGAAACAGTACCCTCAGCATTCCCGGTGGACGCTCTACCTACTGCAACACCATTGGTCAGGTGAAAGCTTCAATTTTTGAAGTACTTGTTCCCTATATGCTGCAGTTATGGTTACATGTTTTTCAGTTGTTAGTACTTGCAGTGGACACTCAGCAGTCCACTTTTTTTTTTATAAAGTTATCCTTTCTTTCACTAAGTTGCTGCTGCTGATTAGCTATCAATAATAGGTGCTTCAGGATATTTTCTGGAAGTGATGATGAATTTGCATCGTCCACTCATAGTTTTCTAACATGGTTTCCTGGCAAGAATGGACATTAATGAGGATTTTTAAAGTCTGTGGGTGCAGTTAAGGTTATGGAATAAAATAATGGCTCTTAAATTTTGCTGCATATCAGAATCTTATAGGAAACAAAAAATTCTTCATGCCTAGGTCATACCTCTTACCAATTAAATCCACATTTCTAGGTAAGGACCCAAGGATCAAGTGTATTGTTGTTGTTGTCTAATCTTTGTTCATGAGGGACATGGGCTTTTAGTTGTTTGTTTGTTTTTAATTGATTGCTTTTTAGAAAGACAGAGAGAAGAAGGAAGAGAGACAGAGAGAGAAAGCAAGAGAAGCATTCATTTATTGTTCCACTTAGTTGTGCCTTCATTGGTCGCTTGCCTTAATGTGCCCTCACTGGTGATCTAACCCACAAATCTTGTTGTTTTGGGGACAATGTTCCAACCAACTGAGTTAACCAGCCAGGGCCATGGACCTTTAGTTTTCTTTCTTTCTTTTTTTAATAATGTATATCTCTTTTAGAGTATAATTCATATGCATTTTCACATATGTATACACTGTGAATCCAGCACCACAATATCCATGTTTCCTCATGCCCTTTTGTAAACTGTTCCTTCTGCCCCTTTCTGCCATTTCCAGACAACCATCAACCTACTTGCTGTCACTACAGATTAGTCTGCATTTTCTATAACTGTGTATTAGTGGAACTGTACAGTTTATAGTCTGGTCTGGGTTCTTTTACCAGGTTTGCGTGTATCAATGGCTCATTTTTCTTTTATTGCTAAGTCGCATTCCATTCCATGAGAAAATGTATAATTTGCTTATCAATTCATTATTGATGAATTAGCGTGACCATTAAAAGTAAAACTGCTATGAAATTGAGGTACAATACTTTGTTTAGGCATAGCCTTTCATTTTTCTTGCATAAATATCTAAGAATTGGAATGGCTTAATCATATGGTAAGTGTATGTTTAAGGTTTTTTTTTTTGTTTTGTTTTGTTTTTTGTTTTTTTTTTTTGTATTTTTCCGAAGCTGGAAATGGGGAGGCAGTCAGACAGACTCCCGCATGCACCTGACCAGGATCCACCTGGCATGCCCACCAGGGGGCGATGCTCTGCCCATCTGGGGCATCGCTCTGTTGCAACCAGAGCCATTCTAGCGCCTGAAGCAGAGGCCACAGAGCCATCCCCAGCGCCAGGGCCAACTTTACTCCAATGGAGCCTTGGCTGCGGGAGGGGAAGAGAGAGACAGAGAGAAAGGAGAGGGGGAGGGGTGGAGAAGCAGATGGGCGCTTCTCCTGTGTACCCTGGCCAGGAATCAAACCCGGGACTCCTGCACGCCAGGCCAACGCTCTAACACTGAGTTAACCAGCCAGGGAAGTTTTTTTTTTTTTTTTAATTTAAATTTATTGGGATGACATTGGTTTGTAAAACCATACAGGTTTCAAGTTTAGAACTCAATATAACATCTGCACCCTGCATCATGCACCCTCTGTTCCAAGCAAAATCTCTTTCTGTTCCCATTTTCCCCCTTTTCCCACCTTCCCCTCCTCCCCTCCTCCTTCTCTCTGGCTATTGCCACCCTGCTGTTTGTGTCTATGTGTTACCTACATACGGTATATATGTTTTTTGGCTAATCCCTTCACCTTCTTTAAGAATCTGATAAACTGGCCCTGGCCAGTTGGCTCATTGGTAGAGGGTCAGCCAGGTATATAGATGTCCTGGGTTCAATTCCTGGTCAGTGCACACAGGAGAAGCACCCATCTGTTTCACCACACCTCCCCCTTCTCACTTCTCTCTTCTTCTCCCTTCCTGCAGCCGTGACTCCATTGGAGCAAGTTGGCCCCAAGCGCTAATGTCTCCATAGTCTCTCCCTCAGGCGCTAAAAAGTGGCTTCAGTTGCAATAAAGCAAGGGCCCCAGATGAGCAGAGCATCGCCCCCTAGTGGGCTTGCCGGGTGGATCCAGGTAGGGCCACGTGTGGGAGTCTGTTTCTGTCTCCCCATCCTCTCACTAAAAAAAAAAAAAAAAAAAAAAAAAAAAGACAAAAAAAAAAAAAAGAATCTAATAAACTGTTTTCTAAGTGGTTATACAATTTTATATTTTCCTTAGCAACATATGAAGGTTTTAGTTCTTTCATATCATTGACAACACTGGATATGGTAACTTTAAAAAAACTTTTAGTCATTTTAAGTAGATTCATAGGAATATCCTATTGTGGTTTTATTTGTGCTTGCCTAATGACTAATAATGTTGGTCATATTTTCATGTGCTTATTTGCTAAGCACATACATTCTTTGGTGGAGCATTTGTTCATTTTTGAAAAATTGATTCATTTGTTCTATTATTTGTTATAAGAATATTTTTAAATGTATTATAAATAAATAAAAGTTGACTTTGTGGACTTGCCTTTGTATTTCTTAATAATATCTTTTGAAGAACAACATTTGTAATTTTTTTAAAAATGTTTTTATTTATTCATTTTTAGAGAGGAGAGAGAGAGGGTGAGAGACAGAGAGAGAGAGAGGAGAGAGAGACAGAGAGAGAGAAGGGGGGAGGAGCAGGAAGCATCAACTCCCATATGTGCCTTGACCAGGCAAGCCCAGGGTTTCAAACCGGCGACCTCAGCATTTCCAGTTTGACGCTTTATCCACTGTGCCACCACAGGTCAGACAACATTTGTACAATAATTTTGATGAAGTCCAATTTATTAACATTTTCTTTTGTGGTTTGTGCTTTTGGCAAACTCAAGGTTACTAAGATTTTCCCTGATATTTTTTTCTAGAAGTTGTATAGTTTTACCTCTTATTTTTTGCTCTATGATCCATTTTGAATTAAGTGAAACAGGAGTAAGGTTTATCTATTTATTTATTTTTCATATAGATGTCTAATTAGCCCAGAGGCCTTTGCTGAAAAGATTATCTTTTCCCCCATTGAGTTGTCTTGGCCACTTGATGAAAATAAACTAATTTTATATGTGTGAGCTTGCTTCTGGACTCGATTCTGTTACTTTGATCTATATGCTTATTTTTTCATTAGTGCCACACTGTCTTGAATACGGGTAGCTTCACAACAAATCTTTAAATCTAGTATGGTAAATCCTTTATCTTTATTCTTCTTTTTAAAAAATCTTGAGCTACTTTGGGTCCTTTGAATTTCCAAATAAATTTTAGAACCACCTTGTCCAATTCTACTAGAAAGAAAAGGCCTATTGGAGATTTTGATGGGTGTTGTGTTGTGTTGAATATTTAAATTAAATTGAAAAAGTGGTATCTTAACAGTAATGAATCTTCCAATCTATAAATGTTGTATGCATTTTTATTTATTTAGGATATCTTTTATTTCTTTTAGCAATGCTTTGTCATTGTCAGTGTTCAGGTCTTGTGTATCATTTTTCAAGTTTATCCTAAAGTATTTCATCTTTGTGATGCTGTTGAAATGGTATTTTTACTAAATTTCAATTTCTGATTTTCATTGAAACAATATAGGATTGGTTTTTGTTCATTGTTCTGTAGCTTATAACCTTGCTAAAATCACTTATTAGGTCTAATAGCTCTTTGGTAGATTCTGTAGAAGTTTCTGTGAACAAATCACGTTGTCTTTGAATAGAGACAGCTTTACTTCTTTCATTCCAATATTAATTGCTTCTGCTCCTTTTTTCTTGCCTTATTACAGTGGCAAAAATCTCTAGTACAATATTGAACAGAAGTGATGGCAGTGAACATTGTTGTCTTGTTTCTGATCTTAGGGAAAATTTTTTTGTCTTTTACCACTTAGGTATAATGTTAATTGTACTTCTTGTCTGTATTTGTAGATGATCTTATCAAGTTGAGGAATTTTCTTTCAATTTTTAGCTTGTTGAGACTTTTTATTAGGTAGATATTGAGTTTTGTCAAATTGCTTTTATATGGTTTTACTATAATACGATAAATTACATGGATTGATTTTCAAATGTTAAATCAACTTTGTATTCTTGAGATAAAGCCTACTTAGCTATGCTGCAGCATTCTTTTTACATACTGTTGGCTTAAAAATGCTAAAAGTTTTGCTAAAATTTAAGTTGCTAAAATTAATATATCATAAAATTGAATTTGTTAAATTTTGCTAATATTTTTGACCTTCTTTTCCAAGTGAGAAGAGGGCAGATAGAGAGACAGAATCCCACATGCACACCAACTGGGATCCACCTGGCAACCCCTTTCTGGGACCTATGCTCTGCCTATCTGGGGCCATGCTCAGAACCAAGCTATTTTTAGCACCTGAGACAAAGTTTCCCTGGAGCCATCCTCAGCACCTGGGGCCAATGCACTTGAACCAATTAAGCCCTGGCTGCAAGAGGAAAAGAGAGAGAAAGAGAGAGGAGGAGGAGAAGTGGAGAAGCAGATGGTCACTTCTTTTGTGTGCCCTGACTGGGAATTGAACCTGGGACATCCACATGCCAGGCTGATGGCTCTACCACTGAGCCAACTGACCAGGATCTAAAATTTACTATCTTTTTACATTTGTGTTCATAACAGATATTGGTAAATAATTTTTTTCCTTATGGTTTTCTTTTCTGATTTTGTTATCAGAGTATTGCTGAATTAATAGAAGGAGTTGTACAATGGTACTTTTTCTTCAACCTTCTGTTAGAGTTTGTACAGGATTTATAGTATTTCTTCCTTGAATGTATTTGTAAAATTCACCTGTTAAGTCATCGTAGCCAAGAGTTGTTTTTTTTTTTTTTACTGGGAGAAGAGAGTCTTTAATTGAAAATTAAAATTATTTCATAGAAATCGGGATATCTGGTTATTTATTACTTTTTTTTTAACGAGAAAGAGATATAGTGATATGAAGAGACAGAGAGAGGGACAGATAGAACAGCAGACAAGAAGGGAGAGAGATGAGAAGCGTCAATTCTTTTTTTTTTTTTTTTTTTTTCTGAAGCTGGAAACAGGGAGAGACAGTCAGACAGACTTCCGCATGCGCCCGACCGGGATCCACCCGGCACGCCCACCAGGGGCGATGCTCTGCCCACCAGGGGGCGATGCTCTGCCCATCCTGGGCATTGCCATGCTGCGACCAGAGCCACTCTAGCGCCTGAGGCAGAGGCCACAGAGCCATCCCCAGCGCCCGGGCCATCTTTGCTCCAATGGAGCCTCGGCTGCGGGAGGGGAAGAGAGAGACAGAGAGGAAAGCGTGGCGGAGTGGTGGAGAAGCAAATGGGTGCTTCTCCTGTGTGCCCTGGCCGGGAATCGAACCCGGGTCCTCCGCACGCTAGACCGACGCTCTACCGCTGAGCCAACCGGCCAGGGCGAGAAGCGTCAGTTCTTCATTGCAGCACCTTAGTTGTTCATTGATTGCTTTCTCATATATGGCTTGACTGGGTGCCTCCAGCTGAGCCAGCGACCCCTTGCTCAAACTGGTGACCTTGGGCTAAGCCAATGACGTTGAGCTAAGCCAGCAACCTTGGGTTTCAAGCTAGTGACCTTTGGACTCAAGCCAGCAACCCCACACTCAAGCTGGAGAGCCCACACTAAAGCCAGATGAACCTGTGCTCAAGCTGGCAACCTCAGGGTTTTGAACCTGGGTCCTCTGTGTTCCAAGCTAACACTCTAGCTACTGCACCACAACCTGGTCAGGCTATTTATTACTTCTTAAATGAACTTTGGTAGTTGTGTCTTTTAAGGTATTTGTTCATTTCACATACTTTGTTGAATTCATTGATGTAAAGTTAGTTATAATATTTTCTTATTATCCTCCTAATATCTGTAAGATGCATGGTGATATCACTTCTCTCATTACTGGTAATGTGTGTTTTTTTATATTTTATTCTTGATCAGTCTGGTGAGAGTTTTATCAATGTCTGATAATACTGGTGAGAGGTTTATCTTCTCAATGAACCAGCTTCTTATTTTATCCATTTTCTCTGTTTTTTATTTCTTTTCAATTTTATTTCTGATCTAATTTTCATTATTTTCTTCCTCTGGTTTTAGATTTCATTTGCTTTTTCTTTACTAGTTTTTAAAGATGGAAGTGGGGGTCTTTGATTTAAGACTATTTTTCCTAATACAGGTGTTTAGTGCTCTAAATTTCCCCTTTAGTAGTACATTACCTGTATCCTACAAGAATTGATATATTGTATTTTTACTGCAAAATAAATTCCCTTTTGATATCTTCTTTGTCTCATAGGTTATTTAGATATGTATTTGGTTTTAAGATATTTGTGAGTTTTATAGATTTCTTTTCAGTTAATGATTTCTCAATGAATTTCACTATAGGAAGAAACCAGATTTTCTATGATTTGAATCTTTTTAAAGTTATCAAAACTTGGTTTATGGTTCAGAATATAGTCTATCTTGAAAAATGGTCCATGGTCACTTAAAAAGAAAGCAAATATGTCCTGTGTTTACTTTAATCTATGAGTAAGTAAACGAAGTATTAATGTTTTGTTTTTTGTTTTTCTTCGCTCCCAGGTGATTTTAGTGTGTAGCCAAATTTGAGGACCAGTGAACTGAACCAGTGGTTCTCAAATTTAGCATGCATCAGAATCAGTTGAGGGGCTTGTTGAAAACACAGCTGCTGACTGACACTCACAGAATTTCTGGTCCATCAGTTCTGGGATTAGGCCCAAGAATTTTCAGTTCTAAAAATTTCCTGGTTGATGCTAATGATACTTTTCAATGACAATATTTTGAAAACAACTGGACAAGATTCTGGATAGTAAAAGTATGGATCAGCAACCAGCACATAAGCTTCACCATGGAGCTTCTTAGAAATGTTGAATCTCTGGCCCCACTCCATATCTTCTAATCAAAATGTGTATTTTAGTGAAATCCTGTAGATACATATACATATTAAATTTATGAGTCACTGGAATAGAGCGTTGATTCTAATTCTGTTTCAGTAAGTTCTAAGTGGGGCCTGAGATTCTGCACTGCTAACAAGCACCCAAATGATGCCAATGCTGTTGCTCTGTGAGCCACACTTTGAGTATTAAGTGATTAGGACCTCTACTAAATAAAATGCAGGGAAGAGAAGAATATAAGAATATTAGTACAAAAATTTCTCTTTACAGGAGTTTAAAATTTTGTAGAATCTTTTTTTTTTTTAATGTGAGAGGAGGGGAGATAGTGAGGCAGATTCCTGCATGCACCCTGAACAGGATCCACCCACTAACCCCATCTAGGGCCGATACTTGAGTACCAAGCTATTTTTAGTGCCTGAGGCTGATGCACTTGGATCAACTGAGCTCTCTTCAGTGCCTGGGGCCACCCTTGCACCAATGGAGCCACTGGCTTCAGGAGGGAAAGAGAGAGAGAAGGAAGAGAAAGAGAGGGAGAGAAGCAGATGGTTGTATCTTCTGTGTGCCCTGACCAGACTCAAACCCAGGAAGTCTATACACCCAATGAATACTCTATCCACTAAGCCACTAGACAGGGCCATAAAAATCTTTAAAATTGCATATAAAATATGACATGGAAATGATTAAGTAATACACACACACACACACCTGGGTAGGGGGTCCGAAATTAATCCCCAAAAGGAAGTGATGTGGTATATGGTAGGTGGGATATTATAAGATTTGAGTTTATGCTGAAAGCAAATCTTGTTTTAGTAAGTGTTATGGTTATGAGTTTTGGATTAAACCCAGAAATATAATAGTTTTGCATTATGATGTCTAAGGTATGGCCAAGTTTAGCTATGGCAGAAAAGAGATACCCTCAGTTGGAATTGAGAAATTTACAGAAATATGAAAATAGGTCATATCAACAATATATTGAATGGTCGAAGACCATTATATAAGCAGATGGACTGGGGAAGCAGATTATGAGCCAAGTTTAAGACCTCCCAGTTGTGGTTTTTAATATTGAGTACAAATTAGAATTACCTGGGCTTAAAAATATTGATTCATATGATCATACTAGAATAAATAAATAGTGAAACAGATGGGTGAAGAAGGGACAGTATTCCTTTATAGATACATTTAATTCATAAGTGAGAAAGAAATAAGAGAAATAGAAAGTTGCCACTGGAACACTGCAGTGAGACTTGTTGCAGGCGAGATCCATCAATAGGTTGCTAAAGTTAGTTTCAATATTTGAGGAAAATGTTTGAGAAGGAAGGGATATTTGTGTATTTTCCTCAAGAAATGTTTTAGTTACAAAGGTGAAACTAATAGCAATGCAGTGGAGAAACCCAGCAGGTACAACCTCAACCAAATAATTAAGATTAACATTATGAAAAATAAGACATATGGACATAATGTATCTACTGACATTATGTACTGAGAAGGCCACACCACTTCGATGATATCCTGGTAAAAATGAAATAACTCGATCTTATAATCAGAAAACAGAATACTTCCAAACTGAAGAGCATTCCACAATCATGTGACTAGTACTCTTCAGAAGTGGTAGGTCATGAAAGACAAAGAAGTAATGGGAACTGTCACAGATGGAGGAGACTAAGGAGGCATGACAACTAAATGCAACACGAAATCCCAGATTGGACCCTAGAACAGAAAAAGAACATTTCTTCACAAACTGGTAAATCTGAAAGACAACTATAGTTTAGTCGAGAGTTTTGTACCATTGTTAATTTCTTAGATTTGATAACTCTACTATGGTTTTGATAACTGTACTTAGTTTTGATAGCTATACTAAGATGTTAAGATTAATGGAAGCTGGGTGAACAGAAACTCTCTGTTCTATTTTTGCAACTTTCCTGTAAATCTAAATTTATTACAAAATCAAAAGCTAAAGGAATGTTGGCAGCTGCCAGAGCCCTGATACCTAAACAAGGGAGAAAAGGTAGCCACAAAGGCTGGGCCCAGCAGTGCACCAGCCTGGAGACGATCAACACACAGCTCCAGGCTGAAAAGTGAAGGCCAGGGAGGAAGAAGAAGAAGAAGAGGTGGAGATGGTGCTTCAGGTGACCCCAAAATAGAGAAGAAATCACTAGATTCAAACGAGACTGAGAACGAAGAAGATGAGTACCAGAAAAAGTGCAAATGTGTAGAAGGATTTACTGACTTTGAGAACTTCAACTGGGTAGAACAGGAAACCAAAAGGTCACACAACTAGACTTGATGCTTCCTGTGGCAGAGGGAGGCACCACGAAGTCCAACCCTGAGGCCCCTGCCATGCTGGAGAGGCCATGTGCTGGAGCTCCGGGCAGCCTGGGCTGAATGCCCTCTGACAGCAAGCAATACCGCCAGCCCTGTGAGGAGGACTCCTTAATGACCAGATCCTGTAGCTGACTCTGGCTCCAGCTCACATCCTGCTGTGACTCCTGAGAGACCTCATTTGAGAAACGCCAAACCAAGCCCGTCCTACATTCCTGATCTATATACATACAGTATTGCCCAAGGTAAAGCAATTGTTTTAAGGTACTAACTTTTATGATAATTTGTGAGTCCACAAGTGTAACTAGAAGAACATTATTATATTCTGGTTTCTCTTCAGATTGTATAAATCTTTCGCTTTTTACTAGAAGAACATCAAAAGCTTATATAAACCTATTTATTTATTTATGGAACAATTTATAGGTTTGAGGTGCTCACCAGTTAGGATCTCATACAATCTGCAACAACTGGTTTCCTGTACTGACTAGTTTTTTACTAATTTGTGTATTCTTGATTATATATGCATTTATCTAAAAACAGTCCCCAATTAATTGTATTGTTAAGTGGGAAGAGTCGCACAGTTTCAATGGCTGCCGAAGGGAAGTGGCTTCCAGGGAGGAAACATGTTTCAATGGACTGGAGACATAGGCCCAAGTTTTTCTGGCTCCAGCACCTGTTGTTTTTTTTTTTTTTTTTTGTATTTTTCTGAAGCTGGAAACCGGGAGAGATAGTCAGACAGACTCCCGCATGTGCCCAACCAGGATCCACCCGGCACGCCCACCAGGGGGCGACGCTCTACCCACCAGGGGGCGATGCTCTGCCCCTCTGGGGCGTCGCTTTGTTGTGACCAGAGCCACTCTAGCGCCTGGGGCAGAGGCCAAGGAGCCATCCCCAGCGCCCAGGCCATCTCTGCTCCAATGGAGCCTCGGCTGCTGGAGGGGAAGAGAGAGACAGAGAGGAAGGAGAGGGGGAGGGGTGGAGAAGCAGATGGGCGCTTCTCCTGTGTGCCCTGGCCAGGAATCGAACCCGGGACTTCTGCACACCAGGCCGACGCTCTACCACTGAGCCAACCGGCCAGGGCTCCAGCACCTGTTTTAACTGAGCTAAAATAGCCTGTATGCAGAGCTTTTGGAATTAGACATTTGGAAAGAAAGTAAACAATACTCCTTTTGAAAACTTAATTTTATGGAGAGAAAAAAATTTGAAAGCTTAATTTAGTGTATAGTTATGAAAGCAATTTGCAAATGATTAGAATTTCTTAGTGGAGAATTTTATATTCAAATGGTAAAACATTTGACACTGCTGACTGCGGCGAGAATATGAGGCCACATTGAGAAAGAAGTTTGGTGAAGGCTGATTTCATGAAGTTGCATCGTGGAAAATGATGTAATCTGAGTAAGCAGGGTGCAAATATGGCACATAAACCTTCTCTTCTCAGGGAGTAGGTTACGCACAGGATATGGTGCTACATACAAAATTGAATGCATTCACTGTTAAATAAAATGTCTCCATAACCAAGTTATGATAGCTACTATACCAGATGGATTTAGAAATTGTACTAATTTTCTGAAATTTAAAAACTCCGCCTTTATTGTTTGTCTCTTTTATCTTAATTAGAAAAATATAAATAAAAAACGAGAACCTGAGAAAGGAGAAGGCAGTAAAAAGGTCAACCATTTATCTGATAAAGAAAAATTAAGATGTGAGATAAAATTATCAATTTAATTTTTAATTAACACATCTTATAAGTGTTCTGAAGAGAATGTAGGTACGTTATATTATTAGATATCCCAGTGTTTTTATATGTGTGTACGTTTTTATTGTGTGAGTATGTCTGTGTGACATTTTAATTGTTGCCTTCCCTTTTGAACAGGGGTTGGGAACCTATGGCTCATGAGCCAGATGTGGCTCTTTTAATAGCTGCATCTGGCTCGAAGACAAATCTTTAATAAAAAAATTAATAACGTTAAAGATATAAAACATTCTCATGTATTACAATCCATTTATTTTCTACTGCTTATGTTCAAGGTTGCAGGTGGCTAGAGCCAATCACAACTGTCCTCTGGGACAACACACCAAATTTTTATTGGACAATGCATAACGTACATGGGTTGTTATATGGCTCTCATGGAATTACATTTTAAAATATGTGGCGTTCATGGCTCTCTCAGCCAAAAAGGTTCCCGACCCCTGCTTTTGAATAAGAATATTTAGTTATATAAGTCATTTATTAAATAGGCTGGTCCTGAGAGGGTATAAATCAAGAAAAACTTTTTTTTCCCTATGACCTTTTAAATTTCTCTTCCCAGGAACCAGAGAGCCCATTGCTTTTATAGTTACTCTTAGATATTAGAACAATCTTTTCTTTTCCTAGCTATAAGAAAGATGTACCGTTGCTCCCTAGGGCCTAACCCAAGCATGACTTCTTCGGTCTCAAGCATTTGAGTTAAAGGAGCACCACTCCTCACCCCACCACATTACTGTTGTGCACTAGTCCAGCTGTCAGCCCTTCTTTTGGCAGATGCTCAATGCTTGCTGGCTGTGTTGATGGGTTCTTTGAGGAGGCCCCTTCTGGGGATACCCCCCTGCAGTTTCACTACATGGGTGAGACTTTCTCTGGTTCACTTCTCTGAGCTTTGCTCCTCTCCTGTTACAGAGGTCTACCCTGGGATATCCTCTACCCACTGGGTGGCTGTCTCCATTGGGATCCTTTCAAGATGATTAGAGCCTAGCTCACCACTTTCACTTCCACTGGATTGGACAGAGAGAAATCTGGAGTGTGGGGTGGAGGACTGACATGGTAAGAGCCCTTATCTTCTACTAGTCTTTGTCAGGTACCGGAAGACCTCTTCATCTGCAGCAATCTCAAAGCAAACAGTATCCCCCCAGTAAAGGCTTTTGGCTGGCTCCCCAACTATGGGGGAAGGAAAAATTTCTTACCCTTCCCTCTTAGTTCCTCTGGTTGACCTAAGAGTTAAATTGATATGAGACACATTCACAGAAGAGAATAACCAAACTTAATTACATATAGGGGTTTCATGAGAATATGGGACCCAAGGCCAAATCAGGCTGTTGAGGTTTATATGCCATTTTGGGTTAAGGAGAACTTGTGTGTTTGGGGGGGAGCATAGTGGTTTGTACTTCGAAGTGGAGGAAACAATCCACGTGGAAAAGGAGAAGCAAATGTTTAGTAGGCAAATGTTTGCTGTCTTTAACAATGAGGCACAAAGAGGACTTGGGATCAGATGGGCCTGTTCAGTTCCTCCCTGTCTATCACACCTAGTTTATATTAAAACATAGTTGTCTATGATGATAACAACCCCCTGGAGCTGGTCCTATATCTCAATTCTCATAAGCAATTAAGAAGGTTAAAGATTCCCTCTGAGTCTTTTTTTTTTAAAAAAATAACCATCTTAAGATAATCAGTGTCACCCCAAAGACATATTTTGGAGTAGAAAACTATTCCCCCTCAATTGCATCTTCAGCTCCTCCAGGCTGATGTTGGCTGATGAACTTGGTAGTTGGATAAATCAGTTTGGCCATGTATTAGTAAGTCTTGTAGAGATGAGGTTAGAATATATTTTTAGAATGGAGAAAATAATAGTCAACTTCGATCCTTAGATTTGAAGCTTTTAGATTGGAAACCAAACTTCTAAAACAACAGAAAAAAACTTTATTCCATATTTGTTGCATTTAAATTTGAAAATATTTAAACAGCAATAGTGAACAATGCAGTTGGGAAGCAATTCTTAGCCTTTATAAAATTCGTGCCTGTAATAATCTATAATTTTATTACTTCCTTTTCTATGACCTTTTCACTATTTGAATTTTGTGAGTCTCTCATTGTAGTTTATAACTATCAGAATATGGCCTTTTCCCTTCTTTGCCTTATATTTCTCTTTTTTTCATTTCCTTCCTTTTTCCCTCTTCTCCCTTCTTCCCTGATTTGTGTCCCATCTCTCCTTTTATCATCCTCTCTTTACCTGATATTTTCTTCCAGTAACAACTAAGGGATTTTTAAAATATATCATAAAGTATAAGTCTTTGAGAAAAGAGAAAGTGAATTGGAGAGGGATATAGCATAGAGCTAAGAACAAACTGAATATAAAAAAACATTTCATAAAAGCCAACTCAGTTGGTACAAAAGGACTGTGAACTTGGTACTAATTGGACCCTAGCAACCAAGAAGAAAGAGAAAGCTGCTTGATCACTTATACAATTTACGGCATCCATGACATAAAAGAAGACTAATTGGACAGGAAAAAACTTAACTACTGCTTCTAATAATGACAGACAGGAATATCTCCTGAGGGTGTAAGATTATGAATAACAAGCCCAACCAAGTACCTCTTAGTAGACACAAGAATGGGTTTTGTGAGGCTGTTTCATAGGGAAACCCTTGATGTGGGCTGATGGCACCTTGCCAACACTTAGTTCAATTAAAACTATTTGATTAGTCCTCGTCACTACTCTGTCTCTTCTTATCTGTTAGGTAGACAAGAATGTGACTCAAAAAGCTCAGGAAAGAAAGTGAAGGCAACTAGTCTAAGCATTGCAATCTGACCATAGACAAACACCTAAATCCCCTTCTACAGGAAATGTAAGCTAAGAGTCATAGTCCGCCCAGAGAGGAAGCAAATACAGTCTATAAAGTTAGTTGAGTTCCAATGGTGGTAGTATGTTCTCATGTCCAGTCTTTAATCAGAGCCAGCATACCAGGCAGTAAACAATGCCCGAGTCTAGTTGGGCCCTCCTGAGGCGTAGAAAGGTCAGGTCCAGTCTAAAGCATACAATTTGCTAATGTTTAGTTTTGAGCCTAGAAATGGCAAGAAATGTAAAGCTACTGATGCACTGCAGTTGAGTCCAAAGAATATACTTCTCATTCAATAACATAGAGAAGACTTTTGGGAAAGTAAAGTATGTTTTCTGTGGCAGCTCTTAGGCAAATGAGAGTTTCTAAAATATTCTAGGTGCTTTGTTTATTTTGTTAGTCTCTTTAAGATGTCTCATGTTCCAGAGCCCTAACATATAAAGGGCAGCATCTTAATCTGACATTTTATTTGTGGTCTCAGTTTTCTTGCCATTCTTAGCCAATTTCTTAGTCTTAGTTAAAAAATAGATTCTGACTCTTGGGCAGATGCTTTCAAATATCTGTGGCAAGAACTGGAGTATTTCTTCCTCTTCCCATCTGTCATGGATTTATATTTTTATAAATTCCAGTGAAAATGAATGACTAGAAATATGCTCATGTGTTTGGATATTGTGGCAATGTCAAAATTTTCAAAACATTTCTAAGTGCTTACTCTCAGTTTCTGCATTTGTCTCTTTTTGGATTGGTAACAGTTTTCAGATGGGCTTGCAGTATGTGGGCTATAATAGCAAGAGCATGGCTCCAAAGATACCTGATGCCGTTCAAAGTCAGATACTAACTAGTATGTGATCAAGCTGAGATGCTGTTTGGCTTAATATCTTCTGACACTTTTAGCTCACTTTCCTGTTCCTTTAGAAGGCATTACACTGACTAGCAGATAAGAAGATTCAGGGCAGCCAGTGGGACCAACACTGGCTATATAATTTGTGGGTCTCATTGCAGAATGAAAACATGGAACTCCTTATTCAAAAATTATTAAAAATTCTAAGACAGAGATGGCAAAACATTAAAGCAAATATGGGGCCCTTCTGAGGCTAGGGTTCTATGTAATTGCACAGGTCACATGCCTATGATGTCACTGGGGTCCTCAAGTAGCTCCCACTGAACTTAGAACATCAGCAAAATGCCATATGTCTACATTAACAGATGCTCTAAAGAAGCAGCCCAGTGAAACTCATTCTGGTGTCTATTTAGGCCCATGTGCGAAGTGCAAAGATGCTGCTGCTGCCGCCGCTGCTGACAGAGTTGTTTCTCTGCATGTGTGCATGACCTAAAAAAATAGACATGAACAACAACAGTCCTTTTCACATTGCATTTAGGTGAAGCCAGGAGTTTGTTAGAGACTATTGTTAATGCAATTGTAGTTTCTTAGCCCTTTAGATGGCATTTACTTAAAATTGGCTTGTGGCCCTCTCTGGCTCTTGAATGCTAGGGCAATGGAAGTAAATAAAAATGATCATTTTGGTGGTGAGTAGCAGAATTATTTTTAGGGAACAAATTGATTTTTCCCCCCTTTTTTAATGAACTAAGTTAAATAGACCAATAGAATAAAAAAAGAGGTTCCAAGTTCTTCTGGGAGATTTGGTCAGGAAAGTGAGGACAGAACAAAAAGGAAGGCCTTTTAGGTACACTGGTATTAACAATTCAATTTTTAGTTGTTTTAACTGATATAAGGTGAATTTGCTCCATCCATCTTCTCAAACCTTAATAAAGTCTGCTACACATGTAAATACTTTGTGTAATAACCTTCTTGCTCTCCTTCATTTTTTGTAAATCACATAAAGAGATGATTTCATTTAGGGTTGGCTCTATGAGGTACATAATAGAAGCAGCACGTGCAGGGCGAGGCAACATTAAGTCCTCAAAACTCAGTGCATAAGAACTTAGGTTCTGGGGCTAAGCTGCCTGGCCTTCAAGGTAAGTGCCGGCCTTAACAGCTCTGTTATCTTGGGAAGTTATTATCGTCCTTGTGCTTTGGTTTCCTGGAACAATATAGTTGACCTTGAACAATGGGGGCAGAGGAGAGGGTTAGGGGCACCAACTTCACACAGTCAAAAGTCTGTGTATAACTTTTGACTCCTGAAAAACTTAATTTCAATCAGCCCTTTCCACCTGAGGATTCAAAGAACCACAGATAGGAAACACTGTTTCAATCTGAAGTTGGGAATCTGCTGTTGGGAATGTGAAGATACAGTTTTCAATCCACAGGTCTTAAATATGCAGATGCGTAACCTGTGGGTAGGAAGCACTGCATTTATTGAAAAAAGCTGCTGTGGAAGTGGATCCTCACAGTTCAAACCCATGTTGCTCAAGGGCTGACTGTAGTAATCGTCCCCTCTAAGACTGTTGTACAATTAATTGTGCATTCATTGGCTGCTTGTACATGCCCTGACCAAGGTTTGAACCAGAGACCAAGGTGTGACAGGATGATGCTTTATCCACTGAGCCACCCTGCCAGGGCCAATCTACTTTTTAAAAATAGACTCTTTTTATAAAATTTTAAGTTCACAGCAAAATTAATCAGAAAGTACAGAGTTCACATACATTTCCTGTTCCCCAAAACACACAGTCCCCCTCACTATCAACATTGTCCACAAGAGTGATAAATTGTTGTAATCACTAAATCTATCTTGTCCTACCATCACCTACGGTCCATAGTTTAATTATGGTTCACTTTTGGCATTGTGCATTCTATAGTTTTTGGCAAATGTGTAATGACATGTATCTAAAATTTAGCTTTTAAAAAATACATCATTTTTAGCTATTATTAAGTAATCAAATTTTTACATTTTTCTTTGCTTTTATGGAATATGGTGTAGTTTTTCTTAGAGGTATATCATACTTATTTTGCTGAAAGAATTCATCAGCTCCCCACCTCTCCTCACTCTCTTGCCCTCCCAACAACACACATACTCACACACTCATTTTTTGAAAGTTAAGTAAGGGACAATAAAAAGATCTTATTGGCTGATTTAAAATTTTTCAAAGTTAAGGCATTCCTGATAAAAGATACTTTGTTTCAGATTTCAATGGTAAATCAACCATGAGATTAACGGGATTAATGTAAAAAGCTTTCTCAAAAAGAAAAAGAGAACCCACTCTTCTTTTTCTCTGAGTGAATGTCTGTGATTTCAATGACGCTGACAGTACCAATGTGAAAAAACCTCCACACAAATGGGTGGTAACAGCTGCACCATGTCACCAGGGAAGACAGGGATTATACGTGCAGTGCACAGCTCTGAAAGGCTTCTTGTCTTCACGTGATTCCCATTATTCTAGATAGTGAGGATGTCCTTTCAACAAAGTTTCATACTTCCATGTATTAATAATATTTGAAAAGCAGTGCTTTATGGTGGGAAAAGCTATAGGTTTTTTTCATTCTGTCAGATCTGGGTTTGAATTTTGGCTTCATAGCTTGGGTAAGTCCTTCATTCTCTCTGGGACCACTGAACTGGTGGAGATAAATAACCAAACTTACCTCCTCAGGTGCCTGTGAAGCTTAGCAATGAGCTAAAAACAACAACAGTGAGTACTGTTATTATTTTTGCCAGAGCACTTTGTTAGAGCAACTATTCTACTTTCCACAAATATAATTATTTATAAATTTGTGTGTTCATGCATTCATTCATTTATTTATTTTTAGTGAGCACTTATACAAGAACCAGAGAGTATCTGTAAGTCTTTTTTGTACTTTCTTCATCATAATGATCTCATGAAGAAAGATATTATTATAAAGTATTATAGATGGTTATAAAAATATAAGTATAGTATGATATTTAATTTTTGTGTTTAAGAGTTAGAGATAGGGATAGAACCATCTGTAAATATTAACTATGATTTTCTAGAGAATTGAGATTCTATGTGTTTTCCATTTTCTTCCTTGTGTTTATTTATATTTTTAAAATATTTCTATAGTGAGTCTAGATTATTTTGAAATAACAAGAACAACAATTTTTATTAAAATGAAAAAACTAGCTAATTCTGATTATCATCATTAACAATAATCATAAATTGGTTCCTTTGCGTATAGGACCTTTTTGTTATACATTGTGTAACAGAGACAAGAATAAGGAACAAAACCTGTGATTAAGATGTCTTAACAAAGTTATAAAGGGAGATGCTTTTCATATATTTTCAATATGGTTACAGAACCTGAATGTTAAGTCATGAATCAGTTATATTATTGTTGTTTTTGTTAGCTGCCACATCTAAGTTGATCAATATCCCACTATCTTTTCAATTTTTTTAAAAGGATAAAGCATAATGTCTAGAAATATAGGAATATCAAAATAATGAGAAATGATAACAAACATCTTGCCTAGGAAAAAAGAAATCTACATTAATAAAAATATCTTAAAAACCTTCCTTATGTTCCAAAGTTAAATATTACATATGTTTGCTCTCTTAGGATAAGGAGTTTTAAAAATTTAGTTTCATTCTAGTTCTTTCCAATTATGGCCTAACTACACCTCCAACTGGCTCTAATTGCCCAGGTTAATGTGAACACTGATAAGCTTGTCCATACTAAGAATATTTACCATGTCATTGATAATGTCATTTACCATATCTGAGTGATTAGGGGAAGAAATCTAAAGAAGACAGAAGATGAAATTATGTCTCAGCTCTTCAGTATGAACCGAATCTCTGACAAATGAGAGGGTATCCTTTTTATAAAATACCTTTGCTCTTTTCTACGACATGTCAAATGTCAATTGCTCTGACAAGAACAGTTTTTAAAGTATAAACTAATTCAGCAGCCAGGCTATTTCAGAATATTAAGGTACATCTAAGGATTGGGAAACCCTGGCAGTGTTGTGGATCTGGAGACAAAATATTATAGTTGTGGTATTTACCTACAGTTGAGATATTTCTAGCTATTTATGATATTGGACACCTGACTTACCTGCTTTTTTGTGCTGCAAAAGCCTCAGAGTTCGTATTTGTGGTTGGAGACTGGAGGAGGCCTGATAACTTATACTTTTTTCTCAGCATGAAATTCAAGTATACTTCAAAGATTTACAACAGCAAAAATAATTATTACTTTTTCAAACTTGATTCAAATCATTATTATAGCTGTCAGGCCTGAAATGATAAAAGTTACTTAAGGTATTATTATTATTTTTTAAAAGAAAAACAAAATGTAATGAATACTATTTACTCCCCAATTCTTTGTCATGGCAAAATAATTTTATGTGATAGATATGATTCTTATCAACTTAAAGTGGTTTCATTATGGATTTGACTAGTAAATTTTCAAAAGAGGAAAATGTATTCTCTTTAATGCATATATGCTTATGGTTGATAAATGCAGTTTTATGTAAAATGACCAAAAGGTGATCAGTTAAGCCCTGCACGGTGGTCAAATGTGGTCAGTGCGGTGGACTTCCACACCCTTGGGCTCAGGGATGCGGCTGGTAAAGGAGCTGGGATGGTTCTAACACTGGGTGCTGAAAAAGCTGGAGGCCCACCTATCACAATGCCACTCATTCCACAAATATCTTTTGGGCTCTCTGGGCCAGGCACCACACTTTTTTGGGGTGTATAGAACCACTGAGGCACAATTCTATCCTTAAGAAACTTCCAGCACAGTGGGGACAGTCAGCTGATATCAGCACCCTGGTAAATGGTACTGTGGGAGCCTTGATTACAGGGGCCTATGGTTTCTAGGGTGGCAAGGGAAGGTGTGTTTTGTTGTTTGTTTTTTGTTTTGTTTTGTTTTTTAGAGAAAGAGAATGGATACAGAAGCTTAGAAAGGTCATAAAACAAAAATGTGAGAGAGCTGGGATTTGAAGCCCATGTCCTTTCCCCATACTAGGTAAACTTGAGAGTGGGAAGGTAGAGACATTAGATGGAAGCAATGGGACAGAAATACATTAAAGATTTTAAGATATAAAAAGGGGTTGACTGTACTAAAATTAACTCAAAATGGATCAAAGAACTAAACATAAGACCTGAAACAATAAAGTACATAAAAGAAGACATAGGTATTAAACTCATGGACCTGGGTTTTAAAGAGCATTTTATGAATTTGACTCCAAAGGCAAGAGAAGTGAAGGCAAAAATTAATGAATGGGACTACATCAGACTAAGAAGTTTTTGCTCAGCAAGAGAAACTGATATCAAAATAAACAGACAGCCAAATAAATGGGAAATGATATTTTCAAACAACAGCTCAGATAAGGGCCTAATATCCAAAATATACAAAGAACTCATAAAACTCAACAACAAACAAATAAACAATCCAATAAAAAATGGGAAGAGGACATGAACAGACACTTCTCCCAGGAAGAAATACAAATGGCCAACAGATATATGAAAAGGTGCTCATCTTCTTTAGTATTAGAGAAATGCAAATCAAAACTGCAATGAGATACCACCTCACACCTGTTAGATTAGCTATTATTAACAAGACAGGTAATAGCAAATGTTGGAGAGGCTGTGGAGAAAAAGGAACCCTCATCCACTGTTGGTGGGAATGTAAAGTAGTACAACCATTATGGAAGAAAGTATGGTGGTTCCTCAAAAAACTGAAAATAGAACTACCTTATGATCCAGCAATCCCTCTAGTGGGTATATACCCCCAAAACTCAGAAACATTGACACATAAAGACACATGCAGCCCCATGTTCATTGCAGCATTGTTCACAGTGGCCAAGACATGGAAATAACCAAAAGGCCCATCAATAGATGACTGGATAAAGAAGATGTGGCACATATACACTATGGAATACTACTCAGCCATAAGAAATGATGACATTGGATCATTTACAGCAAAATGGTGGGATCTTGATAACATTATACGAAGTGAAATAAGTAAATCAGAAAAAACCAGGGACTGCATTATTCCATATGTAGGTGGGACATAAAAGTGAGACTAAGAGACATTGATAAGAGTGTGGTGGTTACGGGGGGAGGGGGAAGAGGGGGAGAGAAAGGGGGAGGGGGAGGGGCACAAAGAAAACTAGATAGAAGGTGACAGAGGACAATCTGACTTTGGGTGATGGGTATGCAACATAATTGAACGACAAAATAACCTGGACATGTCATCTTTGAATATATGTATCCTGATTTATTGATGTCACCCCATTAAAAAATAAAATTATTAAAAAAAGGGGGTTGACTCATTAAATGTTGACTGTGACGTAAGGTAGCTGTTGGGCAGATAAAATCTATTATGCTCACTTTGTTAAAGTGGCGCTGCCCACGTGGATGCCCATTGCCCAGGTGATATTGATGTGTGTTGGGGGTGGACTATGGGCAGGCAGGATCCTTATAGCCTGGGGCTTGGTTTTATGATTAAGCCTTTTCCACCCTTTTTGATGTGGGGTGGTACAGTCTCATGAGGAATTCCATTATGCCTCAGATAACTGACTTTGTATTAGAGACTTCCCTATTTTGTATATTGGAGTAAAGGTTTTGATTTCTGCATTATAAAGTGGGGCAGACCAGAAGCTTGCTCGCTCTTGGTTCCTGAGATTAGCATTAGAGAGAAGAGCAGAAAAAGGCCACAGGGAGGAAGCCAGAAGAATCAGCCAAGATGGTGGAGTGCTGAGTGAGAGGCCAATTTGTGCAGAGTTTGTGCAAGGAGAAGGAAGGAGATGGGGAACAGAGGTGAATAAGTCTGGTGAGCTAGAAACCTTTGATTCTAGGAAACTCGGATAAGTCAGTAGCTTTGTGAACACTGCATGAGTGGGTTTTGGAGCCCAGTGTGTGTTTTTACTTACCCATCGGGTGCAAGCTAGGATTAAAGATGATGGCCTATCAGTTTTTGGCTCCGTTGTTTCTTTCCGACTGTCCGAATCCAATGCGAACCAGCATGGGCCGGGCTGCTGTGATGGTGGCTGTGGATACTGACCATACGGTAGCAAGTTTGAGTGACTCTTGGATAGAACTCTGGCTTGGGCAACGAGTGAGATAGTGACAGCATCCCACAGGACAAGAATGTGAACAAGCAAACTGGCTTTGGAAGTCTTCAGCATACACGTGCTGGTTGAAGCTGTGTGTGAGAATGACATGTAGCAGGGAGAATGTGTAGGAAAACAAAGGTGGTTGGAGGCCAGGATCCTGAGAAACACAGGTGTGGCATGAGGAAAGGCAGACACAAATGAATGTGTGAAGAAATGGTCTGCAAAGGAGATGAGAACTAACAGTATATAGTGGTAAAGAAGTAAGGGACATTTGTTTCAAGAATGGTGATGGTTGGTAACAAAGGCTAACAGTTGCACATTGTATGATAAGCACTGTTCTAGACACTACACAGTTAGCTTCTTTGATCTTCACACCAACTTCATGATGTGTGTCTTAGTATTATCTCCATTTTATAGCTGGAACTTGATGAAGGTCATACAGTGAGAAGATAGTAACGCTGGAATTTGAATCCAGGTAGCCTGGCTCTGGATTCTAAGCATCACATTGCATTATCAAGACTTTGGCCTGTAAAGGTTTCAAAGAGTCTACAAAATGTGAAGGTATCTTTATTCAACCTTTTATTTTTTATACTTACTTTCCCTTTTAAGGTTAACCTTGAAATTCTTTTTTTCTTTTTAACGAGAGAGATAGAGAGAGGGGACGGGGACTGATAGGGACAGACAGACAGGAAGGAAGAGAGATGAGAAGCATAAATTCTTTGCAGCACCTTAGTTGTTCATTGACTGCTTTCTCCTATGTGCTTTGACAGGGGGGCTACAGTAGGGCAAGTGACGCCTTGCTCAAGCCAGCGACCTTGGGCTTCAAGCCAGTGACCTTTGGGCTCAAGTCAGCAACCCTGGGGTCATGTCTATGATCCCATACTCAAGTTGGTGAGCCCACGCTCAAGCAAGCAACCTCGGGTTTCAAACCTGGGTTCTCTATGTCCCAGGTCAATGTTCTATCCACTGCGCCACTGCCTGGTCAGGCTTGACATTTTTTTAGGCTCAATTTCTCCTATGTAAACTCCAGGGGAGTTTGTTAGAGTGTTCATTGCCTTGGGGACTGTTCTAGTCTGAGTTTTCTCCTGGTGAAAGCTCAAACAGGAGTGCTTAGCATGGTATCTGGTCCATAAGAAAATGCTGATTGGAAGGAAAAATGAAGGTGCACCTAGACACCTACTTGTGGTGTTTTCAACACATTCCTTTAGTATCCATACCATTCTATACCGTACTGTACCATACCATACCATACCATACCATACCATACCATACCATACCATACCATACCGTGGGAGCCAGTTTCCAAGATGACTGAAATGATACTTGTCTTCTGGTGTGCATGCCTTTCCACAGTTCCTTACATTCTAGTGTAAAGTTGGGCTCAACATGTTGAGTAGATTATTAGGGTAGAAGTGAGGTTTGTGACTTGGAGATCGGCATCACTCCCTGTAAGGGAAGACTTAGTGTGAGCTTGCCCATGTAGAGATACACGGCGGAGAACGGAAGCCTCCTGCCCACAGCTGTGCGAGGGAACTTGGAAATTGATTCTGCAGCCTCAGTCAGGTTTTCCAGAATTGCAGCCCCAAACAAAACTTGTTTTAGGTAGATCAGCTCTCTAGTTTTTTAGAAACTTTCCCGGTTTTAGCACTGAAATCCTATATCCTGGAAAATTCTTTTGTCGTGGGCAAACTGGGACAGTTGGTCAGCCCAGCTTGATTATGAACCCAGGAGACCCCCTGAGTCAGAACCACTCAGCTAAGTCTCTATCAAATCTCTGATTTTCCAGAAGCTGGGTGAGATATGAAATGGTTTAGTGTGTGTATGGTAATTTTGGGAAAATTTGTAACCAGCAATGGGTAAGTAATGCACATGTCATATTATACTGCGCTAAGAAACCAGATTTGTGTCTCTACCAAAAGAGATTTGAGAAAGGAAAAAAAAATATGCCCTGGCCACTTAGCTCAGTGGTAGAACATTGGCCAGTGTTTAAATGTCCTGGGTTTGATCCCAGGTCAGAATACACATGAGAAATGACCATCTGCTTCTCTTCCTCTCCCTCTCCCTTCCCCTCTCATAGCCAGTAGCTTGATTGGTTCAAGTATCAGCCTTAGGCGCTGAGGATAGCTCTGTTGGTTTGAGCTTTGGCCCCAGAGGGGGGTTGTTGGGCGGATCCCAGTTCAGGCACGTGTGTGGGAATCTTTCTCTTTATCTCCCCTTCTCTCACTTACAAAAAAGAAAAAGAAAGAAAAAGGAATATTACAATGGATTGGGCTATAATTCTCTAAGCTTATGTTTAGGAGATTTTTCCAGATCCTACTTTCTTATATGGCAGAGAATGTTTTATTTTTTTCTGGCATCTTAATTTATATATCAACTGCTATGGAGAAGTATTATCAGAATGCCTTCTCACTGGTCTAGTAGAAGGGCCCTACATGAAAATTGATGAATTACTGCCTGGGAACATTTCGAAACACCGACAAAAGTGCTTACATCAAATAAAGCACAAAGTGCTGATGTTTTTTCTTTTATCTTCTACTACTGTTTTACTATAGTCCATGAAGAACAGCCTGAAGTAATGGTTTCATGTTAGAATTAGCTGTAAGTATCAATAGAATGTTATATTTGTAATATTTACAGGGTGTGTTTATAGTTTAGAAATAAAAATCACTATTTTTGCATAATACATAGATACATTTAGGATTCCATAATGTAGTAATAAATTTGACTTTTCAATATCATCCCTTTTTATTTTCTTTTTGCTAGGCCTCAAACATTTGGAGATTATACATTACTTTATGTGGGGTTTCGGCTCCAGTCCATAAAATAACTTGGTGATACTAAATTTTAAAGATATTGTCTAAATATTCTGAAGCTATAACTTTGATATTAGCAGTACATGTGCATTGTGTTTCTGCTAAATATTAGTCAAACCATGTAACTGACTTTTCAAGCCCAGACAAAATACATTTGCATTTAATCTCAAATAATATGTGCATGCATTTTTGTTATTTTATTTTACCAGAGGGACAAAACTAAACTCTCTATATAATTGTCTACTTGTATGAACTTTATTCCACTATGAAACCTGAGCCTTTAGGAGCAGTTATTTAAGAAGCTGTTATGGTGTTCTTGATGGCTGAGCTGGGAATGAGAAATGGAGAACAAGTCTGAGCCCTTCTGGCATTTGTGGGGATAGATGAACCTGGGAAGTTTGGGGGTTGGGTCTTAGGATGGTATTTTCAGTGAAGGACAGCCACTGGGGAAGAGTGGAATATCAATCACCAAATGCTAATATTGCAAATCAGTAAATAAACCAACATAGTTAGAACCATCTAATGAGTCAGAGCTTATCTAGAATTAAATACTTAAGGCAAACTGTTTAATTCTCTATTTTTTAAAGCTTAAATAAAAATTAGTGATGTTTAACATGAGATTTGACAAAAGGAGCATTATGCAGATAAAGAATTAAATACTTTCTTTTATGTAAATCTGGAAAACTTTCTGATAAAAACAACTATTCTTCCCCTTCTTGTATTTCTTTGTTCCCCATCATCTCGCAAGCAGAGGACATCAGAGCTGGTCCTCCACAGGTCCTGCTGCATTTTTTCTCCACTTTTTTGAGTTATAAACTTATTCTCTCAATTTCTTCTCTTCTATCATTTTAACACACTGGGTACTAATTGTATAATTTATTTTGTTTTTGTCTCTTGAAGCCTCTTGGGTTTTAAATTTTTTTCAGTTTTCTTCAAATAGTTTTTCCATTGTCCATGCTTCTTTGCTCTTGTCTTAAAAAGTATTCACATCCTATTCCCTGAAACTTCCAGTTTCCACACACTTAATCTTAATCACTCCCCGTGAAACCTGCCCATTGTAGCCTTCCTGCCTCTGACCTGTAACACCCAGATGCTTCCTGTGAGACAAAGCCCAGGCTCTGACTTGTGAGTTACAGGAAGCACTGTTCTTTTTTTCTAGAGTTTAAAATGCTAAACTAGTGTAAAAATGCACTATGTTATCTCTTGATTATTGGAAGGGTAGATAACATGCCTTTGCATTTTCCCTCTTTGGTGACCAGTTTTCTAACCAAGTTTCACATCAGTTATCAGCCCTGAACCAGGACCTGGGTAGAAACCTGAAACACAGGTGAAACTACTTGTTGGCATCTCTGATAAAAAATATGAAATGGAAGAACATGGAAACTGTAGACAACCACTGTGTCCTTTATTGGAGGAAATATCACATTTTCCACAATGGGAGCTATTTTAAAATTATTACTTTTGAAATGTAATTTGATGGTCATATTTAGATGATATGTGTTTGATATTCTGCAAGTCTATAACATTTCAAACAAAGCTATGGAGCTTAACTTTGAAAAGGAAATGCTGATAAACTCATTTGTCATACTCCCCTGCTCAGTCTCCTCCACAGTGGAAAGAGATGACATCACATTGGTGCTGATACAATGCTAAAAGCCCAGTCAGCAGGAAGCCAGCCTGTTATTCCACACTCATTCACTCAACAAATATTCATGAGAACCGATTCTCCTCAGACACCAGGCTGAAGACTGAGGATGAACATACAGGAGAGAGATACACATGATGAGGAGTGGGGTGGGGTGCAGGTGCTTCTGGGAAAAAAAGCTTTAGGAGCTTTTGTATGTTTAGCTCATTCTCAAAGGATGAGTAGAAGCCAGACATGTACGGGCTGTTGGCAGAGGTGAGGGGAAGATGAGATGAGATAGGAATGGAGACAGCCCGAGCACAGTATGAAGGCTAGAAAATGAATGCTGCATGGAAATTTTTGGCATTTCAAGATTTCTGAAATATGAACTGTGAAACTGAGTGGTGAAAAATTAAAGGTGTGAGATTGAGTGGCAAAAAGTGAGGGCATAAAGGTGGACAAGGCACCACGTTCCAGTAAAGGAGCTCAGACTTCACGCTGAGGAGAGAGGGAGCCATTAAAGAGATAGACATTGTAGATATAACTCTAAGGCTGCTGAAAGATGAAAAGAATGTAAATAAGATGATTGAGGAGGTTGCCACACTGTGTATGGGGAGACAAGAACCTTAGTTATAATAGTAGCAGTTGAAATAAAAACGATAGTAGAGTTTGTAGAAGTACTCAGAGGTTAAATCATCGGGATCTTATTATTCTATGGATTACATAGGAGGATTGAGGGAAGAGGCAGAGTCAAAACTGACAACCAGGTTTCTAGTTTAAATATTTGTTTGAATGGTAGTACCATAAACTAGAGAATATAAAAATAGGAGCAAATTTAAGGGAGAAATAAATAATTTCTATTCTGGACATGTTGAATTTGCAGCTTTGTTGTTTATTCTGATGGAGTTCTCCAGTTTACAGTTCTGCATATGAATCTTAATCTCCAGTGAGGATCTGAATCAAGGATTGGGGCTCAGAAGTTTTTAGTAAACATAATTCTTGAACCATAGGTGTAGATGAAACCACAGAGGTCCAGAACACAGATGGATGATAGTAAGACAAAGCTCTGTGTCTGTGCAATATTGACTGCTTGCCCAGAGAAAACAGACAAGAGAAAGACTAAGAAGTATAAGGAAAGTCAGGAAGACATGGTGGCATAGAGACCATGGGAGCAGAGTTTTAAGAATTCGGAGGTGATCAGCAGCATTAAAATCAAGTTGCCTTCCACAGGTAAAGACTGAAAGTCTCCTTCAGTTGTGGAGAACTTAGAACCTTCTTATGGCTTCTGACCTTAGGAGACACAATAAGAGCAATTCAGTCAAGTAATAAAGCAGATGTCAGATTTCAATGAGTATTCAAGCAAATGGGAGTTCACACTGTGCTTCTGAGTAATTCAGAAAAGAGGATAAAGACATTTGAATGGAAGGCCAGAAGAGACAGAACGGGATCTGATCGAAGGAGGTTTTTTTAATGATAATGGGAGAATCTTGTACATGTTGAAAGACTGAGGGAAGGGAAGGTATAAAGAAAGAAGCCAGAAACTAACCCAAGCCTTCAGGGTCTCTATGTACTGCCCTAACCTACAAAGCCTCACTGAGGCCAGAATTCAGAAACCTGACCTTGACAGAGCAGAATCTAGTTGACCCAGTTTTGCCAGCCATAGACACTCACTAATGAAATATGTTGTCTTTCTGGTTAGCACATTGCTTGGGGGTGAGTGGAGTAATTAGATGGATTAGTTGAACAAGAATGATCTCTAACTCCTTCAGATCTATAACCAACTGTGGGGGATTAGGAAGCAAAAATTGGATGGAAATTTATAAAAGTGAATAGGCAAAAGTATTAGTAAGAAATGAAAGCAATGTTTATCACGAATAAATTAATTAGCAAATTGAGTATGTTGTTTTTGAATTAAGTAAACTAATCTTGCCACTTACTAACATGGATAATTTAGGGCTATTTATGTATTTATGTATTTTCAGAATAAATGTTCACCCTTAGGACTCCCTCTAAGCAATACTTTCTCTTTTCTAAGTATGAGAAAGAGAGCTTATCTTAAAAAATATTTCTGGACACATGTAAGTGTCAAGCCCAAGCAACTGAAATGCAAAGAACATTGGTTAGTTTTACCCAGGTGTGGATAGAGCTTTAGCAAGACTTGGAAAAAATGAAGCCATTTTCTTATTTGTGAGCAAGACTCGTGTTTGGTGTATATTATGTTGTCTAAGCAGAGCTCTAGGCTTTTAAGGATATTCTTCCTGTGCTATTCTTATATGGGAATTCTATACTTTCCTTTCCTGAAAATTGGTAAGTAAAATCATATTTAAATGCAGTAAAAAAGTTATTTAAAGAAATCTTCTAGCAAATCTTTTAAAAAAAAAATCCAAGGGGCATTTTTAAATGAATCCATTATGGGTGTAGGCATTTTTGTGAATCAGGCTTTCTCAGATGGGAGTAGACAAAGGCCTACCGGAAATCAGGACTTGAATCAGAGACACTTCCAAATTTACTTCAGTGGGTCAAGCTCTCTGCTTAGCTGTGATAGGTCCTGAAGGTCAGGGCTGAGGTCCTCACGCAAGTGTAATTCACTGAGCTGTTGGAGGGTAAAGAACGTGACGCCCCAGAATGTTTGTAAGATGAACTGAAGTGGGGCAAATAGAGACTGGAGCACAGATAAGCCTCGGCCTGGATGAGAGCAATAAACAACTGCAGTGCACAGAACAGTTTGAACAATCACTGGAAGACGGGCTCCTGGGCCAAAGGTTCAAGGTCATCCTTCAACATAGGAGCTGGATAGTAACTAGGGACAGGTTCTGCAAACATCAGGTACACCTAAAAAGAGAATTGACATGGTTCTTTGATTTATACAATCTCTAAATGTCACTTTTAATATGTATCTTAGTGAAGTTATTTATCATATTCTTTAACAATGTTATTGCTAAATTTTATGAGCACAACTATATTTCATTTATCTGTGGTATCACCTCTGTCCCAACTCCTTTCTTTTCTCAGTTTTTCTAGTTGCCCTTCCCTTTCTCTGCTTTTGTCATTAGCATTAGCATCACTTCTGTCAGACTTCATCTTGACACACCTTCTGTCAGCACATGCTCTTGGATATGATTTATCTTGCTTTTCCCCCTTGACATGAAATATAAAACACTTGGAGAAAAATAGCACACATCTTATTCATACATGTACGTGCAGACTTGTAGTGATACCTTACTCTAGGCCCTCGTTTTGGTTTTTCTGTTTTTTAAAAATTGCAAAAACAATTTTCCATGCCTTAAAATTAGGACTTAATAAAGGACTTTCACCTTCACTAGCCTATTCACCTTTCACAGCTATCCCAAGAGAAAGCATTATGAATTTTCTTTTTCAGAGGAGGAAACAGACGTTCTAGAAGGTTATGCAACTCTGAGTGGTAGACTATGAACCCATATGTCAAATGAATGTCCACTTAGGGAATCACCGAGGCTATTATCTCAAGTAGGTTTAACAAATTCCAAAGTTAGTGAGGGCAGAAGGAGAGGGGGAAAGCAAGTGACTTTAGGATGAAGAACAAAAGCAGCAGCCCAGCAGCTGCAGCTACATCTTAGGCTACCCACCAGCTCCCTGGGCAAATGCTTGCTGATGCCACGGTGTTTTAGAACCCAACCCCAAACCATGTCCCAGTTTTTATCAGGAGCTCTTTTGAAAGAGTCCAAGATTGCAAAGAGGAGAGTGAGTATCCTGTGTCCATTTAGACTTGTGCAGGACAAAGATAGTTGGGCCTGTCTTGTGGCATTTGGACCCCTGATTTAATTAATTATGAGGCTGCATATGTGCATATACAAACACACAAATACAAACACATGCAAATAGGTATGTAAACCAAGTTAATGAAAATAAAAATTAGTTATGATGTTGGTTAGTTTTAGTTAAAGTTATCTAATAATACATGTACCCAATCCTCTTCTTCCAAATAACTTATTTTAAAAATTAATCCGGGAAAAATATTGGTCAAATTATTAATTAATTAACCTTCAAGGCAAAACAGCATAATAAAAGGAACCTAGGATGAGTGAATTTTCCTGGCATGTATAGATTTCCAACAAAGAATGGGTAGAATCTGTTTAATTATGAAACAAATTCTCAAAAACTTATCTCATTAAATGTTGTCACTATGTAACTGTTGATCTGGTCCTTAGTTGAGACGGCGATGATGTACTGTTAGCACAGAAGTCAAGAGCACACGCATGCTCATTAGTCAACTCTTGCATATTTGAGGTGTGTTGAGGGTGGATTGGAGGGTGGCAGGGGTTCCAGTGACTACATCGCCAAGTGTAAGCGAGAAGCCTCTTTAGCTCCAATTCTAGTGCTGATCTGGAACACAGTTTCAGTTCAGGCAAAACAGTGAGCTTTATGTCTAGACACCTCTGGGAAACATTATCATGGCTGTTCTTTCCTCATCCTCTATGGCCAACCTTGGAGTTCCAGGCAGGGTGGCAATACTTCTATCTCTTTAACGTAACAAAGGCTCAATAAGAGTGCCAATGAATGTGTGAAATCACAAAGTACCCTTTGAGGGTGAGGGATTCGGAAAACTCGCAAGTAGGTAATAAAAACATCAAGACAAAATTAATAACTTCTCCTTGAAGCATGCACAATTGTAGCAGTCTATGTAACGAAATTCTATTTGGATGAAAGATTCCAGGCTTTTAAAGTATTTTTTTCCTCTGACTTCTGAAACGGAAAATATAGTTTGATCTTCTAGGGTTTAGAAGCCTATAAGTATATAAGAATTATTGTTGTTTAACTTGAACAAAAGAACTATGTTATGTTTTCCATAGGATTGATTAGATTCCTATGGACTATATATGAATTCCATTTTCAGGAATTCATAGGAAAGAAAATGAAACACCACTACACACCCTTCTGTATGTGAAGCAACTGCATGTGTTACAGGGGGGATATAAAATGGCATACCACTTTGAAAAGTTGATAGTTTCAAATAAAAAGATAACCCTCCAACTAATCCATTCCACTTTTAGGTATGTATTCATAAAGAGACTTATAAGCATATCCACAGTGGTTTTGTTCATAATAACCCCTATATGGAGACAACAGAAATGCCCATCAACAGACTACTAGGTAACCAACTGTGGCATATATACTACTCAGCAATAAAAATTAATAAACTACAAATAAATTCAGAGATTATTTGAGCAAAAGAATCTTTTTTTAATTGATTTTAATTTATTTTGTTTACATAGATTCTAGAGTCACCCCAAATGCATCCCCCTCCTCCAATTCCCTTCAACATCTTTCTTGCCCCCTTCCCCATAGCACCCTCCCTGCTTCCCTTTAGGTTTATCCCATCCTATCATCCCCTTTTCCTCTGTCCTCTTTTCCTCTGGTCCCATTGATCCTTCCTCTGTCTCAATTCCGTTCCTCAGTTCACATCATTCATTAGATTCCTCAAATGGGTAAGGTCATATGATATTTTTCTTTCTCTGTCTGGCTTATTTCACTCAACATGATAGTTTCCAGGTCCATCCATGTTGTTGCAAAAGGTAAGAATTCCTTCTTTTTCATGGCCCCATAGTATTCCATTGTGTAGATGTACCATTGCTTTTTAATCCACTCGTCCACTGATGGACACTTGGGCTGTTTACAGATCTTGGCATTGTAAACAATGCTGCCATAAACATGGGGGTACATTTCTTCTTTTGAATCAGTGAGGTGGTGTTTTGGGGATATATTCCTAAAAAGTGGGATAGCTGAGTCAAAAAGCAGTTTCATTTTAATTTTTCAAGGAATCTTAATACTGTTTTCCACAGTGGCTGCACCAGTCTGCATTCCCACCAGCAGTGCAGGAGGGTTCCCTTTTCTCCACATCCTTGCCAGAAAATCAACAAAATTCTGTGTTGTTTTGTTGATGAGCACCATTCTGACAGGTGTGAGGTGAAATCTCATTGTGGTTTTAATTTGCATTTCTCTAAAGATTAGTGATATTAAACATTTTTTATCTGCCTATTAGCCATCTGTGTATCCTCTTTGTAGAAATGTCTATTCATTTCTTTTGCCCATTTTTTTGATTGTTTATCTTCCTGGTGTTGAGTTTTACAAGTTCTTTATAAATTTTGGTTATTAATGAGCAAAAGCATCTTGACACAAAAAGTAAATGTATGATTCTATTTACATAAGATTCACAAATAGTTCAAACTCACCCATGGTGACAGAATTCAAAATAGTACTTACCTAAGGAGGTGGAGTGTTATTCAATGTGAAGGGACTGAGGGGATTTTTTGGAGTGGTAAAAATATCTCTGTCCTGAACAACCTTTACTGAAGTGTAATGTAGGTAAACTTTCATCTAGCTGTACGAGTAAGGTTTTTTATTTTACTGTATGTAAATTATACTTCAATGGAGTACTGCAAGTATAATTAAAGAAAATAACCTCAGCCCTGGCCGGTTGGCTCAGTGGTAGAGCATCGGCCTGGCGTGCAGAAGTCCTGGGTTTGATTCCCGGCCAGGGCACACAGGAGAAACGCCCATCTGCTTCTCCACCCCTCCCCCTCTCCTTCTTCTCTGTCTCTCTCTTCCCCTCCCGCAGCCGAGGCTCCACTGGAGCAAAGATGGCCCGGGCGCTGGGGATGGCTCCTTGGCCTCTGCCCCAGGCGCTAGAGTGGCTCTGGTTGCAAAAGAGCGACGCCCTGGAGGGGTAGAGCGTCGCCCCCTGGTGGGCAGAGCATCGCCCCCTGGTGGGCATGCTGGGTGGATCCCGGTCGGGCGCATGCGGGAGTCTGTCTGACTGTCTCTCCCCGTTTCTGGCTTCAGAAAAATACAGAAAAAAAAATAACCTCATAAGATATTGTAAAGAAATAAGAGCTCCCCAGGGAAATTTGTGCAGGCTCCTCAGTGAGGACAGCGTAAAGAAGTAGAAACAGTGAGGAGCTTGTTTAATCTACATGATGGCTTTTCTATTTTGGTTGAGGAAGCGGGGGCCTGTACATCATCACTAGGAGAGGTGGGAAGACAGAAACAAATGCAGTTGATGGTGGAATATTAATCCATATCTCTATCTTAGAGAGAATGTGAACACAACTCTCTTTCAGTACCTTGAGGGCCATGTAATTTCAATACATGGGGAGACATTACCCTTAGAAAGACACTGACCTCTACAATTAGTAGAAATAATAGTGGACACAGGAGATGCTCATAGGCATGGTGGTTAACTAATATGAGCTTAGGAAAAGTTCTACTATGGCAGTGGATTAGGCTTTTTCCAGAATGGGTATGAGAGCCTTGCTGGAAATTCTTCCCTAATACATCTTTGGGGCCAGGATGTTAGTTTAAAGGAAGCTAAAATTCTATATTAAAAAGTGAGAGATGAATCAGAGACATTGTGTATAAGAATTACTGTGACTTTTATTTGTGTGGGTGTGACAGAGACAGAGAGAAGGACAGACAGACAGGAAGGGTGAGAGATGAGAAGCATCAATTCTTTGTTGTGGCACCTTAGTTGTTCATCGACTGCTTTCTCATATGTGCCTTGACCGGGTGGCTACAGCAGACCAAGTAACCCCTTGCTCAAGCCCTTGCTCAAGCCCTTGCTCAAGCCCTTGCTCAACCCCCCTTGGGTTCAAGCTGGAGATCTGTGCTCAAACCAGATGAGCCCACACTCAAGCTGGGCGACCTTGGGGTTTTGAACTTGGGTCCTCTGCATCCCAGTCTGACACTCTATACACTGTGCCACTGCCTGGCAAGGCCAAATCACTCTGACTTTAGCTGAAATTAATTTCAGGATCTTTGGATAACAGAAGGAGATGGTATGTGTGTATTAATGTGTATACTCTTGGGCCCCAAGGTCAAAGCTTAATGAGTTTAACTAGGTTTGGTCATCAGTTTTATTGTTATAAACTGTAAGCAGTTAGAAACTAACTTTCTGGTTCCTGACTTTTAAAATAGTACAAGTGGGTTTGCCAGGAATTTTGTAAAATCCTATAACGAGTCCAGCAGTGGCTGCCAAGAGATTGAATTTCCATGGCAGCAAATGGCTATGCTCAGTAGAAGTCAATCCTCAACTAGAGGAAGCCATTTCTTTTGGAAAGGCTTTCTGATAGTCCCTGAGCTACCTAGAATGCTAGGACTAAGAGGTTCCCACCCACAGAGTAGTCTAATAGTTCCTTGCCAAGAGAAAAACAGAAACCTTAAAAAAAGTCTTTTTCCTCCTTCACAGGAATGGTTTGCAAATACGAGGTGACATGCACCCATGAGCTCAATTAATATTCCTAAAGAAAAGCACAGGGAATTGGCCCGACTGTAGGTTTTCTGCCTGAACACTCAGGTAATAAAGCTAATCCAACACATGAAATCTTAGCTAGGTGTCAGTCTGTAGGCATGAGTGGCAATTTTCTAAGGTGTTAGATTAAATCTTTAAAATAGCTTATAGTACAATAAAAGATACAGAAATGGCAAGGAAGCAAAATGCTATGTATTTCAGTTTCACATTTGGAAAACATCACTGATCCACAAAAGTTATTGTTATATTATACATGTTTTTTCAGTATTAAAATAAATTTCATCAAAATAATTGAACACATTGGCCCTGACCGGTTGGCTCACTAGTAGTATGTCGGCCCAGCATGTGGATGTCTCAGGTTCAATTCCCTGGTCAAGGCACACAGAAAAGGTGGCCATCTGTTTCTCCACCCCTCCCCCTCTTGCTTCTCTCTTTCTCTCTTCTCTTCCCTTCCTGCAGCCATGGCTCTATTGGAGTGAGTCAGTCCTGAGCCCCATGGCCTCCTCCTCAGGCACTGAAAAAATGGCTTCATTGCAATGAAGCAAGAGCCCAGATGGGCAGAGCATCACCCCCTAGTGGGGTTGCTGGGTGGATCCTGGTTGGGGTCATGCAGGAGGAGTCTGTCTCTGCCTCCCTTCCACTCACTAAAAATAAAATAATAATAATAATAATTGAACACTTAGGAAAAAATCATGGAATGTAGTGAAAAGAGCATGAACTTGGAGCTGAACAGACCTAGGATTGAATTTGTCCACACTGGTTACTAATGGCTCTCAATCAGCAAAAGTTAGGTTATGATGTACAGCTGCCAGATCTCAGTAGTTTATGATAGTAAAAGCTTATTGCTTATTTGCATTACATTTTTTTTTTTTTTGGTTGGCCATGCCTCTGCTCCATGTTTTCTTTATTTTGGAACCCAAATGAAGAAATAGCCCCTATCTTGTTGTTGTTGTTGAGGACATTGTTGGCCTCATGGGAGAGGGAAATAAGAGGCCTGTGGTGGACAATGTGTTATTTCTGCCCATTGGTCTAAACACGGCAAATGGCCAAGTCTGAGTCAATGGGGTAGCATTGTATAACCTTCATGTAGGGGGAGCTCGCTGGAATTAGCAGAGAATAGTCTGAATATAATCTACTTCAGTGATCTTAGTGAAGTTACTTCTCTAAATTTCAACCTCCTGAAACTGTAAAACAAGGCTAATAATCTCTGCTTCAAACAATAGCGCCCAGTAAACAGATGTTAATGATCTGATATTCAATATGCTCTGAACAAAATCAAGCTTTTTTTTTTTTTCTTTGTAATGTCTCTGGATGAACACTGTTTTGCATTACTGTGAATTTCAGGGAGTTTAGAAATTAAAGTGTTTAATCTTCATAAACCATAATTTCTTAACTATTTTGGGGCCATCTTTTACTCTGTGCCCTGGAAGTCATTAATCTGAAAGAAATATAGACATTATCATTTTTGTTTAAAATTTTCTAACCTATGGAGAAAACTGTTAACAATTTGAATACAAACTATAATAGTGTTTTCATTAAGCTTCAGATATGAAAATATGGGAATAAAAATAGTCTTATTAGTTTTATTTTAGAGTTAAATTAGTTCAATAAAAGTTTTTAAATTTATCAATTTATTGGCAAAGTTTTAACTTTTTCTTCTAAATATTAAGCAGCAGTAAAAGTACATTATAGAAAACTGAAAATATAGAATAAAATTTAGAAGAAAATAGTCATAATTTTACTTCGAGTATCTATGCTTAACATCTCATTGTATTTTCATAGTCTTTTATTCCTTATGCGTGTGTGTGTGTATGTGTGTGTGTATGGTTATAATATTGCACAACTGGAGTCATAACACAGTTTTTTTAATATTTAGTTTCTTAATGTATGTTCTACTTTTCTGTTCATTAAAACATCATTTCTCGAGGATGCTTAATATACTTCTATCATATATTGTCTCAAATATATGAAGCTTCTATCATTGGATAGTTCATTAATTAGTTAACCTTATTCTTTTGATGATTATATTGTTTCATTGTTTTTTGTTGCTGTATTTTATTTTGCTATCGATACAACACTGAATTGAACACCTTTGCATAGATATTCTTGTTTGCATTTGGAATTACTTATTTAGACTCGAATTCTAAAAGAATAATTAGCTCAATGAATATGTATCTTTTTAAAATACTTAACATATATTGCTACTTTGTTTTCCAGAAAGTTTTAAAAAACATTTAAACAAACATTTTTTTTCTACCATATGAATAATACTGGTAGGGTAGGGTTGGGAGCAGGTAAGGATGAAGGATGTGGTTGGAAGATGGTACACAGATGTGAACAGGACCTCAGAGAAAATATTGTCTAGGGAGGAAAATAAGATAAAAAACAAATAAGGGAGCACTGTGGAAAGAACTGAGCCAAAGTCAAGTTACTAAATGGGAAGAGTAGCGGTTAAAAGTCCTAGATCAAAAGAATGATGCATGGTTTGGGTTCTAGCTGGTCGGGAGGGCAGAGAACAGACTAGTCAGCAGGACTGGGCATGTGTGGGTCTCCTCCAAGGTCACAGAGATAATTAATGACCTAGGACTTGGGTGTTCTGGTCCCATAGTCAGTGCACTTTTCATCATACCCCACTGACTCTCAAGACAAGACATACGCATGTACATTTGAGTCATATTACCATATCAGGGATGGTGTAATTAGATGACGAAATGCATGACGTGCTTCCCAAGTCAGTGGTTCTCTACCCAGGAACTATGTGTTAGGTCAGATTAATTTCAAAACAATTATGAAAATGTGCCCTTTTTTTAGTCTTCATGACCTCCTGCAAATTGGCACATTTTTTTTTGTAAGCTGTGACCCAGATCATAAACATGGGATTCCAGCAGGCTGTTACATTCTCAAAACTGGTATATCTCTTGATGCTCTTTCTCTTCCCCCTTTCCTCCAACAAGTGTTTTGGATATGCCTCCTCATGTTTAGTGGAAGGCTCAGCATTTATTAGTTCATTTTTAAATATCATTAAGCATTATCTGCACCAGCACTGTTCTAGTTCCAGGAGGCAGAGCTGTGGACAAAAAAGGCATGGCTGTTCTTCACAGGGTGCTTATATTTTACCGAGGGGAGACAGACAAAAACCAAGAATGGACACAATAATTTCAAAGGATAATATGTTTTAAAAAAAAGGAGTCAATTTGGAGGATGCAATGAGAGTGATGAAGCATGAGCCTTAGTTATGTTTATGGACCAAAAATACACTTTCAGGTATATCTTAGTTAAGACAAGAATGACAAGAAGGAAGCAACCTTATGAAGACGGGGGTAGAGTATTCTGTACAGAAGGAATACCAACTGCAAAAGGCTCCACATCAGGAATAAGCCTGGCATATTGAAGAAAGAGAAAGAAGGCCTGTGTGGATAGAATAGTAGTGAGTGAAGGAGAAAGAAGGAAAAGATCTTACGAACATAGACAGGAGCCAGATAAAGTTGGTTTTAGGATCAATTTTGTATTCGTTTCAATAGGAAGATATTAGAATGCCAAAGAGACCACAGTGAATGCACCTGTTTAAAAACTAATAATAATTATAGTAATAATAGCAACAATAAAAAGCTAAAGTTGCTAAGAGACTAGGTCTTAAAAGTTCTCATCATAAGAAAAAAAATTGTAATTCTGTAATTCATCTTATAATATATTCTAATACTGAATCATGTTATATACCTGAAACTAGTATAATTTATATATTAATTATGCCTCAATATAAAAGATAAAAAATAAAGTTAAAAAATAATGAAAAGTAGGTTGGATCTTTTCTTCCCAGCCCTTACACTCTGTTTCACATAAAATGAGAAGATGAAGAGATTAGACTGCTAACAGAGAATTATAGCAGCAAAGGACTCCAGACAGCGATCAGACTGCTGCCCATATGAACCTCTGAAATTCTCTTGCAGAAACTACTAATGAACTCATTGCTGCTATCTCAATTTATTCTACTCTGTGGGTGTTTCTCCTCTACTCCTCCCTTAAATGTGGGCTTTCCTCAGAGTTCTGCTTTCAGCTACCTCCTTTTTCACTAGCCAATTTTCCAAATTCATCATTATTTTTCATATCTTCAAATGCCACCTGTGGGTGGAAGTTTCCCAGATCTGTAACTCCAGCCCCCAGCTGCCTTCTCAGTCCATATTCACATTCCCCGCCCAATGAAAATCCACAGGTACCTTACATTTAACATGAAAAACACAAAACTCTGTACCTTCACCTCCCCCACCCCCACTATATTTTTACGTCTTCCCACTATATTTACTAGGCACGCCAACATCCATATAGCTATTCCAACTGAGCCAGTCATCCACGATTCCTCCCTCTCTTATATCCTCCGCCTCAAACTGGTTGTCACCTCAAATTTCAAACCCATCTCCTCTCCATTTCTACTGGCATTCCCCTTTCATAGGTCCTTAGTTGTGTTTCTGTAAGAAACAGATAATATTCTAACCCAGGGGTAGTCAACCTTTTTATACCTACCACTCATTTTTGTATCTCTGTTAGTAGTAAAATTTTCTAACCGCCCACCGGTTCCACAGTAATGGTGGTTTATAAAGTAGGAAAGTAACTTTACTTTATAAAATTTATAAAGCAGAGTTATAACAAGTTAAAGCATATAATAATAATCACTTACCAAGTACTTTAAGTAGGATTTTCACTAAGTTTGGCAGAATAAATCTTTATAAAACAACTTACTATAGTTAAATCTATTTTTTTATTTATACTTTGGTTGCTCTGCTACTGCCCACCACGAAAGCTGGAACGCCCACTAGTGGGCGGTAGGGACCAGGTTGACTACCACTGAATCTAACCCTTTCCTTTAACTTCAAATCTCTTAACCCTCATTCATGCCCACACTAACAATGGAAGTATGTTTCTAAAATGCAATTTAACTGTATGACTTGCACTTTCAAGTAACGCAAAAAAAAAAAAAAAAAAAGCCTTTCCAAAGTAAAGAAAAAACAGCTATCTGGCCCAGCCTCACTTCTTACTACACTCCCTTCCCCCCCGAAATGGCCACTCTTGTTTCTGCACTGGTCCCACGTTTTCCTCTGCATGCACATGTGATCTCCCTTCTGCTCTTCATGTCCCTCCCAATGTCCCCGCTGCTGTGAGAGGTAGAGCTAGCTGGTGTCCTAGTACTCTGCACTTGTAATTATTGAAGTTTCTGTCACACATTTAGGATCTCACTTACACAGTCATCTTTCTCATTTCCCCCTGGAGGTAGGATCTGACACTGATTTGCCTCTTTTCTCAGAATTAGAACTAGATTGATGCTAGGTAGAGGAGTGCTCTGTAAATGAGGGAAAGAGGGCGCACATCTATTGCGGGTCCTGAGAGGAGATGCATTTGCACAGAAGGAGCCTGGAGGTGATTTGGGCCCTTTGGTGACTTGAACGGCTGAGCCAGCCTCATGGTCTCAAGAAAACTACTCCAAGAACTTTGTAGTGTCAGTTTTGGTGTATATGAAAGATACTAAAAATCTCCCTAGTACCAGGAGCTGTGTCTAGACATAGTAGAGGCTAAATAAATATTTGGTAATTGATGAATGTACAATTTAATGATGATATATTATTTCTTTTCCATTTTAGAATAGCACTTGCAAAAAAAGCACACATGAAAGAATGAAATATCACCTTATTCTATACTACAAAGGAGGAATATATTTCTTTGAGTTTTTTCTTACAGCAAAGTCAGAATTTATTTCCCATTTAGAGCGTATTCTTGTTGTGCCTGAAATAATCATTTGCTTAAACTTTTTTTCAGGGATCCTAAATGTATTGTGTGTGTATGTGTTGTTTATTTTCTTGTTTGTGGGAAGGAAATATGGAATTTACACCTCACTTCAGCTTTCTCAGAACTCCTTCCTACAGTCCCAGAAGCCTGGATTGTGCTGAAGTTAACTGTTTCCTGACAAGTCCAGAGCACATGTGCACTCAGAGAGGAGGGAAGTCAGAACAACACAACTATTTAATGTAAACACATCTGCATTGTGACATCATTTCCTCTGGACTCGGGCTTCTAGTGTGGCTAATTTTATCGCATTTGAATGGATAGGCTTTAAAAAATTAAAATATTGGCTAAACTAATTAAAGGAAAGTATTTTGAGAAAAATCAAGACTAAAGCTGATTATTGATTTATGAACTTAAGGACTTGATCAAATATAATGTAGTGATCTATTCAGAAATTCATTGCAACAGGGAGCAGGTGTATTAGATATGATTGATACTGAGTTACTTATCATCACATTTTCAAAACTTCTGGAGATATATTGAAAAAAATCAATGACTGCAGAGATGTGAAAGATGCTTTTGTTCTTATTGTGACTTGGATGTTATGTGAAAATTGCAGAGTTATGACTAGTTCTCTGAAACTGGCAGAATGAAGAGGATGCGTCATGTATATATTATGAAAACTATAATCTCTGTCATATGAAATATATCTCCTTTGCATAAAATACTCAAATATGTTAGTAAATGTAGTGTTTCTTTTCCCCTCTTATATTAGTGTCAAGCAAATAGACTATGTTTTATCCGGTGCATATTTCCAAGCCAAGATCTCTTTTGGCATGTGGATGTGTATGATTTTTACTAGCATTAAGTAATATGAGCCAAAGGAAAACTGCCACATCTCTGACTGGAGAGTAGGAGGAAGTAACAGCAAAAAGAATTCTAAAAGTACAAATTCAAGAACCCAGTTCAATCCATAAGGGTGGGCCCAAGAATCTATAGTTTCGATGAGCTCTCCAGATAATGCTGAGGCATAGCCAAGTTTGGGGAGAATTGGCAAGATCCCAATTCTCTCGGCTTGGAATTAATTTTACAACTGTCAGAATGCCCTATTGTACTAGGTGTGGGTGCTGAACAGTGTCCGTTGCCTGTGGCAAGGGGGAAGAGAGCAGGTAGTTAACCTCTTCCTTCCCTTGTGTGTTAATAAATACATTCACGGTAGATGGACATTAGCTAGCTTAGCTGCAAGAACTAGTTTGCCCATTAAAATTGTCAGCTGACAGCATCGGTAAGAAACATGGAGATTATTTTAGTGTAATTCATCATTTTATAGGTGAGGACACATTTATATAAATATTAGGTTTCTTGGCAAGGTCACACAGATGGTTATAGAAAAATCTGGGAATAGAACTTAAGTCTCCTGAGAACTCATCCAGTGCTTTTCTCATTTAAAAAAAAAAGCTTTTTACAATCAGACTTCAACCTAATTTTCCAGCCTCATTTCCTATTGCTTCACTTTAGACATGCTGTTAACTGTTCCTCAGAACCTCGGGCATTTCTTAAAACAGGAGATATTAGTTGTAATGACCCTTCTTCCTTCTTTCACTAAAAGCCCTTGAATTGTCATTGCTAACCTGCTTATTCTTCACTTTCATCTGGTTTGATTGGGTTCACTCCAGTCCCTGGCCTGAAAACAGGGTATTACCAAACCAGGACGACTAAAGACTCAGCCAGGCCAGTGAGAGTAAGTCAGGGCACTTTGGTGGAACCCCTGAGAAAGAGCGGCTCTCTCTACTGTGGCCCCTCATGGGCAGAAAGTAAGCTATTGCTGTTGGTGGCCAAATTTGGCAATAGCTCAGGAGATCCTACCTAAGAATGAAGCCTACACAGACAAAAAAAAATACAGAACATTACCCAGAGGAATGAGACTGTTTCCTGAGATGACAACTGGAGTATCTGGAGTCAGTCATGCTATTCCCACGTCTGTTCCTGGATTTTTTACTTACGCAGTCAACAATTCGACTTTTGGCTTAAGCCAGTTTGATTGGGTTTTGTTTACTTGCGGATGACATAAGATCCTATTGGAATACCTGGTTCTGACACTCTGGAGTTACTGTACCATTTTGCTGTATTACTCATACTCTATTTTCCTCCTGAAAAGCTATTTATTAGAAAAGGCATGAAAGAGTCACTGGCAATTATAGTGTTTATCATTCATGCAAATCAACTGCCTGGTTATCAGTAGCCCTGCTTAATATCCCTTAGGTTAAATATGTGGAAAAGTGTTTTTCAAAATTTAAAATACTAGTCTAGGCCCCTGAAGTGTCATCAAACAAAGATTCTTGCTTTTGTGGAGTTTAACTTTTTGTGCAGGAAGAGATAATAAAAAAAAACAAAAACATGAAAAACTAATCATTTAAATTATTCTGTGGGT
Organism: Saccopteryx bilineata; assembly: GCF_036850765.1. Lineage (NCBI taxonomy): Eukaryota > Metazoa > Chordata > Mammalia > Chiroptera > Emballonuridae > Saccopteryx > Saccopteryx bilineata. The sequence goes on along the minus strand of NC_089501.1, from coordinate 10,275,183 downwards.
TAAATGATGGTAAGTGTAATGTTAAAAACATCATCACTGACAAAGAAATCAAATTTGGGGTACTATAAATGCTGGGGGTGGGAGGGTTCAATTTAAAATTAAACTCATTAGAAAAGTTAGAAATGAGCCAAGACTCAATGGTGAGGAAGTGAGGCAGGTGGCCACCTAGAGAAAGAGTTTTAGACTTTTAGAACAACGAGTGCCAAGGGCAAGAGGGAATATATATTCCAGGAACAGCAAGGAGGCCAGTGTAGCTGCTGCAGAGCTAACAGCGGAGAGATAAAGTCAGAAAGAACACAGAAGTTAGATCACATTTCATTTGTAGCCATCTCTGAGCAAGTCTTTTACTTAGTGGAATGAAAAGCAAGTGAAATCTTTTATTCTATTCTATTCTATTCTATTCTATTCTATTCTATTCTATTCTATTCTATTCTATTCTATTCTTCAGAAAGATGGGTGACATGATCTGATTTTCATTTTTTGAAGTGAGTGCAGGCTAGGTAAGGGTGGAAGCCAGTTAGGAGGCAGTTAGTTACAGATAGGAGGCAGTGACAGATAACATCCAGTGATGTTCAGCTCCACAGTCTTCTAGACTCTCCACTGTACCATGAATCTGTAAGCTTGTAAATAAGCTTGCCAGCTGTTTCCACATAGGATTTGTCAATGGCAAGCATGTTGGGAGAATAAAATTAGGAGAAAGGGAAAAGCCATTTTTTCTAATTCTGGCATCATCTCCAGTCATGGTGACAGTAGAAACAATGGATAACTGAGCATCTAGAGCAGGGGTAGTCAACCTTTTTATATCTACCACCCACTTTTGTATCTCTGTTAGTAGTAAAATTTTCTAACCGCACACTGGTTCCACAGTAATGGTGATTTATAAAGTAGGGAAGTAACTTTACTTTATAAAATTTATAAAGCAGAGTTACAGCAAGTTAAAGCATATAATAATAATTACTTACCATATACTTTATGTTGAATTTTTGCTAAGTTTGGCAGAATAAATCCTTATAAAACAACTTACTATAGTTAAATCTATCTTTTTATTTATACTTTGGTTGATCTGCTACTGCCCACCATGAAACCTGGAATGCCCACTAGTGGGCAGTAGGGACCAGGTTGACTACCACTGATCTAGAGGAACAATTTTTAACCTTTTTCATCTCAGGGTACACACAAACTAATTACTAAAATACTGTGGCACACCAAAAATACATTTTTTTGCCAATCTGACAAAAAAATAAGTATAATTTTGATTGAGTTACAAAAAAAAATTGTAATTACCTACCCTTTTTGCTCCAAAGTGACTTGAAAAAAAATCAGGTATCTATACTTGTATATAAGGATTTCTGGTACCAAGAATTAACCAATCAGATGCAACCTTATTATGCAACGTAGCCAATAAGTTACAACTCTGTTATATGACCTATATATTTATGGTTCAAGATAGGGCATTCACACTAGATGGTTATTGTTGTGTTGGCTGTTGTCATTTTCTTATTTGACAATCTAAGGGAAAAAAGGCCCATGCCCTTTTTTGCATGTTTTAAAAATTCTTGTGATGCACCAGTAGAAAATCACTGATCTAATGAATAGAAAAGTCATCAACTGACCTGGAGATGAATGTAAATGGAGCATGTTTGGGGCAGAAGCCCATGGGTGAATAAGAGGCAAAGCAGTTCACTTTTGGATATGTAAAATTTGAGATGCCTATTAGCTACCCAAGTGGGGATGTCAGTAAGTCAATTGCAGACTGGGTAGTCTGAAATTCAAGAATAAGGTCTAGGTCCTGGCCAGTTGGCTCAGTGGTAGGGTGTCGGCCTGGCGTGCAGGGGACCCAGGTTCGATTCCTGACCAGGGCACATAGGAGAGGAGCCCATTTGCTTCTCCACCTTCCTCTCTGTCTCTCTCTTCCCCTGCCGCAGCCAAGGCTCCATTGGAGCGGGGATGGCCCGGGCGCTGGGGATGGCTCCTTGGCCTCTGCCCGAGGCGCTGGAGTGGCTCTGGTTGCGGCAGAGCAACTCCCCGGAGGGGCAGAGCATCGCCCCCTGGTGGGCAGAGCGTTGCCCCTGGTGGGCGTGCCAGGTGGATCCCGGTGGGGCGCATCATGCGGGAGTATGTCTGACTGTTTCTCCCCGTTTCCAGCTTCAGAAAAATACAAAAAAAAAAAAAAAAAAAAAAAAAAAAAAGAATAAGGTCTAGGCTGAAGATATAAATTTGAAATTTAGTGATGTCATTTAAAACCATCAGGGAGATTGGGTGAACACTGCTCAAGAACACAGAAAAAGAATACCACAACTTGAATCCTGAGTTTCTGATATTTAAAGATCAGGGAAAGAAGAGAAACCCACAAAACAGATTGAAAAAGAGACCAGTGGTGAAGAATGAAGACCTCAAAGAAGAGTCAGCAACCAACCTTGTCAAATTGGCTGAGGATGAAGTAAAAAATATGAAGACTGAGAATGGACAGCTGGATTTAGCAATGTGGAAGGGATTGGTGACTCTGACTAAAATAGTTTTTATGGAGTATGGGTTAGTGGTGGGATTCAGCTGGTTCACACCAGTTCAGCAAAACCGATACCTAATTTTTTGTTGAGTTTGGCAAACCAGTTGTTAAAATGGCATTTGTAATCAGGGTTCTCTCTAAGTTAGGCACCTGGGAAGCCGCCCAATGTGGAAATCACAAATTTATATTTCTTACTCTTTTTTTTTTTTATAATTTTATTTTTTTAATGGGGCGACATCAATAAATCAGTATACATATATTCAAAGATAGCAAGTCTAGGTTATCTTGTCGTTCAATTATGTTGCATACCCATCACCCAAAGTCAGATTGTCCTCTGTCACCTTCTATCTAGTTTTCTTTGTGCCCCTCTCCCTCCCCCTTTCCCTCTCCCTTTCCCCCCGCCCCCCCCCCCCCGTAACCACCACACTCTTATCAATGTCTCTTAGTTTCACTTTTATGTCCCACCTACATATGGAATAATGCAGTTCCTGGTTTTTTCTGATTTACTTATTTCGCTTTGTATCATGTTATCAAGATCCCACCATTTTGCTGTAAATGATCTGATGTCATCATTTCTTATGGCTGAGTAGTATTCCATAGTGTATATGTGCCACATCTTCTTTATCCAGTCATCTATTGATGGGATTTTTGGTTGTTTCCATGTCCTGGCCACTGTGAACAATGCTGCAATAAACATGGGGCTGCATGTGTCTTTACTTATCAATGTTTCTGAGTTTTTGGGGTATATACCCAGTAGAGGGATTGCTGGGTCATAAGGTAGTTCTATTTTCAGTTTTTTGAGGAACCACCATACTTTCTTCCATAATGGTTGTACTACTTTACATTCCCACCAACAGTGGATGAGGGTTCCTTTTTCTCCACAGCCTCTCCAAGATTTGCTATTACCTGTCTTGCTAATAATAGCTAATCGAACAGGTATGAGGTGGTATCTCATTGCTGTTTTGATTTGCATTTCTCTAATAGCTAAAGAAGATGAGCATCTTTTCATATATCTGTTGGCCATTTGTATTTCTTCCTGGGAGAAGTGTCTGTTCATATCCTCTTCCCATTTTTTTATTGGATTGTTTGTTTGTTTGTTGTTGAGTTTTATGAGTTCTTTGTATATTTTGGATATTAGGCCCTTATCTGAGCTGTTGTTTGAAAATATCATTTCCCATTTAGTTGGCTTTCTGTTTATTTTGTTATTAGTTTCTCTTGCTGAGCAAAAACTTCTTATTCTGATGTAGTCCCATTCATTAACTTTTGCCTTCACTTCTCTTGCCTGTGGAGTCAAATTCATAAAATGCTCTTTAAAACCCAGGTCCATGAGTGGAGTACCTATGTCTTCTTCTATGTACTTTATTGTTTCAGGTCTTATGTTTAGATCTTTAATCCATTTTGAGTTAATTTTAGTACAGGGGGACAAACTATAGTCCAGTTTCATTCTTTTGCATGTGACTTTCCAGTTTTCCCAGCACCATTTATTGAAGAGGCTTTCTTTTCTCCATTGTGTGTTGTTGGCCCCTTTATCAAAAATTATTTGACTATATATATGTGATTTTATTTCTGGACTTTCTATTCTGTTCCATTGGTCTGAGTGTCTATTTTTCTGCCAATATTATGCTGTTTTGATTATCGTGGCCCTATAATAGAGTTTGAAGTCAGGTATTGTAATGCCCCCAACTTCATTCTTTTTCTTTAGGATTGCTTTGGCTATTCGGGGTTTTTTATAGTTCCATATAAATCTGATGATTTTTTGCTCTATTTCTTTAAAAAAAGTCATTGGAAGTTTGATGGGAATTGCATTGAATTTGTATATTGCTTTGGGTAATATAGCCATCTTGATTATATTTATTCTTCCTAACCAGAAACAAGGTATATTCTTCCATCTCATTATATCTTTTTCGATTTCCCTTAACAATGGTTTATAGTTTTCATTATATAAATCCTTTACATTCTTTGTTATGTTTATTCCTAAGAATTTTATTTTTTTTGTTGCAATCGTGAAGGAGATTATTCTTTTGAGTTCGTTCTCAATTGTTTCATTGTTGGCATATAGAAAGGCTATTGACTTCTGTATGTTAATTTTGTATCCTGCGACCTTACTGTATTGGCTTATTGTTTCTAGTAGTCTTTTTGTGGATTCTTTGGGGTTTTCGATGTATAGGATCATATCATCTGCAAAAAGTGATACCTTTACTTCTTTTCCAATATGGATGCCTTTTATTTCTTTGTCTTGTCTGATTGCTCTGGCTAGAACCTCTAGTACCACATTAAATAAGAGTGGAGAGAGTGGACAACCCTGTCTTGTTCCTGATTTAAGGGGGAAAGCCTTCAGTTTAGTGCCATTTAATATGATGTTAGCTGATGGTTTATCATATATGGCCTTTATCATGTTGAGATATTTTCCTTCTATACCCATTTTGTTGAGAGTCTTAAACATAAAATTGTGTTGTATTTTATCAAAAACCTTTTCTGCGTCTTTTGATAAGATCATGTGGTTTTTGTTCTTTGTTTTGTTGATATGGTGTATTACGTTAACCGTTTTACGTATGTTGAACCATCCTTGAGATTCTGGGATGAATCCCACTTGATCATGATGTATTATTTTTTTAATATGTTGTTGTATTCGATTTGCTAGTATTTTGTTTAGTATTTTAGCATCTGTATTCATTAGAGATATTGGTCTGTAGTTTTCTTTCTTTGTGCCATCCTTGCCTGGTTTTGGTATGAGGGTTATGTTGGCCTCATAAAATGTGTTTGGAAGTATTGCTTCTTCTTCAATTTTTTGGAAGGCTTTCAGTAGAATAGGAACCAAGTCTTCTTTGAATGATTGATAAAATTCATTGGCATAGCCGTCAGGGCCTGGACTTTTATTTTTGGGGAGGTTTTTAATGGTTTTTTCTTTTTTTTCTTTTTTTTTTTTTTTATAATTTTATTTTTTTAATGGGGTGACATCAATAAATCAGGATACATATATTCAAAGATAACAAGTCCAGGTTATCTTGTCGTTCAATTATGTTGCATACCCACCACCCAAAGTCAGATTGTCCTCTGTCACCTTCTATCTTGTTTTCATTGTGCCCCTCCCCACCCTCTATCCCTCTCCCATTTCCCCCTCCCCCCCATAACCACCACACTCTTATCAATGTCTCTTAGTTTCACTTTAATGGTTTTTTCTATTTCTTCTCTACTAATAGGTCTGTTTAGACTTTCTGCTTCTTCTTGACTCAGTCTAGGAAGGTTATATTGTTCTAGGAATTTATCCATTTCTTCTAGGTTGTTGAATTTAGTGGCATAAAGTTTTACATAGTATTCTACAATAATTCTTTGTATATCTATGGTGTCCGTGGTGATTTCTCCTCTTTCATTTTGGATTTTGTTTATATGAGTTCTTTCTCTTTTTTCCTTGGTAAGTCTTGCCAAGGCTTTGTCAATTTTGTTGATCTTTTCAAAGAACCAGCTCCTTGTTCTATTAATTTTTTCTATAGTTTTTCTGTTCTCTAATTCATTTATTTCTGCTCTGATTTTTATTATCTCCTTTCTTCGGCTGGTTTTGGGGTTTTTTTGTTCTTCTTTTTCTAGTTCCTTAAGGTGTGAAGTTAAGTGGTTCACTTGGGCTCTCTCCTGTTTGTTCATATAGGCCTGAAGTGATATGAACTTCCCTCTTATCACTGCTTTTGCTGCATCCCATAGATTCTGATATGTCGTATTGTCATTTTCATTAGTCTGTATATATCTTTTGATCTCTGCGCTTATTTCTTCTTTGACCCATTCATTTTTTAAAAGTATGTTGTTTAGTTTCCACATTTTTGTGGGATTTTTTTCCTGTTTTTTGCAGTAGACTTCTAGTTTCAAGGCTTTATGATCAGAAAATATGCTTGGTACAACTTCAATTTTTCTGAATTTGCTGATGTTGTTGTTGTGGCCCAACATATGGTCAGTTCTTGAGAATGATCCATGTACACTGGAGAAAAATATATACTCAGTCACTTTGGGATGGAATGTCCTGTAGATGTCTATCATATCCAGGAGCTCTAGTGTTTTGTTTAAGGCCACTATATCTTTGTTGATTCTCTGTTTGGATGACCGATCTAGAGCCGTCAGCAGTGTATTGAGGTCTCCAAGTATGATTGTATTTTTGTCAGTTTTTGTTTTAAGGTCAATAAGTAGCTGTCTTATATATTTTGGTGCTCCCTTGGTTTGGTGCATATATATTAAGAATTGTTATGTCTTCTTGATTCAGTGTCCCCTTAACCATTATGAAATGGCCATTTTTGTCTCTGAGTACTTTTGCTGTCTTGTAGTCAGCATTACCAGATATGAGTATTGCTATGCCTGCTTTTTTTGGATGTTATTTGCTTGGAGTATTGTTTTTTCAGCCTTTCACTTTGAATTTGTTTTTATCCTTGTACATTAGAAGAGTTTCCTGTAGGCAGCATACAGTTGGATTTTCTTTTTTAATCCATTCTGCTACTCTGTGCCTTTTTATTGGTGAGTTTAATCCATTTACATTTAGTGTAATTATTGACACTTGTGAGTTCCCTATTGCCATTTTATAGATTGCTTTCTGTTAGGTTTGTGTCTTGTTTGATCCTTCTCTTTTGTTTTTCTATCTTTTGTTTTTATTTGGTTGTATTCCATACATCTTCCCTCTGTTGCTATCTTTTTTATCTCATGTGCTTCTGTGGTGGTTTTTTCAATGGTGGTTACCTTTAAGTAATGAAAAGGGTTCTTACCCTGTTCATCGTAGTGCACTATTTTGTGAGTACTTTTGCACTCCATCGTCCTTTGCTACTGTTAATCTCCATCCTCTCCCCCCCTTTCTTTTTGTTGTTGTCACAGTTTAAATTTGGTTTTATTGTGTTCTTCTTGGAGCTTTTACTTGTGGCTCTGTTTTTTTTTTGTTCTTTGTATCTGATTGGAGAACCCCCTTTAGTAATTCCTGGAGTGGGGGTTTTCTGATGATAAATTCCCTCATCTTTTCTGTATCTGTGAATGTTTTTATTTCTCCTTCATATTTGAAGGATAGCTTTGATGGGTATAGTATTTGTGGCTGAAAGTTCCTCTCTTTCAGGACTTTAAATATTGGAGTCCACTCTCTTCTAGCTTGTAGAGTTTCTGCTGAGAAATCTGATGATAATCTAATGGGCCTTCCTTTATATGTTGTATTCTTCTTTTCCCTGGCTGCCTTGAGAATTTTTTTTTGCTGTTGGTTTGTGCCAATTTCATTATGATATGCCTTGGAGTAGGTTTGTTGGGGTTAAGAAAACTCGGAGTTCTGTTTGCTTCTTGAACTTGAGGCTTTAGTTCTTTCCACAGGCTTGGGAAGTTCTCATCTATTATTTGTTTGAGTATGTTCTCCATTCCATTTTCTCTCTCTTCTCCCTCTGATATACTTATTATTCTTATGTTATTCTTTTTGATGGAGTCAGATAATTTTTGTAGGGCTATCTCATTTTTTTAAATTTTTGAGTCTCTTTCTTCTTCTCTCTGTTGTGCCTCAAGTTGCTTGTCTTCTATTTCACCTATCCTCTCTTCTATCTGACCTGTTCTATTAGCTAAGCTTGTTACTTCATTTTTCAGCTCGTGAATTGAGTTTTTCATCTCTGTTTGATTTGTTTTTATAGTTTCAATTTCCTTGGACATATATTCTTTGTGTTCATTGAGTTGTTTTCTGAGCTCCCTAAATTGCCTTTCTGTGTTTTCTTGTATATCTCGGAGGATTTTTAGGATTTCTATCTTGAATTCTCTGTCATTTAGCTCCAAGGTTTCCAATATATTAAATTTTTTCTCCATAGATTTTTCCTCATCTAGTTGTATTACCTCTCTTTCTTTTGTATCCATGATATTCAATTTTCTTTTCCTTAATGGCATCTGAGGGTGGTTTTGTTGATAGTATTAATGAGATTTAATAAAGAATAAAAAGTTAAAAAAATTAAAAATCAAAGAGTTGGTTTTTTTAAAAAAAATTAATAATAAAATAAAGAAAAATAAAATAAAATAAAAATTTTTAAAAAAGGAAATTATTCCCCCCCCTCCTTTTTTCCTCTCCTCTCCTCTCCCCTCTTTCTTGAGAAAATCTTGTGGTGAACTGTGAATTATAACAAACAATGCCTGTAATGGAGGTCCTGAATTGGGGAAAAGTAATAAAGGGGGAAAAAAAGAGATAGAGAAAAAAAGGGGGTATGGACCCACAAAAAGCAAATAAGGAAAAATTTTGGGTCAAGAATAAAATGATTTTCTTTTAGGTGTTGGTTGACTAAGAGTTATGATGAGAGGAATAAGAGGGAAACAGAAAAATTGGGGGACAAATTAAAAAATTACTATTGTATTTAGTGGAACAAGTACTAGATAAAATGGAGAGCCAGGGATGGAAGCACTGCTAGTGAGTTAAAAAGGTGAAGTAAAAAAACCCCAAAATGCCACAAACATAAGTTTGAGTCCCAGATAAGATAATTTGTTTGTTATTGAGGTTTGAATGAGAGGAGATGTAAAGGAGAAAGGAAGAAACTAATATAGAGGGAGAAAAGAAAGAGAGAGAGAGAAAAAAAGAGGGAACCACTAAAAGAAGAAAAAAGAAAAAAGAGGAGAGAGAGAGTTAAGGGTTTTGGAGTGCAACCCTCATAGAGAGAAAGGAAGAAGAAAGAAAAGATAATGGGAGATGTGACACTTATGCATAGTGTAGTTCAAGGAGAGGAGAGAGTAAGACCGGCAGAGAGTTAATTGGCCAAATTGGAGGAGGAAAAAAAATATCAAGAATGAAGATAAGAGAAACAAATGAACAAATATAATAAAATGGGATAGGTTATAAAGTCTGCAGATTATTCTTGATTTTGAGAGGTTATCTTCTTGCTTTTTCTTTTCTCTCCCTCTTCCTGGTCGGTGACTCTGTACCCCAGGTTCTGCCCCTTTGGCATGCTCAGGTAGAGGTTTGCAGTTGATAAGTCTCTATGGCAATGTCATGTATTGTGTTTTAGTCTCGTTGGCAGTCGAGGCTCATTAGCATTTATAGGCTCTGACAGTGAGAGAGTCCGTGTTCCTGGAGCCTTTCTCCTAGTCTTTCCTTCCTCAATTAATAGCCTTATAATCCAGCTATGGGGTTGCTGCTGCCTCTGCCTGGATAGTAAGAGGCTCAAAGAGCTGGAAACTCCCCACTCTATTTCCACTCAGCACAGGGCTCTGGGTAAGGCTCAGTCAGTCAGAGCTGCTAGCATAATCAGGCAGGCTTTCCACCCACTCAAAGACCTCTGGCTCTGCCACTGTGTCTGGTAACACAGGCAGGCGCCCACTTCTGGGGTGCTTGGAGGAAACTCTTGCTCACTATCTGCGCGCGCAGACCAGGATATCCAGCCGGCAGCCTCATGCTCTGAGTGAAACCCCCAGCCGCATGGAAAAGTTTCAGTGTTGGAATTGGCTCTCGCTCTGTCCCCGTGCGCGGCTTTTGCAAGGCACTGGGGCGGTCTGAGATTCCGCTTTCGCCCACACAAAGGCCCCTGACTCTGCCCCTCTGTGCGATAACACGGGCGCGCACTGCCGAGGCACTTGGAGGAAACTCTCGGTATCTGCTCGCGCAGACCAGGATATCAGACTGGCTGCGTTTCCCTCTGAGTGAAACCCCCACCAGCATGGAAAAGTTCCACCGTTGGAATTAGTTCTCGCTCCCTCCCGTGCGCGGCTTTCCCAAGGTGCTGGGGCTGCCCAGAGATTCCGCTTTCAGCCCACTCAAAGACCTCTGACTCTGCCTCTCTCTGGGACAACACGGGCGCCCACTCCTGGGGCTATGGAAGGAATCTCTCACCCACTATCTGCGTGTGCTGACCAGGGGATTGGGTAAAATGGCTGCCCCGCTTGTCTTTCTTTGTCTGGGTTTGGCGCCAGTGTTGGCTTGTATTGCCCGGGTTGCCACAGGAACAGTTTTTCCTCGGCTTGGATCTCCGTGCCACAGCCTGGTTCAGCCGTTTGTGCCGTGACCTGGATCTATTCACCCACTTTGCCCGCCTCAGTTTCTATATTCACAGATCCCAGAGAAAGCCGCTCTGTTTAGGTTAGTGAGGAAGGCGGAGCATTTCTTACTCCCTAATTCCTTCGGGGTTTGGTTATATATTTAGCCAATTTTTCACTCGACCATACCTTCGGGTGTATTGCGAAACATCTGGAGGCTCCAAGTATAGGTTTTTCTGTTTCTGGTTGAAGATCTTGTTGAGTTTTGGGGGAGATTTATCTGTATCGCTTCCTACCCCGCCATTACTCTGACGTCATCTCCTCTTACTCTTTTTAACATTCATCTGCACTACAGCGTACTCTAAGCACCTGTAGTAATGTTCATTCTGTCCATAGGTGAAAAACATTTGATGGAACTATGCCTGTAATATTTATTTATTCATTTCATAAAACTCATTATACCTTTGATGAAATACTACATTTTATTTTTTTTATTTATTTTTTTTTCTGAAGCTGGAAATGGGGAGAGACAGTCAGACAGACTCCCGCATGTGCCCGACCGGGATCCACCCGGCACGCCCACCAGGGGCGACGCTCTGCCCACCAGGGGCGATGCTCTGCCTCTCCGGGGCGTCGCTCTGCCGTGACCAGAGCCACTCTAGCGCCTGGGGCAGAGGCCAAGGAGCCATCCCCAGCGCCCGGGCCATCTCTGCTCCAATGGAGCCTTGGCTGCGGGAGGGGAAGAGAGAGACAGAGAGGAAGGAGGGGGTGGGGGTGGAGAAGCAAATGGGTGCTTCTCCTATGTGCCCTGGCCGGGAATTGAACCCGGGTCCCCCACACGCCAGGCCGACGCTCTACCGCTGAGCCAACCGGCCAGGGCTGAAATACTACATTTTACTTCCCTCACATTTGTTACTTCAGTAAACAAACATAACATAAAGAGAAAAAGTGCCAATCGGGAGATGACGAGTTGTCATTTGAAATATCTTAAATAACAGGTATTATTTAATATTTTCTCATTAATATTTTAAAACTCTTTCTTATAACATAATCTAGTTTTGTGTACCTCTTTTATTGTTGTTATTATTTAAGTATTAAATGCATGAAATAATAAACTACCTTTCGGTATATCATTTTTTTTATACTTAAAATGGTTATTAGGGTAGAGAACCGGTTGTTAAATTATTTGATTCCCATCACTGGTGTGGGACTGAAGATCTTAGCACTGGTTTATTTATTCACTAATTCATTCAAAATATTTTTTGACATCTGCTTTATGCCAGTCACTGATGATTGGAGGCTAACAAGAGACATTGCCCCTGACTTCTTGAGGGTTAGGGTATTATGCTGTAATGATAGGCTATGAATTCATGCTGAGATGAACTTCAGGATGTTCTATATGTGTGCATGTGCATACACACATGTGGACTGAAGAAAGCAAGGGAAGTTTACTAAGAGGGCATAGGACCCACTAGAACAGGCATTGCCTTTATAAGCTAGGACTTGTTAAATGCTATTAATCTTACTGTGTTTCCCTGAAAATAAGACAGTGTCTTAAATTAATTTTTGCTCCGAAAGATGAGCTAGGTCTTATTTTCAGAGGATGTCTTATTTTTCCATGAACAAGAATTCACATTTATTGTTGAACAAAAAAATCAGCATTTATTAATATACTGTAGTCCTGTCATCACAAACATCAGCATAACCAGCCAAACTCTGAATTCCATCAAGAATTTCTTGTGACTCTGTTTCCACGTACAACAATCTACCCTGTTTCCCTAAAAATAACAGTGTCTTGTATTAATTTTTGTTCCTAAAGATGAGCTAGGTCTTATTTTCAGGGGAGACCTTATATTTCTAAGCTTGAAAAAATTTTTACTAGGTCCTATTTTCGGGGGTTGTCTTATTTTGGGGAAAACAGGGTAGGAGTTGAAGCATCTGGCATGCTCATAAAGGGATTATCAATTCTCTCCTTGTTTATACTTGGTGAAGTAGTTGACCAGGTGCCGTAATTTGATTTTAATCTGATTTTATCTCTGTAGTGCTTAGATAGTTTAATTGCTGGTTTGATCAGGCACCTAGAATATGAATTGTTGTTAAAATAATACGTTGCATTCTTTGTAGGCAAGATTGTTTCCATGGATTCTCTCTGCTGAATACAAGTGGTTATTCGTGACTCTCCAGGGACTAGGACTTGCATTTGTTTGATATAAATTGTGTAAATCAACATCTGAAACACTAATATATTTTCTCAGGTAAGTTTTGGCATGATGTCCTGTGCACATTACAATAATTAAAACTGAAACAAACTCAAATGTTAGGCACTCTAATATGTGTTTTATTATAATATGGCCCCTGAATATTAGTCTTCTATAATTCTCAGTAGCAAAGTAAATCACTAGGAGATAATAAAAATGTTAGTATAGCTTGAAAGTTATTTATTTATAAGTAAGAGACCTCTTGTAAAATACAGAGAAACTTTTGCAAATATAAAATACATCAATATTTTGAGTTTTTTATTTGAATTCTATAAAGACATTGAAATAATCTATATAGAATGCTCTTAAGCATGACAATGTCACATAGTAATAAAGCATATATATTTTCCTGCAAAGAACTTCCCTTCACAAACACTGGTATGATCCATTTTGAACTTGATCTAAGAGTATTATTAAGGAGTAGCTGAATATGACTTACTTCCACATTCAGAAATCTGAATCATGAGTGATTTTTACCTCAAACATGGCATTTCAAGAAAGAAATTCACTGGGAACTTTTATCAGGAAATGGATGAATAAATGAGAAAGTATGTCACTGTTCTAAAAAAAGAACCAGTTAAATATTTTGAAAACTGTATGTAATCAAATTATTTATACCATCTTCTAACATATCGAAAATAAAAATTTCAGGTGGTAATAACACAAAAATTAGTTGATAAAATCAGAAAGCCCTGAGGAATTTCCTGGTCTGGTTTTGATTTAGAGGACTGAAATGAACAGACATGGACCCACATATTCAAGGTGTTTGCCATGTTATCTTATATTTCAAAAATGGAGCTCATGGAATTAGAGGCTAGAATGAAAACTTTAGTTGTTTTTTTTTTTTTTAAAAAAAAACCTTTTATTTTTCACTTTTGTTTTAGTGTTGTTGACTTTTCTATTGGAATTCATTTTATTTTTTCCTTCCTCTACTCTTGAAATGAAGATGAAAAGTTGTTTCCAGGTGTCTGAGGCATAATTTGAGTTCATTTGTACCCTTACATTCAATTCCCACCTAGACGGTTTATTAGCTAATGAGACAAAACATTATTTCATTTCTCAGAATGGGCTTTGCGAGGAAGAATCACAAAGCCATCCTCTCCTTTTACGCTGTGCACCAACACGATGATTCATTCACGCTTGGCAGGTGCTCTGCAAGGTCAGAAGCGCTGCTCTCAGGACAGCCTGGGAAATGGCTCTGTGTGCTCCCTTCCATGGCTGTTCATTTAAACTGACAAGCTGGATGGAAATCAGGATTTGAAGAGGACTTTTCATTATTTAAATGGGAATGAGTTTTTCTGGTCTTGCTTGACTGCTCAGGAAGCATATATATTCTTTTTTATATAACAAACACCATGAAAGTAGTTATTTACCAAGGGGTATTTCTCAGAAGCAAGGTGGGGGAGGAAAAAGAAGGGACTTGGATGCTTGTTCTGGCTCCTCACTTTCTATTTTTAACTGAAGTAGCTCTCCTTGGGCTCTGTTAAGTAGTAATATGTTGCACTGAAAAATAATATAACAAAGCAGATTTGCTGCTTTATGAATTATTGATACCTGGAGAGGAAGGGCTTATTTAAGGAAGAGAACAGCCTGGTGAGGATTGGGGATCTGAACTCAGACGTAGAGTCAGCTAATCCTTCCCACAAATACACTTACTCCTTTTACTTTTCAGTAATGGAACTCTGATCTCTTTGTTGTCCTCTCAGTTTAGGTGGGACAAGGCTGCCCAATTAGAAGCCATATTTCCCAGCCTCCCTTGAGCTAGCCCGAGCCACCTGACTGAGTCTGGAACAACAGTGTGAGCAAAAGTGGTGTGTGTATGTCCTTGGTTAATTCTTTAAAGAAAGGAAACTGACTGTTCTCCATTCTCTTTTCCCCTCTTCAGTAACTGGCACAGCCACCGCCTTAGTCTCCATCAGTTGAGCATATGTGAGCCACCCTGCCAGATCTTAACTGCTTCTTATCTATGATATATCAATAAATGAAAAATAAAATTCCTTGCAGTCCATCCCCTGTGTTTGGATTTTTTTTTTTTTAGTTCAAACTTTCCTCAAGGTAATATAATAAATATCATGCCAAGAGAGTTGTAAGGTCAGTTTCATTAGAATGGATGACTTTACAGAATTTAATCCTTAACATAATTGAGTTTAATTTCATGTTACCATGAAATAACATAGTATAGAGGTATATCATACCCATCAGTGCTGTAAAGCCAAAATAGATTGCTGTCATTATTGTTCTTATTGTTTGAGATGGAACAAAAGTAGGGCAGGATTAAAGACATAGACACATCTAAACAAATAAACATGGTGGAAATTAAGGAGTGGAGGTGAAATGCCTGAATTAACTAACTGCTAGTCATGCAGCCTAGCAGATAGTACCTGCAGAGAGGAAAGCACAGAGTGAAAAAAAATTGAGGTAAAGTGGCACCTGGGAAAATTTTCTCATTATTTATCTTGTAGCACTTATGCTGTCTCTTTCCTAATAGAAGCTTCGGGGTCTTTACAAAATAACAGCAATTATCTTCCCGACTCGCCGGTGCTTCGCTTGTTCTGCTTCACAGGTATCTTACTGTGGCCTTTTATCCTAGGGCTTCTCAATGCTTATGACGAACCCACCTTTGGATTACTCACCATTACCCCAGACTGAACACACTGAAACCGGAACCTTCTTTCTTCTCATGGAAATTGCTTCCTTTGTTGTCTGCTCGTCAATGTTACATTTTTCTGCCATCTCTCTGAGATTTTCTTCGATTTTTCTTTCTCCTTCATCTGTCTAGCCATTGTCAACATGTTCTTTTCCCCCTTTAATTAGGTTTTAGATTCACCCATTGCTCTTCTTCCTCACACTCACCCACTTAGTCCAAGATCAGCAAACATCAAACCCTGGACATAGCCCACATTCTTCTGTTTATTCCAACTGATTTGGTCATAACCAAAGTCTACTTGTTTTCCTATGTCAAGATCAGAGAAATTGTTCTAAAAACCACTTTTAGCATTTCATTTCTTTCCTCAAGAACCCCTGTGGCTGGCACTCATTTCTCTATTGCTTATACTCTCTATTTGCCTTCCTGTCAGTCCTTCATCAAATGACCCTAACTACACTCCGGTGTAGTTGTTAAGAGCACAGGATTTGATGTCTTACTATCCTTCTTCATATTTTAGCTTAACCACTTACTTATACATTCTGTGGAACAAATTTAAGCTTCAATTTAATATCTGTAAAATGATGGTAATAGTCTCTCTTGATAAAGCTTTCAGAGGCATCTAAAATGGGAAAACATCTGTAAGGCGTATAGAACAGGACACAATGCATAGTGGGCACTCAGTTCGTGGACTTCCCGTTGTCTTCCAACCAGCACTCCCTGTCCTCTGTGTCAGATTGCTCTCTCTGGGCAGTGCCATCCCCGTTCTTCCTTTCTTTTTCTTTTTTTTTTTTTTAAACTGTATTTATTGGGATGATACTGGTTTACAAAACCACACAGGTTTCAAGTGTACAACTCAATATAACACCATCTGCACACTGCATCATATACCTTCCACCCCAAGAAAATCTCTTTCCATCCTCATTACCCCTGCCCACCTTTGCCCACCTCCACTTTGCCCCCACCCCCTTTTTCTCTGGCTGTTGCCACCCTGTTGTCTGTGTCTGTGTGTTATGTATATATGTTATTTGGCTACTCCACTCCCTTCACCTTCTTTCATCCAGTCCTCTCACTCTCGTACTGTCTGACAGCTGTCTATCTGTTCCATGTGTCCATTTCTTCTTCCAGGGCCATTCACCCTTAGTTCCCAGTTAATGTTCTACTTTTTTCACAAAATCTGTGAGTTTCTACTGTTCCTCTACTGCTTTATATGTTTACATTTATTTTATTTAGCTATAACTGACAGAAACTCATTGAGGGGCAAAGATATTCTTGTACTTCTTGTCTACTCTCTCCAGCATCTGGCTAATGTGGTCACGTATTATCTACTAAACATCTAGCAATGGAGTTATTAAAATACTAGATAGATTCACAAATACGAAAAAATAACAAATTCTTGGAGTTGACTGTTTTGGGAAAAATTTTAGAACACATATCCTAAAGTAGCCTTGGTGTTGTTATGGACTTACTTTGCCTCTTCTGTACATTGTTTCTCATATGACATACTAAACTTGAGAGTAATTTGTGCTGTGGTAAATCAGCTAGTCAGAAGGCCATTAGGTGAATGGGATTGAGAGGGAACATTGAATGTAGATGTTAAAGAGAGAAGGGGGCAAAGAGAAGAAGAAAAGATATAAAACTGAAAGAAATGAAGGGATGGTGAGGCTAACATGTAAGACTAATTCAGCATTATGCTGAATCCTTGATGCCAACAGTCTCCTCAAATTCCAGCTATATGCTCAAAGGACTGGTAACATTGTATTGACAAACTTTTTATAAATGAAATATAACACATATATGAAAGGGTACATTAAATATAAAAGCTTGTGTTATGAATGAACATTTATTAACCCACCATTGACCCAGACACATAGTACTCCCAGGAGCCTGGAAGAATCTCTTTATCCCAGGCTAAAGCCTGCATTTCTCTGGGCTATCCAGAGCACAGCAGGTCTGGGAAAAGTCTGGGTCACACTTCTGGGCACCCTCAGCCTGAGGGCATGGAGTTCCAGGTTAGACTGGGGATGGTTTATCTGAGTCCCCAGTTTTGGTAGACTTGGGCTGCGCCTCTTCCCTCTCTGGTCTTTATGGCTGCCAAAAGCTGAGCTCAGTTTTGCTACTATTTTCTTTTTCTAGATCAGCACATGACTTCAGAGCAAAAGGGGTTTTCAGCTTTGGCCTTACTGCTCTGATCTCATCTTTCAGATTTTGGCTTAGTAATTCCTCAGTGTCTTGTTACCTCTTTGATGTATTTAAGAAGAAACAATTATTGTTATTATTATAAATATTTTGTTCAGCTGTTTTGCTTGTTCTCAATAGGAGTACGGGTCTGAAGTACTTCGACTGTAATTATTAGAAGGAAATTTGCCATTGCATTTTATAGATGTAGAAGTTGAAGTTTAAAGAGAGATATCTATCCAAAAGAACCAGAATTCAAATCTGAGTTGGTCTAATTCTTAAAGTCCTTGCTCATTCTGCTTGATCACAGAGACTTATGAGTGAATTTGGTGAAATCTGGCTATAAGATTAACGTATTGAGTAAAAAACTATGGGAATCAATTTCTAATTTGCCTTCTAGTTATCTACCTTTATTTCACTTCTAGGCCTGGTTCACACCACTGTCTCCTCTAACAATATTAGTCACTAATGGAGATAAAAGAAAGAAGATTAATAAAGCTGCTGGCTGTGGCCCACTTTATACATCGTACATCAATGAAAACTGGATTTTTTCTTTATCATGCACCCAGGTGGTAAAGTGATGGCATCTATCTACAAAGGGTCTAGAGCACTTAGCCATGTGAGTTCATTAATCCTCACAACACGATCTTGATGTCTCTTTTATAACGGATGCAATTAACCAGTAGGAAGTAAATAACTTGACTCAAATCTTGATTTTAAAAACTCTTCTTTTTGGATCCCTTGACTGTTATGTAAATGTCTGGGCTGCCTCTTTGTTTCGACAACTTCATGGTGTATCCAGTGTGACATTCAAAAGTAAGACTTTATGTGAACGTTTTATAAGACCCAACATAAATGTTGTCACAGGTATGGAGTTAAAGAAATATAATAAGGATGACGTCAGAGTAATGGCGGGGTAGGAAGCGATACCGATAAATCTCCCCCAAAATTCAACAAGATCTTCAACCAGAAACAGAAAAACCTATACTTGGAGCTTCCAGATGCTTCGCAATACACCCAAAGGTATGATTGAGTGAAAAATTGGCTAAATATATAACCAAACCCCGAAGGAAAAAGGGAGTAAGAAATGCTCCGCCTTCCTCACTAACCTAAACAGGGCGGCTTTCTCTGGTAACTGTGAATATAGAAACTGAGGCGGGCAAAGGGGGTGAATACATCCAGGCCGCAGCGGCACAAACAGCCGAACCAGGCTGTGGCACACAGATCCAAGCCGAGGAAAATCTGATCCTGTGGCAACCCGGGCAATACAAGCTAACACTCGCGCCAAACCCAAAGAAAGACAAGCGGAGCGGCCATTTTACCCGGTCTCCTGGTCGGTGCGCAGTTAGTGGGCGAGAATTTCTTCCTAGGCCCCAAGAGTGGGTGCCTGTGTTGCCCCACGGAGAGGCAGGGTCAGAGGCCTTTCTGTGGGCCGAGGACAGAGTCTCTGGGCAGCCCCAGCACCCTGGGAAAGCCACGCACGGGAGGGAGTGAGAACTACTTCCAACGGTGGAGATTTTCCGTGCTGGTGAGGGTTTCACTCAGAGGGAACCGCGGCCGGCCTCATATCCTGGTGTGCGCGCGCAGATAAGGAGTGAGCGATTCCTCCGAGTGCCTCCGCAGTGCGCGCCCGTGTTATCGCAGAGAGGGGCAGAGTCAGGGGCCTTTGTGTGGGCCAAAGCGGAATCTCGAGCCGCCCCAGCGCCTTGCAAAAGCCGCGCACGGGGACGGAGTGAGACTCAATTCCAACGCTGCAACTTTTCCCTGCGGTTGAGGGTTTCACTCAGAGCGTGAGACTGCTGGCTGGATATCCTGGTCGCAGACAGTGAGTGAGAGTTTCCTCCAAGCGCCCCCCAGAAGTGGGCGCCCGCTTGTGTTACCGGACAGAGTGGCAGAGCCAGTGGTCTTTGAGTGGGCGGAAAGCCCGCCTGATTATGCTAGCAGCTCTGACTGACTGAGCCTTACCCAGAGCCCTGTGCTGAGTGGAAATAGAGTGGGGAGTTGCCAGCTCTTTGAGCCTCTTACTATCCAGGCAGAGGCAGCAGCAACCCCATAGCTGGATTATCAGGCTACTAATTGAGGAAGGAAAGACTAGGAGAAAGGCTCCAGGAACACGGACTCTCTCACTGTCGGAGCCTATAAATGCTAATGAGCCTCGACTCCCACGAGACTAAAGCACAATACATGACATTGCCATAGAGACTTATCAACTGCAAGCCTCTACCTGAGCGTGCCAAAGGGGCAGAACCCGGGGTACAGAGTCACCGACCAGGAAGAGGGAGAGAAAAGAAAAAGCAAGAAGATAACCTCTCAAAATCAAGAATAATCTGCAGACTTTATAACCTATCCCATTTTATTATATTTGTTCGTTTGTTTCTCTTATCTTCATTCTTGATACTTTTTTTTCTTCCTCCAATTTGGCCGATTAACTCTCTACTGGTCTTACTCTCTCCTCTCCTTGAACTACACTACCCATAAGTGTTACATCTCCCATTATCTTTTCTCTTCTCTTCCTTTCTCTCTATGAGGGTTGCACTCCAAAACCCTTAACTCTCTCTCTCTCTCCTTTCTTTTTTCTTCTTTTAGTGGTTCGCTCTTTTTTTTCTCTCTCTCGCTTTCTTTTCTCCCTCTATATCAGTTTCTTCCTTTCTCCTTTACATCTCCTCTCATTCAAACCTCAATAACAAACAAATTATCTTATCTGGGACTCAAACCTATATTTGTGGCATTTTGGGGGGTTTTTACTTCACCTTTTTAACTCACTAGCAGTGCTCCCATCCCTGGCTCTCCATATTATCTAGTTCTTGTTCCACTAAATACAATAGTAAGTTTTTAATTTGTCCCCCCATTTTTCCGTTTTCCTCTTATTCCTCTCATCATAACTCTTAGACAACCAACACCTAAAAGCAAATCATTTTATTTTTGACCCAAATTTTTTCCTTATTTGCTTTTTGTGGGTCCATACGCTCTTTTTTTTTTCTTTTTTCCTTTTTTTTTTTCTTTTTTTCTTTTTTGCCCCTTTATTACTTTTCCCCAATTCAGGCCCTCCATCACAGGCATTGTTTGTTATAACTCACAGTCCACCACAAGATTTTCTCAAGAAAGAGGGGAGAGGAGAGGAGAGGAAAAAAGAAGGGGGGGAATAATTTCCTTTTTTAAAAAAATTTTATTTTATTTTATTTTTCTTTATTTCATTATTAATTTTTTTTTAAAAAAACAACTCTTTTCGATTTTTTATTTTTTTTTATTTTTTTTAACTTTTTATTCTTTATTAAATTTCATTAATACTATCAACAAAACCACCCTCAGATGCCATTAAGGAAGAGAAAATCGAATATCATGGATACAAAAGAAAGAGAGGTAACACAGCTAGATGAGGAAAAATCTATGGAGAAAAATTTAATATATTGGAAACCTTGGAGCTAAATGACAGAGAATTCAAGATAGAAATACTAAAAATCCTCCGAGATATACAAGAAAACACAGAAAGGCAATATAGGGAGCTCAGAAAACAACTCAATGAACACAAAGAATATATGTCCAAGGAAATTGAAACTATAAAAACAAATCAAACAGAGATGAAAAACTCAATTCACGAGCTGAAAAACGAAGTAACAAGCTTAGCTAATAGAACAGGTCAGATAGAAGAGAGGATTAGTGAAATAGAAGACAAGCAACTTGAGGCACAACAGAGAGAAGAAGAAAGAGACTCAAAAATTAAAAAAAATGAGATAGCCCTACAAGAATTATCTGACTCCATCAAAAAGAATAACATAAGAATAATAGGTATATCAGAGGGAGAAGAGAGAGAAAATGGAATGGAGAACATACTCAAACAAATAATAGATGAGAACTTCCCAAGCCTGTGGAAAGAACTAAAGCCTCAAGTTCAAGAAGCAAACAGAACTCCAAGTTTTCTTAACCCCAACAAACCTACTCCAAGGCATATCATAATGAAATTAACACAAACCAACAGCAAAGAAAAAATTCTCAAGGCAGCCAGGGAAAAGAAGAATACAACATATAAAGGAAGGCCCATTAGATTATCATCAGATTTCTCAGCAGAAATTCTACAAGCTAGAAGAGAGTGGACCCCAATATTTAAAGTCCTGAAAGAGAGGAACTTTCAGCCACGAATACTATACCCATCAAAGCTATCCTTCAAATACGAAGGAGAAATAAAAACATTCACAGATACAGAAAAGATGAGGGTATTTATCATCAGAAAACCCCCACTCCAGGAATTACTAAAGGGGGTTCTCCAATCAGATACAAAGAACAAAAAAAAACAGAGCCACAAGTAAAAGCTCCAAGAAGAACACAATAAAACCAAATTTAAACTGTGACAACAACAAAAAGAAAGAGGGGGAGAAGATGGAGATTAACAGCGGCAAAGGACGATGGAGTGCAAAAGTACTCACAAAATAGTTCGCTACAATGAACAGGGTAGGGACCCTTTTCATTACTCAAAGGTAACCACCATTGAAAAAACCACCACAGAAGCACATGAGATAAAAAAGATAGCAACAGAGGAAAGATGTATGGAATACAACCAAATAAAAACAAAAGATAGAAAAACGAAAGAGAAGGATCAAACAAGACACAAAACTAACAGAAAGCAAGATATAAAATGGCAATAGGGAACTCACAAGTATCAATAATTACACTAAATGTAAACGGATTAAACTCACCAATAAAAAGGCACAGAGTAGCAGAATGGATTAAAAAAGAAAATCCAACTGTATGCTGCCTACAGGAAACTCATCTAAGTAACAAGGATAAAAACAAATTCAAAGTGAAAGGCTGGAAAACAATACTCCAAGCAAATAACATCCAAAAAAAAAGCAGGTGTAGCAATACTCATATCGGATAATGCTGACTACAAGACAGGAAAAGTACTCAGAGACAAAAATGGCCATTTCATAATGGCTAAGGGGACACTGAATCAAGAAGACATAACAATTCTTAATATATATGCACCAAACCAAGGAGCACCAAAATATATAAGACAGCTACTTATTGATCTTAAAACAAAAACTGACAAAAATACAATCATACTTGGAGACCTCAATACACCGCTGACGGCTCTAGATCGGTCATCCAAACAGAGAATCAACAAAGACATAGTGGCCTTAAACAAAACACTAGAGCATCTGGATATGATAGACATCTACAGGACATTTCATCCCAAAGTGACTGAGTATACATTTTTCTCCAGTGTACATGGATCATTCTCAAGAATTGACCATATGTTGGGCCACAAAAACAACATCAGCAAATTCAGAAAAATTGAAGTTGTACCAAGCATATTTTCTGATCATAAAGCCTTGAAACTAGAATTCAACTGCAAAAAAGAGGAAAAAAATCCCACAAAAATGTGGAAACTTAACAACATACTTTTAAAAAATGAATGGGTCAAAGAAGAAATAAGTGCAGAGATCAAAAGATATATACAGACTAATGAAAATGACAATACGACATATCAGAATCTATGGGATGCAGCAAAAGCAGTGATAAGAGGGAAGTTCATATCGCTTCAGGCATATATGAACAAACAAGAGAGAGCCCAAGTGAACCACTTAACTTCTCACCTTAAGGAACTAGAAAAAGAAGAACAAAGACAACCCAAAACCAGCCGAAGAAAGGAAATAATAAAAATCAGAGCAGAAATAAATGAATTAGAGAACAGAAAAACTATAGAAAAAATTAATAGAACAAGGAGCTGGTTCTTTGAAAAGATCAACAAAATTGACAAACCCTTGGCAAGACTTACCAAGGAAAAAAGAGAAAGAACTCATATAAACAAAATCCAAAATGAAAGAGGAGAAATCACCACGGACACCGTAGATATACAAAGAATTATTGTAGAATACTATGAAAAACTTTATGCCACTAAATTCAACAACCTAGAAGAAATGGATAAATTCCTAGAAAAATACAACCTTCCTAGACTGAGTCAAGAAGAAGCAGAAAGCCTAAACAGACCTATCAGTAGAGAAGAAATAGAAAAAAACATTAAAAACCTCCCCAAAAATAAAAGTCCAGGCCCTGACGGCTATACCAGCGAATTTTATCAAACATTCAAAGAAGACTTGGTTCCTATTCTACTCAAAGTCTTCCAAAAAATTGAAGAAGAAGCAATACTTCCAAACACATTTTATGAGGCCAACATAACCCTCATACCAAAACCAGGCAAGGATGGCACAAAAAAAGAAAACTACAGACCAATATCTCTAATGAATACAGATGCTAAAATACTAAACAAAATACTAGCAAATCGAATACAACAACATATTAAAAAAATAATACATCATGATCAAGTGGGATTCATCCCAGAATCTCAAGGATGGTTCAACATACGTAAAACGGTTAATGTAATACACCATATCAACAAAACAAAGAACAAAAACCACATGATCTTATCAATAGATGCAGAAAAGGCTTTCGATAAAATACAACACAATTTTATGTTTAAGACTCTCAACAAAATGGGTATAGAAGGAAAATATCTCAACATGATAAAGGCCATATATGATAAACCATCAGCTAACATCATATTAAATGGCACTAAACTGAAGGCTTTCCCCCTTAAATCAGGAACAAGACAGGGTTGTCCACTCTCTCCACTCTTATTTAATGTGGTACTAGAGGTTCTCGCCACAGCAATCATACAAGACAAAGAAATAAAAGGCATCCATATCAGAAAAGAAGAAGTAAAGGTATCACTTTTTGCAGATGATATGATCCTATACATCGAAAACCCCAAAGAATCCACAAAAAGACTACTAGAAACAATAAGCCAATACAGTAAGGTCACAGGATACAAAATTAACATACAGAAGTCAATAGCCTTTCTATATGCTAACAATGAAACAACTGAGAAGGAACTCAAAAGAATAATCCCCTTCACGATTGCAACAACAAAAAAAATACTTAGGAATAAACATAACAAAGAATGTAAAGGACTTATATAATGAAAACTATAAACCATTGTTAAGGGAAATCGAAAAAGATATAATGAGATGGAAGAATATACCTTGTTCTTGGCTAGGAAGAATAAATATAATCAAGATGGCTATATTACCCAAAGCAATATACAAATTTAATGCAATTCCCATCAAACTTCCAATGACGTTTTTTATAGAAATAGAGCAAAAAATCATCAGATTTATATGGAACTATAAAAAACCCCGAATAGCCAAAGCAATCCTAAAGAAAAAGAATGAAGCTGGGGGCATAACAATACCTGACTTCAAACTCTATTATAGGGCCACGACAATCAAAACAGCATGGTATTGGCAGAAAAATAGACACTCAGACCAATGGAACAGAATAGAAAGTCCAGAAATAAAACCACATATATATAGTCAAATAATTTTTGATAAAGGGGCCAACAACACACAATGGAGAAAAGAAAGCCTCTTCAATAAATGGTGCTGGGAAAACTGGAAAGCCACATGCAAAAGAATGAAACTGGACTACAGTTTGTCCCCCTGTACTAAAATTAACTCAAAATGGATCAAAGATCTAAACATAAGACCTGAAACAATTAAGTACATAGAAGAAGACATAGGTACTCAACTCATGGACCTGGGTTTTAAAGAGCATTTTATGAATTTGACTCCAATGGCAAGAGAAGTGAAGGCAAAAATTAATGAATGGGACTACATCAGACTAAGAAGTTTTTGCTCAGCAAGAGAAACTGATAACAAAATAAACAGAAAGCCAACTAAATGGGAAATGATATTTTCAAACAACAGCTCAGATAAGGGCCTAATATCCAAAATTTACAAAGAACTCATAAAACTCAACAACAAACAAACAAACAATCCAATAAAAAAATGGGAAGAGGATATGAATAGACACTTCTCCCAGGAAGAAATACAAATGGCCAACAGATATACGAAAAGATGCTCATCTTCTTTAGCTATTAGAGAAATGCAAATCAAAACGGCAATGAGATACCACCTCACACCTGTTCGATTAGCTGTTATTAGCAAGTCAGGTAATAGCAAATGTTGGAGAGGCTGTGGAGAAAAAGGAACCCTCATACACTGTTGGTGGGAATGTAAAGTAGTACAACCATTATGGAAGAAAGTATGGTGGTTCCTCAAAAAACTGAAAATAGAACTACCTTATGACCCAGCAATCCCTCTACTGGGTATATATCCCCAAAACTCAGAAACATTGATATGTAAAGACACATGCAGCCCCATGTTTATTGCAGCATTGTTCACAGTGGCCAGGACATGGAAACAACCAAAAAGCCCATCAATAGATGACTGGATAAAGAAGATGTGGCACATATACACTATGGAATACTACTCAGCCATAAGAAATGATGACATCGGAACATTTACAGCAAAATGGTGGGATCTTGATAACATGATACGAAGCGAAATAAGTAAATCAGAAAAAACCAGGAACTATATTATTCCATACGTAGGTGGGACATAATACTGAAACTAAGAGACATTGACAAGAGTGTGGTGGTTACGGGGGGGGGGGAGGGGGGAATGGGAGAGGGATAGGGGGTGGGGAGGGGCACAAAGAAAACAAGATAGAAGGTGACAGAGGACAATCTGACTTTGGGTGGTGGGTATGCAACGTAATTGAACGACAAGATAACCTGGACTTGTTATCTTTGAATATATGTATCCTGATTTATTGATGTCACCCCATTAAAAAAATAAAATTATAAAAAAAAAAAAAAAAAAAAAAAAAAAGAAATATAATAAAAGGGATGATGTTAGGGTGGTGGTTATAAGGGTTGGAATGGAAGTTTCTCCTAGTTTGATATAAAGTGAAATATAGAAGTGGAGGCAACTCACCCATGAAATTCACTAACATCTCATATTTAAAGATTGACAGATTTCACCAGAGGCCAGAGAACTTTATACATACCTAAAAAGGGTCAATAGAAATATTATCCTCCAAGTTTAAAATATATACATCCTCTTGTTCAAAGCTTGCTTACGTGCCTGGTATCTCCACAACAGAAACCCTGCAGGCTGGGTTATCACTGACCCTCTCTGAACTTTCGACAGGAAAGGTCACATTTCCAAACCGTGAAGAAACAGGAAGCTCAAATTGCCTTTCTGTCACATCCTAGGAGTTGCAGAGTGAATTTTTTGTTAGGAAAGCCAGAAGATCACAACGCCTTAAATTCATGATGCTAATGCAGTGAAAAGAAATGACTTACTGGGCTGGTTGAAGGCACCCTTACCTAAGTCAACCTGAGTTAAATACAAGGAAAATAATTAGGATTGGTTGAAACTTATTCGCCAATCATTTTCTGCAGCCAGAGTCCAAGAGAGTCATATGCTCTTCAGTATTTGAGGGCATGACAGACTATGACAGAGGTTAACGCCTTATGGTGAGACGAGGTTTTAAGTAACAGATTGTGGGGAGTCATGGCTGCACTGTCATTTTATCAGGCCGTTATTCCTTTTGCCTCTGTTGTCAGGGCTGTGAAGTATTTCCATTTCTCACAGATGTCTATCTTGCTAGAGGACATGTCAGAGTTTAGATAATGGCCTCTCAAAGAAGCCTGCTGAGAGAGAAAAGATGACTTCATATCAAGCGCTACCTTTGGGAATAAGCTGAAATCACTAACGTTTGCATATGAATGAGGGGGAGCAGGTGAACATTAACAAATGGAAGCACAGAGGGTAGCTGGTGAGATTGCTCACGGCTGTGCAGGCCCCAAACAATTTGCTCTTAAGTACAAGCTAATGGGGTGATGTTTAGATTCTACCAGGCACAAATGATCCGTAGAAAGCTAAAAGCTAGTAGTGCTCATTTTCTTCGCTCTTTATAAGAGAATAGTTCATCTGGCATTACAATAGGAATTAGTGATGGGGTTATTAAATAAAAGTATTGTAAATTTCAGCACAAAGCAATATGTCAGTAAGAAGTTACTAAAATACTGGTCTAAACGTAGTTCTCTGTCTGAATAACGACACCGAGAGTTACAGGGTTAATTTAAGTGGGCTGTGTAGTTGAAGCAGCCTGGGTTCAAGTTGGTCTCCGCTGCATTCTAGTCCTGGGACTATGGGTAAGTAACTCACTTGCCATTTCTGAGGTTCAGTTTTCTCAGATGTAAAATGGGGATACTATAGCATTCATCTCATTGTTATAGTATAATCTTATATAGGTAATTTAATATTTTCAGCAAAATAGGTGTAAGGTATTTTTCCCCGCTGAGAAGGAAGGAAGAGGCCAGAGCCACAAAGTGTGGAATAGCAAACGGCTTTATTGAGTACAGAGCGTGCATCCCGCCCAGCAAGGTTCCCTGGCCCCGAAGAAAGAAAGATGGAGGAGATGGAGGCTAGGGAAGTTGCACGGATTAAACCGCGTGGGAGATATTTCAAGGGGTCCCTCTAGGGAAGTGGAGCTAACATGACATGGTGAAATCCCACTGGCTGGTAGATGGTCGCTTTTTTCCAAACGGTTCCTGTGAAGCCTCCTTTGGCATGCTTAGTTGTGGGCGGTCCTAGCCAAAGTTCATGGGTCTGAGTTCCCCACATGACCATCCCCCATTATCCACCGACCTTACATTCTGACCTTTTATGTTAAATAGAAAAAGGGGCGCTGTTTATTCGTCTGGCTACTTCCTGCTGAATAGGGGCACCGTGGGGAGAGGGAAATCAGAAGATGGTGGCTTTGAGGGGTGTCAGGAGGAACATCTGTGTGGCCTTGAGTTGAGAAACTTCATGGATGCGGTCTTGTAAGGATTTTAAAAAAAAGAGGAGTAATAGGGAGATTTGCAGGGTCCAGCCTTTTGGTGAGCTGGAGATGAATGGAGTCCAGTGGTTCTGACTGCCAGTGGTCCTGTAAGGAGGCAAGCTTGAGGTAGAACTTCATGTCAGGAGTGGCGTAAAAGGGGAAAGGAAGGGGTCCCATCAATCCCCATAACTGAGACCTGTGAGGGAACTAGAGGTCCAGAGTGTGATGGCAAAACAGAGAAGGTAGCCCCCGTGTCCACAAGAAATGAGATGGACTTACCCACTTGTTGCAGCATACCCTGGGTTCTCCGAGCCCAGGCCGTGTCCTAGGAGTTTGAGCGATGCACTCACCTGGCTGGACTGGCCTTCCCATTCGGGCAGCTTGTCCTCCACGTAGAGGCGCTGAGGAAAAACCTGTTGCCCAAAGGGGCAATCACTCCGCCAGTGACTGGGCTGCTTGCAGTCAGGGCAGGGTTCAGTGGGCAGCCGCTGGCAGGGGCCCTGCCAGGACTGGTGGTCCTGCTTACCACACTTAAAGCAAGCTGCTGGTGGCTCTGCTGGTCTCAGGGTTGCCACAAGAGTTTGGGTTTGGAGTGTTACTTTCTGCTGCATGGGGGCCTGGCAGAACAGCCTTGGCCTGTTTCTACTAATTGGGACCGTTAAAAACTTTAAATGCCATGTTCACAGGTTCTGGATAGGGGTTTGGGGATTTGAGAATAAGAGGAGGGGGGTTCGTGGGGATCCCATAGGAAATGCTAGAGCCAAAGGCAGGACAGGGCCAGAACTTCCTGCAAGAAAATTGTGGTTGGACGTCCTGAAAACCAGTGTAAGAGCCAATGCCAGGCTGAGAATGGCCTGACAGAGGAGGGACTTAAGAACACAGTGAAGGGAGGGGCCCCTGGCCAGCAGGGGAGAAGAAAGAGATGGTAGTGGTGAATAAGAAACAGGTTTTTGAGAAGGGAGGGGAGGGAGCTCTCAGAGGGAAGAGACCTGAGCACAAAAGAGGTCCTCAGAGGGACCAGAGAAAAGTCCCGAGAGAGGGACGCCCCCAGGGGTCAGACAGGAGGGAGAGAGAGTTGGGAGTCCACAGAGAAGGAAAGATTAGGAGTGGAGGTTTTAGGTGAGGTTTCTCTGGCCAGAAAAAAGACCTGCACGGTGGAACAGGCAGCACAGAGATTAAGGACGGGTGCGCGAATAATTAGAAGCTGTGTATGTAAGAGATCTCCAATCAGTTTCCAGCTTTTTTGGCAATAGTTAAATTGGTGAGGGTGTTAACACTGAAAGTCCCTTCAGAAGGCTAATTGAGTGGGTTCTGTGGCCTGGCCACAGCGGAGAAGAAGAACAGTTTCTTCTTCTTTAGGGAGGGAGATTCCTGTGCTCCCAACAGCCGCCCTCAGTCCTCGGAGTGGTCAGTATTGAGTATTAGCGTCCTAAAAACTCAAGGTCTGGCCACAGACAGAAAAGGTAAAGTGGATGTGCTTGGGGACAAGCACACGCACTCGGACGGACGGAAAAGACTTTCCTGACGTAGATACGGTTTCGGCAGGGAGTCTCGGAGGGAAGAACTGAGAGGAAGGCAGGGGACTTACCGCACCGTGCGCTGAAATGGGTGGAAGGTCGGAGATCCTGGTTCTTTCTCCTGGTTCTTTCTTGGAGGGGATGAGGAAGAGGAGCGGTCCTTGTGGACTTTTAACTCCTTCTGGATTTTTGGCACCAAAATGTAAGGTATTTTTCCCTGCCGAGAAGGAAGGAAGAGGCCAGAGCCACAAAGTGTGGAATAGCAAACAGCTTTATTGAGTACAGAGTGCACATCCCGCCCGGCAAGGTTCCCTGGCCCCGAAGAAAGAAAGATGGAGGAGATGGAGGCTAGAGAAGTTGCACGGATTAAACCGCACGGGAGATATTTAAAGGGGTCCCTCTAGGGAAGTGGAGCTAACATGATGTGGTGAAATCCCACTGGCTGGTAGATGGTCACTTTTTTTCAAACAGTTCCTGTGAAGCCTCCTTTGGTGCACTTGGTTGTGGGTGGTCCTAGCCAAAGTTTGCGGGGCTGAGTTCCCCACATGACCATCCCCCATTATCCACCGACCTTACAATAGGTAGGTAAAAAATCTGTTTTACAAAATAATTTTTGCCCACAGATATCTAGTTTCTTTGAAATCGCAATTGTCCAGTACATTTAAAATATTCTCTGGTTTATACAAATCTTGATTTAGGCCCACTCTAGAAAACTACTTGTAATCATTTGCACTGTTTCCATGGTCTAGATTTCGTCTTCCCTTTTGCCCTATCAAGAAGCCCCTGGTCATAGCTGAGAAAACCTACAGCCAGAAAGTCAGTATGAGTGGCAGAGAGCTGGACTTTAGCACAAGAAATTCTTTAATCCCTTTCTGTTGGCTTCCTGCAAGTCAACACAGGAAAGGAGTGACTGCAAGGGTATGTGTGGTGTCAGGAGGAGCAGATGAAATTCTCAGGTAGACACAGGTAAATGTGGGAATTGAATGACACATGTAGAAATTTAACTAATCGCCCAGTGTGAGGCCTGCAGTCGCCGCCGCTGTCGCAGCCAGGCATGTGCAGGTTGCCATTAGATTCGAACAGATGGTAAAGAAACTGCAGAGCTGCTGGTCGAATCAAACATGATATATATGTTTGCTCACTTATAGTTTGCATTGGGTGTGGGGGACAGACTGTAAGCAGGCAGGGTTGTTATAGCCTAAGGCTTAGTTTTAAGACTAAGCTTTTCCCCACACCCTTGACTGTTGCATGAGGTGGGGTGGTGCACTCTCATGAGGAATCCCATTTATGCCTTAGATAAGTGACTTTATATCAGAGACTTCCTTGTTTGTATATTGGATTAAAAGTTTGGATTTCTACACTATAAAGTGGGCCAGACCGGGAGCTTGCTCTCTCAGTTCCTGAGATTAGCATTAGAGGAGAGAGCAGAAAAAGGCCAGGTGGAAGTGAGGAGAAGCAGCCAAGATGGTGGAGTGCTGAAAGAGAAGCCAGTTTGTGCAGAGAGAAGAAGATGGGAAACATAGGTGAATAAGGCTGGTATGGTACAAACCTTTGATTCTAGGAAACTCGGCTAAGTCAGTGGCTTTGGGAGCCCTGAATGGAAAGGGAATTGTTTTCCTACTGTGTGTATTTCTTGCCTGCTGGGTGCAAGCTAGGATTAAAGGTGATGCCTCACCAGTTTTTGACTCCGTTGTTTCATTACCGTCTGTTCGAATCTAATGCGAACCTGCATGGGCCAGGTGGCTGTGATGGTGGCCATGGCTACTGACTTGACAGGGGCCAAAAACTGGGCAGCCATTCCTTCATTCTAGCTTCCCACCGGGCCGGCGAGAAACACACTGAGGGAAAACACTTCCCTTTCCATTCAGGGCTCCCAAACCCACTGACTCAACTGAGTATTCCTAGAATCAAAGGCCCCCCACCAGCATAAGTCTCCTCTGGTTCCCCATCTGCCAACATGACTTTTTACTCTGCAAAACTGACTTCTTTCTCCTTCCCCTCCATCTTGGCTTCTTCTTCCTTTTTCTTCCTCACAAACTTTTCTTGGTGCGAAAACCCCTTCTCCAGCACACATTAGCATAACAAAGCCCCTTCCCAAGCAGGAAAGTAATTAGCAGTTTCACCTGGCAGTGCCATTCATGTGGTCAGCAGCCATTTTTAACAATAAAAGTGAGCAAACCCAGAAAATACAGATTTTACAAACTCATATGCCCAACACCCAGTCAGTGATATAAAAATGGTGTGAAAAAATTACATGGTAAGATTGAAAATCCACATAAGGAGTGTAAAGTAATTTGGTGTTTGAGGTGAGTATAAAATGTGAAATGTTAAAGTGTTCTCCCCTGACATTAAGGTAATTTGAGAAAATTATAGAGAAAGCTTCATTTTCCTAAAATCTGCTGTTGGCCCACCCTGCCCCACCATGCAGACTACCCTGAGCTTCATTGGGCTTTTATGAGACTCATGTTATGTTAAGAAAGTAAATAGTCTTTGTTTACTTTTTTCTAAAAAAAAAAAGGTAAATGTTTTGCTTTCAGTTCTGCTTTCCAAATGCTAACTTGTTTAGCTAAATTGTTATCAATTATTGGTCTTCATGCTTGTTAATTTTGTGAGTATATACTTTTTCTTATCTTTTTTCCTCCTTTTTATATAACTTTACCAAGAATTAACATTATCCTAGTATTTATGTTAAATATATAATTAACCACTAAGGCTGTATTAGGCGACCATTGGTTTTTATTATATTTCATTGATTTAGATAAATGATTATTATATTTCATTTATCTAGATAAATAGATAAGTTAACAAAAATATTTTGTATTTTTGATACTACACAATTTTAATCTAACATTATAATCATGTTCTTGTTTGTTTATTTATTTATTTTTGAGATAGAGGAAGAAAATAAAAACTGACAAATTAGCCATTTTGACTTGACACCTTGAATTCTATTTTAACAACATAAAAGCTTGATCACATTTGAACTATTATCTTATTTAATTATTTTTAAACAACTAGGAGTCTTGACTTTTTATTTGCATATAAAAAGGAAGGGTTGACTTACATAGTTATGTATAAATTGTCTAAAACAGGCAAGCTACAGCATTTGGGCCAAATCTGGTGTGTGACTTGTTTTTATAGATTCCAAGGGTTAAAAATAGGTTTTACATTTTAAATTATTGTAAAAACAACAACAAACAAACAAAGAACAAATGTTACAGAGACTGTATGTGGTCTATAAAGTCAGAACTATTTATTATCTGGCTCTAAAGAGGAAAAGTTTGGTGACCCCTGGTCTTAAGAGTTACATTTTCTTTTAATTTCTATTAATGTTCTGTATTCCTATTAATGCTCTTTTTGTCCTTCCTGGGACTCACTACTGTTTGGGCTTTTTCAGCCCTTCATGTAGTATGGCTTGAGTTAATGAACACAATATATCATTATCCTAAAAGAACCTGTAGCTTCTCCTGGTTGTTTCATGGCTTATTACAATGACATTTCTTTTTTTTAATGTAGTTTTATTTAGGCAATTAATATTAATGGGATGACATTGGTCAACTAGAACACATAGATTTAGAGAAAACATCCCCAGATCATTTTGACATTCGATTACGTTGTATACCATCACCCAAAGTCAAATCATCCTGTCACCCTTCATTTGATTTTCTTTATGCCCCTCCCCTCCCACCACCCCTCCCTCTCCTCCCTTCCCTTCCCCCTGGTAACCACTACATTCTTATCTATGTCCATGAGTCTAAATTTTGTGTCCCACCTATGTATGGAATCATACAGTTCTTAGATTTTTCTGATTTACTTATTTCATTCATTATAATGTTATTAAGATTCATCCACATTGTCGTGAATGACCCCATGTCATCATATCTTATGGCTGAGTAGTACTCCATAGTATATATATACCACATCTTCTTTATCCAATCTTCTATTGAAGAACTTTTTGGTTGTTTCCATGTCTTGACCACCGAGAACAATGCTGCAATGAACATGCGGCTGCATGTGTCTTTACACACCAATGATTTTGAATTTTAGGTGTATATAACAAGTAGAGGGATTGCTGGGTTATTTAATAGTTCTATTCTTAATTTTTTGAGGAACCACCATATTTTCTTTCATAATGGTTGTACTATTTTACATTCCCACTAACAGTGAATGATGGTTCCTTTTTCTCCACAGCCTCTCCAACACTTGTTCTTACCTGTCTTGTTGATAATAGCTAATCTAACAGATGTGAGGTGGTATCTCATTGTAGTTTTGATTTGCATTTCTCTAATAGCTAGTGAAGATGAGCATCTTTTCATATATCTTTGCCATTTGTACATATTTCTTCTTGAGAGAAGTGTCTGTTCATGTCCTCTTCCCATTTTTTTATTGTATTGTTTGCTTGTTTGTTGTTGAGTTCTGTGAGTTCTTTATATATTTTGGATATTAGCCCCTTATCTGGACTGTTGTTCAAAAATATCATCTTTCATTTAGTTGGCTGTCTGTCTGTTTTGTTGTCAGGTTTTTTTTGTTGTGCAAAAGCTTCTTAGTCTAATATAGTCCCATTCACTTATCATTGCCTTTACTTCTCTTCCCTTTAGAGTCAAATTCATAAAATGTTCTCTATGGCCAAGGTCCATGAGTTTAGTACTTTTGTTTTTGTCTATGTATTTTATTGTTTCAGATTTTATATTTAGGTCCTTGATCCATTTAGAGTTAATTTTTGTACAATGAGACAAGCAGTAGTCGAGTTTTATTCTTTTGCATGTGGCTTTCCAGTTTTCTCAGCACCATTTATTGAAGAGGCTTTTTTTTCTCCATTGTGTGTTTTTGGCTTCTTTATCAAAGATGATTTGACCATATATTGATATTATATATATGGTTTTATTTCTGGGCTCTCTCTTCTATTCCATTGGTCTGAGTGTCTATTTTTCTGCCAATACCATGCTGTTTTGATTATTGTGGCTCTGTAGTATAATTTGAAGTCAGGTATTGTAATGCCCCTAGCTTAATTTTTCTCCTTAGGATTTCTTTAGCTATTTGGTTTTTTTTTTAATAGTTTTATATAAACCTGATGATTTTCCATTTCTTTAAAAAATGACATTGGAATTTTGATTGGAATTGCATTAAATTTGTATATTGCTTTGGGTAATATGGTCATTTTAGCTATCCAATAACAAGGAATATTTTTCCATTTCATTGTGTCTTTTTTGATTTCCTTTAACAATGCTTTGTAGTTTTCATTATATAGGTCCTTTACATTCTTTGTTATGTTTATTCCTAGGTATTTTATTATTTTTTTGTTGCAACCATAAAAGGGATTAGTTTTTTTAGTTCATTTTCTGAAGTTTTATTGTTGGCATATAAGAAAGCAATAGACTTCTGTATTTTAATTTTGTATCCTGCAACCTGACTTTATTGGTTTATTGTTTTTAATAGTCTTTCTGTGGAGTCTTCAGAGTTTTCTATATTCAGGATCATATCATCTGCCAAAAGTGAAACCTTTACTTCTTTTTTCCCCAATATAAATGCCTTTTATTTCTTCCTCTTGTCTGATTGCTCTGGCTAGAACTTCCGGTACAACGCTGAATAGTAGTGGAGAGAGTGGGCAGCTTATCTTGTTCCTAATTTTAGAGGAAAAATTTTCAATTTTTTGCCATTTAATATGATGTTAGTTGATGGTTTGTCATAAATGGCCTTCATTAGATTGAGATATTTTTTTCTATACCCATTTTGTTGAGTGTTTTAAATATAAAATGACGTATTTTATATGGTGTATTATATGAATTGTTTTATGTATGTTGAACCATCATTGTGATTCTGGGATGAATCCCACTTGATCATGGTGAATTATTTTTTAAATATGTTTTTGTATTCGGTTTGCTAATATTTTGTTTAGGATTTCTGCATCTGTAGAGATATTGGTCTCTAGTTTTCTTTTTTTGTGTGATGTCCTTGCCAGGTTTTGGTATGAGGGTTATGTTGGCCTTATAAAATGTGTTTGGAATTATTGCTTCTTCTTCAATTTTTTGGAAGACTTTGAGTAGGATAGGAACCAAATCTTCATAGAATGTTTGATAGAATTCACTAGTATAGCTAGCTGTCTGGCTCTAAACTTTTATTTCTTGGGAGGTTTTTGATAGTTGTTTCTATTTTCTCCCTGCTTATGGGTCTGTTTAGGCTTTCTATGTCTTCATGATTCAGTCTAGAAAGATTATATTCTAGGAATTTATCCATTTTTTCTAGATTGTTAAATTTGGTGGCATATAGTTTTTCATAGTATTCTACAATAATCCTTTGTAGAATGATATCTGTGGTGATTTCTCCTCTTTCATTTTGGATTTTGTCTATATGAGTCCTTTCTCTTTTTTCCTTAGTGAGTCTTGCTAAGGATTTGTCAGTTTTGTTGATCTTTTCAAAGAACCAGCTCCTTGTTTTATTGATTCTTTTTATAGTTTTTCTGTTCTCTATTTTATTTATTTTTGCTCTAATTCTTAATATTTCTTTTCTTCAGCTGGTTTTGGGTTGCCTTTGTTCTTCTTTTTCTAGTTCCTTAAGATGTGATGTTAAGTTGTCCACTTGGGCTCTCTCTTGTTTGTTCATATAAGCCTGTAATAATATAAACTTCACCCTTATTACTGCTTTTGCTGCATCCCAGC
Source organism: Saccopteryx bilineata (assembly GCF_036850765.1). Taxonomy (NCBI): domain Eukaryota; kingdom Metazoa; phylum Chordata; class Mammalia; order Chiroptera; family Emballonuridae; genus Saccopteryx; species Saccopteryx bilineata. Next base: position 10,238,752 of record NC_089501.1, on the reverse strand, counting down.
GATTCTGATAGGTCGTGTTGTCACTTTTGTTTGTCTGTACATATTTTTTACTCTCTGCTTTTATTTCTTCTTTGATCCAGTTGTTTATTAGAAGTATGTTGTTTAATTTCCATATTTTTGTGGGCATGTTTACTTCATTTTACAGTTGAATTCTAGTTTCAAAGCTTTATGATCAGAGAATATGCTTGGTATAATTTCAATATTTCTGAATTTGTTGATGTTAGTTTTGTGCCCCAACATATGGTCAATTCTTGAGAATGTTTCATGTACACTGGAGAAAAATGTATACTCTGATGTTTTGCGATGAAATGTCATGTCATTGTGTATCATATCCAATTGTTCTAGTGTTTCATTTAAAGCCAACATTTTTTTTATTAGTTTTCTGTTTGAATGAATGATCTAGTGCTGTCAGTGGTGTATTGAGGTCTTCAAATATGATTGTATTTTTGTTGGTTTTTATTTCTAGATCAGTTAGTAGATGTCTTATATACTTTGGTGCTCCTTGGTTTGGTAAGAAGTGTTATGTCTTCTTGATTCAATGTTTCTTTTAACATTATGAAATTACTGTCTTTGTTTCTGATTACCTTTGTTGTCTTGTAGTCAGCATGGTTAGACATGAGTATGGCTATACCTACTTTTCTTTGGATGTTATTTCCTAGGAAAATCGCTTTCAGCCTTTCACTTGAATCTGTTTTTATCCTTGTAGCTTAGATGTGTTTCTTAAAGGCAGCATGCAGTTGGATTTTCTTTTTTGATCCATTCTGCTACTCTGTGTCTTTTTATTGGTGAGTTCAATCCATTTACGTTTAATGTAATTGTTGACACTTGAGGGTTTCCTATTGCCATTTTATATAATGCTTTCTAATAGCTATATTTCTTGTTTGGTTCTTCTCTTTTGTTTTTCTGTCATTTGTTTTTGTTTGGTTGTATTCCATACTTAGTTCTCTTTTATGTATATATAGTTGTATTCCATACTTAGTTTCTTCTTTTTTTAAGCCATATGTTTCTGTAGTAGTATTTTCATGAGTGGTTACTGTTAGGTAATTAAAAGAATATATATCATATTCATTGTAGACTATTATTTCATCCTCCTTTTTTACTGCTAATTTTTGTCTTCTCCCTTTTTTGTTTTTGTTGTCACAGATTTTTTTTTTATTGTTCTATTGTTGGAGCTTTTACTTGTGATTTTGTTTTGTTTTGTTCTTTGTATCTGGTTGGATAACCCCCTTTAGTATTTCCTGAAGTGGGGTTTTCTGGTGATAAATTCCCTCATCTTCTCTATATCTGTGAATGTTTTTATTTCCCCTTCATATTGGAAAGAAAGCTTTGATAAATATTGTATTCTTGGCTGGAAGTTCCTCTCTTTCAGTACCTTAAATATTGGGGTCCTCCCTCTCTCTTCTGGCTTGCAGAGTTTCTGCTGAGAAATCTGATGATAATTTACTAGGCCTTCCTTTATATGTTGTAGTCTTCTTTTCCCTGGCTGCTTTGAGGAGTTTTTCTTTATCATTGATTTGTGATGTGCCTTCGAGTAGGTCTGTTTGGGCTAACGTTACTTGGTGTTCTGTTTGTTTCTTGGATTTGAGGCTATAATTCTTTCCACAGGCTTTGGAAATTCTCATCAATTATTTGTTTGAATATGTTCCCATTCCTTTTTCTGTCTCTTCTCCTTCTGATACACCCATTATTCTTATATTGCTCAGCAATTCTAGTAGGGCTTTCTTGTTTTTTTAAATTCATGAGTCTCTCTCTTCTTCTCACTGTAGTATCTGTAGTTGCCTGTCTTCTGTCACTAATTCTCTCTTCTATCTGGCCTGTTCTATTAGCTGAGCTTGTCACCTTATTTTTCAGTTCATGCATTGAGTTTTTCATCTTTGTTTTGTTCCTTTTTATAGTTTTAATTTCCTTAATGAAGTATTCCTTTTGTTCATTAAATTGTTTTTTGAGCTCACTAAATTGCCTTTTAGAGCTTTCTTATATTTCACTGAGTATTTTTAGGACTTCAGTTTTGAAATCCCTGTCATTTAACTCCAAGGTTTCTCTATAATTAAAATTTTTTTTCTAGAGATTTTTTTATCATCTATCTGAGCTACATCTCTGTCTTTTTTATTCATGATATTTGATTTATTTTTCCTTAATGGCATTTGAGAGTGGTATTGTTAATAACACTAATAAGAAATAATTAAGAAAATAAGATAAAATAAAAGTTGAATAAGTAGAGTTAAAAGTGAAAATTCTATAATAATAAGTGGAACAAAAACTACAGAGAAAAAGGAGCAGGAATTGAAGAGAGATGACAAAATAGAGAAAAATTGAGGTTAAAAAACAGGCAAAATGCCACAAAGAAAAATATGAGTCCAAAATATAATAATTTGATGATAAATGATGATCAAATGAGAGCAAAAAAAAAAAAAAGAAAAATAATAATAAGAAAAAAAAGGTACAGGAGAAGCAATGAGAAGGGAGAATAAAGAGAAAGAAAGGACAAAAAGTGAAATAAAAACAAAGAGAAAGAAAAAGAAAAAACAAACATCAGTAAAGGTTTTTGAAATGAAACCCTCACAAACAACAAGAATGAAAAAATGTAACAAGTATGGATAATGTATTTCAAAAGGAAAATAATAAAACAAGAATAAAAGAGAAAAAGGAAAGAAGTAAAAATGACAAAAATGGTAAAAAGCATATTAAAAAATGTAATTTTTTTCTTGGCTTTGAGAGGTAGCTTATTCCTTTTTTTTGGCAGGTGGCACTGTACTATGAGTTTTGCCTCTGTGAGGCTCTTGGCAAAGGTCTGCTGGTGTGTCCCTGTAGCAATGACATAGGCTGGGCCTCAGTCCCATTGGCAGACGAGGCTTGTTAGGGCTTTACAATTATATGGCTCTAGAAATGGCAATCTCAGTTTTCCAGGTGCCTCTCAGCACATCCTTCTCACTGGAGCTAGCAGCCTGGAGATTTAGCTGTGGTGGTCTACCTCAGCTACTGTCCTTGTAGCAAGGAATCTATACACAGCCAGGTTCCCCCTCCAGCACCACTCAAAGCACAGTTCTGGGAAATGCAGTGGGAACCAGATCTGCCAGTGTGAGCAGGCAAGGCAGGGCACAGACCAATGGCAAAGTGCCTTTCTGTTACACACAGGCAAAATTCTATGGGTCTCCAGGCATATCTGGCATGCCTCAGTGTGCCGCAGTTTTAATCTTCTATGGGCTTTTCCTTCTTGATAGCCTGTGACAGGCCATGTGTGTGTCCAGCAATGCACACAGACAGTTCCAGTCGTCATTCAGGTACCCAGCACGGGCATTCTCAGGCTAAGGGTCTTGGCCCGTGTGTGCGCCTGGCGCTGGAGATCAGGTGGAGCCGGGAATGCCCAAAGATGCTGGTGCCCCCGCAGGTGCCCAGCACCAAAAATCTCGGGCTAAGCACTCCAGTCCCTGCGTGTGCTCCATGCTGGGGATCGTGGAGCCGGGAGTGCCCAAAGATGCTGGTGCTCACACAGGTGCCCAACGTTGTTAATCTCAGGCTAAGCACCTTGGCCCACACGCATGCCCGCTCGCTCCTCATGCTGGTGATGCTAGGTGAAGCCACTAGTGCTATGCCGGTGATCAGTGATCATGGAATTGGGAATGCACAAAGATGCTGGGCGTCGGCCCACGCGGGCACTGTGTGCTGGTAATTTTAGGTGGGTCTCACCGCTCATCTATGCATCCAGTGTTCGTGACCTCAGGCAGAGCGAGTGTGCTCCTCCCTTTGTTTGGGTGCCCACCCTAACTCAGCTCCAATCCACTAGCTTAGTCTCTCCTCTTCACTCAGCTCCAAAAGTGCCCCACCCTCCATCTTATATATTCAGCTACTTTTTCGCCCAATCATACCTTTGTCTGGTGTGTGTAAATTTTGGGTACTACTAAGGTTTTTTTCTCTATGTTTAGTTGTTGAATTTGTTGAAATTTCAAGGGGAGAGATTGGGAGTATTTCTCACACCGCCATTTCTCTGACGTCACTCTACAATAACATTTCAAATCCAATCTCTGACCACTATGTGAATTGGAATTAACTTACCCTGATCTTGAGTAGAATCCTGTTTCCTGGCCATTATTAATCTATAATATTATTCAAGAATGATTCTGATTATTGGGTGGTAAAGGAAAGAAGGAAGACTGATATTTGGATGACTGACTAGCCCTTAAAATATACAAACACATGTTGCAAAGAAACCCTTTTCCATAGTGAGAAAGAAGATATGACAGGCTCAGGAATTAACCAGTTAAAGAAAAAGTGTTTTTGCTTTAAAAAAATAAAGATAAATAAGGACAATCTTGTTGGTGCCCTGGGAAATTGTAAACTGCTACTTTCTTTGTATTGCTTCTTTTTTTTTCTCCTTAAATGAAAATAGACATGTGAAAAACAATCATTTTCCTGCAGGAAAACAGAAAAACAACTCTTAGTGTTTCTTTCTCACTCTCACTCTCTGTCTCTCCCCCAACCCTGCCTCTCTGAAGAGTGGTAATTGACCACTACAGAACATGGGCTTCTGCTGATAACCTGGCCCCAGATATTAGACCTACATTTGTACCATTTCATGCAGGAGAATTCCTTCTGTTAACTGGACAAAGGCAAACAGTCCAGTACAAAGCAAAAGTAGTAACTAAAGAAAATATGACCTATAGTTAGGCAATTTTAAAACAATAATAATAATAAAAGGTCAGATTAATATTGCAAACTATTATCTGACCCCCTCAGGTCTGTGAGAGGTTTTCTCCTGGGGTTGTCTGATAATTTCCTTGTTTGTTTTTCAAACACTCTAACTGTAATTTTATGTATGTGTACTATTAAGTAGTAAGTTTATTCAGGAATAAATTCAGTTCATTCCATTTGCAGTTCTTTTACCTGCTCAGTTATGTTCTCATTTTAACATTGGTCTTGGTAGAAGTAAAGAAACAGAGGATAGATTAACAGTTTTTACAGAGAAAGAGTGTAGGCAGGTTCCTTAAAAATTCCCTTTGGACTTTGTGGGAATGGAACAACCAACCACAAAGTCATTCCTGGAATATTTACTCTTGTCTAGTTTTGAAGGATTCTTGGTTGTCACATGGCCTTGGAGTAATGCATGGTCTTGTTTTCTTGCTAAGGGGCTCCTTCCCATGGTGCTGGCTGCAGCTCTGTGCTGACCTTTGATGGGAGTGACACCCACTTCCTGACTGCCAGCTAACAACATCCTTGATCCTTCTTTTAAGAAAGCAAATCTCTGGGAATGGATAACCAGCCACAGGAAGTCATGAAGAAAGTCAGAGAGTGTAACAAAATAAAAAATAAAGTGATTTTGGTAATTTCAGGAAGAATACCATAAAGCTGCAGGTTATAGTTATCCCATTTACTATCAAAAAAAGTTTCAGGAATAAAAATTGTTATAGAATATATGTATAATTAGCGAATCAGCCATTCATTTTCTTTAGCATACAATGCTACATGACAACAGGCAAAGCCCTGGCCCTGGAATCAAGATCTGGATTGGAGCTATTTAGTAGTCATTTAAATCAGTGGTCCCCAACCCCCAGGCCATTTGGTACCGGTCCACAGGGAAAGAATAACTTACATTATTTCTGTTTTATTTATATTTAAGTCTGAACGATGTTTTATTTTTAAAAAATGACCAGATTCCCTCTGTTACATCCGTCTAAGACTCACTCTTGATGCTTGTCTCGGTCACAAGATACATTGATTCGTCCCACCCTAAAGGCTGGTCTGTGAAAATATTTTCTGACTTAAACTGGTCCGTGGCCCAAAAAAGGTTGGGGACCAATGGTTTAAATGACAGGACATCACTTGCAGGTGCATGGGATAGTCTTTAAACTCAACATTGTTCTCTCTTAAAATTACAATGTATCTACTAGACTCCTTTGCTACAGGCATTGGTGAGAAATTACAAGTTTGAGAAAAAGCTGCATCACTCAAATTTTGCCCCTCAATCACAAATATATCACATACAAACACACACACACACTCACACAGCTTCTGGTCCTTCCTGCCTTACTGGCTTATGACTGTTTAGAATAATGCCTGCAGCATAGAATGTGCTCCATAGTTGTTGGTTGCTGCTATTATTATTGTTGTTGTTTTATGCACTAAATATTTCAGCTACTTCTGCTCCTATAAAATTTGTAAAAAAAAAAAAAAGCTATAGTTCTTTATTTAAAAATTATTTAATTTTACTTATATTAGAATTATCTACATCTATTTGAATATACTTAACTCCCCTTTCTTCAATACATCAAATATGGTCTTGTAGAAGTGGGGTTCTATGGGAGATATTTTGGAAAGTATTGACCTGGTGAGACATCTGTGGAGTCCTCAGTCAGAACGAGGTTTAATCCTTGAAATGCCTTTTCACTTGTAGTGTGAACTGAGTAGGCTTCTAGGCTTCAATAAATCCCCTTTTGATTTCTCTGTAACATGGTCGCTTGCTGTGAGAGGCACACCTTCAGCTAGCACCTAAAGATTCATGTCTTTGTTTGAGCCCCTCCCCTTGAGTGTGACTTTATTCTAACCAATAGAATATGGCAAAGGTGATGGTATGTCTCTTTCATGATTGTTTCATTATACGAGACCCCATCTTAACAGACTGGAGAGAGAGAGAGAGAAAGAGAGAGTAAGACTCTCCTGCTGACCTTGAAGGAGCAAGCTGCTACAATGTGAACAGTATGGAGAGGATCACAAGCAGAGCCCTGTAGCCAGCTTATAGGACGTTGTCTCACTGCTACAGAAGCAAGGAAGTGAATTCTGACAACCACTGGATCTTGGGGGAGGAACCCAATCTGCAGAAAGGAATGTGGTCCATCTGACACTTTATGAGACTCTGAACAGATAACCCAGCTAAACCATACTCATATTATTCAAGATATAATAAATAGGTATATATGCCTTTTTGAGCTGTTGAATTTGTGCTAATTTGTTATAGTGCAATATATAATTGATACTGTCCCCAAATCATTTCCCCTTCTTTTTTCATTACTAACAAAACCTGAATTTTATTTAGAATGTCATGCTGCCCAGAAAAGTCCTTTATTTTCCTGAATTATTTTTCTGAATAAGTTATGCATTTCTAACCAATGAGCTCTAAGTGAAACTCTGATGAAGGTTCTTGAAGGTTTGCTTTCCTGAGGAAGGGGAAAGATACATTGGTGTTCTCCACTTCCCCATTCTTCCCTCTCAATATGAATCAGATGAAGGGAGCTGTAGCAGCCATATTGGGGCCAAGAGACTTATAGAGATAACAGCCTTGACCTTGTTGAGCCACTTAATCAACACTAACATCCACCTAACCCCATATACTTTGTTATGTGAGAAAAATAATCTATTTGTTTAAGTTATTATTTGTTGGGTTTTTTGCTGTGGGTAGATGAACACAGTCTTTAGTTGTTTACATAGGTGATGTGAAAATTGAATGTAACATACGCAAAGCATCTATCACAGTTCTACCAGATTGGCCATTCTTTCTCTCACACATGTGTGTACGTGCATTTGCTTCTATCTTCTCTGCTCTTTTACCATGTGTTAGCTCTCTCTTTCTTGCCCTACATTCATTCATTCATTTTTCAACCAATATTTACTAAGCACATGTTATTTCCTGGTGCTGTGCTAGCTACTGAGGTACATGTAAATTAAACTGACATGTCATGCCTTCATCTTAACATTTCAGTCCTTGTCTCATTAGAATTAGAAGAGTTTAATGATGGATTGGCTAATTACATTTTAGTGTAATTGACTTCCATTTGTGATCTCAATACCTGTTTGAATGAATGATTCTTAATTTGATTTGCAATAATTGTACTTATTTTCAAATAAAGGAATTTCCAGCACTAACAAAGAGATGAAAACATTTTTTGTGTGTGTAGGGTTTGAGGGGTTCATGTGAAAGTGGGTGCCTGACCATGGATGAGAAAGCTAGTTCTTTATTATCAATAATTTCTAGAGCCGGCCACATGTTTTCTGATAACACCTTCCTAATCCTCCACCTACCTGGCCAAAGTTTACTCTCTTTCTTCTCTGGTGAATGTACTTCAACTTTGCTCTTTTCTTCCTCTCTTTTGACCTCAAAATTCTCAGAAATTTAACCAACCTATAGTTTAAAGTACATTTTATTTTCTTTATTGTATTTCTACTGTTGTACTATGAACTTCTTATCTAGAGACAGAACTATTATTATTGCTATCTTAACTTTTGGTCTTAATAACTTAGACCAGTAAGCATAGCAGTGGAATTCATTTTTTTTTTTATTAAGAAGATATTTCTGTGTCCTTCACTAATTATTCAATGCTCATTCTGCTTTTGCATTCTTTACTGTACTTTACGTGTTGATGTGGCCTATCTCAGGCCACAAGATAATTGAAGACAGAGAGTGTCTGATGTAATTCATATCATGTTATGTCCGGGAAGTTAAAAAAATAGTGATAATGGCCATGATGGACTCTCTGAAGCTCTCTGAGAGTTAGGCCTAAGACTATTTGGGGACTAACTAAAATATGTCTAATTCCTCTTTCATGTGCCATCTACAGAATGAAACAGAAACGAAACCAAAAGGATATAAAATGACCCTACCATCATTATCCTAAGAACAAATAAGAAAGAGTGCCTGATGCACACCATCTGTCTAACATGGGGCTATTTGTCTTCATGACTAGGAACAGGATGTGCCAGAGTCCAGTATTTTGTGTTTAGATCTTAGAGGAATCAATACAAACCACTCCCTTTCCCCTGCCTGAGTTCAGAATCTGTTGATTGAGACACACACACTCACAAGAGTCTGGTAGTTGGAGAGCAAAATATCACTCTTACCATCAAGAATGGGGCACTTGATGCTGTCTTTTAGACAGGGGAGCTTGTTAGATACTTCAGAGTCCCTGGCAACTCTGACCAACTGCAGGCCCTCCCTGTCGGGGGCCGTCCACGTAACATAGCATAGAGAGCAGGACAGGCTTTGAAAGAGGACATGCTGTTTCTTCTCTCTCTCTCTCTCTCTCTCTCTCTCTCTCTCTCTCTCTCTCTTTTCTTAAGTGAGAAGCAGGGAGACAGAGAGACAGACTCCTGTATGCACCCCAACCGGGATCCATCCAGCCAGCCCCCTGTGGGGTGATGCTCTGCCCATCTGGGGCTGTTGTTCTTTTGCTCTGCAACCAAGCTATTTTAGTGCATGAGGTGAGGCCATGGTCTCACCACCCTGGGGCCAACTTGCTCCAACTGAGCCATGGCTGTGGGAGGAGAAGAGAGAGATAGAGAGTGAGAAGGGAGAGCGGAAGGTGTGGAGAAGCAGATGATCACTTCTATGTGCCTTGACCGGGAATCGAATCTGAGATGTCCACACCCCGGATGGCATTCTACCACTGAGCCAACCTTCCAAAGCTAGTTTCTTCTCTCAAACTCTCCAAACAAACACTCATTCCTCTTCCCAAGGCAAAAGGATGAACAGAGTCAGGACTCAGGTGAAGCAAGTGAGGAGAGTTGTGCTCATTCAGGGTCAAATGCTATCTTTATGTAAAATGTGGGTATTTTGTTCTTCATTTTTTTTTTCTGCATTCATTTTGATTTTAAAAATTATTGCATTAAAATATTAGTTTTCTTCATTATTAAGTTTTTTAGTACCTCCTTAAATGCTGTACCTGAGGCAAGTGCTTAACTAACCTCATCCTAGTCTCAGCCCTTCAAAAATCTCAAAGGGTAACATTAATGGGAGGCCATTTCAGATGGAAATATTTGGAGAAGAGAATAAATTCCTACTTGGGTGGATGTTTATTGGTTTAATCAACCATACCTTACTGCAATTGTGCTAAGATACTCAAGTAAGCCTGGGAAATTCTTCTTTCTTTATTTTTATTTATGATAACATAGAAAAAATTTATTGGTGAAGCTGTAAGATTTAAAATACAATTTATACTTTACTGGAAAGAGTAGTGTTCACTTAAGAAAAGGCTAGTGGAAACTTCTTTGAAGTTTACACAGGTATTTTACACAGTGCTATAATTCATTTCAACCCTTTTAACAGTGTATAATATACACTTTCTCAATACATGCTTCATCTAGAGCACAAGCATATCAATAAAATGTTTAACTTAAATGACCAAAAACCAAAACAAACCAAAAAAGAAATGGCTGAGATTTAGTTTCTAATTTAAGATAGGACGTTGAAAAACTGACATCTTTTATAATTTGCAATCTATTTAATAAAATGATTTTAAGAGCTAAAGTGTTCCTTTCTTGGTACCCAAACCCTAGCGGGGGAAAGAACTCATTTTTAGACATTGCCTATTGTAAAAACCACAGAGTACAAGCCCCAGTCAGAAACAATACGTGCTCAGAAATTTTGAGCTTTCTTTTCATTTATTATGTTGACATGATTTCAAGTGTTGCACTGAATGCAACATCCTCTACATATTGCATCATGTCCCACCCCTCAGGCAAAGTCTCTTTCACTTTTCTTTTTTTAGTCAATATGTTGGGTCTTTGTTGTTATTAAAAGAAAAACATAAAGCAAGACAGGTGTCAGAGATAAAAAGTGATTGTAGTATTCAATAAAGCAACTAAATAAGGTTGATTCTAATGGTATTCAGAACCAAGTTGTTCTTTGCAACAAATACTAGCTATACTTTACTTTTTCCTTAAGACTCAGAGAATATCTCAATATGTGTAAAAACATGAAAAATGGCAGCACAGATTAGGATTTGTGGAATTTAATGCATGAATTTATCCAGCTAAATCTTCTAGCTATGTCCATCGGACAGACAGCCTGTTCTTTGACAAGTGTGTGCCTGCCCTTGGAATTCACAACACATTCCAGGAAAATCATATCCTAACTGGTTTGGTTGTTTACTCTGAAGAAGGCATTTTGGCACTCATTTTTCAACTCTAGTTTGTTTACATGAAACAAAATATTCTCACACAGGAAGAGACTAGATATTCTTTCTCAATGGAGGGAAGCGTCTCTTTTCAGGGTCAGGAACTTTATGACTGCAAAGTTAATTATCACAATATTGTAGGCTAGTCCTTCTGGCTCCATGTCTATGTCTCTGACCTTTGCCAAGGGCACAGTGCCACCAGAGATGCCACAACATATGCAAAGTACAGAGCCTAACTTAATTAGCCTTTTTAACTTGTTTTCTGATGCCGATATAGATTCACATCATAAATTATTTTGGTGCGTTTGAGAGAGCTCAGTTCAAAAGGTGGAATGGTCTAGTATCAAAATCCTTGCCCAATTAACTGTGACATCTTCAACTCTCCCAGCTAGACCTGGAATGGGAAGCCTTTCACATTTAGACAAGATGTAGGCAAGTCATTGGACAAAGTTCATCAATTTTGTAAGCCTTGATAAACCAAAAACATTACTTCAGATCTAAAGCTTACTTTTAAGAAGGAGCTAATATTGTGGCCATTGGACAAGTTTCCATCAATTACAAAAGCTTAACAATTTAAACAAATTATTCTAAATTTATAGCTTTGTTTTGGATAGCTTTCATTAACTGAATGTTTAGACCTGTGCTGTTTATTCTGGTAGCTAGCCACTGGACACATGTGGTTCGTCTGAACTGAGATGAACTGTAAGTATAAAAAAAATATGAAATTTTAAAGACAGTTGAAATAATAATATTTTGGATAGAAAGGGTTAAATAAAAATATATTATCAAAATTTATTTCACTTTTTTTCTTATTTTGTGAAATAGTACTACAAGGAAATTAAAAATTCCGAGTGTAGCTCATATTCTATTTCTATTGGAAATGCTGGTCTAGATGCTTTGGGAATAAACATCATGGGGAGAGATTTCAATACACTTTGTGCATTTATACTTCCTTTGAAGTACTCCAGAGGCAGCACTGATTTATACAAAAACCCGTGAGGAGGATAGGAAGTGACTCAGTAACATTTCAAGGAAAATAACTTCAAAGGATGTTGTTATCATGACCAAGATTCACAAGTCAGAGAAAACTGTGGGTTCATGCATCAGAGTGTAAAGCATTCAGGGTCAACTGTTTCCTTTATTACTGACTCTTCCTCAGGTCCAGTTTTAAACCAAAAAAATCTTGGGATGGCTGTTTTGTGAGTTTGAAAAACTAGGAGAAGGTAGTAATTTTCACAGACTACCGAGCAAATGGTAGGTCTTTAACAAATGTTTGCTAAATTTTGAAAATGGGACTAGGAATTTAGATTATAATTATAACTGACTGTATAGGAGGCCATGATGCAATGTGACAATTCCACACCTCATCATAATGACAATGGGTCCCCTTTCACTATGGCATAGTAGGTTAGGTCCAGTACCAGCCACAGAACATGGGGTCACTGGGAAAATGACAGACATGAGGAATCTGAGTAATAGTATAAGGATGTAGAGTTCTGAGAGATCAGAAGAGGTGAGAGGTCCAAACACATCAGGAAAGCATTAAACATGCTGTGGCAACATATCAAAAATGTTGAGAAGTGAGGATTCAAGCAGATGAGCTCCAGGTTAGTGGAAGAGCTGCTCTCTGAGGTCAGTGTGGGTACAATATCCTGAACTGTGACAAGAGAATAGGTAATAGTGCTATGGCTTAAGGTCTGTGAAGCAAAGCTTGGCTCAGTGATGTGGATGAGCAGAGACTGGCTCTGGGTCATGTGCAGGTCTGAATGTCAGAGTGCCAATAGAAGCTAACTTCACTTGATTGCAGATGGAATGAAATAGTAACTGAACTTAGGTTCTGACAAACTTTCTATGAGTTGGAGTTTTGCCATCTAAAATGTGAGCCAAGCTTCTTTAGTTGCTTAGTTGTGATTCTGGATTGGAAGAAAAAGCCCAGAAATGCTGGGCTTTGATCCTTTCATGGCTCTTCTCACCTCTGCCTAAGGGAGCAGACTTCTCCTCTCCAACATCACCACAGACACGAGGCAAAGCTACTGGGGAGTCCGGATGAGTGGTTAAAAAGGCCTCTCTTCTCCATGCTCCTTGTCTACTTGGAAAACAGAAACAAAATAAAATGGTGGGCACATAGAAAGTTGTCATATGTAAAGACTATCTGTTTTCACTATAATAATCTATCAAATAAATGTAATGGAAATGATCTTGTCTCAAAATGACTGTAGGATGTCAAGTTTGAAAGCTGCTCTTTAACTTCAATATTATAGTGTATAGATAACTTCCAGTGAGTTAATGCCTTTATGAACCTGATACTGGGATCCTAATCTGAGTTGAAATAATGGCTTTGGTGTCTTACAGAGTTAGAATACACGACAAAATTAAGTTTAAGCAGCAGTTGCTTAAGAGATGTGATTGTCCTACTCTTCCATGGCCACTCCTGGGGTCTTTGTGGTAGTATTATTAGTTTGAAATCAAATTGGTTACTCATTTAATCTAACAGCTGCTCTAGGACCATCATTCATGATTTAGTGATGGCATCCAAATCATAAGTGCAACTTATTTTGTTCAAGAACCTGAATTACACTTTCTTCTTAAATAACTTCTGGACAGACTTGGTCTCTCTTAAAAGATGAGCTTGTCCTTATCCCATGACTAGACATACCCTGAGTCATAAAAGTAGGTACAGCTCTCAGGTTTGAAAATTTAACACTTTTCCTCTCTACTGGATTTACTTAGAAAATGGACATCTCCAAATTCTTGGTTATGAAACATCTGAACAAGCACAAGCACAAATACTTCTACAACCCACAATTGCCAGTTTGGATCATAAAAAAAAAAGCATGGCTTTTTGTGGATTAAAGACTTAGATTTCAAGCATTGACTCTCCCCAGCCCCCACCACCAAATCCAGCAGTCTTATAAATACAACATAAATTCACATGCACTGTAATTATTGTGGTCAATTATGCTAAACCAAGCACATAGTTCTTCCTCAAACATTTTCATAAGCAAGAGAAAAATTGCCTTCACAACTCATTTTTAGGGATGGGCTAACAAGTTTGGGTCATGTGAGAGCTGACTCACTTTTTTATTTTTTTGTCTCCACATTTAAGATGTGTACATGTTTAGGGGAATCTAACTAAATTAAATTTCTATTACTTTGATTGGGACCAGATGAAAAGGGGCTAAAAAATAGGTCAGAGGTTTAAATCCTGAGAACATCTTTATAATAAGCAGACCTCTTGCTTACTAACTAGTTTATCATCAGATATCTTCTAATGTAATGCAATTTTTTGAAAATACAGCTTTATGGGAGTATAATTTATATACCATAACATTCATCCATTGTATACAATCCAAAGATTTTTAATAAATTTATACAGCAGTGCAATTATTGCCATACTTCAGTTTTAGAACAAGTTTATTACCTCTAAAAGTTCCCTCTGGCCCTGGCCGGTTGGCTCAGTGGTAGAGTATCAGCCTGGCGTGCAAGAGTACTGGGTTCGATTCCCGGCCAGGGCACACAGAAGAAGCACCCATCTGCTTCTCTACCCCCCCTCTTCCTCTCTGTCTCTCTCTTCCCCTCCCGCAGCCAAGGCTCCATTGGAGCAAAGTTGGCCCAGGCGCTGAGGATGGCTCTATGGCCTGTGCCTCAGGTGCTAGAATGGCTCTGGTTGCAATGGAGCGATGCCCCAGATGGGCAGACCATCACCCCCTGGTGGGCGTGCTGGGTGGATCCTGGTCGAGCGCATGCGGGAGTCTGTCTGACTGCCTCCCCGTTTCCAACTTCAGAAAAATTAAAAAAAAAAAAAAAGTTCCCTCTGCCCATTTGCAGTTTTCTCTACTTCCACCTCCAGCTCTAGGCAACCACTGATTTAGACTTTCTCTTTATAAATTTGCTTTTTCTAAACATTTCAAACATGTGTCATTTGTTTGCTGAATAATATTTCATTTTATGGATGTGCTATGAAATTCACTTACTAGTTGATGAACATTTAAATTGTTTCCAGTGTTTGGCCATTATAAATAATACTGTGATGGACATTCACCTATGTGTCTTTATGTGGACATATGTTTTCATTTCTCTCACAAAGAATCGTAAGAGTTGAACTGCTTTATTGTACAGTAAATTTACATTTAACTTTTTAAGAAGCTATCAAACATTTTTCCAAAGTAGTTCTGCAGTATGATATCCCACCAACAATTTATGAAGCTTCCCATTTATCCACGTTTGCCAACATTCGGTATTGTATGTCTTTCTGATTATAATGATTCTAGTACATGTAGAGTGGCATGTCATTGTGGTCTTAATTTGCATTTCCTTAATGGCAAATGATGTCTGACATCTTCCCATGTGCTTATTAAATCATTTGTATATCTTCTTGGTGACATGATTTAAAATCCTTTGCCCATTTTTAAATTGGGATTTGACTTTTTACTAAAAAGTTATCAAACACATGATTTACAAATATTTTCTTCTGATCTGTGACTTGTCTTTTTATTTTCAAAAATGAAATGCAAATGTTTTTAATTTTGATGAGGTAAAAATGGTTTTGGGGTTTTTGTTTGTTTGTTTTTATTTTTTTTATAAATTTAAGTGAAAGGAGGAGAGAGAGACTCTGCATACACCTCAACCAGGCTCCACCCAGTGATATCTGTCTAGGTTCTTGTTTGCAACAAAGCTATTTTTAGCAGCTGAGGTGGAAGCTCCATGGAGCCATCCTCAGTGCCCAGGGCAGTGCGCTTGAACCAATTGGACCATGGACTGTGGGAGGGGAAGAGAGAGAGAGAAGAGGGGAGAGAAAAGGGGAGAAGCAGATGGTTGTCTCTCCTGTGTACCCTGAGTAGGAGTTGAACCCAGAACTTGCACATGCCAGCTCAACACTCTAACACTGACCTAACTGGCCAGGGCCAAAAATATTTTGAATTTTGATAAAATCCAGTTTTTCTTAGTTTATTAGCTTCAAATTATTCATTGGCTTTCCATAACTTATAAGAAAATTTCCCAAAATCCATAGCATGACATACAGAGTCCTCTTTATATCTGGCCTATGTTCATCACTACTTGATGTATTATGGACAAAGATAAACAGTTTCAAACCTACATTTTTAGAGAAAAAAATTATCAGATAGATTCTGGATTCAGCATTAATTTATTCTGTTTATATTCTAGAAAGACACTGAACTATATACTTTACATGCATTTTCTATGATAGTTACCCTGTGCAAGAGGGTAACTATCAATTATAGGAAAGAAAACTTAGGCCTAAACTAAATAGCTTCACTGAGGCCATAGAGCCATTTGCAATGGAAAAGAGAACAAGTCATTTCTAAGCGTAGCATGAAAAGAAAACATAGCTTCAAGGAATGCATTTAACAAATGTTTAATGAGCATATACTGTGTGCCAGACAATATTTTAGGAGCTATGAATATAGATGAGAAAGAAGAGATAAGATGTTCTGCTGTCATGGAGTTCACACACTAGGCACTTTATATAATCTCCATTAACATAACAGTTACTACTCTAAAAAACATTTAAAAAAATTTTGAGCATTTGACTCACTTGAGAATACAGAAATATAAAAGAAAGATACAGAAAGATAAAAATTTTGAGCCATATAAACATGGACCTTGAGTCACCAGCTGTTTGGCCATGATATCTGTCAGAGAGACTAAGCAATGCCCATGTATGAAATGGCATGCTTAAATATTCAGAGGTGGAAGGGAAATTGGAAAGAGAAAAAGGGGATTGGAAAATAGAAATGCGTTGGGGAAGAAAGAGAACAAAGACATGATCATTGGCAACAGCACTGTCTGGGGATAGTCTCCATACATCCTGATGGCAGAGACCTGCCCATACTGATCACTATTGTATGATTTAAGACCTAATAGAATGCTTGTTACTTAGTTGGTGTTCATTAAGTATATTGAAAATATGGCATTGAAAGAAGCCTACTCATTAATTAAAAAAATGACTATTGATTGCTCTGATATCCGAATCATAATATGAGGTCTTGGTCGTTACCCTCAAGGGATAGATAGAATATTTGGGGAGAGAAAACAATTATTAAAAAGAAAGCATCACCAATACTATAACAGAGAGAAACTAAGTGTTATGGAAATGCTGTTATGAGTAACTTCCTCTGTCTCAAGACTTGAGGAAGGAGGCTTCATGGAGAGTGGGGCATTTGAGTTGGAAAGAATATTCAAGCCATAGGCTGGAGAGAGCTTGTTCATGGAATGATGCAGATAGCACAATAATCAAAGATAGAACACACAGGCAGAAGAGGGTAGAGACACATGTGGGGGTTGCAGGCCAAGTCTGAAGTTTGTATTATAGTATGGGAAACTTGGGAGGCAGTAGGCGCCCACATTAGTTCACGCTCTCCTCTGCCATCAAAGCTATCATCTTAAAAATTTAAGCTGTATGAGGTTAATACCCTTCTTAAAAGCCACAAAGTTACTCGAAAGTCACATATTATTATGAAATAAGTGTTTTCACATGCTGATGAGGCCTCTAGATAGACACAAGCATGCAAGTCCTGTTGTGGAAGCACTAGTCCATATAGGTCATTGAGCTTCTAAGAGGCTTCAGCCTCAACCTTTGTATCCATGATGCCCTGGGATAGTCCCTCCCACGCTGTGTCAGGGTAGGCCTGTGTGACCAACGGAGCACAGAAAAAGTGATGGTATGTCACTTCCAACACTAAGTCATAAATACTTTGTGGCATCTGTCTTGCCCCTCTCACATAATTTGCTCTGGGAGAAGCCAGTCACCATGTTGTGAGGACCCTGAAGTAGCCTGTGCAGTGACCCCTGTAGCAAAGATCTGAGGCCTCTTGCCCACAACCATGTGTGTGCGCCACCTCCACGCAGACGCCTTGCCTCAGTCAAGTCTTCAGATGACTGCAGCCCTGGCTGGCGTCTTGACTCTGAGTCAGAGCCACCAGATAAGTCACTCCCAAATTTCAGACCCACAGACATTTTGAGATAAATGTTTGTTGCTCTAAGCAACTAAATTTTAGGATAATCTGTTATGGAGCAAGTGATAATTAATGTAGTCATTGATCATAGAAAGTCCGAGTTCAAAGGTAATATAGAGATTAAGTAGGGCAGGCACCGATAACTTGGTTCAAAATTTCCCATGAAGCTTGAAGAGATCTGTGGAGTACTTCTCCACTTCTATTGGTCAGAGATGGAACTAACATCGAGACCTCCTCTTTATTATCCCTGATTCCAAGAGATGCAGGGTCTGGTTCCAGCTTGTGCATGTCTAGTTAATTTTTAAAAGTCTATGTCCTGATTGCAAGTTCAGGGTTCTTACCCATTATATTATGCTATTATTCATAAAATCATTTAATTTAACCTCTTTAATTTATATGAGATATCCACCCACTTGCTGAAGATCAGCCATTTAACTTGTTAAGCATTACTCATCTAGAAAGAAGATACTATACTGCTCACAAAAAAATTAGGGGATAGTTTATTTCTTCCTATTCATTTTGAAATATACCTTAACCTTTGTGAGCAGTATACAGTGTGTCCGTAAAGTCATGGTGCACTTTTGATCGGTCACAGGAAAGCAACAAAAGACTATAGAAATGTGAAATCTGCACCTAATAAAAGGAAAACCCAGTTTCTGTAGGATGATGTGGCAGCATGTGCGCATGCACAGATGATGATGTAACACTGTGTATCAGCGGAGCAGCCCATGTCCATGCCAGTCGAGATGTGGATGGTACAGAGGAAAGTTCAGTGTGTTCTGTGGCTCGCTAAATTAGAATCCGTGATCAAAGTGCAATGTGAATATCGGCACGTTTATAACAAAGCGCCACCACATAGGAATAACATTACTCAGTGGGATAAACAGTTGAAGGAAACCAGCATTTTGGTGGAGAAACCCCGTTCTGGTAGGCCATCAGTCAGTGACGAGTCTGTAGAGGCTATACGGGATAGCTACCTAAGGAGCCCTAAAAAATCTGTGCATGAGCCCACATCGAACTTCACTGAATAGGTATGAAACTGGGAGAGTTTTCCTTTTATTTAGTGCAGATTTCACATTTCTATCATCTTTTGTTGCTTTCCTGTGACCGATCAAAAGTGCACCATGACTTTACGAACACACTGTATATTGCTTAAGAGAGTTATTTTAAATGCTAATTATGGTAGTCTGAATAATGGCTCTCAAAGATACTGCATCCTAATCCCTAGGATCTACGAATGCTACTTGATATGGCAAATGGGATTTTTCCAATGTAATTAAATTAAGCATCTTGAGGTGGAAGATTACTCTGGATTACCCAGGTAGAACCTAAATGTAATCACAAGTGTTCTCACAAGATGAAGCAGAAGGAAATTTTATAAATAGGAGGAGGCGATATGGTATGAAACAGGGAGAGAAGAGGTGTGATGCAGGGCCATGAGCCAAGGAATGAAGACAGCATCCATCCTGGAAAAGGTAAAGAACATTCTCTCCTACAGCCTCCAAAAGGACCTGGCCCTGCTGACCCTTTGATCTTAGCACACTGAGACTGAATTCAGATTCCAAAACTGTAAAAGAATAAATTTGTTGTTCTTATATTTTGTTACAGCTTTCATAAGAAATCGATATACTAATGTTAGCTCCAAAATGTCTTAGTTCTGTTAGTTTGTGCAAGACAATATTTTTAAGACTCTTTTCTCATCTCTAAAACTGCGATAATAAAATGCCTATTCTATAGTTGTAATATTGAGTAAAACCATTCATGTAAAATGCTCAGCATAGGACTTGGCACATGGAAAGTTCTTCATAAACTTGACTATTGACTTGGTCTAGACAGGAACACTGCAGCTTTTATTTTTGTTTGTTTGTTTGTTTTTGCCTCATTTTAAAAACTCAAATAGAATATTAAATGGCTCTTGGAATACAGAAAGTATGAATATTTATTAACTATTGGTTATATGGTTACCATTCTATTAGAAATTCTGAGGTCTAATTGCTTCATCCTCTCTGATTATTCTTGCCTCACGGGTGCTGACTGCAAGATGGGCAAAGGCAAACTGAGGGGATGATCAGAAAATAACCCAGGAATGAGCGAACTAAAGATTTTGAAAATTTTTCTTTGCCTATTATCTGTTTTCAGAGAAAGCCGCACAAAACATGTGAAAATTTATTCTATTTATAAAGCGTTCCATACAGGGTGTGCCTACCAGCTTTCCTGGTACTTTTCCTAGGTACCTATAAAGAATCTTCCTAGTTTTCAAGGACTTCACAGTGACTCCACACACCTTTCTACACAAAACTGGACTGGCTTCGTTTCTGAGAGCTACTTGATACACTGCACTGCCTAAAATTGTCTACTACAAAAGCAGCCACATGTTAGTCAGCTGGCCAGGTTCCTCACTCAGCCTTAGGATTGCTGAAGGTAGGTAACAGCACACCTGTATAAACCTATCTTTTCTTTATCCTTGGTTAAATTTCAAATTTTTACAAATTAAAGAAAACTTATAATCATGTTTACTTATGTTATTCATTTCAACAACGCAATTATTTTTTGCAGATGCTTATATTTTCAATTTCTAATGATTTAGCATTTGTATCCTGTTGTTTATATATATTGGACACATCTGCATAGATTAAGGGCTCTGTGGTTTCTACCTCAAGCCCTAGTGAGCAGGAACAAACATCTCCTGTATGATGGGACTTGCTTGGCTGGACTTCTGGTGCCTCATAATTGTTTTACAACGATAGAGATGATGTTATAAAATGAAGCCGAGGGAACGTTTTAAAAATAGGGTCTGATGCTAGTGGGTCTTTATTGAATATCTCTCCATTTACTGACGAAAGAATTGAAGAACAACGGTTACATCATTATGATAAAAAACTGACATAGTCAAGGCCAGTGATTTTCTTAAGCCTAGTGACATACTGATTCTGTTAGTCAGCAATGACTGTAAATATAAAAGAATCTAGTTCATTGGCTTGGCTCTTAATGTCACACTAAAGTTCACCACAAGGGCTAAGGATCAAGTTGTCTTCTATCTCTGAACGTGCTTCAACTGAGTCCCAGGTTTGCCCGCCACCATGGTTAGCAGTTCGTTAGAGAGGAGTGCGTTTTTCCTAACGTGGCCTAGGTTGGTTTATACCTGTTGAGCTAAAAAGAGATAGTACCTGGCACAGAAACAAAGTTGGTCTGAAGCTAGCTGACCAAGATGTCATTCTCTCTAATAAAGAGACTCAACTACGTAAATGGTAATGAGGCAGACATCTCCTAATTGAGGTGGCCTGGCTTGGCCAATGGAGATTGACAGCTGAGTTAGCGCTCACCCCTGCTGGTAGGGGGTTTAGTACCTCACTGGTGCTATCTCAAGGTGGCAGTCTGTCAATCACCTTAGTAGTTGTTTTGTGACAGTTTTAAAGTCATAGCAACCAAGCATAAGCCATGCAAAAATGTTCTTTCCCTCATCTATTTACATGTTCTCATTGTCCCAAGGAGGTGGGGAATGCAAAAATGGGTCTCCAGGAGGTGATGTTCTACCTCACTCCAGAAAAGGGGCTCATGCCAGCCTTTTTGCTTTTGTGGGGAGTCAAAATTTAATATATACCCTGAAATCCTCCTGGCTTACTGAGCTAAGTTCACAGGTTCTAGGAGAGAAGATGAAACTTTCATTTATGTTCACTCCACACATGAGTAGATACTGTGCATAATTGCTTCAGCCAAAATCTTGTAGATTCTGATACAGTTTATCTGTTTACACAGATCAACGACACATCCCCAGTCCCAAGGTAAACACGGAGTCCTGTTTATGACCGCAGGGCAGTGTCTCCAGAGCGGACGCAGAGGGCTCCAGGCCCACCGCCCTTTCTCAGAGAGGCCAGAAGACTGTGCCTCTGCATTGTTTACCAGCATCCCCAAACCAGGAGTTATTTAAAGTCCTTTCTGTCCTTGGTTTGGTCCTCACACAAGCAACTGCTTTCCTGTCACATTGATTTTTCTGTCCTTGGGATTCAAAGCGAGGGTTGAGTCCTCCTAACAGGATGAGTTCTCTGACAGGGAATTTTTGCAACCTAATTTAGAGCTGGAGTTAAGCTTGTCAGAAGTGCCAGAGGGAAACTGTTGCAATCCACTGGTTAAGTATGCATTTAATAGTGTTTACCCAACAAATACGTTATTTGTAATGCCTATCTCCTCTAATCTAGGTGTTTGAAAAATGTAGCATGTGTGGGCTAGAATACATTTTGTTTTCCTGTGGGTATATTCATTTGACAAGAGCAATGTCTGAGGGGCTGTCAAACACTGCTGCCATCTTTCTGAGCCATCTGTCTGTGGGGTGACCATGAGTTAATCCTGAAGGGAAACAAGGAAATATTTTCAAATAAGCGTTCTCGAGGATGTTTAGAGGGAACCCAATTGCTAAGTTGCAGGGCCCTTCGAGTGACTGAAAATAGTTATATTGAGGGAGTACAATGACGGTAAGTTGGAATGAGTGTGAGCAGTTGGTATTTTCAGACGGTTAACAATAATAAGCTAAATTGCAAGTAAAGACGAATGTGTGTGTTTGTCTGTTTAGACAGTCACTTAGGATCTTGTTTCTCAATCTGTTGGTGGAAAACGAAGCACAGGAGTTGAAAACTTGAACTAGATAAGAGAGTTAATAAGGAACATTGGCCGTATTGGAAGCTGAGCCCATTAGGTTTCAGTGGGTTAACCTGCTTCTGATAAGAGTATATAAGAGATGAAGAAACAGCTGATCAATAAGTAAACAGAGAGCCCTGAAACAAATGCAGTTGGTTGTATGTGACATATTCGTACAGTGTCCCCAGTCTCAAGGTACCTGGCATGCCAGAGAGAAAATGTAGAGTATGGATTGAATAAACAAAAAATTACTTCATTAAATAGTTAAATCAACACAGACCATGTATACTGGAGTTTATCATATTGCAACATTATTTTGCCTTTACATTTAAAAATTATTTAAAATACTTGTCTCTTTTCCTCTCTGGTCTGTGGGCTTCTGAAGGACAAATCTCTTTTCTGTTTGGGTTTGAAATCCCAGGACTTACTTCTGATCTTGGCACACATAATAGCAGGAATGACTAAGTGCATAAATTTGGTCTTGATTTGACAGTTTTATCTGCTATTGTTGGTAAGTTTGATGTTCTCTAATGTATTTATCATTTGTTTTTTAAGGAACCTGTATATTCAAAACATCTTTTTAATATCCCCCACTTATGCACTACATAACTACAGCATTACCTTGTTCAAAAATCTTATAATGCTCTATTATTTGTTTAACAAATACAATGTGAGCAAGGTGTGTAATTTTAGATTTTCTAATAACCACATTAAAAAGTAAAAACACTATATCTTATTTAACTCAATATATCTGACACAGTACCCTTTTAACGTATAAATATAAAATTAAATATTACCAAGATGCCTTGCATTTCTTTTTTCACACTAAGTTTTTGAAATTGGTGTGTATTTTATACTTAATGAGCATCTCAATTCAGACCTATCTTTAGACTATAATGCAGACTACCACATTTTGAGTGACCAATGGGGACATTGGCTATTGTATTATTCAGCATAGCTTTCTAGTTCATATTTAGATATAGGGGACATTTTCCATGCCCAGCACCAAACCCTTGTTATTATACCCACTTTCAAGCCCTATAGTTCGGAAACAACCCCATCCCCAGTGGTCAGCATGAAAAGTAGGTGACATCCTGATTTGGAGTTTCCACATGTAACCCAGGCCTATGCAATCAGTCTATGTTATCCTCCCGAATGGATTGCGCATAAATATACAAACCTGATTGATAATTATGGGATTTTTGGGGGGGGGCCATGAGGATAAGAAACCTCACTCCCTTCTGTGGCTATTACATAGAGCTTCAGCTAACTATCATTATATACATTATGAGGGGAGAGCCTGGTTCACAGTAATTTCTACTTTTGAGAAAACCAGAAATATGGAGAAACCGAGTCTCGGTGACTTTTTTTTTTTGAGTTCCTAGATCCAGCCTTGCCCAAACCTTGCCTGCTCTTGCACTTTGGGTAAGCCAGTAGATTCTTTATGCCTACCTTCATTTCTTTTTCTTGTTTGTTAAACTATTCATGTTGGATTTTAGCACTTGAAATTAGGACAGTCCTAACTAATAAAATAGATAAAAACAATTTTTTTTTAACGGTGGAGGAGAAGTGCAAGAAATCTAACGGAATTCTTCAAGCTCATAAGAAACATAATCAGAGATTGTCTCTTTTTCTTTTGCACAGCCCTCTCAAGGTACTGTGTGTGTGTGTGTGTGTGTGTGTGTGTGTGTTCTCCCTTATGCTGCTGAGGAACAGTGGGTATCTTTGTGATGAAAGGTGTTGCAGGCAGTGAAATTGCTGCATGCTGGCCATAACCTGTGAATTAATAGGGACTTTTTAAAGTAGGAAGCAATGGAGACCTCCTGTTTTCTTCATCTCTTTCTCTCTTGATCTCAAATCTCTGTGGTTTGCTTGTGGTGTGAGTGTTTTGCTGCATAGTAATAACTCTCATGTAATAACTCTGATCAGACTTCATACTAGGTATTGGGAAAATCTACAATTGGTGAGATTTCCAACCTGTGGGCTAGTGATCTTTGGGTAATTATAGAGTTGCACAGTCAGGCATCTGAAAATCCATCCTTCCATTTATCTCTTCTTAATCAATGGATACTAAAAGTGCAATCCTTAGCATGTGGAAGGATTATAACACTTTTTGACAGTTCCAAAAGAATGAGTAATCATTCAATATATGTTATTGACCTACTAACATGTAACTTGACAAGGTTAAGTGCCCTATGTGAAGCACTTAACATATATTGCAGCATAATATTCAGACTTCATGGCAATCCTACAAAGATGGCATTTTTAACCTTGTTTTGAAATAGAAAAATAAAATTATATACATTTTTTCTGTATTCACTATTCATTTAACTTTTTAAAAACTATTATGTTTTAAATAAACTTAATAACTAATGGAGAAGAAAGGCTTACAACATATAACTATAGGACCATGTGTGAGTACATAAAGCAATAAGAACTACTACCGGAGAGGAGAAGAGGAGCAGCTGACACAGAGGTGGGCAGGGAGGGACCCTGGGGCCAGAGGAGCTCCCTGGGACCATGATGACTGGTGCCTGACACATTGAAGGTTTTCTGTTCTATTGCAAATATTTTTACCTTCTCAAGAGAGAGTTTCATTTTTGACAGTGACAAATTTTAGTTTGTTTTTCTGCATCACAGTGCCATAAGTGACAGAACCTTGACTTCTAAAGCAAAAAGACTTAGATTATTGACTAGATTTGCTGGATTTACTATGGGTGAGGCTATGGGGAAAGCCTCTTAAACATGAGGTTAGAACGTCCTCACTTGTAACAAAGCAAATCAACCATAATGCTTAAGACATTACAAAGTAAAATCTTCACACAGTGCACATCCATTTCTATCTTTACTGTCCTATCAGGGGTCTTTATAGAGAAAGCACAGTTCAGAAGCAAGGCGTTGCAGCTACACTGAGGGAATTCAGCTTACCAGGCAAATGTTTTATCTCATTTTACTTTTACCAAAGTCAAAAGATCACCCCATTACAGCTTCAAGTTTCTTCACGTAAGTATAGTCTGGGATGAACTACTGAAGGGTTGGCAAATCATGTTAATGGTGACAGACACAAGTTTCACCAAATGCCTCCTCAATCTAGTATTATCAGATTCATAACTGAAGAATATGGAGTTTTATCCAATATTTAATTAATATCCTGAAAGTTCCCCATACAGAAATAAAACAAAATAAAATCTCACATTTTCAATGATTATATTTTGGAGGGAGATCAAATTCCAATCTTAGAACCTGGATTTTCTAAGAACTCATCTTGCTTCTTGTGTTTAATTTTGTTGTGCCTGGGAATGCATTTATAAATGTAGCTTCCAAATCAGATAGAGGGAGAGAGAAAGAGAGAGAGAGAGAGAACTGTCTGTTGTATTGTATTCCTGGGTTTAGTGTAGGTCCCAGCTTGAAGATAAAAGTTATTTTTAAATTATATTAAAAATAAGAGGATAAAAGGGAAAAACTGTTTATTGACCGTATTGGTCATACTTTCATATTGAATTTTTTTTTTTTTGGTTTCAAAAACCTTCTTAATATTAGTTTCATTTTTTGACTTAATTGAAAATATCTCATCAAGTTTTATGAACAAATGTGGGAGTTACTATAAATGGTATATTAATATACAAAATAATTTACATTGCCTTAGAGACTCTTTGGCTTTTACTTAACCAATATTTTTCCTCATTGTAGATTGAAACTGATATTTTACTCTGCAGCTAAGCATGGGATGGTGTTGGCCATGTGCTAACTCAGCAGAGGGGTCTACATACTGACTGTGTCATGATGCTCTCCCAGATTCAACTGTTTCTTAAAAGGACAGACACCTTTGCAGGATTAAGCCCTAAACACTCAATATGGCACACCTGGGATGTCATCAGATCATGATGCCAGAGGCACAGACTTTGTGCCCATTCATTCAAAATCAACATATCCAACATCAGTTTTCACTAATTATTGTGTAACACTAATATGAAAGTCTCTGGTTTTTCCACCTTACCTTTGCTGCTTTAAATGTCGTCAGTCTACTTTTATACTGCATTGTGATCGGCATGTAAATGTCAATGTAAATATCATTAAACATTAACAATAATTGTCACCAACAACTTCCTATTAGTACGACTGCGCTCTTGCTACTGCTACTTCCACTACCATTTATTGAGAATGCGAAGCCTCAGTGTATGAGGGACAGGTGTCTCTCTAAGGCCTGACTTCCTCTGCTCAGTGTACGAGGGACAGGTGTCTCTCTAAGGTCTAACTTCCTCTGCTCAGTGTACGAGGGACAGGTGTCTCTCTAAGGTCTGACTTTCTCTGTGCATCTTCTGTCTCTTCTCACCACCCTCATCCCCCCCCCCCCCCCCCCAGCTTTGGCTTCACTTGCTCAAGCTGTGCTGTGACTCCTACAAGTGGCTCGTGGCTCATTTTTATCTGGCTGTAAAACCAAGTAAACTAATCTTGCAAAAATGGTTCTGCCACGTGTGTTAGCCTCTTTCTGTTTGGGATTAATCTCTATTTTAACAGTTTGCAAAGCCTTTGAGGCTGAGCTTTTGCACAAGCTGCACCCAGACAATGCGCGTTAGGCTGCAGAGTCACCACACCAGGGTCACCTGACCCACAAGGCAGTAATGTAACCCACAGTTAGAAACTTAGGCTTCTTTCTCCCTCTATGTGAAGTAAATACCACAGTGCTGGAGAAAAAAGGCAGCTTGCCGATATGGTAGTATAAGCCCCTTGCAAATCCTTAAAAACATTTGCCTCTTCTAATTTTTGTCTGTTCTCTCTTAAATACTTTCCACCCTCCAGCACACCATTCTGTAAAACAGGAGAAGGGATGATATTTGACCTCACAAGAGGTCAGGCTGTTTAGTTCACACAGCTGGAGGCTAGTACAGAGGAAGAGTCAAGCTTGCCCAGAGCTCTGTCCCCTCTACCCTGACCCATTCCTTAGGCTTAAGGAACTTGGCAAGAGAGAGCAGAAAACCCTCCTTTGTCTTTCATTCACTTATTAGAGGTAGACTGCAGACCTAGTAGCTGCAAAGCACTGAGCTTCACCATGATGGTCACAGAAGAATAGAGCATCTGGTTCCCATTCTGAGAAGGCCCTTTCTGCCCTTTAGACTCACAATCTACCGTATTTCCCCATGTATAAGACACACCTTAATTTTAGGTCACAAAATATGAAAAAAAATGTATTACATAAAGTTATGAAACTCAAATGTTATTCATCTACAACAATGAGTGCAAAAACAAGTGCAAAAAGCAGGAAATGCAAGTAAAAAGAAATCTACAACCACTGTATAAGATGCACCTGATGTTTAGACCCCAAATTTTTCAAAAAAATGTTTATCTTATACATGGCGAAATACAGTAATAGGCAAGTTATGGAAGGGAGCTTCCTTCTCTGGAACCTCTACTGAATTATAAAAGCTGAGGGAATTAGAATTTAGTGCCTCTTCTAGAGTTACTTTCTTTCCCTCCACTAAGAACATCTTATGTGGCAACCAAACTGTACTGTGAGCATCCCCTAAACCAGGGGTCCCCAAACTACGGCCAGCGGGCCACATGCGGCCCCCTGAGGCCATTTATCTGCCCCCACTGCACTTCCAGAAGGGGCACCTCTTTCATTGGTGGTCAGTGAGAGGAGCACATTGACCATCTCATTAGCCAAAAGCAGGTCCATAGTTCCCGTTGAAATACTGGTCAGTTTATTGATTTAAATTTACTTGTTCTTTATTTTAACTATTGTATTTGTTCCTGTTTTTTTGTTTGTTTGTTTTTTTACTTTAAAATAAGATATGTGCAGTATGCATAGGGATTTATTCATAGTTTTTTTTATAGTCCGGCCCTCCAACGGTCTGAGGGACAGTGAACTGGCCCCCTGTGTAAAAAGTTTGGGGACCCCTGCCCTAAACCCAAGCTGCTCTTCCCTGCCTGCAAAACTTTTGGAAAAGCTGCTTTCTACACCCAGCACCCCACGCTGTCCCGCATCACTGGCAAACACATTTCTTTTCTGCTTCAAATGCATATTTTAAATATGTCTTCCTTTCATCTGGATAACATTCTCTTTTGTCTAGAGACTCAGCAGCAAAGTGACAGAAAAAACAATAAACTTTGGAGTCAAAAGGATCTCATTCTTCACTTACTACTTGAGCTCTACGGCTTGCTAACTGTGTCCCATTGGAAGAGTTACTGGGACTCTCTGAGTCTCAGTTTCCTCATCTGCAGAATGGAGATGATAATATTGCAAAGGAGTTATGGTTTTATTTTAATATATTTTATTTTTTTATTTTTTATTTATTCATTTTAGAAAGGAGAGAGAGAGGGAGAGAAGAGAGAGACAGAGAGAGAGAGAAGGGGGAGGAGCAGGAAGCATCAACTCCCATATGTGCCTTGACCAGGCAAGCCCAGGGTTTCGAACCGGCGACCTCAGCATTTCCAGGTCGACGCTTTATCCACTGCGCCACCACAGGTCAGGCTGAGTTATGGTTTTTTGTTGAGTAGTTTACATAAATGACCTAGCACAGTATCTGGCACTTAGTGAGTAAACCCCAAATGTTAGCCAGCACCCCTCCAGTCTCTCCTATTAAGTTCTGTCTTATGTAGCCACTTGCAGGATTATCTCCTGTGTTAGATTCAAATCACTTAAGAATGAGCACTGCAGTTCATCTATGTGCGGTTCCCTGCAGTCTTGCTCAGTGCTCTGCGCTGAACAGAGGCTCAGGCACATGGACACATCACTGTGACTGTAAAAATACCAATGATCTTAGTTCTGTGAAAAGCCAGGCTCTTTGGGGATCTGGGTAGAAAGCCCAGGTGCTGTAAAGCCTTCGCTGAGCTCAGCAAGGTTAGTGAGGAAAGGGTGGTGGCAGGGAGAAAATAACAGGCTTTACGTGCACACTCATGTTATTTAGAGCCCCAGGGTGACCTCTCTCTAGGGTCACAGGCTAGATGAATCAGGAAGAGAGAGAATCGAGACAGAGCAGCTGCTCTCAGAGCCTTAGACATTCCCAACAAGGGGAGGGATTCAGTCTTTCCTGATTAATCTTTAGTGATTTATTCTTTGAACATCATTTAAAAGGAACATTTTAAAGTAAATTAATTGAACTCCCATGGCCTTTTACCCTACTTATATCATCAAAAGAAACTAGATCTTGAATTTTTAAAAAATTGTTTGATTTATTTTCTGTGACTTACAAACTACTGAAGAATGGCAGTTGTGTGTGTTTTTTAAATTATAAATAAAAACTTCAGCCATTTCAGCAGTAAGTCGAAACATCCCAATTTTAGCATATGAAGGTTAGTGATTTGTGTCATAGGCATGGACAAAAGATAAATATACAATCTAAGACACACATTTCTCCTTCTAACATAATGGCTGGATAATAGTTCCAAGTTCACTTCTTTCCAGCATAACTTAGAAAAATTCTCATTGGTACAAACCAGTGTTTTTAAAAGCAATGGTAGCAGTCTATTAGTGAATAACATCAATTTAGTGGTTGAATTTTTTATTATTATTAATGGAACAAAGTAGTATAGATAATAAACTAGAATAGAAAATATCTGAATGCATTGCATAGTCAGAATGGTTTTTATTTTATGCAACTTTTATTTGTGTTTTTTATATGCCTTATGGAATGTATTTATGTGTATACCGCATTCTGATGTACAATGCATTTTTCACTATAGTCATATCTGAAAAAGGTTGGAAGTTGCTGATTCTATCTGACCTTGTGGTGCTTTGTTTACAAGTTTCCTGGTGATGGTGAAATAGCTCTGGCCAATGAGATGTCAAGGGAAGTCAGCTGGGTGTGGGTGGGGGTATGGAAAATGATTCTTCACTCAAAACCATGATGCACTGTGATGCTACTGTCTTTTCTTTCACTTTCACTGAATGTTGTCATATTCTGCATGCTTCCTGGAACCGGAGCACCATCTTGTAACCACAAAAAGGAGCTCACATGAGATTGTGTTGAACGTAGCAGAGTGGGAAGGTAGAAGGAATCTGGGTTCCAGGTGTGGTGTGTAACTGTGGCATTAACTATTTCTGTACCTCTCCTACCTGTGAGCTTCTTATATGAAATAATAAATCCCCTTACTGGTTAAGCTACATGAGTTGGGTTTTAAATTACTTATAGCTGAAAGAAACCTAGCGAATAAAGAAAGCTTATTATAGGAAATGTAGGTAAATCAACCACTGGTGTATAGGTCTGGTAGGAAAAAAGCTAGGAAAGCAAGACTGGTAACAATCCAGGAATGGACAATGAGGGCTTATGCTCTGACATGGTAAGGGGAATCCACAGGGAGGGAAGAATGCACGAGATACTAAGAAGGTGGAATTGATGGTAGAGGATATGGAGATGGGGCTGAAGAAGGAGTCACGCCTAGCTGTATGACTTCAGTCCTAGAAGTCCGGGTAGGAAGGGTCATGTGTGTGGTGAGGGGGAATAGGCAGAGGAAATAACTTCCCATGATCCCCTTTATGAGATAGCACTGCATTTACTTGTAATTTTCTCATCCAATTTTCCATTGTATGGGTGGTAAGACTAAGTTCAGAGAAGTTTAGAAGCTTCTCCTAGTGAGATAGTAAGATTTAAAGCCAAAATTTAAAACCAGGTCGTTTTTATTTCAAATCTCTCCTTTGTCTCATGATGGCTCTTAAGAACCACTTATGACCAAGACAAGAAATAGAGAAATCAGGAGGAGGTGAAAAAGCCTTAAACTATAGGAAATAATAGAGGGACAGTGAATATGGCTTAAAGTTAGGACTTTTTAGAATGTTTTCTTTTTTTTTAATTGAAGAAAATAGATAAGAAGGCAAAGATTAGAGAAGACAGGGAAGCATGAAGAATGGCTGAGAGGAGAATTAAGGTGGGACAGATATAGTGGATTCCAAGGAGAAGTGTGTGGGAAGAGATAGAGACCATAGTGTGATTTCCTGAGAGATTAAAGGAGGTAAGAGCTGAGGAAAGGGCACAGAATGCAGCAGTAAGTGGCTTCCTGGTGACTTTCAAGCAAGAAATCCCAATAGGCTTGGCAAATGTAAGTGGTAGATTATAAGATATAAGAGTGAATGGAGGGGGAACTGTGGGCCGTTAACGAAAAGTCACGGTGGAAAGTAACGATTTGACAAGAATGGGAAGATCTTTTCTTGTTTAAAATAGAAAGAAGAAAAAATAATTTAATGCTTTAGAAAACAAGAATAATTGAGGTAACTGGAGGTGGTGGAGAGACTCAAAAGATAGGGAGAGTGAGAAGATAAGGAGAGATTTATTTTGGCAAAAAGGAGAGCCATACCACCTTCCTCGAGCAGGGAAAGAGTACAGTATATGGAGAAAATCTGTGAGTAAACTGCGTTGTAAGTCAAAAATGAGTAAAAAGACTAGCTAGCACCAAGTGGCATATTGGGGTCAGGGGAAGTGGTGGACTCTGATTTCTTCTTGCAAAACTTAATCCTTTCAGGAGAAGGTGAGAAAAGAAAATGGACATTTGGAGAAGACATGGGATTAGCAACCAGTGATACAGGAAAATAGAACAAGAGTATTGGTGATGGCAGCAACCAAGTGATGGTGGAGTCCGTTCTCCTGCAGCAAGTTCCAAGTGCTGTTGTTAGTGGAAAGAGCTCAGAATTCTTGTCACACCTATGCTGTAATTAATTGGAGAGATGTAAGTCATTTTAGTCTTAGGCCTTAGTTTTCTTTTATCTATATAATTAATGGAATGCACTGGCCATGGCCCATTATAATTTTGTTGTGGAAATTCAATAAGATGACAGATGGAGATGATGGGGATGGTGATGGTAATGATGATGATAAACAATAATAGGAATAATATACAGCATCTAAAAAATCATTTGGCTCTTTCTATGGTGGGCCAGATGCTGTTCTAGCCTTTCACAGATATTAATTTACTTAACCCTCCCATCAGTTCTATGAGGCTTTCTAATTTTCTCCCAATTTACAGAAGAAATTCAGAAATAGTAGATTTAATAGCCTTAATCAGTAACTAATAAGTGACAGAGCCAGGATTCAACCAAAATAGCCTGGCACTAGATATAGGATTTTGAAAAGAAAAAGCCTTATATTTTGTTAATTTAAGTATTGTTACAAGAAAAATGGAATATATTCTTAAGATGTAGTCAAAACAATTTTCAACAGAGGACTTTTTTTTGTGACAGAGACTAGAGAGAGTCAGAGAGAGGGACAGATAAGGACAGACAGACAGGAAGTGAGAGAGATGAGAAGCATCAATTCTTGTTGCAGCACCTTAGTTGTTCATTGACTGCTTTCTCATATGTGAGAAAGGGGGCTACAGCAGACTTAGCGACCCCTTGCTCGAGCCAGCGACCTTTGGCTCGAGCTGGTGAGCTTTGCTCAAACCAGATGAACCCGCACTCAAGTTGGTGACCTTGGGGTCTTGAACCTGGGTCCTCAGCCAGGTTCGATGCTCTATCCACTGCGCCACCGCCTGGTCAGGCAGAGGACATTTTTAAAAAATTTATTTATTTATATTTTGGTTGCGTAAGGTGCCTGTTTTCCTAATCCCACTAGTTCTTGATAGCATTGTGTCTCCATTGTTTTTCCATTTAGAAAACAGCACTTCCCATCTTCACGTCACTTTTTAAGGAAGTTAAACTACTAGTATTATTTCATGGTATTTATTTCTGTGAGCAGCAGCGTCATTGCTTGGGAAGGATGCCTCTCTTCTGATATAACTGTGCCTAAGACGCAGGCATGCCAGCTGCTGCCTCAAGCTTCCTGTCTGACCCTGAGCAATTTGGTGTATCACGCAAAGCTGATTTGAGTTGAAAGGAATAGAACAATTTAAAGGTTAGAGAAAATTCTCCAACATATCATTAATGCACAGAATTAAATTTTGAGTGTGTTTCCTCAGATGTCACTTGAATGGCTTCTGCCCCCAGCAGTGGTTGAGTTAGATACCTAGCAAACTGAGTTGGGTGGGTGATACTTTACAGCAAGAGCTGCATAGCC
Source organism: Saccopteryx bilineata (assembly GCF_036850765.1). Lineage (NCBI taxonomy): Eukaryota > Metazoa > Chordata > Mammalia > Chiroptera > Emballonuridae > Saccopteryx > Saccopteryx bilineata. Next base: position 10,205,278 of record NC_089501.1, on the reverse strand, counting down.
CCAACACAGGATTCTAGTCTGTTAATCAAAGGCTTATAATGTTGTTCCCAACAGCCCAGCAGGCCTGGAGGAAATCATTGCTTTCAGTACTGTAACAGCTGTAGAAACTTATTTGTAATATCTTCAAACTCAGTTGGCTGCAGTTTGGAATTGCTATAGCTACCTGGGAATGTGATCAAATGAAAGGTTAAAGAAGTTAATTCAGGGTGACATCATCTGTTAGCATCATGAAGAAAACAGCAGAAGCACAGCTTAATCACCTCATAGTAGCTGCCTCCCTCAGGGACAGTGTTCAGGGCTCCACTACACGTGACACAAGGACTTTGGAACAGGCCTTGAGAGAGTCAACAAATGATAAACTGGGACCCTGGATTCTGGATTTTATAACTCATGTAAGGTGTTGTTAGAAGATCTGCTTTTCAGTTTCCACACTTCCTACCATACACAATCCCAATCCCAGATCAGTGTCCTACAGCATGAACCGTGGCGTTCTGCAACTCCGAAAAAGTACACTTTTCCTTTCTAGCCTTGTTCATATATTTTTAACTGAAGCTTTTGTACAAAAAAAGAAGTTATTGATTCAGAGCCACAAGAACTAGAGGGTAAGCAGTAAAAACCTTGTGGAATCCAGGCAGTGAAGCCCGTAATGACGACGTCAGCCCACACAGCAGTCTCAGGGACGGGCTCGCGGCCTCGTGCTGTGTCGTCAGTGATAGGACCGTTCAGGTCCAACGGAGAGAAAGTCTGTTGCAACTTCAAAGGGCCTAGAGGTCTGGAAAAGCAGCCCCAACTCTTCATGCGGCAATGCAACCTCCTGCTTAGATCTCAGGCTGCCTTCAAAATGCAAGTTTTAAAAATCTGTTTCCACACTTTTCCCCTACTCTACATTTTTGTCAAAAAGTGCAATATTACATCAGACTGAAAAAAGAATCTGTAATGTTGGATAGGCCATAAGCATACAAAGAGCTTGATCCTAGTTCTTGAAGATCTTATATTACTCAAAATTGGTGGGAATGCTGTGGACTTTTTCAGATATTCCAGGGGTTCTGCTAGCTACGCTTAGGTGTTAACTAGTTTTATATATAAAATTTACTTAGGGATAGCATGTGTTTTCATACTCTGATACTCTGGCTAAGCTTGCTTTCTAATGTATTCTAAAATTTGCCTTCTATTTCTGACTCCCACTCTCCAAACTCTTAGTGTAGATTTGGGCCAAAAAAATTGAAGTTGTAACTGAAAGCTCTCACTTTTACCTTGTGTCCTTATACTCTGTGTCAGACTATATAGATCAGGCTAGATAGACATGAGATTGTCCCAACCCTAAAATGGAGCCTCTGACATTTCTCAGTCTTATTTTTTGTTATCAGAGAATCTGAAATAAACAAATATTTTGTACAACACACTATATAAATTTTCCATACCTTAGTACTTTTGCTTTTTTAACATTTTTACTATTATATTTTCAGTTCTCTGTGAAGGCAAAGGCATATCTTGGTTATCAATGTCTTCTTGATTTAAAAAAAAATGAGTCAAACTGTGGCCCTTCTCTGCTTAAAACTCTTTATTTGTTTCCCATTATGTTGGGTAAACAAACAAATTCTTTCGCTGGGTCCAAGGACCTGTATCACATACCATCCTGGTTCCCCGCTCTCCATTCAGACAGTTCTCTTTCCATTTTTGCAAGCCCTTTGCAATCTCAGAGTACATGGCACATGGTAGATTGTCAACCACTGTTTGTTGAATGACTACATGAGCTTGAGAGGAATGTAGTGATAAACATGCCACATATTTGTCATCCTTGGTGCACTGAAATACAAAGGGATAAAACTGAAAGAGTGGGGTGAGTTCAGGTTATAGAAACCCAGAATAGGATTTTGTAATACTGTAGTCATGTCAGTAAAGTGTTTTTGAGCAGGAAGCTAATGTCACCTGGCATATATTTTAGAAAGATGGACCTGGCAAAATTATACAGCACACTTGATTGTATTAGGATCAGAGGTATCAACGGTGTGAGCCCAAAGGTCCGCAAGGTTCTGCAGCTGCTGCGCCTGCGCCAGATCTTCAACGGCACCTTCGTGAAGCTCAACAAGGCTTCGGTTAACATGCTGAGGATCGTGGAACCATATATCGCATGGGGGTACCCAAACTTGAAGTCAGTAAATGAATTGATCTACAAGCGTGGTTATGACAAAATCAACAAAAAACGAATTGCTCTGATGGATAACACACTGATTGCTCGATCTCTTGGTAAATATGGTATCATTTGCATGGAGGATCTGATTCATGAGATCTATACTGTTGGAAAACGCTTCAAAGAAGCAAACAACTTCTTGTGGCCCTTCAAATTATCTTCTCCACGTGGTGGAATGAAGAAAAAGACCACCCACTTTGTAGAAGGTGGGGATGCTGGTAACAGGGAAGACCAGATCAACAGGCTTATCAGAAGGATGAACTAAGGTATCTACCATGGTTATTTTTGTAATCTGGTCATTTAATAAACGGCAAAGAGACGGCTTTAAAGTTGAAAAAAAAGAAAAGAAAAATAGCCTCAGGCAGACCAGTAACAGTGTAGTTCAACAGAACTGAAAATAAGGGTAATGTTTTAGATAAGGAACAGTGGTGATTAAAAACTGTGATACACTAAAGCAGGTAGATAAAACTTCTTTTGATGGCTAATTCATTCAAAATACATGCATTGGGAAAGTTGTTAAGAAAAATAGAATAAAAAATTATTCCCTGTCCTCAATTTCCATCCTGAGGATGTACTTTCAAAGGTATAGCTTGATGTAGTTCAGCACCATTTAAGCACTTTTGTTATATAGAGGATCTTCTGGTAAAATCTCAAATATAAAAGATAAATTTTTTTCCTTTTTTTCAGATCCTCTGATATTTCCCACTACAAAGCGACAATAATTGAGATCCTTCCTTATAGAATATTGTGGGAAAGGAGGGCCAGGCTGCATTCCTCTGGGAGGAGTGGTCTCAGATGGTGGAATGTGGGATTTTGATTCAGATCTCCTAGGCTTAAATCCTGGCTCTGTCCTGCACTAACTGGGTAAAATTGAACAAATCATTAACCACACAGATCCCCATTTTCTTTTCTTTTCTTTTTTTATTAAGTGAGATACAGGGAGGTGGGGAGGCAGAGAGACAGGCTCCTGCATGAGCTCTGACCAGGATCCACCTGGTACGCCCCTTACAGGGTGATGCTCTGTCCATTGGGGACAGCTGCTCTGTTGCTCAGCAACTGAGCTATTTTAGTGCCTGAGGCAAGGCCATGGAGCCATCCTCAGCACCTGGGGCCAACTTTCGAAATCATTTGAGCTATGGCTGCTGAAGGGGAATAGGGGTGGGGGAGAAGGGGAAAGGGAAGGGGTGGAGAAGCAGATGGTTGCTTCTCCTATGTACCCTGACTGGGAATCGAACCTAGGACTTCTGCACGCCAGGGTGACACTCTACTGCTGAGCCAACCGGCAAGGATCTAGATCCCCGTTTTCTGATCTGTAAAATGGAAATGAATCATATCCTAAATTACAGTTAAATACTTTTACACTATAAGCTGTTCTGTAAACCATAGGAACAAGTGTTGGGGACCGAAAGCCAACATGGTCTTTGCAGTTTAGATTGCTGGGGGACAGAGGTGTGGGGAACTGGCAGTAAGCTGACAGTCTGCCCATCCCCCACCTCACTTGTTCTGTGAAGTTGCTAAAGGCTGTTAAGCTGTGGTGCTGGGTTGTTCATACTCATCCTACCCACCATGTCTCCCAGAAAAACTGGAGGCCAGTTTTTTTCATCCTTTGTTTTGTGAAGTTAAGATGTTATATATGGTGGAGGTTTTCTGCACTTGGTAAGATTCTTGGGTTGCCTTAGAAATGTGATCAGAGATCTCTCTGATTTGCTAATGGTCCACTTAGCCCTATAAATAAAGCAAAAAGCGGATGTGGAGTGTGCTCTGTTCTTGCTAGCAGCTTTGCAGAGCCCTCTCGAGCCCATCCTTTGTCTTTAAGCGTATTTTCTTAATTCCATGCTGTTCCCACTCAGGACCTGGAATTACTAGCTGCGCTGGTTCGCAGCAGACAAGGAGTCACAAACACTCTGCATCTCCATTTTTTTCCCACATAGCTGCATATCAGCATTCAGACTTTTTAAATCCGGAAGTTAGTGGAAGGGTAGGTATAGCTATGAAGGATAGAGGAGGACGAAAACAAGAAAGAGAACACATCAACAAGCTATTGAGTCCAGGGAATGGTAGACCAGTAGAACAGGGCCTGCAGACCGCATATTTTCCTTTACAATTAAAATAATCAGGAAATTATCAGCGCCAGATACTAAATTATCAAATAGTGTAATTTGTTAAACTTCCTTTTAGTGTGTGTGAATTTGTGAGGGTATGGTGGGTAGGGAGTGAGAGAGGAAACTTCCTGTCATGTTGTCATCATTCTTGCCACCAATATTATTGCTATAAAACAGTAATTTCTAAACTCTTGGGTCAGGAACTTTTTGGAGTCTTTGATGGAGGAGATGGACTCTAAAAAAAATTTCTGTGCATATCTCTCCCCTTCCTACTCCCCCAATTTTGCTTACAAATTACATTGAAACATGTCTAAAGAGGTGACGAGCCATGGACCCTAGGTTAAGAGCCCTGGCCATAAGGCAGCAATTGCATTTTCTCTGTTTACACTGTAGTCTGTTTTCTGTTTTTTTCTGTTTTCTTTTACTTTTCAAACATAAACAAAGAAAACCAAAATTTTTTGTTATTGTTTTTCTTTTACTTTAACTTTTCAGGATTTTTCCCTGGGTAATAAGCAATCAAGAAGGGCCAGACATTGTGCTGGGATCCTCCTTAACCCTTAGCTCTTCTAGTCCTCGGTACACTTACTAAGTAATGGTGCTTGCTGTTGTTGTCTGTGTAACACTGACTAAATGACTAAGTCAAATGTTTTAGATTGTTCAGAAATAACCCTAAGGATCCCAAGCATAGCTTCTATCAGGAGACTATTAGCTACTTTATGCCTTTTGCCAGAAGAGGATGTATCCCTGAGGCAAGGCTCCAATTTCTATCAGATTATCAGAGGCACTCCTTGGCACTCCCCCAAAACAGAGGGATCCACATAGCACAAAGGAGGAAAGATATTTTGAGAGTACTCTCCCATCTGGGGTACCTTACAGTATGTCAGGCTACCATTAAACCCAAGGAGTATGTGCACATGTATTTTTAAAAATATAAAGAATTTTTCTATTCAAGTATTCAAATTGGAAAGATATGCTTTGCTAGGTCATTAGAATTTCTATTTTTTACCCATAAAAAGATACATATATCTATATTAATCTGGTACCTCTTAGAATAATATGTAAATGTTTAACTTTGGTAACACCTGCAGTGAATTACCAGGAAGCAAGCTGTTTCTAGAATATCAAAAAGCATGCAAATATTCTTTAAATAAGCAAAGTATATAAATGACTGAAATACTGGAGTGGAAGTATTCTATGTTTATGATTGATGATATTTGAAGAAACCTTATAGATATGCATATAATTGAGAAAGCAGATTTATTTGGGTAAAGTCAAAGTATTTATCGGTAAAGTCTTCTGAGATGCTCAAAGGCATTGCAGAGATGTAAAAACATTATTATTATTATTATCATTATTATTATTAATAGGTAGCCTAGTACTCTAATGATTTATTTATTTTTGACAGAGACAGACAGAGAGAGAGTCAGAGAGAAGGACAGATAAGGACAGACAGACAGGAAGGGAGAGAGATGAGAAGAATCAATTCTTCGTTGCAGCTCTTTAGTTGTTTAGTAATTGCTTTCTCATATGTGCCTTGACCAGGGGGCTACAGCAGAGTGAGTGACCACTTGCTCAAGCCAGAGACCTTGGGCTCAAAACAGCGACCTTGGGCTTCAAGCCAGCAACCTTTTGGCTCAAGCCAGAGACCATGAGGTCATGTCTATGATCCCATGCTCAAGCCAGCGACCCTGCCCTTAAGCTAGACGAGCCTGCACTCAAGTCAGTGACCTTGGAATTTCGAACCTGGGTCTTCCACGTCCCAGTCCGATGCTCTATCCACTGAGCAACTGCTTGGTCAGGCTCTAATGATTAAAAAATATTTTTTTAATTAAAAATTTTAATTTATTGTGTTAACATGGATTCAAGTGTCCCACTTAATATAACACCTTCACCTCCCTCCAAAATTCTGTCTAACGATTTTCTTGAATTTGCTTTATTGATATTATTGGCATTAAATTTCAGGTCTTGATTGCAATTAGATAATTGCAAACTGCTGATTTGTATTAACTCTGAGAACAAAAAAGAAAACAACTCAACCAAGCATCACCAAACAAAAATCTCTGAAGACCAAATTTTCTATGCCTTAAGGATACTTTTATATTTATTTCTCAATATACCCTTTTATGTAAATTAACATCCAAGTAAGAAAGATTGGTCATATCGGAGAAAAACAGAAATTATGCTAGATCTCACAATGCAAGATAACTCGAGGCATTTATGGGTAATGGCCATAGTTCAGGCTGTATTAAATTTGAATTTCAGCAAATTGTGTCAAAAGAAATGACATTATCTTGTCCTAAGTCAGAAACCCAGTGACTCTGAAATTGGTTCTTTGGAATAAGTCTACATGGTTAGTTAATGTCATTTGATGCTATCTAGGTGGTATCCTGAAAAAGTAAACCTGCTTTTTCTGCAAAGAAGAACCAGAGTCCACAAACTCACATCACTTCTTTACCACACATTGATATTTTGCTCTACTTTCAACCTTTGTGGACATAGGCATTTTGAATGAGGCATGTTCAGTTAAAGTGATTGTTTTCTTGAAAGAATGATTATACTTCCAGGTGAAAAATACAATTTGAAAAAAGAAAATGGTCAACAGCACAAAGTTGGAAATACGGCATTCAGTGGAAAATTTTTAGTCTCTTAAAAAAAAAGGAGAAAAAATTTTATTAGTTACAAACTGATTGTTAGGAGAAGTAGTTGTAGAAAATTTGACAAGCTATTTTTCATGAATTTTCTTTTTATCAGGCCTTGGATGGATGATCTTGAATGCATGATTTTAATATTAGGAAGCCGAATTACAAGTTTTGGCAACTGAAATTCAATTTAAAAAAATACAATATTTCTGGAAAATGGAGTGCATTAATAAACTAAAATTTCAAGTTAAATGATATAAAAATGCACCTTTAATTAAAATTATTTTATAAATCTTTGAAAAATAAATTTAAACATTTTCTTACTTTACAAAATAAAGTCAGTCTAGTCAAAAGTTTCTTTGATAATTGAAATGTCCAAAAATATATAACAACCATTATTTTCAAAATAAATTTAATGTTCAAGATTGTAGATCTATATAACACCAATGTTTTTTTTTTTAATTGGATGCTCTAATGTATTCTTTAGTGTGTGCAAGTTCTATGAGAACTTTCCCCCCTAATTTAGTGTTTTCACTTCATTGAATTAAAATATGTATATGCATTGTGTGCAAGGTCACCTGAGGATTGCTGTATAGACTCAGGGTCTGGATTTGTATTACTAATGTATCAATGCTGAAAGATCACCTAAGGAGTGAGTATTCAACTCTCACTGTCTTGTCTAGTCTAAAGTTAAAACAGCATTTGTCTGAAGATAACCATTGACTTGGGATGGTGAACACACAATGCAATATACAGATGATGTGTTATAGAATTTTACACTTGAAACCTATAGAATTTCATTAACCAATGTCACCATAATGAATTCAATAAAAAAAAAAATTTTTTTTTAAAGAAAAAGAAATCCAGATCATTAGCTTGATCTCTTGAACTTCCTAGCTCACACTCAGTGGTTGTGACACACTGGACACACTGTGGCCCTCAACCCCGTCAGATTCTGTCTATCTTGTCACCTTGTAAACAGTTTAATAACAATAAAAGAAGCAAATATACAGAAAAATATTTTTAATTCAGAGATATTCATTTTTTTATGGTTTGCCATTGAATTTTATTCACAATGGATTGATGGTAAAGGGATAAGTTAATTATCAAAATGAACTTTTTTTGTGTGTGGCAGAGACAGAGAGAGGGACAGATAGGGATAGACAGACAGGAAGAGAGAGAGATGAGAAGCATCAATTCTTCATTGTGGCTCCTTAGTCTCCTTAGTTGTTCATTGATTGCTTCTCATATGCACTTTGACAGGAGATTGCAGCAGAGTGAGTGACTCCTTGCTCAAGCCAGCAACCTTGGGCTTCAAGCTAGTGACCTTTGTGCTCAAGCTAGCGACCACGAGGTCATGTCTATGATCCCATACTCAAGCCAGGGATCCCACGCTCAAGCCGAAAACCTCGGGGTTTCCAACCTGGGTCCTCTGCATCCCAGTCCGATGCTCTATCCACTGCGCCACCGCCTGGTCAGGCTCAAAATGAACTTTATAAGATGATAGTATAATGCTAAAGTTTTAGGAAAATTTATATAGAGGAATTCAATTTCATTTAAACTCACTCTTGGACAAACTGCCAAAGTTGTTTTCAATAAAGAATAAGCAAATTTTGAAAATAGCCTCTTCCTCATTCCCTCCTTCCCTCCATACTTCGCTCCCTCCCTCCCATTTCCCTCCTCTCTCTCTCTCTCTCTCTCTCTCTCTCTCTCTCTCTCTCTTTCTCTCTCTTCGTCTTCTCATCTCTCCTTCTCCCTTTTTTTTTCTTTCTTTCCTCTCCACCTCTTCCTCTTGAAAGTTGAGAACATCAAGATATCACCCTGTTGTTGATTCTGGATAATCAAGGTGTTATTTATCAAATTAAGTCTAACACAAACGTAAAATATATTTTATGTTTTCTTAAGTGTTTAAGTATCAAGTATGGTTTGAATTTCAGGACATTTGGGCCACTTTTTTTCCCTATTAATTTACTCAGCTCCTACTCATGTGAAAATTCCACACGTTGATATACAATTACTCTTCAAAGATCTAGATGTTTCTAGAAACAACTCTCCATAGAAAACTTAACTCTTTAAAGATATTTGAGAGCACTCTATTCACAAGACACTATACTAAGCCCTGGTGGTAAAACGATAAATTTCCATCATTTCAGCCACTGAGAAACATTGAATCTGGGGTAGGACACTAACACAGAGAAAGTGGAAGTGGTTTTCCATGAACATTTTTAGAATTTTATTTGTATATTATATGTTATGCTACGGAGTGTTGTTTTTTTAAATTATGTTTTATAAAAATCTTCTGGCACTTTTTAAAATTAATTTCTGAGTTTATAAAAGAGACATTTCTTTTTTTTACTAGTTTCAAGATGTGAAATGAGAGGCATCATTAATATGATACTTTTTTGCAAGATGTAAATATCCTCAGGCTGAGACTAATGGATAACAGCGCAAGTAAAATAAGTAAAGAGGGAAGCGGTGATGAAAGAGGGCTGAATCCCACACAGGCGCCTTAGCTCGTGTTGAATGACAAAGGATAACAAGGCTGTGTGTGTTTCAGTGCTTGGAGCAGCGGTAGGAAAGAGAGGCCCAGACAGCCATGGGCAGTGTGAGCCATTAAAGACCTTTATTTAAATCTCTGCATTAAAATAATAACTCAAAAGTGCAGATTTTAAAAAAAATTATAAACTAAATCTTAAAATAGCATGACTCTTAATTATTTTGCTTTGATTTTTAAAATGCTAAATATTAATGGCAGGAGGAATGTTTAATTCACATTTAAGAGAACAGGAAACATGACATAATAAAATAGGTATTCAGAGCCACGGGGCAAAATAAAACAAAAACTATCCTTCCTGCTCTCTCTACTTACTTAGGCAATTAAGTATGAATTAGGGCAAGAATTAAGGGTGGGTGGTAGAATGAAAGGGATGAGCTCAAAATGTCCTCTTTATATCTGAGTTCATCCAACATGTCTTCATGAATCCTGATGTGTATGCGTGTGGGGGGCAGTGTGTAAGTCTGTGGTCAAGTAAGTTGGAACAAAGCTAAACAGACTTATTTACTGTAGGGCTTCCCTGAGCCTTTAAAATGCTGATGTGCCCTGTAACTCGCCTGGCCGGGACTTCAGTGTACAGTATTCCCCAAGTGCTGAACAATGGGGCACTTTTCGAAGAGCTTACAAGGGAAACAGGTCCTTGGGATAGTTTTAGAAATGTCTCTGTTAATATTGGACACATGGAAAGCACAGTTACTGCTCTTTACTGTAACAGGAAAGATATTAAGCCAAATTGAATATTTCCTGGGTGCAACATGGAGTTAGGCACTTGATATATGTTGTCTCATATTGTCCTGACCTCTGTGATGTAAGTATTACTATTCTTCCCACCAGGTTCCCCTCCCCCCCTTCCCCAAATTCTCAAATTGTAGACTAGAAAACTGAACTGAAGATCTGGGAGGTTAAATATATTGTCCTAGTAAAACAGTAAGATTTAAGCTGTGATTGAAATTATTTATAGTTTTAAAAAAAGCTTAAATTTTGGAAACCTTGACTTGCAACTGGAATAAGTTAAATAAGGAATGGATTGCATCACATCATCAATTCATCGCTGAATTCAAGGGACACCTACTTGCAAAGCACAGTGATGTGCTTGCAAGTGATGAAGTACAGTCATGAAGATGTGGCCCTTTCTTAGGAACTCAAGATTTGGCAGAAAAGGCAGACCCATGGACAAGTCATGTCAACGCAGCATGGTAAGTGATTAGAAGGGGCACACAAATCTCTTTGCCTTTGTTATTCTCTCTTCTTAAAATATAGTGAACCTGAGCCCTCATCCCCATCCTTTCAAACATATCAGAAGTTTTAAGCCTGAATCCCATCACATGTTCTTTGTGAAACATTTTCTAGGCACCTTGCCTACTTCTTTGTTGGGAATGAATTGCTCTCTACACTATACTCTCTTAGCACTTTGCTTTGCCTACACCAAAACCCTTATTTTCAAAATGTGATTTAAGGCTTATCTATATATCTTCTTCTTTCTTGATGTTATCTTAGACCAGTGGTTCTCAAACGTTTTGAAGTCAGGGCACATTTAAAATCTTACAAATAATTGTAGGCACACTATATACAAATTTCTGAGAAATATGTTATAATAATTAAGTCAAATATTAAAGAAAAAATATAAAGTCGAAGCATGCTTTTATGGTAATCAAATGAAATAAATATGACAAAATTAAATTTATTCTGACATTGAAAAACATGTTATGTAATAATTTTTGAGTTAGGTTTCTTAGAATTTGTAAAAAAAAAGGGTTAAAAAATTAAAAAATAACAAAAAAGTTATCTTTTTATATATATAGATACATTCTTAGTAAGATCTAGTAAATTCGGCAGGTCCCAGTGCAAATGTGTTAAGTTCTTTCATTCTTGTTTTTATGAGAAACATGAGCCTTCAATGTTTGGGCATATATTTGAAAAGCAAACTCTCATTTCCTCATCAATACATTGAAGAATTCCTCTCTTTTTACTTTTAATTGTGTTGAGTGCAGAAAAACCCACCATACATATCATCTTAACTTTACACCAAAGGATAGAAGAAACTTGTCTCCAGTCTTTCTGGGGGACATGGGGGGTAGTGTAAGTAATCCAGCACCACAGCTTAACAGCCTTTTGCAACCTAATCAAGCAAGTGAGGTTGGGGGTTGGGCAGACCATCAGCTTACAGCCAATTCCTCACATCTCTGTCCCCCCCAAATCTAAACTCCAAAAATCCTGTTAGTTTTTTGGTCCATATTTTTGGCATATATTTGGTCCATATTATTGGCAATAAGGTATTCTCTGGAATACCTTAAGGCACACCTGGAAATTTTCTAGGGTGCACCAGTCTGCCCTGGCGCACACTTTGAGAACCACTGTCTTAGACATTGATATAATCATTACAGTCCAAAACAGTGCTTTGGTTGAATAAAGAAGATCCTCAATAAATGTTTGGTTGCTTGATTGTTTTGACATAAAGTGACCATTTTTAAAAAGTTAAACTTTACCATTGTTCTAAAATTATTAATAATTTGACTATAGCATCAAAAAAAATTCTTAGAGACAATAAAAGAGTAGAATGCTTTTCCTATTTTATTTTTTTAACTCACTTATTTTTGATATTAAGTCATAGAATATGAGGAAAAGTTAGAAAAAATAGGACATGAACTATATAGCTTATTAGGTAAGTATAAGAGCCTTCTCATGAACTAACCAACAATCAGACAATTTTAGCAGTTACAGAAAGAAAAGGAAGACTAGAAGAATGTCCTTTACAGAGCCTTTGGCTCCAGGCTCTTTGAAATCTTGAGCTATAGACAACAAGTTCAGGAGCATTTAAGTCAAGCCTATGGAAAATATGATTATGTTAATTAACAATAATTAAATCAGTAAGAATATAGGCATTTACCCTTGTGAAATCTTGTTCAGGCTATTTAGACTTTTTGAGAGATTTAAATATATGTAAGGCTCTTTCTTATCTGTTTATGATTTGTAATCAGTTGGTTAATAAAAAGAAAACAGGAAGTCATAACCATAACACATAATTTTTAAATGTTTAAGATGGTGGGATGCCTAGTTATTTGTTCATAAATGATCAGATTTACACAATCCAAGACAAGTTTAAAAATAAATATATGTCACCTCATATATTTAACCTTTAAAAAGGGGAGACATAAACAACTAAATGTTTTAGGGTAAGTACAGGAATAAATGTATAACCAATTTTTTTTTAAAGAAGGGCTTAGGTATTGTCAAATCTATAACCATTTTGTATTTACTCAAGTGGATTTTAAATCTAGATATTCCTTGCAAGAATTATTTGAAGGAGGGTCAGCACATTTTTTTTTTCTGTAAAGAGCCAGATAGTAGACAGATATAGGCTTTATAGGCCCTACAGTTATCTTTATAGCAACTATTTAACTCTTTCACTGCAGGGTAAAATCAGCTACAAATTATACAGAAACCAATGGGCCTGGCTCTATCCAATAAAACTTTATTTGCGAAGGCAAGCAGAGGGGCCTGGTTTAAAGCATCGACACTGCTGACATCAAGATTATATGTGGGCAGTGACTAAACGAAGGAATGGGTATACATGGTTGTATATGCCCAGGACAGCAGTCCCCTTTTCTGATAAGTACTCACCCCACACTCACACTGTGATGTTGGAGTTTGCGCTCGCATGGTTTCCTTTGAGTGAGGGTCTTCTTTTCTTGAGTCAACTTGTCCTTTAACTGAATTAAAAAATTTGTTTTTGGCCTAATCTGATAGAAGCTGTATTTTTTTTTTTTTTTTTTTGTATTTTTCTGAAGTTGGAAACGGGGAGAGACAGTCAGACAGACTCCCGCATGCGCCCCACCGGGATCCACCCGGCACGCCCACCAGGGGGAGATGCTCTGCCCACTAGGGGGCGATGGTCTGCCCCTCTGGGGGGTCGCTCTGTTGCGACCAGGGCCACTCTAGCGCCTGGGGCAGAGGCCAAGGAGCCATCCCCAGCGCCCAGGCAATCTTTGCTCCAATGGAGCTTCGGCTGCGGGAGGGGAAGAGAGAGACAGAGAGGAAGGAGAGGGGGAGGGGTGGAGAAGCAGATGGGCGCTTCTCCTGTGTGCCCTGGCCGGGAATCGAACCCAGGACTTCTGCACGCCAGGCCGATGCTCTACCGCTGAGCCAACCGGCCAGGGCTGAGCTGTATTTCTGTTTCTTGCTCCCAGGAGGGTCCTGCTAATACAAGTGAATAAGCATCACTGAACTGGCGATGAGGCTGGAAAGAGATGGTGATAGTGTTTGACTCTTTGGCTTGAATTGTTAGGCCAAACTGAAGACCCAGATGTTTGCCTCTGGTGAGGCCTTCCTGAAGTTGTACAGCTGGTTGAAGCAGAGATCTTCCAAATGAAAGTGACTGTAGATGAGCAACCATCTTTTCCATGTAGAATCCTCCAGAGAGTTCTCTAGGTAAATGCCACTATTGGGAAGCTATTTATTATCTTGGCACGATTGTCCTATGTACAGACCAGAGGTTGTAAACTTGATCACTTATCTGTGCTGTGTTGGAACTCACGCCAGCTTGGCTGTGCTTCAAGTGTTGTAAACATCCTAATTCCTCTGGGAAGCTTTTGTAAAGAAGAATATTTTGTTTCTCATAATAGTCATTGGTCTAGTTTCACAATTCTGAGCAGCATGGTCTTTGGGAAAATTTCAGCAGAAATATGCAGGAGACACTCCAGACAGGCCTGTGTCTTCTTGTCACTTGAATCATTGTCTGCTCCGGGCTGCTGTGAGAGTCCTTCCTATCCTCTCGTCTGTGACTGGTGTCTTTCTGTTTAAAGTGAAGCTTTGAGCAACCTGAATCCCATCATGAGAACACTTTGATTTATGGTGACTAGGTGGGCCCCAAATAGGATATTTTTGCTCAGCATCCCCCCTTTTCTAAATGCACACAGCTCAGCATGTTGTGTGTTTATTGAAACAACTCTGTGGTTTGTCAAACTGCAGTTAAGTTGATGTTGACTATTTTACCAGGCACTCCCACTGAAAACAAAACTGTGGGCCGATGGCACAGGAACAAGTGACTAATGTGCATCTGACATGGGGTTAACTAAAGAGGAGTCAAAATAAAAGCTGGAAAGGGCTCTAATTATCTGTAGGTCTGCTGTATGATTATTTAAACTTGTTCCAATTAATGAGATCTGTCAGGACTGACTGGGTTAGTAGTTAAGAAAAGGGATGCCTGACCAGGTGGTGGCGCAGTGGATAGAGCGTCGGACTGGGATGTGGAGGACCCAGGTTCAAGACCCCGAGGTCACCAGCTTGAGTGCAGGCTCATCTGGTTTGAGCAAAACTCACCAGCTTGAGCCCAACTTCGCTGGCTCGAGCAAGGAGTCACTCGGTCTCCTGTAGCCCCTTGGTCAAGGCACATATGAGAAATCAATCAATGAACAACTAAGGCGCCACAATGAAGAATTGATGTTTCTCATCTCTCTCCCTTCCTGCCTGTCTGTCCCTATCTGTGTCCCTCTCTCTGACTCTCTCTGTCTCTGCAGCAAAAAAAAAAAAAAAAAAAAAAAAGGAAAGAAAAGGGATGACATACCTAGTTCATTGAACCTGAATATTAATTAAATCCTATTATAACAAATGATTTTTTAGTTAGGGAATTTCCAAGTGTAAGCATTAAGATATGCTATTTTCTTACTACAGTCTTCTGTAGTAAGGTGGTAATTGACCTCATTTTGTGATTGGGAAAACTGAGGTTTACAGAGGTCAAATAACAAGCCCTTGCTCACACCAGTGTAAGTGATAGAGCCAGTATGAAAATCTGGGGAAGCTCCAGAAACAGTGTTTATAAATGAAAGTAATAGAAAGATCATCAATTGACTGGTTTCTTTTAGTGGGGCTCATCTTAGACTAAGGTTATTCTGTCCTGGCTCCATGAAGGGTGCCTCTTTGCAGCATACATTTGCAAATATGCAATACACAGTTTATCTGAGAACCCTAAATCAATGTTTTATCATCTAGGATTTCAGTTAGTGGCAATTCCTTCTGTTCCTGCACCCACTGACCCTGGGGACATTTGGAAATATCTGGAGATATTTTTGGTTGTCACAACAGGGTAGGAACTGCTACTGTTTCTGTGGAGAGAGGCCAGGATTGTGGGTTGCTGTGCAACTTCCTACAATGTATAAGACACCTTCTCTCAACAAAAAATTGGCCTTTCAAAATGTCAGTGGTGTCAAGTTTGAGAAATGCATTCTAGGGTGCTCTGGAAATTAATAGAAAAAACTTTGGGAAGATTGAGAACTTGGCCAAGCAGAGCAATACATCTCATATCCATAGAGAATTCTGTCCTATCTCTAGTAGCTCACACATGTGATATCACTAAAGATCATAAGAAAGCAAAATTGCTATCAAAGTGGAGTTCCAGCCTTTCAGAGGACATAATTTTGGCATCCATGTTCTGTTTTTTTTTTTTTATTTCATATTTCTTGGAAGCCATGTTCTTTTTTCTTTACTCTTACACTGAAATTTTTTTTCCAAAAAATAGCAACTTCTGAAACTTTGCCTCTTCTTTGGAAATACAGCATATGCTGGTTTAAACACTCCATGTGGCCAGAGTTCCAAACACAGGGCTTTCTACATTTGTTTTTCATCATTTTTGACGATTAGACTCTCATTTCAATAAACATCTCACTCTTCAAGAGTAGTTCTTAAGTACAATTTATCTTCCTGGGTGGAGTCAAGATTTCCCATGAACAAGCATTTCACATTTTTCTATGCAAAACGTTTTTCCAAGTGTTTAACTCTGTGGGCAAATCTATAAGTGGATCAAAAAAATTTTTTTTGAAAGTTGAAATCTCCTCAAGCTTCCTAATGCTAATTCTTTAGTTTCCACATTAAGGAAAACCCCTGACTCTAAAAACAATCATGACTTAACATTGGGGATATGGTTGCAATTCAATATGGCAAATACCTTTCTTGTTGGCAATTATCCAGGAAATAGAATGATATTTTAACAACATATTTCTATGAATATGTAAGTTCAATAATCTTTTACTACATCAACATTTTGAAATGAAAGAAAAATAACAAAGTTAAAATAATTAACTTATAAATTTTATTAGAAACAAACATTGACTGATATATTATTTCTTTCAGTGGCCCATCTGTTTAATCAAATTTCTAAGTCCTGGAAAAGCATGGGAATGGCTGATTACTTTAATTGAGTTTAAAAGTCATGTCTAAAATCACCCCTAGATGGTGAAATTACCATTTGAGGGGTACTCCTTCATTGCTGTTTGAGAAACTACTTATAAAGCAGAAGGAAATGGGCTTACCAAGAGACATTTGAAATACTTAAGACCTATATATAGAAAATAAAGTGTTCTCTCCCTACTTCATCTTAAATTTACTGAAACCATACAAAATTATGAAACTGAGTCTTTTTCCTTCTCAGTTCTTCACCATCACCATCGTAAAGGTATCTTTTGTGTCTATATGGAATTCCAAAAGTTAAAAAGTTATATTACCTTGATCTCATTATGAATGGGCACACAGAGCAATGATTTCCTAAGGTCTTGCCCTCAGAGTTGGACCTGACAATATTAAATAAAGAAAATGCCTTTAAGCTTATAAGCTTAGAAAATTGGTTTACACTGAGTAGGAATCCTTTTTGGCCCCATTGCCCTGACACTTAGTTGATTGTTATCTTCACTAAATCAGAGCTGTGTGCGTATCTATAAAATGTATAATCAGATATGTGGCATATAAGCAAACTCAGACAAGAGGTATAATATATACCAAGGTTGAACATACTGATTTGTTCTCCAAGGAGTTTCTTAATTGAAAACTGAATATTAACTTCTCAGCCTACTTTATAAAGCAGCATCTTTTTCTGTCACTTCTTCTCCCTCTCCCTCCCCCTCCCGTACCCCCATTCCCACCCCCTTCTTCTTTCTCTTCTTCCTCTCCTTCTTCCTCCTCCTCCCCCTCCTCCTCCTCCTCCTCCTCCTCCTCCTCCTCCTCCCTTCTTCTTCTTCTTCTTCTTCTTCTTCTTCTTCTTCTTCTTCTTCTTCTTCTTCTTCTTCTTCTTCTTCCTGCTTATATAAAATCAAAGTCAGAATATTTAAGTAGAGATCTAATCCTTTTACCTCTATCACAGTGTGAATTTTATGAACAAATAACCTATAGTCTGGATTTCTTGGTTTCTGATTTCATTGGCTTGCATAACAAGCTGCTCCTTCCTGGAGAAATTAAGTCTTCAGATTTCTTGTTGGCGGAGTCTTTGAGTCCTTCTGCTGTGCTCCCCTTGGGGGATGGAAGTGTCTCAGGTTAGGCTACAGTGACTTTTCTCACTGAGCAGTATACTACCGTTCCAGCGGAACCTGCCAATTGGCAACAAGACATGAATGATTTGGATAATTAGCAGGCTTCTGTTCAATCCTTGATCTTATTGACTGCAGAGCAAGCATGTCACTTGGATGACATGAAAATTCAGGCACATGAAGTAATGGCGAGGATCCAGTATCAACACCAAAGATGGCCTGGGTCAGTGTATTAGTGCCCTACCTCAATCAATATCTGTAAGTCCTCCAAACATACCGAATACATAAAAATTTAAATAAAAACAAACAGTGGGCTTGCTATGCAAGCAAATTCAAGACAAATATTTAGACCTCCTCTTCCAAAGTGGATTTTTGCTGGTAAACCCTTTTCATGCAGAAATGATGAAACTACCTATGCTAACAGTTTAGGAGGAAAAACTCTCCAGATTAAAAATAAACAAGTAAAATAAATATGTTTGGTATTAAGCTTGTTCACTATTTCCATTGCCACAGTGAGCCTCTTTGGATTATATAACTCCTAAGACAGTAACTTTATAGAGTGAAAAATCTATAGAAGTATTACAGTTTCTGGGATTATAGGAAGCTGAGCAAATACTCTGAGTAGAGACATCTTGTATAACTAGAAGAGACATTTAGGATTAAAATAGATTATTAACAGATGGTTGATAAGCATGTGGAAAAAAGAAGCTGTGATTGTTCAGAAATTTCATGGATTTATTGAAAACAAATCATACTAAAGAAACATGATTTTCTATAAAAATGAGCTTTGTTGAGATATTTCAATAAATACAATGTTTCATTTTAGTAGGATATTTGATAGAGTATCTGCTAAGGGGGTTGTTGTATATGAAACAATGATTGAACTTAGAATCAGAAAACTGACCTGAATCTCTCACTTATCAGTTTTAATAAACAGCTTTCACAAGTCATGTAGCTTTTCTGAAAGTAGGTTTATTCATTTCTAAAATAGCCTATTTGTGTATTTTCAATCCCATTCCAATATTACTGAATGCTTGAGAGCAACATTAAGAGCTGTGGCTTGGATGAAACTCTAGTTAGATGGATTCACAATGAAATTAAGAACTAGACTCATATTGATTAAACCTTAATTTTTTAAAAATTAAAAAGAAAGCTATGCTCAAAGACTATTGGTCAATAGATCAATGTCAGCTTTATGTATGGGTGCTAGTGGGTGACTTTGTTTTATCCTTTTCAACAGATTATTAATATACATTCTGTAGAAATATAGAAGTAATAATTATTGAATGGATACATAAAAATTAGAGATAACTTGCAATTATAGAATCAAATTATCAAAGTATCTTGTATCAGTAAACTGAGCTAAAACATAATGCCAGGTTTATTATGCATATTACCATGCATAGACATATCTTTAAATTATAAAATATCAGTAGTATTATTACCAGATGGGGGTCTACTATAATAGCAATTTAGGAATAAAAGTGCTGAAGGACTTAATCGAATATAAGCTAAATGGGAGAAAACTTCAGATAATTTTAGGAACTTTTTGTTCTTCCACTTGTGGAAATAATTCACTTATTTTATTTAAACTAACACTCATAGAATTTTCTCAGATCCTGCCCTTGGGAAACTCACACTTAAGTAGGAGAACTTAAACTGTGATGCAATCCATGGCAGGAGAAAAGGGACTGTTGGAGCTGAGCAAAGGACACGAGTGAGACTTTTTGCAGCTGTGTCTCTGTATATGTAAGTGTGAGTGTACAGGTCAGTGGAAGTTAAGAGGCAGACTACACTGAGTTGGGTCCTGAGGGATTCATTGGAGTTATCTAGTTGGACAACATGGGTAAGGCCCTTCCAGATAAAGTATATCATGGCATGGAGATGCATGGTGTGTTTTAAGAATATTGAAAGTTTTTTTTATAGCCAAAGCATATATATTTGTGTGAAGTCTGAGCCATTATGGAAAACTTCTGATATAAGAAATTGTTTGAACTTAACCTTGCAGGTGATGGGGAAAACATCACAGATAATAAATTCGTGGCATCCCTGGATATTTTCTTTGAGAAAAATAACTCGGAGGGGTCAGTGCTGCACTGACTGAACTTGAAGGACTCTGGAAAGATGGAAGCAGGTTAAGAAATAGGATAATCAGGGATCTTGGTTACAAGGAGCAGAAATCTAACTTGACCTAGTTTGAGCATAATAGAGAACTGATTGGATTCTACAACCAAGGGTAGATGTACCACCAGCCTTAATAATGACTCTGTAAGAATCAGTGACCTAAGGGCAAGAAGTGGCATGTGGGTTTTCTTTTCCTACCTGTCTTTACTTCTTTCTATGTCAGCTTTCTTCTCTCACACAAGATTCTTTATTAGGCTTAATCTATGACTACCGGCAGCTGTCTCGCCAGCTTCAACAATCTTGTGTAACGGCTCTGTCAGCTAGATTTGGGTCATGTGCTCAGTCATGGACAAATCACTAAAGTTGTGGGATGGAATGTTCTGATAGCCTTGGGGCTCACCTACCTAGCTAGTATCCATTTTCTACTTGTTAATTAAAAATAGCATCCTGATTTTAAGGATGTAGTGGGTCCAACCCCACACAACTAATATTGATTAGTTTGTGCTAAGCATTACAATCTCATATTTATATTTGATATTATAAATATCAAGTGACCATGAGTTAATATGTGTCTGGGAAATGCCAAGGGAATTGCAGAGACATAAGCACAAATTCTTTGAGCCACTATAACTAATGTGGGCAACTACTTACCTTTAGTGTTCATATATACTATGTGAGAAAAATAAACCTTTACTTGCTTAAGTTACTGTTAAATAGTTTTGGTTACTTGCAGCCAAATACCTTTCTAAGTATTAGAGTTTCTCTAGACAAATATTGTAGCCATGGAGATAAGGTCAAGCAAGAAACTGGCAGCTACTATTCAGAACCCAAGTTTAGTAAGATGGAGGAAGGGAACTAGTTTCCTCCAAAGGAAAGAGTATGTGTAGCATAGATACAGTCAATATGGAAATCATTGTGAGTGGGCAGAAACCCCAATTTGAATTTGATAACTGGATATTTGGAAAGGTCACCCCTTATCTTAGCCATGGGGTCTTGTCTGGACAAAGACAGTAGAAATGGGTCTGCAGAGAAAAGAGAATTTATTAGAGGCATGCAAGAGGGGAAAATTAAAGGAATGTAATTCTGTTTAAGTTTGTAATGGCTTAGTGTTCAAGATAACACTTAAGCAGAGGGCAGCAATAGCTAAAAATTATAAACTGGTAAAATTTTAGTCAGCAGCAGCAGAAGCATAATATCAAATTCAAGGAATTTTAAAAGACTCAGCTTCCTGCTATCTATCTATGTAACTGTCTATCTACTATCTATCTATCTATCTATCTATCTATCTATCTATCTACTTATGTATCTATGTACTTATCATCTGCTTTCCTATCATCTCCATCATCATAATTACCTATCATCTAGCTTGCTAGATATCCCATTAATTATCTTTCCTCCAGACCTTGCTTTTAAAAAGATATAAGTAATTCATGGAGAAGAGTACATTAAAACAAGATAAAAATAAGTGCAAAAGAAATACAAATTGGAGCAATAGGAATGTCAATATAGAACAATACAAGGCACTGTAAGTTCCATGGGGGCAGGGATTTTGTGTTGTCCTGGTAGCTGCTGTCATGCAGAGTGTCTGATGTAGAAAGGAGGTAGACTAATATCATAGTTTGTTGAAGAAATGAGTGATTCAGTGAGCATGTCTCAAATATTCAAAGACCTGTGTATAGAAGAGGAATTGGACTGATCTATAATCTTATCTTGGTGTGATTTTCTTTTTCAGAGTAAGGCAGAAATATACCGTTATCCTAAAGTTTTGAAGCAAGATGTTTATCACTGAAAAACCCCAGGGAGAGACGTTTAGAGGACATCCGTACTCATTTTTGTGAAATGTACAACTACGTTCTCTCAGGTGCTACAGAGAGCTCAGCAGCATGTATTCCACACTCTGTAATACTGCCAGTAGGGTAGGGGCCGTGCTGCCCCTCATTTAAAGCTACCTGCTTGGGAACCAGGGAGAGGATGCTTGCTTAGGGGTCATGCCAGAGAGGAAGGAACTCATTCAATTTCCTTGTCACCTTTGGTTATCTGATCTTCCAGATGGAAGCTTTTAGAAAACAAAGTGAGAAAAAAGCAAAGCAAAGACATTCTCCACATCTTTCAACTTATTCTTCATCTTTAAAGACAGCATACATTTGTGGTTGCAAGCCTGGGATGTGGAGCCAGATGATCTGAGTTCAAATTCTGACCTGACCACCTACTTACTGTGTGATCCTGAACCAGTTACTGAACTTTTTCATCCTTAGTTTTCTCAATAGAAAAAGGGAAATAATAATAATAATAATAATACCCATATCAAAGAGTTGCTGTTAGAATGAAATAAGTTATTTCATGAAAAGTACTTAAAAGTGACTGGCACATATTTGGCACTCAACATATATCAGCTGATAGTATTATTGCTCAGCAATGCTTTTTCTTTTGTGGAGTTTTATAATGTTTACTATAACAATATTCATAGTTAAAAATAAAATCAGAAAATATTATTATATATCTAGTATATTGTAGACATTATTAGACCAGATGGAGAAGAATATTAGCTTTGCCCTCAAATTGCTTACAGTCTACTTATGGGGGCAAAAAAGCAAAATTCACAAGAAACAGAACACATACAAGAGAAACACATTACAACAATGCAAGCAGTATCACCCAGTGGTAACTTACTTTTTGGCACAAAATATATATACATATGTATATGAAAAGTGGATTCTTAAAATAAATATTTGCTGAATAAATTTGTGAAAAAATATTGGAATGATTTAAGCGTGTTTATTTTGATATTTTACCTACTCTACACGGTGAGAAGGGTGGCTTAAAAGAAAACCAAATGCGAAAAGCAGATCAAGCAGAGACTAAGCTAGACCTAATGTCTCCAAAGGTATGAAAAATTACAGATTATGTGGGTCATTAATAAATGAGAAAAACATAAAGCAGGCTTCCAGCATTTGTGAAGAATTACTCTTGGAAACAGGATGAAAATGTGGTATGAGTTTATGAGGAGTTTATATATGTATCTGATCCCAGGCCAGGAAAAGATTCCAAGCATATCCACAGAGTTGGTCGCACATGTGAATGTCCTGGAAAATCCAGCCATAATTCTATTTCCTCAAGTTGCTCAGCCCCTGGCTGAAATGTTCTTGGAAACATAAATATGCAGAACACTGGAGAAATCAGAACGATTTATATGATTGTTTTCCTATAGAGAAATATTTTAGTCTTTGTAGCTCATAAGGTTAGCATTCCTAAAAAGATTTGTTCACCATATTCTGATTAAAATTCTGATAGTATTAACAATCATCTACCTTTTTCTTTAATACCTTTTAATAGCTTCCACCTTACTCAACACCACAGTTTATTTTATATGCGAAGGAAACAGAAAGAAAATGGAAAGAGCCAGGCATGAAGAGAGTTAAACTGGAGAGTTTAGCCACAAAATTCCAAGTATTTTATTGGATATCATTAGTTTTTCCCTGGGTTTTAAGGGAAAATTTGCTACCTTTGCAATCTGAAGTCACATTAGTTTGTTAAAGGCTATTCTATTTAGAATTGGAGGTTCACAAAGACTTTGGGTGACAGGAAGATTTTGGAATCTCACCCGCAATGAAATCTTTTCTACAGCCTGGCTGGCGGTTGCTCATCCAATCTGTAGCCAAATCCTCCCAGTACAAGCACCTTATTATTGCACAAGTCAGCCTATTTTATTATTGAATACATCTGATGACAAAAATGTTCTTCCTTATATAATTTAAATGCCATTAGCCTTTTTAGCCTCTGAATATTTGTAGGATTATGTTCCATTAAAATGCAAATGATGATGACTTTGAGTCCCTATAGGCCCTTGTAAGAAACTGAGTCTTTTTAGAACACTTTTTGGGTATTTTTCATCCCCCCGGGGTGTCTCACACATGCTCTCATACACTTTTTGACTCTGGCTCTTCTTTCAATTTGTCAAATTATTGACTTGAACGTGGATGGTGTTTGTAAAGATGACTGCTCCAGGCCCTGGCCGGTTGGCTCAGCGGTAGAGCGTCGGCCTGGCATGCGGGGGACCCGGGTTCGATTCCCAGCCAGGGCACATAGGAGAAGCGCCCATTTGCTTCTCCATTCCCCCCCCCCCTTCCTCTCTGTCTCTCTCTTCCCCTCCCGCAGCCAAGGCTCCATTGGAGCAAAGATGGCCCGGGCGCTGGGGATGGCTCCTTGACCTCTGCCCCAGGCGCTAGAGTGGCTCTGGTCGAGGCAGAGCGACACCCCTTGGTGGGCAGAGCATCGCCCCTGGTGGGTGTGCTGGGTGGATCCCGGTCGGGCGCATGCGGGAGTCTGTCTGACTGTCTCTCCCCATTTCCAGCTTCAGAAAAATACAAAAAAAAAAAAAAAAAAAGATGACTGCTCTGCCAGGCTCAGCTGGCTGTTACTGATGGACACTACTTTGGAGCTACTGTTCCTCCTTAGACATTCGTCTCACATACAGAACAAATTTCTTATGTAATACTCTATAGCATAGGCTGTAATTTTCATCAAAATTTATCAAAGGTTTGGGATTATTTGGCATTAGACATGCTTGACCCTGATGCCTGCAGGCCATGGGGCTCTCACAAGAATGCCCTTTATAATGCCTGAGTTTCTCCCTCATGACATGGTCAGTTCACCTCCACCAGACAAAGTTTCCTTAGGCTCCAAAAAGCAGTAGGACAAAAAAGAGAGAGAGAGAGAGAAAATATTTGCCATCCATGCCAATCTTCAGGTCTACATAATTCTATCCCCAAATCTGTAGTTATTTATTTACGTTTTCTAAGTAATTATCCAGTGAGATTCAAGGACAGTTATGTTAATGTGGAACAATCCAACATCAGTAATTTCCTAAAGTGTGGGTTTTTCAGTTTGGAAAAACTAAGTAAAGGACTTTCTACCAGGAAGGGTTCTTTTTTTTTTTTTTTTTTTTCTGAAGCTGGAAACAGGGAGAGACAGTCAGACAGACTCCCGCATGCGCCCGACCGGGATCCACCCGGCACGCCCACCATGGGGCGATGCTCTGCCCACCAGGGGGCGATGCTCTGCCCATCCTGGGCGTCGCCATGTTGCGACCAGAGCCACTCTAGCGCCTGAGGCAGAGGCCACAGAGTCATCCCCAGCGCCCGGGCCATCTTTGCTCCAATGGAGCCTTGGCTGCGGGAGGGGAAGAGAGAGACAGAGAGGAAGGCGCGGCGGAGGGGTGGAGAAGCAAATGGGCGCTTCTCCTATGTGCCCTGGCCGGGAATCGAACCCGGGTCCTCCGCACGCTAGGCCGACGCTCTACCGCTGAGCCAACCAGCCAGGGCTACCAGGAAGGGTTCTTATTGCAACTAACAGAAAACAACCGTGGCTAACCTAAACAGGAAAGAAATTTGTTAGAGGGAAATTGAATGGCTCCCAGAATCGGGCTGCAAAGAACAGACAGTGCCCTGTGAGGTTAGGCTATAGAAAGCAGCTCGGCCCCAGTACAGTTGGGGTCT
This sequence comes from Saccopteryx bilineata, assembly GCF_036850765.1. NCBI lineage: Eukaryota > Metazoa > Chordata > Mammalia > Chiroptera > Emballonuridae > Saccopteryx > Saccopteryx bilineata. The sequence continues at coordinate 10,179,882 of NC_089501.1, read as the reverse complement.
GGTAAGGAAGTTGCCACCTCTGAACACTTGTGTTCCCATCATGGCCAGACTCCTTGAGCTCTAGACCCTGAACTAATAGTCCTCTTTAATAGAAATGTTCACGGTGACGAAAGTGTACTTTCACTGTCCAAAAGTAGCCACTAGTCGCATGTGGCTGTTGAGCACTTGACTTTTAAAGAACTGGATTTTAAATTTTTATTTAATTTTCAATAAAATAAATATAAATAGCCACATGTGGCTATTGGTTTTCATATTGGGCAGCACAGCTCTAATTTGTCAGAACTTGTTTTCTTGGGACTGTCAGTCAAAATTTTTCCAGGCTCTACCTTTCCAGTTGTGAAAAATGCTACCTCTACTTTTGTTTTTTTGCTTTTAGATTTCTAAATTTGGCCTATGTAAGAAACAATACAATATACCGTAGGCCACTGGGTCAGTATAGGTAGCATCTTCCCAAAATACATTGTCCATCAACCATTGTATTAGGACTTCAATAGGTCCTTTCATTATTTGACAAGTCCAGAAATACCTGAGTGACAGGGAATGATAAGATCAGTGGAGCTTTGCCGGACCAGGCGGTGGCACAGTGGATAGAGCATTGGACTGGGATGCCGAGGACCTAGGTTCAAGACCCCGAGGTTGCCAGCTTGAGCACGGGCTCATCCGGTTTGAGCAAAGCTCACCAGCTTGGACCCAAGGTCACTGGCTTGAGCAAGGGGTTATTCGGTCTGCTGAAGGCCCATGGTCAAGGCACATATGAGAAAGCAATCAATGAACAACTAAGGTGTCACAACAAAAAAGTAATGATTGATGCTTCTCATCTCTCTCCCTTCCTGTCTGTCTGTCCCTATCTGTCCCTCTCTCTGACTCTCTCTCTGTCTCTGTCAATTAAAAAAAAAAAAAAGATCAGTGGAGCTTTGATCTACCCAAGTTCATTGAGTCTTATTAAGTGTTATGGCTTTAAAGCAAAATGTTCTAGACTAGAATTCTAGCTCTGCCACTTACCAGCATGGTGACCTGAAGTAAAAAAAGCATTTGTGCTTCAAGTTACCTATGGATATGATGAGGGCATCTTACTTAAAAACTAGATACAAAAATTCGTATAAAACACAAAGGAGCATTGGTACATAGTAAGCTCTCATGAATGTTGGCTATTATTGTCATCCATGCTACAGACACCCAAATGACTTACAATAAAAGATTCAGTGCGGCCCTGGCCGGTTGGCTCAGTGGTAGAGCGTCGGCCTGGCATGCGGGGGACCCGGATTCCATTCCAGGCCACGGCACATAGGAGAAGCGCCCATTTTCTTCTCCACCCACCCCTCCTTCCTCTCTGTCTCTCTCTTCCCCTCCTGCAGCCAAGGCTCCATTGGAGCAAAGATGGCCCGGGCGCTGGGGATGGCTCCTTGGCCTCTGCCCCAGGCGCTAGAGTGGCTCTGGTCGTGGCAGAGCGACGCCCCGGAGGAGCAGAGCATCGCCCCCTAGTGGGCAGAGCATCGCCCCTGGTGGGCGTACAGGGTGGAACCCGGTCGGGTGCATGCGGGAGTCTGTCTGACTATCTCTCCCCGTTTCCAGCTTCAGAAAAATACAAAAAAAAAAAAAAAAAAAAAAAAAAAAAAAAAAAGATTCAGTGGTACTAATCAGTTTTCCTAAGGAAACATGGTTAAGTGTCTACCAAACTACTGCAAGTCATAAGGTAGACTAAAAAATTAAAGATTCCTAAGGATAATGTTGACACTAGTACTGTAGTTTTACTTCTAGAAAGACAATCATTACCCTTTTAGATAGTTGAGAACCAATCCTGGATTGTAAAATAGAGCCTCCTAGAAACAAGTAGTAAATTATTTGATGATGAAACTTTCACTCTGTATGTCGAAAGATTAAAAAAAAATTAAAGTCTGCAGATCTAGGGTAGAGCGTGTGGAAACACAGACCATGAAGGAAACATTGCCAATGAGACTAATCTGTGCTGACTCTGAAAAACACATTAGTGGCTTCAGAAATTATTCCTGTCATTATATTGAGGGTTTTTATTTTTATAAAAATTGAAACCAAAAATGCAGAAAAGAACTCCAGTGCTCAGATTAATACATGGAGCATCACACTGGTGAGAGAAACTATGCTCACTTTGTGCTTAGACATTTATTTCAGTCTTGAACTCTGCTTACACCTCACCATGGGCCTTCAGCAGCCAGCATTTAGCACCAAACAGTCCTGTCTTAGGCAAGCTTTTTCTTTTTTCCTTTGCAAAAAAAAAAAAAAAAGAAAGAAAGAAAGCAAAAGCAAACAGAAAAACCCATGCACGCAATGATCCTTATTCCTCAAAAATAATTTCATTTCTTTTCTAAAAAAGTTTGAAAATATAGAAGGAAGAATCTTGCTGTACTTGTTTTGTGTGTCCCTAGAAGACATCGTACTATCTAGCCAGCCCAGTTTTCCATCTGGTTTTAAAAACAAACATGCATTTCTGTTTTCTACCATGTTATATAGGCAGCAAATTAAAGAGCTATATTATGACTTATTTCACAGAATGAAAAGCAACCTGGAGATTCTACTTCTTCATATGAGATTAATAAAAGTGCCCTCATGTGCATGTGTATATAAATTTTGTAAGTCTTCTACACATGTGTTTTTCGAATGCCACTAGCTCATAGAAAATAACAAATCCCCTAGTTTTCTAGAAACCAAATCAATAAGACATGGAATCTTAATCAGTCAAGAGCTGAGTACTTTGAAGTGTTCATATATTCCAGCTGGAGAAAACATACCATTGCTACACTTAAACCTTAAACACATGCACTGCCTGCGATTACTACTAAATTGGATATATTAAGGCTCACAATTTCCTGGATGCAACTCCATGTTTTTATGCAATTTCTAGACTGATAGAAAGTAAAGAAGAGAAGTAATATCTAAACTGATGTTTTTATTTTTTTTGTAATTGATTTCCTTAAGCAATATGACTTATTGTATATATCTTAAAATAGGATGTGTATTTTGAGTTGATTTTCTGATAGTGGAGATCAGTTTTCCGCTGTACAAGTACCTGAAGTTTTTGTGAATGATAGCACATGGTCATGAGACAGCTGGCCAAGGTGATAAGAAATTTTATTTATGCAAAGGTGAAATATTCGTATGGCAATGAACTTACAACAACTTCATAGTAGAACCATGTATTCACCCAACCATGTGAATACATCTAAATCTATAATGTCTATATTTCCTTATGTTTTTTATAATCCTAGTTTGTGATGAAAATCCAGAAAAATCTATCCTTATACACAGATTTTTTTTTGCTTTTAAATAGTAACTACTAGAATCAATGAATAGTGCTCTAATAAGAATCAATTTGGCCTTGTCCTGGAGGACAAAGGGTCAAGGGAGATAATACAGAGAAGCTAAGGAGACTTTATTTCTCTATCCTTTTTCACTAAGGAGCAGTGAGTTCCCTTCCCATCTCACTGTGAGTTCCACACATAGGGTTTCTTCTCTCATCAGGGTACATTTAAAAGACAAAGGACAGTATGGTGGAACTATAGCAACTAATGGTCCCTTTTCCTAGATTTCTCTAGACATAAACCCCAAACATGCAACTCAAAGAAAAAAAAATCCTCTGTAAAACTAGCTCTTCAATTCACTTACAAATCTCTTCTTCCCTCTCCCTTGTCCCATTTCTCACAATTACTACATGCCTGGAACAGTCTCCTGTTACTGGAGAAAGAGATTGAAGTGTAATTTGAATGAGTTAATATTCTTTGATGAATGAGAAAGAAAATCTCAGAGATTAATAAAGGCCTATTGGGTCATTCCTCTTGTTTTGGAAGTAAATTAATAAATTATCAAGAAGAATTATCTAAGCATATATCCTATAATAACATCAAGGACCTGGTAGAAACCCAACCAATGGAGAATCTTTTGAATGGACAACCACTTTGGAGCTGGGTAGACCAAATCTAAATAGCTTTTGGAAGCACAGCCAGCATCTCTTCATAAGATGTGTTTATACAGTGTTTTAACAATTTCTTGAAGAGTAAAAGTTTTAGTTGGTTAGGTGGCTACTTTCTTTATAAAACTACAAGTGGATTATTTTGCTTGCACGCATAACTGACTAATTCGCCTCCTTTCATAGCATCACTTTCACACACACATGCAAACACAAATACATGCAGCACAATTTGGTATAGATGTCACACTTGACAGTTCATAGCTAATTTTGGCAATTATTTTGTAATCTTATGAATGATATTTTAATCTAAAGGGTTTTTTTTTTGTTTCAAACAGGCATTTAAATTAACCATTGCCTGTTCCTCAGTAGGAATGAAGTGTACTTATAGTCTTTCAAAAACAGTTTTAAATTCCTGACTTACACTAGGAATATCCTCTCACTCTAAAGGAAAGTATGGTAAAAATATTACATCCATTCATTACAAGTTCACTTAAGGTTTTTTTCTCTCTTTTCCTCCCATGGAAATTTCTGGTGCCTGTTGCCCCATGCTGGGGACCAGTACACAAAAGCATGGTAGTGAATCAAAGTTGCAGTTCAAGTCCTGAAAGAGAATTTCTGTTAAAATAGACAACAGATGTGAACAAAGCAAAGAAATAGATCAAAGATGTAAACTTCATTTGTGAGATTATTTGAAAACACAAAACATGTATAGGTTTTTGTTCTTTTTATTTTCATCAATGTAACTCTTTGGGTGGAGGAGGAAATAACACCAAAAAATAAAATAAAAGAAGGAGTAGGTAGTTACAGAATAGAGAGAGTCATACCTGTGTAATGGAATGAGATTTCAAAGTAAGCATTTTCACACACACTGGTGAGCACTATAATCATACGGCACTGGGAGGACACTGAGAGTACAGGCAGTCCAATATGCCATGATCTCCACCTCGAGGATTCACTGGAGAAATTTAAATTACAAAACAATTTTGGCCCTGGCCGGTTGGCTCAGCGGTAGAGCGTCGGCCTGGCGTGCGGGGGACCCGGGTTCGATTCCTGGCCAGGGCACATAGGAGAAGCGCCCATTTGCTTCTCCACCCCACCCCCCTCCTTCCTCTCTGTCTCTCTCTTCCCCTCTCGCAGCCAAGGCTCCATTGGAGCAAAGATGGCCCGGGCGCTGGGGATGGCTCCTTGGCCTCTGCCCCAGGCGCTAGAGTGGCCTAGAGTGGCTCTGGTCGCGGCAGAGCGACGCCCCGGAGGGTCAGAGCATTGCCCCCTGGTGGGCAGAGCATCGCCCCCTGGTGGGCGTGCCGGGTGGATCCCGGTCGGGCGCATGCAGGAGTCTGTCTGTCTCTCCCCGTTTCCAGCTTCAGAAAGATACAAAAAACAAAAACAAAACAAAACAAAAAAAAAAACAAAAAAACCAAACAATTTTAATATAAGAGAAATGTGAGAATTCTAGAAAATACAAAGTCAAATCATTCATTGTATATGTTGATACAACCATTGATAGTTTTTCAAGAAATTTGAACTCTTTTCATAATGAAATAAAGATCTGAGCAATGGTTAGCTGTTGAATAAGAATTGGAACATTTTGGAAACAACGTAAGTAACTAACTGTTAGCTCTTATGTTTTAGCTTCCCTTGTGATGGAGAGTCCAAAGCAGTTCTGTAGAAGTAGTGGAGGCCACAGATAGTGAATTTGGAGCAGGTGATTTTCAGTACTTTGCTGGATTGCTACTTATGGTTGGTCATTTCCTACAACTTTGAATTTCACATCTTTCATTCCTTACTGACCAATTAGCATTCACACCACAAGCCACAATGCCTTTTATTTGCTATTTGGTATGTTCAACCCCAAGTTAGTACTTAAAAGTTACTACTACTTAGTGCAGCCTTCACAATTCTTGGGTAGAATTTGGAGTTTTCTTCTGAAAACACAGAATGGTTATTGAATACTTGCTTTTATATAGCTTTCACTTTTCTAATGAAGTGTTAAGGCCAGTGCCAACCATCAACTAATGCTCACAGTGGCCCGATAGCAAGTAATGATGACAAGGATCACAGCACATATTATTTTCTGATGGTCAGTGAGCAGATAGAAGGATACTTCAGGTGAAACTCTTTGTCTGAGGTAGTGGAAGAATATGGGGAAATGTGTGGTATTTGCCCTTACTTTAAAAGCTTGTTTTTCATTTTAAGAAAAACAAACTACATCTACAATAAAGATACTAACCACTTATTTTAGGATCTTGAAAATGTTCTAAGGTCTAGACTGTAGTTAAAATTTTCCTAGACAATGGTCTCTAATGATGGGGATACCACATCAAGTCATAAAGCTGTTTCTAATTCTAAATCAGGAAACAAATTAATTATTCTTAAACATTTAGGTAACATAAAAATTACAGTTAGTATATTGAATGAGTCAGTGAAATTGTATTTTTATATCCTAATTTCTTTTTTATGGAGTCCTTCACATCAGCTTCCTTCAGTGAAGAACATGGTCTTCAGAGGTGAAATGATGACAAAGTTGCTTTTAAAATTTCATTTGCTCAAAGTTAACTGATGAAATGAAAGATGAGTTATTTTTATTTATTTTATTCTGAGTAGTGAGGGTAATAAAAACATATCTAAGTAGATTGAAAGAATCAAAAAACAATATTTTCTGATTTTCATTTATTTCTACAAAAAAAAGTAGTTTTCATTTTTAAAAAACCTGTTTTGTCACACAGCTTTCAGGAGTGGAAAAGATATGCTTGCATCTTTAAGTGATGTAACTTCATGGTTAAACACATTAATTAATTGGAAAGGGTAACATCCAATTTCCCATCCCGATGAAATGAAAAAGGTCATAAAGTAAAAACAAATCAATAGCACTTCAGAGTGATCAAATTATTTTCTCAGTGATTGAATAGATTCAATGAAAACATGAGTTTTAAAAAGAGAGTCAGAACATAAACATGCAGCTATTTAAGGTCCGTAGCCTTACTGAAGGAAATTACAATGAGAATTTAACTTAACAGTATAGTAATATTGATTGTTTACATAGAAATGAAAAATATAACAAAGAGCCACTGTTTCTTTTTTAAGTAACTTTCAACTTACATCTTTCCACCAAATTAAAAAAACTCTATCCGGCTACAGATAACAGATTTGTCTAGTCAGCATAATTGTTCTTTTCTTCTTGTTGATCTAATAAAGATAGCAATACATCAGAGAAGGCCCTGGTTTGAGGGAAAGAAGCAACAGTCTGTAACAATACTTAACGAGATGATCACAGAAATTAAGGACTAATTATATGTAATTATAAAGGGGAATTTGGAGTGACAGGAATAACGGAACAGTATGAAGACCATACTGAGCACAAGAGCTGAGTGTTCCATAGTAGACTGGATGTCAATAAAATAGGCTGGGTTTGTGCCTGACTCTAATTCGTTCATAAATAAAGCAAAGAACACAAAAGGAAACAAATTTTTTTCCCTCTTAAAATATAGTATATCATGTCTCCAATTTCCGGGTTCTGTAAGTTGGACTTTCTTTGTCTCCAGTGCTATCTTCTGTCCTATCTTTCCTTGCACTTCACTCTTCAGAAGTACCAAAGTGTTCATTGTGATCTCAATCCCCCAGCCTCTTCCAAGACAAACACATATGCCATGCTGTTTTGCAAAAATTTCTCAATGTGGGAAAATTTTCCATACTCATTGCCACTCATTCACTTTTAATATATGCAGTTCAGGCATCATCTTCTTTAGGAAAATTACCCTGATCTGCTATTTGCACTTAGTTAGTTGCATCTCTGGGTACACTCACTAAAATCCTGTGCAATTATATATATAAAAATACCATCCATTTCCTTGTCTGTCTCTTTTCATAGACTTTTAACATCTCCAGTGTAGGTATATTCTTTTTTTTTTTTTTGTATTTTTCCAAAGTAAGAAGCAGGGGGGAGGCAGACAGACAGACTTCCGCATGTGCTCGACCAGGATCCACCCGACATGCCCACCAGGGGGTGATGCTTGGCCCATCTGGGGCATTGTTCTGCTGCAGTTGGAGCCATCCTCAGTGCCCGGGCCAACTTTGCTCCAATGGAGCCTTGGCTGCGGGAAGGGAAGAGAGAGGCAGAGAGGAAACAGAGGGGGAAGGGTGGAAAAGCAGATGGGAGCTTCTTCTGTGTGCTCTGGCCGGGAATCGAACCTGGGACTTCCACATGCCAGGACAATGGTCTACCACTGAGCCAATCGGTCAGGGCCCATCCAGTATAGGTACATTCTTTGATCACCTACAACTTATAGCACAGTGGTCCATATATACGTAGTGGGAAAAAAACAAACTCTGAAATCCAGACTAGATTAGTGGTAGTCAAAGTGAGATCCACCAATTGGTACCAGGTTGCAAATTGTGTGTCTGATGCTCTGCAATGAGATTTTTACAGAAATTGAGAGTAGGCATTTAAAATTTTTTATTTCTGTTTAATATTGTTGTGATGTTCAAGCTTATAAATTGTCTCAGTAAACAGGGTATAGACCAAAGTGTGCACTACTTTGAAACTTGTATGGTGAGTCATATGTGGCAGGAAGTGCATAGTAATCCTACACAGTAAGAATATATTATAACGTTATATTTATATTTATTATATTATATTATATTTCAGGTTAGCCAACTGTCACCCCAAAATGAATAGCAATATGACAAAACACAGCATCTGTTTATTCTTACACCTTTTTCATCATTATAGTAATCAAATTAAATTTATAATTTAATGTTAGTAACTAAACAACAAACAAAATACAGTATATCAATATATAACTTACATTTCTAAAAATAAGCTTCATTGGATTATTTTTGGTTAAAAAGAAAAGAAGCATTTCTCTAAATATGGATATGGAAGTAAATGAATTGATTGTGATGGTGACAGTGATTCAAAAGAAATGAAGACCAAAAGTGTTTGACCTGCTTTTACTTAGAATTAAAATCCTCATATACTGAGTTCTCCTTTGTAGCCATAATTAATTGTGAAGTGCTAAATCATAGTCAGTTATTAGCTAAGATGTATTAGCTAATGAAGTAAAGAAACCATTCAAAATTAAGGGTCATTCGCATACAAATGTAAACCATAGCTTTAAAGCCAAAAGGATTCTAAAAGAAAGACTATTAAATTCAGAAGATGACAGAAGCAGATGTTTACTATTTCACATATAAATATTAGTGATTTGGGTCTTTTTGTAAAGTAGCACTTTGGTTGCTAAGAAAAAGAAATCATATACAACTGCTGGAGCACTAGTGAAAGGCTGAATCAAAGACACTTTCTTAGAAATAGTTGGAAAGCCCTCAGCAGTAGAGCATTGGTCTGGTGTGTGGAAGTCCTGGGTTTGATTCCTAGGAAGGGCACACAGGAGAAACGGCCATCAGCTTCTCCACCTCTCTCCCTCCTCCTCTCTTTCAATCTCTCTCTCTTTCTCTCTTCCTCTCCCTCCTCCCCTCCTGAAGCCATGGTTTGAATGATTGGAGCAATTTGGCCCTGTGGCAATTTGGCCCCAAGGCCCTGAGAATGGCCTTGCCTCAGGTGCTGAAATAGCTCAGTTGCTGGGTAATGGAGCAGCGGTCCCAGATGAGCAGAGCATCACCCTATAGGGCGCTTGCTGGGTGGATCCTGGTAAGGTGCATGCAGGAGTCTGTCACTACCTCCCTGCCTCTTAATAAAAAGAAAGAAAGAAAGAAAGAAAGAAAGAAAGAAAGAAAGAAAGAAAGAAAGAAAGAAAGAAAGAAAGAAAGATAGTAGGAAAATCTTCAGAGAAGAAGCAAGATAATGCATCACTTTCCAATGCCATATAGTGTGATGTTCTCAGGAACTGGTTAATTCTGTGGAAGACCTATTCATAGAATGAACAAAACTAGCAGGATTGTTTTTTATTGCACTTGATATGTGCATATGCACACATATATGTATAGTATTAACATAGCATTTCGTTTAGTATATATGTAATGGATGGTGATGTGCAGAAAGAATACTTTTTAAAAAAAATCTTGATTGCTGACAGTGAATGCTAGTTTTGAAATGTATAAAAGTAAGAAAACTGTAAAAGATTACATTATCAACAAATCTGATATGGAGTTTATGTTTTGTCCAGGAGCATGTTTTGATGGTCTGCTGATTATGACAGAAAAGTGTTCTGGAGTCTAGATTGACAGGCTTGGGTTAGTATGCAAGTAATACAGTTCCTTCAACAAGAAAGCTTTGCTGTTAAAATAAAAAGACAGTTTCATTGAACAGTGCCCCTTACACAGCACTAAAAATTGTGAAGGCTAATTTTTGGGGAAATGAGTTTTTAAAATCTGTATTTTCTGAATTTGCTCACTTTTATTGTTAAAAATGGTGCTGCCCATGTGAATGGTGCTGCCAGGTGAAACTGCTAATTACCTTCCTGCTTGGGAAGGGGCTTTGTTATGCTAATGTGTGCTGGAGGAGGGGTCTTTGTAAGACCAGGTAAGTTTTTAGAAAGAAGAAAAAGGAGAAAGAAGGAAGAAGAAAGAAGAGGAAGAAGAAGCTAAGATGGCAGGGAAAGAGAAAGCAGCCAGTTTGTGCAGAGAGTAGGAAGCCATTTTTGCAGGTTGAAAGCAAAGAGGAGGGAAAAGATGTGCAGATGGGGAACCAGAGGTGACTAAGACTGGTGGGGGCCTTTAACATCCTGAGGTGTCAATGGCTTTGGGAGCCTTGAATGGAAAGGGGTGTTCTCCCTCTGTGTATTTCTCTCCGGCTGGGTGCAAGGCTAGAATAAAGGAATGGCCCACCAGTTTTTGGTTTCTCAGTTTCTTTACCATCTGCCTGAATCTAATGGGAACCTGCATGTACCTGGCTGTGATGGCCACGACTACTGGCCATACACTAATGCATTAAATTAATGATTATTTTATTTATTATGTGATAATATCCAAAGTGATTTTAAACTACTGTTATTGCATACTGAGGTGTCAGGGTAAAGGGAGGAAATTTTATGTCAAGAAGGTTTAAACTATGAAATACATTATTTGTGCATCTGCAAGGTAAAAAGCAACTTGGTCTTAACTGATTAAAGGTGGAAATTGATCACCGGACTTACTGTCTCTCTAATATATGGAGGGTTGGCAAAAGTAGGTTTATAGTTGGCAAAAGTAGGTTTATAAACTACGCAAAATGCAGAGTTTATTCTTGTATTGTTATTTATTATTTCATTACTTCTATATGAATATTTGTAAACCTAATTTTTCCCACTTGGTATTGTTTTTGTTTTTCAAATGATCTTTTTTTTCTGCTTTCTGTTTTTATTATTAATTTTAATGGGGTGACATTGGTAAATCAGGGTACATATGTTCAGAGAAAACATCACCAGGTTATTTTGACATTTGATTATGTTGTATACCCATCACCCTAAGTCAAATTGTCTTTCGTCACCTTCTATTTGGTTTTTTTTGTGCCCCTCCCCTCTTTCCTGCCCCTCACCCCCAGTAACCACCACACTCTTGTCCATGTCTCTGAGTCTTATTTTTATGTCCCATCTATGTATGGATTCATATAGTTCTTAGTTTTTTCTGATTTACTTATTTCACTCAGTATAATGTTATCAAAGTCCATCCATGTTGTTGTAAATGATGCGATGTCATCATTTCTTATGGCTGAGTAGTATTCCATAGTATATATGTACCAAAGCTTTTTAATCCACTCATCCACTGACAGACACTTGGGCTGTTTCCAGATCTTCGCTATTGTGAATAATGCTGCCATAAACCTGGGAATGCATTTCTCCTTTTGAAACAGTGCTATGGTGTTCTTAGGGTATATTCCTAAAAGTGGGATAGCTGGGTCAAAAGGCAGTTCAATTTTTAATTTTTTGAGGAATCTCCATACTGTTTTCCACAGTGGCTGCACCAGTCTGCATTCCCATCAGCAGTGCAGGAGGGTTCCCTTTTCTCCACATCCTTGCCAGCACTCATTCTGTGTTGTTTTGTTAATGAGTGCCATTCTGACTGGTGTGAGGTGATATCTCATTGTGGTTTTAATTTGCATTTCTCTAATGATTAGTGATGTTGAGCATTTTTTTCATATGCTTATTGGCCATCTGTATGTCCTCTTTGGAGAAGTGTCTATTCATTTCTTTTGCCCATTTTTGATTGGACTGTTTATCTTCCTGGTGTTGAATTTTACAAGGTCTTTATAAATTTGGTTATTAACCCCTTATCAGAGGTATTGTCAAATATGTTCGCCCATTGTATAGTTTGTCTTTTTATTCTGTTCTTATTGTCTTTAGCTCTGCAAAAGCTTTTTAGTTTGATATAGTCCCATTTGTTTATTTTGTCTTTTATTTGTTTATCTTGTCTTTTATTTTGGCAAATCTATTGCTGAGAGAGATGTCGAAGAGCTTACTGCTAATGTTTTCTTCTAAGATGTTTATGGTTTCATGACTTACATTTAAGTCATTTATTCATTTTGAGTTTATTTTTGTGAATGGTGTAAGTTAGTGGTCTAGTTTCATATTTTTGCAGGTAGATGTCCAATTTTTCCAACACCATTTGTTAAAGAGGCTGTCTTTACTCCATTGTATGCTCTTACCTCCTTTTTCAAAGTTCAGTTGTCCATAAAGATGTGGGTTTATTTCTGGGTTCTCTGTTCTGTTCCATTGATCTATATGCATGTTCTTATGCCAGTACCAGGCTGTTTTGAGTACAATGCCTTGTAGTATAACTTGATATTAGGAAGTGTGATACCTCCCACTTTATTCTTCTTTTTCAAGATTGCTGAGGCTATTCATGTTATTTTTTTGGTTCCATATAAATCTTTGAAATATGTGTTTTATATCTTTGAATATGTCATTGGTATTTTAATTGATATTGCATTGCATTTATAAATTGCTTTGAGTAATATAGACATTTTAATGATGTTTATTTTTCCTAGCCATGAACACGGTATATGCGTCCACTTGTTTGTATCTTCCTTGATTTCTTTTGATAATGTTTTATAATTTTTCAAGTACAAGTCTTTAATCACCTTGGTTAAATTTACTCCTAATGATCTTAATACTTGCATGTATGCAAAGAAGGTAGGCAACCTGTTTTTCAGTGGCAGATAAAATTGAAGAGCAAATATAAAAATTAGACACTTGAAAGAATAGAGTGTCTATAAACAATCTTTTAGATAATGAAACAATTATCAATAAAATGGATGATGACCCTGATATTGGACATCTGTGAAAAATTATCATCAAACACCTTATACTTGATATGATGTTATTTTGTTTGATTTTTATCATAGAAATGTCAGCGTTATAGTTTGCATGCTTTTGTTTCTTTCATTTCATGATTCTAGTAATTTATTTTTATTTTATTTTATTTTACAAAAGTACAGATTGTAAATAAGTCAGTAGTATGACAGCTTATTTACCACAGATAGGTTAAGAACTACTTTGCATCTGTGCTTTTCAATTTTAATGTAGATATGAATCACTTCAGGGTCTTGTTTAAATGCAGATTCTGATTCATCAGATTCAGGGTGGGTCAGCGAGTCTGTATTTCTGACAGCTCCTGAGTGATACCAATGTTGCAGTCTGGGCATTACACTTTGAATAGCATGTTTTCAGATAACAGCTCCTGTCAGTCTTTAGATAATATTTTTGGTTATTAAAGTCACTACACAGTCTTATTTTATGGGAAATAGCCTTCAGTTTTTGATAAAACATTTAAAGAGTACATCGAATTACATGAGAATATCATAGGGCAGGGGTCCCCAAACTACAGCCGGTGGGCCGCATGCGGCCCCCTGAGGCCATTTATCTGGCCCCGCCACACTTCCAGAAGGGGCACCTCTTTCATTGGTGGTCAGAGAGAGGAGCACATTGACCATCTCATTAGCTAAAAGCAGGCCCATAGTTCCCATTGAAATACTTGTCAGTTTGTTGATTTAAATTTACTTGTTCTTTATTTTAAATATTATATTTGTTCCCATTTTGTTTTTTTACTTTAAAATAAGATACATATAGTGTGCATAGGGATTTGTTCATAGTTTTTTTTTATAGTCCGGCCCTCCAACGATCTGAGGAACAGCGAACTGGCCCCCTGTGTAAAAAGTTTGGGGACCCCTGTCATAGGGTAATTTCCCCACAATGACCTCTGCACTTGGCAAAGTTTGCTCCAACCATGTGTAGTGCTTTCTAGTGAGTTCTAAGCCTAGTTGGGTGGACCAGGGCCTGAGTGGTGAGTAACCTCAAAGAATGATCAAAAATAAGAGGAGGTCAGTGGAACTTTGCAATCTGTCAATAATACTTCCCTGAGGATTTAAGGCATACTCATTTTAGGTGGAGATATACCAGTTTCTTCAGAAGAACATTTTTTTTCTGACTTTTTTTTTTAATATGGCTAAAGTCAATGGTGTAGGACTTCCTCCACCCTGCCATTCCACTGAAGGCAAACTGAGCCAGGGTTTTTCTACAGAATCAGTGGAAAATGTAGAAATTAAGGTACTGTTCTCTGTTACTTTTTGAGTCTGAAAGCCAGAAACATAGTAATTTCTTCATTAACAGTAATATCTAATGAGTATGGGAAAGACTGTGGTGTTTAACTGGCATAAATATGTCCCTTCAGTTCCAGATAGTTTGCAGGATATGCAATGTTTGTATTAAGTATGTCCAGTTGAATACAGACATATAATCAACAGTCTTTGAAATGAAAAAAAAAATAAAAACAGATGCCTACAAGTCTGTAAATTAATAGTTTAAAGAACAGTATTTATTGATGGCAAACTGTATACTATGCACGGAAGCAGAGAGCTGTGAGGATAGATCATGGCTTTGAATATGAACAGAAAAATAAATGAAAATATAAAAATTATCCTAACATAACTTTACTCTGAATCTTGCAAAGAAGTATAATTTCTCTGTTTTATGCCAATTTCTATTACCATGTTTTATAAAATATATTATTGTCATTCTACCTTCATACTGATGATTATCAAGTGTTTATTATAGAAATAAAATTCCAAACAAATATTATGTATATGAAAAAAACATTGTTTTTATTTTTAATCTCATTTGAATATTTGAAGAAAAAAATGTTGATATTATGAGGTTAAAAAAAAAAAGTTTTGAGAGTAATGGCGGAGAAGGAAGCGATACTGATAAATCTCCCCCAAAACTCAATAAGATCTTCAACCAGAAACAGAAAAACCTATACTTGGAGCCTCCAGATGCTTCACAATACACCCGAAGGTATGGTCGAGTGAAAAATTGGCTAAATATATAACCAAATCCTGAAGGAAATAGGGAGTAAGAAATGCTCCGCCTTCCTCACTAACCTAAACAGGGCGGCTTTCTCTGGTAACTGTGAATATAGAAACTGAGGCGGGCAAAGGGGGTGAATACATCCAGGCCGCGCACAAAAGGCCGAACCAGGCTGTGGCACGAAGATCCTAGTGGAGGAAAAACTGTTCCTGTGGCAAGCCGGGCAATACAAGCTAACACTCGCGCCAAACCCAAACAAAGAAAGACAAGCGGGGCAGCCATTTTACCCGTTCTCCTGGTTGGTGCGCAGTTAGTGGGCGAGAGATCTCTTCCTAAGCCCCAGAAGTGGGTGTCCGTGTTGCCCCACAGAGAGGCAGGGTCAAAGGCCTTTCTGTGGGCCGAAAGCAGAATCTCTGGGCAGCCCCAGCGCCCTGGGAAAGCCGCGCACGGGAGGGAGCGAGAACTAATTCCAACGGTGGAAATTTTCCGTGCTGGTGAGGGTTTCACTCAGGGAAACGCGGCCGGCCTCATATCCTGGTGTGCGCGAGCAGATAGGTAGTGAGCGATTCCTCCGAGTGCCTCGGCAGGGCGCGCCCGTGTTATCGCACAGAGGGGCAGAGTCAGGGGCCTTTGTGTGGGCAAAAGCGGAATCTCGGGCCGCCCCAGCGCCTTGCAAAAGCCGCGCAAGGGGACAGAGCGAGAGCGAATTCCAGCGCTGCAAATTTCCATGCGGTTGGGGGTTTCACTCAGAGCGTGAGACTACTGGCCGGATATCCTGGTCTGCGCGCGCAGATAGTGAATGAGAGTTTCCTCCAAGCACCCCGGAAGTGGGTGCCCGCCTGTGTTACCGGACAGAGTGGCAGAGCCAGAGGTCTTTGAGTGGGCAGAAAGCCCGCCTGATTATGCTAGCAGCTCTGACTGACTGAGCCTTACACAGAGCCCTGTGCTGAGTGGAAATAGAGTGGGGAGTTGCCAGCTCTTTGAACCTCTTACTATCCAGGCAGAGGCAGCAACAACCCCAT
This sequence comes from Saccopteryx bilineata, assembly GCF_036850765.1. Classification (NCBI taxonomy): domain Eukaryota; kingdom Metazoa; phylum Chordata; class Mammalia; order Chiroptera; family Emballonuridae; genus Saccopteryx; species Saccopteryx bilineata. The sequence goes on along the minus strand of NC_089501.1, from coordinate 10,163,680 downwards.
AGCTGGATTATCAGGCTATTAATTGAGGAAGGAAAGACTAGGAGAAAGGCTCCAGGAACACGGACTCTCTCACTGTCAGAGCCTATGAAAGCTAATGAGCCTTGACTCCCAACGAGACTAAAGCACAATACATGACATTGCCATAGAGACTTATCAACTGCAAACCTCTACCTGAGCGTGCCAAAGGGGCAGAACCTGGGGTACAGAGTCACCGACCAGGAAGAGGGAGAGAAAAGAAAAAACAAGAAGATAACCTCTCAAAATCAAGAATAATCTGCAGACTTTATAACCTATCCCATTTTATTATATTTGTTCGTTTGTTTCTCTTATCTTCATTCTTGATACTTTTTTTCCTCCTCCAATTTGGCCGATTAACTCTCTGCCGGTCTTACTCTCCTCTCCTTGAACCACACTACCCATAAGTGTTACATCTCCCATTATCTTTTTTCTCCTCTTCCTTTCTCTCTATGAGGGTTGCACTCCAAAACCCTTAACTCTCTCTCTCTCCTTTCTTTTTTCTTCTTTTACTGGTTCCCTCTTTTTTTCTCTCTCTCTCTCTCTTTTCTCCCTCTATATTAGTTTCTTCCTTTCTCCTTTACATCTCCTCTCATTCAAACCTCAATAACAAACAAATTATCTTATCTGGGACTCAAACTTATGTTTTGGCATTTTGGGGTTTTTTTACTTCACCTTTTTAACTCACTAGCAGTGCTCCCATCCCTGGCTCTCCATTTTATCTAGTTCTTGTTCCACTAAATAAAATAGTATTTTTTTAATTTGTCCCCCCATTTTTCTGTTCTCTTATTCCTCTCATCATAACTCTTAGACAACACCAACACCTAAAAGCAAATCATTTTATTCAAGACCCAAATTTTTTCCTTATTTGCTTTTTGTGGGTCCATACCGCCCCCCCCCTTTTTTTTTTCCTTTTTTTTTCTTTTTTTTTTTTTTTGCCCCTTTATTACTTTTCCCCAATTCAGGACCTCCATCACAGGCATTGTTTGTTATAATTCACAGTTCACCACAAGATTTTCTCAAGAAAAAGGGGAGAGGAGAGGAAAAAAGGAGGGGGGGAATAATTTCCTTTTTTTAAAAATTTTTATTTTATTTTTCTTTATTTCATTATTAATTTTTTTTTAAAAAAAACAACTCTTTTTGATTTTTTATTTTTTTTAACTTTTTATTCTTTATTAAATCTCATTAATACTATCAACAAAACCACCCTCAGATGCCATTAAGGAAGAGAAAATCGAATATCATGGATACAAAAGAAAGAGAGGTAACACAGCTAGATGAGGAAAAATCTATGGAGAAAAATTTAATATATTGGAAACCTTGGAGCTAAATGACAGAGAATTCAAGATAGAAATCCTAAAAATCCTCTGAGATATACAAGAAAACACAGAAAGGCAATTTAGGGAGCTCAGAAAACAACTCAATGAACACAAAGAATATATGTACAAAGAAATTGAAACTATAAAAACAAATCAAACAGAGATGAAAAACTCAATTCATGAGCTGAAAAATGAAGTAACAAGCTTAGCTAATAGAACAGGTCAGATAGAAGAGAGGATTAGTGAAATAGAAGACAAGCAACTTGAGGCACAACAGAGAGAAGAAGAAAGAGACTCAAAAATTAAAAAAAATGAGATAGCCCTACAAGAATTATCTGACTCCATCAAAAAGAATAACATAAGAATAATAGGTATATCAGAGGGAGAAGAGAGAGAAAATGGAATGGAGAACATACTCAAACAAATAATAGATGAGAACTTCCCAAGCCTGTGGAAAGAACTAAAGCCTCAAATTCATGAAGCAAACAGAACACCGAGTTTTCTTAACCCCAACAAACCTACTCCAAGGCATATCATAATGAAATTGACACAAACCAACAGCAAAGAAAAAATTCTCAAGGCAGCCAGGGAAAAGAAGAATACAACATATAAAGGAAGGCCCATTAGATTATCATCAGATTTCTCAGCAGAAACTCTACAAGCTAGAAGAGAGTGGACCCCAATATTTAAAGTGCTGAAAGAGAGGAACTTTCAGCCACGAATACTATACCCATCAAAGCTATCCTTCAAATATGAAGGAGAAATAAAAACATTCACAGATACAGAAAAGATGAGGGAATTTATCATCAGAAAACCCCCACTCCAGGAATTACTAAAGGGGGTTCTCCAAACAGATACAAAGAACAAAAAAAAAAAACAGAGCCACAAGTAAAAGCTCCAAGAAGAACACAATAAAACCAAATTTAAACTGTGACAACAACAAAAAGAAAGAGGGGGAGAAGATGGAGATTAACAGTAGCAAAGGACGATGGAGTGCAAAAGTACTCACAAAATAGTTTGCTACAATGAACAGGGTAGGGACCCTTTTCATTACTCAAAGGTAACCACCATTGAAAAAACCACCACAGAAGCACATGAGATAAAAAAGATAGCAACAGAGGAAAGATGTATGGAATACAACCAAATAAAAACAAAAGATAGAAAAACAAAAGAGAAGGATCAAACAAGACTCAAAACTAACAGAAAGCAAGATATAAAATGGCAATAGGGAACTCACAAGTATCAATAATTACACTAAATGTAAACAGATTAAACTCACCAATAAAAAGGCACAGAGTAGCAGAATGGATTAAAAAAGAAAATCCAACTATATGCTGCCTACAGGAAACTCATCTAAGTAACAAGGATAAAAACAAATTCAAAGTGAAAGGTTGGAAAACAATACTCCAAGCAAATAACATCCAAAAAAAAGCAGGTGTAGCAATACTCATATCGGATAATGCTGACTACAAGACAGGAAAAGTACTCAGAGATAAAAATGGCCATTTCATAATGGCTAAGGGGACACTGAATCAAGAAGACATAATAATTCTTAATATATATGCACCAAACCAAGGAGCACCAAAATATATAAAACAGCTACTTATTGACCTTAAAACAAAAACTGACAAAAATACAATCATACTTGGAGACCTCAATACACCGCTGACGGCTCTAGATCGGTCATCCAAACAGAGAATCAACAAAGACATAGTGGCCTTAAACAAAACACTAGAGCACCTGGATATGATAGACATCTACAGGACATTTCATCCCAAAGTGACTGAGTATACATTTTTCTCCAGTGTACATGGATCATTCTCAAGAATTGACCATATGTTGGGACACAAAAACAACATCAGCAAATTCAGAAAAATTGAAGTTGTACCAAGCATATTTTCTGATCATAAAGCCTTGAAACTAGAATTCAACTGCAAAAAAGAGGAAAAAAATCCCACAAAAATGTGGAAACTAAACAACATACTTTTAAAAAATGAATGGGTCAAAGAAGAAATAAGTGCAGAGATCAAAAGATTTATACAGACTAATGAAAATGACAATACGACATATCAGAATCTATGGGATGCAGCAAAAGCAGTGATAAGAGGGAAGTTCATATCACTTCAGGCATATATGAACAAACAAGAGAGAGCCCAAGTGAACCACTTAACTTCCCACCTTAAGGAACTAGAAAAAGAAGAACAAAGACAACCCAAAAGCAGCCGAAGAAAGGAGATAATAAAAATCAGAGCAGAAATAAATGAATTAGAGAACAGAAAAACTATAGAAAAAATTAATAGAACAAGGAGCTGGTTCTTTGAAAAGATCAACAAAATTGACAAACCCTTGGCAAGACTTACCAAGGAAAAAAGAGAAAGAACTCATATAAACAAAATCCAAAATGAAAGAGGAGAAATCACCACGGACACCATAGATATACAAAGAATTATTGTAGAATACTATGAAAAACTTTATGCCATTAAATTCAACAACCTAGAAGAAATGGATAAATTCCTAGAACAATACAACCTTCCTAGACTGAGTCAAGAAGAAGCAGAAAGCCTAAACAGACCTATCAGTAGAGAAGAAATAGAAAAAACCATTAAAAACCTCCCCAAAAATAAAAGTCCAGGCCCTGATGGCTATACCAGCGAATTTTATCAAACATTCAAAGAAGACTTGGTTCCTATTCTACTCAAAGTCTTCCAAAAAATTGAAGAAGAAGCAATACTTCCAAACACATTTTATGAGGCCAACATAACCCTCATATCAAAACCAGGCAAGGATGGCACAAAAAAAGAAAACTACAGACCAATATCTCTAATGAATACAGATGCTAAAATACTAAACAAAATACTAGCAAATCGAATACAACAACATATTAAAAAAATAATACATCATGATCAAGTGGGATTCATCCCAGAATCTCAAGGATGGTTCAACATACGTAAAACGGTTAACGTAATACACCATATCAACAAAACAAAGAACAAAAACCACATGATCTTATCAATAGATGCAGAAAAGGCTTTCGATAAAATACAACACAATTTTATGTTTAAGACTCTCAACAAAATGGGTATAGAAGGAAAATATCTCAACATGATAAAGGCCATATATGATAAACCATCAGCTAACATCATATTAAATGGCACTAAACTGAAGGCTTTCCCCCTTAAATCAGGAACAAGACAGGGTTGTCCACTCTCTCCACTCTTATTTAATGTGGTACTAGAGGTTCTCGCCACAGCAATCAGACAAGACAAAGAAATAAAAGGCATCCATATCGGAAAAGAAGAAGTAGAGGTATCACTTTTTGCAGATGATATGATCCTATACATTGAAAACCCCAAAGAATCCACAAAAAGACTACTAGAAACAATAAGCCAATACAGTAAGGTCGCAGGATACAAAATTAACATTCAGAAGTCAATAGCCTTTCTATATGCCAACAATGAAACAACTGAGAAGGAACTCAAAAGAATAATCCCCTTCACGATTGCAACAAAAAAAAATAAAATACTTAGGAATAAACATAACAAAGAATGTAAAGGACTTATATAATGAAAACTATAAACCATTGTTAAGGGAAATTGAAAAAGATATAATGAGATGGAAGAATATACCTTGTTCTTGGCTAGGAAGAATAAATATAATCAAGATGGCTATATTACCCAAAGCAATATACAAATTCAATGCAATTCCCATCAAACTTCCAATGACATTTTTTAAAGAAATAGAGCAAAAAATCATCAGATTTATATGGAACTATAAAAAACCCCGAATAGCCAAAGCAATCCTAAAGAAAAAGAATGAAGCTGGGGGCATTACAATACCTGACTTCAAACTCTATTATAGGGCCACGACAATCAAAACAGCATGGTATTGGCAGAAAAATAGACACTCAGACCAATGGAACAGAATAGAAAGTCCAGAAATAAAACCACATATATATAGTCAAATAATTTTTGATAAAGGGGCCAACAACACACAATGGAGAAAAGAAAGCCTCTTCAATAAATGGTGCTGGGAAAACTGGAAAGCCACATGCAAAAGAATGAAACTGGACTACAGTTTGTCCCCCTGTACTAAAATTAACTCAAAATGGATCAAAGATCTAAACATAAGACCTGAAACAATTAAGTACATAGAAGAAGACATAGGTACTCAACTCATGGACCTGGGTTTTAAAGAGCATTTTATGAATTTGACTCCAATGGCAAGAGAAGTGAAGGCAAAAATTAATGAATGGGACTACATCAGACTAAGAAGTTTTTGCTCAGCAAGAGAAACTGATAACAAAATAAACAGAAAGCCAACTAAATGGGAAATGATATTTTCAAACAACAGCTCAGATAAGGGCCTAATATCCAAAATTTACAAAGAACTCATAAAACTCAACAACAAACAAACAAACAATCCCATAAAAAAATGGGAAGAGGATATGAACAGACACTTCTCCCAGGAAGAAATACAAATGGCCAACAGATATATGAAAAGATGCTCATCTTCTTTAGCTATTAGAGAAATGCAAATCAAAACAGCAATGAGATACCACCTCACACCTGTTCCATTAGCTATTATTAGCAAGACAGGTAATAGCAAATGTTGGAGAGGCTGTGGAGAAAAAGGAACCCTCATCCACTGTTGGTGGGAATGTAAAGTAGTACAACCATTATGGAAGAAAGTATGGTGGTTCCTCAAAAAACTGAAAATAGAACTACCTTATGACCCAGCAATCCCTCTACTGGGTATATACCCCAAAAACTCAGAAACATTGATACGTAAAGACACATGCAGCCCCATGTTTATTGCAGCATTGTTCACAGTGGCCAGGACATGGAAACAACCAAAAAGCCCATCAATAGATGACTGGATAAAGAAGATGTGGCACATATACACTATGGAATACTACTCAGCCATAAGAAATGATGACATCGGAACATTTACAGCAAAATGGTGGGATCTAGATAACATGATACGAAGCGAAATAAGTAAATCAGAAAAAACCAGGAACTGCATTATTCCATACGTAGGTGGGACATAAAAGTGAAACTAAGAGACATTGATAAGAGTGTGGTGGTTACAGGGGGGCGGGGGGAATGGGAGAGGGAAAGGGGGAGGGGGAGGGGCACAAAGAAAACAAGGTAGAAGGTGACAGAGTACAATCTGACTTTGGGTGACGGGTATGCATCATAATTGAACGACAAGATACCCTGGTCTTGTTATCTTTGAATATATGTATCCTGATTTATTGATGTCACCCCATTAAAAAAATAAAATTATTTATAAAAAAAAATAATAAATTATGTGCCAGGCACTGTGCTTGACACTGATTGCCTATAGTGAATGAGACAGACTCGCTTTCTGTCTTTATCAATACTACACTGTCGTGGGGTGACAGAAAGAAAAAAATATACATAAATAAAATAATCGTAAGTTTATCAAGCACTGAATTTGGTAGTGCAATATCTTTGGTGTCAGTTATGATTTATTGTGGCCAGGTTCTTTATATCAGTTTCTCAGAGGGCAGAACTAAGAAGGTGACAGAGGACAATCTGACTTTGGGTGACGGGTATGCATCATAATTGAACGACAAGATACCCTGGTCTTGTTATCTTTGAATATATGTATCCTGATTTATTGATGTCACCCCATTAAAAAAATAAAATTATTTAAAAAAAAAAAAAAAAAAAAGTTTTCGCCTGACCAGGTGGTGGTGCAGTGGATAGAGCGTCGAACTGGAATGCAGAGGAACCAGGTTCAAGACCTCGAGGTCGCCAGCTTGAGTGCCGGCTCATCTGGTTTGAGCAAAGCTTACTAGCTTGGACCCAAGGTCGCTGGCTTGAGCAAGGGGTTACTCGGTCTGCTGTAGCCCCATGGTCAAGGCATATATGAGAAAGCAATCAATGAACAACTAAGGTGTCACAATGAAAAACTAATGATTGATGCTTCTCATCTCTCTCCCTTCCTGTCTGTCTATCCCTGTCTCTGACTCTCTGTCTCTGTAAAAAAAAAAAAAAAAAAAAAAAAAGCTTTTCTTCTTCAAAGAGTTTTCTTTATATTTGTATGCATCATAAAACCAAACTTAAATGGTCAAATGGATAAATTGTGGTACATTACCATAATTACCAACTCTCAAAGCAAAATTAAGAACAATAATGGCAATACTATTCCTTTAGGTATGTATAAGTATTAAAATACATACTTGGCTTACAGAAATTATATGTTATCATTCAAAGAGTTCTTTTAAAATAATGATAATAATAATGATAAAGAGCTTCCAGTATTGTTATCTGTTGACTGTAAAGTACATTAAGAATTCCATTCCACAATGTAACATATATTAAAATTTCCAGCACAGGCACATGGCATTATTTTTTCAGCTCCCTTACAATGCCATGTGAAGGTTTTTTTGTTTTTCAAAATGTTTAAGATGAAATCCCTTTTTAGTCCCATCATTTCCTAGTCTTTGCTACAACAGTAAAATCTGATTATTAGAAAAATTGTAGAGTGCTTTCTGGCAACCAGCTGTCACGGATTCATGTTGGAAATTAAAGAAAAGGAAGAGTTGGCAAACAACATAAAGCAATCAATGTATTGTCTGTCATATATATATTCATAGGATGTTTTGAAATAGGGAAGGCTGAAATAAAATTAGAGTTCTGAATAGGGTAGAGAACATCTTTGAAAACTTTTACTTTCATGATAAACTGAAGTGATACAAAGCAAAGTGAAATCCAGAAATATTATACTAGTTTTGATCTAAGATACTCAAATCTCTAGGAAAAGGAATTACAGTATTTGTTGGATCGAGTGACTAATCATAGTAGGTTGTTTTCGGATAAGCAGCTGTACATTTACTTCATGTCTGTATTCTTTCTTATAGTTGAGTAATCACTTCCCTTGGTTGTAGGTAGCCTATAGATATTTTTATGATTTAATACTAAAATGTCATTTTCTGAGATATCTATTTTCATCTGGACTTATTTTTAACTTCTGAAAGGAAGTGCTCTCATTCACAGTTATTGAATTTAGGTTGTTGTGCCTATATCAATTTATATTTGTTGGGATCCACTGTTGGATTCTTAAATCATTGAAAATGCATCATTTTTTTCAGGAAATGATAAGATATTGTTGTAAGAATGCCATTTTATGGTAAGAAAACTTGGTGATGTTTTTCTTTGACTTTTTTTCCAATTTGACCTTAAAGTTTTCAACTTTATTAACCTATTGCCTCGGGTGTTATAATTTTCATAGAAATAAAAAAGAGTAGAGAAAAAGACCACTGCACATAATTAATATAGTGTGGAGGAGTGTCTCCTATGAAGTTTGAATGTACCAACAAATGTTTTATTCACTAGTTAACTGACCTTTTGTATATCAAGATTTCTAAAAGTGACACTAAAGTTGAGAGGAGGCCTTTAGATACAAATTCTGTAAAAATAATCCTTAAGCCCTAACTCTCTTCTAGTTTTCATGATTTTGAATGGTATTTGTACAAATGGATGATAATTTGAGTCTACTGTTTGTGAGTGTTTGCCATACATGTACTAAATAAATAAGTTAGATCAACCATTACTATGCATTGTGATTTTTCTCCATGATATAATTTTAAGATATTATAGTATGTGTGCTTTTTTTTTTTCTCCCCCCCCCCCCCCCCAGAGACAGAAAAAGTCAGCGAGAGGGATAGATAGACAGGAATGGAGAGAGAAGAGAAGCATCAATTATCAGTTTTTTGTTGTGGCACTTTAGTTGTTCATTGATTGCTTTCTCATATGTGCCTTGACTGGGAAGCTACAGCAGAGCGAGTGACCCCTTGCTCAAGTCAGCGACCAAGGGTCCAAATATAAGGTTATTACTTCATGGATTTTTGCCCATTGCCCGAGGTTCTGGAACCTAACCTCCACAATAGACGAGGGACCACTATAATTCAAAATGAATTTGAAGTGATAAAATAATCTCTAATTTTATTTATTTATTTATTTTTGTAATTTTCTGAAGTTGGAAATGGGGAGGCAGTCAGACAGACTCCTGCATGCACCTGATTGGGATCCACCCAGCATGCCCACCAGGGGGCGATGCTCTGCCCATCTGGGGTGATGCTCTGTTGCGACCAGAGCCATTCTAGCACCTGAGGCAGAGGCCATGGAGCCATCCTCAGTGTCCAGGCCAACTTTGCTCCAATGGAGCCTTGACTGCAGGATGGGAAGAGAGAGACAGAGAGGAAGGAGAGGGGGAGGGGTGAAGAAGCAGATGGGTGCTTCTCCTGTGTGCCTTGGCCGGGAATCGAACCCGGGACTCCTGCACGACAGGCCGACGCTCTACCACTGAGCCAACCGGTCAGGGCCAATAATCCCTAATTTTTGTGAGCAGTATATTTGACTGCTTTTACCTTCTTCAACCATCCCCACATCCTTTCCCAGCTGCTGGCCAACATAGAGTTATCTGTCTCTATTGAGTTTGTTTGTTCATTTGTCACTTTCTGTTTTATATCCACATATGGGTGAAATCTTATGGATCTTGTCTTTTTCAGTCTGACCTATTTTGCTTAGTATGATACTCTCAAGATCCATCCATGTTGTTGCAAATGACAATATTTCATCTTCTTTGTGGCTGAGTAATATTCCATTGTATACCACATCTTCTTTTTTATTAATGGAATTTTATTGAGGTGATAATGGTTAACTAATTACTCAAGTTTCAGGTTCCTGATTCTACAACACACCTCTGTACACTGTATTCTGTGATAAGACTTTGTCACCATTTATCCCCTCTATATAGTCTTCTACACCCTCTACCCCTGGCAATCACCACCCTGTTGTCCAAGTCCAGGAGTTTTTTCTTCTTTATTTTTCCTCTTTTGCTCTATCCCTCCACCTTCCTCAACCAACACCTACATTTTCTTTATTCAATCATCTATCAAAGGACACTTCGGTTTTTTCCATGTCTTAAATGTTTTAAAATTTTGGGGGTAGATACTCAGAAGAAGGATTGTAGGTCATATAATGTAGCTCTATTCTTAACTTTTGAGGAAGTCTCATACTGTTGTGCATACTGGCTGTACCAGTTTACATTCCCACTAGCAGTGTGTGAGGGTTCCTTTTTCTCCATACATTCTCCACACTTGTTATTTCTTGTCTTAGTGATAACAGCCATTCCAACAGGTGTGAAGTTTTATTTATTTATCTTATTATGATTTTAATTTGCATTTCCCTTACAGCTACTAAAATTGAGTATCTTTTTATATACTATTGGCTATGTTTTTTTTAAGGGTTTTTTTTTTTTTTTTTAAATATGTAGAGTCCTTTAAAATACAAGGAAGGCTCTAGGCAGGGGCCTCGCTTGCTCAGTTTTCAGGGAAGAATTTTTTATTTTTTTAAATGTGGTTGGTACAGAGAGCTTAGAAATTAGTTTGGGAATTCAATATACAACAATATTCAGTCAAGACATATAATGATAGAAAAGGTCAAATCCATACATGTCTTTCTTAAAGGAAAAAATATCAATAATTATAATTTACATGTTTTGGAAGTATATGAGATTTATACAAAAAAATATGAATATTTATAATTAATATTTGTAAGTCAAAACTAGTTATCTTCCCATTAAAGATTACACTATATGATTTTGAAAAAATTCTCCTGAAAGAATTCCATGTGGTTTGCAAAATATTTTGTGCAGTCATTTCAAGTTAATTACTGATAATTAACATGATCCTAATTGTATTTATGAATTATAATTCTGTTGAGGAAAGAAACACATAATCCATATTTTTGTATAAAGAAAAGAAAAGAAAAGGCAAAAGCAAAAAAAAAAAGAATGAATGAAAGAAAGAAAGAAAGAAAAGAAATATACTAGCCAGCCAAATGGCAAAAGTCTGGCAACTTATAGTATAAATCTGCCAAATATGTCTTGCTGCTTTACAGTGTGGCCACCTTCCAAATAGCTCTGCATTGCATCCTCAATAGATTTGACAAAAGGAAGTGAAAAGGGACTCCACTGTAATGCTATGGCTCAATTAATAATCACTTGTTCAGAAAATACTCAGTAAGTTGACTATCCTGTCTGGTAGAATGTGCAGGCTTGTAACTAAATAAGAACAGAATCTATTCTGTTTAGACATTTTAAAATACCTGTGTTAAGACTATCTCTTATTTATTAATTATGTGCTTAAGGTCCATATTTTAGAAAGGGCAAATAAAGTACAAGTCATAGAGGGTTGAGTTAATAATAAATAGAGTAGAAGCATAAACTTCTCCTCTGTTCCACATTTAAAAATTTATGATTTGGGGTTTGAACCAAATGAGTTTCTCAGGAGTAATGTTTCTTGCAGAGCCCAGTGTTCACACCATTCCTTAAATCAGTTACATAGAAGGTTGTCTGAATGTCCAAAGTGAAATATGTCATTCCATCATCTTAATATTCATAGTTAAGACATTGTAAGTGAGAAGGAATAACAGTTTTACAGAATTAGGCCTTGGAGAAAAAAAGAAAGAGAAATAATACAAAGTATTCAGAAGAAATTCATAAGGCAATAGAAATGTTTAACCTAGAATCACAGAATGTTTGCAATGAATGTTAGTTTTGAAATAATTCTAAACCAACCCTTAGTTTTAAATAAGAGGTTTAGTGATTATAGTCTAGTGCTGTTCTTAGTGCAGGTTGTAAACTTTGACATCCACTAGAAACATCTAGCTAGCATGTTAACATGCTGGTTCAGAGTCCCAGTGATTCATGTGTTCAGAGTGCGGCAGCAGAAAGCCACACTTAGAGATGTCCTAGGTGATTGTCAGGTGTGTGGTACATAACCTCACTTTCAGAAACCCTTTTAGGACTCCACGTAATACCTCTGCATGAAAAATAGTACTGACAGTCATGCAGTCTAGCAGGAAGATGGTTGACTAGTAAAATGATAGAAATGTAAGAAAATAACCTACATCAACTTTGGAAAACAGTAGGAAAGAGCAGTAACTCCAAATATGACACAACTGTTTTCATTTTGACCCTTCAGGTAGAACATTTCCATTTCTAATTTGCATCTAGCATCAAACCTCTTTTCTTCTCTAATTAGCACTTTGTGTGTGTGATTGTGAGTATGTGTTAATATTGACCTCTCCTCAACACCATGAACCGCTTTGAAGGAAGAAAATTGGTTCATGGTGTTGAGGAGAGGTTGATATTTCCACCTCCGTCCACCTCTCCTCTCACTCAGAGAGCTGTTCACATAAACTCTTGCATAAATAACGTACTATGAAGAAAATATGCTCCCTAAAGTTGTCTCTGAGACTGCCTGATTATTAAAAAAAAAAAATATAGCCAAGTATCAGGTCCTTTTATGTTGGAATTCTGCAGAACTAAATACACTCACATTCTGGTGGTTTGAGAAGATAGTTTTTATTTATTTATACATTTATTTTATAAGCATTTTATTCAAATTTGAATCAACAGTTGAAATGTATTGTCAATGGGAGAGGAAGAAAATCTTGATAAAAGCGGAAAATAAAGTTGTACATTGCTTGCATGGTGCTGTTGATATGTGGTGGTGGGGAGGGTAATTAATACAATCCTCTGCATGTAAGGTTGTAAAAAAAAGAAATGTCAAGAGTGTTACTGTGGTTAATTTTAATTATCCACTTACTAAATATTTTCTAAGCATGAGCTATATGAAGGTCAGAGAAAGTAGCACAAAGAGTCTTAGCCTAAGACTCAGAGGCAATCTTACTTATACCCCCATGGCCTTGGGTTCTCCAAGTCTCAGTACCTGACACACGTGCACTGGAAAGTACTACTATGCCCTTAAATCCAATTTAACATTCTGCTTTCTATGGCAAGTAATTTGTAAAGGCTGAGGAATGGATTAAGAGCTCTCTGTATGAAATTTCTGTCCAATGCAGGAATCTACAAGGTTAATTAGCACCTGGGAACATAGTATAGTCAGTCATTGCCACGGTTCCCAAAGATCTGCCTTCAGTTTATGTGGTTTACTATCTATCTATCTATCTATCTATCTATCTATCTATCTATCTATCATCTATCTATCTACCTATCTATCTATCTACCTATCTATCTATCTATCTGAATTGAATTTACTGGGGTGACACTGGTTAACAAAATTATACAGGTTTCAGGTGCACAATTATATAACACATCTCCTGTACATGTATTGTGTATTCAACCTCCCCTAGTCAAGTCTTCGTCCATCACCATTTATCACCCCTATACCCTCCTCCATCTCTCTTCCTCCCTGGCCATCACTACACTATTTCTTGTCCATGGTCCTACTTGAGAAGATATCAACGTGTGTTGAGGTAGATCAAGGCCTGAATTATTTTTAGATGGAGTAAATGTTTCCAGGTAGCACCTGCAGGGAACTGGAGAGGGATTCTCTCCAAATGTGTAACCTCTAGCATATTCATTAATGCCTCATGTTCATTACTTTGAATTAAGACATTTCCCTTGTTAAAATCCAAAAGTCTTAGGAGAGAGAACTTATTAAGTAATATAGCTATCACTTGTGATAACAAGATGCCTGTTCATTAGTAGTAGGTAGTCAATAAATATGTGGCAACTAAATGAATGAACAAACAAATGTTTGCCAGAGGCAATAAAATTTACCCAGTTAATGGAAGACTGATGATGAAATGGAACAGGCTGGTAGGTTCTTTTGCTTCCATGCCACATAGCCTGAGGGAGTAAATGTCTCAAGATGGAGGAATGGAAGAAGGGCTCAGCACGGTGGCACAGGGGAGTGGGGGTGTCCTCTCAGGACTTCTTCTGCTGGCAAGGAGTTAACAGTTAACAGCATTTGCCAGTTAAGGATAAGGATGAAGTTGATTTGGTCTCATGTACATTATTATCTCTAGCAAAATGTTACCCACACAGCAGGTAGCTGTATAGTGCCTCCATGGCTTCTAGTAGGAGCCCCAGGAAAGTGGAATGAACCGCATTGGGAGGGAATCAGTGAAAATATCTCTGCATTTATTTGAGTAACTGCTGCTGTGATTTATTTATAGCACGATATCCCTCTGTTCACAGGTGGGAAAGAGCTACTTAATACTTTTTTTTCAGGGTAACAGAGAAAGGCAACAAAAACAGTTATGTTAAACATTTTTCTTTTTGTAAATGTATTCCAATGATGGAATGACCACAAGAAATAAACTTTCTATATTTGGTAACAACAACAAAAAATTCTTCATGTATAAAATATGGATAAGGATATTCTCCTAGTAGTGTTCTTGAGATAATTAAATAAGGGGATATCTGTAATATTAGCAAAGTTACTAGCTCAAGATTAAGGTCTAATTAAAGGCCACTATGGTTACAATATGTGTGCATTGTTAAATAGAAAAAGCAATACTAGTTGCCTACATTCCATGATGCTTTATTGAATTCTTTAGACAATGATTGAAGAAAACATGCTTAGGATTCTCTATATGAACAAGATTTATAGGATTCAAGTATGTGGGTAATTAAAAATATTTGAATTATAAACAATCAAAAAATAGAACAAATATATATTTGTATATTTAAGAAATACTATCTATTTAATAGGAAAAATTGAAGGCTAGGTAAAGAATTCAGACAGACTTCAGGTGGAATTGTATCTTAAAATCCACTGGTCACAAGCTGAACTCAAACTCTGCTTTTGGTAGACAATGAAAACAATTTCTGTCATTCCTTAGGACTTATAATATGTGAATGGTCAATACATAAACTAGACATTTAAAATTTAAAAAGCAATTAAAAAGCTATTCTTAGATAAATATATAGTTAAAATAATTAGTGTACAAGCCAAAATGACTATATGCCTTGCTTTTAGCTGAGTTTGGTTTATTTTCTCCTGTAATCAGTAATTAAAAATTTTACAGATAGATTGCATAAATACACTTATTCTTTTCCATAAATCTTATTTTTGTTAAACATGCACATGGAAAATCATTACTGTATAGTTCCTGAACTTGGGAGGTTTCTGTAAATTTCATTTGTTGTAGTGGGAAGGGCTCTGAGCTCAGAAGCAAAACACCTATGTCTTCATTATTATTCTACGAGTAGACACCAGATATGTTTCTTACACTGAGACTCAGTTTTCTTATTTTTAAAAGGAAATATATTATTCCTATCTACTTTGTAGAGTAAATAAGATCACAAGTGTGGACTGCTTTGAAAAACCTCTAAAACGTGCTAAAATGGAAAGTTTACATTAGTATTTCTATGCTCTTGCTCAGCTCGTGCTGTTCCAACTACTGTGCCAAGAAAACCTACCTAAGCAGAATCATTGCTACTTAACAATCAGAAACCGATTCCCCCGAGACTAACAAATGTGACACAAACGCAATGCACATTGGGAACTTCTTGCTTTGCATTCTACTGAACAGAACATTATTTGGTCTACAAGCTGATTACGATTTTCCTCTGTACATATCACAATCTGGCTCACTCATGAAGCCTTCCCTGTGTTCCAGCTTCAATTATTTCATTTTTCTCTGAATTTTTGTCACATTACTTAGTATGACTTGAGGACTAAATTGTTTATTCATTGATTTGTGTCCAAGCAGACTTTGGATCCACAGAGTAAAGTCCATACAGGGTGCATGATTTTACACTCAGCATAATCCATGGCACAGAGTAGGCAGTCTGTTGTGGTGAGCTGACAATTGTTGATTGATGAAGATATGTTACTGGATTTGAAGTCTCGCCCAGCATAAAACTTTTGGTGGCATCTAGAGAAGAAAGGGAATGTTGGAGACAGTAAAATGACAGGAGAAGAGCAAATGGTAAATAGGCAGAACTAGGTTTAGATAAGGTGAATGAGAGAAAAGTGAGATGGAGGATTAATTCAAATCCACAGGTCAAATTCAAGGAAATGTATATAATGGAAGATTTTTAAACAAGAAATAATGGATAATTTTATTAAACTACAATTTAAATGAGTAGTCCAGCAATAACATATCAAAGATGCAGCAAAAGATACAAAAAGATGGAGGCATGTGTCTATTGTGTGAAGATCTGGAAAAATGCTTTATATAAACTCCAGTTTAAGAGTAAATATCAATATGTGGCCTGACCAGGCAGTGGCACAGTGGATAGAGTGTCAGACTAGAAAACAGAGGACCCAGGTTCCAAATCCAAGGTCCCAGGCTTGAGCGCAGGCTCACCAGCTTGAGCATGGGGATCACTGGCTTGAGCAAGGGATCATTTGCTCTGCTGTAGCCCCTCCCACCCCCCAGTCAAGGCACATAAGAGAAAGCAATCAATGAACAACTAAGGTGCCACGACAAAGAATTGATGCTTCTCATCTCTATCTCTTCCTGTCTATCTGTCTGTCCCTATCTGTCCCTCTCTCTGCCTCTGTCAAAAAAAAAAAATAAGAGAGAGAGAGACAGAGAGACAGAGAGAGACAGAGAGAGTAAAGATGTGGTTTTCTGTTAAGTTACAGATAGTGCAAAGATGGAAACAACTTGTGCTGATACTCAGGTTAGAAAGATGGGGCAAACCTGGTGTTTAGTTTTGTGGGAGGGTTTTCTCCCTTAACATTAGGAGTTATAATAGAGGACAAATATTTACATATTTGCTAATCCTCATAAAAAGAAAGCCTGAGAGTGTTGAGAAGAATGGTAGTGGCAAATAACAGGAAATATTTTCTATGACATTGTTATAAAATTTGCAGGACATGTGCTCGATTTCTGCATTGCATAAGTAAACAGAGAAGTCAAACTGAGTTTTTCTTTCTATCAAGTTTATCAAAGAAAGCAGAGCAAACTCAATTGCAAAGACATATTTTTGAGAAGAGATGTTTGAACAATATAGTGGAAAAACAAAGTGAAGTTAATAGCTATGATTTTTTTAGGAGTGGGGAGGCAAATAAATCTTTTCCTTTTCTTCTAAGAAAAATTTAAATTTTAATGGATCTTAGATGACCTTCCACCTTTGGAGGGCTATTGTTTTTCATGTGGAGTGGTTGGTAAGGTGACATTTTTTACTGAATCTAGATAAGAATAAACCAAATCTGTAATTGTTTTCAGAAGTTTGAAGTCACCAAAAGCATAAAGAAAAAGTATATTTAAGCCATGGGAAAAAATACAGAAATGACATTTTGAAAGAGATTGGAGTGTATTAAAAGTTATTTCATGATAGAGGAAAATTCTGTTGGCTTTGATTCCCATAGCAGATTTTTTTTGCAATCAAACTGTTATCATTGGGTCAGATAATATGCAGGTAAATTCCAGCTCTTTTTATATTTAAGTTCCAACCAATCTCAGGATTTGTTTTTACATGTATCAGTAGAGTAAAAGACACACATTAATAAATAACTTGAGCTTTCTTCTACTCTAGGAGATTAGAGATTGAAGCCAACTTTAAAAAAAATGCATAAGCTAGTTCAAACTTGGTGGATATCTCTTTTATTTCCTTCAGTACATTTTCTCAACTGCCAAATAGAAAAAAATTAATTTATTGATGCTTGACTAAATAAATTCCCTCTTGGACACTGAATGATCCAAAACAAACAAGTCAGTCTGTATATTTAGATATATGAACATACTGGCCTTATAAATCTAATACTTTACTGAATGAAAAAAAAAGTGTTGACCCATAAGGGCTTCACCATGAAAGATCTCCTACTGCAGACATCATGCCTTCTCTACATGCTTTAGGATTTATTTCCTCTTTATGGTACTGTAAATATATATATGTTTTTTTTTGTTTTGTTTTTTTTTTTGTATTTTTCTGAAGCTGGAAATGGGGAGAGACAGTCAGACAGACTCCCGCATGCGCCAGACCGGGATCCACCCGGCACGCCCACCAGGGGCGACGCTCTGCCCACCAGGAGATGATGTTCTGCCCTTCCGGGGTGTCGCTCTGCCGCGACCAGAGCCACTCTAGCGCCTGGGGCAGAGGCCAAGGAGCCATCCCCAGCGCCCGGGCCATCTTTGCTCCAATGGAGCCTTGACTGCGGCAGGGGAAGAGAGAGACAGAGAGGAAGGGGGGGGGGTGGAGAAGCAAATGGGCGCTTCTCCTATGTGCCCTGGCCGGGAATCAAACCCGGGTCCCCCGCACGCCAGGCCGACGCTCTACAGCTGAGCCAACCGGCCAGGGCCAGTACTGTAAATATTTTATACATATTTTTTCCTCTTTTGTCTGTGATACTCCTTAGTAGACATTTTAGACAGTTGACTAACCCTTTGTATGATGGCAGTAAGTTTTCCCAGGATATTCTGCTGTTTCGGTGAAGGTGTTAATTGTTATTAATTTTCTAATATAAATCTGTGGTAGGTATTAATATATTCAACTCTATTGATGAGAAGATTGAGCTGCAGGCAAGTTGACTCATGGACAAGGTCATTTCAATCCCAAATACCGCGCTCCTTTGTGGGGGTAACAGGGGCTGTAAGCTGTGAGCATGCCTCTGAGCATGCCTGTGCCCCACGATCATCTAGCCGGCCCGATGGTATTCTCTCTGGCCTCTGCCTTCGAGATGCCTTGCCTCACTCCCCATTCTACTGGGATCTCCTTATACCCTTCTCTCCAGCTTATTCCTTCCCCTCAGTGTCTATAACAGTTTGGGATTTTATGTTTGTATGATTACTAATGCACCTGTCACAAACCGCCCTATAAGCTCCAGAAGGGAAGGGGTTCTATCTCTCTCTGCCTCTCACTGCTGCACCACCAGTGCCTACCACAGAAGCTGATGCAGAATGGGCACTCAGTAGATATCATAGAAAGAATGAGTTAAGGTGAGATTCAAACCTAAGTGTATATGACTGTTGGGTCATGGATTTACCCTTTGCAGGAGTATTTGCAGTGATGCCATCATCAATCTTGCACAGGAATTTTTAAGTCCTGGTGGCTACCTGTGCCCTATTGTACATCCTATTATCCTATGCAGTCATACTGAAACTAGCTTGGAAGCTCACTGAAAGCAAGTCTCATAGTTTATGTTTATACAAGGTAACAAAAAGGGTTTACAGTGGTTCATATGGAAAATAATACAATAATTAATACATAATAATACAAGAATAAACTGTGTTTTGCATGCTCATAACTAGAAACCTACTTTTTTTGCCTACACTGTAGTAAACAGAACATATAGTTGGTTGGTCCTCAATAAATACTTACTAAATGATAGAAAACTGATCCTCAAGTTTAACCTATTATAGAGAATTCTCTTATATCACTAAAGCCGTATTCCTAGCACTGTTGATTGACATGCTTTGTTCTTCTGTTACAATGACTGACAATCATAATCACAACTGTATCACCAAGCAACACTTGGTGTTCATGTTTCCTTTTTTCTCCTTTATTTCCAGACATTTGGAGTGATCAGGCTTTCAAATCCTTGAAAAGGTGAATGGCGCTGTCTCTGACAGGTCCCCTGTTCCTATTATATACTTCACACTTCTAAAAGCAATACAAAAATCCAGGGCACTCAGACTGAAAAATGAATACTTTCCACATTTAAAAGAGAAAGGGTTACATATTTTTGGAGTTACACACATTCTTCATCCCATTTATAAGTTCCAGAACCCACGGCGGGGCACACAGCAGGAAATTCAATACCATTCTGTTTGTGGGTCTTTGTTGTTTTTCCTTCCCACCCCCTACGCCCTCCCCAACCCCTCGATCCTTTTGTTCTTCATAGTTTGTGCTAACTTCAGAGCTGTAGACATGTCATAGATCATAGATTTATATATATATGAGCTTGAGCAGGAATGCTAAAATAATTTCTTTCTCAGCCCTTAAAGATAGATAGTAGGTCAAGACACGCGAGTTCATAGCCAGTCATACTAAGGCACAGAGCAACATGGCAGTAATTTGAGTTGAGAGTGCCAAAAGTGCTTGTTCAGCACTAGCAAGAAATAGGAGCACAGGATCAGCATAATCTCATATTTTTATTAAATTAAAAAAAAATGGAGTGATGCCAAAGTTATGACATGAACTGAAAAGACCAAACATAAAAACAAAACAAAAAACAAAACACACACAATTGAGAGTTTTTCTGATGCTTCACCCTTTCTTTGCAAGCATGTGAAAGAATAGAAGTAAGTTCCATGGCATGAGTTATAGATGAAATATCTGCCTTACCTAGGAATTTCCTGGCCTTTTTCAGCATGCGACGTAAACTTGATGTGATTAAACAAAGGTTTTTCTCCAAATTTATGGTTCTTTTTCTTCCTTTTTTTCCCCCCTAAAGCTGAGTCTAATACAATGTATTTTTTTTTTTTGATGGGAACAAATGCCTTTGTTCTATGAACTGTTTATCAGACTCTGAGAAAGAAATAAAGAGTAGACACATGTACTGGTAGAGGCTAAGAAAAATGTCTGCCATATTTTCCCTTTAGAACTACATGTTCTACTCAAGCTCCCCAGAGGCAGAGCCCACATTCTTCCACACAATGAGTCTTCGGTAGAGGGTAACTTCCCTCGGATTGGGTTTCCCTTGGAATGACTTGGAGGAGCCCCCTTCAGAAGCACAGCCTTGGGGCCAGGCTCACCCAGTGGGCCATGGCAACACCATCTCCAAGAAAAGAAAGAGAGTCAGGAGGCATTGCTACAGAGAAGTGCAAGGTTGTCGAAATTACTACTACCATTTTCTTTTGTTAAAAGAGAGAGGTAAGCTATAGAAATAGGAGTGATGAATGGAATGAAGCAGTAAACTGTCCTGGGGACCTCCCAGGGGCCCATGTCCTAATTAAGGCACAGGTAACCAAGATTCTCTGTATTCTTGGTATTGGTCAGGTAGGGATGGAATACAGGACCAGCCCTTGGTAAGCATAGCCCCTGTCCCTAAGGCAGTGGTTGTTACCATCACCAAGGGGCAAGGATTGCCCAAGCAACCAACAACTAATAGTGGGAGAGGGAAATTAGGATCAGAGACAGACCTTACTCCAATCCTTCCTCCTTTAGGGGAGCATGATGGGAGCTGAAGTAGTTTTGTTCTTCTTTCAACTTCAGTGACCTTGAGCATAGGCAGTAGAGGTAAGCATGTGGTCTTAATGGCTCTGGGAAACATCCCATGCCCCTAAACTGTCCCAATGCTGATATATCACCACTGAAAGAGGCATGTGCTATAGTAAATAATTTTTTAATAATATTTATTTAATAATTAAATAATTCAGTAAATAATTCTGCTGAAGGTTGGAGGAAAGGGATTCATATCTCAGGGTAGATTCATTTAATGCAATTATTTTCTTTATGTGTAGATCAGCTCTATAGAGGAAAGTAACATAGTGATTGATGGAAGGATTGAGAATTTGTTTCAGTGTTCTATGGCTGGGAACTTGCAGAATTCTTGTGTCAGGGATGTGGCCATGCACACATCATCAAACTTCTTGGGGTTTAGGCTTTTTGTGTGTGTAAAGTAAGTGTGCACCTACAAGTAGATGTGGTAATGGACTTGGATGAGCTCTGAGGTTGTTTCTAGGCTGGACAGTCTATGATGTTCTAATGAAGAGATGATTCTTGAGAAGGAGGCAGAGTGCAGGGTATCAGAACAGATGGGCAGCTCTGAAATGACATTGAGTAGTATTTAAAATAACTGATTTTCTCTTGCTAAAAACTACAATTTTCTAAAAAGGTATTTTTGTTTACAATCTATACTTATTCATTGATGTGATATGTTCCTTTGGAATTAATATTTACAAAGAAATACTAACCACAGTTTGGGGTGTGTGTATGTGTGTGTGTGTGTGTGTGTGTGTGTGTGTGTGTGTGTGTGAGAGAGAGAGAGAGAGAGAGAGAGAGAGAGATTTGGTCATTATCTTGTAATTCTTACAAAGTCTGTCCCACTTATGATGCAAACTTTTGCCGTTGAGTTCACAGATTCTTGAATTTATAGAACATAATAGCTATAGTTAAATATATATGAAGGCACATTAAAATCATACATTAAGAAAAACACAATTGAAATTTGTTTTGCACAAATAAATGTTATTTTGTAATTGGTTTGATTTCTCAGTTACTTTTCTGAATAATTATAAACCTTCCATTCAGTAAATAAATTATGTATAAAAATGTTATATCAGGAACTTCAGGGTGCTTTGAGAATTTAAGTACCAAAGATCATATGGTCCTTGACACAGTTCAACAGCATAGTAAAAATGTTGTGTTAAGAAGTGCTAAAATTGATTTAAGGCTGTGCTCTAGTATTTGACCTATAAAAACATTTGAAAGCCCCTAAAATATAAAACCTGGAAGGCCACAGAAGAAACCCAATCTGACAACACCATCACAGACAATCTTTAACTCTGTAAAATGTTGATAACATTAAGGAATTAGCCATGAAAAAATAATTGCAATTTCCCCCAAAAGCTTTAAAAATGGATGGGCCCGGAAGAGTCGTAGGAACCCAAAGGAAATGAAGTGGGAAGGATGAGAGGTTTCATAGTAGAGCGGAATAACTCAGCAGTGGGATATCAAAGGTGACATGAGTCAGAATTCATCTCCCTTTTAATGTTCCTAAAGAGCTTTTCCCGGAGCCTGTTAGAGCCGTCGCCAGAGATTTCAGCTCTAACACACTGAGTTGTGGACATGATTGTCTCTCCGATGCTCTAATGGCTCCTCAAGGAGGGAAATGTTTCTATCCCCTCCATAGCTATTGTCCCAAGATTCAAATGCTAATCACTGAAACCATCCACTCCTTTCAGTCCCTGAACTTCCTTTACCTACTACTCGAAGTCTTCACTCGGAAGTATAAGAATCACCTCGAACTTGACCTGGCTCCTGTGTAAATCTCTCGCTTTCCACCTCTACCTCTCCCAGGTCCGTTGTTTTCCATTTTAGTAGCTGTCAAAACTCTCCACCTCATTTTTCAGTTTAAACCCCAAAAGCTTTTCTTGATTCTTTTTGCCACATACTCCCTTCTTCTAGATTTTCAGCACCACCTGCAAAGTTATCCAGAAACCAACCACCTTCGTCATCTCCAGAGGTCGCTTTAGTTCAAAGCAGCCTGACCACTGTAATAGCACAGCCCAGCTTCACTCTCAGCCTATTGAAGGCCCAGCCAATTTCCATGTAGTGGCCTGAGTGAGCTTTTGAAAATTTAGATCTGAGTATGTGACATCTGTGCTGATCCCTCCACTGTATCCCTATTGCACTTAGAATAAACTCCAAAACTCTCAGGCTGCACTGCCTTGCTGGCCCTGGCTTGTCTTATTATTTTTTGACCTCCTTAGTACCACTCCGCCCATTGCTCACCAGGCTCCAGCCACACAGGCCTTTTCTCTGTTCTTGCAGACAAGGTTCAGTCACAAACTTACTCTTTTTAGTAGTGAATACTGTGCTCTGAGAACCTCAGGAAACTGGCTCCATCACATGGGGTCTGGTGTCAGCCAAAATATCTACTTCACAGCCAGGTCTTACCTGACCACCCTGCCTAAGTTAGCACCCCCCCCCCAACACCCTTAATCTTTGTTATATCAACCTGTTTCATTTTATTTAGAGCATTTTTCAGTAGTAACACGACTTTGTTCACTTTTTGTACACTTGTGGTGGTTTACTTTCTGCTCTGTCATCCACTCCCTGCTTGAATGGAATGTACCTGTGAGCAGAAACCTTGCTTATTTTGATCTTTATTGCAGTCCTAGTCCTAGAACAGTGCCTGGGCCATAGTTGGACTCCAGGAGTAACTGGCAACTGAATAAATGAATCCACGTCCACATTTCCAGTTTCATTCCTGGGCTGTGCCTTTAGTGCGAAGCATGCAATGACTGTTGGTATAGAACCTCATGAGGTACTGAGGGAAGATAAGAAAGGTATACAATGTGGCCTCAGTTCCCTCAGCTGTCCTGCTTCCGCACTACCACACTCCAGAGCCCTGGAAAGCAGCTACAGGATGAAGCTGGGAGGTCTGAGCATCCTTTCTCAGTCTACTTTTCTTTGTATCGTGGCCTGATAAATGGTAATGGCAGTGACACAACAGAAGGGGAAAATGGAACAGCAAGTTTAAGGTCTGTGTCTAGAGTTAGTCAGGAGTTGTTTTACTGAGCTCACCATTCTCATTGTTCTAGACTAAACTGAGAATGTCCTGTTAGGCTGACCTTGTTCTGGGGGCTCTGGGTAAATGGTCTTCTTGCATTTAAATGGGTTTCTCTGATCAACACACACACATACACATGCACACACACAGTTCCATCCTTCAGAGGGCACTTAGATCCATGTGCTTTGAGACATACCAAGACTATATCTGATCACAAAGAACTTGAAATACATTGGGAAAGGCATGGGCATATACACAAGGAAAATGAGATAATTTATGGAAAAGACAAGAAATATTACAAAGTAAGAATGTCTGCAAAAGTAACAAGTGAGAGATAAAGACACTGATGACTCCAGAAGCCAAAAGAGATGACTGTGAGTAAAAGTGACTAGTAAATCACATTTTACCAATCTATGTAAATAATAGGGGATGTGTTTTGCTGGGAGAAAAACAGTTTAAGGTATTCATCAAAAGATTTTTTCAAAGTAATGTAAGACTCAAAGTTGAATCATATTTAATTAATAACAATTAACATAACCAACATAGCATTTAATTTTAAAATGATGGACTTAAAAGGATAAAAACCTTCTTATATTCTTAAATATTAATGTTTTTATAAGAAAACTGACTCAGCCCTATCTGCCTATTTATATTAGTCTCTTATTATTCAGAGCCTATTTTCCCAAATACAGATGATATCATTCTTTTATTCTTCTTTTCACATACATTGCTCTTCTTTTTGCTTTTTAACAGTTCAGAAAGAGAAGCTCAACCTAGTCACATTTATTTTCTTTATTTTAAGTTTAACAGCTCTAATCAAAATCTTGGAAAAAGAGAAACTTGAAACCAAGTGTTTAAAGGTAATGTGGGGCTATCATTGTTGGTGCTCTTGATATCACCCAAGACCCTAGTGTACATAAATGAACACAGTTATGTGTGTATAATTGTGACTGAAGTCCTGACTTGTGCCAGTTTATCAGACAAGTTTTTGGCATGTATGATGGGCTGTTCTCCACAGCTCTTCTGTAAAGTGGCTGGTCTTCTAAGAGCTTCTTTTCAAAGCTGCACAAGCTCTTTCAATCATTTGAGAATACTGCCTGAGCTGGATACTGCCTTCACATAGTGATCTCCAGGACTCTGTTGCTCTAAACTAGTGTTTTTCAACTGCCAGTCCGTGGATTGGTCTGCCAGGAATTGCATGCCAGTCCGCAAAAGAGTTAATCACCCTGATGTGGTTGAAGATTATAGAGCCGATGACCTTAGTCCAATTTGCTTATGCTCTGGGTGGTTTCTGCCTTTGCGGTCCCTGAAATAAATCTCCTATTTTCATCAGTCCCCAGGTGTCAAAAGGTTCAAAACCACTGCTCTAAACTAACATAATTTCTAAAATGTCACTTGTGACTTGAGAAAATGCAAAGTAAATGCAGAACAAAGTGACTTGATAATATAAGCTCTCCGACGAAAGAGACAGGAAAACCTACGCTTTGATTATGTAGACAAATTTGATATGATTCAGTTTTCATTCGTTTTCAGTTCTTTAGCAGGGACATTTTAATCAAAGATTAGTGGGATGAGAGTTTTTTGGGACACCTGTGAATATGACATTTGCTGGCTGAGTAGCTGTGATAGCAAAATTTTTTATCAGAAAGACCTCACTAAGTAAGAACTGAATATTTTATTGCCTTTTGTCAGTCTAGTTAAAAAGGGAGAATAACCCACTGAGAAATGCATAAACACATATTCAGTTTAAAACGTGTGTCTGGGAATGCCATGAGCAGTTTATGGATCATGAATTCTTTCAGTTTTCAAATTTAGAATTTGTATTATAACTGTGAAAATTTTAAAGACATTTAAAGAAAAAAAAACTTCTTCAAAACTTATTCTGAAACTGATTAGCCTCATAAAACTCCTCCTTATATAGGGAATTTTTTAAAGATTTTTAAAAAATTTTTTTAATTCATTTTAGAGAGGAGAGAGAAAGGGAGAGAGAGAGACAGAGAGGGAGAGAGAGAGGAGAGAGAGACAGAGAGAGAAGGTGGGGAGGAGCTGGAAGCATCAACTCCCATATGTGCCTTGACCAGGCAGCCCAGGGTTTCGAACCGGCGACCTCAGCATTTCCAGGTCGACGTTTTATCCACTGCGCCACCACAGGGCAGGCTATATAGGGAATTTTTAAAAGAATAAAATCTAGGGCCTACAGTTGAATCAGGACCATTTATATCTTCTAAAATATTTTTTATTGAATTCTTTGGGGTGATACTGGTTAATAGAATCATGAAAGTTTCAGGTATACAGTTCTATACTATGTCATCTGTATATTGCATTGTGTATCCTCCACCCCAAGTCAAGGACCATTTACATCTTAAATCATATTTATTCATGCCTGGCATATACATCCTGGCTTAGGAATATTCTTTGTGATCTCGTTGGTAAGTGTGCAAAGCATGCATAGGAGTGTATCCAGTGTTTATGTTTCTTCTGGCTCATTGTTTCAATCGATTCTTCTAGGGTAAGGAGTAAAGATGTACCTGAGGCCCCAGCTGGATGTGTAACCAATCTGCAGACAGCAAGCAGCTTCCTAAGGCAGCCACTAAGACTCATTCTATATATTAACTCTTACTACAGGTCAGGACAATTTGCTACTTTTCAATATTAGTTATTCCATATGATGAAATTCATTTACATAAAATGATATGCCTGTTTATTGCTACTTCCTGGAAATATTTCCAAACAAAAACTTTATATACCAAGAACATTGTTTTATCTTTATGGGAGTTTTTTTTTTTCCATTTGTGTGGTACTTCACAAACAAAGTGAACCTTGTAATAAAAAATATCCTTAATATAGTAAAGCCATTTGCTTTAAACAGAATTTCAAGAAAAATATCAATGAACTATAATGGGATTTTTAAAAATTTTAATTTGACTAGTAATACTATTTTATATACTGATATATATCACTAGTTGTATTAAAAGAGAGAACTCTATCATCTATGTATAAATCATCTATCTATCTATCTATCATCATCATCTATCATCTAATCTTCTTCTATCCTGTAATGGTAAAAATAGCATAAATTTCAACTCAGAATATAGAAAGGAATACCTGTTAATTTAAAACTGTACTTGCTAATATAAGTGGAATTTTCTTGTTATACTTGAATTAGTATAAGAAGTAGATCATTATATATCCTTAATCCATAAAAAACATGAGACAATTGTAAGGTGAAGGAAGGAACTGTTTGATATAGGACAGCAGATGTCACCAATCTCAAGAGCCCCTTTGGTTCAAGGGTTCCTACATAGTGGCTGGCTTGTGTTTAAAAAAGGGGGATGGCATTGTTTCTATTATTATTTTATAATATAAGAGTTTTAGTTTCCACATTTTCCAACCCTTTAATTGTAAGTGAAAAGGAATGTGACTTCTATTTCACTCATTTTTTTGTTCTCATTATGTTTCTAATATCTTTTATTGATATTAAATAATATAGAAAATCTGTAAGGTACATATAATTTTTATTTCAGAGGTGAGGAAACTGGGACTCAGAGAAGCTAAGCAAATATTCATGGTCACAGTTATTAAAACAAAGCTGAGATTTAAATATAAGTCTCTCTGATTCTAAAACCTATGTTCTTTTCTCCTGGGGAATGCTGCCCTGAAGCCTTTTGCTTTCTTCCATTATTTTTAGTGCCCTGAATATTTAATCATCCTGTAGCATCTCTCTGAATGTGCTCCAAATTACCTTAGTCTTGGTTGAGAATGAGTCTGTTCAGAGTACTCTAATAAAAGATGGGTCCATCTCTGGAGGGAGTTTCTACCTGGTACAGAGAAGACCACATAACATAGTTCTTCAAATGTATTAAGATGAATATTAAAGCCAGGTTTAAAGTAGAGCAACAAGGGTATAGATGCCCTCACTGGGGGGACTTTAGCTTTAGCCTATGCATTTATAACTACCTACGGAGCTAAGAAGGTTCAGACTTGGGTCTGAAGAAAACTGAAACTTATCTAGACTTGTCTGATGGTTGGAGAGTTGGTGGGCCCAAGTTGACTTCCATATTCTTTTATTTGGCTTAGGGAGAGGTGGAGGTATTAATACTAGTCTTTAAGTGGTGGAAATTTCCCTAATCTCTCTTGTGCAGGGTATAGGGACTGAGGTATTGAGGTAAAACTGAAGGAGCTGAAAGGTCTCTATAAGATCATGAGAGAGATGGATAAAGGAGTTTGCAGTGACTAAGTGTGATATCATGTGGGGATAGAGTGATCTCCCCACCTATGTGGGGAGTACAATGTTGGGTACATGTAGGCCTGTTTTTAGGAGCACTGAAGGCACTCTCAGCAGTGGTAATGAATAGCATGTTGGTGAGGAATATAAGAGAAGGAAGAAGGAATGCCCTAGGGCCTACAAACCATTAGAGCAATGGTTCTCAAAGTGTGTGCCAGGGTGCACTGGTGTGCCCTAGAAGATTTCCAGTTGTGCCCTATGGTATTCCAGAGAAATATGTGCCTGTTGGGAACCAGAAAACCAACAAGGTTTTTGGAGTTTAGATTTTTGGGGGACAGAGGTATGGTGAATTGGCTGTAAACTGACAGTCTGCCCAACCCTCCACCTCACTTGCCTGATTAGGTTGCAAAAGGCTGTTAAGCTGTGGTGCTGGATTGTTTACACTACCCCCCATGTTCCCTGGAAAGACTGGAGGCAAGTTTCTTCTATCCTTTGTTTAGCGTAAAGTTAAGATGATATGTATGAATGAAAAAACTTAACACATTCGGCTGGGACCTGCCGAATTTACTAAGTCTTACTAAGAATGTATCTATATATATAAAAAGACAGCTTTTTTTTTGTCAATTTTTCTTTATTTTTAACCCCTCTTTTTTACAAATTTTAAAAGCATAAATAAAAAAATGTAACATAAAAATGTTTTTTAATATCAGAATAAATTTAATTTTGTCATATTTATTTTGTTTAATTACCATAAAAGCATGCTTGGACTTTTTATATTTTTCTTTAATATTTGACTTAATTATTATAACATATTTTACAGAAATTTGTATATGGTGTGCCTACAATTATTTGTAGGATTTTAAATGTGCCCCAACTTCAAAAAGTTTGAGAACCACTGCATTAGAGGAATATACCTAAGACAGCTTCTAAAACTCCCTGAAATATACCGAACAGACTTTGTAGGGAATTCACTGAAATTTATGTGGGGGGTCAGGTTTGGGTGATTGCCTTTAATTCTTAATCTGATCACATCTGCATCCCATGATATGGTCAGCCAGGGGAATATTTGGATCTTAATTTATGGAGATTGTATTTTAGTGTTGCAAAAATTACTGGCTGGAGAATTGGGAAGTGTATTAGGAATTCAAGTAAAGGCAAGGATTATGGTCTCAACATTGCAAAGAAAAGACTCACCATTTTCTGGCCATAGGTGGACATTGGTGATACAGCAAAATCACAGGTCATGGGACTTCTAGCACTCTGACATTGCTCAGCTCCTGTTTCCCTCTGTCTTCCACACTCACTTTGGAAGAAAAAGACTTTCTACCTCCTATTTCATATTTTTAAGACACTCAGATCCATAGTCTTATCTGCTTTGTGTCCTGTGCCTTCTGTAATTAGAAGTTATTAGTGTCTAAATATGCTAATGAAGACCTTACCTCGGATCTAGATCTGAAGTATTGCTTTCAACTACTTTTTTTGTGTGCCTCATTGATTAAAAATTCCTCTTGCACAGTTTCTGCGTAGTGAGTTATTTTTTAATCATCTGTTTTAGATCTTAAATATTTAATAGAGTATAGCTTCCATCATCTCATTAGAAATTCCGTTGATTGTTTCAAAAATTTATCTAGAACCCTGACCTGCTGACCCACCAGCAATAAACTACTTTCTTCAAAAGTTCCAATATTTAGTAATTACAGATTCAATAGAAAACCTAAAATAAGGAGAAAGGGAGAAAGTTGGAATGAGACAGAGAATGTGTGTATGAAAACTCAAGTGGTACAATATATCTCCCTTCTTAGGTCCAGACGGTGCATGGAACTCCCAGGCCCATTTTTAACACACAGCCTTCTAAACCTGGCTGAAAGGAATGATGTAGCGTTAGGTTACCCAAGACCATGCCTTTGGAAATGTGGGTGAAATGTCCATAGTTAGACAATGGTAAATGATTGTAAGATAAAAAGAAAATGGCTGTTTGTTTCAGTCATACTTCATGTTGAAAGAAATATAAAGTTTCTCTCTCTCTCTATTATTAGCAAGCGAGAGAGAGAGAGGGGGAGACAGGGACAGACAAACAGGAAGGAGAGAGATGAGAAGCATCAACTCATAGTTGCGGCACCTTAGTTGTTCATCGATGGCTTTCTCATAGATTCTCTTTTTTTTTTTTTTGTAAGGAAAGTTAACCCAACATTTCCCAAAGTATGTGCTGAGAAATATCAATTCTGCAAGATGCTAGCTAGAAACCAAAATCTACAGATTCATAGCCTTATAAATAATTTAAGAAGTACTGTACAAGGTCAGTATATTTCTCCACCAATGGGGGAGATAACTTGTTCATATTCTTTTTTTCTGTGAGGTCATTTTTAAGGCCAGTAAAACCATTTTGGGAAATTTGGGTTAGCTCACTGGAGAGCCACTTTTTAGGAGTGACTCATCTAAGCAGATTATAGGATCAAGATAGCTAGCAGAAGAACCACATTTTTCTATTAAAATTATTAGCAGATTAAATAGTGATGGTTTTCTATGGGACAGTCTAGAAGTAACTTATGTTAAATAGTTTCCAAAAAACTACCTAGAACCAATGCCTCTTAAATATGATACTGCTTTTGTGTTCATAACAGCTCCCTAAAAAAATCAAGCTTTTAAACTAAAACTTATACAATTGGCTAAAGAACTTCTGTTCCTTCTTTAGGAGATTTAGGGAACATAGAGTTTGGCTAAGGATATTTCCAGACAGTGATAGCAGAAGAGAGAGAGAAATTAGCATGATGTTAAGTAACATGATTTGGGAATCTTCTCTCTACCCAGGAGTTACCTCTGTTTGAAAGCTCCTAACATTTTTAGCTCTTCACACTGATGTCTATCCATCTGGGCTGTGATGTGGAATTTTTAAGTTCTGCTCCGCTGGTGCTTGGCTAGACAGACTTTCCCACAGGTGCTATATGCCAGCCTGGGTTTAAGACTCACAGGCTGGGGAATTTGCAAACATAGCCTTATGTACCAAAGGAGCAAAACTTGATGGCACTGAAGAACAGATGATGTGGAAGTTCATTAAAACAACAACAACATTATTTAAGAAATTTTAACTCAGTAGTAATGATAATTAAGATGTATTTAACAGTAATCAAAACAGCATGGTACTAGCATAAAAACAGACATATAAATTAATGGGACAGAATAGAGAGCCCAGAAATAAACCCATGCTTATATGTCATTTAATATTTGACAAAGCAAATAAGAACATAAAATGGGATAAAGGTAGTCAATTTAATAAATGGTACTGGGAAAACAGGACAGATATGTGCAAAAAAAGAAAGAAAGAAAGAAAGAAAGAAAGAAAGAAAGAAAGAAAGAAAGAAACTAGACCACTTTCTTGCACAAGAAGAAACTTAAGATGGGTTAAACACTTAAATGTAGGACTTGAACCTTAAAACTCCTAAAAGAAAACATAGACAGTAAAAAAAGATATTCAGAAAATCAGCCTAATATGCTCTTCAAAAAAATACAAGAGGAAAACTACTGCAGACATCTTCTTGCGTCTCTGAGGATGGGACTTTGAGAGGCAGAAACATAGCCCATTTTGGTGAAGATGTGCCGATCCAAGGTGGGAACATGGATAATGGTTGTGTAACCTCTCCCTGGACTGTTCAGCAGGAAGTCGCAGAAAAAATTTTCCCTGTTAGCTTAAAGGCCCTGTGTATACCACCATAATTTACTGAAGGGAAAGCCAGGAAAATCACCTACATCTTCAGCCTCTCTAATTTCTCATAATTTTCTATTTTCTCTCTACCCATGTCATAAAATATAATGTAAAAACAAGATGGATTATAGCAAAGCATGACCCAGGTTTACAACTAAGGCCTACAAGCTAAGACCATTACACTTCTTAGAACTATGTCTTTCACTTTATTATATAAAAAGTTAAGGTAATGTAAACACTAAGATTTATAGACAGTTCATAATTAGCTAAAGTGGTGACCATTTCCAATACTGATATCTAAATAATGTATTTTTTTTATTTCTGAAAATATCCCCTGATATCTGAGAATACTCTGGGGATGGAGGAGAGGGGAGTTCCTGCCGTGGCTTGGAGATCTCACCAGAGAAGCCATCCAGCTCATCCCCAAAGCTGCTTAAGTTTGCTCTTTCTAATAAGCAGAGCTATGTGGTTGTAGCTCCTTCATAACTCTGAGGCTTTATTTTGAAACTTTTCTTTTTAACTGAATTCTTAAAACTAATTAGGCTTTGTCTTAAGTTTTTCCAGAAGTTAGTGCTATAAAAAATTTGCAGGTCACATGGAATTTTAATTTTAATTTTGAATCACAGGAAAGAATATTTTGGCTATGATAAAATCATTATTATTATTTGTTTGAACATTGGCTAAAAGAAGAAGGGAAAGGAAAGATTTCAAAGTTTTTTATACTAAAACAATTGTGATAAATGTTATGCCTAAAGACTAGAATTCTGTTTAATATCTGGAATGAAAATTAAGAGAATAATTTCATACTTTTGCCTATCACTTTTCATTGATTTTTGTAAAGGGAAGTACTTGAAAGACTGCTGATATCAAAGGGTAAATAATGCAAGCATGTTTAAATTTCTATACATTCCATATTGCACCAAGTGAGTGTATTTCATGTGATGACAGCTCTGGTCAAGGAATAAGGAATACTCACATTGATGGACAATTTGGTTTTAAATGTAAGCATAACATCAAGGAACATGGACACATTTTATAATCATTTTTATATCACTAAAGAAGTCCTAAATAAGATTTGGGTGTAAATGTGCAGGGACAGAAAAAGGCAACATAAAGTCCATTCTTCAAGGATCTGATGCACAGTTGGAGCAAGAAACATAAATCCATGGAAAGTAAAACTATTAACAAAAAGAGTAGATGTAAAAGGCAAGATAAACGAGAAATACATGACTTGTTCATGGAGATTCCAGGCGAGACAAGGAAGAGTTCACAGCAGTGGTAGGACTTGAACCTGACAATAAAGGAGGGGTAAGATTATGTTCGTTGGGGAGGACTTTTCTAACACATATCACATGGGGGAAAGTGAGAACAGGATGAAAAGACTGCAGCAACCAGATAGCATAGGTTTAATCTAGGGGCTAATGAATACTACAGTTTCTTTGTAGCCAAGAATCTCTATACATCCAGAAATGGAGAGGCACAGAGCTGAAAAGATGAGGCTGGACCATGGAGGGTCTTGAGTGCTGGACCAAACCTCACAACATGGGACTTGAGAGCACAGAGATGTGATGACATAGTTGTTTTTTAGGAAGAGTGAGCTCTATGTGGGAGATGTAGTGAAGCATGAAGGCAAGAAGTACAGCTATTGGTCTGCTGCTGTTAGCTGACCAGCCTCTGGATTAGCGAGCTATGGAGTTGGGGTAGGGGGTAGGGCTGGGAGAGACGCTGAGGCCAGGGTGTGGTTGGAAGTGGGAGAGAATCATCAGTGATAACGGTCTAAGAGTGTCATGTACTGACTTGTTTTTTCTTTTCTTTTGGGGAGGTTTTGTGTTTATTTGTTTGTTTGTTTGTTGCCTTTCAGAACCTTAGAAATTAAAATTTCATTGCATTTTAGCCATGAGTTCACATATTCATTGGCTCTTAGGGCTAGAAGTAAGATCAAGTAACTTTTGATCAAGATTTCTGCTTTTAGTGGAGTGAAGTTTGTTTATCCTTATTTTATGGACACGGTAATTAGAAACTAGGGAAACTGAGAAGGAGGCACATGTGCAGCAACACAAGGAATCATTCCCTGGGCTCAGAAAGTGCTGCCCTGATGCAGTGCCTTCCCCAGCTGGGGAGTTACTACCAACGTGAGAAAAGGTCTTAGGTTGATTTTTTTAAGTGTGTGAATATCAATATCTACTATTTTATTACAGTAACTTAAAACATCAAATTAAAATCACAGCATACTCAGCTATATATTTCCATTCCGATGCAATGCTTTTTTGTACCAAAAGGATTTGAGGACAGTTTTCTATTTCAAACACACACACACACACACACACACACACACACACACTCACACACACATTAGCAATTTCACAAAACATTAGTTTAGTGATATCTATCTATATATTTATCTATCATCTATTTATCTATCTATCATCTATCTATCATCTCTCTATATAAAAAAGAATGCTCTAACAATTTCTGAGTGAATTCTTTCTTAAAAATATCCAACAAATAGCTCTTATTTAATATGTCTTAGGTAATATTTAAGAAAGAAATGTGTGAAATAAGTTCTGAATTTCTCCAAGGGTTCTTTGCAATGTTTTCATATTATTACAGCCTTAATATCCTGTGTTAGCAACACTTATTTAACGAGTTATGTTTTAGTTTTATAGGAGAGCAATGAATATAAAAAAAAGGCACACAAAAACCACAGGCAAATGGTTGAATCTGACATTTAATAATCTCTTAGCCTCCCCTTTAGTGACACCGCCTCCTCTACTACACACACACAGTGGGTATATTGAGTTTCTCAATTTACTACACAGGATAGTGTTGCTTAAGAGAAGTTGCTTACTTTCTTGAACCTGGTTCCCTTTTGCATCCCCTTCTTTTTTTTGTCTTTACTATTTATATTATTTTCTGGTGTTTGGCCTTCTAAGTTGCAATTCCTTTGTGATTAAAATTAAAATTGGAACCTCAGGAAAAGGTTTTAAAAGGTGATTTGTTAAACTATCACAAGAACGAGAAGAAACTAAGAAGTTTGTTTTAAATTTTGAAACTTCATTATCACAAATAATACACTTCTTAAGTTCTACTAATAGGTAAATAATTATCTGGGCCAAACTAAAAAATATATATTATATATATGGCAGGAAATAAAAAGAAATATAGATGAGATTAGTAGAAAGAGATCTCAGATGATGCCTGTCTACCCATAATTTGACAGGAATGAAGGTTGAGAATTTTGGAAGATGTCACAAATATCACATGTCTACTTAGGGTAGAACTGAGACCAGAACATTCCTGAAGCTCAGCCCTGCTTACAACTATGCCCCAAACATGAGGAGTATGCTGTGACTTAAATGTACAAAGATTGAAAAGAATGTCACAATGTTCATGGCAAACCTGGAACTAGATCTCTTCTTTGAAGCAAATTTCTTGATTGCTTCCCCTGTTTCACAAATATGCAATGGTGTGTGGCCTCCAGAAACTCCTGCCCTGCCTTGTTTTGTCTTCATGGATAAGTAAGGATATGAGCAGTTTGGAAACCTGACCCGACTTAGTCAATAAAAAGGCTTTTGTCTGTGAATCTGAACACAAGTGATTAATTAATAGCTGATTGAAAGAGTTTTGTTAGAAATACCCTTTCCCCACCTCTTAGAGAAATAAACAATTTGAAACAAACTGAAGTCTAAGGTGGAATCAGTTTCCATTTCAAAATGGTGCTGTCTACTACATGTAAAGGTGTTTATTTCCTTATGACAAAACATTTGTTAACTTTTCCATAAGCATCTCCTTAATTAAGCCCACTGTTTGTTTTGTCAAAAGTGCAGTAGGAAAACATTTTTACGAAATGCCTTAGTGAATCCTAAATTAATAGTTCAATTAGTTAAAAATATAAAGAAAAACCTTAATTTTGTGTTTCTAGCAGATGAATGATTATACCCTTTTAATTTTAGGAGGTGTTATATTTTCATTTATTATATTAAAGTTCAAAAGAAATCAGTGACTCTACTGTGAATTTTTATCACTCATTCTTTAATGTTAACTAAAAATCAGTACTGACATTTTTAAAACAGTGCTTACTATATGTGCATTGCATTTCATTTCCATAGTATTCTTCCCTAAGCATCATTTGTAATGTTTGACCTTTTAAATAACTCCCTTTAATTAAAATAAGAAAAATTAAACAATATTCAACATTTATTAATATAGCATTTATTTATTTATTTATTAAAATGTTTATTGTATTGTTTTCAGAGAGAGAGGAACGGTGAGAGAGACAGAAACACTAAGCTGCTCCTGTAAGTGCCCTGACCAGGGATTGAACCAGCTACCTCTGTGCTTTGGGACAGTGCTCTAACCAATTGAATTATCAGGCCAGGGCAAATACAACATTTAAATTCAAGAAAAATACCAGGCTCCAGGACTCTGACAATGAAAATTTATCATAATCAGGTTTGTGCCTGCACTCTGTAAGAATTGCAAGAAAATGGACATCTTTTATGCTAAATAATATGAGATATAACAGGTAGCACCCATTTGTGAAGTTAAAATCTTTTCAACATGTTTACTTTTCATTTGTATTTTTCTAAAGGAATCAATCCTCTGCCTCTCCAAGCTGAGAGGTGAGAGGATCAACAGACAAAAACATTATCACTAAGGGCTTGGACTCTCATTTAGAGGGAAATAAAATATCAATTATGTTTTGTGATGGTGGTGGTGTGGTACAGTCAACCCTTTGTATCTGTAGGTTCCAAATTCTTGAATTCGACTGACCACCACAGATAGAAAACAGTCAAAAACAAATACTGTACTGCTGCTGGTGTAGTAGGTAGGTAGTTAAACCTACCAATGGTTGCATCTGTACTATACAGACTTTTTTTTTGGTCACAATTCCCTAAACAACACAGTACAACAACTACTGACATAGTATTTACATTGTTTTAGCTACTACTGTATAAATAATCTGGAGATTTAAAGTATGCAGGAGGATGTAACTAGGTTATATGCAAATACCACATCAGTTTATATAAGAGACTTTAGCATGTGTAGATTTGGGTATCAGTGGCCCTGGATCCAATCTCCATTTTATATAATTGGTGTAAACTGTAAAGTCACTCCTGTATAATCCCCACAAACATTTCGGGATCACTCTTTAACTCTACAAGTGCTTATATTCCTTTAAGATTCTAGTTCACTTGGTAAAAAATAAGACCTAAGCCCTGAGCCTTCTAAAAGTGAGCATGAGCAAGTGATTCTGGTGAAGGGCTTGATTCACACACTGCCTTTCCACTTCTGCACTCTAGCAAGTCAAGCATTTCCTGGAAACCCGCCCACAGATTGTGGGGCTATTTTTAGTAGCTCACCTCCCAGTAAATGCAGCTATTAGATATCCAGATATCCCTGCCCCTTTCAGGTGCAGTAAAATAGAACATAAAAGGGTGTAATTGAATGATTACAGCTAAGGACTGTAACCAGGAGCCACAGGGTCTCTCCTCCTCTCCGGAGAGCTCTGGGACTCGTCTCAGAAGGGCCTTGCCCCTTCCCACAGGAGGGGCAAACCTGTATACAAAGCAGGGGGTGGGGGTATGCCCTGCAGATGCAGTGGAACCTAAAAAAAAGGCACTACTGTGTAGTTTCTGATCACATAGCGTAGAAAAAAAAGGAAAAGGAATTCACAACGTTGGACAGCTACTGCATGTCAGGTCCTGTGTATTCATGTAATTGTCACCACAGCCCTCTCTCCCTACAAGGTAGGCAGGTAATTCTTATTTTACCAGTGAGCACAGCTTATCAATCAGCAAGTTTACTGACTGCCCAAAAACACAAGGCTAATGAGCAGCAAAGCTCGACTTAAACACAGCTCCTCCCCTTCCACTCCCCTTTACACTATTCTTTGAGGGAAAACTGAAACAGGCTTTATAACTAGGGTGGTTGAGTAATTTATTGTCCAAACCAGAACATGTCTAAGAGAAAAAAGGAGGTGCTATTAATAAACACCTTGGCTCAGCTAGGTTACCTGTAAAGTCTTGGCAAATCAGGATGTTTGTAGTTAGCCTGTCTCTCACCCTCTCACACCCCACCCAGGGCCAGGAGTGAAATTGAGTTCTCTGTTTAAAGCTCCCTTCCCACAGCTCAAGGTAGGGGTGGTTTATACCAGTATTTTTGCCCTCAGCTCTTCAGGCAGTAGAAAATAGAGTTCAAAACATTTTTTTTTTCAAGATTAGTTTTTAAGTGTAAAAGAGGACCCATTATGCAGAAGGTGATTTCCCTCGGGGCAGTAGAAAGCTATCACTGGACTTGCATTATGGATATAGGAAAACTACATAAAAGTCGCCAACATTTATTGACTTTTTTACTATGTGCCTGGCGCTGTTCAAAGTCTTTATGTGCGTTATCTCACTGAATTTTCTCAAAACCTTTGTGAGGCATGTACATTTATTATCTCCATTTCAGAGATGAGAAACTGAAATGCAGAGGAATCTGATCAGTGACACATGGCTAGTAAGTGGCTTAGCTGTAACTCAGGCTGAGGCCTCTGCCTCCAGCCTGCATTTTTCATTAGGACGTGTTGCCATGTGTGCTGTATTGATCTGCAAAGCAGTGACCTCACAAAGCTTTCAGATCACTGAACAGAGGCTCTATTATATTACCTGACCTTCACTCAGTGTTTGTTCGAAGCCATCTTGTATGTATTTTTGCAAATACTGTCAAATGAATGACAGAAATCACATCAGCATATTACATAATGTTTTGTAAGAGACGAGATTGCATAATACTGTTGGAATATATTACTATTTATCTTAAGTCTGGATCTTATCTCCCTAATAGCAAGGAAAGCTTCACAAAGATGGCCTTGCAGCCCTTTAAAGACCCCACACCAGCATTGCACCTGGCCCATTGTAGACACAAATGACCCTATTCTTCATGAGCACTGAAGTTATTAAGGAACCACAGAGCATTCAGACTAAAAGGAATCACTAGGTTTGCAACACAAATCAGGAAGACTTGATGGAAAATATGGGGTTTAGACCAGGTCTCAAAGGAAAGGAAAGAAGGCTTTGAAAAAGTGAAGGAGAGAGGTGAAAGGTATTCCAGGTGAGAAAAACAAAGTAAATACATGAACTCAGGTAGGAATTTTTCGGGGAAAGCAAAGAGACCAAGCTGTCTGGATTAAAACATATTAGGGGATGACTGAAGTAGAAAGGCAAGATTATGGAATTTTAATGTCAGGCTGGGAGATATCAATCAATCCATTTTTTATAATAGACATGCCCTGACCTGGTACATACAAGGCAAGGACCCTATACTTGGTGCCACCTGGGGTCATGAACTGGACCAGGAACCTTGTATTTTGCTTGGACAGGAGGGCACCAGAGTCACTTGGCCAAGAACCTTATAAAAGCTGCTGGTTAGTTCTTATCTGATTTGAGAGGAAACTGGAAGTCTTTGGGGGTTCTGAGAAGGAACAAATGTGGTGAAGTTAAACCTGATAAAGATGATCAAGTAAAACAATATAGAGAATATTTTTTCATAAACACAAAGGCCTCATCATCTAGGAGGAAGAATGGGGCATAAGGCGCAGTACTGGGAAAATAAGTACTTGAGGAGTATACAGAGGAATGCTCAAATCCTAATGGGAGCTGACGGTACTGCTTCCATCTCCCTCTGCACCGTGAGCCAGTTACCATATACAGATAATCGGTGTGGGCGCAGAAAGCAGTGACGGAAAATGAATTTTCAATTGCTGTTTATCTCATTAGGCAGTGCTTCTTCCTTTCCTCATACTCCAAACATTTCAATTTGTTCATTTTAGAAGAGAATATTTCAAATTCAAACAAAAAATTTAAGTTTACCAATCTTTACAAATTTCTGAAGGGCAAAGACTATATAGTCTTTGAATCTCTATGGCATAGCAACCAGTATAAGAATAGTTTTCCAAGTATAAGATGATCTCCCATCAACAGTGCAGGGAAAGTGTTGTGAACACCCAATAACTAGTCACCGAAGGTAGCAGTTAAAGTGTGGGTGAAGGTGAAGTCTCAGCTCCGGAAAGCAATCTGATTGTGGCACTCACGGTGCTGTAGAGCTCTGTGAGAAGGACCAGCTACTGTGTGATGACCTCCTTGAATTAAAGCATTTTAGAAACAAAGCTGTGTTAAACATTTTGCCTATAGATTTCTTTTATGCCGGTTTTTATATTATTCTAATTAATGTTTCACCCATATGAAATGCACCCTTTCCTCTAAACCCTAAAATATGACCATGGTTCTGAAAGCATTTAAAAATAATCTTGGAAAAGAATTCTCACAAATCCTCTGCGTGTTTTTGTTTTGTACAGAGCCTTTTTTCAGGATCCTAAGTCTGGCACTGTGTATGAAATAAGGCAGCAATTAAAAGAAGCCTATACTTTCAAAGGGTACATTTAGAGATGACAACATAGGAAGAAATCAAGAAAATGTACCAGTCCAAGAGGTAGTTAGTACTAAGGGAAAATGGATATCTACTTCTTAGTCGCCCTGGAGGGCATCAGTATTATTGGAGTCCATATCAGTTAACATGAGTAGCTTATGCCACAGAATCAAAACACCCTAGTATCTCTGTGCCTTGGGACAAGAAGGGTTGACTGATTGTTCATATTGCATGCCACTTGTGGATTGGCCGAGAGCCTGCTCTGCATCAGAATCCTCACTCCAGACAGAGCAGTGCCTGCCTGAAAATGCCAGTGACCACAGCAGAGGGGGAAAAAGAAGGTGGTGAAACACAAAATAATTCAAAGCTTCTGCATGGAAGTGACCACATTGCTTCT
The DNA here is from genome assembly GCF_036850765.1 of Saccopteryx bilineata. Taxonomy (NCBI): domain Eukaryota; kingdom Metazoa; phylum Chordata; class Mammalia; order Chiroptera; family Emballonuridae; genus Saccopteryx; species Saccopteryx bilineata. The sequence goes on along the minus strand of NC_089501.1, from coordinate 10,122,637 downwards.
GCTTATTACTGGCTTTTGTAAATCACATGCTAAGTCTCATTTCAAAGGAGCAGGGGAGCATAACCCTCTCCCTAGTGAGGGAAAGCAGGCACTGGTAACTGGTAATACAATTCACCACAGAGCCCAGGGAATAAGGGATGCTTATAAAATTAGGTAGTCTGAGAAATGAAGAAAAAGTTAAATGATCCCACATATTTTTCATTAAACAAATATTTATTAGATTCTTTAAAAATAGGCATTGTACTAAGCACTATTTAATAAAGTAGATAAATAGATAATATATACCCATCAAGTGTTTGTGATAGGGGAAACTCAAGAGTTTAAATTTTAGCTTGAGTAATAGTGGCTTTGGTGATGGGCATAACAGTTACTAACCGTTAGTGCAAGTAAAAGCTTTGTCCCAGAAACTGGATACCTGAGCAGGCCTGTGTGATCTAAAATCTGTGAGTGATCCACCTTTGTGCCCCAGGGGACTGCAAGGAAATCTTTTGAACTCCAAGGACAGAGCACTTGCTGACTATGATTCAATCAACTCGATTATGATCTAAAATCCTCACCTACTATTTTCTTCCCCTTATGAAAGGGTTGTCTAAAGGTAGGTGGTTGAGATGATTTAGGAATATAGCCCTTGTCTCCCAGATTGCTGGCCATCTGAATAAAGTGCTCATAAAAATTCAATCTCTGTCCCAGAATTGGTGACAGGCAACACAAACTGATATATATTCCAGTTTCATTTGCACTTAAAGGAATATATTTTCTCTATCTGAGAAAAACATTTGTATGATAGCTTACTTCTTTAAAACAAAGAAAAGGTACAATATGGCTTGTTTTAGTTCCTTATTGATGCATCACAAATTACCATAGGTTTAGTGGCTTATAAAACTCAACTTTATTATCTCACAGTTTCATAGGTCAGTGTCTTGGCATGGAGTGACTGGATTCTGTACTCAGAGTCCTACCAGACTGAAATAACGTGTCAGCTCAAGCTGTGGTTCTCCTCTCGAGCTTTGGGTCCTCACTGGTTGTTGGCAGAAATGATTATCTTTTAGTTGTAGCACTGAGGTCTATTTTCCTGCTAGTTCTTGGCCAGAAGTAGCAACTAGAGGCTCTCTCGTTCTTTTTTCCTCCCTCCCTCCCTCCCTCCCTCCCTCCCTCCCTCCCTCCCTCCCTCCTTTCTTTCTTTCTTTCTTTCTTTCTTTCTTTCTTTCTTTCTTTCTTTCTTTCTCTCTCTCTTTCCTTCTTTCTTTCTTTCTTTCTTTCTTTCTTTCTTTCTTTCTTTCTTTCTTTCTTTCTTTCTTTCTTTCTTCTTCTTTCATTTCTTTCTTCCTTTCCTTTCTTCCTTTCCCTTCCTCCTGTCTCTTCCTTCTCTCTCTTTCTTTTTATTTTTTTACCTTTATTTTTTCAATTACAGTTTGTTTTCAACATTAGTCTGTATTAGTTTCAGGTGTATAGTTTTACAAAGTATTCTTCCCAATGTTTTCAGTACCCACCTGGTACCATAGAAAGTTATTATGTTATTGACTGTATTTCCTGTGCTGTTACATACCTGTGACTATTTTGTAAGTATTTTGTACTACTAATTTGTAACTCTTAATCCCTTTCACTTTTTTTACCCCCCACCACCCAACCCCCCTCTACTCTGACATCTATCAGTCTGTTCTCTGTGTCTGACTGTTCTATTTTGTTTGTTTCTTTATTTTGTTCTTTAGATTCTACCTTTCTTTCTTTTTTCTTTTCTTCTCTTTTTCCTCCTCTTCCACCATTGCCCCCCTCCTCCTGCATTATTATTATTATCCTCTTTCTCCTCCTTCTCTTTCTGCCTCTTCCATCACCTTCTCTTAATTTAACAGGGAAGGAGTAGGGAGTACAGAGCTTGACTTCATTTCCCTCCCATACTCTTATGTCAAGCCAAGAGGGTAAAAGAGTCTATGGGCGCAGACTTCAAGGTCAGTTCCTGGAGCAGGAACAGGGTGGAGAAAGGTAGAGAGTAGATCTAAGAGGGCAAACAAGGGATATGCTGTACAGTTACTGAGGACATATTTCTTGGCTGTGGTCAGTATCTATTGTGACTTGCAGGTGAAGTATGTCTTCCTCATCTGTGATTCAGAAAATGTTTTGGCTAGCTTGGCTATAATTTGCACGCTATTAAACTCAATCATTAATATGTATGTCTCTGTCTTTTCTGCTATTTTATAAACTTCCTGAAAGCAAGGGGCATGCTTTATTCATCTTTACACCTACAGTAGCTATGTGCTTGGCCCTTAGCAGGTGATTAACAAATGCACAGGGAAATATAAATATAGGAAGTCAATGGTAAACTATTATTGACATTCTATAAATTAATTTGGTAGTGGGGGCATAAATAAGTCATAATATTTTGATTTCTCTCTTAAGATGTTCCATTATATATGGGCTTATTGAGTTAGAAGATTCATTCACTTGCCACTGTTACAACAAGTCATACACTATGACAATTTATATTTCATTTTCATTTTCAACTTAAAGTTCATCAATTATAGGTTATCATATACTTTTCATTCAATAAGCATTGTAATCTGTCAACATAGAAGAAAGAGCAGCAAATGCAGGATAAATGAGACAGCTCAAAGCTACTAGTAACAACATTGCTGTTGGCCATTTATTGAGGCCAGGGACCTTAGGATGAGAGGATTGGACACTCGGCCTTTCCTGCCATGGTCACGTGTGGTTCTGGCTGCCAACTGCGAGCAGAGTGCGTTTAGTCTATGGAAAAACTGTGTTTTGTTTTGATTTTCCCATTTCATTTTTTGGTATTTTCAACCACTAGATAAGGATTCATTGGTCCGTTTGATTTATGATCATTGTTTGATTCACATCGAATCACATACTGAAGACTCTCAGGGGCTGACAGTCCAGGGGAAATTTAAATGTTATAATTTTGTTCATTGTTTTAGCATGTGTTTCTTCCACATGTCTGAAAGCAACTGTAATTGAGGGCTGTGGTTTCTGGGGCACAGCCAGAAATACAATGTGACTAACAACTGAGGAAAATGTCACGGAACAGCATGTGGTGGAAGATCTTTTATCTTTTTTTTTTCCCCCTGCCAAAGTGAACGTTTTCCAGTATTTAAGTATGTGATTGGAGTATGAAAAGAAGAATGATATAAACTTAACTCTTGGATTGGTATTTTTTTTTATCAGATAAGAAATAACATGTAAAATGCACTTTTAAATTCTGTGGCTATTCCATTCCATCTTGAAGTTCTCTATTTCAAAAATTGGATTTGCGAAAAAGAAAAACAACTCTTTCGATTCTTTCAACATTTCAATGATGATAAGGGTCTTTCTCAAGCAAACAAATCTCAGGAAATTCTAATACTGGTATGAAACCATAATCTACCCTCACCTTGTTGCTGTAAAGTATAATAACTCTATTGAGAACTCCTGACCAGTGGGTGATCTGACCCCAAGGTTTCATATACAATTTCTTATTTTTATGACGGGAATTTCACGATTTCAAGGCAAGGTTGAAAAACAGTCTATTCCCCCCACTTAAGCAAGTGATCAGGTTGCTGCAGGAGCAAAACAAAAGGCTGAGCTCACAGATCTTGGCCAGGAGCTCTCTTGCAAGCTTCCTGATTTGGGATGGACTGCAAATGTTATTAGTATATTTCCCAGTATTTCAATGTTATGTGAATTGTACAGTAACTAGATCTTTGAACAGAGACCATCTGGTAGCCAGAACCCCACAAAAACTTTTCCATATTATGCAGAACCTTCTCCTCTTTTTAAGGCTCTTCTCTCATTGTTTTAGACGATTCCTTCTGTTTCTCTCCTACATAGCTGAGATTCACAAATATATACATTGGTCACATTTAAAACTGACTGTACATAGGTGACTAAACTGATCATTCACGGGTCCAGCAGGCCACAGGAAGCTGCTGATGCTGTATATCCTCCCATTTCCCCATATATCCGCAACTCCTCCTCCACCCCGCCTTCCTGCTCCTAACAGCTGTGAGCTGCAGAAGCAAATAGAAAGTCTGTCTCGCCAGTGGCTGGGGGGAAAGGACCCAAAGTGTCACTGGGAATAACATCAGACAAGAGAATCAAATTACAGAGAGCAGAGAAAAATTGAAAGCTAGAATAGGGGTTCTAGCTTCTTCAAGGAACTGGGCAATGGCTGTGAATGGCTGAAATGTTATGTAAATATCTGCTTATATAATCCCATGTAAATGTTTGGCCTAACATTTACCTCATACACTCGAAGGGCTTGGACGACAAGACATTTTCAAGAAAGTAGGATTTGTTAACTAACTTAAATTTTGAAAAAACAGGAAAGGAGGAAGAATGAAATAGTGACAGAAAGATAAAATGAGAAGAGAACAGGGACAACATAGAGAATAACACTCTATCCCTTTCATCAGTTACTTACATTGGGCCTTGGGGAATGCCATGTGAGGATACCATTTGGCCAGCTAATACGTAGCTGTTTCAGGGCTGAGAAATGAAGTCATACAGAGGTTAAGGCACATGTGCAGGCAAAGACACTTAGTTAGTACATATCAGCAGTCAGCTTTGGAGCCCTCTCTTAATTACTATTCTAAACTAGAATGCTCTCTTTCTCTTTTTTTGGTATGTTTTATAAAATATACTTTGTATAATATGAAGGATAATGTGACACAAAAATATATTATTTCTGGCTGTTGTGATTATAGGTAATTTAAATTTTTATTCTTACCTGCATCTTATGTATATTTATAATGAACACCCTTTAATTATATAATACAAAACCCCCCCCACAAATTATTTTCCATTTCTAAGAAATCAGTGATTAGATTGTTAAATCCTTCAGGAACAAGCTTGTTCATTTACAGTGAACAAAGGATGTCAAATAAAAGCTGTTAGCAAGAAACTTGGATAATTTGATATTAATTTATAATGGTGACTGTCATTATAGTAAAATGTGACTTTTTCATAGCAGCTAGTCAGATAGCTTGATGAAATCAGTGAATAAAACAGTCCTGACAAAGAGTAATTTTAATGTAAAATCATATTTGTTCAAGTAAATACCTTTTTTTTTTTTTTGTATTTTTCTGAAGCTGGAAACGGGGAGAAACAGTCAGATAGACTCCCGCATGCGCCCGACCGGGATCCACCCGCCACGCCCACCAGGGGCGATGCTCTGCCCACCAGGGGGCAATGCCCTGCCCCTCCAGGGCGTCACTCTGCCGAGACCAGAGCCACTCTAGCGCCTGGGGCAGAGGCCAAGGAGCCATCCCCAGCGCCTGGGCCATCTCTGCTCCAATGGAGCCTTGGCTGCGGGAGGGGAAGAGAGAGACAGAGAGGAAGAAGGGGGGGGGATGGAGAAGCAAATGGGCGCTTCTCCTGTGTGCCCTGGCCGGGAATCAAACCCGGGTCCCCCGCACGCCAGGCCGACGCTCTACCACTGAGCCAACCGGCCAGGGACAGTAAATACCTTTTGTTCTTTCTTTTTATTTAGTTGGAGGGGGGACTTACGGGGCAGACAGACAGGAAGGGAGAGAGATGAGAAGAATCAATTCTTTGTTGTGGCACTTTAGTTATTCATTGATTGCTTTCTCATATGTGCCTTGACTGGGGGTGGATGGATGGAGGGGTGCTATAACGGAGGTGCTCAAGCCAGCAGCCTTGGACTTCAAGCCAGCGACCTTTAGGCTCAAGCCAGAGACCATGGAATCATGTCTATAATTCCATGCTCAAGTCAGGGACTCTGCACTCAAGCAGGTGACCTCAGGGTTTCAAACCTGGGTCCTCCACATCCCAATCCAATGCTTTATTCACTGCACCATCATCTGGTCAGGCCCTGTTATTCTTCTAACATATATATTGATACCACATTACCATGTTTCCTGCTGTGTCTCCAGACAGGCACAATGAAAGGGAGATCCAGGCCATTTACATGGTAACTTCTGCTTTGAGCAATTTCCAGGTAAAATTTATTTTGGTGAAATCTTCAGTGACTGAGTCCGCCATTTAGTTATTTTTAGCACAGACTAGGTACGGGGAGGTGGGCAAAGGGGAGGGGAGAAATGAGCCCAGGAAGAGACTCTGCCTGGGGCAGAGGGTACACATGCAGGGTGTAGATGATGTTATATTGAGTTGTACACTTAAAATCTGTATGGTTTGGTGAACCATGTCGTTTTTTTAATAAAGAAGAAGACAGTTGCTTGAAAAGAAATACTTAATTTTTACAGGTTAGTTTTTGTTGTTGTTGTTGTTTTTTTAGTCACACTTTATGTAGAAGCTGAACAATTCTCCTTTAAGGCAGGGGTCTTGGTTAGGCCTCTTTATTTCCACAAAAGTATCTGAAACTGAATCATTGATCTTTCCTCCAAATCTTGAAGTGTAGGATGCTCCCTCAATCAATACTCAGGATGTAGACTTCAGACTCTCCATCCAGACTCTACACTCTCCATAGAGAATGCAATCTTGGATTGTTAACAGTGTTTTCCCCCAAAGTCCTGCTTAGCCAGTGACCATTAGGAGGGTTTTGGAAGAAGACCCCCTGGGCACTCAAAGTTCCATACATGCCTCAGGCTGGATCACTGAAAAGTGGTACCCCACAGATGATTATTTTGATCTACTCTGAATTGTTTTTCCTCAAACTGTAATGGCATGTTTGAATACTTTTCACTGGATTCAAAAGATACTATGAAAATACCTGCCATCTGACTGTTGTTTTTTTTAAGTGTCATCTACAACTTAAGCCAGAGTATACAATACAAAATCTTATCCAAAATTTTTTCAGAATTAACAATAAGAATATTTTTTCTTGGATGATATAACTTGTTTCTTAATCTCTAATAAGAATATTTGGCCCTGGCCGGTTGGCTCAGTGGTAGAGCGTCAGCCTGGCGTGCAGAGGTCCGGGTTCGATTCCCCACCAGGGCACACAGGAGAAGCGCCCATCTGCTTCTCCACCCCTCCCCCTCTCCTTCCTCTCTGTCTCTCTCTTCCCCTCCCGCAGCCGAGGCTCCATTGGAGCAAAGATGGCCCGGGCGCTGGGGATGGCTCCTTGGCTTCTGCCCCAGGTGCTAGAGTGGCTCTGGTCGCGACAGAGCGACGCCCCGGATGGGCAGAGCATCGCCCCCTGGTGGGCGTGCCGGGTGGATCCCGGTCGGGCGCATGCGGGAGTCTGTCTGTCTCTCCCCGTTTCCAGCTTCAGAAAAATACAAAAAAAAAAAAAAAAAAAAAAAAAAAAGAATATTTGTGCAGGGTGAAGATGAGGCTGTGTATCTCTAAGAGGAGGCAAGACAGCTTTCTACTAAAATTCTTACAGTTCTCAGTGTTCTAGAGTTGATCAGACTGAGTGGGGCCAGTCACTCTGATCAATCTTCTAAGAATCTGATTTCTACTCTGGAATGCCATTGTTCTCCAGCTGAGGTCCTGCTTTTCCTTCCGTCTTTAAATTTCCTTAGAAAACATACAAAGCAGAGCCAAGAGAAATGAGCAATTTTAAGAGAAATTTGTTTTAGAGCTTAGTGCTTGGTGCATTATCCTGGTCAAAAACACTCATTTTTTTTTTTCTTTTCCTCCCTCCCTCCCTCCCTTCCTTCTTCCCTTCTCCTTCCTTCCTTCCTTCCTTCCTTCCTTCCTTCCTTCCTTCCTTCCTTCCTTCCTTCCTTCCTTCCTTCCTCCCTCTCTCCCTCCCTCCCTCCCTTCCTTCCTTCCTTCCTTCCTTCCCTCCCTCCCTTCTTTCCTTCTTTTTTTCCTTCTCTCCCTCCTCTCCTCTCTCTTTCTTTTTTCTCTTTCTCTCTCTCTCTCTCTCTCTCTCTCTCTTTCTTTCTTTCTTTCTTTCTTTCTTTCTTTCTTTCTTCTTTCTTCTCCATCCATCTACCTTTAATTTACCTTCACCTTTTTCATTTACTCCCCTCACCCCTCACATCCTTCTGGCAACCATCAGTTTGTTCTTGTTTCTATGAGGCTATTTTTGTATTGTTTTGTTTGTTCATTTGTTTTGTTCCTTTGAATTCTGTGTTTTAGTGAAATCATATGGTATCTGTCATTGTCTGACATTTTATTTAGCATAATACCCTTTAGGTCCATCAATGTCACAAATGACAATATTTTATTCTTTTATAGCTGAGTAGCATTTATGTGTGTGTGTGTGTGTGTGTGTGTGTATCTATCTATATGTCTGTATCTATATAGTATGTATCTTTTTATCATCTATCTTTCAGTGGACACCAAGGTTGCTTTCATATTCTGGCTATTGTAAATAATGCTACATTGAACATATGGACACATATCTTTTTTTTTCTTCTTTACCAAGTGAGAGGAGGGGAGATAGACAGACTTCCACATGCGCCCTGACCGTGATCCACCTGACAATCCCAATCTGGGGCCGATGCTCTGCCCATCAGGGCCATGCTCACAAAGGAGCTATTTTTAGTGCCTGAGGTGGAGGCTCCACAGAGCCATCCTAGTGCCTGAGGCCACCCTTGAACTAATTGAGCCATGGCTGTGGTAAGGGAATATAGAGAGAGAGACGAGAGAGAGAGAAGAGAGAAGAGGAGAAGTGGAGAAGCAGATGGTCACTTCTCCTGTGTGATCTGACTGAGAATTAAACTTGGAACATCTATATACTGGGCCAATGCTTTACCAATAAGTCAACCAACCAGGGCCAGATACATGTATATTTTCAATTTTTTTTTCCTTCAGCTAAAACCTAGAAGTGGAATTGCTGAGTCATATGGTAGTTCTAGCTTTAATTTCTTGAGGAAGTTTTATAGTATTTACCATCATAGATGCACTGATTTAAAATGCTACCAACAGTGCACAAGGGTTCCCTTTTCTTCATATCCTTACCAGCACTTGTTATTTGTTGAGTTTTTGGTAATAGCTACTCTGAGAAGTGTGAGATGATATCTCATTGTGGTTTGATTGCATTTCCCTGATGATTAGTGAAGTGGAGACTCTTTCTATATGTCTGCTGGCCATCTGTATGTCTTCTTTGCAGAAATGTCTATTTATGTCCTCTACCAACTTTTTAATTGGATTGTTTAGGTGTTTGATATTGAGTTAAGTTCCTTATGCATTTTATATATTAACCCCTTATTAGATATATCACTTGCTATGAATATCTTCCCATTTTGTATGTGGTCTTTTTGATTTGTTGATAGTTAACACTTACTACTTTTTAATTCAAGGCCAATTTTATTTTTCTCTCTCTCCAGATGGTGCTAAAAAAACTAGATTGCTTGGGATATATTCCTAAAAGTGGAATGGCTGAGTCAAAAGGCAGATCCATTTTTAATTTTTTGAGGAATCTCCATATTGGTTTTCACAGTGCCTGCACAAGTCTGCATTCCCACCAGTAGTGCAGGAGGGTTCCCTTTTCTCCACATCCTCGCCAGCACCTATCATGTGTTGTTTTGTTTAATGAGTGCCATTCTGACTGGTGTGAGGTGGTATCTCATTGTGGTTTTAATTTGCATTTCTCTAGTGATTAGTGATGTTGAACAATTTTTCATCTGTCTATTGGCCATCTGTATGTCCTCTTTGGAGAAGTGTCTATTCATTTCTTTTGCCCATTTTTTGATTGAATTGTTTGTCTTCCTGATGTTGAGTTTTACAAGTTCTTTATAAATTTTGGTTATTAACCCCTTATCAGACGTATTGTCGAATATGTTCTCCCATTGTGTGGTTTGTCTTTTTATTCTTTTCATATTGTCTTTAGCTGTGCAAAATCTTTTCAGTTTACTGTAGTCCCATTTATTCATCCTGTCTTTTATTTCACTTGCTCGTGGAGATAAATCAGTAAATATATTGCTGTGAGAGATGTCGGTGAGCTTACTGCCTATGTTTTCTTCTAAGATGTTATGGTTTCACGACTTACATTTAAGTCTTTTATCCATTTTGAGTTTATTTTTGTGAATGGTGTAAGTTGGTGGTCTAGCTTCATTTTTTTGCATGAACATCATATCACCGACTGAAAAAAAGAAATGCACCCCCATGTTTATGGCAGCATTGTTCACAATAATGAAGATCTGTAAACAACCCAAGTGTCTGTTAGTAGATGAGTGGATTAAAAAGCAGTGGTACATATATACAATGGAATACTATGGGGCCATAAAAAAGAAGGAAATATTACCTTTTTCAACAACATGGATGGACCTGGAAACTATAATGTTAAGTGAAATAAGCCAGGCAAAGAAAGAAAAATATCATATGACCTCACTCATTTGAAGAATCCAAGAAACAATGAAAACTGAGGAACGGAATGGAGACAAAGGAGGGATCAAAGGGACCTGAGGAAAAGAGGACAGAGAGAAAGGGGATGATAGGATGGGAATAAACCTGAAGGAAGGTGGGAAGGTGCTGTAGGGAGAGGGGCAAGGGAGATGTTGAGGGGAATATGGGGGATAAGGGGATGCATTCAGAGTGACCCTAGAATCTATGTAAACACAATTCATTAAATAAATAAAATTAAAAAAAATTAGATTCCTCTTAACTTGAAGTGAGAGGAACATCTTCTATCTAGTCATTTGTTCTCCAGGATGAATATAATATAATTTTTTAGAATTCCTCTTAATATACCACATAACATCATATATTTGCTTTATTATATTAACCCTTTGAGTAGTATAAACTTTCATGTATGTCTTCGTGCCTCCTGACCATTCAGAGTATGATCGATTTATTTTTAAAATGTATAAGGCAACATTTATAAAAGGCAAATGTATGTTCTTCTTGTTTTCATAAATTAGTTATCAAATAAACATGATTTTAAGTTAATAAAATTGTAACTGAAAGTAATTTCATTTTTTGAAAAAACACTCCCAAGGGTCAGCGAGCATGAAAAAAACTCACTACTCAAAGGGTTAAATTTCAGTTTGCCTTAGTTGGAGTTTTGGATATTCCAAAGTTTTGTGTGTGTGTGTGTATGTACATATTTATATACATATGTATGTATGTATAAATAAACCCATATACACACACGTGCACTTTACACGTATATGTAAATATACATACAATATACATACTTATATACTTATTGTACTATATATAAATATATAGTAATACTATATTTCTTACAGCTGACAGATCACATTCATTGTTATGGATTTTACTAACTTAACACTCAGAGGTCAAATTACTTTCAAATTCGAGCATTAGGAAGTACACATCAATATTTTCTTCATTACTACCAAAAAAGATTAAGTAACTCACTTCATCCCTTGTTGCTTATACTGACAGGAAAAAACAAAACAAAAACCTACAAAGAATTTAAGGTAGACCATGGAGCTATATAGGCCTATAGAGCATCCACATTTGTGATATTTGTCCCAATTTAACCTTAAATATCTATTCTTATTTATATTTCTAGAACTACGGTCTCATTTGATCTTTTTTACTGTTTTTATTTTTGTAAGTCCTTTCAAATGCTCTGTGAGCACAGGTAAGGCAAAGAACCTAATAGGCAAACAAGCACACAAATCAGCTGTTTTCCTGGCCCTTCTCTTTATCATGTGGGAGCTAGTTCTATGTTTTGTTGAGTAAAACCAGGAATCCCCACTAACACAAATTTTCCATTGGTGAAATGATAGATATAACCATTTTTGGAGTTTACATTTGAAGAAAATTATTAGATGTTAAATTTTGCTCTTTAGATTGGTCAGTAATTGGATTAGTCTGATAACTCAATATTTTGTTTAGCTGAGAGTCATCTTTAATTTTAGGCATAAATTATAAACATGTACATGTACACATATAGAGGATATATATATATATATAATCTATATATGTATGTGTATGTACGTAATAGAAATAGATTTGATACTAAGATCTGTATAGGTTTTTGCAGTTACTCCAGGTAATCAAGTGTCATTGATGAGCAGTGGGGGGGAAATAATCTTCTGAAAACTTACATTCTGGTTTTAATTCTAGATAATTAGACATTTAAAATATTAAGCACAGATACACAGGATATGCTATGTTCTGTACAAAGTAAGTAAATAAAACAGTTACGGTGTGTCTACATATATATAAAACCTTACATTTCCTGTTTTGTTGCCAATTAGACATGTAAGAGGTTGGTTTTCTTATGACCCATGCATATGAATGTCAAGCGTTCTTGCTGCTTCTATTTCCCTTAGTCTCAAGTTTATAGAGCTTCTTGCATAAAGCATCAGGAATAGATAATTTATCACATCACTTCTCAAGTATGAATCTGGAAAACATGGAAAAGGTTCATGACCTAATATTGTTTACAAAAACACCAGCACACATTTTGCACTCCTTTTCCTCTCCTATTACAGAAAACTGAGTAGGAAATTTTGCTCTAACAGTAAAAAACAAAGGCTGTTTTGAGGGGCACTTATATATATTACTTCCCCAGAAGTCCCCCACCCTGACTGTAATCAAGACACAAAAATGCATAATGAGAATAATGGCTAAGTTTGTGTAATTAATTATGTATTTCCATACAGTTTAATTTTGGAAGAAGTTTTATCAATGCTATAAATGAATTACACTGAATTAAATTACACTGAGGTTGCAAAGAACTTTGAGAATATTGTTGTGATGAGCTATAGAAAAAAAGAATGAATCCAATTAAAACATGATGGCAGAAAGTATCATCTTGATCCTCTATTCTAAAGCCATTTAGACCACTGAGGACCAATGAACACTGACCCAGTGTTCAGGAATGATATGTGACCTGCTTTTCTGAAAATTTTATTTCTTAATTTGACAACTTGGGTTAATGGAACAATAGTATCAGTGAAGAATATTACTTTTGTTTCCTTTCTCAAAGCTAGCACTAGTGATTATTGCCAATATAGAGGATTTTTAAGGTTGATGACTGTCCTTACAAGTTTGGGCTCATTCATATCTTTTATATTTTTCCCCACAGGAAAAGTACATACTTTTCCACTTGACAAACAAGGGAAGACTTTTGGAGGTAAGAATGGTGTCAAAATAGTGAGGGTATTGGTAGGAGAAGATAGACAGCATGGCCAAAGTTGTTCATCTCTAAAATCAAATAGAAAAAATTCATATCCAGCTCTGCCACTTAAAATCTATGTGATTTTGACAAGACACATTTTAATGACATTTTCTCTTTAAGCTTTAGACCATTTAAACAATAGAAGGCACTATGTCTTTCTCGCATGTTATTGACCCACTACCCCAGACTGATTCAGAATGCAGGATATGCTCGATGTTTACTTTCAATTGATCTACTGTAGAAAAGCTTCCTTGATATGTTGTCCTTTTACTGAAATTGTTCAGAAAAATATCGATAATCAAAGCTACTCAAGAAATCTTCACCATGCTGGCATCATCTATGTGTTAAGGGCCCTATTATCATTTGCCAAGGATCTGGCTTTCCAGATTTAACACAGGCCACTCTGGCACTGAGAAAAAAATAGAAAACAAGTAGACAATTGAGAGTGTGGACAAGTGCAATTATGCACAATCCTTAAGTCCTTTCTAACTTCCTGAGACAGAGCCACTTGTATATTACTTTCCATACCCATAATGACATACCTAATAGTTATTATTAATTTAAAAATTAAGAGAAACTTTTCTGAGCAAAGGCCTGAGAGATACATTGTTTCCCGAAACTAATAGTTTGTAGTCATCATCACTTATGAAAATCAAGAATTCACTGAGAACTCAAACTAAACCTCACTACAATTGACCCAGGGATTGAGCTGTGACAAAGAATACAATATTTTCTTTTAAAGGATTTAAATGTTAATATTATTTTTCTTTCAATTGATAAAACTGAGCATTTAATATATTCAAAATACTGTGTTAAATCATCTGGGTAGTATAGACTTGCATAACACTCAATCCCTTAATTAGCTCCAACTAACTTTAATTCTAGGTAAAATAGAGTCAGCATAAGTCATTGTTTAGAAGTTCAAAGGGCAGGATGAGCTCTTAGATTACTCTTAAAAGTGTGAGGAACCTTGAAGAAGTATGTAACATTTAAACCAAGCCTTGAAAGATGATAAAAATTGCAGAGACCAATTGGCTCAGCAGTAGAGCATTGGCCTGGCATGTAGTTATTATCACAGGTTCAATTCCCAGTCAGGGCACAAAGGAGAAGCAACTATTTGCTTCTCTACCCCTCTCCCCCCCTTCTCTCTCTCTATTTCTGTCTGCCCCCCCCACAGCCCCATGGCCTCGTCTCAGGTGTTAAAATAGCTCAGTTGCTGATGAACAGAGCAATGCCCCCAGATGGGCAGAGCATTGCCCTGTAGGGGGCTTGCCAGATGAATCCCAATTGGGGCACATGCAGGAGTCTGTCTCTCTGCTTCTCCACTTCTCACTTAAGAAAAAAAATTGGAGAAGTGAAAAAGTAAGCACAATCTTAGATAAAGGGAACAGTATAAACAAAGGTGTGGGGGCAAGGAAATTTGGGTAATGAGTAAGAAATGATGAGGTTAGTTTTCTTGAGAATGTTATAAGACTGAAAGAGAAAACTAGAAATGCAGATTGTTTCAAGAGCATAAGGGGAGTGACGTCACGGAAATGGCGCCGTGAGAAGCGCGTCCGACAGCTCTCCCCTAAATCACAACAAATTTATCAACTAGAAACAGAAAAATTTATCCTCGGAGCATTCCGGAGTTCCACACAAACTGATAGCGAAAGGACTGTTATCACTTGAATCTGAGAGACGAGGGTGTGGAGGAAGCTACCGCAGCAGCGACGCTCATTCAAGCCGCGAGGGAGTGCGCCTGCGGTGAGTCAGCCCATATACTTGGGAACTGTGAGCCCCCGCGAGCAGCCGCGCGCCCGGTCCAGTTGAGCACCGCTGACGTTCCCAGCGGCCCGCACACTGCGAGTGGGGGTCGCCGGCCACCGGTGCCCGGAGCGCCCCATTCGCGCGTGTGCCTTGGGCATTCCACCGCCCAGGGCGCCCTGCTGGCCCGCACACCCAGGGGGCTCCATTATTCTGCGCCTGGTGCGGTCCAGCCGGCAGGGGCGGGGCTCGGGAGAGGCTTGGGAGATTCTCTCCGTGGGCGGGGCACCTCACCCAGCCATTCAAGCTAACAATCAAGCGTTGGGGGAGGGGCGTGCGCAGGCAGCCTAAAATACCTTCAGAAGCACAGCTGTGACCCAATCACTGAAATTAGCTTAACCCATAAAATCTGCGCACCCTCGGTTCTAATTGATAAGATCTCTCTCAGTTCAGCGATCTAAGACAAGAGGCGTGATATTTTTTAGTGCCTCTCGCTAAAGGGGCGGGGGCAACTTCTGATTGATAGAGCCTCCATATTCAGGGATAAACGCTAACAAGAAGGACTTGGCAGATAATAAGGTCTATACTACACTAGTCGTAAGCAGAGACTAGTGCCTCTTCTTCCCTGCAAAAACAGGCTACAAAGTATGGAAAGCCTGGGTTGAGAGGTCCAACTAAATGATAGGCGCTGAACAGTCACCTTGACAACAATTGACTCCCACCCCCGCCTGATTACACTGGAGGCCCTGACTCTCAGAGCCTTTCCCAAAGCCTTGCACTGAGTGGGGATAGAGTGGGGATTTCCCAGCTCTTTGAGCCTCTTACTCCCCAGGCAGAAGCAGTTGCAGCCTTATAGCTGGATCACCAGGCTGCTAATTCAGAAAGGGGGGACTAGGAGAGAGAATCCAGGAAAGCAAACTCTCTCATCGTTGGACCCTGCAAACGCCAACAAGCCTTTACTTCCAGCAAGACTAAAGCCAATTATATGACATTGCCATAGAATCCCATCAACTGCAAATCCCTACCTAAGAGTGACACAGGGGCAGAGCCTGGGGTACAGAGTCACCGACCAGGAAGAGGGAGAGAAAAGAAAAAGGAAGAAGTTAACCTCTCAAAATCAAGAAAAACCCACAGACTTTACAACTTGATCCACTAATTTTTTGTTGTTGTTGTTGTTGTTTGTTTCTTCTATCTTTTTGCCTTTATTTCCTCCACCTCGGTGCTTCTATTCTCTCCCCATCTTATGCTTCCCCTTTCTTGAACTACACTACCCATGAGTGTTGCATTTTATTTTTCTTCTTCATCCTCACCCTCCTTTAAGGTTATACTCCAAAACACTTAACTCTCACTCTCTCCTCTTTTGTTTGTTTTTTTTTTGTCTTGCTTTATTTTGTTTTTTTCTCTTCCTATTTTATTTCTTCCTTTGTTTTTCTCTTTTTCTTATTTTTTCCTTTCTATTCGTTTTTTCTTTTCTCATTTTACTTTCCTCCTATATAATCCTCAATCACAAACAAATTAGTTAATTTGGGACTCAAGGCATTTTTTTGGCTTTATTTCTCTTTTTTGCTTTTGTTTTTATTTATTTTTTCTTGTTTGTTTATTTTTGTGGCATTTTGGGTCCTCCCAACCCAAGGTCTCCATTGTATTTAGTCTTCGCTCCACTTAATACAACAGATTTTTACTTATTATTTTTATTTTTTCTTCTTTATTATTCTTTTTTGGTCCTTTTTTCTGGTTCCCTCTTATCCCTCTCATTATATCTCTTAGTTGACCATCACTTACAAGCAAATCATCTTATGCTTGTCTAAGATTTTCTTCCTTTTTTTTTTTTTTTTTTTTTTTTGCATTTAGTAGGTCCCTACTCCCTTTTTTTGCCCCTTGAACTCTTCACCCCAAATCAGGCCCTCCATTATAGGCACGATATTTCCCTGAGGAGGGGAGAGGAGGGAAAGAGAAGAGAGAAAAAAAGGGGGAAATAATAAATTATTACTGTTTTTTTTTTTGTGGGGTGTTTTACTTTTTTTTTTTTTTACTTTTTACTCTTTATTAATTCTAATTAGTGCTATCAATAAGACCACCCTCAGATGCCGATAAGAAAGAGGAAATCGAATATTATGGATACAAAAGAAAGAGAGGTAACACAAATAGATGTGGAAAAATCTATGGAGAAAAGACTTAACATATTGGAAGCCTTGGAGCTAAATGACAGAGAATTTAAAATAGAAATCTTAAAAATACTCAGAGATATACAAGAAAACACAGAAAGGCAATATAGGGAGATCAGAAAACAACTCAATGAACACAAAGAATATATTACCAAGGAAATTGAAACTATAAAAACAAATCAAACAGAAATGAAAAACTCAATTCACGAGCTGAAAAACGAGGTAACAAGCTTAGCTAACAGAACAGCCCAGATTGAAGATAGGATTAGTGAAATAGAAGACAAACAACTTGAGGCACAACAGAGAGAAGAAAGAGACTCAAAAATAATAAAAAACGAGAAAGCCCTACAGGAATTGTCTGACTCCATCAGAAAGAATAACATAAGAATAATAGGTATATCAGAGGGAGAAGAGAAAGAAAATGGAATGGAGAATATACTCAAACAAATAATAGACGAGAACTTCCCAAGCCTGTGGAAGGAACTAAAGCCTCAAATTCAAGAAGCAAACAGAACACCAAGTTTTCTTAACCCCAATAAACCCACTCCAAGGCACATCATAATAAAGATGACACAAACCAATGACAAAGAAAAAATTCTCAAGGCAGCCAGGGAAAAGAAGAGTACAACATATAAAGGAAGGCCTATTAGATTATCATCAGATTTCTCAGCAGAAACTCTACAAGCTAGAAGAGAGTGGACCCCAATATTTAAAGCCCTGAAAGAGAGGAACTTTCAGCCAAGAATACTATACCCATCAAAGCTATCCTTCAAGTATGAAGGAGATATAAAAACATTCACAAATACAGAAAAGATGAGAGAATTTATCAACAGAAAGCCCCCACTCCAGGAAATACTAAAGGGGGTTTTCCAACCAGATTCAAAGAACAAAAGAAAACAACACCACAAGTAACAGCTCCACCAAGAACACAATAAAACCAAACTTAAACTGTGACAACAAAGGAAAAAAAGGGGGGAGAGGATGGAGATTAACAGTAGCAAAGGATGATGAAGTGCAGAAATACTTATAAGTTAGGGTACTACAATGAATATGGTAGGTACCCTTTTCATTACTTAATGGTAACCACCCTTAAAAAAACCACCACAAAAACACTTGACTTAAAAAAGGTAGCAACAGAGGAAAGAAGTATGGAACACAAACAAACAAAAACAAATGATAGAAAAACAAAAGAGAAGAATCAAACTAGATACAAAACTAACAGAAAGCAATTTATAAAATGGCAGTAGGGAACCCACAAGTGTCAATAATTACACTAAATGTAAATGGATTAAACTTACCAATAAAAAGACACAGAGTAGCAGAATGGATTAAAAGAGAAAATCCAACTATATGCTGCCTACAAGAAACACATCTAAGCAACAAGGATAAAAACAAATTCAAAGTGAAAGGTTGGAAAACAATACTCCAAGCAAACAACACCCAAAAAAAAGCAGGCGTAGCAATACTCATATCTAATAATGCTGACTACAAGACAGAAAAAGTACTCAGAGACAAAAATGGTCATTTCATAATGATTAAGGGGAAGTTGAATCAAGAAGACATAACAATCCTTAATATATATGCACCAAACCAAGGAGCACCAAAATATATAAGACAGCTACTTATTGACCTTAAAACAAAAACTAACAAAAATACAATCATACTTGGAGACCTCAATACACCGCTGACGGCTCTAGATCGGTCATCCAAACAGAGAATCAATAAAGATATAGTGGCCTTAAACGAAATACTAGAACACCTGGATATGATAGACATCTACAGGACACTTCATCCCAAAGCGACAGAGTATACATTTTTCTCTAGTGTACATGGAACATTCTCAAGAATTGACCATATGTTGGGCCACAAAGACAATATCAGCAAATTTAGAAAAATTGAAATTGTACCAAGCATATTTTCTGATCATAAAGCCTTGAAACTAGAATTCAACTGCAAAAAAGAGGGGGAAAAACCCACAAAAATGTGGAAACTAAACAACATACTTCTAAAAAATGAATGGGTCAAAGAAGAAATAAGCGCAGAAATCAAAAGATATATACAGACAAATGAAAATGAAAATACGACATATCAGAATCTCTGGGATGCAGCAAAAGCAGTAATAAGAGGAAAGTTCATATCACTTCAGGCCTATATGAACAAACAAGAGAGAGCCGAAGTAAACCACTTAACTTCACACCTTAAGGAACTAGAAAAAGAAGAACAAAGACAACCCAAAACCAGCCGAAGAAAGGAGATAATAAAAATCAGAGCAGAAATAAATGAAATAGAGAACAGAAAAACTATAGAAAAAATCAATAAAACAAGGAGCTGGTTCTTTGAAAAGATCAACAAAATTGACAAACCCTTGGCAAGACTCACCAAGGAAAAAAGACACAGGACTCAAATAAATAAAATCCAAAATGAAAGAGGAGAGATCACCACAGACATCATAGATATACAAAGAATTATTGTAGAATACTATGAAAAATTATATGCCACCAAATACAGCAATCTAGAAGAAATGGATAAATTCCTAGAACAATACAACCTTCCTAGACTGAGTCAAGAAGAAGCAGAAAGCCTAAACAGACCAATCAGCAGGGAGGAAATAGAAAAAACTATTAAAAATCTCCCCAAAAATAAAAGTCCAGGCCCAGACGGTTATACTAGTGAATTCTATCAAACATTCAAAGAAGACTTGGTTCCTATTCTACTCAAAGTCTTCCAAAAAATTGAAGAAGAAGCAATACTTCCAAACACATTTTATGAGGCCAACATAATCCTCATACCAAAACCTGGCAAGGATGGCACAAAGAAAGAAAACTACAGACCAATATCTCTAATGAATACAGATGCTAAAATACTAAACAAAATACTGGCAAACCGAATACAACAACATATTAAAAAAATAATACATCATGATCAACTGGGATTCATCCCAGAATCTCAAGGATGGTTCAACATACGCAAAACGGTTAATGTAATACACCATATCAACAAAACAAAGAACAAAAACCACATGATCTTATCAATAGATGCAGAAAAGGCTTTTGATAAAATACAACACAATTTTATGTTTAAGACTCTCAACAAAATGGGTATAGAAGGAAAATATCTCAACATGATAAAGGCCATATATGATAAACCATCAGCCAACATCCTATTAAACGGCATAAAACTGAGGACTTTCTACCTTAAATCAGGAACAAGACAGGGTTGTCCACTCTCTCCACTCTTATTTAATGTGGTTCTAGAGGTTCTCGCCACAGCAATCAGACAAGACAAAGAAATAAAAGGCATCCATATAGGAAAAGAAGAAGTAAAGCTATCATTTTTTGCTGATGATATGATCCTATACATCGAAAATCCGAAGGACTCCACAAAAAGATTATTAGAAACAATAAACCAATACAGTAAGGTCGCAGGATACAAAATTAACATACAAAAGTCCATAGCCTTTCTATATGCCAACAATGAAATATTAGAAAACGAACTCAAAAAAATAATCCCCTTCACGATTGCAACAAAAAAAATAAAATACCTAGGAATAAACATAACAAAGAATGTAAAGGACCTATATAATGAAAATTACAAAGCATTGTTAAGGGAAATCGAAAAAGATACAATGAGATGGAAAAATATTCCTTGTTCTTGGATAGGAAGAATAAATATAATCAAAATGGCCATACTACCCAAAGCAATATACAAATTTAATGTAATTCCCATCAAAATCCCTATGAGATTTTTTAAAGAAATGGAACAAAAAATCATCAGATTTATGTGGAACTATAAAAAACCCCGAATAGCCAAAACAATCCTAAGGAAAAAGAATGAAGCTGGGGGCATTACAATACCTGACTTTAAACTATATTATAGGGCCACGATAATCAAAACAGCATGGTATTGGCAAAAAAATAGACACTCAGACCAATGGAACAGAATAGAAAGCCCAGAAATAAAATCACATATATATGGTCAAATAATCTTTGATAAAGGGGCCAACAACACACAATGGAGAAAAGAAAGCCTCTTCAACAAATGGTGTTGGGAAAACTGGAAGGCCACATGCAAAAGAATGAAACTCGACTACAGCCTGTCCCCGTGTACTAAAATTAATTCAAAATGGATCAAAGACCTAAATATAAGACCTGAAACAATAAAGTACATAGAAGAAGACATAGGTACTAAAATCATGGACCTGGGTTTTAAAGAACATTTTATGAACTTGACTCCAATGGCAAGAGAAGTGAAGGCAAAGATAAATGAATGGGACTACATCAGAATTAAAAGTTTTTGCTCAGCAAGAGAAACTGATATCAAAATAAACAGACAGCCAACTATATGGGAACTGATATTTTCAAACGACAGCTCAGATAAGGGCCTAATATCCAAAATTTACAAAGAACTCATAAAACTCAACAACAAACAAACAAACAATCCAATAAAAAAATGGGAAGAGGACATGAACAGACACTTCTCCCAGGAAGAGATACAAATGGCCAACAGATATATGAAAAGATGCTCAGCTTCATTAGTTATTAGAGAAATGCAAATCAAAACTACAATGAGATACCACCTCACTCCTGTTAGATTAGCTATTATCAACAAGACGGGTAATAGCAAATGTTGGAGAGGCTGTGGAGAAAAAGGAACCCTCATTCACTGTTGGTGGGACTGTAAAGTAGTACAACCATTATGGAGGAAAGTATGGTGGTTCCTCAAAAAACTACAAATAGAACTACCTTATGACCCAGCAATCCCTCTACTGGGTATATACCCCAAAACCTCAGAAACATTGATACGTGAAGACACATGTAGCCCCATGTTCATTGCAGCACTGTTCACAGTGGCCAAGACATGGAAACAACCAAAAAGCCCTTCAATAGAAGACTGGATAAAGAAGATGTGGCACATATACACTATGGAATACTACTCAGCCATAAGAAATGATGAGATCGGATCATTTACAGCAAAATGGTGGGATCTTGATAACATTATAAGGAGTGAAATAAGTAAATCAGAAAAAAACAAGAACTACATGATTCCATACATTGGTGGAACATAAAAATGAGACTAAGAGACATGGACAAGAGTGTGGTGGTTACCAAGGGTGGGGGGGGGGAGGGAGGACATGGGAGGGAGGGAGGGAGAGAGTTAGGGGGAGGGGGAGGGGCACAGAGAATTAGATAGAGGGTGACGGAGGACAATCTGACTTTGGGCGAGGGGTTTTCAAAATAATTTGATGACAAAATTAAAAAAAAAAAAAAGAGCATAAGGATCTTTGAATGTTAGACCAATGAGTCTGTTTTTAATTTAATAAGGAACCAACTTAATAATTATAATTCAGGGGAAGTATATGGCAATGTTCCTCAGCCTTTTCCTCACTATTGCCCCTCTACAGAGCTTTCTAAAGTGATCTGTGCCAGATTATTCCACAGGTTTCCTTTCTAACTATGTTCTTTGAGAAGTGATCTATTGCATCTTGTTCCCATCATTGGATAGGTTGATAGGTTGTTCTCTTCTCTTCCTTAATTTCCTTTTTTGTGTGTTTGAATCTTAAGTAGCTATTGAGATAAAGCAATCCAACACCATTAGGTACTTGAGAAATATTTTTCACAAGAATAAATTTGCAGAAAAAAAAGTGGCTTTCCTAGTTTTGAACTCAATGAAGAGCTGTATAATGTTTGAGTCAGACTATTTTTAAAGAAGTTACCATTATCACACACACACACACACACACACAATCATAACAAATAGCAGGCTGCAATGATATAAATCATTCTTACTGAGGAGAATAAACATTTATTGCCAACTGTGAAAGGGCAGATTTAATGACTGATGGAAAAATCACACTGCTTTGTCAGTTCACATAAATAATAATTCATCAAAGAAACATGTGTTGATGAGTGCAGTCTGGTTTGAATTTAAACCACAATGCATTCTTGGGAAACAGCTGAAGTACCTGAGCCTCATTAAAACATCTCCAGCACATTATCTAAGCCTATAAACAATCTTTCCTAAGTCATGTAATGAATTTTATCAAAAACAGCAAGAATATTCAGGCTCAGGGATGAATAGAGGTTGCCTATACTTACCTTGAGAAAAGCACATCTGGATACCCATGAAAGACTGATGAGTAGTTCAGAAATATGATCTGAGTTCCTTTTTGCAATAGATGCTCAACAGAGAGGCT
Source organism: Saccopteryx bilineata (assembly GCF_036850765.1). NCBI lineage: Eukaryota > Metazoa > Chordata > Mammalia > Chiroptera > Emballonuridae > Saccopteryx > Saccopteryx bilineata. Next base: position 10,099,563 of record NC_089501.1, on the reverse strand, counting down.
TGATATCAGATGAATATTTACCAGACACTAAGAAAAATAAAAAAGTTTGGCTGATCAACTTTCTCTGATAATCATTGTCCAGTGAGATAGCATAGAATGTGATATTTTCTCTGGTAAGCATTCCACCCTTGGGCCACCCCAATCCAAAAACCCCCTGTGCTATTGATGAGCTGATGGGATTTGACAAGCTGGTGTGTGAATCTGGTGTCCAGGTGTCTTGGTGTGGGTGAGACAGGAGCTAACAGAGTTGACATGTGAGAATATTACTCCCAGATGCTCCCTAAAGGGAAAAAACAACTTTCTTTCAGTGACCTGTCCTTTCAAGATGAGTCCTTTGGCATATGCACCGCAATTAGTTAGCTCTGTGAGGGAAGCAATGCATCATGGGTGCCTTTCTGCCAGAAAAAAATAAGCATTTCCAATGGGTTCTGCCCTATTTCTTAGTAAAAACCAGTGGTCTGTGTCTGGAGGTCATCCAAAGAATCTTCAGTGTGGAGGAGATAAGGAAGAAAGAGCATATTAAGATGTGTGGTGTTGATTTTAAACTGAAGAAACCTAACCAGGCTAAGCCACGTCACAGATAGTTATAGCTCTTGCTGCAAAAGTCTTTATGGAAAAATACAACCAAACGTTGATCTTCATTATGCCAATGCTCAAATGTTCATAGTCTCATAGCCTGTCAGGTCTCAAATACAATTACATCAGTTGGAAACAAATATCTGTCTGTCAGTATATTTATGTTTATATTTAAGAAACTTTGATACTCAATATGAGTTTCATAAAGAACAATGTGTCAGTTCAATAGATTTCTTAGCATTCTTCATATCTTCCAAATTTCTAGAATGCAATGTTCGTCTTCCTAATTGACTTCCTGTTTCTATATTACATGTCCCAAAAATGAAACATACAATATACAGAACACTAATCACAATATCTGAATCCATGTTGGTAATGGAACAATTTAGAAAAGCACAGATATTAGACAGACAGAGTTTATACGACCCAGGTTTTAGAGCAGGGATCCCCAAACTTTTTACACAGGGGGCTAGTTCATTGTCCCTCAAACCGATGGAAGGCCGGACTATAAAAAAAACTATGAACAAATCCCTATGCATACTGCACATATCTTATTTTAAAGTAAAAAACCAAAACGGGAACAAATACAATATTTAAAATAAAAAACAAGTAAATTTTAATCAACAAACTGACCAGTATTTCAATGGGAACTATGTTCCTCTCACTGACCACCAATGAAAGAGGTGCTCCTTCTGCAAGTGCGATGGGGGTGGATAAATGGCCTCAGGGGGCCGCATGCGGCCTGCGGGTCGTAGTTTGGGGACCTTTGTTTTTTTTATTATTTTTTTTAATTTTTGCATTTTTCTGAAGTTGGAAATGGGGAGGCAGTCAGACAGACTCCCGCATGCGCCCGACCGGGATCCACCTGGCATGCCCACCAGGGGGCGATGCTCTGCCCATCCAGGGCGTCGCTCTGCTGCAATCAGAGCCATTCTAGTGCCTGAGGCAGAGGCCACAGAGCCATCCTCAGCGCCCGGGCAAACTTTTGCTCCAATGGAGCCTTGGCTGCAGGAGGGGAAGAGAGAGACAAAGAGGAAGGATAGGCGGAGGGATGGAGAAGCAGATGGGCACTTCTCCTGTGTGCCCTGGCCGGGAATCAAATCCAGGACTCCCGCACGCCGACGCTCTGCCACTGAGCTAACCAGCCAGGGCCGGGGAACCTCTGTTTTAGAGAAATGAGCCCAAGTGGTAATTCTGTGTCCTAATATTCTCTGTCCTGTACCCATTGTCTAATATGTAAGTTGGGTTTGTCTCTTTTCATATATAAGTGTATTTTATTTCTTCATTTTAATAAATAAAATTATCATTAGTTAGGTGTTTAATATTAAATAGGTTATGTATTTCTATCTTGTATTGTTTTTTGTTTTTTTTTTTTCTCCAGCATTCATTCTATCATTTTTAACTACTCTGAAGCAGAAAAAGAAAAAGTAAAAAATATTTCCTATTGCAGGTTCTGGTTAAGATAGTCTGGGAAAATGCTGACAATATTTCAACTGCTTCTATCTCATAATTTTAGGTTACATAAACCTGCCTTTTTATTAGAACTTAAAAAAAAGAAATGTGTCTAACTCCTGGGATTTAAAAACTTGTAATCAATTGAACACAGTAATATTCTTCTGCAAAGTTTTTCATATTTAAATTTTTGTCGGTTTTAAAAAACTAAAAAGGCATTTACAGTTTTCTTTTAGGAATAAAATATGAAGGATTAACTGTTCATAGGCCTTCTGTATTATATTAATTTTATATTATAGTATATATTAATTTCCCTTGTTTAATTTTGTTTTAAAGCTCATGTCAGTTATCAATTTATTGTCTTTCCTCTCCAAATCCACCCTTCCCTGTCCTCCTTTGTAAAAATGGAACCAGACCCTGTAAACATTTTTCCTTTGCCAGCTGGCATGATGCTGGGCTTTGCCAATAGAGGGCACTGGAGGGACACAGCAAGGTGACAGAGGCAGGTGGATACCTTCCTCCTGCTCTTCCGTTTATTAATCCAGCCTAAAAGTCCAACTTCTCCAGCCACATTTTCAGGCCACACATTCCTAAACCGGGGGCTGCTTCTGAGCGCCTCTCCTGAGCTACATCTATGGTTGCCTGGTTGAATGCTCAGACCACACCCTCTTTGCAGGGATCTGAATGCTGTCATGGGGAGGCCCTCTCCTAAGTCTTCAGTCCTTTTCTTAGCCTCTTCCCTTCCGCTGAGAGGTAGTAACTGGTTTTATGCACCTGTAGATTATGGATTGTTTAGAGTTTGCTTTTAGACCTTGCACTACCTAATCTCCTTTAATAAATTATTTTTAAATTTTTAATTTATACAAACAAGTATTTTTATTATTATAATGTGATAGATACAGTTATAGAATATGCAAAATACAGTGGTGGCACCCCAGGTTGGGTGGGAGGCTGAGGGTGGGGATCAAATAGATTTATTTCTCAGAGAAGTTGTCACTAAGCTTAGTTTTCAAGGATAAAAAGAGGAATGGTCCCCATCAATTAGGGAGGAAAAGGCAATGCTAATAAGGAAAGATTTGAAATGTGAAGAAATATATGAAACAGAGCAAGGCAAACTTGAGGAATGTCAAGGAGTTCAGTACTGTTCTAATCTGAAGGTGTGCACATGTGTGTGTGTGCATGTGTGTGTGTGTGTGTGCACGTGTGTGTGTGTGAAGGTGATGTGAGTGGCGGGGGAGGCAGCGTGGAGAACAGAGCAAAGTGAGGCTGGAGAAATAGGTAGCTCCAAACCAGAAAGGACTTTGTATGTCATGCTAAAAATTTAAGATTTTACTTCAAGGGCAGCTACAAACTCAAAGAACTCAAAGGATATGAAGATTGTAAAGAAGAAAGCTAATGAATCATTAGTTTAATGCACCAAATTATTTAATATGATACTTCACTATGTACAAGTGCATTATTGAAGGATTCAAATAAACTCAAACCCTTCACCTCACCATGGAATTGAAAGAGGGGAGATTGTCATATGTGATATACTTAACCATTAAGAATAACAAAAAGCACTAACTTGATGGCAAAGACCAAAGTGTGCATTGGAGTTTGAAGGCAGGAGAGACCGGAGTAGTTAAGAAGACAGTCGAATTCAGGTAGGGACCTGGAACACTGAAGGGATTGTATTTTAGGAAAAGAACAGAATGAATAACATTTTAGGAAAGAGAAACCTGACTACAGGATGCTTTTGATAGTAGGAGAGAGCTTAAGCTGAGGGGAGTGATGAGAGAGAATGTGTACAACATAGGACAGAGCTTCTGGAATGGTGCGCCTGTGACATCATGCCTCCACTTACCCCTCCCATGACCAAGCCACCTGGCTTGGTCCCGCTGAGCTCGGTGGCAGCTCCAGATTCTTTCTCCACCCAGTGCTCAGTGAGGCATTTCCAAATGAGAGTGTATGTTTTAGAATACCATTGAAGCTTTTTGCCTGGAGGATTGTTGATTATAAAGACTCTTCTGATTATGCTATTATTGATAATGAGTGGAAAGGAGGATCCCAAAGATGGAAACCAGAGGCTGTTGACATTTTCTTTTATATATAAATGAAATTTCAGGTGTTAAGAGGCTGTGTGTTTCAGCTGTTATTTGAATGATATAAGGAGTGGTTGTATTAAATTTACATGGATGCTATCCCCAAAAGAAACAAAGCCAGAACTCAACCAAGTGTCATAAATCAGAATGGCATGCTGGAAAAGCGTTGTTTCACATTTCCATTTCTCTCTTAGGATATGGTTGACCTCAGACTGGAATTCAGAACTTTCCCTGCCGGCTTTTTTGCCACTGAGAAAACAGACACTGGTTCCCCAGGCCCCTGATTAAGAAAGAAGCTGGAAGAACATGCAGGCTAGTGAACCTTTGCCAAAAACCCAGTGGAAGAATCTTTAGAGGAACAGAGGTCACAGAAGTATAAAAGTTATATTATTTTTAAAAGATTTTATACCTTCCCAGTAAATATTGCCTTAATGCTTCATTCTTACTAGCAAACTGTCATTTATCACCCAATAATTCTCTTATTTTCAGGGATGGGTGGATTTAATTGCCTTGCTCTCCTTCTCAACTCTGCAAAGTATTTCAGGGGATAAAGTTCTTCTCCTATTTTCTCCTGAATACATTCCCCTTTTACTGTGAAACAACAACCTTGGCTACTGAAAAGCAGATGTATGAGAGGAGAAAGATGCCTCACCGCAAAGTGGTCGCTCATTAAGTCAGCCTTACACTCAGTCCCAGGCTGGGCTCTGTGAGGGACTCACCAAGTCTCCAACCCTCAGAAAGTTAGTTAACCTCTTTGCCTTGTCTTTTTAAATTTTATTTAATTTATTGTGTTTACAAAGATTCTAGTGTCGCCCCAACTGCACCCCTCCCTCCCCGTATTCCCCTCAACATCTCCTTTGCCCCCCTCCCAACAGCTCCCTCCCCCCTTCCCTTCAGGTTTAATTTTGTTCCTCAGTTCACATTGTTCATTGGATTCCTCAAGTGAGTGAGGTCATATGATATTTTTCTTTCTCTGCCTGGCTTATTGCACTTAACATAATAGTTTCCAGGTCCATCCATGTTGTTGCAAAAGGTAATATTTCCTTCTTTTTCATGGCCCCATAGTATTCCATTGTATATATGTACCAATGCTTTTTAATTCACTCGTCCACTGATGGACACTTGAGCTGTTTCCAGATCTTTGCTATTGTGAACAATGCTGCCATAAACATGGGGATGCATTTTTTTTTTCAGTCAGTGCTATGGTGTTCTTAGGATATATTTCTAAAAGTGGGATGGCTGGGTCAAAAGGCAGTTTGATTTTTAATTTTTTGAGGAATCTCCATACTGTTTTCCACAGTGGCTACCCCAGATCAATGGAACAGAACAGAGAACCCAGAAATAAACCCACACCTTTATGGACAATTGATATTTGACAAAAGAGGTAAGAACATACAATAAAGTAAAGACAGTCTCTTTAACAAATGGTGTTGGGAAAATTGGACAGATACCTGCAAAAAAAATGAAACTAAACCACCAACTTACACCAGTCAGAAAATAAACTCAAAATGGATAAAAGACTTGTGAAACCATAAGCATCTTAGAAGAAAACACAGGCAGGAAGCTCTCCAGCATCTCTCGCAGCAAGCAATATATTTACTGATTTATCTCCATGGGCAAGTGAAATAAAAGACAGGATAAATGGCACTATATCAAACTAAAAAGCTTTTGTACAGCTAAAGACAATATGAACAGAATAAAAAGACAAACCACACAATGGGAGAACATATTCAACAATATGTCTGATAAGGGGTTAATGCCTTGTCTCTTTAATTGATGATAAAGTAAAGATAGTAAATGTGGATAATAAAGCTTTTCTCTGACCTTTATAGGACTGTTGTCAAGAAATAAAATAAAATAATAAATGTTGAAAGTAGTTTTAAAAAAGATGGTGTTATAGAAATGTAAGAAATTCTTTATCCTAATTATAGTTACCCTCATGATCAGGAATATTATATGATGGTGCTGGGAAATATTTGCTCAGTGTAATGAGGGTGGCCATTACATTATGTGCAGAGGGCTGTATCTTCTCTTTGTGCAGGTACGGTGACATATCAGCCAGCAGACCAATGATCTCCTGCAGGGCTATATTTTCTTATTCACTCAATTTATTCACTTAATAAATACTGTTTTGAATGCCTACTGTATACCACAGATGGTTTTAGTACTGAAGATAGTGTATAAAGAAAAGAGACAATGTGTGCCCGCATGTGGCTTATATTCTAATTAGAAGAGACACAAAATAAAGAAGTAAATAAATCATATGTCAGATAGTGTTAAGAGCTATGGAGAAAAAGAAAGGGGAAAGAGAAATATTAGACAGGGTTGGCAAACCACAGCCAACTAGCCAAATCTTGCCCACTGCCTAGTTTTATAAATCAACTTTTTAATGGAACACAGCCACAACCATTCATTTATACTTTGCCTACTGCTACTTTGAGTTAAGTTGTTGAGACAGAGACCATCTGGCCCACAAGCATAAAATATTTACACTCTGGCCTTTTACAAAAAAAATTTGAGACTCCTGATTATAGGCCATTGTAGAGCGCTTTAAGGGCTTTGACTTTTACCCTGAGGGAAATGGGGTCCCAGTGGAAGGTTCGTGGAGTAACATGATCTGGCTGTGTCATACAAAGATTATCTAGGTGACTCTAATGGGAATAGTTTTGGGAAGAAGTGGAAGGAGGGAGCCCAGGTACACAGTGACTGCAGTGATGTAGTTGTGAAGCAGAAGGTCTAGGGTAGGAAGAATAGGAATGAGACAATAACATAAAATTGGTTTCTGCATATATTTTAATGTAACACAATGAAGAATTTTGGCCTAAACAACTGGAAGGATGGAATTGTTATAAATTATAATAAATACACAGGCTGCCCTGCCTGGTTGGGTCTGTGGTAGAGTGTCAACCCAGCATGTGAATGTACCGGATTCAATTCCCAGTCTAGGCACACAGGAGAAGTGACCATCTGCTTCTACCCCCCATGCACTTCCCCTTCTCTCTTTCTCTTTCCCTCCCACAGCCATGGCTGGATTGATTTGAGCATGTCGGCCAGGGTGCTGAAGATGGCTCTGTGGAACTTCCACCTCAGGCACTAAAAATAGCTCAGTTGCAAGCATAGCCTTAGATGGACAGAGCCTAGGCCCCAGATGGGCAGAGCATTGGCCCCAGATGGGGGTTGCCAGGTGGATCCTGGTCTGGGTACATGTGGGAATCTGTTTCTCTATCTCTCCTCCTCTCACTTAAAAAAAATACACAGGCCACTAGAGAAGCAGGTTTGGGGATGGAATGAAGAGTTTGATTTGAACATGGTAAGTTTGCAATATCGTGTAGCCATGCAACTAGAGTTGCCAATGAGGCAGGTGACTTTAAGGAGTCTGGGCTGGGAATAAAAATCTTAAAGTTATCCATGTGTAGTTGGTATATACACTGTACATGTTTATTGACTATATAGTAGATATAGTTTAATGCCACGAGATAAAACAAAATCACCAAGACATCACTCCCTCAGCTTTATTGTTCCATTTTATTTTGTCTGTCAGTGCTCAGAAGACCTCTGGGCTTCTGGACAGGTAGAGAGAGCCTTATGTTGTGGCACATAGTGTGATCATTGCAAATTTCTTGACAACTATACATGTCATTGTTCTTGATCTGCTTGAAGAAAGTGGGAAAGGGAGAATTTTTAAATTTAAAAGTGACGTATGGGGCTTAGTTTTGAAAAACAAAAATACAAGATGGTGTCTGCTTCTAAAGGTAAGATCATTTGTTCCAGACACACATTTTCTAACAGGAGAGATTGCACTTAGTTAAACCTACTGTGATCCAGGGGTTTTACAAACAATAGTTCATTCCACCGTTCTGCTCTTGAATTTGCAAAATTGGGCTGGAGTTACTCCAATATTTCTGTCATTTTATTCTTCCAGATGGATATTCAATGAAGAGTTTCTGGCTCTTACTGTTTCAACGTCTCTTATTTCAGAGAGAAATTGAAAATAAAATCCCAAATTAGTGCAAACACATTCCTGACTTTTGAAAGAGTTCACTTTCAGGTCACCCATAAATTAACATTCTCTTTAATCAGAACAGGTTGGTCCTTCCCACTAATTGCTGTTCTCTTTACAAGGCAAAATACAATTTTGTAAAGCATCAACTTGAAGAATGTCAGTCATGCAAATTCCTTGGAACTGTAATAATTATTTTTATTTAAAATAAGCATATCTGTAACCACGCACTATGCAAGATCGGGTACAGAGTGCAAATTGTTCAATTCTCAAGATAAAAGAGCACAGATCTCACACATAGCTGAGAAAAGAAAGAGGCAATTCTCCGACTGAGTCATCCATCCGGAATTGCTTCCTGTTACCTAGAGCCAGTTTCTCAACTGTGGTACTGTTGACACTTTGGGCCAGATAATTCTTTCCTTTGGGGGACTGGGCACTATAGAAGGTTTAGCAGCATCCCTGACCTTTTCCCCCTGGCTGCCAATAGCTAGGCCCCTTCTCTAGTTGTGATAACCAAAAATGTCTCCCGCAATTGCCAAATGCTCTTGGGAGGCAGGATGCTGATAACCACTGACCTGGAGGGTACATTCTCTCTCTCTCTCTCTCTCTCTCTTTTATTTTTTTCACTGCTAAATGTTTTCAACCCTTCTACTTATTATTTGTCCTACAAGTTATTCTCATTTTGGAGTTAGTGCCTTTTAAATACCCACCCACTCCACCCTTATGGAATTCTATCCCTTTCTTCTAGCCAGGTGCTATCAATGCTTATACACCTGGTCAAGTCTTGCATGTTTCCTGAAATTATAGCATTAAGTCACAGGATGGGATGAGACTAGTCTAATTGTTACTTCGCAGTTGAAGACAATGAGCTCAGAGGAGTTATTGTTTCCAAGGCCACAGGGGCTACCGAGGCAGGGAGTCGAACCCAGAGCCCTGCCTTCAAATCCATGGCACTCTCCAGCCCACCTGCTTCCCAGATGTCTCTGATCTCATTTCACTCTCACCATCTCTGAAACTCTTAGAGGTTTTGTTCAAATGATTCATATTAGTAATCAGTATCCTTCCACTTGATAACATAACCATGTTGGCATTTAAAACCCGTATGAGATACAAAGTTACTTATGACAGTACAGAAGGAACTAATCAGTCAAACTCATATGTCTATCACAATTTAGTAACAGGAATTGTATTTTGGAGAACTGTTAAAATCAATATATTATTAAAGAAAAGTTTCTTATATCAGCAAAGTCCAATAGAAATATAAGACATGTTTGTAAATTTAATAATTTCTGGTAGCTGTATTAAATAACTAAAAAGAAAAGTGAATTTAATTTTAGTAAAATATTTTATTTAGACCATTATAGCTAAAATATTATTATTTCAACATGTATCCACCATAAAAATTGTTAAGGAATACTTCACATTCTTTTCTCTGTATCAAGTCTGGTGTGTATTATATCATACACACACCTCAGTACACAGTAGACACATGTCAGTGCTCAATATGCCCTATCATATAGCATCTATTGTACTTACACATATCTCCTCACTTCATGGATACTATTGTGTATAAACTAGTTGATCATTAAACTAAATTCAGTCTTATCCCTATATATTATAATCACTCCTCACATCTCCTTACCCAGACTAATGCCAGCAGCCTTCATGTAAGACAGGTGTCTCTGTACCATCTTGGTTCTGTCTTTATTTTGGAAATTTTTCACATGTCCACATCTGAACAGTCTCCAACCAATGTCAATGTTGACACAAAAGGTCCTAAATTTCTCTCTCTTATAATTCCACAATTACCACCCCACTTAGGTTTCAGACGGATTCCTGCTTTGTTACCTAGACTGCAGCCTTGCTTCCCCACTGTCCACCCCTTCCACTGCTGTCCATTTGACCTGTAGATCTAATTGTGTCATTCCCCAAATCTTTTATTGATTTCAGGATTCAATCCCAATCCTCAACCCAAGATTCAAGAAGCAAGCAAGCACAATAAAATCAGCCTTTTTGTTCCTAGCTTCCTCGCACGGACCTTGTTTCCAAGACTGCAAATCACAATCTGTCTCCTGAGGACACTATGCACTTTCTTTCCTTTTTTTTTTTTTTTTTTGTATTTTTCTGAAGCTAGAAACCGGGAGAGACAGTCAGACAGACTCCCGCATGCGCCCGACCGGGATCCACCCGGCACGCCCACCAGGGGGTGATGCTCTGCCCACCAGGGGGCGATGCTCTGCCCCTCCGGGGCGTCACTCTGCTGCGACCAGAGCCACTCTAGCACCTGGGGCAGAGGCCAAGGAGCCATCCCCAGCGCCCGGGCCATCTTTGCTCCAATGGAACCTCAGCTGCGGGAGGGGAAGAGAGAGACAGAGAGGAAGGAGAGGGGGAGGGGTGGAGAAGCAAATGGGCGCTTCTCCTGTGTGCCCTGGCCGGGAATCGAACCCGGGACTTCCACACGCCAGGCTGACGCTCTACCACTGAGCCAACCGGCCAGGGCCTCTTTCCTTTTGCTTGTAGTCGTGTCCTGTAGTTTGATGCCCTTGACCTTTAGACTTCTTTTTCTGTTTGTAGAGGTCTTGCTTATATAACTCAGGTCGACTAGAGGCTCCTGGTAGGCCCTTCAGAATGTTCTCTCTCTCTTTCCTCCATCGTCTCTTCGCCCCATGTGTCTCAGGGTGCATGGATGTGTCTGCACACACACTTAGAAGACCATCCGTATCCAACTTCTGACGGACTTAGAAATACAGCTCCTGATCCTTTCTGTGTTCCATTCTACTGCTCTATTAATTTTACCACAACAAATGATTCCTCTTCCTAATAAATTGATTGAGATAAAATTATTAATTTATTCACTAGACAAATGATCCTTAAATAGAAGAAGGCTCAAAATTGCCTGAGTGTATGCCACCACAAATAAAAGCACATATCAATTTTTTTATTTTAATATAGGTATAATAACAGATTGATTATGATTATACTTACGTGTATTTGCATGCCTGTTTTGCCCATTAGTTTATAAATATAATGAGTACTGATTTTATGGATTATTCATCTTCATTGCCTAAGACTAAGAACCTACTGGTGGGACTGGTCCATAATAGGAAGTCCATAAATTTTTTGTTTTTTAGTTGAAATAACTGCTTCTTCTTGAGAGAGTCAGAGAGGCACGGTCTATGGGCCTCCTCTTCAATCTTGAGTCGCAGCCCATCCCTCGCCCTCCTACACCCGCATGCTCTAATACCCACACGAGAACACTGACAAGGAGAGGACACAAGCACACATTTGCATGTGCAAGGCACAGGTGGAGGCAGCTTTTAAACCACTACATCAACCTTAATGAACCCTATGTAACTCTAGCCAAAAAGGACTACTCAGCTGTCCAACACCTGCTTTTAGCTAATATTGTAAATCATGTTTTGGTTTTTTTTTCCATTGTTTTAGCTTTATTGGGTAAGTCCTGACTTTATTTTGTCTTCGTAATTACAAGTGCCTGACTTAGGCTTTGATTACTGAGACATCCATTTCACAGAGGTTTATCTTAAATAGAAACATTGCTGACCACAGGACTAGATAAAGAACCAGGCCACCTGCTCCCAAGGTGTCTTCTTTGTTTTAGAGATCTTCATTGATTTTAATAAGTGACCATTCGGGCTACTTCTTTGTTTTCATTTTCCATGTTTTAAATTCCTGCTCTTATGTATTCTCTCCAATAAAGAGTGAGTCTGGGAAACCCTAGGTCCTTATCTTCAATGTAGTAAAAGCAGAAACCCAGTCCATTGTACTCCTCTACCAGTGGCTTTGCAATATGGCCACAGGTGTGCTATGCAATTTCAGATCTTGTAAACTTGTATCTTTCCAAGTTTTCTGCTGGTTATTGCTGAAGGGCAATCTGTGATGATGATAAGACCCACAAGGGTTGGCGCAGCCACAACATTAGTTAACAATCAGCTGAGACCAGTACAAAACAATTTTACATTTTTGGTCTCAACTAGTGAGCTTGTGCTTTTAAACTACACTTTTAGTATTTTTTATTTTAATGACTTGGCTTTTCTTAATCTTTGCTCATCTAATTGAAACATTAACATTCTTTTCCCTTTTTATTGAATTTATTAAGGCAACACCAGTTAATTAAATTATACAGGTTTCGGCCCTGGCTAGTTGGCTCAGCAGTAGAGCATCGGCCTGGTGTGTCGAAGTCCTGTGTTTGATTCCCTTGAATCATGGTTTTTTGTTTGTTTGTTTTTTTGGGGTTTTTTTTTGTGACAGAGAGAGACAGAGATAGGGATAGATAGAGACAGACAGACAGGAAGGGAGAGAGATGAGAAGCATCAATTCTTCATTGCAGCACCTTAGTTGTTCATTGATTGCTTTCTCATAGGTGCCTTGACTGGGGGGTTGGGGGCTACAGCAGACCAAGTGACCCTCTGCTCAAGCCAGTGACCTTGGACTCAAGCTGGTGAGCCTTGCTCAAATTAGATGAGCCCGCGCTCAAGTCGGGGACTTTGGGGTTTCGAACCTGGGTCTTTCGCATCCCAGACCGACGCTCTATCCACTGTGCCTCCGCCTGGTCAGGTGTGAATCATGTTTTTCAAAATTAAATCTTTTATGCAAGTTACTGATAAATTAATATTTTGACTCTCTGTGAGGTCTTACCTTTTCTAATTTCCCAGGCCCAAATTTTGTCATTAGCCAATGGACAGTGAGATAACAAAAAGTTGACTGGAAAAAGAGGGGTGGGCAGTCATTGAAAAAAAATCACCTATCATCAGAAATCCCTAATTCATTATTAAATTTCATAACTATTTGTGTATTCCAGTGGCACTGATTTTTTTTTTTATTAAGTGAGAGGCAGGGAGGCAGAGAGACAGGCTCCTGCATGCACCCCAACTGGGGTGCACCTGCCAAGCCCCCTACTGGGCGATGCTCTGCCCATCTGGGGCTGCTGCTCATTGTATGGCAACCGAGTTATTTTAGCACCTATGGTGAAGCCATGATACCATTCTCAGAGCCCAGAGCCAACTTGCTTAAACAATTCGAGCCATGGCTATGGGAGGAGAAGAGAGAGAGAGAGCAAGAGAGAGAGAGAGAAAGGGGAGAGGGAGGAGTAGAGAAGCAGGTGGTCGCTTCTCCTGTGTGCCCTGACCAGGAATTGAATCAGGGACATCCACACGCCTGGCTGACGCACTACCATTGAGCCAATTGGCCAGGCAGGGCTGTGATATTTTTATTATTTAATTAAAGTTAATGCTATTTAGAAATATTGGGTTTAGAAAATGGCAGCCTCAGGGAGTGCATCATTTTTTTTAATCCTTCACTCCACAAACCATTGTTAAGTACTTATTATATGCTAGGCATTGTTCTATAACTATAGGGTTATATCAATGACAAAAACAAAAATTGCTACCTGAGGAAGAGTACATTGAACATACAGTAAAAGAGTGATGCTGAGGAGGAAAATAAGCTTAAGCTGGTGGAGAGGGATAAGGAAGGTGGAGAGGGATAAGGAAGGTGGAGAGGGAAGCGGGGAACATAGGCGGCATGTTGCTGCTCTTCATAGGCACCTAGGGAAGGCCTTCCCTGTGAGGAGAGATTTGAGGAGGTGACTTGAAGGAGGTGAGAGAATGAACCAAGCAGATACCGACAAAGATAGTGTTCCAGAGAAAGGACAGCTCTTTCATTCATTTATTTCAAATCAGTGAGATTTCTTAACACATTTAACAAACAGTGTAGAGAAAAAGACCCAATATTTAAAAATGTGAAGTTTTATCTTGATGAGAGGAATAAATTGAATTATTCTGAGATGTCCTATTATTATTGTAATCTGAATAAGAACCAAGTTGAGCAGTCTCAATTTGACAAAGTATACACAAAAGATATCAGCAATTCCAATGAGTGTGATAAAATTCCGGAGTATTCTATTGTTGATGAAAATATTTCTTTTTCAAAATTATTATCTGTTTAGAAAATAAATAGAACATATATCATTTCATATTATTTATGCAGTAATGTGGTGAAGGCAAATCTTAAATATTAACAGTTACATCCTCAACTACAAATGACTTATATTCCAGAAGTTAGGTTTTAAGTTATTCATTTGGAATTACAAAAAAATCTTTTTAATTTACAACATCAAAAATCATGATTTAATTTTAAGTATATAATCTATGATGAATCCAAAATGCCAAAAACAAGCTATTAAAATAGTGGTAAACAGGGCCATGTGATACCATTAATAATCATTTAAATGTGAAAACAGTAACTCTGTTCATTTTATCCCTGAAGTCAAAAGTAGTTTTCATATTATGATGAGGACCTAGGAAACCAGGTTGTTTGTACTTGTTTATTTTATTTTTATTTTTTATATTTTTCTGAAGTTGGAAATGGGGAGGCAGTCAGACAGACTCCCGTATGCGCCCGACCAGGATCCACCCAGCACGCCCACCGGGGGGTGATGCTCCACCCATCTGGGGCGTTGCTCTGTTGCAACCAGAGCCATTCTAGCACCTGAGGCAGAGGCCATAGAGCCATCTTCAGCGCCCGGGCCAACTTTGCTCCAATGGAGCCTTGGCTGTGGGAGGGGAAGAGAGAGACAGAGAGGAAGGAGAGGGGGAGGGGTGGAGAAGCAGATGAGCACTTCTCCTGTGTGCCCTGGCCGGGAATTGAACCTGGGACTCCCGCCCGCCAGGCTGACACTCTACCACTGAGCCAGCCGGCCAGGGCCTGTACTCGTTTATTTAATTTCTGCATCAGTACAAAGAGAAATTGAGGGCAACATTTTTGTCTGAATTTTGAATTCTCTTTACTTAATCTTTGAGATACTCCCCACTTTCATTTTAATTTTTAAATTGAATTTATTGGGGTGACATTGGTAAATAAAATTACACAGGTTTCAGGTGTACCATTACATAATATTGATACATCGTCTGTAAACTATACCGCATGTTTAAGGAAGTGCAGGGTTAAGTGGTTTACAACTTGCTTCAGGTAGTTTGGTGGTAGGAGGTGTTGATGACCTCTAGATGGTTACATCAACTGAAGTGAAATAAAACACAAAAAAATATTTTTATTTTTTAAACACATTCTTGTGGCTCAGGCTAAAATGAACTCATCTGAGGTTTTTTTTTCTTTATTTCTTTATTTATTTTTTAATTAATTTTAATGTGGTGACATTGATAAATCAGGGTACATATGTTCAGAGAAAACATCTCTAGGTTATTTTGACATTTGATTATGCTGCATTCCCATCACCCAAAGTCCAATTGTCTTTCGTCACCCTCTAACTGATTTTCTTTGTGTCCCTCCCTCCCCTCCCCCAACCCACTCCCTCTCCTCTCCCCACCCTGTAACCCCCACACTCTTGTCCATGTCTCTGAGTCTCATTTTTATTTCCCACCTATGTATGGAATCATATAGTTCTTAGTTTTTTCTGATTTACTTATCTCACTCAGTATAATGTTAGCAGGGTCCATCTATGTTCTTGTAAATGATCTGATGTCATCATTTCTTATGGCTGAGTAGTATTCCATAGTGTATATGTACCAAAGCTTTTTAATCCACACGTCCACTGACGGACACTTGGGCTGTTTCCAGATCTTCACTATTGTGAACAATGCTGCCATAAACATGGGGGTGCATTTCTTCTTTTCAAACAGTGCTATGGTGTTCTTGGGGTATATTCCTAAAAGTGGGATAGCTGGGTCAAAAGGCAGTTCGATTTTTACTTTCTTGAGGAATCTCCATACTGTTTTCCACAGTGGCTGCTCCAGTCTGCATTCCCACCAGCAGTGCAGGAGGGTTCCCTTTTCTCCACATCCTCGCCAGCACTTATTCTGTGTTGTTTTGTTGATGAGCGCCATTCTGACTGGTGTGAGGTTATATCTCATTGTGGTTTTAATTTGCATTTCCCTAATGATTAGTGATGGTGAACATTTTTTCATATGCCTATTGGCCATCTGTATGTCCTCTTTGGAGAAGTATCTCTTTATTTCTTTCGCCCATTTTTTGATTGAATTGTTTGTCTTCCTGATATTGAGTTTTACAAGTTCTTTATAAATTTTGGTTATTAACTCCTTATCAGATGTATTGTCAAATATATTCTCCCATTGTGTAGTTTGTCTTTTTATTCTGTTTTTATTGTCTTTAGCTGTGCAGAAGCTTTTTAGTTTGATATAGTCCCATTTATTTATCCTGTCTTTTATTTCACTTGCCTGTGGAGATAAATCGGCAAATATATTGCTGTGAGAGATGTCATCTGAGGTTTTATTTAAGTAGACATACTTAGTAATATTTGAACAACTGGTGGGTACAGTAGAAGTCAATGCATGTCATAGCTTTATGTTATTTACTTACTGTGGGTGGAGCTCAGAGCACCTTTCTAGCAGCTGAGGCTGATGCAATGCTGTGAGAATACTCCAGCTCCCAGAACCCTCCTGGGCATACCCAGGAAGGAAGCTCGACTGCTTGTTGTGGACCGTAAATGGCAAAAAGCCATTGTAGATTTCAAGGCTTAGCAAAAGGCTAAGTTCTCCCCCTTCCATCTCCATATTTGGCTTTGATGCTGAGTATTTGCACCCACTCCACTTGCTTCCTTGGGCTACTGGAAGCAATATACATGCCCTTCCTCTGACTTTTTGTTTGTTTCAGATGTTGGTAGATTTCACTAATGCATCCTGTCTTAGCCTTGGATGTGCAACTTTGTATCAAGGTCCTTGATTTGCATATAGCTATATAATAAAGCAAACTGGGGCTATGGGGCACTAGGATACTGCGGATACTGCCAGGCATTTTGAAGAATCCTCCCGGTCCCATCGTTTTTGTTTTGATAAGTGTGTTTCCTTAATTCCACACCATTATTAGGAGCCGCGCTGGTCTGCAGCACCCACTATAAAGAAGTTACTTAGCACTAACCATTCAGCTCCCTGATCTTTTCAACCATTGGCTTTGAGGAACACGCTGTAACATCCTATTGGTTGAACCCATGATTATAAGCTAGCTTACTTCCTGAAAAAAGTGGATCTGCATCACTGAACCTGGTCCCCGGAGTCAGGTCTTTGCATCTCCGTCGTCCTCACCCCTGGCAGGACTTGTCCACAACTTACTTATTTCTTTTCTTTTTACCTTTTGACCCCTTTCATGTTATTTTTAAGAGCTAAATATAATATAAGGCTTTTTGGTTTTTTAAATAAAAAAGAAAAGGGATCTAATCTTTAAATAATAGTGTTTTATACATTCAATGCATAAATTTACATTATTTTTCTTTATTTAAGGATATCTTATTTGTTAAATATCAAACTATTGTCTTATGTTTGAATTAGTAAAAGTCAGGAATGGATTTATAAAAGATGTTCTCAGTTTGAGTCCTAGATTCTCTTTTGTTATGTTAGCATTTAAAAAAAAAAGTTTTTTTTTTCCTTATACACACTTACAACCCAGACACAACATTCTACTTGACCTAGATTCAAGACCCAGTCTTTTCAAAAGCTTCAGGGAAGTTTGTTTCTTATCTGAACATTGGTGTAAGGGCTGCTTCACTTACATAGTAATTGCTCCCGTGATGGCAGGGCACCAATTCCAGGTCACTCCAGCTACTGTAACTTGGCTGGAGAACAAAGACACACAAAGACACAAGGACAAGAATTGGGTGGGGTTACCTGGATCAAGGACTTCTTTTTATCAGGTTCAACTTGGTATTGTTGTTTGCCTCTGTGGTTAATTTATTTTTTCTCTAGACATTAGAAAGACCAAAATGGATCAGGGAGAGGAGGACAGTACTAACACTATTGAATTCATAGGTTGTGTTAGGCATCATACCTTTTTTACATGAGTTATTTTGATTTATAAACATTTTTTATGACTTAGGTATTATTTTTAGCCCCTAACACTTGATTGTAAAGATGAAGAAAATGAGCTTTGGAAAAGTTAAATTATTTATCCTAGGTCCCAGAGCTAACACATCGTAGAGATGGAATTCAGCTCATTTTCCCGGCTATAGCATCTGACCTCCCACCATAATGCCACTGCGTCTCACATAATGGAAGAAACTATGTGTACTTCACTATGGTGTAAGGCCAGGAACTGCCATCGTGGCCATTTACATGCAGGTTCCCATTGGATTCGGTTAGACGGTTAAGAAATAGCAGAGTCAGAGGATGGTGGGCCATTCTGTTTACTGGCGTCTCACCAAGACAGGCAAGCCACAAGAGAAGACAAGGGAAACCTGCTTTTCCCATGAAAGGCAAGGGATCAGGGAGGCCCCTGCAATGGTGATAGCAGGAATTGAGAGAGAGCAAGCTCCCAGTCTACCTCGCTTTATAGTATAGAAATCAAAACCTTTAATCCAATATACAAACAAGGAAGTCTCTGATACAAAGTCACCTATTCGAGGCATAATGGGATTCCTCATGAGAGGGCATCACCCGCATCATGCAATCAGTCAAGGGTGTGGGGAAAAGCTTAGTCTTAAAACCAAGCCTTAGGCTATAACCACCCTGCCTGCTTGCAGCCTGTTCCCCACACCCAATGCAAACTATAAGTGAGCAAACATATATATCATATTTACAAACTTATTTGACCAACATTCCATCCCTTTTGCTTGCTTCACAATCTGAACCACAGGTATCTTCCATGATGGTCACTGTGCAAGGAGTGGGGTACATTACATAAACAGAAACAGTACCAACTACAGCAATAGGATTAACCAATCAAAAGCTATGGGCAAAATGAGAGAGCTGTCAGCGGCACCAAGAGAGGCAAATTTTTTTCCCTCTGGCAGAGTACAGGCCAGAGTTTTGCCTTCAAACAGCACCGTAGCTGGTACGAGAGGCTGCCCTGAGTGGGCATACCAAACCTTATTAGCCAGTACACCAGTATCTGCTGTTTCTATGTGTAGTAAAATAGGAGAACTCACTATTGGCCATTAAGAAATTACAAAGGTGCCCTTCATAATGCTGTCCCCCTGAGCACTCAAGGGATAATACACTTCTACCTTAGGTGGTCAGGTACTGGTTGCCCAAGCAGTTAACTGGAGGTCCACCTCTAGCTCCTTTCCCCGTGGTGCAAACAAGGCCACCCATCTCAGATGGGGGGCCTGTATAGTCCAGGGCCAAGTCCATCGAAGCCATTGGCCTTTAAGAAGGGCTGTTGGGGCAGGCAAGAGCACGTTGCCCTGCTGTCCAAAACCTGGCTTAAGTAAAATGTCCTTCGTGCGTATCTGCAACTGAATGGGGGCAGCTGCCCGATGCAGGAGGGCCTCTACTGGGGCTGGGATCCCCCATCGAGGTCCCTCATTCAAAATCCAGAGTACTGTCCATAAGTGGTGCGTCCATCCAGTAAGGGAGCCGGTGCCTCCCTCCTGTCGCAGTTCTTGCTTTAAGAGTCCATTATACCGCTCAATGTTACCAGCAGCCTGGGGGTGGTAGGGAACATGGTACTTCCAGTCCACCCCCAGCTCTTGAGCCCATTGCCTCACCGTTGAACCAGTGAAGTGGGTACCATTGTCACTTTCAAGGACCAGCGGTCGCCCATATGTGCACTCAGGCAGTCCAGAGCCTGTATGACTGTCCTCTGGTCAGGGTTTATGGGCGGGGTAAGCAGCAAGCAGACAGGTGGCAGTATCTACACAGGTGACTGCATACTGGTACCCTTCTGACTTTGATAAGGGTCCAATGATGTCTATCTGCCATCGTATCAGTGGAACATGACCCATCTGGATTTGTCCAGGTGACACCAGTGGTCTCCGAGGGTGCTCCTTAGAACATACTGCACATTGCTCACAGGCTGAAAGTACCTCTGCATAGGACCCAGGCAAGTTCCACACCTTAACCGTAGCCCACATAGTTTTCTGTCCTGCATGGAGCAGATGCCGGTGGAGCCACTGTGCCACATCACCTGCAGGTGCAGTCTCCAACTATTGCACCCTTGCCAACATATCTGCCTCATCATTCCCACGATGGACTAGAGGGGCATGCCCCATGATATGATATACTGTCACCTGCTTCTGGTGTCCTGTTTCCCATAAGTCCTGCCACATGGCCTGACCCCATAGTGGACGGTGCATTACCATCCACTGGTTAATGTGCCAAGTAGCAATCCAAAGGGTCAGTCCACGATAGACAGCCCAGCTGTCAGTACAGATCACCAGAGGTGAAGTTTCATTATGGGCAACTAGCCAAACAGCTCTTAATTCTGCCCATTGGCTGCTTTGGCCTGTACCTGTGTCCATCCAAATAGTCTCAGTGGCCGGATGGAAGGCGATAGCCATCCATTTGGTAGGTTGGCCCCTGCTGGAACATCAGTATACCAGGCATCCTCGGGGATGAGCACCCACCCCCCCTGGTAGGGACTGACTTCGGGTTCTGCCTCCTGATCCCCAGCTGCACCTGACTCTAAGGTCGCATAGGTGACTAGACCCAAGACTTCCTGCCTTTCTGCCCTCAACAGGCTGGTGCTAAGAGCACAGCGTTGTTGCAGGTAGGCACCCCACTTGGCCAGGGTGGACATTTGGGCCATGCCACTA
This sequence comes from Saccopteryx bilineata, assembly GCF_036850765.1. Lineage (NCBI taxonomy): Eukaryota > Metazoa > Chordata > Mammalia > Chiroptera > Emballonuridae > Saccopteryx > Saccopteryx bilineata. The sequence continues at coordinate 10,078,934 of NC_089501.1, read as the reverse complement.
CATGGTTTGGTTGCCCAATCTCTCACCCATCCTGCAATAGGATATGTTGTCTTAACTGTAACTGGTGTTGGGGTTGTAATGCTCTCAGTGGCCAGGAGGGCAGCATACACAGCTGCCAGCTGCTTCTCCACTAATGAGTAACAAATTTTAGCACCTTTTCACAATTGGGACCAAAACCCAATAGGTTGCCGTAAGTGCTCTGTCCGTTGCCACAAGCCCCATCCAAACCCCTCTGAGATTACATGAACATCCAGCTCACAGGGCCTGGCAGGATCAAACACATTCAAGGCCTGTGCCACCTTGTTAGCTCTCTTAGCTGCTGCAAATGAACCTTGCACCTATTCAGTCCAATCCCAACGAACCCCCTTCCAAATAAGGTTGTACAAGGGGCATAGTAACTGAGCCAAATGGGGTATAACTGCTCACTGATACCCCAACAAACCTAAGAATTCCTGTAACTGTTTTACCGTAGTGGGCACGGGGTATGCTTGGATCTTATCTATAACTGCGTCAGGGATAACTTTTGTCTTACCCTTCCAGACAACTCCTAAGAATTTAACAGATAACCCAGGTCTTTATAATTTGTTCTCATTGACTGCCCAGCCACAGGCTTTCAAATGGGATAGCAGGGTAGGGACTGCTTGCTCCAATTCTGGAAGAGAATCACTAGTTAGCATAATATCATCAATATAATGGTACATGCGAACTGTCTCCGGCTGATTCCATTTAGCCAGGTCAGCAGCCACCAGCCCATGGCACAAGGTGGGGCTATGCAAATAGCCCTGGGGTAACACTGTAAAGGTCCATTGTCTCCCTTCCCAACTGAAGGCAAATTGGTCTTGACTCTCTGCAGCTATATCAATAGAGAAAAAAGCATTGGCCAAGTCTGCCACAAAGTGGTATGTCCCCAACTCATGGCTTAGCCGATCCATCATGTTAGCTATCGAGGGAACAGCAGCATGCAAAGGGGAACAACTTTATTAAGTTCCCTGTAATCTACTGTCATTCTCCAGGTTCCATCTGGTTTGCACACAGGCCATACTGGGGAGTTGTAAGGACTCTGTGCTGGCCGAATGATCCCCACCTTTTCTAGTTCGAGGATTGTCCCTGTGATTTCTTCATAACCAGCTGGCAGGCAGTACTGCTTGGTGTTAGTCACATGCCAAGGGATGGGAATTGCAAAGGGGAATGTGATGTGTGTCCCCGCAACACTGCCTTCACAAGCCTGATCCACAGCCAGAACTCCCTGGCTGTAGTTTCTAACCTCAGTCCTTGCAAGACATCTACCCCCAAAATAAACTCAGGAATAGGAGATACATACACCTTATATGGCTTAGGAGGCAGTCTTCCTATCCTCAATGGAATAGTTTTTGGTTTCACTTGAACAGTCTGGCCCCCATAACCGTCAATGGCCACTGCGGTCCCAGCAAACCACTCTGGGTTCCCATAGAGCAGGGAACATTCTGCACCTGTATCCACCAAGGCCAACACCTGATGTACATTGGAAGGGGACCAGTGGATAGCCAGTTCCATGTGTGGCCTCTGGTCCCCACCCATCCCCATTAGGCGGGTCCCTGGGCCCTTTTCCTATTCAAACTGGTACAATAGGTCTTGGGAGTTCTCCTCTCCCTGGGCAGTTTCTATCATATAATCTTGTAACCAAGCTGCCTGCGCACCAAAAATGTTTTATTGGTAGCTGCTGGGGACTTTCATCTCAGTCAGTGGTCCCCAACCCCCAGGCTGCGGACTGGTACTGGTCCATGGGCCATTTGGTACTGGTCTACAGAGAAAGAATAAATAACTTACGTTATTTCTGTTTTATTTATATTTAAGTCTGAACGATGTTTTATTTTTTAAAAATGACCAGATTCTCTCTGTTACATTCATCTAAGACTCATTCTTGACGCTTGTCTCAGTCACGTGATACATTTATTCATCCCACCCTAAAGGCCGGTCCGTGAAAATATTTTCTGACATTAAACTGGTCCGTGGCCCAAAAAAGGTTGGGGACCACTGGTCTCAGTGGCTGGAACTTCTGTTCTGGTTTAAGCTGCTGCCAGAGCTCCAAAAGAATTTTATTAGACTGGCCATCCAATTTCCCCCTTATCTGCTCCAGCCACAGTCAAATCTACCCACATCTGCATTCAGGTAACCTTTACAGGCCCGTTTCCCTTGTTAGTTGGGGGGGGCAACATAGGCAGCAGCCCTCACTGCTTTATGATCCCGAGCAGCCTCCAGCTCTCCCAAATCTGCTACCATCTGTGTAACTGCACTGATGGGCTGCCCCACATAGGGGCCCAAGATAGCCACAAGTGACCCAAAAAGGGCTGACAGGGAGCTAGCAAGGATAAATTCCCTCATTTTTGCCATAAACACTTCCTCGTCTGGCCCACGGGACCCAGGGTTGAAAACAGCATTCTTCATACCTAGTTCTCGAAGGACCTTTACTAACTCACTGTAGCACTGCCACCGGCTCACTGCCTTGGCAATTCTCCGGCATTCTGTCAGACCATACAAATGGCAGCCATCACCCATTCTAATAGGGTATGGTCTCCTGGGTTGTCATGGCACTTCTGAAGACTCCTCAAGGAGGAGTGTGTGATAATGGCAGCCAATTTCTCCAACTCTGCTCCGGAGAGCATGATGCCATCTACCCCTATATCCCATAATTGTAGTAACCAGGCTACCAGGGATTCAGTAGGTTTTAAGCAAGCAAACATATATATCATATTTACAAACTTATTTGACCAACATATGGGTTAACTTAAGCACTTATATAGACACATACTGAAGAACCAGTATGTGCTGGAATGGCCTTGTACCAGCTTGTAAGAGCTGACTGTTAAATTTTTAAGTGTTGGTTGTTATACATAGACATTAATAAAAAATTAAATTCTATAAAGTTAAAATTTAATAAATTATATGAAAAACAAAGGCAATGAAACTCAAAATTTATTACATTTTAGTTATTTTTCTACATTTTGCCATTATCTGTGTTTTGAGGTTTATCTTTTTGTGTCTGTATGGTAGCAATACTATATGAGAGTATGCACAAGTCTTCTAACTCCACATTCTGACTTTACCCTGGCAGCATGAAAGTGGCCACAGTGGGAACGTTTACAGCATGGAAATCAACAAACACTACAGACCAACACTCGTCACCCCAGGAGAGCCATTTGTTAATATTTACTACCATACCACTGTGCACAGTGCTTACAAATAATATACACACTTCAATTTATTTTTATATTTGTATAAATTCATGAACATCCAACATATTCACTTAGCACTCACTGTTTTCTATATATTGCAATATATATCTCCATCAACATTATCTTATTTATGTCTCTCTAAATAGCTATAGGTATCATTACTCCTGTTTTGTAGATAAAAAACTGAGGTTCAACATAAAGTAATTTTCCTAAAGTCACACAGCTGATAACAAGCTTGATTACCTATTTTGTGAATCTACATTTTACAACACCACAGCTGTAGTGACTTATTGTGGGGATAGTCCGAGACAGGGTTATAGTCAAGAAAAAACATTTTATTAAAGTCATGCTTCTTCTTTGTCTGTTTTAATACCACTCTATTCATTCTAATGAATAATCACATTTGATGGGACATGACAGTCTGTAATGTTGAACAGAAAATGAAGGCTGGGTTCGAGGGTGAGAGGGTGGAGGGGTAAAAGGTCAAAACAAGTGGCAATCCAGACTAGCTGTCTCACACAAAGAAAATACTTGTAAAGCCCTTGCACTACAACCTGGGCAACAGTCACACCAATCTGAACACTGTTTCAAAAGGGTAGAAAGAGCCGATGGCACCTATTCTTGAGTTTCTTATGCTCTGAGATGCCCACTTGATCCTTTGTAATATGAAGTGAGAGTCTAGACTTCTTTCAAAGAGAAAATTTTAGGGGGGTTTAATGGGAGAAACTTAGTTCTCATCATTTTCAACAAGCCGTTTTATAGGTCAGTAGCACAGTCCCCAGAGCCTCAGTGGTTTTAATACAACATCACTGAGTGAACACGGGTTACTTCTGGCTCACATCGTAATCCGATGCAGGTCAGGTGTTAGTGGCTCAGTGGCTCTCCAGAGCTGTCTGGGGAGTCCACCTGCTTCCATTTTCAATGACTTCATTTCAGAGTCCCTCACTTCCAGCCAAGGAGTCAGTGAAGAATTCATATCTGTCTTAGCTGTCCGAGGCTGGGCTTCCATTCACATTCTTTTTAGAGAGACCCTCAGTCACAGGGCCACAACCTAACTACAAGGGATACTGTGAAAATTAGGGAAGCGCATAGACAACTGGTGGCAGAAGCGGTCCCCTCCATGTTCCCTGTAGTCTACAAGAGCCCTTTTAAATGCCACCCACTCTTGCTTTGCTCTCCAGTCAAAGTAGATTGCTGTCTGCCAAATACACGAGAAGTGTAGCATGACTAAGAATATACCTGTCTTTTTTCCGAATGTCAAGATTTAGACAATACAATTTGAAGTGGGGTTGACAAAGCCTAGTCAGTGCAGCTGTTGAGCTGCGCCTCTTGCAGAACCTTCTCTAACAAAGAGGCTCTCGGAGTCTTCATAGTATTTCTCCTTGCCATTTAAATAAAGGAACTCTAGAACAATATTGGAGAAATCAATCATGGCACCTTTATATTTTAGCCAATAAACCACTCAGTTGCTAAAGCTTAACTTCTGTTTTTTTGTATTTTATGTAATTTTCTTGTTTCTCTAATTGGCAATATTAAAAAATATTTTATTGGCATAATTAACTTTTACTCATTTTAGCGGGTGCTTGTACATTGTTTTTTATTTTGAATTCCCAAGGTTCAGCATAAATGTTGCCCTTATAGATTAATGTGCAATCTTGAACGGCTACTCCTCCAGAGTAGCTAAATAATTATTGAGTATTAATGTGGGGTTTAGGTGACTCATTTCTAATCTCTGCCTCAAATCTCACATCAAATACATTTCAAGGACAGAGGACGGTTTGCCAATACCTGTGGAGGTTCTTGGAACATGGGACCCTCAAAGCTTAAACCTGAGCTAGTTCCCAGCATGCCACAAAGAGCTGGTTACCCTATGAGCGTTCCTCCTTACAGTACAGATTTGGTTCCTTCTAACTGTCCTTACGTTTTTAACTCAGGCCCCATATTCTGTCCTTCATTTGGGAAACACTATGCAGGAGTATCTTAAGCTTATACATAGAAAGAAAATGAAAACATTTCATTCAAATGAATTCTATTATAAAGGGAGGTTTCATTCTGGGAGAGAAGATTCACCATAGTCTCAGTGGAGGAAGTATGCAGTTTTCACAATCAGATCTTTGTACCTAAATACTTTCTCCCTTTGTGTGTGTGTGTGTGTGTGTGTGTGTGTGTGTGTGTGTGTGTGTGACAGAAAGAGAGAAAGAGAGAGAGACAGCGAGAAACAGACAGGAAAGGAGAGAGATGAGAAGCATTAATTCTTTGTTGCAGCTTCTTAGTCTCTTTACTTGTTCATTGATTGCTTTCTCATATGTGCCTTGACGAGGGGTGGGGGGAATACAGTAGAGCAAGTGAGCCCTCGCTCAAGCCAGCAATCTTGGGCTCAAGCCAGTGACCATGGGGTCATGTCTATAATCCCATGCTCAAGCCAGCAACTCTGCACTCAAGCTGGATGAGCCCGTGTTCAAGCCAGCAACCTAGAGGCTTCAAACCTGGGTCCTCCATGTCCCAGTCTGAAGCTCTATCCACTGTGTCACCACTGGTCAGGCTCCCTTGATTTTTAAATTAAGATAATGTAAAGAATTTTTCTCTATCATTTATTCCAATTTGGCTTTCAAACCCTTATTTCTCCCCACAGTAAAGGAGGAAAATAAATAACAGGAAGAGACCTGGTATTCCCTTTGCCTTTTCTTTTGATGGTAGCTGGCCTATCCAATTTCCTTTTCCAGTGGCTTCAACAGGTCAGCTAGAATGGTGGAACTCTTGGTATGACATTTAAAAGTTCTGACTTCAGCAAATTTGCTTAAGAAAAACAAGCTTTGCTTTTCAAATGACTATTTTTTCCCATTGTTTTAAGAAAAAATTTTATTATCCTAAAATATTCTGTTCCTTATATGAAATTAAGGTTCTGTTGTTTTATTAGCCTTCTCTGGCACCTCTCTAGAAATTGACTGCTATATTACTTTCCCTATGCATATATGTGACCCCAAAGTATAAAGATAAGATAAAATGTCATATGAAATCATGAGAAAGTTTAATTCACCTCTAAACAGTGAACAGAGAAAAGGAAAGTTAGATTTTATAGAGTGGTTTGTGGTCCCTTAGGTTTAGTTAAGTCAGACTGGCAATAAAGTCGGCCAGGAGGGAGGAAGGCGAGGTAGATGGAAACAGAGAGAATGTGAACTAGTGGACAGCAGGGCAGGGCGGTAGCGGTGAGAGAGAGATGTCATGATGACATCATTTGTGACTCTGGATCTAGCTATGTCTAATCTTGAACTTTTTAGATAACATGAACCCATAATTCTCTTTTGTTCTTATGCCAGTTTGCTTTCAAACAGAAGACTTCTGACTGACAAGCTGTCTCGGGAAGGTTGTATTTCAATTGTTTACATTTGTGTGTCTCGCCAGGACTGGGAACTCAGCTGAGTGGCACCATCTCAATTTTGTTCCCTTGTAATGCTGATTCTTATTTATTCATTTATTCAAACAACAAATACACACACTGTTTGAGTGCTTAGAAGAGAAGAGGATAAAGGGTGGTGGGGATGAAAGGTATAAGCTCTGGGGCGGATTGCCTGCCCAAATCTGCAGATTCTCCACTTCTTTAAGGTCAAGACAAACCCGCCCTTAGTCACCTAATTCATAGGAAGATTGTTTTAAGGGTTAACTACAGTGATACTTATAAAATGGAAAAAAATTGAGAATGACTGACACTTTATAATATTTAGTTATCATTATCATGGGTGCTAATATTACTAATATTATTTTTATATGTATAAAGTATTCCACTTGGTCCCATGAATTCTTGAAAATAATTCATATTCTTTATTTTAAGGAATGGAGTTTGAATTATATCAATCAGATATACCATTTTAATCATGCAATTATATAATTTATTGCTTGTTCATGTGTTTGTTGGGGAGAAAAATAAGTGAATTAAAAACCTCTCATTAGTTTTAAAGCCTCTTTTCCTGTTTTCTACTGTAATTTCTGTTTCATGAATATTGCTATTGTGTTACTTAGAAGAATATTGTTATCTCCCCTTTAAATTATAATCCTTAGCATTACAAAGTGCTATTATTTATTTCATTGATTGATTTTGGCCTAAATCCTATCTTGTTATATATTAACATTTTGATCCTTGCTCCTTTTGTTTTTACTTGTCCAATTTTTGTCTATTCTTTATTTTTTACCTTTCTGAATCACTTTATTTTAGGTGTTCTTTTTTTAATTACTTAATTGAAAAAATTACTTAATTACTTAATTCTTAGTCTTACTGACAAATGAATAGTAAGCCATTACAAATGCAATTTGTTTTTCAGAGAAATGTCCGTCAGGAATGCAACACTTCAACTAGTCCTAGGTGTTATATGTGTCAAACAATGGTTTTCAATCTTTAACATGCATTAGTATTATCTAGTACATGTTAAAACACAGATGATTTGCCTGACCAGGTGGTGGCACAGTGAATAAAGCATCGAACTGGGACATGGAGAACCCAGGTTCGAAACCCCAAGGTTGCTGGCTTGCACAAGGGGTTACTCGGTCTGCTATAGCACCCCCCCTCCTGTCAAGGCACATATGAGAAAATAATCAATGAACAACTAAGGTGCTGCAACAAAGAATTGATGCTTCCCATCTCTCTCCTTTCCTGTCTGTCCCTATCTGTCCCTCTCTGTCTCTTTCTGTCAAACACACACATACAAAGAAACACAGATGATTTGCTCAGCCCCACCCCTAGAGTGTCTGTCTGATTCAGTAAGATGGGGGTGGATTGGGAGCATTTCTCACAAGTTCACAGGTAGTGATAATGCTATTAGTTAAGGGACCAGAATTTGAGGACCATTGTACAATAAAGTGGGAAGACTTCTACACCAACTTCAAAGGTGTCTTGTTCCCCACAGCAGCAACAGCTTAAAGAAATAGGCCAGAGTTCATTTTGTCAAAATCTACTTTGATAAGAGGACCAGGGCCAAAAGAATCACAAGGTTTATGTGTGTGGATGTGCTTGCCTCTAACTCATGTTATCTTCTTGTTTGTGAGGGCCAGTCTTTAGCTCACAGTAGATTGTGAAAGTTGTACTGTAGGTCAGAGCTGGTTTCATGGGCACATGATCTAGATAGTAACACTTGGTTTATGACTGTGCTGTAGCTGTCATATAATTCCTAATTTATGAACAAGGAGTTTCCACAATTTTATTTTGTACCATGCCTTACAGATTATGTTTATTTAAATTTCATATTTACAGTGGCTGTAAGGCTGTATGGCATGTATTAAGCACTCAGTCAATACTTGTTATTGGATGGATGAATGAATGCTCTACCCATGCTTTCTTAAGAAGTTGTATAAAAAAAAAAAAAAAAGAAGAAGTTGTATAAACAGTTTGATATAGGACTGTAGTTTTTAAACCTTAGTGTATACAAGGATCTGCAGGGCTAATTTAGTCTTAAGTACAGAATCTAGGCCCCAGACCCACAAATTAAAAATTCAGGTGGATTTAAAAGTATCTCATGTGACATTGGTGCAGGCAGTCCTTGGCCCATACAAGAAAAATCTCAATGGAAACAGAACGATATTATTTTAATCTTAATGGCTTCATCTAGTAGTTTTTATCTACCTTTCACCACTGGGATGAGGAAGTGGCACATTCATCTGGCTTATTCTTACTTGCTATCTAACATGCAGCTTAACAATTATCATAGTAACTAAATTTTTCTTGACATTGTATTCCCTACTTCCCTCAGTTATTCTTCCTCTCTACTTCTATTACTTTGTAGACATCTATTTATTATTATTATTATTATTATTATTATTATTATTATGCTGCTCAGCATTTGTTCTCTCTTCTGTTTGTAACTACACCCTGAATTTCCTCCGGGTACCACCTCTTGTCTCTCTTTCAGTACTTGTACTTCAGGTAGAGTTGCTTGCTCCCCTGAATTGGGTGGGAGCATGGCTCCGTGCTGGTCAATCAGAACATCACATTACCCTGATCATGACAGTTAGTTCAAAGATGAGCAAATCAGAGTAATAATATTGTACTGGAAATACTTGAAGAACATACTTTCAGTTACTTTGGAAATAAAATCAAGAAAAAAAAAATAGAAGTCTCTTGAGTACTTATTGAGCCTGAATACAAAGCTAACTGTTGAAAGAAAACAGATTAAAAGACCAGAATCTCTTGATATTATTTAAGCCTTAAATCCAGCTGGACAAGAAGGTAGCTCCACCTAGGAGATTTTCAGTTACATAAGTCAAATAATTTTCATTTTTCTCCATCTAGTTTGAGTTTGGTTTGCTATCACCTGTGACCCTAACAATCCTAATACACTTAGGAACCAGTAACTGATAGATTCTCTAGCATTTTTGCTGATTATCACTGTGATTTCCTAGTTCATGTTCATGCCTACTTTATATAAATATATACAACCCTGTGGCCTCATAATACTGAGAGCAACTTTATTTTTTATTTCTTTGTTCAGTTTTATTGAGATATAATTAACCTATATCACTGTATAAGTTTAAGGTATGATGGTTTGATTTACATATATTATGAATGATTACCACAATAGGTTTAGTTATCATTCATAATCTCATATAAATACAATAAAAAGAAAAGAAAAAAATTCTCTGTATGATGAGAACTCTTAGAATCTACTCTCTTAACAACCTTCCTATATATCATACACCAGTGTTAACTGTAGTCATCACGTACTTTATATTTCTAGTACTTATTTATCTTATAACTGGAAGTTTGTACATTTTTTGGCATCTTCCTCCAAGTCTCCCTCCCCAACCCCCACCTCTGATAATCACAAATCTGATCTTTCTTTCTATCAATTTGGTGTTTGTTTATTTTAGTTCCACATATAAGTGAAATCATAAAATGTTCTTCTTTCTCTGTCTTACTTATTTCACTTAGCATCATGCCTTTTTAAGTTCTATCCATGTCTTTACAAAATATAAGACTTCTTGACTTTTTATGGTTAAACAGTATTCCATTATATATATGATCCATTTATGCACTGATATATACTTTGATTGTTCCTATGTCTTGGTTACTGTAAGTTTGAATGTAGGCTTTTTGAGCTGATGTTATCCTTTCTTTTGGATATATTCCCAGAAGTGGAATTGCTGGATCACATGGTAGTTCTGCTTTTAATTTTTTGAAGAAATTGTGAGAACTTTAGAGCAAGGAGTGTATTTTTTAGTTCCATATCTCCAGAAATGATTTTCAAAATATATTGCAAATATCAGGCATACAAATAATGTTGTTAAATGAAAGAAAAAAAATAAGTTAAATGTTCTGTTTTCCCAGTGAATTTGACACCTGCCATTTTTATGTCATCGTGTTTTTGTCCTTTCTTCTTTAGGTATGTTTGCCATTTAGTGTCTTTTATCATTTTCATTAGTAAGAAAATCTCTGATTCTGTATCCTTTTATTTTTACCTTAAGAAGCTAGCCTTCTTCTCTTTGATTTGTGTCAAACAGCCACCTGTGTTATTATTTATTCAGGTTTTTAGTCTTTGATTACATTATGTATTTTGTTTTCTTTTTTTGGTAGCAATTCGAAGTCATTCCAAATGATTCCTGTAAGCATTTCCACCCACTTACAGGATTTCATACTGAATTTACTTCCTGACACCTGGGAACAGGTATTTACCATTTATATTTTAATGTGCATGTAAGACAGATTCTCCACTAAACCTAGATGACAGTTGAGTAAAATTATTACCCTATGAATCTTTTTGAAGATAGCGGAAAGACACAGATTGTTTCTCATTCTGTAAATATTTAATCATTAAAAATATGTCAAATGGGCATCCCGTATCTAATGAAAAGTCAGGTGCTCTAAGGTTTACCCAGATGAAGAACCCTAGGCCTTGCTCTTTCACAACCATGATGGTGGAGAGAAACAAAGTAAATATAAGTCAAGGCAAAGAGAAAACAATTGATCTCAATGAAATGAGAAGAGTAATACACTTGAGTTGGCACTTGGTGATGATTCAATTTGGGACCTAAATTGTGGGTTAGGATTTTAAAAGACTCCCAGTGGAGGTTAACAGTAAAGGTAAAGGTATAGAAATCTTTGTTCTTAATCCAATGCTAAATTTCTGGTATAGTGAGTAGAGAGTAAAGCTATTAGGATAAAATGCATAGAGGAACACAGTGGGAAGTGAGGCCAGAAAAGACAAAGTATTAGTTTTCTATTGCTTCTGTAATAAATCACCAAAGACTTAATAGTTTAAAACAACATAAATTCATTATATTACAGTTCTGTGGGTTAGAAGTCTGACGTGGGAGTTACTGAGATGAAATCACAGTGCCAACCGAGCTGTGCTTCTTTCTAGGGAATATCTCACTTCTTAGACTTTTCTACACTTAGACACTCCTATCCTCTACCTTCAAATTTCTCTGACCATACTAAGCAGCTGCATTTCCCCTGACCAAAGCTAAGAAAAATCTCTGCTTTTAAAGATCCATGTAATTAGGTTGGGCCTACCTGAATAATCCAGAATCATCTTCCCATTTCATGGTTTTTAATTTAATCACATCTGCAAAGTCCCTTTTGCATGTAAGATTAATGTTCACAAGTTTCAAGGATGAAGATGTGGACATCTTAGGGGGCATTGTTCTGCCTATAACAGATGGCTAAAGCCAGATCATGACGGGAGTTTGCTTAATGTGTTCCAACAACATGTATCAGGCTTGGTAATATCAAGTATTTTTCTAATGATGGCAGATGCAGTGAAAACAGAGCAGAATGAAGAATATGAAATATTCAAACCTAAATATCAAAGAAAGCTGTAACTCACAGACTAAGATCTATAACTTGTATGTTAATTTGATTCCTTGTTTTTGTTTCCTCTGTCTAATGCTATTAGTAATACAAATGCTGCTGTATCTTTGAACTAGAAAAAAAAATGAATTTTTTGTTTTGTTTTGTTTTGTTTAGATTAGGTACTAAAACCCTACTAGACATATTGTAACATTAAAACATTTAACAAAGAACTTTTCACAGATACATAGAAATATTTTAAAATTTGATTTGACTTGACAAAGTCACTTTTCAGTATATAATTTCTTAAGCACTTTAGATATACAAAGATTTTACATGTCTTATTCTTTAATTAATTAATAAAAAAGTAATTGATTAAGGACCTACTATGTTCAGGCACAGCTCACCCTATGAGAAGAAAATAGTAAACAAAACAGGCATGAATCCCTGCCAGCCTGGCAGGTGACTGGTGTGGGTCCTTCTGGCCACTGGATGCTTCCTCTTCTGCTGTGGCTGCCACGTGCTTTTGGAAACGTTGGAAAAGCTGTGGGTGAGGCAAATGTGGGTTGTGCCCTCCACTTGCTTCCAGGGAGGGAAGATGGGCTCAGCATCACTGCAACCTAAGGTACAAAATGATTCCTAAGCATCAAGAGGAACTGGGAAACTGAGAAGTGTGTAACTAGGAGTTCTGTTTATAAACAAGAATGGAAAGGCAGAGAAGCATTCGATCCTATTGGATCCTGAAGTCAGTCCCTCAGGGGAATAAGAGGACACAGTTGCTTTTTGAAAGTTCTTTCTTTTATTATGAATATGAAGCAAGAACCTAAAGCAAAAGAGAGAAAAGACAAGCTTCCAAGCAGCACCTTCGGTACCTGCATTATTTGGAGCACACCAGTGAAGGGGGCATGGTTTTTCACTACTTCTAGGTAGTTGTCGGGCAGAAACTTTGCTCACTTTGTTAAAGATGATGCTGCCCACGTGGATGACCATCACCTAGGTCAGGGGTCCCCAAACATTTTACACAGGGGGCCAGTTCACTGTCCCTCAGACCGTTGGAGGGCTGGACTATAAAAAAAAACTATGAACAAATCCCTATGCACACTGCACATATCTTATTTTAAAGTAAAAAAATAAAACGAGAACAAATACAATATTTAAAATAAAGAACAAGTAAATTTAAATCAACAATCTGACCAGTATTTCAATGGGAACTATGCTCCTCTCACTGACCACCAATAAAAGAGGTGCCCCTTCCAGAAGTGCAGCAGGGGCCGGATAAATGGTCTCAGAGGGCCGCAGTTTGGAGACCCCTGACCTAGGTGATAATATTAATTGCCTTCTTGCTTGGAAGGGGCGTGGTTATGCTAATGTGTGTTGGGGGAGGGCTTTTATGCCAAAAGGTTTAAAAAGGAGGAGCTAAGAGGCCATTTTTTAATTTTTTTTTTTTGTATTTTTCTGAAGTTGGAAACAGGGAAGCAGTCAGACAGACTCCCGTATGCGCCCAACCGGGATCCACCCGGCATGCCTACCAGGGGGCGATGCTCTGCCCATCTGGGGTGTTGCTCTGTTGCAACCAGAGCCATTCTAGTGTCTGAGGCAGAGGCCATGGAGCCATCCTCAGCGCCCGGGCCAATTTTTTGCTCCAATGGAGCCTTGGCTGCAGGAGGGGAAGAGAGAGACAGAGAGGAAGGAGAGGGAGAGGGGTGGAGAAGCAGATGGGTGCTTCTCCTGTGTGCCTTGGCTGGGAATCAAACCTGGGACTCCTACAAGCCAGGCTGATGCTCTACCACTGAGCCAACCGGCCAGGGCAATAGTCCATTTTGAAGAGAGTGGCCATGTTCTTATAGGGAGGAGGAGCCCCAGGGAATCCATGTGGAAGAGGCAGCCAAAATGGCAGAATGGGGGAAGGAGAAGCCAGTTTGTGGAGGAGAAAGAGATGGGCAACACAGGTGAATAAGACTGGTGAGGTGGAAGCCTTTGATTCTAGGAAAATTTGGATGAATCAGTGGCTTTGGGAACCCTGAATGGAAAGGGAAGTATTTCCCGCTGTGTGTGTTTTACTGGCTGCTGAGTTTGAGTCTAGAATAAAGGAAAATGAATCACCAGTTTTCAGCTCTGTTGATTTCTTACCGTCTGTCCGAATCAAATGCGAACCTGTGTTGGTCAGGCAGCTTTGATGGTGGCTACGAATACTAGCTTTACAGTAGTTCTCCCCAAGCACAGCAGAGAACACAGGACCCTTGTCTGGCATCTTATTCCTGATGTTTTTGCTTGTCAGTCATTCTCCAGCCACCTGGGCTCTTTTCATTATGTGTCTGTGCCTTGTAATAGAGTAGATTTTCTTTCCTTGCGAATGAACATCAAAATAGCCAGAAAAGAATGCCAGGTGCCCATTAAAGAAGCATGCAGATGAGCCATCTTGGCTTGTTTTGTAAGTTTCCCAAGAGGAAAATGCCGCTGCTGCCATGAATAGCAGAGGTTAGACAAAGATTCTTAGGGAAGATAAACAGGCTAGACAACGATTCTTAGGGAAGATAAACAGGCCTGTGACTCCCTCCTGACAGCTCCCACGCCTCTCCTCCATCACCGATCCAGAGGCAAAGGTCAGGGGATAATTCTGCACCTGCAACCTGGAAAGGCCAGACTCAGTCCTTGAAAAGAACTCTGCCATAATTGATGCTAATTATTATTGAGTCAAATGCATCCTTTCATTGAGGGGCAGGTGGGAGGCTCTGTCACTGTCAGGTTGATTCGACCAAGAGCAAGTTTAGAATTCTTTACACAGATGTACACTTACTCAAGAAGCTCCAAGTGTTGTATATGGGTTGCTCATAAGCAAGTATCATTAGAAATTTCAGCAGCTCCATAATGAGATGCTTAGGACTCAAGTGAATGACAATGCTACCCAGTACCCAGCACCAGAATATGAGAAAAGGAGCACAATTTATTAATTGGGGCTTGAATTTCACTTCTGCACCTCTGAGCCTCTTGTGAGATTTTTCACCCCTGCCACCTTTACTCTGAGACAGGCTAACAATAACTTCGGAGACCTTGGGACTCTCAGGGGTTCTGCTTCCATGGACATTCATCTGCTTTGTGGTGACTTTAATGGTAGGTCAGGCCCAGTGAAGAGAATGAAGAACAGAGAGGCAATGCAAAGAAATTCACCCCACTGCAGGTGAGGCACAGATGCCAGAGTGGACATGGGGACTCTCCCCTAACATTACCAATCCTGAGTTTAAGAGAATGTTACATTATCTTGCTTCAATATTCATTTCTATTTATTTCCTGCTTGGATTAAAACAATGTTTTTTAAATGTTGCTCTTTCATATCAAAATAGCATTACAGAACAATAACAAGTGAATTCTGATTGTTTTATTTGTAAAAACACAATTATACCCCTTAAGCTAATCACTGATTCAAGGAATAAGGGTTTGCATCAGGGGTAGTCAACCTTTTTATACCTACCGCTCACTTTTGTATCTGTTAGTAGTAAAATTTTATAACCACCCACTGGTTCCACAGTAATGGTGATTTATAAAGTAGGGAAGTAACTTTACTTTATAAAATTTATAAAGCAGAGTTACAGCAAATTAAAGCATATAATAATAATTACTTACCAAGTACTTTATGTCGGATTTTTGCTAAGTTTGGCAGAATAAATCTTTATAAAACAACTTACTTAGTTAAATCTATCTTTTTATTTATACTTTGGTTGCTTCGCTACCACCCATCATGAAAGCTGGAACGCCCACTAGAGGGCGGTAGGGACCAGGTTGACTACCACTGGTCTACATAGTCACTGATTCATCAGAGAATTATAGTATCCAGACTATGTTCTAGGCATTTATTCTGAGCTCTAACACAAAGATGAGGAAGGCTGTTGTAGGGTCAGTACTCATGGCTGTTGTGTCAAGGCTATCCACGTGCGGGTTCTCATGGAATTTGGACAGATGGTAAAGAAACAGTGGATCCAGAAAATGGTGGGCCATTTTATTTAATAAAGTCTCTTACTGGCTGATGAGCAAATGCACATGGCATTCAGGGCTCACAAAGCCCTGACACACTATCTGGTTCCACAACTCAGAGAATCTTCTCTGGTTCCTTCTAGAATCAAAGGCCTCACCAGTCTAAGCGGAGCTTGCAAAGCCCCTCAGCTCTGGTTCCCCATCTGCACACCTTCTCTTTCCCTGCAAAACTGGCTTCTTCTTCAGCACTCTGCATTACTCTGCTCTCTCTCTGCAAACATGGCTTCTCTCTGCCTCTTCTCCTTCTCTCTGTTCTTTTCAAAACTTTCTGGCCAAAACCCTCTACTCTAGCAAACATTAGCAAAAACAATGGTCCTTCCCAAGCAGGAAGGTAATTTTCAGTTTCACAGACCACATATACCTGGAGCTGCCCAGTCCCTAGTGCAAACTATGAATGAGCAAACATAAAAATCATATTTTACATACTTATTTGACCAACAGTTGTATTCTCATTTTTTTTGAGTCCTTTAAAGATGCAGCTCTACTATCTTTTAGCTTGCACTGTTTCCAATGAGACACTAATGTCATTCCCATCCTGTGCCTTTGTATGCAATGCGATTTTTTCCCCCTCTCTGGCGGCTTTGAAGATTTTTCTCTTTACTAAGGTTATAAGCAATTTAAATGTGTCAGTCCTGGATGTAATTTTCTTTAGGTTTTTTGTGCTTGGGTTTTTTGAGCTTTTTGGATCTGTGGGTTTATTGTTTTCATCAAAAAGGAAAAATTTTGTTCATTAATTTCTTAAAATACATTTCTGTACCCCCCCTCCCCCAGGGACTACAATTACACATATATGCTTAGAGTTGGTGCACACCTTGCTATTCATTCTTTCAATCTTCTTTTTCTTCATATTTCATTTGTGGATAGTTTGTATTGCTAGGTCTTTAAATTCACTAATTTGTTTTCTATAATATTTAATCCATTGTTAATCCTGTCCTAAATTTAGACATTGTACTTTTTATCTCTAGAAGTTCTATTTGCTATTATTAAATCTTCCATGTCTCTTTTAACATGTGCACACTTTCCTCTACCTTTTGATTATTTGAAATATAAAACTTTTATGTCTTTATCTACTAATTTTATCATCTTTATGATTTCTGAGTCTGTTTTTATTAATAAATTTTTCTTCTCATTACAGGCCTGTGTGTCTGATAATTTCTTTATGAAATACAGATATGATGACGTTTTCTGTTTGAATAAACAATATTTCTTTAAGTATTTTTGAGATCAGTTTTGCAATGCAGCTAAGTTACTTAGAAACATTTTGATATATTCCAGGCTTGATTTTTGTTTTGTTAGATAGGACAAGAATACCATTTGAGGTAGAGCTAGCTTAGCTCTATGCTCCTAGGTAATGCCCTGCTGAGTACTCAATGCCCTGTGTATTATAAAAATCCTTCACTCTCGCTGGTAGGAACATGAACTATTCCTGGTGTTGTGTGATCTCTAGAACTTGCTCTAACTGCTTTGGTGATCCCTTCCCCAGCCTTTACTCTGTTTTTCTCTTTACTCCCATCGCAGTGCTAAGAACCCTGTCTTGGAAAAGCACTCACATTTTTTAAAAACCCTTATTTATTTTTGGAAGAAATTAAAGAAAGGACATTTGAAGGAATCATAGTTACTGCTTGTTGCTTTGTATAAATGAGCAGAAGAGTGGTCAAACTGGCCTAGTTATTCAGAATATGGTACTTCAATTACTCTGATTATTTCCGAAGGTCTACTTGTTTATTGACTCTGCACTTTGATTATATGTGAATTTGCTTTTAACAGTAATTTTCTCATCTGTGTGTTTTGGACTGTTGTTTTCTCTGATTTTGTTCTCAGACATTCTGACTCCATCTGCTTCCTATATTTTAGGAATTTCTCATAAGTTTCCAGGAGCTGGTGGCATTCTTTCTTTCTGTCACTGTTGTTGTGGATTTATTGCTTTAAAAATACTTAAAGATGGATTTACATGCTCAACCCCTATCGTGAAATGATCTCTACCATAGTGCCTCTAATTTTAATCATCTAAAGAAAACAAGTTCAATGATTTAAATAAATTTTTAGAGAATATTTTATCTAACTGTGTCCCTAACTTTGAATGTGCAGCTTATTTGGAACTTGTAACCATCCTTCTGTGGTTACCTTATAGAAGAAATCACATCTGATCTTATAATAGGTTGATAAAATGAAAAGCTGGTTAAAAGAGAGAATTATAAAAATGACATACAAATGTATTTTATTTCAATGTGAATAAATACATGTACATTCTGTGTCAATCTTTTGACAAGGACCATCTTACTTTTGAGCATGAATAAACCTGTTTATAATTCCAAATCACCTATTTTGCATAGACCATCCTCATTATTTGTGTTTTCCAGTTTTTGGTTCTCTACAATTGGATAAGAACCTAAAGTCATCCAAGTGGAGGATTCAACGATATATTTATAATTTTTATCCCCTTGTCCAATTCATTCACAGTTGCTTGGCTTACACTAATTTTGCAACAATTATTTTAACAATTCTCTTGATTACAACCTTCAAAGTAGTTTTGTTGAAATAACTTTGTTTGTATTCTAATTTCATTTATTTATTTAATATTTGAATTATATAGTTGCAATTATATATACAGGAGGTATATTTGGGAATAAGACACCTAATTCTTACAGGCATACAATTTAACTGGTGGGTGCAAAGTGCTAGGGCACATATGGAATCTCAGCTGTGGGTGTTAAGAGCCTGTAAACATCAAGCTATGTTTAAAATGGAAAGAGAGAGATGACGTCAGAGTAATGGCGGAGTAGGAAGCGATACCGATAAATCTCCCCCAAAACTCAACAAGATCTTCAACCAGAAACAGAAAAACCTATACTTGGAGCCTCCAGATGCTTCACAATACACCCGAAGGTATGGTCGAGTGAAAAATTGGCTAAATATATAACCAAATCCTGAAGGAAATAGGGAGTAAGAAATGCTCTGCCTTCCTCACTAACCAAAACAGGGCGGCTTTCTCTGGTAACTGTGAATATAGAAACTGAGGCGGGCAAAGGGGGTGAATACATCCAGGCCGTGCACAAAAGGCCGAACCAGGTTGTGGCATGGAGATCCTAGCGGAGGAAAAACTGTTCCTGTGGCAAGCCGGGAAATACAAGCTAACACTTGCGCCAAACCCAAACAAAGAAAGACAAGCGGGGCAGCCATTTTACCCGTTCTCCTGGTTGGTGCGCAGTTAGTGGGCGAGAGATCTCTTCCTAAGCCCCAGAAGTGGGTGTCCGTGTTGCCCCACAGAGAGGCAGGGTCAGAGGCCTTTCTGTGGGCCGAAAGCAGAATCTCTGGGCAGCCCCAGCGCCCTGGGAAAGCCGCGCACGGGAGGGAGCGAGAACTAATTCCAACGGTGGAAATTTTCCATGCTGGTGAGGGTTTCACTCAGGGAAACACGGCCGGCCTCATATCCTGGTGTGCGCGCGCAGATAGGTAGTGAGCGATTCCTCTGAGTGCCTCGGCAGGGCGCGCCCGTGTTATTGCACAGAGGGGCAGAGTCAGGGGCCTTTGTGTGGGCAAAAGCGGAATCTCGGGCCGCCCCAGCGCCTTGCAAAAGCCACGCACGGGACGGAGCGAGAGCGAATTCCAGCGCTGCAAATTTCCATGCGGTTGGGGGTTTCACTCAGAGCGTGAGACTACTGGCCGGATATCCTGGTCTGCGCGTGCAGATAGTGAATGAGAGTTTCCTCCAAGCACCCCGGAAGTGGGTGCCCGCCTGTGTTACCGGACAGAGTGGCAGAGCCAGAGGTCTTTGAGTGGGCGGAAAGCCCGCCTGATTATGCTAGCAGCTCTAACTGACTGAGCCTTACTCAGAGCCCTGTGCTGAGTGGAAATAGAGTGGGGAGTTGCCAGCTCTTTGAACCTCTTACTATCCAGGCAGAGGCAGCAACAACCCCATAGCTGGATTATCAGGCTACTAATTGAGGAAGGAAAGACTAGGAGAAAGGCTCCAGGAACACGGACTCTCTCACTGTCAGAGCCTATGAAAGCTAATGAGCCTTGACTCCCAACGAGACTAAAGCACAATACATGACATTGCCATAGAGACTTATCAACTGCAAACCTCTACCTGAGCGTGCCAAAGGGGCAGAACCTGGGGTACAGAGTCACCGACCAGGAAGAGGGAGAGAAAAGAAAAAACAAGAAGATAACCTCTCAAAATCAAGAATAATCTGCAGACTTTATAACCTATCCCATTTTATTATATTTGTTCATTTGTTTCTCTTATCTTCATTCTTGATACTTTTTTTCCTCCTCCAATTTGGCCGATTAACTCTCTGCCGGTCTTACTCTCTCCTCTCCTTGAACCACACTACCCATAAGTGTTACATCTCCCATTATCTTTTTTCTCCTCTTCCTTTCTCTCTATGAGGGTTGCACTCCAAAACCCTTAACTCTCTCTCTCTCCTTTCTTTTTTCTTCTTTTACTGGTTCCCTCTTTTTTTCTCTCTCTCTCTTTCTTTTCTCCCTCTATATTAGTTTCTTCCTTTCTCCTTTACATCTCCTCTCATTCAAACCTCAATAACAAACAAATTATCTTATCTGGGACTCAAACTTATGTTTGTGGCATTTTGGGGGTTTTTTACTTCACCTTTTTAACTCACTAGCAGTGCTCCCATCCCTGGCTCTCCATTTTATCTAGTTCTTGTTCCACTAAATACAATAGTATTTTTTTAATTTGTCCCCCCATTTTTCTGTTCTCTTATTCCTCTCATCATAACTCTTAGACAACACCAACACCTAAAAGCAAATCATTTTACTCTTGACCCAAATTTTTTCCTTATTTGCTTTTTGTGGGTCCAAACCGCCCCCTTTTTTTTTTTTCCTTTTTTTTTCTTTTTTGCCCCTTTATTACTTTTCCCCAATTCAGGACCTCCATCACAGGCATTGTTTGTTATAATTCACAGTTCACCACAAGATTTTCTCAAGAAAAAGGGGAGAGGAGAGGAAAAAAGGAGGAGGGGAATAATTTCCTTTTTTAAAAAATTATTTTTCTTTATTTCATTATTAATTTTTTTTAAAAAAAAACAACTCTTTTTGGTTTTTTATTTTTTTAAACTTTTTATTCTTTATTAAATCTCATTAATACTATCAACAAAACCACCCTCAGATGCCATTAAGGAAGAGAAAATCAAATATCATGGATACAAAAGAAAGAGAGGTAACACAGCTAGATGAGGAAAAATCTATGGAGAAAAAATTTAATATATTGGAAACCTTGGAGCTAAATGACAGAGAATTCAAGATAGAAATCCTAAAAATCCTCCGAGATATACAAGAAAACACAGAAAGGCAATTTAGGGAGCTCAGAAAACAACTCAATGAACACAAAGAATATATGTCCAAAGAAATTGAAACTATAAAAACAAATCAAACAGAGATGAAAGACTCAATTCACGAGCTGAAAAACGAAGTAACAAGCTTAGCTAATAGAACAGATCAGATAGAAGAGAGGATTAGTGAAATAGAAGACAAGCAACTTGAGGCACAACAGAGAGAAGAAGAAAGAGACTCAAAAATTAAAAAAAATGAGATAGCCCTACAAGAATTATCTGACTCCATCAAAAAGAATAACATAAGAATAATAGGTATATCAGAGGGAGAAGAGAGAGAAAATGGAATGGAGAACATACTCAAACAAATAATAGATGAGAACTTCCCAAGCCTGTGGAAAGAACTAAAGCCTCAAATTCAAGAAGCAAACAGAACACCGAGTTTTCTTAACCCCAACAAACCTACTCCAAGGCATATCATAATGAAATTGACACAAACCAACAGCAAAGAAAAAATTCTCAAGGCAGCCAGGGAAAAGAAGAATACAACATATAAAGGAAGGCCCATTAGATTATCATCAGATTTCTCAGCAGAAACTCTACAAGCTAGAAGAGAGTGGACCCCAATATTTAAAGTCCTGAAAGAGAGAAACTTTCATCCACGAATACTATACCCATCAAAGCTATCCTTCAAATATGAAGGAGAAATAAAAACATTCACAGATACAGAAAAGATGAGGGAATTTATCATCAGAAAACCCCCACTCCAGGAATTACTAAAGGGGGTTCTCCAATCAGATACAAAGAACAAAAAAAAAACAGAGCCACAAGTAAAAGCTCCAAGAAGAACACAATAAAACCAAATTTAAACTGTGACAACAACAAAAAGAAAGAGGGGGAGAAGATGGAGATTAACAGTAGCAAAGGACGATGGAGTGCAAAAGTACTCACAAAATAGTTTGCTACAATGAACAGGGTAGGGACCCTTTTCATTACTCAAAGGTAACCACCATTGAAAAAACCACCACAGAAGCACATGAGATAAAAAAGATAGCAACAGAGGAAAGATGTATGGAATACAACCAAATAAAAACAAAAGATAGAAAAACGAAAGAGAAGGATCAAACAAGACACAAAACTAACAGAAAGCAAGATATAAAATGGCAATAGGGAACTCACAAGTATCAATAATTACACTAAATGTAAGCGGATTAAACTCACCAATAAAAAGGCACAGAGTAGCAGAATGGATTAAAAAAGAAAATCCAACTATATGCTGCCTACAGGAAACTCCTCTAAGTAACAAGGATAAAAACAAATTCAAAGTGAAAGGCTGGAAAACAATACTCCAAGCAAATAACATCCAAAAAAAAGCAGGGTTAGCAATACTCATATCGGATAATGCTGACTACAAGACAGGAAAAGTACTCAGAGATAAAAATGGCCATTTCATAATGGCTAAGGGGACACTGAATCAAGAAGACATAACAATTCTTAATATATATGCACCAAACCAAGGAGCACCAAAATATATAAGACAGCTACTTATTGACCTTAAAACAAAAACTGACAAAAATACAATCATACTTGGAGACCTCAATACACCGCTGACGGCTCTAGATCGGTCATCCAAACAGAGAATCAACAAAGACATAGTGGCCTTAAACAAAACACTAGAGCACCTGGATATGATAGACATCTACAGGACATTTCATCCCAAAGTGACTGAGTATACATTTTTCTCCAGTGTACATGGATCATTCTCAAGAATTGACCATATGTTGGGCCACAAAAACAACATCAGCAAATTCAGAAAAATTGAAGTTGTACCAAGCATATTTTCTGATCATAAAGCCTTGAAACTAGAATTCAACTGCAAAAAAGAGGAAAAAAATCCCACAAAAATGTGGAAACTAAACAACATACTTTTAAGAAATGAATGGGTCAAAGAAGAAATAAGTGCAGAGATCAAAAGATTTATACAGACTAATGAAAATGACAATACGACATATCAGAATCTATGGGATGCAGCAAAAGCAGTGATAAGAGAGAAGTTCATATCACTTCAGGCATATATGAACAAACAAGAGAGAGCCCAAGTGAACCACTTAACTTCCCACCTTAAGGAACTAGAAAAAGAAGAACAAAGACAATCCAAAACCAGCCAAAGAAAGGAGATAATAAAAATCAGAGCAGAAATAAATGAATTAGAGAACAGAAAAACTATAGAAAAAATTAATAGAACAAGGAGCTGGTTCTTTGAAAAGATCAACAAAATTGACAAACCCTTGGCAAGACTTACCAAGGAAAAAAGAGAAAGAACTCATATAAACAAAATCCAAAATGAAAGAGGAGAAATCACCACGGACACC
Source organism: Saccopteryx bilineata (assembly GCF_036850765.1). Taxonomy (NCBI): domain Eukaryota; kingdom Metazoa; phylum Chordata; class Mammalia; order Chiroptera; family Emballonuridae; genus Saccopteryx; species Saccopteryx bilineata. The sequence goes on along the minus strand of NC_089501.1, from coordinate 10,055,254 downwards.
GTAGATATACAAAGAATTATTGTAGAATACTATGAAAAACTTTATGCCACTAAATTCAACAACCTAGAAGAAATGGATAAATTCCTAGAACAATACAACCTTCCTAGACTGAGTCAAGAAGAAGCAGAAAGCCTAAACAGACCTATCAGTAGAGAAGAAATAGAAAAAAACCATTAAAAACCTCCCCAAAAATAAAAGTCCAGGCCCTGACGGCTATACCAGCGAATTTTATCAAACATTCAAAGAAGACTTGGTTCCTATTCTACTCAAAGTCTTCCAAAAAATTGAAGAAGAAGCAATACTTCCAAACACATTTTATGAGGCCAACATAACCCTCATACCAAAACCAGACAAGGATGGCACAAAAAAAGAAAACTACAGACCAATATCTCTAATGAATACAGATGCTAAAATACTAAACAAAATACTAGCAAATCGAATACAACAACATATTAAAAAAATAATACATCATGATCAAGTGGGATTCATCCCAGAATCTCAAGGATGGTTCAACATACGTAAAACGGTTAACGTAATACACCATATCAACAAAACAAAGAACAAAAACCACATGATCTTATCAATAGATGCAGAAAAGGCTTTCGATAAAATACAACACAATTTTATGTTTAAGACTCTCAACAAAATGGGTATAGAAGGAAAATATCTCAACATGATAAAGGCCATATATGATAAACCATCAGCTAACATCATATTAAATGGCACTAAACTGAAGGCTTTCCCCCTTAAATCAGGAACAAGACAGGGTTGTCCACTCTCTCCACTCTTATTTAATGTGGTACTAGAGGTTCTCGCCACAGCAATCAGACAAGACAAAGAAATTAAAGGCATCCATATCGGAAAAGAAGAAGTAAAGGTATCACTTTTTGCAGATGATATGATCCTATACATTGAAAACCCCAAAGAATCCACAAAAAGACTACTAGAAACAATAAGCCAATACAGTAAGGTCGCAGGATACAAAATTAACATTCAGAAGTCAATAGCCTTTCTATATGCCAACAATGAAACAACTGAGAAGGAACTCAAAAGAATAATCCCCTTCACGATTGCAACAAAAAAAAAATAAAATACTTAGGAATAAACATAACAAAGAATGTAAAGGACTTATATAATGAAAACTATAAACCATTGTTAAGGGAAATTGAAAAAGATATAATGAGATGGAAGAATATACCTTGTTCTTGGCTAGGAAGAATAAATATAATCAAGATGGCTATATTACCCAAAGCAATATACAAATTCAATGCTATTCCCATCAAACTTCCAATGACGTTTTTTAAAGAAATGGAGCAAAAAATCATCAGATTTATATGGAACTATAAAAAACCCCGAATAGCCAAAGCAATCCTAAAGAAAAAGAATGAAGCTGGGGGCATTACAATACCTGACTTCAAACTCTATTATAGGGCCATGAGAATCAAAACAGCATGGTATTGGCAGAAAAATAGACACTCAGACCAATGGAACAGAATAGAAAGTCCAGAAATAAAACCACATATATATAGTCAAATAATTTTTGATAAAGGGGCCAACAACACACAATGGAGAAAAGAAAGCCTCTTCAATAAATGGTGCTGGGAAAACTGGAAAGCCACATGCAAAAGAATGAAACTGGACTACAGTCTCTCCCCCTGTACAAAAATTAACTCAAAATGGATCAAAGATCTAAACGTAAGACCTGAAACAATTAAGTACATAGAAGAAGACATAGGTACTCAACTCATGGACCTGGGTTTTAAAGAGCATTTTATGAATTTGACTCCAATGGCAAGAGAAGTGAAGGCAAAAATTAATGAATGGGACTACATCAGACTAAGAAGTTTTTGCTCAGCAAGAGAAACTGATAACAAAATAAACAGAAAGCCAACTAAATGGGAAATGATATTTTCAAACAACAGCTCAGATAAGGGCCTAATATCCAAAATATACAAAGAACTCATAAAACTCAACAACAAACAAACAAACAATCCCATAAAAAAATGGGAAGAGGATATGAACAGACACTTCTCCCAGGAAGAAATACAAATGGCCAACAGATATATGAAAAGATGCTCATCTTCTTTAGCTATTAGAGAAATGCAAATCAAAACAGCAATGAGATACCACCTCACACCTGTTCCATTAGCTATTATTAGCCAGACAGGTAATAGCAAATGTTGGAGAGGCTGTGGAGAAAAAGGAACCCTCATACACTGTTGGTGGGAATGTAAAGTAGTACAACCATTATGGAAGAAAGTATGGTGGTTCCTCAAAAAACTGAAAATAGAACTACCTTATGACCCAGCAATCCCTCTACTGGGTATATACCCCCAAAACTCAGAAACATTGATACGTAAAGACACATGCAGCCCCATGTTTATTGCAGCATTGTTCACAGTGGCCAGGACATGGAAACAACCAAAAAGCCCGTCAATAGATGACTGGATAAAGAAGATGTGGCACATATACACTATGGAATACTACTCAGCCATAAGAAATGATGACATCGGAACATTTACAGCAAAATGGTGGGATCTAGATAACATGATACGAAGCGAAATAAGTAAATCAGAAAAAACCAGGAACTGCATTATTCCATACGTAGGTGGGACATAAAAGTGAAACTAAGAGACATTGATAAGAGTGTGGTGGTTATGGGGGGGAGGGGGGAATGGGAGAGGGAAAGGGGGAGGGGGAGGGGCACAAAGAAAACAAGATCGAAGGTGACAGAGGACAATATGACTTTGGGTGACGGGTATGCATCATAATTGAACGACAAGATACCCTGGTCTTGTTATCTTTGAATATATGTATCCTGATTTATTGATGTCACCCCATTAAAAAAATAAAATTTAAAAAAAATAAAAAATAAAAATAAAAAATAAAATGGAAAGAGAACTCTGGTTGATATGAAATTATGTTAAATGGACAGTAGTTAAAACAGCTTTGTTACAAATAGGTTATCATCATTTAGTTCACATATTCTTGGCATTAAGCTAGGCTCTTAGGATATAGAGATTGGTATGATGAATAAGAGCAGTTTAGGCCCTGGCCGGTTGGCTCAGCGGTAGAGCGTCGGCCTGGCATGCGGGGGACCCGGGTTTGATTCCCGGCCAGGGCACATAGGAGAAGCGCCCATTTGCTTCTCCACTCCCCCCCCTCCTTCCTCTCTGTCTCTCTCTTCCCCTCCTGCAGCCAAGGCTCCATTGGAGCAAAGATGGCCCGGGCGCTGGGGATGGCTCCTTGGCCTCTGCCCCAGGCGTTAGAGTGGCTCTGGTCGCGGCAGAGCGACCCCCCGCAGGGGCAGAGCATCGCCCACTGGTGGGCAGAGCGTCGCCCCTGGTGGGCATGCCGGGTGGATCCCGGTCAGACGCATGCGGGAGTCTGTCTGACTGTCTCTCCCCGTTTCCAGCTTCAGAAAAATACAAAAAAAAAAAAAAAAAAAAAAAGCAGTTTAAAAAAAGAAATATACTAAAAAGGCTCAGAACTAAGCTAGTTTATGGACATGATAAAGAGGGTATCACCAATAATGGGGACGGGACTAATTGCTTAGTAGATGATGTTTAGAAAAGTATTCGCTATATGGAGATAAATAAAACTGAGTCTATTGCCGCATATGTTAGTAGCTTCCAGGTGAATTAAATATTTAAATGTGAAAGATAAAATTGAAAAGTTAGTAAAGGAAAATATCTCTGTGATTAAGAGATAGGGTAGAAAATGACTTCTTGAAAGTTAAAAACCAAACCATGGGGTAAAATACGATTATTCTTATATAAAAGTTAAGCACTTCTGTTCAGTAAGAGATTAAAAAAACAATATAATGAACAGGTGGCAAAATGGGAGCATATAATTTAGAAGTCTAAACCTGGAAATGAATTAACATGTAGATTGCATGAAATCCTCTGACAAAAATCAATAATGAAAAGACAGCAATTCTAATAGGGAAATATGGGCACTGATGCAGAGAAGAAAACTCTCCAAAAAGCTAAGTACGTAAAGTAATAGTCAAACACATTAGTAATCAGAGATATGCAAATTAAAAAGCAAAATATAATTTTACATTGCTAGAAAGGCCAAATTTTGCAAGGTAATACCAAGTGTTGTAGAGGATGTGAGAACATTGATATCCTCAGCTGCTGCTGGTAGGAGGATTGACAGATTGAGTCCTTCAAATGGTTCTGATGCCTTCCGAAATTTGAGAATCATTGTCCTTCTGTCTAGCAGTTAGAACTGATGCAGTATGTATGTTATATTGAGTTGTACACTTCAAACCTGTTGGTTTGGTGAACCATGTCATCCCAATAAATTAAAACATTGGTATACAAAGGATACATGCACCCCCCCACCCCCATGTTCCTCGCAGCATTATTTACAGTAGCCAAGACATGGAAACAACCAAAATGTCCCTCAACAAAGGATTGGATAAAGAAAAGATGGTACATCTATACAATGGACTACTAGTCAGCCATAAGAAATTATGACATATTGCCATTTACGACAAAATAGATGAAACTTGAGAACATTATACTAAATGAAATAAGTAAATTAAAAAAAGCTAAGCACTATACGATTTTACAGATAGGTGGGATATAAAAATGAGACTCATGGATATAGATAAAAGTGAAGTGGTTACCAGGAGGAGGAGCTTGGGGGGAGGGGAGTAAAGAAGGACAAATACACAGTGATGGAAAATAATTTGACATTGGGTGATAGGCATACACACAATCAACAGTTCAAATGCTATAGAAATGTTTACCTGAAACCTATGTACTTCTCTTGATTAATATCACCTTATTAAATTTAATTTCTAAATAAATTTTAAAAAATTTTTAATAAGTAAAAAAAATGAAAATAATTTTTTTCTTCTTTTCCAATTGAGAAAAAGGGTGATAGAAAGACAGACTTCTGCATGCGCCCTAATTGAGATCCACCCAGCAACCCTCTATCTGGGGTTGATGCTGTGCCCATCTGGATCCATGCTTTCATCCGAGCTTTTTTAGCGCCTGAGGTAGAGGCTCCAGGGAGCCATCCTCAGCGTCCAGGGCCAATGCACTGGAACCAATTGAGCCATAGCTACAGAAGGGGAAGAGAGAGAGAGAAAGAAAGAAAAAAGGGGAAGGGAAAGGGGAGGGGTGGAAAAACAGATGGACGCTTTTCTTGTGTACCCTGACTGGGAATTGAACCCAGGACATTCAGTTGCCAGGCCGGTGTTCTACCACTGAGCAAACTGGCCAGAGCCTAAATAAATATTTTAAAAAGAGATATAAATATAAATCAAAGAACTCAAGTTAAATCCTGAAACTTTAAATTGAAAATATGAAAATAAACTTGTGATTTGTTATTCTTTTTTCATAAAGCAAAAGAAAAGAAAAAGGAACATCCACACCTGTAACAGTGCTTTGCTAAAGCCCCTACTGCCTTCTCTCAGCCACAGACTCAATTATTAGCTTCCAAAAACACCAGAATCATGCTTGTCAGCAGCAATTTTGAGCAATTGTATGCAGTGCTGCATTGAACATTTTATACCTCTCTGCTTATGTGTGTTATTTCTACAGTAGAAATTCCTAGACAGTAAACTCCTGAGACAGATAGTATATACATTGGTATTAATATATTTTCTGTTTTCCTTTGTTCCTGATGCTCTGGCATTTAGGTCCTTGCTGATCCTGGAAAGATGGTCCCTCCCAGGATTAGCAAATTCTAAGAGATAGCAAATATTTTGCCTGGCAATCACAATTTCTATATACAAATTAACCAATATGGAGACCATATTCTGATCTCCATTTGGCTCTTAACCTTTCATAGGAGGCACTATTCCTTTGTTCTAGTTATCCTATAGCCCAGAGCCTGCCGGAATTATTTAAACTATCCAATCCAAAATCTGATCAGCTGTGCCTTGCCCTGTGCCTTTCTTCCTGAAAAACATACAAACATACAGACAAACAAAAACAAAAAACACAAGGCCATCACTCATGCCTTTCTTTCACCTCTTCTGCCTCTAGACCAACCCTGGTGATCCCTGTGAGTGTCCCTATGGCATTGAGTCCCCCTCCTCTTGGGTTCTGTGAGTAACAACAATTCTTTTTAATGGCAATCATGTTCTATCTGTTAGCCTCACCATCAAAATGTACATTTTCAAACAATAAATGAAACACCATGAGGTTTAAATTTTAGCATCTCTGCTTTCTAGGTATGCAAAATTTTAGTAGTAAGTTATTTGACATCTCTATGACTTGATTTTCTCACCTGTAAAATGGGTAGTAGCAACAGCACCTACCTTACAGGGTCACTGTAAAGATTAAATGTTAATAAACATGGAGTACTTACAACAGTATATAGTTTATGATAACTACTTTCTTTCTTTCTTTCTTTCTTTCTTTCTTTCTTTCTTTCTTTCTTTCTTTCTTTCTTTCTTTCTTTCTTTTTATTTATTTATTTTTTTTGTATTTTTCTGAAGCTGGAAACGGGGAGGCAGTCAGACAGACTCCCGTATGCACCCAACCAGAAGACCGGGATCCACCTGGCACACCCACCAGGGGGCGATGCTCTGCCCATCCAGGATGTCTCTCTATTGTGACCAGAGCCATTCTAGCACCTGAGGCAGAGGCCATAGAGCCATCCTCAGCGCCCGGGGCCAACTTTGCTCCAATGGAGCCTTGGCTGCGGGAAGGGAAGAGACAGAGAGGAAGGAGAGGGGAAGGGGTGGAGAAGCAGATGGGTGCTTCTCCTGTGTGCCCTGGACGGGAATCGATCCTGGGACTTCTGTACGCCAGGCCGACACTCTACCACTGAGCCAACTGGCCAGGGCCGCTTTCTTTAATATTATTGGTAAACTTGCCAAATCAATCTCTAAAAGATGAAACAATTTCGTCTCCATTGAGAAGCCTTGTGAAAGCCTATTTACCTGTATTCCTAAGAACATGGATAATTGAGTAATATCAATTTATTGAAATAAAATTTTACTTAAATTGAAAATTTTAAATATTTTCCCAGCTAATAGATATTATGAAATAATCCCTACTTAGCATTTTTCATGACTAATGTAACTGAAATTTACTAGGATGTATTTGAGCATTTATTTTTCTTATACTGTGAATGATCTATTCTCAATGCATTATTTGTTGTCATTTGACTAGTGAATATTCAGTCCAATATTTAAAATTGAAAAAATTTTTATGATTATATCTTAAAGTTTTTATGCCACCTTTAGTCAAAGAAACATTTATATTTTATATGGCCAATTGGTCATACTTTTCCTTTATGGCTCCTTGCTTTATTTATATAAAAATCCTCATCTATTTCTGCTAGTACTTTTATAGTTTATAGAACATTCCTTCTTTTACAATACAATCTTTCTAAGCTGGATTTGAGTGTCATAAGAAAGACAGTTTCTTATATTCAGGCAAGCCAGTGTCAGTACAGTCATAAAAATTCCTAGTTATTTGTTCCCAGTCACACCCACCCCCTTTTAGTATATCAACATATGCGAAATATGGAATAGAAACTTATGATGGAATATCTCAATAAAAAGTTTATGTGTAAGGAATATACCTACCTTGATCATCAGCAGAGCAAGTTTATTCAGAAATTAGATTATCTGTGGTAGCCAAGACCAAATCTGTGTATGTTTTGGCCCTCACCTACCTGACTAAATAGATAAAATGCCTTCTCAGGTAGTTCTTCAAGGGTCTCAATTATGCTAACCATTTCCACAGACCCTCACCAATGGGGCCTCTCTGGTTCGCTCTGTTTTGTCTCTCCTTTTTTCTCTCAGTGTTGCTAATACTGTTGCTTCACTGCAAAGTCATTTCTAGACTCATTGGAGGTCCTTTCTGATTGCTATCCAAATCCCCTTTTCTATTACATATTTGTCCCAATTTAATAGTTAATTTTAAAATTATATTACTGATTAATTATAAAGGGCATATCTGTGGCAGGCACTTGGGATATAGCAATGACCCAGAGACTCCTGTCTTCATGAAGCTTTTATCTCAGGACTTTCTTTGGTGTCTGGAATGCAGTGTGTGTGTGTGTGTGTGTGTGTGTGTGTGTTATAATAAACTATACATGTAGATAATTGGTTAGAAGTGTTAATTGATTTGAATGTTTAGATGCAGTTATTTTCTTCTCTCAGTATCTATCTATCTTTGTATATATACAGTTGACCTTTGAACAACATGGGATTTAGGGGCACCAACCCCCTGCACAGTTGAAAACCCATGTAAAATTTTTGACTCATCCAAAAATTTATCTACTAATAAATAGGCTACTGTTGAGTGGAAGCTTTACTAATAACATAAATAGTTGATTAACACATATTTTATGTGTTAGAAGTAATGCATATTATATTCTCACAATAAAGTAAGCTAGAGAAAAGAAAATGTTATTTGAAAATATAATAAAGAAAAAGTACATTTATCATATTTATAGAAAAAAAATCTGCTTGTAAGTGAACCCATAGAGCTTGACCTGTGGTGGTGCAGTGGATAAAATGTCAACCTAAAACACTGAGGTCGCCGGTGCAAAACCCTGGGTTTGTCCAGTCAAGGCACATACAGGAAGCAACTACAATGAGTTGATGCTTCCCGTGTCTCCCCCTTCTTTCTCTTTCCTCTTTCCAAAAATCAATTAATAAAAAAAAAATCTGATTAAAAAGTGGATCCACGCAGATCAAACTTCTGGTGTTCAAGGATCAACCATATATTTATATATATCATATTTTATTGAGGATGGTCATTTAGGCGTGGTTGACTGCCTGTGTGGTTGATCTCAGGCTGACCTTATTCTCTAGACTCTCTAGAGGTCAATTCGATACTACATGGCCCAGGTCTCCCACCATAAATCATATTGTTAGCATGGAGTGGCTAGCACCACCACAAATTTCTAAGTAAACAGGGATACTTTAACCAGCCAGGATACTTACGGGCTTAGAAGCTACCTCCTAGGATCTTGGCAAAGGCCAAATTTTTCTTTGGAATGTGCAGGGTATGGACATCCCAGACTTGCTGAGTTCTTTACAGCACAGTATATAATAAATTGTGTTATATTCATACAAAGGATGAATTATATCTATAAGTAGCAGTGTGGGTCAATCTTGCAAACCTAATGTTGCATGAGAAAACAAACTATAGGATATTAGGTACATTTATATGAGGTTTAAAACTATATATTTAATGCCCTGGCTGGTTGGCTCAGCAGTAGAGCATTGGCCTGGAGTGTAAAAGTCCCAGGTTTGATTCCCAGCCAGGGCACACAGGAGAAGAGTCCATCTGCTTCTCCACTCTTCTCCCTCTGCTTTCTGTCTATCTCTCTCTTCTCCTCTTGCAGCCAAGGCTCATGGGAGCAAAGTTGGCCCGGGTGCTGAAGATGGCTTCATGGCCTCTGCCTCAGGCACTAGAATGGCTCTGATAGCAGTGAAGCAAAGCCCCAGATGGGCCGAGCATCGCCCCCTGGTGGGCATGTCATGTGGATCCTGATAGGGCGAATGAGAGAGTCTGTCTCTCTGCTCCCCCACCCCCCTTCTCAATTCTCCCCCACTTTGGAAAATTACAAAACAAAAACTATGGAAAATATCACTATATTGTACATGGATGCATGAAATGTAGAAAGAATTTTACAATGTTAACGGGAATAGTAAACACCAACTATAGGCTAGTTTCAAACCCTCAGACAAAAGCTGAGACTATCTTCTAGGAATATATGTTAGGGCCATCAATTAAATCTGAAATATTTTATTTCTCAAGCTGGGTTGTGAGTATATGTCTGTTTAATTACTAATGATTGGCTATTTCAAAATCTTTTTAAAAAATCAGATAAAGGAGCCTGATCAGGCGGTGTTGCAGTGGATAGACCGTCAGACTGGGATGCGGAGGACCCAGGTTTGAGACCCCAAGGTCGCCAGTTTAAGCGCGGGCTCATCTGGTTTGAGCAAAAGCTCAGCAGCTTGGACCCAAGGTCACTGGCTTGAGCAAGGGGTTACTTGGTCTGCTGAAAGCCCATAGTCAAGGCACATATGAGAAAGCAGTCAATGAACAACTAAGGTGTCGCAACGAAAAACTGATGATTGATGTTTCTCATCTCTCTCCATTCATGTCTGTCTGTCCTTATCTATCCCTCTTTCTGACTCTGTAAAAAAAATAAATAAAAAAAAATAAAATCTTTATAAAAAAATCAGATAAAGGGTATAATAGTAAAATTTTCATATAACAGCTTAGGTATTTACTAAGTATATACCTACTATAGTCCTTTGCTACCAAATTTTGATATGATATGGATTTGTTATGATGGTCTTAGCAGTTGGACCTATTTTGGGATTCATCACAATGTATTCAGCTTTAAGAGAGAAATTGCCAAGTTAATCTAGTAACCTTTCATGTTTCTTCTTCTGAACTACTTAAAGGACAGAGACTGTGCCTCATGTCTTTTCTCTTGGTACATTATTAGTATCCAATTGATAGATATTGAAAAGACAGATGCATTAATGAAAAATGAATAGGTAAAATTCTCTGAGGATCACTATTCGGTGTAGGGTTCCAAGTGAGGGGCCATTTTGAGAGAAATTGGTGATGGGTTGATCTGCAGGGACATTCTCTGAGTAGCAATGTTGCAAATGAGTAGGACAAAAGTCTCTGGAGACAAGACCTGCACATGACTATAAAAATATGCTAGAATAGAGAGGAAAAGAGAGGCTTTGAGAGAAATTTCATCAACCTCATAAGTGTTACAAAGCTAGCCCTGGCCTATGTTGAAAATGAAAGGGCTAATAAATAAGACATATTATCAGGGGCGCTGCCAAGTCACAGGGATTGAAGAAATATTATGGTCATAACTGTCCCAGGATTAAATTTAACATCACTCAGAACCCTCTGGGCTGAAACCACCCGTGAATTACAGTGGCTGAGAGCCTAATTGGCAAGTGCACCTGGAGACGGAAACTTCCAGTTTACCGTGGAGCTTTGGAAGTGCCTTTCTACTTGAAGTCCTAGAATAGAGATCACTCCATTTCTCCTAACTTCTGAGTAGGGGACAATAAAGTGTGATTTTGGGAATTACAGGGAAGGCTGAGATATGTAGCATCCATCAATCACAGGTAAAATCAGACATTGCCTTGAGAACTGAAACCAGAGAGAACATGTTGTTACCAGTCAGTCACACAAGGTACAGTGTAAATAAAGCATGGGCTGGTCTACCAGTCAGAAGTGGTACCCTTTCTCCTATTGACAAGTGAAATGCTATAATTTTAACTAAATTAATAATGATAAAAATGACAGATTATGAAATCATATTCATAGTGACATCTAGAATGCCTAAATTCTATTCTTTAAGTTGTAATACTGTGTGTGTGTGTGTGTGTCTGTGTGTGATATCAATTTTAACTTTTTTATGACCGAGACTATAATTATATGCTCCAGAAAAAGGCTGGTCAAATTTTCTAAGTCTAGGTTGTCACGACAAGGGAGAATTTAGAACGCTGCCTGGTAAAAGTGATAAAAACTAAGACATACTGAACACTGTCTATGTGCTAGGCAGCTAGGCACTCTGTTAATCACTTCACATGTATTTTGTGATTTGCTACTAACACAGCCTTGTGAGGAAGCAGAAAAGTTGAACAATGTAACCAAGGTAACACAGGTTGTGAAGCTTCAAACTCATATCTGTCTTATTATACAGCTCAGGCTGCTCTTAATCTCAATTCATAATGACATTTTTCTCTTCTTAGTCAGCTTTGCCATTAGCATGCAGGGCAATTTAATTCATTAAATGTGCCTATTAGAATATAACATCCACATTGGCTTGCCTACTTCATAAAAATTATATGAAAATGAATTAGATTGGGACATAGTTTAAGTTTTTCTGAAAATGCAAAAATCGGGAGAAATATGACTATTATCATTAGTCTCCCTGATGAGCCTCCACCCCCACAGGTGGAGGGTACTGAACAGAGCTCATGAGTGCTGTAATGATAGCCATCTCTTACAACATTTTTTGAAGGTCCATAATATAAATGGCTAAAATATAAAATTTCCCAAATTTCACATTAAGATGAAGAGAATGATTGATGGTGTGGTCTGGTGGGAGTTACTATTAATTTATCATGTATAAGAACCTCGTTCTCTGTTAAGTGTAATCCATGGATTCTCTCATTTAATCTTTACTACTATAACAATATAGGATGGTATTATAGTTTTAATTTCACTCCTGGTTAAACTGAGGCAGAGAGAGGAAAAGTGATTTACCCAAGGCCAAGTCCCAGCAGTACTATGAGGAGGTGAAGTGCTACCCATGTGCAACACAGTCTCTGCTTAAAGATGATCAAACTAACAAGCTCTCTCCTGATACAAATGGAACTCGACCTTTGGGGTGAAGATGAGAGCTGAAGTATACTCCTTATGTAAAGACACAGATGTAATCCTCCATAAAGTTTTGTATTAAAAAAAAAACTGTTAAATTCATTGGTTATCTGTTGAATTAATCTCCTCATAACCTAAATTAATAAAAACCACAATTATTTCTGAAGCTGGGCAGGCAGGCAAAAGACTGTTCACACACAAGAAAGTTCAGTGAAGCAGTTCTTGGTAAAAAAAACAGACAGCAGAAACTGAGCCCTCGGGTTACTTGGGGAGTGGTCATGGGTTCTCGGGCTTAATCAACAAAGAAAGACAGGAAACCAATAGGTTGAAAAGAATCCTGCCCTTTCTTCTTTGATCTGTTCAATAGACCCTCAATTGTTTTTATTTTTTCATCTCTAGGGCTGTCTTATTATACTTGTTCAAGGTGACATAGGCTTGAAAGGAAAATGACAGTTCTTGAAAGGACAATTTTTCTGTCATTATTCTAGTTTCTACATTTATTGATTCACTCAAGTACTATTTATTAAGTCCCTATTGTATGCCAGGCTATCCTCTGAGCACTAGGAGTATCAAGGTGAACAAGATCAAAGTCCCTGCCCACATGGAGTGCATGTCTAATGGGCAAGACAGGAATTACAAATCAACAATACAGCTCCGGAGAGTGATGAGTGCTGTGAAGGAAGTAAAACACGTTTCTGAGGAGGAGAAATCAGCAGAGACTGCATGTTGTGCATAATTGGATCATGTAGTAAACTGGGGAAAAGTGTTCCAGGCAGAAGACACAGCCTGGGTATAACACAAGGTAGGAATGAACTTGCTGAGCTTGCTGTACAGGTTCACGCAGTTTATCACATTATATCATGATTATATACTTGCATGGTTGCCTGCCGAAGTAGAATGTTACCACATACTTCTCGTTCATTTTTTATTCTTAGTGGCTAACAGAGTTAGGGATATGCTTGACATGCAACATGTATTTTTAAAAAATGAATGAGTGCACTAAAACTCTTTTTTTTAGAAGCTGTCAATGTGAAGAATTTTTAGCTTTATAAAAGTGAAATGAATAATCATCTTATCCAGCCCTCAGTATGTTTGCTGAGATACACATTTTCAACATTTTTGGGTGTTTTTTTTTTTTTGCTTAACAGGTAAAAGTGATGATGAACATATCCATGCTGAGAAAACATTCTGACAGTACTTTTGTTATATATTTTCATTTATTAGATAAGCATAAGGTATTAAATCTACTTCATTAAGTGGTATTATTAAATACCATATTAGAATCACTTAGGTTTTCTTTTTTTTTTTTTTTTTTGTATTTTTCTGAAGCTAGAAATGGGGAGAGACAGTCAGACAGACTCCCGCATGTGCCCGACCGGGATCCACCCGGCACGCCCACCAGGGGGCGACGCTCTGCCCACCAGGGGGCGATGCTCTGCCCCTCCGGGGCCTCACTCTGCCGCTACCAGAGCCACTTTAGCGCCTGGGGCAGAGGCCAAGGAGCCATCCCCAGCGCCCGGGCCATCTTTGCTCCAGTGGAGCCTCGGCTGTGGGAGGGGAAGAGAAAGACAGAGAGGAAGGAGAGGGGGAGGGGTGGAGAAGCAGATGGGTGCTTCTCCTGTGTACCCTGGCCGGGAATTGAACCCAGGACCTTTGCACGCCAGGCCGACACTCTACCACTGAGCCAACCGGCCAGGGCCCTCACTTAGGTTTTCTAATAAAAAAATTCTGGACTTTAGATCTTAGAATTAGTTTGAATACAATATCCCTTTGGAAATGAATCTTTATATCTGATTAAAATTTACTGTGATATTTTAGAATTAAATTTTTAAGTATTTTTGGTTTTAAGTATCACTAAAAGGAATTATAGCATTAAATATGGGTATTATGAAAGTATGTATTTTTAAATTTTAATACATTATTTTGACATTATTAGTATATTTGGTGCTATATACCAGTGCTCTACAGAATGATACTAAAGTAAATTTAGAGAATCTGAAAGCTTACAATGTTTTATAGTGTACTGCTTGGGAGTTTGAAAGCACAGTAGTTGGATGGGGCCTGACTACCTTGTGTGCTGATAATTTCCACATGGAAACATAATTATTCATCATTCCAAAGCATCAACACTATTATTATTACATCAGAAAAAACAAAAAGAAAAATTCTATCAGTATTGGGCAGCTGTCCATGAGATACAAATTTATTGATTAGTGACCACTGTTTGTCTCCTCTGCCTTTGCCTTTGTGACACTAAGACTAGTCACCTTGTAAAATACCCAGCACCATGCACAGTTGAGGTTTGGTTTTACATCAACTTAATATTTTTCCTTATGTTTTCTGAGTTGGCTTTAGTGATTGCATACTGAAGTCTTTGCTTTGTTAGCCTCTCATTCTTCATGAAGCCTGACGAGATGGACAGCTGTCACCACCCTTCTCAAGGGGAGCTCCTTTTTAGAACAAGGGCCCAAAAGATGAGTCTGCTTCAGATTCCCTCTGTCTCCTCTTTCCTACTATTTTATTAGAGATCGAGAGTAAGAAGAAAGTTGATCACAGGGATAACATTTCTTCTCTCAACAGATTCAAACCTTAAAGGAAGGGGTCTCATTCAAAACATTAATTCTATTTTTTCTACTTTTCTTTTTTCTTATGCCTTCCCTTTCTTACCTAAAACCACATGAATAGATTACCAGTAAGACTAAATTTCAGTACAAATACATTCCTGTGGAATGTCAGATGACATAGCTCATACAGTTTTGAGAAAGTCTTTAGACCAGTTCCTCGGGGAAGCTCCTCAGAGGTTAGCTCTGTTACTGTGTTTAAGGCCTGCATTGTTTCCATGCATCTACATGCATAACCTTCTGCTTCCAAATTCCTCTGGGCCTTGGACTTTATTTTTATCTAGTCTACAATATGATACATAAAAAACTCATTATTTTTTACAGGCTTCTTTTGCCAGTAAATATTTAGTGATTGTATAGATAAAGATGCGGGAACACAATTCTCTTTTTTTTTTTTTTTTTTTTAAATAATTTTATTTTTTTAATGGGGTGACATCAATAAATCAGGATACATATATTCAAAGATAACAAGACCAGGGTATCTTGTCGTTCAATTATGATGCATACCCGTCACCCAAAGTCAGATTGTCCTCTGTCACCTTCGATCTTGTTTTCTTTGTGCCCCTCCCCCTCCCCCTTTCCCTCTCCCATTCCCCCCTCCCCCCCGTAACCACCACACTCTTATCAATGTCTCTTAGTTTCACTTTTATGTCCCACCTACGTATGGAATAATGCAGTTCCTGGTTTTTTCTGATTTACTTATTTCGCTTCGTATCATGTTATCTAGATCCCACCATTTTGCTGTAAATGTTCCGATGTCATCATTTCTTATGGCTGAGTAGTATTCCATAGTGTATATGTGCCACATCTTCTTTATCCAGTCATCTATTGACGGGCTTTTTGGTTGTTTCCATGTCCTGGCCACTGTGAACAATGCTGCAATAAACATGGGGCTGCATGTGTCTTTACGTATCAATGTTTCTGAGTTTTGGGGGTATATACCCAGTAGAGGGATTGCTGGGTCATAAGGTAGTTCTATTTTCAGTTTTTTGAGGAACCACCATACTTTCTTCCATAATGGTTGTACTACTTTACATTCCCACCAACAGTGTATGAGGGTTCCTTTTTCTCCACAGCCTCTCCAACATTTGCTATTACCTGTCTGGCTAATAATAGCTAATGGAACAGGTGTGAGGTGGTATCTCATTGCTGTTTTGATTTGCATTTCTCTAATAGCTAAAGAAGATGAGCATCTTTTCATATATCTGTTGGCCATTTGTATTTCTTCCTGGGAGAAGTGTCTGTTCATATCCTCTTCCCATTTTTTTATGGGATTGTTTGTTTGTTTGTTGTTGAGTTTTATGAGTTCTTTGTATATTTTGGATATTAGGCCCTTATCTGAGCTGTTGTTTGAAAATATCATTTCCCATTTAGTTGGCTTTCTGTTTATTTTGTTATCAGTTTCTCTTGCTGAGCAAAAACTTCTTAGTCTGATGTAGTCCCATTCATTAATTTTTGCCTTCACTTCTCTTGCCATTGGAGTCAAATTCATAAAATGCTCTTTAAAACCCAGGTCCATGAGTTGAGTACCTATGTCTTCTTCTATGTACTTAATTGTTTCAGGTCTTATGTTTAGATCTTTGATCCATTTTGAGTTAATTTTAGTACAGGGGGACAAACTGTAGTCCAGTTTCATTCTTTTGCATGTGGCTTTCCAGTTTTCCCAGCACCATTTATTGAAGAGGCTTTCTTTTCTCCATTGTGTGTTGTTGGCCCCTTTATCAAAAATTATTTGACTATATATATGTGGTTTTATTTCTGGACTTTCTATTCTGTTCCATTGGTCTGAGTGTCTATTTTTCTGCCAATACCATGCTGTTTTGATAGTCGTGGCCCTATAATAGAGTTTGAAGTCAGGTATTGTAATGCCCCCAGCTTCATTCTTTTTCTTTAGGATTGCTTTGGCTATTCGGGGTTTTTTATAGTTCCATATAAATCTGATGATTTTTTGCTCTATTTCTTTAAAAAACGTCATTGGAAGTTTGATGGGAATTGCATTGAATTTGTATATTGCTTTGGGTAATATAGCCATCTTGATTATATTTATTCTTCCTAGCCAAGAACAAGGTATATTCTTCCATCTCATTATATCTTTTTCAATTTCCCTTAACAATGGTTTATAGTTTTCATTATATAAGTCCTTTACATTCTTTGTTATGTTTATTCCTAAGTATTTTATTTTATTTTTTTTGTTGCAATCGTGAAGGGGATTATTCTTTTGAGTTCCTTCTCAGTTGTTTCGTTGTTGGCATATAGAAAGGCTATTGACTTCTGAATGTTAATTTTGTATCCTGCGACCTTACTGTATTGGCTTATTGTTTCTAGTAGTCTTTTTGTGGATTCTTTGGGGTTTTCGATGTATAGGATCATATCATCTGCAAAAAGTGATACCTTTACTTCTTCTTTTCCGATATGGATGCCTTTTATTTCTTTGTCTTGTCTGATTGCTGTGGCGAGAACCTCTAGTACCACATTAAATAAGAGTGGAGAGAGTGGACAACCCTGTCTTGTTCCTGATTTAAGGGGGAAAGCCTTCAGTTTAGTGCCATTTAATATGATGTTAGCTGATGGTTTATCATATATGGCCTTTATCATGTTGAGATATTTTCCTTCTATACCCATTTTGTTGAGAGTCTTAAACATAAAATTGTGTTGTATTTTATCGAAAGCCTTTTCTGCATCTATTGATAAGATCATGTGGTTTTTGTTCTTTGTTTTGTTGATATGGTGTATTATGTTAACCGTTTTACGTATGTTGAACCATCCTTGAGATTCTGGGATGAATCCCACTTGATCATGATGTATTATTTTTTTAATATGTTGTTGTATTCGATTTGCTAGTATTTTGTTTAGTATTTTAGCATCTGTATTCATTAGAGATATTGGTCTGTAGTTTTCTTTTTTTGTGCCATCCTTGCCTGGTTTTGGTATGAGGGTTATGTGGGCCTCATAAAATGTGTTTGGAAGTATTGCTTCTTCTTCAATTTTTTGGAAGACTTTGAGTAGAATAGGAACCAAGTCTTCTTTGAATGTTTGATAAAATTCGCTGGTATAGCCGTCAGGGCCTGGACTTTTATTTTTGGGGAGGTTTTTAATGGTTTTTTTCTATTTCTTCTCTACTGATAGGTCTGTTTAGGCTTTCTGCTTCTTCTTGACTCAGTCTAGGAAGGTTGTATTGTTCTAGGAATTTATCCATTTCTTCTAGGTTGTTGAATTTAGTGGCATAAAGTTTTTCATAGTATTCTACAATAATTCTTTGTATATCTACGGTGTCCGTGGTGATTTCTCCTCTTTCATTTTGGATTTTGTTTATATGAGTTCTTTCTCTTTTTTCCTTGGTAAGTCTTGCCAAGGGTTTGTCAATTTTGTTGATCTTTTCAAAGAACCAGCTCCTTGTTCTATTAATTTTTTCTATAGTTTTTCTGTTCTCTAATTCATTTATTTCTGCTCTGATTTTTATTATCTCCTTTCTTTGGCTGGTTTTGGGTTGTCTTTCTTCTTCTTTTTCTAGTTCCTTAAGGTGGGAAGTTAAGTGGTTCACTTGGGCTCTCTCTTGTTTGTTCATATATGCCTGAAGTGATATGAACTTCCCTCTTATCACTGCTTTTGCTGCATCCCATAGATTCTGATATGTTGTATTGTCATTTTCATTAGTCTGTATAAATCTTTTGATCTCTGCACTTATTTCTTCTTTGACCCATTCATTTTTTAAAAGTATGTTGTTTAGTTTCCACATTTTTGTGGGATTTTTTTCCTCTTTTTTGCAGTTGAATTCTAGTTTCAAGGCTTTATGATCAGAAAATATGCTTGGTACAACTTCAATTTTTCTGAATTTGCTGATGTTGTTTTTGTGGCCCAACATATGGTCAATTCTTGAGAATGATCCATGTACACTGGAGAAAAATGTATACTCAGTCACTTTGGGATGAAATGTCCTGTAGATGTCTATCATATCCAGGTGCTCTAGTGTTTTGTTTAAGGCCACTATGTCTTTGTTGATTCTCTGTTTGGATGACCGATCTAGAGCCGTCAGCGGTGTATTGAGGTCTCCAAGTATGATTGTATTTTTGTCAGTTTTTGTTTTAAGGTCAGTAAGTAGCTGTCTTATATATTTTGGTGCTCCTTAGTTTGGTGCATATATATTAAGAATTGTTATGTCTTCTTGATTCAGTGTCCCCTTAGCCATTATGAAATGGCCATTTTTATCTCTGAGTACTTTTCCTGTCTTGTAGTCAGCATTATCCGATATGAGTATTGCTACACCTGCTTTTTTTTTGGATGTTATTTGCTTGGAGTATTGTTTTCCAGCCTTTCACTTTGAATTTGTTTTTATCCTTGTTACTTAGATGAGTTTCCTGTAGGCAGCATATAGTTGGATTTTCTTTTTTAATCCATTCTGCTACTCTGTGCCTTTTTATTGGTGAGTTTAATCCGTTTACATTTAGTGTAATTATTGATACTTGTGAGTTCCCTATTGCCATTTTATATCTTGCTTTCTGTTAGTTTTGTGTCTTGTTTGATCCTTCTCTTTCGTTTTTCTATCTTTTGTTTTTATTTGGTTGTATTCCATACATCTTTCCTCTGTTGCTATCTTTTTTATCTCATGTGCTTCTGTGGTGGTTTTTTCAATGGTGGTTACCTTTGAGTAATGAAAAGGGTCCCTACCCTGTTCATTGTAGCAAACTATTTTGTGAGTACTTTTGCACTCCATCATCCTTTGCTACTGTTAATCTCCATCTTCTCCCCCTCTTTCTTTTTGTTGTTGTCACAGTTTAAATTTGGTTTTATTGTGTTCTTCTTGGAGCTTTTACTTGTGGCTCTGTTTTTTTTTTTGTTCTTTGTATCTGATTGGAGAACCCCCTTTAGTAATTCCTGGAGTGGGGGTTTTCTGATGATAAATTCCCTCATCTTTTCTGTATCTGTGAATGGTTTTATTTCTCCTTCATATTTGAAGGATAGCTTTGATGGGTATAGTATTCGTGGATGAAAGTTTCTCTCTTTCAGCCACTTTAAATATTGGGGTCCACTCTCTTCTAGCTTGTAGAGTTTCTGCTGAGAAATCTGATGATAATCTAATGGGCCTTCCTTTATATGTTGTATTCTTCTTTTCCCTGGCTGCCTTGAGAATTTTTTCTTTGCTGTTGGTTTGTGTCAATTTCATTATGATATGCCTTGGAGTAGGTTTGTTGGGGTTAAGAAAACTCGGTGTTCTGTTTGCTTCTTGAATTTGAGGCTTTAGTTCTTTCCACAGGCTTGGGAAGTTCTCATCTATTATTTGTTTGAGTATGTTCTCCATTCCATTTTCTCTCTCTTCTCCCTCTGATATACCTATTATTCTTATGTTATTCTTTTTGATGGAGTCAGATAATTCTTGTAGGGCTATCTCATTTTTTTTTAATTTTTGAGTCTCTTTCTTCTTCTCTCTGTTGTGCCTCAAGTTGCTTGTCTTCTATTTCACTAATCCTCTCTTCTATCTGACCTGTTCTATTAGCTAAGCTTGTTACTTCGTTTTTCAGCTCGTGAATTGAGTTTTTCATCTCTGTTTGATTTGTTTTTATAGTTTCAATTTCTTTGGACATATATTCTTTGTGTTCATTGAGTTGTTTTCTGAGCTCTCTAAATTGCCTTTCTGTGTTTTCTTGTATATCTCGGAGGATTTTTAGGATTTCTATCTTGAATTCTCTGTCATTTAGCTCCAAGGTTTCCAATATATTAAATTTTTTCTCCATAGATTTTTCCTCATCTAGCTGTGTTACCTCTCTTTCTTTTGTATCCATGATATTCGATTTTCTCTTCCTTAATGGCATCTGAGGGTGGTTTTGTTGATAGTATTAATGAGATTTAATAAAGAATAAAAAGTTAAAAAAATAAAAAATCAAAAAGAGTTTTTTTTTTTTAAAAAAAATTAATAATGAAATAAAGAAAAATAATTTTTTAAAAAAGGAAATTATTCCCCTCCTCCTTTTTTCCTCTCCTCTCCCCTTTTTCTTGAGAAAATCTTGTGGTGAACTGTGAATTATAACAAACAATGCCTGTGATGGAGGTCCTGAATTGGGGAAAAGTAATAAAGGGGCAAAAAAAAAAAAAAAAAGGAAAAAAAAAAAGGGGGGTGGTTTGGACCCACAAAAAGCAAATAAGGAAAAAATTTGGGTCAAGAGTAAAATGATTTGCTTTTAGGTGTTGGTGTTGTCTAAGAGTTATGATGAGAGGAATAAGAGAACAGAAAAATGGGGGGACAAATTAAAAAAATACTATTGTATTTAGTGGAACAAGAACTAGATAAAATGGAGAGCCAGGGATGGGAGCACTGCTAGTGAGTTAAAAAGGTGAAGTAAAAAACCCCCAAAATGCCACAAACATAAGTTTGAGTCCCAGATAAGATAATTTGTTTGTTATTGAGGTTTGAATGAGAGGAGATGTAAAGGAGAAAGGAAGAAACTAATATAGAGGGAGAAAAGAAAGAGAGAGAGAGAGAAAAAAAGAGGGAACCAGTAAAAGAAGAAAAAAGAAAGGAGAGAGAGAGAGTTAAGGGTTTTGGAGTGCAACCCTCATAGAGAGAAAGGAAGAGGAGAAAAAAGATAATGGGAGATGTAACACTTATGGGTAGTGTGGTTCAAGGAGAGGAGAGAGTAAGACCGGCAGAGAGTTAATCGGCCAAATTGGAGGAGGAAAAAAAGTATCAAGAATGAAGATAAGAGAAACAAACGAACAAATATAATAAAATGGGATAGGTTATAAAGTCTGCAGATTATTCTTGATTTTGAGAGGTTATCTTCTTGTTTTTTCTTTTCTCTCCCTCTTCCTGGTCGGTGACTCTGTACCCCAGGTTCTGCCCCTTTGGCACGCTCAGGTAGAGGTTTGCAGTTGATAAGTCTCTATGGCAATGTCATGTATTGTGCTTTAGTCTCGTTGGGAGTCAAGGCTCATTAGCTTTCATAGGCTCCGACAGTGAGAGATTCCGTGTTCCTGGAGCCTTTCTCCTAGTCTTTCCTTCCTCAATTAGTAGCCTGATAATCCAGCTATGGGGTTGTTGCTGCCTCTGGCTGGATAGTAAGAGGTTCAAAGAGCTGGCAACTCCCCACTCTATTTCCACTCAGCACAGGGCTCTGGGTAAGGCTCAGTCAGTCAGAGCTGCTAGCATAATCAGGCGGGCTTTCTGCCCACTCAAAGACCTCTGGCTCTGCCACTCTGTCCGGTAACACAGGCGGGCACCCACTTCCGGGGTGCTTGGAGGAAACTCTCATTCACTATCTGCACGCGCAGACCAGGATATCCGGCTAGTAGTCTCACGCTCTGAGTGAAACCCCCAACCGCATGGAAATTTGCAGCGCTGGAATTCGCTCTCGCTCCGTCCCATGCGCGGCTTTTGCAAGGCGCTGGGGCGGCCCGAGATTCCGCTTTTGCCCACACAAAGGCCCCTGACTCTGCCCCTCTGTGTGATAACACGGGCGCGCCCTGCCGAGGCACTCGGAGGAATCGCTCACTACCTATCTGCGCGCGCACACTAGGATATGAGGCCGGCCGCGTTTCCCTGAGTGAAACCCTCACCAGCACGGAAAATTTCCACCCTTGGAATTAGTTCTCGCTCCCTCCCGTGCGCGGCTTTCCCAGGGCGCTGGGGCTGCCCAGAGATTCTGCTTTCGGCCCACAGAAAGGCCTCTGACCCTGCCTCTCTGTGGGGCAACACGGACACCCACTTCTGGGGCTTAGGAAGAGATCTCTCGCCCACTAACTGCGCACCAACCAGGAGAACGGGTAAAATGGCTGCCCCGCTTGTCTTTCTTTGTTTGGGTTTGGCGCGAGTGTTAGCTTGTATTGCCCGGCTTGCCACAGGAACAGTTTTTCCTCCGCTAGGATCTCCGTGCCACAACCTGGTTCAGCCTTTTGTGCGCGGCCTGGATGTATTCACCCCCTTTGCCCGCCTCAGTTTCTATATTCACAGTTACCAGAGAAAGCCGCCCTGTTTTGGTTAGTGAGGAAGGCAGAGCATTTCTTACTCCCTATTTCCTTCAGGATTTGGTTATATATTTAGCCAATTTTTCACTCGACCATACCTTCGGGCGTATTGTGAAGCATCTGGATGCTCCAAGTATAGGTTTTTCTGTTTCTGGTTGAAGATCTTGTTGAGTTTTGGGGGAGATTTATCGGTATCGCTTCCTACTCCGCCATTACTCTGACGTCATCCTTTTCCACAATTCTCTTTATAGATAAAAATTATGTTTTCATAAGTCCCAAATCTCTGGAGCAATTGATTTGTACTATTTGTTTTTTTGGTATGTGACTGTAGTATCACTACTCAGGATTTATCAAAACAAAACAAACGATGTCTTCATTGGCAGTAATTTGAAGGAAAATTTTCATGTTTATGTTATATTTTTACAGATCCAAATAAGCTAGTAAGCAAAAAGTTATAAAATAAGCTTAATAAACCTTATAATGATGCAAAGTTAACATTGATCACTTGGAAAGTGGATAAAAATTCAGCTCACAAACAGCATTTTGGCAGCAATCAATGCTTATGAAAACCACACACAGTTTGTGCAAACCCGGCTTCATTTGGCAGCGCTGGGAGTCAGCTGTGATTCCTGAGCATAATAAATGCATTGGTTTGAATTCTCCTGTCTGTTGTATGTGAGGTTTGTCTGGAGCTCATTCAGATTCAAGATGCACTTTAAGATAGAATTAAGATGGGAACTGAAGGAAAGAAGAAAGTCTTCATTTGAAATTTTTTTATTGACGTGTGGATGTACTAGGTGATTGCTGTACTGGAAATAGATAATTTTCATAAAGGAAAATAACATTGCTTGCCTTGGTTCAGATTTCACCCACAGAAACGACTAAATTCTTATCAGATTCAATGTCAGTATTGTATGAAACCTTAGTCTTTTATGGAAAGGGGATCATCTGGTCTCCTGTTTCTAAAATAGACCAGAGATTACTCATTTACTTCTCTGCAATTATAGTCATTGGACGCTCAGAATTTGTGAAAGGGTGACGTGATGTAACAAATCTATATTGAGGATCCTGGTATTTAAAGATCTCCCATGTTCACACACTAAAGGGTTACTTATAAGCTGACGCACATCACTGGTAACTGTCAAATATATCAACTTAGTGTCTGGGCAGAGAATAAAAACAAGACATGCATTCTATTCTTAACTTCTAGGCTTTGGATATGGGGGACACCATTAAAAAATAACTAGAGTCCTTAGTAATCTTTTCAATAGAACATATGCAACTGCAGTGGAACACCCCCTAAGGAGGCCTTTCTACTCAGATGAAAAGGTCATTATTTTTTACAGATGACAGTTTGGAAAAATCAAGGCAAATTAGCCAGATTTTTGCCTGAAGCTCTGAAGACAAGGAAAGGCTTACTCCTGCCCCCCCCCCAAAAAAAAATTTCTTTCATCTTTTAGCTGCAAAGTCCCAGAATGGTGAATTGGAGGTTGATAAAAATATGTCCAAGGGACAGAATTACCACTGTTAAATCTGATTACTTCTCTTCTAACAGTGTTCTAAAATGTAATTCCAGGAACCCTTACTTTAAAAACATTTAATTTAATACATTGATGTCTAAAAAACACTAGATTAGGATTTAGGAGACTGAGATTTTAATACGGCCCCTGCAGTATAATCATCATTAAGCTTTTGAACAAGTCTGAGCTTTAGTTTTTTCTTCTGAAAATTGAAGATATCTGCTGACCTCACACCACGAACTTGTTAGGTGAATCCATATGAGATAAGTGCCCTGTGAACTGTCAAGTGCTATATCAAATGAAACTATTATTATTGTCTACCTCTAATAAATAAACCAACAAACAGGTATCATATGATGCAGCAATATTAAACTTTCTTTGTGTTTTTATTCTCTACTTTCTGGAGTATGCTTAACCAGTTCACCACTTCTCCTTTTTTCCATTTCAAATTGGTCCATTTATGTGCACTGATATTCAATTGCTTTATTCCAAATGGATTGTGTAACTTTTAAAAACTGTTTCATACCATGCTTATCACTCCTGCCACTGTTATACTTCATTATGTGGCATTTGACTGAATATTTTTTTTTGTATTGAATATTTTTCTGAAGCCAGAAATGGGGAGAGACAGTCAGACAGACTCCCACATGCGCCTGACCAGGATCCACCCGGCACGCCCACCAGGGGCAATGCTCTGCCCACCAGGGGGCAATGCTCTGCCCCTCCGGGGCATCACTCTGTTGCGACCAGAGCTACTCTAGCGCCTGGGGCAGAGGCCAAGGAGCCATCCCCAGCGCCGGGCCATCTTTGCTCCCATGGAGCCTTGGCTATGGGAGGGGAAGAGAGAGACAGAGAGGAAGGAAAGGGGGAGGGGTGGAGAAGCAGATGGGCGCTTCTCCTATGTGCCCTGGCCGGGAATCGAACCCGGGACTTCTACACGCTAGGCCGACGCTCTACCACTGAGCCAACCGGCCAGGGCCGCATTTGACTGAATATTACCTTGCATGATTCCAAGGTTCTTTAGTCATATATGTCATTTCTCCAATAATTTTGCGAACTCTCAGCTACCTCATTTCTATTCTGCTGATATGCATATGGGCTTAAAATAATAGTGGGCAAAATTAACTTCTCTATTAAGATAGTTTGCTACAAGTTTGGCTATTGCAATCTAGAATCCTATGTGTTGACTTCCGTACTGTGCTTCATTTACGTTTGGTTTACCATGACCCAATTATCTTTCCTCCTTGGCTATCCATAGCCTTAATTACCTTATTTCTGCCTCTATGACCTTGACCCTTAACCTAGTTGACTAAAATGAACTTGGACAAGAATAATTATTTCATGATGTGTAAGCAACACAAACTGGAAGAGCAGGAAGGATATTCACAAATGTGGAGTAGCTTATATGAAGAGGTAGACAAGAATGCTTGACCTTATTACTTTTTATTCAGCCTTATGCTATAAAATTGTATTGGGAGGGGAAGGAGTTTCTTCAGTTATGAAAAATGATACACCGCCATATATATCTACACATATGGACTGTGTCTGTTGAGCAGCCAAGTGCTACATTTGGAGCAATGTTATAGAGGGAAAAATGCTCCCGAAGGCTTTTGTTGCATTTATCAGTGTTGCCATCCTGTCTCTTTCCAATGAGTATGGTTGCGCTTGCCCAGAGGTCTCTATTCAAATGGCTCCCTGGAAATTACAAAATATTGAACTGAAATTACCATTTTTTAGCAGGATCCCCAGGCACAAATTCTGTTACTGCCATTTAGCAGCCGGTGTCCCGTTTAAGCTTCTGTGTAAATTTGCATACAGTTGCCTTCTTTAGTAATTATGGAGCCTCAAAGTGCTAGTAAGAGGTGGCACTTAATAACATATATCAAAAATGTGTGGTAACTTAGACAATAACAACACTTCTTAACAGACACCGTTGTAATGGGAGCTGCGCAGTGGAATGCTTGTAATCATGAGCATAGAATTAATGTATGTATTTATGCCAACTGTAAAATGGTTGCAAACAACAGCAGGAGAAGCAATATGTTATGCAGGGTGAAAGCTGAAGTAGGGAACAAAACATATTCTTCACATATTTAACCATAATTTTGTTTCTTAAAAAATGATTTAACACCATGACTCTATCAACAGAATCAGCAACCGGTATTTGTTTTCAATTTTAGTGCATTTTGGTTATGAACCATGAATGAATTATCCTTATTGAAACTAAAGTGCAATTGAATTCCAAAACATCAATATGGTTAAAAATATAAAACCCTATTGTAACCATTTAACTTTCTTGACCAAATAGATTCAATATGTATACCTTTTAAAAAGTCATTTTTATTCTTCTTAGCCAAAGAACTATTCAAGACAATATCCGTACCACGTAAGTAAAACTCATCTAACCTTTGAATACTATTGCGTTGGATATACAAAAATGTGAAATTTGAGGTAGGGAATTTTCTAATATACTGTAGTTCCACCAACAGTGCAGTTTTGCAATGCTAAACAGTAGGAATATCCAATTGTCTTTCAAAAAGCCACAAACTGACTACTTATGAGTGCTCAGAAGTGGCTGTTATATGAAACAAGGGTTTTAACAGTCTGAAATTCATACCCAGAAAAGATTTTTGTTAGTAGAGCCTTGCTATTTACTTAAAAATTAGTCTTTAAGAGCTCTCCAAAAATAGTTTCCAAGTGTCTTTTTATAAATGGAACAACTGTCTCATTTTAGCTGTAAGAGCTATAGTGCTATAGTTAGGTATAAATTATTCATATATTTTTTAGCTTCGCAATACTCATGTGTCTGCATCCTCCTGTCATGAACAGTAAGAATTCTACTTAATGCCCAAATAACACTAATCATGTTTTCTTCCTTAAAACCACAAGATAGTCTAATCAACTACAATTTTAATATGTGGTAACAACCCCCAGCAATGTTAACATGTTTTACAAATCAATATTGGTTCCATTATCATTTCAGCAGCTTTTTTGGCCATATTACTTCTGTTCCAAATGCAGTCATATTTTGTTGTCTTTCAAGAGGCAATTACTTATCCATCCCATACTGCTTTACCCTAAATGTTGTCACAAATACTCAATTTTCTAAAGCATAAGTAACTATTTTAAAAGTTTTGTTTTGATTCAATTTTTATAGAATTAAATCCACCCATTTTAATTGTACAAGCTGAAGAGTTTTAGTATGTTTATTGAGTTGTACAACCACTGCCACAATTTAATTTTAGAACATTTTCATCATTACTGAAAAAAGCTTAAAAACTACTGCTCATTTAAAGATATTCCCTGTCAACACCCCTAGCCCAAGGTAACTGCTAATTAGCTTTCTGTCTCTCTATATTTTTATTTTCTGGACATCATGTATAAATAGATTTATATAATATATGTTCTTTTTGTGTGTTGTGTCATCAGACTTCTTTTATATAACATAATGTTTTAAAGATGAACCATGTTGTAGCATCAATCAGTACTTAATTCCCTTTTATTGAGAATATTATTTCATTTTAGTGTATACCACACTTTTTTTTATATGTTCACAGGATGTAATATTTTATATCCTCACTGAGGAAGGACTCCTACTTGTGCCAGTCAGAATAATAATGCCAAACTTGCCATCCCAACAGAACAATAGAACAAAATATATGAAACTGCTGCTACTGTTTTTAGATTTTGGACAATATAGGCTTACAGGACTGTGATACATGCAAGAAGCAAACTAATGAGGTGAGCTGTGTGATCCCTGGTTTTCTTTCTGAAAGCACTTTCAGACTGTGGTCAAGTGAGGGGAAATCGAAATTAAGAAAACAGTCTCTGAGTTGAATAGATAGAGATCAAAGGAAAAGAAACTGAAGCTGCTGAGATTTGCAGGAAAGAAGAAGCCTAGCTGGGAAGGAGCTATAGTAATCTTCTGAAAGTTTCCCTTGAATATTTGCTAAAGGGTAGGAATGGAAACTGCATGAAGCAAGACAAAAAAATGTACCTGGGAGCTGTCAATGCAGCATTTTTCAGAATTCAAACAGGGCTGGTAGATGTTTAAGTTTTTACCAGCTAAGGTTGAGAGAACTCACGAGTTACCCAGTATACTCAGTTACAACCCAAAAAGGCCATGCCTGAAGAATAGGGCTCAACTGGCCCTTATGTGAAAGTATTTTTAGTCTCCCCCTAACAAAGCTTATAAACAAGTCTTGAAAGGATTAATCTGATATAATAGTATATCAAATTCCAAGTCCCCAAATATTCAAGAGTCTTTAAGGGAATATTACTGAATCTAGATACTCAGCAATATAATTAGCAATGATAAGCATCACATAATGATTATTAGACACATACGGAAAAAAAAATTTGATTTGTAACCAAATAAAGTATCAGTCAATAGAAACAGAACTATGAGTGTAAAGGATGAGAAATTTAGTAAGAAAGACTTTAAAACAGTTATTGGAAATATGCTCAATGACTTAGAGAAAACCTTAAAATAATAAGAAGTAGAATATATAAATAAAAAAATAAATGGATCCTCTAAAACTGAAAATACAGCACCAGAAAATAAAATTTGATCGGTGGACTAAATAACAGATTGGACACTACAGAGGAAATAGTAAATTCAAATTGTAGAAAAAGAAAGTATATGATTGAAGCACCGAGATTGAAAACCTCTAAAAAGAATAGCCACAGTGAGATATTAGACAGGATAAATTGTCTACTAGTTTTATAGCTGCAGTATTTCTAAGAGAAGGCAGAATATATTTAAAAAAATAATTGTCGATTTTTTTAATTCAGTGAAAATTATAAGTCATAAAGCAAAGAAACGCAGTGAAGCTCAAGCAAGACAAAAACAAAGAAAGCAGACCAAGGTATACAACGACCAACTTTCTGGAAACTAGTAATAGAGAAAGTCTCAAATGTAGGCAATAGACGGAAGGCAAATTTCATTCAAGGGAGAGGGGGTAAGCAATATTTTTGTGAAAGAGACATTTAAAGAAATAGTCTGACATTTGGGAAGAAGCATTGTATGCCAGAATATAATACAGCAATATATTTAAAGTTGTACAAAGAGAAAAACAAGTTAGCTTAGAATTTCATAGCCAGAAAAAACATTTTTAAATTGATAAACAAAATTAAAGAATTAAAAATACTTTCAGGCCAACAAAATTTGTGCGAATTTGTCACTGAGATATCTGTACCATGAGTAAGGAAATTTATCAGCTGGAGAAAGTGACATCAAATGGAAACTTGAACCTACACAGAGAATGAAAAGCACCCAAAATAAATATCTGAATAAATATAAAATATTTCCATTATTTTCAAATTTCTTTAAAAAATATTTGTTTAAAGATAAATAGTGAAAAAGGGTTTTGGTATCAAGCATAGTTAGAAGTATGATATATGACAACACTATCAAAAGGATGTGGAAAGACAAAAGTTTCTGATATGTGCAGTATAACATTGAATATGAAGGGAGACTATAAAAAGTTAAAGATACATATTGTAAACCATAAAGTAATCACAAGTCAATCAATCAAATTAATCAAAAGTATATACTAATAAACCAATTATGGAGATAAAATAGTATATAAAAATTGCTCAATTAACCAAAAGAAGGCAGGGAAAGAAGGGGGAAAAGAGCAGCTGAAATAAATGACAAACATCTAGCCAGGTGGTAGACTTAAGTACAACCTGCTAATAATTACATTAAATATAAATGGTCTAATTAATTAAAATGCATAACCTATTAAGCTAGATTAAAAAAAACGAGGACCTATTTTATACTGTCTATAACAAATCCACTTCAGCCTCACCGGCCGGTGGTGCAGTGGATAGAGCATCATACTGGGACGTGGAGGACCCAGATTCCAAGCCCTGAGGTTGCTGGCTGGAGCGCAGACTCACCAGCTTGAGTGTGGGTTGCTGGCTTGATCATGGGTTCATAGATGTGACTCCATGGTCTCTGGCTTGAACCCAAAAGTTACTGGCTTAAAGCCCAAGATTGCTGACGAGCCCAAGGTTGCTGGCTTAAGCAAGGGGTCACTCACTCTTCTGTAGCCCCCCAGTCAAGGTACATATGAGAAAGCAATCGATGAACAACTAAGGAGACTAAATAGCTGCAATGAAGAATTGATGCTTCTTCACATCTCTCTCCCTTCCTGTCTGTCTGTCCTATCTGTCCCTCTCTCTGTCTTTCTCTTTGTCTCTGTCACACACACACACACACACACACACACACACACACAGAAATCCACTTCAAACATAAAGAAACAAATGAATTAAAAGTAAAAGAATGCAAAAAGGTACACCATACAAAGACTAACTAAAAGAAAAGTGGAATAATTAGACAATAGTCCCTTGTCCAGAAGGGATACATCCCAAGACCCCCAGTGGATGCCTGAAACCATAGATAATGCCAAAACCTAAATACAATATGGTTTTTTCCTATGTATTCATATATACCTATGATAGAGCTTATTTTATAAGTTAGGCACAGTAATAGATTAACAGTAATAACTAATAATAAAATAGAACAATACACCATAATAAATAAATGTGATATCTTTCAAAATACCTTATATTGTACTATACTCACCTTTTCACATAAAGTATACACTTTATAGCTTCACTTTAGAAAATGTGAATTGTCAGCATCACTACTCTTGCACTGTGGGGCCCTTATTAAGCAAAGTGCTTGAACACTTCTCAGTGACTAACTGGCAGGTAGCAGCACATATACTACAGATATGCTTAAAGAGGAATGGTGCACACCCAGGGCTGGAAGGAATAGGGGACAATGCCTGAAAATATTCACAAAGTATAGGGACAGGCTGGCTTAACACTACCCCAGAAAGCTTTTGCTAAAGTTGCAATGGCACTTAATACTTGTTAAGGTAGATCTGTGTCCTTGTACAGGATCTTAGGTCCTCAACAAAGAACTTAGAGCAATGTACTCTGAAGACCATCAGGTTAGATCTGGGAGGGCCATAGCACCTTCTGCATATGTAACAGGTAAAACTGAAAGAATTAAAAGTAGAAATAGACATATGCTTTATTATAGTTGGAAATTTCCTCACTTCTTCCTCAGCAGTGGTAAAATAGCAGCCTGAAAATCAGTAAGAATACAGTGAGCAATGTTATCTGCCAACTTGATCTAACTGACCTTCCTAGAATATCAAATAACGTAGTGCACATTCTTTTTCATTACTCAAGGAAGTTTTGCTGAGATAAACCCAATCCTGAAACATAAAACTAATTGTCTGAAAATATAGAAAGCATGTTACTGTATGGCTAGGGGCTGCTGCTGTCGCAGCCATTCACATGCAGGTTCTTATTAGATTTGGACAGACAGTAAGGAAAGAGTGGAGCCAAAAAGTGGTGGGCCATTTCTTTATTCTAGCCTCACAACCAGCCAGTGAGTGAGTAAACACACAGTGAGAAAACACTTCCCTTTCCACTCAGGGCTCCCAAAGCCACTGACTCATCTGGTTTTTCCTAGAATCAAAGGCCCCAACAGTCTCAGTCACTCCTGGTTCTCCATCCACCAATATGGATTCTTACTCTGCAAAACTGGCTTCTCTCTCCTTCCCTTCCACCTTGGCTTTTTTCTTCCTCTCTTCCTTCTTAAAACTTCTTGGTGCAAAACCCCTCCTCCAGAAAACATTAGCATAACAATGCCCCCTCCCAAGCAGGAAGGCAATTAGCAATCTCACAGACCAGCACCATTTTTAACAATAAAAGTGAGCAAACTCAAATAACACAAAGTTTACAAACGTATTTGCCTAACAGTTACTAAATAATGGTACAGCATAGTTAAATTAGAAATCTGTAACAGACATCCAGAAAACTGACAAATAAATAAAAACTAATCAACAACCTTCCTAATAATTCATAGATGAAAGAGGAAACTTCATAAAAATTTAAATAACTTTTAGATTAATGATAATGAAGATATAAGGTATCAAAATCTGAGGACAAAACTAAAAAAATGCTTAAAAGGCAACCTACAGATTTACAAACTTGTTATGTTCATATTAGAAAAAAAAAGACCTAAAAGAAATTAGTGACTTAGGTTTCCACTGAAAAATAAAAACTAGATAAAAGAGCAAATTAAATGCAAATTTAATTAAAATTAAAAATTTAAAAATAAAATAAATTTAAGTAGAAATCAAGGAAATAAATTGTAGAAAATAATAAATAATACCAAAAGATTTTTGTTTGAAAAGGTCATTAACATTAATAACATCTAGTAAGACACAGAGAGAAAGACAGAAATTGCCAATGTCAAGCTTAAAAGAGTGGAGTTACCTATTGACTTTGCATAAATTATAAGGATAATAAAGAAATATGAATAACTTTATGCCAATAGATTTGACAGTTTACATAAAATTAACAATGCATTTAGAGATACAAATTATAAAAATGAACTCAAGAGAAAATAGAAAATCTAAATAATGTTTACTAACTTACAATTTTTAATTTCCATAAAGAGTACCCAAGAAGAGATTACTTTACTGCTGAATCCTATCAAATATTAAAGGAAAGAAATAATAACAACTGTATGCAAACTTACTATTTTTAAGAGGAATAATGTTTCTTAGTTCTTTATTTGAGGCTAGCATTTTTCTGATACCAATATTAGACCTACACATTATAAGAGAGCCAACTATAAACTAATATTTCTCAGGAATACAGAAGGAAAAGTCTTTGAAGCAATAAATTAAATTCAGCAGCATATAATAAGTTGTAACAAGAAATGGTTTGTCTCTAGATTACAAGGCTGATTTAACATTTAAAAATCATTCAGTTTAATTAAATGATTAACAGAATGAAAATGAAAAACCATATGATTATCTGAATAGATGCAAAAAAAGAGCATATGAAAAAATCCAATTCTCATTCATAATAAAAATTCCCTAGCAAGCTAAGAATAGAATAAAATTTCCATATTTTGTAAAAAGGCACATAAAAATTTCAGCTCGCAACAAACAATGATGAAAGCTTGAATCTTTTCCCTTAGAATGGGGACTTTTCACTTAGAATTAGGAAAAGGCAAGGATGTCTGCTCTCATTCTATTCAACATTATACTTCTATTTCTAGCCAGTACAATCAGGTAAAAAAAATAAAAGACATACAGGTGGAAAAGAAAAAGTTATGCTGTTAATATTTTTATTTCCAGGTGATATGATCATGTAATATAGAACTCCCTAAGGAATTAAGAAAAGCTGAGGTTTTTGTTTTGTTTTTTAAGTGAGAAAAGGGGAGATAGTGAGACAGACTCCTGCATGCACTTCAACTGGGATTTACCCGGCAACCCTTGTCTAATACCAATGCTTAAATCACTCAAACTATTTTTAGTGCCTGAGGCAGATACTCCATCCAAAGGAGCAATCCTCTGCACCCAGGTCCCACGTTGGAATAATTGAGCCACTGGGTGTGAGAGAAGAGGAAAAGAAGGGAAAAAGGGAAAAGAAGAGGAACAGATGGTCACTTCTCTTGCATGTCTTGATCAGAAATTGAACCTGGGATGTCCATATGCCAGGTCAGTGCTCTACCCACACTGGCCAGGACCATCAAGCTGCTAAAATTATTAGGAAAATTTAGTAAAGACTCAGCATACAAGGCCAATACACCAAATACAAAACAAAAGCAGTTGTATTTTAAATAAAAAAAGATGGCGACAGAGTAGGCAGATGTTCCAACTGCCACCTCTCAAGATCAAATTGGTTTACAAATTAATTTTAGAACAATCATCTTGAAAAACCAACTTTGGACTAAACAGAGAGGAATCTATAACCAAGAATCTCTGAAGAAGCCACACCAAGGCTGGTAGGAAGGGTGAAGACATGGAAAGGCCTGCCTTGCTCCTGAGTGGCGGCCCAGAGGACTCTCATGGCAGGGTGGGTTGCCCTGAGAGGTGTGGGTGCTCAGCCCCAGGTCCGGAGCCCCAGCCAAGAGCCCTAGAGCTTAGAAGAGGTGCCCAGACAGCATTTAGCTGTGAAAAGAGCCGGGTTTCTGTGCACAAGAAAGAGACACAGCTCTCAGACGCAGATTCCATTTTAAAGGGCCTGCGCAGAAAACCCCATTCACAGACACGTACTCAGGGCTCTGGCAGGAGAGAGCTGAGAGAGCTGGAGTTACAGGAGGAGAGTGTAAAGTTGGAGGCCCAGAGAGAGACACTGTGGGGGATAAAAACCAGAACCTCTGTGCTGAGTCATTCTCCAGTACTGTAGTCACCATCTTTCTTGGGTAAAGCAACCCCCTCTGAGTGGCATCAGCCTGGAGAAAAGCAGTGGCTCCACCTTCAGGAGTCTCTCCTACCCCAGACAAGGTGATGGGTCATTCTGAGAGGCCAGGAAGTAGGGGGCATGTCAGTGACTTAGTTTTCTGGTGTTGAGACCAGAGCTCCCCTGCACAATTTTCTGAGTCTATGACTGATGCTTCCATCTCACTGGAGACTCAGTTGAATTGTCCAGAGAGCAAGCAGACCACACCTCTGAGTCTCAGAGGCCACATCCTATTGAAGTTTGTGAAAAAAGTCTGGACAGACTGACACCTGGGGTCAAGGGGCAGAGCCACACTCACCACCCTTCCTAATCTCTGAATTGCCGCAGGCTTTAGACTCTAGCAGAGGCTTTTCTATCAGCTGAGCCTAACAAGCACCCATCAGACAGAGGCTGTAAGAGGCGGGACTCATGGAAACTTGGCTGTTTGAGTGGACTTTCCTCCAGACCAGAGTGGGTAAAAGTCAGCCTAGGAGTGCAGCTAGGTATTTCCATGTATACCTGGGAATATCAGAGGCAGCTATAAATTCTGAATTGTTTGTAGCTCCAAGAGGGATGCTGAGGGCCAGTCACAGGCAATGCCTACCACTGGTCTATATTTGGTTCCTGCTTGGGAGGCCCAGGGCTGGCAAATCCAAGGGCCAGCTGCAGAAAGCAACAGTTCAGGACCTAACAACCCTTGCTAGAGTGGTATCCTAAAGAAAAGCTCCTCAACTGTGCCCAGTTGAGGCGAGTTCCACTCTCTGTAATCAGCACCAAGAAAGCAGCTCATGTGCATGGGATACAGTGGAGCTGTATAGTCAACTGGCCTAGACACTGGATATTCTGTCCTGCTAGGCTAGATTCCATACGGGGAAGGAAGAAAGGCTTAAAACATGGACATTTAAAGTGTGGGTCCCTGTGAATCTATTGTTGGATCTGGTCGAGGGGCTTAGCCATCTTTGGGAGGGAAACAGTCAGCCCTAGGAGAGAACTCTCTCAGTCTTCATTCCTGAGAATGGGGTCTCAACAGCAGAAATAATTTCTGCAGAGGAGAATGTCAGCAACAGTCAGTCTGAACCTGCTGCTCACCTTGTTGGGGAGAAATAAAATTTGAGTATCCAGCAGTGGCTGAGTGATCAAGCTCTGGAGTAGGGGCCACATTATTTGTACTGAGTTCCTGACCAAGAGATTCCTGAAGTAAAAGATCCCACATATGTTATATTCACAACCTCAGCTGCCCTAAACCACCAAGCAGGCAACCTGTAGAGGGGTTAGTCGAGTGAGGCCAATATGAGCCCACACTACAGTCTTAATACAGAATACTCTGTGGGAAAACCATGAAGCTACAGGAAGAGGAGAAGCTGAAAAGTGGATACAAATCTTACAGAGCTTGGGGCTTCTACAAAGCTGTTGTCCTCTCTAAGCAGAACAAAGCTGATTCTTATAAAAAGATTGGCCCCTATCACAGTATCCAGACACAGAACAACGCAGATACAAACAGCAAAAAGTGCAGTCGCTACAGACTGGTAGCCCAGAGGGTGTTACAAACAACAGCTGATGCCAACACAAGAATAACTACAGCCAACACTACTGGTAGTGGGTGGCAGACAGCACAAACCCTAGGCTAAGCTAACTACACAAGCAGCACACCTAAAGGAGGAGTCCAGCAGGCACCAGACACTGTGGAGAATAAATACTCCCAACAGGACAAACATTGCACAGAGTGTAATACACATAATCAAGGTTGACCCTTAGAGCCAGCCAGCCTGAAGGGATAAATGTGCCCACAAAAAGACCAACTGCATCTAATATTCACATACAACAAGAGGGAAAATAGTACCTTCAGAAGCATTCCTAGAACAAAGAAAACAAGTGGCTTGGAGGACAGTACCAACAAGCCCATCTTTTTCATTAAGACCACACAAGAATTTCAAAGTCAGACAGTGCTAGCTAATACACAGACAAAATGGGGAGACAGAAATGTGACTGAAATGAATTAACAAGAGAAATCCCCAGAAAAAAAACTGAAGGGGATGGCAGTAACCAAAATACTAGATGCAGAGTTTAAAACAATGATTTTTAGGATGCTCAAGGATCTTAGAGCAACAATGGATGGACATAATAAGCACCTAAATAAAGAGATAGCAAACATAAAAAAAAAACATTGAAATCATAAAAAATAAGTCAGAAATGACAAAAAATCAGAAATGAAGACTGCGCTAGAAGGAATTAATAGCAGGATCAAATCAGTGATTTAG
Source organism: Saccopteryx bilineata (assembly GCF_036850765.1). NCBI lineage: Eukaryota > Metazoa > Chordata > Mammalia > Chiroptera > Emballonuridae > Saccopteryx > Saccopteryx bilineata. The sequence goes on along the minus strand of NC_089501.1, from coordinate 10,018,280 downwards.
AGGACAAGATAAAAGAAAGCATGGAAGCAGAGCAGCAAAAAAAAAAAAAAAAAGAAGCTCAAAAAGTCTGAGAAAACTCTAAGAGAGTTCTGTGACAACATGAAGAGAAACAACATCCACATTATAGGGGTTCCTGAAGGAGAAGAGAATGAACAAGGAATAGAAAAACTGTTTAAAGAAATCATAGATGAAAATTTCCCTAAATTGATGAAGGAAAAAGTCACACAAGTTCAGGAAGCCCAGAGGGTTCCATTAAAGAGGAGCCCAAGCAGGCTTACAGCAAGACACATTATAATTAAAGTGTCAATGTTAAGAGACAAAGAAAGAAAACTAAAAGCTGCAAAAGAAAAGCAGTTAATTATCTACAGAGGAGCCTCCATAAGGATGACATATGACTTCTCAACAGAAACACTTGAGGCCAGAGGGATTGACAAGAAATATTCAAAGTGATGCAAAACAAGAACTTAACAATCAAGACTTCTTTATCCAGCAAGGGTACCATTTAAAATAAAGGGAGAAATAAAAAGCTTTCCAGACAAGAAAAAACTCAAGGAATTTATTACAACCAAACCAGTACTACAAGAAATTTTAAGAGGCCTGCTGTAAAAAGTGAAAGAAAAAAAATCCAGAAAAAGAGGATTGTGGATATAAAGAATAAAATAGCAACAAAAAACTACATATCAATAATTACCTTAAATGTAAATGTTCCAATGAAAAGACATAGAATAACTGCATGGATAACAAAACAGGACCCATACAAATGCTGTCTACAAGAGACCCACCTCAGATCAAAAGATACACATAGACTAAAAAAAGTGAAGGGATAGAAAAAAGTATTTCACGCAAATGGAAATTAAAGAAAAGCTGGGGTAGCAATACCAATACAGTAGTACCTTGAGATACAAACAGACCAACATACACTTTTTTTTTAAGATACAAACTGCGACTCGGTTTGTATTTTTGTTCAAAATCCAAGCAAAATTGCGAGATATGAGTCATGATTCAGGAAGGTACCGTTAATTGGCATGGTGGCTGATGGGTCCAGTATTGGCAGTTTAATATACAAGTTGACTGACTTATGAGCTTGATTACAGAACAAATTAAATTTGTATCATAAAGTACCACTGTATCTGATAAAACCAACTTTAAAACAAAGGCTATAGTGAGGGATAAAGAAGGTCACTACATAATGATAAAGGGAGTAATCCAGCAGGAGAATATAACCATTGTAAATATCTATGTGCCTAATATAGGAGCACCTAAATATATAAAGCAGATTTTGAGAGACATAAAGGGTGAGATCAGCAGCAATACTATAATAGTAGTGGGATTTTAATACCCCACTAATATCAGTGGATAGATCTTCAAGAAAGAAAATTAACAAAGAAACAGCAGCCTTAAATGACACACTAGATCAACTGGATTTAATAGATATCTTCAGAACTTTCACCACAACACAACAGAATATACATTTTTTTTCAAGTGCGCATGGTATATTCTCTAGGATAGACCACATGTTAGAGCACAAAATGAGTCTCAATAAATTTAAGAGAATTGAAATAATATCAAGCATCTTCTCTGATTATAATTGCATAAAACTTAAAATCAACTACAATAAAAAAACTGAAAAACAATCAAGCACTTGAAGGCTAAATAGCATGTTATTAAATAACGAACAGGTTAACGACAAGATTAAGGAAGAAATAAAATATTACCTTGAAACAAATGAAAATAAACATAAGACAACTCAAAATTTATGTGACACAGCAAAAGCATTCCTGAGATGAAAGTTAATAGCATTACAGGCATACCTTAAGAAGCAAGAAAAAGCTCTAATAAAAACACAACACTGTATCTAAATGAACTAGGAAAATAACAACAAATAAAGCCCAGAAGAAGTGGACGGAAGGAAATAATAAAGATCAGAGCTGAAATAAATGACATAGAGGCGAAAAAAAAACAATACAGAGGATCAATTAAACCAAGAGCTGATTTTTGGAAAGGTAAACAAGATTGATGAACCTTTAACCAGACTCATCAAGAAAAAAAGACAGAGGACTCAAATAAATAAATTTAGAAATAAAAGTGGAGAGATAACAACTGACAGCACAGAAATACAAATGATTGTATGAAAATGCTATGAAGGTTTGTATGCCAAATAATTGGGCAACCTAAGTGTAATGTATAAATTCCTAGAAACATAATCTTCCAAAACTTAATTAGGAAGAATCAGAAAACCTTAAACAGACCAATTACAACAAATGAGATTGAGGCACTTATCAAAATAAACTCTCAGCAAACAAAAGTCCTGGACCAGATGGCTTTACAGGTGAATTTTACCAAATATTCAAAGAAGAACTAACAACTATCCTTCTCAAGCTATTTCAAAAAATTCAAGAGGAGAGAAGACTTCCAAGTTCCTTTTATGAGGCTAGCATAATCCTCATTCCAAAAGCAGGTAAGGGCACTACAAAGAAAGAAAACTATAGGCCAATATCCTTAATGAACTTAATGCTAAAATTCTCAACAAAATATTAGCAAACCGGATCCAGCAATACATGAAAAAAATCATATATCATGATCAAGTGAGATTTATTGTGGGGAGGCAAGGCTGGTACAATATTCACAAATAAATCAATGTGATTCATTACATAAAAAAAAGGAAGGATAAAATTCACATGATAATATCAATAGATGCAGAAAAAGCATTTGATAAAACCCAGCACCCATTTATAATCAAAACTCAGCAAAGTGGGGATACAGGGAACATACCTCAACACGATAAAGGCCATATATGACGGACCCATGGCCAACATCATACTCAATGGGCAAAAATTAAAAGCAATTCCCTTAAGATCAGGAACAAAGCAGTGGTGCCCCCTTTCACCACTTTTATTCAACATAATGCTGGAAGTCCTAGCCACAGCAATCAAACAAGAAGAAGAAATAAAAGGCATCCAAATTGGAAAAGAAGAAGTAAAACTATCATTATTTGCTGATTTCATGATACTGTACATAGAAAACCCTCAAGTTTCAGTCATAAAACTACTAGACCTGATAAATAAATTCAGCAAGGTGGCAGAATATAAAATTAATATTCAGAAATTAGTGGCATTTTTATACACCAACAATAAACTGTCTGAAAGAGAAATTAAGGAAACAATCCCCTTCACTATTGCAACAACAGCAAATAAAATAAAGTACGTAGGAGTAAATTTAACCAGAGGTAAAGTTCTTGTAGTTGGAAAATTATAAAACATTGATAAAAGAAACCAAGGAAGATACAAACAAGTGGAAGCATATACCATGTTCATGGATAGGAAGAATAAACATCATTAAAATGTCTATATTACCCAATGCAATTTAGAAATTCAATGCAATTCCTATTAAAATACCAGTGACATACTTCAAAGACATAGAACAAATATTCCAAAGATTTATATGGAAACAAAAAAGAACACAAATAGCCTCAGCAATCTTGAAAATGTAGAATAAAGTTGGAGGTATCACACTTCCTGATATCAAGTTATATTACAAGGCCATTGTACTCAAAACAGCCTGGTACTGGCATAAGAAAAGGCATACAGATCAATGAAACAGAATAGAGAACCCAGAAATAAACCCACGCTTTTATGGTCAATTGATATTTGACAAAGGAGGGGGAGCATACAGTGGAGTAAAGACAGTCTCTTTGGTAAACGGTGTTGGGAAAATTAGACAGGTACATGCCAAAAAATAAAACTAGATCACCAATTTACACCATTTATAAAAATAAACTAAAAAAATGCCTGACCTGTGGTGGCACAGTGGATAAAGCGTCGAACTGGAAATGCTGAGGTCGCCGGTTCAAAACCCTGGGCTTGCCTGGTCAAGGCACATATGGGAGTTGATGCTTCCAGCTCCTCCCCCTTTCTCTCTCTCTCTCTCTCTCTCTCTCTCTCTCTCTCTCTCTCGCCCTCTCACCTCTCTAAAAATGAATAAATAAAAAAAAATAAACAAAAAATAAACTCAAAATGGAAAAAAGATTTAAGCATAAGTCGTGAAACCATAAACATCTTGAAAGAAAACATTGGCAGTAAACTCTCTTCTATCTCCTGTAGCAATATTTTTGCTGATTTATCTCCACAAGCAAGTGCAATAAAGGACAGGATGAACAAATGGGACTATATCAAACTAAAAAGATTTTGCAGAGCTAAAGACAATACAAACAAAGTAAAAAGACAAACCACACAATGAGAGAACATATTCATCAATATGTCTGATAAACAGTTAATAAGTAAAATTTATAAAGAACTTCTAAATCTCAACACCAGAAAATAAAATAATCCAGTTAAAGAATGGTCAAAAAAACTGACTAGACACTTCTCCAAAGAGTACATACAAATGGCCGATAGGCATATGAAAAAATGTTTAACATCACTAATCATCAGAGAAATGCAAATTAAAACCACAATGAGATATCACCTCACACCTATCAGAATGGTGCTCAAAAACAAAACAACACAGAATAAATGCTGGCAAGGGTTTGGAGAAAAGGAAACCCTCCTCCACTGCTGGTGGGAAGGCAGACTTGTGCAGTCACTGTGGAGAACTGTATGGGGTTTCCTCAAAAAATTAAAAATAGAACTACCTTTTGGCAAGCTATCCCACTTTTAGGAATATATCTTAAGAATACCAAATCACTGATTCAAAAGAAGATTTGTACCCCCATGTTTACTGCAACATTGTTTATAATAGCCAAGATCTGGAAGTAGCCCAAGTGCCCATCATTGGATGAGTGGATTAAAACCTGTGGTACATATACACAATGGAATACTATGCAGCTGTGAAAAAGAAGAAACTCTTAGCATTTGTGACAGCATGGATGGACCTGGAGATTATTATGTTAAGTAAAATAAGCCAGGCAGAGAAAGAAAAACATCATATGATTTCACATATATGTGGAATCTAATGGACAAAGTGAACTGAGGAATGGAATAGAGGCAGAGACAGGTTCACAGGGACCAGAGGGACAGCAGTTAGAGGGAAAGGGGATGAGGGTATGGGATCAGAGAAGGTAAAAGGGATTAGTGAAACTATATATAGATAACACAGAGATACAGATAACAGGACAGCAAATCCTAGAGAGAAGGGGGGAAAGAGTTAGGGGGAGGCGGGTAAATGAGGTATAAAAAGGGATACAGTGGTGGGGGTGAGGGAATTATATTCAGTGGGACAATTGAATCCATGTAAAGACAATAAATTAAAAATTAATAAAAGTTAAAAAAGAAACATACACAAAAATCTTCAGAGGCAAATCCAACTCAGTTTTGGCCATTTCTAAATATCTTCCCTGAAAGGAAGATTTTTCTCTCACTGAATATCTAAATATAATCCTTTACAAATAGTTTCAAAACACTGTGGTAGATATAATTCTAGTATATTGGTGAAAAATATGCTTTCTTGCTTGATGGCTTTGCCATTCATAAAATATTTTATCCAACCAATTTAAAAATCAGAACAGGGAATTTAAAATTGAATAAACACAAGTAACAACAGTGAAAAAAAAAGCAATTGTATTTCTATATATCAGCAATAAATAATTAGAGTATAAATTTTAAATATTTTATTTATAATAGCATCAAAATATAAAATATTTAAAGATAAGATTAATAAAACAGGTAATAAACCTGTATGTTGAAAATGATACAACATTGCTGAAAGAAATATATATATATACACACACACACACACACTTATTTAGGTTATATATATATATACACACACACACACACACACACACATATATATATATATATCTGCTTATGATTTGGCTGACTTAATATTGTTTAAAAAATGCCAATTAAAGCTACAATGAGATATCACCTCACAGCTGTCAGAATGGTTATCATCAACAAATCAACAAACAACAAACACTGCTGAGGGTGTCAAGAAAAGTGGACCCTGGTGCACTCTTGGTGGGAATACAGATTTGTGCTACCACCATCGGAAGCAGTATGGAGCTACCTCAAAAAATTAAAAATTGAACTGCCTTATGACCCAGATATTCCACTTTGGGGAATATATGTTAATCCTGAAACACTAATTTGAAAGAATATATGCACCCCTATGTTCATCACAGCATTATTTATAATAACCAAGATTTGGAAGCAGACCAAGTGTCCATCAGCAGATGAGTAGATTAAAAAATGCAGTTGTACCTTTATATAGTGGAATACTACTTGGTCATAAAAAAGAAGGTAATCTTACCTTTTGTGACAGCGTGGATAAACCTGGAGATTATTATACAAAGTGAAATAAGGCAGTCAAAGAAAGACAAGTACCATATTATTTCACTTGTATGTGGAATCTAATGAACAGAATTAACTAGTAAACACAATAGAAACAGATTCTTAATACGGAGAACAGACTGACATCTATTAAGAGGAGCTGTGGTTTGGAGAGCTGGATGAAAAAGGTGAAGGGATTAGCAAGGAAACAAAGCTCATAAACAGACAGTGGTATGGGGATTACAGGAGAGAAAGGAGGGTGGGAGAGGTAGAAGAGGATAATGGGGGAATAAATGGTGATGGAAGGAGACTTGGTTTGGAGTAGTGAACACACATTACAACAAACAGAATGAAACCTATATAACTTTTTATTTATTTATTTTTAAATATATTTTTAATAATTTTATGTTTTTAATGGGGTGACATCAATAAATCAGGATATATATATTCAAAGATAACATGTCCAGGTTATCTTGTCGTTCAATTATGTTGCATACCCATCACCCAAAGTCAGATTGTCCTCTGTCACCTTCTATCTAGTTTTCTTTGTGCCCCTCCCCCTCCCCCTTTCCCTCTCCCTCTCCCCCCTACCCCCGTAACCACCACACTCTTATCAATGTTTCTTAGTCTCACTTTTATGTCCCACCTACGTATGGAATAATGCAGTTCCTGTTTTTTTCTGATTTACTTATTTCACTTCGTATAATGTTATCAAGATCCCACCATTTTGCTGTAAATGATCCGATGTCATCATTTCTTATGGCTGAGTAGTATTCCATAGTGTATATGTGCCACATCTTCTTTATCTAGTCATCTATTGATGGGCTTTTTGGTTGTTTCCATGTCCTGGCCACTGTGAACAATGCTGCAATGAACATGGGGCTGCATGTGTTTTTACGTATCAATGTTTCTGAGTTTTGGGGGTATATACCCAGTAGAGGGATTGCTGGGTCATAAGGTAGTTCTATTTTCAGTTTTTTGAGGAACCACCATACTTTCTTCCATAATTTTAAATATTTTTTAAAGATTTTATTTATCCATTTTAAAGAGGAGAGACAAAAAGAGAGAGAAGGGGGAAAGAGCAGGAAGCATCAACTCCCATATGTGCCTTGACCAGGCAAGCCCAGGGTTTTGAACCAGCTACCTCAACATTCCAGGTCAAGGCTTTATCCACTGTGCCACCACAGGTCAGGCCAAACCTATACAATTTTATTAACCAATATTACCTCAATACACTTAATAAAAATTAAAAAAAAGGTTAATTAATTCTTTTTTAACTCATCTGTAGACTTAAGACAACTACAATCAAAACTATAGCAAGATTTTCCTTTTTTTTTTTTAGAAATTGACAAGCTGATTCTAAAATTTCATTGGAATTACAGTGTAAGCCACTTTGCTGTATAGTCTCTGACGCAGCCTTAGGCCTGCACTGCGCCAAAGAACTGCTCCAGTGCAAGGAGATCTCTCTGGCCTCAGAGCAGCCATCCTCCCTCCAGGTATTAACCAGGCAGCAGCCCCCTGATGGAATTAATCCACATGGATAGTGAAAGACAGAGATTCAAAGGAATGCTAGATATATTTAAATTTCATAATGAGATGAGCTGCTGGAATTTTTAAAATGTAACAGATTAACTTAAAAATTCTGGCAATGTGAATATGATCTGTTTGTCCAGGGAGGTGCTACCATCTATCCATTTAGGACATCGCACGCAGATTAAGAACATGCAGCAACTTCGCTTTCTCCTAAGATCACAGATGCTCCAAAAGTTAAAAAAAAAAAAGAAAAAGAAAAAGAAAAAAGTTTTTGTTTCTTTTTATACAATACCTCCTTTGGCACTAGTGGCTGTTACTGTGGATTGTAAAAGGGATGTTTGTAAGAGGAAGAACTCCTTACATTACAAAAATTTCTCTACGATATTTTATCATTAATAACTGTGGTTTCTTTCTGCTTACAAAAGGCAGACTTCATTCACATTCCTTGGTCCTGCTGAGTCTCCCCACAGCTCTCAGCAGTCATTCACATTTCCAAAAAGCTTGAAGGTCAGAATTCTGCCTCTCCATGTGTTGGCATCACTTCATGACTTCAACTTATATTCAGACCACATGGGTCTCCATTCCTGATTCCAGAACAGAAATCCAGGAAGGACTCACTCCGATTAGACCAGTTATGTTGGTAGAACAATGAATACTGTAGTAAATCTTCTGTCATTCAGTCAAATTAAAAGGGTTTGTGCTATGAAGAACTATCCGGACAATGTACCACAATGTGACTGTGGGCATGGTTTAATTATTTAATTTATTATTTACAGTTCAGTGTCAACCTAATTCAGAAAGGGATTCAAGTAAAGGCCAAAAAGGCCAAATTATTTTAAATATTTTTTAAAATTTTAGAATAGTTTTAGATTTATAGAAAAAAATGTGAGGATAATATAAAGTTCCCATCTACCCTGTACCAGTTTCTCTTATTATCATCTAACATTAGTGTGGTACACTTGCTACAATTAATGAACCTTATTATTAATTAAGGTTTATAATTTATTTAGATTTCCTTAGTTTATTTTTTTTTTAACCTAACCTCTTTTTTTGTTTGTTTGTTCTAGGATCCCATCTCACATACTGTGTTACATTTTGCCATCATGTCTCCTTAAGCTTCTCTAGACTGTGTTCGTTTTTCCGGCTTTCCTTGTTTTAATGGCTTGTAGACAGTTTTGAGGAGTGCTGGTTAGATATTTAGATATTTTGTAGAATCTTTCTAATTTGGAATTTTTCCAAAATTTTTCCAGGATTAGACTGAGGTTTTGAATTTAGAGAGGTTACATGCCATTTTCATCCATCATATTGAGGGCACATGCTATTAATATGTCTTATTCCCAATGATAGGAAACTTAATCATCTGGCATAGGCCATGTTCGTCAGACAATCTTCACTATACAGTAACTCCAAACTGTACTTTTTATAAGGAGGTGGTTAAGCACAGCCCATGCTTCAGGTTGGGGAATTGTGCTCTACCTCCTTGAGGGCAGAGTATGAACATTTTATTTGGAGTTCTTCTGTATAGGAGACTTGTCTCTTCTCTTTTACTTATGTATTTATTCAATCATTTGTCTCAGTGTGGACCTATGCAATTTGGTGGGTTACAATCTAATACTACTTTATTTATTTGTTTATTTATTTTACTGAGAGTGTTTCAACTTTGGCCATTAGGAGCTTTCTCAATTGTCTCCTGTGTCCTTTTGACATACCCCTATTATTTCATGTGTAATCACTTCCAGGCTCATCCTGTATATTGCCTGCACCAGTCTTAGCATCTCTGAGGACCCCTGGTTCCTTTTATTGGAGAATGTTATTATCAATACAAACCAACATCTTGGTACTGGGAAGATAGCCCCAGTTTTTGTAATACCAGTTTTCTTTCATGTGGCTGAAAGGACCCTATTCATTCCATTTTACCAGTGGGCTTTGGGGCCATTTAAAAGTGTTTTAATTGGTCTTTGTAGGTTTTGAATTTATCCATTTTGCCTAGGTTGTCTAATTTTTTGACATATAGATCTTCATAGTATTTTTTTACAATCCTTTGTATTTCTGCAATGTCAGTTGTTACTTCCCCACTTTCATTTCTAATTTTATTTATTTGAGTCCTCTCTCTTTTTTTCTTGATGAGTCTGGTTGAAGGTTCATCAATCTTGTTTACCTTTTCAAATAATTAGATCTTGGTTTGCTTGATCTTTTGTATTTTTGTTTTTAACCTCTATGTCATTTATTTCTGCTCTGATCTTTATTATTTTCTTCCTTCTTCTTTCTCTGGGATTTATTTGTTGTTCCTTTTCTAGTTCTTTTAGATACAGGGTTAAGTTGTTTATTTGAGGTTTTTCTTGCTTCTTAAGGTATGCTTGTAATGCTACGAACTTTCGTCTCAAGACTGCTTTTGCTGTGTCCCACAAATTTTGAGTTGTTGTATGTTTATTTTCATTTGTTTGAAGAAAATTTTTTATTTTTTTCCTTGATCTTGTCATTAACCCATTCATTATTTAATAGCATGCTGTTTAGCCTCCAAGTGTTTGAATGCTTTTGTTTTTCTATTGTAGTTGATTTCTAGTTTTATGCCCTTGTAATCAGAGAAGATACTTGATATGATTTCAATCTTCTTAAATTTATTGAGACTCATTTTGTCTTCTAACATGTGGTCTATCTTAGAGAATGTACCATGGGTACATGAAAAAAATGTATATTCTGCTGCTTGTGGAAAACAGTATGGCGTTTCCTCAAAAATTAAAAATGGAACTGCCTTTTGACCAAGTTATCCCACTTTTAGGAATATATCCTAAGAATACCAAATCACTGATTTAAAAGAAGATATGCACCCCCTTGTTTATTGCAGCATTGTTTATAATAGCCAAGATCTGGAAACAGCCCAAGTGTCCCAAGTGTCCATCAGTGAACAAGTATATTAAAAACCAGTGTTACATATACACAATGGAATACTATGCAGCTATGAAAAAGAAGAGAATCTTACCTTTTGCAATGGCATGGATGGACCTGGAGATCATTATGCTAAATGAAATAAGCCAGGCAGCTAAAGACAAATATTATATGATCTCACTTATATGTGGAATATAATGAACACAGTAAACTGAGGAATGGAATGGAGGCAGAGACGGGGTCATAGAAACCAGAGGGACAGCTGTCAGAGGGAAGGGGAATGAGGGGATGAAATCAGAGAAGGTGAAGGACTTAGTGAAATTATATATACATAACACAGAGATATACATAACAGGACAGCAAATCCCAGAGGGAAGGGGGGAGGGAGTTAAGGGATGGGGGCAAAGAGCGTATAAATAGGGATATCAGGGTGAGGCAAGGGTGTTATATTGAGCAGGACACATCAATCTATGTTAACACAATAAATTAAAACTATAAAAAAATTTTTAAATTTCATCATGCTATGATGATTAAAAATGCTGAAATAAAAAAACTGTCAAAAAATGGTGTTTTGAATATGACACTTAATGGAAAGTGTCAGACTAAGTAGCATCCTATTGTTTCCATTGAATAATTGATGCAAATAGAGCAACATGGAGTTTAAAAGCATACACATTTTGGAATTGATTACCCTTTAAAGCAGTGCCTCTCAATTTGGAATACGAATACTCATGGCCTGGGCAATATTTTAAATGTAGAGTCTCAGTCGGTGGGTCTGGCGTGGGACTTGAGAGTTTGCATTTCTAACCAGTTTTTTGGCGATACCATACTTTTGATAACAAGATCTTCAAGCAGGGGGTAGAAGATTTTTTTTTTGTAAAGGGCCAGATTATAAATATTTTACAGTTTGGGCCAAACAATCTCTGAGGCAATTACTCAACTCTACTGTTGTAACATTGTAAAAAGTAAAGAATGACCATGGCTGTGTTCTGATAAAACTTTATGAACACTGGCATTTGAGTTTCATATAATTTTTACATGTCACAGAATATTAAGTTAAAAGCCATTCTTAACTCTAGGGCTGTACAAAACTTGTCTTAGAGGTAGAAAAAAAATAACCCTCGCAATTTTTAGAGGTGTCCATACATTGAATGGTTCACCTGCCAGATAGTGAACTTGCTTCTTACTAGTAGTGAGCAAGCAGAATGAAGAGGGCTATGACCAGAGAGCAGCAAGACAAAGGGCCCATAAGCTGCTGACTCTGTCTTAGAGCAGTGCTTAAAACTGCTCATGTGTCAGAATCTCCAATAAGGGCCTTACCAGGCAGTGGTGCAGTGGATAGAGCACCCGATTGGAATGCGGAGGACTCAGGTTCGAAACCCTGAGGTTGTCAGCTTGAGCGCAGGCTCATCTGGTTTGAGCAAGGCTCACCAGCTTGAGCCCAAGGTCGCTGGCTCGAGTAAGGGGTCACTCAGTGTTGTTGCCCCCCAGTCAAGGTACATATAAGAAAGCAATCAATGAACAACTAAGGTGCCACAATAAAGAACCGATGCTTCTCATCTCTCTTCCTTCCTCTCTGTCCCTGTCTGTCCCTCTCTCTGTCTCTGTCACACACACACACACAAAAGAATCTCCAATAAGGAAGTTTCAGTTGCAGTTGTCACATTTCACACTAGAGGTGTGCCATGGCAGGTGCATTTCCCAAAGCCCCACAAGCCATCACTGAAGAGGGCCTTGCCTAGCTTCTTCTGCTCGTGGGCATCTCAAGTAATTGTGAGGTGTTTTTTGTTTTGTTCTCTTGTGTTTTCTACCCCTGGGCCTAAAATTGCCTACTTGTAGCTTCTAGTTGTGAGTTTCCTCTTAGTTCCACATCTATGGGAAGTATATCTAATCCAACTTCTATGTAATAGTGCTGCTAAATTAAGAATGCTACCATCACACTACCTTCTGTTTTTACATTTCTTTTACAGACTGAACATTCTCATATCCTTCGAAGGATTTGTGTACAATGTATGTCCATTTTCCTGTCACTCAGGTGGCACTCCTCTGGAACACTGTGTGCTCCACTTGTCTTTGCCATTTATTGTACCCAGAGCAGGTGAGGTATGACCACTGCAAAACCTGGGAGGCTGTTGGCTTCATTGGTTTGACACCTCTTCTCTTAATTCCACTGAAGATTGCTTTGGCTGTTCTCTTTCTTTTGACAGTCAATTCACATTGCAGATTTATACTGAGATTGTTATCAACCAAAGTTCTTAAGACTTTTTCAATGGGACTGAAATTAAATCAGGTCTCTTTCATTCTCTACCTATATTAGGGGTGTTCAGAATGAAAGTGTAGTCATCATATTTATAAATATTACATATTTATTCCTATAAGATTTCTTTTTGTATTATGGTTCACCACTCCTGCTATTTAAAAATATTCTTGTTTGTCATGGGTTAGATTGCTGCAGTTATGGCTCCAAATTTATTTACATTTCCCTTTATCTCTGCACTATGCTAGCCTCTCCTATACTGACTCAAGTCTTAGCCACTGGACTTGGTTTAACCAATGGAACAATAATAAATGTGACAGCAGAGACCTGAGAAGCAGTTGCAGAAGAATCTTGTCTTCACTTTTGCTGCTCTTAAAATCATGAGAACATAAGTGAGCAAGCTCAAGCTAGCCTGCTGGAGGATGTAAGGTCAGATAGAGATCTGGGGCACTCCATCCCACAGTTAGACGGTCCGAGCCAACCTGCAGCTTACTGTTGACACATAAATGAACCTTAGCTAAGACATGAACTCAGCCCATGTCAGTAGAACTGCTCAACTGAACCCAGCCTAAATCATTGAACCATGGAACCAGGAGTTAATGATGCCTGTTGTGGTGTATTCTTGTATCTAAATTATTGAATAGATTCTGACCAAATAAAGGGCTCTGAGCTACAACTCTAAATGCTGACATTGATCAAGTCTTTTTGTTTAGCTAGCTATTAAACACTAACTTCTTTACATGCAGCTCACAATTTGCAAAGAAAAAAATTGCATTGAGATAAAAGTTGAAATTAGACTGTATTTTTAACATAGTTCTGCCTTCTGATTAGTGTGGAAGATTATGTTCTGTTTTTTAATGTCACAGTATTATTTGTAGTCCAAATGTTTGAAGTATTGAAAATAAATTATCTTTATTAAAAAAAAATTCCACAAGGCTTTTCTGAGAATGGATGGTAGGCAAATTGTTTCATATTATGAAAACCAAAAGGAAGAAAATATTGGACATTTGAAAAAAAATTTTAAAACCATCTCATATTGATGAATTTTATAAGTTTTCTAAATCCAAAGAGGGTTTTCTTAATTTTAAATTTGTATTTTTGTTTTTCTCATGAGACTCCTAACTATTGCTTTCAGTCTGAAATAGAAGTGCTGAAATCTTGAGTATAAGGGTTGAGAAAGAGAATAAAAAAAGACATTTTTCTCTATGATTAATAGCAAGAAATACTAGAACTCTCATCCAAAATATTTTCCCTACAAATTTTATTTGTTTCATTTATTATTTTTACTTTTGTTTTTGAAAAGTAACATGTTATCTGTTTCAGTGCATTTATTCCCTTTATACTCAATACTATTTCTACATTTTAAAAGAACAAAACCTTAGAACAACTCTGGGATAACGAGAGACAGCAAACCAATGATCTTATGATAAGACAAAATAATGTAGTAGAAAGAACACTCAGTTGGAAATTACATAGTCCTGACAGAATAGCCTCAATTGCCAGTTACTAGCTCTGTGACTTTAGGCATCTTTTAGATATTTTGTTTCCTTATATATAGCATGAGAATGAAAGTCCTACCACACTTACTGGATTCTTGAGAACTATAAGTGTGAAGTGTCTGTTGCATTGTAATTAATGAATAAATAATAGTTATTATTATAAAACTAATAAGAATAGAAATATCTAATGAGCATTTGTTTTGTATCAGACACTATTCTAGAAGTTGGCTTGAATGACATAGTAAGACATGGCATCAGTAGCTAAGGCTTATTAGTTTAATTCTTATCAGTCTTTATACAGAATGCCTGCAGTCTATATATTTTGATGTTCACCATATGCAGCTTCCATTCCTCATCCAAGATGGTGGCTAAGAATTAAATTATAACATCTTTGCTCATAATAATGTTTGAAAAAGGAAATATACTTTCTCTTCAAAAACACTTTCATCTTCTTCATGTGGAAACACTTAGCTATAAATGAAGCTGGAAAATGTAGTCTTTATTCTGAGCAACCATGTGTCAGTTAAAAATTAGAGATTTCATTACTGAGAGGAAAATGAGTATTGGGGAGATATACTAGAATTCTCTGTTACAGATGTTTAATATCGTAATTCTTCAGTGCATTGGTGTGAACATGTTTTTCAAACATATTCTTTCATTTTAGTATATGAGGTCAAAGCATATATGAGGAGGGGCACCACTAAAAATATTTACCCTCTTCCAAGTTTTGCCTAGGGCTAGTCCAGAAGAGATATCCAATTAGAAAATGATATTCTTGGCACCCTGACTGTTAACGCACTGTTGTTTCTTCTTCCTTTCTTTCCTTCCTTCCTTCCTTCCTTCCTTCCTTCCTTCCTTCCTTCCTTCCTTCCTTCCTTCCTTCCGTCCTTCTTTCTTCCCTTCTTTCCTTCCTAGTCAGAACAAGAATAAACTTCTAAAGATACTAACATTTCTTCCATGAGGTCTAAATCAAATTTCTTTTCTCATTTTAAAACCAGCACTAAATTTGACTTTTTAAATGAAAGCATATCATTCATCTGTAATAAACAAAATTAAATGAAACCTTCTCTCATGATGGATCCGTTCAGTAGCTGTGAAAGGCAGTGTTGAAGTAAACTGGAGGACATGACAGAACAACTAATGTCTACATTCATTAAGAACAATGTTTTAAGATTGTAATTTATTTTCATATTTTCTTCCCAAATCTTTATATTTTTGTTCCCTAAAGCTTTCTAATTTCATGGTAATCAGTATTTGATTTTTCTATTCTGTTTTATTTCTTTTATAAAATATGGCAGTAAATACTACAGATATGATATAATAATGGCAGAAGTTTATGAATTTATAAAAATAATGACTGTCTTAATAATTCATATAGTCTATAAATAGTTATATTAGTTTCCATAACAAATTAGCACAAACTTGTTGGCTTAGAACAACAGGATTTCTCCCTCCTAGTTCTGGAGATGAGAACTTTGAAATCAAGTTGTTGGCAGGGTTAGTTTCTTCTGGAGATTCTGAGAGAGAACTCCGTGCCTCTCTCCTGACTTTAGTGGCTGTTGGCAAGCCTTGGCTGTGGCTGTATCACTGCAGTCTTGCCTCCATTTCTACATTGACTCCTCCTCTGTATGTGTCTAATTTCTTCTGCTCTCTCTTATAAAAACATTTGTAATGGCATTTAGGGTCCACCTGGATAATCCAGAGCAATCTTCCGATCTGCAGATTCTAAATTTAATTACATTCACAATGATCCTTTTTAAAAATAAATAACATTATAAGTTTCAAGGATGAGGACTTGATATCTTTGGGTGGCCATTACTTAACCTACTATAATAGTTTTTAAATGTTTTGTAACCCTTCACATTTTGTAACATTGAAATACTCAATATTAATAGAGTTCAGTTCTTTGCACTGACCCTAACAATATTTATACTTGGTAGAATTTGCCTTTTAATGACAATTTTGAGGAAAATATGTTTCTCACAGTTTAAATAAACTTCTCTGTGAAGAGGCACCATTTGTGTTTATCATTTAACAGCCAGTTCCAGAAGTAGAAAGGCTTCCCAGTATCTGATTTGCAAGACCCTGAGCTCCTCGCATTCTGACTGCCTTCCACCTCCTCTCAGAAGTCCTTTAACAAAGCTTACAGTATTGTAAATAATAGAAAGTGGCAAAGATTGTACTGCCAAGGACTTCATAGACTTCACCAGACATTCACCAGCCCTCGGTAGAATACTCAGCCTCTGTTTGTTATTAAAGATGTAAACCTCTCCCTGTTGAACTCAAGAACACATTGCTTTCCTGGGAGAGGCTAGTATTTATTTTCAACATACTACATGTCACTGATATGCACTAAGGAAGTTCTTATAAAGGTTGTCTGCAAACAGGAACCAATCCTAGGGTAGAAGATGGTAAGCCTGGGGAATATTGGAAAATAACCTTGCATTTTAACAGAAAAATTTAAAAATTACAAATCAAATTCAATTATAATTCTTTTAAAAAATAGACGATTTGATTAAATTTGCTTTAGTCTATATTGGTTTATATGTGTAGACTCAGTTGATACACAATTTTATATTGGAAAATATTTTGACTGCAAAGTCTCTGAGAGGTGGCAGAGAAAATTTTTCACATGCATAATATATTCAATTGTACTTCTTTCAACTCAAGAGTTTAATTTTTGGCCCTGGTCAGTGGGCTCAGTGGTAGAGTGTCATTTTAGCATGTGGATGTCCTGGGTTCTATTCCTGGTCAGGGCACAAGGGGAAATACCCGTCTGCTTCTCCACCCCTTCTCCTCTTCTCTCTCTCTCTTTCTCTCTCTTTCTCTCTCCTTCTCTCTCTCCCCTTCTGCAGCCCTGGCTCAATGGGAGCATGTTGGTTTCCGGTGCTGAGGATGGCTCCATGGCTTCTGCCTCAGGCACTAAAAAATAGCTTCAGTTGCAATAGAGTAACAGCCCCAGATGGGCAGAGCATCACCCCCTAGTGGGCATGTCAGGTGGATCCTAGTGGGGCACATGGGGTAGTCTCTCCCTGCCTCCTCAACTCTCAAAATTAAAAAAAAGAGTTTGATTTTTCTATAGCTCTTTTTCCAAAATACTTGTTTTCTTAGTCAAAGATGATGATGAAAATATAGTTTTTTAAGAAAACAACAGGGATTATCTTTTTTGTGGCAACATTAATTGACTACACACATGCGCGTGCGCACACACACAATGGAAGAAGCAGAGTTCAGAGAGAAAGTTGTAATAATTCAGACAAGAGATAGCCCAAAATGAACCAATCTTTTCACTATAGATTGAGGGGAAAGGGCACATTAGAGAAAATATGGAGAGAGATAAGAAATATATTGAGCCTATAAAGAGAAATTAAATGACAGGAGGGGAAAAATTAGGTTGTATTTTTTTTTAATTCATTTGTGCTTGTTACAGGCCAGACATGATATTTGGCTCTCCCGTGCCAAGTGTTTGAAACTGATTAAGCTGCCAGGCTTGAAGCACTCAAACCTAAGGGTTGTTCTTTGCACTGTTTTCCCTTGCCAACAATGCAGCGGAAATAACTCACCTTGATAAGAGCAGCAATTAACAGTATTAACACAAGAACCGATCAGCAATATTTACTATTTCAGTGTTGTTCTATGAATAGATTTCCTTAAAGACCACAAACCCAGAACAATGGAGGTAAGTTTAAATGGATAAGATGTTGCTGATCATAATCCTGGAGGTAGGATTTTCTGCGACTCAGATTTAAAGTGAAATCAGTGCAATTAGCCAGAGAGAGTTTGGTGGTGATTCACTTCGCAAAGGGCCCGTGTCTCCCAGAGTGCTTTCCTGAGAGGAAATGGCAAGATCTAAGGACTGCGTTGGTACATAAATAATTTTTTGGCACAATATTTCCTCTCATTACCGTTTTATTTTCACACATTTCATATTTCTTATGATAAAGTAAGAGATTCCGTTTTCTGGTTTGCCTTTGTGTCAAAGGAAGGCATGGTGATTTGATTTAGTTATTCTGCTAATAGCCTGCTTTCAGAAGTCTTATCTGAAAATGGAATTTCCATACAGAGCAATTCACCAGACTGACCCTGTCACTGATAACATGTTTTTATTTCCAAATCATAGTTGGAAGTGACCTATGAGGAAAACATTTTGTTTTACATGCTATATCCTTGGTCAGTCAGCATGCTGTTATATTAAGAGATCCACTGCGGCACCTTTAAGCAACAAACACTTCTAAAGTTTAGAGCTCATCGCAGTAAAATAAGCATCTGGAATTCTGGATTTTAATTCTCATTCTGGTACTAATTAACTGGTCCTAGGCAAATTGTCTTTCTTTTACACTTACACAGCACAGATAATAATGAATGTCTTAACAGAGTAGCTAGGAAGAGCATATGGTTGTATGTGTGTATAAGTGTTTGAAAATCATAAGAATTATACAACTGTAAGATTTAAAGTAATATTAATAGGTACTTGTTTAGAAAGTAATCTTGTATCAAGATTCACATATATGGGAACAGTGCTGTTTATTTTTCTTTCTCCTGGCCTCTGTTCCATGCACATCAGGCTATGTCTTCATTTAAGTAGTTCCATCTGGAGCAAAAATGTAAAGAAAAGTTGAGGAAGTAATAGCATGCCTTTTCAATCTTAAAAACCATATCTCCCTAGAGTTCGGGGTCTGGAATGCTTGGGAATCGTTTACAACATTCTATACTTTAAAAAAAAATATTCCTCCAATAATACAAATTCCTTTGTTAAAGGCATCCAGAGCCAATATTCAGCATGTTTAGAAATACATCTCCTGCAGGTCTTCATGACTGGATTGACCAGGAGCTCTGCTAGAGCATTTATAGAAAACACATGCAAATAAGACGCTAGTTACAGAGTACTGACAGAGAAGTGAGACTTTGAATTTATTTTCCCCAGATTAGACATTGAGAAGCAGAATAAATTGAACTCATAGGCCTCCCTAGGCAGAAGTTTTACCTGAAGTGGATGGAAAGCAAATTTCCAGAAGAACAGACTTCCCTTCCCTTCAGTCTCCTCTACTGAGCGAGCTCCGTTTGCTCCTCATTCTAAAGACCCTTCTCTGAAGTCGTGTCTACAGTCCTTTAAAACATTCTTTAAAGGACAGCGAGCCTTTTTCAATCATTCAGATATATGATGTACACGATGCTAGGCATTGTTTTTCATAGTTTTGCCGATGGTGTAAAAAATACTTTATATGCCATCAGCAGGGTATATTGTATGTGTATGTGAGCATATCTATCATATAACAGAGGGGAGAAAGAGAAAAGCAAATGGAAAATAAGGGGAATGAGAGAAAAGGAAAGAAGAAAATGAGACGTCATCATCAAGTACCTAGAATGGCTCTCCATGCAGTCCATGCTATCAGCAGCCCATGCCTGGTGTTGACAGGGCCTCACACAGATCTGTGGAAATGGCTGTGGCTTGAGAACACTGCCCTTGTAGGGTCTACTCACCCAGAAAGTATGAACTGTTTACAATTTAGCAAGTGAGTGGAAAAACATTTAATATTCTTATTATAGGTAGCATTTCTTCAGCTGCGTATACATTTGTCAGGACGAGCACTGTTTCATAGCTGGAAATGTGTATCTGAAATAGAAATTAGGAGGCTCAGGCAGCCCGTCAGGAAATTAGTATGACTGTTGTTAAACACGGTTAACTGGACATTTTAAAAGTAAAAGGGAGATGGCAAATATTCCCTAAAAGTCAGTAACATGTAATCATTATATCTTTTAATATGGAATTTTTCTAAAACCCTTTTCTCAAGCAATAGATTAGACATACATATAGTGTCAGAATTCCATTCTTGTTTGAATTTTATAACTGATTAATAATTTTCAGTTCATTTAATGATGAAACTAATTTAGAGCATGTTTGAATTTTTTTAACCATTCTTACTTTTTTGTGGGCAACCATAGACTCTCATCCTGAAGTTTCTAAAATGTGACCTTCTGTGGAATAGCTTTTGGTTAATTTTACCACTCCAAAAGGCTGGGTGGTTGGAATAACATAGATCCAAGTCCAAATAATACATATTTTTATTTTTATCTTGAAAGCTGTACATCTCTATTTCATCAGCCACTAACAACTGCTATAGAAAGTACTTATCTTAAGCTACAAACTCTTAGTCTCTCTATAATTAGAATTAATTTTGTTTTGAACCTTCATTCTGCTAGGTAATAGACATATTCCAAAGCTGCAGCTCCAAGATTGGAGGTTTACAAGGTCAAGGTTACAAACTGATCTGAGCCTATTTCTTCTCTGTTGATAATACAGCCTCTCAAGAAATTTAATTCTAAGGTTAAAAAAAAAGTCTCGGCCCTGATAAGGGCTCAGTGAATAGAGCAGCAGCCTAGTAGTGTATGGATGTCCTGTATTTTGATTCCCAGTCAGGGCACACAGGAGAAGCTACCATCTGCTTCTCCCCCCACACACTTCTCTCCCTCTTCCCCTCCTGCAGCCAGTGGCTCGATTGATCTGAGCGTTGCCCCAGGCACTGAGGATAACTTGGTTGGTCCAAGTGCATCAGCCTCGGGTGCTAAAAATAGCTTGGTACTCGAATATTGACGCCAGGTGGGGTTGCCAGGTAAATCCCAGTCAGGGCACATGTGAAAGAGTTTGCCTCACTATCTCCCTTCCTCCCACCTATAGAAACCCTCTCAGACAAAATGCCACCATATGTGTACAAATCAGAGAGAGAGAGAGTGAGGGAGATACAGAGAGAGATCTATTAAATAAACCTTTATTAGTTAACCAGTGCAAACAGTTCATAATCCTGGTTAGCAATCACCACAGAGTCCTAGTTTTCTGTTCTCTGTTCCTTAATGTTTCAATTAGGACTTTACATGAAAGGTACCCTAAAACAGATTTGATAATCTTCCAAAGGCAGGAGTCCATAATTTTTTCATTGTCAAAAAGTGTCAAATATTGAGAAGAATCTTTCTTCTTCTTTTTTTATTTTAGTGAGAGGAGCGGAGGCAGAGAGACAGACTGCTGCATGTGCCCCGACCAGGATCCACCCTGCAAGCCCACTAAGGGGCAATGCTCTGCCAATCTGGGGCAATTGCTCTATTGCTTAGAAGCAGAGCCATTTTTTTAGCACCTGAGGTGGAGGCCATGGAGCCATCCTCAGCACTGGAGGCCAGCTTGCTTGAGCTAATCAAGCCATGGCTGCAGGTGGAGAAGAGAGAGAAAAGGGGTAGAGGTGGAGAAGCAGACAGTCACTTCTCCTGTGTGCCCTGACTGGGAATTGAACCCTGGACATCCACACACTGGGCTGCTGTTCTACCATTGAGCAAACCGGTCAGGCCCTAACGTTCTTTATGCTATTAATAAACCACTAATTTCTCTAATTAAAAACTTATTTTGGAAGTTTACTAATTAGCTATATTTCTGATGTGATCAGACATAATGATAACTGAAATGCTTGTAATAACCACATCTGGATAGAAATCTCTCTGATATAATACTTACTGACCACTCCTGTGGGTTAAGTTCTTAATTAGGATGCTGACTGCACATGAAATATGAAAATGTTCATGCTTAACTACCCTAAAAAATTTGCAGTAGTCCTAACTCTAGATTCTAAGGTAGCACCTAGTTGTTGTCATCATCTGCCTATATAGGCATTTGCTGAATTATCTAATGCTGCGTAGTCATTATTCATTAGTTTCTACTGATACATCCTTTTTCCTCAATTACAAAACTTCTCAAGGACCACCCTTTCTCAATTATTTTGATGTCTCTTTGGAGTGGCAGAAAACTCTTATCTATACTGGTTCTACTTTTGCACCTAGAAGATATACCTTTTGCCTGTTGTCTGGCTGTGGGAACTTTATGAGATCATCCCAGGCTAGCCTGCCAAGACAATACCCTCAGTAATTGCTACTTAGTGCCTCTGTATTATGCTGTACTGTTTTCTTAGAGACTTTCTACCTGTGACTGAGGTATAGGCCCCTTCAGTTCTAAGTTCAATTGCCTACTGCTGTGGGGGGATGGGTTGACAAGGCTCAGCATTTTTTCAAGGACAGATACTAAGGCTTCTCTCTGTTATTAAATCTCTAATCTTCTTTCCTTTTCTTTTTTATTTGTTTATCAACTTCACCTCAGTTTCTAGAGAAATGCTGTGCAGTAGAATTCTCTGTGATGAAACATATTTGTACTATCCAATAAGAGAGCTACTAGCCACATTTGGCTACTGAGCATTTGAAATGTAGCTAATGTGACTAAGTAACTGGTTTTGAATTTGATTTATTTTATTTAAGTTTAAATAACTATGAGAAGTGACGTCAGAGAAATGACACTGTGAGGGGTGCTCCTGATATCTCCCCCTGAAATTTCAACAAAATCAACAACTAAAGACAGAGAAAAAAAAATCTCAGGAGCATCTGAAATATACATACACCAGACAAAGGTATGATTGGGCGAAAAGGTGGCTGAATATATAATCCAATCTGAAGGAAGTGAGATGGAAAATGTAGTATTCTGCTTTCCTCACTGATCTGAGGAAGGGCTGCTTTCGTCTGGGACAGAGAGAAACGGAGGATCTGGGGCAAAAGGAAGAAGATGGGATAGGGTTGATGATCAAGCAGAAGAGAGAGCATGCAGGCTCAGCCTGAGATTGCAGACGTGGGGCTAGCAAGAACGGTAGTCTTCCATGGAGGTTGCCCGAGTGGGTTGCCTGTGGAGGCCGGCACCGGAGTGGCTTTGTGCGCTCCCAGGTCTGCGATTGAAGGCGGTGTGTGAGTGGCTCTGCCTGATGCCTCTGGCATGGGCGCGCACACTGGTGGACAGAAGGGCTAGGCCCGGGATTGTCAGTGGTGGACTTCTGCATGGGCTGTTGCCAGCATTTCTGTGTGGTCCTGGCTCCCTGACCAACAGCAAAGTAAGTGCATAAGGGCCAGGATCCCTAGGCCTGGACCTGTCCGGCGGGGCACCTCTGCAAGCCAATACGGTCTCAAAAGTGCATTACTACATTTCCAGCACTGACTGAGATCACAGGCGTTGTACACCTAAGTGGGTGGGAACAGACCTCCTTGTGCACTGCAAGAAGTCATGGGGGCTAGGCACGCACATAGTTTGCTTCAGGCTACCAAACAGGGCACAAGGGATAAAAGCCTGTGGAGATTAGACCCATGGAACCAGAGGTATACTAGACATTCCCAGGAGCCCTTAGAAAGACACCTGATTTGCAATAGGCTACCAGCCCTGCCTGCTTTCACTGGCGGCTCTGGTTGGCACAGCCCTACCCAGAACTATGCTTTGAGTGGTGCTGGAGGAAGGACCTGGCTTTTATTAAAGCCTCTTGCTCTGCAAACAGTGGCTGGGGCAACCTCACAGCTAAGTCCCCAGGCTTCTAGCTTAGGAGGGAGAAACGTAGTGAGAGACAACTGGAAAACTGAGTCTTCCATTGTCAGAGCCTGCAAACTCTAGCAAGCCCAGCTTACCAAGGGGACTGAGGCCCAGCTTATGTCATTGCCATAGCAACACAACAGCAAATCTATGCTCAAGAGCCCTACAGAGATAAAACCTGTAGTACAGTGCCACCTGCCAAAAAAAAAAAAAAGCAACCTCTCAAAACCAGGAAAAAATTACATTTTTTTTTCCACTTTGGTCGTTTTATCTTCTTTTCACTTTAT
This sequence comes from Saccopteryx bilineata, assembly GCF_036850765.1. NCBI lineage: Eukaryota > Metazoa > Chordata > Mammalia > Chiroptera > Emballonuridae > Saccopteryx > Saccopteryx bilineata. The sequence continues at coordinate 9,994,173 of NC_089501.1, read as the reverse complement.
GCTTTCCTTTTCCCTTTGAACTTCATTATCCATAGTTGTTACATTTTTTATTCTTGTTTTTTTTTTTAATGAGGGTTACATCTCAAAAACCTTAACTATTTTTTCTTCTTTTCTGTTTTTTTTCTTTTTCTCTCATTCAATCATCATTTATCAACAAATTATTTTATTATGGATTCATATTTTTCTTTGTGGCACTTTGCATGCTTTTTATTTTATTTTTTATCTCTTTGTCATTTTCCCTCAATTCTGGCTCCCTGTTCTCTGTAGTTTTTGTTCCACTTATCATAATAGAATTTTCATTTTTTCACTGTATCTTCTCAATTTTTATTTTATTTTTTAAATTATCTCTTATCAGTGTTATTAACAATACCACTCTCAAATGCCATTAAGGAAAAAAAATCAAATATTATGGATACAAAAGACAGAGATGTAGCTCAGATAGATAATGAAAAATCTCTAGAAAACAATTTCAATTGCTTGGAAACCTTGGAGTTAAATGACAGAGAATTAAAAACTAAAGTCCTAAAAATAGTCAGGGGAATACAAGAAAGCATGTAAACGCAATATAGAGAGCTCAAAAAACAATTCAATGAACAAAAAGAATATATTACTAAGGAAATTGAAACTATAAAAAGGAATCAAACAGAGATGAAAAACTCAATACATGAAATGAAAAATGAGGTAACAAGCTTAGCTAACAGAACAGGCCAGATAGAGGAAAGGATTAGTGACATAGAAGACAGGCAACTAGAGACACTACAGAGAGAAGAGGAGAGAGACTCATGAATTTAAAAAAATTAAAAAGCCCTATAGGAATTGTCTGACTCCATCAGAAAGAGAAACAAAAATAATGGATATATCAGGAGGAGAAGAGAGATAAAATACAATGGAGAATATATTCAAACAAATAATAGATGAGAACTTCCCAAGCCTATGGAAAGAATTAGAGCCTCGAATCCAAGAAGCAAACAGAACACTGAGTTACCTTAACCCAAACTGACCTACTCCAAGACACATCATAATGAAATTATCACAAACCAATTACAAAGAAAAATTTCACAAGGAAGCCAGGGAAAAGAAGAATACAACATATAAAGGAAGGCCCATTAGGCTATCATTAGATTTCTCAACAGAAACTCTACAAGCCAGAAGAGAGTGGACCTCAATATTTAAAGCACTGAAAGAGAGGAACTTCCAGCCTAGAATACTATATCCATCAAAGCTATACTTCAAATATGAAGGGGAAGTAAAAACATTCACAAATATAGAAAAGATGAGGGAATTTACCACCAGAAAACCCCCACTTTAGGAAATAGTAAAAGGGGTTATACTACTCAATACAAAGAACAAACCAAACCAAAATTATAAGTCAAAGCTCCAACAAGATCACAATAAAAACATGATTAATCTGTTACAACAAAAACAAAAAAGGGAGAGGACAAATATTAACAGTAGCAAAGGAAGATGGAGTGCAGAAGCACTAATGAGATAATGTACTACAATAAATATGATATATATCCTTTTTATTACTAATGGTAACCACCCCTGAAAAAATCACTACAGAAACACATGGCTTAAAAAAAGAAGAAACAGAGGAAAAAAGTATGGAACACAACCAAACAAAAACAAATGACAGAAAAAGAAAAGTGGAGAACCAAACAAGATACAGAGCCATGACAAAGCAATATATAAAATGGCAATAGAAAACTCGCAAGTGTCAACAATTACATTAAATGTAAATAGTTTGAACTCACCAATAAAAAGACACAGACTAGCAGAATGGATCAAAAAAAAAAAATCCAACTGTATGCTGCCTTCAAGAAACACATCTAAGCTACTAGGATAAAAACAAATTCAAAGTGGAAGGTTGGAAAACAATTATCCAAGTAAATAACATCCAAAGAAAAGCAAGTGTAGCCATACTTATATCTAACAATGCTGACTACAAGACAGCAAAGGTAATCAGAGGCAAAGATAGTCATTTCATAATGATGAAGGGGACATTGAATCAAGAAGACATAACACTTCATAATATATATGCACCAAACCAAAGAGCACCAAAGAATATAAGACATCTACTAACTGATCTAAAAGTAAAAAGCAAAAAAAATGCAATCATACCTGGAGACCTCATTACTGCTGATGGCTCTAGATCATTCATCCAAACAGAATATCAATAAAGAAATATTGGCCTTAAACAAAACACTAGATCATTTGGATATGATAAACATCTACAGGACATTTCATCCTATAATGCCAGAGTATACATTTTTGCCAGTGTACATGAAACATTCTCAAGAATTGACCATATGTTGGGCCACAAAACTAACATCAACAAATTCATAAAGATTGAAATTATACTAAGCATATTCTCTGACCATGAAGCTTTGAAACTAGAATTCAACTGCAAAAAAGAAGTAAACAAACCCACAAAAATGTGGAAATTAAACAACATACTTCTAATAAACAACTGGGTCAAAAAAGAAATAAAAGAGATCAAAATACAAGACAGCACGACATATCAGAATCTCTGGGGTGCAGCAAAAGCAGTAATAAGAGGGAAGTTCATATCACTACAGGCTTATATGAACAAACAAGAGAGAGCCCAAGTAAACAACTTAACATCACATCTTACAGAATTAGAAAAAGAAGAACAAAGGCAACCCAAAACTAGCAGAAGAAAGAAAATAATAACAACAAGAGCAGAAATAAATGAAATAGAGAACAGTAAAACTATAGAAAAAAATCAATAAAACAAGGAGCTGTTTCTTTGTAAAGATCAACAAAACTGATAAACCCTTGGCAAGACTCACTAAGGAAAAAAGAGAATGACTCATATAAACAAAATCCAAAATGAAAGAGGAAAAATCACCACAGATATCATAGATATACAAAGAATTATCATAGAATACTATGAAAAACTATATACCACCAAATTTAACAATCTAGAAGAAATGGATAAATTCCTATAACAATACAATCTTCTTAGACTGAGTCATTAAGAGGTAGATAGTTTAAACAGACCCATAACAGGGAGAAAATAGAAACAACTATCAAAAATCTCCCCCAAAATAAAAGCACAGGGCCAGACAGCTATACTAATGAATTCTATCAAACATTCAAAGACTTGGTTCTTATTCTACTCAAAGTTTTCCAAAAAATTGAAGAAGAAGCAATATTTCCAAACACATTTTATGTGGCCAACATAACCCTCATACCGAAACCTGGCAAAGACAATGCAAAAAAAGAAAACTACAGACCAATATTTTTAATGAATACAGATGCTAAAATCCTAAACAAAATACTAGCAAATCAAATACAACAACACATTAAAAAACTAATTCATCATGATTGAGTTGAATTTATCCCAGAATCACAAGGATGGTTGAACATACGTAAAACAGTTAATGTAATACACTATATCAACAAAACAAAGAACAAAACTCATATGATCCTATCAATAGATGCAGAACAGGCATTCTATAAAATACATTATTTTATGTTTAAAACACTCAAAAAAATGGGTATAGAAGGAAAATATCTCAATATAATAAAGGCCATTTATGACAAACCATTAGCTAACATCATATTAAATGGAAAAAAAATGAAGACCTTTCCTCTAAAATCAGGAAAAAGACAAGGTTGCTCACTTTCTTCACTCTTATTCAATGTAGTTCTGGAAGTTCTAACCAGAGCAATCAGACAAGAGAAAGAAATAAAAGGCATTCATATTAGGAAAGAAGAAGTAAATATTTCATTTTTTGCAAATGATATGATCCTGTACATCAAAAACCCAAAGACTCCACACAAAGACTATTAGAAACAATAAACCAATAAAGTAAGGTTGCAGGATACAAAATTAATATACAGAAATGTATTGCTTCCTATATGCCAACAATGAAATATCAAAAAACAAACTCAAAAAAATAATCCCTTTTATGGTTGCAACAACAAAAAAAATAATAAAATACCTAGGAATAAACATAACAAAGAATGTAAAGGGCCTATATAATGAAAACTACAAAGCATTGTTAAGAGAAATTGAAAAATATATAATAAAATGGAAAAATATTTTTGTTCTTGGATAGGAAGAATAAATATAGTCAAAATGACCATATTACCCAAAGCAATATACAAATTTAATGCAATTCCCATCAAAACCCCAGTGTCATTTTTTAAAGGAATGGAACAAAAAATCATCAGGTTTATGTGGAACTATAAAAAACCCCGAATATGGCCCTGGCCAGTTGGCTCAGTGGTAGAGTGTTGGCCTGGTGTGCAGGAGTCCCGGGTTCGATTCCCGGCCAGGGCACACAGGAGAAGCGCCCATCTGCTTCTCCACCCCTCCCTCTCTCCTTCCTCTCTGTCTTTCTCTTCCCCTCCTGCAGCCAAGGCTCCATTGGAGCAAAGATGGCCCGGGCACTGAGGACGGCTCTGTGGCCTCTGCCTCAGGTGCTAGAATGTCTCTGGATGCAACAGAGCGACGCCCCAGAGGGGCAGAGCATCGCCCCCTGGTGGGCATGCCGGGTGGATCCTGGTTGGGCGCATGCAGGAGTCTGTCTGACTGCCTCCCCATTTCCAGCTTCGGAAAAATGAAAAAAAAAACAACCCCAAATAGCCAAAGTAATCTTAAGGAAAAAGAACGAAGTTGGGAGCATTACAATACCTGACTTCAAATTATATGTATATTATAGAGCCACGATAATCAAAACAGCATGGTATTGGCAGAAAAATAGACACTCAGACCAATGGAACAGAAGACAGAGCCCAGAAATAAAACCACATATATATGGTCAGATCATCTTTGATAAAGGGGCCAAAAACACACAATGGAGAAAAGAAAGCCTCTTCAATAAATAGTGCTGGGAAAACTGGAGAGCCACATGCAAAAGAATGAAACTTGACTACAGTTTGTCCCCTTGTACCAAAATTAATTCAAAATGGATCAAAGACTTAAATATAAGACCTGAAACAATAAATTACATAGAAGAAAACATAGGTACTAAACTCATGGACCTTGACCATAAAGAGCATTTTATGAATTTGACTCCAAAGGTAAGGGATGTGAAGACAGAGATAAATGAATGGGACTACATCAGACTAAGAAGCTTTTGCACAGCAAGAGAAACTAACAACAAAACAAACAGACAGCCAACTAAATGAAATGGGAGATGATATTTTCAAACAAGAGAACAGATAAGGGCCTAATATCCAAAATATACAAAGAACTCACAAAACTCAACAACAAACAGACAAACAATCCAATAAAAAAATGGGAAGAGGACATTAACAGACACTTTTCCTGGGAAGAAATACAAATGTCCAATAGATATATGAAAAGATGTTCATCTTCACTAGCTATTAGAAAAATGCAAAGCAAAACTATGATGAGATACCACCTCACACCTGTTAGATTAGCTATTATTATCAACAAGACAGGTAATAACAAGTGTTAGAGAGGCTGTGGAGAAAAGAAACCCTCATTCACTGTTGGTGGGAATGTAAAGTAGTCGTACAATCATTATGGAAGAAAGTATGGTGGTCCCTCAAAAAATTAAGAATAGTACTATCATATGACCCAGCTATCCATCTACTGGGTATATACCCCCAAAACTCAAAAACACTGGTACATAAAGACACATGCAACTCATGTTCATTGCAGCATTGTTCACAGTAGCCAAGACATGGAAACAACCAAAAAGCCCTTCAATAGATGATTGGATAAAGAAGATGTGGCACATATACACTATGAAATACTACTCAGCCATAAGAAGAGATGACCTAGTATCATTTACGACAACATGGATGGACCTTGATAACATTATACTGAGTGAAATAAGTAAATCAGAAAAAACTAAGAACTGTATGATTCCATACATGGGTGGGACACAAAATTGAAACTCATGGACATAGACAAGAGGGCAGAGGTTACCAGGGGGAAGAAAAGAAAGGAGAGGGAGGAGGTGGGGGGAGGGGAGGGGCATAAAGAAAACCAAATACAAGGTGATGAAGAATAATTTGACTGTGGGTGATGGGTATGCAACATAATCAAATGTCAAAATGATCTGGAAATGTTTTCTCTGAATCTATGTACTCTAATTGAACAATGTTACCCTGTTAAAATTAATTGTCTAAATAAAATTAAAAAATAATAACTGTGAGTGACTAGTGGCTCCCTTATTGGATAATCTTATTTTAGAATCTTTATATAATCTGGGGTTAGAATTTTATATAATCTGACTAATAAGAAGGGAAGGGATTTGTCTAATACACATTCTCTATCTTTTTTTATTTTTTTATTTTTCTGAAGTTGGATACGGGGAGGCAGTCAGTCAGACTCCTGCACGCGCCTGACCAGAATCCACCCGGCATGCCCACCAGGGGCAATGCTCTGCCCATCCGGGGCACTGCTCTGTTGCAACCAGAGCCATTCTAGCACCTGAGGCAGAGGCCATAAAGCCGTCCTCAGCGCCTGGGCCAACTTTGCTCCAATGGAGCCTTGGATGCGGGAGGGGAAGAGAGAGACAGAGAGGAAGGAGAGGGGGAGGGGTGGAAAAGCAGATGGGTGCTTCTCCTGTGTGCCCTGGCCGGGAATCAAACCCAGGACTCCTGCACACCAGGCCAACACTCTACCACTGAGCCAACCGGCCAGGGCCATACTCTCTATTTTTCAAAAACTTTTATATGCCCTGAACTATTCTGAAATGTTTAAGTTAGAAATTGGCTTTGTTCCAAAACAGAAAACACCAGGCCCCAGATTGTACACAAATTCAACCAAACATATAAGAAATAAATTATACCAATCATTAACATTCTCTTTTAGATAGAAACAGAGGGAATACTTCTTATCTCATTCTTTGAAGCCAGCTTTACCTAATATAAAACCAGACAAAACTATTATAAGAAAAAAAATTCTCCTATGAACATAGATTCAAATAAAATATTAGCAAATCAAATTGGAAAAAAAGTGTGAAAAGAATTATACAGCACGACTGAAATTTGTCCCATATAGAAGCCTGCTTCAATATTTGAAAATCCAATTAATGTAATCCATTACACCAACAGATCAATGTGATCCAACTCAAAATCTTAGCAAGTTAATTTTTGGATATCAACAAACTTAATCTAAATTTAAATGGAAGAAACAAAAGACCCAAAATAGCCAAAAAATATTGAAAAAGAAGAAAAAGTTTAGGAAAACAAAATTGGGGACAGATGCTACACAACTTTATAAATCACTACACAAAAGCTACATTTATGAAGAAAATGTGGTATTGGTGAAAGAATAGACTGATTGAACAATGGCATACAATAGAGCCCCAAAATAAACTCCCATAAATACAGACAACAAAGGAGCAAAGACAATACAATGGAACAGAGATGATCTCTTCAACAAATGGTCCTGTAATAATTGACATCCACATGCAAAATAATTGATCTAGACACAGACTACATCCTTCCCAAAATTAACTCAAAATGGATCATAGAGTTAAATATAAAATGCAAAAGTATTAAACTCCTAGACAATAAAACGGAAGAAAACCTATATAACCTTAGGTATGGTAATGTCCTTTTAGATACAACACCAAAGACATAGAGCATGAAAAAATATTTGAGAACCTGGAATTTATTAAAATTAATAACTTCTGACTTATGAAAGACAATATCAAGAGAGTTAGAAGACAAGCCACAGACTGAGGGAAAATATTTTCAGAAGATACATCTGATAAAGGACTGTTATTCAAAATGTACAAAAAACACTTAAAAATTCAACACTAGGAAAACAAACAATCTGATTAAAAAGTGGGCCAAAGACTCGAATGGACACCTCACCAAAGAAGATATGCAGAGGGCAAATGAGCATATGAAAAGATACTCCACCTCATATATCATCAGGGAAACACAAATTAAAACTGAAATACTGCCTCATACCTACTAGAATAGATAACATGCAAAACAATCACAACACACAATACTGGAGACATAAAGCAGCAGAAACTCTCATATATTACTGGTTGGAATGCAAAATGGTATAGAGCCACTTTGGAAGGTAATTTGGTGGTTTCTTATAAAATTAAACATATTCTTACCACATAATTCAGCATTTGCACATTATTTACCCAAAGGAGTTAAAGACAAGTCTATACACCAACTTGCACGCAAATATTTATAGTAGCTTTATTCATAATTGCTAAAACTTAGAAACAGCCAAGATGTCCTTCATTAGAGAAACGGTAAATAAAGTGTGATACACCCAGACAATGGAATATTTTTCAGTTCTAAAAAAAATGAGCTCTCAAGCCACTAAAAGACATGGAGGAAACCTGAGTCCATATTACTGACAGAAGCCAATCTGAAAAGGCTCCATGTTGTACAATCCCAATTCTCTGACAATCTGGAAAAGGCAAAACTATGGAGACAGTGATTGCCGTGGTTGAGAGTAGGGAGAGATAAATAGGTGGAGCATAGAGGATATTTTAGGGCAGTGAAAATACTCTGTATGATATGGTAATAATGGATTTATGTCACACATTTCCAAACATATAAAATGTATTACACCAAGACAAGATAAACTTGGACTTTGGGTGATAATGATATGTCACTGCAGGTTTTCTCTTGGTAAAAAATGCACCACTGTGCTGAGTGATGATGATGGTGGAGGCTCTGCGTGTGTGAGACAAGCAGGATGTGAGAAACCTCTATACCTCCCTCTTAATTTTGTTGTAAACTTAAAGCTTCTTAAAAAAAACCCACTGTGAAAATACCCAATAACATCCACCATTAAAAATAAAACTAAACAACAACGAAAGGAAGAAGAATAGGCCTTTGTATTCTGCCGCCCTGCTCTTCCCTCAGACAATGAATGCTGGCATCTGAATGTGGGACGGACATGTGTGAATGAGTCAGGGGCAATCTTGATTACAAGCTTGGAATGTAATTCTTCCAGATTGTTATAATAACTGCACTTCTCTTAAATCAAAGTGAGAAGCCTCAAGATTAATTTCTGAGACAAAAGCATAGAAGAAACAGCATAGGTGCTTAAATTTAATCTTCTTTTTATTACTCAGAGTATGATCTTAGAGAGTCAGTTAATTTTTCAGAACCATAGTTATCAACTTACAAAATTAGGACTAATAATATTTTTCTAAAATGGTGTGGTATTTCAAGCTGAATACTGTTGTTCATATACAACCCGGTAGCTGATCAAATATATTATATAACATTTCAATATCATTAGCCATTCTGTCTCTGTTCTGAAATAAGATGTGTTCAAAAATTGCTTGGAATCTCTATTGTTCAAATTTAGCTTCTAAGAAATAGATATGGGCCCTGGCTGGTTGGCTCAGTGGTAGTGTCGGCCTGGCGTGCGGGAGTCCCTGGTAAGATTCCTGGCCAGGGCACACAGGAGGGGCGCCCATCTGCTTCTTCACCCCTTCCCCTCTCCTTCCTCTCTGTCTCTCTCTCCCCCTCCCGCAGCCGAGGCTCCATTGGAGCAAAGTTTGCCCGGGCGCTGAGGATGGCTCTGTGGCCTCTGCCTCAGGCACTAGAATGGCTCTGATTGTGGCAGAGCAACACCCCAGATGGGCAGAGCATCACCCCCTGGTGGGCATGCCGGGTGGATCCCGGTCGGGCACATGTGGGAGTCTGTTTGACTGCCTCCCCGTTTCCAACTTAAGAAAAATACCAAAAAAAAAAAGAAAAAAAAAGTAAAAAAAGAAAAGAAATAGATATGCACAATATTTTGTTAAATCATTGGTAATTTTATTCTCCAAATATTATTTATCAGAATTATAACATTATCATGTATCACTCTGTGACCACTACTTATTTTTATCAGTTATATATTCCTATAGGGGTATCAGCCCAAACTTTACCTAGAGGTTATATAAATAAATATTTAAAGAAACCTATGAATATATAGCATATATTCACACAGGCACACACTCCTTAGGGTCTTTTCTTTTTAAAAAAAATTAAACCTGACCAGACGGTGGCGCAGTGGATAGAGCATAGGACTGGGATGCAGAGGACCCAGGTTCGAGACCCTGAGGTCGCCAGCTTGAGCGTGGGCTCATCAGGTTTGTGCAAAAGCTCACCAGCTTGTACCCAAGGTCGATGGCTTGAGCAAGGGGTTACTCGGTCTGCTGAGGGCCCGCAGTCAAGGTATATATGAGAAAGCAATCAATAAACAATAAGGTCTCGCAATGAAAAACTGATGATTGATGCTTCTCATCTCTCTTCATTCCTGTCTTCTGTCCGTCCCTGTTTATCCCTCTCTCTGACTTTCTTTCTGTCCTTGTAAATATATATATTATATATATTAAGTTATTTGGCAGTTCTAATAAAGAAGTCAAATCCATATCTGACCTTTCATGTCTCTTGGTGAAACTAGTTGTTTTCAAAGGGTGATGCAGAGTATGGTAAACTTGACTATAATCATAAGCCAACATGGTTGAAAGCCTTTAAACTCTTGAAAATAAAGATACATCTTCATTAAAAGATGCTATGAACTGGCCCTGGCCTGTTGGCTCAGCGGTAGAGCGTCGGCCTGGTGTGCGGGGGACCCGGGTTCGATTCCCGGCCAGGGCATATAGGAGAAGTGCCCATTTGCTTCTCCACCCCCCCCCCCTTCCTCTCTGTCTCTCTCTTCCCCTCCCGCAGCCAAGGCTCCATTGGAGCAAAGATGGCCCAGGCGCTGGGGATGGCTCCTTGGCCTCTGCCCCAGGTGCTAGAGTGGCTCTGGTCGCAACAGAGCGACGCCCTGGAGGGGCAGAGCATCGCCCCCTGGTGGGCAGAGCGTCGCCCCTGGTGGGTGTGCCGGGTGGATCCCGGTCGGTGCATGCGGGAGTCTGTCTGACTGTCTCTCCCTGTTTCCAGCTTCAGAAAAATACAAAAAAAAAAAAGATGCTATGAACTAACTCTAACTAGAGTGACAGATAAAAAGGCTGTTTCACTTTTACTTAATGCATACATACCAGACCTTGTGTGTATGTAGGAGTAGGCGGTGGCTCTAGTGCAGGGATCTCAAACTCGCGGCCCGCCGAACAATTTTGTGCGGCCCGCAGACTAATCCACGAAGTTCAAAATATTTTGGATAAAATTAAGTAAGCCTAGGGGCCTACTTGTATTTTTCATTTCTCTAGCATCCTAGCTAGATATTAGCTTAGTTAACAGCAGTTGTGATGCGAACTATAGTTTCTGGTCGTTTTGTGACCTGAGTAAACTGCATGTACGATTGTGCTTGTTGTACTGATTTTTTTTTGTTTTCAACTGCAGTGAGAAAAGTGTTGCGTAACAGTTGCCTTTTGTAGACCTAGTGCAACCCGCCGAACGGCTGTGATCTTGCTCTGCGGCCCACATGCTGAGTTGAGTTTGAGACCCCTGCTCTAGTGAATGGTCCCCTGGCCTCATGAAGCACTGCCAGGGGACACAAAATGACAGAATTACAGGGAGCAAGGGCTGGGCTCATTTATTCACTTATGTGCTTAGTTAACCCATATTAATTTTTGTCCATATTGTGCTAGATCAATGATATTTGTTCAACTTTTTTCATTATCAGCATCTCCTCCTACTCCATCTGAACTCTTCTGCCATGAAATTTTTGTACCGTGGCTATACTGTGTATCTGTATATGGATTCTGACCCTTTGGAGAGTCATAACCATTATATAGTCTAAGATTTTGTTTTGCCCCTTTGGTGGTGATGTCACTCCCATTGAGAATGCATGCGGTGTTTGTCAGAGGCAGCGGCGGACAATGCAGATGACGTTGCTGTCAGTTTAGTAGACTAGACAACCATAAACAGACAATTATGCATCATGATGAATGGTACAATTGGGGTAATGGAGAACCAGTTAACATACTACAACTGGTGAAGCTATCTCCCAGCCCCCATACCCAGGATGGGAGCCTTTCTTCAGTTGAGTGCCCAGTGAGGTGTTATAGGGGACTGGACAACTGAGGGTTCAATTTGAGCCATTTAGGTTTTGAATAGTTTCTAAGTTAAAATGCCAATATTATTATTAACAAAGAGAAACAACTAATTCAGTTTCAAATTTCCTTAATGAAGCCTGGAGCGCACAGTGGACTTATATTTAATTCCAGAAAAATGCTAAGAGGCCGCCTGAAGAGGCCAGAAAGCAGAGAGGGTAGCTTGAGAAGACAAGCTCTCCTCCCTCAGAGAGACGATCAAAGGGGTTTGAGTCTTAAAAACCAGATGTGGAGCTTGCAGTAGAAACGTTGGCCTGAGGGTATTTTAAAAGGGAGAATGCCCAGAAAGGTCTCTGCCAGAAGACGCACCATCAGCACAGAAAGAACGGGAGGTGAATCAATGGGTGCTGGAGAAGAGGAGAAGCTGCTGATGGCGGAAGTGTCCCTGCAGAGAGGAGGGCTGTGTCCGGAGATGCCAGCAGAAGGACTAGGAAGACAGAGTGCCTGCAGAGGCTTTTGAAGCTGCTTTGTAGAGGAAGCTCATGCCAAAGAGTATCAGTGTCAGCCAAATAAAACCCACCCTGCCCATCCTTTCTCCTCCCCTCCTTCCTTCTTCAGCTTGGTGAGCGGAAGGAAGAGAGGGAAGGACGTGAAGGTGACTAACCACGCACTTTTTTCCCTCTGAAGAAGACACCAAGCCTGCCATCAGTCCAAACTAGAGATGAAAGGAAATTCCACCTTAAATTCTAGAGACGGAAACCTTCCCCCACCCCTATCTGGGACATATTAGTTACATAAATGACACTTTTTGTATTAGAATTGACTGGAGGAATTTTTATTATTTGAGAATTAGTACTAAATCATGAAACTTGCACAAGATTTTACAAGAAGCGAGCAAACTGAGCTCACAGGGTGAGGCGAGGTCTGAGCTGCTTAGTGGGGACAGCACCAGGTCCTTCCGACCGCCCTCTACACGGCTGTGTGCTCAGTGTGCCGGCTGTACTCCGGCACTGCGGCACTGGCACTGCGTAGAGATCCAGCAAACTGCTCTGGGCCCTGCTGGGGCAAGAACAGGTGACTGTTTCAGAAGGTGGGCTGACAGCAACCAGGTGCACTGGGGCATGAGGCAGGAGCTGAGGGGAGACTGGGAGTGAGGAGTGAGGCTACTGTGATGAGAAAAAGTAGATCCCCAGTGAAAAGAGGCAGACGTCACCCTCAAAGGAGGAGTGTCAACTCAGGGACTGGGCTGGGCCAGTCACAGCTTAGCGTTGCAGAGCAATCACTTCACACAGAACATCTGGGAACCCAGGAGAGCTAGCAGATCAACAATGCTTCCCTCCCCCTACAAAGTCATGGCAACCCTGCCCCACATATCCACCATTCCTCATCTTAGAGAAAAGGATGTTGAACTAAGATAGCCTGAGCAGTCCCTAAAACAGATCGTTACCTAATGGGACTGTTATTTATTTTATTACACTACAAATTACATTTGCTATTTTCCCCCCTGCCATCTGGACAGTGGGAATGCCCAAGGAAAATATGACTAGCTCTAAGCAAAATAAATAAGCACTTTCTTTGCCTTTGGGATTACAGTTAAGTACATCCTATGATGGCTCCCCTACACATTTAGCCTGGGCACTTAAATAATATAATTAAAATGTTGGACACATGGCTCTGGCTTGTTGGCTCAGTGGTAGAGCATCGACCTGGCATGCAGGAGTCCTGGGTTCGATTCCCGGCTAGGGCACACAGGAGAAGCACCCATCTGCTTCTCCACCCCTCCCCCCTCTCCTTCCTCTCTGTCTCTCTCTTCCCCTCCCGCAGCCAAGGCTCCATTGGAGCAAAGTTGGCCTGGGCACTGAGGATGGCTCCATGGCCTCTGCCTCAGGCGCTAGAATGGCTCTGGTTGCAACAGAGCAGCACCCCAGATGGGCAGAGCATCACCCCCTGGTGGGCGTGCCGGATGGATCCTGGTCGGGTGCATGCGGGAGTCTGTCTGACTGCCTTCCCATTTCCAACTTCAGAAAAATACAAAAAAAAAAAAAGAGTTGTAATTCTTATTTATTTACTTCCCCACTTTTCCAGGGACCCGTGCATTTTCCACCACTGATGAATAGAAGCAGAGGAGATCCTGACCCAGTTCTCATTTTTAATGTGGTCCTTTGCATGAGGATCATGCATTTTCTTCATAGTGCTTGGTATACGAGTGTACTCAATGCATGCCGAGTGAACAGATAAGGTATCTTCTATTACGAGAATGTTTTTAGAACCCAGTGGTTGCAGACCTCTGAAGACACCCTTGCACTTCCTGAAGTCTATTTCCCAGTGTATTGAGCTGAACATCTTAACTACAGCATCTGCTTTTACTCTTCCTGAAACTCTTTTTTACATCATCTATCTTTGTCTCTGTACATTTGTATTCTTGTGCTTTGTATTTGGCTTCCAAATGGGAGATATTTCTCTCTGTCTAGTCAAGAAAATCATTCATGCATTTACCTAGAGCTCTGCATTAATTTTTTCTAAGATTTGTTTTCTTCTGGACTTTTGTCTTGCATTGCTCTTTGCAGCCTACTTCTGTTGGAAGCCTTCTAAAAAAAGTTCTTATGGGACCACAAGGCCCATATTCTCAGGTCTCATATTCTTTCTGATCTTTCTGACATTGACCATGATGACTGCTTGCTGTACCTACCTGTGGGGCCTCTAGTATGGTTGCAACTCTGGTCTGTGAGGACATATTGGACCTCATAGTTTCCACTATTTCCCTTTGGTCTTAAACCTCTGGAAAGAACTGTAATGTTCTCATCAAAATTTTGGGAATGAATAACTTCTGGACAGTGGGTAGCTTTGAAAATAATTTCTCTAGGATTTATATTTATTTTCCTTGTTACTGGTGTTCACAGTTTTGTTTACTCCCTCCCATATTGAGAAAGAATGAATTGTGTAATCCATAAGTTATTGTAGAATGAAGCTGTATAACTTCCAAGCTAGGTCATAAAAGATATGTGGCTTCTTCCTTGCTGTAAGTAAAGCTAGCCACTGTGTCATGAGGACACACATATAGTCCTATATTCAGGTTCAAGTGGGGAGAAACTGAGGCTTTCTTCCAATAGACAGTACTAACCTGCTGAACTTGTGAATGAACCATCCTGAAAGAGGACTCTTCAGTACATGTTAAGTCTTCAGATGATGTGTTTCCAGTTGACATCTTGACTGCAACTTCATGAGAGACTGAACCAGACCACATAGGTAAACTGCTCTCAGATTCCTGACCCAAAGAAATTATGTGAGATAATAAATGCATAATGTTGTTTTAAGCTAATATGTTTTAGAATAAGTTGTAATGCTGCAATACATAACTCTTACCCTAGAAAAATCTGTACTAAATGTTATGTGAAAAGTATGATGGAACATAGTGTTGAGTTGAGGAAAAGTAATTTGGGAAATAATAGCAAGGTTATTCTTCTTAAAAATCCAATAAGATGTTGATGTGTGATCTTGGAATATGAAGGACAATGGTGGTTACACCAAGGCCATGCCGTGAGTCCCAGCAGCCATCGTTAAGGCTCCTAGGCAAAGAAGAGCATATAATTAAGTGAAATAAGATTCCATTGCTTTTCAAAAAGAAAGAGTACATTCCCATTATTTTTCTCATAGAAAGCAAAAGGTTTTGAAGGAATTAGAGGGGGCATTTATCAAATAAAATTGTCTTTACCATTGCAAGGGTTACCAATGACGTTTAATTTTAATTCCCTTGTAATGATTCAGAAAGAGTTCATGAAGTATAGTGAATAATATGATATAAACAGACATGTTCCAGAAAAATAAGCAACACATATGTCACGTGGAAGATATTTGTCAGTTGATAAACCATTTGATTATAAATAGGGGCATATACGTTGGCAAAGATTATTATGTGATGATTTAGCTTAGTCAGAGCTGATAAGTCAGGCTCTTCTCATGCACAGACTCTAAAGCAAGTTCAGTTTTATCAAGTTGACTCAGCAGTGTTGGAGTATACTATAAGTACTTGAAAGCAACTGTTACAACATATTTTTAATCCCTGGAAATCTCTTCCCACTCAAAAGGCCACATGTCATCTAGGAACTATTTTATTCCACTGAAAGTATTCTAGAAACATATATATCTGATTTACACACCAAAGAAACTCACAAGTGTGTTTCAACAGCACAAGGCTAAAAATCCATTGAATTAGAACTAGAACTTGACACAAACCAATAAAATGTAACATTTAATTAATAGTTAAAATAAAAAGATACAGTAACAAAATTCCTGGCCCTGATTGCTAAAAATACCTGCACTTCTCACAGGAGAGATATTTAGAAGGTTACAGGCTAGTGTACAGATGGACCAGTATAATGTTACCATAAAAATCAACTGAAATAGATTTCTTTGCAGGGAATCTTGACAACAGCATAGTTAAGAGCTGTAATTCCTCTAGAGCATTTTTTTTTTAATATATTTAGTAAGAGGAGGTAAGGCAGAGACAGACTCCCACGTGCATCCCGACCTGGGTCCACCTGGCAAGCCCAATAGGGGGTGATGCTCTGCCCATCTGGGGCCCTTGTTCCTTTGCAAATGGAGCCATTTTTTAGCAGCTGAGGTGGAGGCCATGGAGCCATCCTCAGCACCCGGGACCAACTAGCTCCAACTGAGCCATGGCTGCAGGAGGAGAGGAGAAGAGAGAGAGAGAGAAAGAGAGAGAAGTGAGAGGAGGAGGAATGGAGAAGCAGATGGGCACTTCTCCTGTGTGGCTTGACTGGGAATCAAACCACACACTGGGCTGATGCGCTACCACAGAACCAACTAGCCAGGGCCCTCTAAAGCCATTTAGTATCAACGATTATATTCACATGTGAGACCTTCAGAATGACAAAAATGTAAGGAGTAGACTTTTTCCCTTACCAGCACAAATACTGAAATAGGTTTACCTGCTATTTCTATAATACCAAGCCAACCTCAATGAAATGGTTTTGGTTAAGGGCTTTAGAGGTGTAGCCATTGTTATTTAGTACTCATGTTAGGTTTTCTGAGTTCTCTTTAGTGTTTTTTTCTTCTATGTTTTATTTTTAAGATTTTATTTATTTTTATTTATTCATTATAGAGAGGGAAGAGAGAGAGAGAGAGAGACAGAGAAGGGAGAGGAGCAGGAAGCATCAACTCCCATATGTGCCTTGACCAGGCAAGCCCAGGGTTTTGAACCGGCAACCTCAGCATTTCCAGGTTGACGCTTTATCCACTGCGCCATCACAGGTCAGGCCTCTTCTATGTTTTTTACAATTGTTAGCTGTTGCAGTGACCAAAGGCAAAGTTTAACTGGCATAGAATATATATGTAATAAACAGCTTTGTGTGGAGGCTTGTTTGTCTTCCATCAGTTTCTTATTACCATTTCAAGAGAACATCCATTTTAGGGGAAACCAATTTGATGCAGGGGTATTGTATTGTGTATTCACTTAAGGGGATTCAGGAAGATGGCGACCTAGAGCAGTGATCTAGCATTAGTGTGTAGCAGCATTATCTCTCAGCTTGTTACAATACAGAGGCTCAAGACTTCCTCAGGCTCGTTCAGTCAGGCTTTCTTTTGGGGTGTATCTATACCACCCTAGAATTCTGATATGTACCAGTGTTTGAGAACGTTTGAGAACCAGTAGCCAGTGTGGGGAAGAGGACAACCAGGGATCAGAGCGACTGACCACTGTCGCTCATACTCACATTCATTTCCTAAGAAAGGGCTTCTCTGCTCATTGGCACTAGGTTTTTGATGTCCCAGGAGGCCTAGATAGGCTTTTCTATTCAATACTAGAAAGAGGCTTGTCCTTTCCAGGAAGGACATGAGAATGAAGCTGCATAGAGCAGTACCTTTAAAATTTTTTTATTTATTAATTTTTTAGAGAGGAGACAGTGTGTGTGTGTGTGTGTGTGTGTGTGTGTGTGTGTGTGTAAGAGAGAGAGAGAGAGAGAGAGAGAGAGAGGAGGAGCAGAAAACATCAACTCCCATATGTGCCTTGACCAGACAAGTGCAAGGTTTTTTTTTTTTGAACTAGCGACCTCAGTGTTCCAGGTCGACGTGCCACCACAGGTCAGGCTAGAGCAGTACCTTTAAAATAAAACTTTCTTTGACTTAGTTAAAATATGCAGGTTTTTCATTCTTAAAAATAGTCATTTTTGTGATTTCAGTCAGATGAGCGACCATCTTTCAGATCGTGGTTTGAAGGATGCTCGAGGTATACTATGTTATATGTAAAACATCAGAAGCCAATTAATTCTCTCTTTCTCTGACTATGGTTTTGATTTATATTGGTTGATTAATAATGAAAGAAAATAATTTTAGTCTCTCATATCTGGAAATACATAGAATTTGAAGGAAGCATCTGAAATCAACCAACTAGTTCTTCTACTGTCTTGTGACAGTGCTGGCAGAGTATAGCATTGGGACACTTCTGATAACTTAGAAGCCACAGGAAAGGCAGCAATTGTAGATCTACAATAGGTCAAGCCCTCTGCAAAACTATGGCTGTAAATGGATTCTGCTTCAGTGTTTCCTTTGCCTCATTATATGAAAAGTACAGCTTCAATCTGGCTGCTTCATTAATAGTCTGGATCACAGATGAAATAACAAAGCTCTGCTGGAAATGAGAATAGGAGCTCCTACAAGACCGAGCCTTGAGCCTGACCAGGTGGTGGCACAGTGGATAGAGAGTCAGACTGGGATGCAGATAACCCAGGTTCGGGACCCTGAGGTCGCCAGCTTGAGCGCGGGCTCATCTGGTTTGAGCAAGGCTCACCAGCTTGTACCCAAGGTTGCTGGCTTGAGCAAGGGGTTACTCCGTCTGCTGAAGGCCCACGGTCAAGACACATATGAGAAAGCAATCAATAAACAACTAAGGTGTCGAAACAAATAACTGATGATTGATGCTTCTCATCTCTCTGTTCCTGTCTTTCTGTCCCTCTCTCTGACTCTCTGTCTCTGTAAAAAAAATAATAAATAAATAAATAAAATTATTAAAAAAAAAAAGACTGAGCCTTGAGTGTGTGCATTGTGCCTGAGCAAATTTCACCAATAGAGATTTACAAGGTATGAAGACAGCATCAAGAAAAGCATCTCTAGACAGTTTGCAAGCACCTAGCATGCAGATTAGGTTTTCTTCTTTTCCTTAGGAGTTCTGCACAGGTTGCCTGGTGTCTCAGACAAATGACTGAGAAGAGTATTAGTATTTTTCAAATTATAACTCAGTAATAGCTTTTACCAGATACTGACACAACAGGACTAGTCAGACACCAAATTTAGGGGCAGGCATGCGAGGTTTGTAACAGGAACATGAGTCCAAGAGGCAAGTTGTTTCCAAGACCTTGGAGGCATCAGGGGAAGGAAGCAAAAAGAACAAGCAAGGTCAGTAATAGCATTCCACAGACAAGAGCCAAAGTCATTTTGAAAGGCTACAGGGAACTGCCTTATGACCCAGTGATTCTGCTTTAAGGAATATATCTGAAGAAACCCACAACACTAATTTGAAAGAATTTATGTACCCACTGTATTCATTGCAGCATTATTTACAATAGCCAAACTTTTGAATAAACTTAAGTGTCCACTGGTACATTAGTAGGTAAAAAAGCTGTAGTACAGTTATACAATGGAATACTACCTGGCTATTAAAAAAAAAGAAAATCTTACCTTTTGTGGCAGGAGGGATAGACCTGGAGAGCATTATGGTAAGTGAAAGAAGCCAGTCAGAGGAAGACAAGTACCATATGATTTCATCTATATGTGAAATCTAATGAACAAAAAACTAACAAACAAAATAGGGACAGACATAGATACAGAGAACAGACTGTCAGAGGGGAGGGAGTTAAGGGGTTGGGTGGAAAAGGTAAAAGAATTAAGCAAAAAACAAAAACCTCATAGACACAGAAACCAGTATGGTGATTACCAGAGGGAAAGGGCAGTGGGGAACGGAAGGTAAAGAGAGGTTAAATAGTGAGGTAAGGAGACTAGACTTTGGGTGGTGAACACACAATACAATATACAGATGATGTATTATAGAAATGTGTACTTGAAAACTACATAATTTTATTAACTATTATCACCCTAATAAATTAAATAAAAAATGTTTTAAAGGTTATGGGAATATAGTCTAGACTGTACTACTGGGTCAGATGCCAGAAAAGGTAGTTGAATAGCAAAGATAAGAATAAAAGATCAAGTAGGGAAGATATGACAAATTTTATATAATGATTTGCTTGCTCTGTTTCCTAGATTTCCTTTGGCCAACTGTGAATGATAAGATCTTTGTCCTAGATGACATCTTAAAGGCACCATATAATTCTCTGACACTGCTTTAACATGTCACCAAGAGACACAAAGATTAAAATATATAGTGTAGATACAGACAGTTATCATTTAAAAAAATTTTTTTTCTAAAATGGCTATCCACTTTATGTGTGGCAAGTGGATAATTTGTTATGAAGAGTTCTGAGGAAGATAAACTCTAGATAAATGTCTACTTTGCCTTAGCCATTACAAAAACTAGTTTTATATAAAAACATCGTCATGCAGATGAAAGGTTTTGTTATTATTATTTCATTCAAATGCCAAAAGACAAAGTGATAAGGTGGAAAAATCATTATAGTGGGCATGAGAAGACTGGTATTCTAATCCTGGCTAAACAGAAGTATAAATTTAGGTAAATATTTAACCTGTTAAACCTCATTTTTTTATATACTAAATGAGGCTAATAAGTTATTTATTGCCTAGTATATGTTTATTTAGTGAGATGCAAAGATGATAATTTATATAAATATCTTTAGATTTTTAAAAATCATTACAATTGACCTTACTCTTAAATTGTTATGACCATAAAGAAATTAAGGCTGGTTCTTAAATCATTATTTTATAAATATTTTTATATGATCACTGTATCAATAAAGAACCTAGGGTCACCACTTGGATGAATGACTGAGCAGATAATCTTGCCCTCTAGTAATGTACTTTTTAGTAGGAAAAATAATTTTGTGTAGTGCTATGTCCCAATTGCTTCCCCAACATTCATTACTTCATCTCCCTTCTGGCCTTGTTTCTGAATTTCCCAGCTGAATAAATTTGAATGAGATTAATGCCTCCACTAGTTATTGTGATTTGCTTTGTTTAAAGAATGGTGTAAGGGCTGGTGTTGGGAAAAGGGATTTGATAACCAAATAGAGGCTGGTCTAATCAAAATGAATCTCAAATATTTTTCTCAGAATGTTGAAGCATAGACTTGATGCTTTAAGAGTGAGAGGCTTGGTATGACCACAACCACAAAGAGAAAGAGAACCAGGAGCTACTTGCAGGGACCCTAGTGGAAGCAATTCCTAGATAGGGATCCTAGTGAATGATCAAGGTCCATGATAAGATACTCTGCCTCACCACTCCCTCTCATCCCCCTGGAGACAAATACAGTAAGTCTGATCTAGGACCTCAAGGCATTTTATTTATTTATTTATTTATTATTATTATTATTATTTACAGAGACAGAGAGTGAGTCAGAGAGAGGGATAGACAGGGACAGACAGACAGGAACGGAGAGAGATGAGAAGCATCAATCATTAGTTTTTCATTGCGCGTTGCATTTGCTTTCTCATATGTGCCTTGACCACGGGCCTTCAGCAGATCAAGTAACCCCTTGCTTGAGCCAGCGACCTTGGGTCCAAGCTGGTGAGCCTTGCTCAAACCAGATGAGCCCGCACTCAAGCTGGCGACCTTGGGGTCTCGAACCTGGGTCCTTCCGAATCCCAGTCCGATGCTCTATCCACTGCGCCACCGCCTGGTCAGTCAACCTTGAGGCATTTTTAAAACTCCTTGGGTGATCCTCAGAGCACCCACTTTAGAGAATCATTGTTCTGTAAATTATTAAGGGATGCAACCAGGGGCACTCACATGGCATTAACTATTTCGTCTGAGCATGCAGTTCTACAAATCACATTTATTCATGTTTGTTTATTAGTAGAATTAATTTGTCTTTTTGACACACTAACTTGTTCATTATTTATAATCCATTCATTTACTTATTCCATTATTTATCTAGTATTGATTGAGTTCCCATTTAGCAGTAAGTGTGGCCATGGGGACCGGCAGTATGGAGGGTGAGGGCAGGGATGAAGGCCTGTGTTCCCTACCGTGCAGTGTCATAGGACTTCTGTCTCATACGCATGGGGCTGCTTATAAGCCACATTTACACACACAAAAAATGATAGATGTAAATAAAATGGGCGAACATCTTTTTTTACATCTTTCTGAGGTAAAAGAAGCTTTCTATGTGTGAAGAGGAAGTGAGAGAGGGGTCCAAGATGACTTCATGGAGGAAGAAGAACCTGCATAGACCTTAAAAAACAATGAGTATTTGGATAAGGAAGGGAAGTCATAAACAAGGAAAAAGAAAAAGTATATTTCAGGGACAGTCAATAGCCCAGTTATACTGTTTCAGATGAAGGTGTAAATTTAGGAATAGCCATGTTTATCTTCCCAGCATAGAATGCTGATACATAATTACAAACTTGTTCTTTCATGAAAATAAAGCCTGTAAAAAGATTTTTATGTGCTGTTGACACCTCATCTGTTCACGTCGGCCACAGGCTTCTATGTGAAGGTAGTGTGGTTATAATGTAGTAATGTTGGTGCCCTATTAAGTTTGTTGAAAAGGGGTTCTACCTGTCATGTGTAGTTAGCCTGCTTCAGCCAGTTCTTAAATCAATATTTAAATAAGGAAACCAGGAGACCCAAGGGACAGAAAGTCCTTGCCACAATGTGTATCTAAGGGTTTTCCTCAAAAGAAGTAAAAAAATAAATAAATAAATAAATAAGTGTTGAAAACTTAGGAAGGTTTAAGGAGTGCAAAGTGCTTGCTTTTTTGCATGCTGTTCTTGGATCCAGGCCATTTTCACAGTACCCAGTGGTGTTTTATGTTTTACCTAATTTATTGGAGATTTTATTCCTTGACCCTTAATCCAGGAAACACCACATAAGAAACACACTAAGGAAACTTTCCTATCATAAATTTTAAATATACCAAAAAATAAAAAATAAAAGTCAATCTCTGGGTACCCCCAGACCTTGAAAAGCTTATTCCATAGCAGATCAGAGAAAATCATTAAACCTTAAGAATGCATAGGAGAAAACTTTTTTATTCATATGATCTGATTACAACTATTGAATTGAGGTTTTAGTAGAACACATTATAACGCACTCATCATTAACATAATGTTGTTTAGCCACTACTCAGCTACTTCAAGAGCATGTTCCATAGGACCAGTTGGGATACCCAGGTTTCTTCCTCAAATGGATTTCTTTGACTAGCACATTATATGCAACATGCTTCTGGTATCTTTGACACTAGGTACAGCTTTTACCTATTCTGTTCCTGTCTCTTGAGTAGCCCTGCTCAAGCACCTCAACTGACATTTGTTTCCATCTGGAGGCTCCACTTGATTCTGGGTCTGGGTGTAGTTTCTTACCTTTTCTAGCCCTGGCTGTGATTCAGTTTTGTCCTTCACTCCTAGATTACAAGTTCCCTACTTTGGGCCCCAATGTTGGGTCAGAGCTTTTGCTATTTCTTTACATGGAACTCTTCACTTCCTGCCACATTCTTCCAAGTGAACAGAAACAGATGCCTCCTAAAGGGAAGTTCAACTTTGATTTAACTCTTTCAGACTGAGGGAGCTCTAATTCTCTGGTTCTACACCCCCCCACACACACACACTTTAACTTCTCTCCTAAAATTTATTACTATTAAAATTTTTAAAGAACATTTCTTGTAAAACAAACAAAATTTCTTCTTATCATCTTCCCAAAATATATCAACACAGAAGACCAGAAGCAAGCATTCTCATATAATCTTTGTATGTTTGTTTCTTTATCATGACAGGTTGTAATTTGGATTTATAGTCACCACATTATTAAAATATACTTTGAGCAAGATAAAAAGTACTTCTACAAAATACATCTATATCTTCAATAAGACCTTTTGAGTTATCAGAGAATTCTTTGGTTGGTTAATATATGTAGCATCATTGGTTCTTCACTTAGAATGCAGGTGTATATATATATAAATATATATATATTTTGTATTTTTCTGAAGCTGGAAATGGGGAGGCAGTCAGACAGACTACTGCATGCGCCCGACCGGGATCCACCCGGCATGCCCACCAGGGGGCAATGCTCTGCCCATCTGGGGCGTCGCTCTGTTGCAACCAGAGTCATTCTAGTGCCTGAGGCAGAGGCCATGGAGACATTCTCAGCACCCGGGCCATCTTTGCTCCAATGGAGCCTTGGCTGCGGGAGGGGAAGAAAGAGACAGAGAGGAAGGAGAGGGGGAGGGGTGGAGAAGCAGATGGGTGCTTCTCCTGTGTGCCCTGGCTGGGAATTGAACCCGGGACTCCTGCACGCCAGGCTGATGCTCTACCACTGAGTCAACTAGCCAGGGCCAGGTATCTATATTTTTATAAACCTAAGTATTCTTATGTGCAGCCCAGTGTTTCTCTTAAATATGTTCATGAACGAGCTGGAGACTTTCTTAAAATGCAAGCTCTGATTCTGGAGGCCTGAATTAGATCTAGGACCTGAGAGTCTACATTATTTTCTTCTTCTTTTTTTTTTTTTTTTTGGAGGTGGTACCTGGATGAGAGTCTACATTTTTAACAAGCTTTCAGGTGTTCATGCTGTTGATTCTCTAGGTAACAAGTCTCCAGACAATGACTTCATTTGTATATTTTGTAACCTACAGAAAGAACATTTAACACACAATCAGTGTTCAGTGTTACTAAACAAAGGGAGAAACAAAAGAATCAAAACAATTGTTGATAATTTGGGGAGGTTAAGGTTTCACTGCCTTACAAATCTCAGAGCCCTGGAAAATGAATAAAGACCTAGGTCATTGTCCCAAATGTATTTAGTGTTATGACTTTTTAAATGATACTATGTGATGATTTTGACACATTTTGACAGCACTTGTATGTTGTTATCAACTACATACCAGAGACTGTGCTAGGTAACACAGGAATGACAAATAAATTAGACATGTCTGCAAAGAATTTATTTTGCACTACAATTCATGAAAACTAACATTATTTCAAAATACTATCTAAAGGTAACCTAGAGTCATAGCTATTGGCAGGGTTGATCCAACTATACTTGTTGCTCAGTCATATCCGCTACTCAGCATCACATGTAATTCTATCCTAAAGCTGGGTGCTTGGTCAAGAAGAAAAGGAAATGTTCTTTGGTAGAGTAGAAATATAGACTGGCATAAAATAAAACAAATCTTGTTTTTATAAATGATGACTATGATGATAATATAGTAAATTTAATAAGGATAATAAAAACTAACATTTATTGAACACATAGAATATACTAAGTACTTTACAATAATTCTTTTCTTTAGTCTTCCCAACATTCCTATGAAGTACGTATATAGTTTTCCCATTTTATGTTTGAGAAACCAAGACATAATAAGTAAATTAACTTGCTCAATGCCACATGCCTTAGTAGTTGGTAGAGCCAGGACATGAAACCAAGTAATCTGACCCCTCTCAAGTTCATTCTCTCAACTCTTACCACATGCTTTTGTAAGAGAGAGGTAAACAAATATGGTGGAGATTTCAAGAGAAAAAAAAGGCCATATCTAACTGATGGGAATAAGCCTAGAAAGGTGATGGGATTTCAGTAAGTACAATAAAGGGGAATTTATAGTCTAAGAAGATATAATAGCCTGAAGAGATACTTTGAGACTGAAATACTATGGTACTGACATTTTAATCCTGAATAATTAAGAAAATGATGGTGCAACATTAACACTAATAGGAAATAAAGAGGAAAATAATGAGGTTTCTTGAGTTTATTTATCAATAGAGCACATCAATCATTAGAAAATTGGAAACCATGTTCTTGAATTTCAGAAAAAAAAGTTTAAGTAGAAAACACTGACTTAAGAAGTAGCCACACATACAACAAGAAATTTCTTAAATATCGAATTTGTTTTGGGAATGAAAATAATTAGACAAGAAATGATAAATATAACTGCTTTCATATGCCTCAAAAGACAAATTTCTGAAGTTGGAAACGAGGAGGCAGTCAGACAGAATCCCGCATGCGCCCGACCGGGATCCACCCGGCATGCCCACCAGGGGGCAATGCTCTGCCCATCTGGGATGTCACTCTGTTGCAACCAGAGCCATTCTAGTGCCTGAGACAGAGGCCACAGAGCCATTCTCAGTGCCCGGGCCAGCTTTGCTCCAATGGAGCCTTGGCTGTGGGAGGGGAAGAAAGAGACAGAGAGGAAGGAGAGGGGGAGGGGTGGAGAAGCAGATGGGTGCTTCTCCTGTGTGCCCTGGCCGGGTATCGAACCTGGGACTCCTGCACGCCAGGCCGATGCTCTACCACTGAGCCAACTGGCCAGGGCTGACAAAATGCTATTTTTAAAGTAATTTTGGCCATTTAGTATCTTTAATTTTACCCCCAATAAAACAAAATTTACATTGAGGGGATATAACAATTATTAAAATTTAGCAAAAATAATTTTTGGCATATTAATTTAATTAAACCTAACTGGAATCATTTGTTAATGGAAGAACATATAATTATTAGATAAAATGAATTAGTTTTTTTCTGTTTCTCACAGTGACACTTAAATACATTATGTATTAATCAACTTAACTAGAATGTTGACCAAAAACGATGATGAGTCTTTTGGTACATATTCAATTTAAATCTGGCGTCAAAATGGTAGAGCCCTGGCTTGGGTTAAAATCTTTTTTTTTTTCTTTCTTTCTTTTTTTTTAGAGACAGAGAGTCAGAGAGAGGGACAGATAGGGACAGACAAACAGGAAGGGAGAGAAATGAGAAACATCATTTCTTCGTTGCGGCTCCTTAGTTGTTCATTGATTCCATATGTGCCTTGACCATGGGCCTTCAGCAGACCGAGTAACCTCTTGCTCAAGCCAGCGACCTTGGGTCCAAGCTGGTGAGCTTTGCTCAAACTAGATGAACCCGCGCTCAAACTGGCGACCTTGACTCGAACCTGGGTCCTTCCCATCCTAGTTCAACGCTCTATCCACTGCGCCACCGTCCAG
Organism: Saccopteryx bilineata; assembly: GCF_036850765.1. Taxonomy (NCBI): domain Eukaryota; kingdom Metazoa; phylum Chordata; class Mammalia; order Chiroptera; family Emballonuridae; genus Saccopteryx; species Saccopteryx bilineata. The sequence goes on along the minus strand of NC_089501.1, from coordinate 9,967,124 downwards.
TCAGGCAGGTTCAAATCTTGATTAGTGAGGTTTAGTATTAGTGTTCTCATTTAATAGAAGTAATAATAATAATATTAATAATCTCTACTTTTAAGAACTTTGGGTAAAAATAGTTGAATTAATACATATAAATTCTTGGAATAATGTCTGATGTAATAATGGTAGCTCAGTCGTTATCTAGCAAGAATTATTTTCAATAAAAATTAAGAAATGTTAGATATTATTATTACTCTCAATAGCTTTTAAAGAAGTATAATTTAATATCAGGAACATGTCCTGTTAAATAATTGTAAATTATTCAGAAGAGATGGCCATGTCAGTTGCTACTATTTTTTTGCTTTCTTAAATTAAGTATCTCCATATTTTAATTCATTTTTAATCTTTATAATACTATAACAGAATGAAAGTTGATAAATATAAAGTTATTCTACGCCAAAAGTTATAGCAGAGTAGACATTTCTCCCAAAGAGGTACAGTGCACCATGTTTATATTTGAAGTGATAAAGCATTTTGTTGGTGTTTTAATGCCCCAAGATGACATAAGAACTTGTGAATCATAAATTCAGTTTTGCTGTAAGAATTGTGAATTTTTATATTTTAAAATTCTGGACAAATTGAGTTCTGCTTAAAATCTATTATATTCCAACTCTTCGGAAAATATCTGGGGAAGTTTTGACACCCTTTGGACACTCACTATTATTATTTTTAAATTAAATTTACTGAGGTGACATTGATTAATAAAATTATATAAATTTTCATTGTAAAATTCTATGATACATCATCTCTATATTGCATTGTGTGTCAGCAAATCTCCTTCAGTTACCATACATTTAATCCCTTTCATTCTTTACTGCCTTCCCCTCCCTCTTTCATATTCCCTAGTATTATTGTCAGTGACAAGCAGGTACTCCAGGTTCCTAAAGCACAGCACGGAGAAAGCTATAATCATCCACATATTAGTCTACTGGTGACATTTCTTTATTTACATTCTTGTATTTTGCATATAAATAACATTTGTTTTTTAGAGTTCAAGAACTTTTTTTTTTACCATTATCTATTTGTATTTTTATTCCTTTAGTTATTTCAGAACACCTTTAATTCCACAATCAAAGGATTATTACTTCATGTAGGAATAGCAGATTAGAACAATTTTTTAAACCCAAGAATTTGTAGTACTTAAAGAATTAGGAAGCCACCTCAATAGGAAAAAAAGTTGTGTGGATAATGTTCAATATATTCAAAACATACAGTTTTTCTAAAACTGTAACATAAATAGTCATGCTTTAATATATGTGCAGAAGTAAATGCACTATATCTGTTATTAATACAAATTCTCATGTTCTTTTCCACCTATGTGCTTTAGGAGTGCAACTTATATTTCTAAAAGTTTAGTAGATTAACTGAAATCTAAAGAAAGGAATTTGAAAAATATTTTAGAAAAAAAATAGATTGAGCTTAATAATTGTTCCAAGACAAGTTATAGTAGAGGAACCACAAATTCAAATTCCCCAAGAGGCAAAGAAGTTAATTTATATATGGTAAAAAGCCTGGTGTAAATCAGTGGAGAGTGGCTGCCTTGAAGATGGCAGCTTGCATGCCACACCTAAAAGCATTATAGAAGCATTTTGAGCCAAGCAAACCACCTGTGGTTTGGCTATATTTTTATTCACTGACTTGTAATTTTCTGCCACTTAATTTAGGAGATTTGATTTATGCTAGTTTTAAATACCATTTTTTAGCTTCACCAATTCACATCTGTTTGCCTATTTCCATTCTAATAATTTACATCATTAAATTATATTAGATGTTTAGAAGACAATGATAATTTGAAGTAATCCCAAGAACATATGTTGAATATAAACTATATTTATGTCATATACAGTCTGCTGAGCATGACATATAGGCCAACCACTTAAGATAATTTAATGTATCATGTTAGATTAGCTACAAGAAGCTTTAGGTAGGCCAGAGGAAGCAGTTAATCCACTCTTCCCATTGCTTATTCACCTGAATGGTTTAACCTGGTTACATATATATCTTAGTCACCTCTATGATTTTCATTTTAACAAATCATGAGTGAGAATTATGTTTCTAGCTTTGGAGTTTGTGGGAGGGAAGCAATGAGAAGCAGAGAAAAAAATCTAATTTCTTGCTTATAAAGAACTCAGGATACAGAAAGGACTCAGTATGACAAGGACTCTGATAGAGCCACAGATTCTGAAGGCAAGAGATAAAACTTTGCAGAGGAGGTAGCTCTCTGTCTGTGGGTTGAATTATCTCTCTCCACAGGGTGGAGAATTCAGAGGAAATTCTAGATGGCGGCAACAGAGGTATAAAGATCTGAAGATAACCCATAAATGATACACCCACATCCTTCTTCCAAAAATCATAGTCAGCTGAAGATAATGATGCTGAAAAAAAAAAGTGGCATTATCCTCAATAGTTCAAACAATATGGTGTATTCAATAAAAAGAATGAAATAAATCAGTCTCTGAACAGTGCATAATAAAAAATGGGGTTTACAGACATTTTTCTTTTTTTAGTTATTTGCACTAATTGACTACATTGCCTTCAGCATTGTACCTCATAGTCTTTCTTTTTATCTTTTATTGCTTGAGGACCTCATCCAGTGCCTCTAATGCTGTGACCAAGAGATGTATTATATTTCTGATGATGATGGTAATAATCTGATGTAAAACAACTTGAGAAAAGAGAGATGATTAGATAAAAATGGATTTTTGAGATTTGGTAGTCATTGACACCCAATAAATACCAAGCTGCATGGATTATATAGGACTGTGCTATATAACTAAAGCAAATGACCTTAACTTCAACCCATTGCTTTACCACCTATAATGTATTAATCACCTCACTGTTGTCCTTTCAAATGCTTCTTCTACCTTTTCCATTCCCATTGCTCCACACTTTATCTGCAATATAAGGAGAGGAATACTAGGTACTCTGTAGGATCTTGAAAGGATTAGAAAATAGAATGTAGGTAAAACACTTAGTAGGATTGATAATAGTGGTATAATGGGTACGGGCACAATTACTATTATTACTTAATGTTGGACCTTATCAATGTCCTCTAAGTTGATTTTCCTATGCCCAGAATCTTCTATCACCTCCCATTTCTTGTTCTTTAAATGTCTGGAATCAGAATCTTTCAAAACATCTGTTTGATAAATAATTTTTCTCCACAACAGGGCCAATAACTACAAGACATTTCAAACTAATAATGAGAAGTATACACCTTCTAAGTCACTCTACACTCTGTTCAGTTTAATCAGATTGTTATGTACTTCTCCCTTTGAGTAAATCTTCTTCCCATGATTTTTACTCATTGGTCCTAGATCTATCTTCTAGCCATAAAGAATAAATCTAATTTCTTTTTTCAAATTTGAATTAAATTTAAATTTAATTTGGATTAAAATATCCATATCTATATACATATTACTTAAATCATATCTGGTCAAAATAACCAAATTATTTTCATTTTCCCAAAGATGTTCTTGAATTAACCTCAATGTACCTGTTTTTCTTTGTCTCCTGTTTTAATATTTATAATATAAGCACTAGATTAATCAACCCAGCCTTCTTGCAATTTTTCTATTACCCTTCATTTAGTCACACCCTTTCCTATTGCTTCTGCTCTTTCTACAGTTGGCCAAACCCATCTCTTTTTCTCCATATACTAAAGGTCTTTGGGTCCTTTAGATGTCGTTTCTCCACAAAAAACCCCATTAGTCTCTCTTGATCTTCCTCTCTCTAATCTTCTGAACCAAACCTTTCCCACTGGCAAATTCACTCAATTTCAGTCTTTTGATTCTCTCTGCTAACTTAATGACTTGTGCTTTTCTTCTCCTTCTATATTTATATCTCTAACTGCATACGAGCTGATATTTTCTAACTTAGTTTTATAATTATTAAATTGAAATAATAACTATCATAGACTATATTTTCTGGTAGTACATCTTGATTTGTTGTCAATTTAATATTTGTGAATCCAGTTTCCCAAATAAGACAACAAGTTTTCTAAGGGTAGGACTTCTGTCTTAGGTTCAGTTTGGGATTCAACAGCACCTGATACATTTTTATATAGCATATGCTCAAATGTGATTTGATTGAAATCACCAGATACTCAACAATTGCCTATACTATACACCTGGTTCTCTACCCGTTATTATGAAGAATAAAAAGAAAAGGCATGAACTTTTCTCTCAACAATCTTGGTGTTGGGAATAGATTGTCCTTCCAAAGATGTTATCCTCTTATCAGAAAACCTGATCAAATTATACCTCAATGTGTTTAAAGAGAGTTTGTTTTGTTTCCCTTTATCACATGCATGTCTCTATAAATTTACAAAGTCAAATCCAAGGTAATCTTGAAAGAAAATTTTATTTGCAACTTGTAAAAGGTCAAGATCTCAGTGTCTTAGTAGATCTTGGTAGCACTTCACAGAATTTTTTTGTTAGAAATATATATATCTTTTATTTTAACCTTCTGATAAGTCAGTCTAAGCACTGACTTATCTTGCAAAAGCCCATATAAGCCTGAGCAGGTGGTGGCGCAGTGAATAGAGTGTTGCACTGGGGTGTGGAGGACCCAGGTTTGAGACCCCAACGTCGCCAGCTTGAGCGCGGGCTCATGTGATTTGAGCAAGGTTTCCCAGCTTGGGCCCAAGGTCGCTGGCTCGAGCAAGGGGTCACTCGGTCTGCTGTAGCCCCCCGCACCCCCAGTCAAGGAACATGTGAGAAAGCAATCAATGAACAACTAAGGTGCCGCAATGAAGAATTGATGTTTCTCATCTCCCTCCCTTCCTGTCCGTCTGTTCCTCTCTCTGACTCTCTCTCTCTGTCTCTGCCACAAAAAAAAAAAAAAAGAAAAAGAAAAAGAAAAAAGAAGCCTATATAAGTCATCAGTCTTATCTTGAATATTTAGGCTGATATAATATTTATTTTAAACTAGCAGCTAACAATAATTCCTGCAAACCATCTGGAAGGACTGTTTATTGGATTACAGTCTCTCTCCTCCTAACTTGTCCCAGATCACAGACAGGCTGCTGAATGGAAGATTACCTCTCTACTCAGAGGAGCCATTTTGGACACACACTTATAAATTAGTTGGTAAAGCAAAAGTTTGGCTTGGCAGTTTCATCAAAGATTGACAATATTTAGATACGTGACTACTGAAACAGGAGAATGTTTAGGCTGTTGTTTGTATTTATTTGTTAGTCTTTTGCTGACTCTGCAGAAAGTCAAAAGTTCTAAGTGATAGGCTTCACAAGCCTGTTTTCTCTAAGTCAGTGTTCTGGGGTTCTGTTGTTGGAGGGTAGCAGTGGCTGCGATGGGGACCGTCTCTGAGAATGTAGCAAAAGGACAGCATCACTGAGTCACAATGTCTGTCTTTAGAGCTTATTTTGCTGAATATCGTTATAGAGGAGCATGTTGCAAAGATTTTTGTTTTGTTTTCTTTTACTGCAAATGACATTCAAATTTTGGAAAATCTAGAAAATGCACTTACAGAAGGGGGTTTTATTTACAGGAAGATTTCTTTACATTAATACAGGATCAGCTATTTCTGGTACAGACATTTTGAAAGAATTATACCAGAAATTAAAAGACAGGAAAAGGAATTCACTCTTCAGTGGATTGGACTAAATTATGTTGGCATTTAAGAGAATTAAGTCTCTAGGACTGCATTTTTAAAACACATTTTAAAAAACGACTAAGGATGGTTTCAATGACTCTTCAAGTGGGACTTGCCTCCTGCCGGATAATCATCTGATTCCCGCTTAACAATTTCCAGTAAAGCTTCAGATGGTTTGGATCTGCTTTGCATCTTATGGACAGTAACAACTGTGATACATTACCATCCTGGCCCATGATTAGATTCGTGTCTGTCCCAAAATACATGCTGTGCCACTGTAGATTACACAAGAATAGAGATGCTGGACAGAATAAATACAGTAACAACATCTTTTATTAATTTTCTTAGAAGGTAAAGTAAAACTGATGCATGTGTATGTGTGTGAGAGAGAAAAGTACGTATTTATTTCCTATGAAGTCTTTTATTTGTAACTTTATTTAAGATAGTGCTGCTGTGATCAGACTTTGTATTCTGGGCATAAAAATTCAGTTTACTTCACATTCCAAGAAATTTATTTTTCTTAAAATCAGCAAATTTGTGTTTGGATAGTAGGAATAAGTTTAATTTAGACATATAGTTTAAATCCTTTTGTTGTTGTTGTTGTTCTCATTACTTTTGGGTGACTCTAGCTGTTATTCTGGAAGACATTGGTATACAATGATGCTCAGCTATCTACAGACATCTTCATTTATTAATTATCATTTTTTCACTTATTTGACAAAATGTGTTGGGCACTTACTATATAACAGATACTTTGACAGATGCCAGTGAACAGAAATGAAAAAAAGTAACCTCTTCACTCAAGTTGCTCTCAATCCAACAAAGAAAACTGTATCTCTCACAGCAGACCAAAATGCAAAATGAGAGATACACAATTTGTTATTAGAGCACAGAGAAAGACATGACTACTTTCTCTAGGTTGGGTACATGTGAGAAACGGGACAGTTCAACACAGGTAACATTTATTTGGGCAAATGTCAGTGGTTCAGAAGAGAGCGTGGGTTGAAATGCATTTAATCTCATCATATGGCAGCTGAAGGCTCTTGATGAAAATAACAAAAGCCTTTTTGTTTTGTAGCCTTTTATAGCTCCAAAGTACTTTATGAATGCCTCCTTATTTGATTTTCAAACTAACAGGTGAGATGGGTGTTATTGTCCAACGAATGTAAGCCCATAGTTCTTGTGCTGGAGGAATGGAGCATTATTCCTGGACCTCTGTATGGAAGTCCAGATTTGGCTAAGTGATACAGTTATGACCTTCAATGGGGCCATGTTGTATTTATGTTTCCAAATGCAGGAAACAGTAGTGGAGTGACTCTTTCATATAGAAACTAAGATAAATTATTAATAGCAAATTATTGTCTTTCTTCATCAGACTCAGTAGAATGATTTGTTTAGTATTTTGTTCTAGTGGGTCATAGCCATGTGTTGATTCCTAAATACAAAAGAATGAAGTAGGTACAACTCTACTGAAACTGTGATACTACTTTCTGACAAAAAGTGTTCTTTCATATTTATACTCTCTGCCATATTCTTGTGAAGAAGAAAATTGAGAATAAGATTTAATTTTTTTTCACCTTCTTGGGTAAAATGGGTTCTTAACTTTGGAAGGAAAAATCAGTTCATAATGCATGTAATTTGCTTACCTCCAAAAATACATAACTGGGAAGAAGAACACCATATAATTTTGTTAATCACATACCCTCATAAGTAAACAAAGAATAGTTTAGGATAAATTTTATTTAAAGACATCACCTTTCATAATTATTTCATTCTGCATCATAATTTCTTAATTAGGCAATGTAATTACAGGTTGAAAATCCTATAATCATATATATTTAGGTTAATTATGTTAACCATTAATTACTGTTGAAGTACTGAAATGGTAACCTGTGCAAATGCATTGCTTATAGAGAAACAACTCAGGTTTAAAATATTATAACATATAATAAAAACAAAGAAAAGTCTAACATTACAAAGATTAAAATCCTATATAAAACTCATTAAGTCAAAGACAGTCAACTTTTCAATATTTAAACAAGTTCATCCAACACTCATTTTTTTTTTTTTTCATTTTTCTGAAGCTGGAAACGGGGAGAGACAGTCAGACAGACTCCCGCATGCGCCCGACCTGGATCCACCCGGCATGCCCACCAGGGGCGACGCTCTGCCCACCAGGGGGAGATGCTCTGCCCATCCTGGGCGTCGCTCTGTTGCGACCAGAGCCACTCTAGCGCCTGGGGCAGAGGCCACAGAGCCATCCCCAGCGCCCGGGCCATCTTTACTCCAATGGAGCCTTGGCTGCGGGAGGGGAAGAGAGAGACAGAGAGGAAGGCACGGCGGAGGGGTGGAGAAGCAAATGGGCGCTTCTCCTGTGTGCCCTGGCCGGGAATCGAACCTGGGTCCTCCGCACGCTAGGCCTCCAACACTCATTTAATGTTGACTTCAAGATGCTGGTAGAATTACATTTAGATGAATTTATGATCTATAATTTATGTTAATCTATCAAACAGCAATAAATGCATTGGGAATGAATTAATTAGCATGCATTATTTAGTTAAATAGTGAATGTTTCCTAATGGAAAACACAATGAAAAAGAAACCAGAATTCAAAAATTGTATTTTACTTGCATAAATAAACATGGAGTCATTTCCTCAGTTAAAATGTTTTTGCCATTGGTAAGTGAAAATATGTTTGCATTTACATAGGAATATATACACATTTCAACAAGTCATTTGACCAGATTCTCTTCGTGGCTGAAATGTACATAGAGCCAACAGAGAGAATGGTATCTTCCTCTGTTCTGAGAACATGTCTGTATTATTTATATGTTAGAAGTGTCTTTAAAAGGTTTTCAGTTGTTAGTCAATTACTATGAGTGGGGTGATGGGAACTAAACACTAATTAGGACAAAAATAAACTAATTTGGGCCAGATTTCTTCCAGCATTCAGATGGGTGGCACTAAATCTATATTATAATTTAGCTTACTTATTTTTTAGGGGAATGTGTGTGTGTCAATTTGTTTCTAATGTATTATAATGGACACAAAATAGAATATAAGCATAGAAAATAACATAAAAATGTTTTATTAAACAGGTGAATATTTGATAATTATGCCTCTCAAAAATTATACAGGGTTGGATTTCCCTTCCAGCCCCATAATACAGAATTTTAGGAAATCGGTTGTATACTTGTGCAAGCACTTGAACAACTACAAATGTGATTTTGAGAAATTCATCATGTCATTTGAAACCCTCAAACTGAAACCACTCAAAGTGTGCTTATAAGCCATCAGTGTTGCTACCGCTTGGATCTTGTTAGAAAAGCAGAATCTCAAGCTTTACCCTAGAACTACCAGATCAGAATCTGAATTTTAATAAGATTCCTGAGTGATCTGTGTGCACTTAAGGTTTGTAAAGGGCCGTTCTAGGCCACACAATTTGTCTTTCACTCAATAAGAGAGTGCACTAGGCACTGGTCGGTTCGCTCAGTGGTAGAGCATCGGCCTGGCGTGCAGGAGTCCCGGGTTCGATTCCCAGCCAGGGCACACAGGAGAAGCACCCATCTGCTTCTCCACCCCTCCCCCTCTCCTTCCTCTCTGTCTCTCTCTTCCCCTCCCACAACCGGGGCTCCATTGGAGCAGGGTTGGCCCGGGCACTGGGGATGGCTCTATGGCCTCTGCCTCAGGCACTAGAATGGCTCTGGTTGCAACAGAGCAGTGCCCCGGATGGGCAGAGCATCGCCTCCTGGTGGGCATGCTGGGTGGATCCCAGTCAGGCGCATGCGAGAGTCTGTCTGACTGCCTCCCTGTTTCCAACTTTATAAAAAAAAAAAAAAAAAAAAAAAGAGTGCACTAAAGTCATCACCTAACTCAGGGGTCCCCAAACTACGGCCCGCGGGCCACCTGCAGCCCCCTGAGGCCATTTATCTGGCCCCCACTGCACTTCTGGAAGGGGCACCTCTTTCATTGGTGGTCAGTGAGAGAAGTATAGTTCCCATTGAAATACTGGTCAGTTTGTTGATTTAAATTTACTTGTTCTTTATTTTAAATATTGTATTTGTTCCCGTTTTGTTTTTTACTTTAAAATAAGATATGTGCAGTGTGCATAGGGATTTGTTCATAGTTTTTTTTATACTCCAGCCCTCCAACAGTCTGAGGGACAGTGAACTGGCCCTCAATATAAAAAGTTTGGGGACCCCTGACCTAACTATTGATCTTATTTTTATGAACCCTAGAACCACAAATTCAAGCCCAGCTAAGGCTGTTCATGGTTGTTGAGTAAGACTGTCTATGGGATAAACGAATCACTTCATTATACATAGGTATAATAATTTCAATCAGTATTTGAAATATACAAATGAAATTAGGATTTGTTTATGGGAGGAGAGGGAAGAGGGTATAAAGAAGGATAACTGGTGATGGACAGAGATTTGACTTGGGGTAGTGAACACACACTACAGTGTACAGATGATGTGTTGTATAGTAGTCCACCTGAAACTTTTATAATTTTGTTAGCCAGTGTCACCTTAATAAATTTAATAAAAAGGAACAAAATATTACACAAACACACACATACATCTTTATTATATGTGGCTTAAGTGTCTGTTTGTCGCTGATAGCTTATTGGTTGCTTGCGTAACTGTACTAGCCAATGGGGTGAAGTTGCCAAGGCATTCAAATAGTCCCACCTTATGGCATGCCACCTCACAAATTGAGGTTAAAGATTGGAGCAATTATTATGCTGTTAAAAAATCTTAACACCAGAAGGGGTCTTTGCAATGGTACAAGACTAGAGGTTCTCCAATTGAAAAATAATGTCATAATAGCTAAGTCTTTGACTGGCTCCTCTAAAGGTGAAATACATGTCATTCCAAGAATTAATTTGGCTCCATCTCAAACAGGGTTGCCGTTTCAATTGAGACGTAGACAATTTCCTGTAAAACTTGCCTTTGCTATGACCATCAATAAGTCTTACGGCCAAACGCTTAAGCGTGTTGGCATTTTTTTACCTGAGCCTGCATTTGGACATGGTCAACTTTATGTTGCCTGTTCAAGAGTTCGTGAAAGAACGGACGTAAAATTAAAAATAATTGATGGTCCTCTGCAAGGCGAGCTTGAAAATGATGGAAAGATCTACACAAGAAATGTTGTGTACAAAGAGATCTTTGACATGTGAAGAGAAATTCTTGCCCATAGCACATGCTATATTTTTTCTCAGAATACCTGCACCAGTCCACAATTCTACCAGTAGTGCATATGTATTTCTGTATGTGCACATCCTGTATTTTGTATTTCCCAATGTTCTAATATTTGTCAGTCTAATATAGGGGTAGTCAACCTTTTTGTACCTACCGCCCACTTTTGTATTTCTGTTAGTAGTGAAATTTTCTAACCACCCACTGGTTCCACAGTAATGGTGATTTATAAAGTAGGGAAGTAACTTTACTTTGTAAAATTTATAAAACAGAGTTACAGCAAGTTAAAGCATATAATAATAATTACTTACCAAGTACTTTATGTCGGATTTTTGCTGTTTGGCAGAATAAATCTTTATAAAACAACTTACTATAGTTAAATCTATATTTTTATTTATACGTTGGTTGCTCCACTACCGCCCACCACAAAAGCTGGAACGCCCACTAGTGGGTGGTAGGGACCAGGTTGACTACCACTTGTCTAATAGTTGTAAAAGAATATTACATTTTTATTTTTAAAAATATTTTAAATTTGGAATAATTTTAGATTTATATAAAAGTTGCAATGATAGTACAGAAAGTTCCTATGTACCCTTCACCAAGCTTCTCCAATGTTAACATAGCAATGATAACATTTGTCAAAACTAAGGGACCAAATTGGCACAGAGCTATCAACTAAACTAGAGACTATATTTATGCCTCACATTTTTTCACTGAGGACCTTCTTCTGTTCCAGGATTCAATCCAGAAAATTATATTGCATTTAGTTATACCCCCTAAGTCCCCTGTTATCTAACATAGTTTCTCAGTCTTTCCTTGCTTTTCATGATCTTGAGATTTTAGAAGAGCACTGGTCAGGCATTTTGTAGAATGCCCTTTCATTTGGGCTTGCCTGGTCTTTTCTCTTGATTAGGCTTGGTTTTCAGGTTTGGGAAAAATAACACAGAAATGATATTTCTTTCTCATCATGTCACATTAGGGACAGTGGTGGGATTCAACTAATTTAACAATGGGTTCTATGCCCTAATGATCATTTTAAATATAAAAAAAAAAAACACCAAAAGGTAGTTTATTATTTCATGCATTTAATGCTTAAATAAAAACAATGAAAGAGGTACACAAAACTATATTATAAGAAAGAGTTTTAAAATATTAATGAAAATATTAAATAATACTTGACATTAAACAATAAAACTGCTATTTAAGATATTTCTGATGACAGCTTCTCATCTCCTGGTTGTTTGGCACTTTTTCTCTTTATGTTATGTGTTTGTTTACTGAACTAACAAATTCTAGAAAATTAAAATATATTATTTTATGAAAGGTATAATGATTTTTATGAAATAAATAAATATTACAAGCATAGTTCTGTCAAATTTTTTTCACCTATGGACGGAATAAACATTACTATGGTTGCTTAGAATATGCTGTTGCACAGGTGAATATTAAAAAGAATAAGGAATGTAAATTTGTGATTTCCACATAGAGCAGCTGCCCAGACACCCACCTTAGAGAGAACCCTGATTAAAAGTGCCATTTTTTTTTTGGTATATTTTTTTCTAAGGTGAGAAGCGGGAAGGCAGAGAGACAGACTCCTGCATGTGCTGGAGCAGTATCCACCCAGCATGCCCACTAGGGGGTGATGAGCTGCCACCAGAGCCATTCTAGTGCCTGAGGTGGAGGCCATGGAGCCATTCTCAGTGCCTGGGCCAACTTTGCTCCAATGGAGCCTTAGCTACAGGAGGGAAAGAGACAGAGAAAGGAAAGGTGGAAGGGTGGAGAAGCAGATGGGCGCTTCTTCTGTGTGCCCTGGCCTGGAATTGAACCCAGGAATTCCACACGCTGGGTGGACGCTGTACCGCTGAGCCAACCGGCCAGGGCTACAAGTGCCATTTTAACAACCTGTTCACTGAATTCCACAAAAAAAGTTAGGTATCTGTTATCCTGAAATGGTGTAAACTGGCTGAATCCTACACTGGTTAGGGAATACATGATATCAACATGACCTATCACTGCTGATTAAGTCAAGTGGATCCCATTGTTGTTGTTGTTTTAAAGATTACATTCATTGATTTTACAGAGTGGTAGGGTGGAGGGAGAAGTATCAACTCATTATTGCTTCATTTTAGTTGTTCATTAATTGCTTGTTACTTTAGTTGTTCATTGATTGCTTGTCATATGTGCCTTGACTGGGCAAGCCCAGGGCCTCAAACCAGCAACCTCAGCATTCCAGGTCAATACTTCATCCATTGCACACCCACAGGCCAACCCCATTGTTTTAAATTGTATTTCTTTTTTTTACTAGCAAGTTGAGTATGTCTTTATAAATATGATAAATTGCCTATACACATCTCTTGACCATTTTTCTTTCAGGAGCCTGTACAGTGATACCTTGAGATATGAATTTAATTCACTCTGTAACCGAGCTTGTAAGTCAGTCAACTCATATATCAAACTTCTGATACTGGACCCATGTGCCAACATGCCAACTAGCAGCAGCTTTCCGAATCACTACTTGTATCTTGGAATTTTGCTCAGATCTTGAACAAAAATACAGACCGAGTCACAGCTCGTATCTTAAAAAATTTGTATGTTGGTCTGTTTGTATCTCAAGGTATCACTGTATTTTTTTTTGTTGTTCATTCACAGTCATTCTTGTTATATTACAAAGATTATCAGTTTTAATCACTGTCAATGTCTTCCATACACTTATTTACTCATAGAGTTCTTCATTGACCAGATGTCCTTAATTTTTATGTGGTAATATTTCTTTTTTCTTACTACATTTTTTATGAGGCTTTTAAAATTTCCAGAAAAAAAGAAAAAAAGAAGAAGCCCATCTCTGCCCTTAGGTCACAAATTATTCTCTATTTCTCTATTAAATATATAGTTTTATCTTATAGTTTAAATATTGGATCCACCTGTAGTCCACATTACTTGTTGTGTTAGGTCGATATACAATTTTATTTTTTGCATGGAATAGATCAGTTTTTCAAACTTTATTTTCTAAATTTTATGTACTTTTCAATTAATTTGTTGTGCTACTTTATTATAAATTAAGTCTTCTCTGAGCTTGCTATTCTGTACCATTGGTCTGTATGTCTGTTCCTCTGACAATATCATAATTGTATTTTTTTCATTCACATCCATAAATTTACTAATTTTCTCAAATATTCAAACAAATTTTATTAGAGTGGCATTGAATTTACATATAAAGTAAGAAGGAGAATTGATATAAAAATCTTTCTTAGTTGATACTATTTGTCCATTTTTTCAGTTTGAAGTTTTATTAACGAAAGTCTTTTCAACTCTTGGCTAAGCAAATTCCTCCTAATTTTGCTGCTGCTATATTTAAAAATTGTTTTTCTAATTTGCTATTGCTGGTAGGGAGAAACGTAATTGGTTCTTTCTTCTTTTTTAAAAATTTTTATTAATTTTTAATTTATTGTGTTTACATGGATTCAAGTGTCTTACTAAATATAACCCCATCACCCCCCACCCCTGTGTCCCTTTTTATACACCCCCCATCCCCCCACCCCCCCGCCTCCAGTCTCCCTCCCCCCTTCCCTCCAGGATTTGCTGTCCTGTTATCTATATCTCTGTGTTATGCATATAGAGTTTCACTAATTCCTTTACCTTCTCTGATCCCATCCCTTCATCCCCCTTCCCTCTTACTGCTGTCCCTCTGGTCCCTGTGACCTTGCTTCAGCCTCTATTCCATTCCTTAGTTCACTGTGTTCATTAGATTCCACATATATGAGAGATCATATGATATTTTTTTTCCTTTTCTGGTTTATTTCACTTACCATAATAATCTCCAGGTCCATCCATGCTGTCAAAAAAGGTAAAATTTCCTTCTTTATCACAGCCACATAGTATTCCATTGTATATTTGTACCATACCTTTTTAATCCACTCATCCATTGATGGACACTTGAGCTGTTTCCAGATCTTCGCTATTGTAAACAATGCTGCAATAAACATGGAGGTGCATATCTTCTTTTGAATCAGCGATTTGATATTCTTAGGCTATACTCCTAAAAGTGGGATAGCTGGGTCAAAAGGCAGTTACATTTTTAATTTTTTGAGGAATCTCCATACAGATTTCCACAGTGGCTGCACAAGTCTGCATTCCCACCAGCAGTGCATGAGGGTGCCCTTTTCTCCACAACCTCGCCAGCACTTACTGTGTGTTGTTTTGTTAATGAGCGCCATTCTGAGAGGTATGAGGTGGTATCACGCTGTGATTTTAAATTCCATTTCTCGAATGATTAGTGACATTGAACATTTTTTCATATGTCTATTGGCTATTTGTATGTCCTCTTTGGAGAAGTGTCTATTCAATTCTTTTGCCCATTTTTAAATTGGATTGTTTACCTTCCTGGTGTTGACTTTCAGAAGTTTATAAATTTTTATAAATTTTGGTTGTTAACCCCTTATCAGGCGTATTGGTAAATATGTTCTCCCATTGTGTGGGTTGTCTTTTTATTTTGTTCATGGGGTCTTTTGCTGTGCAAAAGCTTTTTAGTTTCATATAGTTCCATTTGTTCATCCAGTCCTTTATTTCACGGGCAATATTTCATGGGAGATAAATCAGCAAAAACATTGCTACGAGAGATATCAAAGAGTTTACTGCCTATGTTTTCTTCCAAGATATTTATGGTTTCACGACTTACATTTAAGTCTCTTATCCATTTTGAGTTTATTTTTGTGAAAGGTATAAGTTGGTGGTCTAGTTTCATTTTTTTACCTGTACCTATCCAATTTTCCCAAAACCATTTCTTAAAGAGACTGTCTTTACAACATTGTATGCTCTTACCTCCTTTGTCAAATACCAAGTGACCATAAAGGCTTGGATTTAATTCTGGGTTCTCTATTCTGTTCCATTGATCTGTATGCCTGTCCTTATACCAGGTTGTTTTGAGTACAATGGCCTTGTAGTATAACTTGATATCAGGAAGTGTGATAGCTACCACTTTATTCTTCATTTTTAAGATTGTTGAGGATATTCGTGTTCTTTTTTGGTCCCATATAGATTTTTGGAATATTTGTTCTATATCTTTGAAGTATGCCATTGGTATTTTAATAAGAATTCGATTGAATTTATAGATTGCTTTGGGTAATATAGACATTTTGATGATGTTTATTCTTCCTATCCATTAATAAGGTATGTGCTTCCTTGTTTATATCTTCCTTGATTTCTTTTATCAAAGTTTTATAATTTTCTGAGTACAAGTCCATTATGTCCTTGGTTAAATTTACTCCTAAGTACTTTATTTTTTGTTGTTGTTGCAATAGTGAAGGGGATTGTTTTCTTAATCTCTCTTTCAGACAGTTGGTGTATAAAAATGCCTCTAAATTATGAATATTAAATTTAAATCCTGCCACCTTGCTGAATTCATTTACCAGGTCTAGTAGTTTTTTGACTGAGACTTTAGGGTTTTCTATGTACAGTATCATGTCATTGGCAAATAATGATAGTTT
The DNA here is from genome assembly GCF_036850765.1 of Saccopteryx bilineata. NCBI lineage: Eukaryota > Metazoa > Chordata > Mammalia > Chiroptera > Emballonuridae > Saccopteryx > Saccopteryx bilineata. The sequence continues at coordinate 9,950,794 of NC_089501.1, read as the reverse complement.
TACTTCTTCTTTTCTAATTTGAATGCCTTTTATTTCTTCTTCTTGTTTGATTGCTGTGGCTAGGACTTCCAGAACTATGTTAAACAAGAGTTGTGAAAGGGGGCACCCCTGCCTTGTTCCTGATCTTAGGAGGATTGCTTTTAATTTTTGCTTATTGAGCATGATGTTGGCCATGGGTTTGTCATAGATGGCCTTTATCATGTTGAGGTATGTTTCCTGTATCCCCACTTTGCTGAGAGTTTTAATCATAAATGGTGCTGGATTTTATCAAATACTTTTTCTGCATCTATTGATATGATCATGTGATTTTTATCCTTCCTTTTGTTTATGTGATGAATCACATTTATAGATTTGTGAATATTGTACCAGCCTTGCCTCCCCAGAATAAATTCCACTTGATCATGTGTATGATTTTTTTCATGTATTGCTGGATTCAGTTTGCTAATATTTTGTTGAGAATTTTAGCATTAAGCTCATCAAGAATATTGGCCTATAGTTTTCTTTCTTTGGTGTGTCTTTACCTGATTTTGGAATAAGGATTATGCTTGCCTCACAAAAGGGACTTGGAAGTCTTCCCTCCTCTTGAGTTTTTAAAATAACTTGAGAAAGATAGGTGTTAGTTCTTTGAATATTTGGTAAAATTTGCCTGTGAAGCCATCTGGTTTAGGACTTTGGTTTGCTGGAAGTATTTTGATAACTGTTTCAATCTCATTTGTTGTAATCTGTTTAGGTTTTCTGATTCTTTCAGATTGAGTTTTGGAAGATTGTATATTTCTAGGAATTTATCCATTTCACCAAGGTTGTCCAATATTTTCCCATACAGATCTTCATAGTATTTTCTTACAGTCTTTTGTATTTCTGTGGTGTTCGTTGTAACTTCTTTACTTCCATTTCTAATTTTATTTATTTGAGTTATCTCTTTTTTTCTCTTAATGAGTCTTGTTAAAAGTTTATCAATCTTGTTTACTTTTTCAAAACACCAGCTGTTGGTTTCATTGAGCTTCTATATTGTTTTTTTAGCCTCTTTGTCATTTATTTCTGCTCTGATCTTTATTATTTCCTTTCTTCCACTTCCTCTGGGGTTTATTTGTTGTTTTTTTCTAGTTCTTTTAGTTGCAGGGTTTAGTTGTTTATTTGTGCTTTTTCTTGCTTCTTAAGGTATTCCTGCAATGCTATGAACTTCCCTTTCAGGACTGCTTTTGCTGTGTCGCATACAGTTTGAGTTGTTGTATGCTCACTTTCATTTGTTTTAAGCAAATTTTTTATTTGTTTCTCGATCTCATTGTTAACCCATTTGTTATTTAATAAATGCTATTTAGCCTTCAAATGTTTGAATGTTTTTCAGTTTTTCTGCTGTTGATTTCTAGCTTCATGCCCTTGTGATCAGAGAAGATGCTTGATATGACTTTAATCATCTTAAATTTATTGAGACTCATTTTGTGCCCAAACATGTGGTCTATCCTATAGAATGTACCATGAGCACTTGAAAAGAATGTATATTCTGCTGCTTCGGGGTGAAAGGTTTTGAAGATATCTATTAAATCCAGTTGATCTAGTGTGTCATTTAAGGCTACAGTTTCTTTGTTAATTTTCTGTCTGGTCGATCTATTCATTGATGTCTGTGGCATATTAGAATCCTCTACTATTATAGTATTACTGTTTATCTCACCTTTTATGTCCCTCAAAATCTGCTTTATATATTTAGGTGCATAGATATTTACAATGGTATATCCTCCTGTAGGATTGCTCCCTTAATCATTATGTAGTGACCTTCTTTATCGCTTGTTGGTTAAATAAGTTTGTAAATATCATATATATGTTTGCTCGCTTATAGTTTGTATTGGGTGTGGGGGACAGGCTGTAAGCAGGCCAGGTAATTATAGCCTAAGGATTAGTTTTAAGACTAAGCTTCTCCCCACACTCTTGAATGATTGCATGATGTAGGGTGGTGCACCCTCATGAGGAATCTCATTATGCCTCAGATAAGTGACTTTGTATCAGAGACTTCCTTGTTTGTATATTGAATTAAAGGTTTGGATTTCTACACAATAAAGTGGGGCAGACTGGAGGCTTGCTCTCTCAGTTCCTGAGATTAGTATTAGAGAGGAGAGCAGAGAAAGGCCATGTGGAGAAGGCCAGGAGAAGCAGCCAAGATGTTGGAGTGCTGATTGGGAAGCCAGTTTGTGCAGAGTTTGTGCAGGGAGAAGGAAGGAGATGGGGAACAGAGGTGAATAACTCTGGTGAGCTAGAAACCTTTGTTTCTAGGAAACTAGGAAACTTGGAAAAGTCAGTAGCTTTGTGAGCACTGAATGAGTGGGTTTTGGAGCCCAGTGTGTGTTTTGTTTTTTTTTAAATTTTTATTTATTTATTTATTCATTTTAGAGAAGAGAGAGAGAGGGAGAGAGAGAGACAGAGAGGAGAGAGAGACAGGGGTGAGGAGCTGGAAGCATCAACTCCCATATGTGCCTTGACCAGGCAAGCCCAGGGTTTTGAACCGGCGACCTCAGCATTTCCAGGTCGACGCTTTATCCACTGCGCCACCACAGGTCAGGCCAGTGTGTGTTTTTACTTGCCCACCAGGTGCAAGCTAGGATTAAAGCTGATGGCCCACCAGTTTTTGTCTCGATTGTTTCTTTACTGACTGTGAGAATCCAATGTGAACCTGCATGGGCCAGACTGCTGTGATGGTGGCCCTGGCTACTGGCTTTACATCCCTTACTATAGCCTTTATTTTAAAGTGGATTTTGTCAGATATAAGTATTGCTACACAGCTGTTTTTTTCATTTCCATTTGTGTGAAATACTTTATTCCATCCCTTCACTTTTAGTCTATGTGTATCTTTTGTTCTGAGGTGTGTCTCTTTTATACAGCATATGTATGGGTCCTGTTTTCTTATCCATGCAACTTCTATGTCTTTTGTTTGAAGCATTTATTCCATTTACATTTAATGTTATTATTGATATGTAGTTGTTTATTGCCATTTTATTCTTTAAATATACAATCTTTTTCTCGATTTTATTTTCCTTTGCTCTTTTTAAAGCAGGCCCCTTTACATTTTTTGCAGTACTATTTGTTTGTAATGAATTCCTTAAATTTTTGTTGTTGTTGTTTTTTGTCTGGGAAGCTTTTTATTTTTACTTCAATTTTAAAGGCTAGCCTTGCTGGATAAAGAAGTCTTGGTTGTAGGTTCTTGTTTTGCATCACTTTGAATATTTCTTGCCAATCCCTTCTAGCCACAAGTGTTTCTTTTGGGAAGTCAGATGTCATCTTTATGGGGACTCCTCTGTACTTAATTAACTGCTTTTTTTTTTTTTGCAGGTTTTAGAATTCTTTCTTTGTCTTTGAACTTTGACATTTTAATTATAATATGTCTTGCTCTAGGCCTGCTTGGCTTCCTCTTTAATGAAACTCTCTGTGCCTCTTGAACTTGTGTGACATTTTCCTGCATCAATTTAGGGAAATTTTATCTATGATTTTTTCAAACAGGTCCTCTATTCCTTGTTCATTTTCTTCTCCTTCAGAAACACCTATGATGCGGATACTGTTTCTCTTTATGTTGTCACACAGAGCACTGTTAGAGTTTCCTCAGATTTTTTGAGCTTCTTTCCTTTTGCTGCACTGCTTCCGTGCTTTCATTTATCTTGTCCTCTAAATAGTTGATTCAATCCTCTGCTTCATCCAGCCTGCTATTAATTCCTTCTAGTGCAGTCTTCATTTCTTTCTTTTTTTTTTTTTTACAGTCTCATTTCTGATATTATATTTGTCATTTCTGGCTGGTTCTTTTTTATGATTTCAATGTTGTTTTTGATGCTTGCTATCACTTTATTTAGGTGCTCATTATATCCATCCATCATTGCTCTGAGATCCCTGAGCATCCTAAAAATCATTGTTTTAAACTCTGCATCTGATATGTTGGTTACTTCCATCTCATTCAGTTTTTTTCCTGGGAATTTTTCTTGTTGATTCATTTGGGTTGCATTTCTCTGTCTACCCATTGTTTCTTTGTATCAGGAAGCACTGTCTGACTTTGAAATTTTTGTGTGTTCTTTGTGAAGAAGATGGGCTCAGTACTACTGTCTTCCAGGCCACTTGTTTTCCTTGTTCTAGGAATGTTTCTTGAGGGTACTATTTTCCCTTTTGTTGTATGTGATATTAGATACAGTTGGTCCTTTTTGGGGTATGGTTATCCCTTCAAGGTGGCTGGATTTAGGGGTCAACATTAATTATGTGTATTACACACTGTGTGATCTGTGTCTTGTTGGGCATATTTATTCTCCACAGTGTCTGGTGCCTGCTGGACTCCACCTTTGGGCGTGCTGCTTGTGTATGTAGTTGAGTCTAGGGATAGTGCTGTCTGCTATGTACTACCAGTAGTGTTGCCTCTAGTTCTTCTTGTGTTGGCATCAGCTATTGTTTGTAACCCATTGTTGGCTTCCAGTCTACAGCTATTGCACTTTTTGCAGTTTGTGCCTGCATTTTCTGTGTCTGGGTACTGGGGAAAAGGCCAACTTTTGTTTAAGGATCAACATCCACCTTCTTAAAGATGGCAATAGCTTTGTAAAAGCCCCAAGTTCTATAAGATTTGTGTCCTCTTTTCAGCTTCTCCTCTTCCTCTTGTAGCTGCCTGGTCTTCCCATACACTCTTCTTTACTAAGACTGCAGTGTAGGCTCAGATAGGCCTCACCAAACCAACCCCTTTACAGGTTGCATGCTTGGTGGGCTATGGCAGCTGACATTGTTAATACAACATTTATGGGACCCCCTATGTTGGTCAAATGGTTTGTAAATATGATATATAGGTTTGCTGGCTTATAGTTTGCATTGGGTGTGGGGGACAGGTGGAAAGCAGGCAGGGTTGTTATACCCTAAGGCTTAGTTTTAAGACTAAGCTTTTACCACCCTAAGTGACTTTATATCAGAGACTTCCTTGTTTGTATATTGGATTAAAGGTTTTGATTTCTACACTATAAAATGGGGCAGAATGGGAGCTTGCTCTCTCTTGATTCCTGAGATTAACGTTAGAGGGGAGAGCAGGAAAAAGCCATGTGGAGAAGAGCAGAAGCAGCCAAGATGGCAAAGTGCTGAAGGAGAACCAGTTTGTGCAGAGTTTATGCAGAGAGAAGAAGATGGGGAACAAAGATGATAAGGCTGGTGAGCTAGAAGCTTTTGATTCTAGGAAACTCAGATAAGTCAGTGGCTTTGGGAGCCCTGAATGGAAAGGGAAGTGTTTTCCCACTGTGTGGATTTCTTGTCCACCAGATGCAAGCTAGGATTAAAGCTAGTGGCCCACCAGTTCTTGGCTCCATTGTTTCATTTCCATCTGTCCAAAACCAATGCGAACCAGCATGGGCCAGGCAGCTTTGATGGTGGCTGTGGTTATTGACTTTACACTTAGCATAGTCTGTGGCAGGATTCTATAAAGATCGGTATGGAACCACCACCACCTTTGAGCGGTGGAGTAGAGGACGGGCTGCTCTTATGGTTTCCCATGGCTGTCCTTTTGGGGGCTGTAGGCTGGCTGACTTTTACAGCCATGCATAAGGAAACCAAGAGCTCTGTGGAAGAGGCTGCCCAGGACCTGCAAACCAAGCAGTGGAAGGAGCTAGAGCAAACATGGGAGAAAGAGATGCCAACCCTTGAGCTGGAGCAAGCACCAGAGAAAGAGGCTGACCAGGTTTGTGAGATTCAATTGGAAATGGAACAGCTGTTGGAGAAGGATTTATAGGCTCATGAGTTGCAGATTGCCCTGGATGTTGTGGAAAGCCAGCAGTGGTCGGAGGCCTGGGCTGGAGCTGCAAGGCCTGCAGAGCAGAAGGCAGCAGTGGCCTGGAGCTCAATCCTGGTAGCGCGAGCTGGTATATTCAATTCATCTTTGGAGGATGAGGAGAATCATGCTGGAGTTGTGACCCACAGTCTCCAGAGGATGACAGCCCAGCAGCAAGAAGTACCTATTATGCTCCTGCTAGGTCTGTGATTTTGAGACACAGGGGTGAACACCATCATACTCTCCAGAGCATAGATGGAAATGCTGACTGCCATTGCCATGTGCTCCTCTTTGGGACAGTGTAAGACCTGCCAGGATGGAAGGAGTGAGGGTGATGGCTGAGGTACCATGTGCTTGAACTGATTCCTGGACTATGACTAATGTGGGCACTGGCTCCTTTGTTTGATGGACTTATGGATTTTGGACAATGTGAAACCTGATGGGGTGGGGGGCAGCTTTGCTGGAAGCACTTTCTTTCCCCAGGAAGCTTTTCCCATGGCTAGAGAGAAGTCTGAGGACATTTTGCACTTTTGGCAAAGTGCTCAGAGACTGGTGAAATGTACCTTTGTAATTGATGAAATTGTATGATTTGTAATGTTGTTGTAATTTGTGGAATGTGCCTAATTTTGTTGTTCAGGAATACCTGTGCTTTAGATTGTTAGCGAGAAAAAGGGGTGGAATGCTGGTCAAATAAGTTTGTAAATATGATATATAGGTTTGCTGGCTTATAGTTTGTATTGAGTGTGGGGGACAGGCTGTAAGCAGGCAGGGTTGTTATAATATAAGGCTTAGTTTTAAACTAAGCCTTTTCCACCCTAAGTGACTTTGTATCAGAGACTTCCTTGTTTGTATATTGGATTAAAGGTTTTGACTTCTACACTATAAAATGGGCAGACCGGGAGCTTGCTCTCTCTTGATTTCTGAGATTAGCATTAGAGGGGAGAGCAGAGAAAGGCCACGTGGAGGAGAGGAGAAGCAGCCACGACAGGGGAGTGCTGAAGGAGAAGCCAGTTTGTGCAGTGTTTGTACAGAGAGAAGAAGATGGGAAACAGACGTGAATAAGGCTAGTGACTTGAAACCTTTGATTCTAGGAAACTCGGATAAGTCAGTGGCTTTGGGAGCCCTGAATGGAAATGGAAGTGTTTTCCCACTCTGTGTATTTCTTGCCTGCCAGGTGTTAGCTAGGATTAAAGCTAATGGCCCACCAGTTCTTGGCTTCATTGTTTCATTACCGAATGCCCAAATCCAATGCCAACCTGCATGGGCCTGGCAGCTGTGATGGTGGCTGTGGCTACTGGCTTTACACCCTACTTCAGGAGTCTGTTGGTCAGGGGCTTAGTACAGGGAATGTGGCTTCTACTCCAGAGCTTGATCACTCAGGCACTGCTGAATACTCAACTTTTATTTCTTCCCAACAAAGTGAGCAGAAGGTTTAGACCAAGTATGGCCGACAGTGCCCTCTGCAAAAGTTGTTTCAGTTGTTGAAACCCCATTCTCAGGGAGGAAGACTGAGAGAGTCCTTCCCTAGGACTGACTCTGCCCCTCCTGAAGGTAGCTAAGCCCCTCGACCAGATTCAACAATGGACTCACAAGGACCCACACTTTAAATGTCCATGTTCCAAGCCTTTCTCCCTTCCCCCTGTGGAATCTAGCCTAGCTGGACAGAATATCCAGCACCCAGGCAGCTGATTATGAAGCTCTACCCTATCCAATGCACATGAGCTGCTGTGCTGGTGCTGATCACAAAGAGTGGAACTCATCTCAGCTGGACCAGGTGTGAGGAGCTTTTCCTTAGGATAACACTCTAGGTCCTGATCTGATGCTTTCATCAGCTGGCCCCTGTATGTGCCAACCCTGGGCCTCCCAAGCAGGAACCCAGCACAGACCAGTGGGAGATACTGCCCATGACTGGTCCTCAGCATTCTTCTTGGAGCTACAAGCAATTCAGAGTTTGTGGCTGCCTTTGTTGGGCCCCGGTATACATGGAAATACCAAGTTGCACTCCTAGACTGGCTTTTACCCACTCTGGTCCTGGGGGAAAGTTCGCTCAAACAGCCAAATTTCCCTGAGTCTCCCCTCTTGCAGCCTGTCTGCTGGCTGCTTGTTGGGCTCAACTGCTGAAAAAACCTCTACTAGAGTTTTAGAGCCTGCAGCAATTCAGCAATTACAAAGGGTGTTGGGTGTGGCTCTGCCTCTTGGCCTCAGATGTCAGTCTGTCCAGACTTTTTTAACAGACATCAATAGGTTGAGGCCTCTGAGACCCAGAGGTGTGATCTACCCACCCACAGTTTCAACTGAGTCTCTTGTGAGTTTGAAGCACCAGTCATAGACTTGGGAGAGTGTTGGGGGGAAAGCTCTGGTCTCAACACCAAAACACTGAGTCACTGATGCTCCCCTTCCTTCCTGGCCTCTCAGAATGACTCATTGCCATGACAGGTAGGAGAGATTCCCAAGGGCAGAGCAGTTGCTTTTCCACAGGCTGATGCCATTCAGAGGGGATTGCTCCACCCAAGAAAATGGCAACTGCAGTACTGGAGAATGTCTCAGCACAGAGGTTCCAGTGGCTATCTACAACAGTGTCTCTCCCTGGACTTCCAACTTTACACTCTCCTCCTGCAACTCCAGTCCTCTCATCTCACCCCTGCCAGAGCCCCAAGTAAGTGGCTGTGAATGAGTTTTTCTGCATGACCCTTTAAAACAGAGTCTGCATCCAAGATCTGTGTCTCTTTCTTATGGACAGTGTAAGGCCAGTAGCCATGGCCACCATGACAGCCGCCTGGCTCGTGCAGGTTTACATTTGATTCAGACAGACGGTAATGAAACAATGAAACCAAGAACTGGTGGGCCATTAGCTTTAATCCTAGCTTGAATTCGGCGGGCAAGAAATACACACAGTGGGAAGACATTTCCCATTCTATTTAGGGCTGCCAAAGCCACTGACTTATTTGAGTTTCCTAGAATCAAAGGTTTCTAACCTCACCAGCCTTATTCACCTCTGTTCCCCATCTCCTTCTCTCTACACAAACTGTACAAACTTGCTTCTTTTTCAGCATTCCACCATCTTGGCTGCTTCTGCTCTCCTCCATGTGGCCTTTCTTCAGCATGGGCTCCTCTACCCCATTTTATAGTGTAGAAATCAAAACCTTTAATCCAATATACAAACAAGGAAGTCTCTGATACAAAGTCACTTATATGAGGCATAATGGAATTCCTCATGAAAGTGCACCACCCCAGGGTGGGAAAGGCTTAGTCTTAAAACTAAGCCTTAGGCTATAACAACCCTGCCAGCTTACAGCCTGTCCCCCACACTCAGTGCAAACTATAAGTGAGAAAACATATACATCATATTTGCAAAGTTATTTGACCCATATTCCACCCTTTTTCTCACTAACAATCTAAAGCACAGGTATTCCTGCATAAGAAGATTCGGCACAATACACAAATTACAACAACATGACAAATCATACAACTTCAACAATTACAAAGATAAACTTCACCAGTCTCTGAGCACTTTGCCAAAAGTGCAAAATATCCTTGGACTTCTTTCTAGCCATGGGAAAAACTTCCTGGGGCAAAAAAGTGTTTCTAGCAAAGCCGCCCCCCACCCCCATCAGGGTCCTGGTAGTTCTTACACTGTCCCAAAGAGGAGCACGTGGCAATGGCAGTCAGCATTTCCATCTCTGCTCTGGAGAGCATGATGGCATTCACCTCTGTGTCCCAAAATCGCAGACCTCCCAGGGGCCTAGTAGGTACTTCTTGCTGCTGGGCTCTCACCTTCTGGAGACTGCGGATTGCAGCTCCAGCCTGATTCTCCTCATCCTCTAAAGAGGAACTGAAAACATCAGCTCCCACTGCTAGGCTCAAGCCCTGAATTGCTGCAACCTTCTGCTCTGTGGGCCTTGCAGACCCAGCTCCAGCCTCAACCCTGGCCTCCCAGCACTGCTGACTCTCCACAACGTCCAGGGCAATCTTCAGCTCACAAACTTGTGATTCCTTCTTCAACAGCTGCTTCATTTCCAAGCGAATCTCACGAACCTGATTGGCCTCCTCCGGTGCTTGCTCCAGCTCCAGGGTCATCATCTTTTTTCCCCACATTTGCTCCAGCTCCTGGGTGGGCATCTCTTTCTTTCACGTTTGCTCCAGCTCCTTCCACTGCTCAGTTGGCAGGTCCCGGTCAGCCTTTTTCACAGAGCTCTTGGTTTCTTCACGCATGGCTGTAAAAGTCAGCCAGCCTACGGCCCCCAAAAGGATAGCCGTGGGGAGCCATTACAGCAGGCAGTCTCTACTCCACTGCTCAAAGGTGGTGGTGGCTCCATACCAATCTGTATCGAATCCTGCCAACTATGCCAAATGTAAAGCTAGTAGTCACGGCCCCATGACAGCCACCTGGCCTGTGCAGGTTCAAATTTGTTTCACAGATGGTAATGAAACAGCAGACAGAAACCCAGCACTTTTCACAGCTAAATGCTGTCTGGAGCCTCTTCTAGGCTCTGGGGCTCTAGGCTGGTGCTCTGAGCCTGGGGCTGAGGACCTACACATCTCAGGACAACCCACCCCATCTTGAGAGTCCCTCCAGACCCTTAGCTGCTGCTCACTCCTGGAAGCCGGGCAAAATTCATTGGATATTATTGTAAGGTTGCAGAAGGAAGAACTGTAATATCGAACTTGGGGACAGAGACTGGAAAAGGGATCAGATTCTACCTGGTACCCACATTCCTCTTAGCAGATTTGGTTTCTTTTTCCTCTTTACTGTAACTGGTTTCTTTTGCTACCTCAGTCCCCAGGCTAGATGGAGGAGGTCCACTCTAGTTCCTCAGGCCTCTGCTTGGTTTTTAAGTCCAACAACGTGAGACAGTCGACTGTCTCAGCTTCTCTCTCTCTCTCTTAGTTTTTCTCTTACTTGCCCTCTCTTTAAGGCAGGGGTCCCCAAACTTTTTACACAGGGGGCCAGTTCACTGTCCCTCAGACTGTTGGAGGGCCGGACTATAAAAAAAACTATGAACAAATCTCTATGCATACTGCACATATCTTATTTTAAAGTAAAAAAACAAAACAGGAACAAATACAATATTTAAAATAAAGAACAAGTAAATTTAAATCAACAAACTGACCAGTATTTCAATGGGAACTATGGACCTGCTTTTAGCTAATGAGATGGTCAATGTGCTCCTCTCACTGACCACCAAAGAAAGAGGTGCCTCTTCCAGAAGTGCGGCGGGGGCCGGATAAATGGCCTCAGGGGGCCGCATGTGGCCCGCGGGCCGTAGTTTGGGGACCCCTGCTCTAAGGGATGCTGGATAAATTCAGCTTTGGTAAGAAGACACTTTTTTATCCATCAACTGTTCTTAGGGGGATAGATGCATCTGACTGCTGGTCCTTCCATTGTCAAAGACAAAGCCTCACACAGTTTTTTTCAAAGATGAAAAGAAAATACATGGTAACAACAACAACAAAAAGCAAATTGCACAAACAAGTAAAAAAGTACACACATACTAATGCTTTTGCTTGTAATATAGCTGCTTGACACTGAAAATTGAAAGCCTTCCTTATTTAATATGCCCAATATATACATGATTTGAAGACCTTAATACATGTATACATATACCCACACATCTATGTACATACATAGACATATATGTATATGTATCTAAATTCACAAATACAAATTTGTGCTGCTTGTTTTTTAAAAAATTATTCAAAATGAGAATTTAATTAAAAATATTTATTAAGCATCTACTATGTTCCAACTACTAATGTTCTAAGGCTCTAGATTCCAGGGGTAGATTTGGGGGGTAAGGCAGTGGACAAAACAGACTACATTGTTTATGCCTGTTGAGTATAAATGTCTTCTTGTCTTCCTGTATATTTTAGATATTTAAAGATAGATTGCTTACTCTCTCTTTACAGAAAGATTTTAAGTTGGTCTGTGTGTTTGTGTACCTATACACTTTCACATATTACATGCATGTAGACACACTCCTGTTTGCTTTGATGTCCTCTATGAAAGCAGGCCAAACAAAAATATTTATGAGCCAATGGAACCTCCGTTTTACTTTCAAAATTCCTGAGGGTGATAGAATGTGCATGATTGTACGATTATTTCTGAATTTGCATTATGACAAGGATATATGCATTGGTATACGTTAAATTTGCACCACAAAAACAATGTTAAAGCTGGATTTATGTTCCTTAATGAAAAGGCGATGTTGTCCCAGTTCATAGGCCTGCAGGGCCCCTGAGACAGCCCAGATGCTAGGTCATCCTTCAAAGGCTTAAGTCCCACTGAGGTCAAGGCTTTGGCCTCCGCAGGCGCCACAGCTACAGAGGAGACAATCCAGATGCAGCCTGTCTCGGAGCAAGGCCCAGAATTTATTTCATAGGAAGAACCAGCGGGGATTTCCCGAAAAGGAGGTGCAAGTGCGTAAGCTTACAGAGGTCTGTTCAGGGAAAATCAAGGCATGACACTAACATGTTTAGTCTGGCCCTACCTTAAAGGGAAAGATGGTCAGTTTGCTCAGTGATACTTTAATGTATTGTTCTAGGAGGCAATCTGGTACTGCATTAATAAAATAAATGATTAAATGTATACCCATATATATGATGTCTCATTTAAGACAAAAATGTAAAATTGACTATATATTTATTTGATAAAAAAATTTAACATTAAAATTATAGCAATTAAAATTTAAATATTTAATATCAATCATTAACACAGGGGGATTGGCATGGGGAATTATAGCCTTAAATAGGTATTCTTTTCTCTCTGGCACTGGTACAATTTTATCATGATTGATTTATGAGACACAATTTCAAGTTCTTAATTAAAAGTGATTGTTAGCCTTCTCTGTGATAATTGTGGTGTTTTTTACAAATGTATTTTTTTCTTTTGAAGCTATGTGCAAGCATTCCACATATAAAATAAAACCTAAAGGACACACACACACACACACACACGCAAAGGGAGAAAGAGATATATATCAGTTTAATTCAATTGGTGAGAAATTTGATCAAATAGATTCACTAGGTTCATTATTTGCTTTAGTTGGATATTTAGTATAGGTTAATTGAATACATTTCCCACTCAAGTAGGTTAATAGCACTAATTTAGGAAGTCACATTATTTAGATCCCTTAAGTCACACCCTCTTTCTTGTGAGACAGTGAGGTCTTGACATATGAGTAGGCTTTACAACCCATCCTTCATTATAGCTGCTGTCACCAGAAAACTCCCTCTCTTTCCCATCTGTTGTTGAATTATCCCTGATCACTGGTCAACATGAATGTTTGAAAGTTAATGGAACACTTGAACGAAAGAAAAACCTGTAATGGAATCTCTCTGGATTTGCTTGGAAAGTAATCAATCTTTAAACATAGATGGGAATGGACTTTAATTTTGATCATTTGCTTTCCATGTAGTAGTAAACATGAAACTCAGCATTGAAGATTTTTCTTAATGGGATATGGTGTTACCTTGGGTAATGGGCACACTGACAAAAGTTAATGAAGTAAGAACTTGCAGGTGAGGAGAGTTTAGAAGGTAAGGGACGTTCTGAAATCAAGGCTGAGAGAGAGAGTTTAGAAGGTAAGGGACGTTCTGAAAGCAAGGCTGAGATTGTAACTCAACACTACCAGCCCTAATGGGTGGAACAAATATCTAAGTCAATCAGAATCTAGTCCCAAGGGAGGCAGTGAAAGGAACAGGTAGGAAATTCAGAAGTTTCTCTAAGCCAAAAATGGCATTTGCTGTCAAAGTCAATTTAATTCAAGCAGGGAGATATACCATCTGGAATTATGATTTATTTTGAAATTATGGGAAGATTGTCTTTTCTCCTGTTACTCCTTATGTAGTATGTAAGCCCTTAATGCTCCTTTTAAAAAATTTTAGCAAACACACATTAAGGGTTTCAGTACAGACATAGTTTGTTTGCAGTGATCCTCTATTTTCTTTTTCCTGTGAGTGAAAAAATGTTATTCTTAGAAGTTGGAGGGGAAAAAATGGCTATAAACTTTATCAGTGATAATTTTGGAAAGAAAGTTCCAATAGCAGAACTTTTATAATCTCTAATTCAATGGTAAATTATGGTCAGATTCTCCCAGCCACATATTCCACTCTTATCTATTACTGAGTAGCCTTGAACTCCCCCCTGCAGAACTCTGGAGAGATCCTTTATTGAACTGTAGTGCAGCCAAAATCTCCAGATCAAGTTATAACATACAATACTACAAAAATCTTGTTGTAGACAGTTTTCTGTTGTGTTTCTCAGCTATTAATGTTAGGTGAGGTATTTGGGCTGTTTCGATATGATTTAATTTTATTAAGATGAGCTGCAAGAAAGTTGCTATGTTTGCTCTCATATAGTAAGTAATGGAAGATATAGATAGAAAGGAAGAGCTTGCTTATCATTTCAAATACAGAAATAAAGAATAGGGGTGGGTGGTAGTTTTGTAAGTACTGCTACAGTCTCCATAAGCTGTAGTGAAATAAATTCAGTCTGTTCAGAAAGAAAAGTTTCATTTCATCATGGGCACCAATTCTTAGGCTTCTCCATCAGTTTCTTTCTGTGCTCCCCGTTTTCCACTCTCCTTCAGCCACGGTGTACATGGAGCTGCCTGCTCCTATTTGACTTCCTTCTTTGACCCTCCACTAATACCTGGGAAGGGTAAAGATCCACTTGAAAGGTAGGAATTGTTCCTTGATCCTTGATAGCATCGCAACATCTTTGCTCTCTTGAGCTTTTCCTATCAGTCTCCAGCCCTAATTTCCCCTAAAATTAAATAAAGAAGGGACCCTTTTGACACTGTCTTTTTTTTTAGTCTTCAGTGTTCCAGATAGAGCTCCAGATTCAAAACTGTCTTATATCCATCCACCCTTTTCCAGGATCAGAAGCGAACAAATGACTTAGGGACTAAAAAATGATTAAAAAATAAATAAACAAATAAAAAACAGCTCTGGATTCCTTGCTTCTAAATTTGGGATCTGGCTAGGGATCTGAGCTAGAGGAAATAAAAACCATCAACAAAAATTGCCTGACCGGAGCAAATTGAATGGAAGAGGGTAACTAACCACTCGAGAATGCATGCTGGTGTACTGAATCCAAGAGGATATGTGGGGGAAGAACTAAAGCCAATGATGGAGCTACTAGTCTTGAGATCATCCCATCTATTGATGAAGAAGTTCTTCTCTCAAAGATTTGACATACACTAGGGATGCAAAAGAAATCACCACATTATTTTCTGAGATAAACACCATGATGTCTTTCAAATGTACATCATCACCACCCACTTTGATCAATTCCCTTTGCCAACTTCTAGTGAACTCCTCAGCCTTCATCAGGGCCCTGGCCTCCTTTTGCGTTCCTGAGCAGCTGGACACCTCTTATTCCTGCTAACCTCAGGCAATGTATGTTGAAGGTTTTGGGTTGGATCTCAATTAAAAAGAGAGAGAGAACGAGTGAGCCTGATGTCTTTAAAGAACTTGGATGCGCTGGTTTCCAACCTCTGGCAAGAGAACACTCACTGTTTCCCTTTCTCCAATGAGATCATTCAAATGAGAGCCATAGTTCCAATTCTGATTTTGAGGTGGCTTACTTTCCTGAATTGTACCTGTGTTTACACCTGCAACACTAAAAAAAAGTGTCTGAGGAAAATCAACCATCAAACAGGGAGGTTTTTTGAGTATAAGCCCTGTGAAACTTCACATGCATGCCCATGAGCTGGTCTGGATGCAGGCGACTTTGATAGATACTGCTCAAGAACTGAGCATAGTTTCCCAGTTTGCTCTACATCCAAATGAGAAAGCACTTGACAAGTTTTGGTTCCATCATTTATTGACCATTATTTTATTCCTCTTTTCTACTTTATGAGTAAAGAGTCACCATAAGCATCTAGCCTTTCGCCCGTGGCCCACACTAATACATTTGCCTCTTTTTTGTCAACTTATTCTTGATAACTTTTCTCAAATTCCATTTTCTGAATAAATTTTTCTGCTAACCCAGGCAATTTGATCATTTTTCTTTCTATCTCATACTATTTGTCTTTGTGAATATATTGGTCTCTGATGGTGTTACATTGAAAAGTTTGTTTTATCTATTTTATGTCTAGTTATTTCATGTATGAGAATTGTATATCCCCCTATATGGCTGTATATTTTCTTGAGGATGGGATCCCACCAAATACTTAGTACCAGGGGAATGAGGCTAGAGACAAGGGCAAGAAGGGGCTAGCCTCTTCTCTCACATCTTCAACAGGCTTTGGGGAGTCGGGAGATGCCAACATGTGGAAGTCCCTGTGGCATGCCCTGACCCATATAACATTGACATAATTTCTGAGTGTTCTTAGCCAGGAGTGGGCTCATTTCCCTAGAAATTCCCTCCACGATATGGTCCACTGTGAAAACACAGTGAGGGCTAATTGTTTCCTGACAGATTTATAGCTCCACTTAATCAATTGTCACTGTTAAGACCAGATGGGAAGCTGTGGACCAGTACAGCAAAGAGAAATATGGGCCTTCACTCTTTCCACCTCTTTTAGAGATAGACAACCATGGAGGGAGCTACAGGGAGGTGGGAACTTAGGTAAATTGCTACTGCCATTTCCTCATATGTAGGGTGATGGGTGAGTAGTGATGTCATGCAGTGTGTATGAATATATGTTTAGGCAACAATACTGTGCTGCGCATTTCTCCATTTTCTTTCCAGACACCACATACTGTGGGCATTACAATAACTGTTCAGCTTCGGTGCTACTTATAATTATACACAGTTGAAATCTCTCGGAGCCATTCTTCTCCCTGCTGCAGTCTGCAGGAGGTGTACATATAATGCATTTGCTTCTCCCTGTGCATTTTGACAACTTTTTAAAAGGCGTCAGGATAATGTTTGCATGTATTATGTAGCTAGACGAGTGAAAATTCCATTACAAGCTCAGAAATCATGAGGTTCTCTTAAACTGACATAAAGCAAGCCCATTTGAT
This sequence comes from Saccopteryx bilineata, assembly GCF_036850765.1. Classification (NCBI taxonomy): domain Eukaryota; kingdom Metazoa; phylum Chordata; class Mammalia; order Chiroptera; family Emballonuridae; genus Saccopteryx; species Saccopteryx bilineata. Next base: position 9,934,059 of record NC_089501.1, on the reverse strand, counting down.
ATCACCACTCAAACACTCGTGTCACAATCACCAGGCAGAGTATGCAAATGTAAGCGTTCCTTCATAGTGACTGAGAGGTGAATCCTCAAGCAGAAATATTAAGAAAGCAGCCACATCTGATACATAAAAATATTAAAATATGACACCTCTGGCTGTGGACATAAGTGATTGTTTGGGGTTATTTTAACTGCCAATGACCGTAATAGTTTCCTGGTGTCTTATTGATCTGAGGGTTTAATATCCTTATCTAATTCGGTGCAGACCATATGAAGCATTTACAACTCCTGCATCTCCTCCCAACAGATAGTAATGTGCACTTACTTGGCTGTGTGTAGCAGGGCTATAATTCCCTTGTGGGCTCTGGCACATCCCAACCAGAAAGTAAAGCCTCCCTGACTTAGTAAGGCCATCAGAGATCTGAGACAGAATTATCTTTATAAATGCAGTTGTGCACTTGATTGATTATGATCTGCTTCATTAAAATGTTAATGATAATGCAACATCACTGTCTAGCTTTGAAGGTACCTTTTTATTTGCTTTAAAGGGTGAACATATCTGTTTAATTTTCTAAAATGCCTTTTACTGGTGGTTTTAATGCCTTAAAAGTTCAAATAAAAAAAATAATGAACTGCCTGATCAGGCAGTGGCACAATGGATAGAGTGTCAGACTAAAACACAGAAGACCTAGGTTCAAAACCTGGAGGGCGCTGGCTTGAGTGAAGGTGCATCCAGCTTGAGCGAAGGGCCGCTGACTTAAGCATGAAATTATAGACATGGCCCCATGATTGGTGGCTTGAGCCCAAAGGTCACTGGTTTGAGCTAGCTATCCCTCTCTCTGTGTCTGTTTCTGTCAATAATAATAATAATAATAATAATAATAACAACAACAACAATAAACTATGTTAGAAACTTAAGATTTCTTACCAGAACATAAAATATAAAAACTAAATACTTTTGATAAAAATACTGATGTAAAATCTCTAAAAATGATCTTTTCAAGGTGATCTCAGTCTGAATTTTCTCATGTTCTTATTCTTCTACTAAAGATGTATGAGTGAACATTATTTTTAGGGAGTATGTATGTGTATATGTGTGTGTGTGTGTGTGAGAGTGGGGGGGATTTCAGTACCAAATACTAAAATCATCTCTTTTTGGAATACAGTTTTGGTGAAAAAATTTTCCCAACACCATTTGTTAAAGAGACTGTCTTTACTCCATTGTATGCTTTTACCTCCTTTGTCAAATATCAATTGTCCATAAAAGTTTGGGTTTATTTCTTGGTTCTCTGTTCTGTTACATTGATCTGTATGCCTGTTCTCATGCCAGTACCAAGCTGTTTGAAATACAGTAGCCTTGTAGTATAACTTGATATCAGAGAGTATGATACCACTCACTTTATTTTTTTTCAAGATTGCTGAGGCTATTTGTATTCTTTTTTGGTTCCATATAAATTTTTGAAATATTTGCTCTATATCTTTGAAGTACACCATTGGTATTTTAAAAGAAATTGCATTGCATTTGTATATTGCTTTGGGTAATACAGACATTTTAATGATGTTTATTCTTCCTAACCATGAGCACGGAATATACTTCCACTTGTTTGTATCTTCCTTGTATTCTTTTATCAATGTTTTATAATTTTCTGAGTAGAGCCTTTAATCTCCTTCATTAAATGTACTCCTAGGTACTTTAATTTTTTGTTGCAATAATGAAGGGGATTGTTTCCTTAATTTCTCTTTCTGTCAGTTCATTGTTGGCATATAAAAATGCCTCTGATTTCTGTTTATTAATTTTATACCCTGCCACCTTGCTGAATTCATTTATCAGGTCCAGTAGTTTTTTGACTGAGACTTTAGGGCTTTCTATATACAGTATTATATCATCTGCATATAATGATAGTTTTACTTCTTTTTCCAATTTATGCATTTTATTTCTTCTTCTTGTCTGATTGCTGTGGCTAGGACTTCCAGAACTATGTTGAATAAGAGTGGTGAAAGGGGGCACCTCTGCCTTGTTCCTGATCTTAGGGGAGTTGCTTTAAATTTTTGTACATTAATTATGATGTTGGCTGTGGGTTTGTCATAGATAGCCTTTATCATGTTGAGGTATGTTCCCTGTATTTCAACTTTGCTAAGAGTTTTGGTCATAAATGAGTGCTGGATTTTATCAAATGCTTTTTCTGCATTTATTAATATTATCATGTGATTTTTATTCTTCTTTTGGTTTATGTAATGAATCACATTTATAGATTTGTGAATATTGTACCAGCCTTGTCTCCCCAGAATAAATCACACTTGATCATGATGTATGATTTTTTTCATCTATTGCTGGATCCGGTTTGCTAATATTTTGTTGAGGATTTTAGCATCTATATTCATAAGGGATATTGGCCCATAATTTTCTTTCTTTGTGTTGTCTTTGCCTGGTTTTGGAATCAGAATTATGCTTGCCTCATAAAAGGAGCTTGGAAGTCTTTCTTCCTCTTGAATTTTTTGAAATAGTTTGAGAAGGAAAGGAGTTAGTTCTTCTTTGAATCTTTGGTAGAATTCACCAGTAAAGCTATCTGGCCCAGGGCTTTTGTTTGTTGGGAATTTTTTGATAACTGTTTTTATCTCATTTGTTATAATTGGTCTGTTTAGGTTTTTTGATTCTTCCAGATTGATTTTTGAGAGATTATATGTTTCAAGAAATTTGTTCCTTTCACCTAGGTAGTTTAACTTTTTGGTATATAGTTCTTTATAGTATTTTCTTACAATATTTTGTATTCTGTTGTGTCAGTTGTTATTTCTCCACTTTCATTTCTAATTTTATTTATATATTTATTTATCTCTCTTTTTCTTGGTCAGTCTGAAGGTTCATCAATCCTGTATACTCTTTCAAAAAACCAGCTCTTGGTTTCATTGAACCTCTGTACTGTTTCTTTAGCCTCTATGTTATTTATTTCTGCTCTGATCTTTATTATTTCGTTCCTTCTACTACCTCTGGGATTTACTTGCTGTTCTTTTTCTAGTTCCTTTAGATGAAGGGTTTGGTTATTTATTTGAACCTTTTCTAACTTTTTAAGGTATGCCTATATTGGTATGAACTTCCCTCTCAGTACTGCTTTTGCTGCGTCCCAGAAATTTTGAGTTGTTGTATGCTTGTTATCATTCGTTTCTAGAAAATTTTTATTTTTTTTTTATCTTATTGTTAACCCATTTCTTATTTAATATCATGCTGTTGAGTTTCTATGTGTTTGAGTATTTTTCAGTTTTTCTGTTGTGGTTGATTTCTAGTTTTATGCCATTGTGATCAGAGAAAATGCTTGATATAATTTCAATCCTCTTAAATTTGTTGAGACCTCTTTTATGCTCAACATGTGGTCTATCCTAGAGAATGTATCATGAGCACTTGAAAAGAATGTATATTCTGCTGCTTTAGGGTGAAAGGTTCTGAAGATATCTATTAAATCCAGTTGATCTAGTGTGTCTTTTAAGTCTGCTGTTTCTTTGTTAAATTTTCTTTCTTGAGGAACTATCTAGTGATGTTAGTGCGGTATTGAAATCCCCCATTATTATAGTATTGCTGTTGTTTGCACCCTTTATATCCATCAAAGTCTGCGTTATATATTTAGGTGCTCCTATATTAGGTGCATAGATATTTATTTATTTAATTATTTATTTTTTTATAAATAAATTTTTATTTTAATGGGGTGACATCAATAAATCAGGGTACATATATTCAAAGAAAACATTTCCAGGTTATCTTATCATTTAGTTCTGTTGCATACCCCTCACCCAAAGAGAGATCGTTCTCCGTCACCCTCTATCCAGTTTTCTTTGTACCCCTCCCCCTCCCCCTCTCCCTCCTCCCTTCCTCCCACCCCCCGTAACCACCCCACTCCTGTCCATGTCTCTTAGTCTCGTTTTTATGTCCCACCAATGTATGGAATCCTGCACTTCTTGTTTTTTTCTGATTCACTTATTTCATTCCGCATAATGTTATCAAGATTCCACCATTCTGCTGTAAATGATCTGATATCATCATTTCTTCTAGCTGAATAGTATACCATGGTGTATATGTGCCTCATCTTCTTTATCCAGTCTTCTATTTTTTTTTTTACAGTGATTAAAAGCCTTTAAGCAAACTCTTGGCCAATACAGCAAGAATCCATAAAAGAGTAGTGTCCTTAAGATATTCACCAAGTCCAAGTTGGCCCCAACACCATGCCAAATTCCTGAAAAATGCAACCCAACCACAGTTCAGTCTGTTAGGAGCTGTCACAGGGAGCAGGAGTCCAGGAAAAGTCCGCATGGCACTGGAATTTTTGTCACCATTCTATACTTTGCAGCTCATGTCCAAGTCCCAATGACCGCTGCTTCTAGCTGGCAATGATTCAGGTAGACTGGAAAAGCCATTTGCAGCATGTGTGGATATGGAGCTTCTGTTCTCCTCTGCCTGGAGAGATGAGACCAGGTTGCTTTTCCCTGGAGCTCTGCGACTGTGGCATGGTAAAGAGAACCTTGGGATACACTAAGCTGGGTGGCAAAGGTAGATTCATAATAGAAGTTGGCAAAAGGGGGAAAGAAAACTCTAAATTAGGAGTAGTCCCAGCCTGAAATATGAGTGGGACATTGAGGTAGGAGGGATAAAGGAAACACTATATATTAAACAAAGCAGCAGAAAATAAGTCTATCAACACCCACAACAGAGATCTTTGAGGGAAGAATAAAAAACTTGACTATTCAGGCAAAACATAATTAAATGGCCCTTGTGCAAATGAGATCAGTTTACCTGCTTCTTAGAAGAAATACCCTAGGCTCGTCCACAGTGTCGTAGATGGGGCCGACGGCCCTGGGCACCTTCAGCTTTCAGTGACTAACCCCAGCATTCTGGGCAAGGTTAGGTCATAGGTGGCTGGAGCAGGGCTGGAAGAGACTGAACCCTCCCTTAGAGGAGCGAGGGGGAAGCCTACCTTCCAGTGTCCCTGTTTCCTCACAGCAGAGGCATGTAAGCCTGGCAGGCTTTAGCTCAATGACCTTTGTTTCCACTATTGAAGCAGGACCCAGATGGCATCCTATGAGACCCCTTTGGAGCACTGGAGACTTTAAGGGTGTATCCTAAAAGCTGGTAGTTCCCCTGATCTCTATTGGACTTTTTCTGCCTCTAGGTATCATAAAAGCCATGCTCAGAAGAGCTCGCTGAGGGGTTTGAGGATCCCCATCCGCCTATATAAGTCTTTTCCATATATCTGGAGCTATTTGGAAAAAGACAAAACAGTGTTACTAGCTGGATCTAATAAAGAAAGTAGTAGTTTGCAGGCGAAAAAGATTTGGTGTCGCCCTGGCCGGTTGGCTCAGCGGTAGAGCGTCGGCCTAGTGTGCGGAGGACCCGGGTTCGATTCCCGGCCAGGGCACATAGGAGAAGCGCCCATTTGCTTCTCCACCCCTCCGCCGCGCCTTCCTCTCTGTCTCTCTCTTCCCCTCCCGCAGCCAAGGCTCCATTGGAGCAAAGATGGCCGGGGCGCTGGGGATGGCTCTGTGGCCTCTGCCCCAGTCGCTAGAGTGGCTCTGGTCGCAACATGGCGATGCCCAGGATGGGCAGAGCATCGCTCCCTGGTGGGCAGAGCGTCGCCCCCTGGTGGGCGTGCCGGTGGATCCTGGTTGGGCGCATGCGGGAGTCTGTCTGACTGTCTCTCCCTGTTTCCAGCTTCAGAAAAATGCAAAAAAAAAAAAAAAAAAAAAGATTTGGTGTCTCCTGTTCATCAGCATTCAAAAGAAATGTAATTTTTTTTTTTAAGTAAGAAGCATGATATGGTAGACCTGTATGAGTTCCAGGATATGACTACCCCCTTTAAAAAAATTTTTTTTAACTTGACCTTAAAATGTTTGCTGAGTACACTTTAATAATACCTTAACTTTAAAGATTGTAATCATGACAAAATACAGTAAATGCTTTTGCTCCATATGCAGGAGCATTTTCAGTTTAGCCAGTTTAAGAAATCCAATAATAGAACAATGCATACAGATAATGAGCTATAAGATGCTTAGCAGCCTCTCCTGTTCTGAAAGAGGTTACTATAGATCCGGAATATGTATCCACTGTAATGTGGCCATACGACTGTTTGCCAAATGAAGGTATATGAGTAACATCTATCTGCCAAGGTTGTCCTGGTAGGGATCCTTGAGGGTTAACTCCAAATGAAGGGGCAGTTTAGGACCCCTTGGACAGGATTTCCCAATCTGTCATGCTGCTTCCCAAGAAAGTTGAAACTGTTTACACCGGGCTGCAGCGTTCTGGTGATGAATTGTATGAGACTGACTTGCTCGATCTGTCATGGTTGCTCCATATAATTTTCTTTGGGGTAGCTTGATCAAAAAGGGCATTCCTAGGCCCTGCCGGTTGGCTCAGTGGTAGAGCATTGGCCTGGTGTTCAGGATTCCCGGGTTCGATTCCCAGTCAGAGCACACAGAAGAAGCGCCCATCTACTTCTCCACCCCTCCCCCTCTCCTTCCTCTCTGTCTCTCTCTTCCCCTCGCGCAGCCAAGGCTCCACCAGAGCAAAGCCACCCCGGGCACTAAGGATGGCCCCATGGCCTCTGCCTCAGGTGCTAGAATGGCTCTGGTTGCAACAGAGCAACACCCCAGATGGGCAGAGCATTCCCCCCTTGTAGGCATGCCAGGCGGATCCCGGTCAGGCGCATGTGGGGAGTCTGTCTGACTGCCTCCCCATTTCCATCTTCAGAAAAATACAAAAAATAAATAAATAAAATAAAAAATACAACAACAAAAAAAAAGAAAAGAGAGAAAAAAGGGGGGGCATTCCTTTGTGCTAAAGCTCCAGGGAGCATGGAGTGAGCTTGAGTATGTCCTATGAAACATGGAGCTCTATGTTGACATATAAGTCTTTGAAGAAGGAGGAACTGCGGAAATAGTTCATCAGCATTTGTCCCTAAGACAGCAGTCTTTATAGTGGAAACACCATAAGTAAATATTTGCTGTCTATCTATAGATTAATGGGGGAATATGGAAAATGCTGAAAAGCCATGATCTTTGTGCCCCTCCCCTCCCCCAACCCCATCTCTCTCCTCTCCCCACCCTGTAACCCCAACACTGTTGTCCATGTCTCTGAGTCTCATCTTTATGTCCCACCTATGTATGGAATCATATAGTTCTTAGTTTTTTCTGATTTATTTCTTTCGCTCAGTATAATGTTATCAAGGCCCATCCATGTTGTTGTAAAAGATCCTATGTCATCATTTCTTATGGCTGAGTAGTATTCCATAGTATATATATACCAAAGCTTTTTAATCCACTTGTCCTCTGACGGACACTTGGGCTGTTTCCAGATCTTTGCTATTGTGAACAATGCTGCCATAAACATGGAGGTGCATTTTTTCTTTTCCAACAGTGCTATGGTGTTCTTGGGGTATATTCCTAACAGTGGTATAGCTGGGTCAAAAGGCAGTTCGATTTTCAATTTCTTGAGGAATCTCAATACTGTTTTCCACAGTGGCTGCACCAGTCTGCATTCCCACCAGCAGTGCAGGAGGGTTCCCTTTTCTCCACATCCTCGCCAGCACTTATTCTGTGTTGTTTTGTTGATGAGCGCCATTCTGACTGGTGTGAGGTGATATCTCATTGTGGTTTTAATTTGCATTTCTCTAATCATTAGTGATGTTGAACATTTTTTCATATGCCTATTGGCCATCTGTGTGTCCTCTTTAGAGAGTGTCTATTCATTTCTTTTGCCCATTTTTGGATTGGATTGTTTGTCTTTATGGTATTAAGTTTTACAAGTTCTTTATAAATTTTGGTTATTAACCCCTTATCAGATGCAATGTCAAATATATTCTCCCATTGTGTAGTTTGTCTTTTAATTCTGTTCTTATTGTCTTTAGCTGTGCAGAAGCTTTTTAGTTTGATAAAGTCCCATTTGTTTATCCTGTCTTTTATTTCACTTGCCTGTGGAGACAAATCAGCAAATATATTGCTGCGAGAGATGACAGAGAGCTTACTGCCTATGTTTTTTTTAAGATGCTTATGGTTTCACAGCTTACATTTAAGTCTTTTATTCATTTTGAGTTTATTCTTTGTGAGTGGTGTAAGTTGGTGGTCTAGTTTCATTTTTTTGCAGGTAGCTGTCCAATTTTCCCAACACCATTTGTTGAAGAGGCTGTCTTTACTCCAGTTTATTTTCTTACCTCCTTTGTCAAATATCAGTTGTCCATAGAGCTGTGCGTTTATTTCTGGGTTCTCTGTTCTGTTCCATTGATCTATGTGCCTGTTCTTATGCCAGTACCATGCTGTTTTGAGTACAATGGCCTTATAATATAACTTGATATTCGGAAGTGTGATACCTCCCACTTTATTCTTCCTTTTCAAGATTGCTGAGGCTATTTGTGTTCTCTTTTGGTTCCATATAAATTTTTGGAATATGTGTTCTATATCTTTGAAGTAAGTCATTGGTATTTTAATTGGTATTGCATTGAATTTATAAATTGCTTTGGGTAATATAGACATTTTAATGATGTTTATTCTTTCTAACCATGAGCACGGTATATGCCTCCACTTATTCGTATCTTCCCTGATTTCTTTTATCAATGTTTTATAATTTTCAGAGTACAAGTCTTTAATCTTCTTGGTTAGATTTATTCCTAGGTACTTTGTTTTTTTGGTTGCAATGGTAAAGGGGATTGATTCCTTGATTTCTCATTCTGGCAGTTCATTATTAGTGTATAAAAATGCCTCTGATTTCTGAGTATTGATTTTATATCCTGCCACCTTGCCAAATTCATTTATCAGGTCTAGTAGTTTTTTTACTGAGACTTTAGGGTTTTCTATATACAATATCATATCATCTGCAAATAATGATAGTTTTACTTCTTTTCCAATTCGGATGCCTTTTATTTCTTTTTCTTGTCTGATTGCTGTGGCTAGGACTTCCAGAACTATGTTGAATAAGAGTGGTGAAAGGGGGCACCCCTGCCTTGTTCCTGATCTTAAGGGGATTGCTTTTAATTTTTGCCCATTGAGTATGATGTTGGCTGTGGGTTTTTCATAGATGGCCTTTATTATGTTGAGGTATGTTCCCTATATTCCCACTTTGCTGAGAGTTTTGATCATGAATGGGTGCTGGACTTTATCAAATGCTTTTCCTGCATCTATTGAAATTATCATGTGGTTTTTCTCCTTTCTTTTGTTTATGTGATGAATCACATTGATTGATTTGTGAATATTGTACCAGCCTTGACTCCCAAGAATAAATCCCACTTGATCATGGTGTATGATTTTTTTCATATATTGCTGGATCCGGTTTGCTAATATTTTGTTGAGGATTTTTGCATCTAAGTTCATCAGGGATATTGGCCTATAATTTTCTTTTTTTGTGTTGTCTTTGCCTGGTTTTGGAATTAGAATTATGTTCGCCTCATAAAAGGAGTTTGGAAGTCTTCCTTCCTCTTGAATTTTTTGAAATAGCTTGAGAAGGATAGGAGTTAGTTCTTCTTTGAATATTTGGTAGAATTCACTTGTGAAGCCATCAGGCCCAGGACTTTTCTTTTTTGGGAGTTTTTTGATAGCTGTTTGAATCTCATTTGTTGTAATTGGTCTGTTTAGGTTTTCTGATTCTTCCAGATTGATTTTTGGAAGATTATATGATTTAAGGAATTTGTCCATTTCATCTAGGTTGTCTAGTTTTTTGGTGTACAGTTCTTCATAGTATTTTCTTACAATATTTTGTATTTCTGTTGTGTCAGTTGTTATTTCTCCACTCTCATTTCTAATTTTATTTATTTGAGTCCTCTCTCTTTTTTTCTTGGTGAGTCTGGTTAAAGGTTCATCAATCTTGTTTACCTTTTCAAAGAACCAGCTCCTGGTTTCATTGATCCTCTGTATTGTTTCTTTAGCCTCTATGTCATTTATTTCTGCTCTGATCTTTATTATTTCCTTCCTTCTACTAGCTCTTGGCTTTACTTGCTGTTCTTTTTCTAGTTCTTTTAGATGCAGGTTTAAGTTGTTTATTTGAGCTTTTTCTAGCTTCTTGAGGTATGCCTGTAGTGCTATAAACTTTCCTCTCAGGACTGCTTTTGCTGTGTCCCATAAAATTTTGAGTTGATGTATGATCATTATCGTTTGTTTCTAGGAATTTTTAAATTTCTTCTTTGATCTCAATGTTAACCCATTCATTATTTAATAAAGTGCTATTTAGTTTCCAAGTGTTTGAATGTTTTTCAATTTTTCTATTGTGCTTGATTTCTAGTTTAATGCCATTATGATCAGAGAAAGTGCTCGATATGATTTCAATCTTCTTAAATTTGTTGAGACCATTTTTGTGCCCTAATATGTGGTCTATTCTAGAGAATGTACCATGAGTGCTTGAAAAGAATGTATATTCTGCTGTTTTATGGTGAAAGGTTCTGAAGATATCTATTAAATCGAGTTGATCTAATATGTCCTTTAAGTCTGCTGTTTCTTTGTTAATTTTTTTTTTGAGGATCTATCTAATGATGTTAATGGGGTATTGAAATCCCCTACTATTATAGTATTGCTGTTGATCTCACCCTTTAAGTCATCAAAGTCTGCTTTATATATTTAGGTGCTCCTATATTAGGTGTGTACATATTTATAATGGTTATATCTTCCTTTTGGATTGCTCCCTTTATCATTATGTAGTGACCTTCTTTATCTCTACTATGGTCTTTGTTTTAAAGTCCATTTTGTCTGATATAAGTACTGCTACCCCAGCTTTTTTTTCATTTCCATTTGCGTGAAATATTTTTTTCCATCCTTTTATCTTCAGTCTGTGTGCATCTTTTGATTTAAGGTGTGTCTCTTGTAGACAGCATATGTATGGGTCCTGTTTTCTTATCCATGCAATGACCCTATGTCTCTTGATCAGATCATTTAATCCATTAACATTTAAGGTTATTACTGATATGTAATTGTTTATTGCCACTTTTTTTCTTTAAAACTGTATTCCTCTTTTGCTATATTCTTTTTTTTCCTTTGATCTGTTTACAACAGGTGTCTTAGCATTTCTTGCAGCCTTGATTTGGTTGCAGTAAATTCCTTGTGTTTTTTTTTGTTTTTGTTTTGTTTTTTTTGTCTGTAAAGCTTATTATTTCTCCTTCAATTTTAAATGATAGCCTTGCTGGATAAAGTAGTCTTGGTTGTAGGTTCTTGTTCTGCATTACTTTGAATATTTCTTGCCATTCCCTTCTGGCCTCAAGTGTTTCTGTTGAGAAGTCAGAAGTCATCCTTATGGGGGCTCCTTTGTAGGTGATAGTCTTTTTTTCTCTAGCAGCTTTTAATATTTTCTCTTTATCATTTAGCTTTGGTATTTTAATTATGATGTGTCTTGGTGTTGGTTTCTTTTGGTTTCTCCTTAATGGAGTTCTCTGTGCTTCCTGAACATATGAAATGTTTTCCTGCCTTAATTGGGGGAAGTTTTCCACTATAATGTGTTTGAACAAAGTCTCTATCCCTTGTTCTTTCTCTTCTTCTTCAGGACCCCTATGATGCAGATGTTATTTCTCTTCATGTTGTCACAGAGCTCTCTTACAGTTTCCTCAGACTTTTTGAGTCTCTTTTCTTTTTTCTGCTCTGCTTCCGTGCCTTTATTTATCATGTCTTCTAACTCTCTGATTCGATTCTCTGCTTCATCCATCCTGCTTTTAATTCCTTCCATTGTGTTCTTTATTTCAGATATTGTATTTGCCATTTCTGACTGATTCTTTTTTATCATTTCAATGTCCTTTTTTATATTTGTTATCTCTTTATTTAGGTTTTCGTAATGGCCATCTATGGTTGTTCTAATATCTTTGAGCATCCTAACAATCGTTATTTTAAACTCTACATCTGGTAATTTGGTTATATCTGATTCACTTAGGTCCTTTTCTGGGGATTTTTCTTGGTTTATTTGTGTTGTATTTCTCTGCCTCTGCATTTTCTCTTCACGGGAGTGGCTGTGATCACATGCTTAGGTGCACAAGTGTTGGTGGCCTTGGCCTTTGCCCCGCCCCCGTGTGTGACATTATGCTCGGTCCTGAGGGCACTGGCGAGTACCTTTGCTCCGCTGTGGGTCTCCGCCTGTTTCCGGGCTTTTGCCCTGCCCTTGCAGGAGGAGCCCACACGAGGAACGGCTGCTAGCTGGCCGGGCAGGACTGTGTGCCCAAGCTCAGCTCAGTAGCGGAACTCCGCCTCTTCTGGGCCTTTGGCTCCACCCCCGTGGGAGGAGCCGGCTACCAAGTCAGACCACAAGCCTGGGTTGCATGGGCAGGGCAAGGCTGTGCTCCTTTGCCCTTGCTCAGGGGCTGGTCTCCACCCTTTCTGGGGTTCCCGCCCTTCTCCCACAGGCTGGATTACAGGCTGCCGGCAGCTGAGCTTGACTGCTTTTACATGCCCCCTTCTCCCCAGCCGGGCAAGATTGAGCTCACACCTGAGCCCAGTGGTGGCCACCTGGCTTCCGCCCCTGCCAGCAGAACCGCGCTTTTGTCTCCTGCTGCCGCCCGCACTCCAGCGCGCCCTCAGCCGCGTGGGTGGGGGTGTTGCAGCTCGGACCCTAAGACTCACTACTGTAGACCCAAAAGCTCCCTCCTTCTATGCGACTCTGCTCTAAATGCTGTGAGGGAGCTTGTTTGGCTGCTCTCCTGCTTCTCTTTGCTGGTATTGCTGTTTCTGGGGGAAATATTCACTTCAGCTATGGGGAGTGACTCGTCCCAGGGGTTAGGGTGGCTATCTCCCAAAATGTTTCTCCCTGTGCCTCCTAGATTACTCTCTCTTCCTGTTACTCTGGTCCTCTCCTCTCTCCCCCCATCCCCAGGAGCCCTGGGTGAGTGATTGTGAGAGAGATGTTCTGCACGGTCCCTTTAAGAAGGATCCTGGGTCTGAGAAATCAGACTCTTTTTCACAAACAGTATCCTGACTTATGTCCAGCTAAATACTGTCCTTATGCTTCTTCTGGGCTCTGGGGCTGCAGGCTGGGGCTTTGTTCCTGGGACTCAGGACCCTTTCCCCTCTGCTAAACTCACTTCCTGCCACGCGAGTCTCTCCCTGCTGCCGTTCACTCCGGGGAACTTGGCAGCCCTCTCTGTGTTTCCGCTTTTCCTACCAGTTTCGGTGTGGCTTCTTCAGTGTTCCTTGGTTGAAGAGTCCTCTTAGTTTAGTCCAAAGTTGGTTTTTCCAGATGATAGTTCATAAAATTAGTTTGTAATCCACTTTGGTTCTGGGAGGTAGATGTTGGTACATCCACCTACTCCAGCGCCATCTTGTCTCTCTGCGTAGATATTTATGATGGTTATATCTTCCTGTTGGATTGCTCTCCTTATTATTATGTAGTGACCTTCTTTCTTTTTTTTCTTTACAGGGACAGAGAGAGAGTCAGAGAGAAGGATAGATAGAGACAGACAGACAGGAACGTAGAGAGATGAGAAGCATCACTCATCAGTTTTTCATTGCAGCTCCTTAGTTCATTGATTGCTCTGATATGTGCCTTGACCACGGGCCTTCAGCGGACCGATTAACTCGTTGCTTGAGCCAGCAACCTTGGGTCTAAGCTGGTGAGCATTTTTTATTTTGCTCAAACCAGATGAGCCCGCGCACAAGCTGGCATCCTCAGGGTCTTGAACCTGGGTCCTCAGCATCCCAGTCCAATGCTCTCCACTGCGCCACTGCCTGGTCAGGCTGTAGTGACCTTCTTTATCTCTTACTATAGCTTTTGTTTTAAAGTCCATTTTGTATGATATAAATATTGCTACCCCAGCTTTTTATTCATTTCCATTTGCATAAAATATTTTTTTCTGTTCTTTTACCTTTAGTTTATGTGTATCTTTTGTTTTGAGATGTGTCTCTTGTAGACAGCATATGTATAGGTCCTGTTTTCTTATCCACGTAGCTACCCTATGTCTTTTGATTGGATCATTTAATCCATTTACATTTAAGGTTATTATTGATATGTAGTTGTTTATTGCCATTTTATTCTTTTAAGCTATCTTCCTCTTTTACTATATTCTTTTTCCCCTTTGTTCGGTTTACAACAGGACCCTTAACATTTTTTGCAACATTGGTTTGGTTGTAATGAATTCCTTAAGTTCCTTTTTTGTCTGGGAAGCTATTTAGTTTTCTTCAGTTTTAAACAATAGCCTTGCTGGATAAAGTAGTCTTGGTTATAGGCTCTTGTTCTGCATTACTTTGAATATTTCTTGCCATTTCCTTCTGGCCTCAAGTGTTTCTGTTGAGAAGTTGGACGTCATCTTTATGGGGGCTCCTGTAGGTGATAGTGTTTTTTTATCTAGCAGTTTTCAATATTTTCTCTTTAACTCTTAGCTTTGGTATTTTAATTATGATGTGTCTTGATGTGGATTTTTTTTGGTTTCTCTTTAATGGAATTCTCTCTGCTTCTTGAACTTGTGTGACTTTCCTGCATCAATTTAGGGAAGTTTTCAGACACGATTTTATTGAACAAAGTTTTTATTCCTTGTTCTTTCTCTTCTTCGGGAACCTCTATGATGTGGATGTTATTTCTCTTCATGTTGTCAGAGATCTCTCTTAGCATTTCCTCAGACTTTAGGAGTTGCTTTTTTGCTGCTCTGCTTCCATGTCTTTTTTTATGTTGTGCTCTAACTCATTAATTTGATTCTCAGCTTCATCCATTCTACTTTTAATTCCTTCTGTTGTGGTCTTCATTTCTGATATTGTATTTGTTGTATTTCTGACTGATTCTTTTTTATTATTTCAATGTCCTTTTTTATATTTGCTATCTCTTTATTTAGGTGCTCATTATGTCCATCTATTGCTGTTTTACGATCTTTGAGCATCCTAACAATCATTATTTTAAACTCTGCATTCAGTAATTTGTTTATATCTGACTCATTCAAGTTCTTTTTATGGGGATTTCTCTTGATTCATTTGGGTTGCATTTCTCTGCCTTCCCATTCTGTCTGTGTATATGAAGAGTGTGGCTACAGGAGTCCAATGGGTGTAGCCTCTGTGTTACCTAAGTGTGGTCTGTCTGCAGGCTTACCACACCCTCTGCTGCTGCCTCAGGCATTGGGGTATAGGCATTGCCGGTGCCGGCCACTGCGGTAGTCACTGCAGGTTCCACCTCTCCTCCACGAATGGGGCTGTATTCCCATGCCTAGGCTAGAAGCCCTGGAAGGCCTTGGCTTTTGCCCTGCCCCCTCAGGGGGCTGTGCTTCATGCTGGGGCTGCAAGCCTTGGCACCACTAGCGCAGTTGCACACTTATGCTCAGCCACGTGTCTCTGCCTTTTCCCCCACTTTTGCCCCACCCCCCGATGGCGGGGTTGCACTCACCTAGGCTCCTGATTGGGGTTGCATGTTCCTACTCAGCCACAGCTCTCTGCTGGTTCTCTGGCTTTCACC
The DNA here is from genome assembly GCF_036850765.1 of Saccopteryx bilineata. NCBI lineage: Eukaryota > Metazoa > Chordata > Mammalia > Chiroptera > Emballonuridae > Saccopteryx > Saccopteryx bilineata. The sequence continues at coordinate 9,918,699 of NC_089501.1, read as the reverse complement.
CCACTTTCACCTTGCTCCTGTGGGCAGGATTGCAGTTGGGACTGCTCTTGCACCGCAACTTGCAGTCCAGTTGGACGGCTTTCACGCGCCCCTTTCACCAGTGCCAGGCAGGACTGAGCTCACGTTGGATCTCAGTCCAGGCAAGTGCCCAGCTTCTGTCCCCACCGCTGGGACTGCGCTTCCATGTCCCACCACTGCCCTCCCTCCAGTGAGCCCTCAGCAGTGTGGGTGGGGGGTAATGCAGCTCAGACCCTAGCACTCAATACAATATTTCTGATGGCTTCCTCCTTCTAAGCGACTCTGCTCTGAGTGCCATGGGAGAGCTTCTTTGGCTGGTGTCCTGCTTCCCTTTGCTGGTATTGCTGGTTCCAGGAGAAATATTCACTTTAGAATTGGGGAGTGACTCAACCCAGGGGTTAGGGTGGCTGTTCCTCAAAGTGTTTCTTCCTGTGCCTCCTAGATTACTCTTTCTTCCTGCTACTCTAATCCTCTCATCTCTCCCTGTCCCCCAGAGTCCCAGGTGAGTGGTCGTGAAAGAGGTTTTCTGTGTGGTCCCTTTAAGAAGAATCCTGGGTCTGAGAAATCTCTCTTTTTCTCACAAACAATATTCTGGCTTGTTTTGCAGCTAAATACTGCCCATCAGCCTCTTCTAGTCTCTGGAGATGCAGGCTGCGGCTTTGGTCCTGGGGCCCAGGATCCTCCCCTGTCTGCTATACTCCTTTCCTGCCAAGTGAGTCCCTCCTGGCTGCCATTCGCTCCTGGGAACTGGGCATCCCTCTTTACGTTTCTGCTTCTCCTCCCAGTCTCAGTGTGGCTTCTTCAGTGTTCCTTGGTTAAAGAGTCCTCTTAGTTTAGTCCAAATTTGGTTTTTCCAGATGATGGTTCTTAAAATTAAGTTGCAATCCACTTTGGTTCTGGGAGGTGGAAGTTGGTTTGTCTGCCTACTCCATTGCCATCTTGCCACCCCCAATGTTTAATAATTTTGCAAATACAAATCTTTAACTTCCTCGGTTAAATTTACTCCTAGGTACTTTATTTATTTATTTTTGCAATAGTGAAGGGGATTGTTTTCTTAATTTCCTTTCAGGCAGTTCATTGTTGGTGTATAAAAATATCATTGATTTCTGAATATTAATTTTATATCCTGCCACCTTGCCGAATTCATTTATCAGGCCCAATAGTTTTTTGACTGAGTCCTTATAATTTTCTATTTAGAGTATCATGTCAATGTCAAATAATGATATTTTTACTTCTTCTTTTCCAATTTGGATGCCTTTTATTTCTTCTTCTTGTCTGATTGTTGTGGCTAGGACTTCCAGAACTATGTTGAATAAGAGTGGTGAAAGGGGGCACCCCTGCCTTGTTCCTGATCTTAAGGGGATTGCTTTTAATTTTTGCCCATTGAGTATGATATTGGCTGTGAGTTCGTCATAGATGGCCTTTATTATGTTTAAGTATGTTCCCCGTATTCCCACTTTGCTGAGAGTTTTGATCATAAATGTTCGCTGGATTTTATCAAATGACAGGTACATGCAAAAAAATGAAACTAGACCACCACCAACTTATACCATTCACAAAAATAAACTCAAATTGATAAAATATTTAAATATAAGTCTTGAAACCATAAACGTCTTGGAAGAAAACATAGGCAGTAAGTTTTCCGACTTTTCTTGCAGCAATATATTTGCAGATTTATCTCTACAGGCATGTGTAATAAAGGACAGGATGAAGAGATGGGACTATATCAAAATAAAAAGGTGCACAGCTAAAGACAGTATGAACAAAATTAAAAGACAAACCGTGTAATGGGAGAACATATTCGACAATACATCAGATAAGGGATTAATAACCAAAATTTATAAAGAACTTGTAAAATTCAACACCAAGTAGGTAAACAATCCAATCAAAAATGGGCAAAAGAACTGAATAGACACTTCTCCAAAGAGGACATATAGATGGCCAATAGGCAAATAAAAAATGTTCAACATCACTAATCATTACAGAAATGCAAATTAAAACCACAATGATATATTACCTCACACCTGTCAAAATGACATTCATTAACAAAACAACACATAACAAGTATTGACTAGGGTGTGGAGAAAAGGGAACCCTCCTGCACTACTGGTGGGAATGCAGACTGGTGCAGCCACTGTGGAAAACAGTATGGAGTTTCCTCAAAAAAAAAAAAAATGTAAGTGCCTTTTGACCCAGCTATCCCACTTTTAGGAATATATCCTAAGAATACTAAATCACTGATTCAAAAGAATACATTCACCCCCATGTTTATTGCAACATTGTTTACAATAGCCAAAATCTGGAAACAGCCCAAGTGTCCATCAGAGGATGAGTAGATTAAATGTGTACATATACACAATGGAATACTAAGCAGCTGTGAAAAGGAAGGAAATCTTACCTTTTGCAGCAGCATGGATGGATCTGGAGACTATTTTGCTAAGTGAAATAAGCCAGGCAGAGAACAAAATATATCATATGATCTCACTCATGTGAAGAATCTAATGAACAATGTGAACTGAGGAACAGAATAGGGGCAGAGGTGGGGTTAAAGGGACTAGAAGGAAAGCAATCAGAGGAAAAGGGGATGAGAGGATGGGATCAGAGAAGAGAAAGTGATTAGTGAAATTATATATACATCACACCGAGGTAAAGAGAGCAGTACAGCAAATCCTGGAGGGAAGAAGGAGAAGGTGTTAGGGGGAGGGGGCAAATGTAGTATCACAGGAAACATGGGGGTGGGGAGGAGGGAGATCTATTCCATGGGACACTTGAATCTATGTAAACATAATAAATTAAAATCAATAAAAAATTTAAAAAAATAATGGTGAAAATATAAAGTAACAAAAAATACTTCTGCTATTATTTTCTTATTAAAATTAAACATACAATTACTTTCATCGTTTTAAATGACAAAGTCAAAGAGGCTAAGTTAATTTCTATGAATTCCTTGTAAATTCATTCTTCTCTTAATATTTTATTTGTCTAGCCATAAACAAACAAAAGCACTGAATTAGGCTCCATGTTGCACATTTGCATGTGTACATAAACACAGATGTAAGCATGCTGTGTGTCTGTGCATCTGTGCTTTTGCATATGGACAAGCAATTATGAGCATGTATGCATGTGTTCCTATGTGCTTTTGCATACATGTGCAAGTATCTGTGTTTGTGTTCACGTGAACCTGTGTATATATGCATGCATGTTTATATACATATATGTGTGTATAAATAAAAGCAGCTTGTGTAGAACACATTAAGTTAATTTTCATGTCAACAAACTTCACCAAGCACATGCCTTTAGCATTTTGTTAAACATATGGAATACAAAAATGAGCATGACCCTCTTCTGAACCTTGAAAATGTCAAAACAAAACAGAAAGATAACTTTGCATACAGAGCAATAAAGCAATGAAATGTGTTTCACTAATTTGTGAACAGAGTGCTTAGTTAACTGGTGGGATGGAATCAGATGTGTTGAGGAAAGATGGAGAGTAGAGGAAGATGATGATGATGCGTAAGATAGCCTTGAAACTTAGATAGAATTTTGCCCTTTGGAGAGGGGGGACAGGTAATTTAGATAAAGGAAATTAGCAGTATAAACAGGAAAATCGAGTTGTGAAAAATGAATGCTCTGTTGGAGGAATGTTTATTTAAACAATTGGAGCATAGAGTACATGGTAATAAAAAGGAAACTAAGATTTTTCTGTGTGACCAGGTAGGAAAATACAGTGGTGAAAAAGGTAGGCTTACCTATCACATTGCCTAGCAGTGAATGTCATCCATTCCATTTCTTAGCTGTGGTTTTGTTCAAGTGACAACTTCTCTGGACTTAAATTCCTTTTTCTGATAGTAACTGCAGTCAGGATTTGTTGAAATAACGCACTTAATATAATGACTGGTATATAGAAAACATTTAGTAAGGGTAGTTATCATTATCTTGTGCTTGGCCTGAAGGTAATATTGATAGCTAAAAGTTATTGAGCTTAGTACCTGACAGACACTGTGCTAAATATATATCATTTCTTTTAACCTTCACAATAACCCTTTGACACGGTTATTATTACTGTCCCCTCTTACAGCTAAAAAAATATCTTAGAGAAGAGGTCACAAAGATCAGGACCACACTTAAATTGGCCCAACTCCAGAGGCTGGCTTTCATGTCCTTTCAGGAGGACATTGGTAGTAAGTAAACTAGGATGTGAGTCTGGAGTCCAAATGGTAAAGCACAGTAATTGCAAGGCCAGGTTTCAGACTTTCTTCCATTAAAGTAGAAAATCATGAAGCATTTTTCTTAGAGAAGTGACATTATGATTCATTCATTCATTCATTCATTCATTCATTTCTTTAATAGCCATATATTAAATTCAATTGGTAAAAAATATACATAGCATGTTTTATTGATTTTTGAATACAAAGTACTCTTGTTTGCTATAGTCTGACCTTCTTGGGTCCTGACTTGTGTTTATTAATCTTTACAACCCAAGCTGCTATACACGAGACACTGTACTAAACATTGGAAAGAAAATGCTGAGCAAAAGCAGATGTGGAAAAAAAAAAGCAGATGTGGTCTCTGCTCTCTTGGAACTAAAAGCTTAGTTGGGCAGAGGAGGGGTTAATGAATGAATATACAACACATTAGTAAAATTGTCACCATGACAAATGTTATCAATGTAAGGTTCATAGTGGCATGAAACTAGGATTGAACCAATACAAGGGGGTCGTAGATATTTTCCTTGAGGAAATGAGGCTTGAACAGAGACCTGAAAGGTACATAGGAGTAAACTGGTCAAAACACAGAAGTGATAGGAAGAGCATGTGCAAAGGTCTTGTGAGGAGAGGAAGCATTATATGTATAAAAAGTAGAGGGGGCTAGAGTGTCTAGAGGAAACATCTAAAGCAACAGTGTCCAATAAAAGTATAATGAGGGCCTGACCAGGAGGTGACACAGTGGATAGAGTGTTGGAGGACTGGGACGCAGAAGACCCAGGTTTGAAGCCCTGAGGTCACTGGCTTGAGTGTGGGATCCTACATACGACCTCATGGCCACTGACTTGAAAGCCCAAGGTCACTGGCTTAAACCCAAGGTCGCTAGCTTGAGCAAGTGGTCAGTTGCTCTGCTATAGCCTCCCAGTCAAGACACATATGAAAAAGCAAACAATGAACAACTAAAGTGCCGCAACAAATAATTGATGCCTCTCATCTACCTTCCTGTCTGTCTATCCCTATCTGTTCCTCTCTCTCTGTCACACACAAGCACACACACACACACACACAAAGTATAATGAGGGACAAATATGTAACATAAATTTTCTAGTAAACACATTTTGAAACATAAAAAGAGATAAGTGAAATTAATTTTATTAAAAGATTATCATTACAACATAGAACCAACATAAAAAGTATAATTTTTTTTTCTTATTAAGTGAGATGTGGGGAGACAAACTCCTCCTGCAAGAGCCCTGACTGGGATTCACTTGGCAAGCCTCCTAAGGATGATGCTCTGCCCATCTGGGGATGCTGCTCCATAGCTTGGCAATGAGCTATTTTAGTGCCTGAAGCAAGGCCACAGAGCCATCCTCAGCACCTGGGGCCAACTTGCTCAAACTGAGCCATGGCTGAAGGAAGGGAAAAGAGAGAGAGTATGAGAGAGAATGGGGATGAGTAGAGAAGAAGATGATTGCTTCTTCTGTGTACCTGACTGGAAATTGAACCCAGGACGTCCACATACCCAGACTGATGCTCTACCACTGAACCAACTGGCCAGTGCCTAATTTGATATTTTACCTTCTTTTTTTTTGTACTGTTTGTAATCTAGTGTACATTTTAAATTTATAGCACATCTCAATTCTGGGCTACATTTTTTTTCAGGAATACTAGCTCTGTATTTAAATTATATAAAATTTACAGTTAAAACAATAACTACATATACCAAGTTTTTACAAATATACTTCCATGGTTTCTAATAACTCAACCAAGTAGTCATTTTAAAATTTAAGTTAATTAAAATTAATGAAATAAAAAATTCAGTTCTTCAGTCACACTAATTACATTTCAAACACTCAGTAATCAGAAGTGAGACTGGTGACTGCTCTGCTGGGTAGTACACAATGAGATAGTGAGGCCATGTCCAAGTCATATTTGCCTTCAAATCCTCATTAAGAATTTTGTCTTTCTTGCAAGGTTAGAGAAACACCACTAAGCAGTGCTAATCATGGAGTAACACCAAGAGATTTGAGTTTTAAAAAGATAACTAACCTAACTTTAGGGAGAATGGGTTGGGGTTGAGCTGGAGACAAGGGGGAGAGGGTGGCCGATAACAATGCCATTACTATAGTTTAGGCCAAGGATAATGGTAATTTGAACAGGCGTATTGTTGATAGAAGTTATTGGATTCAAGAGATACGTATATAACAGACAAAATCCACAGGAACTGGTAATGAACTTGAAATGGAGAGAGACATTGAAAGAAGACCAAGGTTGCTATCTACTGCTGTATTACCAATGGATCGAGAATTTAGATAGGACTCAGTGAAGATGGCTTGTCATTGTTCCATAGTATTTAGAGTCTCAGCTGGGGAAAAACCAAAAGGTTTGAAGCATTTTGAATGGTGAATGGAACTATGTGGAGACTTCCTCTTTCTTCTCGATGAAGCTTGGCCTCAGATGGCTCAATGATTCAGGAGCAGCTGGGGCTGTCTAGTAGAATGACTGCACATGTCCTCTATATATTGCCTAGGCTTCCTTATATCAGGACAGCCTTGAGCTTGTCGGAATTCTTACACCATAGCTTTCCATGAGCATTCCATCAGAGAAGGTAGAGGTTGCATGATCTTTTATATTCTAATCTTAAAAATCATATGCCTTCATTTCTACTAGATTCTATTAGTTGAAACAGCTATAAATTTATGTAGATTCAAAGAGAGGGGACAGAAATCCCACCTCTCAACATGAAGAATTTTAAAGAATTTAGAACCACGTTACAAAACAAAGTGCAATTTGGTACCTTCTCATTTTAAGATGCTAGAGAAGTAGTTTGTTTGTTTTGTATTTTTCTGAAGCTGAAAACGGGGAGGCAGTCAGATTCCCGCATGCGCCCGACCGGGATCCACCTGGCATGCCCACCAGGGGGCGATGTTCTGCCCATCTGGGCGTTGCTCTGTTGCAATCAGAGGGATTCTAGCACGTGAGGGAGAGGCCATAGAGCCATCCTCAGCACCCGGGCCAAATTTGCTCCAGTGGAACCTTGGCTTCGGGAGAGGAAAAGAGAGACAGAGAGGAAGGAGAGGGGGAGGGGTGGAGAAGCAGATGGGCGCTTCTCCTGTGTGCCCTGACCGGGAATCGAACCCGGGACTCTCACACGCCAGGCCGATGCTCTACCACTGAGCCAACCGGCCAGGGCCTAAGAGAAGTAGTTTGATATTCTGGTCTGGAGTTAGAGAAGACTAGGATGGAAATATAAGTTTATAAATTGTCCATAGTGGTATGATAATTATAGAATAGATGAGAACCTCTGAGGAAGAAATCAAGGTTGAATCAAGAGCCTCGAGGCACTTCAACAGGTTTCTGCTTTGTAGGAGGGGCCATGCAGGGGCTCCTGGAGCAGCAGGGAGAGTGACAGGAGAGTCATGCCTGGGAAGCCAGCAGAAGCATGTGTTTCACAAAGGAAAATGCAGTAGCAGTTTTTTGTTTTGTTTTGTTTTGTTTTTGTATTTTTCTGAAGCTGGAAACGGGGAAGCAGTCAGACAGATTCCCACATGCGCCCGACCGGGATCCACCCGGCAAGCCCACCAGGGGGCGACACTCTGCCCACCAGGGGGCGATGCTCTGCCCCTCCGGGGCGTCGCTCTGTTGCGACCAGAGCCACTCTAGCGCCTGGGGCAGAGGCCAAGGAGCCATCCCCAGCGCCCGGGCCATCTTTGCTCCAATGGACCTTTGGCTGTGGGAGGGGAAGAGAGAGACAGAGAGAAAGGAGAGGGGGAGGGGTGGAGAAGCAGATGGGCACTTCTCCTGTGTGTCCTGGCCGGGAATCGAACCCGGGACTTCTGCACGCCAGGCTGACGCTCTACCACTGAGCCAACCGGCCAGGGCCAATGCAGTAGCAGTTTTAAATCTTCTGAAGTGTCAAGAGGATAAAAGAAGAAACAACTTGTTTTTATTGACAAGGCAGCCATTGTTTACCTTTTAAGAATCATTTGGTGTTTTAGGAAATAATCTGGATGCACTATAAAAGATGGGTTGGTGCAGGAAGAGTCTGAAGACTGGGAGAACTGGTGGATAAAGAGAAGAAACTCCATTGCAGCAAAATGACAATATTAATTGGATTGTAGAGGGGCATAAATAGATGGACAAAATGCACAGTTTGATTTTTTTAATAGAAATGAACATTTTCTCACAGTCTTGTCTCTTAAATTAAATTTTTATCCATAATACTTAGAGTAAATAATATTCAATACCAAGTTTCTTTCATGCAATATTATAGACAACAGCTATAAATATAATATTATCACAAATCTGACTAAATTTTGTTGTCAGATTTGGAAAAACATCTAGATGCTGTGGGTTTGATTCTGGGTATGATCAACATAAGACTGCAAAAATAGATGAGAATTTTTAGAGATGAGGTAAATATATTTTCCATGTGTATATTCTGTTCCATCTGGAAATTTTTTATGTAATATAATCTCTCCACAGTTTTAAAAGGGGACTCAAAGTTTATTTACATAAAATGCACATATACACATACAAATCCAATATTATGGGATAAGAATATTTCATCTCAACATAAACATAAATATACTTTAATGTACACTGTGACTTGGCATTTTATATGTATATAATTATTCATCCAATGAAGTTAAAATATCTGCCATTAACTCTAAAAGATAAATCAATATAAACTAATTGTAATAACAAGAATTTATAGAAGTTTATAGAAATATAACTACTTCTAGAATCTTTTTTAAAAAAGTTGTTATAGCAATATGAAATGATGTTTACTGAACTGAATTGAAAGTGTTTTTGTTTGGTTATTGAGATAAATCCTTCAAATTCCTGTTGCCTTTGTGCTGGCTGAGCTAGGTGGCTCTCTACGTGATCCAACACACCATTTGCTCTCATGAGCTGTACTTAGAGCTGCTGCTGACTCTAAACCAGTCTCAAAGAATGATCACAATGACTGAGTCTTGTATTCTATAGCATGTTCACTTTACATTCACATTCCTGCCAAAATCTGGAAAGGAAGTCACAGAAATGGTAAATAACAGCTAACTTTTTGGAAAAGATTGGCTTCTGTCACAACAAAACTTGGTGTAGTTTAGTGAAAAAAAAATTACATATCAAACAAAGAGTAATCAAGATAAGTCGCTTTGTGTCATAAAGATCAATAAACCATTTGATTGATTTTTCAACCTGTTTTTCTTGATATTCAGATGGTCTCCTTTATTTTAATTCATGTGAAAAAGCATTTTGTCTGACTTTGTAAACGAAAATACCCCAAGACGAAGAGCCAGAACAGTATAGGTGAATGAAACTGTATTGGGCACTGCTTCTATCTCCATCCTCTTTTTCTTTAAATCACGCCTCTTGTGCTATTTCCTTTTACAATTTGTCTTTAATATTTTCACTTGTTGTTTTTTTTTTTTACTCTCCTGTTCCTTTTTTCTCTTTAGTTTGCTCCCATAGCTTTTAAACTTAGCAGTTCATCAAATCTCACTATTGACAGTAGATTTGTCTGTAGCTGATGACTTTCCTACTAGAGGTTATGACTCCTAAATAATACACAGTGTAGATCATCACTTCTTAGCAAGCGAGGAATAGGTGAAACCCAGTATTGATTTGCCTGAAAACAATCACTGGACTTTCTTCAGTGATGGCTTGCTATTTGGGTAGTTTTCTAAGCCTTGTATGCAGTCTCTCTGAAATTTGAGCAATGTATTGATTGCTCTCAGAAAGAAATAATCATCCAGATTTGCAGTGTCGCCATTGGTTATTTTTGTTATTTTATATTTAGCTATGTTTATTATAATGTGTTCTACATACACTGTAAAATGCTTATGATTTCTATACAACCAACAACTAATCTACAAATTAAATATAAAATAGTAAATAATGCAATGAACATCAAAGTTTAATGTAAAAATATGGTCCTTTAGATTCATTTTTGTTTTGTTGATATCAATTGACTTTAGTCAAACAAATTCAGAATTGTCTGGTAGCATTACAATGGTATACAAAAGGGTTGTAATAAATTCAAGGTCAGGATAATCTTTCATTCCTCAGTAAGCAATACTCTAATGTTGCTTTAATGAGTGGTTGCTTGTTAAGTCTATAAAGCTGTCTTCTTCATTTGAAGAAAAATTAGCGTGTGATGTTACTGAAATTTGTACTTAATGGGTATGTAATTTAATTGTTTCTGGAATAAGGAACTGGAAAATAGTATCTGAAGTTGGTTTTAATTCCAGAAATATTTAAACCTTCATGAAGCTATTATTTGGCATTTGGCCTTTAGTTGGCTTGGATATTTTATTTTAGGATTAAGCCATTTTTCTCTTTAGTCTAAAAGAATAAAGGTAGTGTATAGCTCTAACACAAAATATCATTAGTCATGTAGAGCCAAAGCCTTGGTTTATTTAAAAATTGTGAAATTAAATTTTATTAGCATGGAAAAATCTGACAAGTGTGAAATATTTATGTAGGAGAGATACTTGATATTTATTTTCAGTGACATGATTCAATATGAGAACAATAACTTAGATAAAAACTGCTATTGGTTCCCAGATATGGATAACAAAAATTAAATGTCCCTATGATCGTTTGGCACAAATATGATTGTAAACAAATACAGAATTGTGTACATCAAAATATTATGGTAAAACTTTGTAATAAAATGGTGATCCAGATAAATTAGAGTAAATAAATTTTTGAATAAACTTTTAGTTTAAGATTTACAGAACAGGCCTGACCTGTGGTGGTGCAGTGGATAAAGCGTCGACCTGGAAATGCTGAGGTCGCCGGTTCGAAACCCTGGGCTTGCCTGGTCAAGGCACATATGGGAGTTGATGCTTCCAGCTCCTCCCCCCCTTCTCTCTCTCTCTGTCTCTCTTTCCTCTGTCTCTCTCTCCTCTCTAAAAATGAATAAATAAAATTTAAAAAATTAATAAAAAAAGATGATTAAAAAAATATTTACAGAACAGTTACAAAGATAGAGAGTTCTTAGTACCTATATGTCTCACACCCAGTTTTTTTTATTAATATTTATGTTGCTATGGTGCAGTAGTACAATTAATGAATTAAGGCTGATATTACTAACTGAAGTCCTTTATTTAATATGGTTTTCTTAGTTTTACTTATTTTTTGGTGTGTATTTTTGATGTGTTTCAGCATCTTATATTTCATCTCTGGATTATAATTAACATCATATTTTGTTATCATGTATTCTTAACTTCCTCTTAGCCATGACAGTTTCAAAAACTTTCCCTGTTTTTGATGATCTTGACAGTTTTGAGGACTACTGGCCATGTACTGTAGAAGTGTCACTCTATTGGGATTTATCTGATTTTTTTCATGATTAGACTGAGATTATGAGTTCTTGTAAGAATGACAAAAGTAAAGTATGATTCCCATTATGTCATATCAAGGGTACATGATATCAAGATAGCATCACTGTCGATGTTAAACTTGGTCATCTCACTAAATTAATATTTGTCAGACTTCCCACTATAAAGCTACTTTATCCTCATTTTTATATGCTACTCTTTGGAAGTAAATTATTATGGAATGAGGAGCTATGCTTCATTTCCTTGAACATGAATTATTTGGAATTTTTCTGTACAGATTTGTTTTTTAACTCCTGTTTACTTATTTACTCATTTATTCAGTCATTTACTTAACTCAGTATGGGCTCATGGATATTTATTTAATACTTTGGATTATAAGCTAGTAGTATGTTATTTAGTTTGCTGCTCTAATTGTTTGAGCTTTGGCCATGGTACGCTGTTTCAGTTGTTTCTTTGGACATGTCCCCCTTATTGTATTTGTTTTAGCATTTCCCTACATTGTGGCACTGCAAGGTGTTCCAGTCTGGTATTGTGTATTTCCTTTCTCAGCCCTAGAACCAGCCATTTCTCCAAGGAATTTGGAAGTTTTGGGGTATTTTTAATCAAAGAATGGCATTAAAAACCACAGTCTGGGCTCTAACTGTGCTCATGGGTTTATGGTATCATTGCTTGTTGGCTATCTAAGACGACAGGGCAAAGAAATACATATGTGGGTGCTACTTACACATTTAAAGACACAGAATGGATTTTTTCCTAGAGCCTTCAGAAGGAACGAAGCTCTAATGATACCCTGATTTTCACCCTGTAAGATTCATTTCAGACTTCTGACTTTCAGAAGTGTAAAAAAATAAATTTATGTTGCTTTAAGTCATTAAGTTTGTGATAATTTATTACAGCAATAGTAGTAAACTAATACAGCCAAAGACAAATGATGTGAAATATCTTTTCATATGCTTATTTGCCTATATAACTTTTTTGGTGAGATATCTGTTCAGATCATTTGCTCATTTATTACATTGGGTTATTTGTATTCTTATTGTCAATTTCTAAGTATTCTTTATATTTCTTAGATACAATTCCCTTATCAAACATGTGTTTTTTAAAATATTTTCCTCCACAATGTGATTATTCTATTAATTCCACTAATATTGTTTTTTATAGAGAAGACAACTTTAATTTTAATAAAATCTAATTTTTTTTATGAATTCTGCTTTTAGTGCTGTATCTAAACCTCAAAAACAAATTTAAGATCATATAGGTTTCTCTCTTGTGTTTTTTTTCTAGAAATCTTATAATTTTGCATTTTACAATGAGTTCTACGATTCATTTTTAGCTAACTTTTGTGAAAGGTATGTGCCTAGGTTTATTTTCTTGTGTACCAATCACTACCTCCTTGAACAAACTTTAGTCAGGCTCCTTTGATGTTTATTTTGGACAAAGTTTTGACATTCCTGAGATTATAGTTTTTAAGACCTTCTCCAATAAAGACCATTTTATTTCTTTCTTTATAATTAGCATAGTTTTCATTTCTTTTTACTTAATTATTGTACTAACTAGGACTTCAAGTATGATTTTGAATGGAAGTGGTTTAATGTACTTAGTCTTAGGAAGAAAGTGTCCAGCCTATAACCATTAAGTGTGCTGTTACTTGTACAACTTTTTATAAGTGTTCTTGATCAAGTTGAATAAGGTCCCACTTATTCCTAATTTTCTGGAAGTTTTAAAAAATATTTTCCATTACAGTTTACATTTGTATTATTTTATATTAGTTTCAGGTGCTTAGCATATTGGTTAGACAAGCACATACAGAGTTTTCTCCTTGATATTACTAATACTAAAATGGCATCATGCATAGTTATACAGTATTATCAACTATTTTTTATGTTGTACTTTATATCCCCATGACTATTTATAACTACTACTTTTTTTTCTTCTTTTTCAGGAAAAGGAGGGGAGGTAGAGAGACAGACTCCTGCATGCACCCTGGAATCCACTCAGCAAGTCCCATCCAAGACTGATGCTATGCCTATCTAGAGCCATTGCCCCATTGTTCAGTAACTGAGATATTTTTAATGCCTTAAGCAGAGGCTGCACTGAATCATCCTCAGCAACTGGGACCAACTTATTTGATCCTATTGAGCCATGGCTGTGAGAGGAAAAGAGAGAGAGAGAGATAGAGCAAGAGAAGAGGGGAAGGGTGGAGAAGCAGATGGTCATTTCTCCTGTATGCCCTGACTGGAATCCAACCCAGAACATCCATACATGTCTATACACCTATACACCAGGCCAACACTCTACCATTGTTCCAACTGGCCAGTGCTATCTATGATTTAAATTTTAGCAAATTAGGAATATGGCCAACTAATATTTGACAAAGGAGGCAAGAACATAAAATGGGGTAAAGACAGTCTCTTTAGTAAATGGTGCTAGGAAAATTGAATAGGTACATGCAAAACAAGAAACTAGAACACCTTCTTCCACTAGGTACAAAAATAAACTCAAAATGGATTAAAAACTTAAGCATAAGAATCGATACCATAAAAATCCTAGAGGAAAACATACGCAGTAAAATCTCCAACATTTCTCTTAGTAATATTATTCTCTGATATATTTCATCAGGCAAAGGAAACAAAAGAATAAAAATAAACAAATGGGACTATATCAAACTAAAAAGTTTTTGCACAGCAAAAGAGACCATTAATAAAATGAAAAAAACAACCCACTGAATGGAAGAATATTTGCCAATGATACATCTGATAAGGGGTTAATATCCAATATTTATAAAATACTGATACAACTCAACATCAAAAAACAATTCATCCTCAGTGCCTGGGGCCAATGCACTCGAACCAACTGAGCCATAGCTGCAGGAGGGAATGAGAGAAAGAAAGAGAGAAAAGGGGGAGGAGGAGAGAAGCAGATGGTCACTTCTCCTGTGTGCCCTGACCAGGAATCAAACCCAGACTTCTACATGCTGGGCCAATGCTCTACCACTAAGCCAACAGCCAGGGCTGAAATACTACTCTTTTCTCTTCAATCCTTTCACCCTTTTCACCCAGTCCCCCAACTCTCCTCCTCTCAGGCAACCAACGGTCAGTTTGTTCTCTGTATCTATGAGTCTGTTTCTGTTTTATTTATTCATATATACTCTTCTTTAGATTCCACAGATAAGTGAAATAATATGGTATCATCTTTCTCTGTCTTACTTATTTCACTTAGCATAATACTCTCTAGGTTCATCATACTATCTTAAATGGTAAGATTTCCTTCTTTTTTATGGCTGCATAGTATGCCATTCTGTAAATGTACTGCAGCTGCTTTGTCCACTCATTACTGATGGGTACTTAGGCTGTTTCTAGATCTTGGCTATTATAAGCAACACTGCAATGAACACAGGGGTTCACATATTCTTTCTATTAGTGTTTCAGGTTTCTTCAGATAAATCCCCAGAAGTGGAATTACTGGATTATACGGCAGTTCCATTTTTACATTTTTGTTTGTTTGTTTGCTTGTTTTATTAAGTGAGAGGCAGGGAGGCAGAGTGATGGACTCCCGCATGCACCCCTACTGGGATCCACCCAGCAACCCCTGTCTGAGGCCAATCCTCTGCCTATCTGAGGCTATGCTCGCAATAGAGCTATTTTTAATGCTTGAGGCAAAATTAAAGAAAAAATTAGATGAAAGATAATATAATTTATAAATACCTTATCAATCTCAGTTTCCTATTTGTAAAATGGAGTGAAGTAACACCTGTTCCCTTATTTTGTTGTGAAGCTTATGTGTGTTAAAATGTAAAGTTTAGCATAGTTTTTGGCTCATAGTAACTGATAAAGAATTGTTTGTTTTCTCTTGTCTAAGTGCAGTTTATATGCAAGAATAATTTTGTTTAGCTTAATTCAGATTTTCTAAGTTCCCTAATTATCCTCACAATTTTTTTCATACATCTCCTATAATCCCTCCATACTCTAGCAAGAAATTACATACTAACTGTTTTTTCATGAATGAACATATTTATCTAGCACTGACTATATGCTTACCTTGTTGGGGTGGGGTGGGCTCTGAGAGATACATAAATAAAACAACCTATTGTCTCCTTATAGAAGCTACAATCTAGTTGGATGGAATAGACTATCATTAGTAAAATAATTAGTAAGCAATATAACTCAATATGTTACTAACCATGAACATTAAATGATGACTGTAAATATCATTAAAACATCATGTGAGCCTGACCTGTGGTGGCGCAGTGGATAAAGCGTCGACCTGGAAATGCTGAGGTTGCCAGTTCGAAACCCTGGGCTTGCCTGGTCAAAGCACATATGGGAGTTGATGCTTCCAGCTCCTCCCCCTTCTCTCTTTCTGTCTCTCTCTCCTCTCCCTCTCTCTCTCCTTTCTAAAATGAATAAATTAAAAATAAAATAAAATGAAGTTAAGAAAGTGCATTTAAGGAAAATCATGTGAAATCACCCACACATCCCTTCTACTTTAAGGGAGTTTAGAAATAGACTCTGTTCAATTGATTTGTCAAGTGCATCTCATCAGTTGTTTTTGGGAGAGAAAACAAGTGGAAACTAAAATTTCCATGTAATTAACAAACACAAAGATGGCTCAGGTCACTGGCCCTGAAAATTATTTTTAATGCATAGACACATCAATGCCTCTGATTTTATCTCTTTGGGTGATTTCTGGAATGTGACCTCCATTGAAATGGAAAAGAATCATTTTTGACTGAATCTGTTTGACTGAAAGAGATGTCTGTGCGTTGTTCTGTGTATGTGTATGTGCATGTGTATATGTGTTTGATACATGTGCACACCCACACAGATACACACACATGCACAAAGGGGAAGTACAATCTACTGCTTTGTGCTCAACTCAAGTGCTTGACTGTCTATTGCATTGAAATGGATAAAGACGTCATTCACTGAATACTCCTCAAATCTTTTCCTTCACATCATGAGCCTGATAAACTGGCACTTTGTGTTTTCATGAGGTAAGAAGAAGACAAGGAAAGAGGCCCTTGGGTAGAAAATCCGAATGAGGCTGACCTCACGCAGTGGTAACTGTGCAATGACCCGCCCAGGAGCTCCATGCTGGCAGGCTCCTGCCAGGTGGACCGTCACAGCCCCTGGTCACCTGCTTTAATGTATCTCCAACTGAAGTTGTTTGTGTACCACTTTTACAATTATTTCCCATCTATGTATCGCTTGTATCATTGTTTTGAAAGTACACTTTTATTTATTTTATATAATACTTAATACATATATTAGTAACAGTCGTAGTAGTATTACAGGGCATTTTGTGTTACTTTTGCAAATAAAAGACAGCATTTAGTGGACTTCATAGGAGAACCTCATTTTAAAAAGATTTTGCCCCAAAATGTTTGGATAAAAATAACCAATATATCAAAACCCACCTAAAATTGGCTCATGTTTCATGGAAGGCACACGTCAAGCTTTGAGAGTATGGGCATGCAGAATGAGGTCCCTACTACGTCTCGGTGATCTGGGCCTGGTTTCCCTCCAGGTTCATCTCATCCAGCGCTGTGCTTCACATTCCATTGTTCAGCTGACTCAAATAACTTATATTTTCCAATTCAGCCTGTTTTTGAAGTCTGGCTTATAGCAATTCTTAAGTGCCAGACAGCCTTTCACTCCTTTGTTCACCTAAAAAATATCTCACACCTTTAAGACCTAAAGCATCACCTCTTCCCTGAAGCTTTTACTGATACCCTAAAGGTGAATTGATTTCTTTTTTTTTGTGCTCCCCCTTTAATACATAAGTACCTTTCTTGTTCAAGGATATCCTTTTCTTTACTAGATTACAAGTGCTTTCCGATATCTTGTAGACACTCACTGCTTATAAAATGAAAAAATGAAGTTAGAGCAGGTGATTGGCTGCATGGGATAATCTCTGTGGTGCCCTTCAAATTAGTGTTTCCTGTTTTTTTTTTTGTTTGTTTGTAAATTTTTTTTTATTATTCATTTTAGAGAGGAGAGGGAGAGATAGAGAGGAGAGACAGAGAGAGAGAAGGGGGGAGGAGCTGGAAGCATCAACTCCCATATGTGCCTTGACCAGGCAAGCCCAGGGTTTCGAACCAGCAACCTCAGCATTTCCAGGTCGACGTTTTATCCACTGCGCCACCACAGGTCAGGCTCAAATTAGTGTTTCTATATACTTGCTCAAGCCTGACATTCTGAAAATTTCTAGTTCAAAGAATTTATGTTGGCCACAGCATAAGAAATATAGTCAACAATATTGCAATAGTTATGGACCATGCCATGTGGGTACTGAGATCACTTTGTAAAGTATATGATTGTCAACCACTATGCTGTACACCTGAAACTAATAGAAAATAATAGTTCCTATATAATGTAATTTAAAAATAAAGTTAAATGTTTGCTGTAAAGTTCATAGAGCCTATCATTACAATCACCCAATCACATGATTGTCTACAGAGTCACATGAAAATCTATATACTCTCAGCTAAGAGTAAGTTTTGAGAGGGAAGGATTGGGAGGAAAGTAGGAATGTAAACACTGGACGAAGATGGCACCAAAATACATAAAAAATTGTAGAACTTGATTGTGCATTCTCAGGGTTTATCTGGACGCCACCATGTTGGTAATTTCAATCAGAGCAGATTAGAGCAATTTGGAGATGCCTGGGTCATGGGGAAAGTGAAGCCTAACTCTCACCTTGACCACAACCTAAATCCTGGATCCAGGATCCAAGTGGTTATGGGGATGAAGGAAATTTCAGGGGAAGAACACACTGCTTGGGCAAGGAGGATATGGAGTGATATGTATCACAGGAGACTCACTTTCTGATATTTTGAGAATGAGCAGAAACTGTACTCACTGAAATTGATCTGAAAGGCACAAGTATGGTACATTTGGAGAGCAAAGATGTTCATTGTTTTTTTAGATATGAGCAGTTACAAACTCTTATGTGTAGAAGGAAGGAAATAGGAAAGAAAGGAAAATATTATATTGAAAAATCTAAAAAGAATTTCACAGTGTCACAGATAATACAAGCCCATGGAATTGAACAAAATATTACAGCAAATAGTCTGTGCACCACTTTAACATGATTATCTTAGACCTCAGGCAGAAGGAAGT
This sequence comes from Saccopteryx bilineata, assembly GCF_036850765.1. Lineage (NCBI taxonomy): Eukaryota > Metazoa > Chordata > Mammalia > Chiroptera > Emballonuridae > Saccopteryx > Saccopteryx bilineata. The sequence goes on along the minus strand of NC_089501.1, from coordinate 9,900,006 downwards.
AATTCTGGTGTTTAACTGAGAGTTGGAAGGTATAACACTTCTAATTTAGAACAAACTCGTAGGTCTGTTTGCCACATGTGTTTTTTTAAATCATTTGATTTTGGTGAAGTAGCTCTGTAGAGCCATTGCTCTTTTGTTTCTTTGCTTGCCTCTTTGAGACCATTAATTTTCACAAATAAAATAAGATCCTGGTATGTCATAGAACATGTCTAAAACATATGATATCTGAATTGTTTCTACAGTAAAAAAGAAATAAAGCTGAGAAAGAGCCAAGAAACTTTCCCCAATTTAAGGGGGTAAAGACTGTTTTATTTCTTTAGGTAAATTTACTTACTTTTTACAAAATAGAAAGTGCTTTCTTCTGTGGTATTAAGGAGGTTGTGAGATAGCTGATGGTGAGGCATATGAAGAAGGATTTGCTCTTAATTAGAAGACCACATGAGCCAGTGAGAGATACTTCCAGCTGTGATAGGAATTATGTTTTTCCCCTTTTTCTCTTTGAAGAATTCTGTAGAGTAAAAATAATTGTATAATTTTATATATATATATAATTATATATATATATGAAGCTAAAAATGCCCTGGATTGTAGACACAAATATCTAAATTAATGAAAGGCACTGGAAATAGAAATTTGGTTACCATCACTATCACTGCAAGGGGGCCAGCTGTCATAATTTTGGCTCAGTTGGGTTTTTAACTTGGGGGGTCCTAGTCATTATCTTTGGAATGCCACATAATAAGTGATTCTCTGAGGATACCATCTAATAAAAATACCATCCAGACATGTTCTGTTATTTCTACCTCTTCCTTACCAATTTAGGTCTCTAATTACTAAAAGCAGCTAAATTCAACAGTGTTCTTTCCCGTTGAGCAGCTGGTAACATCTAATTTTTCCTGTTTGCAATCACTACCTAAGTAATCGAATAGCTTATATTTTTTAGAAGATATGTTTTTATATTCTGAACAGACAGTAGATACTTTTGAAAGCTCCCATTTCTCATATTGTAGCGGTATTATAAATTCTAACGTAGAAATCATGCAAATCTTCAGGAAATTCAAAGCTTGCCTCAACTGTAAGTTTTGGAAAAGTATATGGTGCTCTAAAATGTCTAGGCATTATCTTAGAGCAACACTTTGATTGGAAAATATTGTACAGTATCCAGCTTCTTTTTATTGGCAAATCCCTTGTCATTATTGTTATTTCACACCAAGGGCCCATATCCTGCTACAAAACACAGTAAGTAGTAGCATATGTAAAAACAATTTGTGTTGTGGAATTTATATCCTAAAATTCCTTCCCTTTGAGATATGTGAAATGTGAGCTGTTATGGTTCTGGGTAACTTGAGATATGAGTGTGTGTGTGTGTGTGTGTGTGTGTGTGTGTGTGTGTAGTGGGGAGTGGGTGGGAAGGCAATGGAAAATTTGGAATGAAAGAATTCTCATGACACATGGGCTGATGGAAGTGAAGGATTAAATTCCTGGGCATTGTGAGGCATCTTACCTCTGCATTCAAACTCCTAAAGATTATCATAAATTTTCTGATGAGATATGAGTTTTTGTTTTTTCTTTCAATTTCCAAGACAGCCAGAATGATGCAAAAGCCCAGTGGATCTTTAGCAGATAGAACAGGAATAGGATGTCTAAGCAGAAGCTCTTCATCATATCTAGAGTTTTATTATATGCTATGTGGCATGATCATAATACTTATTTTATTAAATTCTAAGCATATTTGTCAGGGAAATGTGCAAGCAAGTAGATATTTTAAACAGCTGAAGCATACGAATATAAAAACCAGTGTATCTATCTAGTCCCAGTATGTGGAACTATGGCTTGTAGTGTGTGTTTTAAGATAAACAAGGGGACAGTTCTCAGAGCTGCACTACAAATAAATAAATAATAAATAAATAAATAAATAAATAATAAATAAATAAATAAATAAATAAATAAAAATGCTCCCAGGAGGTAATTTCAGCAGCACTTAACCGGTAAAGGTTAACTTCAAATTCCAAGTACCTGGGAAATTCCCAGGAGTTGAATTGGAACAGTTGTGGCCCGGAACTCCTTCAGCAATCCCAGGGAGCGTCCCATCTTGCCTAAGAAACCCCAGTCCTGGGAGAATGCAGCTCTGCACCTCCACATCTGAGCCCACAGGGTCAGACACAAAAGAAACAACACAAAACGGGGGGAATCTGTGCCATTTTAAATCCTGGTCACTCATCTTACTGGGGCTTTTCATACTTGATAGAAATTCTAATGAGATTTTTTTGTTAGCTTGCTTCCCCACTCTCTGGAATGCCAATTTAAAACATTTTCTACTCAACTAACATCTGCAGTTTGCTTCCTTCTTGTTCTTAGCAGATGTCTTACCTCACAGAAAAATAAAATAGGAACCATGAGAACATACCACCTAAACTTCCTGCTGTCATATCTACAGATCTACCTCAGTTTGCCCTTTTCTTGTCTCCTCCCCTCCTGACACAAAGTCGGAAGTGTGTCTTGTCCATGTTACTGCCCTTCTGGAGTTAAGCTTCAGAGTCACAGCCTTCAGAAAACAAAACTGGGCCCAGCGCTGGCTACATCAGAGGCCTCCTGCATGACATCCCAGGCTTTCTCTTATCTCTTGACTCCATCCAAATTGCAACCCGAGTGAATATGCAAAGCATAACTGGGATCATGTCATTGCCCTGTACTAAATCTTGTTATGGGCTGAATTATATCCCTCTGCTAAATTCATAGGCTGAATCCCTAAACCGTAGTACCTCTGAATATGATTACATTTGGAGATAGAATTTTTAAAGAGGTACTTAAGTTAAAATGAGGTCATTTGGGTGGTAACTAATCCAATATGACTTGTGTCTTTATAGGAAAAGGAAAATAAGACATGGACTCACATAGAGAAAAAGCCACATGAAAACTCAGGCAAAAGGCCCTGGCCATTTGGTTCAGTGGTAGAACGTTGCCTCGGTGTGTGGATGTCTCGGGTTTGATTCCTTGTCCTGGCACACAAGAGAAGCGCCCATCTGCTTCTCCACCTCTCTCCCTCTCTCTTCTCTCTCTGTCTCTCTCCTACTCCCATCCTGCAGCCATGACTCAATTAGAGCGAGTTGGCCCCAGGAGATGAGGATGGCTCTATGGTCTCCACCTCAGGTGCTAAAAAACGGCTCCATTTGCTATGGAGCAAGGGCCCCAGATGGGCAGAGCATCGCCCCCTAGTAGGCTTGCTTGGTGGATCCTGGTCGGTACCCCTGTGGGAGTCTCTCTCTGCCTCCCCTCCTCTCACTAAAATTACACACACATACACAGAAAAATCAAACCATCTACATGCCAAGGAAAGAATCTTCAGCAAAAACCAACCCTGCCACCACCTTGATCCTGGACTTCAAGCATCCAGATGTGTGAGAAAATAACTTTCTTGGTTAATCCATTGTGATGGCAGCCTTAACAAACTAATAAATACATCTTGCAAAGACTCTTAGACATTTCTAGGATAAAGTTCATAAAGTCTCATGTGGTTTCTAAGGTCCAGGATGACCTGGTTCATGCTTTGCTTTCCTCTTCTACCTCATCCTGGGCCACTTTGTGCCTCTCTCTTCACTCCAGCTACCCTGGCTTTTGTGCAGTTCATTGACTATGCTATTATCTTTTGTGGTGCTCTTAATTCAATTCAGCTTCTCAGAGACAAAGGTTATTTTTTCTTAGTTGAATTCATCAAATGTTTAGAATTTATTGGACTAGACATACGCTAGTTCTAAATTATTTTGGGATACAGATGAAACAATTCTATAAAAGACTGATTTTATATTTTTCATCTAGAATTTATTATCTTTACAAAAACAGCCAAAATGTGTACAAAATTTGGGCACCATCTTAGGACATATTTTGATGTATATATTATTATCACTTGAAATTGGGTTTGCTGCTCTTCTTCATCTCTGGTTTCTAGAAGAGGGTGGAAACCCTTTAAAAGAAGCACTTTGAGTTTCAAGCCTTTTCTTGTGGTGTGCTGTTGGAGGTGTTAGTCATACAGGAACCACTACTGTGTAATGTGGTGGGAGCACTGTTAGAGTCCACTTTTGCAGGAAGGCCCACAGTTGCTAGAGGAGGAAACTTTGTGTATATGTACCTGGCTCTTACCATCAAGAGGAAGGTGGATGTGAAAGAAATGCTATGCCAAGAGAAGCCTTTTTTTGTTTTTGTTTTTGACACTTGTGTGATAAGTACAATGGTGCCATATATTTTTAAATATATATTGTGTATATATATATTATATTTGAGAAGAGGGGAGATAGATGGAGAGAGAGACTCCTGCATGTTCCCCTACTGGAATCTACCTGGCAACCCCCATCTGGGGTTGTCAATCAGACCAAATGAACTATCCTCAAGCCTGGGGCTAACACTTGAACCGATGGAGCACTGGCTGTGGGAGGGAAAGAGAGAGAGAAGTAGGTGAGAAGGGGAGAGAAGCTTCTCATGTGTCCCTTGACTGGCAATCGAACCTGGGACTTCTGCATGCTGGTCTGGCATTCTATCCACTGAGCCAACCAACCAGGGCTTGCAACTGGTATTTTTGATGGTGCTTGAGTCTTCCCAAGTGGGCTGGGATAAAAAGAATGATGTAGCAAGCCATCATTCGCACATTTGTTTACATGTCAAGGCTTTTGTTCAGATTGTGACTGAACCCTATTTGTAGAGTCAGGCTTAATGAAGTAAACCTCATTGAGATTCACATCAGGGCATGGCCACACAAACAAGATCTTTATTCTGAGCCCATCCAAATGTTTGTAATTTGATAAATTACTCATTCTATTTGAATGCATTAGTCATCATTTATGAATGTCAGTGAAACTGAATGGACTCCCCTCAAAGCTCTTTAGAACATTTCCATCATGCTACAGATGCTTGATTTTTTTTTCCAAAACATGTTTTGCTGCTGCATTTAAAATTGATATTTCATGAGCCAAATGGGCAACATGAAAAATACAGAATCATGTTGAAGTAGCAAATGAATCTTTATAAAACAACTTTTTTTATTTGAATAGATTAAGGTCATGTGACATAGGCTAAAATATGTAAATCTTTATAGTTTTTAGATTTAATACTTTTAAGCACTTTGGAATTCTTAGTAACCTTCAAAATAAACAGCTGTCAATAAAAAATAAAATAGAAAGCATCTTAAGAAAAACAATGCCTTGATAGCTCATCCCCTTGAAAAAATATTTTTAAATGATGAAAGTTTTTAATTGAGTATATTGAGTAATAATAAAAAAATAAAAATATTAAAAACCTTGAAAAAAAATACTGCACAGAACTTTTATAACACCTTGAAGTTTCTTCCATGTTCTCTTTAAGATCAAAGAATTTTAGTAGAACAACAAAGAGATAAATCTGACATCTTGCCATTTATCCAGTATTTGCTGTATTTGAAAGTTGTATCAATTAAGCCTGAGTTATGGTGGTGCAGTGGATAAAGCATCCACCTGGAACGCTGGGGTCACTGGTTTGAAACCCTGGACTTGCTTGGTCAAGGCATATATAGAGGTTGATGCTTCCTGCTCTTCCCCACCTTGTCTCTCTCTCTGTCTCTCCTCTCTAAAATAAACAAATAAAATCTTAAAAAAAAGAATGTTATATCAGTTAAAATTTCTTTTGTCAGAACATTTTATTTGCTGCATGCCAGCTATGAGACTTTGTAATGTATTGCATGCATGATAAAGACAGAAGATAAGATAAAGAAAGACTTGCCATTGAATTTCAAGTGCATTTAAGTAAGTCTCTTAATTCTGAGTTATCTGAGCCAAAGGGATGTTGTAAGTTCTCTTTTATATTTATTTAAAGAGTGACAGAGTTAGTAGTGTCAATTAATCATAATGGCTCGAATGACTAGACTTCTTATTATTTTAGCAGGGAGACATTCCTCTCAGAAAAGGATCTTTTCAACTCTTCTCTCAGAAAGTTTCATAAATCAAAAGCTAATATTTAAATGAAGTATTAACAAGTCATCCCAGGCCTTCTAATTCAAAGATGAACTCCTGTTTTTATTCTGTTTTGCAGAACGTTCCCTGTGCTCTACACAGGCAACACTCATTTTTCTAAGGGGAAAGCTGCTATTTCAGAATCTCTGTGTACAATTTCTTCTATTCCAGCTTCTTGTGTACTGTGCACTGTCCCTATGCATTCCTTATATGTGAAATACTAGAAGGCTTTCTTTCAGCACAGGAAACATTTAATAATTCAGACTTGGGGATGATTTGAGTCACAATGATATGTTTAGTTTGCATTTTTTATTTAAGAATGTATGTATATGTAGCAAGTATTTATTAGTGTAGCATATTTCATCTTGAAATGGAAAGGCTAGAGGATTCTTAAAAAGGATATTAAACTTCTTCATGCAAGTATTTTTAGACTCAAGTGCTTAAGGTTCCAGAAGGAAAGGAAATGAACAGAATGGTTGTGGTCATAGTGGCTGGAGAAGACTTGTCTCATTGGAAGGTACGAGCATCTGCTCACCTGTAGTCAGTTGTTGACATGCTAGAGCGGTTCCAGTGTTGTTAAATAATTCAGGTTTATAAGAGGAGTCAGAAACCTGGATTTTCCTTCTAAATCTCCAAATATGTACATTCTGATAATCAATTCTAATGAAAAAAATAAATGATGTGAGTCAAACAAATAAGTTGTGGGTGCCTACTATGCAATTTCTTTTATAAACAGAGGGTTTATCATCTAGAAAGAAAATACTATACCATAAAACTTTCCAACTTCATTGAATGACTATATGAAATGTCTAGAAAATAAATATAACTGTCAAATACACACCTAGATAACGTGTTTGGGAGAAATGCTTTGAATAAGAAAAGAACTTCTCCTTCTCTCCACCCTTGCCATCGAAGAATCTTCAGGTTCCAGAGACTGGTTCCATTCAGCACCACCCCTTCTCACCTCAACGCCCACCGATATAGGTGCAGGGCCTTTGCCTTTCCTCAGTGCCCACCTCCTTGCTTGATGTCCAGAGAAATGTGCTTTTTGGTTTATGAATGTTCTAGAATGTTATGAGAGTCAAAGAAGTTATTCAAGGAAAATTTTAGGTTAGGGACAACACCATTCTTTCTGGGAACAGACTGAGGAAGGTGATGGCAGAGAAGACAAGAGTCTGCCAGACAGTAGCAGGGAATGGGAAGGAATGGTTCTCAGCCTTACTGGCCTCACTGCATAAGGGACAAGTGAAGGTTGGATAGTTTACATCTGATCAATCAGCTCCAAAGCAGCCTCAGATCATTGGTGATCATAGACACCAAGTAGTGAACTGATGTAGTTTCAGTTGATAGTAAGTCCTGTTCCAGAAATATTCCTCATTTCTGTGTCTCTGTCTCCCTTCAGATTGCTCCTTCCACACCACCTCTCTGCCCTGCATCATACCATCATCCAATATGCCTTAAATTTACACAGTAATGTATGTCAATTATTTCTCAGTAAATCTAGGGAAAAAGTTCTGCTCTCACCGTACTCCTCTCTGATGAGAAGAAACTTTATTCTCTCACACCAGCTGTTTCTCCCCCAAATTCATCTAAGTCTTCTCCATATCCCTAAGACATTAGGATTTTGGAAATACACTCCAGAAGTTTCTACCTTTCTCAACTTTTCACTTTGTAACATTAATCTCTGAGACAATGAACACATTGAGTAGCCTGCTTGAATGGGGAGGAGGAAAAACTCTAAACACCAAGATTAAAAAAAAAATTTAACATCTCAAAAATATCATATCCTGAGACACAAATATGTTTAAAACTATCCTAATTTTTATTTGTATTAATTTGCAAAACTGGTATAGCATTCTTTTTGTTCAACCTTCAAGAGTAGGTGGTCATCAACAAGAGCAAGTGGAAATGGGAGAGAAGCACACGCTAAGCTAGAAGATGTACTACATACTTACAAGTACATCAGTATAACTAGAACATAAGGTGCGATCTGGAGAATGCTGCAAGAAAATGTTTGCAGGGACACCAAGTATGAAAGGCTTCATAGTTCATGGTGAGACTTTTAGACTTTACTGCAGCATTGGCGTTTAACGATATAATAATATAGATTACCATAGTAAAAACTCTCCCTGGCTGCAGTTCAGAAATTGTATTAGAAAGGGGCAAAAGTGCAAATGGGGAGGCCAGTATAAGAGTTTGTTGTAATCAGACTGAGGCCTGACCAAGGCAATGACAATTGAGATGGAGAAGAAGGGGCAGATTCAAGAACTATTGAAGAGGTAGAAATGGTAGACATGACTCGGTGACTTTTGGATGTGAAGAGTAAGGGGAGAGATTTTTGATTTCTGGCTTTAACAACTGGGGGTATAGTTATGCCAAAAACCAGCACAGGAAATTCAGGAATAAGGTGATATTTTACATGGAGGATGGTGAGTTTATTTTTGGACACCTCTAGTGAAAATATCTGTGCTTTATCTAAGATCAGATATATCATGTGCAGCTGGGGGAGAGCTTAGTTCAGAGGTGGATGAAAGATGAAGATATGAGATTTACCAGGTCTCAGTTGAAGTCATGAAAGTGAATGAGATAAACCAGGAAGATCTATAGAAGACGGGCTAAAAATTATAGATCTGGGAAACATTAACATTTAAGGAGTAGGCAGAGGAAATGGAGACTGTAGTAAAAGTAAGTTCTAAGACTAGAGCCCTAAAAAGCAAGAGGTATGAGGGTTGCAGATATAAGTGAAAAAGTAGTCACTGACATCAAATTCTGCCTAGAGATTAGGCAACAGAAGAATTAAAAATTAGTGAAATTTAGCTTTTTCTTGGTCTTTGGTGTCCCTCGGGTAGCTCTTTCAATATGTAGTAGAGACAGCCTGACTTTAAGACTCTGAGGATTAATTGGGTTGTGAGGGGTTCGTGGATATGGTCATGTGGAGAGTATCTTGCATGTGAACTCCTAGGAAAGTACATAAATGTGGGCTAGACGTAACTATCTGGTCCACTTAGTGAGTCATATGCCCTAGCACTAGGTAGTATAGGTATACATCCTGCAGAATGGGCCACTTCCCCTGATTTTAGCAAAGGTATTGATGGGTTAACTGAAGCCTGAAGGAAGATGCTACCTGCTAGAAATATTAGCTATGAAAAGAAAGAGAAGGGTAACAGCCAGAGGAATGTAAGAATCGTTTGACTTTCAAAGAACTGCTAGACTTGAGCATACATAAAAGCCAAAGGCTGAGACATAGTAGAAACAGTTTAGAGACAAGTAAAAAGTAAAAAAAACACTCAGCAGGAGGTCTTGAGGAGGCAGAGGAGTATTGGATCTAGAGACAGTTAAAAAAAATAAACTTGGATAGAAGGAAAGATTTCTCTTTTGCTGATATGAGAAAAAGGAGATAAGAACAGAAGATGTAGATAAGCTTATAGGTGAAGGAAAATAGCAAACAAAACAAAAAAAAACTAAAATAGGCATAACAATTAGACTTACTAAAAATGATTAATTTATGTAAAAATTTGAAAAAAATAAGGAATTGAAAAATAACTTATATAAGCATTCAAGAACTAGATACAACTCAAGAACTAAATCACTGGAAATAGTGAAAATAAAAGTATTAATTGTTGAAATGGAAACAAAAATCAGTAACAGTAGAACCAATAGATGGGAGTAAGGTGGTTCTTTTCCTTGGGGGTAGGTGTGGTCTGTCACTGATATTTTAAAATTACTGTGTGAGCTTAAGTAAAAACTAATATCTTTTCAAGAGTACACATAGCCCCCAAATTCCTTGCAAATTGTCCTTTGTCAGGAAAACCTGGCATTACTCAATCCTGTGACGTCAACCTTGTACTGAGCAGAACCTATGAAACCAATCATCTTTTTTTGTATTCAGTGATTGTTGACCCATTATTGGACTACTGCTACATGATCCAATGTTGTAGTTTTATTTATTTATAAAATTTTGATGAATTATTATTTCTTCAGTTTTTGCTATTTCTAGTAAGTTGCAATATTGACACATACGTTTTCTCCTCACATTTGGGCCTGTGCCAGTAACACAATACCAAGATCACAATCAGAAACAACTTCAATATATTCTGTAACTATGCAAGGGGCCCATCGGAACTGGCCTATAGCTTGCCCAGAAATGTCAGACATTTATACCACAGGAAATCAGGTTACTTTAAGGCAACCCTCTTGTTACAAACTTTCTTAATCAGATTATGTCTATATGCAGAAAGGAAAGAAAAAACTAAAGCATGTAGCTTATTATTTCAGCTTTAAACATGCTTTCACTGATAAATTGAGAAAACTGATGCCAGGATGATATTCAAAGTCCTCAATACCTAGTTTTTCTCATTTCTGCATTTTACTTTACACAGTGATACACTTGTATTAAAAAATAGAATGGAAGGTACAGTTGCCATTTTAGGCATATTGTGGAAAATCTTGGGGATTATTAGAGTGCGTACATGCACTTTTATTTTATTTTTTTTACTTTAAAACGTCTTTTAAAAAATTAAGATTTTCTGGCTGCACTTCTCAGGTTTGCCACAGCTGTATTCCGAAGCCTGTCATGGCTCTGCCTGCAGAATAAGACCTATATGAACTGTGAGCATTAATGTGTAGAAATAAATTCAACAAGTATACTTTCTATTTTATTTAGCATTCACAACCAAAACAAGGCTATTTTTAATGACTACAATCAACGGCCTTTATGCTGAAGCTGAGCTTCCTAAATCAGAAAGTGCCAGAAATTACACTTTGAACCTTCAAATAGTGTGAGTTGAACAGAAGTGTATTTTTGGATACCAAATGTGCTCTCATATCCTTCCAGCTCTGCAAAATCAAACAAGCAGGAATTTCATTATCTGGGCATTCAGCCTTTATCCCTCACAACTGTCCCTGTCTTCCTGTGACCCTGTTCCCCTGCACCAGACAGAGCCATAACTGTTTCTGTGTTCATTTCCATCACATCACTACCACCCCTCCATCTCCCTCCCTCTCTCTCTCCCCTTCCAGCAGTGAAATGCTTCAACAGAAGGGAATAAAACTCAAAGAATCTCCCTTTACTAACCAGAACTAAGATGAATTGTGTCAGAGTTCAGAGCCTCGTTGTTGCTTTGACATGAAATCACTGCCCTTGGTTTCTGCCAAGGCGGGTGTCAGCTGGTGAATTATAACACTGGCAGACAGGACTGAGATAAGCAAAAAAATACAATGACAGCTGCTACACAGAACTATTCTTTCTGGCCTAGTGAATACAAAAATACATTGTGTAAATAAAGACAGACAGCTTCATTATGCAATTGTCTGCTACTGTGTCACTGCTAAAGAACAAGTATTGATTCTGGAAAATGTACCCCGACTCTTCAAGCTCTTGGCATGCATGGGCATTAAGGAAAGTAATCATCTAATGGAATTTCCTAACATTAGAGCTGAACAAAATTGTAAAGTTAGTATAATGTCTCATTACTTTAGGCATCTGATATTTTGCATTTTTAAAAAGCCAATTTTGTATTCAAGTCCACAACCATATCTATTTTTTTTAAAAAAAGTAAAATTCCAGCCCTGGCCAGTTGGCTCAGCGGTAGAGCGTCGGCCTGGCGTGTGGGGGACCCGGGTTCAATTCCCGGCCAGGGCACATAGGAGAAGCGCTCATTTGCTTCTCCACCCCCCCCCCCTTCCTCTCTGTCTCTCTTCCCCTCCCGCAGCCGAGGCTCCATTGGAGCAAAGATGGCCCGGGCGCTGGGGATGGCTCCTTGGCCTCTGCCCCAGGCGCTAGAGTGGCTCTGGTCGCAGCAGAGCAACGCCCCGGAGGGGCAGAGCGTCGCCCCTGGTGGGCGTGCCAGGTGGATCCCAGTCGGGCATGCGGGAGTCTGTCTGACTGTCTCTCCCTGTTTCCAGCTTCAGAAAGGTACAAAAAAAAAAGTAAAATTCCAAGGCCTGGCTAGTTGGCTCAGTGGATAGGGCACTGGCCCAGTGTGTGGATGTCCCAGGTTCGATCCTTGGTTTGGGCACACAGGAGAAAATACCACTTGCTTCCCACCTCCTTCCCGTTCCCCTTCTGTCTCTATTCTCCTCTTGCAGCTAGTGGCTCGATTGGTTCAAGTGTCAGCCCCAGACGGTCAGGACGCATGCGGGAGTCTGTTTCACTATCTCCTCTCCTATCATTTGAAAAAAAAAGTAAAATTCTAGGACTTTGACTGGGTTTTCATGAACCACCAAGTATGTGTGTTATTCTGCTCAGGTTGCCATTACAAAATACCATAGACCAGATATCATAGAATAAATAAAATAAAATACTGGGTGGCTAAAATAACAAACTTGGAATGCTGGACGTTCCAGATCACAGTCTAGCAGGGTCACTTTCTCATAAGGATCACAAAGATGGTTCCCTTCTGGCTGCATTGTCACATGCAGGGGTGGGGGTGGGGCAAACTCTCTAGTCTCTCTTCTTATAAGGACATTAATCCTATCAAATCAGGACCGCACCCTATGACTTTATTTAATCCTGATTACTTTCTTAGAGGCCTCATCTCCAAATAGACATACTCTAGGAGTTTTGGCTTCAACATGTGAATCTGGGAGGACCAAAATATTATATTTAATGCATAACTGTTAGAGCCAGTTTGATTTTTGTTATAAATAAACTGCTTAATGAATTTAACCATTACCTTCTGGCTCATGGTTCTTAATGTACTAAATAGTATTTTCAGAGAAATGGTATGTAGTGGCTATCTTTTCTCATTTTATAACACAATACTAAGAAATAGTCAGGAGAAGTAAGATGTGTGTACAGTGCGGCAGTGTTCAGTGTTCTGTGGACACCTGTAAGTCCCCAAGACCATTTTGGCAAAGTCACGTCTTCTCAGAATAATGCCCAGGTGCTACTTGCTTTTTCCTTGGCATTCACACTGATGTTGCAAAAATGTTGGGAGTCAAGTTATACTTTAATATAACTTAAGGCAGTAACACCAAGCTGTACTAGTAATCGCTGTATGACGATTCATGCACTTCGTGTCATTGCCTCCTCGATTCACATTAATCTGCCAGTAATTTTACATCCATTATTTCTGTACCATCATTGTAAATATGTATAGATACATGTGTGAAACAGTGAAGATATAAGTATAAATTGTTGAAATAGAAACAAAACCCAACAATAGAATGAACAGATGAGAATGAGGTTGTTCTTTTTCTTCAGGGTAGATGTGGTCTGTCACTGATACTTAAAGTATTTGTGTGAGCTTTAAGGTTAAAGCTAATATCTGCAAACATCTTCCTTTAAACGGGAATTATTTTTTCAAGAGTACATGCACATAACCCAAACATTTCCTGCAAACTGTCCTTTATCATGAAAACCTGGCATTATTCAGCGCGGTGATGTGATATGTATATATAAGCACACGCATATATATGTATTGATGTGCTATATATATATGTAGATTTCACTGAAGACTGTCTTTGATGAAAAAGTGAGAGTTATAACTTTTATTAACTTTTACCCTTGAGTACTCATCTTCAATATTTTCTGTGTCAAAATGAGAAGGGTGCACAAAGTATGGGCTGCATTCTGAAGCATGGTAATTAATTGATGGTCGGCCTGAGCAGCAGCATTTGTATGGTTTGAGTTAGCTAAACTGGCTAACTTTTTTTCATGAAACGCCATTTTTACTTGAAAGAACAACTGACAAGAAAATTATAGTTATTCACAGTTGGATATTTAGAATATATTTTCCAGAAAAATCAAGAAGTAAGCCTGTCACTTCAAGGGACAGAATTTATTTCCTATAATATTTGAGCTTTCAAGGGAAAATTCAAATTTTGGAAATCTTGTATTTGCCATTATGGTTTGAAAATACTTAAAAGACTTTAATAATGTTAATATGTGATTCTTTTTTTTTATCATTTTATGTTAAGAAATGTGTCCATACATTTAGAACCTGCATAACTTAGTGAACCAATATTTTCCATACATTCATTTATGAATAAGGGACTCATTCAGAAAGTAATATAGACCAATGGATTTCAAATAGAGTTCAAAAATTTCTTTGATATTGTTTCAAATTCCATTGGATCTAAACTTTAAGAACCTACCTCTAATTGAGCCCTTGGCATAATATCAAAGATGAAAATGTGCACTATCTAAAAAGGCTATTGACATATTTCTCCCTTATTCATTTGCATTTTGGTATGAGGCTGAATTTTATTCATATGCTTTCACCAAAACAATATATTTTGACAGATTGAGCAGACTCTGATCTGAGAATCCAGCTGCCTTCTATTAAGCCAGACATTAGAGAGATCTGGCAAGCATGTAAAACAATGTGTCACTCTTTCTAGAAATTATTTCTTAAAAAATAAAATTATTTTTGGTAAAATAAATGTTTTTGATGTTAGCATGTAACATGTTTATTATGGTTGACTTAAATGAATTAATAAATAATATTTTATGAAATGTTTAAGTGATAGGATAATTCTTAAGAGAGGAGTATACAGAAACAAAACCCCATTGGGGCCATCAGTAGTTCTGAAGAGTGCAAAGTGTTCTGAGACCAAAACCACGTGAGAACCTCTGGGGACTGGAAAGATAAGAGCATTTGGCAACTTGGCAACTGCAAACCTTTTGTTTAAAATATAACTTCTGCTAGTTATTTTGTGAGTTGGGACAAGTTATTTAACTCTGAGCTGTAGTTATATTATTTATAAAGTGGAGATAATAAGGCCTGTTTCACATTGTTTTTGTAAGGATTTATTTAATGAGAACATGATCATGAAAGTGCTCTATAAACTGTAGAGTGCTAAACAAGTTCAGTTGCTATGCCAATGTTTGTCTCCAGCACCAGACTTACAGGAATGACATGACACTGAAAGCTCACAGAACGTTCCTTTACTTCTTTACTCTTGATTTGCTCCTCTTAATTCTACTTACCAACAAAAATAAAACAGAGATGACACATGTCACCCTTTCATTCAAGGCTCTCTACAACACAGCCCCAATCTACCTGTCCCCAGTTACCTTCCACAAGTGCCGCATGTGAGCAGGCGTGTGGGAAGCTCTGGCCGAAGAAGCTCTACTTGTTGGTCTCACAGTGCTCTGTCCCTAAGAAGGTACATAGAACACCTCTATCTGCAAGACCTGATCCAAAATCTCAGGAAGCCAACCCTGCTCTTCTCTGCTGAATTTGGAAATGTTTTTTGTTTTTTTTTGACTCTGCATATTAACTAACCTTTTATCTGTGCTTTTTTCTTGTTCACTTGCCTTTGTAGTTATTTAGCCTGAGGGCACTTCTCTTGGACCATGATTTTCATCAAAAGGATGTTTTTATGCTCACCTGTTATTTTCAGCAGAGAGAATTGCTCATATGAGGTATTTAATAAATTTGCATTGAGTAGAACTGAACTAATAAATATGCCAGAGCCTTTTTTATACGGTGAGAATAATTTGTTTATAAGGAACAAGGTGGCATATGAAGCTTAAATTCCTTTGAAGTCTGAAAACAATTCTCTAAGCATGATTTGTAGAGGAACATCAAAAGATTGTGATTTTCTTATTGAAGCAGGTAAATACTACTTCCCTCTCATATCTCTCTCATAACTTCCTGTCCCTGGTGATTGACATATATGTCATCAGAGCTTTGTAGCACACTTAAATAAATTTCCAGGAGCCAATTCGATTAAGTTGATTTAAAAAAATTGAACTGGGTAAAATAATTCAAACTCTTTGCAGTCCATTTCAGAAAAGTTATTTTGCTTTTGTTTTCCATTTTTTACTTTTTAGGAATTTGTTAGCTTCCTTAGAGATTATTGAATTATTTTTTCAGGTCTCAAAGGATCCTTGGCCTTTAATTCCTATTTAAAGCCATATGGAGACCCTGTCCCTCTTGGTAAACTGAAATATTAGTTTGGAATGGTGTTAACCAATTGGACTTTTACCAAAAATAAAAATATTCTCCCTCAGTGCTGTCCAGCACAATGGCCACTGGTCACACGTTGCTCCTGAGCACATGAAACTTGATTAGTGCAACTAAAAAACTCAATTTTAATTTTTTTCAGTGCAATTAATTTACATTTAAATTAAACTTGAATTTAAATAACGACTAGTGCCAGTGTATTTGACGGTGCAGGTGTAGACTGTGAGTCACAAACTTCTGCCTGTCTGGGACCATGGGCATAAGCATCTAAAACTAACTGAATTACTCTTTCTACTTCAAGAAATACAAAACAGAGAATGTATTTTATGTTTAAACTGAAGGAACAGGGAAGAATTTATAATGAAAGGCAAACAAAAAAGAAAATAGAAACACAAAAATAGGCCTTGGCCAGTTTGCTTAGTGGAAAATAGGCCTTGGCCAGTTTGCTTAGTGGATAGAACATCAGTCTAGTTTATGGGATGTCCCAGGTTCGAGCCTGGTCAAGGCACAGATGAGAAGCAACCATCTGCTTCTCTTCCCCTTTCACAGCCAGTAGCTCTATTGGTTTCGAGCATCAGCCCAGGTACTAAAGATAGCTCATTTGATTCAAGCATCAGGGCCAGGCAGGGGTTGCCAGGTGGATCCCTGTCAGGGTGCATCTTGGAGTCTGTCTATCTCCCCTCCTCTCACTTAAGACAAACAAACAAAGATAAACATTTGAAGTAAAGGTAATGATAGAAAAGATATTATGGGGATTCTGAGGAGGTAATTCTGTAAATTTCCATCTTATCTCGAGATTATTATCACTTATAATATTAACCTCTTATAGTCTTGTCATTCATTGTGCATTGTTTTCTAATTTCTATCCCATTAAACTTAAAGACGATTGGTGTTCCCTAAGACAATTCTTTTTTCTTTTCTTTTTTTTTTTTTTTTTGTATCCTTCTGAAGCTGGAAACGGGGAGAGACAGTCAGACAGACTCCCGCATGCTCCCGACTGGGATCCACCCGGCACGCCCACTATGGGCGGATGCTCTGCCCACCAGGGGGCGATGCTCTGCCCCTCTGGGGCGTCCCTCCGCCGCGACCAGAGCCACTCCAGCGCCTGGGGCAGAGGCCCGGGCCATCCCTGCTCCAATGGAGCCTTGGCTGCGGGTGGGGAAGAGAGAGACAGAGAGGAAGGAGGGGGGGGGTGGAGAAGCAAACGGGCGCCTCTCCTATGTGCCCTGGCCGGAAATCGAACCCGGGTCCCCCGCACGCCAGGCCGACGCTCCACCGCTGAGCCAACCGGCCAGGGCCTCTAAGACAATTCTTGAATTTCACTAAAATAAAATGAGTTTGTGGTGTTGCCATAGTAATATCCAGAAAAATATCATTGGGAGGGATGCATCAAACTATATCAAGGGCAGGGGTGGGTGCGGGTTTATTCAGAAATATGAAGAAAGAAAGTATCTGAAAAATACTATTCTAATTAATTGAGGAGAAAAATATGCTGTTTAAGTTTTATGAGAAATTTGGATGTATATTGGAGAATCTGCCAGTTCTTCCCAATCCCCTCATTCCGTTACTAAATGATCTGTGAAGCTGTACAATTTAGATGTTGATAATTGGCCAACATGTTTAGTAAAGGTCATTAGGTTCCATTAAAAAAAAGTTAATAGTGTTCTCTCCTTTGTAATCTCTAGACTGTAAATAATATTGATTCAGCTACATCTGCTAAAGCAGGTGGTAGGCCTAATGACCAGTTTGACAGTAAATCAAATCCACATTACTGTTAAAGTGGATAATGTTCTTAAAGACTAGCACTGAAATCGAGAAAGTAGTAAATTGGAAATCTTACCCATGATTTCAGCTAAGAAAACCATATGTAGTTGAGAATAGAATGAACTTAATTTATACTCCTTCTACAAATAATCCTTCTTAAACTTTTTCAACATTCATAAAAACCCTTTTAGTAATAATCTATAATATTGCCGTAATTTCACTAGTATTAAAAAAATAAGTAAAGAGAAACTTTGAAGGAAGTTTCATTATTTGTTAAGTATAAAAATGGCAGTGTTTCTTAAACTAATGGTCCCAGAGCATTGTGAAATCAATTTAGGTGGTCTTGATGTAGGGTTTATGTCTTTAAGCAAAGTAAGATGAGATAGAATACAGTGTGTTGCAGATAGTAAATATAAACATTATATTAGGAAATTCTGCCTGACCAGGCGCTGGCTCAGTGGATAGAGCGTCGGACTGGGATGCGGAGGACCCACGTTCAAGACCCTGAGGTCTCCAGCTTGAGCACAGGCTCATCTGGTTTGAGCAAAGCTTACCAGCTTGGACCCAAGGTCGCTGGTTCAAGCAAGGGGTTACTCGTTCTGCTGAAGGTCCATGGTCAAGGCACATATGGGAAAGCAATCAATGAACAACTAAGGTGTCGCAACAAAAAACTGATTATTGATGCTTCTCATCTCTCTCTGTTCCTGTCTGTCTGTCCCTATCTAACTCTCTCTCAGTCTCTGTAAAAAAAAAAGAAATTCTGTTTCATTCAGATAAAATATATTTATTTGTATACTGGTTCTGTTGTATAATATTTTTATATTGTGGGTCATCTTGCCAAAGACCATTTTAATTAAGCATTTGATTGATTTAAAGCTCAAAACAGAGCTAAACCTTCTACACACAGAAGCATTTTTTATCAGCAATGGAAAAAAACTATAAAATTCATGGAATTTTCCTTGTTGATATTTTTGGGTTAAAAAGCAAAATTATGAGGCTTTTTTAAACTGAAAATATAAGTGTATGCGAAATCTGAGTATCATGGAATTTTGTTTATGTAGTTAATTGGTGCTTGGTGCTTTGTGGGCAGTTTCAATCTTAAAATACATGCTCTTCAATTCTGGGAGATTTTCTTGAATTACTTCTTCGGTAATCTTCTTTCCTCTATTTCTTTTGTTCTTCTTTTCTGGAACTTTTATTTAGATGTACCCCTAGTGTACAAATGAGCTAATTTCTCATCTTTTAGTTTCTAGTGATGTTTTGTTCTTTTTCTGCTCTCTCTTCTGGAAGATTTTTTCAGGTTTATCATTAAAGCCTTCAACTGGGTAATTTCTTTCTTATATTAACCTTTTAATATTCAGAAGTACTTCCCTACCATTTTTCAATACAGGCATACATCTTCTCATTGTGTTTCACTTCATTATACTTTATAGATGTTGCATTTTTTACAAATGGAAGGCAAGATCCTCCCCCATTGAAAAGTTGACAATTTTCTTCATTGCTCTACTCACTTTATTGTACTAGTCTGGAACCCACAGTTAGGCATGCATGTTCCTGTTTAGTGAGCCTATGCCTCTGGACTCTGAGCTTAAAAAGAGTTTTTCAGTCCCCCAAACCCCCAGTCCCCCCTGCCCCTTAGATAGTAGGACAGGATGGCTGTAGAACTGAAGCTCTTTCCGGTGGTCAGTTAGGCTCTGACTTGACCCCAGCAAGGTAGGCTCTGGTTAATTAGCTTCTCCTGAGGGCAGGCCTTGTTAAGAAGAATAGATGTGCTGGGGATAGATTGCTCTATTGCTTACAGCAGGTACAGAAGAGCAGAGGGTGCCGGTTCCCACTCAGGGCACATACAGGAACAGATACAACCCCCCCCCCTTTCTTCTTTCTCTAAAATAAATAAAAAGCATGAAAAAAAGAAGATGAAATGTTTCAAAACGGTTCCTTTTCCCTGCCCCCTACCGGAAGCTAGAAACGATTTTTCTCGCTATTTACCAGGCACCCCTGGTTGAGATCCTAGAGGTAGAACTAGCAATATTGTGGAGGTGCCATGTATGATTGGGTCCCTCTGGAGTTTTTAACTCTAGGAATTATCCATGCTGAACCTTCCAGCATGTCGTCAATTACAGTTCAGTTCTACCCAGCGCCATTCTGCTCCTGAGTAGCTCTGGTAACCTGTAAATATTTACCTTTTTTTCAGGGCTGTTTCTGCGCCTGAGTTTCTGCTCTGGTGAGTTGTAAATGTGTTCCTTTTTTTATATAGCATTTTGTTTCATGTTTGCAATGTGTTCATTTACTTCTAAAAGATATATACTTCTTTATATTTAACTTCATCCTCCTTGCCACATTGAATGTCTTGGTGAAATGTCTGATGATTATGTGTAACTGTTGGCTCATACGTAAGAGCATAGTGCTGCTGAAGAGCTGTTAGGTTGCTGTGGACAGTGGTCCTCACTATAGAATTAGATATCTGGTCGTTGTGGAATGACTATGCTGGTGCCTTTAGACCTTTATTCTTTGCCTTCTCTCTCCATCCTTGCGGCAACCTTTTCAACTTTTATATAGATTTTAGAATGTTTGCTATCCGCTCCTTTGCACTTTATGTAAATTACATATAAAATTTAGAATTTTTTTTGCTAACTTCCACAGAAGAAAACCCTGCTTTGATTTTATTTGAATTTTGCGATCCTTAAACACAGCACCTACCCCCCCTCCTATTTATTTAGGTTTTTACTTGCTCTCAATAATGCTTTAGAGCTTTCTCCGAAAAGGTCTTAAACATCTTTTATTAGAATTATTCCTAGATGTTTGATGTTTTTCAACTGTTTTAGTAAATAACATTAAAAATGTTTTTCTAATTTCTTGTTGTAAGTATATAGGGATATAATACTTTATTATATTTACCATTTAAAAAAATTTTTTAATTAACTTTTTAAGTCTGTGTATTCTGTTGTAATTTCCTCTCCCTCTGCAATCATGTTGTCTTGATGATAAAAAAAAATAGCTTTCAGTCTTCCTTTGCCATCTATGCACCTTTTATTTCTTCTTCTTGACTCATATACTGATTAGGATAGCTACAGGGTAGAAATGGCAGGCATTCTTAACTCATTCTCCCTCAAGAGTAAAACATTCCGTGTCTGTGCAATAAATATGATATTTAGGTTTCTTTTAAAAACACCTATCAGATTAAGAAAGTTTATTTTCTATTCCTTATTTATAGTGTATTTTTAAAATAATTATTGGATATTGAAATTTATTAGTGAACTTTTTACATCTAAAATTATCACATGCTTCTTCTGTGTTATCCTTTTAATGTGGTGAATTAAATGGATTGATTTTCAAATTTCAAACTAATTTTGCATTCTTAAAATAAACCTATTTTGGTCATGATTATTTCTACATATTGCTAGACTTTGCTAATATTTTGTTTATGATTTTCACATATAAGTTTATAAAAGTGACTTATCTGCTGATGTGTAATTTTCTTAAAATGTCTGTCACATTTTGGTATCAAGTTTTCTTGGTACAAATACAGGAGTTGCTAGGTATTTCCTTTTTTTCTGATCTGCAGAAAATTTTGTGTGAAAGTGGGTTTATATCTTGCTGAAATATTTGGTAGAAATATCTGTAATAGCATCTGGATCTGAAAATCTCTTAATTGTAAGGTTATTCATTATAAATTTGATCTTTATAAATTGATATACCACTACTCAGATGTTTTACTCCTTTTCATATTGATATTGATTATTTGTGTTTTCCTAGGAATTTGCCCATTTCATCTACTCAAAATTACTGGGTTAAAGTTGTTTATAATATACTCTTATAATATGTCAATTTAATTATTCTCATATCTGTATGATTCCTCTTTGTATTCTAATGTTAGTTGTCTGTTTTTTTTCCTCTTTCTGTTCATTTTAGTCTGATCTAGGGTTTAATAATTTTATTATAGTTGTTTCAAAGAACCAACTTTTGGTGTTTTTATTTCAAGATCTATCTTTTATTAATTTCTACTCTTGTTATTATTTCCTTACATATAGTTTGTTTGGATTCACATCCCCTTATTTTTATTTTTTCTTTCTCTGCTTTGGATTAGTGAACACTATCATTGTTATTTTTTTTTTTTTTTATAATTTTATTTTTTTAATGGGGTGACATCAATAAATCAGGATACATATATTCAAAGATAACAAGTCCAGGTTATCTTGTCGTTCAATTATGTTGCATACCCACCACCCAAAGTCAGATTGTCCTCTGTCACCTTCTATCTTGTTTTCTTTGTGCCCCTCCCCACCCCCTATCCCTCTCCCATTCCCCCCTCCCCCCCGTAACCACCACACTCTTGTCAATGTCTCTTAGTTTCAGTATTATGTCCCACCTACGTATGGAATAATACAGTTCCTGTTTTTTTCTGATTTACTTATTTCGCTTCATATCATGTTATCAAGATCCCACCATTTTGCTGTAAATGTTCCGATGTCACCATTTCTTATGGCTGAGTAGTATTCCATAGTGTATATGTGCCACATCTTCTTTATCCAGTCATCTATTGACGGGCTTTTTGGTTGTTTCCATGTCCTGGCCACTGTGAACAATGCTGCAATAAACATGGGGCTGCATGTGTCTTTACGTATCAATGTTTCTGAGTTTTGGGGATATATACCCAGTAGAGGGATTGCTGGGTCATAAGGTAGTTCTATTTGCAGTTTTTTGAGGAACCACCATACTTTCTTCCATAATGGTTGTACTACTTTACATTCCCACCAAGAGTGTATGAGGGTTCCTTTTTCTCCACAGCCTCTCCAACATTTGCTATTACCTGACTTGCTAATAACAGCTAATCGAACAGGTGTGAGGTGGTATCTCATTGCCGTTTTGATTTGCATTTCTCTAATAGCTAAAGAAGATGAGCATCTTTTCATATATCTGTTGGCCATTTGTATTTCTTCCTGGGAGAAGTGTCTATTCATATCCTCTTCCCATTTTTTTATTGGATTGTTTGTTTGTTTGTTGTTGAGTTTTATGAGTTCTTTGTATATTTTGGATATTAGGCCCTTATCTGAGCTGTTGTTTAAAAATATCATTTCCCATTTAGTTGGCTTTCTGTTTATTTTGTTATCAGTTTCTCTTGCTGAGCAAAAACTTCTTAGTCTGATGTAGTCCCATTCATTAATTTTTGCCTTCACTTCTCTTGCCATTGGAGTCAAATTCATAAAATGCTCTTTAAAACCCAGGTCCATGAGTTGAGTACCTATGTCTTCTTCTATGTACTTAATTGTTTCAGGTCTTATGTTTAGATCTTTGATCCATTTTGAGTTAATTTTTGTACAGGGAGAGAGACTGTAGTCCAGTTTCATTCTTTTGCATGTGGCTTTCCAGTTTTCCCAGCACCATTTATTGAAGAGGCTTTCTTTTCTCCATTGTGTGTTGTTGGCCCCTTTATCAAAAATTATTTGACTATATATATGTGGCTTTATTTCTGGACTTTCTATTCTGTTCCATTGGTCTGAGTGTCTATTTTTCTGCCAATACCATGCTGTTTTGATTGTCGTGGCCCTATAATAGAGTTTGAAGTCAGGTATTGTTATGCCCCCAGCTTCATTCTTTTTCTTTAGGATTGCTTTGGCTATTCGGGGTTTTTTATAGTTCCATATAAATCTGATGATTTTTTGCTCTATTTCTTTAAAAAACGTCATTGGAAGTTTGATGGGAATTGCATTAAATTTGTATATTGCTTTGGGTAATATAGCCATCTTGATTATATTTATTCTTCCTAGCCAAGAACAAGGTATATTCTTCCATCTCATTATATCTTTTTCGATTTCCCTTAACAATGGTTTATAGTTTTCATTATATAAGTCCTTTACATTCTTTGTTATGTTTATTCCTAAGTATTTTATATTTTTTGTTGCAATCGTGAAGGGGATTATTCTTTTGAGTTCCTTCTCAGTTGTTTCATTGTTGGCATATAGAAAGGCTATTGACTTCTGTATGTTAATTTTGTATCCTGCGACCTTACTGTATTGGCTTATTGTTTCTAGTAGTCTTTTTGTGGATTCTTTGGGGTTTTCGATGTATAGGATCATATCATCTGCAAAAAGTGATACCTTTACTTCTTCTTTTCCGATATGGATGCCTTTTATTTCTTTGTCTTGTCTGATTGCTCTGGCTAGAACCTCTAGTACCACATTAAATAAGAGTGGAGACAGTGGACAACCCTGTCTTGTTCCTGATTTAAGGGGGAAAGCCTTCAGTTTAGTGCCATTTAATATGATGTTAGCTGATGGTTTATCATATATGGCCTTTATCATGTTGAGATATTTTCCTTCTATACCCATTTTGTTGAGAGTCTTAAACATAAAATTGTGTTGTATTTTATCAAAAGCCTTTTCTGCATCTATTGATAATATCATGTGGTTCTTGTTCTTTGTTTTGTTGATATGGTGTATTACGTTAACCGTTTTACGTATGTTGAACCATCCTTGAGATTCTGGGATGAATCCCACTTGATCATGATGTATTATTTTTTTAATATGTTGTTGTATTCGATTTGCTAGTATTTTGTTTAGTATTTTAGCATCTGTATTCATTAGAGATATTGGTCTGTAGTTTTCTTTTTTTGTGCCATCCTTGCCTGGTTTTGGGATGAGGGTTATGTTGGCCTCATAAAATGTGTTTGGAAGTATTGCTTCTTCTTCAATTTTTTGGAAGACTTTGAGTAGAATAGGAACCAAGTCTTCTTTGAATGTTTGATAAAATTTGCTGGTATAGCCGTCAGGGCCTGGACTTTTATTTTTGGGGAGGTTTTAATGGTTTTTTCTATTTCTTCTCTACTGATAGGTCTGTTTAGGCTTTCTGCTTCTTCTTGACTCAGTCTAGGAAGGTTGTATTGTTCTAGGAATTTATCCATTTCTTCTAGGTTGTTGAATTTAGTGGCATAAAGTTTTTCATAGTATTCTACAATAATTCTTTGTATATCTACAGTGTCCGTGGTGATTTCTCCTCTTTCATTTTGGATTTTGTTTATATGAGTTCTTTCTCTTTTTTCCTTGGTAAGTCTTGCCAAGGGTTTGTCAATTTTGTTGATCTTTTCAAAGAACCAGCTCCTTGTTCTATTAATTTTTTCTATAGTTTTTCTGTTCTCTATTTCATTTATTTCTGCTCTGATGTTTATTATTTCCTTTCTTCGGCTGGTTTTGGGTTGTCTTTGTTCTTCTTTTTCTAGTTCCTTAAGGTGTGAAGTTAAGTGGTTCACTTGGGCTCTCTCTTGTTTGTTCATATATGCCTGAAGTGATATGAACTTCCCTCTTATCACTGCTTTTGCTGCATTCCATAGATTCTGATATGTCGTATTGTCATTTTCATTAGTCTGTATATATCTTTTGATCTCTGCACTTATTTCTTCTTTGACCCATTCATTTTTTAAAAGTATGTTGTTTAGTTTCCACATTTTTGTGGGATTTTTTTCCTCTTTTTTGCAGTTGAATTCTAGTTTCAAGGCTTTATGATCAGAAAATATGCTTGGTACAACTTCAATTTTTCTGAATTTGCTGATGTTGTTTTTGTGGCCCAACATATGGTCAATTCTTGAGAATGATCCATGTACACTGGAGAAAAATGTATACTCAGTCACTTTGGGATGAAATGTCCTGTAGATGTCTATCATATCCAGGTGCTCTAGTGTTTTGTTTAAGGCCACTATGTCTTTGTTGATTCTCTGTTTGGATGACCGATCTAGAGCCATCAGCGGTGTATTGAGGTCTCCAAGTATGATTGTATTTTTGTCAGTTTTTGTTTTAAGATCAATAAGTAGCTGTCTTATATATTTTGGTGCTCCTTGGTTTGGTGCATATATATTAAGAATTGTTATGTCTTCTTGATTCAGTGTCCCCTTAGCCATTATGAAATGGCCATTTTTGTCTCTGAGTACTTTTCCTGTCTTGTAGTCAGCATTATCCAATATGAGTATTGCTACACCTGCTTTTTTTTGGATGTTATTTGCTTGGAGTATTGTTTTCCAGCCTTTCACTTTGAATTTGTTTTTATCCTTGTTACTTAGATGAGTTTCCTGTAGGCAGCATACAGTTGGATTTTCTTTTTTAATCCATTCTGCTACTCTGTACCTTTTTATTGGTGAGTTTAATCCGTTTACATTTAGTGTAATTATTGATACTTGTGAGTTCCCTATTGCCATTTTATATATTGCTTTCTGTTAGTTTTGTGTCTTGTTTGATCCTTCTCTTTCGTTTTTCTATCTTTTGTTTTTATTTGGTTGTATTCCATACATCTTTCCTCTGTTGCTATCTTTTTTATCTCATGTGCTTCTGTGGTGGTTTTTTCAATGGTGGTTACCTTTGAGTAATGAAAAGGGTCCTTACCCTGTTCATTGTAGTGAACTATTTTGTGAGTACTTTTGCACTCCATCGTCCTTTGCTACTGTTAATCTCCATCTTCTCCCCCTCTTTCTTTTTGTTGTTGTCACAGTTTAAATTTGGTTTTATTGTGTTCTTCTTGGAGCTTTTACTTGTGGCTCTGTTTTTTTTTTGTTCTTTGTATCTGATTGGAGAACCCCCTTTAGTAATTCCTGGAGTGGGGGTTTTCTGATGATAAATTCCCTCATCTTTTCTGTATCTGTGAATGTTTTTATTTCTCCTTCGTATTTGAAGGATAGCTTTGATGGGTATAGTATTCGTGGCTGAAAGTTCCTCTCTTTCAGGACTTTAAATATTGGGGTCCACTCTCTTCTAGCTTGTAGAGTTTCTGCTGAGAAATCTGATGATAATCTAATGGGGCTTCCTTTATATGTTGTATTCTTCTTTTCCCTGGCTGCCTTGAGAATTTTTTCTTTGCTGTTGGTTTGTGTCAATTTCATTATGATATGCCTTGGAGTAGGTTTGTTGGGGTTAAGAAAACTTGGAGTTCTGTTTGCTTCTTGAACTTGAGGCTTTAGTTCTTTCCACAGGCTTGGGAAGTTCTCATCTATTATTTGTTTGAGTATGTTCTCCATTCCATTTTCTCTCTCTTCTCCCTCTGATATACCTATTATTCTTATGTTATTCTTTTTGATGGAGTCAGATAATTCTTGTAGGGCTATCTCATTTTTTTAAATTTTTGAGTCTCTTTCTTCTTCTCTCTGTTGTGCCTCAAGTTGCTTGTCTTCTATTTCACTAATCCTCTCTTCTATCTGACCTGTTCTATTAGCTAAGCTTGTTACTTTGTTTTTCAGCTCGTGAATTGAGTTTTTCATCTCTGTTTGATTTGTTTTTATAGTTTCAATTTCCTTGGACATATATTCTTTGTGTTCATTGAGTTGTTTTCTGAGCTCCCTATATTGCCTTTCTGTGTTTTCTTGTATATCTCGGAGGATTTTTAGTATTTCTATCTTGAATTCTCTGTCATTTAGCTCCAAGGTTTCCAATATATTAAATTTTTTCTCCATAGATTTTTCCTCATCTAGCTGTGTTACCTCTCTTTCTTTTGTATCCATGATATTCGATTTTCTCTTCCTTAATGGCATCTGAGGGTGGTTTTGTTGATAGTATTAATGAGATTTAATAAAGAATAAATAGTTAAAAAAATAAAAAAAAATAAAAAATCGAAAAGAGTTGTTTTTTTTTTAAAAAATTAATAATGAAATAAAGAAAAATAAAATAAAATAAAAATTTTTAAAAAAAGGAAATTATTCCCCCCCTCCTTTTTTCCTCTCCTCTCCTCTCCCCTCTTTCTTGAGAAAATCTTGTGGTGGACTGTGAGTTATAACAAACAATGCCTGTGATGGAGGGCCTGAATTGGGGAAAAGTAATAAAGGGGCAAAAAAGAAAAAAAGAAAAAAAAAAAAGGAAAAAAAAAAAAAAGAATAAAGAAAAAAAAAAGATCGTATGGACCCACAAAAAGCAAATAAGGAAAAAATTTGGGTCAAGAATAAAATGATTTGCTTTTAGGTGTTGGTTGTCTAAGAGTTATGATGAGAGGAATAAGAGGAAAATGGAAAAATGGGGGGACAAATTAAAAACTTACTATTGTATTTAGTGGAACAAGAACTAGATAATATGGAGAGCCAGGGATGGGAGCACTGCTAGTGAGTTAAAAAGGTGAAGTAAAAACCCCCCAAAATGCCACAAACATAGGTTTGAGTCCCAGATAAGATAATTTGTTTGTTATTGAGGTTTGAATGAGAGGAGATGTAAAGGAGAAAGGAAGAAACTAATATAGAGGGAGAAAAGAAAGAGAGAGAGAGAAAAAAAAGAGGGAACCACTAAAAGAAGAAAAAAGAAAGGAGAGAGAGAGAGAGTTAAGGGTTTTGGAGTGCAACCCTCAGAGAGAGAAAGGAAGAGAAGAGAAAAGATAATGGGAGATGTAACACTTATGGGTAGTGTAGTTCAAGGAGAGGAGAGAGTAAGACCAGTAGAGAGTTAATCGGCCAAATTGGAGGAGGAAAAAAAAGTATCAAGAATGAAGATAAGAGAAACAAACGAACAAATATAATAAAATGTGATAGGTTATAAAGTCTGCAGATTATTCTTGATTTTGAGAGGTTATCTTCTTGCTTTTTCTTTTCTCTCCCTCTTCCTGGTCGGTGACTCTGTACCCCGGGTTCTGCCCCTTTGGCATGCTCAGGTAGAGGCTTGCAGTTGATAAGTCTCTATGGCAATGTCATGTATTGTGCTTTAGTCTCGTGGGAGTCGAGGCTCATTAGCATTTATAGGCTCCGACAGTGAGAGAGTCCGTGTTCCTGGAGCCTTTCTCCTAGTCTTTCCTTCCTCAATTAGTAGCCTGATAATCCAGCTATGGGGTTGCTGCTGCCTCTGCCTGGATAGTAAGAGGCTCAAAGAGCTGGCAACTCCCCACTCTATTTCCACTCAGCACAGGGCTCTGGGTAAGGCTCAGTCAGTCAGAGCTGCTAGCATAATCAGGCGGGCTTTCCGCCCACTCAAAGACCACTGGCTCTGCCACTCTGTCCGGTAACACAAGCGGGCGCCCACTTCTGGGGGGCGCTTGGAGGAAACTCTCACTCACTGTCTGCGACCAGGATATCCAGCCAGCAGTCTCACGCTCTGAGTGAAACCCCCAACCGCAGGGAAAAGTTGCAGCGTTGGAATTGAGTCTCGCTCCGTCCCCATGCGCGGCTTTTGCAAGGCGCTGGAGCGGCTCGAGATTCCGCTTTGGCCCACACAAAGGCCCCTGACTCTGCCCCTCTCTGCGATAACACGGGGGCGCACTGCCGAGGCACTCGGAGGAATCACTCACTCCTTATCTGCGCGCGCAAGCCAGGATATGAGGCCGGCCGCGGTTCCCTCTGAGTGAAACCCTCACCAGCACGGAAAATCTCCACCGTTGGAATTAGTTCTCACTCCCTCCCATGCGTGGCTTTCCCAGGGCGCTGGGGCTGCCCAGAGACTCTGTCCTCGGCCCACAGAAAGGCCTCTGACCCTGCCTCTCCGTGGGGCAACACAGGCACCCACTCTCGGGGCCTAGGAAGAAATTCTCGCCCACTAACTGCGCACCGACCAGGAGACCGGGTAAAATGGCCACTCCGCTTGTCTTTCTTTGTTTGGGTTTGGCGCGAGTGTTAGCTTGTATTGCCCGGGTTGCCACAGGATCAGATTTTCCTCGGCTTGGATCTGTATGCCACAGCCTGGTTCGGCCGTTTGTGCCGCGGCGGCCTGGATCTATTCACCCCCTTTGCCCGCCTCAGTTTCTATATTCACAGTTACCAGAGAAAGCCGCCCTGTTTAGGTTAGTGAGGAAGGCGGAGCATTTCTTACTCCCTATTTCCTTCGGGGTTTGGTTATATATTTAGCCAATTTTTCACTCAATCATACCTTTGGGTGTATTGCGAAGCATCTGGAAGCTCCAAGTATAGGTTTTTCTGTTTCTGGTTGAAGATCTTGTTGAGTTTTGGGGGAGATTTATCGGTATCGCTTCCTACCCCGCCATTACTCTGACGTTATCCGCTATCATTGTTATTTTTTTAAATGTATACCTTCTCAAATTGATCAATGGAGTATATGGTGTAGATAATTTAATTATCTATTAAAGATTCATAATTTTAAAAATTATATTTAATTTAGACTAACTGTAAGATTGCAAACAGTTTTTTGAGATTAAAATTTGAAACATTTTGATAATATCATGTTATGGCAAAAACCTATATAGAAATAAAAGATTTTCTCTAACATAGTATCTGTATAGAAAAAGGTCATCAAAATTAATAATATTTCTAAAATTTAAAGAAATAATTAGTGTATAGATTCTTGAGTTTATAATAAGATGATGTATAGAATAGTGAAGATATTAATTATTACTAAAATTCAATTTAAAAAGCTATATGTAAATGTCAAATGAATTACAATTGTTGGTATACTTTAAATGTTAAGATAAAGTAGACCCTGGCCGGTTGGCTCAGCGGTAGAGCATCGGCCTGGCGTGCGGGGGACCCAGGTTCGATTCCCGGCCATTTGCTTCTCCACCCCCCCCCCCTTTCTCTCTGTCTCTCTCTTCCCCTCCCGCAGCCAAGGCTCCATTGGAGCAAAGATGGCCCGGGCGCTGGGGATGGCTCCTTGGCCTCTGCCCCAGGCGCTAGAGTGGCTCTGGTCGTGGCAGAGCGATGCCCCAGAGAGGCAGAGCATCGCCTCCTGGTGGGCAGAGCGTTGCCCCTGGTGGGTGTGCTGGGTGGATCCCGGTCGGGCGCATGCGGGAGTAGGTCTGACTGTCTCTCCCCGTTTCCAGCTTCAGAAAAATACAAAAAAAAAAAAAAGATAAAGTAGAAAAAACTCACATATTATTAGTGTTAACTTTTAGAAAAGGCAAAAATTAAGAGACTTATAATCTTACATATGTAATTTAAAAAATTAATATGTTGTGGATCGGCCTTACAAAAATTCTAAACATTGTGAAATAAATTATTAAAATGTGAATGACTTACTCTTGAGTTAAAAATGCACTATTATCAAATGAATATTGATTAGATTGCAAGATTAATATTTAATGAGATTTAAAAATCACTATAAATTCATGAAAGGTTTTCATTTTCATAGTCTACTCATTTTGCCTTACACTTCTGCTTTGATAAGCTGCTTTTTTTTTTCCCTAGTGAGAGGCAGGAGGCAGAGAGATAGATTCTCACATGTGCCCCGACTGGGATCCATCTAGCAAGTCCCCTACCAGGCGATGCTCTGCATCTGAGGCTGCTGCTCTGTTACTCAAAACTGAACTATTTTTTTAGTACCTGAGGTGAAGGCAATGGAGCCATCCTCAGTGCCAGGTCAACTTGCTCAAACCATTTGAGCCATGGCTTTGGGAGGGGAAGAGAGAGAGAAAGAGGGGTATAGGGTGGAGAAGCAGATGGTTGTTTCTCCTGTGTGCCCTGACCAGGAATCGAACCTGGGACTTCCACATACCAGGCCAACACTCTACCACTTAGCCATCCAGCCAGGACCGATAATCTTTCTTTTAACCTCTTTTGTTGAGTATTGTAGGGGTCTAAATTAGCCTCATTTAAAATATCATTATTTTAGCCTGACCTGGTGGTGGCGCAGTGGATAGAGCGTTGGACTGGGATGCGGAAGGACCCAGGTTCGAGACCCCGAGGTCGCCAGCTTGAGTGCGGGCTCATCTGGTTTGAGCGAGGCTCATCAGCTTGGACCCAAGGTCGCTGGCTCCAGCAAGGGGTTGCTCAGCCTGCTGAAGGCCCGCAGTCAAGGCACATGTGAGAAAGCAATCAATGAACAACTAAGGTGTTGCAACGTGCAATGAAAAACTAATGATTGATGCTTCTCATCTCTCTCTGTTACTGTCTGTCCCTGTCTATTCCTCTCTCTGAGTCACTCTCTGTCTCTGTAAAAAATAAATAAATAAATAAATAAATAATTTAAAAAATATATCATTATTTTAAAGCATCTACAGGAAGTATCTTATGAAAAAAAATTTTTATGAATATTTGTGATGAATGAACATTCTCTTCAAAGCAGTAGTAATGGCTGGCTGATAGATTTATAATGATTAAGATATAGTTTTTGCACTGTGTTTATTAAAGAATCCTTAAATAAAAATAAATGACCATGAGGGCTTATAATATAGGGCAATGTTTATAACTTATTTGTGATCACATATTTAATATGTGCTGCACAGTATACCAATCTACTTACATGCACAGTCTCATTTAATGTTCACAGATACCCACATGAAGGAGGTATATTTGGCCCCTTTAACAGATGAAATAACTAAGGACTAAAAAGGCTAAGCATTTGCCTAAGGTCAGTTGAGTAGTACTGAAATTTAATTCAAGAAATCTGATTAAAGTGTTCTCTCTTAATATATTTTAAAATAGAGAATAGTAAAAGTAAATATTATCGTTCTCTATTATTTAAATAAATGACATCATGGAATTCAGTGTTATCTTTTAGATGAAAGGTATTTATAGTTCTTTAATTACCATTTAAGGCTTTCTGATGTTTGAGATTATCTTATATTTGGAATAGGAGATTTTTCTGAGACTTTTAATAGTCAGAGATGCATTGAGAACAAACAGCAAAAAACTTTTCTCAGTTATTTGGAAAGTGTGCTAACTTTGAAGACTGTTCTTGTTCTTTTTTTTTTTTCACTTACAAAAAAGTGATGGTTTATAAGCATCAGCAATATACTGTCAACCTCAACACCTGGATTTTCCTGTTGAGACAGTTTAAACATATCTGTAGGACAAATGTGCAGATGATATAAAATTAATACTACTTTTGTTTTAAAGTTCAAGGGCACTCACTATAATCACAGCTTTATTTCTAAAATACCACACAAAGCTTAAAATTTTACCTTTCTTTTCTCAGTGATCATTTTGTGTTCAAATGCGTACTATTCCCTGGGCTTTGCAGACAAATAGTTTCACACTTGTAGCAATAGCTTGCATCCCCAGCTCCCTTCTCTCTCAATGATAAGCTATTTCTGTTGTGTTCTGGGAAAGAATTGGTCCCTAGTTAGGTAAGGCTGATGGAAGCAAAGCATATCCCACTATGTGCTTTCAGAAATGCATTTTACAATTAAAAGTAAATTACTAAAATGGTAGTGACAAATTTTACCATTTTTAGAATATGATCAAAGAGGAAGGTGAAATTTGGTAGAGGATTTTTTTAAATGCCAGAGCTATATAATTCCAAACTGGTTTTCTGATTAAAAACAGAAAGGAAATCCCTTCTGAAGCATAAAACAAAATTTATATTAACAGTACCTCATAAGATTGCTTTTTTGTAATCTCTGTTTTTGAGACTAAAATTAATGTTCTTGGCTTCCTTTTCTTATTGTTTATAGCAAAATCTGATGCTTTGTATTTATGGTGTTTTTACTATGCCAGAATCTCAGACTATTCATAAAGTGAATTTATTATAAAGCTCATATATCTTCCTCTAAATTGAAAGAAAGGAGATGTAATTATCTCATGCAATTTATTGTTATTGTAGTCTCACGTGATCACTCAATATGGAATGTAGTTCACATGAGGACTTCATATAATTTCCTCTAAATTTATTCAGTTTGTTTTATTCTGGAATTTACAATACCATGGCTATTATTTTAAAATATCTTTACCTCATTTTATTTCTAATCCATCTCCTATTTTATATCTTTTTGAAATCTCTTCATAAAATAAAATTAAAATAAAGCAAGCAACTAAAGAAGAACATTACTTGGAAGTGTTTTGTGTTGTAATAATTGAGTTTACTATCAATTTTAAGAATATCCAACAAAAGAGTAAGAATAAGCTAACTGATCAAGGACACTGTAATTGTATCTATTCTTTGCTTTACCGAGAAGTAAATGGGATCAAAGTCTACAAGCCTTTGTTTCTAATATTGACCTGTATCTTAAAACAAGTCTTTAGTTTCATAACACGTTTGATTCTGTCTAAATATAGATAGGTTTCACTAAGTCTGTATTTTCGAATGGGAGAGCTGAAAGAGTTCGTAAAGATTCTTGAGCTCAAATGCATATTGCAAAGTTAGGACAGCAGAGGATAGAGATATATGTACAATGATTTACTCAAGGGCTCTCAACCATGTGGCTGGTTCAGAGAATCAGTCTAAGGGTCCTGACTCCCAGCCCAGTACTCTTGATAATATCAGGCTGCCTTCACTAGAATCCATCATTTTTATGCACACAATCGTGTCTTAGAATACATGTTAATACACTTTGTGCTTTCCTATGTATGTACATGTAGATAGATATATTGGTGCGAGAACAGAGAAAGTGGTTAAGTCCGATAATGGGAAGGCATGGAATTTTACCAGTGTTTTTGTGGTAAGAAATCAAGGACATGCATGGCAAGTGAAAGGTGTGTTAAGCCATGAAGGTCATTAGGAGCCCTTGTTATGCCTACAAAGAATTTTGAAGAAGCTGGAAGAAAAGGAAAGCATATCCCAGAGAAATTCTAGTAAGTTGAAAGCTTGAGCTGGAAAAGAGCAAAATTCAGTGTTTACATGGAAAATTCCATCCAGTGTCATCCATGATGAAAATATTTGTATTATGTGTTTTTCTTCAACAAACTAATAATCTAAATAATTTATAATGTAGATTTGAACAATAAATGTGAGATAATAGGCAATCATTTATGTCAACTATAAGAATAACTGCTTAGAAAATATAAAGACGTTTATATTTGATTCTTTTTTTTTTCTCCAGAGACATCTGCTTAAATAATGCATTCAACCTAGTATTCCTTTTTACCCTTACTTGGGAATACACTTGATCTTAGCCAAGAAGCGATCCTTACTTGGGAATATATCCTATTGTCTGAACTACCATAATGTTGGGTTTTTCTCTCATTTATATGTATTTTTTAAATATACATAACCTATGTCTTGTACTTTTCTCACCATCTCTATTATCATAGCAACAACTTCTTTTCAAAGCACTTTTTATTTGAATGGTAAACAGTAGAAGTGCTAGGAATGGTGCTGTATAGACAGAGCTAACAGAGATGTCTCAAGGAACTTCAAACTGGTCATTTTTTTTTTTATGTGATGTAAAAACTATTTTAAAGAGACAGAGATTCAGAGAGAGGGATAGATAGGGACAGACAGACAGGAACGGAGAGAGATGAGAAGCATCAGTCATCGGTTTTTTGTTGTGACACCTTAGTTATTAGTTGATTACTTCCTGATATGTGCTTTGACCATGGGGCTATAGCTGACAGAGAAACCCCTTGCTCAAGCCAGTGACCTTGGGTCCAAGCTGGTGAGCTTTGCTCAAACCAGATGAGCCTGTGCTCAAGCTGGTGACCATGGGGTCTTGAACCTGGGTCCTCCACATCCCAGTCCAACACTCTGTCCACTGTGCCACCACCTGGTCTGTAAAAACTATTTTAAAATGTCTAAAAATGTGTAGACCAAATGCACAATGGGATAATCAATGCATTGTACAAATTTCAGGACATTTGCAGTCACCATGCATCCATCATGCCTTCTGAACTTGAAAATAACCAATATTTTGCCTTCCAGAGTTTTGTTTTCTTATTTTTTATTAAAATACTAAAAGTTGCCTGACCAGGAGGTGGCGCAGTGGATAGAGCATCGGACTGGGATGCAGAAGACCCAGGTTCGAGACCCCAAGGTCGCCAGCTTGAGCACAGGTTCATCTGGTTTGAGCAAAAGCTCACCAGCTTGAGCCCAAGGTCACTGGCTTGAGCAAGGGGTTACTCAGTCTGCTGAAGGCTCGCGGTCAAGGCACATATGAGAATGCAATCAATGAACAACTAAGCTGTTGCAATGCACAATGAAAAACTAATGATTGATGCTTCTCATCTCTCCGTTCCTGTCTGTCTGTCCCTGTCTATCGCTCTCTCTGACTCTCTCTCTCTCTGTCTCTGTAAAGAAAAAAAAAAAAAAAGATACTCAAAGCTATGAAGTGGTCCTTTTCCACAGAGAAGAATGGTTTATCAGATTTGGTGTTGTTTGTGCTTCTGTTCTTTAAAGAGTTGGTAGGAAGTTCCTTACCTAATTCCTGCTTCCTCAGGCTCCCAAATTGCTATTGTTTCCTCTGGACACAAATATCTGAAGGTCTGCCCTGCCTTGTTGTGTGTGCCTCAGAGGAAGGAAGAGGACACTCTCTTTCTTTCCCTGATTGTGCAAACACCGAGAAGATGGAATGGTAGAGGAAAGCTGCGTATCAGAGAGCCTGTTTGCCTAAATGAGAAAGCTCCTTCCAAGTGCTCTCAATCCACATTACTACTAACTCCATCTCAAATTCTTGCAAAACATGACCCAACTGTTTAAAACTATGTAAGCAATTATTTTTTCAAAATCTATAAGCATGTCCTAGAGATTATAGATTTATTTAAATAAGAAAATAAGTTGATCATGTAAAACACTTGATACGGGAGCAATAAATAGCTTACAACATCTTTTTTCCTTAAAGTTTATATTTTAAAGTATCTAAGAATAAATCAGAAAATATTATTTTCTGATAAAATCCCACCACACACTTGTTTCATAGCAATTGGAACCTGGTATAGGTGAAATGTTTCTCTTTATATTTGTCTGAAAAACTCAAAGCAGTGTTCGAGTTTTATCTTTCAATTTAGTTTAGTAAACTTTTACTGAACTCATACCATGTGCAAAGGTGTTAAGAATATGGATATGAAGTAAACTTCTGGCCTCACAGATCTTTCTACTTCAAGAAACAAACATTTACTACATGAACTATGTATAAATATAAAATAAGAAATTATCTGTTGTGTGGAAGTCCCAGGTTCAATTCCTGGTCAGGGAACACAGAAGAAGCAATCATCTGCTTCTCTACCGTTCCCTCTCTTTCCTCTCTGTCTTTCTCTTCCCCTCACACAGCCGGGGCTTGGTTATAGCAAGATGGCCCCAGGTGCTGAGGATGGCTCCATGGTTCGCCTCTGTCACTAAAATAGCTTGGTTGCCAAGCAATAGAACAACAGCCCCAAACAGGCAGAGCATCACCTGGTAGGGGGTTTGATGGGTAGATTCCAGTTAGTGTGCATGCAGGAGTCTGTCTTTCTGCCTCCCCACTTCTCACTTAAGAAAGAAAAAAAGAAATTATTAATCCATGGAATAAATGCAGATACATATAAAATTAAAGTGAGAGGCAGCCTAGAGGAGAGCAAAAGAGGATGCAGTCAAGGAAGACTTTCTGAGGAGGACTTATCTGACCAGACTTTGAAAGGTGAATAATTTACCCCAACAGAGAAGAGCTGATGGCATGTAATCCAAGCTGAGAGATGGTGTTATGTGTTGAATGGTGTTTCCAGTTCCTCACAATATGACCTTATTTGGATCTTGACCAATTTTAGGTCTTTACCAAATTAAAATGAGGTCATTAGGGTAGGCCTAATACAGTACAACCAATGTCCTTACAAAAGGGGGAAATTTGGAGACAGACTAGCACGCAGAGAGAATGCATATGTCAACATTACAGGAAGTGATCAGGTGATATGTCTAGAATTTCCCTCAGAGCCCTCAGATGGAACCAAATTTGCCAACACCTTGATTTCAAACTTTCTAGTCTCCAGAACTGTGAGACCATACAACTCTGTTGTGTAAACCATCCAATTTGTGGTGTTTTGTTATGGAAGCCCTGGAAAATTAATATAGATTGGCAAAGTCTTGGAGGAGGTATGGAAGAGAAAATATTAGTTGTTTGAGGAATAACCGGTAATGCTCAGCTTATAAAAGCATGTATGTGATGGCAGAGTACCTAGAGATGAGGTTCTATCCGTTGGCAGCAGTGATTTGACAAGGGCTGTCACCAGAAGTTGAACTTTGTCATGTAGATAAAGGGGAATCAAGCAAGAATCTTATTTAATAGAGTGATGTTGCCACATTTTTGTTTTTAAGAAGTCCAAAATGGCAGCAGTGTGAATGCTGTTTGGGGAAAGAAAGAATAGTAACGGAGGTCTCCTCAGTCACACTTAACCATAGTCTAGTGGTGCTTGGATTATGTAAAGGTATTTGCAGGGCAAATTGCAGGTGGTACCAAAGAGTCTGTCCTGTAGCAACTCATATCAAACCAAACTAGTGGAAAGTTAAGTCACATGTTTATTTTCCACATTAACTAAAATCAAAGAATAAGTAAAATGCTGCCTAATTCTTAGGAAAGATCAGCATTTTTTTCCTCTAAATTGCAGTCATTATATCCCATGGAAAATACTTACCAAATAGGGAATTTCTTGATTTGTGAGGAATAGAGCCCATGTATTTTGCTAATTGGAGGCTTTGTTACTTACTAATGGACAATCCTCCTATCCCCACAACCGGAGTTAACCACCGTCTTTCATGGGCTCTTTATTAAGTAGCATGAAGTGCAGATAATCATTTCCCGTGAGTCTGTCATACAGCCCTAGTTGAGTTAGCCTGGATAAAATGGTAGATTGAAAAGCCAGTCTTAGAAGCAAAAATGACAAAGCTGAGAGTACTTTGAGCCAGTTGGTCTGTTCAGTACCAACTTACTGTTTGACAGTATTATAAAGGAGCATTGTTGAAAATAAAAACAACTCTCAAAATACGTTTCTGTGTGATTGGAAAATTATTACTTTTAACGTGGCGACTTAAATACCTCTTCAAGCTTCATTATTCTTTTCCTTTTATTTTTTATTTTTTTGGGGGGGCATAATCTTAGTCCATCTTTTAGTATGTTGACATTTTCATCTGTGGGGGTCACTGAACATCTGTGCAGAGTCTTACCTACTCATGTTGATAAATTTTCTTGTGCTATAATTACTTCACATTTATTTATATAAATATATCTATATCTAAATAAATGTATTATTTAATTATTTCATATAGTTCCCAGAAAACAACTGCACTTCCTTCCCACTAATGGCTTCTCCAACTGTCAACAGAAATAAGACCAGATTATTGTATAAACTGTGGAGACAGGGAAGATTTCTGAAGAGGTCTATGAAAAAGTATATAGTGCAAAAGCAGAATTCCTGTGAAAATTACTAAGCTAGATTGTACTTTGTGTTCAGGATATTATTTCTCCAAAGCTCTGTGACAAGTGCAACAGAATTGCTAGAGGGACAAACATGGCTGCAGGGTTATAATGATGTATTAACAATTTATAGCATTTACCAAATCTTTGTCATGTACCAGGCACTTTAACATAAGCTTTGTATGTTTTACTTTATTCTCATCCTACTATGTAGGATTATGATTGTTACCCTGATTTCATATGGGAAAATGGAGTCTTAGAAAGATTTAGTAAATTACCTAATAAGTCAGGTATATGGTGAAGATGGTTTTTTATGGGAAGGAACAAGCATTAGGCAAAAGTGTCAAATGTTTATAGGTAATGGTGTGTCGCATGTTGAAGTCAGGAAGGAGAGAGGAAGGTTCTCTCATCATCATTAAGGAGCCTGTGTTGGTGTAATCCATCCCTATAAAGGGCATAATGTAATTTACTTCGTGTTTGAGAAAATATGTCAGTATTTACTGGGCTATCTCAAAGGAGGAATTTTGATTTGAAAAATAAGTTTATTTGTACTTATAGATATGTATTGCACAGGCCCTTTCCTTTTATTTCATACTTAACATTCCCACAGGGGCAAATACATGTCATTCGCAACTTGATTGAATGCCACAAACCAAATGACTCAGTTCTCAAAAGGCCTAGTGAGGAACTTCCTCGTAAACTGAACAAGACCGACCACAGGAAAATGAAGCAGATTCAGCAACCCTTTATGGATCTAGAGAATGTCCTTAATTATGTACTTAGAGGCCCAGCTCATGCATGTGGATTGTGTAATGTTTAAATTTAGTTGGCATTTCTACTTGCTGGGGTTGATTTATTCAAAAAGAAGAGAAGAGAAAAGACTACAGCTTAAGGAAGGTTTTGTTCTCAACAAATCTCAACGTTTTGGAATGGATAGACTCCTGCTTGCAAAATCCCTCCCCCTAAATGTATATTTTGGTAGTTGAACACCTCTGGATTTCTGATGGATGACTATTTTCTGTCAACTTCAAATATCTCAGTCATACTAAAACTTGCACTTCTATTGTTTGGTCTTTTTTTTTTCCAGATGGAAACTGGTTTTTTTTTTGACAGGATTTGACTTACATAAAGAAATGCAGATATTAAACTTCAAAATATAAGACTAGAAATATATTTCACTTTTTAGACTCTCCATGACCTTGGAAAATGTCTGCCAGTTGGCAGTGACAACTTCATGTAATCATGCTGTTGACCTCGGCTCTGCCTTTCCAAGAACTCAAATGGTAACAGAGCTCTGAAATGGAAAAAGGACTGCCCAGTTTAAACATTTTGTTTTCAGTTCCCTCACACCTGCTACTGGACCCAGGGAGGAGGTTTGCAAACACAGAGATACAGTGGGAGAGATCTTAGGTCAGGGCTATAAAAACAAGCACTGTTTGTTTTGGAACAACAAAAATGGCCACTTCCTCTCTGAAGAACAGTGATAAGCATTCCTGGAGGCCTGTGTTAGGCTCTTAATGAAATTAGCCTTTCTATGTTAAGTCACAGGAGGAGCCTACGCCTCCATTGTTAACACAAGAGTTCACACCCCATTTCCTCACTACGACCCCTTTATTCACAAGCCTCCTTCCTCTTCCTTCCAGCCCCCACAAACCTAAGGGGGTAATGACACAAAAACAAAATGCATGTAAATACACACACACACACACACACACACACACACTCAGTTCATACCTCGCAGTAATAACAGCATTTCAGCCTGCAAGTGGATTATCTAAAATGAGGCAGAGAAATATAAAAGAAACGTGCATTTCTTCCTCTCTCCCACACTACTAGTGTGAGAATACACTTAAGTCTGCTGATATGAGGAAAAGTAATTCCAAACCTGTGGAAATATTTACTAATAGTACTTACTTGTTTATTGCAACAAATATTAAGTATAGCATAGGTATTCCCTTTGTATTAAAAGAGCGTTAATTCAGCTTTGTAACGTGTATAAATTGTACAAATTTGCTAATTCTCAGAAGAAAGAAAATTCTTTTAAAATGTAGATTCAAATGCAAAGTTGAATTATTTCCATGACAGTTCACTCGGGATTTGCTTATTATATTGATCTTCCTAAAGGACAGTTAAGTGCGGCCTTCTATGACAGCATTTACCTTCCTGGAACAGAACAGACAGTAACTCTCATAGCTACCATAATATGTTTAAAAAGGATATTGGCTTCCTAACAGAATTTTTGTGACTTAAACAATTTTGTGGTTTATGTTTGACTTGTATTCACTAAGATAACACAAATACTGGAAGAGACAATTCTGTCATTGATGGTAATAGCATTTCAAAGATTAAAAAGGTCTATTTAAAGCTATTTTAAGTAATTCTTGTCACCTTTTTCCCAGAAACTTGAACCATTTTTTCCTGACAATTATCACTCATGAAGATAATACTGACAGTATTATATTTTATCTAACATTTTTAGAGAAAGCATGGTTTTCTCTACATCTGTGCTGCTCATGTGGCTATTGAGTATTTGAATTATGACTATCTTGTATTGAATGTTCTATAAATATAAAAAGGACATCAGATTTCAGAATGAGAAAAAAATTTGTTCACTATCTTGTACATTATTTTTATATAAATTACATGCTGATATTATTTATTAAAATTAATTTTACCTGCTTCAATCCTACTTTTAAAAATGTGGTTGCTAAAACTTTTAAGTTACACATGTGCTCACATTCTTTTTTTTTTTTTTTTTTTTTTGTATTTTTCTGAAGCTGGAAATGGGGAGAGAGAGTCAGACAGACTCCCGCATGTGCCGGACCGAGATCCACCAGGCACGCCCACCAGGGGGCGATGCTCTGCCCACCAGGGGGCGATGCTCTGCCCCTCCAGGGCGTCGCTGTGTTGCGACCAGAGCCACTCTAGCGCCTGGGGCAGAGGCCAAGGAACCATCCCCAGCGCCCTGGCCATCTTTGCTCCAATGGAGCGTCACTGCAGGAGGGGAAGAGAGAGACAGAGAGGAAGGAGAGGGGGAGGGGTGGAGAAGCAGATGGGCGCTTCTCCTGTGTGCCCTGGCCGGGAATCGAGCCCGGGACCTCTGCACGCCAGGCCGACGCTCTACCACTGAGCCAACCGGCCAGGGCCTGTACTCACATTCTTATTCTCTTAAAACAGTGCTGCTCTAGGCAATTCATTTCATTTTCTACATTACATGACCAGCTAGCTATGAGCATATATTTTATAAAATGGAGATTTAAATTTTCCTTTTCCCTCCCAAATACAATTTTATGTTTAGTTGTACAATATCACTTTTATTTCCATATAGAGTACCCAGCAGTTATTCACCATAACAGTTAAATTTGAAAGGAATTTATTCTTTATGTGTGCTTAATGCTTCTTTCTTAAATGTGTATGTCTGTATTTACAGTGTGACTAGTGGTTGGTTACCCTCTGTATTGTCAGATTGTTTTGCTCGAAAATACTGTCTCTCATCTTATTTCAGCCACTCTGACTTCTTTATACCATGGCACCACTTATCTAAGACTTTTAGAGATTGTTTCAACCATAACAATTTGTATTTGTAAAATAGCTTTTGAATTTTAAGCCTGAAGATCATGGCCTCCTCTTTCCTGGAAAGAATATAAGCAGTGAATCATGTCTGTCAGTCAATCAACAATATTCAGTGTATGCTTTCATTAGGCTTGGTTCTCAGAGCTTTAGAATAAGTAGAAACAGAGCCTTAGCTCTTACTCTCAAGAAACTGATCATTTGGTAGTTGAAAAGACAAAATGACTTGCACTGAACACTAGTGAAATAATTTGTGATAGATTAATTATTAAAAGCAACACTTTGGCTTCTTTTGGAAAATGGCGATATTGGCTTGCATTATTGCAGTGGTAACCATTGTCTAAAGTTATATAGCTACTGTTCACATTAGGCAGGCATACAATCTGCAAAGTGCTATTTTACATCGTCTGTCTGGATCATTTGGTATTTGAGGTTTCAATTTCAATTCTAGGTAATTATTTATGTCCCTTTCAACTCCCATTTTTGATTATGAGATTCTTGACCTAGTCACTTTAGAACTATATTCCTCAAAATAGAGTTGGGTCCATTATCCTACATAATTTCTACTGAAAAAACATAAGGCTATAACCACTCCTTTCCTCCACTAGTGGTAGGAAAAACATCAGAGGGCAGGCAGTTCAAATAATAAGCATGGGGAAAATCACTTATAAGTTTGCATAATAGTAAAATTAATTTAGTATTTGACAGATCATCTGTCTACTGTTAGTGTGAGATGCTTTTGTTGGGTAAATAAATATTGATATGATATAATTAAAATTTACCCCTGTGTTTATGGTATCTAACAAACAGAAAAGGGTCATCTGTGTAGTAAAATATTAAGTTATTGTTTACTAGCACATCCGAATTGAGAGTAGTAAGATAATGATGGCAGAAAGAATGACCATTTTCCCCCATGCATCCCTAGATATCAAAAAATATGTTTGTCACATAAAATTCCCTATTGGGAACTACAATAAACCAAAGTAGCTCTTATTAAGCATCCCCAACAAAAACAGTATGTTAATGGTTTGTAGTTTTATGTCTTTTTAAATACTCATTAGGAGTTCCATCCTGAAAATTTAAAAAATAAAGTGATAGTAGGAGAAAGGAGGACTATAGTTATATGTAACATAAATGTATTAAAATTGAAAAGTCTTGATTATATTAACAATAATGACAATGATTGGATCTACACTGCCACTTTTTTAAAAATTGGCAGATTATTCTTTCCACATGTATATCAGAGTTTTTAAATCAATTCCATGTATAATCAGAGAGCGCTTTTTAAAAATTTTCTATAACTAAACAGAAAATAGACACTGTACTAGTAATTCAAAGAGTTATTTATAGAGATTATGCTATTCTAGACCAGTGTGAACAGTTGTTGAGGCCGAGGATATGAGACCAGGTATGATATGAAGATATTGGACTCTCTACTTTGTATTGTTTTCTGTGTGTAAATTTGTTAGTTCTTTATCTGTCAAGGAATGACAAAGACATTAACAACCAATTTTTATTACCTTCCCTTATATACTTAACACTTTCTAAATTATGCAAAGAATACAGTTAAATATAATACATAGTCTTTACTTTCAAGAAGCATAGAGTATGTCTTGGGATTCAAGCTGTAAATGGATAACAGATAATGTTTCATAATATATCATTAAGTCCTATAGGATTTTAGCAAAGTCTAGTGAAAACTCTGACCCTGGGAAGCTTCATCGTTGAGGTAGAACTTGATGAGGACAAGCATGAGGCTGAATCATGGTGCATGCCTGGTAGAAGTTGTACACATACCAAGACAATTTAGAAAGAATTTATTTTCATTTGTCATTTCAATATTTTATATTTCTTTTTAAGAGTATGACAAATTATGTATTGGACTTTATTTTTTAAAGATTTTTTTTATTTATTCATTTTTCAGAAAGAGAGGAGAGAGAAAAGGGGGAGGGAGGAGCAGGAAGCATCAACTCCCATATGTGCCTTGACCAGGCAAGCCTAGGGTTTCAAAATGGCAACCTCAGTGTTCCAGGTCAACATTTTATCCACTGCGCCACCACAGGTCAGGCTGCATTGGAATTCTGAATCTATTTTTTCCTCCGTGAAAAAGAGATAATACTAGACTATTTTCTTATTTTCCCTACAATTCCTTATAGATAAGCTAGAATATCAGGAAGTCAACCAGGTTCCAACTCAGTCCTTTCATTGAGTGAAGAAACTGAGGCCCAAGGAAATGAAATGACTTGACCAAGATTACTCAGTTGCTTCTAATGTCCAAAAATAAATAAGTTGATGGCTCTTAACCTGGCAGGATTGTACACTTCACAGTTTAAACATGTTTACAAGATACCATAATGTGTGGTCTCAGAAATATTTTGGGGAGAGATGGCAGACTTCTATGTTGAAATTAAATGTACCATCAAAAGAAAAATCAGAACTTTGTTGGATGTTCTTAAACTTATTTTATGGTTTAGTATGGCTTTTTATTTTA
The DNA here is from genome assembly GCF_036850765.1 of Saccopteryx bilineata. Classification (NCBI taxonomy): domain Eukaryota; kingdom Metazoa; phylum Chordata; class Mammalia; order Chiroptera; family Emballonuridae; genus Saccopteryx; species Saccopteryx bilineata. Next base: position 9,855,361 of record NC_089501.1, on the reverse strand, counting down.
ACTTTATAAAGATGAATGGTAAGGTGTAGGCACCATGAGTTTTTAGAGTGTTGGGCTTTTAAAAATCTTCACATAGCCATTGTGTTTGATACCTCATTTGGTCCTTACTCTGAAAACCATCTTTACATTTTTATCAAAATAATCTCAAATGAACTTTACATTATTTATAATTCATGTATAAGTGTGTGCTTCTATGAGGCCTAGTATTTCTGGGCCTTTCCGAAGTGCATGTGCTCTTTCCCTGATGAACACCCTGACCTCTGGGTGCTATGTTCCCTGCAGAAGGCAGGGAGGGGGGAAGAACCAGGCATAGGGTTGCATGACATCAGACAACAGCCATAGGTGAGTGTTCTGATGCCCCATTCTGGATTTTGCCCTTCTTGTAACATCTCACAAGGAGCAGCGCTGTTATAGGACCCATGGGAAAAGGTCATACTCAGATAAGGAAGGAGGCAGCTCTTCCCATCAAAAGCACTCACGCTTTTAATGTTAAGATAAACTCATGAATCCAGATACCCAATATCAAAGAAACCATGGACTTGATCTAACTCAGTGGTAGTCAACTTGGTTCCTACCGCCCACTAGTGGGCCATTCCAGCTTTCATGGTGGGCAGTAGTGGAGCAACCAAAGTATAAATAAAAAGATAGATTTAACTATAGTAAGTTGTTTTATAAAGATTTATTCTGTCAAACAGCAATAATCTAACATAAAGTACTTGGTAAGTAATTATTATTATATGCTTTAACTTGCTGTAACTCTGCTTTATAAATTTTATAAAGTAAAGTTACTTCCCTACTTTATAAATCACCATTACTGTGGAACCGGTGGGTGGTTAGAAAATTTTACTACTAACAGAGATACAAAAGTGGGCGGTAGGTAAAAAACGTTGACTACCCCGATCTAACCCATGCAAAATACTCCACTAGTAAAAGGTACATTTAATGCAAACATGTTTACATAAGAGTTGCTGTGCTAGTGAAATGAGATGGAATTTTATTATCCATTCGTTTGAATGCCATATTATTATCAGTTAAAAGAATGACTTTTACCTGTAGTTCTAATTTTTCCAAGTGGCAGGTAACACATTTGGCCAGCAGAATGAGAAAAGCATTGAGCATTTCAGATCCTTGTTTTAGCATTATTTAGAAAGATTCTGTTAATGTTTATTAACAAAATAAAATAAGGCTTGAATTTTAACTGCCAGTATTTTTTAGGGAATTATGCTGGTGTGTTTAGTTAAGTAAAGCAAATTCATTATGCAGTGAAATTTTGCATTTTAATAACTTGTGATGAGGTAGGTTTTGTCTCTAGCACTTGAACCAGTTCTGATACTGAGGTAGATAACCTTTTGAAAATTATTTGTGCTAATCACAGTGCTCAGCCTCTAGTGTATTCTAAGTAGATGTGAACAGATGAGGATGATATAGCTTTAATATTTCAGTGCCATGAGGACAATGAGGAGCCAGAGCTTTATAATAAGGCAAGACATAAAAGCTTATCTTTACCAGACTCAGCTAAAAGTTTTAGCTTAGATTTGACATTGTCTTTGAATGACCCTTGCAAAAAGTAGCAAATGGATTTACTTGCATTTTGCCTTTTTATTACACTATCTTTCATAAAAATCTGGGGAAAAGTGTCCTCATAGTAGAGGGGTGTCTGACAACATTGCTGGAGATTTTAATTGTTTTCTCTGCTCTACCTGTGGTATTGCTTAATTGAATTATGGACAGCAGCAGAAATCCCCATGGGCCCGCTATGATTAGGCTTTTCATAGTTTGTTTATGTTGTATGTTTTATCAGAACACACTGAGGAAATAGGTTTCAGCCTGCATTATGAACTCGATTTCTCTGTTGGTAGTTCATGAATACTAGTCAATGAGTGACAGATTCGTTGTATGTGTTTGTATTCTTTGCTCTCCAGAGTGGTTGTTTTGTCTTGAATATGCCAGCTGTCTCTTGGGACCACTTTACAAAATGAGAAGTTTTTGTGAAAGGATAGTATTTTTCTCCATAAAGTAGATCAAGTTCTATTTTTCTCTTCATTATTTGATAAAATCAAATATTGCAAAGGAAAATCATTTTCTTTTCAAATTGTTTCTTTCACATAAGTGGTACTTAGTTCAAAGATTTTTGCATTTTTTCCCCAAAACAGAGATGAAGAGCACAAAGACATCTGACTTTAATTTAATGGAGTTGCATGGTAAACACTGTATAACACATAGTCTCATCTTCAACAATGACATATATGAGAACTTTATGTAAATAACAGAGTCTGGAATAAAACCTGCAACTTCTAAAAATTATTTATGCTTGATATCTACATCTACAAATAGGAAATGGATTTTTTTTCTTTTTGAGAGAAAATATGGAACACACTGAATCTGGGCAAGGATAATTGTGTCTGGTACTAAACAAGAATATTTTTATTTTTATTTTTCCCACCTGCAGTAAAAAGTAGCTGTGAATCCTAAATCAGGTATATACCTAATATTGAAATATACATACATTTCCAGATAAGTGAGAATTATAGTTTGAAGAAAGGATCACACCTTCTATTTAAAGTTCAGTGGATAAAGAACTGAGACAGTAAGTCTTATGACACAACTGAGACTTAAGAGCTTAGTGGACATCAGCAGGAAGAAGACCATGAGCCTGCTCAAGTATGAGAGATTAGTGAGAATGGATTACTTCTCTAAATGTCAGATTTATGTTGAAGGCTTCAGTACTCTGCATAAATTCATGGTTGGCTGATGGAAAGTTCTGTAACCAGAGGGTGAAAATATAATCTCTAGAGCCTGACTACCTAGTACATGTGGGAAAAGTTTAGGCTATAACAGAAAGCTAACAAATAAGAATCCAACCAATAAAGTTGAAGGAAAGTAAGCTATTTATTAATTTGATGGAATGGCAATTAAAAAAAATTTCCTCTTTCACAGGAAAAGGAAGTCTTGACATAATTTGCATATTAAAACTTACTCAGATTTGTAAATCGTCTGTTTCAAAGACCAATTAAACTATGAAATAAGAATGCATGTGGGCCATGGCCAGTTGCTCAGTGGTAAAGCGTCCACCCAGTGTGTGGATATTCCAGTTGAATTCCCAGTCATGGCACACAAGAAAAGCGACCATCTGCTTCTCCACCCCTCCCCCTCCCCTTCTTTCTTTCTCTCTCTCTCTCTCTCTCTCTCTTTCTCTCTCTTCCCCTCCCGCAGCCATGGCTCAATTGGTTCAAGTGCATTACCCAGGATGCTGAGGATGGCTTCATGGAGCCTGCACCTCAGGTGCTAAAAATAGCTCGGTTGTTGAGCATGGCTCCATATGGGCAGAGCATCGGCCCAGATTGGCATTGTTCGTGGATCCTGTTGGGGTGCATGCAGTAGTCTGTCTCTGTATCTCCCCTCCTCTCACTTAGAAAAGAAGAAAAAAAAAAGAATACATGTGGTACAAAAAGCCATCTCAATTGGTCCTCGAGTAGATGGGGAGGAATCTGTTTTGTAATAATAGTTACATTCATAACAGTGATATCTATTAATGGCTAGTAGCCCATACACAGCTATTCACTGCTGCAACATCCATGCAAGAAATTATTTGTACCTTGTGCAGTTAGAAGATCAGATGGGTCTTGTAAATCTTATTTTGGCTGTACCACATGATCTACTAGGCAATGACTACTTCTTACCTGGCTCTGCATGGCCTACCTATGTGAATGTGCACCTCTTCCATTGGTCTAGGGTTTTATCCATTACCAAAAGCTGGGACTCATCCTGTCCACATGAGATTAACTGTGTATTTTTTTTAAACAGCCCAAGGTCACTTTTTTTAAAGATACACCTTTTCATTTTTGAGATTAAAAAAAAGGAGAGTAAAAAGACCATGTTTCAGTGAGGCTCAAAGTGCAAGTGTTTGTTACAATACCAGATATCAAGTACAACATTGTTAAATATGTTCATAGTTTTCTCAAAACCTCTCACTGATACTCCCAAGAAAAATACATCCTAGCCAGGACGAGGGTACCACTGGAACCTCCAGCATAGGAACGCAGCCAAGAAAGCCTCTATGGAAATAGGATGGATTATGTTGTATTGTGAATGGTAGAGCATTCTTTTGATGACACTTTAATAATTAGAAAACCCTGAACAACGAAAAAAACATTTTAACGCAGAAAGACAATTTTCAGCCTCATAGTTATAAAAGCTAAAGTTAATGGGGAAATTTTTATGTGTCAGGTACTATGCTAGATACATAAAGTACAGCATGGGGCAAAAGTAGGTTTACAATTATAAGTATGTGGAACAGTTTATTCTTGTATTATTATTTATTAATTATCATATTATTTTCCATGCAAACAATTGTAAACCTATTTTTACTCAACTCTGTATAAGAAACATTTTTTTATTGTCTCAGTACCTTTATAAAATAAGTACTAATATCTATCCATTTTTATATGAGAACATTGAGGTTCAAAAAGGCTAAATAACTTCCTTAAAATAAAATAACTGCTAAAAGCTAGAGCCATGTTTTCATAAGTTTGAACTCTTAAGAGCTTTTATAACTCTTTTAGAAACCATAAAGATAGAGATTTGGTTTCACAAAATTTGAACAATAAATGCCTAAAACACTACAGATAATGATAATAATATCATTAATTTTATACTTGGTATTTCCTAGGTATATTGTTTCGTGTTCATGTCCATAACAGGTTTCGCCACCCACATTCTATATGTGGTAATAGTGAGTGTTATTGAGCCATAGTGGCTTGTCTAAATTCACATAACTAAAAAATGATAGGATTTATGTTTGAAATCCAAGCTTGCCTACCCAAAACCTATCCTGTCCTACTTAAGAGATATTTTGCTGACAACCATCAGGAAAACTATTTGCTTTATTTTAAATAAACAAATGGCTAATAACTTTCATATAGAAAAATAAAATAGCAAAAATAAAGTACAGAAGATGAAAAATTTGTGTAGAATATATAAAATGCAGTAGTGGGAAATAAACAAAAAATCATTCTGAAGGGCAATAAAGGAATTTTAAAAATTAAAATATAAAGAGATTGAAAGAAATGCAAACAGAAACCTTTGAGATATGTCTGAACAAAATAATTGTGCCAGAGTTCTTATTTTTTTTAAATTTTATTCATTTTGGAGGGAAGGATGGGGGAGGGAGAAAGAGAAAGAGAGAGAAAGAAGGGGAGGGAGGAGCAGGAAGCATCAACTCCCACACGTGCCTTGACTAGGCAAGCCCAGGGTTTCGAACCAGTGACCTCAGCATTCCGGGTCGATGCTTTATCCACTGCACCATCACAGGTCTGGCTCTTCTTATATTTTTAAATAATGTCCAGTGACAGTAATATGTGAGAAAACAGTTGTTTATATACATTGTTCATGGGAGAGTAAATTGTTGTAAGCTTTAGAAGAGGGAGATTTGGCAGTATTAATCTCAAGCCCTAAAAATAAATATTGGCTTTGCATCAGTAATTCCATTATTAGGAAATTATTTTAGGTTTCAATAAAAGATATGATGATATAGTAATTAGAGCATCTATAGAATGGTACAAAATTGAAGGCAAAGTAAATGTTTAGCTATAGGGTTGGTTAAATAAGTTAGGGCACATTTATAAAACAGAATGTGGTGCAGATTTTACCAATGATAGTGCAACTGTATATGGATCAGTGGAAAATAGGTCACAATATAATAACCGAAATACTTTAAGCTACTTCAACAGTGTGTACTCCAATGTCAACTTTTTGTTAATATTAGTTTGTTCATAGAAAATTTTGAATACATAGATTCTCAAATATTAATAATTTTTTTTGAGTAGTGGCTCTGGATGACATTTTTCTGCTTCTCTAAATTTCTAACTATTCTTGGTTGAGAATATTAAGCTAAAAATTATACTTTAAAAAGAGACTATTGTACACTTACATGAAAAGTTCAAATCTAATAAAGGGTATGGAATTGCTAACAAATTTTTGCAGATAGGAAAAAATTCTTCTGGATTTCCAAACAATTTAATATCTTGTAAATTAGCTCCTAGATACAATCAAAGTAAGTGTTGATATAATTTACTGTAGTGATGGACACTACATTGTATGTTTCTTTATTAATTTATGTAAAGATTATTTAGATAAAAATAGATGTTTCTTTTTTTTAGATTTGTTTATTCATTTTAGAGAGGGGATAGAGAGAGAAAGAGAGAAGTGAGGAGGAGCAGGAAGCATCAACTCCCATATATACCTTGACTGGGCAAGCCCAGGGTTTCGAACCAGTGACCTCAGCATTCTGGTTCAACACTTTATCTACTGCACCACCACAGGTCAGGGGAGAATAGAAGTTTCTGACTATACAGTCATTTGTTTAATAAAAGAAGAAAGCAACATCAAGATGGAATATATTTCATAGACAATAGCAGAATAGGTCAATTCCTTATTTCAATGATTCTGCTCATGTTCCCCAATGTATAGACTGTGGGAATTGTTGGCCAATAATATTATTCACCAACAATAGATAATTTTATTTAAAGAGCTAATAATCCTGTAAAATAAAAATAACTTGATATTTATTCCCAAAATGAATTATTTAACTTTAGAAAGCACTAATATTACTGGTTATTTAAGTTAATGACAAAGTCTTTAGTGCACCTTTACTAATTACATCCTTATATGGGTGATCTTGATTATATGTTGCAATAATAAATTGTTTGGTTTTGTAGTCTCAGAATAATTTTTCACAGTAATTCAGATTTTAATCAATATTCTTGTAGGATAACAGAAGACTATAAAGAAATGTTCAGGTTTTTTAAAACTTACACATACATAAAATGACAACTAAACTGAATATTATTTTTGTTTTCCTTTCCCTCAGCTATTAAGACTTAACATCTATTTCTCTGTTCTATCTACCATCTATCCACCTTGTTTCTATCATTTATCTGTCATCTATTTATTATATATATGTATATATATAACTTGTTGAGTGTTAGGAATAAGAATAAAAGAATGTATACATTACCCTATTAATTGGAAATAAAATTACATACAAAATGTTCAATTTTGATATTTTATTTTATGAATTAGAATAGAAATCTCTTAGATTTAAAATAGAAACTCAATTTTTCCTCAAAGAGCCTGTACTTTCTCCTGCTATATACAAATGCTTAATAGAAATGCATATATATGTACATATATATACACACATATATATAAACTTTTTCAACATTGTGTATGCCTTAACCTTACACAATACTGCATGTCAATTATATCTCAATAGAATTGAAAAAAATATATTTTTTGTGAGTTTGAACCAACCTCGTAGGAGGAATGACCTGAGAATTTCTTAGCTAGAATAAAAGTCACTCTTTTTATAAAAAAAAAAAAAAAATGGGGCAAAGTACAAAAATTGAAGAATTGTATTATGGAGAAGACTTTGTCTTTACTAATGATGAAATTCCTTTTATACAATATTTAACACAAGGTCACAGAACCTGTAATTCACCCTGGCCTTTTAACCCGTAATTCTTTTATTCTCTACAATTTAGGCTCCAAAACAATTGGTCTTAACTGACCTCACATCTGTGTGTGATGTTATGTCTCATTCAGTACAATAATAAACCCAAAGCTGTTTTTCCAAAGTCAACTATCAGCTTGGGTTGGGACCTCTTGAATCTCATAAGTGGTTTGTTCCTCTTTTGACATTTATTGTTAGGGACATATCTTTTTTCACCATTGCTGAAAAGTGCTGTGTTGGCAGGCAGTGTTTGGGGAGTGCAGACTGCTCTCCTCTCCAGCTGAAAACAGACAGCGGAAAGGAAGTGTCTTCCTGCGGCCGGTGCTGCCCTCCTGGTAGGATGCTCTCCACAGCTGCATGGCTGGGCACCTGGGCCGGTGGCCCTGTTCAATAGCTGGATATCCTGTTCTGCTTTTCTGCTGCTGAGCTGTCCAGGATGATGGCCTGAGACGTGAATTGTGACTTTCCAGGGTTTTATGCTTGCCAGGATTAGTTAGGAAAACACAGTTTGGGGTTATACAAATTCCACATTTTCCGGCACTCTTGTTGCCTGAAATTTGAGAGAAGGAAAATGTATTTGTGGGATTCGTGAGCTTAAATGTGTTCTAAAATGAGGATGTTCGTTGAAAATTTTTCAAATATATTTTAGATGCAAACCCAGGTACCCTATTGAAAAATATTGTTTTGACTGATACATTTAAGAAGTATGGGTTTCCTCTGTGCTGCACGGATAAATCTGTGGAAATTGTTCTTAGGGCAGCATTAAAACAATGTTGAATGTGGAAGATAAAAGATACCTCTGAGGCTTGGTTAAATATCTAGTGCACCCAAACTACAGAGGGACAGTCTTAGTTTAGAATTGTCTTTATGCTCCAGAAAATAAAAAAAAAAAAGAAAGAACAAAATTTTGGGGGGAGGGAAAGTTGGTTACAGTGCTTTCTCATGTGCAATCGTGGTACTTCTCACAGAAGGGTCTAGTGGTGAATTATTCATGAGATAATTTGTCCAGAAAGACCCTGAGATACTACATCAAAAAGTATGCTTCAGAGTCACTTGAAATGGATAAACTCGTGAATCTGTTATGTCAAGAGATTGAGTTTGACCAGATTCTCTCTATAGTGGCTACTGATAATTTTGTTTGCCGTTGCCCCTTAGGGTACATTCAAAACAATCTTTTTTGTTTGGTTTCAGCCCATGTTTTGAAGTACTGAGCTTTCTCACTAAAATGTCTAAATTATCTTGTGTGCTTGAAAATAAAAGACATTTCATTTTATTTATTTTGTTTATTTTGGGAGTGTCATTAGTGAATACATTATCTCTACCTTAAAGATGTTGGTTTATGCAATTGAATTTGGAAAAATGAGTATATCATTTTATCACAAAATTAAATCACTGATGTTAAATCTCAGACCTTATTATAATCAGAAAATTTAGCATTGCATAGAGCTTTATAGCTGAAACTTACTTGAACAACATTTTGAGTGACAGAGAGAAGATAAGCATATCACAAGTAAAGAAAACAGGTACCTCTCTATTACCAGCTCCGCCTCCACCCCCATCCTCCAACCACACCTCATGGGCTATGCCAGACCTTCTGCAGGACATGCTCTGAGACGGTATTTATGGGAGAATGTTCTTTTCCTTCTGTGTCGCCACTGCACTTTTTGCTTTACCAGATCAGACTGATATTTTGAAAGACAAAAATCAAATATGTAAAGAAACTAAGAATTCACTAAAGGCTGCTATTAATTTGGAAGTCTGCATGTTTGCATGCAAGTCCTAAACATTACTTTCCATTTTGCCAGTCCTAAACTATAGAATACAAAAACTAAAATTTAGTTGGAAAACAGGGCATTTAAGCTTTCACAAGTTCAGAGACGAGCAATGGTTATTTACTATCACCATACTTCATAAACTTAATTGTGGGACTAGAATATAGGGTGTTGCAAAAGTAGATTTACAGTTGTTACTATTCAAAATGAGTTAATTCTTGTATTATTATTTATTAATTTTTTTATTATTTCCATAGAAACAACTATAAGCCTACCTTTGCCCCACACTGTATTGTCCTCCAGTGTTCATTCCACTAAACTTATCATTATAATGTGAAAGGTTAAAGTATCTAAGCATTTTTTGCCTGACCAGGCGGTGGCGCAGTGGATAGAGTGTCGGACTGGGATGCGGAGGACCCAGGTTCCAAACCCCGAGGTCGCCAGCTTAAGTGCTGGCTCATCTGGTTTGAGCAAAAAGCTCACCAGCTTGGACCCAAGGTCACTGACTCGAGGAAAGGGTCACTCGGTCTGCTGTAGCCCCCCAGTCAAGGCACAATGATTTCTCATTGATGAGAAATCAATCAATGAACAACTAAGGAGCCGCAATGAAGAATTGATGTTTCTCATCTCTCTCCCTTCCTGTCTGTCTGTCCCTATCTGTCCCTCTCTCTGACTTTCTCTGTATGTGCCACACACACACACACAAAAGTATCTAAGCATTTTTATATTATTTTAAGATTGACAGTTTAACTAAAAAATTTACTGGGATTGTAATACATTGGAATCAAAAAATTAATTTTTATATTTACCTCTAAGATTATCTTTTGAAAAGTATAAAAATGTAAACATTTTAGGAGAGTCTTGCCAAGAATAAATTTTTATATCTATCAAACTATGCACATCATTTACTCAAAGCTTCAATTTGAATTCTGAAGACGTGTTTCCTAAATGTGTTTATGTTCACAAACACACACAGACACACACACACACACACATATATGAACATATAGAAAACTCAGAGTGTGGGTCCTCAAAGAAGTCCAGTTCATAAAGTGTCATCCTTTATATTTTGATTTTGTGCACAGCTGTGATTTCCTCTTTTCTCTTTTTAGTATCTGTTAGTTAACATTCAATTTTAATTTGGATAAGATTGATTGTATGTGTGTATTTAATTTTACCTACCAATATGGCTAACTATGGTATTAAATAGTTTCCGAGATGGATTTAAGTTTTTATTTTTATTAAGTGGGAGGCAGGAGGCAGGGAGGCAGATACAGACTCCCACATGTACCCCTACCAGGATCCACTCGGCAAGCCAAACTTATGCAAAAATATACCGGTAATTGTTTGGATGATTTATGAATATATCTTTGAATCAATTGAGAAGAATATGGAATTGTGTTTACACATTTCTTATAGAATGTATGCAAATAACTGCCTATATTACACTGCTCACAAAAATCAGGGGATATTTTATCACTTCATATTCATTTTGAAATATCCCCTAATTCTGCTCACAGGAATTAGGGCATATTTTATAAATATTTATAAAATTAAATGTATATTTAGGGTGATTTTGAAATATCCCCTAATTTTTGTGAGTAGTATATTTACTGAATACTAGTAATTTCAATAAATTTTAAAATACCAGTTGATTTAATGCATAATTATTTTCATTTTATATAGGTTTATTGATATGTTTTCAGTAGCTTTAATTGCCTTCAACATCTTGGCAATTAAAACTGTCAAACTAAGTTCTACATTAGATATTGTTTGTGTCTTTGAATAAGATTCAGTTAAATTCACCAAGCAGAATAATATAATCTCAACCAATATACGTACTGAAGTCTTTTTAAACTAAAACAACAATTTTCAACTGGTGTGTCTCAAAAGGCACTCTGGTATGCAGCAAAAATTTGTAAAATGTGCAATACCTGACTATTTAGTCAGGGGCACTGACCTCTTTTCCCTTATATTGTCAAATAAAAGAATGACAACAGCCAATATAACAATAGCTGTCCGATGAAAATGAATCAAAATTATACCTTATTTTTTTTTCAAATTGGCAAAAAATATATCTTTTGGTGTATGGTAGAATTTTAATAATTAGCTTATGTGTGTCATGAGATGAGAAAGGTTGAAAATCACTGACCTAGACAATAATCTACATTGCAAGAGGTATAAAAGTAACTGGATTAACTGTTCTACTAGGAATAAAGCTCCTTTTAGGCAAGATGTTGTGGACCCAATCAGAGATGAGATTATTTACTTCATGTTTAGTCACTGTTTATAAAGCAGAAGGAGGAGGAGGAGAGGAACAGTATCATATACATCATCAACTCTTAGTAAGTATTCACCCAAAAAATGTTAGCTATGTATACATTTTATTTATATATAAATAATATGTAATGTAAATTTTATATATTTATAGAGTGCTTTTACTTTTGGTTTTATTTCATTAATAATACATGTATCTTCCCCCAAAGAATACCTACTATTAGAAGGCATCTTTTATTAACAGCAGAATTATAGTAACAGTATTTGCTGTTTAAAGAATCTAAAGACTCAGGCATTTTAAGACCATTTCCCAAATGGTGCGTGGCAACAAAAGTCTAAGTCAATAAAACATCTTTAAAATTTACGAATGAATAATAATTTTAAATGTTTCCTTTTGAGACATTACATAAGCTTGTTTTCTAAATATATGCTAAAGTTTCTTCTAAAGTGCTTAAATTTTAGAATAAATTTATAGAAACTATGAAGCAAAGAAAAATTAATAGAGCAGTTGAACGTAAGACAGATTTTATTGAAAATATATAGCAGGGGTCCCCAAACTTTTTACACAGGGGGCCAGTTCACTGTCCCTCAGACCATTGGAGGGCCAGACTATAAAAAAAACTATGAACAAATCCCTATGCACACTGCACATATCTTATTTAAAAACAAAACAAAACAAAACGAGAACAAATACAATATTTAAAATAAAGAACAAGTAAATTTAAATCAACAAACTGACCAGTATTTCAATTGGAACTATGCTCCTCTCACTGACCACCAATGAAAGAGGTGCCCCTTCCAGAAGTGCGGCGGGGGCCGGATAAATGGCCTCAGGGAGCTGCATGTGGCCCGTGGGCCGTAGTTTGGGGACCCCTGATATATAGTCTAGATCTAATAACTTTTGTATGAACTTGCTAGGGCTGTCATAACAAATTACTACATACTGGAGGCTAGAAATCTAAGATCAAGGTATTCGGTATTGACCGGTTAGATTTTTCCTGAGACTTCTCCCTTGACTTGTAAATATGGCCTCCTTACTGTTGTGACCTCATTTAGTCTTTCCTGTCTGTGTCTTTGTGTTTCCAAATTTCTTTCTCTTTTAAGGATACCAGTCAGATTGGAGTAGGGTCCACTCTAATGGCCTTATTTTAACTTGAGCATATCCTTAAAGGACTCATCTCCAAAAATAGTCACATTCTGAGACACTGGGGGTTAGGACTTCAACATTTAAACTTTGAGGTGACAGTCCAGCTCACAACAATTCTCTTGTTCAGCAATTGTCAATGTTTTTTATCTTGTGGCACACTAATCACTAAAATTCTGTACACATCAAAAGATATATTTTTTGCTGATATAACAAAAATAATTGATATAAATTTGATTCATTCACACCAGATGGCTATTGTTGTGTTAGCTATTGTCATATTTTTATTTGGCAATCTTAAAGAAAAAGAGGTCTTTGTCCTTGACTAAATAGTTAAGTATTGCATGTGTTAAAAATTCCTGTGGCTGACCTGACCTGTGGTGGCGCAGTGGATAAAGCGTCAACCTGGAAACGCTGAGGTTGCCGGTTCAAAACCCTGGGCTTGCCTGGTCAAGGCACATATGGGAGTCGATGCTTCCTGCTCCTCCCCCCTTCTCTCTCTCTCTGTCTCCTCTAAAATAAAAAATAAAAAAAATTCCTGTGGCACACTAGTTGAAAATTGCTCTTCTAGTCATAAGTGAATAAAACACAGATACTTTTAAAGTAATTTAAAAATTTTGCTCACAATACTTTTAATAATTGAGATTATTTTATTTGATCTTAGCGGTGTCATAATTTAACTATACTACTTAACTATTCTCAAAGATACTGAGAAGGCAGTGGACTATAACAATTTAATAATGTTAGTACCAGCAGCAGTAGTAATAGTACTAGACATGGTACTGACAATAGTGGTGAAGATGTTTATTTGTCCTGTGCCAGGGGCTCTCTTTTTATTATTTTTTTTCCTTTACAGTCATACAAAATTGTTACCTCTATTTTACATACAATGGAACTGAAACTATGAGTTATAGAAATACAGTGTCCTTAGCCATTGAGTTTGAGAACAAGGATTGCTTCAGTTACTAAAAGCAGAAATTGTGATAGTCAGATGTCGATTAAATGTGGATGATACATGCATTTTTTATAGAAAATCACTTATGATTATGGGATGAAGAAATATATTTATTTATTCAATCATTGAACAATTCCTGGATGATCTATCCAATTCCTTGAAGACATTTATATGTGTATGTGTGTGTGTGTGTGTGTGTGTGTATTTTAGCCGATGTGCTGATAAATTTTTTTTCTTTTTTTTTGTATTTTTCCGAACTTAGAAGTGGGGAGGCAGTCAGACTCCTGCATGCACCCAACCAGGATCCACCCAGAAAGCCCACCAGGGGGCGATGCTCTGCCCATCTGAGGCATTGTTCTGTTTTGGCTGGAGCCATTCTAGCACCTGAGGTGGAGGCTATGGAGCTGTCTTCAGCGCCCAGACCAACTTTGCTCCAATGGAGTGTTGGCTGCAAGAGGAAAAGAGAGTGATAGAAAGAAAGGAGAGGGGAAATGGTGGAGAAGCAGATATGATCTTCTCCTGTGTGCCTTGACCAGAATTGAACCTGGGACTTCCACATGCCAGGCCAACACTCTACCTCTGAGCCAACTGGTCAGGGCCTGATAACATCGTTATAGCTTGTCAGTGCTGATGTATTTATCTTAGCCATTACTTTGGCCTTTGGTGTTTAATTTTTATTACTTAGTTTTTTAATATAATGATAATTTTGATAAGTCAACCTAGTCAAAGTGATTTTCTGGTGATACAAAATATACTTTTGAAAAAACTAATACAAAATAGTCTATAATTCCAACTTCTATATTTTTCAATAATCAAGATTTTTTAAGCCTGATCAGGTGGTGGCACAGTGGTTAGACTGTTGGAGTGGGATGCAGAGATCATAGATATTTCCCCATGGTCCCTGGCTTGAGCCGAAAGGTCGCTGGCTTGAGCAACGAGTCACTTGCTCTGCTGTAGTCACCCATCAAGGCACATATAAGAAAGCAATCAATGAACAACTAAGGAGCCACAAGGTAGAATTGATGCTTCTCATATCTCTCCCTTCTTGTCTGTCTGTCCCTCTCTTTATCTTTCTCTCTCTGTCTCTGTCTCACACACACACACACACACACACCACACACAAAGATTTTTTAATACTAAAAAAAGGCAAAAAATTACATTAGGTTTATATGACTGAAAGGAAATGTAGAATGAAAAAGTCATCACAAAAGTTTTCATTTGGAATGGAAGTTATCACCAAGGAGTTGTCTTCGTCTCATTTCTTACTTTATTAAGTTCATGACATAATTTAGCACTGTGTCCTATTCTTCTGACATTTTATTGAATGAAAAATGATAGAACTCAACTAATGATCTGATTATGGTATGGAATTGTATCCACTATGTCAAGATAAATGTTAACATTGATATAGAATTTATGGATTTGTAGACGGTATTTAATTTTTGAAAAGAAATATTTTATCAAAATTATTAATCATTTATTATTGTCAATGGAACTGTGTGTCAGGTTTCATTACACTGCAGTAAAAGATGTTGAATGTAAAATAGTTTTGTAGCCTGACTGTCATACAACCCTCAAAGCATTTTGAAGGGAACAGTTTTTTTATCTGTTTTTCCACAAAGATATACACCATCATCAGTTTTATATAAAGAGAGACCCTGTGTCTGGAGAGAAAAGATAACTGCAAGTAAAATATACTCTGGAATAAATAAGGTCACTGGGGTCAGGGGTTAGATTACTAATCCATGTTGTATCTGTGGGAAGACAAAAAAGGATACTAATCTCCTAACATTAATTTTTTCCTATATAAAGTGGCTTTAATGCAAAATTAATTTATGAAATATTTTCCAATCTATTGGTTTGAAAATAAGTTCTATTTTTATTTCAAGTAAGACAACTCACCACTAAGAATGTGTCTATTCAACATCTAACATCCCAATTAAAATGCAAAAATATTAATTTACAAAGTGTTTCAAAATCTGGCATATTTTAAGGAAAGCCCTATCCTTCCTCAAAGTGAAGTACTAACTTGAAATGTGGCTTTTCACCTGATTATGTTAGTAGTTGGTAACAGTTACTATATGCTAACACTCTTCTTAGAAAATTAACTCTTTTTTATGCATAGTAAAATGAAACAAGCAAATAACAGATACAAACAGAAAAGGGATTATTCCTTGGCAATCTAAATTGGAAACCTCGGCTGTTACCTTAAAGAAATAACTAGTTTAACAAGCAGAAACAAATGAGTTGATTTCTCAGGATAATTCATGTTGAAATGAAGTGATTACATAAATATACAATTTAAATCATATATGCTAAAATCATGTGAATTAAATGCTCTGGTGAATCATTTGAAAAATAATGACTACAATATACTGAAAACTAAACCCTGGTGGTTTTACTAAGTCAGTGTGTTTAAAACAATCAAACATACAAAAACAAAAACACAAAAAACACTCTATCCCCAGGGAATAATTTACTCACAGGGAAAGTGGATTGAAAAATGCAAACTTGTAAATGAAAGCCAATCTTTAATGAGTATTAGCATAAAAGTCTATAGAATACACACAAGATAGCAATTCAGGTTTTAGTTGAATTCTTATGAAAAGCGACCATCTTGATTAGATCTAAGAAAATGGCTCAATAGGGAAATTATATGTATATATTTTAAAATAATAATTTATTTTAAATGACCTTCTGTATGATGTGAGAAAAAGTAATATTGGACAATTTAAGACTAACATTGAATATGTTCTTGCCTTTTTTTCCCCTCCAATTAATAACTTAATAACCTTCTAATTTAGTGAGCCTTAAATCTTTTTTAAAAAATGTTCCTTGTGCTTATTGTAGAATGAACTCTTCTTTTGCTGTGGTACAAATGAAATGCATAGTAATAGAAGAGATGTGAACAGTTCTCCAGTTATAAGTAATAGTTATGTAGAAAGTATTAATATCAGTGGCAATAGCTCACTTTTAAGAATATGAGGATCACCACCTACTTTAAATAACAGATAAACAATGCATTTAGAAGAAAACCAGAAAAGTAAATTGTTATTTACTAAATTGGCCTTTAATAAATTGTCATTTACTAAACTGACAACTCCACAGAATTGTCCATGTCCAATATGAATGTTTAATCCAGATTGGCACTTACACTGCTATGCCTCCCCTCAAAGATAAACCACACATATCTGACCACTATTTTACCTCCTTCTCTTAGTATCCTGATTTATCTTGAATTGTTCCTGAGTTGTATTTGCTTCTACTCCGCTCTTTCTCTCTTACTTATGGTTCAACTCCTGCCTATTAATTTTTATTATCTGCAATTGTTCTTTCTTCATTAACTCTTGGATCTCTCTTAGGGACTTAGTTTAACTTTCCTATAGATTCTCATTTTTCCCAACTCCATATTTGCCTGGCCACAGACTCATGCTTGGTTTCCTCTTGGCTGTTTGTAGAATGTGCTTCCCATCATTATCAGCAGTTTATTAGTTTAAAAATGTCATCTTCTCTCACTTCAAATAATATAATCTCTGCTCGTTAGTTTCTTTCTAAAGTCCTTGTCAAATTCCAATCAATACACTACACTTTTCCAGACTAATTTTTCTAAAATAGGACTTTGTTTCCTCTTTGAAACCATTCAATGCTACCCTGAACCTTCTTGGATGTACTGCAGGCTGCACTGAATGTTATCAAGGTCCTTTGTAATCTGGGTTCTGCCTACCTGTTTGTAACTGTCTCCTAACAGTATTGAAAGAGAACACTGTACTCTAGCCATACTGAGCTACTTTCTCTTCTTTGAACACAACATATTGTTTCATAACCATGTGTCTCTCTGCTTAAAATATCCTTCCTTATTTTTCTGTGACAAATTTAAAGTTTCGATTACGAAGACAAAATCTTTCCTGCTATAGGTAGGGAAATGTCATGGATAAATTGAAACATAAATAGCCTCCAAAGTACGAATAGCATCTGTGAAGACTGTTAGAGAATAGTAGGAACCCAGGTCTCGCCTGAGGACTAGGAGGACCAGCTGGACCAGTTTGCATGGACCTGAGGGATTTTCCAGGACCTGAGATCTTTAGTTCTAAAACCAGATAATACTGCGCAGACCAGGATAGTCATCCTAGGGGAGACTCAAGAGGTAGATGGAAACAAATCTTTCTCTTAGATGTTTCTAACATTTCCTAAATCTTTAACCCTGTAACTCTCTACTGTAACTGCTTTATATTTGTGTCTTACTTCCACACGAGACTATGGGCATTCCAGAAAATGGGTCTTACTCATCTTTGTGTATTTAGCAACTAGTTTCTTGCCAGTCATATGTTTTTGTCTCCAAAAAAATTTGATAACTATTAGTAGAGGAACAGATGAGCAAATGAATGAGTAATTGATATAGAAAGAATAAAAAGGGAGGACAGGACTTATGTCCCAAAGTTCTAGACAAATTGACAAAATTGATTAAGAAACTAAAACTTTGGAAACATATCTCAGAACATATCTCAGAAAATCACTTCCCAGATTCTGGGGCACAAAAGCACTTAGGTCAACAGAAGTCTCTTGGCCTCTAGAAATATGAGATATATTGGTTTGAACTCTGATTCCCACATTGTATGAAATCTAAATCTCCTTCTAATACATTAATAAATTCTGGGGGTTGGGAAGGATTTATGTTCTGCTGGTCACATCTGTCTTTGGGTTCTTGGTTCTTCGAGTACCACCTATATTTGAACCAGCCAAAACAGTTGTAAAATCCAGTCTTGACCATGGTTTCCAAAACAAGGCACTCACTCAAAGCATTTGTAGAATTATAGAATTTACTGTAGTTTTGGAATCAAGTAGAAGAAATTACATTACAAAAATGTAAAACAAAAACAAAGACAAAAAAACTGCCACAATAAAATTTCAAATAAATATATGGCAATTTCTGCTCACCTTTCCTCTGAGGCTACATCTGTGGTTGCTGGCCCTCTTCCTTTTCTTCTCTGCTTTTATTTTTCTTCACTCTTCCTCCTTTACAGAAATAAATGAACTTCTTTTGCTGTTTCTTGCTGAGTGGTGCAGTCTTGGTTCGTGTAAGAATTTCAGGTTCCCTTGGACATACTCTCTACCCCCAAGTGGCTTACCAAGCAAAGTCTAGTCCCATAAAGAAAAAGTTCCCACCATAAAGAGAAGTTCTAACCAGTCTTTTCAATGAATATAGTTCTACCCTGTTATCAAAGGTCAGAAGCAAATGAATAACAGTGGTGCACTGATGATAAATCTTAGAGTTAAATAGAAGAGTAATTTCTTGTTAGCTAATGATAGTCAGTACAGGCAGGGAGTGGAACTGAATTTTAATCTGACAAAAGATAGAGACAATACGTGATTTTTTCACTAAAATATCATCACATCTTAAGACCAGCACTTGACACAGATTAAGTACTCACTACATGTTTTGAATTTTCAACAAATTAATGAATTTGAAAATTTAGTGATATAAACACATATAATCAAATAAAGTAACTAAAATAAGTGGTTAGTTCAAGGAAACACAATGAATAAATCCACTTACTTAATGAAAAGAAATGGCCAGTTTATTAAATACGATCAATTGTCAGCAATCCAGAGACTTAGCAATGCAATTACACAATTGTTTGAGAAGTAAAAAAATAAAAAATCTTTGAATAATTCCTTTCATTTAACGTGAAAACAAATGTTGATTGTTAACTAAATGAATTCTTTTATTATTATTTATTTATTTATTTACTTATTTATTTTGTATTTTTCTGAAGTGAGAAGCAGAGAGGCAGTCAGATAGACTCCCACATGTGCCCAACTGGGATCCGCCCGGCATGCCCACTAGAGGGTGATGCTCTGCCCATCTGGGGTATTATTTCGTTACAACCAGAACCATTCTAGCACCTGAAGCAGAGATCATGGAGCTATCTTTGGCACCTGGGCCAACTTTACTCCAATGGAGCCTTAGCTGCAGGAGGAGAAGAGAGAAACAGAGAGGAAGGAGAGGGTGAAGGGTGGAGAAGCAGATGGGCGTTTCTACTGTGCTACATGCCAGGCCTATGCTCTACCACTGAGCCAGCTGGCCAGGGCCTGAATTCTTATTTAAAGAAAAAAAATTATAGACAGAAATAAAACCAAAGAAACATTTTGCTTAAGTGTATTGCAACAGAAAGTATGTAATTGATTTGGCTCAAAATTAATATTAAGAAATTAAATAAGTGTACATATTACTTGGAAATTTATGATTAAAATTTTAAAACAAACAGGTCCTTACCAGAATGCTTTAATATTGCTAACACTGCTTATGTAGTCATATAGAATGGTAAAGGACTAATTTGTTTCAACAAACAATTCATAAATTTACAGCGATGTCCTTATTACCAAAGGTGTAGGTGATTTCTTCCTATAACAGGTTAAAAAAATCTTCAGTTGTAATGGTGGTAAATTTAATCATCAATGTATGTGATATATACCTATATATATATATAATTATCTTAACTGCACATTCACAGTTACATAAAAATAATACTAAAGCAGGATTGGTTTCAGAGGCTTTTTTATTTTAAAATATTTTTGTAGTTTTGTAGTTTAAACATACATACATGTTAGAAATATTTTACTTTTGGGAGTTCTGAAGAAATGTTTTGGTATTTTACTCCATTTCAGTTATTCTACCCATGAATTACTTTTATACTTTTTAACTTCAGAATCAAACAAATATAATGACTTTTTAAAAAATATTCTGTTGTTGAGCAATTACAAATTATTACATAGTAGGATGGTGATCTCTAATATTCAAGAGAACATTTAATAACTATTAGAAACTGAGAATTATAGAAAATCTATGTATTGTTCTAGTTCTATGTATTGAATCTGCAAGTTAAATAATCATAAAAACACTGAAAACTTATC
This sequence comes from Saccopteryx bilineata, assembly GCF_036850765.1. Lineage (NCBI taxonomy): Eukaryota > Metazoa > Chordata > Mammalia > Chiroptera > Emballonuridae > Saccopteryx > Saccopteryx bilineata. Next base: position 9,834,791 of record NC_089501.1, on the reverse strand, counting down.
AATGGATTCTCTCATATAACAGCCCTTTCAAGTGTTTGTTCCCTCCTTCCATTTTACAAAGTTAAAAATGGGAAGTCGCATGCCTTTCTTTTGTTCTGGTCTTCATTTTTCACTAGTCCCAAATGTGACTCAAACATCACAGCTATTTTAGCTAAACTGTGAGCCTCTTCTGTAATGGGAGTAAACTCATTGTTAAGCAGCTCTGATTACAAAAATTCTCGCTTAGCTATTTTTCTCAGGGATGGCAAGAGTTGTTAGCATTCCAGTTTGAAAAACATCTATAAGGGGAAAGAGAACTCATTCTTATTTTGTAAAAAAGTATGGCATGGTGAAAAGGAAACCACTTTTATTTGATTTGTTGAGTGAATCATCTTTATAAATCTTTTGAATTACTTCAATCCAAATATATAATTAATATTTCTTTTGATGTGTCATCTTTTAGGAGCTTGGAATTAAAAAAATTGAAATAATTGCAAGCATGGGGCAAACACGGGTGATTTAAAACTTTTCTTCTGAAAGGTTTTCCCACCCTCTCATTGTATCATAATTGATGCTTCACATCAATTATGGGTCCAAGAGGCTCTGTTGACTTTACTTTGATTATTTATGGCAACACTATCTATTTCTGATTTCTTTTGGTGGAGAGATGTCTGGGGAACATTTTTATACAGTTTTTAGAACTTTCGTATATTCTTTTTGTTGCCCCCAATGAACACTTTAGTTTTGTTCAGAAACATAAGATGTGGCTAAAGTTTAATATTTAAAGTGGGATACAGCTGTTTTTAAAAGAAAAAGGACATCATTAGAGAAAATTATACATATATACTTATTTGTTCTTTGCTTTGTTTTCTTAGACAAAATGGGATTGCCCAGGACCTATGATATGAGCAAGCAAGTTGTCCCAGGTATCACGGGCTCCTTGGGGACTGCATTAAGTGAAAGGAGATCAAATGAAATGCCTTTCCAAATGACTTTTCATGAAATGAATGAGTTCAAGCAACTTCCGTAGGTCCCTCCTAGTATGTTATTCAGATGCACAGAAAATCTGCCTTATTATTCTTTTTTTTTTGCCTTATTATTCTTAAAGACCAAAATGTAAGTTCTATCCCTTAGCATATCTTAAATTGTGATTTATTATCAGTTGATGTTAAGAAAGGAAACACTTATTCATACTACCATTTTCCCAGAAGCATGTTTTTTAGATATCCTGAAAAGTTTGTATCATCAAACATTAAATGATTCCATGTTTTTTTATCACCAACTTGAAAAGATTTCAAATTAGCACTCCTAATTTTTCCCCTAATATGCCTAATTAATTCCCAATCTAACTAAAGCCAATTTACTAAATTAGTCTTCTGTACTGATAGTCTTCAACATTGTGATAAAGAACAACTAAAATTTCTTTGTTTTCTTTCTTCTATAGAAATTTCTTAGTCATTTATTAATCTTGAATATTTTCTTCTTTGAATTGTTAAATTTTGCTACATTTTTAAATCCAAAATATCCATGATACATTTAGTAGTAGAAATTTCATTATTATTTTGATCTCAAGAAGTATTACTGAATTATGTACAAATAATCTGTTATTTGGCTTGTTATATTAATGTACTGCAAGTACTGGTTAATGTGTCTTTCTAATGAAATAGTTTAACCTCAAATGTAATAATTTTATCTTATTTTTTTACTTGATTAAAAATTTAAATGTACTCCTTTCCTGGCCAGACCAGGTGGTGGCACAGTGGATAGAGGGTCAACCTGGGATGCTGAGGACCCAAGTTTGAGGCCTCGAGGTTGCCAGCTTGAGCACAGCCTCACCAGCTTGAGCGCAGGGTCACTGGCTTGAGCATGGGATTATACAGTCACTGGCTAGAGCCCAAAGGTCACTGGCTTGAAGTCTTAGGTCGTTAGCTTGAGCCTAAAGTCACTAGCTTGAACAAGGGGTCACTGGTTCAGCTGGAGCCCCCAGGTTAAGGCACATATGAGAAAGCAATCAATGAACAACTAAAGTGTCACAAGTATGAGTTGATCTTTCTCATCTCCCTTCCTATTTGTCTGTCTGTCTCTCCTCTATCTCTCTTTTTTGCTTAAAAAAACATACTCTTTGACTGTATATCTACACATATGAAATAAATATGCTATTCTTGCATTTATTAAACTAATATCTATTGAGGGTTAGCTATGCCCCTGTTCTAGGCATTAAGAGATGTCACAATAATTTAAAAATATATATATTTTGTGTTTAATTGTATCTAATCATTCTTAAAATTTCAAATAATTATCTTTATTATATATATCATTGTAAATGAATAATATATTATTTATTGTTTTAATAATTTATTTTTATGCTTATTTTTATGCTTAAATATAATAGCAGATATAAATTCCTAACAACTTTTGTAACTTTTTTTTCTTTTAGATTTTATTTATTCTTTATACAGAGGGGAGAGAGAGAGAGGGAGAGAGAGAGAGAAAGAGAGAGAGAGAGAAGGGGGGAGGAGCAGGAAGCATCAACTCCCATATGTGCCTCGACCAGGCAAGCCCAGGGTTTTGAACCAGCAACCTCAGCGTTTCCTGGTTGACGCTTTATCTACTGTGCCACTACAGGTCAGGCAAATTCCTAATAACTTTTAATGCTCACTTGTAAGTTCATCCACAATGAGTTCTATTAGTTGTATTTGCAAAAAAATATGCAACGGGTTATCAACAACTTTTTCTAGAGTCATTTGGAGTGAGAAAGTATGCAAGTTTTTCCAAGGAAAGTTAACTTTCAAGACAAATTTTCTATTATTTTTCAGAGCAAAAGTTGGAAAGTCCAGATCAGTGATTCTTTTGTCACTCTGCACATTTTCTATTGGTAATAAAATATATTGGACTTGAAAAAAAAATTTACCTCTTACAGTTTTACAAATGTATTTTAAACTGATGCAATTAAACTCCTTCTTCTTGAGTTATTTACTCAAACTTGTTCAGTGCAGTTGGTGTATCTTCCTGCCTGAAAATAATTTTTAAAAAGAATGATTTTGAAAAATTATTGATAAAACACCTTTTATATTAGGCATTCCAACATCATAAAAAGTTAATCATAATGTAAGTTGTTAGAAATGATAAGTTGCAAGTATCTGTTACTGAACTCTAGACAGCATGTCCTTTATTGGGGAGAGTATTGAAAAAAATAGCTCACCTCTGTGGCTACCTAATCTGTTTGTCAATAACTGAATCCATCAGTCAGAAGCTAGAACTTAATTAAAAAACAAAATGAGACAAATAACATTTAAAAAAATTGAACTGTGCAGTAGCTACTCAGGTGTGTGTGTGTGTGTGTGTGTGTGTGTGTGTGTGTGTGTGTGTACGTGTTATATAGAGAGAGTTTCTCTTTTATACCGGGCTGTAACCTTCTAGAAATTATTGAATATAGCTCTTAACAAGGAGAGAAATAAGAGACAAAAGAGATAAGTCTAAAACATTAAACATTCACATAAATGTCAAATTGAAGATACTGGAGACCTGACACAATTTTACAAAGGAATATGCCTGCTTTTGAAATATTAATCTCAGCCCTGGTGAGTGACTTCATAGATAGAGCATTGGCTGACATGTGTACGTCCCAGGTTCTATACCCAATCAGAGTACACAGCAGAAGTGACCATCTGTTTCTCTTCCTCCCTCTCCACCTTCTCTCCCTCTTCCCCTCCTGCAGCCAGTGGCTCTATTGTTTTGACCATGGCCCTGGGGCACTGAGGATAGCTTGATTGTTCCTAATGTGTCAGCCTCAGGTGCTAAAAATAGCTGAGTACTAGATCATCAGCTCTAGACAGGGTTGCCAGGTGGATCCTGGGTCAGGGCGCATGTGGGAGTCTGTTTCACTATCTCTCCTCCTCTCACCTAAAAAGAAGAAAAGAAAAAATATATTAATCTCAGATTAATTTAAAAAATCTAGTGCTTTTTAGTGCTGGAGTGTTTATGTGATATATATATATATATATATATATATATATATATATATATAATATCTTACAGGACACATTGCTAAATATTTCTAAGAGTTTAATTTACATTTTCTCTATTTTCTAATCAACATAAAAATCAGAGTGGAACTGAACTTATCTTAAACTGATTCATGAGTTAAAGTTTTATTATAAACATAAGAAATATTCCTAATTAAATATACAGTAAGTACATAGGAAAGGCAAAGTTTAAGCTCTTGAAAATTAGTATTATATATGTACTGGCTAGAGTTCAGTGTTCACTGGGCTTATTAAAATTTTTTATAAGGAACACACACACACACACACTTACATATTTAGAATAACCTCCTAAAAGTTTGATTAATTTCTTAATAAAAATGTTCCAAAATACTGAACTAAAATGTTAACATTTTTTCCTTTTATTTTACTATTAACAGTATGAGAACAATATTACATTTGTTGTTTTGGGAGATTTAGTACACTCAAAAAATATTGGAGAAGAGCAAAATTCTTTCCTGCTCTTAAATTTGTGAGACCAACTTTATACTACATAAGATTCAAGTTCATAGTCTCAAATGCCTCAGAAGGTTTTAGAGATTCATTCCCTGAACAAGAAATACTGTCTATCCTCACTCAGGCTCCAGGTCCATGCTTAAATATTAAATAGTCTCAGACAACATGGTATCCACAGCATTTTTCAGACAGCTATAAAATACTTGACTTTCTCACAAGGAATTCATTATGATATTTAAGACTCCTTAGAGTCAAACCATGTCTTTGCACAGTTTTAATCCCCTATGTTGGAACTAAATCTCACTTTTTTTTTCTTGTGATTTCAGTGGAAACAAAAGTTTCTCCACTTGCTGAACTCAATATAGTTATTTAATGAATGAATGAAAGAAAGGAAGAATGAATGAATGAATGAACAAATAGATAAGTATATTATTTTGCTTTAAGAATCTCTGTTGGTCAATATTTAACTAAAAATGAATAGCTCAAATAGAATTTTCTTCTTTTCTGTTTATCTCATTGAGCTCTGTTGTAATATCCTAAATATAACAGCATACTAAAGCTGAATATTTCATGTGTGAAATAAAGATACTCAACTTGTTTTCTGCTCTGAAACCTATGAACCTCCCTATTTCTGCTGTCCTGGTCTCCCTCTGTTCTTTCTATCTGTACCGCAAGCCTCATCTATCTTCCCACCTGTGCAAAGCGGTTCCCTCCCAGTTTTAAGGGAACTTATTCCTCCAGTGATCCTGTTTCATTTCCTGTGATTGCACTTTATTCCTCATTTATCTCTGGATATTTTTAGTAGCAAGTGTCTCCTAGCTTAAAAAAGCAAATATAAAGTGGATCACATTGCTATTTGTACTTCAGCTGCCTTCCTCATCACCCTTTTATATGGCTGATAACAGATTCATTACTAGCCACTTTACTTGTACATTTCCCAGTTTTTAACTCATTCAACTTCTCAGCAGCATTGACAGGAGGACCAATGGCTGTTTCTTTCTTGTTGGAGTCTCAATCTCAGAAAAACTATTCAGTCTGGGTTCTTCTAAATTACTGGGTATTGCTTCTCAGGTTTGAGTGATCTTATTTTTCCAAGTACTCCTTAAATACTATTCCTCCCTTTTCCCTACAGTACAGTAGTGGGTCTTCTCATGAATATAATTGTGAGTCTTTGTTTCTTCTCATTCTACAAACTCTCTGTGAATTCATCCATACTGACGGCTTCTACCACCACAAGTACCTGTTGGCTGACCCCTTCAGCATCTAGGAGATAGTTATCTAGCTCTTCTGATTCCAAATGGCCTGGTTTAATACTTTGTGTTTTGGCACTTTTTTTTTCTACTCAATTATGTGTCATTTAAGATAAAAATAAAACTCTTGATTTAAATTATTAAACTTATCAATATTATGACTTTTAATTATATTCAATAAATAGCAATAAAATTTAAGGATTTAATTGAATAAACATGAGCATAGGTTATAATAATATAATGTTATATTTATATCATTTTATTATTTTCAAAGGATATTTTCTCATAGTCAGTAAACCCTTACAACCATCACATAACTTTCTTATTTTATTTTAGGAGATTTAGACTTCTAGAGATTGGAGGATTGCCAAAGTTCTCCCTAGTAAGTGACAGAACAGGAATTTGAAACACTGAGGAAAAATTACATATGTTTGCATAAATATTAATAATCTTTAATTGTTACCAATCACAAATTAATCAAATTCTGCTCTGTACTTGAAAGTAGTTTTCCTGAAAGATGCTACAAAGAGGAAAATATTGTTTCTTATTATTTACTAATTTGTTCCTTTTTTGATAGAATTAATAATTTAGTTCTAGGCATAAAACAAAGTGGAAGATTAAAGTGGTAAATTAAAGACCATGTATGACCTACAACTTGAGTTTTATATTCTAAAAAACAACAATGACTATATATATTCTTTCTTTTGCATGCAATTCAAAATAAATACAAACTGGATAATATGTATCTAAAACTGAAAAATAGATCTTATTTTTTTTTCTTAGAGAATTAAAAAGCTACTTATCTAAGATTTAGAGAAATCATCTGTCACCTTGTGCATTTTGCCCAGTTCTCTCATATGGCGACAGCCTTTTGCCTTAAGGGCCTTTGCTGATTTTACCACTCATTCTACATGTTTAAACAAAGCATGTGGTTTTGCCAGTGTCCTGCCATCAAGCTGGAAACATAATCTCTGAAAGAAGCAGGAGCCAAGAGCCCAGAAGTTCTTCAGAGTTATGCTGGGATGAGACTCCCAGCTAGTGAGGGGGCAGTAACATTCCTCCCTGGCGCCTGCTGAAACAAATTTCAAGAATGGTAACAGGCTTGTTTTAGGGTTTTAAAACTATCAGTCTGGGATCAGTAGCCTGTCTGAGAGGCTGCGGATGCCAAATTCCAGCTGTCACAACTTGCTTCTATGAAAATCTCATACTCTGTTGGTCAGAGACTTGGAAGATGAACTTTGTAAAGACCATGGGCTGCAACTCTTTTTATAGACAAACCAAACCGCAAATCTCTTTCTTGAAAACGCCGGCCCTTCCTTTTCTGCTTTTGGAATACAGGGTCAACAGAAGGTTATCTGTAGGTTGGGTGTGAGCACCCAAACAAAATATTTAGCTAACTGTATGACTAGTTTGTGGTTTCAGGTTTTTATTTTAAAATCTTTGCAGCCCATTAATCACTACTATGAAAGAGTCTTCATCGGGAGTTCATGCTCAGTTCACTTATTAGGCTATAGAACAGTGTTCGTATTTTCATAGCACAAAGAGAAAAGCAGTAATTGACCAAGCTGTTTCAGAGGCATGCCTAGAATTTGGGACCTCCAAGGAAAGCTTTTTCTCTGTACAGAATTTTCAATTATCTACACAGTAGTTACTTGGGTGATATTAGTTTTCTTAGGGAGAGAAAGGTAAGGTTTCAGCTCCACGTGAACTTTCCCAGGACCAAAACCATGACTAATGAATTGCTCATCAAGCAGAAGAATAGCTTCAAAAAGTTGAGAGTGTTTAGTTGGCTAGCCGCAGTGAGCTTTATACATAAATAGAGTGTTTATTGGCTCTGAGTGGTCTCCAGTTGCACTTCTTAAACAGAATTTCTAAGTTATTTTCAAGAGCAATTAAGTAATAGTTAACAATTTGAATTCTTAAGGGCATTGTTCTGAATCTTTTGTGTTAATGCATTAATCCTCACAATACTATTTTGAGATAGCTAGTTTCATTATGGCTATTTTATTGATGAGAAAAAAGAGGCCCAGAAATGTTAAATAGCTTGCCCAAGATATGACACCTAGAAGGCAGAAGAAACAGGATTCAAGCTTGGTGTTATGACAAAATAAGAGAAAGCAATGGATGGAAGGCAATGTTTATTATGGTGGAACTGCCCTGCCTGGAGGAGCGGTTAGCCCCTATTAACTATGTTCACAAGCACTGCATTTCTATCAGAACACCCATTCTGCTATGTTATAATTCCGGTTGACTTGTCTGTCTCCTTCATGACCTCATTGAAAACAGGAACTTTGACTCCCATTTGGAACTATCAGATCTTCGGAGTGATTGGTACAAAGTACATATACAGAAACTGTTTAGTGAATGAGTGAGTACAGAGGTTATTCATCTATTCTAGGAGCTAATATTTCATCTTGGGCTTGTAAAGAACCGTGCTAGAATTAACCTAGTCTTTTAGACTTTTCCCAGCTAGAAGCAGAAGTTCTAATCTGTATCCTAAGAACTGAACCAGAATTTAGATGTTTTCTAAATTCAGGAAAACATCCTCCATCTCTAATTTAGAGCCATAGACCATGAAGCAGGCTTATGAAAGGCAGCAAGGATGTGTGCACCAGATAAATTTTACAGGAGTTGAAGTAACATTTCCCTCTTGTCTAAATTCTTAATTGGTTGCTCTTGGTCACTGGGATGTTTATATAGCCTCAAGGCTGGCTCCATTCTGCTGCCATCTGTCTTAGTTAGAAGTACACTACAAGTTCCATATGGCTCCTTAATTCCAGTGAGCCTAAAGCATTCTCTTGTTCCAAAGGGACACTTGAGACAAATGACTTAACTTATATGTTTTGGGTTTGGACTAACTAGGAAATGAAATGAACAGTACCCCAAATCTCTCAAAATACTTTTGTTTTCATAGAAGAGGCTACTTTGGGCAACTGGTATTTGTGTCACATCTCACATGTTTATCTACTCTAAATAGAGAAGATACTTTTGCTCTTAAAATAATGGTAAGAAGGTTACATTTGTATTTGTAGTTAGTAAAACTAACAATATACACCATATTCATGCTCAAAACTTACCATTTCTTTCATAAAAAGGATCATTGTCCTTTTTATTTGATGATGACAATGATATTGGTAGTGATGCTATTTTACTATACCTGGACACCTTGTGATCAGAAATTACATATATAGTATTTATTCAGTGAAATATTTTGTATCAATACAAAGATTTTTCTGATAATCACCTGAGTAGTTCTTTCATGAGGACACTTTGCATGACTATTTCCCTTGCTCTTGTTTTCTACTTCATTACCACCCTGCAGAATCTAAGCCTTGATCTATGCAACCATTGGCCTTACTAATTTTAACCCTTTGAGTAATGATGTATTTTTTCATGCTTGCTGACCCCTGGGAGTGAATATATTTTCAAAAAATGAAATTAGTTCCAGTTACAGTTTTATTAACTTAGAATCATGTTTGTTTGATAACCAATTTATGAAAACAAGAAGAACATACATTTGCCTTTTTTAAATGTGGCCTTACACATTTTAAAAATAAATCTTTCATACTCTGGTTGGTCAGGAGGCACGAGGACATATGTGAACATTTGTACTACTCAAAGGGTTAATTGAACAATGCTGAAGAGCTTAGGAAGCAATGCAACTTGGCCTGAATTCACACTCACTGTCTCGGGTTTGATGAGATCACAGTTTATTATCAATTCCTTTCTTGTCCTTCAAGTTTTATATCCAAAGACCCTTAACAAAATTTCTGAACTTTACCATTTTCTTTGTGATCTAATCATTTTCCTTCTTCTCCCACGCCCACACTCAACCTCTTATTTCTTATAGCTGTAGACTATTCAGTAAGGCTACCTCATCTTTATTCTTTTTATTTTAACTAGGAGGATTAATTATTCTACTGAAAGCTAGCTAATACTTTTAACTGTGCTCTCCAATACACTCCTCCTTATCTTCTCAGGGGGCCTTGCTCTATCAGATGCCTGCTGTCTTTATGTTCTGTTCCTTCTTTACTGGATCCTTTTCTTCCTCAATAAAACACTTAGACCATCGTACCCTCCATATGCGGAATAAAAGCAACATTACAAAAAACCTTGCTACTTACACTGTCATTGGATTATACCAATCTCTTACACCCCTTTGTCATCAGAGCTCTTGAGTACTTTCTCTGTACTTATGTCCTTACTCCCTCCCTCATTTTCTCCACCTCTGTTAATTATATTAAAGGATGCACTCTTATCTTTCATGCTACTTCATGCTTTCTTTACACCTGGGACATATATGTGGGTTCCTTTTTCTTTGTCCCTTAAACTATCAGTGTTTCTAAAATGTTGTAAATAGACTTATGTCAATTAGGCAACTCATGATCTTGAGTTTCAGACCAAATTCTGCACATAAACTACAGATATTTTTTTCAACAAATATTCCCTAGAAAAGCAGGCATTAAATGGTTATGGTTTGGTTTTAATTTTTATGCTGCTTTTTAAAAAATTTTTAAATTACCATGAATTGAGTTATATGTGTATGTATGGGGTGAATAAATAGGTATATCTAAGTCTTTTTATGCATATATTAACATGTCATGAGACAGGTGAAAAAATCTCAAACATGTCCCACATTCTATGCAAACTACACAGAGAAAGAGAGGAAGAAATATTTTATTTCCTTCAGTTCTGTGCATTTGAACATACACCAAAAACATCTGATAATATTAATTTAGAAAAATTCTTGGAGATCTACTAGTTAATTATAATACTTTTATATTTACTTTTTTAAAAAAATAACTTTCACTTTTAGAATAGATTTAAAATATTATTTGAACAAAATTGGATCTTACTTAAGCATATTCACTTTTATAGTGACTTGAAATAGTTGCATGAGAAATCATTGGTTTCTAAATCAGAAATATTTATAATACATATTATGTCCTGTCATAATTAACTGAAATGATTATATCACTCATTATATGTCAATTTACCAAATCAAATGGTTTTTATTTTTCTTTCTTTTAGTACTTATACAGAGCATATAATTTTTTACAGTTGTAACCCTAGCATAGATAAATGTATTTTGTAAAAATTATTATAATATTTATTCACGTTGCTACATAGTCTTTATCATTATTTCTAGATGAAACAAAATGTGTCTTTTAAAAAGTAAATATCCTCTTCCTTTTTTTTTTACAGAGCAGAGAAAGAGGGGTAGATAGGGACAGATAGACAGGAATGGAGAGAGATGAGAAGCATCAATCATCAGTTTTTCATTGTGGCACTTTAGTTATTCATTGAGTGCTTTCTCATATGTGCCTTGACCATGGGGCTACAGCAGACCAAATAACCCCTTGCTCAAGCCAGTGACCTTGCGTCCAAGCTGGTGAGCTTTGCTCAAACCAGATGAGCCCGCGCCCAAGCTGGTAACCTCCACATCCCAGTCCGATGCTCTATCCATAGCACCACCGCCTGGTCAGGCTATCCTCTTTCTTATTTACTCATATTTTTATTTCTTAGCATTTGCTTCTTCTCATTATTTGTTATTATGAATATGTTGTAATAATGCATTCATAGATTACATTTCCTTTCCTGTTGGTTTATTACTTAAAACAACTTCTCAGGAAGACCCAATATGGTGGCGGAGTAGGTGGATGTTACACTCACCTTCTCCCCAGACCAAACTGAAGTAATAACTAAATTTAAGAACATTCATCTTGAATAACCAACTCAAGACTACATAAAGAGGTGTCTTATAACCAACCAAGGATTCACAGAAGAAGCCACATTAGACTGGTAGGAAGGAGGAAACATGAACTGGGCTGGCCCTGTTTCCACAAGCTGGAGGCTAAGGTTCAGGAGGGATATTTCAGCTGCAAGTGGGTTACCCCTGAGAAAGTGGGACCTAAACCCCAAACCAGGCTCCCCTGTCCAGAGCACAGAGCTGAGAAGAGGTATCCACATAGCATTCAGCTGTGAAAAGCAGTGAGGTTTCTGTCTGCCAGAAAGAGACAGAAGTCCACAGAGACTCATGCACCCTCTTAAGTTGCCAATACACAAAATCTCACTTGCAGCCACTTACCTTGGTCTTTGGCAGAAGGAAGGCTGAGTGGACTAGAGTCATGTGAGAAGAGTCTGAGGTTTGTGGCTCTGGGGAGAGATGTCAGGGTTGGGGAATAACCACCAGGATCCCTATGCTGAGTCTTTCTTCAATACCAAAGTCACCATCTTTCTTGGGTAGAACAATCCCCTTTGTGTGGCATCAGACTGGCAGAAAGCAATTGCTATACCCTATGGAAACTCTCTCACTCCTCCTGTGAACATTAGGCCCTGCTGAGGAGTCAGCGGCCTTAGCCAAGTAGTAGAGGTCTGGATAGACTCAGCGTGGCAGTGACTTAGTTGTCTGGCTTCGAGGCAGGAGTTATTCCCCTTATTTTCCCCAGAATCTGACTGGTACTTCCCCCTCACAAGAGATTCAGTAGAACCACTGTTCTAGCTGCCAGCAGACCTACTATCTGGGCTCCAGAGGCCCAACCCACCCAACTGCTAGTGGCTTTGCCCTACTGAGGTCGGGGTGGGGTATTCAGGACAGATGGAGACCTATGGCTCTGGGGTGGGGGCCACACCTACCACCATTCCTGAATCCTGATGGGCACCTCTTTCTCAGCAGAGATCCCTAGCTTCATCTTCCCAACTTCACCAGCAGCTCTTTCACTGACTGAGCCTAACAGGCAGCCAGTAGGCAGAGTTAGCCAGAGTTGGCACTCAGGGTGCTTGGGTCTTTGGCTGACCTGCCACTGGGCCTGGTGTTGGTAAAAACTGGTCTTAGTATGCAGCTTCTTCCTTCCCATGTGCACCTAAATCCAACAGAAGCAACTACAAACTATGGATTTCTTGTAGCTCCAAACAGGCTGAGGTCTAGCCACAGGCAGCATCATATATTGGCCTGCACCAGGTTCCCATCCAAAAGGCCCAGAATTAACACACACAGTGGCTAGTTTTAGACAACATAAGAGAAAGATCCAATTAGCTTTAAAGCAGCATATCCAAAGGAAGAGCTAGCTCATCAGGCACCAAAAACAGCTGAGAAGAATTTTGCTTCCTGTGGTCAGTACCTGCACAGTTTCTCACATGCTGTCATCAAGGTAGAGATTCATAGTACAGTCAGCCAGCCTGAGGGTCAATCTCACTCAAAATGGGACAATAGCAATCAAGACTCAATTACAACAGAAGGGCCCACATAACCCACAAAAGAGACGTTCCTAGAACATTCAGCTCAGATGGTAAAGGAGACTGCACCACTGACCCAAAAGAATACCTACTGCATAAAACCACCCCATGAAACCTGGGAATCATAGAAGATCTATCAAATACATAGAAACAAACACAAAGAGGCAGCCAAAATGGGGAGAGAAATAGGCACCAAATGACAAAACAGGATAAATCTCCAGAAAATGTGCTAGCTGAAATGGAGATAATTTTTCAGATAGAGAGTTCAAAGTAATGGTTATATGGATGCTCAAGAAACAAAGTGAGAAGTTCAGCAAAGAGATAACAAGCATAAAGAAAGACATAGAAACAATAATAATAATAATAAATAGAATTGAAAAATACATACAACATCAAGAATATACTGGAAGGAATAACTAGTAGATTGATGAAACAGAGAATCAAATCAGTGATTTGGAAGACAAAATAAAAAAAAACACTCAATCCATTCAGCAAAAAGAAGAAAAGAATTCAAATAAGCTATGATTTTTTTTTTTTTTTTTTTTTTTTTTGTGGCACAGACAGAGTCAGGGAGAGGGACATCAGAAACAGACAGGAAGAGAGAGAGAGAGGAACATCAATTCTTTGTTGCGGCTTCTTAGTTGCTCATTGATTGATTTCTCATATGTGCCTTGGCTGGGGGGCTACAGTAGACCGAGTGACCCCTTGCCCGAGCCAGCGACCTTGGGCTCAAGCTGGTGAGTCTTGCTCAAACCAGATGAGCCCATGCTCAAGCTGGCGATCTCAGGGTCTTGAACCTGGGTCCTCTACATCCCAGTTCTTTTGGCTAAGTACAAAATGAACTCTTTAAGGGCAAGGACAGTGTATTTTTTGCCTGACTTTTCAATGCTAAGCATAATAATCTCTGAGGTAGTTAACTTAATATAGAATATTTTATGTCATATGTTAATATTGATATAAAATATAAGCTAAAAAATTTAATGACTCTTAGAATTTACTCTTAGATACCCCATTTAGGATGTATCCCTTTTGATCCCTAATTTCTGGGCTAAGTTTGTAGTGATCTATTTTAATATATTTCAGCAAAATTTACATTGGTGACAATGAACTTTAAGATTCCTGTGACAACTAACCACTTGGTGGTCATGTTAGGGCACAAGTATATATCTATGTTGAAAATTATCATAAGAAAAGCGGTTAAGGTCCTCACAAAATACTCTTTACCTATTTTAAAATGAGCTTGAGAAGTAAGATGTAATCTCCAGTTTTATTTTTAGAAGACTTTTGGATTTTTGTTGCACAGATAACAGCATTAACTTTTGGAAGTCTGATTTTTTTAGGAACATCTAGGTCAAAGAGATGGTATCTAGGCTTTCTTGATCTGATTTTAGTTCCCTGTGGATATTAAATGGTGGGTAGACTGCATTTTCTGCATTTGACACACAGAGTGCTTGCATATCTACTTAAGCAATTATGAACAGAAATGTGAAAAAGAAGCTAAAGGGGAACTCATGACACAGACTTTGGAAAAATGGTCTACTGGTGAAACATTAGTGGCCTCGCCTAGTTTGGGATTTTAACTACTTGCTGCTGCTTTTTTTATGGTTATGCTGGTTTCACTCATGGTTTTTATCCTTAGAAGTGGCAATAACTATCACTGTTAGGTTTCCTTTGGTCTCACAAAGTCAACAGTAAAAATACCATCTTTATTATGAGAAATATAACCAATTTAAATTTATTAATAGCCATAGTAGTTACTTTTTATGTTGGCACTTTTTAACCTTATAGTTTACTGTAATAATAATGAACACATTCTTACCTTCTTTCCAGGTAAAACAAGGAACATACCAAAGGTATTTGATATTTTTTTATAATACCCTCTACAGGCAAGGAATCAACAAGAATAATGGCCCCCATTTTTCAGACCAGCAAATAAGTCATGGTGATGTTTTATGACTTACTCACAGCACATACCCTACAGATCAGTAATAACTAAGGAAGCAAAGTGGCAGCCACATAACTACTTGCAGATTCCTGAGCATAGCAAACCCAATGGCAGGCATGGTAATAAATCACTGAGAGTTAAGAACACTTTATTCAAACATGCTCAAATGGAATTTTCCTCAAATGCAGATATTTTTGAGAAAAAAGAAACAGTTATGAAAAATAAAGTTTTATTTCAGACAAAAGTTTTATTTATTTTAGTGTATTATTTAAATTATTTACTTCCATATGCATTTATTTAAATAGACAACTCATGCACATGGTAAAACAAACCATTAAGTATAAGGTACATACATACAGTGCCAATATGTCTTCATCCTATCCGTTCCCATTTCTATCCAGAGTCCACCAGTTACCATTTCTTGACTGATAGTTAAAACCTGTGTTTGTACATTTATATACACATTTTCCCATGTGTAAGAGACTGAACTACATTCTGGTCTCAACTCAAAATTTTCAACAGGTAAAAAAGGCTGATATTAAAATAATCTATTTTCTTTTCAAAGAAAACCACAAATTCAGAGCCATTATCATTCCTAACCAGTTATCTCGCTTTAAAGAAAAACACATTTGTTTCAATCAAAGCTGGCTGTACTTGTAAGGAACACATAAATATTTAAAGAAACAGCAAATACAACAAAGTAAAAATAATGATATTGGCTGAACTCTCACAGTACATCTTACGTATAACATTAGATGCCATTTTTAGAGTCATTCTGGAAAGGTTCTTGTAGAGGCCTACTTATGAAGTAAGTTTTAATGCTCAGTTTTGGAAATACTGAATGTTCTCAACTGCATATTTAAAAGGCAATTATTATAAGAGCATTACAATCCTGTTTACAACATTATTGTCAAAATACAAGATACAATACAACATTATTGTCAAGATACAGTAAGTAAAATAGAAAGATTACTTCATTTCATTTAAGGAAGACCACTGCTTACTCGTGGGTTTCTTTTATTTTCATATCTAATGTGAATTCACAAGGCAAAATAAAGTATATGGAGAAATCAAGGAAGAGAGACTTGTGTTTGCTTTTCTAAATATTATTTTTATCTTTAATGAGGTATAATTGACTGATTAAATTGTAATATTTTTAAAGTGTACATTGCAGCAATTACATGTGTGTGTGTGTGTGTGTGTGTGTGTGTGTACTGCTCACAAAAATTAGTGGATATTTCAAAATAAATATGAAGTGATAAAATATCCCCTAATTTTTTGAACCTTTTATTTTGCCTTATAATGAGTTGTTATAATGTATGAATAAGACATTATAGGTTCTTTCTTGACAATTCTTTTAAAATCCATTGAATTTGAACTGTTGAGACATTCTCTCAAATTAACTAGCCTGGCCATCACCTCATAATTTTTTTTATGAGAACATTTATGTTTTACTCTTATAGCAATATTAAATTACATAGTACACTGTTATCAACTGTCATCACCATGGTCAAATGCAGTTGCATTGATTGTGGATATGTGTCTTCTTTAATTAACCAAGAGTTTATAAACCATGTGAAAGTGGAGAAAAACTAAATTTTAATCCTGACCTTTTTTTTCCCTGCCTCCTGGATGTCTGTAGCTATATTAAAAATTCATGCCACATTTCTGAGGACTAGATATGATGTGAGCATATATCAAACTTACAAATTTTCTTGCTGAGCCAGAGGTTCAATTACACATGCAGTCCACTCCTACCCCCAGAGCTTTGCACACAGTGAGGAAAATCTGGCCTCTCGTTAATATTATCAGTGTAGTTAGACCATGTGTTTGCTCTTATCTTCTAATTCTGAATGTTTAGGATCAAGAATTTACTCAGTGGATGACTTGCTTGGAAATATAACTGCAGTTTGAAAAATATAGAGCTCAGAAAACTCTTGGAGAAGAACAATGAATTAATTGAAAATCTCTTCTACATTTAATGACAAAGATAAATGGTTATTAGTAGAATTTTGGTTCTGTGGTCAAGATGTTGGTCAGGATGATTTACTAAGTATTTAGTCAGTTTATTTTACATAGGTTTTCTTTTGGTTAATTTAATATGATAAATTATGCTAAATTAAGAACATTAATTTTGGTTTTTTGTATTATTTATGAGTCTGCATTTCTAAAAATGTAATTACCCAGTTATAATTTAAATTAAAATTTAGTAATGTTTTCTCATTGCTTATACTTTCCCATATATTAATCAATATATGATACATTCTTTTTTTAAAATAATTTTATTTAGAAAATTAAATTTAATGGGATGACATTGACCGATAAGAATATATAGGTTTCAGGTAAACATTTCTAACTTGAACTGCTGATTATATTGTGTACCTACCACCCCAAATGAAATCATTTCCCATCCCTGTGTGTCTGTCCCTCTTAACTCCTTTCCCCCTAACTCCTCTCCCAGATAGATCCTTTTCATGAATATTTTTTGTAATCTATTGACATGTTTATAATATAATTATGAAATTTTAATTATTTTGCCTTATACTGAGTTGTAATGTGTAAATAAGATATTATAAGTTCTTTCTTAACAACTCTTTTAAAATCCATTGATATATATATATATATATGTTTGATAGTACTATAGCATTCTATTATTTTGTGGTGAAGTTATATCTCATTGTTGCTTCATTTTTACATATTTTGAAAATATTGATAGTCTTCGATATTTATGGTTTAGATGAGTCTTTAATATTGTTGTTTTTCTTCAGGAAAATCAATGGATTTTTTTTGTATTGCATTAACTGTGTATATTAAATATGGAAGAATAAATAACGTATAATTAGTCAGGGAAAATGTTAGAAGTCACTATTGATTAAAGACAGTTTTAAATGTTATGGTTCTTTTTTGTGTGACAGAGACATAGAGAAGGACAGATAGGACAGGCAGACAGGAAAAGAGAGAAATGTGAAGCATCATTTCTGCGTTTGGCTCCTTAGTTGTTCGTTGATTGCTTTCTCATATGTGCTTTAATCAAGGGTCTACAGGAGAGCGAGTGACCCCTTGCTCAAGCCAGCGACCCATGGGGTCATGACTATGACCCCACAGTCAAGCCAGCAACCTCCCGCTCAAGCTGGATGAGTCTGCTCTCAAGCCGTTGACCTTGGGGTTTCAAACCTGAGTCATCTGCATTTTAGACCAATGCTCTATCTACTGCGCCATCACCTAGTCAGGCAAAAGTTATGTTTCTTTATAATAATTGGGCAAATTTTTGATATGATACCAAGTGAGAAAAGAAAAAGAAAGGTGGCCCTGGCTGGTTGGTTTGGTGGTAAAGTATCAGCCTCATGTGTGGATGTCCTGGGTTCAATTCCTGGTCAGGACACACAGGAGAAGTGACTATCTGCTTCTCTACTCCTCCCCCTTTCTCTCTCACTCTCCCTCCACCCCACTCACAGCCACAGCTCAGCTGGCTTGAGACAGTTGTCCCAGTGCTGAGGATGGCTCCGTGGCCTTTGCCTCAGGCATTAAAAATAGCTAAGTTGCCACACAGTGGAGCAGTGGCCCCAGATGGGCAAAGCATCACTCCATACGGGGCTTACTGGTTGGATTCTGGTTGAGGTGCCTATGGGAATCTGTCTCTCTGCCTCCCCTTCTCTCACTTAATTAAAAGTGGAATCATATAATACAAAACTTTTCAGGAATGGCTTTATTCTTTTTAGTATAATTCTCTGGAGATTAATTTGAGTTTCATTTACAATAGTTTGTTCCTTTTTAGTGATTAGTAGTCTATGATATGAGGTACTGCTGTTTGTATGACCATTCATCCGTTGATGGATATCTGGATTGTTACCTGTTTGAGGCTATTGTGAATAAAGCTGCTATAAATATTTGGGTTGAATAATTGTGATCTTTCCTTATTTCTAATATGCTCACGTAGTACTACTAATTCACCTATGGCACTGTTCAAGCTACCTCTTTGACTCAAGGAATATTGAGAAGTATATTAGCTATTCTAGTTTCTGTGTGAAAATAAGGTTTCATTTTTCTAAGATAAATACCCAGATGTACAACTAATGGGTTGTATGGTAATTGATAATTCAGTTTTGTTTTTTGTTTTTTTAAGAAATTGCTAAACTTTCCAGAGTGTCTGTTTTATATTCCCACTAGCAATGAATGAGTGATCCAGTTTCACCATATCCTTGTTAGCATTTAGTGTTCTCAACTCTCTTTGCTTTAGTCTTTTTTTTTTAAAATAGGTGTGTAATGATAGCTTTCATTTTGGCGTTAATTTGCCTTGTCCTCATGGCAAATACTGATAAAAATCTTTTTATATACATATTTCCCATCTGCACAGCCTCTTCAGTAATATGACTCTTCATGTCTTTTTCTCATTTTCTAATTGGATGTTTTTAACTGTTGAGTTTTGAATATCCTTTTTATATTTTAGATTCTAGTTTTTTGTCACCTATATGGCTTGAAAATGTTTTCTCCTGTTCTTTAGCTTGTCTTTTCATCCTTTTAACAGGTTTTATATACAGTGTGTCTGTAAAGTCATGGTGCACTTTTGACCGGTCACAGGAAAGCAACAAAAGATGATAGAAATGTGAAATCTGCACCAAATAAAAAGAAAACCCTCCCAGTTTAGGATGATGTGGCAACATGTGTGCATGTGGTGATGATGACGTAACACCGTGTATACAAAGGAGCAGCCCACGGCCATGCCAGTTGAGATGTGAGTCCAATGTGTTCTGTGGCTCGCTAAATTTGAATCCGTGACCAAAGTGCAACATGAATATTGGCGCGTTTATAACGAAGAGCCACCACATAGGAATAACATTACTCGGTGGGATAAGCAGTTAAAGGAAACTGGCAGTTCTGGTAGGGCATCAGTCAGTGATAAGTCTGTAGAGGCTATACAGGATAACTACCTAAGGAGCCCTAAAAAAAATCTGTGCGTGAGCCCACATCGAACTGCACTGAATACATATGAAACTGGGAGAGTTTTCCTTTCATTTGGTGCAGATTTCACATTTCTATCATCTTTTGTTGCTTTCCTGTGACCGGTCAAAAGCGCACCATGACATTACAAATACACTGTAGAACAAAAGTATTAATTTTGACAAAGTGCAATTAATCAAAAATGTTTTTATGAATTGTGATTTTGGTGTCAAGTCTAAGAATTCTATTCTCTTATATTTGAAAATATACATGTATATTTACATTTTATAATTAAATCTGTGATCCATTTTGTATTAATTTGTATACTAGATATAAGAATGAAGTTTATGTTTTTCCCAGAATAGAGGCAGAGGCAGGGTCACAGGGAGCAGAAGGATAGCTGTCAAGAGGGAAGGGAGATGAGGGGATGGGATCAGAGAAGGTGAAGGGATTAGTGAAATTGTATACACGTAACACATAGATACAGATTATAGGACAACAAATCCCAGAGGGAAGGGGGAGACAGAGTTAGGGGGAGGTGAACAAAAGGGATATAATGGGGGACATGCGGTTGGGGGGTAAGGGTGTTATATTGAGTGGGACACTTGAATCCATGTTAACACAATAAATTAAAATTAATAAATATATTTTTTAAAAGTTTATGTTTTGCCAATTGTTCTAGCATCATTTGCTAAAAAATTTTCGTCCATTGAATTTTCTTTTTAATTAGGAATATTTTTATAGGTCAGTTTGTGGGTCTCTGTTCTGGTCCACTGATTTATGTGTCTGTTCCTCACCCAATACTAAATGGTTTTGATTACTGTAGCTATATCATAAGTATAAGAATCAGGTAAACTGTCTGACCTGTGGTGGCGCACTAGGTAAAGTGTTGATCTGGAATACTGAGGTTGCCAGTTTGAAACTCTGGGCTTGCCCAGTCAAGGCACATATGAGAAGCAACTACTATGAATTAAAACTTCCCACTCTTCCCCCACTTCTCTCTCTCTCTCTCTCTCTCTCTCCTCTTTCTAAAATAATAAAAATCTTAAAAAAAATAATAGAGTAAACTGATTCTCCTACTTTATTCTTCTTTTTCAAAAGTTTTAGCTATTCTAGTTCCTTTGTTTTTCCACATAAGTTATAGAATAATTTTGTTCGAATCTTAAAAAACATTTTGAGGATTCTGATAGGGATTATGTTAAATCTGTATCTGTATTTTACTTTGTTGAAAATTGTTATCTTTACTATGTTGAGTCATCCATTTATTTATTTATTTTTGATTCTTTTATCAACCTTTTATAGTTTTTCCTAAACATATTCTATTAATTGTTTTGTTAGATTTAGGCATATGTATTACAGTGTAGCAGAGCACGTTGATTAGTTTTCAAGTATTGAACCAACCTTGTAGCTCTGGTATAAAAATCATTTAGTTAGAGCAGTGTATAATTCTTTTTATATGGTTCTAAATTTCATTTGGTAATATTTTATTAAGGAGCTTTAGTCTATATTCATAAGGAATATCATCTATTGTTTTCTATATTTTTACTGTGTCTGGTTTTGATATCAGAGAAATACTGGCTTTATAAAATTAACTGTACAGTGTTTTCTCCATTTTTATTTTCTGGAAGAGATTGTGAAGACTTGGTCTTAATTCTTCTTCAAATGTTTGGTGGCATTCTCCAGTGAAACCATTTGGGCCAGGAGACTATTTGGAGGGATTTTTTGTCCCAAAATAAATTTAGGGTGAATTGTGGTGGTTTCTAACTCTAAGAACTGTTCCTTTTTATCTTAGTTGTCTAAGTATATGTGTAGAATTATTTATAATGTTCATTTATTATCATTTTCTACTGGCAACAACCTGAATCACTCCTGATATTGGTAATTTGTATCATCCTAATTTTTTTCTTATTAGGCTTGTGAGAGATCTATCAGTTTTATTGATTTATCCAAAGAATAAGCTCTTTATTTTATTGTGTTTATTATGTGCTTATTTTTAATTTCATTGATTTCTGCTCTTCTGTTTATTTTCTTCTGCTTGTTTTGGTATGTTTTGCTAATTGTGTTTAGGTTCTTGAGATAGGCACTTAGATTATTGAATTGTGGTCTTTCCTTATGTCTAATGTATTCACTTAGTGCTTCCATATGCTGGTGGATGCTCTGTTGCTGAGCCAACTAGACAGGGCCTACTTCAACTTTTCTATATTGTTATATTTTAAGTGAGTTCTTTTTAGACAATATTGACATGTCATGTTTTTAATTAGCTTGAACAATAACCTTTTTGTTATATATTAATTTAGGTCATTTACATGTAATGTAATTATTGATATGTTAGGGTTTAAATATGCCTTTTTAAGTTTGTTTTTGTTTTTGTTTTTCTGATTTTTTTTGTTTTGTTTTGTTTTGACCTGATTTCCTACAGGTTATTTAAACACACTTTAGAAATTTCTTTTGATTTATCTATATTATATTCTTTTTTTTCCCCAAGTTGTTTGTTTATTTTTATTTTTTTAAATAATTTTATTTTTTTAATGCGGCGACATCAATAAATCAGGATACATATCTTCAAAGATAACATGTCCAGGTTATCTTGTCGTTCAATTATGTTGCATACCCATCACCCAAAGTCAGATTGTCCTCTGTCACCTTCTATCTAGTTTTCTTTGTGCCCCTCCCCCTCCCCCTTTCCCTCTCCATCTCCCCCCTCCCCCGTAACCACCACACTCTTATCAATGTCTCTTAGTTTCACTTTTATGTCCCACCTACATATGGAATAATGCAGTTCCTGTTTTTTTCTGATTTACTCATTTCACTTCGTATAATGTTATCAAGATCCCACCATTCTGCTGTAAATGATCCAATGTCATCATTTCTTATGGCTGAATAGTATTCCATAGTGTATATGTGCCACATCTTCTTTATCCAGTCATCTGTTGACGGGCTTTTTGGTTGTTTCCATGTCCTGGCCACGGTGAACAATGCTGCAATAAACATGGGGCTGCATGTGTCTTTACATATCAATGTTTCTGAGTTTTGGGGGTATATACTCAGTAGAGGGATTGCTGGGTCATAAGGTAGTTCTATTTTCAGTTTTTTGAGGAACCACCATACTTTCTTCCATAATGGTTGTACTACTTTACATTCCCACCAACAGTGGATGAGGGTTCCTTTTCCTCCACAGCCTCTCCAACATTTGCTATTACCTGTCTTGTTAATAATAGCTAATCTAACAGGTGTGAGGTGGTATCTCATTGCAGTTTTGATTTGCATTTCTCTAATAACTAATAAAGATGAACATCTTTTCATATATCTGTTGGCCATTTGTATTTCTTCCTGAGAGAAGTGTCTGTCCATGTCCTCTTCCCATTTTTTTATTGGATTGTTTGTTTGTTTGTTGTTGAGTTTTCTGAGTTCTTTGTATATTTTGGATATTAGGCCCTTATCTGAGCTGTTGTTTGAAAATATCATTTCCCATTTAGTTGGCTTTCTGTTTATTTTGTTATCAGTTTCTCTTGCTGAGCAAAAACTTCTTAGTCTGATGTAGTCCCATTCATTAATTTTTGCCTTCACTTCTCTTGCCATTGGAGTCAAATTCATAAAATGCTCTTTAAAACCCAGGTCCATGAGTTGAGTACCTATGTCTTCTTCTATGTACTTAATTGTTTCAGGTCTTATGTTTAGATCTTTGATCCATTTTGAGTTAATTTTAGTACAGGGGGAAAACTGTAGTCCAGTTTCATTCTTTTGCGTGTGGCTTTCCAGTTTTCCCAGCTCCATTTATTGAAGAGGCTTTCTTTTCTCCATTGGGTGTTGTTGGCCCCTTTATCAAAAATTATTTGAATATATATATGTGGTTTTATTTCTGGGCTTTCTATTCAGTTCCATTGGTCTGAGTGTCTATTTTTCTGCCAATACCATGCTGTTTTGATTGTCGTGGCCCTATAATAGAGTTTGAAGCCAGGTATTGTAATGCCCCCAGCTTCATTCTTTTTCTTTAGGATTGCTTTGGCTATTCGGGGTTTTTTATAGTTCCATATAAATCTGATGATTTTTTGCTCCATTTCTTTAAAAAATGTCATTGGAATTTTGATGGGAATTGCATTAAATTTGTATATTGCTTTGGGTAATATGGCCATCTTGATTATATTTATTCTTCCTAACCAAGAACAAGGTATATTCTTCCATCTCATAATATCTTTTTCGATTTCCCTTAACAATGGTTTATAGTTTTCATTATATAAGTCCTTTACATTCTTTGTTATGTTTATTCCTAAGTATTTTTTGTTGTTGTTGTTGCAATCATGAAGGGGATTATTCTTTTGAGTTTGTTCTCAATTGTTTCATTGTTGGCATATAGAAAGGCTATTGACTTCTGTATGTTAATTTTGTATCCTACGACCTTACTGTATTGGCTTATTGTATCTAGTAGTCTTTTTGTGGATTCTTTGGGGTTTTCGATGTATAGGATCATATCATCTGCAAAAAGTGGTACCTTTACTTCTACTTTTCCAATATGAATGCTTTTATTTCTTTTTCTTGTCTGATTACTTTGGCTAGAACATCTAGTACCACATTAAATAAGAATGGAGAGAGTGGACAACCCTGTCTTGTTCCTGATTTAAGGGGGAAAGCCTTCAGTTTAGTGCCATTTAATATGATGTTAGCTGATGGTTTATCATATATGGCCTTTATCATGTTGAGATATTTTCCTTCTATACCCATTTTGTTGAGAGTCCTAAACATAAAATTGTGTTGTATTTTATCGAAAGCCTTTTCTGCATCTATTGATAAGATCATGTGGTTTTTGTTCTTTGTTTTGTTGATATGGTGTATTATGTTAACTGTTTTACGTATGTTGAACCATCCTTGAGATTCTGGGATGAATCCCACTTGATCATGATGTATTATTTTTTTAATACGTTGTATTCGATTCGCTAGTATTTTGTTTAGTATTTTAGCATCTGTATTCATTAGAGATATTGGTCTGTAGTTTCCTTTTTTTGTGCCATCCTTGCCTGGTTTTGGTATGAGGCTTATGTTGGCCTCATAAAATGTGTTTGGAAGTATTGCTTCTTCTTCAATTTTTTGGAAGACTTCAGTAGAATAGGAACCAAGTCTTCTTTGAATGTTTGATAAAATTTGCTGGTATAGCTGTCTGGGCCTGGACTTTTATTTTGGGGGAGGTTTTTAATGTTTTTTTCTATTTCTTCTCTACTAATAGGTCTGTTTAGGCTTTCTGCTTCTTCTTGACTCAGTCTTTGAACGTTGTATTGTTCTAGGAATTTATCCATTTTTTCTAGATTGTTGAATTTAGTGGCATAATGTTTTTCATAGTATTCTACAATAATTCTTTGTATATCTACGGTGTCTGTGGTGATTTCTCCTCTTTCATTTTGGATTTTGTTTATATGAGTTCTTTCTCTTTTTTCCTTGGTAAGTCTTGCCAAGGGTTTGTCAATTTTGTTGATCTTTTCAAAGAACCAGCTCCTTGTTCTATTAATTTTTTCTATAGTTTTTCTGTTCTCTATTTCATTTTTTTCTGCTCTGATTTTTATTATCTCCTTTCTTCGGCTGGTTTTGGGTTGTCTTTGTTCTTCTTTTTCTAGTTCCTTAAGGTGTGAAGTTAAGTGGTTCACTTGGGCTCTCTCTTGTTTGTTCATATATGCCTGAAGTGATATGAACTTCCCTCTTATCACTGCTTTTCCTACATCCCATAGATTCTGATATGTTGTATTGTCATTTTCATTAGTCTATATATCTTTTGATCTCTGCACTTATTTCTTTGACCCATTCATTTTTTAAAAGTATGTTGTTTAGTTTCCACATTTTTGTGGGATTTTTTTCCTCTTTTTTGCAGTTGAATTTTAGTTTCAAGGCTTTATGATCAGAAAATATGCTTGGTACAACTTCAATTTTTCTGAATTTGCTGATGTTGTTTTTGTGGCCCAACATATGGTCAATTCTTGAGAATGATCCATGTACACTGGAGAAAAATGTATACTGTCACTTTGGGATGAAATGTCCTGTAGATGTCTATCATATCCAGGTGCTTAGTGTTTTGTTTAAGGCCACTATATCTTTGTTGATTCTCTGTTTGGATGACCGATCTAGAGCCGTCAGTGTTGTATTGAGATCTCCAAGTATGATTGTATTTCTGTCAGTTTTTGTTTTAAGGTCAATAAGTAGCTGTCTTATATATTTTGGTGCTCCTTGGTTTGGTGCATATATATTAAGAATTGTTATGTCTTCTTGATTCAGTGTCCCCTTAGCCATTATGAAATGGCCATTTTTGTCTCTGAGTACTTTTCCTGTCTTGTAGTCAGCATTATCAGATGAGTATTGCTATGCCTGCTTTTTTTTTTTGGATGTTATTTGCTTGGAGTATTGTTTTCCAGCCTTTCACTTTGAATTTGTTTTTATCCTTGTTACTTAGATGAGTTTCTTGTAGGCAGCATACAGTTGGAAATATCTTTTTTAATCCATTCTGCTACTCTGTGCCTTTTTATTGGTGAGTTTAATCTGTTTACATTTAGTGTAATTATTGACACTTGTGAGTTCCCTATTGCCATTTTATATAATGCTTTCTGTTAGTTTTGTGTCTTGTTTGATCCTTCTCTTTCATTTTTCTATCTTTTGTTTTTATTTGGTTGTATTGATAGCATACATCTTTCCTCTGTTGCTATCTTTTTTATCTCATGTGCTTCTGTGGTGGTTTTTTCAGTGGTGGTTACATTTAAGTAATGAAAAGGGTTCCTACCCTGTTCATTGTAGTGCACTATTTTGTGAGTACTTTTGCACTCCATCGTCCTTTGCTACTGTTAATCTCCATCCTCTCCCCCCGTTTCTTTTTGTTGTTGTCACAGTTTAAATTTGGTTTTATTGTGTTCTTCTTGGAGCTTTTACTTGTGGCTTTGTTTTTTTTGTTCTTTGTATCTTATTGGAGAACCCCCTTTAGTAATTCCTGGAGTGGTGGTTTTCTGATGATAAATTTCCTCATCTTTTCTGTATTTGTGAATGTTTTTATTTCTCCTTCATATTTGAAGGATAGCTTTGATGGGTATAGTATTTGTGGCTGAAAGTTCCTCTCTTTTAGGACTTTAAATATTGGGGTCCACTCTCTTCTAGCTTGTAGAGTTTCTTCTGAGAAATCTGATGATAATCTAATGGGCCTTCCTTTATATGTTGTATTCTTCTTTTCCCTGGCTGCCTTGAGAATTTTTTCTTTGCTGTTGGTTTGTGTCAATTTCATTATGATATGCCTTGGAGTAGGTTTGTTGGGGTTAAGAAAACTTGGAGTTCTGTTTGCTTCTTGAATTTGAGGCTTAATTTTTCCACAAGCTTGTGAAGTTCTCATGCATTATTTGTTTGAGTATGTTCTCCATTCCATTTTCTCTCTCTTCTCCCTCTGATATACCTATTATTCTTATGTTATTCTTTTTGATGGAGTCAGATAATTCTTGTAGGGTTATCTCATTTTTTTAAATTTTTGAGTCTCTTTCTTTTTCTCTCTGTTGTGCCTCAAGTTGCTTGTCTTCTATTTCACTAATCCTCTCTTCTATATGGCCTGTTCTATTAGCTAAGCTTGTTACCTCGTTTTTCAGCTCGTGAATTGACTTTTTCATCTCTGTTTGATTTGTTTTTATAATTTCAATTTCCTTGGAAATATATTCTTTGTGTTCGTTGAGTTGTTTTCTTAGATTCCTAAATTGCCTTTCTGTGTTTTCTTGTATATCTCTGAGTATTTTTAGTATTTCTATCTTGAATTCTCTGTCATTTAGCTCCAAGGTTTCCAATATATTAAATTTTTTCTCCATAGATTTTTCCTCATCTAGCTGTGTTACCTATCTTTCTTTTGTATTGATGATATTCGATTTTCTCTTCCTTAATGGCATCTGAGGGTGGTTTTGTTGATAGTATTAATAAGATTTAATAAAGAATAAAAAGTTAAAAAATAAAAAAATCAAAAAGAGTTGTTTTTTTAAAAAAATTAATAATGAAATAAAGAAAAATAAAATTAAGTAAAAATTTAAAAAAGGGAAAATATTCCCCCCTCCTTTTTTTCCTCTCCTCTCCCCTCTTTCTTGAGAAAATTTTGTGGTGAAATGTGAATTATATTGTATTAAATAGAACAAACAATGCCTATAATGGAGGGCCTGAATTGGGGAAAAGTAATAAATGGGCAAAAAAAAAAAAAAAAAAAGAAAGAAAAAAGAAGGGGGTATGGACCCACAAAAGGCAAATAAGAAAACAATTTGGGTCAAGAATAAAATGATTTGCTTTTAGATGTTGGTTGACTAAGAGTTATGATGAGAGGAATAAGAGGGAAACAGGAAAATGGGGGGACAAATTAAAAAAGTACTATTGTATTTATTGGAACAGGAACTAGATAAAATGGAGAGCCAGGGATGGGAGCAGTGCTAGTGAGTTAAAAAGGTGAAGTAAACCCCCCCCCAAAATGCCACAAACATAAGTTTGAGTCCTAGATAAGATAATTTGTTCATTATTGAGGTTTGAATGAGAGGAGACGTAAAGGAGAAAGGAAGAAACTAATAAAGAGGGAGAAAAGAAAGAGAGAGAGAGAAAAAAAAGAGGGAACTACTGAAAGAAGAAAAAAGAAAAAAGAGGAGAGGGAGAGAGAGAGATAAGGGTTTTGGAGTGAAACTCTCATAGAGAGAAAGGAAGAGGAAAGAAAAGATAATGGGAGATGTAACACTTATGGGTAGTGTAGTTCAAGGAGAGGAGAGAGTAAGACCAGCAGAGAGTTTAACAACCAAATTGGAGGAGGAAAAAATTATCAAGAATGAAGATAAGAGAAACAAATGAACAAATATAATAAAATGGGATAGGTTATAAAGTCTGCGGATTATTCTTGATTTTGAGAAGTTATCTTCTTGCTTTTTCTTTTCTCTTCCTCTTCCTGGTTGGTGACTCTGTACACTGGGTTCTGCCCCTTTGGCACACTCAGATAGAGGTTTGCAGTTGATAAGTCTCTATGGCGATGTCATGTATTGTGCTTTAGTCTCGTTGGCAGTCAAGGCTCATTAGCATTTATAGGCTCTGCCAGTGAGAGAGTCTGTGTTCCTGGAGCCTTTCTCCTAGTCTTTCCTTCCTCAATTAGTAGCCTGATAATCCAGCTATGGGGTTGCTGCTGCCTCTGCCTGAATAGTAAGAGGCTCAAAGAGCTGGCCACTCCCCACTCTATTCCCACTCAGCACAGGGCTCTGGGTAAGGCTCAGTCAGTCAGAGCTGCTAGCATAATCAGGCGGGGCTTCTGCCCACTCAAAGACCTCTGGCTCTGCCACTCTGTCCAGTAACACAGGCGGGCGCCCACTCCCAGGGCGCTTGGAGGAAACTCTCACTCACTATCTGTGTGCGCAGACCAGGATATCAGGCCAGCTGCCTTACCCTCTGAGTGAAACCCCCACCCGCACAGAAAAGTTCCAGCGTTGGAATTAGTTCTCGCTCCCTCCCCGTGCGCGGCTTTTTTAGGGCACTGGGGCGGTCCGGAGATTCTGCTTTCGGCCCACACAAAGGCCTCTGACTCTGCCTCTCTATGGGATAACATGGGCGCCCACTCCCGGGGCTTTAGAAGGAATCTCTCGCCCACTATCTGCGCGCACTGACCAGGGGATCGGGGAAAATGGCTGCTGTACTTGTCTTCTTTGTCTGGGTTTGCCACGAGGGTTAGCTTGTATTGCCCGGGTTGCCACAGGAACAGTTTTTCCTCGGCTTGGATCTCCATGCCACAGCCTGGTTAGGCCGTTTGTGCCGAGGCCTGGATCTATTCACCCCCTTTGCCCGCCTTAGTTTCTATATTCTCAGTTCCCAGTGAAAGCCGCCCTGTTTAGGTTAGTGAGGAAGGCAGACCATTTCTTACTCCCTATTTCCTTCGGGATTTGGTTATATATTCAGCCAATTTTTTACTCGACCATACCTTCGGGTGTATTGTGAAACATCTGGAGGCTCCAAGGATAAGTTTTTCTGTTTCTGGTTGAAGATCTTGTTGAGTTTTGGGG
Organism: Saccopteryx bilineata; assembly: GCF_036850765.1. NCBI lineage: Eukaryota > Metazoa > Chordata > Mammalia > Chiroptera > Emballonuridae > Saccopteryx > Saccopteryx bilineata. The sequence goes on along the minus strand of NC_089501.1, from coordinate 9,804,931 downwards.
GAGATTTATCGGTATAGCTTCCTACCCCATCATTACTCTGACGTCATCTCTATATTATATTCTTAGTGATTGCTTTTTTAGCTTTATTTAACTGATTGTTCTGTATACATTATATATAAATAACATAGTCCAGTAGTGTTGTCATTTTTCCAGTTAAAGTGAGATGTTCAAGCTCTCTTTGCCTTTGTGTCCTTTCACCCAATCCATTTGTAAATATAATTGCCTTAAGTATTTCCTTTACCTATGCTTACAACTACCTCAGATGGTGCTCTAATTTTTGTTTCAAACATTGAACATAATTTAGAAAACTCATAAAGAAAAAGAACATCTTTTTTGTTTGGCCACAATTTTGCTTACTGTGTATTTTCTCCTATTCTCATGTTCTATAGTCTCTTATTTTATTATTTTCTTTCTGTTTAGGGAACTTACATGAGTCATTCTTTAAGTTTAGATTTGTTGAAAACACATTATGAGATTTTTTTAATTTTCTTGAATATGTAGGTTTAAATCTTTTGCCAAATTTGTGATTTCTTGTCACCTTTCTAATTTCCAATGGTACGGAGTTTAAAAAGTTTTTTGTAGTCCCACAGTTCTCTAAAGTTCTATATAATCCCCTCCCCCATTTTTGAGTGAGTTTTGTTGTTTTATCTACCAGGTCATTGATTCTTTCCTCTGTTCCCTTTAGTATTCTGTCTTGTGTTGCCTCATCCCTTGTCCTTTGGCCAGAAGGGTTGTTTTCATTGATTATTTATTTTTCTTGCAACTGTTGGTGTTCCTGGGTTGTCAGCTTTTTCACCGCCAAGTCTGATTTATCTGAGACAGAAAGAAAACACAGGAAGCTCACCATGTCTGCAGTTCAGGATGGTCTGCCTTTTCCTTTCCATCTTCAAAGTCTTCTCACATTTGTTTTACATGTAATGTTCAGGGTTTTCAGATGTACTTAGCAGGAGAAATAGAAAAGAATATGTATCATCACTCAGAAGCAGAAGTCTGAGTGTCTTTAAGATTTTTAAAATTCATAAAGTATAGCATATAAATATAAAATCCTTTAAATCCATATCAATCAAATATTAAGATAAAAAATCTGTCACAGTAAAAGCTAATCACCAATGAAATAATCATAGGTCTTACTCAGAAATGTTATATTTACTTCAATTTGGAAATGACTTAATGAAAAATTGACATCAAGCCCACCACAGAGAGTGTCCAAAGGCTGGACAATCTGCTGATTAAAGAATCTCAAGGGTGTATCATTTAACTTTCTCCATTTCTTCAATTTACCCTAACATTCCTAACTTGGTCCAGTATGATTTCATTTGGGAGGAGTACAACTGCAAAGATAAATATCCCAGAGTTTTTAATTTGTTAACATGTTTTACATTATCTTTCTTTAAAATTTTTTTTCATGCTTTCATTGGACTGATGTAAGAGCGAGACTTGCTCAGCGTTGCTTAGATTAAGTTCCCCAGCTTGATGTAACAGTACATTGATAAACAACAATAACAAAAAAAGCAGCAGCTTGTTTGAAAAATAAAGAGTGAGCATGGTGCTTATGAAGGCCTTGCTCCTTTACAGCACACGGACGGGAGCTTGTGGCTGGGTGGGTTGTGAACGCCGGGGCAGTGGGAGCCAGAGTAAAGCATTGCCTTTGAGTGTCTCTGTCTGGAAGAAGGTCTTTCTCTCTGCTTGGGAGCCAGCACTCAGCTCTGAGCCTGTGAGGACAGCCACTTTTCGGGCCACATCTGATTTTGCTCAGATGGTTCCAATTCATCAGCAGTGAAATATTATCTTGTTGCCAGCCCATTATCCACCTATTTTTATTCACTTAATAAAGAAAACACACTTACGAATAAATTATTCAATTCTTTCCGGAAGAAAGAAAGAATTTCAATAAGTTTTTAAGAAAAATAATTAGTATATCAAGATAAATCAGTGTTGGTAAATGTAGAAGGTCAGAAAATGAAATAGTTTGGGACTAAGAGTCATGTATACACATCAGTCTGTCATATCACATAGACTCACGAGCAGCCTGAAGCAGCCTTCCAAGCATTTCTAGAGGCATCCTCCTAGAAATTGCTAACCATGGCCTGTGCTAATTTTCCTTCCTGCTCAAAGCTTCAAATGTTTATTTAAGTAGCAGCCAGTTCAGTAAGCACAGCAGATTTTCAAAAACAGTGAGCTCCTAACAGTTTCTTTCCTGATGCTCTGTATGCTTTTTAGGAATTATCAATATTTAAATTTTCCCCATTGAGAAATCAGTTCCTATGGAGGTAAATATAGAGAAATCATTTCTGTTTCTTTATCTTATGTCTGTGTTGCTTTGCACACAATATTTATATGTTTTATGCAAGTCATTACTCTAAATTATATTGACATCTAATTAATATATCCTAGTTTCCTGTCATGTAAGATCACCAAATATTACTTTTGAGAGTTTATTTTCAGAAGAATCTCAAGAGTGGGAGGACATGTAATTTGGATTGTTTTAGCTCTATTTGCTAGTAATCCCATACCTATTTCAGAAAATCACATGTGAACGTTATGTCTAATAAGATAGAAATGTGTAAATGAATATTAAAAACTTTTTATGAACTATGCATATGAAGAAAGAGAAAAGGAAAAAAAAAAAAAACGACCAATCATGCACTACCTTTTTTACCTTTCCCCAAACTGTATTTCTGAGAAAAGAACATTATGCCAGATTCATGGGTCATTGAATGTGATAATTCAATGACTCTCTTTTAAGAGTAATGCCCCGAGCATCAGGAACTAAGCATAAGCAAAGCCATTCCCCCTCTAGCAGTATTTATTCTGATTAAATTTTATGCACTGTTTCAACTTTGCAGAGATCACTGTAGTCTGGCATTTAGATTCTGTTATGTGAGTACTTACATTGCTGGACTATCACCTGATTAACACAAGTGGTAGCTGTTCTTTGCAGCGGGCATTTTGGGAAAATAGAACACATGATCAATAATGGAGATCATTATTATGATGTATAACTAAGCCTGAATTGTTATTGCTGGGGTTTTCCTCCTTTATACAAGTTATAAGATGTTAATATTCAATTTTTAAAACATTTTTTCACCCCTGGAAAGGAAAATTGAAATATGCTCTCTTTATACATAAAGATGATAGACTCCACTGTCCACTAGGAATTCAAATTCACATCTAGCTCCAGCCCTGCCCTGTTATTTGGTATATTGCAACAAGCCTCAGTTTATTTGCCTTGAAATAATTTTTCAGTTTGTAGACTGCAGTAATTTATTAATAATTAAAAATCAGGAAATTTGCAACTTTTCAAAGATAATAAAAATAGCATAGTAACCATATTGGGTAGAACATTCTATTTTCAAAAGTGCCTCGTCTGCATCATCTCATTGGCTCCTCAGCTATACATTCTGTAGACTGGGAAAACGCAGTATTCCTAATTTTCCGAAGGAAACTAATGTTCACAGGGTTGATTGGCACACAGATAAGAAAACTCAAACTAGATCTGGTGAACAGGCCTTGTGATTCTTACCTGGTTTAGTGCTCAAATCAATAGATTAATTCCCATTAATTCCAAAATAAAATTAAGGCTGAGTTGCCAGGAAGCAGAGTCTAAAACCAAAATTCTTTTGCAAATTATTTACTGAAGGAGTGTTCTGAGACGAAATTTCGGGAGTTGTGAGTAAAGCGGGACTGAGCAGGGGAAGAAGCCAGACAGAGATGGGAGTTTAGGAGGAGTCTGGCCTCAGCCTGTTCCCACAGGCAGCTCTGGGAATATGAATTGCACCAGAGGTTTCTGCATCCAGAGGTGAGTGAGAGAACTGTTGTTACTCTTTTCTCCTCACCAGTCAGTCATTAGCTGTGGACACTCCTGGTGTTGTTATAGGGAGAGCCTCAGCTGTTTGAGACGGCTTCTGAACAAACAAGGACAGCACTCTGAGGAAGGGTGCACAGGAGAGCATCGGCTGGGTTGGGGTACCCAGCTCCTGAGGTACCCCACAGAATCTGCTTGAGATACCTAATTATTCTTTTTTGGAAAATGGTTTTATTTTTCATTGTATTGTGAATCTTGTAAAAACACTTAACAAGATAGAGAGAATAACACAATGAACTTCACTGTTCACATACCCATCACAGGAATAATCAACATGTGGCCAATCTTGTTTCAGTTGTGAAAGTTGAGTTTTGAAACACAGTGTCTGTTATTCTCTGTATTCAGGAATACCAGCCACACAGCATAGTTTAAACAAATTATTTTGATTACAATAGTCTTGCTCAGGAATGATTTAGTGTACTGGAGAGGAACTAGAATTTATGATATATGCATTTCAACCTTATCTTTGAAAAGTTAGAGGACTGGGCAGATGTTCTCTATAATCCTTTGCAGTTTAAATACTTGGTAATATTTTATCCAAAGGTAGCATAGAATAGTTTATTAACTCAAATGTGTTCAGCATCTTTGCACTTGTCCTCTAGTGACTGGTGAATCCAAGACGGACTCCCAAGTGCAGCTTGTACAAGAGTGGCCTTTTCAGACCACATAGGATAGAGGGGCATGCCAATTGGAAGCCTAGGGTAGGGGGTTTTGATGGACTCCTGTTCCTCATAGACTGAAGTCCACATTTTTGTTATACAAGGGTCTATGCTGTCCCTCTCTAGCACACTTTTCTGTTTTGCCTTCCTCAGGTCTCCCACATCCATGTTGTGTTCTGGGTACACAGAACTGCTGCTCTTAAGTCACCAGACCTTTTTGTGTAACTCTGAGCCTTTCAAATTTCTGTCTTTCCGCCTATATTCCATGTCTCTAAATTTCTATATGGAAAAATTAGTCATGGTGTATGTCACAACTCAAACATTATCTACCCTATTTTTCAGCTTCCATTATTTCCTCTTTCCATACTTTCTTTCTCCTTCATCCTCTCTTCTTTCCACCCACTTTACCCTGTCTTCTCCTAGGGAAAGAATGATTACTTTGTCTCAAGTTACTAATCTACATTTCCAAAAATGTCAAGGACAGTGCCTCGGTGCTTTGTCTACATTTGCAGTAATTGGGGATCTAGAAAATGGTGTCCAATAAATTATTGTTAAATGAGTGAATGTAACTTTCTTCTTTTATACTCATGGCATTTGTTCTATTGCTCATTGCACATTTGTGGTGTGTGTGTGTGTGATTATATGTCTCCATGCCCGCCTTCCCTATTGTGGTGGTTAATTTTATGTTTCAACTGAACTGGGCTGAAGGCTGTCCAGATAGCTGGCAAACATTATTTCTGAGTGTTCCTGTGAGTATGTTTGTGGAAGAGATGAGCATTTGAATCAGTAGATAATGTAAAAGAGATCACTCTTATCAACATGGGTGGGCAACAGTTAATCCATTGAAGGCCTGACTAGAACAAAAAAACAAAGGAAGGGTAAATTCTCTCTCTCTTTTCTTGAGTTGGGGCATTCATCTTTTCCAACACTCAAACCTTGGAGCCTTGGGTTCTCAGGCCTTCAAACTCAGACTAAGTTATACCGCCTGCTTTCTTGATTCTTCAGTTTACAGATGGCATATTGTGGCGTATGTCAACCTCCATAATTGTGTGAGCCAATTTCCATAATAAATAATGTATATGTATATGATATATATGTATATGTATACACACATTAAGGTACAGAAACTAGCATAATGATCTCCCAATATCATATTAGTTCTGTTTCTCTGGAGAATTCTGACTAAAACACATACTGTCTTACTTTGGGTTTTATCAGAAGCACAATCCTGAGATAAGAATTCTAGAACAAGTAGCTTATTCGTGGCATGTTATCAGGAAATATGAATAGAGAAGTGGAAAAGTAAGATAGTGAAGGAATAACAAGCACTGTGAGTAACTGAAGCTTAACACCTGAAAAGGAACTCTGGAATTTGTAGACCACGGCCTAGTGTCATCCCTCTTGCAGGAGGCTGGTGTAGGGAAGCTCCTGGGAGGCACTCATTTCCAGAGCTTCATCCTGCTGTACACGGGCAGAGCAGAACGTGATGCCCAGATAAAGCCCTTGTATGAGGAGATTCATGTACTGAGTGTTAGACATTGACTGACATTCAGTGAAAATGGTAGTGCTGAAAGGCTACAGATGTGGCACCAAGAATAACTATTCTACTTACTGATTTTAATAAAAATCTATTCTTCTTTTATCCTATGTCTTCAAGCTAATTCTAATGTGGAACACTAATTAAATGCTATAAAATTAATGAATAAATAGATAAATGAGTGGTATAATGAATGGCTCTACTAAGTTACACATATTCTAAGTCCAACCAGGCTTCTGGGTCCACTGAGAATACCTCAGAGCAGTATAACCCTGTCCTAAAATGTGATATAGTCCCCCAGACGGACAGATTATAAGATCCTCCACCAAGTTCTTTCTGACACATATGTACCACTGGAATGCCATCCCTGCTGTATGTGGTAATTCTACTCTCCAACTGTGGCCTGTTAATTGAGACCATCAAACATAATATGAAAGACCTTGATATTGGTAACCTAACACAAGCACATTTTCTCTAAGTTAATGATGTGTGGTTATTTCAAGTGCTATGCAATACATATGGCTCATTTACATTTACCTCTCAAAATATTGCCTTATAAAAACAAATGAATGTCCTGAGGAACATTTTCAAAGTTATTTTAATTTTAATATATCTGTTTACCTGGAAGATAACTTGACCAAGCAAAGTGAAGTTGATTTTTGTGGGTTTTGATTATCAAATGTTTTAGGATTGAGTTGAGTATGCATTTAACACAGCCCAGACTCTGCCATCATGCTGTATAAAGCAATGGAGTTTTTGGTCACAATTATCATATTTGTAAAATGAATAGAATTATAATGATTCAGTATTAAAAGTTTTTTGGCAAAAAAAGACACATTACAGAATAATTTTCATAGTAAATGAAATATAAGTGAATGAATTCTTTGAAATATTTGATATAAAATGATGTATTAGCATATACTGAAAATATTTTTTAAAAACACAAAACTGCCTATGGACCTTAAAAAAAGCAGGTAGCAAAACATTAGTATAAGTGTATAATAGAACCATTAGTTTTATTTTGTTTGTCTCATGTTGAGGTATAAAACCACATATACCTGTGTGTGCACTTGCATGTGCATGTACACATATGCACATGTGCATGTACACACATGCATATACAGGAGGAACTTGTGTTTCATTTCACTTGTGGATATAATATTGTTCCTGTAGCCTAAGATACAGTAATATCATGTATAAAATTTATATGCTTACTATCATCATAGGCTAACTCTTTTACTTGCCTGAAATCTATAAGAATTTAAGATTTTATGTCAAAATTTTCTCCTAACACTTTATTATAAAAAAATTTCAAAAATACAAAGAAGTCAAATTTACATTGGCCACCCATCACATAGCTCCTATCATTAACATTTTGCTATGCTAAATTTATATATAAATACCTATCTCTCTATTCTTACCAATAATTATCCTAAATTTTTTTATTCATTTGAACATAAATTTCAATGCTTCTTAAATATTTCAATGCAGTGGATTCTATGATAGATTACCTTGAAGAAAACTGTTTTAAATGATAAATAATAATTTTAATACTATTCCATTAATTCTACCAAGTTTTAGAACAATTCAGAATCTATTTTACATCTAATATACTTTATATTTGAAAGTAAATGCCAAAATATATTTATATACATGTGGTAGAATGGATTGAGATCAATGGATTGGATTAATCTAGTATGTCTTGAAAACTGATCTAACTGCTTTGGCTCCAGTAATTGATTTTGCTCCAGCAGGCTTATTTAGTGAGTTTTGGCACAATTCAATGTATTCACATGCCATAACGCCAGGGTATATTGATATGAATATGTTAAGCAAAATATTAAAGTGATGCATTTGGTTAATGGCCAAGGAATATTTTATAAATACCTTCTTTTGAGCTAGGTGTGTCTATAAAAATATTTTTATTTTGTTCGTGACAGGCAATTAGATATTTGTAGAAAGAAATAATTCTAGTACCAAATGCACTTTAAAATATCATGATTTTTAATTAAAAAGAGTAACTATAAACTTTACTATATATATCCAAGGGAAGTTTACCCTCTCAAAATGATCATACTACAATTTCATTCTACCGTTAATTTTCTCACTCTGTAACACATGGGTTAAATGCCAAAAAGGTTTTTGTTTTGTTTTACTTTGTTTTAAATTTGAGTTAATGTGAATTGCTTAAGTCTGCAAAATTCAGAAGGAAATCTCTGCAATACCCAGATTTTGTTAAAAGAGTTCCAGTATTTCCTGCATCTGTTGGGTGGAAATGGTATCCGATGCAGCTTTTACAATTATTTCAATTAAAAAAAACACACACAAAAAACAAAGGCGGATAGACTCTAAGTTTAAAACAATGGGGGAAATATTGGTTATTTTTAAAGTTTAAAAAAAAAAAACCCTATCTTTGAAGCCTAGTTCCTAGAAAGGTTAAACTATTAGTTATTTCTTGTCCTATCTTAAATCTTTTAATTCCCTAGTCCTTAAGTTGGAAATACAGGCCGTAGCTGGGTTACAAACAAGATAGGTTCTATAGATTTGAAAATGTTTAAGTATTTATATGCACAGAAAGGTTAAAATAGATACTGTGATTAAGACAAACATCTGTATAAGTTGCACTTAATAGGTATATATTTCTGCTCCAACTTACATACACATTCAACTTAAGAACAAACCTATAGAGCCTATCTTGTTTGTAACCAGGGAACTGCCTGTAACTTCAAGGAAGTAAGGTTTAACTTATTATTACATGTGCATTCACATGTCAAATTCTTGGTCTCTAGAAGTTTCATAGAGTACTGAAACTCTATGGGCTCATAGTTTTTCTGAGTACTCATAGTGTTTCTTAGTACAGTGGTCGGCAAACTCGTTAGTCAACAGAGCCAAATATTAACAGTACGATGATTGAAATTTCTTTTGAGAGCCAAATATTTTAAGCTTAAACTATATAAGTAGGTGCATTCCTTATTGAGGTAGTGCTCGCACATGGTATTTTGTGGAGGAGCCACACTCAAGGGGCCAAAGAGCCGCATGTGGTTCGTGAGCCACGGTTTGCCAACCACAGTCTTAGTCTATAAACCACGATTAATTAAGGAAAAATTCCATTTTATTATACTAAGTTATGTTACAGCTCCACTGTCACTCCAAATAGAAGTATTTAAAATGCTAGTTGGAATTAGAAATTAATCTGCATATGTTCATGTGTATTTTTTTAATCCTTTAAAAAGCATAACAGTAATAGAGTCTGATTTTGTTTTTGTTGTTTGATCACTGACAGCTTTCAACCTCCAACTACCCCTTCTTTCTGTATACCATTTGGGCCAGCTAAGAACACTCACACACACTCACTCGGTGGGTACTGGAAACAAGTTTAACCCTTGTAACCCTATAGCCCAGGCTCTGAACTTATCCCCAGTTCCAACCCCTAGCTACTATATGTGGTTAACTTATCCTCTGTCTCTCTCAAAAATGGTTATACCTGCCCTGTCTTCCCCAGTAATACCTATGTAGATTGTGCCTTTGAAGGGACACAATACTCTGTTATCTGACTAACCACGGGAGTGCCTTCAGAGTCCCGGCATGGCACATGATATTTGCAGACAAGATCTTAACCACATCCAGCTTTCTCCAGGAGCACAGGTATGGTATTACACTGATGACCTCAGCCTCACAGCTGGATTTGGCCGCTCTCCACATGATGACCTAAGCCCTGCAGGTGTATTAACTTATGATCACATCAGCTCTAAGACTGGATTCATCCATTATGATGACCTCAACCCAAAAATTGGAACAATTGGACTCATTCTGAATAGAATCATCTATACCACTAAGTCTCATATAAAACCTGTATATAGTTTAAGTTTTCTCTATAAAACCTAAAAGTATTCTCTACCCCATTTATTCCCGTCTACTCTCCCTTAACTTCTTTCCTAATTCAGCCCCAACTGCAGTGAGCAACCCTTCCTTCTCTTTCTTCCTTCCCTTTTGCCTTCTGCTCCCCACACCTCTGTTTTCCTTATCCTCCCTACTTTAATGTTATCCACTGTAAAGGCCCTACAAATAATTTTTATATAAGCCTCACTGAATCAACAACACAGATCTTAAAGCATACTAATTATTGGGCATGTCATGAGGCACTCTCTCAATTACCTGGCCATACTACAGCCTCTCTAACTGATCTTAAAGAAACTCAACAATGGCCTATTCCAACCTCTGTTTAGCTAGCCACCTCATTAAACCTAAACCTAAATTGCTCTCCTGTGCTTCCTTTTAAAATACGAACTCCATTTAGGGTAGCCTCCTATAATAATACCCTATTGAAAATACTTGCAACATATTAATTCTTTGTTGCCCATGCAAAAGGCTAAGCCTAAAATTCTAGCCCCAAAGTGTTATTGGCTTTATTAACTTAAATACCCCTAATTTTTATACTTATTTATACCTCTATCTCTGACTTCTCTATTTGACTTGTATGCTCTGCATTTTTGGGCTAAATATAACCTTACTAGTATGCTAAACATAGTCATCAATGTTTTCTGTCATCATTGAGTGTGAACACACTTAATTGTGCCAACAGCCCATAAGGCTTGTTAGCCACAGAATCAATTCCTGATGCTGAAGCATTCAAATCAGTGGTCAAAACATACTGGCTTAATCTACTCATTTGATTATATTACATTATTCTCCATGTATATAAACACATTTAGTTTTTTCATACTTTGTCAGTTCCTTTGTTTTCAGATTCTGGTATCTGCAAATCGTGTCCCTTCCTGCATCTGACACCATATCTGAAAACACTGGTTGCCACATCTCTTGCTTTATTTTGTTGCTTTTTCTTCCTGGTCATCTCTTGTGCTGTCCGTCTGCTGTCCTTGGTTTTTAGCTTCATCTATCCATTCATCCTTCTGTGGATAATTGCTCCCTCATCTGACATGAATTTCCTGTCTCATGTTGCCCTTTGCCCCCTCTGTGGCCATCACTTACACAGAGCATTCTTGACTTACTGAATTCTAGTCTGTGTTTTTTTTTTTTCTCCAAACCTCATATTCTCTCAACAACCACTGAAATTTGTCACCTATCTCTTCACCTCTCTCAAATTCTAGCTATGTCAAGAGCTAGAAAGGATGACTATCTCTGGTGGACTCACAGTATGCATGGGACAACTGATATTTATGCCTGCCCAGTATTCATTCACTCTTTTTGTCCAAAGTACCTACTTTTCTATGAAAAACATCTCCTCCAATTCTTAGTCCATTCAGTTTAGAAGAAGTTGATTTCAGCTATATATATTGGAAGACTTATGAGAGCTGTTTTGGCGGCTAATGATATTTAAAGAAAGGACATTTGTGGAACTATAGGAAACTAAATAATTTTTTTGTAGGAATTGCTGTAAGATTAATTATAAGCTTGGCAATTCCTTGTAGTCACCACTTGGAAGGGAATGCTTCCTTTGTCTCCTCACATGGGGAGAAGGGAGGTCTGGATTGGATCCACAGATTTGTAAATCATTATTGGGTATACTATAGTGTAAGCCAAGGATGAAGGTGAGCTCCCTAAGGGACTGTCTGTCTGTCTGTCAAGTAAGAAAATGTGTCACATGGACTTTGGGGGAAAGCTCAAATTTCATAGGTCGAGGAGGAAAAATCATAGAATAAAAGTGAATAAGCAAAATAAGTAGAAAGAAATTAGTAACTGTAACTAAAGCAGAGAAAAAGTTTTGAGAAATAAGATATGGTCAATAGAGTTAAAATCTGCTGAGGCTAATTAAATTAGAACTAAAAATTAGGTGGGCTTTGTTGATCTTGGGAAAAGATATTGAAGTAAATAGAAGAGGAAATGAGAAATAAGGGAATGAAGGCAGAAAATATACCTATTCTTTTAGTTTTCTTCTTCTTTTCCAAAAAATATGGGAGATAGACATACTCCCACATGCACCTGACTGAGATCCACACAGCAACCACCATCTAGGTCCGACACGCTGCCCATGTGGGGCCATACTCACAACTGAGCCAGTTTTAGCACCTGAGGCAGTGGTTCCATGGAGCCATCCTCAGCATCTGGGGCTGATGTGCTCAAACCAATTGAGCCATGGCTGTGGGAGAAGAAAAGAGGTGGGGGGGGAGAGAGAGAGAGAGAGAGAGAGAAGGGAAAGAGCTGTATAAGCAGATGGTTGCCTCTACTCTGTGCCCTGACCAGGAGTTGAACCTGGAACATCCACATGGCAGCAGATGCTCTCCCACTGAGCCAACTGCTCAGGGCCATGTGTTTTTGTTTTTGTTTTTTATAAAGTTTGACTCTGAAGGGAGGCAAGGTAAGGAAGCAGCTAAAGATCAACAAAGGATGAAAAATATGTATTTTTGAAGATGAATGAGATGAAAAATGCTAATATATTGATAGAAAAGATGGGAACTGAGAGACAGAAAGAAAGAAGAAGAAAGAGAAGGAGGAGGAGAAGAAAAAGGAGGAAAGAGAAAGAAGAAGAAGAAAAAAGTTGTTGTACACAGACACATAGAGACAAGATCTCAGAAAAAAATTCAGGTTATGTTCAAGGCCTTGGTTTTAGTAATCTATATCACCCAGCACTTACCTGCACTTAAGTGTCTTTCTTACTAAAGTATTTCAGGTGATTTTCTTTCACTTGAAACTGAAGGATTTTTAAATAACACTCTCCACTGAGAAGTCTTAGTTAAGTAATATGAAAAGATAAACCAACCGTATCTTTCAGATTTTGTGAGATTATTTTGTGTTAACAAATAAACTGAAATTTTACTGGCTTATAAGAACAAAGGTTCGTATCACTCTTCCGTTGTACATGACGTGAGCACAACTGTGGGTCTTATTCATTATGTGATGCAGACCACAGGAACAGTTTTTATTTAGGGAATCCCATTCTTATGGCAGAGGGAAGGAACAATTGCAGAACTATGAAATAACTGTAAAACACACAACACTTTCTCTTTTATTCTATTATCCAAATCAGGTCAGATGGTCAAATCTTTGTTTACATGATGCAAAATATATTCTTCTCACAAGGAGAAGTCATATAGTGATGGACATAATATAATATGTAAGAAAGATGCTGAGAAATTGATAATATTATGTATCAAAACTAGTTTCTCCATGTTCTAAAGTTCCATTTTGCTGTTATCAAGCAAAGTCATGCCGTTAAAATTTTACTACTTTCTAACCTGGTCTCACATACATATTAGGAAAAGGAAAAATGAACCTATGCTAAAGTCTTCCCAGAATTGTTTTCATTCTTAAAACGGGAATTGGTTTACTGAAATAAAAGAATTTGGAATTATTCAAATAATAAGAGAAGAAATGAGTGAAATAGTATATTAGGCAGTGTGAGGAAATGTATTTTTTGAGTTATATCTGCTATTTCACCCTCGTAGTAACTAGTCAATATTTTTCCTACATTAGCTCCGTGAAATAAGGTACAAGAGCAGGGAAGCACGGCATAGTAGGTACCCATCCCTTACCTGGAGGCTAGATAACCTTTGTTGAAATTCTGGCTCTACTGTTTCTTAGCTCTGTGATGAAAAATTTTCTAATTTCAACCAAATAATACCTTTTTTTATAGGCTTACAAAGACTAAGCAATTCTAGAAAAGGCAAAGAATTTAGAACTGCATTTGAGCATGGATATAAATCTTAGTGACCATTAATCTAGAGATGCAGACTTTCTTGCTTATAACAACATTCCCAGTGATTAACAAAATACTTGTATATAGCAGGCTCCGAAATATTTATGTTTTGAATGGATGAAAGACTATATGAAGGAGTGTATGTTTATATTTTTATACACGTGAATAAGCATCAGCATTGTATGTATATGTATGTTTGTGTGTGGTGTATATACATATAATTGTTTTGTCTTTATACAGTAACACATCGATGCAAATATACTTCAAGTGTTGAGGCAGTGAAAGTCTTACATTTTTCAAGCTACACAATCATTAATTTTTCATAATGTCAGAATTTTAAAGGAAATTATCAGTGAAAAGCCATGGAGATATTTCTATGTAATAGAGGACAAAAGGAAAGAGGGATGGCATTTATTCTTCTGCCCTGTCACTTTGGCTTTTTGTCAACTACTTTAAAGGTGGCACTGAAGCATGTGATTGGTTTCATAAGAGCCTTAAAATTGAAACAGGAATGTAATTCTTGCATAGTAAAACAAAAGCATACCAGATTCAACAGACTGAAAGAGAATGAGAAACAGGAATAATTACATTGTATTTTAGGTACCAGTGTCTCTTTACTATCCCGAGGTTGACAACCAAGATGACCATAGGGCATTAGGTAATTGCTTTGTGTCCTGGTGGTTCTCTGTATTCAATCCATACTTCTAGTGTTAGGGAGTATCTGTCGTGATAGTCAGCTGGGAGCTTTTGTCGTATTGAATCAGGGAATACTGAAGCTAGAAGGAAACTCAGGTCATGTGACTCCTGGCCCAGTGTTCTTTCTCTGTTCTGTTCTATGATGACTCAGTTTGGCCTTGTCTGTTTTGTGGAGCCTGTTGGACAAAGGAAAGAATATATTTACAAAATGTGGTGCTCTACATTTTATTATTTGAACATATATAAATTATGCATTTGAATGTAGAGGGGTTTTTTTTCATATTTAAGACAGGATAATTGCTCAACAGAAACTTGGTGCCTTTACAAACTAACATTACTAATTTCAATAGTGATTGGAGGTTTATTTAATGGGCATTCAGTAAACAGTTTATGATTGATGAATACCTGGAAAAATTATTTTTTCTTTTTAAAAAATTATTTTAGTCTAATTTACACACAATAAAATGCCTCGATTTAGAGTATAGAGTTCAGTGGGCTAAGGTAGAGGTACAGGCAAGCACGTATAGCCATGTAATCATAATGAACAAGATACAGAGTCTTTCTTTTACTCCTGAAAGTTTTCCGTGTCCCTTTCTGGTTGATTCCTTTTCTTAACCCCGAATTCAATCACTATTCTCATGTGTTAATTTAGCTTGTTTTTGAATTTTATGGAATTTAGATAATGCAGTATGAACACTTTCATTCCTGGATTTTTTCACTCAATACGTTTTTGAGTTTTTGCAAGTTGTTTTATATATCAATAGTTCACTCCTTCTAACTGCTGAGTGGTATTTCTATTATGTGAATTTTTACCCTTTGTTACTTCATTTTTCGTCTGGTACCATTTTACACTCGTACAAACAACGTATGCAAATTCTGGTGGCTCCATATCCTCTCTATATTGCCAATCTTTTAAATTTTAACCATTATAATGGGTGTGAAGTAATATTTCATTATGTTTTCAGTTAGCATTTCTCTGGTTACTAATGATGTTGGCCATCTTTACAAAGATGCTTTATAAAGACATACTCAAGTCTTTTGCTTTTATGCATAAGTCTATAATCCATTCCAAATTAGCGCATATGCAATGTGAAATAGAGGTCAATGGTGTTTGGTTGGTTGGTAGATTTTGTTTTTAAATATTTGAATATCCAGTTGTTTTTATCCCATTTGTTGAAAAATTTATTCTTTTCTCATTGAATATGGTGGCATATATATATATACATATATATATATATCAAAACATGTAATTGGTCATGCATGTATGGCTTTGTTTTTAAAAATACTATCTGTTCATTGATCTATTTATATGCAAATGCTATATTATCTTTATTACAGTGGTTTTATAGTGAATTTAAAAATCAGGTAATATAGTTCCTCTAAATTTATTACATTTTTCAAGATCTTTTTTTTTCTATTTAAGGTTCTTGTTTTGTTATAATATCTAAAATCAGTGTGTCAATTTTTACAAAAGAATCTTGTTGAGACTTTTAAAAGGGATGACAATTAAATCTATTGATAAATTTGTATTAAATTAACATCTTAATTATAAGTCTTCTAATCATTAACATGATATATATCTTCATTTATTTAGGCCTTCTTTAATATAGGTGTATGTTGGAGATTTTTAGTATGGGGTCTTGGATATTGTTGTTAAATATATTGCTGATTTTATTATGTTTTTAATAGATAAATGTCAGTGTTTCTTAACTTCATTCTCACCTGTCTGTTGCTGGTATATATATTAAATTTATTTTATATAGACTTTCTATTCTTAAGTCTATCTGAAATCACTTGTTTTTTAGTAGGTTCTATATGATTTTATTACATGTAAACAGTACTGTAACCACCACTACAATCAAGGATATCATAAACTCTATGTACTGTCCTAACCATGCCATCAGCTCAAATATAAATATCTACCTATGCTACCCCTTTTTAAAATAGTTATTCCCTATTTCCAGATATTCCTAATGTCTGGAAACCACTAATCTGTTTTGTCTGTAATGTTATAATTTGGAAAATGTTATTTAAATGATATTATATAGTCCATGACCTTTGAAATATTTTTTGACTCAGATATTTTGAGATCTATTGAAGTTGTTATATATATAAATAGTTTTGTTACTTTTATTGTTGAATACAATAGTCCTACCTTATCTATAGTTTCACTTTCCACAGTTTTAGTTACCTGTGGTCTATCTTAGTCTGAAAGTATTAGATGGAAAATTCCAGAAATGATTATTTCAGTTGTGCACCAAACTGAGTAGCTTGATGGAATCTCGTGCCATCCCTCCTGCACATCCCTTTGTCCCGAGTACTCATGCTGTATGCACTACCTGCCGTTAATCACTTGGTAGCTATCTTGGTTATCAAATTGATTATCAGGGGATTCCACAATCACATCCATTTTATTACAGTACATTGTTATAATTGTTCTTTTTTATTATTAGTTAATGTGAATTTTTTACTGTACCTAATTTATAAATTAGACATTATCATAGATATGTGTGTATAGAAAAAAAGTAGTGTATGTCAGGTTTGTTAGCATCTGCAGTTCCACACATCTACTGGGATCTTGCAACATATCCTTCACAGATAAGGGGCCATCTGTAGTATTCCGTGGCATCAATATAACATTTTGTTTAACTGAGAAATTTTTTTACTGTTTTCAGGTTTTTTTCTATTGCAAATAAAGCTGCTATGAACATTTGCATACAGGTTTGGGTTTGAATATAAATTTTTATTTATCTGGGAAAAATGCCCAGCAAGGTGATTTGTGAGTTGTATGATGAGTATATGTTTAGCTTTTCACAAAAACAACAAACTTTTTCAGAATGGTCTTCCATTTTACATTCTCATTAGCACTGTATGATTCAGTTTTATTGCATCTTGGCCTGAATTTTACATAGTACTTTACATAATACTTTATGCTATTTTAATTGTCTAATACAGGGGTCCCCAAACTACGGCCCGTGGGCCGCATGCGCCCCCTGAGGCCATTTATCCGGCCGCCACCGCACTTCTGGAAGGGGCACCTCTATCATTGGTGGTTGGTAAGAGGAGCATAGTTCCCATTGAAATACTGGTCAGTTTGTTGATTTAAATTTACTTGTTCTTTATTTTAAAATTTGTATTTGTTCTCATTTTGTTTTTTTACTTTAAAATAAGATATGTGCAGTGTGCATAGGGATTTGTTCATAGTTTTTTTTATAGTCTGGCACTCCAACGGTCTGAAGGACAGTGAACTGGCCCCCTGTGTAAAAAGTTTGGGGACCCCTGGTCTAATATATGTTTTTGGTATTCCATCATGGCCTTAATTTGCATTTCCCTAGTAGCGAATGATGTTTAAGATCTTTTCATGTTTTTATTGTTTGTTTGTTTTCTTCCATACATCACCTTTGGTGACATATCTCTTCAAATACTTTACCAATTTTCCAAACAGATTGTTTCTTTCTTACAGGTGAAATTTTAGGGTTCTTTATAAATTCTAGATACAAATCTTTTGTTGTATGACATTTGCAGACTTTTCAGTCGTTTCATCTTCACGGGGTTTTGCAACATAAAAGTCTTTAGTTTTTATGAAGTACAATTTATCAGGTTTTGTTACTTTTATAGATCATGCTGTTAGTCATGTCTAAAAACTGTTCACCAAGCCCTAGTTCTTAAAGGTTTTTATTCTAGAAGTTTTATATTTACAATAAATATGATTTTGAGTTTTACTTGTATAAGATATGAAGTTTAGGTGGTTTAGATTGAATTAAACTTGTATAAGATGGAGGAGATTTTGTTTGTTTTTTGTTTATGATATATAAGGCAAAAAATCTTCTTCCTCCATTGAATTGCTTTTGCACTTTTATCAAAAATCACTTGACTGTAGTTGTGTATTTTTATTTCTAGATTCTCTATTCCGTTCCATTAATGTGTATGCTTAACCCTATGCCAACACCACAGTTTTGATTAGTACAGCTATTCTCTAGTTTCTACCACAAACCCCTTCATTTTACTGCTTCAATTTCAAAATAAAAGGAAACATTGAAAAAAAGTCAAAACATTTGTTAGATTCCTTCTAATATATCATGCGGGAGCTTTGATAATTATTGCTTTGAACATATATCAACTTAAAGAGATTTGACATTTTTACAATGTTGACTGTTCCAATCTATGAATATGGTTTGTATTTCCATATTATTTAGAGTTTTGATTTTTTTAAAAGTATTGTTTTGTAGTTTTCAGCATGCAAATCTTATACATGTTTTCTGATTTATACCTATATTTATTAGTTAGTTTACATAATATTATTTATTTAGAAAAACCTAAGTATTTAATTTTTTGAATGACTGCAAATGGTATTATATTTTAAATTTGTTTTCCATTTGTTCAGTGGCCAGAGAAATAAATTGATTGTTTAATGTTGATCTGTGTCCTGTGACCTTTATGAAATCAGATATTTTTGTAAAGTCCTTAGAATTTTCTAGGGTGATAATCATTTAATATGCAAATTGGGACAGTTAATTTCTTCTTTTGTGATATTTGTGCATTTTACTTTCTTTTACTTTTGCCTTCTTGTATAAGTGGGAATTTCTAGTACTATGCTTAATAAAAGTAAGCATCTTTGCCTTTTTCCAGAACTCAGGAAAAAGTGTTCAGCCTTTTACTATTACATATAAAGTTAGATGTGTAGGTATTTTGTAGTTAAGGAAGTTCCCCCCCCCCCCTAAATTTTAATTTACTGAGAGTTTCTATCATGAATGACTGCTGAATTTTTTCAGATGCTTTTGTATCAATTGGTATAATCATGTAATTTTTCTTCTGTAGCCTGTTAGTATGGTAGATACATTGATGGTCTTTTAAATATTGAGCCAGCTTTGTAGCCCTAAAATAAAACCCACCGGCCATCATGTATAATTCTTTTTATATACTGTTTAATTTTATTAATTGCTATTATTTGGTTAAGGATTTTTGCATCTATATCGTGAGGGATATTGGCCTATAGTTGTTTTCTCTTTGCTTTTTTGGGGGGCTTTGCTTTTTTGGGGGGGTATTGTGTTTGTTTTTAGGACAATACTAGCTTTATAAAGTGAATTGGGAAGTGTCCCATTTTACATTTTCTGAAAGACTATATAGCTTGGTATTAATTCTTTTTTTAAACATTTGGTAGAATTTTCCGGTAAAATCATACAGGTTTTAACATTACTGTATGGAGAGCTTTAAAATTCTGAATTATATTTCTAATAATTTTATAGCTACTCATATCTGGACTGTCAGATACTAGGTGTTTTTTAAAGACATTCATAACCTGGGGAGCTACATTTTCCTCCTACAAAGGGCATGATAATGGAAAGGGAATTCTGTTTCTAGTATCACTTTACCTCTCCCAGTTCATATCTGTTATTTTGTTATTCTTCCATGGCACTAGTGTCCAAACATTTTTTTCACAAGGTGGAAATTGAAAAGCTCAACATAGAAAACAGATAAAAAAAAAAAGTAATTGGGGTTGGGAGGACTCTGCCTCGTGTTTGCTCCTGACTTATCTGTTTGAAATGAATAGGACTCTGTGGGGCACACCAACCAGTGACCCTGGTCTAGGAAGACAATACCACAGTATGAGTCAGCAGGCATCCACTCAAGAATAACCTCCAAAATTTCTGTGTGACCCCAGCTAAGACTCTTCACTTCTCTAGGTCTCAATCCCCACTCTGTAGAATACAGTCATAAAATTCATCAGTTCCTTATACCTAGGATATATAAAAGTATATTCAATATTTTTCTTACCTGCCCTGGCCAGTTGGCTCAGTGGTAGAGTGTCAGCCTGGCGTGCGGGGCACCCGGGTTCAATTCCCGGCTAGGGCACATAGGAGAAGTGCCCATTTGCTTCTCCACCACCCCCTCCTTCCTATCTGTCTCTCTCTTCCCCTCCCGCAGCCAAGGCTCCATTGGAGCCAAGGTGGCCCGGGCACTGGGGATGGCTCCTTGGCCTCTGCCTCAGGCGCTAGAATGGCTCTGGTCTCGGCAGAGTGACGCCCCAGAGGGGCAGAGTATCGCCCCCTGGTGGGAAGAGCTTCGCCCCTGGTGGGCGTGCCGGGTGGATCCCAGTCGGGCGCATGCGGGAGTCTGTCTGACTGTCTCTCCCCGTTTCCAGCTTCAGAAAAATACAAAAAAAATTTTTTTCTTACCTATAAATAAGTATATTTTTTCATAATAAAATATCCATAATTGTTTTAAATCACCAGTAACTTTTGTGACCTAAGTGCATTCAGAAAACTTGAAACTAGAAATGTTGTCTGTTTCATTCTAGTTCTATAAATCTGTACTTCTAAGCCATTGCATTTTAAATATGATAAAACCATGGAATGTGATGACTTTCACTTTCTAAGATATTATGATTTTAACTTGCTTTAATCCACATTCTTATCAGAGTCTGATAACATAGTAGTATAATTATTTTTGTATTTATTCTGTAGGGAAGAAAGAGTACGAATGACTTGTCCAAGGTAGAGAGACACCTATAGAAAAGTTGAAAAATGAACACAAGCCTTCTAGCTTTAGATCGAGAATTTCTTTCCTACTTCATGCAGCTTCCACCATGTAGTCTATATAAGAAATGTTTGAGGGGAAAGAGATTAGCAATGGAGTAGGCAGACATTCCAACTCCCACCTCCAAGAGCCAAAGTGGATTACAACTTAACTTAAGAACATTCATCTTGAAAAACCAATTTTGGACTAAACTAAGAGGAATCTATAACCAAGAATCACCAAAGAAACCACACTGAGACTGTTAAGAAGGGCAGAGACACAGAAGGGGCTGCTCCACTCCCAAGAGTGAGTGGTGGCCCAAAGGGACTCTCACAGTGGGGTAGATTTCCCAGAGAGTTGTGGGTCCTCAGCCCCAGGACTGGAGCCCCAGCCTAGAGCCCTAGAGACTAGAAGAGGTGCCCAGACAGCATTTAGCTGAGAAAAGAGCTAGGTTTATGTCCATGAGAAAGACACAGAACTCTCAGACCCAGGCTCCATCTTAAAGGGACAGGGCAGAAAACCTCATTTACAGCCACATACATGGGACTCTGTGGGCAAGGAGAGCTGAGAGGATTGGAGTTGGCGAGAGGAGAGTGTAATCTTGGAAGCACAGGGAGAGACATTGTGGGGGACAGCCACCCCTGTGCTGAGTCTCTCCCCAAATATAAAGTGGTTTTTTTTCCTGGGAGAAGCAACACCAGCAAAGGAAAGCAATTACCCCACCCACCAGAGGCCCTCCTGCTCCAGTCAGAGCAAAAAGTCACTTAGAAGCAGGGGGCACATCAGGGACACAAGTTTTAAGTGCTGATGCTTAAGCTACACTGCCCCTCATACTACTGAGTACTCGCCGAAGGGCTGGCGGGCCTGGCTGTGTTAGTAGTGGTGGCAGGCCATCGGACAGACCACACCTCGGGAACACAGAGGCCACACCCACTGGACAAGAGTAAATAAAGCCCAGACTAGGAGTGCAGCTGATATTTACAATGGCACCTGGGTCCAGCAGAGACAGCCAAAAATTCTGGATCACCTGTAGCTCCAAGAAGGTTGCTAAGAACCAGTCATAGGAAGTGATGCCCACTGGTCTGCACCAGGTTCTGGCCAGGGAGGTCCAGGACTGGCAAATCCAGCAGCCAGATACAGAGAGCATTAGTTCAGGACCTAACAATCCTTGTTAGAGTGCTATCTTAAGGAAGGGCTTCTCACACCTGACCCACCTAAGGCATAAAAAAAAGCTGACACAGATAGCAAAAAAAAATAGTGTTAGCAGATAAGTAGTCCACAGCAGATTACAAACAACAGCTGATGCCAACCCAGAAGATCTAGAAACAACACAGATGGAAGCTGGAGGCAGACAACATCATCAACCTTAGACTCAACTAGCTACACAAACAGCACACCCAAAGGAACAATCTATTAACAGACAAAGTGGGAAGACAGACAAAATGCAATCCAAATAAATGAATAAGAAAAATCCCCAGAAAAAAAGAACTGAATTATATGAAAATGACCAAGATACCAGATGCAGAGTTTAAAATAATGATTAAAATAAGAGTTTAAAATAAGAGGCTCAAAAAGTCTGAGGAAAATATAAGAGAGCTCTGTGATAACATGAAGAGAAACAACATCCACATCATAGGGGTTCCTAAAGGAGAAGAGAATGAATAAGGGATAGAGAACCTGATTAAAGAAATGATATCTGAAAATTTCTTAAATTGATGCAGGAAAAAGTCACACAAGTTCAAGAAGCACAAAGAGTCCCATTAAAGAGGAACCCAAAGAGGCCTACAACAAGAAACATCATAATTAAAATACCAAAGTAAAGAGATAAAGAAAAATTACTAAAAGCTCCAAGAGAAAAGCAGTCAATCACTTACAAAGGAGCCCCCATAAAGATGACATCTGACTTTTCAACAGAAACACTTGAGGCCAGAAGGGAATGGCAAGAAATATTCAAAGTAATGCAGAACAAGAGCCTACAACCAAAACTTCATTATCCAGCAAGGCTATCATTTAAAATTGAAGGAGAAATAAAAAGCTTCCCAGACAAAAGAAAACTCAAGGAATTCATTACAACCAAACCAATGCTGCAAGAAATATTAAAAGGCCTGTTATAAACAGAACAAAGGGGGAAAAATATATAGAAAAAGAGAAATGTAGATTTACGAAGCGAAATAAGTAAATCAGAAAAAAACAGGAACTGTATTATTCCATACGTAGGTGGGACATAATAGTGAAACTAAGAGACATTGATAAGAGTGTGGTGGTTACGGGGGGGAGGGGGGAATGGGAGAGGGATAGGGGGTGGGGAGGGGCACAAAGAAAACAAGATAGAAGGTGACAGAGGACAATCTGACTTTGGGTGGTGGGTATGCAACATAATTGAACGACAAGATAACCTGGACTTGTTATCTTTGAATATATGTATCCTGATTTATTGATGTCACCCCATTAAAAAAATAAAATTATAAAAAAATAAAATAAAAAATAAAGAATAAAATGGCAATAAACAACTACATATCAATAATAATCTTAAATGTAAATGGATTAAATGCTCCAATCAAAAGACATAGGGTAGCTGCATGGATAAGAAAACAGGACCTGTACATATGCAGTCTACAAGAGACCCACCTCAAAACAAAAGATACACCTAGACTGAAAGTGAAAGGATGGAAAAAAATATTTTATGCAAATGAAAATGAAAAAAAGGCTGGGTGAGCAATACTTATATCTGACAAAATAGACTTTAAAACAAAGGCTATACAAATGGATAAAGAAGGTCACTACATAATGATAAAGGGAGCAATAAAAAAACATATAGCCATTATAAATATCTATGTGCCTAACATAGGAGCACCTAAATATATAAAGCAGATTTTGAGGGTGAGATCACCAGCAATACTATAATAGTAGGGGATTTTAATACCCACTAACATCAATGGATCAATCCTCAAGAAAGAAAACTAACAAAGAAACAGCAGCCTTAAAGTACACACTAGATCAACTGGATATAATAGATATCTTCAGAACCTTTTACCCTCAAAAAACAGAATATACATTCTTTTCAAATGCTCAGTCTTTAGGATCAACCACATTTTAGGATACAAAATGAGTCTCAACAAATTTAAGAAGATAGAAATCATATCAAGCATCTTCTCTGATCACAAGGGCATGAAACTAGAAATCAGCAACAATAGAAAAACTGAAAAATAATCAAACACTTGGAGACTAAATAACATTTTATTAAATAATAAATGAGTTAACAATGAGATCAAGGAAGAAATCAAAACTTTTCTTGAAACAAATGAAAATGAACATACAACAACTGAAAATTTATGGGGCACAGCAAGCAGTCCTGAGAGGGAAGTTCATAGTATTACAGGCATACCTTAAGAAGCAAGAAAAAGCTCAAATAAACAACTTAACCCTGCATCTAAAAGAACTAGAAAAAGAACAGCAAGTAAGCCCAGAGGAAATAAAGGAAAGAAATAATAAAGATCAGAGCAGAAGTAAATGACATAGAGACTAAAAATCAATACAAAAGATCAATGAATCCAAGAGCTTGTTCTTTGAAAAGGTAAACAAGATTGATGAACCTTTACCCAGACTCACCAAGAAAAAAAGAGAGGACTCAAATAAATAAAATTAGAAATGAGAGTGGAGAAGTAACAACCGATATAGCAGAAATACTAAGGATTGTAAGAAAATACTATGAGGAACTGCATGCCAACAAATTAGACAACCTAGGTGAAACGGACAAATTCCTTGAAACATATAATCTTTCAAAAATCAATCTGGAAGAATAAAAAAACCTAAACAGACCTATTACAACAAATGAAATGGAATCAGTTATTAAAATATTCCCAACAAACAAAAGTCCTGGGCCAGACAGCTTCACAGGTTAATTTTACCAAATATTCAAAGAAGAACTAACTCCTATCCCTCTCAAGCTATTTCAAAAAATACAAGAGGAGGGAAGACTTCTAAGTTCTTTTTATGAGGCTAGCATAATTCTCATTCCAAAACTAGGCAAAGACACTTCAAAGAAAGAGAACTATAGGCCAATATCCCTGATGAAATTAGATGCTATAATTCTCAACAAAATATTAGCAAACTGGATCCAGCAATACATAAAAAAAATCAATACATCATGATCAAGTGATATTTATTCTGGGGATGCAAGGCTGGTACAATATTCACAAATCAATAAATGTGATTTATCATAGAAAGAAAAGGAAAGATAAAAATCATATGATAATATCAATAGATGCAGGAAAAGCATCTGATAAAATCCAGCACCCATTTATGATCAAAACTCTCAGCAAAGTGGG
Organism: Saccopteryx bilineata; assembly: GCF_036850765.1. Lineage (NCBI taxonomy): Eukaryota > Metazoa > Chordata > Mammalia > Chiroptera > Emballonuridae > Saccopteryx > Saccopteryx bilineata. The sequence continues at coordinate 9,779,676 of NC_089501.1, read as the reverse complement.
AATACAGGGAACATACCTCAACATAATAAAGGCCATCTATGACAAACCCACAGCCAACATCATACTCAATGGGCAAAATTAAAAGCAATCCCCTTAAGATCAGGAACAAGACAGTGTTGCCCCCATTCACCACTCTTATTCAACATAGTTCTGGAAGTCCTAGCCACAGCAATCAGACAAGAAGAAGAAATAAAAGGCATCCGGATTGGAAAAGAAGAAGTAAAACTATCATTTTTTACTGATGACATGATACTATACGTAGAAAACCCTAAATTCTCAGTCAAAAACCTACTGGACCTGATGAATGAATTCAGCAAGTTGCCAGGACATAAAATTAATATTCATATATCAGTAGCATTTTTTCCACCAACAATGAACTGTCTGAAAGAGAAATTAAGAAAACAATCCCCTTCACTATTGCAACAAAAAAATAAAATACCTAGTGGTATATTTAACCAAAGAGGTTAAAGACTTGTACTCAGAAAATTATAAAACATTGATAAAAGAAATAAGGAAGATACAAAAAAATGGAAGCATATACTGTGTTCATGGATACGAAGAATATACATCATTACAATGTCTATATTACACAAAGCAATCCATAAATTCAATGCAATTTCTATTAAAATATCTATGATATACTTCAAAGATATAGAACAAATATTCCAAACATTTATATGGAACCAAAAAATAACACGAACAGCTTCAACAATCTTGAAAAAGAAGAATAAAAAAATAATAATAATAAAAAAAAGAAAAATAAAGTGGGTGATATCACACTTCCTGATATCCAGTTATATTACAATGCCATTGTACTCAAAACAACTTGGTACTGGCATAAGAACAGACATATAAATCAATGGAACAGAACAGAGAACCCAGAAATAAACCCACACCTTTATGGACAATTGATATTTGACAAAGGAGGTAAGAGCATACAATGGAGTAAAGACATACTCTTTAACAAATGATGTTCGGAAAATTGTACACGTACATGCAAAAGAAATGAAACTAGGCGACCAACTTACACCATTCAGAAAAATAAACTCAAAATGGATAAAAGACTTAAATATAAGTCGTGAAACCATAATCATCTTGGAAGAAAACATAGGCAGTAAGCTCTCCAACATCTCTCGCAGCATATATTTGCTGATTTGTTTCCACAAGCAAGTGAAATAAAAGACAGAATGAACAAAGGGGACTATATCAAACTAAAAAGGTTTTGTGCAGCTAAAGACAATATGAACAAAATAAAAAGGCAAACCACACAATGGGAGAACATATTCGACAATACGTGTGATATGCGGTTAATAACCAAAATTTATAAAGAACTTGTAAAACGCAAAACCAGGAAGATAAACAATCCAATCAAAAAATAGGCAAAAGAGGCCCTTGCCGGTTGGCTCAGTGGTAGAGTGTCGGCCTGGCGTGCAGAAGTCCCGGGTTCGATTCCCGGCCAGGGCATACAGGAGAAGCACCCATTTGCTTCTCCACCCCTTCCCCTCTCCTTCCTCTCTGTCTCTCTCTTCCCCTCCTGCAGCGAGGCTCCATTGGAGCAAAGATGGCCTGGGCGCTGGGGATAGCTCCTTGGCCTCTGCCCCAGGCGCTAGAGTGGCTCTGGTCGCAGCAGAGCGACGCCCCGAAGGGGCAGAGCATCGCCCCCTGGTGGGCAGAGCGTCGTCCCCTGGTGGGTGTGCCAGGTGGATCCCGGTCGGGCGCATGCGGGAGTCTGTCTGACTGTCTCTCCCTGTTTCCAGCTTCAGAAAAATACAAAAAAAAAAAAAAAGAAAGAAAGAAAAAAAAAATAGGCAAAAGAAATGAATAGACACTTCTCCAAAGAGAACATACAGATAGCCATTAGACATTATGTAAAAATGCTCAACATCACTAATCATTAGAGAAATGCAAATTAAAACCTAAATAAGATGTCACTTCATATCTTTCAGAATGGCCCTCATTCACAAAACAACACATAATAAGTGCTGGCGAGGGTGTGGAGAAAAGGGAACCCTCCTGCACTGCTGGTGGGAATGCAGACTGGTGCAGCCACTGTGGAAAACAGTATGGAGATTCCTCAAAAAAATAAAAATGGAACTGCCCTTTGACCTAGCCATCCCACTTTTAGGAATATATTCTAAGAATACCAAATTTCTGATTCAAAAGAAGATATGCACCCCCATGTTTATTGCATCATTGTTTACAGTAGCAAGATCTGGAAACAGTCCAAGTGTCTGTCAATCCATGAGTGGATTAAAGAGCATGGTACATATACACAATGGAATATTACATGGCCGTGAAAAAGAAGGAAATCTTATCTTTTGCAACAACATGGATGGACCTGGTGACTATTATGCTAAGTCAGCGGTTCTCAACCTGTGGGTTTTCCGACGGCTTTAGGCGACCCCTTTGTTTTGGTCGTTTGACCCCCACCGGGGTCGCAACCTACAGGTTGAGAACCACTGTGCTAAGTGAAATAAGGCAGGCAGAAAAAGAAAAATATCACATGACCTCACTCATTTGAGGAATCTAATGAACAATATGAACTAAGGAACAGAATAGAGGCAGAAGAAGGATCAAAGGGACCAGAAGGAAAATGGTCAGAGAGAAAGGGGATGAGAGGATGGGATCGGACAAGGGGAAGTGATTAGGAAATTATATATACATAACATAGTGTTATAGAGAACAATACAGCAAATTTCGGAGGAAGGGTGGAAGGCATTGGGCAAGAGGGGTATCGAGGGGAACATGGGAGTGGGTAGGAGATATATTCAGTGGGACACTTGAATCTATGTAAATACAATAAATTAAAATCAATAAAAATTAAAATAAAAGAAATGTTTAAAAGTCATTTATTCTGAGAGTAATTTTATGCTAAAGAAGTTAGTGGTAGATTAATTTATTTACTATTGTATAAGGTCAACTTAAATTCTAGACCTATCATCCCACCTAAAACGTAGAAGATATTCCATTAATTTCACCTCCAATTTAAAGCTGGAACCACTCTACCGTCTAGCATGTGAGTAAAACTAAATGCAGAGAAAACAGCCTAAAGTTGTTCTAAAAGCCTTCAGATTATAATAACGAATATGTCTTTAAAAGTTCATTTTGTATATGCTCTTTTTCCCACACCCTTAGGAAATAATATTGTTTGATAAAATAATTTTATACTGCAAATACAAATCTTACACTTCCTAAATTTCTAGCTACTTGGCTTGTAAAACCTCAGAGAACAGAAAACCTCTTTTAAAATAATAACAGAGAATTATTGTTAAGTATAAGTATTAACAGCAATCTTGAAAATAAACTGGAGGCCCAAGGGAGGTGTGGGGGAACTGCATTTCACTGCTTTGATCTCACTGTTTCTAAAAAGAATTAAAACTACTCTTAAAAGTTCTCAAGAAGAAAAGGTACATAGTCTGAAAGCCTAACGGCCTGTACCAGATTCCTAAAAGTTGTTTATGGAAAAAGGCTTTTGCCGACAAGAGTATTTTTTTTCTCTCTCCTTAAAATTTTAACTCAGAACTTTATCCTGCTGAGTGAACTTCAATAAGAACCTGAAAATACAAATTCAGACTTATAAAAGAAACTATTCAAAAGAGGCACTCTATGAAGTGATTGCATCAAAGGAGTAAAGTTATTACTGAAAATACTGAAAGGTTTTTAATGGAATCCTCTTTCTTCTTCAAAAAACATCCACACTTCCTAATTAGAAGTTAACAGAGCCAGGGAAATTACTGCCTGCAGAATGACCACTTGAAAAAATTACTTGCACACTAAGAGCCGTTGATGTTGATATTGCACATAAATTTTTGAAATATACACATTTTAATATTCTGTACATATATCTGGTAAACCTATTTGTGTTGCTATTGCTTTAAAATAAATACCTAAAGCACAGTCTGCTTTAGTTTGTTTTCGGGTTTTTCAGGAGGATTGTGACCTAAGGGAACCTACCTTTTAAAGATAAATTTCAAGATAATCCGATTTGAATATATACAGTTGTCCCATAAAAAGAAACTGTCACAGTTCACAGATTATCATTTCCTTTGAAATGTATTATTGCTAAATAAAATGTAGAGAGCATTGCCTTTTAGCCAAAAAGCAAAAAGCAAACAAACAAAAAACTCTCCTGCTTCAACTGACATCTGGTAAGGAAGAAACTTGTCTGCCCTTTGAGCAGTGGAATCTGAACTTCAGGGAGGAGAGGTTACAGTGAGTCCAAATCTTTTAACATTCTCTCAGCCTTATTCAGTATTCAGAAATCCATCATAGTGGAACTATTGTTGCCAGTGTTGCCCAAAAGCTTCCCTAAATATGCATACCAATATTTGTGGGAAAAGTTTGTAATAGTCCTATTTCAGAAGAAACAAGAAGACAATTTCTGCAAGCTGATAAATAATGAAAACTACCCAAAGCTTTTTATTTATTTTTATTGTGGTAAAAGACATAACATCTATATTTTTTATACATTTTTGTGAAACAGATCTCCAAGACTTTTTTATTTTAAAAATTTGAAACTCTATACCCATCAAACGGTACCTCCTCCTTTCCCTTTTCCCAGTCCGTGGTACTCTGCATTCTACATTCTGTTTCCATGACTTTGGTGATTATTCTAGACATCTTATATAAGTAGATACATATAGTATTTGTCTTTTTGTGACTGACCAATTTCACTTAGCATAATGTCCTCAAGGTTTATCTATATAGTAGTATGTGACGGGATTTCCTTCCTTTTTAATGCTGAATAATATTCAATTATATATATATATACATACTTTGTTTCTCATCTGTCAGGGAACATTTGGATTGTTTCTATCTTTTAGCTGTTCTACATTGTGGTGCTCTAAAGCTTTTATCTTATTTTACTTTTCTAATATAATCTAATTTTTAAGCAAATATGGGAGAATGATTGTCTTGGAGTTTTGTTTTGCTGTAGAACTAACCAAAATAGTAAATATGAATAAATAAATTTTAACAAATGAGTCAGATTCAGTTTCTCTCACAGCACAATCAAAGAGAGAAAATACTAGAAAGACTATGGTAATTGGAAGTAGGGACAGATACTGGGAAATAGTTGAGATGGAAGGTGAGTTGCATGGTTGATTTTCCTGCCTCCATAATCTAGTAACCCATGCAGGCACAGGAGATCAGTCATTTGGTCCATGGAACTTAGGGATTTAGAAAAGGGGCCTAAAGAAGGACAAATATAAGGTGACAGAAAATGAATTGACTTTGGGAGATGGGTACACACATAATCAACAGTTCAAATGCTATAGAAATGTTTACCTGAAACCTATGTACTTTTATTGATTAATGTCACTGTGTTAAAATTAATTTTCTAAATAAAATTTAAAAATTTAAAAAAGAAAGAAAAGGGGCCTTCATCTAAAGTGAGAATCTTTCCAATGTTATTTCATCAGTAAAAAGGTGGTAAAAATGTCCATATACATGTTCCAAAGAGGTAAGTAAGGGTTTTGCTCCATTATGAAAGAAGTATCTTCTGAGTATTCTTAACTTTTTGCTGTTTCTTACATGAATTTTGTGTTTGAATTAATACAGCTAAGTGGAAAAATAACACCAAAAATAGTCCTAGCCAAACCAAGTATTTGCAAAAAATATGGAGGACCAGGAATTCTCATGTGATGTAGTGAGAGTATAAAATAGTACAACTGCTATGGGAAATAATTTGGGAGTTTCATAAAAAGTAAAACAGACACCTATTTTATGACCCAGACATTCTACTCTTAAGCATTTATCCATGAGCAGTTAAATATATTTTTACATAAAGGCTGCACATAAATGTTCATAGAAGATTTGTATATAATACAAATCTCAACTGAAAACAGCTCAAATATTCATCAACAAGTGAATGTATAAACAAATTGTGGAACAGTTGTACAATGCGACTACTCGGAAAAAAAATAGGAATATATTATTGGTACACAATATAACCTGGATGAATATCAAATTTTGAAATTTTATCAAAATTACTATACTTAATAAAGTTATACAAAAATTAATTATTTCATTTACATAAAACCCTGGAAAACATAAACTAATATCTAGTGATAAAAAGCAAATCGGTGGTCGGCTAGAACAAGGAGGAAGGTGAGATATGATGCAAAGTGGCACAATGGAACATTTATATTAATAAAAATGTTTATCTTCATTGTGGCGAAGAGTTCACAAATATATATATATATAGATGTCAAGATGGATAAAATTTTATACTTTAGAAAATTTTTTCACAGCAAAGGAAATCATCAACTAAATTGAGACAGTCCATTGAATGGGAGAAAATTTTTGCCAAAACATCTGATAATGGCTCAATATCCAAAATTTACAAGAAAGTTATAAAACCCAATATCAGAAAAACAAACAATCTTATTAAGAAATTGGCAAAGGACTTGAACAGAAACTTCATAGAGAAGAGCAAATATCAAGAATAGACAAGTCACTTTGAAAAAGGAGAATAAGATGTACAATATATTGACAGCTATTACTCCTGCAAACTACTAACACTTATTGTTAACCTCTCTTATTTAAGGAACTTATTAAAAATATTATAGAGCAGAGAAAATAAAGCAATGTAGTGGAGTCCTGAAACAGGCAGATACATATGTGAAAAAGATGTATTTCAGCGGTAGAATTACAGATTAGTGGAAGAAGATGATCTACTTAAAAATATATACAGAAATTATTTTCAGATGGGTCAGAGGCCAAACACAAACCTTAACAAATTTTATAAACAAATATAAAAATATATAATAATGGCCTCAAGTTAAGAAAAATAGTCTTAAGATATTAAAAGTGTAAATCAAAAAGCAAGTAGAAGTACATTAAATTGTTTATCTTTTTAATATAAAGTAGCATAAATGGGAGGAGATATTGGAGATATATATATTTCATATATATATATTTCATATATATATGAAATATATATATCCCACAAAGAATTAAGACCCATATAATATGAAGATAGCTATGAATGAAAATTAAATAAATATGTGAGTAATTTATAAAAGAAGACACTTAAATGGTCAATAAATATGTAAACAGTAAATTTCTTGCAATTATTGAAATGCACGTTAAAAGTTAGGTACATCAGACTGATGAAAAAAACTTTTAAATGTGACAAAACTGAATTTTGGCAAAGATTTTTCATATATTCATGGTGAGTATAAATTTGTGTGACCACTTTGGAGAGATATTTGACAACATCCAGCAACTTTTAAGATTTGTATGTCTTAAAACTCATTACATTTCTTGGGATATAAACTATAGAAACTCTTACACATATATGTAGTAAAAATATTTATATATTTTTCTTTTTGCATTATTTATAATAGCAAAATCAGGCAAATCCTAAATATCTAGTTACAAAATGTAGTGTTTTTATTGTCATTTTAAAAAATGAACTAGAAAATGTATCTACAAGCATGAACTAAAAAATAGAGGCTCTTTAAAAATAGCAATTCAAAAAAAATAGCAGTTCAGTACCATGATATTTTGATAACTATGGCCTTGTAATATAGTTTACTATAAGGTAGCATGATTCCTCCATCTTTCTTCTTTCTCAGTATTACTGTGGCTATTTAGGGTCTTTTATGGTTCCATACAAGTTTTTGGAATATTTGTTCTAGTTCTGTGAATTACACCATTGGTATCTTGATGGGAATGCATTGAATCTAGATTGCTTTGGGTAGTATGGACATTTTATTGATGTTAATTCTTTCTAACCATGAACATGGTGTACACTTCCACTTATGTGTATCTTCTTCAATTTCTTTCTTCAGTGTCTTATAATTTTCTGAATACAGGTCTTTTATCTCCTTGGTTAAAATATGTACCCCTATGTTCATTGCAGTGTTATTTACAATAGCAAAGAGCTGGAAATAGCCCCAGTGCCCATCAGTAGATGAGTGGATAAAAAAGCTGTGGTAAGCCTGACCCGTAGTGGCGCAGTGGATAAAGTGTCGACCTGGAAACACTGAGGTCGCCAGTTGGAGACCCTGGGCTTGCCTGGTCAAGGCACATATGGGAGTTGATACTTCCAGCTCCTCCCCCCTTCTCTTTCTCTGTCTCTCTCTCTCCTCTCTAAAAATAAAAATAAATAAAAAAAAAAAGCTGTGGTACATTTACACAATAGAATACTATGTGGCCGTAAAAAAGAAGAAAATATTACGTTTTGCAACAGCATGAGTAGAGCTAGAAAGCATTATGCTAAGTGAAATGAGCCAGTCAGAGAAAGACAGGTACCATGTGACTTAACTGATGTGTGGAATCTAATAAAAAAACAAAACAAAAAAACTACCAAGCAAAATAAAGACAGACTCATGCATAGAGAGCAGGCTGATAACAGTTGGGGAGCAGTGGGCTGTGTGAGGGGAGTGGAGGGATTGAGCAAAAACAAATAAAAAAGATAAAGAAAAGGCCCTGGCCGGTTGGCTCAGCGGTAGAGCGTCGGCCTAGCGTGCGGAGGACCCGGGTTCGATTCCCGGCCAGGGCACATAGGAGAAGCGCCCATTTGCTTCTCCACCCCTCCGCCGTGCCTTCCTCTCTGTCTCTCTCTTCCCCTCCCGCAGCCAAGGCTCCATTGGAGCAAAAGATGGCCCGGGCGCTGGGGATGGCTCTGTGGCCTCTGCCCCAGGCGCTAGAGTGGCTCTGGTCGCAATATGGCGACACTCAGGAGGGTCGCAACATGGCGACGCCCAGGATGGGCAGAGCATCGCCCCCTGGTGGGCAGAGCGTCGCCCCCTGGTGGGCGTGCCGGGTGGATCCCGGTCGGGCGCATGCGGGAGTCTGTCTGACTGTCTCTCCCTGTTTCCAGCTTCAGAAAAGATGAAAAAAAAAAAAAAAAGATAAAGAAAAAAACTCATGGACCTGGACAATAGTGTGGGGATTGCAGTGGAGGAAGACTAGTATATGGGGGTATAAAGGGTGATGGGCAAAGATTTGACTTGTGGGGGTGAACAGAGAGTACAGAGATGTGTTACGGAATTGGGTACCTAAAACTTGTAAAATTATGTTAACCCGCATCGCCCCAATAAATTCAATTAAAAATAATTTTTAAAAAAACAGTCCAAAGTACTATAGAAATATTATACCAATACTATATATTATGTTTAATATTTTTGTGGTAAAATATAAGGCAAACATATTTGTGAGAATGATAAACACTAAATTTCCTATGATGGTTACATCTAAAGAAGAAAAATTGGAAAATTGCATTGAAGAGGAATACATACAGATTTTCAAATATATCTTTATTGCTTGACTTATTAAAAATTAATTTAAGACATTTTAATTCAACATAAAAAAGTTGAAATTGCTCACAGTGGGTACCAACTCTTGAAAGTGTTCATAAAACAACAAAAGAAAGAAATAGGTTAGAAGGTATCTGACTGTGTGACGATGTAATTTAAAAATAATTTCCATGTCACCCACTCCTGTCTCCTTATGGCTTGTTGCTTGAGGTTGTAAAAAAAAAAATGATTATAATAAGCAGTGTAGGAAACTTGAGTAGTTATGGTTCTGTAGAATAACCAGGCACACTCAACCTTTTATCCTGCACTGACTGTCATTTATACAGGGCTGATCAATTACTGAATGCTACAAATAATGAGATATTCATACAGACCTAGATTGATTACTATGGGCAATAAATGCTACAGGTTTCGGACCCTGTGAAAGTTTGTGACAGGTTTGCAGGACTTCTTGTTTTCATAATACATTATCTGATGATTTCGGTGGTAATGGTAAAGAGCATTTAACCAGGACTCAGGAAACTAGCCTTAGCTAATATTTTGATCTTGTGAATATTGCTTAAGTTCTCTGTACTTTTCTTTTTCAAAATTCATAGTTTGAACTAGCTCATGAATAACCATTTTTCCAGTTTTAAATGTTTCAATTTTTATTTCAAAATTAATTCATATCGTTAGCCTGAAGGGAATTGTTATCATTCTATCTACTATGTTGACACAGTCACATTGTGACAACACTTTAGGATGTCTAGCTTGAGGTCTCAGATATTATTTACTGTCATTAGAGCTCTGAAGAAGAATTATATTTGGTTTATCAACTTTAGGCATGATCAGAGAACTTTATCAGAATACAACTTAAAATGTACTAATAATTCTTTCGAGATAAAGATTTATGTACTAACTTAAGCATGAACCAATTGATTTGCAAGCTGTTCAGGGAATTTAGCTACTTCTATGACAAACATTAAAGTTTGGTCACAGCAGGTGTCTTCCTTCTCCAAACTATGTTTCATTGACATAACATAATTAATTGACTTTTAAATATATGCTCTCTTTGTACTTTCCTAGCTGGCAAGAAATTAAGCAAAATCAATAATTTAACTTTTTAACTTGAAATACCTTTTAGAGAAATTTTTAAATTTTTTGAAACTATATGAGTTATAGTTTCCTCAAAAAAGCAAATAGTTGAATAACATTTTGAGTCATAAGAAAGGACTATTCTTTAACTTAATATAAATAGGAAATCTTACATTTTATATATTTCTTTAATGAGGTATGTATTTCATTAACTTGTAATGAGATGATTTCAAAGACAGCGTTGCAAATATCATAACAGTCTGCTACACATTAAGCTAATACCTTCCAAATGGTTGTGAACTCTGTTATGTACTCCAATCACCACCATCACCCCACAAAAGTAATTCTGGATTTACACAAAAATGAACTTTTTAAAAATTTTTAAATGTTGCCACGTTTAAACTTCATTAACTGTGTAATTAACTATATAAAAATGTATCTAAGTGAACCCTTCCTGCAGTTTCCATCTTTATCTTACCAGTGGGAATGAAGTAATTTCTGGGGAAAACTGTTCATAAGTAACTCTTTCTGAGTACTAATTAGAGTTTTAAGTGACATAATTTATAAGATATAAATTTGAAAAAACTATGTATTGAGTTTTACACAGTGTATATGATAAAGTCCTATATTGATTTTTTTAGCCATTTCTTGAACATGGAAATCTGTTGTTTACTGTAAGCAGATTGGCAGAATTTCTATAAATGACACAAAGAAGCAATATTTTAATTTTCACTGACTTATCAGAATATTAGTCATATCATAAGATTAACTTACATATAAATAATAATTGAAAAATAATTGTTGCAATGTTTAGTTGTATCAGTATTTCATTGTGTATTATAAAGGCCATGGAAGACAGCTATGTAGGGCTTTCAAAAAAAAATGTATATTTGTTAAAATTTTATCTGTAAGTCTTGACTTTCCAACTGAATTTAAAGCCTCATAAATCCCCTGAGGTTCTGAGAAAAATAGACGAAACTAATTAAATATATTATTGTTTGCAGTAGTTTAAAAACAGACTAATCTATTATTTTGGAAAAAGCTATTCACAAATTTATATAAATAAGCCAATGATGGCCAAATGTAGGTTTTTACTCTTTTGTTTTTGACTTTAATGTGAAATTTAATTCAAAAGGTCTGAATAAAAAGATTTAATTAATTAAGTCCATTGACAAAAAGCTCTGTACTATTCTTGGGTTATGTAACTACAAATTAAAGGCTCAGAAGAGCTTGGAAAGGATGCATTAGGGCAGCTTTCTCATTGCTGTTTGTTTCTTCAGTGGGTTACCAAGTAGCACTCTAATGGTGCCCAGATTTGTTGATGGCATCAGTGCTTACTTTAATTGAATTATTTAACTAATGTTACAGTTAAACAATAACACATGAAACAAAAAGAACAAAGTTGTTATTTCTATGAAATCACAGTGAAAGCTTTGGAAATATTAATAATATTAAGATAAGTTAAAAAGAAATAAATGCTAAATTACCTTTGATCAGACAATTATAAAATAAAAAGAAAATCGCATAAAATTCTTAAATAAATTTACATCCAGAGGGTTTCACGGGTGTCTTTAATTATCTTACAGTCTGGTAGTCACAGATCATACTTTATGGATGAGACTTCTACGCAAAGACTGTGGGAAGTCCAATCATTGAATCCATACCCAAATAATCATCCATGCAGTGAAGGAGTATAAATATATGCACTTTTTTTACATTTTAATAGACTTAAAAATTACCTACTAATGACTACTTCTAATCATTTGAGAATAGAGGCATAGGAATCTATTAAAAGGCAAATATGTACATTGGGTTAGTTGTAAACAAAGTCATTGCAACTTAGAAAATTTCTGTAGAGAAGGGAGATAGGTGTGATGAGACAGGCAATAAATATAAAAACCAATGATCAAAAGATACTTATAATTTAACTTAAGGAAGTGTGAGGAAGAGACTCTAAACATACAGAGTATAAGAAGGGACAATTACTTTGACTATTGTGGTCAAAGAAAGCATCTTTGAAGAGCAGAAACTTGAAAATAACGGGTGAAGAGAAATCAAGACAGAAATAGTTAGACAGGCTTAAGGAATATCTAGAAGGTCATGTGGCTAGAGAGTTGTAAATAATGGGGAAAGCAGAGAAATTAATTTTAGAGAGATGGCTAAGAGTAGTTCACATAAGGCTTTTTTGATAATAAGTTTTTTGATAAGGGAGTTGGTTTTATTTAAAGTGTAGTGAGAATCTTCTGAAGAGTTTTAAGCAAATATATTATATAATCTGATTTATGTTCTCATTTTTCTCTGGCTGTTTCATGGAGATGCAAGAGTAAAAGTAAGAATAAAAAATGCAGAATCTCAAGGATTAGCTATGGTATCCATGGAGATGGTAATTCACGATTTGATTTAGTATCTTTTTTTCTAGAAAGTAGCCAACAGATACTGGTATAACTAGAGAGAAAGAAAAAAGAAAAATATATCTTGACAGTGTTGGGCTTAGCATCATTAGGTAAGATTGGGATGACTGTGGAAGGATAGAATTAGTATAAAAGGCATGTGGTAACAAGTGCTTAGTTTTGAATGATAATTTCAAAGTTGAGATGTCAGTTTGATATTTATGTGAAGATGTCCAACAGGCAATAGAACATATAGCTCAAGATCTCAGTATAGGGGTTATAGTTAGAGATATAAATTTAAAAAATTATTAGTGTATAGGCTCTGGCCAGGTAGCTCAGTTGGTTAGAGCATCATCTTGAGACATCGAGGTTGTAGGTTCAATAACCCCTCAGGACACATACAAGAGTCAATCAATGATGGCTTGAATAACTGGAACAAGAAATAAATGTTTTTTCCCCTCTCTGACTCTGTCTCACTTCATCTCTCTCTAAAAATCAATCAGTAAAAAAAATTATCAGTATACAGGTGTACTTGAAACCATAGATGTAGATAAACCCATATAGAAAAAGGGCAACTCCACAAAAAAGAAGAAACATAATAGTGAGACATGAGCTACACTTTCCTTAAGAAGTTGGACTGGATTGAAGGAGCAAAAGGTGATTGAAAGGAATAGCCAAAGGTGTATAGAGAGTTACATAACTTTTTTTATAATAGAAAGATAAACAAAGTGATGTTTTGTGAAAGAGAATGGAGTCAATGATAGAAATGTTTGGGAAAGATAAAGACTGTTGTCGCTTTGATAGCATGTTAAGAGATTTCCTCAAAGCCCTTCTTGTGAGTAATGAGAAAAACCTAGAATTCCTTTAAAGTATATCAGTATTATTCTGTTTTTCAACCAGTGTGCTGCGGCACACTATGCTGCGGCATACATATATTATTAACTATATGTATAATATGTACTGTGTTAGAGTGTCATTTTGGTAGGTGGTGTGTCCCAAGATTTTGTAAATGTAAAAAATGTGCCACGGCTCAAAAAAGGTTGAAAATCACTGATTTAGACTACTTCAAACTAAAAAGTTTTTACACACCAAAGGAAACCATCAACAAAATGAAAAGATAACTACTGAATGGGAGCACATTCACCAATACATAAGATAAAGGCTTAATATCTAAAATGTAGGAGGAACTTATAGAACTCAATACAAAACAAACAACCCAATTAAGAAATAGGCAAAGGACCTAAATTAGGGGTCGGGAACCTATGGCTTGCGAGCCAGATGTGGCTCTTTTGATGGCTACATGTGGCTAGCAGACAAATCTTTAATAAAAAAAATAATAATGTTAAAAATATAAAACATTCTCATGTATTACAATCCATTCATTTCCCACCACTCATGTTTATGGTTGCGGGTGGCTGGAGCCAATCACTGCTGTCCTCCAGGACAACACCAATTTTTTATTGGATAATGCATAATGTACACGGGTTGTTATATGGCTCTCATGGAATTACATTTTAAAATATGTGGTGTTCATGGCTCTCTTAGCCCAAAAGTTTCCCGACCCTTGACCTAAATAGACACTTCTCCAAAGAAGACATACAGATGGCCAATATACATACGAAAAGATACTCAATGTCACTAATTATCAGAGAAATGCAAATTAAAACCACAATGAGATATTACCTTACTCTTGGCAGAATGCTTATCATTGGTAAATCCACAAACAACTAGCATTGATGAGGGTGTGAAGAAATTGGAGCAACCACTGTGGAAAGCAATATAGAGTTACCTCAAAAAATTAAAAATAGAACTGCTTTTTGACCCAGCAATTCTGCTCTGGGAATATATTCAAAGAAACCCAAAATACTAATTTTAAAGACTATATGGATCCCTATTCATTGCAGCATTATTTATAATAGCCAAGGTTTGGAAGCAGTCTAAGTGCCTATCAGTAGATGAGTGGCTAAAACTGCAGTGGTACATTTATACAATAAAATACTACTTGGTGATAGAAAGAAGGAACTCTTATCTTCTTTGACAGCATGGATGGACTGGAGGTTATTATGCTAAATGAAATAAATCAGTCAAAGAATGATAAGTACCATATGACTTGTGTGTGAATTCTAGTGAACAGAATAAACTAACAAAATAAAAACAGACTCACAAATATGGAGAACATACTGACAGCTTTCAGAGGGGATGGGTGTTGGGGGATGGGTGAAAAAGATGAAGGGATTAAGCAAAAAAAAAAACACCCAATTTATAGACACAGACAACAGTGTGGGGATTGCAGGAAGGAAAGTGGTGAGGGAAGATAAAAAAGTTAGAAGGGGATAGATGGTGATGGAAGGAGACTTGGGGTGGTGAATACACAATGCAATATACAGATGATGTATTATAGAATTTTGCATCCGGACATGTGTAATTTTATTAACCAACATCACCTCAATAAAGTCAATAATTTTTTTTTTAATGTAAAGATATGAAGGAGTAGACAACAGGAGTACACATGTCTCATTTAAAGAATTAGAGAGAAAAGGGTGGTCACTACAGAGGAATATAGAGTCACCCGACCTGTAGAAGAGAACAAATATTAAGTGAAGTATGCTATATCAAAGATAATAATGCTTGTGTGAGAGAGGAATTGAAGTAAAATCCTTGAACAAGTAACAGAGAATGATTCTAAACATAATGTAGAGATTGACCTTAGATGAATACAAGGCATTTATTTTATTGTGAGAGGAAATGCAGAGTGAGTGAGTCCAGATGCAGTGGGTGGAATTGTACTGGTAAAGTAAATTTACTCCCATCTGACCACTTAGTGGTTAAGAGCACTGCTTTGGGTTGGACTGACCAGGTTCAATTCCTTAGCCTGGCCTCTGACAGCTTTCTAACCATAGACAAATTTCTAGACCTCTCTGTGGCTTAATTTCTTAATCTGTAAAGTGTGTATATCTGCCTTATAAGGTTGTTGTAAGGAGTTAATGATTTACTACATCTAATACATTTAGACTAGTACTATATTCTTTGTGTGAGCAGAGCTAGGTGCTAGGAATAAGAAGACAAATGGAAAGGAAGTTTAGAAGGTTTTGTTTTTGTTACCATGTTCTTGGTTCTGACAGTCTGGTATACAATGTTCTAAATTCTTTAAATGTATGGCTATCTTAAATATATGACTATATTAAACATTGAGATAAAAGAGTTGTGTAAGGTTACACAGCTGATAAAGTGACAGAGCTGACGTTAATACTGAGGAGTCTGTCTCCAGAGCCTGAAATCTTTTCTTAAGGGAGACTTTTTCTTTTTCTTTTTCCACTTGTGTTGAGGTACAAAATACATAAAGTATCAACAAAGAAGATATATAGATAACAAATAAACACATGAAAATACTTTCAACATCATTAAATATTAGAAAAATGTACATTCAAATGATATCACAGCTATCAGAGTGGTTAAAATGAAAAATAGTGATAACACCAAATGCTGGTGAGGACACAGAGAAACTAGATCATACATAAATTGCTGGTGGGAATTTAAAATGGTACAGATACTCTGGGAAGTAGTTCATCATAATAAGAGACTTACCATACAATTCAGAAAGCGCACTCTTGGGCATTTAGCTGGAGAAATAAAGACTTTTATTCATGAAGGCACGTATACATGAATGTTTATAGTGATTTTATTTGTAATAGTCAAAAACTGGAAACAACCCAGTTGTCTTCCAATGGGTGAATGGATAAATAAATTGTGGTATGTTCATACCATGGGAGAGTACTTAGCAATAAAAAGTAACAAACTATTGCTACATAGAATAACTTGGATGAATCCCAAGGAATTATGCTGAGTAAAAAAGCCAAGACATTGCCTAATTCCATTACTTTACAATCAGGAAATGACATAATTAGCAAGACAGGGAACAGATTAGTATTTGCAGGTGTTGGAGGCAGAGGAGAGGAGGAGGGTGTGTGGCTGTCAAGGACCAGCACAGGATAATTTGTGATGATATGATAGTTGAGATGATGATTATGCTAGTAGTTACCCAGGGTTTCACATTAACAAAATCACATTGATCTATGTACACAAAAGAGAGCATGTGTAACCTATGATATTTAAATAAGCTCTATCAATTATACTAACCTCAATATCTTTGTTTTGATATTCTATTATGGTTGTATGAGATGTTAATTTTGGGGGAAGCTGGAAAAATGATGCTCATTAGTTCCCTATACATTCTTTACAACATTTTATGAATTTATACATGTTTTAAATTAAGAGTTTGAAAAAAAATTAAAGGACAATACAAATATGTACCATTCTCAAGAGTACAGTTCAGTGAATTTTCACACGTTCATATAACTATCATCCAGATAGAAAAATTGAACAATTCTAGCGCCTTGCAAGGTTTCCATTTGCCTCTTCCCAGTCAGTACCTTGTCAATCAGACTTCTATCACCATTCTGACTTCTATTATCACCAATAACGTTTTATGATATTGGAACTTTGCACAAATGGAATGCAAGGATATATACTCTTTCTCCATTCATGCTGGTGCATGTATCAGTCATTGTTCTTTTCCATTGTTGTGTGGAATTCCATTGTGTAAATACACCACATTTTTTCCCCTTTGCTATTGATAGACATTTATGTTGCTTTCCAGTCTCTGGCTACTTTAAATAAAACTGCTATGATTGTTCTTGCACATGTGTTTTGATATATAGATTTCCCCCCTTGGGAATGTGCCTAGAAATGGAATTCAGTAGATATAGCCAAACAATTTTTAATCAAGTGTACTTCCACCTTTGAAATATGAGAAATCCAGTTGTTTTACATCTTTGCTAACACAGAACCTGGGATCATAACTTCTAAGCTAAATAAAGGAATAAAGAAAATATGTGAAATAAGCATAGAAAAGGGTAGCTAGATAACTTTATTTGGATAGTATGATAGCATTATTGACTTGAATAAATATCCTTTTAAAATTTCATGACACTATTTTAAAAGAAAAATGAGTGGTTCTGACTGTATAATTCTCTCCATCAAATTTCATCTTCCTGAGTGCTGACATAGGTTGTGGGATTTAATCAAAGTATTTTGGGGAATAGCAAGTGGAACAGACTGGAGTCCTGTGGAGCACTTACCACCTTGTAGCTAGGAAGTTTTAGATGGCCACAGTAAGGAGACATGGTGCATGCTTCTAAAGTGGTGACTGCTATATTTTGGGGTGTTATACAATAGGTTTCTTAAAAAAAAACTTCAATATCTCCTTGGCATCTTAATAAAACTTTTTTTTTTACATACCTCTTAGAGTGTGATGGAATCTGTAAGAAACTACTTAGACAATCACAGCAGATAAAACTAGTAATATATCATTGTTTATGTATTCATGTATCCTATTTTGCCTTTATTTTGCTTGCACTTTTTACCAGCAAAACCCATTATTTGGTATTCTCTGTAGAATTTTACAGAACTGAAAGTTTACATGTTCTATATTCTATCCATTATCTTTTCTTTTAAAACTTTTCAGAACATAAAAGGAGATAATATTACTACACATTTCTTTTCTTTTCTTTTTTTTTCATTTTTTTTCTGAAGCTGGAAACAGGGAGAGACAGTCAGACAGACTCCCGCATGCGCCCGACCGGGATCCACCCGGCACGCCCACCAGGGGGCGACGCTCTGCCCACCAGGGGGGGTGCTCTGCCCATCCTGGGCGTCGCCATGTTGCGACCAGAGCCACTCTAGCGCCTGAGGCAGAGGCCACAGAGCCATCCCCAGCGCCCGGGCCATCTTTGCTCCAATGGAGCCTTGGCTGCGGGAGGGGAAGAGAGAGACAGAGAGGAAAGCGCGGCGGAGGGGTGGAGAAGCAAATGGGCGCTTCTCCTGTGTGCCCTGGCCGGGAATCGAACCCGGGTCCTCCGCACGCTAGGCCGACGCTCTACCGCTGAGCCAACCGGCCAGGGCCCTACACATTTCTGACTCCAGTTCACCATATATTTGTTAAATCTATTCTACAGTCCTGACATTTGGGAAGTTTATGGAGACTTCCCTCCAGAGATGCCCCCTGATTTTTCATATTTTATCTACTATGCAGGCTTAACAAGGAATGCCTTTCAAGACAATGAGATAGTCTTCTTTTTTTAAAAAAAAAAATCTCTAGTTCAAGTTTTATAGAAAATAAGCTTTTTATTTTATTATCATCTTGGACTTCCACATCTTTCACAAATAAGCCTGTTAAGAGATTATCTGTGCATACATGTGTCTGTTTGTGCTGTGCACTGTAAAAAGTTTCATGATTGTATTGATTGGGCTATCTTTTTAAATAACATTATTTTAATCTCATTGTATAGAATTCTTGACCAAGAACTTTGGCTAGAATGACTTTAACTTACTAGATTATGCTCTTATTGTTACATACAAAAAATAATCTTAACATTCCTAGTCCACAATAAAATGAATGTTTTAAAAACACATTTAAATAAAAATGCCATTCTTAAAATTTCTAGAAAATACCTTTTTGCTCAATCCCTCTACCCCCTCATCCAGGCCTCACCCCTAACAGCTGTTCACCTACTCTCAATGTATGAGTCTGCTTCTGTTTTGCTTGTTAGTTTATTTTGTTCATTAGATTCCACGTATGAGTGAAATCACATGGTTTTTGTCCTTCACTTAACATAATGCTCACCAGGTCCATCCATGCTGTCACAAAAGGTAAAGCTGAGCAAAAAGAACAAAAGAGAGAGAGAGAGAGAAAGAGAGACTCCTGGACACAGACAACAGTGTGGTGTTTGCAGTGAGGAGGTGGAGGAGGATATAGGGTGAGAAATGGTGGTGAGAGGAAGACTTGACTTGGGGATGGGCACACAGTATGGAGTACATAGATTTTTTTAGACTTTGGCACCTGAAACTGGTATAATTCTGTTAACTACTGTCACCCCAATAAATTCAATTACAAAAATTAAAATTGAAAAACAAAATACCTTTTTGTATCTCATGACAATTTAAAATAGAGTGACTCCTCATAATAAAAATAGTTCATTGTATTGGGAGGCATTATGATTTTTAATGGTTTTAGTAATTGCTTCTGATAGTATACCTACCTTATGTTTCAATCTGTGAATGCCACATGATTTTGATGGTAATTGAAATGAACTTGTAGGTGAAATATAGTAAGTTAGCTTTTCGTTATATAATTTATAAAAATATATTCATATTTCTACAATATCATTTAATGTTTTAAACAAGAACTTTTGCAATAGTGATTTTTATACAGAACAAATATTATAGTAGATTTTATTTCCAGATATAAGTTTCAACTTTCTTTTAATTTTAAAAGTCTTATTGTTTCTTTTTATGTTGGCCTCCCAACATAAAAAGGTTTAGGGTTACAGAAATTATTGTTATTTAATGCTATAACTCCTTTATGTAAAACTATCAATTTGATAGTTTTAGAATTTATTTTGAGGAGAGAAGATCTTAGATGGCAAGATTGAAACTGAATCTATTCCCCACATTTGCTTCATCTGGTATGCAATTGGTTGCAAAAAACAGAAACCAATTCTGACTTGCTTAAGCTAAAATTAAGAATTATTCAAGGATATGTAGTGCATATCCTTGGACAAAATGAGGGGCAGTCTGGAAAGCAGGCTAAGCATGAGGAGAAATGCTGAGATTCAGAAAGCCAGACGCACAATGGCTCTGGGTTTACAGAAACAGTGAGGGTAGTTCTTCTGAGGCTCTAGAACATGGTCTCCAACTGTATCCTTGGAAGAATTCTTATAGTTACTCACTCTTTGTGACATTCTTTCAAGAGAAGAAGGCCTAGTTTGGGCTATCTGATTAGCTGTTGCAAAGTAACACGCAGGTACACTTCCTACTATGGTAGAGTGATATAAATTCCTGCTCTTCTGGTGTTGGTAGTGGGAAGCAGACTATTACCTTTCAAAGACATGACCTATAGTAGGAACTGTTGCCAAATAGGAAAGGATGGAAAGTTATCAATCAAAAAACATACCAAACTTTCAAATGACCTCTTCTACATTAAAAAATTCTGCATTAATAAATATATGCATACATACATACACATGTGTGTATATATAGTATAGTAAATGTATTTATTTATGTATAAATTAAATATGCATATAGACATGTGTATTTTATGTCAATATGCATATATATTTTACACACATGTATATTTTATGTTAGAAGAAACAAATGTCCTTGGGGCAAAAAGAGATCAAAAGTACATTTATCTATGATTTTCCTCCTCCTGTTATGCATTCTGACCCATAATATTTTAACCTAGAGAAAAATTATCCTGACTGCTTGTTTCCTTGACCTCTGTGCAATGACTCTGTATTAACTATGTGAATAAAACATATATAAATATTTTTCAATGATATTGCCCTCTCATATTCAAACAGAATGTACAATTGTGCCATTATATCTCTTTCTGAACCGAAAGAGTGAGGAGAAATTACAGTTGCTTATTTTAATTTGGAATGGACGAGTGATAATGCCACGTGGGTTATTTGATGTGTCCCACATACATGACCCTGTTGCCCTCAGAAAGCTCCATGGCATGTGTCTATCAACCCTCCCTTCGTCGGGGGTCTGCACACTCCGAGGAGAGGAGGAGACCACGGACAGAGCTAACCTTTCCCAGCTGTGCCCTGATCTCCTACCTTTCACTCAGCACCTTGCCAGGAAGAGGCTCTCGAGCTTCCAGCAGCTCCAGCCACAGGAGGCCTGGCTAATTAGATTTTACTCATGGTGGGTTTTCAAATTATACAGTTTGAAGTTCTGATAAAAAGTGGCAGTTCCTCATACTAATGGTGCATCTCAGAAGGGGAACCAGAATCTGTCCATATTCTAAAAAGTTTTAAAATTTGAATTTGTCATTAGAGAAAAGGCAAAGTACAGCACTGTATAATTTCAGGTATTAACCAGGAGATAGACATAGATAAAAAAATAATCACGAAGATTGAAGAGAATCTCACTCCAGACTTGTAAAGTCTGAGAAAAAGTAATGCTTTCATTTTATTTTCTGTATATGTAGTGAAAATATATATTTTAGAGAATAATATATAGCTATATTTATCATTTTGAAATCATATCTAAAATATAAAACTCTATTATTTATAAAGTAAAAGTAATCTAAATAGATTGCATTTAGATTACAACACTAAAAAATTAGAAAAATAATTCTCCATTCAGTTTGTTTCTATGTTTAAAAATAGGGTCACTCTTAAATTCAAATTCTTCATGACACTGTCCATAGTTTTATGTAAAACCTAAGTAACTTACACAATTTTAGGTATCATCCTCTTTAATATTTTTTAGTAAAATCTTAAAAAAAATGTTGGCACATATAAGATACATTTTCTAGTGTTTAGAAATAGTTTATCAAAGAAACTTCATTTAGGGAGCAAAGTTGGCTCAAGTCCTCCACCGATGCAGTCAGTGCAACTTTAAAACAAAAGCAGAAAATGCACACATCCAATGCGATCTAGGTCATCTTGTAATCGAAGCCTGGCTTTCCTTCCCCTTTGGAAACCCCGAGTCTTCAAGTGGAGTAGAAGTGGGTTAAGAGAGGGGACACCTGCTTTTCATTTGAGAGTTGACAGGTCATCAAACATCAGTGGTTCCTGCCTAGTTCCTAACATTCTTTTCCGTGTTCTGACTTTATTTTCATATTATGCACTTCACTGTAAATTAATTTTTCAGTCCAAACATCCAAACTAATTTTTACTTTAAGAACTGCAGTTACTCTTACATTTCTGCCCTTATCTCCCTCTGTTTCATTATTTTATTGTCATTTCTTTATTTCTGGGCTTTAGTAGATCACTCACTTCCTCCTACTTTCCTGCTGAGGAGCCACCCTGCCAACACAAAGTCATTTTATAGCAGCTGCTCTTAACTACCAAGGGGAAAAATAAAATTGAAAACATACCTCATTATTTTAAGTGGACATGTGAGAGAAGAAGTACTCCTTTGTGTTCATAGTCACAAGTTCTCTCGTTGTATTTTCCAGTGTAGAAGTGGAAGGTGAGCATATCTGACAGAGAAACATATCTTATATCCCTCACACTGAGGGAGAATAGTTTTAACCAGGGATAGAAGGACCAACGTTTGCCTATTATGATAGCACATACTCACATTGCTGAGAAAAGGTCCCTTTCCCAGATTTTTGCAAATTAAATATATTTCATTCTGACTAATGCCTTCCCCTCCCCCTGTTAAGTTCTTAAAACTCCATGAAAATGATTAGTGAAGTGATGGGTAGAGTCTGTGTTCTCTAGATATATTACAGAACCGCTATTTTCTTCCTGTTCAATTTTTTTTTTCTAATTTTTTTTTCTCCCTTTACCTTTACATGATTGGGTTCGAGATCAGTTAAGTTACCTCAAATACTTTTGGAAACTGACAAATAAACAAATACATGGAAATAATGTCAGCTATAGTAGCAGATGTTTGTTCAGACCTTATTAAGGAAGAAAAATTTGTTTCAAGGATTCGCAATTACTCCAATTCGAATTTGCCTCCAGCTTTACTGAAATGACTTCCTTCTTTATAACTAGTATTTGTAGCTCGTTGATATGGGACACACAGGCCACATCACAGTTTGGACAAATTGTGGGAGGAGGGGGAGTGCATGTGAAGAGGACCAGCTGCCACGCAGGCCAGCAGGGCTTTTGCGGCCTCTGCCACTTCAGCCTCACCCTCAGGCCAGATTTGCTGGACACCAGAGACATTTTGCAGGCTCTAACATAAGGCTAGCTGCTCATTGCCAAAAATTCTTGAAAAATAAGTCAAGGCTTTCCCAACTCCCCTGAGCTAAGCCTCCTTGTACCCACTGCAGTGGAGATGGGAGCATCTCACTTCCAGGACTCCCCACTCCCCAGGCTGAGGCAGTAGGAGAGGCCAGAAAACGTATGGTTGGAACTCATAACGGAGAGGAATCCCCACAGGTCTGCAAATTGTAGAGGTGCACAGTGTGTCAGCTAGGTAATTATTTGTGCATAATCCATTCTGCAGTCCTTTATATTACTGAGAAGCTTCCAGTTTTTTATTATGACCAAGTCATTATAAAATACATATTTTATATGATAACACAGTTACAGATGTATATTTAACCTAAATAAATTTTCACAATCTTATATTCTTTTTTGTATTCCATTTTATTAAAAATAAATGATGATCAAACTTAGACTTATTCCCTGTCCCACACACTAATGAGTAGTAATATTTAGGTTAAAAACACTGTATTAAAACCCCTAATACTGTATTAAATGCTGGTCATACAAATATGAATTATCACTGGGGAACAATTTCTTTTACATTTTGTTGTATGAGGTTTTAGAACTGTTTCTATATATTTCTGCATCACTGATCGCAAATCTGAAATCTGTTTTTTGGTGTATGCCCTAGGTTTAATGCAATTTTAATTTCTTTTTGTTACAGTTAATGGCATGCATTGGTTTTTAAATTGGAGTTAAAGGGCAACGACTCTTGGATTGAAGATAACCAAAAGGTAATTAATGTTTTACAAACACCACTTTTACATAATTATAGTTGTTTTTAAATGTAAAAAATTATCTGATAAAAACACCCTCTTATTTTGTTTTGAGATTGAATCATGGCTTCTTTGAGTAGGTGTAAATGTAAGAATAGTCCTGACACCTTCCGTTACATATGTGGCTGTTATACACTTCAACGTCAAAGGTGCAATATTTCATCATTTGTGACACATGCATATATTGCCTATATATGCACGTATATTCTATATATGCATATATATGAAAATATATTGCATATATTTTCAAGTTCTCCTTGGCGATCAAGACAAGAATTGGGCTCCTCATATTGTGTGTCATAATTGTGAGGAAACAGGCTTTGTGACTAGACAAAAGGAAAATACAAAGGAATGCCTTTTGGTATTCCCATGGTTTGGCATGAACCTAAGGACCACAGCAGTGACTGTTATTTCTTCCTGATCCATTCAAAGGGCATTAGCAAGAAAAAATGGCATATAATCGCATATCCTAATATTCCTTCAGCAATACGACCTATCCCACACTCTGAGATAGGTTCCAGTTTTCAATGGTTTTATTTCTTCTAAGGACGAAGTAAGTGAACATGGTGATCAAGTGTATTCTGATAAGATGCATGAGGAAATGATTGTAGAATCTGAAGGGTCTTCTTCTGATGCCAAGCAGTCACTAACCCCTCAGCAGTTTAGACAACCCAAATTGAATGGCTTAGTAAGAATGACATAAAAATTGTCCTCGACTTTCTGAAGTATGAGGAACATAACTGGATCATTTGTGTGGATCTTAAAATGGTAAATTTCCTGCTAGGACAACAGAGAGGTTGCACAAAGTATCCTTGCTTTCTGTGTTTGTGGGACAGCCAAGCTCAGGAGAAACACTGGACATAGAAGGAGTGGCTGAATTGTGAAATTCTGGAAGTAGGGATTCAAACTAATGTGAATGAACCTGTAATTAATCAAGACAGGATCATTTTCCCCCCATTTTATGTCAAACTTGGCTTAATGAAGCAGTTTGTTCAGGCTTTGAATAGAAAAAGTGAATGCTTTCAACATATTATTTCTGCTTTTCCTGCCTTGTCTTTCGAGAAGATAAAAGCAGGTGTATTTGATGGACCTCAAATTTGAACCCTCATACATGATGAAGAATTTGCCAGGAAGATGAATAAGGAGGAGAAAGCAGCATGGCAGTCTTTTGTGGCAGTTACAAAGAACTTCCTTGGCAACAAAAAAGCAGAAAACTATAAACTTCTGGTTCAAAGGATGCTGTTGGCTTTCTGCGACATTGGATGTAACATGAGCATTAAGATTCACTTCCTGAACAGTCACCTTGATAAGTTTTCCAAAAATCTTGGAGCTGTTAGTGATGAGCAGACTACTGCTGGAGCATCAAATGAGATTGTCCTCAACAAGTATGCAAATGCAAGAGCTACAAACACAAATTTTTGCCTGAATAGAATTTAAATAAGTTTTGCACAAAATTTATGATTAAAATAAGTGTTTTAATATGTTCTATTTTGAAATTGTAGACAAATTCTGATGCAATCATATCTTTTAGTGTATTTGTGTACTTACTGCATTATATAAATTATTATATTTTCATAAAGATGATGCCCAAAAAGATATTCTATTTCATTATGTTAAACTAAATGTTGCAATTTTTTCAATAAGATGAAAACCTAAAATCTTGAATTGCAAAAAAATTGTAGCTTTCAGAGAAAAACTAATGTCAGATTTGAGATCAGCCCACTTGAATTAGGTAAGAACAAGTGTTTTTGTGGATGCAACAAAAATTTTGTTCCCCAGTGTAGTAGGTGAATAGTGAGGTGGAGGGAATCAGGGAGTTTTATAATAAAATATCATGTGCAAAGGCAGAGCTGACTGAATATTTTTCAAAGTGCTAGAGACCTGATGTGTGAGACGAGAAGATATGAGCAGGGTACCCTTGGAGAAAAATGAGGCTGGAGCACTGGGTGGAAGCTACGTCCTGAGGAAGTCTAGGCTGCCTTGCTGGAAAGGCTGGGCTCTCCTGGAGCCTCTGGAGCCCTGTAAGATAATGATATGAAGGGGAGAAACACAAGGAAGCTTCTGTTGAGAAATTTCACACTGGGTGCAGTAAAGACCGTGGACTGAAAGGGCCACCTGGAAACAGGGAGAAATGAGTTCAGGATCTTACATTTAAAATTGTTGATATGGTTGCCAGAATAACGGTGCCCTAATGAGGCCCACATTGTAATCCCTGAAACCTGGGAATATATTACGCTAAATAGCACAAGTAAATTAAGGTAGCAGATGGAATTAAGATTGCTAATCATTTTTTTTTTAGTTCAAAATCATTTACTCTGGATCATATAGGTGGTACCAGTGTAATCACAAAAGTTCTTAAAAGTGGAAGAGGGAAGCAAGAGAGGTCAGAGTGGGGACAGTATGAGAGCACAACCCACATTGCTGGCTTTGAGATAGAGGAGGGACCGTGGGCTAAGAAATGCGGGTGAGCCCTCAAAGACAGAATGTGCAAGAAAACAGGTTCGACCTCAGAGCCTACAAAACCGAACAGCCCTGCCAACACTTTCTAGCCCAATAAGACTACTGTCAGACTTCTGTCATACCAAACTGTAAGATATAAATGTGTCGTTTCAAACCACTGTTCGTGTAATTTGTTGCAGCAACAACAGAAAACCAATAGAGTTAGCAAATTAATTTTGGGGGGCAGATTGCAGGAAAGACGAGGAATACTCTCTGAGTTCTCCCTCAGGATGTTCTAGCTGTAACCCTCTTAACCTCTTTCCACATGTTCTATGGGCATCGATTAACTCAAAGTAAATTTATTAATCAAATTTCACAAGTTCTATAAGGTACTTCTTATTAAAATTACTTTCTTCCAATAGTCCTTTTTATACATTTACAAGTGACTATTAGTATTTCTCTCTCAGTGTCAGGGTTTATCTATTAAAAACTTACCATAATCATATTAAGGTTATATGTCAAAATTCGGAAGAAGCATTTTGTAAAATCACAAGCTATAATACTTGAAAATTCAGTTAAATATAATGTCTAAGTCAGATAATAAAATAAACTATTCAGTAGACAATTGAAAAAATATGAAGCCCTGGCCCAGTAGCTAAGTTGGTTAAGAGTGCTGTCCTGCCTGACCAGGTGGTGGCTCAGTAGATAGAGCATTGGACTGGAATACGGAGGACCCAGGTTCGAGACCCTGAGGTTGCCAGCTTGAGCGCGAGCTCATCTGGTTTGAGTAAAGCTCACCAACTTGGACCCAAGGTTGCTGGCTCGAGCAAGGGGTTACTCGGTCTGCTGAAGGCCCATGGTCAAGGCACATATGAGAAAGCAATCAATGAACAACTAGGGTGTCACGAAAAACTGATGATGATGCTTCTCATCTCTCTCCTTTCCTGTCTTGTCTGTCCCTATCTATCCCTCTCTCTGACTCTCTCTCTGTCTCTGAATAAAAAATTTAAAAAATCAAGTAAAAAAAAAAAAAAAGAGTGCTGTCCTGACACGCCAAGGCTGTGGGTTCAATTCGATTCCTGGTCAAGGCACCAGAAACAACCAATGCATACACGAATTAGTGGAACAACAAATTGATGTTTCTCTGTCTCTTTCCCTCCTTCTCTTCTCTCTCTCTAAAAACTAATAAATTTTAAAAATTAAATACATGCTATATAAAGTCAAGTGGATTAATAAAATTTCTTTTGTACTTAATTATTTTATGTAGTAATAATAGCATTACAATTCCATTAATTGGGTCTAACCTTCCTTGAAAATAAAATGTAAATTTTAATTCACATTTTGAATTCACCATATATATCCTTCTTATTAAAGTTTATTAGAGGTGAAATTTAGGTATTAACATATATTTATTTTCATTAACTGTCATGATAAAATCACACAGCTGAATTAATAGCTGTCACTTTTACCTGCCATAGGATAGTACGCCTTCAATAAGAATTCTGTAAGGTATTTTTCTCTTTCTTCCAAGTGAAAGCACCATATGGCAGGAAATATAAACAGAGAAGTAAATAAACAATAACATTTGTGAATATTTGTTCAACATCCATGTAGATGACACGGCAATAATTTCCCTGAGAAATTTCTGGGCCATCCTAACTTTTATATTTACTTCACATCAACTATAGTACTAGGGAAAATTCAAGACTTAACCATTACCTGGAAATGGTCTACTTTGAAAATCATAAATTTAACTTTTTACTCTTTGACACTTTCTATCCTTATTTTATTGTCCTTTGCCTACTACATCGGATGCTGCTAATCAGCATTTAGTTCTGAAAACTTTAACTTATGATTAAAAAGAACAGACTCTTTTGAACCTTTTACTATCTTTGCTTTTTCCTTTTGATGGGTTTCTCAGCAGCTGCCTTTTCAGTATTGATATTCCTGGGGGTTTCATCCTCAGCATCTGTTCTTTTCACTTTGTACTAACTTCACATTTTCAG
This sequence comes from Saccopteryx bilineata, assembly GCF_036850765.1. Classification (NCBI taxonomy): domain Eukaryota; kingdom Metazoa; phylum Chordata; class Mammalia; order Chiroptera; family Emballonuridae; genus Saccopteryx; species Saccopteryx bilineata. Next base: position 9,750,929 of record NC_089501.1, on the reverse strand, counting down.
AGACCAATTATATGAAAATGACTCTAAAATGTCTGTCTCTAGTCCAAGCCACTTACCTGACCTTATATCCAATTGCCAATTTTACCACTCCAATTACTTAGGTATTTTAAAGATACCTCAAAATCAAGTTTCTGTCCATTTTTTCAACATCATTATTCAATTGACACTGTATTTCTTGAAGTCTATTTCAGTTGGTAACAGCATATTCCACCCTGACACCAAAGTACAATTCTTATCAACACCTGGACCTTCTGTCTCATCTACATAATGACCAGACAATGATGAAGGTCCATAACTATGTATATTTCTTATGTTATGTACAACCATTTCTAGTTCTATTACCATAATTCAGCTACTTCTCAACTTCCAACTTCATTACAGTAATAGTCTCCTAAATGATCTTTCTTCTAGTGCTGTGTTTCCAAGTTTATCTTGCATATCAATAACCTCACTGTACTGCTTAAAAATTTTCAGTGACTTCTCAATACCCAAAGGATAAGGTCCAAGTCCCTTAGCAAGACATATAAAGGTCTCTGCCATCTGGTTCTTGCTTTCCAGCCCAGCTTCACCTCTTTACTCACCTTGTATATCTTCTCACATTGAACTGTTTTACCAGCAGGTACACACCATGCTGTTTGCCGCTCTGTGCCTTTGATCACGCTGTCCCCTTCCTTCTCCCCTCTTCATCTAGCTAGGTCCTCCTGTCCTCCTCCTCATTCTTCACAAGGATGGCATTGGTCAGCAAAATCCTTTGCTCATGTACCATCTAAAAGACTTTTGAAAAACTATGTGCACTTTCACACATTTTCAAGTTGGTATCTTAACATCTTTCATCATATGTTTAAGTTGTTACCAAAAATGTAATTTTAGTACAATATCAATATTGATATTACACAGTAGGGGTCATCAAACTACCTGCCACACATGGCCCACATCAAGCCTAACACTTGTTTTTGTAAATAATGTTATATTGCAAGATTGCATTGTTTACTCATTTGCGTATTATTTCTGGCTGGTTTTATTTTAAATCAGTGGAGTTCAGTAGTTGCTATATGGAGATTGCGTGGTCCACAAAACCCAAAATATTTGCTGTCAAGTCCTTTACGGAAAAAGTTTGTGAAACCATGTTTTGGAGTAAAACTCTTATTCTACTTTTAAAAATGTATCCAATGTAATCTGTATACCATAATGAATCAAAAAATAACCAGTTAATTTTAAAAATTAGTAAATAAGCTCTTTAATGACCAGATATTATATTGATATAAAGTCTTTCCTTCAATTAATACAGTGTTACCTTGAGATACAACAGAGCAACATACAGATTTTTAAGATATGAGCTGTGACTCGGTCCATATTTTTATTCAAGATCAAAGCGAAATTTCGAGATATGAGTCGTGATTTGGAAAGCTGCCGCTAGTTGGCAAGTTGGCGCATGGGTCCAGTATCGGCAGTTTGATATACGAGTTGACTGACTTATGAGCTCGGTTACATAACAAATTAAATTTGTATCTCGCCCTGGCTGGTTGGCTCAGTGGTAGAGCGTCGGCCTGGCGTGCAGAAGTCCCAGGTTCGATTCCCGGCCAGGGCACACAGGAGAAGCGCCCATCTGCTTCTCCACCCCTCCCCCTCTCCTTCCTCTTTGTCTCTCTCTTCCCCTCCCGCAGCCGAGGCTCCACTGGAGCAAAGATGGCCCGGGCGCTGGGGATGGCTCCTTGGCCTCTGCCCCAGGTGCTGGAGTGGCTCTGGTCGCAACAAAGCGAAGCCCCGGAGGGGCAGAGCATCGCCCCCTGGTGGGCGTGCCAGGTGGATCCAGGTCAGGCGCATGCAGGAGTCTGTCTGACTCTCTCCATTTCCGGCTTCAGAAAAATACAGAAAAAAAAAAAAAAAGAAAGAAAAGAAAAATAAAATAAAAATAAAATAAATTTGTATCTCAAGGTACCACTGTATTTTCATTTTATGTTAATACATGTATTAGTCATGGTTCTCCAGAAAATATATGCATATATATGTAAATATTTATTGTAAGAGGTTGTCTCATATGATTATGGATGTTAGTAAGTATGAAATCTGTTGAGCCAGTGTCCCTGTTCAAGGCTTTCTGGAAGGCTTTTGAATACTTGGAAGAACCAATGCTCTAGTTTGAAGATGGACCAGTTTCTTGGTGGGTAAGTGGTGAGTCAGTCTTTGTTCTGTTCAGGCCTTCAACTAATTGGATGAGGCCCACTCACATTATGGAGAACAGTTTGCTTTACCCAGTCTATTGATTAAATGTAAATTTTATTCACAAATATTCTCACAGAAACACCCAGAATAATATTTGACCAAATATCTGCATAACCTATGGCCTAGTCAAGTTGACTTATAAATATAACCATCATACCAGCTAATATTATTCTAATATATTTTATACTTAACCTTTATAGATGACCAAACCATACTTTTTTTTTTTCCGAAGCTGGAAAAGGGGAGGCAGTCAGACAGACTCCCGCATGCGCCCGATCAGGATCCACCTGGCATGCCCACCAGGGGGCAATGCTCTGCCCATCTGGGGCATCGCTATGTTGCATCCAGAGCCATTCTAGCGCCTGAGGCAGAGGCCACAGAGCCATCCTCTGCACCTGGGCCATCTTTGCTCCAATGGAGCCTTGGCTGCGGGAGGAGAAGAGAGAGACAGAGAGGAAAGGAGAGGGGGAGGGGTGGAGAAGCAGATGGGCGCTTCTCCTGTGTGCCCTGGCTGGGAATCGAACCCGGGATTCCTGCACGCCAGGCCGATGCTCTACCATTGAGCCAACCGGCCAGGGCCAAACCATATTTTTATGAGTTTTAAAATGTATACACTGTGTGTGTGTGTGTGTGTGTGTGTATAACCACCTATTTATTTTTAAATTTTTAAAAATTTATTTTACAATTATAGTTGACATATAGTACATTAACATCAACTGTACAACATAGTGATTTATATTTAAATTTTAAATGAATTTTTTCTGACTATTATACTCTAAGTGTTAAACAATTTCTTCTGGATTAATATGTTGATGATTATTATTATTTTTAATTAAGTGAGAGCAGGGGAAGCAGAGAGACAGACTCCCACATGCACTCCCACTGAGATCTACCCAGTAAGCCCACTATGGAGTGATGATCTGTCCATCTGGGGCATTGCTCCATTGCTTAGCGGCCAAGCTATTTTTAGTGTCTAAGGTAGAAACCACTGGAGCCATCCTCATTGCTGGGGGCCAACTCACTCAAGCCAATCGAACCATGGCTGTGAGAGGGTTGTGGGGTATGGGAAGGGATGGAGAAAGAGATAATTGTGGCTCCTGTGTGTCCTGACCGTTAATTGAACCTGGGACATCCACACATTGGGCTAATACTCTACCACTGAGCCAACCAGCTAGGGCCAATAATTATTTTTTTAATTAATAAAAATAACATAAACACATTGCATATTTAATAGACTGGTAAACTAAAATTCAAAATTTTACTAGGAACTAATATTTTACTAATAGATAATTGCTTCATCTTCAGATACTTTCTGTATATTTGAGTGACTAGTAAATGCAAGACTGAGAATGGGTTTGGCATCAATTCTATCCCTCGTTTTCATTTTTATAAATGGAAATGATAATGAATATTATTTTGAGATGGCAGTGTCACTTAAATCTTTGTTATATGCCAAAACTCACATAGTAATCTGTCATTAAATTTTTTTTTTGGTTGACAGCTTGGTTAGGACTATAACTCTTGAATCAAAGACTCAGAAGCCACTCCAGTGTAATGTCTTAAGCTTACTTATACTGTGATAAGTAACACTGAGTAAAATAGTCATGCATATGTATCTATCTCTCCTACCCCATTGAAAGTCCCTAGACAACTAGGACAAATGTGGTGTCTACCTTTTGATTCTACATTGCTTCATGTGTGTCACATAATAGTAAAAGTTAAATTAATTATATTTGTGGTTTGTTTTAGGGAGATTTTTATTATCTCTAACGGTAGATAAAAAGAAGGTCTAGCACACAAGGCATAAGCATATTTGGTGGCTACTTCCATTAAAAAAGAAAATTCAAGTTTAATAGATGTATATGTAAATTTTTGGCCCTGGCCAGTTAGCTCAGTTGGTTAGAGAGTCATCTCAATATACCAACGCTGTGAGTTCAATCTCTGGCCCAGGCACATACAAGAAATCAACCAGTGAATGCATGAATAACTGGAAAAACAAATCAGTGTTTCTTTTGCTTCACTATCTCTCTTTCTTTCTCTCTATAGTCAATAAATTAAGATTTTAAAATTTATATGTACTGTATGTGGATTTTTGAAGACAAAGAATTAGTTACACAATTGTGGGAATGGTCTCTGCAAGCCTGCAACCCACAGGGCAGGCAGCCAGGGTGGAAAGATCAGAAGCAGGCTGGAGAGCCACATGCACAACTGGACCTGTGGCTGCTGTTTGGAGACTCTTTGGTCAGGTAAAGTCTAAGCCTTTCCTTTAGAACTGATTAAGCCCTGCCATCTAGGATAATCTCTCTTTTGCTTAACTTAAAGTTAGCTGATTTGGGACTTTAAATACATCTGTTAAGTCCCTTCATAGCAGCATTTGGATTAGTATTTGATTGAATAACTAGAGAAAGTGTGTTTACGCAACAACATGGTGGCTGTCTCCCTTCGGTCTCCAATGCTCATGAGAAACTATCCCTTGTAACCCACTATATCTGGAAACATAGGAATTCTAGGTAATGTAGTTCAGTAGAGGCAAGCTGGCACATCAAAAAGTGCATTGATAAAGTACAGATAAATTGACAAAATTTTAGATAAGTAATTAAATGATCTCTGTGCTTGCTCATTTTTGGAGTAAATAATGCCAACCAATTCAAGAAGGAGCTACTTTTCTCTTCCCTTATGTCTTTGCCTAGTTACCCAGAAAGCAAAGCCTGAAATAAAAGTTTATAATCACAGCCTAAGGAGCAGTAACGAGGGAAAAAGCGAGAGAAGCCAGGAAGGAAAACACTGTCAAAGCTTAGTTATCAAACTGATGGCTAACAAGCATCAAGTGATGTGGATTGCTTAATTTTTTGGAATACCTTCCGAGAGGACACAAAGGACTGATTCTCAGAGCAGTCTTGCCAGATAAGGGAAGGAAAAGAATTTATCTGACAGCCCTATTGTTCATATTGGTTAACCACAGGGGCCTTATTTCTCTCCACTTGCATATAGCTAATGTTCAGTGAGCTTGCATGGCTGTGCTGTTTCTCACATTTCAACATCAACAGGAAGGCCTCCAGGTGGGAGACAAACATTTGAGCAGTGGCATGAAGTTGGTCAGAGTCCATGAGGACAGGTCACACAGCAGAGGCTGGGATGGACAGCTGTCCTAAGGCCCCAGAAATGGAAAACACAAAGAGCATCTGAAGCGGCAGGGAGCTCTTCTGAGTCTTATTTGCTGTTTATGTGCTCCCAGAGTTATCTCACTACTCTAACTCTCCAAACATAAGGATTTAATAGCCTGACTTACAGTCATAGTGGCAATAATATGCAAGTCTTGGAAATGACTGAGCAAAGCAACCCAGCTGTGGGGAGAGATCACAAATATGTGCAGCTGGTCCTCTCAGATATGATCCTGTCTGAGACTCATGATCTCATTCCACTCCCCTGGTTCAGAACCTAGGCAGAAACTGAATGCCATTTCTGTTTGTGAAGAAGGGCCCCAGGTAAACATAAGGAGAACGTTTACAGAGCGCAGAAGAATGTCAATGCAGAGCTTATGTATAAATTAATTGTAGAGTTAAGTAAAACAACAGCTAAATAGCCCTGGGCACATAGGAGAAGCGCCCATTTGCCTCTCCACACCCCCCCTCCTTCCTCTCTGTCTCTCTCTTCCCCTCCCGCAGCCAAGGCTCCATTGGAGCAAAGATGGCCCGGGCGCTGGGGATGGCTCCTTGGCCTCTGCCCCAGGCGCTAGAGTGGCTCTGGTCGCGGCAGAGCAACGCCCCCGGAGGGGCAGAGTATCGCCCCCTGGTGGGCAAAGCATCGCCCCTGGTGGGCGTGCTGGGTGGATCCCGGTCGGGCGCATGCGGGAATCTGTCTGACTGTCTCTCCCCGTTTCCATCTTCAGAAAGATACAAAAAAAAAAAGAACAGCTAAGTAATCCTTATTTAACTTTACTCCTCACATTATCTTCAACACTTTTATCAGAACCTCTAACAATGACATAGTTTCTCTACATTGAAAATAGTGTACACTTGGAAAGTATCATGGCCCCTAACAGCCATTTTTCCATCCATAGCTCTTGAAGTAAATAATTAGAATAGCCTGATTTTAGCCTAGGGACAAAAAGCAGGGAATATGTAGAGGTCAAGATCATTTTACCCTAGGCCCTGGCCGGTTGGCTCAGCGGTAGAGCGTCGGCCTGGCGTGTGGGGGACCCAGGTTCGATTCCCGGCCAGGGCACATAGGAGAAGCGCCCATTTGCTTCTCCACCCCACCCCCTCCTTCCTCTCTGTCTCTCTCTTCCCCTCCCGCAGCCAAGGCTCCATTGGAGCAAAGATGGCCCGGGCGCTGGGGATGGCTCCTTGGCCTCTGCCCCAGGCGCTAGAGTGGCTCTGGTCGTGGCAGAGCGACGCCCCGGAGGGGCAGAGCATCGCCCCCTGCTGGGCAGAACGTTGCCCCTGGTGGGCGTGCCGGGTGGATCCGAGTCGGGCGCATGCAGGAGTCTGTCTGACTGTCTCTCCCCGTTTCCAGCTTCAGAAAAATAAAAAAAAAAAGATCATTTTACCCTAAGACGATGTTTTTCTTTTTTTAATCCTGTTGTCTCTGGGTAAATGTACTATAGAAGAAAATCCTCTTATCAGAAACTGAATAAATTATAACTGTATTTTTTGCTAGGGCTGCCATAACAAAATACTATGGCTGGTGGTTTAAACAATAGACATTTATGTTTTTATAGTTCTAAAGACTAAAAATCTGAAATTAAAGTATCACCAGGATTGGTTTCTTCTAAGGCCTTTCTCTTCGGCTTGCAGATGGCTGTCTCCTCCCTGTGTCTTCACGTGGTCTTTCCTCTGCATGTCTGTGCCCTAATCACCTCCTTTAAAGAGACCAGTCATCCTGACCAGGAGGTGGTGCAGTGGATAGAGCGTCAGACTGGGACATGGAGGACCCAGGTTCGAAACCCCGAGGTCACCAGTTTGAGTACAGGCTCATCTGGTTTGAGCAAAGCTCACCAGATTGAGCCCAAGGTCGCTCGCTTGAGCAAGGCATCACTTGCTCCTCTGTAGCCCCCTGGTCAAGGCACATATGAGAAAGCTATCAATGAACAAATAAGATGCCACAACGAAGAACTGATGCTTCTCATCTCTCTCCCTTCCTGCTTATCTGTCTCTATCTGTCCCTCTCTCTGACTCTCTCTGTCTCTGTCACAAAAAAAGAGACCAGTCATACTAAATCAACGCCCATCCAAATGATATCATTTTAACTTAATCACACATTTTAAGGTTTTATCTGCAAATATGGTGATATTCTGAAGTACTGGGCTCAACATATGAATTTGAGCATGACACATTTCAGCCCATAACAGTTCCTAAATAATAAAATTTAATTTTTGATTAATTTTATCTCAATTACTGCTTTGGTTTATTTTCTGATTAAAGTCTATTTTCCCCTCATCCTCATTAAAATTATCGAGTTATTTTATGGTAGGCCTAATTCTTAATTGTTTTAGGCTATCAAGGAAATAACTTCATAAGCTTTCATGCCCACAGAGCTAATTACTAAATGCAACCGAAATTGCTCTTGTTAAATGGGAAACCTTCCCAGATCTATGTCCATATACCCGCTGATCAAAATAAATATAGGTACAGAGATGTATAGATAACTTAGTGCAAACATTTACAGTGGAACTTGCTGTATCTGTATTGTTTGTTTCATGGGCCTATCTTCTATACTGGTTCATGAGTTTCTGGAGAGCCAAATTTAACTTGGACTTAGAACCAAATGAAATGCTGGGAATATGTATAGTGGCCTCTCAGTACATTTTGAATGAAGAATGAAGGTCAGTTAAAATTGTATCTTAGTATTTGCAACATTTCAACTGATAATGTGTTGATTTTTATTTAGTTGGTATAAATCCCCTCTAGTATTTTTTATGTGCATGAAGAAATTAAATAGTATTTCCACTTTATTTATGTCTTGAGAAAAGAATGTTCTTAACATCAGATGGCAGAGAAGAATGGGATAAAAGCAAGAAGGCAGAGCTTTTTGAGTTTTCTGTCCTTTCATGTTCAAAGCAACTGATACTTTATTTTCTTACTTTCAGCGCATGTAAAGTAAACGTCAGTGTTTTAGGGGAGGAAGCATCTTGTTCTATTTAGAACTTCGTTTCCGGTGCAGGAAGCGGCTTTTTTCTCCTCCCAGGGAACTGGGTTGTATACCAACAGGTCTGTGTCTTGTCTTCTACTATTTGTGAACTCTTCTCACCAAGTATCTGCAGTTTTACTTCAGGATCATCTGGGACGTCATACTAGCTGGTTCTGGGGTTGAAAAATGTTTGTCTTACTACAGATGATCATTCCCTAAACTCTCTTCCTCATTTGATCAAACATCCTTACTAGAGGTTACAGAGGGCCATAGCTCTACAATCCTCTCTGCCACTTCATTTTCACCTTCCTTCAAGGGTGAGTTATATATATTCTTGACCAAAAGATACAAAATTGTATTTATACTTATATACATATAGCAGATCATATTAATTCTAAAAGTTTTAGAGCACAGTGTTTGCTAAATAGACTTCATCCTGTGAGGTTATTCATAAATATAACCTGGTCTGAAAAGAAATGATAAGTGAAAATATCAGTGTTACTTTACCAGAGATTTATTATAGGAAAGTACAGCAGTATGGAAACAAATATTGTTAAATAAAGTCTAAATGAACCAGGTATTTTTAGAGATGTTTCACAAAAAAAGGAATAAAAATCAATTAATAATGAAAGCCCAAACACAATATAAATATAAAACATAGGTTAAAATAACACTTAAGTTCACTTAGATAATTTTTTAACTTTACCCAGAAATGCTGAAAGATTAATCTTTATTTTTCATGTGTGACATTATATAACTTTATTGATACATTTTAGATAACCACCAACATTCTATTCTCAATGAAGTACAGAATATATTTTTAATGTTTAAAATTGGAAATCACCCTTAGGACATGATAACACCAAATGTCTCCTAGATATTTCAATTATTTTTTACTTCTGGAGATCTTAAACTTACTAATTTTCCTATTCACTTACCCCTTTATTGCTTCATAAAATTATAGACCAGAATGAGACCCAAATTTCCTATTTTGCTAATGAGAAAACAGAATCCCAGAAAAACAAACATAGTTTTCCTAAATAATCCAAATAATTATTGGAAATTTTCAAAAAGAATTTAGCTTTCTCAATCCCCATTTCAGTGGTCTTCTCATTGCCTTCCTAATCACATGATCATTCAAACTTATTTATGGAATACGTGTTCACTGATGTCATAAAAATGTTGTCATATAGTATAAAGAAATATAAAGATATGAATAAAGTGAATATCATTGACCATATATATGTTCAATAATACACTTTACAGCAAGGAGAGATCATTGCAGTATGTGGTGATAAAGAAACATAAATTGATGGAAGCTGGGCCTAACTAAATCCTTCATTATGGATAGAATTTTTCTGAGGAGGGGCAAAAGAGAATATTCCAATGGAGGATAACAGTCTGACTTTTACCTGTATGCCATAATTTTTTATAAATGATCCATTAAATTTTAAGGAAATTATTAGTACTACAAAAGATAGGCTTTGCTGGCAACTGTTGGATAGATGTTGAGCTGAGCAGGGCTGAGGTGACAAGTAGCCAAACCATGTATAAAGGATGTTAGAAGTGTGAGTCAATGTTAGAAGTTAACAACAAGGAAAGTTTGCTTTTTTCTGATACTTGTGAGAACTTGTAAAAATATAAAAAAGAATGATCATGGAAGTAAATGGGTCCATCCATCAGAGGCAGTACACAAAACAACTGAGTAAAGGAGAAATAACTAGGTCTTTGAAAGTGTATGCTCTGAGTCAAGAGTGATTATGCAGCCATTATTGCTGACTTGCCCAACCAAAAATACCATAGGAATTTAATCTCGTTCCTTTTTGTTTCTGTTAGAGAAAACAAAAGGGAGTGAGCCAAACAAACCAAAAATAAATCACTGCATATATAATGCTGAAAGAGAAAAAAAGGAGGTCCTTCTTGGCCTGGCCTAGAATCTAAACCTTATCTTGTCCATAAAATATTTTAAAGAAAATTGTCTCCCTTGACATAAATCAATGTATGCAGTGGTGGGATTCAAATAATTTAACAACTGGTTCTCTGCCCTAATGACAGTTTTAAGTATAAAAATTGATATACCGAAAAGTAGTTTATTCTTTCAAGCATTTAATACTTAAATAAGAACAATAAAAGAGGTGCACAAAACTAGATTGTTATATGAGTTTTAAAATATTAATCAAAAAATATTAAATAATACCTGATAAAAACAATAAAACTGTTATTTAAGATATTTCTATATTGCTTCCTCATTGACATCCTCACTTGCAAATTTGTTTACCTACGGACAGAATGAACATTACTAGGGGTGCTTAGAACACGCTGTTCTGCAGATGAACGTTAAAAAGGAGTAAGGAATGTAAATTTGTGATTTCCACATTGGGCAGCTGCCCAGGTACCCACTTTAGAGAGAACCCTGATTACAAGTGCCATTTTAACAACCAGTTCACCGAGCTCAACAAAAAATTAGGTACCAGTTCTGCTGAACCAGTGGGAACTGGCTGAATCCCACCACCGAATGTGTGGTAAATATATGTATTACAAACAACAGGTTCTTTCTTGTTATTTACCTGGTCTGAAGATCTAAAGAACCCCTGACTCTCCAAAAAGCAAAATTTAAATAATAAAATGGAAACAATAATAATCACATGAAGGTCCTAAAAGAACTTTAATTTTAATAGAATCACAGAAGCCCAGTAAATCAATGATTGAAGAGTAACCAGATAAAAATAAAAAGCAAAGAGTAGATGAAGATCAATTTGATGTGGGACCCAGAGCTTTACAGAGAAAATGTCTGTATTTAAAATAATCAGAGAATACTATAAATTGTTACTAAACTGTATCCTAAAATAGATTAGGAAATAAAGAAAAATAATACTAACAGGGTGATATTGGAAAATTGTGATAATATCTAATTTGATACCTATCCAAATAAAATAACGATTACAAAATTTCAAACACCACTTTTGTAATACTGTGATTTTTTATTGTTTTTTTAAAGTATAAGGAACCAATAAATATTTATATATCTTGATGCATTAAATAACAAAATTTAGAATATTTAGAATGTTATAATTAATTATTAGTTCCTCAGATTGAGTGCATTTTTGCTGAAAATGTTCTTAGAAAAATACTTAGGTTTTAATCATTTTAAAATGAAATTTTTTTCAATAAAGACTTGCATTTTAAAGTAGAATGAAAAAACTCATAATATGAGAATGTTATTGAAAAGAGTTTATCATAATTTTGAGGTTAAAAAATGATAAAAGTTTTAGAGTCTGGCTACAGCTTGGCAAAAGTAAATATGAGAACTTTAGAAGACACAAAATAAAAATATAAAACTAAAGTAATAGAAAAATTTTGTCAAGTAGAAATGTAAAGGCAGAAAAAAAGAATGCTACACTATTTCTAAACCTTGTAGGAACTCACTGGAAAATAAATATACAAAAGTATTAAAGATTTTCAAGAAAAGGTAGTAAATAGAATAAAGAAAATTGTTGATGGTGGTGCTAAAGTGAGCATGTGTGTGTGTGTGTGTGTTTGTGTGTGTGTGTGTGTGAGAGAGAGAGAGAGAGAGAGAGAGAGAGAGAGAGAGAGAGAGAGAGAGAGAGAAAGTCAATACCAAAAGGAAACCAACCATAAGATTTTGTGACTACTTTTATTATAACCTCAATAATAAATAAAATTTTTAAAATTAAAAAAATAATAACCTCAAGTTGATCTTTCAAGCTCAATGGTAAGACAACTTGACCATGGGGTTTTTAATCCAAACCCACACTATATAGGGTCACATACTTTCTTTCAAGTATGCCATAGTTGTGGATTAACAATGCTATGAAGATGTGGTTTTATATAACCCATTATGACAGATTCATGAAACCATGGATTAAATCACACCTGTAGTTTATAAATCCAACTACACTAAGAAAACACATTGTACAGTGGTTTTATAAATCTTATACACTCACTTAAAATACAGTGAGGATAAAAGAATTTGAGAAGAGGGGATAAAGAAAAACCTTTGGAGTCAGTAAAGTGATGGTGTAAAAGAGTAAATAATAGGAAAAGTAAAAATGAAAGGTATGTGGAAGATAGACCCCCAAAAGTGCTAAAAGGACAGGTTTTGAATGCTATATAATGAGATATACTGGTAATTGCTATAAAATGCCTCTACAAATATAGGATGATCTGGTAGATTAAAGTGTTTCTTCCCTGAAACTGTTTCATTGAAATTAGAACCCAGAGCAGTTTTATCAAAGACAGTCTACTATTCCGGTCTGGCGCTGTTACATACATTTCTTAAGATTCATTGATCTCTGCCTTTTACTTAGCTCACTAACTGTGAAAAGGAAAGAGGCAGAAAAGCCAAAAGTATAATTACTACCCCCTTCATTTTTGTTGTTTGTTTGATTCTTTGGAATATTTTTTTTATCTAACACTATACATGGCCTAAACATGACCAGTTAACTGAATGACTGGAGAAACAGTAGGAAGCAAAACCACATCTGTTAAAAAGGGGGGGGGAGAAATATTTTCTAGTGTCTCAGTTATAGGTGACTAGATTGTTTCAAAATATAATTAAATTTTATGATAGAAGAGAATGTTTGAAGCTTGAATCCTTGAAACACTTTTCAAATGATTATTCTTGACTCTGCCTGAACCTGCACAGGCTCAAATACTCCAAGCAATTGCTTCAGGCTGCCTGAGATCATTGCTGCCTATAAATAGGTAAGATTGGTACATCTGAGTTTACTAATATCCGGACTTCTACTATGTTAATGGCATTATAAACAAGAAAAAATACTCCCAAGGCCAGTCTTTTCACAACAAGTTATAAATAAAAAGCCAGGCATATCTCATTCTAGACAAATAGCTACTGTACTTTCCATTTTCAACTTCTGCTTCTTCTAATTCAGTTGACTATCGGGTTGTCTGTGATAAAGTGGTGTTGCTAGGCAACAAGGGTAGTCAGTGCTACTCATGGACCTGAGGAGGTGCTGCTATGCAACAACATTTATAAAAACTGTATTTGTCTGTAAATATCTAGGTCCTATCACTGTCTTCCTGCTAAGAATCCCATCTGATAGCAAATCCTATTAATATTTAACAAATGAATATTAGGTTTTATGAGAACTATACTGAAAAGGAATCAAAGGTATCAGAGATCCAGTCCATAAAAACAGTTAAGAATTCCTGGACTACAGATAAGAAAGAATTTTTATAAAATCAGAATTTAATTCAGAGGGTGAGACCATGTAACTTTTTATGTTATAGATCATAAAATAAAATTCTGAAGTTTAACCAATTCAAAAATAGTAATGCAATGGAAATTCTTCATTTGTTTACCTTTGGGAAAGTATGCGAGGTCAGCTCAGTTAGAATTCTAGATGATATCTCTTTGTGTTTTCACATTTTCTGCTAGTGTTTTCCTCCCACTGTGCATTGGATTCCTTCATGCCATATCAGACATGACTAGCAATAAATATCAAATTTTTACCTGAGTCATTATCAGATCAAACATTAATATCTCATTATGTCTCCTTTTGCTATTCCTGTCACTTCTTTATACTGGCCTCTATTAATGATCTTTCTCTTCCAGATATATTCACATTAATGTTAAAAGAATTTTTAAGATATCAGAAACAAAAATGAAATTACATATCTTTTAGTCAGTTCATTGAGGTGCAACTGATTTTATTTTTTGCCTTTTTGTTTTATAAGTCTCTTTATTTAGTTTAGCTAATTATAGTCCTCAATTCATGGCACACTATCATCATTGATCTGTCTTATCTGAGGCTATTAATTTTTCTATGTATATATATCCTCTCCTTTTATGTGTATATATATATATATATATATATATATATATATATATATATATATGCCTGCTTGCAGTATATTTTGTTTTAGAAATATGATATTGGCCTGACCTGTGGTGGCGCAGTGGATAAAGCCTCAACCTGGAATGCTGAAGTCAACAGTTTGAAACCTTGGGGTTGCCTGATCAAGGCACATATGGGAGTTGATGCTTCCTATTCCTCCCCCCTTCTCTCTCTCTCCTCTCTAAAATGAATAAAGTCTTTAAAAATGATATTTTGTTATATTCCTGGGTTTTTTTTTTTCACTTTTTTTCTACCCAACATCATATATTTAGGACCCATTCCTAGTAAGGTATAATGCACACGAACGCACACATACATGCACATCACCTTCAGTGTTTTTAACTGCTGCATAGTATACTGTTATAGGTTCCAACCAAGTGAGCTTCCCAACTCTCCCAGGAGCTGATTTGATTAACATCCATATCCATGTCCTTCCTCAGCCTGTGAGAGAGCGTCCCCGCGGACACGCCCAGAAGAGGATCGCTAGGTCAGAGGCAAGGTACTGCTCTGCTACTTTCCAAAATGCTGTACTTGTCAGCATCCACTACTAATTTAGAAAGGTTGTTATTTTCCCATATATATGCTTTAAATTAATATTATTGAGCATTTAAATTTTCTCTTAGTTCTTATGGAGAAAAAAGGACCCCATGTGCTTTTCTCTGATTACACAATCAGCTGATCCTGCCGTTCGTACCTGAGTCGTTTAGGATCTGTAGTGGTTTATGTGTGTGTGTCCTTGGACCATTCTTCTGTTCTATTTCTCATAGCTCTCTTTCTAATTAGTGAAAATTCTTTGTTAATTTGATATACTGTTTACCTCTCAGATTTAAGCATTTTCTAATAATTTCTTCCAGTGGGTCTCCTTTAAAAGTTTTATCTGTGGTATTCATCATTGAATAGAAATCATTCATTTTTATATAATTAAATCATGTTTTTTCTGCCTTTTGGTTTGTGCTTTTGCATTTTATTGAAGAAATTTTTACCCCAAGATCACAAAGATATTATCATCCTACATTTAAAAAATATTTACCTTAGCCTGACCAGGCGGTGGCGCGGTGGATAGAGCATCGGACTAGAATGCCGAGGACCCAGGTTTGAGACCCCAAGGTCGCCAGCTTGAGTGCGGGCTCATCTGGTTTGAGCAAAAGCTCACCAGCTAGGACCCAATGTCGCTGGCTCAAGCAAGGGGTTACTCAGTCTGCTGAAGGCCCACGGTCAAGGCACATATGAGAAAGCAATCAATGAACTAAGGGGTCACAATGCACAATGAAAAACTGATTGATGCTTCTCATCTCTCCGTTCCTGTCTGTGTGTCCCTGTCTATCCCTCTCTCTGACTCTCTCTCTATCTCTGTAAAAATAAAAAATAAAAAAATAAAAAATATTTACCTTAGGTCCGGGCAAGGTAGCTCAGTTGGTTAGAGTGCTGTCCCCATACACCAAGGTTACAGGTTTGATCCTTGTTCAGGGCACATGCAAGAATCAGTTAATGAATGCATGAGTGAGTAGAGTAGCAAGTTGATGTTTCTTTCTCTCTCTCATCAACCAATCAATAATATTTTTTTATTTCCTTATCTTTTTACCTTTCTATTAAGACATTTAATTAACCTAGATTGTACTCTTCTATGTTGCTTGAAAGAGGGGTTGAATTTTTTTCTATATGTAAAACCAGTATTAAAATTCAATCATTTAAAAACAACCTGTCTGTTCCTCCAGTGATTTGTGCTGTCACCACTATAACATAACAAATACTACCCAACCAAAATATAAATCTGTTTCTGGCATTCTTCTTTTTCCTTGGCTCTCTGTATCTATTTCTCTACCAATATTAAAAATGGTAACATGAATTCTCTTTTCTGTTCTTCCTAAGAGGTTTTTAGGGGGAAAATCTTATTAGCTACTTTTTTTTCATTCAATATAAAAATTGCTGTATTTGAGCTATGCTGAGAAATAATACATAAAAAATAACTTTTATGACCTACTTTATTGAATGTCAATGTAGAATGAGCTCTGCACTGGAACCACTAACACTTGGTCTCCAGTTTATGAGAAGAGGAAACTGACAGTGGTATTTTAACATTTCATTCAGAAATTAAAGTGTGTGTCTTAAAGCTCAGCTAGAAGTCCTTATGTTGTCCATCACTGCTCAAGAACATAATGCAAGATAAAAAGCATATTAACTCTTAGCCAAAATCCTTTTTAATGCTCTATTTTCTTTCTCCTTGCTCCTACTCCTCATTTTACCTCTACTAGAAAAAAAAAAGTATATGAAAGAATTTGAAAAATGTGAAGACTTGATATATTTTCCAATTTAAAAATTAGTGTTTTATAGATAATAACAATAATCTCTATATTTATATAATACTTTATAAGTTTATATGGTAAGGACTTAAAATTAATCCCTTCCTTAATTGTAAAGACAAAACTCTGTCTTGATAGAAGAATTGTTATTATCCCAAATTATAAACAAAGAATCTAAGGCTCGGTGTGGTTCTCTTACTCTTCCTAGCTCACACAGCTGAGTGAAAGGCAGAATTAGGATTGGACCTCAGGTCTCTCCTCCTTCAGCATGCTGTTACCATTTTTTACTGGCATTGGCAGAAGAGCTTTGTTTACTCTAATATATCACACAAGAAACATGTACAAGCCACAGTGAAATATATCTGAATCCACACTAGGTTTTATTGCACCAGGATTTCTGGGTAAGAAAGGTAACCATGGATAATGTTTAATGCCTGATTTACAAAGAAACGTACTGTGGCTGTCAGGCAAACTAAATTGTAGTAACAAGAACATGAATAATCCTCTGTTGGCAATATTGTTCTAATATAACCAGGTATTCACTCTCCTTTTTTTTTTTATGGCTCAGCTTATATCATTATAAGTTCTCTGAATTTAAAAGTTATGCCAGACCCACTTGGCATTCATAATAAAAGCTTTCCCTCACAGACAAAAATTGGCAAACATGTGCTATGAGGCAAATGTAAGAGGTGCTGGGGCATTTGTGAGGTTCAGAATATTAGGAACATATGATCACTGATGACAAACAGACTAAGAAAAAGTAAAGTACGTACATCATGCCTATAGTTTTCCAAAACTGTGATGTGGGAAGACTGGAAAGCCTTGATTTGTTTGCCTCTACTACAAAGAATTTTCTCACTAAAGTGAGAATTTAAGTACACTAAACATTTAAAATATTCATGTATGAAACACAATGATAAACAAATACAATCTATATTGTGCTCTTTATTATACATTTAGATAAATGTATCCATACTTAGATAAGTGTTTATGGTTCTCTATACATTTTTGGGTAAGGGAGAAACTTGTTTGTCTGAAAAGTGCTAGATCCCCTAACTAAGGGCTTGAAGAAGTAGATCTTGTCACCTGCTCTTTATTATTTCTTTTATATTAGACTATATATTATAAAGGACCCAGCAATAGAGGTGAATGACCATTAAAGGCAGCATGTAGGACCTACTGAGAAAACCTAGCAATAATTTTTATCTTTTTCAAGTAAACTACATTAAACATTATTGGTATCTTGTGAAGCTTAGATCTTCAGGCTTCTGCAAATCACTCAAGCTTAAAACTGCAGTTGTCTCCAAATGACTCCTTTCTCCATGTATTCCTCCTAGTGACAAGTCCTAGCTCCTGTATCTCTGTAGCAGTGCCTCACTTTCTCTATCACCACTGTCATTGCCTCAATAACTCTTCCCCAGGAGTAATTCTGCACTCTACTAAAACAACGAATAATGCAACCTCCTATCAAATCTTCCCACACCTGCAATCTATTTTAAAATTGCTCTCATATTAATTCTCATCTTGTGTAGAATAACTCCATTAAAGATTTTTCCTTCCCTAATAAAGATTTGCAAGCTTGTAAACAGCTCAAGGATGGATTTTGTATTGCCTGGATATATTCACCATGCTACTCATGCCTCAGTTGTGTATGGATTGATTTTATTTTATTTTATTTTTTTAATTTTTATTTATTAATTTTAGAGAAGAGAGAGAGAGAGAACAGGGGGAGGAGCAGGACGCATCAACTCCCATATGTGCCTTGACCAGGCAAGCCCAGGGTTTCGAACCGGCAACCTCAGCATTCCAGGACGATGCTTTATCCACTGCGCCACCATAGGTCAGGCCCTGTATGGATTGATTTTAATTGCTCTGATGCCTCCAGGCAACATCGGGGCAGGGTACATTTCTCATTGGCCTTTCTAACCACTGTATTTGTTCAACACTGAGTGCTTGATGTGTTCTAAGCAAGATTAATCTATATACATTAGGACATTACCCATGGTACAGGGATGGAAATGAGAAATTTACAGGCACGCCTTTTCTTGACAATTCTGATATGCACAAATTTTAGCTGATTTAATAAGTAACACCAGTTTACTAACACTGTTTAACTTTCAATGATCACTATATTAACTTACACTATATGAGTAATTGTGTAAGTGCCATTCACTACTAAGTAACACATGCATATCATGATCAGGAAGCAATCACATCACTTTTTTCAAAGCCTCTCAATGATTGGTTGCTGCACACCTATTATTTGATTCATCCATAGACAGCAAGGAGTGTATTCATTGCATTAAATGAATAATCAAAAGAGGAAATTGGCCAACAAAGATCAAAGTGCAGCAAATTAATGAATGATAATGCTGGAAGTGCAATATGCATCAGGCATAAATGGAATTACAGTAGAAATGGCTGACCATGGGAATGTTGACATGGTCCCCATTCATGAGAGTCTTGGCTTAAAGAATTTAGTAAATGAGAACATTTTACCATAAATGAACAAAGTGGTGTGACAATAAGAACAAAGCCATCCCAGAAGGAATAATGGAGAACTTAATAATGGAGAACATATTGCAATCCATTGTGCAAATAAAACATAATTTTCTTTTAAACTGAGGTTTTGCAGAGCAATATGTTGCCAAAATATTTTCAAGGCTAAGGCTACAGGGAGTTACTCATCTGTGTGTGTGTGTGTGTGTGTGTGTGTGTGCGCGCGCGCGCACGCGCGCGCGTGCGTATGCCACTTTAAAAAACAAAATAAGAAAGACAAAAAATCTCAATGGTTCTAGCGATCTTGTCCACATATGTGGTGAATACTCTTTAATCAATAAATTGAGGAATGGAGTGTTCAAATTATTTAAATATTCTTAGTAATAGAGTTATTTCATATGTAGCTTCAATGATTAATAAGTTTAGCAGAAATAGACATCAACAGCATTTTTCTCAATATAATTCTTAATGAATTAGAAGATATTATGTTATTCTTCATGAAAAATCATAATGGTAGACCTCACGAAATACAATGCTGGTTAATGGGAAATTCTGGCTGAAGGGGAAAGATTGCCAGATTTCAAAATGTCCTATTTATACAAAATGTTCTTTAAATTGCAGCAACTTCTATTTCAAAGGATTTATGTGGTTTAGGAGACTTTGCCCGCCATGATAAAAATTGCCAACTGGGTCATTCTCATGTTTGGACACATGGGGTTCCAGTGTGCTCTAGGGAGGTCTTTACTATCACCTTTACAAAATAACATATGTCCTTCTACCCCAACACCTACCTTACTTCACTAGCTCGGTCTTAATCTATCATCCCTAAAGTTATTACCTAAAAATGGTTGAATATCAGTCTGTGTCAGCACCTGACATCAAAACCATTAAATAGGTCTTCACTCTGTAAATTGAGTTTTCATAATTCTAAGACCTTTCTTAAGGTTTTAAGGGACAGGCCCTCATTCTCATGTTCCAGACGTGCTAAATGACATCCTTCCCCAAACCCTTCATGACTTTATAAGCAGCAACTAAATCCTATTTGACAGCTTAAAAAAAGACAGTTTACTAAATTTATGGTTTGGATATTGAAACATATTTCTATTTACACTTTGAATGCCCAGCTGGACAAGGTTTAGGAAACATGAATTTGTTGTAAGGCAGTGAAGAAGTTACAATAAAAGAAGTGAAGTCAGTCATATTTGGTCCATTGATGAATAGTTGCATAATATTTATAAAGACATGAACTTTATGCTTCTCAATTTCTTCATCTGTAATATGGGTATATTAATAATTTATACCGCACAATATTGTTGAGTGTATTAAATTAGATTATATGTATTTTTAACCTTAGTGTGATATGATAAACCCTGAAGTGTTGTCAACTATTATCGGTACAACCACATCATTTATTGCCAAACTTTGAAGTTTTGTCTGACACAGATGCCAAACCAAACAATGTGTCAGTCTTGAAGTAGAACATTTCCAGTAAAAAACAAACAAACAAGGAAGCATGGTGCCCATAGTTATTATTTTACTGTTATTCTATTTATTTTTGCTTATGGCAACTGCAGTCAAACTTTCTACCCACCCATTCTTTCATCATTCCAACTTATCAAAGATGGCATATGCAGAAACATAAGATGGCAATAATAAGTGAAAGGGGATAGCATAATATGTCCAAGGTGTCTGTGGACACCTGAGAATGCAACTCATTGCTGAGTTAGGTCCTCCCAGCAGTGGCACGAATGTGATAAAGGCACAATCCATTATGGGCAATTTATTTTCTAGACCTGAGTCCTTTGTTAGCAACTTTCCTATCCTTTTCAAGGCCTTCTTTACTTTTATTTACACAAATTACTTTTATTTACACTTCGTTACTTTTATTTACACAAATTTAGGAGTATGAAAGTTCAGTTGTAATTTATGTTATTACGTGAATTCCAGCTGATACTGTGCTTTTCAGCTAAACTCAATGGTTCTTGTGAAAGTAAGTCTTCAGAGTGAAATAGTTGTTATCCATGAACATCATTTTGGTTTTCAGATTAAACACTTTCTTATTTTTTATGGCTACAAACTATTTAGAAACATGATGGCATTTTTCTTCCCTGTGCTAGAAAGATGTAATAAGAAAGCAAGCATGTTTACTCAGTGATGGGGCTGCAGCTGGATTCCATCAAATTTCTTCATTTGTTACTTCAGATTTACCAACAATTCTGGACATTTTTTAAGATAGTTCTCAGAGTTTAAACATAGTTTACTTCTATAATTAGAGTATACCCCAAACAGATGGATTAAGAAAATGAGACTAGGCCCTGGCCGGTTGGCTCAGTGGTAGAGCGTTGGCCTGGTGTGTGGGGGACCCGGGTTCGATTCCCGGCCAGGGCACATAGGAGAAGCACCCATTTGCTTCTCCACCACCGCCCCCCCCTCCTTCCTCTCTGTCTCTCTCTTCTCCTCTCGCAGCCAAGGCTCCATTGGAGCAAAGATGGCCTGGGCGCTGGGGATGGCTCCTTGGCCTCTGCCCCAGGTGCTAGAGTGGCTCTGGTTGCAGCAGAGAGACACCCCGGAGGGGCAGAGCATCGCCCCCTGGTGGGCAGAGCGTCGCCCCTGGTGGGCGTGCCCGGTGGATCCCGGTCGGGCGCATGCGGGAGTCTGACTGTCTCTCCCCATTTCCAGCTTCAGAAAAATACTAAAATAAAAAAATAAATAAATAAATAAAAATGAGACTATTAACTCATAAATGACAGTTGGGGGCAATTGGGCGACAGTGCATGCGGCATTAGGGCTGCTGGAAATTTCCTCTTTATATACCAGGTTTTGAAGTTGAAGAACCATAGATATATAGATATCTTTTACTAGCGTTGGGAATATTGTTATAGTAGGCTTAGTGCCAGACTAGCACAAAGAAAACTGGGCACCAGCTAGTATGTTCACGTAACCTCTCAAAAGTTTAGTGTTCCCTCCTTAATATAAGAGAGGTGGAATTAAGGACCTTCAAAGTCTATGCTGTATCTGTGAATCTGCACTTCTAAGACTGTTTTTTTAACTTTGGAGAAACTAGGAATACTTCTGGAATAATAAATCTTGCAATCACATGATGCATTAGAGAAAATTGGAAGACGAGAGCATTCTAAGTGTCAAAACTAAAGCCCTCTGA
The DNA here is from genome assembly GCF_036850765.1 of Saccopteryx bilineata. Lineage (NCBI taxonomy): Eukaryota > Metazoa > Chordata > Mammalia > Chiroptera > Emballonuridae > Saccopteryx > Saccopteryx bilineata. The sequence goes on along the minus strand of NC_089501.1, from coordinate 9,728,739 downwards.
TATCATACAGCATCCCCTAGACGTGTCCTTAGAAACATTAGCAATAAGAATTCTAGGTGTTTTTACTTAAGATCAAGGTCAGTGGTAGCCACAGTGTAACACTTGCACTGAGTTACTCTTAGTGCTAAGCACTCAATTACGCAGGTTCTTGTGTGTGTCTAAGAATTCTTAGCACATCTCAGGACCTTGGCATTCCTTAGGGCCACTTGATACTTCTGCCTTCTTTTCTCAAGGCAAACCGTTAATTGTACAGCAGGATGCACTTGACATAGAAACAGTCTGTCATTCACAATGATATAAATAATTTTGCTTTTTAAAATTTTTTTCTTTATTTTAAAATTTACTGTGTTAATGTTTCAAGTATCTCACTCCATATAACACCATCTACACACTGTATCATGCCTCCCACCCCATGCAGCCTTTTTCCACCCCCATTTCTCCCCTTTGCCCCTCCCCTACTTCTACCCCCCCCCTTTCCTTCTGGCTCTTGCTACTCTTCTGTCTGCACGTGTGTGCTATGTGTATATGCTTTTAGCTTTAATACAAGAGCTGATGAAGTTGATTTTAACCAGAATGCAACAGATTGGCCCGATTGGGTTTGATGTTGAAAGACTAAACAGAAAGGAGGGCTACTTTTATTTTTGATAAAAAAAAAAAAAATTGTTTAGTGTTTCAATATTAATGTCACATAATTAATTCCTTTTATTTAAACTATTATTAACACAGTTTGGTAGCAGTTTGAAAATTGGCATAGTATTTCTAGAGGATTATTTAAAACAATTACAAAACATTAGACAAAATATCTGTTGAATCAATGAACATTAATGATTGACAGCATATTCCAGAACACAGTTCATTACAGAAAAGCAAAATTGCTTGTGTTGTGGAATGGGGCACCTGAAACCTGTACAATTTTGTTAACCAGTGTCACTCAATAAATACAGTTTTAGAAATACAAATAAGGCCCTGGACAGTTGGCTCAGTGGTAGAGCATCGACCTGGCGTGCAGAAGTCCCGGGTTCGATTCCTGGCCAGGGCACACAGGAGAAGCGCCCATTTGCTTCTCCACCCCTCCCCCTCTCCTTCCTCTCTTTCTCTCTTTTCCCCTCCTGCAGCTGAAGCTCCATTGGAGCAAAGGTGGCCCGGACGCTGGGGATGGCTCCTGGCCTCTGGCCCAGGTGCTAGAGTGGCTCTGGTCGCAACAGAGCGACGGCCCGGAGGGGCAGAGCATCGCCCCCTGGTGGGCAGAGCGTTGCCCCTGGTCGGCGTGCCGGGTGGATCCCGGTCGGGCGCATGCGGGAATCTGTCTGACTGTCTCTCCCCGTTTCCAGCTTCAGAAAAATACAAAAAAAAAAAAAAAAAAAAAAAAAAGAAATACAAATAAATTTCTTGATGACTATCAGGAGACTACTCTAACATTGCAGTTTTAATTTATCTTTTTCTTTAAACCTCTGACCTTACAGACTAAGCCTTCATTTTACTGCTGCATACTGTCTTGCTTTATTTTGCTTTTTCCTGTAAATGCCATCATTCTGATCTTTCTCTTAGAATCATTACTTGCATGGCACTTATCTTAGACATAGTTTGGAGTTGTATTGAAATGGCAGTATAACAGAATTTCTTCTAACTCTACCTCTCTGCTTTTGCCAGTTATCCTTCTCAGATACTCAGATTTCAGCTCTGGCTGGTTGGCTCAGTGGTAGAGCATCAGCCAGGCATGTGGAAGCCCCAGGTTCAATTGCTGGTCAGGGCACACAGGAGAAGCCCCCATCTGATTCTCCACCTTCCCCCTCTTCTTTATCTCTGTCTCTCTCTTCCCCTCCCATAGTCAAGGCTCCATTGGAGCAAGGTTGGCCTGGGCGCTGAGGATGGCTCCATAGCCTCCGCCTCAGGCACTAGAATGACTCTGGCCAAAACGGAGCAATGCTCCAGATGGGCAGAGCATCACCCACTGGTGGGCATGCCGGGTGGTTCCCAGTCGGGTGCATGTGGGAGTCTGTCTGACTGCCTCTCCAGTTCCAACTTCAGAAAAATACAAAAAAGAAAAGAAAAGATACTCAGATTTCTAAAGAAAAATATGCAATCAGGGATCTGTTCTTTAGAAATCTGGCCTCAGATGTGTGAATCATAAGAGGAGGAAATAGTCACAACCTTATCCCCAGACATCTATCAAAGGTAGAGAAAAACAGGACCAAGTTGTACCAACATCCAAGCCAAAAAGATTCCAGAGGAGGTTATGCAGTGTCTGCCAAGACTGTGGAGCTTCATCACATGTCCCACCAGGAACACTTAAATTTGAACTGAAGGAAATTTTAATATGATTGTAGCTACAGAGCAAATATTTTATACCTCCAAGAATAATATGCTTTTTTGGTGAGTTGACATATCCTGGCCTGCTTTTCTGCATGAAGAAGCTCAAGTTTCAGTACATTAAATTTATGATGCCACTTGGGCCTGCCAAGGCAACTTAGGAAACAGACAAATGATGTCCTAAGCTGAAATCTTGTTTTTAAAACCAAACTCCTTTTGTGTAAAAACTCAACTATGTCCATTGGTTAAAAAAAAAAAAAGCAATAATGACTCACTATTTACCCGCTTTCCGGATCAGAGAGCTGAGGTCCTATTTATCATTGGCTGAGAATGTCATTTTATCCATTGCAAGTTGGACCTGAGTTTTATACCCAATTCAACATTTCACTAAGCTTCATTTCCCACGAATTTGATTCCATGTCCATTTCTTATTTTCTTGCCAACTACAGCAACCTTGAAATATTTGTCTTCTATAAAATTATGCTTTGTGTAATCATTCCCAAAGAAAACCAAATTTAAACTTGGGCAATCATTTTTTTTTGTCTATGTTTTTATTAAGAATATTCTCACCTTGGTTAAAATAATGAAATTTCATTTAAGTCAAAGTATCAATATGAGGCCCCAAGATTTGGAAGCTTTTCCAGGTGTATTTGAAGCAAACACTGCCAGACTTCCAGGGATTCCCTAGTCATCCACTGTGGAATGGCTTTTGTTTCGCATTATGCAGTTTCAGAAGCCCTGAGTATATAAGTTTTATGTACTTGAAAGCTTTAAGGAGTAGAAAATAGTGCAACAGTAGAAGTCACTTGGTCTAGAGATATGCATGGTGACTTGGAAAAAGGCCTAAATAAAATATTTTCTTTTAACTGGGTATCTGGAGGTATTAGAATAGAAATACCAACATCATAGAAAAAAAACAGATATGTAGGCATCAATGTACAACATCAGATTAAGTAGAGCTTCTGGGTTGTTTGAGCTACTGGGTATTATCTTGAGGGTCCGACTGAATTTGAGGTCTCATTTGGGGGGGAAATACACTTTATTCTTGCAACAAATAATTGTATTGTTATTTGTTGCTAGGTAATGGCCTAGCACAGTGTCTGATATAATAGTAAGGGCCCTTAAAAAAATCTGTGAAATGGGCCCTGGCCGGTTGGCTCAGCGGTAGAGCATCGGCCTGGCGTGCGGGGGACCCGGGTTCGATTCCCGGCCAGGGCACATAGGAGAAGCGCCCATTTGCTTCTCCACCCCCACCCCCTCCTTCCTCTCTGTCTTTCTCTTCCCCTCCCGCAGCCAAGGCTCCATTGGAGCAAAGATGGCCCGGGCGCTGGGGATGGCTCCTTGGCCTCTGCCCCAGGCGCTAGAGTGGCTCTGGTCGCAGCAGAGCGACGCCCCGGAGGGGCAGAGCATCACCCCCTGGTGGGCAGAGCTTTGCCCCTGGTGGGTGTGCCGGGTGGATCCCAGTCGGGCGCATGCGGGAGTCTGTCTGACTGTCTCTCCCCGTTTCCAGCTTCAGAAAAATACAAAAAAAACCCAAAAAACCCAAAAACAAACAAACAAACAAACAAAAATCTGTGAAATGTAAAAATAAATATAACCAGTATTGAAACACTGTATTATTAGAAACAATTAAAACTAATATTGTCAAGGATTTTTATTACTCAAATATTTTTCATGCAATGTCAAGCTTTGTGCATTCATTGCAAAATTTACATCAACATTTCTCCTAATGCCTTTCTATTCAGTAATGAACACTTCACAAATAGCTTTTAAGTGTTTCCTGTGAATGTCCTGTGAAGCAATGGTTCTCTACCTCTATTGCATCTAATAACCATGAAGGACTATTTAAAAAATACCAATGCTGCAGTGTCTCCATAAGGGTCCCTGATTTAATAGGTGTAGGAGAAGATTTGGGGGTTGTTTGTTTGATTTTTAAAGTGCCACCATAAAGTCCTACCATCTGTGGAGATTCTAACATTCAGTCAAGTTGCAAAACCATTACAATATCACCTTCTGTGATTCATAATGTTTACCTAACACAAGGAACAAAAGCCTAGTCCTATGTGTGTGCTCTTCCTGGAGTGGTTTGGAAGCTTTCTACATGTAGAGAACTGTTTCTAGGGCTATGAGTTTCCTGAATTCTGAACAGATCTCACAAACCTTAAACATTAGTGACTGTAATGGAAAGAGTGCTACCCTGCTTGAACCATTCTGCTGGGAACTTCTGGATTGTCCTCAGCCAGGGCAATGTAGGGGAAAGGGGTTTAGCGACACAAGGAGAACTTTCTTCCTGAGCACATATTCCATATTTTCTTTACTTGGCTCTCCCCTACTCACTCTAGGCTCTTTTTTTTTCTTCCAACCCAGGGATTTAAACTCCTTCTTCAAGTGTCTCTTATAGGATTGTTTTTCAGGTATCTGGTAAGGATTTAAGTCAGTCGACCCTGCCTATGTGTTGAATGCTTAGTTGAGACCAATATTTTTCCTTAGTTCTTTCTTCTGTTACGCACTACCTTTGTCTGTCTGCTATTGTAGGTTTATATGTCTAAATGTCTTCTAGACTAGAGTATAATCTTCTTGAGGTCAGAGACTTTATCTCTGGTAATTATTGTGCAGAGTGGTGTTTGCCTTGGTGCATAAAATTATCTTTTTTTTATTCCTGTTGCCTTCAAAAATTGAGGCTCTCCATCTTAGATAGCTTTGGTTTTCAAGTTTTAATAAAATATTTAAAGAATAATTGAGAAATGACACACATTAATTCAGAGGATGTGTCTTAACTCATTCAATAAGAAGTGTGGCTATAATTTTAATTTTGTTATGGTCCCTAAGGTAAAAAGAGCTTGTAAATATCAACCTATTATTAGCATGCTATGTTTTTTACTGTTGACAGAAATCAGTCTGATGTGTTTATTCTGGAAAACTATATCTTATAAAAGACATAGACCTCTAAGATATTTTCGTTTCCTGGCTTATTACTATATACTGCTTTTCATAATACCCGAAGTTCTGGCAGCAAATAGCACCTTATAGAGAAAGTAAAATAGTTGAGGGTGTTTTATTACACATTGGAATATAGAAAAAGAAAAACAACGCAAGCTTTAGAGGAAATGAACCAAGTGCAGGGCACACCAGGAGCCTCAGGAAACAGGATCAGATGCCTCCAATTAGTCTCCGAGGATGAAGAAAGAAGGTCATAGTGCATAGTAAACATACTGTCTTTAGTAGACTTTTGAACAGGCCTGGAGTCAATTACATGCCTGAAGATTTGGAGGTTATCTTTGTGAAAAAATTAGCCTAAGGAAAAAAAGTCTATCTTTTCTAGGAAAAAAGAAAGAAGAAAAACCTAATTGGCTTTATGAACAACTTATTGAAAAGAAACAAACCAAAGAAGGGGTGAAGAGAGGGAGAGATTCTCAGAAGTACTTTACATAAATAAATGATCTGTCTGTAGAGTTTGTTTTCCCTTTTAGAAAATGTCACAGTTTGAATGGAATTGGATCAATTTCTAAAGCTTATTCAATTCTTCAGTGGGTTATGACCACCATACTTACCAAAGCTAATTAGCTCAGTATTATTTTTCCTTTATGCTTGTCAATTTTCATTGGTAAAATATCAAGAAATAACTATAATATAAAATATTTTTAACTTATAACATCAATATGAGATATTAACCTCAATTTACTTTTTTTTTTTTTTTTTTTTTTTTTTTAGCCAAGGAGAAAGAGAAAGAGAGGGACTGACAGGGATAGACAGGAAGGGAGAGAGTTGAGAAGCATCAACTTGTAGTTCTGGCACTTTAGTTGTTCATTGATTGCTTTCTCATATGTGACTTGACCAGGGGCTCTAGCCAAGCCAGTGACCCCTTGCTCAAGCCAGCAACCTTGGACTTTAAGCCAGTGAGTTTGGGGCTCAAGCCAGCGACCATGAGGTCATGACTGTGATCCTACACTCAAGCCAGGGATGCTGCACTCAAGCTGGTGAGCCTGATCTCAAGCCAGTGACCTCGGGGTTTCAAACCTGGCTCCTTACCGTCCCAGGTCGACCTTCTATCCACTGCTCCACTACCTGTTCAGATGCCATTTTCCTTTATAAAGAGTATAAAAGGCACATATAAATGATCTAAAATAGCATATACTTCATGTTATATTAGTTTGAAGCATTTAATTTATTTTTTAATGCAAAGGAGATATTTAATGTGAATAAACTGTGAATTTTTTATTCACTCCATTTTTGATAGCCAGTGAGATACTGAGATTTAACATTTTCTCATTATAAAATTGAAGTTAAGATTTACATATAATTTTTAGACATTCAGAGATTAAAAAAATAGTGTATATCTGACTGGATAGTGAACTAAACTAAAGGATTTAAAAACTGAACAAGTCAATTTAGAAAGGAGTTCAGAGATATAAATTACCATGGTTAATATTCTGCTTCCAGCTAATGAATGAGAAACCCTGTAGAAAATCTACAGACTCCTATTATTTTAGAGGATGCCATGAAACAGCAATCGCTTCACAATTTATTATTAAACAATAAAACGTTGTCTTTCCATTCATATAAAATTTGAATATTTTATACAAAGCAGAATGCCACCCATCTCTTGAACAGATATTGCAGCTGTTTTCCCCAGAATAAGGGGTCTATTGTTTTATGAACCAGATATGTCGAGAGCTATCTACAAGTCTGAAAAGAAACAGAAAGGCAGTGAATGTTTCATCTGTAATCCAGCAAGTCAGTTTATTGATGACTAAGTAGTCCCTCAAATCCTTGAATTGAAAAATGCTATTTTTTTCTCAGTTGATAGATGTGTCTGCCTACAGTCTCAGAATTTGCCTTAAGCTCTTAAAAGATAAGTACACATACTTTATCAGTCAGGAAAAGCTTGTTTGAAGTTTCAGACCATTGGTTCTCCAATGGTAGCAACTTCCTCAATTTCTGTTTTAGATTAGTCTTCTAAAAAATGATGAGATGGATTTGTCAAAATTATATGATAGCTTTCTTCGAGCTTTGAAATTTCACAGCACTACCAAAAGATCATTCCACAAATACAGTCACTGGAATTATTCATATTGAACAAAAATTGTCCCCATATAAATCACTCTCAAATTGAGATGCTTCATGAATAAAGTCAGCACTGAAGTTGAGACTCAAGTTGATTGTATATGCTTGTCAATTTTTCAGTCAAAATAAAGAGTAAAATCAAGTTATCTGAAAAGGCAAAGTGATCCTAAATCCAAAGGTGTCGATACTGATTTGTAGTCACTATACTTTAGTAATTAAAGATTTATTATAGACATTAAGCTAAATTTACAGTTTCATTAGTACAACCACTGCTGTGTTGTTGACATAATTATATATGAATTACTGACAAATCATTTTATGGATTGGAATCATCGATCACTTTCTCCATTTATCTGAATGTCATTGCTCTTGTGTTTTCAGGACTCCTCGCAGGAATGGCCCAGATTTGAAAAGCTGCTAACACAGTTAGCCTATGATATGTGCTCTGTGAATCAGCTCTTCACAATTGGGCCATAGTGTATGCTTACTATACTTATTCCCAATAATTTTTGCACATGAAATATAATACAACCAAAACATTTATCTAGATTTGAAAAAAACTGAAGCTAGCCTTTTGGTATAAAGACCTCAAAAATAGTCTACTTGCATTCCTGGTTTAGCTTATCATATTTTTGAGTTTTGAATGGAATCAAACTAATCTGGCCCTGACCAAATGGCTCAATGGTAGAGCATTGGCCTGGTATGTGGATGTCTTGGGTTTGATTCTGCGTCAGGAGAAGCAACCATCTGTTTCTCCACCCCTACCCCCTCTCACTTCTCTGTCTCTCTCTCTCTTTTCCGCTCCTGCAGCCATGGCTTAGAGTGAGTTGGCCCTGGGCACTGAAGATAGCTCCATGGCCTCCACCTCAAGCATTAGGAAGAGCTTGGTGGCTGAGTAATGGAGCAACGCCCCAGATGGGTGGAGCATCACCCTTTAGAGGGCTTGCCAGGTGGATCACTGTCAGAGTACATGCAGGAGTCTGTCTCTCTTCCTCCCCACCTTTCACTGAATAAAAAAGTAAATAAAAAGAAAAAAGAGAAAACTAATCCGCATGAATAGCGTGCTAACTCAAAGAAAACAATTATTCAGTGCTATAAATCTCACAACAAGAATTTTGCTTGCAAAATTTTGCAAATTTCATTGATATATGAGGACCCCAGAGGCTATGTATTTGGGTAGGTGTTCATTAATCATTGCAAAAAAATTAGGGGAGAATTAAAACACTAGTGTACTCGTTGCAAACTGGTAGAAGATATTAAGTGATTCTGATCTTTAAAATAATTCCCCTCTTTAGGGGCTATCTTACAAAATCAATTTATTAATTAAATATTGCTTTTCTTATCGCATTTCTATTCAAGCACAGTTTCATTCTTTTCCTAGAAAATGAACTTTATTATGTGTTGCCTGCTTTTATATACCTTTAAATGCTCTTTGACATAAATCCCATAGTATTGTTTCAGCCATGTCTTAAATATTTTTTAAGGTCTAAGAATATTTGATGTGAAGACTGTTTTGTCTTATTAAAAGTCAATAACCAAGAAAGAGAACATCAAAATGCTTTCCAACTGTTAAGATATAGGGTGGTATATTGATATATATATATTTAAAAATAAAAAAAATGGCCTGACAAGGTAGTGGCACAGTACATGGAGTGTCAGCCTGGGACACAGAAGAGACTAGTTTGAAACCCTAAGGTTGTCGGCTTGAGCGCAGACTCTTCCAGCTTGAACACAGGGTCACTGGCTTGAGCATGGGATCATAGACATGAACCTATGGTCCCTGGCTTGAGCCCAAAGGTTGCTGGCTTACAGTACAGGGTCGCTGATTTGAGCCCAAAGTCACTGTCTTGATCAAGGTGTCACTGGCTCAGCTGGAGCCTCCTTGACAAGGCACATATGAGAAAGCAATCAGTAAACAACTAACATGCCTCAATGAAAAATTGATGGATCTTATCTCTTTTCCTTCCTGTCTGTCCTTATCTGTCCTCTGTCTCTCTCTCACACATACATACATACATACATACATACATAAATAAACTGAATACATATGCCATAAAAACTTAAACTTGGAGAAATTTTAGAAAAAAATACAAGTATATTGTCAAAAAAAGAAGTTAATATAATAATTGACTAGTGGCAAGTATATCTAAGTATTATTATACTATATAAGTTTACTAATGGTTTATAATTATATATACTACATATAATATATAACTATATCTAAGTATCTATTTTATATCTAGTAAGCATTTTATAATTTTTCTCCTTTCATGAGCTAATCTTTAAAATTAATTACAAACAATGGCTCCTCTAACGTCTTCTGACTCTAAACCTTTCCCTCAGAAATGAGTACTTTTTTTTATATTTTTAGCTCTTTCTTCTGGAAAATAATATTCTTCTAGTGCTAGTTCTCCATCTATCATTTTGGTCATTGACTCTCTCTTGGTGTGACAAATGAAATTTATCTCCTCTTTGCCAGACCTCTAATTCTCTTCCTCTCATACTGGGGATAAATATTTTTTCTCATGATTTAGTTCCCTGTTTAAAATGCCCCTTTATGGTCCAGGCTGGTGGCTCTGTGGATAGAATATAGGCCCAGAGTATGGAAATCCTGGGTTTGATTTCATGTCAGGGCATACAGGGAGAAGTGACCATCTGCTTTCCCCCCTATTCCTCTCCCCCTTCTCTCCCTCTTCTCCTCCTGCAGCCAGAGGATCCAGTAATTTTGACTGTGGCCTCTGGTACTGAGGATAGCTCAGTTCGTTCAAGCACATCAGCCTCGGGCACTAAAAATAGCTTGGTACTGGAGCATCATCCACAGAAGAAGTTGCCTGGTGGACCCTGACTGGAGTGCATGCAAGAGTCTGCCTCACTATTCCCTCCTCTCACCTATAAAAGAAGGCAGTCCCTTTGTATCTGTAGGTATTGTGTTAACTTCTTATTTCCTGTTCCGTCAAATACAGATCATCTCCTTGATGCTGCACTTGTAAAGTATGGATATACTCTCCCTCATCCAAACCCCTGACAGCTCTTACCATAATTGTGTATAAATATTGTTCATTAACTATCCAGGAGTAATTCTGATTCTGCCGCTTTTCCTTCCCCTGAAATTTCTAACTGTTCCTTTTTATGTATCATTTAAAATAAATACACCCTCCGTCTTTTATTAACTTGGCTATCTAATTGATGTTCAGTTTTGTCAGAGACCTTCCTCCAGAGCTCTGTGTTTAGTTTTGATCTGGATCAGCCATCTATACACTACACTTCTCTCCTTTTTCCTGGATTCTGTGTCGTTTTCTATCCTTTTCGCTGTTTTTCATTTTGAATTCTGTTTTGCTGCAAGACAGTCAAGTGGTTTGAGTTGGGGCCAGAGATGCTGCGTTTCCAGGTGATGCTGATGTTGTTGGTTGGGGAAACGCATTTTGAATAATTGCTCTAGACAAGCTCTATCCAGTCGAAATACAATGCTAGCCAAAGCTATAATTTTAGCATTTCTGGTAGCTATATTAAAAACTTCAAAGAAAAAGGTAAATTAATTTTAATATTCTATTTTATATAACCCAATATATCCAGATAGCATTTCAACATGCAATTAATATTTTAAAATTATTCAAAGCATATTATCATTCTTTTTTCATATTAAATCTTTGACATCTGGTACATATTTTACACTCTGAAGCATGTATTATTTTGAACTAGCCATATTTCAAAAGCTCAACAGTCACATGTTGCAAGGTGCCACTGTATTGGACAGTATAGCCTGAGGGGACTTCTTGTATATGTTCACCAGGACATGGATACAAAAATGTTCACGGTAATAATACTCAAAAGGCCAAAACAATGGAAAAAGCTAAATGCCTACTGATAGAATGAATGAATTAATTGTGATAGGTAAATTGTATGGTTATGTTTTACTATAAAGGATTGAAACCACAACTTTACATAACAACAGGGATAAATGTTAGACACATAAATTTGAGTTAAAAAATAAATTGCATAATACTAGACTTACTACGATACCATTTTATAAAGCTCAAAGACATACAAGAGCTAAACATTATATACATACATATGATACTAGATTTACTAAGGGGTCACTCCATAAGTTATATAAATATCTAGTCACTGCTGTATACCTGAAATAATAGGTGCTCAATGAATGTTTACTGAATGCCCTTTTATTTTTCAATAATAAAAATAAATCATACCCCTAGCTAGTTCTCTTTTTTAAATTTCGAATTCTTATAGACTGAAGTACTACACTCAGTTTTATAATATTTTCAATTTCTATCTGAATTACATTTGATTGAATTAATCAAAACCTAACGAAATCTCACTTGCACTTTTTTTCAAGAATTCAAACCCAGAGCCACTGCTTAGAATACATGACCTCTAAGTAAATAGCTGTGACTTTTATAAAAACTAAGCTGACATTTAAGTTTTAATGAAACCTGAAATTGAGCAAATTCACATGGCGTCAGGCGTGGCTGAGTTCTTTGCATGGCAATTGCAAGCAGTGTATAAAGTGGCCATTCAGCAGTGCTTGCAGACAATGCTGGCTTCCCCGGAAGCATATCTGGGCATGCAGAGTGACAGCTGAGTGCTTATGGGATTCTCGAGGTGGCATTGTCTGTGTCTATATGCATCAGAACTGTGGATAGAACAAATGTGCTTCACAATTTCAGTACTTTTTAGATAATACTGATGTCTGTACCTATTACTTAACTTAAACCTAGGGTATTATTCAATATTGTATCTTCCAGTAAGCATTTTGGGTACGGTTTGGAAATATTTTTCCCCTGACATATAGTACATTTAAAATCAACTCAAAAGATTTTTTTATATTAGCAGCTATTTGGTATGATATCTACATGGTTTTACTCAGATGTATGGAAAAGGCAGAGCTGATTAGTGGGGAGGAACAATGCAAATAAAAATGCTTTTTACTCTGGGAAGTTACAGCTCTGAAAAATGGACTAGTGAAGCTTTAGTGTTGCTATCTAGGATACTAATCCAGGTCCCCTTTGGGCTGAGTTAATGTCCATTAAGTCTCATCTACAATATGAACTGGCCTGCACCTTGTAGGTCTCTAAAGAGAAAGGGCATCACATTCAGAAATGGCAAAACTCAGCCTTGAACGGAGGCAGCAATTACACTTCATAAGTGAGACCCTATATATAGGAACCTAATAAATATCTGTTTATTGAGTTAATTAAATTTCCAATATCAATAATCAATTTGTTACTAAAAGAAAAGCAACAGCACAAATTTGGTTTTTTAATTCAAGTAAGTTTGAAAACTTCTTTTAAAAAAATGTACTGATGGGGCCCTGGCCGGTTGGCTAAGTGGTAGAGCGTCGGCCTGGCGTGCGGGAGTTCCAGGTTCAATTCCCAGCCAGGGCACACAGGAGAAGCGCCCATCTGCTTTTCCACCCCTCCCCCCCTCCTTCCTCTCTGTCTCTCTCTTCCCCTCCCACAGCCGAGGCTCCATTGGAGCAAAGATGGCCTGGGCGCTGGGGATGGCTCCTTGCCTCTGCCCCAGGCACTAAAGTGGCTCTGGTCGCAACAGAGCAACGCCCCGGAGGGGCAGAGCATCGCCCCCTGGTGGGCGTGCCGGGTGGATCCCGGTCGGGCACATGCGGGAGTCAGTCTGACTGTCTCTCCCCGTTTCTAGCTTCAGAAAAATACAAAAAAAAAAAAATAATAATAATAAAGAATCTTATTAGCAAGAACATTCTATCATCTTACTACCCTAAAAAGGAACAGAGCCTTGTTTAGTGTATTTTTCTCTCATTAAACTCAAAATACTGATCTCTAACCATATCCCAGATTCTTAAAATGACTTTTGCATACTGTTAAGTATTATAACAGAAAAAAAGTATCATTTTTAATGACTAGATAACTTTACATGTAAAAATTTTAGCAAACATTAACTATTTTTGTTTGAGGAGTATGTGTATATATATGTGTGTATATATGTGCCTAAAATATAACCTGCATAATTGTTATCAATATGTTGTTCAATATGTATCAATTGTTATCAATATATCATAAATGTTATCAATATGAACCTAGATTTTATATTCTACTTTCTTACTTTTACCATTATTTTATAAACCTATTTCCAGGTATGAGGCTAAATCTAGATTACATACATGAAAATAGGATTCAAATGTGTGTTGGGTATTTTTCTCCATTTGAATGTGAGTCGCTCATATCCAGGGCTTCTTTGTTATTTGTTTATCATCTCTAGAATATAGCAAGGAGCTAACATGCTGACACTCAGTAAAAATAATAACTAATTATATCTAACATTCATTCAGCTCATATCAGCTGTTGAACTAATTGCTTTGTATATACCATTAATTTAGTATAATCATAAGTAACTTTTAACTAAAAATCTTAATTTTATATAATTGTTTAAATGAGAAAAATAGAACTCAGAGAATTTTAATAACTATCTCAGCTTACCCAGTTTGTAAATGGTGGCTTGATTTTATAATACAAACAGCAAGCTCTTAACAACCTCACATTATACTTCAGTTCTTTTTTATAACACTCTATTGATAGTCTATAATTTTTAAAGTTATTTTTCTCAGCAGCTGTCTTTAGGCTGTCAGCATTATACATAATACTGCTACTAAACACTTATAAGATCCCTTTGTGTATGTATGCATGAATTATTCCCATAATCAAATAATTCAAAATAATAAACAAATATATATTACATAAATGTTATATTATTATAACATTAAGAAGGAATGAAATTTTGACATACAATATGGATGAACCTTGAGGACCGTGAGTTAAGTCAGTCACCAAAGGACAAATACCATAACATTCCACTTATATGAGGCACATAGAGTAGTCAAATTCAGAGACAGGAAGTAGGATGGAGACACCAAGGGTTGGAGGAAGAAAGGACTAGGGAGTTAATGTCTAATGGTGCAGGGTTTCAGTTTGGAAATATGAAAGACCTCTGAAAATGATAATGATGTTAACACTATGAAATAAATAATGGCACTGAACTAGACACTTAAAAATGATTCAAATGGTAAACTTTATGTTATATATATTTTACTGCAGTAAAAAGAACTGAATATATAACTAATGAATCAAATCATATTTAAAAATTATAGATTGTTGTTTAATATTTCTAGATCTTGTCTTTGTCATTGTATTTTTAAGACACCATCACTGCAATAGGTTTTCAAAATTTACCCCATGTTTCCAGATCAAATGTATTGATGTGTTTAATAAAAGACCTGAGTAAATATCACTCATGGTTTTATAACCTGGCCTGCTTAACCTTGAAACGTGATGAACCTCAGTGACATAAGCACCAGTGTTGTGAGAGTGTGGTGGGGAGGCCACGTGGAGTTTAGAGGCATTGATCTGTCTGGATGGCTGCCCTCAGAGCTGGTACTGAGTATACCATACAATTTCTAAAGGAACATGATGAATTAAGTTTTGCTTTAGAGCCAGATCAATATGCAAAGAGAGCCAAACTAGTGGGTAGGACATGACCATAGTTAGAAACTAATTAAAGTCAGAAGAGCTAATCATGTTCCAATTAAGGAAGTTATCTAACTAATATAGAATAATATTGAATGTCAGTTGCAATTGAAAAAAAAGGAGCCAGAAAAAAAATTAAGTGGATATAGAAAAGTAAAGAAAGAAAAAAGAGAGACAGAGAAAGAAAAAAGGGAAGAAAGAAAGAAAGAAAGAAAGAAAGGAAAAGAAAAGAAAAGAAAAGAAAAGAAAAGAAAAGAAAAGAAAAAGAAAAGAAAGAAAGAGAAAAGGAAGGAAGGAAGGGAAGGAGGAAAGGAAGGAGGGAGGGGGGGGAGGAAGAATCCAGCAACTGGCAGCAAGGTTAAGGAATGAATTCTAGGAGAGGAGTAGAAACTTTTAAGCTCTCAAACTCCATTGTGGAGAAATTAAAATGTACTTAAGATTCCTCTTGGGTACTAGATTGTCCAAAACAATTAGATACCTAGTGCAACGCTATATGATAACCCAGGGCAAATCTCTGCTAAGATGGACCCCAAAACAGAAAGACAAATTCCTAATTTATTGCACTAGTGTCTACGTACCTTTTAACTATCAACCTGGTTAGGGCTTTTTCAATAACTTGGTCTACAATTTGTAAATGTCATTTTTTTTCCAGTCATTAATAATGAGGAATGAAACTTCCAGTTAAGTGAATTATCTTCCTTCCAGGTTTTGAAATTTATTGAGGATATTAATTTTTAGTAAATATGTAGCATAAAGGGCAACATTTTATAGTTGAAAGAGCTTAGCTATACTGCAACATACACAGCTTTTCTGAGAATAACCGCAGATAAATTATTTTATCATGAGTTAATTATTAGATGAGTTAATCCTTAAAATACTCATTAATTCCAAAATTCTGTGAGTTAGAAATTAGTGATTAGAATTCTAAATAGATAGAAAATTATGAGTTTGTTTCTTGCTGCACAGTTATCTATATTCAATTAAAATGAAAATATTAAATCTAAACCAGGGGAGATAAAAATTAGGTTCAATAAAACTTAAATTAGGTTTAAGGAGAAATCAAGTATCTAAATTTTAAGAAATAGTTTGAACATAGTATATAATTCTTTTTAAAAAAATACTGGTTTTAAATAATAAGTGTAGGAGTCGATTTATTTTATTTCTCAGATAAGTTTAAAACTTTGGGTAAATGTGTTAATCAATTCACAGTGTTAATTCCCTTTCATCAAAAACATTGTGAAGAGCATGATAGATGCCTGACTCTGTGCTAAATTTTGAGGATCTGGAGATAAAGCAAGATCCCTTATCTCCCCTCAATGGGATTTTCAGGTTAGGGAGAAAAAGGGGATGCTCCAGGAGCGCTTCAGAAGACACGGAGCCCAGCCTGGTGCCACTGGCTATGAACTTGCTCCTCTGGGAAGTTACCCTGGAGAATGCAGCCTTTCCTCAATAGAGAAGGCCCAGGAAAGTCTGCCTAGTCAAAGGGACAGGATGAAGAAAACAGAGGGACGTGAAAACACACCCCTCCCTTAGTGAAATAAGTATTTATGAAATTTAAATTTTAAAGAAGGTAGTAGTGAAAAACAGGCCAGAAGTTTTGAGTGGGAGATAGAGTAAAAGAAGGCCTATAGACTTTAAGGAATATGCACTTTACCTTTTGAAACTAGAAAAAGTACTAGAAAAGTTCAAATGATACCAAAAGTATTTCTATATTCCTTTAGTTGGTGTCATGGAAAGAGTATAGATGCTGAGGCAAATCCCTTGTCCTCTAACGAGCTGAGCATTTATTAGAAAATGTCTTGACTTTCATAAACAGGAGTTCTCTCTCTCTTACTCTGGTCTTTAAGAATGCTTCTCATCCAAAAAATTATGAATTCAGTCTTATTAGGGCTTTACATTATATGCAATCTGAGATATGTAGTACCCTAAAACCTCACTGAAGGCAGACATGGAAAAATTTATCTTTCTTTTGACTATAGAAGTAATTATAACAGAAACAAATAGAAGAGAAGGTACAAATTCTATTTTTTCACAAATCTTTTAATGCCTTCTTAAAATGGATGAAATTGAAAAGGGTGTCACAGAAAAAGGCCGTTTCAATCGGAAATCAGCATTTGGAGTATTCATGATGGACTACCATCTGGTACCAAAATTTGCTGTTACCCAAGTTCCACCTATTGGTTAACACCACATCAGTGACTTTTCGGGGAATGGATTTCAAGTTAAGTTCTCTTGAGACTGAGTTTTAAATCAGAAAGCCACACTTACTATTTTTCTTTTCTGCAATGAGGGGAAATACATATATTTCTAATAACTACAATATTCTATCAGATATGGTATTTCTTCCCTTGGAAATCATTATAATCTTAGTATTTACATTAAAAAAAAAAGCAGTCACCAAAAAATAGTAAAACCACTTTCTAATGACTCTAGAACCTTGAATGGCTTATAAATTCTACTTAAGTTATCCTCCCTGATATTTAGTTATACTCCTGGTTATATGCTTCATAGTACCTGTAATTTTCTCCTATAGAACCTATAATAAGGGAAATTAAGTAATAATTCATATAATTATATTTTAATGGCTACTACCTCCTCATTGAGCAAGGCCTACAACAGCCTTGCTCACCTCCATAGCCCAAATGCTCTGTCAGACAACTGAATAGAAATTTTGTTATCTGGGGGGAAAAATATGTTCTTTTTTTAAATTCTATTCCACTAATATTTCAACTTTATATTATATCTAAAGCATCAAACCCACTAGATATGTTTCATTATTATTTCAATCAATATATGTCAAATGCATTCTACATCAGGCACAATTCTGGGATCAGATAAGGACTTTGTCTTCATTAAGCTTACATTGTTAGAGAATGAACATAAAAAATAAATAGGAAATATCGGATAATAGTATGCGACGGAAAGACTTAAATTGGGGTATAAAGTACTAGATAATGTCTGGCTGCTCGGTGAGGTCCTCTCTCAAAAGCTGACATATAAGGGAAGATCTGAGTGACAAGAAATAATCACCCATACAAGGATCAGGAAGAATATTTTCCAAGTAAAAGAAAAGCAGGATAACATGTCTTGAGATAGGTTTGGGTTCATCATATTTAAAGAACTACAATGACATAAAAAGCCTGTGGTGCTGGAAGAAAATTGGAAAGCTGTAGCAAGATTAGTCAGGGACCTGATCCTGGAAGGATATTCTGGCCAGAGCATAATCATGGCTTTATTTTAATTGAGATGGAAATACATGTGGTTTTAAATAGGAAGGAAACATTATCCGATTCAGGTTTTCAAACAGATTCCTGTTCTCTTTGCAGAATAGATTATAGAAGATCAAGAATGAAAGGAGAAAGTATCTAGGAGATTATTATTATTGTAGTATTATTTATTATTACAGTAATTATTATTATTATGGTATTATTATTATAGGAGACTCGAAGGATTATTCCAGGAGGTAGAAGATGATGTTAAGATTAAGCTAGGGATAGTAGAGGAAAGATGTGGAATACACATCCGAATGTGATTTAAAAAATTTTTTTATTAAATTTATTGGGGTACAGGTTCAGGTGTGCAATCAACAAAATATCGTCTACACACTGCATCGTGTGCTCATCACCTCAAGAAAAAATTCTTTTGTGCCCATTTGCCTGCCTTGCCCACCTCCACCCACTCTCTACCCCCCTTTCTCACTGGATATCACCACACTGCTGTCTGTGTCCATATGTTATATATATATATTTATATGTATATATTTTTTGCAAAATATCTTCACCTTCTTTCATCTAGTCTCCCAGCACCCCCCCCCCAACAGCTGTCATTCTGCTCTTTGTATCTCTGTCTCTGTTTCTGTTTTGTTCATCAGTTTAATGTGTTCATTAGATTCTACATATAAATGAAATCATATGGTATTTATCTTTTTCTCACTTGCTAATTTCCTTTAGCATAATACTCTCTAGGTTCATCCATGCTGTCACAAAAGGTAAGATTTCCTCTTTTTATGGCAGAGTAGTAGTCCATAGTCTAAATGTACCACAGCTTTTTTATCCACTCATCTACTGAGAGGCACTTGGGATGTTTCCAGATCTTGGCTATTGTAAGTAATGCTGCAATAAACATAGGGCTTTAAAATTAGTGTTTCAGGATTCTTAAAATAGTTATATACCCAGAAGCGGAATCACTGGGTCAAAGGCTGTTCCATTTTTAATTTTTTGAATTGACTCCATACTGTTTTCCACAGTGACTGCACAAGGCTGCATTCTCACCAACAGTGGATGGGGATTCCCATTTCTCCACATCCTTTCTAACACCTGTTGTTCCAGTGATGATAGCCATTCTGGCAGGTGTGAGCTGATATATCATTGTAGTTTTAATTTGCATCTTTCTGATAATTTGTGGCCTTGAGTATTTTTTTATACATCTATATAAAAATATTGGATATCTGTATGTCCTGTTTATAAGTTTTAACTGCAAAAGATATCGTCTATATATTGCATTGTGTGTTTACCACCCAAATCTTTTTCCTTCATCATATATTTGACCCCCTTTACCCTTGACTACCCCCCCTACAAACTCCTTTCCTCTGGTAACCACCACACTGTTGGTTCTGCCTATAAGTTTTTGTTTGTCTTATATGTTCAGTCGTAGCTTTCAGTTTTATATCCCACATGTGACTGAAATTGTACAGTTCTTAACTTTTTCTGTCTCACTGATTTCACTTAGCATGATATTTTCAAGGTCCATTCCTGTTGTCTCAAATGACAGTATTTCATCTTTTCTTATAGCTAAGTAATATTCCACCATATGTATGTAATACATCTTCTTCATCCAGTCATTATCAAAGGACAGTTTGGTTGTTTCAGTGTCTTGGCCATCATGAAAAATGCTTGCAATGAACACAGGGGTACACATATCTATGAATAAATGTTTCAATCTTTCAGGTAGATACCCAGAAGAGGGGTTGCTGGTTCATATAGTAACTCTATTCTTAATTTTTTTGAGAAACTCTATACTGTTTTCCATAGTGGCTATACCAGTTTACATTCCCACCACCAGTGAGTGAGGGTTCCTCTCCAGCACTTGTTATTGCTTATCTTGTTAATAATAGCCATTCTAATAAGTATGAGGTGGTATCTCATTGTACTTTTGATTTGCATTTCCCTAATGGCTAATAAAATTTAGCATCTTTTCATATACCTGTTGACCTGTATGTCTTCTTGGGAGAAGTGTCTGTTCAGGTTCTCCCCTATTTTTTAATTGTACTGTTTGCTTGTTTGTTGTGGAGTGTATGAGTTCCTTATCTACTTTGGATATTAACCCCTTATTGGAGGTGTTGTTTACAAATATAATCACTCTTTTATTGGGTTGCCTTTTTGTTTTGTTGCCAGTTTCTTTTGCTGTGATGAAGCCTTTTATTTTGGTGTAGTTTCATTTATTTATTCTTGCTTTTACTTCCCTTGACTTTAAGGTCAAATTGATAAAATTCTCTCTAAAGCCAAGGTGCATAAATTTAGTGCCTATGTTTTCTTGTATGTAATTTATTTTTTCAGAGTTTATATTTAGGTCTTTGATCCATTTTGAATTAATTTTTGTATATGGGTCAAATAGCATTCTAGTTTCATTATTTTGCACATGGCTTTCAATTTTCCCAACACCAGTTATTATGGAAGCTTTCTTTTCTGCATTAAATGGTTTTTGGCTACTTTGTCAAATATTATTTGCCCATTTTTGGATTCTTAGTTCTATCACATTATTCTGTGTGTCTGTTTTTCTGCCAATACCATGCTGTTTTTATTATTGTTGTTTTACAGTATATTTTGAAATTAAGGCATATGATACCTCTGGTTTTCTCATTTAAATTTTTTTTTGAGAAATAGAGAGAAAGAAGAGGGAGAAGTGGGAAGTATCAACTCATAGTAGTTGCTTCCCATATGTGCCTTAACCAGGCAAGCCCAGGGGTTCAAACTGGGAACTCAGCATTCCAGGTAGATGCTTTATCCACTGCGCCACCACAGGCCAGCTGTTTTTCTCATGTTTGTCATGATTGCTTCAAATTCTTTATAGGTTCCATATAGTCTGATTATTTTTTTGTTTTATTTTTTTAATGCCATTGGGATTTTGATGGGAATTGCGATAAATTTGTAATATGAATATTTTGACTATGTTGATTCTTCTAATCCATGAACACAGAATATCTTTCCATTTATTTGCATCCTCTTCAGTTTTTTTTAATAATATCCTTCACACCCTTATTTAAGTTTATTTCTAAGTACTTTATTCTTTTTGTTGCAATTGCAAAAGTTCTTTATTATTTCTTTTTCTGAAATTTCATTGTTATAACAGTATAAAGAAACACAATGTTTTTTTTTTTTGTATTCTACAAGTTTACTGTGTATTTGTTTATTGTTTCTAATAGTGTTTTTTTTTTTTTGGTGGAGTCTTTGAGGTTCCCTATATAAAAAATCATATCATCAGCAAAAAGTGACAATTTTACTTCTTAATTCCCAATTTAGTTGCATTTTATTTTTCTTTTTCCTAATTGATCTGGCTAGGACTTTCAGTGCTAGATTTAATAACAGTGGGGAGAGTGAATATTCTGGTGTTATTCTGATATTAAAGGAACAGTTTTCTGTTTTCCACCGTTGAGTATGATATTAGCTGAGGGTTTTTTACATATGGCCCTTTTTACTATTGAGTGTTTTAATAATAAATAGATATTGTATCTTGTCAAGTGCTTTTTCTGCATCTACGGGTATGATCACATCATTTTTATTATTTATTTTGTTACTGTGGTGCATCACATCGGTCGTTGTGCCTATGCTGAATCATCCTTGTGCTCCTGAATGAACCCCACTTGACCATGATCTTTTTAATACATTGTATTTGACTTGCTAGTATTTTGTGTAGGATTTTTGCATCTGTATTCCTCAGAGCTATCGGTCTGTAGTTTTCTTTTTTGTGTTATTCTTGCCTCTCTGGATATTTCTTAATTATTTGTTTTATTAATGTCTCTAATGCTCCCTGCATTTTGAATGTTGGTGCTCTAGGATTCTGCCTGCAGACATTTTTCTTGTAAATTCTTATGTTTACTCAGAGATCTCATGCTCTTTCATGACTTAATGTGTTCTTGATGAGGATGATCCTTAGATCTAATTTCAGCCAGAGTCTGAAGAGACTAAATAACACATAAGTGGTGATCAGGAAGCTTGAATTCTAGTCCTGTCTCTACCAGTTAGAGCTGTGTGTTATAGGGAAAGTCACAATAGGCCTCCCGAGTCTCAGTATTCTTTATCCATTTCCTATATGTAAAATGAGGTGAGAAGGCTAATGATTGCCTTGGTCCCTTCCAGTCCATACAGATCTTTGGAAAGACAAAATTGGGAAGAAAATGTGCCAATGTAATAACATAATTTTCTCTCTATGTATTTGTCCTCTGGTGATTTATTCAGTGTATGCCTATTTCTTTTTTACTTTGTTGGTGTATTTTCTCATAAACACACCTTTTTTGAAAAATAATCTCTGTTAGTAAGCCTTATTTATAGAAACCATGGTACACGTGGTGAAATTAATTATATAAGAAGATTTGCTGATAAAATCTATGAGGCCCTTTTGTACTTGGACAGGAACTATTGAGAAAATAAATTTCACTGAAAATAAAGACTTTTGATGATTGAGTAAAATGAAATTGTATCTAACAAAAATAATTTGCAACTAAAAAACTTTCTATCACCTAAATTAAAAAAGACTATAATAAATGAGAAGGCAAACATATATTTTGGATGAAGACAGAAACCCCTATATAAAGAAGAAAAAATAATCCAGTAAGAATTTTTTTGTTTGTAGTAGTATTGAGTAAATGTTCTAGTCAGGAAAGTTATATTTGCTTATTTTTTACCAAGGGTAAGACCTAATATGTTATCTCAGAAGAGAGTCCTCTTTCAAAAATATACAGTCTAAGCCCTACATGTTAAGGATTCTGTTACAAATACTGTAAGGACTTTCAGATTAAAATAAAAAAACATACACACAGATGTGCATTTTATAACTAAGTCAAAAGTATAGTGCAAGGCTAACAATCAGTAGACACAGGATGACAATGTCTAATTCTTTCTGCCTCTGATTCAGGTTTCTCAAACTGACTGGTTTCTAATGCCCACTAAAGAATCTTAAATCCATCACTTGCCCTTATGCAAATCTCTTTCATTGTCCCCATAATAATTAGGCTACTGTTGCTATAATTTAAAACAGTGGCTTCAGGGAGACTTATTTTCATACTAACTATAGGAGTTCTTTGAGACATCTGGACCGTGCTCTCCTTTGATTTTTCTAAGGCCCAAGGCTGATTTGTGAAAGTCAGAGAGTAATTATTCAATGTATGGCAAACCAAGCCACTTATAAGCCCTTTGCCACAACATTCCCTGAGGGTTGATGTAAATGCATCAATCATCCTGTTAGGAACTTCATTTACATTCTAGCTTGCAGTAAGCACATCATGACAAGCAAGGTATTTTATGTTTCAAGACATCATACTTAATTAAAGTTTTTGAACAGGACTTTTTTTCTTCTTTGGAAGAAAATTTAAATCATTTAAAATAATGTGATGTAGGCCCTGGCCGGTGGAGAAAGCATCGTCCTGGCATATGGATAGCCTGGGTTTGATTCCTATTAGGGCACACAGGAGAAGTGACCATCTGCTTCTCCACCCTGACTCCTTCTCTCCCTCTTCCCGTTCCATAACCAGCTGCTCGATTGGTTCACACTTGGCCCCAGGCACTGAGGATAGCTTGGTTGATTCCAGCATCCACCCCAGAGGGTGTTGCTGGGCAGATCCCTGTTGGGGTGCATTTGGGAGTGTGCCTCACCATCTCCCCTCCTCTCAACCAAAATATACTAATAATTAATAAAATAAAATAATGTGATCTAGCATCCTAAAGTTTACAATAATTTGTTTGGGCAATTAAATAAAAACTATTATAATACCTTTTGTAGATTTTAATTATTTTTCTAAAATGTGAAACAGAAAGATGAATTAGAGTCACTCCCTCATTGAAAAACTTTTATAGATTCCCATAACTCTTACTATTTATTATAACAAAATTAAATACAATTATATTATTGTATTATCATTGTAAAGTTTCTAATACAGTGGTACCTTGAGATACGAGTAGACGAACATACTTTTTTAAGATACGAGCTGCGACTGGGTCCATATTTTTGTTCGAGATCCGGGTGAAATTTCGAGATATAAGTCGTGATTCAGGAAGCTGCTGCTAGTTGGCACATTGGCGCACGGGTCCAGTATCGACAGCACAACACCAGCATCTCGTTCTTTTTCACCTGTTACCTGCAGAATCAAGTTGAATCTCATGTGTTGTATTCGTTCTTGATCATTTTTGCATTTTTTACTAACTTTTTTTGTGTGCTATCATGGGGCTGAAGAAAGTGAGTGTAAAGTATAGTGGTGAGAAGAAGAAGAGAATGATGTCAATAGAAATAAAACAAGAAATAATAGAAAAACATGAGCGTGGTGTACAAGTGATTGAAGTGACAAGGCTATATGACCGCAATATATCTACAATTTGTACCATCCTTAAACAAAAGGACACCATCAAAAGCACAAATCCAGTGAAAGGAACTACAATTCTGTCCCAATGAAGGACAAATATCCATGAAGAAATGGAGAAGCTTCTGCTGATGTGGGTGAAAGAGAAAGAGCTGGCAGGAGATACAGTGACAGAGACTGTAATATGCGAAAAGGCACGTATTATTTACAGCGACTTGAAGAAGAAAGAACCATCAACCTCAAAAGAGGCAGCAGAAGATACGTTTAAGGCAAGTCACGAATGGTTTGAAAATTTCAAGAAGAGATCTGGCATCCACTCGGTGGTGAGGCATAGTGAAGCTGCGAGTGCTGACGTTAAGGCAGCTGAGGAATACATCCATATTTTGCTGCACTTATTGCAAAGGAAGGCTACATCCCCAAAGAGGTGTTCAACTGTGACGAAACAGGATTGTTTTGGGAAAAAAAATGCCCTGGAGGACTTTCATCACCGCAGAGGAGAAGAAGCTGCCAGGCCATAAACCCGTGAAGGACCACCTGACCCTTGCATTGTGTGCAAATGCTAGCAGTGACTGTAAAGTAAAGCCACTGCTAGTGTATCATTCTGAAAATCCTTGAGCCTTTAAGACTCACAAGATTCTTAAAGAAAAACTGCAGGTTATGTGGCATGCCAGTGCTAGGGCATGTGTTACACAGCAGTATTTTATTGAATGGGTAAATCTCATCTTTGGTCCTGCAGTGAAGAAATATCTTCAAGAAAATAAACTCCCGATGAAAACATTACTAATACTTGATAATGCTTCAGCCCACCCACCTTATCTTGAAGATGACATTCTCAATGAGTTCAAATTCGTAAAAGTCCTCTACCTCCCACCCAACATGACTTCAATCTTGCAACCTATGGATCAGCAGGTCATTTCCAACTTTAAATAAAGTTTTACACAAAGCACTTGTTCCGCTGCTGCTTTGAGGTGACTGAGAATACTAATCCTTCGAGAGGTTTGGAAAGATCACTACAGCATCATGATATGTTTATGCATTATTGACTTGTTATGGCAAGAAGTTACAAGAAGAACCTTGAACTAAGCATGGAAAAAGTTATGGCCTGATGTTGTTTCAGATAGGGACTTTGAAGGATTTGAACCAGAGACTGAGACCGAGGTAGAAGCATTGGAAGAGATTGTGTCCCTCGGAA
Organism: Saccopteryx bilineata; assembly: GCF_036850765.1. Taxonomy (NCBI): domain Eukaryota; kingdom Metazoa; phylum Chordata; class Mammalia; order Chiroptera; family Emballonuridae; genus Saccopteryx; species Saccopteryx bilineata. The sequence goes on along the minus strand of NC_089501.1, from coordinate 9,703,091 downwards.
AGTTGATGGGTCTGGAGGTAGATGAAGGTGAAATAAATGATCTCATCGAGGAACATGAGGAGGAACTCTCAGCTGAGGAGTTGAAGGAGCTACAGATGATGCAACATATGGAGCTTCTGCAAGAGATTAGTAGTGAGGAGGAAGTAGAGTCGGAGGAAGTGATTTCTACAAGTGAAATTAAAGACATGCTGGCAATGTTTTAATGACACTTGTTTGTCACATTTCCGTAACATTTTTAAAGGCAGGCAAAAGCAAACCTCTTTGGATAGATTTTTATTCAAAAGTCCTGCAAGTGAAAGTGCCAAAAGTGCAGCCAAAAAGGCAAAAACTGGTGATGATTAAATGAAAAATACATAATGTTAAGCTTAGGTTAAGTTTAAAGTTAAGAAAGTGCATTTTCTTTACAATTAAGTTTTTTGTGGTTTCATTTTAAGTAAAGAAAGTGCAGTTTTAGTTTTGTTTAAAGTGAAGAAAATGCAGTTTTAGTTTACATTTAGTGTTAAGAAAGTGCAGTTTTAGTTTACGTGTCTACAGTGCCTGCATCCCTTCCTCCTTCCCTCCCTCCTCCACCATTCACCTCCGTTAGCCACACTCGTCTGTCTCCAAGGTAAGAATACAGTACTAAATAACGCTTTTTTCTTTTATTTCATATATTTTGTTATGCATTGGTAAAGTATACATGTGTGTTTCTTAATTAAAAACATGTCTTTTTTCATAATTTAGGATGGTTTGGAGATGTTTCATGGGGCTGGAATGGATTAAGTTTATTTCAGTTATTTTAAATGGGAGAAATTTATTTGATATACAAGTTGACTGACAAGCTCAGTTACAGAACAAATTAAACTCGTATCTCAAGGTACCACTGTACAATTATAGTTCTGATTAATTTTTTATAATATATTTCATTATATATACAAGCATTTCTCTATACAATTAACAAGTGCAATGACAAAATTCTTGAGATTGGAGCATATAGTTTGTGACTAAAGACAGGATTTAAAATATCTATATAAGTTTCATTAAAAGTTCATTCTGTCAAATTCAGAGTATGCACATCCTCATACATTCATTTATTCACTGGATTATGTTTTAAAAGTGCCATGTGGTTAATGTTTCTCTTTATAGAAATGCTAAGAATAATTTTTAAATATTAAATGAATACAGGGAGAAATAATTCATACATACAGTTATAATCTTCCTGTCACATGTGTGTCACCATTTATGAATTAAGAGGCACAGCTTACACCTGATCCTGTTTGTTCATTTATTCCCTAGAATAAATGCGCACTCAGATATAAATATTGAGTTGATCCTTGGGGAAGTACATTAGTGTTTATACATATGAAGATGGATGGCTGGCTGGGTGGATGGGAGGGAGGTGTGGGTAATATCAGCCTGGACCTTCTCTCTTGCAATCAAGGCAAGGGGGTGGGACAGAAAATTCCTGGTGGTACTGCTATGTCAGTCACTGTGCCTAGAGTTGTATAGAAGGAAAGGTCAGTCAGCCTGGATGATGAACTGAGATGGGCCATGTGTTCAGAGAGGTCCACAGTACTCAGAGTCCTTGAAGTAGAGAGGGAAGGGAAGTACCTGCAACTGGAGTCATTGTGTATCTGAGCTTTAGTGTAACATGAGTGAGTAAAGTGTCCAGTTCATCAGGGTGTCCAGTAAAATCAGTCTTCTCCAGCAGTCAGGATGTCAGTCAGATCTCTGGCTCAGTTGGAGCTTCGCAAGGATTAGTTTACTTTTGTCCTGAAAAGTCGGCCCCTCTGTGAGCTTCTCAAAACAAGACCTGGGTCTTTGTTGATGCGGGCCCCAACCAAAGTCTACAACCCCCATTTCCCTGCCTACTCCCCAGCCTATTCCTCCCACGCAGCTCTGTATAGAATTTTGCCCATCACCACAGGCACTGGAACACACCACAGCTTGAGTTTGGTGCTCTGAAGGTCAGGGAGACATTCAGTAATAGCCTAGATGGCTAATTACTTTTCATCGTGGGTTCTAAAGTTAGACCACATGTGTTCAAGTGCCTGTTATGCTACTAACTGCTTATGGAATTTTGAAGTAAGTCATATGACAACTTGAAGATTCAGTTAACTGTATCTCTAAAGAAATGAATAAAATCTATTTCATAGATATTAGATAGAGAAGACCATAAACAATGCCTGGACAGAATAAGAAATGAAAAGAGGAGTTTATTTTGTTTTTTCTTTTATTCCTCAACATAAAACATTGTTTTCTCAACATTCAGTGGAGTATGGTTTTTACATAGTCACTAGGTGGTTGCCCATTCATGCCTAGGATGAGAACCTGAAAACTGCTGCAAGATGAACCTGGGGAAACAATGAAGACCGCTTTCTTGGAAACCCATCTCTCCATCTCTACCTCCCTTTGATTATAGTCTGCACTTTCCTCTGAGCCTGCAATGGTTCTCACTTAGACCACTTCTTCCTCACTGAGCCTCCAGCGATCCTCACTCTTCCACACCACGATTCTCATGCTGTCACCTCCTCCCTACCTCAAAACTCCTTCCTTTAGATTCAGCTCAGATGTCTGCTCTGTGAAATCATTGCTGATCTCTAGGGACATTGAGGTCTCTCATTTGTACTCCTAGAATTCTTTGAATGTACTCTTCTAAGTACTCCTCATATGGACATTATTTAATTCTTTGTGAATTTAAGATGTCAGTCTAAGGGGTGGGGGTGGGGAGTAGGTTCTAATTCTTGAGAATAATATAAACATTTTTCTTTCATAAAAAAAGACAAGTCAATAGTAAACACAGAATTTCAAGTATGTACATACTTTAAAGCAGGGGTCCCCAAACTTTTTACACAGGGGGCCAGTTCACTGTCCCTCAGACCGTTGGAGGGCCGGACTATAAAAAAAACTATGAACAAATTCCTATGCACACTGCACATATCTTATTTTAAAGTAAAAAAACAAAACGGGAACAAATACAATATTTAAAATAAAGAACAAGTAAATTTAAATCAACAAACTGACCAATATTTCAATGGGAACTATGCTCCTCTCACTGACCACCAATGAAAGAGGTGCCCCTTCCAGAAGTGCGGCGGGGGCTGGATAAATGGCCTCAGGGGGCTGCATGTGGCCTGCGGGCCATAGTTTGGGGACCCCTGCTTTAAAGGTTAAATATATTTTCACAGGTCAACAAAAAACGTTTTCTTGATTGATGTCAATGTTGTTTTATTTTATTATAAGATAACTGCTTTACTTCCAGTCTATGGATCTTGTATTCAACTAGATTTTACTCTTTTTTTTTTTTTTGAGTTTTGACAGTATGATCTGCAAGTCTTGGGTTGATGATGACAAGGTTTATGATAATAATAAATCATCAATAAAAAATCTTTTGACTGTTTGAGTGTGTAATTAGGTCAAAGAAAACATTCTTTATTTCTGTGTTGGTTATTTTTAAGGCCTTCTCTTATCAAAATAGCTTATTTCTCACTTAAATTGAGAATCTGGTGTTGAACTTGGCTAAAAGTTGAATAACTATAAGGTAAATGTGATACAATGTAGTCAGCTTTTTTAAAGCATTGTTTGAGACCAATTGAACAAAATAATGATTACTTTTGAAGGCATTACTCCTTCTATATTTTTATAATTTTTATTTGTTATGATTTTCCCAGTGGTACCTAGCCTGATAGCATATTAAATGAATCTTTCATCAAACATCCCCAAAGCATTTAACATTTCACACACATGCACACACACACATACTAAAACCTACTTCAAAATAATATATTATAGGTTTTTATAAACACAATTAATTGTATGACTATAAGAGCAAAAAAAAAACTGGCATGATCAATTTAGGGGACAAAACCAACTGACTTGCTAAGCACAACGTATGGTAGAAAATAGATGTAGATAAATGAAAGATTAGCTAACACATTCTTTACAGGCGCTTTATTAGCTAACACATGCCACAGGGTGTCCTGTGGGCATCATTCAGCAGAGTTTGTTTTGTTTAGTGAGTGGTTTTGATGCTAATTTATATCTGTTTCTAATTGTAGCTGCTATTAAATGTGTCTTAAGAACAAGAGGGGCTAAACTATTAATAAAAATACATATTATGATATTTCAAGTTTAAGAATCATGGATTTAAAATATATGGATCAAATCTTTCTGGATAAGAGGTAGATTCATACCTTTGTTGCTCAGTGTGCAAACTGTGACAGATATGTGTTCTATGAACATCAACCACAATCTCCAAGAAAGATAGTCAGGAAATGAATTGACAGGACTCTACAGTGACGTAACTTGTTTTTCTTTTAACATTCTCTTTATATGTCAATCAGTATGTCCCCCAAAATTGTGAGATAATGTGGAGTGAATGAATAGAATTTGTTCAAGAATTCTCTTACATGGTTACCACTATTTGTAAGAATTAATACCTGCTGGATAAACCATTATATTCTATTTAACTATATATTTAAGATTTAGTAATGGCTTTTGTGTCATTGTGGGATTGACCTGTCCTCTTGCATGACTTTCCTAGCAATACTTCTGTTTAGATATAGGCAGTGAGAGTATATAATATGTGTAACATTACAAGGTAAATTTTTCTACATTTTAACACTAAACAAATGAGATACAGTTTAGAATTTCTGGTCTGTTGTAATTTAATTAGCTTCTTTTTTTTCTTAGAAATATATAAATAATAGGGTGGTTTATAACTAATGATGGCTTTGATTTAATAAAATGTGGTAATAGTTAACACCTGTGGAGAATTTTTGTGTCATTTACAATGGTCATACTCCTGAAAAAAGAAATAAGTCATTGACTAAATGTTAATTAAGTGTTAATGAGGCCAATATCAAAGAATTTACATTATATCTGAGAAGCAAACATTATATCCAGAAAGCAATAACATAATAATTAAAACAACACCAATAATACAGATGACATACTACATCCCTCCTTTCAAAGTTATTCTTTACCATGATATTCTTCCTTAAAAACTGAAAAAGATATGTATCTAAAAAATGGCTATCTGAAATATTACCAAAATTTTTATTAGTAAAAAAAAAACTTTTTAGAACAGCAATAGAATCTATATATTACAGAAGCTAACTTGTAATATATAGATTCTGTAAGATTTGCAAAACTTAATGTTTTTTTGAGTTCTCAGAATTACTCAAAGCTTAAACTAAAACAGCACCAATTGTACTGTACCAATACTAAGCAGAATACATAGCCTACCTTTACGCCTTTACAGTGATTTTACTAGGCCACCATTATTTTGGGTGGAAAAGTATAATTTCAATGTTATATTAGTTAATGCAAAGGTTATCTGTTTGGACAAATTAGTTTGACTTCTTTTGTCTATTTGAGAAACAAAAAATCAAATTTAATTTCCATTCACCTGAAAACTACTAACCGCATTATAAACACCTTCAATGGCTGAGCTTACAATTTGTCCTCAATACTCAAGAAGCTTGTGTTTTTAACTTAATTGCTGATTTTTAATTTTTAAATATGCTATGTTTGTTTGTTTGTTTACATTTTCACCTTCTTTACCCATTTCTCCTGTCCCTCTCCTCTGACAACCACTATTTTTTTCTGCATATCTATAAACTGGTTTATTGGGGGGGAGGTATTTTGTTTAGATTCCACACACAAAAAGATCATGGTATTTGTCTTTCTCTGTCTGAATTATTTCATTTAGCATAAGTTTCCCAAGACTCATGCCTATTGTTGCCAGGGGTCTTACAAAATATAACAGTTTTATTTGGGGCTGAGAATTCACAAATGTAGTTATTCTGAATAAGAACATCTGTTTGGGGTAAACTCATTTGTTGTATTAATATAATTCCTATAAAAATACATAAACAGTTTATGAACTTTGAATTTAGATGAACCACAATAATAATATTAGTCCATCTTATTCTGTTAGGGGAGCAAGTCTAAATTAGAATTGGAAATGGCAGCTGTCTAATTGGATCTGACATGAGAACAGAGGAGAGGGTGGAGTGAGCAGACACTAGAGAGGGGTCTGGATTCCAGGCCTCACAGAGTCAGCACAGGTCACGTGATGCCTCTGAGCATCTGGTTTATCACCAGCAAAGTAGGAATCCCATCTTCCCTTTTAACATATTTAAATTAAGTGATGAATGTGGAAACCTTATAAAAGCTAAAAAGTTCAATGAAAAAATAAGTAATTTATTATATTTTATATATTATATTTAACCATTTAAAAATAGGCTTTTAATATGGAAAGCACATTAGATGGTTTTCAAATATGTTAAGTGGTCAAAGCCTTCTTTCGAACAAATCTTATATGGGGCCCCAATATCCATAGCAGATAATCTAAAGAGGAAATATAATTGCTATAAGAGAAGAAAGTCCTGGGTCCTGCTTCCCGAGATGTTCCTTATTGTATAAGGCATCTTAACTCACTCCTAACACTTCACAAAGTGAAATTTAGCCCTAGAGATGTGTAGGCCGGCACTCTCATTTTATACATAAGGAGTCTGAGAACCAGAAAGAACAAACAGCGAGACTTGGGGAAATACGAAGACTGTGGTTTTACTGTTAGAAGTTTCCATTTTTTGACACTTTGCTCATGTAGTAACTTTTAAGAAAGAGCTCTGCTTAACACGTTACCATTCTTGCTAGCTCACTGAAAGGTTACTGCCAGTGTAGAACAGATGCGGAGAGTAGCGTGCGTGGTCACAATATAGCACCTGCACCGTTCGCATTGCACCTGAGGCCAGCATTATCGGGCAGCTTATCCATTCACTACATAACCCTCAGGCATCTGCTAGGTGCCAATGCTAAACATACTTTGCTCAATTAAGTTTTTTTTCTTTTAACAAACCAAATTTATTTATATCAAATATCAAGGTTAAATTTCTAGTTGTTTCTTCTGTAAATCTTTTGAGTGGTAGAAACAAAGCACATAATTTTTATTTTTGCAGATAGTGTGTATTTCTCGGTACAGAGACCACCATCTCAATGTCCCCCACCCTGTAAACATGCAAGGCAAAGAGAGAAAATTGCTCAAATGAACAAAGTAATCAACTTTCTTAAAATAATATATCATCCTTTAATGCTGTCCTAGACAGTTAACAAGTATAAAGGGTTATCATAAATTAACCCAAACTAGAGAGATTCACCACATACCAACACGAGACATTGGTATGGTTTCATTTTTCATGTGAGTGGTTATTGTGTGAAAAGTACCACTTATATACCCTAACAAATTAAATAAAAAGTTCAAATATTTGGAAGACAGTGCCAAATTAGAGACAGATATTTTGAAATTATCTGTGCAACTGTTCAACTTTGCTAAAAGAATACATTTGTTTCATTTTGTGAGTGTGGGAAAGATTTATTTGAGTAAAATAAGTGGAGCCCTAAGGGAATGGAACTTAAATATGCTGGAAATAATACTTTAGGAAAAAGGGGAACATTTTTAACCCAGTGGGAGAAACTAGAATTTAATTTATGTTGTAAAAATATAAACAAAGGATAGAATCCAATGTGGTTAACTAAGATGTAACTGTAGAAAAAGAAATTAGCAAAAAATCTTGGAAGCACATATAATGTAGTAAAAAAAAAAAAAAAAAAACAATTCTGAATACATATTATAAAAATAATCAAAACTAAATGGAAAAGGATAATTAAGAAACAAATAGGCCCTGGCCGGTTGGCTCAGCAGTAGAGCATCGGCCTGGCGTGTGGGGGACCCGGGTTCGATTCCCGGCCAGGGCACATAGGAGAAGCGCCCATTTGCTTCTCCACCACTCCTCTCCTTCCTCTCTCTCTCTTCCCCTCCCGCAGCCAAGGCTCCATTGGAGCAAAGATGGCCCGGGCGCTGGGGATGGCTCCTTGGCCTCTGCCCCAGGCGCTAGAGTGAGTGGCTCTGGTTGCAGCAGAGCGACACCCCGGAAGGGCAGAGCATCGCCCCCTGGTGGGCAGAGCCTCGCCCCTGGTGGGCGTGCCGGTGGATCCGGTCGGGCGCATGCGGGAGTCTGTCTGACTGTCTCTTCCCGTTTCCAGCATAAGAAAAATACAAAAAAAAAAAAAAAAAAAAAAAAAAAAGATGTTCTCCCCCACCCAAAAAAAAATGAGGCGTGAGGGGAAAATGCCCGTGCATCTTATGGAGCAAAAAGTATGTTCTTTTATTAAATATCTTAACACACCTTTTGGTTCAGAATATTTTTTTCCTTATTTTCCTCCTTAAAACCCTAGGTATGTCTTATGGAGTGAAAAATATGGCATTTTACTGATAAAAAACTCCATTTGAGTAATTTCTACTATTCATAATTATATTAATGATAATTTCCCCCTTAATATTTGACCTAATTAAAGATTTCCTGTTCAGAAACTTGCCTCCCACTTTTCAAGCAGTTCCATCAACTAGATATAGTTAATAATTTTTCTCACACTTTTAAGTAACTTTGTCCTGTAATTTTTAAATTTGAATACATAATTCTTTTCTCTCAGTGCTTCTTTACTTTCTTCTGCATTTATTTTCTGTTTAGAATGGTGAGCCTCTGATGGAGTGTGTTTCATACCATTTTTCTTTCTCTATTGTTCCAATTCAAGATAGAGAAGCAGACCTAACTTGACATATTTGAACATGTAACACATTAGAGTTTAATAGAATAACTTTTTTATGCATTAAAATGTCCCAGATAGCAGTTTTGGTTTAGATATAACTCCATCTTCAGCTAATAAAGAATTTCTGATCCTAAGAAAGTAAGTTAATTATACAGTAACTAGGACCAGTTATAATATATTATATTTCTTTGAAAATGTTTTTCTACAGTATGTTTTGTGACTTCAGGACAGATTAGGGGAAATTCCTTTATTAAAGCATTCCCAACTAATATTTATTGAGACCCTACCTCGCAATAAGAACACTGCAGATGACACAAAGAAGAATCTAACAGTTCATCAAGGAAAACAAATGTGTTCTCACAAATCTATTGCAAAGTAAAGAGTGATAATTTTTTTTAAAAAAAATAGACCCAGTTAAATGGCTGTGAAAGGATCTTTGCTCCTGGTGTATGAATTTTTCTCACACTGTGCTATCCTCATTTGTTTGAAGACTGTGTCTCCTGTATTTGCTGATGAATTTTCTTCACAGTGCTTCTTAGACAATGAAATACTGACTGGATTGGCAGACTTCCAGCTTATTTCTCCCAGGGTCATTAGTATCAGGGACAGGGTGCAAGAGAATTAAAAATTCTACCATGCCTCATTTTCAACCAGTGACCTCTATTCTCTGGAAACAGGAAAATGTATAACCCTAAGCTGCCAATTGGCCTTACTTATTCTCTTATGTTATTCATGGGAAGGAATGTTCTGCTTGTTCATAATAAAACAAAATCTCATATCTTAAATGCTTTCTAACCAGAACAGTTCCAGCATGTGATAGATAGTTCCTATAATTAACTAAATATTAAGTAGATATGATATGGAATCTTATTCATCACATATTGAATTGTGTTTTGTTTTGATTTACAATTAGAACAGCACATAGAATAAACATTTTAGCACTGGAGATATTCTGGAATTATCTTTTATGGACAGGACTACAGTGAGATGGGTGAGAAACTTGTCTTAGGCATAAAATTTAGGGAGGTGCTGAAAAACCCAGCTATCAAAATAAATAATATATAGTGAAATACTTGGAAAAGTAAAAATTAACTGGGAAAATACATAATGAACAAAACATCCCAGTTTCAAATAAGAGCAGAGCAGTCACTGATTTTTATTTTTGCCCCAAGCTACGACGCAGTATGGCACTGGCATCAGCTCTGAATCTTCAGTGTCAATGGCCAATGTCGAACTGGTCATTCATTCAAGATTCTTTCATTCAATTGAAGACATACTAATGGCTAAATCTCTAGTGATATAGTTATCTGGCAAGTTTATCAATTTGGTCCCCAATTTGGTTGGCCTTGAACTGACAAAATTGACAAATCATTTTAATGACATGTAGAACTCACCATACTTATCCTTCTACTTCTTTTCTTTTTAATTTTGCTATTCTTTTTTTGTTGTTACAGATTTCTCATACAAATTATATCTGGCTTTTGACGAGACTATTTTTATTATATGTTGAAACATATTTTTTATTGTTTTCCTGATAAAATTTTACTGACTTATTTCCTCTCCAGAATGTTGTAAAATTGTGAAAAAGACATGGAAAATGATAGATCAAAAATTTAAAGCCCTGATTATAAACATAAATCTAAATTTCCTCTAGAAGGGATTACTGTCATTTCAGAAACTTAGTGTTCTTTACCATAACAGACAATGAATAACATTTATTTTCACCAGAAAGAATGATTGTTCTTTACTAGTGAGAAATACTGTCAGTATAGTATAATAGCTGGCATTTATAATGATAAACACCCAGTTCCTTTCTCTCCTGGTAAATTTCTGAATGAACCCAAATCATTCAGCTCTGATACTTATTATACTACTTTGGATGCAGTAAGAACCTTAAAATAATATAATTTCCATTATTCTCTCTCCTTTTTTGTGCTATTGTTGTCATGCAGTTTACTTTTATATATACTATAAGCCCAAGATACAGTGTTATTATTTTTACTTTAGAAACACAATTTTAATTAAAAATAATCAAAATATCTATTACAATTTAGCCATTTCCAGAGATCTTCATTTTTTTGTTTGTTTGTTTCAGTTTCTGTTTGGTATTACCTATAGAACTCAGTTTTTAGAGTAATTCTGCTGGTAATTATTCTATTTTTGTTTGCCTGGAAAATGTTTCATTTTCCCTCTATTTTGAAACTTTTTTTCCTGGCTACAGACTTCTGGGTTCCATTTGATTTTTCATCCCTCTCCCCAGCAGTTTAAAGGTGTTACTCCATTATTAACTTGCATAGTTTCTGAGGAGAGGTCTGCTGTTATTTCTACCCTTGTTCTTCTGTGAGGAACATAATATAACCGAAACGTAAACACAGGTTTGGCTGTCTGCGTCAACAAAAGTCAAAACATGAGACAAGTGCTGATGCAAAAGGAAAGATTCTGCAGTCTGTGAGAATGGTGAACTCCCATCTCGAAGACCATCTGTCCTTCCTGCTCAAGCCTACTGTTCTTATAGGGATACAGAGAGGAGGGCTTTTTTAATCCAGTTGTCTTGCTAGCTTTTGGCTGTCCATTCATATTTCTAGTTTTTGGCTACTTGGGTCTTATCCATTCATATTTTTAGCTTTTAGCATCTTGGGCCCTATTCTTTCATGTCTTACTTTTGGTGGGTTTAGTGTAAGAACTTCCCCCTGTACTATCTTAGCAAATGGAGGAAACTCTCTGGGGTTCCCTGACTGTCTGTAATAACAGTAATAACATAGATAGAGACCCACTAGTCTCCCAAGAAGACTCATCTAGTATTAAATTTTGTCATTTATCATGCCTGGATAGATCTTAATTTATTCAAAATAAAAAATAGAAAAATATTAAAAGTGAGACTTGTGAATACTTTTATCAAGAAAAGGAAAATACATAAAATATGCAAAAGATAAATGAAGAGACAAGAAATTTTACTAGCATACTTTGAGACTGAAAGAAAGTTTTGAATGACTAACAACTTCTTTTAATTTTAGAAGAATTTAAAGGAAACAGACAAGAAAAGAAATGGAAAATAAGTGACTGCTCTTAAATGCTATTTATCTTTTGAAGTCAGAAAAGGGAATGTGAGCATAGCAACCCAGTACCACAAATGGCTTGCAAATGCCTTCATCCTCTACCACTTCAAATGGGGAAATTATAGAAGAATTTACCAGCACTTTCTCTACCCAACTTCACTTAGCATGCCATTGCTCTGTCAGGCAGTAGAGTTATTACTGATTCTGTTGCCTTTTACACAAATCCTACCGTATGTGGCAGAAATTCATATATACACATTCTCATATATATTGTTTATACACAAATTATCATATTATAGAATGCCAAATATAGTATATATACTGCTCACAAAAATTAGGAGATATTTCAAAGTGAATATGAAGTGATAAAAAAGAAGCATTTGATTTTTTTTATTAAATAAGAATGTCAGAAAAGCTAATGATAAGCCAAAGAAAGTTGTTTGATTATGCAAATGAGATACAAAACCAACTTTTATTTCATTGGTAAAAATGTACTATACAAAAGGCTGAAAGTACTGGAGTATCTGCACGTTCCCTGATCCCTAATTTTTATGAGCAGTGTATATTATGTGTGTGTGTGTGTGTGTGTGTATGTGTGTGTGTATGACCAATGAAGTGTTTGCCCGTTTTTCATTTCTCCTTAATCATTTCAATCTAATTTTGGAAAAGAAATTTGTAAGCCCCTTTGCTGCTATTTTTTTCTAGAAATGGGTGTAATTATAAAATTTTTAAAAACAAAACACTAGGAAACTATTTTCATTTAAAATAAACTAACAATAACAACAGCACAAAGAAAACCTATATCTTTTGTTAAAATTTGAATCTGTTATTATTGAAATATTTGAGATCAACTAATATATCTGTTTTTGAGTTTGTACTCTATGTATTTATTAAGATAGAATCTTGATTATAAAAATTTGAAATTGTAAGTTAGTGAAAAAAGAAAATAAAGCTATCAGAAACCTCATCTTTAGTACTAACCATTATTGATTTAAGAGTTTGGTGCCTTCAAACATTTCTTTTAATCTATTTATCACCCCTCCCTCCCTATATTAATAATTAGTTATGAATATATTCCTAGATGCATTAGGTTTTTTAAAAACACCTCCACATTCTTTCACCTTCCCTATTGTGATGTTAGACATTTCCCAATTACTTGCTATATCTATATCTTGTTTCCTTTATTCTATTTTAAGCTAAGCAAAATACATCTAGTACAATTTATTTTTAATACCACATCAGTACCATTTAACTTTGTAGGATTTATTCATTATCTCCATATGACCCTTTTATATCTGTTGCATAAGAGTAAAATTTGAATCTCATTAATTTTAATTTGTTTTTTCTAATCACAAATAAAATGGGTATCTCCTAATTATGAAGTACCTGATCAATTCTTGTGTTACTTTTAGTGAAATATTTCCTTATTGCTTGTTTTTTTTTAATATATGAAAAATAATTTTATTTTTTTTAATTGATTAATTTTAGATAGAGCAATGGTGGAGGAAGAGAAAGAGAAGCATTCATTTTGTTGTTCCACTTAGTTGTGCATTCATTGGTCACTTCCCATTATACTCTGGTCAGAATCAAACCCTTAACTTTGGTGTCTCAAGATGACACTAGCTGACTGAGCTAACCGGTCAGGACCTAAAGGGTAATTTTTATGTTTAAAACATAACTGTGTTTGTTGATTTCTTACTTTAGTGTCATCCTAAGGAAGTCATTTTTAATTCTACAATTAAAACTCATCACCTTAATTTTTTGCATATTTTAGTGTTGAAAATACATTTTACTTCTTTGATATATAAATAAAAATCCATAAGGAACTTATGTTGTATAATGAGTTTATAATGTATAATGTTGAGTTAGACCTTACCTGTATTGATGATTGGCTCTTTTCAAGTGGGAGCTTGTTTTACTGAATGTTTCATTTTTTTCTCAATTATTTCAAATATAGTTTTGACCATGTACAAAAGTCAGACTTATAAGACACATTCCTGAAATAAATGTAGGAATAAATAAATGTTCTTCAATAAATGTTTTGTAATACACTTTAAAAAAATCATTGATTGCTATTAGAAAGAAAAAGGGAGAGAGAGAAAGAGAGAGAGACAGAGAAACAGAGAGAAAGACATTTACCTGTTTCTGTATGTGCCCTGATCGGAGATTGCAAGCCACAGCCTTCACATTCTGGGATGATGCTCTAACCAACCGAGCTATCTGGCCAGGGTATATACTTCTAATTTTAAAACTTTTTGTTATAATTACAGATTTACATGTACTTGTAAGACATAATTTAAAAAGATTCCATATGTTCTCTATGAAGGTTTTTCCAATGATATTTTGCAAAACTGTATAGTCCATTGTCACAACTAGGAGATTAAAATTTTTGCAAATCATGAATCTCATTTAGATTTTCTCAAATTTTTTTTCTTTTTAATTTTTTTTTTCTGTATTTTTCTGAAGCCAGAAACGGGGAGAGACAGTCAGGCAGACTCCCGCATGTGCCCGACCGGGATCCACCCGGCACACCCACCAGGGGGCGTTGCTCTGTTGCGACTAGAGCCACTCTAGCGCCTGGGACAGAGGCTGAGGAGCCATCCTCAGCACCCGGGCCATCTTTGCTCCAGTGGAGCCTCAGCTGCGGGAGGGGAAGAGAGAGACAGAGAGGAAGGAGAGGGGAGGGGTAGAGAAGCAGATGGGCGCTTCTCCTGTGTGCCCTGGCCGGAAATCGAACCTGGGACTTCTGCACGCCAGGCCGATGCTCTACCACTGAGCCAACCGGCCAGGGCAGATTTTCTCATTTTTTTCTCATGCTTATTATCGTATCTGCCTGTGTGCATTTAGTTCTATATAATTTAATCACATGTATAGATTTGTATAGTCATCAGTATTGTCAAAATTCAGAACAGTTCCATCACTACAAAGATTCCTTTTGTTTCCCTTTAACACCCACACCCTCCATCCTATCTCCCTATCCCACTTTTTACCCATGCCAGTCATTATTCTGTTCTCCATTTCCAAAATGCTGGTAAGTTTGTAGAAACCCTGGATCACTCATTTATTGCTGGTGGAAATGTTACATGATACAGCCACTCTGTAAAACATGCAATTACCATATGACCTAGCAATTGCAGACTTAGGCATTTATTCCAGTTTCATTCACACAAATACCTTATGTACATGATTATAGCAGCTTCTTTCATAAACCTACTGACTAATAAGAAGGAATTATTGATACATAGAACCAGACTGAATCTTGAGAAAAATACACAAAGAAAAAAAGCCAATCCGAAAAGATTACATAATGTATGATTTAATTTATGTAATATTTTGAAAGTATAAAATTTTAAAGATAAAGTAGTTTAATGTATATCCTTTAGCACATGACCCTTATCATGTTTTTTTCAGAATTTTTCTGTTTAGTTAGTCTCACATTTTTAAAATTATTGATTAAATAACAAAATATCTTTACCATAATTCCTAATTATTGACTTATACTAAAGTTGAATCACTTAATTAAAATAAGAAAGTTGACCCAATGATATTAAGTATTGTCAGGTAAGTCTTAAATGATTATTTCCAATTTCTAGTGTTCTTTTATATTACCTAGCAGAATTCATGAATTGACCTATGGTGGTCATGTACAGTTCTTGTTAAGGAGATTCAAGTAACTTTATGCAAATTTCTTTTTATCATTTCACTTGTTACTTCGTATATATATGTATGTATATATGAAGGTATCTAATTTATGTTTAATCACTTTTAAAACTTATGCTATTCATTATGCATCAAGTACACTGGGCTGGGGTTTTTTTTAGCCTTAATGCTTATGATTATTGAATGCCAAGTTTACATATGGGCTACATATACATTTTTAGAGATTAAATTTTTCTGGTTATATTATTAAATAGTCCTTGAGATATCATTTGCATGATGGATAACATTCTTTTATATTTGAAATAATAAAACCCCTTGATTATTTAAGTGCATTTTAATTCATATCTACAGATGCCAAATTGACATAAAAGACTGATTATTATTTGGGTTGAATTTCTCATTAGTCTCTTAGAGAAGATATTGAAAAACATATAAAAACTCTGTATATTTGGAAAACAGATTTAGATTTGGACACATTAGACTAGGTATTTTACTCCTATAGCTAATTGATTATGAGATCTTGGCCAAGAGACTCAACTTCCACCAAGTCTCAGCTTCCTCATCTATTAAATAATAGCATTTATCTCACAATGGTGCCATGTAGATATAACATACATAAAATATTTGGCACACTACCTAATAGAGTTTGAGTTCAGTAAATATTTTGTGTATGTGTGTGTGTGTATATATATATAGTATACATATGTAACATATACATCATATGAGAAGATACATCATTGCAAACTGGACTCTTTGAAGTCATGCAAAAGATACAATATATATCTAAAGCAGGGATCGGGAACCTATGGCTCATGAGCCAGATGTGGCTCTTTTGATGGCTGCATCTGGCTCACAGACAAATCTTTAATAAAAAAAATAACGTTAAAAATACAAAACATTCTCATGTATTACAATCCATTCATTTCCTACTGCTCATGTTCATGGTTACGGGTGGCTGGAGCCAATCACAGCTGTCCTCTGGGACAACACCAAATTTTTATTGGATAATGCGGAAGGTACATGGGTCATTGTATGGCTCTCATGGAATTACATTTTAAAATATGTGGCATTCATGGCTCTCTCAGCCAAAAAGGTTCCTGACCCCTGATCTAAAGGATAAAATATATGAATGCA
The DNA here is from genome assembly GCF_036850765.1 of Saccopteryx bilineata. Taxonomy (NCBI): domain Eukaryota; kingdom Metazoa; phylum Chordata; class Mammalia; order Chiroptera; family Emballonuridae; genus Saccopteryx; species Saccopteryx bilineata. The sequence continues at coordinate 9,686,649 of NC_089501.1, read as the reverse complement.
GCTTTTGCTTCAGGAAAGTTTTACTATAGGCAACAATAAAGTGCAATGAAGATTACACACAATGTAGCTCCTCGAGTTAGCATTTACACAGATCTAAATGAGATGGTGTTGTTTGTATTTTGCAGTGTTCAATCAGCGGGGCCAAGATTAAGATGATGTGAGTGATACAATGAAATATTAAAAAGTACAACTGAAGAAATTAAAATAATGGTTCAGTGTAATATATTTTTAAATGTCAAGTTTGGTTTCTGGCCAGTTTACTCAGTGGTAGAGCATCAACCCAGAGTTTTGATGTCCCAGGTTTGATTCCTGGTCAAGGCACATAGGAGAAGTGACCATCTGATTCTCTACCCCTCCTCCTTCTCTCTCTCTCTCCCCTTCTCGCAGCCATGGCTCCATTGGTTCAAGCAAGTTAGCCTCAGGTGCTGAGGATGGCTCCATGGGCTCTGCCTCAGACACTAAAAAAAATGGCTCCATTCCTGAACAATGGAGCAATGGCCCCACATGGGCAGAGCATCACCCCCTAGTGGGCTGGGGGGGGTCCCATGGCACATGTGGGAGACTGTCTTTCTGCCTCTCCTTCTCTCACTAAAATAAATTTTTTAAAAAATGTCAAGTATTCACTTTTTTCTTTTTGCTTCAGATGTTGGTATGACTGCATGGCACTGTTACTGACCCTATTTTATTTACATGTTTTATATTTTGTTCACCATAAATTTTTGCATTAGTTTTTACAAATGTTTTTAAAATATTGCACTAAATTATTAATTATCATGCTCATTACTGCTTCTTTTTTTTTTTTTTTTTTTTGGTGACTTCTTAAATTTTGCATTCAAGACAAGTGCCACACTTTTCTCACCTTCATCCCAGCCATGACAATCAGCACAACTTTATTTGGTGAGTGTACATATACAACTGTCATATGCTGATAGTATAATTGCAAACTCAGCCTTGCTCCAGTCATTCCAGTCACAAGAAAAGGTTCCACCAGGCACTCAGCCATTCCAGACCAGAACCCTCAGAATATCTTTAACTCATCTTTCTTTCTCTACACATCACATGTATGTAATCCACAGGTAGTGTGGATTTGTGTGACTCACATGTAAACTTATGTAGCTGGTTTGCTCTTCAAAATATATTCTATATCCACTTTTTATTACTTCTCCAATACTATCTTAATCTAAGCCTATACTAACTAATTTTCTTTCTTAACTTTCATTCTTTTAGTCAAGATGAACCAGAGGAACTTTTTAAAAATGTAATTCAGATCATGTCATTCTCTTCATGAGCTAGATAGACATGATTTGTGGCTTACTATACAATTTTAGAATTCATTTTGTACAAATTGGCTTAGAGTATAGATTCTAAACAAACACAATAGTTAGTGCTTATATTCCAATTATTATAGCCTTCTGGTGGCTTTCCATTTCAATAGAATAAAATCAACTTCAACTTCCTTTCCATGTCCTAGATCATTAGAGAACCTGAATCTAGCCCACCTCTTCCTGGTCATGTCTGAGCACTCTTAGCCACCACCACTCCAGTCTAGCTACATTGTTTTACTTCCATTCCACTGCCCTGAACTGTTCTCCATCAGAGCACTGATTATCTTTTGGTATTTAATCAGTAGTAAAATCTTGATGTATTTCTCTGACTGCCACACTTAAAAATATTAGAGGATAGCTTATTTGAACTATGTAATTACCCGATAAATTTAATTTATAAAATAAAATTTAAAAAAAGCCCTTTAAAAACTATGGGGATTATTGGAATATAATCTCTAGGAGATAGTAACTTGTTTTAGGTTTATTATGTTTTTGGTGCCTAAAACCCTGCCAAACACATAGTAGGAACTCAGTAAATATTTTCCAATCAATAAATGTTGATTACCATGATAATTAGTTCTATAGAAATTAAGCAGAAGACTTTAATTAGTTCATCATTAATCCCAAAATAATAGATTAAAACCCTAATCCAGAGGTACCTAGTCAATTAGAATAAGCTTTAAATTGTTTATTTCTATCAGTTATACATAATCATGGTTGAAATCTTCCAGTAAATTGCATAAATACTAGAGTATTTTTCTCTTGGCTCTGTTATACTGCAAGTTTTTCTGTTCAATGAACAAGAGAGAAAGAATGGTTACTTCTGAATTTTTACTACTATCATCATTTCAGTCAATTAAAATGCTTAGAAAAGACATTGCATCATATGATGATAAATCATCAAGAACATTTTATAAATTTAACAGCATCTTTTTATGGTTAACTTTCAAACTTACCTATTATCTCTATAAATCTTATGTTACAAATGAGGAATTAGAAATATTAAATAATGTTTATCATATGTATTTTTAGGGGAGTTAGTCTTACAACTCATCCATTCAAATGCCTGAATATAATAATAGGAAAAAATAAGGGCAGCAGAAAATTTTCTTTAATACCTCTGTACCATTATGGCATTGTTTAAGCAAGTAATGGGGTATTTAAACTTAAATAATTGAAAATAATGGAATATAACCTTATTTAATCTATTAATCTCTATGAAGATTGGAACATAAACATTTGAAATAATTAACATTTAATAAGTGTTATGGTATGTCTGTGTGTATATGCCATCCAGACACTAAGAGACAGTTTATTAAAAATAAAACTTTGTAGTAGAGTAAATCACAGCAGGCAGAAGTATTAATACAGCAATGAAAAACCATATACAACAACTTCTTCACAAAGGTTCCAATGTTACTTCACATTTATTTGTATTAAGCTTTAGCAGAGACAGAGCACTGCATATCATCTCATTTCACAGATATGGATTTAAAGGGTGATTCTTGAAATACTGGTATAGACAGTCATTCTTAAAGTTGTACATACACTGTAAAAAAAAGCTCTTGATTGACTCATAATTAAATGCTTTATCTTTTGGACCTTGTGTAAATATAAGAACTAATGTACTATAATTATAATTTGTATGAAATACCTGGTGCTATCTCAGTTTATCTTGATACGATAGAAAGTAATACTGCGATCTCTTTATAGACTTTGTACACTGTTGCAGCTGTTGGGCTTACTATTGAGAGGTTGATTAAAAATGTAAGATTTTGATTAAACAGTTATGTCTCCTCATATTGACTTTGTCGTGACATGAAATGTTGAGCTGCCATTCTTTACCCCCCCACTTGAATGAATCCCATCTTTAGCACCGTGTTAAAATTCTTTTTCTCATCCACCACTCACCAAACCCTACTGGCAAGGTCTCTGTAATATCTCCTCAGTCCAACATATTCCCATCCCCACTATCACTACCGCAGTTCAGAGCGACATTGTTACAGCAACAAACTCAGACACAATAATAAAACTTTAAACATATTTGATTCCTCTATGCTATGAAAATAAACTTTTACACATGAAATACCCACTTTTAAATTTTTTCATATATATACTCATTGTTTAATTACTGTTGATGTTTAACATTACTTTATATTAATTTTAGGTATACTACATAGCTGTTAGACATTTATATAATTTACAAAGTGATCCACCTGATAATTCTGGTGCCCATGTGAAACCATACATAGTTATTACAATATTATATGCTGTCTTTTACATCCCTGTGAGACGCCCACTTTATTTGTTTGTTTGTTTTTGAAAGAATGGCAGGGAGAGAGAGACACACACAGGGAACATCAAGCTACTACTGTATGTGCCCCAACCAGAAAATCGAACCAGCAACCTTTGCTCTCCAGAACAACGCTCCTACCAACCAAGCTATCAGGACAAGGCTTGAGATACTCACTTTTAACATTTACTTTATAAAAACATTTTCCAATAACTGTGTTGTGCTTTTTCTGTTTTCAATGAAATATTCATATATATGTATCTATTTTATTCTTTTATATTTTAATTTATCAAATTATTAGTCAATTTTTAACAACAGGTAAAGCCTTTGTATTTTAAATAATATTAATTTTGAATTTTGATTTTGAGATGCAATTACAAGTTTTAGATATTTTAAATAAATATAAAAATCACATACACTATCAAATATCTTATCTTAGATTTCAAAATTTATAAGCACTATGGTTTTTTTGGAGTTTGTCAAAACATATAGGGACAGTCTGTGCCCTTAATGGGAAATTGGTGGGTATTTCAGAGTCTGCATGAACCATCATTCCCACAAAGGACTCTGGAAGTTCTTTATTTCTGATAGGCGGTGCTGTTCAATGACTGAGCACTAGTGTTATTTCCTCCCTCCATTTTTTCTTTACTTCCTTTTCTTTCCCTCTTTATTTTTCTCCTGGGACTTTCACACTATCAAGAAGACTTCTATTTGCCCCCTTTCCTTTATATTTGCAAGTAAGCCAATTTCAATATTCAATATAAAAAGTTTATTTAAATGTCAAACAATGTTTTACCTTTAAAGTACACTATTTAGTAATTCAGAAAGCATATATTCCAGTGAATTGCTAATTAAAACAGGACTTAAATCTAATAGACAATTTTATAGGTTTTAAATTTCCCAGAACAATAAAAAGATGAGTAATGTTTGATTAAACCATTAAAAGATAACTCAGTCAGTTACTGCACTTGGTCTTGGCTAGCCCATGGGGAGAGTAGTAAAGGCAGATGACCTTCAAAAATGTAAAACAAAATCAACAACGTAACAACCACAAAGTTATATAATTCTCAGTTGACTATATAATACTATATTCTACCTTTCATGCTGTCTCCCAATTCATAGCAATTTTAAGTATCACAATTCATTTTCACAGCTAAATTCTTTGATTTTCTAACAAGGAGCATACATTATATTTGTAAATCAAAACAAAAAATAAACTATTTCTTATTCAAAGCAAATTCTAAAGCAACTCATAAAGTTTTCCCATAACATTAATTAAACTTTAATGCTTCTTTGGAAGTTATACTTTGAAAGTTTATGAAATCATCCTAATCAGTTTACATTTAAAGGCAAATGTTTTTAAAATAAAACTAACTTTGTTGGAAATTTGAAAATCATAGAGCTCCCATGCCTTCTAGTAAAAATATTATGTGTCACAAACATAACTTAAATTTTCCAGTAGGCACACTAAAACGTTTAGTTTTTGCTTTGAAGCCAAGGTCACCCAAAGACAGTGGAATTAAAATCCCATAATAAAGACCTGAGAGCCCCAGGATCTGGCCTTGAAGAGAGTGTGAGTGCCTTAGGAGACTGCACACTCTAGAGTGTGAAAGGCCCCCTGAATGAAAGCCAGCACATGTGTCTACTGAGAGCAGATTCCATTGTCTAAGTGAAAACTGTTCTGGCTTTGCTTCAACCTCTGTAACGATCAGTTCAGCCATTTGTTTACATGCTCTCCACTTCATTAGCGTTGGCGAGGGAAGGGTTGTTGCAAAGAGATTTTCTTTCAGCTTACACTCTGGGGAACCATGGGAGTTCACCAGTTTGAAAGACAGACAAGACTGCCTTCTCTTTCCAAAAAACAAGAGGATGACCTGTAGGCTCTTGAGATAGGCAAGGAGTGAACAGGGGTGGATAGCCTGGACCCCAACGCATAAAGTTCAGTTCTCTGAAGGTGAGGGCAAAGCAAAATGGACCAGACAGGAGAAAAGAACAAAGTCAAGGCCTTAGCATGTGAGTGTGCTCTCCTACAATTATTCTTTTGTGGACCAATGGGGCTTTGTTGATTGTTTCAAATTGGTCTCCTCATATTCTTTTTATTAATATTTTTAAATTAAATTTATTGGGGTAAAATTGGTTAATAAAGTTATATAGGTTTTAAGTGTACAACTCTAATACGTCATCTGTATATTGCATTGTATATTTACTACCCAAAGTCAAATATTCTTCCATCATCATATATTTGGCCATCTTTCCTTTTTACTTCCTCCCTTCAGACCCCCTCTTTCCCTCTGGCAACTACCATCCTGTTGTCTATGTCTATGAGGGGATTTTATTGTCTTATTTGTTCATTTGTTGTTTTCATTTTATATCCCATATATGAGTGAAATCATGTGGTCCTTGACTTTTGCCATCTGATTTATTTCATTTAGAATGATATCCTCAATATTCATCCATACCATGTTGTCAAAAATTACAATATTTCATTTTTTCTTATGACTGAGTAGTATTCCATAATATATATATTATGTGATATATATATATCATATCTTGTATATCCAATTATCTACCAAAGTACAATTTGGTTGTTTCTATGTCTTGGCTACTGTGTATAATGCTGAAATTATTTTTTATTTTTTTAATCCACTTCTCTGACCTGTTAAGAGTGGGAAGATCTGTGCTCTGAAGAGCTAGATGGCAGGCTTGACCTGTGGTGGCACAGTAAATAAAGTGTTAATCTGGAATACTGAGGTTGCCAATTTGAAACCCTTGGCTTGCCCAGTGAAGGCTCATATGGGAAGCAAATTCTACAGGTTGATGCTTCCTAATCACCCCCCTCCTTTCTCTCACTCTACTTTCTCTAAAATCAGTAAGTAACATCTTAAAAAAACTAAAACTAGCAGCAGTTCTTGGATATAGCATGTTACAATTTCCATCATCTGAAATACTAGCTGGAGACCATAGCACTGCATCAGAATAGAGCATCAAAAATAGAACCTTTGCTTAATGCCAACTGATTATACCACAGGTTCAGCCATATCAGGATAAAACTCATTCTTCAAAATGTAACAACTAAATGTTGGAAAGGTGCTTATGTGAAATCCATGATAATCTTCCTCTATTCCAAGTATATGGAATTCATAATTTTTAAGGTTTGCGTTTGATATGCTTTACCAGGAGGAACAACCTATTAGATAGCATAAATAAATCTCAGTAGGTCTGATCATAAGTAAGGCTAATGACAAATTTGATAGTATCACACTTTAAAACTTGTTTCATATACCTACAATCCATCCAAATATAGTAGCTAAATCAGTTTCTCAGTTTCCCAGGAAATACCTATTTTTAAATGTAAAGGATTTTGTAAAGAAAAAAAAAGGAAAACAAATATTTGTTTCTAACATTTTTGCATATAAATTACTTTCATATTTCATATAAAACTGAAAGTCAGTAAAGAACTTAAAATGCATAAAAATTAAAATTGTCAAATGCAAAATAATTGAAAACAATTAAAATCGAGGAGCATTTGTCTGGGACACTGAGGACCCACGTTTGAAACTCCGAGGTCACTGGCTTGAACAAGGGGTCACTGGCTTGAACAAGGGGTCACTGGCTTGAGTGTAGGATCATAAACATGACCCCATGATCACTGGCTTGAGCCCAAAGTTGCTGGCTTGAGTGCAAGGTCACTAACTTGAGCAAGGGGTCACTCTCTGCTTTAGCTCCCCAGTCAAAGCATGTATAAGAAAGCAATCAATGAACAACTAACGTGCTGCAACTATGAGTTCATGCTTCTCATCTCTCTCCTTTCCTGTCTGTTGCTGTTTTTGTTATTTTAGATGTGTGACAGTTACTCAGGATTTTTCACTTTGTATTTAATATTAATTGAGTTGCACACATTGTTTTTGCACTTTTCTGTAAATATATTTTACTTCAATAAAATTATTTTTAAAATGTCAAAACTCCTTAATTATTATTTTCTCCTTCCAAAAACTCCTCATGAGGATTACCATTATTACGAACATGGTGGTATGGGCTCAATATCTTCTCCCTTCTTTTGCAGGAAAATCATACCAAAGAAACAAGAAACAGAAACAAGCAAAAAAAAGAAAAATAACACCACAAATGCACTTTTTAGCAAAACTATGAGATTGATAGCATTTCCTTAAAGCTAAAGAAACACAATCAAAATATATTAGAAGTTGAGGTGTTCACACTAAAGTGCTAAAAGTTACACACACTTTTTTTTTAAGTGAGAGATGGGGAGGCAGAGACAGACTCCCACATGTGCCCAGACCAGGATCTACCTGGCCAGCCTCTACCAGCCAATGTTCTGCATAGATGGGCCGTAGCTCCATTGCTTGGCAATAGAGCTATTTTAGTGCCTGAGGCCAAGCAACAGAATCATCCTCAGCACCCAGGGCCAACTTTGCTTGAAGCATTTGAGCCATGGCTATAGGAGGAGAAAAGAGTGCAGTGGGGTAGGTTTGGGGGGAAAGTAGATGGTCACTTCTCCTGTGTGCCCTGACAAGAATCGAACCCAGGACTTCCAAACATTGGGCCAACACTCGACTGCTGAACCAACTGGCTAGGGCACACACACTTTTTTCAAAAACTTTATGTAATTATGACTAATAAAAAATATCACTGGTAGAGCATTAATGTAATGATAATAAAAGAAACACAATGGAAAAGAAAAGCAACACTTAAATAGCTAAAGAACACTGTTCAGAAAATAATGACGCAACAAGCCAGAGGAAAAGTGAACCAAGATATGTAGCCTGGACACCAACTAGATGTTAGTAAGATCTTGACCTGTCAGAGGTGATTTCTGGCTCAAAATGTGCAGGGCGACGTGGAAAGATGTCATAGTAGAAAGTCTTCAGGGTGTCCAGTGGTGAAAAATTCAAAAAGTGCCAGCAAATGTACAGTTCCTAAGTAGAAAGGGCTCACCCTGTGATGCAGGACCAGTGTGTCTTTTTGAAACCAATTAATTTGAAAGTGGGGAACCATAGTTTATTATTAAAAGCCCTGTTGGCCTGGTGTGATTCAAAGAAGGAATCAAGGTAAGAGTATACAGTTTCACCAGAATATAAAAATCCCTCTTGCAGAAAAATCTACCTCATGTAATTATGATTAATAAAAAATATCACTGGTAGAGCATTAATGCAATGATAACAAAAGAAACACAATGGAAAAGAAAAGCAACACTTAAATAGCTAAAGAACACTGTTCAGAAAATAATGATGCAACAAGCCAGAGGAAAAGTGTTACCAAATATTCTACCATAAATTAAACAATAATTTCATGTAGCAATCACCTCTCTGATGGAAGAGCAGAAAGTACAAATATAAGAAATAAGAAATGAGGGGATAAGACACAGAAGACTGTAAATCACAAGCTGGAAGAATTTGGTAATATAGAAAATATACTATCGGAGAAATAAATATAAAATTGAAAAAAGAAAAAGGAGAATAGACAATATAGAAAGGAAAGGCACATAGAATGTAGAAATAAAACTAGAAGTCAAATAAAACAAAAACAAGGAAAAAGTTTAAAACAATTTGGGGAAAATGTAGCTATAGAAGACAAGAAAAAGAGAAAGTATTTTTCTTAAAGTTCTAGAAGGAAAGAAAGAGAGAGGGAGAGAGAAAGGGAGGGAGGCAAGAATGGTAGAAATAAATATTGTAAAGTACAATTTAAGAAAACTTGAATCTAAATATAAGAATGCATGACGTACCATATCCTGCAAATTTTATCTCCAAAAGTCAATACAGAGGCATAAACTTGTAAATATATTGGACATTAAAAGTATAGAACAAACGTTTGGATATTCAGGCAAAAAGATCAAGCATGTGTATAATGAGAAAAACAAGGCTGACCACAGACTTTGCCACAGTGACAGTTATTACAAAACAGAGAAGCAATACCGACAATATGCTCACTGAATGAGGAGGTGTGAGATTTATAGCCAATCAAACTCTCACTCTAGTATGAAAACGGCAGACAGTTTGAGCGTTCAATATCTGAAGAAATATTATTCCCATGAACCCTATAGAAAACGTTTCTAAAAAATGAACTTCAGCCAAAAAAAGGGTTTATTGAAAACACTATCGCAGAAGAATTAGTCTCAGGTTTGGAATCAGATAAAGAAAAACCTAACAATTTTCTCTGTACTGGAGCCTCACTTATATTTATTTTTTATTGAATTTATTGGGGTGACATTGGTTAACAAAATTATATAGGTTTCAAGTGTACAGATTTTTAATGTAAGGGTACAGTTTCTTTTATTATAAGGGTTTATGCCTTATTCTTTTTTTTTTTTTTGCAACATTCTACCCCATGCAACATATGATTTGATTCAGCTTTTCATTGTGGTCTTTATAAAATATCATTTCATGAGGACTTTCTTGATCATTCTATCAAATATTTCAAAATTTTAAATCAAGCCTTGACACTTTTTTGCTCTCCTCTGTTTTTTACTTTTCTCTTTAGCCCTTCCTTTTGTCTAGTATACTCATACTTAGGCACTAACATAGTTATAGTATAAATATCAATTATTTTCAGTCTCCCTAAACATGACATAAACTTGAAGGAGTCAGGAATTGCTGTTTGCCCTGTTCATGTCTGTATCTCTGGTTCCTAGAACAGAGACTGAAACCTGGTCTGTGTTTGATGACTGTTTAAACAGTGAAATGAATTTCTGAAAGAACCACATAGAAGAAATGGTCAATTAGAGAGCACATTTAAGAAAAAAGATAAAAACATAAGAATAAACCAAATAAGAAATGGCAAGATCTACATTTAAAAACACAGATAGCAAAACTTGAAACAATTGCTGAAAGGAAAATTTGAACAAGTCGTTTTTGAGAACAGAATCACCTTTACAAATATGTCAGTCTCCCAAGGTAAAGTTGATACATTTATGCAGTCCCCAATAAATACACTGAAAGGTTTATTTTTTTAAAACATTATTTTGTTGATTTTAGAAAGAGAGACAGAAACATTAATCTGTTTCTTCATGTGTCCTGACCAAGAATGGAGCCAGCACAACCCTGGTGCATTGGGACAATGCTCTAACCAACCGAGCTATTTATTGGGCCAGGGCTGATAGGTTTATTTTTAAAAACAATATGATTCTGAAGTTTATATAGAAAAAAATAACAAGATACTATATCTAGAAATATTTTAATAAAAAGTAATAATAATGAATAATTCTACTAAACATTAGTATATAAAGCCACAGTTACTTAAAAAGTGAAGTTCTGTATAAACTTGACTTTCCATATGTCTTTGTGAATTGTTAAATCTTTTGAAATTATTTTGCAACTTTTTTACTTTAAGAAATTTTCTTCCAACCTTACTGTCTTTCATCTAACATTATAAGGTTTCCTTTTTTACATTGGGTGATGCATCATCTGGAATTTATTTTAGCATTAAGTGCAAAAAGCAGATTAATAATATTTTTTCTCCAAAAGTCTTGCCAATATTCTTGGCAACATTTATCAGTTCCCATCTCGACTTATATGCTTTCTTTACATATATAAATTTTACACATATATATGTATAATCATATATATATATATATATATTTCTCTCACTGGCTTTTTCTCCATAGAACTTAGTCGAGGAGGGTTTTTGTTTTTGTTTTCCTCTTATTTTTGGACATATCTGCTTCTTTGAGCACACCAATACCACACTTTTTTACTGTACTTTTATAATATTTTAATACTGGATTTATTCTAGTTAGTCTTCCTTTTATGAATTTTTCAACTATTCTAAACTGTTTGTTCACTGTATTTTTTTGCTCCATAAGATGAACTTTTTTTCCCAAAAAAATGGAGAGAAAAATGCCTGTGTGTTTTATGGAGTGAAAAATATGATATTTAATTAAATATTTTAACACATCATTTGGTTCAGAATTTTTTTTCTTAGTTTCCTCCTTAAATCCTATGTGTGTCTTATGGTCAGGTGCATTTTATGGAGTGAAAAATATAGTAATTTAAAATATAACATAATTTTATTAACAGAAAACAAGCCATTGGTATTTTGATGTGGAATTTTATAAACCTAAGGATAAGATACAGTTACTGATGTCCTTCTGATACTAATCTTACTATTCTCAAACAAGTTTTTTTTTTTTAAGAAATGATGAAGGTATGATTTCTAGAAGCAACTTTGTACCTTGTCTAGTCTTTGTTACTGAACAGATTTTATAGTCATTATTCTAGTGAACCCTCAAACCCAAAATAGAGTTTTACAAGCCAGTGGATTAGATGGGGATCTTCTTAAATAAGAACTTTTAGAGAAAAGATATGGGCAGCATGGCCCAATTGGAACTTCTTTGAGTTTCCACAGTAAGTGTTTTAGATGGGACTCCCAGCTGTCGCTGTGTAACTTGATGAGCCAGAGGTGAATGGTTTTAACGTAATTGGCCTGCTACTTCTCATATTGCAAGAACTCTTCACTGATTTTTCAAGAACTTCTGAATTTTCTATTCTATAAATGCTAGCTACATATTTTACCTTTATGTACTAGATATTATTATTGTTGTTGTAATTCACCAAGCAATCTGTTATGTACTGATGGTATAATAGTAAACAAAAAAGACATCATTTCTGCTTCCATGGAAGAAAAAGAGAATAGTAATCCATAATTTGGAATAAATGTGATCAAATTTATATACTTTCAGTCAGTTATAGCCCTCCTGAGTATGTGCATTTAATTTTACTATAAAGGGCTATTTTTTCACAGACCTCATCTGACCTTTTAGTGTTGAAACTGTAGTCATATAAATTAATCCTTCCCTCCCCTCTTCTTCCTAAATAACATTTTTAGTATATTATTCTAAACAAACTCAACGTGCTTATATTAGCTTTCTAAAATCTTCATTACAGTCTTATAAGCAAGTATTATGCTCATTTACAAGGCACAGAATGGTTCAGTTACTAGTCCAAGGTCACAAAAAACACAGGTCATGTGCACATAGGAGAAAAGAAAGTAATCAAACAGCTTCTCATTGTCACAGATAGCTGGTAAAATCAGTTGAATTGACTTAAAGCACATCACAAAACATCATTATAATATTTGATGTTTTAAGAACCAAAATTTGAAGGAATAACCCAAATCTCAAAAAATGAGAACAATATATTTTAGTCTAACTGTATAATGAAATACTATGCTGCTCACAAAAATTAGGGAATCAGGGAACATGCAGATACTCCAGTACATGCAGCCTTTTGTATAGTGTATTTTCACCAATGAAATAAAAGTTGATTTTGCATCTCATTTCTATAATCTAACAACTTTCTTTGATTGTCGTGTGCTTTTCTGATGTCCTTGCTTATTTTTTTAATTAATTTTACTAGGGTAACATCAATAAATCAGGGTACATATGTTCAAAGAAAACATGTCCAGGGTATCTTGTCAATCAATTATGTTGCATACCCATCACCCAAAGTCAGATTGTCTTTTGTTACCTTCTATCTAGCTTTCTTTGTGCCCCTCCCCACCCCCCGTAACCACCACACTCTTATCAAAGTTTCTTAGTCTCTTAGTCTTCTTTTTATGTCCCACCTCCGTATGGAATAATACAGTTCTTGTTTTTTTCTGATTTACTTATTTCACTCCGTATAATGTTATCAAGATCCCACCATTTTGTTGTAAATGATCCGATGTCATCATTTCTTATGGCTGAGTAGTATTCCATAGTGTATATGTGCCACATCTTTTTAATCCAGTCTTCTATTGAAGGGCTTTTTGGTTGTTCCCATGTCCTGGCCACTGTGAACAATGCTGCAATGAACATGGGGCTGCATGTGTCTTTATGTATCAATGTTTCTGAGTTTTGGGGGTATATACCCAGTAGAGGAATTGCTGGGTCATAAGGTAGTTCTATTTTCAGTTTTTTGAGGAACCACCATACTTTCCTCCATAATGGTTGTACTACTTTACATTCCCACCAACAGTGGATGAGGGTTCCTTTTTCTCCACAGCCTCTCCAACATTTGCTATTATCTGTCTTGTTAATAATAGCTAATCTAACAGGTGTGAGGTGGTATCTCATTGCAGTTTTGATTTGCATTTCTCTAATAACTAATAAAGATGAACATCTTTTCATATATCTGTTGGCCATTTGTATTTCTTCCTGAGAGAAGTGTCTGTCCATGTCCTCTTCCCATTTTTTTATTGGATTGTTTGTTTGTTTGTTGTTGAGTTTTATGAGTTCTTTGTATATTTTGGATATTAGGCCCTTATCTGAGCTGTTGTTTGAAAATATCATTTCCCATTTAGTTGGCTGTCTGTTTATTTTGTTGTCAGTTTTTCTTGCTGAGCAAAAACTTCTTAGTCTGATGTAGTCCCATTCATTAATTTTTGCCTTCACTTTCCTTGCCTTTGGAGTCAAATTCATAAAATGCTCTTTAAAACCAAGGTCCATGAGTTTAGAACCTATATCTTCTTCTATGTACTTTATTGTTTCAGGTCTTATATTTAGGTCATTGATCCATTTTGAATTAATTTTAGTACAGGGGGACAAACTGTAGTCGAGTTTCATTCTTTTGCATGTGGCTTTCCAGTTTTCCCAGCACCATTTGTTGAAGAGGCTTTCTTTTCTCCATTGTGTGTTGTTGGCCCCTTTATCAAAAATTATTTGATCATATATATGTGGTTTATTTCTGGACTTTCCATTCTGTTCCATTGGTCTGAGTGTCTATTTTTCTGCCAATACCATGCTGTTTTGATTGTCGTGGCTCTATAATATAGTTTGAAGTCAGGTATTGTAATGCCCCCAGCTTCATTCTCTTTCTTTAGGATTGCTTTGGCTATTGGAGTTTTTTTATAGTTCCATATAAATCTGATGATTTTTTATTCCATTTCTTTGAAAAATGTCATTGGAATTTGATGAGAATTGCATTAAATTTGTATATTGCTTTGGGTAATATGGCCATCTTGATTATATTTATTCCTCCTATCCAAGAACAAGGAATAATTGTATCTTGAACAAGGATACCTATCTCATTGTATCTTTTTTATTTCCCTTAACAATGGTTTGTAGTTTTCATTATATAAGTCTTTTACATTCTTTGTTATGTTTATTCCTAGGTATTTTTTTGTTGTTGTTGTTGTTGCAATCGTGAAGGGAATTATTTTTTTGAGTTCGTTCTCAAATGTTTCGTTGTTGGCATATAGAAAGGCTATGGACTTTTGTATGTTAATTTTGATTCCCGTGACCTTACTGTATTGGTTTATTGTTTCTAGTAGTCTTTTTGTGGATTCTTTGGGGTTTTCGATGTGTAGGATCATATCATCTGCAAAAAGTGATACCTTTACTTCTTCTTTTCCGATATGGATGCCTTTTATTTCTTTGTCTTGTCTGATTGCTCTGGCTAGAACCTCTAGTACCACATTAAATAAGAGTGGAGAGAGTGGACAACCCTGTCTTGTTCCTGATTTAAGGGGAAAAGCCTTCAGTTTAGTGCCATTTAATATGATGTTAGCTGATGGTTTCTCATATATGGCCTTTATCATGTTGAGATATTTTCCTTCTATAGCCATTTTGTTGAGAGACTTAAACATAAAATTGTGTTGTATTTTATTGAATGCCTTTTCTGCGTCTATTGATAAGATCATGTGGTTTTTGTTCTTTGTTTTGTTGATATGGTGTATTAAGTTAACTGTTTTACATATGTTGAACCATCCTTGAAATTCTGGGATGAATCCCACTTGATCATGATGTATTTTTTTTAATATGTTGTTGTATTCGATTTGCTAGTATTTTGTTTAGTATTTTAGCATCTGTATTCATTAGAGATATTGGTCTGTAGTTTTCTTTTTTGTGCTGTCCTTGCCTGGTTTCGGTATGAGGGTTATGTTGGCCTCATAAAATGTGTTTGGAAATATTGCTTCTTCTTCAATTTTTTGGAAGACTTTGAGTAGAATAGGAACCAAGTCTTCTTTGAATGTTTGATAGAATTTGCTAGTATAACTATCTGGACCTGGACTTTTATTTTTGGGGAGGTTTTTAATAGTTTTTTTTTTTTTATTTCTTCCCTACTAATTGATATGTTTAGGCTTTCTGCTTCTTCTTGACTCAGGAAGGTTGTATTGTTCTAGGAATTTATCCATTTCTTCTAGATTGTTGAATTTAGTGGCATAAAGTTTTTCATAGTATTCTACAATAATTCTTTGTATATCTACAGTGTCTGTGGTGATTTCTCCTCTTTCATTTTGGATTTTGTTTATATGAGTTCTTTCTCTTTTTTCCTTGGTAAGTCTTGCCAAGGGTTTTCAATTTTGTTGACCTTTTCAAAGAACCAGCTCCTTGTTCTATTAATTTTTTCTATAGTTTTTCTGTTCTCTATTTCATTTATTTCTGTTCAGATTTTTATTATCTCCTTTCTTCGGCTGGTTTTGGGTTGTCTTTGTTCTTCTTTTTCTAGTTCCTTAAGGTGTGAAGTTAAGTGGTTCACTTGGGTTCTCTCTTATTTGTTCATATAAGCCTGAAGTGATATGAACTTCCCTCTTATCACTGCTTTTGCTGCGTCCCATAGATTCTGATATGTCATATTGTCATTTTCATTTGTCTGTATATATCTTTTGATCTCTGTACTTATTTCTTCTTTGACCTATTCATTTTTTTAAAAGTATATTGTTTAGTTTTCACATTTTTGTGATTTTTTTCCTCTTTTTTGCAGTTGAATTCTAGTTTCAAGGCTTTGTGATCAGAAAATATGCTTGGTACAACTTCGATTTTTCTGAATTTGCTGATGTTGTTGTTGTGGCCCGACATATGGTCAATTCTTGAGAATGATCCATGTATACTGGAGAAAAATGTATACTCTGTCACTTTAGGATGAAATGTCCTGTAGATGTCTATCATATCCAGGTGCTCTAGTGTTTTGTTTAAGGCAACTATATATTTATTGATTCTCTGTTTGGATGACCAATCTAGAGTCATCAGCAGTGTATTGAGGTCTCCAAGTATGATTGTATTTTTGTCAGTTTTTCTTTTAAGGTCAATAAGTAGCTGTTTTATATATTTTGGTACTCCTTCGTTTGGTGCATATATATTAAGAATTGTTATGTCTTCTTGATTCAGTGTCCACTTTTTCATTATGAAATGGCCATTTTTGTCTCTGAGTACTTTTGCTGTCTTGTAGTCAGCATTATCAGATATGAGTATTGCTACGCCTGCTTTTTTTGGATGTTATTTGCTTGAATTATTGTTTTTCAGCCTTTCACTTTGAATTTGTTTTAATCCTTGTTGCTTAGATGAGTTTCTTGTAGGCAGCATACAGTTGAACTTTCTTTTTTAATCCATTCTGCTACTCTGTGCCTTTTTATTGGTGAGTTTAATCCGTTTACATTTAGTGTAATTATTGACACCTGTGAGTTTTCTATTGCCATTTTATACATTGCTTTCTGTTTGCTTTGTGTCTTGTTTGATGCTTCTCTTTTGTTTTTCTATCTTTTGTTTTTGTTTGGTTGTATTTTATACATCTTTCCTCTGTTGCTATCTTTTTTATCTCATGTGCTTCTGTGGTGGTTTTTTCAATGGTGGTTACCATTAAGTAACAAAAAGGGTTCCTACCCTGTTCATTGTAATGCACTATCTTGTGAGTACTTTTGCACTTCATCGTCCTTTGCTACTGTTAATCTCCGTCCTCTCACCCCCCCCCTTTTTTTGTTGTCACAGTTTCAATTTGGTTTTATTGTATTCTTCGTTACGCTTTTACTTGTGGTTTTGTTTTGTTTTGTTTTTTATATCTGGTTGGAAAACCCCCTATAGTAATTCCTGGAGTGGAGGTTTTCTGATAAATTCCCTCATCTTTTCTGTATCTGTGAATGTTTTTATTTCTCCTTCGTATTTGAAGGATAGCTTTGATGGGTATAGTATTCATGGCAGAAAGTTCCTCTTTTTCAGGACTTTAAGTATTGGGGTCCACTCTCTTCTAGCTTGTAGAGTTTCTGTTGAGAAATCTGATGATAATCTAATGGGCCTTCCTTTATATGTTGTATTCTTCTTTTCCCTGGCTGCCTTGAGAATTTTTTCTTTGCCGTTGGTTTGTGCCAATTTCATTATGATGTGCCTTGGAGTAGGTTTGTTGGGGTTAAGAAAACTCGGAGTTCTGTTTGCTTCTTGAATTTGAGGCTTTAGTTCTTTCCACAGGCTTGAGAAGTTCTCATCTATTATTTGTTTGAATATGTTCTCCATTCCATTTTCTCTCTCTGATATACCTATTATTTTTATGTTATTCTTTTTGATGGAGTCAGACAATTCCTGTAGGGCTTTCTCACTTTTTTTAATTTTTGAGTCTCTTTCTTCTTCTTTCTGTTGTGTCTCAAGTTGCTTGTCTTCTATTTCACTAATCCTACCTTCTATCTGCCCTGTTCTATTAGCTAAGCCTGTTACCTCGTTTTTCAGCTCATGAGTTGAGTTTTTCATCTCTGTTTGATTTCTTTTTTGTTTTTTTTAATATTTTTTATTTATTCATTTTAGAGAGGAGAGAAAGACAGACAGGCAGACAGACAGAAAGGAGGAGCAGGAAGCATGAACTTCCATATGTGCCTTGACCAGGCAAGCCCAGGGTTTTGAACCAGCGACCTCAGTGTTTCCAGGTCGACACTTTATCCACTGCACCACCACAGGTCAGGCCTTGATTTGTTTTTATAGTTTCAATTTCCTTCGTAATATATTCTTTGTGTTCATTGAGTTGTTTTCTGAGCTCCCTAAATTGCTTTTCTGTGTTTTCTTGTATATCTCTGAGTATTTTTAGGATTTTTATTTCAAATTCTATGTCATTTTGCTCCAAGGTTTCCAATATATTAATTTTTTTTCCATAGATTTTTTCTCATCTATTTGTGCTACCTCTCTGTCTTTTGTATCCATGATATTCGATTTCTTTTTCCTTAATGGCATCTGAGGGTGGTTTTGTTGATAGTATTGATGAGAATTAATAAAGAATAAAAAGTTAAAAAAACAAAAAAGAATAAATAAAAATAATTATTATTCTCCCCCCCCCTTTTTTTTTCTCTCCCCTCCTTCTTGAGAAAATCTTGTGGTGAACTGTGAATTATATTGTGCTAAATAGAACAAAAACTATCTATAATGGAGGGCCTGAGTTGGGGAGAAGTGATAAAGGGGCAAAAAAGGGGGTATGGACCCACAAGATGCAAAAAAGGAAAAAATTGGGGTCAAGAATAAAATTATTTGCTTTTAGGTGATGGTTGACTAAGAGATATGATGAGAGGAATAAGAAGGAAACAGGAAAAAGGGGGGAAAATTAAAAAATTACTGTTGTATTTAGTGGAGAAAGAACTAGATAAAATGGAGATCCAGGGTTGGGAGCACTGCTAGTGAGTTAAATAAGCAAAGTAAAAAAACCCCAAAGAGCCCCAGATAAAGTAATTTGTTCATGATTGAGGATTTAATGAGAGGAAAAGTAAAGGAGAAAAGAAAAAACTAATATAGAGGGAGAAAAGAAAAAGAAAGAGGAAAACACAAAAAGAAGAAAAAGAAAAAGAGAGAGAGAGAGAGTTAAGGGTTTTGGAGTGCAACCCTCATAGAGAGAAAAGAAGAAGAAAGAAAAGATAATGGGATATGTAACACTTATGGGTAGTGTAGTTCAAGGAGAGGAGAGAGTAAGACCGGCAGATAATTAAACAACCAAATTGGAAGAGGAAGAAAATAATCAATACAAGAAGATAGGAGAAACAAACGAACAGATATAATAAAATGGGATAGGTTATAAAGTCTGTGGATTATTCTTGATTTTGAGAGGATATCTTCTTGCTTTTTCTTTTCTCTCCCTCTTCCTGGTCGGTGACTCTGTACCCTGGGTTCTGCCCCTGTGGCACGCTTAGGTAGAGGTTTGCAGTTGATAAGTCTCTATGGCGATATCATATATTGGCTTCAGTCTCGTTGGCAGTAGAGATTCATTAGCATTTGCAGGCTCCACCAATGAGAGAGTCCATATTTCCAGAGTCTCTCTCCTAGTCTCTCCTTCCTGAATTAGTAGCCTGATGATCCAGCTATGGGGTTGCTGCTGCCTCTGCCTGGAGAGTATGAGGCTCAAAGAACTGGCAAATCCCCACTCTATTCCCACGCAGTGCAGGGCTCTGGGTAAGGCTCAATCAGTCAGAGCCGCTAGTATAATCAGGCAGGGCTTCGGTCCACACAAAGACCTCTGACTCTGCCCTTCTGTCTGGGAACACAGGCGCCCACCCCCGGGGGGATCTCTCACCCACTATCTGCGCTCGCCTACCAGTATATCCAGCCAGCTGCCTCTCACTCCGGGTGAGGCGCCCCGTCCGCACGGAAAATTTTGAGCGTAGGGAATTTTGCTCCTGCTCCCTCCCCATGCACTGCTTTTTCAGGGCGCAAGGGCGACCCCGAGATTCCACTTTCAGCCCACACAAAGGCCTCTGACTCTGCCCCTCTGTCTGGTAACATGGGCGCCCACTCCCGGGGCTTTAGGAGGAATCTCTCGCCCACTATCTGTGCGCACCAACCAGGAGATCAGGGCGGATGGCTGTCCCAAGTGCCTTTCTTTGTCTGGGTTTGGTGCGAGCATTAGCTTGTGTTGACTGGGTTGCCACAAGCACAATTTTTCCTTGGCTTGGATGTCCATGCCACAGCCTGGTTCAGATGTTTGTGCTGCAGTCTGGTTCTATTCATACCCAATGCCCACCTTAGTTCCTATACTCTCAGTTTCCAGTGAAAGCAGCCCTTATTTAGGTTAGTGAGGAAGGCGGAGTGTTTTTT
Source organism: Saccopteryx bilineata (assembly GCF_036850765.1). Lineage (NCBI taxonomy): Eukaryota > Metazoa > Chordata > Mammalia > Chiroptera > Emballonuridae > Saccopteryx > Saccopteryx bilineata. The sequence goes on along the minus strand of NC_089501.1, from coordinate 9,666,266 downwards.
CCTCCTTATTTCCTTCAGGGTTGATTATATATTTAATCAATTTTTTGCTCAATCATACCTTCGCGTTTAGTGGGGAACTTCTGGAGGCCCCAAGGATAGATTTTTCTGTCTCTGGTTGAAGATCTTGTTGAATTTTGGGAGAGATTTATCAGTATCGCTCCTTACGGTGCTGTTTCTCTGACATCATCAATATTCTTGTTTAATAATAAAAATATGCTTCTTTTTTTTTAACTGCTTCATATTAATTTTGAAATATCCCCTAATTTTTCAGTATATATACCCAGTAGGAGTAATTAAATAGACATATGTTTTATGACATGGAGAGAAACTATATGACATATTGTGAGAAAGAAAAAAACAGATTACAGAACAAGTGGAGTGTTACCACCTTTGTGCAAAATTTCATGTATGTATGTAGATACAGAAAGAAATATCTGAAAATATGCTCACTAATAATGCTTTTTAAGTATGTTGAGATTTCATCTAAGCTTTACTAATTTTGTACCTTCATATAATATACGAAATTATTTTTACTATAATCATGGATCAATTTTATAAAAATAAATCTATGAGCCCAACAAAGCCAGCAGACAAAGGCTGGAGGAGGTGGTACCCAGGAATCCTTTTCCTTTTACGGGCCTTCCCCCAGGCCCAGAGTGGGTAAAAGCCAGCCTAGGTGTGCTGCTTGGTATTTGCATGTGCACCTGGGTGCAACAGAGACAGCCGCAAACTCTGGAATGTTTGTAGCTCCAAGAAAGTTGCTGAGGTCAAGTCATGGGCAGGGTCCCCCACTGGTCAGTGCCAGCTTCCCTCCAGGGAGGCCCAGGCCCGCACATCAAGTGGTCTGTTGTGGCAAGGACCTAACAACCCTTGCTAGAGTGGCATACTAAGGAAAGCCTCTTCACACCTGGTCTAGCTGAGATGAATTCCTCTCTCTGTGATCAGCACTGGCACAGCAGCTCATGCACATTGCACAGGATAGAGCTTCACAGTCAGCTGGCCTGGGTGCTGGATATTCTGCTGCACTGGGCTAGATTCCACAGTGGGAAGGGAGAGAGGCTTGGAGCACGGACATTAAAAGTGTGGGTCTGTACAAGCCTATTGTTGAGTCCAGTCAAGGGGCTTAGCCACTTTCAGGGGGGGAGCACAGTCAGCCCCAGAAGAGGACTCTCTTAGTGTTTCTCCCTGAGACCAGCATCTCACCATTTGGAAAAGCTTCTGCAGAGGGGATTGTTGGCCCCATCCAATCTGAATCTGCTGCTCACCTAGCTGAGGAGGAAGAGAATTGAAGTATCCAGCAGTGTCTGATAGATTAGGCTCTGGAGTAAGAGCACTTTTTTCCACACTGAGCTTCTGACCAAGAGACCCCTGAAGTAGGGTGCTCCACTAACATTGCATTCCCAACCTCAGCTGCCCTAACCCATCAAGCTTGCAACCTATAGAAGGATTATCTGGGTGAGGCCTGTCTGAGCCCACACTACAGTCTTTCTTCGGAAGACTCTATGGGAAAACCACACAGCTACAAGAGGAGGTGGAGCAGCTGGAAAGTGAAGACAAATCTTACAGAGCTTGGGGCTTTTACAAAGCTCTTGTCATTTCTAAGCAGAAGGAAGGTGATCCTTATATATAGGTTGGCCCCTCCCACACTGCCAAGGCACATAAAATGCAGACACAGATAGTGAACAGAGAAGCAGCTCCAGACAGGTAGCCCATAGCACGTTACAAACAATGGCTGACACCAACCCAAGAGGACCCAGAACCAACACAACCAGTAGTGGGTGGCAGACAGCACCCACACTAGACTCAGTCAGCTACACCAGCAGCACGCACAAAGGAGGAGTCTAACAGGCACCAGACACTGCAGAAAATAAATACACCCAACAGGACAGACACTACACAGTGTCTAATACACATGATCAAAATTGACCCTTAGAGCCAGCCAGCCTGAAGTGATAACTGCACCCATGGAAGGACCAACTGTATTCAATACTCACATACAACAGGAGGGAAAATAGTACCCTCAAGAAGCATTTCTAGAACAAGGAAAACAGGTGGCCTGGAGGTCTCAGTACCACTGAGCCCATCTTCTTCATAAAGACACCACAAAAAATTTCAAAGTCAGACAGTGCTACCTAATACATAGACAAAATGGGCAAAGAAATGTGACCCAAATGAATCAACAAGAGAAATCCCCAGGAAAAGAACTAAATGAAATGGAAGTAACCAAATTATCAGATGCAGAGTTCAAAAAAATGATTTTTAGGATGCTCAAGGATCTTAGAGCAACAATGGATGATCACAATAAAATCTTAAAGAGATAGCAGGCATCAAAAACAACATTGAAATAAAAAAAAAAAACAATCAGCCAGAAATGACAAAAACAATATCAGAAATGAACACTGCGCTAGAAGGAATCAACAGCAGGTAGGATGAAGCACAGGCTTGAATCAGCCATTTAGATGGCAAGATAAATGTAAGCACAGAAACAGAGCAGCAAAAAGAGGCCCAAAAAGACTAAGGAAACTCTTAAGAGACCTCTGTGACAACATGAAGAGAAACAATATCTGGATCATAGGGGTTCTTGAAGGAGAAGGAATGAACAAGGAATAGAGAATCTGTTTAAAGAAATCATAGCTGAAGTTTTCCCTAAGTTGATGAAAGTAAAAGTCATACAAGTTCAAGAAGCACAGAGAGTTCCATTAAAGATGACACCAAGGAAGCCTACACTAACACACATCATAATTAAAATGCCAAAGTTAAGAGACAAAGAAAGAATACTAAAAGCTGCAAGAGAAAAGCAGTTAGGTACCTACAAGAGGAGCTACCATAAGGATGACATCTGACTTCCCAACAGAAACACTTCAGGCAAGAAGGGGTTAGCAAGAAATATTCAAAGTGATGCAAAACAAGAACCTACAACCAAGATTACTTTATCCAGCAAGAAAGACTATTATTTTTTTGTGTGTGTGATTAACATGTTATTATTTTAAAAATAATTTTAGTGGGGTGACATTAATCAATCAGGGTATATAGGTTCAGAGAAAGCATCTCCAGGTTATTTTGACACTTAATTATGTTGCATAGCCATCACCCAAAGTCATATAGTCTTCTGTCACCTTCTATCTGGTTTTCTTTGTGCTACTCCTCTCCCCCCACCCCTCCCCTCCCCTTCCCACTTCCAGTAACCACCGCACTCTTGTCCATGTCCCTGAGTCTCATTTTTATGTCCCACCTATGTATGGAATCATAGAGTTTTTAGTTTTTTCTGATTTACTTATTTCACTCAGTATAATGTTATCAAGGTCCATCCATGTTGTTGTAAATTATCTGATGTCATCATTTCTTATGGCTGAGTAGTATTCCATAGTATATATGTACCACATCTTCTTTATCCAGTCATCTATTGAAGGGTTGTTTCCATGTCTTGGCCACTGTGAACAATGCTGCAATGAACATGGGGCTGCATGTGTCTTTACATGCCAGTGTTTTTGAGTTATGGGGGTATATTGCCAGTAGAGGGATTGCTGGGTCATATGGTAGTTCTGTTTTTAATTTTTTGAGGAACCACCATACTTTCTTTCATAATAGTTGTACTACTTTACATTCCCACCATAAGTGGATGAGTGTTCCTTTTTCTCCACACCCTCTCCAACACTTATTATTATCTGTCTTGTTGATAATAGCTAATCTAACAGGTATGAGGTGGTATCTCATTGTAGTTTTGATTTGCATTTCTCTAATAGCTAATGAAGATGAGCATCTTTTCATATATCTGTTGGCCATTTGCATTTCTTCCTGGGAAAAGTGAAGAAAGACTATTATTTAAAATTGCAAGAGAAATAAAAAACTCCTCAGACAAAAAAAAGACTCAAGGAATTTATTACAACCAAACCAGTACTGAAAGAAATTTTAAGGGATTTTCTAGTTCTTACCTACTAGAAAAAGAGCAAAGGAAAAAAGAAATCTGGATAAAAAAGACTGTAGGTTTAAAGAACACAATGGCAATAAATAAGTGCATATTAATAATAACCTTAAATGTTAATGGATTTAATACTCCAATCAATAGACATAGGGTAGATGCATGGATAAGAAAACAGAACCTGTATATATGCTATCTACAAGTGACCCACCTCAGAACAAAAGATACACATAGACTGAAAGTAAAGGGATGGAAAGAAGTATTTCACACAAATGGCAATGCACAAAGAGCTGGGGTAGAAATACTTATATCTGACAAAGAAATAGTGACCTTAAACAACACACTAGATCAAATGGATTTCACGGATATATTCAGAACCTTTCACCCCAAAGCAACTCAATATACATTCTTTTCAAGTGCTCATTGTACATTCTCTAGGATAGACCACATGTTAGGACAAAAAACAAGTCTCAATAAATTGAGGAAGATTAAAATCATATCAAGCATCTTCTTTGATCACAATGGCATGAAACTAGAAATCAACTACAGTAGGAAAACTGAAAAACATTGAAACACTTGGAGGCTAAATAGCATGTTATTAAATAATAAATGGGTTAACAATGAGATCAAGGAAGAAATAAAAAATTTCCTTGAAACAAATGAAAATGAACATACAACAACCACAAATCTATGGGACACAACAAAAGCTATGGGAACTTCCTGAGAGGGAAGTTCATAGCACTACAGACATATCCTAAGAAGCAAGAAAAAGCTCAAATAAACAACTTAACCCTGCATCTATAAGAACTAGAAAAAGAACAAAAAATAAAGCTCAGAGGAAGAAGAAGGAAGGAAATAATAATGATCAGAGAGGAAATAAATGACATAGAGGCTAAAATAAAATACAAAATATCAATCAAACCAAGAGCTGGTTCTTTGGAAAGGTAAACAAGATGTATGAACCTATAGCCAGACTTATCAAGAAAATAAGAGGGAGAACTGAAATAAATAAAATTAGAAATGAAAGTGGAGAAGTAATAACTGACACTGCAGCAATACAAAGGATTGTAAGAAAATAATATGAAGATCTATCTATATGCCAAAGAATTGGACAACCTAGGTGAAATGTGTAAATTCCTAGAAACATACAATCTTCCAAAACTCAATCTGGAAGAATCAGAAAACCTGAACCAAATTTATAAAGAATGTCTAGAACTCAACACCAGGAAGGTAAACAATCCAATTTAAAAATGGGCAAAGGAACTGAATAGACACTTCTCCAAAGAAGACATACAGATGGCCAGTAGGCATATGAAAAAATGATCAATGTCACTAATCATCAGAGAAATGCAAATTAAAGTCACAATGAGATACCTCCTCACACCTGTCAGAATGTCACTTGTTAACAAATCAACACACAACAAGTGCTGGCGAGGGTGTGGAGAAAAGGGAACCCTCTTGCACTGTTCATGGGAATGCAGACTGGTGCAGCCACTGTGAAAAACAGTATGTTGTTTCCTCAGAAAATTAAAAATAGAACTGTCTTTTGAACCAGCTCTCCCACTTTTAAAAATAAAACCTAAGAATCCCAAAACACTGATTCAAAAGAAGATATACACCCCCATGTTTATTGTGACATCATTTACAATAGCCAAGATCTGGAAGCAGCCCAAGTGTCTATCAGTGGATGAATGAATAAAAAAGCTGTGGTAAATATACACAATGGAATATTAAGCAGCCATGAAAAAGAAAGAAATCTTACCTTTTGCGATGGCATGGATGGATCTGGAGATTATTGTGCTAAGTGAAATAAGCCAGGCAGAGAAAGACAAATATCACATGATCTCACTTATATGTGTAATATAATGAACAGTGAACTATAGGAACTATAAGGAATGGAATAGAGGCTGAGACGGGGTCACAGAGAGCAGAGGGATAGATATCAGAAGGAAGGGGGATGAGGGAATGGGCTCAGAGAAGGTAAAGGAATTAGTGAAATTATATATACATAACACAGAGGTACAGATAACAGGACAGAAAATCCCAGAGGGAAGGGGGAGAGAGGGGGAGGGGTACAAATGGTGTGTAATGGGGACAAGGGGTTGGGGTGAGGGAGTTATATTGAGTGGGACACTTAAATCCATGTTAAAACTTTAATTTTTTTTTAATTTAGGGAAAAAATTAAGCCTGCTAGTCTTATTTTCTAAAGACTAGACCCCATTCATTGAGGAGGCACTTAGTTACCTATATGTTCAGAGTGGTGCTAGATCATGAGCCTGGACTGACCTAGAAAACTAGGAAAAGAACCAAAGCCTTATCTCAAAAACTTCTCCTCCTCTTTCTCATTTCTTTGTCTTTTTCTTTTCTTTAAATTGTGGTGCTGACAGTGAATCTTGGCTATGCAGATAAACAGAATTTAACCACTGTAACCAAAAGAAAGAATTGGCAAAAGACAGGATTGTGGTCATTGCATTTAAACCCCCATATCTGGTGTCCTTGTGGTAGATGCGTAGTTGGAAAGTAAGTGTGTAGAACAGAACTAGGAAGAAGTGCATACTCAGACCTGGCATATCCACACACAAAGGACCAGCTGTGGCTAGAAATCTTTATAGTTGCTTGGGTAATAAATTGATTGGATGAGAGACTTCAGTTAGATTGAGGAAATTCTCAGTACCCAGAGATATGTCAGAGAAAGTTATTAGAGAATTATAACCCACTATACATTTCACTAATGTTCTGTGGAATTCAGAAGTGTTGCCCAACTGTGCCACCAAATCTTCAAAATAAAAGAGCTTCAATCTTCATGTTATTCACTTATTAATTTAGTTAGTTTCTTCAAACACGGAACACCTACTTGTTGTCAGACACTGCCTGAATAAGCTACAGACCTCACAGGGTCAGTGGTACCATAAGGAAGACCTATATGTGTGCAGATATTGTAATACAATGTGTAATATGCAAAGATGAAGAACAAAGAATGCTACAGTAACCCGTAAGAGAGAAAGCCTCCAATCTCAAAGCTTTAGCTGGAGCAGAAAATAGTCCTTTTGTTTTACTAGAGTAAACAATTGTCTTCCAAAGTATTAGGAAGATTTACGGATCACTGTAGGATTGGAGCCTTCCCATGCGTTTCTGTTTACTAGAAGGGGTTTTATAACCTATAATTAGACTCTCTTCAGTTGCAGAAGGTCTAAAGATTACCCACTTCCTCAAAATCCCAGACAATTTCCTAAATCCAGGGTAAAGACCCATAGTTAAAGGTTAAAATAAACCTCAGTTCTGAAATAAACATGCAGAGTGGGACCTGCAAGAAAAATTCTCTCTGGCCACTGTGGTTTAATGGCACATGTTCCCACCTGTATTAGTTCCCTAGGACTGTGTTAATAATAAATTAACACAAACTAGGCTGCTTAAAACAACAGATATTTATTCTTTCACAGTTCTGGAGGCCAGATGTCTGAAATGAAGATGTCAGTGGGGCCACAATCCCTCCAGGAGCTAAAAGGGAGATTCCATTCTTTGTCTCTTCCAGTTACTGGTGATGCCATTCCTTGGCTTATAATCACTTCATTCCAGTCTATGTGGTCACATCACCTCACCCTATTCTCTGTGTGTCTCTCCTCTGTTTCTCTCTGATGAGGATATTGGTCATTAGATTTAGGACATACCCAAATATCCAGGACAATCTCCTCAGCTCGAGATCCTTCATTTAATTACATCTGTAAAGATCCTTTTTCTAAATAAGGAACATTTACAAATTCCAGATATTAGGACTTTATATCATCATAGCAACTTCTTATAGAGCCTGAAGTACCCTCCCTTTCAAGCTTGAAACTGTCCTCCAGTTGGCTCTTGAGAGATGCTAATGGACTTTGGTAGAATTTCAGAATCTCTGAGTGAAAAGAAATGATCCTCTATGGAAAGGTCAAGACAGACCTTTTGCTTTGGTATCACCTAACAATAATCCCAAAATTGGAAATTGAAGTAAGGTTTTTGAAGGCATGGAGGCTTGAAAAGTCCAGCAAGAATCTTAGAGAGACAGATTTCAGGGGCAGCTCTGACAAGGGGGAAACAACTGGTTTCTGATACAACTGGGATATCATATGAGTTTATTTTTCACTGTAGGCATCAAATGATATGTTCATTAGATCCTGTCTCTAATTTCTAAGTGAATGGTTTGGCAAACTTCCTAAATTGGTTATACCTTTTCATACACTACATACAGGTCTATACTGTTATAGATCCTGTAACAGTCATAAGCTGAGTTGAGAAACATTTTTATAAAAACCAAAATTCTTCGTAGGGCTCTAAGATAACCTTATATACAACCATTATTCACTGTTTACAGTTAGCATCTTTGTTATCCACTGGCAAACTTTACCAAGCATATAATATTTTAAATTTAATAATATAATTTTAAAAATGTAGTGACTGAGAAATGTTATACATTGTTTCTCATTGCATTCTTTGTAAACTATGACTCAGCAGCATTTCATATTTGATCACTGGGTATGCTCAGTCACATACAGACTTTAAATTAGCTCAGGCATTAAGCAAAAATATTAAATCACATCAGGGAGTTACTTTAATATGGCATTAACAATTAAATTCACAAGTGAATCTAGTTTGACTACTCTTTAAGTCACCCAGTGGGTAGCTGCAATAGACTCAACTGAGAGTCCTTAAAAATTTTAGGCCACATTCTTTGCTTGAATAATAATCTACATTTGCTAAGATAAAATTAGTATGTTTAATTTAACTTTTCTAAATTACATAATGCTTTGATCTGCTGGAAACCCAGTTGCATTTAAACTATTAGTTTTGTTTTTTTTTTTTTTTTGCAACTTATAAATGACTTACCTCCAGAGAGGTTCTGAAATGATTTTATTAAAACATGTTTAAAACCAGTCATGATTTATTTTAACAACAACAACAACAAAAACAAACTAAAAACAAACAGAAACTTAGAAATATAGGCAGACCTCCTGACCAGGCTGTGGTGCAGTGGATAGAGCATCGGACTGGGATGTGGAGAACCCAGGTTCGAAGCCCCAGAGTCGACAGCTTGAGCACAGGCTTATCAGGCTTGAGCAGGGGTTCGCCAGCTTGAGTGTGGGGTCGCTGGCTTGAGTATGGGATCATAGATATGACCCTATGGTCACTGGCTTGAGCCCAAGAGTGCTGGCTTGAAGCCCAAGGTCGCTGGCTTGAAGCCCAAGGTTGCTGGCTTGAGCAAGGAGTCAGTGGTCTGCTGTAGTCCCCCGGTAAAGGAACATATGAGAAAGCATTAATGAACAACTAAGGAGACTAAGGAGCAGCAAGGAAGTATTGATGTTTCTTATTTCTCTCCCTTCCTGTCTGTCCCTATCTGTCTCTCTCTGTTTCTCTCTGTTTCTGTCGCAAAAAAAAAAAAAAAGAAAGGAATGAATGAATGAATGAATATAGGAAGATCTTGGATAATACTGTTATTGTAAAGAGTAATATACAATATATTCAGTTTTGAACTACTCGGCAAAAGGACTCCTGTCGAATTTTAATAATGATATGTGGTAGCTATTGCTTTTGGCCAGCTTTTCATCTCTTAGAATACCCAGCCCTTTGGCCACAAATGACCTAGTTTTGGTTCATCAAAGTGTCCCATCTCTCTACTAACAATGAAAGGGTCAAGAAATGAGAAGTAACTCAAGTAAGGCAAATTAGAACTCATCCCTGAAATTGTTATGCTGCCATTGCAAAATGGCAACTATTTTTTTGTTTTATTTGTTTCTGTTTTTGTTTTCCATCTAAATGTTAAATTAGCGGTGTAGAAGTGTAATCTACAGACACTTGACAGGAAATTGTTACCTTTTAAAAAGTTTATAGTATGAGCAGGCAAAGACAGACCAAGATTTAGAGACAGGAGAGAGGCAAAGATAGAAACAAAGACAGAAACAAAGATAAAAACAAAGAGGAAGAGAGTGAGAGGGTACTAGCTGAGAAGCACTACATTTCACTCCCTTGGAGACATATTCTTGAAGCCAGTCTACCAATTCTGAGAGCTTCTGCCGTGACTACAGCTTAGTGGAACCAACAAGTTCTTTTTTGTTCTAAAATTAGGCCGAATTTGACATCTAAACAAAAGAACCCCAACTGATATCATTATATGGTTCTCATTTCTAATAGAGAATTTGTTCCATTCCATTTGAGGAGGCATTCCCCCCTACCTCCTAGCGTTTAATGGTAGAAGATATTGAGGTATTTAGTTTTTCAGGATATCTTTATGGGGATGCGGGAGGACTTGAAGAAAACACTGCACGAAAGGTCCCCCTGTAATTTTGCAACTGTAAAAAAGATTCTTGATTTAAATAAGAGTTGGTTAAAGTATCTTTTTATATTTCTTTCAAAACTGTAGTTGGGGCCTGACCTGTGGTGGCACAGTGGATAAAGCGTCGACCTGGAAATGCTGAGGTCGCCGGTTCGAAACCCTGGGCTTGCCTAGTCAAGGCACATATGGGAGTTGATGCTTCCAGCTCCTCCCTACCTTCTCTCTCTGTTTCTCTCTCCTCTCTGTCTTTTTCTCTCCCTTTCTCTCTCCTCTCTAAAATTAATTTTAAAAAATTAAAAAAAATAAAAAATAAAAAAAAACAACAAAAAAAAACTGTAGTTGGACTTCTTCAGTGTTTCCTGAAAGTTGTTTTTATTCTTTTCCTTTTTTCAATAAGAATAACCAATGTGAATATGCATCAGCTAAGACTTAAAAAAAAAAAGTGAAAACCTGTCTTGCTTCAGGAAAAACCATTTTAAAAACAGTCATCAAATTTGGAAAATTGTAAACCAGTCCCTTTTAAACATTAGATGTTCAGGTGATATTTTTTGTTGTTGTTCCTTTTGAGGCCCTGGATACGTGAGAAGCCTTGCTGATATTCTGCCATGAAAATTGCACAGTCAGACCTCTATATTTTTTTTAAGTTGACATCCTATGTTACTAAGGAAGTGCTTCAAAGGGGTGCCTTCAGAGAGGGCCATATATTTTTTTAATTGTTTGAATTCACTCAAGTTCTCCCACACATATTTAGTTAAAGTTCTAGTGTTTCCTGCCATAAAATATGGATAGTTTGGGGCCTAAAATACCTGATGTGATCCCTGAGGAATGCCAGATGCTGAATAGAGCTATACCTAATATACACACCAAGAAAACGGCTCAGAAAAATTCCTTCAAAGGATATTTCTTGCATCACTCACTATCATAATAACTCATGTTAAGATTTCACAGAAGCCTGAAGCCCCACAGCAGAAATATTATATGTAAAAAAGTGATTTCCAAATGAATTGCTTTAGAAAATATGTCATTTAAATAGGGTTTAGGAAACTTCTAAAATTCTCTTGTATGTTCAGAATGTAAGATTCTCCTAAACAATTGTCTTGCTTATATATGTGAATTTTGACTATAGAATAATGGGGGTGGTAGTTTTATAACAATGACTAATGGACTAAATCCTATTAATTTTTATTGATATAGTCAAGTACACCAATGTTAAGTAGTGCTTTTATGAATGTTATCAATCATTTAGACTTATAAATTTACAGGATATTATTTTCAAGAAAAGATATTATTAGTTCAGAAAGTTTCTAATTATCATGAGTCATAATTTTTATTACATGTATGCAAATTTTTAATGAGTCCTGGTCTTTGCATTTTTATTGAAACATATTTGGCATACATATGTATTGGCAATTGAAACATTACTATCAAAAGTGTGACTAAATTGATTACAAACATTTCTGTTCCCCTAGGATCATGGACTCCTCATTAGTTGTCATTTCCTAAAATACTTGGTTATGAGAAAAATTGCTACTTATCCATCATAAATTCTTTTACACTAATGTGAAATTATGTCCTGAGTGATTCAAGAACATGGGTTAGTAGAATTAGTCTCTCTTTATAAAATATTCCTTGTCAAGGCAATCAAGCACAAATTACTCATTAATAAAATGAAGTCATTCTACTTTTCAAAAACTGATAATACCACATTATTTAGATATTGTTAGAGATCGATGTATCTTATTTCTCACCAAGATGCTAAAAAGCCTTCCTTATGGTTTATATTTGACCAGACAAGTCAGAAAAAAAGTCACATTAATAAGAGTTTACAGCCTAAACATGCAGTGTCACAGTGGATAGAATGTGAGCCTGGGATGCTGAAGACCCAGGTTTGAAACCCCAAGGTTGCCAGCTTGAGTGTAGGATCATAGACATGGCCCCATGGTCCTGGCTTGAGCTCAAAGGTCACTGGCTTGAAGCCCAAGGTCGCTGGCGTGAGTTCAAGTTCACTGGCTTGAACAAGAGGTCACTGGCTCAGCTGGAGTCTCTGGTCAAGGCACATATGAGAAAGCAATCAATGAACAACTAAAGTGCTGCAATGATGAGTTCATGCTTCTCATCTCTCTCCCTTCCTGCTTGTTTGTCCCTGTCTGTCCCACCCCCTCACTGAAAAAAAAAAAAAGAGTTTATAATTATAGTTTCAAAATAAATGAGAACCATGTGGACATTTAAATCATGCATCTATACTGCTCACAAAAATTAGGGGATATTTCAAAATGAAGATGAAGTGATAAAATATCCCCTAATTTTATGAGCAGTATATTTAGTTTGGGTGCTTACTAAACTATGTAGGCAATATTGAACAATTTTATTTGTATGTAGAATTTTTGATTTAAGTAAAATATTTGATCGTTTATATTTTAATTTATAGTTGATGTAGATTTTATTGCATGATATACTTTGTAGTCATGTTGCCATGCCTTGAGATAATATTGTTCAGAATCCAATTGTCATAAAGTTAGTATGAACTGGTCTTTACCTAACCCAGTGTCTATCCAAGGCATAAATTAACTAATAGTTTTAAGTTGCCCAATCAGAAAAATATTAGTTCCTAAAAGCTTTAAATTCTCTAAAAATAAAACAATGGATTTCATGTTGTTTCACAAAAGACTTGAAAAAATATTTATTCATAAACAATTTCTCACTTCAAAGTGCCACCATTATAATGCAGCAATCCATTGCTTTGGCTGATAAAGTTCTCAAGGTAATGTTAAAATTCAATATATTCTCAGTAAAATAGTTTTTACCTTGTGATCTCTGGACCCTTTCTGGCAAAAAATGAAGTCCTTGACTAAAACACATGAATTTCTGATTTTTCTCCTGCTCCTTCTCTCTCTTATCCTCTCTCTTGCCTGTGTGTCTTTGTATATGGAGCTCTTCATATAAATTGAATGGAATAATTAAAAAGAAGCTTAGTAATGAGTTAAACATAAAATTTGAAAACAAGGCAGTAAGCTAAAAATTTGTATAAATTACATACAATAGCATAATGAAAATAACGGGATATAAATAGAAGGATAGGGAATAAATTCATTAGGCAACCTCAAAACAAGAAAATTTAAAAAAATAATAGTGACAGCCTCTTGCAGATCAATTAAAGAGTGGGAATTGAGCCAATGTTAGAGAGACAGAATATTACTATAATCTTTTGAAAGCAATGGCAATGAGCCAGTTGTCCTGTTGGTTTTACCTTGGGCTGGTGCCCAGAATGGACAATTAATAAAATATTCTTGTTATGGCACTGGCAACTTTATCTTGCTGCTGTTAACAAAGTGTCACTAACAACTGTGTGCACAGATCTGATCCATATTCTAAGTTTAAATGAAGTGAAAGTACAATCAATAAAGGAGTGCAGTTGTGAGGAAATGAATCAGCAAAGGAAAGGAGATCAATCTCTGCTCTCTCTTAGGGTATATAGGTTGAGTGAAAGCACAAATCAACCTAGGTATTTTTATAAGGACCATGTTTACAATAAACCACCCAGATGGTTTCTGAATTTCCCTGGATCAGTAAGGTCAATTATTTATAGGACTGCAAACAACTGGATATTTGGCGGTTCATCAACATTGGTCTTCACAAATACCCTAGCAAAATAGCCTAAGTATGTGTGTTTCCTTTCTCAGTAATAACAAAATATACGGTGCATTCTGTCCTATCCCAATAATATTTCTAAATTAGAACTAGTGTCTGATATTCTGTTTCTCTAAGTCAGGGGTCCTTTGGCTTGTGAGCCAGATATGGCTCTTTTGATGGCTGTATCTGGCTCGCAGACAAATCTTTAATAAAAATAATAATAAAATTAAAAATATAAAACATTCTCATGTACTACAATCCATTCATTTCCTACCTCTCATGTTCATGGTTACGGGTGGCTGGAGCCAATCATAGCTGTTCTCCGGGACAACACCAAATTTTTATTGGATAATGCATAACATACATGGATTGTTGTATGGCTCTCATGGAATTACATTTTAAAATATGTGGCGTTCATGGCTCTCTCAGCCAAAAGGGTTCCCGACCCCTGCTCTAAGTACTTTAATAAACAAATGACCACAAATAAATTGGATTTTTTAATTACAAAGGAATTTTTTAATACTTCTCTATGCTTTTATCCTAATTTATTTTTATTCCTCAAAAAAACTTTATACTAATAGTAAAATTATTATAAAAAATGTATGTATTTTATAATAAATTTCAGATAATTGAATGATATATTATTTGATGTGACAATTTTTACTTTTCTTTTGTTCCTTTTTTTTATAAAGTATGTTGTAGTTTCTTATTTCTGAAAATTCTTATACTCTACAGAGTTAACCACAATGGGGTCAATTGAATCTCTTTCAAAATCAGGATCCTTTCCACAAACAATAAATCACTCTCATTATTTTGGTCACTCTACATAAACAGTGGAGAAATGTTGACAATTCAGCTGCTGTCTTTCAGAGTTCTTTCAGTCACCAAAACTAAATAAATACACTGAATGGAATCTAAACAATATTATTGTAAATTTCTAATACAGACCCACTTATTTCTATCATATAAATCTCAGAGTTCTCTTATAGCATGAGGTTCACCAATAATTGAAAGTTTGATGTCTGTGGCACATTTCTGTAAAAATCTAATTTCTTTTCCATATTGTTTTACATTAGAAAATAAAGACTTAAAAATGTTAACTGGAAAATAATATCTTTTATTGCTTTTTCTTCTAATGGAAAATTGAGATATACTCCCCTGCGATCTATGTGATTTTTATAATGGTGGAAAAGTTATCATGTTTGATTATTAAACTGACCATTTATATGAGTACACGTATAAAAAAGGTCATTTATATGACTACACATATCTAGTATGCAAATGAGAATACAAAATTCTGAAGATTTTAGTTCGATTACCACAACAGATTAAACTACTCTTACAGAGATTGGTTTATGTTGAAAGGAATACGAAACATGAACACATAACCCATATACAGAAAAGAGAGGCAATAATTAGCCACTGAAACATGTCCCCATTTGTTTTTGATGAACTGTGTATCTATTCAAATAGCTTAGATAGTAGAGATAATACAGTTCTCCCAAGCAAAGTGCTTTATTTATATACCAATATGGCATTCTCATTTCAAAGTAATTCAATTTTAAAAATAAGGCTTATTTAAAAATCTGTAGTGCATAATAAGGGCTTGAAGATAAGCTGAAAATTTTCTAAAACTAGTCTCTCTCCCTACCTCAATGTAATCATTTAATATCATATTTATGAAGAAGACTAATGAGACTGCAGAAAAGTAACACTCTTGAAAATATACAATGATATCAAATCTTCAGAATAATTAAGGATTTTGTTGTTGTTGTTGCTGTTTTTTGCTTAACTACATTACTTTGTGTGATTATTTTATATACTATTTTAACCACAGGTTCTTAACTGTTTGAAATAATGAAAACACTTTCTGATAATGTAAATAGGTAAATTCCTGTATGCTGTTTAACTAATGGCAGTTCTTTTAGCACTTGTGTGACCAAACAAAGGACATTTCTTCTACATACAAAAGCTGTGTTTTAATCCACAGATTGTTGTTGACTTCCATGATACTAAGTACAAATATTCAGTTTATCTTCTTGAAATATTCCCACTGAAATTAGGTGGAGTTCTAATTGCTTTAGTTCTGAAGAGGGTGGCTCACTTTAACACAAGCAGCTGAAAAATTATATGAAATACTGTAATTGAAGTTGGAATGGGATACACCCATAATACTCACTAGAAAACAATATAATTAAAACCACACTGATATATCATATGACCTAGACCTAAATGGAGTCAGTCTTGGACAATTCAACAAAGCCTGTTTATCTTTGCCTTTTAATATTTTTGCTCATCTTCTTTCAGTACTGAAAAGAAAAGCAAATGAATTTTTCTTGGAAACCTTCCAAACATCTGTATGTAGGTTTCTTATCTCCTAACCATGCAACTAGAGCATAGGTTACTTCCTTGCATATGTGGAACTTCGTATCCAGACCCTACAAAGTGGGGCAAAACATCATTTAATATATAGAATTTGTTTATATGACTTAATAAAAAAGGTCATTTCTAAATTTTACATATTTGAGTTTGAACTTTTCTTTTTTTTCTCATAATGTCTAACTTCAATGTTTTTCTTTTTAATCTAAAATATTTATTTTCTACCTGATAATACAGGTCTTTTCACTGTTCTTATTAGAGATTTTCCTACATTCTCATTCTACCCTAGTCTGCCCTACACTGAGAGAGGTCCTCACACACTTGCACGTGGACACCTCAGCCTACTTGTCCAAGTTCTGTGCATCCTCCATGTAAACAGCTGCCGTGTGACTAACCCTCAGGCCTAGAGGTGGCTACAGTCATGGTCTGCCCTAAGGGCGTGGACCTAGGGAAGAGGTATGCAAGGCCTCTGGAAATAGACCTGGGCACTCGTGCCCAAGTCTTTGATTCCTGGAGTGTGGTTCAGAAATGGTGACAGGAGGTTATAGCCTCTGGATGAGCAGGGTTTTGGTCCATCAGATTCCTCTTCCTGTATAAAAGATGTGGAGGAGAATCAGCAGGCTCCTCTGCAACATGGATGCCCAGGGTATGGGCACTAGTACAGGGGATGCAGAGATAAAAAAAAATGAGAGTTCTACAGAAAGACAGTGTTCTATGTCAGTCCTTTGGCCATTGAGTGGAGGCAGCTTGAGGTAAGACGAGGCTGTGTCCTCAGCAGGGAGCTAAAACAAGCAGGGCCTGGCACCTGTATTAAGTTGTACTTTTTATATTCTCTGTGTTTACTCTTTGGAGCATTTGTTCACCTTAGTAGTTGGCAATATATTTTGTATTTTCCAGCCTACCTTAGCTGTACTATAGAGAGCTAAGTTATTCATAATTAGGAGATAGCAACTCCAAGTGCAACCAAGACATGAAGGAAATAATGGGAGGAGAAGGAAATTTAGGAGAAAAAAATATATATAACTGAAGTAAGCAAGGCTCAGATCACTTGAACTTTGTATAAAAGTAACTTTGGAAGTTCTGAGTATTATTTAAAGAGGTTACGTTCACTTTTTGCACTTAAATTTTAATTTATTTTTGCATAACACTAAATTAGCAATTTAACAGATAATTTTCTAGTTCAAAAACTATACATGGCTCCCAATTATTCACTATCTAATATCTAATGTTTCATTCACTCATTTAATATTTATTGATCAATCTGCTATGTATCAAGCACTATATAGGCATGGGGTACACAAGGACAAACAGCACAAACTTGATCCTGACCTCCCACAGAACGCAGTAGTAATGATAATAAGTAATCAAATCATAAAGAAGAAGAAAAGGGTATTGGGAAGAGAGTAGTAAACAGGGGAGGATGACTTCAGATTGAGTGATGAGAGAAAATTATAGTTAAGAAGTAGCTAAGAAAGAAAAAGGAGTCAGCTATTCATAAGAGAGGGAAAAGAGTGTTGTTGGAAAGGGGTCAACATGTGCAAAGACCCTGCAGTAGTAATATTTACCTTTCTCAGAATTAAAAAAAGGATACAATACTCAGAGGGTATCAAGAAAAAGAGAAAATGGTGTTGGAATAGGTTGGTATTTAAACAAATCAGATCAAGGAGGGCCTTTCACCAATAGCTAGGAATTTGATTTCTTTTTTTCTCATGACAAAAGATTGTCATCAAAGAATTTTACATAGGGCACTAGCAAAATTGATTTTATATTTTACAAAATTCACTGGCTATTTAAGAACAGTGAATTAGAATGGATTAAGAGTTGATCCTAAAATACTATGAGAGGCTAGAATATTGCAATAAGGAACCATAGGTTTCAGTTTTTGTTCACAGTGGAAATAAAGAGTTTTGGGCAAAGTTGAAACATATTTTAAAAAAAGAAGAAAGAAAGAAACATATTCTGGTGGCTGAATCTGACCAGCTATGTGAAATTTTTCCAGCAAGCCACAGTTTCATGGATGCAAATCTGGAAAAAGTGAATGATTGAAATTTTTTTGGAGATATGACACAGACAGTAAGGATATTTGCTGGACAATAATTATAAAATGACTATGGAATCCAAGTTGGAAAAGAAAGGATGGTAAAAGAAGAAGATATTAATGGATGAAAAAAATAAGTTCAATAAAGTTGAATGTTAAAAAAAGAGTAAAGAATATAAATTTGTGATTTCCACATTGGGTGGCTGCCCAGGCACCCTCTTTAGAGAGAATCCTGATTATAAGTGCTATTTCAACAACCTATTCACCGAACTCAACAAAAAATTAGGTACCTGTTCTGCCGAACTGGTGTGAACTGGCTGAATCCCACCACTGGAAGTAACCATTCTAATGAGTCATATCATCTTGAGCAAGGGAGCTGTAGGAAAAGGAGTTTGTGGTTAGAAAGTAGACTGTTGGAAACTGTGATTTCAGAACTGGTGCATTTTCTGGTGAGAACAGCAGTGATGGGGTGGTAGGGGTGGTGGATGAGTAGTGCAGAAGTGCTTAGTCAAGGGGTCCCTGTCATTCGTTATGTATTGAGCAAAGAAAGAAATAAAGAATGTCTCCAGTCTGAAGTATGGGAAGAACTGAAGTAGTAATAATTAAAATAAAGCTTGTTTATCAAAATAGTTACTTAAAAGGCATGGGAAGAACAGAGAGGGAATTGTGTGGGTTAAAAATGCTAAAAAAAAAAGGAGCAATGCATTACTTGGATCGGTGGAGACATATAAAGGGGTAATGGGGACACACATCACAGGGCTCAGCCCTGCACTGGCTCCAGTGGCATATGGTTCCCTTTATCTCTCCAGGTCCTGCACTATTCCTCATAGTTTTTCTATACCCTACCCTACCTATATTATTATTTCTTTGATAAATAAACCCTACTCAAATTATCCACTGTGTTGTAAGTATACCACTGATTTTCTGTAAGGACCCTAAATGATATGTCAACTAATTAAAAAAAATGTTGTCTCCATTTTCTCTTGCATATATTATCATTAATAATAGCAATTAAAATCTGAGTAATTACTAATAATGAAGCACTATGTATATCTTACAAAATAATCAATATTATATTATTTAATATTTTAACAACTCTGTGAGGCAGGTGTGCTATCTCTATATTACAGGTGAGAAAACAAAGACTCTTAAATACAGATAGTATACTGGCTTCCACAAAGCCTTCTCTCTGCCCTTAGGGAGAACAGCATCTATTCGGTAAAATAATAATTAATTAGTTAATTGATTGTGTGTTTGTTTGTGTGTATAGACACACATATACATATATAAGACACAAGTAAGACAATGAATGATGTTTCTTAGGCAGACAAATGTTAGAGGAGCTTCAAAACGTGTGTGTCTGTGTGTGTGTGTGTGTGTGTGTGTGTGTGAGTGAGTGTGTGTGTGTGTGTGCTTTTAAACAATAAACTGGTTAGTTGATTTAAAAGAAATCTACGTGAAAAGTTTCCTAAAGTCCATCAAAATAGGTCATAACATTGAGAAGTTGCTGGATGAAAGGCAACATTTATTTGAGTAAGTGTCTACCGGGGGAAGTTGAAGCTATTCTCTGTACACAGACAGCCACAATGGAAAATGGCTCAGCAAATTCAAAGCATGAAAATCAAAGCTGTTATGATTGCATTCTATTTCCATTTCACCTTACCTTACTGTGCATGCCTATTATTTTATGTTGTTTATTCAGTCCATTACCTATTCCCTCTAGTTCTGAGGTCAATGGAATGGCATTTCCCTTTTAAAGCATTACTACCTCACACCCTATAATTGGCTAGTGACATCAGAGAGACTGTGGTTATGGAAACAGAAAATTCTCCCCTCAATAAAAATGCAGAATTGTCATTCACTTTCACCCATTTAGGTATTATTCGGCTTACAAGGTTGTTGTTGTTTTTTAATTTCTTTAATTTTGTTAAAGTTTGAGATGTTTGCTTTTATATTGGGCTGGCTAAAAACCATTATACAGAGATATTTACAACTTGGAGGAACTCCAGCAACTATCAACTTTTGTTTTAAAGGGATCTTGAGACATCATTTGCAGTTCACATAACAGAAGAACTGCCAATGTCATTTTGAAGATAACACACAGTATCTGGCAGAACAGAAAATTAGAGGAGAAATGTTCTTTGAGTTTTGGGTTTTCATTTAATTTTTTTTAATGCAAAAATATGTTTTTGTAAAATAGCTTATTTATGATTTGGCATTTGTTGTCAATAATTTGTAAAAATTGCGAAAAGTGGTTGGCTTATTTATTTCAGGAAAATTTTTGAATCTTTTCTAAAGACAACAGAACCTGAAAACTAAGTTGAAAATCTCACCATCCCTGAACTATATCTCTTTGGAGTAGAAACTCAGGCATGTAAGCTTTTTTTTTTCTTTCTCTTTTTACTTTCTGAAGCTGGAAACGGGGAGAGACAGTCAGACAGACTCCCGCATGCGCCAGACCGGGATCCACCCGGCACGCCCACCAGGGGTGACACTCTGCCCACCAGGGGGCGATGCTCTGCTCCTCCAGGGCGTCACTCTGTCGCAACCAGAGCCACTCTAGCGCCTGGGGCAGAGGCCAAGGAGCCATCCCCAGCGCCCAGGCCATCTTTGCTCCAATGGAGCCTTGGCTGCGGGAGGGGAAGAGAGAGACAGAGAGGAAGGAGGGGAGGGGGTAGAGAAGCAAATGGGCACTTCTCCTATGTGCTCTGGCCGGGAATCGAACCCAGGTCCCCCACACGCCAGGCCGACGCTCTACTGCTGAGCCAACTGGCCAGGGCCTTTTTTTTTTTTTTTTTTTTTTTTTTGTGGTAATCTTGTTGACAAAAACTCTCAGCCACTGGTGACAAAGGGACTTTTTTATTCAGTACCATCAAAGATGGATGAAATTAAGGAAACTGTAAATAAGGTGGGTAGTGAAGAATGGCCACAAATAATCCAATTCTCATTAAAGTAGATACTGATAAAAGTTGCTTTACTGTTTATTTAAATTGGATAGATCATATAGGGCTTTTTTTATTATATTCTACGTTTTTAGAGAGTTAATTTTTGTTACTTCTGATTACTGTGACTGTGAAATGAAAGTAGAGATTCTGAATGTTTCTGGTGTGTGTTTGTATGCTTGTGTGTTCTGAACACAAATGAGAAAGAAAGAGAGATGGAAGGGGGAGGAGAATGAAAGAGATTTGGAGGTTGCAAGATAGTACATGGAGCTGGTGTTGTTTGTTTTTGTTTTTTGTTTATTGATTTATTTTTAGAGAGAAAAAGAGAAACATCAAGTTGTTACTACATTTATTTATTCATTTATTGGTTGAGTCTTGTATGTGCCCTGACCAGGGATTGAACCCACAACAGTGGTATATCAGGATAACACTGTAACCACCTGAGCTACTCAGTCAGGGCCAGAGCTGGAGGTCTTGTAGGTTACTCAACTTCCTTCACAACACTTTCCAAACACCAAAGTGACTATAGCCTGATTGGATTTATACTATTCCAAGTTAATTTATTTTGAGCCTTTTTTCATTTGGCTTTTTTTTCTAGGACAACAGTATTTGTGAAAACTATAAACACAAGAGCAGAAATACTGTTTACAGTCAGGTCAATCATGTCTATGATGCACTGTGGACAATGTGGAGGGAACCATAGGAGTATGATGCCAAAAGAACTGAGATTCGAGACATGAAAAATACCAAAACACAAGAGCAATGGGGTGGATAGAGCACAAAGGACTTTATAATCAAACCAAGGGAACCCTAAAAATTCACTCTTTGGGGAGGCTGGAAACTGAATTCAAGTTCTACCTCACTTTTTACTAACATTCTGGGTTCCTTTGAGCAAATTTAGTTCACATGAACCCCAGTTTATTTATATAATGAAGACTATCTTCTAGATCAGTGATAACAAACACTCAGCCTGCAGGCTTCATCCTACTGGTCCCTCCACCCATGTAGCCTATAGGCTTGGACTATCGCACCTTTCCTTACTGAAACCAGAGGGTCCTCAGAATCTTTCTCAACAGGATATGCAAGAAAAAACTAATAGTTGATTGGAACTGGTGTGTGAGGTGAAAGTGTTACATCTGGACAGCGAGGAAACAAACGTTTTGCCACACAATCAAGTCAGATTAAGGAGTCTTTATTCTAAGGCCAGCGACCACAAGGTGATTCACATCCTAAAGAACTCGCAGCCCCAAACAAACTCAGGGGTTTGCTTTCAAAGGCAAAAAGAAGCAAGGGGATGTGGTGAGCACCTAGCCAAAGCAGTTTTACAAAAGCAAAACAGGCTTTCAGTTATCGTTGGAACAATCTAGAGAGAGAGTGCTAAGCAAAGAATTTTAAAAAAGCAAAAGAATGTGTTCAGTTATCTTGGCCTTTTACAGAGGTTGTTAAGGCAGCATCCTGAGGGCTTTCTGGAATCTAGACATCAGGGAACATTTATGGCCTTTATATAACTCTTCATTTACTCATCTGCAAATCTTGCAAAACTTGTTCTATGGTCAGGATATGGTGTTTCTACATTTAATTCCCTACTGGTTTTACATAATTTTCAATCAAATGCTTGATTCAGTTTTATCACTATTGTCTTAGATAATTGTATATTGCCTTCTGATTGTCATTAATTTAATAGAGTTTACCCTTTCTTGAAAAATCCTTGTTATAAAATTGATGAAATAGGGTCCTAATATTAGACAAGACAATATTAAAGTAAGAGGACCAATTGCCATAGACAATAGGGTTATCAGCCAGGGTGACTAATTAAACATTCTCTGAAACCAGTTTTCTGACCTTTTAAATTCTTTCCTTCCTTTTTTTCTATGTTTTTCCTGACCACAGATAGATAGACTTTCCTTAGTTATTTTAGAATTATTAGCATAGAAGCAACAAGTTTCTCCTAATGCGGCACATAAGCCACCCTGTTGGAGGAAAAGTAATCCTAAGCCTTTTCTATTTTGTAAAACTATTTCCTCTAAACAGATAAGCTTGAGGCATAACATATACTAGAATATACAATACAGGCTTTTCTTTAAACCTGTTTTTTTCCCTCTTAGTACAAACTTCCTAAAACCTGCACAAACCTTCTGCAACTTACATAAACCATTAACTTTCATGACCTTTCTTATCTATTTAGAAATAACTAGCTTTCATAATAACTTACTTTCTTCCCTTTTTTTTCAAAAGTATCTCTATACCTTGTACCTTTTATTATTAAAACTATACAATTCCTTTCTAATTAATCAGAACTCTTAATTTTTAAAAAAAACTTTAACCTTTAGTGACAACCAAGCTAGCAACAAGCAATTCTCTTTTAAAATATATTTCCTTTTGGAAGTGTCCTTCCCTAAGTAGCCTATCAGACACATCACTAATATTTACAGGTTATCTACAGGGGTAGCTATGAGCATACATATATTTTTCATTCACCTGTCGCTTCTCTCCCAGCAAAGGGACCTACACCCTTTTCTGTATGACTCAGAGCAGCACATGTATTAAACTTAGATGACTTATTCTGGCTTTTCTTTGACCTTAGTTTCCCTCCTTTCCCAAAGTTCAATTATAAAGAGTCTCATGGCGAGGTTCCTCAAACTTCTATTGTACGTAGGCCAGCCAGCTTGCAGTTTGTGGCTGGAGCAGGACATGTTGTCCTTCTCAGGGTCAGCTTATAGGGGTTGGTGGAATCCATCTGCAACATCTACGAGGGGGACTCTAAGGGAGCATAGGGAGAAGGGGTGTTGCCCTGCCTAATATAATTTATAACAGGCTGAATTCTGCTTGGTAAGGGGTGCATTGTGTTTTCAAAATAACAAAGGGAAGGAGAGTGACTCAGTGTTCACCCGTTTCTAAAATGAATTTAGTCAGGACTTCTTTCAGAGTTCGGTTCATTCTTTCTATCTGTCCCAAACTCTGAGGCCTATAAGCACAATGTAATTTCCAATTAATATTGAGTGCCTTTCCTACTCGCTGTGAGATTTGGGATATAAATTCAGACCCATTATTAGACCTACTATTAATGGGCAAGCTAAATCTGGGAATAATTTTATATAGCACTTTCTTAACAACTATTACTGCAATTTCATTTTAAGTAGGAAAAGCTTCTACCTATCCTGAAAAAGTGTCAATAAAAACTAATAGGTACTTATATCCCTGTGCTGGTGACTTTACTTCAGTAAAATCTATTTCCCAATGTTCTCCTGGGAAAGCCCCTTTTTTCCTATTTCCTTTTTTTATAACTTCTCTGCTTTGCTTAGCATTTACTTGAGTACAGATTAAACACTTGGACACTATGCTTTCTATAATAGATTCTAACCCTGGCAAATAGTAATTTTTCTTAAATGATTCTATTAGCTTAGTTTGGCCTAGATGAGTAGCTCAATGTACCTGGGTGATAATCCTAGGGCTTCAGGTAAAAAAAAAAGTCTCTTATCTGGCAGTTATAACAATCCTCCCTTAATTTTAGACATTCCTTTCTTGTTAGCAAAATCTTCTTCTAGTTGGTTATAAGAAGGAGCCTCTGGCAACAAGGCTTCCGGTAAAGTCACTAAAATTTCTAAAGGCTCTACTGGTTTTAGGGCTACTTCTTTTGCTGCTTGATCAGCTGCCTGATTTCCTCTTGCCTCTAGTGAGTTTCCCTTTCTGGTGCCCTGGGCAATGAATGAGGGCTGCAGTCTCTGGCAACCAAATGGCTTCTAATAAGACTAGAATTTCTTCTTTGTTTTTAATGTTCTTACCAGCAGATGTTATAAATCCTCTCTACTTAGAGATTGCTACATGAACATGTGCGGTAGCAAAAGCATACCTACTGTCAGTATAAATGTTGACCTTCTTTCCTTTGGCCCACCTTAATGCCTGGGTGAGAGCAATAAGTTCTGCCTGCTGAGCCAAGGTCCCATGAGGCAAGGTTTGGGCCTAGATGACCTTATCAAGAGTCACTACAGCTGCTCCCACATGTCAAACCCCGTCCAAGACAAAACTGCTACCATCTGTGAATAGCTGTTCTTTTACCCCAGTTAGGGGTGTATCAGTGAGGTCTGGCCTTGCAGTTTGAACAGAGTCTAGTACCTCAGAGCAGTCATGCAAGGGGATGCTTAGATTCTCATGAGGCATCAGGTTTGCTGAGCTGATGGCCTGAATCTGAACAAATTTAATGCGAGGCTGATCAATGAGCAGAGCCTGATACTGGTTCTAGACACTTGGAGAGGTAAGCAATAGGCCTGCGCCATGGCCCTAGCATCTGGGTCAAGACCCCTTTTGTGATTCCTTTGCTCTCGTAAACAAAAAGCTGGAAAGGCTTTGTAATGTTGGGCAGAGCCAGGACAGGAGCCCTAGTGAGGGCTTTTTAGAGGATTTCAAGAGCCTCCTGTTCCTTATCTGTCCAAATTAATTCTTGGGTTCCTGCCATGCAGGAGTACAAAGGCTTGCTATCTCTGCAAACCTAGAGATCCACAACCTGCAGTATCTAACTGCTCTGAGAAATTCTCAGAATTGTCTCTTGGTGGGCATTGGGCATTGGGATCCGAAGGATAGCTTCTATATGGCTGGAAGAGGAAGTATGCTTTCCTGTCTCAATGTGGTCACCTAGATAGATACCTTGGAAGGGCAGAGTTGTGCCTTTTTAGCTGACACCCAGTACCCCAGAGTCTGCAATGTTTGTAAAAGACCCTCAGTGACTGTCTGGCAGCTCACCTCCATTTCTGTAGCTAGAAGCAAATCATCTACGTACTGCAGCAGCGTGCATTCTCGATGCTCCTGGTGGAAGGCGAGCAGGTCCTGATGTAGTGCCTCATCAAAGAGGGTCAGTGAATTCTTGAAGCCCTGCAGTAATCTGTTCCAGGTTAGTTGTCCCGAGATGCCTGCTTCTGGGTCACTTTACTTGAAGGCAAAGGTGGGCTGACTTACAGGGGCTAGGGGAATACTGAAGAAAGCATCCTTTAAATCTAAGACTGTGTAAAATTTCAAGTCAGTGACAACAAGCTCAAGAGAGTGTAGGGTTTAAGCACAGTGGGGTGTATTGTTTAACCCGCTTATTTATTTCCCATAAGTCTTGAACTGGACGATAGTCTCTGGTGCCTGGTTTCGGAACAGGCAGTAAAGAGGTATTCCATGGGGATTGACAAGGAACAAGAATACTATCTTCTAGAAGTCTCTTAATATGGGGGGTTATTCCCTTTTTTAGCTTCCCTTTCTTTTTATTCTGGTGGTCTAGAACAGCTACAACTACCTTAGTCATTTTCTCAGTTTGTTTCTCCTCTAAGGTGTCTTTATTATTATAAACTTTCTGAGCTGTCTCTAACAGTTGGGAAATTACCATCCCTGGAAAGCCTTCTAATTTTTGTAGCTTCCTCCTAATATCAGGAGCTGACTGTGACAAAGGCTAAGTTGATTGCCCTAGCATTTTCTGAAGCCTCTGGGTCTAGAGGTGTATAGACCCTGTAGACTTCCTGCAGTCTTTCTAAGAAAGCCATGGGAGTCTCCTGAGGACTTTGAATAACTTGACACCTTGGACAAATCCATGGGTTTCTTAGCAGCTCCCCTGATCCCAGCTAAGAGAAACTGGGGAAAAATATTCAAAGCTTCCCAGCACACTGTGGTGTTAGGGTCCCACTTAGGCTGGGTAATCAGGAACACCTTCTCGAGGTAGTCTTGGTTATTCTCCTCAGACCTGCTTATTCCTAACATAGCAGCTTTTCTCGCCTCAGTTTTGATTCTTGCCCTTTCTTCGGCAGTGAACAAGGTAACTAGAAGCCGCTGACAGTCGTCCCAAGTGGGGCGATGTGTGTACAATACAGATTCTAACAGTCCTGTTAGGACTTGAGGCTTCTCTAAGAAAGGAGGATTCTGAGCCTTCCAATTATACAAGTCACTAGAGGAGAAAGGGACATAAACAAAAGAAGGCTCTTCCCTTTCCCTTCCCTCTGCTGGTGGGGCTTCTCTCAACAGTAAGAGGGATTCTGCTTCCTTTTTCTTTTCTTGCCTCCTAGTCCACCTTGACAGTGGCTCTGGGCTCCCTGAGGTGGGTGGAGCCAAAGGAGGAAGGGATAGAGGAGGTCATTCAGATTCCTCCTAACAGTTTGTGAGAGACAGGGACCTTCTTTCTTGATTTTGGGGCTGTTACTAGTGAAACATGGTGATCACTCCTGGCTGCACAGCCTTTCAGCCAAGGAGGGGGATTTTCCACTAGGGACCTCTACTGATCCATGTAGGGGACCTGGTCCAGATGACCCTGGGGTTGAGTTACTATATTCCATACATCTCTGGCATCTCTAGGGTCTAAGGATCCCTGTGAGGGCCATCCTACCCCAAAGGAGGGCCACTCTATTTCACAAAGACTTTGAAGTCTCCCCCTGTTTAATTTTACACTTTAATTATTAGAAAATCCAATTTTGAAAATTTTAAGCATACACTCAAGGGGAGTTTGACTCTTACTTTGCCCTTTCCCCATTGTTACAAATAGTATGAGTACAAATGTGCTTCCCGAGATCACAAAAGGGATTAAGAACAGAGGTTTGTGCCAGTTCTCTAAAATGTCCCCTATTGGGTTAATCCCTGGAGAATCAAAGGACAGAGAGCTTTCAGACAAAGTTTGACATACAAGGGAAGGGGGTATCCCATGAGGAGCCACAAACTGACACTCAGGCACAGGCACCTGAGCTCCTCATTCACACTTTATTCACTCAAGGGTTTTCAGTGCAAAAATAATGAAGCAAGAGCAAAGAACAAGATCTCGGCAAGAATAGACAGCACAAACAGATGTGTCTCAGGAAGCCCAAGGCAGGACTTAACTCAGTCCCCATTGATGTCTTCCCTGAGAGCACACTTATTCTCTGCCAATGTCTTGGCCCTGGAGAGCCTATTGTGTGAGTGTGACTGTGTCTGATCCTCAATCACAGTAGGTGCAAGACAGCTAGCCACAAGCAAGTTACAAATTGAGAAAATTGCAAATATGCTCTACTCATCTTTGGAGGCTTTCCTGATGACTGCAAATGGTTGGATGGACATGCTGATTGTCCACAGCTGACTGTCAGCCAGAGAGAAAAGACCAGCAGGGCCCTGGAATGTTTCAGGTGGCACCTCCCCTGCTGGGTTTCCATTCCTGGAAATCAGACCGAGGAAGTCAGCTGCCCGTGTGTGGCAAAAACCAAATGTGTCCAGAGAACACATTCTCACTGGGGCCTCCAAAATGTTATATCTGGACAGCAAAGAAACAAACGTTTTGCTACACAATAAAGTAGTCAGATTAAGGAGTCTTTAAATGCCAGTGACCACAAGTGGATTTGCATCCTAAAGAATTTGCAGCCCTGAATTAACTCAGGGGTTTGCTTTCAAAGGCAAATAGAAGCAAGGGGAGGGGGTGAGCACCTAGCCAAAGCAGTTTTACAGAAGCAAAACAGGCTTTCAGTTATCATTGGAGCAATCTAGGGAGAGAGTGCTCAGCAAAGCATTTTACAAAAAGCAAAAGAATGTGCTTGATTATCTTGGCCTTTTACAGAGGTTGTTAGGACAGCATCCTGAGGGCTTTCTGGAATCTAGACATCAGGGAACATTTATGGCCTTTACACAACTCTTTTCATTTACTCATCTGCAAATCTTGTAAAACTTGTTCTATGGTCAGGGATATGGTGTTTCTACATTTCAAAAGGAATTCACCAATCAGAGCCTGAATGAGCTTTGACATCTGAATTTCTGAATCCAACATGTTCTGCACACACTGTGTCACATGTATGGCAAAAACATAAACAGAAAAAATGAAAAACCTCAAATTAAAACTGCTTTGAGGTAATCCTGTTCTAAACCAGCTAATTTCTCAATGTTCACTATGCATCAGCATCATATGGGAAAATTTTTAGAAATGGCAATGCCCAACCTTTTCCTCAGAGATTCTAATTTAGTAGTTCTGGGGTGGGATCCACATATCACTTTTTTCTTAATGAGTTTAATATGATGACTATTGAGCTGGATGGAGCAAAATAGTAGCACTGAAACACCACTTCTCCCAGAACGCCTAACAAGAGAGAGAGAGAAAGGAAGAGAGAGAGAGAGAGAGAGAGAGAGAGAGGGAGAGGAGAAAAAGCAGTGCAATTTGCTATAGTATGTCTTTGATCAGGAGGCAGAGATTTTTTGTTGGCCTTTAAAGATTAAGCACAATCTGAATAAATGCTGAGGAGAAGAAGGAGAATTTCCAGGAGTGAAAGCAAACTACATAAAAAGCACGAAGTGAAAAGCACTGTCATAGTGGAGAAAACACAGAGACTGTTTTGTGTTGAGGGCTGGGAGAAATTAGATTGGCTAAGTGTATAGAACTATTGAAATTGCCAGCTTTGATCTCCTAAGTGTTTCTTAAACTGCTCTATACACCTGCAATTAGAAGCATTACAAAAGCCTTCAATCTAGGTATTAGTAACTGAATAACCAATAAAATTTTTAAAATTCTTTTTTATAATTTTCTTTTTATTTTTCACTTACAGTTGAAATACAATATTATTAGTTTTAAGTGTACAACATAGTGATTAAACATAGCTCACAAAGTGATCACCCTGGTAAGTCTAATACATGTCTGATTTCATATGAAGATTTATGGTCTTAATGGAGTATAGCAGAGATCCTATTAGTTTTTGCAGTTCTTGCTCTTAGTCATTGCTTAAAAGAGTTTGGGAGTATTCAAGAAATGCTTTAATTAAGAGGTCTATCTATTAAAGTTGGGGTCAGCTGGGCATAGCAGAAACCATAAAAATAATAACCCAGACAATTTCAATTCTTTTCTTTTTAAAACCAAATAATTAAAGTTTTCAAGTTGACCAACAAAGTAGAGAGGCCCTTCATCTAGTAGGAAATGCTGATAGCTGGAATCTGTCTGTCTTATTTCAATCTCTAAAAGAAGTTCCAATTGTTTCTAAAAATGCTTGTCCTATAAAAACAGTATAAGAATTTCACAACCAGTGGAACATGATTTAACAGCATTAATGTTGAAGAAAATCTATACCATAAGAGCTACTTTTTCTCTTTATAACAATATTGAACTCACTGGGGCAGAAAATGAAATTGTTTAATACATCATCATTTCATTATAAAATACCTCACATAGAGTTTTATAGAATGTATGTATATATCTGAAATTAACAAAACATAACCAGTTTATAGTCTCTCCTTTTCGCTTTCCAATCATTGCCCTTTTGTTTTCTTGCATTTCAGTTTTTCTTCTAATTATAGTCTTTCTGTTTTTTTCTATGTGTTTTCCCAGCATATTATATCCACCCAGCAAGCCTCTCAGTTAAGGATGCATTTTGAAAGCTATACGCAAGATAATGGGAACTCTTAAATAACTTGAGAACAAAATTACTTAACATGAGATAAAGATTAATAGATATAACTAGACAATGAAAAAAGAACTATGCATGGCATTTCTTTGCTATTTAACTTTGAGTTTTGTTGGGAGCTAAAAATAACCCAAGCACATCTGTGTTATTGGTAATACTTTATACTAGACTTTAGGCTATACTGTGTTTTCACCTAAGTATTGATAGCCAGACAGTACTTAAATTTATCTGGTATATTTGAATGATTTCAAATTATCACCATTTTTCCATGATGAGCAAAATAATAATAATAATGACTCACAAAATGTAAAGCTCTTCATTTGGCTCTTTAACATTGGCCTTTCTGCTTCCATTAACTGCTAAATAAGCAAGGGACTGCATTCATTAGGTATTGTAATAATAATATTAAAATAATAATAATACTTCAATACTATGCATATCATAGAAAAATTACTTCTCAAACACTTATTATTCTCCCTTTTACAGATAAACTGGCAGATACTTTTCTACAGCCTTAAACAATTCAGAAAAATTTTAATGTCAATTTCTTAAACTTCATATTTTCTAAAAACAGATGCTTGTAACCTATAAACTGAGAGGGCTTCAGAAGTTTTCTATTTGTATGAGAATCAGGATTAGGATAGGCCCAGATAGCTGGTGTCAGCTTTGAGTCCCTCTTAAAAAAAACAAATTCCAGTGGTAGAGCATTGGCCTGGCGTGCCGGAGTCCCGGGTTCCATTCCCCGCCAGGACACACAGGAGAGGTGCCCATCTGCTTCCCCACCCATCCCCCTTTCCTTCCTCTCTGTCTCTCTCTTCCCCTCCCGCAGCCAAGGCTTCATTGGAGCAAAGTTGGCCCGGGCACTGAGAATGGCTCTGTGGCCTCTGCCTCAGGCACTAGAATGGCTCTGATTGCGGCAGAACGACGCCCCAGATGGGCAGAGCATCGCCCCCTGGTGGGCGTGCTGGGTGGATCCTGGTCAGGCGCATGAGGGAGTCTGTCTGACTGCCTCCCCATTTCCAACTTCAGAAAAATACAAAAAAAACAAAAATACAAAAAAAAAAAAAGCAAATTCTAAAGAAAGGAATTTGGTTGGAGTGTCATTTTGAATGGAACTCACTGAGGAACTTGACAGTATTACACCTTCTGGACAGTTTCATTCTCATCCAAATTTCCCTTAGATTTTGTTTTTAATTTGTCTATAATTTTACTAGATTATATAACACATATTTTATTATGTACTCTCTTCTCGTTTTTTAATTGGCAAATTATTTTTTAGTCTCTGTAATATACATATGAGTATATATCATACATAATTATGTATTTCCTTGTTTACTTAAGAAAGAACATTTAGTATTATATCAATATTGCAAAGAGTCTTAGACTATCCACCCCATCTGATACTAGAATCTTCTTTTACATTCCTCCAGGTATTATCTAAGTTAGCCTTGAATGTTCACAGTAATGAACAATTCATCACCACTGGAAATCTTTGAATAACTTATCAATATTAGTAAATTCTCCCCTATATTATACTGTATTATCTGCTCATGGTTATTTCTTTAATCTATGACAACATAAAAATTTAATCTGATTTTTTCCACATGCCTATTAGTGCACATGCCAGTTCTATTTTTTGCATTGATTCCTCATATGACACAGTTTCTAAATCTATATCTCCTTAAGAAACTTTCTCAATAGTGTTATATAAAGGGGTATTATATTTCTAATTATAGAAAGATGCATCACTTAGTAGACGCAAGTATCAGAGTATGTAAGTATGCAAGTAAAGCTAAGTCTTAGCTTGGCTGGTTGTTTTTCTGTCATATTTTATTCAGGGTGACATGTCAAAGTTTATTAATAAATAAAATAACAAGGCAATAGCTAGTTGAACAGACACTATTAGTTGTTAACCACTACTAGTTATGTTCACTATAACTATAGTTTTTCCTTAGCAGGTGAATTCCTAATGTGTTGTGGTATCTAGTCTGAGAGAAGGTGTCTCTGTCTCAAGCTCAAAGTAAAAATCCTGAATCTGTGTCAAATATGTTAATTAGTTTTCTTGCCAGAGTTGATTAAGTAATAGATATGTGACCAAGGTCCAATTCATGTGAGGTGCAGGAAAGTCTAATTTGAGGAGGTACAAGGAAAGGCATCTGAAAAAAACATTCTGCAAATAAGAGAGAATTCAAAAAGGAACATCTCTGCTGGACGTTCTCTTACCTGCCTGTGATGCTTGAGAACATTGCAGCCTGCTCTCAAGCATGAAGTGAACTGGCCCGAAGACAGGAAGACACACACAGATGACAG
The DNA here is from genome assembly GCF_036850765.1 of Saccopteryx bilineata. NCBI lineage: Eukaryota > Metazoa > Chordata > Mammalia > Chiroptera > Emballonuridae > Saccopteryx > Saccopteryx bilineata. Next base: position 9,633,379 of record NC_089501.1, on the reverse strand, counting down.
TGTAGTTCTTTTTTGTTTATATTTAAATGTAGTGGAGTGACGTCACGGAAATGGCGCCGTGAGCAGCGCGTCCGACAGCTCTCCCCTAAATCACAACAAATTTATCAACTAGAAACAGAAAAATTTATCCTCGGAGCATTCCGGAGTTCCACACAAACTGATAGCGAAAGGGCTGTTATCACTTGAATCTGAGAGACGAGGGTGTGGAGGAAGCTACCACAGCGACGCTCATTCAAGCCGCCAGGGAGTGCGCCTGCGGTGAGTCAGCCCATACACTTGGGAACCGCGAGCCGCCGAGAGCGGCCGCCACGAGCCGCTGCCGTGAGCCACTGCGAGCAGCCGCGCGCGCGCCCGGTCCGGGTGAGCACCGCTGACGTTCCCAGCGGCCCGCACACTGCGAGTGGGGGTCACCGCGGTGGCCCGGAGCGCCCCATTCGCGCGCGAACCTTGGGCATTCCACGCGCCCAGGGCGCCCTGCTGGCCCGCACACCCAGGGGGCTCCATTATCCTGCGCCTGGTGCGGTCCAGCCGCCAGGGGCGGGGCGAGCGGGAGAGGCTTGGGAGATTCTCTCCATGGGCGGGGCACCTCACCCAGCCATTCAAGCTAACAATCAAGCGTTGGGGGAGGGGTGCGCGCAGGCAGCCTAAAATACCTTCGGAAACACAGCTGCAACCCAATCACTGAAATTAGCTTAACCCATAAAATCTGTGCACCCTTGGTTCTAATTGATAAGATCTCTCTCAGTTCAGCGATCCAAGACAAGAGGCGTGATATTTTTTAGTGCCTCTCGCTAAAGGGGCGGGGGCAACTTCTGATTGATAGAGCCTCCATATTCAGGGATAAACGCTAACAAGAAGGACTTGGCAGATAATAAGGTCTATACTACACTAGTCGTAAGCAGAGACTAGTGCCTCTTCTTCCCTGCAAAAACAGGCTACAAAGTGTGGAAAGCCTGGGTTGAGAGGTCCAACTAAATGATAGGCGCTGAACAGTCACCTTGACAACAATTGACTCCCACCCCCGCCTGATTACACTGGAGGCCCTGACTCTCAGAGCCTTTCCCAAAGCCTTGCACTGAGTGGGGATAGAGTGGGGATTTCCCAGCTCTTTGAGCCTCTTACTCCCCAGGCAGAAGCAGTTGCAGCCTTATAGCTGGATCACCAGGCTGCTAATTCAGAAAAAGGGGACTAGGAGAGAGAATCCAGGAAAGCAAACTCTCTCATCGTTGGACACTGCAAACGCCAACAAGCCTTTACTTCCAGCAAGACTAAAGCCAATTATATGACATTGCCATAGAATCCCATCAACTGCAAATCCCTACCTAAGAGTGACACAGGGGCAGAGCCTGGGGTACAGAGTCACCGACCAGGAAGAGGGAGAGAAAAGAAAAAGGAAGAAGTTAACCTCTCAAAATCAAGAAAAACCCACAGACTTTACAACTTGATCCACTAATTTTTTGTTGTTGTTGTTGTTGTTTGTTTCTTCTATCTTTTTGCCTTTATTTCCTCCACCTCGGTCCTTCTATTCTCTGCCCATCTTATGCTTCCCCTTTCTTGAACTACACTACTCATGAGTGTTGCATTTTATTTTTCTTCTTCATCCTCACCCTCCTTTAAGGTTATACTCCAAAACACTTAACTCTCACTCTCTCCTCTTTTTTTTTTTTTTGTCTTGCTTTATTTTGTTTTTTTCTCCTCCTATTTTATTTCTTCCTTCGTTTTCTCTTTTTCTTATTTTTTCCTTTCTATTCGTTTTTTCTTTTCTCATTTTACTTTCCTCCCATATAATCCTCAATCACGAACAAATTAGTTAATTTGGGACTCAAGGCTTTTTTTGGCTTTATTTCTCTTTTTTGCTTTTGTTTTTATTTTTTTTTCTCTTGTTTGTTTATTTTTGTGGCATTTTGGGTCCTCCCAACCCAAGGTCTCCATTGTATTTAGTCTTCGCTCCACTTAATACAACAGATTTTTACTTATTATTTTTATTTTTTCTTCTTTATTATTCTTTTTTGGTCGTTTTTTCTGGTTCCCTCTTATCCCTCTCATTATATCTCTTAGTTGACCATCACATACAAGCAAATCATCTTATGCTTGTCTAAGATTTTCTTCCTTTTTTTTTTTTTTTTTTTTTTTGCATTTAGTAGGTCCCTACTCCCTTTTTTTGCCCCTTGAACTCTTCACCCCAAATCAGGCCCTCCATTATAGGCACGATATTTCCCTGAGGAGGGGAGAGGAGGGAAAGAGAAGAGAGAAAAAAAGGGGGAAATAATAAATTATTACTGTTTTTTTTTTTTGTGGGGTGTTTTACATTTTTTTTTTTTACTTTTTACTTTTTACTCTTTATTAATTCTAATTAGTGCTATCAATAAGACCACCCTCAGATGCCGATAAGAAAGAGGAAATCGAATATTATGGATACAAAAGAAAGAGAGGTAACACAAATAGATGTGGAAAAATCTATGGAGAAAAGACTTAACATATTGGAAGCCTTGGAGCTAAATGACAGAGAATTTAAAATAGAAATCTTAAAAATACTCAGAGATATACAAGAAAACACAGAAAGGCAATATAGGGAGATCAGAAAACAACTCAATGAACACAAAGAATATATTACCAAGGAAATTGAAACTATAAAAACAAATCAAACAGAAATGAAAAACTCAATTCACAAGCTGAAAAACGAGGTAACAAGCTTAGCTAACAGAACAGCCCACATTGAGGATAGGATTAGTGAAATAGAAGACAAACAACTTGAGGCACAACAGAGAGAAGAAGAAAGAGACTCAAAAATAATAAAAAACGAGAAAGCCCTACAGGAATTGTCTGACTCCATCAGAAAGAATAACATAAGAATAATAGGTATATCAGAGGGAGAAGAGAAAGAAAATGGAATGGAGAATATACTCAAACAAATAATAGACGAGAACTTCCCAAGCCTGTGGAAGGAACTGCCTCAAATTCAAGAAGCAAACAGAACACCAAGTTTTCTTAACCCCAACAAACCCACTCCAAGGCACATCATAATAAAGATGACACAAACCAATGACAAAGAAAAAATTCTCAAGGCAGCCAGGGAAAAGAAGAGTACAACATATAAAGGAAGGCCTATTAGATTATCATCAGATTTCTCAGCAGAAACTCTACAAGCTAGAAGAGAGTGGACCCCAATATTTAAAGCCCTGAAAGAGAGGAACTTTCAGCCAAGAATACTATACCCATCAAAATTATCCTTCAAGTATGAAGGAGATATGAAAACATTCACAAATACAGAAAAGATGAGAGAATTTATCAACAGAAAGCCCCCACTCCAGGAAATACTAAAGGGTGTTTTCCAACCAGATTCAAAGAACAAAAGAAAACAACACAACAAGTAACAGCTCCACCAAGAACACAATAAAACGAAACTTAAACTGTGACAACAAAGGAAAAAAAGGGGGGAGAGGATGGAGATTAACAGTAGCAAAGGATGATGAAGTGCAGAAATACTTATAAGATAGGGTACTACAATGAATATGGTAGGTACCCTTTTCATTACTTAATGGTAACCACCCTTAAAAAAACCACCACAAAAACACTTGACTTAAAAAAGGTAGCAACAGAGGAAAGAAGTATGGAACACAAACAAACAAAAACAAATGATAGAAAAACAAAAGAGAAGAATCAAACTAGATACAAAACTAACAGAAAGCAATTTATAAAATGGCAGTAGGGAACCCACAAGTGTCAATAATTACACTAAATGTAAATGGATTAAACTTACCAATAAAAAGACACAGAGTAGCAGAATGGATTAAAAAGAAAATCCAACTCTATGCTGCCTACAAGAAACACATCTAAGCAACAAGGATAAAAACAAATTCAAAGTGAAAGGCTGGAAAACAATACTCCAAGCAAACAACACCCAAAAAAAAAGCAGGTGTAGCAATACTCATATCTAATAATGCTGACTACAAGACAGAAAAAGTACTCAGAGACAAAAATGGTCATTTCATAATGATTAAGGGGAAGTTGAATCAAGAAGACATAACAATCCTTAATATATATGCACCAAACCAAGGAGCACCAAAATATATAAGACAGCTACTTATTGACCTTAAAACAAAAACTAACAAAAATACAATCATACTTGGAGACCTCAATACACCGCTGATGGCTCTAGATCGGTCATCCAAACAGAGAATCAATAAAGATATAGTGGCCTTAAACGAAATACTAGAACACCTGGATATGATAGACATCTACAGGACACTTCATCCCAAAGCGACAGAGTATACATTTTTCTCTAGTGTACATGGAACATTCTCAAGAATTGACCATATGTTGGGCCACAAAGACAATATCAGCAAATTTAGAAAAATTGAAATTGTACCAAGCATATTTTCTGATCATAAAGCCTTGAAACTAGAATTCAACTGCAAAAAAGAGGGGGAAAAACCCACAAAAATGTGGAAATTAAACAATATACTTCTAAAAAATGAATGGGTCAAAGAAGAAATAAGCGCAGAAATCAAAAGATATATACAGACAAATGAAAATGAAAATACGACATATCAGAATCTCTGGGATGCAGCAAAAGCAGTAATAAGAGGAAAGTTCATATCACTTCAGGCCTATATGAACAAACAAGAGAGAGCCGAAGTAAACCACTTAGCTTCACACCTTAAGGAACTAGAAAAAGAAGAACAAAGACAACCCAAAACCAGCCGAAGAAAGGTGATAATAAAAATCAGAGCAGAAATAAATGAAATAGAGAACAGAAAAACTATAGAAAAAATCAATAAAACAAGGAGCTGGTTCTTTGAAAAGATCAACAAAATTGACAAACCCTTGGCAAGACTCACCAAGGAAAAAAGACACAGGACTCAAATAAATAAAATCCAAAATGAAAGAGGAGAGATCACCACAGACATCATAGATATACAAAGAATTATTGTAGAATACTATGAAAAATTATATGCCACCAAATACAACAATCTAGAAGAAATGGATAAATTCCTAGAACAATACAACCTTCCTAGACTGAGTCATGAAGAAGCAGAAAGCCTAAACAGACCAATCAGCAGGGAGGAAATAGAAAAAACTATTAAAAATCTCCCCAAAATAAAAGTCCAGGCCCTGACGGTTATACTAGTGAATTCTATCACACATTCAAAGAAGACTTGGTTCCTATTCTACTCAAAATCTTCCAAAAAATTGAAGAAGAAGCAATACTTTCAAACACATTTTAGAGGCAAACATAACCCTCATACCAAAACCTGGCAAGGATGGCACAAAGAAAGAAAACTACAGACCAATATCTCTAATGAATACAGATGCTAAAATACTAAACAAAATACTGGCAAACCGAATACAACAACATATTAAAAAAATAATACATCATGATCAAGTGGGATTCATCCCAGAATCTCAAGGATGGTTCAACATACGCAAAACAGTTAACGTAATACACCATATCAACAAAACAAAGAACAAAAACCACATGATCTTATCAATAGATGCAGAAAAGGCTTTTGATAAAATACAACACAATTTTATGTTTAAGACTCTCAATAAAATGGGTATAGAAGGAAAATATCTCAACATGATAAAGGCCATATATGATAAACCATCAGCCAACATCCTATTAAACGGCATAAAACTGAGGACTTTCTACCTTAAATCAGGAACAAGACAGGGTTGTCCACTCTCTCCACTCTTATTCAACGTGGTGCTAGAAGTTCTGGCCAGAGCAATCAGACAAGACAAAAAAATAAAAGGCATCCATATCGGAAAAGAAGAAGTAAAGCTATCACTTTTTGCTGATGATATGATCCTATACATCGAAAACCCGAAGGACTCCACAAAAAGATTATTAGAAACAATAAACCAATACAGTAAGGTCGCAGGATACAAAATTAACATACAAAAGTCCATAGCCTTTCTATATGCCAACAATGAAATATTAGAAAACGAACTCAAAAAAATAATCCCCTTCACGATTGCAACAAAAAAAATAAAATACCTAGGAATAAACATAACAAAGAATGTAAAGGACCTATATAATGAAAATTACAAAGCATTGTTAAGGGAAATCGAAAAAGATACAATGAGATGGAAAAATATTCCTTGTTCTTGGATAGAAAGAATAAATATAATCAAAATGGCCATATTACCCAAAGCAATATACAAATTTAATGCAATTCCCATCAAAATCCCTATGAGATTTTTTAAAGAAATGGAACAAAAAATCATCAGATTTATATGGAACTATAAAAAACCCCGAATAGCCAAAACAATCCTAAGGAAAAAGAATGAAGCTGGGGGCATTACAATACCTGACTTTAAACTATATTATAGGGCCACGATAATCAAAACAGCATGGTATTGGCAAAAAAATAGACACTCAGACCAATGGAACAGAATAGAAAGCCCAGAAATAAAACCACATATATATGGTCAAATAATCTTTGATAAAGGGGCCAACAACACACAATGGAGAAAAGAAAGCCTCTTTAACAAATGGTGTTGGGAAAACTGGAAAGCCACATGCAAAAGAATGAAACTTGACTACAGCCTGTCCCCGTGTACTAAAATTAATTCAAAATGGATCAAAGACCTAAATATAAGACCTGAAACAATAAAGTCCATAGAAGAAGACATAGGTACTAAAATCATGGACCTGGGTTTTAAAGAACATTTTATGAACTTGACTCCAATGGCAAGATAAGTGAAGGCAAATATAAATGAATGGGACTACATCAGAATTAAAAGTTTTTGCTCAGCAAGAGAAACTGATATCAAAATAAACAGACAGCCAACTATATGGGAACTGATATTTTCAAACGACAGCTCAGATAAGGGCCTAATATCCAAAATTTACAAAGAACTCATAAAACTCAACAACAAACAAACAAGCAATCCAATAAAAAAATGGGAAGAGGACATGTACAGACACTTCTCCCAGGAAGAGATACAAATAGCCAACAGATATGTGAAAAGATGCTCAGCTTCATTAGTTATTAGAGAAATGCAAATCAAAACTACAATGAGATACCACCTCACTCCTGTTAGATTAGCTATTATCAACAAGACGGGTAATAGCAAATGTTGGAGAGGCTGTGGAGAAAAAGGAACCCTCATTCACTGTTGGTGGGACTGTAAAGTAGTACAACCATTATGGAGGAAAGTATGGTGGTTCCTCAAAAAACTGCAAATAGAATTACCTTATGACCCAGCAATCCCTCTACTGGGTATATACCCCAAAACCTCAGAAACATTGATACGTGAAGACACATGTAGCCCCATGTTCATTGCAGCACTGTTCACAGTGGCCAAGACATGGAAACAACCAAAAAGCCCTTCAATAGAAGACTGGATAAAGAAGATGTGGCACATATACACTATGGAATACTACTCAGCCATAAGAAATGATGACATCAGATCATTTACAGCAAAATGGTGGGATCTTGATAACATTATAAGGAGTGAAATAAGCAAATCAGAAAAAAGCAAGAACTACATGATTCCATACATTGGTGGAACATAAAAATGAGACTAAGAGACATGGACAAGAGTGTGGTGGTTACCAAGGGTGGGGGGGAGGGAGGACATGGGAGGGAGGGAGGGAGAGAGTTAGGGGGAGGGGGAGGGGCACAGAGAACTAGATGGAGGGTTACGGAGTACAATCTGACTTTGGGCGAGGGGTTTGCAACATAATTTGATGACAAAATAACCTAGACATGTTTTCTTTGAATATATGTACCCTGATTTATTAATGTCATCCCATTACCATTAATAAAAATTTATTAAAAAAAAATGTAGTGAGGTATAACTTAAACACAGCAAGATTGTAGCTGCAAATACCTATGAATTTAAACAAATGTGTTCAGTCGTGTAACAACACTACAGTCAAGATGTAGAATAATTCTCTCATTCCTCTTTGTAGCTCTGTGGAGTCAAACACTTCCCTCCACTCGTGGCCAAATATCATTTTAATAGAATCATCCAGTGTATAGTCTTTGACTCTGAATTTTTTTTCACTTAGCACGGTGGATTTAAGGCTCATCTATGTTATTACATAAAACACTAGCTTGTTTCTTTTTATTGCTGAGTTATATTTCATTTTATGCATGTACAACAGAAACTTTGATTCCTGCTGTTATTCAACCACAGAATTAACCAGATTGAAAATCATTCTAATCTGGGGCATAGTGATAAGTGAGAGAATTTTTCCTTTTTAAAGTATTTTGGTATTTGTTATCCAACTCAGATAAGCTGATATACCAGATTGCTTCATCCTACAATTGATGGCATTTAATATCAAATTCATAGGTAAGATGTATTTATTCTTGCTTAACACTTTCACTTAAAGTAAATTCATTCAAAATAAGTTTTCCTAAAATCACAGTTTATAGCCCACTTAAATTATATCTTATTAGATTGTGCACACCACAATGGCCATCAGGATATAATGTTGCGTTAATGTTTTTAATATGTGTGATATTCTGTTGTGATTATGCTGTTACAAGTTGAGTGAACCTGTTTTCTATCAACTAATCCAGTATAATAATATAGCACAAATAATACATATCAAGATCAGTAATATTGTTTTTATTACATTTTTCTTTGCTTTAGGCAATTTATCTACCTTTCCCAAAAGAGATGAGCATGTTATTTCAATTGTTTCTTGATTTTTCTTTAGATCTTTTTACTACTTAAAATGTTTGTCTTTAATAATAGAGATAATTGATCTAAATAATTCTTTTTTATACCGATAATATTCAATTATCTCAGCCAAAGTTATTGATGATGGCAACTTTCTAGAAATTAGGCATATTAATCCAAAAACATAATAGATAATTTTCATTCACCATTTATTAAGTTGTTTATGCTCTGCTAAATATTTTACTTATATGCTTTCATTTATTTTTTGACAATTATCATCTCAACTTTACAGATGAGAGAACTAAGCTCAAATCTTGTATCACCCACACTAACATATCCTAAATTAATTTTACTACACCCAAATTTGTAAAAAAAGTCATAAAAAATAATGTGCAGTGATGTATTTCCTTTTTGAAATGTGTTTCTTTTGGCTATAAAGGGAGGGTTTCATTTTATTTAATTTCTCAATACTTTTTAAAATAAACACAACAATCCTCTACCACTAAAACCCAATGGCTGTAGTCAGTATAAATGTATCCATATGGTTGGTTTCTGTATGTGTTTTATATTTTGAAAATTTCTCCAGCTAAAAGAAGTAGTTAGAAGAAACATAACCAACCTATTGTCATACAAATGGGGGCTCTTAGAATCTAACATTCTTAGCCCTGGCCAAAGAGATAAGTTAGTTAGAGTGTTGTCCTGATATGCTCAAGTTGTGAGTTCAATCCCCGGTCAGGGCACCTAAAAGAATCAACCAGTGAATGTATTGAAACAACAAATTGATGTCTTTCTCTCTTTCTCTAAAATCAATCAATAAATAAAAATTTTACAAAAGAATCTAATAGTCTTCAGTCACATGAAATATATATTTCAATAGTTTTATACCTGTGCCCTGTCATTTGTTTGTCTTCACATCAAAAGGATTAATCAAGAATCAAATCATATATTAAAAGCACATTGGAAAAAAAGAAAAAAAGCAGATTGAAAGACTGAGAGAGACCTGCAGTACTTTATAAAACTTAATTTACATCATAATTAAAGTACCAGGAGATGATTTTTTAAATCTCCCATGAGTGTATGAACAATGGCATCAATGCCCTTTCCTAGTAAGTCATAAAGCAGGTTGCCCTGGAAGGTTCGCTGGTATCCCTGCCCAATGGCCATTTTTTCCCTAATTTGATTTTATACTCAGTGAGTGTAGTCATGTCTCCATTAATCATCCCTAGGGGAACCAGCCAACAAAGGTTATGATGTTCTGTTTTAGGATGTCATTCCTGGTGTTGGCTTGAATACAAAAATCTCCTAGACAATTAGCCATGGCAATTTCAAAACTGGTGCTTGGAGGTCTTCCTTTAATTTAGGAAAGAACCCTAGGAAGCTACAAGAAAGGCCACAAAGTAGGAGAATATCTGTATTGGAGTTATTCTGGGTGTAAATGTGTGTAATGAATATTCAAGGAGGATTCTTACTTCGAGAAGCAATTGCTTCTGCCCCAGGCATTAATGTCTTTACAGTAATGTCAGATGACTGCTGCAGCTTTTTGGGCCAGAGCTGCAGTAAACATAGGGAACCCATCACCAGAAAAGGCTATTGTCTTGTAGTCTTAAAATAGATTGTTTGATTTCCCTTAATCAACTTACAGAGGCATGGCAGCCAGGGAAGAAGTATGTGTAGTGCAGAGAACACTGTTAGGGGAGGATTGACAAGTGCTTGCTTTGGGAATTTCACTCTATTTCAAATCTAAGTTCTATCACTGACATCTATGTAATCTTGGCCAACCCTTAATTTCTCAGTGCCAAAGCTTCCTTACCTTATAGAATAAAAAGAGTACCCAGCTCATAGGTTTGTTGAGAAGACAGTAAAATATTTAATGTAAAGTGCAAAGGACAGTATCTGGCACATTATAGGCACTCGATGGTGCTATCATCTTCTTTATGGTAGTATATATGAATTACAGCTCTGCTCTACGATATTATTATAAATTTTTATAGCATTTAGGTGCCAGCATTCATCAAATCATTTGGATTTCACAAACCAAAACACCTGGCTGTCAAAACCCTAAGTTAGTATCTTTATGAATGAACTAGAACTTGCCAAGAAAAAGATTGAATCATAAATGTGTTCAGGTACTTAAATGAAGATACATAAATGCTATTATGCTACTCTGTGTGTTATTCAGCACGACTATACATCTTCTACATTTTTCTTTTAGTTGATTTCAAAAAATATTTGTTCTTATCCAGGATGTGCTATTTAAGAAACTAAAGAAAGCGCACATGAGACCCAGAACTGAGACTGATCCTTTATAAGTAGGACATCTTTCCTTGAAGTTATCAGAGTAATATTCTCTCTGTTATATGACTTTTCTACTTCTTTCTGTTTCTATTATTTCTTATATTTCTTTGCCCTCAATTAAAAAGAAAGATTGGGTCCCTGATATCTAGGTTTGTGAAATTGAACTGTAAAGCAATTGAATCAACTTTTTAACATACTTCCAAATGAGTCTGTTCCATTCAGTTTGAAGGGGATGTGATTATCATTAAGATACCCCCACTATTCTTATGAATTTCCCTTTTATATCCAAAGTACATTTATTTGTTTTTCTTTTTAATTCTCCTGGTGGTTAATAGCCAGGCATTGAAAGAAGGGGCTTAATTTTGTGAAGGAGACAAAATTTATTTAAACAAAACTATGAGTGAAGACTATTTTAGTATTAAGGAAGGAAGGAAGGAAAGAAGGAAGGAAGGAAGGAAGGAAGGAAGGAAGGAAGGAAGGAAGGAAGGAAGGAAGGAAGGAAGGAAGGAAAAGAGAATGGGAGAGCAAGAGAGAAAAAGAGAGAGACTTGCTATGTGGTTATAATAGATCAGAATGCAAATCTGAAAAGGAATCTCCAAGAATATTGGGAGTGGTATTGAAATACATGTGTAACCTCCACAGATGACAGCTATAAAGGCAGCATTTGTTTTTGTTTTTTAGTTATAGGCACTGAGTCAAAAATCCTACATTTTTGAATCTCCACAGAGAATTGTGGGATGGTTAAGAAAGGGAGTTTGTTGGAATGTAGATTTTCATTCAAACTTTGGCTTGTGTCCCTCTTTATTGATCTCTTAAGCAGCCAAATTCCCCATTTCTACATACTGTTCCTCCTGGGATCCACTGCTCTGGAGTTTTGGGCTCTAATCCAATTACAACTGCGGACAGAGATTAATTTTAATAACAATGGAATCTTACTGTTATTACACAAACTTTACATCATTCTGGAACCAAAACATCTTGTTTGTCAGATAAATCCTTCCATAATCCTGCATTATTTATCATTCTATTCCTAGATTCAAATAGCAAAAAGTACTGTACCACTTTTCTTTCAAATTTATTTCTCACTTGCCACAACTAAATCACCTCCAGAGCTTGTATTCTTCACCATCCTCCTCTTCAGTCTCAGGAAAGAATTTTCAGATGTGTGGTTCAGGGTGGAGTCAGCAATGAATTCTTCCTGAGCATAAACTATGGCTTGTCTCCAAAGCCAGAAATGTGTAATAATGTGATTTCTGTAGTTTCCTACATGATCCAATTTCAGGTATTTGCAATACTTAGATTTTATATCATTAAGAGCTCTTTTTAATTTTTAATTAAAATAGTCTCTAAAATTATTTTTTGGTCAGTAGTAGATAAATTATGTGATCAATTAATGATATTATAAACATGTGCTCATGTAACCTCTAGGCCCAAAGCTCTATCATAAATAAATAAGGTGGAATTTAAATTCTGTGAGAACAAATTACATGCCTCCAGTTTCCCTTAGGAAACGGCTGTACTGAATCAGGTGGATTGATGAAAGCCAACTACACTTGGCCCTTAGTGTTGGCCTTAATTAGCATCCATGATTCTCTCTACAATTTATGAGGATCAATTTTCCTTGGATATTAATGGTGCTTGCCTTTTTGTGATCCTGCGTCATGCTGGTTGGCATCCACAAAGCACTTTAATATGTTCAGGATCTGTTTGTACAACCTTGATAGCATCTTATTCCTAAGGCTTTTCAAGTTTGTGTGGTATTTTCTTAGCTATACTGAATAGCAGATTAACATGAAATTTATAGATTATCAAATGAGAAATTTTCTTGCTAGCTAGAGGTAATTTGAATAAAATCCAACATTAGATAATTCTTGTGTGTTTTCACAGACATTTATAGCAGATGCCCACTGCTAAAGGCAAAGCAGTTTTACTTCACAGTAGTAAATAGGGTAAGGCTTTTAAGAGTCACATTATCTGAAATGTGATATGCACCTAAACTCTGTGAAGTTTACTTGGAAAGAGCGAATGTCTTTGCAGACAGCTTCAACAGATGCACCCAGGGATCCATGAGCCACAATAGCTGTTTACTTTCCACTAATTGCCCCAATCTAGAAATTGCCACAGGATGCTCAGAGATTGGCTAGATTACTCGACAATCTATAGATGGAAGTGAAAGCAAGTTTTATAGGAACAAGTGGAAGTTATTCAGATTATTAAAAAATATTAAGAATAATATTGACTTGGTCAGATAACTCAATAGTCATTATTAAATTAATTTTTCTAAGAAAGTTAAAGATTTTCTGAATTGAAAGGAAGTAACAATGATTCAAACCATACCAAATAGGTCAAGATTCAACAGTCAGATCTCATTTGCTTACACATTTGCAGGCACTTTTAACTCCTATTTAACATGAGTAAATGTATGGATAGGTATTTAACAAAAGCAATACTTAATTAGTAGCTTTTATCCATATTTTTCCAAAAAGCACATTGTAAGACATTTTCTCTAGCTCAAAGACCTAAAATGTGTTACTCTAAGAAATAAAATTTCATCTATGAATGTCTAATTGGGTGCTCAATATTTTGCCATTTAAGAATAAGATCAGCCATGATAATATTTTTTATTCTGACTAGTTTTGAGCACAGCTGTTATATTTGGTAAAATTTTATTGTAAAAACCATAGAAAAATTGAAAATATGTTTAAATGAAAAATAATTATAACCACCAAGGCATAACTGCTCTTTTTTTTATGTGACAGAGACAAAGAGACAGAGATAAGAACAGAAAGGGACAGACAGAGAAGAAGGGAGAGAGATGAGAAGCATCAATTCTTCATTACAGCTTTTTAGTTATTTACTGATTGCTTTCTCATATGTGCCTTGACCTGGGGGCTACAGCAGACAGAGTGACCCCTTGCTCAAGCCAGCGACCTTGGACTACAAGCCAGTGACATTTGGGCTCAAGTCAGCGACCATGGGGTCATGTCTATGATCCCACACTCAAGCCAGCAACCTCTGGATTTCAAACCTGGGTCCTCTGCATCCCAGTTCAACATTCTATCCCCATCATCTGGTCAGGCAAGGCATACTTCTCTTAATACCTTGGTATATACTCAGGCATTTTGCTGTGCATATAGGATTGCATACATATAGATTACAATATATAAATTATACAACTATAAAAAAGGTTACTAAATATATATATATAATGCAAAATAACATAATAAAGTTTTTCAATGAAAACAATTATTTTCTACAATATAAGTTGCCAATTTTTAATTCTAGCTTCTGAGCTGTATTTATATTTCTACTTTGTTGTATTATAAAATTCATACTTCAATAAGACCTTTCATATAAAACATAACTATATATCTATTGCTTTAAACCATTTTTTAAATGCCCATAAATCTCAAATTCATCCAAGAAGTAAAAAAACATGATGTTTACACTAGAAATGTTTTAGCCATTTTGGGTAACAGATCAGTAAATTTATTTAAAAAATACAATAATATAAAAAATTCCAAACATCTTATTTCCATATGAGAAGCACCTATTCTTTTTCATGCTGGTGAAGGGAAATTTGCGTGTTCTCTGCTCTATCTGTACAACTGGGGCCCTGGTCATTAAGATCTCACTCCTGCTCAGATGCATCTTTGAGAGCCAATGATGATACAGATAACATTTATTGGAATTTATTCTGTGACTCGTACTGTGCTGTGCATTTTATAGTCATTACCTTATTTAACTCTCTGACTGCAATTTTAAAGATAAAGGAACCCAGGCTTAGAAAGGTTACGTATCTTATCCATGGTCACAAAAATAATTAGTGGCAGGGCCAGAATTTTCATCTGCTTGTTGCCAAAGCCCTTGATCACCAGCACAATGTTATCCTGAGTAGCTACATTCCACTATTGACTGGAAGATTAGCAATTGGATGTCTTTTTCTGAAACCCTCCATATCCTATTAGTTGTCATCACTTCTTGGGATAAATACTTCTGGCTTTCAGAAGATAGCTTAGCCTTGGAAAATCTATCATTTGACTCCTGGGAAAGTTCCTGACACACTTTTCTAGCATATCCTTCTCATTTCTTGGCTCAGTACCTTGAATTAATTCCCTATGCAGAATCAATCATTTCCTATTTCTTTCTTCCAGACCTGTAAGTTTTATGCCTAACCCCCAAATCAACCTGTATGTAGTTCTGTTGTCTTCAGTTTTTTATCCATTTGAGATATTTGAAGGATCCCCTGAGATCTCTAAAGCAGTTCAACTCAAAAGTTTTCCATTTAGTTTTCCAGTTACTAAGGTCAAATTTTTTGGAATCAAACCTGAATCCTCTTTTCCTCTCTTATCCTACATTCAAACCATCAGCAAATCCTATAGATTTTACTTTCAAAATACAATATTTTCAATACTTTCAGGATACAATATTTTAGCATACAACCACTTCTTAGATTTTCCCATTGCCATGATCCTGCTGCAACTCCCTAGCGTGATTCTCTTCTTCTCTTGTCAGAGGGACCCTATAGAAACTTCTGTCAAACTGGATCACCCTTCTGTTCACAGCTTTCTAATGACTTCCCATCTCAAGCAAAAGCCAATTTGTCTATCCAAACTGGCCACCTAGACTTTTGCAAATAAGCTAATCATCTTTATACTTCATGGATTTGCAGTTGTTTTGCTCTGTGCCTGGGACACTTTTCTGACCAATAGAGA
Source organism: Saccopteryx bilineata (assembly GCF_036850765.1). Lineage (NCBI taxonomy): Eukaryota > Metazoa > Chordata > Mammalia > Chiroptera > Emballonuridae > Saccopteryx > Saccopteryx bilineata. The sequence goes on along the minus strand of NC_089501.1, from coordinate 9,617,726 downwards.
CATGACTTCATTCTTTATCTTATTTCACATCTTCACCTATAAGTTGTTTTTTTTTTCAGAGAGGTCATTTAATTCACCTAATAAAAAATAGCAATTTCCAACATCAGTGTGTCTTATTCTGCTTATCCCTGTTCTTATTTTGTCTTCTGTCATATTTTAGCAAAACCTAACCTATAACATATTTATTTCTTTAATTGCATATTGCTTCACTACTAGAATATAATCTCCATGAGGACAAGGAGTCTGCTGTGTTTACTGCTATATTGTCAGCTTAGAATGGTGTCCGCCACATAGCAAATGTGTGTTGAATATATGAATAGAATTAACCTCACTTTTGGAGGTATCCTTAGTTTAGGATGATATTTATTACTTTGGATTTAGGTGCTTAATAATGCAAGTCATTTGAAAAATAATACTTAAGTCCTTACTGAGGTTTCTTCCCCATACTACGCATAGCTCTCCTTTAGAAAACTGTAATAGCTTTTAAAGCTGTGATCACAAGAGCAAAGTTTATTTTTCTCAAACAGGGTCAAAATTTATTTATTGTTTCATGTAACATTTATATTCTCTCCTGAGACACATTTAACAAAGCCATCAGGCAGAACAATTAAAGGAAAGTAAAATCTCAACTACAAGTATTATGGATATTTTTACAAATTGAAAACTCATTAGAATTAAATATTCACTAGCCAGATCGACCTCTAATGATAATCATTTAGAAGATGAGCCTAAGATCTAAGATCAAATGGTTTCTTTTTTTATTATTATTAAGTGAGAGCTGGGAAGGCAGAGACAGATTCCTGCATGCCCATATGTGCTGCAACTGGCATCCACCTGGCCAACCCCATACCAGGCGATGCTCTGCCTGTCTGGGCCACTGCACTGTTGTCTGACAACTGAGCTATTTTAGCACCTGAGGCAAGGCCATAGAGCCATCCTCAGTGCCCAGGGCCAGTGTTCCTCAAACCATTTGAGCTGTGGCTACGGGAATGGAAGAGAGAGGGGGGGGGGAATGGGGGGGTGGAGAAGCAGATGGCCACTTCTCCTGTGTGTCCTGACTGGTAATCAAACCCAGGACTTTCAAACACCAGGCCAATGCTCTACCACCGAGCCAACCAACCAGAGCCAAAATGGGTCTTTACTAAAAAAATAAATAAAAATAATATAAAATTACACACACACACACACACACACACACACACACACACGAACCATTACTTAAACCAAATACCAGCTAATGTACAAAGAAAGGAGGAGACATGGGCTAATTTAAGGAAAATAATTTTTTGTAGTTTATTGTGACCAAGGCTGCACAGGTCTATTTACAATTTTAAGGGAAAGAAAATATTTTTTCTTACTACAGCTGAAGAGAGACCCTGACAGAGCCTTCCTGCTCCCCATCTCCCATGTCATCAGTGTTTTCTGGGAGAGGAATCTGAGGTGGTTTTCCAGCTAAGTGGTTACAGCTGTTTCCACAGCATCAGTCAGATGGAGTTTCTGCACATGTTGACTTTGGCTTCATTCTTCCCCTGGAGCCCAACAGCATAAGAGCATTTGCTCTGAGGCCTGGAGCTCTGGACAAACATTCCAGTTTCTGAGTTCTTAACGTTAGCATTTGATGAATTTTTCTCTTAATTTCTCCTGGAGAGAAGTCAAAGACATTGGAGAGTCCCCTTTGCCCTGTGACAACCATGGTATCCCTCACTTTTGAACCATTTCCCTTCTTTATATATAGCTCAAAACCTAAAAAAATAATAACATGCACAAGCTATTCCAGTCTATGGAAATATGCATCCTTTTAAATATCTTTCAAAACAGTTTGACAGTTTTCTGAAATATCAAACTCCTTTGAAAACTTTAAATATAAAAGAGAAAACTAGATTTTAGAGCAAATCTTGAAACATTTATGTCAAAAGTCACCATGAGAAAATTTAATATGTAGTTATAGAGTTAATTAAGGGGGTCAGTTGTCATAATTGCACTGAGGTATAATAGCATTTCTTAATGTTATTTTGATAACCTTTCAAAATAGCATGTCTAATGCTTATTTTTGGTTAAAATACCACTTTTATGAGGATGCTCACATTAATCAAAAGAGGCAAAATTAAAAATTGATTCTTCAAAAACTGAAGGATTGAATTCAAACGGTTATAATAAAATGGCAATAGAAAATAGTCTGTTTTTGTTAACTGCTTAGCATCAGATGAACCAAACTCATAGTGATCAACACCTGCCGGCATTGGGATAGTAGTAGAGAAATATGGCTTTGGTTTCTACCAAAGGACTCCAGCTGTGAATAAAAGGAACATTCTGACAACAATTATGAAAATGATAATTGGATAACAAAAAGGATCTTTAAATCTTTTGGCTGGCAAGTTCTGAAATCATGTTTTTAAACTTATTTTAATCTACCAATATACTCAAAGTCGGCATTAAAAGTAGGCTAAATGACATTGCAAAGTTCCATAAGTCCACTACTATGATATTTATGTAATGCTCTGCTAAGATATAAAACTTTAAATGCATGGGCAGTTCATTTTGCACACACACATACACACTGGCAAATTTTACATATCATTACAGCATTGTAAATATCCTTATAGCTCTGTGAGAGCATAGTTCTTGCTTTTTATACTGATTCACAATATAAAGCTCATAACAAATAACCTGGAGACTATGACTATGTTATGTTGATTGTGTTATATGCAACATTTTAAAGGGTACATATAAAATGAACATTGTTCATATATTAGTGGTTGTTTATACCTCATCTATTTCAGGATCATTCAAATTATTTTATTTTATTTTTATTGTATTTTATTGATTTTTTTTTAGAGAGGTAAAGAGAGAAAGAGGGAGAAAGGCAGAAAGAGAGAAACATTGATTTGTTGTTCCACTTATTTGTGCATTTCCTGGTTGATTCTTGTATGTGTCCTGACCAAGGATCAAACTTACAACATTGGCATTTCAAGAAGATGCTCTAACCAACTGAGCTACCTAGCCAGGGCTTGGGACAATTTATAAGTATGGAAAGTCAAAAACTCTTCCTTTTGAAAATATATTATGGTCTCTGGAGATTGGTTGGCTGGGTTTTAGTCTCATCTCAGTCCCTTGTTAACTTTTTTATCTCCAGGCCAATTACTTACCCTCTATGCCTAAATTTTCTCATTTGTAAATTGAGAATAACAAATGCATTGAATCCATACAATTATAACAAAATCTCTGAAAGTCAGAATACACACATATACATATGCATATGTTTATTTATTTGTACCTTATTCTAAAAGTAATCGAAAACTACATTGTTAATATGATTGAGGTTATTTGTACCCCACATTCTACTTCTGGACATTTTAAAAGTATGTAAGATCAAAAGTCAGTTGTGCCAGCATAGCCACACACACACACACACACACACACACACACACACACATGATAAATGAAAGTCAGAAGAAAGAAGAAAAAATGAAGAGAAACCCCAGACAATAAACACAGGCTATAGCTTGGTCAGATATTGAAGTTGTAACATACAGATTTTAAAATAACTGACAAATATGTCAAAAATATATATGATAAAATAGAGAATTTAAATTTAAAAATATCTAAAAATTAAATTATAATTCTAAAACTAAAAAGAAATATATATAAATAGGTGTAATATCATGTTAGATACAGAACTTTGAAGAAAGAATTAGTAAATTAGAAGGTAGGTTACTAGAAAACATCCAGGCTAAAGCATATTGACAAGAAAGAATGTAAAATAGGGAAGAGAGCACAATAGGCACATGGAGCACAGTGAAAGTAAAAAGATAGAACAAATATGTTATTGGAAGTTAAAGAAGGAAAGATAGAAAATATAGAAAAGCAAGTTTTGACGATCATATTGATGAGAATTTTTCTTAAGTTTCAAGCCACAGATTCAAGTGGCTCTGTGAGTCTCAAGTATTAAATGCACATCATTGTCACATTTATAAAGACCAATGATAATAAGAAGTTTCTTGAGATTAGTATCCTCTCATAAAAAAATAACCCTGTATTACCATCTATGGACCAATAAAAATATTAATAGTTGACTTTTCAAAAGAAATGAAAAAAATTAAAAAACAATGGAATGATATTTTTAAAGTTTTGAAAGAAAATTACAGCCAATGAAACCAAAAGACATCGCTAAGGAAAATAAGTGAAGTCTTCAGATTAAAGGAAATAATCTCTCTTAAAATCACAGAGAAACAGGAAAGAATAAAAATTCTTGCTAAAGTAAATGTGTGGGTAAAACTCAATAAGCATTTATGTTAAAAAATAACAATAGTGTCTTTTGACATTGAAATTGTATATATAATTCAAATGCATGGCAATGAACATAAAAAGTTGAAGAGGGTAAATGGGCCTAATGGGTTTTTAATTTCTTAAATTACCTTGGAAAAAGTTAAAGTAATGATTTATAGTTGATTCTTTAGTTAGATTAGACCAGATAATTAAGGGATGAATGTTGATGTATTTATCTTTAAATTTGTATTAATTAGTTAATTTAGTTTTTTGTTTTGTTTTGTTTTGTTTTTACAGAGACAGAGAGTGAGTCAGAGAGAGGGATAGACAGGGACAGACAGACAGGAATGAAGAGAGATGAGAAGCATCAATCATTAGTTTTTCATTGCACGTTCCAACACCTTAGTAGTTCATTGATTGCATTCTCATATGTCTTGACCACGGGCCTTCAGCAGACTAAGTAAACCCTTGCTGAAGCCAGCGACCTTGGGTTCAAGCTGGTGGGCTTTTCCTCAAACCAGATGAGCCCGCACTCAAGCTGGCGACCTCGGGGTCTCAAACCTGGGCCCTCTGCATCCCAGTCCGACGCTCTATCCACTGCACCACCGCCTGGTCAGGCAGTTAATTTAGTTTAAGAGGGTAAACACTCACTAGTGAAATAAAATATAGCTATAAAACCCAAAAGAAGAGAAAGATGAAAAAATTAAAGTGAATCGTTAATTCAAACAAAAATAATAAAGAGAAAAAATGAAACAAAGAAGAAATGGAAAAATATAATAAATAAATGGTGAGGTTGAAACCCAAATATACTGGTACTTCTATTAATATAAAGAAAGTAATGCTACAATTAAATAAAGGCTCTATATTGATCCCCATTAATTTTATCTAATTTCTTTTAATTCAGTTTTAGGAAATACATTTTTTTTTTTGTATTTTTCCAAAGCCAGAAACAGGGAGGCAGTCAAACAGACTCCCACATGCGCCCGGCCGGGATCCACCCAGCACGCCCACCAGGGAGCGATGCTCTGCCCATCTGGGATGTCTCTCTGTTGCAACCAGAGCCATTCTAGTGCCTGAGGCAGAGGCCACAGAGCCATCCTCAGCGCCCGGGCCATCTTTGCTCCAATGGAGCCTTGGCTGTGGGAGGGGAAGAGAGAGACAGAGAGGAAGGAGAGGGGGAGGGGTGGAGAAGCAGATGGGTGCCTCTCCTGTGTGCCCTGGCCGGGAATCGAACCTGGGACTCCTGCACACCAGGCTGATGCTCTACCACTGATCCAACCGGCCAGGGCCGGAAATACATTTTTAAATTAGATAATGTAAATGATATTATTAAGAATCTTGTCCAATTTTTTCAATTTACAAGTCCTTAATAAAATACTGGATATGATTAAAGGAATTATTTTTTCTAGAACTGTAAATTCCAGCAGATCTGAAAGGATTAAACAGCAACTTCAGAGTTCTTATCTCTGAGGAAGAAAATATGAAATTGGGGTGGTGGATATAAGGATTTTTAATTATAAATTTTATGAGATAGGAAGAGTGAACTTGAACAAATATGCAAAATATTAACATTTCCTAAATCTGTGTTGTGAGCACATGGATTTGTTTATAATACCATTCTCTAAACTTATATTTTAAATATATAATGGACTGTAAAGGAGAGGTGGAGCATCGTTATCATATGTTGACTCATTTTATAGGATTCAATTGGTAATTTCTCCTAATATTGTTATAGCAATTTTTATTCTAAAATTATTTTGGAAAAATTTCTTTTAAAATAAGACTAACATGACTAAAAGTGAATTGTATTTCTTCATTGCTTATCATAGCAGAGTCAAAGATAACTATATACACCCATCAAATATCTGCAATTATTTCTAAGATGGTAGAATTAGAGATGACACATTAAAGGACAGAAAATTTAGAGCAAAAGTCTTCTTTCTTCACATCTAGTTTCTGAGCAATGTTGGCTTGCATAGAATTGGAATTGTATTAATCTTTTTTCCCCTTTGCTGCTTGAGCACTCTCTGTTTCCTTTTAACAGTTTTTAATATTTATTTATGAAAAGGCAGAAAAAAATAACTGTTCCTGTAACTCCATGGCTGTTAGTCTACCTGGTCAGAAAATCAATCTGGTCTGAAAACTCAAGGAATGATGTGGAAGAAGAAAGAGAAATTGAGACAGGTATTAGAAACCTCATGCTATCTTTTAGATTAGTAATTATTGTATATAATATAATCAACTTGACAAATTGAGTGTTAGAGGAAAAGTGCTTTTAATAAAAATGTCAGTAAGTTTTTCTCAGTATTAGAGAAGTATATTTTAAAAGGTATTTTCTGATGAGGTCAGACTAGATAATCTAACATGAAAAGATTGTGACAGTAGTTTTTGTATTACCTAGGTGTAGAGCCATAAAAGAGTATTTTTATTCCCTAGGCAAAGTAAGTGGATTAGAAACTTTTAAACTCAATTTTTCGGGTTCACGTACCAGCGGAGTCGCCAAAAACAAAACAAAACAAAATCCTTCAATTTTTAGGGTGAATCGTATATTGGAAGTGGAAGGAACACCAAACAATGTAAACTAACCATCTCACTGTAATGATGAGGAAACCGAGGCACCTTTGAGTTAAGGGTCTTTTTTTTTTTTTTTTTTTTTTTTTTTTTTAATAAATTTTTATTAATGGTAATGGGATGACATTAATAAATCAGGGTACATATATTCAAAGAAAACATGTCTAGGTTATTTTGTCATCAAATTATGTTGCAAACCCCTCGCCCAAAGTCAGATTGTCCTCCGTCACCCTCTATCTAGTTCTCTGTGCCCCTCCCCCTCCCCCTAACTCTCTCCCTCCCTCCCTCCCATGTCCTCCCTCCCCCCCCCCACCCTTGGTAACCACCACACTCTTGTCCATGTCTCTTAGTCTCATTTTTATGTTCCACCAATGTATGGAATCATGTAGTTCTTGTTTTTTTCTGATTTGCTTATTTCACTCCTTATAATGTTATCAAGATCCCACCATTTTGCTGTAAATGATCTGATGTCATCATTTCTTATGGCTGAGTAGTATTCCATAGTGTATATGTGCCACATCTTCTTTATCCAGTCTTCTATTGAAGGGCTTTTTGGTTGTTTCCATGTCTTGGCCACTGTGAACAGTGCTGCAATGAACATGGGGCTACATGTGTCTTCACGTATCAATGTTTCTGAGGTTTTGGGGTATATACCCAGTAGAGGGATTGCTGGGTCATAAGGTAGTTCTATTTGCAGTTTTTTGAGGAACCACCATACTTTCCTCCATAATGGTTGTACTACTTTACAGTCCCACCAACAGTGAATGAGGGTTCCTTTTTCTCCACAGCCTCTCCAACATTTGCTATTACCCGTCTTGTTGATAATAGCTAATCTAACAGGGGTGAGGTGGTATCTCATTGTAGTTTTGATTTGCATTTCTCTAATAACTAATGAAGCTGAGCATCTTTTCATATATCTGTTGGCCATTTGTATCTCTTCCTGGGAGAAGTGTCTGTTCATGTCCTCTTCCCATTTTTTTATTGGATTGCTTGTTTGTTTGTTGTTGAGTTTTATGAGTTCTTTGTAAATTTTGGATATTAGGCCCTTATCTGAGCTGTCGTTTGAAAATATCAGTTCCCATATAGTTGGCTGTCTGTTTATTTTGATATCAGTTTCTCTTGCTGAGCAAAAACTTTTAATTCTGATGTAGTCCCATTCATTTATCTTTGCCTTCACTTCTCTTGCCATTGGAGTCAAGTTCATAAAATGTTCTTTAAAACCCAGGTCCATGATTTTAGTACCTATGTCTTCTTCTATGTACTTTATTGTTTCAGGTCTTATATTTAGGTCTTTGATACATTTTGAATTAATTTTAGTACACGGGGACAGGCTGTAGTCGAGTTTCATTCTTTTGCATGTGGCTTTCCAGTTTTCCCAACACCATTTGTTGAAGAGGCTTTCTTTTCTCCATTGTGTGTTGTTGGCCCCTTTATCAAAGATTATTTGACCATATATATGTGGTTTTATTTCTGGGCTTTCTATTCTGTTCCATTGGTCTGAGTGTCTATTTTTCTGCCAATACCATGCTGTTTTGATTATCGTGGCCCTATAATATAGTTTAAAGTCAGGTATTGTAATGCCCCCAGCTTCATTCTTTTTCCTTAGGATTGTTTTGGCTATTCGGGGTTTTTTATAGTTCCATATAAATCTGATGATTTTTTGTTCCATTTCTTTAAAAAATCTCATAGGGATTTTGATGGGAATTGCATTAAATTTGTATATTGCTTTGGGTAATATGGCCATTTTGATAATATTTATTCTTCCTATCCAAGAACAAGGAATATTTTTCCATCTCATTGTATCTTTTTCGATTTCCTTTAACAATGCTTTGTAATTTTCATTATATAGGTTCTTTACGTTCTTTGTTGTTTATTCCTAGGTATTTTATTTTTTTTGTTGCAATCGTGAAGGGGATTATTTTTTTGAGTTCGTTTTCTAATATTTCATTGTTGGCATATAGAAAGGCTATGGACTTTTGTATGTTAATTTTGTATCCTGCGACCTTACTGTATTGGTTTATTGTTTCTAATAATCTTTTTGTGGAGTCCTTCGGGTTTTCGATGTATAGGATCATATCATCAGCAAAAAGTGATAGCTTTACTTCTTCTTTTCCGATATGGATGCCTTTTATTTCTTTGTCTTGTCTGATTGCTCTGGCCAGAACTTCTAGCACCACGTTGAATAAGAGTGGAGAGAGTGGACAACCCTGTCTTGTTCCTGATTTAAGGTAGAAAGTCCTCAGTTTTATGCCGTTTAATAGGATGTTGGCTGATGGTTTATCATATATGGCCTTTATCATGTTGAGATATTTTCCTTCTATACCCATTTTGTTGAGAGTCTTAAACATAAAATTGTGTTGTATTTTATCAAAAGCCTTTTCTGCATCTATTGATAAGATCATGTGGTTTTTGTTCTTTGTTTTGTTGATATGGTGTATTACGTTAACCGTTTTGCGTATGTTGAACCATCCTTGAGATTCTGGGATGAATCCCACCTGATCATGATGTATTATTTTTTTAATATGTTGTTGTATTCGGTTTGCCAGTATTTTGTTTAGTATTTTAGCATCTGTATTCATTAGAGATATTGGTCTGTAGTTTTCTTTCTTTGTGCCATCCTTGCCAGGTTTTGGTATGAGGGTTATGTTGGCCTCATAAAATGTGTTTGGAAGTATTGCTTCTTCTTCAATTTTTTGGAAGACTTTGAGTAGAATAGGAACCAAGTCTTCTTTGAATGTGTGATAGAATTCACTAGTATAACCGTCTGGGCCTGGACTTTTATTTTTGGGGAGATTTTTAATAGTTTTTTCTATTTCCTCCCTGCTGATTGGTCTGTTTAGGCTTTCTGCTTCTTCATGACTCAGTCTAGGAAGGTTGTATTGTTCTAGGAATTTATCCATTTCTTCTAGGTTGTTGTATTTGGTGGCATATAATTTTTCATAGTATTCTACAATAATTCTTTGTATTTCTATGATGTCTGTGGTGATCTCTCCTCTTTCATTTTGGATTTTATTTATTTGAGTCCTGTGTCTTTTTTCCTTGGTGAGTCTTGCCAAGGGTTTGTCAATTTTGTTGATCTTTTCAAAGAACCAGCTCCTTGTTTTATTGATTTTTTTCTATAGTTTTTCTGTTCTCTATTTCATTTATTTCTGCTCTGATTTTTATTATCTCCTTTCTTCGGCTGGTTTGGGTTGTCTTTGTTCTTCTTTTTCTAGTTCCTTAAGGTGTGAAGTTAAGTGGTTTACTTCAGCTCTCTCTTGTTTGTTCATATAGGCCTGAAGTGATATGAACTTTCCTCTTATTACTGCTTTTGCTGCATCCCAGAGATTCTGATATGTCGTATTTTCATTTTCATTTGTCTGTATATATCTTTTGATTTCTGCACTTATTTCTTCTTTGACCCATTCATTTTTTAGAAGTATGTTGTTTAGTTTCCACATTTTTGTGGGTTTTTCCCTCTCTTTTTTGCAGTTGAATTCTAGTTTCAAGGCTTTATGATCAGAAAATATGCTTGGTACAATTTCAATTTTTCTAAATTTGCTGATATTGTCTTTGTGGCCCAACATATGGTCAGTTCTTGAGAATGTTCCATGTACACTAGAGAAAAATGTATACTCTTTCGCTTTGGGATGAAGTGTCCTGTAGATGTCTATCATATCCAGGTGCTCTAGTATTTCGTTTAAGGCCACTATATCTTTATTGATTCTCTGTTTGGATGACCGATCTAGAGCCGTCAGCGGTGTATTGAGGTCTCCAAGTATGATTGTATTTTTGTTAGTTTTTGTTTTAAGGTCAATAAGTAGCTGTCTTATATATTTTGGTGCTCCTTGGTTTGGTGCATATATATTAAGAATTGTTATGTCTTCTTGATTCAACTTCCCCTTAATCATTATGAAATGACCATTTTTGTCTCTGAGTACTTTTTCTGTCTTGTAGTCAGCATTATTAGATATGAGTATTGCTACACCTGCTTTTTTTTGGGTGTTGTTTGCTTGGAGTATTGTTTTCCAGCCTTTCACTTTGAATTTGTTTTTATCCTTGTTGCTTAGATGTGTTTCTTGTAGGCAGCATATAGTTGGATTTTCTTTTTTAATCCATTCTGCTACTCTGTGTCTTTTTATTGGTAAGTTTAATCCATTTACATTTAGTGTAATTATTGACACTTGTGGGTTCCCTACTGCCATTTTATAAATTGCTTTCTGTTAGTTTTGTATCTAGTTTGATTCTTCTCTTTTGTTTTTCTATCATTTGTTTTTGTTTGTTTGTGTTCCATACTTCTTTCCTCTGTTGCTACCTTTTTTAAGTCAAGTGTTTTTGTGGTGGTTTTTTTAAGGGTGGTTACCATTAAGTAATGAAAAGGGTACCTACCATATTCATTGTAGTACCCTATCTTATAATTATTTCTGCACTTCATCATCCTTTGCTACTGTTAATCTCCCTCCTCTCCCCCCTTTTTTTCCTTTGTTGTCACAGTTTAAGTTTCGTTTTATTGTGTTCTTGGTGGAGCTGTTACTTGTGGTGTTGTTTTCTTTTGTTCTTTGAATCTGGTTGGAAAACCCCCCTTAGTATTTCCTGGAGTGGGGGCTTTCTGTTGATAAATTCTCTCATCTTTTCTGTATTTGTGAATGTTTTTATATCTCCTTCATACTTGAAGGATAGCTTTGATGGGTATAGTATTCTTGGCTGAAAGTTCCTCTCTTTCAGGGCTTTAAATATTGGGGTCCACTCTCTTCTAGCTTGTAGAGTTTCTGCTGAGAAATCTGATGATAATCTAATAGGCCTTCCTTTATATGTTGTACTCTTCTTTTCCCTGGCTGCCTTGAGAATTTTTTCTTTGTCATTGGTTTGTGTCATCTTTATTATGATGTGCCTTGGAGTGGGTTTGTTGGGGTTAAGAAAACTTGGTGTTCTGTTTGCTTCTTGAATTTGAGGCTTTAGTTCCTTCCACAGGCTTGGGAAGTTCTCGTCTATTATTTGTTTGAGTATATTCTCCATTCCGTTTTCTTTCTCTTCTCCCTCTGATATACCTATTATTCTTATGTTATTCTTTCTGATGGAGTCAGACAATTCCTGTAGGGCTTTCTCATTTTTTATTATTTTTGAGTCTCTTTCTTCTTCTCTCTGTTGTGCCTCAAGTTGTTTGTCTTCTATTTCACTAATCCTATCTTCAATCTGGGCTGTTCTGTTAGCTAAGCTTGTTACCTCGTTTTTCAGCTCATGAATTGAGTTTTTCATTTCTGTTTGATTTGTTTTTATAGTTTCAATTTCCTTGGTAATATATTCTTTGTGTTCATTGAGTTGTTTTCTGATCTCCCTATATTGCCTTTCTGTGTTTTCTTGTATATCTCTGAGTATTTTTAAGATTTCTATTTTAAATTCTCTGTCATTTAGCTCCAAGGCTTCCAATATGTTAAGTCTTTTCTCCATAGATTTTTCCACATCTATTTGTGTTACCTCTCTTTCTTTTGTATCCATAATATTCTATTTCCTCTTTCTTATCGGCATCTGAGGGTGGTCTTATTGATAGCACTAATTAGAATTAATAAAGAGTAAAAAGAAGAAAAAAAAAGGGTAAAACACCCCACAAAAAAAAACAGTAATAATTTATTATTTTCCCCTTTTTTCTCTCTTCTCTTTCCCTCCTCTCCCCTCCTCAGGGAAATATCGTGCCTATAATGGAGGGCCTGATTTGGGGTGAAGAGTTCAAGGGGCAAAAAAAGGGAGTAGGGACCTACTAAATGCAAAAAAAAAAAAAAAAAAAGGAAGAAAATCTTAGACAAGCATAAGATGATTTGCTTGTAAGTGATGGTCAACTAAGAGATATAATGAGAGGGATAAGAGGGAATCAGAAAAAAGGACCAAAAAAGAATAATAAAGAAGAAAAAATAAAAATAATAAGTAAAAATCTGTTGTATTAAGTGGAGCGAAGACTAAATACAATGGAGACCTTGGGTTGGGAGGACCCAAAATGCCACAAAAATAAACAAACAAGAGAAAAAAAAATAAAAACTAAAGCAAAAAAGAGAAATAAAACCAAAAAAAAGCCTTGAGTCCCAAATTAACTAATTTGTTCGTGATTGAGGATTATATGGGAGGAAAGTAAAATGAGAAAAGAAAAAACGAATAGAAAGGAAAAAATAAGAAAAAGAGAAAAACGAAGGAAGAAATAAAATAGGAGGAGAAAAAAACAAAATAAAGCAAGACAAAAAAAAAACAAAAGAAGAGAGAGTGAGAGTTAAGTGTTTTGGAGTATAACCTTAAAGGAGGGTGAGGATGAAGAAGAAAAATAAAATGCAACACTCATGGGTAGTGTAGTTCAAGAAAGGGGAAGCATAAGATGGGCAGAGAATAGAAGGACCGAGGTGGAGGAAATAAAGGCAAAAAGATAGAAGAAACAAGCAACAACAACAACAACAACAAAAAAATTAGTGGATCAAGTTGTAAAGTCTGTGGGTTTTTCTTGATTTTGAGAGGTTAACTTCTTCCTTTTTCTTTTCTCTCCCTCTTCCTAGTCGGTGACTCTGTACCCCAGGCTCTGCCCCTGTGTCACTCTTAGGTAGGGATTTGCAGTTGATGGGATTCTATGGCAATGTCATATAATTGACTTTAGTCTTGCTGGAAGTAAAGGCTTGTTGGCGTTTGCAGGGTCCAACGATGAGAGAGTTTGCTTTCCTGGATTCTCTCTCCTAGTCCCCCCTTTCTGAATTAGCAGCCTGGTGATCCAGCTATAAGGCTGCAACTGCTTCTGCCTGGGGAGTAAGAGGCTCAAAGAGCTGGGAAATCCCCACTCTATCCCCTCTCAGTGCAAGGCTTTGGGAAAGGCTCTGACAGTCAGGGCCTCCAGTGTAATCAGGCGGGGGTGGGAGTCAATTGTTGTCAAGGTGACTGTTCAGCGCCTATCATTTAGTTGGACCTCTCAACCCAGGCTTTCCACACTTTGTAGCCTGTTTTTGCAGGGAAGAAGAGGCACTAGTCTCTGCTTACGACTAGTGTAGTATAGACCTTATTATCTGCCAAGTCCTTCTTGTTAGCGTTTATCCCTGAATATGGAGGCTCTATCAATCAGAAGTTGCCCCCGCCCCTTTAGCGAGAGGCACTAAAAAATATCACGCCTCTTGTCTTGGATCGCTGAACTGAGAGAGATCTTATCAATTAGAACCAAGGGTGCACAGATTTTATGGGTTAAGCTAATTTCAGTGATTGGGTTGCAGCTGTGTTTCCGAAGGTATTTTAGGCTGCCTGCGCGCACCCCTCCCCCAACGCTTGATTGTTAGCTTGAATGGCTGGGTGAGGTGCCCCGCCCACGGAGAGAATCTCCCAAGCCTCTCCCGCTCGCCCCGCCGCTGGCGGCTGGACCGCACCAGGCACAGGATAATGGAGCCCCCTGGGTGTGCGGGCCAGTAGGGCGCCCTGGGCGCGTGGAATACCCAAGGCACGCGCGTGAATGGGGCGCTCTGGGCACCAGTGGCCGGCGATCCCCACTCGCAGTGTGCGGGCCGCTGGGAACGTCAGCAGTGCTCAACCGGACCGGGCGCGCGCGCGCGGCGGCTCGTGGCGGCCGCTGGCGGTGGCGGTTCGCGGGGGCTCGCGGCAGCTCGCGGTGGCGGTTCGCGGGGGTTCGCAGCGGCTCGCGGGCTCGCGGCGGCTCGCGGTCGGCCGCTCGCGGCGGCTTGCGGTTCCCAAGTATATGGGCTGACTCACCGCGGGCGCACTCCCTGGTGGCTTGAATGAGTGTCGCTGCGGTAGCTTCCTCCACACCCTCGTCTCTCAGATTCAAGTGATAACAGTCCTTTTGCTTTCAGTTTGTGTGGAACTCTGGAATGCTCCGAGGATAAATTTTTCTGTTTCTAGTTGATAAATTTGTTGTGATTTAGGGGAGAGCTGTCGGACGCGCTGCTCACGGCGCCATTTCCGTGACGTCCGCAGTGGCCATTTTTAACAATCGAGTTAAGGGTCTTAATCAAAATAATTCAGAGAATCAGAGGCAGAGCCAGAAGTAGAACATTTATAGTCTGAAATTTGAACTTTTCACTTTTTAAGTCTACTCCATTTGATAGATGTTGCTATCAAAAATATTCAACTCTTTTTTGCTTTAAAAATGCTTCTGGAAATTCTCAATGGGGATTTCTATGAAATTTACTTCTAGGTTCTCAAGGCAACCTAAATTTAGTGCTAACCAGCTGACTCTGTGTATGAGATCACTGACGCTTCTTAGTGCAGTGCCTTTGAAAGGGTTCAGATTCCAGGCCAACTGCCATATTGCCTGGGCCAGCACAGGTAGTGAAAACCACCTGCTTGATTTTGGAGACCTGTCCAAATTTTTGTATCTCTTCACTCCCAAGAGAGTCACTAGACCATCTGATATCTGAAGAATTCAGTGAAGGATGGTAAAGAGCAAACATCTTTTCAAATTTCTATCTTTTTCTTCCCATTTCCTTTTTTCTTTATTTTTAAATGATTAACTGCCAGTGTACTGTTTTGACAATTCAAGAAAGTCACTGCTTTTATAAATCAATCTAGAACATTTTTCTGAATGTCTAGCATATTCCAGGTGATGTACTGAATATATCATGGATATAGAAGAAACTGGACAGCCAGGTCTTTTCCCAGGCTGGTTTGATTCAGAATCCACTGTTGGTGATCCTTGTCTGATGTAGGCAATCAGTACCTTCTTTTATCCCCAATTATCTGTCATATATGAAGACATGATCCAGTGCACTTGGAGTTATTACAAATCTTTGGAATTAAGCCTGATCATATTGACAAAGAGAGACCTTTGTCTAGCCTTTATTAAGTGTCTTTCTTGTGATCTAATGTAAAGCCCTGACACAGGTCAGGTCACTTCTCCTGCTAGCACCAACACCACTGCAACAACTCCCACTGTCCTTTAAATATATCTTCTCAGCTCCAAACTGAGATCAAAGTCAAAGAGGTTAACTTACAGGAGAGAGAAATCAATGGGGTGGAGGTTGGAAGAAAAAACAGCTACCATTTCTGTTATGACTAACAGAGAATAAGGAAGTAATCTTTTCATATTTATCTTATTGTTTATCAAAAAAAATCAAAGGATTTTTTTTCACTTTTGTTGAAATCATCTGTTGAACAACTTTTATAAAATTGAGCTGTATGTACTTGAAGATGATTGTGTTATCACAAGCAATGGTACCTATTATGTCTCTGTTTTAAACAAGAGACAGTATGAGAGAGTTACTGGTGCTGAATAAGGAAAGGATTGGCATCCACACTAAATCGAATTAGGGAAAACAGGAACTCAGAGTCAACTATTCCATTTGTGTATTTCTTCAGCAATTATTTAGGGCTATTTGCAAAACAATTTGATGAAACACAAATGATATATCCCTTGTTTAAATTTTTTATTTAAAATAGTACTAATAAGAGCTTTTAAGCTGCTTAATTTATATTCTGTTTAAAACATATTGAAGAGAAAGAATACATTATGTTAGGAAGCCATTTTGTTTCCATATGGACCTGAGACTTAATTAATAGAACATCAAAATAGTTCTGAGAAATACCCTACCAAGTGCACTGATCTCAAATGATATAGTAATTAGGTTTTAAAAGTTAAATACCATATAAGAATACAATAGGATTCTGAAAACATAAAAATATCCCACAGAAATTGTGAATTTAGAATTTAAATCAAGAATGATTCTTCAAGCCCTGGCCAAGTTGTTCAGTCAGTTAGAATGTTTTCCCAATACGGCAAGGTTACTGAGTCAATCCCCAGTGAAGGTACATATAAAAATCAGCCAATGAATGCATAAATAAGTGGAAAACAAATCAAGTTTCTCTCTCTCTTTCTTCTCCCTCCCTCTCTTTCTTCTCCCCTTCCTCTCTTTCTAAAATCATTTTAAGAAAATGGTTCTTAAAACATTAGAAAGAGATGCAATATGGCGGTTCTTCTATAAAAAAAACTGAGCAATGTTTATTTTTTATAATTTTTTTTAACTTTCTCCAAAACATGCAGAATAGAAACTGACTTTATAAGAGATTCAGTGGGGGAACAGATAACACAGAGTACAGGTCCTTGAGCCTTTCAGAATTGGGCGTCAATATGCTCACTCTAATTTTTTTGGATTGGGAGAATGGAAATGTGTTGCATGAGGCTCTGGGAAGTCAGAATGGAATGGGCCTAGCACAGTCTTCATGCTAAAAGACATGTTACTTAAAGGTAAAATATTCCTTAGAATAGCCAAGTCAAGGAATTCACCTTGAACAATGATCTCTCTTAATCAGATAACAAGACACCTTCCTTCCAGATAAAGCAAAGGTTTAAAGGAGCTCAGCAGATTGAGGAGCAAGGAGAATGGTGAAGAAGAAGTGCAGGCAGTGCAATACGTCACTGGGTGAGAGGGGCTGGCCTCTACTGGTTGAGTGACCACTGACAAGTTACTGTCCCTGTCTAAAACCTGTTTTTCATCTGTAATACAATGATCATAATAGTACTAACATTGAAATAGTTGTGAGAATTAAAAGAGAAAAAAAGTAAAACCCCTTGCATGGTAGTAGCAAAATGACTGGCAGTGTTGCTGATGAAAATGGTGTTCACAAGAAGAATTTCAAAGGGCATAAGTGTGGGAGAAGTTTAAGTATAGTGGTAAAATTTATTTGGGATGAAAAGAAGTAATACACCCTTGGGGATTTAAAGAGCAGGAAGGCTCTAGTAACAACTGCTCTGAGATCCTTGATAATCCTCCATATATTTTCTTGGTTTTTAGGAACATGCAGGTCTATCATTCAAACTGTCCAACCTACTTTCTGGGTTTTCCCAGGCCTGTGCTAGGCCTTCCACCTAACCAATCTCTTTCCTGGATGTTCAGGGATGTCCTGCCCTTATTCACTTTGATTCTTTCCCCAGGCTAGACTCCACCCCCTATGTCAGTATTTTGGCTCCTTCTGCACATGACCTAAAGTTCTGCTTCATCATCACCTAAGTTTCTATTGTGTATGTGCCTACCTCTCCCTGCACCATCTTGGCTTCTACTGCATATGCACTCAGCAAAGGAATTTCACCTACTGTTTTATCCCTCTCCCCCACCTCATAATAGTGGCTGTTGGGCCAGTTGTACCCTGGGAGATTGAAAAATCAATTCTTTCTGCCCTCGGGGATTAGGTCCCTTCAGTGGAAGGTATGGCTGTCCCATGGGGATCCTGTGACTACTATAGCTTCCTAATTAATCATGCCTAATGTCTGATTACATTTGCTCCCTTCTTTTATTAATAACCAGCTAGCTACCTATGCTAACAGCAGCAAATAAGAAAACAGAGATTAAGCAGAGCATGGGGGAAAGGGTCAGTGAAGAATGATGTAGGCACAAGCACGTAGTAGTAAATGTCTTTATTTAAAATGTACTAGAGGAAGGGCACCTTGGGGGAGAGGTCAGAGAACAAGAAACGGGGTCCTGCTATTGTGAGGGAATTATGGTCTCAAGAGAAAAACTACAGAAGGATAGAGAATTTGTAGATAACCAGGAAGAAGATAGTTTATTTATCAACCAATTTTTCTGTTATCTATCTATATAAAAGAGACCACATAACATCTTGTAACTTGTTTTTCTCCTTTAAACATATATTAGGAGACTTCTTGTCTCAAATAAATATATTTCTGTATCATTATCAGTCTTATGACTATTAACTCAATAAAATATATAATTTTTTTTACCTTTTAACTTTTTATACTCTTAAGCTGTTTCCTTTTGTCTTTTACTGTATATACATGATAAATGCCCAGAGTCTCAAATGTTTTTTGGTTGAATGCATTTAATGCTATAATAAAATTCCTTAAATTAATTTTTGCACATTTGTTCAATTATTTTCTTTATAATAAGTCATTAGAGGTGAGATGCTTAGTCAACCAGTATGCACACATTTTAATTGCAGCAACTGCAACTAATAAAAATACTTTTTATCAATTTATTGAAAGCTTCAATATGCAGATGACAAAGTTGAGTAGGTTATTTAATTAAGAGATAGTAAAACATTCAGAATGTCTGCGATAATTCTGTAATTATGCGTGTAGGAGTTTCTCCTAAAAATTCCATCCATGCTATGTGTCTAAAGTAAAATATCAGTTGCTGTCCTTACTGTACCCAGTTATGAATAGGGGCCTACTATATTTATTTTTGTTTGTAATTTGGGATATGAAATAAACACCTGATGTCTAAATTGAACACAGGTTAAAAGCTAAATTGATCTACACAAAACAGTAAACAGATCTTGATAGAATAGCACAAACTATTCTAGTCTTCCAGAACAATTGTCATCCTAAGAGTTTTTCCATTGAAATTTGAGTTTGCTCTGCTCTTTCTTAGAGCTTATATTTTAGTTGAATAACCTCTGTAATAGCTTCAGGAACAGTACATATCACCTAAATGATCTTAGTGCCTGTCTTTTTAAAAATATTTTTTATCTGTCCCTTTTACGATCATAGTTTAGCTGGGTATATAATTAAAGATTCAAAATAACTTTGCTTTGAACTTTAGGATATTGCTTTATTATCTTCTCTCATTAAAACATTGCCAACGAGAAGTCTCATGCTCTTCTGATATTTCTTTTGTTGCAGATGATATGTTTTTTTTTCTAACTAGAAATTTTAAGGATTGTCTCTCCTTATATTTGGTGTTTATTGAGACAGCATTAAGATGGGGGACATCTTCCTTCTATTGATACTTAGCAGCATAAATCTGAAGATTGCATCTTTTTTCAGTTCTGCTACCTATTCACTATTTCTTTTTTATTTTAATGTTTTATTCTCTTTAGTTATCTCTTTTTTCCCCTGACTTGTTATTTGCCAGATAATTTAGCTTCCTAATTTATCTTCCTGCAATGAAACAGTTGTGAAATCAGAGCCAGGACCATATCTCATTGATTTTGATTCCAAGGCTGGTATTCTTTCTTTTCTCCTTTTGGTAAGTATACCAGCAGATGTGATTATGGCCTGTTAGTTTTATATCATAAATTTTTTTATTTCATATAAGGCACTGGCCTTTTATAGTTACCATAGTCTTTGATATATAATATAAGTCATATAAAATTATATAATTTTTGAGGGTCTGAGTCATTTACAATAATACATTTATTTACATTTATACAAGTTTTGATGCATAAAAATAATTTCTACAAGACATTTTAGTTGAGTAAGCTTTACTGTGCCAAGAATGCTGGATTTTCCTTAAATGTCAATGCTTTGAAGTCTAAGGAAAATATTCTACAGCTCTATGGCAGCTGTTTTCAGGGTGAGTTATAGTTAGTAGTTTATGGTTACGACAGTACCCCTGTTAATACCATAGCAATGAGGCTAAAGTCCTGTTCAAAACATAAAAGTTACTGTGTTTTTGTGGAGTTAGAGGGTATTTCTGCTGTACAGTTAAGGCCAAGTCAGTTTTCAACTAGTATAAGTCAGATCTACCCTTTCAAAGGTATCTTTCTAATAAGAATGGGGTCTATCTTCTTATAGATCCATGGAAGCATTTAACATAAGTGTGTCAGGCAAGAGAGAAGCCAGAAGGATGCCTGTCATCTGGAATTCTTGGTAAACTATACAATTACATGGCCTTTCTGAGTATCCAGAGGATTTCAGGAAGAAATTTTAAAAAAAAACCTGTTTAAGTAACTCACACACACACACACACACACACACACATGCTCGCACTTTAAAAAAACTACACATTCTCATTGCAACAGTTGATTTTTAAGGACAGACAATTATAGAGAACGTTTACCCGTACTTCAGCCACACTGTAATTTCACCATGAGGACATCTGAGTTCCCTCAGAGAGTAATCAAATGTCTGCTTCCTGAGAGACAGAAGTGCCACAATGCCTCTGGGAAATTTACCCACTAGGGACTTGTCAAACATATGTGGAAGCTGTCAATTCTTGCCACCAGGTGGCAAAGCAGAAAAGCCAACAACAACAGTGAGGTAGGATGTCATAGCATT
Source organism: Saccopteryx bilineata (assembly GCF_036850765.1). Lineage (NCBI taxonomy): Eukaryota > Metazoa > Chordata > Mammalia > Chiroptera > Emballonuridae > Saccopteryx > Saccopteryx bilineata. The sequence goes on along the minus strand of NC_089501.1, from coordinate 9,596,929 downwards.
CTGACTTCTCAGGAAATGATTATAAAGTTTTAGCCCACTTCTTTTAGCTGCTGGTTTCTTGGGAATATATTTTGTTGTCAGAGCAGAAAATATATTTTAAGAAACACAGGGTATTGCATTGGATGGTAGACTTCTGTTGAATCCCTTGTTAGATTTTATTATAAGAAATACAAAATGAAGAACAAGAATATAGACTTTTTAGAAGAGTAAGGGGCAAGAGAAAACAGAATGCAACATGGAAAAATATTTCTTACACGACTCAGTAGTTTTAAAAGGTCACAAACATTCAGTGAATGTATTGTTGTTCAGACAGAAAATTAAAGTCTTGAAAGGGTTAAACTATATTTGGACAATCTCAGTGTGCCTATACTGACCACTCTGGAAGTAGAAACGTGCTCTAATTAGCAATTGTGAATATGCTCTAATATACATGCCGATGCCAGATATGCTTAGATGAGTATCATCAAAATGGGAATGTTTTTGCTGATACATTGACTCTATCCCAACAGGAATACAGACACGCCCATGGATAAAATGTCAGAAGGTTTGAGTACTGAAGTAATTTCAAATTTTAGGGAGAATTTAGGTGACATCAAGTTTGGAAACCTTCAATTAGAGGTGATAATTTTCTCCTTTTGTGTTTCTGTAATGCCATGTGTTGTGCTGTTGATTATTAAATTTCAATAATACCTTGCCAAGAATGACTCAGTACCGAGAATCAGGGGAATTTTAATTTGAATGCAACTTCCAACATAGGGCAAAGTCTCTCAAGAAATCAAATTCTATTTGGTCAATAAAGTAATACATATTGTTCCACTTTAAGACAAATGTAATAACATTTACTGAGTGGCAAAGGGCCATAAATAATAAGAGTTTCATAATAATAAGTACTAACATTTAGAAAGAATTATATTTCAATTTACCAAAGCAACTTAGGGTAGAGAGACTTAATTCTGCATTTACATATGTACTTAACTCTATGCTTTACGTGATCAAAAAAGTATAGGTAGTATCAGGTCAGTTAGAATAGAATTTTAATTGGGAAGTCTTAGATCACTCTTATAATATAGTATGATTATTATATTATTATTGAAATAATCCCTAATCTTATTTCTGTGCTATTCACAGGAACATTCTATAGTAGAACTCTGAGCAAAATTCTGATTATAGAGATTCTTGTTGTTTGTTTGAATGTTTGTATATACTTCATATAGAAAAATAGGAAGCAAACTCAAATTTAAGTAATAAATTTTTTTTTTTAAATCTCTGTTATTTCCCTAGCTCAAAAATATAAATTGCCTAGTACTTTTTAGATTACAAATCCAGGGAGAAAAGTGCTAATCAGCAAGACATACCCTGCGAGTTACACCCTGGTCCTTGGCCACCCTTGGAGCAACCACAGGCCCTCTAGTAATCATCAGAGGCCTGCACTATACTTTCATATGAACCTGAACCCTTGAACCAGAAACACAAGAGCTGACTCAATTCCCTAGTTGCGTACTTTCCTCATTCTCCATCTCAATTTCCCCACCTTTTATTTTGCCACACTCTGCATTGAATAATCTTTTTTCTACTTTTTGTGAACACTCTTTAAATCCCTTTGGGATAATCAAATACAAATGCTAGACTGCTAAGCAGTCTATTTTCTAAAGTGAGTAAAAATTATGGGCAGAATAACAATATTAATTAATCTTTTCAATGAGAACTTTAAAAGATATCTTGATATTTTAAAGAGCAGAATTTGCCTTATCAAACATTTGAATGCTTAAAGGAATGAAATTAAGCATGTTCTAGGTTCTTTCCAAATGTTCACCTTACCCTCTGGACAGATATTACCCTCTCTGGACATTTGCTGGACTGCCATTCCAGAATACCACAGACTAGATAGCTTAAACAACAGAAATTCATTTCCTCACAATTCTGGAGGCCATAAGTCTGAGATCAAGGTGTTGGCAGGTTTGGTTTCTTCTGAGACATTTCTCCTTTGCTTCCAGACATCCATCTTGCTGTGTTGTGACATGGCTGCCCCTCTATCTGTGTTGTCTGTGTCTGGATCTCCTCCTCTTATAAGGATGCTCATCATGAGATGAGAGCCCACCCTAAAGATCCCAGTTGAATTAAATTACTCTTTAAAGGTTCTATTTCTAAATATAGCCATATTCTGAAGTAAGTCTTTGATATCTGAATTGGGGGGAGGGGGTATACAATTCAATAAATAACACTCTCCAACAACATTCTCCTATTTATTATTTTGATAATTATTTCTTCATTGTTAAGGCATGTTGAATTATTATTGCTGATATACTATTTAAAATAAAGCACAACTTGTTTAGGATAAAATACTCTTTGTTTTATTAATAAACATTTTGGTTATAAAATATTAGAACTGTTGCTATTTTTGTTGTTGTCTATTATTTAATTCTTGTTCTTGATCAACATTTTTTTTAGAATGTAATAAAAGTAAATTCTAAACTTTAAGTCTTAAGATGTTGTTACTTCTTGTATTAAATGTCTAATATTTTTAAATGAACTGCCATTTTCATTTTTTAGACTACCTTCCAATGTTTTTGTTGTTTACTAAGGTCTTCTTTTTTTTTTTTTTTTTAATAAATTTTTATTAATGGTAATGGGATGACATTAATAAATCAGGGTACATATATTCAAAGAAAACATGTCTAGGTTATTTTGTCATCAAATTATGTTGCAAACCCCTCGCCCAAAGTCAGATTGTCCTCCGTCACCCTCTATCTAGTTCTCTGTGCCCCTCCCCCTCCCCCTAACTCTCTCCCTCCTCCCTCCCATGTCCTCCCCCCCCCCCCACCCTTGGTAACCACCACACTCTTGTCCATGTCTCTTAGTCTCATTTTTATGTTCCACCAATGTATGGAATCATGTAGTTCTTGTTTTTTTCTGATTTACTTATTTCACTCCTACTAAGGTCTTCTTACACAGACTATCTGTTTAATATAAAATAAAATAGAATTTAATTTTTTTAAAAGCATCAAAGGGACAAAGAAGAAATAGTCTCCAATCAAAGTGGGAGCCAGAGGAAGCGAGATGAAAAATACAGCCAGAAATGACAAAGAAAGTGCTGCCAGCTACGATGTCCAGTTCATCTGAGACTTGTTGGAAAGTGGCAGAATATCAGATTTCGTGGCCGCATGCCCGCAGCTCTATCTGACACACTTGGCACTGTGAACTTTTAGCAGATTGATGATTTGGCCCTTCAGCATAATGGCAGTGAGATTAATTTTTAAAATTCAATGAAGAATGAAATTCCATTTATTCTAAGGATTTCTTCTGTTGAGGTGGCCATTTAAAAAACTACAGGGTGGGACAAAAGTTAGATTTACAGTTGTTTGTATGGAAAATAGTACAATAATTCATAACTAATAATATAAACATATACTCACAAGTGTAAACCTACTTTTGCCTCACCCTGTATAGTCCCATATTTTCTTGCTCATATTCATAGTACAGATATTCATAAATTAAAAACATGTCCAATCTCTCTACTGTTTGTTTGTTTGTTTATTTCTCTTTCTTTTTGGAGCAAAAATTTAAAATATAGATGTGTCCTTGTTGGTGAATGTTGTTAAGGGATTAGCTAAGAAAGAGTTCCTGTTTCATTAATTATAGTTGTTATTAAATAATTGTAATACAGAGAATGTGGAAGATATTTCTAGAAAAGTATTAGCCTTTGCTGAACTTTCTTTTTTTAATTGTGTTCTAATAGTGTCAGTGTCTAAAAAATGTGTATGTGTTATTTTTTTTCAATACTATTTTGCTTGTAAAAATACGAGGATAAAAAGGACAAACCAGCCCTGGCCAGATAGCTTGGCTGGTCACAGCATCATATGGACACACAAAGGTTGTGGGTTCAATCCCTGGTCAGGGCACATACAGGAATAGATTGATGTTTCTGTCTCTCTCTACCTTCCTCTCTCTCTAAAGTCAATAAATAGATTTAAAAATAATATAAATAAAAAGACAGACCAAAGAAAAACACTAAAGCACAGAGATTCACTCACAAAAGGACTCTACCTTATTGTATAAGTCTGTGACCTTACTACTAAAATCAAAGAATAAGTTGTCCTGGCTGGTTGACTTAATAGTAGAGCATCAGCCCACTGTGTGATTGTCCTGGGTTTGAGTCCTGGGTTTGATTCCTGGCCAGAGCACAGAGGAGACATGACCATCTGCTTCTCCAATACTTCCCACCCTACTTCTCCCTCTCTCTCTCTCTCTTTCCCTCCCGCAGACTTGGTTTGATTGGTTCAAGCGCATGAGCCCCAGGCGTTGAGGAGAGTTTGGTGGAGCCTCTGCCTTAGACACAAAAAATAGCTCAGTTGCAAACGTGGCTACTGATGGACAGAGAATTAGCCTGTGACAGAATTTGCCAGGTGGATCCTGGTAGGGCACATGTGAGAGTTTGTCTCTTTATGTACCGTCCTCTCACTTAGAAAAGAAGAAAGGGGGAGGGCGAAAGATTAAGTTAAAAATAAGAATTCTGTGAAGCTGTAAAGGTCAGCTTAAAGATCAGAAAAATAAGGACACCAGACTAACCATTTAATTGCTCTTAGAAAAATAAAAACAAGCATTGTAGTTTGTTTCAGGTTTATGTATTTCCAAAGACAGAGTATACTCCATTCATCTGTTCATGGATGTATATTTTGTTTCAGCACTAGTTTTTGCAATGAAGCACATCAATTCCATTGAATCTCCATTTATACAATTTTACAAATTTAGTCTTTCAATTGGCCCTCTGTGTTCTATGAGCTAAAGTGACCTTGGTGAGGTTGATGAGTAGTCACAAAATATAAGGATATGTGCATCAGTATTTGTTCTAAAAGCGTGTATGTCTGTGCTTGTGCACATGCTTATGCATGAGACATTTAATTTAATTCACAAAATAAGATATTGTACTTAAAAATTAATTAATTAATTTTTATTTAAAATAATGGCTCAAGTAGAGCTTTCATTTAGATTCTCTTTACATATTACCCCACCAAATGAAATTGCTGCATTGAATTTTCAGATGGATAGCAACTGGTTGCTAAGTTTGCCAAGAAGCTGCCCAATTTCATACTGCCATCAATAAAACCAATGGTTTACTCAGGGTACCTTTACCATACTGACATTTAAATTTGAGATGAGAAAACTAGTTGCTTTTCTGATTCTTTTTTTCTGCTGCAATGAAATATTCAATGATTTAAATTTAAATTCCATAGCCCTAAGCAACACTAAACAAAAAAAAAATCAAAATTCATGATTGTTTATTGACCCTCTGCTTTGCCCAAAACATTATGGGTAATGCAGCTTGTAAAACAGGGTGTCTGTCCCCAAGGAGATTCCTGTCTAAACCTGTCTCAGAAAATGCTCTTCCTAGAGACTGTATAAGATACCTTCCTCTCTGGAGATCGCAAGCTCTTGGGGGGCAGCTGATAACACTTAGTGAAGGGAGTACTATTCTCTATTTTCCTATCTTGGCCCATGTTGGGCAAATGAGTTTGTAAAATTTGTATTATTTGAGTTTGCTCACTTTTAGTGTTAAAAAATGGCGCTGGGCAATGCCAGGTATGTGATCTGTGAAATTGAAAATTACCTTCCTGCTTGAGAAGGGCCACTGGCTTACTAATGTTTGCTGGAGGAGAGGTTTTCCTGCCAGAAAAATTTGAAAAGAAGAGAGAAGAAGGAGAAGAGGCAGAGAAAGAAACCATGTTTTGCAGGGAGAATGCAGGGTGCTGAAGAAGAAGCAAGCTTATGCAGAGAGAAGGGAGAAGCTGCAGATGGGGAACCAGAGGTGACGGGCTTTTGTGAGCTCTGCTGAGATTGGTGGGGCTTTTGATTCTAGGAGAAACTGGAGAAGATTCTCCTGGTTGTGGAACCAGATAGTGTGTCAGGGCCCTGTGAGCTCTGAGTGAATGAAGAGGGAAGTGTTTTCCCTGTGTGTTTGCTCGTCAGCTGGTGAGACACTTTAATAAAAGGAATGGCCCACCATATTTTGGTTCCACTGTTTCTTTACCGTCTGTCCAAATTCAATGTGAACCTGCATGTGCACGGCCACGATGACAGTGACTACTGGCCATACAGCCCATAAAACAGGGAAGTGCATCATTTAGAAATAGAAAGTGAGCAACTGTTATATTTCTTAACTCCTTCCCACAAAACCTACAGACCTGCCATTCACACCTAGAAGAGAAATAGCTAACCTGACTCATGGGATTGGGAGAAAGAAATAAGTCTGCTCTGCTCAACACAGACTCTCTTCTTTCCTGCCATCATTTCCTTAGGGAAAGCTTCAGGCCATCTCACTTTCTCCAGCTCCCTGGGCTCCCTGAATGTGGGAGTGATTCTAGATCAATGCATCAATCTGCAGACACAGATTCTCCCTCAGTAAAGTCATCTCAAGTTCTAGATGGAGGAGGGGCTGAAGGAGGGGGTCAGAATCATCAAAAGACACATTATTTCCCCACATCCAAACCAGATTCTTCAAACCAGACTTATCAGGAATAAAGCCAAAAAAATCCGATTACTACATCAAATTGTTAAAATTTTGGTTGTTTTTCTTGGTAGAACTATGTAGTAGTTTTCGTTCCTCAGTATTTAGGCAACTAAACATTATCAACAGAAAAGTTCTTTATATAACCTTCAACTTTTAGCAAAGTTATATGAACATGGCAAGTTCCTGTTAATGAATGAATTAATTAATCAAATTGACGTCACAATCAGAAAGTCATGTTTAATTGTTTTCATTGGCTGGGAAATACTTAATGAACATTTCTTCAGTAGGCACTGAATTTATCTGTGTATGTGTTCCTGCTACCCTATTCTACCCTTATCTTGAAAATTACATGCATATACTGTCAGGTGCTGCCACAGTACTGGGTAACTGCTGCTCAGAAGACAGCAGAATTTTTGGTTGTCACTGTTCATAAAGAAAATGATCCAGAAAAGCAATATAGATTATTTGAAAAGCAACAATTTAGATAGTGTTTAAAAAATAAATGAGGGGGAAATAACCAGAAGGATAAAGCAATAAAGAGTACCTGGTGAATTCTCAATAACAACAAAATAAATGACTTTACCCCAGTGAGGTTCCAGTTACAGCTCGTCTGCATAGTTCACATTCTGGGTGAGAAAACTGAGCAGTGCTCCTCATGATCATAAGTAATGGGCATTATAAGAAAGTGAAACCTTATTTATTCTTAACTCATCATCGCAGAGAATTCCTTTCTGCCTTCATTTGTTAGGCCATAAATTAATTTCTCTTTTCTCTCCAGGACACAGCATGAAAAAGACCTGATAATTTCAAGTAAACCTAAAGAGCAATTACATGATCACTTCCCACTGAGGGCTGTAAAGGTTCATGCCCCTTGCTGTGTTTAATGTAGATTCACTCTCCTGGTGGGAAGATGCCCTTTTGGTTCCCACATTAAGGTTTTGGTCACTGATCTGTGGGGTCTCTCATACTGTGAAAAAAAAATGAGAAACCTGGCCAGGTAGGTCAGTGGGTTAGGGCATTGTTCCTGTGTCAGGGCACATACAAGAGACACCAATGAATGCACAAATAAGTGGAACAACAAATTGCTGTCACTCTTTATCTCTCTCTCTCTCCCCTACCTTCTCTCTCTAAAATCAATTAAAAATTTTTAAAAATGAAATACTCATATATAAATTCAGGTCTTCTGAAAAATTTGCAAATATTCAGTTCAAAAAAATGTTCATTTTGGCCCTGGCTGGTTGGCTCAGCGGTAAAGTGTCGGCCTGGGGTGTGGAAGTCCCAGGTTCGATTCCCTGTCAAGGCACACAGGAGAAGCGCCCATCTGCTTCTCCACCCTTCCCTCTCTCCTTTCTCTCTATCTTTCTCTTCCCCTTCTGCAGACAAGGCTCTGTTGGAGCAAGGTTGGCCTGGGCACTGAGGATGGCTCCATGGCCTCCACCTCAGGTGCTAGAATAGCTTCAGTTGCAACAGAGCAACACCCCAGATGGGCAGAGCATTGCCCCCTAACAGACATGCCAGGTGGATCTGGTCGGATGCATGTGAGAGTCTGTCTCTCTGCATCCCCACTTCTCACTTCAGAAAAAAAAAGTCCATTTTTTTCTGTCATCTTGGGATTAACAAAAGATTTTCTAAACCCTTGTGAAATGCAATTTTAACTACTAGCCTCCTAACCTGACTATATGAACAAATCTAGTAATAAAGAAATGTGTTCTTGGGCCTGACCTGTGGTGGCGCAGTGGATAAAGCGTCGACCTGGAAATGCTGAGGTCGCAGGTTCAAAACCCTGGGCTTGCCTGGTCAGGCACATATGGGAGTTGATGCTTCCAGCTCCTCCCTCCTGTCTCTCTCTCCTCTCTCTCTCTCTCTCTCTCTCCTCTCTAAAATGAATAAATAAATAAAAAAAGAAAAAAAAAGAAAAGGTGGAAGAGAAAGTTAAAAAAAAAAAAAAAAAAAAAAAAAGAAATGTGTTCTTCACCAAGCAATGTGTTCCACATAGACGGATATCTTAATGTTGAATTCAGATTGCTTCATTCTAACTTTCATTCTTGACCATTCTTTGCTTTTGTTTATTTTCTTACTAATATCTCATAAATTAAACTGTATTATATATATATGTGTGTATAGGAAAGGACATAGTATGTATAAGGTTTAGTACTATCCATGGTTCCAAGCATCCATTGGGGGTCTTAGAACTTATCCCTTTTGGATAAGGGGGACTTCTGTAGTTTCACTGTGTACCCAGACTAAAGGAAACACTCTTAGTAAATGATTAGCTAATTTCTTCCACCAGAATGAAAGGTTTCACATTGGCTTCTCTCTGTTTGTGACGTTTGTACCAAGATGAGGGAACATCTCAGTGTAGTTTTTACTGTGTAGGTGTATGTTTCCGGACATGATCTTATATATGCCAAGTCTTTCCAGACTTGGACAAAAATGGGGATACAATGGGAGTATTGAATTATAGCTTCCACTATGAGACACTTTTTAGATATAAAAAGGCGCCATATATATGCCAGCTATTTTTACTGAGTTAGCAGGGGGGAGATGTTCTAGTACTGGGGTGATGAGTCTGATTCACAGAAGGTGGGGCAGTCAGTTCCTACAATGCTGGCTTTGGTGCATGTCCAGGGAATGTTTTGATATATTTATTGTACTTGATTTTTCAAAGGTATATCGTTAATAATAATTAGAGCAACTGTTTCCACTTAGAACATCAACTGATATTACAACCTAGGTTTAGTGACAAAATGACAAATTAATTCATATTCCATTCAGTTAAGGAATATGAGGTAAGAATTTCAGGAGTGAAGTGAAATTGAACTTCTCCACTTAATTGTACCTGATAAGAGTAAATTTCAATGTCACTTGGTCTTAAATGAAATGATTCAAAGTAATCATTTTTCTGACATTCCATATACAAGTCCAAAATAATTACATTAAGGTTTATTATGGTATAATTGTTTTATATTTAAAATATCTTGTGGTTGGACTGCAGAGCACATTCCTAGCAGCTGTGGCTGATGCAATGCTGTGAGAATACTCCAGCTCCCAGAATCCTCCTGGGCACACCCAGGAAGGGAGCTTGCCCGCTATAAGGAAGTGACTCAGCAACAACCACGCAGCTCCCTGATCTTTTCAGCCATTGGCTTTGAGGAACATGCTGTAACACCTTATTGGCTGAACCCATGTATATAAGCTAGCTTACTTCCTGAGTAAAGTGGATCTGCGACACTGAACCTGGTCCCCGGAGTCGGGGGCTTTGCATCTTCGTCGTCCTCACCCCTGGCAGGACTTGTCCACAACTGGTGCCCAACATGGGGCAGGGACCTAACCAGCATCCAAGGGACGGGTAAATGACCCTCTGCAATGAGAAACCTTCTCCCCCACTCTCGAGCCCCGCAGGCTCGAGCCCTGCACGCCCTATTGCAGAGTAGGTGAGTTGAAGTTTGTGAAGAGGATCTCTGTACTTACTGGGAGATTCTTTCTGGTTTCAATCCCTGGATTGAGGACGTGCCCCTCTGGGACCTGGATACTTGGGCTCGAGCTCTCCCACACATTTGTTTGGCCAAGGTGCATGGGGGGCAAACCTTCCCTCTTGGCCTCACTCCTGCCTTATTGGCAATACATGCCTGCTTGACCGGTGCTCCTGCTGGGGACCCTCTGCCGGTCCCTAAGGTCCTACAGGCTACTCCTCTTTCAGAGGAACCCCTACCTCTGTATTCGCCTCCCACTGTAGAGGAAGAAAAGGGTTGGGCCACCGAGTTTGATGGACTTGCAGCTGAGCATGCAGAAACAAAACTAGATACATTAGAAACTGCGCCATCAGCTTGGCCACCAGAAATAGCCGAAGTCTCTACTTCCGCACTCCCTGCTGGGACTCAATTTCCCACCCCAGCCTCTCAGACGCCATTTTCCACCCCAGCTATAACTCCAACACATCTTCCTGCTGCAGACCCATGGGCCAGCCTATATGCCCCACTGTGTCTTTTTTCTTTCTGTCTGTCTGTCTTGTATCTCTCGCTCTCTCTCTCCCCTCCCGCCCCTCTCTCTGAAATGAACCTGGAAGGACCCAGCCATGGCACAGTGGCGGGGATCACACCCTCTTCTAATGCAAGGGAGAAGTTATGCTTGTGTTTTTCAGCCATTTTGGATCCCAGGAACCTCCCCAACCTGCTTGACAGGGTTTCTTGGGCACCCACTAAATGGTTTAGTCTTCACCTGTCCAAAGCCACAGCCCTGGCCTTCTCCACACCGACTACGCCTGAGGGGAGTAGGTCCTCAGCACTCCAGAAGAAGACCTCGCAGCCAGCGTGCATGCCCCATCACCTAGGGGGTGTGGAGGCTTTGGCGGGGTGGGCCCAGAGAATTGCCCCTGATGGGCCCCAGGCCCTGGTGCTCTGTTCTTGCTTATGTGTGCTATAGTAACTGCTGACTCCCAGACACAGGAATCAGCAGCCCGGGGCTCGAGCCCGACAGCAGGAGCTGGTGTTTTCAGTTCATCTTTGGAGGATGAGGAGCATTGGGTCAGAGTTGAGATTTGCAAGACTCCAGAAGGTAAACGGTGGCAGCTGTGGCAGAAGGATGAACAGAAGCCAGGCTTGCATCGCTGAGTGGCCACTGGAATGGCAGGGAGTGCCTGCTAAACCGCTGGTGGGCTTGTTGACATTTTGGGACATAGGAGTGAACGTCATCATGCTCTCCAGAGCAGAGATGGAAATGCTGACTGCCATTGCCATGTGCTCCTCTTTGGTACAGTGTAAGACCTGCCAGGTGGCAGGTATGAGGGGTGTGGCTGATGCCCTATGTGCGTGGACTGATTTCCTGGACTATGACTGGAGTGAGCATTAGCTCCTTTGTTGAATGGACTTATAGATTTTGGACAATGTGAACTACCCTGATGGGGGTGGGGTGGGGGCGGCTTTGCTGGAGGCCCTTCCCCTGACCCGGGAAGCTTTTCCCATGGCTAGAAAGAAGGCCCAGGACATTTTTTTGTGTTTTGGCAAAGTGCTCAGAGACTAGTAAAATGTACCTTTGTAATTGTTGAAATTGTATGATTTGTCATGTTGTTGTAATGTGTGTAATGTGCCTTGCAACCATATGCAGTACACAGCTCATGGCAAGCCATCCATTCTGTGTTTGGATGCTGGGACCTTTGTGGAAAGGGGATGTGCATGGACCTATGTCCATTTTTTACAATCAAAATGGAACTGTGTTTAACGGCACCTAGAAGGTCTCTGTAACACAATGGGAGGGAAATGACATCTTGACCCCTAGGAGGAATCCCCTGTTTAAGACTCTTGTTCTATTTCCTAACTAGTCAAACATTACAGAAGCTTGCCTCATTGTTTAATCCAGCTAATCTATTAGCATATAGTATAATAGGTATTATAGTTGCTTTAGTCCTACTAGGGTTCCATTGCATAATGCGTAGCATTCAGAAGCTACAACAGCAAGCTGTCATTCATCAAGTCCAATTGGCCTTAATTAAAAGAGAAGGAGGAGATGTGGGTGGAGTGCAGAGTGCATTCTTAGAAGCTATGGCTGATGCAATGCTGTGAGAATACTCCAGCTCCCAGAAGCCTCCTGGGCATACCCAGGAAGAAAGCTCACTCACTATAAGGAAGTGACTTAGCGCCAACCACGCAGCTCCCTGATCTTTTCAGCCATTGGCTTTGAGGAACACGCTATAACACCCTATAGGCTGAACCTGTGTATATAAGCTAGCTTACTTCCTGAATAAAGTGGATCTGCATCACTGAACCTGGTCCTTGGAGTTGGGTCTTTGCATATCCTTCATCCTCACCCCCAGCAGGACTTGTCCACAATATCTGTAAATAATTTTAGAGGCATTTCTAAGTCAATGAGTATTATATACAGAAGGATTGAAAACAAAATAGTCATGGGAATATCAAGTTCAACATAGAGAATATAATCAATAATATTGTAGTGATTATACATTGTGTGAAGTGTGTACTATACTTATTGGGGGGATCAAGATCACTTCATCAATTATAAAATTTCTAACCACTATGCTGTACACCTGAATCTAACATAATAATGAATGTCAACTATAATCAAAAAATTAAAATTAAAAAAAGAGTAGACCCAAACAAGGATGATTGATTATCTCTGTAGCATTTTATTAATAAAATGCAAATTCAGTTAATAATTAAGATTTATTTTTGAGATTTAAACTCTCTCAGACAAATATTCTTCTAAAGCTTTATAATTCTTAGATATGAATTATGTGCAAGCTGTTTTAAATTATCCATTTTTTTAAAGTTAGGTCTCTTGCTTTTTATGTATATATCTTCAAAACTTGCCTTTGGAAAAAAAACCTCTTATTATTCACTTCACAGGTGATTCCTGTGATGTATTGCTCAGTAACACAAATGTCCTTAGAGGTATTTTTCACATAGATACATGTTTTAAATTCTAACCACATGTTCTCTTCAGGCACTGTATTTTTCTTTTGGAAGACTAGAACAGAAATATCCTATACAAACATTTCAATAACAGAATATATTTTTTTTAAGAATCACTCATCTTCTACTTTTAGAGATTTCTTTTCTCTCCTTTCCCACAGAGTGCTACCGCAACATCAGTTTTTCCCTCAATTCCCACCCTAATCATCTCAACCAGCTATATTTAAAAAGAATCTCTGGCTGGATTTGTCCAGACAGAAGAGAGGCCCCATGCTCTCCTGTAAAGGGCAGGCTCTAACTCTACTCACCTTCAGTGTTGGGCCACCGAGAGTTCCTTTAATTTTAGCATCGGGCACACAAATAGTAATGATGATAGGGAAGCAGCTAACATAGAAACTTTAAAATAACATGCAGAAATTCAAATTATTCCACCTGCATTTGTCTTCTCACTTCATGTATTCTAAAGTTTTCTATGATGTTAACATCTATACTACATGTTGCATAATCAGCAACCAGAATATAAATCTGTCATAATTTATTTTTTTAAAATGGGGTATTTAATATGTGTGCACTTAACAGTTCCTAAATGTAGCAGTTGTTGAATGGTATAAAAAATTTTTAAATGGTGTAATTTTTTTCCATGATTGTTCCAATATTCATAAACCCTTGGGTTGATTTCTACTATTTATACTAATTTATTTAAAAATATTGAAAGATTTTTTTTTGTTCAATAACCATTTAAAAAATATTAGAGAACATAATATATCAGAAACACTCCCTTCCATATTAAAGCATTATTGTAGGCAGGACGAAGAGATGCCTTCTCTTTGGCCCAAATATTTTCTCTGTGGAAAGGGCGCCATGCTGTGAAGAAACCATGCTTTCAGCACTTGCCTCTAGCTTCCACTCCCCACAGCACCAAGTGCAGATCCGTTTCTATTTCACTGTAGCTTCTATGGGACTGACAGGAGCAAGATAAAAATTTATCTTGCAAAGCATGTTTTATTTCAGGTGCTGGTTGAAAAGTAAACGCAATATTTTTCTTTTTTTTTTTTACTACAGATATTTTCAAATAAATTTGGAATAGAAAACAGTCTAACTCCTGAAAGTAGGCACACAGAAAAGGTATCTGGACACTTAGTGCCCTACCTGGAGGTAATGACTAGAGGAAAGTAGTTTTAATTTAAAATAAATTACTTTCATTCATCCAATATTCACAAATATTTCTAAAACTATATTTACAACCCAGGCACTATTCTGGACATAGAAATTGCAAAATTTTAAAAGTTTATCCTGTTTTCAAGGTAAAGGTGTAGTGTGCAAAGGAGATGTGTAAGAACAGTTATAATCCAGCATGATGGCAAGAGTGGAGATGTGTCCGGGACACATGGAGAAAGCACAGTGGAGAAGCAAGGAGCCTTTCTCCGGTCACATCGCTAAAGAAGAGCAAGAGATTAGAACTATCAGGAGGTCTCCAGGTGGACAAGTCCATGCAGAGGTGAGAAAGCTATTTTAGGCAAATGGAACAGCAAGTGTAAAGGTAGGAGACAGCCAGGTACACTAAAATTAGCTCAGTTTTGCTGAAGTTATAAAGTACAACAACGGGAGGAGGTGGAGGAGGTGGTATTAAATGAGTCTGAAAAGGCTATAAATGGCAATAAATTATAAAGAAAATTATAAAATGTGAATCTAGAAACCATATAATCTGTTTGTGTGTGAGCACGTGTGTGTGTGTATTTTATTTATTTTTTTATTCTTTTTTATTTATTTTTTATTTTTTGTGTGTGGGTGTGTGTTTTAGAAATAGCACCTTGCAGTCAGTACAGAGGATGAGGTAGGGGTTTGTGAAGGTGACAAGACATTGAGGCTATTGTAGTAACCCAGAATTAAGAGGGTATGGATATTGAAAAGGTTAAATGTCGTTGTTTAGATGTGGACATAAAAGAAAGGGGGGAAATGAAATGACTTTTAGGTTTATTTGTTGGGCAACTGGGCACAGAGTGGCACTGTTAGAGAGAAAATACAGCTCTAGAAGTACGTATGTGTGTGTGTGTGTGAGTGTGTGTACGCTTCTGTTGGAAGAAGTGAAATAATGCATGATATTATGTTAAATGTGGTTCACTGGGTTTGTGATTTCTATTTTTTTTCTACAATGTATATAGTTTTGATAGATTGAAAACTCCAAATAACATACACCCCATTTCTCATATCTTAAGAGACCTCCCTCATCGGCACCTAAGATGGCCTATACACATAGTCATCCAGAGCTGCCTGTGTACGTTCAAGTTCTCATCTCTCTCCACATCACTCTGTTGTTCACCTAACATTTTTCTATCAAGCACTTTTATTACTGCCTCATCTAATCTCTGAAGTTCAAAGAATATAGCTTCAAATTTCTCTCTTCAAAATTTCTCCTCTTTCTTTTTCAATGAGAGACAGAGAGAGAAAAAGAGAGAGGTGGGGACAGACAGACAGGCAGGGAGAGGGATGAGTAGCATCAACCCATTGTTGCAGCTCTTTAGCTGTTCATTGATTGCCTTCTCATATGTGCCTTGATCAGGGGGCTCTAGCAGAGCAAGTTATCCCTTGCTCAATCAAGCCAGCGACTTTGACTTCAAGCCAGCAACCATGGGGTCGTGTCTATGATCCCACGTGCAAGCCAGCAACCCTGCGCTCGAGCTGGTGAGGATATGCGTAAGCCAGATACACCTACACTCAAGCTGACTACCTTGGGGGTTTGAACCTGGGTCCTGTGCATCCCAAGCTGATTCTCTATCTACTGTACCATCACCTGGTTAGGCTTGACTCTTCTTTCTGAATAATCAGTCATATTAGGTAAAAGACTAGAATTTTTCTTTTAATTTATATTATTTATATTTTCAGGTACATGTAACACTAAGAGACCACTTTCTTCACCTACACTTTTAGAAGCTTGCTTTGGTTATGAGTCTATTTCAGAGGTATGATTTTTCTCTCTGCTTCCCTATCTGTTATCCACAGGAAAATGCATAAGCTTATCATTTCAACTTTAGTCAATGCTAGCATGATTTTTGCTCAGACATTTATCCTGTAAGGCACAATATTTAATACCTCAGACACAAGTTTTCTGGTGTATTTAAAAAATTGATACCTATTATAGGTTGTGGAGAGAATGAAAAGAAACACAACATGTGGAAAAGCTTAACACAGTGTCTGAAAAATGGTAAGCATGTCTACTTGATAGCTTTGTTACAACTATTATTAAAAATATTACTGGGAAGTTATAGTCAAATAATTAGGAAAACTTCAGTTTAGTGTACTAAGGTATAAGTCCAAACTGGCATCCTTAAGAAAGAACACTTTTCATTTCCATTTGAAAATTAACATTGCTTTGGGTTTGCTCAAAATGAGCGACATATTATACTTCTCCAAATACTGAAAACACTTGTTAAAACAAAACTGTAATAGGTTAATATGAACCAGTTTTCTAATTCCCATGAGTAGTTTTATTATGTTTTTATTTGCCATAATCATATGGTCATAAGAAGAACAATTTGTATGTTAACCAAATTAATGGTACTCATAAAAAATGTTAATTTGATGATGAACTGATTTTATTATTAATGGTTTTTAATAAAATACTCTCCAATGGATAGTAACTCATATCCCAAAATTTTATAAAAGCAATAATTTGAATTCATGTGGTACCCTCTAACTCAACAAAATAGTTTTGTGGAATTCATGTTTCATATATGCCTGGATGTGCAACAAGAAAGTGTTGATTCATTGCTTACTGCCAATCATGTTAGTAAATGTCAAAGAAAAAATAAAACTACTTGTCTCATTTTAATTCCATTTACTATATGAAGAATGGTCTGCATATTGAAAAGGGGAAAATTAGTATTAATAAGAAGGGATAGAAGTCCTAAAAGATAAGAATATCAAAGAGTACAATCTGTTAGACTAAAATGTAGTCTCTGCCCAGGACAAATGGTGTCACGGTAATTTACAGAGGTCTCAGGGAAATGCACAGAGGAGAAAGCTGGACCGCTGCTAAGAATCTCATGAGGAAACTCTTGAACAAGAAAATCCCCATAAATCTTGAAGATGAGCAAATATAATTTTCCACCATAAAACTGATATAAACACTAATTTATTTTTCTGCAAAGCTGTATTCAGAGGATAGTTGTTTAGTATTGAGAGAGAAGCCTGCACAGATTCACCAAAGAAAAGTCCTTGCTAACTAGTCTATATTATTTTTGAAAATAAAACAAAAGCTACTCATTCCAAGACAGCATATAAATATTGTTTCTTATTATCTATAAATCTGGCATGGAATTTTTTAAAATCTTACTCTAACTTTATGAATAACATGAATTATTGTATTTTCAAAATTAATGCAATTTGGAACATTTATGTAAATTTAAATAATAATAATAAAGTTAATTATCAAATCAATTTAGTAAATGGAGGACCTGTTTACCAATTTGTTTAATTCAGTAGATTCTTTAAAAAATTTACATCAAAGTAATATACAATTATCAAAAATTTTTATAGAACAGAGTAGTTTATGCTTAAAACCAATGGTTGCTACCCAATCTTTTCCCACCCTAATCATTTCCCTCAAAATAATCATTTGTGATTTCTGTGCTTAGATATACTTACTTACCTCCATTTTCTCTAAATATGTTCATATTACTATTTCTTGATTTATCAATCATATGCATTATTTATTGCTTATGATACCATGACTTTAAAGATTTAGCTTACTTAAAAAACTGCTTTATTCCTACTTATTATCAATAAAGTTATAACATGACCTTTATTTTATGTTTTTAAAGAACAATCTTTAAACCATAGATTAGCAAACTATGACCAGTAGGCAAAATCTAGCTTGCCATCTTTTTTGTAAATAAAGTTTTATTGGAAAACATCATTTGTCTGTTTATGTTTGTCTGTGGTTGTTTTCATATTATGTACCCAACATGAGTACTTGTAATAGAGACCATATGAAAATACAAAGTGTAAAATATTTACTGTGCTCTCAAAAAAATTGCCAACTCTGGTTTAAACTTCTGGTTTGATTTTCAACCATAGACAATATTTACTAAACCCTTTTATAGCTAACTAAGTATATCGATACTCACAATCATTTCTTCACTTCTCATTTCTCTTCTACCCACTTGTATGAGCTATACAACTGACCCTTGAACAGCACATGGGTTAAGGGTGCTGACAAGCTCCCACACAACCAAAAATCTGTATATAACTGTTGACTTCCCAAAGACTTCAGTGCTCCCATCATATCCACATGGGAACTGCTTCCAGATCCTCCATGGACAGCAAAATTCACCAATGCTCAGGTCTTCTTTCTGCATCTGTGGATTCCCAACCATGGATCAAAACTACTGTTATCAATCTGCTTAGTTGAATTCATGGATATGAAAGCTGGAGATTCGAAGGGCTAACTGTATATTTATTAAAAAAAAAAATCTGCCCATAAGTGGACCTACAGAGTGAGTTCAAACCCATGTTGTTCAAGGGTCAACTATACTTTGATGTTTACATTGTCAAGATGTAAACACCTTTAAATTCTTTTCTGCCATTATTACATTGCTTCCAAGTTTTATGTGTGAGTTGAGTCTGAAAATTAAAAATCAATGCAATTATCACATTATTATGACTATATACATAGTACCCCATACATTCCTCAGTATTTTACTTTCAATTACGTTTCTCAGTAGTTTACTTCGATTAGATTTCTACTCCATAAGAAAGCATGCCAAATAGATCATCCTTTTTGACACTCCAACAGCTTAGCTGGTCAAATGTCATTTATTTTAAATTTGATCTATAACTGTGGTAGGCAGAATTCTAAGGTAGCTGCCAAGGTTCCTGGTGTACAGATCTTGTGTAATCCCCACAATGTAAATATGAAAGATTTTAGTCCTATGATTAGGTTGTGTTTTATGGCATAACTGACTTTTAAAAAACAAAAATTATCTGCATGACCCTGATTTCATCACATGAGGCTTTTAAACCTGATTACTAATTTTATATATGGAGGAAGCAGAGCAAGAAGTCAGAAAGATGCAAACCTGATGACTTGGAAGAAAGTAAACACTGCATTGTGAAATGCCAATGTAGGTGGGTATTCTCTAGGAACTGGGAGCAATTCCCTGTTGACAGCCAGCAAGAAAACAAGGACTTCAGTCCTACTGGCAAGAGGAAAAATCCAGCCAAAATCCTGACTGAGTCTGGAAGGGAATTCTTCCCCAAAGCCTGCAGATAAGAACTGATCCTGCTAACACAGGACACCTTGCTTTCAGCCTGTGAGTCCTTGAGCAGAGGACCCACTCACACTGTGCCAGACTTCTGACCTAATGACTATGAGATAATGAATGTTGAGCTTATAAGTTGCTACTGTTTTAAGAAGCTAAATTTGTGGTGATTTGTTACATAGCAATAAAAATAAATAAATAGAACATTCAGCATTAAGCTGAATTTTCGGAGTCACAAAATCCCTGAGGACAGTTGGGAATTGTTTTCTTTATGATTTTTGAGATGATTTGAGAACATATTCAAAACAGTTTGGTACTTCTACGCAATGTGGAGTTTAATTCCTCTCCACTTGAGTATGAGCTTGTGTTAGTGTCCTACTTTAAATGAATAGAATATGTATGGAATAAGTGATACTAGGTGATGTTCCAGGCTAGGTTAAAAAAAAAGTGACAGATGCCAAAAACTGGAAGCAACTAAGATCTCCTTCAGTACTTCAGTAGAATAATGAATAAACACTTGTTCTAAATTTAGACTACAGAATATTAGTCAGTAATCAAAAGAAATGTCATAAATCCACACAACACTGTGGATAAATCTTAAATGAATATCTTTAAGTGAAAGAAATCAGTTTTATAAGACTGCATGCTATATAATTGCATTTAAGTAATATTCTGGAAAAGGGAAAATTACAGAGATGAAAAACATCAACAGTGCCAGGGCTTGGAGAGGTGAGGGGGTTCTCTAAGACTAGGTGAAACATGCAAGATGTTTTGAAAGCTAAGAAACAATTCTGTATGATACTGTTTGACACTATCTGTCAATGTCACTTCACAACATAAAGAGTAAGCTTTAATATGTGCAAATTTTAAAGAATCAACCAGGAAAAGAGAAGATCACAGGATGGAATGCAAACTGTGATGAAAGAATATAACCATACTACAAATGTATGATATAACCTCACTGAAGAGGGTGGAGAAAAAGCGGTGTCGAACTAAATAACTTCAAAAATTATTAGGAAATGTAAGACTAACAATAAAGGAACATCTATGTAAACATCGTCCTCTAGTTGGTAAATAGTTTCTCATGGGAGTACAGATTAACACCTCTGAAACCATGTACATATTTATTGGAATTAATCTCCTCACCCTTCAAGTGTAAGCTGTGCTTTGTGACTTGCTTCCAAATAACAAAGTATTTGGAAAAGAAGAAGAAAAAAAAATTTACAACAAAGCAACGTGGCCCAAACTACCAAACTACGCTAGCCAAATGAATGAGGCTGACCTCATCAGGGGTAAGTTCCTTTGCTGTGTTGTATTGAGAACAGCACTTCCCTGCTATGCTCTTCCTCCCTAAACAAACGTAGCCCAGTCTTATCATGAAGAAATCACCAGCTAACCTCAAATTGAAAGACATGCGACAAACAACTTGGCCAATAATTTTCAAAATACATTGGGGGGGGGGGGGGATAAAATAAATCTGAATAAGTATGGAGTTTATTTAATAATTATGTATTAATATTGCTTGAGGAGTTATGACAGATGTATCAGATTAATGTAAAATGTTAGCAATAGGGGAGACTAGGTACAGCATGTATGGAGCTCTCTATATTATCTTGCAACTTTGATGTCAATTTAAATTCTGAAATAAAATTTTTATTGGGAAAGAAAAGTAGTAGGGTTTCTGCCTGACTCTTAGAGCATGTGTCTTAGGAGCCTTGAGCTAAGCTAACATGAAAGTCTAGCTATCTGGAAGCCATTGTGCTAGAAGGCTCATGTAGAGAAACCACGTGGAAATAGAGAGAGCTCTCCTAAGAGATCCAGCCCAGATGTTTATCTTCTCAGTCTTTCAGACACAAGAATGACAAAGTAGTCAAGAGTTCAACCCCAGCTTTTGAGCTGCCTCGGGGATTAAGTAGAACAAGGATGAGCTAACCCCTACCCAGACTGCAAATTTGTGAGTAAAATAAATGTTAGTTTTGTGTAAAGCCGCTAAGTATTTTTTATTTTACTTTTTTCAATCACAGTATACATTCAATATTATTTTGTACCAGTTTCAGGTATATAACACAGAGGTTAGACAATCATATACTTTGAAAAGTGTTCCCTGATATTGCCAGTGCCAATCTGGCACCATACATAGTTATTACAATACTATTAATACTATATAATATATACATGTAATACATATAATACATGTATATTGTATATACATATAATATATACAATACTAATAATATATACATGTATTGCCTAGGCTGTAAATCCCCATGGCTAGCTCCTATGAAGCTGCTAAGTTTTGAAGTGGTTTGTTATGCCACACTACATACATGGAATGCTCATGTTTGCTAAAATCTGACAACACATCTAAAAAAGATATTTTTAGTGTTATTAACTTTGCTCAACATTTGTCAAGCTCTTTTAGTTTGAACACATTTCCCTTAACTCTGGAAATGTTCTTGCATTTTTTAAATATTTAATGTCTCTTCCATGTTCTTCTGTGCTCCCTTCTCAGAACTCGAATTCATGCAAGTCTGGGAATCTTAAAAGGAGATTATCTAATTGTTATCTTTCTCTTATATTTCCCATGATTATGTGTCTTTAATATGTATTTGAGAAATTTCTTCGATTTTATCTTTTAACTTTAACTTAATCTTTCTTATATTTTGTCAGAAGTATTATGAATTTTAAATAATTATTTATTTTCCTGTGATTCTTTGACAGGTCAGATTATTTCTTTATGACATATACATATATGTATGCACAAATGTATGTGAATCTTTCTAAGAATAAATTACCTTTCCATTTCTTGCATAACCTTGTTTCCTTGCATACTACAAAATAATGCAATAAAAAATGGTTGACTGATACCACTCTGTTTGTAAATGGGTTTTAATTACAGATAACCTTTGCCAAATAGTAAACAACAGATTTGGGTGTCAGTCTCTGTGCCTGGACTTCCCGAAATGCCAGAATACATTAGTGGTGCCATTTTTCTCTAGGCAACTTAATTTACTTAGATAATAATTGCCCTTTGATTGTTTTGTTGTATGCACTTGCTTGAGTTATAATGCCTGGCTTCTGGCTAAGGGATAGACAGGATGACTGCATATGTAGGGCCTCAGTTATTTTTTCTCTTTTTGACCCATATCGCTCTCCAATTGCCTGAGGACACTTCCCTTGTTGTCAGAGGCATCCTAGTCCCTTCCTTGGCTGCAGTAGTCAAGAAACCTCTGGCTCTCACCAGTCCACCTGTTTTCCATCTCCCAGGGATGTTTTAGAAAACTTGCTCCGCTGGTGTCTTTATTATGTTTGTGATTGTAGGATTATATCATTTTCATTCATATAACATTATTTAATGGGTATCTAGGGATAGGAGATGAAAGTATTCACTCTTAAATTAGAAGCTGAAAACTTTATTAATGACCTTGGAAAGGATATTAATGAAATGCATTTGTTCTGAGTGCATGAAATTAAGGGGAAGAGATGAAGAATATAAAGCCAAATTCTAAAGGCTAAAGTGGTTGTTAAGTATTATAATTATTATTGCAACTGCTATTATTATCATCATCATTATTATTCCAGATACTTTGCTACAAGTTTTGCATATTTGTTTCATCCATAAAAGAATCTAATTAATTCTCACCATAATTTCTGCTTCATCCTAGTCTAAATCACTACTTTTCACCTAGATGATTACAAATGCCTGGTAAATGTTTCTGTGCTTTCTCCATAATCCAGTAACCATAGGGTTATTAAAGTGATATTTTTAAATAAAAATTGGACCATATTTTTGTTACCTTGCTTAAAATGTTCCAGTCAGCTCAAATAAAAGCACTGTTATAATGAGCTATGAGCCTTACTTAACCAGAGCCTTACCAGAACTTGATTTCTTCCCATATTTCTCCTCTTCTCTATTCCCTATGGTCCAGACACATTACTCTTTGCTCTAAAGATATATATTCTACCTTTTCAGAATTGTTGTGTAGATCAAATGAGATGAATATAAATAAATGTCTTCTAAAATACTAAATAAGTATCAGCTTATCAGTAATTATATTACATGCCTAGCTTAGAAGGATTTTGGTAGGTGCATGTGTGTGTTTACTCTTATATGCACACACGAGTGTGTGTGTGTGTGTGTGTGTGTGTGTGTGTGTGTGTGTGTGTCTGGGCAAGGTGGTTGTTAGCAAGTCTGCCATCATGTTTGAATTGTCCATATCTGCATTTTCCTGAGACTTGATATGCATTGCACTTGTGGCTTATCAAGGAGATAACAAAGGTTCGATAAATGAACCAAGTCATAAGACAGCCTAGAACTGTCTCCTGCTTTAATTTTTGTATCAGTCAAACTGGGAAGTTTCTGAAGAATATTTTCAAGATATTAAGAGAGTAACAACTTATCTATGTAAAAGACAGAAATTCTCAGCTGTTTGCTCAACAATCCTAAGGAATGGAAGGCTAAGAAGGTTTAAAGAGGCACAGTTAGGCTGATTTAAGTAGAATATTCCAATCTAGATAAATCCTTATTTGCTGCCCATTCAGGAGATAGAGAAGAGATCGAAGGAATGTGAGTTCAAAGTTTTTGTCTTTAGATTCATTATTACTTTAACCTTTGTCCTTTTTGGGAAATTTTCCAGTTGAACTTTTCTGTCCTTTTACTTGATTTGTGCAATCAAAGAGCACAATTTGTGCAATCCCAATAAAAGAGCACCCCTTTGGATCTTATTAGGCCATTATATGCTCTATTTATATCTCAGGATATGGACGAAAAAGCCTTTGGTACTCAAAGACCCTGCTTTATCTAGTTTATACATATTCCACACTCAGTACATTCTGCAATTGCACTTTCATTCCAATGCTTTCTAGTTAAATCTGGGGAGCACAGCCATTTAGTGGGACCATGATTATGGCTGCAGGCCATGTAGCTGGCATTAAAAACTGCATTTCTCCATTTTCATCTAACTGGGTTGATAAAAGAAATTGTTTTTAATGATAAGAATCAGTGACTGTCCTGAATAATTTATAGTTACTTGTGTAAAAATGACATATTCTCTACTTAACAACCGGGCAAATAATGATAATTAGTGTTTCAGGCCAGGAAAGTAGAAACCATTTAAAACAGAATATGTAGTGCAGCAAACTGTTGCTAAGTCCATTTGGTGAGGCAATACACAGATTAGCAATAACAGGAGGCTGTACCCCCACTCCTATCACCTAGAAATAGGAACAAGAAAGCAGGTTTTACTAAAGTCCAGGAGCTGGAGTTACCCAGTGGAATTTGGAATACTAATCAACTTTTTAAAAAATCAACTAAGTTAGGAGGCTAGGAAATGCAGTTTATGAGACTCTGAGCTCTGTAAGACAAAACTTAGTAGAAGAGGACAGGGCTGAGTCTCAAAGCAAGCAAGCTCAGGAGTGGCAGAAATAATTTTTCATATGGATCTAACAATTCAATGTATTTACTAAAAATGTACTCATGTATCCATGCTGAAGTGGTCAGGATCATGTTTTGTTTGAATTTCTTAAGAACTTTATTTGTTAAATGAGAACTATAAACTGAAATCTTAGTAGGAAAGTTTAACAGTAGGTTTATCACAGGGAAGGATATCCAAAGCAAGAAAAATTGTTATGTTTATAACCTCATTCATCTTTATACCGGTCCTTAGGATAGTATATTTATCTCAACTAAAGTTACGTCGGATATGCTCCTGCCACAG
Source organism: Saccopteryx bilineata (assembly GCF_036850765.1). Lineage (NCBI taxonomy): Eukaryota > Metazoa > Chordata > Mammalia > Chiroptera > Emballonuridae > Saccopteryx > Saccopteryx bilineata. Next base: position 9,572,022 of record NC_089501.1, on the reverse strand, counting down.
TAATGATCATTTTTGCCAGTTGATAGCCTCTCTGTCCCTCTGTGAATGCCATCTGGAAATGTACACTCTTTGCCACAGAAAGCACTTTCATAGAACAACATAAATTTATCCCAACTTTATGGGAAACTTCATGACATATACTCACAATGCATTACATCTTCATATCCGACAACAATACACAATACAAATAAACTTTTCAGATTTTGCTAAATTGAAACCATTGTAAGTAGAGAATTTTTAAGAAGAAAATTCCTTTTAGATATTTATTATATATGCTGCTTAATCTCAAAGCTTCTGGATAGAAACATATGGATATTTTGCCTTCATGATGACAAATAACCAGAAGTTTGGTAATATCTAGAAATTCCTCTGAACCTTTTTTTTTTACTTTCATCGCCATGCTTGGAATGACACTAATGCAGTTTAACGTATGGAAATTGCAGCATGAGAGACAATATATAGCTGAGAACAAATACAACTACTTACTTTTCTTGTAATTGTCTAAATTTTCACATCTTTGGACTCTACTGTAGTTATTCACATAAAAAATGGAGATGATTAGACGAATGAGCATCACTACCATTGTAATTAACCTTGAAGGAACAGTACCACAAAACCATCCACTGACCTTCACATCTTGACCATTTCTTTGGCCCTGGCCTCCTGGTATGTTTTCCTTTCCTTTGCCCTTTGCTTGATCAAAGCATCATAGCTTTTTGAGTATTAAGGGCCTAGCACATACCTGTCTATGTGCTAGGGATAATCTCTAAAATAATCTTATTATGCCAGTACTCTTTGTTTATTATCCCTGCAATCATTCAATCATTTATCTAGTGTTTATCATCTGCCTACTCTGTCCTAAGTGTTGGGAATCCTGATAGCATTACCATTATACAGGAAGGAGACACAAATTTTAAATGTTATTTCCATTTAAAGAAGGGAGGAAACAAAGCTTCAGGAAGGTTACGGAAGTTGCTCTAGGTCATAAAATGTAGTACATGTTGCTCTAGGATTTTTGCATAAAAAATCTGACTCCAATGTCAACAGTCCTGAGTCCTGAGTCTCTTGTCTTTTCCTCTTTATCAAAAAAAGGTTTAATTAATTTATTCACACTGAGTACCACCTGCTTGATAAGCATAAGTGTGTAGTGGACTGTGGGTTTTTTTTTTTGTTTGTTTGCCTATCAAGCTTTCTTACTCATTTTTTCCTAGTTATGTATCTTGTCTTTGGGTCACATGGAGTGAACCTAAGATATGCTTCTGGCTACTATAATCAACCATGGTAAACCTTAATCCAGGTAATAGCCATTGGCCCATAGAGAATGCATGTAAATCAAATCTAGTAAAAGAGGCTACTTCTCTAAGATTAATATATGGATAATAGGAGGAAAAAAATCTCTTTCTCTGCCATAAATATTGATAGGGGGAGGTTGCTGTACACAGGAAAGACCTGTGTGAGGAAAAGAATGAGGCCAACATGCAAAGAGAATAAAAGAGAAATGTACACAGAAAGACAGAGAAGGGGAAAAATAAAAAGCAAAAAAAGAGAAAAGGTGAAACTCCTGACAGCATAGGATCCCAAATTCAAGCCCCCAAGATTGTTTCCAACAGTTTTTCTTATCTTTTTCTTTTCTCTTTTATTTTTCTATTTTATTTTTTGTCTACAAGACAAAACTATTTTTCTTTTTTTGTTTGTTTGTTTGTTTATGGACGTTCTAGTTGGATCTCTTATAATGTGAGGAATCATGACTAAGTTTTCCTTCCAGTGTCATTTATATTTGTATAGCACATAAAGCCTTAAGCAAGTAAGTGTTCAGTGTGGAAATCTTAGTATTGATAAGCTTATATCAAAGATATACCGTGGTGTGCGGAGTTCTGCATCATACTACATATTGTATGTTTGCTGACTTCTAAAAGATTTCTTATTGATCAGAGATCCCTAACTTCAAAGAGCCAAGTGTCTGGACCGGAAACTTCACAGTGGAGAGTCTGGGCTGTTTTATTTAGCTGGTATAATCTATTGAAATGGAGGGTTGTAAATAAGATGGGAACGCTTTAGTTTTTCACAACTCCTACAATTACTATTTTTAAACACCTTGCCTGCATAACTTCTTCCTGGATCTAAAAGAATTTACATTTATAATTCCAGTATTAGATATTTTCTTGTCATCTTTTGCATCAAAAGAGTATTAAGGCCCTGGCCAGTTAGTTGGCTTAGTAGTGGAGCGTCAGCCCAGCATATGGAGGTCCCAGGTTCAATTCCCAGTCAGGACACACAGGAGAAGCGCCATTTGCTTCTCTACCCTTCCCCCTCTCCTTCCTCTCTCTCTCTTCCCTTCCTGCAGCCAAGGCTTCATTGGAGCAAAGTTGGCCCGGGCACTGAGGATGGCTCCATGGCCTCTGCTTCAGGCGCTAGAATGTCTCTGATTGCCACGACGCAATGCCCCAGATGGGCCAAGCATAGCTAGCTCCCTGGTGGGCATGCCGGGTGGATCCTGGTCGGTGCATGTGGGAGTCTGTCTGTCTGCCTTCCCATCCCCTTCTCGCTTTGGAAAGATACCAAAAAAAAAGTGATTAATTTTTTTTATTTATCAGTTTATAACCTGATGTCTATTTTCATGACTGGCTACTAAGAGAAAAAGAAAATTCAAATTCATCATAAAAATCAGCTAACCTAATTACCTAGGAAAAAATACATATAAACTTCTATCAATAGTTCTTATTTTATAATTCTCAAACATTTGGTTGATAAGGTTAAGCAGCATACTACTAATGTTATAAATTATAATCCCAAGGTCAAATCATTTTCTTCATAAATGAAACTTACTTGACAACCACTATACAAGATGATTTTAAAACTAATTAGATTTTGGTATATAAATCTTAAAAGTCAATAGTATTCTGACTATGGAGACAGGTAGCATGGGAGTTTACTTTTTTAGGTCATCTAAATGGTGTTTTGCTGCTTCAAGGAAGTAGAATGAAAATGAGTACAGAGTTTAACTGGTTTCTATTCAGATGAATGCCGTGAAAAAGTCAGGAAAAATAGCAGTTTAGGATATTGGCAAGGGTGTAATTAAAATGGTAAATCATGAATCTGAAACTAGATTATGAATAAAGTTAAATAAGATAAGGCTTATTGGTTGAGAAAGTAAAATCTATAAATGAAAAGATGGATGGATGGATGGATGTAGTAATTAATCATCGAGAACAAATGTAGACAAACCTTTGTCAAATGACATATATGTGTCATAAAAAAATCCCTGAGATTTTTTGTAGCAGAAATTTAAGATAATTTCCTTTTGACTATCAAGAATTTCTTTCTTCTGATGTCCTCAATCTTCAGTATAAATCCTTAGTCAAGAATATTTTCCTCACTTTCTATAGTAAAGCCTTTAGGTAATTATATTCAACACCTTAGCATACAGTATGGTATTTTCATAATGAAATTTAATTTAGATTATTACCTGCTTCTATTCAAATTTAAATGGAAACATTAATGGTACCATCCACTCCACTTTCCTAGAACTAACATCTGTTACAACACTTAAAAATTTCTAGGTTCTATGGTATATTGGGAGTAGAAATTTTAATTGATTGTCTCTGTTCTGACTACCTACTAAATTGGAAATGGTTCATAAAAGAGGCAATACTTATGCTGAGTTTTGATGGATAGTTTAACAAAGGAAATTGTAAAATCTATTAATGTTGATCAGAAAATATTGACTACCTTTTAGGCAGAGCATATTTCTCAACCACTTTGCGCTTGGCTATGTATATTGCTTTAGCCAGAGGAAGTTAGTGGTCATGATTCAAGCAGAATCCTTAAATATGCTAGTGTGATCTAGTGTGACCAGTAATCTGCCAGAGGGAGGACATGCTTGGGATAGATGCTGGTTCACAGAGAATGAGGAAACATATGGAACTGACCTAATTCCAACCTGGAACAAAACCCAGCAGATGCCAGCTGAACCTAGCCTGAAACAGAGCTGCCCATATGATGCCTAAAAGAAAAGCAACAATGTGTGTTGCTATAAGCCACTGCACTGAGTTTTGAGGTAGTTTGTTATACCTAGTTATTGTCACATAAGTAAGTAATACTGTACAGATGGAAAGGCTTGCTTGGTAGGAATAATACCATATAAAAGAATGTGACTATTTTTTTTATGATGAGACATTGGGTGACTATAAGGGAAAGACAATTTCAGGACCAACAATGAAACTGAAGACTTTGACCAAATAGCATAGGTGATAGGATGTCATCAAAGTACTTTTCACAGAGGGAATAACATAAGCATACTCCACAGAGTTAATCCTTTATCTGGGAGTATGTTTATCAGTAAACTCACATAACAGATATTATGAACACCAACTATGTGCCAGATATTTGGAATATATGTATATTAATTAACAAACACAAGATCTCAGTCTTTACCTCTTAATAGAGGGAAATAGACAATAAATAATAAGCATAATAAGTATGTGTATAGCATATTAGAAAGTGGTAAGTGCTATAAAAAAGTAAGTAAAAACAGAGCATTGAAGGTAGGGATGCAATTTTTTAAAGTTTAAATGGGATACATCTCATTGAGAAGGTGAGACATCATCTCAGAACCTGCAATAATCAAAGATTCTTCAAGGTTGAGAGCTACCACACACAGCTATAAGTATCCAGCCAAAATTTCATGTAAAATACTCTATAATCAAGGGTATAAACTATTTCTTATAAAGAGCTTATGATTTACACAACTTGTAAGCATCAGATAGAAAGAAGAGAAGTTGTAGAATGTTTCATCCCTATAATAACATAATAACAACAAAGATATCTTCACTGATATCTACATTGTTCTATTCTGTAATAAAGTAGTTCATGTAATAGGCAGTAATTGCTGCTGGTGAGCCACCTGGAATCTTGGGACAAAACATATTTTCAGCACCATGATCTGAGTCTCCACTGAGGAAAAATGGTGTTTGATGCTCACAGAAGCATACAGCAGAACCTGGGCAATCAGTCCCCACTTGACATTCTGGAGGGTACCTTGATGTTGGAGAATTCAAGCACTGTGCCAGGCCTTTTTCTGGGAAATAGTTGAACTGGCTCAGCTATGGCTCCAGGTTTATGATAAGGAACTGTAAAGTGTTTGATGTAAAAAAGGTGTGAAGTCCTTTCTTTACTGTGAGTGGACATAACATGGAATATAAGTATTTCAGTATTTTAAGTGTAACTGTGCTGATAGCAGCTATACAACATAGACAATGCAGTGTAAGATGCAACACAATTTTATTTGTTTTCTTGTTTACTCTCTGAAGTAGCATAGATTTTTCAAAACTTTCTGCAAGGCAGATTTTTTTAATTTTTATTTTATTTTATTTATTCATTTTAGAGAAGAGAGAGAGAGACAGAGAGAGAGAGAGAGAGAGAGAGTAGAGAGAGACAGGGGGGAGGAGCTGGAAGCATCAACTCACATATGTGCCTTGACCAGGCAAGCCCAGGGTTTCGAACCGGTGACCTCAGCATTTCCAGGTCGACGCTTTATCCACTGCACCACCACAGGTCAGGCTGCAAGGCAGATTTTTAGTAGATTTGCCTTCATACCTCCCTCTTTCTCCTCCTTTATCTGCTGCTCTATCAGTTTTGTTTTGCCATAGCTATTTCTTTGTGTCTGTTCAGACATCATCCTAAAACACAGCTGCTCTCGTCTCAGAAACCTCCCAGCTGTCCTCACAATATACATTCTTGTATACCTACCACCCGTGTTCCACATTGCAACCTGAGTGATCTTTAAAATATGCAAGTCAATCACTGACCTGCTTAAATCTCTTCATTAGCTTCCCACTGTTATTCTATTTTACTCTTTTCCCATATTTTATTTCTAATAAAAATATACATTTTTTTCAGATTTACATATTGCCCATTCTATTTCTAGTCATTTAAAAGTTGCTCTTGAATTTTAAGAATGCACATGTAACAAAGTCAATCCTTCGAATATGAGTTAAAAAGGCACTTCTTCAAGGAGAGTCTTCTCTGGACATAAGACCTCATAGCACCCTGTTTTGATATTTTTTAAAACTTATTATAACCATATATAAAATTAATTATGCAATTATTTTATTACATGTCTATCTAATTCTTTCTGCCTCTACCCTACCAAAAAGGCCATAAGGAACAAGGGCAGGAATTATGTCTATCAAGTTTCCATGAAATCTTTAGGGCCAATCATAGTACTCAGCATTTAATGAGTATTTCCTGATAGAGTTAATTGATCGATTACTCAAGATGTCACTTATATTCTATATTATAGTTAACCACTAAAAGCTTAAAAAACCCTCACATAATTTTTAAATTATTAACAGATAAGAAAACTCTAGCAGATAATTTTTTATGTAAATCAAAAGTGTATAGAGGTAATATCTTTCACATACTAGAAAAATTATAATATATGATTCAAACTGCAAGTAATTATCTTCTCAAGGAAAGAAAAAAGAAAGAGAAAGCTGTCCCAACTGTCTATCAATGTAGCTTGCACTTGTTTCACTAAAAAAGAATAAAAACGACAACAAATTTTATCAATGGCACTGATCTTATCTAAAAGGAAATCCTTTTTTGTTTTCTGGGTAAAAAAAAATAACATTTAGTTCTTATAGCATCCACTGGGTATGAGAACAAACGTCGGAGACTTTCAGGAGTTAAGATGTTACTTTATTGGCCAGTTTAACCTGCGCAGGGGTGAACTCCCAAGATGTCCAGAGACACCATGCCCACAAGGAGCTGCAAACAGAAGCCGCACCTGGAGCTTACAGCCAGGCCCTTATATATCCTAAGTGAGCAAGCATAGTACAGAGCAGATGTGGCAGTTTAGCTATTGGCTAGGGAGGTCACACGCAGCATAGCAACAGGGGCCAGCATAGCAACAGGGGCCGGTTTTAGCTTAGTGGCGAATTTCAAATATAAACTTCTGATAAGGGTCTCTGACCTTCTTTGTTCTCAGCCTAACAGGAGCCATATCAGCACTTACTGTTCCTTCAATAGTTACACTCTTTGCAACACTCCCTGTTCCTTCAATAGTTACACTCTTTGGCAGGCCCAGTACTCCCTGAATCTAACAGTTCTCCCTGATATCTTTCTTCAAGCATTATGGAAAGAGCACAGACTACCATTTAGCAAAAACAATTAACCATATTTTTAATGCTACAAAACATAGATCAAAGACAGTCCCCAAACTAAATTAGACATACAAAACCCAGCCCTGTCCTATGCATGACACTCCTCCTGGTCACTACTGTGAGTGAGTCTGAGTCTTGGGAAACTTTCCCACTTCTTTTATCTGGGAGATCATTCCCTTCCCAGCAGGCAGTCCTCTAGTGCCCTTGCTCCACTAACTCTCTTCTCAGGCTCTCTCCAGGTCCCCCATAGAGAAGAAGTATCATACACAATTTCCCTCCATACTCCTATGTCTTTTCAACTTCCCAGCTTTGACCCAACAGTTTCAGTTCTCAATTCAACCCAGGGAGTTGCTCCACATAGAAAATGAAGATTATCAGAAAAAAATATCTATCTAGAAGAATTGTTCTGAAGACTAGATTCAACATATATATATACTATCTAGGGCAGTGTCCAATATAAAAAGTACACGAACAACTAAATATATTATTTTTAGTTACTAGTTTAAGTTATAATTTCTATGTTCCATTTTAAACCACTGAGTGATTGGATATTATGATTCTTAAAGTAGAATATTCTATTGATAAATTGTTGTTGATCGATGCCCTTAATAACCATATCAGATGGTACTATCTGAGTAAAGTGGGAACAGCTTGTCTAAAGTGTTCTAAGAATACTGAGCTTCCTCCTTCTTACAGTGAGGCTTCTGTAAAAGTTAATCAAAAATGGCATTCTCAGCTATTTCTCAGCTTAACCTTTCTCTATGTTCTTCATGAACCTGTGGGAAATACTGAATGAAAAAGTTCTATGGTAATCTCCATAATTGTTCTCACTTTTGTGTTGTAAATAAGCATTCTATATACTCAGCAATTCAGATAGGCAGGGATAATTATACAGTGTACTGTAGAAATAAATCACTTTTTAAGAAAGGGAATTGAAAGGGAGTCATCACTTTAATTCTGTAACTTGAGATTTATAAACTATGAAATCCCTACTCGATATGCATGCTTGATATCACTGACACCTACGAAAATAAAGTAATATTTCAGTAAAACCTTTTAAACATAAAGTTTAAATTCCTTTTGATTATTACATAAAGCAAATAGGAAAATCAAGTTCTTGTTCTGGAACTCATGTGTAGAAAATTCTGCATGTTCATGCACTGCAATTAGCTGTCGAAATGTTTCACTCTCAACTCTACCCAAGAAGTCCTAAATTACAAACTTAAAGCAGTAAGTTAAGATATCTATATATCTATATATATATATATATAGATATTAAACAGAGTCTTTGTTTTATGAGTTTATATTACCTTTGACCAAGGTCCATTAAGAGCAATAGTTTTGTTTTTGTTTTCATAGAAATAGCCAGGCTACAGAAATCTATTCATACACCTCCTGCTGTCTTGTGTGTGGAGAAGGGTTATTTTGCCATTTCCTCTGGATGAGCTATAATTTGGTTGTATAGTGAAACAGCCTAAGAAATGGCACTCTCCTAGGAGCTGACTGAGCTGGCCACTGCCTGGGACAGGAAGTCATAGTCTAAGTCTAGAAGGAACTGAAAGGAGACCAGCCATGTGCTGACTCTAAGATCAACCAACAAATGTGAATTAAAGTAAAATAACTTTATCCAACATATTGTGCTTTTCACCACAGCATCATAGGCCTTATTTCAAACCCATAGCATAAGATGAAGAAGAAGCCCTTTGTGGTCTTCATAGTTCCTTACTTACTTTCACAGATTTTGGAACATGAGGAGGAAGAACAAAGGGAAATATTGAGCTTCCACAGTCTGTTGGCCTTGCTCTGTGGTGACATCTTTTCTACTCATTTCTGTGTCCAGATAAGCAAATCCTTATACTTATCATAAAATGTGAAAACCAGCCTTCCTATCAAAGAGATATTTATCTCAAGGTTCAGAGGTAGAATAGAGCAGTAAATGATCAAGAGAAAAGAATTCTTTAATCAGATAGTCTGAGTTCAAATTCCAGTTCTTCTTCTTGCTAGCTACCTAACCATCAATAAATTACTTAATTCTTCTGTTCCTGAGTTTCTTTGCCAAAATATGAGGGATTAGATTATAGTACTTAACACATAAGATTGTTGTGATACTTAAAATTTGCTAATGTACTTTAAGTGCTTAGTTTCCTAGATAATAATAGATGCCATATATTATTAATTATATATTTAATAATATTATATATTTAATTATTAATTAAAATATTCCAAAATTGACTTAATGGAATGTATGTTTGAATGTCCATCTTTAAAACACAGAATCTGGGTTTCTATATTCATAGTATATTACTTATAAAAAGAGATATGTATCTTGGAATGTTCAACATCAAGCTGTGAGCCAGAGGGCACCTGATTACCAACTCTCTTTTGAACCAATATTTCTAAATAAGTCCACTTTATCACTTCTTTTCCCCCCAAGTTTGATGGGGGGGGGAGAATATATATATATATTACTTTTGATCAATTAATAGAAAAATTTCACACTGTGAAATGCAAATTAAGTGATTTGTCCCAAATAAGCTTACCAAGTAAAATATAGAACACTAAGTTAAATTTGAATTTCAGAAAAACATGAATAATTTTTTTAGTATAGGTATGACCTGTAAAATATTTGGAATGTACTTCCACTAAAAAAATGTATAGTTTATCTGAAGTTCAAAATGGATTATGTTTTATACTTTATTTACCAGATCTCACAAACCCAACTCAATTAGGCATCAGGATTGTTGCTTTTTTTTTTTTTTAATTGAGCTTCTTCTGTCCTGTTCAGCCCAAGGACAAAACACAATATCCAATATCTGCTTTCAGATTAAACATCACTTAAAATAGTAAATTATAAAAATGATACTTTTAGTAAGATGATAATTAGGATATAAACATAGTAACACCTCATATTTTAGGGTTATGTGTTACAAATTATAATTTAGTTATTATATTCATAAAACTTCAAATAAAAGTAAAAGCATTAATTTATTCATCCCTACATCTAAAATATAATGTCTCATAAACACAGACTCTGGACTAAAACATCAAAATTCTTTCATTTTCCAATGGTCATAAATTCTTACATTTAAAATTATTTTTGTTCATTTTTGTCTTTTGAAAGATTCCATGTTTAAGGTCACATAGAATCTGGGGGAATAATTACTTCTAAGAAGTTAAACAGTAGTATCACTCGATGCTCTTAGGTATTAAGCAGTTCAAAAATGACATCTTTAAAGGGTCTAACATGGTGTTTACATGAAAGATAATATTGAAATGTGCCATTTAGAATATTGTGTCTAATGTACTTACCAAAAAATAAACACTGTTATTTAATTTTTAAATAATTGTTAATATTGTCCAGATCTACCACCATCTCCTCCATATGGATTTCCATAACTTCTTTTTCATAATAGTCTCCTCTTCTCCCATAGTCTTTCTTCCCACCATAATCTCCCCTCTTTTTGAAACCCCCTATTCTACACCAATCTCCACCATCTCTTTCTTTCTACTTTCCATCCTCTACCCCCTCCCCAACCTCCTCCACCACCCTAGTTACCCCCTCCAATTCTGCCACCTCATCTACCATTACTGTCACTTCAATTGCCTTTTCTCAATTGCCTTTGTTCAATTGCCTTCCTTCGCTGTCAAGACCCTTGCCATCAGTACCTTATTAATGGCACATGTCATCTTCTCTGGGCAGTTCTACTACTGTTCTGATGATCTTGGATAAATCCTCATAAGCAGCAAGTACATGAGCCAAGGTCATAGTTATTATCAAGCATGGAAAGACACAACACTTAGATCTATAAACTCTGCCATAATTTTTCATAAATGTTATGTATATTTACAGGTATGACAAATATATTTATTATCTATATGATGATTTCTCTAGGGTTGAATCAAATATGGATAATTTACCACTGCAATGGCCATGTGACTAAATTATCACTAAGCTGGTAAAAAGCTTTGTCAGAAATTATTTTTAAAAATGAAACATTGATAACAAACCTTTACGTTCTTACTTTACGTTAGAGTTTACTAACGATGTTGTTTTGCATGACCCATCAGTAGCTAACAATAAAGGAAAACAAAGTAATAAACAAAGATAAACTTTTTTAAAAAATATGTCAAATTCTAAGAAGAACAAGTTTCTATCTTACCCCCCTTGGTTCATGTAGAAAAAGCTTCTCGGGAGAAGGCTAATTGCAATGCTTCCTTATATTCACTGCATATTCACTTTTTAAGCAACTAATACATCTTATACTTTTGCAGTGGAAAATATAGAGATAAATAAGATATAACTCTTGATCATGAGGAAGTTTTAATCTAGCTAGCTGGCTACATAAGCCTACATATATAGAGATAATGAAAGTTTAAGGCTATAAGAACTTTATAAACAATGTATCACAGTGGAGAGAGAATTTCCAGTTGTAATGATCAAAGAAGATTTTTTGAAAGAGGTATTATTTGAATTAATTGGAATTTTAATTGATGAAGATGAAGAAAATGAAAGCATGATATATTGAAACATTAGCCCTACAAATAATGTCTGTTTCTGTTATGTGAAATCAATGGTTCTCACAACCATTAATTTCATATCGCTTTGCAGAAACACAAAATATGATATTAATGGCAAAATTCTACAAATACTCAACTTCTGACATGAGTTCATATTTTCAGAGGATGAATTTTTATTATGTGCCAAATACAAGGAATTATGATAACTACTTCAAAAGTTTCCAGTGGCAGCCCTGGCCAGTTGGTTCAGAGGTAGAGCATCGGCCTGGCATGTGGAGGTCCCAGGTTTGATTCCTGGCCAGCGCACACAGGAGAACTGCCCATCTGCTTTTCCACCCTTCCCCCTCTCCTCTCTTTTTGTCTCTCTTCCTTTCCCACAGTTAAGGCTTCATTGGAGCAAAGTTGGCCCGGGCGCTAGAATGGCTCTGATTGCAGTGGAGCTATGCCCCAGAGAGGCCTAGCATTGCCCCCTGGTGGGAATGCCGGGTGGGTCCTGGGTCAGGCCCATGTGGGTGTATGTTTGTCTGCCCCCCCCCCCCGCACTTCTCACTTCAAAAAAATACAAACAAGCAAAAAAACCAACAAAATAAAGTTTCCAGCAGCATAAAACAGTGGCTAAATTGTAAATAAGTCTAAGAGACACCAATACTCATGATTTGTGTGTGTGTACTATTTGAATTTGAGTAAAATTGGATAAATCAGAATTGCATTATTTTATTTCACATGACTCTGGAGGATGTAATTAAAACCAGTAATAGTAAGATACTTTGCCTAGTTGTGAGGAACCACTTCCTGACTATTCGAACTGCCAAAAAATAGAATGGACTCCTATCAGATGCAGTCAAATCCCACTTCAATCACCATTTGCAGCAATATTGTAGAAGAGAATTTCACATGAATAGGTTAAAGGATGTGAGTTAAATACTCCCTTGCTGTGGACCAGCGTGGCTCGTAATTCTGGGTCTTGAATGAGAATGGTGCAGAATTAAGAAAACAGACTCACTGAGAAAAAAGGATGGGATCAGGAGGTCTCTTCAATGCTGATGGCAATATCCAAGCACCCCATAGCCCCAGATTGCTTTATTATATAGCCATATGCAAATCAAGGAAGTCCTTGATACAAAGTTACACATCTGAGGCAGAAACAAGAACTCACCCAAGGCATAACAGGAATGCCCCCACCATGCATAAGTGAAATCAACATCTGAACAAACAAAGAGTGAGAGGAAGGGCATGTAAATTGCTTCCAGCAACTTAAGCAAGCAAGTGAAGGAGGTGCAAATACTCAGCATCATTAGCCAATAAGAAGGTAGAGGGGGGAGAACTTAGCCTTTTGCTAAGCCTCAAATTCACAAAGGCTTTTTGCCACTTGTAGTCTACAACACTCTCTGAAGTTCCTTTTGAGTCTGAGGTTTGGGGATTCTTCAAAATTAAACCCATACAGAGAAAGGAGATATGGAAAGTGAACAGGTTATATATGGGGACAATATGGCATGATGGAAGAGGTGGCCTGACTTTAAAATTCTTCTCTTTGAGAATCTCTTAGGCAGTTTCAAAGCTTTTCTTTTAAGAAGTCAATAACAATTCAATATTTAAACATATAATATATACTCTTTGGAAACAGAGTAAAATTGTAATAATAAGCATGTCATAAGGTACAATAGTATATTTGAATATTAGTGAGTGTAGAAGACCGAATATTGTAATCAGATACTGGTAGCAAATGTGGAGCAATCTGATTCTAGCCATTACTAATTACACATCAAAGTGTGTTTATGTTGTGGTAAAACATAAACACATGCAAATTTAATATTTCTGATTTTAGAATTAACCGTCTGACAATAATTTATTAAGAATGATTATGCATGTACAGATGTTGAACCTGATGAATTTGTATTACCTATTGGCACACCCTTTATAATTAACTTCAAAGGAACATTTTTTTCTCCTGATTTATTTTGAAAAAATAATTATGAACCACTGGGCCCTGGGAACATCTTTTTATGGGAAGGGTCACTGCTTTTGTTCTCCTTTAAACATTAGTTTTAAATTTTAGGGGAAAGATATAAAAGGGATTCAGTGACTTTTAGTGATGAAAAAAGGGGAAAAACTAGCTCATTTTGCTGCTAGTATATTTATTTAGCAGGACAAGGAATCACTATGCATCCTGCACAATGAATGTATCCAAGTCCAGGTGTAAAATTCAAGAAACATAAAATGAAGTAAATTTTATTCAACATTTAATTGACTGTGATATCTTGGGTATAGTGCAGCTCTTTCTGCTCAATTGCTAATTAAGTCACTTTACCAGCACAGGGAAGAAGAGTATCAGATAAATGACATTAAGAACATTAAATTGTATAAATTTGATATCATTTTATTCTTTTTAACTACAGATGAGTTATAATGTCATCCTTTTTCTTGTGAATGTTGAAAATCACACAAAAACACATTAATTTTATACTCCATAAAAACACTTATTATGGACCATAGAGCATAATGGATTATTTTTAGGCCTAATGTAATTTTTTGCTCTCTAGTAGCACAAGTTAATGTAAATGAAAAAGGCACTTGTAATAATGATTCAAGATATATGTTAATCATTAATTAATTTATTTGTTCATTCAATTAATATATATCATATATATTACAATAGTAGACAGCTCTGTAGATAATTCTGACATGCACCCAGGTTTGGAAATCCCTGGCCTAAATAAAATAACACTGTGGATACTAGCTAAGCTTATCTGGTATCAAAACAGAAAGATAAATCATCAATAAAGTTGCCCTTAATATCTTTTTGTTCTCTCCCATTTCTTCTTCCATGGTGTCACATCTGACCCTCACTGGTACCTGCCCTGTCATATGAGTCTCTTAACAGGTTTTCTTTTCTCCAGTCTCTCTATTTGGATATTAAAATACCCCAAACTAAAGCCTCAGGTCTTATTTTAAATTAACTCTACAGATAATCTCATTCAGTCTAGTAATTTCCATCACTGCCTTGACAAAGATAACTTGTACTTTTTACATGCAGCCCAAATCTCTTCCCTGAACTTCATGCTGATATATTTCACAGTTTAGTGTACATCTCTGAAATGAGATACAAAGATACCCAAAACTTGGCTTGTTTAAAACTACATGTAGTATCTCCCTGACTCACTTAATGCCCTGTCAAGTCGGTCATTTTCATCATATAAAATTTCATCCTGGTCCCAGTTTTAGTCCCTGGACTATTCTTCAAGTGACTGTATAAGCGGAGCCCATGGATCTCTCCATGTTTTCATCTATTGTACTCTTTTAAAAAATATCTCCAGCCCTGGCTGGTTGGATAAGAGGTAGAGTATCGGCCCAATGTGTGATGTCCTGGGTTCGATTCCTGGTCAGGGCACACAGGAGAAGTGACCATCTGCTTCTCCAATCCTCCCTTTCTCCCTTATCCCTTTATCTCTCTCTCTTCCCTTCCCTTCCCAAAGCCACAGCTTGTTTGGTTCGAGCGCCTCATGCCCAGGCCCTAAGGATGGCTCCATGAAGCCTCTGCCTCAGGCACTAAAAGTAGCTTGGTTGTAAGCATAGCTCCAGATGGGCAGAGCATTGGACCCAGATGGGGGTTGTGGGTGGATCCTGGTCAGGGTGCATGCAGGAATCTGTCTATTTCCCCTTCTCTCACTTGGATAAAAAGAAAAATATATATATATTTCCTGTTTCCACACAAATCTGCCTAATTACCTTTTCCAAAACACTCTGTGTCTGCCTGCTGGGCCCTTCTTAATGTTACTGCCTTGACCAGAATAGTCCTCTTCTTACAGTCAACATTCTTGCTGGTCTTGATGGCCAACGCCATGAAACACTCTTGAATCACAACCCAGGAAATAACTTCCCTATCTCTTCCGTATCTCATATTTGTCATAATAATTTACAATATTCTTTCTTTTATTATAGTTCATTATAAATAATTTTTACAGCACTAAGAGTAGAAACTAGATTGTATTTTTTTTAAATCTAACACATCCTGCAACAGTCTCAGAAACATATAGAACTCTAAATAAATAGCTATAAAAGAAATTACTAATCATTTCACTCTCTGCAGCTCTATCTTGCTCTTAAAGGCAATTTATTTTGACCATTGTTCAGTGGTTTTCTGGGTATTTTTCCTAAATGTAGAAAACAATACATGCATTTTTTCTAGAAGTTGGAAATACTGAAAAAATATAAAGAAAGAAATAAAAATTGCCTATTATTCCATCACTTTTGGAAAAACACCTCCAATATTTTGCACATTTCCTCCTAAATTTTTTTCTATTCCTTTTATGTAGGACTATGTTGCCCAAAGTATAGATATTTATATGATATACCCTATATATTTCCATAATTTTTAAAATAGCCAACTTAACACAACCTTATTAATCATTGGTAAAATTATTATCAACACTCTCTGGGGCTTTAAAATTATTTATTATTAAACACATTAAATACTCTAGAAATAGCACACAGTAAATATAAATAAGGGCTATGAGAAGAAAATAACTAAGATGGCTCTGTTTGCAGTCTTATGATTCCATAGGTATACAACTCAAGCTTAGAATCTGAAGAGGTTAGGAAATTTGCACTTATGTTTCCCAGAATATAAAATAATAGAAAACAATAGTGAAAAGTGTGCTCTTCGTTCATTCATTAAGAAAAAATTAGGCCCTGGCTGGTTGGTTCAGTGGTAGAGCATCGGCCTGGTGTGTGGAAGTCCTGGGTTCAATTCCCAGCCAATGCACACAGGAGAAGCAGAGGGGTGCTTCTCTGCTTTTTCACTCCTCCCTTTCTTCTTTCTCTCTATTTCTCTCTTCCCCTCCTACAGCCAAGGATCCACTGGAGCAAAGTTGGCCTGGGCACTGAGGATGGTTCCATGGCCTCTGTCTCAGGTGCTAGAATGGCTCTGGTTGCAATGGAACAATGCCCCAGATGGGCAGAACATCGCCCCCTAGTGGGCATGCCGGGTGGATTCCAGTCAGGCTCATGCAGAAGTCTGTCTCTTTGCCTCCCCGCTTCTCACTTCAGAAAAAAAAAAAAGGAAAAAATTACGAACACTCAGCACTGCATTAATTACACTGTGAACAAGATATTCCAGGGGACTGTGCTTAGAATTTACATTTTAATTGGGAAAACAGACAATATATAGTAAAACAAATAATTAAAATTCATTCAGCTTGTTGTAATAAGTGCCAAGAAGGAAGTAAAAAGGGTGTTGTCTAAAGAACAACTAAAGAGACATATTTTAAAAGGGATAATCAGGGGAAAGACCAGCTACAAGAAGAGCAGAGAGCCACTCCGAGTAGAACAGATAGTTCACGGTACTGAGGACAGACATGGTGTGTGTACTGTGTCTTGCAGGAAAGGACAGATGACCAGCCAGCATTGCTAAAGTTGGCAATAAAGGGATGAGCAGTGTGAGGGGAATTTGGAGACATGGGCATAACAGGCCATTATTTGATCATATATATTGTACAAGAATATATTATATTAGATTTATAATAAACCTAAATATAAAAGCTACTTAGGCTTTACAATTCCTTCGATTACTTCTTCATCTGTTTATATATGTATGCATGTCTATAAGTCTGATTAGAAACTAATACCCTTTCTAATTCAGTCATTTATATAGCTCATTATAAAAATATAATTTTTTAAACTTTGAGTAAAATTAAATGCATTTAATGCAAAATGGTGCTCAGAGAACTGTTGACTGAACCTGAACTGCTGTTATGAAAAAGACAAAACTGAAATTCACGTATATTAAATTTACATCTAATTTCAGTTGCTGCTGGTTTGTAGTTTATCTTCTTTAAATTAAAGTAGTTTAGGTCCTGGCCAGTTTGCTCAGTCTCTTAGGGCATCTTCCCAAAACACCAGGGGGTGGTTCATTCACCAGTCAGGGCACATAGGGGAAGTGACCAATAAATGCACAGCTAAGTGGAACAACAAATGAGTGCTTCTTTCTCGCTTCCTCCTTCCTCTTTCTCTCCCCACTTTCTTCTTTCTGTTTCTCTAAAAATAAAGAAATAATTTTTTTAATTGAAATAGGAATCCATGGAAATGGAAAATAAATCTGAATATTATTTCCATAATTACTTTATAATTATTTATGCCATTAACATCTCACATGAAATCACGTAAATAATCCTAAAATGTATGAATTATTCACAGTCAATTTTTAATCTGTAATCCATTTCTTGGCACTCTGGACTCTGGCTGCCTTTTGCCTCCATATATGTCAGCTGGATTACAGAGCTGCCTGAAGCTAAACCTGGCCAACACGTACTTTATAGACAGTGTCTTCTACAGCTGCTCTCTCCATCTCAATGCCGTTTTCAGCCTCCATTTCCTCCTACTTTCTTTCAACCAATTTCTCACTCATGCAGCACATCCAGATAGCTTCTCTGATCTTCTGGTGTCAGGTGGGAGGGGGCCCAGAGGCAGGAGTGCCCAGGAAATTTTTATTTTCCCCCTAAAGCCATGTGGTTTATGGAGGGTGAGGGCCAAGTGTGCTATGATGGGTAGAATTAGGCATGAGATGCGTGTCATCTTCCTCATGGGTGGCAGCCATGATGAGGAAAGAAGGCTCCATGATGCCTGGGCCAAGAAGCCTCTCATCTGCACACAGTCTCTGACGAGGGAGATTAAAGGCCAGACCACCTGGGCCAAAGACTGAGCAATGTCATCAGCTCCCTCTGGCCGAGCAGGTGGCTGTAGCGCCAGCAAATCCATTTTCTTAATGACCAGGTTCCAGAGCTTGAGCTGCCATGGATTATGGTCTCCACACCATTACAGACCTCCACATTGACCTTTTGTTTCCTAACACTCATCTAAGGGCTCCATAGGCTCATAGCTGTAGAATTTCCTGCCTGTGACTATATAAAGAAGGCAGGCATAAATCTTTTCTTCCAGGCCAGTATTCATTGAACACTAATAGCCAGGCCACATGCATTCAAAATCAGATTCTTAGGCCTAGTTTAGACTTACTGAATCAAACTTACTTGGGCCAAGAACTAAAATTTCCTCTAACACCCTTGGTAATATTTATTTGCGTTGAGACTTGAGAACCCCATTAGTTTAAAGTTTATTTTTATCCATTTGTTTCTAGTATCTGCCCCTTTACAGGGAGGATTTTGGATGACTAAATTCCCTAAAAATGAAGTAAAAATATGTGAGCAAAGAAATATTAATATATGGATATCTATAGAAAGTACAGAAAATATTTATTTAGATTTTTAAATTTCTAATTTATTGATACTTGAGAGATATGTAAATTTAATTCTAACTGGATTTTCTTAAAAAACAGAGAGCATTTGAGCTGCAACTCAAAAAATTTATATTTCTGAGTAAGCAAGAGCAAGAAAGACAGTATGTTTCCAGATTCTCAAAAGCCTACACACACACATATATAAAGAAACTAAAATATAGATAATATGTTAGTAGAGAAAGTAAAAGTTAGCTGCTAAGATATTTTAGAGTCTGAAAATGAAAGGCCACCTTCTAAGTAATTAAGCACAGCCCTAATTCTTAAGGAAGGGTTGGAAATATATCAAAATAGAGGCCCAGCTATCTTATACCTCAAAAATGAAGCAGCAGAGACCTAAGAAACATATCTGCTTTCCAGAAATAATTCTTTACCTATGAGAAAGGTGTAGACTATGGTAGGTAGGCTGGATGGTGCAAGGCTACTTTGCCTAGGACAGGGGTCCCCAAACTTTTTACACAGGGGGCCAGTTCACTGTCCCTCAGACCATTGGAGGGCCAGACTATAAAAAAAAACTATGAACAAATTTCTATGCACACTGTACAGATCTTATTTTAAAGTAAAAAAACAAAACAGGAACAAATACAATATTTAAAATAAAGAACAAGTAAATTTAAATCAACAAACTGACCAATATTTCAATGGGAACTATGCTCCTCTCACTGACCACCAATGAAAAAGGTGCCCTTCCAGAAGTGTGGCAGGGCCAGATAAATGGCCTCAGGGGGCCGCATGTGGCCCGCGGGCCGGGCCGTAGTTTGGGGACCCCTGGCCTAGGAGGTA
Source organism: Saccopteryx bilineata (assembly GCF_036850765.1). Lineage (NCBI taxonomy): Eukaryota > Metazoa > Chordata > Mammalia > Chiroptera > Emballonuridae > Saccopteryx > Saccopteryx bilineata. Next base: position 9,552,273 of record NC_089501.1, on the reverse strand, counting down.
AGGTAGAATTTCAGAAGAATGACCCCACATAAGCACTTTTAAATGGGAAAGGGCCTGCCTCACTTCTCTGTGAATGAGATGCTGGGAGGTCTGTGTTTGGAAAGCAATCATTCATCAATAAATCTCATGAGAAAAGAAAAAGAAGATTTTGCTTTAAGTCTCCAGGTAGCTGAATATATAAAGTGGAGAATTTAAGAAGATTATTTTTATTTTTAAAATATCACATATTTTTCTATACTCTGCTATTCCACAATGCCATTCCCTTCTCAACATCTGTGTTTGATATACCATAAAAATAGCCAGCGGCATGGCAGTAATCGAATTTGATAAGTCAACCTACTTAAGATAAAAACAGATTCAAAGCATCCTTGTAGCCAAAAGGTCTAAGAACTATCCTCTGTCCTTGGACCCCAAAGACCAGAGACTAAGTGCAAGGTGATATTTTTGAATGGGAAGCTATGAGACCTAAGCCTTGTCTCTTGTTTGCTGATTATGCAATCTTGGGGAGGTCATTTAGCCTATTAATTGATTTCCTCACATCAAAACAGGAATAATAATACCTACAAAATAAGGTTGATGAAAACATCAAGTGTATTTGTAAGTAGCACATAATGCTGTTGATTATATAAGATCTAACATAAGTAATATGCAATAAAATTATATTTAATATGTCAAAGCAATTCTTGATTTTCAAATGACTGCCAAGCACTGCAGTATTTCATATATATATATATATATATATATGTATATTCTTTTGTGTATCACTCATTTATATTTTTGGGCAAGCAATTTAAGAGGTCTGATGCTCTAACCTTTATATTTAAACTCTGTTACACAGAATGTAGCAAGCATTCTTTCTTACATATATATATATGTAATATATATATTCTTTCTTATATATATATGCTGAAAAGTCTACATACTTTGTATCTCTTCTCTTATTGATTGTATTTGTAAATAGAAAAATTAAATTTTTGAATGGTTTATAACAGCTTATTTGTTTGCTGCTTTTTGTTTTGTTTTGTTTTGTTTTGTTAGTACTACAATAACACAGAGATTTTGTGCCACACTGGAGCATGAGTTAACACATTGGTTGCAGTTTAGAAATGCTTAAACATCTTTCCTTTTTACCCCCCCCCAACATCACTGCCATTTTTTCAGAGTTGCTAGAAATGTGATTAGCTTGCAGCAAACAGGATTAAAAGAGCTAGCATTAATGAGTATACTCAGCATTACTGCACCACATACCCCAAAGGTATGGCAAAATGACACATGAGCAGGAACTAATGGTTGATGTCTTACAGAGCATGACAGTGATTTTCTAACACTTGGTCACAAGGGTTTAGAGGCCATCCTTTGGGAGACATATCTCATCACCCACAGAGATTATAATTACCACATATTCTAGACTGAAATTATTGAAGCCAGCTTTATTGGTATATCATTTGTTTTACACTTCCAGTAAAAGTTTATAAAATAGATAATTCTTATACATAACTATACATAAACACACATGAAGAAAAGCTAATTAAAAGCATTTTCAGATTTTATTTCTACCCTTGTCAATACATTTATCCAATACATTTATCTTAGGGCCAGAACAGATTTTTGATACTGGATTTAAATTTCATGCATTTATTTTTTCTCTTGCAATGGGAGGTCTTCTATTCGCACATGTAAGAGCACATACATGCCTTCCATAATAAGAATGAAATTAGGAAGACTTGTTAAAGCACCTTTTTTCAAAATTGAGCACAGTTTTAACAATTTACAAAAATTCTGCTACCAGATTGATGGCTTACCTTCACTGAGGTAAATAAGTACGATAATCCTAGTGTAACTGGGAAAACATTTGCTAAGCTTGTCTAACCCTGCTATGGACATTGTCCACTTCAGCTCCCTGAGGCTTCCAGGCTACATAGAAATCTATCTTTTCTAACTGTTAATGCTACATAAAATGATGCTGGTAGAGTGTGCCTGTCGCTAAGTAATAATTTTATAGAAAGTGAAAATTAATATAATTTAAAAACACACTTGAATAATGTCTTTAGGGGAGAGGAAGTCAAGATTATTAAATACTGTTATTTTAGCTACTGTTTTTCTTTAGCATTTCTTTTCTTCTCCCAAGCAGCTCAACAACTAGCTTCATCCTCTCATTGTCATAGAAATACAAAAAAAAAAAAAAAAAAAGCATCCCAGCTACTTACTATGTTAAAATTTTTATTTTCTTTTTCTACTTAATTTAAAAGATTCAATCATTGGGGGCAAAATAAAGGTTATGTCTGAGCTGAGGCTTCCAATCCTCAGCTGAACGCTACTTTTATGGGGAAATCTGAGCAAATCAACTTTCAAGTTTCTCTTTTATAAAATAATTTTAGCAACTCTTTTGGCTTAGTTATGTGTCTTGAACACTAATAGATTTGTGAAGTATGTAATATACAGGGATTGGCAAAAGTAGGTGTATAGCTGGTCATACGGAAAAATAATCAATCAAATAAATAATAAAAGAACAAACTCTGTGTTTCATGTATTCACAACTATAAACTTATTTTCCCACCCTTGTAATATAATATAAATACATATAGTTCAACATATAGTATCAAATTTGATAACATAAATAAAGTATTCAAAGTGTTGGTTACTATATTTTACTCAAAATAATTAAAATAATAAAAAAGAATTATGCAGTTTCTAAAATAAAGATAACATTACCTGTGCCATGTGTTGGTTTTTTTTCCTGAAGTTTGGGTGAGTTTATTCTTGAAAAACAGTTGGTATATAATAAGGATTATGTAAGCATTTGTAAAAAGAAGGAAGACAGGGAGAGAGGTTGGTTATTTACTGATATTTTGATTTCAAGAAAAACTTTTAGAAAATAATGCATGTCATTTTAAGTTTGTTTATTTAAAGGGTGTGTTAACAATTGGAAAGGGCTGGTTTCCATTTGCTTCTGCAGTTGTGAAAATGTTTTTATTAAAGAGACCAAGAGAAGAATGTTGGCATTGCTCTTCATCATTTTTAAAGGATAGCCAGTACCTGTTATCACTATAGGCAACACTGTTTTTGGCACTTGAAGTTTCTTACACTGGGATTTATGGTCTACATGCATAGAATGGCCCTTCAGCACCTGAGTGTTTCACTAAGTACAACATTTTGAGTTACAAAATCAACACATGTACTAAATAATCATGTTTAACATATTTATTGACTATACATGTTATCTACTTTTATATTTCTAAATTATCATGAAAACAGACAATTTCCCTTTTTATTGATATCACAAAATTAGAAATCATACTACTATTAGGACAAAATAGAGAACTAGGCTAGCAAAAAATCTTTTTCTGTATATGAGACTGAGGAGAGGTAACTTGGTTTCCCTACTTTCCCAAAGTTTGTGTTACTGCACTTCACAAAAGACCTACATTAATACCTGTTCTTGCTAGCTGAAAATACTCAAAGTGATTTTTTGCTTTTATGAAAAAGTCATTATCATATTAATGTATGTCTTTTGTAAAAGCAAAGTGGTGAACCACAAACTTTCACAAAGCCAGGAATATTTTTTACCTTAAGCCATGTGGCTTACAAAAGATTTCCTAGGCACATTGTACCTTGGCAAATGTGGGGTAAACCTATGATGCTTCACCAACTGCTCAGTCCTTTAACATGAAACATTTAGTAACTTTGAAATAAATCTACTTCGTCAAAGTAAATCTCTCTACACTTTGATGTTTATATGTACTTTCTGGTAGGAAGTTATGCAAGACTACTGGTAGTATTTTTAACATCCATTAGCCTAAAAGACAGACTTCATAAAGATCATAAAAATTTGATCTAGATATATTTTTTCATTCTAGTGACTTAACACAATTCTCCAGCCAAGTGCCAAATTACACAGATAAAGTAAATAAACTTTATATAAAATATGCACCAGGCCCTGGCCAGTTGGCTCAGTGGTAGAGCGTCAGCCTAGCGTGCGGAAGTCCCGGGTTCAATTCCCAGCCAGGGCACACAGGAGAAGCGCCCATCTGTTTCTCCACCCTTCCCCCTCTCCTTCCTCTCTGTCTCTCTCTTCCCCTCCCGCAGCCAAGGCTCCATTGGAGCAAAAGATGGCCCGAGCGCTGGGGATGGCTTCTTGGCCTCTGCCCCAGGCACTAGAGTGGCTCTGGTCACGACAGAGCGACACCCGGGATGGGCAGAGCATCGCCCCCTGGTGGGCGTGCTGGGTGGATCCCGGTCGGGCACATGCGGGAGTCTGTCTGACTGCGTCCCTGTTTCCAGCTTCAGAAAAATACAAAAAAATACTAATAAATAAATAAATAAATAAAATACGCACCAAAAATATTATACTTTCTGGCATTATTAAAAAGCACAATAACTAAGACTCTACAGTGAAAAAATTCAATACATAACAGCAATTAATCACTAATTTTTAATGCTATTTTTAATAATATTAGCTAAACAGAAATAATACTTTTAATGAATATTAAAACCTGTTCACATGTGCTCACATATAATACAGGTATTATTAAACATTCTTTTGGCTGGGAAACCATAAATCATATTTTTCTCAATTCAAGGAAAATACAAAGTCAACAGAAAATGCCATTAGAGATGAAAGTCAACTTCATATAAATAAAAAGTACAATATGAAGCAATTTACTTTGAGTGAGAATAACTTTCCTTTTTGTATGGCTGTGAAATCTTAGAGATTTTCTGAAGATAAAGAGTCCTTTTAAAATGCTGCTGCCTTTTCTAGAATCTTAACTGCTTGGACATGACCCTAAATAGTCCACATACCTGTAAACTGAGAACAGGATTCATCATACACTAGGAATGCAGGAAAATGAAGCAGAGGGAAGAAAAACACATATGGCATTTCACATGGCCTATCATGAGACTAAGTTGCTCTTTGTATTCAAATTTAAGATAAAAATCCAGCACTATTAAAATCGAAAGGCCTAAAATAATAATAAAAACCACCAAAGGTTTCTCCAGCATCTTCCAATTCTAATATAATGGATGAGTTCAAATGGAGAATATGAACATTTTAATTGGTTAATCTTTGAATCAAATTTCACTTCTATGCAGCCAAATTTTAAATGTAGAGGGAAAAGGAAAGGAGACCTAGGAAGAAATTGAATTTTGATTTATCATAATAGACAGGTTACCTAATTAAAGAACTCATTGAAATGATAAGTGTGACTTTATGGATTATTCATGCAAAAATAAGGCAATCATGAACAAACACACACACAAATATATATATAAGTGCACACAGTCTCTCTCACTTTCGCTCTCTACTTAGTGAATGATAAATCTTAGGATTATTTGGACTATGGCTTTCAGGCAAATTGATTCAAGTGCAAAGCATTATTGCCTCAACCTTGGAACATCTATTCTAGTTGTTCATACATTTTTTCCTATTGTTTGTTTTGGGGACTAGGTTATAGTGGGTTGAACTGGTAAACATATAAACTTCAGATAAAGTTTTACTATTATAAACTGCCTTCAGTGTATGAATTTCCAGTATTGAAATATAAAGCTTACTCTGTTTTCCTACAAAAGGCCATTTACAAAATTTAACTGGACCTGATAATAATTAACCATATCTTCCTGGATGTAATTAAATGTATAAGAAAGAAGCTTCTCTTGAAGAATGCCTATTTCACTTTTTAAAGAAATTTTAGAAGAAAGGTATTAATGATTTATTTTTTAAAATTTGCTTGAAGTATTTTGTTCTCTTGAACAATAAGAAATTACCTGTCTTTCTTATTTCCTACTGTATAAGTCTAAATAGAAATTACATAAAATCTGAAGACACATTCAAATATTAGCTCTTACTTTTATGTAATAATTATAAATTCTATCTTTTTAAAAAATCAATATAACAATTCTGCATTTTGATCATTATTCAATATATTTACTGCTCACAAAAATCAGGGGATATCTTGTTATTTCATATTCATTTTGAAATATCCCCTAATATTTGTGAGAAGTATAGAATTACTAATTACATTCTTCTCCTGGGGTGCAAAAACAAAGAAAATTTATTGTGTCCATTCATAGAACACTTTTTTGAGTGTCTTCCATGTTTTAAGTGTGAGACTATTTATTCTCCTAGGAGCACAGAGACCGAACAGCTTATAGTCCGCACCCCCAAAGAATTCCCAGCAACTGTGGGAGACATTGAGTACTGGCAACGACAACATAATTAGAAAAGTGTCTATAATAATGGCTCACAGTTACAAAATTTCTGAAGACACCTGACTTGATTAAAAATAGTTAAAGAAGTCTTCAAAGAGAACGTGATATTTGAATCGAGTCTTGAAACAAGTGTGATTTAAGGTTGACTAGGTAAGTGAAGATATTCCAAGTAAAGGAAAAAAGTTATCTGAAATGACTCAAAATTACAAAGGAGCATGCCTCCTTCAGGAAATCAAAATAATTTCTATAAATTTGGATAAGAATTATCTCCTGAGATTATAGCAAGAAATTAAAATGGAAAATAAATAAATAAAAGAGGACAGATCAAAAGGCTTCCTGAATGCAAAAGGGAGCTACTAAATGATTTAAAGCACACATTGGTGAGGTTTACATTTTAGAAAGATTATTATGAAAGTTATATAATAGATAATCTGATAGATTAGAATCAGAGAAATCAATTAAAAAGCTATTCTAGTATTCCAAATAAGAAATAAGGCAGGCCTGAGCTAATGAAAGCCAGTGGGAATGGGGAACAGAAGATGGACTTGAAACATATTTAGGAAGTAGAAAAGACCAGACTTGGTGATAAATTAGATGATACAAGGCAGGAAAAAAGAGTTTAGGATTACCCTAAATTTCTGTTTGGGGGAATTGAATGGATGTGGCACTGAAAGATAATAAATATAGGATTTGGAAGCGAAATATTGTGGGTTTGGGTTGAAATATCGAGACTACAATTTTTGACATGTTGTTGGGTCTCCAACAGTTTGATGTAGGTTAAAATGTCAATTAGGCAGCAGGAAATGTAAGTCTGGAACCCCAGGCAGAAACTTGGGCTGGAGGGAGAGAACATAGATGATAGATTTTTATAAGGCCACTATCAAATTACATACTCATATATTGAATTTATTTCTTCAATATTTCAGAGAGAGTAATGAATCCAAGCATCAGACAGTTTGCCTATTGAGGATATCAGAGTGCATTGATAGAGTAACTAAATCAAAACAAGAGGGAATAGTTTTAATTTCCACACCTATTAAGGTGTACCTAAGCTCTTTCTCCAAGGTTTTCAATGTAATTGTAGTCCTTTTATGTATAGTTTGGATCATCCACCTGCTATTTTTGTCCTATTTGTAGAAATGAAACAAAGTGGTTACATAACTTGTTGAAGCACACCTACTATATTCAAATGAAAACCAGTCCTAAAAATGAAATGAGATTGACATTGTTCTCTTGTGATCCCGTGTTGCAGTTATTACATTTATCATCCTTGTGAGAAAATGAAGTAAGTGCATCAGAATAAATACTAAATGAATATTTGGATGTATATTCGAAAGGCCCTCAAGATTATGACTTGTTTACCTGTGGCTAAAATACATAATAGTGGCCAAGTCCCTGCTTTGTGTTCACCAACTCATTTCCTTTTCTTTTTAGAAATATGCTAATCTACATCTCTGCCTCCCCTGCAGTTACATGGGCTCTATGCCTGTACATTGGCTAATGTAGTGTGGATGGAAGTGATGCGAGTCACTCCAACCAGTATCAGTTTCCTATTGCTGCATAAGAAACTGCCACAAACAGCAGCTCTAAACAATGCAAATTAGTTAGCTCACAGTTTCTGTTGACTAGATTCTGGCATGACTAGATTCTTTGCTCATTATCTCATTGGATGTTGGGGGGATGTATTCTCATCTAGGGCGGAAAAGCTCTTCTTCCAAGTTCACTGGTTGTTGGCACACTTCACTTCCCTGCAGCTACAGGACTGATTTTCTATTGGCTGGCTGTCTGTCTGCTGGGGACTGCTCTCAGGTCCTTGTCATGTGCCCCTCACCTCCATATTCAAAACCTGCCGTGAAAACGTTGTGCATCAAATTCTTCTTGTTTTGAGTCTCTGTTGATGACTGTCTCTGACCTCTTTATCCAGGTCTCATGTAGTTAGATCCAGCTTGCTCAGATAATTTTTCTTTTGAAAAATCCAACTGTGCCACATAGCGTTACATAATTATAAGAGGGAAGTCTCTCATATTCAGAGTATGTGCACACCAAGGAGTTAGGATTCCTCAGGATCATTTAAAAATTCTGGTTACCACATTGGCTAACCCATAAAATATCCCATGGGACCTTCCATTCATGCTGTCAGATGCAGGAATTCAACAGAGAACCCTGAGGCCTTTAAAGACAGCAAGGCCACCAGATGGAAGGCGTCTAGGTCCTGAAATGAGCTTCACCACCATCATTTCCCACAAATCCCCACTTCCTTGCATTGTCCTGAGAGAAAAGCAAGAAATCTTTATTGCATTAGATTGTTGGAACTCTTTGTTCTAGTTGATAATCTATTTTTGGTTATTACGTAAATTGGTATCAAATAATACTAGGATGATATTGCGATATATTAAAAGATTGCTACTTTCAGCTTTTTAGTTAGTCCTTTCTTTCCCTTCCAATTCAGTAAATATTTCTCATTTTGTATCTGTGGTGGCCATGAGTAAAAAGTTGAGATACCCTCCTGATTTTATTATTCTAAATCATCTCTATGGAAGATTTCAGACTTGTCTTCCCTCTCAACCCCCTGAATCTCAGCCTTTTCAGCCATAAATAAATAAATAAATAAATCTGTTACCTTCCTTTATAATAATTATCAATGAAATAATTCACGTGACATATTTTTCCTTCTAGATCAGATAATAGAATTAACAATATACTGCTTTTATGACATTCCATAATCTTCCAAACAATACCCCTATTTTGTTTCTTTTCCGGTTATCTTTCTCCCATCATTCTCATCTTACTTCAATTACCTGTTTTCTAACTTTTTCAAATGTGTATATCAAAGCAAACTTTCACATTTGAAAAGTTATAGTATTGAGTAGACACATAGATGTTTGCAGTCTATTATCATATATAATACACAACTTTAAATATCATTGTTTATTAATATTTTTATGCAGCATTTTGTTTTCATTTTTGTTTCACCCATATTGTTATAGGTAAAAGTAGTTCTCATTCTGGAGTATTGTATGGTATTTCATTATATGCATATCCTGTATTTTTACCACTTCATCTTCTCAGCAATTATCAACTAGGTAGCCTTCAACTCTTCTCTTCCAAACAATGATACCAGAAATGTCTTCTTAGTTATTTATTAGTGTGAAGTTTAATTCTGGAATATGTTAAGTGGAACTGGTAAGTCCTGGGGAATATGCATATCATATTTTACAAGGTATTTCCTGATTCTTTTCTGCAATACTTGCTCTAATTTACATTCTCAAGACCAGTGCATAAGAGTCTTTGTATATCCATGTTAATATTCCTGGTACGTTTTAAACATTGCAAGTAAATTCTACAATTTCTATAATCTTTTTTTGTTTTCTTTTTCGTCTTCCTTATAGAACAGATTTTTTTTGAGAGAGAGAGATGAATGGGGGAAGAGATAAATGTCAATTTGTTGTTTCACTTATCTACCTATTTATTGGTTTATTCTTATCAACCAGTGATAAGAATATCATGTATTCTTATCATCTTATCAACCAATGGTAAGAATATTCCTTGACCAGAGATTGACCTACAACCTTGCCATATTGGTACAGTACTCTAAACAACTAACTTATCTGACCATGGCCAGAAATCTTCAATTTTGATAAAATTACACATTTCACTTTTTCTCCTTGGGGTTTATATTCTTGAGAGTCTTGTTTAATCTCTCCTTTCTAACACAAAAATCAGAAGACTGATATATTCTTTATTTTGATGACTCCTATTGTCCAATTACTGACAATTCTGCCTTAATCTATCATTTTCACTCATTGAATATTTTCTCCCACCCTCTCCCATGTCATCCCCAGCTAATCCCTTCCTGTGCATCCTGGAAGAGTCCCATCCCCAATTTCCACCTCACTAATACAGTCTCCTCCTTTATATTTGTATTCAACCCACATGTTTTCTTTATTTCTCATTTCAGATTTTCTTTTCAATACCTGCAACATTTTCTCTAAAATTTGTCTTATTTCATTGTAATATTTTTCTTTATTCAATATATTTATAATATGAAGTTTAAATATTTGTTTTTTCTTTTGTATTCTGTTTTCTTAGGTAATGATTTTTTCATTAGTGATATCTAGTTTATAGTGCTTGAGCTACTCAGTAGTTAAAAACTCATATTTTATTGAATCTTTCTGTTGCTTTGACTAATATTTGTTACTAGAGAGGAGTTAAAGAAATCAGAGCTCTAACTTAAGTGCTCTAACTTTGCAATGATTCTGAACTTGATTTAAGAGTGGAAATTTTAGTGTTGCATTCTAGACTCATATTCCTCCTAGCCGTGTCCTAATTCTGGGAATTGTCTAGTAAATCTGCCTAGCATTCCTTTTTAATCTAAATGCTTACCTTCTGTTCTGATTAGCTCATGCAGTAGGGAATGGGGGTGCAGGTTCAGGAAAGAAGCAGCAAAGGATGTGGACACTCACTGATAGAGAATCTTGACAGCAGCCAGACTTCAGTTCTCCTCCTTATTAACCCACAGTAAATGGCTGAGAGTGGGGCTGTGCTGCTCTATTCCTGTCATGGAAATGAAGGCTTAGAACAGGGGTCCCCAAACTTTTTACACAGGGGGCCAGTTCACTGTCCCTCAGACCATTAGAAGGCCGGACTATAAAAAAAACTATGAACAAATCCCTATGCACACTGCACATATCTTATTTTAAAGTAAAAAAAAAAACAAAAACGGGAACAAATACAATATTTAAAATAAAGAACAAGTAAATTTAAATCAACAAACTAAGTATTTAAATGGGAACTATGCTCCTCTCACTGACCACCAATGAAAGAGGTGCCCCTTCCAGAAGTGTGGCGGGGGCCGGATAAATGGCCTCAGGGGGCCTCATGTGGCCCGTGGGCCGTAGTTTGGGGACACCTGGCTTAGAAGGAGGAAAAGAAGAGTACAAGTAGAAAATCTAGTCCAGCCTCATTTTAATCTCCTACCCTTACCTAATCTGCAAACTTCCCTATCCCTTGCTACCTTTGTTCCATCAAGATCCAACCATTTTTGGTCTCTCCAAATATTTTTTTATTAGTGATTGAGTTTCTCAAGACTATTACTTGATACTCCAAGGATCACTATTCATATTGTTTTGAATACTTTAGTGAGGTGCCATTCACTGAGAATACACTGTGAACAGCACTCACCAGATTTTTGCAATGATTATGAACTCATACCTCCCTAACTGTCATATGACTAGTTCTATGGAGGAATATAGGATCTTGTGGTAGTTTATCAGGTTGTCTAAAGCAGAAGAAATCATAATTTCTATATATGACACCCCTTAACTACTGAGAGTTCCTTTAGAATGAAGACTATTTCAATCATCACTCAATATACAGCATGAGAGTCAGTGCCTGGTTCCCTAGTAGAAATATAATAACAGAAGTTAAATCAATTTGTTAAATAATATAGGAAGGAGAGAAAAGTCAGTTTGCTTGAAAGATAGCAGAGAGAGAGAAACAGAGATAAAGGCAAAGACAAAGAGAAAGAAACTGACAAAGACAAAAAGTTGTTTAAAAAGCTGTAAACAGAGAGTAATTGAAGATTTTAGGATGAATAACAATCTTGATAAGTTATACTCTCAGCTTTGCTACCATAGAGACATAAAAAGCCATTTTACTCAAATATAATCACAGAGCGTGTGTTTGTTATCAACTGTCAACCAGAACAGGCAAAATCTCATATTATTATCTAGTTAATTACCAAGAATGAATGAAATCCACACCTTGCCTCATTACTGACTTAGAAAAGGGTTTAAAAATAAAACGCAGATTGTCACTATTGGCTTCAGTATGAACATACTCACAGAATCACCTCAGAATACAACTTAATTAACCCAAGGACATACACATCAGTGACAAAGCTTACTAAAAATTAAAAATGTACTTCTTTGTTGCACATATTCTGAAAATCAAAAGGTTTATCTATAATACTCAAGGGGTAAATATCCTCATAGTTATAAATATGGCCCTCTGACCATCATCACTTATTCTCTGAATCCGTAACCATACAGAGACCATGATTTTAGAGGATTCTTGATAAAGCCAGCTTCTTGTCAAAGAATATCAATACAGTTGGTGTTTAGCATGCACATTTTAATTTTTCAGGTTTATACAGTTATCCTGCTGGATTTCTGATCACTCTTAGTATTTTAAGTAAATGTTTGTCACAGGTTTTTATTAGATCATCTCATTTGAACTGAAACTCATGAAACCTATGTAGATGATTTTTTTTTTTTTTTTTTTTTGCTTTGGCTCATGGGAAACCATAAATTTTTTTTAACTGAAAATTTGGATTAGCTTTAGAGGCATAAGGAAAATATACCTCAGAACACATTCAGGGTAGTTTTACTTTCAAAACAACCTCATTATATGGAAGTCTTACTTAGAACATGGACTTTAAGAAAACAATGGCAAATAGTAGTATACAGAGTTCAAGGTGAGAGTTAACAACATGGATAGAAAATAACTTCACCAGATATCAAGAACACAATTTGGATCATAGCCTTTAATAGGAGAGTAGAGAAAGGGGAGATTTAGCAAGTTGCATCATCTCTAAATATCCTCTACTTCTGAGTTAGAGAAAGTAAAATAAAATAAAAATAAAAAACTACCTATAAGAAAAAGAAAAATATTCTCTAAATTAAATATTAGTTGGAGTGCAGTAATAAGCGAAAACATTTTTGTCTTGAAAGACTACCTAACTTTACTCTTTATTTTACAAACTATTGGTCATTCTTAATGATTTTTAAAAGCATGATATTCCCTTATATACATTCTTTTCCTGTAAGAAATGAGTACAGCCAGACTACCTATATTTTATTCAGAGTTTTCAGACAAATGTAGTGTTTTTGTTCTTATCTGACAAATGCATTTATTGGAATTGTGGCTCATATTTCAGGTAAATACAAGTACAGAAACATAGGAAAGCAGTGTCAGCATTAATCAATTTTCTGTTCTGCATTAAGTTGGAATAAAACATTCCTAAGTGACATGACAAAACCACACTTTATAAAAGGGAGACAAGATCCAGATAGTTTTTGGTTTTTCTCTTCAAATTTTGTCAGATTTTCCAGCTAAAAAGTTTTTCTTTAAACTAAAACAGATATGGAATCCTAATACATATATTTAAATTCTGATAGCTTTATCAAAACATGATTTCCTTCTTTTCTTTCTTCTTTGATATGGAGTTCCAGGCTTTCTTTAAGTCTGTTCTTTTCCTTGACTTAATGACAAATGATTTCCAACATATTATGTGCATAGTTTCTTTAAAAGCACATAACAATTGATTACATACTATAGGTAATACTCTAACGATGTAAAATGTAGTTTTTTTAAATCAAAATATAAGCACACGCAGCTCTCAGATTGGAAGACTTTTTCTTTCCAGATTTTTTCAGCTATGCCATATAAATATATATTTATTTGAATATTATTTTATCTTTTAACTCTTTTTTAGTTGTGATACAAAGGAATAAGCAAAATATAACAAATGTAATATTTGTTTAAAATTAAAGAGACTATAAAGAAGATAAATAATGTAGAACAATTTACTCTTTTTCTAAATAAGAGAGAGTTTATTCAACTAGTAAAAAGTATCAACAATTTATTCATCACAATAATACTGGTAAGAAATAAATATCACAATTTAATTCTTATAAATAACTTTAGATGAGTTTTTAAGCTCAGGTAGAGCAAGCTTTAAGTAGAAAAATTTGGGAACTTAGAAATACACACTCTCATTGTATTTATACATCTCTTCTTCAAAGAGATTTGTTTTAAATATTAAATATAAAAAGCTTATATTAATATGTTATTGAATTTAAGATGACTAAATATGCAATCTAAAGAATGTGAACCAGGATCGATTATAAAAATTATGACCCTGGCCCTGGCCGGTTGGCTCAGCGGTAGAGCGTCGGCCTGGCGTGCAGGGGACCTGGGTTTGATTCCCGGCCAGGGCACATGGGAGAGGCGCCCATTTGCTTCTCCACCCCCCTCCTTCCTCTCTGTCTCTCTCTTCCCCTCCCGCAGCCGGGGCTCCATTGGAGCAAGGATGGGCCAGACGCTGGGGATGGCTCCTTGGCTGCTGCCCCAGGTGCTAGAGTGGCTCTGGTAGCGGCGGAGCCATGCCCCGGAGGGGCAGAGCATCGCCCCCTGGTGGGCAGAGCGTCGCCCCTGGTGGGCGTGCCAGGTAGATCCCAGTCGGGCGCATGTGGGAGTCTGTCTGACTGTCTCTCCCCGTTTCTAGCTTGAGAAAAATAGAAAAAAAAAAAAAAGAAGTAAAAAATAAATAAATAAATAAATAAAAATAAAAATTATGACCCTTTAAGAAGAAATACATAATTTCATGTGATCATTTAATTGATGTTTTAATTTTTTATAAATTAACTGATAAATATGCACAGTTCAAAAGGTTAAACAAATAAAATTTAGAAAAATGTCACATATATGTCAGAAAAATTCACTGTTGTATCAATGTCTTATTCACATTCAATATAGGTTATTAATTTTAAAACAAATAGAAAAATAGTCAAAGGATGTCTTTTAAAAAGCATACAAAAATTTAAAATAATTACTTAATTTTAATAAAAAACCATTATTATCATGATGATGTACCTATCATCTTTTTTGCTTTCTCTTACTCATTTTTAATGCTTAAATATTCACATTCACTATAGTACGACAAGACAATCTCCAACACTATTAGAAGGACTCTTTCTTGACTTGTGCCACACTTCTTGGAAAGCAATCAAGAGTCTCAAAAATGTTCACAGATTTAGAATGATAATTCTGCTTTTAGAAATTTTGCTATGGTCATAATTATAATATGGACAAAATTGTATTTTATAAAACATTCATGCTAGTCTCATTTATATTAATCAACTTTCTCAGCAGGTAAAATATCCAACCACAGAAGAATTTTTGACTTAATTATGATACATCTGATAAAATATTATGAGACTCACTCAACATATTTTTGAAAAAAATTTTAATGACAAGAAAATTATTGCTATGTACTATCAGGCAAAAAGGCATAAATAAATAAATAAATAAATAATAAATAATAAAATACTATCAACTATAAAATACATGGAAAAAAAAACCTTTAACTGAATATAAGTTAATTTAACCTGTCCATAAGCTTTCTGTCTCTAAAATGGGGAATGTACTAGTGTCTAGTTTATAGACTTACAGTGTATAATAACTGAGGTACTACATGTGAACTAACTGGTTCTAGAACCAGTACATGGGAAAGGTAAACGTTATATAAATGTCAGCTACTGTTAAGGGTTAGCTTTTTTCAGAATGCCAGGTCAGAAACAGTAGAAAAATTCTGTCTTATTAAAGAGTTCATAGAAGCTTTTTCTTTCGTTTTGTATAAAGAAAGCAATAATAATCAACAATTTCAAAATTAGAAAAAAGGAGGTAGAATTTGCCTTCCTGCTTTGAGGTAATGGATGAATTGACACTCTCAACATGGCCAAAATAATCAAACCTCAGACATTAAAAGCGTGTCAGAACTCAATTGAAATACTTGTTGACAATTGTGTCCACTGGCCAAGAGTAAAGAGTGACAAGATCCAGTTACCCATATACTTGGTCTACGTCACCAGACTCTGTTTGCCCTCCAGGTGGTTGTCTCTAAATGTTCTCTACAGAGTGAGCTCTTTGATGTCTGTGACAAGAGTGGGATCCACTATTTCCAAGCCCATAGGGAAGGGAACTTGTGGTCAAGATCCTTGTCAGCTGCTGTGAAATTGCTAATGAAAAGGTAAAGCTGAAAAAGAGGACCCAAGTTTTTATTTGTGAGAAATGGATGATTCTATCAACAAATGGGTAGACAGAAAGAGAGGGGGTAGGGGAGGGAGGAAGAGAGGGAAGAAAGAAGGAAATAAGGAAGGAAGGGAGGGAGGAAGGAAGGAAGGAAGGAAGGAAGGAAGGAAGGAAGGAAGGGAGGGGAAGGAAAGGAGGGAGGGAGGAGAAGGAAAAGAGGGAGTGGGGAGGGAAGGAAGGAAGGAAGGAAGGAAGGAAGGAAGGAAGGAAGGAAGGAAGGAAGGGGAATGGAAGGAGGGAGGGAGAGAGGGAGGGAGGGAGGGAGAGAGGGAGGGAGGGAGGGAGGGAGAGAGGTAAATTACTAGCTCTGTTCACATGCTAGGCCTGAGGAGAGTTGTATGCTTGCATTAAAGTCTTTTAGCACTTCTTATATTTTTTAGTTTTTTGGTTTATCAACAAATCTGTCAGCCAGGTATATTACTCCCTTTTTTACACATATAGGAATTAAGGTTCAATGAATTTAAATGATTCATTCAGTTTCTCAGCTAGAAAAATATAAGATGGTTCAAAGAGATGCCTTGATTCTTCCAGTCTCATTTGACCGCATCATACTAAAAATGTAGGCCACCTTCACTGGGCTCACAAACTGCAGTTCAGCTCCTTAACTAACATTTTTGAAGACATCTTCACACCCCTATATGTCTAAAATGTCAATACTATGCTTCACTCTACAACAAAGTGACAAAGAGAGACCTAGATGTTCATTCTCTGTTGCGATTTCTTTTTTCTTTTTTTTTTTCATTTTTCCGAAGCTGGAAACGGGGAGGCAGTCAGACAGACTCCCACATGCGCCCAACCGGGATCCACCTGGCACGCCCACCAGGGGGCAATATTCTGCCCCTCTGGGGCATCGCTCTGCTGCATTCAGAGCCATTCTAGGGCCTGAGGCAGAGGCCACAGAGCCATCCCCAGCGCCGGGGCCATCTTTGCTCCAATGGAGCCTTGGCTGCGGGAGGGGAAGAGAGAGACAGAGAGGAAGGAGAGGGGGAGGGGTGGAGAAGCAGATGGGCGCTTCTCCTGTGTGCCCTGGCCGGAAATCAAACCCGGGACTCCTGCACGCCAGGCCGACGCTCTACCGCTGAGCCAACCGGCCAGGGCCTTGTTGCGATTTCTTTATAGCATTTCACTCTACACAGCACCTTCTTTGTCATATTCATTCTAAGGAAGTAGCTCTGAAATTGCTTTCTTATTGAAATGGAATAAACAGGATCATCACCAAAAAAGAGAGAATAAAATGGATCTTTTGTTTATTATTATTATTTAGTGCGGTCAAAAAGCAATTTCCCACTAAAACAAGAGCATGAAACAATATCTGCAAAGGCACAGCTCTGATTTTGATCCTCAGACATTGATCCTCAGACATTTATCAAGCAATATTTTTTCTGATATATCACCTCAGGTAAGGGAAACAAATGAAAAATTAAACAAATAGGACTACATCAAACTAAAAAGTTTTTTCACAGCAAAGGAAACCCTCAAAAGAATGAAAAAAAAAAAAACAGCCCACTGAGTGGTAGAACATATTTGTCGATATATCTGATAAGGGCTTAATATCCAAAATTTATAAGAAACTTATAAAACTCAACACCAAGAAAAGAAATAATCCAAAAAAGAAACGGGTAAAGGACTTGAATAGACACATCTCCAAAAAAAATTGTACAGATGGTCAATAGACACATTAAAAGATGTTCAACATCACTAATTATCAGAGAAATGCAAATTAAAACCACAATGAGATATCCCCTCACACCTGTCAGAATGACTATCATCAAAAAATCCACAAACCATAAGTGTTGGAGAAGATGTGGAAAAAAGAGAACCATTGTGAAATGTTGGTGGTAAAGTAGATTGGTGCAGTCATTGTGGAAAGCAGTATGGAGTTACCTCAAAAATATTAAAAATGGAACTATCTTATGACCCAGAAATTCCTCTTCTGGGAATATAGCCAAAGAAACCAAAAAACACTAATTCAAAAGAATATATACACCCCTATGTTCATTGCAGCATTATTTACAGTAGCCAAGATTAGGAAGCAGCTGAAGTGTCCATCAATAGATGAGTGGGTAAAGAAGTGTGATACATTTACACAATGGAATACAACTCAGCCATATAAAAGAAGGAAAGCTTACCTTTTGCAACAGCATGAATTGACTTGGAGATTATTATGCTAAGTGAAATAAGTCATAGAAAGACAAATACTATATGATTTCATCTACATGTTGAGTCTAATGAACAAAATAAATTAAGAAACAACATAGAAACAGACTCATAGAAGAGAACAGGCTGACAGCTGTCAAGAGAGGAAGGGGGTCAGGGGCTGGGTAAAAATGATGAAAGAATTAAGCAAAGACAAAAAAAGCTCATAGACACAGATAGCAGTGTGATGATTATGGGTAAGAAAGGAGGTTAGGGGGAGATAGAAGAGGATAAAAGTGGAATAAATGGTGTTAGAAGGAGACTTGACTTGGGGCAGTGAGCGTGAGGTGCAGTGTACAGATGATGTATTATGAAATGGTGCACCTGAAACCCATGTAAATTTATTGACCAATGTTACCCTAATAGATTTAATTTAAAAAAAAAAAAGAATACTTTTGTCTACTTCCTCTCTTTATAAATTATGAAGTTAAAACTTTTATTGAATTAATATATTTTGTTGTTGCATTCTATCACTGTCAAATATATAAAGAATTGAAAACCTTTAAAATGCTAACATGGGTAACAATTTCTGTTATTTGGCAAATAAAATCATTTCATTACAGTGCCTAATTGGTGACTTGTTTTTCCAGAAAGGCGTAATTTTTTAAAAATATGGTTGTTAAATAATGTCTTTCCATGCTTTTGAAAACTCAGTTGAAACCATTGCAATCTTTTTGGTTTCACTGCTGTTTTTCAATGTGTGTAAATTGAGATTGCCTAGAGTTCTAGAAAGGGTATGTTGAGAGTGTGAAGAGTTGAGAGACGTGGTGTGATGTTGACCATGCTTACATTTATTTGATAGTTCGTTCAACATATTGTTTGTTTGTTTTTAAAAAAGGACAAGTCACTGTTGCTTAGACTTAACTAATTTTTTATTAGCGTTTCCATTTTCTGAAGGAATCCCCAAGTCAATGCCTAGGTAACCATAATGGAGCCAATTGGTGGCGCCATCATTCTCACAGGATTGCAGCGCCACCTACAGGAGTACTTATGCATATTACTATTTGACCTGCTGTGCTCCTAGCAATCCTTGGTATGCAGATATCACAGTGAAGACATGCACAAGTCTAGAAAATAAAGCAAGACAACCCAAGGGAAATGAATTGTAACATGTCTTTCAGGTATAAATTTACTGAAGGCTATAGAATTAACTACATTTTTAAAATAAAACCAAACCTATATGTTTTTAATGTATTGAAAAGAAATGAAAGACAAATGTTTAATTATACTTCATTTTGAAAAATTAATACAAAATTTTATAGATTGAACTGATATGGAATTTTAAAAAATAAAACAAATCCATAGACTACTGTCAAATAAAGAGTAAGTTGGAAGGTGCTTTTGTTAGCCTTTTCCCATCTTTAAAACATGGTGTTTATTCAATTGAGCACCTTCTTTCTATTTTTAGCAAAGGGCCAAATTTTTCAGAGTATAAAACTCAGACTTCCTATTTTTGACACCGACAACAGATATCAAGTTTCTGTTCTTGTCCCTGTGCTCTTTTTTGCCCATGTGGACTTTGCTAATGGAAAAACTGTTACCCAGACACATTGGCATAACACAGCATCTGTGAGAATCTTTTAAGAGAATCAGAGGTGGATTTAGATCTAGTCTGTAAACATGTAGATGATCAGTAGGAAAAAAGTTAACATCCAATACTCTAACTTTTAACTCCGGTAGAAAGGCTATTTAACTCCTGAAGGACCAGCCAGAAAGGCAAACTTTGGTAATTACATCATTAAAATCTGTCTACCCACTCTGCATATGCCATGCAATCACAGTCTTTGATGAAGTTCAATAGGCATTGTCATAAATCGTTTTCACTAATAGAATGCTTGTTGATTCCTTCTGGTAATTTTATGTAGCGTGGACTAAAACCAGACCTTGTCTGTTTCTGCCCGGGAAGGAAAAGTAGAAGGAGCAGCAGGTAATTTTAGGATAAAGACCTGCCAAGCAAATTAAAGCAGATCATTACGCTTAATGGAGTTTGAGAGACCAAGGGGCAATTATTAGTTCAAAATAATGACCTTCAATGCAACTTCAAGGAAGTATGTAATAGCAGAATTTCCTCAATTCCTTCTCTCTCTCTCTCTCTTTCTCATTCTCTCTTTTTCTCCTGAGTGTAGCCATAGGAGGACACAAGGAATGGAGATTGTAGGGGTCAAGAACCAACTAAATTAACCATGTAGTATAGTTATATAGCTTAAATATGTATCTTTGCAATAATTACTATTCTCTCTGTTAGGATTAAGATAGCACATCTAAAGTTAGCCATAGGAGCTTTCTAAGAATCCAGGTAAAATAATTCTCATAAAAGTTGGCTCTGAAGGGATTTACAGCTATTTTTAACCTGAAAGTGGCATACAGGCTGTGATAGAATAAAAGCTGTTGAGGGTAATGACTTTCATGAGATAGCATCAGTCCTAAAAGTAGCAAAAAAAACCCCAAAACAAAACAAAGAAAAACAAACCAACTTACTCTTTCTCTGTTCTGTTATACTGAAATAGGGTAGACAAAACAGATTAAGTTGCCCAGTTTAGGGAATTTTAAATTGCCCTTAGAAGAGCAGTTTGGAAATAGAGTTATGCCCTCATCTTCTTTGTGAGTTTGAGATCTACCTGTATGTATGTTTTAGGGGTTTATTTTTATGTAGTTAAATCTTACTCAAATATAGTGAACAATAAACCCAACTATTGAATGAAGAAACATATCTCCCTAATATGCAAAATTACTTTAGCATCCTTAATACCTAGTTTATGTTATGGTTGCTTATGACTTACAATTTAGATTTAATGTAGCATACTTATATAAAATCATTGCTATATAATTTTATAATATACAGGCAGAAAGATCTTCCTCTGCACTTTAGATCAATTTCAGAATTAAATTCACCTGTCTAATATATATTGAGAGAATAAAACATTAATTTCTTTCAATTTTATTTAAAGTTGTATCAATCTATAAGTATTTTTATATGATCCTGGGATTATATAAAATGAACAGTCCAAAATATTTTATTATTTGAAAAAGCAGAATCTTGTTAAAAAATAAATCAAGAAGAAAATAAATACACAAAAAGTAAACCTTTGGGAACAACTGCATTTTTTCACATAATTTAAACAAAATACATGGAGACTGAGATGCCAAGTTGATACATGACTTGAACTATATTGGAAGGTATAACATAAATTCTGGAATACTGTTAAAAGGAAAAAAGAAAATGCTATTTAATTTTTGATGATACAAATGGGAATACTTTGCTCTCATTTAACATAACCTAAAAATGCATTTTAATAAAGATAAATGTATTTCAGGCATCTTCAGGTTCTTTTCTTTAGGATAGATTATAAAAATCAAGTCATTTTACTAAATATTTTACTACAATATATTCTCTTTAATTTATTCCTCTAAAAATGAATTTTCAAATATCTCTTCTATAAATGTGAGCAGCTGAGCTATTATTACCTGCTTGAAGTGAAACAAAACCAGGAAGATATTTTCTTCAGTGAATAACAAAATCACCTTCTGTTAGAAAGATTTTATTTATTTCTACATAAAATAATAAATAGTGCAAAGACTAAAGGCATATTCCAGTGATGAGCATCAAGCTTGGCTACACTACCTATTAATGGATGACTTTGGAGAGTTACCTTCTTTGAGTCTCAGTTTTCCTATTGGTAAAATGGTAGCAACAACAACAATAATAATAATAACCACACAATACTTACCCGTAGGCTAGTTTTGTATATTAGGTGACAAATATGTGTAAAGGCCTAGTATACTGACTGCCACTATAGATACTTTGGAAATTCCCTGAAAAAAGTCCATCAGAGTCAGTTTGACCAAAACTATTGTGTGGGTTCTTTGAACTGTTTGCCAAAAGATTTCTAATCTTGCAAAAGACATAGGAAGACCTCTTGAACACTTCCAGATCCTTTAAACAGAACAATAAAGAGAAATAGGGTGAAGGAGGAATAAAACAAAGAAAAACCTGTCTCACAACTGCTCTCTTCCCACTAATTATCAAAGACTATCTTTGGAATCAAGTCACCTTCCAGGCAGAATCCAAGAGCTATTGGCTCAAATATCTGGCAGTTAATACTAACACTTTTCATTTTATCATCAATTATAAAATTCAGTCCTCTTGAAATGCCAAAATGATTAGTGAAAATGTTTAAATTGCCCAAAATTTGTATTTTACACATTTTTTTTGTTAATAAAGAAGTTGAGACAAAGTCAGTTTTCCTGTACCAACACTAAAATCTATTTGGAGGTGTTCATTTAAAGGAAGAAAAACTTATTTTGCAAAAAGAACTGTATACCAAATCCAAATTAAACAATTTACTTATTTCTCTCCTGTTTCCTGTTTCTCCATGTTAATTACCCTTCTTTGGGAGTCTGAGTTTACTCATAACTCTTAGCTATAAGGAGATAAAAGGAATAGGAAAACAAATCTGCTATTTTATACTTCAAAGTCAAATGGCATGCTAAATCTACTTTCCAAGCCCTCCATGAAAGGATTCACTAAATAATTCCATAAATTATTCCAGGGATATTGATAGAGAGCATGGCTTTAATTTTCGGCTTTTAGCCATAGCATAAAGCAATTTTCAACCAGTGTGCCATGGCACACTGGTGTGCCACAGAATTTTTAAAACATGTAGCACCTGACTATTTAGTCCGGGGAACTGACCTCTTTTCCCTTAGATTGTCAAATTTAAAAAAATGACAACAGTCAACACAACAGTAGCACCTAGTGTGAATAAATCAAAATTATGCCCTTTTTTTTTGTTAGGTCAGCAAAAAAATACATTTTTTGGCATGCCACAGAATTTTAGTAATTAGTTTCTGTGTGCCATGAGATGAAAAAGTTGAAAATCACTAGCACAGAGGATCCTATTGGCATGTAGCTAACTCTTCAAGTGCTTTACCTGGAGTGGGGGTGAGGGGAAGAGAACACAAAATGAATAAGGGTATCTCCTCCAGTGCATTCATTTACTGACTTCCATTAGGAGTTCCACAGATAATCGACAATGGACAGAATAAACTTCTCTGTTGGGAGTTTGTTTTTTTGTTTGTTTGTTTGTTTTGTTGGTGTGTGTGTGTGTGTGTGTGTGTGTGTGTGTGTGTGTGTGTGTTTCCCAAAGTTAGAAGCTGGGAGGCAGTCAGACAGACTCCCACATGCGCCCAACTGGTATCCACCTGGCATGCCCACCAGGGGGCAATGCTCTGCCCATCTGGGCCATTGCTCTGTTGCAGCCAGAGTTATTCTAGCGCCTGAGGTGGAGGCCATGAAGCCGTCCTCAGCACCTGGGCCAACTTCGCTTCAATGGAGCCTTGGCTGTGGGAGGGGAAGAGAGAGACAGAGAGAAAGGAGAGTGGGAAGGATGGAAAAGCAGATGGGCGTTTCTCCTGTGTGCCCTGACCAGCAATCGAACCCAGGACCTTCACATGCCAGGCCGATGCTGTACTGCTGAGCCAACCGGCCAGGGCCCTCACTGGGAGTTTTATTTAGTTAAAGAAAAATAGTCTCCAAAGACCTAAATCATGTTTGAAATATAATAGCATTGTAAGTTCACACACTGACTCTACTAACTCTACTTCACATTCCATATTACTTTGATTCTGTTTCTACGCATACACACAATCCTCTAATTTTCTATAGTTCCAAAGTTGATGGCAAAGGTTTTTCAAAATTTTAAGGCTATAATAATTTTTAAATACTGATAACAGTTAAAACAAAATAGAACAAAAATGAACAGACAAACCAATGGAGAAGAATAAATAGCCACAAAATATACTGCTCACAAAAATTAGGGGATATTTCAAAATAAATATGAAGTGATAAAATATCCCCTAATTTTTGTGAGCAGTATAATTTCATACCTAGGATAGTCATATACTACTAAGGTTTTGACAGGTGTGAAAGGACAAGATTATTCAAAATGACATTGGAGAAACTTCATATCATTTTCAGATTTTCATCTCAGTGTTGCCAAATGACTATAAATTGATTAAAGAAGTAAATATAAATATTACAGAGATTTAGAAAATAGAAACTAAAAATATCAAGTGTTATGAATGTCTGATAGTTAACATTAGAGGTAATGCTAAGAAATCCAAATAAACAACTTTACACACATGCATGTACTAAGATTTTTGAACATTAAAAAGATAAGTTAAAAATAAAATATTGAACATAAATTTCAGAAAGTTGTACACAAGAAATGTATGTATTTCATGCAAACACACAAAAGGAACACCAAGATTAGCATAAATAACTGGTTATAATATATAAACATATGGTTCTTTAACCAAAGAAAAAATAATATAAATTATCTAATGATAAAAGAAATGAAAAATAATTTAAGTTCATCAGTCTTGTACTTTTGGATTATAGGTAAATATGTAAATGCTGTATATACATTAGTCAGAGATTATATGCATATATAAATAATAAATAGTCAGATATCATTATTAGATTTTTAGCTATTAATGAAGTACAGAGTTTATAAATAAAAATGCGATGCTGATAAGCATAAACATTTTCAAACTCTATTGATGACAGTGAAAGTACTCATTTGGGGAAGAAAGTGGCAATGCTTTATATAATAATGTTTAAAAGCGGGGCCTTTTCTTTTTAGTTTTGGTTGAGACCCAAAGACAATCGCTGATAACTGACCCCTTATTCTATAGTAAAATGTTGGACCATCTGCAAAACTTGTAAAGGAAACATCCAAGTCTACAAAGAACTCAACACATTATTTACTTCCTTTTACTGTAGGAACAAAGGCTTAAAATTTAATTAGGGAAGTGGAAGGCTTACACGAGGATTTATTGGGAGCAACATGGAGGTGCTGTGGTCCTGTGGAGATGCTATTATTCTCTACTAGAGTGTAGTGAAAAGCGATGTAAAAAGGCAATTCAGAAAGCTTGGTGTGGTTTCTCTGAGTTGAGTGAGGGCCACTAAGAACTGAAGGGGTGGCCTTGTAGAGGAGTGCCTGATGAGTGTGAGACAGAGAAATGAAAAGAACCTGGCTGAAGGGGCCTGTGACAGCAGTGTAGATGGAACTCTCGCGGGCACTCGGAGGTGTGTAAGATTGTGATGGGAGGTTGTTGAGGGTCTTGGATCAGGGAAATGACATGCTGTGATCTGATTTGCACTTTTAAAACTTATTCAGTCAGAGGAGTGGGTTAAAAATAATACTACTATTAATATTGTGAGGGTTAATTTTATGTGTTGATTCGACTAAACAGTTGGGCACTCAGACTTCTGGGCAAACATTATTCTGGGTGTGTCAGTGGGGGTGTTTCTGGAAGAGATGAACATTTGAATTGATGGACTGAGTAATGCTTATTGCCTTCCTTAATGTGGGTGACAATCATCCAATCAATTGAAAGTGTAAATAGAACAAAAAGGCTGAGCAAGAGAGATTTCCTGCCTGTTTATGCTGATACTTCAGTCTTTCCTTGCCTTAAAAATGAACTCTTCTTAAGTATTGAGCTTGAAATTTATGCCATTGGCTCTCCTAGTTCTCAGGGACTGGAACTATACCACTTGCTCCCCTGAATCTCCAGTTTGCTGACTGTAGATTTTAGGACTTCTCAGACTCCACAGCCATGTGAAGAAATTCCTTATCATAAATCTCTAAATAAATGTCTGTATATCCTACTGTTTCTGTTTTACTGAATAGCCCTAATTAGTGCAATAACAATAATAACAACTGAATGCTTCTTGTACTAATTGCTATACGCATGCTTTACATGTACATAAATCAATCTAATACTCACAATGACTACGCTAGATATTATTATGGTCATCGTTTTAAAGGTTTAAAAACTGACAAACCTGGCTAGAGGTCAGGGCCAGCATTCATACTAATGTAGCCCACTTCCAGCACACTCTCCTTTATGCTCTACTCATTATAAGGTTCTTGCCAGGCAGGCAGAAGATGAGGGCGGCTAGAAATAGACTAGACCAGTTTCTAATTAGATCTTAAAGGTGTGGTATGAGAGACAAGTGCTGAACACAACAGTAGACATCCATCATGTGAAAGAAAAAAAAAAAGACGGATTTTCAGAGTTAGCTTGTTACCCTAGCATCCCTAAAC
This sequence comes from Saccopteryx bilineata, assembly GCF_036850765.1. Classification (NCBI taxonomy): domain Eukaryota; kingdom Metazoa; phylum Chordata; class Mammalia; order Chiroptera; family Emballonuridae; genus Saccopteryx; species Saccopteryx bilineata. Next base: position 9,525,886 of record NC_089501.1, on the reverse strand, counting down.
TATCTTCACATCTATAGTAAAATTGTCATCATGATTTTGATTCTTTGTTTCACATCTTGTTTTAATGTATTTGAAATGTTATATATCCATTAAAAATATATTTTATATATTATATACATCTATACATATATATGCTGTTAAATCATTGACAAGATACAATGAAAACTAGTTAGCAACTAGAAAGTACTTCTCTGTCTCACAGTGTCAAAGAAAAGAAAAGCATTTCTTTTCAATATCATTTGCAAGGTGGGTAAAAGGTAGCATCACAAGGTAAGGTATTTGAGTTTTAAACCATCATCCTAATTATTTTACCTGGATACCACTTTAATAATTACTGAATCACAGTAGCTAATAATATACTGCCTTTCTCAGTACATGTATACCTCACAGAGTTTATTTGGACGCTCATGGGAGAAAGACTATTAGCTTTCTACCTTTTGAAATAAAACTGGCAAGTGCAGGAAGTAGTTGTGATCATATACTATAAAGCATAGACCTGTCAAGATAGCTTTGACATGACCCATTTTATTTTCATTTCTCAGCCAATACAAAGATGGATTTTAATCTCAAGTTTCATTTCAGGAGTGTTATGCACTGTCCTGTGTGAAAAAGAAATGCTATTTATGGTGGGATGCTTAATTTCCAAACTTAAATCTCTAGCAGCTGCCATAGAAAATGTCCTTCTGTTAGGATTCTAATCACCAGGAAGGCTGCCTGGCAGATACTCCAGCTAGGTATGAATATTCATTGTACAGTCAATAGAAAGATCAGTAATTGTTGATCTGACTCTATCCTTTCTAGACTCAGAAAATATTACCAAGAAAATTTTATTTCTATCACCTTGCTCTAGAGCTGACTCAGGACTACCGGGCCAGAAGTGCCTGGTGGGTCTTTCCCCAAGGCCTCTGCACAGCAGATCCAGTTCTGTCTCCCCACCCCCAAGTAAAGTGTTCTGTGACTGGAGTCAAGTTGCTATGGAGGCCAAAGGCATCTGCCACTGTGATGAAGTGACCCTCCTCACATATACCTGAAAACCTCCAACTCCTCAGCAAGGTCTATATGTAAAGCTGAAAACAGAAAGGAAAATAGAAAAAGAAAATAAAAGGTCTTTTAACTGGATGTTTAGTTTAGATTTTTGTATTTTAAAAAAATCACTTCTGCCTGACCAGGCAGTGGCGCAGTGGATAGAGCATCAGAGTAGGACATGGAGGACCCAGTTTCAAAACCCTGATGTCACCAGCCTGAGTGCGGGCTCATCTGGTTTGAGCAAGGCTCACCAGCTTGAGCCCAAGGTCACTGGTTGAGCAAGAGGTCACTCGGTCTGCTGTAGCCCCCTGGTCAAGGCACATACAAGAAAGCAATCAATGAGAAACTAAGGTGCCACAACAAAGAATTGATGCTTTTCATCTCTCTCCCTTCCTGTCTGTCTGTCCTTATCTGTCCCTCTCTCTGTCTCTGTCACACACACACACACACACACACACACACAAAATCACTTCTGATAACACACCTTTCTCCTGACAGGGATTTAATGATCTAATTAATGAGGGATCTAGTCATTTTTAGTGAAATCAACCAGCCTCTGTGATAATTAAATGAGAAATATGTCCTAAAATTTAACTAGCAATATTTCAATCATACTGGTATCATCATTTATTCTAAATTAGCAGATAGATGCTTAGAATAGATAACAGGTGGCAGAGAAGCAGAAGAACCCATGGGTTGCTGGCTGTTTTTATTTATACAGGTCCATAATTAACAAATGTCAGATTGAACATTTATCATTTCAGTATGGTTATATAATACTAAAGAGAGACTAATCTAAACCCAAACTCCAATTCTGTAATACCTTACATTAAAATACAGTTTTTCCTTCTTATAATGAGTGGTTAACTATACTAATAATAGGCTATTATATTACACACAGACACACACATACATAAGTGCATATATACAAATACATATGATATATATGTATATATAGTATATATGTGTATATATGTGTGTATATGTATGTATTCATACATACATATATACAAACACAGTCATCTCCCAGAAGCAAGAATAGCAGCATTGCATCATAAATTTTATATATGAACCTACATTTACTTTTGATAAATTCAACAGAAAAAACAAGGTAAGCAATAAACTTCATTATAGATGCAAAGTAAACACAATTCTATATATATATTTGTTCTTTAAATATTTATATATTTAATCAGTATTGAAGTGTTTTCTATGTTCAAGTCACTATATCTACTTACCTACAAAGAATAAGGTTGATAGTGCTTCTTTCCTTCTTTACATTTTTATTTTTTACAAGGGGTATTGCTTTTCTATCTTTTACCAATCCTACCCAGTTCTTAGAGAAAATAAATCACATTTTAATGAAAAACAGCAGAAAGGGTTGCTAAAAAGGGCATGCGTTTCTATGGAAGTACTCAAGAGAACTCATTAGAAGCAAGAGCCTTTTACACTATCAGAATAGGTTCATTAAAATGAAGATACATTGAGCAAATTAATAGTATTAATAATAGTATAAGAAAAGCCATGTACATAGTGGGATATACATGTCTTAGAAGTAACCCTCTGAAAACAAGAGCAGCAACAAAACTATTCCACTGAATCTAAAAAGGTCTATTATAACACTTTGCTATTTTGCATTCTTGTTATAGAACTAAATTAATAAATCTGATTTTATCATGGAGATATTCTGTAATTCCAACTTTATTAGCTCAACCTGACTTTTCTTAAATCGAGAATGAATTAGTAAAATTTTTAGCGTGTGTGTGTGTGTGTGTGTGTGTGTGTAGTTATTGTGGTGCTATCGGTATGTTCAATTAAAGTGGGTTCGGTGTTAGTAATTTTTTATGGTTAAAACAATGAAGTTTACTGTCTGCTTTTAAAGAAGTAAATTTTAGTCACTTTAAATATACTTCTTTGCTTTTAAAAAGATCCATTCGCTTATTTCTGCTACCCTCACCTTATAGATATGAGATGGCAAACTATTTGACAGGCATTGACCCTTGAGAGGAAAAGCTCTAGGTAAATTAAGTGTTGTCTTGAGTGTTATTTTAGAAATATTACAATTAAAGTGATGGAGGTGAGGTATGAAAGGAGGTGATAGTTAACAAAGTAGTAATTTATTATGGTGAACATTCAAAACCCCATTAGAGATTTTTATAAAGTTTCACACTCCTAATAATCCTAACTTTTTATGCTGAGGGAAAAAAAAAATCCTATTTAGGTATTTGACAATAGAGCGTTGAAAGGTCATATGTTAGGAAAGCTTGATAAGGCTCAGTCTCACATTGTTACTGTCTAAAACCCCACTGGCTATTAAGGAGAACAATTAGGCGAATTCTGGTTTAGCAGAGATTGACTCCTTTCAATATTTTGAAACATGCATAAGTGCCTGTCAAAGTGTATCAACCAACTGTGCATTTCAAGATTAGAGAAGATGCTACCGGCAATGATTCCTACCCACGGCAGAGAACTGAGATTTAAAGCCAATTCAACCTCCCATTAAAGTTTTGCCAGGAGAGAGGTTATTGAAGGAGATAACAACTTGATGTAGGAAAAGCTACTACTTAACTACAAATTATATATATTTGTGCATTAATCTGTCTTGTGTATCTTAAGTTCATTAAAGTTATAGATGAGAAAATATGTTACTATCCTCTTCATAACTGAACTATTTATATGCTACCTTATATGTTTTCATGTATTTTGGTTTAAAATGTAAAATCAAAATTAGGTCACAAAGTGTGATCTCTGAAAATGAGTAATTTCACCTTTATTTTAATATTGCTTTGAATTGCCAAATATTTTATATAAAGTAAGAGTATGTATATGCATATGTGATCACATTTTTATAGTATCTCAAAAAGATAATCAGATGTTTGCATCATCTTTATGATTCTTTAAGAAGCCAATCTTAATTTTCACAGAAAATTTAAAAATATATAATAATTAAAGATTTAGGAAATTGAAATCATTTATACCTTATGAAGTTAGTTTTTAAGTTGTATGCCTGAGTTGCCACTAATTCAGTTTTTTTAATCTAATTTATGCATTTCTATTATTTATTCATTCAACAAATATTTAATAAATGCCTACATGTTCTAGCCACAATCCACAAAAATCTATGAAACCTATAAAAAAGCTGAACAAGTCAGAATGGACTCTAAATCTAGAATTTAAAAATCTAGTCAGGAAATGTTAGTATTAGTGGATTGATCCTGAATAACTTGATATATAAGTACAATTTTTTTCTTTGGGTAAATTATTCTAAAGAGAAAATGATTCTCTTTAATACCAGTGTATTGGAAGAAGTCTAAGCTATCATTTTATAACAAATGTCACCTTATTTTTCAGGAGCCAGGTTGCTTATAACTACAAAGGTATACATTTAAAACAGTCCCAGAGAGCAAGAACTAATTCCAACGGTGGAGATTTTCTGTGCTGGTGAGGGTTTCACTCAGGGAAGCACAGCCGGCCTCATATCCTGGTGTGCGCGCGCAGATAGGTGGTGAGCGATTCCTCCGAGTGCCTCGGCAGGGCGCGCCCGTGTTGTCGCACAGAGGGGCAGAGTCAGGGGTCTTTGTGTGGGCAAAAGCGGAATCTCGGGCTGCCCCAGCGCCTTGCAAAAGCCGCGCACGGGGACAGAGCGAGAGCGAATTCCAGCGCTGCAAATTTCCATGCGGATGGGGGTTTCACTCAGAGCGTGAGACTACTGGCCGGATATCCTGGTCTGCGCGCGCAGATAGTGAATGAGAGTTTCCTCCAAGCACCCCAGAAGTGGGTGCCCGCCTGTGTTACCGGACAGAGTGGCAGAGCCAGAGGTCTTTGAGTGGGCGGAAAGCCCGCCTGATTATGCTAGCAGCTCTGACTGACTGAGCCTTACCCAGAGCCCTGTGCTGAGTGGAAATAGAGTGGGGAGTTGCCAGCTCTTTGAGCCTCTTACTATCCAGGCAGAGGCAGCAGCAACCCCATAGCTGGATTCTCAGGCTACTAATTGAGGAAGGAAAGACTAGGAGAAAGGCTCCAGGAACACGGACTCTCTCACTGTCGGAGCCTATAAATGCTAATGAGCCTTGACTCCCAACGAGACTAAAGCACAATACATGACATTGCCATAGAGACTTATCAACTGCAAACCTCTACCTGAGCGTGCCAAAGGGGCAGAACCTGGGGTACAGAGTCACCGACCAGGAAGAGGGAGAGAAAAGAAAAAACAAGAAGATAACCTCTCAAAATCAAGAATAATCTGCAGACTTTATAACCTATCCCATTTTATTATATTTCTTCGTTTGTTTCTCTTATCTTCATTCTTGATACTTTTTTTCCTCCTCCAATTTGGCCGATTAACTCTCTGCCGGTCTTACTCTCTCCTCTCCTTGAACCACACTACCCATAAGTGTTACATCTCCCATTATCTTTTTTCTCCTCTTCCTTTCTCTCTCTGAGGGTTGCACTCCAAAACCCTTAACTCTCTCTCTCTCCTTTCTTTTTTCTTCTTTTACTGGTTCCCTCTTTTTTTCTCTCTCTCTCTCTTTCTTTTCTCCCTCTATATTAGTTTCTTCCTTTCTCCTTTACATCTCCTCTCATTCAAACCTCAATAACAAACAAATTATCTTATCTGGGACTCAAACTTATGTTTCTGGCATTTTGGGGGTTTTTACTTCACCTTTTTAACTCACTAGCAGTGCTCCCATCCCTGGCTCTCCATTTTATCTAGTTCTTGTTCCACTAAATACAATAGTATTTTTTTAATTTGTCCCCCCATTTTTATGTTCTCCTCTTATTTCTCTCATCATAACTCTTAGACAACCAACACCTAAAAGCAAATCATTTTATTCTTGACCCAAATTTTTTCCTTATTTGCTTTTTGTGGGTCCATACCGCCCCCCTTTTTCTTTTTTTTTTTTCTTTTTTTTTTTTGCCCCTTTATTACTTTTCCCCAATTCAGGACCTCCATCACAGGCATTATTTGTTATAATTCACAGTTCACCACAAGATTTTCTCAAGAAAAAGGGGAGAGGAGAGGGGGGAATAATTTCCTTTTTTAAAAAATTATTATTTTATTTTTCTTTATTTCATTATTAATTTTTTAAAAAAAAACAACTCTTTTTGATTTTTTTTTAACTTTTTATTCTTTATTAAATCTCATTAATACTATCAACAAAACCACCCTCAGATGCCATTAAGAAAGAGAAAATCGAATATCATGGATACAAAAGAAAGAGAGGTAACACAGCTAGATAAGGAAAAATCTATGGAGAAAAAATTTAATATATTGGAAACCTTGGAGCTAAATGACAGAGAATTCAAGATAGAAATCCTAAAAATCCTCCGAGATATACAAGAAAACACAGAAAGGCAATTTAGGGAGCTCAGAAAACAACTCAATGAACACAAAGAATATATGTCCAAAGAAATTGAAACTATAAAAACAAATCAAACAGAGATGAAAAACTCAATTCACGAGCTGAAAAACGAAGTAACAAGCTTAACTAATAGAACAGGTTAGATAGAAGAGAGGATTAGTGAAATAGAAGACAAGCAACTTGAGGCACAACAGAGAGAAGAAGAAAGAGACTCAAAAATTAAAAAAAATGAGATAGCCCTACAAGAATTATCTGACTCCATCAAAAAGAATAACATAAGAATAATAGGTATATCAGAGGGAGAAGAGAGAGAAAATGGAATGGAGAACATACTCAAACAAATAATAGATGAGAACTTCCCAAGCCTGTGGAAAGAACTAAAGCCTCAAATTCAAGAAGCAAACAGAACACCGAGTTTTCTTAACCCCAACAAACCTACTCCAAGGCATATCATAATGAAATTGACACAAACCAACAGCAAAGAAAAAATTCTCAAGGCAGCCAGGGAAAAGAAGAATATAACATATAAAGGAAGGCCCATTAGATTATCATCAGATTTCTCAGCAGAAACTCTACAAGCTAGAAGAGAGTGGACCCCAATATTTAAAGTCCTGAAAGAGAGAAACTTTCAGCCACGAATACTATACCCATCAAAGCTATCCTTCAAATATGAAGGAGAAATAAAAACATTCACAGATACAGAAAAGATGAGGGAATTTATCATCAGAAAACCCCCACTCCAGGAATTACTAAAGGGGGTTCTCCAATCAGATACAAAGAACAAAAAAAAAACAGAGCCACAAGTAAAAGCTCCAAGAAGAACACAATAAAACCAAATTTAAACTGTGACAACAACAAAAAGAAAAAGGGGGAGAAGATGGAGATTAACAGTAGCAAAGGATGATGGAGTGCAAAAGTACTCACAAAATAGTTTGCTACAATGAACAGGGTAGGGACCCTTTTCATTACTCAAAGGTAACCACCATTGAAAAAACCACCACAGAAGCACATGAGATAAAAAAGATAGCAACAGAGGAAAGATGTATGGAATACAACCAAATAAAAACAAAAGATAGAAAAACAAAAGAGAAGGATCAAACAAGACACAAAACTAACAGAAAGCAAGATATAAAATGGCAATAGGGAACTCACAAGTATCAATAATTACACTAAATGTAAACAGATTAAACTGTTAAATACACCAATAAAAAGGCACAGAGTAGCAGAATGGATTAAAAAAGAAAATCCAACTATATGCTGCCCACAGGAAACTCATCTAAGTAACAAGGATAAAAACAAATTCAAAGTGAAAGGCTGGAAAACAATACTCCAAGCAAATAACATCCAAAAAAAAGCAGGTGTAGCAATACTCATATCGGATAATGCTGACTACAAGACAGGAAAAGTACTCAGAGATAAAAATGGCCATTTCATAATGTCTAAGGGGACACTGAATCAAGAAGACATAGCAATTCTTAATATATATGCACCAAACCAAGGAGCACCAAAATATATAAGACAGCTACTTATTGACCTTAAAACAAAAACTGACAAAAATACAATCATACTTGGAGACCTCAATACACCGCTGACGGCTCTAGATCGGTCATCCAAACAGAGAATCAACAAAGACATAGTGGCCTTAAACAAAACACTAGAGCACCTGGATATGATAGACATCTACAGGACATTTCATCCCAAAGTGACTGAGTATACATTTTTCTCCAGTGTACATGGATCATTCTCAAGAATTGACCATATGTTGGGCCACAAAAACAACATCAGCAAATTCAGAAAAATTGAAGTTGTACCAAGCATATTTTCTGATCATAAAGCCTTGAAACTAGAATTCAACTGCAAAAAAGAGGAAAAAAATCCCACAAAAATGTGGAAACTAAACAACATACTTTTAAAAAATGAATGGGTCAAAGAAGAAATAAGTGCAGAGATCAAAAGATTTATACAGACTAATGAAAATGACAATACGACATATCAGAATCTATGGGATGCAGCAAAAGCAGTGATAAGAGGGAAGTTCATATCACTTCAGGCATATATGAACAAACAAGAGAGAGCCCAAGTGAACCACTTAACTTCCCACCTTAAGGAACTAGAAAAAGAAGAACAAAGACAACCCAAAACCAGCCGAAGAAAGGAGATAATAAAAATCAGAGCAGAAATAAATGAATTAGAGAACAGAAAAACTATAAAAAAAATTAATAGAACAAGGAGCTGGTTCTTTGAAAAGATCAATAAAATTGACAAACCCTTGGCAAGACTTACCAAGGAAAAAAGAGAAAGAACTCATATAAACAAAATCCAAAATGAAAGAGGAGAAATCACCACGGACACCGTAGATATACAAAGAATTATTGTAGAAGACTATGAAAAACTTTATGCCACTAAATTCAACAACCTAGAAGAAATGGATAAATTCCTAGAACAATACAACCTTCCTAGACTGAGTCAAGAAGAAGCAGAAAGCCTAAACAGACCTATCAGTAGAGAAGAAATAGAAAAAACCATTAAAAACCTCCCCAAAAATAAAAGTCCAGGCCCTGACGGCTATACCAGCGAATTTTATCAAACATTCAAAGAAGACTTGGTTCCTATTCTACTCAAAGTCTTCCAAAAAATTGAAGAAGAAGCAATACTCCCAAACACATTTTATGAGGCCAACATAACCCTCATACCAAAACCAGGCAAGGATGGCACAAAAAAAGAAAACTACAGACCAATATCTCTAATGAATACAGATGCTAAAATACTAAACAAAATACTAGCAAATCGAATACCACAACATATTAAAAAAATAATACATCATGATCAAGTGGGATTCATCCCAGAATCTCAAGGATGGTTCAACATACGTAAAACGGTTAACGTAATACACCATATCAACAAAACAAAGAACAAAAACCACATGATCTTATCAATAGATGCAGAAAAGGCTTTCGATAAAATACAACACAATTTTATGTTTAAGACTCTCAACAAAATGGGTATAGAAGGAAAATATCTCAACATGATAAAGACCATATATGATAAACCATCAGCTAACAACATGTTAAATGGCACTAAACTGAAGGCTTTCCCCCTTAAATCAGGAACAAGACAGGGTTGTCCACTCTCTCCACTCTTATTTAATGTGGTACTAGAGGTTCTCGCCATAGCAATCAGACAAGACAAAGAAATAAAAGGCATCCATATCGGAAAAGAAGAAGTAAAGGTATCACTTTTTGTAGATGATATGTTCCTATACATCGAAAACCCCAAAAAATCCACAAAAAGACTACTAGAAACAATAAGCCAATACAGTAAGGTCGCAGTATACAAAATTAACATTCAGAAGTCAATAGCCTTTCTATATGCCAACAATGAAACAACTGAGAAGGAACTCAAAAGAATAATCCCCTTCACGATTGCAACAACAAAAAAAATAAAATACTTAGGAATAAACATAACAAAGAATGTAAAGGACTTATATAATGAAAACTATAAACCATTGTTAAGGGAAATTGAAAAAGATATAATGAGATGGAAGAATATACCTTGTTCTTGGCTAGGAAGAATAAATATAATCAAGATGGCTATATTACCCAAAGCAATATACAAATTCAATGCTATTCCCATCAAACTTCCAATGACGTTTTTTAAAGAAATGGAGCAAAAAATCATCAGATTTATATGGAACTATAAAAAACCCCGAATAGCCAAAGCAATCCTAAAGAAAAAGAATGAAGCTGGGGGCATTACAATACCTGACTTCAAACTCTATTATAGGGCCATGAGAATCAAAACAGCATGGTATTGGCAGAAAAATAGACACTCAGACCAATGGAACAGAATAGAAAGTCCAGAAATAAAACCACATATATATAGTCAAATAATTTTTGATAAAGGGGCCAACAACACACAATGGAGAAAAGAAAGCCTCTTCAATAAATGGTGCTGGGAAAACTGGAAAGCCACATGCAAAAGAATGAAACTGGACTACAGTCTCTCCCCCTGTACAAAAATTAACTCAAAATGGATCAAAGATCTAAACGTAAGACCTGAAACAATTAAGTACATAGAAGAAGACATAGGTACTCAACTCATGGACCTGGGTTTTAAAGAGCATTTTATGAATTTGACTCCAATGGCAAGAGAAGTGAAGGCAAAAATTAATGAATGGGACTACATCAGACTAAGAAGTTTTTGCTCAGCAAGAGAAACTGATAACAAAATAAACAGAAAGCCAACTAAATGGGAAATGATATTTTCAAACAACAGCTCAGATAAGGGCCTAATATCCAAAATATACAAAGAACTCATAAAACTCAACAACAAACAAACAATCCCATAAAAAAATGGGAAGAGGATATGAACAGACACTTCTCCCAGGAAGAAATACAAATGGCCAACAGATATATGAAAAGATGCTCATCTTCTTTAGCTATTAGAGAAATGCAAATCAAAACAGCAATGAGATACCACCTCACACCTGTTCGATTAGCTATTATTAGCAAGACAGGTAATAGCAAATGTTGGAGAGGCTGTGGAGAAAAAGGAACCCTCATACACTGTTGGTGGGAATGTAAAGTAGTACAACCATTATGGAGGAAAGTATGGTGGTTCCTCAAAAAACTGAAAATAGAACTACCTTATGACCCAGCAATCCCTCTACTGGGTATATACCCTCAAAACTCAGAAACATTGATACGTAAAGACACATGCAGCCCCATGTTTATTGCAGCATTGTTCACAGTGGCCAGGACATGGAAACAACCAAAAAGCCCGTCAATAGATGACTGGATAAAGAAGATGTGGCACATATACACTATGGATTACTACTCAGCCATAAGAAATGATGACATCGGAACATTTACAGCAAAATGGTGGGATCTTGATAACATGATACGAAGTGAAATAAGTAAATCAGAAAAAAACAGGAACTGCATTATTCCATACGTAGGTGGGACATAAAAGTGAAACTAAGAGACATTGATAAGAGTGTGGTGGTTAGGGGGGGGGGAGGGGGGAATGGGGGAGGGAAAGGGGGAGGGGGAGGGGCACAAAGAAAACAAGATAGAAGGTGACAGAGGACAATCTGACTTTGGGTGACGGGTATGCATCATAATTGAACGACAAGTTACCCTGGACTTGTTATCTTTGAATATATGTATCCTGATTTATTGATGTCACCCCATTAAAAAAATAAAATTATTTAAAAAATAAAAAATAAATAAATAAAACAGTCCCAGAAAATGAACATGTACATAGACACATGCACACATACATGCATACCCTGGAGTCACTAAAATGATTAATCTTAAATACTTTTAGACTAGTGTATTAATTTTCTTATAAAAATAGTAATTTTGACTTATTGTTAAAAATTATATCCTAAGAAAACCTCTCAGATATCCTGATTCAGTCAATTAAATGTATAACCCAGGAATAAGCATTATCAATCAGCCTGATCTGATTTAATCTCACAGTTCCCTAATGCAGCAAATATTTGTTGGGCACCTACTTACTATGTGTCAAACATGATTCTGGTTGATAAGAACCAGTGAATAGATTGAAGTCTCTACTCATGAGACTTATAGTCCAGTGAAGAAGACAAACGTGTAAAGTCAGTAACGAAGAGTGCTATGAAGCACTTTAATAATTAATCCTCCTCTATCAAATATTTCACTTACATTGGACATTGGATTTTTTACTATGATCAAATCCTTTAAAGATAAATAAATTATACATTTGTAAAGTTTAGGAATATGAACACACTTATGAAAAACAGTAGCTGTTAGTTTCACTTTAAAATAGCTAGTTGTGCTATAAAAATTGACCCACTATCTAACATTTATTCAGGATGGAATATATTTAAAAATACTATACAATGAATTTATCGTTTTGCCCAAGTGTATGTGAACCAAGAAATATTCTATAAATAGAGTAATAATTAACATGTTGCACTAATTTACATTCAAAACACTTCCAGAAGTACTTTCACAACTCCAAAGATGTTCCTGTGGATAAAACACCTAAGGAAGATGTTCTACAGTGTGGCCATATTGTTTCTTATTCCTAGTTTCACTGTGCTATAGATAGATTCAAAAGAAGTTTATAAATAGCAGTGCTGCTATGGCAGGCTGATTTCACTAGGAAACAAGATTCTTTTTAATCAAGCATTACTTTAGGACAGGTAATATCTCTATGACAAGAAATCACATCATTAAAATATCTGGCTGAAAATCTTAGGTTACTGAGTAGTCCTGTAACAAATAACAATACTATATCTTAAACCACAAAGAAACAAAAGGGATGGCATGCTGCATCCTAAGAGACTTCTTAACTGACTACCAGAACAATATTCTCTTCCCTAAATAGCCTGCAAGATAGAACGCTGTACCAAACTTACACCTTGAAGCAAACAAAACCACTGAGCAATTGACAAGCTAATCTGGATTACAAAACAGGAGAAGGAAAAGAGAAAATGTTTTGCTTTTTTCAATAAGGGAAAAATACAAAAGGTAGAATAACTCAGTTCTGATTGGGAGTGTCTAAATTGGGTAAACATTTAAATCTCAGCTCTGATTCTATGTCCCCCAAATGCAAAGGGAATCTGGTATTCTATCATTTTCTTCACACATTTTTTTAATGACAGAACAGAAAGAGTTAACATGAGCCAACTCAGGAAACATGTCTAAGGAGAAAGATAATCTTACCAAGAAGTTAGAGAGAGAGCCACCAGAGAAAAGAATCAGGGATGCCAAATTAAGATTGGAATCAGCTATAAATAAAGGAGCCCAGTATTCCAGAGGTTGGAAGCTGTTTTTTGTAAAGGACCAGTAGTAAATATTTTAGGCTTTGCAGGCCATATGGTCTCAGCTGAAACATACATTTTTATTATAGTATGAAAGCAGGCAATACCTAAATGATCCAATAAAACTTTTATAGATGCTGAATTTGAATTTCATATAATTTTCATGTGAAAAATCATGAAATATGTTTTCTTCTTTGTTTTCCCCCAAACATTTAGAAAACTAAAAGCTATTCTTAGCTTTTTGTAAACCATACAATATTCTGTGGACCAGATTTGGCCCAAAGTTTGTCAACCGCTATACTATTCTAAAAATGTGAAAACAGGATCAAGGGCTGTATGAAAATTTATTTTCATTTTATGGCACTGTGAATGTTTTATTTTTTAATTAATAATCTGCATGATACACTAATAGGTTGTTTTTTTCCCCCATGTATGATTTCAGCCAATGGTTGTTGGTGCCAATTTAATGCCAACAGGAATCCCCACTTTGAAGTGCTGTGAGAAAGGGAACTGAATTTATTCAGTGTAAAACAACTCAGTTGTGATGCAGCGGGGCTGTGAGGTGACCCCAGGCCCCTGCCTGGCTAGACAGATCTGCTCTGCCCCTCGCTGGTCTGCTCTGGCTTGCACTGATCTGCTCCATCCACTAAGTCTGGTGAGATATCTTCAGGGTTTCAGCTCAGCCAGAAAAATGCCCTTTTCAGACTTTAGCAGAAAGGGAAAAGGCACTCAAACCAGAGGGAAACTGACTTACCTAGACAGACATTTCCTGGTCCCTGATTGGTCCATCCTCAAGCAAATACTCTAACTCCCCATAGTTTGGTCTAAAAGGAACTGTCCTGGTTGGTCAGAATAGAGCTGCTCTGATTGGTTGGTGAAGATATTGATGAGGATATACTTGTGCAGCTCCAATTAGATGGGGAAAGCCTCAGTCATACTGATTAAAATAGGATTCCAGAAACTCTGTTGTAAGGACTGGCTCAGATGGCAGAAACACAGTGCAGGCAAGCAGTTCAGTGCAGGTTCCTCCCTGAAGTGCAGTTCTCATGCCAGGCCTCTATGTAGAAATGACTGCTAGGCTCTGTCTTTTTGTTTGTTTATTTTTCTACAGTCGATCCCAGTTAGCTACTGGGACCCTTTTTAGTAGGTATTTTAGTAAGACCTTTCTTTCTTAGGGTCTGCAATGAGTAGAAAAAGTAAGTTATGTTTCTTATTTTGGTCGTCTGTGTGTTTTGTCCATCCAAAGTCTTTCATCCTCTCATTGAATTGTTACCAAACACAAGGGGTTTGCCACTTTGGGCACTCTATTAAAAAATACAACAGGATGTAGCGGTCTCAAGGTAGTTTTATTTACTAACAGCAAGTAAAGGTGTCAGGGGCCATATCCAATGCCCTATCTCACTGGTTCTCAAACTTTTTGAAGTCAGGGCACATTTAAAATCCTACAAATAATTGTAGGCGCACTATATACAAATTCCTGAAAAATATGCTATAATAATTAAGTCAAATATTAAAGAAAAAATATATAAAGTTCAAGCATGCTTTTATGGTAATTAAACAAAATAATACAACAAAATTAAATTTATTCTGACATTAAAAAACATTTTTATGTTATTTTTTTGAATTACGCTTTTTTAGAATTCATAAAAATAAGGGTTAAAAAATAAAAAAAAAGACAAAAAGCCGATCTTTTTATATCTATAGATACATTCTTAGTAAGATTTAGTAAATATGGCAGGTCCCGGCACAAATGTGTTGTTTTTTTCATTCTTGCGTTTATAAGAAACATGAGTCTGATGTGTCCTAGTGATTTCTTCAATGTTTGGGCATATATTTGAAAGGCAAACTCTCATTTTCTCATCAATACATTGAAGAATTCCTCTCTGTTTACTCTTAATTGTGTAGAGGGTAGAAAATCCTAATTCACATAAATAGAATGTTGAAAATTATAGTAAAATGTTCAAAGTTTTTTTTTAGATATTGCTACACATTCTTCTTTTATAGAAATCCAAAAGTCTTCAAGAGACAATTGCTTATGTTTGATCATCAATCCATAATCAGTGGATATAGCTGCCAGTTCTTCTCCTTCTGTTAATGTTAAACCAAAATCACTTGAAGCTTCCCTAAATAGGTTTATAATACAATCGTATTGTTCAGTGTTAAGTGATGGAAAATGCTATAAATTAAATTCTGCCCATCAGCCTTCAAGTCCTATTTTATTTACACCTAACTTTTGCTCACTTCTAGAATTGGATTCTTCGATATCATGCTTCTTTTTGAGAAATCTGTCCATTTTATTTGGGTGTATTTATCTAAAAATAATATAATGATGTGTTAATAATAAATATAATAATGATGTGTTAACAAAAAGGGTAGTAATTCCGTAATGAAATGGTATAATAGAGTAACTATATTTATTTTTATATCTGGGCACATGCAGTAAACCAGCACAGCTAGTAATTCTAGGTCCCAAGTGGGAATGGTGTGGAATTAAAAAAATATGGGGTTGGGAGGGCCCTGTAATTGCTACTGGCAAGAAAAACGCATGCCCCAAAAACCACATCTTGCTTTATTTATAGGGCAAAGTGGGCCATTAGCAAATCAATGAGATCTTTGATCATGTTTCCAAGGCAACCCAAGAATTTTTCCAAGTGTAGAAAACCCCCACCATACATATCATCTTAACTTTACACCAAACAAAGGATAGAAGAAACTTGCCTCCAGTCTTTCCGGGGAACATGGGGGGGTAATATAAATAATCCTGCACCACAGTTTAACAGCCTTTTGTAACCTAATCAGGCAAGTGAGGTGGGAGGTTGGGCAGACTGTCAGCTTACAGCCAATTCCCCACACCTCTGTCCCCCAAAAATCTAAACTCCAAAAACCCTGTTGATTTTTTTATTCCTAACAGGCACATATTTCTCTGGAATACCAGAAGGCGCAACTGGAAATCTTCTAGGGCATGCCAGTGTTCCCTGGCACACACTTTGAGAACCACTACCCTATCTCCTTGAAGGGAGACTTACCCATTGCTTATATAAACTATTTGGTAAATTACATACTGATTTCTTCTTTTCAGTTGGCTACATTTATCCAGTTGAGTTCCTGTTAAGCTCATCCTGTTCACAGATGTTCAGCAAACTATTGTGCTACATTTTAACATTTAGCAAGAAAAACATTTAGTAAAGACCACCCAGACCTTGAGACCCTTAAACTATAATATCCAAAATCAAAGTGCAGTACCTAACTAATAAATTAACAATATGAGAGTGAAAACTTAAAATCCATGTCACAGAGGCAAATCTTCAAAGCACTACCAAAATGTGAGTGAGAAAGACTCAGCCACTGCAGATACTTTTTAATTATGTTTGATGTTTAACCACATCCTCAAAAGATTAGAGGAATTGAAGTTCTCACCAATAGGAATTCCTACATGTCCACATAAATTTATTCATTTTGGATTTTCTGATTTTTTTTAATTTCTAAAAATTGTTCTTCTAAAAATGACAGAAAGAGAAGGAGATTTTTGTTTCCGGGGTTGATTCCTGTGTAACCAGGAGTTATCTGGGGATATAAATCCTAGGGCTTCATGCTACTTTCTATGCTCTGAATCCATCCAGTGATGGGAACTGCTAGAAAATCAGTGAAGGGGCCTTGCTAGAAATCTTGACAGCCCTTTTAAATAGAAGGTATTGATTGGCTAAAGGTCAGTACATTTAATTGATACATGGGGGGGGGGCATTTCTGGAGGCTTTGTCATGCTGCAGAGTAAGCAACAGCAAAGCAAACAAAGCAGAAACTTCATCTTCAAGTACTAGATATCCTTCCAGAAGACTCAAGGCTGCACGTAAATTAATTTATTTGTATCATTAACTCCCTTTGTATAATCTTCATGACAAATTCAGTGGTTTTCAAAACTTTTTGTTTTTAAAACAGCAGTTAGATTACATTAAAAGTCCAACAGAAAATATCAAGATTAAATAAAACCAAAGTAGGATTTCTTAGGTGACTCTGGGTGAGTCCATTGCAGGAAGTTCTCTCATCTAATTCAGTGGCTTCTGGGGTTCCTTGGAATGTAACTTGACCACTACTGGTCTTCACTATTTTATTTGCTCCTTTACCTTTGCTTTAAAAAGATAGTTTTCCTCATACAGAAATGGCAGTCTTTTAAATTTTTTGTTTTTCGGATAAACTTGTTCACAAATGTGTTATATATCATTAACAAATTTCAAATAAGGCTTGTTCAAGTCCCTTCACCCTTTGCTATACCAAGTAAGAATACTGCAGTGTTGATCATAACAGGTTACTATACAGTCTATTTTCTCTTTCAGTTTATTTTGGAAATAAAACTTACCTTAATTTCAAAACATTTCATTTTAGAACTGTCTATAGATTGTACTCCTCACGCACAACATTTAACAAATATTCTTGTAGAAGGCAGAAGCTTTGGGGTGAGGGAAAAGAGAGTTTTTGCTAACAGGAAGCTTCTCAATGATTCAGCTGGAAAGATTTCCAGAGAAGGCAGTGAGACCAGGGCTAGAAAACAACCCCCAACTGTGAACAGTCATGGGAAATTGAAAGATAGGAGGACATGCATAATTTAGTCTGGCTGACAAATTAGCATTCATTCCAGTCTATGAATACACTGCTTTGGACTGCCCACAATTAAAGTGCCAGTTTAGCTTTGAATTCAAGGGGCATTATAAAGATCAGAAGAAAAAAGTAAGTTTCTAAAGTCTTTTATTTAGGGTACTGAAAACATCTTGAATTAAATCGAAAATACAGCTCATTTACTTTCAACTACTTTTGCCATTTGTTTCCATAAAGCAAAAGAACTAAAACATAGATTGCTCAGGACATTTTTGGGGGACTCCAAGAATTCTTGGTGCCTGCTGCTGCTAATTATTTGGTCTAAAATTTTAAAACATTAGTTAAGACTGCAATTGTAATTTAGCTTAAGCAGTGTTAAATATCACTGAACTTAGGTATTTAAAAATACACACACCTTGAATTTAAGAAATTCTGCATGAAATATAATAATTTTATAGCTCTTAATGCAGCCTTTTTAAAATTAAATAACTGATCCAATGTTGGGTGAACAATGCAAAGAAGGCACATCTGGAGATAAAGTTATATGTTAATTTGTTCCCTGATCTCAAGCTGCTTCCTCAAGTATGTAAGAATTTCATTTATTGGAGATTATTTGGACTTCTTTCCAGGCTTTGTTTTCTCAACCTGGGAGGTCAGTCTTAGAAGGGATGAACAATAGTAGTCAGGGAATCTTTTTTTTTAGTAGGAAACTTCTGAGGTTGTATTTTTATCCCAAGTGTGCATGTGTGTGTGTGTGTGTGTGTGTGTGTGTGTGATATAAACTCATGTTTCTAAGATATATTTTTCTTCTAAAATCATACCATAGGGTCTCATGAGGATAGACTAAAGGAAAGTAAGATAATGCTTTAAGTAAAGTAAAAGAGGAAAATGTATTGATTGAATGTTTCTTAAACAAAACCCAATTTGCATTTTTCTTAGTTCTCAATATATTAAAAATACATTTTACATATATTCATATATATTTAAATATATTTATATATGCATACATATTTACATTTTCTGCAAGCCATCTATGCACCTTTCTAAACTCAGTTCATGTAGCTTGTGGCACAATACAGTGTAGTAGATAATTAAATAAAAACAAATTTGGCTGAGATTATGAAGGATCACAGCATGCTTGCTGAACGGGTCACCAAGTAGAATTCTGAACTAAAAGCAGAGTCTTCATGGAACGAGAAACAGCCAGATGAAGACTGCTAATGCATTGGAAGAAAAAACACACACATTTTATTGTAAGAAACAAATGAACAGTATGCTAATAACCAAAGAACAATGACTAGAGAGGAACTGGAAAAAGACTATATTCTGGATCATAGGTTTTCTTTCAATAGCTTAATTTAATTTCATTGAGGACATGGTGATTTCAGACTCTTTTCAAGACATTTCTTACTTACTCCTCCCTGATCTCCAAGAATCTTGCAGCCCTGGTAGACAAAAGAAGAGTTTGCAGGAAGAATTATTAATACTATGTTGGTGGAACAGAAGACAATTCTAATTTTTAAAGTAAGATAATGCTTTAAGGATGATAATGCTTGAACAAAAGCTAGTACTTGCAACAGCCCACAAAACTACATTTTCCCATTAACACTTATTTTTATGTCTCATGAGGTATTGTTAGTTTAAGTAGCTAAATATTAATAAGGGAAGGAAGCAGAGGGAATCAGACATTGAGCATAATAAACTAGGGAAGAGGGAATCAAATATTAAACATACTAAAACTAGGAAGCCAGCTACAGTAGGAAATTACAGCATTCTATTTAATACGAAGCTATAGAACTTACAGGTTCATTCATATACCCCAGACCATTGTGCCCTCCACTCTTCAGATTTTATTCCTGAGCTGGTTAGGAAGAATCTCCCAAGGGTACAACCAGTCCATTACCAAACTATAGGGTGGCTGCCTTCTCTGTGAGGCATGTGCAGTAAAAGCCAAGATGGTGGCCATAAAGGCCTGTCAGTCTAGCTTAGAAGAAATATCTGATCAGTAGTGGGAGAAACCATAAGAAACCCATAAAAGATTGAAATATTAAGAAGTTGACAGGTTGGTTTGAAGAAAAGTTAGTCATTCCTAGCTCAACATAATATGAACGTAAATTTAACAAAAGGTTCTGCATCCTCTCACTTGGAAACACACACTCACCCTGTTTGTTTGCACATTATCCAAGCAGCCATGGGTCCAACCAAAAAGACTGTGCTGACAAAATAAAGACAAGAACAAATTAGATTAAACTATGGTGCAGAATATCTGAACACTAATCTTTTTATTGGGCATGATGAAGACTAGACTGGACTTCTTTTTTTTAAAAAAGACTTTATTTATTCATTTTAGAGAGGAGAGAGCAAGAGCAAGAGAGAGAGAAGGGAGAAACAGGAGCATCAATGTAGGAGTTGCTTCCCATTTATGCCTTGACCAGGCAAGCCCAGGGTTTTGAACTGGCAACATCAGCATTCCATTGCACTACCTCAGGTAGTCTAGACTGGACTTTCTTCATGACAGGATGAATGCATATGAGACATTGCAAACCTCTGGCAATACTTGTTTCAATCCCAAATAGATTTTACTGCCAATCTCACTCCCCCATATATGAGTCTTGTGAAATGTCTTTTTTGCAACTCTGTAAAAGAACATTATGTTCACGGAATATTTCAATGTGGAGTATGTTACAGAGAAAGAACACTAAAAATAAGCCAAAAGACAACAATATGGGATTGACACAGACAACAAAATATATAAGTAGCAGCAGCCATTAAAAGGAAATGAAACTTGCAATATCAAATAGAAAGAATTTAAAAACAGAAATTGAGCAGTTATTCTTATAGTTTATTAATCTTGCTTTCAAAATACTTATTCCCATGTTGTAATTATATTGTAAAAAAGATATTGATGAAGTCTTGCCTTCAGTTAACACAGCTCTAAATATGAGCAAGACATTCTAGAAACTTTTGAATTATTATTATCACAGTAAACCCAATTTAATATGTTTATATAACATGATTATATTACATTCTATATATAATATTTTATAATCTGTGTTTTAATAACCATATTTTGAAAAAATATAATTCAATAAAAGTTTATTAAACTATATCAAAAAAGCTATTTTCAAGTGGGAAACTAATAATAATTAAATAAAAATGTTTTGTAGAAATCCCAACACTACTCAGCCATAAAAAGATGAAATACTGCCATTTGTGACAACTTGGTTGGACCTTGAGAATATTATGCCAAGCAAAATACTCAGAAGAAGCTAAGAACCATATGATTTCACTCTTATGTTTGATATAAAACTTAAACTCATAGACACCACAATGGTATGATAGTTATAAGAGGA
Source organism: Saccopteryx bilineata (assembly GCF_036850765.1). Lineage (NCBI taxonomy): Eukaryota > Metazoa > Chordata > Mammalia > Chiroptera > Emballonuridae > Saccopteryx > Saccopteryx bilineata. The sequence goes on along the minus strand of NC_089501.1, from coordinate 9,504,743 downwards.
AAGAAGGTGGAAGAGGATGAAGGAAAAAGGAGGCTAAATATTTGGTGATGAAAAATGGCCTGACTTTGGTGGTAAGCACTCAATGCAATATATAAATCATGTATCATAGAAATATACACTTGAAATTATATAATCTTATTAACCAATGTCACCCCAGTTAATTTAATAAAAAAGGGAAAAAAATAAATTGCAACATTCACCATCTATTTCTTAGATATAGTTGCTATACCAAAATGAAAATAATGTTCTATCAATTATAAACTGATCATTGTATAAACAAAAGTAACAAATTAAAGATTAGAGAAGATTTATAAGTGTGTTTACTTATTATGAATCATTTTGTTTTATCTTCTTTTAAAAATTACTAACTTGGATTTTTACCCTCAACTGATACAATTTTCTATTCCATATCTTAGATTCCCTTACAATGTATCATGCCATTTTCTTTCTTTATTTTACTTTAATATTGAGAGTTTCCTTGATTAAAGCTGGAACCCCAAGCCTTAAGCTGTGTGGGCTATATTGGTCACCAAAACAGATATCAGCCATTCATGTACATTCTGTTTGGGGTGCTGCTTCTACATTTTATGATCACTGGAATCTTTTTTTTTTCCTTTCTTTTCTTTTTTTTTTTATATTTTTCTGAAGCTGGAAACGGGGAGAGACAGTCAGACAGACTCCCGGATCCACCTGCACGCCCACAGGGGTGACGCTCTGCCCACCAGGGGGCGATGCTCTGCCCCTCTGGGGCATCACTCTGTTGCGACCAGAGCCACTCTAGCACCTGGGGCAGAGGCCAAGGAGCCATCCCCAGCGCCTGGGCCATCTTCACTCCAATGGAGCCTATGCTACGGGAGGGGAAGAGAGAGACAGAGAGGAAGGAGAGGGGGAGGGGTGGAGAAGCAGATGGGTGCCTCTCCTGTGTGCCCTGGCCGGGAATCGAACCCGGGACTTCTGCACGCCAGGCTGACGCTCTACCACTGAGCCAACCGGCCAGGGAGTGATCACTGGAATCTTATCTCCAAGAATCCATTTGGGCCAACTGCATTACAAAAGCTGGTCTCAAACAGTACCTACAGTAGCGTGTGCCATAATTGCTTCATTTTGACATATGATTGTTATGATATTTTCCAGTCAACAATTTTTTTACTGAGCATCCATTATATTATATTTTTGAGCCAGAAAACCTCTTCGGGACCATTGGGTAACCAATGTGCCAATACTCTTTTATTTTCCCAGGACTCTGGATTGACATGCAAAATATAAATTTGAAAATATTATAATTATATTTATTTCAAAATATAGGGTGGAGCAAATATAGGTTTACAGTTGTGAGTATATGAACACCAAATTTATTTTTACTTTATTTATTGCATTATTATTTATGTTATTGTATTATTTCCAATACAAACAACTGTAAACCTACTTTTGTCCCACCCTGCATTTAATAGCTCAGATCTTTCACTTTCAGTTTTTGTACCAATGGTCTAAATTATGAGGTTTAATTTTGTAATTGTTAGTAGAAGTGTTATATAGAACTGTGATATTTGCAATATATCAGTGTTATATTGATGTTAGTGATATTTTCATACTGCTAATATTAGACAAAGATAATTAACCTAGTTCCAGATTTTACCTGCAATATAAATAAAAGGAAAACCCTTTCATATGAATGGAAAATTGTAGTAATTTATATTAATAATTAGTATCTTGTCATTGGTATTTTTACAGTCAAAAAACTTTTCCCATATTCAAATCCTTTTTGCCTATTAATTTCAAACAATTAGAAATATTAGATTGTTCATTTGTTCCACACATGAGATCATAATAAGTTTTCATTTGACATGAGATATGAATTATCTCATAATTTTGGATTACGGTTGAGCAAAAAGGTTTTTAAAAAGAAGAAATGCACCCCCATGTTTATGGCAGCATTGTTCATAATAGCGAAGATCTGGAAACAACCCAAATGTCCATTAGTAGATGAGTGGATTAAAAAGCTTTGGCACATATATACTATGGAATACTACTCAGCAATGAGAAATGATGACATTGGATCATTTTCAACAATATGGATGGAACTTGATAACATTATACTAAACAAAATAAGTAAATCAGAGAAAACTAAGAACTATATGATTCCATACATAGGTGGGACATAAAAATGAGACTCAGAAACATGGACAAGAGTGTGGTGGTTACAGGGGGGAGAGGAGAGGGAAGGGGTTGGGGACAGGGAGGGACACAAAGAAAACCAGTTAGAAGGTGACGGAAGACAATTGGACATTGGGTGATGGGAATGCAGCATAATCAAATGTCAAAATAACCTAGGGATGTTTTCTCTGAACATATGTACCCTGATTTATCAATGTTACCCCATTAAAATTAATTTTAAAAACCCTCCAAAAACCTTAAAATACTTAAAATTGTCTCATTTATTTTCTAAGGCCATGTTTTTATTCTATGACCAGCATTAAACAGAAATTCCAAAACATAAATATCAAGATCTATGGGCTATTTTTATACTAGTTCTTTTATTCATATAATTTTAAGTATACATGTATGTATATTATATATGTAATCAATGTACTCATAGTATTTTGGTAATGGAAAAAACAGCACCAAATTTTAAACAATTATTTGGTAAATAGTACTTTGCAATTGAATTTTGGCAATTCTACCCATACTCATTTCACTCTACTTATTAATTTAATTCTAAAATTTATTGGTTGGGCAATAATAAATTTCTGTCACTACTAATTGCCTCATTTCATTTTCTAATATAATGTCACAACAATCCTCTCATAAAGACATTACTATCATGCTCATTTTATCCACAATGAAATGTAGGTAAAGCTCAAGCATCTTATGAGACATCATTTAGGAAACAGAGCTTGGATTTTGACTTACAGTCTTGTATATGAGCCTCATCTTCTGAGCTATGTGACTTTTACAATTCACTTTTCTTTTTCTTTCCTCACCAGCAAAACGTGGCAATGATAATCTCTAACTTACACAGTAGGACGGTGTTAACTTACACAGCAAGAGAAGACTAACTAAGTTAATAATAGGCCTATGAAAGTGCCTGTTACATAGGAGATGCCCAATAAGCATGACTTTACGATTCCTTGCACAAATAATAAATGCCAGATAATTACTTAAGTCCAGATTTCTTGATTTTAAAACCAAATATTATCTTCTACATAGTTGATCTATATTCCATTTATGTATTTAGCTAAATTGAAATATATGCTACATTCAGAGCTCGGTATGGCAAAAACAGGGTTTCAGTGCTCTGCCATACATTGTATGATTGAAGTTCATCTGTACAAGATACTGTATATGACAGAAAGCTGTCATAGCTTGACCTCTAGATCATAGGAATCTGGTTGGATTTTAGATATTTCTCCATTTGTACTTTGTGTTCCTATATTGACCTTTTCTGCAACACAAACTCTTGTAAGCACCCTGCATGCAGGTGCAAAATATCTAGATCTTGTTTTTCTGCACAACAAATAGGGTGGGGAATATATGTAATATTAACAATAAAAGATGATGAACTGTTTTTTGGTCAGTGTTTTTTCTTCAATTGTCCATTTCAGTATCCCACAGTGAACTAGATTCCAGTGGCATGGAGTAATTTTTAAACATTTTCTCACAAGTATTTGCTGTAAGCATGCTCACTATCTGGCAGCCACTGCCCTAGACACTGATGACTCAATGGGCAACAATAAAACATGGTCCTGCTCTAGGGGGTCTGCCAGTGTTAGTGGGAAGACAAAAATAAAACAAATGTCAAATGTGACAAATGCCAGGAGGGTGAAGTACAGAGCTTGTAATGAGATATGTGAGTTGATCAGAAAAGTCAAAGGATGCTTTCCAGAGGGAGGGAAGCTTGAATTGACATCTGAAGGGTAAATAAGAATAACTTGGTTGAAAAAAGGAAGGAAGCATCCTGTTCCTAATATAAGGAATAGGATGTGCAAAGGAACTGTGGCAGGTAGGATGTGTAAAGGAACTGTGGCAGGAGTAACATGGTTGGCAGGAGTAACATGGTAAGTATGAGGGACTAAAAGAGTTACAGAGTGGCTAGAGTAAGAAGAGTGAAGGGGGTACGCAGTTAAAATTAAGGTCATCAGATTATAAGGGTTTGCATTTGAAGGTACTTTGTTTTGTTTTTGTTTTATATTTTTTATTCATTTTAGAAAGAAGAGAGAGAGAGAAGGCGGGAGGAGCAGGAATCATCAACTCCCATATGTGCCTTGACCAGGCAAGCCCAGGGTTTTGAACCGGCGACCTCAGCATTTCCAGGTCGACGCTTTATCCACTGCGCCACCACAGGTCAGGCCTGAAGGTACTTTGGATATAACATAAAGACAGATTGGAAAGGAACCAATATGGAAGCCTGGAACCATGCAGTAGGAGGAGACAGCGATAGGGAATATGTAAGAGAAATTTCAGAAGTTGGTAATTAACCAGATACGAAGCAGGATGAGAGAGGGAGCTGTCAAGGATGAGTTCTAGGTTTCTGACTTGGGTAGCTCAAGTGAAATTTCAGTAAAGGTCTGCCATCAGCTTGACAAAACAGTGGAGTGAGAATGCAATGTTTGAGTCTATCAGCACCTCACGCCCAGGTGACAAGTCCCCTGTCCACTGAGCCAGTGCCTGTCTTCCTCAAAGAGACCCGTAAGCTTAAACCTGCTAAATCATATGCTTGTTTCATTATTAAATGCACAAGGTATAAACCACCCTCAGCCCCCATTCTCCTCTATGGTCTGTTTGTATGAATTAGTAAAAGGGGCCCTCTGAATGTGGATGCACTCCCATCGCTCACCCCCTTGGCCATACACTGAATACAATCCACAACTGTTCAACCACAGCACCAGTGCTTCCCAAACCTTGACCACATTGCACATGCTTCCTCAACTTCCAAGGAACTGACAAATATACTTTCTGTTTTTAGGGATTCTGTCCTTTACATCTTTGTTTTTAATCTAAAATGCAACTCCCTCTGTGAGGATACCATTTTCCAGTTGGCTGGTTATTTTCTCATAGCCACATACTGGAGAGTCAGGACCCCCATTACCACTATCAGGTCATTATCTTCATGCTCTTTGAATAAAAAGCCTATCTCTCAATTCATTGAAGGTTTATTATGTCACAGTGGAGAAGCACACAGACTCTGAAATCTGATTCTGTGGATCCAAAATCTGACTCTCAGATCCAAACTCTCTGCTCTTATTTCCACTTGTCAAGTTATTGAGCCTCTCTGTATCTTAGGGTCTTCATTTTATAATGAGAAAAATAATTTTTTTTTTCAGAGATAGAGAGTCAGAGGTCAGAGAGAGGGATAGATAGGGACAGACAGACAGGAACGGAGAGAGATGAGAAGCATCAATCATCAGTTCTTTGTTGTGACACTTTAGTTGTTCATTGATTGCTTTCTCATATGTGCCTTGACCATGGGCCTTCAGCAGACCGAGTGACCCCTTGCTCGAGCCAGTGACCTTAGGTCCAAGCTGGTGAGCTTTGCTCAAACCAGATGAGCCCGTGCTCAAGCTGGTGACCTTGGGGTCTTGAACCTGGGTCCTCTGTATCCCAGTCCTATGTTCTATCCACTGCACCACCGCCTGGTCAGGCAAGAAAAAAAATATTTCTTAACCCAACTCATTGGACTATTAAGATTATTAATGAAATAATTTATAAAACGTATATAAAGCAGTGTTTCACTTAAGTTACACACAATGTATTAGGTATCATTATTATATTATTCAGCTATGCCATACCGTTATCTTCCCTTACTTGTTACGGTTGACCAACAACATTTAAAAATTCTCCTGATTCGCGAGATACTTTTACATCTGAAACATAGCCTCTCATCATTCTAGCTGACTTCAGTACTCACATGACCAACTAGTCCAAAATCATGGCCTACCACACTCTACTCCTGTATCTATATTTTTGACTGTGTCACTAGCGTTAAAATTTATTTTCTAAAACAGTTCATTCTTTGAAACCTCCATTCAACTTCTTGTTCAGTTGTTCTTGCTCTGTTTTTTCACCACATGGGGAACTCCTGTAGTGACTACTAATCTATTTAACAAATTTACAGTCCTCATCTTTCTTCATTTTCATCTTATATCTGGCTTAAGTTTCAGGGTCAACTATTTCACAAACCCTCTTGTTTTTACCCTAATTTCCCTTGACCATCTTATCCTTTTCGCACATAGCTCTGAAAAAATGTAGTTCTATATTGATCCAATAACCCTTTTCTGTGCTGGGGAAGATCACAAACACCAAAACAAAAAAATTATTTCATTAAAATGCATGAATACCAACATCAAATAGATGGTCCCATCAAGTCAGATGGTTCTGACTCTTTCAATTCAGTTTTACTTTCAGCAATCTTTAAATTGCAGGATTTTGTTGTATTTGAAAATGAGGCAATTTTTATCACCTGGCTTATATTCTTAGACTTTAGTTTCATTGATTCTCTAACAATCAAAGGAACAGGTATATCCATAAAAGAGATTAAAACCTTAAACTTTCTCCACAGATGTTAGTGATGGCATTATTATCATTATTACATTTGCTGGTATGCAGATTGAATGAATAATGGGACCCTTGACTGAGATAAGCAACACTGAATAAGACCAAGTTTAAGAGAGAAAATAGGAAACCCGAATAAATTTTACAAGTATATTACTGTTCTATTTCTAATAGTTAGTGATTGTTTAACTCTAAAAATAGTTCAGCTAAATAACAAAATACCAAATTACCAAAGACTATTTTGACAGATCCATTGGCAACAGTTACAGCAAAATCCCTGATTAAAATTACCAAATGGCCTGACCTGTGGTGGCGCAGTGGATAAAGCGTTGACCTGGAAATGCTGAGGTCCCCGGTTTGAAACCCTGGGCTTGCCTGGTCAAGGCACATATGGGAGTTAATGCCTCCAGCTCCTCCCCCCTCCTCTCTATCTCTCTCTCTCCCTCTCTCTCTCCTCTCTAAAAATGAATAAATAAAATAAAATTTAAAAAAAATTTAAAAAAAATTACCAAATGGTTTTATCATGCAAAGCCAAAGGATCTTTGACCATGACTTAGATTGGAAAAGACTCTTTTCCATTTTTACTAAATATCATTGTGATGATTGTCAATGTTCTAACCTATTCTGACAGTTACTGGGCAAGTGTTATCTTTTTCTAAGATATATGGAAACATAATAGTAATGGTACATATATCCATGACACTTGAAGATTATTTCCCTTCAAAGATACTCAAAGTTCTTAACATACATTTCTCCTCTTAAAAGTAGGAGTTGAGAGAAAGCAAGCACCATTAATAACATTCAAAATATAAAAACAATTAAGCAAAAAGAACTGACTTAAAAACAATTAGTAGAACTCAGAAGAAAGCCTAGTTTTCCAGATTCCCAGCCATCTCTCATTTTCTTTTCCAATTTTTTTTTTCCTTTTACAGGAACTTCCATTTAAGATCATAACTTCTGGCTTTACATATATATTTTTTTCTTTTTCAAAATGTTTCTTCTATAATGTTACTGAAGACGTATTCTATAATATGAGGTAATTAACACTTTGCTCTGATCTATCATTACTCCACTCCCAAAGAGGAGAAATTTCTATTTCAGCCAGTAAAAATAATAACTACTTACTAAGCACATATTATGAAAGCTCATCTGGTCTTGATGTTTCCAATACATTGTCTTTAAGTGCTTACCAAAAATATCCATCAGGTGTTTCTACCACTAAACCCAAGTAAAAACCATGGCACTTGCAAACCAGAGTTTTAAGATTCAAATAATCTCTTACTTGACTATTTTAGATTGCTGCAAATAACAGGAAGCTGCTTATCAGGAACTCCAGTACTTTGCAGTGTATTTATTTCTTACAGAAGGTCCAGAGATAGACAGTGCTTGGGCTATTTGTTTCCCTGCTGTCCCATTTACAATGGCTGTTTCCAGACACTATCTCTTTAAGTAGGGGGAAAAAAAGAAAATATTAGAAGACAATTGGCAGAACCTGGCTACACATAGCTGCATGGGAGGCTGGGAATTTAATGATTTGCTTTTATTTGAGTGAAAGGCAAAGGAAAAAAGGAGTGGAAGAGGTGTTAAGTGAGCAAACCTGCAGTTTCTGCTCCACAATCTCTCTTCCATTTCTGCCTAATTCTATCTCCTGTGGACAAATTGAGCAGCCACTGATTCAGAGAGGAAATTGGGAAGATGCTTTGGGAAGCTTTCTTGAATTAGTTCTTCTTAAGTAATACCCATACAAACTCTCTGTTTCCCAGAGTTATAAGTTAAATTTTTCACAAAATACGTATCCACAGATGTTGAAATAATTAATGAGTGTAAGCAGTTATACTAAAAAGCAGATAAAAGCTTTTCTAGTAGAATATTCAAGATATCCTTGATATGATGTATACTAAGTCATTACTGCTGCTGCATTTTCACATTCTGTTTGCCTGTTGTGTATGTATTTAACATTATGGAGAACTGTAACCTTAAACAAGATATTACATTTTTCTAAACTGTGTATGAACCATCTATTAACAAGTTCTTTATAAGTATACTAGAAGAAGGCTATGAATGTTAAGTGAAACAACATTTGTTACTCTACATTTAAGGAATTATTGACAATGTAGTATAATATTAAAAACCAGCCCTGGCCGGCTGGCTCAGTGGTAGAGCATCGGCCTGGCGTGCAGAAGTCCCGGGTTTGATTCCCGGCCAGGGCACACAGGAGAAGCGCCCATCTGCTTCTCCACCCCTCCCCCTCTCCTTCCTCTCTGTCTCTCTCTTCCCCTCCCGCAGCCAAGGCTCCATTGGAGCAAAGATGGCCCGGGCGTTGGGGATGGCTCCTTGGCCTCTGCCCCAGGCGCTAGAGTGGCTCTGGTCGCGACAGAGCGACGCCCCGGAGGGGCAGAGCATCGCCCCCTGGTGGGCAGAGCGTCGCCCCCTGGTGGGCGTGCCGGGTGGATCCCGGTCGGGCTCATGCGGGAGTCTGTCTGACTGTCTCTCCCCGTTTCTAGCTTCAGAAAAATACAAAAAATAAAATTAAATTAAATTTAAAAAAAATTTAAAAACCATGAATCTATGAGCGTGGAAAGCCACTCACAAATGAAATTGTTCACCATATAGGAGTCGGCATCAGCCAAAGATGGTAATAACAATAAATTATTATTACAATAAATTATTATTACAATAGTTAAAACAATTTATGTGGTTTCCTATATGTATGATATTTTGCTAAGAATCCTTTGTTCTTTAAGAAACTTACTTTTCAGTGGAGGAACTAAGTTTTGTGGGATCAAGTAATGAGCCCAACCAAGATCATCATACTGGTAAGTGGTGGCCCTGGATTTACACACACATTTTTTAGATTGAGTTCAAATTATTTCCCAGTATTTTTTTTCCCAGTATTAGGTATTCAATAAAAAAAATCTGAAATTACCTCACTCTACTCCTTGTGTCCATGAATTAGTCATCTTTTTAACTGGAAAATAAGTATCTGACAGCCCACAACATGTGATTTTGTTCATTTCTGTACCTCTACAGCCTACAAGAGTTTTCTCAATGAATGAATGAATGAATGCCTTATTATTAGAATTAGCACCTTTCTTCTGGTATTCTGGCAAATTTTAGTACAATTTTCCCCAAGTATGCAATTGATAGCAAAGATTATTCATGTACTAAGTCATAGGAGTTGAAGCTTTTATAAACAATTTCTCATCTTTGGAAGTAGTTATTTGAAAATTTTCTGAAAAATTCCTCATAGTATTTGTCTCCATGACTATTATGATATTATATTAGCTACTTTAGAAATTAACAAAGTATTGAGGCTTCAAAGAAAATTAAATATAATATAAAAGGATTTTATAAAATAAACTCAAATATGTAAAACATTTAAATATGTACACAGCAAGAAAAAATTAGAAGAGACTTTTCCAGGGCCAGCAAAGTCATGGAAGAAAGACTTCTCAAATTATGTCTTAATTGCTAGTGACCCATTCAGGCATGGTATCAACCCTCAGACTGGCTGCCTGTGAGGCTCAGCCTCAACCACAGCCTGCAAGCTGTTGTGTAGGTGCTGACTACATGAAGCAGAATTTACTCCAGATGGGTTTGATGCCTGTCAAGATCCCCCTTTAAATATGCCACCTGTGTAGCGTATTGGATCCTGCTCTGATGTTGTCTGAAGCTGGCCACTGGGTGTGTTGGTTCTGGGCCTCTTAGGAAGGACTCCAGTGCAGGCCAATTGAAGACAATGCCTGTGATTGGCTTTTGGCAACCTGTTTGAGCTACAAGTGATCCACAGTTGTGGCCACCTTTGCCGAGCCTGTGTGTGTACATGAAGGACCAAGCTATATACTACGGCTGGCTTTTACCAGAACACCAGGATCAGGGGAAGGTCAGCAAATGTCTCAAGGCATCCTGAGATTTGGCTTCACCTGCTTCTGCCCTGCCAGCTGCCTGTTAAGCTCAGTTACTAAAAGAGCTTCTAGTGGTACTTAAGTTGAATGCTGATGGATTCTCAGTGAATCACCAGGAAGGGATGAGTGGTATTCACTAATCCTTACACGTTCAGACTTTGTGCCAGTGCTGGGTCTGAAGCTACTCAGCAAATGTCCTGGGTATACCAAATCTGATTGCCACTTGCTTGTCCTTGCACACCTTTTTATTAGTATGGGTTCTCAGGGAGTCTTTAGGGTAAAGCTAGCAGAGTTTATCAAACAAACAAAGATTTCACCATGTGAAGTCAGCTCCAGTTGGATGTGCAAGGGAAAATTAACCCCTGTTCTAGAGCCACACAGCTCAGTATAACCTAGAATCTGCCTGGAGGAGCCGGGGCTCAGCACAGTGGGCATTTGGAAGTCAAGAGGATGGAGTTAGTGGAACTCCAATAAAGAGAAGGTTCCAGTCAGGCTTTAGGAAAGGTTGGGAGGTGCAACCCTCACTCCAGAGCCACACCACTCAGTCTGTCCTAGATTTTGCCCTGATCTTGGTAGGGTGGAGCCACTAGGTGTCGGGAAGGTGGAGTCTCTGGAGCCCGAAGGGCGGGTCTTCCTGAAGCCCAGAGGGTGGTTCTACTGGATCTTCCATGAGGAAAAGTGCTAGTCAGGTTCATGGGAAAATGAGGGGAATAGTCCCCATCCCAAAGCCACACAATTCAGTGACTGGCACCACCTGGGTCTTCCCAGAGCTGTATAGCCCAACCAAAGCAGCTGACTCCTCAGCAGAACATAAGTTCTGCAAGGCGGGGTAACAGGAAGTCCAGGGTGGGCCTAGTGCCTTCTCCTAGGCTGCTACTGCATGGAGGGGAGAGCTTCAAGAAAAATGGTGTCTGCAGTAGGAGAGAGTGACTCAACCAAGGATCCTGGTGGCTATTATTTTACTAGTTCTAAGGTGAATATACAGAGGCTATTGACACTTAATATTGATTGATTCTATCTCATTAGGGATGGTCACATGAGCTGTGAGAGCTTTGATTTCAAAGGCTTAAACTGTTATAGCTGATTTAAACTGATGCTATAACTCATGATGCAAAAATATGTACTTGTTTATTTGGATTAGTCCTTATACCTTATTTTCTGTGTGGACACAATTATACTTTACGTCACTATATTAAAAACATATCAACTAAAAAATAAAAGTGAAATAAACCTCTTTAATTGAAAATAAACTAGTTATTATTTTATTCAACTGTAGGTTTATTGGTTAAATGCATCATAGGATATCTGCATTCCTCATATAGGCAATTACAGGCACTTCTTTATTATTGGCAAATTAAAGAGAAATTTATGCCATTAGAGCGCTTTGCTTTCATAAATTTTGTATACTTCTAACATTGAAACTGTTAGATCTTAGAGTAAAATATTTGTTCTTACATAAAAATAAAATAAGCATAGTTTCAAATATTTATTTGTATCCTCATGCTAATTCCCCAAACAAATTATATTTTCATAAGAATCCTTGTAGAGATTTTTTGTAGAAAGTGTTTAGGACTAAAGTACAAACCAAATATGTGTCAGTCATTGACATCTGGAAGTCTGTGAACTGCAGCTTGGCTGGAAGCAAGAAAAATGACCCTCCCCATACCTAATGTCACTACAGTACTTGAAACGAAAATGGCCTTGGCAAGCTGCCTCATTTTCACAGTCCCAGTTTCTGTGGGACTATGAAGTAGAAATAATCATGTCGACTGTAAAGTTTCTGTTTCGGCATTCATAGATGCTATTTAGAGAACTAATTTTACCAGTAACCCCTGATATTAGTGGTGGAAAATAAAGTACATATGCATGAATTGCTACATGATGATGAAACAAGACAATGAACAGAGTAGTAGTTAGTAAACCACTATATACAGTACATATGTTATTAATATTAGTATATTAATTTAGTTAGGTTTTATAATCTCTTTTTAAAAAATAAAAGTGTTATCAGTCTCCAGACTGATGAATATATGTATGCATGCAATCATATATTGGAAATATATGATTTCCAATATATTTGTAACACAAGACAAAAGAATCCCTTTCTGGTCAAGGCAGATACCACCAATCTTATTAAAAGGTAGACTTTCTGTAGAAAATGAGATTTAAATTTATCAATCTGGGTCACAGTTTAAGATACTGAAAGGAGTTGAATTAATATTAGGCTGGTTTGAATGCTTTAGATTAACATTTATCTAAGAAATGTTTATTGAATTGTAGGTTCCTACTTAATCCTCTCAGAACCCGAGGTTCTCATGTAAAGCATCTCTTCCCAATAGTTTTTTCTAAATAATCATGGGTGGAGAAAGAAATTGAACAATTTCTTTGATTTCCCTAACCCCCAAGAACATTATTTGTCTCTATTCAGTCTAGATGATTAAATGGTCTGGATGCTTAGATTAAATTTTTATCTATATCCCCCTCTACATATTTGGGGAAATAATGATATTCAAAAGTTGAGTATTAAAGCAGTAATTCAATTCAGGCCTGCTTTAATATTTGTACAATAATAGGTTTCCTGGGTGTTTGATGGAGTAATTCCGGGAGGATTTGATCAGACCTTCCAATCATTCTTTCTTTTCTATTATACTTTTTCTAATACCATGAAAAGTAAATTACATTTAAATAGATATCATAAGATAATGTGTCTGCTCAAATATATGCCCTCCCCCCACACTTTTTAAATCATTGCAGAACTTTAAATAAAGATTTATAACTTCTTCATTGTACATTGTTCAAATCCAAATCAAATTTCAGAAAATAGCTTATCACCTCTTTAAAATGAAGACTCCTCCACTGCATATAGTATTTCAGTCTTTTGTGCAACATTTTGTGAAGTTAAAAATTTTACTACTCTGGTTATTAAAATGAGAGCAGAATATATTTGAGGTAACTTGAAATAATATTCAGGAAACATATCCACTTATATTAGTACTTCTGATATTGATGGTGGGAAATAAAGCATGCAGAATTTATACTATAAAAGATATTATTGTGATGTCTCATTTTTAAAATAATTTCTTATACTTCTACCAAAAACATATTTTAAAAACAAAAGCAGTGTAACCACTGTGCCAAGAGATCTAAATGAAGTGTAAATAAGTATAGGCGGTACAAGTGAATCACTAGCTTGTTGGAAATATATAAAGCAAAAATACAAAGAAAATATTTGGTTATCAAAATGTACACAGTTTGACCCATTTATTTCAATACAAGTATTTGGAATGATTTAGATTAACCTTCTAATTTGAGTAAATATTACAGTTTATACCTAGATATTTGGCATCACAATGTTAAAAGCTTTGAGGAAAAAATAGTAGCTCAAGTTTGCAATTACGCTAATTTTGAAACTGTAGGATTCAAAATGGGAAGCCCTTTTGAAAGCAGAAGAAAGGAATACAACTGAATTTTGATTTTGGGTGAAGACATAATAGGAAATATGTAGCAGAAAATTGAAACAAAAAAGTCAAAAATATTCTTAATTGCTATGTTCAAACTTAATTTTTTAAAGGTTTTGTTTTCATCTGACTACTAGTATGGTATGTAGTCATAGCTTTGAATTAAAACTGCTATTGGGAAATGCCCAAAAGCTTTCGCCAATTGTTCTCTTGTGTACATTCATTAACTAGTATCTCATCAAAAATAAACATAAGTAAATGTAAGGTTACTGCAAACTTTGTTATTATTATAAGTTTATTATTGTTCATGAAACCTGAAAAATAAAGATAATAGAACAAAAAAAGTCATCTTTCTGTAGTCTGCCAATATAATCCATTAACCACTTGCCATTAGAAGCATTGTTTGTTTTCATTTTTGCAAAATCAGTATAAATATTCAAGGAGTGCTTCCCTAAATAATTACCTGCCTAGAGGTGGAGGAGTAATATATTTACAAATATATTAATTGCTTTGCCATATTGGGAGTTTTTTGTTTGCCTTTTGGCCCTGATTTATTTCTGTATTCTTTTATTTTCTGTCCCATAAAAAAAAAATGTTTGTCATGAATCAGGATGTTCTAAGTTAAGTTCTTGAACTAATTTTTTTAGTCTGTCATTAAGACCAACATTACTTGAACGCGAGGAATGTTAGCATTCGAGGTACTAAAAGAATTCTCTCAGATCCATGCCGCTGATTTAGAACTGTGTCATTTCGCACCCAAATCATATGCAGGCTTAAGTGTATGACTGAGAAAGTAACAGAGGAAAGATGTAAGGGGTTCCATGCACCAGGTGACTTGCTAGAATCACTCCATCTCCTCTTCCTCTCAATCCCCTTCGCGGAGGGGTATCCCCTGAACTTACTCCATTTCTAGAAGTTTTTGATTACATGTATAAGACTGAGAATGTGTCTACTTCTACTTTCTTCTGTACCATTCTCCCGCTTTTCTTCTCCCCACAGTCACACCCCACCCAATATCACCCCCCACCCCACCCCTCTGACAGCAGACAGCAATTCTTCTGCACAAACTTTGAAGAAGAGTGAGTTATTTTTTTAAAGATCCACAAATATTTAATCATCATACTGTAACACAGTCTCAAGGCCCCACAATTCTGGTGGAAAAGATGTATTCCATGTCAATAAACCTCATAACTAGTGAGTAGTCCCATTCAGAAAAAGTATGGCAAAGTTAGTTCAAAGACTTGCACATTTTTGAGTTGAAGAATTAGTGGAGCCATATGTTTTATTAGGAAATCCTCTCCAGCAGTGCTTTCTGTTCACTAATTTGGGTTCATAGCTTAAGTAAATGTAAAACTCAGTTAATATAATTTAATAAGACTTTGGGTATTTGCCACCTAGGAGTACAACAACAAATATACACCTGTATTTTACAGCTTCTCCCCAGCACACATATACACACATGACATCCTGACCTCAGATACTGCATTCATTATATAAAAGTAATATTAGTTGGCTGACTCTATTTCATCTGGTATTTACTAGTCAAATGAAGTAGGAGCACATTTGTACTTTGAACAGTGAATTAAGGGACATTGTAGTGTCTAATGTCTTATGACTTTATGTCATCAACTCATTCATCTAAAAGAAACATGAACAAGCTTAGAAATCAAGATTTATCAGCAACCTCTGTAGATTTCATTGGGATTCATCAGGTTTGAATTTCCCATAGAAGTATCTTATAAGAATTGCTCTAAGCTTTTTAGCTAATGTTTGGTATTCACTTGAATACTATTATTCACTTGTATAGTATTATTATTTCTCTCTTGAGGGATTCTTTCTGTCACACAGGTGAATCATACGGTAGTTTATATCATACTATCCATGTATTCTTTCTCTTTGGTGCTACATTTTCTTCTAGTCATCTGTTTTCCTTTTGAATGGAATTTATATATATTTTTTGTCTAACTCCTTGGTGAAAGGGCTACCAAGGTCCCAATGTGTATGTTCAGGTACTGAGTAAATGTGTGCTAGATGTATGTATGTCTTACAACTCAAATTAAATTAATTTTCAAAGGCTAAGTATTTAAAACATTGAGGTAGTTAAAGCAATTAAATGACATTATTTGATATCCATGTCTCAGCATCTCGGTTTTCAGATGATAAGATATAATCTACCTTATTTGGGCTATTGCCTTTGCAGAACATAAAACCATCTGATATTCATTGTAACAGTGCATAAATCATGGCAACATACATAAATCAAAGCAATGTTTTCAATTTCAGACTCAAAGAGTCAAGAGAGATAAACTGATTTTAAATTATCCAACTAAATAAAGGAAACAGATGTCATAGACTTTACATTTCAGAGTTTTTCCTTTGTAAGAATGTTAATTTCTCCTATTGGTCATAAAACCCTAAAAAAGCGAAAAGCTACATGCCATACCTTGTCATATTAAGTTCTGCTATCATCTGAAACATAAGCACAAAGAAACAAAGCTAAAATGAGAAAAAACAAAAACAAAAACCCATAGGCTTAATAAATGTCTCATTTGACAAGATGTCTAAGAATGTAAACCTATTTTTTTTCTTTTTTAAAAATTTTATTAATTTTAAATTTATTGTGTTTACATGGATTCAAGTGTCCCACTGAATATAACTCCTTCACCCCCTATCCCTGTGTCCTTTTGTGTACCCCCTTTGCTCCCCTCCCCCTAACTCCCTCCCTCCTTCCCTCTAGGATTTCCTGTCCTGTTATCTGTATCTCTGTGTTATGTATATATAGTTTCACTAATCCCTTTACCTTCTCTGATCCCATCCCCTCATCCCCTTTCCCTCTGACAGCTGTCTTTCTGGTCCCTGTGATCCCACCTCTGCCTGTATTTTGTTCCTCAGTTCACTTTGTTCATTAGATTCCACATATTGTGAGACTATATGATATTTTTCTTTCTCTGCCTGGCTTATTTCACTTAGCATAATAATCTCCAGGTCCATCCATGCTGTCACAAAAGGTAAGGTTTCCTTCTTTTTTCACAGCTGTGTAGTAATCCATTGTATATATATACCACTGCTTTTTAATCCATTCATCCACTGATGGACCCTTGGGCTGTTTCCAGACCTTGGCTATTGTAAACAATGCTGCAATAAACATGGGGGTGCATTTCTTCTTTTGAATCAGTGATTTGTGATCCTTAGGATATATTCCTAAAATTGGGATAGTTGTATCAAAAGGCAGTTCTACTTTTAACTTTTTGAGGAAACCCTATACAGTTCTCCACAGTGGCTGCACCAGTCTGCATTCCCACCAGCAGTGCAAGGGGGTTCTCTTTTCTCCACAACCTCGCCTGCACTTATTGTGTGTTGTTAATGAGTGCTATTCTGACAGGTGTTAGGTGGTATCACTTTGTAGTTTTAATTTGCATTTCTTTGATGATTAATGACATTGAACATTTTTTCATATATTTATTGGCTATTTGTATGTCCTCTTTAGAGAAGTGTCTATTCAGTTCTTTTGCCCATTTTTTAATTGGGTTGTTTACCTTCCTGGTGTTGAGTTTTAGAAGTTCTTTATCAGATGTATTGGCAAATATGTTCTCCCATTGTATGGGTTGTCTTTTTATTTTGTTAATGGTGTCCTTTGCTGTGCAAAAGCTTTTCAGTTTGATATAATCCCATTTGTTTATTCTGTCCTTTATTTCACTTGCCTATCGAGAAAAATCAGCAAAAATATTGTTAAGAGAGATATCAGAGAGTTTACTGCCTATGTTTTCTTCCAAGATGTTTATGGTTTCACAACTTACTTTTAAAACTTTTATACATTTTGAATTTATTATTGTGAATGGTGTGAGTTGGTGGTCTAGTTTCATTTTTTTGCATGTACTTGTCCAATTTTCCCAACACCATTTATTAAAGAGACTGTCTTTATTCCACTGTATGCTCTTACCTCCTTTGTCAAATATCAATTGACCATAAAGGTGTGGGATTACTTCTGGGTTCTCCATTATGTTCCATTGATCTGTATGCCTGTTCTTATGCCAGTACCAAGGTGTTTTGATTACAATGGCATTGGAGTAAAACTTGATATGAGGAAGTATAATAACTCCCACTTTATTCTTCATTTTCAAGATTTCTGAGGCCATTTGTATTCTTTTTTGGTCCCATATAAATTTTTGGAATATTTTTTCTATATCTTTGAAGTATGCCATTGGTATTTTAATAGAAATTGCATTGAATTTATAGATCTCTTTGGGTAATTTAGACATTTTAGTGATGTTTCTTCTTCCTACCCATGAACACAATATAGGCATCCACTCATTTGTATGTTCCTTGATTTCGTTTTTTTTTTCTTTTTTTTTTTTTTTTTACAGAGACATAGAGAGAGTCAGAGAGAGGAATAGATAGGGACAGACAGACAGGAATGGAGAGAGATGAGAAGCATCAATTATCAATTTTTCGTTGCGACACCTTAGTTGTTCATTGATTGCTTTCTCATATGTGCCTTGACTGTGGGCCTTCAGCAAACCGAGTAACCCCTTGCTCAAGCCAGCAACCTTGGGTCCTAGCTGGTAAGCTTTGCTCAAACCAGATGAGCCCGTGCTCAAGCTTGCGATTTTGGGATCTCGAACCTGGGTCTTGCGCATCCCAGTCCGACGATCTATCGGATAGAGTCTATCCACTACACCACCACCTGCTCAGGCTATTCCTTGATTTCTTTTATCAATGTTTTATAATTTTCCAAGTACAAGTCTTTTACCTCCTTGGTTAAATTTACTCCTAGGTACTTTTTTTTTCTCTTGCAATAGTGAAGGGGATTGTTTTCTTAATTTCTCTTTCAGACAGTTTATTGTTGGTGTAAAAAATGCCAATGATTTCTGAATATTAATTTTATATTCTGCCACCTTGTCAAATTCATTTATCAGATCTAGTAGTTTTTTTGACTGAGATGTTAGGGTTTTCTATGTACAATATCATGTCATTGACAAATAATGATAGTTTTACTTGTTTTCCAATTTGGATGCCTTTTATTTCTTCTTCTTGTCTGATTGCTGTGGCTAGGACTTCCAGAACTATGTTTAATAAGAATGGTGAAAGAGGGCTACCCTGCCTTGTTCCTGATCTTAAAGGAATTACTTTTAATTTTTGCCCATTGAGTATGATGTTGGCCATAGGTTTCTTGTAGATAGCCTTTATCATGTTGAGGTATATTCCCTGTATTCCCACTTTGCTGAGAGTTTTGATCATAAATGGGTGCTGGATTTTATCAAATGTGGTTTTTTTTGCATCTATTGATATTATCATGTGATTTTTCTCCTTCCTTTTGTTTATGCTATGAATCACATTTATTGATTTGCAAATATTGTACCAGTCTTGCTTCCCCAGAATAAATCCCACTTTATCATGATATATGATTTTTTAAATGTATTGCTGGATCTGGTTTGCTAATATTTTGTTGAGGATTTTAGCATCTAAATTCATCAAGGATATTGGCCTATAATTTTCTTTCTTTGTATTGTCTTTGCCTGGTTTTGGAATCAGAATTATGCTTGCCTCATAAAAGGAGCTTGGAAGTCTTCCCTTCTCTTGAATTTTTTAAATAGCTTGAGAAGGATAGGAGTTAGTTTTCCTTTGAATATTTCATAGAATTTACCTGTGAAGCCATCTGGCCCAGGGCTTTTGTTTGTTGGGAGTTTTAAAATAACTGTTTCAATCTCATTTGTTGTAATTTATCTCTAGGTTTTCTGATTCTTCCAGATTGATTTTTGTAAGATTATATGTTTCTAAGAATTTATCCATTTCACCTAAGTTGTCCAATTTTTTGGCATAGAGATCTTCATAGTATTTTCTTACAATTCTTTGTATTTCAGTGGTGTCAGTTGTTACTTCTCCGCTTTCATTTCTAATTTTATTTATTCAAATCCTCTCTCCTTTTTTCTTGATGAGTCAGGTTAAAGGTTCATAAATAGTGTTGACCTTTTCAAAAAAACAGTTCTTGGTTTCATTGATCTTCTGTATTGGTTTTTTAGCCTCTACATCATTTATTTCCACTCTGATCTTACAAGATGTTTTTGTTTTTTTTTTAAAGATTTTTTTTTTATTTATTCATTATAGAGAGGAGAGAGAGAGAAAGGGGGAGGAGCAGGAAGCATCAACTCCCATATGTTCCTTGAGCAGGCAAGCCCGGGGTTTCGAACCGGGGACCTCAGTGTTCCAGGTCGACGCTTTATCCACTGCACCACCACAGGTCAGGCCTCCACTCTGATCTTTATTACTTTCATCCTTCTACTTCCTCTGGGCTATATTTGTTGTTCTTTTTCTAGTTCCTTTAAATGCAGGGGTAAGTTGTTTATTTGAGCTTTTTCTTGCTTCTTAAGGCAGTGGTTCTGAAAATTTTTGAAGTCAGAGTACATTTAAAATCCTACAAATAATTGTAAGCAGTATATACAAATTTCTGAGAAATACATTATAATAATTAAGTCAAATATTAAAGAAAAAATATATAAAGTTCAAGCATGCTTTTATGGTAATTAAACAAAATAAATACAACAAAAAATTTATTCTGACATTAAAAACATTTTTATGTTACATTTTTTGAGTTATGCTTTTTAGAATTCATAAAAAATAAGGGTTAAAAAATTAAAAAATGATAAAAAACTTATTTTTTTATATATATAGATACATTCTTAGTAAGATTTCGTAAATTTGGCAGGTTCCGGCACAAATGTGTTAAGTTTTTTTATTCTTGTGTTTTTGAGAAACATAATTCTGATGTGTCCTAGTGATTTCTTCAATGTTTGGGCATATATAATATATTTGAAAGGCAAATTCTCATTTCCTCATCAATTTATTTAAGAATTTCTCTCTTTTTACTCTTAATTGTGTTGAGTGCAGAAAACACCCACCATACATATCATCTTAACTTTACACCAAACAAGAGATAGAAGAAACTTGCCTCCAGTCTTTCCAGGGAACATGGGGGGTAGTGTAAACAATCCAGCACCATAGCTTAATAGCCTTTTGCAACCTGATTAGGCAAGTGAGGTGGAACGTTGGGAAGACTTTCAGCTTACAGCCAATTCCTCACACCTCTCTCCCCCCAAAATCTAAACTCCAAAAACCCTGCTGGTTTTTTGGTCCCCAAAAGGGACACATTTCTCTGGAATATCATAGGGCACACCAGGAAATTTTCTAGGGTGCACCAATGCACCCTGGCTCACACTTTGAGAACCACTGTCTTAAGGTATGCCTGTGATGCTATGAACTTTCCTCTCAGGACTGCTTTTGCTGTGTTACATAAATTTTTAGTTATTGTATGTCCATTTTCATTTGTTTCAAAGAAATGTTTTATTTCTTCCTTGATCTCATTGTTAACCCATTTGTTATTTAATAATATGCTATTTAGCCTCCAAGTGTATGAATGTTTTTCAGTTTGTCTATTGTAGTTGCTTTCTAGTTTCATGTCATTTTGATCAGAAAAGATGCTTGATATGATTTTAATCTTCTTAAATTTTTTGAGACTCATTCTTTATCCTAATTTGTTGTCTATACTAGATAATGTACCATGAGCACTTGAAAAGAATGTATATTCTGCTGCTTTGGGGTGAAAGTTTCTGAAGATATCTATTAAATGCAGTTGATCTATTGTGTCATTTAAGGCCACTGTTTCTCTGTTAATTTTCTGTCTGGAGGATCTATACATTGATGTTAGTGGGCTATTAAAATTCCCTGCATGTATAGTATTGCTATTGATCTCACCCTTTATGTCCATGTCCATCAAAATCTGCTTTATATATTTAGCTGCTCCTATATTAGGTGCATAGATATTTACAACAGTTATATCCTCCTGTTGGATTGCTCCCTTTATCATTATGTAGAGACTTTCTTTATCCCTTACTATAGCCTTTGTTTTAAAGTCAATTTTGTCAAATATAAGTATTGCTACTTCAGCTTTATTTTCATTTCCATTTGCATGAAATACTTTTTTCATCTCTTCACTTTCAGTCTATGTGTATCTTTTGTTCTGAGGTGGGTCTCTTGTAGACAGCATATGTACAGGTCCTGCTTTCTTATCCATGCAGCTACCCTATGTCTTTTTATTGGAGCATTAATCCATTTACATTTAAGATTATTATTGATATGTAGTTGTTTAGTACCATTTATTCTTTAAATTTACAATCCCCTTTTTCTCAATTTTTTTTCTTTGCTCTTTTTACAGCAGGTCCCTTAACATTTCTGGCAGTACTGGTTTGGTTGTAATGAATTCCTTGAGTTTTTTCTTGTCTCGGAAGCTTTTTATTTCTCTTTCAATTTTAAAAGATAGCCTTGCTGGATAAAGAAGTCTTGGTTATAAGCTCTTGTTCTGCATTATTTGAATATTTCTTGCCATTCCCTTCTGGCCTCAAGTGTTTCTGTTGAGAAGTCTGATGTCATCCTTATGGGGGCTCCTCTGTAGATAATTAACTGCTTTTCTTTTGCAACTTTTAGTTTTCTTTCTTTATCTCTTAACTTTGGCACTTAAATTATGATGTGTCTTGCTGTAGGCCTCCTTGGGTTCCTCTTTAATGGAACTCTCTGTGCTTCTTGAACTTGTGTGACTTTTTTCTTCATCAATTTAGGAAAATTTTCAGCTATGATTTCTTCAGTCAGGTTCTCTATCCCTTGTTCATTCTCTTCTCCATCAGGAATCCCTATGATGGGATATTGTTTCTCTTCATGTTATAACATAGTTCTCTTAAATTTTCCTCAGATTTTTGGAGCCTCTTTTTCTTTTGCTGCTCTGCTTCAGTGCTTTTGCTTATCTTGTCCTCTAAATCACTGATTCGATCCTCTGCTTTATCCAGCCTGCTATTAATTCCTTCTAGTACAGTCTTCATTTCTAATATTGTATTTGTCATTTCTGACTGGTTCTTTTTTATGATTTCAATGTCCTTTTTGATGCTTGCTATCTCTTTATTTAGGTACTCATTATATTCATCCATTATTACTCGGAGATCTTTGAGCACCCTAAAAATCATTGTTTTAAACTCTGCTTCTGGCATTTTTGTTTCTTCCATGTCATTCAGTTTTTTTTCTGCGGATTTCTCTTTTTGATTCATTTGGGTTGCATTTCTTTTTCTGCCCATTTTGTCTGTGTATTAGGTAGCACTGTCTGACTTTGAAATTTTTGTGTGGTCTTTATGAAGAATATGGGCTCAGTGGTACTGTCCTCCAAGCCACTTGTTTTCCTTGTTCTAGAAATGCTTCTTGAGGGTACTATTTTTCCTCTTGTTGTATGTGAGTATTAGATGCAATTGGTCTTTTTGTGGGTATGTTTATTTCCTCAAGCTGGCTGGCTCTAAGGGTCAACCTTGATTATGTGTATTACATAATGTTCAATGTCTGTCCTGTTGGGCATGTTTATTCTCCACAGTTTCTGGTGACTGCTAAACTCCACCTTTGGGTGTGCTGCTTGTGTAGGTAGTTGAGTTTAGGGTTGGTGCTATCTGCCACCTACTACCAGTAGTGTTGACTCTAGTTCTTCTTGGGTTGGTGTTAGCTGTTGTTTGTAACCTGCTGTAGGCTACCAGTCTGCAGCTACTGCACTTTTCATTGTTTGTGTCTTCGTTTTCTGTGTCTGGGTACTGTGGGAGGGGCCAACCTTTGCATAAGGATCAGCTTCTTCCTACTTAGAGATGACAAGAGCTCTGTAAAAGCCCCAAGCTCTGTAAGAGTTGTCTTCACTTTTCAGCTTCTCCTTCTCTTCTTGTAGCTGCCTGGTCTTCCCACAGAGTCTTTTGTAGTAAGACTCAGCATGGGCTGAGATTGGTCTCACCCAACCAACCGCTCTACAGGTTGCATGCTTTATAGGTTAGGGCAGGTGATGTTGTGAATACAACATTTGTGGGACTCCCCTACTTCCAAAGCCTCTTGATCAGGAGCTCAGTACAGGAAATGTGGCCCCTACTCCAGAGCTTGATCCTTCAGCCAGTGCTGGAGACTCAAATTTTGTTTCTTCACAACAAGGTGAACAGCAGGTTCAGACTGAGTGTGGCCAATAGTTTCCTCTGGAGAAGTTCTTTCAGCTGTTGAAACCCTAGTCTCAGGGAGGAAGACTGAGAGAGTCCTCTCCTGGGACTGACTGTGCTTCTCCCAAAGGTGGCTAAGCCCTTCGACCAACTCCAACAATAGATCACAGGAACCCACACTTTAAATATCCATGCTCCAAACCTCTCTCCCTTTCCCCTGTGGAATCTAGCTTAGCAGGACAGAATACCCAGTGCCCAGGCCAGCTGACTGTGAATATTCACCATATCTAATGCACATGAGCCAATGAGTTGGTGTTGATCACAGAGAGTGGAACTCGCCTCAGCTAGGCCTGGTGTGAGGAGCTTTTCCTTAGGATACCACTCTAGTAAAAGTTGTTAGTTCCTGAACCAATGCTTTCTGCAGCTTGTCTCTGGATATGCCATCCTTAGGCCTCCCAAGAAGGATCCCAGCACAGATCAGTGGGAGACACTGCCCATGACTGGCCCTCAGCAACATTCTTGGAGGTACAAGCAATTCCGAGTTTGTGGCTGCCTTTGCTGGGCCCAGGTGTACATGGAAATACCAAACTGCACTCCTAGACTGGCTTTTACCCATTCTGGTCCTGGAGAAAGACCACTTATATGGCCAAGTTTCCCTGAGTCTCACCTCCGGTGGCTTGTCTACTTGTTGAGCTCAGCCACTGAAAAAACCTCTGCTAGAGTCTAGAGCATGTGGCAATTCAGCAATTAAGGAGGGTGGTTGGTGTTTTTTTGCCCCTTGGCCCCAGGTGTCACTCTGTCTAGACTTTTTTCATAGAGCTCAGTAGGGTGTGGCCCCAGGAGTCTGGTGGATGTGGCCTCTGAGACCCAGAGGTGTGGTCTGCCCCCTCTCCAGACAGTTTCAAGTGAGTCTGTTGTGAGGTGGAAGCACTAGTCATAGACTCAGGAGAGTGTGTTTATGGAGAGAAGCTCCAGTCTCAAACCAGAAAACTGAGTCACTGCTGCACCCCTGCTTCCTGGCCTCTCAGAATGACTGGTCACCATCCCTGGGGTAGGAGATACTCCCGAGGATGGAGCAGCTGCTTTTCCCCAGGTTGATGCTGCACAAAGGGGATGCTCCGCCCAAGAAAGATGGTGACTGCAGTACTGGAGAATGGTTCAGCACAGGAGTTCTGGTGACCTTCCCCCACAGTGTCTCCCTGGGCCTCCAACTTTACACTTGCCTTCTACAACTTGAGTCCTCTCAGCTCTCTTCCACCAGAGCTCCAGGTAAATAGCTGTGAATGAGGTTCTCTGCACAGGCCCTTTAAAACAGAAACTGCATCTGAGAGGAGTGTCTCTTTCTCACAGACAGAAACCCTGCTCTTTTTACAGCTAAATGCTGTCTGGATGCCTCTTCTAGGCTCTGGGGCTCTAGGCTGGGGCTCCAGTCCTGGGGTTGAGGACCCACACCTCCCAGGGCAACCCACCCCGCCTTGAGAGTCCCTCTGGGCTGCTGCTTGCTCCTGAGAGTGGGGCAGCCCTTTCAGAGTCTCTGCCCTTCCTACCAGTCTTGATGTGGCTTCTTCAGTGATCCTTGGTTATAGATTCCTCTTAGTTTAGTCCAAAGTTGGTTTTTCAAGATGATTGGGGGGGGGGGGTTTGTTTTTGTTTTTTGTATTTTTCTGAAGTTGGAAACGGGGAGGCAGTCAGACAGACTCCCGCATGTGCCCGACAGGGATCTACCCGGCATGCCCACCAGGGGGTGATGCTCCACCCATCTGGGGTGTTGCTCTGTTGCAACCAGAGCCATTCTAGCGCCTGAGGCAGAGGCCATCCTCAGCACCTGGGCCAACTTTGCTCCAATGGAGCCTTGGCTGTAGGAGGGGAAGAGAGAGACAGAAAGGAAGGAGAGGGGGAGGGGTGGAGAAGCAGATGGGTGCTTCTCCTGTGTGCCCTGGCTGGGAATCGAACCCGGGACTCCTGCACGCTAGGCTGATGCTCTACCACTGAGCCAACCGGCCAGGGCTAAGATGATTGTTTTTAAATTAATTATAAATCAATATAGTCTTGAGAGGTCGTTGCCATCTTTCTTTCCTCAGAATGTAAACCTATTTAATGTAAATTTCTTTTGAGCAGTATTTTATCAGGTGCTTTAGAAAACAAAGTATAAACACACTACTTTTAAATTAGCTACATATGTTGTAATGTATAAAGGTGTGCTAATATTCAACTTGAGATAGCAATAATAGTGGAGTTGGCCTCCCATATTTACAGATTCTGCATCTGTAGAAAATAGTCCAAAAATTTTATATTGTTGTTGACATGTACTATGGGTTTAGACCTACAGTGGTTGTATCTGTAGTGAATGTGTACTTTTCTTATTGTGTTATTCCTTAAACAATACAGATAACAACTATTTACATAGTGTACACATTGTACTGGGTTTTATAAGTAATCTGGAGATGATTTAAAATATACAGGAGTATGCACCTAGGTTACAAGCAAATACTATGGCATTTTATATAAGGGACTTGAGCAACCATGGATTTTATTATCCATTGGGTGTCCTGGAACCAATCCCCTGTGGATTGCAGGGATGCCTGTATGTTGAAAAAACACTGAAGTGTAAGTCAGATGTTACCAGTGTTCTCAGACAAATCACATTACACCCTCTTTCATGTCTTTAGCTCTTAAACTAGGATAATAATAACTCTGCTAGCTAATTAGGAAGAATGTTGTAAGAATCGAAAAAGGTAATTACTTAACAGTGCTTTCAGAAGGTAAGAAATATATATAACAAACATTTTAATATAAAATATATTTTGTGCTTACCAATAACAATTTTAATAGCTACATCAGTGAATTTCAACCTTTTTTGTTTCATAGCACACATAAACTAATTGCTAAAATTCTGCAGCACACCAAAAATTTATTTTTGCCTGTCTGACAAAAATAATAGGTATAATTTTGGTTCATTTACACCAGATGGCTATTGTGTTAACTGTTGTCATTTTTTATTAGATAATCTAAGGGAAAAGAGGTCAGTGCTTTTGATTAAATAGGTATTGTATCTTTTAAAAATTCTTCTAGCACACCAGTTGAAAATTGCTTGGCTAGATCAATATTTAATTTATTTGTTCATTTGTTCATTGAACAAAAATATATTTATCCCTTGTGTGCTGCGAGCACAATCCATAACTTCAAATCATTTGGAGATTCATACAACTTAATGTGGAAGATAAGCATGCATACAAATAATCAAGCTACAGTTCAGTAATAGTGTATGTAATGCCCCACACATCTGTGAGAGTATGGATGCAGGAACATTTGTGCTTTCATGAAAGAAGAGGTGTTTAAGAAGATCTGGAAAGATGAGTAGGGGTCTGCCACACAGAAAAATTCAAGATCACTTCAGGTACAGACATACTATGAGCTAAAAGTGAAAGCTAAGTATGAAGAACCTTTTGGGGAACTTCCAGAATTTCAGCAGATGAGACCTAAACTGGATACGGCAAGTGTAGTTGGTTTCTAGAAGAGGATGAATGCTGGACATGTTGAATTTGGGGTGCTCATGGGCCAGCCTGTGTGCTCTGGAGCTCAGGGTGAAACCTCAGTGGAACAGAGGGTCCCAGGTCCTCTGGTGCAGCTGCAGTGGTTTACATCATCAGAGGGGCTGCAGTGATCCAAATGGTGTGCAATGGGATCTAGTGTATTTGTCACACAGAGCAGACAGTTATTTAGCTTTTTGTCTTGAAATAATTACAAAGCCAAATGAAGTTGGAAAGATAATACAGAAAGGTCCTATGTACCCATTATTTCATTTCTCCCAGTGGTTATATTTTATATACCTATGGTAAAATATCAAAACCAAGTGATTGACTTTGATACAATAAGTGAATATAGTTCAATTTGTCACATATGTCAATTTATCACATATGTACATTAGTGTGCCAATTTATCACATGTCTATTTATCACATATGTACATTAGTGTACCACCTTCAAAATCAACATACAAACTATCCCAACACCATGGAATTATCTTTCATGTTTCCATTTAATAGCTCTATAGCCACACTATACTCTGCTTTATTAGTAGGTTAATCAACCAATGAGCTTTTACTTCTCGTAGAATGGAGTTGATCCTAGCACAAACTCTACAAGGTTGTCAGTTATATGAATATGTTGAGATTTCTTTCCAAGAGATAAAACTAATGGTACATGGTGAGGGTATATCACTTGTAATCAATTTTATGCCTCTTAAGTGGGAACCCAAATCTAAAAGTTTGAAGGGGAGGAAGTTTAAAGCCAAAAATTTAGGTTAACCTTAAAGGAAGAAAGAAAATGAACTCTCTCTGTCTCTATTTCTCTCTCTCTCTCTCTCTCTCTCTCTCTCTCTCTCTCTCTTTCACACACACACACACAGTCTCACTCGTGCATTCACCCAAATCTAGTTTTGAATAGCTTTTCATTTCAACAATTTTTAGGAGAGGCTGAGTAAAAGAACCTTTAATAAAGTTATATTAGCTCTCTTATTAGGCCTGATATCACTAAATCTGAATTAAAACATTTTTCCCATGATTTATCCCAAACTTGCAACTTTCAGGCATCAAGACAAAATAACACTGGGCAAACCTGACTGAACCTTTTGCTTTTATATCAATATTATACTGTTTCCCTGATTTTACTATTGCATTCTGTACTCTTCAAAAAGCAGCCAGAGTAATCATATGAAAATGTAAGTCAGACAACAACACCTCATTCTGAAAACCCTTCAGTGGCTTCCCATTGTGCTTGGAATAAAATCCATATGCCCCGCTCTCCCCTCAGGAACAAAGGACTTATTTTACCAGCTGCTGGGACTGTGGCCAAGTCAGCGCTCAGGTGTCAGCCCTCCTGGTGGGGCACCCTGGCTGAAGAAAACTGCTTCTTGCAAGGTCACATCTCCTTTCTGGAACAGTGCATGTCCAGTGACTGAACAATGGTGCAATATGACTTGGGACAACTTTAAAGAGACTTCCCAGCTCTAGAGCTCCGTGGGCTTAGCTGGCACCTGTTAGATGACAGTGCAGCTCGTCATCTCTTTCTGCCCCACCCTCAATCATCTCTGTCTTTCAAAAGTGATCCTGAAGGCACTCCCAATAACTGTGCCCCGTGCTAATCTGTCCTAGAGATTGTGTCCAGGGAACCCAACATGGACCCTGACTACAGCATACAGGGATCTACATAATCCGGGCTCTGCCTACCTTACCTGTTTACCTCGTTTCACTGCCTCTTCTCGCTGTTAGATACAGTATCTTCTCCTGGTTTCATTTCCCTCTGCCGAGCACTCTCCTGACTCATTTTTCAGCTGCATCTTTTTTGTTTTTCAAGCATCAGCTCTTGAAAGTTCTTCCCAGACCACTTTTTCTCTAATAAGCCCTCGAAACGTCTCCTTCCCAAGCCACACTCTGTTTTTTTCTTTTCTTTTCTTTTTTTCATTGTATTTATAACTTTCAAATGATCTTAATTGTTTCCTTCCTCTTGACTAGAAGCTCTGGAAAAGCAGGGACAATGTCTGTTTGGTTCATCATTGTATCCATAGTGCTTAGAAGGGTACTCATCACCTAGCAAGTGGATATTGACTAAACGAATGGAAAACTCAATAACGCCTCAGGAATGAATTTTATTTTTCTGATCTCTTAAGAAGACTTTGTTTTCAATTTTAAGTTTTATAGGTAGTGTGATAGCAGAGTCAGTAAAACTTGACACACACACCCCCCCACACACACACACAAACCATTTTGATATCAGTGGATTGCATGCAAATCCCCTTAACATTGTGATATAGAGGCAGATTTAACGGTGGGCGCACCAGGCACATGCCCTTGGCCCCGACTTCTGAAGGGCCCCGCAAAACCCCAACTTTACACTTTTTTCTAATGTAAGGGCCCCATATTCTTTTCTGCGCCCGGGGCCTCAACCGACTTTAATCTGCATCTGTTGTGATAATATTTTAAATGGTAAAAAAAGAAAAATTGACTCATTAAATTTTACTCCTGTATTTAGCATTCTTTTGGAGTTACTGGACTCTTTTGAAGACAATGTAATCATTTCTCCAGGTTATGCCATTATGGAAAACAGTTGTCCTTCAATAGATAGAACTCTGGTATCCCTACTCAATTCTCTAAGGTGAGGGATTATGCAAGAAAGTGACAGACCGGCATGACCTCTGACCATGAGAGAATTGAACGCCCTGCATAGGCAGAAGATGTGGAAGCATATTGCAGAATAAACTGGGTAAAGGGTTCCAAACATTCACATGTGAATTCACTTATGAAAATTACTCTTTTGATGAATCAGAGCAATCACTGTGAGACACTCAGATTTAAAGTGAGAGGTAGTAGAGCCTGCCCATAAATTCTATGAAATGTACATCTTAGAACTTCCTTGGGGCCTGGACCAAATGGCACATACCTACCTGTCAAATGAATATGCTGTATTTTGCTTTCAGGAATCTAATACGCAAATGCACTTTGAAGTTCCTGGGACTCATTTGTGTCCACATGTTCTTTAATCTTGTGCTCCCATTTTTGTGCATACCAACACCTGGCTCTGGCAATAAACCAGAAATAATATTCAAAGCAATTCTATGCCTCCAGTGCTGAGTACAAACAGCATGGTGATGGATATTTTACTTATGTTATTCCAAGTTTGAATTGCAAAAGGCTGAATAAATCATCCTAACATCAACACACTAACATCCTTCAAGATGACTAATTTTCTTTACCATAGAAGCATCTTCCTAAAAAGAAGGCACTTTCTGATAGAAAATAAATTTTCTCTAGGCATAAATTTCTGAAGTGTGAATATTAATCATTGGACCTGGGGAGGAAATATGAACATTTCGGTGGGAATCTATTTTTATTAATAGAGCAAACATAATTCAATTTCTGCTTTATTCTGACTCTCCCTTGTCAGTTTAGTGTTTCTAACAGTGACAGGAGATTGTCCCCCCCGCCCAGTGTTCTAACATGGAAAGAGCGCTGTCCTAATGTAGATTCTATCATATGAGAAGATCACAATTTTTTAACTCAAATTCAGATTATTAAAGACTATTACCAACAAGAGATCTATATTTTAAATTAGATCTCTTTTAGTTTTATATACTTGGAATTTTAAGATAAATAATTTTTATTATATGCTTTAGAAAGCATGGCTCCTTTTTGTCTATACTGACTAGACATATACCCATCAACCAATATTTCAGCACTTTTCACAAAAAAACCATTTATTCAACAATAAGAGGAAAATATTAACTCAAAATTTCAGATATCAATTATTTAAAATGTAAAATAGTGGTCGTGCCTAAAGATTTTTCTTAAAGTAATAAATAGTAAGTCATAAGATACAAAATACAAATAATAAGTATTTTATGGATAAACTTCAGGCTTTTATGTCTTCTGCCATATTTTTAATTAGTGCATATTATAATAATAAAGTTACCCAGAGACGTTTTCCATATATCCAGCTTCTAAAGTTCAGCTTTTACTAAATTTTATGTATTAGTCTATGCCTCACAGAGAGATCCCGGGCTGTGATGGGAGTGAAATCAATGATGGAAAAGGTGCATGCTTACCCATCAGTTACTGAATGATAAGTTATATCAGTATATGAACAAATCAGTATTTTATCAATATTTTAAGAAAAATCAGTAAAATATATGGAAAGGGGCAATAAGAATACACAAGAGATCTTTAAAAAACTACCATTTCTTGGTTTACTTTGGATAACAAAGAAATATGATTATGGTCTGACATGGATCTTGGAAATGTAGAATGGGGTTTAGAAGTCTAGTGCTCAAGACTTGCCTCAAAACTTCCTGAACAGAGTCTGTTTTGGTTCCAAGTAATTTGCTTTCTGCTTGATGGTAAGCTAACTCTTTCATTTATTCTCTAAACCAGTATAAAATGTTGCACTATAATAATTACACTGATATGTGAACACTAGGGCTGTCCCAGGCACTCTGGGATGGTAGGGAACCTTTTGATTGGGCGGAAAAACAGATAATCATTGGGATAGCAAACCTATTTCTGGATAATTAGACTACAGTAGCTTGAAAAAAAGATATACCCACCTATATAGCAGGTAATCAATACTATTTATTGTAGTTAAATAAAAAGTTACTCATTTTAGGTCACTAAAGCGGTCGCAGGCTTAGAGAATATGAAAGACATTGCTAACTATCCAGAAAAAAATATGTGTTCTACCTTTCTTTCACAATAGCAGCTATTGTTGGAGCATGCTCAGCTCCTAGGCTCCATCTAGGATAGTTATCCTTAGCTTTTCTGCATCTGATAGTGGCCTTGTGATTAGCTCTGATGACTAAAATGCGAGCAGATGCAAGTGTTCAATTTATGATTGACCTGATATTGAGCTCTCTCTTCAGTAGATAGAAAGACAATAGCTAGAACCTTCTTGGAAGGTACCTGTTAAAGGTATCAGGTCCACTATCAGACTGAATCTCTGACTTACCATATGAGACCGAGTGCCTACCCACCTTTAAAGTTCACTTCAAAACTATTACATGAGGGAATTAAAATTTTAAGTCCTTAAACCACAGTGTTAGTTCAAGCTCTTTTTAGGCAGCCTAGACTTTAGCCCTAGGTCATGCAGGGCAAGAAGTTATATCAATTATCTCTCTGACTTAAGACCAAAGGGATGGAAGACAGAAGGGTTTCTTCTGAAGAACATGTCTGCAGTTTTAACAACCCAAATGTATACTTAGTCTTTTGCTTTGATAGTCAGATGAGTGAAGCCAAAGATGACACTGTACAATTTAAAGAAGTCATTCACATTCACATCACTGTCTAGGTGAATGATGTCCCCTGGAGTTTTTCACTGTGCTGTCTGGATATACATATACAAACAATTCTTCAGCCACACTGTGTTGTCTATCCTATTTTGTCTCCTGGGAATACCAAGCCAATCTTGATCCATGGTATTTTCTCCTGTTTCTTGGATATGCATATTTAATCTGTAACTGGTTTTATTTATCTTGTTCTGCAGTTTTTAGCACCTATTGGTATTTTCTTCAACCTTCCTTCTCACTTGTCACTTTTGTACCTATTGTCCCAGCATCAGGCCCATACCCTCAAAGTAGCCTTCCACCTTGCTTCCTGACTGATCCAGCTACGGTGCTACCTTCCCCACCAGAAGACAGTATCCCAGCAAAATTTCACTACGGAATACACTTAGGCATGATTAAGCAGTAGACACCTGAGGAATTGTGAAAAATGAATATCAGAGAGCAAATGTGCTACTGAGCTGGACCAGAAGAATGAAAGACCATGTGAGAAAGCCCTCAAAGTCTCAAAGCCCTCATGGTCTCTTATAACACTATGTAGCATCTAAAGAAGGCTACTGATGATCCCAGACAGCATTGAGACTTGTTATCAATCCAAAATGGGATCCAGCAGCATTGGTATCACCTGAAAGCTGTAGACTTTCAGGCCTAATCTTAGAACTTCTAAATCAGAATCTGCATTTTCACAGTATTTGTAATTTTACAGATGATTTACACACACATTAAAGTTTGCAGGCCCTGGCCAGTTGGCTCAGCAATTGAACGTTGGCCTGGCATATGGAAGTCCCAGGCTCGATTTCCAGTCAGGGCACACAGTAGAATCACCTACCTGCTTCTCCACCCCTTCCTCTCTCCTTCCTCTCTATCTCTCTCTTCCCCTCCCATAGCCAAGGCTCCATTGAAGCCAATTGGCCCAGGCTCTGAGGATGGCTCCATGGCCTCCACGTCAGGCACTAGAATGCTCCAGTCACAACAGAGCAATGGCCCAGATGGGCAAAGCATGGCCCCTTGGTGGACATGCCTGGTGGAATCTGGTTGGGCACATACTGGAGTCGTCTGACTGCCTCCCTGCTGCTAACTTTGAAAAAATACAAAAAAAAAAGTTTGCCAAGCATCAGGCTTTGGTTGGGATCAGACATGGAGGCAAAAGATGGAGACAAAGCATTGACCTATGAAAAGATTCTGAATTCAAGACTAAATCAGCTGAGCAGTGACATTAAGAGAGCAGTTCTGTCATGCACAAACTTTCCAGGAGAAAGGAAGTGTTGTAGGGTGGTTGGTGAATCTGTTTTAGACACAATAAGGACATGGTGAGATTCCTGAATTTTATTTACTAAGTAATATATTTTTGCTTCTAAATAAATGTGTACTTTGAGTATAAACAGATCAGCATGCTTCCAAAGAAGAAGGCCATTAAAATGAATAATTTCTCCTGCTTCTTCTAGAAGGGGCCCTGAGCCAACAGAAGAATAAATGTCTGGTGCTTTGTCTGGTATTGATTGTCACATGTACCTCTACCAAGAAATAGAAGAGGCTTTTCTAATCCTTCTTAAACCTTATGTTAAAAAACTATTTCTCTAGATACATTGTTGAACTGCAACCCAGTAAAAGAAATATAAAGACATAAAAAAAGCTGTATCTATTAGTTTTGGTGGGAAAATAATTAAATTTGGACTAATCTCCTACAAAACCGCTATTGTTCTGCATAAACTCAACAATCACGGTCCTCTAAAGCCTACTTGAGCAGTCATTAGTTTAAACTTTTAAATACTTTTACTAAGGCTTACAAGTTTTCTAGTAAGGGTACTGCTATACAGTATGGTTGACAAAAAGAAATAATATCACACAGAAAGTAAGGGATCCAGAAGGTGCTGAAAAATATTACATTGTAATGGAGAACCCCAGCTCTTTCTATGTTTATCACACACACAAACCAGCCGATCTGAGAAGCTCCGAATCCAAATAAACCAAACTTCTTTTCAACCACAATGAAACCAATTCCAGAATAGTAGACTCTCTTGGAAAGGTTGGCAACTAAATAGGAAATGGGAACAAAAGAGAGGCATTAGGGATCACTTCAAGTGACTATAAATCAAAGCAGCTTGGACTGGAGAAACATCTTTAAAGTCAAGCCAGTCAGAAAAGCCAACAGCAGGCCTGCCAACAGGATTCTTGTATCTTTTTTTTTTTCACTTCTCCCTTTCATGAAAAATGATGCCTAATATCATTTTGTTTTAAGTAATAATTTTTAAATGCCTTATGAAATTTTATTCATGCTACAGATCCAACTTCACAAAGAGTCACAAAAAAACTCACTGGTGCTACATTGGGACGCAGTCTTTTTCTTGGTTGGTGGAGCGTGGAGGATGTGAAAAGGTTTTATAGGTAGTTAATGTCACTCTGATGCAAAGCCAGAGGTCAGGAAAACCAGGCTCATTAATTTAATCATATGCTAGTTGAAGCTGCAATTACTTCCCTCTAAAATGTATCTGCTATCTTTAAAAAAATACTCTTCAACAGATGCCAATTGAGAGAATAAAGAAAACTTCAGCGTGTCACAGCCCTGCCAAGGATGCTTATGGGATGCGATTTTGATCATTTCTCTGCCTTTTAAGTAGAATCCAAAAGAAAATTTTCAAAGAGTCTTATTTTGAAGCTTTTATTCTCTAATGCAAACACCAAAAGAAGAACCCCAGACAACTCTTTCCCATCCTGCAAAGCACATTCAAATGTACATAATGGGATAATGAGTCAGCCCTAATGAAGGATAAGGGAATTCAACCAAAATTCTTACAAAAGTAGACTAAATGGTGTAGTGAATTCTGAATCCTAATGTTTTGGTTATTAGGATTTCTTGCTCGAGACAAGAAAACTGTTCAGTGAGAAATGTTAATCACTAAAGGAAATATGAGGAAAATGTCAGGAAATGCCATGGTCATAAACATACACACGCTACTATTATTACTTATTTTGGTAGTAAGGTGATTATCTTTCACAAATTATTTGGAAAACACAATAACATTAAAGAAAAATTAAAGCAAATGCATTACATGAATTTTTCAACTATCCAAATACAGTAGTTTTGTTAGGAATGTTGTTTCACATATGCACATATTTTGATAGTTCAACACGGAATGAAAATATTTTGTAGGCGATGTTTTTATTTGACCTTGCTAGCATAACTTCTACTTCTGTCAAATTTTACAATTATCAATAGGCATATAATAGTCTATTTTGTTATTGGGACATGATATGCTAAATAATTTTTCATAATACATATAAGACAAATAAATTATTTCTACTTATTTTCCCTTATAAATACCATAAATAATACAACAGTACTTATAGCTTATTTGCTTATTCAGAATTATTTCCTCAGTATGAATGCCTCAATTTTAAATTTCCACATCAAGCAATTTATTTGTGGTTCCTCTTATACATACTTACATTGCTTTTCTCAGTGTTTTTCCCAATTATGCTCCTATCAAAATTAATAAGGGTAACATTACCACAATAATCTTTTTAATGATGGTAACTATCCTAAATAATTTAACTACTTATACAGGGTAGGGCAAAAGTAGGTTTACAGTTGTTCATATGGAAAATAATACAATAATAAATAATGATACAAAACTAAACTATGTTTTGGGTACTCATAACTGTAAACCTACTTTTGCCCTACCTTATATGTATGAATTTTTTTAACACATGCTTTTTAGAAATTAGATATATAAATAACAGCTAATGAAATGAAAATAATATTGGAATTATGATTATTATATGTATAAGAGCATGCATGTTTCTTTTTTATGAGTTGTTTGTTTATATTCTCAGCTTATTTTATAACAGATATGAAACTTTACTTATTATCTAGATTTATTACTATATTGTGTTTATTAACTTTCTTTAATATTAAATGAAAATATTTTTCCTAATCTGTTTTTTAAAGTTTCATTGAATTTTAAATGTACTTTTATTAATTGTTTTATTTAGAAAACTGAAAATTTATACACATTAACCTGTTAGTATATTTTATGAAGAGTGCCTTTTAAACTTTAAAGTAATAACAAAATATATTACATTTTCTGCACATCAAAATGTAAAAATTCAAAGGCAAACAAAAAAGTGAAACAACATTCACAAGAAATTACTTAATAAAGAACCAACATCCTTTCTATATCAAATTCTTACATAAATTGAAACTGGAACCTAAAAACCAATGTAGGTAAAAGAGTATGGAAAAAAAACCCTCAAAAAGATAAACAAATGTAAGCCAACAGGTAGAAATATCTTTATTTTTACCCATAATCAAAAGGCAAATGGAAAGCAGAGTTAGATATTATCTGTTCCCTACCCACAACCTGAACCTGACGAAACAGCTGAACCTTCCATTTCTACATCCTCTGTCCCTCTCCCTCCTGCCTTCAGTTCCACAGTGCCAGAGACCAGAGGACAACAGAGGACACGATAGCGAGACCCAGAGTCAAGACAAACAGATCAGACATGTAATCACTTCCCTCATGACCTGTGGAAACCAACATCCATAAACCCTGTGCAATGCAAATAGGAACAGGAAGAGAAGGAGGGGGAAGTCTGAATAATCAATACTGCCAAGGCATAAAGAAAGTGGATTCACATACACAGTTGGAGAAAATGGTGATTGTCAAAATGGTACAAATACACCAGGTTCCCCCACTGGGCTCTTGGGCTCCTTACTTCTTCACAATGGTGAGGTTAGATTTTCTTCCTAGCCCATGTTAACCATCATCTCATGATAGCCAGTCTATTCTCCCTCAAGGGGATTGCCATGAGTATCTCTCTCCTTCCTAGAGTTCAGGCCGTAAGCCCCTGTTTCCTCCATAGGTCCTTATTTTCTTCTCTCTTAAAAGTATTGACAGTGAACATATCTATTCTCTTAGCGGGAACCTCATATCCCTATGTTTTGGGGTTGGACTTTTCCCAGGATTCCATGAAGACAAGCCACCTCAATACAATACTTCACATCTTCTCTGAAACAACGGCATTTTTGTTAATTCATTCTTCTTAGGTTGTCCCAAGGACAGCACCTTGGTAACTGTCTTAAATCAACATACTTAATAGCAGCCTTTTTGAGAGACAGCTTCCTCCCAAAAAGGAAAATCATGTCTTCATTCTAATAAATATTTTGTAATTTTTAATGATCAATCCACTCTTCCTCAATTATAAAGGTCCAGTCTCTGCTAAACCCTAGTGACATAAGTTCATAAACAATAACAATAATTACCATTTATTTTGAATGCAATGTTAACCATTTTTTAAATGTATTTTCACATTTCACATAGCAAGACTTGAACTTTGCTTTACATAAGCTCATATGTTGTAATGTTGCTATTTCACACACACAAAAAAAATAGTTTATTTAAGTTTTATAACACAAACTCATTAGGCTGTGAGGAAGATGTAATTATCCATGTTATATAAATGAAGAAACTGAGGTTCAGAAGGATTTCAAATGTTACCAAGTGCTGCATAACTAAGTAGCCCAGTTAGAATTTAGCCCATCTAATCGCAAAACCCTTGCTCTTTTCTGGCTGTACCAAGGCAATATTTATAGGAAAGACTGTTTCTTACTACCCTGTCTGGTGATGACTCCTTTGAGGGAAATATGTCATATTTCTTGAATTTAGCAATTAAATATTTAGTTATGAATACTGTCAAAAAGAGGGAGAAGTTTCAGATTATGGCTTTACTATAGCAGGAGAAGCTATAGAATCTTTTATTAGAGGATTCCTGCTGAGATCTCCATTAACAATTTTGCTAATAATAGTGTTGATTCCAAGAGAACATGCAATGTGTTTTAAGTTCTACCTACATTGAGAATAGATCTTCTTTTAGAATCTGAGTGTGGAAAATATGCTTAGTAGTTTCTAGAATCTATTTTTGTTTGATAGATCATTTCTTTTCGGTAAACATAATTTCTGTTTGAAATCATATTTTGCTTTGCACTATAATCCTGTGTTCACATTCCCAGTCCTCATCACTCTTAAAATATTCTCTGAGCAAAACCACAAACAATCCTCGATAAATAATTAACTGCACTTCTTTCAAGAACACTGAATTTTAATTAGTTGTTTATTTGTTTGTTTATTTCTGTGCTCGGTCGTTGGAGAAGAATCCAGCAAAAACAAGGGTTAATGTAAAACCTTCATTTTTTTTTTTTTTTTTTTTTTTTTTTTGCAAAAGGAGCTTTCTCTCTTGGATGTGAATAACAACATATCTGTCCTGCAAAATAAACCCTCAACTGTGCAGATATTTGGGATGAATACTTATCCATTAATTGGCTTCAGCTGTTTTGTCTCTTCATTATTTAAACTGAGAAAACAGCTGTTTTGGCAAATGGTTAAGCTCTAAGTCACATGGTTAGTGATTTATGCACTTCAGTGTGCTAATGGATGCCTTGTAGAGTGTGGTTTTGCTTATTTGATTGTTATAGGCCGTAGTTAATGAATCATGGCATTCTTTAAATGCATAGGGAACCCTATCTCATGGAGTAGCTCTTAATTCGAGAGGTTCATGTTCAGAACATTTTTTAGCTTAGTATAATTTGCTTAATTTTACCTCTCCATGATAAAAAGAAAAGGTGAAGAAATAGGAAATAAAGGATTTATGTTTTTATGAAAACTAATATACTTTGCAAGTGAGCGGAAATCAACTGTTGCAGAACAGAGTATAAGTAGGGAAAAGGAAAGAAAACACAACAACTTGTGTTTTGGATTATTTGAGCTAACTCTACTTCTTGTAGTATTTTTTTTTTGAGTGAACCTATTAACATCAAGAGCATTAGTATTTGTTTACCTGTAGTGGGATGAAATTGTTAGTTATTCAAAGACATTTTTTTTACCACCATGAACAGAAGAGGTCAATCACAAATGCTGATGCTCTTCTATAATTAAAATAAGTTCTGTCACCTCAGAAATATAACAATAAACAATTAACTAGATTCAACCAACTATACTCACATTTAAAGTGAATATGAGATTAGAGCAAGGAGCAAAATAGCACATTTTAACATCAGAGATCTTGTTTTTAGAAGCTAATGCCTTCAAGTAGACTATATCATTAAAAATACTAGATAGTTTAGATGGGTACTTATTTTTCCCAATCAATATGGCTCCCTGCAGTCTCTTCAAAGAATCTATTCTAGCCTTTAATCCTTGATGTAAAAAAATTATTATTTTACCCACCAAGAATTTATCAAGTTTTTGACCAGTTTAATTTTCATAGAATAATAGCATATTATTAGTTGACAGAATAATAAACTCATACAAATAAGGAAACAAAATCTTAGGGAAGTTAAGTATATGGTTCTCACATAGAAGCAGACAAATATGCTGAAATTGGAATAATTTCAAACTTTTAGAACATTTTCAAGGTTTTGGTTTTGCATATATGCCATGGCTTAACCTGTCCTATTTTCCTCTGCACTAGCCATGCCCTGTTTAACTTGTGGTGATCTTGCATGAATGTAGGACGAAAGCTATGAGGAGTAAAGACTAAGAAGAGCTAAGAACTGACTTCACAGGAAGCCAATCATCAACAGCCTAGAAAATAGAATCATTAGATGGTGGCTCATTTGTTTTATCTAAATATTAATGGCAAGGGTGAGTCTTGAAGGCTGAAAGGGTTGGGGACACTAAGATATCATGGCAACACATAAGGCCAGGTTGAAAATATGAATACAACCATTTTGAAGAACAGAGTGGGTTTTCAATGTCTTCATTGATGGAGATGAATGTCATGGTGTGTTTTTGAATTTCCCATGTACATAGCATAGGACAGGGATCTGTAAATGGTCTTTTACCTCTTCTCCTGCTTTGAACCTAACTTGAGGGCAGAATATACACTGACCAAAAGAAATGAAATACAACAAATAGGAAAATGGTTTACAAACTCAAAGGGAATTACTATATTTTAATTCTGTTAGAGCACACCCTACTCCTTTCTGTCTCTTCCTGCTCCTTTGAGCTCTTCTCTTCATTCTAAATCCAACTGGAATGGAAATCCAAATGTGCCATGGGACTGAAAGCAAAAGAACACAGATATAAGTACTGTAGGTCAGTGGTCCCCAACCCCCAGGCCGCAGACCGGTACCGGTCCGTGGGCCATTAGGTACCGGTCCGCAGAGAAAGAATAAATAACTTACATTATTTCCGTTTTATTTATATTGAAGACTGAACAATGTTTTATTTTTTACAAATGATCAGATTCCCTCTGTTACATCCGTCTAAGACTCACTCTTGAGGCTCGTCTTGGTCACGTGATGCATTTATCCGTCCCACCCTAAAGGCTGGTCCGTGAAAATATTTTCTGACATTAAACCAGTCTGTGGCCCAAAAAAGGTTGGGGACCACTGCTGCAGGTCTTGGGGTGTTGGATGAGAGAGCAAAATATCTTTAGAAGCGAAGGAGGAGGTACCAGGGTTCCCCAAACTTTTTACACAGAGGGCCAGTTCACTGTCCCTCAGACTGTTGGAGGGCCGCCACATACAGTGCTCCTCTCACTGACCACCAATGAAAGAGGTGCCCCTTCCGGAAGTGCGGTGGGGGGCCAGATAAATGGCCTCAGGGGGCTGCATGCGGCCCGCGGGCCGTAGTTTGCGGACGCCTGCCTGGGTGTACTGTGTTGACTAGTATTCTCCCAAATTCATGTCATTCCTGGGATCTCAGAATGTGACTTTATTTGGCAATATGATCTTTACATATGTAATCAATTAAGTTAAAATGAGGCCATACTCATTTAAGGTGAGTCCTAAATCCATATGACTAGTGTGTTTCTAAAAAGAGAAGAAATGGAGACAGATACACAGAAGGAAGATGATAATGTGAAGATGGAGGCAGAGATTGGAATAATATATTTATAAGCCAAGAAATGTCAGGGATTGCTGCCAATCACCAGAAGCCAGAGAGGCATGGAAGGATCTCCTCCAGAGCAGCAATTTTCAACTCGTGTGCCTCAGCCCACTGGTGTGCTGCAAAAAATGTGAAACATGCGATACCTCACTATTTAATCAAGAGCATTGACATTTTTTCCCTTAGATTGTTAAATAAAACAATGACAACAGCCAACACAATAGCCGTCCAGTGTAAATGAATCAAAATTATACCTATTTTTTTTTGTTCAGACTGGCAAAAAATATAACATATTTTTTGGTGTGCCACAGAATTTTAGTAATTAGTTTATGTGTGCCATGACATGAAAAAGGTTGAAAATCACTCCTCTAGAGCATTTAGAGAGAACATGGCCCTAACCAGCACCTTGACTTCAGGCTCCAGAACTGTGAAAGAAGAAATTTCTGTTGTTTTAAGGCCCCTAGTTTACAGTATGTTGTGACAGCAGCCTTAGGAAATTAATTCAGTAGAAATGCTGTGAAATGTTAGCTTTCATCTATAACATTCAAAGAAGTACAAGGTGAGCCAGTCTACTGGGGTTACACAGAGAACCCAAAGGCATGAACAGAGAATGATAAATTCTTATGGCAACAGATCTGAACTACACTGAACTCATATGGTCGTTCTATTTTTAATTGTTCCAACAAGCAATATTTTAAGGTTAATTTTTTAACTATAACCCAGAAATGAATACAAATATTTTAAAAAATACATACATTAAAATGTATTTTTGCAATCTTTATCTTAAATTAGATCTGTTTTTAGTTAATAATTTAGTATTATTGGCTAAATTAAAGAAATTATATTTGTATTATTAAGTTTTAACTCTCTTGGCTCTGGCAGTTTGCTAAGTGGTAGAGCATTGGCCCAGTGTGTGGATGTCTTGGATTCAATTGCCAGTCAGAGCATAAAGGAGAAATTATCATCTGCTTCTCCATCCCTCCTTCTTCCCTTCTCTCTCTCTCTCTCTCTCTCTCTCTCTCTCTCTCTCCTTCCCACAGCCATGACTCAATTGATTGGAGCAAATTGGCCCAGGGTGCTGAGGATGTCTCAGTGGTCTTTGCCTCATGTGTTAAAAA
The DNA here is from genome assembly GCF_036850765.1 of Saccopteryx bilineata. Taxonomy (NCBI): domain Eukaryota; kingdom Metazoa; phylum Chordata; class Mammalia; order Chiroptera; family Emballonuridae; genus Saccopteryx; species Saccopteryx bilineata. Next base: position 9,462,001 of record NC_089501.1, on the reverse strand, counting down.
TAGCTTGGTTGCTGAGCAATGGTGCAGTGGTCCCAGATAAGCAGAGCATCACCTCGTAGGGGCTTGCCAGGTGGATCCAGATCAAGACACATGCGGGAGGAGTCTGTTTCTCTGCCTCCCCTGCTCTCAATTAAAAAATACATTTTAACTCTTTTGTCTGAAGCAAGTTCTTATTTATATTTTTGTTAAGAAAAACACTTTTTTGGATTTGGCATACTCATAAATCAAATGTTGATGATAATGAAAATGACTCCAAACAATTAAAACCTAAGTGTTTTTATTTTTATACAGATGTATGAGCCCTCATATATGGCATCCAGTTTTATAGCTTTATGCTAAAACAAAAGTATATTTTTCATAGTGGTATACTGGCTAATAAAGCAATGAAATCCTCAAAACTTAAAGACATTTCTATATACAACAATAAGGAAATCAATTAAAACCAAAGAATTCTTCAAAAGAAAAAACATTAATAATTTCACAAAGCAGATGTTTAATATTTTGCATATAAATATTAGCCCTCTTTAGGTTTTTTTAAAGCAGCTCTAAAATTTGCTAAGATTAAAAATTCATACAAAAGGGCTGACACGCTTGGTTACCGATTACATTAATAAGAGATGACTTGCAAACGTTGGGTAAATCCAGGCAGAAAATCAAACTTAAGCGCCACTATCCAATGATGCCATAGCTCCATCTCTTTAAGAATTAATAAACTATATGACAAACCAACTCATAAAACTAATAAACTGGCAAAGTGTATTTTGTAGTCATTTGACAAATATACAGGCAACTGCTAACATGACAATTGTTTTTAGTATATGGGTAACTTGAACATGTTGGTGCTATGAAGGAGAAATTACATTTTCAGTTTATTGTCAATAAATACAGCCACACCTGAACTTTCTAAATTACAAAGGCTTATAGTGTTAACAAATGTTATTTTAATTTTGAGTAGGACATGTTCTCATGACACAGTTGAAATGATAGAAAAATATTCTGAAATAGTGACCAGCTTAAAGCTTAAATATAAATGACTACATTGCTTCCTTCATTTTGAGAAATTCTAGTGTAAAAGTCATTTCAGTCTAACAGAACAATGTGCCTAGTTGTACAATAAAATTTATGAAGTAGATAAAAGTGAGTTAAGAGCAAGGCTTCTTTCTTTCTACAAAACAGACCACTAATCCTAACAATGGATACTATATCCTGAGGTAAAATGATTATCAAAGCAAAAATCATTTTGGAAATTAGAAAATAAACCCTCAAAATTTCTAAAGGATAAAAAACAGTTTGCTCTCAACATTTTTAAAATGTGAAATGTTCAGCCAAATTAACTTATTTCTCTACTTGGTATTATTTATTATCTTAATGCTTCCATACAAGAAGGAAAGCAAAATGACTGTTTTTCAGAGGCAAATAATAAATCAAATGAAAATATAGAATGTTAGAAGAACACAATTATCTGTGAAGTAGGTGGTTTTTCTGATATTGCACATCTGCATCATATATTGTTATATGGGTGTGGGGGACAGCAATACATAGATATCTAGAAACTTTATATGTTCATAAAATATTTCTGGAATGGCACGTGAGAATGGTGATTTTTCTCTTTAAAAAGTATAGGATTGGAGGTTGGAGCAAAATCTATTTCTCATCAAATAGCTTCTTTTATGTTTAAATTCTTTGAGTCACATTCATGTATAAACCATTTAAGATATTAAAGATAAAATTAAATAACGAAACATATTTGTTAAATAAATATTTTTAAGAATCTGTGATTTAACTGAGCACGGAAAGAAATATAACATGTGCTTATTATCTCATTCACTTTAATGCAAAGGCATCAAGTAATTTTTACAGGATCTATTATATTTTTAATTTAATTTTTATTTACTGATTTTCGTGAAATAGGAAAAGAGAAAGAGAGACAGGAACATTCATCTGTTCTTGTAAGTGCCCTGCTTAGGAATCAAACTGGCAACCTCTGTACTTCATAATGATACTCTAACCAAACAAGCTATCCAACCACGGCTACAGGATCTACTATTTATTGACCTTTTGCAAAATGCATCTATCCATTATGCTGAATGTCTTTCAAACTTCAGACTCATCACATTCCAATAAAATGATACCAAATCAATTCTGACAGTGCCTACAAGTTTATCAGAAGCCCATTTTGATCAGTAGATAGGCTCTGGGATGTACTGATCTTCCAAAACCCAATATCCACTACCTCTAGGGCCTGTCTGTGTGTACACACATACTCTAAACTAGCCTTTACTCTTGGCCAAAAAATTCCTTATAACTATTCATAGGTATCCCTGCTTCTTTTGAGGTCCTAAAGTCCTGCCTTAGAAGAAAATCAAATTAATAACCCCTCCAGCTGCATATCCTACCAGAAGGACTAGACGTTTCTCCTACAACTTGATTCCTAAACACTGACTAAAGAACAATTATCTAAAATTATTCTATAGGATGCTCCCATTAGCTAAATCCAAATGTCTGATTTCCAGTCCAGGATTCTGTGACCAAGGCTGAATCTCTCAGGAGAAACCCTGTTAGAAATCAGCCCTGGTGTGGCTCCTTGACTGTTGAGTATTTTACTGGCAATGACAGACCAACACTGAGCCCCTAGTATGGCATGATTCATAAAAGAAGAAAAAAAGCAGCCAGTCCTCAGTTGATCACATTGTACCTCTTTCATCATGATGGAAGCAAATATTTATCTTCACTCAAATACATGTTTTATGGATATGGATATGCCTCCTTTGTCTATAATTCTTCTGCCAGCACCACTTCCATAGACTTGAGGCTTGGCTGTTCACCACCTTAGTGATACACATGAGATTGATTCTAATGAAGGAACTCATTCCACAGCCCAGAAGTAACTAACTTGTTGGAAGGTTGAAATGGCCTACTTAGTTACAACACCAGTTAGATTTTATTTTAAAGGATGTAGCATATCAAAAACCACTAAGTGATCTGGGTCTTGCAATAGCCAGAATAAACAAACACAGGAATCAAGGAGTAGAAGAGTGATTACTGTCACTATAGAAATGAATAACCCCTTTATCAAATTTTTGCTTTCTTAAAACTTTGACCTCTGCTGGTTTTGAGATCTTGATTCCCAAAAGAGGACTCCTGCCAATGAGATTTAACAGTAATTTCATTGAACTAGATTATGAGACTGCCACCTGGTCACTTGGGGTTCCTTGTGACACTGAACCAACAGGCAAGAGAGTGGTTACTCTGCTAACTGGAGTGATTGATTCTGACAACCAGAAGAAATTTCTTGGTGCTATGAGATGTGGGTAAGAAAAGCTATGTCTTGAATGTGAGAACTCTCTCTAGGTTTTTTTTTATAAATAAATTTTTATTTTAATGGGATGACATCAATAAATCAGGGTACATATATTAGGGTACATATATTCAAAGAAAACATGTCCATTTTATCTTGTCATTCAATTCTGTTGCATACCCATCACCCAAAGTCAGATTGTCCTCCATCACCTTCTATCTAGTTTTCCTTGTGCCCCTCCCCAACCCCCTCCCCCTCTCCCTCCTTTCCTCCCCCCGCCCCCCATAACCACCACACTCTTGTCCATGTCTCTTAGTCTCATTTTTATGTCCCACCAATGTATGGAATCCTGCAGTTCTTGCTTTTTTCTGATTTACTTATTTCACTCCTTATAATGTTATCAAAATCCCATCCTTTTGTTGTAAGTGATCCGATGTCATCATTTCTTATGGCTGAATAATATACCATGTTGTATATGTGCCACATCTTCTTTATCCAGTCTTCTATTTTTTTTTTTACAGTGATTAAAGCCTTTAAGCAAACTCTTGGCCAGTACAGCAAGAATCCATAAAAAAGTAGTGTCCTTAACATGTTCACCAAGTCGAAGTTGGCCCCAACACCATGCCAAATCCCTGAAAAATGCAACCCAACCCCAGTTCAGTCTGTTAGGAGCTGTCACAAAGAGCAGGAGTCCAGGAAAAGTCCACATCCAGAAAAAGTCCACATGGCACTGGAATTGTTGTCACAATTCTATACTTTGCAGCTCATATCCAAGTCCCAATGACTGCTGCTGCTAGCTGGTAATGATTCAGGTAGACTGAAAAAGCCATCTGCAGCATGTGTGAAGATGGAGCTTCTGTTCTCCTCTGCCTGGAGAGTTGAGACCAGGTTGCTTTTCCCTGGAGCTCTGCGCTTGTGGCTTGGTAAAGAGAACCTTGGGATACACTAAGCTGGGTGGCAATGGTAGATTCATAACAGAAGTTGGCAAAAGGGGGAAAGAGAGCTCTAAATTAGGAGTAGGTCCCAGCCTGAAATATGAGTGGGGCATTGAGGTAGGAGGAATAAAAAAAACACTATATATTAAACAAAGCAGCAGAAAATAGGACTATCAACACCCACAACAGAGATCTTCGAGGGAAGAATAAAAAACCTGACTATTCAGGCAAGACATAGTTAAGTGTCCCTTGTGCAAATGAGATCAGTTTACCTGCTTCTTGGAAGAAGTACCCTAGGCTCATCCACAGTGTCGTAGATGGGGCTGACGGCCCTGGGCACCTTCAGCCTTCAGTGACAAACCCCAGCATTCTGAGCAAGGTTAGGTCATAGGTGGCTGGAGCAGGGCTGGAAGAGACTGAACTCTCCCTTGGAGGAGCAAGAGAGAAGCCTACCTTCCAGTGTCCCTGTTTCCTCACAGCAGAGGCATATAAGCCTGGCAGGCTTTAGCTCAATGACCTTCTTTTCCACTATTGAAGCAGGACCCAGATGGCATCCTATGAGACCCCTTTGGGGTGTTGGAGCCTTTAAGGGCATATCCAAAAAGCTGGTAGTTCCCCTGATCTCTATTGGGCTTTTTCTGCCTCTTGGTATCTTAAAGGCCATGCTCAGAAGATCTCGCTGAGGGGTTTGAGGATCCCCATCCGCCTATATAAATCTTTTCCATATATCTGGAGATATTTGGAAAAAGACAAAACAGTGTTATTAGCTGGATCAAATAAAGAAGGTAGTAGTTTGCTGGAGAAAAAGATTTGGCGACTCCTGTTCGTCAGCATTCAAAAGAAATTTAAAATGTTTTTAAGTAAAAAGCATGATATAGTAGACCCATAGGAGTTCCAGGATATGACTCCCTCCTTTTAAAAAATTTTTAAATTGACCTTAAAATATTTGCTGGGTACACTTTAATAATACCTTGACTTTAAAGATTGTAAGAATGACAAAATACAGTAAATGCTTTTGCTCCATATGCAGGAGCATTGTCAGTTTAACCAGTTTAGGAAATCCAATAATAGAACAGTGCACTTCAGAAAAATACAAAAAAAAGGCATTCCCTTGTGCTAAAGCTCCAGGGAGCATGGAGTGAGCTCGAGTATATCCTATAAAACATGGAACTCTATGTTGACGTACAAGTCTTTGAAGAAGGAGGAACTGCTGAAATAGTTCATCAGCATTTGCTGTTTGTATATAGATTAAAGGGGGAATATGGCAAATGCTGAAAAGCCATGATAATGGCATATAATTCTAGACTTTGAGCTGATTTTAAGTTGACGGTTTCAGTATAAAGTTGTCCATTAATTTGCAAGAGCAATTTGCCACTTAGTGGAAGTTTCCCAGAGCCATTGTTGTTGATCCTTTGAAAACAAGGAACAATAATTTTGAGGCTTAAAACCTATAAGCTATAAGGGTCGCCTATGCCCCTTGATAATCCAGGAGGCAACAAGATCAAAATATGGAAGTGTATTCCATGGGCTATTAGATGATTCAATGCACCCAAGCTGTAGCTGCTCTTGTACCAATTGAGCAGCTGCCCTAAGTTTCTCCTGAGAAAGGGGCCATTGGTCTACCCATATAGGATTATCTGATTTCCAAGTAATTGTATCTGCACAATGCATTATTGAGGTAGCAGGAGCTACCGAGGCCCCTATGCTAAATTTTGATATCCTAATCCACACCTTCTGGTATTGGGTGCCATTTCTATGGGGGTGAGAATTCCTCGCTGTTCTTTCCCTAGTCCCTTGGTTGGCAAAAATTCCCGATCAATTATCTGAGTACTGACTAAACCATTAGGACTGACAAGCAACACTCCCATATTTTTCAAAACATCTCTACCCCACAGATTAACTGGCCATCCAGGGAGCACATAAGGCTTAAAAAATCCAGAGTGACCGTCTTAATCTTACCAATGTAGAAAACTAGAACTTTTTTGAGGGGATTTACTCTGCTCTATACCTTGTAATTCTGTGGCTGCTGCATGAATGGGCCAGGAAGGAGGCCAATGTAGCTTAGCAATAACAGATACATCAGCTCCAGTATCTAAAAGTCCTTTAAATTTATGCTCATGTACTGTTAGTTCCATTTCAGGGCATTCCTGACCTATTTTTTTTAATCCAATTGGCAAAATCAGAGGATCCAAATCACCAATTTGTTTGGGGCCCCTTTTGCAGGATGTGGCCTGAGAAGCAGAATTAGCATCCTTATACTATTCTTCTAACTGCCTGAATTAGCCGTGAGACACATTCTTTTTTTTTTTTTTTTTAATTTTAATGGGGTGACATTGATAAAATTGTCTTCCATCACCTTCTAACTGGTTTTCTTTGTGCCCCTCCCCCAACCCCCTCCCTCTTCTCCCCCCCACCCTGTAACCCCAACACTGTTGTCCATGTCTCTGAGTCTCATTTTTATGTCCCACCTATGTATGGAATCATATAGTTCTTAGTTTTTTCTGATTTACTTATTTCGCTCAGTATAATGTTATCAAGGTCCATCCATGTTGTTGTAAAAGATCTGATGTCATCATTTCTTACGTTTTTTTTTAACACTTCCCTGTTCAATATCAAAAATTAATATTAAAGTACAGCAACCAGAAAAGTAAGTTCATTGAGGACTAAGACTTTTCAAGAATAAAATTTTGGGTTATTTCATCAGAGAGTGAACTCTAACCAGCTGAAAACAAAGAAAACATAGAATGGCAAGTAGAAAAAGAAAGTTATGTTCATCAACCATGGCCCCATGGCCAGTTGGTTTTTATACATTATAATATAATTTGTATATTATGTTATAATTTAATTATATTATAATGATATAATATTTTATATATTATTTATGTTTGGTTTTTACTGCATCATCATTATCATCCTCATTATCATATAATCACACAAAAAGTTGGACTCTGAATTTTTTAAGTTCCTTAGAACCCTCTAAGGTTCTACTATCTATGGATTGCTTTTAATAAACAAGACTCTGCACTAGGTAATGAGCATGCAAAAACTTTAAATCTTTTGTCTGTGCCCAGCAAAGCTTTGCATGTGGTTTGAAACACAAAATATACATTTAAAAAAATGGGCATAGTACAAGATAGCCATGCTAAATGACTTGTATGTTGCAACAGAAAGAATAGATCATGACAAGTTGTCAGTTTTGAAGAAAGTCTCAGCAGAGGTGTACCTCGATGTGAGTTGTTAAGAATCATAAGACTTACACAGAGAAAACAAAGCAGCAGAGGACTCAGGCAATGGGAATAGCAGAGAAGCAAAAATATATACATGTGATTTACTAAGAATAAGCAAAATGAAAACACATTGGACTTGCTTCAGAATATTTCCTTTTTTTGACATCTCGCTTAAAATTTGAAGCAACACATATATTACTAGATAAATTGATGTTCAGATAGAATAAAAATCAGCCCAGGCCACACTGCTAATAAGTGAAGAAGGAAGATTTAAGCCCAATACTGCTGACTACAAGGGTCATCATATTAAATAACACCAGTTTTGTTGAGGAGAGGTTTCTAGGTGGGGAGGAATACAAAATTTGTGGTTTGGAAAGGTAAGAAGTTTTAAGTCCAATTATGGAAGATTCTGAAGGATCTAAATTTGAAACTACAGGAATAGGGAAACAGTTGATGGAACCTCAAGCAAAAGAGTAGTGTGTCCATTATGGGGAGATGAGTCAGGCTGCCACTGATTCAGTCTAGCCTTTGAAAATGCCAGAATCCAAATGTAGCCTTTGTGAAAAAAAAATGAATTTTTACAATAGTTCCTTAAGAAAAACTGGCTTAAGCCAATGCAATTGTTAAGTAATGAAGAGATCACCTATTATTGTCTGTCCTAGAAAGCTGGCCATGTATTAATTTCACTTTAAGTTAACTATTTGGTGAGTTCTTACAGGGTCCCTGGGGATGTTGATTACTCCCTCAAGCTTGATCCTGAAAAGATCTTTTAAAACTCTGTCAGCTTCTAATGAGGGTAATTCATGTTGAAGTGGCCTCTGATGCCAGGCCCTACCTTGTTCCCTTGACCAATCCTGTTGCAATATATGGGGCTGCTTGACTTGTTACTCTGACCAAGCCTCACTATAAGAGAAAAAATGGAAAGAAGAAACAGCTCAACCACTGAGGGACTCAGCAAACCATTAGTCTTGCTGCTCATTTTCCTCTGGTCTTCCAGTTCTTATTTTCTTTACTCTTTTATAACTCTTGTCCTGATTATCTCCTCAAAATCTTAGTCCTCTAGGTGCAAGTCCTCAAGCCCAATGCCCTAGCCTGGCCCTTGCCAAGATGAACACTCAGTGCCTGTTCCTGTTTCAGGGTTGGGAGCTCCACATTGTGCTGCCAGGTCTTCTCAGTGCTAGGACCGTGGTGCTAAGTTCTTATACTGCTGGGCAACCTACAAGCATATTCCATAATGGCATCTCTACTGACCTGTACTCTTAATGTATTCGTGGTCATTTGTATTAGTTAGCTTTTTATGTTATATTATATATAACAAACATGCTCAAACTTTCAGTCTTAAAACAACAAACATTTGCTTCTTGTTCATAAATCTGATAGTTGACTGCTATGGATCTACTCCTGGCTGGGTTGGATACAGGCGTGCTCATGTATCCTTGCATTCTAGGACCTAAGTGAAAGAGTAGCCCCCATCTATGACATGAAGATACCATGGCAGAAGTGTGAAAAATGGGAGCAGAAGCACACACTGCCTTATAATGTCATACTAAGGAAACATGCTGTCAATTTCACAACTTCTGTTTGTCAAGGCCAGTCATCAAACCAGATGGGATGAGGACATACACTCTGGGCATGCAGAACCCTACCAAGCTCAGAGAAGAAAGGAGGATTGTGAACAGGCAACACAACCTACCATGACACATAGAAGCTGAGTTTTCTAAAACAGGAGGATGATTTGTTGACATAACTTTAGAGTAAGTTGAACTTATTAATGCTTTGCTTTGCACATGATCAAAAAATCAGCTTTATTTGCAAGTAAGCTTAATTGGAAGACATAACCACTCCATTTTACATGTTGGCTCTTTCTACAAAAATTTGTTGAGTATGAGTACAAATCTGAAATTATTAGTAGTACTAATGAAACAGTAATGTGACTGGTTATTTGAGTGTGTGTGCGCATGTGTTAGAGTTCTACCTCAGTCTGTTACATTGCCTGCTATTCAACCACACGATCAATGTTTTCCAATTCAAAACGCGTTTCTTTAGTAGAAAAGGGTAAATATAGAAAGGAAATATTTCTGGGATTTAAATTGCTTTGTTTTTTTTTTTGTATTTTTCTGAAGCTGGAAACGGGGAGAGACAGTCAGACAGACTCCTGCATGTGCACGACCGGGATCCACCCGGCACGCCCACCAGGGGCGACGCTCTGCCCACCAGGGGGCAATGCTCTGCCCTTCCAGGGCATCGCTCTGCTGCAACCAGAGCCACTCTAGCGCCTGGGGCAGAGGCCAAGGAGCCATCCCCAATGCCCGGGCCATCCTTGCTCCAATGGAGCCTCACTGAGGGAGGGGAAGAGAGAGACAGAGAGGAAGGAGAGGGGGAGGGGTGGAGAAACAGATGGGCGCTTCTGCTGTGTGCCCTGGCCGGGAATCGAACCAGGGACTTCTGCACACCAGGCCGACGCTCTACCACTGAGCCAACCGGCCAGGGCCTAAAAATTTTTTTTGATTAATACCATCACACTTTTTCTTCCGTTCATATGTTTTTAACTCAATATCTTTGTTAAAAATAGTTTATATATAAAAAATCAACTACATCTTTTAGCAATTTGCATTGAGGTGAAACACAATAGTTATTTTGTGTTTTTTGTGGCTTAATACTTATTTTTGTATGCTAGGGCATTTAAGAAGAAATTGTTATTTAATGAAGAATTTCATACAAATTTGTAAATGTTGAACCCAAAAAGAGCTCACCAAATTAACATGAAGCTTCTCTCCTCATAAGTAATTATCATTATCTTTTCTTCATTGAAACAGAGTTTGCATCCTTTGTGTGTTAGTGGAAACATTCTACAACCTGTCAACATTTATTTTTATTTTATTAAATAAAGTAAAACAGAGCAAGAACATAAAAGGAAATGCTTGTTTTTTAAAAAAAAATGATACAGTTTGCAGATGACATGATCCTATATATAGAAAACCCCAAAGCCTCCACCAAAAAACTATTAGAAACAATAAACCAAAGTAGTAAAGTCATAGGATACAAAATCAATATACAAAACTTTACTGCTTTCCTATGCACCAACAATGAAACACCGAAAAATGAACTGAAAACAAAATTCCTTTTACAAGTACAACAAAAAACATGAAATACCTTGGAATAAACTTAACAAAGGATGTGAAGGACCTATATACTGAAAACTACAAAACATTATTGAAAGAAATTGAAAAAGACACAATGAAATGGAAAAATATTCCATGTTCATGGATTGGAAGAATCAACATAGTTAAAATGGCCATATTACCAAGGCAATATGCAAATTTACTGCAATCCCCATCCAAACCCCAATGTTATTCTTTAAAGAAATATAACAAAAAGTAACCAGGTTTGTATGAAACCATGAAAAAACCCAAATAGCCAAAGCAATTCTGAGAAAAAAAAATGAAGCTGGAGGTAACATACTACCTGACTTCAGATGATTCTATAGAGCCATGATAATCAAAGTAGCATGGTAATGGCAGAAAAAACAGACACACAGATCAACTGAACAGAATCAAGAGCCCGGAAATAAAACCACATATATATGGACAAATCATCTCTGACAAAGAAGCCCAAAACACACAATGTAGAAAAGAAAGCCTCTTCAATAAATGATGCTGGGAAAATTGCAAACTCACATGCAAAAAATGAAACCTGATTATAGTTTGTCCCCCTGCACAAAAATTAATTCAAAATGGATCAAAGACCTAAATATAAGATCTGAAACAATAAATGACATAGAAGAAAACATAGGTACTAAACTCATGGACCTTGGCCATAGAGAAAAATTTATAAATTTGACCCCAAAGGCAAGGGAAGTAAAGGCAAAAATAAATGAATGGGACTATATAAAACTAAAAGCTTCTGCACAGCAAAAGAAACTCTCAACAAAACAAATAGACAGCCAACTAAATGGCAGATAATATTTGTAGAAAAAACAGTTCCAATAAGAGCAATCACTGGCTTGACTGGAGATACTTTGTTCAAGGCACGTATAAGAAGCAATAATGAACAACTATGTACTCCAGTGATGAGTTGATGCTTCTCATCTCTTTCTCTTTTTGTATCTCTCTTTCTCTCTCACATACACAAAATAATAATAATAAAATTAGATTAATTCAGCTTCAGGAAATATTGATGCCATATTTAAACATATACACACACATACACACACACATGAAAGCTATTTAAGTCTTCTAGACTTTGCCAAACTCACAAGAAGCAAATTCCTTAAATAATAATAATTATGATAAATATTTTATTCAGAAACAAATGTTATGTTCTAAGTAAGTTCTCCTTACTTGTAACAAGAAGATTATACTAGATTCTATAAATTAAAAAAAAAGCACACAAATAAGTAACAATTTTCAAAAGGTATTATCTATCTTTTTATTTATTGGATCCCATTTGACTGTATATCTGAAATTTTTAAAATGAAAAATGGAACTTAGACACATTTTCCTTTCATTTCCACCAAATCAGTAATTTTGATAAAATGGCTATAAATATCTATTAATATGGCACAACTAAAGAGGATTAGTAATCATTCAAGTATTGAAAAAATTATACATAATAATAATAAACTTCCCATTCGTTGATTGCCTCTTATAAGAAGACACCAGTACAGACATTTCTTCAGATCCTTTGTGATCCTTATAAAAATCCAATAAGTAAATGTTATTATACTCATTTTATAAATGGAAAAATTAAAATAAAGTGAAGTGGCTTCCCAAAATCTTTTAACTGATTAGTGTCTAACACAAATCCTGTGTTCTTTCTATTAAACAATGAAATCTGTAAAAGGGTGAATTATTCACTTTCTATTTCAATTTAGAAAATATGAAGTGGAGGATGGTTGTGGCAGTTTATAGATATTTTGAGATCTGACACCCTTGTGGTTGAAATGTCCATAAATTCCCTGTTCATATTAGTGTAATCTGTTAGGTTTCCTGTCATAGGTCTAGAATTTAACCTTGAACAATAAAAATAATCTTGTGAATTAAAGATATGTGACAGTTGCAATTTTATCCCAAAGCTGTGAGATAATGTTATATGTTAGTGTCAACTATTAATCCTATTAATTAAAAACAAGAAGCATCTACCACAATTTATTTCAGATCATATCAAGTGTGCATGATGTTCTTTACATTACTTAATCCATAAATAAAATGTGAAGGTGTTTATATTGACTTGTTTCCATAGTGATGAAAAAGTCTTCCCTTGAGTTGTCAAGGTGATGTGCAGTAGCCTAGCAAATTGGACAAGCACAGGATCCATCTACCAAGTAATAGGTTTAAGAAAAGTCAGAATAGAACAGTATGGTGATTACCAGAGGGAATGGATGGTAGGAGGAGGTAGAAGTGGGTAAAGGGGATAAATGGTGGTAGACGGAAACTTGACTCGGGCTGGTGAACACACAATATACAGATGATGTATTATAGAATTGTACACCTGAAACCTATTTAATTTTATTAACCAATGTTACTCCAATAAATTCAATAAAAATTTGGAAAAGTCAGAACAATCCAACCAGAAATTATCTAACAGAACCTTGAATATCAGAATGTGAACATTTTGGTTTTAATGACCTGCTAGCATCATTTTTTCTTCTGAAATAAATGTGAAGCCACAATAAGAAAGCATAAGACAATGTGCATACCCATGCAGGCAAGTTGTGTTTACATTAACGGTGAATTTATTTTCTCCAGAGTAACCAAACTTTTATTTTGAAGAGCAGTCAGAAATTTCCCAGTTCTGAGACTAAGTTCACATGGGTAAAAGGTCCACCTAAATATTTTTTTTTTATGTTTAAGGGGATTTACTTTGAAATCAACAGAATCCTCTATTGTAAAAATAAGTTAAGAAAAATGATTTCTCAGCTGAATTGTGGTAGTAAAAATGTGGAAAAATACAAAATGTATATATATTGTCTCTCTTTCTTAAAAGAAGTAAAAAATAATTAGTGCTCAATTCATTAAAAAAAATTTCTTGGCACATAGATTTCCATTGTAACTGCCTACGTAGTTGAGACTTGACATAATTAAATAGTCTTGTAATTTACAGTTAAACGTAGAGCAAATTTTCAAGTGCCTACAACAGAAGTGGAATGGACACATGTTGTTTTAGTCTGCACAGTATTCTGAGTCTCCCTCAATGGGCAACATCAATCATCCTGTCCTCATTTATTTTGGAAGCTACTTCATACCAGATTATCCTGGTGGGCTGCCACAGATCCCTATACTCCTGCCAAATTGCCAAAATAGTGTTCGAGCCATGACCCAAACCAGACAAATCAGAATCTTCTGGAGTTTTACAAGCAAAGATTGCTGGAAGTAAAGAGCTCTCTCCTGCCTCTGTGGACACTAGCTGAGATGACATTAATCACCACCATCATCCCTTCCAGTAGAAAGCCTCCTGCACTAGAAAAGAAAAAAACCAATACTTAATACAAACCAAAACTGAAGTGTAAGAGAGTTGAGGAGAAGAGGAGACCCAGTAATACCAGTAAGGGTCAGGATGGAGCCACACTTTAAGCTCGATTTGACTCCGTCTTCTCAGACAAAAAAAAAAAAAAGTAAATTCAATTATTTTCACTCTTGACACTATTTTCAGTTAGATTTCTCCCATTTGCAGAGAGAGCACCATTAAAAAAAAAACACTTCCTTTCTAAATTGAGTACACGGGTAAAATTTATAAAAATTATATTTGCATGGCAGCAAATAATTTCTCTTAGATACATTTTCCTTGGTTGTTTTTAATTTGTTTCACACAGGATCATTTGCTTAGCTACATCTTCAATCTTTAAATAAGGTCAAAAAATACTCTTGGCAAATGTCCTTAAATACATTAATGTTCTGTCTCCTTTGATTAAACACTTAAAGATATTTGAAATAACTTAGCAAAGTGATAGGTTATTGTTATTTTTACCCACAGATTAACTCTAAATACAGAAGTTAAAGTGACGTTTCCTTGTCAAAGTAATTTTGGGCATGATGGGAGATAGTGATTTCAAAGGGAAAGAAAATATAGGTATCATGGAAGATAGTGACTTCAAGGATTAGAATTTTTTTTTTTTTTGTATTTTCTTGAAGTGAGAAGCAGGGAGGCAAAGAGACAGACTCCCGCATGTGCCAACAGGGATCCACCTGGCATGCCCACCAGGGGTGATGCTCTGCCCATCTGAGGCATTGCTCCATTGCAACTGAAGCCATTCTAGTGCCCGAGGCAGAGGGCATGAAGCCATCCTCAGTACCTAAGCCAACTTTGCTCCAATGGAACCTTGACTGTGAAAGGGGAAGAGAGAGATAGAGAGAAAGGAGAGGGGGAAGAGTGGAGAAGCAAATGGGTGCTTCTCCTGTGTGCCCTGGCTAGGAATCAAACCCAGAACATCCACATGCCAGTCCTATACTCTACCACTAAGCCAAATGGCCAGGGCAAGGAGTAGGAAATTTTAAAGAAAGGATTCAAGTCCTTCAAAGATAGAGGGAGAAATAGAATAGAGAAGGAGGAAGGGAAGAGAAAAAAGTGAGAGGAAGGAATATAGAATATTAAGAATTGTCAGCCCTGGCCGGTTGGCTCAGCTGTAGAGCGTCGGCCTAGCGTGCAGAGGACCCGGGTTCGATTCCTGGCCAGGGCACACAGGAGAAGCGCCCATTTGCTTCTCCACCCCTCCGCCGCCCTTTCCCTCTCTGTCTCTCTCTTCCCCTCCCACAGCCAAGGCTCCATTGGAGCAAAGATGGCCTGGGCGCTGGGGATGGCTCTGTGGCCTCTGCCCCAGGCGCTAGAGTGGCTCTGGTCGCAACATGGCGACGCCCAGGATGGGCAGAGCATCGCCCCCTGGTGGGCAGAGCATCGCCCCTGGTGGGCGTGCGGGTGGATCCCGGTCGGGTGCATGCGGGAGTCTGTCTGACTGTCTCTCCCTGTTTCCAGCTTCAGAAAAATGAAAAAAAAAAAAAAATGAAGAATTGTCAAGAGGAAAATTCCCAGAAAACTTAAAAAGGTTCATTGTTGCTCGGTATTGGAAAAGTAGAAGGATCACAGAAATAGCACAGAAGTAATCCTGGTACTAATGGCCCCATTTCAGAAAAAGAGAATGATGGAAAAGTTGGCTGATCAGATATCTGCGTTTTAGTTGACACCTTTAATTGTCAATGTTTTGTAGCAAGTAAAAAGTTTATATAATCTTAATCAGAATTAATTAGAGTTTTTACAACTCTGTATCAAAAACTAAGAATTCCTTGACTCTCTTCCATGGCTAAAAACCATTAAAAAGTATTGTGTTAGAGTTTCATGGATTGTTTGTAAAAGAAACTTTTGAAACTATAAATGTGTATAGATAAGGCAATCAAGTTTATAAAGGCTTTAAAACCAATGACAGCCTGACTTGTGGTGGTGCAGTGCATAAAGTGTCAACCTGGAATGCTGAGGTCGCAGGTTTGAAACCCTAGGCTTGTCCAGCCAAGGCATATGGATGTTGATGCTTCCTGCTCCTCCTCCACTTTTTCTCTCTCTCTCCTCTCTAAAATGAATAAATTGAGTCTTAAAAAAATTAAAAAGTAAATTAATTAATTAAAACCAATGACAAAGGAAAAATTTTTAAATGATCTTTTAAAAGATTAAAGGAAATAGATTTATTCATCTATTCAAAAATTCCATATGTAGAACATGCCATTTATCCTACATGGAAAGAGAGTAGAGAAGGGAATGTTATAAAGTAGGAAGAGAGAGAGAGAGAGAGAGAGAGAGAGAGAGAAACAACTTCCTTTCAAGAAAAAGGCTTGAACTCTCCTACCAGAAAATGCCCTATGCCCAGTCCATTATTAGTAAAAGTGGTGCGGTGCCCATAAATTTTGTCAGATTAAGGTTCCTCTTTCTTTAGGGGAAGACTGAAGGAGGATGTAAGGAGAAAACTGACAGCATCCACTAGGATGTCACTTTTAATGTTTGCATTTTTACAATAAAGTGATGAATTTTAAATTTGACTCCTAAAGCATTATACGTTTCACATTCCATTTGTCAAAGCACAAGAACATTATAGTTCTTTCTGTCTTGACTACAAGGAATGCATGAAACTGTGATTAGCTAGGCATTTTTGTATTCCTTTCATATTCCACATTCTTTTACATTTGATTTGTTTAATTTGTGAGGTATGAATTGAACCGGGAATTTTATAGTTCCTCACTAACAGTGATTATAGACAAACCAGAACTAAAATTTAAAAAATCCACCTGGCAGAGTTCCTAAGAAATGATTTCTGAATGACATAAGTCCAAAAGGCACATCAAGGTTTTCTCAGACAGTAAATAAAATTCTGCCATGGCTACATGTTGCAGCTGGAAACATTGCAGGTTGGGCAGCAAATGCAAAGCACCCAATATGTAACCATTCCAAAAGGCATTATCTACTATAAAGGAACAGCCTTTTTATATTTAAAATCTAAATTCCCTTATGAATAAAATCTCTGGTCCTTTCCAAATAGCTACCTGGAAAAAAATGAGTTGGAAACAAGCAATCTCAAGCCAATCATTCCAATTTTAGTTAACATTAGAAATTTACCCTCCCCCTTTTTAACTACCTAAACCATATGTCTAAACACAAATAAGCATAAGGTGCTCAGACTTGATTCTGCTTCCTTATGAGGTCAAACTAATTTATTTCAATGTGTATTGTACCCATAATATAGCACAGTAATTCATCATGCTCAGCACCAATTTGATTGTCTCTTAAATACTACATTCTCTAATTTATTGTACTAAAAACTTTGGGAGACACAAATTCCAAGGTCTTTAATAGTTCTTTAATATGCTATTTGTGTATCAGACTACAACTATAATATTTAAAGATATCACACTTGTGTGGAAGGACACATTATCTTTTTAGAACTAGCATTATATTGAAAAGCCAGATCTACAGCAGAAGCAAGACAGAAATAACTTATGAATATCACCATCCCACGAAAAGAGAACAAAGTACTCAATTTCAGAGTTTAACATTGAAGACACTCAAATTAATTATAAAAGATTATATTATTCTTCTACTTAATTACAGTATATAAGTTTCCTGAACTAGTTTCAAGACTGTATTGTGATCTAACTCAAGCTAACTCATAAACTTTCTCTTCCCCCATTCCTCTTCCTGAAGTTGCTAATTCATCCTTATAATAGTAACATCAAAACAGTAAGTGGGACTTTTTCTTTCGCCATGGAATTGATAACTGGGGCTCCCAGTTGCTGGGGCTCACAGTTGGGGACAAGAGGAACCAACCTTTTTAAAGGAAACTTAAGACATGAACTATCCTGCCATAATCTGCAAACACACACACACACACACACACACACACACACACACACACTTCTGAAAAAGTAGGAGATTTGAGAAGAATAAAAAGAAGAAATTGTCAGAGCTCTGAGTCCCCAACCTTGCAGGATATACAGTGGGTTTTCCTTTTACCCTTCAAGCTAACAGAAGGTAAACAACCAAGAGAACCACTTAAAGAGACTAAGAACCCCTCTCAAGAAAGTGACATTGGCATCTCATTCTTCTGTGCAAATTCTACGGAGGCAGTAGATTTCTTGTCTGTCTCTGTGCCTTACACTAATTTCCAGATTTGAGCTGGCCTGTTGGTACCTCATTCAAAAGGATAGGTTGTTGGGCAAGGAGCTCAGCAGCAAAACTGGGTAGGATACTATTTGGTGTGTATATATATGCAAAGGTGAAATAGTTACTGAGACTGAGAGTCGCAAGAGATCTTGGGTACATACATGCACTCGGAATACCCCATAACCATAACCACTACTGCCACCCCAATTAATAACCTATTGAAGAATGCCCTTATTTACCTCAGAGAGCATCAACATTTGAATGTTTGTCCTCAGATGCCTTCGAGGTGCCAATGGCCACTCAGTGGTTTCCAGAGAAAGAACAGCAACTAAGAAACAATACATGTTAAATACTTGGAAATGTGTGGGACACAGAGTCAGTAATCAATACATATTGACTATTATTTTATCCTGGGGATTCTTTAAAGCTTTTCTGATTAACTCAGAAAGTATTTGGCTAAAAGGTAATATTAAATATAATTGAGTAATTAAATAAGTAAAAACTTAAAATATATGATATATATTATGAAATACATAAATGATGATAAATTCCAAAGTAATGAAATTTACTCTTTTTGCTTAAGATTTAAAAGAATATATATTATTACCACAAGACATAGATCATTGCATATTACATATTAATGCAATTAAGTTCAATATAAATTCCATCAAAGCACTTAACATCACTGTCTTTGAGTATTACTCACTGCCAAGACATATGAAGTATTCAGGAAAAGTCATATGGTTTTTCTCCTAAACTTAATTAGATATGTTCAATAAACATGCAGCAGAACTTCGGTCAAATCATATTAGTAAAGGACATAATTTCACTAGTTTGAAAGCTGAAATTTAAGTGAAAAAGTTATAATTCAGTTAAAAATCTTATAGAGGTAATCGATTAAGAAAACATATTTTTTAGGTCATAAAGTCATTGTCCTATATAGTATTGCAAATAAAAGTGAAGATTATTATATCACCTAACTCATTTTCTCCAATTGTTTTGATATTATGTACTTAGGTACTATATATTTTTTTGAAATTCAGTGAGAGGCTGGAGGCAGAGACAGACACCCACATGCACCCTACAGGGATCTGCCCAGCAAGCCCACTAACGGGCATTGCTCTGCCCATTTGGGGCCCTTGCTCTGTTGCTCTGAAGGGAGCTATTTCAGAACCTGATGTAAGGCCATGGAGCTATCCTTGGTGTCTGGAACCAAATTGCTTGAACCATTTGAGCCATGGCTGCAAGAGGGAAAGAAAGAGGGTAAGAGAAAGAGAAAGGGAGAGAGAGAGAGAAAGAGAGAGAGAGAGAGAGAGAGAGAGAGAAGGAGGAAGGGTGAAGAAGCAGATGGTCACTTCTCTTGTGTGCCCTGACTGAAAATCAAACCTGGGACTTCCACACGCCGGGCTGATGCTCTACTACTGAGCCAACTGGCCAGAACAGGTACTATAATTTAAATTTTCTTAAATAACTAGAACTCTAGAAGAGTAGGCATATTTTTATGCCATGTGCTTTAACAATCTCATTCAGTTAAATATATTATAAACAAGCACTATCTCTTTTAATAATTATCTCAGGGAGCATATAACAATTTAATCATCTTTTAATTAAAGTCTGGTCTCACTTTGCTTTTCTAGTTTTTTGAATACTATGCTGCTAATTGCTAGCCCAAAGTGTTGTCAATCAGTCTTCATTTCACAGCGATGCAACACCAAGCAGAGTTGGAGCCACTGTCAACTCTGCTCTAGAATATGAAGCATGACTCACTGCAACCCTACTGTTTGTTGAAGAGAGCAGATGCAGACTCTGCTTGTTAAGTCAAACAAGGTTTTTTTTGTTTTTTATTTTTAATTTTTTAAAATATTTTATTTATTGAATTTTTTAGAGAAAAGAGAGAGAGAGAGAGAGAGAAACAAGGTGGGGTGTGTGAAAAACATCAACTTGTAGTAGAAGTTGCTTCTAGTATGTGCCTTGACCAGGCAAGTCCCAGGTTTTAAACCAGTGACCTCAGCATTCCAGGTTGATAACTTATCAACTGCGTCACCACAGGTCAGGCCAAGCAAGGTTTTCTTACTGGAAAGAAGTTAAAACAGACAATGGAGGTTTAAAATTCCACACTTGAATCCTCACCAGAGATGTACATGGTTTTAGATTTTAGGATCTGAACAAGGCTCACATTAGACCTTTTGGAAGTGCTATTCCCCCTTTAAGTCTAGTCTTATATTTTTAAGTCTCTAGTACTTTTGCATGGAGGCCAGGCTGGATATATACCAGGGCCTGCTTCATCTGAGGCACATGTACTCCATAAATCTCAGTGGTACACAATATACAAGGATGCAATGCAGTGGTTCAGCATGAACCAGTCTTTATTTATCTCACTTACCCTTTCCAGGATAACATTTCCTAGGCCTTGCACTTTCCTAAACTTAGAGTTTCAGAGTGAGAATATGGTGGAATGTCTCTGAGACACATTCTGATAGAGTCTTAGGCCCACTACAAGGCTTATAAACTCCCAGGAAATATTGATAAGTATTTCCCTGGCAGCTTTCCTTATGTGCATACACCCCTTATATGCTTATACTCCATACACCCTTTATGTGCATCCTTCTAGTTGGCTCCAGGATACACTGATTTTCTAAGACCAAAGTGGTCATCATTTCTTCTTTCTTTATAGTTAGTCGAGTTTTTAAAATAAACTCTGTTTACATTCTTTCAGAAGTGTGACAGTAAAGACAACCAATGTGCTTGTGAAAATGTGAATGATCAGTATTCTCCTTCATTTTCTCAAAAGGCCCAAATAGGTCAATTTATTCTTGCCAAACTAAGATGCATGCAATTCAAACAAAATTATTTTTTACTAAATCATAAATAACATACATATAATATGAAGTTATTTCATTTCAATTGCCATTACGGAATTTTAATAACCTGAGACATCTTTCAAAGTAGATTCATATACATTTTAACAGATTACATGTGTGGTACAAACTTTTGCAACTCTTTCGTGACCACAAACATTGTTACAAATATTCTTAAATTTTCATCCAAAGTATTTAGCACATCCTAAGTAAAAGTCATCCAAAATATTATGCATTTACTGTAATTTTCTGCATAGTCATAGCAAAATATGGCTTGTACAAATTTTGCCCACTAAGCTTTATTTGATATAATTATTTGCTACAAAATTGTTATAGGCCTCATAAGTATTTTATATAATATTTTAATTTTTACTTTTATAAAGAAGAAATTCTATATGTTTTGAAGCAATCCCATCAAATAAATCCTGATAATTTGCCTTATCACTGCCCAAAGATGCTGGTAGAAGACCTTCCCTGTCACCACACTCATCATCTCGTTATAAAACTGCTGTAACACCATGAAAATGGCAGATGGGGAGCAGAAACAACTTCTATAAGCTAATCTTAATAGTGAAAGAATAAAAGCATGGGAGAAGATAGCTTAATGAAAACATACTGACATTTTTACCTTTTCCTCTCACAACGTCCCACAGAGACTTAGGACATTTAGTTGATTAATACAGACTTTGATTATAACTGCTATATTCCTGTGCTCCAAGGGAAAAATTAAGGCTAAATATTTAATACAAAAGACTAAAAATAGTATTATCTCTTCCTGCAAAAAAAAAAAATCTATCTATGTATATAATAAGAGAACCTCTTCCTTTTCAAAGTCTTCCCAGGTAATTGTTGACATTGAGATAAATTCCATGTATGTTAATTATGTATATGCATTTTGGGATGGGCTTAACTGAATGAGGGGATTTGAGATGGAATTAGATTAATACAACTCTGTAGAATATTACTCCATAATGTGTAAACTAATTTTGTCCATTTAACTTGGTATCAAAAGAGGACATGTTTCATGATGAAAGACAAGCATCACCAGAGTCTAAATATTCATATTCTCAAGTTTTGTTAATTAAACCTTAGAATGCTCTTGAAAAGCATCAAGAATCTAATTAGATACAAAAACAAGAAAAAATGGTTTTTTTCTTTTTCTTAATTAGAATTCTAGATAACAATTTTTCCCATAGTAACTTAATTTTAAAAATGTATTTATACTAAAATTATGTAATTTTATATGGACATACAATTATTTTATTCAAAAACTAATTGTGGTGAAGATTTAGTCCCCACAAGATGGTGTAGGATCATTTCTCCCTTCTCTGCCCTGCTAAGTACAGCTATAAACCCTGCAGATAATACCAGAGGCAATCAAAAAGTTCCAAAAAGTTGTAAAGGAGAAAGAGAACTAGTTAGAGAATGCAAGATTAGAGGAACAATGTAACAACAGGTTATCTTATGACCCTTGCCCTCAAAAACAGGCTCTCCAGACATGGTGTACCCCAACCCCCAACTCTCAACTCAGCAGTAGAAGCTGTACAAGGGAGTTTCACCCTTTTCCTGGCTGGATCAGGAGTCTAGCAGTTTCTAGTTGGAAATGCCAAGCAAGCCTGGCAGAATCAGTGGAGGGGGCGGGGACTGTCAGGGGCTTTGCTGACCAGAGCAGCCAGGGACCTGAGGATCTCCCACTCCAATTTAGAGACTCCAGATGATTGATGGTAGCAGCAAGAGGAATTGCACAACCACAAGTGGTCCAACCTGGGAAGTACACTCATCTCCATGAGCCATACACTCCCTTCCCCCAGCTAAGGGCTCCAAGCAGCATGGCTGGGGGAGTGGGGACTCCCTCCCCTTCTGGCAACAATAGTGAGAACCAGTGGCAATCTCAGGGGCACCAGATATAATAACAGATAAAAATAACCCCATAAAAGCCCTAAGAATTAAACTGCTGAACACAAGTAGGCCAAGACCTGCATGCTAAGTCTGAACAGGGTGACTGCCTGCTAAAATGACAGATTTAAATAGCACCCAGTGTCTCCTTTCATCCGACCTTTTCCATACTTCACCATTTAGCTATTTTTATGGCTTCTCCTTTCTAGAATGTTGCAGAGCATCTCAAAGAGAAGACCCATTTAAAGAAACCAAATCATTCTGTACTATGTCTGCACAGACCAGTGTCTCATGGAGGCTTCAGGGTGGGGGACTAAGAGCAGCATAGAAAGGGGGTGGGTAAAGGAGAACATAATCCTATAAAAGCCATAGCAAGGGAGATTTGTTTCCTTATTGTGAGATCATTTTTCAAATTGACTCTTTATCTTGATAACTATTGACCTAGTGCAGTATACACTTGATTTATCTAATTATAGTTAATTTTAGTATTTTCTTCTCTTTAATCAATGAATCTATTTTCATGGTTTTAATATTTGGTATTAAAAGTCTAGAATCTGTCTCCAAATGCTCCCTCATTAAATTTAATATTTCCCTATTTCTTAGATATTTCACACATAAAACCTATTCTAATGCAAATGCATTTAGCTTACTGGCCCACCACTCACAAAGCACACAGTAAAACATTTAGTAAATAGGGAAACATGATTTCAACAAAGCCATCACTTGCATTATCCAATAGAAAACTGAAATTATTTTTATAAGATCTCACAATATTTCAATGTATGAATTGATTTAAATAGAAGTTTATCACATCAAAACTAACAGAAATTTTTTAATGTGTCATAGCATTTAATATTTAGTAATTAATTCATTCATGAGAGTGTAGGGTAGACCATTAATAATTGTAAAATGATGAGTCATTACAATGCTGGTTACTAAGAAGGAATATGCATTACCTTGAATTCTAAACGCTGTTTTATCTTCAAACCACTTGATCCCTTCTTTCCTTATCTTAACAAATTATCGAGTAACAGGAAATAAATATACCACATTTCTACTAACGTGGAAAAACTCATCTTGCTTTTGATACTAAGATTACTATAAAAACATAACCTCATGCAAATAAGTATCGATGTGCAGCGGAACTGCACCAAGCACTTCACCTAAATAGTGATCGGCATGAGAAATAGATGATTCCCTTTGTGTAATTTAACTCACTAGGAAATGTGTCATAAAGGAATGCCTAGCAGGATAAAGAGCCTTCCAAATCCCTGAAAAGCTACCTCACTGAATGGCAGCCAAGGCACCACTTGCTCTATTGGCTTCTTTTACATGGAATGTATGATTCATGAGAAAGTTGACTCCATATTAAAGTTATGGCTTTAACTTATAGCCTAAATGATTACATTAACTTCACCACGTGTGTGTTTGTGTGTGTGTGTGTGTGTGTGTGTGTGTGTGTTGGGGGCAGGAGATAAAAACCCAACAACAGCAATATATCACACACACAGTTGTAAATCTACAATGAAACATTAAAGTGGACTGAATGCCATGTGAAGTGACCACCTATGCTGGCCGAATTCTATTCACATTCATAAGGCACTTATGTGCAATTCACAGTCACGAAGGGTTTTGTCTAAAAACAGAAAAATAAATCATGGAAAAAGCATGTCTTTATTTCACCCCGGGTCTAATGGGTGAACCATGCAGTCCCGGACCTCTACTTGAAAGGGCCTCAGCCATTGCCACAAATAAGCAGCATGCCCTTGAACTACTTTGATTAATTTCATCAAATTCCTGAAAAGCTTTATAAAATAAAAACTGCATGTGCTTTTTATATTTTAAAAGGGTGTCCAGAATGGGTATATGTTACTGTCTTTTTTGGTATCTGCTCTACTTGTCACTGGGGTGGGTTGGTAGACAGTTTTTTCTTCTGCAATTAGAGTGTGAGGATGTGATCCCCACCGTGGGATGTAAGGAAAAGTCATGGCGTGCTCCTCCTAAGCCAGTGTATAAACCACAGTGTGCGGATGCACACTCCCTAAAACTCCAGACCTCGGGAACCAGCTTTGGGAACTCAAGTTGTTCAGGAAAACAGACCTCCATAGTTATTCCACTCACTCCCACCCACAATATTTCTTCTTAACTATATCTTATTTTAGAAACCTTTTTTTCTTTCACTACCTTTAACAACAGCAGATAAAGCTAACTTTCAGAAGTATGAGTTTATATCCCAACTTCTCTACTTGCAAGCTGTGTGATCGCGGGTCAGCACTTTAACAGTTTGTGCTTCCATTTTCTATTTTGTAAAATGGGAATGAAATAGTAGTTACCTTCATGAGAATCAAATAAGGTAAATTATGAAATGTCCTCACAATAATCAATAGACATTATTAATATTATTGTTATTTAAATAAGCTCTCAAATCTGATCAATACACTAAAAATTTTAGTACAATTAAGTAGAGAATTTATAAAAGAAAGAAGCATACAATTCTAGATAATTCTAAGCTAAAATTCTACTAAAAGACCTGACAATTTTGTATAAACCCAATGCTAAAATTATTTAACTAAATAATTATATATATTTTTATTAAGGTAGTGAGATTAGTATCTAATGATGCAGGAGCTTTGCATTTTTCTTTCTGCCATAAAATAAACAAACAAAAAATTAAACATACTATGCTGTCTGCAATAGATCCTTTAAAAATGAATTATTAGAACTTGATTCATGGTACTTATAAAAAAATAATCACCAAAAAACAACAACATGGTTTCTTTAAGAAAAAAGTTTGGCCCTAGCCGGTTGGCTCAGCGGTAGAGCGTCGGCCTGGTGTGCGGGGGACCCGGGTTCAATTCCCGGCCAGGGCACAAAGGAGAAGCACCCATTTGCTTCTCCACCGCCCCCCCTCCTTCCTCTCTGTCTCTCTCTTCCCCTCCCGCAGCCAAGGCTCCATTGGAGCAAAGATGGCCCAGGCGCTGGGGATGGCTCCTTGGCCTCTTCCCCAGGTGCTAGAGTGGCTCTGGTCGTGGCAGAGCGATGCCCAGACGGGCAGAGCATCACCCCCTGCTGGCAGAGCGTCGCCTCTGGTGGGCGTGCCGGGTGGATCCTGGTCGGGCGCATGCGGGAGTCTGTCTCTCCCCGTTTCCAGCTTCAGAAAAATCCAAAAAAAAAAAAGAAAAGAAAAAGGTTTGAAAAAAATAGAAGTATTAGTATGATAAAACTAAAATTTAAAATAAGTAATATCTTAAATTGTGATAAAGTGTAAGGTGCAGGAAATTGCTTTTAAAAGGTTTAGATCTTGTGTCCCAAATAAATATCACTGCTAAGCGCTGAAAAACCTCATGAATTGTATTTTTCCCTGGTGGTCTCTGAGGCATGCGCACAGCAGGGGGATGGTGAAAACCATCAGGAAACAACACAGATGTAGCTAACACTCTGCATCCCACTATTACTTAATCCTGTAAGGACCATTGTGAGGTAGAAATGATTATCTTAATTCTAAAGTCGAAGAAACCTAAATGATTTGCTCAAGATCATATAGCCATAATTTGAATCAGTTGTCATATATCCAAAGGCTTTTCTTTTTTTTCTTTTTTTCCAATTCTCCTACAATATGATGCTGTTTATATGCCATGTTGCCTAAAAAGTTTCTAGAAGAAACCATTTAAAAAACATTTCTTGGCATCTAGAACAAGGAACCACTGGTCACTAGCAGTCAGTTTGTTGTCTCCAAAGAAAAGTAATGATTCTAATCAATTCTTATGTGCTTAGTTTTCAGGGATGCTCAAGAGGCAGAGCAGGGGAACACTTTAGAAATCATAAATCTGGATATCAAGAAGTCATCATTTTTCATTACATTTATTAAAGAAGATGTAATGTATGCTGGGTAATTGTATAAACAAGTGAATTTGAAATTGTTTGAAGACCAAAAACAAAGTGTGCTTAATAAGCATTGGAGTGAATATTGACAAAATTGTCTATCAAAGGATTTATCTTTTATAGCCTCCATCCTAAACCTTTCATCAATGATTTTGATAAATGTATTCATGGTGTTCTGATTACATATGACACTGAATGATACAAGAAATACATTGTTTGAAATAATTAAGATCCTGAAAAAAATTTGAACCATTGGATCAATGTGATAGGTTTAAATAAAATAAAGTTTAACAGGGATAAATGTAAAGGCTTGCTGTTTGCTAGAAGAAAATAACTTAAAAATTGTAACCTGGGAGACATGACAAAAAGAATATGCATTCAAATATAATAATTGAAAATAAGCTCAAAAATTTAAAATGGGTACAGAGTCACCAACCAGGAAGAGGGAGAGAAAAGAAAAAGCAAGAAGATAACCTCTCAAAATCAAGAATAATCTGCAGACTTTATAACCTATCCCATTTTATTATATTTGTTCGTTTGTTTCTCTTATCTTCATTCTTGATACTTTTTTTTCCTCCTCCAATTTGGCAGATTAACTCTCTACCGGTCTTACTCTCTCCTCTCCTTGAACTACACTACCCATAAGTGTTACATCTCCCACTATCTTTTCTCTTCTCTTCCTTTCTCTCTATGAGGGTTGCACTCCAAAACCCTTAACTCTCTCTCTCTCTCTCTCCTTTCTTTTTTCTTCTTTTAGTGGTTCCCTCTTTTTTTCTCTCTCTCTCTTTCTTTTCTCCCTCTATATTAGTTTCTTCCTTTCTCCTTTACATCTCCTCTCATTCAAACCTCAATAACAAACAAATTATCTTATCTGGGACTCAAACCTATGTTTGTGGCATTTTGGGGTTTTTTTACTTCACCTTTTTAACTCACTAGCAGTGCTCCCATCCCTGGCTCCCCATATTATCTAGTTCTTGTTCCACTAAATACAATAGTAATTTTTTAATTTGTCCCCCCATTTTTCCGTTTTCCTCTTATTCCTCTCATCATAACTCTTAGACAACCAACACCTAAAAGCAAATCATTTTATTCTTGACCCAAATTTTTTCCTTATTTGCTTTTTGTGGGTCCATATGCTCTTTTTTTTCTTTTTTCTTTTTTTTTTCTTTTTTTTTTTTTTTCTTTTTTTGCCCCTTTATTACTTTTCCCCAATTCAGGCCCTCCATCACAGGCATTGTTTGTTATAATTCACAGTCCACCACAAGATTTTCTCAAGAAAGAGGGGAGAGGAGAGGAGAGGAAAAAAGGAGGGGGGGAATAATTTCCCTTTTTTTTAATTTTTATTTTATTTTATTTTTCTTTATTTCATTATTAATTATTTTTAAAAAAACAACTCTTTTTGATTTTTTATTTTTTTATTTTGATTTTTTTTAACTTTTTATTCTTTATTAAATCTCATTAATACTATCAACAAAACCACCCTCAGATGCCATTAAGGAAGAGAAAATCGAATATCATGGATACAAAAGAAAGAGAGGTAACACAACTAGATGAGGAAAAATCTATGGAGAAAAAATTTAATATATTGGAAACCTTGGAGCTAAATGACAGACAATTCAAGATAGAAATCCTAAAAATCCTCCGAGATATACAAGAAAACACAGAAAGGCAATATAGGGAGCTCAGAAAACAACTCAATGAACACAAAGAATATATGTCCAAGGAAATTGAAACTATAAAAACAAATCAAACAGAAATGAAAAACTCAATTGATGAGCTGAAAAACGAAGTAACAAGCTTAGCTAATAGAACAGGTCAGATAGAAGAGAGGATTAGTGAAATAGAAGACAAGCAACTTGAGGCACAACAGAGAGAAGAAGAAAGAGACTCAAAAATTAAAAAAAATGAGATAGCCCTACAAGAATTATCTGACTCCATCAAAAAGAATAACATAAGAATAATAGGTATATCAGAGGGAGAAGAGAGAGAAAATGGAATGGAGAACATACTCAAACAAATAATAGATGAGAACTTCCCAAGCCTGTGGAAAGAACTAAAGCCTCAAGTTCAAGAAGCAAACAGAACTCCAAGTTTTCTTAACCCCAACAAACCTACTCCAAGGCATATCATAATGAAATTGACACAAACCAACAGCAAAGAAAAAATTCTCAAGGCAGCCAGGGAAAAGAAGAATACAACATATAAAGGAAGGCCCATTAGATTATCATCAGATTTCTCAGCAGAAACTCTACAAGCTAGAAGAGAGTGGACCCCAATATTTAAAGTCCTGAAAGAGAGGAACTTTCAGCCATGAATACTATACCCATCAAAGCTATCCTTCAAATACGAAGGAGAAATAAAAACATTCACAGATACAGAAAAGATGAGGGAATTTATCATCAGAAAACCCCCACTCCAGGAATTACTAAAGGGGGTTCTCCAATCAGATACAAAGAACAAAAAAAAAACAGAGCCACAAGTAAAAGCTCCAAGAAGAACACAATAAAACCAAATTTAAACTGTGACAACAACAAAAAGAAAGAGGGGGAGAAGATGGAGATTAACAGTAGCAAAGGACGATGGAGTGCAAAAGTACTCACAAAATAGTTTGCTACAATGAACAGGGTAGGGACCCTTTTCATTACTCAAAGGTAACCACCATTGAAAAAACCACCACAGAAGCACATGAGATAAAAAAGATAGCAACAGAGGAAAGATGTATGGAATACAACCAAATAAAAACAAAAGATAGAAAAACAAAAGAGAAGGATCAAACAAGACACAAAACTAACAGAAAGCAAGATATAAAATGGCAATAGGGAACTCACAAGTATCAATAATTACGCTAAATGTAAACGGATTAAACTCACCAATAAAAAGGCACGGAGTAGCAGAATGGATTAAAAAAGAAAATCCAACTGTATGCTGCCTACAGGAAACTCATCTAAGTAACAAGGATAAAAACAAATTCAAAGTGAAAGGCTGGAAAACAATACTCCAAGCAAATAACATCCAAAAAAAAGCAGGTGTAGCAATACTCATATCAGATAATGCTGACTACAAGACAGGAAAAGTACTCAGAGACAAAAATGGCCATTTCATAATGGCTAAGGAGACACTGAATCAAGAAGACATAACAATTCTTAATATATATGCACCAAACCAAGGAGCACCAAAATATATAAGACAGCTACTTATTGATCTTAAAACAAAAACTGACAAAAACACAATCATACTTGGAGACCTCAATACACCGCTGACGGCTCTAGATCGGTCATCCAAACAGAGAATCAACAAAGACATAGTGGCCTTAAACAAAACACTAGATCACCTGGATATGATAGACATCTACAGGACATTTCATCCCAAAGTGACTGAGTATACATTTTTCTTCAGTGTACATGGATCATTCTCAAGAATTGACCATATGTTGGGCCACAAAAACAACATCAGCAAATTCAGAAAAATTGAAGTTGTACCAAGCATATTTTCTGATCATAAAGCCTTGAAACTAGAATTCAACTGCAAAAAAGAGGAAAAAAATCCCACAAAAATGTGGAAACGAAACAACATACTTCTAAAAAATGAATGGGTCAAAGAAGAAATAAGTGCAGAGATCAAAAGATATATACAGACTAATGAAAATGACAATACGACATATCAGAATCTATGGGATGCAGCAAAAGCAGTGATAAGAGGGAAGTTCATATCGCTTCAGGCATATATGAACAAACAAGAGAGAGCCCAAGTGAACCACTTAACTTCCCACCTTAAGGAACTAGAAAAAGAAGAACAAAGACAACCCAAAACCAGCCGAAGAAAGGAGATAATAAAAATCAGAGCAGAAATAAATGAATTAGAGAACAGAAAAACTATAGAAAAAATTAATAGAACAAGGAGCTGGTTCTTTGAAAAGATCAACAAAATTGACAAACCCTTGGCAAGACTTACCAAGGAAAAAAGAGAAAGAACTCATATAAACAAAATCCAAAATGAAAGAGGAGAAATCACCACGGACACCGTAGATATACAAAGAATTATTGTAGAATACTATGAAAAACTTTATGCCACTAAATTCAACAACCTAGAAGAAATGGATAAATTCCTAGAACAATACAACCTTCCTAGACTGAGTCAAGAAGAAGCAGAAAGCCTAAACAGACCTATCAGTAGAGAAGAAATAGAAAAAACCATTAAAATCCTCCCCAAAAATAAAAGTCCAGGCCCTGACGGCTATACCAGTGAATTTTATCAAACATTCAAAGAAGACTTGGTTCCTATTCTACTCAAAGTCTTCCAAAAAATTGAAGAAGAAGCAATACTTTCAAACACATTTTATGAGGCCAACATAACCCTCATACCAAAACCAGGCAAGGATGGCACAAAAAAAGAAAACTACAGACCAATATCTCTAATGAATACAGATGCTAAAATATTAAACAAAATACTAGCAAATCGAATACAACAACATATTAAAAAAATAATACATCATGATCAAGTGGGATTCATCCCAGAATCTCAAGGATGGTTCAACATACGTAAAACGGTTAATGTAACACCATATCAACAAAACAAAGAACAAAAACCACATGATCTTATCAATAGATGCAGAAAAGGCTTTCGATAAAATACAACACAATTTTATGTTTAAGACTCTCAACAAAATGGGTATAGAAGGAAAATATCTCAACATGATAAAGGCCATATATGATAAACCATCAGCTAACATCATATTAAATGGCACTAAACTGAAGGCTTTCCCCCTTAAATCAGGAACAAGACAGGCTTGTCCACTCTCTCCACTCTTATTTAATGTGGTACTAGAGGTTCTAGCCACAGCAATCAGACAAGACAAAGAAATAAAAGGCATCCATATCGGAAAAGAAGAAGTAAAGGTATCACTTTTTGCAGATGATATGATCCTATACATCGAAAACCCCAAAGAATCCACAAAAAGACTACTAGAAACAATAAGCCAATACAGTAAGGTCGCAGGATACAAAATTAACATACAGAAGTCAATAGCCTTTCTATATGCCAACAATGAAACAACTGAGAAGGAACTCAAAAGAATAATCCCCTTCACGATTGCAACAAAAAAAATAAAATACTTAGGAATAAACATAACAAAGAATGTAAAGGACTTATATAATGAAAACTATAAACCATTGTTAAGGGAAATTGAAAAAGATATAATGAGATGGAAGAATATACCTTGTTCTTGGCTAGGAAGAATAAATATAATCAAGATGGCTATATTACCCAAAGCAATATACAAATTTAATGCAATTCCCATCAAACTTCCAATGACATTTTTTAAAGAAATAGAGCAAAAAATCATCAGATTTATATGGAACTATAAGAAACCCCGAATAGCCAAAGCAATCCTAAAGAAAAAGAATGAAACTGGGGGCATAACAATACCTGACTTCAAACTCTATTATAGGGCCACGACGATCAAAACAGCATGGTATTGGCAGAAAAATAGACACTCAGACCAATGGAACAGAATAGAAAGTCCAGAAATAAAACCACATATATATAGTCAAATAATTTTTGATAAAGGGGCCAACAACACACAATGGAGAAAAGAAAGCCTCTTCAATAAATGGTGCTGGGAAAACTGGAAAGCCACATGCAAAAGAATGAAACTCGACTACAGTCTCTCCCCCTGTACAAAAATTAACTCAAAATGGATCAAAGATCTAAACATAAGACCTGAAACAATTAAGTACATAGAAGAAGACATAGGTACTCAACTCATGGACCTGGGTTTTAAAGAGCATTTTATGAATTTGACTCCAATGGCAAGAGAAGTGAAGGCAAAAATTAATGAATGGGACTACATCAGACTAAGAAGTTTTTGCTCAGCAAGAGAAACTGATAACAAAATAAACAGACAGCCAACTAAATGGGAAATGATATTTTCAAACAACAGCTCAGATAAGGGCCTAATATCCAAAATATACAAAGAACTCATAAAACTCAACAACAAACAAACAAACAATCCAATAAAAAAATGGGAAGAGGATATGAATAAACACTTCTCCCAGAAAGAAATACAAATGGCCAACAGATATATGAAAAGATGCTCATCTTCTTTAGCTATTAGAGAAATGCAAATCAAAACGGCAATGAGATACCACCTCACACCTGTTCGATTAGCTGTTATTAGCAAGTCAGGTAATAGCAAATGTTGGAGAGGCTGTGGAGAAAAAGGAACCCTCATACACTGTTGGTGGGAATGTAAAGTAGTACAACCATTATGGAAGAAAGTATGGTGGTTCCTCAAAAAACTGAAAATAGAACTACCTTATGACCCAGCAATCCCTCTACTGGGTATATATCCCCAAAACTCAGAAACATTGATATGTAAAGACACATGCAGCCCCATGTTTATTGCAGCATTGTTCACAGTGGCCAGGACATGGAAACAACCAAAAAGCCCATCAATAGATGACTGGATAAAGAAGATGTGGCACATATACACTATGGAATACTACTCAGCCATAAGAAATGATGACATCGGAACATTTACAGCAAAATGGTGGGATCTTGATAACATGATACGAAGCGAAATAAGTAAATCAGAAAAAAACAGGAACTGTATTATTCCATATGTAGGTGGGACATAATAGTGAAACTAAGAGACATTGATAAGAGTGTGGTGGTTATGGGGGGGAGGGGGGAATGGGAGAGGGATAGGGGGTGGGGAGGGGCACAAAGAAAACAAGATAGAAGGTGACAGAGGACAATCTGACTTTGGGTGGTGGGTATGCAACATAATTGAACGACAAGATAACCTGGACTTGTTATCTTTGAATATATGTATCCTGATTTATTTATGTCACCCCATTAAAAAAATAAAATTATAAAAAAAAAATTTTAAATGAACCATATGGGTGAGGGAAATCTAATATGATCATAGATTGCATTAAAAATATACTAGGTAGAGCCCTGACCAAATAGCCCGGTTGTTTACAGTGTCATCCTGATATGCAAAGGTTGTGGGGTTTGATACCCAATCAGGGCACATACAAGAAACAGATTGGAGTTTTGGTCCTTTTCTCTCTTTCCCTTCCTCTCTCTCTAAAATCAATCAATAAATTAAATATATATATATTAATATATATATACTAAGTAGAATAAGTGGTGATAGTTTCAGTGTTTGTATTGCCCAAACTACATCCAGATTATTTAATTATTTATTTGTCTAGCACTATTATTTCATCAAAGTCTCAGTAGTAAGACCAGAGTAATTCTAGAAGTGATATGCCACATCAGAAACATTTGAAAAAAACTGAGGAAGCTTACGCTGGATGAGAAAACTTGAGGAAAAAAATTTTTTTCCGTTAGAGTCCAGGATGTGTAGCTTGGATAAATAGTCAGAAGTTGTAAAGAGATGGATTTTATTTCCATATAAGACTGAACTATTCACTAAAAAGAGCTATTATACTGATAGAATAAGCTGTCTGTGATCATAGAAAATCCCACTTCATTGGAAGTATTTAGGAGTAAAAGAATGAATAAACAACATTCATCAATGTAATTCTACTCAATAATTGAAAAGAAATGATCTGCTGACACATACAGCAACATGTATGAATCTCATATGTTATGCTGAGTAAAATAAGCCAGACATGTAATAGGACATACCATGTGATTCCATTTATATTTTTAACTCCTGGAGTAGGCAAAACTATCCTATGATAGGAGAAATTAGAAAAATGGTTGTTTCATATGGGTCCAATAGGGGTGAGTGCATTCACTGTACTTGACTAGAAAGAGACATTCTGGGCTGATAGGACTGTCCCATACTGTCATAGAACCTGTATATCACATGAGCATGTGCCTTTATCAAAACTGAGCTGTATATTTAAGATCTGTCTTATTTTGTGATGTGTAAGTTACGTCTCAATTTTTAAAAACTACAAAATAAAACACTCTCTTAGTCACATTCACCACTTCATCTACCACCTATTTCTATGAACCCCGTCAGATATCAACTCTGACAGAATTGTCTGTTCTTGCTGTCTCTAACTTGTGTTCTCCCTATATCCCTAAACATTCCCCAGTCATGCTTCCACGTAACCACGCCACTGAATTTCTTTTTGTAAAGTCACCAATGACCTCCTGTTGAAAAATCCAAGAGTCATTTTTTATTCTCCCCTTCATGTGCTTCACCAGCCAAACCTGGCAGAGTGGCTCTCTCACTCTTCCTAGAGACTCTTTTTCGCTTCACTTCCGACTTCTTTTTTTTTTTAATTTGGTTGGTTTTTTGCCACCTCCCCGGCCACTCCTCCTTAAAATCTTTCCCTGGATATTTCCCTCTCCCTAATGTCTAAGTATTGGTGTGCACTTAGGCTCAATCCTCAGACATTTCTCTAACCACATTAATGCTTTAAGTATAAACATTCAATCCTATAACTTCCAAAACCAATTCTGAATTAGGCCAAGTAGGCCAATAATTCTCTAATGTATACTTTTACCTCTCACCTTTCCCATAAATGTCTGACAATTATCTAACTTCTTATATAATATCTCTCCATAGAATTGACCTCTCAATCTTAAATGTGCCAAACAGAATTCCTGCTTCCACATATTCTACCAAGTTTTGCTCCCTTTCCATTTTCATCATCCTACTCATGTCCTGACCACTCACCAAATTGTTCCACTGAAGATCACTGAGATTCTTGTATGAAAAATGTACCACTTATGAAGTACTGTTTAGAGTCAGATATTTTTATTAATGGTCTACATCTTTTTTCTATAGTTAAAATTAGAATGAGAGTGTTTTGGACCTACTGGTTTGAACAGCTAGAGGTCCAAAGAGAAAAAACAAATGGACAGTTGGATACACAGTTTTGGAATTCAGTGTAGAAGAGTAAACAGAGCTATTCATTTGAGAGCATCTTATTGCTAGGTTCCCTAGAAAATAAGCCTGAAGCCAAAGCATATGTGCTTACATTTTCCTGAGGAATAAAATCATAGAGAAATTATTTTACTGAAACAAAATTAGAAAATCTTATCTCACTGAGCAAGAAGCATAGAGATGCAAGAATGATAAAAAGAGAAGGAGAAGGAGAGACTGTATGACTTTAACATTCATGAAAAAACAAGAGAGAGGGAAGCACTGGAGTGGAAGGAAGAATTTGCAAGAAGGATGATTACCGAGATGCTAAAATCAGATGGGAGAATGCTTTCAGTTAGGATTTAAAAAGAGTGCTTTGAGATTGCAAGCTGGAGATTATCTTGGTTTTATCTTCTGCTCTGATTCTTCCGAACTTCAGATGAACTCATCGATCCAGCAGGTCACTTCTTCAATTAAAAACAAAAATAAAATAAAGTAAGACAAAACAAAATTTTTTGAATGTCCTAATTTCAAATTCTATTCTTTTGATAGCTTTTGTAACAATTTTTTATTGATTGATTTTAGATAGAGAGAAACATCGAATGTTGCTCCACTTATTTATGCATTCGTTGTTGATTCTTTCTGTTTTGTTTTGTAAGCGAAAAGTGGGAGAGAGAGAGAGACAAACTCATGCATGCACCCTGACTGAGATCTATCTGGCAACCCTTGTTTGGGGCCAATGCTTGAATCAACAGAACTATCCTCAGAACCTGGGGCCAACACTCAAACCAATAAAGCTACTGGCTGCCCAATGGGAAGAAGTAGAGAAAGGGTAAGTTGAGAGGGAGAGAAGCAGATGGTTTCTTCTCTTGTGTTCCCTGACCAGAAAACAAACCCAGAATGTTTATATGTTGAGTGATGTTCTATCCACTGAACCAGCCAGGCACTCATTGTTGATTCTCGTATGTGCCCTGACTAGGGATGGAACCCACAACCTTGGCATATCAGAGTGATTCCTTAACTAACTGGGCTACCTGGCCAGGGCCTCTTTTGGTAGCTTTTAAGAGTAGACTTAAACTTCTGGACATTTTAACAGTCAGTTCTAACAGTCATTCTGGCCTGGAACTATAATCTCTCCTCTTCACTTGTCTCCAATAAAGAGGGGCCATATGGACAGAGGAACTAGGATGGGTACCACCTTTTAATTAGCCTGGATATAACAGTGAATACAACAGTTTTTGAGCATATGGACTGTACACAGTCTTGCTAAGAATATAGAAACTTAGCAAATAATCAAAAGTATAATGAGTGCTACAATGGACAAGTTTGGGATAATATGGAAGTTAATCTCTAATATAAATTGGAAACTCATCAAAGTCTTCCCAAATAAATTAACATTGAATCTGAGGCTTGGAAGACTGTGAGAATATTCAGGTAAATGTGACAGAGATAAGTATTCATGGTGAAGGTATTAAAGTACTGAGATGGTATTGAAGTGGGAAACAATAAATATATTTGGTAGAAAAAAACAAAATAAGTTTGATGTGATTTTAATTTAGAGAACAAAGAGAAGAGTATTAGGTGAGACTGAGAATATATATAGTGTGTGGTATACATGTATGAAACTGTATACCACAGTATGGGCTTAAAATATTATTCTGAGGCAAGGGAAAGATAACAAAGGCTTTTAAATAAGAGATACTCACATTTAATAAAGCATTTGGGTTAGCATTTAAAGAAAAAATTGAAAGACACAACTATGGATTCAGAGATGCTTGTTAAGAAAATATTACAGCTGTCTTCCCTCCCAGGCTGATAGAAGTCTTTCCATACCCTGCAGGTATCTTTCCTACAGAATTCAGAGTTATGTCTTTTCCTGCTTGAAGACTCATTTCTCAGAATCCTGTAGCCTGTAACAGAGGTAGCGCAGTGGATAGAACATTGTCCTGGGACACTGAGGACCCAGGTTCAAAACCTCAAGATCGGAGGAATAAAGATGGCAGCGGAGTAGGCAGATGCACAGATGCCCAGCTCTCACCACCAAACTGGAATACAAATCAATTTAGGAAAAATCAGCATGAAAAACCAACTCTGAACTGCAAGAACAGCTCTCAAAAACCAAGGAGCAAAGAGGAAATCACAGGAGTCCTGGTAGGGAGCCACTGAACCTCCTCTGCTTGCTGGAATGGAGGGGGTGGGGTGGGGCTGAAAGCCCAGAGAGGATCTCAGAGGGAGGGGAGCAGAAACTACTGCTCACAGCCACTTGCCTAGAGACCAGGGAGCAAGGTGCATTGAAAGGACCAGCTTATCTCCCAGGTGGAGAGAACAGGGAGAGGGACAGACTGTGAGGGGATAAGGAATGCAGGAGAGGAGCTAAAAGGGCTGACTCATCCGTGCTGGAGGCGGCCATAGCTGGGGGAGGGACTGAACCTTTCACAAAACAGAGCTGAAGTGCTTCTGGATCAGAGACCTCTGGACATCTCTCCAGCTCCAATCAGCACAACAAGACACAGCTGAAAACAAGAAGTGGGGAGGAGGGGCAGTAACTCAGGTCTCCATAGAGATCTGAGATACACCTCCCCCTACTGAAGCTGAGAAAACACCCTGCCCCCAGTGAGTCTAGCTGGCTAAAGAGGCCTTCAGAGTCTCAGGTTACACCCACCTCATTCCTGGATACAGTTTCAAGGAAGCCCCCTGCTGAGATCAGTAAACAAGACTATCACCTGTTAAGAAAACAAACAAATCAAGACTTCAAAGCTACCCAAATCCAAAAGTGGATTACAGATAACAGCTGATACCAACCCAAGAAGACCTAGAAATAACACAACTGAAAACTGAAGGCAGACAACACCAAGCCTAGACTCAACCAACTCTACAAATAAAACAAACAAAAAAAAGAGGATGAGAAGACAAAGAAGTGCAATCCAAACAAAACCACAAGAGACACCTTCAAGAGATGAACTGAGTGATATGGAAATAATCAAACTTCCAGATGTGGAGTTCAAAATAATGATTGTAAGGATGCTTAGGGATCTTAGACAACAATAGAGGGGCAGTTTGAAAACCTAAATAAAGAAATAGCAAGTATAAAAAAGAATCAGTTGGAGACGACAAATACAATATCAGAAATAAAGACCACAATGGAAGGAATTAAAAACAGGATAGATAGAGCAGAGGATCGAATCAGCGAGTTAGAAGACAACTGGAATGAAGGCATGAAAGCAGAGAAGAAAAGAGAAAAAAGACTCAAAAAGTCAGAGGAAACTCTTAGAGAGCTCTGTGACAACATGAAGAGAAATAACATCCGCATCATAGGAGTTCCTGAAGAAGAAGAAAAAGAACAAGGGATAGAGACTTTGTTCAATCATATCATAGCTGAAAAATTCCCTAAATTAATGCAAGAGAAACTCTCAAAAATCCAAGAAGCACAGAGGACTCCATTAAAGAGAAACCCAAAGAAACCTACACCAAGACACATCATAATTAAAATACCAAAGCTAAGTGATAAAGAGAAAATATTAAAAGTTGCAAGAGAAAAAAAGTTATCACCTACAAAGGAGCCCCCATAAGGATGACATCTGACTTCTCAACAGAAACACTTGAGGCCAGAAGGGAATGGCAAGGATATTCAAAGTAATGCAGAACAAGAACCTACAACCAAGACTACTTTATCCAGCAAGGCTATCGTTTAAAATTGAAGGAGAAATAAAAAGCTTCCCAGACAAAAAACAACTCAAGGAATTCATTACAACAAAACCAATGCTGCAGGAA
Organism: Saccopteryx bilineata; assembly: GCF_036850765.1. Lineage (NCBI taxonomy): Eukaryota > Metazoa > Chordata > Mammalia > Chiroptera > Emballonuridae > Saccopteryx > Saccopteryx bilineata. The sequence goes on along the minus strand of NC_089501.1, from coordinate 9,422,645 downwards.
ATATTAAAGGGCCTGGTGTAAACAGATCAAAGTGGGAAAAGAATACAGCAAAAAAAAAAAAAGAAGGAATACACCTTTAAAGAAGAAAATGGCAATAAACAACTACATATCAATAATAACCTTAAATGTAAATGGATTAAATGATCCAATCAAAAGACATAGGGTAGCTGCGTGGATAAGAAAACAGGACCCATACATATGTTGTCTACAAGAGACACACCTTAGAACAAAAGACACACATAGATTGAAGGTAAAAGGATGGAAAAAAAACGTTTCATGCAAACAGAAATGAAAAAAAAAAGCTGGGGTAGCAATACTTATATCAGACAAATTGGACTTTAAAACAAAGGATATAGTAAGAGATAAAGAAGGCCACTACATAATGATAAAGGGAGTAATCCAACAGGAAGATATAAATATTATAAATATCTATGCACCTAATATAGGAGCACCTAAATATATAAAGCAGACTTTGATGGATTTAAAGGGTAAGATCAACAGCAATACTATAATAGTAGGGGATTTCAATACCCCACTAACATCACTAGATAGATCCTCAAGAAAGAAAATTAACAAAGAAACAGCAGACTTATTGGAAACACTAGATGAACTCGATTTAATAGATATCTTCAGAACCTTTTACCCTAAGGCAGCAGAATATACATTCTTTTCAAGTGCTCATGGTACATTCTCTAGGATAGACCACATGTTAGGGCACAAAAGTACTCTCAACAAATTTAAGAAGATTGAAATCGTATCAAGCACTTTCTCCGATCACAACGGCGTGAAACTAGAAATAAACCACAACAGAAAAGCTCAAAAATTCTCAAAAACATGGAAACTAAATAGCAGGTTGTTAAATAATGAATGAATTAAGAATGAGATCAAAGAAGAAATAAAAAAATTCCTAGAAACGAATGACAATGAGCATACAACAACTCAAAATTTATGGGACACAGCGAAAGCAGTGCTAAGAGGGAAGTTCATAGCACTACAGGCACACTTTCAGAAGCTAGAAAAAGCTCAAATAAACAACTTAACCCTGCACCTAAAAGAATTAGAAAAAGAACAGCAAGTAAAGCTCAAATGTAGTAGAAGGAAGGAAATAATAAAGATCAGAGCAGAAATAAATGACATAGAGGCTAAAGAAACCATACAGAAGATCAAGAACAGTAGGAGCTTGTTCTTTGAAAAGGTAAACAAGATTGATGAACCTTTAAGTAGACTCACCAAGAAAAAGAGAGAGAGGACTCAAATAAATAAAATTAGAAATGAGAGAGGAGAAATAACAACTGACATAACAGAAATACAAAATATTATAAGAAAATACTATGAAGAACTGTATGCCAAAAAACTAGACAACCTAGATGAAATGGACAAATTCCTCGAAACATACAATCTTCCAAAAATCAATCTGGAAGAATCAGAAAACCTAAACAGACCGATTACACCAAATGAGATCGAAACAGTTATCAAAAAACTCCCAACAAAGAAAAGTCCAGGGCCCGATGGCTTCACAACGGAATTCTACCAAATATTCAAAGAAGAACTAACTCCTATCCTTCTCAAACTATTTCAAAAAATTCAAGAGGAAGGAAGACTTCCAAGCTCCTTTTATGAGGCGAGCATAATTCTGATTCCAAAACCAGGCAAAGACAACACAAAGAAAGAAAATTATAGGCCAATATCTCTGATGAATATAGATGCTAAAATCCTCAACAAAATATTAGCAAACCGGATCCAACAATATATGGAAAAAATCATACACCATGATCAAGTGGGATTTATTCTGGGGAGGCAAGGATGGTACAATATTCGTAAATCAATCAATGTGATTTATCACATAAACAAAAAGAAGGAGAAAAACCATATGATAATTTTAAAAGATGCAGAAAAAGCATTTGATAAAATCCAGCACCCATTCATGATCAAAACTCTCAGCAAAGTGGGAATACAGGGAACATACCTCAACATGATAAAAGCCATCTATGAGAAACCCACAGCCAACATCATACTCAATGGGCAAAAATTAAAAGCAATACCCTTAAGATCAGGAACAAGGCAGGGGTTCCCCCTTTCACCACTCTTATTTAACATGGTCCTGGAAGTCCTAGCTACAGCTATCAGACAAGAAGAAATAAAAGGAATTCAAGTGGGAAAAGAAGAAGTAAAACCATCGTTATTTGCAGATGATATGATATTGTATATAGAAAACCCTAAAGTCTCAGTCAAAAAGCTACTGGACCTGATAAATGAATTCAGCAAAGTGGCAGGATATAAAATCAATACTCAGAAATCAGAGGCATTTTTATACACCAACAATGAACAGTCAGAAAGAGAAATTAAGGAAACAATCCCCTTCACAATTACAACCAAAAAAATAAAGTACCTAGGAATAAACTTAACGAAGGAGACTAAAGACTTGTACTCGGAAAATTAGAAAGCATTGATAAAAGAAATCAAGGAAGATACAAACAAGTGGAAGCATATACCGTGCTCATGGTTAGGAAGAATAAACATCATTAAAATGTCTATATTACCCAAAGCAATCTATAAATTCAATGCAATACCAATTAAAATACCAACGACAGGCCTGACTTGTGGTGGCGCAGTGGGATAAAGCGTCGACCTGGAACACTGAGGTCGCTGGTTCGAAACCCTGGGCTTGCCTGGTCAAGGCACATATGGGAGTTGATGCTTCCTGCTCCTCCCCCTTCTCTCTCTCTCTGTCTCTCTCTTTCACTCCTCTCTCTCTAAAAAATCAATAAATAAAATATTTAAAAAAAAATACCAACGACATACTTCAAAGATATAGAACACATATTCCAAAAATTTATATGGAACCAAAAGAGAACACGAATAGCCTCAGCAATCTTAAAAAAGAAGAATAAAGTGGGAGGTATCACACTTCCTGATATCAAGTTATACTACAAGGCCATTGTACTCAAAACAGCCTGGTACTGGCATAAGAACAGGCATATAGATCAATGGAACAGAACAGAGAACCCAGAAATAAACCCACAGTTCTATGGACAACTGATATTTGACAAAGGAGGCAAGGAAATACAATGGAGTAAAGACAGCCTCTTCAACAAATGGTGTTGGGAAAATTGGACAGCTACCTGCAAAAAAATGAAACTAGATCACCAGCTTACACCACTCACAAAAATAAACTCAAAATGGATAAAAGACTTAAATGTAGGCCGTGAAACCATAAGCATCTTTGAAGAAAACATAGGCAGTAAGCTCTCCGACATCTCTCGGAGCAATATATTTGCTGATTTATCTCCATGGGGAAGTGAAATAAAAGACAGGATAAACAAATGGAACTATATCAAACTAAAAAGCTTTTGCACAGCTAAAGACAACAAGAACAGAATAAAAAGACAAACTACACAATGGGAGAACATATTTGACAATACGTCTGATAAGGGGTTAATAACCAAAATTTATAAAGAACTCGTAAATCTCAACACCAGGAAGACAAACAATCCAATCAAAAAATGGGCAAAAGAGATGAATAGACACTTCTCCAAAGAGGACATACAGATGGCCAATAGGCATATGAAAAAATGCTCAACATCACTAATCATTAGAGAAATGCAAATTAAAACCACAATGAGATATCACCTCACACCAGTCAGAATGGCGCTCATCAACAAAACAACACAGAATAAGTGCTGGCGAGGATGTGGAGAAAAGGGAACCCTCCTGCACTGTTGGTGGGAATGCAGACTGGTGCAGCCTCTGTGGAAAACAGTATGGAAATTCCTCAAAAAACTTAAAATTGAACTGCCTTTTGACCCAGCTATCCCACTTTTAGGAATATACCCCAAGGACACCATAGAACGGCACGAAAAGGAGAAATGCACCCCCATGTTTGTGGCAGCATTGTTCACAATAGCGAAGATCTGGAAACAATCCAAGTGCCCGTCAGAGGACGAGTGGATTAAAAAGCTTTGGTACATATATACTATGGAGTACTACTCAGCCATAATAAATGATGACATCGGATCCTTTACAATAACATGGATGGACCTTGATAACATTATACGGAGTGAAATAAGTAAATCAGAAAAAAAACTAAGAACTGCATGAATCCATACATAGAAGGGACATAAAAATGAGACTCAGAGACATGAACAAGAATGTGATGGCAACAGGGGTGGGGGGATGGGGTGAAGAAGGAGAGAGGGGTTGGGGGAGGGGAGGGGCACAAAGAAAACCGGATAGAAGGTGACAGAAGACAATTTAACTTTGGGGGAGGGGTATACAGCACAATGAAATGTTAAAATAATCTAGAGATGTTTTCTCTCAACATATGTACCCTGATTTATCAATGTCACTGCATTAAATTTAATAAATAAATTTAAAAAAAGAAACTATTACAAAGAATATCAGAGAAATGGCAGCGTGAGAGATACTCCTAATCTCTCCCCTTGAAATTTCAACAAATTCTACAACTATACACAGAGAAAAAACCCCAGATGAACCTGAAATATATACCAGGTAGACAAAGGTAGGATTGCATAAGAAGGTGGGCTAAACATAGAATCTGCTCACAGAAGAAAGTATGTCAGAGGACTGAGTCTTTCTTTTTCCTCATGAACCTGAGGGAGGGAGGCTCTGTTGGTGCAGGCTTTGTCTCAGAGCTGGAGCTGAGAGAAGAGGAGAGTCTAGGGGAAAGGAGCTGAGATAGGGGCAAAAACCAAGAACGAGGAGCAGAACTGTTTCCTGGCATCTGCCACACCCATGATTGCAGACACTGGGCAATTACAGGCTTACAGGCACTGGGCACACACAAAACCAGTGGCATGCTCTCAAGAACTACGTATTAATAACTTGTGGAGATAGGCCTATGGGACACTGGGGCACCCTTGATCTGCCCATAGAGTTTAGCCTTGTGAGGCAAGATATGCTTGATCTGGGATCTGAGTCCCACCTGCTCCAAAGCTCAGTCTCTCTTGCCAGATGGAGTTTTGTGTGTGTGTGTGTGTGTGTGTGTGTGTGTGTGTGTGTGTGTGATGCCCCAGATCTACAATCTCTGCCACAATTGTTCCTGAAACTTGAACACCAGCTTGTGGTGCAACCCCTGCCCTGCCTAAGGCTGCATTTTGAGTGCTTACAGTGTGGACAGAGTTGGTGGCAGACCCCCCACAGCTGGGTCTCCAAGCTGCTTTCTTCTGTGAGTGGCTGCTCTCTGTTGGGACTTTGGGGAGGGACCTGAAGGACCCCTGGTTGGCCATTCCTAGAGCCATAAAATTGCAAAGCCCTAACAACAAGCCCCTCCTACCAAAGTGACGGCCTTGCTTGCATCATTAGATAGAGACAGCGACACCTTAGCAGAACTTCACCCAAGAATCTCTCAGAGAGCACTCCTGTAGTATTGCACCTTCTACCAGAAAAAGGAATAATTGTCTCTTCTTGGGGTTATTAATAATACCACTTGCAAATGCCACCAAGGGAAAAAAAATCAAATATGTATATACAAGAAAGAGATGTACCTCAGATAGATGATGAAACTTAATGACAGAGAATTCAAAATTGAAACTCTAAAAATAATAAGATACAAGAAAACACTGAAAGGCAATTTAGTGAGCTCAAAAAAAGAACTTAATAAACAAAAAGAGTACTTCACTAAAGAAATTGAAACTATAAAAAAGAACAAAAATTTAATTCACAAAATGAAAAATGAGGCAACAAGCTTAGCCAATAGAACAAGCCAGATAGAAGAGAGAATCAGTGACATTAAAGACAGGCAACTAGGGATACTACAGAGAAAAGATGAGAGAGACTCACAAATTGAAAAAAATGAAAAAGCCCTACAAGAATTGTCTGACTTCATCAGGAAGAGCAGTATAAGAATAATGGGTATATTAGAAGAGGAAGAGAGGGAAAAGGGAATTGAGAACATATTGAAACAAATAATTGATGAGAACTTCCTAAGCCTGTGGAAAGAGATAGAGCCTCAATTCCATGAAGCAAACAGAACGCCGAATTACCTCAACCCAAACAGACCTATTCCAAGGCACATAGAAATGAAATTATCATGAATTAATCATAAAGAAAGAATCCTCAAGAAGCTAGGGAGAAGAACAATATAACATATAAAGGAAGGCCCATTAGGCTATCATCGTATTTCTCAGCAGAAACTCTACAAGCCAGGAGAGTGGACTCCAATATTTAAATGATTGAAAGAGAGGAACTACTAGCCAAGAATACTATATCTATCAAAGCTATCTTTCAAATATGAAGGGGAATAAAAACATTTACAGACATACAGAAGCTGAGGGGATTTATCACCAGAAAACCCCCACTACAGGAAATACTAATAAGAGGGTTATCTGACCAGATACAAAGAACAAAACAAAACAAAACAAAACTACAAGTAAAAATTTTAAGAAAACCACAATAAGACAAAAAGGATAATCTGTGACAAGAACAACATAAAAGGGGAGATGATAAAGATCAGCAGTAGCAAAGGAGGATAGAGTGCAGAAGCACTCATCAGATAATGAACTCTAATAAATATGATAATTTTTCTTTTAATAACCTAATGATAACCACCGCTGAAAATGCCACTACTGAAAAACATAGCTTAAAAAAAGAAGAAACAGAGGAAAGAAGTATGGAATACCACAAACAAAAACAAATGACAGAAAAACAAAAAAGAAGAACCAAACAAGACACAAAGCTTTCAGAAAACAGTATATAAAATGGCAATAAGAAATCCTTAAGTGTCAATAATTACACTAAATGTAAATGGATTGAACTCATCAATAAAGAGGCACAGAGTACTTGATTGAATCAACACACAAAACCCAACAGTATGCTGCCTTTAAGAGACATATCTAAGCTACAAGGATAAAAATAGATTCAAAGTGAAAGGTTGGAAAACAATTCTCCAAGCAATTAATATCCAAAGAAAAGCAGGTGTAGCCAGTGTTTCTGTCACCCAAATTTTAAAAATAAGCTGATATTTTAAATTTCTATGCTATCTATTACCCAAAGCGATATACAAATTTAATGTAATCCCCATCAAAATCTCAATGTCATATTTTAAAGAAATATAACAAAAAACTACCAGGTCTGTATAGAACCATAAAAACTCTGAATAGCTAAAGCAATCCTGAGGAAAAATAATGAAGCCAGAGGTATCACATTACCTGGCTTCAAATTATACTATAGAACCATGATAAGCAAAACAACATGGTATTGGCAGAAAAACAGACACACAGACCGATGAAACAGAATCGAGAGCCTGTTTGTTGTCAGGTAAATGCTATTGGTACTTGAATCTCCATGGCAGCTGGGGAAATAAACATACATGGAGATATTAGATATTTTTAAGAAATACATGTAATAGTAATTAAGGACTGATTATATGTGAGAGTTAAGAGTGGAATAAAACGATAATGACTTCCAGCCTCCAGGCTTGAGAAATTAGGTATTTGAGGTTGTAATTTATTAAGATCAGAACACTGAAAAAGGAAATGTTATAGATCTGTGGGTGGGGTGGGATTGTTTTGGACTTGCTATCATGAGTTGCAATACAGATACAAGTGGAAAAACCAAACAGACAGTTGGATATTGGATGCATAGCATTGCAATACAGAAGAGTAAAACAGAAATACAAATCTGGGAGTATCTTAGGCTAGATTCCCTAGAAAATAAGCCTGAAGCAAAAGCATATATTTTACACTTTACCGGGGAATAGAACCCTAGAAAAGTAGAAGTGAAAGGGAAAGGGAGCTAAAACAGTAAAGAAAAAAAGAGTAAATGTTACAGGTTACAAAGTAAATAGTTGATGACTCATGAATGTCTCTAGGGAGGCCATATACACCATTGCCCTAAAGACAGACCAACCAGTGAAAAATTTTTATCTGTTGCTTCTCTATGTTCTTTGGCTTCCATTGGTCAAAGTTCTCTTATCAGGACAGGAAGTTACTCCTCTGGAGCTCTGATTATGTCATCTGTGCTCTCAAAAATGATGATGGGGAAACCAAGGCCCTGCCAGTTAGTCACTCCCTCCAACCAGTGACCAGACCTACAGATCTTCCTATGCTAGTTGGCCTTCCGTGCAGGACTTCTTGATCTTCAGCAATGTAGCAGCAGCAGCAGCGACCTGGTTCCAGGAATCCAGATACAGCACAAACATTTTCGAGCTGGTGCAGAGACCGAGTCTGCCATGGAGACTCTGAATCGAGGGAAAGCAAAAACATGAGAATGATGAACTTTCCTGGCAAGAGAAGTAGATATGAAGAAAAGAAGACCCTGAACAGAAGAAAGAAGACAGTAAAGGAGCACTGGAGAGTGAAATGGTGAAGAATAAAACCAAGAATGTTAATACTGCGCCTTCAAATTCAAATAGTAATTTAGAAATAAGTAAACTTAATTTTAGAGAACCAGACTTAACAAGAATAACAAAACTAAAGCACAAATAATATAAAAACACTAATTTAGCACCAACCAGTATGTATAAGATAACAAAATTTTTTAAAAATTTTATTTAGAAAATTAACTAACACTGTGACATTGATCAATAAGAGTACATAAGTCAAGTCATTTTTTGTCACTTTATGTTTGTCCCTCTTTACAACTTTCCCACCACCCCCTACCTTGTCCCCCTGATCCTCCTTCCCCGTGTCCCCTTCCCCTTGGTAACCACATCACTTTTATCTGTGTCCATGAGTCTCAGTTTTATATACTACCTGTGTGTGAAATCATACAGCTCTTAGCTTTTTCTTATTTACTTATTTCACTCAGTATAATGTTCTCCAGATCCATCCATGGAGTCATAAATGTCACTATGTCATCATTTCTTATGGCTGAGTAGTATTCCATTGTATATCTGTACCACATCTTCTTTATCCAGTCCTCTATTGAGGGACACTTTGGTTGTTTCTATGTCTTGGCCACTGTGACAAAGCTGCAATGAACATGGGAGTGCATATGTCTTTACATACCAATATTTTTGAGTTTAGGGGGTAGATACCCAGTAAAGGGATTGCTGGGTCATATGGTAATTCCATTCTTAATTTTTTTTGAGGAAGCACCATACTTTTTTCCATAATGGTTGTACTAATTTGCACTCTCACCAATAGTGAATAAGGGTTCCTTTTTCTCCACAGTTTCTCCAACACTGTTATTACTTGTCTTATTGATAGTAGCCAATCTAACAGGTGTGGGGTGGTACCTCATTGCAGTTTTGACTTCCATTTTTCGAATATCTAGTGAAAATGAGCATCTTTTCATATATCTGTTGGCCATTTGTATGTCCTCTTGGGAGAAGTGTCTGTTTAGGTCCTCTCCCTATTTTTAAATTGGATTGTTTGCTTGTTTGCTGCTGAGCTTTGTGAGTTCTTTATATATTTTGGATATTAACCCTTTATCGGAACTGTTTTTTACAAATATCATCTCCTATTTAGTTGGCTGCTTGTTTGTTTGTTGTCAGTTTCTTTTGCTGTGCAGAAGCTTTTTAGTTTGATGTAGTCCCATTCATTTATTTTTGCCTTTACTTCCCTTGCTTTTGGGGTCAAATTCATAAATATTTCTTTACAGCCAAGGTCCATGAGCTTAATACCTATGTTTTCTTCTATGTAATTTATTGCTTCAGATCTTATATTTAGGGCTTTGATCCCTTTTGAAATAATTTTTGTGCAGGAGGACAAACTGTAGTCAGATTTCATTCTCTTGCATGTGGCTTTCCAATTTTCCCTGCATCATTTATTGAAGAGGCTTTCTTTTCTCCATTGTGTGTTTTTGGCTCCTTGATGGAAGATGATTTGTCCATATATATGTGTTTTTATTTCTGGGCTCTCGATTCTGTTTCATCGGTCTGTGTGTCTGTTTTTCTGCCAATACCATGTTGTTTTGCTTATCATGGTTCTATAGTATAATTTGAAGCCAGGTAATGTGATACCTCTGGCTTCATTATTTTTCCTCAGGATTGCTTTAGCTATTCAGAGTTTTTATGGTTCTATACAGACCTGGTAGTTTTTTGTTATATTTCTTTAAAATATGACATTGAGATTTTGATGGGGATTACATTAAATTTGTATATCGCTTTGGGTAATAGATAGCATAGAAATTTAAAATATCAGCTTATTTTTAAAATTTGGGTGACAGAAACACTGGATATTTTCAAACATGAGGAATAAGTCAACTGGTTTTAGAGTTTTTGTTAAAGAAAACTTTAGAGCAAAAAATATTGTCTAGAAGCCAAATGTTTCCAATATTTTAATTTCACAAAAATTCAAAGAAGTCACAAAAGTCAACAGTATGTGGGATCACTCAGAATACTCCCAGGGAAAAACTAGATGGAAAATGGGTCCATGTCAAAGAAAAGCAGGTTGGTATGATTCTTAAATTATGTGCATGTGATGTTAGTCTACTAATTTATTTCTAATACAGCATTTACATTCTTTTAACAGCACCTGGTTGGCATAACAAATAAAAATGATACTGCTTTGGTTGAGAAGGAGTGAGGTACCAAGGAACTCCAGATGGTGCTATCATGAAGGTATATTCTTTATTTTTTTGGTCCAAGTTTTCAAATTTTGTGTCTAATTTTAGGACCAAAGTAAAAATTAGAAGGGTATGCAATAAGTCAATGTAGCTAAGCGTTGGGGAAAGGGGAGGAGGTTGGGGGAGAAGACTGTTTAAAAATGACTTATTGAAATTCCAAATTGACTTTTATTTCCCCAGGACACTGCCAAACTGATCTGCTGATTCAGAAAATATGGCTGGTTGTGATATATACAGGTAACGTAACCAAAATAAAATCCAGAAACATTGTGGTCTTCAAATGAATAGTACTCAAGTTGAAAATAAAGATGATACAGTCCAGCTATATAAAAAGTAGAACCCACTTCCATTAGAAAATTCTCTAAAGGACCAGGCCTCACAAAACACCTTAGTGTTAGACAACTGCACAGAGTGCCAACAGGTTTCTTACTGAGCTGAATCAACTCAAACAACTATTAACTTTACAGAAATAATTTCCCTCCAAAGGAAACCTTCCTGGAGGCAGGGTGTGACACTACAGATGAACGTGTTTTTCTCAGCCCCTAACAAACCCAAGCTCTCTTCTTTAAAAAACCAAGCTCCACATTAGTGTCTGATGGAAATACCTGCTGTTCAACAGAATATGCTGACACTTCTGTCAAAACTGACTTCTAAGTATGCCCCAAATAAATCCTTTAATTAATCAATGGAAACTTACTTTGAAAGCTCTGTTTAATCCTTTATTTAGTGAAGGTGACAACAAGTTTTCAGAGGTTAGCTCCCTGTGATAGAAATTGTTCAATTTAATGTCTTGCCATGAAGGCAGGGTGCCTCGTTATCAAGGGCCTGGTACCACGGCAGGCTAACAACTGAATAGCAGGTAAGAAGAGCAATGCAGAAGAGAAAGCCAATAACCCTGAATCACATTGAGCAAGAAGTAAAAGTGGTTGATATATCACAGGCTCCCAGATAAACTTATGTGCACTATGGTTTCTGTAATAATAATTTCAAAAATCTCTTAAGGAGAGTATTTGATCAGCTAAAATATAATATGTGCAGGGAGACATTCATAACTAAGAGAACATGTGTGTATCCATTTGTACTTTGTGGCAGTATCCACTACATATGCTGTCTTCAGAGTTGCAGGCATTAAATTTCCTTGTTTTTTGTAAAGAAAACATAAAAGTGAATTGTTGCGAAGTAAATTCTTTTATCTACCTAGACCTTAGAAACATAGAAAATGGAAGTTTGGTAGCGAGGGTAACTTCAGATATCATGTTAATTTTCCAGACAAGAAAATTAAGAGAAGTTACATGACTTGCCCACCACCATGCACCCAGCCAGTATCAGAACCTATGCTTAATGGCCACTTCATTTTTGGGGGGTGACTAAGGCTTGTCAAAAATATGTAAATAAATAAGGCACAAGGAGAAGTGACTAGATGAATTCTGATGCCATACATTGAGTTAAACACTTGTAAGAAGTATGATTCAGACAACTTTCCAATATCTTCATACTTTTAATGTCTCCTTCCCACCCCTGATAAAAACTTTCACTCAAGATCATTATAAACACTGGCCTGACTCCGTGGCTCTGGTCAAAGTGATCCTCCAGGACTCTCTCTGGGGCTCTCCTGTACCTGCTCTCAGCCACAGCTTCCTCTGCCTTGTTCCCACATCAGACCTTTCACACTTGCTGTTCCCTTTGTTAAAGGACCTTGTCCAGCTCTCGAAATACAGTAAATGGGTCTGTCTCATAATTCAGGGTTCAGATTAAGCGTCACTCTCTCAGACAAGCCTTTCTTAACCACTCTTTTGAGCATCTTCTCTCTATTCCCTTACTTTATTTTTATTACTTATTACTCTCTGAAATGATGCTGCCTATCTCTTTAGTGTCTGCCTCTTCCACTTGAATGTAGTTCCATGAGGCCGTGGACCTTTGCTATTTTGCTTTGTTTGTTTTTTTTCCTCCCAACTTTATTCCTAGTCTCTAAAGCATAATAAATGTGTGTTGAATGAATAAACAAATGAGCTCTTTCTCCTACCTACTCAAAATCCTACTTGCTTGCTTTTGATAACTGCACTTGCAGACATTGCTTAAGGCTCAGTTTCGTCCCTCTCTGTCTCATCCTCTTTGGATTTGTGTAAAGGCAGGACAGCATAGTGGTTAAAGCATTTGTGTTAGTGTCAGGGGACTTGGGTTAAATTCTGTCTACTGCTTGACAGCTGTGAGAGAACTTCATCTTTATCACCCAGTTTCCTCATTCTAATAGTTCTATCCACCTCGTGAGATTTTTGTGAGTATTAAGTGAGAAAATATATTTGACTCACTTAAACAGGTTGTGACACATTGGCACAACGTCATTATTTCTGTTAATATTGTTATTATTGAACATTTCACACAGTCTTTCTGTTTCCTGTCCCTAATCATGGCTACGGCTCCTGATTCGCCTGGTTATTCCATGCCTGACAGTCAAAGCAGCTCTCTTAGCACGACTCTCCCTTGCGAGCCAGCCCGGAAGGTTTCCTTTCAATAAAGCCTGTTACACTGGTAAAAAAAAAACACACACACACAAAAAAAACAGTTCTCTTGTGCTCCCAGGCTCCTAAAGTTCCAGCACCTACCACTATCCCAGACCTCCACCTTTAATCTGGAAGAAGAGCTTGAATACCACCTTGTTAAGCCTTGAAATCAGTCTTTGAAATGTATATCTCCATTATACCCATATTTATAATTAAAAAACTAAGGTATGAAAAATGTTAAGCCAGTCTTCCAAGATCACACAGCTTGTAGGTATCTGAGTTGTGATTCAAATCCAGTTCTTGAGACTTAATCTTAATTGCACTTTCCTTTGAAGTCCAACTTCTTTACTATATGATCCTGTGCCTTTCATACCACCTTGATGCTTCCACTATGCTTACTCAGTAAGCCTGCAAAGATCTTTTCTGAGCAAAACGATCCCATACAAAACAGTGGTGTTCTTCAGAGAAAAAAGAAACTGAGATTTCACAAAAAATCTGCATATGTGAGATAGAAATTATTTTTAATAAGGGACACAGTTTAGAAAGGCTATATATTTGATCAATCTAATAAAATTTAGAATTAACTGAGTCTGTCAAAACATGGCTGTTAGAAACTAAATGTCCATTACTGCAGCCTTTCAAGAACTGACCTTTGTTTTCCAGCCCTGATTTTTAGATCATGCAATAAATGGAAAAAGACCACCAATATGCAGTTCCAACTTTTTTATTTTAAATCCTTAGAGTAAACCTACATTTTCCCAGAGGTTTTTCTCTTATGCAAATAAGTTAAAAGTTCTTACAATTATTAATATCATTATATAAAAATGAGATGCAATAGTTACACTCTGCAACTGAGTGCCTCTGTTCTAACCATCTTTTCATGTTATGACATTTGCTAAGATTTTCTGAAGAAAGAGCTTTTGTGCAAAGGTTCTAATCAGAGGAAAAGCTTAACCTTATTCTTTTATGCAAATTTAGATGGAATTCATTCTGTATTGTAAAAAATTTTCAATTTCTGTTAGGCTATGTCCCAGAATAATTGCCTACAGGTAAATTATTGCATGCCTGGCCTGTTTTTCCAGTGGTTCTCATTATCAAACTGCAGATGTATTTCCATGGAATGTATGTGCTTCTCTAAGAGAATAAAAATCATAACCCAAAAGGCTTGAAGCCTGACCTGTGGTGGTTCAGTAGATTAAGTGTCTATCTGGAATGCTGAGATCACCAGTTCAAAACCCTGGGCTTGCCCGCTCAAGGCACATATGGGAGTTGATGCTTCCTGCTCCCCCCCTTCTCTCTCTCTCTCTCTCTGTCCTTCACCCTCCTCTTTAAAATGAATAAATAAAAGTCTTAAAAACTATTTTTTTAGAAAGGCTTGAAGAAGAATTTCAGTCATTATTAACTTACTGAAAAGATTGAAACTACGAATACCAGAAATGATGAATTAAAAATGTTACATGATTTAATAAAATGTGAACACTACATTTTTAAATCTTGTGTCAAATCTGCAATGTAGATTCTCTTATTTTGGAAGGAACAGCGATAAGAACGGTATAATTAGAGCTCATCAACCATCCCTGCTATTTCCTTTTTTCTTCATCACTATAGAAATTATGTAAAAAGTTAAGAAAACTCCTTACTATTTTCTTTCCCATAGCTCTCTTTATTCTATAAATATAGGACAAATGACTATTGCCTTGTGTATCAGTTATCTATTGCCACAATAATGCTGTGAAACAAAACCCCCCAAAAGTCTCATATGTATTTAGCTCATAGATTTCAGGTCAGAATTTGAGGTTTTCCTCAACTGATAAAATCTTTTAGTCTGGGCTGGGCTTGCTCCTGCATCTGAGGTCAACTGTAGGTCAGCTGGGATAGGACGACTTTGGCAACAGAGCTTTGATTTCTAGTTGACTCGACTTTGCACATCCTGTCTTCCAGCTGGCTAAGCTGGGCATATTCTCAGTACTGGACTCCAGATATGTTCTTGTGGTGATTTCAGAAATGCTAGATGAGCAGGAGCAAACCACCTAAAAACTCAATGGCTTAAAATAAGATCTATGTGTTATTGTTTATAAGTATATGGGTCTGCTGGTAGTTCTACTGGTGTTGTCTGGGCTTGCTCATTCATGTTCAGTCAGATGCAGACTGAGTAGTATAGCTTTACCTGGGAGAACTGAGCACTGCTCTGCATGTTGCCTTCCAGCAAGCTGGTGTGATTTTGTGGACAAAGAATGGGTGCTGTAATAAATTTAACTGAAAGTAAAATAATAATAATAATAATAATAAAATAAAATAAATTTAACTGAAAGTAACTCCACAGGGCAATCTATCAGAATTTCCTAACTGGGCAGATCCTGGTGGGTAGTCACACCCCAGGCATATAAATTCTTTACTAAAAGGCTTATCTCTGCCTTAAGCGAGCCCTGTCTATTGTTTTTGTGCATCTTTGAAATGTTTCTTTTTCAGAACCCTTGAAACTGTAACAACCGTCAGGGAGTACATAGTCTTATTTATTATCCTGTACCCCTTCTCCCCACATTCAGCAATCTTCCTTACTTTTTCTCCTTAATTCCACATACATAAAATAAACTGCACAGCTGTCATTCTCTGGAGCATCTGAAATCTTGGTTCCCAACAAAATCATTTGTTAGGCTCAAATAAATTCTTATAAAAATTCTCTTTAGGTTTAGACATTTTAATATCTATAATTTCATGGTGATCTCAGAGGGAAAAAGAAAATTTAAAACATGCAAAAAAAATTCCAGATTTTACATCTGGTTCTTGACTTTTTCTGTCCAATTTATTTCACTTAGCATGATATTCTCAAGATCCATCCATGTTATTGCAAATGGGAGTATTTTATCTTTTCTTATGGCTAAGTAGTATTCCAGCCATGTTATACTTCAACTACATATTTCACTACAAATTAATATTTTAAAATGATGATTTATTAATTACTTTTGCTTCAGATAAAAAAGCCTTTGTATTACCTTCACAGCCAATCCTTTGGATTTATCTGCTTCTTCAAGGACTCTATAATATTACAAAAATCTGCTGGAGGTCTTCCTCAGGTTCATTTGTGTACTTCATAATCCACATGGGAAACACTCAAAATTTTAACTCAGTTGTTCACCAAAAAGAATAACAACTGCTGCCAAATTGAAATAGAAATAAACAGTATATCTCATGTCAGTAACACATGTGGAAAGAGCCAAGTAAAATTATATACTTATCGAAGTTAATAACAAACTTTATATTTTTGGAAGTAACAAGACCACTAATAATCATACCATTGCACACAGAGTGCAACTGAGAAACAGATGTTTTAAGGGAATATGCCTGAAGCTAAATCCACTAATAATACACATATTAAAACACACTCTTGCTCCCCAACTGTTTATTGCTTTTCCAGATTCTGCATAGATCTTGTTTTTATAGCTCTTTTTATGACTCAGAAAACAAATATGCAAATGCTTATGATGATAGTTTAATGCTGCCTTTTTCAGTAACTTTAAATGCGTCTTGGTATGCAATTAATATAGTATGCATAGAGATGTATGCAATTTATAAGGTATGCATGGAGATAAGTGAATCGCCAATTATACTAAGTTTTATGTTTTTAATGCACCTTCAGCATGTTCTAATATTATCTAGACCTTATATTTTTTTAAAAAGTTAAGACTGTAATTTTTTCATTTTATTTTAAAAAGTATTTTCTTGCATTAATTTTATTTTAACACACTCTTCTTACAGATACTTCAAGGCTCTTTGGGTCTGTATAGTATACAAAAATTTTATTGTGCATATGGGAAACAACTAAATTAAGATATATTATAATTCAGTTTTAGAAACATAAAGAACTTTGTAATGTGTTTTTCAGTAATTGTCCTTCAATCTTGCCAGAGAAATATTTAAAGATATGAATTAAAAAGTAGTGCAATTAACCAGCCCCCTGGAAGCATCTGCTCCACTTGTTCCACTGAGTTAGGAACTCCACATCTGTACTCCTTTAAACAATTGAGTTGTGTTGAAATTTCTGTGGAGTAAGAGTCACCAGGCTTATTATTGAAAGTTTTACTAAAGACCATTGCTTTATTTATATGTCTTCCTAGTCATAGAATTTTTTAATGTTGAAAAAGATTATATAGAAGAGACATTATTGGAAGAAACAAAAAAAGTCAAGTGTTCTATTTGCTAAATTTTTTTGGTGAAATTATATATATTTTAATGCAGGTAAGTCTGATGGTCAAAATATTTGCTTTTACATATGCAGATGGAAACATTTTGCACATTTCTTGAGAGATATTTTGAAAGTAGAGGGACAGAGTGTTACATCTAACCAGATTAGGAAATTAATCATCTGCTGAGGGCTGTGTGGTTCATAGAGTGTGTCTCACCAGAGGGATGACTGGAATGTAAGCTCACATTTACAGATGGTTTTGTGGTTACATGAATCTCATTTGGACAGCTAGATCTGGAAGGCAGTGGTAAATCAGATTCAGAACCTGTAAACAGGCTTGTCCTGGTTCTGCATGGATTATCAAAACCTTAAAAATGCAGAACAAGTCTTTTTCGTTATCATCTTATGCAGTTTTACTATGCTGATCAGTCATGCGGACTTTCTATTACTTACTGATTTTTGTCATCTCACAACCAATTTGAGCAGGCTGACAAAGTTTTGAGAAAATCTTGTGATCTGCTATTTTGTATTTTGCTCACAATAATTTTATGTTCTTCATATTATTCAAAAGTGTAGAAAGTTGTATATCAACCCAAATTTTAACTTTCACAATCAAAATTAGGAGTGTTTTCTGTAGAAATGTATTATTAAAATCCATAATAGTTTAACTAGTTTGTTTCTAAAATTTCCAACCGGGCTCTTACAGATGATTTTTTTGCCATCTTCATAAGTTTTTTTTTAAGCTTTATGTACTTGTTTCTGACTGTGTATTATGATACAAAGAAATGTAAAAGAAAGAAATGTGTAACTATCCTTAGCTATTAATGGAGGACCAATACCAATCTTGAATATTTCCAATTGGATGTACTGACAGATTTCAGGTCCTTAAGAATCAAAAATGGAAAATGGTTAACATTTCTCAAATTAGCACATATAATAGCTTTAATATCCTCTATTAATTCCTTCTTTAATCAATGTTGGGGTTGGATGAGCATTAACTAAATATTTTATTACAAGTTCATTGGTTACTTGTGCAATTTATTAATAAACAGATTAACTGAGATATTTTTTATTTTTTGTATGCCTGTAAAAAAAAAAAACCAACAGCTGCAGAATCCATTTAGTAAGTGAAAGAGAAGTTAATTTACATGTTGATAAATTATAAGGAAAGCACAACATTACATTTAATTGCTTTAGATAAATAATAGAGAACCTTCTCTCTTTGAAGACTTAAATATTAGTCAAATTGAAACAAATAGTTGCATTGTATCTTAGAGTATACCACTTGGGTTACAAGATGATCCTGGCACAGTAATAACATTTACTTTCAAATGATAACCAGTTTAACAGATTTTTATGTCAGGTTTATGAAGGTATAATTTACAAAGAGTAAAATTCACCCCTTTTATATTCACAATCCTGTTTATTTTGACAATGCTGAAACTCTTATACCTATCTTTACAATCAAAATATAGATCATTTCTGTAACTCTAGAGATCTTACATGCCTTTTTGTAGCAAGTCATCTTCCCCTATGCCCACTAGCAACCACTGAACTATTTTCTTTTTCCATAGTTTGTCTTTTTGAGAATGTCGTAAAAATTGTACAGCATTTTGAATTTGACGGCTTTTACTTAACATATTTTATTAAAGATTAATCCATGTTACTGCACATATCCAGGGCTTATTCCTTTTTCTTACTGAGTAGTATTACATTATAATAATGTATCATAAATTATTTATCCGTCTTCTAGTTGATGGACATATAGATTTTTCCAATTTTGACAATTCTGAATAAAATTATTTTATAAATATTTATATACAAAAATTTATGTAAATATTTTTTTTCTTGAATCAATACCTACGAGAGGTATTCTTGAGTTATATAGTAGTGAATTTTTTTTTTAATATTTTTTTCCATCCTTGTATCTTCAGTCTGTGTGCATCTTTTGATTTAAGGTGTGTCTCTTGTAGACAGCATATGTATGGGTCCTGTTTTCTTATCCACGCAGCTACCCTATGTCTCTTGATCAGATCATTTAATCCATTAACATTTAAGGTTATTACTGATATATAATTGTTTATTGCCATTTTTTTTCTTTAAAACTGTTTTTCTCTTTTGCTATATTCTTTTTTTCCTTTGATCTGTTTACAACAGGTCCCTTAGCATTTCTTCCAGCCTTGGTTTGGTTGCAGTAAAATCCTTGAGTTTTTTTTTTTGTCTGTAAAGCTTTTTATTTCTCCTTCAATTTTAAATGATAGCCTTGCTGGATAAAGTAGTCTTGGTTGTAGGTTCTTGTTCTGCATTACTTTGAATATTTCTTGCCATTCCCTTCTGGCCTCAAGTGTTTCTGTTGAGAAGTCAGAAGTCATCCTTATGGGGGGCTCCTTTGTAGGTGATAGTCTTTTTTTCTCTAGCAGCTTTTAATATTTTCTCTTTATCATTTAGCTTTGGTAATTTAATTATGATGTGTCTTGGTGTTGGTTTCTTTGAGTTTCTCCTTAATGGAGTTCTCTGTGCTTCCTGAACATGTGAAATGTTTTCCTGCCTTAATTGGGGGAAGTTTTCCACTATAATATGTTTGAACAAAGTCTCTATTCCTTGTTCTTTCTCTTCTTCTTCAGGAACCCCTATGATGTGGATGTTATTTCTCTTCATATTGTCACAGAGCTCTCTTAGAGTTTCCTCAGACTTTTTGAGTCTCTTTTCTTTTTTCTGCTCTGCTTCCGTGCCTTTATTTATTGTGTCCTCTAACTCACTGATTCGATTCTCTGCTTCATCCATCCTGCTTTTAATTCCTTCCATTGTATTCTTTATTTCAGATATTGTATTTGTCATTTCTGACTGATTCTTTTTTATTATTTCAATGTCCTTTTTTATATTTGTTATCTCTTTATTTAGGTTTTTGTAATGGCCATCTATTGTTGTTCTAATATCTTTAAGCATCCTAACAATCATTATTTTAAACTCTGCATCTGGTAATTTGGTTATATCTGATTCACTTAGGTCCTTTTCTGGGGATTTCTCTTGGTTTATTTGTGTTGTATTTCTCTGCCTCCGCATTTTCTCTTCACGGGAGTAGCTGTGATCACGTGCTCAGGTGCACAAGGGTTGGTGGCCTTGGCCTTTGCCCCGCCCCCGTGTGTGATGTTATGCTCGGTCCTGAGGGCACTGGCGAGCACCTTTGCTCAGCTGCGGGTCTCCGCCTGTTTCCGAGCTTTCGCCCTGCCCTTGCAGGAGGATCCCACTCAAGGAACAGCTGCTAGCCTTGGCTCTCTATAGTAGTGAATTTTTAAATTTATAAAAATCTCTCTCAAACTATCTTAAAAAGTAGCTGTATCATCTTGAATTTTCACCAGTGATGTAAGAGTGAGCTAATCCTTGTCTACCAGTATTTAAGATTGTCATTTTAAAAATGTCATTGTATCATTATTCATGGTGGTCAAGACATGGAAACAGTAGAAGTGTTCCTGGGTAAATGATTGGATGAAGAAGATGTCAGAATAATGGAGATACACATTTAAGAGGATTGGTTTCAAGGTTTAATGAGGCAGCATTCAAACTTGTTTTTCCTGATTAAGGGTGAAGGCCTCGGGGCATGGTAGATAAGAATTTAACTTAAGTGCACATAGTTGGAATGCAGTCATATGATTCCAAGAACTATGATAAGAAAAACTATGTGGTCCTTACCAATACTTATACAATTCTTCTCCTAAAATAACACTGGGGAACAATTTTTTTTTTCCATTTTCTGTTGCATAAAGTTTTAGAACTATTTCTGTATATTTCTGCATCACCAATTCCAAATTTGAAATCTGTTTTTTGGTGCATGCTCTAGTTTTTATACAATTTTAATTTCTTTTTGTTACAGTTAATGGCATGCACTGGTTTTTAAATTGGAGTTAAAGGGCAACGACTCTGAATCGAATGAACATAACCACAGGGCAATTAACGTTTTACAAATATCACTTTTACATAATTTTTTAAATGTAAAAAATTATTATCTGATAAAAACACCCTCTTATTTTGTTTTAAGATTGAATCATGGCTTCTTCGAGTAGGTGTAAATGTAAGAATAGTCCTGACACCTTCTGTTATATATGTGGCTGTTACACACTTCAACGTCAAAGGTGCAATATTTCATCATTTGTGACATGTGCATATATTGCCTATTTTCAGTGGTTCCACTTGGTTATTCAACTCATCTGTGAGAAGATTATAATGACATAAAAATTGTCCTCGAGTTTCTGAAGTATGAGGAGCATAACTGGATCATTTGTGTGGATCTTAAAATGATAAATTTCCTGCTAGGACAACAGAGAGGTTTCATGAAGTATCCTTGCTTTCTCGTTTGTGGGACAGCCGAGCTCGAGAGAAACACTGGGAGTGGCCGAAATGTGAAGAACTGGAAGTAGGGATGCAAAATATTGTGAATGAACCCGTAGTTAATCGAGACAGGATCATTTTCCCCCCACTTCACATCAAACTTGGCTTAATGAAGCAGTTTGTTCAGGCTTTGAATAAAGAATGCTTTCAACATATTTTTTTCTGCTTTTCCTGCCTTGTCTTTTGAGAAGATAAAAGCAGGTGTATTCAATGGACCTCAACTTTGAACCCTCATACGTGATGAAGAATTTGCCAGGAAGATGAATGAGGAGAAAGCAGCATGGCAGTCTTTTGTGGAAGTTACAAAAAACTTCCTTGGCTACAAAAAAAGCAGAAAACTATTAACTTTTGGTTCAAGGATGCTGTTGGCTTTCCATGACATTGGATGTAACATGAGCATTAAGATTCACTTCCTGAACAGTCACCTTGATAAGTTTCCCAAAAATCTTGGAGCTGTTAGTAATGATCAGACTACTGCTGGAGCATCAAACAAGATTGTCCTCAACAAGTACACAAGCACAAGAGCTACAAACACAAATTTTTGCCTGAATAGAATTTAAATAAGTTTTGCACAAATTTTATGATTAAAATAAGTGTTTTAATATGTTCTATTTTGAAATTGTAGACAAATTCTGATGCAATCATATCTTTTAGTGTATTAGTGTATTTATTGCATTATATGATATAAATTATTATATTTTCACAAAGATGGTGCCCAAGAAGACATTCTACTTCATTATGTTAAACTAAATGTTGAAAATTTTACAGTAAGATAAAAACCTAAAATCTTGAATTGCAAAAAAAACTGTAGCTTACAATGAAAAACTAATGTTATATTTGAGATTGGCACACTTGAATTAGGTAAGAACAAGTGTTTTTGTGAATGCAAAAAAAAATTATTTCCCAATGTAACTTAGAAATAGTAGAGGAAGTATATGGTTCCTTGAGTTATGGGTTACAGTTGTTATCAACTTATTTTAAGTATTTTTTCTTCTTTTAAAATACAAATATTGGCCCTGGCCGGTTGGCTCAGCGGTAGAGCGTTGGCCTGGCGTGCGGGGGACCCGGGTTCGATTCCCGGCCAGGGCACATGGGAGAGGCGCCCATTTGCTTCTCCACCCCCAACCCCCTCCTTCCTCTCTGTCTCTCTCTTCCCCTCCCGCAGCTGAGGCTCCATTGGAGCAAAGATGGCCCGGGCACTGGGGATGGCTCCTTGGCCTCTGCCCCGGGCGCTGGAGTGGCTCTGGTCGCGGTGGAGCAATGCCCCGAAGGGGCAGAGCATTGCCCCCTGGTGGGCAGAGCGTCGCCCCTGGTGGGTGTGCTGGGTGGATCCCCGTCGGGCGCATGCGGGAGTCTGTCTGACTGTCTCTCCCCGTTTCCAGCTTCAGAAAAATACAAAAAAAAAAAAAGGTTACATTGTGGAAAATGGTTTACATTGAGGTGGGCATGAATTGGGAGCAACAGATTAGGAGTATATTTTAGAGGTTCACTTAAGCATAGTAATGACAGGCTAGCATTGTAGCAGGGGGATAAATAAAAGTGGACAGATTCAAATATATGACTAAGAATCTGCAAAACTCATTGACTAAACTTAGAGGAAAGAAAATAATGACAGTTTCTGGATTCTTTGACCTTCAAAACTCAGGTGCTCTGTGGGTTTTCTATTGCTGCCTAACAAATCATTATATAGTTGGTGGCTTAAAACAAGACCTACTCATTCGTGCACAAAATGTAGATTAGAAGTGAAGCATTCCATGGCTGCAATTTCTTCTCAGAGTACCAAAAAAGCTAAAATCACGGTGAATTGAATTCTTATAAATTGGCTGAGCTGAATTCTTGTTTAAAGACTGTCAAGGAGCCTGACATAGGAGCAGTGTCACAGAGGACAGATAGAGCGTCAACCTAGAAGCTGAGGATCCAGGTTCGAAACCTCAAGGTTGCTGGCTTGAATGCAGGCTTATCTGGCTTGAGCGAGGGCTCACCAGCTTAAATGTGGGGTCATAGAAATGACCTCATGGTCTCTGGCTCAAGCTCAAGGTCACTGGTTTGAGCAAGGGGTTATTGGCTCAGCTGGGACTCTTGGTCAAAAGCACATATGAAAAAGCAATCAATGGCCTGACCAGGCGGTGGCGCAGTGGATAGAGCGTCGGACTGGGATGCGGAAGGACCCAAGTTCGAGACCCCGAGTTCACCAGCTTGAGAGTGGGTTCATCTGGCTTGAGCAAAAGCTCACCAGCTTGGACCCAAGGTTGCTGGCTGGAGCAAGGGATTACTTGGTGTGCTGAAGGCCCGCAGTCAAGGCACATATGAGAAAGCACTCAATGAACAACTAAGGTGTCGCAACGAAAAACTGATGATTGATGCTTCTCATCTCTCTCCGCTCCTGTCTGTTTGTCCCTATCTATCCCTCTCTCTGACTCTCTCTTTCTGACCTTGTAAAAAAAAAAAAAAGAAAGAAAGAAAAAAGCAATCAATGAACAACTAAAGTACCACAACTACGAGTTGATGCTTCTAATCTCTCTCCCTTCCTGTCTATTTGTCCCTGTCTGTTCCTCCCTCTTACTAGCTTATGTTCTCTCTCTCTTGCTAAAAAAAGTAAAATAAAATAAAGACTTTCAGAGAAAGACCTCTTCCAAGTTTGTTCTCATTGATAAATTTAGTTCCTTGAGACTGTAAGACTCAGATCTTTTTCTCCTTGCTGGCTGTCACCCAGGGTGCTGCTTTCAACATCTAGAAGCCATCCCTGTTCCTGGCCACATGGCCATCTCTATCTTCCAGCCAGCAGTGGTGTGCCAATTCCTCCCATGTTCCAATCTTTGGTTCTCATCTCTGCTTTTAAAGGGCTCATGTGATTAGCTTAGGTCCATCTGAATAATCTCTCTTACTAAAATTCAACTCTTCCATGTTATGGAACTCAATCAGGAGTGAAACCATTCTGTTCACAGTCTCATGGCCTACAGAGGGCATGTACATCAGAAGGTGGGGGTCATCTTAAAGAAAAGAATCTGAGTTCAGGTTTGGAAAAGATGAGTTGAGGAACCAGTGAATATTCAAGTGGAGATGTGAGTCTGCCCTTGGTGGTGCCTTGAGTTTAGAAAGAAGAGTGGGCCCTGGCTGAGAAGCTCAGTTTGTTGGAGCATTGTCTTGACCTGCCAAGGTTGCAGATTTGATCCTCAGTCTGGGCACACACAAGAATCATCCAGTGCCAGCATGAATGGATGGAGAAACAAGCCGATGCTTCTCTCTTTTTCTCTCTCTCTTCCTTCTGCTCTCTCTGAAAATCTATGAATAAATAAATAAATAAATAAGAAAGAAGATCTGGCCTAGTAAAAGAGAAATGAGAATAGTTAGCATAAATCAATACTTGAATCTGTGAGAATAAAAACTTTTTACACAGGGGGCCAGTTCACTGTCCCTCAGACCATTGGAGTGCCACCACATAGAGTGCTCCTCTCACTGACCACCAATGAAAAAGGTGCCCTTTCTGCAAGTGTGGCGGGGAGCCAGATAAATGGCCTCAGGGGGCTGCATAAGGTCCACAGGGATATAGTTGGGAACGCCTGCTGTACAGTTACAGAAGATGTAGAACCACACCCTGAGAAACTGCAATATTGAAAGGATGAGTAAAAACTGAAAACTAATGACTAAAAGGAAAATCAGCAGAATATACTGACATGAGTTCTAAGGGGTTCGATCAGCAATTTTCAACCTTTTTCAGCTCATAGCACATAAACAAACTACTAAAAATCTGCGGCGCACCAAAAAATATATTATAGTTATTACCAGTCTGAAAAAAAGTATAATTTTGATTCAGTTACACTAAATGGCTATTGTTGAACTGGATATTGTCTTTTTTTTTTATAATTTGACAATCTAAGGGAAAAGAGGTCAGTGCCTCTGGCTAAATAGTCAGGCATAGCATGTTTTAAAATTTTTTGTGGCACATTGGTTGAAAATCACTGGGTTAGATCAATGAAGGAAGTCAAATTTGTTTACTCTGTTTTAAATCTTGTTGAGAAATCTAATATTAAAAACTCTCCTTGGGATGTGGTGACATAGAGTTAGGGGTTGCCATGGACAGAGATGTTTCTGTAAAATAGTGAATTCAGAAGCCAGACTATTTGAAGAGTGAGCCGATGGTGAAGTCCAGAAATGGAATCAATGAGTTTTAGACAATTCTTTAAGTGACTTGGCAATCAAGATATGGCACATAAGTAGAGATTTGTTTGTTTGTTTTATGCTATAAGAGATTTCAGTATATGTCAGCTCAAATGAAATGAAAAGAATTCAGCAGAAGCATCTGAAAGAAGGAAAGATACTGAAGTAGAGGATTAGAACCCAGTCAAGGAAGTGAACTTTTTAGAAACACCTTTATCATAAATAACTTAGCCAAGACAGGGAAGAATGGGTGCAGCATTAGAAAGGTTTCAATTTATTGGTGTAATGTTAAGTATGCACCCATCTACTTTCTAAGTAAAATTAGAAGGAAATAAGTTTTTTGAGATAAGACTGAAGACAAAGATCTGTAGAGAAAAAAGGTTAAATTAACTTTTGCTTTAGTGATGAACGGGACAGAAAGCTGACTAGGGAAATATCACAATATCACCTGGAAGGTAGTAAGATCTTAATAAAGTCAAATTAATAGAGGAATCAATGAATTTGTTTGCACATTTTATTCAGTAGCACACAAATACAATTCCTAGAGATACTGATGGCAACTAAAAATATTATATTTGTTAATTCAGGGTTGGGACTTTCGTGAAGTAGCCAAGATTGGAAAGACTGCAGAGTAAGGGAGTTTTAGATATTCCCCAAAATGTGGTCACAAAGATGGATCGTGAAATCTATAACAAATAAGAGAGGAAACATGGTAAGAAGTAGCTAATGGATAATGCACAAGGAGAAAAATTAAATCATTTCAACAGAACCAAAGGGCTGATATAGTGAGAACTGAGCATTCTAGCTGAAAGGATGAAAGGTTATAGTAATGAACTGCAACGTCTTCATCAGTGACTTCAGAGTAAGATTTGCTTTCTGTCTTGTAATTACATTTTAGCTTTACTTACCCTTATTTTTATGTTTATATGATTTCAATACTCACTGCAAATCCTTCTGTGCCATTATTTTTCTTTTTTTTTTTTTGAGTTGGTAATTTTGTTTCATCTCTGTTTTCTGAAGTATATATGCTATCCATGTTTAAAATAATTGTAGATAACATATTATATATATGTAACATATGATATATGGTATATATAGTGAGATTACAGACACTTTTGCTAAATACTTTATGTTTGTTTTCTCATATTATCTTCACAACTAACAGATAAGTGTGTTAATTTTACAGATTTAGAAACTACTTAACTAGAAAGGTTAAGTAGCTTAGGTACTTAAGGTTAAGTACAGGCTAGCTCAATTTTCTCATCTTAAAAATGAAAAGTATATATTCAATAGCATCTTCACCAAAGCCTAGTAAGAAACATGTTCCTGTCTTTTCCAATAAGAGTAAGAGGTGGATAAGGGGTAAAGAGATTAGGAATGGCTTTTGGAGAGCCATCCTGCTATACCATCATTGCCAAAATGCTTGAAAAAGTAACCACTGTCATCATTTCTAATTTGTTAACTCCTACTCATTCCTTAGTCTAATTCATTACAGTTTGACATCTGACTTCACTACTCAGCAGAAATTGCTCTGAGGTCATCAAGAACTCTCTGATATTTAAATCCCAAGATCTCTTTAACATTCCATTAAAGTCTCCTTCAGCTTATACCCTTTCCTTGTGTTCCATCCTTTGTCCTCTTATAATTTTATTTAGAGGATCTGAGATATCTCTTAAACTCTAATATTTTCAAAAATATCAAATCTCCACTCAAACCCCTTCTCTATCAAAATGGAAGTTAATATTACAAATAGCTTACTCAGTATCAAACATTAATTTAAAACAACCCAAAGGAAATTTTCCCATAAAGCCTACTTCTGAATTCTTAAATTTTTTGCTTAATGTCACCACAAGTCGCCATTTCTCAATCATGGATTCACTTTTAGTTTTTCCTCTCATTACTTCCCTCTGCCAACTGTGATTTGGCACCATGTTTTTTATACTCAATTTTTAAAAAAATGCAAATTAAGTTTGTAAATGTATTGTATTCTAGTAACTCAAAACTTTGTTTAAGGCAAGGATTTTGGTTCACTTGGTTCTGTAATTCCAACCACTAGGAAAATACCCACAACGTAAGAATAAAGGACTCCACAAATCAAATCAATTGTGATATAATATTATATAATTATCATTAACCATCAAAAAATTATTAAATGCTTCCAGGATCTTTAGCATTATTAGACAATACAACAATTTTATATTGAAATCAATCCTTGATTTTATATTCATTTTTATGAGAAATTCAAATTAGTATATTAAATGTGCATATGATAATAACATATAGACCCTTTTGAAATTAACCAATCTGTTTTAATATTCTTTCACGGACTATAAATAGGAAAATTACTTATATGTAAATAAAGACATTGGTGTGAAACTGACATTTAAGATTAATTAACACAGAAAGGGGGTGGAGGAAGTAGAGGAGGGTAAAGGGGGGAAAAACAGTGATGAAAGGAGGCTTGACTTGGGCTGGTAAACATGGGCTGCCATGTACAGACGATGTATTATGGAACGGTACACCTGAAACCTATGTATTTTTATTAACCAATGTCACCCCATTAAATTTAATTATATTAATTAACACAAAAGATATTACATTTCTACATTAATAAAAGCGAGTTCTTTGTTCATTGATTACCACTTAAATGTTTCAAGAACCCCTAATTATTTATACATTTGACCTCATTTGATTATATGACACTCCATTAAGCCATTTCAGGAATTTTTAAACTTTATTATTCTTCACTCTTTCTTTTTTTAAAAAAAGTTTATTTATAGAATATTATGTAATAAATTGCTACACTGTACTTTATCCCTTAAATTTCAATTTTCCTATGTTACTTGAGAAAGCAAAATATTTTTATGAATTTCAAATACTATATCTAGATTCTTGTCACTATTGACATTTTATAGTACTTAGAGCTTCATGAGCACAACAAAGGAAGAAGGATAAAGAATTTGGGGATTTTACCAAGCTTAACACTAACTTTATGTCTTTAGAAAAGTCACTTCACATTCTGGACTTGAGCCTTTTCATTATTAGCCCTAGTAGAGAAAAATTCTATTAGAAGCCTCACATTATTTATAACTGTTAGTCACAATTCTGTCATCTCTCTAATATGTTGCTTGAGACTTTTGGTTTTAACCTAATAACATAAATGTAGATTTTTCTTTTAACCATCACCCCAGCCAAAGTGAAAATGTAGAAGAGAGACTCCACACTTTTTTTGTTTTTGAAATCATGAAATTTCTATAACCTCAATATAATAAGAAAGTGGCTCTCAGAAATTCTGAAAGTCTATAGTAGCTCAAAAGACACAGTATAAAACATTCATGTAGCTACAAATCTCATAAAAATTAGGCCAAGCGCACTTCAAGTAAACGCCAAGAAGATGTTTATTGCAGTTAAACTTAGCAACTATTTAATTATATAGTTTGAATTAGTTGGGCAACAATTTGAGCAGTATTTAGCTGAATCATTCTTCTTTCCCATTTGACCTTGAAAAAGGTCATGCAATTGTAACCAACCAGAGGATGGGCTGGTCTGCAGTGTCCAAAATAGTTTCACTCTCATGTCTGGTGCCAATGTGGGATGACTGAAATGGTGAACTCAACTGGGGCTGTCTACACCTGTGCCTCACATGGCCTCTCCACTATGTTTACTTGACAATACTTGAACTTCTTATATTTTAGTTCAGAGCTCTAAGAACAAATGTGTTAGCAAACAAAGCAGAAACCGCATGGCCTTTTATGACCTACCCTCAGAAATCACTTTGAGTCACTTTCACTGAGCTTAGTCAATGGAATCACAAGCCCACTCAGATTTAAGGGAAACTCCAAAGTCTTGATGAGAGGATTGTCAAAGAATGTGCAGCAATATTTTTTAAATGTTTTAGTGCAAAACCAATAAAATTTAATTGACCACATGGAAACACGTAGGCAAGGTGCTGTCGAGAGCCTCCCATATCTAGTGTACTTGTGAGAAGATGAGTTTGAGCTGAACAGGAAAACATAGACAGTCCATATTGCAGAAAAGATGGAGCAGGGAAACGCAGCCATATGAGTAGCCTTGGAGCTACTGGTCTCCGATGACTAAAAGTAGTAAACTAAAAAATTGCACTAAGAGCCATTGTTGTAACAAAAATTTCAGTTTTCTGTAAGATGCCTCTAGTCTATCTTATGAATAGCCAGTTCAGGAAGTATGAAACTTATTTAAGGATGGCTAATCAGAAAGACCAAGATAAAATACTAAAACCAAAAAGGAAGAAAAATCTAAAAGGTAAATCATAAATAATTAACTTAAAAGTGGCTAATGTTGGTATATAGCAAAAGAAAACTAGGCCTAAACATATAGCTGTAAAATTAAAAATTTAATTAAAGTCACTTCTATGAGACAAGAAGAAAGTAGTTCTATTAAAAACAGAACTACTAGAGCCTGACCAGGTGGTGCTGCAGTGGATAGGGCATCAGACTAGGACACGGAGGACCCAGGTTTAAAACCCTGAGGTCAAAATTATAGGCCAATATCCCTGATGAATTTAGATGCTAAAATCCTCAACAAAGTATTAGCAAACCGGATCCAGCAATATATGGAAAAAATCATACACATGATCAAGTGGGATTTATTCTGGGAAGGCAAGGCTGGTACAATATTCGCAAATCAATCAATGTAATTCATCACATAAACCAAAGGAAGGAGAAAAACCACACGATCATTTCAATAGATTCAGAAAAAGCATTTGATAAAATCCAGCACCCATTCATGATCAAAACTCTCAGCAAAGTGGAAATACAGGGAACATACCTCAACATGATAAAGGCTATCTATGACAAACCCACAGCCAACATCATATTCAATGGACAAAAATGAAAAGCAATCCCCTTAAGATCAGGAACAAGGGAGGGGTGCCCCTTTCACCACTCTTATTCAACATAGTTCTGGAAGTCTTAGCCACAGCAATCAGACGAGAAGAAAAAATAAAAGGCATCCAAATTGGAAAAGAAGATGTAAAACTATCATTATTTGCAAATGATATGATACTGTACATAGAAAACCCTAAAGTCTCAGTCAAAAAACTGCTGGACCTGATAAATGAATTCAGCAAGGTGGCAGGATATTAAATCAATACTCAGAAATCAGAGGCATTTTTATACTAACAATGAACTGTCAGAAAGAGAAATTAAGGAAGCAATCCCCTTTACCATTGCAACCAAAGAAATAAAATACCTAGGAATAAATTTAACCAGGAGATTAAAGACTTGTACTAGGAAAATTATAATATAAAACATTGATAAAAGAAATCAGGGAAGATATAAACAAGTGGAAGCATATACCATGCTCATGGTTAAGAAGAATAAATATCATTAAAATGTCTATATCACCCAAAGTAATTTATAAATTCAATGCAATACCAATTAAAATACCAATGACATACTTCAAAGATATAGAACACATATTCCAAAAATTTACATGAACCAAAAGAGAACATGAATAGTTTCAGCAATCTTGAAAAGGAAGAATAAAGTGGGAGGTATCACACTTCCAGATATCAAGTTATACTACAAGGCCATTGTACTCAAAACAGCTTGGTACTGGCATAAGAACAGGCTTATAGATCAATGAAATAGAACAGAGAACATATAAACCCACACCTTTATGGACAACTGATATTTGACAAAGGAGGTAAGAGCATACAATGGAGTAAAGACAGCCTCTTCAACAAATGGTGTTGGGAAAATTGGACAGCTACCTGCAAAAAAATGAAACTAGACCACCAACTTACACCATTCACAAAAATAAACCCAAAATGGATAAAAGACTTAAATGTAAGCTGTAAAACCATAAGCATCTTAGAAGAAAACATAGGCAGTAAGCTCTCTGACATCTCTCGCAGCAATATATTTGCCGATTTATCTCCACAGGCAAGTGAAATAAAAGACAAGATAAACAAATGGGACTATATCAAACTAAAAAGCTTCCTCACAGCCAAAGACAATAAGAACAGAATAAAAAGACAAACTACACAATGGGAGAACATATTTGACAATACCTCTAATAAGGAGTTAATAACCAAAATTTATAAAGAACTTGTAAAACTCAATACCAGGAAGACAAACAATCAAATCAAAAAATGGGTGAAAGAAATGAATAGACACTTCTCCAAGGAGCACATCCAGATGGCCAATAGGCAAATGAAAAATTGCTCAACATCACTAATCATTAGAGAAATGCAAATTAAAACCACAATGAGATATCATCTCACACCAGTAAGAATGGCGCTCATCAACAAAACAACACAGAATAAGTGCTGGCAAGGATGTGGAGAAAAGGGAACTCTCTTACACTGCTGGTGGGAATGCAGACTGGGGCAGCCTCTGTGGAAAACAGTATGGAGATTCCTCAAAAAATTAAAAATTGAACTGCCTTTTGACCCAGCTATTTTACTTTTAAGAATATACCCTAAGAACACCATAGCACTGTTCCAAAAGGAGAAATGCACCCCCATGTTTATGGCTGCACCCCCATGTTAATGGCAGCATTGTTCACAATAGCGAAGATCTGGAAACAGCCCAAGTGTCCATCAGTGGATGAGGGGATTAAAAAGCTTTGGTACTTATATACTATGGAATACTACTCAGCCATAAGAAATGATGACATCAGATCATTTACAACAACCTGGATGGACCTTGATAACATTATACTGAGCGAAATAAGTAAATCAGAAAAAACTAAGAACTATATGGTTCCATACATAGGTGGGACATAAAAGTGAGACTCAGAGACATGGATAAGAGTATGGTGGTTTTGGGGGGGGGAGAGGGAGAGGGTTGGGGGAGTGGAGAGGCACAAAGAAAACTAGTTAGAAGGTAACAGAAGGCAATTGGACTTTGGGTGACGGGAATGTAGCATAATCAAATGTCAAAGTCACCTGGAGCCCTGGCCGGTTGGCTCAGCGGTAGAGCGTCGGCCTAGCGTGTGGAGGACCCGGGTTCGATTCCCGGCCAGGGCACATAGGAGAAGCGCCCATTTGCTTCTCCACCCCTCCGCCGCGCCTTCCTCTCTGTCTCTCTCTTCCCCTCCCGCAGCCAAGGCTCCATTGGAGCAAAGATGGCCCAGGCGCTGGGGATGGCTCTGTGGCCTCTGCCCCAGGCGCTAGAGTGGCTCTGGTCGCAACATGGCGACACCCAGGAGGGTCGCAACATGGCGACGCCCAGGATGGGCAGAGCATCGCCCCCTGGTGGGCAGAGCGTCGCCCCCTGGTGGGCGTGCCGGGTGGATCCCGGTTGGGCGCATGCGGGAGTCTGTCTGACTGTCTCTCCCTGTTTCCAGCTTCAGAAAAATACAAAAAAAAAAAAAAAAAAGTCACCTGGAGATGTTTTCTCTGATCATATGTACCCTGATTTATCAATGTCATCCAATTAAAATTAATAAAATATAAAAATAAAAAACAGAAAACCCGAGGTCACTGGCTTGAGTGCAGGCTCATCCGGCTTGAGCACACTGTCATGGGCTTGAGCGTGGGATCAAAGACTTGACCCCATGGTTGCTGCCTTGAGCTCAAAGGTCACTGCCTTGAAGCATAAGGTCTCTGGCTTGAGCCCAAGGTTGCTGGCTTGAGCAAGGGGTCACTCACTCTGCTGTAGCCCCCCAGTCAAGGCACATATGAGAAAGCAATCATTGAACAACTAAGGAGCCGCAACGAAGAAGTGATGCTTCTCATCTCTCTCCCTTCCTGTCTATCTGTCCCTTTCTGACTCTATCTCTCTTTCTCTGTCAAAAAAAATAATAATAAAATAAAAATATAAAAAATAGAGCTACTAGAGATCAAGAGACTATGTCAAAGTATAATATATAACCTGACTGAACTCGTTAAAAAACTAAAGAGAAAAGCAAAACCATCACAGAGAAAAAGCCCCCACCAAAATCTATACTGAAAAAAAAGTCATTGTTGACAACACAGAAAAGACATGCGGCCCAGATTTGAGTAAAGTGAGCAAAAAGAAATAAAGCCAAGTTTTTAAATGGAACACAGGGAATGTTAAATGAGTGTGAGTCAAAGAAATACAAACAATTCAATAATGGAAAGTCCGAGAATAAAGTGAAGAAAATAATGGAACAGAAGAAACTATTTAAATATATAATTCAAGGATATGTTCCAGAAGTGAGAACTTAATTCTAAAGATTGAAAGGGTGTACTGTTTCCCAGGAATGTAGAATGATTGCTACCAGGACTATCTTAGTATATTTACTGAACATCACAGATAGTAAAGGAATCTTTTGGTTGAAATCTTTTGGCAAAAGACTATGTATGGTATGGAGAAAATATTGTCGCAATGGCTAAAGTCCAACTTCACAAATCAGTCAATTTTCAGAGAAGTAAAGTATTGCCTTACAAAGCCATCAAAAAAAGAAAATGAAACCTAAAAAAGTTATGCTTAGAAAAATTGTTTAAGAATAAAGGCAAAAGGAAACCATTTAAATAAAGAAGAGCTCA
The DNA here is from genome assembly GCF_036850765.1 of Saccopteryx bilineata. NCBI lineage: Eukaryota > Metazoa > Chordata > Mammalia > Chiroptera > Emballonuridae > Saccopteryx > Saccopteryx bilineata. The sequence continues at coordinate 9,388,393 of NC_089501.1, read as the reverse complement.
TAGATTATAGATTTCATGAGTCTTAAAAGAAAGTGCTGAAAAACACACTTCAGTCAACCAAAAACTGTTTGATAAACAATTGTAAAATGAGTGATATTGAATATTGAACTGTTTAACTCTAGGACTAAGACAAAAACAAATATCATGATTATGATGATAGAAGAGAATGTAAATAGTAGAAACCCTGACAACGTTGAAATGAAAATAGCTGATGAAAGGAAGGAAAGAAGCAAGAAGGTGTAGGGAACAAGCATGCTAATTCCCTAACTGTTTACATCAAAGAGCTGATCAGTAAATATAATGTAAAATTAAGAAAGAATAGAAGTATATTTAAAATAGAAAATAAATATCAAATATTTGAATTAATTAAAATATTCTAGTAAAGGGAAGGAAGAGGGAGAAGAAGGAATTGAAAATATACCAATTTCATCATTGTTCAGCAAGTTGCAGTACAAAATAGATTCATGACTAAAAAGTAAAAATTAAAACATCACAATTATTAAAAAATATACTTCAAAATTATTTGTATACACTTCCCACACACATACATACAAGCCCGGAAAATTGAAATAATAACGCAAACTACAATAACAGAACTAAAACCAAGCCTCTTGTTCATATAAATAGGCTTAACACAGGTAGTGAAAGAAAACAGAAATTTCAAGTATATATTATATACAAGTAGTCAGACAAAGCAATGTTACTTAGATGTTTCTTATTTCACTACAGAGCAGAAGAAGCAACTTACTTAAAAAGATTGAAAAAAAGGAACTAAAAAGATATACTATACAAATGTAAACTTAAATCAGAGGTTGTGATTTGAATATTAATTAAGATTCAATTCAGGGAGAAAAGCAGTACGGAAGATAAAAACGGTAAGACTCAAGTTCAAGCCACATGAATATCTAACAGCATGAATAAATCTATGCCAAATAGCACTGCATTAGCATACATGAAGGGAGAACTGGGGAAAACACAAAAAGAAATAGAAATATATTAATAGTAGTAAACTTTAATTCATCTTTTACAGTCAACAATAGTTACAGTGGATACAAAATTAGTAAGAAAATAGAGGACATAATAGCAAGATGACTTTTAAGGTGGATCTAATTGACATGCACCAAACTTGGTATCTTGAAAACAGACATGGCAATTTCTTTCAAGAGCATATGGTATAGTCACAAAGAAATAATTACTTATAACAAGCAAAAAAAAAAAGTAAATTGACCATATATATGTGTGAATGTATATGTGTATTCATATGTGTGTGTATATATACGTGTATCAGCTTTCCCAATCACCATGCAATTAGACTAAAATTTTAAAACAAAAATAGTAAACAAAACATATTATCTAAAAAGTTTGCCACCATCACCCTCTACTTACCCATGAATTCTTTTCTTAAACAACTCAAGTGTTCTAGAGAAAATAACAGAATATGATTTATAGTTAAAACAAGACTACAAAGAACTTCAAGATCCTTTTAAATAAATATATTAAACATCCAAAGAGGTTAAAACATGAACAATCAAACTTATCAAAAATAAAAAATTTAGAAAGTAGAAAGCAATTAATTAGAAATATTAAAATGGCAGAATTAATTTTTAATAGCTAGTAATAGTTATTTAAAAAATAATAGAACAACCAAGTAAACTTAACTGAAAAGATAAAAAGGAAAAAGCCCATCGAGACTAAGAGACATGGACAGGAGTAGGGTGGTTAGGGGGGGGGGTACAAAGAAAACTGGATAGAGGGTGACGGAGGACGATCTCTCTTTGGGTGATGGGTATGCAACAGAACTAAATGACAAGATAACCTGGAAATGTTTTCTTTGAATATATGTACCCTGATTTATTGATGTCACCCCATTATAATAAAAATTTATTTATAAAAAAAAAGGAAAAAGCCCAATTTACTATTTAAAATTTACTCTTTAATTCTATGAAGAAAAATGGTGAGAATGAGATGGTTTCCTAGGAAAGCATATATTACTTGAAAAAACTCCATAAGAATTAAAAGTGTAAAGATGCCAATTACTTTGAAGAAAGTAAAGATAATTATCATAAAGTGACATGTCCCCAAAAAACACTGGGTAGGTGTTGGGCAGATAAAATATATTATGCTCACGTTGTTAAAGATGGTGCTGCCCATGTGGAGGCCGTGGCCCAGGTGATATTAAATGTGTGTTGGGGGCAGGATCCTTGTAGCCTGGAGCTTGGTTTTAGGATTAAGCCTTTCCCACCCTTTTTGATGTGGGGTGGTGCAATCCCATCATACCTCAGAGAAATGACTTTGTATTAGAGACTTCCCCTATTTTTGTATATTGGATTAAAGGTTATGAATCTACACTATAAAGTGGGGGCAGAATGGGAGCTTGCTCTCTTAGTTCCTGAGATTAACATTAGAAGAGACAGCAGAGAGCAGAGAAAGGCCACATGGAGGAGGCCAGGAGAAGTAGCCAAGATGGTGGAGTGTTGAGTGAGAAGCCAGTTTGTGCAGAGTTTGTGCAGGGAGAAAGGAAGGAGGTGAGGAACAGAGGTGAATAAAGTCTGGTGAGCTAGAAACCTTTGATTCTAGGAAACTCGAATAAGTCAGTAGCTTTGTGAGCACTGAATGAGTGGGTTTTGGAGCCCAGTGTGTGTTTTTACTTGCCCGCCGGGTGCAAGCTAGGATTAAAGATGATGGCCCACCAGTTCTTGGCTCCATTGTTTTATTACCATCTGTTCGAATTTAATGCTAACCTGCATGGGCCAGGTGGCTGTGATGATGGCCACGGCCACTGGCTTTACAGTAGGATTAATTTATAGATATTTTTCCCTACGTTTTTAAGTACAGATAATTTAAGCCCTATTGAAAGTGGTCCAGGACATAAAATGGAGGAAAAATTGCCAACATTTTTAATTAAATTGATATATTCTTGATTATAAAATCCAACAAAGGGACACCAAAAAAGAAAACTTATAGTTTTCAAAAATATGGTCAGTGCACATCTTGTGGTTCCAAATGACACTTCCAAGGATTCTGAATGACATAAACTATTTTCAAAATAATACAGTGACATTCTTTGTCTTTTTGGCCAAGTTTACATTTGCACCAATGGTGAGAAACACTGGGAGTGACTATGCCGGCCCCTTAGTATGAATCAAATCAGTGCAACAAACTGATGGTATCCTTCACAGCTGTGCACTTGACTTAACAGATAAACCAGTTTCACTTAAGAGTGTCCTTGGGGAAGCAGTAAAGATGATCAACTTTATTAAATTTCAGCCCTTGATTATGGTCTTTTTAGTATTTTGTTTGAGGAAAAGGGAGGTATGTATCAAGTGTTCCTGTTGCGATAAAAGCAAGGCTGTAGAGAAAAAGCATTTATTTGTGTGACTGTTTGATTAGAGCTGAACTAGCCACTTTTTTCCCATGGAAAATGCTCAATACCTGTGAAAGCATGACATGCCATACTGACTCACGTGGGTTAGTCCCCTGGAAAGTGAATAAAGAGCAGGACACTTAGAAGAGGAACTCTGCCGTTACACATGCTTAGTGATCGCAGATGTGACTTTTCATGGAGTCACTGCAAAGCCTAAGAACATTTTAATCAATTTCTAAGTAAATCATGTGTCTTAAATTTTGTTGACAAGTATGTATATATTTAAATGCAGAGGAAGGGTATTTTAATCATTTTCAGAAATTTCATTTTGTATTTATATGATAGCCACTCTGCCAAGAGGCTGACCTCAAGACTTTTTCCACATCTTAATTTTCAGAAAGTGTCCAGATATCAAATATGTTTTATCTTTCAATATAAATATTGTCTGGGCATTTCATAATAAAATTAAACACCACTTTTGCCTCACTATGTTGCCATTAATCCAGCTACACAAAGTTTCTTTTGAACTTCCTGATAAAAGAGGATGTTGCTTTGAGAATAGACAGAGAGAGGCCGTGTACCTAGGATCCCCACTGGGATTTCCCCCATGGGGAGGCTGAAAAAGGGTGGTGTTGCTCTGTCAGGGTTTCACTTTGTGTCTTTGTAGTCTTAAACCCCTAAGTATAAAGCAAAAGATTCTATCTACTTGTTATCTAGAACCCAAGTTTTTAGATATGTGAAAATAGCTCCATAAATGATTTGACTCTCGTTTAGTCATTTCAACTACACCACTTTGTAAACAAGAATTTGGAATTCTCAAAGAGTCAAAGCACTTCACCAAATTTAGAGACAAGTAACTGGCCAAGCAGAAATCAGAAGTTAGTACTTGTACCCTGAAATCCAGGTATTTGGAGCAAATAATCATTAATATTCACATATTGCTTCTCCCTCTACCATATTAGAAAAGCAAATGTTGATATCCTTAGAATACTGAATGGGGGGGCATTATATGATCTATAAGTCTATAGTATATGCACATATGTATGTTTAAGAATATATATGTATGTGTATTTGTGTGGATATGTGATACAATTAAAAAAACTTAAAGTGATTATGAACTTGTGGAAGGAAAATCTCAGCATATTTAAATGCAAATACTGTACAATAACAAATTCTACCAGAGGCCTCTATGTGTTGAATGATCTTGACTTCATAATGAACCCTTTCCTCCTTTCTCTCTAAAGCAGCCCATTCAGTGGTTTTACATAGCCAGAGTACATTACCATGTACCAGTTTATGTTACGTCTTTGAGATAACAGAAGGACAAGGACCATATATATATATATTATACTAGAAAGCCCGGTGGTCATACAAAATGACTGCTGTTCTAGATATTATAAATTGTAATTAAAATGATTTGTGCAAAGGTGTCTGCTAATTCAAACTGAATTACCCAGGGCAAGCGGGGAGGATGCCCCTTTGCTTAGTGCCCCACAGGGTTTCCCCCTTCTACTTGCTTAATTGCTTAAAGTAGAGTGCAATGAAGGAAACCACTGGCGGTACATTTCTTAAGAGCCACCGCTAGCTCAATAAATAAAGGTAATTTAAATAATAAAATGTTAATTCTCATTTTGCCAAGAAAGACGCATTTGCTCTGCGACTGAAGTAAGCCTTGTCTTTCTCTGCTCAGTGGTTTCTTTTTGTCAAGAAAGCCGTTTTTGTGCAGCTTTAGCTCCTTTTCTCTCCTCTTCAGTGCTGTATTTTCTAGGAGGCATTCTTAAAAGAAATTAAGTTAAGACGTAGTTTTTATGTAAAATAGATGATTGCCAAAGCAAACAAATGTTCACCTTCCCCCCTGACCTGCTCAATTTGCGTTCAGCCGTGGCAACTTCACCCCATTGGCTAGTACAGTTGCGCAAGCAACCAATAAGCTATCGGCGACAGACACTTAAGCCGCATATAATAAAGATATATATAATATATATAACATACTATATATATTATATATATATAATAAGCTGTTCAACAACTGAGAAAGATAGCACATGGCAGTGAAAACATAAGTGTTGCTTTGATTTTGGAAAGAGAAGTAAGAAGTATTTCTGAGTCAAAGCGTAATGCCACATGAATGAGATTATTTATTTTTATGCAACAGAAGGAACTTTTGTGTAGGCACAGACTTATGGAAAATGCACAAATACCTGCACAGATCTCATTAGGGGTTTGAAGAAACACAATTTTCCCATAACAGAAATGATTATGCCTGACCAGGCAGTGTCGCAATGGATAGAGTGTCGGACTGGGATGCAGAGGACCCAGGTTTGAGACCCCGAAGTCACCAGCTTGAGCGCGGGCTCATCTGGTTTGAGCAAAAGCTCACCAGCTTGAACCCAAGGTCAGTGGCTCGAGCAAGGGCTTACTCAGTCTGCTGAAGGCCCGTGGTCAAGGCACATATGAGAAAGCAATCAATGAACAACTAAGGCCTTGCAACGAAAAACTGATGATTGATGCTTCTCATCTCTCTCTGTTCCTGTCTGTCTGTCCGTGTCTATCCCTCTCTCTGACTCTCTCTCTGTCTCTGTAAAAAAGAAAGGAAGGAAGGAAGGAAGGAAGGAAGGAAGGAAGGAAGGAAGGAAGGAAGATTATAAGGACAATGATGCCCTGGCTAGATAACTCTGTTGGTTGGAACACTATCCCAAAGAGCAGAGGTTGCTGGTTCAGCCTTTCATCAGGGCATATACAGGAGCAGACTGATGTTCCTGTCTCTCTCCCTTCCTCTCTTTCTGAAATCAGTAAAATAAACATTAAAAAAAAGGACAATGATGATAGTATTTTCATTTAACAAAAGTGAAGTTTTTTTTATTCCTAAAGGCACAAAGTATTTCTTAAAATAAATTAACTTATTTTCAATGAACTTTTCAACAAAAGAGAGAGATAAATGAATGGCAAGTAAGCTCAAACTGACAGGATCAAAGGATAAAAATAATAGAGCTCTAAGTAACCTAATTTAATATAAAAATAAAATAAATGGAATAGCTCTCTCACAATACCTCTTTAGAAGTTTTCTGTCTGCCATCTAGTTTTCTTTTTTAAGAGGAAAGGATCAGTATAAATTTATTTTCCCACCTCTAGTTTAAAAGCTCAAAGAGCTAAAATTTTGAAGTTTAATTCTCCATTTTCCCTGTATTTTTATCAAGTTCCAAAATGATGGACTATTGGAATGCATACGTTAAGTATGTCTGGCTTCTTTTCAGCACCACCTACTTCTCTGCCCCATTCCCTACCACTCAGGGGCAAAACTGTGCAATAAGAGATTTTTTCTGAATTATTATCCCTTTCTAAAAGCCCAGCATTGGGACGATATAGTATTGGGCTGTAGACTTGGCTGAAATCCCAGACCAACCATGGTGTCAGGGGCAAGTATTTCAACATCTGGACCTGTTTTATCATGTTAAAAAGCAGGAATAGGCTCTTTTAGTCATACTTATCAGAACTCAGACACTCCCTCTTCCACTTTTCCTTCCCCCACATCTGCTCTTCCTAAGGCCCGATTTAACCACCCTTGTCCACACTAAGGTATCAATGACTGATGTTAATAACACAAATAATTAATAATAATAATGTATTTGCATTCTAAGAAGCACCTTTGGAGCAGTCCTTATGAGCTATAATACTCCAGAGACAATGAGATATAGCTCAGTTAGTGGGGGTGGAATGGAGTTGGGTCTTTTTTTATTTTCAATTACAGTTGACATACAATATTATAGTTTCAAGTGTCCAACATAGTGATTAGACATTTATATACTTCAAAAATTTTTTCTTAAAGTTTACAAAGTAAAATTTGAAAGAGACTGTCTGGAGCTGCTCCAGCACTCAGCTTGCTTTCAGAATCTACATTCTTGATTGGAAACATTCTTTTGCTCCTGGCTTTCAAGAGAAAGGGAGATACCATCATATTGGTGTGTTTTACAAAATTTCTTGTTCAGTCTTGCTTCATTTTAATGTTTTTAAATTGTGCATATGAACTTTTAATATCCATGAATAGCCACAAATATGAATAGATCAGCAGAATCAGTACTTCACTTTCATTGTTAACTTGGAGGGGAGAGATGTCTGCCTACTGCAACACAGAGAATGAATGCTTAACTCCCACCCCAGTAAAATTATTGCACCAGTGTCATGCACCAAAACCCAGAAAACGTGCCTATGATAGAAAGCCTGACACTAATACTATCCTCACCCATGGTGTCATGGTCAACAGAAATGTCAGAATTCATCACAACCTGGTCATAAGAATAATCCACAGACTACCTGGCTTACCCCATCTGGAAATGAATATAATTACCTAAACATTGATAGTATTCTCAATAATGAGTATTCTCAATAATGCCTCCGTTCTTGTTTCTGCCTACAATGAACTTGAACCATCTCCACTGTGAAATCACCCATTACAAAATCATCAAATATTTCTGAGAAATGCTATGGAGCTCCCCATGTGTCCCCAGACTTTACACCAATAGCCATTGCATGATGTCTACAATATCTGATGTGCTTGATTCCTTGTTGATACCTACTGCCCATAAAGCCATGGAGAGAAACTTCATCATTGCTTCTGTTCACAGTGCCCCTCAGAACAATGCCAGGGCCTTTGCCAAAGATGCTTCCAATGGCACAGTCTTCAAGATCCACAGCACTGTGCATTCTATCTGTTTTGATCTCCACCTTACATTCATCATTAACCACAGTGTTTGGCAGAAAGCAGACAATATCAAATGAGTAAAATAGGAAAATTCTCAAAACTAGGTGTTTTTTCTAAGTCATTTATATTTTTAAGGTAGTACAACATTTTCTAATAAACATACTTTGTCTTTCACTACAGGCTATGTGACACACTAAGAATTTATTTTGCATTAGAGTAAGAAAAGCTAATTCACTAACCCTTGATAAATTCAGTGATGCACAAAATCATTTATAACAAAGCACCTGCATGATCATTTGCATGAATAAGATTTGCTCATTGCATTCTGTCATAGTCTAGTGCACAAATATATGGATGTTCTTAAGCTTCCCTTAGTGACTTTGGAATCTTTCACCTCCTTTTGCACACATTTACACATTTGAATTACTGGTTTCTTTCATTAACCTTCTTGTTTGATTAGCTAACCTGTAGCCTTCCTGAAAGTTTATTTCTCTTAGATTTTACATTCTTTTCGAAGTCTTTGTGACCTTTTTTGCTCTTCCAATACTTTCCCACAGCACTCTCTACTTGGCAATATCTTAGCACTCAGCACATAATGTACCTGCTGGTTTCAAGGTGTGCATCTCTAGACTTTAGACACTAGACCATGTTCCTGGATGGCAGCAAATGCTTTCTGATTCACCACTGTATCCCCAGTACTTTGAATAGGACCCGGCAGATATTTAATCTACTATGAGTGTTGAGAGAATGAATCTATGATGCTTCATGTAGAGAACATCTTAAATATATTAAATGTCTACAGGATACTTAATAAAGTTGAAGATTAAGTTGTTTAGCCATAAGGAACCTTATTGATTGAATCCTGGTCAATTAGAGAAAAGCTTGTTATTACTTCTGACTGATCAATATGAAGTGAATTATACTCTTGAAACAGTCTGTTAAAACTTAAATAGCTATTTCAGCTTACTTAACTTCCCTAGCTGTTTTTTTCTTGTGTCTGATGTGATTCAACTGAATAAGTTTCATCTTATTCAGTCACTATTGCTTTCCTCTTATTCATTTGTTAAAAATGTATTGATTGATTATATATTGTGGACTAAAATGGACCACATGCTAAACCTGACAAGCTCAGGGAAAACCTGAAAGTGATCACACAGGATAGTCTAAAATGAAAACTTTCTAACTAAAAGCAGTTCATGGTGGGTAGTCATGTCCTAGGAAGATATTTTTTTGCAAACAAAGGTCAATGCTTACCTTAATCTAGCCTGCCTGTTGTCTTCTGCATCTATAATAAAGTACCTAAAAACATGTTGGGCCCTGGCCGGTTGGCTCAGCGGTAGAGCGTCGGCCTGGTGTGGGGGGACCTGGGTTCGATTCCCGGCCAGGGCACATAGGAGAAGCGCCCATTTGCTTCTCCACCCCGCCCTCCTCCTTCCTCTCTGTCTCTCTCTTCCCCTCCCGCAGCCGAGGCTCCATTGGAGCAAAGATGGCCCAGGCGCTGGGGATGGCTCCTTGGCCTCTGCCCCAGGCGCTAGAGTGGCTCTGGTCGCGACAGAGCGATGCCCCAGAGGGGCAGAGCATCTCCCCCTGGTGGGCAGAGCATCGCCCCTGGTGGGTGTGCCGGGTGGATCCCGGTCGGGCGCATGTGGGAGTCTGTCTGACTGTCTCTCCCGGTTTCCAGCTTCTGAAAAATACAAAAAAAAAAAAAAAAAAAACATGTTGGTAATCTTTTCTGCCCTCAGCAGGACAAGCATCCCACCAGAGCAGGAACCAACAAACTTTCTCATTGTTGTTATTATCATGTTAATTAACTATTAACTCTCTTAACCTGCCTATGTAAAAGAAGTTTCAGCAATTACATTTTTCCTTTTCATCCAGTCCCAGAGATTTTCCTGCTTTGCTTTCTCCCATCTCCCTAATTGATCACCAATGGATTTCATGTAACCCTTTAGAACTTCCCCTTTGATTCTGATGTATAAAATAAGTGGTGAAACTGCCATTTTCAGAAGCATTTTTCTCGATCTGTTGACACTTAGCTTCCCAGCAATTGTCGGCAGCTTGGCTCAAATAAACTCATTAAAAATTCTTACAAGTTTGGAAGTTTTTTACATTGACAATATGATGTGCCTGGCAGTCAAAGTACTTTTCATACAACAGCGAACGAGACAACCAAAGTCTTTGCTTTCTTGGTATTTGCATTCATATGGTGAAGATAGATAATAAATTAAGTAAATAAGTAAATCAATAAGAATATATCATGTAATTATGTGTTAAAGTGGACCTTTATTAAGGTTTTATGTTAGAGAGGCACTAAGGAACTTAAGTCTGGGTAATCAAGGAGGTGTGAATTAAAAGGGTGACATTTAATTTGAAGCCAGAATCACAAAAAGGAGTCAACTCTAAGACGGAGGTCTGGAAGAATAGATTTCCAGCTGAAGAAGCAACCAATGCAAATGCCATAAGGCACGTTCTTAGAAAGCTGAGTGATATCTTCCTTTCCTTCCGTTTCCTCACATTTTTAAGATGAGGATATGCTTGTCTCCTACATTTATATGCTTGTGGATGACCATGGACATAATACAGAAGTGACCTTATTCAGAAAACACGATATTAAACTTTATGATTTAAATTTAAATAAGAGTTTCTGAGGGAAAACTTTCATAAAAGCTTGATCAATTGGACAAGTGACCTCAAATCTTACACCATGTATGGCTTTTAGAATTTTTCATTTTGAGTCCCATGGCTACAACACAGAGAGCACCTGAGTTAGTTGATCACCTTTAAAACACTATTCCAAGTTGGAAAAAATTTCTTTTTTTGGTTTCCTTTAATATAGTGAAGACAGGCTGACATAGGTATAAGTGTTCCCAGAAAGTTGGCATCATCCCCAGATACCTGGCTGGCCTCTCTGAACAAGCTTGACTCCTTGTTCCAAACCTGATCTAAATCTATCTCTTGTCTTGTTACAAACAGATTAAAAACATTCTTCCTTCTAAAAAATTCCATATTTTCCTGATTTAAAATTACCAGTGAGTGTTTTTCTTTAAATTAATGTAATCTGTCTGAGAGACAGACTTTATTCAAACTGATAGACAGAACGATGCTATAAATCACAGTAACTAATTTCTACGCACCCTACAATGCCCATGTGGTGTGCCATTCCCCACTCAAAAGTTTCTTATAAGGAACTTAAAGAAGCATTTTCTCAACTCTTCCTACTTAAGAAGTCTAGGCTAGACATATTCTGAATAGTCAAAATGCCTTTTTAAACGGTCTACTCTTAACCAATTAATTTATTTGTAAACCTTTGGCCTATTAACTTATTTGGTCAAACCATTGAAAATGAATATAAGGGCAAGAATGAGCTGCACTTGAGAAAGAATATTATAAACCATCTACCTTTATCAGGGTTAATGTTTCCAAATTGATCAAAATTTGAATAGAATTTGAGTGGAGAAACAGGAACAAAGAAAAAAGTGGCAGAGAAACAGACTTCCAATTTTGTAAAAGCATGAGATTAATGAGGATAAAACGTGCCTGTGAAATAAGCAATGAATACAAACACAGAGAGAACTCTTAGGAGTGCGACAAGGGATTAAAAAAGTCAGGATAGCTAAGTTTCTTCTTTTTCTTCTTCCCCTTCTCCCATCTGCCCTTCTTCCTTTTTTCCTTTCCCTCCTCTGTCTTTCCCTCCCCTCCATTTCCTTCCTAAATAATTTTGTCCAAAAGCCAGTAGGCAAAGCAGAGCAAGGTAGATATTGGTAGGAGGAGGGAGGAAGACCCAGATCTGGGTATTAGAGTTTGAGGGGTACAGAAACCCACATAGCGGGCAAAATAGCTAATGCAAGGTGTCAGAGCCCAAAGTGGGTGAGGAAAAAGGTCATATTGACCCAATATATGTGTCAGAGCCTGAGTAAGGTAAGGAAACTATAAGTGTATGGTGGGTGGGTATGGTCTAAGTTTGCTTACATACAGGGAGATTGCTAAATAACTAAATATTAATGAGCCAAGTGCCTCATTGTTGGATATGAGAGTTGAATTGATGAAAAGGGAGAAAACAAGAATAAATCTTGTGGCTTTGGATTAAAGGGGGTTTCTACCGGCCAAATATGTGTTAAAGTGGACCTTTATTAAGGTTTTATGTTAGAGAGGCACCAAGGAACTTAAGTCTGGGTAATCAAGGAGGTGTGAATTAAAAGGGTGACATTTAAAACAATTCAAGCATCAAGTAAATAATGACAATAATAGATTATAATCCATTGGATAAAATAGAAATCTATACTTATATAAAAAAGTAACATACATTAAAAATTTTATGGTAAATCAGATTTACACATGGCCTCAAATGATCTTCCTCCAAATATTTATTAGTTGCAATGGAAGAAAAAATAACTTCACACAGTTGAGAAGCTTGACAAGCACTGCTTTGATCAAAGTCCCCACTTTTATCAACCTTAATGTCACTCTATCACTATAAAGGTAGAGATCAAAATTATAGAAGTGAAAACACTTCCGTGATATTTCTGTCTAAAATGCATAACCTGAATCTAATCATGAGGCAACATCACACAAAATCAAACTGAGGGAATTTCTACAAAATAACAGGCCTGTAATCTTCGAAAGGACCAAGGTCGTAAGAGTCCAGAACGGACAAAAGAACAGCTCCTCACTGAAGAAATCTAACAAGACATGACAATTTAATAAAGTATGTGATACTGGACTAGAATCTGTGGCTGTGAAGGATGTTATTGCACCTGGTAAAACTCTAATGGAATCTGACAATTAGATGGTAGTAATGTGTGAGTGTTAATTTCCTTATTAGAATAGTCGGATGCTGGTTTATGTGGAACAATGTCTGTTGCGGAAATTATGACTATTCGGAGACCACGTGGCATGCACCGAGGGACCTAGGGGAGACCGCCTCATAACCCCCTATACAGGTTTCATGAGACAGTCCTGACCCCCAGTTCTTCCGGGTATTTATTGAAACACACAAATAGAAGCAGGGACGGGAATGAGGAAGTCAGGAAGCAAAGAAGAGAATGAGGAAGTCAGCAAGGGAAGTAGCTCAAATATCTCCACCTATTGATTAATCAGAATTGCTACTTCTGTCCCTATTGTGCTGTGTTCAGTGCTGTACTGCATTCAATACTTGCTGTCAGTGAGGCCACTGTGGTTACGTTCCTATTTACTGTGGCTATGTTTCTATTCAGTGAATCTACAAATGTCTTTGTTTGTAGAAAAGATATACTAGAGCAGTGTTTCCCAACCTTTTTTGTGCCATGCCCCACCTTAACCTTTCTAAAATTTTTATGTCCCCCCTATGTAACATACATAATTTTTAACATTAAAAAATTGATTTGTTCACTTAATAAACATAAATGATAAGTTCTAGGAAGAAATCACTATGAAATTGTTAATAAAACACAGTAAGTAAAATTTCAAAACATATAATGAAAAACAGAAATTTAAATTCCAAATAATTTTAATATAGATTTTTCTATATTAATTTATTATTTTAATTTAGTGTGATCCTTGCGCTTGATGCTTGCTGCACAGAGATTTTATATTAGGTTCCAATTTGGTTAGCTTTAGTCTCAAGTCTCCACATTGTGTTATATCCAGCCGATTTCTTTTTTTTACCAGTAAATCATTTACAGCACTAAATCCACATTCAGTTAAAAATGAAGATGGAAACGGTAGCAATAGTTTTCTTGTACATTTGGTTGAATTTGGGTATTTGAATTCTGTTTCCTCACAAAGCCATGCCTTCGCTCCTTTGATATTAAATAAAGCTTTAACTGACTCATCATTTTGCAATTCTGCGAGTTCTTCTTGATACTGCATATTTGATATATCAGACAAATCCACTAACATCAGCTGCATCATCCATGTTGGGAAATCAATTTGTTTTAAATCAGAAAATCTTTCTTTTAAATCAGCCGATAGAATATTCAAATGATTGACAATAACAAGTAAAGCGGTATCAGTTACTTCACATTTTTGGAGCCAATGAAACTGTTTAAAGTTTTTGTTGTTAATATGTTTCTGACATAACTCAATATTGGTAATGAAGTTGATTATTTACTATATTTAGTTTTTCAAAGATATCGGTTAAATAACTCACAAATGCTTTACCATCTATTGTTAACAGATACTTCATTTCAGGTTTGTCGCTTAAAAAATCACTGAGTATCAAACAGTTCCATAAATCTTTTCAAACAGTTTTCTTTAGATAGCCATCTTACTTCAGTATGAAGTAAAAGTCTCACATGGTCTTCATTTTGTTCTTCACAAAATAGCTTGAAAAGACGCTCACATTTGGCACTAGCTTTAATAGCATTAACACACTTTATTACTGTATGTAATACTTCATTCAGAACAGGCGAGATGTTTTTAGCTACCAAGTTTTCCCTATGAATAACACAATGCACAAGAATCATTTCTGGATTTGCATCTTGCATCAATTTTAAGCAGCCATTTTTCTTGCCCATCATATTGGGAGCACCATCTGCAGCACAGGATGTTATATTTTTCATTGGTATATCATTGACATCTAAGTAGTTTTTTAGCTTATTATATATATCTTTGGAGGTAGTGGTGCTTTCTAATCTTTTACAGAACAACATTTCTTCAGCAAAATGTCCTTTATCAATATATCTTACGTAAGTTATCAATACTGCCTCACTGTCTCTCAAAGTTGATTCATCCATATGCAAGGAGAATTTTCTTGTTTTCAGCTTTTCAATAAGTTGTTTTTCAATATCCTCACTCATTTCATCTATTCTTCTGCTAACAGTATTGTCACTGAGTGGCATAGCTTTTACATCTTTGTCATCTTTTTCAAGAACCATTTTAAGAAATGCTGATATTGATGGTTTTATTAAATTCTCTCCTATAGTGTGATTTTCTCCAGTTTTAGTGATGAATAAAGAAATTTGATAACTAGCCTCAAGAACACAATTATTAGTTGAAGTATGAGCAGTAAATAGAGACTTTAATGTTGTTCTTTTTTCAAAATTTTTCTTTAAAGTTTTAAAGTAACTCAAATCTGAATTAATATGAGCACTATGTTTCACCTTCAAATGTGCCTCAAGATGACCTCGTTTCATTGATTCATTAGTCAAGCATTGCTGGCATAAAAGACAAAAAGGAATCCGCTCATCGTGAACAGCGGGTATGAACCCAAATTTTAAATATTCCTCCAAATATTGATGAGTTTTTTTCTTGCTTGCACCACTCATTTTACTATGGGCTATAAGAAATAAAAATAAGATCAATTAAAAACTAATATTAAAATGTGTTAAAATATATTCAATGTGACATAGAGTAAACGTATACTAAAAATTCATATTTATTTAAATGTATATAACACATTTACTACACTACCACTGCAAATCAAAGGTATCTATATTTTTTCCACTTGACAAAATTTTCTGGGAAGTTATGCTTCTAAAATTAAAATTGTCGTGCATGTACTATTATAGCCCCAATAATATTTATAAAATATTAGTGCTTTCTAGACCTGATGCAAGAAGTACTTAATAAAGAGTTTAATATTGATAAAAATAAAATCAAATACTTACCAATTATATCTATACAATGTATATGTATATTTATTAAATCAATGAGCTTTTACAACAGTTTTGACTGATACTTATTTCAAATTAACACCAACTGAATGATGTGAAACACTACAGAAGTTGCGATGGGCCAATTAGGTGAGAATAACTGTGTTGTTTAGCGAGTTTTTAAAACGTCTGGGGTTCCCTGCAGCAGACGGCACGCTCCGCAGTGAACCCAGGACGAAGTTTACTTGACGACGCCAATCACCCAGTTGATATTTTGGTCTTGTCAAATGAAATTATACTTAATAATTATTTACTGCAATTATTTAAGAATTGCATTTTTTGTTAAATTTGGCACCGATATCTAGCATTGCATTTAAATGGCCTGGGGCGAAAGAGTTAAAGTCGTGTCGAGTCCATTTTCAAATTGCCCCCCTTAACTATCGAATTGCCCCCCTGTGGGGTGTGGGCCCCACGTTGGGAAACACCGTACTAGAGTGTTCAGGAGCAACTAGGCATCATATTAGCAAGTTACCCTCCAACAATTTGGTCGAGATGGAAGGATTTTTGTATTGTGCCTACACCTATTCTGTGGGCTTGAGTTTCTTTTCTTTTCTTTTTTTTTAGATTTTATTTATTAATTTTAGAGAGGGGGAGAGAGAGAGGAATAGAAGGAGGGGAGAAGAAGAAGCATCAACTCCCATATATACCTTGACCAGGCAAGCGCGAGGTTTTGAACCAGCGACTTCAGCGCTCCATGTTCACACTTTGTACACTGCACCACCACAGGTCAGGTGAATTTCTTTCAATGCAAGAAAACCTAAGTAAATAAAAAGGGACCACACGAAGCTAGAACCTCCGTTTTCCCGCTCTACTATTCTTTCTCTCTTTAAAAGTTATGGATGCCTAGAATTAGAAAATTATCTTGTGACTTTGAGAAAAAAATGCAAACCCACCAAGCATAGTGGTATATAAAAATATAAGTGCTATCTGTTTTGAACTGCCATGCCAAGCCTATCCCACTTACCTTTACTGAGTTCTTAGCTTGAGCACAAAATAAAGCTATATTGTTTGATTGTAGAAATAAGGAAAAAAGAAAGTTAGGAGAAATAAAAATGGAAACAAGTATTTGTTTATCCAGACATCCAATCTTCTCAACAACCCAGTTTAATAAATAGTATTATCACTAGTTGGTCTAAATCATGAAACAGGGGCTCAAATAAGCTTTTTTTGGTAAGCAAGGAACCCAGCCTGGTTCTGTCTGTTGTTGGGCAGAGCTTGTTGATAGAAACAAAGTATATACTCATAACATGAACTTCCCATTAAGGTAAGAGGCATCTCCCAACTCTGATTAGTATAATACAGTGTGTCCGTAAAGTCATGGTGCACTTTTGACCGATCACAGGAAAGCAACAAAATAAGATAGAAATGTGAAATCTGCACCAAATAAAAGGAAAACTCTCCCAGTTTCTGTAGGATGATGTGGCAGCATGTGCACATGCACAGATGATGATGTAACACCGTGTATACAGCGGAGCAGCCCACGGCCATGCCAGTTGAGATGTGGACAGTACAGAGGAAAGTTCAGTGTGTTCTGTGGCTCACTAAATTAGAATTCGTGACCAAAGTGCAACATGAATATCAGCACGTTTATAACGAAGCACCACCACATAGGAATAACATTACTTGGTGGGATAAGCTATTGAAGGAAACCAGCAGTTTGGTGGAGAAACCCCGTTCTGGTAGGCCATCAGTCAGTGACGGGTCTGTAGAGGCTATCAGGGGTCCCCAAACTTTTTACACAGGGGGCCAGTTCACTGTCCCTCAGACCATTGGAGGGCCGGACTATAAAAAAAACTATGAACAAATCCCTATGCACACTGCACATATCTTATTTTAAAGTAAAAAAACAAAACGGGAACAAATATAACATTTAAAATAAAGAACAAGTAAATTTAAATCAACAAACTGACCAGTATTTCAATGGGAACTATGCTCCTCTCACTGACCACCAATGAAAGAGGTACCCTTTCCGGAAGTGCGGTGGGGCCGGATAAATGGCCTCAGGGGGCCACATGTGGCCCGCGGGCCGTAGTTTGGGGACCCCTGCTATACAGGATAGCTACCTAAGGAGCCCTAAAAAATCTGTGTGTGAGGCCCTGGCCGGTTGGCTCAGTGGTAGAGCGTCGGCCTGGCATGCATAAGTCCCGGGTTCGATTCCCGGCCAGGGCACACAGGAGAAGCGCCCATCTGCTTTTCCACCCCTCCCCCTCTCCTTCCTCTCTGTCTCTCTCTTCCCCTCCCGCAGCGAGGCTCCATTCGAGCAAAGATGGCCCGGGTGCTGGGGATGGCTCCTTGGCCTCTGCCCCAGGCACTAGAGTGGCTCTGGTGGCAATGGAGTGACGCCCCAGAGGGGCAGAGCATCGCCCCCTGGTGGACGTGCCAGGTGGATCCCAGTCCGGCGCATGCGGGAGTCTGTCTGACTGTCTCTCCCCGTTTCCAGTTTTTAGAAATTAAAAAAAAAAAAAAATCTGTGCGTGAGCCCACATCGAACTGCACTGAATAGGTATGAAACTGGGAGAGTTTTCCTTTTATTTGGTGCAGATTTCACATTTCTATTGTCTTTTGTTGCTTTTCTGTGATCAGTCAAAAGTGCACCATGACTTTACAGACACACTGTATAATGTGTGGCCAGACACCTACCAGAAACACAGTGATGTTTGAAATAATATGCTGTTACTGTCAATGAAATGAGAAAGGGGAAACTTGAAGGAGAGATCAAGGGGAAAAAAATGCAACAAATTAAAGGATGCACTTGAAACACATAGGTGCAGCACACTGAAAGCAAATTGCAAAATAAAAAATTGACGCAAAAAATGTAGACTAAATGTAGGACAAAAATAAGATGTTGCTTCTTTTCATGTATCCAAACAAAATTAAAAATCAGTGTTTCTTTGTTCTCTAATTTGAAAACATCATGCTCTTGAGCAGAGTAAAGCAACAAAAGGGGGAGACTATAATTTCCTTAGTTTTTATCAACCATCTAGTTCAAGTAATTATAAGATCTTAGAACCAGAATATCTTTCTTTTCACCACAAGCATCACAGTTTCTATCACTAATGGGATAGGGGAGTTAGCAATGTGTGAATACAGAGGTGTGCATGTGCAAGACCTCTTGACTTAGCATCGCTACCATGTTAATCAAAATAGCAGTGTATAGTTTATGAATAAATAAGTGAATTTAACTCAGAGATCCGTGTGTTTTCAGCTGAATGCAATTCAACCTCTCCACTTTACTGGTGGTAAGTGCCTCATCATTAATATATTCTGTGGCTTTATCTATTTACAAATACATTCATCTTAATGTTTCACAGATAACTTGGTTTAAGTTGTAAAACATCAGATAGAAACGATTTCTGATTGATTCAGCCTTTCTAACCATGTTTGAAGAAATGGGTGTTAAGCTGTTCTATCCCTGGAGGCTTTGTGAAACATGTTTAGAGTCCTTTAAAACAATGAAAAACCTATGAAGTATTAAAACTATGAAAAATTAACTTCTCTTTAAATGATTATCACTACTTTGGTTCATAGCAGCAAATGCTGAAAATTTCAAAAATTACACCATGCTATAGTCCTTATAATTTAAAGAGAACAAAGGGATAAGGTTTAGACCAGGGGTAGTCAACCTTTTTATACCTACCGCCCACTTTTGTATCTCTGTTAGTAGTAAAATTTTATAACCGCCCACTGGTTCCACAGTAATGGTGATTTATAAAGTAGGGAAGTAATTTTACTTTATAAAATTTATAAAGCAGAGTTATAGCAAGTTAAAGCATATAATAATAATTACTTACCAAGTACTTTATGTCAGATTTTTGCTAAGTTTGGCAGAATAAATCTTTATAAAAGAACTTACTATAGTTAAATCTATCTTTTTATTTATACTTTGGTTGCTCTGCTACTGCCCACCATGAAAGTTGGAACACCCACTAGTGGGCAGTAGGGACCAGGTTGACTACCACTGGTTTAGAGAGTATAGCGGAAAAAAAATTAGCTATAGAAAAGTTTTTATGCAGTTTAAGCTATTTTAAATTCCAACCATACTATAGTCATTTTGCATCTTTCTAATAAAAGTGTCTAAAATTTAAGTTTTACAGGGAAGTTTAAAAATAACACCGTATTTTTAAAGTATGAATTTGAAATTAGTTAGCAAATAGACTTTTACTTTAGAATTTCCTGAATGCAAAAAACACGATCATTGTGATTGTGCGTGAGTGCGTGTGTGTGTGTGTGTGTGTATCACAGTTGCCATGGTAATCAAAAAAGCCTCCCTAGGCTCTCTCACAATTTCACTGCCATTCAGGTTACATTTTTCTCACCATGATTTTTTAGCAGTATACTTAATGAAAGCGATATTATATTTCACTGCACGTTAATAAAGATCCAACAGCCATTAATCCCCCAAGCATTTGTTTTTAATGGTTATGAAGTTCACGTCGGAATGTAAAATGCCAGGATATAATTCTCATCTAGCCCTTTTGGGCAGACTACTCACAGCTGCAGAGCAGGGCATAATTGCATTTCTTAACTGCTAAATTCGTAACTATTAACCTTTTGGCAAGGATCACCAGAGCCACCAATGTCATTAATCACCTCCTGGCCTTCTTATAGGAAACAAGTTAAAGAAATACGCATGGCCATGGCAGCCTGGCATCAGCAGCCTAGCCCAGCCCAGCAACGTGGAGCTTCCTCCTGACTGACTTCGCAACTAATTTTGAAATGAAGTGCTTGAACTCTTTAATCAGTATCACACCACTCTGCAGAGCAACTCTAAAAATGGTGTTTCCATGGTAACAACTGGAGACTTTTTCACAAGTCCCCATATTGCCTACATAACCTATTTAATTACATGGAAACCATTAGACCTTGTGTGTGTGTATAATTAAAATTTTATATATATATATATATGCATAGATTTAATTTTGCATGGACTTAATTGCCAGTATTCATTACTTTAATATAATTTTAAAATACATATGTCTAGAAAACTCTTCAACAATTATGGAAAAAGACAGTAGAAAATGAAAATTCTGATTCTTATTTTGGGATCTGACCTTAATTGATTTACAGACTCTGCCTACACTAAAGCCAGTGTCTTCACTCCTCATAAAAATTACTCTGGAATGTATGTTGTCAGTATTCCTAGAAGTATTAAATGATTTATCTGAAATAAAGACCAATTATCCTGCATTTGAAGTAATCTGATTTTAAAACTTAAATAAATACATAAATATATAAGATAGGTAGGACAGGAGAGTTATAGACTATCTGCTTTTTCCCTTTGTCTCTAAGTATGTATTTATTCATACCAATGTGCCAATCAATCAGTGTGATGCTATCACTGGGTCTCAGGTTCAGTACAAAATTTGGGGTATAAAGCCACAAAAGACAGACAAGCAAATAGTTCATGTTAAAACTAATGAACACACCATGTGCAGTGGCACCAACTAATGCAGACAGTAGGGTGAGCCAAGAAGGCTTCCTGGAGGAGGTGAAATCTGAACTGAATTTTGATGAATGAGGAAGAATCTTCCTAGTGAAGTAGAATGAAGGAAGATTTAAAATATTCCCCTGAAAATAAACAGCATATATCAAGCAAATAAAACACTTTAAGAAAGTTCAAATGGTTTGCTAGATCTAGAACATGGGATGTGTCAGGAGTAATAGATGGTCAGGCTGGAAGATTGGCAGCTATAAGGGTAAGGAGATATATGAAAGGTTTTTTAGTAATATCTGAAGTTTAGAAAGGTCATGGTGGTGGCTGTTGAACAATATACTGAAGAGCGCAAGGTGAGGAAACCCATGTAAAACTGAAGAGAGCTTAGGCCAGTGGTTCTCAAGCTTTTTGAAGTCGGGGAGCATTTAAAACCCTACAAATAATTGTAGGTGCACTATATGCAAATTTCTGAGAAATGTTATAATAATTAAGTCAAATATTAAAGAAAAAAATATAAAGTCCAAGCGTGCTTTTATGGTAATTAAACAAAATAAATACAACAAAATTAAATTTATTCTGACATTAAAAAACATTTTTATTGTTACATTTTTAAAAATTATTTATTTATTCATTTTAGAGGAGAAAGAGAGAGAGAGAGGGAGAGAGAGGGAGAGAGAGAGAAGTGGGGGAGGAGCAGAAAGCATCAACTCCCATATGTGCCTTGACCAGGCAAGCCCAGGGTTTCGAACTGGCGACCTCAGCAGTCCAGGTCGACACTTTATCCACTGTGCCACCACAGGTCAGGCCTATTGTTACATTTTTTTGAGTTATGCTTTTTAGAATTCCTAAAAAATAGTTAAAATTAAATTAAAAATTAAAAAATGACAAAAAAGTTATCTTTTTACATACATAGATACATTCTTAGTAAGATTTAGTAAATTCGGCAGGTCCTGGCACAAATGTGTTAAGTTTTATCATTCTTGTGTTTATGAGAAACATGAGCTTGATGTGTCCTAGCGATTTCTTCAATGTTTGGGTATATATTCGAAAGGCAAACTCTCATTTTCTCATCAATACATTGAAGAATTCCTCTCTTTTTATTCTTAATTGTGTTGAAGGTAGAAAATCCTAATTCACATAAATAGGATGTTGAAAATTGTAGTAAAGTGTTCAAAGTTTTTTAGATATTGCCACATATTTTTCTTTTATAGAAATCCAAAAGGCTTTAAGAGATAATTCCTTATGTTTAATCATCAATCCAAAACCCCCACCATACATATCATCTTAACTTTACACCAAACAAAGGATAGAGGAAATTTGTCTCCAGTCTTTACAGGGAACATGGGGGGGGGGGGTAGTGTAAACAATCCAGCACCACAGCTTAACAGCCTTTTGCAACCTAATCAGGCAAGTGAGGTGGGGGGTTGGGCAGACACTTCTCTGTCCCCCAAAACTCTAAACTCCAAAAACCCTGTTGGATTTTTGGTCCCTAAGAGGCACATATTTATCTGGAATACCATAAGGCACACCTGGAAATCTTCTAGGGCACACCAGTGTGCCCTGGCATGCACTTTGAGAACCACTGGCTTAAGCTAAGGATATCTGGTAGAAGTAGATGGTAGGGATGCATCTGAAATAGAGGAGGTGAAATTACCAGTTTTGGGTGCTTGATTTGGGCAATGAGCGAGAAGAGTAGTTTTAAGCAACACCCAGACTTTATTGACTTCTTCAAAGAAATATTTGCAATCACTGCCTTCATTTTCTCATGTTACTCTCATTCCTCAACCTACTTAATTCTGGATTCTATCTCCAGCAGTTTACTAAAATAATTCACAGTGAAAACATCTCTGACTTCAATGTTCTTAAATTCAATTGATTCTTACTTTATAGTTGGCTCGTTCTACCACACCCACTCACTTAGAGCATCCTTCACCCTCAGCATCTGTAAAGTCACATTGACCTGTTCTCCTTTCCGTCTTTGATTGCTCTTCTGAACATCACTCCCATGTACCTTATTCTCCCTTTAGGACTCAGATTTCTCAGTTACCACAACTCAATATATCAAATCCTAAATGCACCATCATTCTCACCTGCCCTTCATTCCCAATACAACACTATCTTTTTCAGTGTCCCCCATCTCAGTAAATGGTTTCATAAATAACTTTAACATTTCAAATCCTAACACTCATATTTTCTTTAATAACTGTTTTTTCCCTCAAGTCCTATAGTTGACCAATGACCATATCCTGTTGATTCTCTCTAAAATCTGTCCATTCCCATTGCCATAGTCCTAATCCAAACTATTGTCATCTCTTTTAATAACTCCCTAATTGCCTTTCTGCATTCACTCACGTCCCTTTCCAATTTGTTTCCCAGACAATAGTGTGAATTATTTTTTAATGCAAATCTGGGTTTTGTCACTTTGCTACTTAAAACTTCTCAATGGTTTTCTATTGCGTTCAAAATTGGTAACACGGTCTGTGCCGACCTTATTAATTATCTTATTCTTTCCAACATCTCTGTTCTTGCCTGGCATCAGTTTTTCCTAAGAAGGTGGTGCTTAAGATAACAAAAATGAAATATTTCCTATTGTCGACTAATATCCAATATGTGGTCAGAACAGTTTAAAAATCAAAGTGTCGAAGGTCAAGGGCACTGGAAGTGACACAGTTCAGGACACAGAACATTGCAGAAAAAGTTAAAAGCTCTGGTTTCAAGATTTGATTTTCCCCCTCACTTTTCTTCTCATGTTGTGCATTCAGATATCTGACTCTCAATATTCTCTTCAATAAAATGGTAATTAGGCCAATTTACCTGACTATCTCACAGAGATGCCATGAAGATTAAATGAGATAATGTGCATGAATAAACTATGTGCTTTAAAAGGTCTATGTCCTTGGGCAATTTATTTTCCCTCTCATTCTCATATAAGATAAACATATCCCAGATAATTTAAGGTTTATTGTCTCTAAATAAAGATTAAATTTTTATTATACAGAAGTCATTTAAGAACTATAAATTAGTCAATACACAATTATCAAATGCCTAAGAGTTCTATATTATCTAATCAAGAATACTAAAGAAATAAATTAGTAAAGCAGGGCAAAATAGCCAATAACACAGTAGGCTTTCAGAGTGTGGGTATACCGTCTTTTGCAGGTGCACTTTTTAGGATCAGACCATTTGTGCAGTATGCATCCTTTCCTCCCCAATAAGAGTCCTAGCCTCCAATTTTCCATCCCTTTCTCTGCTGGACAACCACAATCCTCTTGTAATCCAGCGGGCATTCTGGCCTGGGCAACATGCAGGAGATAATCAAGGTCACCCATTCCATAAATGGTGGTACAAAATGTAGAGCTCAGCATCCAAAGGAATAAACTCTAAAATTATATCTGAAAAAAAAAAAGATTAATGAGCAATACGTTGTCTGAGAGTAAAGACTAGCTATTCATTTAGAGAGGCAGCTCCAGGCCTAAATTGCAAAGTCACTTGACAAAGCTTTGTGACATCCAATCCCCAAAACATGCCTAATACTCCAAGCAGCAAGTTTCAATTCTATATGATGTAATCTACTTTCTATTTTGCACTTCCTTGGATCAAGAATGGTCTTTATGAAATATAATTCTTGTGTGTAGGTAAGTGCAGATTTAATAAATTATTAAAATCACTGTTTTGGCCCTGGCCGGTTGGCTCAGTGGTAGAGCGTCAGCCCGGCATGCGGAAGTCCCGGGTTCGATTCCCGGCCAGGGCACACAGGAGAAGTGCCCATCTGCTTCTCCACCCCTCCCCCTCTCCTTCCTCTCTGTCTCTCTCTTCCCCTCCCGCAGCCAAGGCTCCACTGAGCAAAGATGGCCCGGGCGCTGGGGATGGCTCCTCTGCCTCTGCCCCAGGTGCTAGAGTGGCTCTGGTTGCAAAAGAGAGAAGCCCCGGAGGGGCAGAGCATCGCCCCCTGGTGGGCAGAGCATCGCCCCCTGGTGGGCGTGCTGGGTGGATCCCAGTCGGGTGCATGCGGGAGTCTGTCTGACTGTCTCTCCCCGTTTCCGGTTTCAGAAAAATACAGAAAAAAAAAAAATCTCTGTTTTTCCTCAAAATCAAAATTCAGGTGAAAAATGTCTGCAAATTTAGTATGTGTTAAAGTGTTCCTGATTCCTAGTCTTAAATTTATATGGTTTACATCAATAACACTTTACCCTGACAATTGGAGAGCCATTTATGCATCTAGCATAGCTTCAAAAAAAGGCAACATTATGCTGTTTAAGTAGACTTTCACTGACATGCTGAAATCATGTTCATGCAGTTTCCTGATCAAGAGATTACCACTGGCTCTTACAGACTTTGTAAATGAGGTGACTGTTTTTTATATTTTATATTTCATGTTCAGCTATTTAAAATAAGTAACCAGTAGCAATATGGGATTTAACACTATTTTTAGTAATAGAATAATAGATCATTCTCTCTCCCATTCCAGATATATCATATTTTCAACACAAATATCTCCATGCAATGATTGTACTGTGATGGCTCTAGGATACTGGCATGTCCTGCTCAATCTAAGTCCTGGCAATAACACGGAAATAATTTCTTCTTAATTCTCTTTGTAATCACCAAACCCAGGAGAAAGAGGGTTATAGGACTAAAGCCATTGCTGTCATATCAGATTAATATAACCATATGTAAATTAGATTCAGAACATAGATCTATCATATGCTCTGGGATGTAACAAAGAAAAATCTTCCCAGTGGTCAGATAACTGGACATCATACAAAACAGGTTACAGAAAAAATATATATGAAGATGAGTATGAATATATAAATATATATGACAAGTCGTTTTTTTTGTTTGTTTGTTTGTTTTCATTTTTCTGAAGCTGGAAACAGGGAGAGACAGTCAGACAGACTCCCGCATGCACCGGACCGGGATCCACCCGGCACGCCCACCAGGGGGCGACGCTCTGCCCACCAGGGGGCGATGCTCTGCCCATTCTGGGCGTTGCCATGTTGCGACCAGAGCCACTCTAGCGCCTGGGGCAGAGGCCACAGAGCCATCCCCAGCGCCCGGGCCATCTTTGCTCCAATGGAGCCCTGGCTGCGGGAGGGGAAGGGAGAGACAGAGAGGAAAGCGCGGCGGAGGGGTGGAGAAGCAAATGAGCGCCTCTCCTGTGTGCCCTGGCCGGGAATCGAACCCGGGTCCTCCACACGCTAGGCCGACGCTCTACCGCTGAGCCAACTGGCCAGGGCGACAACAAGTCATTGTGACAGACTTGATGGAAGAAAAATATTGTAGAAAAGCCATAAAAATGTCATATTTGGGATATAGTTGGAAATATGTTGAATATTAAACTAATTAATTTTCAGAGAAGTGAAAGAATAAAAAAAATTGTTTAATTCATTTATTTGATAAATACTTATTGTGCCTCTGCTGCATGTGGGCACTGTTGTAGAGTTAGGGAAATCAGCATTAAACCAAACAGATCTCCCCAACACACACCTTCATGGAACCCATATTCTTTTGAGGGACTCAGATAATAAATGATAACTGACCATAAGATTTTTCTTCTGGCCATAGTAAAGTAACAGCAAATCAATTTGATTTTTCATCTGACATAATCATAAAATATAAAATTACTGCTTTCAAAATACTGTACATCAGATAATAAAGGACAGTGATACAACAATTGGGGTAGGGAAGAGGTAGACGAACGCTAAATTAATAAATGTATAGTCAATCAGATGATGATAAGTGTTATAATAAATTGGGGAAGGGATTGGTGGGAAGAATGCATGCTGTGTTAAATGAGGCGATCAGAGAGAGCAATGCTTAGAAGGCAATGCCTGAGCACAGATTGAGAGTATGTCAAGAAGAAACTATTCATGTATATGAGGGAAAGCTGTGTTGACAACAGACATAACGAAAAATGGCATATGCATGGCACAAATTTTGATAGTATATAATTTAGTGTAGAAACAGGCAAAGCTGACTACTCATAACTCTTTCGAATGTGAAACAGAATGTTGGAGAAATAAATGGAAGAATATCAGAAGAACTTTATACAAAAATCCCTAATTTGTCAAGACAGTGGGGCAGGTATCCAAAAAATTCAGTGCAACAGGGATTTATTAAAGGCTAAAGCAAGTCAACAAATGGTGTGGTGTGGCATCCTTTTAGGGCCGATGTTCCCCAAAATCAACTGTTACAGAACAAGTCATGGTGGAGGGGCACCTACCCTAATGGGATTTTCTTTCAGAACATGTGTCCAGGGACAGAAACCTAAAGCTCTAAATCCACTGAAATAAGCAACAGAGGATTTTCAGAAGAAAATAACAGAGGTAAATAACATTTAAAATAATAGGAATTTGCTTGGTGAAGGTAATGGTTGAATACTTTATTGCAGGCCAGGTCTCCCCACTCTTCCAAGAATGCCTAAAAAGCCATTTACAGTGAAACCATGTATTGGAAGTCACAAGAGAGCTCCCAAGTCAGCTAGGACTTGAGGGTCCTGGGTCCTGGAGAGAAGGGATGCTGGTTGGAGAGAATCTTACGTTGTGTGCTATTTCTTTGGCTCTAATTTGTAAGTAGCTGGGTAGCTTAAGAAGCTGATCAGAAAGTGATAGTTAAGAGACTGAGATGCTGAGCATTACTATTGGGAACGTCATGGGGCTGGAAGGCATAAAGTGGATTTCAGGACACACAAAGAAGAAATGGCACTGGTAAAGCCCTGGGCATCGAGCTAGGACATGAGTAGAAATATCCTGTAAAAGTATAACTAGCCTGGACGTGGACCAACCCTAACCAAAGACTGAAAGACAATTTTCAACCAGTTTAACCCTACTCTGGATTAATCCTTCTTACTCTACTGCCAATCAGAAAGAAACTTGTGTGTCTATGAAGATAATTTCATCCAGGGTCTCAGACTATTTCTACACTTTTTCAACCGCTATAGCTGGCATTTAAAGAAAAATTAATGTGCATCATGGCAAAATAAACAAAACTAAGAGAAAAAAAACTCCAGAAAATAATGAGAAAAATGTGGCTTAATATCTCTACAGTGTAATACTATTATTTATTTAAAGTTTTATAATCCAGCAATAACACACATTGTTTATGAGTGTATATATAAACAGAAATGGTTTTTTAAATATATAATATAATTAATAAACACCAATGAAGAGTAGAGGTTACTTCTGGGCAGGGAGAGGAGTGAGGAGTGAGTGGGACCAGAGAAAGGTATAAGGTAACTTCAACTCTCAAATGTTTTATTTTTATTCCTTTAAAACCTAAAGATGATGCTATTTTTTCTATGCTGAATGCAATGCTGATATATGCTTTTTACTAGGAAGCTTTATGTCCAGAAAATAGAAAGATTTAAGGAATCTAGGTTGAGGGCTATATGACTGTCTAGTTATTCCTAAGAGTTTTGTTGTTTCTTGAAGAAGAAGAAGAAGAAGAAGAAGAAGAAGAAGAAGAAGAAGAAGAAGAAGAGGAGGAGGAGGAGGAGGAGGAGGAGGAGGAGGAGGAGGAGGAGGAGGAGGAGGAGGAGGAGGAGGAGGAGGAGGAGGGGGAGGAGGAGGAGGGGGAGGAGGAGGAGGAAGAAAAAAAGAAGAAAGGAAGGAAGAAAAGAAGGAAAAGAAGGAAGGGAGGGAGGGAGGGAAGGAAGGAAGGAAGGGAAGGAGGCAGGGAGGGAAGAAAAGATACTTCTAGACTGACTAGGCGGTGGCACACTAGATAGAGTGTTGGCCTGGGATGAAGAAGACCCAGGTTTGAAACCTGAGGTCGCCCACTTGAGTGTGGGTTTATTCGGCTTGAGTGCAGGCTCACCAGCTTGAGCATGGGATCACTGGTTTGAGCATGGGAGCATATATATGACCCCATGATCACTGGCTTGAAAGTCACTGGCTTGAGCCCAAGGTCACTGGCTTGAGCAAGGGGCCACTGGCTTGGCCAGAACCCCCTGGTCAAGGCACATATGAGAGAGCAATCAAAGAAAAACTAAGGTGCCACAGCAAAGAATTGATGCTTCTCATCTTTCTCCCTTCCTGTCTGTCTGTCCCTGTCTGTTCCTCTCTGTCTCTCTCTCTCTCATAAAAATTAAAATTAAAAAAATAAAAATAAAAAATGAAGAAATAGTTTTAATAGTTACAACCTTCTTTATAATTGATTAAAGCATTTCTAACAGTTCTGAGGTGAGTCTGTGCTGAGTCCTGTATTATTTTTAATCTCCAACAATCCATCACTATAATGCTAATACTCTTGATTTACTTCAACAATAATCTTAATCATCCTTACCTACTAAGGATGTCCTACATTGGGGCTGAGTTTTATATCTAAAAGAATACTCTGTGTTTTCAATCCTAGGGAACTTTTGGCTATACTGACCTTGGGTAATAAAACTTATTAGGTCAACTAATTGACAAATGCTGAGACAAACAGATGCTCAAATGTTGGGAAACAGCATACTGATTATAAGCATACTGTTTAAAATATAATATTATACTCCATCACATATTGTTTATGCAGATTCAATCTTCATTAGAATTGCAAACACTTCTTATTTTTCTTGAAGTAAATATTATCTACTTAGTATTAAATAGAATGATACATTACTACTTAGTATTAAATATGCAATATTTAATTGCATATATTTGTTGCATATATTTGTAATTTTGTAATTAATTGCTTAAGTACACTCAATATAACAAATGCTCTTTCACTTCTTGATAAAATGTTTAATGACTAAGAACCCTCAGGATATAGTTTTAGATAAATTATATTTTTGGTTTAAAAATGAATCATTTCTGCTATTTTGATGACATTTTGTAAAAATATAGCAAACATTTACTCAATCAGATCATTTACCTTATTTATTTTAAAACTATATTTTTCCTTTTTTATTACATAAAAACAAGAATAAAAAATAGAGTACAAGAAAAAAGTTACTCATAACTATTCTACTCTAACAATTCAAACTGCTATTAATGATTTGTCTCCCATACTTGAGAGACAAATCATTACATATAGCATGTTGCACACATAATCAGAAATAAACCCATCAGGCACTATTGCTTAAAGCTATTTGCCAACCTAGCTAGCCCAACCCATTGCCCCACAATTTGACTTTTATCATCTGTTTGCTTTCACTCAATCTAAGAAGCTTTTTATGAGCCCAAGTTTCATAATGTTCACCAAAATCCAAGTTTTCTTCTTCAAGGACTAAACCCTCATTCTTGTCAGTGAATGTGAGTAAAAATGATGTGTGTTTCTGGACCAATATAGTAAAACACAGACATGCTTTCTCCATATGCATTTTCTTATCTTTTCTTCTGGCCCAGTAAGGACCATTCAGTGCAAGGCTCTGGGGGCTTAAGGATCTGCAGAAGTCAATAGAGACAAGGAGCCTACTGTCCCTGAATGACAATGATTCACACTGGCCTGTGAAATAAACTAAAAGAAAACCTTTATTGTGTTAACGGAATGAAACTGCATAGCTTGCCTGAATAACAGTTAGCATTATTTGCCCTAACTAATTCAATTTTAAAAACTTGAAGAAGACACCCAGTTTTTAAAATAAAGTGAACATAAAGAACTAATAGGAAAAGTTGTGTTCACAGGAAGCCTTTCATGATCACCTGCTCACCAGCACCTGACACTCTCTTTTATATTTTCTCCAAGACACATATCACCATGTAACACAGCATGAATTTAACTTATTCATCTCCTTATTGCCTGCACCTCCCATTATAATGTAAGTTCCATGAGAAAATAAAGGGTTTTTCTCTGTTTTGTTGTTGCTGCTGTTATCGCTGTTGTTGTTCGCAGCTTTATCCAAAGAGCCTAGAACAGTGCCTGCCATCTCATAGTTGCTTAATAATTAGTGGTCAAATTTCTGTTGAAATACAGTTTCCATTCAGAAATTTAAAAATATTTAATCCCCTTCAATAATCAAAACTTGAAATTATTTCAAGTTAAAGCTCCCTTCTCTCAGCCAGAGTCTTCTGTGGGTAGAAGTCCTCTTCTCTTCCCTCACTTTCCATCCTTCTTCCCGCCCAGCTCACCAAGTTTTCTCACCACTTTTGCATTTGGAACCAAGATTGAGGAAGAGACTCACCATATGCTAAAGGAGGAGCAGGGCTTTTCTAAGATGTCTGCTCTCATATGCAGAAGGCTTCAAGCATTCTGGGCCAGGCAGATGCATCAAGCTGACTCCTTATGTATGTTTTGTGAGTTCTTCCGAAACCCCTGGGAATACTCAGCTGTGTTTTCCACAGTACAGGTGTATTTTCCTCTGGGTGTGTGCTCATCCCTCACTCATTTGGTACTGGGGACTTACACTTCATCACTCTTCCAGGTAGTAGTCTGGAAAAGAATTATAAACATCATAAGGTGGGTCTGTCTGTCTCGACTTGGTCCACCTCTAAGTCTACAGGAAATATCCTTGCCCCACTAGAAAGCAAGAGAGTAATGCAATCTTATTGTGGCATCACCCTCTTTCCATTTCGTTCTGACATTAAAGAAGCTAGCAGACATCTCTTCTCCTCTTAAATGTCTCACCAAAGTGAGACAGCACACCCTCTGAATGGCTCTACTGGAGGCTCTCAACTTGAGACGAATGTAGAAGCACGTCTCCTTTTTCTGCTTGATGGTAGGGGCAGAAGGAGGATTATGATGGAAGTGTTAATCCAAATTCGGAGGGACCCGAATTATGGAAGACAGAAGCAAGGTCCGTCGTTTACACATTAAAGCTTTATTGTCTAGCTTGGCCAAGCGGCGGGAACTCCGACAGAAATCTGACGGAGAGCGCTCCAGCCCTTTGTTCTACTTAGTTTTTATAGTTTTGTAAGTGGGAAGTACAGAAGCAAAAATTGCAATTAGGAGCCCCTTACCGCTATTGGTTATAGTCATATGTCCTTTAACATGATAGGACCACGTTCAATTTGCAAGCTATACATTATTTTGGGGAAAACAAAGTTTACAATCCAACACAATGGTAGAAAGATGTCTCTTTACATATTAAAGGCATTCCTATATTATCTAGTGTTTATCTGCTATCTCTCTGTCCAGAGTCACACACACATTTACATAGGAGAGGTAGTTTCGGTGGGGACAAATGCCCGCAAATGACTCATTGCTATAAGAAAAGGTTTATTTTGGCTTTTCTCTTCCTGCACCTGGCTAGCCATTCACCCCTTTCCCCACAGGTGTGGTGGAATGTCAGGGAATCCATGCTTCCTTCCCTTTTCATTTACAATACAATGGCAAGAGCCATCCTAGTTATGCTAATCACACAGCACAGAGACTATTCTCACAATTTCTCTTAACCCAAATTAATAAAATGTTCTCCAAGCCTCCTAAAATATTAATATTAATTCTGTAGCCTTTGGTACTTTACAACACCTGTGGGTGAAATGGCTCAGTGGCTCCTCAGAAGCACAGCTTTGTCCATAGAAATTCTCTTTACAATCCTGCCTAAACGCCCACAAATAAACTATATTTTTTATAACGGATGAGGAATATAAAGTTATATAACCTAGGTTTTGGTTATATATTTCTGAAATTTTTATAGAATTGACTTATCTCAGAACCCACTTTGGTATCTGATTTTATTGTATCTAAGTGACTCAACTGAAACTTCCAAATTTATATACTTATACACTCATATACTTTTATTTATAGCTCCCTGTATTTTTGTTTCTATTTGTATACATATTTATCACTGTATAACAAGTTCCATACTGACACTATAAACCAACTGCTATTATTCATATCTGTCTCTCATGGTACTGGGCGTGGCATCAGCTATGCAATTCAGTCTCATGCAGTCAGTGGTTAAGGCTGAAACTGTCTGAAGGGCTTCTTCACTCACATGTCTGGTACTTGAACCAGCACGACTCACAAGCTGGAGGCTGGGCCCTGGCTGGTGAAGCAGTAGATAAAGCATCCTTCCAGAGCACTGAGGTTGCTGGCTCCACTCCAAAGGCTCCCCACCAAGGACACTTGTTCAAACCCCAGTCAGGGCATGTATGAGAAGCAATCAACTGGTGCACAGCTAAGTACAATGAGTTGATGCTTTCCTTTCTTAAAAACAAAAAATAAGCTGGAGGCTGAAACAGCCTAATTAAGCATGTCTAGCTATCTCTATGTAGTCTCTCCAGAGATCTCTTCAGAGACAAGCATAAAGGCTTCAAAATAGCCAGACATCTTTCTTGGCAACTCAGAGCTACTAAGATACCAAGAGAATGAGGTCGTTGTCTTTATCACCTTTTATTACCTATCCTAAGAAGTCATACAGTGTCATTTTTGCTATATTCTATTAGTCCTAAACCAAAACAGTTCAAAAAAAGGGAATATAAATTCCATCTCTTCATGGAAAAGTGTTAGGGTTCTGGAAAAACATGTGGGAATGGTAATATTATTAGAATCTGTTACTAGTTAGGCTTCCCCAGAGAAACAGAACCAATAGCATATCTTATTCTGTATCTATATCTATCCATATCTATTTATATCTATAGCTATAAAAAATTGGCTTACACAAAAATGGAGAATGACAAGTCTCAAGATCTACAATGGGCAAGCTAGAGACCCAAAAGAGCTAATGGTGCTGGTCTAGTCCAAATGCCTGTAGGCTTGAGATCCAGGAAAGGCTGATATTTCAATTCAAGCCCAAAGTCAGAAGAAAAAAAAAACAGCCCAGCTGAAGCAGTTAGACCAAAAGAGTTCCCTCTTATTGCATCTTTTTTTGTTTTATTCAGATCTTCAGTTGATTGGGTAGGACACACCCATATAAGGGAAGGCAGTCTGCTTTACTCAGTCTACTAATTGAAGTGCTACTCTCTTCCAGAAATACCTTATAGACACATCCAGAATAATGTTTGACCTAATGCCTGGGCACCCCAAGGTTCAGTAGTTGACACATGAAATTAACCATCACAAAGTTTTAAAAAAATACAATCTGCCACAATGCATGTACCAAACTACCAAGGAAAGGTGGTATAGTATAGTATAGTATAGTATAGTATAGTATAGTATAGTATAGTATAGTATAGTATAGTACAGTACTATAATATATAGCATAGTATAGGTCAAATTTTAATATCCAACTTCTTTTTTCTCAGTACAAAAATGATGATCCAGTATGCTAGGAATGAATGAGAGATTTTCTTTACCCACACCTTACCTAAATTCTCATTGTTTACTATACTTCCATGTTGTACTTTGGTCCCATTCCCTATGCCAGTTGATTTCTGCTTCCTTGCCTCAGAATGTCTATGCTTACTGCTAAAAATTCTCAGCAGTCTGTCTGTAGTAATGTGGTGCTCAGACTTTGAGCCTTCATCAATTATCTTACAAGCCCCACTCTTCATTTGAATTGCACAAAATTTCTGCAACTCTAGAACTTAAGGGAAACTTGTTGTTACTGAGTTCTGAAAACTGCCTGGAGCATCCTCCACTTGCCAGCAACTGCTGCTCACCCTGGTCTAATGGCTAAGTAAATGGGTTTGGAATCACACAGTCCTGGCTTCAGACACTGGCTCTGCTGCTTTCAATTTGCAACCCTTTGGGATATAAAATTAATCACTCTGAGCTTAGTTTCCTCACCTAAAAAAAATAGAGTAGTTAAGACCTTACAAGCATGGGGTGACAGCAAATTAGATGGTGAATATTAAATATTTAGCATAGTGGTTGACATGGAGTAGAATTTAAAGCATTGTCAAATATTATTGTTATTTTGATGGTTGTTTTTGTTACTTGTGTCTTTGTTGCACCAGCTCTGGAAGAGTGTTTATATAGGCCACTTTAACTTTGGCAAGAAGTGAATGGTTTCTAGCCAGGGGATCACTAAATAAGCCCAAAGGATGCTGGACTCTGTGAGACACCCTGGAATGAGTAATAGATGGTAAGCAGCTCCTTGGCCTGTGAGACTGGCCAAAAGTTTACTCTTTAACACTTGTTACATGTTAGGAAGAAGACAAGAGAAATAACATTAATTAGAACCAGGTATGTGCCTGCCGTACTGTTAAGATCTTTACATTTTAACTTAATCCGTCTGAGCCTCAGCTTCCTTATCTCTGAAATGAAGATAAGAATATTACAAATAGTGTTGCTGTAACAATTAAATGACACAATGGATTTAAAATACTCATTGTGCTTGAGTAAATTATTACTATATCTTATGCGATGTCATTAAATGTAAAAATATTTTAAAAAACATGTATCCATATATATATTGCTGCATGTTATTTGTCATAAGATTTTTTTATTATGCTTGGGAAAATTACAAAGAAATGAAAATTTATTTGTTATGTATAAGTGAGTTAGTCAGACAAATAGATAAACTATATCAGGTCATAATGCCCCTAATACAGAGACCTTTGACTCAAACCCAAGTCGTTCTATGCTCTTTTCAATACACTGCTTTCTCCCATACATACATAATTTTTAACTGGTTGTTGTATTAGTGGAGATCAGCAGTTCAAAAACTTTGAGTATCAGGTCTCTTTTAAACTCCTAAAAATTGCTAAGCACCTAACACTCAGATCTTGGTTTCTCCAATGAAAGAAACCAGGTATCCTTGGAGAAATGGCTGATTCTAAGATTGGGGCAAGAACTATACACAATGAGCCTAGAGTATGTTGTAATCCTAGCAAGTAAGGGAGAAATAAATAATAAATCCACATTGATAGAAATATGTCATAAGTACATAGGAGCCAACTGAAAGATTGTGACCAAAGGTGGAAATATTTGATCAATAAAATAAATAAAGTAGGAAGAAATTATAACTCAGCATATAAAATAAGTATTCATGAAGTATACTGATATAAATAAACATGCGATGGAGAAAAGACAAATCTGCCATGCAGGATTATAAGTAATTTACATAGATACTCTGTCTTCAACAAAGAGTAGCCCTCAAGTGTGAGCTGCACCTATTGACTTTCCTCCAAAGAGTACAGCATGTAAAGGCAGGGAAAGGGAATAACTTTATTTGGAGAAATCCAACAACTACTGCCTCAACCAGGTGATCAAGTCAACATCAAATGCAATAAATCATGTTGACAATAACTTTGATATGATGTCATGAAATTAATACTTTATCACTATATTCTATCCCTAAAACATGGAACCCAAGTCTAATTATGAGCAAAACACTATTTTGATAGATTATTCTACAAAATATATTACCAATATTCTTCAAAATTCCAATGCTCACCAAAACCCAGGAAGTCTAAGAAATTGTCACAGTAAAAAGAAGCCTAATGAGACATGAAAATTAAAGGTAATGTGGTATCTTAGATAGGATTTTAGAACAACAACAACATAGTCAGCTCACTAAGTAAAAACTAAGAAAATCTGAATAAAGTATGGACTGTCTTTAAGAACAATGGTTCATTAATTGTAACAAAAGTACCATATTAATGCATGATGTTACTAATAAGGGAAATTGGTGCAAAGTTTATGGGACTCTCTGTACTATATTCTCAGTGTTTCTATAATACAAGAACTGTTCTAAAAGATAAAGTAGATTAAAAAAATCTAAAGAAAATATAAAAAACATTTATAAGAACTGGGTGATTGGTGCAAGCCTCTTTGCTATATTATTTCTGTACTTGTAAAAAATATTTAAAATATTTTCTAACATATTTTTAAAGAATATTTTTGATCAGAAAATCCCCAAAGGAAGCTAATTTAATAAAAATTGGTAGGTTGGAAAAAAAAAGTAGAGAGCTTAGATTCACAAATACTAGCAATAAAAATTATTAGAAATTTCTAAATGTTATTCTTAAAATAAAAAATCAATAAAATTTTATTATATGAAAAAGTATTGAGTACCCTTTGAGCTATTGGAAATGTGAGTTATATCTACCACTAATTACCTTATTATAAATTAAAACAAAAAGCTTCAAAACACAGGAAAACAAATACAAATTGCATTAGCCATCAGAGCTACGATGTCATCACACATTATATAGTTTCTGGAAAACTCCACTGAACACTCACAAAAGAATAAAGTGAAAAATGTCAATGAACCTAAAAATCCTGAGATAAAGCTTAGTGGGTCACAAAGTACTTTTTATTTTACAGAAATTTGAATTAATCTGTTAATATTTTGCTTTTTTGTTTCTGACATTACCAGAAATGCTGCATGATCATCTTTACACATAAATCTACATGTGTAGATGCTTTTATTTCTGATTAATAATTTTGCAAGAGTGGGTTGAATGGTGTGAGCATTCAAATATTCATAGATTGTTATCCCAAAAGATTATACCTATTCATTCTACCCTCAGTCTATGAAAGTGTTTTTCCACAGTCGTAACAATACTGAATGTTATTAATATTTTTACTAATTTTATTAAAGAAAGTAATATCAGGAACCTCTAGATTTGACATAGGTGCTATTAATAAATATTTTTAAGATAATGTGTAAACACTTTATGCTTAGAACTCTTATACAACTACAAAATAAAAATCAAAACTACAAATTAAATGTACATCAACTAAAGACCCAATACAGGTAAAACATTAATTTATTGATGTGCTAAAGCAGATAGCATATATTGGAATTAATATTAAAGAAATGTAGCCTCAGGTCCGTTTCTACATTTAATCCATTTCCTTGTTTTCACTTCAATTATACTAATGTAGAGAATGAATGCTATTCACAGAAGCATGCTTTATAAAATGGCATTCATAACATTAAGGTTTTGTTGCTGGTACATGATAATCAGACTTCACACTTAACTAAAATTCTGTAAGTAAGCCATCCACAAAAGCAAGTTTTATTGTAATGTCACTTAATAACTCTTTAAAACTCTCATGTGAAGATAAGATTCTTTTGTGGCCCATTGAAATCTGCATTAACTATTACTAACTTGTGCCTTATTGGTTACGTGTCTTGAGTTACTTATTTATTTATTGCTTATTTTCTGATCTTTCTTCTCATTTTTACAACAGAATGTAAACTCCATGTTTATTACTGGATCCCTTCGCTTAACCCAGATCCTGGCCAAATAAATATTCAATAAAGTAATGTGCAATTTGATTATTGCTGGAATTAGGTTCAGAAATGACATTCATTGCTTATTTACTACCACACTTAGAGGTAATGTATTATGTAAGGAATATGCACACAAACAAGATCCATATAATGTACTTCTTCAAAATGTGATAATGTTACTGACATGCTCAGTGCCTACAACAAATCTCGTTTGGCAAATTTAATCTTAGACAAATATAATAGGATAACTGCTTAGCAGTTCTCCATTGTAAAGCAATTATTTCAATGACTGAGAATTAGTTATATTAAGTGTTTTTTAGATAAATATTGAAATGAAAGCCAAAAATATTAGATTTCAAAGACAGTATATTTAAGCATTCATTTGAGGTGATTTAACCCCTTTGGAAAATACTAGTGTACAATATACATGCATGTTGTCATTTGGTCCTTATTGGAGAAAATTTTTTTCCTCCAAAAAATTGATAGAGTCCATACGGAGAAGCAGTTTCGTTAAAGACTGGGAAGAAGGTTCTTGATGTCTAATTAATCTAAGAATTTATGATGTTAGAATTCAGGTGAAGACAACAACCAATGGTGGCAATCCTAAAGTTTACAGCTGCACATAAAAGATCAAGGTTGGCCCTGGCCCGTTGGCTCAGTGGTAGAGCATCGGCCTGGCGTGCAGAAGTCCCGGGTTCGATTCCCAGCCAGGGTACACAGGAGAGGCGCCCATCTGCTTCTCCATCCCTCCCCTTCTTCTTCCTCTCTGTCTCTCTCTTCCCCTCCCGCAGCCGAGGCTCCACTGGAGCAAAGATGGCCGGGGCGCTGGGGATGGCTCCTTGGCTTCTGCCCCAGGCGCTAGATGGCTCTGATCGCAACAGAGCGATGCCCCAGAGGAGCAGAGCGTCGCTCCCTGGTGGGCAGAGCATCGCCCCCTGGTGGGCAGAGCGCCCCCCCCTGGTGGGCGTGCCGGGTGGATCCCGGTTGGGCACATGCGGGAGTCTGACTGTCTCTCCCCGTTTCCAGCTTCGGAAAAATAGAAAAAAAAAAAAAAAAAAGATCAAGGTTAACTCAGCCTCACTACTTGCTGCTGAGGAAGATTTTTAGATGTAGGGATTAAAAGTAGGTGTCTTCTGGAGAGTATCTTTTTTTTTTCACATCCATGGAAATTAAGTTTCTTGACCTGTGAAAAATTGTTAAGCTTGATAAATCCCTCAAAGTACATCCTAATTTTATAGACTTTATACATAACTCTGAGTGTATTTGCAGACAAACTCAGAGAACTGCCAATTACAAGTTATAAATTATTTTGCTGCACCTATCATATTAAAGTGATGTCTTAAAATTATGCACAAGAAAATAAAAATATTTATTATGTTTTCATTTTACTTCAATGTTTAGAGAGAGTATATTTCTCATGCTTTACAAGTTACCTTAAGCAAAATCTTAATTAGTTTCTTCAGGTATATTGTTACTTTTGTACTTGAAAGATGCAAATAGATCTTAAAAATTTATTTCAATAAAACTGCTTTTAACTTTCCTACATATGTATATTTTTAAAAGTGAACATCCTAGCTAACACCTTTAAAACAATGTCTTCTAATTTTTTTAAGCCGGATGTTATTTATAAAATATTCTAATATTTTAATTTTTATAGCATTTCAACTAAACATACATTCTTTACTTACTATTGTCATGAAACTAAACAAAATTATTAGCTATTAATGACTATTTATTAGAGCAGGGGTCCCCAAACTACGTCCCGCAGGCCGCATGCGGCCCCCTGAGGCCATTTATCCGGCCCCCGCTGCA
The DNA here is from genome assembly GCF_036850765.1 of Saccopteryx bilineata. Classification (NCBI taxonomy): domain Eukaryota; kingdom Metazoa; phylum Chordata; class Mammalia; order Chiroptera; family Emballonuridae; genus Saccopteryx; species Saccopteryx bilineata. The sequence continues at coordinate 9,348,463 of NC_089501.1, read as the reverse complement.
CTTCTGGAAGGGGCACCTCTTTCATTGGTGGTCAGTGAGAGGAGCATAGTTCCCATTGAAATACTGGTCAGTTTGTTGATTTAAATTTACTTGTTCTTTATTTTAAATATTGCATTTGTTCCCGTTTTGTTTTTTTACTTTAAAATAAGATATGTGCAGTGTGCATAGGGATTTGTTCATAGTTTTTTTTTTATAGTACGGCCCTCCAACAGTCTGAGAGACAGTGAATTGGCCCCCTGTGTAAAAAGTTTGGGGACCCCTGTATTAGAGAATATGCATTTTATTTTATTTTATATTTTTTTGTGGCAGAGACAGAGAGAGTCACAGAGAGGAACAGACAGGAAAGGAGAGAGATGAGAAACATCAATTCTTCCTTGCAGTTCCTTAGTTGTTCATTGATTGATTTCTCATATGTGCCTTGAACAGGAGGCTACAGCAGACTGAGTGACCTCTTGCTCGAGCCAGTGACCTTGGGTTCAAGCTGATGAGCTTTGCTCAAACAAAATGAGCCCGCGCTCAAGCTGGCAACCTCAGGGTCTCGAACCTGGGTTCTCCACATCCAGTCCTACGCTCTATCCACTGCACCACCGCCTGGTTAGGCAGAGAATATGCATTTTAAACTATTGTTTGACCCCAATTGCAGAAATATTCAACTCTGATTCTGTTTCTTGTCTTTCAAATGGCTACAGGAACACAGTCTTCATGTCAACAATCAGAATGGGGAGGGGGAAGAGTCCTCAGGTTATGATAGTCTGGACATACAACTATTTTTAGAGTTTACAACACTCACTCCCATAAAAACTTTAAAAAATTGAGACTTTGAGTGTTTTGGCTTACATTGTTAGCACTGTACTTACAGACTACGGGTGCGACCTAGTTTGTTTGCTGCAGTAGAAGAATATGCAGTAACTTGGTGTATAAGTGAGGGAGTTGGCATCCCTCAGTACACTAACGTATGCCACTTTGGACTGTTAAAAGCATAAGTGTTCTGTTTGTGTTAGGCTAGAGTGTGTTTTGACTTACACCAAAATTTGAGTTACATCACTATTGTAGGAACAGACTGTGTTGTAACCCAAGGACCCCCTGTACCTGATATTAAAGGAACATTTGTATTTCTTAAGTTTATAAAGGAAAGTCTTAGAGTATGCTAAAATTCTGACAATTTCTAAGACATTTTAATGTTTTTAGATTAACAAAATAAAATGTTACATTAGGTTAAAGACTGGCACGTTTCTCACTATATCCCCAATGTGTATATACTGGAGGTTCTCAATCTATTTTAAAAGTAAAAATTGATGAATAAATGAATTAACGGCAGTGACAACAAGAATAAAGAGAGAGTACTGAGTCTCAGAAACTACATGGCTTTCAGGAATCATCTCTGGAATGCATGGCACAACTTTACTGAACTGCAATTGCAAAACAGTACCCTGTGGATAGCCAACTATAAACGGGCACCAGTCATGGTGAAGAACTCACCGATGTCCTGCCTATCTTCATCAGAAATTTCTCAGGAACAGCCCTGATGTACATCAGGTGTAGCAACCCATCTGCATACAGAGTCAGTGAGCTCTGAAGACAGTGGGAGAGCTGATGGTATTAGCTGAGTCAAGAGGGATGAGTAACATTAAGAGAGAAAAGGGGAGTAAACAGGAAGACATTTTCACTCCCTGTTTCTAGTTAAAATGCCTTTATAAAGGAATCTTAGAAGTCATGACAAAGGGATAGTAACTATTCTGTTTAAACATTTCTCACTGAGTAATAAGATCTACCCTTATTCCTGCCCTGAAAAGATGATTCATTTGAAAAACACCAACATGCCGCCTTGTGCACCAGCTTTTATTTGTCGTTGGGCAATGAGGAACCCAAGGAGATCCAAGGAAGGGAGAAGAGTAAGATCAAGGTTTTTTGGTTTTTTTTTTCTCTTGGCGGCCTCCCTGCAAGGTATCCTCAAGCTGTCAACATCCCTGGACCAATGACCCCTGCTCTCTTCCAGGTGTCCACTGTACCGCTACCTGATGCTCCCTTTCCTGGGTTAGGTCCTCCATTTCTTTTCCTAATGCTGGACTGTGATTCCTCCTTATTTAACTGAGTAAATGGAAACTTTGTAAAAACATTCCTCAGCCCTGGCTGGATAGCTCAGTTGGTTAGACTAGAGCATTGTCCCAAAGTGCAGATGTTGGCTAAGAAAGGGCACATACAGGAACAAGCACAGAGAGAGGTTGGCTCAAAAAGGGCACATACAGGAACAGATGGATGTTCCTGTCTCTTTCTCTCTCTCTCTCTCTCTCTCTCTCTCTCTCTTCCCTCTCTCTAAAAATCAATAAGTAAATTAAAAAAATAGAGCAAACAAACAAAAAAAACTTTCCTCAAATTATTCTATTTCAAGTGGGCCTTTGTTCCCTTGTTAATATCTGATTAATAGAGTAGCAGATTTCTTCTTTCTGACTTCAGCCAACTGTGTTCCTACCTGCACAGTTTCAACTCTTCTCCATTTCTTCTGTCCTAATTTCTAAGAGAAAACCAAAACAATCCTTGTCACCTACCCCCAACCAAAGTCTCATGATAGGAACTACCACTTAGCTCGCAGATTTCTTAGGTTACACTGAGATCAGAAAGCATAGGTTTGAACACTTTCTGGGTTGAGAAAATAAAACATGTGCTGAGAAAGCCCATTTTCTTTTCAGAAGTACATATTTTATTTTTTTAAATTAAGCTAAACTCTGTCTCTTTGTAGCTTCATTGAACTGGCTTTAGACTTAACAGTCTGGGACTGTAGAAAATCCACGTATTACATGCACATACCCTCTTCATTACAGGAAGTATATTAGCATTTGTTGATGCACAGTATGCTTATCTCTATTTACCACTGCAAGCCCAGGGATGCTGTTGAGGAAACACTGACTAGGTCCCATCCTCTGTGTGTACACCCGAAATGGGCATCAAACAGTCACATGGATCACAGTTTCTCTGCCTTCAAGTCATACTCCCTTCCCTGAAAACATACTGTTTCTCTTCAAATATATGAAAAGAATGATCTTGCCTCCCACCTTATCTTTTTCTTCTTTAGGTTAAAAGTATACAATTGTTTAACCATCCCTGTGTAACACTGATTTCAATTACTTTCCAATTTGGCCACTGTAGGTTCTATGTGGTCACTTACAAAAACATAAACTCTTCATTTTTTGTGTTCAGATGTGAATGCAGTTCACCAAGACCACCATCCTTATGTCTTACATGATACCTTCTAAGCATCTGTTCTTTGAAACTCACATCATACTTTTAACTCATGTCAATGAAAACCTCCAATTCTCTCCTATATCTACCACAATCCATGAATTTTTAGTTGGAGTTTGAACCTGAAACTCAAATCAATATGTTTGTTTCCTATAAGTCTACCCTGCAACAGTCTATCTGTCCTTCTAGCCTCCTAGAATGTCTCCGTATTCAGAGTCTATGTATTGTTAATGTCACAAAGCCAAGCAGCCCTCTTGCCGTCTGAATGCATCTCCAAATTCAAATAAACATCAGTATGATCCCAAGAGCCTTGAATAAAAAACATCACATAGAAATGCTTCTCTAAAATAATTATTAAAAGCATCCTCCTTCCCCAAAATATTACACTATAATAAATACTAAAAATCACACCATCTGTACCTTAAAAATTCAGTCCTGGCCCACAGACCTGTATGATTCACTTCATAGTGAACCATACAGCTCCCTGACTTTCTCCACAAAGTTCTTTACCCACTGAAACTCCTTCACAGAAAATCACCTGCTCTGTGACATTGGCTTCATTCCACTGTGATTTTCTCATGGTGACATTTCTCTGGAATTCTGAGAAACATACGTCCTCTTTTTCTACCCAGCATCATTCTAAATACTGCAATGCTCTTTTCTAGCTTTTCTCATGTACAATTTTTATGTTTGTTTTAGTGAGAAGAAGAGAGAGAGATAAGAAACATCAACTCAGAGGTGCATCACTTTAGTTGTGCATTAATTGCTTCTCAGATGTGCCTTAACCAGGGGGCTCCAGCTCAGCCAGTAACCCCTTGCTCAAGCCAACAACCTTGGGCTTCAAGCCAGTGACCTTTGGGCTCAAGCCGGTGACCCTGGTATTATGTTGATGATCCCACACTCAAGCCGGTGACCCTGTGCTCACACTGGTGAGTCTGTGCTCAAACTGAATGAGCCTGCACTCAAGCCAGTGTCCTCGGGGTCTTGAACCTGGGACCTCAGCATCCCAGGTTATGCTCTATCCACTGTGCCACCACTGCTCAGGTTTATGTACAAATTTGACAAGCATGTTATTTATATCTTTATCCAAGTCAGGGCTAAAAATCTTTGCCTAGTTATTTATACCTTGTGTCTCTCTCCCACATACGCACATGTACACAAACTTAAGAGAGTTTAACCTCACGGTAATATCTACCCATTGGTAATAAGCATATGAAGTCATGGCAATACAAAGAAATGGAAGCAATTAGAGCTTATGTAATTACAGTCTGTGAATGTTATGCATGATGCTAAGCATTCTGGCAGCAAAAGCAAACAAGAGAAAGAGTCTAAATACTATAATTTCTAATAACTGACAAAAGAAAACATAGCCATTCTTTAGGAGAAATAAACATTCTCCTCACACAGTAAGACTTAATAAAAGTATTTTTTGTGACAGCCAAATGGATGTTTATCTCCTTAAAAATAGGAACTATTTTCTATACCTATCTTCCCCTGGATTCTACTGTGTTGAAGAAGAGCATTCTAGTGATAACACATGTTGTTTGACATGCATATGAATGGCTTTTCCCCATGTGTGTTATAAACACAAGAAGATGTTATTGTTTATGGACATGGTAGTTGTGAAAGAAGTAAACATGTTGACTAAATCTGTGAGATGTTAAATAAATCTGTGAGATATTCCTGAGTGATCAAACTGGTAGGAAAACATCAATCAGTTCCAGAGATAAAAAGAAAAGAGTAAAAGGGAAAAGGTACAACAATGGAGTGCACATAGAAGGAAAGAGAATGCTGTCAAGTTTGGGGAATAGCAGAAGTTATCCAGGACAGAAGCAAGTTAAACCATACTGCCTTAAAAGGTTATGCATGGTCAGCATCTATACACTTGGTAGCTCTTGTTTAAATAGTTAATTTGACCCAATTGCCATGGTGTTAGACTTTGTCTGTCTTCCCACACCAAGTTGAAATCCTTTTCTTTCTGAAAGTGATGATGTTGGGTGAAACAACACATCCTTGTGGGGTACTCATTGGATTTTAATGAGCATCTGGGCAGACCCTGGGAGAGAGCTGTGTTCTCACAGCGCGAGGGCAGGCTCAATGCTTTCAGCTGTTGGCACCGCTCACAGTAGATAGTGTTCTCAGGAGAAAGAGTGTTAGTAAACCTCCATTTGTGTGTGTGTGTGGCTGAAGAGAATTGGCTGCAAAAGAGAAGTTCAATTTTCTTGTTTCTGAAAGCAGTAAAGAGGATTCCAAATGACTTCCTCTAATGTGTTTGGTAAGTTGCCCTCAAAGACTATTGTTTGAACATCTTAAAATAGAGACTTCAAAAATCCCCCTAGTGTCTATAATTACAACTAATCTGTGTAATATCTGCAAAGATGAGTTTGGTAACAAACTTGACCACTAGTCTTATTTGAGAATAACGTGGTACTGTGAGAATTTTTGGAAGAAGAGGATAAATCATGGGGAGTTGAGGTAAGCTATCCAATATCCAGAAAAATTCCTTTGACTACTCTACCATGCAGCAGTAGAGGTGCTGATGTTGTTCATGGTGCTTTCCCAAGAAAATAAGAATCAAATATAGCTATACATACCTACAGGTTTAGAGTAGCTCATTATGTAACTTCATATACTTACCTAGAACACCTTTCCTTATGATCCTAGTCCCTGTGGGTCTTTAGTTTTGTTTTGTTTTTAACTCTTACTCAGCTCTCAAATCCAGCTCATTCTGTAAAGCTCTACCTAGGCATCTTAGGCAAAACAGTTTGTCTCACTCTTATACTTAGTCTATGCATTTTCAAAACACTTTTTTTTTATCATATATCAAGTAAAGACCTTACATCTTCTACTCTTCCCTTATAGATCTTTCCCTCATCAAGTAATGAAATATATATAGCAAGGACTGCTTCGATTCTTATCTCCATTCCTAATATAGTGCCTAATGTTGCTGAATGATGAATGAATGAATGAATGAATGAATGAATGAATGAATGAATGAATTACAAGGCAGGACAAAGGACAAGGTAAATAGAGCCAGAAAAAATGAACAAAAGAAGAACAAACAGTATAGGCAGAAAGTATGTTAGTCTGGAGAACCAGACCAAGCTAACAAAAGACAGAAAGAGGAACATGTAATATGATGATATATATTATACAGTCAGGCTATATCATAACCATACAAACAAAAAACAGGGAGAACAGAAAATTGCCCTGAATTCCCCCAAATACAGAACACTGGGCTAGGACAACACAGAATCTAAAATGACAGAAGACCTTGGCCAATTGCAAACCAACAAGATAACATGCTAGACTTAGATCCTAAACTATTGTTTCTTCAGGAACTAGATTAATGAAGATCCTTGCAGAGAAATTGCATTTGTAGTTAAAATAGTTAAACCCGACATTTAAAGGAAAATTAAGACCTATGATAGGAAAGCAATTGCTTTCAAGGATTCAAGATAAAATGTGCATCAAATCTTAATCCTGTGCATATCCTGCTTTAAATTAAGGATTGAGTGACCAATAAGAGTGTTGCTTAGTTCCTAAGTATTGCTTGCCGCAGCAAAGTTCACTCAAGTCTTAAAGTTGTGCTTTGTATGTGTGGTCCATTGGCCAAGTCCTGCTCCACACAGAGTCTTCTCTAAATTCTTGGGGCAAATAGTATTATCTCATTTTGTTAATTTTCTATCAGACTGAAATTTCCCCAAGGAAAGACTACAGTTTTGTTTCTGGAATCAACCCTGGTACAAAACTGATAGCTGATTCTCAAAAGTTGATTGGTTCAACACGGTGTTAGTTTTGTTATTGGTCAAATTTGGCCACATAAGCTAGCATTCAATGTCTAGAATTCAGGCCTATGAAACCTCTTTTTCTCATTGCTTAGTCTTTGTCACTAATTATTCCATACTTTAATAAAGGGAGGGGCCCTGGCCGGTTGGCTCAGCAGCAGAGCGTCGGCCTAGCGTGCGGAGGACCTGGGTTCGATTCCCGGCCAGGGCACACAGGAGAAGCGCCCATTTGCTTCTCCACCCCTCCGCCGCGCTTTCCTCTCTGTCTCTCTCTTCCCCTCCCGCAGCCAAGGCTCCATTGGAGCAAAGATGGCCTGGGCGCTGGGGATGGCTCTGTGGCCTCTGCCCCAGGCGCTAGAGTGGCTCTGGTCGCAACATGGCGACGCCCAGGATGGGCAGAGCATCGCCCCCTGGTGGGCAGAGCGTCGCCCCTGGTGGGCGTGCCGGGTGGATCCCGGTCGGGCGCATGCGGGAGTCTGTCTGACTGTCTCTCCCTGTTTCCAGCTTCAGAAAAATGAAAAAAAATAAAGAAAAAATAAAAAAATAAAAAAAAAAATAAAGGGAGAAGTTATCTTGTAATTTTGTGTCTATATTATTATCCACAATTTTATCCAAGCTCTTCATTCTACTATTAATTTTGTAGAGTCTCATTTTTTTCTCTCAGAAACTTTATTCCCACTATCTCCACTTTTTTTACAATCTTGAGTGATAGTCCCCAAGGCTACCATACACTGGTCACCTTGGTTCTTTTGTTGCTCTCTGGTATAGAAATTGTTTCCTAAGTTATCTTTTTCTTCATTGGCCATTCATCATTATTTTGCTATGTGCATCCTCAAAAAATTTCTGAAAAAAAGAGTATTTGACATATTAATTTTCTTAATTTAATAAAGACTATATACTTTGCTATCACACTGAAATGACATTCTGGTTGTGTTTAGGATTCTAGACGGAAATGATTCGTCTTCAGAAGGCAACATTTTACTGTTTTCTACTATGTTAGGGTGTAAGTGACAAATCTTAGACCAGTCTAATTGTTATTCCTTTGTAGTTTAACTGCTTTTTCTGCCCTAAGTTTTTAAAAATATTTTATTTTTATCCTTGATGTTCTGAAATTTCTTGTTGATGTGTTTAGATATGAGTTTTTTTCTGTTGCTCTTTCTCAGTAGTACAAAAGCCCTTTTATATATCTCTGTTCACTCTGCAAAATGTCTGCATTGTTTCTTCCCTCATTGTTTTGCTTCTCCTGTTCTTTTATTATTATTAATCACATATGGGATCCTAGATTGAGTTACATCTTCTGTTATTTTTTTATTTTTATACTACATTCTAGCTGTTTTCCCAAATGTTACTTTGATTTTTTTTATTTTGTTTAGCAAATTTTTAAATTACCAATAGCTTATCTTGTTCTCTAAAAGTTTTTTTTCCCATAATATGTATAGTTAGATTCTAATACTTTAAAGATATGCATATGGATTGGATAAGCAATGTGGGACAAAAAGAAAAAAAAAGGATAATTTCAAGACTTTTTGACCTAAAGAATTGGAAAGGTGAAGTGGCTTAGTTTGACAGAAAAGGAAAAGACTGTAAGATTGAGAGATTCAAGAAGTGCGAAGAGGAGGAATGGTGATTGAAGGATTTCATTTTAGACATGCTGAGTTGAGAATATGTATTAGATATTTAACTAAAGATAGAAATTTGAGAGAAGTATAGGGAAGGGAAGAAATCTGGGGTAGAGATAAAAATTTTGAAAGTGCAGCATGTAGATGGTATACTACCAACAGTCTTAAATGAGACCACCATAGAAGTGAGTATAGGTAGAGTAGAGAAGAACACTGAGTCCTAGGAAATAGTGTGAACAGGTCAGAAAGATGTGATGTGGAGAAACAAACAATGGAGACTGAGCACAAACATCCAGAAAGATAGAGACAGAAGGAAAATGGTATCCAAGCAGCCAAATGAAGAATGTTTCAAAAAGGAGGAAAGAAATGGTCAACTCTGCTTTTGATAAAGTAAGTTGTTACTTGACCCTGCCTCCTGGCTAGTACTGATCACTCTATTATTCATCTGATCCAAACTGGGCCAATGAATAGACCCCTACTTCTGATTTTATTTGTTAGTTATTTGTTTTAAGTTGAGGGGAAAAGAGTGAGTGCAAATCTTTGCACTGGCTTAGGCCATAAGAGATAACATTGAGAATCTGTCATTGTCCATGTTTCTATCTTGTGACTAATGCTGGTCTGTAGTTAGAGAGAAGCATGGAGCCATAAAGCAAAGAGAAATGAAGATGAGTGATAGAGAGCATCCAGGTACTACCTGAGATCTTCATTAAATTTTTCTTTTCAAACCTTGCCACAGAATCCTTGTGTTCTGCAATATACCCAGGCTGGTTTATAATACATGAGTCAAGTTTGGGCTGTGTTTGTATCATTTGAAATCAAGAGAGCCCTTACTAAAATAACAGTATTTTAGCTATCATTTGTCTCAACTCTAGAATTTATTAATAGACTAGAAAAAAATTCTGAATGGTTAAATGAAGAAGAACCTTGAAAATTGGGAAGGAAATACAATGTCTCCCTAAAGTCATGGTGCACTTTTGACCGGTCACAGGAAAGCAAAAAAAAGATGATAGAAATATAAAATCTGCACCAATAAAAGGAAAACCCTCCTAGTTTCTGTAGGATGATGTGGCAGCATGTGCGCACACGCAGATGATGACGTAACACCGTGTATACAGCGGAGCAGCCCACGGCCATGCCAGTCGAGATGTGGATGGTACAAAGGAAAGTTCAGTGTGTTCTGTGGCTCAATAAATTCGAATCCATGACCAAAGTGCAAGGTGAATATCAGCGCGTTTATAACAAAGCGCCACCACATAGGAATAACATTACTCGGTGGGATAAGCAGTTGAAGGAAACCGGCAGTTTGGTAGAGAAACCCCATTCTGGTAGGCCATCAGTCAGTGACGAGTCTGTAGAGGCTCTATGGGATAGCTACCTAAGGAGCCCTAAAAAATCTGTGCATGAGCCCACATCGAACTGCACTGAATAGGTATGAAACAGGGAGAGTTTTCCTTTTATTTGGTGCAGATTTCACATTTCTATTGTCTTTTGTTGCTTTCCTGTGACTGGTCAAAAGTGCACCATGACTTTACGGACACACTGTACATATGCCTTTTCCCTAAAATTTGGAACGTAATGTTGTAAAAGCAGATTTTCAGAGAGGTACAGCCCTGTTTAAGATGAAGTATAGATAACTATAGGTAAGTAAATTTGAGGACTACATCTTTGGTTTAATTTTAAATTAATAAAAACCTGATTTTTCAGCTTCCAATATTATACAGGACATAATGTGTACTTAAAATGAATAATTTTTTTGTGTGTGTGTGTGGGAGAGACAGAGAGAGTCAGAGAGAGGGACAGATAGAGACAGACAGACAGGAAGGGAGAGAGATGAGAAACATCAATTCTTCCTTGAGGTTCCTTAGTTGTTCATTTATTGATTTCTCATATGTGCCTTGACTGGGGGCCTACAGCAGACCAAGTGACCCCTTGCTCGAGCCAACAACCTTAGGTTCAAGCTGGTGAGCCTTGCTCAAATCAGATGAGCCCATGCTCAAGCTGGCAACCTCGGGGTCTCGAACCTGGGTCCTCCACATCCCAGTCCGATGCTCTATCCACTGCACCACCACCTGGTCAGGCAAAATGAACAAGATTTTTCTAGGGAAAAAATTAAGGTCTATTCATTGAGTCCTAAGAAATCCATAAATAATAGCTCTCCATGTTGACCACTTGTTTTAAAAATTGTGATTGATTGCATCTTTTCAAAAAATTGTATTTGTAAGTTACCTATGAAAACAGCTTAATGACATTCTTCAGTTGCTATGGCAACAGCAGAATGAGTAAAGCAACAGGAAAGTTAAATGCTTAAGCTTCAATAAGAGGCAGCAAGAGTAGAGGGGGAAGGGTGTTTCATTTATATTCTGATGCACATACAAGCTAAATAATGATTTCTGCTAATGTTTTGATTCCTTCAGGCTACCTATTTATAGATTTCATCAGTTACACTAAGAAAAAATACTGAGGTTTGTTTACTCTCTAGATTCAGATTAAATCTACTATCTGTCTGTCTATCTGTCTATATTTTCTATTTCTCTTCATCTTCGTATGAAAAAAGACCCAATACTTGAATATTAATAACTCCTCTGTGTCTGAATTTTCTTAGTTGTAAACTAGGGATAATAACAATACCTAGTCCATAGAGTTGTTATAATGGTTAAGTTTGCTAATAGATGTAAAGCACTAAGAATGGGGCCTGTGACATAATAACTTCTATATAAGTATTAACTATTTTATCAGTAGAAAATCAGAAGATAATCTTTCATAATGTCAACCTAAGGTACAAAATCAAAGGTTAGAGGAAGGATTGACTGTAAGCACCCAACCCTGAGAAGATACTGCAGCCTACTGTGAGCTTCTGAGGGTTAACTTGTATTAATCCAACAGATATGTGTGAAGCACATGTTTTATCTACAGTATTATGCTGTGTAGTAGAGAAGGTATAAAAATGAATGTGACAGGGTTCAAACATATTTTAAGAAAAGAGCAAGAAAAAGTTGAAAACAGGAGAAAATGGAGCATAGATGATCACATATAAGAGAAGGAAGAAATAGCATGAAGAACACAAATGGAGAAGTTGGCCTTGAACAGAAAAATAGACATTTAATTATTGGAGCCTAGATGAAAGACATTAAGGATAAGAATGGGCTTTGCCAAATTTGTAGGTTGGTAGGACAAGCCAAGACATGAAAATGAGATCCCATACGATGGACTCAATTTTTCTAATTATATTTGTCCAGTGGGTAGGTTATCTTCAGGGGGACAGGTAGGAGAGGATCTTGTGGTAACTTGGAGGAAAATGGTAAAGGTTTGATATAGACACAGAGGGGAGTAAAAGGAAAACTTGAAGCAGAATAAATGAAAATGTTGAGAAGCACTGGGAATCTAATTGATGCTGATGTCTTAATTTTATAGGAATACCATTCTGCAGGCTTACGTAGTTTTCTCAGCCATTTTCTAGTGATTGGATAGAAGAAAGATAAAGTAGATAGTAACACTGACCTAGGGTTGCAAATTTACCTGGCAGACATAGGGAAAGACTACTAATTATTATTATGATTATTAGAGCTTTGAGGGGTACCCTAATTCAGTTAGAATGCTTGCTCATTTCCCCTTTCCAGACAGATTGGTTCCTTCAGTCTTTGTCCCAGAATGGAAAGACATACATACAGATGAGAGCCATAGTAGTTGCTAACATGTAGCCTGAGCAAAACAGAAATGTTATTTTAGAAGTCAATGAGACTTGAGAGGGGACAAGTTGTTTAATACATAACTATTACATGGACATACAAATTATCCCTATTTCATACACTATCTCCCTCTCAAACTAAAATATAAGAATATTTTTCGATAGGTAGCATGTTAGTAAACATACTTACATAACATGATAGAACATACAAATAAGATCAATCTGGCTTAGTGCCATGGAGAAGAGACCCTGACACCCCTTAGGAGACTGTTTCAAATGACTAAATAACCGAGGACGAGGTCTTGGACTCTGGAAGTGACATAGAGATGGAGAGGAGGTAAGAAAAGAGGTTAAAATAAATACAGGAATGGCTTTGATATTTCAGAACAGATAACAGAAATCAATTTAATTTACATAATCTTCAGAGCAAAAAAATGTGTTGAGTATATTTTTAAAAATATTATTAGATCTCTTGCCTAATTAAAGTTGATGCTGTGCCGTTACATCTCAATTGTGGAATTTATAGTTTCAGAGATATTTGGAATTCAGTTCTCTGCTGATGTTTCACCAACTCATTAATTCTTACTCTTCAAAGAGAAATGTCACCTTATAGAAACTGGGAGCAAAATCAGGTCAGATAATGAAGATCATATGTTTCACCCTAAACTCAATCCTCTAGAAATTCTATTTCATGCCACAGAATTGAAAACCCTTATCAAGAAGTGGAGAATGATCCAAACTGTGTGTTTAGAAAAAAAAAAAAATTGGCATTTGGGTCTGAAGCCAGACTGAAAGGTGATGCTAGTGGGGTGTGGGGCAAGGGGAGAACAAACACTAAAGGTGGGAGGAAAGGGAAGCACATCACCTTCTTGCAATAATGATGTCATAGATCAAGGGTAGTCAACCTTTTTATACCTACCGCCCATTTTGTATCTCTGTTAGTAGTAAAATTTTCTAACCGCCCACTGGTTCCACAGTAATGGTGATTTATAAAGTAGGGAAGTAACTTTACTTTATAAAATTTATAAAGCAGAATTACAGCAAGTTAAAGCATATTATAATAATTACTTACCAAGTACTTTATTTCAGATTTTTGCTAAGTTTGGCAGAATAAATTTTTATAAAACAACTTACTATAGTTAAATCTATCTTTTTATGTATACTTTGGTTGCTCCGCTACCACTCACCATGAAAGCTGGAATGCCCACTAGTGGGCGGTAGGGACCAGGTTGACTACCACTGTCATAGATCATTATTTTGTTGGAGGGATTGCAAATGTCCAGATGTACCCAGCTTCAAGCATAACTGCTAAATAATTCCGAAGTTAATTAAACATTCCATTACAACATGAGGATTCTCTTTACACTATTCTGGTGCCTGGGACATTTGTCCCCCAAATATACATGGCTCCTTTCCTCCCTGCCATCAGATCTCAGTGTTACTTAACAGTGAGACCTTGCCCACCCAGCTCCTGGCTCTTCTTTTCAAGCCCCTCCCCTGCTACTGCTTTATTTCGTCCTAGAGTTATCATAGCTGGCATATTATATTTTTACTTGTTTATTAATTGTCTGCTATCCAAGAATGTCAGTGTTATGAGGATGAGAACTTAGTTTTATTCACTACTCTATTACAAAGTACCTAATATTTTGCCAGGCATTTGATGGACATTTAACAAATATTTGTTGAAATAAATGAAGTAAAATATCCACAAAACAAAAACTGTGAGCTTGAAAATAATTCTAGAAAAAATGTTTTGTTATATGCAAACACAAAGACAAACATGAAAAGAACACAAAAAATATTTTTAAATCCTAGTCTGTAAAGAGCACTATGGTACATACAAAAAATCTAAAATGTGTTAATATTTTTTATTCAAATTTTCTCAATGATTCTTACAATTTCAAGTTTACTTTTAATTCTATATTTTTTAACATTTTTTTTATTTTTATTTTATTTATTTATTTTAGAGAGGAGAGAGAGACATCCACCGTTGGTGGGACTGTAAAGTAGTACAACCATTATGGAGGAAAGTATGGTGGTTCCTCAAAAAACTGCAAATAGAACTACCTTATGACCCAGCAATCCCTCTACTGGGTATATACCCCAAAACCTCAGAAACATTGATACGTAAAGACACATGTAGCCCCATGTTCATTGCAGCACTGTTCACAGTGGCCAAGACATGGAAACAACCAAAAAGCCCTTCAATAGAAGACTGGATAAAGAAGATGTGGCACATATACACTATGGAATACTACTCAGTCATAAGAAATGATGACATCAGATCATTTACAGCAAAATGGTGGGATCTTGATAACATTATTCGGAGTGAAATAAGTAAATCAGAAAAAACAAGAACTACATGATTCCATACATTGGTGGAACATAAAAACGAGACTAAGAGACATGGACAAGAGTATGGTGGTTACCAGGGGTGGGGGGAGGGAGGACATGGGAGGGAGGGAGGGAGAGAGTTAGGGGGAGGGGGAGGGGCACAGAGAACTAGATAGAGGGTGGCGGAGGACAATCTGACTTTGGGCGAGGGGTATGCAATATAATTTAATGACAAAATAACCTAGACATGTTTTCTTTGAATATATGTACCCTGATTTATTAATGTCATCCCATTACCATTAATAAAAATTTATTAAAAAAAAAAAGAGGAGAGAGAGAGAGAGAGAGAGAGAAGAGAGAGACAGAGGGGAGGAGCTGAAAGCATCAACTCCCATATGTGCCTTGACCAGGCAAGCCCAGGGTTTTGAACCGATGACCTCAGCATTTCCAGGTTGACGCTTTATCCACTGCGCCACCACAGGTCAGGCTAATTCTATATTTTTTATAGGTAAACTTTTCTGATTACACCTTTTGCAATTTTTTGTATTTGCTAAGTTCAATTGAACAGAAACTAGTTCTTATGTTCCTTATCAAGCAAACCTGAACCTTTATTCTGTAAAGAGGTTGTCTGAAAACAGGAAAGTTTAAGCAAAATGCCTTTTCCTTTCTGTGTCATTGTATCTGTCAGAATTGTAAGAAATTTCTGAATTCTTAACATAATTGTTTTTATTTTGAAATAATATGCCTGCAGCTAATAATTTTGGCTAAAAAATATAAAGGATATTACTCTTTGTATGGTGAGTGTATGCTATAATTAATTTGCTTACAGATTTAGTAAATTCTAATAACAAAGACTTATTATATTCTTTTTCTCATGCATTAGTAATTGGATATAAAAATCTATTAAATAAAGTTCTTTACTAAATCCATCATCTCATCTCTCAAAACAGCTCCCTGAATCAGAATGGCCTGAGGCATTCTGGATAACTTACCTTCCTTCGCTGACTCATCATGCAATGGGTCAAGTTCCCAAACCAGTCAATGTTTGCTCTTCCGTATCTCCTCCCCACCCCACCCCATCCCTCTCTCTCCATCCCAACTCCCAAATTATTAAGTCACACATTGGCCATTTCTCACCTGGATCCCGGTCATGGGCTCCTGACTGGCATCAGCTTCTGCCTTTGTTCTCCATAGGCCCAGACCCTTTTACAGCCAAAAGATCTTTCTAAAACCCAAACCTCATGCTAGGCCATCTACTTGCTTCAAATTCTTTCATAGTTTTATATATCTTGGAAGATAAGTTTACATTATTTGGTTTAGTATGAAAGGTCTTCTTGATTCCTATGGAAGTTTCTAACTCTAGGATTAACAAATATGATGTTCTAACATTCTCATTTTTAAGTCTACTCTTAAAGAATGGTCTGATTACAGAATACTATACATGTTTTTGCCATGTTTTTCCTGTTTACTCTTGCTCACCTTACTTCCTTCAGGGCAATTTACATGTCCCTATCTACCCATCTGTCTTCCCATAGCATAGTAAAACCCAATCATAGTAATCACGGCAGGAAGAACTGAAGCTCCCCTGTGCTTAGAAAGCGTAAGTAGTCCTAGTTCTGCCACCAACTATGTGGTGTTCACTGAGAGGGATAGGCAAGCTGAAGGGAAAAGTGAGATCGCTTGGCACAACAAAAAAAAAGGAGGGAAACAGTTTTTAGAAATTGGAGAGAAGAGATAGAAGGTACACTTAAGAAACCAAGAATCAAATAAGAAAAATATCAGAGCTATTTAAAAGTGATTTACAAAAAGCTTGCTGTATGAGAATAACAAAGTCACCATCATTTCACAAAAATCCTTCACCAATAATAGTCTCTTCTGTTTTATATATTGTTTTTAAAACATTTATTTGCTACATCGTGTGTATGTATGCATGGGTGCATGTGTGATTTGAGGAATAATTAAGACCATCTTAGGGCATCACCTGCAATTCAGTCCCCTATGTTGAATTTTAACACACAAGATGCAAGGGGTGGCCCTGACCAGTTGGCCTGGTGTGCGGGGGACTCGGGTTCGATTCCCGGCCAGGGCACATAGGAGAGGCGCCCATTTGCTTCTCCACCCCCCCTCCTTCCTCTCTGTCTCTCTCTTCCCCTCCCGCAGCCAAGGCTCCATTGGAGCAAAGATGGCCCGGGCGCTGGGGATGGCTCCTCGGCCTCTGCCCCAGGTGCTAGAGTGGCTCTGGTAGCAACAGAGCGATGCCCCGGAGGGGCAGAGCATCGCCCCCTGGTGGGCATGCCGGGTGGATCCCGGTCGGGTGCATGCGGGAGTCTGTCTGACTGTCTCTCCCCGTTTCCAGCTTCGGAAAAATACAAAAAACAAACAAACAAAAAAACAAACAAACAAACAAAAGATGCAAGGGGTGGAACGTGTATGTTTTAAGGGTGGGAAATGCCCCCATTTTGCTTCTAGTGGGGAAGGGCAGGCCCTAAGGGAATCTTGAGTCTGGTACTTAGCACTGGTGCCTCTCGGGCTCCAGGACAAATGGCCCATTTGATGTCAAGATGAAGCCAGAGTGAATCAGAGGCCATCCACATGGGTCCTACCTCCTCGGTCACTGCCCCACCACTGCTATAGTAAGCACCTTCAATCCAGGGCGAGTGTTGCAGTCACTTGATATCTAAGAGTTCAGGACAAATAAATGTTTATGGAATCACAAGTGTACAGCCAGGTCTGAAATCTGCCTTTGTTAACACCAGACCCACATATGAGGAAGGATATTTCAGGAATATTTAAGACTAGAAAACCTTAGTAAGAAATGATGAGTATAATGTGACCATCACTAGGGCCCTATTTACAGGCTCAAGGTTTATAAAAATGTAATTATTTTATGTTAAATAGCCAGAGAGAGCCCTGGCCGGTTGGCTCAGCGGTAGAGCATAGGCCTAGTGTGCGGGGGACCCGGGTTCAATTCCCGGCCAGGGCACAAAGGAGAAGCGTCCATTTGCTTCTCCACCCCCCCCCCCTCCTTCCTCTCTGTCTCTCTCTTCCCCTCCCGCAGCCAAGGCTCCATTGGAGCAAAGGTGGCCCGGGCGCTGGGGACTCCTTGGCCTCTGCCCCAGGCACTAGAGTGGCTCTGGTCGCGGCAGAGCGATGCCCCGGAGGGGCAGAGCA
The DNA here is from genome assembly GCF_036850765.1 of Saccopteryx bilineata. NCBI lineage: Eukaryota > Metazoa > Chordata > Mammalia > Chiroptera > Emballonuridae > Saccopteryx > Saccopteryx bilineata. The sequence continues at coordinate 9,330,629 of NC_089501.1, read as the reverse complement.
TCGCCCCCTGGTGGGCAGAGCATCGCCCCTGGTGGGTGTGCCGGGTGGATCCCGGTGGGGCGCATGCGGGAGTCTGTCTGACTGTCTCTCCCTGTTTCCAGCTTCAGAGAAATACAAAAAAAAAAAAAAAAAAAAAAAAAAAAAATAGCCAGAGAGAATAATATAGCGTTCTTTAAATTTCACAGTGGAACCAATGCCTGGGTTCCTAATATGAAAGGCCTGTTTTTGCTACTCCTAAAATTCTAAAATGATTATCAAGTGATCTTTATTTATATAATACCCTGAATGGGGATAGGGAGACATGAATAATGCTGAGAAAAAAAGAAATTATGTGATGTTTCTGTAAGTTAATACAGAATAAGTAGGTACTCAGACATAAAAACAAAGAACTTCTTCAAAGTCACTTTGACATTGAGAACTAAGGGTTCAATTTCAGGGCTGAAATGTCAAGCTCTTGTCTTCTATTTCTTGGTTCAATCCAAAATTCAAATTTATCTGCAATAAATTATCACAACTAACCTAAGTATTACAGTCTTATGGAAAAATCACACTTACAACTGTATTCACTTTCCACCCTCCTAACATTTTTTTTTTTTTACTTTTAGTCACATTAACTCATTTATCACATTCTAAAGCCTTTTCTAAAATTTCTTGATCTTATATCTAGTCTTTAATTTTGCTAATTATGGCATTAAAAGTAAATACTTAGATATAAATCATATTAAATTTGAAACTTTTTAAGTTAAGTTTTAACTGCCTGAAAAATAGCATTTATTCAACCCAAGTACATTAACATGTTAATTTTAATTATAACCACCCTCTAAAAATAATTATCATTATACCCATTCTATAAATGAAGAAAATGAGGCTTATTAAATCTAAGTCACTTTCCAAAATAAATGCTTCTAGTTTGTGGTGGGCTGAGATTTGAACAGCCATCTGCCTACTTCCAAAGTTCCTCCTGTTGTTCCCAAACTGTTACACCAGATAAATCTAGTGGTCAGGAAATATTCATGAATTATAAATATAAACTAGTGTTTTTAAAGCTCTAGTTATTTAATTTCTACATGAATTTCATCATAACAGCACATAAGTGGTATCTGCTTATACTTTTCTATAAGTGAAGTTACCTTTAACACATTTATTTTAAAAGAAACTTTATTTACTATGTAACTAGAAAGTCATCATTACTTGTTATAAGTAAAAGATAACTATACAAATAAATAAAATCCTTTGCCCTGGCCAGTTGGCTCAGTAATAGAGCGTCAACCTGGCTTTTGGAAGTCCTGGGTTTGATTCCCGGTCAGGGCACACAGGAGTAGCGACCATCTGCTTCTTTACCCTTTCACTTCCCCCCCCCCAACCCAACTTTCATTCTCTCCTGCAGCCATGGCTTGAATGAGCAAGTTGACTCTAGGCTCTGAGAATTGTTCCAGGGCCTCACCTCAGGCACTGAAATAGCTCGGTTGCCAACTAACGGAGCAGCAACCCCAGATGGGCAGAGCATCAGTCTCAGACAGGGGTTGCAGTGTGGATCCCAGTCTGGGTGCATGCAGGAGTTTGTTTCTCTGCCTGCCCGCCCCTCACTTGATAAAAAAAAAAGGGAAAGAAAATCTTTTTCATTAGAAATTTAAAATTAATGTATAAAATAAACAAAATGCATGTGAAACAGAGTTAAAAATAAGTTTATCGCCCTAGCCAGTTAGTTAGAGCATCATCCCAAAGCACAGAGGTTGCCAGTTTGGTCCCCGGTCGGGGCAGACAGAAACAGATTGATCTTCCTGTCTTTCTTTCTCTCTCTCACTTCCTCTCTCTAAAATCAATAAAAAAAGAAACAAATAATTTTTTAAATGATAAGAATAAAATAATTTAAGATTAGTCAGTAATGAAAAGATAACAGCTTGATACTCAGTTTAAGATAAAAATATAGTTTTATATCAATATGAAAATTCCAACTTTAGTTTTGTTGTTACTTATCACTGAGATTTTTATCTCATGTGTGTACATTCTAAAATGATAGATGGTATTTAAATGACTTTTCTGATAGGGTTGGACAATGAAAAATAATTCCTAACAAAAATGGTGCATCCTTCAACAAACTGAAACAATCCCTTAAATCTATTCTTCTGAATGTGTCAAGTTTGGGTTTAAAAAATGGTAAAGGCCCTGGCCAGTGGCTCAGTGGATAGAGCATTGGCTCAGCATACAGATGTCTGAGGTTTGATTTCCACTCAGGGCACACATGAGAAGTCAGTGGTCATCTGCTTTCTCCCCCTTCCCCTTCTCTTCATCTTCACCTCCTGCAGCCAGTGGCTTGATTGGTTTGAACATGGCCTGGGCACTAATAATGACTCTGTTGGAGCACATCAGCCTCAGGTGCTAAAAATAGCTCAGTACTCAAGCATCATCCCCAGATGGTGTTACCTGGTGAAACCAAGTGGGGTGCACATGGGAGCCTGCCTAACTATCTCCCCTCCTCTCACCTAAAAACAAACAAACAAAAATAGTAAAAACGAAACTGCTTCTTAGCCACTCAATGTATCAATAGTATTGTTAGAGAAAATATTAGAGTTTATCAGATGTTTCTTAGTACTTCTTAATAGTGTTTAAAACAACTATCCTTTAGTACAGTGCCTCTTTAAGATAACTTCATAACCAAGTTGTTAAGAAATTGTCACATAGCCCTAGCCGGAGAGCTCAGTTGTTTAAAGCATACTTCCAATGCACCAAGGTTGCAGGTTCAATTCCTGGTCAGGGCACATAGAAGAATCAACCAATAAATGCATGGATGAATGGAACAACAAATCAATGTCCTGCTCTCTCTCTCCCTCTGCCTTTCTCTCTCTCTTGAAATTCAATAGATAAGGAAACTAAAATAAAAAAAGAAATCATCACAGGAATTCAACTCATTTTGATCAAGGTGGGTATTTTACTGATTCAGTTTTGTGATTATCGCAATCACATCTTCCATGGTAATTATTGATATAATCTCATCTTTTGAAAAGTTAATATTTGGTTCTTCAAATAAGCAAATAAGTCACATCTTGTAATTTGCAAAGCTGATATTATAGGATCTCACATAAATTTTCTTCCAGAAAAATGTGAAGTCCCAGACAACTTGGACAGAAAAGAGAGGTCTTTCTGACAAAACACTAACGATAGTCACTTCATTTTGAGAAAAAACTCCCAGCTGCATAGGCCTGTCTTTAACATGACTGATAAAATTAACAGCCTCATTAAGTACTTTCAAAAATCCCACTGGGTTTTTCATGGCGGGAGAGCTCGCTTGTGCAGGCAATAGAGAGTAGAATTTGTCCTGGGTATGCCCACTTGAATCCAGAGAAATGACCCTTGACCAAAGGATTTAAATTTACAAACTATATTCTATCTCATAGGTTATCACAAACTCACTAATGGATTAAAATTCTCTTCTTCTATTGCACAAATGGTAAGTTTGACAAAACAACATATTTTAATGGTTGTCTTTGTATTCAGCTTGTACTTGAAAGAAAACTATTATATATAAGGCTGAGTTCATAACATAAGTAGCTCTATCAGTCTACAATGATTTTATAGCATTAAATTGTGTTTTTGGTTACAATTTTAAGGCTACCAAACCTGTGATATTTTATAAAATTACCAGATCATCTTTTTCAATATTTATTTATTAGAAGTTTTTATGTGTCCCACTAATATTATTTGTAAATGTAGATCAAGCAGCAGTTTTAAACACTTCCTTTTAAAATTTATGTTAGTTTATAATCTACTGTTCCCCTCTCCCACCAAACAAATGAACAAACTGTGATAGGACACGGGTTATATTTCCAGATTTTATTGGATTTATGGATTATTGGTAGCCTTTACTTATGTTCTCCTACACATGAGGTTGCTATGAATTTTTTATTTCATCCAAGTCATATTGTATATTACTGATCAGGACGCTTGACTATCTATATTTTTATTTTGCTAAAAAATATTCTATAATTTTATTTCTTGGTGTCCATTGTATGTTTCAAACTTACACTTGAGTTTGGATGGATTTATACTAGAATTTGAGAGTGTCCCCAAACATAATGGAATATGTTCACTTTGTTATCAGTTAATAAAAGTTCATATTTCAAATAATTTTCTCCATATTTGTCAGCAATTTTACTTTTGGTATTTTTTGATAATAAGATTTGGGCCAGTTCATTTATTTTGTCCTCACATCTGTCTTAAGGCATGTGGCTGATTTTATCACATTTATCACTAGTTCTAACATTTTCATCACAGATTTTACTTTCTCTAGACTTAAGAACATCTTCTTTATAAGGCAGGGGTCCCCAAACTATGGCCTGCGGGTCACATGCGGCCCCCTGAGGCCATTTATCCGGCCCCCGCCACACTTCTGGAAGGGGCACCTCTTTCGTTGGTGGTCAGTGAGAGGAGCATAGTTCCCACTGAAATATTGGTCAGTTTGTTGATTTAAATTTTCTTGTTCTTTATTTTAAATATTGTATTTGTTCTCGTTTTGTTTTTTTACTTTAAAATAAGATATGTGCAGTGTGCATAGGAATTTGTTCATAGTTTTTTTTATAGTCCGGCCCTCCAACGGTCTGAGGGACAGTGAACCGGCCCCCTGTGTAAAAAGTTTGGGGACCCCTGCTATAAGGGATAATAGAAGCCTATAATAGAGCCCCAATTAAAAATTCTGTGTATTATTACGTACCTCCTCCACCTAATAATTTTTAATATGTGAAAATAGGTTTTAATGAGCTACAGATATATAAAACTGAGTGTATCTGGCTAAGCACATACAAACGAGCACAGAGAGCCATTCTGCAGAGAGAGATTGGAGAATAAGCTAATTTTACAGAGAAAAACGGGCCAGTGACCATACGGTGCCAGTAGAGAAGAGCTTGAGACAATGAATGTGTCAAGTGCTGACAACTCTAGTTTCCAGTCCTTGTCCTTCCTGAGACTGGGTAGCACTTCCTGCCCTTGGGTTCTAAGAAAAAATTTAATATCATAAAAATAAATTCCCATTTTACTTAAAATAGCTCAAGCAGGTTACTGTTACTTGTCATCAAATGAATCTGTTCTAGGACAATTTCTGCTTGACATTTGTGTTGGATTGGGTTAACTACATGGCCATAAACATCCAATCCTAAAGTAAATGTGTTTTTGTATAGTACTAAGAGTAGGAAGCCTTCTAAAAATTATTGGTATAAAATTAAACTATTTCAATAGTATAATATTTGACATAGGCAGTACCCCCACTCCCCCCAAAAAGAAACCTAACAGTAAAGAATGTTTTTCAATGTTTTATGGGATTTGAGGCTGTCAGAATTGGCAAAGCTGACATATAAAATGAATAAAGGCAACATATAAGGTTACTAAAGTTTCTATGGAGATGTGGCCTAGAAGAATGTCAAGAATCCTCTGATAATTTTGAAAGATTGATGTAGATTTACTGCATAAAAATTCTAGACTAATAGGAAAATTGAAAGCCGGGGACATCAATTCTTATAATCAATGCAAGATTTCATCCTAAGTGTCTTAAGTTCCTGGCAGACTTTACAACTGCCTGTGGCCATGTGTCCCTCTGCCTGTCCAAGAAATTGGGGTAGATGTGCACCATATGTTCAGCTCATTATAAAGTCAGGCCTACAAGTCTATTTTGGAAGCACATCATTAACCGCGGAATACATTTTTTAAAAAATCATAGCATATGTCCCAATACAAGAAAGGAATTCTAAAATAATGGAATAATAGAGTATTGGCTTAATTTTAGCAAAACCAAAGAAAATATAACTAGCAAAAAGCCTAATTATATTTATATGTAAGTACAGAAATCAGTGTCCACTTCCATTTTCAGAGCTAATAATGATGTTATATAAAACCTTTACATTAAATAAAGTGTTCTCAAATTACCTGCATATGTTGACTCAAATAAACGTTACTTTATTTTCTTTCCCCCCAAACATTCAGATGAAAGATTAGCAGAACTCCTCAGAGGATAGAGTTTAGAGTTTAAATTCTCCCAATATAAAAAATATACAATATTTGACTGGTGAAAGAATTGGCAAAAATAAATACACAAATAGCCAAATTTATAAACATGGCTTTGTAATTAAATCCTTTCCTTAAAATAATCAGATTGCTTTAATTTTACATTCTCATACTTGAGCTTAAATGATTTTTATTTTTATGGAAACTAAACTGAACTCTGAAACAACATCAAGACATGACTTGCCTGGCCTGTGGTGGAGCAGTGGATAAAGCATCAACCTGGAACGCTGAGGTCAGCGGTTCAAAACCCTGGGCTTGCCTGGTCAAGGCACATATGGGAGTTGATGCTTCCTGCTCCATCCCCCCCCCCTCTATCTCTCTCCTCTCTAAAATGAATAAATAAATAAATCTTTTTTAAAAAAAGACATGATTTGTGCATTTGTGCAGAGGTGGATTAAGGTTGGTCGAGGCCCCAAGTGCGGAAGAAGATATTGGGCCCTTAAAAAAAGAGAAAGAGAGAGAGACAGGGAAAATAAAAATACATGTTAACCATATTTTTAAATAAATAAAAAATATTATGTACTATTAATGTTAAAATTCCACATATGACACCAAACTTGGTGTCACTAGAAAAAAGAATAAAGTTGGGGTTTTGCGGGGCCCCTCAGAAGTCAGGGCCCAGGGTACACATCTGGTGCACCTGCCGTTAAATCCGCCTCTGCATTTGTGTTTCATCCTAACGGTACTAATCCTTTGTGCTCGTAATCATCTCTATTGCTAGTTAAAGGAATCTCTTCCAACTTTGATAGCGTTGGGTATTACTTAAGAAAACTATGTTAACACACAGTTCTGATTTTAACTTAATTATTTTGTATTTATAACCACATTACCCATTTAAAGTTACATTAATTCCAAGAATATGACTTTAAGAAATATTCTGACTGCATATATGGAGAAAGGATTTCTTTAATTTGATATGGAGACTTCAATCCCTGACATTTATGTTATAAAAGCCATTCCTATTTGAAACCAGTAAGTCCCCCCTTACCTTGGCATCCAGCTGCAGAGATATGTGCCATAATGCTCACTTAGGTCAGGGACCTGCTCTGTAACATAAAGGTAATCATACATAAAGGAGTCCAAGGCCTAGGAAAAAAGTAAACTCCATATTAAAATAATCCCAAGGATCTGGAAACAATTCTGATGTCTGATTTTTTTTCTTTTCTTTTCTGTTTTTGGGGATTTTTTGTTTTGTTTTGTTTTGTTTTGCAAGAAAGGCTCACCTGACCATTCTACAACTTAAGAATAGTTTAGTAATTTGGGGAAGTACTCATCCAAAGGATATCCTGGCTCCTGGTTTACAGCATCACCTTGGATAAAGGAGGAGATAAGCCTGATGAATTAATTGAGTGCAATTTTGTGAATTCATTTTAATTAATAACAAGAAAAATTCAGAATGCTGACGTCCTTCTGGTCCATTCTGGCTTTGGCCCATTCTAGTCTGTTCTGGCCCTCATTTAATGGGTCTGCTTCTGCTCAGAAAATCTGAACCTCCTGGAAGCCCTACATACCAGAGCCTGCTAGAACCACATAAGATTTCTCAAAACACCTTGGAAATCTATATCCATATGTTATCCAAAAACAGACTTTGTGCTAGTTGCAGAACTCTAAAATTGTCTTGAAAATTGAAACAGCAACTAACATCTACTCCAATAACCTCTTTTATTGTAGTAATTTGTTTATAAAATAGCAAATATAATATTCTGTTCATTTTTAAAGATAGAGATATTCAGAGACACAAATTAAGAAACTTACCTGTTTTTATTATCTAAAATTCTACTAGCACAAGTTCTGGCATCCTTTCTCTAACTCATGATGTCTTCCAAAAGGAAGCTGTCATTTGGTCTAACTCAGAACACATAATTTTCGGCTCTGATGTGTAGTTGAAACCATACTTCACATTGGTTGGTGTGTATGTCCCCACAGTTTCGAGGTTGGGAAACTTCTTGGCTGAGAGAGCCATGAATGCCACATATTTTAAAATGTAATTCTGAGAGAGCCGTACAATGACACGTGTACATTACACATTATCCAATAAAAATTTGGTGTTGACCCGGAGGACAGCTGTAATTGGCTCCAGCCACCTGCAAGCATGAACATGAGCAGTAGGTAATGAATGGATTGTAATACATAAGAATGTTGGCCCTGGCCGGTTGGCTCAATGGTAGAGCGTCGGCCTGGCATGCGGGGGACCCGGGTTCAATTCCCGACCAGGGCACATAGGAGAAGCGCCCATTTGCTTCTCTGCCACCCCCTTCCTTCCTCTATGTCTCTCTCTTCCCCTCCCGCAGCCAAGGCTCCATTGGAGCAAAGATGGCCCGGGCTCTGGGGATGGCTCCTTGGCCTCTGCCCCAGGCGCTACAGTGGCTCTGGTCGTGGCAGAGCAATGCCCGGAGGGGCAGAGCATCGCCCCCTGGTGGGCAGAGCCTCGCCCCTGGTGGGCATGCCGGGTGGATCCCGGTCGGGCGCATGCGGGAGTCTGTCTGACTGTCTCTCTCGTTTCCAGCTTCAGAAAAATACAAAAAAAAAAAATACATAAGAATGTTTTATATTTTTAACGTTTTTATTTCTTTTATTAAAGATTTGTCTGCAAGCCAGATGCAGCCATCAAAAGAGCCACATCTGGCTTGCAAGCCATAGGTTCCCGACCCCTGGTTTAAACAGTGACTCAAATTATACCATCCCCTGACTTCCCACAATGTACAATGAATCTTTGAATTCCCCAGGATACTGGCCTTATAAAATGAATTGAACAACAACAAAAAATGTTCCATGTTACATAGTTTAATATACTTTTCTGAAAAACTCACTTTTGTGAAGTCAGCCTATATTTAAACTATTACATTTATTTTTAATCATTCATTTTTTTTCTTGTGAAAATGAAGTCCTAATTTGAGGTTTGGCTATGGTGCTTGCTTTCTTTTTTTCTTTTCAGAGACAGAGAGAGAGTCAGAGAGAGGGATAGATAGGGACAGACAGACAGAAACGAAGAGAGATGAGAAGCATCAATCATCAGTTTTTCGTTGCGACACCTTAGTTGTTCATTGATTACCCTCTCATATGTGCCTTGACCATGGGCCTTCAGCAGACCGAGTAACCCCTTGCTCAAGCCAGTGGCCTTGGATCCAAGCTGGTGAGCTTTGCTCAAACCAGATGAGCCCGCGCTCAAGCTGGCGACCTCGGAGTCTCGAACCTGGGTCCTCGGCATCCCAGTTCAATGCTCTATCCATTGCGCCACCACTTGGTCAGGCTGGTGCATCTTTTTGAAAGTTAGATGTTGGGAGGCAGACCTAAAAGGACTCATTCACACAGGAAGGCATGTCTTAGAGTCAAATGTTCTTTGTGATAGTTTACTGTTAAGAGAAAAGTCCATGTCCTGAACGATTTCACATCATTCACCAAATCATGTAAATAATACTCATATAGAATAATAATGATAATCACAAGCAGCTCTACTCAGTTACTGAGTGCCAATTTTGTGGTAAGGGCTATAAAAAAGTTTTTAAATTTTTAAAAAAAATTTAAGTACTTGAAGTTGTTCCTATTATATAATTTATTTGGCCAAACACTGACACGATTTCCTTGATAGTTCAAGTTGTTAGAGTCCACACTCATATTATTTTACTTTAACATGGACTTTGGAGGATACAGATTTGTAGAACTTAATTATTCTGGTAGAATGGCAAACTGGGTTGAGCTAGATCAGTAGTTCTCAAATTCAAATGCACATCATAAGTACCTGAAGGGCCTGTCAGAACTGAAATTGCCAGCTCTAGCTGGTTGGCTCAGTGGTAGAGCATTTACCTCATGTGTGCACATACTGGGTTCACTTCCTGGTCAGGACACACAGGAGAAACAACCATCTACTTCTCTTCCCCTCTCCCACCTCTTTCTCTCTCTCTCTTTTTCTTCCCAAGCAGCTCAATTGATTCCAGGATGCCAGTTCTGGGTGCCGAGGATGGGTCTGTGGAGCCTCTGCCTCAGGTGCTAAAAAAACAGCTTGGTTGCGAACATTAGCCCCAGATGGGCAGAGCATCAGCCCCAGATGGGGGTTGCAAGGTAGATCCCAGACAGGGTGCATGCAGGAATCTGTCTCTCTATCTCACCTTCTCTCATGTTGGGCTGATGCTCTACCACTGAGCCAACCGTCCAGGACCCAAGACTTTTTGAGTGAGAGATATTCACACACTTTACTGAAGAATGCTGAGGGTTCATGTTGCTTCTTCAAAACTGTGGAATATGTAGAAGAAACAAAAATGTAGATTTGGAGAATTCCACTCACCAGAAAGTTTCCACCAGAATTTTGTACTGCACACACACAATAAAAGACTCCATTTTTCCATGGCAGTCTGCATCAAGTGACATGGAGCCACATGGTCCCTCCAGGTCTCTTAACCCAGTGGTCCCCAACCCCCGGGCCATGGACCGGTACCAGTCTGTGGGCCATTTGGTACTGGTCCACAGAGAAAGAATAAATAACTTACATTATTTCTGTTTTATTTATATTTAAGTCTGAACGATGTTTTATTTTTAAAAATTGACCAGATTCCCTCTGTTACATCCATCTAAGACTCACTCTTGATGCTTGTCTCGGTCACATGATACATTTATCCATCCCATCCTAAAGACCGGTCCATGAAAATATTTTCTAACATTAAACCGGTCCGTGGCCCAAAAAAGATTGAGGACCACTGTCTTAACACACCTGGCTTGGTAGATAATTGGAGCTGAAGGAGAAAAAGAAATAGGAAATAGAAATGAGAGAAAGAAAGAGATATTTTTCTTTGCGGTTTCTGTGAATATGAAACTTTGGAGAAAAGAAATAACCTTTAGGGGAAAGAATCTGGGGAACTTTCTGTGTGACACATCATGTAAAACCACAAGCAGTTCCCTTTAATAAAACCAGTTACAATCACAAAAGCTATGCATTCCATTTGCCATCCTTTTCTTCCTTGTATATGATTTCAGCCAGAATCCATCCTAGTTTTATTTAGGGTAGAAATCAGTGTATATATAATATATATGTTCGTAGTGGAGTGGGAGGTAGCAATTATCAAGGATTTTGCATCTTATTTTTCTCACTCTGCTGTACCTTCATTTAAACCAGTGTCCTTAAATATGGTTGTACATTGGGGTCACCTGAGAACTTAAAAAGAAAAAAAAAAGTATGTATCATATATTAAACTTTCATCCTCAAAGATAATTATTTGATTGATCTGGGGTGGGTCCTGGGCAACCAGGGTATAGAACCAATGAATTTAAGTTATCAGACTCCCCAAGAATGTGTTGTCGGCATGACCATCAAACTGTTGGGATAATATAACAAGAGTGGGATCCAGATAAGCCCCAACCATAATGAGTATTGGAATAACAGCAGCAACTCAAAAGAACATCATGAAGATCGCACTGAAATTGGGTAATGCTGTCAGACCTGTGAAACTATCTGGAAAATCCAACTTAGGCTATGGTATGAGAGTTGTTACTAAGTGAAGAAATATATAAAAAATTCCCCATAGAATCTCAAACTGGAATTTTGTCTGTTTGCCCATCCTCCAAGGCTACCTAATTTCAGTAGAAATTGGGTGGTGGAAACAGAATAGTTTCTAACCTGCTTATGTTTCCTAGAACCTTCTACCCAGCTCTACCAACTAGACTGGATTCCTCAGGATTAGGCACAACCCAGGGTCTAGACTTAAGGAGAATTTGAATCTTCTGCTCTAGACTAAGCACAACCATAAATTTGGTCAATTCATGTATAGTACTGTGCCAGAAGCAAGAGAAAAAAAAAAACTTGAACTGTGTTATAACATGTCATAGAAACAGTGCAGAGATAGATAGATTAAAAGCCAAGATGGACTACTGTTTATATGAAAGGTCATGCACTGAGAATTATATAGATAGGTATCTCTGTGTAGGATGGTCTCGCTGTCCTAAAAGGAGGACATGGCCAGAATCTCAGGGACTAGGGCTCATATCTTTATGTAGTGAGTGTGAAAAATATACTCCATTTCAGATTCTGAGTGGAGGAGTAATTCCAGCAGGCTGTCTATTTCAGGCCAGTGAGAGAGACTTGGTGACTCAGTTCACATAAGGGTGATTGAAACATAGAAACTAGTAAATTGTATTAATTGCATGGTCACCCTACACAGGCTCCCAAATTCTTATTGATGGCAAAATCAATTAAAGGAGAGGAAAAAAGGGATTTAACCAGACATCAAGGAGAAGAACTGAGAATTGAGACACTGTAGTATTTGCAGGGGTGGGGTGAGGACGTGGGGGTCCAGAACAGAGGGTGAGTAAAGCAAATATATGTCTTAAAAACAGAAGCCCAACAAGTTGGTCCTGGTGCATGGAGATAATAAAGGTACACCAATCTTGGTTGAAAATTACCCACAAATTTGTTTCTAATATGTATACATAGTGGTACACATGCTACATTACTGCCCTGGTTTGTCTCTTATCTATCAGAATTTTCAGGCCCCAACATGCATAGGACAAAACCGGAACTTCCCACAGCTTTGCTTTGGTAGGGACAAAACAGACATCTCATGTCTGTCTAACTGACCCAAAGCATCTTTTCCTACTATAACCAAAAACGTCAACCTTAAAAGAGAAGAGCTTAACTCTCTCGGTTTGCCCTATCCCTTAGCTCTAAGATTTGAACATAAAAATCTGAAAGCCATAGCATTATTTTGGCACTATCTCTATAGTCCCCAAGAGAAATTATGTTCACCTAGAAGGAGAAAAAAAGGAGGAAATATACACTAATTAAAAGGACTCCCAAGGTGATCTAAATAAATGCCATTCCTCTCAGTATGGAAAATCTCAGAGATGTACAATACATTTGAAATTTTAAAGCAAAGTGGACAACTGTATTCACCAGAAATGCTCACGAGAATTTCCCATAAAGAAGTAATCAAAATAAACAAAAAATGCTCTGTGCCACTGAACATGGAGTCATCTGACCTTCCAGCCATTTGAGAGAATTCAGCACATCAAGGTGTTAAGAGCATGTATCCCAATGGCCATTCATGGCTAGAAAGTGATGTAATGAGATAGGATTTGTGAAGAAGGAGGAAAAGAAACTGGATCAACAAAACAAGAGGAAATCAGAGACATTTCTAGCTACTCTCCTTTGTAGGGAAATTTATGGAGAGGCTATAAACTATATGTTGCTAGAAAAACTGACCCGTGGTAAATTATCAAGCTCACTGTAGGCATTAACTTGGAAAATAGATAATGTTTCTTTCTCTTCTTTTTCTTTTCAGCTAATACTTTTATTCAAATCCAGAATACATTTTTATGCTAATACAACTAAATAAAAATATGAATAATTTCAATCAGTATAACAACAGATGTTGCAAATAGAACCAAATTAGGAAAATTCAAGTAGCTATGTCCTTTTTATATTTTTCTGTTTAACTAATTCTTTATTACAAGAAATCATTCATTACCTTAATTTTTATTTTCCCCATGCTTGAGTGCTTTTATAAACTTTCCCAGAATATTTTGTTTTCTATTCAAGGACCCTCTCTTTAAATATAATTCAGTTTTTATTCCTTGGTTACTTGTTATTAACTCTCCTATTGAGAGAGTATTGTTTATGATAATGTCTATCTAATCAGCCATTGTCTTCATTTATTTTAGCATTAGAAGAAATCATCTTTCCACATAAATGAGAAAATAAAGGACTCTGATTAATATCTGTGTTGGTCTCAGGCAACAAGTAGGCTTGAATCCCAGCCATATCTATCTGGGTAGAGAGTGCAAGCCAAGAATAGGATGATTAAAATAACAGAAACTGATCATTTTTAAAACAGTATTTGTTAAAACACATTATGGTACAGACATGTGATAAAATAAAACTATTAAAATAATGGTGTCTAAATATCTCTGCTGATCTACAAAAAGTGCAAGATATATGAAGTAAAAATAATAAACTACCAAAAAATTATATAAAAGATGACTCTATTCTTGTTTAAACACACATACGTATGTATAAATATTCTATTAATAGCTTTTATCCCTAGAGGTGAGATTAAATGTGAGTTTTGCCTCCTTCTTTACAATTTCCTATATTTTCTGAATTTTTAGAGTCTGTATTAATTTCATCCCTAATCAGGTTATAATTCTATTTCATTTCTAAGTACAGTTACAAACTTTTAAACAAAAACAAATATAAAGTGATGTAAACAAATCAAGTAATTATGAACTCAGTTGCATGTTGTTTATCTCCCTCCTAACCTAATTCCCATTCTCCTGATTAACATTGATTTTTTTTAAACTTTTGTCTGATAACAAAGGATAATCTTTTTTAGGCAGCAATTCTGCATCATCCAGCAATATGTTTGTAATCCTTCTTTATCCTTGTATTAAAGTCATCCTTGGTTAGTCTCAAGCTGCCTTTAACATGGAAAGACATGCTCTTTACCTAATGTGTGCCCTGTTATTTTCCAGAAGGTTAACTTGGCTGATAAGTCAGCTGACTCTGCTTTTTCTTAAATAGCACTTGGTCTCTTTCCTTCAGATATAACATGCTTGCCTCAACACAAGGAACACATAGAGGAAAGAGCCTCAGCTTTCTGTGCCTGCGACCCTTCAACCATGGGTTCTCCAGAGGTTCTCAGCTTTCAATTTTTTTTTATTATTAAGTGAGAGGCAGAGAGACAGACTCCCACATGCACCCGACCAGGATCCACCTGGCAAGCCCCCTATGGGCTGATGATGCTCAACCCATCTGGGGCCACTGCTCCATTGCTCCACAACCAAGCTATTTTAGTGCCTGAGGAGCCATTCTCAATGCTCAGGGCCAACTTGCTCAAACCATTCGAGCCATAGCTGCAAGAGGCGAAGAAAGAGAGAAAAAGAGTGAGAGAGAGAAGGAGGAGGGGGAGGGGTGGAAAAGCAAATGGTCCCTTCTCCTGTGTGCCTGACTGGGAATTGAACCCTGGACTTCCATACGCCTGGCTGACACTCTAGCCAGCCAGCCAGGGCCTCAGCTTTAGATTCTTTCTCTTGATAATTTTTCTTTCTTGCTAGAAATGCTAAGCTTGTGACAACAATAATCTATAGCATTGGATAGCTGTTTATATATTCTAAAATGTCCATAGTAAACCAGACTTTTAGGGCTATTGTTAATTAAAATAAAATTGAACATTTTGTCATATTTTCTCTAGTTAGAAATGCTATCTCTTTGTTCAATATTTCTTAACTTTCATTTACACTTTTTAACTAATAGGTAAAAAGCACTGACATTAACTCTCCTGTTAGTGTACCTGACAAGTCTGAGCAGCTTAGCTCTGCAAAGGCAAACTGTACTGACAAACGGGGTGTAAAGCCAGGAGCCAAGGCCAGGGCCACTATCACAGCAGCCTTCTGGCCTATGCAGGTTCGCATTGGATTCGGACAGTTGGTAAAGAAACAACGGAGCCACAAACTGGTGGGCCATAGTCTTTAATTCTAGTTTGCACCCGGCGGGCAAGTAAAAATACACACTGGGCTCCAAAACCCAGTCACATTCAGTGCTCACAAAGCTACTGACTTATCCGAGTTTCCTAGAATCAAAGGTTTCTAGCTCACCAGACTTATTCACCTCTGTTCCCCATCTCCTTCCTTATCCCAAATACAAACTCTACACAAACTGGCATCTCACTCAGCACTCCACCATCTTGGCTGCTTCTCCTGGCCTCCTCCACGTGGCCTTTCTCTGCTCTCCTCTGCTCTCTCTTCTAATGATAATCTCAGGAACCAAGAGCGCAAACTCTCGTTCTGTCCCCACTTTACAGTGCAGAAATCCAAACCCTCAATCCAATATACATAACAGGGAAGTCTCTAATACAAAGTCACTTCTACGAGGCACGATAGGATTGTACCACCTCACACCAAAAAGGGTGGGACACGCTTAATCCCAAAACCAAGCCCCAGGCTGCAACAATCCTCTCTGCCTCCAACACACATTATCACCTGGGTGACGGCATCTTTAACAAAGTGAGCATAATACATTTTATCCGCCCAACACGGGGTTTCCCCTTGTAAAGCCAGGAGGCAAGGCCAGGGCCGCCATCAGAGCAGCCCGGCCCATGCAGGTTCGCATTGGATTCGGACAGTCGGTAAAGAAACAACAGAGCCAAAAACTGATGGGCCGTCATCTTTAATTCTAGCTTTCACCCGGCGTGCAAGTAAAAACACACACTGGGCTCCAAAACCCACTCATATTCAGTGCTCACAAAGCCACTGACTTATCCGAGTTTCCTAGAATCAAAGGTTTCTAGCTCACCAGCCTTATTCTCCTCAGTTCCCCATCTCCTTCCTTATCCCAGATACAAACTCTGCACAAACTGGCATCTCACTCAGCACTCCGCCATCTTGGCTGCTTCTCCTGGCCATATGGCCTCTTTCTGCTCTCTGCTCTGCTCCCTCTGCTCTCTCATGCTAATCATCCCAGGAACCAAGAGCGCAAGCTCCCGCTCCATCCCCATTTTATAGTGTAGAAATCCAAACCCTTAATCCAATATACAAAATAGGGAAGTCTCTAATACAAAGTCACTTCTCTGAGGCATGATTGGATTGTACCACCCCACATCAAAAAGGGTAGGAAAGGCTTAATCCCAAAACCAAGCCCCAGGCTATAAGGATTCTGCCTGCCTTTAGCCCACCCCCAACACACATTAATATCACCTGGGCGACGGCCTCCTCGTGTTATCTTTAACAAAGTGAGCATAATACATTTTATCTGCCCAACACCCCTCTGGAGTTAGATTGTCTCCGAACCGGAAGAACAGTTCTGTGGCGAAGCTTGGCGGTTTCAGTTCTAAATCAAGCTCCTGGGAATTCAGCGGGACTTCAGGCTAAGATGCTCTCCCACAAACAACAAAAACTCTAGATTCTGGTTTAGCTTAGAAGGACTACGGGAATTTTGATGTTGTGTCCTCTTATGTAGAAAAGTGTTGGCAATCAAGTGATTATCCCGTAACACAGACTGAGAAGGACATAAACTACATCTCAATGAACACCCTAAATGTAATCACCTCCCTTGTTTTAATGATAGTAAAACTAAAGAATACTAAGACATTTCATGATTGTTGGGCAGATAAAATGTATTATGCTCACTTTGTTAAAGATGACACTGCCCACGTGAGGCCATCGCCCAGGTGATATTAATGTGTGTTGGGGATTGTTGCAGCCTGGGGCTTGGTTTTGGGATTAAGCCTTTCCCACCCTGTTTTGATGTGGGGTGGTACAATCCAATCATGCCTCAGAGAAGTGACTTTGTATTAGAGACTTCCCTATTTCATATATTGGATTAGAGGTTTGGATTTCTACACTATAAAATGGGGACAAAACGGGAGCTTGTGCTCTTGGTTCCTGGGATGATTAGAGGAAAGAGTAGAGCCAGCAGCGGAAGGAGGCCACGTGGAGGAGGCCAGGAGAAGCAGCTAAGATGGCGGAGTGCTGAGTGAGATGCCAGTTTGTGTAGAGTTTGTATCTGAGATAAGGAAGGAGATGGGGAACAGAGGTGAATAAGTCTGGTGAGCTAGAAACCTTTGATTCTAGGAAACTCGGATAAGTCAGTGGCTTTGTGAGCACTGAATGTGAGTGGGTTTTGGAGCCCAGTGTGTGTTTTTACTTGCCCGCCGGGTGCAAGCTAGAATTAAAGACTATGGCCCATCAGTTTTTGGCTCCGCTGTTTCTTTACCGACTGTCCAAATCCAATGCGATCCTGCATAGGCCAGAAGGCTGCTGTGATAGTGGCCCAGTCCGTGGCTTCTGGCTTTACAATGATAAATTTTGAGATATATTACCAAAGTTACTTAAGAAAGATACTAGAATATCTCTTATAATGAACTGCCTTTTAGAAAAAAAAATTAAGTAATAGTATTCAATCTTCCATCAGTTTAGGTTTCCAAAGAATTCTTCATGTGTACAATTATTCTGTTCTTTTTTTTATTATTAATAAAAGCCAAAGTGAGGCTTATAAAAGTGGATAGTATGTGGGTCATCTTTAGAACTGAAGTGGTTATAACACACCCAGTTTGGCTAGCTTCTTTAAAGAGATAAAGCCCCAAACCTTCTAGCCATGCCCAACATTTCAGTGTCAGTTAACAGGAGAGACACAGCAGTACAAGCACACTATCGAAAACTCCAAACTCCATAAAGAACTTTTTCTTAACCATTTCCTTTAAGATAAGCAAAAGATTGTGAAGTAAAAGTGGTCCTTAATAGAACACAAGATAAAAGGGAGAGGGTCACCAAGAGGCTCATTGATCACTGGCAGAGTACACAGCTGGTCAAAACTTAGCAGACAGATCAGTTTCTGATAAGGACTAGACAGATGGATAGAACTCATTGAATTTCTTTCCCCAAGGACTGGATGAGTGCAAGGCTAGGGGCTGTCACAGCCATTGTGGCCATTCACATGCAAGTTCTCATTAAATTTGGGCAGACAGTAAAGAAACAGCAGAGTCAGAGGATGGTGGGCTATTTTGTTTATTAGTGTATCATCAAGACAGGCAAACCACGAGAAAAGCCAAGGGAAAAGCAGGTTTCTGCCCATGGAGGGCAAGGGATCAGGGAGGAGAGAAAAATGAAATCCTCCTGCACCTCTCTGTGGTGGGGGCAGAATCTCCCTTCCAGTAAACATTATAAAGACAATGGCCCCTCCCAATCAGGAAGGCAATCAGCAACCTCACTGACCACTATATCTGGTGTTGCCCTAAGCGAGCAAACATATACATCATATTTACAAACTTATTTGACCAACAATGAGGAAAGAGAAGAGAAGTGAGAGAGAAAACCCACTTTGCTTGGAATAAAAGGCATGTGAGCTGCCATTGGTTCCTTCCCTTCTCTCAAGATGGAGGCAATTTGGTTTGGACAATAGTGTGGACCCAGAAGGAGAAGGAACTTCAGTATACATCAGCTCGTGAAGGGAAGGTGAGGCCCTATTGTAGTAAGGTACCAAAAAGGCTACAGAATAACTATTAATAGTTTAGGAAGCTTAAAGAACATTTTATTAATTTGGGCTAGGTGTGCAGAGAAATTTTGTAAATGTGATTTCTGTACTTGTGAGATTAGCACCAACTCAGGTTGGCCGAAAGTATTGTATTGTAAATGAAGAGGGGAAGGAGATTCAAATTCCTGTATTTTCCTGTAAGGAAGCAGATAAATAGCTAGCCTGGTGCTAGAAGAGAAAAATTAAAATAAACTTTTTCTTATATTGATGTGCCATTTACAGGCATTTTATACCCTAGCGCAGGGGTCCAGACCTATGGCTCACAAGCCAGATGTAGCTCTTTTGATGGCTGCATCTGGCTCGCAGACAAATCTTTAATAAAAAATAATAACATTAAAAATATAAAACAGCCCTGACCGGTTGGCTCAGCGATAGAGCGTCGGCCTGGCGTGTGGGGGACCAGGGTTCAACTCCTGGCCAGGGCACATAGGAGAAGCGCCCATTTGCTTCTCCACCCCCCACCCCCTCCTTCCTCTCTGTCTCTCCCTTCCCCTCCCGCAGCCAAGGCTCCATTGGAGCAAAGATGGCCCGGGTGCTGTGAATGGCTTTTTAGCCTCTGCCCCAGTTGCTAGAGTGGCTCTGGTCACAGCAGTGCAACGCCCCAGAGAGGCAGAGCATCACCTCCTGGTGGGGAGATCATCGCCCCTGGTGGGCGTGCCGGGTGGATCCCAGTTGGGTGCATGCGAGAGTCTATCTGACTGTCTCTCCCCGTTTCCAGCTTCAGAAAAATACAAAAAAAAAAAAAAAAAGAAAAATATAAAACATTCTCATGTATTACAATCCATTCATTTCCTACCGCTCATGTTCATGGTTGCGGGTGGCTGGAGCCAATCACAGCTGTCCTCTGGGACAACATCAAATTTTTATTGGATAATGCATAATGTATACTGGTCGTTGTATGGCTCTCATGGAATTACATTTTAAAATATGTGGCGTTCATGGCTCTCTCAGCCAAAAAGGTTCCCGACCCCTGCTCTAGTGCCATGGAAATTACCCCTCCTGTAAAGCCAGTAGCCAAGGCCAGGGCCACTATCACAGCAGCCCGGCCCGTGCAGGTTCGCATTGGATTCGGACAATTGGTAAAGAAACAACAGAGCCACAAACTGATGGGCTGTCATCTTTAATTCTAGCTTGCACCTGGCAGGCAAGTAAAAGATACACACTGGGCTCCAAAACCCACTCACATTCAGTGCTCACAAAGCTACTGACCTATCCGAGTTTCCTAGAATCAAAGGTTTCTAGCTCACCAGCCTTATTCTCCTCAGTTCCCCATCTCCTTCCTTATCCCAAATACAAACTCTACACAAACTGGCATCTCACTCAGCACTCCGCCATCTTGGCTGCTTCTCCTGGCCTACTCCACGTGGCCTCCTTCTGCTCTCTGCTCTGCTCTCTCCTCTAATCATCCCAGGAACCAAGAGCACAAGCTCCCGCTCCGTCCCCATTTTATAGTGTAGAAATCCAAACCCTTAATCCAATATACAAAATAGGGAAGTCTCTAATACAAAGTCACTTCTCTGAGGCATGATTGGATTGTACCACCCCACATCAAAAAAGGGTGGGAAAGACTTAATCCCAAAACCAAGCCCCAGGCTACAAGGATTCTGCCTGCCCAGAGACACACATTAATATCACCTGGGCAACGGCCTCCACGTGGGCAGCGTTAACTTTAACAAAGTGAGCATAATACATTTTATCTGCCCAACACCTCTCCTCCTGAAAGCGTGAATTATCTCTAAACAAAGGAATGGCAAATGAACATTAGAAAATATAGGAATATCTTTTAATATGTAGAGTGACATTTTTACTATTGTGTTACTTTGTAAGTTTTAATGTGTAGAAATGTTCTTTATGAATCATATAGACAAATGTTGTAAACTTGCTAATGAATTGTGTCCCATTCCCCTTCATCCTTTTCCCCAAACTTGTATAGGTGAAAACAAAGGTTGTAAGCATAATGTCATGCTCTCCCCACTCATGTGTGTAATCAGAGTATATAAACAGCCCCTAAAATATTTTGCATATATTGATACATGATTTGAGCCTTCCAGATTGCCCCATGTAAGCTATATGCAGCTGGCATATTTAATAAACCTCCTCCTTTAATAAAACTCTTCAAAATTCATCAGGATTTGGTGTCTCTATGTAAACCCACAGAATTAAGGTTTGGTTACTTTACAACACTATGTCTATCGTGAAGCTGTGCCAGAAAGTAGGAGGTAGGAGCAACTGATCATCCCTCTGTAAACAAGAAGTTAATGAGGAAGTAGGTGAGGGTAGGGGCTAGGAAATGAGGAAAGAGTTTTCTGAGAAACCTCAGAAGACAGTGTTTATTGGTACCTTATTCTCTAATGCAACCTGATGTAAAGAATTTGGCTTGTCTTTGAGCATGGTTTCTGGAGAGAACATCTAAATCTTTGGAATTTCTTGGGTAATCTTTTCATTCATGGTGGCCCCTAGGATCTCCCCCCAAGTTTATGTCACTGAGATGACTAAAGGTAGACCCCTAGATGGTTTCAGGTTGAGTGTTGGTCATGCATGAAAGAAAAACCAACGATGTGATTAGACAGAACTTTGATGCAGGCCGATCTCTGGGAAGATGAGAAGTGTTGGGAATTGAGTTTAATCACATAGCCAATGATTCAGTTAATCATACCTATGTACAGAAAATTCCGATAAAATCTCTGAACATCTGAGCTCAAGTGAGTTTACAGGTTAGTGATACATATTGATGTGCCTTCTAAGGTGGTGCATCCTAGGACACAGAAGTTTAACATTTAGGATCCTCCCTTTATGCATCTCTTCCTTTGGCTGGTCCTGCTTTGTATCCTTTATAATAAAACTGTAGTAAGTACTGTATATTACTTTCCTAGGTTCTATGAGCCATTTTAACAAATTAGCAAATGTTGAAGGGTAATAAAAACCTCCAAATTTGTAGCCAATTAGGCAGAAGTTCAGATGCTCTGGGAACCCCAGAGATTGCAGCTGATATAGAAAATAAAAGATGTTTAATAAAAGTAATACCTTTAGCCACTGAAATTTTACCTAACTTCAGGTACAGTCAAAGCTGTGTTGTACTGAGAAGATTTCTATTAATCCTTAGCAGCTTTAAGATTCTTCTCTAAGAACTAATGTTTAAGGCACTAGACCTTTGAAACATTATCAGTATGTTATTTTTGCCAGTCAAATTGCTCTATAGACAATTTTTACTTGAACATTTCCAAATTAAAGTTGACCTCCTTTTATGGTGATTGATCTGCAATCTTTGCAGGCTAACCAACAATTCATTTTGGTCATTCTAACCATCTATGTTTATTCTTCCTTCCATTCATATTTAAATATATGCAAAGGAAAAACTTCCCTTTGTTTTTACTTGCAATCTCATTGAATTCATGATGCTAATACAGAGAAACAGACTAAAGGGATACTCTCATTTTCATCCAAGTGTGTAAACCCTATATCAGGACAAACGGGTTGTAAAGCCAGTAGCCACGGCCACCATCACTGCAGCCTGGCCCCTGCAGGTTTGCATTAGATTTGGACAGACAGTAATGAAACAATGGAGCCAAGAACTAGTGGGCCATTAGCTTTAATCCTAGCTTGCACCCGGTGGGCAAGTAAAAACACACTGGGCTCCAAAACCCACTCATTCAGTGCTCACAAAGCTACTGACTTATCCAAGTTTCCTAGAATCAAAGGTTTCTACATCAGCCTTATTCACCTCTGTTCTCCATCTCCCTCTTGCTGCACAAACTCTGCACTAACTGGCTTCTCCTTCAGCACTCCACCATCTTGGCTGCCTCTCGTCTCCTCCACATGGCCCTTTTCTGCTCTTCTTTCTCTGCTCTCTCCTCTAACACTAATCTCAGGAACCAAGAGAGAGCAAGCTCCCACTTTATAGTGTAGAAACCAAAAGCTTTAATCCAATATACAAGCAACAAAGTCTCTGATACAAAGTCACTTATCTGAGGCATGATGGAATTCCTCAAGAGAGTGCACCACCCCACAAAAAGGGTTGGAAAAACTTAGTCCCATAACCAAGCCCCAGTCTACAAGGATCCTGCATGCCCACAGCCTGCTCCCAGCACACATTAATATAATCACGCCCATCCCAAGCAAGAAGAGCAACCAATACCATCACCT
Organism: Saccopteryx bilineata; assembly: GCF_036850765.1. NCBI lineage: Eukaryota > Metazoa > Chordata > Mammalia > Chiroptera > Emballonuridae > Saccopteryx > Saccopteryx bilineata. The sequence goes on along the minus strand of NC_089501.1, from coordinate 9,307,423 downwards.
GGGCAATAGGCTTCCACGTGGGCAGTGCCATCTTTAACAAAGTGAGCATAATATATTTTACCTGCCCAACACAAGTAATAACAGGTCATGTCGAGAAAGGAAGTCTTACCTTTAGATGTTCTCACACACACTTGGGGCCCTGGGGTGCTGGCAAACATGTCTCTCTTCTGCCTTTTGAGTCAACTGTCAACCCTTACAGATCTATTTCAGATGTACATTAAGAAATTCCTTCTTCCCCTAGTCTTTCCACTCTTTTCTCTTCTCACCATCTCCTTAGCTTATTCTCTTCTCCTTTAAAGCTTCATAGAGGGAATAAAGAATCAGATCCATTGACTCTTGTGTTTCACTGAAGGTGGGTTTATATGCTTCAGTTCCTTCAGAGATAGACATCTACAAGAAAAACACATGTTCCTCACAGTTATCAAAACCTTTCAATTGCCAAATGACTCATTAAGTGCCAGGGACCAGGGTGGCTAGTAATTCCAGGTCCTGAGGGAGAATGATGAGGAATGAAGAAAATAGACTTAAAGAGAAAAAAAAAGATGGGATCAGGAAGCCTCTGCGAACTGATGGCAAGTCAGAGCAAAACAGTTCCCAGTTTGCTTTATTATATAGCCATATGCAAATAAGGAAGTCTCCGAAACAAAGTCACAACTCTGAGGCAAAAACAAGAATTCTCTTAAGGCATAAACAGGAATCCATTTAAGATGTAAACAAAAATTCCCCCACCATGCATAAGTGAAACCAACCAACATCTGAACAAACAAAGGGCGAGAAGAAGGGCACATAAATTGCTTCTAGCAACTTAAACAAGCAAGTAAAGTGGAGAGATGGGATGAGTGCAAATACTAAACTTCTCAGCCAATATGGAGGTGATGGGGGGGAGAACTTAGCCTTTTGCTAAGCCTCGAACTGCAAAGGGCTTTGTCACTTGCAATATCCCACAACTAAGTGGCTCTTTTTGTCTTTCACCAAAAAACATCCTCTGTGGAGAGGGAGAAAAACAAAGAAAAGGGTAAGTACATAAGAAAACGCTGTAAAATAACAGTTGTAGCCTAAAAGGGTGAGTAGTTCTTGTTTTCACTGCTTCTGACCCTGATGCTATCACAAAACTATACTGAATAGCTAAAAATCTCTCTCCTAAGATGCAACAGGATGGTATGCCATATACAGAAACTCCTTTCTTCTCAGACTTCAATGCCTTGTCTCTGTAGGTGGACAACCACAAACAAGTCTTATGACTCTAAATTGTATTCTCTCAGCTATATTATGGCAGCAATAATAGTAACCTTTCAGGATTATTGTAAGGATAAAAAATGAGATAATGTGTATAAAAGGTATGTTCAAACATTGTAGGCTTGCAAAAAGTAGTAGCTATTATTATTGCTATTATTATTTTTTTTCCCAGTTAGAAGCAGGGAGGCAGTCAGACAGACTCCCGCATGCACCCGACTGGGATCCACCTGGCCTGCCCAACAGGGGGCAATGCTCTACCCATCTGGGAAGTTGCTCTGTTGAGGCTGAAGCCATTCTAGCACCTGAGGCAGAGGCCTTGGAGCCATCCTCAGTGCCCAGGCCAACTTTGCTCCAATGAAGCTTTGGCTGCAGGAAGGGAAGAGAGAGATAGAGAAGAAAGAGAGTGAGAAGGGTGGAGAAGCAGATGGGTGCATCTCTTGTGTGCCCTGACTGGAAATCAAACCTGGGACTTCCACATGCCAGGTTGATACTCTACCACTGAGCCAACTAGCCAGGGCCTGCTATTATTATTTATTTTGTATCTATTGCCACAGTTAAAAATTTCAGCGCAGGGTGGTGTAAAAATAGGTTTATAGTTGTGAGTATATGAAACAGAGTTTATTCTTATGTTGTTATTAATTATTGTATTATTTTTCAGATGAACAACTGTAAACCTACTTTTGTCCCACCTGTATAATGTTGAATAGAAGTATTGTTTGGTGTCTCATTTTAAAAGTAGTGTTTCTAAAATTTTATTATTATTGGAATGACATTGTTTAATATGATTATACAGGTTTCAAGTGCCTAATTCTACAACATAATCTCTGTGCATCATATTATGTGTTCACCTCCCCAGGTCCAGTCTTTGTCCATCATCATTCATCACCCCTATATCAACTCCACCTCACTTTTATCTTAGAGTTAAGTTTTTCATAGGTGATTATTTTTTATCTGCTCAAGGTAGTCTTTAGTCCCAGTTTGCTTAGTTTTTTTCTTTTTTCATTAATAAGTGCTGAATAGTATTTATACTTAACATCTTCAGAGAGGATCCTATGGATTTTTTTTGTTTGTTTTACTATCTTAACGCTGTGTTTTATATTATTATGGTTTCTGATGTTACATGCTCCTTTCAATTCTAGATTAAAACCAAGTTGCTTATGATTCATTTTTTATACATTTTTATGTAAGAGTTTTACATGGCATATTTGTATCTTTTCAAAAGTGAGATTTATATACAAGTGCCTTATCTTTTCCTATCTCTGTCTGATTTTAGTTTTTAGTTATTCTAGTGACATAAAATGAGGCACTTTATCCATTGTTAAAAATTTTTGAGGCCTGACCTGTGGTGGCACAGTGGATAAAGCATTGACCTGGAAATGCTGAGGTCGCTGGTTTGAAACCCTGGGCTTGCCTGGTCAAGGCATATATGGGAGTTGATGCTTCCAGCTCCTCCCCCCTTCTCTCTCTCTGTCTCTCTCTCTCCCTCTCTCTCTCCTCTCTAAAAATGAATAAATAAAATAAAATAAAAAATAAAAATTTTTTGAAACAATTTGTTGTGATAGGGTTTATTAATTTTTCTTTACTAGCTTGCTAAAAATTCCCATATAGAAATATTGACAGCCTAAAGATTTGGGTGGAAGAGTAAGATCACTGAGGGTAACATTTGATTACCAATCCAACTGATTCAATAGTCATTAGTTTATTCAAATTTTTAATTGTTTCTGAGCAGATGCTCAACAGTTATAAGCATAAGCAATATGATTAATGATTATAAACAGACTGTTTTAAGTCTGGCAACACAAGTCTAAAGCTTGTCTTATCCATTTTCTAGCTATTGATCTTGACTAATTTTCTAAGCTTCTCTAATATTTGATTTCCTCATCCATAAAAGAAGTTTAATAAATACTGCCTACCTCATACAATTGTTTTAAGCATTAAATAAAATAGTGCATATTAACTGATCACCACAATGGAAAACCGTGAGCATTCAGTCAATGTTAAATATTATTAGCAGTGATTGTAGTATAGAAAATAATGAGTTTTAAAAAATAAATTCCTTTTGGCCCTGGCCGGTTGGCTCAGCGGTAGAGCGTCGGCCTAGCGTGCGGAGGACCTGGGTTCGATTCCCGGCCAGGGCACACAGGAGAAGCGCCCATTTGCTTCTCCACCCCTCCGCTGCGCTTTCTTCTCTGTCTCTCTCTTCCCCTCCCGCAGCCAAGGCTCCATTGGAGCAAAGATGGCCCGGGCACTGGGGATGGCTCTGTGGCCTCTGCCTCAGGCGCTAGAGTGGCTCTGGTCGCAATATGGCGACGCCCAGGATGGGCAGAGCACCGCCCCCTGGTGGGCAGAGCATCGCCCCATGGTGGGCGTGCCGGGTGGATCCCGGTCGGGCGCATGCGGGAGTCTGTCTGACTGTCTCTCCCTGTTTCCAGCTTCAGAAAAATGAAAAGAAAAAAAAAAATAAATAAATAAATTCCTTTCGATCAAGAACTCATACGTTGCATATGTTGCAATTCAACTGGATAACTCTGAGGAAAGCAGGTGCTGGCAGGATATATCAACAAAGACAGACAGACATGCACCTCTATGTTGATGTGTATCCAGATTCTTCAAGTATACCCATGATGAGATTATATGAGTTCTCATAGGATTACTCTTTCCTATGCATTAGGGTCCCTGGTTGTACAATAAATTTTAAGTGGCTGTATCCATGAGTCTATCTCCAATGAAGGTAACTGGTTTGGGCAGATTCCACAGTTAATTGCAATGCTCCCTGGACTCACTCAGAGCCAGGCTCTGTGTACTTACTGCTCATAGCCTTGGGCAGGTAACCTGAGTCTTCAAACATAATTTTTCATTCGTAGAGAATGTGAGTACAGGTTTTAATTCCCTATCAAAAACTCTCAGGGTCTAATGTGTTCTGAAATTGATACTTTCTCCAATTTTAAAAAAAGTGAATAAGCACACATTTACCATATAGTATGTAGAATCAGTAAAACTGCTGGAGTCTCAAGCAGTTCCCTATCATCAAACATATGAATATTTCAGAAGACAAATGTAGGATTATTCACAATAAATTAAATAAATAAAGATTACAAACAGCTCGACACTAATTTAGATCAAGTCAAAATCAGATTTTGCTACCGAATTAGTTAGGAAAAAAAATTCCAATGTTCAGTACTTTTCTGAATTTCAGTGTTGCAGGAAGGGATCAGTGAACTTGGAATATCAGTATCTACATTATATCATGTACATATTGAATGAAATTTTATACAGTGCAGTGAGCCAAAGCTATATTTCCATTAATAAGAAATGCTTTTCAAACATGTAGTATTTGTAACTCCAGGGGCACTCAACACCATACAAACAAATATAGCACATCTTTCTATAACAAATTCTTACATAATTATTCTTTTATAAGCTCTCTTTTCCTCCATATATATTATATATGTGTGTGTGTATACAGTTGACTCTTGAACATGGTTTTGAACTGTGCTTAAGTCCACTTAAATGCAGTTTTTTTCCAATAAATATATACAGTACTGTAAATGTATCTTCTTTATAATTGTCCTAATAACATCTTCTTTTCTCTAGCTTACTTTATTTTAATAGAGTATATAATACATATAACATGCAAAATATTTGTTGATTGACTGTTATGTAATTAGTAAGCCTTCTGGTAAACAGTAAGCTATTAGCAATCAAAGTTATATGCTAATTTTCAACTGCACAAACAGTGGGTGCTCTTAAACCATATGCTTGTATATAAGGGTCAACTGTATATACATATGTATAGTATGTATATATATATATAATATGCATAATATATATAAATTCTCTGCTTTCTTCCAGTTGTAAAAGAGGTAAACTGACACTGGGCTGTATCCTTGCACCATTTATTTTCTCCATCATGACTCATTCCCTAGATGAATACAAATGGCTTCTCAACATCTCCACTTGGATATCTAGCAGGCACTAAAAGTAGACCTCTCTTTGCCACCCAATAAATCTGCTCTTTCTTTAATTTTTTTTATTATAACAAATAGTATCTTCACATTCTAATTGTTAAAACTAAAATGTTAGTGTAATTCTTAAATTGTTTCTTTCTCTCCAACTATACATCTTAACCCATCAACAAGTCATGTAATTCAACCTTCAATATTCATTCAGATATTAAGTACTCACTACCTGTTCCAATGCCCTATTCAAGTCTAAGTGTCCATCATTTCAAAGTGAATTCAATAGCTACCCACTGGTTAGCAAAATAGCAACATAATTCTTTGATGTATATCCTTCATTGCCCACTACTTTTTGGATTTTCTCTATAGTGGCTAGAGTGTTCTTTTTAAAACCAGTTAAATAATAGTCTCTTCTGCACAAAACCCTCAAGGGAGCTACTCAGAAAAAAAGACAAAATTTCTACATAACCCTTACCATCCAGACACCAGTCCCTTCTGAGCTCTGCCACTAGTATTCTTCCCACTGCCTGCAGCTCCAGCCACACCTATCTCCTTGTTACTCCCTGGCCTTACTAGTCATATTCCTGACACAAGATCTTTGTATTCACTGCTTCCACTACCAGGAACACTCTTTCCAAGACATTAATATGTCTTGGTTCCTAACTTCCTTCAGCTCTTTAAATACTATCTTTTCACTGAGGTCTGCTTTGAACCTCCTATTTAAACTGTAACACTCTTCCCCATTAAACTGTCTCTCTTCCTTTCATGACTTCTTCTCCATTTACTTATTCCTCATTGTACACCAAACTATGTATTTTATCTGTTTATTTTCTTTTACCCAATAGAATAAAGCTTCATAAAGGGTAAAATTTAGGCTATTTGGTACACTCTTTTATCACAGTTCCTAGAATAGTATATGAAAATAAATATTTATTGACTGAATAATTAAATTACAATAGCTCTATTAATTTTTTAATATGAACAAGAGATTAAAAGAAAGTTTATGCTTCTGGTGAGTACTGAGTTACTCTCTAACCTCTCCATAGAGAGAACTATCTCCTTACCATAATCGCCTTCTGCCAACTGGGTTCAGGGATAGAGAGATTTGAGAAGCTCCATATAATATATTCAATCTCAAAGCTCATCTCAAGATGGGCTTCCTTTGCCTAGACACAACCAAGAACTAATGTAAACAGAATAGATTTTGTTATTCTGCTTTATTACTTTTAAAAAGTAAAGCATTACGGGGAAAATGGCAATAGAGTAGGCAGATGTTACAACTCCCACCTCCCAGAACTGAAGTGGATTACAACTTAACTTAGGAACGATCATCTTGTAAAATCAATTTTGGACTAAATTAAGAGGAATCTATAACCAACCATCACCAAAAGAACCACACTGAGCTGGTAGGAAAGGCAGAGATGTGGAAAGGGCTGCCCTGCTCCCAGGAGTGAGAGGTGGCCTGGAGGCTTTCTCATGGTGGAGTGGGTTATCCAGAGAGTTGTGGGTCCTCAGCCACAGGACCGGAACTTCAGCCTGGACTAGAGGAGGAATACAAACAGGGATATTTGTATCCTGGGAGCAGGGCAGCCCTTTCCACATCTCTGCCTTTCCTACCAGCTCAGTGTGGTTCTTTTGGTGATGGTTGGTTATAGATTCCTCTTAATTTAGTCCAAAATTGATTTTACAAGATGATCGTTCCTAAGTTAAGTTGTAATCCACTTCAGTTCTGGGAGGTGGGAGTTGTAACATCTGCCTACTCCATTGCCATTTTCCCCGTAATGCTTTACTTTTTAAAAGTAATAAAGCAGAATAACAAAATCTATTCTGTTTACATTAGTTCTTGGTTGTGTCTAGGCAAAGGAAGCCCATCTTGAGATGAGCTTTGAGATTGAATATATTATATGGAGCTTCTCAAATCTCTCTAACCTCAGAGACTAGAGGAGGAATACAAACAGTATTTAGCTGAAAGAAGAGCCAGGTTACTGTTTGCTAGAGGGAGACAGAAATCTCAGACCCAGGCTCTGTCTTCAAAGAAACACGCAGAAAACCTTGTTCACAGCCACTTACCCGGGACTCCAGGAACAGGGAGTGCCAAGAGGACTAGAGTTGTGAGAGGAGAGCGTAGTCTCGGGGGCACAGGGAAAGACTGTGGGAAACAGCAACCCTGACCCCTGTGCTGGGTCACTCCCCAAACCTAAAGTGGCCATTCTTCCTGGGAGAACCAAGCCAGCAAAGGAAAGTAATAACCCCACCCACCAGAGGGTCTCCTGCTCCAGTCAGTGCAGAAGACACTTAGAAGCAGGGGGCACATCAGAGACACAGGTATTGAGTACTGAGGTCTGTGTTACACAGCCCTCCCAACCTGTTGAGTACCCTCCGAAGGACGGAAGGGCCCGGTTGCAGCAGTGACCATGGTGCTTGGCACACATGGCAGATGGGGGCAGATCCCAGTGAGGCAGCCCACATGAAAGCAGTGGGGGCAGAACCCAGAAAGGCAGCCCAAACATCTTAGAGGACAAAACCATGTGGCCCATGTGGTGAAAGTGAGGTGCAGAACCCAAAGAGGTGTCCCTCACTCCCACAGGAGGCAGAGCCCAGAGAGGCGAGGAGTACCCCATGGCCGTGGAGCAGCCTGAGCTGTGGCCCGCAATCCTGCTGGTTCCCGGGTGCCCAAGGAGGTGGAGGAAATGGGGGGCCAACGGAAAGACCACACTTCAGGAGTGGAGATGCCACACACACTGGGCAAAAGTAGATAAAAGTCAGCCTAGGAGTGCAGCTGATATTCAAAACGGCATCAGGGCCCAGCTGAGGCAGCCACAAATTCTGGATCACCTATAGCCCCAAGAAGGTTGCTAAGGGCCAGTAGAAGGCAGTGACCCCCACTGGTCTGTGCCAGGTTGCGGCCAGGGCAGTCCAGGCTGATACATCTAGCAGCCAGATATGGAGAGCATCAGCTCAGAACCTAACAGCCCTAGTTAGAGTGGTATCTTAAGGAAAGGCTTCTCACACCTGACCCAGCTAAGACACAGAAAACACTGTCACAAACAGCAAAAAGAGCAGTAGCAGCAGACAGTAGCCCAAAGTAGATTACAAACAGCTGAAGCTGACCCAAGAAGATCTAGAAACAACACAACTGAAAGATGCAGGCAGACAACACCAACCTTATACTCAGCTAGCTACACAAACAACACATCCAAGGGAGCAACTATACAGAGACAAAATGGGAAGACAGAAATGCAATTCAAATGAATCAACATGAGAAATCCCCAGAAAAAGAAATGAATGAGATCAAACTAACAAAGATACCAGATGCAGAGTTTAGAATAATGATTGTTAGGATGCTCGAGAATCTTAGAGCAACAATAGATGGACAAAATGAGCTCCTAAACAAAGAGATAGCAGGCATCAAAAAGGACATTGAAATCATAAAAAAGAATCAGATAGAAATGACAAACACAATATCAAAAATGAAGGCTATACTAGAAGAAATTAAAAAGCAGGCTAGATGAAGCAGAGGATTGAATCAGCGATTTAGAGGACAAGATAAGTGAAAGTATGAGAGCAGAACAGCAGAAACAAAAGAGAATGAAAAAGTCTGAGGAAACTCTAAGAGAGCTTGTGACAATATGAAGAGAAACGACATCCACATAATACGGATTCCTGAAGGAGAAGAGAAAGAACAAGGGATAAAAAACCTGTTTAAAGAAATCATAAATGAAAACTTTCCTAAATTGATGCAGGAAAAAGTCACACAAGTTCAAGAAGCACAGAGAATCCCATTAAAGCGGAAAACAAAACCTACACCAAGACACATCATTAAAAAACCAAAGCTAAGAGATAAAGAAAGAATACTAAAAGCTGCAATAGAAAAGCAGTCTACAAAAGAGTCTAGCTACAAAAGAGCACCCATAAGGATGACATCTAACTTGTCAACAGAAACACTTGAGGCCAGAAGGGAATGGCAAGAAATATTCAAAGTAATGCAGAACAAGAGCCTACAACCAAGACTTCTTTATCCAGCAAGGCTATCATTTAAAATTGAAAGAGAAATAAAAAGCTTCCCAGACCAAAAAAAACCTCAAAGAATTCATTACAACCAAGCCAGTGCTGCAAGAAATATTAATGGGTATGTTATAAACTGAACAAAGGGAGAAAAAATCTAGTAAAAGAGGAATGTAGATTTTAAAAATAAAATGGCTATAAACAATTACATATCTATAATCTTAAATGTAAATGGATTAAATGCTCCAATCAAAAAACATAACGTAGCTGCATGGTTAAGAAAATAGAATGCATACATATGCTGTCTACAAGAGATCAACCTCAAAACAAAAGATACACATAGATTGAAAGTAAAGGGATGGAAAAAAATATTTCATGCAAATGGAAATTTAAAAAAAGCTGGCATAGCAATACTTATATCTGAAAAAACCGACTTTAAAACAAAGGCTACAGTAAGGGATAAAGAAGGTCACTACATAATGATAAAGGGAGCAATCCAACAGGAAGATATAATCATTATAAATATCTATGCACCTAATAGAGGAGCACCTAAATATATAAAGCAGATTTTGATGGACATATAGGGCGAGATAAACAGCAACACTATAAAAGTAGGGAATTTTAATACCTGACTAACATCACTGGATAGATTCTCAAGAAAGAAAATTAACAAAGAAACAGCAGACTTAAAGGACACACTAGATCAACTGCATTTAAGATATCTTGATAACCTTTCACCCTAAAACAGCAGAATATACATTCTTTTCAAGTGCTTATGGTATATTCTCTAGGATAGACCACATGGTAGGGCACAAAATGAGTCTCAATAAATTTAAGAAGATTGAAATTATATCAAGTATCTTCTCTGATCACAAGGGCATGAAACTAGAAATCAACTACAATAGAAAAACTGAAAAACATTCAAACACTTAGAGACTAAATAGCATTTTATTAAATAACAAATAGGTTAAAAATGAGATCAAGGAAGAAATCAAAACTTTTCTTGAAAAAAATGAAAATGAACATACAACAACTCAAAATTTATGGGACACAGCAAAAGCATTCCTGAGTGGAAATTCATAGCATTACAGGCAGACCTTAAGAATCAATAAAAAGCTCAAATAAACAACTTAACTCTGCATCTAAAAGAACTAGAAAAAGAATACCAAGTAAAGCCCGAAGTAAGTAGAAGGAAGGAAATAATAAAGAGCAGAAATAAATGACATAGTGGCCAAAAAAAAAAAACCAACAAAAAACAAATACTCAATACAGAAGATCAATGAAAACAAGAGCTGGTTCTTTGAAAAGGTAAACAAGATTGATGAACCTTTAACCAGACTCACCAAGAGAAAAAGAGAGAAGACTCAAATAAATAAAATTAGAAATAAAAGTGAAGAAGTAACAACTGACAAGGCAGAAATACAAAGAATCTTAAGAAAATACTATAAAGACCTGTATGCCAAAAAATTAGACAACCTAGGTGAAATGGACTAATTCCTTGAAACATAATTTTTCAAAACTCAATCTTGAAAAATCAGAAAACCTAAACAGACTGATTACAGCAAATGAAACTGAAACAGTTATCAAAAAAATTCCCAACAAACAAAAGCCCTGGGCCAGATGGCTTCACAGGCAAATTTTACCAAATATTCAAAGAAGAACAACTCCTATCCTTCTCAAGCTATTTCAACAAATTCAAGAGGAGGAAAAACTTCCAAACTCCTTTTATGAGGCGAGCATAATTCTCATTCCAAAACCGGGCAAGGACAATACAAAGAAAGAAACTTATATGCCAATATCCCTGATGAATTTAGATGCTAAACTTCTCAACAAAATATTAGCAAACCAGATACAGCAATATATGAAAAAAATCATACACCATGATCAAGTGGGATTTATTCTGGGAAGGCAAGGCTGGTACAATATTCACAAATCAATCAATGTGATTCAACACATAAACAAAAGGAAGGAGAAAAACTACATGATAATTTCAATAGATGCAGAAAAAGCATTTGTAAAATTCCAACACTCATTCATGATCAAAACTCTCAGCAAAGTGGAAATACAGGGAACATACCTCAACATGATAAAGGCCATCTATGACAAACCCACAGCCAACATCATACTCAATGGGCAAAAATTAAAAGCAATCCCCTTAAGATCAAGAACAAGGCAAGGGTGCCCCCTTTCACCACTCTTATTCAACATAGTCCTGAAAGTCCTAGCCACAGCAATCAGACAAGAAGAATAAATAAAAGGCATCCAAATTGGAAAAGAAGAAGTAAAACTATCATTATTTGCAGATGATATGATATTGTATATATTATAGAAAACCTTAAAGTCTAAAGTCTCAGTCAAAAAACTACTGGACCTAATAAATGAATTCAGCATGATGGCAGGATATAAAATCAATATTCAAAAATTAGAGGCATTTTTATACACCAACAATAAACTGTCTGAAAGAGAAATTAAGAAAACAATTCCCTTCACTATTGCAACAAAAAAATAAATAAATAAAGTACCTAGGAGTAAATTTAACCAAGGAGGTTAAAGACTTGTACTCAGAAAATTATAAAATATTGATAAAAGAAATAAAAAAGATACAAAAAATGGAAGCATATACTGTGTTCACAAATAGGAAGAATAAACATCATTAAAATGTCTATATTACCCAAAGCAATTTATAAATTCAATTCAATTCCTATTAAAATACCAATGACATACTTCAAAGATATAGAACAAATATTCCAAAAATTTATATGGAACCAAAAAAGAACACAAATAGCCTCAGCAATTTTGAAGAAGAATAAAGTGAAAGGTATCATACTTCCTGATATCAAGTTATACTACAAAGCCATTATACTCAAAACAGCTTGGTGTTGGCATGAGAATAGGCATATAGATCAATAGTACAGAACAGAGAACTCAGAAATAAACCCACACCTTTATGGACAATTGATATTTGACAAAGGAGCTAAGAGCATACAATGAAGTAAAGACATTCTCTTTAACAAATGGTGTTGGGAAAATTGGACAGCTACCTGCAAAAAAATGCAACTAGACCACCAACTTATACCATTTAGAAAAATAAACTCACAATGGATAAAAGACTGGAATGTAAGTCAGGAAACCATAAGCATCTTAGAAAAAAACATAGGCAGTAAGCTCACCGACATCTCTTGCAGTAATATGTTTGCCGATTTATCTCCATGGGCACGTGAAATAAAAGACAGGATAAACAAATGGGACTATATCAAACTAAAAAGCTTTTGCACAGCTAAAAACAATCTGAATAAAATAAAAAGACAAACTACACAATGGGAGAACATATTCAACAATAGGTATGATATGGGATTAATATCCAAAATTTATAAAGAACTGGTAAAACTCAACACCAGGAAGATAAACAATCAAAAAATGGGCAAAAGAAATGAATAGACACTTCTCCAAAGAGGACATACAGATGACCAATAGGCAGATAAAAAAATGTTCAACATCACTAATCATTAGAGAAATGCAAATTAAAACCACAATGTGATATCACCTCACACCAGTCTGAATGGTGCTCATGAACAAAACAACACAGAGTAAGTGCTGGCGAGGGTGTGGAGAAAAGGGAACCCTCCTGCACTGTTGGTGGGAATACAGACTGGTGCAGCCACTGTGAAAAACAGTATGGAGATTTTTCAAAAAAATTGAAAATGGAACTGCCTTTTGACTCAGCCATCCCACTTTTAGGAATATATCCTAAGAATACCAAATCACTGATTCAAAAGAAAAAATGCACCACTATGTTTATGGCAACATTGTTTACAATAGCCAAGATCTGGAAACAGCCCAAGTGTCCATTAGCGGCAGAGTGGATTAAAAAGCAGTGGTACATATACACAATGGAATACACCATGAAAAAGAAAGAAATCTTACCTTTTGCAACAACATGGATTGATCTGGAAACTATTATATGAAATGAAATAAGCCAGGCAGAGAAAGAAAAATATCATATGACCTCACGCATTTGAGGAATCTAATGAACAATGTGAACTGAGGAACGGAATAGAGGTAGAGGTGGGATCAAAGGGACCAGAGGGAAAGTGGACAGAGGGAAAGGGGATGAGAGAATGGGATCAGAGAAGGGAAAGAGATTGGTGAAATTATAAATACATAACACACATTATAGAGAACAGGAAAGCAAATCCTGGAGGGAAGGGGGAGGGTATTTGGCGGAGGGGGGCAAGGGCGATGTTGAAGGGAATATGGGGTGGGGGGATGTATTCAGTGGGACACTTGAATCTATGTAAAAACAATTTTAATAAATTAAAATTAATTTAAAAAAAGTAAAGCACTATATTTTACTCTAGAGATAATTAATGACATCTACACAGAACCAATGAACTCCTATTTTACATACAATTCTTACAATCGTACCCATCCTCTAAGACAGTGGTCCCCAACCTTTTTTGGGCCACGGACCGGTTTAATGTCAGAAAATATTTTCACAGACCGGCCTTTAGGGTAGGATGGATAAATGAACAAAATAAAATTATGTGACCGGCGTAAAAACTGTGGTATTTTTAAATATAATTGTCGAACTTACGAGACAAGCATCAAGAGTGAGTCTTAGATGGATGTAAACAGAGGGAATCTGGTCATTTTTTAAAAATAAAACATTGTTCAGACTTAAATATAAATAAAACAAAAATAATGTAAGTTATTTATTCTTTATTTGCAGACCGGTACCAAATGGCCCACGGACCGGTACCGGTCCACAGCACGGGGGTTGGGAACTACTGCTCTAAGAGAATAAAAGCAAGTGGCTGTAAAAGTAGGCAAACTGGAAGGTGAGAAAAGATGTGTTGAAAAATTTTAGTAGAGGAGAAAATGTGAAAACTCTTTTAATCCAGTAAATGTGGAGACCAATTGTCCAAATTAATATCCCAGTACTAACACAAAGTACAATACCAGATGTTAATAGCTTCAATTCTGAATTGCTGAGAAAAGCTGAAATGAAGGCCAGTAGATTCTTTTATTTTTCAATCCTCAATTTTAAACCTTTATTTTATTTTATTTTATTTTATTTTATATACCTGCTTTATTGAGATATTTACATAGCATACTATTAATTCATTTAAAGTCTTTGATTCAATGCTTTTTGTTCATTCAAAAAATTGAATAAATTAAACCATAGCCACTATCTAGCTTTAGAATATTTCATAGCCTCACAGAGAAACTCATTAGAGTCATTTTCACTTTCCTCCTGATGCCAACCTGTCCCCCTCATCCCCACAGCCCCTGGCAACTACTAATCTACCATTTAAAGAATTTTAGCTAACCTACCTTATGTTTCTATGGTCTGTCTATACTAGAAAGTTCATATCAAGGGAATCATTCAATATGTGACCTTTTTTGACTGACATCTTTCAATTAGCAGGATGTTTTCAACATTCATAAAGGTTATAGCATGTATCAATAGTTCATTATGTTTAAGTTCAGCATGTTTTTAAGGAAAGCAGTTTAGTGTTTCAATATTCAAATATTTCAGATCTAGTATATAGAGCAGGGGTCCCCAAACTTTTTACACAGGGGGCCAGTTCACTGTCCCTCAGACCGTTGGAGGGCCAGACTATAAAAAAAAACTATGAACAAATCCCTATGCACACTGCACATATCTTATTTTAAAGTAAAAAAACAAAACGGGAACAAATACAATATTTAAAATAAAGAACAAGTAAATTTAAATCAACCAACTGACCAGTATTTCAATGGGAACTATGCTCCTCTCACTGACCACCAATGAAAGAGGTGCCCCTTCCAGAAGTGCAGCTGGGGCCGGATAAATGGCCTCAGGGGCTGCATGCAGCCCGCAGGACGTAGTTTGGGGACCCCTGATATAGACTGTGGGTTCTTAATATCTTTCCTCTCTAAAATTATCCAGGGGTTAGAGGAGTGCAGGAAAGAGAAAGAAAGAAGAAAATGAAAGAGAAGGAAGGAAGGAAGGAAGGAAGGAAGGAAGGAAGGAAGGAAGGAAGGAAGGAAGGAAGGAAGGAAGGAAGGAAGGGAGGGAGGGAGGAAGGGGGGAGGGGAGGGAGGGAGGGGGGAGGGAGGGAAGGAAGGAAGAAGAAAAAAGTAAAGAAAGACAAAGAAGGGATGAAGGGAAGAGATAAGGGAGGGAGGGAGGAAAAGTAAATGGAGATATCATCAGATATACCCAGAGGCTGAAACATTTTTTGAGAAAACTAGCTAGGTCTTTATAATAAATATGTTATTAAAAAGAAATTGTGCTCGATTAAAAGAGATTAAATAAATATAGCAATCAAGTGCAATGTAAAAAGACATTTTGAGGTCATTTGAGAAAGTTTGAATATGGTCTGGTCATCAAATACAATGGAAATTTACTAAAATAAGGTGGAGCTTATTACAAACATAGGTTAAAAGGAGTATATACTGTAAAATCTCATTTTAGTTAAATAAGTGTGTCTGTCTCTGTGTAGGTTGATAAATAGATAGGTGGTTGGATAGACAGATCTTGAAAAATGATGATTTTTGGAAAATGCTCCAGAGAATGGCAGTTTTGCAGCTTATTTTATACATTAGAATCAAAGAAGGAGATGTAAGTGGGTTGCATGAAATTTGTTGATGGTAGATTAGGGAAGTGGAAGAAAGCAAAACGAGGAAATCTCTGAGATTGGATAAAAAGCATAACAGAGAGACACATACTTCTTTTACATGGGTGGGTAGAGGATGGTTTGCCTTTACAGTACATAGAGATGGTATGTGGGCAATTAGTCAACAAGGTGGTCTTGTGTTTTGGTACTGGTAGTTGTGCCTTCTAAGGATCTGTAAAAGAAAATTACTCTGATGTTTCAAAGGTGTGTTATGTTAGGTGCACAAAGACAACAGACAATTTCAAAAATGAAGATTTACCTTTGTCAAGGAAGCTACAGGCCTAGAATGCAACTACCCACCATGACCTGCTTTCAGTTATGGATTTTTATGTTCAGACTATCTTGTGCGGTTGTTTTCAGTCTCTGAGTTTGTCAGGTCCACCACGCAGGCCTCCCCTTAGCATGTCAGGTTTAGTATGTGTCCCTTTTCTGGTCCACATTATTTTAAATTAAATAACACATAAAATAGTATTATGGGTTCAGGTTCTTTGAGAAAATGTATCCAAGCATAGAGACACAATGCTATCTAATTTGAGAATAAATATGTCTCTACCATGAAAAGAGTTCACTTCCCCCCCCCAAAGCATTAAAGATTATATCTATCATGCTATAAGCCTTAAATTATCATGGAATCATGAGACAGTACCACGCAAGACCAAAGTTCTAATCAGTTTTTGTGATGTTAGAAAAATTTAGTGATATTAGAATGTTACCAAAATTTTGGCTCTCAAGTTCCCCATCTGTAAAATGGCCTTAAAATCAATTTCCTGCTTACCTTGTAGTGGCACTGTGAGACAGTATTTATTCATTCAACTCATAAATATCAGGTGTCTATTACATGCATTACATATAAGTACTCACAAAAAAAAAGTAGACAAGCTTGCTACTCTTCCTTCTGTGAAAAGAAATAATAATAAAAATCTCATTTAAGTCCTCTTAAATTGTTCTGAAGTGTATATTCAAGTAAAATATTATTTTAAAATTTAAGTTAAATTAAGCTCATTTTAGGCTTTATAAAGCTCTTTTGCTATACTACCCGAGTATTTTTAATAAACACATACATTTCAATGTAAGTTTTTAGAGGTACTAGGCAATCTGAAGATATTTATAAAACACTAATGTAGGACTTTCAACCTGGCTTAAAAGCTTTTAAGTAAATCAGAATATAAATTAATAATCATGATAGATGTAGAAATTTTGCTACCACATTAATGTTAAAAACAGTTATTAACTGTTGGCCATAATAAATAACCAGAAACAAATTATCTTTAAAAGATTTTGAGAGATTATACTATCTTACATTGATCTCACAAGTAAATATAATATTTCTAATGCTGTTCTATGAATGAGGTTATAAAAAGAATTGATTGGCCCTGGCCAGTTGGCGCAGTGGTAGAGCGTCGGCCTAGCATGCAGAGGACCCGGGTTCGATTCCGGGCTAGGGCACACAGGAGAAGCGCCCATTTGCTTCTCCACCCCCCCTTCCTCTCTGTCTCTCTCTTCCCCTTCCGCAGCCAAGGCTCCATTGGAGCAAAGATGGCCCGGGCACTGGGGATGGCTCTGTGGCCTCTGCCTCAGGCGCTAGAGTGGCTCTGGTCATAACATGGCGACACCCAGGATGGGCAGAGCATCGCCCCCTGGTGGGCAGAGCGTCGCCCCATGGTGGGCGTGCCGGGTGGATCCCGGTCGGGCTCATGCGGGAGTCTGTCTGGCTGTCTCTCCCCGTTTCCAGCTTCAGAAAAATGAAAAAAAATAAATAAAAAGAATTGATTTCCATATGAAATTTCATTTAAAATGTATTATAGTTCTTCAGGTCAAAAAAATGTAGACATTCATTTGGTTTACAATGCTTAAGCTATTCTTTTTTTCTTTCTTTCTCTCTCTCTCTCTCTCTTTTTTTTTTTTTTTTTCTGGCCAAGCATGCTTAGCTTTTTTCTTGTTTTGAACAATAGATCTTTTAAAGACAAGAATCCAATGACCTTCTTCAAGGGTGGTTTAGAACCTTGGGCAAAATGTAACAGATCTTACTGATGGATTTCCACATGCAGTTACTGGAGACTCAAAGTCTATGGTAAATAGAGTGTAGGGAAACACAAACCTGGATCTGTCGGCCAGCTCATTATTAATATATCTGAATGGCCTGAACCTCTGACCTATGCACAGAATCTTGAAGCAAAACTTTCTTTGTTACTCTCTTCTCTATGGCATTGTGTTTCCTACTGGCCTTAGCTAATTTTCTCTTATACTTTGAGTTCTTGTAACCCCTATCACAATGTTAAGTCAGATTTATTTTGTTTTCCACAACTATTCTTCTCAGCCTTATTGATTCTTTGTGACAAGATGAACTAGTGAAAGAAAATAACGAGTATGTAAGGTTGCCGGAGCTCTCTTCCTTTGATCCTAAAGTCATGTTTCTCCTACAGAGCTTCTTCTACATATCTTGGAAAATATTAGATGCTGAAATTGCACTATTAGAAAGTTTGAGAAGAAAGGAGAAAGAACAGGCAACAAAAATCTAGAGTTAACATTTTAGACTGCCCTTAAATATAACCTAAACATTAAAAAAAAGTGAATTTGTGCAAATTTTATGTGCAATGCATGCATAAATAAAATTATTGGCTTAGTTAACTAAAATGTTAATACTGTTTAGATGATTATCTGTTAAGAAAAAGAAGAATCTATCATCAACAGGAGCATAGTAATATTGCTACAAAACTTGAAATCTTCTGAAATTCTCTACTACTATTGCAATACAAGAGCTTGAAGAATTAATTTTCTATGATGGTTCATCTCTACAGATCTAGTTACTGGCTAAAGAAAGTAATCATTAGTAGCAAGGTAGTCACATTCATTGTACAAGTAATTCACAGCTCTTTAATTGGTTTAACCATGAAAACCTAAAATCTAACCAAATTTTTTTGTTTTTCCCAAAAAGAACTAACAAAATTTGCTGGGCATTAAAATCTATACCTAAACATCATTTTAATATTGTGTCACTGTTATTTATTCCCCATTTTTCTTCAGGTAAAAACCAAACAAACAAAAAACAAACAAACATCAAGTTGTAATTCCAGTTTTGCCTAGTTATTTTGGTCCCAAAAAGATTATAGTAAACAATTAAAAATTTTTAATTACATTATTATTAGGCAGGAGTAGTACCATTCTTCCCTTACAACTTCTCTAAAAAAATAAAAATAAAAAAATAAAATTAGAAATGGCTTCATGGCTGTGAAGGTAGAAGTAGTTGTACATAATATTTAGTAGAAGTGCTAAATCCGAGCTAAGAGAAAAATGAGTTCTTTTGCAAGCCGTGAAAAACCAAAGAATCATTTTATTGTCGTGACCCAGTAACCACCAGATGCTTAGAATTCCATGTATTTTAAGGAAAAAC
Source organism: Saccopteryx bilineata (assembly GCF_036850765.1). NCBI lineage: Eukaryota > Metazoa > Chordata > Mammalia > Chiroptera > Emballonuridae > Saccopteryx > Saccopteryx bilineata. Next base: position 9,288,170 of record NC_089501.1, on the reverse strand, counting down.
CATTCAATGACTCTTTTGACACCCAAAGTATGCCAATAATTCAATGTATTAGTTGGATGCAAATTTTATACAATAAGGTATGGAAAGCAAACTGTAATTGGGAGTGCCAGAGTGAATGGAGCTCTATTTTTTGACAGAGCCCATTGTTGAACTCCAGCCTGAACCTCCGACCCTTTACTTTGCAGGGATACAATAGCCTTTGATATGAGATGGTGGGAAACTGGACTTAGAAACTCATTTCACATTCAGCTGCAATTCATCAGTTTGGCGAAGACTTTTAGCAGCTTTAATGACCACAGCAATTGATGGTTAAATCAATTTGTGCCGGTGACAGCATGGCTGGCCTCTAGACTGTAACAATCCAGGATTGCACCAGGCAGAAAAGGCTCTGTTATTCAGATGTGCACAGCTCCGACTCAGTTCAGAGTGAGAACAACAGGAAGACAGTCTCTCACAGGGCAGGCCCTGGAGAATGCACACATTCACTCCAGTGCACTACACAATACCAGGGCTTCTTTGCAAAGTGATGCAGTAGTTTTTTTTTGTTTGGTTGGGTTTTTTTTTGTAAGTATTGTTGCAAGTAAAAATATACAGTAGAAGACAAAGATTTCTAATATTTAACTATATCCTAAGAGAAAGTAGCAAACCAGAAAGAATTTAACCTTTGTTCCCCTGATCAAAATGGGTGGTCCTACTCCCACCACCACTAGACACCCTGCCCCTATAAAAAAAATAGAAAAAAAAGGAAAAGAAAACCAACAGCAGAGATTATGACAGAGGAGGTTTACATTTAGAAAAAAAGTGAAATAGGAATTTAAAAAACAGCACCGTGTTCTGTCAGAAAGAAGGAAATATTGCTCCCTCTTCTGTTTATCAGAGGAATATTTTTCCAAATAGAAGACCTATCTTTAAAATTGTTTAAATATAAATGTTTATAATGAAATAAAAATGGCAGTGGCAGCATGGTGGGACAGCCAGTACGGCTTATGTGATTTATTTACAATAAAAATGTGAACTTAATAAATATTTTACTGAGCATACTTCTTTCACGTTTTAGAAATTTGTAAGCAAAATTGATATTTTAAATACGGGGGAAGGGACAAAAAGTCATTTCACACCAACCACACTTTTGTGCCAGCATAGTGCTAGAATGACTGATTAAATCATACAAAATGCTTTACAAGTTGGCATAAAATGTGCTACCTAAGCCATCTAACTCTAAATTCAAATAATTGGGAATGACAATATATTATTTAAACATCTGAAGTATGGTGGCTAAAATAACCTAAATACATAGATGTACTTTAATGCACTTTTGAAATATGAGAGCCAATTTAAATAACTTTAGAATTTTTTAAGTGGGCACTAATGGTACAATGACTGCAAAACAGCCTGACCAGGCAGTGGCGCAGTGGATAGAGCATCAGAGTGGGATGCAGAGGACCCAGGTTCGAGACCCCGAGGTTGCCAGCTTGAGAGCGGGCTTATCTGGTTTGAGCAAAAGCTCACCAGCTTGGACCCAAGGTCACAGGCTCGAGCAAGGGGTTACTCGGTCTGCTGAAGGCCTGTGGTCAAAGCACATATGAGAAAGCAATCAATGAACAACTAAGGTCTCGCAACAAAAAACTGATGATTGATGCTTCTCATCTCTCTCCTGTCTGTCTGTCCCTGTCTATCCTTCTCTCTAACTCTCACTCTGTCCCTGTAAAAAACAAACAAACAAAAAACACACCCATAAATCACCTCCAAAGCCACGGAAATAATATACACATTGTATTAAATTAAAGATTTAATGAAGCTGATTATAAGGATGGAATCTCTATAATCTTGAGTTATCTTTCATGCTCTATTAAAAATCAGACCAAATAATACTATATATATTTTTAAGCTATAGTGGAAAAAGGAGAGAAGGATCTCTTTTTAGAGCACCGGTAGATTCATTGAAAATGGATTGCACAAACATGCAGCTATAGCACTGTGTAAAAAAATGTAAACAACATTTTCCACCAGATTTGTCTAAATATTGAAAGAATATTGAGGTTGTACAGAGGAGGTCTTGGCACTGAGTCCAGAGGCTGTACTTGGTAACTAGGGAGGGGGAAGAGAAGGAGGAGGCGAGTTTCCATGACAACGCTGGTGCCAAAAGCAAATGGAACAAGCATGCATCTTTCCAAGGGAGGAAGGGAGCAGGGAAACTGGAAAGAGGGGGAAGGCAGTGGCAGCTTCTGAAAGGGCAGTTTATGCTGAATAAGTGTTTTGTGTAACACCATGACGTGGTCCATATCATAATGTATATTCTGAGAGATCTGGCATCCTCTTGTAATATACTGCTTCAGTGATCACTTTGCTTGGGAATATGTATCTGTCTTTCAATTTCTTTATAGTTTGAATATATAAAGATATTGAATTCATCTTGAGGCATACATTGTCTTCTGCCTTCACAATAAAATAATATGAAGTGACTAGAATAGTTCTTTGTATGTAATTTTCTTTATCATTGTACCTGGGAATCAAGTTTATATGAGGGAAAAAAAACCTTTTAATTCCTTCTCACAGTATTCAAAGGCAGATAGATGTGGTTTCTCATTCTTTTGTTTAGGAGACTCTAATTCACAATCCTGACAATGTTTCATGTGTTATAAGGCAGTGTGTTATTCTTAAGAAAGAAAACTGTGTGAAAACTAAGTTTTTCATCTGATTAAAATAATCATTATTAATATTTTCATTTCATTATAACAGCTTACTATAAAGATTAAAATGGTAATGGCACTAAGAAGAGGTAACAGATGGAGAGCTAACTCTCCTCAATACTCTAGAAATATACACATTTCCACTAAAGAGAAGCCCTTTCATTAGAAGTCAGATTATATTGCAAATTAGCACTGAATAGAAGTGCCCTGATAAAACATGAACTCAGTTATGCAGGAGTTGAATCTGCACCATCGCCCAATGGTTTGAAAAATAAAATTCTGGATCAGAATGTATTCTGATCCATAAATTCTGTGAGGCCAGTGATTGTCTATCTTTTCACATAATATTCCCAGCATACCCTGACCCCACAGCCTATACATAACAGATGCTCAATGCATATCTGTTGACTCTTGAAAGAGTAAGATGGACCATTTTTCAAAATTGTGAGACACAACTTATAAATACACAGGAAAGAAAGGAACCTTGATTCCCCTCCAAGATGATGAAAGCCTACTCATGTTTTTTTTTTATTCAATGCTCACCAATACCTGGAAAAGTAGAGAGTATCAACCCCATTTTACAAATGAGAAAGGAGAATTGCTGCAAGTCTCAGTTACTTTGCCAAATTTACGCTGCTGACAAAGCTGAGACTCCAGTCTAGTCCTATGTAAATAATGCCACCCATGATTTTTCAACTTTTCCAGGTTGCTTACTTTACTAGATAGTACTAATTCCCACTTTGATCAAACCAGAAAAACTAACATGCCAAGTATTCACTCACCATACCCGTTATTCTCCTGGGACCTCTCTGAGAGCGCAGGGGACAATGCTGCAGCTCTCTCATCAGCCCTGCCCCTTGGAAGCCAGTGGAGACCAGGACCCAAAATCCAAAGCTGAATTAGCCAAATATAACTCTCAATCCTTCACATAGAACCAGGGTTAAAACTCTGTAGAAGTAAAAGTCTTAATGTCTCAAATTTTAATGCAATCTTGGCACAGCCCACATTTCTACCTTAATGCACTACTTCCCACACATATGATTCAGTCTGCCCAGACTGAGCCCCTCCAGACCGGCAAAACCCATCTCAGCCTCTTCCCTTCCTCATCCTCCCTCCATTGGGCTTGTTTTTAAAAATCTGTTTCAGGTGTTCTCTTTCCCAGAGCACACTCTGTGCTTTCCCTTTTCTTCCCCAGGTCTCTTCTTCTTCCAGACGTGTTTTCATTGCCTCTCCTTTTCTTCTCAGCTCCAAGGGTCCTACTTTTTGTCTCTGCAACTTGCCTCCTAAAGTCAATTTTTTTTCTACTTTTGTGGCTTTAGAAATAAACTTTCTCTTATATCTTGAGTCTTGGTTCTGAATTCTTTCTTAGCCAGAACTCAGGTACCGGGGTTGCTAAACCAAGGTCCAGTCTGACCCCACTAGTTTAACACCTAGTGCTGTTTACATGTTTGCTGCCACCAACTTTATGGTGCTGAAACCCAGGATTGTATTATCATGACATGATACAGCAGGATTCCAGAGAAGCCTACCCAGGACCACCTTGCAGACCCAGACCCAGGCTATGTACCAGCGGGTTGCCCATTGGGCCCCACTGGCTCCTTGTTTTGTATCGAGTGGACTTGGGTGACTTTCTGAGAATTTTGGGCCATCTGTTTTAAGATAAGAGACTGACTTTCATTGAGCTGTTTTTCAAAGTCTTTGAGGTGGAGCTAAATGTTAAGGATTGAGAGAACCCAGGCTAAAGATAAGGATCAAGATAACTAAGGACAAGAGGAAAAAAATTGATGGCTAGTTTTTTTTTTTGTTTTTTTTTTTTTAAATAAATTTTTATTAATGGTAATGGGATGACATTAATAAATCAGGGTACATATATTCAAAGAAAACATGTCTAGGTTATTTTGTCATCAAATTATGTTGCAAAACCCTCGCCCAAAGTCAGATTGTCCTCCGTCACCCTCTATCTAGTTCTCTGTGCCCCTCCCCCTCCCCCTAACTCTCTCCCTCCCTCCCTCCCATGTCCTCCCTCCCCCCCCACCCTTGGTAACCACCACACACTTGTCCATGTCTCTTAGTCTCATTTTTATGTTCCACCAATGTATGGAATCATGTAGTTCTTGTTTTTTTCTGATTTGCTTATTTCACTCCTTATAATGTTATCAAGATCCCACCATTTTGCTGTAAATGATCTGATGTCATCATTTCTTATGGCTGAGTACTATTCCATAGTGTATATGTGCCACATCTTCTTTATCCAGTCTTCTATTGAAGGGCTTTTTGGTTGTTTCCATGTCTTGGCCACTGTGAACAGTGCTGCAATGAACATGGGGCTACATGTGTCTTCACGTATCAATGTTTCTGAGGTTTTGGGGTATATACCCAGTAGAGGGATTGCTGGGTCATAAGGTAGTTCTATTTGCAGTTTTTTGAGGAACCACCATACTTTCCTCCATAATGGTTGTACTACTTTACAGTCCCACCAACAGTGAATGAGGGTTCCTTTTTCTCCACAGCCTCTCCAACATTTGCTATTACCCGTCTTGTTGATAATAGCTAATCTAACAGGAGTGAGGTGGTATCTCATTGTAGTTTTGATTTGCATTTCTCTAATAACTAATGAAGCTGAGCATCTTTTCATATATCTGTTGGCCATTTGTATCTCTTCCTGGGAGAAGTGTCTGTTCATGTCCTCTTCCCATTTTTTTATTGGATTGTTTGTTTGTTTGTTGTTGAGTTTTATGAGTTCTTTGTAAATTTTGGATATTAGGCCCTTATCTGAGCTGTCGTTTGAAAATATCAGTTCCCATATAGTTGGCTGTCTGTTTATTTTGATATCAGTTTCTCTTGCTGAGCAAAAACTTTTAATTCTGATGTAGTCCCATTCATTTATCTTTGCCTTCACTTCTCTTGCCATTGGAGTCAAGTTCATAAAATGTTCTTTAAAACCCAGGTCCATGATTTTAGTACCTATGTCTTCTTCTATGCACTTTATTGTTTCAGGTCTTATATTTAGGTCTTTGATCCATTTTGAATTAATTTTAGTACACGGGGACAGGCTGTAGTCGAGTTTCATTCTTTTGCATGTGGCTTTCCAGTTTTCCCAACACCATTTGTTGAAGAGGCTTTCTTTTCTCCATTGTGTGTTGTTGGCCCCTTTATCAAAGATTATTTGACCGTATATATGTGGTTTTATTTCTGGGCTTTCTATTCTGTTCCATTGGTCTGAGTGTCTATTTTTTTGCCAATACCATGCTGTTTTGATTATCGTGGCCCTATAATATAGTTTAAAGTCAGGTATTGTAATGCCCCCAGCTTCATTCTTTTTCCTTAGGATTGTTTTGGCTATTCGGGGTTTTTTATAGTTCCATATAAATCTGATGATTTTTTGTTCCATTTCTTTAAAAAATCTCATAGGGATTTTGATGGGAATTGCATTAAATTTGTATATTGCTTTGGGTAATATGGCCATTTTGATTATATTTATTCTTCCTATCCAAGAACAAGGAATATTTTTCCATCTCATTGTATCTTTTTCGATTTCCCTTAACAATGCTTTGTAATTTTCATTATATAGGTCCTTTACGTTCTTTGTTATGTTTATTCCTAGGTATTTTATTTTTTTTGTTGCAATCGTGAAGGGGATTATTTTTTTGAGTTCGTTTTCTAATATTTCATTGTTGGCATATAGAAAGGCTATGGACTTTTGTATGTTAATTTTGTATCCTGCGACCTTACTGTATTGGTTTATTGTTTCTAATAATCTTTTTGTGGAGTCCTTTGGGTTTTCGATGTATAGGATCATATCATCAGCAAAAAGTGATAGCTTTACTTCTTCTTTTCCGATATGGATGCCTTTTATTTCTTTGTCTTGTCTGATTGCTCTGGCCAGAACTTCTAGCACCACGTTGAATAAGAGTGGAGAGAGTGGACAACCCTGTCTTGTTCCTGATTTAAGGTAGAAAGTCCTCAGTTTTATGCCGTTTAATAGGATGTTGGCTGATGGTTTATCATATATGGCCTTTATCATGTTGAGATATTTTCCTTCTATACCCATTTTGTTGAGAGTCTTAAACATAAAATTGTGTTGTATTTTATCAAAAGCCTTTTCTGCATCTATAGATAAGATCATGTGGTTTTTGTTCTTTGTTTTGTTGATATGGTGTATTACGTTAACCGTTTTGCGTATGTTGAACCATCCTTGAGATTCTGGGATGAATCCCACTTGATCATGATGTATTATTTTTTTAATATGTTGTTGTATTCGGTTTGCCAGTATTTTGTTTAGTATTTTAGCATCTGTATTCATTAGAGATATTGGTCTGTAGTTTTCTTTCTTTGTGCCATCCTTGCCAGGTTTTGGTATGAGGGTTATGTTGGCCTCATAAAATGTGTTTGGAAGTATTGCTTCTTCTTCAATTTTTTGGAAGACTTTGAGTAGAATAGGAACCAAGTCTTCTTTGAATGTTTGATAGAATTCACTAGTATAACCGTCTGGGCCTGGACTTTTATTTTTGGGGAGATTTTTAATAGTTTTTTCTATTTCCTCCCTGCTGATTGGTCTGTTTAGGCTTTCTGCTTCTTCATGACTCAGTCTAGGAAGGTTGTATTGTTCTAGGAATTTATCCATTTCTTCTAGATTGTTGTATTTGGTGGCATATAATTTTTCATAGTATTCTACAATAATTCTTTGTATTTCTATGATGTCTGTGGTGATCACTCCTCTTTCATTTTGGATTTTATTTATTTGAGTCCTGTGTCTTTTTTCCTTGGTGAGTCTTGCCAAGGGTTTGTCAATTTTGTTGATCTTTTCAAAGAACCAGCTCCTTGTTTTATTGATTTTTTCTATAGTTTTTCTGTTCTCTATTTCATTTATTTCTGCTCTGATTTTTATTATCTCCTTTCTTCGGCTGGTTTTGGGTTGTCTTTGTTCTTCTTTTTCTAGTTCCTTAAGGTGTGAAGTTAAGTGGTTTACTTCGGCTCTCTCTTGTTTGTTCATATAGGCCTGAAGTGATATGAACTTTCCTCTTATTACTGCTTTTGCTGCATCCCAGAGATTCTGATATGTCGTATTTTCATTTTCATTTGTCTGTATATATCTTTTGATTTCTGCACTTATTTCTTCTTTGACCCATTCATTTTTTAGAAGTATGTTGTTTAGTTTCCACATTTTTGTGGGTTTTTCCCCCTCTTTTTTGCAGTTGAATTCTAGTTTCAAGGCTTTATGATCAGAAAATATGCTTGGTACAATTTCAATTTTCTAAATTTGCTGATATTGTCTTTGTGGCCCAACATATGGTCAATTCTTGAGAATGTTCCATGTACACTAGAGAAAAATGTATACTCTGTCGCTTTGGGATGAAGTGTCCTGTAGATGTCTATCATATCCAGGTGTTCTAGTATTTCGTTTAAGGCCACTATATCTTTATTGATTCTCTGTTTGGATGACCGATCTAGAGCCGTCAGCGGTGTATTGAGGTCTCCAAGTATGATTGTATTTTTGTCAGTTTTTGTTTTAAGGTCAATAAGTAGCTGTCTTATATATTTTGGTGCTCCTTGGTTTGGTGCATATATATTAAGGATTGTTATGTCTTCTTGATTCAACTTCCCCTTAATCATTATGAAATGACCATTTTTGTCTCTGAGTACTTTTTCTGTCTTGTAGTCAGCATTATTAGATATGAGTATTGCTACACCTGCTTTTTTTTGGGTGTTGTTTGCTTGGAGTATTGTTTTCCAGCCTTTCACTTTGAATTTGTTTTTATCCTTGTTGCTTAGATGTGTTTCTTGTAGGCAGCATATAGTTGGATTTTGTTTTTTAATCCATTCTGCTACTCTGTGTCTTTTTATTGGTAAGTTTAATCCATTTACATTTAGTGTAATTATTGACACTTGTGGGTTCCCTACTGCCATTTTATAAATTGCTTTCTGTTAGTTTTGTATCTAGTTTGATTCTTCTCTTTTGTTTTTCTATCATTTGTTTTTGTTTGTTTGTGTTCCATACTTCTTTCCTCTGTTGCTACCTTTTTTAAGTCAAGTGTTTTTGTGGTGGTTTTTTTAAGGGTGGTTACCATTAAGTAATGAAAAGGGTACCTACCATATTCATTGTAGTACCCTATCTTATAAGTATTTCTGCACTTCATCATCCTTTGCTACTGTTAATCTCCATCCTCTCCCCCCTTTTTTTCCTTTGTTGTCACAGTTTAAGTTTGGTTTTATTGTGTTCTTGGTGGAGCTGTTACTTGTGGTGTTGTTTTCTTTTGTTCTTTGAATCTGGTTGGAAAACCCCCTTTAGTATTTCCTGGAGTGGGGGCTTTCTGTTGATAAATTCTCTCATCTTTTCTGTATTTGTAAATGTTTTTATATCTCCTTCATACTTGAAGGATAGCTTTGATGGGTATAGTATTCTTGGCTGAAAGTTCCTCTCTTTCAGGGCTTTAAATATTGGGGTCCACTCTCTTCTAGCTTGTAGAGTTTCTGCTGAGAAATCTGATGATAATCTAATAGGCCTTCCTTTATATGTTGTACTCTTCTTTTCCCTGGCTGCCTTGAGAATTTTTTCTTTGTCATTGGTTTGTGTCATCTTTATTATGATGTGCCTTGGAGTGGGTTTGTTGGGGTTAAGAAAACTTGGTGTTCTGTTTGCTTCTTGAATTTGAGGCTTTAGTTCCTTCCACAGGCTTGGGAAGTTCTCGTCTATTATTTGTTTGAGTATATTCTCCATTCCATTTTCTTTCTCTTCTCCCTCTGATATACCTATTATTCTTATGTTATTCTTTCTGATGGAGTCAGACAATTCCTGTAGGGCTTTCTCATTTTTTATTATTTTTGAGTCTCTTTCTTCTTCTCTCTGTTGTGCCTCAAGTTGTTTGTCTTCTATTTCAGTAATCCTATCTTCAATCTGGGCTGTTCTGTTAGCTAAGCTTGTTACCTCGTTTTTCAGCTCGTGAATTGAGTTTTTCATTTCTGTTTGATTTGTTTTTATAGTTTCAATTTCCTTGGTAATATATTCTTTGTGTTCATTGAGCTGTTTTCTGATCTCCCTATATTGCCTTTCTGTGTTTTCTTGTATATCTCTGAGTATTTTTAAGATTTCTATTTTAAATTCTCTGTCATTTAGCTCCAAGGCTTCCAATATGTTAAGTCTTTTCTCCATAGATTTTTCCACATCTATTTGTGTTACCTCTCTTTCTTTTGTATCCATAATATTCGATTTCCTCTTTCTTATCGGCATCTGAGGGTGGTCTTATTGATAGCACTAATTAGAGTTAATAAAGAGTAAAAAGAAAAAAAAAAAAAGGGTAAAACACCCCACAAAAAAAAACCAGTAATAATTTATTATTTCCCCCTTTTTTTCTCTCTTCTCTTTCCCTCCTCTCCCCTCCTCAGGGAAATATCGTGCCTATAATGGAGGGCCTGATTTGGGGTGAAGAGTTCAAGGGGCAAAAAAAGGGAGTAGGGACCTACTAAATGCAAAAAAAAAAAAAAAAAACGAAGAAAATCTTAGACAAGCATAAGATGATTTGCTTGTAAGTGATGGTCAACTAAGAGATATAATGAGAGGGATAAGAGGGAATCAGAAAAAAGGACCAAAAAAGAATAATAAAGAAGAAAAAATAAAATTAATAAGTAAAAATCTGTTGTATTAAGTGGAGCGAAGACTAAATACAATGGAGACCTTGGGTTGGGAGGACCCAAAATGCCACAAAAATAAACAAACAAGAAAAAAAAATAAAAACAAAAGCAAAAAAGAGAAATAAAGCCAAAAAAAAGCCTTGAGTCCCAAATTAACTAATTTGTTCGTGATTGAGGATTATATGGGAGGAAAGTAAAATGAGAAAAGAAAAAATGAATAGAAAGGAAAAAATAAGAAAAAGAGAAAAACGAAGGAAGAAATAAAATAGGAGGAGAAAAAAACAAAATAAAGCAAGACAAAAAAAAAACAAAAGAGAAGAGAGTGAGAGTTAAGTGTTTTGGAGTATAACCTTAAAGGAGGGTGAGGATGAAGAAGAAAAATAAAATGCAACACTCATGTGTAGTGTAGTTCAAGAAAGGGGAAGCATAAGATGGGCAGAGAATAGAAGGACCGAGGTGGAGGAAATAAAGGCAAAAAGATAGAAGAAACAAACAACAACAACAACAACAAAAAATTAATGGATCAAGTTGTAAAGTCTGTGGGTTTTTCTTGATTTTGAGAGGTTAACTTCTTCCTTTTTCTTTTCTCTCCCTCTTCCTAGTCGGTGACTCTGTACCCCAGGCTCTGCCCCTGTGTCACTCTTAGGTAGGGATTTGCAGTTGATGGGATTCTATGGCAATGTCATATAATTGGCTTTAGTCTTGCTGGAAGTAAAGGCTTGTTGGCGTTTGCAGGGTCCAACGATGAGAGAGTTTGCTTTCCTGGATTCTCTCTCCTAGTCCCCCCTTTCTGAATTAGCAGCCTGGTGATCCAGCTATAAGGCTGCAACTGCTTCTGCCTGGGGAGTAAGAGGCTCAAAGAGCTGGGAAATCCCCACTCTATCCCCACTCAGTGCAAGGCTTTGGGAAAGGCTCTGAGAGTCAGGGCCTCCAGTGTAATCAGGCGGGGGTGGGAGTCAATTGTTGTCAAGGTGACTGTTCAGCGCCTATCATTTAGTTGGACCTCTCAACCCAGGCTTTCCACACTTTGTAGCCTGTTTTTGCAGGGAAGAAGAGGCACTAGTCTCTGCTTACGACTAGTGTAGTATAGACCTTATTATCTGCCAAGTCCTTCTTGTTAGCGTTTATCCCTGAATATGGAGGCTCTATCAATCAGAAGTTGCCCCCGCCCCTTTAGCGAGAGGCACTAAAAAATATCACGCCTCTTGTCTTGGATCGCTGAACTGAGAGAGATCTTATCAATTAGAACCGAGGGTGCGCAGATTTTATGGGTTAAGCTAATTTCAGTGATTGGGTTGCAGCTGTGTTTCCAAAGGTATTTTAGGCTGCCTGCGCGCGCCCCTCCCCCAACGCTTGATTGTTAGCTTGAATGGCTGGGTGAGGTGCCCCGCCCACAGAGAGAATCTCCCAAGCCTCTCCCGCTCGCCCCGCCGTTGGCGGCTGGACCGCACCAGGCGCAGGATAATGGAGCCCCCTGGGTGTGCGGGCCAGTAGGGCGCCCTGGGCGCGTGGAATGCCCAAGGCACGCGCGCGAATGGGGCGCTCCGGGCACTGGTGGCCGGCGACCCCCACTCGCAGTGTGCGGGCCGCTGGAAACGTCAGCGGTGCTCAACCGGACCGGGCGCGCGCGCGCGCGCGCGCGCGCGCGCGGCGGCTAGTGGTGGCCGCTCGCGGTGGCGGTTCGCGGGGGCTCGCGGCAGCTCGCGGTGCCGGTTCGCGGGGGTTCGCGGGGGCTCGCGGCGGCTCGCGGTCGGCCGCTCGCGGCGGCTTGTGGTTCCCAAGTATATGGGCTGACTCACCGCAGGCGCACTCCCTGGCGGCTTGAATGAGCGTCGCTGCGGTAGCTTCCTCCACACCCTCGTCTCTCAGATTCAAGTGATAACAGTCCTTTTGCTTTCAGTTTGTGTGGAACTCCGGAATGCTCCGAGGATAAATTTTTCTGTTTCTAGTTGATAAATTTGTTGTGATTTAGGGGAGAGCTGTCGGTCGCGCTTCTCACAGCGCCATTTCCGTGACGTCACTCCTCGATGGCTAGTTTTTAACTTTGGCTTTTCACTTGGAATTGCTTTCTGTTCACTTGGAACAAAACCTTTTGTTGCATAAATGAGAACCTAAACTTGTTTGGCTCCAAAGATAAGGGGCACTTCCTCACTCTAGCTTGAATCTCAGGTATTCTTAGGTGACTAAGATCTATGTGGAGATGTCCAAGGGCATCTCTTATGACATGTAGAAGCCCCCAGAGAATTCCAACTCAACAGTAATTAAATAATTGGCTCATCTGGGGATGCACATATATAAGGTTGGTTACCTAGCACTACAAGTCCTCGTGGTTATATTAGACAGCTAGAGAGATACCAAGACATATAAGAGGGTTTAAGATGACCTGGTGGGTGGATGGGGGGCAGTCCCTTGGAGCTTGATCCATGGGTGGTACATTTAGGCCCACTGTATAGGGCCCCAGGAGGTTTGTTCAGACTCTGCAGATCTCAGAGTGGGGCTTTGAACTGTTTCTGGAACTATATCTCTGGCCCTGTGAGGACTTTATTTGTAAAACAAGGACAGTTGTTTTTAATACCTCAAAGATTATCTTGACACCCAAACATTGACAAAGGACTGACAAATTCATTTACCTATTTTTGGAGAAGTTTTTATTCCCAAATGGATATATTTTTTCTTTCAGGCTCTGTGACAATTACATAGCTCTGGGTCATTCCTGAGAGCCGTAGAGGCTTGGATGTATGAAAAAGACACAGTGATCTAGGGAGGCCTTATCCTCTGACTGCTTCCGTTGGGAATGGAAAAACAGTTGTGGCTGCAAGAGACTAAAATTAGGGTGCTATTGACTGGCCAAACGTCTCCATTGTCCACTTTATATTGGGGCTAAGCAGTGCTGCAAAAGAAGCTTGAGGGGCTCAGGGTCAAATTTCTCCCAATTGGTAAGTATGCATCCTAAAACAGTGTCTCATGGAACTGCAGACTAGTTCCCCATCTACAGAGAGACATAAATTCTGAGCCGAGAGTTAGAGGCATGTCTACTAGTTTCTGGGATGTTTTAGGCCATCCTACAAGCACCTAGTTCCCTGCCAGCAGGCACCTAGTGCCCCAACTGCAGGCCCTGATGGCCCTACTTCCAGGAACCTGGTGCCCCAATAAATATGGCCCACTCAAGTGAGAAACCCCTCACTTAATGACCTCTGTCCTTGACAGCCTTACTGAGATGCCCCCCCCAACAATGTCAGTCTGTACAAGGGGTGCCTAGTTACCTCAATTGCCTCAGAGAACTCACACTACAATTCTTGTCTTCAGTGTTTGGACTAATGACTTGTTGCCCTACCTTTCATGTTGCCAAAAGCCTTTGCAGCTTTCCCTTTTATAATAATCCCAACCTCTCAAACTATCAGTGAGGAGAAGAAGAAACTCCTTCAGAGCAACCCTATGCTCTTTTTCTCTTTTTAAATCTTATTAAGTTTTCTACAATCCTTGTTAAGGTGACCTGGCTTTCTACAATAAAGACAGATTTCTTTACAGGAGTTTCCCAGCAGATTCTATGTAGTAAATCTGTTGTTTTGGTCCCCAAAACCAGTTTTGGAGAAAGTCTGGGAAATCTTTGGGTAGATTCCCTAATTATGTTCTAGTCTAAGGAATGTATATAATCCCTGGTTCCCCTCAATAAAACCATTTTGTTTACTTTCATTTTACAAACCTCATTCATTTAGTCCATAGACATTCCTTATGCACATTATCAAGTACTCACATCTATTCAAATTTTTCTTGAGTTTCTGCTCTCTGTTAGTCACTGTTGTACATAGTGGAGATCAAGCAATAATCCTAAAATGCTATAAAGCCAGAGAAGTATTTACCCTGGGAAAGAAAATGGTATGAAACTTAGAATTTGATTTTAGCCATGGTTGGTTCATGACCTTGGCTTCAATAAATTGAAAGAATTTGTTCTGTATCATTGCCAAAGTGTCTGAGATTAAAACATACAGGTTTTTGTGTAATCATTTGTTCTTTTTCATGTGTATGATGGTGTTTGTTTGCTCATGTGCTCAACTGAGAACTCTTTGGAAGCATGAGTTTCCTTGGCCATAAAGTTGTATAAGCGTAGGGTTTCTTATGTTCTGAAAAAGGGTAGTTTTTGTTCATTTGTTTTCTCCAGAATAATCCATGCCTTTGTTCTCTTGGAGCCTCTTTTTTGGTATGGGGAGGGATCATCTATGAGTAAATAATAATAAATCAATTTATTTCAGAATATAGGGCATGAAGAAATAAAACATGGTAATGTGACAGAGAGAGATGAGAGTTTGAGTCTGAGGTCTGGGATATGGTACAAGAAGAAGACCCTTCAGAGACAGGAGGCTTGAGAACTGAAGAATAAGAAGTCCCAGAAATTCCCTGATGTTTTGAATAATCATCATATGCTTAAAGTGTGCACGTGTGCAACAGCAGTGTTAAATTGAGTATTAAATTTTATCTAACATTCAGGTTTAGAGTCATCTTGTCTAATCTATTGTATCTGTTTTTGTTTGCAGTTGTTATTATCTTATAATATATTTTGAATTCAGAAAAAAGTGGCTCAGTGGCTCAAAAATTGTTCATGGAAGCAGAAAAGTGACAGAAATAATCAACAAATAACTACAAGGAAAAAAGATATAAATAGCCAAACTCCAGGATAACATCTGATGTGAGCCTTTATGTACAAAGCAAGTGAATCTGCAAATGTAATCATTTCACATAAAGAAAGACAAGATGAGAATAGATATGATAATGAGTATCTGAAAATTCAATTTTATTGAACCAATGATCAATTAGTCTCAGTGTATTTTCTGTTAAAAGTGTATCAAATAATTGTACAAAACCACAAAAGCTTTGCAGATTGTTCTCAAAAAAGCACAGTGACCTCTCTGGTAAGCCAGCTGAGTTTTTCCAGAATGAGGAACAAATAATGGTTTTCAGTATAGAATTGACAAGTTTGCTTGCCAGAGGCAGAGAAGAAACTAAAACAACAGAGGTAACATTCAAAGTCACATACCTCCTAGTACAAATAGGTGTTAATACATACTATTGCTGAGATGTTTATAAGGCGCTCAGTCATTTGTGTGAGTGTATGCATGTGTGCTCACACATGTGTATCTTTTGGAAAAAAAGCAAAGTAAGTTGCATACCAAGTACACCAGTGTATTTTGCATAATACCAATGGCGTATAATTTAGAAGAGCAATTGTCGTTATGTTTGTGTGCTCACTGACATTTTGATTTAAAGTTCTACAAATGGCCTGAATTACGTCCTAGTATATGTGGGATACACATGAGGAAAAAGTGTTAGGTGATTACATTGCATTTGTTTTGTTTATCACTGAAAATCTGCACTGACAGAGATGTGTTTTTGGCATGCACTGATTACTTTTCAAACAAGATACAGTCTGACCAAGTTCTTATAGATCAATGCTGACAAATTCCAACTATGTGGGTGGCAACAGGATATGCTGCTACACAAATAAAATTAATTGCACCTTCATATCAATCAATACATATCTTTATTGACAGAAAGTTGTTGAAAATGAACACCATTTCTCCTGAACTAGAATCAGTATTGAAATAAACATGAAACTTGGTGAACATAATTAGATGAGATCACTGAGTGTATGATTTTTGAATACTTTAAAGAGAAATTGGTAGGGCAATAACTATAAAAAACTTCACTGATTGTTAAAGGGAGATACACCTATTTTTGAACTAAGGAATAAGACATAAATACTCCATAAAGACACTGACACTGCTCATACTATTTCAAGTGGCTTTCTTATCTCCAGTGTTGCACTTTGAATAACCTGTATTTGTCACTTAAACATAGAAAATCACGTACATTTTAATGTTGAGATTCATTTGAAAAAACTCCCAGGATTTCTTACAAGATGGAATTTCTGTATTAATAGGTCAGTTGCTAAGTTTCATGTTTCCCTAACTCTTTATGATTATTTTCATTCATTGGAGAAATCGATACAATATTATCAAGCTTTTTTTTATTGTGGTAAGAAAACATAAAATTTGCTCTCTTAAACATCATTAAGAGTACAGTTCAATAATGTTAACTATTTATATATTCACATTAGTGTGCCACAGATATCCAGACATTTTTCATCTTGCAAAATTAAAATTCTATATCCACTAAAAAATAACTCCCCATTTCCTCCTCCTCCCTGCCCTGGCAACCATCATCATTGTCCTTTCTATGAGTTTGACTACTTTAGGTACTTCATATAAGTGGAATTACAGTACTCATCTTTTTTGACAAATGATTTATTTCACTTGGCCTAGTTTGCTCAAAGTTTCTTTATGTGTAGCATGCATGTAACAAGATCCTTTCTTTTTCAAGGCTGAATAATATTCCATTACATGTATATATCACATTCTTTTTGCCAGTAATCAATGTACACTTGTGTTGTTTCCACCTCTTGGCTATTGTGATTAATGCTGCAATGAATGTGGGTGTGTAATTATTTCTTGAGATCTTGCTTTCAATTCTTTTGAATATATATTCAGAAGTAGGAATGTTAGATTATATTATAATTATATTTTGAAAAATTTTGAGGATTTTCCATACCATTTTTTATTGCACCTGCACCATTTTACATTTCCCCTAACAGTGCACAAGTATTCCAATTTCTCTGCATCCTCACCAAAATAGTTATTTTCTGGTTTTTGATGGTAACCAACTAATGGGTATGAGGTAATAAATCATTATGGTTTTGATTTGTATTTCCTTAATGAGCATCTTTCTTGCATGTTGGCCATTTGTATGTTTGTTTTTGGGGGTTTTTTTAAGTTTGTATTATAGTCATTTGTTCATTTTTTTAATTGGGTTGTTTGATTTTTTTGTTGTTGAATTTAGGACTTCTTTCAATATTCTGGATATTAACCCCTTATCACATATATAATTTCCCATACTGTAGGTTGCCTTTTCATTCTGTTGATTTTTATTTTTTATGTGCAGTGCCCATGGTGACACAGTGGATAAAGCATTGACCTGGAATGCTGAGATTGTCAGTTCAAAACCCTGGGCTTGCCCGGTCAAGACACATATGAGAGTTGATGTTTCTTATTCCTCCCCCCTCCTTCTCTCTCTGTCTCTTTTCTCTCTAAAATGAATAAATAAAATATTTTAAATGTTTTCTTAAAAAATATAAAACAGCCTGACCAGGCAGTGGCCCAGTGGAAGGAGCGTCAGACTGGGATATGGAAGACCCAGGTTCGGACCTCGAGGTCACCAGCTTGAACGTGGGATCATCTGGTTTGAGCAAAGCTCATCAGCTTGGACTCACAGTTGCTGGCTTGAGCAAGGGGTTACTTGGTCTGCTGTAGCCCCATGGTCAAGGCACATATGAGAAAGCAATCAATGAACAACTAAGTTGTCACAATGAAAAACTTCTCATTGTGATGAGAAGTGATGATTGATGCTTCTCATCTTTCTCCATTTCTGTCTGTCCCTGTCTATCCCTCCCTAAAATATATATATATATATATATATATGATAAAAGGATTGATTTAGTCTCATTTGTGTATTTTTGCTTTTGTTTAGTATCCAATAAATCATTTTCAAATCCAATATCATGAAGCATTTCTTCTGTTTTTTTCTAAGAGTTTTATACTTTCAGGTCTCACATTTAGATCTTTAATCTATTTTGATTTAATTTTGTGTATGGTGTAAGATAAGGGTCTAATTTTATTCTTTTACATAGGGATATCCACTTTTTTCAACACCGCTTGTTGAAGAGACTGCCTTTTTCTCCATTGTATAATCCTAACACTCTTGTTGAAGATTATTTGACCATATGTGGGAGGGTTTTAATTTTAAACCACATTTAAATTTTATAAAAAATAAAAATGTAATTTCCAGAAATAAATAAGACTAAGAAATGGGTTCTAGGCGCTGGTTGGGGCTCAGTGGATAGAGCATCGGCCTGGCATATGGATGTCGTCCCAAGTTCAATTCCTGGTCAGGGCACACAGGAGAAAGAACCATCTGCTTCTCTTCCCTTCTCTCTCCCTTTTCTCTCCCTCTTCCCTCACCATAACCAGTGGCTCGATTGGTTCAAACGTGGCCCTGGGTGCTGAAGACAGCTCCATTGGAGTGCATTAGCCTCAGGTGCTAAAAATGGGTTGGTACTCAAGCATCAGCTCAAGATGGGGTTGCCAGGTAGATCTCAGTTGTTGCATGTGGGAGTCTGTCTCACTATCTCCTCTCCTCTCACTTAAAAAATAAATAAATAAATATAACTTATTTTATTTATTTTCCAAATTCTATATTGAGCGGGAAATATTTGTTAAAAGCACTGAAATTAGTTTAAGTAAGAAATCTCTCTAAATTTTTGGATAAATATGCAATCTAAATATTTACAACCATTTGAGAGCTATCAAATAATCATATTCATGTTGCAAACTCCTGTTTGTACATAAAGAACTGATTTAATACAAATAAAAACTAAGAAGAGAAAAATGTAGAGTGTGGATCTTAATCTTATGTATTAAGCTATCTACAACTGAGTTTGGTATCAAAACTTTGGTGAAAACTAGGACAATTCACTTATATTAAGCAATGATCATTATTTTTAGCTTTTTTTTTTTTTACAGGGACAGAGAGAGAGTCAGAGAGAGGGGCAGGGACAGATAGAGACAGACAGACAAGAATGGAGAGAGATGAGAAACATCAATCATCAGTTTTTTTGTTGCAACACCTTAGTTGTTCATTGATTGCTTTCTCATATGTGCCTTGACTGCGGGCCTTCAGCAGACCGAGTAACCCCTTGCTCAAGCCAGCAACCTTGGGTCCAAGCTGGTGAGCTTTTTTTTTTTTTTCTCAAGTCAGATGAGCCCACGCTCAAGCTGGTGACCTTGAGGTCTTGAACCTGGGTCCTTCCGCATCCCAGTCCGACACTCTATCCACTGTGTCACTGCCTGGTCAGGCCAATGATCATTATTTTTAACACATATTAAAACATTGTTCCATCTTTATTTCTTTATACTGTGAAATTTTTTCTGTGCATTTCAAAATATTGGTCTATTATGCTCCATGTATTCATTAAATAACCTGAGACTACATTTTATAAAGTTCTGTCTTGACTACACATCCACTAAAACACCACCCAATGAAATAAAATGCAAGCCATATATGCAGTTTTAACTTTTGTAGTAGCCATGTTTAAAAAGGAGCAGGTGAAATTAATTTTAAATATATAATTATTTAACTACATATACCCCCAAAATTATTTCAACAAGTAATAAATATTTAAAATATTTTTAAATATTTTAAATGGAGATATTTTACATTCTTTTTTTATTTTAGGTGTTTAAAATTTGGGCCATATTACACACTTATAGCACTTCTCAATTTGTACTAGGTGTGTATGACTAGTAGCTACTCTACTGGACTGTAGTCCTGAACACTTAACCTTGAAAGTCACATTATTTTATCTCAGCCTTCTATCCATTCACTTTTTCCAATATTTTTCTCTCATTACACCTAAATTTAAACCCCCAAAAGACCCTATGTTTTGCTTGCTTTCTTGGAGTGCAGCAATTCCCTCCTGCCTTCTCTTAGGGAAGCTCTAGGGAGGCTTGCTCTCTAACCAATGTGCTTCACCTCTTACCATTCTACAGTGACAGGTCAGTTTAAGCATTCACTTTGCTATTTCTTCTCCAGAACTATGAGCACTACTGACAAAAGAATGTAGCCATGTTGATGGGTGCCATCTCACATTTATTCTTTTCACCCTCTGCTGAATTCATAGAATGAGCAAAATTTGGGTATATAAAATTTGGTGATTCCAGTGCCCAACAGCTGGTCTTAATAGTGAAGCCATAGGGTGTAAATAGTATGCATTAAGCCACACTGCACCAGACCAACTGTGTTTTATGATCCCAGGTCTGGTTTTCCCATGACATATCCTCCCACAGCTAATGGCTTACATCAGTGGTCCCCAACCTCTGGGCCGCGAACCGGTACCGGTACATGGGCCATTTGGTACCGGTCCGCAGAGAAAGAATAAATAACTTACATTATTTCCGCTTGATTTATATTTAAGTCTGAACGATGTTTTATTTTTTAAAAATGACCAGATTCCCTCTGTTACATCTGTCTTAAGACTCACTCTTGACGCTTGTCTCGGTCAAGTGATACATTTATCCGTCCCACCCTAAAGGCCGATCCGTGAAAATATTTTCTGACATTAAACCGGTCTGTGGCCAAAAAAGGTTGGGGACCACTGGCTTACATGACTTGAAACTCTTGTTCCATTCCTGCAGATCTTGCTGTGTTGGAATGGTGAGGCTTTTAATGTTAATCTCAACCACCATCTCTCCTCTGTGTGCTGGCCTGGGAAGGTTCAAAGCAGATGTATATGGTAAAAAAAAAAAAAAAAAAAAAAGAAGAAAGTAACATTTTCAAGAAATAAACCTCACTTTTCTTGGGTCTACATAGTGAAGAAAATTTACTTCTCATATATCACATTATTTATGTCTTAAGCTATGAGCAAGATGCCTTGCCAGATGTTCAAACCTCTTAGAAATGTCACATTAATGATTTCCTGTCACCTCCCTACTTCTCTATCCTTGCTCCTTTGTAGCAATATCAGACATTCCATCTATTTGCTCTTTCTTGATCAATAATTTGTCTAGCTTCTTTTATATCTGATAATTACATGGCTTTATACCTAGTTTCTCACCCAGGGAAAGAGATTTAATATTGTATTTCATTCTAATATTCTCTACATAAAAACTTTCACTGTACAAATAATTTTCATAATTCTTTCAGTTCTTGAAACAAGCTCTTTTCTAAATATTTTATTTTCATTAATTTATTAAATATTCACAACTACACTGCAAAGTAGAAAGCATTATTTTCTCCATTTTACAAATGAGGAAACGGATGCATTTAGAGATTAATTTGAAAGTTAGACAGTTAGCAGTTCATGAAACTGTGATTCAAACCCAGGAATTCCAGTCTACAACTTGCATCAATATCCTTTCTGAGATATAGATTTATTAGTAAATATCTTCAGAGTTGTAATGTTTCGTACCTACTTTTTAAAATTATAAATAATTTCAGACTTACAAGAAAGTTACAAAAATAGTATAAGTAATTTTCATATTACTTGCACCCAGATTCTCACAACACAATTAACAAAATCAGAAAATTAACATTAATACAATATTAACTGATTAAATTAATATAGTCTTTATCTTCAAATATTTTTTCAAATTTTGCCAATTGTCACACTATTGTCCATTTTCTGACCCAATATTCAATCCCAGACAAAATAATACATTTAGTGATCAAGTTGTCTTAGTCTCCTTCACCTGGAATAGCTCTTCAACCTTTGATTTCTATAAGATCTTGACACTTTGACCTCATTATTTTGTCGACTACCCACTTGAGTATTCAAAATAATCTTGAGGCTTGGGAAAACTGGTCATGAATCAGCGGGAAGTCCTTTCAACATCACGTAAAGACCCAGCACGGATGTACATCTAACCCTGTCTCTGATGGAATGCAAGACGGGCCTCTCAAGGAGGAGCCAGGGGTTGCATCTATCAGGTGACTGGAATGACTTGCTGTCTCTCCACTCTGTGCTCTTCCCTCTCTAGTGCTCCTTTTGCAGAGTACTATTAGTTTAGGAATTAGAGAAATATTTCATTCTGCTGGGAAATCTGTATGAATGTGATCTCTTAAGCATTTTCTGCCCTGAGACAATTATGTTGAGAAGTATATGAAAGAATTTAGTTTGTTTGCTTGTATATGTTCTTCCTGAGCACTTCCAGCTAATTGACTCCAGATGAATTCCTTGCATAAATAAAAACTATGAATCCCACATTTCTACTGTGATATCCTTAAGCATGATAGGCATGTTTCCGTGTTTTATAATCTAAGTTAAATGCAATTATTTGCCATTTAATAACAGTTTCAGGTTCTTACTTTTATTTCGTAGATTATCAAGGCAAAATGTATAGAATTTACTGTTACTTAGACTAGTCTCTGTGTCACCCATAATTATAACAGAATTTTTCTCAGTGGGCCGTCTAAACACTGAATGTAACAACATGGGGAATGGGTGAAGAATGAGCCTTTGTTAAGTGTTATGTAACACGCAGCCTATAAAATAGGCATGCTTAAAATTGGTGGGTGCTGGCGAGTGAGGGCTTTCTCATGCACTTCAGTAAAAAAAAAAAAAAAGGATTGTTTTCACCACTATGACCACTCTCAGTTTACACTACCCCTTCTCACACTTGATCATAGAAGTTGTCATTCATTGATCAATGTGCTTAACTTTATACTTTTCCACACTGACAGGTAAGAGTATACATTAACACTTTGTAAAGCAAATAGCAGTTCTCATGTTTATTGATCTTAGAACCCTTTTATACTCTTAAAGATTATAGAGACTGCCAAAAAGCTTTGCTGTAAGTGGATTATATTCATTACTGATTACCATATTTGAAATTAAAACAGAATATTTAAAAATATTTATTTATTTATTCATTTAAATTAACAATAAACCCAGACAACATCTTTGTTTCATTGTGAGAATAATTTTGACCTCACAGACCCCTGAAATGGTCTCAGAGAACCCAGAGATTCCAAACTCACATGTGGAGAACTGTGTCCTAATAGACACTTCCTCTCAGATGCATCTCCAGGAGAAATTTAAGTCATGGCTAAGTTTCCAAATTATGATATTTTTAGTAGACAGATGAAAAGAAACAACAAAACCAAGTTCCTCAGACTGAGACATTAAGCCATAAAGATTCCTCTAGAGAAGTCTGGCAGCCACTTGTTATATTGGTAGGGATGGAATTTTAGACATCATGAAAACTGACAATAGAGTAGTGATTTTTAAAATATTTTGTTTTGATATCAGTTCTGTGCATAGCTTTATTCTTTGATCATACAAAGGTGGTCAGTAACGTAGTTAATAAAATTTTTAAGCAAACTGTGTTATACTTTTTTGCCTAAATAACATCTCATCACCATTTTTAGCACACATACTTAGAAAACAGAAAATTGATTGAAAGAGATGATAGATTAGAATCTATAAAAAAACCGGCCTGACCAGGCAGTGGTGCAGTGGATAGAACATCGGACTGGGATGTGGAGGACCCAGGTTTGAGACTCCGAGGTTGCCAGGTTGAGCATGAGCTCCTCTGGTTTGAGCAAGGCTCACCAGCTTGAGCAAGGGGTCACTCGGTCTGCTGTAGCCACCCCCCCCCCCCGGTCAAGGCACATATGAGAAATCAATCAATGAACAACTAAGGAACCACAAGGAAGAATTGATGTTTCTCATCTCTCTCCCTTCCTGCCTGTCCATATCTGTCCCTCTCTCTGACTCTCTCTGTCTCTCCCACACAAAAAAAATCTATAGAAAACCTTAAAAATGAAAATGAGGCTAAAATGATCTAGAAATTTGATTAACTGCCCCAAGTAGCCAATAGATGACAAAGTTTTCGATTGCCTTATATCTTTCTGAAATTTGCTACTAAGATTTCTTAAATCATATTCTTATTGTATTTTCACTTAGCAAAATCAAATCCTAAAGACTCTGCTATCACTCAATTCAAATACTGTTTTATATTGTAACTTCTTATATACTACTGATTTTTTAATTAATATCATTTAGTTTGAATATTTTTACAATAACCTACAATACATAACTACTTAATGGTGGTAAACAAAGCCTTTATCTTTATTGAAGTCTTTTAGAAACAAACAGCAAAACAAAAAAGCATATTTAAATCTCCAAGCCACAGGAAAAGGGTGAAATAGTTCTTTTATTTCTACCATTCCCCAATTCTAAAGCAGGAGGCATGAGGAGGCGTGCAGATAGGTCTTAGCTCTGCTTTAGCCTAACCCCTGGCCCAACCATTTCTTATTGGAGGCTTTATGTAGTGTTTACAGTAATTAAATATGTTCCTGAAACCTACCAATATAAATAAACTTAATCAAAATACAACCTTTTTATTGGTAGAGATGTCAAGTTTTACAAAATATTGAATAGTTATTTCTGATATATGTCTTCTAGAAATCACCTTCAGTCTCACCACAGCCACCAACCCCAGACATTTTAAAAACTAGATTGAATTGGTAAAGTCTAGGCCAGGGATAGTCAACCTTTTTATACCTACCGCCCACTTTTGTATCTCTGTTAGTAGTAAAATTTTCTAACCACCCACTGGTTCCACAGTAATGAAGATTTGTAAAGTAAGTAAATAACTTTATAAAATTTATAAAGCAGAGTTACAGCAAGTTAAAGCATATAATAATAATTACTTACCAAGTACTTTATGTTGGATTTTCACTAAGTTTGACAGAATAAATCTTTATAAAACAACTTACTATAGTTAAATCTATCTTTTTATTTATACTTTGGTTGCTCCGCTACCGCTCACCATGAAAGCTGGAACGCCCACTAGTGGGCGGTAGGGACCAGGTTGACTACCACTGGCCTAGGCCTTTTACTCTCATGTATTACCTAATAATCTTTGACCCAAACATTAACTGTTTATAAGTTTTAAGTCTATTGACATGTCTACAGATGAAGTACTTCCAATTAATAATTTTTTAAGTTTCTCATTTTTCTGACAATGCTCTCACAATCTAATTGAGACATATATTAATTAGAATTCTCAGTACAAATTACATTAACCCAACTCACACTCTCTTAAGAAAATAATAAAGTTTATTGGGTAGATACTGGGCCAAGTCATTAAAGTAAGGAAGAAACGCAGAAATCGAGACAGTTTTATGGACTTGAGGACAGTAATGAAGGATTCAAATGTCAAAGGCCCTGTCTTTGTCTCTCTAGGTCTCTCCGTGTCTCTTTGTCTCTCTTTGTTCATATGTGAACAGGAGAACGCACACCTAATCTTGTCTGCACACTGCTTGTCAGCTCTATTCTCCCAGGCTTTTTGTTTACCAGAGAACACAGCCACCAGCAGTTCTGAGTTGCAATCCTTACAACTCCAGCAATGAGTTGTTTGTTTTTCTCCAGCATAAAAGGAAAAGCCCTTCTTGGTCATATATCCACTCCTTTAACTGAACTGAAGCTAGGAGGTGAGGAACCCAAATCAGACAAGTACAGGTTATATGACCACCCCTAGAATGGGAACATGGAGAAAGAGGTCAGGAGAGCCATCATCAAAACTACTTGATTGGAATTGAGGAGAATTTTCTGCAGGGAAGATGAGAGATATTTCCAGAAGAATAAGGGGAAAGGGAAAATGGTGCTTTTCGATGAAAACCAAAGATATCGCCTGACCATGTGGTGGCACAGTGAATAGAGCATCCGACTGGGATGCGGAGGACCCAGGTTCAAGACACCGAGGTCGCCAACTTGAGCGCAGTCTCATCTGGTTTGAGCAAAAATCTCACCAGATTGGACCCAAGGTCACTGGCTCGAGCAAGGGGTTATTCAGTCTGCTGAAGGCCCACAGTCAAGGCACATATGAGAAAGCAATCAATGAACAACTAAGGTGTCACAACGAAAAACTAATGATTGATGCTTCTCATCTCTCTCCATTCCTGTCTGTCTGTCCCTATCTATCCCTCTCTCTGACTCTGAAAATAAATTAAAAAAAAGAAAACCAAAGATATTAAGTATAGATAACTTTTATTTTTTAAATGAGAGAAGGGAGATAGTAAGACAGACTCCTACATGCACCCTGACTGGAATCCACTCAGCAATCCAGAGGCTGATGCTTGAATCAACTCAGTTATTTTTAGTACCTGAAGCTGACCGTTCAGCTGGAGCTATCCTCAGCACCGGGGGTGACGTGATGCTGAACCAATCAAGCCACTGGCTGTGGGAGGGAAAGAGGGATAAAAAGGGGAGCAGGAGGGAGTGAGATGCAGATGGTCGCTTGGTCTGTGTGCCCTGACCGGGAATCAAACCAGGGACATCCATCTGCTGGACCAATGTTCTATCCATTGAGCCACTGGCCAGGACCATATAACTTTTTTATTACAAATATTGACTTTGAAATTAATTACTATATGTATGACTTAGATTTAATTATTCAGTGTTATCAACTTTCGTTTTTATTAAAATAATCTTTCCTTCACTCACTATTTCATGATCACTATCCTAGTACAGTCCCTCAATATTCACCTCATTCAGACTTCCCTAGAGGACCAATGGAATGACTCATCTTCATTTTATTTCCTAAAGCATTACTTCACACATATACTTCCCCTAGTCAAAGCCCACCCCATAAATAACTTTCTGTCAAATGCTAGAGATCCTACATTTCTCCTATCTTAGAATGCTTGTCCCTTAACAACCCGTTTTCAATGCTGAACACTTCTTTCAGTTACACCTATCAAGTCCCAGTCCCCTGTGAAATATTTCCCATTTAGTCAGCTCTTAGTAGTTTGCCTCTCCCCCTGTTGGCACATGTAAGCAGCACTTTATATGATATAAATCTTGACAGTTCCTGTGCATTAGACCAGCTGCCTTAGCAAAGGTGCCATAGTTGTTACACTGTAGCTGCTGCTGTTTCCACCTAGTCTATTGCTCTTCAAGCTCTTATTGATTCTGAAGTTATTTACCCTCTTCATATTTTTCTTAGCTATTTATCAGACTAATGTATTTCAATCTTATTGTTCAAAGTTTTTCTCATACTATTTCTTTTTACTTGATTTTATTTTTTATTTTTCTTAAGTGAGAAGTGGAGAGGCAGAGACACAGACTCCCACATGTGGCCCCATCAGAATCCACTGGGCAAGCCCCCTATGGGGCGATGCTCTGCCCATCTGGAGCCATTGCTCTACAGAGCTATTTTAGTACCTGAGATGAGGCCACAGAGCCATCCTCAAGCACTGGGAGCCAACTCGCTCCAACTGAGCATGGCTGCAGGAGAAGAAGAAAGAGATAGAGAGAGAGAGAAGGGAGAGGGGGAGGCATGGAGAAGCAGCTGGTTGCTTTTCCTGTGTGCCCAGACCGGGAATCGAACCCAGGACATCCACACACTGGGCTGACAGCTCTACTGCTGAGCCAACCAGTCAGGACCTCTCATACTATTTTAATGAAATATTTCCTAATCTATGCAATGCCTTAGTAAAACTTGGATAGCTGAGTACAGTTCCAATGCAAAGCAGTGAGTGAGCAAAATATGTTTAATAAGAGAAATAATTTGACGATAAAGCAAATGGAAATATGCAATAATAGAATATTATTTTATAGACCTGAATTTATTTTAGACAGAAGACTTTAGAGGTAAATGAGATAATCATTAAATGCAAAATATCTCAATTGTGAGGAAAGATAAGAAAGAACCTGAAGATGTCAGAAAAAAAGCTTAAAAAAAAAGATGAACCATCACTTGTTCTTCAGCCTCTGTAGTGTACGTCTTTTGAACTGTGTGGTTTAATGGTTCTTCCTTCTTTGAGGTTTCCCCCATATCAGAGTAGTTTTGGATGCTAGAACGTAAAATGAAAGTTAAATAGATGTAGGAAATTAAACCTCTTAGGCTCTATGGTTTAAACTATTAGTGCATATAATTCTGATGATTGTTACGAGATAGTAACTAGCCTGGCATTGACACAGTGTCACGATTTCCCAGTGTTTGTATGATTTTCTCTGTGACATTGATGGAGGTACAGTATATTCAAAATCCTACCAATAAGGTATGTGTTGAGTATATTGCATGTTGGACCCTCAAAACAAAGACCTCCTAATAGGCAAGAACGCCAGGTATTTTTTTCTTCCCTTTGCAGCCACCACACCAAACCAGCCCTACTAATATACAGGTCAGGGAAAATCATTAACTTTATTTTGCTTCTTGTAATTATTCCCTCTGCCATAGGAAACCATGGCAGACATTATCTTAGCGTGATGAGTTTGTGGTGTCTCTTTTTTGAAGCAGAAAACAGATGACAGATGACACACTAGCGCATGTGGAATTGTAATACGACATTATTCAGAGCCATAACAGAATTTAGTTCATTTAGTCAAATACCTGTCTAGAACTGGACTCCAATAATAATCACTGCTCTGTTCAGCATTTTGTTAGACAGGGAAGAAAAATTCATTACACTTATTATTTCAAATAATAGGTTGTGTAAATAAATTTGAAAATGAGGAAAAGAAATCCTCTCATAAAAAGATCTTAAAGAATATTCTAAACTCCTCTAGTTTAGAATACTCTGGTCTAATATGTGATTATAGTTTTGTGAAGCATATAGTCTACAGAGGTAAAAGTGTGAAGAGACCCCTGATATAACGGTGTTAGATGCCTTTAAAACAATGTTTTAATGGAATACAGTTGTTGCTGTAACATGTGCTTCCCTGCTTCCAGTGGAAGAAAAAATAGAAAGAAAAAATGTCTGATACTGGTTGCTATGGCAGCAAGTGCAAAGAGTGAGTCTGAATTCTGTGTCAAGGTAATGAATTTAGCATCTACAGGAAAAGAAATAGATTTCCTGTCACACACTGTAAATTTACCACAGGAAATGAACACATTGTATACATTTTGGAATATTTAAAACCCAGTTAAGATGCACAAAAGTGGCAGAGAGAGTGCATCAATTGCCTTGAGGGGTTCAGCCCTTCACTGTGAGTGTATTTTCATCTTTATCTGATGTAGGGAGGAGGAAAGAACATTTAGGATGAATCTAGCAGTTTGTACGCAGCAGACCCCAAAGTGAAAATGATATGGCCACAACTTTTCCTCTGAGGCTCATGAGTGCTCTGTACTGCTGAAAGCCTTTTTGGGAATGCTCTTCAGGAGGGCATTTCACGCTTTGCTTGACTCTTGGTGATTCTCTAGTTTTTATACCTGTCCATTTAAAGATCATCCTTCAGTGGAGGCTCCCTGGGTCTACTCCTAGGTTCTCTCTTCTGCTTCACAAAAACTGTGTTAAGTTGGCATTCAATAAGCCATTTTCAAATGTGTGTGTGCGTGTGTGTGTGTGTGTGTGTGTATGAATATAAATGCTATATAATTTTGGACTAAAGAAAAAGCATAATATTAATTTAGGGAGTGCCAAAGATTCGAAGATTCATGAATAATCCCCTTTAAGTAGGGTTTACTGTCATATAAACAATAGTAACCAGCTAAGTAGAATTATATGTTATACTTAATGACATTGGGACGATTTAATATGGGTGCTGCAACAGACCTAAATCTCAGAAATTTAATACTAAATATGTATTTTTTTGATGCCCTGACTGATGTGAGTAAAGCAGACCCCTTATTTTATACCTCTGCCATCTGGAGCACTTGATCTCCAAGTTTGACCTGGGAGGGGAAGTCTAAAGGGGTAACTTTGGAAGTAGCATCTGTTACTTCCAACCACATCTCATTGGCCAGAAACCAGTCACAAGGCAATAAGGAGTGTAAGGAATTATGGAAATCATAATTTCCATAACCATGTGAACATTACTGCCACCATAATTTTCTAATAGAGACTTCGATGAACAGTATATTTTTCTGTTTTGAAAATTTAAGTGACCATTATTATTGATTGAGAAATACAAATCAAACTTGTGTAAAATGACATGGTGTTTCCAAAAGCTACATGAGAAATGATCTTTAATTGGTGGCTACACTGAGCCTCATTATGTCAACATTATTACTTCTCTATGATTTACTTATGCCTCATTTGTTTCTTTTTTCTGAAATGTAAGGGTGCATAAAATGATCTCTAAATTTTAATTAGAGAAATATTTCTGTGTTAATGAAAATGTTTTAGTAAGGAACAAGTAAGAAAGATAATGATAACGACAGTCTTTTATTGTACTTCTAGACAAAATTAAAACCTCTTGCATTCCTGGGAGCCTATGTGCCACTTTCGAAGTATCCTCATACCCTTCCAGGAATCCACATGAGCATGCTGTTATCACAACAGATCTTCGTATCACTTAGCAGTCCAGTAACAGCACCCCCACGTCAGTGAAATTATTATTAAGTGCCTTCCCACTGTCGTTATTTCTATTTTCTCTGAGGAAAGTTTGTATAGTCAGAATAAAGCAGAGCATCAAATCAAATACTATGTTATTGTTTATATTTCTTTATTCAACTCTAAGTAAGGACTAAAACAAGGCAGAAAGTATACTTTTTTTCTCTTAGATGGAAGGCAAAGAAACAAAACTCTTAAGCATAATCTTGACTGAACCCATTTGTAAGCCATACTTGCCTATTGCTTTAGAAATTAATGGACTACAGATGTTACCATATTTTAACAGTATATTGTACCCAGATCAGAGACTATGCATGGTCCCAGTAGGACAGATGTTTTGTGCAGTCAGTGGAAAATTTAATCAAATAAGCTGTAATTGCAAAAGTAATTAAAGTTTATTACTTACAGTAAATACACTCAGAAAATTTCAATAGTTAAGAAAAAGCAACTTTCTTTTTTTACCATCACATCAGACAAAATTAAAAATGAAAGAATTTTGATCACTAGGGAAAGGCAAAGAATTCTCTTCCAGAGATAAGTAAATATTTGCAAAGAAGTAATAACAGTTAAATTAAAATATTCAGAGCTGCTTCTTATAATGAATACTTGAGCTGACAAAATTATGGGGCAAAGAATATCATCAAACACAATTGATGACAGATTTGAACATATAATAAATTTCAAATAGTTATATAATTTCAAAATTGTACCATTGGGAATATTACATAAGAAGTTAAAATATGCTAGATCTTGCCAGTTTTCTTCAAGTTCAGTATCTGGTTTTTTAGAATAGCTCTGAAGAGTGTTAGGGGATCTTTTATCATTGGAAATTTAGTAAAGCATCACCAAATATGCATTTTATAACAGTGTCAAAATAACTAGCCTTTTAAATTTACTTTCTGTGTACCTACCACTGTGCTAAGAACTTTACACCAATCTAGTGAGATTTAGAGAGGTTAAATAACATTCGAACATCACACATTAAGTGAGAAAGTTGTGGTGATAAACTAGGCAGTTATACTCTTAAATACTTCCTTGTATCCCTTCAGAAAGTTGGGGTTCTTATTCATTTTAACACTATCCATTTCCAATAGTTAAGTGAGTCAGCTACATCATTTTGAGAAATCACAGTTTTTTCATTAATCTCTTAAAATCTTGAACTCATTCACATTTTCAGCCTGCAGTGACTGTTATGTGAAATATCACTGTTGACACTACTAACGTTTCCAACTTTCAACATTCAAAGAGAGCCTCTTTACTGTGCATATTCTGTCTGATGCATTAAGGATCTTGTTCACTTTGCGTTCATCTTTATTTGCTTGTTTTCTTTTAATTTTTTACACTAGGCCTTATTGTCTTCCCATTGGCACTAACATGGAACCCATTTAGGCACTTTAGAAAACTATTATTATTCTTCAAATTATTCTCTGTGATTTTACAAATTATTTATCCCTTAAGGCATAGAAGATTAGAATGACAAAAATTTTTTAACCTTGAGTAAGGCCAAGCTAAAGCTTTCAGCCTTGTTTCTTTTTCAGTAATGCTTTTTAATCATAACATAATGGGTTAGAAAGTTCAAGAAAGAGGCAATTACTTCTTTCTAGAAAATTATTCTAGGTTATAATTTATAATACATTCATTTTCAATTATTGTTTGCATTTTTTCTAAACATCTCATACGTACCAATACAAAAGTTTTAAAATTTTAAATTCTTTTATCCTGAATCTTAAAAAATGCTCTAATAAGTTTTTCTTAAAGGAAATGCTCACTTTTGATGATATTATTGATTCTTCTTTTAGATGCATTTCAGCACGTGGTAGCTTAGTAAATACTGAAAATGAGGTATTTGCTTTCAATTACATTTTGCTAGAAATAATTTCCCCGTGTGAGAGAGAATTTAATAAAAGGAGAGAACAAAGTGCAAGTTAGATGAATAGCTTGAAAAATTAACTTACAAACCCATTCATATATAAAACTCTGGTTAATCCCCTGCTTTCTACACGATGGGCCTTGAAACACTAGCTACATAACATGAAACCCAACAGGTCAGCTGTTGGAGAAATGAGCAATTAAACAAGTTAAACAGGTTTTTATACCACAGTTCTCAGTTTTTTAATTATACTAAGGTTTATTATGAATTTCCAAGAGAAAACTATAACATGAACCATTTCCCACTTTCCTCTTTGGCCCAGGGCCCTTGTGTTCATAGAGTCACTCTCAGTTCTAACCCTCTGGAGAGCGCACACTGAGAAACACAGAGGTCATCAGTATGTTCCACAAACTGTTATTATAACCTAGAATGATTTCCATTTATAAAATGTCTGGTAGTGGATAGTTTAGGCACCATTATTGTTTAGGGATGTATTACAATTGCAAGTACCCCGAAGGTGGCCAGTACAGAAAGGGACCTTTCTGAGCAGCGATGAAGCAGGATGACAGGCAACACCTACTATCCATCCTGATTATAACCTCAACATCCAGTTAATCGACTTTACTAACTTTTCCCTGACCAGATTTTCATTCCAGTGCAAGCATTTGAAATGACCAAGACACTGTTTTTACCAAACAACATTAGTCACTTCCATTTTTCTGTAATGTATGTTAACACAGACATAAAATGGTGCTCCTTTCCATTCAAAGTATTTAAGTTCTTAAAGCACAGTGTCAGTAGTATCTGTGACAAAAACAAAATAAAATGTCAACACTGGCCCTCTTGAACAGAAAAGGTCTTCAACTGGCTTATTGATATTTTTTTCTATCAACAGTTGTTATGTTTCATACTATTCTTTAAAAATCAATTGGGAAACAGGGGAACTGCCAGCTTAAAAAATACATTATTCTCATTTATATTATATCAAATTATTAAATTAGTATATTTGTTTATACCATGTTCCAAGAAAATAAATAAAAATATGAATAAATGTTTACCTATTGGTCACAGTCTGAAGAAACATAAGAAACAAATTACACTGGGGAGCAAAATTTTTGTTGCATTCACAAAAGAACTTGTTCTCACCTAACTTGAGTGTGCTGATCTCAAATCTGACATTAGTTTTTCTCTGTAAGCTACAGTTTTATTGCAATTCAAAATTTTACGTTTTCATCTTATTGTAAAATTTTTAACATTTAGTTTAGCATAATAAAGTAGAATGTCTTCTTGGGCATCATCTTTGTGAAAATACAATAATTTATATAATGCAGTAAATACACTAATACACTAAAAGATATGATTGCATCAGAATTTGCCTACTATTTTGAAATAGAACAAATTAAAACACTTAATCATAAAATTTGTGGAAAACTTATTTCAATTCTATTCAGGCAAAAATTTGCATTTGTAGCTCTTGAGTTTGTGTATTTGTTGAGGACAATCTGGTTTGATGCTCCAACAGTAGTCTGTTCATCACTAACAGCTCCAAGATTTTCAGGAAACTTATCAAGGTGACTGTTCAGAAAGTCAATCTTAACACTCATGTTACATCCAATGTCACGGAAAGCCAACAGCATCCTTTGAACCAGAAGTTCATAGTTTTCTGCTTTTTTGTTGACAAGGAACTTCTTTGTAAATGCCACAAAAGATGCCATGCTGCTTTCTCCTCCTTATTTATCTTCCTAGCAAATTCTTTGTCACATATGAGGGTTTGAATTTGAGGTCCATCAAATATACCTGCTTTTATCTTCTCGAAAGACAAGGCAGGAAAAGCAGAAATAATATGTTGAAAACATTCACTTTCTCTATTCAAAGCCTGAACAAACTGCTTCATTAAGCCAAGTTTAATGTGAAGTGGGGGAAGAATGATCCTGTCTCAATTAACTACAGGTTCATTCACAATATTTTGCATCCCTACTTACAGAGCTTCACGTTTCGGCCACTCCTTCTATGTCCAGTGTTTCTCCCAAGCTCAGCTGTCCCACAAACACAGAAAGCAAAGATACTTTGTGAAACCTCTCTGTTGTCCTAGTAGGAAATTTATCATTTTAAGATCCACACAAATGATCCAGTTATGTTCCTCATACTTCAGAAAGTCAAGGACAATTTTTATGTCATTCTTACTAAGTCACTCAATTTGGGTTGGCTAAACTGCAGAAGGGTTGATGACTGTTTGACATCAGAAGAAGACCCTTCAGATTCTACAACCATTTCCTCATGCATCTTATCAAAGTACACTTAATCACCATGTTTACTTTCTTCATCCTTAGAAGAAATAAAAGCACTGAAAACTGGAACTGGGAGTGTCTCAGAGTGTGGGATAGGTCGTATTGCTGAAGGAATATTAGGATATGCAATCATATGCTGTTTTTTCTTGCCAATATCCTTTGTATTGGTCAGACAGAAATAACAGTCACTGCTGTGGTCCTTAGGTTCACACCAAACCATGGGAATACCAAAAGGCATTCCTTTGTGTTTTCCTTTTGTCCAGTCATGAAGTATTTCCTCACAATTATGACACACAATATGAGGAGAAAATTCTTGTCTTGATTGCCAAGGGGAACTTGAAAATAGGCAATACATGCACGTGTCACAAATGATGAAATATTGCGCCTTTTTTCATGTTGAAGTGTGTAACAGCCACATATATAACAGAAGATGTCAGGACTATTCTTATATTTATGCCTACTCAAAGAAGCCATGATTCAATCTTAGCCTGACCAGGCGGTGGTGCAGTGGATGGAGTGTCGGACTGAGATGCAGAAGGACCCAGGTTCGAGACCCGAGGTCGCCAGCTTGAGTGCAGGCTCATCTGGTTTGAGCAAGGCTCACCTCAAGCAGGGGGTTAATCGGTCTGCTGAAGGCCCGCAGTCAAGGCACATATGAGAGAGCAATCAATGAACAACTAAGGTGTCACAACGAAAAACTGATAATTGATGTTTCTCATCTCTCTCTGTTTCTGTCTGTCTGTCCCTATCTGTCTCTCTCTCTGTCACTGTAAAAATAAATAAATAAAATTAAAAAAAAAAGAAGCCATGATTCAATCTTAAAACAAAATAAGAAGGTGTTTTTATAAGATAATAATTTTTTACATTTAAAAACAACTAAATTATGTAAAATTGATGTTTGTAAAACATTAACTGCCTTGTGGTTGTGTTCAATCCAAGAGTCATTGCCCTTTAACTCCAACTTAAAAACCAATGCATGCCAT
The DNA here is from genome assembly GCF_036850765.1 of Saccopteryx bilineata. NCBI lineage: Eukaryota > Metazoa > Chordata > Mammalia > Chiroptera > Emballonuridae > Saccopteryx > Saccopteryx bilineata. The sequence continues at coordinate 9,252,763 of NC_089501.1, read as the reverse complement.
TAACTGTAACAAAAATAAAATAAAATTGCATAAAAACTAGAGCATGCACCAAAAAAACAGATTTCAGATTTGGAATCAGCAATGCAGAAATATATAGAGACAGTTCTAAAACCTCATGCAACAGAAAATGAAAAAAATGTGTTCCCAGTGTATTAAATTTTTTTCCATAATATTGGAAGACACATGGTAAAGCACCTTCTCTTGTCCCGTGAGGTCTTTGCTACAACAAATATTATCAGATCTAAGGGGAAATTTGATGTACCTTCTTCAAAGATTTTTTTCTTCAGAAGCAGAAAGATACATCAAGATTGAAGGTGGAATTTATGCAGTCTCTGAGAAATGCCAATGAACTGAAATTTGACCCCATTGCACATCTCTTTACTATTATAAATAGTCTTATTCCTTTGGCTAGTGAAGAAGGTTCTATCTTAAATTGTATACTACTATAAATATAAATTCTTTATAGTAGAAATGATATCAAACAATAAAAGTCAACTAAGAACAAGACCCTGTGCTTAGAAAGGGTGAGAGATCGGAGCAAAGAAAAAGAACCTAAACTAATAGTTTTAAAATATTATTAATCTGCCACATTTGACAATAATCTTTTTTCTTCGCTCAAAGAAATAAGTTAAAACTAAATTCACCAATTCACCTTTCCAGTTTTATTCACTTCTCCTCCTTCCCCCAGAAAATTGTTAACCAGAAATCATGGGTGTGTGTGTGTGTGTGTGTGTGTGTGTGTGTGTCTCCAAGATTTAAAATGATTATATTATACATTTATATACTCATTTGTAACTTTAATATTTTTTATCTTACTTGAAAGATGTTATAGCTAAATATTTTTGTTTAGAGTTTTATTTTATTTTAAAAGCTTGAATTTTTATTAATATTATTTGATATATAATCTGTCTTTTTGATACATAGATATAGTTATTTATCTTAACAGCCGCTAAATGTTCAAATTTTATTTTTAACATACATTTTTATTTCATTATCTTAAATGAGTTTTTATATAATGGCTTTTTCTGCTTTTTTGTCTCCCTCCATTCCTGGCCTTTCATCCCAACACACACACAAACTCAAGACTTTTATTTGAGGTTTCTCAAACCCTAAATTCTGTTGGTGAATGTTCTGGAATCAGGCTTCCTGGCTCTAAGTATCTAACAGGCTGAGAGGCAGAGTATGGACAGGAAATACCTGAAATTTTGTCAGGACTCCTGGGGGTGCAGTAATTATATATAACCCAGAAGCATTTTGCAGCTGAGTGTTAACATATGAAACTTTGGGGACTATGTTTGGAATGTCATGTTAATTTTCCCAAAGGTTTAACAGTTAAAATGGCATGTACTAAACTAATAGATAGGGTGTGTGAATCACTGACTTAACAGGGTGTTTCTATTAACAACATGTTTCAGCTGTGCAATTTGGAAAGAAAAGTGAAAAGGAAGGGTGAGCTCATTAGCTCACTCAGAAAACTAAACTCTCATAAAGTTTTGCTGTTAGGTTGAGATTGTTTTTGGTGAAAAAATGCTGCAGCCTCGCTCTCCCTAGTTCCCACTTCTTCCATGTCTGGATTTAATTAGTTTTACATTCTTTTCATTCACAAACACACACACTCACACACACATGCATGCACACACACACACACACACACACACACACAATGCATATCAGCAAAGGCAAACCACAAATCTGAATATTTTAAATAATCTAACTCTATTTTATGAGTAGGATTATATTTGCTCCACATATTGTGACAAATCTGTTGCTACCACCTCATTTATGCTGCAGATTAGAATGTTAATTAATTAAAAGAATTAAGTGCAGGGGATAGAACAGCTCAAGCTAATTTTCATCCCTCAAAATATCATGATGTACTTTAAAATTACCCACAGGCTAAAGATTACATTTTTGAAACTTTATAAATCACAGATATTTTATGTTGTATAATTTATGTAACCAAAACTGTGCTGTGATGCTACAAAATAAAATACAAAAAACAGCCCTGGCCGGTTGGCTCAGCGGTAGAGCGTCGGCCTAGCGTGCGGAGGACCCGGGTTCGATTCCCGGCCAGGGCACACAGGAGAAGCGCCCATTTGCTTCTCCACCCCTCCGCCGCACTTTCCTCTCTGTCTCTCTCGTCCCCTCCCGCAGCCAAGGCTCCATTGGAGCAAAGATGGCCCAGGCGCTGGGGATGGCTCTGTGGCCTCTGCCCCAGGCGCTAGAGTGGCTCTGGTCGCAACATGGCGACACCCAGGATGGGCAGAGCATCGCCCCCTGGTGGGCAGAGCGTCGCCCCTGGTGGGCGTGCCGGGTGGATCCCGGTCGGGCGCATGCGGGAGTCTGTCTGACTGTCTCTCCCTGTTTCCAGCTTCAGAAAAATGGAAAAAAAAAAAAAATACAAAAAACAACATAAAGCAAAAATAATTCTTTTTCTCTAGGAGTTTATATTCTTATTAGTGAAATAACAGAGACAAAAATAAAAATAGTTCTATGACCAAGTCTTAATAGGGAAAATTTTACCTAGGAGGAAGGAAATGCTGCTAAGAGTTCTATCAATTATACTTATTAGGAAGTGAGGATCCCGGGGCCAGCCGGGATAGGAAAGTTAGAATTCTAAAGCTCTACTCTTACTGACTGGGATTGTGTCTGACACATAGTGGGTTCCAATGAAAATTGTTGATTTATTCTATAGACTCGAGAGCATCACAGTTTCTTCTGAGATGTCTTTGTTCCTCTCCCACAAAAGGGAATGTGACAGTTTATAAGATCCTTCTGAAGATAAAATAAAAAATAATAGATAGGAAGATACATATAATAAGCATTAGGCATTAAAAATGTATTGCTATAATTCTCTAAGAAATTTAAAAATATGAGTCACAGAATTTTTAAAACTTGTACATCACATTATGAAGGTAACTTCTGTGAATAACCCATGGGAATAGGAATGGGAAAGGGAAAAAACGTAGTCCGTTGTTAGCCTCTTCCTTTGGCCTCAACCACTCCCCATTCCACCCCACTCCACTCCCTGTCAGTGTTTAGGAGGTAGATAATTGACCTTCCAAACAGAAACTTCCTTTTCTATGGGTGAGTGAGAAATTTCCCAAGAGAATGTGAAGCACAAACTACCTCCATGCTCAAAAACAGACCCCAAATTGAAGCCAATCAGTGTCTGTCTCCTTTATGGGCTCAACACAATAGCCTTAGGGAGGAAATTTTAACAACTAGGTTCTGTAAAGCTGTGAGGTATCTGTGATTTTAAGTTCTCATTCTAGGCTAGACACCCTGCTAGAAATAATGGAAGATCTGGGTGTATAATACCTGCAATTTCATGTTCTGTAGCAGCCGAAGGAAGGCTACCCATTTTGGAAATAAAGCACAGCATCCTAATGACAATGATCAAGAGGTAATGAAGAACCCGCTTTCACAGATTATATTTATTGTCCAAGAATAGGGATAATACTTATTGTCCAAGAACAGGAACATTCTGAACATTATGGCATTAACCGAACTATCTGTACAAATCCTAAAACAGGTTTTGTGTGAATATAATATGTCAATGTGCCATATTTCATGGCTAATCTTTTAATAACCCTCTCATTTCATAGCATTTTAGTGATGGTGTAAAGAAAAGAAATATGACTAAACAAAAAAGGGAGATTACTAAAATTTTCTAGATAAAGTAAAAAAATGAGAAAGAAAGAGAGAGAGAGAAGAAAGAAAGAAAATGAAAATAAGATAGTCCCTGCTTAAACAGGTAAAATAAACAGATTAAGCAAAATAAAGGACAATGTAGGATGTGTGTTGGGCAAATGAGTTTGTAATATTTGTATTTTTTTAGTTTGCTCACTTTTGTTAAAAAACGGCGCAGGGCAGCCACGTGTGTGCTTGCTCTCAGAGCAGAGCAGTTGATTGCAAATTGCAAATTGCATTCCTGCTTGCTAATGTGTGCTGGAGGAGGGGTCTTTATGGATCCAGCCAGTTTTCCAGGGAGAGCAGAGAGAACGCAGAGTGCTGAAAAAGAAGCCAGTTTTGCAGAGAGAGAAAAGGTGTGCAGATCAAATAAAATTCAGAACCAGAGCTGGGGAACCAGAGCCGAGGGGCTTTGCAAGCTCTGCTAAGACTAGTGGGGCCTTTGATTCTAGAAGGAACTGAAGAAGATTCTCCTGGTTGTGGGACTGGAGAATGTGTCAGGGCTTTGGGATCCCTGAATGAAAGGGAAGTTTTTTCCCTGCATGTTTGCTTATCAGCCATTGCGAGACTTTTAATAAAGGAATGGCCCACCATTTTTTGGCTCTACTCTTTCTTTAACGTCTGCCCGAATCCAATGTGAACCTACATGGCCATGATGGTGGCGGCCTCTGGCCATACAGTGCACAATCCATCTTGACATATTTGAAAGAGACCATTTTATTAGGTTATTTTACTATTGACAGATTTTCCATCAAAATAGAAGTTGTGTATGTATGAACAGTTATCTTGTCCATACATATCAACTTGGTTATAGCTACATCTTTCTTCCCAATAAAACGTTGAGATTATAACAAAAATAAAAATCAATAAGACCTATAAATCTTCACGAGCTGCAAGATTCATTTCTAATCAATTCAACTAGTTATAATTTTTAAATTTCTTTTTCTCCTTCCTCCTATGTAGCATGTGTCTAACACATTTATCATTATGGCATATTGTACAATACCCAATACACAGTATCTGTTCCTTTTCCCTTTTCCTCATGTCTTTCTTTATTCTGTGGCATCTGCCTAAATTGATGTGTATGTGGTATCATAAAACAAAGTGGCATGAGTAAGAAGTGGTTATGAAGAATAAGTTGAGGTAATTTTAAAAATAGAAAAGTTCTTAGGCAGGTAGTTTTTAAAAAGAGTAAATTAAGTTTCTGTGGATATATAAATTGGTTCCTTGGAAGTGTTTTTATTTTATTTTACCCATCACCCAATCTTCATTTCTCAACATTCTTTCCCTCTCTACTCTCCTTTGCTTTCAGATAATTTTTCTTTTGTTAAATTTTTTTCCTTTTTCTCTCTCAACATTGGAGACTACTACTTTAGAGCTGTTTTCTCCTTTCTTTCCCATAGGATCTCTCATGGGAAGTCTATTTGTGAGTGATTCTCACTCAGTATGTTTAGATGTAAGCAGATAAATGCAGTCCCAGATTCTAACCACAATGCAGTTAGGAATTCACATCTTAAAGTGAATCGCACTCTCAAGCAGATGGGCGTTTCCCATAGGAATAATACACTGTTTGGGTTTTCATTCCTTAAAGAGTCAGCTTCAAGTGAATCATAAACATAGCCAAAACTATGCCATTCAAATGAATATACAATAATATAAACTACTAAAACAGATAGTTAAGTTCTAAGTCTAAGAAATAAATTTTAAGAATATCATTTATATTGATGATTATAAAAGTGAGCCTTCAGACAAAGAGAAAAGACTATCTTTAATTTAGTCTAAATCTAGTGGGCTAGAGATAAAAGCATGTAATTGAGTATTGTATAATTTATGTATGGAATCACCCAACTAACCTTCAACCCTCTATGACATGGATTGGGAAATTTTAGTTAAAAGCCCCAAGTGAATGTCTCTTGGATGCAAACACCAAGAAACTGTAAGTGAGTGACCTTTGTGCAGACACAAAGAAAAGAATGTAAACAGACTTTAGAAAATTAACCTAGAAGTTCTAATTGTCCCTCCTTTTGTGTTTATTAATTAGCAAAAGAAAAAGTATGTACTGACCCAAATTAGCCCTTTCTCCATGTCAGCAAAAAGTCAATTAGCCATTCTTTCTCCTTATCACCTGATCTCCCTCCCTTGTAATCCTGTTAGCTTTGTTCTGATTCTGATCAATAAAAACTGAGGGAGACCTGACCGGGTGGTGGCGCAGTGGATGGAGCATCGAACTGGGATGTGGAGGACCCAGGTTCAGGACCCGGGGTTGCCAGCTTGAGCAAGGGTTCATCTGGTTTAAGAAAGGTGTCACTAGGTCTTCTGTAGCATAACCCCCCACCCCGTCAAAGCACGTGTGGGAGATCAATCAATGAACAGCTAAGGAGCTACAATAAAGAATTGATGTTTTGGGTAGGCGGGCGGTGGCGGGACATGAAAGCTCGGTTCTGTGGTAAGGGTGGAAGCTGGCTGGCCACCACTGGGCCCAGGTGTGAGCTCAGTCTTGCCCGGCTGGGGAGGAGGGGGTGTGCAAAAGTGGTCAAGCACAGCTGCGGGCCTCCTGTAATCCAGCCTGCAGGGGTAGGGAGGGAACCCTGGAAGGGGTGGAGACCGGCCCTTGAGCAAAGGTGCAGGAGCATAGCCTTGCCCCACCAGCAGAACTGAGACTTGTGGCCTGACTTGGAAGCCAGCTCCTCCCACGAGAGTGGAGCCAAAAACCCAGAACAGGCAGAGTCCCACTACTGAGTGTGGGCACACAGTCCCGACAGAGACCTGCAGCTGAGCAAAGGTGCTCGCCACTGCCCTCAGGGCCGAGCATAACACCACCCACGGGGGCGGGGTGAAGGCCAAGGCCACCAAGGCTTGTACACCTGAGCACGTGATCATAGCCACTCCCATGAAGAAGAGGCAGAAACCACAGCAACAGCCCCAGTGGGCAGGCACCGACAACACCCATACCCAAACGTGCTAGGCAGCAACAGCAGAGGGGGTGGTGGGCCTGCAGACAGACCATACCTAGGGAACAGAGGCCACACCCAGTGGACTGCAGTGGCCAAGACCTTCTTTTACACAGAGAAGATGAGAAGGCAGAGAAATGCAACATAAATGAATCAAGAGAAATCCCCAGAAAAGGACCTGAATGAATCAGATATAACCAAATTACCAGATGCAGAGTTTAAAATAACGATTGTTAGGATGCTCAAAGATATTAGAACAACAATAGATGGTCATTACAAAAACCTAAATAAAGAGATAGCAAATATAAAAAAGGACAATGAAATAATAAAAAAGAATCAGTTAGAAATGACAAATACAATATCAGAAATGAAGAACACAATGGAAGGGATTAAAAGCACAATGGATGAAGAGGAGAATCAAATCAGCAAGTTAGAGGACATGATAAATAAAGGCACGAAGTAGAGCAGAAAAAAAAACAGACTCAAAAAGTCTGAAGAAACTCTAAGAGAGCTCTGTGACAACATGAAGAGAAATAACATCCACATCATAGGGGTTCCTGAAGAAGAAGAGAAAGAACAAGGGATATAGACTTTGTTCAAGCATATCATAACGGAAAACTTCCCTCAATTAAGGCAGGAAAACATCTCACATGTTCAGGAAGCACAGAGAACTCCATTGAAGAGAAACACAAAGAAATCAACACCAAGAAACATCATAATTAAAATACCAAAGCTAAGTGATAAAGAGAAAATATTAAAAGCTGCTAGACAAAAAAAGACTATCACCTACAAAGGAGCCCCCATAAGGATGACTTCTGACTTCTCAACAGAAACACTTGAGGCCAGAAGGGAATGGCAAGAAATAATCAAAGTAATGCAGAACAAGAGCCTACAACCAAGATTACTTTATCCAGCAAGGCTATCGTTCAAAATTGAAGGAGAAATAAAAAGCTTTGCAGACAAATATAAACTCAAGGAATTCATTACAACCAAACCAAGTCTTCAGGAAATGCTAAGGAGCCTGTTGTAAACAGATCAAAAAAGAAAAAGAATATAGCAAAAGAGGAATACAGTTTTAAAGAATAAAATGGCAACAAACAATTACATATCAATAATAACCTTAAATGTAAATGGATTAAATGATTCGATCAAAAGACATAGGGTAGCTGCGTGAATAAAAAAACAGGACCCATACATATGCTGTCTACAAGAGACACACCTTAAAACAAAAGATGCACATAGACTGAAGATAAAAGGATAGAAAAAATATTTCACACAAATGGAAATGAAAAAAAGGCTAGGGTAGCAATACTTATATTAGACAAAATGGACTTTAAAACAAAGAATATAGTAAGAGATAAAGAAAGTCACTACATAATGATAGAGGGAGCAATCCAACAGGAAGATATAACCGTTATATATATCTACAGACCTAATATAGGAGCACCTAAATATATAAAGCAGACTTTGATGGATTTAAAGGGTGAGATCAACAGCAATACTATAATAGTAGGGAATTTCAATACCCTACTAACATCACTAGATAGATCCTCAAGAAAGAAAATTAACAAAGAAACAGCAGACTTAGAGGACAAACAAGATCAACTCGATTTAATAGATTTTTTTATAACCTTTCACCCTAAAGCAGCAGAATATACATTCTTTTCAAGTGCTTATGGTACATTCTCTAGACTAGACCACATGTTAGGGCACAAAAGCTGTCTCAAGGCCCTAGCCGGTTGGCTCAGTGGTAGAGTGTCGGCCTGGCTTGTGGAAGTCCCGGGTTAGATTCCTGGCCAGGGCATACAGGAGAGGCACCCATCTGCTTCTGCACCCCTCCCCCTCTCCTTGCTCTCTGTCTCTCTCTTCCCCTCCCACAGTCAAGGCTCCATTGGAGAAAAAGATGGCCCAGGTGCTGGGGATGGCTCCTTGGCCTCTGCCCCAGGTGCTAGAGTGGCTCTGGTCACGAAAGAGCAATGCCCCGGATGGGCAGAGCATCGCCTCCTGGTGGGCATGCCAGGTGAATCCTGGTCTGGCATATGCGGGAGTCTGTCTGACTGCCCCCCCCCGTTTCCAGCTTCAGAAAAATACAAAAAAAAAAAAAAGTGGTCTCAACAAATTTAAGAAGATTGAAATCATATCAAGCATTTTCTCTGATCACAATGGCATGAAACTAGAAATCAACTACAGCAGAAAAACTGAAAAACACTTAAACACTTGGAAACTAAATAGCACGTTATTAAATAACAAATGGGTAAACAATGAGATCAAAGAAGAAATTAAAAAATTTCTAGAAATGAATGATAATGAGCAAACATCAACTCAAAATTGATGGTACACAGCAAAAGCAGTCTTGAGAGAGAAGTTCATAGCATTATAGGCACACCTCAAGAAGCTAGAAAAAGCTCAAATAAAGAACTTGACCCTACATCTAAAAGAACTAGAAAAAGGACAGCAAGTAAAGCCCAGAGCTAGTAGAAGGAAGGAAATAATAAAGATCAGAGCAGAAATAAATGACATAGAGGCTAAAGAAACAATACAGAGGATCAATGAAACCAGGAGCTGGTTCTTTGAAAAGGTAAACAAGATTGATGAACCTTAAACCAGACTCACCAAGAAAAAAAGAGAGAGCCCTCAAAAAAATAAAATTAGATATGAGAGTAGAGAAAAACAACTGACACAACAGAAATACAAAATATTGTAAGAAAATAATATGAAGACCTGTACGCCAAAAAACTAGACAACCTAGATGAAATGGACAAATTTCTTGAAACATATAATCTTCCAAAAATTAATCTGGAAGAATCAATAAACCTAAACAGACCAATTACAACAAATAAGATAAAAACAGTTATCAAAAACCTCCCAAAAAAGAAAAGTCCTGGGCCTGATGGCTTCACAAGTGAATTCTACCAAATAATCAAAGAACTAACTCCTATCCTTCTCAAGCTATTTCAAAAAATTCAAGAGGAAGGAAGACTTCCAAGCTTCTTTTATGAGGCGAGCATAGTTCTGATTCCAAAACCAGGCAAAGACAACACAAAGAAAGAAAATTATAGGCCAATGTCCCGGATGAATATAGATGTTAAAAGCCTCAACAAAATATTAGCAAACCGGATCCAGCAATATATGGAAAAAATCATACACCATGATAAAAGTGGGATTTATTCTGGGAAGGCAAGGCTGGTACAATATTCGCAAATCAATCAATGTGATTCATCATGTAAACAAAAGGAAGGAGAAAAACCACATGATAATTTCAATAGATACAGAAAAAGCATTTGATAAAATCCAGCACCCATTCATGATCAAAACTCTCAGCAAAGTGGGAATACAGGAAACATACCTCAACATGATAAAGGCCATCTATGAAAAACCCACAGCCAACATCATACTCAATGGGCAAAAATTTAAAGCAATCCCCTTAAGATCAGGAACAAGGCAGGGGAACCCCCTTTCATCACTCTTATTCAACATAGTTCTGGAAGTCCTAGCCACAGCAATCAGACAAAAAAAAGAAATAAAAGGCATCAAAATTGGAAAAGAAGAAGTAAAACTATCATTATTTGCAGATGATATGATATTGTATATAGAAAACCCTAAAGTCACAGTAAAAAAACTACTGGACCTGGTAAATGAATTCAGCAAGGTGTCAGGATATAAAATTAATACTCAGAAATCAGAGGAATTTTTATACACTAACAATGAACTGTCAGAAAGAGAAATTAAGGAATCAATCCCCTTTACCATTGCAACCAAAAAAATAAAGAACCTAGGAATAAATTTAGCCAGGGGGATTAAAGACTTGTACTCGGAAAATTATAAAACATTGATAAAAGAAATCAGGGAAGATACAAACAAATGGAAGCATATACTATGCTCATGGTTAGAAACAATAAACATCATTAAAATGTCTATATTACCCAAAGCAATTTATAAATTCAACGCAATACTGATTAAAATACCAATGACTTACTTTAAAGATATAGATCACATACTCCAAAAATTTATATGGAACTAGAAGAGAACACAAATAGCCTCAGCAATCTTGAAAAGGAAGAATAAAGTGGGAGATATCACACTTCCGAATATCAAGTTATACTATAAGGCCATTGTACTCAAAACAGCCTGGTACTGGCATAAGAACAGGCATATAGATCAATGGAACAGAACTGAGAACCCAGAAATAAACCCACACCTTTATGGACAACTGTTCTTTGACAAAGGAGGTAAGAGCATACATTGGAGTAAAGACAGCCTCTTCAACAAATGGTGTTGAAAAAACTGGACAGCTACCTGCAAAAAAAATAAAACTAGACCACCAACTTACACCATTCACAAAAATAAACTCAAAATGGATAAAAGACTTAAATGTAAGCTGTGAAACCATAAACATCTTAGAAGAAAACATAGGCAGTAAGCTCTCTGACATCTCTTGCAGCAATATATTTGCCGATTTGTCTCCACAGGCAAGTGAAATAAAAGGATAAACAAATGGGACTATATCAAACTAAAAAGCTTCTGCACAGCTAAAGACAATAAGAAAAGAAAAAAAAGACAAACTATACAATGGGACAATATATTTGACAATGTGTCTGATAAGGGATTAATAACCAAAATTTATAAAAAAAACTTGTAAAACTTAATACCAGGAAGACAAACAATCCAATCCAAAAATGGGCAAAAGAAATGAATAGACACTTCTCCAAAGAGGACATACAGATGTTCAGTAGGCATATGAGAAAATGCTCAACATCACTAATCATTAGAGAAATGCAAATTAAAATCACAATGAGATATCACCTCACACCACTCAGAATGGCGCTCATCAACAAAACAACACAGAATAAGTGCTGGCGAGGATGTGGAGAAAAGGGAACCCTCCTGCACTGCTAGTGGGAATGCAGACTGGTGCAGCCACTGTGAAAAACAGTATGTAGATTCCTCAAAAAATTGAAAATTGAACTGCCTTTTGACCCAGCTATACCACTGTTAGGAATATAGCCCAAGAACTCCATAGCACTGTTTGAAAAGAAGAAATGCAACCCCATGTTTATGGCAGCATTGTTCACAATAGCGAAGATCTGGAAACAGCTCAAGTGTCCATCAGAGGACGAGTGGATTAAAAGGCAATGGTACATATATACAATGGAATACTACTCAGCCATAAGAAATGATGACATCGGATTATTTACAATAACATGAATGAAACTTGATAACATTATACTGAGTGAAATAAGTAAATCAGAAAAAACTAAGAACTATATGATTCCATACATAGGTGGGACATAAAAATGAGACTCAGAGACATGGACAAGAGTGTGGGGGTTACAGGGTGGGGGTAAGGAGAGGGAGGGGGTTGAGGGAGGGGAGGGGCACAAAGAAAACAAGTTAGAAGGTGATGGAAGACAATTGGACTTTGGGGTGATGGGAATGCAGCATAAGCAAATTTTAAAATAACCTAGAGTTATTTTCTCTGAACATATGTGCCCTGATTTATCAATGTTACCCCATTAAAATTAATCAAAAATAAAGAATGTGTCTCACGGCTAATTCAGGCAGTTAGAAGAATAGTATAAGAATGCTAATTCTGCTTCTCAGGCCACATCCTGCAAAAGGGGCCCCAAGAAAATTGGCAATTTGGCTCCTCTGATTTTGCCAATTGGATTTTAAAAAATAGGTCAGGAACACCATGAAATGGAACTAACAATAAAAGGGCATAAATTTAAAGAACTTTTAGATACTGGAGTTGATGTATCTGTTATTGCTAAGCTATGTTGGCCTCCTTCCTGGCCCACTCATGCAGCAGCCACAGAATTACAGGGTATAGGGCAGAGTAAATTCCCTCAACAAAGTTCTAGTTTTTTACATTGGGAAGATTAAGGTCATTCTGGATTTTTTTATGCCTTATGCACTCCCTGGATGGCCAATTAATTTGTGGGGTAGAAATGTTTTGAAAAATACGGGAACGTTGCTTGTCAGTCCTAATGGTTTAATCAGTACTCAGATGCTTGATCAGGGATTTTTGCCCACTAAGACACTAGGGAAAGAACAGCGAGGAATTCTCACCCCCATAGAAATGGCACCCAATACCAGAAGGTGTGGATTAGGATATCAAAATTTAGCATAGGGACCTTGGTAGCTCCTGCTACCCCAATAATTCATTGTGCAGACCAAATTACTTGGAAATCAGATAATCCTGTATGGGTAGACGAATGGTCCCTTTCTAAGGAGAAACTTAGGGCAACTGCTCAATTGGTACAAGAGCAGCTACAGCTTGGGCACATTGAACCATCTAATAGCCCATGGAACACACTTCCATATTTTGATCTTGTTGCCTCCTTGATTATCAAGGGGCATAGGCGACCCTTACAGCTTATAGGTTTTGAGCCTCAAAATTATTGTTGTTCCTTTTTTCAAAGGATCAACAACAATGGCTCTGGGAAACTTCCACTAAATGGCAAATCACTTTTGCAAATCAATGGACAACTTTATATTGAAACAGTCAACTTAAAATCAGCTCAAAGACTAGAATTATATGCCATTATCATGGCTTTTCAGCATCTGCCATATTCCTCCTTTAATCTATAAACAGACAGCAAATATTTACTTATGGTTGTTTCCACTATAATGACTGCTGTCTTAGGGAAAACTGCGGATGAACTATTTCAGCAGTTCCTCCTTCTTCAAAGACTTGTATGTCAACATAGAGTTCCATGTTTTATAGGACATACTCGAGCTCACTCCATGCTCCCTGGAGCTTTAGCACAAGAGAATGCCCTTGTTGATCAAGCTACCCAAAAGAAAATTATTTGGAGCAACCATGACAGATCAAACAATTCAGTCTCATACTATTCATCACCAGAATGCTGCAGCCCTGTGTAAACAGCTTCAACTTTCTCAGGAAGCAGCATGGCAGATTGGTAAATCCTGTCCAAGGTGTCCTATACTACAATCTGTCCCTTCATTTGAAGTTAATCCTCAAGGACTCCTACCAGGACAACTTTGGCAAATGGATGTTACTCATATACCTTCCTTTGGCAAACAACCCTATGTCCACATTACAATGGATACTTATTCTGGATTTATATACATAGTAACCTCTGTCAGAACAGAAGAGGCTGCTAAGCAGGTTATAGCTCATTGTCTGTATGCATTTTTCTATTATTGGATTTCCTAAACTGGTTAAAACTGACAATGCTCCTGCATATGTAGCAAAATCATTTACTGTATTTTGTCAAACCTTTCGAATTATGGGTATTTCTTACAATCTTTAAAGTCAAGGTATTATTAAAGCATACCCAGCAAATATCTTAAGGTCAATTTAAAAAAATTAAAAGGGGGGAGTCATATCGTGGAACTCCTATGGGTCTACCATATCATGCTTTTTACTTTAAAATTTTTAAATTTCTTTTGAATGCTGATGAACAGGAGACGCCAAATCTTCTTCTCCTGCAAACTTCTACCTTCTTTTATTTGCTCCAGCTAATAACACTGTTTTGTCTTTTTCCAAATAGCTTTTGTCTTTTTCCAAATAGCTGTTTTGTCTTTTTCCAGATATGCGGAAAAGGTTTATATAGGCGGATGGGGATCCTCTAACCCCTCGGCAAGATCTTCTGAGCATGGCTTTTAAGGTACCAAGAGGCAGAAAAAGCCCAATAGAGATCAGGTGAACTACCAGCTTTTAGGATATGCCCTTAAAGGCTCCAATGCCCCAAAGAGGTCTCATAGAAATCCATCTGGGTCCTGCTTCAATAGTGAAAAGAGAGGTCATTGAGCTAAAGCCTGCCAAGCTTACATGTCTTTGCTGTGAGGAAAAAGGGATGCTGGAAGGTAGGCTTCCCCCTTGCTCCTCTAAGGGAGGGTTCAGTCTCTTCTAGCCCTGCTCCAGCCACCTATGACCTAACTTTGCCCAGAATGCTGGGGTTTGCTGCTGAAAGCTGAAGGTGCCCAGGGCCATCAGCCCCATCTACGACACTGTGGATGAGCCTAGGGTATTTCTTCCAAGAAGCAGGTAAACTGATCTCATTTGCACAAGGGCCACTTAACTATGTCTTGCCTGAATAGTCAGGTTTTTTATTCTTCCCTCAAAGATCTCTGTTATGGGTGTTGATAGTCCTATTTTCTGCTGCTTTGTTTAATATACAGTGTTTCCTTTATTCCTCCTACCTCAATGCCCCACTCATATTTCAGGCTGGGACCTACTCCTAAGTTAGAGCTCTCTCTCCCCCTTTTGCCAACTTCTATTGTGAATTTACCTTTGCCACCCAGCTTAGTGTATCCCAAGGTTGTCTTTACCATGCCACAGTTGCAGAGCTCCAGGGAAAAGCACCCTGGTCTCATCTCTCCAGGAAGAGGAGAACAGAGGCTCCATCTCCATACATGCTGCAGATGGCTTTTCCAGTCTACCTGAATCATTACCAGCTAGAAGCTGCGGTCATTGGGACTTGGACGTGAGCTGCAAAGTATAAAATTGTGACAATTCCAGTGCCATGTGGACTTTTTCTGGATGTGGACTTTTTCTGGACTCCTGTTCCTTGTGATAGCTCAAAATGGACTGAACTGTGGTTGGGTTGCATTTGCAGGGTTTTGGAATGGTGTTGGTGCCAACTTGGACTTGGTGAACATGTTAAGGACACTACTCTTTTATGGATTCTTGTTGTATTGGCCAAGAGTTTGCTTAAAGGCTTTAACCACTGTAAATATATATATTTATATGCGGCTTAAGTGTCTGTTTGTCGCCGATAGCTTATTGGTTGCTTGCGTAACTGTATTAGCCAATGGGGTGAAGTTGCCACAGCTGAACGCAAATTGAGCAGGTCAGGGGGAAGGTGGATATTTGTTTGCATTGGTAATCATCTGCTTTTGAAACAATTTAAGGCTGAACGCAAATTGAGCGTGTCAGGGGAAGGTGAACATTTGTTTGCATTGGCAATCATCTGTTTTACATAAAAACTACGTCTTAACGTAATTTCTTTTAAGAATGCCTCCTAGAAAATACAGCACTGAAGAGGAGAGAAAAGGAGCTAAAGCTGCACAAAAACGACTTTCTCGACAAAAAGAAACCACTGAGCAGAGAAAGACAAGGCTTGCTTCAGTCGCAGAGCAAATGCATCTTTCTCAGCAAAATGAGACTGATGAGCATAGAGAAACAAGGCTTGCCTCAGATGCAAGACAAAAAAGTCTGTCTCGACAAAATGAGTCCCTTGAACAAAGGCAGGAGAGAAATGCAAAAAAAAAAAAAAAAGACAGAGTAATGCTGACTGAAATGCAAAAAGGATTAAAACAGTTTCAAACGAAGAAACTTTAATTTCTGAGCATTCCTCTGGTGACATAAATATTAAATGTGAACACTGTCAGTCCTTAAACTTCAAGTTAGAAATTAATCAATTTGACCGTGGCAAGAAGGGGTCTTTGCAATGGTACAAGACTAGAGGTTCTCCAATTGAAAAATAATGTCATAATAGCTAAGTCTTTGACTGGCTCCTCTAAAGGTAAAATACATGTCATTCCAAGAATTGATTTGGCTCCATCTCAAACAGGGTTGCCGTTTCAATTGAGACGTAGACAACTTCCTGTAAAACTTGCCTTTGCTATGACCATCAATAAGTCTCAGGGCCAAACGCTTAAGCATGTTGGCATTTTTTACCTGAGCCTGCATTTGGACACGGTCAACTTTATGTTGCCTGTTCAAGAGTTTGTGAAAGAATAAACATAAAATTAAAAATAATTGATGGTCCTCTGCAAGGCAAGCTTAAAAATGATGGAAAGATCTACACAAGAAATGTTGTGTACAAAGAGATCTTTGACATGTGAATTAACATTTTATTATTTAAATCACCTTTATTTATTGAGCTAGCGGTGGCTCTTAAGAAATGTACCACCAGTGGTTTCCTTCATTGCACTCTACTTTAAGCAATTAAGCAAGTGGAAAGGGGAAACCCCGTGGGGCACTAAGCAAAGGGGCGTCCTCGCCGCCTGCCCTGGTAATTCAGTTTGAATTAACAGACACCTTTGCACAAATCATTTTAATTACAATTTATAATATCTAGAACAGCGGTCATTTCGTATGACCGCCGGGCTTTCTAGTATATATATATATATATATATATATATATATATATATGACTGGATAAAGAAGATGTGGCACATATACACTAAGGTATACTACTCAGCCATAAAAAGTGATGACATCGGATCATTTACAACAAAATGGTGGGATCTTGATAACATTAAATGGAGTGAAATAAGTAAATAAAAAAAAAGCCCAAGAACTGCATGATTCCATACATTGGTGGGACATAAAAACGAGACTAAGAGACATGGACAAGAGTGTGGTGGTTATAGGGGAGGGAGGGAAAGAGGGAGAGGGAAAGGGGGAGGGGGTGGGGGAGGGGCACAAAGAAAACTAGATAGAAGGTGACAGAGGACAATCTGACTTTGGGCAATGGGTATGCAACATAATTGAATGACAAGATAACCTGGACATGTTTTCTTTGAATATTTGTACCCTGATGTATTAATGTCACCCCATTAAAATTAATAAAAATTTATTTATAAAAAAAAAAGAATTGATGTTTCTCATCTCTCTCTCTTCCTGTCTGTCTCTCCCTATCTGTCCCTCTCTCTGACTCTCTCTGTCTCTGCCACAAAAAACAAAAAAACAAAAATAAGCTGAGAGAGAACAAAATTCAGGTCTTCTTTGCCTCTCTTTGCAGGCCTCCCCCTCTTCCTCTTGACATCAGTTTGTGTCTTAAGTAGGTTTTTTCCATGCGACACTGGCAGTTCCCAGCCAGATAGAGTGCTATACATTTAAGATATATTATTTTTGAACTAAAAGCAATCATAGAGTTCATCTGGCTCAACAATGTACTCATTAGTCTTTATTTTTCTGATGAAGAAATGCAGTCTACTTCCCATTTTAATATTTAAAAAGAATTAGAGATATCATTTAAATGTCTCAAGTCTCTTAGAAAACTAAATCATGAATTTTTCCAAGCTATTCATGAAAATAATGGTTTCTTCAGGATACGTATTAGTCCCTGAAACAAAGCCATAGGCAAGTCAGGCAAACTGTTTCCCAGATATGTAGTTCAGTTAAGTATAATTATTTACTCTCAATGCTTTTACTGAAATTGTTATATACTTTTCACATTATATTTACTTGTAAATACTCATATCCAAAGAAATGACCTGCATTTTAGAACTCAAGAGTCAGGAGTTTGTTCTTCTATGCAACTCTAGAGATGAAAGACCCATGACATAGCTGAATTAAGGGCTTTTCAACCTATGTCACCAGTGTTGCTGAGTACCAAAGTACACTGTTGCCACTGCCTCCTGAATTAATTATGTTGACAGATGTCAAAACCATCAATTAAAAACTCTCTGAGAAGCAAAACAAATTATACATACACATAAATTTTCCAATTCTGAAAATCCACTCTTTTGTTCATAAAATGAGCACTGATTGTCTTTAAATTAACTTATCTGTAAGCATCTCTTCTGATGATCTACAGTACAACAGAAGAAATCACATGATTATAATGTGTGTTATTAGCTTGGTTTAATCTTTGAGTCCTTAAGAACCTTTTTTAGCGCAGGTGATGAGGCAAGCTGTATTCTCCAAAGAATTCAAATTCACTGTAATTGCATAGAGATGAAAGGCAGTATCCTATGAAGTAGCATCTGGTGAAACATGCTGCAGGCAGGAGACTGTCAATAAATGTGGTTGGCTGATAGGCTGCATAAGAATCCTCCTGTGGAATGTCTATTCTCTGAAGTCTTCAAAGGTTTTTCTGATTGTGTAACACTTGTTCCTCTTATTTTTGCATACAAGCAAGAAGTAGATGGATTTTGCCTCTGTTTTCAGAAGATTCAGGGACTTGAGGTTATTGTACTTCTCAGGGAATACTACTTGGTAGGACTAATGGTGGGTGGAAAAATAAACATTGGTTCTAGAACAATTCTAACAATACATTTCATTCTGAATTGAGTGCCTCCTTATAAATTAAAACATTAGTGATAAGCTGTTCCTTACAACCAAATGTCAAGAGAATGGCAACAAATTAATATAGATGGAATGATGGCACTAGAAAATTCTCAATGGCTACTAAAACTAGAGGATGAAAATCTGAAGTATTTCCCCACATCACCATTATTGAGGCAAACCAACATCATGTGTCTTCTAATAGAATGCTCTCGAAAGGACACAGCATCACGTCAGTGGTGCTGCTGCTTGCCTGCTGGATAGCCTGAAGCTAGTCACGAGGTAAGGAGACAGCCAAATTGAGGGACATTCCACAATAGGTTGTACTTTTGAAATATATCAAGGACAAGGAACACAGAGAAAAGATGTAAAACTTTTCTAGATTAAAGACAACTAAAAAGACATAACAATTAAATAAAATGCATTTAATTAAGAATCAAACCCAGACTAGGGAAAAAGCTATAAGGATAATATGGGATACTTAATGAAATTTGTGTATGCAATGTAAATTAGATAGAATTTGTGTGTGTGTGTGTGTGTGTGTGTGTGACAGAGACAGAGAGAGAGACAGAGAAAGGGACAGATAGGGGCAGACAAACAGGAAGGGAGAGAGATGAGAAGCTTCAATTCTTCATTGCAGCTCCTTAGTCTTCTTAGTTGTTCATTGATTGCTTTCTCATATGTGCCTTGACCGGGGAGGGGGGGAGGGGGATACAGCAAACCGAGTGACCCCTTGCTCAAGCCAGCAACCTTGGGCTCAAGCTGGTGAGCCTTGCTCAAACCAGATGAGCCCGTGCTCAAACTGGCAACCTTGGGGTTTTGAACTTGGAGCCTCTGCTTCCCAGTCCAATGCTCTATCCACTGCACCACTGCCTGGTCAGGCTAGATAGAGTATTTTATAAACACCAAATTTCATAATTTTAATAAATATACTGAATATACCATAGTTTGAAAGTGACTGTACTTCTTAGGAAATAATTACTAAGTTTTTAGAGGTAAAGGGGCATGATGTCTCTAATTTATTCTCAAATGGTTCATTAAGAATTAATTTACATAGTGAGAAAGAGAGAGAGAGAAAGGAAGGGAAGAGAAAGAGAGATTAATCAAATGGGGAAAAATTAATTACTAATCAGGGTAAAAGGTGTATGTGTGTGTGTGTGTGTGTGTTGTTTCAGCTTTTCTAAAAATTTGAAATTAGATACAAATTTAAAAGTAAATAAAAAATGCATACCAATCTTAGCACCTCAAATTACCACCTGTCATGGTTTAGTAAATCCATTTTATATTGGATATATAACAATTTTCATATCAGACAATTTATATTGAACTTGGAGGAGTTTCTTTGCTGTCTTGTTTGAATGTTAAGAATTATGTGTGTGTTTATGAAAGCATAACATCAATAGTATAAATGCTAGTAATAGGATAAGAAAAGAAATGAATCGTGTTATTAAGAGTATTTGGCCTGCTGGAGTAGTAACTTATTAGATGAAATAATGCAACTAGGTATTTACTATGCACCTTCTTTTAAAAGAATGACAGCCTATAAATGTGTAAGTTCAATTATCAAACAATATAATCACTATGCAAAATTCATTACTTGTGTATAAAGAAATTGCCTCCTTATGTGGAAGATTAAAGGAAACTGATTTTCCTTATACTTCTGTTTAGTATCTAATGAGGGACTTCAAGTTATTTCAACTAAGACTACACCTTAGCATCCTATCAAGGTCATAGTACCATGACTGGCATGCATGATTCACTGCTTCTAAAGGGAAAAGAGATAAGTAAATAGTTTAATTGTATTTTTAAAACACTTTAAAGAGCTTTGATAATTGAAAAGTCACTTCCCTTTTTGCCAACAGAAATGCCAATTTTTTTATCTTAAAAACTTACAATACAAGTTTAAAGCAAGGTTCTCGGAGGTTAATATATATTTCAGTTGAGAAAAAGTTTGGAAAATATAAGCCAAAATCACATCATATTACTACCATAAATTCAGTATAAACCTTCTTACAAATAGGTGTTAAACTTCATATAGAAGAAACTCTGGGCCCTGGCCAGTTTGTTCAGTGGTAGAGCATTGCTCGGTGTATGGAAGTACTGGGTTGGATTCCCAGTCAGGGCACACAGGAGAAACAACTATCTGCTTCTCCACCTTTCACTCTCCCTCTTCTCTCTCTTTTCTCTCTTCCCCTACCACAACCGTGGCTCAATTCGTTCGAGCACACTGGCCGTGGCACTGAGATTGGCTCTGTGGAGCCTCTGCCTCAGGCATTAAAAATAGCTCTGTTGCCAGAATGGCCCCAGATAAGTAGAGCATCTGCCCCAGATGAGAATTGCCAGGTGGACCGTGGTTGGGGTGCATGCAAGAATCTGTCTTTCTATCTTTTCTCCTCTCACTAAGAAGAAGAAGGAGAAGGAAAAGGAGGACGAGGAGGGGAAGAAGAAGAAGAAATTCTGAAAGATTTTTCTACAGGTATGTCTCAGTCAGTATCTGCCCTGAAAGGCTCCTGCAAAGGAAATTAGCAAATAAGCTGTTGAGTTCACAAGCATATTCTCACAAAGTTTCCCCCTACTAGCTCACAACTACAGTTTTCAGACTTCAGAACAAAAGAAAAAGTGTCCTTTATTTCTCTAATAGTTTTGCTTTTCAGGGTTCAACCCTGACTAGAGGAAAGTAATTTGAATTTGGAATGCTTAGATTATTTTCTGAATCATAGTTTCACTGATTATTGCTCTTCAGCTGGAGCAGGTGCCATGACCCTCTGAGCCTATTTACACACCTGCAAAATCATAACACAATATCCCTTGATTTACCTCACAAAGAATGTTTTAATAACATCCATGATAAGAATGTATAAAAAATAATTTGCAAACTTTGGTTAAGATCCTTTTAGGTAGTTCATCTATCACTCAAAAACTGTCCTGATAGTATTTTATAACAATTTCCACTCCTTACAATGTTTTCATTTCATCTGTTCTACCTACAGGTCACTATATCTAAGAACAAAAATTTGATATGTGAGCAACTCATGTATGTAGCTATAAAGGGCAAACTGTGTCTCCCTTAGTGAGGTGGATGGCAACTTCTCCACAAGGGATGAATTGGGGACTTTCAACACCAAGTTCCTGCTTTTCTTAAGGCAGTTACTCCAGGAAGGCAGCTCTGGCTCTGGCTGACAGCAGCAGCTCCAGGGTGACTGCTCTGGCACTATCAGCTCGAGAAAAGAACCTCTGCATAATTCCCAGTTTGCTCCCTACAAGTTCTCAATGCAAAAATTACAAAGCTGAATGAAGTTGCCCTACTTTGGGTATATTGTGTTCAGGGTTCTTTGAAAAAGACAATAATGCTGGGGGGAAAATAAAGCAACAGATAAAGAGGAAGAGCAAATATGAAATGGGTTGATTTAATAAAAGAAGCCACAGGCATGAGTCTATAGGAGTTGAGCAGGGCTATTGAGGACAGGACATTTGGGACATTATTCATTCACAGGGGCATCGGGAGACTGAGCTGCCTCAATGGAATGTAGCACTCGCACAATGTTTTCTAGATTTTTTTAGCTATTGCATCAACCCTCAAACATATTTTTCCACGAATATATTACATTTTTATGACATTGGAATCCAAAGAAGTCTAAGTCCTGTGCCCAATTTCATTTTTATAAACTCTTTTTATATCATCGAAACATTACATTGTCCTTTGATTCATTTTTAAAGATATATTACTTGGACAGTTTTGAGAAATGCTCGCATTAATATTTTCTTTTCTCAATTAGAACTTCTTAATTAAGTTTTTCTTGGACTTCTATGTCTATTTCTTTCACCAGGTGAGGGAAGTTTTCTGTAATTATTTTTTCAAATAGGTTTTCAATTTTTTTTCTCTCTCCCTTCTTCCCTCACCCCCATGATACCAATGTTGAAATGCCTGAAGTTGTCCAAGAGGCTCCTTACACTATCTTCATTTTTTTGGATACTTTTTTCTTTTTGTTCTGATTGGACATTGTTTGCTTCCTTATAATACAAATTGCTGACTTGATTCTTAGCTTGATGTACTCTACTGTTGATTTTCTGTAAATTATTCTTCATTTCAGTTAGTGTATTCTTCATTTCTGACTGGTTCTTTTTCATGTTTATTATTTCCTTGTTGAAATTCTCAATAAGTTCCTTGAGCATCCTTATAACTATTATTTTGAATTCTGTTTCTAGTAGTTTATATGCCTACATTTTGTCTGGTTCTTTTTCTGGAGATTTCTCCTGTTCTTTCATTTGGGACATGTTTCTTTGTTTCTGTTTTTTGGCTGCTTCCCTGTGTTTGTTTCTATGTATTAGGCAGAGCTGCTACATCTTCTGGACTTGGTAGAGTGGCCTTGGGTAGTGGGTGTGCTGTAGGGTCCAGTGGCACAGCATCCTCAGTCACCCGAGCTGGGCACTCTAGGTGGGTGTTATGTGAGTAATGTACACTGTCTCACTGTAGTTGAACCTTGATTGCTGTGGCATCACTAGGATGGATTGACCACCAGGTTGATCAGCTTTCAGTACTAGTTGCAACTACAGTGGAGGAGGAACTGCTGTGCAAGAGTCACTCTATAGAGCAGGACTTGGTAAAGTGGGACTTTGGTGCTCACCAAGTTCATCCTATGACTGTATTGCTCATGGAGGTGGTGAGGTTATAATCTGACATGACCTGAAGCTGACCACATGCTGCACTGGTTCTGGGGCCTCCAGGGAGTTACAAGGTCAGCCACTGATTGTGCCCTGGCCAGCGCTACCTGGCACGAGCTACAGAGTGATGCACAGATGACTACCACTTATACTGGGCTTAGAGGTGTCCAGGAAAGGCCAAGCTGTGAAGCAAAGCCTGATACTGCTAGAGCCAGGCCTGGGGCCACTTAGCAAGAAGTGTAGGATATGCAGAGGCCAGGTTCTATGTTTGAGAGATTTTAGTAAAATTCAAAGCATGACCCAAGATAAGACATTTGTATGAAAAAGGCACAAGAATGACCTGTGTGGGCCTGCAATTTGAGTGGGGCAGAGTCTCAGGGAATCACCTGGGTTGGGCCAACAGTGTGAGCCAGTTTGATGGAAACTCAAATACAGCACAAGCCTGCTACTTTGTGTGTGCTGGGGGAGGGGGTGTCTCAAAAAGGGATCAGTGGCCTCTCCCAGCACGTTTATTTGGCAGGAAGCTGCTCCCCCAGCTCTTGTCCTGATGCCCAACAATCCAGTTTCTCCCTATATGTCCCTGGTTCCCTTCAAGCTGCTGCCCCAGAGCTGGATCTCAGGAGAAATAAGTCTGAGTAAGATCATGTGTGAGCCCTTTAAGAGGAACTGCCTGGGACTCTTGCAGCCCTTCATCTCACTCTGCCACAATCCCTGCTGGTTTTTACAGCCAGAAGTTATGATGACTTCTCTTCCTGACACTGGAACTGTGGGCTAGGGGTGGGGGTTGTGCGGGTACTGAAACGCCTCACTCCTCTCAAGGAACCTCTGCAGCTGAGATATCCTTCCTAGTTTTAAACCGCCACATGTCGTTCTATGTCTCTGCCCCTCTTACCAGTCTTGACATGGCTTCTTCTTTAAATCTCTAGTTGTAGGTCTTCCATTTAGCCAGATTTCAGGTGGTTCAGAATGATGGTTGCTCTGTAGTTTAGTTGTAATTTTGATGTGGTGGTGAGAGGATGTCTCCTATGCCTCCATCTTGACCAGAAGTGAAATAAGCTAGGCCTTGGGCTTCATTATATTTTTTATCTATATGTCTTGGAAACAGCTATTTGCTGATAAAATTTGTTATCAAAGTTTATATCAGATATTTTTTACTTTCTTGAATAAAAATGAAGCAAGTCATAGTTCAATAGTTACCTTTTTATTTTAAGTTTTAAAGTTTTTTTATTTTTTTTAATTGAATGTATTGGGATGACACTGGTTAACAAAATTATACAGATTTCAGATGCCTAATTCTACAACACATTTCTGTACATCATATTGTATGTTTACCTCCCCACACACACCAAGTCAAGTCTTTGTCCAACATCAAGAATGTCAAAGACCTGTACTCAGCCTGACCCGGCGGTGGTGCAGTGGATGCAGGCATCCTCAAACTACAGCCGCGGGCTGCATGCAGCCCCCTGAGGCCATTTATCCGGCCCCCACCACACTTCCGGAAGGGGCACCTCTTTCATTGGTAGTCAGTGAGAGGAGCACTGTATGTGGCGGCTCTCCAACAGTCTTAGGAACAGTGAACTGGCCCCCTGTGTAAAAAGTTTGGGGACCCCTAGGAACGTCAGACTAGGATGGAGAGGACTCAGGTTCGAGACCTTGAGGTTGCCAGCTTGAGCATGGCCTCATATGGTTTGAGCAAAGCTCACCAGCTTGGATCCAAGGTTGCTAGCTTAAGCAAGGGGTTACTCAGGCTGCTGTAGCCCCATGGTCAAGGCACATATGAGAAAGCAATCAATGAACAACTAAGATGTCACAACGAAAAAATGATGATTGATGCTTCTCATCTCTCTCCATTCCTGTCTGTCTGTCTCTATCTATCCCTCTCTCTGACTCTCTCTCTGTCTCTGAAAAAAAAAAAGACCTTTACTCAAAAAATTATAAGACACTGAAAAAAGAAATTGAAGAAGATACAAATACAGTGGTACCTTGAGATACGAATTTAATTAGTTCTGTAACCGAGCTCATAGTCAGTCAACTCGTGTATCAAACTGCTGATACTGGACCCATGTGCCAACACACCAATTAGCGGCAGCTTCCGAATCACGACTCGTATCTCAAAATTTTGCTCAGATCTCAAACAAAAATATGGACCAAGTCACAGCTTGTATCTTAAAAAAAAATTTGTATGTTTGTCTGTTTGTATCTCAAGGTATCACTGTAAGTGGGAGTATATACCATGCTCATGGATAGGAAGTAACTCTTTCTATTCTATAGATTCTATAGATTCAATGTACTTCTTATCAAGATGCTGATGATATATTTCAAAAAACTAGAAAAAATATTCCAAAAATTTATATGGAACAAAAGACCCTGAATAGCCACAGCAATCTTAAGAAAGAAGAACAAAATTGAAGAAATCATGCTACCTAATATCAAACTATACTACAAGGCCATGGTAAACAAAACAGCATGGTACTGGCATAAAAACAGACATATCAATCAATAGAACAAAATAGAAAGCACAGAAATAAGCACACCTATATAGTCAATTAATATTTGACAAAGGAGTCAAGAACACACAATGGTGCAAAGACAGTCTATTCAATAAATGGCTTTGGGAAAATTGCACAGATATGTGTAAAAAAACAAAACTTGACCACAAACATATATCATACCCAAGAATTAACTCAAAATGGATTAAATAATTAAATGTAAGTCATAAAACCATTAAAGCTCAAGAAGAAAACATAGGCAGTAAAATCTCAGACATTTGTTATAGCAAATTTTTTTCTGATATATCACCTTAGGCAAGGGAAACAAAACAAAAAATTAAAAAATGGGACTGCATCAAAAATTTACCTTTTTAAAATGTTATCTAGAATTCAAAACTCACTCTTAATTAAATTTCTATACTAGGCCAGTTTCTTAGAAAATATCTGTGGAATTACCATGATTAAATAAAGTGTAATAAGGAAAAGAATATAGACCAAGTAGTTCAATAGAGGCCACCAGTTACAAAGAAATAAGAGGAAGTAAAAGGCAATCAGGGAATGGTGAAAAAATCCAGAATATTGATTGCATCAATGCCTAGAAATCAGTGTTTGCCAAAAGTTATTTTAGAACTGGAGAGACAGAGGAGATGTTGCTGTCAGAAGCCCAAGAACACAGAAGCTGGAACCACAGAGGAGCAGTCACTCATGCAAGCAGTGTCCGCTTGGGAACTAAGATCATAACAGGATCTGCCCAATAAAAATTGGAACCACAGAGAAAAGGTCTGTCAGAGAGAGATGGAGTTATGGAGACTCAATCTACACAGAAGTACAGCCCAATACCAATAGAGAAAGTGAAGAAGTAACCTGGCTTGCCTCTCAAAGTCCTCAATTTTCCAATATTGTCTTCCATTAGCCATATCTACCAAGAAAACAGTTGGCAAAGGGGATGTAGAAAATCAGGTTTGCAGGGATCAGGGTCCTGAGACACTGAGCAGAAAAGTAACAAATGAATCTTTTCTCAAGATAAAATTGTCATTATTTGGGGGAACTTGGGAACATCCAAAATTGTGGTCTAAGCAAGAAGTAACAAATGTAGTTTTGGAAAGTTCTATAATGATTGTACCAGTAACATTGTAATAGACAAGAATATTCCCATTAGTGTTGATAAGTTTAATAGCAAAGAACAAAAGTCTCAAGGATGTTTTAAAATATCTATAAGCTCTCTAATCAGCAGGAAATCTTGCTTGTGAAATTGTTGCCAAATTTTTTTATAATAGCACCCACTTATTGAAAGCTTATATGCCAGGCACAATGTTTTACATGCATTTTCTTATTTAATCCTCACAAGAGCTCTATTATCTTCATTTTGCAGATGAAGGGACAAAGATTAAACAACTCTCTGAGGTCACAGTGATGGTAAGTGGGAGAGTCCCTATTTAAACTTAAGTTTCCTGATCTCCAAACTCTGTCATTAATCACCATGTAATTCTGCCCCAATGAGTGCCGGCCAAATGAGGCATCATTATGTGTTATTCATAATCGCCTTTCTGGAGCAGATGGCTCTCTCCCACTTCCACAAAGCTGCTTCACAATAATGATAGTTAAAATTAAATAGGTATTTTATATCCAACCCACACACGGAAGATGAAATCATTCCTGCTTATATGACCAATGATTTTTTTAAAGGCTATCTGTATATTTTTCCATCTCTTTAATGCCCCATAACTACTCTGTTGTTTTGTAAGATAGCTAAGGGGATAGGTACATTGAGACAGGGAAGGAAGCATTCATCTACAGACAGAGACAGCAAATCTTCTCCTTATCCAAGGCAGCCTCCCAGATCTCCTCAGGCCCTGGGAACTTGCTGGTTTTTCCTTGCTAGCCCTGATGCAGGAAAATGTTTGGAGTCCAACAGCGGTACACACTGCTACCTTGCACAAACCAAAGGAGGCTTATCAAATAACCATGTCCTTATCTTGCCCATTGGACACAACCAGTCAGTGGTGGAGATTTCCACAGAGGTGGTAGAAGTGTGAGGCTACACAGAGGCAGTTCTTCAAGAGTTGAGCAAAGTGGTGGTGTCCTATTTTAGAGAAATTATAAGAGCCATCTTATAAGCTGCACTCAGTCACTGCAGCACGATGACATTAAAGGCACCGTTATTACCCAGGCTCTGGACAATAAATAGAACTGTTGGAAGAGACATACTGGCCAGGGAAGCCATTCTTAATATTTCTGAGTGGAAGCAGTGTCTACTCAGTAAAGAAGAGGAAGACAAACCCTGGAGAGACTGTGAGCCTTTGACCTCACTACGGACGACTGAGGGGAGGGAAAGGCACCTAATGAACTTCACAGAAAGTAATAGCAGCCTGTTTAAAAACAAAAAACAAAACTGTAGTCTTCCATGGGCACTATTTCCCTGCCTCTTTTTCATGCATTTCCATGGACTCAATAGCAGCAAGAGCCCTAAGATTGATCTGTTACAAGAAGTAAGTTACATTCTACAATGAAAATTCTAGTTAAAGATGTGTCTGGTAGCCAGCTCTATGTATAGTGTATATTTATCAACATATTTAAAAACATCTAAACTATTAAATAAAATCCAAATGATTTTCATAAAAAATAATAATATATAATAGGTAGGGGGCAACATGAATTCTGATATTTTTACTTTAGACTAAACTTGACAAGCATCTGGTTGGATATTTAAGCTTAAAGAGCTTAATTGATTGATTATTAACTTTTGATAAACTATATAGTGTATATGCATTTTGTGTTTGTGTATGTGTCTGTGTGTGTGCTTAGTAAAAAGGATGCAGCATAATCTTCCAGACTTCTTTCTCAAAACTGCATAAGCCAATGGCATTATACAACCTCATTTTAAATGAGTATCAGTATTAAGAATAATAAAATATATTCTACATCCTTATGAAATTTAATCCTTGTATATTCCTATATAATGCTACTCAGGTTACACTGGACATGTTTTACAAAGAAATGTACCTCAAAAAATGGCAAAGAGAGGAGCATCATTCTTTAGTTGCATCCATTGTGCCTCATGAAAATATATTTTCTATCTGTGGAGCCAGCCAGCATAGCGTTGAGTAAAGGACTCATCAGGATTTTAGGTGTCTCATCTGTGCTCCAACTTTACTCTGGGACCTTAAACATGGCGCTTTACCTCACTTCTTCATAGTCATTTCTTTATAGTGTAAGCAATTACTTCCTGCTTTTCCTACCTCATGTGAGGTAGAAAAATGCAAAATACCATGGTTAATATAAATGCACTTTGCAAATGATGCACAAATTTAAGTTATCATAAACATTTTTCTGAGTTCTTGTGTGCTGATGTAGCTATATATACATATACAGTATAAATGTTTTCATTCCTAAACACACACACAGAGGCCTGAGAACCAAGCATCATGTAACATATATGATGCACATTTTTATATGTTAAGATGCATGAATTATAAGAGGTGTTGAAAGGGTGGAAAAGGGGCTCAGGCCGGTTGGCTCAGCGGTAGAGTGTCGGCCTGGCATGCGGGGGTCCTGGGTTCGATTCCCAGCCAGGGCACACAGGAGAAGCGCCCATCTGCTTCTCCACACCCCCCCCCTTCCTCTCTGTCTCTCTCTTCCCCTCCCGCAGCCAAGGC
Source organism: Saccopteryx bilineata (assembly GCF_036850765.1). Taxonomy (NCBI): domain Eukaryota; kingdom Metazoa; phylum Chordata; class Mammalia; order Chiroptera; family Emballonuridae; genus Saccopteryx; species Saccopteryx bilineata. Next base: position 9,223,326 of record NC_089501.1, on the reverse strand, counting down.
TCCATTGGAGCAAAGATGGCCCGGGCGCTGGGGATGGCTCCTTGGCCTCTGCCCCAGGCGCTACAGTGGCTCTGGTCGCGGCAGAGCGACGCCCCCGGAGGGGCAGAGCATTGCCCCCTGGTGGGCAGAGCATCGCCCCTGGTGGGCGTGCCGGGTGGATCCTGGTCGGGCGCATGCGGGAGTCTGTCTGACTGTCTCTCCCCGTTTCCAGCTTCAGAAAAATACAAAAAAAAAGAAAAAGAAAGGGTGGAAAAGGAAGACCCCTTGGTTTGAAAGACTGGAGCAATTGTTCTGGCCTCTATCTTACTGTAATCTCTGTTAGTATGTTAAACAAATAGCAGAGGAAGGGGAGTAGTCTGCCCTCCATTGCTAGAAAAGGCATATGTGACAGAAAAATCAAATTAAGTCATCAAATGATATTGTGTTCCTGTAAAGGTTTTCCTTAGTAAGAATGGGGGAAAATATTCTATCACATCTTGATTTAGAAGAATATTGGATTGTACTTTCTTATATAAATTATAAAATATTTTTACATGCCAGACCAGGTGGTGGCACAGTGGATAGAGCATCCGACTAAGATGCAGAGGACCCAGGTTCAAGACCCCGAGGCCACCAGCTTGAGCGTGGCTCATTTGGTTTGAGCAAAGCTCACCAGCTTGGACCCAAGGTCGCTGGTTTAAGCAAGGGGTTACTCAGTCTGCTGCAGCCCCATAGTCAAGGCACATATGAGAAAGCAATCAATGAACAACTAAGGTGTTGCAACGAAAAACTAATGATTGATGCTTCTCATCTCTCTCCATTCCTGTCTACCTGTCCCTATCTATCCCTCTCTCTGACTCTCTGTCTCTGTAAAAAAACAAAAATATATATATTTTTACATAATAAGCATTTAGAAAAAATTAGAAATGTAAAAATTATCATAAACAGTAGAACTGCATCACTATTATTTCAAATAATACTGTTATATAAGGTAATTCTCCTGATGAATATTGGAAAAATGTGTAATATTTTATTAGGGGAATTTAAGTCCAGACAATTTACTTTCTTTTTTATCCAATGCAAAAATTTTAAATGCCATAAATCCTGTAGTTAAATTATTGGACCAAATTTTCTATAACTGTTGCCAAACAACTTTATCACTATTAATTTTGCTTCCTAGATTTTTTTCTCTTTCTTCCTTTTTTTTTAAACATTTAAAGAAAAGTTTATTAAATCAAAGAAACAAGATGGAAATATGGGATGATTTTTAAAAACTTGTTTTACCATCTAAATTAAGGCAAAAAATACATATATCTGTATACAATTAAACAGGATTAATATTTTCAATAGAATGATATATTTTAACAGTAGCATATAAATCTGAGATTTCTTAAAACTTCAATTAATTATTTTATTTAAAAACATACTATTTCTATTGATATATTGATCAAATGCATTTCTGACAAATGTTTCTACAGAATTTCTAAGCTCACCTGCAACACCCGTATCATTTTCACTCAGACGATCTTGATGTTCCATGTGTTAATGTTTGATACCCTCCATCTCTTAAGAATAGTTTTGTTTTTTTAATCTTATTTTTATTAATTTTAATGCAGTGATATTGATAAATCAGGGTACATATGTTCCAAGAAAATATCTCCAGATTATTATTTTTTTTTCTTAAGTTGGAAATGGGGAGGCAGTTAGACAGACTCCCACATGCGCCCGACCGGGATCCACCCGGCATGCCCACCAAGGGGCGATGCTCTGCCCATCTGGGGCATCTCGTTCTGCCACAATCAGAGCCATTCTAGCGCCTGAGGCAGAGGCCACAGAGCCATCCTCAGTGCCCGGGCAAACTTTGCTCCAATGGAACCTAGCTACGGGAGGGGAAGAGAGAGACAGAGAGGAAGGAGAGGGGGAGGGGTGGAGAGCAATAGGCACTTCTCCTGTGTGCTGTGGCCAGGAATCGAACCCGGGACTCCTGCATGCCAGGCCGACGCTCTACCACTGAGCCAAATGGCCAGGGCCTCTCCAGATTATTTTGACACTTGATTATTTTGCATACCCCTCACCCAAAGTCAAATTGTCTTCCGTCACCTTCTATCCAGTTTTCTTTGTGCCCTCCCCTCCCCCCACCCCCTCTCTCCTTTCTCGCCCCCTCCCCACCCCCCACCCTAGCCCCTGTTACCATCACATTCTTGTCCATGTCTCTGAGTCTCATTTTTATGTCCCATCTATGTATGTGTTCATATAGTTCTTAGTTTTTTCTGATTTACTTATTTCACTCCGTATAATATTATCAAGGTCCAGCCATGTTATTGTAAATGATCCGATGACATCATTTCTTATGGCTGAGTAGTATTCCATAGTATATATGTACCAAAGCTTTTTAATCCACTCATCCACTGACGGACACTTGGGCTGTTTCCAGATCTTCACTATTGTGAACAATGCTGCCATAAACATGGAGTTGCATTTCTCCTCCTGGAACAGTTCTATGGTGTTCTTGGGATATATTCCTAAAAGTGGGATAGCTGGGTCAAAAGGCAGTTCGATTTTCCATTTTTTGAGAAATCTCCATACTGTTTTCCACAGAGGCTGCACCAGTCTGCATTCCCACCAGCAGTGCAGGAGGGTTCTCTTTTCTCCACATCCTCACCAGCACTTATTCTGTGTTGTTTTGTTGATGCATGCCATTCTGAGTGGTTTGAGGTGATATTTCATTGCGGTTTTAATTTGCATTTCTCTACTGATTAGTGATGTTGAGCATTTTTTCATATGCCTACTGGCCATCTCTATGTCCTCTTTGGAGAAGTGTCTATTCATTTCTTTTGCCCATTTTTGATTGGATTATTTGTCTTTCTGGTGTTGAGATTTACAAGTTCTTTGCAAATTTTGGTTATTAACCCCTTATCAGATGTACTGTCAAATATGTTCTCCCGTTGTGTAGTTTGTCTTTTTATTCTGTTCTTATTGTCTTTGGCTGTGCAAAAGCTTTTTAGTTTGATATAGTCCCATTTGTTTATCCTGTCTTTTATTTCACTTGCCCATGGAGATAAATTGGCAAATATATCACTGTGAGAGATGTCAGAGAGCTTACTGCCTATATTTTCTTCTAAGTTGCTTATGGTTTCATGGCTTACATTTAAGTCTTTTATCCATTTTGAGTTTATTTTTTGTGAATGGTGTAAGTTGGTAGTCTAGCTTCATTTTTTTGCAAGTAGCTGTCCAATTTTCCCAACACCATTTATTTATTTATTTATTTTTAATTTTATTTTATTTTTTTTTTTGTATTTTTCTGAAGCTGGAAACGGGGAGGCAGTCAGACAGACTCCTGCATGTGCCCCACCAGGATCCACCTGGTATGCCCACCAGGGGGCGATGCTCTGCCCATCTGGGGCATTGTTCTGTTGCAACCAGAGCGATTCTAGCACCTGAGGCAGAGGCCATAGAGCTATCCTCAGCACCCAGGCCAACTTTGCTCCAATGGAGCTTTGGCTGCAGGAGGGGAAGAGAGAGACAGAGAGGAAGGAGAGGAGAAGGGGTGGAGAAGCAGATGGGCGCCTCTCCTGTGTGCCCTGGCCGAGAATCAAACCTGGGACTCCTGCACGCCAGGCTGATGCTCTACCACTGAGCCAACCGGCCAAGGCCAACACCATTTATTAAAGAGGCTGTCTTTACTCCATTGTATATACCCTTACCTCCTCTGTCAAATATCAGTTGTCCATAGAGCTGTGGGTTTATTTCTGGGTTCTCCATTCTGTTCCATTGATCTATATGCCTGTTCTTATGCCAGTACCAGGCTGCTTTGAGTACAATGGCCTTGTAGTATAGCTTGATATCAGGAAGTGTCATACCTCCCCCTTTATTCTTCTTTTTTAAGATTGCTGAGGCTATTCGTGTTCTCTTTTGGGTCCATATAAATTTTTGGAATATGTGATCTATAACTTTAAAGTATGTCATTGGTATTTTAATTGATATTGCACTGAATTTATAAATTTCTTTGGGTAATATAGACATTTTAAGGATGTTTATTCTTCCTAACCATGAGCACGGTATATGCTTGCACTTGTTTGTATCTTCCTTGATTTCTTCTATCAATGTTTTATAATTTTCTGAGTACAAGTCTTTAGTCTGCTCGGTTAAATGTACTTCTAGGTACTTTATTTTTTTGGTTGCAATAGTGAAGGGGATTGTTTCCTTAATTTCTCTTTCTGACTGTTCACTGCTTGTGTATAAAAATGCCTCTGATTTCTGAGTATTAATTTTATATCCTGCCACCTTGCTGAATTCATTTATCAGGTCCAGTAGTTTTTTGACTGAGACTTTAGGGTTTTCTATATACAATATCATATCATCTGCAAATAATGATAGTTTTACTTCTTCTTTTCCAACTTGAATGTCTTCTATTTCTTCTTCTTGTCTGATTGCTGTGGCAAGGACTTCTAGGACTACGTTGAATAAGAGTGGTGAAAGGGGGCACCCCTGCCTTGTTCCTGATCATAAAGGGATTGCTTTTAATTTTTGCCCATTGAGTATGATGTTGGCTGTGGGTTATACATAGATGGCTTTTATCACGTTGAGGTATGTTCCCTGTGTTCCTACTTTGCTGAGAGTTTTGATTATGAATGGGTGCTGGATTTTATCAAATGCTTTTTCTTCATCTATTGAAATTATCATTTGGTTTTTTCTCCTTCCTTTGTTTATGTGATGAATCACATTGATTGATTTGCGAATATTGTACCAGCCTTGCCTCCCCACAATAAATCCCACTTGATTATGGTGTATGATTTTTTTCATATATTGTTGGATCTGGTTTGCTAATATTTTGTTGAGGATTTTAACATCTATATTCATCAGGAATATTGGCCTATAATTTTCTTTCTTTGTGTTGTCTTTGCCTTGTTTTTGAATCAGAATTATGCTTGCCTCATAAAAGAAGCTTGGAAGTCTTCCTTCCTCTTGAATTTTTTGAAATAGCTTGAGAAGGATAGGAGTTAGTTCTTCTTTAAATATTTGGTAGAATTCACTTGTAAAGCCATCTGGCCCAGGACTTTTCTTTTTTGGAAGTTTTTTGATAACTGTTTTAATCTCATTTGGTGTAATCATTCTGTTTAGGTTTTCTGATTCTTCCAGATTGATTTTTGAAAGATTGTATGTTTCAAGGATTTTGTCCATTTCATCTAGATTGTCTAATTTTTTGGCATACACTTCTTCACATTATTTTCTTAAAATATTTGTATTTCTGTTATGTCAGTTGTTTTTCTCCACTCTCATTTCTAATTTTATTTATTTGAGTCTGCTCTCTTTTTTTTTTTTTTTTTTTGGTGAGTCTAGTCAAAGATTCATCGATCTTGTTTACCTTTTCAAAGAACCAGCTCCTAGTTTCATTGAATCTCTTTATTGTTTCTTTAGCCTCTATGTCATTTATTTCTGCTCTGATCTTTATTATTTCCTTCCTTCTACTACATTTGGGCTTTACTTGCTGTTCTTTTTCTAGTTCTTTTAGATGCAGGGTTAAGTTGTTTATTTGAGCTTTTTCTAGCTTCTTAAAGTGTGCTTGTAGTGCTATGAACTTCCCTCTCAGTACTGCTTTTGCTGTGTCCCATAAATTTTGAGTTGTTGTATGCTCATTATTGTTCGTTTCTAGGAATTTATTTTAATTTCTTCTTTGCTCTCATTCTTAATGCATTCGTTATTTAACAACCTGCGATTTAGTTTTCATGTGTTTGAGAATTTTTTAGCTTTTCTGTTGTGGTTGATTTCTAGTTTCATGCCATTGTGATCACAGAAAGTGCTTGATATGATTTCAATCTTCTTAAATTTATTGAGACCACTTTTGTGCCCTAACATGTGGTCTATCCTAGAATGTATATTCTGCTGCTTTAGGGTGAAAGGTTCTGAACATATCTAATAAATCTAGTAGATCTAGTGTGTCCTTTAAGTCTGCTGTTTCTTTGTTAATTTTCTTTCTTGAGGATCTATCTAGTGATGTTAGTGGGGTATTAAAATCTCCTACTATTATAGTATTGCTGTGGATCTTGCCCTTTATATTCATCAAAGTTTGCTTTATATATTTAGTGCTCCTATATTAGGTGCGTAGATATTTATAATAGTTATATCTTCCTGTTGGATTGCTCCCTTTATCATTATATAGTGGCCTTTTTTTATCTCTTACTATATTCTTTGTTTTAAAGTACATTTTGTCTGATATAAGTATTGCTATCCCAGCTTTTTTTTCATTTCCATTTGCATGAAATGTTTTTTTTTTCATCCTTTATCTTCAGTCTATGTGCATCTTTTGTTTTAAGGTGTGTCTCTTGTAGACAGCATATGTACGGGTCCTGTTTTCTTATCCATGCAGCTACCCTATGTCTTTTGATTGGATCATTTAATCCATTTACATTTAACGTTATTATTGATATGTAGTTGTTTATTGCCATTTTATTTTTTAAAGCTGTATTCCTCTTTTGCTATATTCTTTTCCCACTTTAATCTGTTTACAACACGCCCCTTAACATTTCCTGCAGCATTGGTATGGTTATAATGAATTATTCAATACTTTAGGGTTTTTTTTGTCTGGGAAGCTTTTTATTTCTCCTTCAATTTAAAATGATAGCCTTGCTGGATAAAGTAGTCTTGGTTGTAGGTTCTTGTTCTGCATTACTTTGAATATTTCTTGCCATTCCCTTGTGGCCTCAAGAGTTGCTGTTGAGAAGTCTGATGTCTTCCTTATAAGAGCTCTTTTGTAGGTGATAGCCTTTTTTTCTGTAGCAGCTTTTAATATTTTCTCTTTATCACTTAGCTTTGGTATTTTAATTATGATGTGTTTTGGTGTACGTTTTTTTGTGTTTCTCTTCAATGGAGTTCTCTGTGCTTCTTGAACATATGAGAGTTTCTCCTGTATTAATTTAGGGAAGTTTTCAGCTATGATATGATTGAACAAAGTCTCTATCCCTTGTTCTTTCTCTTCTTCTTCAGGAACCCCTATGATGTGGATGTTATTTCTCTTTATGTTGTCACAGAGCTCTCTTAGAGTTTCCTCAGACTTTTTGAGTCTCTTTTCTTTTTTCTTCTCTGCTTTCATGCCTTCATTCGACTTGTCCTCCAACTTGCTGATTCGATCCTCAACTCTATCTATCCTGTTTTTTACTCCTTCGATTGTGGCCTTCATTTCTGATATTGCATTTGTCATCTCCGACTGATATTTTTTTAATATTTCAATATCTTTTTTTTAATAATTTTATTTTTTTAATGGGGCAACTTCAATAAATCAGGATACATATATTCAAAGATAACAAGTCTAGGTTATCTTGTCATCAATTATGTTGCATACCCATCACCCAAAGTCAGATTGTCCTCTGTCACCTTCTATCTAGTTTTCTTTGTGCCCCTCCCCCTCCCCCGTTCCCTCTCCCTCTCCCCCCTCCCCCATAACCACCACACTCTTATCAATGTCTCTTAGTTTCACTTTTATGTCCCACCTACGTATGGAATAATGCAGTTCCTGGTTTTTTCTGATTTACTTATTTCACTTCGTATAATGTTATCAAGATCCCACCGTTTTGCTGTAAATAATCCAATGTCATCATTTCTTATGGCTGAGTAGTATTCCATAGTGTATATGTGCCACATCTTCTTTATCCAGTCATCTATTGACAGGCTTTTTGGTTGTTTCCATGTCCTGGCCACTGTGAACAATGCTGCAATGAACATGGGGCTGCATGTGTCTTTATGTATCAATGTTTCTGAGTTTTGGGGGTATATACCCAGTAGAGGGATTGCTGGGTCATAAGGTAGTTCTATTTTCAGTTTTTTGAGGAACCACCATATTTTCTTCCATAATGGTTGTACTACTTTACATTCCCACCAACAGTGTATGAGGGTTCCTTTTTCTCCACAGCCTCTCCAACATTTGCTATTACCTGTCTTGTTAATAATAGCTAATCTAACACATTTGAGGTGGTATCTCATTGCAGTTTTGATTTGCATTTTTCTTATAACTAAAGATGAGCATCTTTTCATATATCTGTTAGCCATTTGTATTTCTTCCTGGGAGAAGTGTCTGTTCATGTCCTCTTCCCATTTTTTTATTGGATTGTTTGTTTGTTGTTGAGCTTTATAAGTTCTTTGTATATTTTGGATATTAGGCCCTTATCTGAGCTGTTGTTTGAAAATATCATTTCCCATTTAGTTGGCTGTCTGTTTATTTTGTTATCAGTTTCTCTTGCTGAGCAAAAACTTCTTAGTCTGATGTAGTCCCATTCATTAATGTTTGCCTTCACTTCTCTTGCCTTTGGAGTCAAATTCATAAAATGCTCTTTAAAACCCAGGGTCGTGAGTTTAGTACCTATGTCTTCTTCAATGTACTTAATTGTTTCAGGTCTTATGTTTATTTAGATCTTTGATCCATTTTGAGTTAATTTTAGTAGAGGGGGACAAACTGTAGTCCAGTTTCATTCTTTTGCATGTGGCTTTCCAGTTTTCCCAGCACCATTTATTGAAGAGGCTTTCTTTTCTCCATTGTGTGTTGTTGGCCCCTTTATCAAAAATTATTTGACTATATATATGTGGTTTTATTTCTGGACTTTCTATTCTGTTCCATTGGTCTGAGTGTCTATTTTTCTGCCAATACCATGCTGTTTTGATTGTCATGGCCCTATAATATAGTTTGAAGTCAGGTATTGTAATGCCCCCAGCTTCATTCTTTTTCTTTAGGATTGCTTTGGCTATTCAGGGTTTTTTATAGTTCCATAAAAATCTGATGATTTTTTGCTCTAATTCTTTAAAAAATGTCATTGGAATTTTGATGGGAATTGCATTAAATTTGTATATTGCTTTGGGTAATATGGCCATCTTGATTATATTTATTCTTTCTAACCAAGAACAAGGTGTATTCTTCCATCTCATTATATCTTTTTCAATTTCCCTTAACAATGGTTTATCGTTTTCATTATATAAATCCTTTACATTCTTTGTTATGTTTATTCCTAAGTATTTTTTGTTGTTGTTGCAATCATGAAGGGGATTATTCTTTTGAGTTTGTTCTCAAATGTTTCATTGCTGGCATATAGAAAGGCTATTGACTTCTGTATGTTAATTTTGCATCCTGCGACCTTACTGTATTGGCTTATTGTTTCTAGTAGTCTTTTTGTGGATTCTTTGGGGTTTTCGATGTATAGGATCATATCATCTGCAAAAAGTGATACCTTTACTTCTTCTTTTCCGATATGGATGCCTTTTATTTCTTTGTCTGGTATGATTGCTCTGGCTAGAACCTCTAGCACCACATTAAATACGAGTGGAGCGAGTGGACAACCCTGTCTTGTTCTTGATTTAAGGGGGAAAGCCTTTAATTTTGTGCCATTTAATATGATGTTAGGTGATGGTTTATCACATATGGCCTTTATTATGTTGAGATATTTTCCTTCTATAGCCATTTTTTGAGCGTTTTAAACATAAAATTGTGTTGTATTTTATAAAAAGCCTTTTATGCGTCTATTGATTAGATCATGTGGTTTTTGTTCTTTGTTTTGTTGATATGGTGTATTATGTTAACCATTTTACGTATGTTGAACCATCCTTAAGATTCTGGGATGAATCCCACTTGATCATGATGTATTATTTTTTTAATATGTTGTTGTATTTGATTTGCTAGTATTTTGTTTCGTATTTTAGCATCTGTATTCATTAGAGATATTGGTCTGTAGTTTTCTTTTTTGTGCCATCCTTGCCTGGTTTTGGTATGAGGGTTATGTTGGCCTCATAAAATGTGTTTGGAAGTATTGCTTCTTCTTCAATTTTTTGGAAGACTTTGAGTAGAACAAAAACCAAGTCTTCTTTAAATGTTTGATAAAATTCGCTGGTATAGCCATCAGGGCCTGGACTTTTATTTTTGGGGAGGTTTTTAATGGTTTTTTCTATTTCTTCTCTACTAATAGGTCTGTTTAGGCTTTCTGCTTCTTCTTGACTCAGTCTAGGAAGGTTGTATTGTTCTAGGAATTTATCCATTTCTTCTAGGTTGTTGAATTTAGTGGCATAAAGTTTTTCATAGTATTCTACAATAATTCTTTGTATATCTATGATGTCCGTGGTGATTTCTTCTCTTTCATTTTGGATTTTGTTTATATGAGTTCTTCCTCTTTTTTCCTTGGTAAAGCTTACCAAGGGTTTGTCAATTTTGTTGATCTTTTCAAAGAACCAGCTCCTTGTTCTATTAATTTTTTCTATAGTTTTTCTGTTCTCTATTTCATTTATTTCTGCTCTGATTTTTATTATCTCCTTTCTTCGGCTGGTTTTGGGTTGTCTTAGTTCTTCTTTTTCTAGTTCCTTAAGGTGGGAAGTTAAGTGGTTCACTTGGGCTCTCTCTTGTTTGTTCATATATGCCTGAAGTGATATGAACTTCCCTCTTATCACTGCTTTTGCTGCATCCCATAGATTCTGATATGTCATATTGTCGTTTTCATTTGTCTGTATATATCTTTTGATCTCTGCACTTATTTTTTCTTTGACCCATTCATTTTTTAAAAGTATGTTGTTTAGTTTCCACATTTTTGTGGGATTTTTTCCTCTTTTTTGCAGTTGAATTCTAGTTTCAAGGCTTTATGATCAGAAAATATGCTTGGTACAACTTTGATTTTTCTGAATTTGCTGATGTTGTTTTTGTGACCCAACATATGGTCAATTCTTGAGAATGATCCATGTACACTGGAGAAAAATGTATACTCAGTCACTTTGGGATGAAATGTCCTGTAGATGTCTATCATATCCAGGTGCTCTATTGTTTTGTTTAAGGCCACTATGTCTTTGTTGATTCTCTGTTTGGATGACCGATCTAGAGCCGTCAGTGGTGTATTGAGGTCTCCAAGTATGATTGTATTTTTGTCAGTTTTTGTTTTAAGGTCAATAAGTAGCTGTCTTATATATTTTGGTGCTCCTTGGTTTGGTGAATATATATTAAGAATTGTTATGTCTTCTTAAGTCATCTTAAGGTTTGATGCATGTACTGCTATGAGTCATACAGAAAGGGAGTGTAGGTCCCTTAGCTGAGAGAGAAGCTACAAGGTAAATGAAAGTTATGTATGTACTCATAGCTACCACTATAGAATAATCTGTGAATATTGGTCATGTGTCTAATAGGCTACTTATGAAAAGGACACCTCCAAAAAGCAATCTTTAAAAGAGGATTACTTAGTACTAACTTAGTCTTTGCTGAAGGTTAAGGTTTTTAGGAATTAAGAATTCTGATAAATTAGAAAGGAATTATATAGTTTTGATAATAGAAGGTATAAGGTGTAGAGGTACTTTTGAAAAGAAAAGGAAAAGCAAGTTGTTATGAAAGCCAGTTATTTCTAGATAAGAAAGTGCATAAAAGTTGAAGGTTTGTGTAAGTTGCAGAAGGTTTGTGCAAGTTGTAAGAAGTTAGTACAGAGAAGAAAAATGCAAGGCAGAAAGAAATTAGTCTGTAAAGCTTGTAGTACTAAGGGCACACAATCAGCGTGCCAGCACATACTAGGGAGGACCTCTGACCCAATTAGCTTATAGCTACAGCTAAAGTAGAAAATTCTCATGAGCCCCAGCCTTATACCATTCTCCCCACTGATGAAGAACCAAGGATTTGATTATGCCCAAAAGAGATGGGGGAATGTTAGATTCAAGGAGTACTGATATGCTCAGGGCTGCCAAGAGTGTACAAGGTCCCTGTGATGCCAAGAACAAAGAGTTCAGCAACATCCTGCATTGAGTCAGAGACCCTTATCAGAAGTTTATGTTTGAAATTCTCCACTGAGTAATACCCCCCCGTAACTGTGCATGACCTCCCTAGCCAATGACTAACAGCCACATCAGCTTCTGTATGATGCTTGCTCATCCTAGATAGCCACCCTATAAAAAGGAGCCATTTTAGAAGCTCGTGGCTGCAGTGCTCCAGTCTCTTCGGAGACGTGGGTTGCCTGCAGTCCCTGCGCAGGTTTGGGGGGCTGCAGTGCTCCAGTCTCTTCGGAGGCGTGGGTTGCCTGCAGTCCCTGCGCAGGTTTCGGGGGCTGCAGTGCTCCAGTCTCTTAGGAGGCGTGGGTTGCCTGCAGTCCCTGCGCAGGTTTGGGGGGCTGCAGTGTTCCCCTGTGTGGGTTACCTGCATCCCTGTGCAGGTTTGGGGGGCTGCAGTGCTCCCTTGCATGGGTTGCCTGCAGTCCCTGTGCAGGTCTGCAATAAAACTTATAAAATTCACTTTGTGTCTGCTGTGGCCTGTCTCCTGGGATGTAACATCTTGATTCAGTGTTCCCTTAGCCATTATGAAATGGCCATTTTTGTCTCTGAGTACTTTTGCTGTCTTGTAGTCCACATTATCAGATATGAGTATTGCTAAGCCTGCTTTTTTCTGGATGTTATTTGCTTGGAGTATTGTTTTCCTTTGAATTTGTATTTATCCTTGTTACTTAGATGAGTTTCCTGTAGGCAGCATACAGTTGGATTTTCTTTTTTAATCCATTCTGCTACTCTGTGCCTTTTTATTGGTGAGTTTAATTCATTTACATTTAGTGTAATTATTGACACTTGTGAGTTCTCTATTGCCATTTTATAGATTGCTTTCTGTTAGTTTTGTGTCTTGTTTGATCCTTCTCTTTCGTTTTTCTATCTTTTGTTTTTATTTGGTTGTATTCCATACATCTTTCCTCTGTTGATATCTTTTTTATCTCATGTGCTTCTGTGGTGGTTTTTTCAATGGTGGTTACCTTTAAGAATTGAAAAGGGTTCCTACCCTGTTCATTGTAGCGCACTATTTTGTGAGTACTTTTGCACTCCATCGTCCTTTGCTACTGTTAATCTCCATCCTCTCCCCCCCCTTTTTTTTTGTTTTTGTCACAGTTTAAATTTAGTTTTATTGTGTCCTTCTTGGAGCTTTTATTTGTGGCTTTTTTGTTGTTGTTGTTCTTTGTATCTGATTGGAGAACCACCTTTAGTAATTCCTGGAGTGGGGTTTTCTGATGATAAATTCCCTCATCTTTTCTGTATCTGTGAATGTTTTTATTTCTCCTTCATATTTGAAGGATAGCTTTGATAGGTATAGTATTCATGGCTGAAAGTTCCTCTCTTTCAGGACTTTAAATATTGGGGTCCACTCTCTTCTAGCTTGTAGAGTTTCTGCTGAGGAATCTGATGATAATCTAATGGGCCTTCCTTTATATGGTGTATTCTTCTTTTCCCTGGCTGCCTTGAGAATTTTTTCTTTGCCATTGGTTTGTGCAATTTCATTATGATGTGCCATGGAGTAGGTTTGTTGGGGTTAAGAAAACTCGAAGTTCTGTTTGCTTCTTGAATTTGAGGTTTTAGTTCTTTCCACAGGCTTGGGAAGTTCTCATCTATTATTTGTTTGAGTATGTTCTCCATTCCATTTTCTCTCTCTTCTTCCTCTGATATTCCTACTATTCTTATATTATTCTTTTTGATGGAGTCAGATAATTCTTGTAGGGCTATCTCATTTTTTTTTAATTTTTGAGTCTCTTTCTTCTTCTCTCTGTTGTGCCTTAAGTTGCTTGTCTTCTATTTCACTAATCCTCTCTTCTATCTGACCTGTTCTATTAGCTAAGCTTCTTACCTCGTTTTTCAGCTCATGAATTGAGTTTCTCATCTCTGTTTGATTTGTTTTTATAGTTTCAATTTCCTTGGAAATATATTCTTTGTGTTCATTGAGTTGTTTTCCGAGCTCCCTAAATTGCCTTTCTGTGTTTTCGTGTATATCTCAGAGGAGTTTTAGGATTTCTATCTTAAATTCTCTGTTATTTAGCTCCAAGGTTTCCAATATATTAAATTTTTTCTCCATAGATTTTTCCTCATCTAGCTGTGTTACCTCTCTCTTTTGTATCCATATATTTGACTTTCTCTTCCTTAATGGCATCTGAGGGTGGTTTTGTTGATAGTATTAATGAGATTTAATAAAGAATAAAAGTTAAAAAAATAAAAAATCGAAAAGAGTTGTTTTTAAAAAAAATTAATAATGAAATAAAGAAAAATAAAATAAAATAAAAATTTTTAAAAAAGGAAATTATCCCCCCCTCCTTTTTTCCTCTCCTCTCCTCTCCCCTCTTTCTTGAGAAAATCTTGTGGTGAATGGTGAATTATATTGTACTAAATAGAACAAACAATGCCTGTAATGGAGGGCCTGAATTGGGGAGAAGTAATAAAGGGGCAAAAAAAAGAAAAAAAGGGGGTATGGACCCACAAAAAGCAAATAAGGAAAATATTTGGGTCAAGAATAAAATGATTTGCTTTTAGGTGTTGGTTGACTAAGAGTTATAATGAGAGGAATAAGAGGGAAACAGGAAAATGGGGGGACAAATTAAAAAATTACTATTGTATTTAGTGGAACAAGAACTAGATAAAAGGTAGAGCCAGGGATGGGAGCACTGCTAGTGAGTTAAAAAGATGAAGTAAAAACCCCCCAAAATGACACAAACATAAGTTTGAGTCCCAGATAAGATAATTTGTTTGTTATTGAGGTTTGAATGAGAAGAGACGTAAAGGAGAAAGGAAGAAACTAATATAGAGGGAGAAAAGAAAGAGAGAGAGAGAGAGAGAGAGAGAGGGAATCACTAAAAGAAGAAAAAAGAGGAGAGAGAGAGAGAGAGTTAAGGGTTTTGGAGTGCAACCCTCATAGAGAGAAAGGAAGAGGAAAGAAAAGATAATGGGAGATGTAACACTTATGAGTAGTGTAGTTCAAGGAGAGGAGAGAGTAAGACCGGCAGAGAGTTAAATGACCAAATTGGAGGAGGAAAAAAAATATCAAGAATGAAGATAAGAAACAAATGAACAAATATAATAAAATGGGATGGGTTATAAAGTCTGCGGATTATTCTTGATTTTGAGAGGTTATCTTCTTGCTTTTTCTTTTCTCTCCCTCTTCCTGGTCGGTGAGTCTGTACCCCGGGTTCTGCCCCTTTGGCATGCTCAGGTAGAGGTTTGCAGTTGATAAGTCTCTATGGCGATGTCATGTATTGTGCTTCAGTCTCGTTGGCAGTCGAGGCTCATTAACATTTATAGGCTCCACCAGTGAGAGAGTCCATGCTCCTGGATCCTTTCTCCTAGTCTTTCTTTCCTCAATTAGTAGCCTGATAATCCAGCTATGGGGTTGCTGCTGCTTCTGCCTGGATAGTAAGAGGTTCAAAGAGCTGGCAACTCCCCACTCTATTCCCACTCAGCACAGGGCTCTGTGTAAGGCTCAGTCAGTCAGAGCTGTTAGCATAATCAGGAGGGCTTCTGCCCACTCAAAGACCTCTGGCTCTGCCATTCTGTCCGGTAACACGGGAGGGCGCCGACTCCGGGGTGCTTGGAGGAATCTCTCGCAGACCAGGATATCAGGCCGGCAGTCTCTCACTCTGAGTGAAACCCCCACCTGCACGGAAAAGTTTCAGCGTTGGAATTGGCTCTTGCTCTGTCCCCGTGCTCAGCTTTTTCAAGGCGCTGGGGCGGCCCGAGATTCCGCTTTTGGCCCACACAAAGGCCCCTGACTCTGCTTCTCTGTGGGATAACACGGGCACACACTGCCGAGGCACTCAGAGGAATCTCTCACTCACTATCTGCGCGCACAGACCAGGATATCAGGCTGGCCGCCTCATCCTCTGAGTGAAACCCCCACTCACATGGAAAAGTTCCAGCATTGGAATTAGTTCTCACTCCTTCCCCATGTGTGGCTTTTTCAGGGCGCTGGGGCGGTCCGGAGATTCCGCTTTTGGCCCACACAAAGGCCTCTGACTCTGCCTCTCTCTGGGATAACACGGGTGCCCACTCCCAGGGCTTTGGAAGGAATCTCTCGCCCACTATCTGCGCACACCAAGCAGGGGATCGGGGAAAATGGCTGCCCCCCTTGTCTTTCTTTGTCTGGGTTTGGCACGACTGTTAGCTTGTATTGCCCGGGTTGCCACAGGAACAGTTTTTCCTCAGCTTGGATCTCGTGCCATAGCCTGGTTCGGCTGTTTGTGCTGCGGCCTGGATCTATTCACCCCCTTTGCCCGCCTTAGTTTCTATATTCTCAGTTCCCAGTGAAAGCCACCCTGTTTAGGTTAGTGAGGAAGGTGGAGCTTTTCTTACTCCCTATTTCCTTCGGGATTTGATTATATATTTAGCCAATTTTTCACTCGACCATACCTTCGGGTGTATTGCAAAACATCTGGAGGCTCCAAGGATAGGTTTTTCTATTTCTGGTTAAAGATCTTGTTGAGTTTTGGGGGAGATTTATTGGTATCGCTTCCTACCGTGCCATTACTCTGACGTCATCTCTCAATATCCTTTTTTATACTTGCTATTTCTTTATTTAGGTGTTCATAATGACCATCCATTGTTGTTCTAAGATCCCTAAGCATCCTTACAATCATTGTTTTGAAATCCACATCCAGAAGTTTGGTTATTTCCATATCACTCAGTTCATTTCCTGGATGTTTCTCTTGTGGTTTCATTTGAATTGCACTTCTCTGTCTTCTTATTATATCTGTGTTTGGGTGTTTTGTTTGTAGAGCTGGTTGAGTCTAGGCTTGGTGTTGTCTGCCTCCAGTTTTTAATTGTGTTATTTGTAGGTTTTCTTGGGTTGGCATCAGCTATTATTTGTAATCCACTTTCGGATTTGGGCCACTTGATTTGTTTGTTTTCTTAACAGGTGATTGTCTTGTTTGCTGATCTCAGCAGGGGGCTTATTTGAAACTGTATCCAGGAATGCAGTGGGTGTAACCTGAGACTCTGAAGTCCTCTTCTTCCAGTTAATCTCTCTGGGAGCTGGCTGCTTTCTCAGCTTCAGTAGGGGAAGGTGTATCTAAGATCTCCATGGAGACCTGAGTTACTGCCCCTCCTCCCCACTTCTTGTTTTCAGCTGTGTCTTGTTGAGCTGATTGTAGCTGGAGAGATGTCTGGAAATCTGTGACCTGGATGCATTTTGACTTTTGTTTTGTGGAAGGATCAGCTCCTCTTCCAGCTATGGCCACCTCCAGTCCTGGATGAGTCAGCTTTTCAGGTCGTCCCCTACATTCCTCTGCCCCTCACCGTCTGTCTCTCTCTCTCCCCTTTCTTTTTGGAAGATAAGCTGGCCCTTTCAACACACCTTGTTCCCTGGTTGCCAGGCAAGTGGCTGTGAGCAGTATTAACTGCTCTTTTCCTTGAAGTGAGATCCCTTCTGGCCTCTCAGTCTCACACCCCCCTCCATTCCTATAAGCAGGGGAGATTCAGGCACTCCCTACCAGGTTTGTTGTGGCTTCTTCTTTGCTCCTTGATTTTTGAGAGCTGTTCTTGTAGTCCAGATTTGGTTTTTCATGCTGATTGTTCATAAATTAGTTTGTAATCCAGTTCAGTGGTGTGAGCTCAAAGTCTGTGTGTCTGCCTACTCCTCTGCCATCTTCAGGTCCCTGATTTTTTTCTCTTTCAACATACAAGAGATCAGCCTTTCTGGTTATCTTTATTGCAGGAACTACTTGAAGAAAATTCCAATCTACTCATTTCTGTGTTGTTCTTAATTTTATTCTTGACCTCCTAAAGTTTGTTAGTTACTTTTTTTCCTAAATCCTGAAATAAAAAATGCCAGACACCAAGTTAGGGGCATAGTACCAGAAGAAAACTGTATGTGAATACACTTAAAATTCTGAACTTTGGAACATCTTTTATGCATAATAGAAAAACATAGTTGAATAGATTTGGCTACATGAAAATAATAGCTACTGATTTTAAATGCTGATCATCATATTTTATTCTGCTGTATTTCCTAAGATAGCAGAGGTCTGCATTTGTCTTTTGTAATCAATCTGAATTTAAATTACAAATAAAAATTGACAAAATTCTGTGAAGAATAATAACATAATGTATTTGGTACTGACACCAGGTTTCTAGACCTGGTGGCGCTGAGAGGGTATAAGGTTGGCAGTGTCACTGGGGAAAAGAAAGAATATCTCAGTTTCAGATGACCAGAACATCTGGGGTGAAGCATGGGTAAGCCATTGTTCTAAATATAGGTCTTGTTTTCAATTTAATTAGTATTAAAAAAAAGTTCACAGATCATTACAGATAAGAATCTGTCGATTTTTATTTTTGAATTTTTATCTTTTTTTTTATATCTTCATAAACACTTGTGTGGCCAGAATGATTAACTAAAGCATAGATTCAAATACATATTACAGATGAGAGAGCAAAATATTCTTGTAAAATGAAAAACACCAGTTATTGAGATATTGAGGTAATTATTTAACTTTAAAATAAAGTGGGAAGTTAAAGTCTGTATATCCATTATCTACTGTGGTATTTCAAAGGAATAAAACAGAGGCTAAAACAACATTTATTTGTTCCCATTTATGTAATTTGGGCTGCACTTCATTGAACAGTCTTTCTGCTAATCTCACCTGGAGTCACATACGCAGTTGTTGGCAGTAGTGGGATTCAGGCAGTTTGCACCGGTTCAGCAAAACTGATACCTAATTTATTGTTGAGTTCAGCGAACTGGTTGTTAAAACGACATTAGTAATCACAGTGCTCTCTAAGGAGGGCACCTGGGCAGCCGCCCAATGTAGAAATCACAAATTTACATTTCTTACTCTTTTTAATTGTTCATCTGCACAACAGTGTATTATAAGCCCAAGTAGTAATGTTTATTCTGTCCATAGGTGAAAAAATTGCAAGTGAGGACACCAATCAAGAAACAATACGGGAATATCTTTAATAACAGTTTTATTGTTTTTGTCAGGTATTATTTAACATTTTTCCACTAATATTTTAAAACTCTTTCTTATAATCTAGATTTGTGTACCTCTTTTACAGTTCTTAAGTATTAAATGCATGAAATAGTAAACTACCTTTCAGTATATTGTTTTTTTATACTTAAAGTGGTCATTAGGGCAGAGAACCAGTTATTAAGTTATTTGAATCCCATATAAGGCAGCTGTGTTAGGCTTGCTCTCTGGTTTACCAGCTGCAAGCCCTTTGCCTGATTAGTGCATGAGCAGGTGGCAGCACCGTGTGTGTGTGTGTGTGTGTGTGTGTGTGTGTGTGGCCAATATAAGGTTATGGGTGCTTGTGCTCAGGGACATTGCAGATGGCAGATTGCCTGCCTGCCACTGTGAGAGGTCATTTTGCTGTTTGTTTGCCTGAGAGGCAGCTTCCCCTGCCTGTGTGCTTGTCCACCGTTGTGAGACTAAGAGTGTTCTCTGCATGCTAATTATTGACTGTGGTAAAAATATAAATATTTTCAATCCTTTACGTCATGATTTCTGTCTATGTCTCTAAGATATTGACAAAAGTATTTAAAACACATAAGGAAGAAATATTTTATCAATACTACTCACATTTTCATAAGTATTTGTGAGATACCAGAACTCATATTTTACAACTAATTGAACTCATGCCAAAATATTTTAAATATCAGATTAAAATGTGTGAGAGGTTTAGTTTAGTTGTTTAACATTATTTAGCATTTCAAAATTATTTTAGGGGAAGTGTAAGCAAAAGTATAACAGTGAGAAAGATGATCATCTTTTTTGACCAAACAATTGCATTGTGGGTACAATGCCTCATGCACAAGGAGATGTAATAGGTCAGGATATTCATTACAGCACTGTTTATGATAGCAAAAACTGGAGTCAAATATTTACCAAAGGACTAATGAATAAATGAATTCTAAGACAGCAGACAAAAAACAAATCTATGGTGGTGAAAATCAATGATTTAGAGCAATGTTACTCAACGTATATTCTGTGGACCACTGTCACTTGGCAAACTATTTGTTACCAATCTGTGTCACATACTAAAATTGAGAGGGGCCTTTAGAAACTTCTATAACAACTTGAGAAAGGATTTTGTGTCTACAAAATGTAGTAATAAAAACAGTGGTACTTGTGGTTAGCACATCTTTGTTTTATTATATTTTTCTAATAATCTTTTGTATTTGACATATGGTTCTTGATAAAGTTTTATGAAAGCAGTGGTCTTTAGGTGAGTAAACATAAATAAATCTTTAAAATACAATATGGAACAAAGAGAAAATTTGACAATTATATATACAGAGTCATTGATTTTATAAATATACACATAATAAAACATATATATTAGATATATAATAAAATGATATAGTAAAATATACACAGCTTATATAGTAAAAAGTAGAAGTATGCACTAATGAGCCATACATGAGAATGATACATAACAACCTCTGAGTAGAGGCATCCTCGAGAAAGGGAGGCAGAGAAGAGGACAGACTCGAGGAGGGGTAAAGGGCTTCAACTGTATCTGCAGTGTTTTTTTAAAAAATACATCTAGCCCTGGCTGGTTGACTCAGCGGTAGAGTGTCGGCCTGGCGTGCAGGAGTCCCGGGTTCGATTCCCGGCCAGGGCACACAGGAGAAGTGCCCATCTGCTTCTCCACCCCTCCCCCTCTCCTTCCTCTCTGTCTCTCTCTTTCCCTCCCGCAGCCGAGGCTCCATTGGAGCAAAGATGGCCCGGGCTCTGGGGATGGCTCCTTGGCCTCTGCTCCAGGCGCTAGAGTGGCTCTGGTCACGACAGAACGACGCCCTGGAGGGGCAGAGCATCGCCCCTGGTGGGCGTGCCGGGTGGATCCTGGTCGGGCGCATGCGGGAGTCTGTCTGACTGTCTCTCCCCATTTCCAGCTTTGGAAAAATACAAAAAAAAAATAAATAAATCTAAAACAAACATAGCAAAACATTATATTTTTTAAGCTTGTTTGACAGTATCTGGATATTCATTATACTATTCTCTATCTTTTCTTATGTTTGAAATATCTCATAATAAAATACATAAAAGTAGATCAAAGTTTTTTTTTTTTTTCAAATGCAATATAAACTACAGATTGTTAGAAATTTTCCATAAGGGCAAAAAAAAAAAAGATCTAAAAGAAGATCAAAGCTTTTCCTAAGTATCTGACAGCTTTAATGAATTAGGTGTCTTTCCAAGGTCATTTATTGAACATCAACTATGTATGAAAAACTATGCAAGGAATTGAGAGTAGGAAGACTATGTGTTGAAGGTCTAGACAAGACTATTTGGGAAAAACCTGAGACTAAATCAAGGGCCTATTAAGCCAGATACCTTGATATGCAACCCAAAACAAAATTGAATCTTTATACTTTAGATGGACAGAATTTTACCTCAAAAAGGACAAGATTCCCATTGTTAATACTTCATTTTCCCACATTATCATATCTCATGTTATACTTAGTGGTATCACCTGGTGGACTGACATTTCTAGCAGCACAAAGTCTAAATTTCATAAGAGTGTATGTTTTTAACAACAGATGCTGGACAGATGTTTCTCTTCAGCTTCCTTTTTTTTTCTTTTCCTTTTTTCTTTATTTTCTATTTTATTTTAATTCAGAAGTTGGGCAAGTGTGGTATTTATGCTGTGGTTTAACTCTGCAGGCCAGCTGCTTCCACAGCAGCCTCAGAACAAGTGGATTTCCTTTATGTGTCTGAAATCATCCAACACCAGATGTCAGCCAAGAGGTTTCCATCACTCAAGAGTGCTGGGCTGCCACATTACAAAGCACTGGCAATGAGGATTCAGAAACAGTGCCTTCCTATCCAGTTTCATTAGATATAAGGTGAAGTAAAAGTGAATTCGACCTCCTTAAGAGGATGCTTTCTCCAACCTATGAGAAGTTTGCTGTTATGAAATGAAAATGCAATCGCTAGAGAGATGTAAAAAACGAAGCTAAACTGGACAGCCTGTATATCATCTAACATGAGGCATGTAATTTAATGGTAATAAGGTCAAGGTTTCACTGAGGTAGCATTCAAAATAATTGGACACTGATTACATGATACTAAAAAGGAAAGATGCTTCTTTGTGTCACTGAACAACGAGGATGTAAGAATAGCAGTAAATTTTCTTCATTATGGCTCTGCTTCTCTGAGCTCTTGTCACTTTAGCTATCCTTCTACAGAAGCTTGAGCAATTAAGAAGGTTGATTTCCCAGGGAGAGAGCTTTGTGTTAGCTAAAGGCTTTTGAGCACAAAAGCTTAGCAGACTGTCCTAAAATAGCAAACTCTGTTGAAGGCTCTGAGATTCCTCTTGTCTTCATTTACAGCTTAAAGTAAAACCCACTGTTTATCAGAGCCAGGTATCCAACTGGTAAATTCTGAAAAAAAAAATTTTTTTCTTGGATCATTTACATAGATTTAATATTTTGCCATGCAGAAATTTTCAAGGGCAATTTAGAGTTGTTTTGCAGACCTGAAAAAAAAAATATCAGAGCCATTTTATTGAGAAAAAGAAAATGAAATGTGCTTCAGGTAAAAGTTTTTTTTTTTTCTTTCATTTTTCTGAAGCTGGAAACAGGGAGAGACAGTCAGACAGACTCCCGCATGCGCCCGACCGGTATCCACCCGGCACGCCCACCAGGGGCAACGCTCTGCCCACCAGGGGGCGATGCTCTGCCCACCCTGGGCGTCGCCATGTTGCGACCAGAGCCACTCTAGCGCCTGAGGCAGAGGCCACAGAGCCATCCCCAGCGCCCGGGCCATCTTTGCTCCAATGGAGCCTTGGCTGCAGGAGGGGAAGAGAGAGACAGAGAGGAAAGCGCGGCAGAGGGGTGGAGAAGCAAATGGGCGCTTCTCCTGTGTGCCCTGGCCGGGAATCGAACCCGGGTCCTCCGCACGCTAGGCCGACAGGTAAAAGTTTTTATGTATTTGGGACATTCTTTCTTTTCTCCTCTCTCATGGTTAAGAAATAGAAGTGGAGGCAAAACCCCAGCCTTAGAGCAACATTCAGATCAATGGTTCCTACGCTGCTTTTCTAGCACCACAGCATGGCTTCAAAGAGCCTCAGCATTTCCTAATTAATTTTCCACCACTTCCATGTCTGTGTCAAAGCACAAATGCAGGAGCAGGGGAGAGTTTCATGAAATTGCAGGGCGATATCCACATCCTGCACACTCATCCCCAGTGGGCCCTCCAGGGCTGTTTAGAACAATTCTCCAGAAGGCGTACAGATAGTAAAATCAGTCAAACCTTCTGTTTCCTCATCAATAAAGTGGGAAATAAATACAGTATCTACCTCACTATTTCAAACAGTAAAAGTTTTTAAAATGTACCAAGCGCATAGTGGCTACTATAAGCAATACATAAATGTTAACTCCTGTATTATTTAATTTAATTAGGCCAATGTTCTGGCTAAAACAGCATTTTTACAGCAATGGTGTCAGCTAGAGAAATTCATACAATGATTGAGCTTAATATTGTGTAACTATCTATGTGTATTTCAATATAGAGACATAGCTATGCATATTTTAAAACAGAAGAAAAAGGCCCTGGACGGTTGGCTCAGTGGTAGAACATCGGCCTGGCATGCAGGGGTCCCGGGTTTGATTCCCAGCCAGGGCACACAGGAGAAGCATCCATCTGCTTCTCCACCCTTCCACCTCTCCTTCCTCTCTGTCTCTCTCTTCCCCTCCCACAACCAAGGCTCCATTGGAGCAAAGTTGGCCCGGGTGCTGGGGATGGCTCCATGGCCTCTGCCTCAGGTGCTAGAATGGCTCTGGTTGCAACAGAGCATCGCCCCCTGGTGGGCATGCTGGGTGGATCCCGGTCGGGCACATGCAGGAGTCTGTCTGACTGCCTCCCCATTTCCAACTTAAGAAAAATACAATAATAATAATAATAATAATAATAAATAAAACAGAAGAAAAATACCACAAAATATTGAGTGTTTATCTCTGCGTATAATTTCTTAAAATTTCTTTCCCTTATTTTTCATTTTTTAAAATAATTTCTTCTATTTTACAAAATTAAATTTTGTAATAATAAATTAAAATTTCAAAAGAAATAAATGATAAATAAGTCACAGTTCTAATTTGGGCACGTTATCCCCTAGGGCACCTTCATTCATGCCATGCCCCTTTGACCTCTTTGCTATTCCTAAGGGACAACTTTCTTCTTTTTTTTTTTTTTTTTTTTTTTGTATTTTTCTGAAGTTGGAAACGGGGAGGCAGTCAGACAGACTCCCCATGCGCCCGACCAGGATCCACCTGGCATGCCCACCAGGGGGCGATGCTCTGCCCATCTTGGGGCGTCACTATGCCGCAATCAGAGCCATTCTAGCACCTGAGGCAGAGGCCACAGAGCCATCCTAAGCGCCCGGGCAAACTTTGCTCCAATGGAGCCTTGTTGTGGGAGGGGAAGAGAGAGACAGAGAGGAAGGAGAGAGGGAGGGGTGGAGAAGCAGATGGGCGCTTCTCCTGTGTGCCCTGGCTGGGAATCAAACCCGGGACTCCTGCACACCAAGCCGACGCTCTACCACTGAGCCAACAGGCCAGGGCGGACAAACAACTTTTACTTTCTGTATCTGAACTTGATTCCTGTAAGAAGAAATTTCCAGCTACTTCTAAGATCAAAGTCTGTTTAGAACAGTTCCAGGAGAGGATTTCCCATTTAATGTAACTATAACTGTTTGGGGTTGTTCTTTTTTCTACATTAATTAAAAACACCTACAAAAGGTAAATGCAGATATTAGAGATTAATCTTAAAGCAACCCCCATGAGTACCTGGTGTACAAGCAGAGTGTTCACTTCATTCATTCTGAAGAACTGAGGTACCAGATGAGCAGAGGCCTATATAAGGAGATAGGAAATTCAGTTCATCTTCAAAACCACCAGAGATCATCTTTAAAAACAGGGTTTCTTGGGACCCTCTTCAATTGTATTGAATCAAAAACTCAAGAAGGAAATAAGGAAGGGAAAAAAGAAAGACCTTCATTTTTTAATTCTACCTAAATGTTACTAGTAATTGGACAACTTTGTTAACAGTTACAGTTTGGGACCAGGAGAAAGTGTCAGTCTGAAATTTAATAACTGTATGTAGCTCTATCTTATATCTTTTATGTTATATACTATGACACACATGTACTATGTTTATACTTGTTATATATTTGATTTATTTTAGGTCTACATTATCAGGTCTTCATCACCTTGAGTAACAGAGAATGTTCATGATTGTTGGTAGGTAAAATAATCCTGATTCAAAGTACTACCTTAAGCTCATTTATTTGCTTCAATATTTGGGTAGTAAGTCCTTTACAGTTTCCCTTAGTAGATTTCTTTGTTTTGAGCCTATTGATTTTCAGTAACAGAAATGCAAAGAGATTTTCTGGCAGGACACTCTGTACTTTTGGCTCTTGTAGTTGGACCAATTCTGATGCTGAAAGGTGTTTGAACATGGTTCAGTGGAAGTGAGAAGTGACTTTCTAATGAGGCATTAGGCTTCAGGTTCTTGTGAACAGCAAATCAGTGTTCAATTATTTGAATATGAATTGTTTGGCTACCTTTTCAAGTCCATCTATAGTATGAAAATGTAATACACTTTGATCCAAATTTACTGATTTTAGGTGCTTAAATTTGGGCCGAAAAATTTCTTTCTTAATCAATTTGCAGACACCAGTGTTACATAAAGAATGGTCAATATTGTAACGAGAAATTCCCATATATTTTGCCAGTCTCTTTCAAAATAAATAAGCCTTTTGATTTTTCCACTTAAGTTATGTAAATTTCATGGGTCTTGAGAAGTAAATTATAATAAAAAAATTCTTTTCACTAAGGAAGAGAGAAATGATGGAAATAGAAAGTAGTAGTTTCCCACACTTACTTTTTACCATAAGAATAATTTGATCAGGCAGATGACTCCGTGGGTTGCATCTCCATATACTTGCAACTTGAGCATCATCAGCTCTAGTGATATAAACGAGAAATGCGTGTTTGCAATTTTCATATTAAAAATTCATGTTTATTAAACCAAAGAGAAGGTTCTTGAAGAATTTTATCATCCACCAAAAAAAAAAGTGTATGATGATTTCATTGTCTTATTTATAGGTTAAGACTGCTTTTTAAGCCAAAATTTTCCAAGATTTAAATTTTAACATTCAGCTTTTTAAGTATCCTATCAGTGTACACCTCAATGTCACATTCTCAAAGTTAAAATGCCAAAATTTCAAATGAAGAAATTATTTTAGAAGAATGAATGATAATCCCTAGTGCCCTGGTAAGCCACGTTTAAGAGCTGTATCTTACAAGTACTGCTAAGAATAAAGTTGTTTTTAATTACAAAATAATTTACCATGTCACTAAAAAGGAGATTTCTTCATATGATAAACTAGATTTGTAGAGATTCCAAATCAATAAGTGAAAATAATCCTAGTCTGATTTCAAAGATATTTTGAGTTAAAGAGACACCAATTTGCTAAATCTTACTTGAGAATTCTTTAGAGTCTGAGGACCTTGGAAGAAAACGGCAGAGTTTATTGGAATTATTTTCCAAATCACTTTCACTGCATAAGTGACCATCTAGGCTGGGAGAGACTCTGAAGGGGACCCTAATAGCATCAAGGCCAATGAAGGACGGACCAGATCAAAGGAAGTAATATATTTCTTGCCTTGATAAAAAAAGCTGTTACTTTTCAAAGTTGTCCCAAACCAGTCTTCTTGTGTTCCAGTTTATTTAGTATTCTTTTTTAGTACCATGTATTTAAAGGGTTCTCACCTATTCAGGAAAATTCAGAAAAAGTGCCATATTTAATTAACCAACCAAATGAATGAAAATTTCATTTGAAGTTAAATATTTTTGAAATATTTGGCTTAGCCCCATAATGCATTGCCCAAAGTGCCTTCAGATTTTTATTCCTAAGTGAGTTTTCAAATTCAATTAAATTCTCTAGCTTCAAAGCTACTTAAGAAATATACTAAGCCAAAGATATTACAGTTACCTTTAAGCCCCCTGGAGAACGTGCCTCCAAAAAAAAATCAGGTCATTTATTCTTGAAACTCATAAATGTCAATGCAAACACACCCTGAAGGTTCATTTATCATATCCAGGTTGAGTGAACCTATGATTGGAAGTAGAATGAATAGAAATAACTTCTGAATATGTTCCATATTTTTGCATGCTCTGTAGTCTTCAGTATCAGTTTTCGTTTGCTACTCAAAAGCTGGAATTTATTAAGGTATATTAGGAATAGGACTGAGGTTCATATTTCAAATATTTCTGCCAGTCTCCCATGCAAAAGCAAGAAAAAAAAATAAGTGTTCATTGATACTGATAATTCCCACTAATGCTGACAAGTTTCACTGTTGTTGTTGTGTTTTTTTCCTTTCTATTTCCCAGCTGAGAAAATATTTGCTGTTGAACATCTGGATAAGGAATGTTAACAATCCAAAAGGTCTGGGGTATCATCTGAAGTGGACTTTTTGAGGAAAAGTAACATGGAGTACTAAACAATTTCTCAGAAGTGGATTTTCAGAGAAAATGCCCTGTGGCATTTCATGAAAGTCAGAACATCCTAAAAATGGAAGAATAGTATAAAAGACTCTGATCAGCACGGTGAGTTTATTATGGTGTGACATTGAAATGTACCATCATAGGAGGTTCAGCGTAGAGCCATATAACCTACTGACAGCCAAAGCTGACAGATCTAGACAGTGACTGTGCCAAGCTGGTACTGATGATGGTACCATCTGCTCACACCTGTGCCTGGCAGGGAGCAAACAGGTAAAGCTCTCAGGCTTATGATGAGAATGCTCTTTCCCACTTGTGTTAGCACTCCACTCAGAAACCAGGAGGAAAATACATAATATTTCTCTTATTACCTATTGAATCATGTGTTCTGGCACTTGACCATCCAGGGTTGAGTTCAATAATTTTTTTATGCAGAAAATATGTGTGTGGGTGGAAGGAGTGGTCATGAGTACAATTCAGCTTTGGGAGAGCTTAGGCCAAATAGAAAGTGAATTTGTATGTTTGTTCAAACAAACTATTTATTTAGTTACTCTAAAACTTCACCTCCAGCCATTCAACATCACAGGCTGAATAAATACCTATAACCTCATATCTATGTGCATTATATCCATTAATGGGCCATATTGATTTGTATCTATTTATATAGTTCACTGGAAAACCTTTGCGTTGATGCCTTACCAGGCATTGGCGCAGTGGATAGAGCGTTGGACTAGGAGGCAGAGGGCCCAGGTTTGAGACCCCGAGGTTGCCAGCTTGAGTGCAGGCTCATCTGGTTCGAGAAAAAAAGATCACCAGCTGGACCCAAGGTCACTGGCTTGAGCAAGGGGTTACTCGGTCTGCTGTAGCCCCACGGTCAAGGCACATATGAGAAAGCAATCAATGGACAACTAAGGTGTCGCAACAAAAAACTGATGATTGATGCTTCTCATCTCTCTCCGTTCCTGTCTATCACTCTCTCTGACTCTCTCTCCGTCTCTGTAAAAAAATAAAACATAAAAATAAAAAAAACCTTTGCATTGATTATATTCTTGTGTTTTGGAAACAAATAGCAAAAAAAATGCTACTCACCTTACACAAGCAAAATTCTCATGTAGTGTGATGTGAACTCTGCAAAAATAAAAACTGTATCCTAGTCATCTTGGGATCCTCCAAACCTGACAACAGAAGTATTCACTGTCTACCATTTAAATGTGTTCGTTAGAATTTTCTTTATGAAACAGGACAGAGAAATTTTCTAGTCTAAACTTCTCATCCAGCAGAGTAAGAAACTGTGATAGGAAGCCGAGTATTTTTCTAAAATTATGCTAATAAGTAGCTGATTCTGAGTCCCTGATTTTTTTATTATACTGCAGAGGTCCCCTTATGATCATTACCACGATGTAGCTTCCACTGA
Organism: Saccopteryx bilineata; assembly: GCF_036850765.1. Lineage (NCBI taxonomy): Eukaryota > Metazoa > Chordata > Mammalia > Chiroptera > Emballonuridae > Saccopteryx > Saccopteryx bilineata. The sequence continues at coordinate 9,194,697 of NC_089501.1, read as the reverse complement.
TGGTTAGGGAATGTCTTTATTTCAGGTTTTCTATTAATTTCTGAAATTGTTCAATTCCTCTGAAATGCATTTAGTGGGACATTTATTCTTTAAATCCTAAAATGCTAATATGGAGCTAGATCATGAGATGCATGTTAGAAAGCTGAGGCCAACAAAAGGGGCTGAGAGCTGGTGTGGTGCTGTGTGGGCACTCTGCCCCTGCAACGGTGCTCCTGAGGGTCTTCCATTAGACTGAGCCCCTTTCTCCCTTCAGTATTGTCTTACCTTCCCTCTAATTGTTTTTGTAATAGTTTAACAAATATAGTTATTTCCATGACCAGGAAGAATAACTTTTTCAGAAATGTATAGCCTGATATCCATTACATTAAAAATAGGAGTTTTTACACTTTCTCTTGAGAAACAACCATTCCTATCAGATTGGTGATCATTTTTTCATTCAGTTTTGCTAAAGTGCATTTTGGGGTGATTTTTCTTTTTGATTTTATAAAGGCAGAAAGTAAAAGTTCTCCCACATGGCTCGGTGGCTTGGACTTGGGTTGAGCCCTTGGGGAGGAGCATGGAGGCAGGCAGAAGCAGCTGCCTCGGAAGCCCAGTTTGGGTTCAGGTTGTGCTTTCCCAAAGGGTCCCGTAGCTTCACAGCCGAACAGCAGAGGCACCCCAGGCTGGCCCAGTTCCCGTTTTATTGATAGTTTCAACTCCTAGATCCAGTTTTCCCTGCTGAATCCTGTTTGAAACCCAGCATTCCAACACACGGTCTCACATTTTCTCATTTTCAAAATCAACAAAAAATGGACAATTATTAACAGAACCAAAGAACTGGGAACAATGGTAGCCTCAGCGGTGTAATAAAACCAAAAACAAATAAGCAAATAGAGGCCCCAGTCTGTGGGAGGAGAGTCAGTAACACCACTATATGACCAGCCTTCTAGTCCCTAGAGTCTTGTATTATTCAGAGACCTCCTTGGACTATAACAAATTAGTTTGACAAATTACTCCTCTCACCAGACTTATCCATTATCAAACTTTCTGAGAGGGCTTTTAGCAAAGGAAGGTCTGTCTGCAAGTGACATGCTGAAGGCATCTGTTTAACAGATTCATTTCTTTAAGGATCTGTGAAGGCTGCTTTCATTAGGGTAGAGTGTGGGGTGTATCAGGCTCCTCTCCCAGAGCTCACAACCCACGTGTCACAGTCAGTTTTTCCATCGCATCTCTAGTCTGTCCTTTCCTTGCCCTCTGGAGTCATGTATCTTCTCTCAGAGGGACATCTCTGCCCTCATCACATCCTTTTTCGCAAAACACATACCTGCCACTCAAATTTTTTACAGACGTATCTTTCTTTTATTTTGGGAAATCCATTTCCCAAAGATCATTAAGTAAAAGCTGAAACAGTTTAATCAATAGCTGTGTTACCACAATTTCCTTTCAGCATAATTATGAAAATTTATTTTTCATCCTAAATGAAATGAACAGCAAGCATATTCATTTAACGAACTTGTCAAGAAGGCATTGCCACAAACACTGGAAAAATAATGGGACAGTTCTCTCTCTTTCTAGCTTTGCTTTCTTCAAATCATTCTTCACATGCAGCTAGAGTCATCTTTCAGAAATGCAAATCCGAGCACATTATATACCCTGGCTTAAATTCCTGAATAATTCAACAGTCCTTGCATAAACCTAAATTCCTTGGCAAGATGTGTAACAGTTTATGATCTGGTATCTGCTTTCTTCCGACAAGATCAGCTTTATCTTTCAATGTACTACCTTACCTCCGTGACAACCTGTATACCAACCATACCTAAATGCCTTCATATAATGACATATCCAAGAGTGCCTCATATAATGACATGCCCTTCAGTCTCACCTCCAGGTCTTTGCACATGCAGTCCCCTATGCTCGTGTCACTCCTTGCCCTTGTCTCTTCCCCTTTGGGTGATTCCTATTTTTTACATCTCATCTTAACTGCTATTGCCTTAGGCAGAACTCCCTGGTCGTCCAAATTTGGATGAAACCCCAATCAATTCAATTGCAATGATAGTTTTTCTCCTTTTTTCCCCAGTAGTAGTTATATATTTCTTCAAGATAAGGAGTAAGTCTATTATATCATGATTTTCAGCATCTGGTACTGAGTCTCATACAAAAATGGCAAGATTTAATAATTTATTAAAGGATGAACCTATCACTGTGAATTAAGAGCTTTACTTAATGCCCTGCTAGTGATGACAGTAACATAACCCAAAAGAACTTGCAATTTAGTTGAAGTAATTATAATTTATCTTTTAAAAATCACTAGCAAAAACAATGAGGCACAAGAGTATTGGATACATGTTAATAAAAAATATTACAGTAGTTGATAGGGAAAGGGCATCGCAAATTGCATAGCCAGAGGGGTTCATGTAGGGGTGGGATTAGGCCTGAACGGTGAAGGACTTTACCTGAATAAAAAGAAAGCAAGGCCAGACTTGAAGGATCAAAGAAAGAAAGGTCCAGATGAAAAGGCATACATGTAGAGGAGAGGTTCAGTGAACAATGACTGACTGGTTAAAATCTGGAAAAAAGTAAAGGAATACATTCGTGAAACAATTCATTAACCCTTTGAGTAGTGAGTTTTTTTCACGCTCGCCTGACCCCTGGGAGTGAGTTGGGTTTTGTTTTTTTTTCAGAAAATGAAATTAGCTCCAGTTCCAGTTTTATTAACTTGAAATAATGTTTATTTGATAACCAATTTATGGAAACAGGAAGAACATACATTTGCCTTTTTTTAATGTTGCCTTACACATGTACAATCATACTCTGGATGGTCAGGAGGCACGAGGACGTACATGAACATTCATACTACTCAAAGGGTTAATTCAAGCAACATACACTGAGCATGCATTATATGCTAGGCATTGTCCTCAGCACTCTGGATATGTCAGTGAACTAAAGACAATGAACACTGCCCTCATGGACTTAACCCTCCAGTGGAGGATAAACCTGATAATTATACACAGGTCCACAATTCCTTAATTGCAAAATGAAGTCTAACACTATCTAAAAGTTTAAGTTTTTCTTGAATTTATTTGTCAGTATACCTGATCTGAACTGAATGGTTATGGATAGTACTTGTTCTAGTTAATATGCATATTTCTATGTATTGTTTCATAAATATTATTTGATTGCAGCGCCATGTGCGTTATGAATGACCTGTAATGGATAGTATTTGCTAATATATGCACCACCTTCTCTAATAAAATCTGAAGAGGATAAATTGAAATGCATTCAGTCCCAAGGATTTTGTATGGGATTATGTACCTAAGCATGCTGTTAGAATAATGCCATGAGAAAAAGAAAACATGGAACAAGGTTGGGGAATCTGGAGGACAGAGAGGCAGGGAGAGTAGCTATATTAAATAGGGTGGTCAGGGTACGCTTCATTAGGAAAGTGATATTTAAGCACCCTCACTTACATAGGGAGTGACCGAAGTAGACATCCAGGGTAAGAGTGTTTCAGGCAGCAGACGTAGGGGAGCCAAGGCCCAGGAGGCAGGAGAACACCTGGGACATCTGAGGAACAATAAGGAAACACAGATTTGTGAACAAGGAGAAGAGTATAAGGCAGGGGTCTCAAACTCAACTCAGCATATGGGCCACAGAGCAAGATCACAGCCGTTCGGCGGGCCGCACTAGGTCTACAAAAGGCAACTGTTACGCGACACTTTTCTCACTGCAGTTGAAAACAAAAAAAATCAGTACAACAAGCACAATTGTACATGCAGTTTACTCAGTGTCACAAAACGACCAGAAACTGTAGTTCGCATTAAACTGCTGTTAACTAAGCTAATATCTAGCTAGGATGCTAGAGAAATGAAAAATACAAGTAGGCCCCTAGGCTTACTTAATTTTATCCAAAATATTTTGAACTTCGTGGATTAGTCTGCGGGCCGCACAAAATTGTTCGGCGGGCCACATGAGGCCCGCGGGCCGCGAGTTTGAGACCCCTGGTATAAGGGATCAGAGTGATAGATGATTGAATCATATAAAATAACTAAGCCACTTCAGAGTTTTGAGTAGAAGGGTGACATATTTTAAGAGCATCATTCCAGCTGCTGTCTTGAAAATATGATGCAGGAAAATAAGGGTAGATGGTGGAGATCTATTGGAAGGGTATCACAATAACCCATATGAGAGGAGGGTGCTTCAAACTAGAGTCATGGCAATGAAGATGGTGAAAAGAAGTCAAATTCTGATAGATTTTGAAGATAGAGTCAATAGGATTTCTTAACAAATTGGATGGATGGATGAGAGAGGAGTTATAGGTGACTCCAAGATTTGGGACCTGAACAATTGGAAAAATGGAGATGTTAAATCTAAAATAAGAGACTATAAATGTGCAACACAGTTAAAGGGGATGATTGGGAGTGGTTTCGCTTGTGTTAAGTTTAAGCTATCTACTGGACTTCCAAAAGGTGATTGGAAATAGGCGGTTAGACATGTAAGTCTGGAGTTCAGACGAGATATCCAGTCTGTATATAAATTTGGGAATTATTAACAGAGCATTGTCATGTAAAGTCACATGACTGTATAAAAACTATAAGAATATGGATGTAGCTAGAAGAGATGCCCAAAGATTCAACCCTTAGAAAGAAGATCAAACAACAAACAGGTCCAGCTAAGAGACTTGTCATCAAGGCTATGTGATAGGAAAAGTACACATGTGAGTTCAATATTCACTTCTACTACCAGCTCTCCCAGTGTATAGGATTCAGAATGGTATCAATCAGTCAGTAATCCTTAGATATGGGATTAGGAGACATAAATAAGACACCTTAAAAAAATGAGTAGACATTTACTGGTTTATACCATATTGGCTAGGAATGGAAACAAGAATTTACTAGAGTAATGCAGCTCTCCAATGTCTAATGTATTCCTGGCAGGATTTAAATCAACATAAAAGCATGTCATTCAGGCCTAATTTTTAATTCCATAGAGCTGGAAGAAATATAATAAATGCTTTCTGTTACTGTTATAATAAGCATCAATTATGGTAACAATGGTGTTTGCTACTATGGTTAGAGTTAATAGGCAGCCTTTAAAAGGTTCCAAGCAGTGTTCTAAATGCTGTATGCTTGTTAACTGATTAACTCTCACTACAACTCTATGAATTCAATACCATTATTAACAATGAGGTTAGGAATATTGCCCAAGACCACACAATTGTGAGTGATAGAACTTGGATTTGAATGCCAGTACATTGACTCCAGAATACACTCACTTCACTATCATGTTAATTAGGCTAAGCATTTTCATTACCCAGCATCAGATTGCTGTAATATGTTCTAAAAGTGAATCTAATTCTCTAAGGTGATATAATGTTAAACCAAACAACTAACAGAATACAGTTCATATTTGGCTTCAGAGAACATAGATTCAAATTTAGGCTCTTCCAGTCCCTATCATTTGCCCTGACTTAATAGCCTTGAACCCAATTCTTCCTATGCAAACTAAGATAACAGTAGCACCTACTTCAACCTCATCGTGAAGACTCAGGGCCAATATATATGAAAATAGTCCTCTGTATGTTGAGAATTACAAATCTACGTTATGTCCTAGCATTATGTCCTGATATATGGGAGAAAATTCTTTGGGATGAAATATCTTTTGTTACAATGGCACCAGCCCAGTCCCACAAAATGAAACGGTGCCATGCCCAGTCCTAGAGAAGCCTCCTCTTGTTATATTTCTTTTCAGAAGCCACAGTTCGGTGTTTTTCTCATGCCTCTTCCCACTTCTTTTTACTCTGTTCACATTATGCGCTCATTATCTATTATGATTCTGACCTAAAATTGCACAGGGCCCTAGCTGAGAAGTCTCTGAGCTAGAACCTATGGAAGACATTAGTGTTAAGCTACTTGCCTGGATGATGTGTCTTAAATTCTTCCATGGCAGCAAATGCACAATTATTTTTGAGAAAGTAGAAATGGGAAAAGGAGCTCATTAACATATAAGTAATCTTTATAAGGCTGACTTTGCCCATCAAGGTATTTCCTCTTCCTTGAAAATTCCACCTAAATGTACTTCTTTATTCATACTAGTTACAAGGTCATTGAGAATACTGTATGAAAAAGGACATTTGCTTCAAGGTATGAGCTAGGTGCAATAATCTCTTCCCACTGAAGGCTGAGCTGTTCAATAAGGAGAATTCAGAAGCAACTCTCCTATGTTAAAAAGCTATGAAAGTGACATAGACTAATAACCAATAACTAAACTCCCATTTTCTACGTTAGCAAAACTCAATTTATGTTTTATAAGATTAGCAGGGGGTAAAATTTCTGGAGATAAGTGTGCAAAGCAATGAAGATTATTTAGCTATCATAGTTATCCATCTTGTGACCTGTGTAAATACTGTTCATTGCTTCCAATCTTATACCATGACCCTGAATCCTGCATTATTTTTCTATGTATGATCCCATTAGGGAAACTCAGATGCAGAAGTGAAAGATGCTGCTACTAATGCCACCATCAGCATTTGGTACTTTCCAAGGCTGTGTTCCACATGGGATGAAATCATCACCACCTTTGCCATGAGAGCTCTCAGATTCATCGATGTTATAATAGTTGGATGAATTCATGCTCTCCTGAGAGCAATCTCGAGGTAGAGGAGAAATGACACAGAAAAGGAATTTACTCTGAAATTTGTTTGAAAAAACTTAAAAAATAGAAGTAAAGGTCTGTTTTCTTCTCATGGTGCTTTGAAGCAAGCTAATATCTGAGGGGTTCTTCTATCAGACAAGCTACTAAACATGGTGTTTGAAAAAAACAAATGATTCAATTATCCCAACCAAAGCTTTAAGACATCAGCTGGCTTAGCTGTTGATAAGACATTAAAGAAACCTTAAAAAAAACTAGGATGATAAAATTCAATCTTATGAAGAGGAAAGCAGACTGCAAAAAACTTATACACTTCTCTTTCATATGTATGAAAAGTAAAGGAATCAAATCATTAATAATCTTTAAAATGTTCCTAAGAAATTCAATTGCTAATCTTACCACTAGACACCATACATGTCCTTCCTCAACTACAAACTCAGATGTGCTTTTAATTGTCAGTAACAAGCAGAACACTCCCTGGCATTTACTTGAAGGCATATCACTAAGAAAAAAAGGCAGGATTTTAACAAAATAATCGGAATCTTTAAAGTTCATTCAAACCATTCTTTGCCTCAGTTACATATTGTACTCATAGCTCTAAAACTCTTTGAAAATATTCTCTAGCTCCCAAGCCCCACCTTTTACCCCAACTTTGCATTTATAAATTTACAGATAAGTATATGGTAGTTTAGTGCTCTACTAAAAAAAAATCTAAAGTCTTCTAAAATTCTTCTCTTTTGTTTTTAGTTAGAACAGTTTTATTAAGATATAGTTGACATACTGTCAACTGTACACAAAGTGTACATTTTGTTGTTTTCAAGTATGTATACTGAAATAAAGCCATGACCAAAATTAAAACAATGAAAATTTTTATCACCCCTAAAATTTATTTCTTGCTTCTTTTCAATTCCTTCTTTCTTCCTTACACTGCCTACTCCAGTTAGTCTCTGATCTTATCTCTATCACTATAGATTAGTTTGCAATTTCTAGAATTTTATATAAATATATTAATACAGTATATAATTTTTGTCTGAATTATCTTACACAGCATAATTATTTTGAGATTAATTCATGTTGTATAGTCCATTTCTTTTTGTTGCTGCGTAGTATTCTATTAGATGGATATATACTGCTTACAAAAATTAGGGGATATTTCAAAATAAATATCATATGAACCTATAAAATATCCCCTAATTTTTGTAAATGGTGTATTACATTTGTTTATCCATTCATCAATTTCTAAACATTTGGGTTCTTTCTAATTTTTGATGATTTAAAAAAAACTGCTATAAATATATATGTACAAATTTTTGTATAGAAATATGCTTTCATTTCTCTTGGTTAATTACCTAAGAGTTAATTATATGCTGAATCATGTGGTAGGAATAAGATTAGGTTTTTAAGAGACTGTCATTCTATTTACCAAAATTATTGTACCATTGTATATTCTCACGAATAATGCATGGAAGTCCCAGTTCCTCCACATCCTCACCAATACTTGGTATGGTCAGTATTTTTCACTGTAGCCATTTTAATAAGTGTATACTGGTATCTCATTATGATGAAGTGTGAATATGCTACTCTATCAGACCTGCCTTTGTGTAATCATTGAGTTGGAAAATATTATGGAAGTGAAGACTTTGAGCATTAATCCAGCTCCCCATGAGTACATGGTGCCTTCAGGTTCTTCTGCTGCAAGATCTGAAAACTTTCCACTTCTCATATCTGCCACTCAGCAACTGATCTCTTCACTCCACCATTTTTACTATCTCTCAAATAGGTTAAAGAATACTTATTGTCCTGCCTTTTAATTTATCTTGCACATGTCTCCATAACAGTACTTACAGATCCACTCCTTTTTTGAAGGCTGCATAATATTTCACCCTCTGAATGTTCTCTATGGATTTAATCACTCCCTATTGATGTGCATTTTAATATTTTCCATATTTTTGCTATTAGACAAATGTTGTCCATGCCTTCTTTTACATATATTTAAATTCCCATCGGAATAGTACTGCTCATTTGTTATCTGTACTGTCACTGTATTTTCTAACCCTTCCTCCTCAGTCATGAGTTTCTAGCCTCTGGTTCCATGCATGTTTCCCATATATAAAATGTGCTAGTTAAATCTTCAAAATTGATGACTAACATGCCACTGTGTGAGGAGAAAAAATAGTGGGCCAAAGGGAAGTGAGTGTTTTCTGTTGTGCTCTAAATTTCTGTGGCCCCCACTTTACTTCCATGATAGGCAGTGTGGCTTAGTGGGAAATGCTTGGCATCATATCTTGGCTTCAAATTCATCCCAGTCTCTAATTATCTTTGCCTCCTCCAGAAACTCACTATAACACTCTGAGCTTTAAATAATAGGGACAATATTCAAATAAAGAACATCCCGCATTGCCTGGGTACAAAACAATCATAAGAGGTATTAACTTTTGTACTGAAACAAGTATTGGAAGCATCCATTGAGCCAGGCCTTTGCCCCGTAATTGCCAGATCCTGGAAAGTTGGGGTATACCCCTGAAATGTTCTTAGGAGGCCGAATGCAAGAATACACTCAAGGAGCTCAGGGTAGCAATTATTACCAACTGATGCAGAATAACGTTGTTATCACCACTACAGCCTGACTCGTATCCACCTAAAAAGAAAACATTAGTGCAAAGCATTATATCTGAAATTTGGTAGGAGCTTAATAAACATTTACTTCTTTCTTAAATATTATAAAACTTACACATAGGTGGTTTTTTATAAAACTGATATTCATAGACATAAATAAAAGTGAAATGGTTACGGGGAGGGGAGTAAACAGGGACAACTATATGGTGACAGAATATGATTTGACTTTGGGTGATGAGCATACTACATAATCAAGTGTTCCAGTGTTATAGAAATGTTTACCTGAAACCTATGCACTCTTGTATACTTATATTCTTGTATACTTCTTTTATTAGTTGTTCTGTGTTCTAGACACAAAATTTTGGTTTGTGATACTCCCAATATAGTAGAATAGCATCTTCATGGCAAATATTCTAATACTTTTCTGATAAAAATGTCACTATCAGTTTTCAATTTTTATAGAAAATTCATGCTAATGCCATCATATTTAAACCTTTATGTTCCTCAATTTTTATTATCAGTACTACTTATGAATGATTTTGTTAGGGCCTTATATTAAGGTTAGTGCGAGCACTCTACATCTTTGTGTGAATGAGAAACAGTGGCTATGACAAGCAAGGTGTGAAGAAGGTCCTTGGGTATGGTTCACGTGAAATACTCATTTATCTCTGCAGGTCTAAGCACCATGCCTGACAGAAGAAAGAAAAGGCTTGTTGAACTTAAGTGAACTTATAATTGAATCCTGGTAGAGTAAAGATACTAATTGCAATACCATTTCCTGTCCTGTTTTTTCTTTCTACTATCTCGAAGGGCCAAGAAAAACTAGCATTAGACACAAGCAGGAAAGAACAGTAATAAGTCAGGAATAAACTAACAAAACACAAACTAGGACACCAACATTCTGTACTAAAAGTGCTCTATTGATCGTAACCTATGAAGGCAGAGATCCAATTGAAAACCACTAACACTAACAAACCCATGTTCACACACCCCTCTTTCATTGTCTTTGTCTTCATAAAGTTAAATCAATGTCACACAACCCACAGTCCTCAGGACAGGAACAGCATCAATGGAAAAGTATTAACAGGGAAACAAAATAGGTGGCTTTGTTCACCTAACTCAACTCCAGCACCACTTTTATTACAATCACTTTATCCTTGTTGGGGTCTTGCTCTCATTCCCACTGGGTCATGGATAGCTTCTAATAGTTCTTTCTTCTCTAATTAAACACATTTCTGACTTCAGGGCTAATGTGGGCTTCCCACATTGTCTCAGCTAATAGATTTTTAATATTTTAGCTTCTCAGTTATGTTTGTTTTTCTTGGCCTTCTTCCACTAAAATCAATCCTTCCTTGTGGGGTATTTAGGGCTGTAGTGAAGGCAGAGGGGAGATCAGGTCGCCACACAAAGATGAGCCAGCCCCAGGATGTGGCCACTGGCCAAAGGAGTCCAGGTGTTTCGAATTAGAAGTGGAATGAACTGTGTTCCTGGCGTGGGATTTCCAGATCAGAATGAACTTTGGACTAATGAAGTGAGAAATGACTGTGTCCAGCAAGGCTAACAGAGTGGTTTCTGCCTCTTAGATTGCTGTGCCTGGTGAGAAAGTCCCACAGTGTCACACATCTAAATGACCAAATGCTTTTCTAGTTGCTATGAAAGTTGATTCTCCAGGCCTCCTTTTCTGAGCCTCTTCCCTGGTTCTCAACTCATATGACCTAATGGATGGGAATGTAGTAGGAAGTTGGCTATTCTTTACATATCCTAAAGTTTAATAAAGGGATAAAAGGTTTCTAGGCATTTGAAGATACAAATTGTGGATATAAATGGCCTTCAATGATAAGAACACATTTAGTAAGTGTATATGCATTATCTCAAGGGTATCATTATGCCCATTTCATCGCTAACAGTACTGAGACCTGAGATATTAAGTGGCTTTTCCCAAAGATGATGTAGTTAATTAGTGGTTGGGCTCAGAATGAAACACAGGTTTTCTAGCTGCAGGACTATATTCTCTCATCTTTCCCCTTCCTTCATGCTTTAAAAACTTTTCCAATTTCTCTCTTCTTTAATTCTGAAAACAGCAGTAATATGAAACTTGAAAATTTAAAATCACTCTAACTTCCTTGTGATAATTTTTTTCATAGTTTTTGTGAAAAGCACTTATTATATGTAGAACATTGAAGATGGCCATGCCAATGAAAGTATGACCCGCACCAGAATATGAGCAGTAAAGTGCCTTTATCTACACATCATATATTTGTGAAAGTTATTGAAAGCCTCTTATGTAATAAGAGCTGTTTTAAAGGCTCCTCATACACTAACTTGCTCACTTTTCACAGAATCCAGTGGAGTAGGTACTATCATTACCCTGGTTTTATGTTTAAACTCAGGCAGGACAATGCCAAAGTTTCTATACTAAATAAATATTCTGCTTTATGAAGATTCTTAACATTCGGTAAATAAAAATAGATACCAATGTCCCTTGCCCAGAAAAACATATATTTTCTTCTTTTTCAATCCAACCAAAAAATGCCACTAAGACAAAAATATACAATATTATACTATGTATGAAATTCTGGATCTCTACCTGCTCAAATTCTGTCTATAATTTGCATCTCATGAGCATTAAAAATGGAAATATAAATTAACACGATTTTGAACCACAGCTAGAGTCCATTTTAGTTAAAATCTTTCAATATACTCTAAATCTATTTTGTCCCACCCTATACTTTAGCTGAATTCCTTTAATAAAAAAGAAGAAATTATAGAGATGCCAATAGTCCCATTTTGTAAACAGTTCACAAATATTTTTAGTCATTACCATCCTTTGTTAAATGAATTCTCAATCACTCTGTTGAATAACATACCGAAGTCAACATTAGCTTGAATAAAATTTTAGCTAAAAGCTACATAGTTGGTTTTCACATTTGGATCAGAATTGTTTCCATAGATTATGACTGTATTAACTAACTCATTAAAAGTAATTAATTATAGATAGTACACTCTGGGAACTCACCCAAATTTTTTTAAAAATTAAGTCATTCCATTAAGATGTTAAATGATTCAATTCAGGAATTACACAACAAAACCATTTTTTATACCTTCGATCATTCTATTAATTAAAATATCCTAGGAAAACATAACCATGATTTTATCCTCATGTTTTCAGACTATGGCTTGTGTTTAAGGAAAAGTTCTGTACTTCTGATAAAATTTTGCAAAAGTGAGATTCGCTGTTCATAAAAAGGAAAAATGATCCTCTGAGTTGCAATTTTATTATTTTTCAAAAACTTGCTTTTACTTTTGGACAATTTGAAACCATTTTCAAGATACATAAAAGTATTTCCTATTATTTGTTGAGACTTTAACAAATTAATGATTATGGTTTTTTGGAGACATTGGTTTGTAACCCTACCTGAATTGTAATGATTCTAGGAACCTAAGCAATAAAGAAGAATCAAATACATGGTCTAAAGAATTAAATTGTTCTATTTGTCAATTATCTGGACTTCTGTTACTAATATCCACAAAAGGACTCATCTACTCCTTGTCTGTATAAAGTACACCCATCACAATATAATCCATGGCTTTTTGCATTATGTTTTTCTTGTTATGATTTATTAAATAAATAGATGATCCACATAAACATATTAAGGCTCTATATTAGTTTCAATTAAGAAACGATGATTAGAGCAGACATGGCCAATGTAATTGCATTGCTCATTTCCAAAAAGATAGAAGCTATCACTTGATATAATGGAAAGAATAAAACCTTGAGGTCTGAGTTCAAGTCAAGGCCTCAACTTCCTACCTATATGACTTCTAACAAAGGACCTAACTTCTATGAGCTTCAGTTTTTTGTTTATTCGTTTGTTTGTTTGTGAGAGAGAGAGAGACAAAGAGAGGGACAGACAAGGACAGACAGGCAGGAAGGGAGAGAGATGAGAAGCATCAGTTCTTCGTTGCGGCCCCCTTGATTGCTTTCTCATACGCGCCTTGACTGGGGGGCTGCAGCAGAGTGAGTGACCCCTTGCTCAAACTAGTGACTTTGGGCTCAAACCAGAGACCTGGGGCTCAAGCTAGTGAGCTTTGGGCTCAAGCCAGAGACCATGAGGTCATGTCTCTAATCCCACACTCAAGCCGGTGACTCTGCACTCAAGCTGGTAAACCCGTGCTCAAGACGGCAACCTTGGGGTTTCGAACCTGGGTCCTCTGTGTTCTGGTCTGACACTCTATCCACTGCACCACCGCCTGGTCAGGCAAGCTTCAGTTCTTGAGATGGATACTTTAAATCTACTTGTCCTCCCAGATGCACTGTCCACACCTCCACTTTGCTGTTTGTCACAGGAAGCTGACTTTTGAGGACTATGGTATAGGCACCCTTGCCCAGAGGCTTCCATACAAGTTCAGCTGTGCAGATCTTGGTAGAAGATTGGAGGGAAGAATGGAGGTTCAGTATTTACTCCCCAGCCCCCTCCCTGCAAAGTCCCCTTCAGTCAGCTCTGTCATTTGACTAAAGACCACAAGCTCTCTCAAGCCATCCTTATCTACCAGTTTCCTTCCAGGGTCTGGGTCCACTCCCACTCCCTCCCCCTGTCCTTTGTGCCTGGATGTGGGAGCAGCTGGATTATAACTAGACCTGGAAGATGGCACTATCCCCTGTGGGTTTCTCATCCTGAGGACAGCTTCATAAAGAATCCCTCTATTAACACATCCTTGATTTATCCTAATTTGAGGGTTCCACCTGCTTCCTGCTGAAACCCTGACCGATGCAGTTTCCCAGCCCATACAAATGAGGAGAGTCACACTCACCTCACAGGGTGATTGTGAGCAATGAAAAGATAAATGTATGTAGAGCCAAGCACTTCCTTAGCATTCAAGATGTCTGTTCTTCAAATTCTTTGGTTCCGTAACAAATTTTCATTACGGGCAAAAGTGAACATGTTATATGCTATGGAATAGATCATCAGATTTCTCAATTTAAATATTGGTATGTTAAAATATTTCTGTGTTACAAAGACTTGAATAATAAAGTGTTGGAAACTCAAGGGGGATTCTACTTTGCCACCAGTCAGAAATTTTGTTTTCTAGTCACACAACACCCTTTTTTAAGTTGAATTTATTGGTGTAACATTAGTTAATAAAACTATACAGGTATCAAATGTACAGCTCAATAAAACATTGTCTGCACACTGCACTGTGCACTCATCGCCCAAAGTAAAGTCACTTTTCATCCCCATTTATGCCTCCTTTGCCCACTGCCACTGCCCCCCACGGCCCTTTCCCTCTGGCTATCAACACACCATTATTTGTGTCTATGTGTCATACACATATATATATATATTTTTTTTTGCTTAATCCCTTCACCTTTTTTCATTCAGTCCCCAAAACTCCTCTCCTCTGACAGATGTCGGTTGGCTCTAGGTATCTATGTTTGTGTTTCTATTTTGTTTGTTATTTTATTCATTAGTTTCCACATATAAGTGAGGTCATATGGTATTTGTCTTTCTCTGACTGGCTTATTTCACTTAATATAAAAATCTCTAGATCCATCTAAGCTGTCACAAAAGGTAAGATTTCCTTCTTTTTTATGGCCCTGTAGTAAATGTATCACACATTTTTGTTGTTGTTGTTCACTAATCTATTGGTGGGCTGTTTCCAGATCATGACTGTTGTAAACAACATTGCCAGGAATGTGGGAGTGCATATATTCTTTCAAATTAGTGTTTCAGGTTTCATCAGATATATTTCCAGAAGTGAGATTGCTGGATCAAAAGGTAGTTGATTTCTCATTTTTTGAAGAAACTTCATACTGTTTTCCACAGTCGCTGCACCAATCTGCATTTTCACCGAGAGTGCATGAGGGTTCCCTTTTCTCTACATCCTTGCCAATATTTTTTGTTTGTTGGTTTACTAATGCTAGCCAGTCTGACAGGTGTGAGGTGATATCTTATTGTAGTTTTAATTTGCATCTTTCTGATAATTAGTGATATTGAGCATCTTTTCATATATCTGTTGGCCATCTGAATGTCCTCCTTTTTTGTGACAGAGACAGAGAGAGAGAGACAAAGAGAGGGACAGACAGACAGTAAGGGAGAGAGATGAGAAGCATCAATTCTTTGATTATTTTCTCATATGTGCCTTGACCAGGGGGCTGCAGCAGAATGAGTGATCCCTTATTCAAGCCAGCAACCTCTGGGCTCAAGTCAGTGACCATGGGGTCATGTCTATAATCCCACGCTCAAGCCAGCAATCTCATGCTCAAGCTGGTGAGCCCGTGCTCAAGCCAGATGAGTTTGCACTTGATAACCTGGGATTTTGAACCTGGGTTCTCAGAGTCCCAGTCCGATGCTCTATCCACTGCACCACTGCTGGTCAGATTGAATGTCCTCTTTGAAGAATGGTCTATTCATATTTTTTTCCCATTTTTTAATTGGGTTGTTTATTTTCTTGGTGTTGAGTTGTATAAGTTTTTTCTTTTGGAAATTAACCCCTTATTAGATGTATCATTGGCAAATACGTTCTCCCATTCAGTGGGTTGTTCATTTTGTTGATGATTTATTTTGCTGTGCAAAAACTTTTTAGTTTGATTTAGCCCCATTTGTTAATTTTGTTGTTGTTGTTTCCCTTGCCTGAGGAGATATGTTAGCAAAAATATTGCTACAAGAGATGTCCTATGCTTTCTTCTAGGATCTTTTTGGTTTTATAATTTACATTTAAGTCTTTTATTCATTTTGAGTTTATTCTTGTGTATGGTATAAGTTGCTGGTCTAGTTTCTTTTCTTTTTTTTCTTTTTTTTTTTTTACATGTAACTGTCCAATTTTTTTTTATACTATGTGGTGAAGAGGCTATCTTTAATCCATTGCATGTTCTTGACTCCATTGTCAAATATTGACTATACAAGTATAGGTTTATTTCTGGGTTCTCTATTCTGTTCCATTAATTTATTCCTGTATTTATACCAATACCAGACTGTTTTTATTGCAGTAGTGTTGTAATATAGTTTGATAGAAGGTAGTGTGATACCTCCAACTTTGTTTTTTCTCAAGAATTTCTGAAGCTATTCAGGGTCTTTTGTGGTTCCATATAAATTTTTGAATTATTTGTTCTAGATCTGTGAAATATGCCACTGGTGTTTTCATAAGAATTGGGTTGAAACTATAGATTGCTTTGAGTTGGAGATCCTGGCATGGGGTTGAGACCCCCACACTTCTTAAGGGGTATTTTTGCAGCTGAAGATATTCCTCTGGCTTCTCAGCCATCTCACCTGAGTGCAGGAACCAGCCCTTCTTCCCCATTTCTGCCCTTTTTACCAGTCTCTATGTAACTTCTTCCACAAATTTTTGGATATAATACACTTGTTCCTCTGTCCTTCAGTTGGTCATCAGGTATTAATTGCTCTATAATTTTGCTATAAATCCAGTTTGGCACTGGGAGGAGAAGTGTGTAGCTTCCACCTACTCTTTAGTCATTTTGGATCTCAGAACACTCTGTTTCATACAGAGAGATTCATATTTACATGGCAGTTTCTGAAAAGGAACATGAAAGAAAGAAAAATTACTCTATGAGATATACTGTATCAAGATATAGGTTACAGCTTAGTACAGATCATAAATTAAAACTGCTATTCTTTATAATAAGAAATATAGCCTGACTAGGCGGTGGCACAGTGGATAAAGCATTGGACTAGGATGCAGAGGACCCAGGTTCAAGGTTGCCAGCTTGAGCTCGGGCTCATCTGGTTTGAGCAAAAGCTTACCAGCTTGGACCCAAGGTCGTTGGCTCAAGCAAGGGGTTACTCGGTCTGCTGAAGGCCTACAGTCAAGGCACATATGAGAAAGCGATCAATGAACAACTAAGGTGTTGCAACGAAAAACTGATGATTGATGCTTCTCATCTCTCTCCATTCCTGTCTGTCTGTCCCTGTCTATCCCTCTGTCTGACTTTCTTTCTCTGTCCCTGTAAAACAAAAACAACAACAACAAAAAAAAAACAAACAAAAAAAGAAATATAATGTGAGTTTTTAAAGACAATTTGTGATTCTAGAATCCAACCATGCTAAACTTATTTTATTTCAAACCAAGTTAAGCAGATAGATAAATGATAGATAGATAGATAGATAGATAGAAGACAGATTTGCCATTGTATAGCAAAAGAAATATATAGAATTGCTCCTTTACATATTGCATTATTTATTCAACCAACTTGCCAGTGTTTTGTAAACACTGATATTTATACTTCTTTTATGTATTGAGCCCACATATTACATATATACAATTTTTGGTGCATTTGAATTCACCTAGAGTACTTGATAATCACTTTTATAACTTCATAAATCATTCTGTTTTTTAGAACAGCAATTATTCACTAAACATGACTTGGTTACATTAGTTCTAGAAAGCTATTTACTATCTTCATTTCAAATATGTGGCTGGTTACAATAATCACTTTAAGGAATTATGTTTCAAAAGACTAGAGATATGAAGAACTCTGAGCTGAAAAGAATATTTTTAAAGGTAATTTCAAAGGAGAGAAAAACATCCATTCTCTCTCTAGGTCAATGGGAAAAAACAGTCCTTTAGACTACATTGATTAACAGTAGCTAGCCACCTATCAAGCCTTTTTATTCTTTGTACTAAGAATGGCACTTAGCATTTTACATATTTTATCAAATTTAATCTTTATAAGTATAAGAAAATGAGGACAGTTTTTGGTTACATTTAGTAGCAAACCTAGATAATGTTGATTTAACTAAATAATGATGTGTTTTTACATGTAACAGAAAGTCCACAGTAGGTGACCCCAGACTGGTGCAGAAGCTCCACAATACCCTCAGTGACCTCATCTCCTTCCAGCTGCATATGTATCCACAATCTCATGCTCACAAGATGCCTTGGAGCTCCAACTATTGCATCCATATTTGAGGCAAGAACAAGAAGAAGGAAAATGGGTAAAGGCAAAAAAGTTCCAGTCATCTGAGTGTACTGTCAAAGCCCTATTTGATAGTTTACACTTGTATCTCTTAAGCTAAGACATGACCATCCAGCAAAATATCTATGAAATGTAGTTATATAGCTGGATGTCTTGCACTGTCATCAAGTGTACGTTTGTTTCATAAGAAAAATAAAATGGATATTGGTTGAGCAGCAACTGTCCATGTCATAAGTAAGTGCTATTACCTCCATTTCATAGATAAAAAATTTAAGCAAGTTGTCTTTGGATAAACGACCACTAGAAAACAGTGTTAGTGGTACTTCTAAGACTAGAATCCTACTGGCCTCACTATGAAATCAGTGCATTTATTTTGGTTAATTAAGCTAAAACTATCAAGCTATTGTATTTGTAAAGAACTGTTCTTTCCCATTGACCTTGAGAGAGAATGGATGTTTTTCTCTCCTTTGAAATTACCTTTTAAAATATTCTATTCCCTATGAAAAAATACTACTATTTTCTATTCCCTGTTTTAAATTGAGAAATGATATTTAGAAACCAAAATGTGGTAACCAGATGTGCTTGTTAACCAAGGGATGCTCTGCTTCTAGACCCTTTTACTAAGTAACATTTTTTTTTAATCATTGACACCTCTAATTTCAGTTCAACAGTGCTTAATTATTCCTCTTATTTGTACATTCCCACTGAAGATATACAAAGAATTGTTTTGAGTTAGTTGGATTTCTTTTTATTCTTTTTTTGTGGTTATATTATCTATTTGATATCTAGTTACGTTTGTTTATGTTTGTATTCAATTTAAGGGCTTTTCCTATCCCACTGATTTTAAGATCATTTCTAATATAAAAAACTAACAAAGTTCAAAGTCAGAACTTTGTAAAAAATATGTAAACATATATTTACATTATAAATATATACATATATCTAGATACATTCAAAGAGATGTTCCATTATTCTACCCTGCTCTTACCTGCCCTGTTGTACTATTCATAAATTTCATTTGTTTCTAATTTATCTTCGTCTTTCATATATATATATATATATATATATATATAATGTGTTTCTTTTGTTTAACTCAAAGATAGCATTTTATATGAATTTTTTCATCTTTATTCTCTAAAAAGTCTCTTTTTAAAAGTAAATTATTTTTAAAAAATTAAATTAACAATATGCCAATCTTCTTTTTGTCAATCATGCTTAATTTTATACTTTTTCTTTAATTTCTTGCCCTGTGGATTTTTCCAAAACATGTGTTTACTAAAAATAAAACTAGATTATAACTTGTATTTAAAGCTATCTGTGCCACAATCGTCAGTATTAATTTCAACATATTTCAATATCCTTCATGGCACCAAAAATCTTCCAGTAAGATAGGTTTTTATTTTTATTTATTTATTTATTTATTTATTTCCAACAAAGAACATACCAAAACAACAATAGGTGTGAGTTGAGTTATAGACCTAATTCTTTCATTATGAACTTAAGAAAGTGATTTCATGCATTCAATAATTACTTACTGAATGCTAATTCTGTGTCCAGCATGATTCTTGTTTTTCTAGGTGTACTTTGATTAATATAATAAATTATTCTTTCAATCTGGTCTTGAATTGGATATAATAACAGTGTATTTAGGATTGTATCTATATTCATAAGTAAGATCATTCTACTGCAAGAATTTAAAATGCAAATTGCTTTAAAGCCAGGTTATTAATACAAGAAAATTAAACTTTCTGTAAGAGATGTAACAGTGAGGACTATGGTAAACTAAAGAATGAATGTCATGCCTAAACTCATTCAAATTAAAATTTTTAGAACATTGTTCAACAATATATAAGGTCTACCTGAAAGTTTTGTTCGTTTCTATCACAAGTTTCAACACGTATGCACATGTTTATTTGGCGCATGTGTGCCTCTCATTTAATGTATACATACTGACATAGCAAATTAACTAAAACAAAGATGATTCACGTTAGTCTTATGTGTGAAGCAATAGTGTACCCATGGCTACTGATAAAATTCATTTACACCACTGTAATTTTTATGAATTTCAACAAGGAAGAAATGCTACAGAAGCATGTCTGTTGCATCCACCATATTCCCCGGACTTAGCACACTCCAACTATCATTTGTTTTTGTCCTTACAAAATTTTTTGAAGGGCAAAAAATTCAAAAATGAAGAAGATATCAAACAAGCACTGGTTCAATTTTTCGCATCAAAAGATAAAACATTTTTCAAAAATGGGATATACAAATTGCCCTCACGCTGGCAAGAAATCATTAATTATAATGGCAATTATATTATTTAATAAAGTTTATTGACGGTAAGAAAAATTTATATTTTGTTTTATTCCAAAAATGGACAGAACTTTCCGGTAGACCTATAGGTTTACTGGCCACATTCTGCCTAAGGGCCAATAACTTCCCACTGCTGAGTTCTGCATTTCTTTGTCCACTTCTGAGTTTTGCAACTTTTGCTATACTTGTCTGATGGACTTGTTTGAGGAGCTGAGAGTTTTTCATATTTTCTAAGCTCTTTTTTTTTAAACTAATTTTAATGGGGTGACATTGATAAATTAGGGTACATATGTTCAGAGAAAACATCTCTAGGTTATTTTGACATTTGATTATGCTGCATTTCCATCACCCAAATTCCAATTGTCTTCCATCACCTTCTAACTGGTTTTCTTTGTGCCCCTCCCAGCCCCCAACTCCCTCCCTCTCATCCCCCCCCCACCCCATAACCCCCACAGTCTTGTCCATGTCTCTGAGTCTCATTTTTATGTCCCACCTATGTATGGAATTATATAGTTCTTAGTGTTTTCTGATTTACTTATTTCGCTCATTATAATGTTATCAAGGTCCATCATGTTACTGTAAATGATCTGATGTCATCATTTCTTATGGCTGAGTAGTATTCCATAGTATATATGTACCAAAGCTTTTTAATGCAATCGTCCTCTGATGAACACTTGGGCTGTTTCCATATCTTTGCTATTGTGAACAATGCTGCCATAAACATGGGGGTACATTTCTTCTTTTCAAACAGTGCTATGGTGTTCTTGGAGTATATTCCTAAAAGTGGGATAGCTGGATCAAAAGGCAGTTCAATTTTTAATTTTTTGAGGAATCTCCATACTGTTTTCCACAGAGGCTGCACCAGTCTGCATTCCCACCAGCAGTGCAGGAGGGTTCTCTTTTCTCCACATCCTCACCAGCACTTATTCTGTGTTGTTTTGTTGATGAACGCCATTCTGACTGGTGTGAGGTGATATCTCATTGTGATTTTAATTTGCATTTCTCTAATGATTAGTGATGTTGAGCATTTTTTCATATGCCTATT
This sequence comes from Saccopteryx bilineata, assembly GCF_036850765.1. Classification (NCBI taxonomy): domain Eukaryota; kingdom Metazoa; phylum Chordata; class Mammalia; order Chiroptera; family Emballonuridae; genus Saccopteryx; species Saccopteryx bilineata. Next base: position 9,173,164 of record NC_089501.1, on the reverse strand, counting down.
GGCCATCTCTATATCCTCTTTGGAGAAGTGTCTATTCATTTCTTTCGCCCATTTTTTGATTGGATTGTTTGTCTTCCTGGTATTGAGTTTTACCAGTTCTTTATAAATTTTGGTTATTAACCCCTTATCAGACGTACTGTTAAATATGTTCTCCCATTGTGTAGTTTGTCTTTTTATTCTGTTCTTATTGTCTTTAGCTGCACAAAATCTTTTTAGTTTGATATAGTCCCATTTGTTTATCCTGTCTTTTATTTCACTTGCCCATGGAGATAAATTGGCAAATACATTGCTGTGAGAGATGTCAGAGAGCTTACTGCCTGTTTTCTTCTAAGATGCTTATGGTTTTACAGCTTACATTTAAGTCTTTTATCCATTTTGAGTTTATTTTTGTGAATGGTGTAAGTTGGTGGTCTCGTTTCATTTTTTTGCAGGTAGCTGTCCAATTTTCCCAACACGATTTGTTGAAGAGGCTGTCTTTACTCCATTGTATGCTTTTACCTCCTTTGTCAAATATCAGTTGTCCATAAAGGTGTGGGTTTATTTCTGGGTTCTCTATTCTGTTCCACTGATCTATATGCCTGTTTTTATGCCAGTACCAGGCTGTTTTGAGTACAGTGGCCTTGCAATATAACTTGATATACAGATTTTCTCAGCTCCTGAGCATTCCTTATCTTTAGTGTAAAACTCTCTTCAGTGTTCATGATTAATAATTAATTTTCACCTTCTTTTGTGTTTATGGAATTATTTCCTTTAAGGTGAGTTGTTCTATTTATTTATCTTAGTAGTTCTTGTTCATGCTATTGGTTTTCCTCAAGTGACTAGTGATATTCGGATGTTTTTTATATATGAAAAAGTGAACCAAGTAAAGAACTTGGTTAGTCAATGTGTGTATTAGGCTGCTGGGGTTACTATAACAAAGTACTATAGACTTAAACAACCGAAACTTATTTTGTCACAGTTGGAAGCTAGAAGTCAGAGATTGAGATGTTAAATATGGAAATGATTTAATGTCAGTTCAAGTACACCCCCCTCCACCGCTATACCACCCTAGACTCGACTCCACAAACCCACGACCTCTGATATTCCAGCAAATTTAAGAGATTATGCCAGACACAGCAGGTGGAAACTTAATTGTAGTTTCCAGTGCCCATTTCACTGGGTGGCAGAAACAATGTCAGTTACATCAAAGTTCTCATCCCTTTTCCCAGGAACACACCTAAGTCCCAGAGAGCTTAAGTAATACAAAACATTGGACAGGGTGTCTGAGGATGCACGAGGATGGATCATGCACTGTAGGATTGGAAAAACATTCTTTGGAGATTTTCTTACCTCCAGTTTTACTGGCACTCATTTGCCAGCCAGTAAAAACTCAGTCCCTGAAATGTTAACAGTATGTATATTCTGTCCTATAAAGGTCTTTTATGCCAGGTAAACACAATTCAGTAGTATACAGGACAACCATTAATAACTCTAAACTTTGGAGTGCTGGGTTCACTCAGGGAGAAAATTAAGAGACTTTTGATGACTTCATACCTCATTGGTTACCAAGGTTTGGAACTCATTAGCTTCAAACTGCAAAACTGAGCAGGCCAATTAAATAAAGGTACTATAAATACACTGCCTAGCTCCTAACCTCAGAGGTGCATGGAGGTCCTTCAAAAATAGGCATGCTGTCTACAGACAGCTGTGGACAGCAGAAGAGGATCAGAGGGCTGGGGATTCATTAGATGGGGCTCTCAGCAGCCCCAAATAAGAAACTTTGTGAAACAAAAATGCTTTTTCAGTTGGAGAGATAATAAGAGTTAATTTCCAGGGAAGAAATAGAAAAAGGAAAAAATATTTAAAGAAGAATATAAGAGAGAAATCTAGATAGTTGAAAATGTCATAAAACAGCACTGAAGAGAGAAATTTTAAAAGACTTAAAATAGCCTGGACTTGGGGGAGTTGAGCTACAGCATCACTGGATTCAGTAACGGAATGAGGAGGGTACTGTCTCCCCATCTCTAATGAAGGCAAAGATTGAAGTGATCAAGCAGAAGTAATAGGATAGGGCTTAAGAAATATTGTCTTTCTAATAAGAACCAAGCTGGATTTTAAATACTTCAGAACCATTAAGAATCCTACTTGGTTATCATCCGATTTCTCAGCAGAAACTCTACAAGCTAGAAGAGAGTGGACCCCAATATTTAAAGTCCTGAAAGAGAGGAACTTTCAGCCACGAATACTATACCCATCAAAGCTATCCTTCAAATATGAAGGAGAAATAAAAACATTCACAGATACAGAAAAGATGAGGGAATTTATCATCAGAAAACCCCCACTCCAGGAATTACTAAAGGAGGTTCTCCAATCAGATACAAAGAAAAAAAAAAACAGAGCCACAAGTAAAAGCTCCAAGAAGAACACAATAAAACCAAATTTAAACTGTGACAATAACAAAAAGAAAGAGGGGGAGAAGATGGAGATTAACAGTAGCAAAGGACGATGGAGTGCAAAAGTACTCACAAAATAGTTCGCTACAATGAACAGGGTAGGGACCCTTTTCATTACTCAAAGGTAACCACCACTGAAAAAACCACCACAGAAGCACATGAAATAAAAAAGATAGCAACAGAGGAAAGATGTATGGAATACAACCAAATAAAAACAAAAGATAGAAAAACGAAAGAGAAGGATCAAACAAGACACAAAACTAACAGAAAGCAAGATATAAAATGGCAATAGGGAACTCACAGGTGTCAATAATTACACTAAATGTATGGATTAAACTCAGCAATAAAAAGACACAGAGTAGCAGAATGGATTAAAAAAGAAAATCCAACTGTATGCTGCCTACAGGAAACTCATCTAAGTAACAAGGATAGAAACAAATTCAAAGTGAAAGGCTGGAAAACAATACTCCAAGCAAATAACATCCAAAAAAAAGCAGGTGTAGCAATACTCATATCAGATCATGCTGACTACAAGACAGGAAAAGTACTCAGAGACAAAAATGGCCATTTCATAATGGCTAAGGGGACACTGAATCAAGAAGACATAACAATTCTTAATATAAATTCACCAAACCAAGGAGCACCAAAATATATAAGACAGCTACTTATTGATCTTAAAACAAAAACTGACAAAAATACAATCATACTTGGAGACCTCAATACACCGCTGATGGCTCTAGATCGGTCATCCAAACAGAGAATCAACAAAGACATAGTGGCCTTAAACAAAACACTAGAGCACCTGGATATGATAAACATCTACAGGAAATTTCATCCCAAAGTGACTGAGTATACATTTTTCTCCAGTGTACATGGATCATTCTCAAGAATTGACCATATGTTGGGCCACAAAAAACAACATCAGCAAATTCAGAAAAACTGAAGTTGTACCAAGCATATTTTCTGATCATAAAGCCTTGAAACTAGAATTCAACTGCAAAAAAGAGGAAAAAATCCCACAAAAATGTGGAAACTAAACAACATACTTTTAAAAAATGAATGGGTCAAAGAAGAAATAAGTGCAGAGATCAAAAGATATATACAGACAAATGAAAATGACAATACGACATATCAGAATCTATGGAATGCAGCAAAAGCAGTGATAAGAGGGAAGTTCATATCACTTCAGGCATATATGAACAAACAAGAGAGAGCCCAAGTGAACCCCTTAACTTCCCACCTTAAGGAACTAGAAAAAGAAGAACAAAGACAACCCAAAACCAGCCGAAGAAAGGAGAAAATAAAAATCAGAGAAGAAATAAATGAATTAGAGAACAGAAAAACTATAGAAAAAATTAATAGAACAAGGAGCTGGTTCTTTGAAAAGATCAACAAAATTGACAAAGCCTTGGCAAGACTTACCAAGGAAAAAAGAGAAAGAACTCATATAAACAAAATCCAAAATGAAAGAGGAGAAATCACCATGGACACCATAGATATACAAAGAATTATTGTAGAATACTATGAAAAACTTTATGCCACTAAATTCAACAACCTAGAAGAAATGGATAAATTCCTAGAACAATACAACCTTCCTAGACTGAGTCAAGAAGAAGCAGAAAGCCTAAACAGACCTATCAGTAGAGAAGAAATAGAAAAAACCATTAAAAACCTCCCCAAAAATAAAAGTCCAGGCCCTGACGGCTATACCAGCATATTTTATCAGACATTCAAAGAAGACTTGGTTCCTATTCTACTCAAAGTCTTCCAAAAAATTGAAGAAGAAGCAATACTTCCAAACACATTTTATGAGGCCAACATAACCCTCATACCAAAACCAGGCAAGGATGGCACAAAAAAGAAAACTACAGACCAATATCTCTAATGAATACAGATGCTAAAATACGAAACAAAATACTAGCAAATCGAATACAACAACATATTAAAAAAATAATACATCATGATCAAGTGGGATTCATCCCAGAATCTCAAGGATGGTTCAACATACGTAAAACGGTTAATGTAATACACCATATCAACAAAACAAAGAACAAAAACCACATGATCTTATCAATAGACGCAGAAAAGGCTTTCGATAAAATACAACACAATTTTATGTTTAAGACTCTCAACAAAATGGGTATAGAAGGAAAATATCTCAACATGATAAAGGCCATATATGATAAACCATCAGCTAACATCATATTAAATGGCACTAAACTGAAGGCTTTCCCCCTTAAATCAGGAACAAGACAGGCTTGTCCACTCTCTCCACTCTTATTTAATGTGGTACTAGAGGTTCTAGCCAGAGCAATCAGACAAGACAAAGAAATAAAAGGCATCCATATCGGAAGAGAAGAAGTAAAGGTATCACTTTTTGCAGATGATATGATCCTATACATCGAAAACCCCAAAGAATCCACAAAAAGACTACTAGAAACAATAAGCCAATACAGTAAGGTCACAGGATACAAAATTAACATACAGAAGTCAATAGCCTTTCTATATGCCAACAATGAAACAATTGAGAACAAACTCAAAAGAATAATCCCCTTCACGATTGCAACAAAAAAATAAAATACTTAGGAATAAACATAACAAAGAATGTAAAGGACTTATATAATGAAAACTATAAACCATTGTTAAGGGAAATCGAAAAAGATAGAATGAGATGGAAGAATATACCTTGTTCTTGGCTAGGAAGAATAAATATAATCAAGATGGCTATATTACCCAAAGCAATATACAAATTTAATGCAATTCCCATCAAACTTCCAATGACGTTTTTTAAAGAAATAGAGCAAAAAATCATCAGATTTATATGGAACTATAAAAAACCCCGAATAGCCAAAGCAATCCTAAAGAAAAAGAATGAAGCTGGGGGCATTACAATACCTGACTTCAAACTCTATTATAGGGCCACGACAATCAAAACAGCATGGTATTGGCAGAAAAATAGACACTCAGACCAATGGAACAGAATAGAAAGTCCAGAAATAAAACCACATATATATAGTCAAATAATTTTTGATAAAGGGGCCAACAACACACAATGGAGAAAAGAAAGCCTCTTCAATAAATGGTGCTGGGAAAACTGGAAAGCCACATGCAAAAGAATGAAACTGGACTACAGTCTCTCCCCCTGTACAAAAATTAACTCAAAATGGATCATAGATCTAAACATAAGACCTGAAACAATTAAGTACATAGAAGAAGACATAGGTACTCAACTCATGGACCTGGGTTTTAAAGAGCATTTTATGAATTTGACTCCACAGGCAAGAGAAGTGAAGGCAAAAATTAATGAATGGGACTACATCAGACTAAGAAGTTTTTGCTCAGCAAGAGAAACTGATAACAAAATAAACAGAAAGCCAACTAAATGGGAAATGATATTTTCAAACAACAGCTCAGATAAGGGCCTAATATCCAAAATATACAAAGAACTCATAAAACTCAACAACAAACAAACAAACAATCCCATAAAAAAAATGGGAAGAGGATATGAACAGACACTTCTCCCAGGAAGAAATACAAATGGCCAACAGATATATGAAAAGATGCTCATCTTCTTTAGCTATTAGAGAAATGCAAATCAAAATGGCAATGAGATACCACCTCACACCTGTTAGATTAGCTATTATTAGCAAGACAGGTAATAGCAAATGTTGGAGAGGCTGTGGAGAAAAAGGAACCCTCATACACTGTTGGTGGGAATGTAATGTAGTACAACCATTATGGAAGAAAGTATGGTGGTTCCTCAAAAAACTGAAAATAGAACTACCTTATGACCCAGCAATCCCTCTACTGGGTATATACCCCAAAAACTCAGAAACACTGATAAGTAAAGACACATGCAGCGCCATGTTTATTGCAGCATTGTTCACAGTAGCCAGGACATGGAAACTACCAAAAATCCCATCAATAGATGACTGGATAAAGAAGATGTGGCACATATACACTATGGAATACTACTCAGCCATAAGAAATGATGACATCGGAACATTTACAGCAAAATGGTGGGATCTTGATAACATGATACGAAGCGAAATAAGTAAATCAGAAAAAACCAGGAACTGCATTATTCCATACGTAGGTGGGACATAAAAGTGAAACTAAGAGACATTGATAAGAGTGTGGTGGTTACGCGGGGAGGGGGGAATGGGAGAGGGAACGGGGGAGGGGGAGGGGCACAAAGAAAACAAGATAGAAGGTGACAGAGGACAATCTGACTTTGGGTGATGGGTATGCAACATAATTGAATGACAAGATAACCTGGACTTGTTATCTTTGAATATATGTATCCTGATTTATTGATGTCACCCCATTAAAAAATAAAATTATTATAAAAAAAAAAAAAGAATCCTACTTGGGCATCTTGAGCATTCTTATTCATTGCAGGGATCTGGCTGGCAGTAAAGCTGGTTTATAAATATTATACTACATATGTGCTTCGTTTCTTCTAATTATATTAAAAATAGCTGCAATCAAGGAACAAACATTTAGGCCATTCTGGGGCTATGATTTTCAACTCCAAAATGTACCAATAAAAATGACACTTAAGGCCCTGGCCGGTTGGCTCAGTGGTAGAGCTTTGGCCTGGCGTGCGGGAGTCCTGGGTTTGATTCCCAGCCAGGGCACACAGGAGAAGCACCCATCTGCTTCTTCCCCCTCCCCCCTCCTTTCTCTCTGTCTCTCTCTTCCCCTCCTGCAGCCAAGGCTCCATTGGAGCAAAGTTGGCCTGGGCGCTGAGGATGGCTCCATGGCCTCTGCCACAGGCACTAAAATGGCTCTGGTTGCAACAGAACAACGCCCCAGATGGGCAGAGCATCATCCCCTGGTGGGCATGCCGGGTGGATCCCAGTCAGGCACATGCGGGAGTCTGTCTGACTGCCTACCCATTTTCAACTTCAGAAAAATACAAAAAAAAAAAAATTACATTTAAACAGTGTGCTCAAAGGCTTAAATAAAATGTTTAAATGGGGGGGGTCCCTATGTTTTCCTTATCATTCTGAAATCACCTTTGACCCTGATTATATTCCCTGAGGACAGGACTTTAAATGTGAATTATGTGGACCCTCTCTCCACACCCAACCCCAGAGCTCCATAGTTCACTAGGATTGATATTCTCTTACAGTGATGTGCTGGTAAATCAGGTGGACACTGGGGAGCTCTAATCTGTGGCACTTGCTGATCTTTCTGATTTTCATAGTGTAAATACCCCCAACATAGCCAATTTCAAAGATGGCTGTGTTTAACAAACAGCTTATAAAATTGCTGAAGACTTGACAATGAGCTATCCTGAGCCAGCAGCACAGAACTATCACACTACTGGCTGGGAAGTCTCCCTGACTCCAGTTCCCTGCCCCATACAAAAGGTAGTTCAAACCTCCGAACACCCTTAGATAAAAACAAGGAAAATGACAGCTGCCTCTTGGTAATCACTCTTTCTGTACCAAGCTTTGAACTTTTCTAGAGTAATGTTACTTTGGTCTCCCCATAAGAACTCTATGAAGTCATTATCATTATGTCCAAAAACAAAGGTTTAGCAAAGCTAAATAGACAGTGTCATAGATACTGGAAGTTTCAACAGAGAATTTAAACCTAGGTCTATGTGACTCAAAATCCATGGCTTAACTTCGACCCTATCCTGTTTCATTTACTGTGAAATGCAGTTATCCTGATGATCTTCAAAACCTGTGCTGACTCTCTTGAGTACTTTTCTGACACTTCCTCTTTACCTTCGCTGTGGTCTCAGTCACTTTCACTCTTCCTCCAGATAAAGAAAATGTTTGCTGTTAGAGAGCAGGCACAGTGTCCCAGGTGTGTTTGTCTGCCACCAGCACCCCAGAGTGCTCCTTTACTGCTTGCTGAATGAATGAATGAATGAATTCATACTGAATCCTTGAGTCAGCTTTAATCCCATTGTGTAGAAGGCTCAGCAGCTCACTTTCTTCAGACATCAGTGCCTCAGGGAGAAGTTGACTTGTAAAGTCAAATTAGAAATAAGAAGATGCAGTAGATAGAACTTGAAGTTGAAAGTTTGAGCACATGACATTTCTTTTCACCTCCACTGGGTGTTGGTTTATTTTTTTTACAATAAGAAAAGATGAAAGACCCTTAAGTTAATATTCTCAGTTCATAGGTGACCTGGGCCTGTTGTCACTTACAGATATTATCTCATACACTCATTAAAATGCAAAACTTTCAAACAGTCGTTTCATTGCTTTCCTGCTCCCTAAATGATTACATATCACTTCTGCAGACTTGAGGCCATAGATAGTCACCCTGACTCACAGCTCTTTGACCTATAAAATAGACTCATAAAAGTTACAGCCTGGAAAGCAACAGCTGGAGCAACCCAGAGTCAAAGCTGGTAAACCATTTTATAAATTCATAAAAACTTAAGTGTTTTTAATTGAATAAGAATAATCACACGTCAAAAGAATCTCAGCAGGCACAGTGCTTTTTGAAACAAGGCACACTGGAGTTTTAAGTAGCAGTCTCTAACAGGTGACAGCTTCACATTTGGCTTCCTTTTGCAAGGTCTAAGTTAGTCAAATTAGTCTACACTTCTCAGGCCTGTGACAAGTGTCAAATCTAAGAGATATTAAGTTTGATGTTAGTGAGAATGTGCAAATCTGCCTTATTTCATTTCTTTTACACATACCTGAGTGACAAGTGATCATTCTCTTTTCAGGATCAGCTTCAGGTCTTCTTGTCCTGGCACCACTCGCCCAAGGTAAGAATTTGAAAACATCCTAATTTGATTTGGGTGGCACGTCTCGGAAAAAATATTAAATTAAATGAGGAGATATTCTTTCCACATATACATATCTTTTGATATATGACACAGAATTATTTTAGCAAAATCCTTCTAAAAGACTACTTTTTCATTAAATTTCCAGAATTAATCACAATGCCTTGCTCACAGAAGGCCCTCAGCAATATTGTCTGATTGACTTACTGACTGTTGGTCAAATAAGTTTTTAAATATGATGTATATGTTTGCTCGCTTATAGTTTGCATTGGGAGTGAGAGACAGGCTATAAACTGGCAAAGTCCTTATAGCCTAAGGCTTAGTTTTAAGACTAACCCTTTCCCACCCTTTTAATACTAAGATCTTTTCAACATCCTTCTAATACTAAGATCTTCTCAAAACTAAACTTTTCCTCACACCCTTGACTAGTGCATGATGAGGAGAGGTGCATTCTTATGAGGAATGCCATTTATTCCTCAAATAAGTGGCTTTGTATCAGAGACTTCCTTATTTGTATATTGGCTTAAAGGCCTTGATTTTCTACACTATGAAATAAAGCAGACCGGGAACTCTCTCAACCGGCTGCTGCCATCAGCATTTGAGAAAAGAGGCAGCCAAGATGGCGGAGTGCTGAAGGAGAAGCCAGTTTGTGCAGAGTTTGTGCAAAGAGAAGGAGATGGAGAACAGAGTTGAATAAGGCTGGTGAGGTAGAAACCTTTGATTCTAGGAATACTCAGATGAGTCAGTGACTTTGGGATCCCTGAATGAAAAGGAAAGTGTTTTCCTGCTGTGTGTATTTACTTGCTTGCCCTGTGCGAGCTACGATTTAAAACAGGGGTCCCCAAACTTTTTACACAGGGGCCAGATCACTGTTCCTCAGACCATTGGAGGGCTGGATGATAAAAAAAAACTATAAACAAATCCCTATGCACACTGTACATATCTTATTTTAAAGTAAAAAAACAAAATGGGAACAAATACAATATTTAAAATAAAGAACAAGTAAATTTAAATCAACAAACTGACCAGTATTTCAATGGGAATTATGGGCCTGCTTTTGGCTAATGAGATGGTCAATGTCCGGTTCCATATTTGTCACTGCTAGCTGTAACAAGTGATATGATTTGCTTCCGGAGCCATGACGCATGCGTCCTGTGTCACCAGAAGTAGTACTGTACTTGAGCAACGCCATGCTTTGCGGAACCGCCACAAACAGTACTCCAGGAGCACAGGATGCCAGGAGCACAGGACGCAGATGCATTCTGTGCTCCTCTCACTGACCACTAATGGAAGAGGTGCCCCTTCCGGAAGTGTGGTGGGGGCCGGATAAATGGTCTCAGGGGGCTGCATGCGGCCCACGGGCCGTAGTTTGGAGACCCCTGATTTAAACAGTCTGTCCAAATCAAATGCGAACCTGCAAGGGCCAGGCGGTTCTGATGGTGGCCATGGCTACTGGCCCTACACTGACCTTTAGTTCTGGTAAAACAATAGGAACAAGGGACATGGGCATTCAGCTTTCATTAGCATAGAATCTCTTTTCTGCTGATGATGAGTTGACTATATACTTTTTAAGTATAAAGATAATCCATTATTGGGTATCTTGGAACTTGTGTCAGAAGAATCTTAATTTAATATGTATTTCAATATTAATTTTCTTCCTTCATAGATATATTTTAAAAGGATTCTTCCCTTTTAATTAATTCATAAAGCTATTATTGCCAGAGATGACCTAAGTATTCTTTTTTTTTTTCTTTTTATTTAGACAATTAAATTTAACAGGGTGACATTGGTCAACCAGAGTACATAGATTTAGAGAAAACATCTCCACTTCATTTGAACAATCGATTATGCTGTATACCCATCCCCCAAAGTCAGATCATCTTCTGTCATCCTATATTTTGTTTCTCTTTAAGCTCCTCCTTCTCCCCGTACTCCCCTCCCTCTTTACACTTCCCTTCCCCCTGGTAACCACTGCACTTTTACCAATGTCCATGAGTCTCATTTTTGTGTCCCCACCTATGTATGGAATCATACAGTTCTTAGGTTTTTCTGATTTACTTATTTCATTGAGTATAATGTTATCAAGGTCCATTCATGTTGTCATAAATGGTACTATGTCATCATTTCTTATGGCTGAGTAGTATTCCATTATATATATGTACAACATCTTCTTTATCCAATCCTCTATTGAAGGACATTTTGGCTGTTTCCATGTCTTGGCCACCATGAACAATGCTGCGATGAACATGGGGGTACATGTGTCTTTACATACCCATGTTTTTGAGTTTTGAGGGTATATAGCCAGTAGAGGGATGCTGGCATCATATAGTAATTCTATTCTTAATTTTATGAGGAACCATCATACTTTCTTTTATAGTGGTTGTACTACTTTACATTCCCACCAACAGTGGATGAGGGTTCCTTTTTCTCCACAGCTTCTCAAGCACTTGTTATTCCCTATCTTGTTGATAAGAGCTAATCTAACAGGTGTGAGGGAGGTGGTATTTCATTGTAGTTTTGATTTGCATTTTTCTAACAGCTTGTGAAGATAAGCATTATATATGCCATTTGTATTTCTTCTTGGGAGAAGTTTCTGTTCATGTCTTTTCCCCATATTTTTATTAGATTGTTTGCTTGTTTCTTGTTTTGTGAGTTCTTTATATATTCTGGATATTAGCCTCTTTTCTGAGTTGTTTGAAAATATCATCTCCCATTTAGTTGGCTGTCTATTTGTTTTGTTGAGAGTTTCTTTTGCTGTGCAGAATCTTCTTAGTTTGATGTAGTCCCATTCATTTATTTTTGCCTTTACTTCCCTTGCCTTTGGGGTCAAATTCATAAAATATTCTTTATAGCCAAGGTCCATGAGTTTAGTACCTATGTTTTCTTCTATGTAATTTATTGTTTCAGATTTTATATTTAGGTCTTTGATTCATTCTGAATTAATTTTTTTGCAAGGAGATAAACTGTAGTCAAGTTTTATTCTTTTGGAAATTGGAAAGTGTATGGCGATTTGACCATGTATATATGGGATAATTTATGGCCTTTCTATTCTGTTCCATTGCTCTCTGTGTCTATTTTTTTGCCAGTACCATGCTGTCTTGATTATAATGGCTTTGTAGTATACTTTGAAGTCAGGTATTGTAATGCCTCCAGCTTCATTATTTTTCCTTAGGATTTCTTTGGTTATTCAAGGTTTTTTATGGTTCCATATAAACCTGGTGATTTTCTGTTCCATTTCTTTAAAAAATGACATTGGAATTGAATTAAATTTGTATATTGCTTTGGGTAATATAGCCATTTTAACAGTATTTATTCTTCCTATCCACGAGCAAAATATATTTTTCTATTTCATTGTGTCTTTTTCAATTTCCTTTACCAATGCTTTGTACTTTTCAGTATAGGAAAAGTACAAAGAATAGGAATCAACTCTTCTTTGAATGTTTGGTAGAATTCACTAGGTCCTTTACATTCTTTGTTATGTTTATTCCTAGGTATTTTTTGTTGTTGTTACTGCAACTATAAAATGAATTATTTTTCTCAGTTTTTTTTCCTGAGGTTTCATTGTTGGCATATAAGAAAGTAATAAATTTCTGTATATTAATTTTTTATCCTGCAACCTTACTGTATTGGTTTATTGTTTCCAATAGCCTTTCTATGGAGTCTTTGGGGTTTTCTATTACAGAATCATATCATCTGAAAAAAGTGAAATCTTTACTTCATCATTCCCAATATGAATGACTTTCATTTCTTCCTCTTTTATGATTATTCTGGCTAGAACTTCTGGCATTATGTTGAATAGGAGTGCAGAGAGTGGGAAGCCTTGTCTTATTTCTGATTTTAGAGGAAAAGTTTTCAGTTTTTACCATTTAGTATGATGTTAGCTGATGGTTTGTCATAAATGACCTTTATTATGTTGAGATATTTTCCTCCTATACCCATTTTGTTGAGTGTTTTAAACATAAAATAATGTATTTTATCAAATGCCTTTTCTGCATCTATTGATAGAATCATATAATTTTTGTTCTTTGTTATGTTGATATGGGGTATTACGTTAATTGTTTTATGTATGTTAAACCATCCTTGTGATTCTGGGATGAATCCCACTTGATCATGATGAATTATTTTTTTAATATGTTGTTGTATTCTGTTTGCTAGTATTATGTTTAGGATTTTTGCAACTGTATTCATTAGAGATATTGGTTTGTAGTTTTTTGTGTTTGTGTTTTTCTTACCAGGTTTTGGTACAAGGGTTATGTTGGCCTCATAAAATATGTTTGAAAGTATTGTTTCTTCTTCAATTTTTTTGGAAGACTTTGGAAAGAATAGGAATCAACTCTTCTTTGAATGTTTGGTAGATTCCACTAGTATAGCCATCTGGCCCCAGACTTTTATTTTTGGGGAGATTTTTGATAGTACTTTTTATTTCCTCCCTGCTTATTGGTCTATTTAGGCTTTCAACTTTTCCATGATTCAGCCTAGGAAGATGGTATTGCTCTAGAAGTTTATCCATTTCTTCCAGATTGATGAATTTAGTGGCATATAATTTTTCATAGTATTTTGCAATAATCCTTTATATATCTATAATATCTGTGGTAATTTCTCCTCTTTCATATTGGACTTTATTTATATAAATCTTTTCTCTTTTTTCCTTAGTGAGTCTTGCCAGGGGCCTGTCGATTTTATTGATCTTTTCAAAGAACCAGCTATTTGTTGTATTAATTTTTTCTATAGTTTGCTATTCTCTGTTTCATTTATTTCTTTCTGCTCTAATTTTTATTATTTCCCTTCTTCTACTGGTTTTGGGTTGCCTTTGTTCTTCTTTTTCCAGTTCCTTAAAATGTGATGTTAGGTTGTTTACTTGGGCTCTCTCTTGTTTTTTCATATAAGCCTGTAATGATATTAACTCCCCTCTTGTTACTGCTTTTGCTGCATCCCAGAGATTCTGATATGTCGTGTTGTCATTTTCTTTTGTCTTTAGATATCTTTTGATCTCTTCTTTTATTTCTTCTTTGACCCATTCATTTTCTAGAAGTATGTTGCTTAATTTCCACATTTTTTGTGGGTGTGTTAACTTTTTTTGAAGTTGAATTCTAGTTTCAAAGCCATATGATCAGAGAATATGCTTGGAATCTTTCTGAATTTGTTGGTGTTAGTTTTCTGGCCCAGCATATGATCTATTCTTGAGAATGTTCCATGTATACTGGAGAAAAATGTTTACTTTGACATTTTGGAATAAAATGTCCTATAGATATCTATTATGTCCATTTGTTCTAGTGTTTCATTTAAGGCTGATATTTCTTTATTGATTTTCTATTTAAATGAACAATCTAAAGCCATCAATGGTTTATTGAGGTCTCCAAGTATGATTATATATTTTTTTGTTTGTAGTTTTTGATCACTTAGTAGCTGTCTTGTGTATTTTGGTGCTCCCTGGTTTGGTGCATACATATTAAGAAGTGTTAGGTCTTCTTAATAGATTGTCTCCTTTATCATTATGAAATGTCCATCCTAGCCTCTGGTTACCTTTGTGGTCTTGTAGTCAGCATTGTCAGATATAAATATAGCTACTCCTGCTTTTCTTGGGATGTTATTTCCTTAGAGAATTGTTTTCCAACCTTTCACTTTGAATCTATTTTTATCCTTGTATCTTAGATGTGTCTCTTGAAGCCAGCATACTGTTGGGTTTTGCTTCTTGATCCAATCTGCTACTCTGTGCCTCTTTATTGGTGAGTTCAGTCCATTTACATTTAGTGTAATTATTGGCACTTGAGGATTTCCTATTGCCATTTTATATACTACTTTCTGATAACTTTGTGTCTTGTTTGGTTCTTCTTCTTTTGTTTTTCTGTCATTTGTTTTTGTTTGGTGGTATTTCATACTTCTATCTTCTGTTTCTTCTTTTTTTAACCTATGTGTTTCAGTAGTGGCATTTTCAGGGGTGGTTACCATTAGGTTATTAAAAGAAAAAGTACCATTTTTCTTAGAGGCCATTATCTCATGAGTGCTTCTGCACTCCATCCTACTTTGTTACTGCTGATCTTTATCATCTCCCCTTTTATGTTACTGTTGTCACAGATTATCCTTATTTTTATTGTGATTTTGTCAAAAATGTTTACTTGTTATTTTGGTTTGTTTTATTCTTTGTAACTGGTTGGATAACCCCCTTTAGTATTTTCTGTAGTGGGGGTTTTCTGGAGATAAATTCCCTCAGCTTCTGTATGTCTATAAATGTTTTCATTTTTCTTAATATTTGAAGGATAGCTTTGATAAATATAGAATTCTTGGCCGGTAGTTTCTCTCTTTCTGTACTTTGAATGTTGGAGTCCACTCTCTTCTGGCTCATAGAGTTTCTGCTCAAAAATATGATGATAGCCTAATGGGCCTCCCTTTATATATTATATTCTTCTTCTCCCTAGCTGCCTTGAGGATTCTTTCTTTGTCATTGATTTGTGATAATTTCATTATGATTGCCTTGGAGTAGGTCTGTTTGGGTTGAGGTAACTTGGTGTTCTGTTTGCTTTTTGGATTTGAGGCTCTAACTCAGTGTTTCCCAATGTGGGGCCCATGCCCCACAGGGGGGCAATTTGATAGTTAAGGGGGGCAATTTGAAAATGGACTTGACACGACTTTAACTCTTTCACCCCAGGCCATTTAAATGCAATACTAGATATTGGTGCCAAATTTAACAAAAAATGCAATTCTTAAATAATTGCGGTAAATAATTATTAAGTATAATTTCGTTTGACGAGACCAAAATATCAACTGGGTGATTGGCGTCATCAAGTAAACTTTGTCCTGGGTTCACTGCAGAGTGTGCCATCTGCCACGGGGAACCCCAGACATTTTAAAAACTCGCTAAACAATGCAGTTATTCTCACCTAATTGGCCCATCACAACTTCTGTAGTGTTTCACATCATTCAGTTGGTTTTAATTTGAAATAAGTGTCAGTCAAAACTGTTGTAAAAGCTCATTGATTTAATAAATATACATATATATATTGTATAGATATAATTTGTAAGTATTTGATTTTATTTTTATCAATATTAAACTCTTTATTAAGTACTTCTTGCATCGGCACTAGAAAGCACTAATATTTTATAAATATTATTGGGGCTATAATAGTGCATGCATGACAATTTTAATTTTAGAAGCATAACTTTCCAGAAAATTTTGTCAAGTGGAAAAAATATAGATACCTTTTGATTTGCGGTGATAGTGTAGTAAATGTGTTATATACATTTAAATAAATATGAATTTTTAGTATACGTTTACTCTATGTCACATTGAATATATTTTAACACATATTTTAATATTAGTTTTTAATTGATCTTATTTTTATTTCTTATAGCCCATAGTAAAATGAGTGGTGCAAGCAAGAAAAAAACTCGTCAATATTCGGAGGAATATTTAAAATTTGGGTTCATACCCGCTGTTCACGATGAGCAGATTCTTTTATGCCAGCAATGCTTGACCAACAAATCAATGAAACAAGGTCATCTTGAGGCGCATTTGAAGGCGAAACATAGTGCTCATATTAATTCAGATTTGAGTTATTTTAAAACTTTAAAGAAAAATTTTCAAAAAAGAACATTAAAGTCTCTATTTACTGCTCATACTTCAACTAATAATCATGTTCTTGAGGCTAGTTATCAAATTTCTTTATTCATCGCTAAAACTGGAGAAAATCACACTATAGGAGAGAATTTAATAAAACCGTCAATATCAGCATTTCTTAAAATGGTTCTTGAAAAAGATGACAAAGATGTAAAAGCTATGCCACTCAGTGACAATACTGTTAGCAGAAGAATAGATGAAATGAGTGAGGATATTGAAAAACAACTTATTGAAAGCTGAAAACAAGACAATTCTCCTTGCAAATGGATGAATCAACTTTGAGAGACAGTGAGGTAGTATTGATAACTTACGTAAGATATATTGATAAAGGACATTTTGCTGAAGAAATGTTGTTCTGTAAAAGATTAGAAAGCACCACTACCTCCAAAGATATATATAATAAGCTAAAAAACTACTTAGATGTCAATGATATACCAATGAAAAATATAACATCTTGTGCTGCAGATGGTGCTCCCAATATGATGGGCAAGAAAAATGGCTGCTTAAAATTGATGAAAAATACGAATCCAGAAATGATTCTTGTGCATTGTGTTATTCATAGGGAAAATTTGGTAGCTAAAAACATCTCGCCTGTTCTGAATGAAGTATTACATACAGTAATAAAGTGTGTTAATGCTATTAAAGCTAGTGCCAAATGTGAGCGTCTTTTCAAGCTATTTTGTGAAGAACAAAATGAAGACCATGTGAGACTTTTACTTCATACTGAAGTAAGATGGCTATCTAAAGGAAACTGTTTGAAAAGATTTATGGAACTGTTTGATACTCTTAGTGATTTTTTAAGCGACAAACCTGAAATGAAGTATCTGTTAACAATAGATGGTAAAGCATTTGTGAGTTATTTAGCCGATATCTTTGAAAAACTAAATATATTAAATAAGCAACTTCAAGGAACAAATAAAACTCTTGTCTTTGCAAAAGCAAAGATATTTGGTTTCATTACCAATATTGAGTTATGTCAGAAACATATTAACAACAAAAACTTTAAACAGTTTCATTGGCTCCAAAAATGTGAAGTAACTGATACCGCTTTACTTGTTATTGTCAATCATTTGAATATTCTATCGGCTGATTTAAAAGAAAGATTTTCTGATTTAAAACAAATTGATTTCCCAACATGGATGATGCAGCCAATGTTAGTGGATTTATCTGATATATCAAATATGCAGTATCAAGAAGAACTCGCAGAATTGCAAAATGATGAGTCAGTTAAAGCTTTATTTAATATCAAAGGAGCGATGGCATGGCTTTGTGAGGAAACAGAAATCAAATACCCAAATTCAACCAAATGTGCAAGAAAACTATTGCTACCATTTCCATCTTCATTTTTAGCTGAATGTGGATTTAGTGCTGTAAATGATTTACTGGTAAAAAAAAAGAAATCGGCTGGATATAACACAAAGTGGAGACTTGAGACTAAAGCTAACCAA
The DNA here is from genome assembly GCF_036850765.1 of Saccopteryx bilineata. NCBI lineage: Eukaryota > Metazoa > Chordata > Mammalia > Chiroptera > Emballonuridae > Saccopteryx > Saccopteryx bilineata. The sequence continues at coordinate 9,154,909 of NC_089501.1, read as the reverse complement.
ATTGGAACCTAATATAAAATCTCTGTGCAGCAAGCATCAAGTGCAAGGATCACACTAAATTAAAATAATAAATTAATATAGAAAAATCTGTATTAAAATTATTTGGAATTTAAATTTCTGTTTTTCATTATATGTTTTGAAATTTTACTTACTGTGTTTTGTTAACAATTTCATAGTGATTTCTTCCTAGAACCTATCATTTATGTTTATTAAGTGAACAAATCAATTTTTTTTAATTTTTTTTTAAACTCCAGCCTCTCTATTTTTTTAAAATTTTATTTATTTATTTATTTATTTATTTATCCATTTTAGAGAGGAGAGGGAGAGACAGAGAGAGAGAGAGGAGAGAAGGAGCTGGAAGCATCAACTCCCATATGTGCCTTGACTGGGCAAGCCCAGGGTTTCGAACCGGCAACCTCAGCATTTCCAGGTCAACATTTTTTGTTTTTTTGTTTTGTTTTGTTTTGTTTTTAAATAATTTTATTTTTTTAATGGGGTGACATCAATAAATCAGGATACATATATTCAAAGATAACAAGACCAGGGTATCTTGTCGTTCAATTATGATGCATACCCGTCACCCAAAGTCAGATTGTCCTCTGTCACCTTCTATCTTGTTTTCTTTGTGCCCCTCCCCCTCCCCCTTTCCCTCTCCCATTCCCCCCTCCCCCCCGTAACCACCACACTCTTATCAATGTCTCTTAGTTTCACTTTTCCACTGCGCCACCAAAGGTCAGGCAACAAATCCATTTTTTAATGTTAAAAATTATGTATGTTACATAGGGGGGGACATAAAAATTTTAGAAAGGTTAAGGTGGGGCATGGCACAAAAAAGGTTGGAAAACACTGCCATCTCAGGCTTGGAAAGTTCTCATAAATTATTTGTTTCAATATGTTCTCCATTCCTTTTCCTTCTCTTTCTCTTATAATATGACCATTATTCTTATATTGCTCTTCCTGATGGAGTCAGAAAATTCTTGTAGGGCTTTCTTATTTTTTTAAATTCATGAGTTTCTCTCTTCTTCTCTCTGTAGTATCTCTAGTTGTCTGTCTTCAGTGTCACTGATTCTCTCCTCTATCTGGTCTGTTCTATTAGGGAAGCTTGTTACCTCATTTTTCAGTTCATGAATTGAGTTTTTCATCTCTGTTTTGTTCTCTGTTTTTATAGTTTCAATTTCCTTGGTGAAGTACTCTTTTTGTTCATTAAATTATTTTTTGAGCTCACTATACTGCCTTTCAGTGTTTTCTTGTATCCTATTGAGTTTTTTAGAGCTTCAATTTTGAATTCTCTTTTATTAAGCTCCAAAGTTTCCATGTAATTGAGATTTTTTTTTTCCTGGAGATTTTTCATTATCTATCTGAGCTACGTCTCTGTCTTGTATATTCATATTTAATTTTTTTTTCCTTGATGGCATTTGCAAGTGGTATTATTAATAACCCCAACAAGAGATAATTATTCCTTTTTCTAGCAGGGGGCACTGTACTACAAGATTTGCTTCTGTGAGATTCTTGAGTATTCTGCTCTTGCCTTCCTAATGATGCAAGCAGGGCAGTTGTGTTGGTAGGAGGGGCTTGGTGTTAGGGCTTTGCAATTTTATGGCTTTAGGTGTGGCTGACCAGGGAGGGGTCTTCTAGGTCCCTCCCCCACATCCCAACAAGGTAGGGGATCAAGCGTCCAGGTTCCCCTACCTCTCACAGGAAAGAGCAGCTGGAGACCTAGTGGAGGGGGTTCCAGTACCACCCCTGTTCTCACAGCAAGGGAAGCAATGAGGCATCAGGAGGCTGAGGTGACACAGTCCAGTCCTTCCCCTATACTACCCTAGGCACACAAAGCACAGCCCTGGGTAGGGCAGGGGCTGCATGCCACAAGCCAGTGTCTGAGCTTCAGGAGCAGTTGCGGCAGAGATCGCAGATCATGGATGTCTGGTGTCACAAGGCTAAACAACTGGCAGATCATGCACACCTCAGTGCCTTGTGGGCTGATCTCCACAAGCTATTCGCCCATAGTTCTTGGGAGCGTGCCACTCGCTTTGTGTTGCCCAGTGCCTGTAATCACCCAGCCCTGCAATCATGGGTGCAGCAGATGCCGGGAAATAGCTCTGCTCCCCGTTTTTGGCTGTCGCCCCTTTTTCAGCTCTTTCCCCACAGACTCTCCTCTTCTCCCAGCTCCAGGTCTGAGACAAGCCTGTGCTAACAGTGCTTCCCTCCCTCAGGTCTGTGAGGAAAGAGAAAGACTCAGTCCTCTGGTATCTTTCTTCTTCTGTGCTTTGGCCTGCCTTCTTACATAATCATACATTTGTCTGTCTGGTGTGTGTATATTTCAGGTTCATATAGGGTTTTTTTCTCTGCATATAGTTGTAGAATTCATTGAAATTTCAAGGGGAGAGATCAGAACTATCTCTCAAGCCGCCAATTCTCTAATGTCACTCCCTAAGTATTCTTAGACAACAAATACCACGTATTACTTTTCAAATAGTTCATGATTCAGAAGTCCACCCAGTTTTCCAGTCTTAAAGTGAAGAACAATTTCAAATGCACTATAATAAGCTATTTTTTGTAAAATGCTTTATTATTTCTGTCCATCAATTTTATAGTCATAAAATGTAAATAATTTTTAAATATATATGTCCATCAACTTAATAATCATAAAATGTAATAAGTTTTTAAATATTAGAAGTATTTATACAGAAAAAAAATACCATGGTAGGTGGACTTGTTCTTTGTAGAGTATTATTTATAAGGTCTTTCACATCCTTAAAATTTATAAACTGTAGTTTTCCATACCTCAACAGTCATTGGATATGGACTCTACCCAGGCAGGAGCTGCGGTCCTGAAGGGGAGATCTGGGCAGCATATCACAATATCCACCACAGCTTTCTTTCTTGCAAATTCTCAATTGGCTTCCCTATCTTCAGCTTTCATATTGTTGCCATTACAGTTACTTTAAAACAGTGATATAATTATGCTGTTATCCATTACAAAAGTTTTCCATTCTTGACCATACTTTTTAGAGACAAATCCCAATGACTGATGAGCCCAGTAAGATCTACCCACCTTGTAGCTACATCTCCTTCTACATTTGAAAACAACTTGAGATCTAATCACACCAAGTCACATAACCTGTCTTAACTCCACATTTTTGCTCTTCTCCTCCATCTGTGTACATCAATAGCTTCTGTTTTTATCCTACAAAGTTGTATTTACAAACTGTAAAAATGTGATCCTTTCTGCTCATTTGTTTGTTTAAAATATAAGAGGCAATTCTAGGGGTAGGATTTAGTAAAATAGTCAACCAGATTTTGCCTTGGTTAAAAAATGGAAAGAATCCTAATGTAAAAAAGAAAATGTTGGCCCTGACCAGTTGGCTCAGTAGATAAAGCATCAGCCTCACATATGGATGTCCTAAGTTTAATTCTTGGTCAGGGCATACATATGCCTCTCTCCCTCTCCCTCTTCTCTCCCTCTTCCCCTCTCGAAGTCAGTGACTCAATTGGTTTAAGCGTCAGCCTCGATGCTGAGAATGGCTTGGTTGGTCCTGGCACATTAGCCTGAGGCACTAAAAATAGCTCAGTTGATCCAAGCATTGGCCCCAGACACAGTTGCCAGGTGAATCCCTGTCAGGGCACATGCAGAAATCTGTCTCACTATCTTCCTTCCTCTCACTTGAAAGAAAGAAAGAAAGAAAGAAAGAAAGAAAGAAAGAAAGAAAGAAAGAAAGAAAGTTAATAACTAGAAATTGCCTAAATTTATATAGAGTAAAACCTTCAAAAATTAGCTCTACAGCAACAGTGTCAGTTATCTGGTACATTCTTACCAGCTAGCCCCTGCCAGTTATTACATATGTATGCATCACTATTCATGTTCATAGCATTAAATCCTTATACTTTGTTAGTCATTTTACAGGAGCAAAAGAACTGAGATTCAAAAAAGCTAAATAACTTCCCCCTTATTATAAGTATAGGTGACAAAACTAGATATGCACTCAAATTGCTAACTCCAGACACTGCTCTTGAGAGCTTTCATTTAGTTAATTGGCATTAGAGCTTTGACCAAGAAAATAATTAATGACCAATTTGGATTTGGTCATAACTGTATCAAGAAACATTTTTATCAAATATAAAAATGTAATGCTTGCTCAATGATGAAAGATTAGAGCATTTGCTCTTTGATGATCACCCACCATGAATCAGTACCATATAAGCAGGAGTCACTTACCATGAAGAAGAAAAGGTCACAAAAAGAAATGAACATGCTCTCTAATAACAAAAGCCATAGTACAGAGAATAAAAAAAAAAGTGAGAGCTACATTTATAACACAAGATTTATATTTATTAAACTAGTAACACCATCAGGGCAAAATATAGCCTCTTATGAATTACATGTGTGTTACACCATTTTTCTGAAAACATAAAGAACTAACTAAAGCTTTTTTTTAGAAAAAAATGATGTCCTCATACAAGATTAGCTGAAAACTATGGTCTTTAAAGCTTAAAAATATTTAAGCAAGACCAGTAAAATAAATAGGAAAACACAGGAATAAAAATTCTTTGAATAAGCTGTAGAATATTAATGAGGCAAGTAAGTCCTTTCCGGAAGATTAATGAGGAAAAATAAATTATTTTACACTTATGAGTTTTGACTAATTTTGTCTGCCCAGCCCCTCCTTACTCTATAGACTCTACTGAGAACTCCACAAAAGGATTTATTAATTTACCTATTTGTTTATGCAAAAGTAACTCATTTATTAAATGAGGGCTTTATGCCAGGCACTATAGTAATCACTAAGAAAGCTGTGGCAAATACAACAATGTTCGTGATATCATGTAGTTTAACTTCTAGTGGGGGAAAAGACAGTAACTATTATAGAAAACAAATAGTGGTAAGAGCTATGAATTAAAATAAGAAAGGATAAAGTTGGAGAGAAGACAAATTTATATAAGGTGGTTAAGGTAGGTCTCTCTGAGGAATAAATTTGAACAGAGACTTGAATAATGAAAACCAGATATGAGAAGATACAGGAGAAAAAGAAAAGAGAAAAACAAGAATAAAATTATAGATGTATGAATAAGCTTGTTGGACTTGGAGACTTCAGAGCACTCTGAGTGGGTGAGATACAGTGAGAGAAACATGGATTATACCATAGAAAAATCTGGACATGATTGGGGCTTTGAATGACTTTGTAATCAGAGTTTTTGTTCTAAGAGAGATTGAAAATCAGTGGACAATTTTCACGGGAGAGTGATGGGATGTGGCTGCTAGAGGAATGATGGCAGAAAGCAAGAAAAGACTCTAGTGGCTTTGACCAAAGTGGAAACAATGAAGATTGTAAGAGCTGGTCAGATTCAAGATATATATTCAAAGTAGAATCATAGGACTTCTGATGTTGTGGCTATACAATACAAACAGAAGATCTACAGAAACTTTTACAGAAACTCCCGGGGTTTGTATCTAAATGATTGGGTGATCCAGACTGCCATTAACTAGGATGGGAGAGGCAGGGTAGGAGACGGGTGGGGAAACAGAGGGGTGGTGGTACATAAAACAATTGTTTCAGTTTGGACATGTTAAGATTTCAAATCAGACATCTAAGTGGATATTCTAAGTAAACAATTCATATGAATCTGGACCTCAGAAGGGTCTGGCAAGAAATAAGGTATTTGGGAAACTTTGCTATGAGTGGGATTTAAAGTCACAAGACCAGAAGGAAAATGAATGAATGAATAAATGAATAAATAAATAAATAAATAAATAAAATGACTTAAGTAGCTAGTGTAGATAGAAAAGAAAAGACAGCCAAATATATAAAAAAAATTAATAGCCCATTTGTTGAATTCTTTTCTTTCTTTTTTTTTTAATTTAGTGAGGCGAGGAGGCAGGTAGGCAGAAAGACAGACTCCTGCATGCTCCCTGACTGGGATCCATCCAGCAAGCTCCCTATAGGGTGATGCTCTGTCCATCTGGGCCGCTGCTCTGTTGCTCAACAACTGAGCTATTTTAGCACCTGAGGCAAGGCCATGGATCCATCCTCAGCACCCAAGGCTAAAGTGCTTGCATCATTTGAGCCATGGCTGCAAGAGAGGAGAAAAGAGAGAGACGGAGAGAGAAGGAAGGGTGGAGAAGCAGATGGTCACTTCTCCTGTGTGCCCTGACCGAGAATCAAACCTGAGACTTCTACATGCTGGGCCGATGCTCTGCTGCTGAGCCAACCAGCCAGGGCTTATTGAATTCTACTACTACCAGTCTCTAGGCACTTTTCTAAGGACTTGACCTGAATTAACTTATTTTTTAAACATCACTCAACTTCCTTACTCCTACACTAATTCATTCTAAGGAAGGCAGGCAGGCAGGAAGGAAGGAAGGAAGGAAGGAAGGAAGGAAGGAAGGAAGGAAGGAAGGAAGGAAGGGAGGGAGGAAATCAAATCTGCTGTGAACCAAATAAACTTTTATTAAATCAAGTAACTATCAATGCATTTAAATCTTTTTTTAGTATAATATTTCTGAGTAGATTTTTGTTGTAAGGGAATTTGACTCGTACAAATTTCTAGGAAAAACATGGTGTCTGTGAATACTGTAGACAGGTCAGTTATAGCACTGAGGATGCTAATAGTTATCTTACAAAGAAAACCATTAAGGATCAGCTCTGCTTAGGTAGCAGCCATAGGGATTCCTTCCCTGTCCGGGAACCTTATTCATGATGTCATGAATAATCCTGCACATCGATTATTACTGTTTGGGCCAGAGTAGGCATCTCACTATAGACTGGCTCATTCAAAAGTTCTGCTCAACAGGAATCATGGTGATTATCTAGTTCAATCAAAGTATATTCATCAGGAATATTATTGTGGTAGGAATTTTTGTGTAAATATAGAAAAAGCTGTAATTAGTAGCTGGGGAAGGGGAAGATTTAAACCTATCAAAAGGAGACATAAAGAAAAGGAATTATAGCCTGACCAGGTGATGGCGCAGTGGATAGAGTGTTGGACTGGGACGTGTAGGACCCAGGTTCGAAATCCCAAAGTTGCCAGCTTGAGCACAGGTTCTTCTGGTTTGAGCAAGGCTCACCAGCTTGAGCCCAAGGTCACTGGCTTGAGCAAGGGGTCACTTGGTCTGCTGTAGCCCCCCCCCCAATCAAGGCACATATGAGAAAGCAATCAATGAACAACTAAGATGCCACAACGAAGAATTGGTGATTCTCATCTCCCTCTCTGTCTGTCCCTATTTATCACTCTCTCTGACTCTCTTCTCTGTCTCTGTCAAAAAAAGAAAGAAAGAAAGAAACAAAGAGAGAGAGAGAGAGAAAGAAAGAAAGAAAGAAAGAGAGAGAGAGAAAGAAAGAAAAGAAAAGAAAAAGAATCATAAAGATAAAGGAACAAAGTATAAGTAAGCAGAACATTGAGTAAGCCAAAAATAGACCATAAGGTGAGATGATGTCAGAGTAATGGCGGAGTAGGAAGCGATACCGATAAATCTCCCCCAAAACTCAACAAGATCTTCAACCAGAAACAGAAAAACCTATACTTGGAGCTTCCAGATTCTTCGCAATACACCCAAAGGTATGATTGAGTGAAAAATTGGCTAAATATATAACCAAACCCCGAAGGAAATAGGGAGTAAGAAATGCTCCGCCTTCCTCACTAACCTAAACAGGGCGGCTTTCTCTGGTAACTGTGAATATAGAAACTGAGGCGGGCAAAGGGGGTGAATAGATCCAGGCCCCCGCAGCAAAAACGGCCGAACCAGGCTGTGGCTCAGAGATCCAAGCCGAGGAAAATCTGATCCTGTGGCAACCCGGGCAATACAAGCTAACACTCGCGCCAAACCCAAACAAAGAAAGACAAGCGGAGCGGCCATTTTACCCGGTCTCCTGGTCGGTGCGCAGTTAGTGGAAGAGAGATTTCTTCCTAAGCCGCGGAAGTGGGTGCCCGTGTTGCCCCACGGAGAGGCAGGGTCAGAGGCTTTTCTGTGGGCTGAGGGCAGAGTCTCTGGGCAGCCCCAGCACCCTGGGAAAGCCACGCACGGGAGGGAGTGAGAACTAATCCCAACGGTGGAGATTTTCCATGCTGGAGGCTGTTTCACTCAGAGGGAACCGCGGCCGGCCTCATATCCTGGTTTGCGCGCGCAGATAAGGAGTGAGCGATTCCTCCGAGTGCCTCGGCAGTGCGCGCCCGTGTTATCGCAGAGAGGGGCAGAGTCAGGGGCCTTTGTGTGGGCCAAAGCGGAATCTCGGGCCGCCCCAGCGCCTTGCAAAAGCCGCACACGGGGACGGAGCGAGACTCAATTCCAACGCTGCAACTTTTCCCTGCGGTTGGGGGTTTCACTCAGAGCGTGAGACTGCTGGCCGGATATCCTGGTTGCAGACAGTGAGTGAGAGTTTCCTCCAAGCGCCCCGGAAGTGGGCGCCCGCTTGTGTTACCGGATAGAGTGGCAGAGCCAGAGGTCTTCGAGTGGGCGGAAAGCCCGCCTGATTATGCTAGCAGCTCTGACTGACTGAGCCTTACCCAGAGCCCTGTGCTGAGTGGAAATAGAGTGGGGAGTTGCCAGCAATTTGAGCCTCTTACTATCCAGGCAGAGGCAGCAGCAACCCCATACCTGGACTATCAGGCTACTAATTGAGGAAGGAAAGACTAGGAGAAAGGCTCCAGGAACACGGACTCTCTCACTGTCAGAGCCTATAAATGCTAATGAGCCTCGACTCCCAACGAGAATAAAGCACAATACATGACATTGCCATAGAGACTTATCAACTGCAAACCTCTACCTGAGCGTGCCAAAGGGGCAGAACCCGGGGTACAGAGTCACCGACCAGGAAGAGGGAGAGAAAAGAAAAAGCAAGAAGATAACCTCTCAAAATCAAGAATAATATGCAGACTTTATAACCTATCCCATTTTATTATATTTGTTCGTTTGTTTCTCTTATCTTCATTCTTGAGACTTTTTTTTCCTCCTCCAATTTGGCCGATTAACTCTCTACCGGTCTTACTCTCTCCTCTCCTTGAACTACACTACCCATAAGTGTTACATCTCCCATTATCATTTCTCTTCTCTTCCTTTCTCTCTATGAGGGTTGCACTCCAAAACCCTTAACTCTCTCTCTCTCTCTCCTTTCTTTTTTCTTCTTTTAGTGGTTCCCTCTTTTTTTCTCTCTCTCTCTTTCTTTTCTCCCTCTATATTAGTTTCTTCCTTTCTCCTTTACATCTCCTCTCATTCAAACCTCAATAACAAACAAATTATCTTATCTGGGACTCAAACCTATGTTTGTGGCATTTTGGGGGGTTTTTACTTCACCTTTTTAACTCACTAGCAGTGCTCCCATCCCTGGCTCTCCATATTATCTAGTTCTTGTTCCACTAAATACAATAGTAAGTTTTTAATTTGTCCCCCCATTTTTCCATTTTCCTCTTATTCCTCTCATCATAACTCTTAGAAAACCAACACCTAAAAGCAAATCATTTTATTCTTGACCCAAATTTTTTCCTTATTTGCTTTTTGTGGGTCCATACGCTCTTTTTTTTTCTTTTTTCTTTTTTTTTTTTTTCCTTTTTTTTTTTTTTTTCCTTTTTTTTTTTTTCTTTCTCTCTTTTTTGCCCCTTTATTACTTTTCCCCAATTCAGGCCCTCCATCACAAGCATTGTTTGTTATAACTCACAGTCCACCACAAGATTTTCTCAAGAAAGAGGGGAGAGGAGAGGAGAGGAAAAAAAGAGGGGGGGAATAATTTCCTTTTTTAAAAATTTTTATTTTATTTTATTTTTCTTTATTTCATTATTAATTTTTTTAAAAAAAAACAACTGTTTTTGATTTGTTATTTTTTTATTTTTTTTAACTTTTTATTCTTTATTAAATCTCATTAATACTATCAACAAAACCACCCTCAGATGCCATTAAGGAAGAGAAAATCGAATATCATGGATACAAAAGAAAGAGAGGTAACACAGCTAGATGAGGAAAAATCTATGGAGAAAAAATTTAATATATTGGAAACCTTGGAGCTAAATGACAGAGAATTCAAGATAGAAATCCTAAAAATCCTCCGAGATATACAAGAAAACACAGAAAGGCAATATAGGGAAATCAGAAAACAACTCCATGAACACAAAGAATATATGTCCAAGGAAATTGAAACTATAAAAACAAATCAAACAGAGATGAAAAACTCAATTCACGAGCTGAAAAACGAAGTAACAAGCTTAGCTAATAGAACAGGTCAGATAGAAGAGAGGATTAGTGAAATAGAAGACAAGCAACTTGAGGCACAACAGAGAGAAGAAGAAAGAGACTCAAAAATTAAAAAAAATGAGATAGCCCTACAAGAATTATCTGACTCCATCAAAAAGAATAACATAAGAATAATAGGTATATCAGAGGGAGAAGAGAGAGAAAATGGAATGGAGAACATACTTAAACAAATAATTGATGAGAACTTCCCAAGCCTGTGGAAAGAACTAAAGCCTCAAGTTCAAGAAGCAAACAGAACTCCAAGTTTTCTTAACCCCAACAAACCTACTCCAAGGCATATCATAATGAAATTGACACAAACCAACAGCAAAGAAAAAATTCTCAAGGCAGCCAGGGAAAAGAAGAATACAACATATAAAGGAAGGCCCATTAGATTATCATCAGATTTCTCAGCAGAAACTCTACAAGCTAGAAGAGAGTGGACCCCAATATTTAAAGTCCTGAAAGAGAGGAACTTTCAGCCACGAATACTATACCCATCAAAGCTATCCTTCAAATACGAAGGAGAAATAAAAACATTCACAGATACAGAGAAGATGAGGGAATTTATCATCAGAAAACCCCCACTCCAGGAATTACTAAAGGGGGTTCTCCAATCAGATACAAAGAAAAAAAAAAAACAGAGCCACAAGTCAAAGCTCCAAGAAGAACACAATAAAACCAAATTTAAACTGTGACAACAACAAAAAGAAAGAGGGCGAGAAGACGGAGATTAACAGTAGCAAAGGACGATGGAGTGCAAAAGTACTCACAAAATAGTTCGCTACAATGAACAGAGTAGGGACCCTTTTCATTACTCAAAGGTAACCACCATTGAAAAAACCACCACAGAAGCACATGAGATAAAAAAGATAGCAACAGAGGAAAGATGTATGGAATACAACCAAATAAAAACAAAAGATAGAAAAACGAAAGAGAAGGATCAAACAAGACACAAAACTAACAGAAAGCAAGATATAAAATGGCAATAGGGAACTCACAAGTATCAATAATTACACTAAATGTAAATGGATTAAACTCACCAATAAAAAGGCACAGAGTAGCAGAATGGATTAAAAAAGAAAATCCAACTGTATGCTGCCTACAGGAAACTCATCTAAGTAACAAGGATAAAAACAAATTCAAAGTGAAAGGCTGGAAAACAATACTCCAAGCAAATAACATCCAAAAAAAAGCAGGTGTAGCAATACTCATATCAGATAATGCTGACTACAAGACAGGAAAAGTACTTAGAGACAAAAATGGCCATTTCATAATGGCTAAGGGGACACTGAATCAAGAAGACATAACAATTCTTAATATATATGCACCAAACCAAGGAGCACCAAAATATATAAGACAGCTACTTATTGATCTTAAAACAAAAACTGACAAAAATACAATCATACTTGGAGACCTCAATACACCGCTGACGGCTCTAGATCGGTCATCCAAACAGAGAATCAACAAAGACATAGTGGCCTTAAACAAAACACTAGAGCACCTGGATATGATAGACATCTACAGGACATTTCATCCCAAAGTGACTGAGTATACATTTTTCTCCAGTGTACATGGATCATTCTCAAGAATTGACCATATGTTGGGCCACAAAAACAATATCAGCAAATTCAGAAAAATTGAAGTTGTACCAAGCATATTTTCTGATCATAAAGCCTTGAAACTAGAATTCAACTGCAAAAAAGAGGAAAAAAATCCCACAAAAATGTGGAAACTAAACAACATACTTTTAAAAAATGAATGGGTCAAAGAAGAAATAAGTGCAGAGATCAAAAGATATATACAGACTAATGAAAATGACAATACGACATATCAGAATCTATGGGATGCAGCAAAAGCAGTGATAAGAGGGAAGTTCATATCACTTCAGGCATATATGAACAAACAAGAGAGAGCCCAAGTGAACCACTTAACTTCCCACCTTAAGGAACTAGAAAAAGAAGAACAAAGACAACCCAAAACCAGCCGAAGAAAGGAGATAATAAAAATCAGAGCAGAAATAAATGAATTAGAGAACAGAAAAACTATAGAAAAAATTAATAGAACAAGGAGCTGGTTCTTTGAAAAGATCAACAAAATTGACAAACCCTTGGCAAGACTTACCAAGGAAAAAAGAGAAAGAACTCATATAAACAAAATACAAAATGAAAGAGGAGAAATCACCACGGACACCGTAGATATACAAAGAATTATTGTAGAATACTATGAAAAACTTTATGCCACTAAATTCAACAACCTAGAAGAAATGGATAAATTCCTAGAACAATACAACCTTCCTAGACTGAGTCAAGAAGAAGCAGAAAGCCTAAACAGACCTATCAGTAGAGAAGAAATAGAAAAAACCATTAAAAACCTCCCCAAAAATAAAAGTCCAGGCCCTGACGGCTATACCAGCGAATTTTATCAAACATTCAAAGAAGACTTGGTTCCTATTCTACTCAAAGTCTTCCAAAAAATTGAAGAAGAAGCAATACTTCCAAACACATTTTATGAGGCCAACATAACCCTCATACCAAAACCAGGCAAGGATGGCACAAAAAAAAAAAAATAGACCATAAGGTAAGAATACTGTATAAGGAGGGTAGAGAAGATGGTAATTAAACAGGAGTGGTAAAATTGAGGGAGCTCAACAAAGAAATAAAGAATTGCCAGTGAGGACTCATGAAATAATTCTGTTCCCCACAGCCACTGTGAATCGGAATGGCCCTTCCTTCCCAGGCAGGCACTGTGAATCCTGGGTGAAGCCAGTAGCATAGTGGAGGGGAGGGGGTAAGAGGGTCTATCATGCCACAGGCGCCACTTGCAGAGGGGCGCCAAATGGTCTCCAAGACAAACAAGAAAAGCGTAGTAGAAGGGGAGGGGAGCTCCAATAAAGTGCCATGCCCCGGGCGCCAGTTATGTTCGATATGCCACTGGGTGAAGCATGGCTTCCATTTATTTTATGTGACTCAGCTGTTGTAGCCTCGTGAAATCCCATCTCTCTCTTACTGCCACACAGGTCACCTCAAAATAAATCTCTATCATTTGCGATAGGCTGATTTTCTGACAACCAAATATATTAACTACGCACTCACTATTTTCAATAGCTTCCACCTTTTCATCAAACAATTAAATAATTAACAATTGAAAATCTAGAGTAATATTATATTTTGTGGGGGAAAGGAGTGCAGAAATGGAGGAAAGGTTTATAAAGGGGGAATAATGGTAGGAAGTGTGAATGATGAGGATTTAGGATATTTGAGTTTCATTCAGGGGGCTGTTGAGATTTGCAGTAGGTTTATGGGATTGTGTTGCTAATTGGTTATCATATTTCTGTTAGGTGATTTTTTGTTTTATAGTTAATTAACCTGTAGCTGCTGGTACACACTACCCTAAGTAAAAAGAAGAAAAATCAGGTTTTAAATAAAATTCGTGTTCCAATGAGTGTTCTGGCAGTGAATGTGGCAGAAAGAAACTTCCTCGTTTCGTTCAGTCCTGCAGGTTTGCTCGGCACCCCTGTTACATAAATCACTGAGTGTTTTCTCAGTCTAGTTCCACTGGCCTCATGGGTGATGTTCTTCACAGATTCTTACAATAAATCAATTGACAATTCTATTTTTTTTGTGTGTGGCAACATCAAGTATATTACTAAAATGTGTTTCTATATACATCTATATGTAAATGATGTATACCTCTTCTTTTTCTTCTTCTTCTTCTTTCTTTTCATTTTCTTTTCTTTTTTCCTTCTCCTTTTCTTTCTTTGACTTGAGTAGAATGGAGTGGGCTGGGCTAGTGAGGGAGGTGGTCAGTTAAATCAGCCTTGTTAATCAGTCAATAACATCCCCTTGCTGTCTTGGCAGAGGCTGGGTGCGGACTACTATTCTTTTTACAGGCAGGTGCTGAGGCACATCCAGCACCTTCAAAAAGCATTGAATGGAATCAGAAGGGAAGACAAGATAGTGATACACTGCTCAATACTCCTGAGTCCCCGGTGGGGTGAAGATGAAAAAACAGACCCTGCTCTCTGCTGGAAGTTCTGGGGCAACCAGAATCACTCTGCAAGTGAAGATTCATGGCTAATTCTATTCTCAGCCAGAGGTGTGTGACAGCCAGGAAACCACCATCACAGTAGGGTACATTGTTTCTCCAGGAGGAGGGGCAGACTCACCACAGCATGCTCTTATTTTGGACCTCAAATCTCTGGAACTGTAATCATTTACCTCTTAAAAAGTTTGGGGCCACCTAGGATTCCAGCCTTCTAACAGATACTTTAGCTCACATTTGTTAATTTTGAGGTAAATCAGATAGATAAGCTTGAAAATTTGGACACAGTAATTTACAGATCACTTCTATTACCTGTTAAATCTAAAAATATGATAGTCTCCTGAATTGAGTAGGATGGGGCCAGTGATGAGCACACAGATCTTTAAGGGCATTCTTAGTTTTCCTGATATTTAGTTCACATATTTCAGTGGCATTAGACTCCATCCTTTTATGAAGGTTTTGCTTGGGCTCTTCCAAAGCAAAAACAAGTACTAATATATAGTCAGGGTTCATTCTCATTCCCAAATCTTCCAGATCTTTCATCTTTGTCACCACAAAGTTGTGACAGAAAGTACCCTAAGGCCAGTGGTGGGATTCAAATAATTTAACAATGGGTTCTCTGCCTTAATGACCATTTTAAGTATAAAAAAAGGTATACCACAAGGTGTTTTTTTATTTCATGCATTTAGTACTTAAATAAGAACAATAAAGGAGATATACAAAACTAGATTGTGTTATAAGAAAGAGTTCTAAAATATTAATTAAAAAATATTAACTAATACCTGACAAAAAACAATAAAACTTTTATGAAAGATATTTCCAAATTGCTTCTTGATTGGCATTTTCACTTGCAATTTTTTTCACCTATGGATGGAATGAACATTACTGTGGGAATTTAGAATACGCTGTTGCATAGATGAATGTTAAAAAAGAGTAAGTAATGTAAACGTGTGATTTCCACATTGGGCGGCTGCCCAGGCACCCACCTTAGGAGAACCCTGATTACAAGTGCCATTTTAACAACTGGTTTGCCAAACTCCACAAAAAATTAGGTATCAGTTCTGCCAAATCAGTGTGAACCAGCTGAATTCCACCACGGCCTAGGCATCTTGTCTTCTATGCCTACTTGTGTCAAATATATGATACTACCCACTTCTAAAGCTCAAATTCTGAAAACCACCATCTCTCAATTAAATGCTCCTGAGTATCCTGCACTCAAAACACAGGGGGCTGGTGTTAGATCTTCTGTATTACTAACCTGGGTTAAACCATGCTGAGCCTCATTTGATGTAGTTTCTTCTAAACCTTTACAACCAAATATGCATAAGGACTAAAAGAAATTGTTATAAATAATTCTTTAGTATAGATAGTCACATTATCTCTTTCAAGTCATTCTTTCTGGAATTCTTTTTCCATAGTCTGATATATTGTGACTTTATTTGAAGTCCCTCAGTTTTGGCACAGCTCACTTCCCACTCAGGAAGGCGAAAAACAGTACTCCCAGCTCATAGCATCTCTCTTAATCTCTTCTTCCAGTCCCTGGAAACTGGGAAACCACTAAATTTAAGCGGCAGCAGAAAAGGGAAAAGGTACATCCTTATGCATTTCTATATTCACACCCACCTTCTGTTTTATCACTGATTGTTTTAAATATCAATCATTTTAATATGATTTGAAATGAATAAGATCCTAATGACTCTGTCATGTCTATTTATATTAGACAGGTATACAGTTCAATCTACATAAATGTGCATGAATTCTTTAAAATAGAATACTAATGCATCATGCTGAAAAGACTATAGTAATCCCTCACCATATTGTGGAACTTTTTGTGGTCTCACTGTATCGCAGATTTTTAAATTGTATATATATAATTTTTTAAATAATTTTATTTAGACAATTAATTTTAACGGGGTGACATTGGTCTAATAGAACACATAGATTTAGAGAAAACATCTCCAGATCATTTTGATATTCGATTATGTTGTATACATACCCATCACCCAAAGTCAAATCGTTCTCCATCACCCTTCATTTGGCTTTCTTTCCCTTCCCCTCTCCCTGGAAACAACTGCACTCTTATCTATGTCCATGAGTCTCAATTTTGTGCCCCACCTATGTATGGAATCATACAGTTCTTAGTTTTTTCTGATTTACTTATTTCATTCAATATAATGTCATCAAAGTCCATCCATGTTGTCGTAAATGATCCTATGTCATCATTTCTTATGGCTGAATAGTATTTCATAGTATATATGTAAAACATTTTTTTTTATCCAGTCCTCTATTGAAGGGCTCTTTGGTTCTTTCCATGTGTTGGCCACCATGAACAATGCTGCGATGAATATGGGGCTGCATGTATCTTTACGTACTAATGATTTTGAGTTTTGTGGGTATATACCCAGTAGAGGGATTGCTGGGTCATATGGTAATTCTATTCTTAATTTTTTGAGGAACCACCATACTTTCTTCCATAATGGTTGTACTACTTTACATTCCCAACAACAGTGGATGAGTGTTCCTTTTTCTCCCCAGCCTCTCCAACATTTGTTATTCCCTGTCTTGTTGATAATAGTCAATCTAACAGGTGTGAGGTGGTATCTCATTGTAATTTTGATTTGCATTTCTCTAATAGCTAGTGAAGATGAATATCCTTTCATATATCTACTGGCCATTTGTATTTCTTCTTGGGAGAAGTGTCTGTTCATGTCTTCTTCCTTTTTTTTTTTTTTTTTTTTTTTGTGTGTGTGTATTTTTTTCTGAAGCTGGAAACAGGGAGAGACAGTCAGACAGACTCCCGCATGCGCCCGACTGGGATCCACCCGGCACGCCCACCAGGGGCGATGCTCTGCCCCTCCAGGCGTCTCTCTGTTGCGACCAGAGCCACTCTAGCGCCTGGGGCAGAGGCCGAGGAGCCATCCCCAGTGCCCGGGCCATCTTTGCTCCAGTGGAGCCTCGGCTGCTGTGGGAGGGGAAGAGAGAGACAGAGAGGAAGGAGGGGGGTGGTGGAGAAGCAGATGGGTGCTTCTCCTGTGTGCCCTGGCTGGGAATCGAACCCAGGACTTCTGCACGCCAGGCTGATGCTCTACCACTGAGCCAACCGGCCAGGGCCGTCTTCTTCCCATTTTTTTATTGGATTGTTTGATTGTTTGTTGTTGAGTTTTGTGAGTTCTTATATATTTTGGATATTAGCCTCTTATCTGAGCTGTCATTCAAAAATATCATCTCCCATTTATTTGGCTGTTTTGTTGTCAGTTTCTTTTGCTGCACAGAAGCTTCTTAGTCTGATGTAGTCCCATTCATTTATCTTTGCCTTCACTTCCCTTGCCTTTGGAGTCAAATTCATAAAATGTTCTCTATGGCCAAGGTCCATGAGTTTAGTACCTATGTTTTCTTCTATGTATTTTATTGTTTCAGATTTTATATTTAGGTCTTTGATCTATTTAGAATTAATTTTTTGTACAAGGAGACAAACCATAGTTGAATTTCATTCTTTTGCACATGGTATTCCAATTTTCCCAGCACCATTTATTGAAGAGGCTTTCTTTTCTCCATTGTGTGTTTTTGGCTCTTTTATCAAAGATGATTTGACCATATTTATGTGGTTTTATTTCTGGGCTCTCTATTCTGTTTCATTGGTATGAGTGTCTATTTTTCTGCCAATACCATGCTGTTTTGATTATCATGGCTCTGTAGTATAATTTGAAGTCAGGTATTGTAATGCTCCCAGCTTCATTTTTTTCCTTACAATTACTTTGGCTATTTGAAGTTTTTTATGGTTCTATATAAACCTGATAACTTTTTGTTCCATTTCTTTAAAAAATGATATTAAAATTTTGACTGGAATTGTATTAAATTTATATATTGCCTTGGGTAATATGGTCATTTTAACTATATTTATTCTTCCTATCCAAGAACAAGGAATATTTTTTATTTCATTGTGTTTTTTTATTTCCTTTAACAATGCTTTGTAGTTTTCATTATATGGGTTCTCTACATTCTTTGTTATTTTTATTCCTAGATATTTTTTTGTTGTTGTTGCAACCGTAAAAGGGATTATTTTTTAGTTCATTTTTTGAAGTTTTATTGTTGGCATATACAAAAGCAACTGACTTCTGTATGTTAATTTTGTATCCTGAAACCTTATTGTATTGGTTTATTGTTCCTATTACTCTTTCTGTAGAGTCGTTGGAGTTTTCTATATAGAAAATCATATCAACTGCAAAAAGTGAAACCTTTACTTCTTCATTCCCCAACATGAATGCCTTTTATTTCTTTCTCTTGTCTGATTGCTCTGGCTAGAATTTCCAGCACTATGTTGAATAGGAAGGGAGAGAGTGGGCAACCTTGTCTTGCTACTGATTTTAGAGAAAAAGTTTTCAGTATTTTGCCATTTAATATGATGTTAGCTAATGGTTTGTCATAAATGGTCTTTATTATATTGAGATATTTTTCTTCTATACCCATTTTGTTGAGCATTTTAAACATAAAATGATGTATTTTATCGAGTGCCTTTTCTGCATCTATTGATAGGATCATATGGTTTTTGTTCTTTGTTTTGTTGATATGGTGTATTACATTAATTGTTTTATGTATGTTGAACCATCCTTGTGATTCTGGGATGAATCCCACTTGATCATGGTGAATTATTTTTTTAATGTGTTGTATTTGGTTTGCTATTTTGTTTAGGATTTTTGCAACTGTATTCATTAGAGATATTGGTCTGTAGTTTTCTTTTTTTGTGTTGTCCTTACCAGGTTTTGGTATAAGGTTATGTCGGCTTCATAAAATGTGTTCGGAAATATTGCTTCTTCAATTTTTTGGAAGACTTTAAGTAGGATCTGAACCAAATCTTCTTTGAATGTTTGATAGAATTCACTAGTATAGCCATCAGGCCCTGAACTTTTACTTTTTGCATGGTTTTTGATAGTTGTTTCTATTTCCTCTCTATTTATGGGTCTGTTTAGACTTTCTGCTTCATCATGATTCAATCTAGGAAGATTATATTATTTTAGGAATTTATCCATTTCTTCTAGATTGTTAAATTTAGTGGCATATAGTTTTTCATAGTATTCTATTGTACAATAATCCTTTGTATATCTATGATATCTGTGGTGATTTCTTCTCTTTCATTTTGGACTTGGTTTATATGAGTCATTTCTCTTTTTTCTTTAGTGAGTCTTGCCAAGGGTTTGTCAATTTTGCTGATTTTTTCTAAGAGCCAGCTTCTTGTTTTATTGATTCTTTCTATGGTTTTGCTGTTCTCTATTTCATTTATTTCTGCTCTAATATTTATTATTTCCTTTCTTCTGCTGGTTTTGGGTTGCCTTTGTTCTTCATTTTCTAGTTCCTTAAGATGTGATGTTAAGTTGTTTACTTGGGATCTCTCTAGTTTGTTCATATAAGCCTGTAATGATATGAACTTCCCTCTCATCACTGCTTTTGCTGCATCCCAGAGATTCTGATATGTCATGTTGTCATTTTTGTTTGTCTGTATATATCTTTTGATCTCTGCTTTTATTTCTTCTTTGACCCACTCGTTTTTTAGAAATATGTTGTTTAATTTCCTCTTTTTTGTGGGTTTGTTTACTACTTTTTTGAAGTTGAATTCTAGTTTTAAATCTTTATGGTCAGAGAATATGCTTGGTATAATTTCAATCTTTCTGAATTTGTTGATGTTAATTTTGTGTCCCAACATATGGTCAATTCTTCAGAATGTTCCATGTACACTGGAGAAAAATGTATACTCTGATGTTTAGGGATAAAATGTCCTGTAGATGTCTATCGTATCTAATTGTTCTAGTGTTTTGTTTAAGGCCAATATTTCCTTATTAGTTTTATTTGGACGAACAATCTAGAGCCCTCAGTGGTGTACTGAGGTCCCAAAGTATGATTGTATTTTTGTCAGGTTTTTTTTGATCAGTTAATATATGTCTTATATATGATATTTTGGTGCTCCTTGGTTTGGTGCATATATATTAAGAAGTGTTTTATCTTCTTGATTCAATGTCCCTTTTATCATTATGAAATGACCATCTTTGTCTCTGATAACCTTTGTTGTCTTATAGTCAGCATTGTTAGATATGAGTATGACTACATCTACTTTTCTTTGGATATTATTTGCTTAAAGAATCATTTTCCAGCTTTTCACTTTGAGTCTATTTTTATCCTTGTAGCTTAGATGTATTTCTTGAAGGCAGCATACAGTTGGATTTTCTTTTTTGATCCATTGTGCTACTCTGTCTTTTTATTGGTGAGTTCAATCCACTTATGTTTAATGTAATTATTGACACTTGAGAGTTTCCTATTGCCATTTTATATAGTGCTTTCTAATAGCTGTATTTCTTGTTTGGTTCTTCTCTTGTTTTTCTGTCATTTCTTTTTATTGGGTTGTATTCCATACTTCTTTCCTGTGTTTCTTTTTTTTTCTTTTTTTTTTTCAAGCTGTGTGTTTCAGTGGTGGTATTTTCAGGGGTGGTTACCATTAGGTAATTAAAATATATATCATATTCATTATAATCCATTATCTCATGAGTGCTTCTGCACTCCATCCTACTTTGTTACTGCAAATTTAGGTCTTCTCCCCTTTTTTTGTTTTTGTTGTCACAGATTATTTTTGTTTATATTATGCTCTTCTTAGAGATTTTAGTTTTGATTTTGTTTTGTTTTGTTCTTTATATCTAGTCAAATATCTCATCTTGTGAATGTTTTTATTCTTTTTCATATTTTAAGAAAATCTTTAATGGATATAGTATTCTTGGCTAGAACTTTCTCTCTTTCTCTACTTTAAATTTTGGGGTCCACTCTCTTCTGGTTAGCAAAGTTCTGCTGAGAAATCTGATGGTAACCTAATGGCCCTTCCTTTATATGTTGTAGTCTTCTTTTCCTTGGCTGCCTTGAGGATTTTTTCCTAGTCATTGATTTTTGATAATTTCATTATGATGTGCCTTGAAGTAGGTCTGTTTGGATTAAGGTAACTTGGTTTTCTGTTTTCTTCTTGTATTTGAGGCTTTAATTCTTTCCACAAAATTCTCATCGATTATTTGTTTGAATATGTTCTCCATTCTTTTTTCTGTCTCTTCTCTTTCTGATATACCCATTATTCTTATATTGCTCTTTCTGATGGAGTCAAACAATTCTGGTAGGGCTTTCTCATTTTTTTAAATTCGTGAGTCTCTCTTCTCTCTGTAGTATCTCTAGTTTCCTGTCTTCTATGTCACTAATTTTCTCTTTTAGATGGCCTGTTCTATTAGCTAGGCTTGTCACCTCATTTTCCAGTTCAGGTATTGAGTTTTTCATCTCTGTTTGGTTCCTTTTAATAGTTTAATTTCCTTAATGAAGTATTCTTTTTGTTCATTAAATTGTTTTTTGAGCTCACTAAATTGCCTTTTAAAGCTTTCTTGTGTTTCACTGAGTATTTTTAGGACTTCAATTCAGAATTCCCTGTCATTTACTCCAAGGTTTCCATGTAATTAAATTTTTTTCAAGAGATTTTTCATCATCTATCTGAGCTACATCACTGTCTTTTGTATCCATGATATTTGGTTTCTTTTTTCTTGATGGTATTTGAGAGTGGCATTGTTAATAACATTAATAAGAAATAATTAAGAAAGTAAAATAAAAGTTAAGAAAATACAGTGAAAAATGAAAATTCTATAATAATAAGTGGAACAAAAACTACAGAGATCAAAGAGCAGAAACTGAGGAGAGATGACAAGATAAAGAAAATGTGTAGTCAAAAACAAGCAAATGTCACAAAGAAAAATATGAGTCCGAAATATAATATTTTGATGATAAGTGATGATCAGATGATAGCAAATTTTTTTTTAAAAAAGAAGAGAAAATAATAAAGGAGAAGAAATTAGAAGGGAGAATAAAGAGAAAGAAAGAACAAAAAATAGAATACAAAACAAAGTGAAAGAAAAAGAAAAAAGAAATAAAAAGCAGAAGTAAAGGTTTCTGAAATGAAACCCTCACGGAAAAACATGAAAAATGTACCAACTATGGATAATATAGTTTTAAAGGAAAAGAAAAAAGAATTTTAAAAAATGACAAAAACCGTTAAAATATAATTTTTTCCCCCGGTTTTGAAATGGAACTTCTTCCTTTTTTTCGGCAGGTGGCGCCATACTAGTAGTTTTGCCTCTGTGGGGCTCTTGGGCAGAGGTCTGCTCATGTGTCCCCGTGGCAATGACATAGGCTGGGCCTCCGTCCAGGGTTTGTTAGGTCTTTGCAATTATCTGGCCCTAGTAATGGCAGTCTCAGTTTTTCCTCTCTGCACATCCCTCCCACTGGAGCTAGCTGCCCAGCCTGGAGACTTAGCTGTGGGGTTCACCTCAGCTACTGTCCTCGCAGAAAGGGAATCTATGCACAGCCAGGTCTCCCTTCCAGCACCGCTCATAGCACAGTTCTGGGGAAGGCAGTGGGAACCAGAGCCGCCAGCACCAGCAGGCAGGGCAGGGCACAGACCAAGGGCTAAGTTCGTTTATGTTACACACAGGCAAAATTCTATGGGCTGGCGGCCTTATCTGGCAGGCTTCAGCACCTCGTGGTTTTCATCTCTATAGGCTTTTCCCGCTTGCGCTGATTGGTAGCCTGTGACAGGCCACATGTGTGTCCAGCCCCCACGACTGCACACAGACTTTTGCAGCCGCTGTTCAGGCACCCAGCCTGGGCATTCTCAGGCCAAAGGTCTTGTTCCATGTGCGCACCCGGCACTGAAGATTGTGGAGCCGGTAATGCCCAAAGATGCTGGTGCCCCCGCAGGTGCCCAGTGCTGGGGCTCGTGGAGCTGGAGGTGCCCAAAAATGCTGGTGCTCACAGAGGTGCCTGGTGTTGTTAGTTTGGGGCAAAGCACTTCCGCCTGAACGTGTGAGCCCACTCGCTCCCCATGCTGGTGATGCTAGGTGGAGCCTGGCACTCCTGCGCTCACCCGGTGCAGGGGATCGTGGAGCCAGGAGTACCCAAAAAGGCTGGTGCTCATGCAGGTGCCCAGCATTGTTAATCTCGGGCAAAAGCACCTCACCGGCACATGCGCACCCGCTGGTTCCTGGTGCTGGTGATGTTAGGTGGAGTTGCTAGTGCTGCTGAGAATACACAAAGATACTGGCGCCAGCCCACGTGGGCACCCTGTGCTGGTAATTTTAGGTGGATCCCACCACCCTGCACACCCAGTGTCCACGATCTCAGGCCAAGCTGATGTTTGGGTGCCTGCCCTGAGCACCATCCCTATTAGTTCAGCCTCTCCTCTTCGCTCGGGTCCAAACAAAAGTGCCTCTACCTCAGATCAGCACAGAAAGCGAAATGCCCTGTGCTCCGTCTTATATATTCTGCCACTTTTTCACCCAATCATACCTTTGTCTGGTGTGTGTAAATTTGGGGTGCTCCTAAGGTTTTGTTTTCTTTTTCCTCTGTGTTTAGTTGGTAAATTTGTTGAAATTTCAAGGGGAAAGTTTGAGAGAATCTCTCATACTGCCATTTCTCTGGCGTCACTCCTATATCTAATTTTGTATCACGGATTTTGTGCTATATTGCTGGATTTTGTGGTATATAGATGTTCTTATATATTTATTATTTGAATTATTTTTGTGGTAAAATAAGCATTTTATAGCCTAAAAATTAAAAATTGTATAAAATATATAAAAAATTAAAACATATTAAAATAATATTAAATCAAAATAAAGCCTTAAAATATATATAAATAGTAAAATAAATATAAGGTCGCCACTTTGCAGATTTTCGTCTCTCGCAGTGGGTTCTGAAACTTAACCCCCGCGATAGGCAGGAGACCACTGTATCTCAAAAGAGATATTTTAAAATAATGTACCTGAATTTTTAACTACTATTACACTTCACACATAGGTGAAATGATCTGAAATCATCAAGCACTCTCCATTATTTGGGGTCACAGAGTTTCTGACATTTTGAGGCAGAGGAAATCAGTAGGGGGCACTTCTTACTATTCCACATTTCTGTTTTTTAAGTCTGCATCTATCAACACAAATTATGCTCTCTTACTTTTTAAAATCAGGCGTTAGTTCTCAGGAGACTTGAAACTGATAGAACAGATACTACACTTGATCTTAGCCAAAAGGCTGAGAAGCAGTTTCTCTCAGGGGACTTTAAACAATTACTAAGATGTGTTTTAAATTTTAAATACTCAGAGTGCTTATCTATGATTGAATATCATTACCAGCAATAAATCAAGTCTGCGGTAGCTGCACACATACACAAAGTAAACAATTAAATCTCCTGATATTCAGAGTGCAGGGAAATATAATTCAGTCTTGATATTTTGATTAAAACAAGCTCTCAAGTGTAAAGTGTAATTTTTATATATTTTTTTCATTTTTCTTTTTTTTTTTTTTTTTTTTTCTATTTTTCTGAAGCTAGAAACCAGGAGAGACAGTCAGACAGACTCACGCATGCGCCCGACCGGGATCCACCCGGCACGCCCACGGGGGGGGGGGGGGCGATGCTCTGCCCCTCCAGGGCGTCGCTCTGCCGCGACCAAAGCCACTCTAGCGCCTGGGGCGGAGGCCAAGGAGCCATCCCCAGCGCCTGGGCCATCTTTGCTCCAATGGAGCCTTGGCTGTGAGAGGGGAAGAGAGAGACAGAGAGGAAGGAGAGGGGGAGGGGTGGAGAAGCAAATGGGCGCTTCTCCTGTGTGCCCTGGCCGGGCATGGAACCTGGGACCTCTGCACGCCAGGCCGACGCTCTACCACTGAGCCAACCGGCCAGGGCCCATCTTTCTTTTTTTAATTGAATTTATTCGAGTGACATTGGTTAACAAAATTATATGTTTTAGGTGCATAATTCTATACTACTTCATCTGTATATTGCATTGTGTATTCATCAAATCAAGCCTCCTTTCATCACCATTTATCCCCTCTATATGTTCTTCTACCTCCCCCAACCCCCCTTCCCAGAATGTAAAAGTCACTGAATGACAGCAAATCAATTAAGGATTCAATTTTGTGTCAAATTCCAGTTTATGCCAAGTCCTTTGAAAAGCACCAATAACTAGTTTTGATAAACTGTACATGCTGACCCAAAATTCCTTTTCCATTTATGTAATTTTATTAAACCATGTCTGTATCAAATTGTCAAAAAAAGAGTTGATGGCTAGCTATCATGCTTCAAAATGATTCTAATTCCAGGTTCAGTATTTCTCTACTACCAATATCCAAAATATTTATTGAGGTCTATTATGTTAAAAGTATCTTTCATTCCAACATTCTTGACTCTCTTGCTTATAATTCAGGTCGTCAACACTGCAAGAGAGCTTTTCTATTGAAAATGTCAAAGTCAGTAAGTGCTGTCAGATTTCTGCTCTTGAAGTGAGCTATCAACTTTGTTATTATAAGCTGGTTATTTCAGAGTGAGAGTTAAGGTTTGAAATGACCATGAAAAATGTGTTCCCTTTACCTCTGATAGTTACATTTTAAGTTGATGTGTATGAGGAACATACTATTACATGTATTTTGAACTAAGACAAGTTTTGCTCCCCAACTCAAGATTAGTTTGTCATGAAAATCTAAGATATTGTTTTGCCAGCACTGTCTCTTACTTTTCCAAGAATGTGCTACTGTCACCATAGCCATTCCATACAAATGGTTCCCTAGAGAGATGACATTCTTGCCTGACCTGACCCCATGTCCCCATTTGATTGGCCCAGTTTACAAACTTCATTTAATCTGGGCCAAGTAAAGCCTCTCCCAAGAATGTTTCTGGACTAAAACTGAGAATGTAGGTCAGTCTTTTGTGTTGGTGGAAGATACAATATGGAAAACTGATGAATCATTGGTGGCTCTGTTTAACATTTTGTGGAACAAATTAAAAATAATAATGGTAACATATAAACATCAGAGATGAGAAACATTGTATCCTGGTGGCATTCAAGTGCCTGGTCACAACTGCTTTTGAACCAGCTGCTTTTCTGAAGTTTGGTTGTTCAATTTTTTCATGGATTCTGGGAAGTATTCAATAATTCTGAGTTTGATTATGGTCAGTCATAACCAAAGAGTCCGGTTCTTACAATGGGAGGAACAAAAATTTGGGTATGACTTAATCCAATTAGGGTGGGATTGAGTATCTTTTTAAAGGCCAGATATTGGATTCCAATGATTCAATGGGTACACTTTCATTAATATGTATGATTTTTCAAGGTCATGAAGCAGTTGGTTAAACTACTGCCTGTCACCTCTTAGATTCAGATCAACTAATCACTGAGACGTGAGCCTTAGGAAACTGTTGTTGTCCCTATTACTTCTTTCAGAGTTTATAAGAATGAGTTACAAAGATGCAAGGCTAATCTCATCTAAAAGTTGACAGGGAACAAAAGACAGATGATGTAGTTCTATTAAAAGAAAATAATTCTTCATGGCCTCCAATAACCTGAGGCCACTGAAGATCAGGTAATGATGTGACCTAATGAGCTGCCACAAACTATTTCATCCTAAAGTAGTGAATGGAAAGACCAAACATTGGCTCTCAGCAATTGGAATAGATGTATTCCAGAGGTCCAGCATTATAAGCAATCCTAATCTTACCACTTACATGGCAAAGTTAACCCTAGGCTCCTATTCCCCCTTGAACCCACTAAAGTGATAGTTAAGAGGAATAAAATGATATAACCTCAATGGCAAAAGAAATGGGAGACAAGACAATCACAAGGAAAATTTTTAATAAAATTTTTGAGGAAAAAAATGGAGTCAGAACTAACTAACATAACAGAGCTGAGAAATTTTTAACTTATAGAAACAGGATATTTATAGGATACTGACCAGAAATAAGCCAACACACCTCCACAGCACCCATGAAAGTTACAGGGCTTGGAGATAGGAGGTAAATGTTAGGTGTGAAATTGAGCACAGGTGGATTTATTGACAGTTTAAATGGAGAGTGGTTGGATTTCCCAGCTCTCTTCCCCAATCAAGTAGAACACTAGTTTCCCAAAAGAAAATGAAAGACTTATTCTTTGAGGAAACTTAAGCAGACAGATCCAGACTGAAGAATGCAAGACTGTGACAAGTATAAGAATTAATAAAAGTGTACATATTGCCTGACCTGTGGTGGCGCAGTGGATAAAGCATCTACCTGGAACGCTGAGGTTGCTGGTTCAAAACCCTGGGCTTGCCTAGTCAAGGCATATATGGGAGTTGATGCTTCCTGCTCCTCCCTCCCCCTTCTCTCTCTCTCTCTCTCTCCTCTCTAAAAATTAATAAAAGAAAAATTTTTTTAAAGTGTACATATTGACTCCAAAGCCTTTGTTACCAGAATTCTCAGGAGAAATTGAATAACTCATAATAAATGATATCTACATAATTATTTTTGGCATCCTTCAACAAAAAGGCAAATTCAATATCTGCACATCCTACAGTAAACTCTATGAGTCAAGCAGCTTGATGGACATTATACACAACTTTCAACTCACTTTTTAGTAACTCTTAATTATGAATAGACAGCTAAGGATCACCAGACATTTAAGGAAAATTTCAAATATATAAAATAAACACCAATTAAAAAAGAAATTAGAGGAAGAAAAAACAATAATACCAGAAAAATAATGTAATCTTAGAATTAATAACCTGAGAGAGGTAATGAGAGTGACAACTGCTTATGGAGGCTTTCACTATGGGTCAAATAAGGTTCTAAGCACTTTAAGTGCATTAATTAATTGAATAATCACAACATCCCTATGATGAAAGTTATAGCCTATTTTATAGATGAGGAAATTTAGTGTAAGTTTACACAACCAGTAACTGACAGAGCTGGGATTTAAGTGCAGGTGGTTTGGCTATAGGTAAACCTCTAAACCACACACTATGACACAGTGTAAGAAATTATTCTGTGTCGGTGAAACAAGTCTCATCCATCTGAGAACAGCTCTTGGAAATGAAAAGATGCTAGTCATAATTCAGAATACAATAGAAGATTCAAAAGATAATTTCAAGAAACCTCCCAGGAAACTGAATAAAAAGAAATAAGATAAATGAAAATGATGATAAAATTCGGGACTTAGTATATCGGATCCAATATTTGAGTAGAGTTCCAAAAAGAAAAATTTTGATAATAATAATGATAACACAATATTAGAAGAGTTTCCAAGACTTGCTATTCATAACAAACTCCTTTCCACAACTGGGAATGTGTTAATAAGGTGACATTTGGAGAGCACCTAAAGATGGGGACTTGTTGCCAGGAGAACCAACCCGATAATAGAGGGTTGGAACTTTTAGTCCTGCTCCCTGATTTCTAGGGGAGGGAGAGAAGCCAGAGTTTGAATTGATAACCAGTGGCCGATATGGCCAATGATTTAATCAGCCATGGCTATGTAGTAAAGCTAAAAAGAGGGTTTGGGAAATCTTCCAGGTTGGTGAACTGGAACGCTTCCAGGTGCCACAGTGCCAGGCCCCAAACTCCATGAAAACAGGTGCCCTTTTATTTGAAACATAGCCTTGCCTGACCAGGCGGTGGCAGAGTGGATAGAGCACCAGCCTGAGATGCAGAGGACCCAGGTTCAAAACCCCGAGATCACCAGCTTGAGTGTGGGTTCACTGACTTGAGCGTGGGATCATAGACATAATCCCATGGTCGCTGGCTTGAGCCCACAGGTTGCTGGCTTGAGCAAGGGGTCATAGGCTAACCTGGAGCCCCCCGCCCCCTCCAGTCAAGGCACAAATGAGAAAGCAGTCAATGAACAACTAAGGTGCTGCAACAAAGAATTGATGCTTCTCATCTCTCCCTTCATGTGTGTCTGTCCTTATCTGTCTGTCTGCCCTCTCACTGCCTTTGTCTCTGTCTCTTTGTGTCTCTGTTTCTGTTCCTAAAAGAAAAAAGAAAGAAAGAAAGAAAGAAAGCTGGCCCTGTGTATCTATCTGTATGGCGCACTAACCGGCTGTGCCACTGAAGCGTATCTCTTAATCTGGCTGCTGATTCATATCCTTTAATCTCCTCTGTAATAATCTGGTAATCAAGTGGGTAAAAAGATTATCTGAATTCTGTGAGCTGCTCTAGCAAATTAATTGAACCTAAGGAGCTACTAATATAGCCAGTCGGGCAGCAGCACAGGTAAAACCTGGGCTTGCTATTGGCATCTGAAGTGGAAGGCAGCCTTGTGGAACAGAGCTCTTAACCAGGAATCTGATGCTATCTCCGGGTATCGAGTCAAATAAAGGACACCCAATTGATGCCAGAGAATTTCTTGTTACTGTGGGAATTCCCTTCACACATTGGTATTGGTTCCAGAACCCTTACAACCAGAACCCAACATAGAGACAACAGTGAAGGAAAGCTTCAAAGTGAGAAGCTATGAGCCAAGTGCAGAAAGCACTTTCTCAGATCAGAGCTCAATGATGGTGCCAGAAAATAATGAATGAGCGAATAAAGAAATATATAAAGTGTTTTGAGCATTTGTAAAAATACTACTAAAAAATTATAGTAAAATGTTTTAGGATTTGTTAAAAAATCAGTGTCCAATACATACAGTTTAGAAAATAAAAAATTAGTATTGAAATATTAAATATATGGAATAAGACTAACTACTGGACTCATTAGTGAACATGTTTATGTGGTCATCAGAATAAAACAATGAATATTAATTTAACCCAAGTTTAAGTTATGATTATATTGGTTGGCTAGAGGGAAAAAAGAGGATGCCTTGTAAAAGAGCTAATGCCTCAACTACCATGACAGGATGTTGTAAATAAAGTTTATTTAGTCTAAGTCAAAAGGGAGCTGCATAAATATTTTTTTTGTGTATATATATATATATATATATATATATATATATATATGTAAATCCCAGGAAAAATAACTGAGTTAAAAGTATCCACGTCTAGAAGTGGGGTTAAGGCTAGAAAGAAATGGAGAAGAAAGTCTGAACATGAACTTTTTATTAATTCTTTGATTTACAAACTATGTGATGATACTACTTTGATAACGCTAAAAATTAAATTTTGTGAATTGCACTCAACTAGAATCCTTCGTAGCAACATCGCAGGGCATCCCATTATCTCCCCCTGCCAAACCTCTGGTCTCCTTTCCATGATCTGTGAATGGCAGAGCCACAGCTTAGTACTAAGATACAAAAATTCTAAGTGCAGAATACAGATTCAAAAAGCTTAGCTGGACATAATTTCTGACAATATTAGATTATGCAATCCTCCAAGTTTAAATTAATAAGAAATTGACTAGGATATTTAGTTGTACTGCCAAAAAGAAACAACAATAACAAGTAAGTCTGTGATTGTTCAAGAACCTAGGCAATGCCCAAGTTTAAGCGGCCTGACTAGTGAGAAGGGGCCGTCAGGTCCACACAGCCTGAGTGAAAAATTTGACCTTCAGGCCCTTTAACAATGCTGCCGCGAACCAGTGCGGCTTGTAATTCTGGGTCTTGAGGGAGAACGGTGAGGAATTATGAAAACAGACTCATTGAGAAAGAGGGTGGGATCCAGAAGCCTCTTCAATGCTAATGGCAATATCCAAATGCCCCATACCCCCAGTTTGCTTTATTAATAACCATATGCAAATAAGGAAATCTTTGATACAAAGTTACACATCTGAGGCAAAAACAGGAACTCTCTTAAGGCATAAACAGGAATCTCCCCACCATGCATAAGTGAAATCAGCCAACATCAGAACAAATAAAGAGTGAGAGCAAGGGCCTGTAAATTGCTTCCAGCAACTTAAGCAAGCAAGTGAATGGGTGCAAATATTCAGCTTCATAGCCAATATAGAGGTGGTGAAGGGGGAAACTTAGGCTTTTGCTAAGCCGGGAATGTACAAAGGCTTTTTGCCATTTGCAGTCTACTACACCATGCCATGAGAATAGTAGAAAAGGAATGTGTGCTGCTAAGGGACCCTAGGGAGCTTGAAAGACAAAGACTCAGAGATGTCCATGAGGTTTTCAGATCCTGGTATGTGGTCTTTAAACTATTTTACACTCCTAAAATTTTGAAAAGTTATGTGCGTTGGCATTTAATATTAATATTATTAATTAAGACTAATTGATATTTAATGTTTTTCTTAATAAGTTTCAATTATTGCAAGTAATATAATCCCTGGTATATTGTAAATATTGACAACTTAAACTAAAAATACATCATTGTCTAAACTTTTTCATCAAATTTACATGGTTTAAATAATCCAGTTATTGGCATATTGCCCATATTCATTTTCAAAGAGGAGGGAAAGACAGGAACCTCGAGCTGCTCCTGAATGTGCCCTGACTGGGATCGAACCGGCAATCTCCATGTTCTGGGATGATGCTCCAACCAACTGAGCTATCCGGCCAGGGCCTAATTTTTATTGATTTTTATAAAAGTAGAGAAAGGGGAGAAAAAGGGAACCATTTGTTGTTTCATTCAGTCGTGCATTTTTTGGTTGCCTCCCATGTGTGCCCTACCAAGGATTAAACCTGCAACCTTATTGTTTCAGGACGACACTTAACCAATTGAGGTAACCGGCCAGGGCCTGGATTCCCATTTTGATATTTTAGAATAAAATAAAACTCTTAGATTACTTTCAACTGACTGCAATGGACTGTCAAAACCATGGAGATTTTATATCTATTATCACTCATTTTTAAAAATGCATGAACATATCTGTCTTTAACAGTCAGAAATTTTACATTCCTTCCCTACTTGAACTCATCTTTCACTCTGTAGAATGAAAGGTATTTGTGATATATTTTTCCAATAAAGGGCCTGTATCCAAAGTATATAAAGAACTGCAAACCAATAAGACAAAGGGGGGTGGGGGACTGGCGCTGGGCATGATGTGGCGTGTAGAGGCTGATGGCTGGTATTGAGTTGCATACTTGAAGCCTATATGGTTTGGCAAACCATGTCAACCCAATAATTTTTTTTTTACAGGGACAGAGAGAGTCAGAGGGGGATAGATAGGGACAGACCGACAGGAACGGAGAGAGATGAGAAGCATCAATCATAGTTTTCGTTGTTACACCTTAGTTGTTCATTGATTGCTTTCTCATATGTGCCTTGACCGTGGGCCTTCAGCAGACCAAGTAACCCCTTGCTCGAGCCAGCAACCTTGAGTCCAAGCTGGCAAGCTTTTGCTCAAACCAGATGAGCCCGCGCTCAAGCTGGCGACCTCGGGTCTCGAACCTAGGTCCTTCCGCATCCCAGTCCTATGTTCTATCCACTGCACCACCGCCTGGTCAGGCCAACCCAATAATTTTAAAATAAATTTTTAATAAAGAGCTCAATTGAAAAATGGAGAAATCACTTGAACAATCCCTTGATTAAGCATTATAATTATACATACTAAAAGCACAAGCAATACCACTATATACCCTCAAAGAAAGAAAATATTCAATGTTGGCAAAGATGTAGAGCAATCAAAAGTCTTATTCACTGATCGTGGGAGTGTTAATTGATACAAACACAGTGGAAAATTATCTGGCAATATCTATTAATGCTGAACATATGCCTATCTTATAATTTAATATACACAAAAGATGTGTGTACATATGTTCACCAAAAGAAACAAAAATCATGTACATAGCAGCACTTTTATAATAGCCAAAAACTGGGAATTACTCAAATGCCCATCAAGAATGGAATGAAAAATAAATTGTGATATATTCACATAATGGAATAGTGTTTAGTTATACTCTTCAATAATACTATTCAGAAGGATCCACAACTAATCACAATACAAATAATCCTCAAATGTAATTCCAGGTGAAGGAAGTCAGATACAAGAGAAAATACTGATTTTTGTTTATATTAAGTTCTTGATTGTTTCTTATCTATGTGCTAGTTTACATAGATGAATTTATTTTGAAATAAACTTATCAGACTTTACACTTAGAATTTACATGTCTCTGCATATGGCATAGGCTCAATTTAAACACCATAAAGTAACTCTACCATGCGGAGAGTGTCTATAGTCTTAGAATAACATTATAACACTTGCCTGAATTGTATAGCTGAGTATGTGTGCTGGAGTAGTAGAGTTGCCTTTCGGTAGATCTCAGCATCACCCACAAAAAAAGTCATTATTCTCAATTAATATCTCTAAGTCATGTAAATCAAATATTTAAAGTATCTTTATCTACCTTCCTGTTATCTACAGAGTTATAAGGCTAATTGCCCAGGTATTTTATTGTTATTCTAAAATAACAGTAAAAAATATAGCATACTAAATACATAAACCAGTAACAGTCATTTATTATCATTATTGTGTTTTATGAACTGTACCTGTTTTATGTGCTATACTTTTATGCGACTGGCAGTGAGCTAAGCTTGCTTACACCAGCATCACCACAAAAACATGAGTAATATGTTGCACTAGGATGTTTGGACAGTTACAATGTCACTAGGTCATAGGAAATTTTGATCTGTTATAATCTTAATGGACCACTGTCTAGACCAGGGGTCCCCAAACTACGGCCCGCGGGCCACATGCGGCCCCCTGAGGCCATTTATCCAGCCCCCGCCGCACTTCTGGAAGGGGCACCTCTTTCATTGGTGGTCAGTGAGAGGAGCATAGTTCCCATTGAAATACTGGTCAGTTGGTTGATTTAAATTTACTTGTTCTTTATTTTAAATATTGTATTTGTTCCCGTTTTGTTTTTTTTACTTTAAAATAAGATCTGTGCAGTGTGCATAGGGATTTGTTCATAGTTTTTTTTATAGTCTGGCCCTCCAATGGTCTGAGGGACAGTGAACTGGCCCCCTGTGTAAAATGTTTGGGGACCCCTTGTCTAGACAGTCTGTCCTTGACTGAAATGTTGTTAAGAGGCACAAGGCTGCCTGACCAGGCAGTGGCGCAGTGGATAGAGCATCAGACTGGGATGCAGAGGACCCAGGTTCGAGACCCCGAGGTTGCCAGTTTGGGCGCGGGCTCATCTGGCTTGAGCAAAAAGCTCGCCAGCTTGGACCCAAGGTCGCTTGCTCGAGCAGGGGTTACTCGGTCTACTGAAGGCCCATGGTCAAGGCACATAAGAGAAAGCAGTCAGTGAACAACTAAGGTGCCACAAAAAAAAATTAATGATTGGTGCTTCTCATCTCTCTCTGTTCCTGTTTGTCTATCCCTCTCTGTCCCTGTAAAAAAAAAAAAAAAAAAAAAAAAGAGGCACAGGACTATATTACCTTTTCCTCAACAGAAATTCATCTGTTTAATACAGTTGTTAATATAGTTGTTTCATAGTTTGTGAGTACCCTGTGTTGTTTTTATTTTAATAATATTATGAAACCAAGGTCTTTATATGAACTCAACCTGTTTAACTTTATGGTAGTATCTGATTTTTTTGTTTATCATCACTTGTTCACTTTTATAAGGCCAACCTCTCTTCTCTCAACACTCAAATATCTCTCAATACCAAAAATCTCTGACACTACCGTTGTTCCCCATCAACTAATATGTTCAAGCCTATCTTGCATACCCTGCCCCAAATTTATTTTTTTATTTTTTTGTATTTTTCTGAAGTTGGAAACGGGAGGCAATCAACAGACTCCCGCATGCGCCCTACCGGGATCCACCCGGCACGCCCACCAGGGGGTGATGCTCTGCTGCAACCAGAGCCATTCTAGCGCCTGAGGCAGAGGCCACAAAGCCATCCTCAGCGCCCAGGCCAACTCTGCTTCAATGGAGCCCTGGCTGCGGGAGGGGAAGAGAGAGACAGAGAGGAAGGAGAGAGGGAGGGGTGGAGAAGCAGATGGGTGCTTCTCCTGTGTGCCCTGGCCGGGAATCAAACCCGGGACTCCTGCACACCAGGCCGATGCTCTACCACTGAGCCAACCGACCAGGGCCTCCTACCCCAAATTTAGCAGTAGCTACCCTCAACAGAGGCCTGATTTATTTTGGAGAGATAGTATAAAGTTCTGAAATCTGGGTCCTATTCTATATTTTATATTATTTATACCATCCCTGGTAGTAAATTACCTAATATTAGAAATTGTGTAAGTGATTTTAGTAATACAGAGTATATTTTCTAAGTCAGTACTTCAGCTATGTATGTGAACTAACTGGTATTCATCAAGACTGTTGTAACGCTGGGTACTCACTGCAATGCATGTTGATCTCCTAGTAGTAGTGAAGTAAGTTCAAATGCAAAATCTGCTTCCTCTAAAATGGTAGAAAGCCACGATGTGTCCAAATCTACACATGGCCAAATACAGGTCCATTTCTGGTTGGTTTTTTCCCCACATTATCAAGTATAGAAAATTTTATTAACACACTCTAGCAAAATGGCCCTTGGCTCTCAGTCTCAGTTGTCAAAGAAGCAATTCAATACAATAAAATCCATTAGTTTCACTGTTCTTATTAGTATTGCTCTATGGAATGGAATGTCTATTCTGTACAGTTGACCAATCTATGAAGAGGTCCTGAGTTCAGTTTGACTTTCACTTTTTCAAAGTAGAAAATTTTACTACTGCTTTCTTAAATTTTTTTCTGTTACATCAGTTAAATGTTTTTATTTTCTTCATAGTTTACAGGCAAGCCCTTTCTTCTATGAAGAATATCACTTTTTTAAAATTATGCTGTTTGAGTTGGTCCTATTACTTTATACCAAAGGGTCTTAATTTTTAAAATTGGGCTCAAGTAATTAACTATTCTAAAATAGAATATCCTTAGCATTTTAATCAAGAAAGGTCATGATTAGAAAAGCCATGATTTTCTGACAATAGTCTACAGGACTCAGAATTCACTGGCACATTTTCAGTAAGGTCAATTGAAATTTTAATCCAGCACTGAGAGGCTGACCATCCCCAAACAGTAAAGAAGTCAAAGGTGGAAAGATGCCTCAGTTGTGCTCTTCATAGGTCTTTTAACTGAATTACTAATGAAGGGAGAAGATATTAAACTCTTATGAAAGTTTTCTCATGAACTTCATTGGAATTATTTCTCCCAGTCTTATCTGTATCTTCTGAGGAATCCTGCCTAAAGTGAATATTGACTTCAGAGTCTGCAAAATCTTCTAAGCTGTTTTGTCTTTGGAATTCTCTGTCCAGGTAACTCATGAGAACAGCAGCAACTTTTAGAATAAATTAACTTAGCCTGACCCGTGGTGGCACAGTGCATAGAGCATAGACCTGAAATGCTGAGATCGCTGGTTTGAAACTCAGGGTTTGCCTGGTCAAGGCACATACGAGAAGCAACTACTATGAGTTGATCCTTCCCACTCCTCTCTGCCCCCTGTCTCTCTGCCTCTCCTCTCTCTCTCTCTCTCTCTGAAATTAATAAAATAAAATCTTTTAAAAAAGAATAAAATAACTCAGTCTGTTAGGTTCATGAAAGTGGTCCATGCCCACCAGTTCCTGTGCTCTCAAGATTCCCATCTGGAACAAAATTCTATAGAGCATCTTAGTGCAGATGCTTATAGAGGCCAGCGGGCAATGTAACCTTGAGAAAGTGATCAACAAACAACTTAAGGTGCCGCAACTATGAGTTGATGCTTCTCATCTCTCTCCGTTTCTGTCTGTCTGTCCCTGTCTGTTCCCCTCTCTCTCGCTTGCTTGCTAAAAAAAAGAAAAAAGAAAAAAAGAAAGAAACACTTATAAGTTAGTTCAGATATTTATGGATCTTTATTTATCTATATATATAAATTTGGGAATCAGCTTGTGGAGATGAACACTGAAAATAATTTTCTGGGATTTTAATTCAATTGCCTTGAATATTTAAAATATGAAATTGTCTCTTCCATGAACATGACTTAGCTTTAAGTTTTGGGGGTCTATGTATGCTTTACTCATATAGATATAATGCATTTAAATAAATTCCAAATATATTATAGATTTTGTTACTGTGAATATAGGGATTGATACTCGAAAGCATTTGAAAGCACTTTTTCTCCTGCCTCTATGGTAGAGACTAGAAGCTAAAACACTCAACTTTCAGACTTCGCTATAGTATAAGAACCAAAGAAAGTCTCTGTGAAGGGTTTTTCTTCCCCACCCAACCTTTCCAACGGGCAAAGCCTGATGAGAAAGCACCTGACGATATTCACCAGAGACACTGCAGTCCTCTTATTAATGATTTTTATTACTGTATTTAATGTATTTAGGATATATACTATCTTGCGTGTATGGTTGAAACTTTATGTTTAAAAGATTATTTTTAAAAAGTACTAATTTTTTGCTATTTTTATTTTCTGAATTACATCAAGGGTCAGTTTTTTGTTTGATTATCATGGTTCTTCTTTTCCAAGACATTAATTCTTCTCAAAAATGTCTAGTGACCTTTGGTTGTCTGCTTATAACATGAACGACTAAATTCATAACTAAAGGTGTATGACATGAATTTTCTCTGCCATTGGTATATCTGGTTATTCCTTTTTTAACACCAAAACATTGTTCTCCAACTTCATTGATTACATTTACAACCACAAATCACGTACTCTTTGAATATAAAATTTTGACACAGAGAGCCAAGAAACTTGGGAAATAGCAGTTTGCACTGAAGGTATTACAAGAGCCCTACTGACCCAGGAGTGGTAACATCTCCTCGTGCACACGTTTCTGCAGAGTGTGTGAAGGCAGAGAAGAAGCCGTAGGTCTTCCCTTCAGAGATTCAATACGAATAACTAGATTATTTTATTAGGCAATCTAGTTTTGGTCAAGATGAAAGAAACCCCCAAATGAAGTAGCTTAAATGAAGAGTGGGGTTTAGAGAAAGAACATAATAGTGTCCTTTGGCAGAAACAGGAGCAAGAGCAGCCTGGATGCAACTGGGCCCTGGACCTTTTAACGCCTGGAACTCAAAACCAGGATCAGTGCTTCACACCATTCAGTGGTGGGATTCAGCCAGTTCACACCGGTTCAGTGAAACAAATAACTAAATTTTGTGGGGTTCAGAGAATCAGTTGTAAAAATGGCACCTGTAATTAGGGTTCTCTTTAAGGTGGTCGCTTGGGCAGCTGCCCAATGTGGAAATCACAAATTTACATTCCTTACTCTTTTTTTAACATTCATCAGCGCAACAGCATATTCTAAGCACCGGTAGTAATGTTCATTCCATCCATAGGTGAAAAAAATTGCAAGTGAGGATGTCAATCAAGAAGCAATATGGAAATATCTTCAATAAACGTTTTATTTTTTTTTGTCAGGTATTATTTAATATTTTTCATTAATATTTTAAAATTCTTTCTTATAACAGTCTAATTTTGTGTACCTCTTTTATTGTTCTTATTTAAGTCTTAAATGCATGAAATAATAAACCACCTTTAAGTATATCTTTTTTTATACTTAAAAACGGTCATCAGGGCAGAGAACCAGCTGTTAAATTATTTGAGCCCTCCCACTGCTCCCATCGCCTGCTCTTACTAACTCCTGACTCTTTTCTCCTACTGATATGTCCTCTCCACCTGGTGCAAGTCATCATAGATGCTTTGGGTTCCAAGATTTACTATTTACAAATTTAATTAGTACTGAAGGAAGCATGGTCTGCCTCCATGGGCTGGATCAGCAGTCAGGCCTGGAATTTTTTTTTTAATGTTATTAATTTTGAGAGTATTTTTGCCCCTAAAAGTTTTCAATGTATGAAATCACATGCTTTCCAGGTAATGATAGTTTTATCTCCCCTTCTCAGTAGTTAGCTTTGTTACTAGTTTATAGCTTAGTGCCGTTGTGATAAGGTGCCAAGGAACTGTAAAACTTAGTATTGGCAACACCATTTTAAAGAGGAAAGGTCAGGCTTCTTGCCCGCTCCTTTCTGTGGAGAATGGAGGGAGAAGAATGCAGGAGCTTCCTGGTTTACAATGGCAGCTGGGTAATCTGGTCAGTTTAGCTAATTCCTGGAATTCTTTGAAAGGGTACCTGAGGCCACTTGCCACACAGAGTAAAGAAGATAAAATTTATCTGAAAACCTTAAAAAATAATGTTTATGTACCTTAATCAATAATTCCTATACTCGGACTCACTCTAAAGTCATGACAGTAACGTATAACTCTAGACAAAGGGATCACGAGCCCCTCCTTACCCACTCCAACTGCTATGTGATTTGCTTTATAAAATCAGCCACAGAATTGTAGGGACTCTCTACGTGATTTAGGATTGTGCCCTGTGTAGCTAGCCAGCTAATTAATAAACTCCTCAAATATTCATTTGGACTTGGTGTCTCTATGTAGCCTGTGGATTAAGGTATAGTACTTTATAACACCATGATGGTATATAACATCCAGATCTCAAAAAATAAAAAGGAAAGGATAAAATGATGTAATTGTGACATTTCCCCCGTTTGCCAGCATAAACACCTCCGCCATGGCCAATTTGAAGCTGCCAATGTCACATCCTGGGACTCAGACTTGGGAAGAGCTGCACACAATCAGTGATCTCAAGCTGGTATGAGCAGAATTTAGCACAGACTGCTTATAATTTATTTCTTTGGCTTCTATTTGGATAATAATGTTAGATAGTAGTGATAGCATCAAGCAGCCTTTTCTTAATCCTGCCATGTTAGCATCTTGTAGCAAAAAGCTTTCATCCTTAGTGCTACATTTAATTAAAGATTAGTGGTCCCTGGAGCTCTGTGTCAGGACTTAGTAAGGGGAGTGCCATGTCAGCTAGAGATGCTGGCCAAGGGCTAAAGAGGGTGAAAATGGGCTTCGCAGTGCCCACATCTGTCAATTAAGGCTAGTTGTCTCTGAATCCAACTGTTTAAATCCAATGTTCATTATTTTTTTGTTTATTTTTTTTCCAATGTTCATTTTTATCTTTTTTAGCTATAAGCCACTTATGGAGAAATGGGACAATAATTAGGCAACTTATTTAACCATTTGCTTTTAATCCTTTTAAACCATATTAATCCTTTTGCTTTCGTTTTCTGATTATCAAAGTGAGGGTATTAGAATATGCCATGAACCAGCATGGTTAGTAATTGTCCCAGTCCTGAGAGAGAATGGTGCAGAATGAAGAAATAGACTCAAAGAGCAAAAGGATGGGATTGGGAGGTCTCTGCATAGCCCATAGCTTGCAAGAGCCAAAGCAAAACCCCCGGTCTGCTTTATTATATATTGAAGAGCCATATGCAAATAAGGAAGTCTCTGATACAAAGTCACATATCTGAGATATAAACGGGAATCCTCATAAGAGTGCGCCACCCCCCACCATGCAACAGCCAAGGGTGTAGGAAAGACTTAGTCTTAGAAGGGAGTGGGAAGATCTTAGTCTTAAACTAAGCCTTAAACTACAAGGACTTTGTTAGCTTACAGCCTGTCTCCCACAAGAATACATGCCCCATATGACTTTTGTGAGGATTAAATGAAATAATTTGTGTACACAATGAGTCCAGTGTCTGGAACACAGTAAATGTTCAATAAATCTTTCAATATCCATATTAATTATCTCTTATTCTTAAATACTATGTTAACCAGAGCATTGTATGATACAGTCTATATTACATTTTAAAATACAGTCTTCTAGTTTGTTTTAACTAACTTGTTTTCTAAGTTCTTTTGCTAAAGTAGAGAATAACTGTTAAGTGTTATCATTTTCAATGTCTATTGTTTGGTTTTTCACATGGAACTATGAAAGAACTTCCAGTTAACCAGCATAAACCAATAAATTACCATCTTCACCTAACTCCAGTCCCCTTGCTGCACAAGGCCTGCCTTCCTCCAGCCCAGGTGCTCTACCCACACAACTCTGCTCATCACCTATTTTCTCCCTGGCCTTGCCTCCCTTTATCTCACTGACAGCTGCTCTCATTTGATCTGTGAGGAACCCCTGAGCCACTTTATCCGCAGGTGTTGTAAGGTACCAAAAACTACAGAATTAATATTAATATTTTAAGAGGCTTGGAGAACATTTTATTAATTTGGGTTAAGGTGTGCAGAGAAATTGTGAGAGTAATCTCTGTACTGTGTGATTGGCATAACCAGGATGGCCCTTGGCATTGTATTGTAAATGCAAAGGGGAGGAAAACATGGATTCCCAGACATTCCACCATGCCTGTGGGGAAAGGGGTGAATGGCTAGCCAGGTGCAGGGAGAGAAAAGCCAAAATAAACCTTTTCTTATAGCAATGAGCCATTCACAGGCATTTGTCCCCATGAAAACTACCTCTCCTATGTAAATGCATGTGGTTAACATGTGCGACTCTAGACAGAGAGATGGCAGATAAACAGTATATAATATAGGAATGCCTTTAATATGTAAAGAGACATCTTTCTACTGTTGTGTTGGCTTGTAAATTTTGTTTTCTCCAAAATGATGTATGACTTGCAAATTGAACATGGTCCTATCATGTTAAAGGACATATGACTATAACCAATAGTGGTAAAGGGCTCCTAATTACAATTTTTGCTTCTGTACTTCCCACTTACAAAACTATAAAAAAACTAGGTAGAACAAAGGGCCAGCGCGCTCTCCCTCAGATTTCTGTCGGAGCTGCCGCCGCTTAACCAAGCTAGACAATAAAGCTTTGATGTGTAAACGACGGACCTTGTTCCTGTCTTCCATGTTTTGGGTCCCTCCGAATTTGGCTTAACAATCTGCATGGAAACATCCTTTCAACCAGTACAAAACACCTTGATCAAGCAGTTCACCTCAATTTATGATTGAGGAGAAAAATTAAAAAGACAAACAAAAGATTTCTGGTCAAGATGGAGATGTAGGTAAATGCAATTCTTGAATCCTCTGACAACCATATCAGAATAACAACTAAACTACAGAACAGCCATCATTCAGAACTATCTGAAATCTAATTGAATGGAAGTCTTACAACCAGGGATTTAAAGAAGCCACATGGAGACTGTTAGGTTACCAGAGGTACAATAAGACCTTGATCCTGTCTTCTTAAGAGAGGAAATTTAATCAAGAGACAAAGTGCAGCAAGTAATTGTCCAAGTCTCCTAGTGTCCCTTAGAGCTTAGAAGAAACAGAGAAACAAGGAAAACTGGATGGGGGAAGAAGAGAGGGAGGAAGAGAAGGGGAAAGTCTCCGCTTACTCCCTGAAGGGAGAGCACACTGGGTCTTTCTCTTAAGGTCTTTAAAGGGTTGAGCTCTTAGGGGTCACAGGAGCATAGCTCAATAGAATATTCATTAGCTCTCCAGGTGTGTCCTTTTAAGTTTGTGTTCTCCACTGATTGGTCAGCACCAGGGGGGGGGGGGGGGGGACAATAATCAACACATCTGATCCTGAGGTCAGTCAGCCTTGGCATCTCTTGTCTGGTTTTGCTGCTTTTCTGGGCCTAGAGCTGAAACACAACTGAGGCCTAGGTATTATCTCTAGTGCTCAATGTTTAATGGAGTGATCATATAAGGGCTTGTATGGGAGTCATATGAGTCTATTCTCTTGTCCCTTGTTCCTTCTCAGAGTCTCTATCAACCTGGCTATCACTGTTTGCCCTCTCCTGGTGATTCCCCAAGGCCCCACCCCAACCAGTTTGGGGCCCTAAGCCTTTTCAGTGGCTTTTCCATATGAATGGTCTGTCTTGACTCTTGCTTCAGACTTTAAGATCTCTCAGACAAGCAGCATCTAGTTTGTTTGCTCCCATATCTCTTGCTAGGTGGTCTGAGGCCTGGCACTAGTGGCAGCTGGCCTTGGGTCACAACTTAGCCTCTCCTGGGAACCTCCAAGCCCAGCACAAACAGCAGTCATCAACACATCACTCTGTAGCTCTTGCTGGTGGCCCTAGGCAGGGCACAGGCGCTGTGGGTGGCTTTGTACCTTCCAAGAGGCCCCAAAGCCAGTGCATCCTGCAGTCAGCTTCAGACCATGCCAGATTACAACACTGCCACCTCCATGAGTGACACACAAAAGGGGCAAACTCAGAGAGTATCAAAGACCCCCAAACCAAGTCCTGCTCCACAGGGTTGACTCCTGCACAGCAGCTCCTCCATCATAGTTGCAGCCAGTCCTCACAGCTCATCGGCCTGTAGGTCAGTCTCTCCCTGTGACGCCAGCCCCTAAAGGCTCAACTACAAGAAGACCATGCACACAGTCCACACTGGAGGCACATCTGTCTCCCCAGCTTGGGTGACTGGGGAGACTGCACCAGTGGTGCCCACAGGACACCTACTACACAAGGCCATTCTGCCAAGCTTGGGAGATATAACAGCTCTACCGAATACATATCAATGGACATAAAAAAAAAAATGCTAAAATCCAGAGACAAAAAAAGAAAAAATGTCCCAAATAAAAAACAAGGAGAAATCTCCAAATAAAAACTAAACAAATAAAAAAAAAATAAAAGAAATGAAAGCAGGAAGTCTACCAGATACAGAGTTCAAAACACTGGTTATAAGAATACTCAAGAAATTTAGTGAATTTAAAAACCAAAATAAATAAGCAAGCAGAACAGAAACAGACTCAGATACAGAGAGCATTTTGATCGTTGTCAGAGGGAAGGGGGATTGGATCATGGTTGAAAAGATGAAGAGATTAAGAAGTGCAAATTGGCTGTTACAGAATGTCCATGGGGATGTAAAGTACAGCAATGAGAAAACAATATGTATGGTGGCAGAAGGGTACAAGACTTATCAGAATGGTCCTTTAGTAAGCTATATAATGTCTAGACACTGGGTTGCACACCTGAAACTAATATAAACTGTTAACCGTAATTGAAAAAATACAAAAACGATAAAAATTAATTAATTAATTAAGCCCTTTGAATCTTGGTGAATAAAGCAGCAG
This sequence comes from Saccopteryx bilineata, assembly GCF_036850765.1. Lineage (NCBI taxonomy): Eukaryota > Metazoa > Chordata > Mammalia > Chiroptera > Emballonuridae > Saccopteryx > Saccopteryx bilineata. The sequence continues at coordinate 9,111,046 of NC_089501.1, read as the reverse complement.
TATTTAAAACTGTGTCGGACTGAATAAGCTTCTCCCTCCCAAAAAAGCAAAGACAAAAAAAAATAATTTGCTCTGCATTAAAAGTAAGAATTTGCATTTTCTGCAAGATGAGTTTTCTGAATTTCCTGGGAAAAAAAGCTGTCTTTCTGGATGGGCAGGCAATGAAGTGGTCGAGGCAAAAGCATGGCTACAGGCTGAGGATCATGGTCTAAGATTAAGGTCAGCTAGAACGGTTGAGATTTTTAAAATATCTGATATCTATGATTTGGCTGTAGGATGTATCACATACAGTGTGTCCGTAAAGTCATGATGCACTTTTGACCTGTCACAGGAAAGCAACAAAAGATGATAGAAATGTGAAATCTGCACCAAATAAAAGGAAAACCCTCCCAGTTTCTATAGGATGATGTGGCAGCATGTGCGCATGTGCAGATGATGACGTAACACCGTGTATACAGGGGAGCAGCCCACGGCCATGCCAGTCGAGATGTGGACGGTACAGAGGAAAGTTCAGTGTGTTCTGTGGCTCGCTAAATTCGAATCCATGACCAAAGTGCAACATGAATATCGGCGCGTTTATAATGAAGCGCCACCACATACGAATAACATTACTCGGTGAGATAAGCAGTTGAAGGAAACCAGCAGTTTGGTGGAGAAACCCTGTTCTGGTAGGCCATCAGTCAGTGATGAGTCTGTAGAGGCTATACGGGATAGCTACCTAAGGAGCCCTAAAAAATCTGTGCATAAGCCCACATCAAACTGCACTGAATAGGTATGAAACTGGGAGAGTTTTCCTTTTATTTGGTTCAGATTTCACATTTCTATCATCTTTTGTTGCTTTCCTGTGATGGGTCAAAAGTGCACCATGACTTTATGGACACACTGTATATCCTGTCAGTCATCCTAAAAATGAAAAACCCATGACACTCATACTTTATGTTCAGAGTACTTTAGAGAGAGAAGAGCAGATGCTCAGTGGGGTTTCAGTGTTGCCTTCTCCTGAAGTTGCCTACGGAAGTAACTGTATAGTGAGAGAACTATCACTAACATCAAGAAACATCATTTTCCTCAACTCCATGTCTAGGAAAGTTCCCACACAGTGGAGGTGAAAACTGGCAGAAATTCTGGCTTGTGGACAGGATCTGCTGTCCTTAAAGGATTCTGTGATCAGAGACCCAGCAGAGTCCTAGAGCCCAATCCTCTTTCCCATTTTTACATCCCAGCAAAGACCAGAGAGCAAGCAAGGCATGCGGGACACAGGATGTGAGGGTGAATATCCTGGGGTCATCGGCATTCACCAAACTTAGGGGGTGTTCACAGACAACAGCCTCTTAAGCAGAAAATTTCACCAGTTTTCTCTAGTTGCTTCCTAAGAAAAAAAAAGCTGTCATTTTTCTTTTTCTTCTATTTTTAGCGAGAGAAATAGACAAAGAGAGAAACAGAGAAAGGGACAGAAGAGAGATATGAGAAGCATCAATTCTTCATTGCAGCACCTTAGTTGTTCATTAATTGCTTTCTCATATGTGCCTTGACCAGGGGCTATAGTAGAGCAAGTGATCCCTCATTCAAGTCAATGACCCTAGACTCAAGCCAGTGACCTTGGGCTTCAAGCCAGTGATCTTTGGGCTCAAATCGGTGACCATGGAGTCATGTCTATGATCCTACACTAAAGCCAGGGACCCTGTGCTCAAGCCGGATGAGCCCGTGCTCAAGCCAGCAACCTTGGGGCTTCAAACCTGGGTCCTCTGCATCCCAGGCCAACGCTCTATCCACTGTGCCACCTCCTGGTCAGGCTACTGGCGTTTTTCTTACAGAAAGTTCGAGAACCCAATATTAAGAACACAGAACTGGGTCATCATAATGAGCAATCATTTTAATCATACTTTTGGATGTAATCAGAGTATCAGAATTGATGATGGAAATCATTTTGTGGAAGTGTGGGAAGGGAGTAGACAAGAATGTCCATAATGCTCTGAGTTTTGTTAACACACTGATCTAATCCCAGCCAAGACCACCCATTCTCCCTTATTCTTCCCTCCCTTCTGTTCAATTGTTCTGAGGGTGGTTTTTTTTGTTTTGTTTTTTGTATTTTTCTGAAGTGAGAAATAAGAAGGCAGAGAGACAGACTCCCGCATGCACCTGACTGGGATCCACCCATCATGTCCACCAGGGGGTGATGCTCTGTCCATCTGGGGCATTGCTCTGTTGTAACTGGAGCCATTCTAGTGCCTGAGGTGGAGGCCATGGAGCCATCCTCAGTGCCCGGGCCAACTTTGTTCTAATGGAGCCTTGGCTGCGGGAGGGGAAGAGAGAGATAGAAAGAAGAGTGGGAAGGGTGGAGAAGCAGATGGGTGGTTCTCCTGTGTGCCCTGGCCGGGAATTGAACCCGGGACTTCCACATGCCAGCCTGACACTACCACTGAGCCAACTGGCCAGGGCCGGTTTTTTGTTTTTTATAGATTTTTTTTAAATTTTTTTTTTAATTTTTTTTTTTTTCATTTTTCCAAAGCTGGAAACGGGGAGGCAGTCAGACAGACTCCCACATGCGCCCGACCGGGATCCACCTGGCATGCCCACCAGAAGGCGATGCTTTGCCCCTCTGGGGCATCGCTCTGTTGCCTCCAGAGCCATTCTAGCGCCTGAGGCAGAGGCCACAGAGCCATCCCCAGCACCCGGGCCATCTTTGCTCCAATGGAGCCTCGCTGCGGGAAGGGAAGAGAGAGACTGAGAGGAAGGGGAGGGGGAGGGGTGGAGAAGCAAATGGGTGCCTCTCCTGTGTGCCCTGGCTGGGAATCAAACTCGGGACTCCTGCACGCTGAGCCAACCGGCCAGGGCCGCCGGTTGATTTTTTTTAATGCAGACATCTGAAATAAATTAAAAACAAAATTAGTTTCAATTTAATTAGTCAAAATTTTATTAATTTAGCACAGGATTAAAATTAAAATACACTGTGTGCTTTAGTCTACTGGATTCAAGGTGTGGTCCCTCCAGCATCATTTAGAACCGTATCACAACACAATCAACTGTTCAAATGCTATAGAAATGTTTACCTGAAACCTATGTACTCTATTGACCAATGTCACCACATTGAATTTAATTTATTAAAAAAAAAAACTTATTACAAATGAAAATTCTTGGGTCCCATCTCAGACCTACTGAATTCATCCAGGGATTCTGATGCACAATGAAATTTTGAAATCAATGTTATATTTCAGTGATATTGAATCCTGGCTGCACATTGAAATCACCTAGAAAACATGGAAAAGTACTGCTGCGCCTTAATTGCAGAGATTCTAATTTGATTGGTTCACGGTGTGGTTATGGATAAGGGAATTTTTTAAAGTTTCTTCATGTGCCTATAATAAGAAGCCAGGACTAGAAACCATTGGTCCAGCCCATTTACATCACTTGGGACTTCAGAGTCAAATATAGCCACTCAAATCAACTCCATTCTAGGAGTCTCCCTCCCAAACAGAGACTTTGAGGGCCAGTTTTTCTGTCCCCTCACACACTTCCTTTCTGATCCTGGTGGGTAAGATTGAGTGGCTTTGTTTCCGTTAACCTTGGTTGGCCAGTCTTATTTTTCTTTCCTTGTATCTCCATGACCTTTTCAAGTTTTCCTTCCCCACCTAACCTAGTTTTGGTCATTTAAACCAATTGAAGCAGGTTAGGATAGGTACTTAATGGAATTAGTCCAATAATTCCACAGCAGAAAGAACACCATAAATTTCTCATGAGCAGACGCTCAGTGAGCCACCACTGTCTTCTTCTCCAGGCAACCCAGGACAGAAGAATGGACGCAAGGGTTCCAAACAAAAATTACAGTGTGTATAGATGAGGGCATCATTTTTAACATCAAAAAACTTGATTTCTTCCACGTCAAGATCTAGAAAAATTCCTACGCGGGTAAGGCCAGGGTTGGCAGTAATTTTGGTTTCTGGTATGGAGCTGGAGTAGATTGCTCCTGCCTTCATGCTGATGACCCAGAAGCCATGCACAGAGGAAAAGCCACTCTTCTTCTTTCTGTCGACTGATTCCTTGCAAACTCCCAGAGCCCACTCCTTCCCCTCTTCCACTTCTACCTCCCAGTAATGGCGGCCAGAGGTGAAGAACGGGGTACCCAGGACACAGGCCATGTAGACAAATCTCTGGGGATCTTCCATTAGGTTGTGACAGATCTCCCCATAGTGGACTTTCCTTAGGTCATCAGAGAGGACAAGGCGGGAGTTTTTGGTGACTTCATCCAGGGTCATATCCTCCTGGAACTTTAGGAACTCACTGTTCACATGCAAACATTTGTCCAGTAGGAAACCGTGCTGTTTGATGAGACCTGTGAGTACTGTGAATTGCCAATTCTCCACAGGTGGCTTCTCGATTACTTCTCGACATATGGGGCAGGTCAATTTCAGATCCTTCTTTTCCAGCGCCCAAAGTTGCATGCAATCATAACAGAAAGTATGTGCACAGGGAAAGGAAATAGGATAGGAAAAAAGTCCCAGACAGATTGGACAGATTGCCTCCTCTTTCAGACTTGACATGGTTTCTCAAGGTCACTCCTTAGCAGTAAACTGAGCTGAAATGGCCCTTGATTATCTTCTGGTAGCAACAAGGAGCCTTCAGTATAGTATCCGCTCTTCTACAATCAGGATGCACCTAAATCCAGGGCAAAAAATAAAGACTATGAATATTTCTACAGCTTACACATGAAAGTGATACTAAGTCACCAGAGGATCATAGTAAAGGCACAATCTATGAGAAAAACTGAAAACTATCCAAAATGTAGATAGTCACAACAGAGGGAAATAGGATGGTGGACATTGTTTTTTTAGGTAAGACAGTTTACCTTGTCTGGAGACTTCTACTAAAGTCTTATCTGCAGGACCTGAGTTCAACTGGGTCTTTAACAGGGTCCAGGAATGCAGTCTCTGCACCTAGTCGGTATTCCTTTGAGAGTCACCTGCAGTTCAAAAAAAATGGTTTCCACATTAAGATACAATCGATAAAATAAAGCCAATCCTACTCTACTCATCACAGTAAAGTGACTCTAAGGAGCCTTCAAATTTTTCAAAGAAAAACATATGTGAGTAAAAAAATATTTCATGCAAATGGAAATGAAAAAAAAGCTGAGGTAGCACAACTTGTATCAGACAAAATGGACTTTAAAACAAAGAATTTAGGGCCTGACCTGTGGTGGCGCAGTGGATAAAGCGTCGACCTGGAAATGCTGAGGTCGCCGGTTCGAAACCCTGGGCTTGCCTGGTCAAGGCACATATGGGAGTTGATGCTTCCAGCTTCTCCCTCCTTCTCTCTCTCTGTCTCTCTCTCAACCTTTCTCTCTCCTCCCTAAAATGAATAAATAAAATTTTTTAAAAAAAGAAAGAATTTAGTAAGAGATAAAGAAGGTTACTACATAATGATAAAGGGAGCAATCCAACAGGAAGATATAGCCATTATAAATATCTACACACCTAATATAGGAGCACATAAATATATAAAGCAGACATTGATGGATATAAAGTGCGAGATCAACAGCAATACTATAATAGTAGGGGATTTCAATACCCTACTAACATCACTAGATAGATCCTCAAGAAAGAAAATTAACAAAGAAACAGCAGACTTATTTGACACACTAGATCAACTCGATTTAATAGATATCTTCAGACCTTTCACCCTAAAGCAGCAGAATATACATTCTTTTCAAGTGCTCATGGTACATTCTCTAGGACAGACCACATGTTAGGGCACAAAAGTGGTCTCAACAAATTTAAAAAGATTGAAATCCTATCAAGCATTTTCTCTGATCACAATGGCATGAAACTAGAAATCAATCACAACAGAAAAACTGAAAAATACTCAAACACTTGGAAACTAAATAGCATGTTATTAAATAAGGAATGGGGTAACAATGAGATCAAAGAAGAAGAAAAAGATTCTAGAAACTAATGATAATGAGCATACAACAACTCAAAATTTATGGGACACAGCAAAAGCAGTACTGAGAGGGAAGTTCATAGCATTACAGGCATACCTTAAGAAGCTAGAAAAAGCCTGACCAGGCTGTGGCACAGTAGATAGAGCATTGGACTGGGATGCCGAGGACCCAGGTTTGAGACCCCGAGGTCGCCAGCTTGAGCGCGGGCTCATCTGGTTGAGAAAAAAAAAAAATGCTCACCAGCTTAGACCCAAGGTCGCTGGCTCAAGCAAGGGGTTACTCGGTCTGCTGAAGGCCCACAGTCAAGGCACACATGAGAAAGCAATCAATGAACAACTAGTGTTGCAACGAAAAACTGATGATTGATGCTTCTCATCTCTCTCTGTTCCTGTCTGTCCCTACCTATCCCCACCCCTCTGTCCCTATAAAGAAAAAATTTTTTTAAAAAAAGGAAGCTAGAAAAAGCTCAAATAAAGAACTTAACCCTGCATCTAAAAGAACTAGAAATAGAACAGCAAGTAAAGCCCAGAGGTAGTAGAAGGAAGGAAATAATAAAGATCAGAGCAGAAATAAATGACATAGAAGCTAAAGAAACAATACAGAGGATCAATGAAACAAGGAGCTGGTTCTTTGAAAAGGTAAACAAGATCAAATGTCAAAACAACCTAGAGATGTTTTTTCTGAACATATATATGTACCCTGATTTATCAATGTCACTCCATTAAATTAATTTTTAAAAATTAAAAAAAAATTTTTTTTTAAAAAGCTATTTCAAGGTCGCTGCCTCAAGCAAGGGGTTACTTGGTCTGCTGTAGCCCCACAGTCATGGCACATATGAGAAAGTAGTCAATGAACAACTAAGGTTCATGATTGATGCTTCTCATCTCTTTCCATTCTTGTCTGTCTTCCCTATCTATCCCTCTCTCTGACTCTGTCTCTGTTAAAAAAAAAAAAATCAATCAGGAAGAATCAGAAAACCTAAACAGACCGATTACAACAAATGAGATCAAAACATTTATCAAAAGACTCCCAACAAACAAAAGCTTGGGGCCCGATGGCTTCACAAGTGAATTCTACCAAATCTTCAAAGAAGAACTAACTCCTATCCTCCTCAAGCTATTTCAAAAAATTCAAGAGGAAGGAAGACTTCCAAGCTCCTTTAATGAGGTGAGCATAATTCTGATTCCAAAACCAGGCAAAGACATCACAAAAAAAGAAAATTATAGGCCAATATTCCTCATGAATCTAGATGCTAAAATCCTCAACAAAATATTAGACAACCGGATCCAGCAATATATGAAAAAAAATCATACACCATGATCAAGTGGCATTTATTCTGGGAAGGCAAGGCTGGTACAATATTTGCAAATTAATCAATGTGATTCATCACATAAACAAAAGGAAGGAGAAAAACCGCATGATAATTTAAATAGATGCAAAAAAAGCATTTAATAAAATCCAGCACCCATTCATGATCAAAACTCTCAGCAAAATGGGAATACAGGGAACATACCTCAACATGATAAAGGCCATCTATGACAAACCCACAGCCAACATCATACTCAATGGGCAAAAATTAAAAGCAATCCTCTTAAGATCAGGAACAAGGCAGGGGCACCCCCTTTCACCACTCTTATTCAACATAGTCCTGAAAGTCCTAGCCACAGCAATCAGACAAGAAGAAGAAATAAAAGGAATTCAAGTGGGAAAAGAAGTAAAACTACCATTATTTGCAGATGATATGATATTGTATATAGAAAACCCTAAAGACTCAGTCAAAAAACTACTGGACCTGATAAATGAATTTGGCAAGGTGGCAGGATATAAAATTAACACTCAGAAATCAGAGACATTTTTATACACCAACAATGAACTGTTAGAAAAAGAAATTAAGGAAACAATCCCCTTCACTATTGCAACCAAAAAAATAAAGTAACTAGGAGTAAATTTAACCAAGGAGATTAAAGACTTGTACTCGGAAAATTATAAAACATTGATAAAAGTGATCAAGGAAGATACAAACAAGTGGAAGCATATACCGTGCTCATGGTTAGGAAGAATAAATATCATTAAAATGTCTATATTGCCCTGGCCGGTTGGCTCAGCGGTAGAGCGTCGGCCTAGCGTGCGGAGGACCAGGGTTCGATTCCCGGCCAGGGCACACAGGAGAAGCGCCCATTTGCTTCTCCACCCCTCCGCTGCGCTTTCCTCTCTATCTCTCTCTTCCCCTCCCGCAGCCAAGGCTCCATTGGAGCAAAGATGGCCCAGGCGCTGGGCATGGCTCTGTGGCCCCTGCCTCAGGCGCTAGAGTGGCTCTGGTCGCAACATGGCGACGCCCAGGATGGGCAGAGCATCGCCCCCTGGTGGGCAGAGCGTCGCCCCTGGTGGGCGTGCCGGGTGGATCCCGGTAGGGCGCATGCGGGAGTCTGTCTGACTGTCTCTCCCTGTTTCCAGCTTCAGAAAAAAGAAAAAAAAATTAAAAAAAAAAATGTCTATATTACCCAAAGCAATTTATAAATTCAATGCAATACCAATTAAAATACCAATGACATATTTCAAAGATATAGATCACATATTCCAAAAATTTATATGGAACCAAAAGAGAACACGAATAGCCTCAGCAATCTTGAAAAGGAAGAATAAAGCGGGAGGTATCACACTTCCAGATATCAAGTTATATTATAAGGCAATTGTACTCAAAACAGCATGGTACTGGCATAAGACAGGCACATAGATCAGAACAGAGAACCCAGAAATAAACCTACAGCTCTATGGACAACTGATATTTGACAAAGGAGGTAAGAAAATACAATGGAGTAGAGACAGCCTCTTCAACAAATGGTGTTGGGAAAATTGGGCAGCTACCTGCAAAAAAATGAAACTAGACCACCAACTTACACCACTCACAAAAATAAACTCAAAATGTGTAAAAGACTTAAATGTAAGCTGTGAAACCATAAGCATCTTAGAAGAAAACATAGGCAGTAAGCTCTCTGTCATCTCTCGCAGCAATATATTTGCCAATTTATCTCCACGGGCAAGTGAAATAAAAGACAGGATAAACAAATGGGACTTTATCAAACTAAAAAGCTTTTGCACAGCTAAAGAAAATAAGAACAGAATAAAAAGACAAACTACAGGCCCTGGCCAGTTGGCTCAGCTGTAGAGCGTCAGCCTGGTGTGTGGGGGACCCGGGTTCGATTCCTGGCCAGGGCACATAGGAGAAGCGCCCATTTGCTTCTCCACCCCCCCTCCTTCCTCTCTGTCTCTCTCTTCCCCTCCTGCAGCCAAGGCTCCATTGGAGCAAAGATGGCCCGGGCGCTGGGGATGGCTTCTTGGACTCTGCCCCAGGCGCTAGAGTGGCTCTGGTCGCAACAGAGCGACGCCCTGGAGGGGCAGAGCATTGCCCCCTGGTGGGCAGAGCGTTGCCCCTGGTGGGTGTGCCGGGTGGATCCCGGTGGGGCGCATGCAGGAGTCTGTCTGACTGTGTCTCCCCGTTTCCGGCTTCAGAAAAATACAAAAAAAATAAATAAATAAAAGACAAACTACACAATGGGAGAACATATTTGACAATACCTCTAATAAGGAGTTAATAACCAAAATTTATAAAGAACTTGTAAAACTCAACATCAGGAAGATAAACAATTCAATCAAAAAATGGGCGAAAGAAATGAATAGACACTTCTCCAAAGAGGACATACAGATGGCCAATAGGCAAATGAAAGAATGCTCAACATCACTAATCATTAGAGAAATGCAAATTAAAACCACAATGAGATATCACCTCACACCAGTCAGAATGGCGCTCATCAACAAAACAACACAGAATAAGTGCTGGCGAGGATGTGGAGAAAAGGGAACCCTCCTGCACTGCTGGTGGGAATGCAGACTGGTGCAACCACTGTGGAAAGCAGTATGGAGATTCCTCAAAAAACTAAAAATCAACTGCCTTTGGATATAGCATCCCACTTTTAGGAATATACCCCAAGAACACCATAGCACTGTTTCAAAAGGAGAAATGTACCCCCATGTTTAGGGCAGCATTGTTCACAATAGCGAAAATCTGGAAACAGCCCAAATGTCCGTCAGTGGATGAGTGGATTAAAAAGCTTTGGTACATATATACAATGGAATACTACGGGGCCATGAAAAAGGAAATCTTACCTTCTGCGACAACATGGATGGACATGGAAACTATTATGTTAAGAGAAATAAGTCAGGCAGAAAAAGGAAAATATCATATGACCTCACTCATTTGAGGAATCCAGTGAACAATGTGAACTGAGGAACAGAATAGAGACAGAGGAGAGATCAAAGGGACCAGAGGGAAAGAGGACAGAGGGAAAGGGGATGATAGGATGGGATAAAGCTGAAGGGAAGGGGGGAGAGCACTATAGGGAGGGGGACAATGGAGATGTTGAGGGGAATACGGGGGAGGGGGGATGCATTCGGGACAACACTAGAATCTATGTAAACACAATAAATTAAAATCAATAAAAAAATTTAAAAATCAACAAATAAAGGAAATCATGTGTGAGAAAATCACAACAGAATGAATGCTATGCCCAACAAAACATATTGGCCTTTCATGCTTCCAGCCTCCGCTAGACTCTGAGGATACAAAGTCTATAACCATAGACAAGATACCTGCCCAGGCACATTGTGGAGTCTTTAGAAGCCTCCCATTATCTGGTGAGGCCTGAGTAGCAACAGAAACCATCCTCTTCCTTAAATCCCCTATCACCATTTCAAAAAAACTGACTTTTTAAAGGCAAGTTGAAAATGGGGCTTACAATCTGAAAATGCTCGCTAACCCACCTTTGAGGATTATCTAACAAAACAATTTATTTTGCGAAAGAAAAAAATGCTACATCTGTAAAAACTTGTTCTTTGCAGTGGTATCTATGATTCCAAATAATTTGAAATGATCTAATGATATAATAATGAAAGAATTCAGTTAATTATAATATAGCTATTAAAAAGCCTTGAAGAAATAATGTTAGAAAATAAAAAGGAACAACTTTATAAGCCTATACTGTAGTTGAAAATGCAGAAAAATACATGCATGCATAAAAAATGACCTAGGCCCTGGCCGGTTGGCTCAGTGGTAGAGCGTCGGCCTGGCGTGCGGGGGACCCGGGTTCGATTCCCGGCCAGGGCACATAGGAGAAGCGCCCATTTGCTTCTCCACCCCACCCCCTCCTTCCTCTCTGTCTCTCTCTTCCCCTCCTGCAGCCAAGGCTCCATTGGAGCAAAGATGGCCCGGGCGCTGGGGATGGCTCCTTGGCCTCTGCCCCAGGCGCTAGAGTGGCTCTGGTCGCAGCAGAGCGACGCCCGGGAGGGGCAGAGCATCGCCCCCTGGTGGGCAGAGCGTCGCCCCTGGTGGGCGTGCCGGGTGGATCCCAGTCGGGCGCATGCAGGAGTCTGTCTGACTCTCTCCCGGTTTCCAGCTTCAGAAAAATACAAAAAAAAAAAAAAATGAACTAAAGTTAATATGTAAAAATTTAAACGGAGATGTTAGAACAGAAGTGAATGATGTTCCCTGACACAGGATAAGACGGGTTCTTTCTCTCCTGAAATCCAAAGGTAAAGGCATTGGAAAGATAAATTGTAGTCAAAAAGAGAAAAATGGGACAGCAGGCATAGTCCAGACAGAAGAGATAGATCAGTTACCTTAATTTAGGGACTTTCTGCTAAGCATCTGAAGGTCTGAAGTCTGAAGTCTGAAGCCTTCTCTTCTAGCCTTCAATTCTCCCTGAAGTGTGTTTAAACTCAGATATTCTAGCTTTTTATAATCATTGGGACACAGTCTCCACCCACAGTTCTAATCCCAATGACTGGATCAACTAAATCCAATCATGTAAACTAAATCAACCCTGCTTCTTGGCGAGCATGAACCCACCCACTATCCGTAAAGTCTTTTTTTTTTCAATTACAATTGTCATTCAATATTATATTAGTTTCAGGTATACCACATAGTGGTTAGACTTTTATATAACTTACAAAGTGATTTCTCCCAAATAACTCTAGTACACACCTGACATCATATATAGTTATCAACATTATTGACTGAATTACTAAAGCTGTACTTATCCCTGTGATTATTTTGTAACTGCCAATTTGTACTCAATCCTTTTGACTTTTTCACCCAGCTCCCCAATTCCTCTCTGTAATATCTTAGTACCCACATTACAACATGACAAAAATGTGCACAAAATTTTTTTTCATTTTTAGAATAATTTTAAATGATCATTAATGCTTCTACAAGGTAAGATTAAATCGCAAAATAAGTTTGATTTCATAGGTTCCTGATTAAAAAATGAAATGGACTTTCATACATGCTAGTGGGATAAGATTCAGCCAAGTGGTGGTGTTTTTTTTGCGGGGGGGGGGGCATCACACATAGTCTGTTCTGTCAGGAGTCTACGATCTTTACGAGGGGCTGATCTGTTTCTCAAAACACAATTTGTGCCCTGGCCGGTTGGCTCAGTGCTAGAGCATCATCCTGGTGTGCAGGAGTCCCGGGTTCGATTCCCAGCCAGGGCACACAGGAGAAGCACCCATCTGCTTCTCCACCCCTCCCCCTCTCCTTCCTCTCTGTCTCTCTCTTCCCCTCCCACAGCCAAGGCTCCATTGGAGCAAAGTTTGCCCGGGCGCTGAGGATGGCTCTGCGGCCTCTGCCTCAGGCGCTAGAATGGCTCTGGTCGCAACAGAGCGACGCCCTGGATGGGCAGAGCATCGCCCTCTGGTGGGCTTGTTGGGTGGATCCTGGTCGGGTGCATGCGGGAGTCTGTCTGACTGCCTCCCCATTTCTGGCTTCGGAAAAATAAAAAATAAAAAAACACAAAAAAACCCACAATTTTTATTTTACAAAAAGCAGCAGCAATGACAGGATGGCTTCTTTCCAATCCTCATCCTCCCATCCTCTCTGCGACCTGGTGGACCCTTCTGCCTATCTGAAAGGAGGCGGAGGACACCTCTCTAAATTATTAATGCCACCAAAGCCTGGTAATGGCACTTCCACGCTTACTGCTGGGCTCCAGGAAGATAATACTTTTGGCACTTGGAATATGTAGAATGTTCCACTTCTACACTTATTTGAATGACAGACTCTCTACAAAAAAAAAAAAAAGTAGGAACGATTAGACTCTACAGTTACATATTTAGTAATATATAATTTCTACTCTGGTCCTATTAATGGATCATTTTATTCTTTCTTCTGAATTGGTTTACTTTTTGGTCAAAAATATTGATAGTGCCTGACCAGGAGGTGGTGCAGTGGATAGAGAGTCGGACTGGGATGCGGAAGGACCCAGGTTCAAGACCCCGAGGTCGCCAGCTTGAGTGCAGACTCATCTGGTTTGAGCAAAGCTCACCAGCTTGGACCCAAGGTCGCTGGCTCAAGCAAGGGGTTACTCAGTCTGCTGAAAGCCCCTGGTCAAGGCACATATGAGAAAGCAATCAATGAACAACTAAGGTGTTGCAACGCGCAATGAAAAACTAATGATTGATGCTTCTCATCTCTCTCCATTCCTGTCTGTCTGTCCCTGTCTATTCCTCTCTCTGACTCACTCTCTGTCTCTGAAATAAATAAATAAATAAATAAATATTTAAAAATATTGATAGAAAAATTAAATACTATAAATATTCAAAAGGTGTGTTGCTATCTGTAAAATGAGAGATAACAGAATTCTTTTTAAAAATATTTTTTATTTATTTTTAGAGGGGAAGGGATTGATTTGTTGTTCCATTTGTTTATGTATTCATTGGTTGACTCTTGTGTGTGCCCTGATCGGGGATAGACTTGCAACCTTGGCGTATTAGAATGGTGCTCTAACCAACTGAGCTACATGGCCAGGAAAAGAATTCTTTATCTACAGCAAATTATCTGTAAAAACAGCAAGCTCCAACCTGAGTCTTCCTATATGTTTCAATGACCTTAGGCCACCCACTCTCAAGTAAAGTAGTAATGGTCAGTCACTCCAAGTGCACCCACTCTCAGAACCCAGAGGAGGACAATGTGAATTTGAGTGAGTGGTGAGTGAACAGGAATAAGGACACATGTGTGACCCTGACCTGAGCCATTTTCTTTGTGAGTTTTAAAGCCAACTATAAGTGTTTTCAGATTATCCATATGCTTTTTCCTCTGGTTTAGAGCTGTTGAAATATTTTTGTGTAGGTGAGAAAGTCTGTCAAAATAAATTTCCTTTCCACCTAATTATCTGACATTCAATGTATTACCAAATGCAGCCTGCAAATCTTTTAAACCAATTTGAGCTTCACCCCCCATTCTGGGAATAAGAGTACATCAAAGCAAACTGCCTCCCATCCAGCTTGGGGTTTATCAGCCTTACAGAGGTCAGAGACTACCAATCTGGCTCACTTGACTAAGCAGGTATCCAGGGGCCATACCTCCCTCCTCCAACGATATATCCTTGGTGGCTGCCCATTGCTCTTGTTATACATCCAAATCCCCACCGTGTCCTCTGGCTCCTCCCCTCTCTCCAACCTCGTGTTCTGAAATCCAGACACAAAGTCTCCTTTCATTCCTTCCCTCATCCTCCCTCCCAGTTGAGGACAGGCTGGTTCTCTGACCAGAACTAGCTTGAGCCAGCCCCCAGTTAACACCTATTTATCCATCTTTCAGATACAGCATTGAAGGGGGGGGGGGGCGGTCAGTTATTCAGGGAAGTGCTCCCCAGACTAGGGTCAGAAACACTATTATATCCTCAAAGTACCCTGCATCCTTCCTCCATGTGAATTATTACAGTGTTAGTTATACATTTATTAATGTGAGCACATGACTCACCTGTGGCTCCTTCACATTAATATATCACACTTAAACCTGGCCTGTGGTGGCACAGTGGATGGTGTGTGACCTGGAGCACTGAGGTTGCCGGAATGGGGCCCCGGGCTTGCCTGGTCAGGGTGCTTCCTGCTCCTCCCCATCTTCTCTCTCTCTCTCTCTCTCTCTCTCTCTCTCTCCAATTAATAAGAAAAGTCTTGAATAAATAAATTAATTAATTAATTAATCACACCTGCTAAGCACTTACTATGGGCCAGGCATTTAAGTACTTGACATGTTCTCTAGCACAGATTCCTTGTTGTTCTATGAAGTAGGTGCTGTTATCATCTTAACCTCTCAGATCATGCATTAAAACTATTACCACCAAGCTGTATGACCTTGGTTTATAACTAAATCTCTCTGGGTCACCTCCCTCTGGTCATCATTTACATGAGACAGAGAGAGAGAGAGAGAGAGAGAGAGAGAGTGATACAGTCAATACCCTGTATGTTACAGCATAATTAAGGGGTAAAAAAAAATCTGTGAGAAGGTAAATAATGTCACAAAGTAGACAAAACAATCTGTTGTATGTAATGAACTTCTGGTAACAGTATATCTTTTTAGTCACATCTCCGTATAGATAACAAAAGACAATATACTTTGGTCTGTTTTTAGACATCCTTTTGTTAGAACCCTTAATTTTTTTTTTTTCCTGTATTTTTCTGAAGCCAGAAACATGCAGTCAGACAGACTCCCGCATGCGCCGGACCGGGATCCACCCGGCACGCCCACCAGGGGGGACGCTCTGCCCACCAGGGGGCGATGCTCTGCCCCTCCGGGGCGTCGCTCTGTCGCGACCAGAGCCACTCTAGCGCCTGGGGCAGAGGCCAAGGAGCCATCCCCAGCGCCCGGGCCATCTTTGCTCCAGTGGAGCCTCGCTGCGAGAGGGGAAGAGAGAGACAGAGAGGAAGGAGAGGGGGAGGGGTGGA
The DNA here is from genome assembly GCF_036850765.1 of Saccopteryx bilineata. Classification (NCBI taxonomy): domain Eukaryota; kingdom Metazoa; phylum Chordata; class Mammalia; order Chiroptera; family Emballonuridae; genus Saccopteryx; species Saccopteryx bilineata. The sequence continues at coordinate 9,095,337 of NC_089501.1, read as the reverse complement.
GAAGCAGATGGGTGCTTCTCCTGTGTGCCCTGGCCAGGAATCGAACCTGGGACTCCTGAACGCCAGGACGACGCTCTACCACTGGGCCAACCGGCCAGGGCCGCTTAATTTTTTTTTAGAGCCCTGTTTTTTAGAACATTTCAACGCTCATTAAAAATAAAAAATTCCCGCCCTGGCCTGTTGGCTCAGCGGTAGAGCGTCGGCATGGTGTGCGGGGGACCCAGGTTCGATTCCCGGCCAGGGCACATAGGAGAAGCGCCCATTTGCTTCTCCACCCCTCTCCCCTCCTTCCTCTCTGTCTCTCTCTTCCCCTCCCGCAGCCAAGGCTCCATTGAAGCAAAAATGGCCCGGGCGCTGGGGATGGCTCCTCAGCCTCTGCCCCAGGCACTAGAGTGGCTCTGGTCGCGGCAGAGGGACGCCCCGGAGGGGCAGAGCATCGCCCCTTGGTGGGCAGAGCGTCGCCCCTGGTGGGCGTACTGGGTGGATCCCGGTCGGGTGCATGCGGGAGTCTGTCTGACTGTCTCTCCCCGTTTCCAGCTTCAGAAAAATACAAAAAAATACAAAAAAAAATCCCATTGATTAGAGAGGAGAGGGGAAGGGAGAAAAAGAGAGCCATCAACTTGTTTCACTAGTTCTTCCATTTAATTATGTACTCATTGACTGCTTCTCCTACGTGTCCTGACCAAATGTCGAACTCACAACCCCTGGCACTCCTCACTCACTGTGCCGGCACCCAAGGCCCAGTAAGGCTAAACTTTGTCCACGGAGCCACCTGGCCAGGGCCAACTCTCATTTCTTAAAATAGCATCAGAGACTTCTGAAAGCAATGTCAGCTAATCTAGCCTATGTGAAAGGAATGGAGGCAATTGGTGTAGCTTTACCTTCCTATTCAAATCCTCTTCCTACCTAAAACAATTCTAATTATCTATGACTATCCATGACTACCTACAGGAAGTGTCCAACAAGTATCACAAATTGATAATGTGTAATGAATTTCTTTAATAATATATGTATTTTTTTTTTATTAAGTGAGAGGCGGGAGGCAGAGACAGACTCTGGCATGCACCCAAAGGGGATCCACCTGGCAAGCCCCCCACCAGGCAATGCTCTGCCCATCTGGAGCACTGCTCTGTTGCTCGGCAACCAAGCTATTTTAGCACCTGAGGTAAGGCCATAGAGTCATCCTCAATATCTCGAGCCAACTTTGCTCGAACCATTGGAACCATGGCTGCAACAGGTGAAGAGAGGGAGAGAGGGGGAGAGAAGCAGATGCTCACTTCTTCTGTATGCCCTGACCTGGAATTGAACCGAGGACTTCCATACACCAGTCGATGTTCTACTACTGAGCCAACTGGCCAGGACCAGTATATATTCCTGCCACAAATAATGTATTACTATATCCTTATATCTCGTGCTCCCACTATGGGTGCCAGCAAGACATCTTAATGCCCTGTGAGGTATCTGTATTTCTGCAACTCAGGAGAAGGATCTGGGCTACTGGGCAACAAGCATGGGCGTGGAAGGAACTTGCAAGAAAACATGAATGGTAACCTGGAGACAGGAAGTGGTTGGCATGGCCCATGAAAGCTGTGCAGAATGAGAAAGGAGTGACTAGGACAGAACCCCAAGGACACTAACATTTAGAAGAAGGGGAAAAGCAATCCCCAAAAGAAGCTTTGTCAAAGACCCTGAGGAAAAGGAACCCCTACAACTGGCAGCCCAATTCTAGATTCCAAATGCCTCCAATCCAATGGAGGCAACTCTGAGAATGCCTAGCAGTTCAGCCTTACTGGGCCTTGGGTGCCAGCACAGTGAGTGAGGCCAGGAAGAGCCAGAGCTAGAAGTTACAGGAGATTGTGGAATTAAACAGAGTTCTGAAATCTAAATGGACAAAGAAGTCCTGAAAAATAAATATAAGGTAGTATATTTGTCCAAGTGGTAAATGCCAGGCAGGCCACACACACTGAAAAATGGAGGTCAAAGCAAAACCTCCAATCTAAGGACACAAATTCAGACAAGAAGGAAGGTTGGGAAAGTGTGAGCATGGGCGTGTCTACTTAAATTATGAAATCTCAATGTAAGTAAGTGCTGTACACAATGTACACTTAGCTTCTCTCTTTTTCTCTAAGAACCCTTATTCTAGAAAAATTCTCTTTTCAAAAATATCTGTGACTGGTGTTCGTAGTGTATATTAGAAATGATTTCTTTGTTTACTAAGTAATCACAATTTTAAAATCATTAGCAAAGCTAACCAGATGCTTGTCTCTTTTGAAATAAAAAATTTCACTTATCTTGCATGCCTCTTAGGGCTATTGAAAAGTGATAACTAAGTTTTGGGGGAAGTATTATGCAAAAATATAAAAATGTTTTAAAGTAATCAAAAAACACAATTGTCTAATTAAACGTGGCCTTTCCGGTACACGCTGATGCCCAAATTAGTCTTCCCATGATGCTGAAAAGTCAAACCACAAAACACCTGGTATATTCAGCATGTGCTTATGAAATGTCCAGAGGGCTTATCTGCAGGTTGCCCAGAGTGGTCTTCTTCTGGGGATTAATAAAATGTGAAGCACGGGAGGTCAGCACATCAAATGCACCGTTACAGAAAGATTTTGCCATGCATTGATGAAGACTTTCGAAGTATAGATTTTTTCAGACTTAAAGAAGTTTAACATTCTTTGGTGCCGAAGTAGTTCAAATTAATTTTGTTTACTGTAATGATTCAGCAAACCAAGTTCTTCCTCTGACTGGGCTGGAAAAAACAACATTCATGTCCATAGATTCAATGTCCTCCCAGTCAGTTTCCCCACAAGGCTGAGATCTGTGAATCTGTGTTGCATACTGCCATCTACTGGGTCTTTGTGAGGACTGCAACCCCAGTCTTCATTATTTATGACCTTAAGCTTGCTGGCAAGTACAAACCCAATCAATGAACATCACTTTCCTTAGCTTGTGGGAGGTCTTACAAATATTATAAAAAGATTACAATGATAGATGCACACTTGTATTGTTAGAGTCACTGAGATCCACAAGACAATGATTTTAGGAACTTTAGGAACGGCAGAGTAAAAATTACACAAGAAATTGATTCACTGAGGGATATCAATTTATAAAATTTAAAATCACTTCCCTTGGCATCACAGAGAACAGATAACAAGGTATCCAAGTTTTTTTATTCTTTGGGTTTCTTTTTTCTTTTTTTATTTTATTTTTCTTAAGTAAGAAGCAGGGAGGCAGAGAGACAGACTCCCACATGCATCTTGCGTCCGACCAGAATCCACCCAGCACCCAGCAAGCCCACTAGGGGGTGATGCTCTGTCCATCTGGGGCCACTGCTCCATTGCAACTGGAGCCATCCTTAGCGCCTGGGCCAACTCACTCCAGTGGAGCCTTGGCTACAGGAGGGAAAGAGAGACATAGAGTGAGAAGGGAGAGGAAGGAGGGTGGAGAAGTAGATGGTCGCTTCTTCTATATGCCCTGACTGGGAATCAAACTTGGGACATCCACAAGCTGGGCTGATGTTCTATCACTGGGCAAACCAGCCAGGGCTATCCAAGTTTTTCTTTTTTTTTTTAAATAAAATCCAAAAGCATACAACTCTAGTTAAGACAACTGAATTATGCATATGTGAAAGAAAATAAAATATTCATACAAATTTGTTTTATTTGCTCTTCTAGTATCATCAGGCATGCACTAGGGAACAAAATTTTTGTTGCATCCACAAAAACACTTGTTCTTACCTAATTTGAGTGTGCTGATCTCAAATCTAACATTAGTTTTCCTCTGTAAGCTACAGGGGTTTTTTTGCAATTCAAGATTTTAGGTTTTTATCTTATTGTAAAATTTTCAACATTTAGTTTAACATAATAAGGTAGAATGTCTTCTTGGGAATCATCTTTGTGAAAATATAACAATTTATATAATGCAATAAATATACTAATATACTAAAAGATATGATTGCATCAGAATTTGTCTATAATTTCAAAATAGGACATATTAAAACACTTATTTTAATCATAAAACTCACGCAAAACTTATTTAAATTCTATTCAGGCAAAAATTTGCGTTTGTAGCTCTTCCGTTTGTGTACTTGTTGAGGACAATCTCGTTTGATGCTCCAGCAGTAGTCTGCTCATCACTAACAGCTCCAAGATTTTTAGGAAACTTATCAAGGTGACTATTCAGGAAGTGAATCTTAATGCTCATGTTACATTCAATGTCGCAGAAAGCCAACAGCATCCTTTGAACCAGAAGTTCATGGTTTTCTGCTTTTTGTTGCCAAGGAAGTTCTTTGTAACTGCCACAAAAGATTGCCATGCTGCTTTCTCCTCCTTATTCATCTTCCTGGCAAATTCTTCATCACATATGAGGGTTTGAATTTGAGGTCCATCGAATACACCTGACTTTATCTTCTCAAAGACAAAGCAGGAAAAACAGAAATAATATGTTGAAAGCATTCGCTTTATCTATTCAAAGCCTAAACAAACTGCTTCATTAAGCCAAGTTTGATGTGAAGTTGGGAAAAAATGATCCTGTCTCGATTAACTGCACGTTATTTCACAATATTTTGCATCCCTACTTCCAGAGCTTCACATTTCAGCCACTCCTTCTGTGCCCAGTGTTTCTCCTGAGCTTGGCTGTCCCATAAACACAGAAAGCAAGGATACTTTGTGAAACCTCTCTGTTGTCCTAGCAGAAAATTTACCATTTTAAGATCCACACAAATAATCCAGTTATGTTCCTCATACTTCAGAACGTCAAGGACAATTTTTATGTCATTCTTACTAAGTCATTCAATTCAGGTTAGCTAAACTGCAGAAGAGTTAATGACTGCTTGGCATCAGAAGAAGACTCTTCAGATTCTACAACCATTTATTTCCTCATGCATCTTATCAAAATACACTTGATCACCATGTTCACTTTCTTCGTCCTTAGAAGAAATAAAACCATTGAAAACTGGAACCAGGAGTGTCTCAGAGTGTAGGATAGGTCGTATTGCTGAAGGAATATTAGGATATACAATAATATGCTGTTTTTTCTTGCCAATGTTCTTTGTATGGATCAGACAGAAATAACAGTCACAGCTGTGGTTCTTAGGTTCACGCCAAACCATGGGAATACCAAAAGGCATTCTTTTGTGTTTTTCTTTTGTCTAGTCACAAAGCATTTCCTCACAATTATGACACACAATATGAGGAGCCCAATTCTTGTCTTGATCGCCAAGGGGAACTTGAAAATAGGCAATATATGCACGTGTCACAAATGTTGAAATACTGAGCTTTTGACATTGAAGTGTGTAACAGCCACATATATAACATAAGTTGTCAGGACTATTCTTACATTTACACCTACTCGAAGAAGCCATGATTCAACCTTAAAACAAAATAAGAGGGTGTTTTTTATCACATAATAATTTTTTACATTTAAAACAACTACAATTATGTAAAAGTGATATTTTTAAAACATTAATTGCCTTGTGGTTATGTTCAATCCAAGAGTCATTGCCCTTTAACTCTAACTTAAAAACCAATGCATGCCATTAACTGTAACAAAAAGAAATTAAAATTGCATAAAAACTAGAGCATGCACCAAAGAATGAATTTCAGATTTGGAATCAGTGATGCAGAAATATATAGAAATAGTTCTAAAACCTCATGCAACAGAAAATGAAAAAAAATTGTTCCTCAGTGTCAAGTATCAAGAGTCTAGAATTGTTCCATGCTCTCCTGTTTTTCCTGATGGGAACTAACTTCTGGTCATTTCTCTGCAACAGTGAGGGCAAAAAGAGAGAAAAAAAGGAAATATCATATAACACAGAACTGTCACGCACAGGTTTCTTCGTCAAGCTCATTAGTAACTCTGGTAGATCAATGGGGAGAAGAGATTCTGAAATTCACATAGAATTCCACTATGGATTTCATTCACCAAATCACTAATCCTACTAACTAAATATTGCAATGCCACAGTTCCAAATACACTTTTTATTTCTGATATGATAGACATAGTCTTATCAAATTACTTTAGGTAGAATAACAATGTAAGATGGCTCCTCAAGTAGGTACCATATTTCCCCAGGTATAAGATGCTTCCATGTATAAGACGCACCTTAATTTTGGGGCCCAAAATTTGAAAAACAAAATGTATTACATAAAGTTATTGAACTCAACTTTGTTTGTTTTTTCTATTCATTTTTTGTATTTTTCTGAAGTTGGAAACAGGGAGGCAGTCAGACAGACTCCCATATGTGCCCGACAGGGATCCACCCAGCATGCCCACCAGAGGGCGATGCTCTGCCCATCTGGGGCATCGCTCTGCTGCAACCAGAGCCATTCTAGTGCCTGAGGCAGAGGCCATGGAACCATCCTCAGCGCCCAGGACAACTTTGCTCCAATGGAGCCTTGGCTGCAGGAGGGGAAGGGAGAGACAGAGAGGAAGGAGAGGGGAGGGGTAGAGAAGCAGATGGGCACTTCTCCTGTGTGCCCTGGCCGGGAATTGAACCTGGGACTCCTGCACACCAGGCCGATGCTCTACCACTGAGCCAACCAGCCAGGGCCTGAACTCGGGTTTTATTCGTCATAAAATTCATACAACTCCTCAGCCTCGCGAAAAAGTGGTAAATGCAAGTGAAAGAAATCTACAACCACTGTATAAGAGCACCATTTTTAGACCCCAAAATTTTCAGGAAAGTGTGCATCTTATACATGGGGAAGTACAGTAAGTAAGAATTCAGCCCCTGGGAAAGAGGAGGATTGAAAAAGAAATAGTCCCAGCAGAGAGAAGGGAGGTAGGGGTCACTCCTGCTGTGCAATTTTATTCATATTGGTTCTTACCCTCTTGTTCCTCAGCCGAAAAGACTGACAGGACTCCATTACAATTTGTTAAATCTGTTATGTCAAATAAATGAGTTGTTTCATTCTGCTTTGTTTTGTTTTTATGGCAGCCAGTTTACTTACAGAACTTTTATAAGAGAGATTTGTTTTTGAGCCATCAGATCCCTACAGATCTTCCTGAAAAGGGTTGAACTTCCTTTTAAAGAAAGCCAAGAGTTGCAAAAGCAAAGCTGCCCTTAGGTAGAGGAGAAGAAGGCAGATTTCCTGTGCATCAGCATCCTAACTGTTTATTTCCCCTCCGGACTAATCCAACATTTCAGAACAGACCACCTTCTGGTGTTAGAGGAGGCGGCTGGCCTCTCATTGTGACAGACCACCACTCGCACTCCTCAAGGGACTGAACGAAATCACCCGATTTCTCTTTCCCCCAAAGTAAAATGAGAATGTAGAGGAGGGAAGTTTTTCATCCTTTCTCATGCTCCAAGTATTTATTTATGTCATCTTTGTGAATTGTTTTTAGGAAGGTCAAGGCCAAGCAAAATGTCATTTGGGCCCCTAATTTTAAACATCTGCCAGTATTATGCTCATACAAGTTAAATCCAAAGCTTCCAGGCCTCTTGCCTTCACCTCCCCTGGGTCTGTGCTGGCCCTGTTTCTCACTTGTCACAACCAGCCACATCCTCTCCCACTCCTCCATGGTCCCAGGACAAGACACTCTTTTCTCTGGCCCCAGATACCACAACAGCCTAACTGGTGGCCTTGCATCTACTCTGTCCCCCTTCTAGTCTCTGTTCCTGAGACCCACCATTCCTACCCCTTGGTTAAAAATATGCAGTGGGTCCTCAATGTCCCTAAGATAAAGATCACAATCCTTACGCAGGCTGGCCACGAACTGCCTGGTGTCTGGACATTCTCCACCTCCTCAGTCTTAGCTCTAACCACTCTCTCCCCTTATTCTCTATACAGGATCCCGCATTCGGTTTTGTGGTGCTAACCGCTCCCCTCAGTGTCTGAGCATTCCTGATGAAATGTCCTTTTGGCCTGAGAGGTCACTCCTTCCCTTCGGCCCTGGTTTATTTCCCCTCATCCTTTAAAGAAAGCTTTCATTAAGCCCAGGCCTAAGTCTCATTCCTTTGATAAACTGCCTCATAGAATATTATTCTTTTTCTTTGGAGCACTTAGCATGTAATTGTTATTAATATTGTGTTTTTATTAATACCAAATACTAAAATTACTTCATGTGATTATTTGTTTATAATCTGTTTCTCCTGGTAGATTATGAGCTCTACAAGGGCAAGAGCAGTTTCTGTTCACCTTTACCTCCTGAGCCCCTGGCCAGGGTCAGCTTCATAGATGTGATCTATGCAGCTGCACAGAAGGTCTGGAAAGACTTCACGCCTGGTTCAATGTTCTGCTGTACTGTCTCAAAATTCTTAGTTTTTTAACAAAGGGCTCTTTACATTTTTTACTTTGAACTGGGACCTACAAATTATGTAGCTGATCCTGTAGCTAATGTGATGCTTGGCACATGGAAGGTACTTAATAAATAACTAAAGAATAGTTATACTTAGCATAATTAACACAAAGGGGCCTGTGTAGCCAGTCTAACAAAAGATACAGACTCGCCCTGGCCGGTTGGCTCAGCGGTAGAGCGTCGGCCTGGCGTGCGGGGGACCCAGGTTCGATTCCCGGCCAGGGCACACAGGAGAAGCGCCCATTTGCTTCTCCACCCTCGCCCCCTCCTTCCTCTCTGTCTCTTTCTTCCCCTCCCGCAGCCAAGGCTCCATTGGAGCAAAAATGGCCCGGGTGCTGGGGATGGTTCCTTGGCCTCTGCCCCAGGCGCTAGAGTGGCTCTGGTCGCGGCAGAGCGAAGCCCCGGAGGGGCAGAGCATCGCCCCCTGGTGGGCAGAGCGTCGACCCTGGTGGACATGCTGGATGGATCCCGGTCGGGCGCATGCGGGAGTCTGTCTGACTGTCTCTCCCTGTTTCCAGCTTCAGAAAAATAAAAAAAATAAAAAAATAAAAAAAAGATACAGACTCATGAATTTTATGTGCAATGGGAAGGACCTTATTTATCCCTGGGATCACAAAGCAAAATCAATAGCATATTGAAATCAAACGTCTCTAAACTCTGAAGCTTGTATCAATCTGATTATGGAAGAGTTTATAGACACCCAGGCTTTCTTGATAACCATTCATCATCTTTCCATCCATTCATTCACCTTATGCAACAATAATTTTCAGAGCTCTATTATATACCACAAAGTTTGATAGATACTGAAGGTATTAAGTAAAATGTCATGGAATTGGTTTAAGAAACTCACACTTTTAGCTGGTAACCCTACTAACCATAATTTTAATGTGTAGTTGCACTACACTTGAGGTGAGGGGAAAAGAACATTGGAATCATAAGAGAGGATCCTTTAATTATGCTCAAGTAATGAGTCAGGAAGCTAGCACAACACTTTGTTTATAAATCACATATGGAATACACCATATTCTTTGTAACTTAAGAATAGTGTGTATGTGTGTCTTCTGTTCCCTACGGTCTTACAGTCTCCTTAGAAACCAAGAGGGCACATTTTACCCCTCTATCTCCCCAGTACACTCACAACACAGTATCCAGCAGTGTATTACTGGGGTTCCAAGAGAAATTATTTGAATTACAGATGCTTTTTTAAGAAAACATATTAATACTACAAGTATAAGTGGCAAAAGACTGAGTGATGCATATAAAGGAGAGTCTTTCAAAGGTATCAAAGAAATGGAGCAAAACTTTAATGTTGTCTATCTTGCCTTGAAGCTTCTAAAATCAATCTTTATGGACCCATGTGCTGACTTTCAGAAACTCAAAAACGATGACCCAACAAAAGAGTAGAATGGTCAAATTTGTGACTGAGGATTCTTTTTTTAAAAAAAGTGAATTTCTATCCAACTAGTTTTGATATTTTTAAAGTAAGAAGGACAAAATCTTACTTTAAAGCCATGTTCAAAAACTGTCACATGTGAATGGGCCTAGCACCCTGGGCTATTTGACCTATTAAAACCCAAAGTTCCTCACTACCCAGGATAGTCATGAAATTTTTCTTTCAAATTTATGAATCATGGTCGTACTGTGAATAGATAACGAGGAACTCTTTTTTATGAATCGCCTCCCCATTATCATGGTTCATGACATTTTACAATGCAATTATCGTGGCATGTATCATAATATAATTGAGATTCTAGAAATAAAAATGAAAGGTAATTGAAAAGACAAAGTTACTCAAGAACATGCAAATGTAATTTTATTTGCAAATTAAATTAAAAATAAAGTGAAGTATGCATAAATTGGTTGAAAAATTAACTGAGAGAAACGAATTTGGAATACTTGAGTACAGGACATCTGTAAGGAATTCTTCTGCTCTGACTCACCTCTTCAGACAGCAAAGCTCTTCTTCCTGTTAGCTAAAATTTGAATGGAAGCCAGACTAAAGGCAGCTCTTTAGTACATGTCAGAATAGCCAGATTTATACTCTGAAGCTAAATGGCAAACTTGTGGACTTGCCTGGTCTTGAACCAAAACAACAGGAAATTTTTCTAATGTGAGCTCCTCAATATTTAGACTAGATTTTTTTAACATTTGCCTTCAATTCTCTCTCTCTTTGTCTCTCTCTCTCTCTCTCTCTCTTTGCTGATTAAAACAAAAATAAGTTGGAAACATCAAGACATTTTGCCTCCATATACTTTAGCAATTGGCTCTTGGAAACAAAGGAATTCTCCTTCATAACCACAATATCATGATCACTGTCAAGAATCAATGTGTAAGGGTCTATGTTATATTTGATTGTCATATCTCTTAAATCTGTTTTACTCTACAACAGCCCACCACCACTTGTTTTAAGTTTTCCAGGGCACAGATGTTTTGATAAATGTTAAGCCTAATCCGGAGGGACCCGAAACATTGAAGACACGAACAAGGTCCGTCAGTTACACATCAAAGCTTTATTGTCTAGCTTGGCCAAGCGGCAGCAACTCCGACAGGAGAGAGCGCTCCGGCCCTTTGTTCTACTTAGTTTTTATAGTTTTGTAAGTGGGAAGTACAGAAGCAAAAATTGTAATTAGGAGCCCCTTACCACTATTGGTTATAGTCATATGTCCTTTAACATGATAGGACCATGTTCAATTTGCAAGCCATACATCCTTTTGGGGAAAACAAAATTTGCAAGCCAACATAATGGTAAAAAGATGTCTCTTTACATATTAAAAGGCATTCCCGTATTATCTAGTGTTCATCTGCTATCTCTCTATCCTGAGTCACATGTGTTAACTACATGCATTTACATAGGAGAGGTAGTTTCCGTGGGGACAAATGCCCGCAAATGGCTCATAGTTATAAGAAAAGGTTTATTTTGGCTTTTCTCTCCCTGCACACCTGTCTAGCCATTCACCCCTTTCCCCACAGGTGTGGTGGAATGTCTGGGGATCCATGTTTTCCTCCCCTTTGCATTTACAATACAATGCCAAGGGCCATCCTGACTATGCCAATCACACAGTACAGAGACTATTCTCACAATTTCTCTGCACACCTTAACCCAAATTAATAAAATGTTCTCCAAGCCTCTTAAAATATTAATATTAATTCTGTAGCCTTTGGTACTTTACAACACCTTCGGGTGAAGTGGCTCAGTGGCTCCTCAATAAGTACATGCACATTGACTCCTGGAATACTCTCTGGACTGTGTCCTCAAGATTAGGTTCAGGTCAAACGAGGTCATCATTTTTATTTATTTATTTATTTAACCATTTCTTTTTTTTTTAATTTTATTTATTCATTTTAGAAAGGATAGAGAGAAGGAGAGAGAGGAGAGAGATAGAGAGAGAAGGGGGGAGGAGCAGGAAGCATCAACTCCCATATGTGCCTTGACCAGGCAAGCCCAGGGTTTCAAACCGGCGACCTCAGCATTTCCAGGTCGACACTTTATCCACTGCTCCACCACAGGTCAGGCGAGGTCATCATTTTTAAAAAGAGACCACAACAATGTCTACTGCTCAATATATCTTTGAATGACAGACAACTCTTAAAAAGAAGTAAAAAAATATGAGTTGATCTTTTAAAATATTATATTTAAAGTATCAAAGAGAAGAGGTAAAGAATTGTTGATTTGCTTTAGCACCAGATTCTTTAGATTAGGTTAAAACATATTCATAAGATGTGTGTGAATCTTAAAACTTCCAAGCATGTTTTTAAATGATTCATCCAGATCTACTCAAAAAACTCCCTTTTCTTCCTGTACTGAGAGATTTTTAAACTTGAGAATTTAGAAAGTGATTGTTCATTATCCAAACTCTTTTAAAAGAGGGAGGAAAAAAAAGTAAGCAGCCCTGTAAAGGAAGAATCTTCGTTGCTGGGATAAAAGACAAAATTTATGACTTTCCCACTGAAGTCTCAGCCAACTTTACCCCTCCTCAGTCCCCACTTCTCCAGAGATTAATACTCGCTTGAATTGGAGTAGTCATTTCCTTCCTTCTGCTCAGTGCCAGTTCTCAGAGGAAAACATCCATTTTGCTCTTTGATTCTTGTAGACCAGAGACAGCAATGAAAGAACCTGCTGCTTCCTTGAGTATAAAGATTTTATTTGGGAGGCTGCAGGCAAGAAAGGCTGTTGCAGGGTGTGTGTGCATCTAGCATGGGTGTGAGAATGATTTTCCCTGGGGCCGGTTAGTTGGCCTGGCGCCCAGAGTGAACCATTCATCCACCTTAAACTGCACCATGAAACAGAGATGGCCAGGGGAAGTCACTAAATGGACTTACCACTGCTGCCAGTTTTCTTGTCTCCTTGATGTGGGATGTACTAGAAACGGATGCAGTTTTCAGTCCCTTCCACAGGGGGAGTAAAAGATGCTCCTCACTGTGGGTCAGTAACCTGCAAGTGAAATAAACTAAAATGTGAGTGACTTGACTATAAAAAGCCAGAGTTGGATCTACTCTCATATTTCTATGGCCCTATATTACCAGATACAAAGATGCTCTCAGTTTTTAATCATAAATCCTATTTCTAAGTCCTAAATGAATGGTAAAGATCAAAGTGCTCTTGATACAAACATCTGATGTTCAAAAAAATAGACCCAACTTTGCCCATTTTGATCTGAAATGTTTACTTTTAGCATTCACCATCAGGTTGTAAGAAAAAGAAACATGAAATAAAGCACATAAATAAACCTGACTGAGCATCTTAAAACATGAAATCATTGTCTGGAACTGTTTCTAAATAAGGACACATGAGTTGAAAGCTCAGGGTTTTTGTTTTGTTTTTTCCATTTGAAACAAGGAGAAAATTTTGATCAGGCCATATGGTGGATGTTGGCTGGCCAGTAGTCCTGGTTGCCTGGGCCTACAGAATTTCTCAGGACAAGGGATTTCCAGGGCTAAAAGCAGGGACAGCCTGGGTAAATCAAGACAATGGTCACCTAACAAGCCGAAAATGTGCACAGTACTTAAAACATAGACTGCTTTGCCTAGTTCAACTGATCGAATATACCGACCAAAGAATTAAGAGAACCAAAATACTATTTAGTGAATAAAGAATTCACTAAGCAACACTTTAACATTTTAAAAGATTAATGCACTTTCAGAAATGTCTGTAAAATTCTGATTAAAAATAGTTAAGTTGGGATTTGGGGGAACTAATGTTCATCAGGAATCTGAAATACTGACATAGATTTTTAATTTTCTAAAATAACCAAATAAAAATAAAAGAAATATCAAATCAACTATGCATTTTACTCGTCTGTGCCAATTTTATGAGCATTTGAGTGGTGATTTGCTCTAATGTATGATGATCTGCACACATAAGTTTGAAATAACCTGAGTTAGTTAAAGTATATATTATTATAAATTATATATAAAAATAAGTTAATCTCTAGTAATTATATTAATTTATTAGGAATAAAATTTGAATATGCCTATTTTTTATCTAATTACAGCTTGCTAGAATTATAAGAATGTTAGACAAAAAATTTCTGTGATTTCAAATATTTAAGTGCTTTTGAGATTTTGTACAGTTTTGAATCTTCTTTTTAGTTTTAACACCTTCTTAAAAAAATCTCTTAGTCATCAAAACCAGGAACTGTGGCAGGGCGGCCACTGCCTGAAATCACAGGAGAGTATCATACTGCATATCGCTAGCATAGGAAGAGATCAAAACTGAAAACCTGAAGTACAGTTTCTACTGACTGCACACCACATTTGCACCATTATGAAGTCCAAAAAAAATGTTAATCACACATTGTTAAGTCAGGGTGCATTTATAGTTCCTAGGATATTTACAGTTAAAAATGGGATATTGGTGAGCTGCTATTGCAAGTTGGAAACTTAATATTTCACTTTACACGGCTTCTTTATATAATTAAATTAGCGTGTAACAATAACATTTTCTCTTTGATTTTTTGTTTTTGTTTTTGTTTTTGTTTTTTCATTTTTCTGAAGCTGGAAACAGGGAGAGACAGTCAGACAGACTCCCACATGCGCCCGACCGGGATCCACCCGGCACGCCCACCAGGGGACGATGCTCTGCCCATCCTGGGCGTGGCCATGTTGCGACCAGAGCCACTCTAGCACCTGAGGCAGAGGCCACAGAGCCATCCCCAGCGCCCGGGCCATCTTTGCTCCAATGGAGCCTTGACTGCGGGAGGGGAAGAAAGAGACAGAGAGGAAGGTGCGGGGGAGGGGTGGAGAAGCAAATGGGTGCTTCTCCTGTGTGCCCTGGCCGGGAATCGAACCCGGGTCCTCTGCACGCTAGGCCGACGCTCTACCGCTGAGCCAACCGGCCAGGGACATTTTCTCTTTGAAATAAAAAATCCATACTGAGCACTTTACACATATATTCTGATTTTATCCTCATAACTATGTGAAATATTATGAATCCCATTTAAATGATGAGGCATAAAAGGGTTAAGAATCTATGGAAGCACAAATAGTGGGAGACAATCTAACTCAGAAACCCTCACTCTTAATTACCACTCAACCTGCTTGCAACACGCTTTGAAGTGATGGTAGAGGGAAAGGTGGGAGAGAAGCAAGCACACCAGGCTGGGACGGAGAGAACCAGGAAATGGTGTTGCAGAAGCCAAAGAGCTTGTTAAGAAAGAAAGAGAGAACAGTCACCTTTACCAAGTGCAACAAACAGGCCCAGATAGATAAGGACTAAAAAAATCAATAACCTCTTGGTTATGAGGGCAATTTTGGTGACTTTAGTAAGAGCAGGTAAAGAACCCTGAGGTTAAGAAAGCAGAGTTAGGGGTCTAACCCACTCCTTTGAAAATTTTAAAATCTCAAAAAAAAAAAAAAAAGGAGAGAGACTTGAAGGTGGCTGGAGAGAGAAATGGCCTCAAAGACAGTTTGCTTATTTAGGAACCTCTGAAAAGGGAGATGATGGAAAGATGGAAGAGTTGAGACAATGACTGTAAGAATGAGATGCCAGAGAGTTCCAAGTGTCTTGGAGGTCATGACTTAGGTCAGTGGCATAAGGCCTTGAACTTGAGAAGGATGCAAGCGATCCTATAAGACAAGAAGACAAATCATGGGGCTCAGTGTTGATGTGGACAGAGGGGAGCATGTAGGTACCCAGCTAGTGGCTGATGAAGGGCTTACCTGGGACCTTAATATTCATGATATAGGAACAACAAAGTCATCCACTGAGACAGAGGAAGAGGGGCACTAAGATGGGAGTCTGAAGGATCTTAGTGAGCGCGCGGGAAATCTTTGGGGGAGCTCTGAACAAGTAAAAGCATTGACAGGAACTTGTGAGGACCTGACTAAGACAGGAGATCAGTTGTTCACAGTGTCCCTAATCTGCCAGGTGGTGTGGCTTTCCATCCAGAGTGCTTACTCTCCTGAGCACGAGTCTCAATTTTGTGCAGAAGCACTGAAAGGATGTAGTAATCAATAAGTAAGACAACTGGCAAAAATCGTTAAGATTCTCAACTATGCTATTCAGGCCAGAAATAATGAGGTCCTTGTATCAGTTGTTGGTGTAGTTCTTTTTCCCTGTCCCATATTTTCTAATGCCCCCCTTCAAGACCTAGTTCACCAGATGTTAAATCATATGCCTAGAATGCTTCCTAGAAAGTTCAAGGATTTCACAGTTTGGAAGCTTGACCCTGGTGTATAAGGAAAGGAACTTTTAAATCAGGTCCTTAGAGCAAAACCTCAGAAACCAAGAAATGCGCACTAACCTCTACACATCACGCAAAGACAATGGATGGAGATGACTCTGAATTTAAAACATCTGTAATGTGGTCCTCAAAAGGAATTTCTCACCCTGACTCTCATGGTCAAAAATCCAGTTTAAAGCAGGGGTCCCCAAACTTTTTACACAGGGGGCCAGTTCACTGTCCCTCAGACCGTTGGAGGGCCCCCACATACAGTGCTTCTCTCACTGACCACCAATGAAAGAGGTGCCCCTTCCGGAAGTGCGGTGGGGCAGGATAAATGGCCTCAGGGGGCCGCATGCAGCCCGCAGGCTGTAGTTTAGGGACGCCTGCTCTAATGTAACAAAGTTCTCTTTTGGTTCATATTATTTCCATATCTGAAAAAAAAAAAAAGATTCTTCAAAGTAGAAGAGAGGTTTGAGATTATTTAAGTGTCCTCTTTTTATTTCCAGATAAAGAAACTGAAGTCCAAGGGAATAAAGAATTTTATAGCAAGAATCATGATAAGAATCTAATCTTGCTTTTTCATCCTCCTATCCCTCAAGTTAGAACTAACTCCTTTTTTGGTGGTGTTTTCATTCTTTAAAATTACTTAATAACTCTTTTTTTTTTTTTTTTTTTTTCTGAAGCTGGAAACGGGGAGAGGCAGTGAGACAGACTCCCGCATGCGCCCGACCGGGATCCACCCGGCACGCCCACCAGGGGTGACGCTCTGCCCACCAGGGGGCGATGCTCTGCCCCTCCGGGGCGTCACTCTGTCGCGACCAGAGCCACTGTAGTGCCTGGGGCAGAGGCCAAGGAGCCATCCCCAGCGCCCAGGCCATCTTTGCTCCAATGGAGCCTCGCTGCAGGAGGGGAAGAGAGAGACAGAGAGGAAGGAGAGGGGGAGGGGTGGAGAAGCAGATGGGCGCTTCTCCTGTGTGCCCTGGCTGGGAATCGAACCTGGGACCCCTGCACGCCAGGCTGATGCTCTACCACTGAGCCAACCGGCCAGGGCCAATAACTCTTTTTTGACGTAAGTGAGAGGAGCAGAGGCAGAGAGACAGACTCCACATGCACCCTGATGGGAATCCACCCAGAAAGCCCACTGGGAGCGATGCTCTGCCCATCTGAGGTGTTGCTCAGTTCAGCAACTGAGCTCTTCTTAGTGCCTGAGGCAGAGGCCATGTAGCCATCCTCAGCTCCCAGGGCCAACTTGCTCCAATCGAGCCATGGATGCAGAAGGGGAAGAGAGAGAGAGAGAGAAAAGCAAGAGTGGAGGGGTGGAAAAGCAGATGAGTGATTCTCCTGTGTGCCCTGGCCGGGAATTGAACCCAGGGCATCCACACACCAGACCAATGCTCTGCCACTGAGCCAACTGGCCAGGGCCCTACTCAATAACTTATTCTGAAAAACTTAAAAATAAACAAGCATTTAAAAACATTTTAGAAGCCACCTAGAGACATCTCAGGAAGTATTTGCAGGCACTGATAACTTAGACAAAGACACTGTAATTTGCAGGTTTAATATAACTGAAAGTGGAGATTTATGAAGAGGCAGAATATCAGACTAACACTTTTTTTCCAAAATTTACTATTAAGTTAACTGCTCTATAACTCTATTTTTTTCTGCAGAATAAGTAAAATAATACTACTTTGCAAGGTTTTTATTTTAAAAATCGTATGCAAAGTACCTAACAGATAATACGGAATGCAGGGAATATTTAAAAGAACAACTATTCCCATTGCTGTTGTTATGAAAAGACTTTGCTTAAACTCTCTGTGATTACAGAGCAAACAAACAAGGATTATTTCCTAGATCAAAAGCTGCCAGGGGGTCATAGCTGGCTTCCTGCAAAACAGCAGGGCAAACTTCATCTCTGAGAGCATATTCTTTACATTTGAGACTCAAGGACATGAAGTCTGCAACATCTCCAAACGGGAAGGTTTAAGTTCAAGATGTTTTATTTGCCTTTTAACTACCAGATGGCTGGTGGCGGGGCTCCCTGCATTTGCTGCCCCTCCTCGCTCAGTGCCCCAGATCTGCTGTGAGGTATGCCCAGCCTCGCCACGCCCTGCCAATGCCCACAGCTTGCTTCAATCACAGCACCTCCTACCATTGTTGATTTTTGTCTGTCTTCCTTGGGGCACCGTGAGTGCCTCAAGGGCAAAACAATTCATCTCTCTCCTGTTAGTATTCCCGGTCCTTAGACAGATAACAAATATTTGTTCGTGATGAATTAATAGGAGCGGGTCCTGCCCAGCTTAGCCTTTGCTTCAGCTCTGGAACACGCAGCCTCCGTTCTCCATTAGCTAATGGGCGCTTTGGCAGATTGAACTGAGGCCTCTTCACTGGGTCATCAAAGAAGGTTAATAGATGGTCGCACCCTCTCCTTTTCTTCCATCCAACATGTCCTGATGTTCAGCTAGTTCCCTGAGCTCCCCTGTCCAGTGAGAAGAAACTTTGAATAAGAAAGGAATTACTAAGAAAACGAGGCAGCCGAGTGCCTATACCAGTAAAATTTAGGTGTTTGTAATAGTGTTGAAGAAACTCAGACTCCTCAATATGTCAAAAGGTAATTAAGTTACTAGGTCAGCATGTACAAGCTGACTCAGGATTAGTTAGCCAAAAAGAAAAAGAGGAAAATCCAGCTTGCCCCCAAAAGTGAGTGTGCACACTTAGAAAGAAAACCTTCGAAGTTATCAGCCTGTCAGGGTCTGCCCTAGAAACGTGGAAAGGGGACACTGCTCTCATCTATAAAAAGACAGCAGATAATAAAGGAAGAAAAGTAAAATTTTATTCTTTTCTGAGGAAGAAAAAGAGAAAGGAATCCTCACACGTCATGCTGTTGTTTGAGGTGTGAAACAACTGGAGAGAGGCAGGGGTTGGATGGCTGAACCGTGCTGATTTACAATCCCACCAGGACCCCCCACATAGCTCTTTTGCTGCCAGACGTGTGCACCTTTGGGATTTAGCCCTCTTCAATCCTCTTTTTGGACCAGGTTTCACCCACACTCTCTCAGCTGGTGGTGGAGGATTGCAGTTGGCACAGTGGATCACGGCCTCAAGGCATGCGGTGCAGTTGAACAAACCCAAATAAATGGGATGACCTGAAGTCTCAGTGACTTCTGATGAGGCCACGATACACACTGCAGGTAGCTGAAGTGGGGGGGGTCTGCTCAGTGTCTATGTAGTTGTCTCTTAATCCACCTAATCCTATCACAATCCCCTAATTTTTTTAGAGAGAGAGAGAAAGAAAGAGAGAGGAAAAGAGAGGGAAGAGAGAAAGAAAGAGAAGCATCAACTCGTTATTATTCCATTTAGTTGTGCCATTGATTGCTTCTCACATGTGCCCTGATTGGGGCTCCAACTGGCAACCTTGGGGATCTAGCCAGCAGCCTCAGTGCTCTATCCATTGTGCCACTGGCCAGGGCCACAATCCCTATTTTATATTGACTTTATAGTAATTTTTAATCACTTTTGGTAGTATAGATATTGGTAATGCTCAAGTGTTACTGCTAGAAGGCTGCTGGAATTTCCAAAATCTATAATACAGTTAATTATTTCTTCTCTCTTTCCAGGATGAGAAGCTAAGGAGACCCTTGCATACCAATTTTCCATACCATTGACAGGTGGCCAATTCAGCTCACTTTCACTAAGAGATTTGCTCCCACAATTCTGTCTTTGTTAAAACTCGTGAAATTCGCCTGACCAGGCGGTGGCGCAGTGGATAGAGCGTCAGACTGGGACACGGAGGACCCAGGTTCGAGACCCTGAGGTCACCAGCTTGAGTGGGGCTCATCTGGTTTGAGCACAAAGCTCACCAGCTTGGACCCAAGGTCTCTGGCTTGAGCAAGGGGTTTCTCGGCTAAAGGCCCTTGGTCAAGGCACATATGAGAAAGCAAACAATGAACAACTAAGGTGTCACAACAAAAAACTGATGATTGATGCTTCTCATCTCTCTCCGTTCCTGTCTGTCCCTGTCTATACCTCTCTCTCTCTCTCTCTCTCTCTCTCTCTCTGTAAAAATAAAATAAATAATAAAAAGTCAAATATCTTAAAAAAAAAAGTATAAAAAAAACTTGTGAAATTCAAATTGATTACAAATTCCAATTTGCCGTGAGCCCTCAAAGATGACTTGTAAATACTAAAAACCTCAATGTTGCAGCCTGCCAAGACTCTGAGCAATATTCACCCAAAGCAGAGTGGCTGTCTTTGTGTCTCATGTATCAGATAAATGCCAGTATTTCTGCTCATCCTTTCTGCATTCATTTATTGATTCATCATTCAATAAAACATTTGCTGCATCTTGACTGTGACACCCACAAGACATAAAACTAAATAAAACACAACATTTTATCCTTACAAACTTTGCAATGTGTTATAAGAAGATAAATAAAAATGTATTAAAATCTAGTGAGCAAATTGCTATAGACCAGATTGATTTCTTTCTTTTTCTTTCTTTTTTTTTAGGACAATAACTTTTGCTAAGTTATGAGTCCCCAAACAAAATAGACTCTAAGAACAAAATCTTAGACATAAAGCAGATTTCTTCCTGGAAACATAATAAATTATTTTGGAGAAATGAAGAATTAGGAAGGGTTTACTTTTTCAGCATTTACTACAGATTGGACAAACCCCACGGATGACAGTAAGAGCGGACTAATCAGATGAGAAGCTGACCTAGAAGAGTCCACAGGTAGGTGCTACTCTCAGGTCCAGTCACAGATGTTTATGTTCATAGGGTTTTCTATGATTTTTTGCAACCAAACTAAACTGATGAGATGCTTTTGTAAAAAAATTCCCGAGAAATCTTTTGACATAAGAATTCACGGCCCTGGCCAGTTGGCTCCTAGCGTGCGGAGGACCCGGTTTCGATTCCCGGCCAGGGCACACAGGAGAAGCGCCCATTTGCTTCTCCACCCCTCCGCCACGCCTTCCTCTCTGTCTCTCTCTTCCCCTCCCGCAGCCAAGGCTCCATTGGAGCAAAGATGGCCCGGGTGCTGGGGATGGCTCTGTGGCCTCTGCCCCAGGCACTAGAGTGGCTCTGGTCGCAACATGGCGACGCCCAGGATGGGCAGAGCATCACCCCCTGGTGGGCAGAGCGTCGCCCCATGGTGGCCGTGCCGGGTGGATCCCGGTCGGGCGCATGCGGGAGTCTGTCTGACTGTCTCTCCCTGTTTCCAGCTTCAGAAAAATGCAAAAAAACAACAACAACAACAAAAAAAAGAATTCACAAAAAATGTATAGTGTACTTTTTTCTCTAGCTTAGAACTAGAAGCTGAGAAATATTGGTGCAATATTGGTATACCAGTTGTGGTAAAGAACAAATAAAAATATTAGAACAGCCCTGGCCGGTTGGCTCAGCGGTAGAGCGTCGGCCTAGCGTGCAGAGGACCCGGGTTCGATTCCCGGCCAGGGCACACAGGAGAAGCGCACATTTGCCTCTCCACCCCTCCGCCGCGCCTTCCTCTCTGTCTCTCTCTTCCCCTCCCGCAGCCAAGGCTCCATTGGAGCAAAGATGGCCCGGGCGCTGGGGATGGCTCTGTGGCCTCTGCCTCAGGCGCTGGAGTGGCTCTGGTCGCAACATGGTGACGCCGACCTGGTGGGCAGAGCTTCGCCCCTGGTGGGCGTGCCGGGTGGATCCCGGTCGGGCGCATGCGGGAGTCTGTCTGACTGTCTCTCCCTGTTTCCAGCTTAAGAAAAAAAAATAAATAAATAAAATAAAAAAAAATAAAAAATAAAATAAAAAAAATATATATATATATATATATTAGAACAAACTGTTAGGACTTACATTGTGTAGCATTTTTAAAATACAGCTTTATTGAGATATAATTCACATTCATACCATACATTTCATCCATTTGAAGTATACAATAGTTTTTAGTATATTCACAAAGGTATGCAACTCCTAAAACAATCAGTGTTAGAACATTTTCATCACCCCCCCAAGAAAACCCCCATACCCATTAGCTGTCACTCCCCATTTTCACACAGCCCCCTCCGTCGCAAGCAGTCACCAACCTATTTTCTATCTCAATGGATTTGCGTATCCCAAACCTTTCACATAATATATGGGAGGGAAAAAATGGTTCAAGGCAGTATGAAAGTTCTTGGCAACATGATTTTATTGCTGGCAGCTCACCTATCCCTGGGTAGAGCTATAACCTGAATCAAGGATACTAACCTTTAATATTGACACAAAACAATATTAAAAAGAATTGAATTCTCCTTGTTCTTTGCCTTCCTAAACAACACATCACTCATTCTTTCAACAACACCTGACATGATTTGTCCATCTTCCCTGGAGTCTGTTCCTTCTTGGATGAGGGATGGTAGCTATACTTCACTGATGACATAACTTGGTGGAAACATGTCTTTGTAAGTTAATACTGTCTTCAGGATTGGTGTTGGGGTGCACATGCCTTATTACATTCCTGGAAAAAGAAAAGTTTGTGCCCAGTTGACTCCCGCAAGCAAACATAGGGAAGATGGTCCCTCATTTTGGACTCAACCTAAAGAACTTCACAATAAGAGTTTTTCTTTATGGAAACTGTTCAAAAGAAGTTAAATATACTTCTAAAACATTTCAAAAGGAAAAAAGATGGAACCTAAAACTGACCACTGACTGATTTTTAGTGAAGTTGAACATGATATTATCTATGTAATATTTGTATTTTCTCTTCTGTGATTTGTACATTGGTAACATTTGCCAATCTTCCTATTATGTTGTTTATTCTTTTTCATATTATTTCTAGGTTTTAATATAAGGGAAAATAACATGATTGTCAACTACATAACAAATATTTTCAAAGTTTTTGTTTGAAAATTGTTTCAAAGTTTTTGCTGTTTATGAAATTATTGATGTGGAGACATCCTTCATTATAATATAGTCAAATCGGTCTTTTCTGTTGCAATCTCTTGCATTGAAACATCTCTCTCCTTCATCAAATCTTATTTCACAACTCTATTAAATGGCGACTAATGCTCCAGAGAGGTTTAGAAGGATGACAACTGAAGAGTAGCTATTTGTTCAAACAATGAGAGTGCCTCTGATCATATTTAGAGAGCAATTTCTGTATACGTGTGAGTTTTGACTCCTAATTGCTATAATACAAACAGGAAGAACAGACTAATTTTTCAAGAGCCTTTGTATGAATGGAAATAGGCACTATGGAAGTTTATGGGTGGGGGAATAAAGAGCTGAGCTGAGAATACTGACTTCAGTCTTTTACTTTGGCAGATCTGATGTGCCCTCAGAGAGACAATGTCCTTTCTCATGATGTCTGTGACCCTCTTTGGTAATTAGTTCTATTCACAGAAGGAAGTTCCATGACACTATATTAGGTGATAACTCAGAAGAAAAGCAAGTTATGCATCATCATTAGTGGTAACAAATGAGTTGGAAAGCTTTGATCCATTTATCTACATCATTTCATTTTAGTTTCAAGTGTCAAAATGAGATAGATAGAGAGGTATCATTACCTCCATTTTACAGAAGAAAATGAAGTCCAGAGTGTTCAGGTAATTGATTAAGTTCAGTGTAGTACTTATGTACACTGAAGTACCAGGCTATATACTTATCCTCAGAAGCATATAGTCTTGCAGGTGACACAATATATATTAAAGAAGCAGTTAAGAGTTTCCAAGAGAATACACACTAACATCAAATTAAATAATATAAGATACTATGGTATTATAATGCATGGAGCCAATAATAAATGAGAAACAGGTAGCTGAGAAAGGATCATATCAATGTTGACTAAATATTATGTAAGATTTTATAGAAATATTCATATTTTAAGTGAGAATTGTATTTTGGCAAATAGAAAGAAAACATTTTAGACAAGAATGTAATGAGAAAGAATCAAGGTAGGCATGCAAGGCCCAGTGTAGGGAAGGAAGGGAGGCAATGAAGAGGCTAGCCTGCAGGAATGGCCTTATTGGAGCAGAATATTAGGCTGGAGGGATAAAGCCAGAATTTAAATATCAGGGTGAAACATTTGTGACTGAATGTTTAAGCGATGGAGAACCATTGCAATGTTATTTTCACAGGGGAGGGAAATGATTCAAGAAGTGCTTTATACCAAGAGTGGTGTGATAAAATCATGCAGGGCCAATAGTAAAAAAAAAAAGATGCTGATAATGGAGTCAAGAAAGAAGAGTTAAAATGTTAAAACCACCATCCAGATGTGAAGTGATGAGATCTTTATGACGGTTGTGGGGATAGAAAGCACAGGAATAAATTTAGACTCACAGATGCTGGAAAACTATTTCCCAAGAATTGAGTCCCAGGGAGTGAAGATAGTCTGATGCCAGTGAAAAAAGAGAGGCAAAGTGATACATTTTATATCTACTTTTATATTACTATTTCAGATTCTATATAATATATACTTTATGTTATATATATTTTTTCATATGTGGGTATATATTATATGTATATATGCATACATACCATGTGCTCATGTAGCAGGCATCTAATAAAACACTTGGTCCCTGTGCCTCCCTCCAAGGCCCAGGAGGTAACACAGCTTAAGAGTTTAGACATGAAAATTAGAATTGTGAGAATCAGTGAGCCCTCAATGCAACAAATATAGAAAAGTTTTAAAAATTAGAGGCCCAAGAAGTGAGATTCAAGGAGCAGTCACAGTTAATGAACAGGAGAAGATAACAAAGGTGATTAAAGGAGCTGGAGCTGGGGAGAGTATAGCTCCTCTGACAACTGCACAATTACCTCCTAAAGCATTGGACTTAAAGCCTCTTATGCACTGTAAGGATGTTAACTAAGAAAGCAGACTTATTCTGCCAAAGAGACCCATTTGAAAGTGAAATAGAGGTCAAAACTTCACTCTAACATGGAAATAGAAAATTGCCAGATGTTCTCATGCTATCATATAGTTCAAAAAGGGCAGAATTTACAGGTTATTAACCATCCCAGCCAGCATTGTGGAACTTCTGTTGTCTTTGTTATGTGAAATGTACAATCATCATAGAAACATTAAAAAACTGAATAGGTTCAAGGAAGGGTCCAACACAGCCTAAATCAAATTTTGCTGTAATAAATATAATTAACAGCAGAGGGCACCCTTCAACACCTGGCAATTTCTCAAGGTAGACAAATTCCAACTGGAGCAGCTTTTTATTTTCTGGTAACTTTTGGTAGCAATTGAACATTTTCATACACAGAAATTAAAAGAACAACTATGCATTTCTAAGTAAATTTATTCTTTCTTTAAATATTTTCCATGTTTTGTGCTAATGAGAAATTTTATCTGAAGTTATTACAACAATAATTCAGGATGGGCTAATATAAAATGCCTCAAGGCAGTAGAGTGATTTCTGTGACCTTTCTAATGTATTCCAGACTATTCACTTGATGATACAGACAGCATTTTTGTAAAATGGCAATTTTTCTGGCCTGTAATCTCTGCATCCAAACACACAATATAGAAAAACAAAAGGCTGCACCCTGCAGCTGGGACTCTTGACAAGTCAGGGCTGGAGAGAACCAACATCTGGTTAAACACCAAGATGTTTTAAAATTAAATCAAAATCCTACTTATATTCTTAAATTATTATGAATTATTTATAAAACACACTATTTAGGGTAGTAGACTGTGTCAATTGTCCATATTTTCAGCCAGCTATTTTCAATTTATTATGAAAAATATGAGTAAAAGTAGGCTTTGCCTTAAAATGTTGTCATTCAATTTGTACCTTGTCCTTAGAAATATAATGATTTTTCAAAGGACAGTTTTACTGCTAGTCAAGTCAGGCACTCTTTTGAATACTGATGAATTTTTACTTAAATGCATATATTTGACAGCTTCTTTGGCTTCCACAAGGTATATCATTAGTTATATTAGGAGTCAGCAAACTTTACTCCTTCAGCTGTGGGGCCAAATCTAGCTCACTGTCTATTTCTGTATGTCCTGCAAGCTAAGAATAATTTTCATTTTTTAAAATGGTTGAAAAAAATAAAAATATATATTTTGCAACATAAAAATTATATGAAATTCAAAGTTTGGTGTCTATAAAGTTTTACATTTCATTAATAGAAATTTTATACACATTTATTTTCTCTCTTGCTATATAAGTACTTATATGATAGCCTCAATTTTGTCTCTTGGCCTGTGTAGCTTAATTTTTTTTTTTTACTACCTGACTCTATAGAGAAAAAGTCTGACAAACCCTGAAGTATTCCAAACCCCAAAACCATTATTTAATGCTTTTTTGGACTCTTTATAAATAATTAAAAGATTTTGCCCCTTTGGTGTTAGAAACAATTAGTATACAGGAGTGGTTCCCAACATTACCTGTACTTCAGAATCATCTGGGTAACTTTAAAAAAATATTGATACTATATCCCAGCCCAGGGGTCCCCAAACTACGGCCCGCGGGCCGCATGTGGCCCCCTAAGGCTATTTATCCGGCCCCCGCTGCACTTCCGGAAGGGGCACCTCTTTCATTGGTGGTCAGTGAGAGGAGCACTGTATGTGGCAGCACCGCAAAGCGCGGCATCGCTCACGTACAGTACTACTTCCAGTGACACAGGACACAAGTGTCACGGCTCCAGAAGTGCATCATATCACTTGTTACGGCTAGCAGTGACAAATATGGAACCGGACATTGACCATCTCATTAGCCAAAAGCAGGCCCATAGTTCCCATTGAAATACTGGTCAGTTTGTTGATTTAAATTTACTTGTTCTTTATTTTAAATATTGTATTTGTTCCCGTTTTGGTTTTTTACTTTAAAATAAGGTATGTGCAGTGTGCATTGGGATTTGTTCATAGTTCTTTTTATAGTCCAGCCCTCCAACGGTCTGAGGGACAGTGAACTGGCCCCCTGTGTAAAAAGTTTGGGGACCCCTGTCCCAGCCCCAGAGATTGTGACTTGATTCGTTTGGGGTATCTCCTCGGTGTTGAAAGTTGGAAAAGATGTATAGGTGATTCTAATGTGAAGCTTAGGAGGCACAGTAGAATCTACCCAGCTTGATCGTGCCCTCCCTTCTGCAGACAGCTCTGTTGTTCCTCTTGCTGATTCTTTAGCACATGGCTCCCCACAGCTGCTCCAAACCATCCAAACTCTCTGTGAGCCTTTCATTCCCACTCCTCCAGGCTCCGTGTCTACTAATAAGTGACCCCCTCACCAACTTGACTGAGAAAATCAAACCCATTCATCATCAGGTTTGGATGTATTACTTTCTGAATGGAATTCCTTCCTTAGGTCCATTCTCTTCTGCCCAACCTTTCTAGAAGGAAGAGTGTCTAGTGGTTAAAAAGAGATATTGAATCAAACAAACCTGAACTTGAGTCCCTGTTCCTCTACTTAAAAGATATGTGACTTTGAACAAATTATTTCATTCATTTGACCATTAATTTCTTTCTTTTATTTAGAGAGACAGATAGGGACAGACAAGGACAGACAGATAAGAAGCGAGAGAGATGAAAAGCATCAACTCTTTGTTGTGACACTTCAGTTGTTCATTGATTACTTTCTCATACATGCCCTAACAGGATTGGGGGGGGGGAGCTCCAGCCAAGCCAGTGACCCTTTACTCCAGCCAGTGATTTTGGGTTTCAAGATAGCGACCTTTGGGCTCCAGCCAGTGACTATGAGTCATGTCCATGTCTATGATCCCATGTTCAGGCTGCAAGCCCACACTCAAGCTAGTGAGCCCATGCTCAAGCCAGTGACCTTAAGGTTTTAAACCTGGGTCCTCGCCTGACCTGTGGTGGCACAGTGGATAAAACGTCGACCTGGAATGCTGAGGTTGCCGGTTCAAAACCTGCATTTGTTTGGTCATGGCACATATGGGAGTTGATGCTTCCTGCTCCTCCCTTCTCTCTCTCTCTCTCTCCTCTCTAAAATGAATCAATAAAAAAAAAAATTAAGCCTGGGTCCACAACATCCCAGGATGACACTATCCACTGCACCACCACCTGGTGAAGCACCATTAATTTATTTATTCATAAATAGGATTAAAAATAACAGCTATGTCCCCGACCAGGTGGTGGCGCAATAAATAGAGCATTGAACTGGGATGCAGAAGACCCAGGTTCACAAGACTTGAAGCCCAAGGTCGCTGGCTTGAGCAAGGGGTCACTTACTCAGCCTCCCAGTCAAGGCACATATGATAAAGCAGTCAATGAACAACTAAGGTGCCACAATGAAGAATTGATGCTTCTCATCTCTCTCCCTTCCTGCCTGTCTATCCCTCTCTCTGTCTCTATCATAAATAAATAAATAAATAAATAAATAAATAACACCCACCTCATAGGGAACTTTGTGAGGATTAAATGAGATTTGCTTGTTACTTAAAGTGTGGTCCTTGGACTAGCATCGTCAGCATCACCTAGCACATGTAAGAAATGCAGAATTTATTTCACACATAAGTGGTACATAAGACTGATTTATGGACAGATAAAAATGAATTGGTTACCAGGGGTAGGGATTGTGGGGGAGGGGTGGGGGAAAGGGCGTAAAGAGGGACTAATATACAGTGACAAAAAATGATTTGACTTTGGGTGATATGTGTACAACATAATCAACAGTTTAAATGCCTGAAGCCTATGTACTCAATGTCATCCCTTTAAATGTAATTTTTAAAATAAAATTTTAAAAAGAAGAAAAGAAATGCAGAATCGCAAGTAACCCAGACCTTCTGAATCAGAATGTGAATTTTAATAAGAATCACTAGTGATTTGTGTACAAATTAAAGTCTGAGAATCATGGCGCTAGGAAGTTTTTCATTCACTGCATACCCAGGCTGAGTCTCTTCTCAGCCCTTCTCCAACAATATCTGATATATATAATGCTATCAGTGACCCTGATGGTGACTTTCATGTACAAAAAAAAATTTCCTGAGTTAAAAATATAATTGATCTGTCAGCCAGGAACAGGGTAATTTGAAGTCAGAAGAAACTAGGGTGGGGAGAGGGATGGTTAAAAAGTACAGGGTCATCTTGATGCAACTTAGAAAATGATATTTATGACCTCATAAGTACACACCTGGTGAGCTAACAGTCTTGTGAAATTAAAAAAAAAATGTTCCTCTGAGCTCCTGCTGCTGTTTCAGAGTACAAGGTTTGCCAAATGTGTCAGATGTTCAACCAGTTGGCCTTAGTGTGTGGCATCTCAGAGATAAGCTTTGATGAGGTCCTGAACTAGGGTGTAGTCAATTGGAATAAAAAGCAAAGATGGATTCCAGAAAATGTCAAAATGGTGGAGAGCAATTGGGAAAAAGGCAGGTTAGAAAGTGGGCTTGGGGCTGTCAAGGAAGGCTTCTAGGGAAAAGAAAGATTTGACTAAAATCCCAAAGGTTTGTGTAATTGAGATACAGAAGACATAGATTCGAATATTTAATATGTTCTGAACAGTATTGAATTATGTGAGAGACAACATTTAGCTGGAGGCAGCAAGTAGCAAGAAGAACAATGGACTAGAAGGCAATAGGAAGGTAACCAGAGTGTGAACTCATTACGCTATGAATATGAAAACATTTTATTTTCTTTCAGTAACTACTATGCTAGGTCAAGACCCCCACCTCCCTCCAACAACAACAGCTTCTTATCCCTGCTCCATGATTTTTAGTCATTTTATTTGATTAAGATAGAATGCTATATCCAATTCACCACACTCTTCTCCCTTTACCCAGCCAGTAGCATGTTCTTCAACAGATGCCTTGCGCCTTCCTCCTCTTCCCTGTAATATGTCATCTAGAATTGGAGCAGGACAGGATAATGTTGCATGCCTCCCCTTAATCGCCATCCCTGCTTGACTATGGCTCCAATATGCTCCCCCCCTCACCAGCATTCTTCTTCTAAGTCACAGCTGTAGACACTTATAGTTACTTACAAAATGGGGCCTCATCTCTGGCTAGCCCCAGATGGCATTGTGTCACAGTAACAATGAACTACTCAGAGACAGAATGAAATGCTCTGAGGGGCTGAGGGAGGCAACAGTCCCAGACAGCAGTTACAAGGACTGAGGCCCTGTCCCCAGCCTTGCTTAGATATTTATTAGCCAGTACAAATTACTCAAGGAAGCAGACAGCAGAAGTTTTCAGGGGGTGAAGTAAAGGGCAAGGAACATGCTGACTTTTAATCTCTGTTCTGAGAGTCTGAACATTTCTATTGCTGAATTCTGTTCCTGATGTTTTGTTGTATCCAGTACAAGGTCAGAGAGGCCCCTGGACTCTCATCGGCTCAGGGCTTTCGCCCTAGGGAGCCTTGCTGTCTTTAATTGTTTTTTCTAATTCTACATATCTCCATAGAATATTCCTACAGCATTGTTGTAGCACATTCTTTTGTCCCTTACTGGGGGATTCCTCTAGAGCAGTGATTCTCAAAGTGTGTTCCAGGGCACACTGGTGTGCCCTAGAATATTTCCAGGTGTGCCCTATGGCAGTGGTCCCCAACCTTTTTTGGGCCATGGACCGGTTTAATGTCAGAAAATATTTTCACGGACTGGCCTTTAGGGTAGGACAGATAAATGTATCATGTGACTGAGACAAGCGTCAAGACTGAGTCTTAGACGGATGTAACAGAGGAATCTGGTCATTTTTTAAATTTTTTTTGAAGCTGGAAACGGGGAGAGACAGTCAGACAGACTCCCTCATGCGCCCGACCGGGATCCACCCAGCATGCCCACCAGGGGCGACGCTCTGCCCATCAGGGGGCGATGCTCTGCCCCTCCAGGGAGTCACTCTGCCGCGACCAGAGCCACTCTAGCGCCTGGGGCAGAGGCCAAGGAGCCATCCCCAGCTCCCGGGCTATCTTTGCTCCAATGGAGCCTTGGCTGCGGGAGGGGAAGAGAGAGACAGAGAGGAAGGAGGGGGTGGGGGTGGAGAAGCAAATGGGTGCTTCTCCTATGTGCCCTGGCCGGGAATCGAACCCAGGTCCCCCCGCACGCCAGGCCGACGCTCTACCACTGAGCCAACCGGCCAGGGCAAATCTGGTCATTTTTTAAAAATAAAACATCGTTCAGACTTAAATATAAATAAAACGGAAGAAATGTAAGTTATTTATTCTTTCTCTGTGGACCGGTACCAAATGGCCCACGGACTGGTACCAGTCCATGGCCCAGGGATTGGGGACCACTGCCCTATGGTATTCCAGAAAAATATTGCCTGTTGGGGACCAAAAAATTAACAGGGTTTTTGGAGTTTAGGTTTTTGGGGGACAGAGGTGTGGGGAATCGGCTGTAAACTGACAGGCTGCCCAACCCCCAACCTCACTTGCCTGATTAGGTTGCTAAAGGCTGTTAAGCTGTGGTGCTGGATTGTTAACCCTTCATGTTCCTCGGAAAGACTGGAGGCAAGTTTCTTCTATTCTTTGTTTTGTGTAAAGTTAAGATGATATGTATGGTGGGAGTTTTCTGCACTCAACACAATTAAGAGTAAGAAGAGAGGAATTCTTCAATGTATTGACAAGGAAATGAGAGTTTGCCTTTCAAATATATGCCCAAACATTGAAGAAATTACTAGGAAATATCAGCCTCATGTTTCTCATAAACACAAGAATGAAAAAACTTAACACATTCATGCCAGGACCTGCTGAATTTACTAATTTTACTAAGAATGTACTTATATATATATATATATAAAGATAATTTTTTGTCGTTTTTTAATTTATTCACCCCTCTTTTTTATGAGTTCTAAAAAGCATAACTCAAAAAATGTAACATAAAAATGTTTTTTAATGTCAGAATAAATTTAATTTTGTCATATTTATTTTATTTAATTACTATAAAACAGGGGTCGGGAACCTATGGCTCACGAGCCAGATGTGGCTCTTTTGATGGCTGCATCTGGCTCGCAGACAAGTCTTTAACAAAAAAAATAATAACATTAAAAATATAAAACACGCAGTGGATAAAGCGTCAGCCTGGAAACGCTGAGGTTGCCGGTTCAAAACCCTGGGCTTACCTGGTCAAGGCACATATGGGAGTTGATGCTTCCTGCTCCTCCCCCCTTCTCTCTCTCTCTCTCTCTCTCTCTCTCCTCTCTCTATAATGAATAAATTTAAAAAATTTAAAAAAATATAAAACATTCTTATGTATTACAATTCATTCATTTCCTACTGTTCATGTTCATTGTAGCGGGTGGCTGGAGCCAATCACAGTTGTCCTCTGGGACAACAACAAATTTTTATTGGATAATGCGTAATGTACATGGGTCATTGTATGGCTCTCATGGAATTACATTTTAAAATATGTGACGTTCATGGCTTTCTCAGCCAAAAAGTTTCCCGACCCCTGCCATAAAAGGACGCTTGGACTTTATTCTTTTTTAATATTTGACTTAATTATTATAACATATTTCTTAGAAATTAGTATGTAGTGCGCCTACAATTATTTGTAGGATTTTAAATGCACCCCAACTTCAAAAAGTTTGAGAACCTCTGCTCTAGAGACACTTGCTCCCAAACTTTGACTTCCCTTGGCCAGTTCCAGGTCTGCAACATATACATGTGGGAGCCATTTCAGTTAAGTATCTCTTGAAAAGGGACACCTGCCAATGTGGAGGGTGAAAAATCTAGTGACCTCTCCATCCAACAGTCCCTTCCCAACATGCAAGTGCATGTATATGCACATCTGTGAACACACACACACACACACACACACACACACACAGGAGTGGGAGAGGTTTACTTCTCCGTTTTCTCATATCAGCAAGAGAGGAATAGTGGAGTGGTAACACCAAGTCTGCTGAAATTCTTCTTCTTAGTGATCTCAGCAAAAAGACAGCAGATCCCAGCAGGTGCATTTCTTAGGTCTTAGAATTTTGGGTACATTCTCAGTTTTGGGTATTACTGGTGACTCTGGGTCAATAGGGAAAATCCCACTCAAACCTCATGTTGCACTGTTACAAAGTCAAAAAATTAATTACACTGGGGAACAATTTTTTTTTCACTTTCTGTTGCATGAGGTTTTAGAACTCTTTCTATATATTTCTGCATCACTGATTCCAATCTGAAATTTGTTTTTTGGTGCATGCTCTAGTTTTTATGCAATTTTAATTTCTTTTCGTTACAGTTAATGGCATGCATTGGTTTTTAAATTGGAGTTAAAAGGCAACAACTCTTGGATTGAACAGAACCACAAGGCAATTAATGTTTTACAAATATCACTTTTACATAATTGTAGTTTTTTTTGTTTGTTTGTTTGTTTTTTAATTT
Organism: Saccopteryx bilineata; assembly: GCF_036850765.1. Classification (NCBI taxonomy): domain Eukaryota; kingdom Metazoa; phylum Chordata; class Mammalia; order Chiroptera; family Emballonuridae; genus Saccopteryx; species Saccopteryx bilineata. Next base: position 9,062,150 of record NC_089501.1, on the reverse strand, counting down.
TTAACGTTATTTATTTATTTATTTATTTTACAGAGACAAAGAGTCAGAGAGAGGGATAGATAGGAACAGACAGGAACAGAGAGATGAGAAGCATCAATCATTAGTTTTTCGTTGCGCATTGCGACACCTTAGTTGTTCATTGATTGCCTTCTCATATGTGCCTTGACCGTGGGCCTTCAGCAAACCGAGTAACCCCTTGCTTGAGCCAGCGACCTTGGGTCCAAGCTGGCGAGCTTTTGCTCAAACCAGATGAGCTGCGCTCAAGCTGGTGACCTCGGGGTCTCGAACCTGGGTCCTCAGCATCCCAGTCCGACGCTCTATCCACTGCGCCACTGCCTGGTCAGGCTGTAGTTGTTTTTAAATGTAAAAAATTATTATGTGATAAAAACACCCTCTTATTTTGTTTTAAGATTGAATCATGGCTTCTTCGAGTAGGCATAAATGTAACAATAGTCCTGACACCTTCTGTTATATATGTGGCTGTTACACACTTCAACATCAAAGGCACAATATTTCATCATTTGTGACACGTGCATATATTGCCTATTTTCAAGTTCCCCTTGGTGATCAAGACAGGAATTGGGCTCCTCATATTGTGTGTCATAATTGTGAGGAAGTGCTTCGTGACTGGACAAAAGGAAAACGCAAAGGAATGCCTTTTGGTATTCCCATGGTTTGGCGTGAACCTAAGGACCACAGCAATGACTGTTATTTCTGTCTGATCCATACAAAGGGCATCGGCAAGAAAAGACGGCATATGATCGCATATCCTAATATTCCTTCAGCAATACGACCTATCCTACACTCTGAGACACTCCTGGTTCCAGTTTTCAATGGTTTTATTTTTTCTAAGAACAAAGAAAGTGAACATGGTGATCAAGTGTATTTTGATAAGATGCATGAGGAAATGGTTGTAGAATCTGAAGGGTCTTCTTCTGATGCCAAGCAGTCATTAACCCTTCTGCAGTTTAGCTAACCCGAATTGAATGACTTAGTAAGAATGACTAGTAAAAATTGTCCTTGACTTTCTGAAGTATGAGGAGCATAACTGAATCATTTGTGTAGATCGTAAAATGATAAATTTCTTGCTAGGACAACAGAGAGGTTTCACGAATATCTTTGCTTTCTGTGTTTGTGGGACAGCCAAGCTCAGGAAAAACACTGGACACAGAAGGAGTGGCCGAAACATGAAGCTCTGGAATTAGGTAGGCAAAATATTGTGAATGAACCTGTAGTTAATTGAGAGAGGGTCATTTTCCCCCCACTTCACATCAAACTTGGCTTAATGAAGCAGTTTGTTTAGGCTTTGAATAGAGAAAGTGAATGCTTTCAACATATTATTTCTGTTTTTCCTGCCTTATCTTTCGAGATGATAAAAGCAGGTGTATTCGATGGACCTCAAATTCAAACCTTCATATGTGATGAAGAATTTGCCTGGAAGATGAATAAGGAGGAGAAAGCAGCATGGAAGTCTTTTGTGGCAGTTACAAAGAACTTCCTTGGCTACAAAAAAGCAGAAAACTATGAACTTCTGGTTCAAAGGATGCTGTTGGCTTTCCACGACATTGGATGTAACACGAGCATTAAGATTCACTTCCTGGACAGTCACCTTGATAAGTTTCATGAAAATCTTGGAGCTGTTAGTGATGAGCAGACTACTGCTGGAGCATCAAACAAGATTGTCCTCAACAAGTACACAAACCAAGAGCTACAAATACAAATTTTTGCCTGAATAGAATTTAAATAAGTTTTGCACAAATTTTATGATTAAAATAAGTGTTTTAATATGTTCTATTTTGAAATTGTAGACAAATTCTGATGCAATCATATTTTTCAGTGTATTAGTATATTTACTGCATTATATAAATTATTATATTTTCACAAAGACATTCTACTTCATTATGTTAAACTAAATGTTGATAATTTTACAATAAAATGAAAACCTAAAATCTTGAATTGCAAAAAAAAACCCTGTAGCTTACAGAGAAAAACTAATGTCAGATTTGAGATCAGCACACTCAAATTAGGTAAGAACAAGTGTTTTTGTGGATGCAACAAAAATTTTGTTTCCCAGTGTTAATCAGAGCAGAGATGTTGGCCCAATATCAAATAAAATACCAGTATATATTTAAATACCAACACCAAACTCCTTCTACTGGTTCTTGATAAATCAACTTACCTATCCATAACTTGAAAGCCTTGAACTAGCTGACTACAGGAAAATAAGAGGAAATAGCTAAACTTTGTAAGTACAGCCATCAGTTTTTCCCAGTGAATACTTCAAATTGATATGATTAGCCGTAATGGTGAATGATAAGCCTACTTCACTCATCAGTTACAAGCACATCAATGTGTTGTGTTGGTTTAAGAGAAAAAGCAAAATCTGCTGCCCGTTATCTGTTGTATCTATTACACTCACAGATGTTGACTGGTTGAACACTGGGGCAAGTGTGAAAGGACATTTACACTTTGAGCAGCTAGGAAATGAGAAAGAACTTTCCTTGGGAACACTGTTCCATCCACATCAAAACATTCCAACTTACACCAAGACATTCCAAGCCATAGCCATAGACAGCTCCACTAAAGGCAGCTTCCTGTGCATTCAGACAGGTCAAACTGGAGATCGTCTTAACTAAACATTTATTTTTAAGCTAGGCCATGTCTATACAAGCAAAGGGAGAGAGAATGTTTCACCACTAGCATTTGGTTCATCTCCAAGGAACAAATCAAGATCATTTTCAGACATGTGTAGAGATAGGAAGGACCCTGAGCATTTATATACTTAAATCTTCAAGTTACTGCATATTTATGAATTTGTTAAACCAGGGATTAAAAGGTTTGCCTGCAGGGAGACACTACTCTGAGAAAGCCAGTGCATGGTGGTGTGCAGAATCTGGTCTATAAACACCATTGGGTCAGATGAAGGTGCTTTAGAGTACATGCAAGTCAAACATTACTGCAGGAGTTGTGCTTCATTACTCAGTATAACTTCTCTGTGAGCCAGAGATATTTTCTATCCATGTTTTCTAAAGGCACAATGAAGAGATGTGGTTGTTTGGCCAAATTCTTGATGTCTTGTCCATCCCTGAGACTGCACTGGTCCATGCTGTGTAGGTCCAATATTTGGTGCTTTCCAGATAGGACATCTGGTTTCTTTTTCTTGATATAATTCATTTTGAATTGGTACCAGCTGGAGAATTCTTGCTCACTTCACTTAATTTAGCTGTCAGTCTAGTCTAGATTTTTTTTAAAAAGGAAGGAAGGAAGAAAGGAAGGAAGGAAGGAAGGAAGGAAGGAAGGAAGGAAGGAAGGAAGGAAGGAAGGAAGGAAGGAAAGAAGGAAGGATGGAAGGATAGAAGGAAGGGAGGAAGGGAGGAAGGAAGGAAGGAAGGAAGGAAGGAAGGAAGGAAGGAAGGAAGGAAGGAAGGAAGGAAAGAAGGAAGGAAGGATGGATGGAAGGATAGAAGGAAGGGAGGAAGGGAGGGAGGGAGGGAAGGAGGGAGGGAGGGAGGGAGGGAGGGAGGGAGGGTGAAGGAAGGAAGGAAGGAAGGAAGGAAGGAAGGAAGGAAAGGAAGGAAAGGAAGGAAGGAAGGAAGGAAGGAAGGAAGGAAGGAAGGAAGGAGAAAGAAAGAAAGAAAAAGAAAGAAAGAAAGAAAGAGAAAGAAAGAAAGAAAGAAAGAAAGAAAGAAAGAAAGAAAGAAAGAAAGAAAGAAAGAAAGAGGAAGGAAGGAAAGAAGGAAGGAAGGAAGGAAGGAAGGAAGGAAGGAAGGAAGGAAGGAAGGAAGGAAGGAAGGAAGGGAGGAAGGGAGGAAGAAAGAAAAAAAAAGGAAAGAAAGGGAAAGAGGGAGTCTAAGGTTAATTCAGCCCCATGGCTTTTTGAAGTAGAATCAACATGCCATTTTACAGATAATCAATTTTGTAAGGGAAGGAGCCCCAAAGAAATATTCAAGCTTTACTGTTAAAGAGCCATTATTAAGTATCCCAGTGTGGTTAAATGATGCGTTTCCCTCATTTTTTATATGTATCCTCTTCTGCTTGACAAGTGGTGATCAGTAAATATTTAATGGATGACTGAAAGGATAAATGTCCAAAGGCAGCCTGAGTGTTTATGTGCCTGCCCGCAAAAACTAATGATCCATGACACCTGCTGAAAGGAGACAAAGGCACCAGGAAAAGGCTCAGCCGAGGGCTGGTGCTACAGAGATGAGACATTTTTGGCCAAGGGGATAGTTTGTAGCTATATAACATTTTAAATGTACACTCAAAACAACAGAAGTTGCTATTGCTAGATCTTTCTTAGGACCTAGAATATTGAAAATTTAACTTTCTTTAAATTAGTCCTATTCAATACAAAGAACCAAGCAAGCAATTATCTTATTGGAAGAGTTCTTTTGTTTGTTTGTTTGTTTTTTATGCAGGAAATGGAAGAAAAAAGACAGGCAATAGAGAAAGAAGAGAGACAGATGAATTTCTTCCTTTAGAGCTAACCTGGGAATGCAGAGCCATGAAATAGAGAGCATGTCTCTGACTTGAAAGATGGCATTGGGTTTGAACTAATGCTACACGTGACACATCAATTTCCTGTTGATGCTATGAGAAAAGATAAAGAGCTTCAAGTGGTTTGAGGGCAGCTTAGTGATGACCAGGAGCCTGCAGTCTGTTTGCCAAGTTTATTTCAGAAATGGAAGCAGAATGGAATGAAACAACAAAATTTATGTTCCCCCTTGGTCCACAGCTGAAACATCAAGCTCCAGTGTGAGAGATCAATGCAATATTATTTTCTCAAGTGTTTTATTTTCAAATATGTGCTCGCCTGCTCCAGGGGAACTGATACTTAGGAGAAAATGCAACCATATATAATCCAACTAATGAGCATTGTTCTTGTGTTTGTGTTTAAAAAATATAATAATAATGCAGCGTAAACAGCATGGGTTAATATAAATAAAGCCTTGGGTGTATTTTTCTGTCCTACGTAGAAATTCCCACCCTAGAGATGGTTAGTAAGCTAGTTAGTTGGTAGCCAGTGGGGAGGTCCACATTCCAGAAGCCCGCACAAGTCTTCAGTTTTCTTTTACTCCATTTACACCAGAAGCTTAGGAAATTAGTATAAAGAATATTAGAAATGGGTTCTGTGATTAAATTAGTGACAATCTAGATACATAAAAGAGGTCAAATAAAATAGTTTCAAGGAACTTACAATACAAATAAAAGAAAGAGCCCTGGCCAGATGGCTTGGTTGGTTAGATTCTAACCTTAGGTTAGAGCATCCTCTCAAAGTGTGGATGTTGCCAGTTTGATCCCCGGTCAGGGCACATACAGGCACATACAATGTTCTTGTCTCTCTCTCTTTCTCTCTCTCCCCTTCCTCTGTTCATAAAACCAGTAAATAAAAGTTTAAAAAATAAATAAAAAAATTTTAAGAACTTTCTATTCTAGAAAAAGAATTTAATAGGACCTTTGGCCTGACCCCCTGTCTTGTATGCAGCTGAAAGGTCAGAAGACTTGTATTTGCCTGATGTCAACTCTCAGGGTGACAGAATTCTGCCTCCAGGAAACTGTTGTGCCTGCCTCAACTAAATCTTCCATGTAACATGAAGTTGAATCACCTAAAGACAGAAAGCCAAGACTTCATTAGCCTTTAAACGTAGAGTAAGTTTGCCTGACCAGGCAGTGGTGCAGTGGATAAAGCATCGACCTGGGACTCTGAGGGCCCGGGTTCAAAACCCCGAGGTTGCTGGCTTGATCTCAGGCTCACCAACTGGAGCAAGGGGTTGCTGGCTTGAGCAGTGAGTCATTGGCTCAGCTGGAAACCTCCCACCGCCAGTCAAGGCACGTATGAGAAAGCAATCAAGGAACAACTAAGGTACTGCAACAAAGAATTGATGTTTCTCATCTCTCTCCCTTCCTGTCTGTTTCTTTCTCTCTCTCTCAAAAACACAAACAAAAAGTCCCGGCTGATTATCTCAGTGGTAGAGCAGCATCCATCTGATGTGCCATCTGATGTGTGGATGGCCTGGGTTTGATTCCCAGTCCAGGCTCACAGGAGGAGCACCCATCTGCTTCTCTACTCTTCCCCCTCTCACTTTTCTCTTTCTCTCTCTTTACCCCCACTCCTGCAGCCATCATGGCTCGATTGGAGCAAGTTGGCCCCAGGCACTGAGGGTGGTTCCATGACCTCTGCCTCAGATGGTAAGAAGAGCTTGGTTGCTGAGCAATGGAGCAACAGCCCCAGGTGGCAGAGCATTGTCCCATAGTGGGCTTACCTGGTGGATCCCGGTCTGGGCGCATACAGAAATCTGTCTCTACCTTCCCTCCACTCATTAAATTAATTTTTTAAAAAAAAAAGAGTAAGTTGGTCTGGCCCTTCTGAGTAACAAATGGTGGCAAATGTCTGGATATGACTCAGACTTTTCTTTGAGAATTTTTCTTTATTATCAACTCACATCAGGAAGGTGAGATAGGAGCTAAACTTCACCTATGTCAAATTATTGGACTCTCCTATTAGCTACCAAAAATAAATTCAGGGTTGTGCATTTCCAAAATGGCCTGGGTCAGTTTCCAATAGAAAAATAATTAAGTTTAATAGGAAGAGCTGCCTTTGTTTCTAATTTGCTTTGCAAATGTTGAAAAGTACAGCTCAGCAGAGAGTTTCTTGAGCACCGGGCCTCTCAAACCTGAACATTGGCAATCTGACTGCTGATTACGAGGACTGTCCCTGCTGTGCCCGTGACCTAATCCTCATGATCACTGACACAGGTTGCTTCATGCTACACTCACCAGTTGTTTCCAGCTACGAATGCTGCTTTCAACACTTCAGCATTGGCTTTGATTTCCTATCTTGCAAAGTTTATATGTTCAATATATCTATGTATTAATATGCCTAAGATATTAATGAGGAAGGTTAGTATAATAAGGAAGATTAGTGAACATTTGAGACAGAATGCATTCCACTAAAGTTAGCATTGACTTCCAGGAATGTCAAACATGCAATTAACAATTCAACTCTAAGCCATGTTAAATACAAGATGTTGACGTAGTTTGTGTGCAGCAAATACATTTTCAGCTGAGACCAAATTGTCTCAAATAGACCAAAACTTTGTACTAGAAATAACTTAGACAAAGAATAGTTGACTCAACCAATTGACGGCAAATTGGCTCATCACAACTACCATTTTTAAGTATATTTCTTGAGAGGGTCTCAAAACATTTTTACCAGGAGATTCTATTTCTTAATTTTTAAAGCATTGCTGTGCTCACTTAGCAAATTAGTAAACTAAAGAATAAAAAGTCCTATGTTCAGTCCACCAGTAGCATATGACAGGACAAAGACCAAAAAAAGTAGTGACTCAGCTTTTTTTTTTTTTTTTTTTTTTTTAGTCAGACAGAAAGAAGCATCAGCTGGTAGGTGTGCCACTTTAGTTGTTCATTGCTTCTCATATGTACCTTGACCCAGGAGGCTCCAGCTGAGCCAGTGGCCCCTTGCTCAAGCCAACAACCCTGGGCTCAAACCAGAGACCTTGGGCTTTAAGTCAGAAACCTTTGGGCACAGGGCAGCAACCCCGCACTCAAGCTGGCAACTCTGTGCTCAAGCTGGTGACCTTGGGGTTTCAAACCTGGGTCCTCAGCATCCTAGTTTGATGCTCTATCCACTGTATGACCACCAGTCAGGCTGACACTGAGCTTATTTTGTTTAAAATCCAAATCACACAGGTAGATATTCTTTAAAAATTGATTAGTGCTACAAAGAGTACAATGAAAAATAGCAGTAACCTGCCTCACCCTTGCCCACACCCATTCCTGCTTTTCAATGTCACCTTCTTCTCATTCTTTTAACTATTTCTTCTAATATTTATACACATTTTAAAATAACATATGCATACTGCTATTCTTAGTTTATGCATTTGACACAGAAGTCTGTTGGCTTCTTATTGTGGAAGTTGAAGTATCTACCAGAATCTCGAGCCCATCAACAAGATTAAATTTATACAAAGAAGTCAGAATATAAAGAGCAAAGAAGATTTGAGAATTCTTTGTAGAAATTTACACTGTGACAAGCAGTTCTTTTTCCACCCAAAGGGCAGGGATACAATGTCAGTTTCAACTTCCTTTGCTTCAAGTCCAAAGACAATGGACTTCAAAGTGATCACCGGAGGGATTCATACATGGTCCCTGCAGTAGAACACAGAAAACCTGTCTCTAACTTCTGCCCAGGAAATCCTGAAGGAAAGAGAAGTCAGCAGGCTGTTTTGGTAACAAAATACATAGACAGCTGAGTCCATGTTGGGAAGAGATTGTGTTCCTATCTGACAACGGGTCAAAAGTCTATAAAACTCAGGAATCAGGTATTGAACTTATGGCAGTATGATGGATACACTTAAGGCGACCTCCAATGAGTCACAATCCTGTACAATCCCCTCTCACAGAATGTGGGCAAAACCTGTGACTTGCTTCTAGCTGAGAATATGGTAAACATGATTGGATGTCACCCCCTTGATTATGTTGCATTATGTGGCAAAGGAATGGGATGTCACTACTTTGATTAAGCAAAGATGATGGGATAGTCACCCCTGTCATTATATTACATTATATGACTCCCTCTTTGCAAACTGGAGAGAGTCTCATTCTGCCTTTGAAAGAGTAGCTGCCATGCTGTCCAAGGGCCTATGATAGGGATACATGGCAAAGAATTGCAAGTGGCTTCTTAGAGCTGAGAATACCCCTGGCTCATGCCTAGCAAGAACATAGGAAACTCAATATTACAACCACTCAAAACTGAATTCTGACAGCAATCACATGGGCTTGAAAGAGGACCCCAAACTCCAGAAGGAAACGTAGCCTATCAGACACCTGATTACGACTTTGTAAGACCCTGAGCAATTGACTCTACTCCTGACACAGGGAAAGTGAGATAATAAATGTATGTTGTTTTAAGCCACTAATCTTCTGGAATTATTTTAAATGCATCAATTGAAAATTAATATAATAAGAATGCCGTTTTGAGGTGATGCCAAAAAGGATCCTGTCCAGAGCACAGAGGGACCCTCAGCAATAGGAGAGCTGTGGTGTAATCATCTAAAACCAGAATCTGACTAAAGATTCTGAGTGTCCTGCCACAGAACAACATGCACTGCCCATCACATCAGAGGTACCTGATGATGGGAGTCTCCAGGTCAGGGCAGAATAGGTGAACTGTCTGACAAGTCTGGAGAGCTCAGAGCCACTGGAGGTCATTCCCTAATCCAGTAGTGTGTTAGTATAGGATTTATGTAGCATTTGCCAATTTCTGTCATGTAAATACACCTACCATAATGGATCTCAAGCTACTGACAGTTTAACAACCAGCTGATTATTTTCCTGATACTTAACAAATGGTTCTCGGGAGTCACTGCTCTTGCACACACTGCTGCCTCTACTTTCTCCACCTCCTCCCTTCCACTGTGGAGGGGTCAGCCAGCCTGAGGACAAGGCAGGGCAGAAGATAGAAGAAGACTGACCATCAATAATAGCTCTCCAGTGGGGGAGGAAGGGAGAGAGACTTAATCTTGAATGGAGATCGATGTGTTGATTAATACCTCTGACTAGACTGTTAGAGAGTTGAGATTCCATGTCCGTGACTTAAAAAAGTGTGGAATTGCCACCTGACCTGTGGTGTCACAGTGGACAAGGTGTTGACCTGGAATGCAGAGGTCGCTGGTCAAAACCCCAGGCTTGCCTAATCAAGGCACATGCGAGAAGCAACTACTATGAGTTGATGTTTCCCATTTCCCTCTCCTTCTCTCTCTCTCTCTCTCTCTCTCTCTCTGTCTGTCTACTCTCTCTAAAATCAATAAATAAAATCTTTTTTTAAAAATGTAGAATTGCCTGTTATACCAAGGTGGGTGAAAGGTCATGGGATGTACCCAGATTTTCACACATAGACTCACATGCATGTGCGTGTACACATGCACATACACTCACACTTATAATGTGCTAATAAAACAGATTGCATTTGTAGATTAACTATTCAAGATAAAGATTAAAAAACACAGTGCTAAAACTTTCCTTTTTCTTACTATTACTCAAGTCTCTTCTTTTCCCAAAATGAATGAGGTTCCTTGTAAACTCCAAAGTTCCAAACAGAGAAATGAGTGATTACATGTTGATTTCCTAACCTGTTCCCCTTTCAGAAGTGCTGCTGCTGTATCAGAAAGTTCCTGCCTGACACTGCACCCGGTTAAGACTTCCGTGAAGGCGCATTGCTTCTCAGGAGTCACCGGGGGGAAAAATCACCAGATTTTAAAGGCAGTGCTTTAAAAATTTGAGTGGTTTTGCACACCTAAACAGACCTCAGAGCTAAATGGGAAGAAACATGGGGCTAAATACAAATATTTGCTTCAGGAAATTCACAGGATGCAAAAGAGGAAAGACACTTGAACTTTGGGTGGAGCTGGACCTCTGGACTCAAGATGAATCTGTCTGAATGATTTCCACTGGATTTCCATTCCTAAATTCTCTGGTGAGTTATCTGGGAGCAGTTTATGCACTTGCCATGGGTTACCCTCCTTTTAGAACACTTGCCAAGGGATCAAAGCTCTGAAATTTCCCTCCACGTATGCTGAGTTTGGGGAAAATAGCATTTTAAGTTACACCTCAAACAGCTGGATATGAGTTGAACATGGCAGCTGTTCTTTGTCCACATTATTACAGCACTTCTCAAACTGAACCTTTGCCTCTATTGATTCCATTCAAGTGAAACTCTGGCATATGAACACTGCTTAATAGAAGAAACTCAAAAGTAATGAGTTTCACTGATACATTTATTATATCTTTATAGAATTTTTAGACTATACTTGCTTTTAGCTGCTGACCTTCTCACTTCACTAAGAAAATAGAAGCAATTAGAACATTTGCATAGACTTCTACCAAAATATCTACCCACATTCTCTGTTCTCAGTCCATCCACAAATGAAATTTCCATTCTCCTAGGTATCAGGCCTTCTCTCTGAGTACTAGACCTCATCCCTCCTGCCTAACCAAAGACGTCAGTCCACTAATTCTTTTCTCTATCTCCTCAACCATTAATTTTTCACTGGCTGTTGGATCATTTAAACCAGGACTCAAACATGCTATTACTTCTCCCATCTTAAAAAGAAAAAAAAAATCATTTGTTTTGACCGTGCTTTTCCAACCAACACCCTTTCTTTGCTCTCCTTTGCAGGAAATTTTCTGTCTCTACTTCTTTTCCTCATCGTGTCTTGAATCCACTCAATCAAGCTTTAGCCCTCACCCCTCCACTGAAACTGTTCTTGACAAAGACATCAGTAATTTCAAGTTAATAAATCCAACAGTCAATTCTACTTGTCTGTCAGCTCAGCATGTGACAAGATTGATCGATTGCTCCTTTCACGTGGTTTCCAGGATGACACGCTTCCAGTTGTTCTTCCTCACCGGTCCCTCCTTCCCAGTTTCCCTGATTGATTCTTCTACTTTTCCCTGAAGACTTAAAGTCAGGGGGGTGCGGGGGTCTCAAGCTCAGTCCTCTTTCTTTTCCCTTCTCCATCTACCCTTACTCCCTTTGCGATCACATTAAGCGCCTTCAGGATCTTATTAAGTGCCAGAACATTCTCATCATTTATATATTGCTGACTCCCAAATGTAGACCTCCAATGAAAAGCTCTCTCACAAATTCTAGGCTTATATAGTGAACTGCTGCCTCTCTCTCTTCACTACAAGGTCTAATCTCTGAAATTTAATAGATCCAAATTTGATCTATTTAATAGATCCAAAGGTTCATCCCAACCTTCTCCCAAAATCTGCTCCACCTGCAACCTTCTCCATCTCATTTGGGGATAGAGGCAACTCCATCCTTCTATCTGCTAACGCCAAAAGCATTGAAGGCATCCTTGACTCTTCTCCTTTCCCAACAAGCCCCGTACAACCAGTCAGCAGGTCGTGCTGGCATTATCTTCAGAAATATCAAGACTGAGCACTTCTCATCAACCCTACTGCTCCAGATGGATTCAGTCATTGTCCTGTCTCCCCTGAAGCACTGTAGTAGCCTCCTAAATAGTCTCCTGGAGTCAACTGTTGCCATCTAGTATCTTTTACAGTATGGCAGGCAGAGTAATTTGAAACATAAACTTTGTTATTCCTCTGTGTAAAGCCCTGCAGTTTTCAGCATTCTGGCAGGATAACTGCCTCATGAAGCCATTGCAGCTTCTCCAGGCTAAGACCAGCTTCCTGAATCAGAGAGAAAAAGCTGAGGAAAGTAAGCAGAATTTAGACATTAAAATTCTTTAGCTACATTAGATCCAACTGCACATTCCTATCCCAATTTTCAGGGTCCATTACTTCCCAATCAATGCCATAACTTCAACATAAAAGATCTTGAGAGGTTTTTGAATTCAATTTACTGCTTCTGCTTAGCATATTGACTATGTCACATAGGTTTCAATACACCATAATTTTTTTGTCATTAATTGTTACCTGGTTTGTAATTGGGTTTGTTATCCTTGTTAAACCAAGAGATGTTTGTTAATCCTTATTTAAAAGAGTACTTTTAAATTTTAAAATATATGTGTGTGTGTGTATTACAATTTAGTTATTTTTTATTTTTCAATTACAGTTGACATACAATATTATATTAGTTCCAGGTGCACAACCCAATGGTTAGACCATGTCACTTATTTTTTTATTTTTATTTTTTACAGACACAGAGAGAGTCAGAGAGAGGGATAGACAGACAGGAACGGAAAGATGAGAAGCATCAATCATTAGTTTTTTGTTGCGCGTTTTAACACCTTAGTGGTTCATTGATTGCTTTCTCATATGTGCCTTGACCGCAGGCCTTCAGCAGACCAAGTAACCCCTTGCTGGAGCCAGCGACCTTGGATTCAAGCTGGTGGGCTTTTGCTCAAACCAGATGAGCCCGCGCTCAAGCGGGCGACCTTGCGGTCTCAAACCTGGGTCCTCTGCATCCCAGTCCAACGCTCTATCCATTGCGCCACCGCCTGGTCAGGCCCATGTCACTTATTAAGTGATCATCCTGACAAGTCTTGTGCCCATCTGACACCATACATAGTCATTAGAATATTATTGACTATTTTATTGGCTTTTTTTTTAATTCAGATCTGTTGGATTCTAAAAGCCATGTTCTCTTTTTTTTTTTAATAATTATTAATTTTGGGGGGAGAGAAACATTGCCATGTTATTCCACTTATTTATGCATTCATTAGCCCATACTTGCATGTGTCCTAACTGGGGATCAAACCTGCAACCTTGGCATGTTGGAACAACACTCTAACCAACTGAGCTAACAGGCCAGGGTCATTATCCCCATGACTATTCTATAACAACCAATTTGTACTGGCTCTGGACCTCCTGGGAGGTGCAAGGCCAGCCACTGCCTGTGCCCTGCCTGGGGCCCCCTGGCACGAGCTACAGAGCAATGAGCAGATGGCTGCTACTTGTGCTGGGCTTGGAGGTGCCCAGGAGAGGCCAAGCTGTGAACCAAGGTTGGATGCCACTAGAGCTAGGCCTAGAGCCACTTAGCAAGGGGTACTGGGTATGCAGAGGCCAGAAGCTGCTTGTTTGAGAGATTTATGAAAGTCCAAAACATGAGCCAAGATTTGCCATTTTTATGGAAAAGCCACTGAAAATGGCTTGAGTGGGCCCATAAATTGGGTGGGGTGGGGTCTCAGGGAATCACCTAGGTGGGGCGAACAGTGTGAGACAGGTTGATGGAGACCCAGATATGGCACCTGCCGGCCAGCTCTGTTCTGGCAGGGAGAGCGATGTCAGGGCTGTCAGAAAATGGCCTCTGCCAGCACTTTTGTCTGGCAGGAAGCTGCACCCCAGCTCTTATCCTGATGTCCGACAATCCAGGTCCTCCCCATATGTCCGTCCCTGGTTCCTATCAAGCTGCTGCCCCAGCGCTGGAGCTCAGAGAGAGCGAGTCTGAGTAAGGCCACACAGGAGCCCTTTAAGAAGAGCTGCCTGGGACCCCCTCAGTTTCACTCAGCCAAAATCCCCATTGGTTTTTACAGTTAGAAGTTATGGGGACTTCTCTTCTTGGCACTGGAAACCTGAGCAGAGAGATCTGGGTGGAGCTCGTACCCCTTGCTCCCAAGGAGGAATCTCCGCAGCCCAGATAACCCTCCCAATTTTAAACTGCCACGCATGGGTGTGGCACCAGGCTGTTCCATGTCTCCGCCCCTCCTACCAGTCTCCATGTGACTTCTTTAAATCTCTAATTGTAGGACTTCCACACAGCTAGATTTCAGGTGGTTCTGTAGTTTAGTTGTAATTTTGATGGGGTTGTGGGAGGATTCTAGTACTGCATTTACCTATGCCACCATCTTCTAAGTGTAGTTACTTTTTAAAAAAACTATTCTATTCTTGTTAATGCTTGCTTTTGTTGTACTGTTGTGAGATAATATGTTATCTATGGTTTCTTCTTTCTTGACTGTAATAAGATTTTATTGTAGTCTAATACATGGACAATATTTATAACTGTTTCCTGTGTGTTAGGAAAGCAAATGTATTCTCTACTTTTTGAGCTGATTATTATGTTTATTTGGTTTATCAAATTTCCTCTAGCCTTCCATATGTTGTGTTGCTCTGTCAATTTCTGACAAAGGTATATCAAGGTTTATACTCATAAATCTGTAAAAACAAAACAAAATAAAATACCGTACTTCCCCTTGTATAAGATGCACCCTTTTTCAAAATATTTGGTGTCTAAAAACTAGGTGCATCTTATACAGTGGTTATAGATTTTTTTTACTTGCATTTTCTGCTTTTTCACGCTTGTTTTTGTGCTCATTGTTGAAGACAGTGACAGATGAGGACATTGTCATCAGACACAGATGAGGACAAGCTAATAGATGGGAGTTTTTTGTTTGTCTGTTTTTGTTTTGTTTGTTTGTTTTTTAATTTTATTTATTTATTTTTCACAGAAACAGAGTGAGTCAGAGAGAGGGACAGACAGGGACAGACAGACAGGAACGGAGAGAGATGAGAAGCATCAATCACCAGTCTCTCACTGAGCATTGCAACACCCTAGCTGTTCATTGACTGCTCTCTCATATGTGCCTTGACCGCGGGCCTCCAGCAGACCGAGCAACCCCTTGCTGGAGCCAGTGACATTGGGTTCAAGCTGGTGGGCTCTTGCCCAAACCAGATGAGCCAATGCTCAAGCTGGCGACCTCGGGGTCTAGAACCTGCATCCTCTGCATCCCAGTCCGACGCTCTATCCACTGCGCCACCGCCTGGTCAGGCTAAATGGGAGTTTTGACAGTGATGAGGAGTTGTATGAATTTATGATGAATAAAACTTGAGTCCAATAACTTTATGTACTATATAAAGTTATATAATACATAAATTTTGGGCCCCAAAATTAAGGTGCATTTTATACATGGAAGCATCTTATACATGGGGAAATACAGTACCTGTAGTGGCTCCAATTTCATGCAGAGGGAAAACCCAAGTCCTCACCATGCCTACAAAGCTCCCACTATCTCACCATTTCCTGTCCTTTTTTCTACTCTTTCTTCCTCTCTCACCCATTGCTCAATTCCTTCCAGAAGGCTCCTTGCTGCTCCCCAAACATAACCTTTGCTCTATTTCCTCTGCTTAGAATGCTCTTCCCCAGGAACCACATGGCTAATTCTCTCACCTCCTTCGAATCTCTGATCAAATCTCACCCCTTCACTAAGGATATCCTCTCAACTTATTTAATATACAATAGTTCCCCACCCTATATGGGCAGTTTCAATCCCTGTTTGGGGATGAAAAACATGGTAAGATTCTGTTCTATTTTTCCTTTTTTTATAGTTTATATTTTGGGGGGTTTTGGTTTTTTTGTTTGTTTGTTTGTATTTTTCCAAAGTTAGAAGCGGGGAGGCAATCAGACATACTCTTGCATGCGTGCAACTGGGATCCACCCGGCATGCCCACCAGGGGGCAATGATCTGCCCATCTGGGGCGTTGTTCTGTTGCAACCAGAGCCATTCTAGCGCCTGAGGTGAGGCCATGGAGTTGTCTTCAGCACCCAGGCCAACTTTGCTCCAGTGGAGCCTTGGCTGCAGGAAGGGAAGAGAGAGATAGAGAGAAAGGAAAGGGGGAAGGGTGGAGAAGCAGATGGGCACTTCTCTTGTGTGCTCTGACTGGGAATTGAACCTGGGCCTTCCACACGCCGGGCCGATACTCTACTGCTGAGCCAACCAGCCAGCGCCTTTTTTCATAGTATTTTTATCACCCTTTAACACTCTACTTAATGCTTATTTTGTTTATTCTTTCTTGTCTATATTTTCTACTTAAAAGCAAACTCTGTGAGAGGCAAATGTTTGTCTTTTTTGTCAGTTAATGTATTCCAAAATCCTAGAACTGTGCCTGGCACATAATAAGGGCTTTGTAAACACTAATGAATGAATGGCTGATTACCCTGAAGCTTTGATTTTAGTCATCCTTTCTGGGAATGTTCATAGCATTTGGAGACTTTTCTCAACCCTCTACAGGGAAAAAATCAGCTCTACATTAGTAATAGGTATTGTTATGAGATCACATCACAATGCATCAATTTTTCAGTCCTTTGATTTAAAAGTGTAATGTGGTTAGCACACTCTCCCTCCTGGAGCTCACCCATGCCTTCTCCTTCCCAGTCCTCTCTTCTTCTCCCATAGGTGTGCTTCTCCTTAACTCTAAGAGCCCTCATGAGACTTGCAACCAGGGGAGCAGTAAACAGTGGCTGCTAGTCCCAGGCTAAACCCCTGAACCTTTCTCCAAGGCCTCTTTATTCTGACTTCACAGTGTAAGCTCATTTCTTTCCCACAAGGTTCCTAGACAGCCAAGGCAGCCCCACCTACGCTCTGTCCTGTTGCTTCTTCTATTCTAGGCCCTTCCTTATTTCACTGTCCCAGCTTTAATAAACTTACTCTAACATAGACCTGTGGTGGCGCAGTGGATAAAGCATTGACCTGGAATGCTGAGGTTACTAGTTCAAAACTCTGGGCTTGCCTGGTCAAGACATATACAAGAAGCAACTAACTATAAGTTGATGCTTCCTGCACCTTCCCCCACTACTACCTTCCACCTTTCTCTCTCTTTTCTCTCTAAATTTAATAAATAAAATCTTAAAAATAAATAAATCTAGTTTCAAAATCACAATAAATAAATAAATAATAAAACTATTATGTGATTAATATAAAAGTGTGCTTTGGCTTCTCGAAAGACAACCCATGGTCTCTGTTCCTTAATTCCTTGTGGCTCACTGTCCTCATTGAGAATCCCCAGAAAAATTTATGTGCATATATTTTTCTTCAATTTCAGAGAATCCAGAAACCTCTGACACTTCATGAATCTCTAGATATTCATGGACCTCTGTAAGAAGATTCATGCACACATACCTTCACAGAGGCTTGTACATACACTTAGTATTTCATTTACATGCTCTCTCTGATTTCATCTCTTTTCTTTTCTTTTTTATTTTAAGTGAGAGGAAGATTAGATAGTGAGACAGGCTCCCACAAGTATGCTGACCGGGATCCACTTGCCAATCCCAGTCTAGGCCCGATGTTCAAATCAACCAAGCTATCCTCAGCGCCTGAAGCCAACACTTGGACCAACTGAACTATCCTCAGCACCCAGGACTGACGCTCAAACCAATTCAAACCAATCGAGCCACTGGCTGCGAGAGGGGAAGAGGGAGAGAAGGGGGAGAGAGAGAAGATAAACAGATGGTCATGTCTCCTGTGTGCCCTGACCGGAAATCAAACCTGGGGCAACCATACACTGAGCTGATGCTCTATCCACTGAGCCAGCTGACCAGGGTCTCAATCTATTTTCATTACTTTTTTACCAGTACCTTTCTTTTTATAAAATGTTCTGACACATGTGACCAACTCGGTTTGGGTTTGGGATGTTTTTCTGTTTACTGAAATAACTTTAGAGTATTTCAGTTTCTCAAGAAGCTTGCAAGTACAGGATGACCATATGAAAATCGTGCTGGAAATGTGTAAATTTTCACTTAAAAGCAAATGGAATGTAAAATGAAGATGTGGAAATAATTCTCGTTTATAAGTATTGAATAAGCTCTGGGGCTCATAGTTGTCAGGTGGCAAACTTACAATATATTGTATTTATAAATAAAACACACAGGTTTCATGCAATTTTTCTGTGCAAAGCTACTCAACCTAAAATTATATTACTTATACTCAGAATTATTACTGTCTTATTAATTAGTACATTTTTAATTATAATTGTAAAAGGCATTTCTGGCTATTGTCCTTGAGCAAGTTTTTACTATAAAAAACTTAAAAGTCTATACAAGGGAAATGCCATAGGCAGACTCTACTTGTCCTACAGACTAGTGGTTTTGCAACACTTGGAGGGTATGGGATCTCCTGGGCCACAGTTATGCAGCTTCCCTGCCTCGACAATAGTCTTGTTGAACCAGAATCTCCCAGGTGGGGCCCAGACATGCAAATTGAAAAACTTCCAGATGACTTTTACAAGACAAGTTAATAAACACAGCACAGACAGTGGGAAGCATGCTCTTTTCTTTCTTTTTCTTTTTTAGTTTTTATTTGGGGATAATATTTGATTTATAGAAAAGATGCTAAAACAGCACAGAGTTCCCACATGCCTTGCACCCAGCTTCCCCTAATCTAAACATTTTACATATCCATGGAACACTCACCAAAACTGGAAGCATTGCCATTAATCAAACAACAAACTTTATTCAGATTTCACCAGTTTTTTCCATTAACATCCTTTCTCTGCTCCAGGATCCAATCCTGGGGACCACATTACATTTAGTCATTGTGTTTTCTTAATCACCTCTAATCTGCGAAAGTTTCTTAGTCTTGTTTGTTTATTTTTTTTAATGACCTTAACACTTTTAAAGAGTACTGGTCAGATATGTTGCAGAATGTCCCTCAATTTCAGTTTATCTGATGTTGTCTCACGATTTTGGGAAAGAATACCCCAGAGGTGACATACCCAACTCATTGCATCATATCAGGGACATAATGTCAAAATCACTATCACTGGTGATGTCAACCTTGATCGTGGTTCAAATGCTGTCTGCTAGGTTTCTCCATTCTGCAGGTACAATCTTTCTCAATCGTTAAGTCTAGCCTTCACTGAAGGCAAGGCCAATAAGCAGATTTCCTGGAGAGGAAAACAGTATCTACACTTACTATTGGGAATTCTTGTATAAGAAAGGTTTGCCTCTTTTGTTACTTATTTGTTTGTTTATTCAATGAGTTATTTATATTAGTATACAGCCAAGGATTTTAAATTTGGAATTATGATCTAATTGTATTTTTTTATTGGTTAAATTGTTCTACCTTTGGTCATTTTAAGCTCTTCAGTTAGCTCCTGTGTCCTTTTGACATGCTCTTGTCTTTTTAATTCATTTCTTTTTTTCTGGCACTATAAATGCTTCAGGCTCATCTTGGAGTTTTCCAGACCCAGTACTAAAATCGGACATTTCTCCTTGTGTTGGAAAATGACATCGAGAAAGCAAGGTCTAGGTGATGGATGTGCTTGTTGCTACTGGGGTTTTACAGCTTCTAGACCTTCTCAAAGGATAGAGCTAGAAAATATATACATGTATACTAACACATATATACACACATGTTTACAATTGTTTTTTAATCTATCTAACTGGCCAAATATTAAGCTAAACATTAATTTGTATTGATGTTTTCAATTCTAATCCTGAACCACAGGATTTACAAGTGAACAGGAAGGAATACAATTCATCCCAATACTATGAATCAGCAATAACATCTAACTACTATAGGTTTATAAACAGGGTCATCTCCTGATAAGGTTTGTATTTTAAAAGGCCACTCTAGCGGCATGGAGAGAATACAGTGGTAGCAGAGAGAAGAAGGTACTGAAATCCCAAACACTAGTTAGGCAGATAGAATTATCTTGGCTGAGAGATATGTGGCATTTTGATGAGACAGGATAGAGAGAAGCTAGGAAAATTTCTTGGCAAGTAGAATTGGGAAACTGAGACAAATAGCTGAATGAATTGGCTTAGCAATTTCAGCCAAATACTGAAGGTTACATCCCTAGAGATAACATCCAGACCTCAGTTGTATTTTAGCTCCAGGCCCAGAAAAACAGCAAAACCAGGTAGGTGGGTGACCCTAGGACCAGCCGCAATGACTAATGACCCCTGCCCTGAGTATAACCAATCAATAGAGTCCACAACCCAGAAAGTGCACACCTGGAAATCCCAGTTTTAAATACCCTCAAAGCAAAGGACCCAGCACGTGTTCTCCCTCCTGGGAGTGTGCCTATACCTTTTCCATTCCTCTCTTCTTCCCCCACAGGCATGCATCTCCTAAGTCTAAGGGTCCCCACAAGACTTGCAACCAGGATAACAATGGGCAGCTCATCCCAGGTTCACCCCCTAAACCTGTCTCCAAGGGCCCCTTTTCTCTAACTTCCAAGTGTAGGCTTATTTCTTTCCCATAAGGTTTCTAGAGAGACAAAGCAGCCCTGCCTACTCTCCTCTATTGCTTCTTGTATTCTAAGCCCTTCCTTGTATCACTGTCCCCGTCTTTGACAAATGTACTCTCAAAATTACCTGGACTTGTGCTGTGAAACCTTTCCTGCATGGAGTCAAGAATCCACACATTGCTGGCTGGCCCTAGGCAGACCCAAAGGCCAGGTCCCCTTTCCAGGAACATTGGGAGTAACAGTATATGAGAGTAGATGGATTTGAGAGCCATTTTAGGATAGAATTGCCAGAATTTAGGTGAATGACTGAATATTGAAGTGAGGTAGAGGAAGGCACTGAAGAGCTCTGCCATTTTAAGATAGAATCATCATGGTATTTACCAATTCCATATAGAACACAAAGCAAAAGATAGGTTTTTACAAATAAGGTAAAAGTTTTATTTTTATTTATTTTTATTTTTTATTTTTTGTATTTTTCTGAAGCTGGAAACAGGGAGGCAGTCAGACAGACTCCCGCATGTGCCCGACCGGGATCTACCCGGCACGCCCACCAGGGGGCGATGCTCTGCCCATCGGGGTGTCGCTCTGTTGCAACCAGAGCCACTCTAGTGCCTGAGGCCAAGGCCACGGAGCCATCCTCAGTGCCTGGGCCATCTTTGCTCCAATGGAGCCTTGGCTGCAGGAGGGGAAGAGAGAGACAGAGAGGAAGGAGAGGGAGAGGGGTGGAGAAGCAGATGGGTGCCTCTCCTGTGTGCCCTTGCCGGGAATCGAACCCGGGACTTCCGCACGCCAGGCCAATGCTCTACCACTGAGCCAACCGGCCAGGGCAGAAGTTTTATTTTTAAACAGTTGAGTTTGAGGTGCTTCATGCCTTCCAGCTAGAGTAGTACAAGGATGTGTGTGTCCAGTATTCACATAAGAGGATCAAGCAGGAGGTCAAACTTGTGCTCTCCCAAAAAGGTAGTTTACAACAAGTTGAATGAAATGACTGAGGGTGATTTGTAAAGCTAAAAAAAAGAACAACAAATATAGTTGTAAATTTTGATAATATTTAAGATTTTAGCAAAGAAGACAGACAAGGGGAAAAGTGGTCCAAGAGCTAAGAAGAGAACTAGATGTGAGTAGTGTCTAGAAAGTAAAAAGTATAGAGAGTTGAGAGATGGAGTGGTCAACTGTGTCTGTCAATGCCACAGTCACAAAGAAGGAGGAGGTGTCCAAGGACTGAAAAAGACAAGGATGTTGAAATAACACGTCAGCTCACCTTTCAAGAATGTGGAGGGGAAGGAAAGCAGAAATGTAGTGTGGTGTCTTGAGGAGAAGTTACAGTACATGAGAGGTATTTTATTTCTCTCTTTATTAGGATGGCGAGACTGAAGGATCAAAGGGTTGGAGGTGAGAAGGCTCACAGAAATCTGACTGGGCCACTTGGATCTCTTGCCCTTTAATTACTTTTATATAGCCCAGAGGCCTAGTGAGAAATTATTGCAAAATGTAAAGAAAATGGAAGTTCTTAGTGTGGGTTAGGTGAGGTGAGGGCAGAGCTGACAGAAAATATTGTGAGCCTACTTCAAAATTTACACACATACAATGCAAGAAGAAATCATAAAGAAGGTCATTTCTGTAAAATGGTGTTTGGGGATGCTGTTGTCATCCATAATTAGAGCAGCAGTTAAAAATTCTGGGATTACTTGGAAAAAACCATAATTATACAATTTTGTGCTTTTTACCCATGATATGGTTTTTTAACTCAGTTTATCCATAAAGCTCAGTGGTTCAAGATCAATAATATATACAATGGGCCCTGGCCAGTTGACTCAGTGGTAGAGCATTGGCCGGGCATGTGGAAGTCCTGGTTTCAATTTCAGGCCAGGGAATACAGGAGAAGCACCCATCTGCTTCTCTACCCTTCCCCCTCTCTTTCTTTCTTTCTCTCTCTTCCCCTCCTGCAGCCAAGGCTCCATTAGAGCAAAGTTGGCCCAGGCACTGAGGATGGCTTCATGGCCTCTGCCTCAGGTGCTAGAATGGCTCCAGTTGCAATAGAGGAATGGCCCAGACAGGCAAAGCATCACCTCCTAGCAGGCATGCTGGGTGGATATTGGTCGGGCACATGCAGGAATCTGTCTCTCTGCCTCCCTGCTCCTCACTTCAGAAAAATACAAAAAATAAAATTAAAATTAAAAAATAAGCCTGACCAGGTGGTGGCACAGTGAATAGAGCGTTGGACTGGGATGTGGAAGGACCCAGGTTCAAGACCCCGAGGTCACCAGCTTGAGTGCGGGCTCATCTGGCTTGAGCAAAAGCTCACCAGCCTGAACCCAGGGTCGCTGGCTCCAGCAAGGGGTTACTCAGTCTGCTGAAGGCCCGCGGTCAAGGCACATATGAGAAGGCAATCAATGAAAAACTAAGGAGTCGCAATGCACAACGGAAAACTAATAATTGATGCTTCTCATCTCTCTGTTCCTATCTGTCTGTCCCTGTCTATCCCTCTCTCTGACTCTCTCTCTGTCTCTGTAAAAAAAAAATAATAATAATAATAATAATAATGCAATATTTTTCCCGTAGGTTTCAGGTATATGAGAACCTTGAGTATGCAGAGACCTCCAGTTAACCATGATAATACTATGAGAAATATCTAAACCTCAGAAGAAAAATCTACATTTTATTCTTCATGTGGGAGTAAATGTTTTAGATTCATCTAAACAAACAACTTCAACTTATTTATTTATGCTACATTTTATAAAAGAATGCATTGAAGACATCAATAACACCGAACTGAAATATAGGTGGTTTGTTTATTGAGCGGCTCTTTAAAAAAAAAATAATGTTAGTTACAGAAGTTAACTACTTCCTTTTAGATTACAACTTGGAATTTCTTTTGATGTGAACAAAGATACATTTATTTACAATTAAAATAAAAAGAATTTTTAACATAAAAACACTGATTTAAATCCAACTTTGAATGCATGTAGGAATTCTACTCTATACTCTTATTCTTAGTATACTGTTATGTATACATAATTTGCTCTACTATATACCTATTATAATGTAAGTATATTCTGTAGAAGAGCCTTCATGGTGGGAGTGAGAAATAGAGTCTTGAGTCCCAACTCCTATTCTGTTGCCAAGTGGCAAATCACTTGCCTTCTCTGGATTTCTGTTAGAGCATATTTTGCACATTCTTTGATTCCAGTCTCTTACAATAGACGTGAAAAAATCCATTCTCGTCACTGGAAAGCAGAGAGATAAAATCTTTTGATGAGGAGATGAAGGAAAAAAGAAATGCACCAACTTCCTAAAGATAAAAAACAAAGGCATGAAAACAACCAGAAATAAAATAGAAAATAGAAACTCTCTGTTCACATCAGCAAAAAACAGTGCCTAACACACAGGCACTGGATTCTGAGTGCCCAGGCTCAAATCCAAACTTTGTCATTTACTAGCTGGACCTGAGGCATCATGTAATGTCAGTATCCCCATCCTAAAAATGGACTGATAATGGACCTTACTGCCTAGGATTGTTGTAAGGATCGAAGGAGTTAATATAAGAAAAATGCTAAAACAGTGCCTGATACATGTAAAGTCTCAAAAACTGTTAGTTGCTTATATTATTTGCACTTTTTCATATTTAACCTTCAAGGATTTGATTTTCTTCTTTATTTTTTTTTAAGTCAAACACAGTGTAGAACTATTGTTCAAAACGTCATTCAACCAGGTGTAGATCCAGATTTCAAGTGGCCTGAAGATTATACAATTTGGGAGGCCTTTTTAAAGAACTAGAACACAGAACACAATTATGAATTATAAATGCAACAGAACCCCTATTAGAAGCCAGGCATTTGAGGAGCCTGAAGTTTAAGCAGCATTAGCATTCGTATATATTCCCTGCTGCCCTCCTGCATCACATTATAGAATATAGCATGTTGCTATGACTTAGAAACTCTCTCGGTACTCTTGTAAAACAAAACAAATATAAGAATTCTTCTATAAATCAGCCACAGTATAGTCCTGACTCCACTGAGAGGTTCTTGGATGCCCTGCAGCTCAAGTCTGAGAGACTAACCGAATGCCTGAAGTTGGAACAGACCAACTCAGTGTTTTCATTACTGAAGCATGCTTTACGTGCAGACCCAGAGGCTAGCTCTGGAATTGCTGGGTCCTGAGAACCAGCGGGAGTTGTGAAGCTGCCAGAGAGCAGCTGCATGTGGTGCGTGTGTTCAGGGCCAGCATTCTCAGTTTCCCGGGAGGGCTCAAGTTACCCAATGCCTGGGTGAACTTAGCTGTTACTGACTCCAAAAGAATAGAGCTGAGGAGGGAAAGATAAGAGTAGAAGAGAAAGAAAAGAAAAAAAGGTATTTCCTGTCTTTCCTCTTGAAAGGCAATGAGGTATGTTTCCTAAGGGCTTCCCTCTGGCAGAACAAGACTTACTTGGGGACATCACCAGCAAGCAGTGAGCCAGAAGCCAGGCAGTTGGAGAGCAGGAGCTCAGGAAGGCAAACAACTAGGCAGAGGCATTTTTCCCCCTAAGTTTTCCTTGCTAGCCATCCATAAGCCCTGCAGTTGTCATTATATATCTGCACAAAGCAAGCTTAATTATGAATATACTGATAGAATATCCTTTTCTTTGTGGAGGGATCAGAACAGGGGTGGTCTTGTGGAAGAAGAAAAAAAGGAACATTGGAATTATCTTTATAGCTCATCTGAAAAGCTTTCTTCTTTTTTGAAGGAGGCAGTATATTCAGTGATTAACATGGCCTGCTCCATTACTTTGTAGCTGAATCCTGAACAATGGGTAAACCTTTCTCAACCTTAGTTTCCTTGTATGTGAAATGTGGAGGAACATGGCACCCATTCATGGAAGTACTGAGAAGACTGCATGAGACAAACCAAGCTCCTAGTAAGACACCTAACACCTACTAAGTGCTCTAAAGTTGCAGCTATTATTATTATTACTATTGTACATGACTTGATATTTCTGTTGCCTAATCCAATATATCAATTACTTCACTGATCAAACAAAAACATGGTCTAAAGTTTTCCTAAAGGTAAGCAAATACTAAACCTTTTCTTCTTTGTCTTTATTGTTGACATTTTTTCTCAAATTATAGACTTGTTTTTTTAACTTTTTTAATGTGAAAAATTAGCAACGAAAGGCCCCCAATTTGACATGGCTATAAAATGCTGGCTGTTGCTGACATTTCTTTAAGAAATGGTGCCCTAGATAAGAACATAATGTTTGGAGATGTGTCATTAACATATTATTAAGGCAGTAATATACATTGAGTTTTAACCTTTCTGAAATCTATTCTTGGAAGCACAACCATACCAGTTGCAAAAGAAAGTGTAGCCCTTGGCCCTGAGGAATTTATAATTTAATAGAGCAACTGGCTGTACACAGAATCCCATAAATAAATGTAACAGCAGCACATAAGCAAATATTTATACATAGCTGAGCACAGCTGCTTAAGTTTACACAGGTGCTAAATAATATATCAGAGAAAGAAAAATTAAGAAAGTAGTGGTTATTACAGTGCTTGGTAACTAGAATACAGAGCAATACAAGTTTGAAATTGTGTAGATCTACACACACATGGTTTCCATGGTTGCCAATTAGTATGATGAGTTTAAGGAAGCTCAGAGATTAGTGAATAAAAAAGGAATTCCAAATTATGGGAAGAGCAGGTATATGGATTAGAAATGAGTCAAGTTGAAGTGTTGTTGACAGTTATTTATGCCTAACATTTGAGCACTTCCACTATGCCAAAAATAAGGCTTTACATGAATCATCTCATTTAACACTCACAACAATCCCAAAAGGTTGTATCATTGTTACTCACACTTTACAGATCAGGAAACTGAGGCTCAGGAAAATTGACTTGACCTAAATGTGGTTCTAAGGGTCAGCAAATTCCTCTACTGGGATTTGAACCCAAGTTCAATTCCAAACCTGCCCTCTTAACCTGTTTTTCTACTTCCTTGTTGAAAAGATAAGAAAGATAAAAGAAACAATTTTGAAGTATTTTGATTGATTGATTGATTGATTGATTGATTGATTTTAGAGAGAGAAACATCGATTTATTGGTTCCACTCATTTATACATTCATTGGTTGATTCTTGTATGTGCCCTGACCAGGGATTGAATCCACACCTTGGGTGTATCAGGATGACACTCTAACCAACTGAGCTCTCTGGCCAAGGCAAAAGGGACCATTTTGTGTAGCTTCATCTACACAAAACTAAACTGTGTAGAAAAGGACAAAAAAGGTTGGTGAGGGGAAGAGAAACCATGGATAAGGAGAAGCCAGCAAGAAGGGCACCAATGGTACGTATTCATCTTTCATCTAAAGCATTACTGACAAACTCTTCCTTTATTACTAAGCAAGTTGCCTTTACCTGAAAATGTCATCTCCCTAACAAACACTGCAGCATCACAATACCACATAACAGAACGCAGGCCATCTCAAATATGCATGCGGATTACCAGAGAGTGTACTGATTTCTACCTGTTGACCTGGCCAGTGGTAACCACACTGGAAAAATGTCTGCTGCCCTAATAACTACTCTATCAGGCAACCTCCTCTCAATGAGTTCTCTATACAGCATCCCCTGTTAACCTACTTATTAGGATGAGTGTGAGTCTCTGGGACAGAATGGACCTGGACTCAATAAAGTCCAGGTTTGAACAGCTATTGGCGTGGTGACCCTAGACAAGCTTAGTAAGTGCTCTAGGTATCATCTCTAACATACCCACAATGATTCTATCCTAGCGTTATTAAGTGGATTGAATGAGATGTGTATGATTTTATTCATGTGAAATCTAATGAACAAAATGAACTAACAAACAAAATAGAAATAGACTCACACATAGAGAGCAGGCTGACAGTTATTGGAGGGGGGGGAGTGGTTGGGTGGAGAGGTGGAGAAATAGAGCAAAAAAAAGAAAAAAAAACACAACACCCCATGGACATGGTCAACAGTGTGGTGATGGCCAGTTGTGGGGGAGGAGATAGAAAAGGATACAGGATATGGTGATGAACAAAGACTTCACTTGAGGCTGGTGAACGCACAATAGGGTGTACAGAGATGTGTTGTAGAATTGGGCACCTGAAACCTGTATAATTATGTTAACCAAAAAAAATTCAATTACATAAATAAATAAATAAATAAGATGTTACATGTGAAACACTTAGTACAATGCTTGGCCCATAATGTGTTCAAACATATTAACTGTTGTTATCACAGATATAAGACAAGTAAGGCTCTTCAAAGCAGTCAGAGGCATTCTTTCTCTTTGCTACTATGTAAAATCAGCAATGTTATTCATATGTTGGGATACAAAAGTCTGCCATTTAGTGCCTTTGTATTAGGCAAGCACATTTTTGCCTTGGGTGGCACCACTGTGTGAAATAAAGATCCAGTTAAGTACATATAGTACATGGGAATTCCAGTATTCCAATCCTACAGCTTCAGTGGTCAAGGGGGGTTGAGGGGGGCAACCACTGCTGAGGTGAACATTTCCTCTCAGGCTTTCTGTTTCCCTCTGGCTTCCTGTGACGCTCACCCAGAAACAGTTGCCACCAGGGTTTGCAGGGCAGTTTAATATCTGGGTGCTGTTTGATCAAAATGATGTGGGGGTGCAGGGGAGTATAATCTACTACAGCTGTTTGTCATTACCCAGATGAGCTGCAAAAGCCTCTCAATTAACCTTCTTGTGTAATAAAGCCAATCAGGACATGAAAACAAGAATTTCTCATTTACTGAAGTGATACTTAGCTTGTAGTTGCTGTCTGAGAATGTTGAACCAAGTAGAGAACATTAAGAAAAGTGCCCTCCTCCTACAAATTTAAGTTTGGTGATTAATAATAAATAAATAAATTTATATAGAAATCAAGAATGTCATTTGGTAGCCTAAGCTATTTTGTCCTGATTTCAAGGTAAAAGTAGAAATATATATCTTTTCATGTAAAACACTATACTCAAAACATAGTTACAACTTGGAACCTGAAAGAAATTTATAGAGCACATAAATATTTTCATCAGTCCTTGTGGCTTCAAAATTTAAATAACAGAAATTATATCAGAAAATGTATTTCTTTTTCCATTTTCATCTTTTTGGAGAGAAAAAACAAAGGAAACAAAATACAGCACTTATATAAATAAGGGACTTATCACATCACCATAAAAAATTAATAAGGCCAGATCTTACTGTATATACATCACTGTACTAGCCTGGATGGACAATATAATATTAAGAGTAAGAAGATTAGCCTGACCTGTGGTGGCGCAGTGGAACTGGCGTCGACCAGGAATGCTGAGGTTGCCGGTTCGAGACCCTGGGCTTGACTGGTCAAGGCACATATGGGAGTTGACGCTTCCTGCTCCTCCCCCCCTTCTCTCTCTCTCTCTCTTTCTCTCTCTCTCTGTCTGTCTTCTCTAAAATGAATAAATAAATAAAAATAACTAAACATGTTTAAAAAAAAAAAGAGTAAGAAGATTAAGCCTGACCAGGCAGTGGCGCAGTGGATAGAGCGTCATACTGCGATGCGGAGGACCCAGGTTTGAGACCCTGAGGTCACCAGCTTGAGCGCGAGCTCATCTGGTTTGAGCAAAAAAAAAAAAAGCTCACTAGCTTGGACCCAAGGTTGCTGGCTCGAGCAAGGAGTTACTCGGTCTGCTGAAGGCCCACGGTCAAGGCACATATGAGAGGGTAATCAATGAACAACTAAGGTGTCACAATGCGCAACAAAAAACTAATGATTGATGCTTCTCATCTCTCCGTTCCTGTCTGTCTGTCCCTGTCTATCCCTTTCTCTGACTCTCTCTCTGTCTCTGTAAAAAAATAAAATAAAATAAAAAAATAAATTTAAAAAAGAGTAAGAAGATTAAACCTCATTACCTTTGTGTCTAGAAGGCCCTCAAATATTTATTTGAATAAATTGAGTTTAACTACATTGAATTGAATTAGGACAATTATGAGACATTGTTATCATACTTAAATCTCTAATCTAGCAAAGAAATTAAATATAAATGCATGAAATTTTAAATAATACAACCAATGAATAGCAATACACAACTGTTTTTTAAATTTTGAAATGATTGTAGATTCACAGGAAGTTGAAAAAATAGTATCTGGAATTCCATGAACCCTTACCCAGCTTCCATGGTGCCATTTTGTATGATAGTACAGTATCATATTCAGTTTTCACCACTTTTTACCTGCCACTCATGTGTGTGTGTGTGTGTGTGTGTGTGTGTGTGTGTGTGTGTACTTTTGTGAGCAATTAGTTTTGTACAAGTTAACCCCATCTATAAATGTGTGTGACCACCACAACAATCAGGATACAGAACTATTTCATCACAACTAAGAAAACCCTTCAGATTACCTCTTTGAAATCACACCCCACCCCATTCCTGTCCTCTGGCAACCACTAATTTGTTCTCCTTTTTTACTGATTTTTAATTTTAAGAATATTATACAAGTAAAAACAAATAATATTTAAGCTTTTGAGACTAGCTCTTCTCACTAAACATAATGCCCTTGAGATCTATCCAAATTGTTACATGTGTCAATAGTTTATTCTTTTTTAATGCTGAGTAATATTCCATGGTATATGCATACCAGTGTCTGCTTAACCACATACCCTTTAAAGGATATTCAATTTGTTTCCAATTTGGGGTTATTATAATTAAAGCTGCTATGAACATTCATGTATAATTCTTTTGTCAGTTTAAGGTTTTTGTTTTGTTTTGTTTTGTTTTTTACTTTTCCAAAGCTGGAAACGGGGAGGCAGTCAGACAGACTCCCGCATGCGCTCAACTGGGATCCACCCGGCACGCCCACCAGGGGGTGATGCTCTGCCCATCCGGGGCATCGCTCTGTCACGACCAGAGCCACTCTAGCGCCTGGGGCGGAGGCCAAGGAGCCATCCCCAGCGCCCGGGCCATCTTTTTGCTCCAATGGAGCCTCGGCTGCGGGAGGGGAGAGAGAGACAGAGAGGAAGGAGAGGGGGAGGGGTGGAGAAGCAAATGGGTGCTTCTCCTGTGTGCCCTGGCCGGGAATCGAACCCGGGACTTCTGCACCCCAGGCCGACGCTCTACCACTGAGCCAAACGGCCAGGGCCCTCAGTTTAAGTTTTTGTTTCTCTGGGTTAAACGCCCAGGAGTACAAAATCTAGGTTGCATGGTGGCTCCATAATTTATAAGAAACTGCCATACATCCTACCAGCTATGTAGAAGAGATCCATTTGCTCTGTGTGTCCTCCAGTATTTAGGTTTACTGCTGTTTCTTTTATTTTAGCCATTCTGGTAGGTGTGTGGTGATATCTCATTACGTTTCTTTTTTTTTTTTTAAGATTGTTATTGATTTTACAGAGAGAGGCGAGAGCGTGCTTTATCAACTCATAGTTTCTTCACTTTAGTTGTTCATTCATTGATTGTCATATGTGTCTTGATTGTGCCAAGCCCAGGGTTTCAAACCAGCAATCTCAGCATTCCAAGTCAACAGTTTATCCACTGTGCCACCACAGGTCAGGCCTCAGTGTCAGTGGTGGGATTCAGCCAGTTTGCACGTGTTCAGCAGAACCAATACCTAATTTTTTGTTGAGTTCAGCAAACTGGTTGTTAAAATGGCACTTGTAATCGGGTTCTCTCTAAGGTGGGCACCTGAGCAGCCGCCCAATGTGGAAATCACAAATTTACATTCCTTATTCTTTTTTAACATTCATCTGCACAACAGTGTAATCTAAGTACTGGTAGTAAAGTTTATTCTGTCCATAGGTGAAAAAAATTATAAATGAGGACACCAGTCAAGAAGCAATATGGAAATATCGTCAATAACAGTTTTATTGTTTTTTGTCAGGTATTAGTTAATATTTTTTCATTAATATTTTAGAACTCTTTCTTATAACATAATCTAGTTTTGTGTACCTCTTTTACTATTCCTATTTAAGTATTAAATGCTTAAAATAATAAGCTACCTTTCAGTATGTCTTTTCTTTATACTTCTTTTTTTCCCCCCTAAGTTAGAAGCACGGAGGCAGTTAGACTCCCACAGGTGCCTGACAGGGATCCACCCAGCACACCCACCAGGGGGCTATGCTTGGCCCCTTTGGGGTGTTGCTTCACTGCAATCAGAGCCATTCTAGCACCTGAAGTGGAGGCCATGGAGCCATCCTCAGTTCCCCAGGCCAATTTTGCTCTAATGGAGCCTTGGCTGCAGGAGGGGAAGAGAGAGCTGGAGAAGAAGGAGAGGGGGAAGGGTGGAGAAGCAGATGGGCACTTCTCCTGTGTGCCCTGACGGAGAATCAAACCTGGGACTTCCACACACCGGGCCGATGCTCTACCACTGAGCCAACAGGCCAGGGCTCTTTTATTTATACTTATAACAGTCATTAGGGCAGAGAACCAGTTGTTAAATTATTTGAATCCCATCACTGTTCATTATGGTTTTTTGTTTTTTGGGGTTTTTTTTTTTCATTTTTCCAAAGCTGGAAACGGGGAGGCAGTCAGACAGACTCCCGCATGCGCCCGACCGGGATCCACCCGGCATGCCCACCAGGGGGCGATGTTCTGCCCCTCTGGGGTGTCATTCTGTTGCATCCAGAGCCATTCTAGCGCCTGAGGCAGAGGCCACAGAGCCATCCCCAGCTCCCGGGCCATCTTTGCTCCAATGGAGCCTTGGCTGCGGGAGGGGAAGAGAGAGACAGAGAGGAAGGAAAGGGGGAGGGGTGGAGAAGCAGATGGGCGCTTATCCTGTGTGCCCTGGCCGGGAATCGAACCTGGGACTCCTGCACGCCAGGCCGATGCTCTACCGCTGAGCCAACCAGCCAGGGCCTTCATTATGGTTCTTAATTTGCTTTTCCTTAATACACAACTACAGCCTGACCAGGTGGTGGCGCAGT
Source organism: Saccopteryx bilineata (assembly GCF_036850765.1). Lineage (NCBI taxonomy): Eukaryota > Metazoa > Chordata > Mammalia > Chiroptera > Emballonuridae > Saccopteryx > Saccopteryx bilineata. The sequence goes on along the minus strand of NC_089501.1, from coordinate 9,029,796 downwards.
GGATAGAGTGTCAGACTGGGATGCTGAGGACCCAGGTTCAAGACCCCGAGGTCACCAGCTTGAGCGCAGGCTCATCTGGTTTGAGCAAAAGCTCACCAGCTTGGACCCAAGGTTGCTGGCTTGAGCAAGGGGTTACTCAGTCTGCTGAAGGCCCACGGTCAAGGCACATATGAGAAAGCAATCAATAAACAACTAAGGTGTAGCAATGCGCAATGAAAAACTAATGATTGATGCTTCTCATCTCTCCGTTCCTGTCTGTTTTTCCCTGTCTATCCCTCTCTCTGACTCTCCCTCTGTCTCTGTAAAAAAAAGAAAGAAAGAAAGAAAAAGAAAAAGATCAAAAAAATACACAACTACAATTTAAGAACTGTTGCAAAAGAGTTAATTGATCACCAAACTATATGGACAATTTTTTTTTTGTATTTTGCTAGCTCTCAGTATTGACTTTAACCTTGGAAGTTTTAAAACCATCTGAAAGCCCAAACCATACCTCAGACCAATTAAATCCAAATCTCTCAGGGTAGACCCAGGCATCATTACTTATTTGTTAAAACTACCCAGATAATTGTAACATACAGAGAGTGTTGAGAACCAGTATGGAATCTAATTACTACAGACAACAGAAATCTAGTCATACTTAAAGCCCTTTGCTAGTTCCATGTAACCTGTACTACAAATAAACCCAGTCTCATTATCAGACTCTTCCACATCTTACTCCCTACCTATTTCTCAAGTCTCATCAAACTCCACTTTCTGTCTCCCACTTAAACAATGGTAGTAATATATTATTTGTAGCTTCTCATATCTATCATTATGTTTTATGCAAATTTTCTGAAGTTAGAACCTGAGATGTACATTTCCACAAAGTACTCCAATTGATCCTGATACACAATATTTGAAAGACACTATATTTCCACAAATTACAAGGTGATTTACTGACCAGGTGGTGACATGGTGGATAGAGCTTTGGCCTGGGATGCTAAGGACCCAGGTTCAAAACTCTGAGCTCGCTGGCTTGAGTGTGAGCTCATCTGGTTTGAGCATAGGATAATAGACATGACCCCATGGTTGCTGACTTAAAGCCCAAGGTCACTTGCTTGAGTCCAAGGTTACTGGCTTGAGCAAGGGGTCTCTGGTTTGACTGGAGCCCCCCAGTCAAGGCACATATGAGAAAGCAATCAGTAAACAACTAAGATGCCACAACTATGACTTGATGCTTCTCAAAGCATCAAAATAATAATAATAATAATAATAATTAAAAATAATCATTATTATTTTTAATAATTATTATTAAATAAATAAATAATATTTATAATTATTAATTATATAAATATAATTAATAATTATATTATTTATTATATTATTATATATTGTTAATAATATAATAATTATTATATTATTAATTATATATTTTATATATTATTAATTATATATAAAATAAATATATAAATAAATTCATAATTAAAAAACAAAGTGATTTTACTTATTTGTTTATTCCTCTAATCTTCATTTATTTGCTCATCTAACAAACATTGAGTAGCTCATATGTACCAGGTACTGGAGAGAATAACTTATGGTGCCGTGGTGGGAGATCCTGGCAGACAAGTGGGTGAATAAGGACAGGGGTTTAGGTAGCTTACAGCAGTGGCACCCCAACCCATTACAGAGTCAGTAGATGTAGCTAGAGACTAAAAGGATAAGTAGGAATTAGCTAGGCAAAGAAAAGCAGAGGAGTCCTGGTAGGTTGGCTCAGCAGTAGAGTGTTGGCCCGGCATGTGGTTGTCCCGGGTTCAATTCCCAGTCAGGGCACAAAGGAGAGACACCCATCTGCTTCTCCACCCCTTCTGCTCTCGTTTTTCTCCCTCTCTCTCTTTCTGTCTCTCTCTTTGTCTCCTGCAGCCATGACTTGATTGGAGCAAGTTGGCCCCAGGTGCTGAGGGTGGTTCCATGGCCTCTGCCTCAGGTGGTAATAAGAGCTTGAGCAATGCCCCAGATGGGCAGAGCATCACCCCCTAGTGGGCTTGCCAGGTGGATCATGGTGGAGGCTCATGCAGGAGTCAGTCTCTCTGCCTCCCCTCCTCTCATTGAAAAAGAAAGAAAGAAAGAAAGAAAGAAAGAAAGAAAGAAAGAAAGAAAGAAAGAAAGAAAGAAAGAAAGAAGGGAGGGAGGGAGGGAGGGAAGGAAGAAGGAAGGAAAAGAAAGAAAGAAAGAAAGAAAGAAAGAAAGAAAGAAAGAAAGAAAGAAAGAAAGAAAGAAAGAAAGGAGGGAGGGAGGGAGGGAGGGAGGGAGGGAAGGAAGAAGGAAGGAAAAGAAAGAAAGAAAGAAAGAAAGAAAGAAAGAAAGAAATAAGAAAAAAGGAAAGAAAGAAAGAAAAGCAGAGGAAAGGATAGAGTTTCTCTAAAAGATAAAAGAGCACAGGTAAAGGCTAATAATAAAATGGCATGTCTTATTCATAATATTTTTAGACCTTTGGTTTGGCTGAAGCAGAAAGGGAAAGGAATAAACATTAACACTGAATATTCAAATACTGTAATTATATTACTTTCTCTAATAAAGCAATACCAATAAATAAGAATGGCTGTGAATGAGTTAAGACTATGTCATTTTTCTTAAGCAAACAGGAAATGCTAATTGCAGTTTGAAAGGCTTTTGAAGATTCAATTGGAAATAGCCCTCACTTCATTAAACTCTATTAACAGCATTTTTTTAAAGCTCCTGACCCTGCCCTGGGATCCTTGACCTCAACTTCGGGGTCAAGAGATTTGCTTCAAGCACTTATTTCAGACCCTAATGAAGTACTCTTTCTTAATCCAAGTGCTCCTCTCTGATGAAGGAATTTGCTCTGCTCCCTAAATGACACTAACACTTCACTTTTCAAATACATGTCAGTTGTGCTGCTGTGCTACCCAGCAGATGTCGTTTGGCTGACTGTGTGGCCAGTTGCCAGAGTCACCATCACAGCAGCCCGGCCCATGCAGGTTCGCATTAGATTCGGACAGTCGGTAAAGAAACAATGGAGCCAAAAACTGATGGGCCATCATCTTTAATCCTAGCTTGCACCCGGTGGTCAAGTAAAACACACACTGGGCTCCAAAACCCACTCATTCAGTGCTCACAAAGCTACTGACTTATCCGAGTTTCCTAGAATCAAAGTGTAAAGCCAGAGCCTTATTCTCCTCAGTTCCCCATCTCCTTCCTTCTCCAGCGTCAAACTGCACAAACTGGCATCTCACTCAGCACTCTGCCATCTTGGCTGCTTCTCCTGGCCTCCTCCACGTGGCCTTTCTCTGCTCTCTCCTCTCTGCTCTCTCCTCTAATCATAATCTCAGGAACCAAGAGAGCAAGCTCCCGTTCTGCCCCCATTTTATATTGTAGTTTCAAAACCTTTAATCCAATATATAAAATAAGGAAGTTTCTAATACAAAGTCACTTCTCTGAGGCATGATTGGATTGTACCACCCCACATCAAAAAGGGTGGGAAAGGCTTAATCCCAAAACCAAGCCCCAGGCTACAAGGATTCTCAACACACATTAATATCACCTGGGTGACGGCCTCACGTGGGCAGCACCATCTTTAACAAAGTGAGCATAATATATTTTATCTGCCCAACACAAAGGTTTCTAGCTCACCAGACTTATTGACCTCTGTTCCCCATCTCCTTCCTTCTCCCTGCACAAACTGGCTTCTCACTCAACACTCCGCCATCTTGGCTGCTTCTCCTGGCCTCCTCTATGTGGCCTTTCTCTGCTCTCCTCTCTGCTCTCTCCTCTAATATTAATCTCAGGAACCAAGAGAGCAAGCTCCAGTTCTGCCCCCATTTTATAGTGCAGAAATCAAAACCTTTAATCCAATATACAAAATGGGGAAGTCTCTAATACAAAGTCACTTATCTGAGTCATGATGGGATTGTACCTCCCCACATCAAACAGGGTGGGAAAGGCTTAGTCCTAAAATCAAACCCCAGGCTACAATGATCCTCCCTGCCCACAGCCTGCCACCAACACACATTAATATCACCTGGGCGACAGACTTCCATGTGGGCAGCGCCATCTTAACAAAGTGAGCATAATATATTTTATCTGCCCTACAGCTGCCTGCCTCGCGGTGTATGTGTTTAGGAGGGGATAGCGGAGGTTAAAATATAAAATCCAAATGGAGTCACTTTAAATTGCTAAAATTACCACAGTACTTAATGGGAACCAAAAGGAAATAAATTCTTCAATGGAACTGCTGAAAAATTTAATGTGAATGAAAGAAAGGGCCACATACTAAACCTGACAAGCTCAGGGAAGGCCTTCATGACAGTTTTACAAACTCAGAGACCCAAAGTAACCACAGAGGATGGTCTGAAACAAAACTTTCTAACAAAAAGCAGTTCCATGGCAGGTAGTCATGTCCTAGGCTGGTATTTTTCCATAACAAAGGTCAGTCTTTAACCTTTGTTAACTGAGCCTGTCGTCTTTTTTTTTTTTTTTTCCCATCTAGGATAGCATACCTTCGGAATCAAAGTAATTTTCTTGTTTCCAGATCCCTCAAAGCACAACCACCGCACTACATACAGCAGAGACCACAAATCCCCTCATTGTTACTATTATCATGTTAACTGTTAGCTGTTAACTATCCTGCATCCCACCTACTAAAAGAAGTATGGGTCTATTTGTTCTGCTTTTTTTCCAATTCCAGAGACTTCCCCACTTTGCCTTCTCCCACCTCCCTAATCTGTCACCAGTGGATTTCATGTAACCCCTTACGTATTCCCCTTTGATTCTGCTGTATAAAATAAGTGGTACAGCTACTATTTTCCAGAGCATTTTCTCAATCCGTTGAGATTTTCTTTCCTGTCACTTGTTGTCACTTTGGCTCAAAAAACTCCTAAAAAATTCTTACAGGTTTTGATGTTTCTTACATTAACATTTACTTGGCATAGTTGACATTTATTGGCAGGGTCAGGCAGGATTCCAAAGAAGCCCCCACCAAGGCCACCTTGCACACCCAGACCCGTGCTCCATTGGGTAAAGTTGGGTGAGTTTCCCTTGGAATTCCAGACCTCCCATTTTTAAGGTAAGAGACCCTGATTTTGTTTAAGCTGTGTGGGGTTTTTTTTGTTGTTTGGTTGGATTTTATTGTTTTGTTTTGCTTTGTTTTAGAAAGAGATGAGAAGCATCAATGCATTGATTGCTTGCCATACATGCCTTGACAGAAAGTGGGCTCAAGCCAAGCCAGTGATCCCTTGCTCATGCTAGCGACCTTTGGGTTCAAGCCTGAAACCTTGGGGTCATGTCAAGGACTCTGCACTTAGACAGAGACCCAGCGTTTAAACCAGGGGTTGGGAACCTATGATTCACAAGCCAGATGTGACTCTTTTGATGGTTGCATCTGGCTCGCAGACAAATCTTTAATAAAAAAAATAATAATGTTAAAAATATAAAACATTCTCATGTATTATAATCCATTCATTTCCTCCCACTCATGTTCATGGTTGCGGGTGGCTGGAGCCAATCACAGCTGTCCTCCGGGACAACACCAAATTTTTATTGGATAATGTATAACGTCATACACAGGTCATTGTATGGCTTTCATGGAATTACATTTTAAAATATGTGGCGTTCATGGCTCTCTCAGCCAAAAAGGTTCCCAACTCCTGGTTTAAACTGTTAAGCACACGTTAAACTGTTAAGCCAATGAGCTCGTGCTTAAGCGGAAACCTTGGGGTCTTGAACCAGGGACCTCAGCATCCCAGGTTGACACTCTATCCACTGTGCCACCACAGGTCAGGCTGTTTAAGTTGTTTATTAAAACCCTTCAGGTAGAGGTAAAGGTTGAGGTTTGAGAGAACCCTGGCTAAGGCAGGACAAGAGCAAAAATGAGTAGCTGGTTTTTAAGTTTGGCTTTTCTCTCTTTTTTAAAAAAAAAATGTATTGATTGATTTTAGAGAGAGAGGAAGGGGGAAAGAGAGACGGAAATACTGATATTTTTCTGTATGTCCATTGACTGCGGATCAAACCGGCAACCTTTGTGTATCCGGTCGATACTAACCAACTCAGTTATCGGGCCAGGGCAAGTTAGGCTTTTCAATTGGATTTGCTTCCTGAACAAAAACCTTTAACCACATAAATGAAAGCCTGAACTCATTGGGATCTGAAGATAAGACCACTTCCTGCCTGACCTGTGGTGGCGCAGTAGATAAAGCCTCAACCTGGAATGCTGAGGTTGCAGGTTCAAAGTCCTGGGCTTGCCGGGTCAAGGCACATATGAGAAGCAACTACAACCAGTTGATGCTTTCTGCTCCTCCTGCACTCCTTCTCTCATTCTCTCTCTCTCTCTCCTTTCTCTAACATCAATAAATAAAATCTTTAAGAAGAGAGGAAACACTTTCTTCCTAAAGCTGAATCTCGGATATTCTTAGGTGACTAAGAATCTTTGTTAAGATGTCATGAGGCATCCTCTATGACATACAGGTGCTCCACAGGGAATTCCAACTCAACCGTAATTAATTAATTGACTCACCCATGGATGTGCACATAAAAGGTGGTTAGCTAGTGCTTCAAGTCGTCATGGCTGCATTACACATCCAGGGAATGCAACCAAGACAGTGAGAGCGTTTGATCTGACTCAAAGTAGGTGATAGCCCCTTACTGTTCAACTCATAAGCAGCACACTTCAACCCACCACATAATATTTCTAGAAATCTGTTCAGATTCTAAAGCTATCCAAAGAAAACTAAAATTAACATGAGCGATTGTGCCTACAAGCCAAAAATTCCCAGCTTCAGTCCCCATTAATACTCCTGCAAATACATAGTAAATAGGAAGGTGTAAGGCCAGTTTCCATGGCCACCATCACAGCTGCCTGGCCCATGCAGGTTCCAATTAGATTCGGACAGATGGTAATGAAACAATGGAGCCAAGAACTGGTGGGTCATTATCTTTAATCCTAGCTTGCACCTGGCGGGCAAGTAAAAACACACACTGGGCTCCAAAACCCACTCATTTAGTGCTCACAAGTTACTGACTTATCCGAGTTTCCTAGAATCAAAGGTTTCTAGCTCACCAGCCTTATTCACCTCGTTCCCCATCTCCTTTCTTCTCCTTGCACAAGCTCTGCACAAACTGGCTTCTTACTCAGCACTCCACCATCTTGGCTGCTTCTCCTGGCCTCCTCCACATGGCCTTTCTCTGCTCTCCTCTCTAATGCTCTCTCCTCTAATGCTAATCTCAGGAACTGAGAGAGAGCAAGCTCCCGGTCTGCCCCACTTTATAGTGTAGATTCAAAACCTTTAATCCAATATACAAACAAGGAAATCTCTGAAACAAAGTCACTTATCTGAGGCATAATGGGATTCCTCATGAGAGTGTACCACCCTACATCAAAAAGGGTGGGAAAGGCTTAGTCCTAAAACCAATCCCCAGGATACAAGGATCCTGCCTGCCCACAGCCTCCTCCCAACACACATTAATATAATCACACCTATTCCAAGCAAGAAGGGCAATTAATATTATCACCTGGGCGACGGGCTTCCACATGGGCAGCGCCATTTTAACAAAGTGAACATAATATATTTTATCTGCCCAACAGAAGGCTTTCCTTATAAGTACTTATCAAAATCAAAAGATTTAATTAGAAATGATATCAACTTAAGATGGTCAAAATAGAGGGGGTTTTGCGTCTAAGTTTTTTGCATGCAAAATTAGAAAACTCCCAGTACAAAAATTAAACTGAATAAATGGGAAGTATATCTTGATTGGAAATTAGAAACTTCTAGGAAGAGCACAGGTAAACGATTTTTTTTAAAAAAAAAGTTTAAAAATTTCTAGAGACTCTCTGAAATAAAGAAAGCTTCTGAAGCTAATAAATGCCAACACCCCATTCCCTCCCCTTCCACAGCTCCTCCACTGTGTCTCTGCTCTCTGAGCCTCCTTATCCAGATTTCTCCTCCCCCTCCCATCTTTCTTCCCCTTCTATCTCTTCCACTATTTCCTACCAACTTAGATGAAAATAAGAATAGGAATTCAGACAAGGATAATCCAGGAATTCTAGCAGCTCCAGGATCCTGGTGGTTCACAAAGGAATTTAACTGAGATTTCACTCCAAACTAATATGTAGATGCTTTACCTTTATGCTGAGTCTAGGACTTATTAGACTCCCAAGAGTCTATTTACCAATTACAACAGCTAGCCATAAAGAGAGATAGGATATCAAAAGACAAACTGATTTTTTTTACTAAGCAAAACACTTTGGTTATCTAATATCTGAAGATGGGCTACTGACTAAACCTAAAAGACTCAGAGGAATATCCTTTCTTTTTCTAAAACTGAACAACAAAAAATCAGCATAGAAGGCTCCTGGGTCTGACTGAATACTGTCAAAATGGGATTCTAAATTTTTATTATGGCCCAGCTTCTATATGTATTATTAAAGTCGAATTGAGTCTGGCCTGCGGTGGCACAGAGAACAGAGCATCGACCTGGAATGCAGAGGTCACTGATTCAAAGCCCTGGACTTTCCCAGTCAAGGCACATACAACAAGCAAACAATGAACTAAAGCAACTGTGAGTTTATACTTCTCACTCCCCTCTCTTCCTCTCTCTGTAAAATCAATAATCTTAAAAAATAAGAAATATTCAGTGGAACCAGAAAGGAAACAAGACATAAAATCCCTAAAGAATTATTTAAAAGGCTCACTCTGGGACACCTTAATTATAAGCTGACATTTTATACATAAAAATAAAGAAAATACTTTTAGTTTAACTCAAAAACATAAAGATCATCATAGACCTATAAGCCATTATATTCAGTAACTAGACTCAGTAGCCAAAGGGCTCCTTCTTTGCATGACAGCCATCTCTGCTATAGACATGTTATGCAAACCAACAGAAAAGATAGCCATGGGTTCTTTTTAGTGTATGTTCTCATTCTGCTAAATCTCCACTGAATTCTCATTGCAATGAACACTTCTGTCAGTCAACTGGCTCTTGTCTTCTGCACCTATTATTACTTGCACTCAGTTTAACAGTCTTAACCTAACAACTTTGCTACTTTCCTTGCAGGATGAAGACACCCACAACTGTATTTTGTTGACTGACTTACCTTCTTGTTCTTAGGAATAGTTTATAGGAAATTCTTATTGATAATGTTGACTTAATTTTGTTACAGATGGATCTTTGAAAGATGAACTGGTTGGTTGGAGCATCATCCCGAAGTGCAGAGGTTGCCAGTTTGATCTCTAGTTGGGGCACATCCAGAAACAGCTCAATGTTCTTGTCTCTCTCTCTCTCTCTTTCTCCCTGCCTCTCTCTAAATAAAAATAAAAGATGAAAAAATTATAAAAAAAGAAAGATGAACAGGGATGTTACCAAGCTGGATATGCAATAACCATGGTGGAGATAATTGAAGGTTCTTATTTATCGAAATAAGATCTGCCCAACAAGATGAATTAATTGTTCTAACTTAGGCTTGTCAATTGGTCAAAGATCACGTAGCCAATATTAACACTGATAGTAGCTATGCCTTTGGTGCAGCTCAGAAACATAGAATGTTGTGGAACCAGTGAGGCTTCTTAACCTTCTCAGGGTAGCCCATAAAGAATGGAAAATAGATGGCAGAATTATTAGATGCCATACAGAAATTTAAACAATTAGCAATTATCAAAATCCCAGGACAGGGCCCTGGCCAGTTGGCTCAGTGGTAGAGCATCGGCCTGGCGTGCAGAAGTCCAGGGTTCGATTCCCAGCCAGGGCACACAGGAGAAGTGTCCATCTGCTTCTCCACCCCTCCCCCTCTCCTTCCTCTATGTCTCTCTCTTCCCCTCCTGCAGCTGAGGCTCCATTGGAGCAAAGATGGCCCGGGCACTGGGGATGGCTCCTTGGCCTCTGCCCCAGGCGCTAGAGTGGCTCTGGTCGCAACAGAGCGACGCCCCGGAGGGGCAGAGCATTGCCCCCTGGTGGGCGTGCCGGGTGGATCCCGGTCGGGCGCATGCGGGAGTCTGTCTGACTGTCTCTCCCCGTTTCCAGCTTCAGAAAAATAAAAATAAAAAACCCAGGACATTCCAATGCTGCCACCATGGAAACAAAAGAAAATTATTTAGCTGATGCTGCAGCTGGACAGACAACATTAAATAGCCAAATTATTCAGACCCAGGAATGCTCCTTGCTTCTTATTAAATCAATAAAAGATTCTCTCTCACAGTTCCAATGGTCAGCTGCAGAAAAAAAAGGGGGATATGGCTACAAAAAGGGGCAAACTTTGTCACTGACAAATAGATATGGTCCAATCAGAAATCATTCTTACCTGTAGGGACTCAATTATATATGCTTTAATATGTACTTGACCTAACACATTGGGGTCCTAAAAAGATGACTTTACAGAATAAACAATATTACTGTTACTGTAGCTCATAGCAAATGTGTTTGCTATACATTTGTAGTGTATAGCAAATGTTCTGTCTAAAATATAACCCTGGAAAATCACTCCCTGTGTCCCAGAGACATTTCTCACTTCCTTTAGATCCATTTGAGGTATGGTGATTGGATTTTACCCCAATGACACCATTGCAAATATAAATATGTCTTATTTATTACTTGTGTGGGTTGAGGTATTACCTTGCCAGAGAACAACAACCTTAACAGTAGGTAAATTATTATTGAAGAAAAGTTGATTTTTCAAAAAAGTTTCCCAATTGGGGAATTCCCTCTGAGTTAGTAAATGAGGGACTTTCTTTATTGGACAAATAATGCAACCCATTTGTAATATTTGACCAATTCTACAGCATTTTATTGTGTCTATCACACCAGTCCTCTGGATTGGTGCAATATACAAATGGTACAAAAAAAACTCAGCCAGGGGTCCTGGCTGGATAGCTCAATTGATTAGAGAATTGCCCCAAAATGCCAACGTTGTAGGTTCCATCCTTGGTCAGGGTACATACACGGATCAACCAATAAATGCATAAATAAGTGGAATAACAAATCAATCTCTCTCCTCTCTTTAAAATCAATAAATAAAATAACTAGGTAAATTTACAGAAACTTTCAATTTCCTTTGCCCAGAACCTCTCCTTATACTGCTCTTCAAACTGAAATCTACTTCTTTTGGTAAACATCACCTTTCGTTTTACAAAATAGTCATTGGCTGCCCTATGAATCTGGAAGAAGGGACATATGAATCACCTTTACTAAAAAGAGACATTCTACATTACTATCATTAACTAGCTTATAGGGACTAATAAATTAGTGACATTCATTTCACAAGTGCACTTCCGGGAAACAAAGACCCCAGCTTACAACCAGGAGAGTTTTGTACATTGGAAAAGATATTAATTAAAGACTCTCTCCAACATTATTGAAAAGGACCTTATCAAATGGTTAACATCAAAATGGATGTCCTCCCCTGTTTCTAACACCTGCCTCCATCTACAGTGGAGATCAAAGACTTCTCAGGGATGAGAAGCCACAGACATCAGAAAGAGACATCCCAAGACATTGACAAGGCCTGTACACCTACAAATTGAAGTTAAATTTTATTAGCTTATTGCAGTGGTTCTCAAACTTTATGAAGTCAAGGCGCATTTAAAATCCTACAAATAATTGTAGGCGCACTACATACTAATTTCTAAGAAATGTTATAATAATTAAGTCAAATATTAAAGAAAAATATAAAGTCCAAGTGTGCTTTTATGGTAATTAAATGAAATAAATACTACAAAATTAAATTTATTCTGACATTAAAAAACATTTTTATGTTACATTTTTTGAGTTATGCTTTTTAGAATTCATAAAAAAGAGGGGTTAAAAAATTAAAAAACAACAAAAAGTTATCTTTTTATATATATAGATACAATCTTAGTAAAATTTAGTAAATTCAGCAGGTCCTGGCATGAATGTGTTAAGTTTTTTCATTCTTGTGTTTATGAGAAACATGAGGCTGATGTGTCCTAGCGATTTCTTCAATGTTTGGGATATTTAAATGGCAAACTCACATTTTCTCCTCAATACATTGAAGAATTCCTCTCTTTTTACTCTTAACTGTGTTGAGGTTAGAAAATCCTAATTCACATAAATAGGAAGTTGAAAAGTGTAGTAAAATGTTCAAAACTTTTTAAGATATTGCCACATATTCTTCTTTTATAGAAATCCAAAAGGCTTCAAGAAAATTCCTTATGTTTAATCATCAATCCACGATCAGTGGATATAGCTGCCAATTCTTCTTCTTCTGTTAATGTTAAACCAAAATTACTTGAAGTTTCCATGAATGGGTTTCTGATCCAATTGTATGGTTCAGAGTTAAGAGATAGAAAATGCTATAAATTAAATTCTGCCTGTCAGCCTTCAAGTCCTATTTTATTTACACTTAACTTTTGCTCACTTCCAGAATCGAATTCTTCAATATCATGCTTCTTTTTGAAAAATCTATTCATTTTATTTGGGTGTGTTTATCTAAAAATAATATAATGATGTGTTAATAATAAATATAATAATGATGTGTTAACAAAAAGAGTGGTATTTCCATAATGAAATCATATAATAGAGTAACTATATTTATTTTTATTTTTATATTTAAGCACATGCCGTGAAACAGCACAGCTAGTAATTCCAGGTCCTGAGTGAGAACAGTGTGGAATTAAGAAAAAACATGGAATTAAGAAAATACGGGATCAGGAAGGCTCTGTAATTGCTGCTGGCAAGAACAAAGCGCTCCCAAAAACTACATCTTTTATTTATAGGGCAAAGTGAGGCCATTAGCAAATCTTAACTTTACACCAAACAAAGGATAGAAGAAAGTTGCCTCCAGTCTTTCCAGGGAACATGAAGGGTAGTGTAAACAATCCAGCACCACAGTTTAACAGCCTTTTGCAACCTAATCAGGCAAGTGAGGTGAGGGGTTGGGCAGACTGTCAGCTTACAGCCAATTCCCCACACCTGTCCCCCAAAAATCTAAACTCCAAAAACCCTGTTGGTCTTTTGGTCCCCAACAGGCACATATTTTTCTGGAATACCATAGGGCGCACCTGGAAATCTTCTAAGGCACACTTTGAGAACCACTGGCTTATTGGCTTTACCTGTCTGCTAATATTAATCATAACAATATGGTTAAACCTGTTCTTTAAGTGAAGGCAAAAATTAATGAGTGGGACTACATCAGACTAAGAAGTTTTTGCTCAGCAAGAGAAACTTATAACAAAATAAACAGACAGCCAACTAAATGGGAAATGATATTTTCAAACAACAGCTCAGATAAGGACCTAATATCCAAAATATACAAAGAACTCATAAAACTCAACAACAAACAAACAATCCAATAAAAAAATGGGAAGAGGACATGAACAGACACTTTTCCCAGGAAGAAATACAAATGGCCAACAGATATATGAAAAGATGCTCATCTTCTTTAGTTATTAGAGAAATGCAAATCAAAACTGCAATGAGATACCACCTCACACCTGTTAGATTAGCTATTATTAATAAGACAGGTAATAGCAAATGTTGGAGAGGCTGTGGAGAAAAAGGAACCCTCATATACTGTTGGTGGGAATGTAAAGTAGTACAACCAGTATGGAAGAAAGTATGGTGGTTCCTCAAAAAACTGAAAATAGAACTACCTTATGACCCAGCAATCCCTCTACTGGGTATATACCCCCAAAAACTCAGAATCATTGATACATAAAGATACATGCAGCCCCATGTTCATTGCAGCATTGTTCACAGTGGCCAGGACATGGAAACAACCAAAAAGCCCGTCAATAGATGACTGGATAAAGAAGATGTGGCACATATACACTATGGAATACTACTCAGCCATAAGAAATGATGACATTGGATCATTTACAGCAAAATGGTGGGATCTTGATAACATGATACGAAGTGAAATAAGTAAATCAGAAAAAAACAGGAACTGCATTATTCCATACGTAGGTGGGACATAAAAGTGAAACTAAGAGACATTGATAAGAGTGTGGTGGTTATGGGGGGAGGGGGGAAAGGGAGAGGGAAAGGGGGAGGGGCACAAAGAAAACTAGATAGAAGATGACAGAGGACAATCTGACTTTGGGTGATGGGTATGCAACATAATTGAATGACAAGATAACCTGGACTTGTTATCTTTGAATATATGTATCCTGATTAATTGATGTTGCCCCATTAAAAAAATAAAATTATTTATTTAATAAAAAATAATAATAAAAAAAGAAAAGACAAAAACAAAAACAAAAAAAAAAACCTGTTCTTTAGACTTTTCTCAAAACTTGTGTATATGGCCCAAATGTTAATAATTATTGAAGGTATATAAGATAACTTTTGCATTATCAATAATGCTCTCTGTATGGTTTCTCTTTTGAAATTTAGAATAAATTTTATTGCAAAAGGAAGGAAAGTGATGTATATATTTTTAAGAGAACTTAAAAATATTTTGTTTTAATAAGTTGGTCATTTATGAATGAGTAAAAAGAGACAAAGAAAAAGAGAAGTTGTAGATAGTAGAAAAGAAATATTGAGAAAGGAATTTTATGTATAAACACTAGAACCCATTTATGGGAGTGTACTTATTCCCTCTAACCCAACAAGGACTACTAACAGTATTAATTCAGATAGAAGCTGAAGTGGCTATAAAAACATGGCTTCCTATAACTACTCCTGAGGCACAGGAACTGTACTTATAAAACCCTTACTGTCCTCCTGGCTTCTGGAATTTTTAGATAATTGTAATTTACAGTATTATGTTCTTACAGCCTTGGCCCTGGTTAAATCATAAGGTTACAACTTCCACTTGCACAACTGCTGGAAATTGTGGTAGGCAGTTAGATAGGCATGAGCAGAGCAAGAGCCATGGGCCAGGTACAGAAGGTCACTAAAGTAACAACCACGGGCCAGGCCTCAGCTGTGTTTCAGCTCCAGGCCCAGAAAAGCAGCAAAACCAGACAAGTAACTCCACAGCTGACCTTATGACCAATTGCATTGATTAAGGATCCTCTGCTCTGACCCTGACCAATTAGTGGAGACCAGACCCTGAAAAAACACACCTGGAGCTGATGAATATACTATTGAGATCCTCCCCTGGGACCTCCCATAAAGTCTCCACCCTTAAAAGTCTTTAGATTGGGCCTGACCTGTGGTGGCGCAGTGGATAAGGCGTCAACCTGGAAATGGTGAGGTCGCCGGTTCGAGGCCCTGGGCTTGCCTGGTCAAGGCACATATGGGAGTTGATGCTTCCAGCTCCTCCCCCCTGTCTCTCTCTCTCTCTCTCTCTCTCTCTCTCTCTCTCTCCCCCCCCTCTCTCTATCCTCTCTAAAATGAATAAATAAAATAAAAAATTAAAATAAAAAAGTCTTTAGGTTGGAGGACCCAGCACACACTCCCTCCTGGAAGCCTGCCTTTCCCTCCCCACCCCTTCTTCACCCACCAGGTGCGTTTTCCTTGCAGGCACCTTTCCTCTTTCCCCCGCCCCCTCCTCCCAGGTGCATTTCTCTCTTTCTTCTGAGTTCCCCTTCTTTTGTCTCTGTAAGTTTTTTCCTAAAGCCTATTTCTTCTACCTCTATGATTTTCTAAATAAACTTTCTCTTATATATTGAGTCTTGATGCTGACTTCTTTCCTAGCCAGAACATAAGTACTGAGGTTGCTGAGCAAATGTCCGGTCTGACCCCACCGGGGCAACACTTAGTGTTGTTTCTGGTCTCACCAACAACAACAGGAATCAGGTTAATAACGGCACTTGGGTGCTTCTAATGGGAAGTAGATGGGCAAGAGTAAATGGGAACTCATCTCTTGTCAGATTTTGAAACCTGAAGAGGTGTATAGTGTGCCCTCAAACTAGAAGTAAATGTTATACTACATGCAAGATAGAGAAAAGTGAGACAGGCAGCAGAACTTGGATTAAAAATGGCCCAAAGCAGGCACTGGCTGGTTGGCTCAGCTGTAGAGCGTCGGCCTGGCGTGCGGGGGACCCAGGTTCGATTCTCAGCCAGGGCACATAGGAGAAGCACCCATTTGCTTCTCCACCTCCCCCCTCCTTCCTCTCTGTCTCTCTCTTCCCCTCCCGCAGCCAAGGCTCCATTGGAGCAAAGATGGCCCGGGCACTGGGGATGGCTCCTTGGCCTCTGCCCCAGGCGCTAGAGTGGCTCTGGTCTCTGCAGAGCGATGCCCCGGAGGGGCAGAGCATCGCCCCCTGGTGGGCACAGCGTCGCCCCTGGTGGGCATGCCGGGTGCATCCTGGTCGGGTGCATGCGGGAGTCTGTCTGACTGTCTCTCCCCGTTTCCAGCTTCAGATTAAAAAAAAAAAAATGGCCCAAAGTGTTTTTCTTAATAAAGGCCCATAAGACCTGACTGGCTCCCACTTTTCTGCTTTTCACCTTTGAGAAAAATTCAGCCTTGCCTTCCATTCAAGGTTACAGCCTTGCTCCATTCCCAATAGTCCATTGTTCAGCAAGTCAAACACTGACTGCAACTTCTTAAGAATGAGCCTTCCTGTTGGGCAGATAAAATATATTATGCTCAATTTGTTAAAGTGGCGCTGCCCACGTGGAGGCCGTTGCCCAGGTGATATTAATGTGTGTCTCTGTGGGCATGGGGCTTGGTTTTGGGATTAAGCCTTTCCCACCCTTTTTGATGTGGGGCGGTACAATCCAATCATGCCTCAGAGAAGTGACTTTGTATTAGAGACTTTCCTATTTTGTATATTGGATTAGAGGTTGTGAAGCTACAATATAAAATGGGGGCAGAACGAGAGTTTGTGCTCTTGGTTCCTGGGAGGATTAGCATGAGAGAGCAGAGGGAGCAGAGCAGAGAGCAGAAAGAGGCCATGTGGCCAGGAGAAGCAGCCAAGATGGCGGAGTGCTGAGTGAGATGCCAGTTTGTGCAGAGTTTGTATCTGGGAGAAGGAAGGAGATGGGGAACTGAGGAGAATAAGGCTGGTGAGCTAGAAACCTTTGATTCTAGGAAACTTGGATAAGTCAGTGGCTTTGTGAGCACTGAATGTGAGTGGGTTTTGGAGCCCAGTGTGTGTTTTTACTTGCCTACTGGGTGCAAGCTAGGATTAAAGAAGATGGCCCATCAGTTTTTGGCTCCATTGTTTCTTTACCGACTGTCCGAATCCAATGCGACCCTGCATGGACTAGGCTGCGGTGATGGTGGTCCTGGCCCTGGCTTCTGGCTTTACACTTCCTAATACCATGGAAATACTGTACCACATAATCCAACCCTAAAGTTGATCATGACCAACAGCAGGAAGTGTGGATGAAAAGGGGGCCACATCCTAAACCAAATAAGTTCAGGGGAGGCCTACATGGTGGCCTTATAAACCCAGAGACCTTAAGTAACCACATAAGATGATCTAAAATTAAAAGTTTCTAGCTAAAAAGCTAGTCATAGGGTATAGTCATGTCCTAGACTGGTATCTTTCTTGACAAAGGTCAATCTTTGCCTTAATTGGGCCTATTGTCTTTTTTTTTTTTTTTAAGATTTTATTTATTCACTTTAAAGAGGGGAGAGGAGGAGAGAGAAAGAGAGAGAAAGAGAGAGAGAAAGAACAAGAAAGAAAAGCGTGGGAGAAGCCAGAAGCATCAACTCCCATATGTGCCTTGACGAGGCAAGCCCAGGGTTTTAAACCTGTGACCTTAGCATTCCAGGTTAATGCTTTACCCACTGTGCCACCACAGGTCAGGTGCTGTTGTCTTTTTGAATCTAGATAATTTACTTTTGAATTATCAAGGTAATTTTCTTTTTCTAGACCCCGCAGGGCACAATCATGCACCAGAGACGAAACCATAGAATTCCTCATTGTTATTGTTACTGTGCTAATTATTAATTATCCTGTACCCACCAATGGAAAAGAATATTTGTCTCTTCACTTTCCTTAACTCTGAGCTACCTAAAGTAAACTACATACAATGGTCTGAAATTAAAACTTTCTAATAAAAGGCATTTCATGGTGGGTAGTAATGTCCTAGGCCGGCATTTTTCCCTAACAAACATCAATCTACCTTAATTGAGACTGTTGTCTTTTTTGCATCTATAACATACCTAATAATATACCTTTGACATATCAAAGTAATTCCCTTCTTTCTCAGACCTATTAGAGCACAACCATCAATACCAGAGCAGAGACCACCAATCCTCTCATTGTCATGATCATCCTGTTAATTGCTCACTGTTAACTATCCTATACCGGCTTATGTAGAAGTATGTGTCTTCTTGGTTTACTTTTTATCCAATCCCAGGGATTTCCTTGTTTGTTTTCTCTGGCCTCCCTATTCTATGACCAATGGATTTCATGGAACCCCCTTAAGCTTCCCCTCTGATTCTGATGTATAAAACAAGTGGTAAAACTTCTACTTACCAGAGCATTTTCTCAATCCGTTGAGATTTTGCTTCCTGACAATTATTGTCAGTTTGGCTCAAATAAACTCAAAACCAATTCTAACATGTTTGGACATTTCTTACATTGACAAAAAGTGTAACTTAAAAAAAAAAAAAAAAGCAAGTCTCATCTCACTGGGGAGCTTTACTATTCCAAAATGTATTTAAGTTCACTTAGGGATATTTTAATTTTATTCATGTTTTGGCAAAATTTATGAGCTACAGATCATTTCCTGATAATAAGACATTTGTATAGTCCCTGCCAACACTGGAGTAAATTTCACTTTTTCAAGCAAAACTATCCAGGCTCACAATTAAGAAAAAAAAAGTTATTCTAAATGCTACAAAGGGACTTTTCTCCTGCCTTTGGATCTCTGAGAACAATAAAACCACGGTGATCACTCAGGAGAACACCTGAGTGCAGCAGGAGACACTGATCTGGGTGTCACCACTGACCAGCTACAAATTAGGACTTGCCATTACTGTCACTCCTGTCCCTGTAAGAAACATCCAAACCTGTATCCCTAAGTGAACTTAAATTCATTTTGGAACAGTGAAACTCCCCAGTGAGATGAGACTTGCGTTTAGAAAAGAAAGTTATACTTTTGTCAACATGAGAAACATCTGGCCCTGGCCGGTTCGCTCAGTGGTAGAGCGTCGGCCTGGCATGCAGGAGTCCCGGGTTCGATTCCCAGCCAGGGCACACAGGAGAGGTGCCCATCTGCTTCTCCACCCCCCCCCCTCCTTCCTCTCTGTCTCTCTCTTCCCCTCCTGCAGCCAAGGCTCCATTGGAGCAAAGTTGGCCCGGGCACTGAGGATGGCTCTGTGGCCTCTGCCTCAGGCACTAGAATGGCTCTGGTTGCAACAGAGCAACGCCCGAGATGGGCAGAGCATCGCCCCCTGGTGGGCATGCCGGGTGGATTCTGGTCAGGCTCATGCGGAGTCTGTTTGACTGCCTCCCCGTTTCCAACTTCAGAAAAATACAAAAAAATTTAAAAATTAAAAAAATTAAAAAAGAAAAAAAAAAAGAAACGTCTGAACCTGTAAGAATTTTTTATGTGTCTATTTGAGCAAAACTGACGACAATTGCCGGAAAACAGATTGAGAAAAAGCTCTGAAAAGTGGTACATCACAATCAAAGGGGAAGATCTAAAGGGGTTACATGAAATCTATTGGTGATAGATTAGGAAGGCAGGAGAAAGCAAAGCAGAGAAATCTCTAGGGTTGAATAAAAAGTAAAACAAATAGACTAGGTGGGTATAGAATAGTAAACAGTGAGCAGTTAACATGATAACAATAACAATAGAACTCTGTGGTCTTTGCTCAGGTGAAGTGATTGCACCCTGAGGGGTCTGGAAAAAAGAAATTACTCTGACATTTCAAAGGTAAATTATCTAAATGCAAAAAGACAATAAACAAGCGCAGTTAAGGCAGAGACTGACTTTTATCCAGAAAGACACCAGCTAGAAACTTTTAATTTCAGACCGTCCTATATGGTTACTTTAGGTTTCTGAGTTTATCAGGCCACCCATGCAGGCCTCCCCTGAGCTTGTCAGGTTTAGTATGTGGCTTGTTTTGTTCACACCATCTGTCTCAAAAAATTAAGTAAGTCAGGCAGAGACACAGCAAATTTCAAACTACCTTTTCCCTCCCTTCCTCTCCCCTTCTCTCACCCCCAACAGTTCTGGAGACTTCATCTTCTGCCCTAAGAATGTCTTGTTTTCAACCTCCTTGTTGTCGTCCTCTAGCAGCCACAAATATTGAATGTAGCTTGAAGAAATAACATTATATTATGGAAATAGCTTTTTATTAAGACAACTGACAACATATGTGCATAGCCTTGTTCTTTAGATTACTATGCCATTTTTAAGGCAGAGAAGGGCTTTGGATAGAAATCTTCATGCTATTGCCTGACCAGGTGGTAGCACAGTGGATAGAGCATCAGACTGGGATGCAGAGGACCCAGGTTCGAGACCCTGAGGTCGCCAGCTTGAGTACAGGTTCATCTGGTTTGAGCACAAAGCTCACCAGCTTGGACCCAAGGTCGCTGGCTTGAGCAAGGGGTTACTTGGTCTGCTGAAGGCCCACGGTCAAGGCACATATGAGAAAGCAATCAATGAACAACTAAGGTGTCGCAGTGAAAAACTGATGATTGATGCTTCTCATCTCTCTCCATTCCTGTTTGACTGTCCCTATCTATCCCTCTTTCTGTAAAAAAAAAAAATCTTCATGCTATTTTTTTCTTTCTTTCTTTTCTTCTTTTTTTTTTTTTTTTTTTTTTTTTTTTTTTTTTTTTTTTTTTGTGAGGAGGGGAAATAGTGAGGCAGACTCCCACATGTGCCCTGACTGGGATCTGCCTGGAAACTCCTTGTGGGGCCAATGCTCAAGTATTGAGCTATTTCTAGCACCTGAGGCCAATGCAAGCCAATGCTCAAACTAATCGAGCCACTGACTGCAGGAGGAGAAGAGGGAGAGAAGGAGGAGAGGGAAGAGAAGAGAAGCAGATGGTCACTTCTTTTGTGTGCCCTGACCAGGAATTGAACCCAGGACGTCCATATGTCAGTCCAATGCTCTATACACTGAGATACCGGCTAGGGCCTCTTTACGCTATTTTTCAAACTTTGTACGCTGTGGGAGAAAGGCAAAGCTTTCCATTTTCCATTTTGCAAGTTTAAAAGGATTAGGGAGTATTTTCTCCACCCCATGATTTAATATGACTTTGAAAATTGCCTGTTAACTTTTAACAAGATTTTGATATTATAAAGGCCTAATAATCTCTAAAACAGAAAAAGCAAAATATGGCTAATTAACAAGATTCCTGTCAGGGAATGGCGTGGTATCTTTCCAGGGTCTGGCTCAGCAAAAATGGAAAAATGTACCCATCAACATGGCCAGTTCAGGCCATTAAGCACCACGGTCTTTCTGCAAGTGCAGACTTCCTTTCAAGCTCAAATAGAAGCCCCTGGCATGTTTATAAGCTGGCTGTTTTCCCTGCCTTTCCCTCCCTTTCTCTTTTATAACCCTAACTCTTCTCTTCCATAAGAACTAAGCTGCAGGATAGTAAAAGGATATGATGTCATCTGGGTGGAGAGGGAAAATGTATAACTTCAGTCCCAAATTGTGTAAGTCAAATGTGCTGCACAGGAAAAGCAGCTTTGGTGCACCGGCTTTCTCTAAGCGCAGCGCCTTGCTGTTGCAGCCTCCCCCGGGGATGCACAGCACACAGTAGGGAGGGGAAGAGACCTGACCAAGACTTCACAGCTCTCTTTATCCTCTTTATTGCAGCAGGAACGTTGCTCTCCCGAGGTCTAGAGTACTGCTCTGGCTCCCATAACTTACTTCTTGTAAACTGAAGAGAGAGGTAAAAAGAGAACTAATTTTCTCTGCCTTGGACTGTGCAAAATATCTGTCTCTTAGATCATTGCATGATGTGCTGACTCTGAAAACTAATCTAGAAGTATATTCAGAAAAAACGACGCTTTTAAAACCTCGGATTTGATTTGATCCTAAAGGAGAAAAGCACAGTTCTCAGGGAGGAAAATATTCAGGGTGCATTCTAATGAAACATACTCTTGCCCGTGTCATTCTTCATCTCCAGCGTGCTTCGCAGAGGAGCATCTGCAGAACATGCGGAAATGGCCCGGGTGTATGTATACTTTCAGCCCAACAGTTTCATTAATACAATTCTGCCCCACAGAAAAATGGGTACAAGTACACAAGAATATTCATTGTAGGCCTGATCTGTGGTGGCGCAGTGGATAAAGCGTCGACCTGGAAACACTGAGGTCGCCAGTTCAAAACCCTGGACCTGCCTGGTCAAGGCACATATGGGAGTTGATGCTTCCTGCTCCTCCCCCTTTCTCTCTCTCCTCTCTAAAATGAATAAATAAATAAGAATATTTCTTAAAAAAATAAAAGAAACATTTTAAAAAAAGAATATTCATTGTAATATCAGGTATAATAGAAAAATATGAAGAACTTAAGTGCCCTTCAACCAAGAAACATTTAAATGAATTATGGTAAACCTCTTCCACAGAATATCATGCAGCTGTTTGGAAACAATAAGCAAAATATATATCTATTGAAATGGAATTAAAACTCAAAATATTTTCCCACTGCACTTTATGCTCTGTTGGGACAAGAGCCTGTCTGTTTTCTTACCTTTCTATACCCATGTCCTACCATAGAGCTTGAGCCATAGTAGGTGCTCAATGAATAGTTGTTGAATGAAATGTTGAATTTTAAAAACAGGTTGGAGAATAACAGATATAATGTGAAAACCAATTACATTTGTTTTATGTATTTATATATTTGTTTAGTATATATGTATATATTTGTATGTGCATAGAAAAAATTCTGGAAAAATACTCATCAAATTAAAGTAGTTATCTCTGGGTAGTAGACTGGATGGGAAGTAGAGGAAGAGAAGTATATCTGCTTTTATTCTAATTACTTCTGTATTCTTAATTTTTATAAGCATTCATTTCTTGCTAACTTCTCTTGTTTCTTTCTTTCTTTCTTTCTTTCTTTCTTTCTTTTTTTCTTTCTCTTTTCCTTTCTAAGTGAGAGGAGAGGAGATAGTAAGACAGACTCCCATGTGTGTTCCACCGGGATCCATGATCCACACAGCAATCCCTGTCTGACACTAAAGTTTGAATAAATTGAGCTATCCTCAGTGCCTGAGGCTGATGCTTGGACCAAGTGAGCTATCCTCAGTGGCTGAGGTGACACTTGACAATTAAGCCACCGACTGCAGGAGGGAAAAAGAGAGAGAAAGGGAAGAGGGAGAAGGATAGCAGATGGGCACATCTCTTGTGTGCCCTGATTAGAAATCAAATCCAGGACATCTATACGCCAGGCTGATGCTCTATCCACTGAGCCACCCAGCCAGGGACACTAATTTTAATGTTAATAGAAGATATAAAATCACTAGAGAAAAGGGAAGAAGAATGAAGTACAATAAATTAGCTTTGGAAAGATCAAGCCCCCATCTACTGAAAGACAATAACGAATGATCGTAAAGTCACATAAAGGAGGAAAAACTAGGGAATCCAACTGTGTGCCTCAATAAAGTAGGAGCCATCGTCATCCTTGAGGGAGAAAGCAGAGCTGGCAGACTGGCTTCTGAGAAAGGTGGAGAAGGCTCAGAACACAGACTTGGTTTTAGAACCACCTTAGAGACCATTCAGTCTGGCCACTCACTTTACAAAAGGCTTTGCCAAAGAGCACCTAGTATGTGAGTGATAGTGTCAGTGCAGTACAACAGCTTCTAAAAATATGCAAAAATGATTCAAAACATGATGAAGCAATGGGTTGCAGGCAGGCATTTTTGAGGACCTTGACAAGGTTAAAAGGAAGGACCCGTAGTGTAGAGTCTGCGAGCTGGAGCAGAGGAAAAGAGGTGCTTGAGAATAGGCAAGCTTGTGGGGGGGGATCAGAGGCGGATTTAAGGGCAGGCACACTGGGCGCACGCCCTGGGCCCCGACTTCTGAAGGGCCCTGCAAAACCCCAACTTTACACTTTTTTCTAATGACACCAAGTTTGGTGTCATATGTGCAATTTTAACATTAATAGTACATAATATTTTTTTATTTATTTAAAAATATGGTTAACATGTATTTTTATTTTCCCTGTCTCTCTCTTTTTTTTTAAGGGGCCCAATATTTTTTTCTGCACCCGGGGCCTCAACCGACCTAATCTGCCTCGGGGGGGGGGGGGGGATAGTGATGAGTCCTGAAGCAAAAAGCATTTCATAACAATAAATGAATAAACAGAATGAGGAGCTGGAACTTGTCAGTTAATGAGAAAAATTCTGAGTTTAGAAAAATGGCAGCAAAATGGGAGACTGTTGCACTGATGATTGACAGATTGGCCTTTAGACTGACTGACTTAAATGAATGACAGGCCACTAGGTTGCTCCACTTTCATCTGAAGAATCATAGCTATGCTAATGCTATGATTAGGGAAGTGGATGGAAGTGGTGCTCCAATGTAAAGGCAGTACCACTGGCTTAATAAAGCACGAAATAACGTCTTTGAATCAAAATGTCTGCTGGTTTCCAGTCTTGTCGGCGTGAATCCTGACTTGCTACTTTGAGCAAGTTTAGCTATAGTCTCAGCCCTCCATTAATGTGATGGCTGATTAATGCTAAACATCCTGGCAGTTGTTTCTGGAATAGAGGCTAAGCCCCTTGACCAGCCTATTGGACACCCTGCTGATAGTGTGCCTTCTGCCCAGCTCAAACTGGCTCCTCCCAGACTGACGTCCTGCCACAATGGTTAGCCATGATGCATTCATGGGCTTGCCAGGGTGGCAGGCGGACCACAGCATTATCGTATTGTCCAAGAAGAGATCCAAGTCAACTGTTTAAGTTATTAAGAGCAGTAGGGCTAGGGAGACGGAAGGCACAGGTAATGTTCTTCTGATCTTTCTGTGATTGTTTTGTGTTTTAATGATCCTGGCCTTTTGCTTTTTATTTTTAGATTTCTTTTGCTTTTATAGTTTATCCACATGTCTGTGTTACATGTATTGATAGATCAGAAGGTTGAGTTTGCCTGTGTCCTGCTTTGGTCAGATGTGCTACTCAAAGCTACCTAATAGGCTCAGATGCATTGCTGTTTTATCAGGTTAAATAAGAACATTTTTATGAAGACTGAGTTTTACTTAGTCTATATAATAGATTACATAAAATCTGTAAGTAAATAAGGAATCCGCAGCCCAAATTTCATAATGCTAGTTCCCCGTGTTCCTCAGCAGCCTGCATACAGTCAGACGCTCCTTGCTCTACTCAGTTCAGTCTGGCTTGTGTCAGCCCTTGGCCTTGGGCTTAAGAACTTCACATACATCTTGTGGTTTTTGCTCTTTTGCTTTTCACCAATTGTGTTTATACATTTTGCATTTTCACAAAGAGCAAAGATAAAATAATTCACAGCTGAGAAAAAATAGGGGCTAGTGGAATTCAAGTTTTTATTATTTATTTATTTTATTTTATTTTATTTTTTTACAGGGACAGAGAGAGAGAGTCAGAGAGAGGGATAGATAGGGACAGACAGACAGGAACGGAGAGAGATGAGAAGCATCAATCATCAGTTTTTCATTGCGACACCTTAGTTGTTCATTGATTGCTTTCTCACACGTGCCTTGACCATGGGCCTTCAGCAGACCGAGTAACCCCTTGCTCAAGCCAACAACCTTGGGTCCAAGCTGGTGAGCCCTTTTCTCAAGCCAGATGAGCCCACGCTCAAACTTGCAACCTCGGGGTCTTGAACCCAGGTCCTCCACATCCCAGTCCGACGCTCTATCCACTGGGCCACCGCCTGCTCAGGCGGAATTCAAGTTTTTAAATATTATAACACAATAAACCTTTTTTGAATAGTCCTGCAAGTGACTTAAGGGCTAGGAGCCACTACCCTTTTCAGCCATTAAAGTCACAGTTTCCTGTTGCTGTGACATTTGCCGGGTCTTTTCCCATCTCCAGCACTCTATGACTTGATGGACTATTGTTCTAGGAAGGGCCAGTGAAGGGCTGTATAATAGGGTGAATCAAGGACAAGAGACATTTCCAAATTCTTTTCCTTTGTGGTCTCCAGCTGCATTTTTTCCCCCCTGGGCTACAGTTTGTTTTCTGGCAGAGTTTAAAAATAGTAACTCAATTTATCTTCCTTTTGTGGCATTTGATTTGTTACATGACAACTCCATAGGTTTTTCTTAGACACCTAAAATTTAGCTTCAGGCAAAAATGACCAGATCCTAGGCTTCATTATTTCAGCAGGGAAGGGCATGGAATAGTCCTCACGGTGCTGCTTTCTAAACCTGCTCCTGGCTATGGCCAGGACAGTCAGTGTCTGGGATTCTTTCTTTCCTAGAACATGAGAGCCATGAAGCTGAATGGGATGCTGGGCTCATCTTCTCTCACTTTTCATTTTACAGAGGGAAAGTGTGAAGGCCAGAGAGCTTAGAGACTAGCTCGAGGTTGTGACTAGTGAGGGGCAGCCCCGGGATAAGAACACCAGATGTCCTTTTCTCCCTGTGCTCTTTCCTAGGACCTCCATGGAGCCCATGGTCATCACTCATCTACTAGACCTTTCCCAAAGGCTATCCAACTGTATTAAGTGCAGAAATGTCCTAAGGCCCCTCTTCAGTAGCCAGCTGTAAGAAATGCTTATTTCAAGGTCTTTGATACATAGTCGTGTTCACCCAAGAGATTTCTTCTCTTAGAATACAAGCCTGAGTCATTGCAAGCCTAGTTCTTAACTTGTCTGTGCTCAGGTACTCTAGTCGATAGAAGAAGCCTTCATTTTTACTCAGCTGTTTAGCAAATTGAATGTCTCCTTCCAAATTTGCTACTTCTCTCCTCCTATCCCTTAATCAATTTTTGTCATTATTTTTTTATTTTCTAACAAATATTAATTTAAGAATAAAGTAAGTGAATTGTTTCTAAAAATCTGATAGACAGCAATCTTGAATGCTGCTCTTTTTATGTCCTTGAAGCTCAACTATGTCTTAATTTGGGTTATACAAGTAAAAATGTCACAGACTTCACAAGCCAAGTAAATAGGAAGAGATCACACCAGGCTGAGAATGCGAAGATCAGCCTTTGGGTTGTGGTCTGCTACTTACTGATGTTCCTGTCTCTCTGAGCTTCAGCCTGCACGATGATGCTCACCCCACGGAGTTGTCAGGAGAATTATTTGGGACAGTGTAAGTGACAGCACCTGCATATTCAAAGGAATGAGAAAAGAAGACTAATGTAAAATGCCAGTGTACTAACAACCTGTAGTAACAATGGAGTCTGAATTAGTGTGCCTGAGAATACCAGGTAGGAAATTGTCCCCTAAATTATGATCTAGTCCCGTAGTCTCACTTCCAGGTACTAATTCCTCGCAAGTTTTACTAGGTCTGAGTCTACAAATGAAAATTGAAATAAAGAACTGAGTCAGTCAAATACATGATTCAAAGTAAAATCACTTTGGACCAAAAGAGTCAGGTAATTAAGGACAGAGTAGGGAGAGCTATGAATTATCTGAATGGTGCTAAGGGTTAAGATGGGACCAGTAGAAAAGGTTCAGTGTTCTTAGGTTGATAATGAGACCATAACTGCCTCCATGAGAAATGTTAAGAGCTATTAAGTACTATGTCGATAATAAAGCATCTGCAATTACATTATAGCTCTGAATATTAAAATGACTGAAAGAAACATGAAAAGTACTTACTGGATTATGCTCTGGATAGCAGAGAATTCCATTAACTTTACAATCATTAACTTATCTCTCTGTCTTCTAGTTTTCTCCAGAACATATTAGTCATATAATAACAGCAAGAATATGAAAATTACTAGTAGGAACCATCACAGCAGTGAGACCCCAGCACAGGTACTGTGTGGAGAAGGTGTGAATGCTCCACGGAAAATAAAGAGTAGTTACCAAGAGCTCTCGTCAAGTCCGCTAGTTTTCATCAGCCTCTGAAGGTCCCAGCGATGTCAGAGTGAAGTTTAGTCTAAAAATTCCCACAGAGAATTCTGACTGCATTTAAAGGTAAAAACCTAGGTTTATGTGTTAATGTGTTAGTAAGAAACTGCATGGATTACAATCCTGAAATCACAATTGTTTGTTTTTACATATGTATATGTATACACATACATTTTCCTATTTAATTACTTAAAATAAAGCAGCCTTAGGAGCTGGTTTAGTAGGAAAGATTATCTTTCTATTAAATAAAGAAAATAGGTTATTTACTTAGTTTGAGATAAATATAAATAAAATCAGTGTGGAACTTTTGAGGAAATAAATGAGGACAAAATAAAGGAAGAAGAAAAGAAAGCAAGACAGAGACAGAAGAAGGAAGAGAAGCAGTAGGAATAGTCAAAATAGTCAAAGGAGACCCAGGGCCAGTAGTGAATGAACTTCACCAAGGGATAAGGTGTGTGATGGATGGAGCTGCCTCACAGGAGTTGCGGTCAGGCCACCCCTGCTGCTGGCAAAGGAGCTTAACATGTGGTGGCTTGGTAAACTCATGAGAGTATGGTATGTGTGGGCTAAGAAATACAAGTATCAAACATTGCTTTCTTTCCAGGCCTATCCTCTTGGAGGGATGATCCTATTCAAGCTAAAATTCACTGCACCTTCAAGTAAATGTTGGTTTTACAAATTGAGATGTTTGTGTTGCATCTGGATTGTCCAGGGATGAGGACTCATGCTTGGGGGACACAGTGATAGTTCATAAGTGTTCCTATGTGTTTATAGCCTGAGGCTTAGACTATTCCCCAGGCTCCAGTCTCTCCCCTCTAGTGCACCCTCCACATGGTTGTCCAATTAATACTTCCCTGTGATCCCCTCTCTTCTAGTAATAAACTATAAAGTGATCAGGACCATACCTACCTATTGCATACTCTCTCCCATTATTCACCCAAGTGAACTTTGTTCAATGCTTCAGCCAGTCTGCCCTTGCCCTGGCCTCCCCACCTGTCTTCCCATACCTAATTCAGATACCTGTGGGGAGATCAAGCTCCAATCTATATGTAATACCTTCTTTCCTCATTGAGTTCAAAGGGATCTTTTCCTGCTTCTACCCCCAAGTGCAATGGATACACGCCTACCTTGAGCATTGAGTTGAACTGTAAGCATTGCTGTTACCTATATTTTATAAATCTTCCTTACTAGATTATAAGGCTGTCCCATAGTATTACCATAGTATTATCCACAATACCTTGCATGTAATAGACTGCAGTAAAATGTCATTTTGTGCATTCTGCATTACGTAGTATGGTTTTATGATGTTTTTAAGACAAGTCTTTTTTAAAAAGTAAAGAATGTAAGAATGTGATCTAAGAGGAATCTCAAAAAAAAATTTATCCAAAACTAAACTCTTCCTTGTCTCCATTTCCGTCAACCTGCTCTTCCCATAGTCCTCTGCCATCTAGTGATGGCAAATCTATCATTCAAGTTTGCTCAGGCCAAAAACCTGGGCATCATCCTTGAGTCCTTTCTTCTCTAATTCCCCATATGTGGCAAATTTCATTGCTTCTTCATTCAGAGTAAATCCAGAATATGATGGCTTCTCATACCTAGTGCTAATATCCTAGATGAAGCCTCCATCACCTCTTACCTATATTACTGAAATAGCCTCGAAATTATCTTCCTGCTTTTCCCCTCATCTCTTTCCCTACAACCTATTATTCATATAGTAGACCAAATAAGTCAGATCATGTCACCTGTCCTCACAGAACCCTCCAAATACTTTTCATCTCACTCAAGGCTTATGCCAAGGTCTTCAAAATGATCTCAATGGACCTACATAATTTAACCACATGGCACCCTACCTTTCTTTTTTTTCTTTATTGATTTTAATGATAAAGGAGAAAGAAGAACATAGTTTTCTGTTCCTGTACGTGTCCTGACTAGGGATCAAACCATCAACCTTTGTGCTTCGGGACGATGCTCTGACTGAACTTTCTGGTCAGGTCTACCCTACCTTTATAACTTTATCTCCAGCTCCTCTTCCCTCTATCACTTCATTCTAACTTCTTCTTCAACAAGGCAAGCACCATCCACCCTCTCCCTTTTACCCTGCTTTATTTTTCTCCATGGAACTTACCATTTGACATATTATATTTATATATTACTCTTGCTTGACTATTTATTCTCTCTTTCCTACCCTTGCCCCAATTAGAATATAAACCATTCTAAAAGACATTTTTGTTTGATTTCTTCTTTGCTGTATCTCCAAAGTCTAGAATAGTGCTGATTGCAAAGTTGACACTAGAAATGGATGATGAATAATAAATCTTATTTAGAGTGTTAAGTATTTAGGGGCTGTAGGCCACCTAATGGATGTGGTAAACAAGACTTGAGAATCTTTTTTCTAAAAGTCTAAATCTAGGGCCTGACCTGGTGGTGCAGTGGATAAAGCGTCGACCTGGAAATGCTGAGGTCGCCAGTTCGAAACCCTGGGCTTGCCTGGTCAAGGCACATATGGGAGTTGATGCTTCCAGCTCCTCCCCCCGTCTCTCTCTTCTCTCTCTCTCTCTCTCTCTCTCTCTCTCCTCTCTAAAATGAATAAATAAAATTTAAAAAATTTTTAAAAAAAGAAAAAAGGGGCCCTGGCCGGTTGGCTCAGTGGTAGAGCGTCGGCCTGGTGTGTGGGGGACCCGGGTTCAATTCCCGGCCAGGGCACATAGGAGAAGCGCCCATTTGCTTCTCCACCCCCCCCCCCCTCCTTCCTCTCTGTCTCTCTCTTCCCCTCCCGCAGCCAAGGCTCCATTGGAGCAAAGATGGCCCGGGCGCTGGGGATGGCTCCTTGGCCTCTGCCCCAGGCGCTAGAGTGACTCTGGTCGCGGCAGAGCGATGCCCGGAGGGGCAAGCGTCGCCCCCTGGTGGGTGTGCCGAGTGGATCCCGGTCAGGCGCATGGGGGAGTCTGTTTGACTGTCTCTCCCCGTTTCCAGCTTCAGAAAAATACAAAAAAAAAAAAAAAAAGGGACAATAATTTTTAAAAAAGTCTAAATCTATACATTTGAACTTTTGGAACCAGATCAGTTTCTCATTTGTTAGAGGAGCAATGACTGTATCTACTGCAACTCCCACTTTAAAGCACTGCACACTTTCAAAGTATTATTATTATTACACTCTCCCTATGTTTATTTTTTTCTAAAATTGGTTCATTTTCTAAAGTGATTTCCAGCTCAGCTCATGACCTCATTTTCTAGAGGGAGCAAAATGGAAGCAGAGCTAGGCTATAGAGCTTTTGAGTTAGAACCTTTCCGACCAGTTTCTGCTGCCCCTTACACAGAGCAGATAGAACTCTTCATTCTGCTTATACACCACCGTGGTGGGCAACTCTTGTCTTAACCGTTACCTCAAGGAATCTTCTCTTTCCTCTGTGGTGCTGTTTCTAAGCCATCCTTTCTTGAATGTTGCCCAGTTCTTAGTCATATCATTTCATTATCAAGTTCCAGAAACTCCTGTTTTTATATTGATCTCATCACTGAGCTAACAGATGTTGACACCTCCGTTCTCTGTTGGTTACATTACCACTAAGCATCGATCATTTTCTTTTAGCTTAGTGAAGTAATTAACCTAGTAGACCAAAGGGTTGGCCATAGCCAAGGCAGTCAATAGCCCTGGTTAAGATCATTCTCTTTCATCTGTTTGTTCACCCCTTTCTCCATCAGCAGAACCACTTGGACTGGGATGTCCCCATTGCAATTATTATTCCCAAACACTCCTCCCCCTTTCACAGGTATGGTTCCTGACCTTACCAGCTTACAGTGCCAGTGTGAGAAGAAAGGGCTCCCAGACTCTACTGGTCTCACAGTGCAATCCTCCAGTCCAGGCCTCATTAAAATGCAAATCTGAGTGCTGAGAGCTATTTACAGTAACATATTGGTGTTACTGTGATCTGGAGAAAAAATTTAAAATATTCTGTATATCTGATTCATTTTTCTAAAAATATAATAAATAAAACATATGAAATGGGCATTTATAAAATATATTTTATACATACAAAATATGTAAAAATATAAAAATAGATGGAACACACTTATATTTATATAGCAGAATTCTAAAGGTATTTATACCCAAACATTTTCAGTATAGAAAGTTATTGCCCCAGAATGGTATGACTCCTGGAGACCATTATTTATACCTTTTTTGATATCTGGAATTTTCAATTTTACTATAATTATAATATAAATATGATCATGCTATTCCTAGGTTTAAATTTCTTCACTTAAAAAAAAAAACAATGACAACAGTGTTATGATGAGATTGGTCAGAGCAGCAAGCAGGAGCAATCAATGCCCGCCTGAGGTCTCTCATAATCAATTGTCAGGAGGGTAAGGCGGAAGAGGGCGTATGTTCTTCTGCTCATGCTCCTCCCCTCTCAGGCCCAGCTCTCCTCTGTGAGGGACAGGGGCGGAAGTTCAGGCTGTGCAGGAGGAGCAAAGCGGCAGTGCTAGGTGCGGATGGGCTGCCTTGAGGTTTCTGCTGTACACAGTGTGCCTGTAGATAACAATACATATTATAAACTTCAAAACCAGTTAAGACGGTGTATTTCATGAACTATTCTTACCACAATATAGTTTTAAATTTTTTTATTTTTTATTTTTTAACGCGCGCGCAAGAGGCAGAAAGGAAGAGACAACAATGAGAAGCATCAATTCATAGCTGCGGCATCTTAGTTGTTCATTGATTGCTTTCTCATATGTGCCTTGATGTTGGGGCGGGGAGAGGGGGCTACAGCAGACTGAGTGACCCCTTGCTCAAGCCAGCGACCTTTGAGCTCAAACCAGCAACCATGGGGTCATCTCTATGATCCTACGCTCAAGCCAGCGACCCCGCACTCAAGCCGGCAACCTCGGGGTTTCCAACCTGGGTCCTCTGTGTCCCAGGCCGATGCTCTATTCACTGCACCACTGCCTGGTCAGGCTTAAATTTATTTTTTAATTTTTAAAAAAATTGTCTTTCTTTTTTTTTTTTTTTTTAATTCATTTTAGAGAGGAGAGGGAGAGACAGAGAGAGAGTAGTGGGGGAGGAGCTGGAAGTATCAACTCCCATATGTGCCTTGACCAGGCAAGCCCAGGGTTTCGAACCGGCAACCTCAGCATTTCCAGGTCAATGCTTTATCCACTGCGCCACCACAGGTCAGGCAAAAAAAAAAAATTGTCTTTCTTTCCATTAGTTTTTTCAGGATTTTGTTCAGGATGTAAATATGACTGTGAATAGCTCCCGGGTACTGTATTCAGATTTGCCTTTTGGGAGGATCCCTGTGTTGCGCAGGGCCCTGGGCTGCAGGGCCCTGCTGAGAGACCAGTGGGAGGCTGGGAAGCCCTTTCTTCTCCCAGGTGTTTGGTCACCCAGCCCTGAAAGCAATGACTGTGCAAACAGGAGATGGGGTCCTTAAGAGGGCATTTGTGAATCACACGGCTTCCATGGCTTCCTCACCCTTCCTGTGGCACCAGGTCTTTGACGCATTTGTCCCTCTGCATAAGCAGTTCCCCCACTGGAGCACCGTCCTTCCCTCCTCCCATCAGATAGGACACAGTATACTTGTCCCCTTTTCTGGAATTTTTTCTGACTCCCCCTAACTGAGTCCAGGTAAAGCACTCATTCTGTACTCATTTATTAGCAGCATGTCTAGATTTTCCCTTTGAACTCCTGTTAGCCGCTTTGCATTCTTTATAGGGTCTATTTATGATCCATCCCACCAGACTCTTAATTCCTTGAGAGTTACGATCATGATTTTATCATTCTACCCTCAGCATCTAACCGGCGATCATGTGTTCAATAAGAGCAGATTAAATGAATAATAAATGGATGTATGGATAGATGGATGGATGGAAAGGATGCAGGGAGCACATGTGAAAAGCCAAATGAGGCTGTGATGCTTGAAACAAGCATCTTGTTTCTTCAAGAGAAGAAGCATAGATAGCTACATATTATCCACATCCTGAACACAAGCTGAGAAACTAATGGGCAAAAGAATAACTTCGAGGCAGCCCATCTGCACCCAGCACCCTTGCTGTTGCTCCTCCTCGACAGCCTGAACTTCCACCCATGTCCTTCACAGAGGAGAGCTGGGCCTGAGAGGAGAGGAGCATGAGCAGGAGACACCCTCTTCCGCCCTACCCTCTTGACACTTGATTATCAGTCAGAGACCTCATGGTAGGGAATCACTCCTGCTTGCTGCTCTGACCAATCTCATCATAACATTGTTGTCACTAATACACAACAATCCCCTTAACAATTCTTTGTCTAATTATGTCCAAGATTAGCACCCAAACATCCAAAATAGCATCTGACGTGACTTCTATTTACAGAAGGGCAAACGGGATGCATTAACAACACCCTCACTAGATTCCAGGATGCTATGGACAGGCCCAACAACCAAGTGCTGAAGGGAATGAGCAGACTTGATATTTATCTACTGATAAGTGCACCAGGAGACTCAGAAGGGAATTCTAGAACCTTCTTTTGATAAAGTCCTCACACCACCAGATCTGCTGCTGCCAAAACTAAAAATAGCTGGGTCTAGCCGGAAAAGCATTGCGTTGGTCTGAGAATCAGAAGATGTGGGGCCCTCATTTTGCATGAACTGGCTTAGTGTCCTTGCCATGTAACCTCTTAGCCTCTCTAAACGGCAGTGCTTTCTTCTGTGCATTGGGGATGATGGAGCAGACTCCTCTGTTCTGAATTGGGTGGGAGTCCCAAAGGAGATAGATAATGAACATGAAAGTATTTTGTGGCTGCCTGGCCCCAATCTCAGGAAAAAGAGGGAGGGTCATGATAAGAAAGCAGCCACACTGGAGACATTCCCCAGTTGTAGTTTTAGTAAAAATAAAATCCTCCCACACTCAAGCCTTTGATGGTCAGGGGGTGGCCTTTTGCTGTAAAACAGCCAGCCATGCCCTGTCCTCGCCTGCTTGCCCTGTTACCTTGTGATCCGTGACTGCTGCATTTGTGTTAACACAGGGAAGGCCCATGTAGCAGCCAGAAATACAGACAGCTATTTTCAGCAAATGGGAGGTTACCCAAGTCACAGGCTAAATAAACAGGGCTATTTTTCCTTTTTAAAAATAGTTACTCTGTTCTTTTTTAAGGCTTTCAAATGTAAACTAGTTAAAGAGTATATATTGAGCACTGACTATATGCCAACCTGTGTTAACACTTTATATTATTTCATTTACTATTCATAATTAACTGAATGGAAGAAGTATTATTATCCCCATTTCACAGATGAGGAAACTGACATTCAAAGAAACTAAATTATGTGTCAAGGCCCTAGAGCTTCTGTAACAGATCAAAGATTTATTATTTCATACAAAACTCACTCTCCTGTGTATTATGCTTTTATTGAACCCAAAATAATGATAGTGTCTGCAAAAAGAGATAGGAGGAAGAATTGAAGCATACATTTAATCAAAAATAAAATGTACATAAGTCTTGAACAGATACATTCTTACGTATACTGCCCACACCACTCACATGACCTGAACACCACCTGGTGAGCAGGGAGAGGAGACCCTGGGGTACAGGACATAATCCAGAAGACAAATGGGAGCAGTTTTTGTGTACTACAGAGGTCTGTATCTGAAGTTAGAGTATGCTATATACATTATTATTATTAATCATTATCATCATCATCATCATCACCATCATTGTAAAGCCAGTAGCTGCAGCCACCATCACAGCTGCCTGGCCTGTGCGGGTTCGCATTGGATTCGGACAGACGGTAATTGTAAAGCCAGTATACAGGGTGTAAGGCCAGGAGGCAGGGCCAGAGCCACTATCACAGCAGCCTGGCCCATGCAGGTTCGCATTGGATTCGGACAGTCGGTAAAGAAACCATGGAGCCAAAAACTGGTGGGCCATAGTCTTTAATCTAGCTTGCACCCGGCGGGCAAGTAAAAATACACACTGGGCTCCAAAACCCAGTCACATTCAGTGCTCACAAAGCTACTGACTTATCCGAGTTTCCTAGAATCAAAGGTTTCTAGCTCAACAGCCTTATTCTCCTCAGTTCCCCATTTCCTTCCTTATCCCAGATACAAACTCTGTACAAACTGGCATCTCACTCAGTACTCCGCCATCTTGGCTGCTTTTCCTGGCCTTCTCCACGTGGCCTCCTCCCGCTGCTGGCTCTATTCTCTCTGCTCTCTCATGCTAACCTCAGGAACCAAGCGGCCAAGCTCCCACTTCGTCCCCATTTTATAGTGTAGCAATCCAAACTCTTAATCCAACATACAAAACAGGGTAGTCTCTACTACAAAGTCACTTCCCTGAGGCATGATTGGATTGTACCGCCCTACAGCAAAAAGGGTAGGAAAGGCTTAATCCCAAAACCAAGCCCCAGGCTACAACAATTCTCAACACACATTAATATCACCTGGGCAATGGCCTCTTTAACAAACTGAGCATAATACATTTTATCTGCCCAACACAGGGCCACCATCCCAGCCGCCCGGCCCATGCAGGTTCGCATTGGCTTCAGACAGTCAGTAAAGAAACAACGGAGCTAAAAACTGGTGGGCCATCATCTTTAATCCTAGCTTGCACCCGGCGGGCAAGTAAAAACACACACTGGACTCCAAAACCCACTCACATTCAGTGCTCACAATACTACTGACTTATCCGAGTTTCCTAGAATTAAAGGTTTCTAGCTCACCAGATTTATTCATCTCTGTTCCCCATCTCCTTCCTTCTCCCTGCACAAACTCTGCACAAACTGGCTTCTCACTCAACACTCCGCCATCTTGGCTGCTTCTCCTGGCCTCCTCCACGTGGCCTTTCTCTGCTCTCCTCTAATGTTAATCTCAGGAACCAAGAGAGAGCAAGCTCCCGGTCTGCCCCCACTTTATAGTGTAGAAATCCAAACCTTTAATCCAATATACAAAATAAGGAAGTCTCTGATACAAAGTCACTTATCTGGGGCATGATGGGATTGTACCACCCCACATCAAAAAGGGTGGGAAAGGCTTATTCCCAAAACCAAGCCCCAGGCTACAAGGAACCTGCCTGCCCACAGCCCACCTCCAACACACATTAATATCACCTGGGCAACAGCCTTCCATGTGGGCAGCACCATCTTTAACAAAGTGAGCATAATATATTTTATCTGCCCAACAGTAATGAAACAATGGAGCCAAGAACTGATGGACCATTAGCTTTAATCCTAGCTGGCACCTGGTGGGCAAGAAATACACACAGTGGGAAAACACTTCCCTTTCCATTCAGGGCTCCCAAAGCCACTGACTTATCCGAGTTTCCTAGAATCAAAGGTTTCTAACCTCACCAGTCTCATTCACCTCTGTTCCCCATTTCCTTTCTGCACAAACTCTGCACAAACTGGCTTCTCCTTCAACATTCTGCCATCTTGGCTGCTTCTCCTGGCCTTCTCCATGTGGCCTTACTCTGCTCTCCTCTCTAAAACTAATCTCAGGAACCGAGAGAGAGCAAGCTCCAGGTCTGCCCCCACTTTATAGTGTAGAAACCAAAACCTTTAATCCAATATACAAACAAGAAAGTCTGATACAAAGTCACTTATCTGAGGCATAATGGGATTCCTCATGAGTGCACCACCCCACATCAAAAAAAGTGGGAAAGGCTTAGTCCCAAAACCAAGCCCCAGGCTACAAGGATCCTGCCTGCCCACAGCCCGCCCCCAACACACATTAATATAATCACGCCCATCCCAAGCAAGAAGGGCAACCAATACCATCACCTGTGCGACGGGCTTCCATGTGGGCAGCACCATCTTTAACAAAGTGAGCATAATATATTTTATCTGCCCAACAATCATTATTACTTAAAGTTCTTTAAAAAGGAAGGTAGGCAAAATAATTAAGAATCATTTTCTCCTCTTCAGGACCTGGCCATCTTGTCACCCAACAAATTTCTCGAAGAACCAATTTTGGATGAAAAAGGTGTGACATACTAAACCTGAAAAGCTCAGGGGAGGCCAGCATGGGGAGCCTTACAAACTCAGAGACCTAAAGTAGCCACAAAGGATGAACTAAAATCCCAGACTGAAAGCCTGTCCTGGCAGGTAGTCACATCCTAGTCCTGGCAGGTAGTCACATCCTAGGCATGCTGCTTCCTTGACAAAGGTCAAGCTTAACTAGGCGAGCCTATTATCTTTGTACATCTAAGATAACATACCTTTGAAATGTCAAAGTAATCTTTCCCAGACCCCCTCAGGGCACACCCACAGTACTAGAGCAGAGACCACAGAACCTCTCATTGTTATCTTTTTCCCCTGAATACCATCTCTAGGTGATGAAAATGTTAATTATCAACTGTCCTCTACCCACCTATGTAAAAGAAGTGTCTCTTCCTTTTACTTTTTATCCAATTCCAAAGATTCCCCCACCTTGCTTTCTCTGGCCCCTTAATCAACCACCAGTGGATTTCATGTAACCCTCCTTAAGTCTCCTCCTTTGATTCTAATGTACAAAATAAACTCAAAACTGCCATTTTCCAGAGCATTTTCTCAATCCATTGAGATTTTTGCTTCCCGGAAATTATATCAGTTTGGCTCAAAAAAACTCATAAAAATTCTCTATAGGTTTTGATGTTTCTTACAACCGAATTAAACCTATATTTTTAAGTTCTTTCACTTAATTTAGTGGGCTAACTAGTTTATATGGAAGAAAATGATCATAAGTTGGCTTAATTGTTTATTGCAATACTATTTATATATAAATATATATTTTTTTATTTATTCATTTTAGAGAGGAGAGGGAGAGACAGAGAGAGAGAAGGGGGGGAGGAGCTGGAAGCATCAACTCCCATATGTGCCTTGACCAGGCAAGCCCAGGGTTTCGAACCGGCAACCTCAGCATTTCCAGGTCGACGCTTTATCCACTGCGCCACCACAGGTCAGGCCTATTTTTATATTTTAAAATGAAAACATCACAAATATTTTGGGATATATGAAAGCTTTTGGCTTGTTTCAGCCTTGACACTTTTGTAGCACATAATTTTATTGTTTAAAACCAATGACTTTAGCATTAGATTTAGCTGGGTTCTAGTACGTAGTACTTTTATCACTTACCAAATGTGCATAGTAATGCCTATCTCTTGGGGTTATAGTAAAGATTAAATTAAATCATAATTTATGCAAATTTAGGGTCACATTGAGGGTATTCAAAAATGGAAGAGCCATCTCTCCATCTTCTGAAGTCATAGCCTTTATTTCATGCATTTCAAGCCGTATATATGTGAAAGATAGCATGGGCTCAGTGAGGCCAGGTTCAAACCTCAGCTGTGTGACCTTGGGCAAATGTCCTAGTCTCTCAGAACTTCCCTTTCTCCTTCTGTGAAAAGGAAATAATAGTCCTATACCTATACCATGAGGCTCACAAATATCATATGCAAAGTATCTGATATATGGTTGTTTCCTTTATCCTTAGATAAGATGACTGTTGTCCTATAAAATAGAGCTAATGATTAGGTTTTGTGAAAATACTTTATTGTGTAATCGTGAGTGATTTTAAACACCTAGAAACTTACTTACTTGGGTGTCATTATATGGTTGTCTCATTTAATCCTTTTTAAATTGTGTTTGGGTCCTGCAGGAATGTTTAAAGCTCCATTATGAAGCCAATGTAAGCAGAGATACCTATCAGCTGTAGTGGCTGCTGACCCACCCATGGGAGTACCCCAGCAAAATTGTAGCCCAATTTTCCCCAAAGTCTTGGAAAGGTTACAGCACTCAGAGAGATGAAGTAGGCATGTACAGGCCAAGAGGAAGAGGTCAGGGCTGTGGGCAGTATATTTGACAGGCTCATACACTGCAAGCCTTGTTTCAGGCCCCTTACAAAGCACCTCTTTAGGACGAAAACAAGATGTTCTTTGTAAATAAAAGTTCATGCATTTAAGTAATGAAGTCATTTTCCAATGCTGCAGTGAAAGATAGTCTTCTCCCAAGTCCTCTGACTGTCAGGAGGAAGAGGGGTAGCCAGTCAATTTCAAGAGAAGATAGCACAAAGAGTGCAACAGCCCATCTCTAAAAAATAAGAACTCTTGCTCAAGAAAGTGGGTGTCTTTTCCCGCTCCAACTGAAATCGTCTACCTCTGGCTCCTGTCCCCAGAATCCCTTTTCCACCCGCTTTCCTGCGAACGAGGTCGTAGGGAGTACATTACAAATCTATATAACTACAGATAAGACCTCTGGGCACCTTGGCTAAGTAAGAAAGAGATGTTAAAGGAAGCAATTTCACAAGTTGAATATTCATCTGGGTTCCTTGGAAGGGCTCCAAACTGAGATGGGAGGAGAGGCGGCAAGGGAAAGCCCGACGCGGTGTGAGAAAGGGCAGCTTGGAGTGGGAGGGCCTGGAAGTAAAAGGTAAAAGGGAGTGGTGAGAATGGGTGTGGGAAGGAAGGCCGGACAGCGCAGTCCAGACCCGCGCGGACAGGAGGCGGCGGGGGCTGGCGGGCTCGCCCAATGCAGCCTGCCTTCTGATGCTTAGTTTTGAGTTCCATCCATCTGTATGTTCTCCAGCCAGAACCGCTGGGGAGAGAGAGAGAGAGAGTGAGAGAGAAAGTGAGAGAACCGTGGGGAAAGAGGAGAGAGGGTGGGAGTGAAGGAGGGAGGGAGGAGAGAGAAAGAGGGAGGGAAGGAGGAAGGGAAGAGAGAGAAGGACGGAGGGAGGCAAACCGTGGGGAAAGAGAGGAGAGAGAAAGAGGGAGGGGGAGAGGAGGGGAGAGAGAGAGAGAGAGAGAGAGAGAGAGAGAGAGAGAGACTCCGTGTCCTTTTTTCTTTTCTTTTCTTTTCTTGCCTTTTTTTTTTTTTTTTTTTTTTTTTTTTTTTTTTTTTTTTTTTTAATATCAGTAAGTTGCTCCGTGGGCTGCCTTGCGGTCCCACGTCTGGATAGTGCAGGCGCTGAAAAGGCAAAGTGAGCGAGGCAGCTCCGCGTCACGGAGGTTCCCCGCGAAGACAAGCAGTGGCCGAGCCCCTGAGTTCCCCCCTCGCTGGATGTCGGCGCGGAGATGGCTCTGAGCTCAGCCTGGCGCGCGGTCCTGCCGCTGTGGCTCCTCTGGGGCGCCGCCTGCTCCCGCGCGGCGCACGGGGACGACAGCGCGTTTCCTTCTGACATCGAAGGGAGCTCAGCGGCGGGCAGACAGGACCCGCCGGAGACCAGCGAGCCCCGCGCGGCTCCCGGGAGGCCGCCGCCTACCGCAGAGGTACCGTGTTCGTGCCGTTGTGACCCTGCTGGGCACCTGCGCCCCGCGGGCTGTGTGTGCCCCACGCGCTCCCCTCTCTCCCCTTCTTCCTCGCCCTCCCCCATCTGCCTTGAGTTTCATCTGGATCGGGTCAGTTCAGAAACTTGAAATAAAGGGTTCTGTTTTGTAAGCTGGATTTGGACGTTGTGAGTTTAGAGTTGAGGCGTTGGAACACGTCACCGTTCAAATTAGCAAAAGTGCGTCTGTCCTAGCTAGCCCCTCTGCCACCTGAGGCTGCAGTGGCATCTCTGCCACTTTCTGCCACTTGGATGTCCCAGCGGTCATTTTTGTCAAGCCACAGCACTTACTGCATGATCCCTGTCACCGGCTTCCTGCTCTTCTGTGATGTTAGGACAGGGGGAACAATAGGGCAGGATGGGTCCTTTTGTAAAACTAACTGAAGATCCCCTGCAACTGGAGAGAGTGAAGGAGTGGGTGAGGGTGACAGGCACCAAAGAAGCTGTTAGGAAACCGAAGAGCAAATACCTTAAGTAGACCTGAGCAGTTATAGTCCAGAAACAAGACTTCCCCTATCCCAAAAGATATACTGTTGTGTTGAGCAATGTTTATTCAAAGTTGCTGTTTATTGTAGAAATCAGATAAAGGATGATAAATCCAGAATAAGTGATTTAAGAGCTCCTGAGATGAGATGGATAATATCATGTCCAAAGCATGGGAGATGCTGAGTAGGAGAATGAAGTCACCTAAGTTCATGGGAAAGGAAAGAGCAATTGACCTAACAACACACACACACACACACACACACACACACACACTATAGCTATGGTCACAGCAGTTAGAAAACCAAAGCTGTTATGTGGATTGACACCATTTATAACAGCATGGAAATCTGGATTATTACTATTAATTCTAGGAATTGTTAGTATAGTTATAGTTATTATTACTGATAAAATAAGGTGCATGAAGATGACCCTTGTCCAGGAGTGAGCCCTACCCATGCTCGACACAGAGGAAAGGGTGAGTCGAGTCAGAGCATACCAACTTCCCACTGTGGTTCAAAATGCAGCCCCATGAGCAAGGGGGCAGAGCTTCTAGTCACCTCAGCACTCAGACATGGGGCCCAGGAGAGACTCCTGGGAAGTCCTGGAAACACATCCCTTCTGTACAGGCTTGGAATTCACCCAGGGAGGCAATGTCTCCACCTGTTGCTTTGAGCGTGGAAAGTCCCTGAATGAAATGCTTGACTTGGGAGTAGAATTGCCAGAAGAAGAAAAAAAAACACAAGCTGCTCAATTAATTTGAATTTAGATAAATGATAAATACATTTTTTATATTGTCTCAAATATTGCATGGGACATATATTTAAACTAAAAAATTATTTGTTGCATGTCTGAAATTCAGATTTATCTGGGCATCCTGTATTTTTGTCTATTAACTCTAAAGAGATAGGCTTACATAACTTTTTTTTTAACAAATAAATTTTTATTAATTTTAATGGGGTGACATCAATAAATCAGGGTACATATATTCAAAGAAAACATGTCCAGGTTATCTTGTCATTCAATTATGTTGCATACCCATCACCCAAAGTCAGATTGTCCTCCGTCACCTTCTATCTAGTTTTCTTTGTGTACCTCCCCCTCCCCCTATAACTTCTTGTAACTTTCTTCTCACAAAACATAACAAAATAATTATTGAATTCTTAAGGAACCTTAAATTTATTGTTAATACCCTGAGCAATTTTATATATACCCA
Source organism: Saccopteryx bilineata (assembly GCF_036850765.1). NCBI lineage: Eukaryota > Metazoa > Chordata > Mammalia > Chiroptera > Emballonuridae > Saccopteryx > Saccopteryx bilineata. Next base: position 8,987,021 of record NC_089501.1, on the reverse strand, counting down.
TGTGTTCAGTGAAATAATAGGAAGGTGGCACACCAGAGTGTTTACTTGCTGGCTTTGCAGTATAATGATCCCAAGTTAAAATTTCAACTTATCTGCTGCTTACCTTGGACAAATTATAGATGCACAAGTTGCAGATAAAGAAACTGAGGCTCAGAGAAGTTATTAATGTCTGCTTCACATTTTGTATATTTATTGTGATGAAATTAGATAAAATATATAGAGTACTTAACACTGTCTGACATGGTGTAAATGCTTTATGCATTCTAAGTGATGTTATTGTTATAAAATACATGGATGATTGGATAAAAAGAAACATTTATTAGGAAATATTTCTCAGAACTTTATTTTTTATGTTGCAATATTACTTAATACTGCTATGTCTCTGTCTTTATCCTTCCAGCCAGAAAGAATGCCCTTCAGTGAGTTAAATTTATAATACTGTCAGAGTCTCATAGGTTCAGAATACCAGTTGAGGCCTTTGGTTTAGAGCAGTGGTAGTCAACCTGGTCCCTACCGCCCACTAGTGGGCGTTCCAGCTTTCATGGTGGGCGGTAGCAGAGCAACCAAAGTATAAATAAAAAGATAGATTTAACTATAGTAAGTTGTTTTATAAAGATTTATTCTGCCAAACTTAGCGAAAATCTGATATAAAGTACTTAGTACGTAATTATTATTATATTATTTAACTCTGCTTTATAAATTTTATAAAGTAAAGTTACTTCCCTACTTTATAAATCACCATTATTGTGGAACCGGTGGGCGGTTAGAAAATTTTACTACTAACAGAGATACAAAAGTGGGCGGTAGGTATAAAAAGGTTGACCACCGGCCTGGTGTGCAGGAGTCCCAGGTTCAATTCCCAGCCAGGCACATAGGAGAAGTGCCCATCTGCTTCTCCACCCCTCCTCCTCTCCTTCCTCTCTGTCTCTCTCTTCCCCTCCTGCAGCTAAGGCTCCATTGGAGCAAAGTTGGCCTGGGCGCTGAGGATGGCTCTATGGCCTCTGCCTCAGGTGCTAGAGTGGCTCTGGTCACAACAGAGTGACACCCTGGATGGGCCGAGCATCACCCCCTGGTGGGCATGCCGGAAGGATCCCGGTCGGGCGCATGTGGGAGTCGGTCTGATTGCCTCCCCGTTTCTGGCTTTGGAAAAATACAAAAAAAAAAAAAAAAGGTTGACCACCCCTGGTTTAGGGAAACAGAAAGAAACTATTAGTCATTCCAGGATGGTCAAAGTATATGATGTAGAAAGGGTGGGATTGGGGTAATTATGGTCCCACTGCATAGTTTCACATAATGCCTCCAGTTAGCCTGCAATCCCACAGGATAGCAACGACAACGCTGTCGGGTTTCCCATGCTCTCTATAGCCAGTGTGGAGACATTAAACCAAATACATTCCGGAGATTTAACAGCATGGTACAACCACCCTACTGCATTGGTTCAGGAGATTGTATTTACATAGAGAGAGAGAAAGAAAACATGGACACACATAACACATTGTTCCTGAGAGATCAGAGATGTGGGTGGAAGGATATTCTAAAAATACGTTCACTTTATTTGAATTGGATTTCTATGAATGGTTATTATTCCTCAATTCTCCTTCAAAGGGAAGGAAGAAAGCACTAAAGCAAACATGCAGCAGTGGGAGGCACTTGGCTGAAGGCTTTCTAAGGCTCCCAAGCTCCTCGATAGCAGCACTTGTGTCCTCTCCACCCCTGGGTCCCCAGGTTGTGACATTGCCCCTAGCACACTGTGGTGCACAGTGAGAGTTAGAGGAACAAATACATGAGATATGCATTGACTGACAGGTTGGAGAGCACTGGCAGTCTAAGGAGAAAGAATCGTCCTTTCCTTCCAAAACAAGTCCCTGCTCCCACCAGAATGCAATGAATTTGAAAAGATCACCCATGGGTAACTGCGCTCATTTGGGTGGATATTTCCACCTTGTAAGGCCAGGAGCCGTCATCGTGACCATTCACGTGCAGGTTCCCATTGGATTCGGGCAGGCGATAAAGAAATGGCGGAGTCAGAGGATGGGGGGCCATCCTATTTATTGGTGTCTCACCAAGACAGGCAAACCACAAAAGAAGACAAGGGAAAAGCAGAAAACCAGCTCTTCCCATGAAGGGCAAGGGATCAGGGGAGCCCCTGCAATTGTGATAGCAGGAACTGTGTGTCTGAGCTCCTGGTCTGTCCCACTTTATAGTGTAGAAAACCAAAATCCCTTAATCCAATATACAAACAAGGAAGTCTCCGATACAAAGTCACTTATCCAAGGCATAATTGGATTCCTCATGAGAGTGCACCACCCAGATCATACAATCAGTCAAGGGTGTGGGGAAAAGCTTAGTCCCAAAACCAAACCTCAGGCTACAACAACCTGGCCTGCTTATAGCCTGTCCCCCACACCCATTATAAGTCACAAGCGAGCAAGCATATATATCATGTTTACAAACTTATTTGACCAACATTCCACCCCTTTTGCTCACTTTACAATCTAAACCACAGGCATCTTCCATGATGGTCACTGTGCAAAGAGTAGGATACATTGCATAAACAGAAATAGTACCAACTACAGCAATAGGATTAACAGATCAAAAACTATGGGCGAAATGAGAGAGCTGTCAGTGGCACCAAGAGAGGCAAATCTCTTCCCTCTGGCAGAATACAGGCCAGAGTTTTATCTGCAGACAGCACTGTAGCTGGCACCAGAGGCCGCCCTGAGCGGGAGTACCAAACCTTATTGGCCAATACACCAGCATCTGCTGGTTCTATGTGTAGTAAAATAGGGGAACTCATTATTGGCCATAAAGAGATTACAAAGGTGCCCTTCAAAATGCTGTCCCCTTGAGCACTCAAGGGATAATACACTTCTACCTTAGGTGGCCAGGTGCTGGTTACCCAAGGAGTTAACTGGAGGTTCACCTCTAACCCCTTTCCCCATGGTGCCAACAAGGCCACCCATCTCAGATGGGGGGCCTGTACAGTCCAGGGCCAAGTCCATTGAAGCCGTTGTCCTTTAAGAAGGGCTGTTGGAGCAGGCAAGAGCACGTTGCCCTGCTGTCCGAAACCTGGCTTGAGTAAAATGTCCTTGGTGCGTATCTGCAACTGAATAGGGGCAGCTGTCCGATGCAGGAGGGCCTCTACTGGAGCTGGGCTTCCCCGTCGAGGTCGCTCATTCAAAATCCGAAGTACTGTCCATAAGCGGCGTGTCCATCTAGTAAGAGAGCCGGTGCCCCCCTCCTGTCGTAGTCCCTGCTTTAAAAGTCCATTATAACGCTCAATGATGCCAGCAGCCTGGGGGTGGTAGGGAACATGGTACTTCCAGTCCACCCCCAGCTTTTGAGCCCATTGCCTCACCGTTGAACCAGTGAAGTGGGTACCATTGTCACTTTCAAGGACCAGCGGTCGCCCGTATGCAGCACTCAGGTGGTCCAGAGCCTGTATGACTGCCCTCTGGTCAGGGTTACGAGCGGGGTAAGCAGCAAGCAGCCCGGTGGCAGTATCTACACAAGTGACTGCATACTGGTACCCTTCTGACTTTGGTAAGGGTCCAATGATGTCTATCTGCCATCGTGTCAGTGGGACATGACCCCTCTGGATCTGTCCAGGTGACACCAGTGGTCTCCGAGGGTGTTCCTTGGAACATACTGCACATTGCTCACAGGCTGCAAGTACCTCTGCATAGGACACAGGCAAGTTCCAAGCCTTAACCGTAGCCCACATAGTTTTCTGTCCTGCATGGAGCAGGCGCCGGTGGAGCCACTGTGCCACATCACCTGCAGGTGCAGTCTCTAACCATCGCACCCTTGCCAACGTATCTGCCTCATCATTCCCAGGATGGGCTAGAGGGGCATGCCCTGTGACATGATATACTGTCACCTGCTTCTGGTGTCCTATTTCCCATAAGTCCTGCCACATGGCCTGACCCCATAATGGACGGTGCATTACCATCCACTGGTTAATGTGCCAAGTAGCAATCCAAAGGGTCAGTCCACGATAGACAGCCCAACTGTCAGTACAGATCACCAGAGGTGAAGGTTCATTATGGGCAACTAGCCAAACAGCTCTTAATTCTGCCCATTGGCTGCTTTGGCCTGTACCCGTGTCCATCCAAATAGTCTCAGTGGCCGGATGGAAGGCGATAGCCATCCATTTGGCAGGTTGGCCCCTGCTGGAACCATCAGTATACCAGGCATCTTCGGGGATGGGCACCCGCCCCTCCTGGTAAGGACTGACCTCAGGTTCTGCCTCCTGAGCCCCAGTTGCACCTGACTCTAAGGTCGCATAGGTGACTGGACCCAAGACCTCCTGCAGTTCTGCCCTCAATGGGCTGGTGCTAAGAGCACAGCGTTGTTGCAGATAGGCACCCCACTTGGCCAGGGTAGACATTTGGGCCATACCACTACGTGGTTTAGTTGCCCAATCTCTCACCCATCCAGCTATAGGGTATGTTGTTTTGACTGTAACTGGTGTTGTGGTTGTAATACTCTCAGTTGCCAGGAGGGCAGCATACACAGCTGCCAGCTGCTTCTCTACTAATGAGTAACGAACTTCAGCACCTTTCCACAATTGGGACCAAAATCCAATAGGTTGCCGTAGGCGCTCTGTCCGCTGCCACAAGCCCCATCCAAACCCCTCCGAGGTTACATGAACATCCAGCTCACAGGGCCTGGCAGGATCAAACACATTCAAGGCCTGTGCCACCTTGACAGCTCTCTTAGCAGCTGCAAATGAACCTTGCGCCTGCTCAGTCCAATCCCAGCGAACCCCCTTTTGAATAAGGTTGTACAAGGGGCGTAGTAACTGAGCCAAATGCGGTATAAATGCTCGCCAATACCCCAACAAACCTAAGAATTCCTGTAACTGTTTTACCGTAGTGGGCACGGGGTATGCTTGAATCTTATCTATAACTGCATCAGGGATAACTTTTGTCTTACCCGACCAGACAACTCCCAAGAATTTAACAGATAACCCAGGTCCTTGTAATTTGTTCTCGTTAACTGCCCAGCCACATGCTTTCAAATGGGATAGCAGGGTAGGGACTGCTTGCTCCAATTCTGAAAGAGAATCACTAGTTAGCATAATATCATCAATATAATGGTACATGCAGACTACCTCTGGCTGTTTCCGTTTAGCCAGGTCAGCAGCCACCAGCCCATGGCACAAGGTGGGGCTATGCAAATAGCCCTGGGGTAACACTGTAAAGGTCCATTGTCTCCCTTCCCAACTGAAGGCAAATTGGTCTTGACTCTCTGTGGCTATATCAATAGAGAAAAAAGCATTGGCCAAGTCTGCCACAAAGTGGTATGTCCCCAACTCATGGCTTAGCCGATCCATCATGTTAGCTATTGAGGGAACAGCAGCGTGCAAAGGGGGAACAACTTTATTAAGTTCCCTGTAATCTACTGTCATTCTCCAGGTTCCATCCGCTTTGCGCACAGGCCATACTGGGGAGTTGTAAGGACTGTGTGCTGGCCGGATGATCCCCACCTTTTCTAGTTCAAGGATTGTCCCTGTGACTTCTTCATAACCACCTGGCAGGCGGTACTGCTTGGTGTTAGTCACACGCCGAGGGATGGGTAATTGCAAAGGGGAATGTGATGCATGTCCCCGCAATACTGCCTTCACAACCCTGATCCGCAGCCGGAACTCCCCAGCTGTAGTTTCCAACCACAGTCCTTGCAAGACATCTACCCCCAAAATATATTCAGGAATAGGAGATACATACACCTTATATGGCTTAGGAGGCAGTCTCCCTATCCCTAATGGAATAGTTATTGGCTTCACTTGGACAGTTTGGCCCCCATAACCGTCAATGGCCACTGGGGTCCCAGCAAACCGCTCTGGGTTTCCATAGAGAAGGGAACATTCTGCACCTGTATCCACCAAGGCCAACACCTGTTGTACGTTGGAAGGGGACCAGTTGATAGCCAGTTCCACATGTGGCCTCCGGTCCCCGCCCATCCCCGTTAGACGGGTCCCTCGGCCTTTTTCCTATTCAAACTGGTACAATGGGTCTTGGGAGTTCCCCTCTCCCTCGGCTGTCTCTATCATATAATCTTGTAACCGAGCTGTGCGCGCACCAAACGTTTTATTGGTAGCTGCTGGGGCCTTTCGTCTCAGTGGCTGGAACTTCTGTTCTGGTTTAAGCTGCCACCAAAGCTCCAAAAGAATTTTATTAGACTGGCCATCCAATTTCCCCTTATCTGCTCCAGCCGCAATCAAGTCTACCCACATCTGCGTTCGGGTAACCTTTACAGGCCCGTTTCCCTTGTTAGTTGGGGGGGGGGAAACATAGGCAGCAGCCCTCACTGCTTTATGATCCCGAGCGGCCTCCAGCTCTCCCAAATCTGCTACCATCTGTGTAACTGCATTGATGGGCTGCCCCACATAGGGGCCCAAGATAGCCACAAGTGACCCAAAAAGGGCTGACGGGGCGCTAGCAAGGACAAATTCCCTCATTTTGGCTGTAAACACTTCCTCGTCTGGCCCACGAGACCCAGGGTTGAAAACAGCATTCTTCATACCTAGTTCTCGAAGGACCTTTACTAACTCACTGTAGCACTGCCACCGACTCATTGCCCCCGGCAGCTCTCCAGCATTCTGCCAGACCATACGAATGGCAGCCATCACCCATTCTAATAGGGTATGGTCTCCTGGGTTGCCATGGCAGTTCTGAAGACGCTGCCTCAAGGAAGAGTGTGTGGTAATGGCGGCCAATTTCTCCATCTCTGTTCCGGAGAGCATGATGCCATCCACCCTTATATCCCATAATCGTAGTAACCAGGCTACCAGGGATTCAGTAGGTTTCTGCCTAAATTGTGCCCCCAACTCCATCAGCTCTGCCTGGGTATAGGGCCGGACCACAGAGTGTTCCATTACCTGGGCAGGAGGCTGTGGCTGCCCCTGAGGGACTCTTTGTTGCTGGGTTTTTACCTTCTTGGCGACAACTGGTCGGGCTCTCAGTATGCGTATGGCAGCTTCAGCCTGAGCCTTCTCATCCTCAGAAGAGGAGTCGCAAGCGCCTGCTCCCGCTGACTCAAAGCCAATCCACCGGCACGGATGCTGCTGCTCCTTTGGTGACCGTTTAGGCTCCTGTGGCTGCTGGCTTTTGGCCAGAAGCTGAGACTCGAGCTCTTGAATCTGGAGTTGTTTCTCCAACAACTGCCGGTGAAGACGTTCAGCTTCCAGGGTAAACTGCAACTCTCGAACCCGTAATTCCTTCTCCAGTGCTCGCTCCAGTTCCAGCCTTTTCTGCCGTTCTGTTTGCAATTCATGCTGAAGCTTTTGACCTCAGGCAGTTTCCTCTTGAGTAAAAAACATGTAGCCCATGGCCCCTAAAAGGACAGCCATGGGAAGCCAGAGCAGCAACCAGTACTCTATCCCACCCATCAAGGGTGGTGGCTCCATACCAATCTCTGAATCCTGCCGGAAACTACGCCAGTTGTAAGGCCAGGAGCCGTCATCGTGACCATTCACATGCAGGTTCCCATTGGATTCGGGCAGACGATAAAGAAATGGCGGAGTCAGAGGATGGGGGGCCATCCTATTTATTGGTGTCTCACCAAGACAGGCAAACCACAAAAGAAGACAAGGGAAAAGCAGAAAACCAGCTCTTCCCATGAAGGGCAAGGGATCAGGGGAGCCCCTGCAATTGTGATAGCAGCAACTGTGTGTCTGAGCTCCTGGTCTGTCCCACTTTATAGTGTAGAAAACCAAAATCCCTTAATCCAATATACAAACAAGGAAGTCTCCGATACAAAGTCACTTATCCAAGGCATAATTGGATTTCTCATGAGAGTGCACCACCCAGATCATACAATCAGTCAAGGGTGTGGGGAAAAGCTTAGTCCCAAAACCAAACCTCAGGCTACAACAACCTGGCCTGCTTATAGCCTGTCCCCCACACCCATTATAAGTCACAAGCGAGCAAACATATATATCATGTTTACAAACTTATTTGACCAACACACCTTCTGCTTTTTTTTTTTATTTTTTTTTTTTAATAAGCAATTGACTGAGTTAATTATAGCTGAGTTTATGGTGGAAGCAGTGATTCTTAGCCAATGGGGGTGGGCAAAGGGAAACTTGGCAGTTTCAAAAAGCATATTCAGTATTCTGATATTTCACATTTAAGAAAAAAAAATCTTTATTTTGTCATAATTACTACAGCAAGTAAAACTAGGCAAAAGTCTTCTTGACCATATAGATATGCACAAGAATTGGAGGAGTGGAGGTGGGGACAGTCCCCAAGGAGAGGGTGTCCGAGTGTCCTTGGAAGGAGTGATATTCTGGTCTATCAAAAAGTAGCAGGAGCCTGACCAGGCAGTAGCGCAGTGGATAGAGCATCCAACTGGGATGTGGAGGACCCAGGTTTGAGACCCTGAGATCACCAGCTTGAGCATGGGCTCATCTGGTTTGAGCAGGGCTCACTAGCTTGGGCCAAGGTCGCTGGCTCCAGTAAGGGATCACTCAGTCTGCTGTAGTCTCCCAACTAAGGCACATATGAGAAAGCAATCAATGAACAACTAAGGAGCCACAACAAAGAATTGATGTTTCTCATCTCTTTTCATTTCTATCTGTCTGTCCCTATTTGTCCCTCTCTCTGACTCTCTCTGTCACCACAAAATATATATATATGTGTGTGTGTGTGTGTGTGTGTGTGTGTGTGTATGTATATATATAACAAGAGCTTGACCTGTAGTGGTACAGTGGATAAAGCATCAACCTGGAATGCTGAGGTCGCTGGTTTGAAACCTTGGGCTTGCCTGGTCAAAGCACGTATGGAGTTAATACTTCCTTCTCTCTCTCTCTCTCTCTTTCTCTCTCTCTCTCTCTCCCACCTCTCTAACATGAATAAATAAAGTTTTTTTAAAAATTAAAGAAGTAGCAGGAGTTAAACAAACAAGGGCAAGAACACTAGGCTAGAGGTCCACACTACATGGCTGGACTGAAGCCACAGAGACTCAGAAGGAGGAAATTCTGCTGGAAGGGCAAGTGGGAGGTTGTGGAGAGCCGCTGTTACTGCCTTTGATAGATAATTGAGAAAATAAGGGACACAACTGAGCAAACTTCCCTGAGTGGGGAAAACTGGAATTTATCTCCTAGTAACCTGACTGGGTGTTGCTGTTGTTGGTTTCCCTCCAAGAAAACCTACTGCCCCCCCCGAGCCACATGTTCCAGGGTACTCCATACTGGACAAACTTACCTACTAAACAAAAGCACTATGAACTAGATTAGCTCTGAGGGGCTTTCCCTCTGGACACTTTCCACTGTTAATATGCGATTCTGATGCTCCAGCACATAGTTAGGCACCTGGCCACTGAAGGATTGCAGAATGCTTTCTGAAAGACAGTTTAGATTTCTTTCACTCTCTGCTTTCCTTTTCCCTATCTTGGCCCCTTACTTTGAAAAGAGCCACGTAGAATCATACTAAGACCTCCAGTCACTAGCCTGGGTCATCATTCTCTAATGCTGTTCAACAGAGTAATTAAGTTATTTGAACCCCTGCATGCAGTCATTATTTCATTCACTTAACACTCGCCCAACCAGCTGGTTGGGATCCTTACCACATACAGCGCAATAAAGTAGGAGCCAGGAAGCACAGAAAAAAGGCAGAGCCACATCTCTACCCTCAAGGAGTAAACATTCTAAGGAAGAAAAGTATATACATAGCCACTATATAAAGCAGAATAAATCAACGTTCTGTAAGAGTGGCTACAACCCAAATGCCATAATGATAATGTGGAAAAACTATTCCTCCTAAGCCAGACCGGTAGGGTGCAATCACCTACTCACCAAGCACCGAAGAACGTTCCTGGAAACATTATTTTAGAAGGACCGAAATATAGTCATAGTAGTAGTAGTAATAATAGCATGGCTTATAGCTAGCACTTATTGAGTATTTTACCATTTGCCAGACACTGGTTATTTCCTTTAACCCTCATGACAACCCACTGGGACTGGTATAATTACTTCCTCATTTTGCACATATGAAAACTGAGGCACAGAACACTTGCCCTGGCACCTTACCTGGTAAACACAGCTACAAAGGAGTTTAGGAGAGTACTCTCAACTCTGCAGGAGTATCTAGAAAAAGGTAGTTAGGTAAATAGAACTCTCTGCAGGCATAACTTTAGTTAAAGTTTTGGGAATATCTAAAGTTTTAGAATAAAAATATATAAAATGCCATTCAAAGACCATTTATGTAGTGCTCACTAGATGAGTAGTATAAGTAGCACAAACTCTTAGGATTACCAAAGAATTGAGATAATTTCCCACCCCATCTACTACTCAAAAAAAAAAAAAAGAAGTGAAAATTTATAGACTTCTTCCATGTCTCATGAACCTACATGCATTAAATTATTTAACTCAATAGTGAAAAACATACCCATTTTACAGATGAGCAAATTGACAAAGATAGTCTATAGCAGCAATATTCAGCCTTTTTTATCTCATGGCACACATAAACTAATAATTAAAATTTTGCAACATGTCAAAAAATATTTTTGCGCTGATCTGACAAAAAAAATAGGTATAATTTTGATTCATTCATTGGATGGCTTTTCTTGTGTTGGCTTGTTGTCATTTTTTTATTTCATAAGCTATGGAAAAAGAGGTCAATGTCCCTAATTAAATAGTCAGATATTGCATGTTTTAAAAATTCTTGTGGCAAAAATAAATAAAAATAAAAATTTTTGTGGCACATCAGTTGAAAATCACTGGTCTACAGAATGGGTTATTGGTCTAGTTGGCAAGAGACTGTGCTAGTGAAACTGTTATTGTTATAGGGTTTCCAAACTCCATTCTCTTTCCCAGCATCTCACTGGGTCTCTAAGATAGATTTCTTTCTTTTTTTTAACTACAGAATTTTCTTGTGTCCTTTACAAGCATGTTCTAGTATGTTTCCTCTACATGATGTTATAGTTTCATTTAAAAGCTCGTGATTTAGATTAATAAGTAAAGAATTCAAAACAAAGCAATGCATACATGGTCTATCTTAACAGAATTTATTATAAAATTCCTGGAAAATAAAGAATACCTTTGCTGTTGTTCCAGAGTTCTCTGATTTAACGAAAAAAAATTTTTGTAAGTTATAGTAAAGTATATATAACATAAAATTTAACTATTTTAAGTGGTATTAGGCATAGTTACAGTACATTGTTATATATTCATCACCATCACCCATCTTCAAAACTTTTTTCATCTTCCCAAACTGAAACCCCAGATCCGTTAAACAATAACTTTTTATTAACCCCTTCCCCCAGGCCCTGGCAACCATTATTCCATTTTCTGTCTCTGAGTTTTTCTACTCCAGGTAACTCATATAAGTGGAATCTACAATATTTGGCCTTTGTGTGTTTTTTTCACCTAATACAGTGTCTTCAGGGCTCATCCGTGTTTTAGCATGTGTCCAAATTTCATTCCTTTTTGCCTGACCTCTGGTGGTGCAGTGGATAAAGCGTCAACCTGGGAACACTGAGGTTGCCGGTTCAAAACCCTGCACTTGTCTGGTCAAGGCATATATGGGAGTTGATGCTTCCTGCTCCTCCCCCCTTTCTCTCTCTCTCTCTCTCTCTCTCTCTCTCTCTCTCTCTCTCTCTCTTCCTCTCCCTCCCTCCTCTCTAAAATGAATAAAAATAAAAATAAATTCAAATTTCATTCCTTTTCAAGGCTGAGTAATATTTAGTTGTCTGTATGGATCACATTCAGTTTATCTATGTACCTTTCAATGAATATTTGGGGTTTCTACCTTTTGGCTACTATGAATAGTGCTGCTCTGAACATTAGTGTAACACATATTTGTCCGGGTCCCTGCTTTCCGTTAGTTTTGGGTATATACCCAGAAGTGAAATTGCTGGTCATATAGTTCGGAGAAAATCATAAAACTCAGATTCTTATAGAAGCCAAGCAAAAAAATAACTGGACAGTGAAAGGAACACATCCTGTGAGTGATGGAGCCAGAACAACAGGAGAGGAAGGGTGCCTCTTCCAGGGAAGGCAGCCCCCTCTTCGAGTTGGCAGGTCTTCTGTTTTTTCAAGAGAAGATAGAATCTGGATTCTTAAGTGAAATTGTTGACTTAAGTTTTTTTAAAATACCCTGTGGGAAGTACATCTGATGGCCCAATTCAGCCCAAGGGCTGTTTATTTGAAAACTCTGAATCAAAACATTTGAAATTCACCTTTCGTAAAAGGCACAACATGGGCATCTAGCCAGACAAATGTACTATGAATCCAGCTCCACTACTTTCTTTATTTTGTTCTTGTTGTTCTTTTAAATTAACTTTAGAGAGAAGGGAAGGGAGGGAGAGACAGAAACATAGATCCGTTTTCCTGTATGTGCTCTGACCAGGGATCAAACTGGCAACCGCTGTGCTTTGGGACTATTCTCTAACCAACTGAGCTATCCAGCCAGGGCTGCGCAGCTCTACTACTTTCTAGCTGTTTGACTTTGGGGAAGTTTGCTCATCTTTCAGAGACTCCATTTTCTTCATTGTAAAATGAACAGAAATGTATTTGTCTTGCAAGATTGTTGTGAAATTTTTTATATATTAGATACATATAATACATATGGAAGCTGCCTCTTTTGTTCCTGTCACCTCACCTCTCTTTCTTCTGCTTTGTTTTTATATATCTACAAGTAAAGATTTGTAGTATCATTCTATTTTTATTTAAATCTTTATTAATTCTGTACATTTGATTAATTTTGACTTTTGCTGACAAATTTGCTGGTTATCCAACTTTGGAAATGAATATTAGACTGTAATTTAGAAGAAATAGACTGTAATTTAGTTTTTGTAACCGTTGTTTCCCTAATCGTTTTTTGACCATAGCCTTTCCCCAGCAATAAAATGATCTGAGCAGCTAAGAGAAATGAATGAGTTTTTCTAAATCCCCAAAAACCTAAAAAACAAACAAAACAGTATCTTTGATATGACAAGGACTATAACCTTTTTTCTTTTTCTTTCTTTCACAATTAAGTTCTCTAATCTGACTTGTCCTAGTTTCTTGAATATATAATGCCTAGAAACCCTCCTTTCCTTTAGGGTTTTTCCTTGCTCAGAGTAATAATGTAAATAGATTGTTGGCCAGACATAATTTTCAGACCTTTGATTGATTAGAAAGCATTAAAATCAGATTTCCGATACATGCTTTGAGTTCCAAAACTTAGCATTTGCAAACAATTACTTGTTTTCTGAAACAAGTAATCTGCTAGTTCATCAAGATACTGTGAGTGACCACATAGAAGAATATTTGAATATCCACTCCAGCACTTGCCAAAGAGCAGCATTTCTTTTCAACCGTTTCTCTTTTTGCTTCTAGTGTGGTCAAGTTAAATTCTGGGAAATGGTTTACTAAAGGGAAGTTTAACCACAGATGTTTGTAATCCCAACTTAAGTTTCCCATCAAAGTCTTAATGAAATTCAGCTGCCAGCAGTTCGGCTCTGAATCAGAGTCTTTTTATCATGAGAAACTTGGGGAAAACAGCATTCCAAGGCGGAATGGTAGTGGGAAAATATTCATATACAAAACCAAATCCTCTACATAAAGAAAAAAATGCATAAAGAAACAAATTCTGTCTAAAACACACAAGGAGAGAGGGGTGGTCAGATGTACTTTAAGTAATGCTCAGTGTGACCCTCTTTTCACTTCCAGGGTCTTAGTTTGTGTGATCTAGTTTGGCAAAAAGCTAGCGGGCTAGTGTTTACCTAAATGGAGTGAAGCATCTCCATTTATGACCGCATGAGAACTGATGAGTTGGAGAAATCCCATAACAATAACAGCTGCATTAGCACAAGTCTCTTGCAGCCTGGACCAGTAACCCATGCTGTATACCACAGTTAAAAGGACCTTGAACATAGTGCAGATTTTGTATATTAATATTTATTTTGAAATTATGCCCTCCATTAGATGGAATGGCATGATTACTTTAACAGAAATCAGGGAGTCCAGAGATCAAAGATGTTCTTACTAAAACACCTCAAATGTGACTGTTACATGCAATACTGTTGTCTATTTACAAAGTGAATTGCGGCATAGCATACTGAATTAAGCAGCTCTGTAAAGCCAAATGTCTACCCAAAGGAATGCATAATATAGACATCAGCAGAAGGCAAGAGAAATGTCTAGTGAGTCTCATACTGGGGGATGCTAGGGCTATAGAACCATCTAGAATCACAACAAGAGGAACACATATTCAGAGTCTTAGGTTTAAAAGTGTGACTGGCCTCTTCTTCCACAGCAGTTATTCCACAGTGCATTTCAAGCTTCACAGGCACAATGTGTGTGATTGCTCTTGACCAAAGTGAAATAATATGACAAGCTAAGAGTGCCCTAAGTGTGACCTCCCTTCCTGCTGATATGACATGAGTCCTGGAAGCATCAGAGTGGTTCTATCATCTGTGATTCTGTCCATCCTCAAGTCACAGGTGTAGTGCTAAATGCCTGTTATTTAAAGATCAAACTGAATGCCTAGAGATGGACCAGTGTTTCTCTGTGGTGCATGTTAATTGCTTTATTCTGTTTTGTGCCCTTGGAATTGTTGTCTGTCATGATCAATGCCAGAAGATGCCCTGAAATTCCATTCATAAGAGTCAAGCCCTGAAGTATCTACTGCAGCAAGGAATTCAGCATAAAGGGGACCTGTGGGTGGTTATTATTGGATGGGTAACTCTGTATTGCATCTTGCAGTGTGAACCATAAAATCAAAGAAAACACAGAATGTTAGATCTAGAAAGGAAGTTTAGAGATTCAACCCCCTCATTTTGTAGGTGAGGAAACTGAGTCCCAGGACCTTCAGGGAGTTGGGGTCCTTCACTCAAGGCCACAAAGCTCATTAGCAGCTCTTCCAGGAACAGTGTCTTCTGATTTCCGGTCTTATATTCTTTCAAATTGTTTTAATGGACCTAATCATTCTTCGTTTTAGAACTGGAGATAATTAAGCAAATATACACATATATTTTTTAAGAGAAAAAATGTTTACTTCTAATATACTATTATTCACTTTACTCTTTTTGTTACTATTTATCCTGAAGTTGATTTATCAGTAGGGGAGTACCACAGTGAAGGGTGCAAGCACTACACTGTGAGTCTGGAACTAACTATTCTGGTTCTTGGCCGCTAAATACCAGATCACCCTCACCCATTAAAGAAGACTTGGCAAGTTCCTTCACCTCCCAGGGCCTCAATTTCCACAGATTAAAAAGAACAGAACAGCCTGACCAGGCGGTGGCGCAGTGGATAGAGCATCGGACTGGGATGCAGAGGACCCAGGTTCGAGACCTCAAGGTCGCCAGCTTGAGCGTGGGCTCATCTGGTTTGAGCAAAAGTCTACCAGCTTGAACCCAAGGTCGCTGGGTCCAACAAGGAGTTACTCGGTCTGCTGAAGACCCGCGGTCAAGGCACATATGAGAAAGCAATTAATGAACAACTAAGGTGTTGCAAGCGCAATGGAAAACTAATGATTGATGCTTCTCATCTCTCTCCGTTCCTGTCTGTCTGTCCCTATCTATCCCTCACTCTGACTCACTTTCTGTCTCTGAAATAAATAAATAAATAAAGACTTAAAAAGAACAGAACAGCCCTGGCCAGAGGGTTCAGTGGATAGCACGTCCTGGCATGCGAGGTCATGGTTCAATTCCAGGTTGATGCACATACAAGAAGCAACCAATGAGTGCACCACTAAATGGAATAAGTGGAACAAAGACTTGATGCTTCTTTCTCTCTCTCTCTCTCTCTCTCTCTCTCAAATCAATGGAAAAATGAAAAATAAAAATGAAGAGAACAAAACAAAATAAAAGGTTACTCCTAGCTACAAAGTTCTAAAATTGTCTAATAAATAGATCAAAATTTATACTAAATAAAAGGGAAGTTGGCTTAAGGCTGTGGTTTTCAACTGCCCATCCGCTAGAAATTTCATGCTGATCTGCGAAAGAGTTGTAGATCTGCAGAAACTTCTGGCAGATGGGCACTAGTCCATATACCAGCAGTTGGAAACCACTGGCTTAAAGGAACAGAATCACTCAGAGTCACAGCTGCTGTCCTAGTTAGAACCCCAAGATTTAGGAATCCAGAGTCTGAAGGAAACACAAGCTGATCAGAGGGGGGATGGGTGGGGCTGTTTTATTTTATTTTATTTGAGGGGAGGCATGGAGCTGTTTAAATCAAATTCTTTTCCTGCTGCCTCACAAGCCCAGGTGCGGTGCTCAGTATGGTTTGCAGGCCAGAGCACTGGCCCAGCCCTAGACATAAGCCTCTTCAAGATGACACACCAAGAGGCTTCCCAGGTGGCATGAGCCACAGAGGCCCAGTGAATTTCAGTCATCTCCTACACCAGGGCTCCTCAGTGTTGTCACCTGCCCTAGCCAGACCCTGCAGCGTGACGCTGAACAAGAAGCACCACACAGGGAAGCAGGAAGGACGGCAATGGAAGAGGTAAGGGACATGGAGAACTACTGAGAAGAGACTCCTGTCAGTGCATCTCACACCAGTCAAGCGGCCATGCCCGAAGGTCAGAGAGGAAGATGTGCTTTCATGTGGTGCGAGAGCAGTGGAAGGCTGCTGACGGACTGCTGATTCATTCAGTACATTGGCTGAAGTCTCCGCACTAGAGCAGGCCCAGGATGGCTGTCAGCTAAGTCTTCCTGATGAGAAGCCTAGATTGCACAGAAGGAAGCATTTGGAAGCAAATATTTTCAAGGACCTTTCTGGATGTCAGTAAGATAATCTGCCCTGGAGGTGAAGGCCCTGATTGTTACTGGCTACGGGGAAGAGGAGTCTATGACTCCAAGTGTGGCCCAAGGACGGCAGCAGCAACACAGAGCATGTGCTAGAGATGCAGACTCTCAGCTCCCACTCCCGAATCGGAACCTGCATCTTCACCTGCTCCCCGGCTGTTCATATGCACGTTGAAGCATGAGAAGTGTTAGCCTCTAAAATTCAATCTGGCCTTGAATTCTAATGGATTTATGGGATATTGAGGCTCCAGAACAGGGAAACATTATATTATATATATAAATATATAGATATAGATATAACTGTAATTATAGGGAGGCCTAAAATATATATATATATACTGTAATTATAGGGATGCCTAAAATATAAAGCTAAAGGCTGTGTGAGGTTAGTGAGGGGCTCACAGACCCACCCAAGTATGCCCTTGTCCTGAAAAGTTACACTTTAGAATTTTTTTTTAAAGAAAATAACTTTTTTTAATTATTTTATTTTATTTATTCATTTTTAGAGAGGAGAGAGACAGAGACAGAGAGGAGAGAGAGGCAGAGAGAGAGAGAGAGAAGGAGGGAGGAGCTGAAAGCATCAACTCCCATATGTGCCTTGACCAGGCAAGCCCAGGGTTTCGAACCGGCGACCTCAGCATTTCCAGGTCAACGCTTTATCCACTGCGCCACCACAGGTCAGGCTACACTTTAGAATTTAAAAAAAAAAAAATCTTTGAAGCAAACTGCTGCTTCAAGGGATCTGAAAAACTGAAAAGATTATGTCATTTACTGGCCTACACATAGTAAGTACTCAGAAAGGGTTTTAAGGAAAATAGGAAATAATAGGGAAGGTTTTCTACTCTTGCCTACTTGCCAGCATCCTGAGCTTGGAAATACAACCTCAGGAGACCCTGTGTCCTTGAGGGGAGGGCAGGGATGGGGGATTCATTTGTGGAATCCACTTGAAAATAGGGTGTTGCTCAGACTCTTCAAGCAATGGTGAGATTGTAATGTTTTTCCTGCTAACATGGGAAGCTTTCTAATTCAGGTTAATATGTCTTCAGGGAGTGAGGAGTGCGATCTGTGGTCCTAGACTAGAAAGATAATGTTAAGAGATGGAAGAGCTAGTTTCTCACAGTGAAAATTGCCCAGAGAGTCCTCACGACCCTGGGTTTGTTCCGAGGCACTGAGATCTACAGGAAAGTGCTCGGAAGCCAAGGTCTATTCCTCCTGCGTCAGAGTGAGCCTTGCCCTTCAGGCAGACCCAGGTCTCCCTGATGCAGCTGCAGCCCCGAGAGGGCCCCTTGCCATTTTATAAGGGCCTTAAAGGACAGTAGCTATCCTTGAGCCGTCAGGACAGCTACCCAGCTGAGTTGGAAGATCCTTTTAGCTTTAATTCCTAAATCCTTGATTAGCACTTGCTATGCCCTAGGCATTGTTCTAAGAATTTTGTGTATTAGTAATTCATTTATTTCTCATAACATTGTGAGGAAGGCACTACTATGAGCACCATATTACAGATGAGGAAAGTGAGTCATCTATAAATCTGACTCCAGGCTCTTAAATTTTGTCCTATAATGACCCTCTAACATCTGTGTTTCTTCATCTCAAAGTGCCTTAGATTATCACAACTAACAAGAGCCACCAGTATCATCCAGAAATGCCAGAGTGGTCTCAGTACTTGAAAATCTCTAAAGAACATTTATATTAATGCTAAGCATTAGTCACTTCAGTGGAATTCTGAGTTTACTTTAGGGACCTACTACATAAGAGAACTTGCTAGAAGAATAAGGAAAGAACTTGAAGTGTAGTAAAAGCAGGACCTCTGCCCTGCTGGTTGGCTCAGTGGTAGAGCATCGGCCTGGTGTGCAGGAGTCCCAGGTTCGATTCCCGGTCAGGGTACACAGGAGAAGCACCCATCTGCTTCTCCACCCTTCCCCCTCTCCTTCCTCTCTGTCTCTCTCTTCCCCTCCAGCAGCCAAGGCTCCATTGGAGCAAAGTTGGCTCGGGCACTGAGGATGGCTCCGTGGCCTCTGCCTCAGGTGCTAGAATGGCTCTGGTTACAACAGAGCGATGCCCCAGATGGGTAGAGCATCGCCCCCTGGTGGGCATGCCGAGTGGATCCCAGTCGGACACATGCGGGAGTCTGACTGCTTCCCCATTTCCAACTTCAGAAAAATACAAAAAGAAAAAAAAAAAAAACAGCAGGACCTCAGGGGAAATTATTAAACAGAGTATGTCAATCATGAAAACTTAGTGAAGTTTTAGAAGCTGTTTATTTTTTAAAATTATTTTTCAATAAATGATAAAATAGAAAGGAAGTTTAGCAACAAAAAGAATTTTTCAGACCTAAAAGAAACATAGGCTGGGCCCCAGCTGGTTGGCTCAGTGGTAGAGTGTCAGCCCTGCCTGTGGATGTCCTGGGTTCGATTCCCCATCAGGACAGTGAGGAGAAATGACCATCTGCTCCTCTACCCTTCTCCCTCCCCCTTCTCTCCCTCTCTTTCTCTCTCTCTCCTCCACAGCCATGACTTGATTGGTTTAAGCGCATCAGTCCTGGCCGTTGAGGATGGCACCATGGAGCCACCACCTCAGATGCTAAAAATAGCTCCATTGTGAGCATGGCCCCAGAAGGGCAGAGCATCAGCCCCAGATAGGGGTTGCCGGGTGAATCTCAGTCAGGGTGCATGCAGGAGTCTGTCTCTCTATCTCTCCTCCTCTCACTTGAAAAAGCAGAGGAAAAAAATAGCAACATAGGCTGTTAACATCTTTTCTAGAAATTTTCAAGCATTATATAAAACAATATGTCTGAAATAAGTGAGTTACTTATTCAGCTCATAATGACTAAGAGCCCAGAGGCACCCTGTGAGGCACCTGGATTCCACATGGAGGCCCAGGTAGTCTGTGCCTCCCCAACCAGGAGATTCGCTGTGGTAGCAGTGTTCACTCATGAAGACCATTGTTAACTTGAGAGGGGGAATGTGTTACAGTAGTGGTTCCCTCAAATTTCCAGGGCCAACAATCTCTACCATTTCTTCTATTTCTCTAGCATCATGTTTTGAAGTATTTTGCCTACTGGATTAGCTTGCTGGAGCTACCATAATAAAATACTGCAGACTGGGAGGCTTAAACCACAGAAATTAATATTCTCACAGTTTTGGGCCCTGGCCAGTTGGCTCAGTGGTAGAGTGTCGACCTGGCGTACAGGAGTCCCGGGTTTGATTCCCATCCAGGGCACACAGGAGAAGCGCCCATTTGCTTCTCCACCCCTCCCCCTCTCCTTCCTCTCTGTCTCTCTCTTCCCCTCCCACAGCCAAGGCTCCATTGGAGCAAAGCTGGCCTGGGCACTGAGGATGGCTCCATGGCCTCTGCCTCAGGCGCTAGAATGGCCCTGGTTACAACAGAGCAATGCCCCAGATGGGCAGAGCATCACCCCCTGGTGGGCATGCTGGGTGGATCCCAGTCAGGCGCATGCAGGAGTCTCTCTGACTGCCTCTCCATTTCCAACTTCAGAAAGAAAAAGGACTTCAGCCTCACAGTTTTGGAGGCTAAAAGTCCAAGTTCAAGGTGCCTTCAAGGTTGGTTTCTGGTGATTGTTCTCCTAGTGATTTGTAGATAGCTATCTTTTCTCTGAGGCCTCACATGGCTTTTCTTCCGTGCACTTACAGAGAGAGAAGGGTATCTCTGGTGTCTCTTTCTCTGTTATAAATATATCAGTTCTATCAGAATGAGCCCTTATTCTTATGATCTCACTTAACCTTCATTTTCTCTATAGTCCCTGTCTTCAAATTCATTGGGCATTAGTCCTTCAACAAAGGAACTGCAGGGGTGGGATAGAACATAATTGAGTCCATGCCTACAAAATAAACTGTGTTAAGCAATAAATCATTTCATAATGAGGCAAAGTAATTTATACCTGCAAAAAAGAGCCTCTGGTAAAATAAGATAAACAGTTTTATTATTCTGGATGAACTTCCGTCAAAAGCAAAAACAAACACAAAATTTAGCATTTCATTTTAGTTGCACATTTTTTAAAGAGTATGTCACAATTCATTCTAATTAGATATTTTAAAATATGGAAAATAGTATGTTAGGCCCTATATTGTCACTTTGTATTCTTTAGGTGTCCAGGGGCACTTGATTGATCATCATCAATATACTCTCTTATTTTATAAAAGGTACCCACTACCTTTTTTAATGCAAATGCATGTATACTCTAAAGATGGATAAACATGATCAAAGAGATAAAACAAGTACACTAATCATGTAATACAACTAAATTGATATGTTATTAAAGAAAAAAACTTTTAGAGAGTTTAGAAGAAAGGTTCACTGCTGTTGGGAAGTTCACAGGTGACTTCATGGGAAAGGTAGCATTTGAGTTGAATATTTAGGCTGAGGAAAATTTAAGCTGAGCAGACTGGACTAGTAAAGACAAGACATGGGTTTCTTTTAGTTTCAGTTAGTGAGACTGGACAACAGGGAACCATTGAAGATTTCAGAGGAGGAAAGAAACTCAGTGAGAATTGTACTTCATCAATATTAATCTGGAAACAGGCTGTTGGATGGACTGGGAAGAAGGTGGTAGAGAGCCTTGCCTCAGGGGAACCTATGCTGCCCATTGGTCATTGTCCAGGAGAGAGAGAGAGAAGGGCCTGGATTTAGAGGGTGGCCATGGTCTGGAAGGAAAATACGATACTGGAGTCATTGTAGAGATTCCATCAAGAGGACTTGCCATCTCTTTGGAGAGCAACGATGACAAAGAAGTCAAGGGTTTTTGTAGAAACATGTACATCCTGGGGGAAAAAATCTCTTCAAAGAAATTTTAACATAAGACCCACTAAAATCAGGGGGTTTCAAGCTAAAGTTTCCAGGAAATGCTCGAGTATAACTTCGGATGAGGGAGGCTGAGCACCAGGAAGTTGGGGCTCTGCTTCCTTCAACCAGATCATTTTTTTTTTTTTAATTGTTTTATAGATGAATTCCATATGGGATGTCACTAGGGTGGGGGGTGGGGAGGAAGATGTCTCCGTTGTAAGATGTTTGAGAACTATTATGCTGGAGCTCTTATGTGATATTTTAATTCACGACAGATCTCCAAAATGTGACCAAAATCTCGTTCCCGTCAGTGCCTCCAGGGAGGTTCCTAGCAGCCCACGCACTGCCTCTGGGCCAGTACCGGCACTGAGAGCCCAAGGGCTGCCGCTCTGAGCGCCTCCGCGCAGCTCCACTCACGAGCTGGCAATCTCTAAACAATTGGTGTTCTCCTGAGAGATATTTTTATCCTTCCTGTTCCTTGTCTGAGGATATTTTTGGCCCTTTCCTAGGAAATTAGGAAATTCCATTTTTGTCTCACTAATTACCTGGAAGTGTTTAGCAAAACAACAAAGGAATCTTGGAAAATGATAAGGTGGTAGTGGGTAGACCAGGATAACTGGTATCTTTTGTTCTTCATAGGGAGTGGTCGAATATTTGCTTGGTTCTTATTTTTCTAAACCAATTAGTTCATCACCAGGAACATCATCTTATCCTAAAACCTAAACCACAGTTTCTCACCTGCACCCTGAGCTAGAAAAGACTGTTCCTAGTCTTTATCTCCCCTCCTTCAACACAGTATTACAACTCTCTGTGGTTCTTTATACCCAAAAGCCAAAATGCTTCCACTATGAATGCTGTCTATTAAAGGGAGAAAATGAATATTGAAAGCTGTATTTTATCTTTACTTTTTTATTTGAATAAAAAAAGTAACACCTTAAGCATGTCACAGTGTCATGAAGGCAAGCTGCAGCTTGTTATATTTTGCTTTACGACATAGATGCAGAACACCAAGGGAGAACTGGTCTTTTGATGGATTAGGAAAGCTTCTTTATGTGCCAACCCATAGCTTGAAGCATTTAGCATTTAAGAAGCTATTGATTTTGGACAAATGTTATTCACAAATGCCAAGTATTGAAATTTGCAATAACTAGTAATTCAGTTGAAAAATAATGTTAATACTTATAAAGCTTCCATAAATTACAAGGTATATTTCTACATATTTTCACCTTTTTTCCTTGCAAACATCTTACAAACCAGCAGGTTATTAATCTAATTTATGAAAACATGGAGCTATTAAATCATTTGCCCAAAGACTTGTAGTGTGTAACCTTACTGAGGCAGCAGCAGTTTTATAGAATTCTACAGTGTTCGCCTGGGAAGAGCCTGGAGATCATCATGCCACTGATGTCATTGGAAGAGGAGAAACTAGGAGCCAGAAGTTTAGTCACTTCCTCTGGGTTTTTAGAACTGGAACCAGAACCAAGTTTCCTGACTCTTAGGGCAGTCCTCTTGCCTTTCTGCATCGGAGCACGGATACAAAACAAACAATAGCATGAGGGACACCTGGTGACCTCTTTGTGGGACACTGAACAGGCCGGCTCAGACAAGAGCATATCCATGTTCATCTTCTTATTACAGCATATGTCATCATCTGTGCCGAAGTCCTAAGTAATTTAACTACTAAGATATTAGTTCTCTTGGCCTTTTGGTCAATACATTAATCTCAATTTTGAATTTATTTCACAACCACATCATTTGTGCCTTTTTTATTTGAAGGATATTTGCTTTAGCTAATGACCCGCTTGAACTGCTTTCAGCATGTATGCTTAGTCAGAAAGCTTCAAGTGCAATGTGTCTTTAGAATTTCCAGCTAGAGTTTTCTGTTAGTCATGTTCACACATCCCAGATCTTAAAAGGAAGAAAAGAAAAACTATTTTTAAAAAAATGAACAATGATACTTTTATTATAAAACAATACAAAGAATTAATTTTTAAAAATTCCCTAGCCACATCATGTTGGTTATTTTCTCTATACACAGTCATCTTTCAGGTTTCCAAATGACTTCAAGAAACTTTCCTATCATGTAGCGAAGAAATTTCAATGTAAGAAATTAGTGAACAATATGAAATATTTGATAACAACAAAGTAGTCTACTCTGGTGGTCACGTCCCACTGAAACCTTCTCAACCAGCATATAACAATTCTGAGTGTCAACATCTTCATTGTATTTGTGGAGCTTTTTCATTACTGATTTCAAAGCCAAGTCCCCCAACTCTTCTAACAGCAACGTAATACATAAGACCTGTTTCTCAAAGAAGATCTGCCAATTTCCAGCAAACTATAGTTGGTCAAATTCAGGAACTACCTCATGAATAACATCTGCTTAGCTGTATTCTGAGTCTAATAGAGGGTAAGAAATAAGAAGGACTTCAGGGGGTTAGGGCAGCTCTTATATGGCCAGCAAAATATGAAAGTCTTTGGAATGCAGGACAGCTCTAACCTGCTGCCCACTCTATGACTCATTTCAAAATGGCAGGCATTGTCGGCCCTGGCCGGCTGGCTCAGTGGTAGAGCGTCAGCCTGGCTTGCAGAGGTCCCAGGTTCGATTCCCGGCCAGGGCACACAGGGGAAGCGCCCATTTGCTTATCCACCCCTCCCCCTCTCCTTCCTCTCTGTCTCTCTCTTCCCTTCCTGCAGCCAAGGCTCCATTGGAGCAAAGATGGCCCGGGCGCTGGGGATGGCTCCTTGGCCTCTGCCCCAGGCACTAGAGTGGCTCTGGTCACAACAGAGCGACGCCCGGGAGGGGCAGAGCATCGCCCCCTGGTGGGCAGAGCGTCGCCCCATGGTGGGCGTGCTGGGTGGATCCCGGTCGGGCGCATGCGGGAGTCTGTCTGACTGTCTCTTCCCACTTCCAGCTTCAGAAAAATACAAAAAAAAAAAAGGCAGGCATTGTCATCATCCCTTGTTTTCTCCCCTAGTCACTGGTGTGAGGAGAATTCTCGGTATAATGAGAGCAATATTGCATATGAGGTGATACAAATATCTTTGTAAGATCAGAGTGATCATGTCTATGAGAGTATCTCTATGAGCCCTTTGTAAGGGCTGGGCTCTTTCTACTCTCAAAGAGTATTTGTGATTATTTTGGCAGAAGAAGCACATTTTTCCTGTGACCTGTATTTTTGTACTTGCAATATATCAAAATGTTCGGTGGAAATAAGCATTTTATTGTGTGTGTGTTTTCCCCTGTAGGACATTTTTTGTCTGCTCTTCCATTTGCTTGTTTTGAAAATTATTGTGTTGGATCTTGGTTTTTAGTTGTGTTTTTTTGTTTTGGGGTTTTTTTTTTTGTTTTGTTTTGTTTTGTTTTTTACAGAGACAGAGAGAGAGTCAGAGAGAGGGATAGATAGAGACAGACAGACAGGAACGGAGAGAGATGAGAAGCATCAATCATCAGCTTTTTGCTGCGACACCAGTTTTTGGTTTTAAGACATTATATTTTCATCTCAGATTATCTAAACTGTTCTGATCTTCCTTTGATTGCAATTTATCTCTCTTTCTAAATCTGCTAAGATAAGCTCATGTTCATCTAGAAAATGTGCTTTATTCTTGAAGCTATGAGCCAGTATGAATTTCCTATGAGCTCAGTTCAAATCACATAAGAAATTTACAAATTTCAATAAAGTAGAAAAAACTAAAATAGTAGTTGAAGCTTTAAATGAGGACAGTTTTTGCTCTATTTCAGCTGTTCAGTAACTGGGCTAGTGACAGCAGAATATAGAAAACCAGCCACCAGTTTCTGCTTTAATTCTTGGTAGGTGCTAGGTCAAGTAAATCAATCTTGTAGCTTACTCAGTGAACCACAAAACCTACTGTTTCTGCTACCATTCCTTTGCCCATCTCACTCTGGACAACAAAAATTGGATAGCAGAATAAAAGGAGATAAAATAAAAATATACTCTTTTTATAGTTGAATGACATTCTCTCTAGGCAGAAATTATAACTTGGAAATCATTGTTGATTCCAAAATTTCTAACCTTTAAGCCATGTGACTTAAAGCCTGGTGACCACAAAGAACTAACGAGGCCTCTAAGCATA
This sequence comes from Saccopteryx bilineata, assembly GCF_036850765.1. Lineage (NCBI taxonomy): Eukaryota > Metazoa > Chordata > Mammalia > Chiroptera > Emballonuridae > Saccopteryx > Saccopteryx bilineata. The sequence goes on along the minus strand of NC_089501.1, from coordinate 8,961,389 downwards.
TCTAACAGCTATTTCAGGGGTTAGGGCTTATCTTCAATATTATCTACAAAGTGTGGAAAGAGTGGTGTCTCATCATGAGCATACTATAAGCCAGAAAGTTGCTGAAGATGTCACACACATTTAATTGCTGATATTAAACTAATCCTTCCAAAGAAGATCTCAGAAAGTAAGGGAAAAGTAGATCCATCTGATGCCTTTATTGAAGGAGATTAACAGGAGTGAAGAATGCAATTGAACAACAGAAGGAATGTAAATTTGAACTGCTTTACCTTGTGAATAACTAACAAATGCCCTGTGCTTTCCAGCCTTTCAGCCTCAGCTTTCATCCTTCCAAAAAATTCTACACAAGTGCCACCTCCTCCAAAAAGCCATTCTCCACCCACCCACCCCCATGTTAAAAGTAACCTTTCCTTTTCTCTCTCAGTATTTCTCCATAGCTCTCTTATATTGTGATCCTTAGCACTTTCTACCTCATATTACCTATATTACCTATATACCTTAGAAGCCCCTACTGAACTCCTGGACGCTCTCAGTGTTGGTGATTCATCTTCTGATTCCCCAAATTGCCTGGCCAAGTGCCTTCAGTATCACAGGTGCTCAAAAAAGTAATTTATGCATTCCTCAGTTATTTGTTGAATGTCTGCTTTGTGCCACACCCTAAACCTTGCCCCTGGTAAACAGTGGTACATGAAACAAAGAAATAGAATGAATGTGTGACCGTACCAAATACTGAAAACCAAAATAGTGCCAAGTATTCTGTTTATAGCATGTATACAGTCAGAAACAGTGTAATTCTGTCATATAATTCTGATGAACAAATTGGCATTCTGCTTGATATCAGTAGTGAACCACGGTGTTCCCAAGCTATTCAGCCCAGGAGCTTTGCACTGCAGGCGAGAATGCCTTTTAAGCTAAAAAAGTTGTCTTTCCCACTGTATATGGAAAAATTGACTACGCTCTTTCATGGAGAAGGTCTAGCTAAGAAATGTTTATATTGGAACAAGCCCCATCTCTAAATCTGGGCTTGTTGCTGAATGGTATTTTGTTTCCTTGGATCAGGGAAGGGGTCTGGAAACATCTGTAACTAGAGTATTGTTTTAAAATCAGCACAATTTTCCCCGCTCAAATGACAGATAACAGAATTATTTTAAATCAAACACTCTCAGCCTTACCCATTCATTTCCTTTCATAAATGTGTATTATTTTGTTGTCATTAAAATGGCAGTGCATAGAATAGATTTGAGCACTCTAGGCACTGCCCACTCCTTTGTGGTCATTTTCTTTTCACTTTAGTGTGTGTACTTTAGCTTCACTATTTTTTTTAAAGATTTTATTTATTGATTTTTAGAGATAGGAAAGAGAGAGAGAAAGAGAGGGGAGAAGCTGGAAGCGTCAACTTGTAGTAGCGGCTTCCTGTACGTGCTCTGACTAGGCAAGCCCAGGGTTTCGAACCAGCGACCTCAGTGTTCAGGGCAACGCTTTATCTACTATGCCACTACAGGTCAGGCAAGCTTCACTTTTATAAACACTCTATAACAGAATAACTATCTGGGTCACAACAGTTATTTTGGGGGTGGGGGGGTTCAAAGCTACAAACAGATGATACTCGATTGTAAAGTAATTCTAAAACTATCCTCCAGAATTATTACTAAAAAGAAATGTGCAGATTATTTGTGCCATTTATAAATGCAAAACTGAAGAAATAAAGATATAATTTAAATACTAATTTACCACAATCACAAAATGAAATCTTAGGGGAGAGAAGTTTGGGAGAAAAATCACAGGAAATATATAATTCCAAATAACAAGAAAAAGTTGGAAATTCTGTGCCAATTTTGAATATCATTCATGTCCTAAAAAGGACAGAAGTAGCTCATGAACGGTTCATGATACTGTAGTTAAACTTTTGTGAGTATAGGTTTATCACTTGTTGGAGAAGTTGTTTGTTTTTTTTTAATTAGTTCTCCAAATTAAGAAGCTAAATGTTCAGAATAGTAACTCATTTGCTTTGCTCTCTGTAAGCAGTTGGTGTTTGATATATTTGTTTATGAACTATTTGAAAGTGGCCCTGTCAACAGAGTCCTTGAACAGACTACCACTCAAATATGTTGATCTTGGTCTGAAGATTCATTCTTCTGAGGCTTTTAGGTATTTTACACATAGTAAAGATGTAAAAATAATTTGTTTAATAAATTTTATTGCTCATATTTTACAAATAAGAACACTTGGATTAGAGTCTCAATGTTGTTTGTCACACAGAATTTGTCTCATAAAATACATCTATGGCAGCGTGGAGGGTCAACACACAATGCTGTTTTGAGCCTGTCCCCAACCCTCTGTGGGATCTGCCCCCCTCACTGTTGAAGGATGAAGGTGTTAGTTTCATGGCTCAGTCAAAATCTTAGTGATTTTATTAGTACAATTTATGGGTCATAGTTTTCCTGTTAGGTGGGATGAGACATGTCAAGCTGTCATACATTCTGCCTGACCAGACATCTGCTTCTGATTCATAAGGGGAAACACCTGCACACATGCTGGTGTGTATTACACAAAGGGGCATCCTTTCCCAAGACTCATTGTCAGCTCCCCGAGGGGAACAAAGGAGGTGTTGGGAACACAGTTGGACATCATACAACCAGCTGTTCACAAAGGTTGTCTTCTCTAATGAGTAATCTACATTATTTGCTTTGCAGTCCATTTCTATCTGCCCTCCATAGAAACTGTTAAAAATGGAAACATCAGCTGTAAATTATTATATTTAAATTAATAGTAATTGCTGTATGCAAAACCAAGTAATTGCTGAGGGCTGAGGGGCAATGTTTCCTATCTTGGTTGAGCCACACACAGAGAACAAACCTGAGCAAGGCTTAAATGTGTTTCCTCTCCCATTTCCCACTGCCACTTTTTTTTTTAGAGAGAGAGATAGAGAGAGAGACAAAGAGACAGACAGGAAAGGAGAGAGATGAGAAGCATTAACTCACAGTTATGGCACCTTATTTGTTCATTGATTGCTTTCTCATATGTGCCTTGACCAGGAGGCTCCAGCCAAGCCAGTGACCCCTTGCTCAAGCCAGCAACCTTGGGCTTCGAGCCAGCGACCATGGGGTCATGCCTATGATCCCACGCAACCCTGTGGTCAAGCTGGTGAAACCGCGCTCAAGTCGGCAACCTCGGGGTTTTGAACCTGGGTCCTCAGCATCCCAGGCTGATGCTCTACCCACTGCACCCCCACCTGGTCAGGCTGACCATTGCCACTTCTCCAACTCACCCCACTGCCATTTCCTTACCCCTGTGCTTAGGGAGTAGTACTAAGATCTTTTGATGATGATGATGATGATGATGATGATGATGATGGCACTCATCTGTGAGAAGGGGGAGATGACACTAGTAGAATAACTTCAGTGAGATTCTTGACAAATCTGATAACCGTGAGCAGAGCTTATTTGTGTCCCAGTTGTGCCTGGGAAAAGCAGAGGTGGGCAGTGTGCCTGTTTGCAGTCCCAGAAGAGCTGTGAGCTACAGCATAACCCCCACAATTCTCAACAGCATTTTCTTCTTTTTCATTATCAAATAGTGTGATTTAATGGAAAGACCATTAAGGGTGACATTAACCTCTATATAAATGACTTCTGGTAAATCACTTACTTCTCTAGGTCTCAGTTTTTCCAAATTTAAAATGAGAGGTTAGACGAGGTAACCACTAAGATCCTGGCCAGCTCTGGAATCCTGTGATTCCATAACGCCAAGATACATTCAATACATATTCATTAAGCACCTGCTAAACAAGGCACTGAGGATCTAGTGATGACAAATCAGAAAATTTAGTTTGTTTTTTTCAGAGTTAAATCTTCTGAGGAAGAAAGACAATGAGCTAATAACCTCAGGAGTCATTGTGAAGCTATGTGCCATGAAGAAAGAAAGAGTTACAGCTCACTGAAGAGCTTCCAGTGAAAACAGATAACCCTGGCACAGACACATCCAAAAGGAAGGGAAGAAACTAATAGCAACTGAAGCCCTTCCATGTCCTTCTGTTAAACTTGAATGTACAACATTAGTTGATTCTCACAACCACTCTAGGAGATAATATAGCGATCACAACTATTTATTCAGAACAGGAAACTGAGACCTAGAGTTATGTAACCTGGGCAAGGTCATCTGCTGGTAGAGCTGGAACTGGAATCTAGATGATCTCGTGTTTTCCAAAGGATGTAACTATAAGGAGTTATGGCTGCTGTAGGGATAGATTGTAGTGGATCCCATCAATGCACACGGAACATATGTCAGTGAGCTAGGTCTAGAAGCCAGGGGTATCCTGAATGTAAGCCTATTTAAAGGAGAAATTGATTCACTCACTGAACAAATATTTATGAAATGGCTGTCAAATACACAGTTAATAAATGGAACTTAAACATAGACACATGTGTGCATTTCTTAAAATGCCTAAGGGTAGACTTTCATCATATTCTGACAATTAGGGATGCAATTTCTTTATAAAAATTACCAAAAGGTATGTGTTAGTGGGGCAGGGGCATAGAGAAGATTTGTAAACTGTTAGAAGAATAGGAAAAAAAAATGTTTAAAAGGTAATTTTCCCCTGCCTATAAAATGCTCTTAATTTTCTTGCTAGAACAATTAATTTACCACATCATTGAGAAACCTATTAAAATTGATTATTTGAAAGGAATCTGTTTGGACACAAACCATCATTTATTTGTATTCCCTGAAAACGTGCTCTGTCAACTGAACAGGGGAAATATGTCATTAAAATTTTTTTTTAATATTTTCTTTATTGATTTTTACAGAAAGTGAAAGGAGAGGGTGGTGGAGCAAGAAGCATCTACTCACAGCTGCTTCATTTTTCAGTTGTTCATTGGTTGCTTCCTGTGTGTACCCTGACCGGGCAAGCCCTGGGTCTCAAACCGGTAACCTTGACATTTCAGGTTGACGCTTTATCCACTGTGCCACCACAGGCCAGGTGGAAATATGTCATTTAAAAAAATGTTATAGCCTGACCAGGCGGTGGTGCAGTAGATAGAGCATTGGACTGGGATACGGAGGACCCAAGTTCGAGACCCTGAGGTCACCAGCTTGAGCGCAGGCTCATCTGGTTTGAGCAAAGCTCACCAGCTTGGACCCAAGGTCGCTGGCTTGAGCAAGGAGTTACTCGTTCTGCTGAAGGCCCACGGTCAAGGCTCATATGAGAAAGCAATCAGTGAACAACTAAGGTGTCGCAACGAAAAACTGATGATTGATGCTTCTCATCTCTCTTTGTTCCTGTCTGTCTGTCCCTATCTATCCCTCTAACTCTCTCTCCGTCTCTGTAAAAAATAAATAAATAAATATTATAAATTATAAAAGAAGAATCAAAATATGTGAAGTGCAGTCCATCTTTAGATCTCACAATTTCAATCCCCAGATGGATAACAATTCTATTTGTTAGCTGTTTTCAGTCCCTTACAAACTATTCCAAAAATACTTTTCATAAGAGGCAAATATATCCACGCTTTTTCCTGACTACAGCCCTTAATGAAACCACTTCAAATTCTGTTGTCACCACCAAATTAGTATTTGGAATAATTACAGTTGAAAAGACCTTTTCACTTCAACAAAGAATAGTTATCTCCCAAGATTTGATTAAATGTATACGACATGTGAAGTTCAGTTCAGGATGTTGGAGGAGATCAGGGGTGTGGTTAGAGTTTTGCCTGTTGTCGGAGGTTTAAGCCTGAGGAAGGCTGACTACCAGCGCTGTCTAAGGAGGCTGACCCCTCGAGGGACATGGACTGCTCTCCACCAACAACGACAGCAGGGCAGGGGCCACGAGGAAGGTGTGATTAAAAAGCAGGATATAAATAATCCTGAACTTTTGGCCTAGTTCTAGCTCAATGCACACCGCCACAGGAATGCCTGGTATCACCTTTAATAATTTTCTAACAAAGGCTGACTTTGCTGCTGTTTCAAGGCTTAAAAACCATTCTAATTAGTAAATTGACATTTTATTAATGACCCTTCAAAGATTTGATAAAAGCAACTTGATTATTTGAAAGAGGCCTTAGCTTAGGACTGTCTGAGAAAGAAAGTCAATCAGATGTCATTTCACACATCTACTGGACCATTTGTATAGTCCCAGGTAAGGAGCTGGCAGGTCAGTTATTTCTTGCTGTCTTGAGTACCACATCCTGCAACAGCCCCCGGAATGAGGGTGTGCTGGTTACTTTGCACCTACCCCCATCTGTTTCCCTATACCTTCCTTGGTCTACCCACCTTACAGACTGCAGCTCTCGGGCTCCCTTGCTGATTCAGGAAGGAGGAGGAGAGACAGGCAAGCCCTTCTCTTCTGCCCTGTTCCCTCTCTGCCTCAGGTCTGCCTTTTGGGCAAAAGCTATAACTTCCCAAGGACCGCAGCTCCCATGGTGGCCTCTCCGCAGCTCTGTCCTCTCTCTGGGTTAGTGTAACAAGCTTTCTTTGCTCTAGGGGCCCCTGGGGCGATAGGCTTGTCCTCCCATTACCTCTCCATTCTTTGCTGCTTTAACCTGCCCATGCTTCTGCAAACCACTCTTTTGTCCTCTGTCTTCATTCTCTTCCATTCAGCCCTCTGAAGTGAATTCTGCTTCTTGCTGGGCCCCTGCCTGACTGACTATGTCTATGACAACTCCTCTTTTGAAATCCATGGCGTTTTCCATTTCCTTTCTGGTGGGATACCCTTTCCAAAGCATCTGTTGCAACCAGCTGTTTCAATTCACAAATTATTTTACTTTCATGTAAGAAAATAATGGAGAAAAGATTATACCAAAAATATTTAGCAAACTATAAGAACAAAATCTTAAATTACACAATTTAGCTTATTTGGTTAGAATTATTTCACAATCTTTCCTTGTTCCCTCTTTTCAGCGACAGACCAGCTGGAGGGGGCAACCTTAAACCAGAGCACATGGGTCACTCTGCCCTGCTCTGTCAATCTAACCAGGGGATGGCTGGGGCTCCCATTATCACCTGTCTTGGTCTCTGCGGGGACAGGGCTTTCTGAGTTTGGGCCCCACTTCCCCTCTTAGAACAGAAATCTAACCTGTAAACCCTCTTACTTGAATTTTAACATTTTAGTGTTTTGGGCATTGGAAAATGGGAGTGTTGCACACTATTTGGAGAATTCTTTACTTTTTGCCTTAAATAGTAAATCCTAGTTAGAATAAATAAGTACCCCCAAGTCCTCCAGGTGGCACAGGTAGCCTGATACATGCTTAATTGAGACAGATACAGACCTGTGAAAGGCTTCAACAGGGGATGAGGTCACTGAGCTGTAGGATGAAAAACAAAGGAAACAAATTAAGAAAGGAATGTTCTCATGCTTATTTTTTTAAACTGTGTACAGTGATAATGATTCATAAAGTGAATAACAAGGAAGTTAGGGAAATTATACACAAGCATCTGAATCTATTGTCAAGACCACATTAGTCACTTCCTAGAAATGGTATTTTAAAGACTTCACCAGGTCTAGACATAGAAATCCAGCCAACCTAAGGGGAATGTTTTCTTTTCTCTTTTCTTCCCTTATTTCTTTTCTTTTGTTTGTTTGTTTTGTTTTGTTTTAATTTTTATTGATTTTAACTTATTGTGTTTACATAGATTCAAGTGTCCCCCCGAATATATCTCACCCACTCCCATGTTCCCCTTGACATCCCTATTGTCCCCCTCCCACCAATGCCTTCACCCCTTCCCTCCAGGATTTGCTTTCCTGATCTCTATAACGCTGTGTTATGTATATATAATTTCACCAATCTCTTTCCCTTCTCTGATCCCACCTCTTATCCCCTTTTCCCTCTGTCCGCTTTCCCTCTGGTCCCTTTGATCGGGCCTCTGCCTCTATTCCACTCCTCAGTTCACATTGTTCATTAGATTCCTCAAATGAATGAGGTCATATGATATCTTTCTTTCTTTGCCTTGCTTATTTCACTTAGCATAATAGTTTCCAAGTCCATTTATGTTCTCGCGAAAGGTATGATTTCCTGCTTTTTCAAGGTGCGTAGTATTCTATTGTGTATATATGTACCACTGGTTTTTAATCCACTCCTCCACTGATGGACACTTGGGCTGTTTCCAGATCTTGCCTATTGTAAACAATGCTGCAAAAAACATAGTGGTGCAGCCCTGGCCAGTTTGGCTCAGTGGTAGAGTGTCGGCCTGGTGTGCAGGAGTCCCGGGTTCAATTCCTGGCCAGGGCACACAGGAGAAGCCCCCATCTGCTTCTCCACCCCTCCCCCTCTCCTTCCTCTCTGTCTCTCTCTTCCCCTCCTGCAGCCAAGGCTCCATTGGAGCAAAGTTGGCCTGGCGCTGAGGATGGCTCTGTGGCCTCTGCCTCAGGTGCTAGAATGACTCTGATTGCGGCAGAATGATGCTCCAGATGGGCAGAGCATCGCCCCCTGGTGGGAATGCCGGGTGGATCCCGGTCGGGCTCATGCGGGAGTCTGTCTGACTGCCTCCCTGTTTCCAACTTCAGAAAAATTAAAAAAATAAAAATAAAAAAACAAAAAAAAATAAGAAAAGAAAAGAAAAAAAATGGGGGTGCATTTCTTCTTTTGAATCAGTGATTTGGTATTCTTAGGATATATTCCTAAAAGTGGGATGGCTCGGTCAAAAGGCAGTTCCATTTTTAATTTTTTGAGGAATCTCCATACTGTTTTCCACAGTGGCTGCACCAGTCTGCATTCCCACCAGCAGTGCAGGAGGGTTCCCTTTTCTCCACATCCTCGCCAGCACTTATTCTGTGTTGTTTAGTTAATGAGCGCCATTCTGACTGGTGTGAGGTGGTACCTCATTATAGTTTTAATTTGCATTTCTCTACTGATTAGTGATGTTGAACATTTTTTTTATCTGCCTATTGGCCATCTGTATGTCCTCTTTGGAGAAGTGTCTATTCATTTCTTTTTCCCATTTTTTGATTGAATTGTTTATCTTCCTGGTGTTGAGTTTTACAAGTTCTTTATAAATTTTGGTTATTAAGCATTTATCAGACATATTGTCAAATATGTTCTCCCATTGTGTGGTTTGTCTTTTTATTGTATTCATATTGTCTTTAGCTGTGCAAGCTTTTTTTTTTTTTTTTTTTTTCTGGAGCTGGAAACGGGGAGAGACAGTCAGACAGACTCCCGCATGCGCCCGACTGGGATCCACCCGGCAAGCCCACCAGGGGCGACGCTCTGCCCACCAGGGGGCGATGCTCTGCCCATCCTGGGCGTCGCCATGTTGCGACCAGAGCCACTCTAGCGCCTGAGGTAGAGGCCACAGAGCCATCCCCAGCGCCCGGGCCATCTTTGCTCCAATGGAGCCTTGGCTGCGGGAGGGGAAGAGAGAGACAGAGAGGAAAGCGCGGCGGAGGGGTGGAGAAGCAAATGGGCGCTTCTCCTGTGTGCCCTGGCCGGGAATCGAACCCGGGTCCTCCGCACGCTAGGCCGACGCTCTACCGCTGAGCCAACCGGCCAGGGCGCAAAAGCTTTTTATTTGATATAGTACCATTTGTTCATCCTGTCTTTTATTTCACTTGCCCGTGGAGATAAATTAGCAAATATATATATTGCTGCAAGAGATGTTGGAGAGCTTACTGCCTATGTTTTCTTCCAAGATGATTATAGTTTCACGACTTACATTTAAGTCTTTTATCCATTTTGAGTTTATTTTTGTGATGGTGTAAGTTGGTAGTCTAGTTTCATTTTTTTGCAGGACCATTGATAAAGAGACTGTCTTTACTCCATTTTATGCTCTTACCTCCTTTGTCAAATATCAATTGTCCATAAAGGTGTGGGTTTATTTTAGGGTTCTCTGTTCTGTTCCATTGATCTATATGCCTGTTCTTATGCCAGTACCAGGCTATTTTGAGTACAATGGCCTTGTAGTATAACTTGATATCAGGAAGTGTGATACTACCCACTTTATTCTTCTTTTTCAAGATGGCTGAGGCTATTCCTATTCTTTTTTGGTTCCATATACATTTTTGGAATATTTGTTCTATATCTTTGAAGTATGCCATTGGTATTTTAACAAGAATTGCATTGAATTTATAAATTGCTTTGAGTAATATAGACATTTTAATGATGTTTATTCTTCTTATCCATAAAAATGGTATATGCCTTCACTTGTTTGTATCTTTCTTGATTTCTTTTATCATGTTTTATAATTTTCTGAGTACAAGTCTTTAACCTCCTTGGTTAAATTTACTCCTAAGTACTCTATTTTTTTTGTTGCAATAGTGAAGGGGATTGTTTTTTTAATTTCTCTTTCAGACAGTTCATTATTGATGTATAAAAATGCCTCTGATTTCTGAATGTGAATTTTATATCCTGCCACCTTGCTGAATTCATTTATCAGGTCCAGTAGTTTTTTGACTGAGGTTTTAGGTTTTTTTATGTACAGTATCATATCATCTGCAAATAATGATAGTTTTACTTCTTCTTTTCCAGTTTGGATGCCTTTTATTTCTTCTTCTTGTCTGATTGCTGTGGTTAGGACTTCCAGAACTATGTGAACAACAGTGGTGAAAGAGGGTACCCTGCCTTGTTCCTGATCTTAAGGATATTGCTTTTAATTTTTGCCTATTGATTATGATATTGGTCTTGGGTTTGCCATAAATGGCCTTTATCATATTGAAGTATGTTCCCTGTATTCCTACTTTGCTGAGAGTTTTGATCATAAATGGTTGCTGGATTTTATCAAATGCTTTTTTTTTTCATCTATTGATATTATCATGTAATTTTTCTCCTTCCTTTTGTTTATATGATGAATCACATTGATTGATTTGTGAATATTGTACAAGCTTTGCCTCCCCAGAATAAATCCCACTTGATCATGATGTGTGAATTTTTCGTTTATTGATGGATCTGGTCTGCCAGTATTTTATTGAGAATTTTAGCATCTAAATTTATCAGAGATTTTGGCCTATAGGTTTCTTTCTTTATAGTGTTTTTGCCTGGTTTTGGAATGAGGATTATGCTCACTTCATAAAAGGAGCTTGGAAGTCTTCCCTTTTCTTGAATTTTTTGAAATAGCTTGTGAAGGATAGGAGTTAGTTCTTTGAATATTTGGTAGAATTCACCTGTGAAGCCATCTGGCCCAGAGCTTTTGTTTGTTGGGAGTTTTTTGATAACTGTTTCAATCTCTTGTTGTAATTGGTCTGTTTAGGTTTTCTAATTCTTCCAGATTGATTTTTGAAAGATTATATGTTTCAAGGAATTTGTCCATTTCACCTAAGTAGTCTAATTTTTTGGCGTACAGTTCTTCATAGTATTTTCTTACAATCCTTTGTATTTCTGCTGTGTCAGTTATTACTTCTCCACTCCCATTTCTAATTTTATTTATTTGAGTCCTCTCTTTTTTTCTTGGTGAGTCTGGTTAAAGGTTCATCAATCTTGTTTACCTTTTCAAAGAACCAGCTTTTGGTTTCATTGATCTTTTGTATTTTTCTTTTTTTTTTTTTTTAGCCTCTATGTCATTTATTTTCTCTCAGATCATTATTACTTTCTTCCTTCTACTTCCTCTGGGCTTTATTTGCTGTTCTTTTTTTAGTTCTTTTAGATGCAGGGTTAAGTTGTTTATTTTAGCTTTTTCTTGCTCCCTAAAGTATGCCTGTAATGCTATGAATTTTCCTCTCAGGACTGCTTTTGCTCTGTCCCATAAATTTTTAGTTGTATGTTTATTTTCATTTGTTTCAAGGAAATTTTTTATTTTTTTGTTGATCTCATTGTTAACCCATTCATTATTTAATAACATGCTATTTAGTTTCCAAGTGTTTGAATGTTTTTCAGTTTTTCTATTGTGGTTGACTTCTAGTTTCATGCCACTGTGATCAGAGAAGATGCTTGAAATTATTTCAATCTTCTTAAATTTATTCAGGTTCGTTTTGTGTTGTAACATGTGGTCTATCCTAGAGAATATACAAGGAGAACTTGAAAAGAATGTATATTTTGCTGCTTTAGGGTAAAAGGTTCTAAAGATATCTATTAAATCCAGTTGATCCAGTGTGTCCTTAAAGGCTGCTGTTTGTATATTAATTTTCTTTCCTGAGGATTTATCCATTGATGTTAGTGGGGTATTGAAATCCCCTACTATTATAGTATTGCTGTTGATCTCGCCCTTTATGTTCATCAAAATCTGCTTTATATATTTAGGTGCTTTTATATTAGGTGCATAGATATTTATAATGGTTATATCTTCCTGTTGGATTGCTCCCTTTATCATTATGTAGTGACCTTCTTTATCCCTTATGATAGCCTTTTTTATAAAGTCTAATTTTTCAGATATAAGTATTGCTACCCCAGCTTTTTTTTCATTCCCATTTGCATGAAATATTTTTTCCATCTCTTTACTTTTTATGTCTATGTGTATCTTTTGTTTTGAGTTGGGTCTCTTGTAGACAGCATATGTATGGATCCTGTTTTCTTATCCATGCAGCTACCCTATGTCTTTTGATTACAGCATTTAATCCATTTACATTTAAGGTTATTATTATTATTATTATTATTATTATTTTGCATTTTTCTGAAGCTGGAAACCGGGAGAGACAGTCAGACAGACTCCTGCATGCACCCGACCGGGATCCACCCGGCACGCCCACCAGGGGCGATGCTCTGCCCACCAGGGGGCGATGCTCTGCCCCTCTGGGGCGTCGCTCTGTTGCGACCAGAGCCACTCTAGCACCTGGGGCAGAGGCCAAGGAGCCATCCCCAGCGCCCAGGCCATCTTTGCTCCAATGGAGCCTTGGCTGTGGGAGGGGAAGAGAGAGACAGAGAGGAAGGAGGGGGTGGGGTGGATAAGCAAATGGGCGCTTCTCCTATGTGCCCTGGCCGGGAATCAAACCCAGGTCCCCCGCACGCCAGGCCGATGCTCTACCACTGAGCCAACCAGCCAGGGCTAAGGTTATTATTAATATGTAGTTGTTTATTGCCATTTTGTTCTTTATATCTACATTCCTCTTTTACTAGATATTTTTTTCTTCCCATTGTTCTGTTTACAACAGGCTCTTTAACATTTCTTGTAGCATTTCTTTGGTGGTAATGAATTCCTTGAGGGTTTTGTTTTTGTTTTTGTTTTGTCTGGGAAGCTTTTTATTTCTCCTTCAATTTTAAATGGTAGCCTTGCTGGATAAAGAAGTCTTGGTGGTAGGCTCTTTTTTGCATTACTATGAATATTTATTGCCATTCCTTTCTGGCCTCAAGTGTTTCTGTTGAAAAGTCAGATGTCATCCTTATGGGGGCTCTTTTGTAAGTGATTGACTGCTTTTCTCTTGCAGCTTTTAGTATTCTTTATCTCTTAGGCTTGGTATTTTAATTATGATGTATCTTGGTGTAGGTTTCTTTGGGTTCATCTTTAATGAGATTCTCTGTGCTTCTTGAACTTGTCTGACTTTTTTCTTCATCAATTTAGAAAAGTTTTCAGCTATGATTTCTTCAATCAAGTTCTCTATCCCTTGTTTATTCTCGTCTCCTTCAGAAACCCCTATGATGTGGATGTTGTTTCTCTTCATGTTGTCACAGAGCTCTCCTAGAGTTTCCTCAGACTTTTTGCTCTTCTTTTCGTTTTGCTGTTCTGCTTCTCTGCTTTTGTTTATCTTGTTCTCTAATTTGTTGATTATATCCTCTGCTTCATCCAGCCTGCTTTTAATTTCTTCTACTGTAGTCTTCATTTCTGATATTGTATTTGACATTTCTGTCTGATTCTTTTTTATGATTTCAATGTCCTTTTTGATGCTTGCTATCTCTTTATTTAGGCAATCATTTTGTCTGCCCATTGTTGCTCTAAGATCCTTGAGCATCCTAACAATCATTATTCTAAACTCTGCATCCCTTATCTTGGTTATTTCCATCTCATTCCGTTCTTTTTCTGGGGATTTCTCTTGTTGATTCATTTGGATTGAATTTCTATGTCTTCCCATTTTGTCTCTGTATAGACTGCTTCTTTGAATGTGCTTTTTGTGTAGCTAGCTGAGTATAAGGTTGGTGTTGTCTGCCTCCAGCTTTTAGTTTTGTTGTTTCTAGATCTTCTTGGGTTTGCCTCAGCTGTTGTTTGTAATTCACTGTGGGCTACTTGTCTGCTGCTACTGCTCTTTTTGCTATTTGTGTTAGTGTTTTCTATGCCTTAGCTGGGTCAGGTACAAGAAGCTCTTTCTGAAAATACCACTCTAACTATGGTTGGTAGGTCTTGAGCTGATGCTGTCCATATCTGGCCATTGGATGTGCCAGTTCTGGATCTCCCTGGTCGGAACCTGGCACAGACCAGTGGGGGTCACTTCTGATGACTAGCCCTTAGCAACCTTCTTGGAGCTACAGGTGATTCAGAATTTGTGGGTCTGCTGGGCCCATGTGCTGTTGTAAATATCAGCTGCACTCCTAGGCTGGCTTTTATCTATTCTTAGCCAGTGTGTGTGGCCTCTCTATTCCTGAGGTGTGGTCTGTCCACCAGCCCACCACCACTGCTGCCTCCTCAGGCACTCAGGCACCGGCACTGCTGGGCACACGGGCTCGCCTTGCTGGGCTCTGCCCCTGCCACCACTGCACAGGCTACTTCACTGGGTTTCGCCCCCTATTGCCATGTGGGCATAACGCCACAGCTGCAACTAGGCCCTCCCACCCTTCAAGGAGTACTCAGCAGTTTGAGAGGGCTGTGTAGGCCAGACTTCAGCACTCAAACACTGTGTCCCTGATGTGCTTCCTGCTTCTAAGCAACTCTTTGCACTGACTGGAGCAGGAGAGCCTCTAGTGGTCAGGGTAATTGCTTCCCTTTGCTGGCGTTGGTTCTCCCAGGAAATATGGCCACTTTAGGTTTGGGGAGTGACCCAGCACAGGGGTCAGAGTGGCTGGCCCCCACAGTCTCTACCTGTGCCTCCGAGACTACACTCTCCTCTTGCGACTCCAGTCCTCTTGGTGCTCCTTGCTCCCGGAGCCCCGGGTAAGTGTCTGTGAATGAAGTTTTCTGTGTGATCCCTTTAAGATAGAGCCTGGGTCTAAAAGTTCTGTCTTCCTCTCACAAACAGTAACCCAGCTCTTCTTTCAGCTAAATACTGTCTCTACAGCTCCTCTAGTCTCTGGGGCTCCAGTCCTGGGGCTGTAGACCCACAACTCTCCAGGAAACCCATCCCATCATGATAGACCCTCTGGGCTGCCTCTCGCTCCTGGGAGCGGGGCAGCCTTTTCCACGTCTATGCCTTTCCTACCAGCTCAGTGTGGTTCCTTCAGTGCTGCTTGGTTATAGATTCCTCTTAATTTAGTCCAAAGTTGGTTTTTCAAGATGATTGTTCCTAAGTTAAGTTGTAATCCACTGTGGTTCTGGGAGGTGGGAGTTGTAATGTCAGCCTACTCCATTGCCATTTTCTTTCTCTCTTTTCTTCATTTCTTTCTTTCCTTCTTTTATTAACATTTTATCCCTTCCATATAACTTAAGAAATAAAATATTACCAATATAATTGAGGTTCATGTACCCTTCTTCAACCTCATTCCCCTCTTTTACCCTTAACTGGCCTGATTTCTTAGATTCCCATTTATTTCTTTATGCTTTTTTATATGTGTGTATTCTTACACAATGTATTACTTAGTATTATTTTGCATGTTTTTAAATGCAATGTAAATACATTGTTTCTATTCTGCAGTCAGCTTTTTTCTTCAATATTAAAAAATTATTCATGATTAGTGATCTTCACTTGTGAGATTTGCCAAATTGCTCTCCAAAGTTTTTACATGATTTGTCTCACTCTTTACAGTTTCAAATCCATTTTGTCAACATAATTTCAGCATCTACTTGCTATAGATAGGTGATGCAGATACAAAGATGAATAAGACACTCTTCTTGTTCTCAAGTTGTTCACAGTGATTTCAGAGAGGCAGGAGGGTAAATTAAAAATTGTAATAGCACCATGGACAGGTAGCTCAGTGGATAAAGCATTGTCCAGGCATGCTGAGGTTTTAGGTTCAACTCCAGTCAGAACACGTACGAGAAGCACAACTAAATGGAACAACTAAGTAGAACAGCAAGTTGAAGCTTCTCTCTCTCTCTCTCTCTCTCTCTCTCTTTCTCCCTCCCCCCTTCCTTTCTTCTTCTCTCTCAAGTTGATGAAAAAAATTTTAAAAAGAAAAATAAAATTTAGAAATTATGATAGCATGTTCTCCAATGTGCTTTAATGATGTATGTGCAAAGTGTTAGGGGAGAACAGATGATGTGCAAATGAGTCTTAGACTAAGGAAAGAACTCATAGGAGTTGTAGGGGAGAAAGACACCATAAGTCTCTAAGGAAGTGTGTGACAAGTCAATGTGGGAGAGATAATGGCATATTTGGAGGTGGAGGGTGGAGAGAGGATAGGTAGTATAATTAGAGCAGAGGGAGTAGAGGTTGACCCTGAAGAGATAGGTTGGGGTTGGATTATAAAAGGGGAAACTTGTATGTCATGCAAAGGAATTTAATGTACTCATGTAGTCGATGAATAAAAGGCCAATGGGAGATTTGAAGCAGAAAAGTAGTATCATAAAGTTTTGTTTTTTTTAATTTTGGTAATAAAGAAAGTTTGGTGTCCAAGAGAGTAGAGTGAAGGCAATTATAATAATCCAGAAACGCCATTCTCCTGAAGTATGACTGTGGTATTGAGAACAAAGAGAAAGAATAGAATTATCTTGGTAAATATCTCAGAGGAAGAGCGTAAACTCTATGAGGTACCAGTTTCTAAAAGGTGACAAAATCTAACCTAGGTGGAGGAAATGAAGAATACATTGTGTGTAGAAAATTTAAAAACAGTAATAAAACTTACTAAACTTCAGTCTGCATTTTATTATTACCACTTGTCAGCAGTTCTAAACAATGTCAGTGAAAAAAATGCTCCTCCCTGAAAAATCTTTTGTTGTCTAAGTTCTAAGCAGTTGCTGTGGTTACTGTTTAGTTTTAATACTATAAATAATATGTAAGCATCAAATTAGCACATTCTGATTACTTAACCTTTAAAAAACATTGAATTCTACACAGGAATTAACAAACTTTTAGTCCTACAGTCCACCTCAACACAAATAGAAGTACTAGTTTAGAGAGTAATTTATAACAGTTTAGAATTGTGTAAGATTTTTCCTGCCTTAAAACTCTACCATTTGAAACCATAGATTAGAAATAAACAGTGAGAAATGTGAAAAGAATTTTCTAAAAGATATTTTTGTAAGGGGAAAACAAATTAATAACAAAGGGAAATTTGTACTGGAAAAAAAAAGAAATAAACAGTGAGGGCATCGTGATTGAGAAAAGGAAGACACAGAGCTTGAGTACTTAAATTTTGTCACTCTATGTGCTAACTATTCTCTGATCCTTGCAGGGTTTTTTTAAAGCATTTCCCAAAACTTCATTAAGGCAAAATACCTTAAAAGTACTAATGTACTACTTTTTTTCTTTTATGTTCTATAATCTTTATTACTAACTGAGATTTAAAGTAAGAAGGAATTAGATTGGGGAGAGACTATAATAAGGTCAGTGTGGGACACAGTCCATTTTTTGTGTCTATAGAACTAGAGACAAACTTATCTAACTATCAGGCACTAGAAACAAGAGTATGGGATAAAAGAGCAAGATCAGGGATATGTAAAGATATTTGGGAGTCCCTGGAGTGTAGGTAGAGGATGGAACTGTGAGAGAGATTGACATCACAAAGTGTGTACACAAATGTGTAGAGAGACAGAAGTAACAAGGAGGTTTTCTTGTAGAACACCAAAAGGAACAACAGAGGAAGAAGAACAATCCTCCCTTCTTCCCACCACATCCCCAAAATACTGTAAAGATAGGCAGGAGAAAAACCCGGAGTGAGATTTTTCCCGGAAACCAAGAAAAGGGATAATTTTATGGAGAGAATTCAAGCAATGTGCTGGAACAATAACTAGCAATATTGGAAAAGCCAAACTAGAAAGACATCAGCTAACGGTTTGCCAGGGCAGCTCCAGGGGCACAATGGAAACACAAGCCAAATGATGGAGGGAGGCACAGATTGGCATGAAGGGCGCAGTCAGTGTGACTGAGCTCTCACTCAGGAAGCTTGGCTGGACAAGAAAGGAGGAAAAGGAAGGGCAGGCAGAGCTGAGGGAAGGTGTTCTTAGAATCTGAGCCCAGGGGACAAAGTAAAGGTTCATCCAGCACAGGATCCAGCACCTAATTGTATCTGCTTCTTCTCGCCCCTGTGGTTGCAAAGAGATGGACGGTACATGAGGGAGGGCAGCTCAATGGTGGAACAGGGTCTGCGAGCCACAGGTGTGTGAGTCCCAGAGCACAGAGAAAGGTTAGTCTTTCCCAAAATGACAAACACTACCTTCTCTGAGATGGGCAGAGGACATTAGGACGAGTCAAAGTGAATTTTGTGAAGGAGAAGAGAAATAGTGTGAGATTTTCCCATTGCAGTGGCCTTTATTTTCTCATTAAAAGAGAAAGCAAGCTTATCTCCTGAGAATAAGTGTGTGCAGTAGAGGCTTGGGATGCATTTCTCCTTTCCTACTAATGCACAATAGCATTTCTTCAGTGATGCCTAATCCCCTGAGGAGAGAACACAGGAAACAAAGACACGTCCTGCCACTCACTTTCTGCTTTGTATCTTGAGTGATCCAGGGTGAGGGTAGCACTGAGGTACATGTGGGTTTCACATGTCAATGAATAGACAATTAAACTCCCAACTTCTTGTAAAAAGGAAAAGTAATTTAGGCAGACATTTGCAAGAGTATGGGCCATTAAATGGTCATGAACAAATTGGAATGTCTATAAAAAGCACTTAACTCAGTGCCTGGTACAGATGTCAATAAATATTAGCTGTTATTATTCATAAGAACCCAGACAAAGATGACAGAGATATCAGTCATCTTGCAACGTTGATTTCTGCACTAAATGGTTAAGAAGTCATGTTAAAATCCCCTAAATGCTGTAACTCTGAAGTAATTTCTCTCTACTTGTTATTATAGCTAGCCCTTGTGGTCCACATCTCTTCCTTTCTTGGAAATGTGTCCAGAGAATTTGCACTACTAGTAAATTAAATAAAACTGAGACAGTTTTCAGATATAAAAAAATCTGGCATGGGCTATGTTGTGTAACCATAGCTTGGAAGACGAGGAGTGAAAAGAACAAGCCAGTTACATGAGCCAATGTGAGGAGGACCCGAGGCCGAAAGCCAGATTTTTTTTTCCAGCAGGAGATTTTTTTCAGGAAAAAGGGCACCACTAAAACCCAATTTGTTATATAAGTGGCAATTGCTATTATAAACGAGCAACTTAAGCATTTTAAATAAATTTTCAAGTGAAAATTTTAACATTTTTTATCAGAATTCAAGGAAAGTTATTATGGCTTTTGGGCTCTAAACTTTCTTGTTTGATTCTTTTAGTTATACAATTAAAGAGAGCTATTTATTAGCAAGCGCAGTATCAATACTTCATCACAGGCTGAGTTTGTTGGAATCCATAGTCCAAATAAGCATTTGATCAAGTGCTGGGTTTGAGAACGGTTATTTGAGATCTTTGAGTAGAGTCCTGGTTTTCATGTGCCAGAGAATATGCATAAGGCCCATAAAAAGTGCTGAGGGATGCCCACAGAAGTACAACAGAAGTGCTGTGACAAATATCTCTGCACTTTTCCAAATTAAAAGACCTGGCTTAACTTAAGTACAGATAGCTCTGTACTCCTCAGAATTCCTCAGGACCTGAATCACTGTCTCTATTTCATTTGGTGATTAAATTGAGAGCTGGAGTGTTTTGCAAGCTGGCCAAAGGTGTGGCAGGCACAAAGCCTAAGCAATAAATGCAAAAGAAGCTCCAAGAACCCAACTAGGAGAAACAGGCACAAACACAGTTTGTTGCATCGAGCATAACCAATGCCCTATCTTTTACTATGCCAATCCTAAAAAGAAATACCTTTGAACTGGATAAACCTCTGAGGAATGTTGAAACCACTTTCCTAATCGAGCTATGGTGAAATCACTGTCAAAATCTAAAACTTAACTTCGCTTATTGAAATGTGAGGAATTTCAATTGCACAAATGAGAGCTTAGAGAGACCCAAGGGAGGATATATGGGTAATTCTCTAAATATTCAAGTAAAATCAATCAAAAAGCCAACATTTTGCAAACTGGAGCATGTTGCATAATACATATTTTGTAACTTACTTTGGCACTTCAAGAACAGCTTTGTATGTGAACAATCAGGGCTTGTTAAGCCCTACCTGAAAAACTATAGAGCCAAAGTTATCAATAGCTTAATTCAGGACTGCTTTTCATCCCAGATATTTTATCTTTTATTTTTACAGACACAGAAAAAAAGTGGCTCGTGTGATGCCTACCCACGTAATAAACATATGTTCTCAGAAGTTACTCCTCCCCAACAAAGGCTAATTGATATTTTTGAGTTGATTAAATTGAACTATTGGTCCTTACTGGGAGATTTCCAAATACTACCTGATTTTTAAGTCTGCCAAACTTTTAAACCAACAGAAGTTAGCATTGTGCAGGACCCACAGACTCTGAGTAATGATGCAAAGCTTTAGCTCCCAAATGAACATGATATTTAATATTAAGGTGACTAAATTTTAAGCTGACAAGTTTAATAAAACAAAACAAGATGGATCTCACTAAGACTAGAGCTAAAAATCATTGTTTTCTGGAAATAAGAGACAGTAGATTCATCATAAAACAAAAATCTAAGCTTGAAAATGAAAGATAATTGAATGTGTGCTGTTAAATTTTATTTTTTTAATTTTTATTTATTCTTTGTAGTGAGAGAGGAATGTAGAGAGAGAAAGAGAGAGAGAGAGAAACACCAAGCTGTTCCCATATGTGCCCCGACCAGGGATTGAACTAGTATCTAGGCACTTTGGCACAATGTTCCAACCAACTGAGCCATCTGGCCAGGGCTACTCTTAAATTTCAAAAAATACAACCTGGAAGGTAGCGATAACATGGACACAACTGAATAAGTTTGGAGAGTTGTTTTGTTTCATGTTTTGTTTTTTTTTTATGCTTTCCACATTGAACCTTTGTAAATTAAAGTAAAAGTTGATAAATAAAAATTCTAGAAATCTAATTCAGAAAGCAAGATGAGTCAATATTTGTAAAATGTTTATAGATACCTGGTTGAAGACACAGTGGAAATATCTATTCTAATTATAGGTCAAATCCCATTAGAATAGGCACATAAGAGTGTGCTCTCTGAAATAGAATTTTATTTTAATTAATTCATTATTGTTGAAGCTGGAGAATAGGGTCTGATTCTCTGGGACATAAGTACCTACGCAGAGATCTCAAGATGTGTCTCACACACTCGGACGACAACTTCAGTCTTCTAAATCCAGTCCATTTTTGCCATTGTCAGTTATTGACAAGTTTGTTTTAGTGAGTGATTGGGGACCTTAGATTTCCAGAGAATGTTATTAGAGCATTTAACAGCCTTTTTAACAAAAATTCTGAAGCTCAGAAATTTAGTGTCTATGCAAAAGTAGAGCTTGTGGCTAGTTAGTTAGCTTCTCTGTGACAATATTTGGAAAACACAAGAGATTTTTGTGAAAGTTTTCCATCTAAATTGGTAGCACTTAGTTTGATACTCACTTTATTTAATTACCCCAACTGACTTTTTACAGTTTGCTATACCTAAAGAATGTGTGGCCTGACCAGGCGGTGGCGCAGTGGATGGAGAGTCAGACTGGGATGCGGAGGACCCAGGTTCGAGACCCCGAGGTCGCCAGCTTGAGTGCGGGCTCACCTGGTTTGAGCGAGGCTCACTGGCTTGTACCCAAGGTCGCTGGCTTGAGCAAGGGGTTACTTGGTCTGCTGTGGCCCCACAGTCAAGGCATGTATGGGAAAGCAATCAATGAACAACTAAGGTGTCACAATGAAAAGCTGATGATTGATGCTTCTCATCTCTCTCCGTTCCTGTCTGTCTGTCCCTGTCTATCCCTCTCTCTGACTCTCTCTCTGTCTCTGTAAAAAATAAAAATTTTAAAAATTAAAAAAAAAAAAAAAGAATGTGTGGACAAGGCCCACCAGGGGTGAGGACAACAGAGACTCATAAACCCGACTCCAGGGACCAGGTTCAATGACGCAGATCCACTTTATTCAGGAAGCAAGCCAGCTTATATATACATACAAAGGTTTAGCCTATAGGGTGTTACAACGTGTTCTTCAAAGCCAATGGCCGAAAAAACACCACAGTGGGCAAGCTCCCTCCTGGGTGTGCCTAGGAGGGTTTCAGGTGCTGGAGTGTTCTCACAGCATTGCATTAGCCACAGCTGCTAGGAATGCGCTCTGCACTCTACCTACAAGAATGCATACTGAGCTATACTTCAAATGAGTACAATTTAAGAATTTTAAGAAAATGTACAGATATTCATTACAATGACAGTATTATTGGTTTAAGGCTAGTGTACTCAAGGGGATTTCTTTAAATGAGGGGAAAATGATTAATCAGTTATATAAATGTTTTCTCTTTGTTAAAAATAATGTTATTTCATTATAATTATATTTTATGAAATAATAAATGTTATAATTGCATGATGGACCTTTGGAACTCATGCTTTCTGCAATGATTTCAAGATATATTGTCTTTCCCAGTTCTTTTAAATATAAGTGGTACATGGTGTACTACACTAATTTATTCCTAAAGTTCTATCTAGTTCTAGTTTCTATAAATATAAAATTAGTCAAGTACACAAACATTGATTTTTACTCTCCAAGCCAGATATCACACTAATCATAACCAACTAAACAAATGGCAATTTTCACTCTTATTCTTCAAAAGCAGAGGTAAATGCTATTGATTAATCCAATCTTAGTGTTAGGGCAGAAAGCAAGGTGAAATAATAAAGTGGCTTAGTAATGGAGAAAGATCTATAAAATGACAGTGGCAAGTAATTAATTGGTCAAAATGACAATTTGGCCTGACCAGGCAGTGGCACAGTGGCTAGAGCATTGGCCTGGGACACAGAGGATCCAGGTTCCAAAACCTGAGGTCTCTGGCTTAAGCCCAAAGGTTGCTCTCTGGAGCAAGGGGTCACTGGCTTGACTGTAGCCCCTCAGTCAAGGCACATATCAGAAAGCAATGAATAAACAACTAAAGTGCCGCAACAAGTTGATGCTTCTCATCTCTCTCCTTTCTTGTCTGTCTCTCCCCCTCTGTCCCTCTCTCTCTTACTTAAAAAAAAAAATGGTTGAAAAAGTTTTAAAAAGTAAATATTTTCATTTAGTAGATTTTATATATTAAGTATATACTTTTAAGCATGTATCTTTTTTTTTTTTTTTTTTATTGATTTTAGTGAGAGAGGAAGAGGGAGAGAGAGAGAGACAGGAACATTTTGTTGTTCCTTGTATGTGCCCTGACCAGGGATCGAACCAGTAACCTCTGCTGCTTTGGACAATGCTCTAACCAACTGAGTTATCGGGCCAGGGCAAGCATGTATCTTTTTTTAAGATTTTTTTCTGGGGTTTAAAGGGGAAATTTTGAATTTTTTATTTATTTCAGGCTTTTTTGTACTTGGCATCTAAAAACTGATTATAAGACTTTTTCTCTTGCTCATATATACACACACCTGTGTGTGTGTGTGTGTGTGTGTGTGTGTGTGTGTGTGTAAATATATATTATATATATATACATAGAAACACCATTTTTGTTTAGTAAATTATGGAGAGTATTTCAAAATAAAGCAGACAGACACTATTTTCTTTGTAGGAAAACAAACTGCTTTGTGAACCTCTAACAAGCATTGGTCTTAGAATTAATTACTTAACAAAGAGATTGTTAACCGGGAGCAAAAGTAAAAATAAAAAAATAAATGTCTGCTTTTATTCCTGAAAATATTAAATATTTACCTTTTAAGTAATAAAACAACGGTTAATTTTACCAGTTTCTATAGAATTTTAAGAAGACATTTAGTTAAAATTAACAGAACTTTGTGCATCCCAAAGTGTAGAGGTTGCTGGTTCAATCCCATCAGGGCACATACGGGAACAGATAGATGTTCCTGTCTTTCCTCTCTCTCTTCCTCTCCCACTAAGTCAATAAATAAAAAAGAAATTTAAATGATGACACTTTTATGTAAAAGAAACAAACTTAAAGAGCTCTTCCTTGAGAATTCTCAAACTTTCTTGAAGCACTTAACAATTTACCACTCCAAAGAGTACTCTAAAATTCTATAGCACAAGGTTACAGGGGCTTAGAGCAGGCCTCCCAAAATGTGACGCTTTGGCAAGTGAATTCTTTTGAGCTGAAGGCAATCAAGATACTGCAAGCTCATGACAATATTTTACCTCTCCCTTCAAGAATTTAAATTAAGAAAGTTGCTCCTAATAAAAGTTATCACCAGAAAGAGCCTCTTTTGACCTATCTATAGGGCAGGGCCAATGTCTAATTACTGAACATCTGCCCTTCTTACTGTCCTGCAGATGACCATCCTTCCTTTTAAGCCCCCAGGTGCCTTATCTCACCGCGTAGCTCAGAATACTATTACTACATTTTACCTTTCTGTTTCTGAATCTATCATATATCTGAGGTTCCAATACATATGAATGCAATTAAATTTGGCTACTTTTTCTTGTTAATCTGTCTCACATCAATTTGATCATCAGGCCAGCCAAAAAACCTAGGTGTATAGAGAAAAGTTTCTTCCTCCTCACAATGTCCATGGTATCCAAGTGCATGGGTTCTAGCAGTAGTATCAGAAGCTCCCCATGACGAGGGTTTCCATTAGCCTATGTGGTCCCTTCATGTGAATTTATAAATGGTGCCTCCCTCCTGGATAGATGAGTTAGGAAATATATATAATCATCAGGTGTACAAAACCCAGCAGGAAAGGAATTAGCCAGGTATCCACCCCTCAGCCTCGCCCTCTCGGCCAGAGGCCAAATGACTGCTTCACACAACCTTTTCCCTGCCTCCTTTTTTTCTCTCGACTGCTACAGTCTTTACAAGAGACTAGAGCCAAGTCACCCTTCACACAAGACGGTAGCCTGGGTAGTGTATAGGTGGATAATGACAGATTCTCAGAGTGAACTCTCCTCCTAAATTTTGCATTTACATAAAGATTTCATCCTGCACAGTCTAGTCTACGCAGTGGCTGCCTGGACAGTGTTGAGAGATTGGAGACCAAGTCCAGCACAAGCAGTGAGTACTAGGTAGATTGGCAGTGTAAAGCCAGCAGCCAGGGCCACTATCACAGCAGCCTCCTGGCCCATGCAGGTTTGCATTGGATTCGGACAGTCGGTAAAGAAACAATGGAGCCAAAAACTGATAGGCCATTTTCTTTCATTCTAGCTTGCACCCGGCGGGCAAGTAAAAATACACACTGGGCTCCAAAACCCACTCACATTCAGTGCTCACAAAGCCACTGACTTATCCGAGTTTCCTAGAATCAAAGGTTTCTAGCTCACCAGCCTTATTCTCCTCAGTTCCCCATCTCCTTCTGTAAAGCCAGAAGCCATGGCCAGAGCCACTATCACAGCAGCCTTCTGGTCCATGCAGGTTCGCATTGGATTCGGACAGTCGGCAAAGAAACAGCGGAGCCAAAAACTGGTGGGCCATAGTCTTTAATTCTAGCTTTGCACCCGGCGGGCAAGTAAAAATACACACTGGGCTCCAAAACCCAGTCACATTCAGTGCTCACAAAGCTACTGACTTATCCGAGTTTCCTATAATCAAAGGTTTCTAGCTCACCAGACTTATTCACCTCTGTTCCCCATCTCCTTTCCTTATCCCGGATACAAACTCTACACAAACTGGCATCTCACTCAGCACTCCGCCATCTTGGCTGCTTCTCCTGGCCTCCTCCACGTGGCCTTTCTCCCTTTCTCTGCTCTCCTCTGCTCTCTCTTCTAATCTCAGGAACCAAGAGGGCAAACTCCCGTTTTGCCCCCACTTTATACTGTAGCTTCACAACTTCTAATCCAATATACAAAGTAAGGAAGTCTCCAACCCAAAGTCACCTTCTGAGGCATGATTGGATTGCACCACCCCACATCAAAAAGGGTAGGAAAGGCTTAATCCCAAAACCAAGCCCCAGGCTAAAGGATTCTGCCTGCCTTTAGCCCACCCCAACACACATTAATATCACCTGAGTGACAGCCTCCTCCTGTTATCTTTAACAAAGTGAGCATAATACATTTTATCTGCCCAACACCTTCCTTCTCTCTACACAAACTACACAAACTGGCATCTCACTCAGCACTCCGCCATCTTGGCTGCTTCTCCTGGCCACATGGCCTCTTTCTGCTCTCCTCTCTGCTCTCTCCTCTAATGATAATCTCAGGAACCAAGAGCGCAAGCTCCTGTTCTGCCCCTATTTTATAGTGTAGAAATCCAAACCTTTAATCCAATTTTCAAAATAGGGAAGTCTCTAATACAAAGTCACTTATCTGGGGCATGATGGGATTGTACCACCCCACATCAAAAAGGATGGGAAAGGCTTAATCCCAAAACCAAGTCCCAGGCTAGAAGGATTCTGCCTGCCTTTAGCCCTCCCCCAACACACATTAATATCACCTGGGCGACGGCCTCCTCGTGGGCAGCGTCATCTTTAACAAAGTGAGCATAATATATTTTATCTGCCCAACAGGCAGTATAAACCACTGGATTCCAGCAGCAAATATGCCTCAGTTCTCCTATCCTGATCAACACCATCCAAATCACAAGCATTCACTGAGCAATTAACATGTACAAGGCATTGTGAGTAACGCTTTGAAGCAGTCCAAATCTGGTCACACACTGGAATTTTTGAGGGACTTTATAAAATACAGATCCTTTGTTTAATTTGGAGTTTCAATGAGTTAGTTTACATACTGGAAAACTCACGTCACTCACACTAAAAGCACCGGTGGTACTGGAGTCACTAGATCAACACATTTGCATCTGCAAACATCTATAGCTGTTGCATTCCTGATGATTCACTGGGCTCTATCTTCCATAGTCATGCTGTAGCACTTGCATATGGCAATGAGAGGCAGAACCACTTTTCCCTTGATTTGCATGGTAATTGTGTACTTAGAAAATGCACTGCATATTAAAAGCTTGCAAAAATATTTTCTGTTTAATATAAAAAATGAAGTTAGGTTATGGGGCTCTCAGACATTGTACCATGCCCACCATATCCTCCCTAATGGCAGTAGACCCCACAAATTATGACAAGCCAGACATACCCCCACATTCTTCCAGAATATCCCCAAGGGCTGGTAAGAAAAAAACAAAACAAAAAAAGTCAATTCTTTGTAAATTTCTGTAAACTAATGCTATTTTAAAATACAAATTTTATCAATATTTTGGTTTCTTTTGGGGGTTTTTTCTATGTGGTAACAACTTTATTTTTATTTTTTTAAATGAATTTTAATTTAGCCAAGGCCTCAAGGATAGAAAGGATTAGCCACTGTCATATTCAAAATGATTCATTTATTCAGGACAAGTTTTCTTTTTTTGTTTGTTTGTTTAACAAGATAGTGAGATAGAGAGAGACAGACAGACAGATGGAAAGAGATGAGAAGCATCAACTCGTAGGTGCGGCACTTTAGTTGTTCATTGAGTGCTTCTCACATGTGCCTTGACGGTGGAGTTCAGCCAAGCCAGTGACCCCTTGCTCAAACCAGCGACCTTGGGCTTTAAGCCAGAGACCTTTGGGTTCAAGCCAGCAACCACAGATCATTTTGATGATCCCACTACACTCAAGCCAGCAACCCTGCGCTCAAGCTGTTGAGCCTGTACTCAAGCTGGTGACCTTGGGGTTCCAGCCTGGGAACTCAGCATCCCAAGTTGACACTCTACCCACTGTGCCATCACTGTACAGGCTATTCAGGGCAAGTTTTAATTTTTTTTATCTTCTTCAGAAGAAAGAGCTACAGGAATGCCTAAAAGACTAGAAGTAATATCAATTCAAAATAACTTTACTGAAACTTGATTCTTTGGCCAAAGGAGTCAGTAGTTGTTATTACAGTTGATGGTACAAGTAGATCTTACGTAGTTTCCAGGCATCACTCCCTGCCACTACCAGTGTGCTTTTACTCTGCAATACGCCTCCAATTTCTGCCCCACTCATTGGAACTCATAGAACAGAGACCACATTGGTGCTTACGGTTGCTGAGGTGGGGGAGTGGAGGGAAGAAATGGGGAGAGGTTGGTCAAAATGTGCAAAACTTCCAGTTTTGAGATTAACAGGTTCTGGGTATCTAATGTATAGCACCATGATAATGGCTAATAATACTGTGTTACTGTAAAGCCAGCCAGTAGCCACAACTACAATTACAGCTGCCTGGCCCATGCAGGTTCACATTTGATTCAGACAGATGGTAATGAAACAACGGAGCCAAGAACTGGTGGGCCATTACCTTTCATTCTAGCTCGCACCCAGCAGGTGAGAAAAAAACACACAGTGGGAAAGCACTTCCCTTTCCATTCAAGGCTCCCAAAGCCACTGACTCATCTGAGTATTCCTAGAATCAAAGGCTCCACCAGCCTTATTCACCTTTGTTCCCCATCTTCTTCTCTCTGCACAAACTCTGCATAAACTGGCTTCTCCCTCAGCACTCCACCATCTTGGCTGCCTCTCCTCTGCAATGCTGATGGCAGGGTCTGAGCAAGAGAGCCCCAGTCTGCTTCATTTTATAGTGTAGAAAATTAAAGCCTTTAAGCCAATATACAAATAAGGAAGTCTCTGATACAAAGCCACTTCTCTGAGGCATAAATGAGATTCCTCATAAGAGTGCACCACCCCACATCATGCAACAGTCAAGGGTGTAGGGAAAAGCTTAGTTTTGAGACAATTTTAGTATTATAAGGATGTTGAAAAAACCTTAGTATTAAAAGGGTGGGAAAGGCTTAGTCTTAAAACTAAGCCTTAGGCCAGTGGTTCTCCAACTTTTTTTTTTTTTTACAGAGACAGAGAGAGGGATAGATAGGGACAGACAGACAGAAACGGGAAGGGATGAGAAGCATCAATCATTAGTTTTTCGTTGCGACACTTTAGTAGTTCATTGATTGCTTTATCATATGTGCCTTGACTGCGGGCCTTCAGCAGACCAAGTAACCCCTTGCTCAAGCCAGCGACCTTGGGTCCAAGCTGGTGAGCTTTTGCTCAAACCAGATGAGCCTGCGCTCAAGCTGGCGACCTCAGGGTCTTGAACCTGGGTCCTTCCCATCTCAGTTTGACGCTCTATCCACTGCGCCACCACCTGGTCAGGCTTCAACTTTTTGAAGTCAGGGCACATTTAAAATCCTACAAATAATTGTAGGCACACTATATACAAATTTCTAAGAAATATCTTATAATAATTAAGTCAAATATTAAACAAAAAAATATATAAAGTCCAAGCACGCTTTTATGGTAATTAAATGAAATAAATATGACAAAATCAAATTTATTCTGACATTAAAAAACATTTTTATGTTACATTTTTTGAGTTATGCTTTTTAGAATTCATAAAAAAGAGGGGTTAAAAAATTAAAAAACTACAAAATACTTATCTTTTTATATATATAGATACAGTCTTAGTAAGATTTAGTAAATTCAGCAGGTCCAAGTACAAATGTGTTTTTTTTATTCTTGTGTTTATGAGAAACATAAGGCTGATGTGTCCTAGCGATTTCTTCAATGTTTGGGCATATATTTGAAAGGCAAACTCTCATTTCCTCATCAATACATTGAAGAATTCCTCTCTTTTTACTCTTAATTGTGTTGAGAGTAGAAAATCTTAATTTACATAAATAGGATGTTGAAAATTGGCCCTGGCTGGTTGGCTCAGCAGTAGAGCGTCGGCCTGGTGTGCGGGGGACCCGGGTTCGATTCCCAGCCAGGGCACATAGGAGAAGCGCCCATTTGCTTCTCCACACCCCCCCCTCCTTCCTCTCTGTCTCTCTCTTCCCCTCCCGCAGCCGAGGCTCCGTTGGAGCGGGGATGGCCCGGGTGCTGGGGATGGCTCCTTGGCCTCTGCCCCGGGCACTAGAGTGGCTCTGGTCACAGCGGAGCGACGCCCCAGGAGGGGCAGGGCATCGCCCCTGGTGGGCGTGCTGGGTGGATCCCAGTTGGGCGCATGCGGGAGTCTGTCTGACTGTCTCTCCCCATTTCCAGCTTCAGAAAAATACAAGAAAAAAAAATTGTAGTAAAATGTTCAAAGCTTTTTTAGATATTGCCACATATTCTTCTTTTATAGAAATCCAAAAGGCTTCAAGAGACAATTCCTTATGTTTAATCATCAATCCAAAACCCCCACCATACATATCATCTTAACTTTACACCAAACAAAGAATAGAAGAAACTTGCCTCCAGTCTTTCCAGGGAACATGGGGGGTACTGTAAACAATCTAGCACCACAGCTTAACAGCCTTTTGCAACCTAATCAGGCAAGTGAGGTGGGGGATTGGGCAGACTGTCAGCTTACAGCCAATTCCCCACACCTCTGCTCCCCAAAAATCTAAACTCCAAAAATCCTGTTGGTCTTTTGGTCCCCAACAGGCACATATTTCTCTGGAACACCATAGAGCATACCTGGAAATCTTCTAGGGCACACCAGTGCACCCTCGCACACACTTTGAGAACCACTGCCTTAGGCTATGAAGACCACGCCAGCATACAGCCTGTCTCCCACACCCAATGCAAACTATAAGCGAGCAAACATAAACATTATATTTGCAAACTTATTTGACCTACAGTTACATACTTAAAACTTGCTAACAGAATAAACCTTAAATGTTCTCAAAACAAAAAGAAATGGTGATTCTGTGACATGATAGAAATGTTAGCTAATGCTATGACAGTAGTTATTTTGCAATGTATCAAATCAACACATTGTACACCTTAAATTTACAGAATGTTACATGTCACTTATATCTCAATAATGCTGGGGAAAAAGGAGTAATTAAAATTAAAAAATTTTACTTCAATATTTTATTTAAAAATACAGATTCTTTGCAGAATCACTGAACCAGAAGCTCCCCAGATGTCTGTAACATGGTTAGAGAACTCAAAATCTACTCTTTGGCAGCTACTGAGATGACTAATATGAAGCTCCTCACTACTTTTATTCATGTCTTATAATTAAACCCCTCTGTCTCAAACTGCAAGAGGAAATACAGTTAACATTATTAAAATCAATTTTATGTCTTTTGACCAGGATATATATATTTTTGTATTATTTTTAAGGTTTCATTTATTCATTTTTAGAGAGGAGAAAGAGAGAGAGAAAGGGGGAGGAGCAGGAAGCATCAACTTACATATGTGCCTTGACCAGACAAGCCCAGTGTTTTGAACTGGTGACCTCAGTGTTCCAGGTTGACACTTTATCCACTGCACCACCACAGGTCAGGCCGACCAGTATATATAATATATATGATAATTAGGGGATATTTCAAAATAAATATGAAGTGATAAAATATCCTCTAATTTTTGTGAGCAATTAAATAATATAAAGAAGGTTAGCCCTGGCTGGTTGGCTCAGTGGTAGAGCATTGGCCTGGCATGTGGATGTCCCGGGTTCTATTCCTGGTCAGGGCACAAGGAGAAACACCCTTCTGCTTCTCCACCCCTTCTCCTCTTCTCTCTCTCTCTCTCTCTCTTTCTCTCTCTCTTCTCCTCCTCCTACAGCTATGGCTCAATTGGAGTGAGTAAGCCCCAGGGGAACTGGGGATGGCTCCATAGCCTCTGACTCAGGAGCTAAAAAGAGCCTGGTCGCTGAGTAACAAATCAACACCCCAGATGGGCAGAGCATTGCCCCCTAGTGGACTTGCCAGGTTAATCCCAGTTGGGGTGCTAGCAGGAGTCTGTCTCTGCCTTCCCTCCTCTCATTGAATAAAAAATAAAAAAGAAAGAAAAAAAAGTTTAAGATGCATATATATAACTCATAAAATATACATATAGATATGCATATTTACTACATAATAATGAAACCTACATTTTTATATTTCCAAACAGAAGTCAAAGATGTGAAATTAGATGGTATAAATTAAATGCTTTCCCTCTCTTTTGTTCTCTAGTGGAAACTGAGAAAAAGGCTTACTATTACCACAAGCTCTCTATTATAAATTATAAATTTGTTCTCTCTCAGCCTTACTTTCCTTCACTTAGTAAAATGGCATTTCTTTGCCTTTTCTTCATGGGTTAATGTCATTGTACTCTATTAAACTTTCTCTAAATGGAGTATATTAGCTTTAGTGTTAGGATCCAAACTGGAGGTGTTTTTATACTGTAAATTATGTCTAGTGTTTTTTCTTTCCTTTACAGAGGAAAATGTAACAGGAAATGGGTTTGCATAGCAGTCAGAGGGACTTCAGCCAGATATAATGAAAAATTTCCTGGTAGTCAAGTTTCAGCTACAATGGTTCAATTGGTGGGTAGGGGACGATGTGAAATCTACTTTGTAAATTTGTGGAAACAACCCAGATTCTTATCTGTTTGGAATTCTTTAGAAGTAAATCTGTCTGGTGGGCAGGGAGTAGACTTCCAGGTCTGTAAGGCCATTTCTGCCTTACATCATCGAGACATTCCAAAGTAACATGAAATATATACATATCTATAAACCAACTGCATAAAGCAAGAACACTCTCGCGAAGTTTCTCGCCTGGAGCACTAGTGACACTTGGAGAGGACAGTGCCTCGGTGTGCAGGTTGACTGGTGCCTTGCAAGATGGTTTAACATTGCCACAGCCCTCTCCAATGGCCTCAACGCTCTCAGCACTTCTGGGTCTAATAATCTCATCGCTAGAATAAAGGAAGATAATGTGTTTCTCACCGAATTATAAGGGTAAATGAAATATATAAACAGGACCCACACAGGATCCACCCTTTAAAATTTTAGGATCTGAAAGGATAAAAATTTTTAAGAGCCCAAGGTTATGAAACATACAGCTCTAAATTGTTATACCATAGCCAATAATTTTTGAAATCACAATTTTTTATAGGTAACATGATGCAATGCCTTACCCTAATAATCATGGTTTTGTTTGGGAAAAAACACTAGATGTTTCTTCTCTTTTATCATTATCTAAAGTCTCAATATTCCTTACAATGATAGAACACTGCTAAGTTATTCCTATTTTTTGGCAAAGTGAAAGAAGAGAGAAAAAAATGTGTAACAAAGATAATTGAATATATCATACATCGCCTATCACAGAATGGTAGTATAAATTTTTAGTTTGTTTTGTAAAGAAATAGTTTCTTAATCATCTCTTCTTATTCCTCTCAGAAAATATTGACCAAATATATCTTTTCAATAATGACAATGCTGTTGTGTGTGTTTCAGACATGCGGTGCTGGATTCTTTCTCGCCCAGTCAGGAGAATGTTTGCCCTGTGACTGTAACGGCAATGCCAACAAGTGCATGGACGGCTCTGGACTCTGTGTGGTAGGTCAGGGGCACTTACACTTCGCACGTATTTCATTGGCCCTTTGAGTGTTGAGTGGGAATCAAATATTCTTTCTGGACGTTGGAGCTACCTAGGAACAAACCGCCAATCAATTTTTTTTTTTTTTTTTTTACCCTTTACCTTTTCCTGTAAAACACCTCATATAAGCTGCTCATGATTGTAAGTGGCCACCAAGGCATGTGTCTGAATGAGCATGTGCTCTGGGGGTAACTGCCTCACCACCCTCTGCAGCTGACTTCCTGCTGTGGGCCAATGAGAGACTGAAAATAATACACATAGGAGGAAATCACCCATCCAAATTCCTCTGTAATAGTACAGTTTGCCATATGTTTGGCTTTGCTCCACATAAACTGGGAAAATTAAACAGTTGTTTCATAGGCTATTTTACAACTTGTAAGGTAGTCAGGCCTATAGATCAAAAAAAATTTTTTTAAATGAGGTTTGAGCCAAATCGCTAATAAAATGAAAAGTTTTGGCCTTATGGCATTTATAGTTTTGTGATCAAACCCTCAGAAGACTTTCTTTTTCTCTTAACTGAAATGAATTCTCCAATAGACTGTTCTTCAGTGAAATGTGATAAAGCTTTGTAAAGGTCTCTTTGTAGTAAAAAACTGCTTGCTACATACATACTTTCTGTTTTCACTGAATGGGTTGACAACTTAGTGAAAATAGAAATTGAAAATTTTACAGAAGTAGTTTCTATAGAAGTCAGAGGAGGCATTAAAATTTTGATTGATTGATTGATTGATTGATTTTAGAGAGAGAGAGAGAGAGAGAGAAACATTGATAATCCATTTAGTTGTACATTCATTGGTTGATTCTTGTACATGCCCTGATAATGGATGGAACCCACAACGTTGGTGTATCTGGACAATGCTCTCACCAACTGACCTACCCAGCCAGGGTCACAGGAGGCATGGTATTTTGGGGTTTTTTTAAAGATTTTATTTATTGATTTTAGAGAGAGAAGAGAGAGAGAAAGAGAGAGAGGTGGGGGTCGGGGCAAGGAGCAGGAAGCATCAACTCATAGTAGTTGCTTCTTATGTGTGCCTTGACCTGGCATGCCAGGGATTTCAAACCGGTGGCCTCAGCATTCCAGGTCGATGTCTATCTACTGTGCTACCACAGGTCAGACCATAAGATCATATTTTCCTCCATGAGCTATATACTACATAGCAAAAAAATTAGGTTTTTCAAGGTCATATGAGGCAAAAGAGGCTTTCCAAATTGCAAGAGTGTTTTGCATAAAATATAAGAATACTCAATTAAATAGACCTCTTTACCTCAAAATCAACATAATTGTTCTTTTAAGCAGATAATTTTGATTATAAGTGGTCTCTAAGGTGTGTACATGGAGGTGTTATTTTACTCATGATTTACATTAAGATGCAAATTAGAATGTTCTCATTTACTTTAAACCTAGCAGTTGCCATTCTTCTGAGGACAGAGAGAATGAAGTGGCAGACACTAACCATTGTTTTCTTTGTAGTGTTTGTCACATCCTGGCAGTTCTGTTTTCCCCTCCCCCACCATCTTAAATAACCATCACATCCAGGATGTCCTCTGTAGCAGTGTAGGCACTGCAGCTGCCAAAAGCTACCCTTTTCTAATGCTTCCATCTCCGGTTTCCTGTTATTTTAATCCCAGTGACATTTGAAAAATCCCATGGATTTTTGAACTAATAATGTACAACTTGATAGTTTGACTAATTAAAGGCTCTCTGTTATCTGGTTTATTAAAATATGTTAATAGGGACTGGCAAGTCCATCAGCTGCTATTCACTAAGATGGAAGACAAATAAATGAAAGGGGAGTAAGTTCTTTCTGCCAGTGCCCATGGAGAGCTAAGACAAAGCCACTCACTGACAAGGACATCCTCAGAATAGGAGCTATCATGGTATTTCTCTGACTAGTCATGAGTTTCTGAAGGGGACAGTCATGTGATTCCTTCACAGAACATGGGGCCTGTGAGTTTCTAATAAAATTTGGGGATGGGATAGAGTGTAAACACTCTTATGTACACTTGGGGGAGTTGCCAATCTTCTTGCGATTACTTTGTTCCAAGACAGAACATTGAAAAAGAGAGATGTTTGACCTGTGGTGACACAGTGGATAAAGCGTCCAACTGGAATGCTGAGGTCACCAGTTCAAAACCCTGGGCTTGCCCGATTAAGGCACATATTAGAAGTAACTACTAATTGATGCTTTCCACTCTTCCCATCCCCTTGATATCTCTCTCTCTCTCCCTCTCTCAAATCAATAAATTAAATCTTTAAAAAAGAGAAAAATAAAAAAGGAGAGGGAGAAAGAATAGCTACCCTATTTACCCTAATCATGGTTCCTCCACCCCACCATACCTGGTAGAAAATACACTTCTCCCCAGTTAGAGTAATATATGCTAAATGTAAAAAACAAACAAACAAACTCACAAGCAAAATAATGACAATACAGATAATACTGTACATGAAGTTCAAGGAAAATCAGCCACAATCTTATCCCCCAGAGCTAAAATATAGATCTATTCTTATAAATTTCAAATAACAAAAAATGTAATTTGAATTTCATTTAGCACAAGTGAGGGAGCAGAAGAAGCTTGCCAATACAGAAAAGACAGATTGCCATTCAGTTGGCAAATATATTGTCTATGGGGTCACACTGGAATCAAACCCTGTTTGTCTGTTTCCTTCCACATCCCTGTCCTGGCCAGCTGGTCGAGCAGGGCCCATTTCTCAGCTCGTGCCCTGTAGCCCTCAGTTCTCAGGGAGCCAGAGAAGAGGCAATGGCTCCACATGAGCCTTCCTTGCAGCTCACTCTGCGCTCCAGAGTTTCAATCAGTTGTTTGCAGCTCACCTGGCCTAACTCATGCCTTCCATTTTCCATAAGCAATTAAAAATAAAAGGCCTGGCCCTGGCCAGTTGGCTCAGTGGTAGAGCATCGGTCTGGCGTGCGGGAGTCCCGGGTTCGATTCCCAGTCAGGGCACACAGGAGAAGTGTCCATCTGCTTCTCCACCCCTCCCCCCTCTCCTTCCTCTCTGTCTCTCTCTTCGCCTCCCGCAGCCAAGGCTCCATTGGAGCAAAGTTGGCCCGGGCACTGAGGATGGCTCCATGGCCTCTGCCTCAGGCACTAGAATGGCTCTGATTGCAGCAGAGCGGCACCCCAGATGGGCAGAGCATCGCCCCTTTGTGGGCGTGCTGGGTGGATCCCGGTCGGGCGCATGCGGGAGTCTGTCTGATTGCTCCCCGTTCAGAAAAATACAAAAATAAAAGGCTTTTTTTTATTTCATTTTATTTTGCTTTTATTTTAAAGGCATATAATGCCTCTGCCTTGTCCTCCCTCCATTGTTTCTAAGTCTTCTTCCATTCCAATGCCCAATTTCAAGTAGATCTTATACTCTACACACTGATTTTAAGGAACCAAGCCATTTGACAATAAAATATAGAATAGGTAAAGTTATGTTACCATTTTGGACATATCAAAAAAAGCTCAGAGATTTTTTCATAAGAGGAATACATTTTTTTTTTAGAGTAAGTTTATTAAAGTTGAGGACAATGAAACAAGGAAGAGCGCAGAACAGAAGAAGCAGCCGGAGAGCCGGGGCAGGTGGCTGTCTAGAAACCTCAAAGGAAGGAGGGATGCTACCTTTTCAAACACGGAAAGGCAGCTAAGTGAAAAGCGTCTTACCTAACGGAACCCAGTGTGTACGAGGGGTCTTTCCAAAAGGCCACTTTGCATCTTATCAGAATGGGGACACGTGGGGCAGGGTTCTCAGCTGAGTCTGGTAGACAGGGACCCAGAAGCCGGGCCACAGAAGTGGACCTGTCAGACTCCCTGGCAGAAGGAGGCGCGAGGAAGGAATGATGGGGCAGATAAATGGCAGGCAGTAGGAAAGCCTGCTCCAGACGCTCCTTTCCTTGATGTGTCTTCCCCACTAGCAATGGAGACACCTTTCAAAATCACAACCTAATCGAGGCACCCACGTTTCTAAAATTCCTCAGGAGCATGTATTCCAGCCCCACTGAGCTCCTCAGTCCCCCCTAACTCACTCTATGCTCTCGCGCTCTGGGCCGGAGCTGGCGCCCTCTACTCTCTGCCTAGGACTTCTTGCTCAGCCTCCCAGGCGTGGGTCTCTCTTTCAGGAAGAGGTACTGTCTGTTATAATAGAGACTCAGGCTCAGGTTCCTTGTGGAGGAATCAGCAAACAGTGTTGTTACCTATGCTAGGTGTTCTGACTCTTGCTTCTCAAAGTATAACGTAGGCCAGAAACATTGACGCTACTTGGGAGCTTGTTAGAAATGGACACCCAGGCCATCGCCCAGATGTCCTTAATCAGAATTTGCATTTTCACAAGGTGCCCAAGGTGTTCATGTGCACGTTCAAGTTTGAGAAGCACTGATCTAGACAGAGCAGTATTTCTCAACTTTTTGGTCTCGTGAGCCCTTTACACTTTTAAGAATTATTCAGGTTGCCAAACTACTTCTGTTTACGTGGATTACATCTATCTCCATTTTTCGCATTTGAATTTAAAACAAAATTTAAAATAATATTTTCCTATTAATTTCTTTGAAAATAACAATAATTAATCGCATCAATTTATAAATTGAAAATATATTCAATGTCTAGAGGCAGATGAATCTCATATACGCTTCTGCATCAATCTGTGATGATACTGTATCTCCTATCTTATAGCTTCAGGAGAACTCCACTTAACACATGTGAGAAATCTAGAATGCAAAAGAAAATAAAATCTTAATATTACTATGAAAATAGCCTTTACTCCCTTGGGTATACTTTGAGAACCACAGATCTAGATAGATTATAGTCTTGCGCAAAGATTGTGACAAACCACACCAAGGCTGACCTGATCCTTCAGGCCTTCTTCCTACATTATGCTGGTGCTGTGGCCAAGTCAGTAAGAGACATCCCTTCTCATGCGAAGGAGACACAGCTGGTATCCAAATGTCATTTCTAATGCTAATCTACAATCGACTGTCTATAGTAGCTTTCTTAGCCACCGGCCAGAGATTCTGAATGCTTTTGTCATTTTTAAGTGAGATCAGTTTTATTTAAAGATAACTCTTCCCCTCCAACAACATATTTGTTGATTGTTGTCATTTTTTGTTTCCTGTTTTTTAAATGGCAGGCCATTGAAGGTAAAGGGATATTTGCAATATCAGAGTAAAGGATTTTCAGAGTTAGAGGAAAGCTTATTGGCCATCAAGTCTAGATCCTCATTTACAGATGGAAAATAGAGGCCTAGAAAGGTCAAGTGACTTGTTCAACCAGCTAGAAAATGGAAGAGCTAGTAGCTGCTTCCAGCACTCTGCCCATCTCCCAAACTGTGTATCACTGCTTTTTAGGGAATTTCACTACAACCCCTTGAAAAAGGGGCAGGTGAGGAAAGTCAGTGTTCACACTCTGAGCATTTAGAGGTCGGAGAGATTTGGTGGCTTTGCCCTTGAAGGTAATTGCTCCCCATGGCTGCCATGGCAGAATTAGAGCCCTAACCAGGAATCCAAAGCATCTGTTGAGCCATAAGCAGAAAGAATTGAGAATTAGATCATTTTTGCAGCTTAGTGGGTATTTCAGGCATGAAGAATGGTCTGCACAGGTGGGTTTCATCTGTCCAACAAGGACTCAGACCAATCTAACCCCAGTCTACGAATAGCTCTGCCAGATTGTTCCTGGCTTAGATTTCTGGTAGTTGGGCAAGGCTCTCTGGTTTCCCTGGGATGAGAAATTGCCACTGGTTTTTAGCTGGCTTTGGGTGCATGCTATTTCCTTTCATTGCTCCAGACGCTAGTGGACTAATTCGCTCTTTGCCACTTTTTCTTTCATTCCCTTTCCCAACAAATATTTACTGACAACTGACTTAGCACAAGATACAGTATTAAAAACTGTGAGAAAACTATGTTAACATCCTGTTGTAGTCACATCGGATTTTATTTTTCAGAGTTTCTCATTGGTCTATCAGGCAATCTGAACTATCCCCTAAATTCCATTCTAACATAATTCTAATTAGGAGTCAAAGATAACCAATTAAATATGTAAAGGGTGTTCAGACAGGATAGCTGGTTGCCCACAGTAGGATTCCTCTTTTTTAACCAGTGTGTATACTTTATTTGAAGCTCACACTGTTTATAAGATAGTCTGCGGCCTCCTCATGCAGTCATTTTGTGACTCTTTTGGAGAGGAGCCTTTCCTCGAACACCCTGGAGGCACAGTATAATGTGGGAATGAACAGCCTAGCCTCCGGAGTCAGATAGCCTGAGTTAGAATGTCACTTTTGCCGCCTACCATCTGTGCCATTGGGCAATGTATTAAACAGTCTGTGCCTCCATCTTTTATATGTAAAATGGGGGGTCGGGTGGGGAATATAACTTTACTTAGAATTATTGTGAGAATTAAATTAATCTACATAAAACATTTAAAACAGGGCCACACTATCATTTTATTTTGAACCTCAACATGGACCATAAGGACAAACGAAAGAGCTTAGAGTTCAGCCTACCCCTGCTCCATCTTGCCTTTCCCAGGATTCCTCCACAGAGTACTGTTTGGGAAAAGTCATTCATTCTGTTGAAGCTCTGTGCATAGGTCTTACGAAGAGAGTTGCTCAAACAAGAGGGTCTTTCTTCAATGGCGTTCTGATTCTAGCGCAGCATAATTTTTCACTTAAAACCTTATTCAACCTTTATGCACTCTGATGAATGTAAAGATGAAGATATCATAATGCTAATTACATTGCCTTATGCAATCCAGGCCAGTCCATTTGGAGAAAACTATTAGCAAACTAGCAGCACTGCCTCTTACGGAGTACTAGTCAGAAGTCAATCTGTCAGCTGGACAAAGAGCAATGAATACCTGCTACATTGAGGTTGATAGCAGTACTGTGGTTAAAGACCAAGCTGGGAGCAGATGGATACAGTGTGAGGGTAGCGGCAGGTGGAGAGCATCAAGGAGGGAG
This sequence comes from Saccopteryx bilineata, assembly GCF_036850765.1. NCBI lineage: Eukaryota > Metazoa > Chordata > Mammalia > Chiroptera > Emballonuridae > Saccopteryx > Saccopteryx bilineata. The sequence continues at coordinate 8,921,071 of NC_089501.1, read as the reverse complement.
TCCAGGAAGTTTTGAGACCAGGTCAAGATCACGATTGATGAATAGGCATCTTAGGCAGAAGAATCAGCCTGTTTTGTGCTTTTTTTTTCTAATCACCTCACAACAAATGGAGAAATTTTATAAACAAAGCAGCTTACTATTTCTTGTATGTCACTCTCCAAGACACCAAACCGCTAGACGAAATTCTTTATCCACCTTCTTTCCATTTATGCTTCAGCATGACACATTTTGTTCTTTCAAGCCCATAAATCCTTAAAATGTTACCACTATCATGGGTAAGCACCAGAGAAATTTTATTTTTCCATTTCATATTCATTCCAAGTCGGTAAGCTGACTCTTCTACAATATCCAGAGTTTGATTATTCTGGTTATCATTCTGAATTAAAATAAGTAACTAATGGCCCTGGTCGGTTGGCTCAGTGGTAGAGCGTCGGCCTGGCATGCAGAGGTCCCGGGTTCGATTCCCGGCCAGGGCACACAGGAGAAGCGCCCATCTGCTTCTCCACCCCTCCCCCTCTCCTTCCTCTCTGTCTCTCTCTTCCCCTCCCGCAGCCGAGGCTCCATTGGAGCAAGGATGGCCCGGGCGCTGGGGATGGCTCCTTGGCCTCTGCCCCAGGCGCTAGAGTGGCTCTGGTCGCAACAGAGCAATGCCCCGGAGGGGCAGAGCATCGCCCCCTGGTGGGCATGCCGGGTGGATCCCGGTCGGGTGCATGCGGGAGTCTGTCTGACTGTCTCTCCCCGTTTCCAGCTTCAGAAAAATACAAAAAAAAAAAAAAAAAAAGTAACTAATGAATAATCCTCTCAGCACACAAACTCTAGAGTCCCAGGATGTTGGTACACACACAGTGGTCTGGAAGGAAGTTGTGTATTATTGTGTGCGCTTTCTAGCATTGACTGGGGCAATGTGGCTCCTTCATTATGATCAGTACTGATGCACACTGTCTATTCTGTCAAGCCTGACATCTTCTTTGCTAGAAGTATTGCTTGGTTCCTAGGTTCACTTTCTATAAAATTTCTTTTGTGTCCTAGTCAATGTTCCTATCTTTTGTCTTATAGCACTGCCTGCGGAACACGACAGGGGAGCACTGCGAGAAGTGTCTGGATGGTTATATCGGAGATTCCATCAGGGGACCTCCACGTCTCTGCCAGCCATGCCCCTGTCCCCTACCACATGTGGCCACGTAAGTCCTAAAGAAAGAGGTCTCTTCTATTGCTTATGCCCTTGTCCCCATTTTTTGGGTCCTAACCAGAATTCTGAGTTTTTTCCATAGTCAAAGCTGAGGACGTCCTGTTGAGATGAGACTGGACAAGATACAGGAAAGGTCTCTAGCTTAAATACAGTTTCAGAGAAGCTTAGGTACATGCAGCATAGGCGATGACTCTATTCCCAAAATATTGAGGTGCATTGTAAAATTAATGAAATCTTCCAAGTTTTATAAACAAAGGTAGTCTCATCTTTTATTGGCTATCCCTTAACCTAGAGATATCACAACTAGTAATGCCAACAGATTCATTATAATTCTATATTTCCATGGTAGTGTTTCTTCTGACTCTGACAGAGCAGACAGTTTTCTACATGTTGCAGCCAAAGAGGCTTTTCAATCAGAATTAGAATACATATAAACAGAATGCACGTTTTAACAAATCACCTCACAGAAGATCTCCATGAAAACTAGTTTTCACCTGTGGTTATATTTTGACCTAACTATTTAAAGAAAATAAACATATATCTTATTGGAAATAATGAATTTCTTTTTAGATATCTAATATGTATAAATCGAGTAGTCAAGTCATGACTAGTCATTTTATTGGCTGGTTTTCCAAACATCAACCAATTATCCAATTCAATTCAATTCAGTCTCCTAATTCAATTCTGACACTAACTCCCCAGGGTTAGTGCAGACCCCAGAAGTTAAGGGCTTAGTCTCACTTCAGCAGCCAGCCAAATTGCAGTCCCCAGGCTTTTCACATTTCTTCCTAGCTAACTTCAAATTTAGGAATCCTTCAACCCCACTTAGGTTCAGTAATTCTCTAGAATGACTCACAGAACTCAGACTAGTAAGTTTTATTATAAAAGATACAACTCAGAAACAGCCCAATGGAAAAGATGCAGAGGGCAGAGTAAGGATGAGGATACAGGAAGGACCACAGCTTTTGTATGCTTACTCTCTAGGGGAGCCACCTTTTAGCAAATCAGTGTGTTCCCTAGCCCAGAAGCTTCCCAAGCCTTGCTGTTGAAGAGCTTTATTGAAGTTCCATTACATAGTCATGATTGAGGAAATGATTGGTGATTAAACTGGATCTGCAGCCTCCCTCCCTTCCCTTGAGGTGGTAGGAAATATGAGGTTGAAAGTTTGAACTCTCTAATCATGTGGGTGTTTCCCCTGGCAGTCCAACCTCTATCCAGAAGCTATGTAGGAGTCCATCAAGAGTCACCTCATTATCATACACTCTGGTATGGTTGGAAGGAACTCATTATGAATGGTAAAAGACAGCCTTGAAATTCCAACAATTTTAGGAGGTCTGTGCTAGGAACTCGGGACAAAAACCAAGTGTGTGTGTGTGTGTGTGTGTGTGTGTGCACGCGCGCGTGCGTGTGCGTGTGTGTTTATTATACTTCAAGTAGATAGAGTAATGAAACTAGATTAATAGCTGTGCTCTGGCACAAAATAGCTGTATGATCTCAAACAAAGTCTCACTTTCCATGGGATTTGGGATCAAGGAGACTAGATTCAGATCTTGGTTCCATTCATTGATTCCTTTAGCTGTTCTGGATCTCAGTTTTTTTCCCTAGTAAATCAAAGTCGGTGCCAGGATCTGCCTCATAGGACTAGAATAATACCTTTAGTCTATTTGGGGTGGTGCTTTACACATGGAAAGGCATATGGTAGATGTTGGCTTTAGTAAGCACATACTTTACGTTTTTTCAAACCTTATATTCTGCTTACTCTATGTCAGGCTCTGTTCTAAGGGTGTGGATGTAATATTTAGTTGACAGGTGTTGTAAAAATTAAATTAAAGAACGCATACAAGAGAACTAAAAAAGGCCTGAATACCTGTGACACACACACTTTCTTTTTTTTTTTTTTTTTTTTTTAATTCATTTTAGAGAGGAAAGGGAGAGACAGAGGAGAGACAGAAGGGGGGGAGGAGCTGGAAGCATCAACTCCCATATGTGCCTTGACCAGGCAAGCCCAGGGTTTCGAACTGGCGACCTCAGCATTTCCAGGTCAACGCTTTATCCACTGCGCCACCACAGGTCAGGCAACACTTTCTTAAAAGAGAAAAAAGAGAAGATGATAACCAAATGCTTAATGCTTTGTCCTTAACTGAATATCGACTAACATTTTACCTAATAGCTCGTGATTTGTTGAAATCCCCTGATGAGTCCGACAGTCAGTGAAAAAGTCAGATGTTTTACAGCCCCATCTTTCCTTAGCAATCACTAAACTGCTTCAGCCCTTCCTTTGTGATTTTTCATGTTCGACGGTATTAATAATGTGTGCATAATGGATGGTGTTGAGAGGGAGAATAGAAAACTGTAACATTAAATATTCTGTTATTTCCGCTCAAGTGTGTCCTGATTTACGAGCTCCCTTTGCCTCATCCAAGTGTATTGTTTTATTGTTCATTAATATTCTGCTCTCAGATTCTGAACATATCTGATGACATGTTTGGTATGCTGCTCTCTTACATGATATAGTTACTTTGTTAAATATATTTACCCCCAACTTTCTAATAACGGGTTTCGCTTATTTGCCTATGTAAATAATGATGTTATATAGCATTCACTGCTCAAAACAGATCTGTAAGTTTTGAGTTTTAGTTTCTTTCCTTTTTTTCTTTTCTTCTTCTTTTGCAAACTTTAGGTTTTTTAGACACTAACCGATGAATTAGAAAGGCAATCTCAAATGTTAATTGTATTGTCTTACTTTTGCACTTTTTACATCATTCTCATGACAAAACTTTCTTATCTAAGTTATCTGACAATGTCTTGAGATAAGAGGCTTTTGGAACTTCATTTCTATGAGAAGTTTTGTCTACACACAATCCACAAATTATTTATCAAACACTGATGTGCCAGTCATGTACCAGTCACTGATCACAGCAGTGAATGAAACAAACAGTCCAGCATTTATTAAGATGGGTCAAAATACAGCAGTATTATAAAGCTCCTAAAGCAAATGACCTGTTCCCGTTTGAGCCAGATTATCCAGTATTTCAGTTGATCAAAAAGCTATTCTGAAGGTTCTTAACTCTTTTAAATAATCAAAACAGAAACTTGCCAGTTTGGTAATAGTCTTCTTTCCTTGGAAGAGGAAGTAGTTTCCACAGGCATGAGAGATCACTATTTCCACGTGTGTGTGTGTGTGTGTGTGTGTGTGTGTGTCTGTGTGTCTGTCCATCCTAGTTCCAAAGAGCAATTGAAGGTCTTGGGGAATGTGCTCTGCAGTTAGAACATATTTAAAGATATGGAAACTGTAGTCTCCATAGACTTTTTGAGGTTGAAAATTAACATAAATGCAAAAATACGCCATCCATAAGTAAAGAATATATGTGAGAATATGGGGGAATTGTAAAGGGTGTGAAAGACCTTTTTTTTTTTTTTGTAGTGGCAATAGTTCTCTTTCCTGAATCCCTTGGGGGGGGGGAAGCTAGCTACAAAAATGAGGATGGGGAGGTAGTCTGTGACCATAAAACAAGACACATTTGCCTGGATCCTATAAAGTTCTAACCTTTGATCTAGCCTTGTTATTGACTTAGTTAACTGATCTGATCAAATATATTATCAAATATTAAATACACCATTGCCTCTTTCAGCTTTTTAAAAATTCCTATTTATACTTTCTACCAAAATGAAACTGCCAGAATTTTTATTTGAGCTCAGAAAGGCGCCAAGTATGGAATCTAAATTACACTTTCAAAGATCTGCTATTTGAGCCTGCAGAGCCAGGATTTGGTTTCCAGTTACAGAGCCTCATCGGGAAGCAAGGAAATCAAGTCTGAGGCAGTTTAGCAAACAAACAGTGCTGAGTCTATTTTCCTTTAAGTTCCCTAAGGGTTTTCCAAGAGCAAAAGACTCCCTTCCTCTTAGAAAGGGCTCCATGGTTGTTAGTGGGGCTGAGAAAGGCACAGTGTTTTCATTTTCCTAGCCAAGACAGACTAGACTCTGAGAAAAATACAAACAAATAATGCCAATGAAAAGCATAAAAGGAACCCTCCGTGGCTGGTATGGACTCTGAGTCTCCCACCACGGAGACCCATGGTCACGCAGCTATTCCCAGGGACCATTTGCACAGAATTTATTTATTTATTTTGGGGTTGGCCAGAAATCCTCCACATCTACTAGTAGTTATGGCAATGGCTCCATCTAAGGAAAATGTCATCTGTTTGAAACAGCAGGACATTAGCTCAAGGCAGATGACTCCAGGCACTGGCAGATGTTTGTCCTTCAAGCAGTAGGCAGGCTGCTGAGTGAAACATCTTCAAAGAAACATGCACAAGGGTTTGTTCACGTCCTGGACTCTTAACTGACAATGTTTCTTTAAATGGGCTAAGGAATAAGAACAAGCAAAATAAAGAGTAAAGGCCAAAGAAATATAATTTCGTGGGAATGTTTTTAATCAAACAGTGGGAGGAAATAAATTAGGAGTATTACCTTTCACTAGAAGTACATATTGTTTTCTGACCTGATTTTATAAATGTCTTCAAACAAAGCAAACCCACCCATTAGCTTTTCTCTGGAAGCCCATTAGGGTAAAACTGCTGACGCATGCAGGAATGTGAGAGCAGCTGATCGTATTCCATCAACTGTACAGTACCTAGGCCAAAACTAATTTAAAAGTCTTTAAAACTTTTCACACCCATCTCATATGGGTAAATTCATGTGTCAATGTAGAATTGTCCAAATGTGGAGAATAATATTTTATTTCCCTGCCTTAATAATTAAGATACTTATTTACTCTGCTGAACTAATATTTGTATTAATTTTGTCATAATTTTTTATCTACAAAGAAAAAAAGATGAATAAAGAGAAAGGTTCCATGCACTAAAATCCCTTTACAGTGGGTCCTATTGCTTAAGTACTTGCTTTGTGACTTGGGGTAGCTAAGCCAGTCTCTCTCTCCATCCTTTATTCCCAATCTTCAAGGAACACATAAAAGAAATTAAGGTTCTGTGAAGATTATTGAGTATAGTTTAAAATTGATTCATAACTTTGAAGAGTAGAAGAGATCTAAGGAGGAAAAAAATGGGGAACTTTCAAATTTATGCATGGAAAGTGATGGGAATAAGATGAAAGTCTTATATAAATCTAAAATTGCAGACAAAATTTAATTATTTTATCTGCCTTTGGAATATGTGTTTCAGACTTGCATTAAATAAAACTAATGGCCCTGGCCGGTGGCTCAGTGGATAGAGTGTCAGCCTAGCATATGGATGTCTTGGGTTTGATTACTGGTCAGGGCACACTGGAAAAGCGACCATCTGCTTCCCCCCTTGTCCCTCTTTCCCTCCCACATCCAATGGCTCGATTGGTTCAAGTGTGGCCCTGAGCACTGAGGAAAGTTCCACTGGAGCACATCAGCCTCAGGTGTTAAAAATAGCTTGGTACTCAAGCATCAACCCCTGATGGGGTTCCAGGTGGATCCCAGTTAAGGCGCATGTAGAAGCATGCCTCATTATTTCACGTCCTCTCACCTAAAAAATAAAACAAATAATAATAAAGATAAAAAATTAAGCAAATGACCATATCCATTTGAAAAAGGTCTCTTCAGTGATTTATGGAATTGATTTCTAACACTCCCTTATAATTCTAGTTTTGCAGAATCCTGTTATAGGAAAAATGGAGCCATTCGGTGTATTTGTAAAGAAAACTACGCTGGACCTAACTGTGAAAGGTAGGCTAACGAAATGTACTATTTTCTTGTTGGTCAAAGGAAGCTTCCTGTTTTTTTGCACTCATCAGTTCTGCCTTGCTCCCCTTCAGTAGGCCCTGAAGCACATACTGCTGAGGAAGGAGTAGGGGATAGGTAGCATTTTAGAACTCTGTGGGGAAGCTTTCTTCATCCCATGCCCAGATACAGATATAACAATGTGCTTTCTTAGGATCCATGCCAGGACCACATCAGGATAAATGGACGTGGGAAGAAGAAATGAGCCTAACTGGTGGTGGTGCAGTAGATAGAGCATCGACCTGGAATACTGAGGTTCCTGGTTCAAAACCCCGACGTCACCAGCTTGAGCACAGGCTTGCTAGTTTAAGTGCAGGGTTGCAGGGTTGAGCGCAGGACCATCAACATGATCCTAAGGTTTGAGCGCCAAAATTGCTGACTTGAAGCCCAAGGTTGCTAGCTTGAGCCCAATGTCACTGGTTTGAGCAAGGGGTCACAGGTTTGGCTTGAAACCCTGGTCAAGGCACATATGAGAAGCAATCAACGAACAACTAAAGTGAAGCAACTACAAGTTGATACTTCTCATCTCTCTCTCTCCTCCCTTTCTCTCTCTCTCTCTCTCTCTCTCTCTCTCTCTCTTTCTCTCTCTCTTTCTCTCAAAAAAAAAGAAAAGAAAAGAAAGAAAAATATATATATATATGAAATGAGTATGTGTATTTTAAAAAGATTCTCTGGCTGGTTTTGGTAACACTCCCCTCTCTCTCCATCACTGAGGATCAGGGGTATAATTAATAAAGTGAGGCTTCCTTGGTAAGTAAAAAGTGAGTCCAATCCTCTATTAGAGCAATACACTGAAAATACATTGAAATGCATCAAAATAAAAATGAAAGAAATCCTCTATCAGTGCCACCCATTAAAATACATTGAAAAAAAGCACACATCTATTTTTTAACTCCTTCTTTATGTCATTTCCTCTGCTGAGAAATAAACAAATTCCATGAGAGTTTGTAGTTTTTGAATCACTGTTTGATATTTACACTTAACTCTTTTTTGGGGTTGCTCTGTCTAGACTCTACTCAATCAAGAAAGGCCTTGACAACTAAGAATATGGGGCTTCCCACTGAATGGTTTCTTGGCAAGACATTTCTCATTTTCCCGCCTGTTAGCTGCTCTCTGTTTTCTATGAGAAAATGGCTTTCACTAAAAAAAAAAAAATTTCACAGAGAGGTCTTCTAATTTTTAACAGAAATACTATTGACATTGGCCTTCTCCTTGTGGTTAGGCAGCAAAATGATAAGTGGTGCCATAAAGACAGGGAGGGCAAGGCAAGGAGACACCAGTCAGACGTCTGGGCCAACATTTGCAGTGTGCCCCCCTCACAACAGCATGCTGCCGGCTGCCTTGACTGGGATCAAAATGTAACCTTTGATTACAAGCCATCTCACTTCCAAAGAAAACACCCTCCACCTCTCAAAAAGTAGTTCTGCCACTCTTTCACAATGTCTATGGCACAGAGAAAATCTCTATACTCGTCAATGTGCAAAATATGGGCAATTCTTTCCCCAAAGGGTTGGATTTTTCCCGTTTTTAGCTATATCCTTTAGTGATGATCAGATTACCTTTGGTTGTTTCATGTTTGTGTCGCACTCATTCTGTATTTTCTTACTTGGGGACCCAGGAATATGAGACACCTGATTTTCTCATGTTCTGCCTCAGTGGGGGGGTCTAGGAGGATTGTCAACCAGCCAGGAGGGTGGGGGGAGCTTTTCCTCTTTAGTGTCTGAAGTTAAACTCAGTTTAGTCTGATAAGATTGAGCTGTATTACCAGATACTGGGTGTCCAATGGTTCCTCTGAGAGGAAATAATGGCCTTAATTAGATCCCTTCTAATCTAATGCAAGGCCGACCAGAAATGAAGTCATCTCAGCCCCAAGACCTCAGTCCTGCAAAATCACTCAGCAGTGCAGCTGAAGGTTCTGTCAGTGGGGGACTGGCACAGGACAGCACAGCCACCTGAGATGTGGGATTGTAGATGGTAAGTCCCCAGCCCACATCAGAGGCCCTGAAACCTGCCATTACCCCAGAAGGCTGGGTCAGATCTGGTGCTGCCAATGGACCTAGATGATGGGATAAGGGAGAGAGCCTCGTTTAGGGAGTGAAAGTAGAGAGCCTAGCTGAGTTTGTATCTCAACTTTAGGCCCTTGTGACCCCCTGGGCAAGTTATTCTGACCTCTAAGTTATTTCCACATCTCCAGGAAGGAGAAAATAAAAATACCCACCTTATAATAAGACTGTTGTGAGATGATACTGTCAAGTTTTAATATGGCACCAAACTAACTGGTGACAGTGTGAGTCACTACCATCATTGTTGAGTTTCCACCACTGGCATAATGGGTGTCTGGGACAAGTTGGCTCAATTCCCTGAATTTCAGTTTCCTTAACTAGAAATTATGGCTTTGAAGTAAATAATGCCCTTTATTGATGGTCTCCTGTGTCCTCGTTGCTTTACTTTCTCATCTCTCAGCCTCTCATTCACCCTGGGAGGAAGTCATAATTTTCTCATTTTGTAGGTGAGGAAACAGAAACTAAGGGATGTGGTAGGACTTGTCTAAAGTCACATTACTGCTCTGTGGGGGAGCCAAGATTTGTACAGTTTAGCTTAAAAATCTGGACTCTTTCCCTGCCCCCATGCTGGTTTTCCAAAATGTCATCCTATTTTAAACCTTGACAATGAATGAATTTGATGAGTCTCTGCTATGAAGGAGAAAAATTGTAAAGCTGTTACTAAATTCCCTTTCACAAGTCGCCACACCTGCAGAGGTGCTAGAAGTAATTGTCCTCCGAAGGCCCTTCCCCTGCATCGGGGCAGGATCACTTAAAGAGGCCCCTCTCTTCCTCCCCTTCTCTGTACACCCTCATCTATACCCTGCACTTCTAAAGAGAATGTGCTGAGGTCTTTTTTTTTTTTTTTTTTTTTTTGTATTTTTCTGAAGCTGGAAACAGGGAGAGACAGTCAGACAGACTCCCTCATGCACCCGACCGGGATCCACCCGGTGATGCTCTGCCCCTGGGGGGGGGGGTCCGCTCTGCCACGACCAGAGCCACTCGAGCACCTGGGGCAGAGGCCAAGGAGCCATCCCCAGCGTCCGGCCATCTTTGCTCCAATGGAGCCTTGGCTGCGGGAGGGGGAAGAGAGAGACAGAGAGGAAGGGGGGGGGGTGGAGAAGCAGATGGGCGCTTCTCCTATGTGCCCTGGCCGGGAATCGAACCCGGGTCCCCTGCACGCCAGGCCGACGCTCTACCGCTGAGCCAACCGGCCAGGGCCTGTGCTGAGGTCTTTTACATCAAAAGTTGACCTTACAATACAAGGGATTCCTCCTAAAAATGGAAATGACCGCACAGCAGACTGGTGAAGTAGGCAGGGATACAGAAATAACTGAGTCATGATTCATTATCCTCGATGAAAGTCATGGTCAGGGCAGGAGGCAAACTTGAAAACCACCATTACAAGGCAGAAAAAAAAGAGATTCTAAAAAAAAGAAAAGAAAAAAAGCAAAAGCTCTTCAAGAGTGATTTCTTTCCCATGAATGGGCTAGATCAGGGGTAGTCAACCTTATCATACCTACCGCCCACTTTTGTATCTGTTAGTAGTAAAATTTTCTAGCCACCCACCGGTTCCACAGGAATGGTGATTTATAAAGTAGGAAAGTAACTTTACTTTATAAAATTTATAAAGCAGAGTTACAGCAAGTTAAAGCATATAATAATAATTACTTATCAAGTATTTATGTCAGATTTTCACTAAGTTTGGCAGAATAAATCTTTATAAAACAACTTACTATAGTTAAATCTGTCTTTTATTTATACTTTGGTTGCTCCACTACTGCCCACCATGAAAGCTGGAACTCCCACTAGTGGGCAGTAGGGACCAGATTGACTACCACTGAGCTAGATCATAAAAAAAAAAAAAAAAAAAAAGGTGGTCTCAGCTACTTTTGATTTGTGCTTTACCCTGGGACTGTGGGAGTTCTGTTTTGAGTTTAACAGCCAAGTTGTGAAGTTTTCCCAGTTAAATGCCATCTTACATATGCTGTCAATGTATTTTGAAATGGGACTTGTCCACAAGATCTTTTTAAAATATGTAGCTGATTTGTATGGGTAGCTATTTCAAACAAAAGTAAAAATTAGTCCCATCCAAGAACACTGTGGGGTCTTGCTGTACTTAGAGATTATTTAGTCAAGGGACAGTTTTCAAATCTGACTGTATGTAAGTATCTCTTGAAAACATTTAGATGCCTAAGCCTTCCGCAAACCCCTCCTTGTCCCACTGTAAAGGACCTCTAGCAATGAGGCCTGGGATCTGTATTTTGACAGCACATTGGGTTCCTTCATTAGTCTTCACACTGCATTGTGAACTACTGCTGTCTGTCAATCTTCGCTACCACACCTGCATGAGAAGAAACAGTGTTTCTCAAACTATGGTTCAAGGACCCTGGGTTTTAGACTCTCAGTGGATATTACTTTTGTGTTTAATTTCAATAATAATCTTGATAAAAGGTTAATTGAACATGTTCTGGACTTTCTGTACCATTTTATAATAAAAGGACCTCTTCCTCAAGGAGAAAATAACAGCTCATGCTGTCTCAATGACACTTTATAAACAACTGAAGGCTGAGTGGCATGACCTCAAGGCAAATGGAGTCATCACAGCACGTGGCAGGATATGTGTGCTGACAGTCCCCTACCATGTCATGTTACCAGTGGCTATCTACTTGCAACAAGACATCAACTATTGTCTTGAATTAATAGTGTTGATTTGAATTTGATTAATTTTACAATTTAGTTTGTGTTCTATTTAGGAAATTCATCTTGGTTTTCTAGATGTTCAAAGCCATAGACGTAAGGAATTTCTACCTATATTTGAAATATAGACATTATTTAAAGATAATATAAACCAATACTGGAATAGGTATTCTATAAAAATATTTTTTGTTCACAAGGATGCATATCACATCAAAGTTTGAGATACACTGCTCTAAAGCATAAAGTATTATCCTCTGACTCTACCATATAAAACAGCTCAGACACACTGTCTTCACAGAAAAGTCAGCGTTCCTTAGCCTGCTCTTGCCCCTGCCTGTCTCTTCCCAAAGTCCTTTTTCCATCTTTCAATTTTAAATCTACATATTGGACCTGCTGCTCCTCAAAGCCACCAGATCAACTGTCGAGTTTACTACATTATATTATGATGATAATGATAAAAATAACAACAAACACTTATTAAGTGCTTACTGTCTTTCAGGCACTATTGTAAACACTGTACATATAATACAATGATACATTTGAGCCTAAAAAATTCTGTGAGATTTATTTTTATCCTTTCTACAGAGGAAAAAAGTGAGATACAAAGAGGTTAAGACATTTAACCAAAATCACACACTTTAAAAAATATCTGGACTATTAAACAGAGTTTTTCAAAAGAAGTAACATCTTATTTTTTTTATCCACTTTTCCCCCTGGCACATGATAGGCACTCAGTTATGTATATTTGTTTCAGCGGTACTTGATTTATTAATTCTTTTACTAAAGCCACAATAGAACTTTTTACGTCCCTTTAAAAGGCACCAGGTAGTGAAAAGTCAGTCATTTCTTTTCCCATTTGACCCCTCACTTCCCATCTCATGCCAGGAAAATGGAAATGGGTAACTCAAGTTACCATCCTCTGGCTGAATAAAGGTTCCAAATAAAAGTTATCTTCTGATGCAAATAATTATAACATATACAACCTTACAGGCAGGAGTTTTGCAATTTTCATTCCAATGTGGTCTTTCCTCTGCTCCTAAATAGTACATTTCAAAGATGATGGGTCTGAGACTGAGAGCCATGCTTAGGCTTAGCCTTAGGTCACACAATGGTTAATGGTAAACCTAAAACTAATATCCAGTCCAAAGTTTTCAGTTAATAAACGTATGTGAACCCAATGCCTCAGTATTTCTCACTGTCTCATATGACCACTTCAATAGTACACCTTTATCCATTCAGTTTTGCAGTAGAGTGAGAAACGTGCTAGGACCACGTGAGGATTTATCATGTGAATCTTGCTGCTTAAGGATGATGAGAGAAGAATGGGGCAAATTAAAGCAAATCCCAGAGGACCTTACAACCCTAACAAGAAAAGTAATCACAGTGTCATCAGAGATGATGATGATGATGACAGTAATAATTTTCATGATGGCCTTGCTGATAGAGAAGAAAAATTCAAAAGAGGAGGAGGAGGAAGAGAAAGATAACATTTGTTGAGGCTTATAATGAATGACTCAGAAATTTATTTTGGTTCTTCCTACAGGCACTAAATTTTTCAAACCTAAGGTATCAGTCCTGTTATCTGTACAGAATTTTTCTTATGCCTTCCTACTCTCTGCCTTGCTCAACTTCTGAACTCTTGCTCTGTGACCTTGATGAGTTATTTACATTTCTCTAGCCTGATTTCCCTGTCTTTCATGGAGAAGTAGAGAGCATTTATATGGCGCTTACTATGCAACAGGCACTCTTTTTTTTTTATTATTGATTTTTAGAGAGAGAGGAGTGAGAAAGAAAGAAGGAGGAGGAGCAGGAAGCATCAACTCCCATATGTGCCTTGACCAGGCAAGCCCAAGGTTTCGAACCAGCAACCTCAGTATTCCAGGTCAACCCTTTATCCCACTGTGCCACCACAGGTCAGGCACAACAGGCACTCTTTATTTTCATCATTTAACTTCATACCATGACAGCTACAAAGAAAGTCTTGTGGGCCCTGGCCAGTTGGCTCAGGGGTAGAGTGTCAGCCCAGCGTGTGAAAGTCTTGGGTTTGATCCCTGGTCAGGACACACAGGAGAAGCACCTATCTGCTTCTCCACCCTTCGCCCTCTCCTTTCTCTCTCTCTCTCTCTCTTCCCCTCCCTCAGCCAAGGCTCCACTGGAGCAAAGTTGGCCCCAGCACTGAGGATGGCTCCATGGCCTCTGCCTCAGATGCTAGAATGGCTCTGGTTGCAATGGAGCAATGGCCCAGATAGGGGGAGCATTGCCCCCTGGTGGGCGTGCCAGGTGGATCCTGGTTGGGTGCATGCATGAGTCTGTCTGACTGCCTCCCCACTTCTAACTTCGGAAAAATACAAATTTTTTTTTTAAAAAAGGAAGAAAAAAAAAGACAGTTTTCTGTGCCACCTGTGAGTTTTGGCATCTATAATGAAAGCATTCACTGGTACCGGTATGGCCCAGGGAGAAGCAGAGAAGAGTAAAAGAACTCCAAAAACTTCCCAAGCAATAACCATTGGTAAAAATTTAGTCTGATTTCCACAAAACATCCTTTTATTTTCTATTTTGTCCAAATAATTTAATCACTAGCTGCAATGACAAAGTTGATATGCCACAGTTCTTTAATTTACACTGGAAATTTATCAGCTCTATTTTCCTTAAGTGAATCAAGTCACTAATAAAGTTATTAATGAGATTATGGAAGAAAGAAACAAATGGGTTCAACCTGCAAGGTACAAGACTTCCAATACTGACTCTAAATCTAAGTACGGATCCTTTTATATCCTTTCTTATTTCTTCATGGAAGGCAGGAATTGGGTGCATTGATATCATTTGATTATTCAACTATTATGATCACTAACTGATTAATTACTTAATTTCTTAATTGCAGACTTGTGGAGCATTGAATTTGGAGTCCCATAATAGGTTTGAGCCCTATAGCAATAAATGAATTGTTTAGCTTCCCCACACTCTAATTTCCTTATCTATAAAAGTAGGGGCTTTTAGGGGGCTGTGAATGAGCAACCTAGCTATGTAAGCCTGTAAAATCTGTAAGGTTGAAGTTTGGACAATGACTTCAGAGTTGCCTCTAAACCTACCACCAAAAGATGTTTTTTGTTATTGTTTTTTGGTTTTTTTAAGTGAGAGGAGGCAAGATTGAGAGACAGACTCCCTTTTGTACCCTGACTGGGATCCACCCAGCAACCCCTGTCTGGGGCCAATGCTCTGCCCATCTGTGGCAGAGCTATTTTTAATACCTGAGGTGGAGGCTCCATGGAGCCATCCTCAGTGCCCCAGGGCCAACATGCTCTAACCAATCAAGCCATGGCTGTGGAAGGGAAGAGAGAGAGAGAAAGGGGAGAAGGGTGGAGAAACAGATGGTTGCTTCTCCTGTGTGCCCTGACCAGGAATCAAACCCAGGACTTCCACACACCAGGTCGGCACTCTACCACTGAGCAACTGGCCAGGGCCCAAAAGATGTTCTGAAAACTCAGAGTAACTTAAAGTAGGTTTCCACTGTGATTGAGATTCTGAATAAAGAATTTGATTTTTCTCTTGTGGAAGACCAGGGGACAACCTATGGAAATCACATACAGTGGAATTAAACAGAGGAAAGAAAGTAACTGACATCTGCCTTCTGTGAGCTTGGGCAAGTCCTTCACTCCTGGACCTGAAGATTCCCAGCTGCACATTAAGGAGGCAGATCTGAGTCCCACTTCAGTGAGCCTAAAAGTCCAATATTCTCTGTTTGGTGAACTGCTACAAAGGTTAGCAATTCAATACAGCTATGTGTCCCATAGAGCAGTGGTCCCCAACCTTTTTTGGGCCACGGACCGGTTTAATGTCAGAAAATACCGCCTGACCAGGCAGTGGCGCAGTGGATAGAGCATCAGACTAGGATGCGGAGGACCCAGGTTCAAGACCCCAGGGTCGCCAGCTTGAGCTCAGGCTCATCTGGTTTGAGTGAAATCCCACCAGCTTGAACCCAAGGTTGCTGGCTCAAGCAAAGAGTTGCTCGGTCTGCTGGAGGTCCGTGGTCAAGGCACATGTGAGACAGCAATCAATGAACAACTAAGGTGTCGCAACGCGCAATGAAAAACTGATGATTGATGTTTCTCATCTCTCTCCGTTCCTATCTGTCTGTCCCTGTCTAGCCCTCTCTCTGACTCACTCTCTGTCTCTGTAAAAAAAAAAAAAAAAATTAAAAAAGAAAATATTTTCACAGACCGGCCTTTGGGGTGGGACGCATAAGTGTATCACGTGACCAAGACAAGCGTCAAGAGTGAGTCTTAGACAGATGTAACAGAGGGAATCTGGTCATTTTTTAAAAATAAAACATCGTTCAGACTTAAATATAAATAAAACGTAAATAATGTAAGTTATTTATTCTTTCTCTGCGGACCAGTACCAAATGGCCCACGGAACGGTACCAGTCCGCGGCCCGGGCGTTGGGAACCACTGCCATAGAGGAATGATCTAAGCTGTCTTGGGGACCAGAGGGTCAGTAAATTAGAGGCACAAAGACATAAATGAGTATGAATAACTAAACTCATTAAACATTTTCTCTTGGGAGTATCTTTTTGTAGGTTGTGTGGATTTTTCTCTTGGGAATATCTTTTCGTAGGTTGTGTGAATTTTAAATTCATTCTTGTCTTCTCATAGACCTCAGTTTCTGAAGTTCATGGTATTATGCATAATTATGCTTAATTCATTTTCTGTTCTTTCAGTGTACGGGCTGTGCGTACACTCTTCCTGTCTCTCTGTGCCCTGCATAAAGTAGACATAAATTATCCCTCTGTTGGATACACACTCATTCATTTATAGCAGCAGCAGTGTGGTCCAGGGTGGAGTGAAGGAGAGAACATGAGAGTCTGAAGGTCTGGGTCTTGTGCTGTATCTTCCTAGTTATGTAAGCCTGGAGAACCAAGGTATGCGTTCAACCTGAGCATGCTGGGCCTGGGTGACCTGCCTCCCAGAGGTCTGTGTAAACTAAATAAACTCACCTACGTGAAGCTATGAGACACAAGTCTTGTCGAGACTGTAAAAACTGAACATACACCATCATTACAACATGGGGATAAAGACTGGAAGACCATATGCAAATGCTGAACAATGATTTTATCAGGGTCTTGAGATTACAGGTGTTTGGGGTTTTTTTTAATTTTTTATTTATGTATTTATTTATTTTTTACAGAGACAGAGAGTGAGTCAGAGAGAGGGATAGACAGGGACAGACAGACAGGAACGGAGACAGATGAGAAGCATCAATCATTAGTTTTTCATTGCGCGTTGAACACCTTAGTTGTTCATTGATTGCTTTCTCATATGTGCCTTGACCGCGGGCCTTCAGCAGACTGAGTAAACCCTTGCTGGAGCCAGCAACCTTGGGTTCAAGTTGGTGGGCTTTTGCTCAAACCAGATGAGCTCGCACTCAAGCTGGCGACCTTGGGGTCTTGAACCCAGGTCCTCTTTATCCCAGTCCGACGCTCTATCCACTGCGCCACCGCCTGGTCAGGCTACAGGTGTTTTTTAAATTTATCTTTCAAACATTCTGAATCATGATTTTAGTACTTTAAATGGAAGCTTTTAAAAATGTAGTTTCTCATGACTAGTGGGTTTCCTTGGGAAGTCCGCCCTTCGTTTCCATTGCCAAGGCCACGCCTCGCCAGGCTCTCCGCAGCCACCCAGTCTCCCTGTTCGGCCTGCATGCCATCTTGCACGCTGAAGCCAACACTGGCTTCCTTACTCTCATCACACCTGAAAACCTTCCCTAGCTCTTGCTTTTTCTCTCTCATGTCAGAAGTAAGTCCTGCGCTAGAATCGGTGGTGGGATTCAGCCAGTTTGCACCGGTTCAGCAGAACCGATACCTAATTTTTTGTTGTGTTCAGAGAACCGGTTGTTAAAATGGCAAGTGTAATCAGGGTTCTCTCTAAGATGATCTAAGATGCAGTGCAGTCCCACCACTCACAGCAGATCAATGTGGAAATTACAAATTTACATTTCTTATTCTTTTTTTTTTTTTTTTCTGAAGTTGGAAATGGGGAGGCAGTCAGACAGACTCCTGCATGCGCCCAACCGGGATCCACCTGGCATGCTCACCAGGGGGTGATGCTCTGCCCCTCTGGGGCGTTGCTCTGTTGCAGCCAGAGCCATTCTAGTGCCTGAGGCAGAGACCATGGAGCCATCCTTAGCGCCTGGGCCCACTTTGCTCCAATGGAGCCTTGGCTGCAGGAGGGGAAGAGAGAAATAGAGAGGAAGGAGAGGGGGAGGGGTAGAAAAGCAGATGGGTGCTTCTCCTTTGTGCCCTGGCCGGGAATCGAACCCAGGACTCCTGCACGCCAGGCCAACGCTCTACCACTGAGCCAACCGGCCAGAACTTATTCTTTTTTAACATTCATCTGCACAAAAGCGTATGCTAAGTGCCCATAGTAATGTTCATTCCTTCCATTGGTGAAAAAAATTGCAAGTGAGGACGCCAATCAAGAAGCAAGATGGAAATATCTTAAATAACACTTTTATTGGGTTTTTTTCAGGTATTATTTAACATTTTTTTATTAATATTTTAAAACTCTTTCTTATAACATAATCTAGTTTTGTGTACCTCTTTTATTGTTCTTATTTAAGTATTAAATACATGAAATAATAAACTCCCTTTCAGTATATCATTTTTTTGTACTTAAAATGGTCATTGGGGCAGTGAGTCAGTTATTAAATTATTTGAGTCCCACCACTGGCCTGAACGTCAGTCCTGTGATGATATGACTGCACCTTCTTCCCTGCCACTCCCAAAGCGTCCTTAGCTCCAGTTAACCAGTCTTCAACACTGATTTAAGGTCTGCAGCAGAATAGAGACCACAGCCAGACATCAAACATACACTTTGGTGCATTCAGTATTCTCAAAAATTTTGAGCCAACCTTTAAAAATTGAAATTGTACATTAAATCCAATTTTCATCTTCTTTCTTTAAAAATAGGAAGGTCTGGCAACATGGGTCTTTCGTTCCCTCCAGGCTACACTGACTACACAAGGCTACAATCTGGCGACAGTTGACAGAAGCCAAGTAACAGCTGGCCCTGGGATGAGGCCTACAGTCCCACCACTCACAGCAGGGCCTCTGCTGGCCCACAGGCACCTTTGGGAACAATAGAGAAAGGCATCTCTTCCCCCGAGCAGAGGCAGCCCCACCCAGAGTGCACGGTTTGGCAAGGCCAGCAAAGGTTGGATGGATTTCAGTCACCACTCTCCAACTGGGCTAGGATGTCTCATTTAGGACCCAGCCAGCATGACTATAGGCACCAGCTGTGTCCCCACAACAAATGTAGTCAGGGCCTGGCATCTGTAGGCTCAGAGGTCTAAAATGTCCAGAAGAATAGTAACCTAGACTCCAACTCTGTTTATCTATGGTACTCTCAGCTCTGTCCTCTGCCTTGTCTCCACATTGCCTTCCCTTAGTCACAAGAGGGCTGTCAGAACTAAGAGCACTGCCTGACTCTTTATTCATCTGCAGATGAAAAGAAAGCCTTCCCACGACCCTCGAACAAGAGCTCTGTGCTAGACTCTCTAATTGAATCACTCCTAAGCCAATCCATTTTGGACAGGACAATGCTAGGCAGTGATTGGCTCAGGTTTAGGTTATCTGAATGATTCGCGACAGCAAGGTGGATGGTGACTTACACCAGAGTTTCACAGCAAAGGTATTATTAACATTCTTGCTAGGATAATTCTTAGCTGTGCGCTAGTGGTGCATCTCATCACAGTACATTTAGTATATCTGGCACCACCCACCATAGGCCAGCCCTGCACTCCAGTTGTTGGGATGACCAAAACCACCCACTCGCTGATCAGATCCGAATACTTCTGCATCTGGAGGGCTGGCCAACCTGAATGGGATGTAACTCTGGGGAGGGATGGCTCCTTAAAAACAAAGCCTAGGCCTATTAGGAAGATGTGAGATGTGAATGAATTCTGGGAAAGCATACCACAAATATTAACGATGTTTGTTTTTTTCTAGGTGAGAAAGAAGTCAAAGAAAAAGTATGGCTGCTAAATTTTTAACGTGTGATTCCATTTCAGATGTGCTCCTGGTTACTATGGAAACCCCTTGCTTATTGGAAACACCTGTAAGAAATGTGACTGCAGTGGAAATTCGGATCCCAACCTGATTTTTGAAGATTGTGATGAGGTCACTGGCCAGTGTAGGAATTGCTTGCGTAACACCACTGGATTCAGATGTGAACAGTGTGCCCCCGGCTACTATGGAGATGCCAGGATAGCCAAGAACTGTGCAGGTAGAGCACTGTAAATCCTAAAGCAGCTACCTGGCCAATGTGTCTACTGGATTTATCTTAGGAGAGTATCACAAGTGTCCCCTTGTCTCTTTTCCAAGGCAATGTACATTCTCAGGGGTAGGTATTATCCCTAATGTAACTTAGCTTTTCATGAGACACTGACACAAATGACCTTTTGCCTTATTACCTTATGTCCTAATTTTGATCAAAGAAAAAAAAAAAATCAGACTTCCATGGATAGCCTAAACGGGTCAGAATTCTGAATGAAAACTTGCGTGTTTCACATCACTTCTTTTTCTGGAAGCTAAGCCCCATTTTCCAGTTATGTTTGGTAAAATGACATTTCGGTGAAATAGCTGAGCAAGTTAAGGGTAGAGCTAAATATCCCCCAATTTCCTCAAATTGTCAGAACAAATATCCCAGGAAAAGTATAAGAAATTTTCCTGGTTAGACTTAAGTTAGACTAAAATGTACACATTTTATTCATAATTTACCTAATCCATTTGCCATATAGAGTGAAGCGCTTCAGAGGTTAAGTGAAATTTCCTTCCTCTAGGGATAAAAGAAGGCTGAGACTGGATATTTCTTCCTCTTTTGTGACTTTGATGGAAAGAAGGGTGAGGAAGAGATATTGTATCTTTGTGGTGCACTCCTATTGGAAATTCTCTCACTAAAACAGAATCCCACTTAAAAACATTTTAAGAAGTGAAAAGTTGAATATTGAGAAGAAAACACATGTGATCTGCAGAAGCCACAATAAAAGTAAGCATGTTGTAATGCCAGTGGCCAAAGCCTGGCAGGTTCGCATTGGATTCAGGCAGACAATAGTGAAACTGCAGACCCAGAAAGTGGTGGGCCATTCCTGTTTAATAAGGTCTCACAACAGCAAATGAGCCAACAGGCAGGGGAAACCCACTTCTCGGGCTCCTCAGAGTGGCTGGCAGACAATCCACCGTCTGCAATCCGCAATCTGTCCTCAGCATAAGCACCCATAGCCTTGCACAGACTATCCACACGTGGCGCTGCCACGTGCTCACGCACTAATCAAGCAACATGCTTGCAGCCAGTAAACCGGCGAGTAGGCCTAACACAGCTGTTTTCCCCACACATGTCTACAAGAAGGCAGAGAGCACAGAGGCATACATAATACCAGAGATGACACAGGGAAGAGCAGGGCTCTGTGTCCAGCCAGACTAAAGAAGGAAAGCAGGTCTCAGGAAGAGTGTTGGCAAAATTTGAGCCCTAGACATTGATGTTCTGATTCTGAAAACATTTACTAAACTTATGTTCAGACACAGAGAAGCTGATCACTCTTGGAAAAGAAGCTAATGTTAGAAGTAACAGGCATGATCTTGCTGAATTGTTTAATAAATCAACATTTTGTGGAACATTAAATAGCTGAACATGTAATAACTGCATTTTGCCTTAAAACGAATTTTTTTATGATTTTTCTGTAAAGACAGTTAAGTGGTGAGGAAACTTCACAATTCTATTTCAGCTTATTTGTTAGCACAGATAGCTTAGGAATTCTTTTTTAAATATTACAAATTAATTTCTACTCTGACACTCAGTGGGAAATGAACAGTGTGATGAGATGGAGGTTTTGTTTTTGTTTTTTTCCAAAAGGCTTTCTTGAAAATCATCAGTAGATGAATAATGGGTTCTAAATTTATGTAAGCATGTTTCTAATTCTTTCCACGACATAATTTCTGGCCTTCCCACTGATAGCTATCACTTGGAGGTTTGGAGCCGCCTTGCCAAGGTCAAACGCTGTGGAAGCCAAGATTTGCTCTTGGGTGTCCTCACTCTCCTTGCTGGCTGCTCCTCCCTCACACCTGGCAATGATCAGTCCTGCAGTTGGATGAAACTGGAGAATCAGTCTGCAGTGAAAGGCTGGCTTTCAGATTCCAGTGGAAGAATGGGCTTCTGGATTATCCTGTACCTTTTGAAATTTACCAGGATCTTTCTGGACTGAAGCAATGGCACAGTCATATCAGAATCCCCCCCACCCCCCAACCCAAATTGGACAAGGAGTCCTAGAAATTTTAATTTTGCTTTTGCCTGAGGGTCACCTTTGAAAATCTCACTGGACTGGGGCTTAATTGGGTGAAGGGTACAATCTCTATATCATAGCATGTAATTAATCCCCATGGAGTAATTATATGCTGATAGCCAATATTTCTAGAAACCACAAGAACATTGCCATATTTTAAGCATTAAGAAATGACTCCCTAATCCCTTGTTTTTGTTTCCCACAGTGTGCAATTGTGGAGGAGGTCCATGTGACAGCGTAACCGGAGAATGCTTGGAAGAAGGTTTTGAACCCCCTACAGGCATGGACTGCCCAACCATAAGTAAAAATAACAGTACATGACTAACCCCACTTCCTCTAATGTGCTGCAGGTGTAGGATTAAGGAGAGCTATACAACACCCTCTCTCTAGAAATTGCCTGAATTCACCCCTGGCTTTCACGCTGTCTGTGACTCAGCCAAATAGACCTAAACAAAAATATTCAGTTGTCCACTGATTCCGATTGGCAAAGGGTGATTTACATTTAAACACTTTGATTTTGCAAAACTTATTTTATCAAGTCTTTAAGTTTGGCATCCTACCTACTGAGTAAAGGCAAATTCAGAAACACAATTCCCAGTGACTGAGTTTATTTTAGCTCCTTTTTCTCTTCAGGTCACCAGAAAATATGGGTAAGAGACAATGCTTTACAACTCTGGGGAAACTGAGATACCAAGAGATTTCAGCACCTTTTCCCAAATCACTGCACCTCCAGAGTGGCACCAGAAATAAACTAGTCAGGCCTTATGTAAAGGAGATGCCGTCTTTATTTCCTGGATTTTTCTGTCACTCCTGTCAAATTATGAGTGGTCCTGATGGTGCAAGGACCTGCTAAAACATTTCAAAACAAATTCCCAAAACGGGTCTTAATGACTTTTCAAGCATCCTTCAAATGCTTACTCTAGAATAGCCCATGATTGATTCTTAGAAGGACTTAAGGAAAACTTTGCCTGAAAAAGCTGTCTATCAAGAAAGTAACCACCTGAGCAGGCGGTGGCACAGTGGATAGAGTGTCAGACTGGGATGTGGAGGACCCAGGTTCAAGACCCCAAGGTCGCCAGCTTGAGCACGGGCTCATCTGGTTTGAGCAAAGCTCACCAGCTTGAGCCCAAGGTCACTGGCTTGAGCAAGGGGTCACTCGGTCTGCTGTAGCCCCCCGGTCAAGGCACATATGAGAAATCAATCAATGAACGACTAAGGAACCGCAACAAAGAATTGCTGTTTCTCATCTCTCTCTCTTCCTGTCTGTCTGTCCCTATCTGTCCCTCTTTCTGACTCTCTCTGTCTCTGCCACACACACAAAAAAGTAACTAATGTTTACCTTTAAGTGGAGTAGTTTAAAGACTATTTTAACATTGGGTATCCCCTTCCTTAAACAAAAGTATTTTGACCTCTGAATCTCTTTGGACACAAGAGATGAATATTACCAATGAATCATAGTTTAGAAGATGGCACAGAAGGGAGGCACAAGCAGGGCAAAGTGTATGCACTGAAAGGTGGTTCCCCAAGCAAAGTCACTTTAAGGACATCGAGATGCCTGCCTGGCCCTGTGCACCTTTCTTTCCAGTTGGTGTTCCCCTGAGAGTGGATATAAGTAAGACCATAGTAAACTTCAAATAACAAATTAACATATTAACAACTATTAACACTTGAGCCTCCCTTTATCAGTTCTCCAGAAGAGAGTACCTTCTGTGAGAAAGAGCTTGAGTACAGAAAAGTTTCAAAGGGTGTACTTGTGAGTGTCCCCCAGGAAGGCACTGAGTCCCTGGGGGGTAATGACAGAGGTGAGAGGAACTCAACTGTGAATGCAGGAAACAATGAGAAATTGCAACTACCCCACTAGACAGGAGGTCAGGCCATGGGGAGGCGCTGCGTCACTCCTGCGGTGGGGCCAAGGAGTGAGTGGCACTACAACAGGGACGGAGACGAGCCAAGGTGCTAGGAGAGGCGCAGAGCCTAGCGAATAGCCGCCTCCGCCAGCAGGCACGAAGCACAGCCCAGGCCAGGTGTGAAGAGTGTTGTCCCAGAGGGCGGTCCACGCTAAAGAGAAGTGGCCAACGCCTTTCCTCACCCGCCCGTCGCAGGTGGCTCGCTCCGCCCCGTGCTTTCCTTCTGTCTCAGTTGGGCGCTCAGTATTCATGTTAACTTATTTTCCCTGTAGCATGTGTTCCTTGCTTTTTGTTTGGTTTTAAGAGGGGATAGGGCTTGATGTGCAGTTTGGCTTATTTGAGGCTCTACTCCACTTTGAATATAAGGACTACCTAGTTCTGTGACCCAGAACAGCACCTCGAGAAACAAAAATGGAAA
Organism: Saccopteryx bilineata; assembly: GCF_036850765.1. Taxonomy (NCBI): domain Eukaryota; kingdom Metazoa; phylum Chordata; class Mammalia; order Chiroptera; family Emballonuridae; genus Saccopteryx; species Saccopteryx bilineata. The sequence goes on along the minus strand of NC_089501.1, from coordinate 8,896,718 downwards.
TAGTATTAACTAAGGCAGTACATATAGTGATCTACTTAAAGCAATATGCATTCCAGCCGACTTTTGATTTTGAGGAATCGACATGCCCATTCTACTTCCAGGCTGTGACAAGTGCATCTGGGACCTGACCGATGACCTCCGCTTAGCTGCGCTCTCCATTGAAGAAAGCAAATCCGGTCTGTTAAGTGTGTCCTCTGGCGCCGCTGCCCACAGACACGTGAATGAAATGAACTCCACCATCTACCTCCTCAAAGTATGCAGAAATGTTGTACCTTCTGCATGCTTTCATTCTGGTTTCACAGAACCACTCTAGTAACTCCTATCCCTTTTGGTATCTGAGTCCTATGGCTATATTACAGATTGTTAGACCTAGGAAATGATGGAAAGTTCATCGTAAGCATGAGCTCCAGCCGAAACCAAGAGCTGCCATCTATAAAAAGAGGTTAATACAGAAAATGAAATGACTGAAAAACTAGCACCTATAGGCAAAGCTAATGAGAGACGCGAGACACTCATTTCCTGGGTAAAGCTGTACGTGCGTCATTCAAGTCATTACCACAAACTCACCATTGCCTTACTCTCAGTTTACAGTGTTTAGAGGAGTTTCTCTAGAAAATTCTCTCTCTCCCTCTGTCTCTCTGTTTCCCTATCTCTATCTTTTATCTCCTACCTTTACCTTTCCTTCTCCCCATCGTATTTTTCTCATTTTCCTGCACTCTTACACACACTCAAGCACACAACATATTCACATCCTGTTTTTCTTCACAGGTCTAGTGGTTAATCTCTAATAAGCAAGTTAAAGGCAGGCAATACACTCACCTTTCTATCACAATCAACAGATATTAAACACACACGCACAATAATAATTGGCTGAAATAGAATTAATACTAGCACACTTTTTGTCGTTATTTATTTTGTTAGTCAATTTAATTTAATAGTTAAGAGCATAAACTTTGAATTTAGATTGTTTGCATTCAGATGCCAGTTCTGACTTACTAACCTTGGGTAAGTTATTTAACCACTCTACTCTTCAGTTTTCTCATCTAGAATTAAGGAATGTTTGAACATCTCGTGGATTGTTAAGAGAATTCAATGAGTTGATACGTGTACTGCAGTTAGAACTGTACCTAGCACAGTAAATATTCATTACTGTACTTTTTTGGAGGTATGAATGACATGTACAGCAATTGCCCAAATATGCAAAGTGCAAAACAAAACAAAAATCACAAAATGGTAGAGCTAGGTGGAATCTTAGTGAACATTCTATTCCAAACTTAGAAATTGTTCTTGTCCAAGCTCATCTGTGTAAACACATGAAGGCACTCATCACAGAGGATTCACCCAGACGTAGGCTTCTCGATACCACTTGAATCCTCTTTCCTTAAGAGCACAACTTTAAGACAGGTATAATTAGAGTTGACTAGAAGCCAGTGGCAAGACTGATATGCTTACTCCAAAGTAATCTGAGTAAAGCCCATTTGGACCAAACTTCTCAAAAATGAAAAAGAAAGGGGCAAATGGTCTGAAATAAAAAGTATTGCTCTACTTATACCAAAAAAAAAAAAAAAAGTAAATTTCTAGACTCCATATACACTGATTAGAATGGGTTGATCATTTCTTCCACAGCCTTCCAAAACTGACATTTTAAAGCTCAGGCACCCAAGGCCACAACCAGTCTATATTGTGCATTTGTGCAAATTAGAAAAGGCACCCCTTCACCATGGCCAGCACAGCCCCAGACCAGGGCCTCTGTCTGAGGTGCAGACCTTGAAGAATTTTAGCCTCTAGGGACCTGAGAACCCTCAGGCGGACCCCAACCTTCCTACCAGCCTGCAATAGACCCCAGACCCCACTGTTTTGGGAACAGAGGCTTCCGTTCTACTCTGAGTCCTCTAACACTATGAGAATTTTGTGTTGATGTTTATAAATCTGTTATGTGCATCGACTGATTATTTTCAAAACATTTTTCTCCACAGTCAAAATTGTCTGAAAGAGAAAGCCAGTATGTCTTAAGAAAGATACAAATCAACAATGCTGAGAATACAATGAAAAGCCTTCTGTCTGATGTGGATGAATTAGCTGAAAGGGTATGTGTTCAGTTTCTGGGACTGCCTTCAGAGAAGGGATTTAGCTGGTGTGAGCCGAGCTAGTCACAAACAACGGAGGCTTAACAGCTCAGAAAATATGTGGTGACTCAGGTACCTTAAAATAAATCAAGGGTATACTCGGTCTCTACTAGCTTCTTCCTATCCTGACTGGTTTCCTTGAAAAACTGAGTTTTATGGGGAACTTTCTTTATATTCACTTTCACTGCTGGTTAATATGGTTGATATATGTTTCAATTAGGATAGTCATTCAGCTGTTTGCCTTAGCATTCTGTGACTAAGAGTAACAGCATCCAGAAATAAGCTTTACTTTATAGAATATTATAAAAGGGAAGAAGAGGAATTGTGCTGAGAAAGCCGTTTTGCACTTTGGCACAAATATACAGCTAGTGCTCGACTTAAGACCACTATTGGTTCCGACAGACCAGTCGTAACGTAATTTGGTCATAAGCTGAGTAGGCTATATGTACAGTACTGTGAAATGATGTTATAAAAATCTTTAAGTCATATTTTATCACAATTTTCTTTCATTATTATTATATATCATAATTTTCTTTGTTCATTTTATGCCATTTGTATCATCTCTACACCATTTTGTTTCTTATTTCTACATTCGTCAGGTTTAAGTAAAACACTACATTACCAGTACAACTGGTTTAATATTTGCAAAGAAAATTTCCTCTTGGTAGACATCTTGGGAGGGGTTCAATGAAAAATATCCAAGACACAAAACACAAATTGCTGTACCGAGTCTGGGATAACAGTTGAAATGGTGCATGCGGAGATGGTAGTGCTGCCGGAAGCTGGTCCGCACTGTCGTACGCCCAACTGGGCAACGCTTGTGCTACCAGACATGGAGCAGTCGTGGCTAGCGATTGTGGTCGTAAAGTCAAATGGTCATAAGTTGCATAGGTCGTAAGTCGATCAATATTTATATATATATATATATTGTATATACCATAAAATTCCAAACAGATTAAAGACTTGAGTTTAAATATCTAATTCAGCCCTGGCCGGTTGGCTCAGCGGTAGAGCGTCGGCCTAGCGTGCGGAGGACCCGGGTTCGATTCCCGGCCAGGGCACACAGGAGAAGCGCCCATTTGCTTCTCCACCCCTCCGCCGCGCCTTCCTCTCTATCTCTCTCTTCCCCTCCCGCAGCCAAGGCTCCATTGGAGCAAAGATGGCCCGGGCGCTGGGGATGGCTCTGTGGCCTCTGCCTCAGGTGCTAGAGTGGCTCTGGTCGCAACATGGCGACGCCCAGGATGGGCAGAGCATCACCCCCTGGTGGGCAGAGCTTCGCCCCATGGTGGGCGTGCCGGGTGGATCCCGGTCGGGCGCATGCGGGAGTCTGTCTGACTGTCTCTCCCTGTTTCCAGCTTCAGAAAAATGAAATAAATAAATAAATAAATAAATATCTAATTCACAACAAAATAGAAAGAAATATTAATTCTTGAAAGGAAATAACAATACATTTAATATAGTATGAGAAATTACAATAAAAAGATACAATAGATTTGACAAGATACAATTTCAAATACTCAGTAAAACAGCTAAATAAATGGAAAAGTCAATGAAACTAAGAAAAATATTGAGGGCAATATGACTTGTAAAAGCTTTCAGAAATTAACTAGAAAAGCATTAAAACTTGAGCAGAGTCAATGCAAGAAACTATCAAATACATTCTCCAAGACCCCAGTGGAAAAATCTCCATCTTCTATAGTAATAAAAACACGACTAAGCCACAAGGCACCATATTTAACATATTAAAGTGTTTAACAAATTGTCCCCCTTACTATGCCCCACCAGTACTGCCTAAAGCACTCTGGAATTTCTGCTTTCTTATACTGCTGTTTGACATAAACTGTTGAAGTGCCTTTCAAAAACAGTTCACACTTTCTATAAAAATAAAGGTTAAAATAATTCTGATAATCTCTTTTGAGCTTGGAGCTCTTAAACTTTTAAGAGATTAAGCTTCTAAAAATGTTACTTACTCTAATTGGACCCTTGGAAGATTGAATGACTTTGAAATGCATACAAAAATTGTCCTTGCTTCCCATGTGATGCTGCAAATTAATCCAAGTACCAGCATTTGAAAAGCAGTGAGATCTTTTAAATTTCAAAGGAAATACCAAGAAAGTGCCTCAACTCTTGAGGGAATGTTTTCAACAAGATCAGTTCTTCAGACAGAGTTACAGATCATTTTGTTGTGTAGTTTTCCTATTTTTGCTGTAAGTCAGATGCAGGCAGGCTTTCCTGGGGATAAATAATGCAAGCTTGAAAATAACATCCCAGTAGAAAAGACTCCTCGACAGCAAGAACACACCACCAAAGCGGGAGGTGGATGGTAGCATTCACACAGCTGTTTCCATTCTTACTGACAAGATCCTGCTGAAACATTTCAAAATAAATGCCCAGAGTTTATCATAAGGACTTCTCAAGCATCCTCAAGCTCTTAGTTTAGGAGAGTCCATAATTGATTCTAAGAATGATTTAAGAAAAGTATTGTTTTAGAAAGCTTTCTATTAAGAAAGAAACTGGCCCTGGCGGTAGAGTGTCAGCCGTGTGGAAGTCCGGGTTTGATCCTGGTCAGGGCACACAGGAGAAGTGCACATCTGCTTCTCCACCCTTCTCCCTCTCCTTTCTCTCTCTCTCTTCCCCTCCTGCAGCCAAGGCTCCATTGGAGCAAAGTTGTCCCGGGCACTGAGGATGGCTCTGTGGCCTCCGCCTCAGGCAGTAGAATGCCTCTGGTAGCAGCAGAGCAACGCCCCAGATGGGCAAAGCATTGCCCCCTGGTGGGCATGCCGGGTGGATCCCAGTCAGGCGCATGCAGGAGTCTGTCTGACTGCCTCCCTGCTTCTAACTTTGGAAAAATATAAAAAAGAAAAAAGAAAAGAAAGAAACTAATGTTTAGCTTTAAATAGAGTGAAAGATTTCGGTGTAGGTTCCCACAGTGATAAAAATCACATTAATATTGCCTCTTGAACTTGAAAATACCTCTGTATGCAAATGATCTGCCACATAAATCTCATATAACCCAAATCTCACCATTTACATTAACCTGAAGTTACTGGTTTTGTCCCAACATCCATATCCAAATTCTCTAGCCCTTTTTTAGGAAATCTTATACCCTTTCCCACCCCTTATTCTGGGAATCCCCTAAAAGGTGCCCATGCATTTGATGAAAAGAGGTCTTTAGGACTGAAAGGAAAGTTGGTCACCTCCACACATCAAAAGCATCTGAGTCTCATTTCTTATCCTGACAAAAACGCAGGACAGAAAATAAAAATATGTTTCAATTCCAAAAACATTGTTCAATATCTGACATATAACGGTTATTGTGCTAGGTGCTAGAGATACTAAAATGAATATAATAAGACTCCTGCTCTCAAAGAGCTCACAGTCTAATGAGGAAAACAGGCATGTAAAAAAATTATAACAATATTCAATAATCAAGATATGATACAGCCTGACCAGGCGGTGGCGCAGTGGATAGAGCGTGGGACTGGGACGCGGAGGACCCAGGTTCGAGACCCCGAGGTCACCAGCTTGAGCGCGGGCTCATTTGGTTTGAGCAAAAGCTCACCAGCTTGGACCCAAGGTCGCTGGCTGGAGCAAGGGGTTACTCAGTCTGCTGAAGGCCTGCGGTCAAGGCACATATGAGAAAGCAATCAATGAGCAACTAAGGTGTCGCAATGCGCAACGAAAAACTAATGATTGATGCTTCTCATCTCTCCGTTTCTGTCTGTCTGTCCCTGTCTGACTCTTTCCCTGTCTCTGTAAAAAAAAAAAAAAAAAAAAAGATATGATATATGATACAGCCTAAAGAGATATCTCTAAGGAAGAAACAAATGTTTTAACAGGGATACTTTATGGAAGACTTCTCAGAGAAAATGAGCATTGACCCATGCATTGAAAAATGGCTAGGAGTTTATCAAGTATGTCCAAGCAAGGGAAAATTACCACAAAGCAGAGATGTAAAGCAACACTTTGTATTTTGGCGACTGGACAAACTTTGGCCTTGGCCTTCTAGAAGATTAATTACAAGACAAGGAGCAGAAAATAATGATAAGTTCTCAGAGGCCAGACCAAGAAAAACCTTGCCCGCAATGCTGGGAACATGAATTTCATCCTGTGGACTTTGGAAAACATTAAAACATTTACTTAAAAACAAGGAGCTGCCCTGGCCAGTTAGCTCAGTGGTAGAGCATTGACTTGGCATGTAAAAGTCCCGTATTCAATTTCTGGTCAGAGCACACAGAAGAAGCGACTATCTGCTTCTCCACCCTACCCCTTCTCTTTCTCTCTCTTTCTCTCTTTCCCTCCTGCAGCCATGGCTTAAACAGTTTGAGTAAGTTGGCCCTGAGCACTGAGTATGGCTCGAGGGCCTCTCTTCAGGCACTAAAATAGCTCAGTTGCCAAGCAATGGAGTGGCCCAAATGAGCAGAGAATCAGCCCCAGATGGGGATTGCCGGGTGAATCCTGGTCAGGGCACATGCAGGAGTCTGTCTCTCTGCCTCCCTGCCTCTCAGTAAAGAAAATAAAAATAAAACAAATAAATAAAAACAATGAGCTGATCAGATTTGGGATTTCAGAAACACTCCTCCTCAGTAAAGGTGATAGAGATTGGGTAGTAAAGACTCTGAAGATAGGAACACAAATTAGGAGACTGCCACAGTAATTAAACAAGAGTGGTTGATTGCTACCTTGTCTTCATTTGAGAAGAATTGCAATGAACAAGAATCAAGTGAGAATGTGAAATGGGAAACAGGAAGAGGGCCAGAACAGCAAGTGAAAAAAAATAATTTGGTAATCAATTGAATATTAAGATAAACAGGAGGAAAGCTTGGGTTTGGAGAAATGGCTAACTAAGACTAAAAATAGAGAATGGATTATCCTGGACAGTTTAGGGATGAAGCATCTGCAGTTGCTCTGACGGCAGTTAGAGATTCGAATCTGTTGTTCAGGGAAGAGATCAAGGCTGGAAAGGTATTTGGAAGTCTTAATGTTTAGGAAATAAGCAAACCCAAAGAAGTAGATATCACTGAACAGATTCTGAAATGGCACTCCAGTATTCCTACTATTGTTTTGTTCAAGACTGTCCCTTTGATTCTTATCTCCCAGAGTGAGTACTAGAAGTTCCCCCATTCACTCCCAGAAGTGTCCTCATTTAAACAGAATATATGATCATCCCCGATAGATTCGATTATCATCCTCAATCTGGTTGATATTTTTAAAACATTAGTATTCTAGGTACATTCCTCTTTATGCACTCTGTGACAAAAACTTCTTGCCACTTTTTATATAAAATATGTACAAGGATGTTCACTGTTTTGGTGAGGCAGTGATTGCTCCATTTGCAGTGTAAACCATTAACTGATTCACAGTTGTGAGATAAGTTTTAAATTTCAGCTTTTCTTAAAGCAAGGTGTGCCTGTTTTACTGTGTACTTATACCATTAGTTTCCTTCCATAGCAAAGCTATAGAAAAAAATATAACAGTCACATAAGCATTACTATATATTATAGCCAGTAATTTTTCAATTTAAGGTAATGCATGTTCTGCTTTTCCACAGATTCTTTTGTTAAAAATAAATAAGCGCCCCCTGGTGTTTATCAGAAAGAAGTTTTCTTAGAAAGCTGACATCCTCCAGCTGCCTTTCATGCCTCAATTCAAAGTTTCCATAAGTTAAATGAACACATTACTAACAATAGCATCTTCCCTTCAAGGATGAAACCAAAGTAAAAAAGTATGATATTGTGCTCTACAAATACAACTCAATTTAAACTTGATAAAATGACTGGGTTTGTATTTTTGAAAAGCGAGGAGAGGTGACATCAAGAATAATATTCATCTTTTTTGCATCATCTAATTTTAAAATGACCACAGATTTTGAGTCACTGGAAAGCATTAGAACAAGCGAGGAAGAGGACGGGAATTGGATGAAGGACAGCACCGACTCAGAATGCCTTGTCCAAGCAGAGAGCCCACTGTTTGGGGAAGGGGCTGATGCTGTGTTATTGCTGCACAGGGAGCTTTGTGGGGAGGGCGTTCCAGACTTGCCCAGTGAAAAGTCTCTAGGGCTTATGTTTGCTATGATACGGTTTTTGCATTCTCTTCTGTGACTATGGGCCGCTTGCTTGGGTTATGCCTGGCAAATGTAAAAACAATCCAGGTAAAATCATGGTATAATCCTCTGGCTGAGACACTGGACAAAAGGAGAGAAGTCTGAAGCGTCTACTTCCTTTTCCTGGGGAAACTGTGCAATGGGTCTGTCAGCACTCTGTGTGGCATTCAGGTACTATAGCCCTTTGTGATAGAGCTGAGTCAATCTCCACCCAAAATACACAAAAAAGAATCCCACCAGATGAAGCAAGTGGGCATCTATCAATGTGCCAAACTAAAGAAGTCTTCTTCTTAAATGCACAAGTCCATCTTTCTAATGCCAAAAGAAAGTACACATCCCCCATGCCTTGCATAGAGGCCAGAGTCCTGGCCTTGAACATTTCTTAGATCAGTTTCTGTCTTAACACACACAGAGAAACACACACATACACATGCACCACCGCACTACCTCTCTTCAGAAGCCGCATTTCAGTTGGGATTTCATTTTAACAAATATAGTATGGGAACTCTGAAACAGAAATTCCCAACTTGAGAGAATAGAGTCAGCTTCTCAGAGAAGAGCTCCATTCACTCTGAGCCAAATCTGCTCGAACGGTTATTTGTACACAAGTGCCACCGCTGCGGATGGGACTCGGGAGTGCACCACTGAAGAGGCATTTCGCCCAGTGAGCGTAATCCTCTTCTGTGGTAATTCCGTTTCACCAGTGGTTGGACCACCCAAGAGCCATGGGATGCATGGAGCATTTCAAGATCTGCCTACTTTCTCGGCAGTTTTCCCTTTGAAGATTTAAGCTCTTTAGGCAGCACAACATCAGATTGATCAGCAGACATGGAAAATTTCCTAGGCTGGCATCTTAAGATATAGTAAAAATTCAAAGGGTAAATTACCTCTAAAGGCTAGTTGGTTTGGGTCGAGCTGTGACTGATGGCAGAGGAATGGCATCTGGTTTTATAGGATTCTGTAACCCTAAAGCCAGTCATTATGTCAGCCTCCATGCATGGTTTCTGAGACCATTTATATGTTATAGAACTTTCATGTGTCAGAGAATTTTATGTTTATGAAATACATTATGCCTACCCACCCCCACATACACATATACAACATTCCCTTCTCGTAAATTTAATCTAGTGTTTACACGAATTATTTATAGGAAAGCCAAGCCTCAAGAAAGAGCCAACTGGCTCAGAAGGAAAGTATGGATACCATTAACCATGCAACTCAGCTTGTGGAGCAAGCCCATGACATGAGGGATAAAATCCAAGGTAAATATGTCCTCTTCTGGTTCAGCTTAATGGCAACGAATCATTCTTGTTATTAACAGCAATAAAAAATAATACTTACTGTTAGTGCCTACGATTATGCCAAGAACCGTTGGTAGTGTTATAGATTTAAACTTCTATAAGGTCTGCATTTTAAGGTTGTTTATCTGGGATTTCTGAACATTCATCCTTACTTATGATCTGTAAATTTTCAAGAACGAATAGTACAAAATCACTCACTTTCCAGGCCTTTTACAGAAGTGGAATGCCAAAATATCTTTGGCATGGGAAATTGCATGCTATGGTGTCTCTAAGATGCAATCATTGAATAGGATTCATGTTTTCCCTTGATGTTTGAAGCAAAAGTACTGCCTTTAAAGTGGCACTAAACTCACCCAAAACATCCTGAGCTGTCTCTAATGCTCTTTCCCAAAAGCCAAGCATACAAAATGCTCCGGTCCCTAATCCAGAAGAAAATTTGGTTGGGGGTGGGGGTGTGTGTGTGAGATTTCTTTGCCCAATAGCTTGGTTGTCACTTTTGCCTTCTCCCTTAAAGGCTTGCTTATTTGTGCTCTAACTTCCAACTATCTTAATAGCGCATTGAAAACCAGCCTTCATTTATTAACAGGAAGCAGGCAATTTTGTTTGTTCTAAGATAAAGAGAAATTCCTTGGGTTACAGTCTGCTAGGAAAGAATACATGTCTTTCCATAGTTTTTATTATATTATCTATATATATATATATTAAGAGCTAGATGACAACATCAAGTACATCTCAGAGCACCATGGCAATAAAGGGACCCACAGCGGGAAAGTCATATCTTTATATTGAGGTATAGGGGGCATAGTCCAAGAAAATGGATATATCAAGTCAATATTAATCATTTGCTGTATTTCCTTTGGTGCCCATAATGCACAATAAAAACAAACAGCATGCATTTGCAACACTTCCCTCTCCCTTCCTCATTATTGCGTGCTTTTGCATCTACCAATAAAATACTCTTTTTCTATAACATTCTAGAGTTACTATTGATTTGTTCTAAAAGTAAAATTGAACCTAAATTAGTTAACCTCATCTAATTAAGAAATGAATGTCCCTCCAGGCAGCAAATAAAGCCAGCATCCTAGTAAACTATTCAGAGAAAAAAAATTGCCTTTGCTTCTGTAACTCAAATTTTTATTCTAAAGTATTTAATTAAGAAAGTATCTAAACCCTCTTATTTGGCCCTTTAAGCATAAGCAAAGATGAAAAAAAATTACCAAAAAAATGTAAATGGTTCCATCAGTTTTTACTTGTATATAATAATGTATAAACAGTCTCTGAAGACCAAAGGCAAAAATGCTATTGTCTACATTTTCTTTTTCTAATCTCTACCAGAGGTGGCTAAAATAAAACAGACCAGAATTGTAAATATAATGTCTTTATCCAAAAGCCAAGGAATTTAGCCCTGCAAGTGCTATTTGTAAGGGGGGAAAAAATCTATGTTTAGTTTATTTCAGGAGTTAGTGTTTTAGGCTTTCTTAAAAACTGAATGTTCGATCCCTTTAATAGTATTTTTTTAGAATATCTTGGTATCCCTATAACTCTCAGTAGTATTTCTAGCATTAAAACCTCTTTCTTCATTTGTCTCCCTTCCTTCACAATTCAAGAATGCTGCACAACACCAACAATGTGTCATTCCTGTTCCCAACCATCTCTAAAATAACTACTGATGACCTTCAAGTTACTAGCCATATAAAAAACAAGCCCTTATTTGGTATGATTTATGTGACACCAGTGTTTGTCTGGCTAACTGCATAGATCATAGTAAACCACAGACACACAATTTCATTTATGCCGCGAAGATAGAATGCTTCCTCTCGGAGGTGCATTAAGACAAGGTTGCAGTTGCATAACTTTCATCAGATCATATGTAGTAGAAACAGGGAATCAGAGTCTATGGCCATACAGCTTTGAATACACCCGAGTTTGTCTGATCTTAGAAGCTAGGCACGGTTGGGTCTGGTTAGTACCTGGATGGAAGAAATGAGGAGTCAGAGAACTTCTCAGCTTTGCTAGTATTTAAACAACTCATCTAATCCCTTTGAACCTCAACAGTCCTTCCAGTTCTAAAATTCTTCATCCTACTTTTGGACATGAGGTGAAAATGACCCAGAGTCAAAATGTCACAATCTTGAGAGTCATACTACAGAAGGCAAATAGCAATTGTAAAAAATGCATATGGAAAATAATTTACAAGCCTTTATATTATATCTAGTTTGTAGAACAATGTGAGTGACTCACTTGAACAACTACAGTATCCTTTCATTTTGGCTTAAAATCTTGATAAATCCTTATCTAACATACAATTAATATCTCCAGTGCATCTTATATAAGCCAGGAGATACAACATTTCCTCCAAGTTACATATTTTATATAAAAGGTTGATCAAAGACCCCAGATTTTTGTGCCTTAAATATTAACATTATTGAATCACTATGGAAACCAGACATCAGGGCAGATTTTGAATTAATCCTGTTCCCATTCTGAAGACACTAAATGGGAAGCAAAGAGGAGTGATTTTCTCAGATTTTACTTCTCCCGGGAATAAATGTTGGACTCAGATGCTGACATCAGTATTTGCAGTGTGAACATCAGTATGCCATCTTTCAATGAGTCTCTCTTTCCATTCAAGGACCAGCCTGCCCTTTGCCTTCACTCGCCCATTTTCAATGGCATCACTGTAAAACACCCAGTCCTCTCTCCCTGCTGCCTTCTCTCATTATGTCCTTTTTTTCAGAGATCAACAACAAGATGCTCTATTATGGGGAGGAACAGGAGCTTAGCCCTGAAGAAATCTCAGAGAAGCTTATGTTGGCCCAGAAGATGCTGGAGGAAATTAGAAGCCGTCAACCATTCCTCACTCAACGGGACCTTGTGGATGAAGAGGCAGATGAAGCCTATGAATGTAGGTGCATTTAATTCCTAAAGTCCAGCATGTATTTGCCTTCTTTGTGGGTCCAGGAAAGGACAATGAGATACAGGGCAATATTTGGTCAAAATAACCAATACCCAATATTCAGAGAAGTTTAGAACTTGTTACATGGCCTCAGAGAATCATTTAGCACAACATGACTATATGACCATGATTTTTTAGATCCAGACCCAACCTTAAGCTTTTGAGAAACATCTGAGCTTCCACAAGGAATCTTCTGAGGAGAAGAAATAGGGACTTAGCAGTGGTAAAAATATATAAAACAGGGAAGGCAGGCTAATGAAAACCAGTTCCCAGAATTAAAGAAAGGAAAATTATGTTGAGAAACCAGTGAAGCTATAAGATCAGCAACATTCATGTTTTGAGGTCCATGAATGACTTCTAATGACTTTTAACCTCGATGGGAATTTAATATTTCCTTTAATGATGCATGTAGACATCAAATCACAATAGTACAGTATTAGCAAACTTCTGAGTTGGTTCCTATATCAGTTATCAATCACTGTTCACCATCCACCCAAACATAGTCATTTAAAACAATAATCATGTATTTGCTCATGATTTCATGGCTTGGCAACTTGGGCTAGACTCAATCTGGACAACTCATCTCTGCTCCACATGGCATGGTTGAGTTCACTCACTTGTCTGGGGTCTTAGCTGAGATGGCTGGGCCTCTCCCTCCATGTCCTTAACCTTACAAAAGTTAGCGTAAGCCTTCCAAGAGGGCAAGAATGGAAAGTATAAGGTCTCCTGATGTGTAGCTGTGGAACCCAACAATGCCATATCCTTTCTTTTGGTCAAGACCAGCTCAGATTCAAGAGATGAGGAAATTGACTCCACTCTTGTTGGGAAGAGTTGCAAAGCATTTGTGTTCATTTAATCTACATAATCAACAAAAGGAACCATAGGTCTGCATATTGTATTTTAACTGTTGCTGTCATCTCAAACATTAAGTTCATCAATAATTCAGTTATTATTTCCACCTCTAAATCTTATTTAATGCATTAATTAAGAAGCACTTAGCCTGACCAGGCAGTGGTGCAGTGAATAGTGCTTCAGCCTGGGACGCTGAGGACCCAGGTTTTAAATGTCAAGGTCTCTGGCTTGAGCATGGGCTCATCCAGCTTGAGCCTAGGATTGCCAGCTTGATATGGGGTCACAGACATGACCCCATGGTCACTGGCTTGAAGCCTAAGGTCACTGGCTTGAGTCCAAGGTCGCTGGCTTGAGCAAGGGGTCACTTGCTCAGCTGTAGCCCCCTGGTAAAGGCACATATGAGAAAGCAATCAATGAGCAACTAAAGTGATGCAACAAAGAATTGATGATTCTCATTTCTCTCCCTTCCTGTCTGTCTGTCTGTCTTCCTTCTAAAACAAACAAAAAGAAATGAAGCATTTGCATTATTATATTACCAATTGATTTTTTAATATGTTGGTCTCCTTTTTAATTCTTTGTATTTTATTTTAATAAACATTATAAGAGGGGGCTGAGGGTTTTACTATATTACAAAGGGCCCTGTAGCACAAAAGAATTAGGAACACATATACTAGATAATTTTCCTACAATCATTACTATCAATTTTTATTAACAATGTGAACACTCTAGGACAAAAATATACTTGACACAAGACATCTTATGATAGCAAACATATAAAGTCATAGAAACGGTAAAACCAAGGTAGAATCTTGGGCCTCATTTCTGAGTCAGGATGAAGAAGGGGGAAGGATGCAGCTCTGATGTCAAAGCCGGATGCTTCCGTGCTCCTTGCCTTTTTTGGAATTTAACAAGACCTCCCCGAGGAAATGGGACCAGTCACATCTCCCACTTAGCTGCCTTCCACCTAGTGAAGGCATTTTCAACCACTTTCTTTACTCAGCCGTGAAGTTGTGTCTTCTGCTCATGGTGATGAAAGAAAATACAAAACCTGAACAAGACAGACTGCTATTCCCTGGAGGAAAAATGAAATTAAGGCACACAGTCAATGCATGTAACACTGATCAGAGAACTAAGACCCATACAAAGTTTGAGATAATACCATTACCATTTAATCTTCTTTCCGCCCAAAATAATGATTTAGGATTGACTTAAAGGAGCTAACTAGAAACTGTTGACTGGAGAGAATATGGAAAATGAGTGGTTGTAAACATCATTTGTCAGTAACAAACAAGATAATTTTGGTTATATTAATAGTAAAACTATAATATATTCAAATCCCCTTTATATAGTAAATTTAGGAATAGTCTGAGTAATAACAAACATAGTATAATGTTGATTTTCATATAAAACATAATCTCAATAGGAAAACTAATCAAACCAGTCTTTTGGCTGACTGCTACCCAGGGGCTCTCAAACCCTACAAAATAGTTTTTTGGGGTTTTTTACTTCAAATATAAAACATGGGTTTATTTTGTGAACAACACCGTCAATCTCTATTGCTAAAGAAGGCATAGCCTGACATGTTTGCATCTCTGCTAAATGCTGGATACAATGGGAGGAAACAGGAGAAGCCCAGACTGACTTTTCATGTCGTTTTTTTCCAGTGTTGAGCCAGGCTGAAAGTTGGCAGCGGCTGTACAATGATACCCGCTCTCTGTTTCCTGTGGTCCTGGAGCAGCTGGACGACTACAATGCTAAGTTGTTAGACCTCCAGGAATCACTGGACCAGGCTCTGGACCATGTCAGGGATGCGGAAGACATGAACAGAGCCACGGCAGCCAGGCAGCGGGACCACGAGGTACAGTGGACACTCTAACTGTAAATGTGGTTTAGGCATAAACAACACAAAGTTATATCAAAAGGGTACAGTTGGTATACAATTTTTTAAATACTGTTACATTTAAATTCATATTTTAAAAATAATATTTGCACATTTTATTGCCACTGTAATTTGCTAATGTATAACTCAAATCAAGTTGAAACCTTTAGATTTCTTTAGCTTTTGCATTGATAAAAATGAAATTGTTCTTGGTGCTTGGCTCTGTATATATGAATGTGTTGCTCTAGCAAGTGAGTAAATATTGCACTATTCCTATGCTTAACTTTTTTATATACTGAGAGAACTAGAACACCAGAGCAACCCAGAACCATGTCTGTAAAGATATATGTAATTTTTGGAAAGGCATAAGTAAATCTCACAGCCTGGCCAATCAGCAGCTGCAGATATAGGTAGTCTACTTCAAGACAAGGTCATGCAAATACAAAGAGGAGAGGAAAATCCCAAATATGTCCAGAGCTTTTATCCCTATGAAGCCGTTATCTCTATGAGGCCAGGGTTTGTGCATGCCCACAGCTCCATGGGTGAGAACTTCTGTGACCACGTGTGCTCGAAGCAATACATGCACTCACAGCCACACCACCGAGAGGAGTCAGCTAATAGGAAGACACGTACATCTTTGAACATACTTATAAGTATCAGAGTAAAAAAACAGGAAACAACTATGAGCAAATTCATTCATTCAGTAATGCTTATTATTATGGTTGGCAAAATCAACTAAAATCCGGCTCTCCACCCTGATTTTCAGTCACCGCTACTTCTCAGTAAGTCCTTGTAAAATGTCTTAATTAAGAGCGAATTACATCTTTCACCACCATTTTCTAATAACAGCGATCCCTTAGTCAATATTTTTTAGAATAATAATGGTCAGGATAACATTATTTGTTAAGCAAAATTATAAGTGTAACACATTTCTTCAAGCAGATTTCAAGAGAGTTAGTGGAACTCAGCCTTCTCCTTGAATTTCCCCTCATTCCCACCTCCCACATCTCGTCAACCACAGGTTCCTGCTAATTTTATCATCAGAATACTTTTAGCTCTATTCTCTTTTCTATGTCTCTATAACTTCTCCAGTGTGGGCCTTCATTTCTCAACCAAAACAGCCTCCTGCTCTCTCTCCTCTACTTTTGCTCTCTTCCAGCCCCTCCTCCTCATCCAGTCAGAGTGGCCTACCTAAGTCATTGACCATTACCTTTTGGTCTTACTAAGAGCCTTCATTTTCTCTTACTACCTATAGCAGTGCCTTGAACACTATAGCTTGAAAACACTACAGCTTGATTTTCAACCTTTTTCATCTCATGGCACTCAAAATTACTATTTTTTGCCAATCTGATAAAAAAAATAGGTATAATTTTGATTCATTCACTCTGTACAGTTATTGTTATTTTGGCTGTTGTCTTTTTTTTTTTTTTTTGACAATCTAAGGGAAAAGAGGTCAGTGCCCCTGACTAATAGTCAAGTATTGCATGTTTTAATAATTCTTGTAGCACATCAAGGTGCCTCTTGCAATTACCGGTTGAAAATTGCTGATTTAGTGAATTATAAAATTAGTTTTGAATGCTGTAAACAATATTTTTTTAAAAAGAAGAAGGAAAAAAAGAAATAGAATAGGAAAATATTCAAGTACGAAACCATACTATAGTAAAGTATGGTTTCATCATATCTCTACTTTAGTTATGTGTGTTTACTGCATTGCAGCATAACATACATGTTTTACTGTGGTTCATGGTTGAAAGCATTGAAAGGCACTAGACAGTCTGCGGTGTTTCGTGTGCATACAGACAGAAGCCTCTCCAGTGAGCCTTGCAGCCTCCTCAGCCACTCCTCTTCAGTTCAGGCTCCGTCCCCTTACCAATAATCCCATATGACTGAAAATCAGACTTCCGTCCTCCCTTACCTGCAAAACCCCAGGTATCACCGCCTCAAGGAAGCCTTCCCGCCTTGCAGACTAGCAGGCAATCCTGCAGTGAGCCCGTGCTCATCTCTTTCTGTATTGTGACCATCTGTTAATGGGTCTGTCTCCCCCACTCAACTTAAGTATAAAATATTTTAATTATGGTAACACCAAAATTCCAGTCTTTATACAAAACCAAAAAAAAAAATCATTTTGATGTGTGCCAACGGTAGCTACACAACTATACATATTTATTTCACTATCTTACTCCCAACACCAAAAGGTAACAGCATGATAAAAATTTTCGTCAGATGGGCCCTGGCCGGTTGGCTCAGTGGTAGAGCGTCAGCCTGGTATGCAGAAGTCCCGGGTTCGATTCCCGGCCAGGGCACATAGGAGAAGCACCCATCTGCTTCTCCACCCTTCCCCCTCTCCTTCCTCTCTGTCTCTCTCTTCCCCTCCCGCAGCCGAGGCTCCATTGGAGCAAAGATGGCCCGGGAGCTGGGGATGGCTCCTTGGCCTCTGCCTCAGACGCTGGAGTGGCTCTGGTCGCAACAGAGCGATGCCCCGGAGGGGCAGAGCATCGCCCCCTGGTGGGCAGAGCATCGCCCCTGGTGGGCTTGCCGGGTGGATCCCGGTCGGGCGCATGCGGGAGTTTGTCTGACTGTCTCTCCCGTTTCCAGCTTCAGAAAAATAAAAAAATTAAAAAAATTTCATCAGATGAATGTAAGATTCTATATATCAAAAGTTAATTAAATACTCTAAAAAATCCTGTTTAGAGATATTCATAAGCCAAAGTTTTGCCTTTCCAGGACTCTTTTTAAGAATTGGGACACTTTTTTTTTTTTTTTGCATATGTGAAATGAATGCTGAAGCATGAAGAATAGCATTAATTATATCATTTTCATAATTATTTTTTTCCAAAACTTTCTTTTGTTCAAGTTGACCATCTTTCTGTAGGAATATCTTTATTTGTTTCAAAGTTTATTTTATTCATTCTATCTAACATTTTTTTAATAAATAAATTTTTATTTTAATGGGGTGACATCAATAAATCAGGGTACATACATTCAAAGAAAACATTTCCAGGTTATCTTGTCATTTAGTTCTGTTGCATACCCATCACCCGAAGAGAGATCGTCCTCCGCCACCCTCCATCCAGTTCTCTCTGTACCCCTCCCCCTCCCCCTCTCCCTCCTACCCTCCCCCCACCCCCCGTAACCACCACACTCCTGTCCATGCCTCTTAGTCTCGCTTTTATTGGCTTATTTCACCCCGCACAATGCTACCAAGACTCCACCATTCCACTGTAAGTGATCCGATGTCATCATTTCTCCTAACTGAATAGTATACCATGGTGTATATGTGCCCCATCTTCTTCATCCAGTCCTCTATTTTTTTTTACAGTGATTAAAAGCCTTTAAGCAAACTCTTGGCCAATACAGCAATCCATAAAAGAGTAGTGTCCTTAACATGTTCACCAAGTCCAAGCTGGCCCCATCACCATGCCAAATCCCTGCAAAACGCAACCCAACCGCAGTTCAGTCTGTTAGGAGCTGTCACAGGGAGCAGGAGTCCAGGAAAGTTCCCCACAGGAAAAGTCCACATGGCACTGGAATTGTTGTCTCCATTCTATACTTTGCAGCTCATGTCCAAGACCCAGTGACCACTGCTTCTAGCTGGTAATGATTCAGGTAGACTGGAAAAAGCCATTTGCAGCATGTGTGAATATGGAGCTTCTGTTCTCCTCTGCCTGGAAAGTTGAGACCAGGTTACTTTTCCCTGGAGCTCTGTGACTGTGGCATGGTAAAGAGAACCTTGGGATACACTAAGCTGGGTGGCAAAGGTAAATTCATAATAGAAGTTGGCAAAAGGAGGAAAGAGAGCTCTAAATTAGGAGTAGGTCCCAGCCTGAAATATGAGTGGGGCATTGAGGTAGGAGGGATAAAGGAAACACTATATATTAAGCAAAGCAGCAGAAAATAGGACTATCAACACCCACAACAGAGATCTTTGAGGGAGGAATAAAAAACCTGACTATTCAGGCAAAACATAATTAAGTGGCCCTTGTGCAAATGAGATCAGTTTACCTGCTTCTTGGAAGAAATACCCTAGGCTTGTCCACAGTGTCATAGATGGGGCCGACGGCCCTGGGCACCTTCAGCCTTCAGTGGCAAACCCCAGCTTTCTGGGCAAGGTTAGGTCATAGGTGGCTGGAGCAGGGCTGGAAGAGACTGAACCCTCCCTTAGAGGAGCGAGGGGGAAGCCCACCTTCCAGTGTTCCTGTTTCCTCACAGCAGAGGCGTGTAAGCCTGGCAGGCTTTAGCTCAATGACCTTCCTTTCCACTATTGAAGCAGGACCCAGATGGCATCCTATGAGACCCCTTTGGGGCGTTGGAGCCTTTAAGGGTGTATCCTAAAAGCTGGTAGTTCCCCTGATCTCTATTGGGCTTTTTCTGCCTCTAGGTATCTTAAAAGCCATTCTCAGAAGATCTTGCTGAGGGGTTTGAGGATCCCCATCCGCCTATATAAATCTTTTCCATATATCTGGAGCTATTTGGAAAAAGACAAAACAGTGTTATTAGCTAGATCTAATAAAGAAGGTAGTAGTTTGCAGGCGAAAAAGATTTGGTGTCTCCTGTTCATCAGCATTCAAAAGAAATGTAAATTTATTTATTTTTTTAAGTAAAAAGCATGATATGGTAGACCCGTCAGAGTCATTGGCCTGGTGTGCAGGATTCCCGGGTTCGATTCCTGGCCAGAGCATACAGGAGAAGTGCCCATCTACCTCTCCACCCCTCCCCCTCTCCTTCCTCTTCGTCTCTCTCCTCCCACCCGCAGCCAAGGCTCCACCGGAGCAAAGCCACCCCGGACACTAAGGATGGCCCCATGGCCTCCGCCCCAGTCACTAGAATGGCTCCGGTTGTAACAGAGCAACACCCCAGATGGGCAGAGCATTCCCCCCTGGTAGGCATGCCAGGTGGATCCCAGTCAGGCGCATGCAGGAGTCTGTCTGACTGCCTCCCCATCTCCATCCTCAGAAAAATACAAAAAATAAATAAATAAAAGAAAAAATACTAAAAAAGGGGGGGGGCATTCCCTTGTGCTTTTTATAAGATAAGTGGAGGAAAACCTTTAACTTGAAACATATCATTTCCCAACTACTGCAGTTTATCGTGCAGTGCTGTGAACACACGGCTTTGAAGTTTGACTATGACTTCGGGGCGTTAGCAGTGTTCCCCTAAGGCAGCTTAGACTCAAGGGCTTCCAGATGGGGTCATATCTCACTCTGTAAAAAGAAAATTTCTCTGAGAGAGCTAAATAATACCAACCTTATCCCACCTCCCTTCCTTATATATATAATTTAAAATACTCCTTTTGTGCAGGGCTGTATAACTACTTTTCCCTTAGGAGATAAGTATAATTAACTCCAGATAGTCACATTGTGTTATTAAGCTTAATAGATAGTGAGGGGAAATTGATTTTGTTTTAATGTTCTTGCATTAAGAGGATGTTTAAATGAGCTTCTTTTCTGTCCCCAGACCTTTATCTTCCCATGTAGCAATATATTATATTTGGACTCTGTCTTCCTTTTCACTAAATCAGAAAAGAACTCAGGAGGTGATAAAGACATTAAGATGAACTTAGAAAGTCTTAATGTATGTCTTACTATATCTGGGCTTCTGAAATTGTTTCTAGGATATCCTAGATTATACTATAGCTTATATAGTTCAACCTCAAGTTAAATTACCACTTCTAAAGTAACTTCAACTCATTTTTGTACCCAGATTGTAAAATGAGTCTTTTACTTTTTCCTCTAAAGTTTCATTCTATGTTGCTTTCAAACTCTGAATTCATTTGAAGTTCCATAATATTTTTCTTCAGATTCACAACATCCTGCTCAGTGGTGAAAGGTGAAAATTAAAGCATTCATCAAAAAATATATTAGCAATGGGAAACTTTCCTCCTCAAAAATTCTGAACATCTAATGTAATGTGCTCAATGTAAGAGAAAGTAAGATCACAATTTTGTGCTTTGATAATAGGGCCATTTTAAATTTTATAAGAGACATTAAAATTGTTTTGTATATGCTTTATTCCTACCCAAATGAGCTATCTGTGCCCCCAAGTTAGCACATGATATTTTTTTTCAATTAATTTATTTTCCAATTATTGCAAGTATGGAGCTTACGTTCAATCCTGTGTTCATAGTTCCACTTTACATTTAAGGAGAAAAGAATCAAGTGTTAACTCAGATGATGATGATGTTTTAAGTAATAATCACAACTACATGCTTCAAAGCTCCCAAGGGGCTTCCTTTGTTACCTTTATATCATAAATGAGAAAACTGACTATTTGGTGGGTAGAATTCCCCAAAGTTGCACAACAGTTAGGTGGTGGGGCTGAGATTAGAACTCAGATCTGTCTGGATGCAAAGACAGTAAATTGATATTGACTGCCCTCCTTGATGCTTTCTCTAAAGCCATGTTCTTTCTCCTTTGTTCTTCCTTCCTACAGAAACAGCACAACAAAGTAAGGGGACACGTGGATGGGGTGAACGCCTCCCTGAGGACATCTTGGGATTCTCTGACAATGCCTCGTCTGACCCTTGCAGAACTTGATGATATAATAAAGGTAAAAATGCATGGAACTTGTTTGGGGTTGTATTGTTCGCGGTTGTATTGATAGCAGATTAGAAGAGCAGCTCAGAATAATTAAATCAGATTCAAATCTATCAAGTTAGCCGGCATTATAAAAATAAGATTAGGTTTCAGTTTCTGTCATCGAATAGTGGCCATATATGACTACTTAAATTTAAATTTAAATGATTTAAAATAAAATCAAATTAAAATTTTAATTCCTCTATCACATTAGCCATAGTTCAAGTGTTCAGTAGCGCCCCATGCAGCTAGTGGGTACTATATCAGATAACACAGATACCATCACAGAAATTTCTGTTGAAAGTACTGCTCTAGGTCCATCCTACTCACTCTTTACTCATAAGTTGTGTGTTTAATAAAACTGACAGTCTAAATCAATAAAAGTCATACTTTTTAAAGTAGAAATTCCAATAAAGTGCAGTGAGACAAGCCATCACCAAATTACTCTTAGCTCGTTTTTATTACCTTTGACAGGATATTATTTTAAAGCCATTTGATCACCCCTCTCATTCTTTCCACACCAACCTCCCTGCCTACCTCTGCATCCATACTGCCATCATTATCCTTAGAGAGATCAAACCCAAATGCATGAGCCCACCAGCTCTCAGACCTCCAGCTCTTTGCACTCCTGAAAACAAACTTTTCCTCCAGGCCACCTCTGCTATCCCTCCTATGGCCATACCCAAGTCAACATCAATAACAGTACCTTCTCCAAAATCCCAGTTTCAAGCCCCACACTCCCACCCCCACCCAGCACCATCTTTTATCTCCGTCACTCTACAATGCCTACTCCAGCAATTCTCTGGCCACATGGAGACCTCATCCCCTGCACTCATCCCCTTCTTGTATCCTCTCTCCCCTCC
This sequence comes from Saccopteryx bilineata, assembly GCF_036850765.1. NCBI lineage: Eukaryota > Metazoa > Chordata > Mammalia > Chiroptera > Emballonuridae > Saccopteryx > Saccopteryx bilineata. Next base: position 8,874,066 of record NC_089501.1, on the reverse strand, counting down.
TTAAACAGCTAAAATGATCAATATAATCATTCTTTGCAAATATTCTTAACTTCCACACTATGTCCTGCTATACTCATCTGAGAAGTCTAACCCCATGCCCCCAGTAAATTCAAATACCCCCAGCATTGTGACCACACCAGTGCAGCCGACATAACTGGTGGGAGACTCACCCCCTCTTCTATCCGTCTGGCTGCTGAATTTGCTGCATGCTTCACTTAAAAATTAAGAACAGAGAGAAGTCCCTTCATATTTCCTCCCCAAATGTACCAGCTCACCTATATCTGTATCCAGACTTCTACCTTCCTTCCTGTAATAAGTAATAATATGTCCGTTCTCCTGTCACAGGTCCATCCTTCCACCTGTTTTCTGAATCCTACCCTTCCTCACCTTGGAAACAGGGCAGCAGCCTGCCTCCCCTTTTCTGATTCACCTGGTTCTTTCTCTCCACTGGATTATTACTGCCAACATACAGACATGCTCTGATATCCTCTATCTTTTAAAAATTAAAAAGAAAAAACCCCTGGCTTACATTCCCTCTAATTTCTGCCTCATTACTATTCTTAGATTCATAACAAAATATCTCGAGTCATTCACAGTTGCTGTTTCCACCCCCAGCTCCACGCTGTCCACTGAATTTAACCCCCTCCAGATGGGAGTCCGTACCCCTGCACTGAGCCTATGCTTTTCCAAGTCACCAGCAACCTCAGCATAGCCAAAAACATGGTTGCTTCTCTGTCCTCAGCATTCTCAGCCTTGTGTTGTTATCCTTCCCTCCTTATTTATAATTTTTTTAATTTAGTGAGAGGAGGGAAGGCAGAGACAGCCTCCTGCCTGCATGCACCCCAACCGGATCCATTCAACAAGCCCACCAGGGGGTGATGCTCTGCCCATCTGGGGCCCTTGCTCCTTTGCAACCAGTGCCATTTTTTAGTGCCTTAGGCAGAGGCCATAGAATTATCCTCAGTACCTAGGGCCTACTCACTCCAATGGAGCCATGGCTGCAGGAGGGGAGGAGAAGAGAGAGAGAGAGAGAGAGAGAGAAGCAAGAGGGGGAGGGGTGGAGAAGCAGATTAGTGCTTCTTCTGTGTGCCCTGACCTGGAATCAAACCCAGGACTTCCACAAGCCGGGCAGACACTCTACCACTGAGCCAACCGGCCAGGGCCTTCCCTCCTTATTTAAAAGTCCTGTCCTGGGCTCTGGCCAGGTAGCTCAGTTGGTTAGAGCATTGGCCCAGCATGCCAAGGTTGTAAGTTTGATTTTCAGTCAGGGCACCTACAAGAACAACCAGTGAACGTGAACGTATAAATAAGTGGAAAAACAAATCAATGTTTCTCTCTCGCTCTCTCTCTCTCAAGTCAATTAAGTAAAAAAAAAACCGAAAGACCCTGTTCTGGCCCCTCCAACACCCCCTCCCCTGTGTCCCCTCCCCTCTCCCTGGCTGTTTCTTCCCAGCCTCTGTGTTGGCTTCCCTGCGGCACAACCTCTCCGTGGTAAATATTTTAAGTTCTGCAGGCCACATGCAACTGCCCTCCCTTATTCTTCTTTTGGTTTTTGTTTGTTATTATTTTTTTACAACTCTTTAAAAATGTAAAGATTATTCTTAGCTGGAACCGATATAAAAACAGGCCGCCTTGGGCCGTACTTGGCATTGCGCCTGGTAGATCCCTGCTCTGGATAATGAATGGCTCAGTGCTCAGTCCTCAGCCCTCCTTTCTATTTATATTCTCCCCCTAGTTAATCCTGTTGAATACTATGCCTTTAAAACTTAATTATATGCATTTTTCCACAATTTATACCTCTGACTTTGATACTTTCACTGAGTTCCAAAGTCTTACATACAAATGGTCACTTGATATTTTCAAGAGCTAAGCAGAATTTGTAGCAAGTTCACAATTTCATCTGCCATTTCAATATGTAATAGGACTATTGAGTGTAAATATTCTGAGTAAAACCTGCTTCTTCCCTAGTCTCCCCACCCTGTTAATGGCACAACCCAATAGCTCAAGTCAAAACTCCGGAGTTGTTCTTGATGCCTCCTCACTCCCATCTCAGTGTGACCTGTTGGCCCGATATCCAGAATGAATGCTTCCCTTCTTCCCTTCAGCTGCTCTCCGGTCCACGTCTCCTCACCTCCATGTGATCTGCCACGGAGCCTCCTCCTGATCTCTTTGCCTCCCCTCCTGCCCCTCAAAACTCATTCTCTATTCGGCAGAGCAATTCCTTAAAGACATAATCAGATCACATTATTTCTCCCACATAAAACCTCCAGTGACACTGTAAGTAACAAACAAGCTCATTTCACCATGGCCCTAAGTGACCTGGCTCTGACCCCCACCCCGACCTCATCCCCCACTATCTCCCTCGCTCTACACTCCAAATTCTCTCTATTTTTCTAACACGCCGTACTTTTTCTTACCTGAGGGCCTCTTCACCTGCTATCCCCAAATTTTCAAATGGCTAGTGTCTTTGTGACCATTTATTCTAAGTGGGCCTCTTACTTTCAATCACTCTCCAACCCATCTTGCCTGTTTTATTTTATTTAAGACTTTCACTCCATGAAGTTAGCTTGCTTGCTTAGTTGATCACTTATTTATTATCTGTATCTTCCCACCAGATCGCAAATTGCTTGAGAGCACAGACTGTGTTCACAGATCTGTATTCTCTCTCCTCAAAGAGTAGCTGGCACATAGTAGGCACACAAGAAATATTTACTGTATGAATTAATGAGTAATTATGGTATTTTTTCTGCTTAGACAATTAAAAATATTTTTTTCAAAGCATTGTTCCCCAGACGACCAACCAAAGAGCCAGAGGTTTAATACTGTCTCCATAAAAATAAACCGTATGTGCCAGGAAGTGTACTACATTCTGGGAATACAAAAATAAATGTAGTTTCTATCTTGCAGGATTGTGTAATCTGGTGAGTGTACTATTCAAGTGAAAAAAAAATGCAGTAAAGAAATGCATGTATTAAAAAAGAAAAGATGTGATCACACTGAACTCACCTTGGAGAGGTTAGGGATGATTTCACAAAGAAGGTGACGTTTGAGCTGAAGCTGCAAGGATGAGTAGAACTTTTCCAGAGGAATGAGACAGAAAAGAAGGGAATGCTATTTCTCAGACAAGGAAAATAGTATGTGCAAGGACGCAGGGGCCAGAGAAACATGGAGCCTTAAAGCAACTATCAGGGCCCTGGCCGGTTGGCTCAGCAGTAGAGCGTCGGCCTGGCATGCGGGGGACCCGGGTTTGATTCCCGGCCAGGGCACATAGGAGAAGCGCCCATTTGCTTCTCCACCCCCCCTTCCTCTCTGTCTCTCTCTTCCCCTCCCGCAGCCAAGGCTCCATTGGAGCAAAGATGGCCCGGGCGCTGGGGGTGGCTCCTTGGCCTCTGCCCCAAGCACTAGAGTGGCTCTGGTCTCGGCAGAGCGACCCCCCGGAAGGGCAGAGCATCGCCCCTGATGGGCGTGCTGGGTGGATCCCAGTCAGGCGCATGCGGGAGTCTGTCTGACTGTCTCTCCCCGTTTCCAGCTTCAGAAAAATATAAAATAAATAAATAAATAAATAAATAAATAAATAAATAAAGCAACAGTCAGTTATTCATCAAGTTTGGACCACAGGATGTGGTGGGGTGAGAAGGGCTGAGAAGTGAACTTCATGTGAGAGGAGGGGTCCACTGATGAAGATGTGCTAAGGAATTGGACTCGTATCTGCAAAACAATGGCTGATTTTGAGAAGGGAAATAATCATATTTGCTTAATAGAAAAATCAGCTTTCTTACAGGATAGCAGAGAATGAATTTGAAGACTAACAGACTGGGCTCAGAGAGTAGAGTTAGACTTCTCAGAGTGGAAGGGCTGAGTCAAACCTTTAGGAACACCAGTGTTGAAGGTCTCCTTCCAGGCCAGAGAAATAAGAGACCGACCAGGAGAAAGCAGCATCACAGAAGCTAGCTTTGTTTAATTAATTTTGTTTTCAGATCAGAGGTGGCAGACCATGATGAATGCTAGTTAAGCAATGGGTAGAGAACAAGGAGTTGAAGAAACAAGAGAAATATATAAATATCTACTTATAGTGTTGCAGGCTCCTGTAGACCTGGCCTGAAATTTATTGAACTTCATAATGAGGAAGGATAGAGATTATCTTTTGATGCTCCCTGGGAAAATTGTTTTAAGTTCTTTTAAATTCAATTCATTTTTTCAAATATTTTCTTTAGAATGCATCAGGAATTTATGCTGAAATAGATGGAGCCAGAAATGAACTACAGGGAAAACTATCCAACCTAAGTAACCTCGGTCACGATTTAGTCCAAGAAGCTGTTGACCATGCACACAACCTTCAGCAGGAGGCAGATGAACTGAGCAGGTATTGTTCTGGTTTTAGAAATACAAATATCTACTGGGCTTATTTTTTTAGAAAAAGATTTTATTTATTGATTTTATGGGGTCAGAGGGAGGCAGTGAGCAGTATCAACTCATAGTTGCTTCACTTTAGTTGTGCATTGATTTCTTGTCATATGTGCCTTGAACTGGGCAAGGCCAGGGTTTTGAACAGGTGACCTCAGCATTCCAGGTCAATGCTTTATCCACTGTGTTGCCACAGGTCAGGCTGATTAACTTATTTTCATTCAATTATATATTCCAGAGTTATTGGGATACAGTGTTAGCAAGTTGGTTTGAGGGTTAGGTTTGCTTGTTTATTTATTTATTGATGATCAGTCTGAGAACCAATCATTGTTTATTGTAATTGTTGGAGGAGAGAGTTTTTTTAATTTAAAAATGTCTGTCAGATCACAGGCCTGTGTTTGAGTGGGGGGGGGGACGTTCTATTTCACAATTATTAATAGGATGATATAACACATTTTTCTTAGGGGTATAACTGTTGCAAAAAAGAAATATTACCAAATAATTAGATTGATCCCTTTATAAGTTTTAAACTACCATCGTTGCCTATTTATTTTATAAGCAACATTAGCTTTCTACACTCAAATGTCTCAAGCAAAGCTGGTTGGTAACTGGCAACACAACTGACTGCTGTTAAATACTCTCAACACTCCACAGTGCCCAACAGGGTCTATTTGATTTCAACAGCTGTTAAGAGAAAAATCACTGGACAATTTTCCTCGTAACATTTAGAAGGAAGTCACACACCTCTTAGGCACTCAATTAATGTTAATTGAAATGTACTGAAAGATTGGAACTGAATTCATGACCCTGAAATAATGGATAAATAATGAGATAATTAAAGAGAAAGGACTGCAAATCTGGCAATTAGAAACAAGAATCAGTGAAGGTCATGAACAAAATAAGAACCAATAGTAACTTCTGTCAAAACTAAAATCACCTTTTTATTCCTGATCACCAAAAGTTTCAAATATCCTTCCAAATCTCCTGAGAGTAGAGAGAGAAAAAGAGAGAGAATGTCACATAAAGTCCTGGTGGGTGAAATGCTCTTGAGAGCTTTGCTTTGGTCAAAGCAATACAATGGAGCTTGGATACAATACTGCTTTGGATAATATGCTGTATTGGTAGAATAGTTTTGAGAGCCATCCCTCAACATTCTTCAGTTATTGTAATCACCGTCCTACTGATTAGGATCCCAATACACACCTTCTCTAAATGCTACTCTGCGGCAAGCAGTGTTCTAGCAAGATTCTAAGTCACCACACACTTTACATGAAACATGATCAAGAACATCAATCACTCTGAAGTCCCTTTTGTGTTTAGAATATTTCTGTATAAATGTATGCAGGAAACCATCCAAATTTATAGACATATTTCCTTCAAAATGTGACTGTTCCTCAACATCTCTCTGGGTATTCAATGATTTGCGTGTTGTGCCTCAAGAAAGAGATAAACATAATTCATCAAGAAGCTTCCATTTCAAAGGCACATTTTTATTGTGTATAATGATATAATACATGTTTTGAGCCTCATAATAAAAACAAAAAGAGTTTTGTTTCAAGCTCTCTAGTACATCTTCTTACCACTTTTAGCCAGCAAAATTAAAAAATATTAATAAATATTTGTAACATTTTGTTTCTTTTATCCCTTTCTTTTAAAACAGGTTTTACTTTCTGAGCCATTTCTAAGAACACGGGGCTGAGCGTAGGGGTAAGAAATCGCAAGATCAGAATTACCACTGCAGTGCAGGGCTACATTATGACTTCAGGGGGCCCTAAGTACTTTTGTCTCTGTGGGCCCCTTTCTCCATAAAAACTCAAAAACTATATGTCCTGATTGCCTTAATATAAAAATGAATGTAATCATTATTCTCATTTTTTTCTTCTGATTAAAAAAATTAAGATGAAAACATTTTTGTGGGCCCCTGCTATGCCCCATCGGTAAGTCAACCCTACTGCAGAGAAGCCATAGAATAATGACGGACTTGAATAGAAGAGAAAGGAGTAGCCCAGGAAATATGGAGAAAGTCACTCTGGTCTTAGGAGAGTGAGTATATGAGAACTGAAACTGGATGAGGGAGGCCAAGCAACAATGGGCTTGTAGGTTGGGGCATTTGAGGAGCTGAGCCAGCATGAGATCTGCAGTCTTTTTTTTTTTTTTTTACAGAGACAGAGAGTCAGAGAGAGGGATAGACAGGGACAGACAGACAGGAACGGAGAGATGAGAAGCATCAATCATTAGTTTTTCATTGCACGTTGCAACACCTTAGTTGTTCATTGATTGCTTTCTCATATGTGCCTTGACCGTGGGCCTTCAGCAGACCGAGTAACCCCTTGCTCGAGCCAGCGACCTTGGGCTCAAGCTGGTGACCTCGGAGTCTTGAACCTCGGTCTTCCGCATCCCGGTCCAACGCTCTATCCACTGCGCCACCGCCCAGTCAGGCGGATCTGCAGTCTTACATACTGGGTCACACAGAGAGTCTTTTGGAAGTTACTGATGAATTAAGGGACACTACTCATCAATGTTTGGAACTGAGAAAAAAAGGTGGAACCAGTGAATATAAAACTGAATAAAATTGAGACAAATAACTGACCATAAGCTGCAGAAAAGGGGATGGCATTTTTGTTATAGAGAAAGAAAAAGTATTTGTCAATAGAATAGTTTGAAATTCCAATTCAGGAAATACTTAGGTATAAAAATAAATCCTGATGTTTACTGGATTCCAGGCACAGAGCCAATCATTTCACATATTTTATCCCTGTTGTATCTTACATCAGTCCTCTGAGGCATATGTTGTTATTAGCGTCTATGTGAGTGTCCAGTGTGTGATGGGTTCTCAATAAATGTTAGATGAACCTTACAGAGGCCAGTTGGGATAAAGACAGAGGACATGGTGTATAGAGCGGAGGTGGGGGTGGGTATGAATAGAGCTGTGTGCTTAAGGGAGGCAGCTGAGTCTCAGGAGTGAGACAATGTGTGTCCTGGACAAACCATGCACCCTCTCTTGGAGCTTTACTTGCTTCTTTTAAAGGGGAATAACAATGTCTAGGTCATGGATGTGGTAAAAATTAAAGACATAATATATGGAACAGGACTAGCCCAGTATCTGCACATGCATGCTCTGAGCATGTTATTCCCCTTCTTAAGGAAAAATATGATGTGTTATATTAGGGAAATAGGGCCATAGAAGAAAAGAGGAAAAGGAGATTGAATAAATAGTGAGACCAGCTAATACCTGCCACCATGCTGAGGCTGTGCACCCTCTCTGAGAGCCTTGGTTTCTTTTATGACAAAGAAAATAGCAATGATGACCCAGGTAAGTAGTGGATAACTATAGGTTTGTTCCTCTGCCTGACCACTGCCACATAAACTAGTGCTTGAAGAGGTGCAGAGGACTGTTTTTAAATCATCACTTCCTTTGCCTGTGGCTACTGCCTGGCAGCCGCTGCTGCCATGGAGCCAAAATAGGGTGGTTTTGGAGTCACCAAAGGCAGAGGAATGCAAAGGAGATGTGCCTCTAGGAGAGGTGCTTAGGAAAACCTTGTGGAGCCAGGTGACTCTGAATAACAAGAAGTACCCGTGATCCTGGAAATATTCCAGTCAAGCCCTACAAATAGCCTTGTTTCTCAAGGAGGTTAGATGGAAAAGTAATGACAAGTTTGTTCATTAACAGGAATTTACACAGTTCAGATATGAATGGGTTGGTTCAGAAGGCTTTGGATGCTTCAAATGTCTATGAAAATATTGCCAATTATGTTAGTGAAGCCAACAATACAGCAGAATTGGCTTTGAACATCACTGACCAAATTTATGATGTGAGTATTCCCTTATTTTTTTTTTTATAAAGTGAGAAGCAAGGAGGCAAAGAAACATATGTCCCTACCAGGATCTACCTGGAAAGCTCCCTATGGGGAGATGCTCTGCCCATCTGGGGCTGTTGCTCCATTGCTTGACAACCAAGCTATTTTAGCACGTGAGGCAAGGCCATGGAGCCATCCTTAGTGCCTGGAGCCAACGTACTCCAACTGAGCCATAGCTGTGGTAGGTGAAGCAAGAGATAGAGAGAAGGGGGAGGGGGAAGAGTGGAGAAGTAGATATGTGTGCCCTGCCAGGAATCAAACCTGAGACATCCATGTGCTGGGCCAACATTCTACTGCTGAGCCAACTGGCCAGGGCCATATTTAAGTTCATTTATATGTTGTCTTTTTCCAGCTATGGCTTTTCCATTTTCTAATGTCATCTCTTGAGCTTGTAGTATAACACATATGACAGAAAGAGCAGAACTAAGAAAAGACCCTTTTATTTATGTTATAAATATTTCAATAGTGCAAGTTCTTCAAGATGTGCCTTAGTTCAGACAGCAAATGATCACATCTTGGACATTATTTTTTAAGCCATGGTCCCTGAATAAAACATAATTAAGACTAGAGAATATGCTTTATGCACATGCTCAGATTTTTTTCAATTTATTTACTAAATACAGTTGACATACAGTGTTATATTAGTTTTGGTGTACAACATAGTGTTAGACATTTATATATTTATACTTCATGAAGCGATTACCCCTAATAAGTCTAGTACCCACCTGGTACTATATATACATGGCTATTACAATATTATTGACTGTCTTGCCTGTGCTATACTTTACATCTCCATGACTACTTTTATAACTACTAGTTTGTACTCCTTAGCCCCTTTCACCTTTTGACTTTTTCAACTCAAAAACTGTTTACTGATGGCTTCCACGTGACAAGCACTTTGGTGGGGCCTCGGCCGGGCACTTTTCTTGGTTCACTGAATTTTTGTCAAAAAAAAAAAAAACATTTATCTTGAAAATGCCAAGGATCTTATTGTCTCGTGTTCACCTTTGACCTTGATTTTGAGCTATGAAAATGAAGCGGTGTGAATTTTGATTGGTGTTTAGCAGATAAACTGCATCATCTAAATGCTAAAATCACAAATAGCTCCTCTGCAATCCTTCTTAATCTCTTCACCAAATTCCTATGTAGGCTGTGAGTGGAATTGATACTCAAATCATTTACCATAAAGATGAAAGCGAGAACCTCCTCAATCAAGCCAGAGAACTACAAACAAGGGCAGAGTCCAGTAAGTACCTTCCCTTTCCCAGCTTACTTCTGGTTTACAGATGCTTCCCGCCTTTCACAAAATATTTCTGCATGTAGACAGATTTCAAAATTCTAACGTTAAAGAATAAGTGATATTACAACAGAATAATACATTAGTTGGTCCTGCTCAGAGTCAAGGTGTAACAAAGCAACGATTAGGTATTTTAAAATTAATTGTGGGTTTAAAAAAATAACCTTTCATATAGTAAAATATGTGGTGGATATTTTTGGTAATCAAATAGACTAATTAATAGAAACTTACCATAAATATATCATTTTTTATAGAAATATAATGCCATAAAATACACTTAACACTAACACTGTATTTCACATAATTTACCCTTTCTTGGACAATTCAGAAGGTTTCTTCAAATTTCACCCATGATGATCTGTTCGGGTCATCGCTGTGAGCGTCAGGAGGATAGGGTACCAAACGGTTGGTACTTTGCACTTTCTTATGGTTTGTGTTTTTCAAGTTTACTGCGTTTAGGACAAGCCCAATGACCATAAAGAAAAAAGCATTTTCAAAGGCTAATGCTTGTATCTGCTGCAGCTAGTACCTCCAGAACAGGAAAGGGAGGGGGGAAAAATGAATCATTTTAAGTCAATTTTGAATCTCGTGAGTTACTTTTAAAACAATTGAATTGACTAAGAATTTAACTGCACATTATTTATCTCTGAGGTAAGGAACTCATTTCTAAGGCTATTCAAGCACTGACTAATGAGATTGGAAATCCATTATCTAACTGACTTCTAAATACCACCTAAAAACAAAAGCCAACTTTGAAACTGAAAACTTCCCGTAAATTTATCAAAGCAATTAATCTCAAGTCCAACCGTGTTCTTGTTTTTACCAAGAAATACACAAAAATAAATGCATTTGTTTCTTGTATGCAGAATACTTAACTATTTAATGTCCATAAAGCAACTATTATTTTATGTTTCTGGGTAAACAAAGGCAATAAAAAATGCTATTAAGTCTCTCAGTTCCAATTAATTATATAAGTACAGTCTTGAACATGCTCTTTAGAAAAGAATTACAGTAGTAGCAGTAGTGTTCAGTTAATAGTAAAATATTTTAAGATAAATGTTGCCATATCTATGTATTGCTTTTGTTTCATGTAATGTAAGAACTAGAATATGCAGATCTTCATGAGTCAATGACTTAAATTTTTTATTCTCCTTGATAACTTGCAAGGTATTTTTTAATCCTGTATTATTGAGTTATTGAACCTCATGAAAACAAGTTTTCTATTTTGAGAATGATATGTCTTCAAAGTTTCATGTTTTATATACAGATAAATCTACATTGGTCTCTTTGAACATATTGTAGATTTTATTACCTATTTCATGAGTTTGTCTGGTTAAACTCTTTCATTTAATTATTTGTAAAAGGGCCACTGAAGGGGAGTTAAGACTGTGTGGTTAAGAATTTTCCTCTCTGCCCAGGCCAGATGGCTCAGTTGGTTAGATCATCATTTCCAAAGCAAAGAGGTTGCGAGTTTAATCCCCGGTCAAGGCACGTACGGGAATAGATTGATGTCCCTGTCTCTCTTTCCATTCTTCTCTTGCTAAAGTCAATAAATAAAAAAAATTTTTAATTTTAAATAGAATTTTCCTATCTTTAAACAATACACACATTTGTGATAAAAAATTAAATTTTCAAGTTGAACCATATTCTTCTACCTAGCTGTGTTTGTAATTTCAGATTACTGTTAATTTATATTGAAATGACTTTCAATCACCAATCATCTTTATTTTCCAGTTTTCCTTTTTTGTTGTTATCTATAGCAAATAGTTACCAATCTATAATAAAAAATCAGGAAGCAGCTATTTAAAGAAATCTTCTATTGAATTCACTTGTGAAATTAAAAAAAAAAATGTTTATGTAAGACAATATAGTTCTAAATAGGACATGCTTTTTATGAAATATTTCTTCTTATAAACATTCAATCCAAAATAGATTTTCTTTCTCCTATTTTTATCAAGAGCTCCAAATATAGAGTTAAATATATTCTTTCTCAGCATATCAGCCAGTGTTTTTTGCAGTCATAGGACCCAAAAGGAAAAGCTAAAAAGATATTTTGTACCAAAATTTTCAAAAAGTTAAGCTAAAAGGGGGAAAGAGTGCAATACAACTACAAAATATGTTTAAGTCCCCTTTTGAATTCTGGAAAATTCTCAGGCACTACCCAGAGGAAATAAGAAAGAAGTGCTTGTTCTTTGGTTACATTGTACTCGGTGACAGAACCAGCTAAGCACCACGCACTGTGTACCCATCATACATATGTGGGGGGAAGATAACTGAACAGCAAACCAAGCACACCAGACTACAACACAAAAGAGTAAGTACTCCGTGGGAGAGTATATATTTACAAGCCCACTGGAAACAAAGAGGAGAGTAGAACAAGTGAAAAAAATATATTTTTCTGTTTATGAAGAAGCATAAATTTCTTGATGCTTTATAGAGCATAAACTCAACATTTTGAAAGTTGATCCTTCAATTACGATGAAAAATTATTCCATACTGACTTGTTTGGGTCTGGTCCAAGATAACCCAGTTTAGGAACTATGCTACAAGCATACTTTCAAGAATGATTTTGTAAGAAAAAGACTATCAACATGATGCAAAAACAAATAGAAAATCTGATAGACCTATATGTACATACATATGTATAAAGTTTACCAATAATTAAACCCTTCCCACAAAGAAATCTCAAGGCTCAGTGGCTTCATCAATGAATTCTTCCAAACCTTTATTTTATTTTATTATTTTATTTTTTAGCAAGAGAGACAGAAAGACACACAGGGACAGACAGACAGGAAGGGAGAGAGGTAAGAAGCATCAACCCATAGTTGCAGCATCTTAGGTGTTCATTGATTACTTGACAGGGGGCTTCATCTGAGCCACTGACCCCTTGCTCAAGCCAGTAACCTTTTCCTCAAGCCAGTAATTGTGGGCTTCAAGCCAGTGTAACCTTTGGTCTCAAGCTAGCGACAATGGGGTCATGTCTATGCTCCCACGCTCAAGCCGGCAACCCCGCACTCAAGCTGGTAACCTCAGAATTTCAAACCTGGGTCTTCTGCATCCCAGGCTGAGACTCTATCCCTGTGCCACTGCCTGGTCAGGCAATTTTTAGAAATTTTTAAAGAAGAAATAACACCACTCATTTACAAATTCTTCCAGAAAATAATACAAGAGAAAATGTTCTCTAACTTGCTCTATGAAGCAAACAAAACTTTGATACCAAAAACTGACAAGGACATTATTAAAAAAAAGAAAATTATAAGGCAAATTCTCTCATAAAGAGATATGAAAATCCTAATCAAGATATTAGCAAATCAAATCTAGCATACTTAAAACCGGTAATACATGATCAAGTTAAATTCATTCGAGATTTCAAGGATAGTTTAACATTTAAAACATTCATAGTAATTCATCACACTTACAGAATAAATTTATTGATTTTTAGATAAAGGGTGTGTGAGTGTGTGTGTGTGTGTGTGTGCGTGTGTGTGGAGAGAGAGAGAGAGAGTGAGAGAGAAAGAGAGAGAGAGGAGAAGTGGGCAGCATTAGCTCATAGATAGTAGTTGCTTTTCATATGTGCTTTGATGGGGCAAGTCCAGAGTTTTGAACCAGTGACCTCAGCATTCCAGGTTGTTGCTATATCCACTGCGCCACCACAGGTCAGGCCCACACTTATAGAATATAGAAGAAAATTCATGCCCTGGCTGGTGGCTCAATGGATCAAGCATCGGCCTGGCATGTGGACATGCCAGGTTGAATTTCCAGTCAGGGCACACAGACCATCTGCTTCTCCCCTTCCAACTCCCACTTGTCTTTCTCCTCTCCTCCCACAGCTAGTGGCTTGATAGAGCATCAACTGGGTGCTGAAGATGGCTCACTTGATCTTATAGCATCACCTCAGGAGTTAAAAATAGCTCTATACTCAAGCATCAGCCCTAGACAGGGTTGCTCAGTGGATCCTAGTCTCGGTGCATGCAGGAGTCTTTCTATCTTCTTGCCTCTCACTTAAAAAAAAAAAAAAGAGAAATTTATATGATCATCTTATTACCTGTAGGAAAATTATTTAACAAAACTCAAAATCTATTCATGTTATAAAAAGAAAACTCATAGCAAACTAGGCATAGACATTACCTTCCCTAATTTAATAAATAATAATAAAATAATTCAGCAAATTAATACTGAAATAGAAGGTTTCCCACTAAGACTGAAAACAGAACAAGGAAGCCCCACATTACCAATTCAATGTGTAAAAATCCAGTTTAGTTCTGTTAACCAACTAATAATTAACTTATTAAAATAACACCATTTGCAATAACATACAATACTAGCAATAGGTCTGATGAAAGATGCTAAGATCTCTGCATGTAAAATTATAATACACTACTGCAAGAAGTTAAAGAAGTTCTAAATAACTAGAGAGCAAAATAAGAATTTAGATCTCAAGAAGAGTAATTAAAACTGTATTAAGAGAAAGACTCAATTTTGTAAAAATAACAATTCTGCCAAATTTAGGTAAAGATTCAATGTAATAGTAATTAAAGTACCAGTACTATATGTCAAATAATTCTAGAATTTGTATAGAACAATAAAGTCTTGAAGAATAAAAACAAAGATAAAAGACTTAAACTACCAGGTATCAAGTCTTACAACTACAGAAATTAAAACAGAGATACAAAAAATATTTTTAAAATGCATTACTATATTATTTCTTTTTAATAAAATTTAAAAACAGATACAACTAACAGACAGAGATCGAATTCAGAATAATGGTCATCTTTTGGTAACTACAGAAGTCCCAGGAAACTGTTAAGTGAGCTAATAATGTTCTATTTTTTTTTACCTGGACACTGGTTATATTTTGTGTTCAATATGTGAAAAGTCATCAAGGTGTGTAACGTAATGTGTGCCCTTTTCAAGATGTGTGTTGTATATTGATTAAAATTTTATTAAAACAATTCAGAAAAAAAAGAATTATTCTTACATAACTAATCATCACCATAAATATAGATGGATCTTCTCAGCTCTTTATCAATTGTTTATTTTTGTGTGGTTTCTTTTTTAATTTATTGATTTTAGACAGAGAGGAAGGGAGAGAAAGAGAGAGAGAGAGAGAGAGAGAGAGAAACATTGATCTGTTCCTGTATGTGCCCTGATCGGGGATCAAACCAGCAATCTCTGCACTTTGGGCTGATGCTCTAACCAATGGAGCTATCTGGCCAGGGCCTATTATGCTACAAGGTGTTATTAGCTACAACTTTTTTTCTATCAAATATATTTTTCAATCAAAAGAATTAGCCATTATCTCTTTACGTTTTATAAATCACTTTGCGGCATCTGAAATCACTCTCAAGCAGTTTACACGTACTCTGCAAACCTGTACCTCCTAATTGAAATGCCACTTTCCCGAATTGGTGGTCTGTGCTCATGTCGTATTCAGAATATTGCTGCTGACTCTATGATAGAAATCAGAATTTTTCTTGTTGAAATGAAGATTTTCCCCCCTGGTATCCTGGTTCCACTGGTGCTTTTTTTGGCTTCTTCTCCATAGACAATGATGAGGCCGTGGCTGACACCAGCAGGCGTGTGGGCGGAGCCCTAACAAGAAAGAGTGCTCTTAGAAACCAATTAAATGATGCCATTAAGCAACTGCAAGCCACAGAAAGAGGTAAGGATCACGGACAGAATTTAAGCCTCACCTGTTTGTTCACTGGTATTAAAATAAACCTTTGATGAAGGAGTAGATGATTCTTTGCTTTTCCATCTTTTTATGAATAAATATTGTTATCTGATAACCAAAGGAAACTATATTCATCACACACACCCTAAAAATTCTGGAAAATAATTATAAAAGCTGTAACCACACCATCTAGGGTGACCATTCAATTTGAGAGAATTTTTCCTCCAATTGTGCCTATGTGTATGTTCAGTAACCTACTGTGTTGTTAACATCCTTGGTCATTAATAAACATGCCCTAATATGGTTATTGGGTTTCTCTGGCTCCAAATGTGAACAGCTGCCTTCTGTTACATGCCACGGCATTCTTACAGTGAAGCAAGGAGACCAGCGAGCCAGACAGAGAAATAAGAACACTCATCTTGCCTAATCTGAGATGACAGTGGTATTGTAGAAAATGTGACTGGAAGCAGCTGTGTGTTCCCCAGCGTAGTGGAGGTTAAAACATGAGGGCTGAATGGGGATGCTTTACTACTTGTCCAGGAGGATGTCATCCATTGAGAATCCCTGTCATCAGCACCATCAGCACTACCACATGCTAGACACTGGGCTGTGTTTTGCATACATTATCTCATGTTGGAAAGTATCAGCATTACCTTTGAACTGATGTGAACCTTGAGGCTTGTCAAGATTAGGGAATTTGCTCCAAAAGGCACAGTTCCAAAGAGAAGCAGACTCGGGGTTCAATGCTACCTCCATCAGAGTTCAGAGCATTTAAGGTTGAATTAAATGTTTCTCCACTTAAAAAAGTTGAAGCTACAACCTCACCTGAGGTTTTTATTACAGAAATAATACATGACCATTATAGAAAAATTAGAAAATATAGATAGAAGAAACAACAGGAGAAGAAAAATATTTTATAATTTTATTTACCTAGGGAAAAAAATTTTGTTGTAAACATATTTTTATTTTACGTAAATAGATGTTAAGTAAAACTTGGATTTCACTGTATATGCTTTTTTGAAAATTGCTTTTCTTATTCAAAAATATCTTTCCTTACCAATTTACTTATGTAATAGAACATTTTTTATGGCAAAAATTGGTCTACATAGAAGAATGCCATTCAAACACAAACGTTTTCTGAGTTAACTCTCATATGCATTTTCTGTGGCTTTCTTACCAAGTAGCTAACCTGAAGAAATGCTAATTACTCATTAGTTTTTTAATCTATCTCTAATTGGAAAATGTTTTAAGTGAGCTACATGATTTTAATGAGACAGTCTTTCAAACTCACTAATACTGCTTACAGTATTCTTGTGCACCTAACTTACACTACAATCAGTATAATTTAAAAATCTTGTTTGGCTTAAAAGCTCAGAACTTAAGGTCTGTTTCACCCAGTGATTAAATGGATGTTAATGTTCACAACCAATGTCCTGCTTCTCTGCAAAGTGAGTGTCTTTGTGCTCTGTGTGAAGGTGACGCTCAGCAGCGCCTGGGGCAGTCCAAGCTGATCACTGCAGAAGCAAACAGGACAACGATGGAAGTCCAACAGGCTGCTGCCCCGATGGCTAAGAATCTAACCAACTGGTCACAGAATCTTCAAAGTTTTGACTCTTCTGCTTACAACACTGCAGTGGACTCTGCCAGAGATGCAGGTATCACTTAGGAATTTCTCAGTTTGCATCTAGTGGAAGAATTGGCCATTGTTAAGCAATTTTCGGCCCTGGCCAAGTAGCTCAGCTGATGGGAGTTCCTCCCAATACACTAAGGTTTCAGGTTCAATTCTCAGTCAGGGCACATACAAGAATCAAGCCATGAATGCATAAATAAGTAGAACAACCAACCAATGTCTCTCTCTCCCCCTCCCACTCTCTCTAAAATCAGTGAATTTTTTAAAAAGAAGAAATTTTCATTTGGGTTTCAGATTAAAATACTGTAGAAGTTAGCATAGAAAAGGAGAAAAATTTTTGCTTGGTTTGTCTCTCAATATGTGTCTGTTTGTATGTGTATACATATGAAATATATGTATTTCATACAAACATTAAATAGATGAGTTAAGAGTCATTGTTATTTTCATGTGAAATACAGTAGCACTTGTTTTTATCAATATAATGTCCTGATCCATTCAGGACAGTCAGTCACATGTGCTTCACCATCTTGCTTTTAGGAAAAAAATTTACTAAACAGCCTTGCTTTAACTAAACAGCAACACTTTATCCTTCTTCCAAAAAAACAGGTTACTACCAAGAAGTACTGAATATGACCAACATAACTGAAGCTTCTCTCTAAGAAGGACAGTTTGTTGGTCAACTTAAACACAATGAAACTGTAATATGTTGATGCCTACCTAATTTATTTAGTTATACATACATGTAAAAAAATCACACATTACTTGAGAAATTTTCTTTTTTCCAGAATATTTTTCTCTTCGCATCTCTTAAATATCAATGTCTTTGTCATAACTAGAAGTATCTGTTCTCAAACATAGTTGTTTTTTTGTATGTTTTTTTTTTTAATTACAGTTGACATACAATGTTAGTTTCAGGTATACAACATAGTTCATTCATGGTTTTGCCAACCATATTACTTTTATTTCCATCTGAATTAAGAAACAACTTTATTTTTTTTTTAATTATTTAGTTATTTAAGAGAGAGAGAAAGAAAGGCAGGAACATAGGTCTACTCCGGTATGAACCCTGACCGGGGTCCGAATCGGCAACCTCTGCACTTCGGAATGATGCTCTAACCAACTAAGCTATCCGGCCAGGGCAAGAAATAGCTTTATTAATCAATATATGATCCCTAGAAATTTTATCTCAGGTCACAGATCTTCATTCCCATAAAAGAAAATAGCTCTTCTGTATTCATCTTTTAAGTATATACTCATGAGTTCTTTCATGTAACCATTCACTCAATTGCTTTTAAAACTTGATCTTTAAAAGAGTTGCCTAGCCCTGGCCGGTTGGCTCAGCGGTAGAGCGTCGGCCTGGCATGTGGGGGACCCGGGTTCGATTCCCGGCCAGGGCACATAGGAGAAGCGCCCATTTGCTTCTCCACCCCCACCCCCTCCTTCCTCTCTGTCTCTCTCTTCCCCTCCCGCAGCCGGGGCTCCATTGGAGTGGAGATGGCCCGGGCGCTGGGGATGGCTCCTTGGCCTCTGCCCCAGGCGCTAGAGTGGCTCTGGTCTCGGCAGAGCGACGCCCTGGAGGGGCAGAGCGTCGCCCCTGGTGGGCGTGCCGGGTGGATCCCGGTCGGGCGCATGCGGGAGTCTGTCTGACTGTCTCTCCCTGTTTCCAGCTTCAGAAAAATACAAAAAACAAACAAACAAAAAAAAACTTAAAAGAGTTGCCTACATGACATTCAACATTCACATTTATAAAGATATTGCCTCAAGAATATTTACTAAATTTGTATTAATTTTTTCCCTCCTTTTTCAGTTCTATCAGTGATTTCAGTAAGCATCCAGGACTAGCACTAATTGAAATTGTTTCAAGTAACTGTGTTCTCAAATAGCATTTTGTGATTCAAAATAAAGTAAATGAAAAATACCATAAAATAGTTTATTAAGACTCTCAAATAAGGTGGCTACTTTTCTCTAAGAGATATGAGGGCAGGAGAACCCTGTCATATACATTTCCAAAATCAAAATTTAATGTAATACTTTAAATATACTTTATTACCTCTAATTTTTAAAGGTTATTGTATTATAAAATGGCTATTGTGGTCAGTGATCTAAACAACAAATATTTACCTGTGTATTAATCAATACAATAAGCTGATAGTTGCTATTATTTGACTTAATTCCATTCTTTGTGCTGGAGAAGCACCTTGTTTCCTAAGTACAGCAAAGAGGTATTTCCTTGGTCCTTATTGACATATTCTCCTCTGAGTTTAGTTTGGTTTCTGAGAGGCTTGCTCTTGTCCAGCTGCTAATACTCGATGACCAATGTTTATCTCTAGTCGGCTGCTTCAAAACACTGGTGTGCATCATAATCATGTGCCCCCCCTCCCCCAGTTCCTGATTCAGTAGGTTTGGAAGGGGGCATTGCGTTTCTAACAAGTTGTCTGGTGAAACTGACACCATTGGTCGGGGGACTCCAGTTCATTAGATTTTGGAGAAAGTTATGCCACTTTCTGTGTTTTCTCATCAACCTGTATCTTTACAATTCATGCTCTTTTCTGTGTGTATGTTACACATAAAAAGAAACAAAACATTACCTAAAAAGTCAGTATG
The DNA here is from genome assembly GCF_036850765.1 of Saccopteryx bilineata. Lineage (NCBI taxonomy): Eukaryota > Metazoa > Chordata > Mammalia > Chiroptera > Emballonuridae > Saccopteryx > Saccopteryx bilineata. The sequence goes on along the minus strand of NC_089501.1, from coordinate 8,854,600 downwards.
ATCTGTTTGTACTGTTACCCTTGTCTGGGCCCAAAGCCCACGGCTGCTCACCCTCACCTTGCACAACTGCCTCTTCTCTGGGTACTCCCTTGTTTCCTCCATCCACCTCTGCCTCTGCTGGGGCCACTGCAGCAGCAGTGAGAGGTGTGCATGAGCGTCTGGAAAACAACCTTTCCACCTCCTTTTGTCCAGCATCTTTTAAACTGTTAGAGCAGTTACATTAGAAATGCAAACGGAATCTCTCCTGTGTGGTGAAAGGAACATCTGCATCTTTGCTGTGGATCCTGCCCTTTAGACAAGGACTTCATAAGTCAGCTTGTTCTACATACATCTGTGCTATAAATGTCACCAATTAGGAATCAATTATACCTTGGGCTTACTTATTAATTTTGCAGGGTTATAAGTACTTTCTTATAGTTCTACCAGAAGTAACCGTGTGTTTGTCTCTTCACCTGATTCCTGAAATATAGTTAACAATGAGATATTTACAGAAGTGGTTAATTTTTGTTAACTGCAGTAAGAAATCTGACAGAAGTTGTCCCTCAGCTCCTGGATCAGCTTCGTACTGTTGAGCAGAAGCGGCCTGCAAGCAACGTTTCTGCCAGCATCCAGAGGATCCGAGAGCTCATTGCTCAGACCAGAAGTGTTGCCAGCAAGGTAACCCATGAAAAGAGTCATCGCCATCTGTCACTCGGTAACAGTGAAAACACAAAGAGCAGCTTCCAGAGCCTGGAACCTGTCTACTGTACTATCCAGCTCCGTAGTTCTCAGCACCCTCTGTTCATCAGAATCACATGAAGAGCTTTGCAGACTAAACCCTTTTCTAGCCCCAAGCTCAAAGCAATATATCAGGCTCTCGAGGTAAAGGGTTCAGTACCTGTATTTTATTAAAACTCCTCAATGATTCTAATGTGTAGCCAAGATTTAGGACCACAAACTTAACCTTGCCCACAAACCTCATAGAGCAAAAGTACTCAAGTAAAGCCAACCAAAATTTTCCACGAACCAGCGCAGCTAGTAATTCTAGGTCCTGAGGGAGAACCATGAGGAATTAAGAAAATAGACACATTGAGAAAAGAGGATGAGATCGGAGGCCTCCGCAATGCTGATGGCAAGATCAGAGAGAGTGAGCCCCTGGTCTTTGCTTTATTATGTATCATAGACAATTAAAGCCTTTAAGCCAATATACAAATAGGGGAGTCTCTGATACAAAGCCACTCATCTGAGGCATAAATTGGATTCCTCATAAGAGTGCACCACCCTACATCATGCAACAGTCAAGGGTGTGGGGAAAAGTTTAGTGTTGAAAAGATCTTAGTATTAAGAGATCTTAGTATTAAAAGAGTGGGAAAGGCTTAGTCTTAAACTAAGCCTTAGGCTATAATGACCTTGCCAGCTTACAACATGTTTCTCACAAAAATTAAAGACTCTATTATTAGTATTATTGTTATTATTCATTTCTCATTATCCATTATTTTAACAGTTGTTTCAGTGCAATTGCTATATGGAATAATCTTGCCTATCTACTTCTTCAAAGGATTTTCTCATACAACACACAGGATATGAAGTTTTTACTGACCCTTCAGAGGCTTGGCTGAGGAAACACATATAGCTAAACTGAATAACCTCAACAAAGACCCTAGTCTGAGATGCTTATACAGAAGCAACACAGCAACACCATAACTAGCACCAGAGTTAGTGGGAATATGTCCTGACACAACCATTAACATTTGCACTGTGGCAAAACATGGCTTGTTCTTGGCTTTCTTTTTAATTTGTTCTTTATTGATTTATAGACCAGCAGCATTTTTATTAATACCAAATATATTATTTTATTTTCTCAATTGAAAATTGGCCTGCACAGACTATTGGCATAAATTACTGGCAGAAATAAGAGTTGGAAATCCACTATTTTGTAACGAGGGAGATAATGATTTGTAGATATGCCATCTTTTAAATGATCTATGATAGTTGAGTCCACACCATTAACTACCTTTTTTAGATACCCTGGAGAACATTTCGAAAAAGATTTATCATTAAGAAATAGTATTTCCAAAACTGAGTTTTCTGTGAGTGATTTCTGGTCATTTTAATCATGTGGAGTAAAATTTAGGGACCTTAAACACTTAAAACCATTTCCTAAAAAGAGTCTTGGCAATAAATTTGGAACCCGCTAGGCTCCCCAAAGTGAGATACTTTCTGTGCAGGTAATGTGTCCTTCTCCAACTCTCAATTTTTACATTAATTCCACACTCTGCTTAATTGTTTATTAAGATGTATTGATGTCTACTCAACTGGCAACAAAGGACAGCTGCACTCTAGGCACCTGGGAATATAATCTTGAGCTCACTCAACATCAGTATTAACCAAATCAATATTAATTAATTGATATAAATACATCTAATCATTCATAAATATTTGCATAAATGGCATGGATAGACACAGTCTATCCACTTCTGAGTCCTCTGAAAATCACCTTGAATGAGACCCATTTAGCATATCATATTGGGTCTCTCAGAAATGCATTTATTGAATTTTGCTTTTTGTGATGCTTTTCTGAGAATCATTATAAGAGACAGTAATGAACTCATCTTTAGAATTATTGTAATGATAAAGCCAAGCACTGAAACACATTTTATAGTTATCATCTTATTCTCTACAACAAATTTATTGTCCTTATTTTACAAATGAGGAAACTGCAGGTTAAATGACTTATTTGTGGTTACGTAGCTATAAGTGGCAGAGCCAAGTTTCAAGACCCTGCCTCAGACTTCAGAGCTTGATCTAGAGCCCTCCTACCTGCACAGTCGTGGTCGGGGATGTTGCTCACAGCCTAGCCCCATGCTTCTTTTCTGTAGAGCCCGGGGGAGAATTCATATCTGTGTAAGTATTCAAGAGTAGTTATAATTATCTTAATCAGTTCCTTGTTGTTAATCTTATAAGCCTTGTGAAGTGTATAACTCAGTGGTCCCCAACCTGTTTTTGGGCCACGGACTGGTTTAATGTCAGAAAATATTTTCACGGATCGGCCTTTAGGGTGGTACGGATAAATGCACAAAATAAAATTATGCAACTGGCTTAAAAACTATGGTATTTTAAAATATAATTGTTGAATTTACGAGGCAAGCGTCAAGAGTGAGTCTTAGACGGATGTAACAGAGGGAATCTGGTCATTTTTTAAAAATAAAACATCGTTCAGACTTAAATATAAATAAAACGGAAATAATGTAAGTTATTTATTTTTTCTCTGTGGACCGGTACCAAATGACCCACGGACCGCTACCTGTTCGCGGCCCAGGGTTTGGGGACCACTGGTATAACTGACTAAGTATCCATTCCAGCTGCTTAGTTCACTCTAGCCAAGTATGTAGTTCATTGAGAAATTCATATTTATCCTCATTTTTAGGCTTACTCAGTCACCCCATGTTAAATGTAAACTATTATATTATAATCTGCCTTAAATCCTTTCTTAACAAGGTGAGGACATAGGTAAACAAAGGCATGGAGGAGAGGAGAGCTCAGAGACCCCATCAGGAATGAGGGGAGCTATTGAGAACCATGGACAGACACTGTGCCCATTTCTTCAGCGTACTGTTAATGGAATAATTTGTAACTCCAGATCCAAGTCTCCATGATGTTTGATGGCCAGTCTGCAGTCGAAGTGCACCCTAAAACCAGTGTGGATGACTTAAGGACCTTCACGTCCCTGAGCCTGTACATGAAACCTCCTGTGAAGCAGCCGGAACAGGCTGGGACTGCCGACCAGTTTGTCCTATACCTTGGAAGCAAAAATGTAAGAGCGTGAAGTTTTCTTTTTCTTTTTCTTTTTTTTTCTTTTTTTTTATTTTTATTTTTCAATCACAGTTTACATTCAATATTATTTTGTATTAGTTTCAGGTATACAGCATAGTTGTTAGACAATGATATACTTTATAAAGGGATCCCCGTCATATCTGCAGTACCCACCTGGCACCATATATAGCTATTACAATGTTACTGACTTTACTCCCTAGGCTGTACTTTACATCCTGTGACTATTTTGTAACTGCCAATTTGTACTTCTTAAAAAGAGGGAATAATATTAAAAGAAAAACAGGTATTTTGTCCTTGCCTTACAACAAAGCTACCTATGCCAACAAAATTCCCATTCTGGTAACTCAAAAAGTATAGATCATTTTAGCGCCAAAACTAAAGTGGTGATTTAAAGTCAAGTAATTTCTTCTTTGTGGGATATTTCTGGGCTTGCTTCACATCAGCCTCATACTGCTAACTTTGAGGAGTGTGAATGTAGCATTCCAAAGAACTTCAGAATACAGAGGCCTATTATGTTTGACGCTGAATCCTGTTTGAAGATGTGTAGCAATTGGTATTGGCAGGCTGTGTTATATTCCTGGTTAACTACAAACAAGGTTAGCACATTCCTGGCAGCTGTCACAAGTCCACAAGCCTGCGCTTGCTTGCCTCCCTGTCCAGATGCACTTGTACAAGCCAAGTGGACTAGCAGACTGAGGCAGCCACAGGGAGGCTGGCAAGAAAGAGGCATTTGCCCAGTCTAACAGGAACTTGGGTAATAATTCAGTCCAGACGTACCTTGACACAGCCAAATGTTGGCACTGCTTATTGTCCTCTAAAGAAATAAAAACAAAAGATGATATTCATTCATTTGAATTTTATTTAAGCAACTTCTTGACATTTCAGGCCAAAAAAGAGTACATGGGTCTTGCAATCAAAAATGACAACCTGGTATATGTTTATAATTTGGGAAATAAGGATGTAGAGATTCCTCTGGACTCCAAGCCTGTCAGTTCATGGCCTGCTTACTTCAGCATTGTCAAGATTGAAAGGTAAAGTGAATCCAGGCCAGGGCTTATGTGTACATTTTATAAGGTGTGTGTGTGTGCGCACACACACACACACACACATACAAACACACCTCACTCACTGTCTTCTTGTGGATGTTGTAAGGAACATTTTTTTTTCTATTCTTCCTCCTCTTTCTTCCATTATTCCTATAATCCTTCCAAAATTCCTTAGTGAAAAACAAAAGGTTAAAAAAATGTTCATCATTTTAAAATACTAACTTGATTATTAGATCTTTATATCTGGCCAATCCATGAATTAATTTCAAGATGGAATGTGTTTTTTGCCTTTCCCATTGATTATTGACATTCTATAAATGCATGTGAGTGTAACAAAATCAAATCACTAATTCTGTGACAACAGAACATTAACACTGTGACATTAAAAATATGTATTTTCTATAAATTATCAGCCTACTAAAAAGTGAAAATTCTTTATCTCAACAGGGTAGGAAAACATGGAAAGGTGTTTTTAACAGTCTCAAGTCTCAGCAGCACTGCAGAGGAAAAGTTTATTAAAAAGGGGGAATTCGCAGGGGATGATTCCTTGTTGGATCTGGACCCCGAGGACACTGTGTTTTATGTTGGTGGTGTGCCTTCAAATTTCAAGGTAAGTTCTCCAGGTATATTTTGGCTTATTGCAAATCTACTATGATTGTTTTTTTTAAAAAATCCATAAGAACTACAGTGATTTGGGAGTGGGATGAAAATCTTGATATTTTAAAGAAGAGCTTAGCTCAGTGAGTAGTAGAATTCTGAGCCAGGATCTATACACCTGGTCCTTGCTTACCACATTTTCATAGTATCAAATGCATTCAAGCTATAGCTAACATTTGAATATCAATTTGTTTCATTCTGATACATTCCTGCCTCACATGCCCTCCATCTATTGCAGGAGTATACACCTGTACATTGTGGGTTTGTATCTAGTCTTCAGGTTACAGATGACAACTTCAGAAACTTAGTTATCTCAACTAATATAAGCATAAAAAATAATATGAAGGAGGGGGTAGGTCTAAGGGGGAGTGTGAGACCCGATGAAAAGCAAATAAAGGAATGGCCCAAGGAGATAGGGAGTTAATCTAGGATTCAATTCCAGGACTATTATTTTCTAGGTATAAGTACACTGTTGAGCCTGAGAATTACTTTCTCTTGATATGAGAACAAGAATGAATACTTCCCAGAGCTGGTGTAAGGATTTTGGTCATAAATTCACTACTTAGTGGGTGACTGGCATATAGGATATGTTCAATAAATCCCACCCTCTTGTTAAGAACATGATTTATCTAAATGATTTGGCATAGAGTAGACACAAACTCATGGCTAGAAAGATATCAATATCTAGGATAGGTCTCCTAGACCAGCTATTTGTTTTATTGCCTGCTCTGTGTCGTCCGGGTGAAATGTGATCATGGGACATTTGACTTTGCTTGGTCTGTTGTACAGCCTCCTGCAAGCTTAAACCTGCCTGGTTTCATTGGCTGCCTGGAATTGGCCACTTTGAATAATGATGTGATCAGTTTGTACAACTTTAAGCACATTTATAATATGGATCCCTCCAAATCAGTGCCCTGTGCCAGGTAAGAAAGTGTTAAGAGTACTAGAAACTTCAATAGCCATGCAAGAGCAGCAGGTGAGACAAGTGTGGATCAGTGTCCAGGTTCTCAATCTTTTCTTTGGGAAAACTAGTTTTGAAGCTGCATAATAGTCATGCCTGAAAAAATACTTTTCAGATTTTCTCTACCTTAGACAAACATGCATAATTATAAAAAGTGTTAAAAACAACCTCTTTGCAGCTTTGATTTAGGAGTCCAGAGAGTGGGTTTCACTAACACATAAGATAGAGAAAAAAGTCCATTAAAAACAATTCATTTAACTTACCTATTAACTTACCTATAAATGCTTCTTTATGTCACTTCTGCAGGCATTATGACTTCATTTAAATGCTGGAAGGTCCACGGAGGATGTCATGAGATGGGTGGAAAGAGCCTCACTTGAAAAGCATAACATTGTAATGTTTATATGATTCTTGCATTTTTATTTCAGAGATAAACTGGCTTTCACTCAGAGTCGGGCTGCGAGCTATTTCTTCGATGGCTCTAGTTATGCTGTGGTGAAGGATATCACCAGGAGGGGGAAATTTGGTCAAGTGACTCGCTTTGACATAGAAGTTCGAACACCAGCCGACAATGGACTTGTGCTCCTGATGATCAATGGAGTGAGTAAAAATAAGAGTCCTACATCTTCTCCTCTATTTCCTTTACTTTCTGCTATGCATATTTCTAGGAACCTTCCAAGGTTGCATCATGCCACCAAACTGAAGTCTTAGTGTAGAGATCAAAATTAAATTATTTTCTTCAGGGAAGTGATGTCAACAATAAGTAAAAGCAGCCTTGAAATGCATTTCCCTGTGCTACGTTTTTGAATGTAGATGAAATACAACCTCTTTAATATACTGAGAGAGTTTTGCCTGTCCAGGCAGTGACACAGTGGATAGAGCCTTGGACTGGGATGCAGAGGACCCAAGTTCGAGCCCCTGAGGTCACCAGCTTGAGCTGGTGCACCAGCTTGAGCATGGGGTTGCTGGCTTGAGTGTGAGATAATAGACATGACCCCATGGTTGCTGGCTTGAGCCCAAAGGTCACTGGCTTGAAGCCCAAGGTTGCTAGCTTGAGCCCAAGGTCACTGGCTTGAGTACAAGGTCACTGGCTTGAGGAAGGGGTCACTTGCTCTGCTGTAGCTGCCAGTCAAGGCACACATGAGAAAGCAATCCATGAACAACTAAGGTGCTGCCATGAAGAATTGAAGCTTCTTCTCTCCCTACCTGTTTGTCTATCCCTATCTGTCCCTGTCTCTCTCTGTCTCTTGTCGCAAAGAAAAAAAAAGGAAACTATAGTCTTTATAAATAAGTAGAGGAATAAAACTTTAAATATATATATATACACACTGAGAGAATTTATAAAACTTTAAATATATATGTATATATACATATATATATATATAGAGAGAGAGAGAGAGAGAGAGAGAGAATTTATAGGGAAATCAGCACCAAACTCTAGGAAAAGCAGTGTCTCAACAGAAATTTAACACTGACTTTTTAAATTGTGTGCCATCATCAGTAAAAAGAAGTTTGCATATATTTGCATATTTATATATACATTTCTTTATTAATGATATGTATATGCCATAGAGTATTCAAAACTAAGAATAAAAGAAAATTAATTTAAACATAATATTGAATAAAAATAAATTTTATTTTAAAATATGAAATCAAATTTTTTATCTGTTAATGATACAAAAATTATTGTTATTAGCAGAGTTAGAACAATGTAATTAAATATGCTTAAGTATTTTTCAAAGTCTCATTAAACTTTTTTTGATAAAGCCTGACCAGGTGGTGGTGCAGTGGATAGAGTGTCAGACTGGTATGCAGAGGACCCAGGTTCGAGACCCCAAGGTCGCCAGCTTGAGCGCAGGCTCATGTGGTTTAAGCAAAGCTCAACAGCTTGACCCAAGGTCGCTGGCTTGAGCAAAGGGTTACTCGGTCTGCTGAAGGCCCGCGGTCAAGGCACATATGAGAAAGCAATCAATGAACAACTAAGGTGTTGCTATGAAAAACTGATGATTGATGCTTCTCATCTCTCCGTTCCTGTCTGTCTGTCCCTATCTCTGACTCTCTCTCTGTCTCTGTAAAACAAAAACAAACAAAAAAAAAACAAAAAAAAAACCTCTTTTTGATAGAATAATTCAAAAGTCTTGTTCTAAGTTTGATTTATTTCAATATTAAATTTTATTGGCTGTCATAACTGGACAAGATACCTCATGAAAATAAAACTGCCAGAAGTGTATCATTGGCTTTGCTTACTAAATCATAATACTCTTTTTCAACTTCATTCACAAATTTGCAACACTTATCTTTGAAATTTGGTACATTTCCAGTTTTCCTGATATCAGTCTTGCAAGCTAATCAGCTATTATGTCATTTTGTACACTTAAAAAAAAGAGTTCAAGAACACTGGAAATCTTCATTTGAAAGATTTTTAAACAGGTTAAAAAGTCCTTTCTAGCCTGACCAGGCGGTGGCGCAGTGGATAGAGCGTCGGACTGGGATGCGGAAGTACCCAGGTTCGAGACTTCAAGGTCGCGCGCGGGCTCATCTGGCTTGAGCAAAGAGCTCGCCAGCTTGGACCCAAGGTCGCTGGCTCCAGCAAGGGGTTACTCGGTCTGCTGAAGGCCCACGGTCAAGGCACATGTGAGAAAGCAATCAATGAACAACTAAGAAGTCGCAATGCGCAACGAGAAACTGATGATTGATGCTTCTCATCTCTCTCTGTTCCTGTCTGTCTGTCCCTGTCTATCTCTGCCTCTGTAAAAAAAAAAAAAAAAAAAAAAAAAAAAAAGTCCTTTCTAGCAGTATTTTAATAGTGCAGTTATGAGAGTTTTTATAAGAAGTACGCTTTTGACCAGGCGGTGGTGCAGTGGATAGAGCATCGGACTGGAATGCAGAGGACCCAGGTTCGAGACCCCGAGGTCGCCAGCTTGAGCGTGGGCTCATCTGGTTTGAGCAAAAGCTCACCAGCTTGTTCCCAAGGTCACTGGCTCAAGCAAGGGGTTACTCGGTCTGCTGAAGGCTCATGGCCAAGGCACATATGAGAAAGCAATCAATGAACAACTAAGGTGTCGCAACGAAAAACTGATGATTGATGCTTCTCATCTCTCTCCGTTCCTGTCTGTCTGTTCCTATCTATCCCTCTCTCTGACTCTCTCTCTGTCTCTGTAAAAAAATAAAAATAAAAAAAGAAAAGCAGCTATTAGAAAAAAAAAGAAATACACTTTCATTGTGTTTATCAACAAGTTCACTTAATAAAAAATTTCCAAATGTATTTTTAAAACCATCTCTCCAAAAAAATTTACTTTCTCATCCATTGTTATAATATACCTACCCTGAAATGACAGATCAAGTATGCATTTTTTTTAAAAATAGCTAGTAGGTTTTGTACTATTGAAAGACATTTGTCATCACAAAGAAAAGTTAACAAATTTAGAATAATTAATTTTATAAGAGAAATGTATAACTAATCTGACAGCATTTTTAATAATTCACCAGACGTAATCTGCAAACATCTATGAGTCTCCAAATATGGTGATTTGCTGCATCTCAATAGAAAATCATTGTAAATATTCTATTATTTATCTCACCTATAAATCCATGTAACTAAGCACACTGAAATAAACTGCAAAAGGCTAAAAGCAAAGAAATAAGTGAGGAGCTACCATCAGCCTTCAAGTGTGGAACTTCACTCTTTTTGTTTTCTTTTTTTTTTTTAGGTGACAGGAGGGGAGATAGTGAGTCAGACTCCCTCATGCACCCTTACTGGAATCAACCCAGCAATCCCATCTTGGGTAGATCCTCAAGTGCTGAGCTATTTTTAGCACCTGAGGCTGTTGTGCTCCAGTGGAGCTATCCTCAGTGCCAGGAGCCACACTGGAACCAATCCAGCCACTGACTGTGGGAAGGATAGAGAGGTAGAAGAGGGAGAGTGAGGGAGGAGAAGCAGATGGTCACTTCTGTGTGCCCTGACCAGGAATTGAACCCAGGATGTTTGTTTGCCAGGCCTACACTCTATCCACTGAGCCACCAGCCAGGGCTGGAACTTCACTCTTAAGGGCTCATATAATGTGTGAATTCCATGAAAATCCATCCAAAGGACAAAACGAAGGCCCAGTGTCAATCCATGTGTTAAAAATAAAAAGTTATTTTCTCTATTTTAGAATTGATTTTAAAAAACATTGATTTGTTATTACAGTTTATTTATTTATTCATTGATTGATATCCATATGTGCCCTGACTAAGAATCAAACCTTCAACCTTGGTGTATAGGGATGATACTCTAACCAACTGAGCTATCCAGCCAGGGCTATTTTAGTGTTTTTAATGAGCATAAATAAAAGTTGAAATATTTTCTTTCTATCCCCCGATGGATTGTTTCCTACATTCTCAGTAGTATACAAACTCCACTCAGAAGACCACTTTCTGAAAAAAAAAAAAAAAAAGATTACTTTTTATAAAATAAGGACTTTCATATAGCACCTTATTATTTAAATCCATTGAATTCTTGTATCTATGAACTGTCTTCTGAAACAAACAAGTCTGGTCAGTAAATTACTTGAGTGTTATAGCATTATTGGGGTTTTCAAACATCATCTGGTCCAAGTGCATAATAATTTTATTTTTACAGAAACCCAGCACTTCAAAATAACACAGAAACAGCCCCTTTTAGCACCCATATTTTCTGATGTTTTCAAGATTCTTTTTGACATACCTTGAAATTAGTTTTTAATATCATCAATGTTCCTCTTAAAATGAAATACAATCACATCTATTGGCTTGTTATAACTTTCAAAAGTTGCCTAAAGAAAAAGCAGTTGAATACTTATGGCCTATAATACTCTGTTTTCCAAATTTCTAAAAGGTCTTAAGACTTAAGTTATACATAAAATTTTATTTATTTAGAGTAAATAAAAAGCCCATAGAAGACCTGACCTTCTAGGCAGTGGCACAGTGGATAGAGTGTCAACCTGGGACACAGAGGACCCAAGTTCAAAGCCCTTACGTTGCCACCTTGAGCATTAGGGTCACTGCCTTGAGTGTGGGATCATAGATGTGACCCATGATCACTGACCTGAGCCCAAAGGTTGCTGGCTTGAGCAAGTGGTCACTGTCTCTGAAGTCCCTCAGTCAAGGCACATATGAGAAAGCAATCAATGAACAACTAAGGAGCCACAACAAAGAATTGATGCTTTTCTTCTCTCTCCTTTTGGATCTGTTTTTCCCTATCTGTCCTTCTCTCTCTCTCTCTCTCTCTCACTCACTCAAAAAAACAAACAAAACAAAAACCCATAGAGGATAGCTGTTTTGAATTGTATATAAATATTAACATTTTGGTATATTAATATGAAACATAACTGCTGATGAGGATATTGTTATAATTTTAAATTTCAATAATAAGGAATACAGTGTTATTTCCCAAATTCAGCTAAATCTACACTTGTATAATAGCAGATGCTCACATTTTATAACTTCCTTCTCTTTGCAGAGTATGTTTTTCAGCCTGGAAATGCGCAATGGTTATCTGCATGTGTTCTATGACTTTGGATTTAGCAATGGCCCTGTGCATCTTGAAGACACTGTGAAGAGAGCTCAAATTAATGATGCAAAATATCACGAGGTACAAATCATTGCAGTTTGGATAGTTTTTCTGTTTGATTTGGCTTTGCTTGAACTTAGATCTATTGATTTAATCAGATATTCAGCCAGGTTAGGTGAAAAAGTAATTAAACGAAACACCTTCACATCTGAAGACCAACTAAAGGGCACTCGGCTACTTAACTCCAGGATAACATTTACTTTAAAAAATAGATGTTTTTGTCATATTGACCTTTCTAGAAAAGAGTCACTGAAAGATTTATTTTAGTTGCTTCATTACTCAAAAAGCTCCTGTTAATGCTCAATATCTTGATTATAGTGATACTCCTGTAGAATCTTTCTACACATTTGTTGAAAATGCCAGCATGTAGATATACAGCTATTTGCTTAGTTATCCTTAAAGCCTCACTATATGTAAAGAGTACATATAAGTAAATAGAGAATCTCCTTTTAAACCATATATCCAGAACTTAGAAAATACTAACACAGATCCCTTGTAAAGAGAAATCACAAAGAATGCTCTTTAGTCTTGAAACAGATGTGCAGTATACTGATTACCATCTATTTTTATTAACAATTACTTTAAATCTACAATTTAATAAAATCTATAAAAGTCATATTACCTTTGGGCCCTGGCCGGTTAACTCAGCGGTAAAGCATTAGTCTGGTGTGTGGAAGTCCCAGGTTCAATTCCCAGCCAGGGCACACAGGAGAAGCACCCATCTGCTTCTCCACCTCTCCCTCTCTCCTTCCTCTCTGTCTCTCTCTTCCCCTCCTGCAGTCAGGGCTCCATTGGAGCAAAGTTGGCCCGGGCACTGAGGATGGCTCTGTGGCCTCTGGCTCAGGTGCTAGAATGGCTCTGGTTGCAGTGGAGCAATGCCCCAGATGGGCCGAGCATCGCCCCCTGGTGGGCATGCCTGGTGGATCCTGGTCCTGCACATGCGGGAGTCTGTCTGTGTGCCTCCCCCCCGCCCCCCGCTCCCCCTTCTCACTTCAGAAAAAAAAATTTTTGTTTAAGTCATATTACCATTAAAATTGAACCAAATTGTGGAGAGTAAGAGAATATATTTCTCTTTTCAGTTAAAAGTCCATAGCTTTCATGAGGATGGTTTACAATAAAAGATTATTTTAACTATTTTTCTGACTAACATTTTCACAGATTTATTAAGGCTTCTCACTATATCACCAAAAAATAAAACCAGTAATATTCAGTCTACAGTCCAGAAGGTACCTGTTTATAATTTTTTCCCAAATCTCCTCAAAGGGGCCAAAGAAATCAATTGGTTTTATGACAAATGTTTCCCGGTCTAGCTCCTTCTCTGTATGGAAATCCTTCTCCTGGAAGTATGAATTTATAAGTAAGAATTTTCATGTCCGAGTGAGAAAGGAAAATTTATTTCCCATTTTGTAAACAAATAAGCAAAAGAACATGGAAGTTCAACTGTTTTAACCAGAATAATTAAAATATACTGTAGTTATCAAAAAGTTGATTGTTAAACAGTGATCAAGACTTACTACATATTATTTCTCCTAGATCTCAATCATTTACCACAATGATAAGAAAATGATTTTGGTAGTTGACAGACGACATGTCAAGAGCATGGACAATGAAAAGATGAAAATACCTTTTACAGACATATACATTGGAGGGGCTCCCCCAGAAATCTTACAATCCAGGTAAATCTTCTGGGTTTTTGTCAATATCTTTGTTAAGTGGTTGTTTGTTCCTCACAATGTACTGGGATGAGTATTCAACACCCAGGATAGATCTATTAAAAAGTTTTAGGATCCCTCACCTGCTACTTTTACCCATGTGCACAGGCACACGCACATACATGTATGCATCTTTGGGCTCTTTGCAGCCAGTCCTCATGACCCCTTAATTAGTATCTACTCCATATGATCTATAGGTTTAATTATGTCCCTTTACTTTTGTTTTAGTCTTAATTTAAACTTATTTGAATTCTCAAATAGCATATATTGGTAAAAATTTTAAGGGAAAATTTTTAAGTTTATATAAGGGGTTGTGAATTGCATATAGTGAAACATTATTCTAAATATATTTAAATTTTTGCTATCTCTTATTACAATCATTCCATAGCATCAGAGACTTTTAAGAGTGAGAGATAGATTTTGGATATTCTAGCCCAGTGGTTCTTAACCCTGGTTCCCACTGAAATAACCTAGAGAGCTTTATAAACGCCATTGGCCATGACCACTCTCCAGAAATTCTGAATGCTCTGAGATAAGGCCACAATGTAATATTTAAAAACAAACAAACAAAACAAAACTCTTCCCCAATCAGGTAATTCTACTGTGCAACCAAGGTTGAGAAATGCTGGTAGAATTCACTCTCTCATCCCATACAGATCCCCACTCCATTGGCTCTCACACCTCTCTTGGAATAAATGTAGTGATGTATCTGTAATTACCTCTGAATGCAAATATATATATATCAATTTTAGTTACTTCAAATTTTTATTAAAAATTTTATTTAAATTTTTATTAAAAGCTTTATAGCTTTTCCTCATTTTGAATCATAACTAGTGTCATCCCCCTTCCATGTCACAATGGTTCCTATTTTTAAAAGGCTCCCCAAGCTTCCTTTTCAAACTAAATAGCCTCTTCAGTCCTTCAACCATGCCAGGTTGGACCTTTAACCACCATCACTGCCATTACATGTACCCCAATCTGTCCATCAGTATGGCCCTCCCGGTGTGATATTGTCAGAGCACAATGTAGGCAATGTTACTTCTTAGTCTGGCTAGTGTTCATCTAAAATACATTAAAGGCATTGTAATCTGGTCAAAACTAATTTTATATTCATTCAATATCCAGTAGCATGTTCTTGGGTACTCCTATATACTAGGTATGATAATAGGTACTAGGATTACAGTAATGAGAAAAATGCCATCCCTGATCTTCAAGATAAAGGATTTCTTACTTTCCTAATGATCCCAAGACCCAGAAGTCATACTAGCCTTACTTGATTACAGTGTATGTGTTGCAAATAAAGCCAAGAAGATAAATTTATGACACAAGTGGATTAGTGGAAGACTGATAACTGGGTTTTCTTCTTAACTTAGAGTTGTGACATAAGAAATTAAGATTTCTTAGTTTACTTTTATAGCCTACACCATGTAAAATTGTCAAGAATTGACCATTTTTTACCTTAAAAAAGTCAGCTATAAGTGATTATAAATAAAATTAAGTCACATAGCCTACTTATGTAGAGTAGCATCATCATCATGGCTATACCAGTGAAGATTACTTTTCTTTTCCAGGACTCTACGAGCATACCTTCCCCTAGATATCAACTTCAGAGGATGCATGAAGGGTTTCCAGTTCCAAAAGAAGGATTTCAATTTATTAGAGCAGACAGAAACCCTGGGAGTAGGTTATGGATGCCCAGAAGACTCTCTTGTAAGTACCAATCAAAAGCTTTATAATAATAAATAAATACAGAACTTATCACTCTCAAAAGCTGTATAGCTCTTTTGAGCTTCTTTGTAATTCTAGGTCCACCTTGGGCTCTTTTCCACCACCAGCAGAAAGAATCATTAGGTCAGGAAAGATTGTGAGGTTCCAATGTGACTTGTCCAGTTTCCTCAGTTTTCCATGGGTGGGACTTGCAAAACCCAGAGGGGCTGTGTGAGCACCATTACTCACTCAGGGTAGAGGAAGTGAATAAGTTGAAACCCATCTGTTAGAGACACACAGAAGGAAGGTGAATATGCCTGAATTCCAGTATAAACTAGAAGTTTAAAAAACTACTAATAAGAAACCAGCAAACAAGATCATTGATATGTGAGAAGTTCACTTTTTAAACATTTGATAATTATTACAAACACTAAATTCACTTTTTTGGCACACAGATATCTCGCAGAGCATATTTCAATGGACAGAGTTTCATTGCTTCAACTCAGAAAATAGCTTTCTTTGATGGCTTCGAAGGAGGTTTCAATTTCCAAACGTTACAACCAAATGGGTTACTATTCTATCACGCTTCAGGGGTAAGTACTTGTTTTTCGCTGAGGAAACTTCTTTGTGATGATTGTTTTGTCTATTAAAAATACTTTTAAGCATGTTAACAGTGATTATTTTTTATTCAGATTCACTTTGATTCACATATATATACACAGAGAATGCCTTATTTTAGGTACTTTATAAAGTATTAGATATAGTACATCAGGGGTTCTTAATCTGGGATTCATAGACCCACTCCTTGGGGGTTCATGAAAAGAATTTATAAGGTCTGTAGACTTCATGGGGAAAAATTACATCTTTAATTTTTCCAACTAAAATTTAGCATTTTCTTCCATTGTGAATGCTGGCAACAAATTACAATAATATTAGCAGTACCTATAACTTTTTCATTTTACATTTAAGTTGTCACAGATACCTCAAAATATTATTTTTGCTCATTGCTAGTTCTAAATTACAGTACTTATTAGATCTGCTTCTAGATATTATTATGTAATGCCTTAATAAGAAGTACATGTACTACTATATCACAAATTTATTGTTTTAATATTTTGAAACTGTATTTCAATGTGATTGGTTTCTTTTGTGTTTCTAAAAATTTTGTTTTCTGCATATTAAAACATTATTTTATGAATGGGTCCATATGTATCTATCACCAAACTGCCAAAGCGGTCCATGGCACAAAAAATGTTAAGAACCACTGAATGTTAAGAACAAACAAGTGTGGCCCTGGCCAGTTGGCTCAGTGGTAGAGCATCGGTCTGGTGTCTGGAAGTCCAGGGTTCATTTCCCAGTCAGGGCACACAGGAGAAGCACCCATCTGCTTCTCCACCCCTCCCCCTCTCACTTCTCTCTCTCTTTCTCTCCCTCTTTCTCTCTTCCCCTCCTGCAGCCACGGCTTGATTGGAGTGAGTTGGCCCCAGCTGCTGAGTATGGCTCTATGGCCTCCACCTCAGGCACTAAAAAAAAAAATGGCTCCGGTTACAATGGAGCAAGGGCTGCAGATGGGCAGATCATTGCCTCCTACTGGGCTTGCTGGGTGGATCCCAGTCAGGGCACAATGCAGGAGTCTCTCTCTGCCTCCCCTCCTCTCACTGAATTAAAAAAAAAAGAAGAAATAAGTATGATATAATTTATAAAATAGTAAAAAGAAGATAACTTCTCTCTCATTGCATTTGCTGAAGAATACATAAGCTCAGCTTAAAGATATATTATTTCAAAAATAAAATAAGATCTGTAGAAGTGTAGTGACCCTAAGATTCAACTGATTTATCTCGGCAAAGGTCATCACCAATAGATACACTGATGGACTAGGTCATAATATAAATTACAACACCTTTCACTTGTCATACTTATTATTTGTATCTATCACATTTATATTGAACTTAATTTAAATCAGTAACATCTGTGAAAATTGACCCAAAGCACTTTGTAGAAACTCTGTCACCTAACCTGCCTCAGATTACCTGAGCGAATTAACTTTTGCTTGGTCATCTAGCCACATCCCCAAGGAGGTTCAAATATTGCCTTATCTACAGGGATTAAAAGTAGGACATGATGGAATAGAAAAGCCTGAGTTTGGAAAGTAATTGGCATTAGGACAACTTTCAGCACAATGAAATCACCAGAAATTTTCAATTCTATAATATAGTAGATTTTTCCCCCACAGAAACATGTCTAATTTGATAGGCAATGCCAATATAAGCAATCAAGTATTTTGTTTTTGTTGTTATTCATAAAAGTATTTCACAAGCACACTTCCTTCACACTGGGTGTTCCTTTAGCAATAGCATTAAGGAAAGGTTGGAAGCATGTTCATCTTTCTGATACCTGGCTCCCTGCTTACGCCCCGCACTTGCATTGCAGTCAGACGTGTTCTCCGTTTCCTTGGATAATGGCACTGTGACCATGAGCGTGAAAGGAACCAAGGTGCAGGCCTCAGATAAGCAGTACAATGACGGACTGTCCCACTTCGTCATCACCTCTGTCTCACCCACAAGGTACGGCTCCTCACCACATGTGTCTTCCACCAGATGGCTTTATCTTTGGGGCATGATTCTGGGAATTGACCGCTATGAATAACAGGCTATGCTATTACTTTTCTAGTGTGTTTTTTTTTTTTAATGTTGAAAGGAGCTACTTACCTCCTTTTTAAAAAAATTGCTCTTAATTTGTAAGACGTGCAAAATAAGTCCCCATAAAATTAGTGAACAGGGATGTAATACAAAGATCCCCCCTCCCCCCAATAAAACCATAGGCTATAATCGCCTCGAGGAAAGTGCCTAAACATAGTACTTACTCACTGGAGGACAGTGTTTTGCACATAGAAAGAACTCAGCATATATTGGTGGCATTTAGTTTTCAATTTGGCGATTGAGAATGCTACATGTGTGGCCACATTTTAAAATCTCTAATTTTATCTGTAAAATATGTAATACTGAATTTCTTTCCCATAATAAGAAAGCTTTCTAGGATATGACATGCAGCTCTGTTGTAGATTGTTCCTATCCTATGTCCACTTGCATGGAGCCCTACCTTCACAGGAAAACATTAACAGGCCTTTTCTGGAGTCCATTTCCAATCAGGATCAAAACCATTCAATGTGCTTAACAGTGAAAATGATCTCCCATAAACATGTTGAAATGATCACCATGAGATATATTCTGTTTTGTTCCACCAAAAAGAAAAAAAAAATGTTGATGATTAGTCATCTTAACTTATGGGTTTAAATCTCAGTCATGTTTTGGAGGGTCTTTTCTGTGTACAGAAATAGTCAATCATGTCTTAAGTCAGGGGTTGGGAACCTATGGCTCGCAAGCCAGATGTGGCTCTTTTGATGGCTGCATCTGGCTCGCAGACAAATATTTAATAAAAATAATAATAACGTTAAAATTATAAAACATTCTCATGTATTACAATCCATTTATTTCCTACCACTCATGTTCATGGTTGCAGGTGGCTGGAGCCAATCACAGCTGTCCTCCAGGACAACACCAAATTTTTATTGGATAATGCTTAACGTACACGGGTCGCTGTATGGCTCTCACGGAATTACATTTTAAAATATGTGGCGTTCATGGCTCTCTCAGCCAAAAAGGTTCCTGACCCCTGTCTTAGGTCTTGGAAAGAGACTAGAAAATTATTGCCTTTCTATTAACCAGATGTCCCATTTCAATTCCATGAGGAAACCTGCAACCTGGCATAGGACTCACGGTAGAACGTTAGCCGCGTGGTGTATAAAGCAGTTTTTTCCTCTGCAGATATGAACTCGTAGTCGATAAGAGCCGACTTGGGAATAAGAACCCCACCAAAGGGAAAGCAGAGCGCACGCAAGCAGATGAAAAGAAGTTTTACTTTGGTGGCTCACCCATCAGTCCCCAGTATGCTAACTTTACTGGCTGTATAAGTAATGCCTACTTTACCAGGTATAATATTTTTATTCTTTATAAATCTGCATGATTGATAAAGAAGATCAATTCAGTAATAAAAATACTTACATTATTTAAACAGAACTATGAAATTTGTCAGAAGCATTAAGGTAATACTTAGAAGCTTGCAAGTGCTTGAGCAGCTGACAGACTTGGGTTTGTAATTAGATTTTCTTGCCTTTCAATTTCTGTATGACCTTGTGAAATAAGCCCTTGTTTCTTTCTTTCTTTTTTCATTCTTTTTTTTTAGCAAGAGAGACAGACAGACAGGAACAGATGGGGAAAGACCGACAGAAAGGGAGAGAGATAAGAAACATCAAAACTGACTTCCATAGTTTTCATCATGTAATTCTTTGTTGCAACACCTTTGTTGTTCATTGATTGCTTTCTCATATGTGCCTTGACCGGGTGTCTACAGCGGAGCCAATGACCCCTTGCTCAAGCCAGCAACCTTGGGCTCAAGCCAGTGACCTTGGGCTTTAAGCCACTGACCTTTGCGCTCAAGCCAGCGATCATGGGGTCATATCTATGATCCCACGCTTAAGCCAGCAACACCGCACCAAGCTGGTGAGCCCTGGACTCAAGCCAGATGAGCCCACGCTCAAGCCGGTGACCTCTAGGTTTTGTACCTGGGTTTTCAGCATCACAGGCCAACGCTCCATCCACTGTGCCACCACCTGGTCAGGCAAGCCTTTGTTTCTTTACCTGCAAACTGCAGGTAATGATAGTGTCTGCCTGGTAGGCTTATTATGAGGATTAAATGACATAATATGCATAAAGCACCTGACATACCACAAGCTATAAATTTTAGATGTGATTATTTCTGTACTTTTATTAATGATATAACAGAGCAAAATACCCAAATTCCTGTTAGAGATTTAAGAAAATGATAGTTTAATGCATGACTTTAATGCAAGCCATTAATTTAGGTCCTTAACAAAGAACAAAGCAGGAACTTCATGCAGGTTAAGTAGTACAGAGGTGGCCCCAATCACCCAGAGTGTGGTGAGGGAAAAGCCGTTCATCTGTCAGAATGTGCTGGTACCAGGCACAAAGTTATTAATTAACTGGTTAAATTATCATTGAAGGATTCTGATTAAGATGGTGATTGATGGATAAAGTCCCATCACAAACACACACACACACACACACACACAAAAAAAATTTTTAATTGCTGAAGCCTCTGACTTCCATAGTTTTCATCATGTAATTCTGAACAATATTTAAGGCTTTTCTCCCCTTCATTACAAACATAGGTTGGACAGAGACGTGGAGGTTGAAGATTTCCAACGGTATTCTGAGAAGGTCCACACTTCCCTTTATGAGTGTCCCATTGAATCTTCACCGTTGCTACTCCTTCACAAAAAAGGAAAAAATTCCTCAAAGCCTAAAACAAGTCAGAAGAAAAAGGTAAAATAACGCTATGCCAGGTTCCCAATTGTCCTTGTATTCCACTCACACAACCTTAGACACTGACACTTTGTAGAATTTACTCTAATTTGCAACTGTATGCATGAAAGATTCTTATAGTAACATATAGTCCAATTTGCCAGCTCTGTTGCATCAATTCTTGTTCCTAAGAAAACAGTTTGAATCATCTTTTACTCAAACTTCCAACTACTTTTCAATCAATAGCAGGGTTTAAATTGCTCCATATTTAACAATCTATATATATCATATTATTGATACTATTATTCTCTAGTATCGCTTGATTTTGTGTAACAATCTCAGGCTTTTGTTATATTTGTTTCCCCTTCTTTTCTTGATCTCCACTTAAATAACTCACATGTACAGTTGATCTGTGGCATCAACTAGAGCTGCTCCATCATCAAAAATCCTGAGTTCTTAGATTGCATTCTCTAACTATTGTTCTTTCTCATTCTTTTAGTTTAATCTTTCTCACCTACTACCCACCCCTTCCTGGTCCCAGTTTTACACTGTGTTCAGGTTCTCATGTTCCCACCCTGACCCAAGCCACCATCGTCTCCCATCTGAATTATCACCGTAGCCTCTTAACAGGCCTCCCTGCTTCTTTCTGGTTTCCCAACAGTCTCTCTTCAATGCAGCAGCCAGATCCTTAGAAATATTATATAAGTCATATGATGTCACCCTTCTACTCAAAGTGGACCCCATCTGCACTCAGAATAAAAGCCCAAGTTTCTACAATGTCATAAGAGGCCTTATATTAGCCAGGCCCCTTTCCCTCACTCGCTCTTCTCCCCGCACTGATTTTCTGGCTCTTCCTAGGAGGACCATGTGCACTCCAACCTTGAGGCCTTCACTTGAGCCTTCCTTCTTCCTAGACCACTCTTTCCCCACATCTGCACAATGCCTTTTCCTCCTTCTAGGATTGCTCAACTCCCCATCTGCTCCATGAGGCCTGCTTTAACCCCTTACTCTATACCACAGCCTTCCTCCTGCCTTCCACAGTACTACTGATTTCCTTGCCTCTTCTTTTCTTTTTTTCCTAAGTGAGAAGTGGGGAGACAGAGAGACAGATTCCCACATGTGCCCCAACCTGGATCCACCTGGCAAGCCCCTGCCCATCTGGGGCAATGCTCTGCCCATCTGGAGCCATTGCTCCGTTGCTAAGCAACCAACCTATTTTTAGTGCCTCAACATGGGGAGTTGGGGGGGAAACATGCTCCAACTGAGCCATAGCTGTGGGAGGTAAAGAGAGAGAGAAGGGAGAGGGGGAGGGTTGGAGAAGCAGATGATCGCTTCTCCTGTGTGCCCTGACTGGGAATCAAACCCAGGACATCTACACAGCGAGCCAACACTCTATTGCTGAGCCAAAAAGCCAGGGCCTTCTTGCCTTTTTCTAATTCTTCGTTTTTCCATAGAACTTGTCACATTTTAATTGATTATATACTTTATTTTATTATTTATTGTCTGTCTTCTCTGCTAGAATGCAAGCTCCTTTGTTCTGTTCATGGATTATCCTGAGGGTCTAGAGCAATGCACATAGTAGGTGTTCAATAAACATTTAACTATCTGATTGTAGAGTTGTTAAAAGGATTAAATTAGTTAATGCATTAAATGTTCTTGCACAGCACTTGGCGTAGAGTAACCATTCAGTACACTTGAGCTGTTAAATTTCTATAAAGTCTCATGAGTGTTTCTGGCTGTCAATTCCTAAAAGTGGGTTTGCTTAGATTAGTGTAATTTAGCATTTGCTATACTAGTTTACACTCTCACAAACAGCATTTGAAAAAACCTATTGTCTCTCTGCTAACAACTGCTAATACTAGATATGGTCAAATTTTTATAATGTAGTCAATTTAATGGACAAATTATAATATCTCATTGTGGTTTTAATGTACTTGTTCTTGAATGCTAGTGGGGCTGAGCATCTTTTCAAGGGGAGAACTAACTTCTTTCCGAGGCTGGTTTTAGAACCATTCACAGAGGGAAGCATCCCCACCAGCTCTTTCTTATGATGGCTCTTCACTGCCCATTGTATCTTGGTTTTTCACTACCCACATAGGACAGCTTATATAGAACACTTTTAAAATGCCCATGAAACTTACCTTTGTTCACACATGATTTCTTTATCAAAGTTAATAATTTTGTTCATTATAATCAAATCGTACAAGTTATTCAAGATTCATTCCTGAATTTCACATGGAAGATTTTTTCTAAAAGTGATTCAGACAGAGAAATAATTTTATTGATATTTATGAAGGATTTTGCTGGAGGACACCCTGAAGGATTTTTAGAGGAAACTATTAAATTCTGATAGTATCTTACTGTCACCTTTATATATGGATGCTAAAAGGTTTATCCTGAGAATTGTTTAGCTGGGACTAGATCTCTGGTCGGTAGATCATAGACAGCAGGTTAATATCACAGGCTGATGAGAAAGATCAACTTTCTAAAGCAAACACAGTTTATCTCTTTAAATGAAAACAGTTTTCTGTATGAAGCCATCTATCAAATGTTGTTTCCTAAACAAACTCATAGTCTCAAGGTTACAATCAATAGCTCTTGGAACTATTAACGCAAACATTCCAATATTATAAGAACATCTTAGTCTTTATGATAAAAAGTCTTAGAAACTCAACTTTGTAAGAAGATATAGAATCACTATAGATTTCACTTATTTATTTATTGGTAATCAGAATGGCAGTGTTTGCTAATCTTCTCTTAGATTTATTTACCCTATATCAATAATTTCTTAAATAGCTACCAAGAAGAAATTGTGGCCTCTGGTTTAAATTATTATCAAGGCTGAATTATAGCAATTTGGGCTATGATAATTTATTTTCACAATAACTTCTTAATATTGCATTTAATGCATTTATGATAATTGATTTAACCACTAATAGACTTTCAGTTGTTTCCAGTTTTCTTTCTTTTATGGTTAAAGATCATAGTACAGTGTATCCATAAAGTCATGATGCACTTTCGACCGGTCACAGGAAAGCAGCAAAAGACAATAGAAATGTGAAATCTGCATCAAATAACGGAAAACTCTCCCAGTTTCATACCTATTCAGTGCAGTTCGATGTGGGCTCATACACAGATTTTTTAGGGCTCCTTAGGTAGCTATCCCGTAGAGCCTTTACAGACTCGTCACTGACTGATGGCCTACCAGAACGGGGTTTCTTCACCAAACTGCCGGTTTCCTTCAACTGCTTATCCCACCGAGAAATGTTATTCCTATGTGGTGGCGCTTCATTATAAACACGCCGATATTCACGTTGCACTTTGGTCACAGATTCAAATTTAGCAAGCCACAGAACACACTGAACTTTCCTCTGTACCATCCACATCTCAACTGGCATGGCTGTGGGCTGCTCCGTTGTATACACGGTGTTACATCATCATCTGCGCATGCGCACATGCTGCCACATCATCCTACAGAAACTGGGAGGGTTTTCCTTTTATTTGGTGCAGATTTCACATTTCTATCATCTTTTGTTGCTTTCCTGTGACCAGTCAAAAGTGCACCATGACTTTACAGACACACTGTACATTAATCTTTGATCATTTTGCTGAATCCGTTTTTAGGATATATTCCTAGAGACAGAATTACTGGGTCCAAGCAAATTACTTTCCAAAAAGATAAAAGTGATTTTGTACTTCCTCATGAGTATATAAGGGTACCTGTCTTACCAGCTATGTTCCAGCCTGAAAATTATTTGTAATTTTTATGTTTTCAAATTTTCTTGGAAAAATATCTTCTCATTGGTGATTTAATGTGAAAATAAATAAATATTCTATACATTGTAATAGCCATTGTTCTTGGGGTATCTGGCCAGCTACTCCCTTTTCTGAGAATTGATTTTCTATGTACCAGGGATTCCCAGTATTTAGGTATAGATGATTGGACCAGGGTAGATCGTGTCAGCTAAGCTGGACCATCATGTTCTCCTCTTGGAGACTCAGAACCCAGAGAGACTAGTCTGGGATGGTCATTGAATAGAGAACATGTAAACCTAAGAGCTCCATGTTAATCATGCACAGGAAAAGAAAAATGTCTTTAACTAGAAAAAGAAAAAGGCAGAAAGCTGTCCAGCAAAGAAAGAAAAATGATAATGTCCAGAAAAGGAGTACCCTGATTCTTTCTAGCTTTCCAATTTCCAATTCTTTTTTTTTTTTTTTTTTTTTTTTTTTTTTTTTTTTTTTTCAGCAAAGAGTGCAGAATAGCAGCCATTTTTACATAAGCCAGAGCATTCTGTTCCTTTTTTTTTTTTTTTTCCATTTTTCTGAAGCTGGAAACAGGGAGAGACAGTCAGACAGACTCCCGCATGCGCCCGACCGGGATCCACCCGGCACGCCCACCAGGGGCGACGCTCTGCCCACCAGGGGGCGATGCTCTGCCCATCCTGGGCGTCGCCATGTTGCGACCAGAGCCACTCTAGCGCCTGGGGCAGAGGCCACAGAGCCATCCCCAGCGCCCGGGCCATCTTTGCTCCAATGGAGCCTTGGCTGCGGGAGGGGACGAGAGAGACAGAGAGGAAAGCGCGGCGGAGGGGTGGAGAAGCAAATGGGCGCTTCTCCTGTGTGCCCTGGCCGGGAATCGAGCCCGGGTCCTCCGCACGCTAGGCCGACGCTCTACCGCTGAGCCAACCGGCCAGGGCAAATTTCCAATTCTTGCCCCTGATAGGACCCCACTTGTTGGGCAAATAAGTTTGTAAAATTTGTGTTATTTGATTTTGCTCACTTTTATTGTTAAAAATGGCTGCTGTCCATGTGATGATGCTGTCAGGTGATAACAGCTAATTACCTTCCTGCTTGAGAAGGGTCTTGGTTATGCTAATGCTTGCTGGAGGAGGGGTTTCACACCTAAAGCTTTAAGAAGGAAGAAGAAGGAGGAGCTAGGAGGCCATTTTTGCAGAGGCCACGTTGTTGCAGGAGAGGCAGGCAAGATGGCGGGGTACTGAAGGAGAAGCTGGTTTGTGCAGAGTTTGTGCAGAGAAAAGGAGATGGGAAACAGAGGTGACTGAGCTAGTGGAGCCTTTGATTCTAGGAAAACTGGGAGAAAGTCAGTGGCTTTGGGAGCCCTGAATGGAAAGGGAAGAGTTTGCCCACTGTGTGTATTTACTTGCGCCCCGGTTGCAAGGCTAGAATAAAAGATGGCCCACCAGTTTTGGGCTCCATTGTTTCATTACCGGCTATCTGAATCTAATGCAAACCTACATGTGCTTGGCAGCTGTGATGGCCGTGACTACGGCATACACCACTAAACTATCTTTTCTTGGATTGTGTTCTTAAGATACTCTCATATCCCTTGTAACATATTACCCTCTTTTTATTAAGTAACTTAACTAGTTTGGTTGTTATCTGAAGCAAAAGAATCTTGCTGAGTTGAAATTGGTACCACCAGTTGGATTGCAACCAATAGACGCTCAAACAAATAAATTATATTGGTAAAGTCAGAGTCTAATAAGGTTTGGTAAGAATCCCCACACACATAGCCTTTTTGGGATAATAAACTAAATCTCTGTGTTATATGGTAATGAATTAGTTTAAATTATAACTATTCTTTTTTATTATCATTAATATTCAGAGCATATATCCATAGAGGACTTATAATATTTGGTTGCTGTATATAAAGATATCAGAGTTTGGCCCTGGCCGGTTGGCTCAGTGGTAGAGCGTCAGCCTGGTGTGCAGGAGTCCTGGGTTCGATTCCCCGCCAGGGCACACAAAAGAAGCACCCATCTGCTTCTCCATCCCTCCTCCACTCCTTCCTCTCTGTCTCTCTCTTCCCCTCCCACAACAAGGCTCCATTGGAGCAAAGATGGCCCAGGAGCTGAGGATGGCTCTGTGGCCTCTGCCTCAGGCGCTAGAGTGGCTCTGGTCTCGGCAGAATGAAGCCCCAGAGGGGCAGAGCATCGCCCCCTGGTGGGCATGCGGGAGTCTGTCTGACTGCCTCCCCGTTTCCACCTTCGGAAAAATGCAAAAAAAAAAAAAAAGATATCAGAGTTTATTGATGTTTGTAGCAGACAAGAGACAGATTCTAGTTCATCTATTCCCACACTGACGCAGAGAAAGGCCAGACTGATTAACTGAGACTGTCATGGTCTAGTAACCCCGAGCATGCTGAGCCCCTATCTCTAATCCACAGTTGCGCTCTTCCCATAGTTAAGGGGCTGCACTGACTGCGAAGGAGTGAGATAGTCTCCCTAGGAATGGAGAGAAGGAGGAACAGCCAAAATTAGAGAAAACCCCCATACTCCCCCCAGACTCTCACCCCACCCTTGAGGCCCCAGGCAGAGCATTTCCTGTGCCCTTCTATAAGACAAAGGTGATCATATCTCCCATTAGAAGGCATGCTGCTGCAGGAAGGCTGGAATACAGCATGGAGTCTGGGGAAATTCCCCAAGATATGTTAGAGCAGGGGTCCCCAAACTTTTTACACAGGGGGCCAGTTCACTGTCCCTCAGACTGTTGGAGGGCCAGACTATAAAAAAAACTATGAACAAATCCCTATGCACACTGCACATATCTTATTTTAAAGTAAAAAAACAAAACGGGAACAAATACAATATTTAAAATAAAGAACAAGTAAATTTAAATCAACAAACTGACCAGTATTTCAATGGTAACTATGAGCCTGCTTTTAGTTAATGAGATGATCAATGTGCTCCTCTCACTGACCACCAATGAAAGAGGTGCCCCTTCCGGAAGTGTGGCGGGGGCCGGATAAATGGCCTCCGGGGGCCGCAGTTTGGGGACTCCTGTGTTAGAGGGAAAGTTTCCCTGAATCTCTCCACCCCATCCCATTCTGCCCGCTCATGGCTTGAAACTAAGGCCGTGAGGGCCTGAGCCAAAAAAATATTGGTACCTACGTGTATCTCTTCCAAATAAAGAGAGAAACCTTGCTTCTGTAGCAGTGGATCAAGTCGGAGTCCCGACTGCTATGTGAGGAAGGGAAGAGGGACAGTGGAACCGAGTGGGTTTTCTTTAGGATGGGTGAGTCTCTGAGCCTCCCCCCACCCCCCCTCCCCAATCTGCCAGCACTGGGAGAGTCTCTGCCCCCACCACCAGGCTGGGGGCTGCTCTCAGAGCAGAGCAGTGGCACAGCGGATCTGCCCTCTGTCCACCACACTTGGATTTTGAGGGTAATTTTGGCTTTTGCTTGAAACATTGATTTTGGGGGAAGATCTTGTCTTTTGCCCACATAAGATTAAGAGTTTTACTGTGAATCTGTTTCTATCTGTATTGTATCTTTCAGAAATTTTTACCCTGTTTGTTCATCTAGTAGGAACCTTCTTAGATTTCCAGGACTGAGATGGATTTATTTTTATATGTATAGTTCTTCTGACATTTCTAGGGGAATTAGGGAGTGGTGGAAACTAAAGGTGTGTGTTCATTCAATAATCTGGAACCAGGATTTTTTGTTTTTCCATTTAATCCTGTATTTCATCCTGAACTTTGCTGTATTCTTCAGTTCTCTTTACTACCAAATATATCCTCTCCTATCTGCCCTTCCTTTGTTGCAAGCTTTTTTCCTAAGTAGGTCAAATCAGGCCACTCCCTGCTTTTAAAACCTGTGTAGCTGAGGTCGCCAGTTCAGAACCCTGGGCTTGCCTGGTCAGGACACATGTGGGAGTTGATGCTTCCTGCTCCTCCCCCCTTTTTTCTCTCTCTCCCTCTCTCTCTCTCTCTCTCTCTCTCTCTCTCTTTCTCTCTCTCTCTCCTCTAAAGTGAATAAATAAAAAAAATAATTTTTAAAAAAACCTGTGTGGCTCCTTATCACCTTGTAAAACAGAACACCATCCTCTAGCAAGTCATATAAGGTTCTATTTGGCACCAACCTGTCTTCCAATTTCCTCTTTATACACCTATTCCTTCAAACAGATTTTTAGTTTCGTAAAATATAGGAACCATTTCTCATTCACTTTTCTGTTCCCCACTGCTCAGTGCCCTGTGGAAGGCTTTCAGAAACATTGATTCCTTTCTCCTTTGCTTCCACCTGTTAGCTAATCAATAAACATTTGCCTGAGTCAATGAATAAATGCCTGAATGATCAGTCATTTGCACTTATTTTGCTTCAGAAAGTAAAGACTAAAGAACCATTAAAGAGTACCCTATAGTTTCACAACATTAAATTTTAAAATCAGCAGTGCAATTTTAAGAGCACAAGATGATATTTAAATTGTTCTATATCCTGTCACATAAAAGTGTGCTACATATTTTTTTTTTCTGTATTTTTCTGAAGCCGAAAACGAGGAGAGACAGACAGACTCCCGCATGTACCCGACCGGGATCCACCTGGCACACCCACCAGGGGGCAATGCTCTGCCCCTCCGGGGCATCGCTCTGTTGCGACCAGAGCCACTCTAGTGCCTGGGGCAGAGGCCGAGGGGCCATCCCCAGCGCCCAGGCCACCTTTGCTCCAGTGGAGCCTCGGCTGCAGGAGGGGAAGAGAGAGATAGAGAGGAAGGAGAGGGGGAGGGGTGGAGAAGCAGATGGGCGCTTCTCCTGTGTGCCCTGGCCGGGAATCGAACCCGGGACTTCTGCACGCCAAGCCGACGCTCTACCACTGAGCCAACCGGCCAGGGCCTGTGCTACATATTTTATCACCAAAAATATTCTTAAATATTTTGAAGAGGTTAAATATTTTAACATTTTACGCAGCATGTGTAAATTATAATGAGTGTGTGTTAAAGTAAAATTGTTTATAATATGTGGATTTTATTGATCAATTCTCTAGGGTTATTTTATCGCCAACTTTACTTTCCGCCATTGGTTAATATTGCATTTAATTTAAATGCAAGAGCATTATCCTTGTAGCTTCAGTTTAACTCTGCTCTGTTATCACAGACTAGAATTTTGGATTTGTAAACATGCTCTGTTATTTGCTGCTGTTATTGCTGCAGCTACTGCTGGCATTTCCTTATGATGGTAAGCATAAGTAACCATTTCATTACTGGGCAATGCACAAGTAGGACACACTTTAATTATTTTATTACTGCTATTGTTAAGGAAATAACAAATGAATATTTGCTACTAGTATGTCACTTTTATCCCTTCATTTTGTTTCCTATGCTTATAGGGAGAGAAAAATAAAGAAGCACCTTCATGGGATCCTGTTGGCCTGAAATTCCTAGAGAGGAATGCTCCAAGAGACTCTCACTGCCACCTCTCCAACAGCCCTAGAGCAATAGAGCACGCCTACCAGTACGGGGGAACGGCCAACAGCCGCCAAGAGTTTGAACACTTAAAAGGAGATTTTGGTGAAAAGTAAAGTAAAATTCTATGCTTCTAGAAACTCAATACCATGATTGGGTTTTACCCTTTTTTGCCATATAGCATCATTTTTCCTATGATCTTTCCTCTCTGTGCCACCTTAATCCTATTCATTTATCCTTAAAAGAAATACTAAATAGTACACAATTTATACTCTTCAATAAATTACATCCTCTGTGACTATTTCCCCAAAAGTAAGGTGCAAAAAACAGCATTCTCTAGGTGTTTGCTGTGTCTTATTAAAAAGAAAATACAATCAAAGAAAGGAAGATGGGACAAATTTCAAGGACTCGTAACCTTGATATCACTTTCCCTCTCCCATACAAATTGCTTTCACGTTGTAAATGGAATGCTTCTGAACGGCTGGAAGGTTAATAAGAGAAAAGATGCTGAAAATACAAACATGCTCATATCTCTGTTGTCCCTAAAGCCATCTCTGAAACCTCTCATCCCTTCCTGGTATATCACAACTCTCCAGGTTATATAGTATTAGTAAAGATTTAAAGTGTTAGTACCCAAATATTCTTATATAGGTCTTATATAGCTCTTTCAAACACTTACACAAGCAGCACTTTCGATAAGAAAGCCCTACACCTAATTTGCTGTTTATCTAACAGGCAAAATCAATATTTTGTATTCTTCAGGAAAATGTAGAAGTTAGCAGAATAAGTGTATCTTATTTATGGCCTGGAGCTAAATTTCTACAAAGTTTTAATTTCTACACATTTTGGCAGCTGTGTTTAACATGTGATATCCATTGATTAATTTTTACTGAGAAAAAAATTGAATTTGTATTTTAGATAATACACAATCATATTGTTTCTATGCAAATTTCCATACACATATTAATTACTCACTAATATTTTGTCCACATGAATAAGCTTTCTTAACATGTAGGGTTTTACCGAACTAATTACAACCACAGTTTTAAGCAAGATATGCTGTGATCCTTAACTGAAATAACCCATCCTTAAATGCGGAATGTCTCTCTGTTGTATAAGGAAATGAAGAAGTATTAACATTTTTGAACCAGCAGTGCTTACCCAATATTCATTATCAATATTGAGGGGTCGTTAGAAGTACAACTGCTTGGGAGTAGATGGAATGGCTACTTAGTCATTCTCCCTTACTCTATATTGCTTTGGAAAGTTAGAGAGCATCCTCAGTCTCAGGTTACAGGTCGTAACCTTTTTCTTTTCATTTACCAGATCTCAGTTTTCCATTCGTCTGAAAACTCGTTCCTCCTATGGGATGATTTTCTACGTCTCAGATCAGGATGAAAACGACTTCATGACTCTATTCTTAGCCCACGGCCGTCTGGTTTTCATGTTTAATGTTGGCCACAAGAAACTGAAGATTAGAAGCCAAGAGAAATATAATGATGGATTATGGCATGATGTAAGTTGAAGGCAGAGAATATTATTATCTGCAAATATCCACCACTGGCAAATGGACTGACACTAATAGCCCACTAGTTGTTTCTCTAGAAACATGTATTTTAAAATTGTTTCTATATACTCAGAGTTCAACTGCAAAAACTTTTGTTAATTTATTATAGAAATTCTAAAGCACACTATTTTAACAGAGATACTGGCTGAGTGTAATTTTTCTTTGACAGATCAACTTTTTTATATTTATGTTATTTTAATCAAGGAAACAATGGTCAAAATGAACTGGTTTGGTTTCTAAGGATTTTCCACTAGATTTTTTTTTTCTACTACCTATAAAGTTCTAAATTTCAACAATAATTGCTGAATGTTTTTTCTGGACTAAGCTGTGGAAGTTACAAAATGAAGACTCTGTCTATTAGGAAGACAGGATATAACAGGGGCAACTACCTAAACATTGAAGCAAGTAACCAGTGTGTATGTGATGAAAAGGGTAAGCAGTGTAACTTATCTCAAAATAAATTACAGTAAATTTAGAAGACAGCATGTGAGCTGGCCAACTGGGAAGAGCTTCATAGAGAACTTTGCTAAATATAATCTGTATTCAGAAGTTAAGCCTGTAACTTTCAATCAAGCTTTAAAGAAAGAGACAAACTCCTGACCTTTAGAGAAAGGACCCCTTTTCATAAAGAATTCCTACAGATTTTCAACAGTATTGCAACAGTAAAGTTGGGAGGAGAGGCAACATAGCCTTCTCCCTAAACTTGGGGTGCTCTTGAGATGTGCTATTTTTCTTCTCTCCATCCAGGTGGTCTTTATTCGGGAAAAGAGCAGTGGCCGACTGATAATTGATGGTCTTCGAGTCCTAGAAGAAAGTCTTCCTCCTACTAGAGCTGCCTGGAAAATCAAAGGTCCTATTTATTTGGGAGGTGTGGCTCCTGGGAGAGCTGTGAAGAATGTCCAGGTAAGCTAGATTGTGACTAGGTAGTCAGTGCCCTTTAGAACTGGATGATCATTTAAACCAGTCCTTATTTGACGATTAGGGAACTGGCCAGAGTGAAATTGTAGTTGGGCCGGAGATGGGATATCAAAGTACGGTAAGTGTTGTACTGTGGAATGTCTATCCATCCTCTGGCATTACAAAGTCAGGAGTGATCTTTTGATTCTAAGGTAGAGAAGAGATTTTAAAAGTTTCAGAGGTATAAATTACCATGAAAATTTATGTCTCAAGATATTTATTTACTCAGAAAGTACCCATACTTTCAGTGTTAAAAAAAAAAAAAAAGGAGATCATTTTATTATGTATTATTAAGTAAAAGATCTTTTAGGCAATTATGTAAACTATGATCTCATTTTCATTTCTTATACATACACACAACTTGCAAATATGTAAAAGAGAAATGAGGATATAGTAAAAACATGTTATTTTTATAATTTAAAGTTTAAAATATTGTATTTTAAAAACACAATTTAACAATAAAGATAATGCATTAAAGGACTAAATTTTTCTTACATAAATATAGATTTGACTTTAACACAGATTTAATACATTTCTAAGGCTCATTAACATATGTAGATAATGCAACATAGGGAAAAGGGGTTCACGTTTAATTAGATTTTAGATAAATAGCCCCAATTTTGTGAAACCTCTTTAAAAGATTTCAAAAGCAGTGTGAAATCAGTTCTTAAAATGGCCCAAGTTTCATATCCTGTGGTATGATAAATGTTCAACCACAAAAATAGCTAATGAAGCCAGAAATGCAAGCTTTCTGCTATTTATTCATTTATTTACTTGTTTGTTTATGTATTAATTGGAGATTTAACAGTTAAGAACTTTGCTAGCCCTCATCAGCCTTAGGTTGTTGAACATAGCTGTCATTCTTGAAGGAAAACAAACTAGGATACTTCTAATATTTAGTTTGAAACCACAGCTGCAACTTATTCAGTCATGGTATATGTAAAAATTTTCATAGCTTAACTACTGTAGGCTGACATTATCAAATACAAACTTCCAGTTTCAAAGAACTAGTTAAAAAGCAACTACCTGCCCTGGCCGGTTGGCTCAGCGGTAGAGCGTCGGCCTAGCGTGCGGAGGACCCGGGTTCGATTCCCGGCCAGGGCACACAGGAGAAGCGCCCATTTGCTTCTCCACCCCTCCGCCGCGCTTTCCTCTCTGTCTCTCTCTTCCCCTCCCGCAGCCGAGGCTCCATTGGAGCAAAGATGGCCCGGGCGCTGGGGATGGCTCTGTGGCCTCTGCCCCAGGCGCTAGAGTGGCTCTGGTCACAACATGGCGACGCCCAGGATGGGCAGAGCATCGCCCCCTGGTGGGCAGAGCGTCGCCCCTGGTGGGCGTGCCGGGTGGATCCCGGTCGGGCGCATGCGGGAGTCTGTCTGACTGTCTCTCCCTGTTTCCAGCTTCAGAAAAATGAAAAAAAAAAAAAAAAAAAAAGCAACTACCTGAAAAACTATTAATCATTCAGAAAACTAAGATAAATAAGGAATTACTTGGTTTCTCTCGCGACTCAAATCTCTTCATTTTTTATTCCCTTTGGTGCATCTGTGAGTGTTAAGAAATGGCTTTTAAGAAATGTCTCCTTCTCTCAGATAAACTCAGTCTACAGTTTCAGTGGCTGTCTCAGCAATCTCCAGCTCAACGGGGCCTCCATC
The DNA here is from genome assembly GCF_036850765.1 of Saccopteryx bilineata. NCBI lineage: Eukaryota > Metazoa > Chordata > Mammalia > Chiroptera > Emballonuridae > Saccopteryx > Saccopteryx bilineata. The sequence continues at coordinate 8,820,363 of NC_089501.1, read as the reverse complement.
ACCTCTGCTTCTCAGACATTTAGCGTGACTCCTTGTTTTGAAGGTCCAATGGAAACAGGAACATACTTTTCAACAGAAGGAGGATATGCAGTTCTAGGTAATACTGTCTTACATTGAAAACATGAATCATGAAATACTTCTCTCCTAAAGGTGGCTTACAGGGATATTGGGGCCCAGAGTTAAAACTTCAGAATGCCAAACGCACTGAGCCCTAGGAAACAGCGTCTTTGCACAAAGACCACTTTTTCCCTTCCTACTACTCCTGCTCCTCCAAACCAGACATCCATGCCATTCCTGTTTGCTTTCCCCGCTCAGAGCCTCTGCACAGCTGCCAAACCTCTGGATGTGGACCATGTTGGCTCTATGCTGTTCTGTGGTCTGAGCTATGTCGCTCGCAGCCACCTTGCTCTGCAGGGTTTTCTCTGCTCCCTCAGCATGACCCATCACCCCTACTAACGGAAATCCCGCTTCCTCTCCTTGCTTGCAGTGACAACAGACAATACTAACATTCAGAAATTTTATTTCGGAATTCTTATTCTCCTTGACTATTACTCTCTCATTCATTCAACAGCCTTTATCAGATGCTTCCAGTATGTCAGTCTCTCTGCCAAGTGATAGAATATAACGGTCCTAAAAATAAATAAAATCGTAACAGAGTACACGCAATCTCCATCCAATACAGTCTAACAAACATTCTTTAGCGCATCCATTAGGTGTGAGCACAGGGTAGGTGTTGGGAAAGAGGATAAGAAAAAGGTATGAAATGTTTCGTGTGTCCCCTGCTGTCAAGGCACTTAGGTACTTTGTACATCCCCTGAATAAAGACATTCCAATAGGCCAAATAGAGCTTCCTAAACTACCACATCCAATAGAATGAGCAGAGGGAATATTTTTACTTTCTTTTCCTTTTTCCTTACTGACACACCTATACTCACATTTCTCAGCCCTTCATTAACTTTTAGTGATAAGAACTCAGAGACATGGACAGCTTAAAATGCATAGCAACCTGCACAATTTATATTCTCCATAAACATTAACTATTAATAGCAGGAAAAATTAAAAAGTGATTTATAAGAAGATAGGTCAAGTGAACGTTATTAAGATGCCCCAGTTTGCAATGAGTCTCTGGGAGTGAACGCAGCTAGGGTATTCTTAAGAATTCATTCTCCTTCATCACTGCAGTAGATTCCTAACTGCTTTTACTGATCCCGCTTTCTCTTTCCTGTGAAACACTCCACAGCACTGGCATCGAGTGTCTTTTATTTATTTAAGAACTGTTTTATAATACAGATCTGATCAAGTTAGCTTTACTGTTCAATTAATTCAAAATAAAGTCCGACTTCCATACGTGCACACTAGAGCCCTTCCACATTCGCCATGCCTCCTGCTCTCCTTACAGAGACACTCCAGCCACACTGGCCTCCACCCTGCTCTCCAAACATTCCAGCCTCTGTACCTATTTGGCTCTTTCCTCCTTTCTCACTTTGGAAATATTAAATGGTCCTACTGGCCCTGGCCGGTTGGCTCAGCGGTAGAGCGTCGGCCTGACGTGCGGGGGACCCGGGTTCGATTCCCAGCCAGGGCACATAGGAGAAGCGCCCATTTGCTTCTCCACCCCCCCCCCTCCTTCCTCTCTGTCTCTCTCTTCCCCTCCCGCAGCCAAGGCTCCATTGGAGCAAAGATGGCCCGGGCGCTGGGGATGGCTTCTTGGCCTCTGCCCCAGGCGCTAGAGTGGCTCTGGTCATGGCAGAGCGACGCCCCGGAGGGGCAGAGCATCACCCCCTGGTGGGCAGAGCATCGCCCCTGGTGGGCATGCCGGGTGGATCCCGGTCGGGCGCATGCAGGAGTCTGTCTGACTGTCTCTCCCCATTTCCAGCTTCAGAAAAAAAAAAAAATGGTCCTACTAGTTGCAATCACGTCCTCCTCCCCTGAGCTCCCACAGCCATACCATATTCTCAGCATGCTGTCCCTGCCCCACACCCCACGAGTGATGTGCTAGTGTCCCAGTCCCCCGCAGAGCTTTCCACGGTGTGTCTGACTTTTTACTCACCAAAAAATGTGTCAAGCTTTTAAAAAGATACAAAAATTATATTATTACAAAATTACACCCTAGTGACAAAATTTAGGTTGCTGTTCTTGAGACCTACAAGTATTTCTCTCCACAGATGAGTCTTTCAACATTGGATTGAAGTTTGAGATTGCATTTGAAGTCCGTCCTAGAAGCAGCTCTGGAACCCTTGTTCACGGTCACAGTGTCAATGGGGAGTACTTAAATGTTCACATGAAAAATGGGCAGGTAGTGTGCTCAAAATTATCTTAACAGTCTGTCTCCTGTGACCTTGGATTCTAGCTATAAAGCAGATTTATGTTACAGAATAATTTCATCAATCTTTCTTAACTGGTAGAAAAAAAAACAGGGAAGCTATAACATGAAATTTAGATGTAGGCAATAGTTAGATTCAAATTTATATGCTGGAAATTGATTTGATTAGAACAGAGAGTCATGAAAATGTGTCATAGATTTTTTTTAAAAGATCATCAACAGTAGCCACAAAATTAAAATGTTTTAACAAAAGAATTGGACCTCTTTTTGTGTGTGAGTGAGAGAAAGAGAACAGGAAAGGAGAGAGATGAGAAGTATCACCTCATAGTTGCGTCAGTTTAGTTACTCACTGATTGCTTCTCATACATGCCTTGACATGGGGGTTCAAGATGAGCCAGTGACCCCTTGCTCAAGTCAGTGACCCTGGTGTCATGTTGATGATCCTGCGCTCAAACCTGGGACCTCAGAGTCCCAAGTTGACACTCTATTCAGTAAGGCTGGACCTTTTTTTAAAGATTTTATTTATTGATTTTTAGAGAGAGGAGAGAGAGAAAGGGGGTGAGGAGGAGCAGGAAGTATCAACTTGTATGTGCCTTGACTAGTCAAGCCTGGGGCTTAGACCCAGGACCTCAGCATCCCAGGTTGACACCCCGTCCCCTGCACCATCACAGGCCAGGCTGCAGCTTTTTTCCTTTTTTACAACAAATGGAAGCAGCAAACATACCCAACTATCAAAATTAGCAAACACTGAAACAACTATGTATACCAGATGTGTATACATACATATATTATTTTTGAAGCTAGAAATAAATTGTTATAATTAAAAACCACTTTCATTCTAAAATATTACTAAAGAACATTCATGAGATTATTCAAATATAAGCAACATATTTTTATTGGTTCTCTAACTTGATATAACTGATTTTTATTTGAGTTATGATATATTCTATTAAACCATATAATAATAAAATGAACCCTTCTATGGTACTTCCTATGTGTGAGGTACTATTCTAAATGCTCTATAACACCTTTAAAATTAAAGGTATTCATTCTGTTATCTTTGTAATTACTCTTCCCCATTTCTCCTTCCACTATTTTGTTCTCCTCAGAGCAGTTTAAAGTATTTCTATAGCCTACTGCAGAGTGACCCCTTGTGTTCAAATTGCAAAACACGTGTGAATACTTAAAGTATTGCTTCCCTGTGAGTTATTTAAGAAATTTAGGTCTATCATGATGAGGAGATTAAGATATATAATGAAATTAAGATATATAATGTACCCTGTCTTTTCTAGGTTATGGTGAAAGTCAACAACGGCATTAGAGACTTCTCCACCTCAGTGACACCCAAGCAGAGTCTCTGCGATGGCAGATGGCACAGAATTACAGGTGAAAAGAGCTGTGTGTCCTGGGTTTCCTTTCTTAAGCAAGTTTGCACACCCCGCTGTGGGGTGATGCTTGGCAGAACCTGGACTATAACTTACATGATGAGACAGATGAGAGTTTTGGAGTAGCCAGCCAAGAAGAGAATCAAATGTTACTGTACTAAAATGTGTATATTGAATCCACATTTATTTGAAAATATGAAAGCTGCCAAAACAGTCTTGGGAAGTTATTTAAATAATGCATGACTTATGAGCAAAAATATGGCAGTATCTTAAATATATATTTATATGAAAAGAGTATCTTAAATATCCTCCCTTTCAAAGGAAAATGTTACAATAATTACTTAGTTAGACATTGATGTTTCCAGGGATATAGAAGACAATGTAGGTACAGGCGTCCCCAAACTACGGCCCGGTGACTGCAATGTGGCCCCCTGAGGCCATTTATCCAGCCTCCACTGCACTTCTAGAAGGGGCACCTCTTTCATTGGTGGTCAGTGAGAGGACCACTGTATTTGGCAGCCCTCCAATGGTCTGAGGGACAGTGAACTGGCCCCCTGTGTAAAAAGTTTGGAGACCCCTGATAGGATTTATTCTGAATAAACGCTATTGCTGTGATAAATTAGCCCCTTTCATGTGAAAATGAATCACTCCAGTGCCACCTGTGACCTGTCTTTGCCTTATATTCTAGTTATTAGAGATTCAAATGTGGTTCAGTTGGATGTAGACTCTGAAGTGAACCACGTGGTTGGACCCCTGAATCCCAAACCAGTTGATCACAGGGAGCCTGTTTTTGTTGGAGGTGTTCCAGGTAAGAGTTGTTTAAAAACGACAAGTTCCAAATTCAAAAAAACAGTAAGTTCTCGTCATTGTTGTAATAGTATTAAGAATTCAGCCATGTGTTTTCATAGTTCACCTAATAACTCTAAGGATTTTATACACAATGTCCTTTCACAGGAAAAGTAAACTAACAATTGTGACCCCCTCATACAAGGATCACAGGAGAGTAACACCAAAGAACTAGGCCCCCAACATTCTGGGAGAGGAAATATTACTCTCCCTCAGTCATATCGTCTTATATTTTTCCCTTTGCTTTACACAGCCTCCTCACAGACACACAGTGAAACACACTTTGTTTTATCTCTAACACAAAACTCTTTTTCAATACTGCTCTTAGATCTGAGAACCTTCGGACTAAAAGTTTGCCAATAATTGCTCCCCTTGCAAGTAGGAAAGAAGAGAATACACAGTTTTCCCTGTCCAGGATTAGGCTGAATTTCACAAACAGCTGCAGACCACAAGTTCTGTTGTTTCTATATAGTGGCATTTTCTAAGAGAGGTTCCCAGCTGCAATTCTGTAAACATCAGTAGCATCACCTCTGTCATCTGCCAGGAATGGTGTGTAATCCAGGATGGTGAGAGGAGGACACTTATGGAGATCCCACAATTGTTTTAAACTTCAGAAGCAGGGACCATGACCTTTTATTGAATGTGTTTGTTTTCACACATTTCACTAACTTGGAAAAACTGAATGCTATGTGTAACTAAAGAGAAAGATAAAAAAAGATAACCACGCTTTTACATCTGGAATTTGGTGGGGAGTTTAAGGAAAAATAACATGATTTTTTCTTGCCTCCCAACTAGATTATATTAGACTGACCCATGTGAAGGCAAATAATGCTTTCAGTAAGAGAGTGAGAAAACATAGATAAAATTACACCATCTAACTTTGGATACTCCCGCTATATATAATAATAACTAAATTCTCCGCTGCTTTGTAAAATGTAAACTTTTCAAACACCTGTATTGACAATGATGGTAACTCATTGATGAAATATTTGGGACACGCAAAAAGCAACCCTTCTTCTTCTTTATTTCCCCTGTCCTTCCCGTCTCCACTCCCAGTTCTCACCTCCCGCTTCTGGTTTTCGTTCTGAAAGGAAGTGCTGGCAAAAGCCACTACTACACTTCACACAAGTGCCATATAGAGCATGTATCACGTCATTTCTTACATTGCTGTACATTGTTTTCTTTCTAGAAATCACCATATAGTTTAAAATGTTGCAGATTTCCCAAGAGGCTACAGGATACCAAATTGAGCTTAGCACTCAAGGTCCTTGATCATCTGGCCCCTCGTTGCCCCTGCCTCTGGGTGTCCCAACCCTTCTGGGACTTGCAGTTCCTGAAATGTTCAAAGATGCTCTCTTTAGTGTACAGGGCCTCAGTTTCTGGAAAATGTTCTTCCTTTCCTCCGCTAGTACCTTTTCAAGAAACAACTTTTCCCTTCCTCCCCCAGCATAACTCCTTATTGGTCTTTAGGACTCAGCGCAGACTTATACTTGCACACACACGCCCCCTCCCTCCCCATAATGCGCTATGCATACCACTGTCATAGCACTTATCACAGAATGCTGTTGAAACTAACAAATAGTATGCTCCTTGCTGCCAGGGAGCATAACTTCATTCAACACACAGCAAACACTTATTGAGAGTCTGTTAAGCACTGTGCTAAGTTCCAGGGGATGGACCAAACAAGTATGGCCCTCCTTCATGGAAATTATAATTTTGTTCTTTACTTTGCATCCAAAGCACTTACTATACCATGCAAACAAATATTTGTTTCTTTAATTTTTGTTAGTGTTTGGAGTCTGATCCCAGCATTACATTCCGCCATCATCTCTCTCTACAACAGTTGCTAACTAAGCTGCACAGACTGGTTGGGCAAGATGCACCTGAAGCCAAATTCAGCCTGCCCGAGACATATAATGAATAGCAAATTTGAGCTAATGAGCCAGCACACAGGAACTAGCAGGCCAGGGGGGCCTAACAACCAGCCCAAGCTTTTAATTCCTTCTAGGAATCATGCCAGCAAACTTAGAACAAAAGCAATTACAATTTAAGCTGAATGTCATTAATTGCATCATTTTAAGCTGTTCAAGATTAATTCCACTAAAATCACATCAGAAACTGAGGAATGAAACGGAATAACTAAGGGAAATTAGGCATAAATAAATAAAACCCCTATATGAACTAAATTCTCTTGGAATCCCAACCAGTTTTATTATACCACATAGAACCCTAGTGATAGTATTTTTATCTATAAAAAGTTAATGCATTAAAATTCAATAAACTATACACCAAAATAAGTCAACTTTACCATATGATAGTTTAAAAATCAAAATTAGGGAAAAAAATTTTAATGTACTACACACACAGAGAGAGATCTGACCTTTGTTCCTCTACTGAAAATCTTGCATTATTCTATAGATAGCCACACTTTCAATCTGAGCAATGTTCACTCGTAAAATTAAGTATTGACTCTGTTAATCAACTACCTTAGGGTTCTGGAGCACTTCATTGTCATTACCTACAAGAAACTGTGTGGCGAACTATGCACTCCATAACTTCTTTATGAATTATTTCCATGCCATCCCTCATGAACTAAAAGGTGGTAAGCTTGGGCAGAATCAAAATCCAAGTTCTGAAACTAGTCTCCAAAATGGGCAGAAGAAATAGATGTTTCTACTCTTATAGTCTTTCCTGTTCACTCATTTTTATTCTGATAATGTATACTGAGCAGACTTAAAAAATATATTCAGACTAATCTATTGTAGATAGAGAAAAAGGGAATTGATCTGTCCAGTCCCTTCCAAATCTAAGACTTTATAATTATCATTCTAAATATGAAATGCTAGTTCCACAATTTATTTTCACTACAAAGTCTCTGCATATTTTTAATCTGCATTGCTTAGAAAACTTATTACAGTTGCTTGATGTTTAACTTGCTGTGCTGTTTTATGTTCCTTCCTGACTTACTGATTTCTAAGTGTTTTGCATCTTTTATCTGCTACTGCTCACATAACTATTTGTACATAATAATATCCTTTGACTAAATGAATTTTAATTTCATGATATTTCTAAGGTCTCTAAATTGCTTTAAGTTATATTGCTTCTATCATCCCAACACATTTAATTGTGTCTGTATAATTAATAAGCATAAAGCTTCTTCTAGATCTCTAAGATAAGGGAAGACAGTTTTCCTGGCACACTGCAGGGTACCCTTGCCCACACAAAGACTAGGCTAGTTGTCATTATCTTACTTACAGTTCTTAAACCCTGAGCTCAGAAAAATTAAAATTTGTTTGATTTGAATTCATTATTTTCTCATTAGATTTTATGAGCTTGGCAAAAATGTGCAGGCGTAAGGGTGAACAATAATGATACAAATTAAATAGAACATTAACCAAGTCCAAAAAGAATATGGAAGCTAAAATTTTTTCCCTCCTCAGTAAAACATTCAAAATAAGTGAGGTTCAGGTAAAATTAACTCCAAGAAGCACAGAAAGATCCTGAAAACTCACTGCTGAGGCTTTACATGTAAGCGGCAGATTGCAACCTGGGAAAACAGCTAAAACATTTTTGAGAAATTTGATCATGAAAAACATGGTAAAACTTTAATTACCTCATGTTCATATTACTTGAAAAGCAGATTATGCTCCTGAGAAAATTAGTAAATAATTATATTCCGGTTTTGCCATGTAAATCGTGTGTGTGTGTGTGTGTGTGTGTGTGTGTGTGTGTGTGTGTGTCACAGAGAAGGACAGACAGGAAGAAAGAGAGATGAGAAGCATCAATTCTTCGCTGCAGCACCTTAGTTGTTCATTGACCAGGGAGGGGGGTGACTACAGCAGACCGAGTGACCTCTTGCTCAAGCCAGCAACCTTGGGCTCAAGCCAGCGACCTTGGTGTTTCGAACCTGACGCTCTATCCACTGCGCCACCACCTGGTCAGGCGACGTGTAAATCATCTTGATGTGATCAATTACCATGTAGTATATTTTTACCATGAAGTAGTATCTGAGCATGAAATGCTTCTACTGCGACCTTTGATTTCTTTCTTTCTTCAGAGTCTCTACTGACACCGGACTTGGCCCCGGGCAGACCATTCACAGGCTGCATCCGTCACTTTGTGATTGATGGGCGCCCAGTGAGCTTCAGTAAAGCAGCTCTGGTCAGTGGCGCGGTGAGCATCAACTCCTGTCCAGCAGCCTGACGCAGCAGAGCGAGGACGCTCAAGTATCAAGTTCTAGAGCACTGAAAGAAACACAAAGCCCGCCAGGGGGAGCAGCAACTCTTCCTCCGGTGGGAGATTCCAGCTAGTTGAGCAGGACTTAAATGAATCATCAGGGACTGGATGCTTATTATTTCTCATTCGGATTCTGACTTTGGATCCAAAATGTCTGCAATGTACAACCATCGAAGGAGTGTTAAACTTACTTGCATTGTATTACTTCCTGCTGGTGAAATTACTGTTCCTGTTTCTATTAAAATAGAAGGGATTCTAAATAAATGCTGGCGCACATTTTTAAAGTGTGGCTAGATTCTCAGACTCATCATTCTGTCTTGATAAATAACTTTGAATCTACACCAAAATATCTTTGGTATACTATTCTTTATCCTAGAAAGATTTACTAATTTACATAACATCTAAAGTTAGGGGACAGATTTGTTTTTAGCATTTTTGTTTGGTCTATCAGTATAACAAGAATATTTTAGGTGTTAAGCAAGTGTCAAGTTTTAATAAAGTAAATTTCTAACTACTTTTTTTAAATTTAAAGTATAATTTAATTTTTTCTAGATAAGAAAAATGAAATTTAAAAACTACTTTTCTTCCTTATATCTTTAAAATAAAAATAAGATTGTACATAAGGGGCAGCCCCTGCAGGACATTATTACTGTGTTCTGTAGGAATCATGGAAGACATCTCAGCAGAGAGAATAGAACAAAGTAATTAACTTAAAACTATAAAAGTCCTTTAACTAAAAGTTTTTTCCTAATATATCTGTAACACAACCAGTCTTATTTTATAATCATTTTTAGGTATATATATTTATAAAGTCTAGGAAAAAAATAGGCTTGAATAGCTGGTGGAATTTTAAAATACAGAAACTGAAATAAAAAAATTATACATGAAAAGATAATCAAACTTTCAAAATAATGAGAGAAAATAGGCCTTCATATCAACAGTATTAAAGATATGGGAAAAAATAATAACTTTTGGACAAGGGGAGGGGATAAAATATTTTGAGGAATTACTAAGGGAATAAAATATTCCCTTACTTTGAAAATATTACATATGTATACTCAAATTGCCTTGCTAGCCTTCAGTCTCAGGTACATTAATAATAATGTTGAAGATATCAATAAAAATAGCAAATAACAATTCCTACAGGGCTGACTACGTGCCAGGCTCCATGATAAGCTACAGTTAATTTGGTTCAATCATCACACTAATCTTGTAAGGTAGCATTTGCAGATAAGAAACCTGAGACTTAGAACAGTGAGGTAACTTGCCAGCTGTCACTCAGATAGACTGAAGAGCCAGAATTCAAATGCAGAGCAGCATGTTTACTCCTTTGCTTTTTGCCCCCAAAGGACTATCTTTTGGCCAACTCTCAGCTGGTCTCTAAAGCTGGAATCACAAACCCAAATGTCTATACAGCCAGAGAAGTACCATAAAGGAGTAAAGCTTGTGGGGTCTGATGGAGCAAGTCAATAGAGCACTTGCCATGGCTGTCTAGAAGCACAGCAGGTACTCAGCTTGGCCAACTATCACCAGGAGAGAACACAAGACTCAACGAGCCAGAATTTCCAAAAGAAGGTGGAAATGTGAAATGGGGGGGAGGGTGTCTGAAGAAAAGATATTCTTGGGGGGAGGATGAAATGACCTGATTTTTTAGTTGGTAACTAAATTAAAGCAACGGCAACCACAGCAGAAAAATATCAGGCTGACCGAACAAAATTTTATGAGATCCATATGTGACTTCTGGACTAAAAACTCCAAATTCAAGACTCTAGGGCCTTAACTGGTACAGTTTGAACCAATGCTTAAAATATACTGAACCCTGACAATATTCCCTCATTGAGACCCAAGCAGGAAGCAGGTTTCACCAATAGGTGAAACCACCTATTATTTTCTTTTCAAAAAGAGCTTCCTGAGGCTTCCTGGAAGGCCACTCTATCCCCCTTCTCAGCAGCAACACAGAGTAAACTAGTTAAGCTGCAGACCACGTCTGGACCTCCAGTAGCTCCAACAGCCATGCACGCAGACGCACATATACAGACTAAAACCACAAAAATTCTTCTACCTTCTCTAAAATTCATGAAGAAATTTGCAGTTAGTATTTCATACTCTTATGCTTGGCAAATGAAAATCTACTGAACCATATACCTGTCACCAACCACAGAATGAACTTCTGAAACTCAATTCACCATTTATAAAAGCTTGATTTAGTTCTTAGATAGGACCCCAATCTCCTTCAGCTTCTGTATAGGAAGAAAAAACAAGAATTTTTTTTGTTCTTTTAGCTAAGCATAAGATACCAGAACTTCACATAGAGAAATATGTGTTGGATGTTTGTTCCTAGTAATTTTGACCAATTATTTTCATGGTCCCTGCCAGTTCAGAGCCCCTTCACAATGAGAGAGGCCTCCAGTACCCCCAGCCTGAAGAGGCAGCCCTATTCAGGCTGGCACCCACCTCCTCCTCTCATGGCCACAGCTGATTGGATAAGGGAACCATCCCATAAATTCCCAGTGAAGGAACATTCTATTATCTAGTAGTATGAAAAGATGAATTTCATCAATGAAACCAATAGCTGGTTCTTTGAAAAGGTAAACAAGATTGATGAACCTTTAACCAGACTCATCAGGAAAAAAAGAGAGAGGACTCAAGTAAATAAAATTAGAAAAGAAAGTGAAGTAACAACTGACACTGCAAAAATACAAAGAATTGTAAGAAAATACTATGAAGATCTATATGCCAAAAAATTAGACAACCTAGCTGAAATGGATAAATTCATAGAAATATACTATCTTTCAAAACACAATCTGGAAGACTCAGAAAACCTAAACAGACCTATTATAACAAATGAAATTGAAATAGTTATCAAAAAACTCCCAGCAAATAAAAGTCCTACCCAGGATGTTCACAGGCCAATTTACCAAACATTCAAAGAACTAACACCTATCCTTTTCAAGCTATTTCAAAAAATTTAAGAGGAGGGAAGACTTCCAAGCTCCCTTTATGAGGCAAGCATTATCCTCATTCCAAAACCAGGTAAAGACACTACAAAGAAGGAAAACTATAGGTCAATATCTCTGATGAACATAGATGCTAAAATTCTCAACAAAATATTATCAAATCAGATCCAGCAATACATCAAAAAGATCATACATCACCCTGGCCAGTTGGCTCAGTGGTAGAGCATCGGCCTGGCGTGCAGGAGTCCCGGGTTTGATTCTTGGCCAGGGCACACAGGAGAAGCGCCCATCTGCTTCTCCACCCCTCCCCCTCTCCTTCCTCTCTGTCTCTTTCTTCCCCTCCCACAGCCAAGGCTCCACTGGAGCAAAGTTTGCCCGGGTGCTGAGGATGGCTCTGTGGCCTCTGCTTCAGGCGCTAGAATGGCTCTGATTGCGGCAGAGTGACGCCCCAAGATGGGCAGAGCATCGCCCCCTGGTTGGCATGCCGGGTGGATCCCAGTCAGGCGCATGGGGGAGTCTGTCTGACTGCCTCCCCGTTTCCAGCTTCGGAAAAATACAAAAAAAAAAAAAGATCATACATCATGATCCAGTGGGATTTATTCCAGGGAGGCAAGGCTGGTAAAATATTCACAAATCAATCAATGTGATTCATCACATAAACAAAAGGAAGGATAAAAATCACATAATTATATCAATAGATGCAGAAAAAGCATTTGATAAAATCCAGCACCCATTCATGATCAAAACTCTCAGCAAAGTGGGAATACAGGGAACATACCTCAACATAATAAAGGCCATCTATGACAAACCCACAGCCAACATCATACTCAGGCAAAAATTAAAAGCAATCCCCTTAAGATCAGGAACAAGGCAGGCATGTCCCCTTTCACCACTTTTTTTTTTTTTTTTTTTTACAGGGACAGAGAGTCACAGAAAGGGATAGATAGGGACAGACAGGAACGAAGAGAGATGAGAAACATCAATCATCAGTTTTTTGTTGCGACACTTTAGTTGTTCATTGATTGCTTTCTCATATGTGCCTTGACCGTGGGCCTTCAGCAGACCGAGTAACCCCTTGCTCTAGCCAGCGACCTTGGGTCCAAGCTGGTGAGCTCTTTGCTCAAGCCAGATGAGCCCGCGCTCAAGCTGGCGACCTCGGGGTCTCGAACCTGGGTCCTCCACATCCTAGTCCAACGCTCTATCCACTGCACCACTGCCTGGTCAGGCCCCTTTCACCACTCTTATTCAACATAGTTCTAGAATTCCTGCCACAGCAATCAGACAAGAAGAAGAAATAAAAGGCATCCAAATTGGAAAAGAAGTAAAACTATTCATTATTTGCTGATGACATGTATGATACTGTACATAGAAAACCCTAAAGTCTCAGTCAAAAAAGTACTAGACCTGATAAATGAATTTGGCAAGTTGGCAGGATATAAAGTTAATATTTAGAAATCAGTGGCATTTTTATACACCAATGATAAACTGACAGAAAGAGAAATTAAGGAAACAATTTCCTTCACTATTGCAACAAAAATAAATGAAGTACCTAGAAGTAAATGTAACCAAGGAGGTAGAAGACTTGTACTCAGAAAATTATAAGACATTAAGAAGTCAAGGAAGTACAAACAAGTGGAAGCATATACCACGTTCATGGATAGAAAGAATAAACATTATTAAAATGTCCATATTACCCAAAGCAATCTATAAATTCAATGCAATTTCTATTAAAATACCAATGGCATACTTCAAAACTATAGAACAAACATTCCAAAACTTTATATGGAACCAAAATAGAACACGAATTGCCTCAGCAATCTTGAAAATGAAGAATAAAATGGGAGGGATCACGCTTCCTGATATCAAGTTATACTACAAGGCCATTGTAATCAAAACACCTGGTACTGTCACAAGAACAGGCATACAGATCAATGGAACAGAACAGAAAACCCAGAAATAAACCCACACCCTTATGGTCAATTGATATTTGGCAAAAGAGCTAAGAGCATACAATGAAGTAAAGACCGTCTCTTTAATAAAGGTGTTGGGAAAATTGGATGGTTACATGCAAAAAAGTGAAACTAGACCACCAACTTACACCATTCACAAAAATAAACTCAAAATGGATAAAAGACTTAAATGTAAGTCATGAAATCATAAATATCTTGGAAGAAAACATAGGCAGTAAACTCTCCGATATTTCTCGTAGCAATATATTTGCCAATTTATTACCACAGGCAAGTGAAATAAAAGACAAAATAAACAAATGGGACTATATCAAACTAAAAAATTTTTCACAGCAAAAGACACCATTAACAAAATAGACAACCCACACAATGGGAGAACATACTCGCCAATACATTTGATAAGAGTTTAATAACCAAAATTTATAAAGAACTTTTAAAATTCAACACCAAGAAGGTAAACAATGCAATTAAAAAATGGGCAAAGGAACTGAATAGACATTTCTCCAAAGAGGACATTCAGATAGCCAATAGGCATATGAAAAAATGTTCTACGTCACAAATCATCAGAGAAATGCAAATTAAAACCACAGTGAGATACTACCTCACTCCTGTCAGAATAGCTCTCATTAACAAATCAACACACAGTAAATGCTGACAAGGGTGTGGAGAAAAGGGAACCCTCCCTCACTGCTGGTGGGAATGCAGACTTGTGCAGCCACTGTGGAAAACAGTATGGCATTTCCTCAAAAAATTAAAAATGGAACTGCCTTTTGACCCAGCCATCCCACTTTCAAGAATATATTCTAAGAATCCCAAATCACTGATTCAAAAGAAGATATGCACCCCCATGTTTATGGCAGCATTGTTTACAATAGCCAAGATCTGAAAACAGCCCAAGTGTCCGTCAGTGGACAAGTGGATTAAAAACCAGTGGTACATATACAATGGAATACTACGTGGCTGTGAAAAAGAAGGAAATCTTACCTTTTGCGATGGCATGGATGGCCCTGGAGAATATTATGCTAAGTGAAATAAGCCAGGCAGAGAAAGAAAAATACCATATTTCACTTATATGTGGAATCTAATGAACACAGTGAACTGAGGAACGGAATAGAGGCAGAGGCGGGGTCACAGGGAGCAGAAAGACAACTGTCAGAGGGAAGGGGGATGAGGAGACAGGATGAGAGAAGGTGAAGGGATTTATGAAATTATATATACATAACACAGAGATACAGATAACAGGACAGCAAATCCCGGAAGGAAAGGGGGGAGTTAGGAGGAGAGTGGCAAGGGGGTGAAATGGGGGACACATGGTTCAGAGGTGAGGGTGTTATATTGAGTGGGACACTTGAATCCATGTAAACACAATAAATTAAAATTAAAAAGAGAAAAGGAAAGATGTATTTCAGCAATAGAATATTTTCTCTTGAAATTTCAGTGGAAAGAATCAAGTACTTAGCAGTGAAAGCTAAAGCCAAATGAAACTATCTAAAAGTACAGTTTAAAGTGCTTACCACATGCATGTGGACATACACTCTAATCAAATAAAACAGGCCTGACCTGTGGTGGTGCAGTGGATAAAGTGTTGACCTGGAAATGCTGAGGTCACTGGTTCAAAACCCTGGGCTTGCCTGGTTAAGGCACATATGGGAGTTGATGCTTCCAGCTCCTCCCTCCTTCTCTCTCTCTGTCTCTCCTCTCTCTCTGTCTCTCCCTCTCCTCTCTAAAATGAATAAATAAAAAAATAATTAAAAAAATAAAACAGAAAAAACAACATTATTCATTCTGTAGGCTTAAGATACTGTATCAACTTGCCTTTTATCTAGTACGACCAACCTCAGTTCTCACTCCAGAGTTTATAGGGATGCAGGAGGGGGCATATTTCAGAAAATACTGGGATATATTTCTTCTCTGGACCCCCATGTCCTTGTATGTAACATGGTAGTATAGGTCATCAAGTATTCTTTCCTTTTTCTTATATTTATTTATTTATTTGTTTATCTATCTACTTATTTATTAGTGAGGGGTTGAAGACAGGAACAGAAAAACAGAAAGAGCAAGAGATGAGAAGCATCAACTCATAGTTGGGGTACCTTTGTTGTTCATTGATTGCTTTCTCATATGTGCCTTGACTGGGGAGCTACAGCCAAGCCAGTGACCCCTTGCTCAAGCCAGTGACCTTAGGCTCAAGCTGGCGACCTTGGGCTTCAGGTCAGTGACCATAGGTCATGTCTATGATCCCACACTCAAGCCAGATGACCCTGCGCTCAAGCCGGCAACTTGGGGTTTTTGAAGCTGGGTCCTCTGTGTCCCAGGCCAACACTGTATCTACTGCACCACTGACTGGTCAGGATCTTCCCTCTTTCCATAAATTGGTGACTACAGCCTATAGCTGGGACCATAAAACAATAAATGCACCACATTTTAAGTTCATCAGACTTTGAGGTGTGGAGTCAATCCCTTCTCTGTTAGGACTGACTCAGAGAAGCCATTTCAACACAACCAGCATTGTAACATCACAATGCCTCCAACACACCACACACAGTGAGAGAAAGAGAGAGAGAGAGAGAGAGAGAGAGAGAGAGAGACTATATGAAGAGACTAGAAAGGCAACTGTCCAGAATGTAAGCTCCACAAATTCTTGTCTGTGTTATGCACTGATGTGTTTTAAGAGCTCAAACAGTGCCTGACAATAGGTATGTGCTCAATAAGTATTCACTGAGTGAATTTTAAGAAAGCAGAGTTTTTGTAAAAGTTACCCCCTCACCTCACCTCACAAGGCAATCACTTGTAAAGCGCCTGGGAGTCTGAGGAAAAGAAAAACTAATGCTGACTTCTAACTTGTGTTCCCCTGAGCCTCAGAGATCTCTGATTTGCCTGAGGGTGTGGGGAGAAGATGAAGGAAGAAAATGGTGCAGCCCATCAGCAATACAGAAGCACTCCCTCAAGTCTTTGGTAACCTTTCAAGTCCTTAGAAGTCTCAAAAGGTAGGGAAGAAGGTTGGCTACCATAAATAAAGCCACTTAGCTTATTTACTTTACACCAGAAGATACCACTCCCAGCTGACACTCCTAGGGGGCAGATGGGGTGGGCAGAGGCTAGCTGCAATTGAGAGGTGAA
The DNA here is from genome assembly GCF_036850765.1 of Saccopteryx bilineata. Taxonomy (NCBI): domain Eukaryota; kingdom Metazoa; phylum Chordata; class Mammalia; order Chiroptera; family Emballonuridae; genus Saccopteryx; species Saccopteryx bilineata. Next base: position 8,803,529 of record NC_089501.1, on the reverse strand, counting down.
AGCCTGATATGGTCTCCCAAAGCATGATCAGAGAGGCACACGCATAAGCGGAATGTGGCATGACACTACCAGTCAGAAGCAACAGTTGATTCCCTTGAGAAATTTCTAAAGTGTAATGATGGTGGCTCTGCTAAGCGTTGAGTTCCTCACCAGCCCAGCCAGACATAGTGAGTTTTACAGTAAGTTAATCAGCCACCTCGACACAACAGGTTTCCAAATGATCATGCCTTCAGACAGCTGATTAATGAGCTGATGCCAACCTGGAGGAAGATTATAAAAGAATACCACAGGGTTACCCTAAGACCCGTTTATAACAGACCCATACAGGAAGATCGTATCTAGGAGCATAAGGATTGTAGGAAAACATTTATTCAGGGCAGAAGCTTTAGAAGACTAAAGAATATATCCTTGAAAAAAAACAAAAAAACACCGCATTTATCCTTTTAATGTCTTTATCATCTGTAGTAATGCCCCTACTCTCATTCCTAGTATCAGTAATTTGTGGAGGGTTCCCCCAGATAATTATGTCTAGAGGCTTGATAATTTTATTGATCTTTGTGAAGAATCAGCTTTTGGTTTCATTGATTTTCTCTACTATTTATCCATCTTTTATTTTATTGATTTCTGGTTTTATTTTCATTATTTATTTATTTCTGCTAATTTGGGGTTTAGTTTGTTCATTTCTTATTTCTTGAGGTAAAAGCTTAGATCATTGATTTGAGATGTTTCTCTTTTTATAATGAAAAAAAATAATGCTAAGTACTACTAAATTACACCCCATCCATTTTGATATGTTGTGTTCACATTTTCACTCAGTTCAAAATATTTTCTAATATTTTCTGTTATTTCTTTTTATATGCATGAGTTATTTGAAAGTCATTTGGTATTCCAAAATTTGGAGATTCCCCAGATATTTTTGTTATTGATTTCTAATTTGTTAAGAACATACTTTGCATACTCTGCACACTTTATCTGCTTTCCAATTCATTGAGATTTGTTTTGTTACCTACAGATGGTCTATTCTTGGTAAATTTTCCACGGGTACTTGACCAGAATGTACAGAATTGTTTTGTACTGCTGCTCTACCAGTTGTTGAAAGATGCTGAACTCTACAACTGTAAATATGGGGTTATTTCTCTTCAAGTTCTTTGGTTTTTGATTCGTGTACTTTAATTCTGCATAAACATTTAAGATTGTTATGACTCCCTTATCATTATAAAATTTTTTTTTATTTTTTATTTTTTTGCATTTTTCTGAGCTGGAAACAGGGAGAGACAGTCAGACAGACTCCCGCATGCGCCCGACCGGGATCCACCTGGCACGCCCACCATGGGGTGACGCTCTGCCCACCAGGGGGCGATGCTCTGCCCATCCTGGGCGTCGCCATGTTGCGACCAGAGCCACTCTAGCGCCTGGGGCAGAGGCCACAGAGCCATCCCCAGCGCCCGGGCCATCTTTGCTCCAATGGAGCCTCAGCTGCGAGAGGGGAAGAGAGAGACAGAGACAGAGAGGAAGGTGCAGCGGAGGGGTGGAGAAGCAAATGGTCGCTTCTCCTGTGTGCCCTGGCCGGGAATCGAACCCGGGTCCTCCGCACGCTAGGCCAACGCTCTACCGCTGAGCCAACCAGCCAGGGCTAAAATATTTCTTTATCTTTGGTAGTATTGCTTGTTTGTTTTGTCTATCTTCTTGCTTATTACTTCTCAACTTTTTGGCTAAGATTAAATATAAAATCTTATATCCACACCGACATTTTCTCAACTGAAAAGTCTTGTTTGCATATTTTATACTTTTTTTTGTATTTTTCTGAAATGAGAAGTGAGGAGGCAGAGAGACAGACTTCCACATGCACCTGACCAGGATCCACCCAGCATGCCCACTAGGGGGCAATGCTCTTCCCATCTGAGCTGTTGCTCTGTTGCAACCAGAGCCATTCTAGCACCTGAGGCAGAGGCCACGGAGCCATCCTCAGTGCCTGGGCTAACTTTGCTCCAATGGAGTCTTGGCTGCAGGAGAAGAAAGAGATAGAAAGAAAGGAGAGTGGGAAGGGTAGAGAAGCAGATGGGTGCTTCTACTGTATGCCCTGAGTGGGAATCGAACCCAGGACATCCATGCACCGGGCCAACACTCTACCACTGAGCCAACCAGCCAGGGCCAATATTTGATATTTTTAAAGATATTGTTCTACTGTCCTTTTGCTTGCATGTTTTCTGATGAAAAGTGTCCTCTCATTCTTCTTTTTGTTCCTCGATGTGTCATTTTTCTCTGTCTGGTTTTAAGATCGTCTCTTTATAAATGGTTCAGAAGTTTTAATTATATGGTTATTTTTACTTTGTTTTCTGCATGTTCCTTCTCCTTAGGGTTGGTTAAGCTACATAAATCTGTGAGTTTATACTTTTCATCAAATATGAAAAAATTTGGTCATTATTTCCTCCAATATTTTTTTTATTTTCCTCTCTCCTCCTCCTAGGAAGCCACTCACATATAGGGTGAGGCACAAGTAGGTCTACAGTTGTGCATAGGAAAAATAATACAATAATCAATAAATAACCCAAGAATAAACTTTCACATACTCACAACTCTAAACCTACTTTTGCCCCACCCTGTATATAATTTAGCCTTTTTGTTATTGTATTTTATTTTAGATAATTTATATAACTATGTCTTCAAGTTCACAATGTTTTTCTTCCCCAATATCTAATGTTTTTAACCCCATTCAGTTTACATTTTTATTTCAGATATTGTATTTTTCATCTCTAGAAAGTTCAATGTGGGTCCTTTTTAAACCTTTCACTTCTTTCTTCATCATAATTATGTTCTTATCTACTACTGAAATATTTGTGGTAGCTTGTCTGTTAATATCATCTGTCATTCTGAGTCTTTCTGTTGACTGATTCTCTTGACTTTAGATTGTATAATATTCCTTGTTTTATCCGTACGTGGTAATATTTTTTAAAAATTTCATTTATTGATTTTTAGAGAGAGAGAGAATGGGAAGTGGGGAGGAGCAGGAAGCATCAACATATAATAGTTGCTTCCCATATGTGCCTTGACTGAGCAAACCCAGGGTTTCAAACCAGTGACCTCAGCATTCCAGGTTGAATGCTTTACCCATTGTGCCACCACAGGTCAGGCCATAAGGGGTAATATTTTATTGGCTGCTTATCATTGTGAATTTTACACTTTTGGTGTTGAATTTTATTGTAGTTCTTTACCTTTGTGGGGGTTCTTTTCCTTGGATGCAGTTCAGTTACTTGGAAATAGTTTGATCCTTTCAAGTTTTGTTCTTGAGGTTTATTAGCACAGGTCCAGAGCTGCCTTCAGCCTAAAGCTATTCCTATCTCCCAACCCCACAGCCGCCCCCCTGAAATAATACCTTGCTGAGGATGCTACTCAATGCTTCACGTATTAAAAGATCTTACCACCATGGTTGACATATAAATTACTCCCAGCCTTGTGTGAGCTAAGAAGTCTGCCATCACTCCTTTCTCCTGTCCTATTACTCTTTCCCCACCTTGGGCAATTTCTTTTCTGGATTTTGTTCTCTTCCTTTAAGGCCCATTAAATTTTTATTTGGTAGATAATTAAATTATTTAGGGATCACCCTGATTTTCTCAAATTTCATTTTTAAGCTTTGTTAAAGTTGCTATAAATTAACTTTAATTCTAATTTAGATCTTCTAGTAGGGTGTGACTTTTCTGAGGTCTCTCTACTCAATGTCCCACATGTTTAACAAGGTCTTTCCACTCTGGCTGATTGAGATTCAAATGCCTCCAGCACTGTGAATTTTTCTAATTTATACATAGAACATATATTACCATATTTTTATTATTATATAATATATATGATACACAAAACTCTCAGAATTTCTCTATTTATAAATCCTTGGCAGTTTTTCTTTTTCATCTCATGTAGTACACATGCATCTACACCTATGTGATTATAAACTAAGAAACCTTTCATTTTGGAAGGCTTCTATGTATATCTTCAGGGGCAGCAAGGCAGACAAGAAAATAGAGGAACTGTACCTGATACTAAAGTCAGTCTTTTATAGAAGACAGTTTCATGGGATGAATGGTGTTAAACATCAAGAGGAAAAGAAGTCAGCTGAGTTTCTTGGGAATATTGCAAGACAAAGAAAACATGAAGAGCTGGCCTAGATCTCTAAACTGATCCCTAAGTCTAATCAAACAAAAAGGTCAATCTGAAGTTTCTGGATACCAAATGTAGACAATTTTAAGATGACTGGCTGGGATTTGAAGTACAGTATGGTGATGGGCCACAAGTTTTCTAGAAAAATGGGGTTATAACCATAGCCTTCATCTTGTTATAATAAATTTAACCAATTACCTGAGTTTCCATATGCAAGCACTTTATATGATTTGCAGATTATGGATTAAGAACTTTCTTTGGTCTTGGGTATTCTTCCAAAATGCACAATCCACTGAGCTCATTTCTCACCTCAAATAAGTATTCCCGGACAGAGTATTATCAAAAGATATCAAGCCAGAAACTGGCTTAGGGTATTCAAGTGAAAAGATTGAGCTAAATAGCAAATCAAATTTAAACAAAGAAAACAGGCCTGAAACACTTTAATCATTGAGAACAGGCACTTTCTGATTGATAATCAAGGTGAAATAAGCATCCTGAATTAGTATTAATGACTTACTGTGAGCAAGATGATCTCTAAGATACTTTCTAATTGTGAAATATTATTCTGTCTTCTCTATCAAAAATAATTGATGACTTATTACTACATGCTTTACAGACTACATTTCTGTCTTTTCTAACTAAAAGAAAATATTGCAACTGTTGTCATTATCCAAAGGTGCCACCGCTTTTATTTGTTTACGAGATCATAAGATGATACTGCCCCATTACCCTTGCCCTAGTCAGCCTCTATGAAAGACTTAACGATGTTATTCGGGGCGCACTTCCTTGCTGCTTTGAGCAGGGGGCTTTTGCATTGCTGCATAGACGGTGATGGGAACATCAGTTACTGTCAGGCAATGACTTCCATGGCATCTTCGGAGTTGCCTGAATAAAAGAGCAAATGATATGCAGTTAGATATTTAAAAAGAAATTTATTTAGAGCACCAAAGTTTGAGTGCATGTTCAACTGTTTTAAATAATTTTGACATATTTGAATGTCACAAAGTAATTATAATAGTGGCACTGATGAGACAGACATTTTAGACTTATGTTGCAAAGAAGTTGTAGTTATTGACACACATTTAATCATAAGAACTTCACAAATACAAAGATAATCCTCCAAGTGTCCATTTTGAAAGGTATGCCATAATTGCTAAGTGGCAAAAAAGAGGGGGGGGTACATACTTGTAAACATAAGTGATAATACTAAGGCAAATCATAGGTATATTCACCTTAAGATTACTTCAATTGAGTCTATTTAAGAACTAGAGCCTAACCAGGAGATGCTGCAGTGGATAGAACATCAGCTTGGAATGCTGAGGACTCAGGTTTGAAACCCGGAGGTCACTGGCTTGAGTGTGGGATCATAGATATGGTCACATGGTTGCTGGCTTGAGCCCAAAGGTCACTGGCTTGAAGCCCAAGGTCATTTTCTTGAGCCCAAGTTCACTGGCTTAAGTTCAAGGTGGCTAGCTCAGCTGGAGGCCCTCTCCTGCCCCTGGTCAAGCACATAGGAGAAAGCAATCAATGAACAACTAAAGTGCCACAACAAAGAATTGATGCTTCTCATCCCTCTCCCTTCCTGTCTGTCTATCCCTGTCTGTCCCCACCACCTCTTTCTTTCTTGCTAAAAAAAACAAAACAAAACTAGAATATTTGTGGAGAAATAGAAAACTGAACATATAATTCCACATACTGTTCAAATGTTAATAGAATCTCAGGTTTAGAAGAGCCCTTAAATGGCATCTAGTCCAAAAATATATCTAGTTCTTGAATTTCCTTTCCAACATTCCCATCAAATAATTACGCAACTTTAACCCTTTGAGCAGTGAGTTTTTTTCATGCTCGCTGACCCCCGGAAATGAGTTTGGTCTTTTTTTTTTTCAAAAAATGAAATTAGTTACAGTTACAGTTTTATTAACTTAAAATCATGTTTGTTTGATAACCAATTTATGGAAACAAGAAGAACATACATTTGCCTTTTTTTAATGTTGCCTTACACATTTTTTAAATAAAGCGATCATACTCTGGATGGTCAGGGGGCACGAGGACGTTGGTGAACGGTGGTACTCCTCAAAGGGTTAAATGTGTGTTCTAAACGTTTCCAAGCCATAAGAATCTAACAATGAAGTACTTGGCATTTTGCTATGGTAAACAGTAGAAAAGTTGAACAAATTTTAGTTTTCCTCAATTTTGCAAAAATGATTGTTTTATAGAAACTTCATACTCTGTATCACTCACTGCCAAAGTCCGAGTGACACTCAATTTGAGCTTTGAGTCTTCAATTAACCTTATGCCAAAAACAGTGCCCTGCACATAACAGCACTAAACATTTTCTTGTTTAATGAAAGCTATCTAATTTTGAAACTATCAATAAAAAAAAACCCTAAAAGTATGTATTTTTTTAATTTGCCTATCATTAAGACTTGCAGAGGTATGAAACACAGACTCTATGCTAAGAAAACCTAAGATGTTTACTACTAATTTAATAGCAATCTTCCTAGGCTTTTTTTTTTTTTAATTACTGTTGTTTATTTTATTGATTTGAGAGAGAGAGAGAAAGAAACAGGAACACTGATCTGTTCCTGCATGCGTCCTGACCGGGGATTGAACTGGCAACCTCTGTGCTTCGGGACCATGCTCCAACCAACTGAGCTATCTGGCCAGGACCCTAGGCTTTTTTCTTGCTAATAGTGAATGTCAGCTACAGATCGTATCAATTACAGCCATTACACTTTCCTCAGCTGTCGGGATAAGAAGACTTTACCTGGCTGGTGACATCTCTTTCCCATTACAGGCAGCGCTGGAGCTCAGCCCAGGTTCCAGCCCAACCATAGAATCTCCTCCCTCCACTGGAAACTTCTGAGACTGGGTCCCAAACCGAAAAGGCATAATTCACTGAAAACCTAGATTAGAAAGTTATAACAATGAATGAGGGCGGGGCAGTGAACTGTCCTCAAATAGTTTAATTTTTAATGTTTTCATTTTCTAACAGGCATATTTCAACATTCTGAAAATGACATTTTTAAATATCTGTAAAAGTGTATAAATACAGTTGTCCCTCACCATATCGTGGTTCACTTTTCATGGTATCACTGTATTGCGAATTTTTAAATTGTATATATCTAATTTTGTATTGCGGATTTTTCACTGCTCTGGGATATTGCAGTATATAGGTATATTTATATATTATTTTAATTATTTTTGCGGTAAAATAAGCAAAATAAGTGTGGGAAATGTTAATAAGAGAGTGGGAAAGGTCTATAAGAGTGTGGGGAGGGTTTATAAAGCCTTAAAATGTATATAAATAATAAAATAAATATAAGGTCGCTACTTCGCAGATTTCCACCTATTGCGGGGGGAGGGGGGTGTTCTGGAGCCCAACCCCGCAATAGACAAGGGACCACTGTACTGTATTATACAACTCTTGCTTACATACAATGCTAAGTCTTGCTACAAATACAGAACACCCACTAGATTATAATAGTAAACTGTGTCCTATGGTTAAGGCAACTAAAGTCCATTTCTGCTTTGTGCAAAAAAAAAAAATTCAATTTGGCTTTATGGTTATTGTGATCAACAAGCTTGAGCCCTTACTCCTACCCCCACTGCCTCTCTCTCTCTGTCTACTTAAGCCCTTGTTTTCCTTTGTGTATGCTGAGTTTCACTTCACTGTGGTATCTTCAGCTAACCCTTCCGCTCCTGGTTGTCATCCATCCCCTCCTGCCTCTCTACATATACAGTGCATTAGTTAAGAAAGTGTGTTGAGAGGGTTGTATTGACTACGTGATCTCAGGTAAGGTACTTAACCAAGCATGCTTCCCAAGAGTGAAATGGGAATAATAACAGTATCTATTTCCAGGGAGTAGTGAGCATTTAAAAAGATAATTTGTGTAATGTGCAGACCTAAACGTAGGGCTCAGTAAGTGTTAACTATTATTATTCAGCAGATGCTACTGAGCATTATTAAATATATATATATGATACATACATAATGTATATATAAAATATACACACATATACACACAGAGAACTATATAAAATAAGCTTCTTACTGCCTACTGTTACCTCTGCTTGGAATTCTCTCCCACCCCACTGTTCCCACACTTGACCTGTTAGAGCCAACTCGTTCATTAAGTCTGAATTTCTCAAAGGAGCCTTCTACAACTCCCTCCCGTTATATGTTTTCATAGCACTTTTTATTTCTGCTTTGTAACAGTTATCATCACTCTAATTCAGGATTTCTCAACTGTGACACAATTGACTTTGGGCCAGATCATTTTGGGAGTGGGGTGAAGACTGTCATGGGCATTGTAGGATGTTTTGCAGCATCCAAGACCTCCACACACTATGTGCTAATAGCACCCCTCTCCAAAACTTATGACATTAAACAATGTTTCCAGACATTGCCAAATGTCCTCTAGTGGAGAAGGAAGGCAGGGGGCAAGTGGGTGTAATCACCTTCTGTCGAGAACCAGTACCCTCATTTTTTGTAAATGTTTCTATTTAATCATTGTACTCCACCCCATTCATGTGTTTTTGTCACCACTGATTCCTTAATACCTAAGACAGTGCCACACAATGGGTAATTAACAACTCTATCTTGTATCAATTTGTATATTTTCAACAAAAGACAGGAAAAATTAAAAATGTCTTACAACTGTTTTTTATGCCTAGTTCAGTATTCTATTAAGTAAATGTTTATTGCGGTCATAATAAAGCTAAAGTTTAGGAATTTGATTATTACATAGTGGTTTTTATAGACTGTGTGTCAATTATCAAGGAAAAAATGTTATGCACAATGACAAGTTAGTAAAATCTATGGTTTAGTATAACTATCTAGCTTATGTAAACATTAAATTTTAGCTACCTTGATTAAGGATACATAGACTTACCAAAATAGGGCTGATTGCTGTAGAGGTGAATAAACCAATTGCTTCTACTGACCTTCCATAGAAGCCTGGAATCGCCAAAGGAATGATGATCAAAGGGTTCCAGTGACACCCAGAAATTATGACATCAGAAGATTCTTTTACATAGTTTCCTATCTGCTAAATAATAAAATGTCACAATTCATAGCTCCAGCGACAACCTGAAAGTAGTTAAAAATTAAATGTCTCTAAAGTTTGTTTGAAAGTTTTATTCTTGTTGTCATTGCCTTATTTTCTAACAAAATACCATATTTTAATCTGTGAATGAATTATCTGTACCTATTTTAGACCTAACAAAATATAGTATTTTAATCTGTGAATGAATTACCTGTACCTATTTTAGCCTGACAGTCTAGTCAATCTATACAAAATATCATGAGACTCCTCTTACTTTATATCCCATTTTCCTCTCTATCTTTATCTTCCAGACTTTCTCTTAATAAATAACACAAATTATAAATCCAATCTTCCTTAATCCTCAACCCACTCCAATACCTTCGAACTACACCTTTACAAATTTCTCTATATCTCTTACTGGGTATAATTCTTTACAGCTCTCTAATGCCTGGACTACCTCTTATTTCCTGTTTCCTCAGAAGAGCCTGGATATTCCCGAATGACTGCAATAATGCCAGTTGAGAAAGGAAGAATCCATCTGTACCATCGTCTCTTATTCTGTACCTGAACCCTGAAGATCTCCTTTGTTCAGAACATCTTTGCCAAATAAATGATGATCAACTGTTCCAGTGACACCCACGAATTATGACGTCAGAGATTCTTTTACATAGTTAGCTACCTGTTAAAAAATAAAATGTCTCAATTCATAGCTCCAGCAACAAGCTAAAATTTATCTTCTGGACTTTCCTCCCTCTCCTAATTTCTATATCAATAGTAATCTTATTGAATGTAATACTTAAGTTTAACCCTTAAGACAGGACTTTATTCTTAACTTACCTTTTTTCTCAGTTTCCATAGTTGATGACTGAACTATTAAATGCTAGTAAAAATTTTTACATTTAATGAAAATCTTTTTTCGTTTAAGTTAGAGGAGAGATAATGAATAAGAGACTCCCGGCATGTGCTCCAACCAGGATCCACCCAGTAACCCCCACCTGGGGCCAATGCTCGAATCACCTGAACTGTCCTCAGCACCTGAAGCTGACACTCAAACCAACAAGCTATACTCAGCGCCCGAGGCCAACCCTTGAACCAACTGAGCCACTGGCTGCCGGAAGGGAAGAGGGAGAGAAGGGGGAAATGGAGGGGAAAGCAGATGGTCACTTCAACTGTGTGCCCTGACCAAGAACAGAACCTGGGATGTCCATATGCCAGGGCAATACTCTATCCACTGAGCCAACAGGCAAGGGCCAAAAATCTTTTTTTTTAATATCTACATTTTATATTGTTTCCACTGCTCTGTTTTATTTACTTATTTGTCTCTTTTTAAAGTTATTTTATTCCCTGGCCAGTTGGCTCAGTGGTAGAGCGTCGGCCTAGCGTGCGGAGGACCCGGGTTCGATTCCCGGCCAGGGCACACAGGAGAAGCGCCCATTTGCTTCTCCACCCCTCCGCCGCGCCTTCCTCTCTGTCTCTCTCTTCCCCTCCCACAGCCAAGGCTCCATTGGAGAAAAAATGGCCCGGGCACTGGGGATGGCTCTGTGGCCTCTGCCTCAGGCGCTAGAGTGGCTCTGGTCGCTGTTACATCCCAGGAGACAGGCTACAGCAGACACAAAGTGAATTTTATAAGTTTTATTGCAAACCTGCGCAGGGACTGCAGGTAACCCACACAGGGGAACCCTGCAGCCCCCCAAACCTGCACAGGGACTGCAGGCAACCCACACCTCCGAAGAGACTGGAGCACTGCAGTCACGAGCTTCTAAAATGGCTCCTTTTTATAGGGTGGCTATCTAGGATGAGCAAGCATCATACAGAAGCTGATGTGGCTGTTAGCTATTGGCTAGGGAGGTCGTGCGCAGTTGGGGGGGGTATTGCTCAGTGGAGAATTTCAAACATAAACTTCTGATAAGGGTCTCTGACTCATCTGAACTCTTTGTTCTCAGCGTCACAGGGGCCCTTGTCAGCACTCCCTGTTCCTTCAGTAGTTACACTCTTGGCAGCCCCGAGCATATCAGTACTCCTTGAATCTAACAGTCGCAACATGGCGACGCCCAGGATGGGCAGAGCATCGCCCCCGGGTGGGCAGAGCGTCGCCCCATGGTGGGCATGCGGGGTGGATCCCGGTTGGGCGCATGCGGGAGTCTGTCTGACTGTCTCTCCCCGTTTCCAGCTTCAGAAAAATGCAAAAAATAAATAAATAAAATAAAATTACTTTATTTTTATTTAGAAATTAAATTTAATGGGGTGACTTGGCCCATAGGAACACTGCTGTTTTTCTTTATTATTATTGATTTTAAAGAGAAGGAAGGGAGGAGCAGGAAGCAGCAACTCGTAGTAGTTACTCCTCATATGTGCCTTGACCAGGCAAGCCTGAGGTTTTGAACCAGTGACCTCAGCATTCCAGGTCAACACTTTATCCACTGCACCACCACAGGTCAGGCAGGAACACTGCGTTTTTTCATATGATTTGTGTTACAGTAAAATGGCGTTTTAAGTAATTACACTGTTAGACAAAAATCTTAACTCCACTCTTTTTCTTACTAGGGTGCTATCAAGTGAATAGATGATCACAATTTTAGCTTAGAAAAACCATTTAACTGACTGTGTCATAGACAAAATGAAATAATTGCTGGCCACTGTTAGGTAATGTATCAGTAGGACCTAAACATTTGATCCTTAAGATGGCAAAATTTTTAAGTTAGTTTTTAGTGGAGGCAACAGTGGGAAAATAATGGGCTTTGTTATCAGAATTAAATTTTAATTTTAAGACCATGTTAACACTGAGACTTTGAGCAAATCACCAAGAGTCTGTATGTAAAATACTGTAGCATTAATTTCTTCACAGAGGAATTTTTTATTCCTCAAAACAGAGAGTTGTTTTGAGGAATAAAAAATTCTAACATGTAATAAAACCAATATCTGGTATACAAAAATTAAATCATCACATTTTCTTAACTTTTTCATAGTTCTTGAAATCAGGGTATTGAGGCATGACTTCCCTTTTGGGGGATTAATATCAACATAAAGTATCTGCATGTGGAATATCCTTTCATTCTTCTATTTTTTTTTTACTAGTTTATTTGGTACAAGTTGTGCAAAGTTTCTTTTTTTTAGAATGGGTGATACAATGAAACAAACCAAACAGTAGCCTTAATTATGAAACTTTCCAGCACAAAAAATAATATATCAGCAGACAAAATGAACTTGACTCTCCAGCAGATCTTCACAGGTAAACGAATGAATAAGTGAAGTATAAATAATGGGGGGGAAAAGATGGTTAAATTTCTAAATATTCTCCTTAATTCTCATAAGCCCAAGAATAATGATCTTTCAATCCTCAGGATATTAATTCATAAGATGCAGAAAAGGAGTGGTGTTTGAACTGGTCATATCCTAAGAAAACAGATCCATTATTAGAATTTATTCATGCAAAAATAATTGCTGAGGATCCACAGCCAGGCATGTGTTTAGAGCTAAAAAAAAAATTGATCAAAACAAACATAGTGTCAGTCCTAGTGGAGCTTACAAATTAAGGTAGGGTACATTCTAGACTAGGATATAAAACCTAAATCTAAAGGACAAGTAGGCATCAAATATATAGATACATCAGCCAGCTTGGGAAGAAGGAAACAGAGGAATCAGCATGTACAAAAGTCGTCTGCCAGTAGACAGGACAACAAAACATATGAAAGGACAACAGAGAAAATAAAGAAATCAGATCACAGAGATAAGTGGAAACTAAGTTAAAACATAAATCTAAATTAAAGATTTTAGACTTTATCTTACGAGCAAGGGAGCCCACAAAAGAATTTTAATCTTTCAGGAAACATATTAAACATTTCACTCATTTTTCTATTTTCTGTTTTCTATTAGATTTCCTCTCCAATCTTTAGTATTAACTTTTTTTCTGTTAAATTTGGACTTAATTTGTTTTTGTTTTTCTAATGTCTTAAAATAGAAACTTAAGCTATTGATTTGAGACTTACCTTCTTACCATAGGCATTTAATTTTATTAGTTTTCATCAAAGCAACTACTTTAACTTCATTCCATAAATTTTGAAACTTTTGCATCAATCATCAGTTTTTCGTTGTGACACCTTAGTTGTTCATTGATTGTTTTTTCATATGTGCCTTGACCCTGGGGCCACAGCAGACCGAGTAACCCCTTGCTGAAGCCAGCGACCTTGTGTCCAAGCTGGCGAGCTTTGCTTAAACCAGATGAGCCCATGCTCAAGCTGGCAACCTCGGGGTCTTGAACCTGGGTCCTCTGCATCCCAGTCCGACATTCTATCCACTGCGACCAGGCAATAAATTTTGAAACTTTGTATTGTCATTTCCTTCAGTTAAATTTTTCCCTTTTGGTTCTTTCTTGTTATTTTGGTTTCAAATATTTAGGAATATTCTAGCTATTTCTCTATTACTGTTTTCCTAGATTCCATTGTTATCAGAGGAAATATTTTTGTATGCTTTTTTAAAAATGTATTGATACTTGGAGGTAGAAGAAGGTCAAGAGGGGATAAATGGGAGGAAAGGTGGGATGGTGAATACACAATATAAAGATGTATTATAGAATTGTACACCTGAAACCTATATAAATTAATCAATGTCACCCTAATAAACTCAATTAAAAATAATTAATAAATTTATTGACACTTGTTTATGGCCATAATACACTCTAGCCTGGTAATCATTCCATGTATACTTGAAAAGAATGTACATGAAATATACATTCTTTTTATTATGCTGTTGTTGGATGAAATGTTCTATACATGTAATTAGCTGGTTCATAGAGTTGTTCAAGTCTTCTGCATTCTTACTGATTTTCTGTATACTTTTTTATTGAGTATTGAATGAAATCTCCAACTATAGCTACACATTTATCTGTTTCTTCTTTCTATTCTGCCAGTTTTTGCTTTATATATTCTGAAGCTCTGTTATTAGATGCATAAATAGATCCAGCCCAAACTCAAGGGGAAGGCATTACACAAAAATAGGAGGCAGAGATCATTGGGTGCCATCTTGGTATATTCTGCTGTCATGTGTGAGAATGCTTGTGATGTACTTATAAATGTTCATCAAATTATTTCTGAATTTCTGTCTTCCAGAATTGTAATTCCTGGCCCCCTTATGATTACTTTTATCTGAAACCCATGTGATTAGTTTGGGCCAGTGAGTTAACAGCAGCCATTAAATGCAATGCAAGACCCTATTGAGCTGTCTTTCTCTCTGCCACAAAAACTAGGAATGAACCAAATAGTGGTAGCTCTGCAACTTAAGTGTCAGAGTGAGGATAACATAAAGCAGAGTCACCAGACACCCCCCAAAGGACATGTATCATGTGCAAAAAAATTACATAATTGTTTTTTTATACCACAGCATAACAAAATTTATCTTCACTTATACAGACTTAGGTCCAGACTTAGATATTGCCGTAACAAAAACTTAAAATATAAATCACTAGAGCAAGTGGTCAAGCAGCAGCAAGTGACAAGGAAATTGTTCTTGGAGGCTGCAAGGATAGTTAGGTATCTTTGTTATTCAGTGGTAAACCTTTTAGGAAAAACCTTTAGAAAAATCTGTAATAGCCTAGATTAGAAGACAGATGATTTACTGATGAACTTTAATGGTAGGTGAAGAGGTTGAAAGAATGTTGATAACATTTTGATACAGTTGCTGTGTTTGTCAAAGTAAAAAAGGCACAGAAGACTATTTTCAGGCGTCATTTCTATAGTTCGTTAAAAGAGATAGGCTCAGAAATGCAGCATGCTAGCAGAAATAAAAATGGAGAGTACTCAGAAATTCAAATTATATTTTAATGACAACTTGAAAAGCTTTAGAAGTATAATATACTTGAAACACACTTTATTCCCCCTCAGAACTTTGTAACATTCAAAAGCTTCCAGTACTGAATGTGCCATAGATGAGTATAAAGAAGCCTAGATGTTATGATGTTTTTCTCCATGCCCCCCACCCCCGCTTTGTTTCTTGGTTACCTAAAGAACTCTTTATTATGAAAATTGAGTAACTTAACCAGGATATATACCTTAGTGTTTACTGTTCAATTTTTCTTCCTTTATTATATCAGTAAGAACATTTCTTCTTCCATTTGCCGTGTTCTCTATTTCTGGGGCACTTTTTAATCTTATGTTGAACTATATTTGTCTCTTACATATATATTATTTTCTAAGAGATTTCATACTTTTGTCTTCTGCTTCAGTATTCTCTTTGATTTTCTGAAGGCTTTCTTCTACATCAGTAATTAGAATTTCAGTTCTCTAGTCTGCTTCTTCCTGCTTCTAATTATTCACTAGTCCTGTAAGGTGTTTTGACCTTCAGTTAATTTCCTTTGCTCTTTGATCTCCATTTTAGTTTTTATTCATCAAATATTTATTGACTACCTATAGCATACCACGCAAAGTTCTAGGTACTAAAGATATATCAGTGAATAAAATAGGCAGGACTCAGCCTTTATAGAGCTTACTTCTTAATATATTGCTAGCATATTATGTCCCTGTTACTGAATTCATATTCTTATTATCAAGTTACTCTAAAGCACAAAGAATATATAATGAATATTGTTTATTCCCCTTAGGTAGGTTTTATCCAGTTCATGTACTTCATCCATTTTTTTTTTTTTTTTTTTTTGCTTTCCTTTCTTCCTTTTCCCTTTCTTCCTTTTACAGTAGTAATCTGCATAATTCTCAATAATTTTTTTCTCTTGCTCATGTTTAACATGAAATTCTTCCCAATCTATTTTTTTGGTTTGCCGGTAGCTATTGCTCTAATATTCCAAATATCTCATGGCTTCAAACAAAAATATTCTTCTTGCTCATAAGACTGTGGGTAGTTTCCACTTCAGCTAGTCTCCACTTGCCTCACCTGGGTTTGACGAGGTTAAGTAGCACTCCACATCTCAATTGGGATTCAGACTCAGATATGATCCACATGTCTTCATCATTTTGGAAACAGCAACCATCAGCGGCAGTTCTTCTTAGCAAAAAAAGACAACAAAATCCAAGAGGCAAACACATGAAAGCACATCTCAACTCCTTCTAGTTTTATACTTGACATCATTACATTGACCAAAGAAAGCCACATGCCCAAGCCCATGGTCAATGAAGCAAAGAGGTATATTCTGCTTATTCTACTACACCGGGAGGTTCTGCACAGTCATGTGCAGAAGGGAAGAGTGAAGAATTTAGAACAATAATTCAATCTATTATTGAACTGTAAGTGTTCTTCCATTTACAGCTAGTATGAAAGATAAGTCATATTTTTCTTTTTACATTAGAGAGAATTCCAATAGAGTAGTGTGTAGCTTTTCAGGATGACGAGGGTTCTGCTTGCTCTTCTGAAAACATGTTGAATATCTTTCTTTTTCTTTTTCTTTTTTTTTTCTGTACTTTTCTGAAGCCGGAAACGGGGAGAGACAGTTAGACTCCCGCATGCGCCCAACCGGGATCCACCCAGCACGCCCACTAGGGACGATGCTCTGCCCACCAGGGGGCGATTCTCTGCCCCTCCGGGGCATCGCTTTGTTGCGACCAGAGCCACTCTAGCGCCTGGGGCACAGGCCGAGGAGCCATCCCCAGCCCCCGGGCCATCTTTGCTCCAGTGGAGCCTTGGCTGCGGGAGGGGACGAGAGAGACAGAGAGGAAGGAGAGGGGGAGGGGTGGAGAAGCA
Organism: Saccopteryx bilineata; assembly: GCF_036850765.1. Lineage (NCBI taxonomy): Eukaryota > Metazoa > Chordata > Mammalia > Chiroptera > Emballonuridae > Saccopteryx > Saccopteryx bilineata. The sequence goes on along the minus strand of NC_089501.1, from coordinate 8,786,649 downwards.
GATGGACACTTATCCTGTGTGCCCTGGCCAGGAATCGAACCAGGGACTTCTGCACGCCAGGCCAACGCTCTACCACTGAGCCAACCAGCCAGGGCCTGTTGAATATCTTAAATAAAATCTCAGTTCATCTAATTAGAAGTGTATTCACCTCCAGTATATACTCAGATTCATGACTTCAATGTGGACTTCTGGAAAATATAAATTCTATAACATATTTTTCTGCTTCTACTGAGGTCCTGAAGAAGTGGTATATAACATTCTACCTTGACTCTTAAGCATAATTGCCTCTCAGTCTTATTCCCTCCAGAATGAAGTTATTAATGAGACTTGTTAAAACTTTCTTAATTTAACATCATTCCCGTGTAATACCTCTGGGGAACAATGACTGGGACAGAACCACTGCATGAGGGATAGAGCTCTGCAGAGGTCAGAGTACCAGAGATGCTGGAACCATAGCTCACCAACACACACCTACAAACATCACTGTCTACAAACTGGACAGAATTTAACAATTTCAGAAGCCCCAGACCTTGGAATTTTAGTATCAAGAGCTGAAATGAAGTGCCAAGACTGCACCTCCACCAGCAATTGCCATAAATAAATAAATAAATAAATAAATAAATAAATAAATAAATATTCATGAGCTATAAGTACTAAGGTGAAAAACATCCAAATGAAAACGTGGGAAAGCTTCAACACCATGAACCAGCTTTGCAACATCAAACGTACCAGCTACAAGAAAAAATGTGCTAACTATTACTCGTTCTGGTAGAGGAATAAAGTGCTCCTATTACCACACATATAATTTAACCATTTTTAACAGAGAAAGCTTTCTAGAATTTGTAGCTCCTCAGAATTTTTGTGGAAAACATTAATTTCATTTTAAAAAGTGCTTGAATTTTTGACTGAAGTCTGGTCTAAATTGATCAATAAGGGTTTACAGTACGCAATATTAGATAATTTTAAGGAGTTGGTCATTTTAAGGAATGCCTTATTTTTTCAAACATTTCCTCTTTTCTCCCATCTAAACACTGTATATAAATCAAATGCCTCGTTTTAATTTCATCTCTTCCATCAATTTCTATTTACTCATTTACATCCTCATCCACGGAATCCTATTGCACTTATATGCAGCACCACACATTCTAAGCCAATAACTTGGGCATTTTGTGTATATCTTCAATTAGATCGTAAATGTTTCGGAGCAGGAGATCTAGGTCTTAATTTCTTTTGAATCCGCCAGAGGGCCTAGAGACAGTGTTGGAAGCCTAAACTTACAGCTTCGACAAACACTGACAGGGTCTCGAAAGCGCCATTTTGTCACAGTGTATAACCACCCAGTTTGGTTGCACCTTGCCACGCCTACTGGTCTGAGTTTTCTCTGAGCTCATCCACAGTCTTTGTTTTCTATTAGAACAAAGGGCTGGTTGTTTAGAGACGCTAAGGCAGCGTCCCGAGGAATCTGAATAAACGGAATTCGACTCACCGCCCATGGTGTGGCGACTATGAATGGAGACCAAACCTCTAACGACGGCCCAGTAATAGTTAAAGACACATGTTTTAAAAACCCACTCCAAAGCCTAGTTACCCTGGCCTCCGGTACTGCGGTATCTAAAAGATGTTGACAAGGCAGCAAAGATCTGCGGTCCGGAGACCCAGTCGCTATGGTAACAGCGCGACGCAGATGCACTTGGCGACCTTCTGACGGAAAATCTTTCCCAGAGCCGAGATAAGAGTGTAGCGACAGTAGCGACTTGCGGCAGCAGCGTGACTTACGGCGCCCCGCCCCCTGGGCTAGTGCCGTGGGCGGGCCGCAGAAATACAAAGGACTGAGCGGGCTTTTTAGACCTCCAGGCCAGCCGCACTGCAATATGGCCCAGTCGGTGGTCTTACAGGGTAAGCTGCACCGGGACGGAGAGGACCCAGTCGGCGCAGAGCCCAGTGGCCTGTTAGCCGCCTAATATCTGTTCTCTTTCCTTCCTCTCCCCGATCACAGTCGGACAGTGCGGAAACCAGATCGGCTGCTGCTTTTGGGAGTTGGCGCTTAGGGAGCATGCAGCGGTCAACCAGGTACCGGTCCGGCTCCCAGAGGCCCCCTCGCCTGGCACCGACGCTTTCAACAGATAAGAGCTTCTATTTGACCGACACACGTTGTATGGGGTCTTACCAGGAAAGAGCAAACCGGTCTTTAAACGTATATTGGCAGAGACCTTGATCTTAAGTTTCATGTAATTCTCAGGGTCTCATCTTTCTCAGGATTCTTGTGAACACCAATGAGATAGTATATGTGAAAATACTTTGTAAAATAGGAAACGTGTAGTATTTCTTAATTTAACCAGTCGGCTTTTAAAATGATCACCATGAAGTCAGAGAAAGCTCTCACTTAATTCTATACAGCTCTATGGGGACTTCGGCACCTTCCCTGAACTTAATTCATAGATCTCAGGGAATCTATTCTTACCTAGATTGGAAGAATCAGTCTCCACATTTTATGATCATTTGTTTTTACTCATCATCGCCACATACCAGCCCTTACAATATTGTGGGATTATTAAGTTGAAGAACTTCATTTGGGAAAGAGGCAAAACTTAATCAAATGCTGTAAATATTTTCTTTTTTTTTTTTTTAGAAAGGAATTTATGATGAGGCAATAAGCAGCTTCTTTAGAAATGTGGATACCAGGTAAGGTGGGATTAAAGTCTGTCACAAAAAGTGCTGGTGTGCTGCATAGATTTTTAAAACATGCAGTACCTGACTTTAGTGAGAGGCACTGACCCTTTTTCCCTAAAAGTCAAATTTAAAAAATGACAACAGCCAATGCAACAATAGCTGTCTGTGTAAAAGGGTCAAAATTATACCTATTTTTTGTCAGATTGGCAGATATAGTCTTTTGGTGTGCTGTAAAATTTTTGTGATTAGTTTACATGCCATGAAATCAAGAGGGTGAAAATCAATGACATAGCGTGATGATTACTTTTCATGTGAATAGATTGGAGGAGAATTCTTCAAAGGACAATAAAAACAGTTGGTAACTGTCAAGAAGATGTTGGGCTTTTTTGTTTGCTTTTCTCATTAAAAAGAGTATTTCTCAGTCTTATGTCACTAATATTCTGATATCATTCTTCAGAGCAGGACAACAGGTTTTCTTTTAAGACATACTAACCAACAGAAAGAACCTTTAGTATGTCTTCTTTTAACTGGACCTAAAAATAAAGTTTCACTTAAAGGAATGCTCAAAATTGCTCTTAGGGTATCTGTTAATAATAGGTAACTTTTGAAAGAAGAATATATTGTTTACATTTCTGTTGTTATTTGTGGTCAGGAATATTTGCTGTACAAATAGATGTGCAGAAAGGGAGAAAAACAATTGTCAGATTACCTTTGTTTATTTAATAAAGAGTATATGTAATTATATATCTTTTATCTGAAAGTAATTTGACATTCAAGGTTTGTTCGTAAGCTTTTAATGTTAAATCATTAAATTCATGTGTTTTAAAAACACTTAAAGCTAAACTGTGGTGAGCTTGAATTAAAAAATACTTAAAGACCAAAATATGCAGTTTTATTCTAATTCAATAAAAATTTCAGTTCTAATGTGAATTATTTGGCTGGGTATTTGAGGCAGTTATCTCCTGAGGAAGGCTAATTAGTTTTCACTTTTTGATGAATTCTAGAGTCAGAACCTTAGGCTTGCAAATTCAGAAACCTTGTTAACACCTTGAGAATTAATCCAGTGCTGTCTAGTGCAGGCAGATGCACCAACCTAAAAGCAGAAACTCAATTCGTTTTAATTGACAGTGGATACTATAACTCAAGAAGACTAGATACACAATTTCCTTCAAAAGCATATTCTCTTCTGTAGGAAATCTACCTGAAAAATGAGGTAATAGAAGGTTGGTTGGTAACCATGGAGCCGGACCAAGAGAAGTTCAGTGTATTACCCTAATGGCTGGTGTCATTTATCTTTATTATGTGAAGCTACAGTGGTACCTTGACACATGAGCACTTTAAATCACGAGCAGTCTGAGAAACGAGCAGTCACTCGCGGGGTTTTTTGCTTTAAGTCAAGAGTGGATATTTGAATCACGAGCTTCCACAACCTTCCATTACATGACCTGCTGAACTTTGTGAAAGAGAGAAAGAAACAAACTTCCATGGAAAGGTTTTTTGTTGAAAGGGCCTCTAAAGCTAGGAAAGTGTGGCGGAAAAAGCCAAAAGTCAGTGAAGAAAATGATGATTAAGCAAAGTACAAAGATAGCAATTAAGTTTAGCAATAAAGTTACTTGTTGATTAAGAAAAGTACAAACATAGTAATTAAGTTTAGCGATAAAGTTACATATCATACGTAGTGTGTAAGTTAAATTTTGCAATAAATGTAGCATTAAGTGTGTAGAGAGTAAGTCATGTTAAGCAATAGTGCACAAAATGAAAGCCTCCTCTGCCAGTCTTCTCCCCCTCCACCAGCATCTTCACCTGACCTTGGAGGTAAATACACTTCAAAAACCAGTTTATTTATTTACATTGTCTCTTTGTGTGTGTGTGTGTATGTATTTGTTATTTATAAAGTACATTTTCTTATTTAAAAGCATATAAAACAAAAAAATGTGGTTTTGGGGGGCCAAAATGGAGTAATTGCATGCCCATTAATATAAATGGGGAAATTTGATTTGACATCTGAGCAAATTGAGTCACGAGCTCGGCCATGAAACGAATTAAACTCATGTGTCAAGGTGCCACTGTATTAGATTCCCTCTTGTTTGTGAACTAGAACATCCTCTCCCGTACATGCTATTAAAAGACTCAAATTTGCCTTTCTAATACTTCCTTTTAGGTGCTTCTAACTAAATACTTACTCCCGTGTCCTCTATTCTTAATGACCATTCCTTTCATTGAATATTCCTGTATTTCCCCATGTATAAGAAATGTAAGATGCGTATTCTTATCCCCTGTATAAGAGGCACCTTAATTTGGGGGCCAAAAATTTGAAGAAAAAAAAGTATTACATAAAGTTACTGAACTCAAGTTTTATTTTATTCATCATAAAATTCATTCAACTCCTCATCACTGTCAAAACTCCCATGCATTAGCTTGTCCTCATCTGTATGATGATGAATCACTGTTTTCAACAAGGAGTGCAAAAACAAGCGCAAAAAAGTGGGAAATGCAAGTAAAAATCTACAACCACTGTATAAGATGTACCAAATTTTAAGACCTCAAATTTAAATTTAAAAAAAAAAAAGTGTCTTATACATGGGGAAATGTGGTACATAGTTGAGACTCGGCCTTGGAGCTGTCCCCTCTTAATGAGGTGACTTCATACAACTACTCTGTCATCTACTCTGCTTTATAATTTAGCTAAGAGCATACAGAGTCTCCAAAATCAAGTTTGGGGAGAAGGGGTTTGGCATCTTGCTCTTTCTTTGTACCATCAACACATGTAGCACCTCTTCTATAAGTTCGTACAAAAAAAATAGTTTGAAAACAAGGCCCTGGCCGGTTGGCTCAGCGGTAGAGTGTCGGCCTGGCGTGCAGAAGTCCTGGGTTCAATTCCCGGCCAGGGCACACAGGAGAGGCGCCCATTTGCTTCTCCACCCCTCCCCCTCTCCTTCCTCTCTGTCTCTCTCTTCCCCTCCTGCAGCGAGGCTCCATTGGAGCAAAGATGGCCCGGGCGCTGGGGATGGCTCTGTGGCCTCTGCCTCAGGCGCTAAAATGGCTCTGGACGCAACAGAGTGATGCCCCAGAGGGGCAAAGCATCGCCCCCTGGTGGGCATTGCCGGGTGGATCCCGGTGGGGCGCATGTGGGAGTCTGTCTGACTGCCTCCCCGTTTACAGCTTCAGAAAAATGAAAAAAAGAAAAAAAAACAAGACTGCTTCTTTGTGTACACTTCTGTATCTTTCAAAGGAAATGATCATACCTTTTTAACAGTATGACAGGAATTGACCTATACCAGGGATTGGCAAACCTTTCCTGTAAGAACCAGATGGTAAATATTTTAGGTTTTGCAGACCATAAGATCTGTATCACATATACTCAACTCTGCTATTAAAGCATGGATGCAGATAGTACATAAACAAATGAACGTGGCGATGTTCCAATAATTTTATTTTATTTTATTTTTTTAGCAAGAGAGAAACAGGAAGGAAGAAAGATGAAAAGCATCAATTTGTAGTTGTGGCAGTTTAGTTGTTCACTGATTGCTTCTCATACATGCCTTGACCCAGAGTGGGGGAAGGGACTACAGCTGAGCCAGTGACCCCTTGCTTAAGCCAGTGACCATCGGATCGTGTCAATCCCACGCTCAAGCTGGCGACCCTGCACTCAAGCCGGATGAGCCCACGGTTAAGCTGGCAACCTTGGGGTTTCAAACCTGGTATCTCAGCGTCCCAGATTGATGCTCTGTCCACTGCACCACCAGCAGCCAGGCCCAATATTTTAAGAGAACAAGCAGCTGTTCAGATTTGACCAGAACTATAGTTTACCAACCCTTGACCTACAGCATCTTATGCTTCATTCTGCCTCCCTTCATATATATTCTGACTCGTAAACTATATTGACTCGTACACTCTCTTTGGTCCTAGATTATTTATTGATACTTTGGTAACTATTTTCAGCATGAAATTCTAGGTATGTCCTTAGATGGTCAGTGGTATATAACTAGTACATTAGTTGATATATGTTTACCTATAACAGGAAACCTTATTAATGGTGGCTTGTGCAATAAAGGTATTCAGTTATCTCAGGTACAAGATAAATCAATAAATTGGATGCTCTAGGTTTGGAGAGGTGCCTTAAAGACCAAGATATTATTTATTGTTTGATTAATCTTAGTGTGTTGACTTTTTGTTTTCATGTTTATTACTTCATAACTATGAAATGGCAGCCTCCAATCTAGGAATCACATCCGTATTCATGTTCAATGTAGGAAAACAGAAGAATTGGTATCAACTGCATCTGATCCTTTTTATCAGAAAAGCTTCCCAAAAACCTCTCTTATCTCATTAGCCAGAACTTGATTACATGACCAGTACTAAAAAAAGGGGATTAAATACCTCACTTTTTATCCTGATGGGAGGTAGGCAAGGGAGAAGATTAGAAATGATGGCTCCTTTGTTATTTTTTGTGTCTGTCTCAATGGTCTCTAAGTAGCTTTACCATAGAAATCGAAGTTAACTTAATTGCTGAGAGCACTAACAGCCATGGAAGATCTTATGGTTTTTTTCTTGTTTTTTATTTTTCAGAGTGGTTGGTGATGGTGGCAGTATTTCCAAGGGGAAAATTTGTTCTTTAAAAGCACGAGTAAGATATACACACTCAGATTCTTACATCTCAAGTGTTTTTAAAATAACTATACTTCTGTAACTATCATGACAAAATAATTTAAATTTCTCAAATTAAAAAAAAAGTCTTTACTAAACCACTTCTAGTATAGATGTAATTAAGTAGACATTTGTGTCTGCCTGAAACTATATTTTGTGTTTAAGTAAAACACTGCATAGTTACCATTTTTTCCTAAATGTTTCAGGAAAAATACATGTTTAGATAAATGATAGGATCTTTCTTAACTCTAAGCCTGAAATATATACTAATGCAAGTAATTTTTTTTTTTTTTTTTTGTATTTTTCTGAAGCTGGAAACGGGGAGAGACAGTCAGACAGACTCCTGCATGCACCCGACAGGGATCCACCCGGCACACCCACCAGGGGTGGCGCTCTGTCCACCAGGGGGCGATGCTCTGCCCCTCTGGGGCGTTGCTCTGCCGCCTGGGGCAGAGGCCAAGGAGCCATCCCCAGCGCCCGGGCCATCTTTGCTCCAATGGAGCCTTGGCTGCGGGAGGGGAAGAGAGAGACAGAGAGGAAGGGGGGGTGGGGTGGAGAAGCAAATGGGCGCTTCTCCTATGTGCCCTGGCCGGGAATCAAACCCCGGGTTCCCCGCACGCCAGGCCGATGCCCTACCGCTGAGCCAACCGGCCAGGGCGCAAGTTAATTTTTTATTTGAAGATAATGGAAGATTTATTTGCTCCTTTTACAAAGCATGGGTTTAGCCACATTGTAGTAAATAAATACCATAACCACCTAAGACCTGAACAAAAAAAGAATTTGGGTCAGTAGCCCATATTAGCCTTAATCCCGTTTCAACAACACTTCCCTTCTGTGATTGTTTGTCTACAACAAACTGCTTTTTCCAGTTATTGATCAGTAACTTTTGGCTTTAACGTAAAAGAAAGGCGGTTTGGATGCTATGGAAGTGATGAGATGATGGGATCATACCTGGAGTACTGGCTGAAAGTGAAGAGCAGTAGGGTGGTACCTGGGAACTATCTATCTGTGACTTGATATCCTTGGAAACAAATTTATGGCCAAGACCATATGCTTATCAGCTGTTAGAATAATTGATTAACACTGGTATACTCTGCCATAGAGAGTGCTGACATCGCAATCCGAATCTCACACATAGAAAAAAGAAATGCTGGCATTTCCTAGACCACTTCCAATTTGAGCTCTTTCCCACCATCCTATTAGTAGGCAAAATAGAGGAAACCTTGGAAAAGTAAATCAGTGTGTTTCTGTAGCCTTTGATTTGTCCTAGAAGGCACTCTAACTTCTCCTTAGGAATCTTTTTTTTTTTTTTTTTTTTTTTTTTTTTTTTTATTTTTTCGAAGCTGGAAACAGGGAGAGACAGTCAGACTCCCGCATGCGCCCGATCGGGATCCACCCGGCACGCCCACCAGGGGCAATGCTCTGCCCCTCCGGGGCGTCGCTGTGTTGCAACCAGAGCCATTCTAGCGCCTGGGGCAGAGGCCAAGGAGCCATCCCCAGCGCCCAGGCCATCTTTGCTCCAATGGAGCCTTTGGCTGCGGGAGGGGGAGGGGTGGAGAAGCAGATGGGCGCTTCTCCTGTGTGCCCTGGCCTGGCCGGGAATCGAACCCAGGACCCCTGCACGCCAGGCTGATGCTCTACCACTGAGCCAACCGGCCAGGGCCAGGAGTCTTTTTTTTTTTTCTTTTTTTTTTTTTTAACAGAGACAGAGTCAGAGAGAGGGATAGACAGACAGGATCGGAGAGATGAGAAGCATCAATCATGTTTTTCCTTGCGACCCCTTAGTTGTTCATTGATTACTCTCTCATATGTGCCCTGACCACGGGCCTTCAGCAGACGGAGTAACTAACCCCTTGCTCGAGCCAGCGACCTTGGGTCCAAGCTGGTGAGCTTTGCTCAAACCAGATGAGCCTGTGCTCAAACTGGCGACCTCGGGGTCTCGGACCTGGGTTCTCGGCATCCCAGTCCAACGCTCGATTACTGCACCACCGCCTGGTCAGGCCTCCTTAGGAGTCTTGATAGTATATGGCTATGATCACTGAAGAGTGTAGGCTTCATAAGATAACTTCAGTGGTTGAGTCCCTTCACTCTGTCTAGTATCTGAAGTTAACAGGCAATTACTTAGAATTTTGTAAATCCTATATTAAGGAAAATTTCAAAGACCAGAAAGCTATCACCAGGTGGCTCTGGAAGAAAATATATAATAGACATCAAATCCTAAAACAATTATCACACCAGACCTCAGATGGCTAAGTGAGGAACCCAGAATAATTTCTCTAGTTGTAATTAATTGCCAAATCAAAAGGCCTGATGTGACTAAGGAAAGACTGTTAGAGTTATGTACTCTGTCAGGGTTTTAATACTAAGTGACTGTGACAGTGTAGATGCTATCATAACTGACTTTAGGAGGTGCTTGAATGTTAGTTTGGTTTTTTGCCAAATTGTAAGGTAATAGAGGGTATGGCTTAAATATGTTTAATCTGAGTCACGGTTTTGGAGACAGTAACTGAACGATTTTTCTTTAGATCAAAAACAATGTTTTAATCTTCCACAAATTATTTCAATAAATCTATTTTGGAACAGGGCCAGTATATGGTAAAAATTGCATAAAAATCCCTAAAATTACCAGCAAATAACCCTATATAGTCTTTGTCTATGGGGTCGTCAAACTTGTTATAAAAACCGCCCACTTTTGCAGTGCTGGTCAACCTGGTCCCTGCCACCCACTAGTGGGTGGTCCAACTTTCATGGTGGGCCAATCGCAGCACTGTTTGGTTGCACAGTAGGGACCAGGTTGACCAGCACTGCAAAAGTGGGCGGTTTTTATAAAAAGTTTGAAGACCCCTTTGTATGTGAAGGAGCACATTTGTAAACCTAAGTTTATTGTCTTTCTAATTTATTCTGCTGTAATATACTAATACTGTGTCATACACTACTATACAATTAAAATGTTTCTAATATGCTATGTAATACCACTTTAATTGCCAGCTTACAATAGCATAATTAATTATATAAAATAATTGAATTCACAAATTGTAACTCCATTGGAGTCAGTACTCTATAAATATCAAACTTGACTGTCTCCCTTCAGTAAGATGGTTAAGAGTCTGTTCTGCATCAGGATAGCCAGGTTTGAATCTCAGCTCTACTACTTATTAGCTGGATGATCATAGACAAGTCATTTAACTTTTGTAGGCCTCAGTTTCCTCAGTGTTCAAAGTAGGGATACTAATAGTACCTATACATAGGGTTGTGAGGATTATGTGTAAATGGGGTGGTACATGTAAGCACTTAGAATAGTGACGTATGTAGTAAGTGCTTAACATTATATGATCACAAGAAGTAAAAAAGCCCATGAACCAAGCACTTTCTCTTTGATATCTAGTGTTTTGGCTTTGCACATTTACTGGCTTGAATTGGACAGTTTTTGGCTGTGGTTCACAACAGCATGGTCGCTCCTAATGAGTAAATTCGTTAATGCACCCTGCATTGAGAATATTCTCTGGTTAATATTACCTTCCAGATACCTGAGATGTCTCAAGAAATTTGGCCCTGGCCGGTTGGCTCAGTGGTAGAGCATTGGCCTGGCGTGCAGGAGTCCCGGGTTCGATTCCCGGCCAGGGCACACAAGAGAGGCGCCCATTTGCTTCTCCACCCTTCCCCCTCTCCTTCCTCTCTGTCTCTCTCTTCCCCTCCCACAGCGAGGCTCTATTGGAGCAAAGATGGCCCGGGTGTTGGGGATGGCACTGTGGCCTCTGCCTCAGGCGCTGGAATGGCTCTGGACGCAACAGGGCGACGCCCCAGAGGGGCAAAGCATCGCCCCCTGGTGGGCATGCCGGGTGGATCCCGGTCGACCGCATGCGGGAGTCTGTCTGACTGCCTCCCCGTTTCCAGCTTCGAAAAATGAAAGAAAAAAAAAAAGAAATTTATAGTCACATAGGCACATGAATAAAAGAATAGATAGAAAATAAGTTGAGAGAATTACTCAGTTGTTTTTTTTTACACTTGGTAATTTGGAATAGGGTAAGAATTTAGAATTCATCTTTTATTGGATTGCACCTTTTGAGCAGAGTGAAATTATTTTTTAATTCTTAAATCAGAGTCTACATAGTCAAAGATTTTATTAAACTTGAATTATAAAAAGAACAGTGTAACTTTTAGTTCATGTTATTTTTTTCATTTACAGAGTAACTAACTCTAAAAAAATTATGATAATTCAATTTTATTTCTCTTTCGCAGGCTGTTTTGATTGACATGGAGGAAGGAGTAGTAAATGAAATTTTGCAGGGACCTTTGAGAGATGTGTTTGATAACAAGCAGCTCATCACTGATATTTCTGGCTCAGGGAATAATTGGTGAGAGAATATGCTGAACATTAAAACAGAAATGTCATCTGAAAAAAATGAGCAGTTTTTTCTTTCATTCTAATAGGTCCTGCTGACATGAAATTAAAATATAACTTGCCTTACTTAACTCTAGACCTTTTCTCCATCTTTTCCTTTATAAATGATGGTGTTTCATAATACTTGGAAGGCACCTATATCCCAGTTCTTTCTCTTTTCTTTTTTAAGAAAAAGATGAATCATGAAAAATTGATTTATTAAATTCCTTGTTGTAAATTGATTCTTGCATAATACTAAATAGTGACAACGGTTTTAAGTATCTGTATAAACTGTTCTCTTAACTTTAGTATTTGATTTTTGCAAGTTATCTAGTTGGTCAGATTTAATAGGATTGATACAGAGATGCAAGCCAGACCAGTGTCCCAGCATTCAAACTCAGCTTGAGGTTCTATTTGGCCCTTAAATTATAATGGTCCCTTTTCCTTCATGAGAAAAAAACTCCAGCTATGATCATTTGAAATTTTACTTTGAGGTTGTTTATTTGTTTTGTTTTGTTTTGTTTTAATTAAGTAGCTTCTTGCTATTTGCAAATCTACTTTTTACTATTTTAACTATTTGCAGTCAGTCCCTCAGGTTGATAATGTGTGGTGATGTATAATTTTACTAAAGCATGAATTTGAATCTTGTGTTCTGGGAGAGTCATTTGGGGAGAACCAATCACTGAATAAGTGAGTTCACCTGATTGCCCAGCTGACTTTTCTCTTAATTGTTGAATAACTTACTCTGTAACTTTTGATTACACCTGACTGCGTGTTGGGGGGAAATCGTGCTTATTTTTTAGTTCATCATAGTGATACTTGGAAATTTGGCATGTACATAAAAACGCTTGCAGGTCCCCATGAATATCAGTTTTCTACTGTGTGCCATTTAATCTAGTTATATCTTTTTCTCATATTTTAAACCAAAATGTTTTAAAATTTTCTCTTTCTAGTTGGCCACATTCTGCTTTTTCATATGTAAAATTGACTGCACTTAGAGTTTCTTTAAATGGAAATGAGAAAAACTGTAACTAAAATCTTGTTTTGTTTTAATTTTACCTTACGAAAAAAATGAAGGAAAATTTACGAAAGCATAGTTTAATATCCATTGATAATGAGCTATCTTATCAGTATGTCCGAGGAATATACATATATATTTGCTAAGTTTTCTACCTGGTGTCTTAGAGATACATGATTTAGTGACATGAAACATGAATAGGATTTACTTCATACAGTAAAAATACTTCCAAGTTTTTCTTTTTTTAATTTAGATCAGAAATGAAATCTTGAAATAATAAATTCAGGTAACATTTTTAATCTATATTCTTTTTTTCAGGGCTGTGGGGCACAATGTTTTTGGCAGTCTTTATCAAGAACAGATTTTAGAGAAACTGAGAAAGGCGGCAGAGCACTGTGATTGTTTGCAGTGTTTTTTTGTGATACATTCCATGGGAGGAGGTAAAGTTATTCTTTTGCCTATAACAATGTGAAAGTGCAATGGGGAATTCATTTGCAGACATGTCTTGCTTTTAGTCTTATGCTCGCTAACTATTAAGAATGTGTATGTTGCCTGACCAGGCTGTGGTGCAGTGGATAGAGCATTGGACTGGGATGCAGAGGACCCAGGTTCGAGACCCCGAGGTCGCCAGCTTGAGCGCGGGCTCATCTGGCTTGAGCAAAAAGCTCACCCACTTAGACCCAAGGTCGCTGGCTTGAGCAAGGGGTTACTCGGTCTGCTGAAGGCCCACGGTCAAGGCATATATGAGAAAGCAGTCAATGAACAACTAAGGTGTCGCAATGCGCGACAAAAAACTAATGATTGATGCTTCTCATCTCTCCATTCCTGTCTGTCTGTCCCTGTCTATCCTTCTCTCTGAGTGTCTCTCTGTCTCTGTAAAAAAAAAGAGAATGTGTATGTTTGGCCCTGGATGGTTAGCTCAGTCAGCGCATCTCCAAAACAACAAGGTTGCAGATGCAGCCCCCAGTCAGGGCACATAAGGGAAGCAACCAGAGAATGCACAACTAAGTGGAACAACAAATGAATGCTTTCCTCTCTGTCTCTCTATCTCTCCTCCTTCCTCTCTCTGTCTCTCTAACATAAATCAATAAATTTCAAAGGTTTTTAAAAAGTGTTTATGAATGTATATAACAACTTTTTATCTTAAATGTTTATCAAAGTGCGTCACTACTACCATTTTCTTAAAAAAAAGAAATCCTTTAGTTTCTTTTACAGAATTTTTGGCTACATGTCAGCGTACATGAGCTTTGTGGGAATGCCGACTTTCTCCTAAGAGTTTGCTTATTCCACCCAGAGCTAAGTAATCTGGCGTGTTCATAGGGACGCTTGGAAAAAAAAATCAGAATCCTTTCTCTAACTACCTGCAAACCTTTGTGTATCCAATAAGAGAAATAAGTAAAAGAAATCACTTTAGTCAGCTCCTTGAACTCATTCCTCACATGGTAATAAATCACCTTGCCCTACAGTAAATGAACTGCATACTCTCTTACCCCAGGGAAGTGTGTACCTTGCAAGGGAAGTATTTTGCTTCCCTGTTCCATGAAATAGAAACAGTTTGTAATCTGCAAATTTCATAATAGGGTTAGCTGATTTTGAAAGAAAAATTTGCCATGTTTATTCTTCCAAGCTGAGATTAAGATTTTATATATATTCAGCAGGTTATATACAATTGATTTTCTATACATATCTATTACTCAGTGTGATAGCATTTTAAAATTACAGTCATAATTGCTGCATAACCAGGCCTGTAGAAGACCATTATAATAATTAATTTTCTTTGTACTAGTATAATTAACATGCAAGCTTGAGTAAGGTTTTTTTAAGTTCGATTTATAGTTCATTATGGTGCCTTTTTAATCCCTCTATTACTCAAAATCTCAGAAGATTATATATAGTTCATAATCCACTGAAAATGACAAAAACAATTTAATACTGAAGATTAAAAATGAAGGTCTTCTTTCCCCACATTTAATCCCCATTAAGTTTGTCAATGTCATCATTCCAGGTATCTTCTATGCCTATTAAAAGTGTCTGTTTTTTTATATAAACAAGATTGTATAATATGTGTTATTTTGTAATTTTTTCACTTTATATTTTTCCCAAGTGTCTTTAAATATCAGCTGTCTCATAGAATTCAATTGTGTAAATAGATAATAATTTTGTTTTGTTTAGTGCTTTATATTTTTTATTCAATTTTTAAATTTTATTTAGAAAATTAACTTTAACAAGGTGACATTGATCAATAAGAGTACATAGGTTTCAGGTAAACATTTCCATAATATTTGAACTGTTGATTATGTTGTATACTCATCACCCAAAACAAATATAAGTGACAAATCATTTTTTGTCACTTATATTTGTTTGTCTTTACAACTTTTCCCCCGACCACCTCCTCCATTCCCCTCCCCCACATCCTCATCCCGCTGGTAACTACTTCACTTGTATCTATGTCCATGAGTCCCAGTTTTATATCCCATCTATTTGTGAAATCATACAGTTCTTAGCTTTTTCTGATTACTTATTTCACTCAGAATAATATTCTCAAGGTCCATCCATGTTGTCATAAATAGCACAATGTCATCATTTCTTATGACTGAGTAGTATTCCATTGTATGTATGTACTATATCTATCCAATCCTCTATTGAGGGACACTTCAGTTGTTTCCATGTCTTGGCCACTGTGATAATGCTACAATGAACTTGGGGCTGCATGTGTCTTAACCTACCAATGTTTTTGTGTTTTGGGGGTAGATATTCAGTTGAGGGATTGCTGGGTCATATGGTAGTTCTATTCTTAATTTTTTAAGGAACCACCATACTTTCTTCCAGAATGGTTGTACTAATTTACATTCCCACCAGCAGTGAATGAGGGTTCCTTTTTCTCCACAGCCTCTCCAACACTTGTTATTACCTGTCTTGTTGATGATAGCTAATCTAACAGGTGTGAGGTGATTACCTCATTGTAGTTTTGATTTGCATTTCTCAAATAGCTAGTAGAGATGCGCATCTTTTCATTTATCTGTTGGCTATTTGTATGTCTGATCAGGTCCTCTCCCCACATATTTTTCCTTTTTTTAATTGATTTTAATTTATTGTGTTTACATAGATTCTAGTGTCACCCCAAATGCATCCCCCCTCCCCCATATTTTAATTGGGTTGTTTGCTTGTTTGTTGCTGAGCTTTGTGAGTTCTTTATATATTTTGGATATTAACCCCTTATTGGACCTGTTTGCAAATATCATCTTCCATTTAGTTGGCTGCCTATTTGTTTTGTTGTCAGTTTCTTTTGCTGTGCAGAAGTTTTTTAGTTTGATATAGTCCCATTCATTTATTTTTGCCTTTACTTCCCTCGTCTTAGAGGTCAAATTAATAAATTATTCTCTATGGCCAAGGTCCATGAGCTGAGTACCTATATTTTCTATGTAATTTATTGTTTTGGATCTTATATTTAGGTCTTTGATCCATTTTGAATTAATTTTTGTGAAAGGGGACAAACTGTAGTCAAGTTTCATTCTTTTGCATGTGGCTTTCAATTTCCCCGGCACCATTTACTGAAGAGGCTTTCTTTACTCTCTTGTGGGTTTTTGGCTCCTTTGTCAAAGAGGAATTGATGCTTCTCATTTCTCTCCTTTCCTGTCTCTCCCTATCTGTCCCTCTCTGTTACTCTCTGTCTCTGTCAAAAAAAAAAAAGTGTTATGTCTTGATACAATATCCTCTTTATCATTATGAAATGTCCATCTTTGTCTCTAGTTAACTTTGTTGTCTTGAAACCAACATTGTCAGATATGAGTATGGCTACACCATTTTCTTTGCATATTATTTGCTTGGAGAATCGTTTTAAAACATTTCACTTTGAATCTACTTTTGTCCTTGCAACTTAGATGTGTCTCTTGAGGGCAGCATATGGTTGGATTTTGCTTTTTGATCCAAACTCCTACTCTCTGCCTCTTTATTAATGAGTGTGGTCCATTTACATTTAGGATAATTATTGACACTTGAGGATTTTCTAATGCCATTTTATGTTTTGTTTTCTGGTAGCTCTGTGTCTTATTCGGTTCTTCTCTTTTTTGTTTCTGTCAGTTGTTTTTGTTTGGTGGTATTCCACACTTCTTTTCCCTGTTTTCTTCTTTTTTTTAAGCTGTGTGTTTCAGTAGTGGCTTTTTTTTTTTTTTTGTATTTTTCTGAAGCTGGAAACGGGGAGAGACAGTCGGACAGACTCCCGCATGCGCCCGACCGGGATCCACCCAGCACGCCCACCAGGGGGCGATGCTCTGCCCATCCGGGGCGTCGCTCTGTCATGACCAGAGCCACTCTAGCGCCTGGGGCAGAGGCCAAGGAGCCCTCCCCAGCGCCTGGGCCATCTTTTGCTCCAATGGAGCCTCGGCTGCGGGAGGGGAAGAGAGAGACAGAGAGGAAGGAGAGGGGGAGGGGTAGAGAAGCAGATGGGCGCCTCTCCTGTGTGCCCTGGCCGGCACGCCAGGCCGACGCTCTACCACTGAGCCAACCAGCCAGGGCCAATAGTGGCTTTTTCACAGGTGGTTATCATTAGGTTAGTAAGAGAAAAATGTTCACATGTACAAGAGGCCTTTGTCTTATGAGTTGTTCTGCACTCCATCCTCCTTTGTTCCTGCAGATCTTTATCCTCTCCCCTTTTATGTTACTGTTGTCACAGATTATCTTTGTTTTTATTATGACCTTTTTGGAGCTTTAACTTGTAGTTTTGATTTATTTTTTCTTTGCATCTGGTCAAATAATGCCCTAGAGTATTTCCTGCAGGGGTTTTTTCTGGTGATAAAGTCTCTCAGGTTCTGTGTATAAAAGTTTTTATTTCTCTTTCATATTTGAAGGATAACGTTAATGAATATGGTATTCTTGGCTGGTAATTCCTCTCTTTCAGTACTTTGAATGTTAGGATCCACTCTCTTCTGACTTGTAGAGTTTCTGCTAAGAAGTCTGATGATAACCTAATGGGCTTTCCTTTATATGTTATGTTCTTCTTTTCCCTAACTGTCTTTAGGATTCTGTCTTTGTCATTTGATTTTATTACGATGTGCCTTGGAGTAGGACAGTTTGGGTTGCAGTAACTGGGCATTCAGTTTACTTCATGGATTTGAGGCTCTCTTTCAATAGACTTAGGAAATTCTCATCAATTATTTGTTCGAATAGGCTCTCCATTCCCTTCTCCTTCTCTTCTACCTTTGACATACCCATTATTCTTATATTGCTCTTTCTGATGAGTCAGAAAATTCTTGTAGAGCTCTCTCATGCTCTTTTTTAAATTCATGAGTCTCTCTCCTCTTCTCTCTGTAGCATCTCTGGTTGCCTGTCTTCGATGTCACTGATTTCCTCCTCTAATTGGCTTGTTCTGTTAGTTAAACTTGCTACCTCAGTCTTCAGTTGATGTATTGAGGTCTTCATCTCTGTTTTTTTTGTATTTTTTTTATTTATTTATTCATTTTAGAGAGGAGAGAGAAAGGGAGAGAGAGAGACAGAGAGGGAGAGAGAGAGAAAGAAGGTAGGGAGGAGCTGGAAGCATCAACTCCCATATGTGCCTTGACCAGGCAAGCCCAGGGTTTCGAACCGGCGACCTCAGCATTTCCAGGTTGACGCTTTATCCACTGCGCCACCACAGGTCAGGCTTCATCTCTGTTTTTAAAGTTTCAGTCTCCGTGGTAAGGTGTTCATTTTGTTCATTAATTTGTTTTCTGAGCTCATTAAGTTGCTTGTTTGTGTCTTTTTGCATCTTGTTGAATATTTTGAGAACCTCAATTTTGAATTCTCTATCATTTAACTCCAAGGTTTTCATGTGATTGAGATTTTTTCCTGGAGATTTTTCATTTTCTTTCTGAACTACATCTCTGTCTTGTGTAGCTATGGTATTCGATTTCTTCCTTGATGGCATTTGAGAGTGGGGTATTGTTAATAACCCTAAAAATAAATAAATCCATACATACATACAATAAAAAAATTTTTAAATTATGACAAGAAATAAAAACCACAGGAAAAAAGATTGAAAGCAAACCAAAAAATCAAAAACAAAACACCACAAAAAATAATAAGAAATATAAATATGAAAGAAAATGAAATTCAAAAGAGAAAAATGAATAAGAAGGAAAGGGGGGGGTGGTAAAGGAAAAATAAATTTTGATTTTGAGAGGTTTCTTCTAGTAGGTGTTGCTGTATTAACAACTTTTAGCTCTGAATTTCCTGAGATGTTGCTCTAGCAATGATGTAGGCAGGCCTCAGTGGCATTGGTGGCTGGGGCATGTTGTAAGGGCTTTATGGCTTAAGTTTTCTGGCTTTACAGCTCTAGCAATGGCAGTCTCAGGCTTCTGGGCTCTCCTTCCCACATCTCAACAGACCTGGGGACCAGAGGAGAAGCACTTCTGTTCTTTAGGGAAGAGCGTGGCTCTGGAAAGCTAGCTGTAGGGTTTGTCTTTGCGACTTTTGGTACCGCTAGGTGAGGGAGGAGGGATCTGGGAGGCTGGGGCTGCACTTTAGCTTTCTCTGTCTCTGCCGAGTGTGGGCTGCAGGCAGACCGCGGGAACACTGGCTGTGACCCCGCACTCTGGCTTTTTTGGTTTATCTCCCTCCTCTGCCCCTCTATCTCACTGCTCGGAGACCCAGTCACTCTTGAGTTTCCCTCTCCATAACGCTGACAAGGTCCAGAGAGTTTCCTCACAAGTCTAGCAGAGAAAACCCAGTCACCCCAGGTTTCTCTCCTCTCCTCTCCAAAGCCCATTGCAAATGCGTTTTATCTTCTGCCCCCCTTTTCATCACCTTTAGTCCATTCAGTGCATGGATCCTTCACTGTGTTACAGATGTTCAATTTGTTGAAATTTCAAGGAGAGATATCAGTATCTCTCATGCCGCCATTACGCTGATGTCATTGGGTAATAATTTTTAGTCAGTCCTCATTGATGGCTGTTGTTTATGGTATTTACTTATTACAAACAATCCCCTGTGAACATCTCATATATACATCTTTGTTTATTTGTGCCACTATAGCTATAGGCAGTATTTCTGTAAAGGAAAGTGAGACTAAAGAATATGTACATTTTAAACTTTGATAACTAAATATTTTCTTACATTATTGCACCAACCCATACTATTACCAATAATTTATAAAAATTTATTTCCTCACACTATCACAAATACTAAGTATTAGACCTAAATTTAGTATGTTCAGAATTATATTGTTTTAAATTGCATTTCTTTAACTGAAAGATAGGTTAAGCATCTTTACATCCATTTTTATTTGGTTTATTTTGAGTTAGATGTACCTTATTTTTCGCTCCATAAGATGCATTTTTTCCCCAAAAAAGTGAAGGGGGAAATGCCCATGCGTCTTATGGAGCAAAAAATGCGGTATTTTATTAAATATTTTAACACACCATTTGGTTCAGAATTTTTTTTTTTTTTTCTCCTTAAAACCCTAGGTGTGTCTTATGGTCAGGTGTGTCTTACGGAGCGAAAATACGGTATATATACATAGCACACATTTCTAGTGCATTATTCTTATTTTTTTGGATGTTGATTTGTGAGACCTCTATTAAAGAAATTTGGTCCTCCATCATATGTATTAAAGTTTTTTCTTAGTTTGACTTTTTATTAGTTTATAGATTTTTTTCATATATGTAAAGAAGTTTTATTTATTTTTCATGGAATCAAAAGTCTTTTCTGTAATGGCTTTGGTTTTGTATAATGCTTAGAAAGTCTTTCTCATTTAAGAGTAACCCCCAAAAAAACCTTTCTTACTTTCATCTAGTATTTTTAACATTACACCATTGTTAAACATGGATTACAGCATGGGCTCTTAAACTTCTTTTTAATCTGAACAACAGGAAGTATATTTTACATCTCAACTCAACATATACAAACAAACAAAAGTCAGAAATCATTATTTATCCACACTATATGTGACACATTGATATTTCTTTTTCATTTAAGAAAGTACTGGTCCTAGCCTAATAAAATAGCTTCATAGACCACTATCAGTTCACAACCCATAGTTTGAAACACACCAGGTTAAAAGATTCCAGTTTTATCTCTAACTTAAAGTTCTTAAAAATTTCTGAATTTATATAAATGTAAGTCTGTGCACCAGAAGTTACCTGAATAGGATACCTAGAGTTTCTGCTTTTAAATAGTTTTTTTTAAAACGTTTTCTATTTGAAAATATTGTAAATTTAAGGTACTAACACTTAATTTTAAACAATTTTGATTTAGTGTTTAAGTTGCTTATGTCATGATAGAGTTATCGTTAAGATTGTATATTACTACACCAAAGATGTAAAGATAGATTCATTTTTTTAAGCTGCCTAATATCAAATGTAGACTGAATGCCATCTTAGTTGAATTTTTTTATCCTTCAGTCTCTTCTTTTTGGCATCATATAGATATAATTGAAATGTGAAAAAGTGAAATATGGCAAGCCCTCCAACTTCACAGTGAGAGCCAGAGATAGAATTCAGAACTTTAAATCTTGCTATGCTTGTTGTTTTCATTTCCTTATCTGAAATTAGATGAGTTAATATATAATCACAGGAATAAGAGGTCTTAATATATCCACAAAAAGATATAAAATTCCAAGTTCCTCACAATTATATTCTGAACCATTTATGTTGGGTTTTTTTTTTGAAATTCAATCCTCAGGAACAGGATCTGGACTTGGCACATTTCTTTTAAAGGTTCTTGAGGATGAATTCCCAGAAGTATACAGATTTGTGACTTCAATTTATCCTTCTGGTGAGGATGATGTCATAACTTCACCTTATAATAGCATCTTGGCAATGAAGGAACTTAATGAGCATGCAGACTGTGTGTTGCCCATTGACAACCAAGTAAGAAATGACATTGGATGTATGGATATATTGCATATGTACTCATTCCTGTGTTATGCTTATTTGTTTATACAAAACATACTTTACTTTTCAGCTTCCCATCTAAAGAGAAAAAGGAGGTTTAAATTGTTTTTCTTTTGATCTTTACTTCCTGATAGAATGTCATCTATTTCCACTCATCTTAATAGATTCTCTCTAATATTTTCTCTTAAAAGTCTTTATTTGACATCATTAGCAAAATTGACCTCATGGTGAATTCTGGAAAGTTGGGTACAACTGTAAAGTCAAAGAGTCTGGTTACTTCAAGTGCTGGGGCTTTTAAAAAGCAGCAGGAAAAGCCCTTTGATGCAATGAACAACATTGTGGCAAATTTGCTGCTCAACCTAACAAGGTAATCTTAATGATGGCATACATGAGGGCAGTGTAAAAGCTTTGCTGTGCTTTAGATGATGTTCGTAATAGCATTTTTCTAGTTATTCTAAGTTGTTGGAGCTTCTTTTGTTTTTATTTTATATTGTCTAGTGGTTTCAGATATTGGAATGATAGACCAGAATTTTAATATCTGTGACTCCAAAGGAGCATTTCCTCAGGAAGAGTTTATGGAATATTAATCAATCTTAAAATAATAAAAGGATGAGTGGTAGATACACTTGAGAAACACTTGGTTAAACAAAAGTAAACTTTTTTTTCTTATAGAATGTCTTAGCCTTTAAAGCCAGCTAATATATACCTCCTCATTAGATGATCCAAAATATTTCCTTGATTTTGACCTAAAAGATTGCTTTGGCATTATTATATTCCGAATTATAGAGCTTATTAGACTTCTGAAGAATTTAGTAGATTACAGAATAAATCATTATTGACCTATATGTGTTAACTCAATCTAAAGCCTGTTTTAAGAAGATATTTTTATATATGTAATGAGCAACTATAATAATTATTTGGTTATATTTCAGATAAACCAGAAATAAGAATTGCTATAGATGTTGTGTTATATATTTTAATTATCTTTATACATCATGTTCATGATAGTATTACTAATACAAAGCGAAAAAAGTATATATTCTCTACTGAAGAACAGGGTATGAAAGAATTTAAGGAAATGCTGGCTGAATAAATCAAGCTACATTTAAAGTGTATAATTTTTAAATTAAATTTTTTTCATGCTTTAATGTTTTTTTTTAGCTCTGCAAGATTTGAAGGATCCCTTAATATGGACCTTAATGAAATCAGCATGAATTTAGTTCCTTTTCCTCGACTGCATTATCTTGTGTCCAGCCTGACCCCTCTGTATACATTGGCAGATGTTAACATTCCTCCTCGAAGGTGAGCTGCAGTAACTTTATTCCAGTTACTTGAGAACTTGAGTTACCTTTTTTTTTTTTTTAATTTTTTTTTTTTTTTTAATTTTTTTTTTTTTTACAGAGACAGAGAGTGAGTCAGAGAGAGGGATAGACAGGGACAGACAGACAGGAACAGAGAGAGATGAGAAGCATCAATCATTAGTTTTTCATTGTGCGTTGCAACACCTTAGTTGTTCATTGATTGCTTTCTCATATATGCCTTGACCGCAGGCCTTCAGCAGACCGAGTAGCCCCTTGCTGGAGCCAGCGACCTTGGGTTCAAGCTGGTGAGCTTTTACTCAAACCAGATGAGCCCGCGCTCAAGCTGGCGACCTCGGGGTCTTGAACCTGGGTCCTCTGCATCCCAGTCCGACGCTCTATCCACTGCGCCACTGCCTGGTCAGGCTTGAGTTACCTTTTTAAAAAATATTTTTAAGAGAAAAGTTTATAACTATTTCTTCATACCATTTTGTTTGAGAAGTTGGTTGATAGCCATTTTTCCATTATATGAATGCTTTCATATTTAGAAGTCATTGTTTTAAAAATGTATTAAACTATTTGAAATTAAATGTAATAACTAAATTTTTATGCTTACAAAAATTAATCAAGATATAAGATTTAAGAGCTTTGAAGTTTGACATGCTTAAGTCTGAATCTTAATTCTCTCATTTACTGGTAGAAAATATGCCACTACTTTTATTTTAGTTTTCCTCATCTATAAAAATGAGTCAGAGGACCAATCATACGTCTATTGGGTGTATTAAGTAACAAATGTTAGTTCTATACCTAGTTTATTTTTATCAGATAAATACAATAAACATAGATGTGTATGTTTTTGATATTTCATACTTCTAATGTAATAAAGGTAAGTATCCCAATAATTATAAATACCTGCTTACTAGTTTTTATATTTTATAACTAAAGATAAATCAAGAATGAGTTTGACTACTTGTTGTCTAGCAATTACTAACCCTTTCTGGGTTTCCTTGATTCCATAAAATGCCAGGAAGCACATACACACCAGCATTTTTAGTACAATAGCAGAAGATTCATGAATCCCCTAAAGCTCACCATCTCTTAAGGCAGTCCTCTTCTTGCTGTAGGAGAATTAGGATAGAATATAGGCTCCATTAGAGTAAGAAGCTTTTTGTTGATGTTCACTGTTTGGTCTCTTGCACATAGAATCACGCCTGGCTCATAGTGGGCACTTGATAAATGTCTGTTGAATGAATAGGCAGCAGAGTGTGATTTCTGTAGCTCTTCCCAGAGTTTCTGCAGATTCACCACGCAGAGCTCTGGCTTGAGTTAGCTAAGGAACCTAGTCACATTTGTATTGAATTAAGTGGGGCCATATTAAGAAGAACCTATAGGTTTGTATATTGTTAAATATAAATTTTTTCAGTAACCTTTGTCTTTCCCTCTTTAACTAAAGAATTAAAGAATAAAGTTAAAAGCCTTTATTCACTTAGAAGTCTCCCTTTTCAGGAACACCATTAGCGTTTCATCTTTTTTCTTTTTTTTTTTTTTTTTCTTTTTTTTTTTTTTTTATTTTTCCGAAGTTGGAAACGGAGAGGCAGTCAGACAGACTCCCGCATGAGCCCGACCGGGATCCACCCGGCATGCCCACCAGGGGGCGATGCTCTGCCCATCTGGGGCATTGCTCTGTTGCGACCAGAGCCATTCTAGTGCCTGAGGCAGAGGTCATGGAGCTATCCTCAGCGCCCGGGCCAATTTTGCTTCAGTGGAGCCTTGGCTGCGGGAGAGGAAGAAAGAGACAGAGAGGAAGGAGAGGGGGAGGGGTGGAGAAGCAGATGGGTGTTTCTCCTGTGTGCCTTGGCCAGGAATCGAACCTGGGACTCCTGCACGCCAGGCCGACGCTCTACCACTGAGCCAACCGGCCAGGGCCTAGAGTTTCATCTTTCATTGTGAGAATATAACATTGTCCTTTAACAGTTTCCACTTGATTATTTCTAACTAATTTATGACATACACTGCTCAAAAAACTTAGAGGATATTTCAAAATGAATATTAAGCTATAAAATATCCACTAATTTTTGTGAGCAGTGTCTTTTACAGAGACAAAGTAATCTCTTAATGTTATAGGCTTTTAATTCATTTTGATAGTTATGATATTATGAAGTAATTAAGCATAGTTAAATAAGTAATAATGACACGTTTCTAGTACTTATTAGAACTCACTCATGATATTTTGTAGCTACCTGGAACCACCAGTTTATTGCAGAAGCTTGTTATAAAAAAAATTATATATGATTGCCTCTGTTATTGTATTCCAGAAAAAAATTGCTTTGAGAAAATTATAGCAGAAATTTATAATATAATTTTATAGTTATACATAGAAGAAAAATGTAATATTTTGTATAAAGTGACTTATTGTTCTAGGTTGGATCAGATGTTTTCAGATGCCTTTAGTAAAGATCACCAGCTAATTCGGGCCGACCCTAAGCATAGCCTCTACCTCGCCTGTGCGCTCATGGTTAGAGGAAATGTCCAGATTTCAGATCTTCGCAGAAATATTGAAAGGTTTGATTTAATTTTTTTCAAGATAATTTGTAATGTGTATTGCTTGTGACAGTGTGTCTGAGCCATAATATTCTCAAATGTGAAATAAGAATAATAGTACAAACTTATTTACAAGTACTAAATGATATGAGATGTTTTATTTCTTGAAAGTGTTCAGAAATTTTAACTATTGATATTATTATGATGTTTAGTATTACCACTACACTGCTTCTAAGTTTATGTTTTACTATTTGACAGTCTATTTTTAGGAAAACTGCTCTGTTGAATTACAAAATAAACTATAATACCTTCATTTTATTCATCACCAGATTTCTAATGTTAAGAAATGTGTTTCTTGCTTTTTGACTCACCATCCCAACTAATCAAATGTCCTCCTACTAAATATCCCTTAGTTCACTAAATATCCCTCAGGCTATACCAAAGTACTGCTCATAGTAAAAAAAAAAAAAATAGATAACTTACATTATAAACTAAATGGTTCCATGTCCAGGTTTAACTAATGTGGTCTGCTATAATATGACAGACATTTTTAGTACCTTGATTTTTTGGGGGGGGGTTTCAGTGCACATGTAAGAGAGACAGAGAGAGACAGAAAGGGAGAGAGATGAGAAGTATCAACCCATAGCTGCTTCACTTTAGTTGTTCACTGATTGCTTCTCATACATGCCTTTACCCAAGGGCTCAAGCAAAGCCAGTGACCCCAGAGTTTCAAACCTGGGACCTCAGCGTCCCAGTGGTAACTGTGCCACCACTAGTTGGGCTAGAACCTTAATTTTTACATTGAGTTTTTGTATCGCAGATTAAAACCTTCTCTACAGTTTGTCTCCTGGAATCAAGAAGGGTGGAAGACCAGCCTGTGTTCAGTCCCTCCTGTAGGCCATTACCATTCATTATTAGCTTTAGCAAATAACACATGTGTGAAGCCTACCTTCGTGGAACTGAAAGAGAGATTCACAAGGCTCTACAAGAAAAAGGTAATTAGCAGTACACCTTTGTAACTATATGTGTTTATTTTGGCTATTTAAACTGTATTCCCAAGAATACTATTACAAACCAGGGTGATACTGTCTGCTCTATCCATTGTACTGATTATAACCAAAGAGGAGAGGCTTACTCAGACTATCTAAATGAGAAATCTCATGAGTTTATAGGATTTGAGTTCTCATTTCTCTTGTAAATCTGCGTGAACTATCATTTTAATAAAGAATGTTTATGTTTACTTATAGGATAATTGAATATATTACATTTTCTGAAAACAATCAACATGATTCAGCCTTTTTATTCACAGGCTCATCTTCATCACTACCTGCAGATTGAGGGGATGGAGGAAAGCTGCTTCTCAGAAGCCGTGTCGTCTCTGTCGACACTCATAGGGGAGTATGACGAGCTGGACGCCGCGAGGAGCGTGCCAGTGGAGGACTTGCCCAGGCTGAGCGTAGCTGTGTAACACAGACCCCGAAATGCTGCTACACTGTCCTGATTTCACACTGCCTTTTGTCCTCTTACCTTTCTGTTTCAGATTTTTTTTTTTTTTTTTTTTTTTTTTTTTTTTTTTTTTTACAGAGACAGAGAGTCGGAGAGAGGGATAGATAGGGAGAGACAGACAGGAGGAACAGAGAGAGAGGAGAAGCATCAATCATTAGTTTTTTGTTGCGACACCTTAGTTGTTCATTGATTGCTTTCTCATATGTGCCTTGACCGTGGGGCTACAGCAGACCGAGTGACCCCTTGCTTGAGCCAGCGACCTTGGGTCCAAGCTGGTGAGCTTTGCTCAAACCAGATGAGCCTGCACTCAAGCTGGCAACCTCGGGGTCTCGAACCTGGCTCCTCCACATCCCAGTCCAATGCTCTACCCACTGCGCCACCATCTGGTCAGGCTCAGAATTTTTGTGATTCAGAAAGCCCAGTGTTTTTCAGATTAGGAAGTATCTTAGTCTGAAAGAGTGGTTCCATTTAATTGCCATTTGTTGACAATACCAGTGTGTGTGTGGAATTAGTAAAGCCCTTAACTACAAACATTTGTCTTCAGAAATTTTTCTTTTTCAAAAATTGAGAGAATGGAGTTCTTCAGCATTTTACTTTATTTATAATCTCAGGCATTTTCATAGTGCGAATCATATCTTCAATAAAAATCTTGTGCAGATATATTTTTATATTTATAATTTATGTTTTCATATTCTATTTAAATTCTTCTGATTCTTTAAAAATAAGTACAGGGAGTTGAAGACCACAATATAAATATTTCTGTGTAATATCCACTAACTTACAACTTTTGAGGTTTTTTTTCTTCTTTGGGTAACCTTGTTTGCACTCAAAAGAATCAAAACTTACATTTATTTTAACATTTGTATTAAATTATATTAGTATAATGCTTTTTTATCAAACTCATTGCTTTTATAATAATAAATGTCCATATTTTTAAACAGTGTTACTTGTTATCACTGTTTTTGCTTGTCACCACTTATACAAACAAACATTACAAAACTTGATTATCTTCTTCCAAACTTTATGGTAAACAGCTATTATAGTCTAATGAAAGTATCTCAGTTACTATACTGTCCAGTTTTAGTCTTTAGCATTTATTTATCTTTAATCACAATTTATATTTCAAATCCATATGTAGACTTACCATTTCAGGAAGTAATTTTTAGGAACAAATTATTTTCAAGCTGAAATAATTTGTTGTGTGCTTTTTTTAAGTTCCTTTCATTTTCAAAGTGCAGATACTGTTCTTGGTCTTTATCTTGGAAATTTTGTTTTTTATAGTATTTGGTATAAAAACTTTAATTAACAATTGTCAATAGTAGCCAATGAAATTCTATTTTCTTCTTCCCAAAGAAGAAATCTCAATAAACTGAAACTCAGGATAAGGCCATGGAAATTATAAATATAGTTACAGTTTAACCTTATTCCTACTTAAGAATTAATCTGGAATCTTATCCTATAGTGATTATAATCTGAATGGAACCTCAGCTACATTGTCAAAGTACAAATAAAGTTTTAAATTTTAATGTGATTTTTACAGATCTTCAACAAAGTATTCCAGATTATTTTATAGAATAAGATGCTTTCTTATAAATTGTGTATTTTTTCCATTATATGTGGAAAATGTAGGTAGAACAAAGTATCTGTGTATACAGAACAAAGTATCTGTATAATTATAAGAAACATTTTAAAGTAAGTTCAATTTAAAGGTTTTAAAATTTTACATATATTTGTAGCAGAACCTTTTTAAAAGCTCCTAATGCTTAAATACAGTCATTTGAGAATAGCTAGGCGTTCTTACTATTTTTAAACCAATAAGGTAGTTTTGCCACCTTTTTAAAACCAATCTAACTTTTTAATGTAATGACATGATTGACTAACCTTAAGTTTCCCCCCACGTGCTTGGCTTTAGAGAATCTTGAGCTCAGAAAATATATCTCCTGGATCTCTACAATTTCTCTGACATACACAAGATGTGATCCACAGCATCTTCCATTTAAATGACCCTTCATTTGGGCAATCAAATTGAATGGTAATCATTTTAGACTTATTAGGAACGCAGCATCTCTTATCCAAGCATACTCCACAGAAAGTGGGTTTATAACTCTGAGTGCTTGAACATCCAGAAAACATGAATTTTTCAGCTTTGAAGTGCTGGAAAGTAGGCTGGCACGTTTTTCCTTTGGGGATCTAAAAAGATACATAACATTATGAAGTCATTCTTTAAACTTAATTACAGTAGTTTAGAAAAGTGATACTAAATAGAACGTTTTAGAACACAAACACAGAGTTGTAATTTTCAGGACATTAATAGTTGCTATGTAGTAACTTCTGGCACTTTCTTTTCTACCTTTCAAATCCCCTCTCTCCAGAGGCCTACTTCCTGTTCTTGCTCCATCATGTTGTAGAACCCACTCCCCAATGATTTTTGCTATCTACCTTTTACCTAGTTCCACAATAAATGAAAATTTCTCTGTATCAAGAGTTATGTCTTATTAAATGTTTGTTTACCTAGCAAATCCCCTTCCACAGCTCAAACAGTATTGAATAGATGAATAGGTGAATAAATAACTTCATCTCTTTAAAATTGAGTTAAGTTCTAATAGGGAATAACTTGAGAATGAGAAGAGTTTTGTAGAATTTCTAAAATTTACCTTGAGCCAGTACCCTTGTATAGTTCTAGAAGTAGGACCAACTATAGAAACATCAGTCTTAAGAGTATTTTATCATCATCTTTTGGCCAGTTTACTATTAAGCATAGAGCATTTTTGAAATGGTGTGATTTCCCCTTCAAGGTGATGAATAACTAGCATCAGAACTTGTCTGATGTCTATGTCTGTTTTCATAATTACGTAACAACCAAAATCTTTAACCCATTGTTTTGACTTGACTGCATAAAATTAATATAGAAAAAAAGAATCTAAAAAGGATCTCTTAAAAAGCAACATACATGGTAGGGTACCATGGCAATTCAGGCTGATCATGACCCTCACTATTAAGCTGTTAGAGTATCTAACATTAATATTACCTGTCTGCTTGGTAAAATTTTCCCCACAAAGGGCAGTTGGAGCAATATCTGCTTTCCTCTGAGATAGTTTGACTTTCATAGTGAAAATAAGGTGATTTTTATTCTTATGAGCACCAAACACCATCCTTCCCTTCAAAACACACATACATGCACATACACTTCTCAGGAATCTCTTCACATTGAAGTATAATGAAGTTAAATCTAGTTAAACTTTACCTTTACTGTCTTTAATGTATTACTGTCACAAGGCTGAATATAACATAGTCTTTTCTCTTTTCTCATTTGACAGTTGTTATTTTCATTGGTTATCCTATTAGAAATTCCCATCCCACATGTTCTGGAGCAAGGAGTCCACTTTGTTGCTTGCACAAGACATTTTCTTTTCCAAATAAGTGGGAGTTTCCTATAAACTAAAATAAAGCGGGAATAGTACATGTGTATACATATATATGTACTTATGGAGATAGATCATTTTTAATCATTATTTTTAAGCTAATAATAGTTAATAGAGCTGAACCTTTATTTTTATATAATGTAACTCAATAAAATATGCTTATGATCTAATTCATCATTCACTTCCCAGATTACTTTTAATCAAGTGTTACAGGCAAATTTCTTAGGAGGAATAAAATTCTTTATTTTTAATTGATTGATTGATTAGTCAATTGATTTGAGGGAGAGAGAGAAACATTGATCTTTTGTTCTACTTATTTATACATTCATTGGTTGACTCTTGTATGTGCCCTGACCAGAGATTGAATCCGCAACCTTGGCATATTGGGACAACCTAACCAACTGAGCTACCCAGCCAGGGCTAAGAGTATAATTTCTTATCTTTGGAAAACTGAAGAAATATATCCATTTGCTTCTTTCTGCTTAGTCATGCGATGAGTACTACAGCTTATGTTCTGATGGATATCTGCCTTTTCTTGGATTCTTGCCTCATGCTTGATATTTCTAACAGATATTGAAATAGACATTAGTAGGATTAGGGAATTAAAATGTCAATCAGAACGATGTGATTTTAATGTTAAATTTCATGATACATTAAAATATAAAAGTTATATTTGAAAATTAAACTATCAGCAAAACCAGTTCTTTTTCCTCCACTTGTTTTAATCTAATCTTTTAGAAAATACATTACACTGAACTAATCTAAATACTCATATGCTGAGTCATGGCAAATGTGTCCTCTGTTTTATTTATTCAGCCAACATTCCCTGTGGTATCAGGCCCATGGTATCCTCTCCATCAGCTAGCCACTTCAAATCACAGGAAGATAGGGAGAAGGAATGGGTTGATGGCTTTATGGATGGGTAGTTGTGTGGGTAGATAGATGGAGCCCTCTCCACTGCCTGCTCCTTGGGAGAAACAAAGAAGGGGAAGGAGGTGAATAATGAGAATATAAAGAAAATATAAAGAGGGAACAATATTCTATTTCCTTGTAAGTCCATTGGGAACTTCTTGTTCTGCTCATGAATCTGGCCCTTGGTTTACCCTAAGCAAATATAGATTGGTTTATTGTCTCAAAGCATTTCCTGAAGGTTAATAAGCATCCTAAAATGGATGCTTGGGGAATAAGGTCGTGATGTGAGTTTGCAGTTGAACATGCAAAATTCTGGCTCGTTACTTCAAAATGTCAATTTAAAACCTGAAAAAGAGCCCCCCCAAAAAATGCCTCTTGATAGGAAATACCAGTCACTTTGAAGTATATGCTCTGTGAATGATACTTTGATGCCGTTTTTGGTGTTATTACAATAGGATCTTGCAATTGCACATAGAACAGACAGAGGAGCAGAAACATGAAAGTACCTGGAAGGTAGACAACAGTTTAAAGACCCCAGTGCAGGAAGCAGATTAAAAGCCTGGCACACATCTGCAATAAATAAGG
This sequence comes from Saccopteryx bilineata, assembly GCF_036850765.1. Classification (NCBI taxonomy): domain Eukaryota; kingdom Metazoa; phylum Chordata; class Mammalia; order Chiroptera; family Emballonuridae; genus Saccopteryx; species Saccopteryx bilineata. The sequence goes on along the minus strand of NC_089501.1, from coordinate 8,754,802 downwards.
GTAGGTTACATTACTGCGTTACCAATAGCCCCACTTAAAGTTAAGCAGTTCAGGGTTTGCTTAACATTTATTAAAAAGCAAGAAAAACAAGAGATTTTTAAAGTAAAAGTTTAATGTTCAGTGAGCAGTGAGAAAAGCATGAGGACATTATGCGATTGCATGCTTCATACTGATCAAGCAAGCTAGATTCTAACCATAAACCACCTGGAATTAACTATGTACATAAATTACTATCATAACTGTATCTTACAGTGTATATTTGTCACTATTTAATTTTAAAAGCCAAACTCCTGTTTGGGCCCATAAATATTGTTTCACAATTAAGCAGAAGAGAGAGATTAGACTGAACACATATTTTCTTTGAAATATATCGAGATTCAACCCTCAGTTACCAGAGAGATTTCCTCATTTTTTTGTTTTTCGTGTGTGTGTGTGTGTGTGTGTGTGTGTGTCTCAAAGCACTAAGCACTAAGAATGATGGTGTGTGTGTGTGTGTGTGTGTGTGTGTATGTGTCTCAAAGCACTAAGCACTAAGAATGACGGTCTCACACCTGGAACCAGGTTTCAAGTGAATCCATTGAAGCTGCTCTCACTCTACAAATGAGACCATCTTGAACTACATCCAAAGGTCTGTCTTGTGGCAAAGGCTGCTCTAGTCTTCTCTCTTACCGGAGAGGTTCTAAGAAATTACATTGAGTCACTCAGATCCAATGTGGAAAACCAACTGTTCTAGTACACTCTGGACAAAAGAATAATTTGGCTTATAATTTCAGAAGTTTTAGAGCATTAGGGTCATGCTGTTAGCTGAATAACTATATGTATGGTAAATGCAAATTCACTACAGTCTATTGTTTTTTAAATTAACTGTCACAATTGGAATTTGCAAGAATTTTTTTCATATAGTAAGTCTCTAAATTTCTAAACCTCATTTTTTCTGATTAGAGTTGCTTTTATTAAATATCCACATAATATAAGTGAATTTAGGAGTTTTAGCATAAATGTTCTGTATTTCTTTGGTACCTTTCATTCACTAGCTCTAAACTTTGTGAAAAATACATTGATTACTGGATGAAAACACAGATGTGAGTAATAACCAGTCATCAGTTTTGCACTTTTTAAGACCTTCCTTATGTGTTTCCTCTGCTGGCATTTTCGAATCTCCTGTCCCCAAAACACCCTGGCACTCAAATAAGTTGCTGACTTCAAGCAGACCAGAATACAAAGTCTATGAACACACTAACACTAAATGGCCAGGTGTTCCAACAAGAAGTAATCTCAGTACGTGTTTTTGACTACACATATAACCGGGTAACCTATTCAAGAATGCCTGAGTGTGTGTTTATTTAAAGAGAGGTTGATAATTAAAGGATAATTTTATATCAATAGTTGTCTATTTTTAGAAATAATATTTATAAGTTCAAAACATGTCCTCAAATAGTTTTAATCAGTAGCCTTCCATTTCTTCTTTGACCATACAGAAAAGTTGCCTTTGAAAACTTTTGTAACTGGATGGTTTATACTTATTGCCCAATGACATAACAGTACTAATAAATGTTTCTCCAGGAGACATGAACAACATGTGGTCAATTTTCCTAAGACAAGGTTGAGTGAGAACAAGCAGAGTAAGAGTTGTCCTGACCTAGGAGAGCTTTTAAAAATTGTAATATTTTACTGGAAAAATTGAAAACATTAAAAAGTTTCCTTCTCAAACACATAGAATGTACATGTTGGAAGCAGAGACTGGGTAAAACATCACACTCAAACTAACTCTCACACTGATCACCAGTCAGTAAGGGCTTACTGAGTATCTATGGTGCATAAAAACAGCATGAAGTGAAACCACAAGAAGTCATACATAAAAAATCGTTCTACTTATGAGCACCTGGCATTGTTTTATAGGTTGCTGAGAGCTGCTGTTGTAATGGTCCCAGGCCACAGTTTGATCGATCGGACTTCTTTCCACCTTTAGCCCCAGAGCAGTGACTGCCCGCCAGCTTTGGTATGAACAACGGTGTGCATCCAATGGCACCGCTCACACAGAGGCAGCTAAACAGGGGACTGGGCTGAAACACTTGGCCATTATGATAATGTACCCTGTTGAACTCGCATCCCACAGCTACCAGGTCTGAAAAGAGAAAAAAGCAAAATCGCCAAAGAAGCCATACTGATCGCAGACCTTCCATTATAAACCCCAGAGGAAGTAGCCTGTATCTTCCCCACCACCACCACCCACTCCTGTTGTGTCCCCAGCTGCTAGTCACTAAGTGTTTGTTAGGTTAATGAAATAACTTGCCCAGCACTGTTTGGAAGAAAGCGCTGTCCTGAAAGCCAGTCTGATAGGTCATGTTTTCCCTCCTGGGAGTCAACTGCATACCAGATACTGTGCTAGGTGTTTTGGGTTTTATGTCATTATTTTCATTTCCTCCTCCTAGCAAGTCCATAAGATAGGAAGCATGTGTGATGTAACTGAGGTACAGAGAAGTTAAATAATAAGTATCATCAAGGTCACCCAGCCGATAAAGCCCAGAATTTGAACGCAAACCCAATACCATAGAGTGTTGACAGGGCATCAAGCTTTCTGACTTGAAGGGCTCTCCATATGGACCCAACTCCAACAATATGCTCTCACTCCTCGCTCACAGCCACATTTCTGGCAGTAATCTGCCTTCCCACTTGGGCTTTTCTACAAAGTGACTAAACTGCCCAGCTAACATGAGTATTTATTTCTCTTCCCTAAGAAATTTTATTTCTTAATCCCAAATCAGCCAACCTCTGGAATTACTGTCAAGATGTAGGCTTAGATGGCCCCAATCAGACTCCAGAGCTAAGACCCACAGAGCGGAGGGTCAGGTTATAAAGTGGAGTGCCCTACCTTCCTTTTTCAGAAATCTGCTTTAGTAAAAAGGACAGTAACTTGATAATTAGTTGGGAAGGCTGAGATTAAAGCAGTATGTCTGAATACTAGATATACATCCTTACATTCTAAGCCAGATTACTTTTTAGTTATAAAAAAGGCTGAATTCAGATTGCCTTTGACTTTTTTTTTTTTTTAGGCGAGAGGAGGATAGATAGTGATACAGACTCCCTCATGTGTCCTAAACGAGATCCACCCAGCACTCCTGTCTGGGGCCAATGCTAGAGTATCATGCTATTTTTAGTGCCCGAGGCTGACACATTCAGACCAACCAAGCTATTCTCAATGCCCAGGGCTATACTTGAACCAATTGAGCCACTAGCTGTGGGAGGAGAAGAAGGAGAGAAAGGGGATGGGGGGAGAAGTAGGTGGTTATTTCTTCTGTGTGCCCTGACCAGGAATGAAACCCAGGATGTCCATACGCCGGGCCTACACTCTATCCACTGAGCCACTGGCCAGGGTCGCTTTTGACAATGTTAACAAAAGCTGTTATTTTATAGCACTTGAAGAAATCAGACTCTATTTACATAATTTCTAGTATTTTAATCATTAAAAGCAATTACCTGAGAAGAACTGCAAGATCACTTCAATATAATTAACACAACAGGTTTCTAAATATGTATAAACATCTGCTAGTTTCATCTGGTATCTAACATGACAAAGCCAGTCCCGTTGGTGCGTGAAAACTAAAGCCACACCTTATAGTTAGCCAAACTAAGCTGGTTATTCCAAATGTGCAGTGACAATAAAACTATCCTGTCTAGACTCAACCTTTTCCAGTAGGTCCAGAAGAAGACACTTACACGCGCACACTCCGGTCTCGTACCTAGGTCTGTCTGCTGAGTAGTCACAATACAGGCCTTTGTGTGGGTCGCAGAGGTCAACTTCATTGCAGAAGTCCCCTGGTTGCTTGGCACAGATTTTACAGCATCCACAGCCATCCCTCACCAAGCTCACTCCAGGAGGGCAGCTGGGCTTCCGAGGGCATATACAGGGCCAGTGGCAAAACTGTTGATGACGATGCACTTCGGAGACCTCTCCAGGCGTCCCTTTGGGTGTCCTGTCTAATGGCCCAGTGCCCTGTGCGCTGCAGCACAGCTTCATCTGATAATAAAGGTGATGTTAGAAATAATTCCTCAAACTAACTTCAGAGGTTGTATAGAAATAGATTTCTCCCAAATTGGTAGAATAGTGTTGTGATTTATAATATCTATCAGTATTTGACACAGTCACTATCACCTTAAACTTTTCTTTTTTTTTTTTTAAGTTGGCTTTTTTTTTTTTTACAGAGACAGAGAGAGAGTCAGAGAGAGGGATAGACAGGGACAGTCAGACAGGAACGAAGAGAGATGAGAAGCATCAATCATCAGTTTTTCATTGCGCATTGCAACACCTTAGTTGTTCATTGATTGCTCTCTCATACGTGCCTTGACCGCGGGCCTTCAGCAGACCAAGTAACCCCTTGCTGGAGCCAGCGACCTTGGGTTCAAGCTGGTGGGCTTTTCCTCAAACCAGATGAGCCCGCGCTCAAGCTGGCGACCTCGGGGTCTTGAACCCGGGTCCTCTGCATCCCAGTCCGATGCTCTATCCACTGCGCCACCGCCTGGTCAGGCACCTTAAACTTTTCTTCACTCAGCTCCCAACACATCACTTTCTCATCCCTCCTTTCTCACTGATTGGTCCTTGTCAGTCTCCTCTGCTGGTTTCTTCTCGTCTTCTTCATTTGTAAACATTGGAGTCCCAGCTGTTAAGACCTCTAAAGTATCTTCCCTCACTCTATCTCATATCTCCCACCCAGACCTCTCTTCTGAACTCAGGCTCAAACTGCCTACTTAACAGATCTCCACTTAGATATCTGATAAGTATAGCAAGCTTAACATGACCCAAAACAAGCTCCCCGTTTCCCCTTCCAATCTACTCTTCCATGCACATTTCTCTTTGAGCAAAGGCCAATTTCATTTTTCCAAAATACCTTGGAATCAGGTCATTCTTGAAGTCAGATATATCCTGTTGGTTATATCTTTAAAATATTCCCACTCCAATTATTTCTTAATAGCCCCGCTGCTACCATAGTGATCCAAGACACCATTATTTTTCACTTAGAGGATTATAAAAATCTTAAAAGTTCTCTTTGCTTCCCCATTTGTCCTCTGTATTCTCCACCCAGAAGAATGGTTCTTTTTTTTTTTTAAGGCAAAAATAATTAAGTGGAATTAAGTCAAACTAAAAAGCTCTATACAGCAAAGGAAATCATGAATAAATGAAAGGGCATCTTACATAATGGGAAAAAATATTTGCAAACTATGTATCTAATAGGGGGTTAATATCCAAACTATATCAGGAGTTCATACAACTCAATGGCAAAAAGTAGTAAGTCAAATATAAAATGGGCAAAGGACATGAATATATATTTCTACAAAGAACACATACCAATGTCCATCAATATATGAAAGGGTGTTCAACATCAACATCACTAATTATCAGGGAAATGCAAATCAAAGCCATACCAAGTTATCACCTCACACCTGTTAGGATGACTGTTACTTAAAATAAAAAAGGGTAAGTGTTGGTAAGTGTGTGAAAAATAGAGAATCCTAGTACACTGTTGCTGGAAATGTAAATTGTTTCAGCCATTATGGAAAACAATATGATAGTTCCTAAAAATTTAAATAAATTACCATGTAATCCAGCAATTTCACTCTGGGTATTTATTCAAAGGAATAGAAATCAGAATCTCAAAAAGAGACCTGTACTCTGTACTCCCACGGTGACTGCAGGATTATTCACAACGGCCAAGATATGGAAACAACCTAAATGTCCACTCACGTGTGAATAGATAAAGAAAATGTGGTATATGCACACAACACAACATTATTCAGCCTTAAAAAAGAAGGAAGTCCTGCCATTTGCCACATCAGGGTGGACCTAAAAGACATTATCTAAGGTACACACAGAAAAATAAATACTGTAAGTCTCACTTCTATGTGGAGTCTAAAATAGTCAAGACTCAGAAGTGGAGAGTAGAATAGTGGCTGCCAGTGCCTGCGGGGGGTGGGGGGGCGTGGAGCAAATGGGGAGGTGATGGTCAGAGGGTACGAAGTTTTGGTTATGCAAGATAAATAAGTTCTGAGGCTCTACACAGCATAGTGCCTGTGACTGTACTCTGCTGTATACTTAAAGTTTGCTAAGAGAGATCTTATGATCCATGTTCTTACCACACATAAAATTAATATTAAAGGGGGCAGGAGGAGATTTTGGGAAGTGATGGGTATGTTTATGGCCTTGATGGTAGTGATGGTTTTGCAAGTATATATGTATACTTATCTCCAAAATCATTAAATTGTATACATTAAATATGTACATCTTTTGAAATGTCAGTCATGCCTCAACTGTGTCACTCCTTTCTTGTGGCTTCCCATTTCAATGTAAACACGTAAGTACCCTCCAGGCCCTGCAGCCTCTTGTCCCCACTCCCTACCTTACTTTGCCCAGGACCACCCACCCCCTCGCTCACTTCTCTCCAGCCACACTGGCCTCCTTGTTCCTTGACTTCTCCAATCTGTTCTTCCCCAGGTTTATCTGTGGCGCACTCTTCCACTTCCATTAGGTCTATGTTCACATTCATCAGTGAGGCCCTTCTGGACCACCCTTCATGAAATAGCATCCTACCCCAGCCCTTTCCCCAGACACTGCTGACTACCTTCTTTATCACCTGCAAATTTTACCTGTTCATGTTCTGAGCCACACACCAGCAAGAATTTGAGCTTCTTGGGGCAAGCTCTTTGCCTAATGTCTGTCTTGTTGCCTGTAATAAATATTTATTGAGTGAAAGGATATGGTGCTGCCTATGTGCCAAGTACCTTACATGTTTATATCATTTAACCTTTACAACAACAGGGTGAAGTAGTGAAACACGCAACCATGTGATAAGCACAATAATGGTCCTCTCAAAGATGTTTATGTCCTAATCCAAGAGGAGAGGCTTAGAGTCAAATGCCTTAGGTGGGACAAGGGAAGGGCCTAGAGACTCGATGAACATGAACCTAGCTGAGAGGCCACTGAGCCTGGCAAGGAGTCCCTGGTGACCACGCTGAACCTATGCAAAACTGAAAAGTAGCACTCACTGCCTCTAGCCTCACTATTTCTACTCCCTTCTCCACTTTTCTATTTTCTTTTCCTTGTTCTTGGTTTTCATGACACAGGCCCTTCCAGTACTATCTCTACCTCTCAACATACTTTCTTAATCTCATTTGCAGGCTTTTGTTACTATGAATTTGACTTTTTAGACTTATTGGTGTTTCATAACCTTAACGTATTGCTTTCCTCACTCTGCACACTGTCTCTTGGCAATCTCATCCATCCCCTTGCCCTCAATTTCCACCCTATGCAGGCTTCAAAACTAAATTTCCATCCAGGACTTCTCCACTGAGGTCTAGATCCATAAAGCCGACTGCCTACTGATGTGTCTACTAAAATGTCATACAGGAAAAACATGTCCCAAAAGGCATCATCCCCTGCCCCACACCCAAACAGCTTCTCCCAAGTGTGGAGTTAGGAAGCTAGAAGTCATCCAGGTCATCTTACTCTCCCTCACCTCCCATAGCCCTTCAATGACTAATCCTGTTTACTGTCCTCATATCCCTAAACCTAGCCACTCTTCCTCCATTTTTACTGCTACTAAGTACCATTACAGTATGTTCCTAACTGGTCTTCCTCCCTCAAGAATAACTTCTCAAACAAATCTGCCATATCACTGCTAGAGAGAACTCTTTAAAAAACATATCTGATTTTACTATCCCTCTCCCAAAAGCCCATCAGTGGTTCCCCACTGCCTACAGTATACAGTCTAAACTTGTGGGAACAATCCCTAAAGCCCTGTCTGTGCTGGTTCATGCCTCTGTCTCTAGCCTTAGCTCTCAGTGCACTCTCCTGCTATGCCTTGCAGTTTAACAGGTGCACTAGGTCGGTTTTCTCCTGCATGGTTTTCTTTGTGTTGCTCCTTCTAATGACGTGCCTACTCCTAAAACTGTCTACCCGGGGACACCTGTTTATCTTGCCAATGTTGAAGCTTTTCTATATGATCCCTGAGGTCATAAGGTAACATCGTTGAAAAACAAGGATAAAGAGAAAATCATGAAAGCAGCATGAGAGAAGGAAAGCTTTATATACAAAAAATATAAGAGGAAGGAGAGACCAAGATGTCCTTCAGTAGGATAAACATTGGTACATCCAGACAATGGAATATTATTCAGTACCAAAAAGAAACGAGCTATCAAGCCATGAAAAAAAAAACATGCATATTATTAAGTAAAAGAAGCCAATCTGAAAATTCTACATACTCTATGATTCCAACTCAATGACATTCTAATCTGACCAATGGTGGCACAGTGGATAGAGTGTCAACTTGGGACACTGAGGTCCGAGGTTCAAAATCCCAAGGTCTCTGGCTTGAGCACGGGCTCATATGACTTAAGCACAGGCTCACCAGCTTCAGTGTGGGGTCGCTGGCTTGAGTGTGGAATCATCAACATGCTCCCAAGGTTGCTGTCTTGAGTCCAAAGTCACTGGCTTGAGCAATGGGTCACTGGCTTGGCTTGAGCTCTCTAGTCAAGGCACATATAAGAAATCAATGAAAAACTAAAGTAATGCAACTACGAGTTGATGCTTCTCATCTCTCTCCCTTCCTCTCTTTCTATCTCTCAAATAAATAAATAAATAACATTCTGGAAAGGGCAAAATTATGGAGACAGTAAAAAGATCAGTGGTTGCCAGAGGTTGAAACAAGGAGTAAACAGGTGGAGCACCGAGGATTGGGGTGGAGGAGGGAAAATAATCTGCATGACACTGTAAGTGTACACACATCTCATTATACATTTAACCAAACCCACAGAACACACACCAAAAGTGAACCCTGAATAAACTGTGGACTTTAGGTAGTGATGTGTCCATGTAGTTTCATCAGTTGTAACAAATGTACCACTCTAGTGGGGGGAATGTGGATAGCGGGAGAGGCTATGGATGTGTGAAGGTGGGGGTATACGTGAAATCTATGTACCTTCCTCTCAAATTTGCTGTGATCTTAAAACTGTTGTAAAATAATTGTCCTTAAAAAGAAAAGAAAATAGAGAGGAGGAGAAAAACAAAATGCCCAGAGACAATTCTGAAAGGAAAAAGAACGCCACCCTGAAATTCTATCTCCAGTGAAACCATCTTTCAAGAATGAAGATAAATAAAAAATAAAATAAAATGAAGATAAAATCAGAGACATTTTCAGATAAACAGAAAATGAGGAATCTTTGCTAACATGCCTACCTTGCAAGAAATACTAAAGGAAGACCTTCAGTCTGAAAGGAAATTACAATAGATCATAATTCAGAAATATAGGGGGAAACGAGTGCCATAAATGACAAATATGTGGGTAAGTGGAAAGAATTATGTGTTGTTTCGCTTTTCTTCAGGCACTGATTTTTTTCAAAATCAAAACAACAAAAAATCATCAGACTGGTACAATAAAAAGTGAGAGTATTGCCTGACCAGGTGGTGGCCCAGTGGGTAGAGCATCGGACTGGGATGCGGAGGACCCAGGTTTGAGACCCCGAGGTCGCCAGCTTGAGCATGGGCTCATCTGGCTTGAGCAAAGAGCTCACCAGCTTAGACCCAAGGTCGCTGGCTCCAGCAGGGGGTTACTCGGTCTGCTGAAAGCCCACAGTCAAGGCACATGTGAGAGAGCAATCAATGAACAACTAAGAAGTCGCAATGCGCAACGAGAAACTGATGATTGATGCTTCTCATCTCTCTCCATTCCTGTCTGTCTGTCCCTGTCTATCTCTGCCTCTGGAAAAAAAAAAAAAAAGTGAGAGTATTGACAACAAAGCTGAGCTTTCACGTAGCTCTGTGATCTCAGACCACTTCCCAGCAGATATTTGATCTTTGAGCCTCAGTCCTCTTTTGTAAAACTGGAATTAATAATAACTACTTTACAAAATTATTTTGAGGCTCAAGATAATGACTTAAGTTCTTAGCACAGTGGTGGGGACATATGATATGTTCAATAAATAGTAGGTATTATCAGAGCCTTCAAAAATATATAATGGCAAAATTAAGCAAAATAATACTTCCTCGTTGCTCTGTAACACCTTTTCACGTTTTGTTTTGTTTTTTATTTTGGGCACATCTCTCTGTGTTGTAGCTTTCAATCCACAGTAATGGTGGGACTTTTCTCAAGAACAATGGAATAAGAGATAGGCATTTCAATCAATTCCGGGGGAAAGTGTGCCTCTACTCCAGTGGTTCTCAAAGTGTGCATCAGGGTGCACTGGTGCACCCTCAAAGATTTCCAGGTGCACCTTATGGTATTCCAGAGAAATATGTGCCTGTTGGGGACCAAAAAAGCAACAGAGTTTTTGGAGTTTAGATTTTTGGGGGACAGAGATGTGGGGAATTGCCTATAAGCTGACAGTCTGCCCAACCCCCCACCTCACTTGCCTGATTAGGTTGCAAAAGGCTGTTAAGCTGTGGTGCTGGATTGTTTACACTACCCTCCATGTTCCCCAGAAAGACTGGAGGCAAGTTTCTTCTATCCTTTGTTTGGTGTAAAATAAAGATGATATGTATGGTGGGGGTTTTCTGTACTCAACACAATTAAGAGTAAAAAGAAGGGAATTCTTCAATGTATTGATGAGGAAATGAGAGTTTGCCTTTCAAATATATGCCCAAACACTGAAGAAATCACTAGGACACATCAGGCTCATGTTTCTCATAAACACAAGAATAAAAAAACTTAACACATTCGCACCGCGACCTGCCAAATTTACTAAATCTTACTAAGAATGTATCTATATATATAAAAAGATAACTTTTTTGTCGTTTTTTAACCCCTCTTTTTTACGAATTCTAAAAAGCATAACTCAAAAAATGTAATATAAAAATGTTTTTAACGTCAGAATAAATTTAATTTTGTTGTATTTATTTTGCTTAATTACCATAAAAGCACACTTGGACTTTATATTTTTCTTTAATATTTGACTTAATTATTATATCATATTTCTCAGAAATTTGTATATAGTGCGCCTACAATTATTTGTAGGATTTTAAATGCGCCCCGACTTCAAAAAGTTTGAGAACCATTGCTCTACACAATAGTACCATTTAGTAGGCTGCATCTCTGAGATTCTTGTTGTGATGCTTTTAAGTTCTTAAATCTTTCCCTGTATAGCAATTTGAATCCCTTGTTTTCTAAGATACATCTACTACTTACCACCCCAATCAAGTGTTAACTCACAGACATGTCTATGTTTGCTAAAAAGCACCAGATTTCAAAAGCTCTGGCTTCTATGCAAGCAATAACCTTCACCATGCAAATAAATCCACAAGCAATTCATCCTGTTTTAATCCTCTTATTAAAAAAAAACAACACTAAGGCAATGAATCGGTCATAGTAAATTGAACTTCCCTTTGGTCTGTTGCTTGAAATATTTTAAAGTCTCCATGGACTGATTCCCTTTCATGAAAAGTGAGACACACATGGGTTGAGCAAAGACAAAGTCATAGAATATAGTCAAAATATAAATGTTCCAAAATGCTCCTTTCAAAGAAGAACAGGCTCAACCGGAAAAAGTGGTCAAACTCATTTTTTCTGCAGTGGCTCATTGCACATTTTGCACACAACTGTGGAATTGAGCCCCAACCAGGAGCCCACATGAATAAGCCCTGCTCACCCCACCCCCCCATGCAGGGCAGGGAGGCCACTTCGAAATATGTGCGGTGGGTTATACTCCAATAAAAATATATGCATTACTAAAATTTTGGAGCTGTTCAAACATATCAAAAGTCAGACTGAGTGCCACTACCTGAAAAGGAGAAATGTTTTTCCATTTCTCTCCTGAAGCTAATAAACTGAAACAGAACTTTATTTGGAGAGGAAAATGGCTCCCTATTTCTCATGAAGTCGTTCCACAAGGACTTTACCACCTCCTCCCACCCCCCACCCCTCATCTTCTTCTTTTCCATTTTTGACTTTAAAAAAAAGAGCTGTTGTAGTCTCCCGAAGGGAAGGAGGAAGGAGCGAGAACTGACCTGTGGCAGAGCAGCGAGGAGAGAGGTGACGAGGAGGAGCCCCTGCATGTCCCCAGGACCAGGCATGTCCCCAGGATCAGGCACACAGCAATAGCAGGCGCCCTCGGGCTGGCCTCACAAAGCTCCCCTGTGTCCTCGGCAGAAGAACGCCTCCACCTCCCCGCCACTGACTCGGTGCTCAGACTCTCAGACTCCCAGACTCTGCTTTCGCTTTCACACATCTGTTTCAATAACCTGTTTACTTTCACGCGACTCTTCTCCTGTTTACCTCCGAGGTGTCCTGGAGTGTGCCATGAGGGTGTGAGCGCTTTCCTCCCGGGACCAAGCGGTGACTTGACTTTGAGTAAAGGTTCTACCTTGTTCCTAAAGCTCAGAGTCCGCGTGTGGGCAAGCGGCGAGATGAGCTGCGTCCACCTTCCTCACCCTCAGCCCCTGGGGTGGGCTGTGCCCTGCCCGGCCCGCCCTGTGCCTCCTCGCTTCCCCCCTGGCCTCACGCACAGCACTCCACCCGCAGGCTGCCCTGGCTTCTCCCTTCACGTCAGCAACAGGTTTCCACAGGCCTTTCCTGGCTCCTCCAGCTTCTGCTTCTCACTCTGACGTCCCCACCTCCCATCCAGCACCCTCGACTTACCTCTTCCACAGCACGTTTCTCTACCGGGGGCGTTGTAATTGGGAAAAATGGAGCTGGAAATGGACGTGGTGGCTGGGGGCACCTACAATACCAACCTGATAGAAACCGCTTTCTGTGGTCACAGCCCCATGACGGATGGGAGTCAAGTTAGCCCCACTCTTTTAGGGTAAAGATAAAACAATTATGCTAGGGGCAATCATTCATTTAACAAATTAAGGGTTTTTTTAAAGTATTATAGATTTGTACCCCTTCTCCTAATTCTCACCTCCACGATGTGCGGCCACCCCTCCTGTTTTGGGCCATTTGTGACCTTTCCTATCCCACTCGGTCTTTGTTCATGTATCTTGATGAGAACCTGTGACAGAGGCTTTGTCTTTTCGTGGATCACGTGTTTGGTCCACCTTCCCGCCGCTCTCGTAGGGCCGATTTCCCTTTGACCTGTTACCTGGCCTCCTTTCCTGTTCCCTGACCTCTCCTGGACTCGCTGCTCACTCACCTTTGTTTCTGTCCACGGCAGTCACAGCTGTATTGAGACAGTGAGCAAGCTCACTGGGGCCCGTGCTGAGGGCCTAGGGGAAACTGGGCTTCCTGCCAACAGCAGGGAATCCGGGGTCCTTGGAGAGCCAGGGACTCCACAAAATATGCAAACTCTAGGCAGCGTACTAAGTAGTTAGTTAAAACAAAATTATACATGCCAAACAGCAAGGAATACCCAGTGTAGTTTTCTGGTGTCAACTTCTTATCCTGCCTCCCTGATAAACAGGACCTAAGAATGGCCTGGTGAAGCAAAATATGTCTGTTTTGGCCCAATCTGATCCGTTTCTTTCTAGTTTAACACCATTTGATCTTTAGGTTCCAGCTGCTGTGATTCAGGTACCACACTGTCTATGAGGATGGATCATTTCTCATTTCCTTGCTGGTTCATTTTTCTTTTTCTTTTTCTTTTTTTTTTTTTTTTTTTTTTGTATTTTTCTGAAGTTGGAAACAGGGAGGCAGTCAGAGAGACTCCCGCATGCGCCCCACCGGGATCCACCCAGCATGCCCACCAGGGAGCGATGCTCTGCCCATCTGGGGCATTGCTCTGTTGCAACCAGAGCCATTCTAGCGCCTGAGGCAGAGGCCACAGAGCCATCCTCAGTGCCCGGGCCAACTTTGCTCCAATGGAGCCTTGGCTGCGGGAGGGGAAGAGAGAGACAGAGAGGAAGGAGAGGGGGAGGGGTGGAGAAGCAGATGGGCGCTTCTCCTGTGTGCCCTGGCCGGGAATTGAACCCGACTCCTGCACACCAGGCCAACGCTCTACCACTGAGCCAACTGGCCAGGGAACTGGTTCATCAAAGCAAAAGAGCCTCAGCCCAGGACTCATGTCATCATCAACTATAGCCCACCTGCCCCAGCTCTCACTGTTCCTAATGTGATGCTGCACACATCTGTGCAGTGGTTGAGCTTAGGAGACTCACACTCCTCCCATTCGCTCTCTGTGAAATGTGGGCAGCAGCAGCCCATATTCTGGAAACAGCTGCCCTCACTCCATGATATCTCTGCCACGGACAGAGGAAGTTGTCATACTCATTGTCCTTGCCTTCTGACAGAAAAGTTAAGAACTAACTTAACTTCCCCCAGTGCATAGAACTTATGAGCTCTGGGTTTCCTGCTGTCACACATGTTTATACATCTCCAGCCACAGGTATGCTCTTATTAAAATAAACTAGGCCACACCTACTGTGGATGGATTAAGAGAATACGATCTTGTCGGAGGTTGGGACTGCCATCTTCAACTCTAGACAACAAGAGCTATCTATCATGGTATGCACTCTGTTCTAAGCACTTTCCTCTCTTACCTCATTTACAGAATGCTAATCTGTCTAGGAGCTCATTTCACAAGTACTCAGCTTCCGGTGTACATTCAAATAGACATGGTACTGAGCATAACTAATATTTACATCATGTTTTATGATTTACAAGGAAGTGTCTTATGTATTATCCTTTTTTAATTTCACAGCTCAGTGAGGTAGGCAGAAGCAGTATTACCATCCTCATTTAGCAGATTAAAAATTTGAAGTTAAATGATTTTGCTTGGTCAATAAAATACACTTAATCCCTGCCCTCTAGAACTATGTAATCTACGGGGCAAGAAGACACCAAACAAATAACGACACCAAGTATCCATAATTAAATGGAATAAAGGCTAATGATAAAGAACAAGAAACTATAAGAGAGAATGACAGGTAGGAGCTCATTTAGATTGGGGGTACAGAGGACGTCTGTGAGGAAGGATCACTTAGTTGACAGATGAAGCCAATTGAAGATTTGAGGAAGACTGTTGTCCAGCACTCTTTCCACTGGCAAAATGCACATCTCTGATGGTGACAAGCTCCATCTGCAGAAAGCACACCCACTGCCCTCCCATAAGAGTCCTGAAATCACTCGATGAGGAGCATCCCCACAGCTATAACATTCTCTTCTCCTGGTTAGATCAGTCGTTTGAGCAGACAGAGATCAGAACCCACGCCTGTCAGTGCACTTAGCTTCCTTTCCTGTCCCGTCTTCCTTCTTTTCCTCCTTTATTGGTGCTGGAGGTGGGGGTGTCATTACAATGTCTGAGAACAGGCAGACACTGTAGGCTGTGTAATACACTGAGGGTGTGCTGTGAGTGAGCATCGGTACTTGCATCAGTGAGACTGGCGCAATGGGAATAATCACAGCTAACAGTGGGTGCTCACGTGCCCATCACTGGGCCAAGTACTGTGTATGTAGTGACTCATTAGAACCTCACAACAAACGCCACCAGACAGGTGCTGTTATTACCGTTTTTCTTTATTAATGAGGGAACTGAGGCAACGTCACATAGATAGCAAGAAGTGGAACCGAGATTCCAAGCATTGCATCCCAGGCTCTGCTGCCTCTCTGCATGGCCTATCACTTACATCACCATCTGTAGCAGGATGATCTATTTTACTCATTTGCATTGTATTCTCAATGTTTTTCTCCCTTCTGCTCCCTCTTCCAATTTTAAGAAGTTAGTGAAGCCTTTTATGTTTCCCTCCATCCATCCTCCAAGCAGAAAAAGGAAGCCACAGGCACACTGTCTTTTGTCTTTCTAGGGAAGCTCGGTCTCCCTGAAGAGGTGATGCTGGAAGAGGAGGATGGGGAGGGACTGCAGGGAGCCGAGAGGAGGAAGGAGCGAGGCCGTGGCTGGGTGAGAACTGGACACACAGGCTGTCCCCCTGACAGTGGCAAAGCCCAGAGGGACCCGGCATGTCATAGTGCTTCCAGGAGACTGACGCAGTGCCGGGGTTCCTCTGTGGCTAATGCCAGAGGAACTCTGTGTATGTAAACCCTTTAGTGCCTGTGCACAAGTGGGCCATCAGGGTGTGGGCAGAAAGCTCAGAAAGTAAAGACCAGCGAGGCCTGCTGGGTAGCTGTTCAACCTCTGATGGTGTTGGTGGGGGTGCCAGGGAGAACGATAGCTTAAAATAAATTTATCTACAAATAGAGATGAGGGAGAGTGGTTCAGAGCCAGGTTTCATTTTAATTTTAATTAAAATTAACTAATTAAAGTTTTCATTTTAATTAGAAAAAATGAGTGTTTCCTATACTCTTGCATTGGTGAAGTCATAGTGCTATTTGCTGCAAAATACCCTAAGTTTCACAAATTCACCATTCTCCTTGAGTGTATACTCTGCCCTGAAAAATCACAAGCTTCAGGCCCAAAACCAATGCTGGGGGCCTTTGCCCCATCAATTCTGCCTCTCTGTCAGCTCCCAGCGGGGCCTGCAGCTAGATCTATGATAACTCGGGGATTCTTGCAGCCTGCTGGCTAGTGTAGGCCCAACAGTGCTGAAAAGCGTTCAAGTGGCAGCTGTTCAACAAACATCTGTTGATGATTTTAAATGTCTCCTTTAAAATCACCCTATAAGTACCAAAGCTAAGCCTTACGATAATTTTGCACATATTTATTTATCCACTGCATCTTTTTGTGCCTGTTTCCTATTACTAATTATTGTACTTCTCACCTTTTTCCTACAGGTATATCTCCTATTAAATGCATCTGCATTTTTTTTTTTTTTTTTTTTTACAAAGCTCTAGCTCTCGACATGATTTTCTTGATACAGGCATGAGAATGTAGGTGTATCCTCTCTTCTTCCCCCCAGAAACTACACAAGCCTAGTTTACCAGCACCTGTGCATTCTCGCAGGGGTGGTGCTGTGCGTGCTAAGGCGCTACCAATGCCCCCACTTCAGAGGGAGGGTTGGAAGGGTTGCCAGGCTTTGCTTGGCCTCCCATCCAGCTTTTAGTGAACCAGGTCCAAGAACAAGCAGCCCCTGACAACCGCAAACGCCTGGCATTGCCGTCTGCATGGGCCTCACAACAGAGTCTCCTTGCAAAGAAACAGGTGCCCTTATTCTCAGGGCATCAAAAAGTTGGGCTGTGGCCCAAGGAAAGCAAGGCCACATACCTCAGAGGGGTCTACTTCACTTTTTCACTTGGCCCTGTTAGTCTGGTTTGCAGGGGGGGCCTATGTGGGAAGGAGGGCTGAGTTAATCAGATGCAGGCCTTGAGAACAGCCACATGAGAAGCAGGAAGGGAGAGAAGAGGAGGAGAAGGTATTTTTCATATTTCCAAATGTGGGTGGAGCTCATCTTTCAGGGAAGGAAAAGCATGCATAATGTGGTGTGTCATTCCTGATCTTAGAAATAATTGCATGCATGAATCATAATCCAATCAGATGAACAAGCCCCTTGGCAGGGTGACAAGCATGCTAGACTTGGAGCCAGAAGAAGCCAGTACACGTATCCAAGCTCTGCTACTCACGAGCTCGCTGACCTTGGACAATCTCCTCTAAGTCTCCTCACCTCCAGGATTCTTACTTTCTCCAATCCATTCTTGACACTGCTGCCAGATTCATTTTCCTTAAACACAAGTCTGACCACAACGCTTTCCGATTCAAAACCTTTTGTTCACTCCCCTTTGCATGTGGACTAAAATCCAGCTCCTGGGTAGAGTGGCAGACTGTCCTGTGTAATGCAGCAACGCCGCCTTGGGCCTCTGCCCTCCTCATCGCTGTGCTCTGGCTATGCTGTGTGTTCCCCCAGCCTCCGGCCTTGGCTTATGCTGTGTTACCAGGGGAACCTTGCCCATTGGTCAGTGCTCCTCTGAACCATCTGCTGAGAAACCCTCCTAATCAGCCCCCCAGCAAATTTCCTCAAGCCCTTTGTGCACTGCTGCTGAGCCTCGTAAAACCTGTGATGCAATCATGTATTTCCATAGAGGATTGCCAGGTTGAACTAATAAAAATAATGATAATGGTAATGATAAGATGCCCCATTAAATTTTTTAGTATATAGTAGACATCTGTATACTAAAAAATTGTTTGTTGTTAACCTGAAACTCAAATTTAACTAGGCATATATGTATCTGTAATTGGGCATGTATGTGGATTTTCCCTGCTGGACTGATTCACGTCAAGTGGAGACTGATGAGACCTGTCCGCATTACCCTCGGTACACACAAAATAACTGGCAGATGCTTGAGAGTCTTTATTTACTTTACATGATTGGTACTTGGAGTTTCTAACCTTTAAAATTATTCCTTTTACAGGAAAGTGAATAAACACTTTACTCCCTTTCCTTTGTCTTTTAACATTAAATCTTTAGGAGACTAAATGCTGTCTCGTGCACAATCCAGATTGCAGTTTCTGACTTTCCAGACCCAACCTACAATGGACACTGACGGACTCTAGATGGCGCAATGGACTAACGCACTAACCTCCCAGCTCTCGGTGCGGATGCTCGCGGAAGAAAGGATGCGGTTCTGCCGCAGCGCCCTGCATTATTAATTGTGACGCTGCCGCAGAGATGGGAGGAGCCCGCCGCCATCTCGCCAAGTCCCCTGCAGCAACGGAAACGTTGCTTGAAGAAGCTTCTCCCTCTCTCTGCAAAGTCTTTGATGTGTGAGAAGAGAGCTCTGTCGCGTACACTGTTTCTTTCATTCGTAGGAAGATCGGACCTTTCTATCGTCGAAATCATTTTTATTTCTCATTGTCATTGTGAATAAAGACACTAAAGAATCGCAGCTGTACTTTTGATGGCCACTGCCTTTTAAATCAACATCTATTTAAAAATATTACCAAGTGTAATTAAAAGGCAATAAAAATCGTGTGGGATGTGGGCGGGGTGAGGATGTTCATCACTCAATCATAAAACATTCTTATATAACTAGAAGAAAATATTTTGGATGTAAAATAATGACTTTATATTCATTTAACCATGGTTACATTTTCAGCCTCCATTGCGACTGGAAATATGCACATTCTAACAAAGTAAATAGAAGCTCTGAAACTAAACCGTGGGTGGGGCTTCCATGTGATCCATGGGTGGCTTCCCTCCGTCCTGACCAGTAGAGGGCGATAATTCACTCAGACAAAAAAGGCAATCACACAAAAGCTAAAGATACACAGTAAACATTTTATAGTAACGGAATTTAACATGTATGTTCACTCACCAATCCTTTTATTTGGCCAATATCTTTTCTATGAATCTGAATTTTCTTATTAGAGTGCTGTATTGTTCCCTTTCTTTGCAGACCACACACATAATGCTTCCTCTATGGTGTCTCACTGGGTTTCCTTAGTGAAATGAAACTTTAAAGACAGTGTAAAGGTTCTTAAGAATCCTTCTAGATTCTGTACTGATTGATAACCATCAAATATAATTCAATAACCCTTTTTAAAGTGATTTTCCTTCATTGAGTCTTTCTCAAGAATTATATCTAATTTACATTGCTAACACACCCCTCTTTGTGTATTTGTGTATTACTGGTTTTAATACTATCTGGTCAAATTGTGTAATTATCAAAATACAATCAGGTGAAATGAACAGTTAGGAAAGAAGCTGACTGTGAGTCAACTAGACAGTAGCTTCCGGTCATAGCAGCCACCAGCCCTCAGTGGGCTGTAGGCATCAAGTGTCTTCAAGCTCGGGCTGCTGTGAGAGAATACCACAGACTTGGGGCTTATATGCAACAGAAGTTTATTTCTCACAGTTCTGGAGACTGAAAGTCTGAGATCAGGATCATAGTCCCGTTCTGGGGGAGGCCCACTTCCTGATTCAAAGACAGTCTTCCTCTGTATTCTCACATGCTGAAAAGAGGACAAGAGAGCACTCTGGGTTCCCTAATACCATCATATTGAGGGGTACGATTTCAACAACTGAGTTTTGAAGGAGTACAAATATTCAGTCCATATAGGCAGTATGTTTCACAAAGTAAATAGAGGGTCAGTTAATCTGGCTAGTCAGTTGCCCTGGAGGTTAATTAAGAGAGCTACTTGAATTCAGAAAAATAATAATTATTTCTCAAAAAAAACCCAATAAAAATATACACTAACCTACCACTTAGCCCACACACAGTGTAATGAAATCCATTGCTAAATCACATGCCATCCTAACTTTGACCTGGCAGAACAAAACCAAGCTCACTCTCACACCCAATGGGGCTGTCAGTTAATGAGGCTCATCCACAGAGGATTCCCTGAAGCGAATCTCAGGTCAACATTTTGAGTGTAGAAAGCAATTCTTCAGTCTTGACTGCTGACATGCCATCTGCAACTTGAGCCAGTCACTCAGACACTCACTAGCCCCTCAGATTAAATCAAGTTAGTGTCCCCCTTCCACCATGCTCATGGGCAATTGCATCATAATCATTATTGGGTACCTGCTCCATCCTGGTTTATGTGTGGGTTCCAGTTTCCTGCAGTCCACAGACCACATTGTCCCAGACCCCATGGTTCCTTGAGGGTGGAGCCTCTGCTATTTCTGTACCACCCTTGGGACATGGGAGTCATTGGTGAGTTGGAAGGTCCTGCGTGTGGAGTTCAATCTCTCTGGCTAGAGTCACCCCGAGGGATGTCTTGCCATCTCCCCAGCATACAGCCAAGGGATGGTGAGAAGCTCCCACCACCACAAGACCTCTGACCAGTCAGTTGTAGGGGGACTCTCTCCCTCACCACCTAGCTGTCTCCAAAGACATGCCTCTTTCCCCTTCTGCTCTAAGGGAGAATTTGAATTCACTATAAACAGTGACAGCACAAACCCATTCAGACAGGCTCACCAACCCTTCAGAACCAAGGGATGATAGAAACATTTGGGATTGGCACTGCATAAAAATAAGTTCTGTTCTAGTGTGAAAAAGGTAATGTTAAACATTCAAAGCAGCTTTGAACAGGAGTATTCTGTCTTTTCTGGACAGTTATAAAAAGAGGAGAGACGACCCCACCATGAAGAATATGGGGTTTCTGCTCTCGGGCTGTTGAAGCATTTCCACGTCTAAACATTTCACTTTAATAACCAGCATTTCCAGTCAGTTCATTCTTTCAGTCCCACCTCTAATTAAGCAAGTGCATTCAATTTTCAGTATCAGCAACAAATGTCCCTTCAGCCCTCAAATGCCTATTACAGTTGTACACCTTTTTTATTATAGAAAAGAAGCATCACAAGTTCATGGTATGCAAATGTTGGCTTTGAGAAAATGAACTTGGAAGCAAGTAAAAAAGTAATCAGCAGGGAGCACAACAGTGGAAAAGAAAACTGGAACTCACAGCTCTTGGGAGTTTGAGGGCAGTCCAGGTCAGCATGCCACTTCCCTTAGGGAGCTCATTATTGAAGAAGACAGTCCACGCCTTTGTTAGAAGCCTCTGCAGCAACGCTATCAAGTAGAATGTTCTGCAGTAATGGAAATATTCCATAATATAGAGCTATATTGTGCTTGCTATTAGACATTTAAAATATGGCTAGTGCAAGTAGGAAATGAATTTTAAATTTTGTTTAATTTTAATTACCATATTTTTTTGCTCCATAAGATGCACTTTTTTTCCCCAAAAGTGGAGGGGAAATTGCCCGAGTGTCTTATGGAGCAAATGTTCATTTTTTTTAGCTGCTGCGGTTTCCCGGACAACTAGAAGAGTATTTGAACATTAAAGTCTCTTCTCATTGTTAATAACAGTGCTAATGGTTGTTAATACTGCTGTTGAGTTTACATTGTTGAAATATTATTGTGGTATATTTTATTAAATATTTTAACACACCATTTGGTTCAGAATATTTTTTTTTCTTATTTTCCTTTTTAAAACCCTAGGTTCGTCTTATGGTCAGGTGTGTCTTATGGAGCGAAAAATACGGTAACTTAATTTAAATTTAAATAGTCATATGTGCTATGGAATACTACTCAGCCATAAGAAATGATGACATCAGATCATTTACAACAACATGGATGGAACTTGATAACATTATACTGAGCGAAATAAGTAAATCAGAAAAAACTAAGAACTAATATGATTCTATACATAGGTGGGACATAAAAATGAGACTCAGAGACATGGACAAGAGTGTGGGGGTAATGGGGTGGGGAGGGAGGTGAGGGAGGGGGTTGGGGAGGGGAGGGGCACAAAGAAAACTAATTAGAAGGTGATGGAAGACAATTGGACTTCGGGTGATGGGAATGCAGCGTAATCAAATGTCAAGATAACCTAGAGATGTTTTCTCTGAACATATGTACCCTGATTTATCAATGTCACCCCATTAAAATTAATAAAAAAATAGTCATATGTGGCTAGGGGCTAGCATGTTGGACAGAACAACTCTGCAGTCCTTTTCTTTATTAATCTATGATTTTTACCTCACTTCCTTCTGTAAAGGGTCTAAGATGGCTTACCAAAAAAATCAAGTACAACATGAAATAGGAAAAGTGAAAACATTTTAACATTAAAAAAATAAATAAATAAAAGAAAAAGGAGTTCTGTAAAAGAAAATAGAGAAATAGATGTTCCCAGACACATGGAATTAATTAGTCATTGCTTTTAGAAATTAAATTTACTTCTGCTTGAGCAGGCAGTGGCACAGTGGATAGAGCATTGGTCTGGGATGCAGAGACCCAAGTTCAAAACCCCACAGTAACCAACTTGAGCACGGGCTCACCAGCTTGAGCATGGGGTCGCTGGCTTGAGCATGAGATCATAGGCATGATCCCATGGTCACTGGCTTGAGCCCAAAGGTCACTGTCTTGAGCCCAAGGGTGCTGGCTTGAGCAAGAGGTCACTGGCTCAGCTGTAGAATCCTAGTCAAGGCACATATAAGAAAGCAATCAATGAACAACTAAGGTGCTGCAATGAAGAATTGATGCTGGCCTTGGCCAGTTGGCTCAGTGGTAGAGCATCGGCCTGGCGTGCAGAAGTCCCAGGTTCAATTCCCGGCCAGGGCACACAGGAGAAGCACCCATCTGCTTCTCCACTCCTCCCCCTCTCCTTCCTCTCTGTCTCTCTCTTCCCCTCCCGCAGCCGAGGCTCCATTGGAGCAAAGATGGCCTGGGCGCTGGGGATGGCTCCTTGGCCTCTGCCCCAGGCGCTAGAGTGGCTCTGGAGGGGCAGAGCATCACCCCCTGGTGGGCAGAGCGTCGCCCCCTGGTGGGCGTGCGGGGTGGATCCCGGTCGGGCGCATGCGGGAGTCTGTCTGACTGTCTCTCCCCGTTTCTAGCTTCAGAAAAATACAAAAAAAAAAAAAGAATTAATGCTTCTCATCTCTCCCTTCCTGTCTGTCTGTCCCTACCTGTCTCTCTCTCTCTCTCTCTGTGTCTTTTGCTAATATATATATGTATATATGTGTGTGTGTGTGTGTATATCAATATATATATTCTATATATATATATATATTATTTCTAAGTTTCTGGAAGTAAGGTAAAAATGAAAAGTCACACAGGACACAAGGTTGAAATTTGTAGTTAACAATTGTTTGGCTGTGAGCAACTCTTATTTTCTGGAAACTGTTGACCTGTCTCTGAAGCTCCCAGCCCTCACAAATCTCACCTGCTCAGTTATGGCAGAGCCACTTAGGGTGACCTTACCCTTGGCATCTAATCTAACAGCAGTAACTGATCAATCACAGTCATTTTCTTGAGAAACTGAACTTGGGACATAGGTAGGTGTGATCTCACCCTAGGCTAATGGACAGCAGATGTGAAACTCAGGGTTAGTGGAATGGAGGGGCAGAGAATGGTGGTCTGCACCCAGGCAGGAGAACGCTCTCGGTCTCCTACTTACTAATGCTCTTACTTACTAATTGTGTGACGTTGGTCACGTACCCTAACTTCTCTAGACCCCTTTCTCTGTAGGTTGGGAGTGATTTTAGTTCAGATTTCAAAGTTGTAAAATATAAATGCCAGGACATAATAGTGTTCCACAGATATTACTATTAATTTTAATAATATCAGGGGAAGAATTCCAGCAGCATTCAAATAACTGGATGCATGTCATTGCCAAAGTCTTAGCAATTACCAGCCCTTGGGCTTCATGACATACACTCCACCCCCATATTCTTAAAATAATATTTCTATTTCCCTTTAGCTAGTTTGGGTTGGGTTTCTGGTAAAGTATCCAGCAAGTTCTAACTTGTTAACCGTTTTGTTTAGAAGTCTAACTTGTCTTCTATCTTATATAAACTACCTTCCATAGTTTCTTATGACAGGCAAGGGACACAGAATAGGAGGTCACAACCTTAAAAGTTGCTACATTTGGCCCTGGCTGGTTGGCTCAGTGGTAGAGCATCGGCCTGGCGTGCAGGAGTCCTGGGTTCGATTCCCGGTCAGGGCACACAGGAGAAGCGCCCATCTGCTTCTCCACCCCTCTCCCTCTCCTTTCTCTCTGTCTCTCTTTTCCCCTCCCACAGCTGAGGCTCCATTGGAGCAAAGTTGTCCTGGGCACTGAGGATGGCTCTATGGTCTCTGCCTCAGGCGCTAGAATGGCTCTGGTTGCAACAGAGCGAAGCCCCAGATGGGCAGAGCATTGCCCCCTGGTGGGCATGCCGGGTGGATCCCGGTTGGGTGCATGCGGGAGTCTGTCTGACTGCCTCCCTGTTTCCAACTTCAGAAAGGTACAGAAAAAAAAAGTTGCTACATTTAGTGAACATTTGCCATGTTTTTGGCTGTCCAGCATTCACACCTTCTTATTTAAAATAAACCTTCCAGAATCTGCCTCTTGGTGGGAGACAGGGTCTACTTCTTACTATAGGAGCTAAAGGTTGCCAAATGACACTTTTCTTCACCCCGCAGCAGCTACTGTGTCAATATGTGACCTGGGATGAGCTAATTGAACACTCCTTTGGAAGAAGACCACCAACATGATTTATACTTGTCATCCCAGAGCCTGGTTCACAAGGGGACAGCATCCTCCCCCCTTGCGGTTGACCAGATGACTCCTGCAACATGACCTTCATTGGCTCCCCCTGTCCACCCTCCCATTTTTCAAGCCTCGTTCTGCAACCTTCCTATCGATTCTGTGAGCTACCCAACATGCTCCCAAAGAATTCATTCTCCGCATAAGTTAGCTTGCAGAGGGTCTTTGGTTTGTAAACAGTAACCTTGAAAATACAGCTTGCTCCTTGGGCTCTTGCTGCATCACCATCAACTAATATTACTACTTCAGTCTCCATGATGAGCACATTTCTATCAATTCTTGCACAATAATATGGTGCTTGGACGGCCAACTGTCCACACTTGGCCTGATCATTTTACCATGGCACAGCCTATGATGGAAGAGTTCAGAAGGACCGTGCAGGTCCCAGATACGCTGCATTGCTCCCAAAGTTACCAGTATCAGATTTGGAGCTATGATGTATTCGGGAGAGAAGAAAATAAGTTGCCTTCAGAATGACTGAAATGATACAAAAGTCAAATCTTTGTTTTCTATGTAAAATGGGTGTGCCAGAACACCTTAAAATGATCTTATCATTTAGATTAATAAGTTAGTATTTTTTATTGATAAAGTATATTATAGTTTCACCTTCTAATATAAAGTTCTTCCTAGAAAACTTTTAGTTCGACATTTTATCCACTATAGGTTCTTCTCTAAATTTTAAGTCGACAAGGGCTTGGATATCCAGTGCCTAAGACTGTTCCCAGAGAACAGTAGATAATAAGTGTTTGTTGAACAAATGAATAAGGGTGGTAATTTATGAGTTAATTCATAAACAGTCTACCAGAGCGGAATGAGGAGTCAACCTCTCAGAATGACAGGCCTTTTCGTGAGCTCAGTAATAGAGAAAGAGCAGGGCTGATGATCCAGAACATCCACTCATTACACAAGTATGAGACTGTTTTGGTCTGTTTGTTTTTCATTGTGAGGAAAATTCACAATGAAATGTTTCTGTTTAAAGTAACAAGCACACCCAGTGGGAAACTTTGACTCAAGCTGTAAAATAGTCATCGATGGCAAACTGCGATCGTGTCTGATGCTGGGGTTAGATGTGTTAACACACTCTGTACGATGAAGAGTTCACCTCGGGCATTTGAAGGGTTCTCTCTTCATTCTTCCTCTTGCTTAGCTCTCCAGGAACACCTGGATAAGCAGACTATTCCACACCTGGCTCAGATTCATTTGGATAACCCCGGTAATCTCTTAGAGCCTAACTTTTGGTTTTCCCCTTTTTAAATTTAATCCAAAACAAAGAAGAAAAAGAATAATTTCTGACGCCATTTGTCATTTGTATAAATACAAATACATTCCTGGTTTCTCCTGCTTTGACACATCAGAGGAATGCAGCTAGATATGTTGTTTGTTTGTTTTACCAATTCAAGATTACCTCGCTTAAAATATTGACTAACTGGTCTTTGAAATTTTTCATTTGAGGGCCCTGGAGACTCCTTATAAAGATAGGCAGTCATCCTCCAAGGGAGCAGAACTGAAGTATAGGAAGCCAGGGTGTCTGCTGGTGGGAAGAGATGTGCCTTTGACGTTAGGATGAATTAAGACACAGCCTCACAAGTAGACATGCCAGATCATGGGCTTTAAGTGACGTGGAGCTGCTTTTCACAGGGCAACTCTGTCTAGACCAGAGCTTCTCAAACAAATACAAACTGCGCATGATCATGATTCAGGGTCTGGGTGGGTCCTGCGCTTCTGCATTGCTCACCAGCTCTGGGGTGATGTCAGTGCTGGTGGTCCTCAGACTCCACCAGCAGCGGGGGGGGGGGGACACTCAGACTCCAAGGTGAGCAACACGGGCAGTTACATACGTAGCAGTGTCTGGCAATTTCCCAGAGCGATTTCTGGTACACTCAGTAAGGGAAACCAAAGTATAGAAGAAAAAATTTATTTTAAATATTCCTATTCCCATTTCCCAGAAGCAGTGGCTTGCAACCTTGGCTGCAATTAGAATCACTTGGGGAGCTTTAAATATCCTCGTGCCTCGAACCCACCTCACACCAATGACATCAGCATCTCCAGGGGCGAGACCCAGGCATCAGGCTGTTTTAAAGCTCCCCGGGGGATTCCAGAGCGTGGCCAGAGCTGAGACTGGCTGGCCACCGGGAGCCTTTCCTGAGTCATTGCTACTGACTGCCAGCCCGACTTCTCACTGCTCCTTCCAGCGGCCTCCTGTGCTGGGATTGGCCGTGCGCCCCCTGCCTGTGGAGCCAGGCTCCCCACATGAGGTTTGGGAGTCATAGCCAACAGCCCATTTGCCCCAGAGGGTTCATCTCTCTGGCATCTCAGCCAGTCCGTGCTTTCAGAGCTGACACAGGACTTGCCATCTGCCAGGGCCTCCTCCCAGAGTCCATTCGACACAACACAGATTCCACTGGGATGCTAAACAGTGCTATTTCAAAAGGAAAATAAATGTATTTTTATTAAAGTAGTTTGCGCTAAATAAAGTCAACCAGATTTATTTACTTGTAGAACTCCTCAGACCTTTTAATGTTTAATAGGCCACTGTCCTCATCCCCAGTAGAAGGATACAGCAGGCAACATTTTCCACATAAATTTGACTACAAAAGGTTTAAAAAGAAAATCCAAGAAACATATTTTGAAACATACTGCTGCAGGGTATAATTTAAACTTTAAACTTTCCTGGATAAGTTTACTAATATTTTCAATATTGGTGTTATCATGTATATATTTTACTCAATTGACTAGTGTTTTACGGGTAACTGACTACAGTTATGCTGTGTGTTATGTCAGGTACCAGGAAGCAGGAGGTTGGCATCTGGTTTGCATGAAACAATTAGAGAAGAGCTGTGCTTAACTGAGTTGTACCGTTAAAATACGATACAATGTAATTTAATTTAAAAAGTAAAGGAAGAGTAAAAGAGGACTACTTAAGGCAAGAAAGTCTTTGTGGAGGAAGTGTTACCTCCCTTGAAGAGCTTGAGGAATGAGTAAGGTGTAGACAGATGTGCAAGAGAGCAGAGAAAACAGCATAAAGCAGAACCTAAAAGCAGGAACGAGTGGGGTGGGACGTGAGCAGGGGTAGGGCGTGGACGTGAGGACAGCGAGAAGGCCAGCCTAAGACAGCAGTGATGGGGATACTGGATGTGTACAAATAAAAAGAAAACTTGCTAATAAGGTGATATCCAATTTTCCTAATAAAATAATTTTTTAAAACCTTTTTTCCCCCTTTGTAGCCAGCCTGAATGTATAAACGTGTAAGAATGTAAATGAACTGGTCAATGTCCTTTTGCTATATTTATTTTATTTTATTTTATTTTATTTATTTTTAGTATTTTTCTGAAGTTAGAAACCGGGAGGCAGTCAGACAGACTCCCGCATGCACCTGACCGGGAACCACCCGGCATGCCCACCAGGGAGCGATGCTCTGCCCATCTGGGGCATTGCTCTGTTGCAACCAGAGTCATTCTAGATCCTTAAGCAGAGGTCACAGAGCCATCCTCAGCACCCAGGCTATCTTTGCTCCAATGGAGCCTCGCTGCGGGAGGGGAAGAGAGAGACAGAGAGGAAGGAGAGGGGGAGGGGTAGAGAAGCAGATGGGCGTTTCTCCTGTGTGCCCTGGCCGGGAATCAAACCCAGGACTCCTGCACACCACGCCGACACTCTGCCACTGAGCCAACCGGCCAGGGTTGCCATATTTACTAATGTAGTATCCTTACTGTCACAGAGTGGGTTCTCCGGAAGCAGGTGCTGAAGGGGAATCTGGGGTGCCAAATGGTTGTCAGAGATCAACACTGGTGAAAGGAGAGGAGAGGGAGCCAGACTGGGCAGAGAAAGATGTTAAGTTGAGGTGTGGGCCTGATAAAGCTTCAGCCAGCCCTGCAGGGAACTGGGGAGCGAATGTATCTCCCAGAGTAATCCCAGGGGAAGCCAGAGTGGCCAGGCCTTTGTATCTGTACCTCATTTGATCACCAGGTAGGGTTTCCCCACAACTGAGACACTGGGTGAGGAGCTGTCTGCAGCCCAGGGAGGCCCCAATGGCTCTGACATGGAAGCAGCAAGTTCTTCCATAAAAGGGATCCGGACAGTGTGCCCCTCAGTCTGATGCTTGTGCCTTTTCAGACTCCTATCTCATACAACGTACAAGCACTGCTTTTCTCCGTTCTCACTTCTTATAACCCAGTTTTCGAAACATTTCTTACGTATCTTCTTATGCATCATCTTCACTACTCACAGCTGTATTTTGAGTCATCCATCATAATTTTGCAGAGCATACCACCTTTATAATTATCTAAGGTGCTGGACATACCACATCACTTAAATTCACATGCAGAACTCTTACTAAATGTTTTCTCCAAGCTGCCAATTTATCAGTTTCATTCCATTAGATCGGATTGGTTGGTTTGTTTTTTAACCTTCTTCCTATAGTTACAAACTCATGATCTCCACAAAGTAACTAGCCTCTTACTGTATTTTTCTAAGTAACCTTTTTAAAAAATCACTTTAAAAATCTTAGAAATGAGATCATACTCTCAGAAATAATTACTAAACAAGGTTAATTTTCTTTTCTCACCTGCTCTTTTAGAGGTAACTTCAATAAGCACCCCAAACTAGCCTTGGTCTAACAAGTGTTGTCTAAACAGTGATTTTTGTTCCAAATAAAGTAGCTGAGAAAATAGCCGTATTACAGGTGATCTTTACAAGAGGCACCAAACTTTGTAAAGACTTAAATATAAAACGACTTTTCTCTTTTCAGAGAAATAATATTGGGGGAGAAATCTTGATTAATATTTCAGACATAATAAGTTTTCCCAGGGGCCCTGAGGCTAGGTCACAGAAGCTTGGAAGTCCAAGGGGAGAGGTTTAGGGAGAATATCACCATGGTGATGGAGGAGGGAAATGGCTTCATAAACATCATCTTAGGAAACTGTGCAGCTAAAGAGAATTTTAAGATGTGTTTGGGTAAATATTGTAGAAACAAGAAAGTCATCTAACAACTATTTATAACCAGAAGCTATAATAGCCTGGACTATAGAGACAGCACAGGAAGTGAGGGGGGAAAAAGTGAATGGAAAAGCATTTCTAGAAGAATGAATACCCTTGGAGGTGTGGTGGACATTGGGACAGTGGGACAATGAAAGGTCAAATATGGCTTTTAGAACTGGAACGTTTTAAATATGTAATTTGTGTATCCCTGAGGAATGGTTATATAACCATTCCATAAGCACAAACTTCTAGTTGATGGAGTTCTTGAAGAAGTTTTAACCCACAACAAGACACAGTGCCCACCTCCATTGAAATCAGTTTTTCCTGTGATGTAGTCACAGCCAATAACTGCAGAAACCTACACTGATTTCACCTCTGCATCTGCCAGGACCATGGGACTACAACATAAGCAGTGCCTCCCACTTTAATGCCTTCCTGGGCCAAGTTATTGTCCTTACTCTTGCAACCATGATGAGGGAAGTTTTTACTTGGGAGACCCAAGGATTATACTTTAAATTACTCTGATTCTCCCATAAGTAGTCATGCATATTGATTGTCATGGTAAACATAGTAGATGTTCCATAAAAATGTAGGTGTTGATTGGCTGCTTCTCCAGTTGATTGGCTGAGATTTCGTACAAAAATCTAAACGCCTTCTGAGCTGCTCTCACGTGTACCCGCCAGTGCTTCTCATACTCTAATGTGCACAAGATTCTTGTTAAAATACAGATTCTGATCCAGCAGGACGGGCATGGGGCCCGAGAGTCTGCATTTGTAACAAGAGCGCATGATCACTATGTTTGTATAAAAGGCTCTTCCCTATCAAAGTAGCAGTGAACCACTGGGGACTGAGAGTGTGAACACATATTATAGATCACTGAGGTATCTCTGGTGAAGTCAGAGAAGCCAGGAAGCTAAAGGCAACAGATCTGCTGAGCAGGTAGACATACCTATAACCCTCACCTTAGAAGCCCTAATGGCCAGGGTGTGGATACAAAGTCAACAGCGAAATTCTAAGACTCAAGAAACCTGCAGAGCCACTGTCAGTCAGCTACCTCTCAGAGGAGGCTATGGAGGAAGGGTACCAATTTTGTCAAGAATGAGGACTATTTTATTATGGAGAACTCCCTAATTATGCTGTTAGCTGTGTGCGGCACATTCCAGAGCCTACACTGCTCTCATAAGGATTCCACTGTTAATTTTAAGAAGAGAACTAGTAATGCCACTTTCTCAACTCCCACACCATTCACACATTGAATTTGTGTGCCAACTCAAAGCATACCCACTGGAAATGAAAACAGAGTTAAAGCCAACTCTTAAACTGAAGCTTGTCCAGCTATGGAGATATACAGGGAAAGGATTTTGTTTCCTTTCATTGCAAAACAAATTTTTCTCTCTGCTGGTTTTAAACTCTACATCAGACATATATTTGTTACACCAAAATTGTAAGAACCTCAGTAGCCTAACACAGGTCCCTCCACACTGCAGGTGTTTGGTCTGCTTTTGTTTATCACCTGGGTGGTCTTTTGTACACTTTATGATCTACCCAAGGAAACAGCCCCAACAAGAGCTCCTGGTGAACGCAACGGCTCTCTGGATGCTCCCCAGACAAGTCAGTCAGATACAGTCACTCCACTTAGAAATATGAGCAGGCAGCACAGGTGGAGCCATTAGGTCACAAGAGACTGAGGGGCAGTAAGACAGCAACTCTGGCCCCAATTGCTGGCCCACCCCAGACAGCTCGGTCCTGGTAGAGCAGCAAACTCTACCGTAAGGGCTTACAAAGTTTCTTGACTGCAACTCGAAGTAAGAGAAATATTTCATATGACATCTCAACTTTCTCTCTTTCTCTGACACACACACACACACACCTCAAACAAAAGCTTTATGAAATCATAGTCACTCCCACGATATAGGATGTGCCCTGTGTTTGAATGATAGACTGTTCAAATGCATCATTCAGACAAGTCTCTAAACCTTACTTTTTTCATGGATTTTTCTTTAAAAAGAAAAATAAATGTCAGCTTTTTTTTCTGATCTCATAGTATTTTAAAGTACCATGTTAATAATTCATTTTCTTCCTACCCCTCTCAGTGCTTTGCTCCTGTTGCTCTGCTCCTTACCCATGAATTTTATTTTCTTTTTTTGAAACTTGGGGATGCAATTAGCACAATGATAAGTAGCATAGAGTCTGGAGCCAGACATACCTCCGTTCACTGTTACGTGACCTTGACCAAGTCACTTAACCTCTCTGGGTCTTAGTTCCCTCATCTGTAAAAGGATGGTACTAACAAGGCTACCTCACAGAGTTGTTGTGTGGGTTGAATGTGCTAATACAGATAAAGCACCTAGACTATCATCAAGCACAGAGTAAGACATCTGCTACCACAACTGCTGTTACCGCCTAAATCCTAGGAGGAGGTGACCTCTGGGAATAGCTTCCATGTGGTCTGTTCAACACTATGCACCGAACCCAGACAGCATCCTTCAGCATCGGGTGACAGTCATGCTACATTTATCTTGCATTTTTCTGACCACTGGCCTTAACACTTTAAATATATAAATTTCTTTTCAACACTTCTAAAATGTATTATTTAACTTAAATGACTTCAGAAGATACTAAGCGTAATTTAGACTTTACTGGATCACAAATAGTCATCATTGAAAACATCAGTTACTACGTGAAGCAGTATTACAGTGATAATATGGCCCGTGCTAAATTCCACCTGCCATTTATTCTGAAATGTTGCTGTGAGGCTGAGACAGGGGTCCCCAAACTTTTTACACAGGGGGCCAGTTCACTGTCCCTCAGACCATTGGAGGGCTGCCACATACAGTGCTCTTCTCACTGATCACCAACGAAAGAGGTGCCCCTTCCGGAAGTGCGGGGGGGGGGGCTGGATAAATGGCCTCAGGGGGCCGCATGTGGCCTGCGGGACGGGCCATAGTTTGGGGACGCCTGCCCTAGAAAATCATGTTTTTTTAATTTTTATTTATTTTTATTTTTTTAAATTTTTAAATTTTTTTTTATTTATTCATTTTGAGAGGAGAGAGAGAGAGAGAGAGAGAAGGAGGAGGAGCAGGAAGCTTCAACTCCCATATGTGCCTCAGACCAGGCAAGTGCAGGGTATTGAACCGGCGACCTCAGCATTCCAGGCCAACGCTCTATCCACTGCGCCACTACAGGTCAGGCGAGAATCATGTTTTTTTAGAAGAATAAACAAAATCATAAGAATAAATAGATCATGTTGAAGACATTCGTGAATAAAGTGCGTGCACTATGGTGCATGTGTTTAGGAACATTGTTTTGGCTGATCTGGGGACACTGGTTTTTAACAGTGTTCCAGATGATTGCTGTTACCCAAGAAGGTCATCTTGATTAGTGAGGTGTTGTTATACATTATTTTTATGGTATTTCATGTGTGTTTAGCTTCTTCCCAACCTGATGCTAAGCAGAGAGTGTAGAGACTATTATTTTTTTCCATTAGAGAGGCAGTTTATTTTTTCAATTAATTTTTGAATTAAAATTTTTTTAAATTACAATTTATATGATTATTTTGTATTAGTTTTGTGTGTACAGCATAGTGGTTAGACAATCATAAACTTTACAAAATATTTCCAGTACCCGCATGACACCATACATAATTATTATAGTATTATTGACTATATTTCCTATGCTGTACTTATTTCTTTTTATTTCATTCATTTATTCACTGACTCTTTCACTTAATAATTACCAAGAACCCAAGGTGCCAGGCATTAAGCCAGGTGATGAAAATAACGAGCATGTACATGGGACTTTGTAGTTGTTAAAGCACTTTTGGGTAAATTATCTTATTTATTTCTCTAAAGAGCTCTTTGAGGTTCCATATTTCCCTATGTATAAGATGCACCTTATTTTGGGGGCCTGAAATTTGAAAAAAAATGTATTACATAAAGTTATTGAACTCAAGTTTTATTCATTATAAAATTCATACAGCTCCACATCACTGTCAAAACTCCCATCCATTAGCTTGTCCTTATCTGTGTCTGATGACAAATCACTGTCCTCAAATATTGCCTGGTCCTCAGTTCCATTTATAGCATTTAAAATACCACAACCACTATATAAGACACACCCAGTTTTTAGACCCCAAATTTTTCGAAAAAAGGTGCATCTTATACGTGGGGAGATACAGTAAATCATCTAACTCCCATTTTACAGAGAGTAAATAATAATAATAATAATAATAATAATAATACAAAAGAAAGCGTAAAGAAAAAAGAAGGAAATATTTATTAACTGACCAAAAGTCCTAACCATCCCATCCCCATTGACGTTTATGGAAGGATGACATGCCTGAGAGGCAGGACCTTGCTCCAGCCCCTTGCTCTGCAGCATTGCATGCAGAGTCACTTAAGAAATACTCTGATGTTGGTGAGATTTTAGATCATCTCTGGAGATGGGGGAAAGGATGGTGAAGAATTCCAGGAGCCAGAGGAAAGGAGAAGATGAAAGATGCTGGACTAGATATGGGGGGTGGGAGGACAGGCAGACTTAAAGGAAAGTACTGAGGTCGATTTCAGTCTGGGGGACAGAACAGCCCAACAAAAGGGACGTGGGGCCCAATGAAGGCATTGAGAACAGAGGGTAAAGACTTATGGTCCAGAAACTGTTTCAGGATGTTATAAGCTGGCCTCAAGAAAAAGGAAACACTCTTCTTCCTGCTTTTATCAACAACTTCCAGCCAGCAAAGTGGTTCCAGATTTCTGGCAGCCTTTTAAATTAGCGTCAGTCCCAAATTCAAAGCAGAAACTGCCCTAGATTCCTCTGTTTCTCAAAATATCCCTTTTCTGTTGCACCAGGCAGCTCAGGGTACTTCTTATGGATAATCTTGTGAATGCTCAAAGATTGTGGTTTCACAGATGACTCAATGTGCCAAATATTTATTGGAGATCTGGGGCTCTCATGGTAAAGTGTGATGTGATGAGAACCAACAGTAAATTTCACAGATACAGGCTTGGCCGACAGCCAATGCTACATGCTGATTTGCTACAGAATACTGTGATATATACCCTTGTATAAGACAGTAAAAGAGGTTATATTAGAATGGAAAGTAGGATCAGATAGGTAGGGTGGGGCCATATCACAAAAAGGGAGGAGGTTAGGTTAGAAGTTTTAATTAAAATCTGGTGGCATGGTAGATGTCCTAACTGCTGAATGCAGGGAGGAATGAATGATATTAAATGAGGGTATTATCCTCCCAGACCCAGGACACAGTCATCTTCTCTAAATCAGTAGGTCCTAGGTATAAAATTGTGTCAAAATACAAGTATAATATTCAGATCTTTGTAAAATTATTTTGAGATTATGGATGGACAAAGGTCTAACCTTTTGCTGAAGGCAGTGACTTCAACTCCCTGAATCTGTGATCACTTGGAAACAGAGGAGGAGAACTGAAAGAGAACAGTGCTTGATAGATAACAGGCGTGCCCCACTAATTCCTGACTAACAGAGAAGTGATGTGTGAAAGAGGAAAGAAGCCACTGTGATCGCCAAATTCGCTTCCCACCCAAGAATGACTCCAGGGACAGTAGCCTTAGAGAATATGGAGATGTGGGAAGCAGATTCACCAACACTCTTCCTGCTATATCCCTGTTAAACAGGTCACTTTTCTAAAGGACAGTCCATACTGACCGCTAAGTCTTAAATGCTGTGATTCCTTGTGCCTTCCTGACCCTAAAATCCTTTCTAGTGTATCTTACTCACCTTGACAGTGTCAAAGACATAGAATGTATAGAAATCTGTATAGTAAGGTGTAAATGAGATGGTTTCTGAATCTTAAGCAGGAAAGTCTTTCAGATGAAAAAGTGTACTAATTCACGGAGGATGCTTCCACACAACCTTTAGCAGAGGCACTCTGATCTGAATCCTCTGAAATAGAACTGTGGGTATCTCAGAGTTCCATGACTCCTCCTACCGTCTTTCTGAACACAAACCATGGCACATTTATCTGACCCTCAGACCAGTTCTAGGGCAACTGCCATTTGGTATACTAGCCCAACCTTAATAATTTGAATATAATAACAAGAGAAAATCTATTATCAGACAAGTTGTCTGAGTGAGGACCAGTCATCCAAGAGAGCTATGGTGAGTTGAGCCTGCCACACACAATGGGTAGCATGATTCTTGCCATCATTCCCTCAAATGTTTTCCCTTGAATTTGTCTGACTTTCTCTTAATCTCAGAGCAATTAAGAACAGCAAGGCATTTTCTCAACAGTCCTTCCTTTCCCCCACAATGTGAGACTCAGGCAGTAAGAAGTTGGGAGTTTTTCATGAAGGCGCCCTGCCTTGTGTTTTGTTTGTGACTAAACCATCATTGAACACTGATGGAAGGCTGTGGCTTCTCTGGATCCCACACTTCTTAGATGTATCAGTTGCTTTGCACTTCATTTGGCCAACATAAAGAAAAGAGTTACCAGTAGAGACTTCTAGATAGATACATTGAGTTTAAATCCAAAACCCATTACTCCATCCAAGTTTTTTTTTCTTTTCTTTTCTTTTTTTCTTTTTTTTATTTTTTTTTGTATTTTTCTGAAGCTAGAAACGAGGAGAGACAGTCAGACAGACTCCCTCATGCACCTGACCGGGATCCACCCGGCACGCCCACCAGGGGGCGATGCTCTGCCCCTCCGGGGTGTCGCTCTGTTGCGACCAGAGCCATTCTAGAGCCTGGGGCAGAGGCCAAGGAGCCATCCTCAGTGCCAGGGCCATCTTTTTATTCTTTATTTATTTTTATTTTTATTATAATTTTATTTTTTTAATGGGGTGACATCAACAAATCAGGATACATATATTCAAAGACAACATGTCCAGGTTGTCTTGTCGTTCAATTATGTTGCATACCCATCACCCAAAGTCAGATTGTCCTCTGTCACTTTCTATCTAGTTTTCTTTGTGCCCCTCCCCCTTTCCCTTTCCCTCTCCCCCCTCCCCCTATAACCACCACACTCTTATCAATGTCTCTTAGTCTCACTTTTATGTCCCACCTACATATGGAATAATGCAGTTCCTGGTTTTTTCTGATTTACTTATCTCACTTCGTATAATGTTATCAAGATCCCACCATTTTGCTGTAAATGATCCGATGTCATCATTTCTTATGGCTGAGTAGTATTCCATAGTGTATATGTGCCACATCTTCTTTATCCAGTCATCTATTCATGGGCTTTTTGGTTGTTTCCATGTCCTGGCCACTGTGAACAATGCTGCAATGAACATGGGGCTGCATGTGTCTTTACGTATCAATGTTTCTGAGTTTTGGGGGTATATACCCAGTAGAGGGATTGCTGGGTCATAAGGTAGTTCTATTTTCAGTTTTTTGAGGAACCACCATACTTTCTTCCATAATGGTTGTACTACTTTACATTCCCACCAATAGTGTATGAGGGTTCCTTTTTCTCCACAGCCTCTCCAACATTTGCTATTACCTGTCTTGTTAATAATAGCTAATCTAACAGGTGTGAGGTGGTATCTCATTGCAGGTTTGATTTGCATTTCTCTAATAACTAAAGAAGATGAGCATCTTTTCATATATCTGTTGGCCATTTGTATTTCTTCCTGGGAGAAGTGTCTGTTCATGTCCTCTTCCCATTTTTTTATTGGATTGTTTGTTTGTTTGTTGTTGAGGTTTATGAGTTCTTTGTATATTTTGGATATTAGGCCCTTATCTGAGCTGCTGTTTGAAAATATCATTTCCCATTTAGTTGGCTGTCTGTTTATTTTGTTATCAGTTTCTCTTGCTGAGCAAAAACTTCTTAGTCTGGTGTAGTCCCATTCATTAATTTTTGCCTTCACTTCTCTTGCCTGTGGAGTCAAATTCATAAAATGCTCTTTAAAACCCAGGTCCATGAGTTTGGTACCTATGTCTTCTTCTATGTACTTAATTGTTTCAGGTCTTATATTTAGATCTTTGATCCATTTTGAGTTAATTTTAGTACAGGGGGACAAACTGTAGTCCAGTTTCATTCTTTTGCATGTGGCTTTCCAGTTTTCCCAGCACCATTTATTGAAGAGGCTTTCTTTTTTCCATTGTGTGTTGTTGGCCCCTTTATCAAAAATTATTTGACTATATATATGTGGTTTTATTTCTGGGTTTTCTATTCTGTTCCATTGGTCTGAGTGTCTATTTTTCTGCCAATACCATGCTGTTTTGATTGTCGTGGCCCTATAATATAGTTTGAAGTCAGGTATTGTAATGCCCCCAGCTTCATTCTTTTTCTTTAGGATTGCTTTGGCTATTCGGGGTTTTTTATAGTTCCATATAAATCTGATCACTTCTGTTCCATTTCTTTAAAAAATGTCATTGGAATTTTGATGGGAATTGCATTAAATTTGTATATTGCTTTGGGTAATATGGCCATCTTGATTATATTTATTCTTCCTAACCAAGAACAAGGAATATTCTTCCATCTCAGTATATCTTTTTCGATTTCCCTTAACAATGGTTTATAGTTTTCATTATATAAGTCCTTTACATTCTTTGTTATGTTTATTCCTAAGTATTTTATTTTTTTTGTTGCAATCGTGAAGGGGATTATTCTTTTGAGTTCGTTCTCAAATGTTTCATTGTTGGTATATAGAAAGGCTATTGACTTCTGTATGTTAATTTTGTATCCTGCGACCTTACTGTATTGGCTTATTGTTTCTAGTAGTCTTTTTGTGGATTCTTTGGGGTTTTCGATGTATAGGATCATATCATCTGCAAAAAGTTATACCTTTACTTCCGGGCCATCTTTGCTCCAATGGAGCCTCAGCTGTGGGAGGTGAAGAGAGAGACAGAGAGGAAGGAGAGGGGGAGGGGTAGAGAAGGAGATGTGCGCTTCTCCTGTGTGCCCTGGCCGGGAATTGAACCCGGGACTTCTGCACACCAGGCCGATGCTCTACCACTGAGCCAACCAGCCAGGACTCCCATCCAAGTTTTATTGATCTCAATCCCTGAGTAGGTATCCCAAAGGTCATTGATGACCTCACAAGTCACACTTTCTTAAAATGACTTCTGAGGGCTGGGTGGAATGCCAAATTAAGAAGAAGAGGGAGGATAAGCCAAGGCAAACCGAAGTTCAGATCTCTTGCTTTTGCCTTTTGGAGAAAAGTAATCACCCTATCACTTGGAATTCCCAACCCAGACATGTGATGCTAAAAGCTTCTACTTGGATGGTGGTTGTCCTTTGACGCTTTCACAAAGAACTAAAATATATACCTTGATTTATACCCATGTCCTTGAACTGGGGATATTTATTCTGTGATTCTGTGTATCTAATATCTTGCATCTCAGAATGAGACCTGATGTAACTCCAATTGGAATGTGAGACTCTCTAAGAGTTGTTTTTGAAATACCCCCTCTTCTACACTCAGGAAGTTCATCTCAGCTCACCCCTGCTTAACCAGCTGTGGTGGCGATTTTCCAGCATTATCATCAATAATCGTCTATCACTTTAGGCTTTAGTAGAGTCAACTGCTTTTGTAAGTGCATGGCTGCAAGTATCCAAGCTTGATAAGATGTGGTTAGGCAATCAAAATTCATAGGTCTTGGTAACGCTATGGACCTGGATGGAACAGGGTGCCTGAAAAATCCCTTCCAAAAATATGCATGATTTACTGATAATGTCAGAATATGTAGTTGAATTCAACATATTTTAATATATTGATTTTTATCAATGCTTGCCATGTACAATGCTGGGTACTATGGGAATTTAAAAATCCAGACACAGTCTCTGCTGTGTAATCAGGGTATAACATGTCATGTACTCAGATGAAAATAAGTCTTGCTTAAGCTCCATTCTTGAAGGATTGTGGCTTTCTGAATTTTCCTGCTCTGGACACTGGGTACATTTGAATTATTAGGTACAGTCAACTCTATTCAGCAAACATCTAAAGTGACACCCGGGGGGGGGGTTCTTTAATCAAGGACTTTAATCAAGAATATACCCAAAGTATTTGCTGGGAGAAGATTGGACCAATACATCAGAATGAGAACTACATGCATGTTGCCATGGAGCTCACTTAGAAATCTTTAAACACACAAGTTCAGGTGACAGTATGCTTTGGAATGTGAGATGCAATTCTGCCTCTTTATCACTTGGGAATCAGTAAGTCCAGTTTGCTGCCAACTTGTTTGAGTGTTGATGTGCTCAGGTTTCTCTTCTAGTATTGTTCTGTCTTGGCTGCCCCACCTCTGTCAGTTGGCACCTATTTTGGCCTCTTGCCAGGCTTCTTGCCTCCTGCACACCCTGTACCATGCTGATGCCAAGTAGGTCTACCCCTGTCATTTAAGGACTGGCTTCTCTCACACCCTCTCTCTGCTATGAGAGCTGTCCTGGGTGTGTCCTTTGGACCCACCCATTCTCCTTGCCACCGTGCCTTTAGTAAAATGGTAGAAAGTGTGTTCGAAAGAGTGATTTCCAGTGTTTGGGACCGTGTTAAACATGGATCCAGACTTGAGCAGAAATAAAACTCCTGATGCTGCCTGTGTAACTGTTGGCTGTGACTTGTTTTCTAGCTTGACCTTTGACACCAACCATCATACAGATTGGGTAAGGGTGAAGGGATGCGAGGCTTTACCCAGTAAAGCACATTTGAAAGAGCACAGAAAAGCAACATCTAACAACAGCCATGTTTCCATATCAGGTTGCATTCCGAGGGACCAGGACTCAGTTAATTTTTATTTTACCTCACTCCACCCCTTTTCAATTCTCATCATTGCTCAGTAATTGGAAAAATGATCTAAATGTTGTGCTTATGTATCCACAGTATTGTTTCTTTTATGATATGAAAATAAATTCAGGATTTTTCATGAATTGGCATGGTGTTCACCAACAATAAAAGCTGGTTCTTGGCCCTTGCTGGTTGGCTCAGTGGTAGAGTGTCAGCCCAGTATGTGGAGATCCCAGGTTTGATTCCAGGTAAGGGCACACAAGAGAAGCAACCATCTGCTTCTCCACTCCTCCCCTTCTCTTTACCCCTTCTCTCCATATATCTTTTCTCCTCCCACAGCTATGGCTCAAATGGTTTGAGCAAGTTGGCCCTGGGTTCTGAGGATGGCTCCATGGCCTTGCCTCATGTGCTGAAATAGCTTAGTTGCCAAGCAACAGAACAGTGACCTCAGATGGACAGAGCATCCCCAATAGGGGGCTTGCCAGGTGACTCCCAGTTGGGGTGCATGTGGGAGTCTGTCTCTTTGCCTCCCTGCCTCTCACTTAATTAAAAAAAAAGTTGGTTCTTTACCACCACCTTCCTTGCATGTTTTTTAAATTTATGATGATGATGATGATGATGATGATGATGATGTATTTTTCCAAAGTTAGAAGTGGGAAGGCAGTCAGACTCCCGCATGCACCCAACTGGAATCCACCTAGCATGCCCACCAGAGGGCAATGCTCAGCCCATCTGGGGCATTGCTCCATTGTGGATGGAGCTATTCTAGTGCCTGAGGCAGAGACCATGGAGCCATCCTCAGTGCCTGAGCCAACTTTGCTCCAGTGGAGCTTTGACTGTGTGTGTGTGGAGGGGGGGAGGGAGACAGAGAGGAAGGAAAGGGGGAAGGGTGGAGAAGCAGATGGGCGCTTCTCCTGTGTGCCTTGACCAAGAATGGAACCCAGGACTTCCACATGCCAGGTCAACACTCTACCACTGAGCCAACCAGACAGGGCCCTTTGCATGTTTTTTGATCTTGGACCTTCATGACTTGCTGGACTTCCCCTCCAGAGCTTCTATCTGAATTGCTCCTCTACTACAAGACTGAACACTGAGAGTGCAAATCTTATGTCTGACATGGTCATAGGTTATTCCTGTTCTCAGACACACTGCCAAGCACAATAAGAGGGCTCAATAACTATTTATTGATTAATTAATGCAAAAATAGCTACAGGCCAGTACCAGGGTATGGGGAGTCATACCCACTCATCCTCATCTTTTACTCCATGATGTCTCAATATAGCATCCCAAAATCTCAGACAAAATGCCATCAAAAT
Source organism: Saccopteryx bilineata (assembly GCF_036850765.1). Taxonomy (NCBI): domain Eukaryota; kingdom Metazoa; phylum Chordata; class Mammalia; order Chiroptera; family Emballonuridae; genus Saccopteryx; species Saccopteryx bilineata. The sequence goes on along the minus strand of NC_089501.1, from coordinate 8,712,978 downwards.
GGTCAGAAATGCAGTAGAATAGTAAAAACCACAGAAAGTCCATAATAAAACATAAAATATTCACTACAGTTCTATACTTCTATGTTTGTTTGTTTGTTTTCATGAAAATGAGGACAAATAATACAAAGCACCATATGATGGTAATAACTGCAACTACAATAGTCAAATATTTAGTATCTACCCCTACCCTGCACCACCACCAATATTTTTACTGTCCTCTGTTCCTGCATAGGACATAGCATGTAGTGGTGTCAACAGCACAGAACTGGGTTCAAGTCCTGGCTCTGCCACTTGCTAACTGGTTGGTGATTGCTATTAGGTCATTAGCAAACCTTAAATGTATGGGGGTTGCATAGGTTCTTTGGGATAGAGGGTCATTATTCAGCCTACCACAGATATCAAAGAGAAGATGTTGCATAAACAATTCCCTATGAGTCTGGGTTTCAAGGAAGAGGTACAAGCTGGAAGTATAGTACGAGCATCATCAACATAGGGGTGGTATTTACTGTCATAATACTAGACCACCCAAGGAGTGCATGCAGAAAAAGATGCCCAAAACATGGGATCCTCCAGTGTTCAGAGGTCCGGAATATTGGGAGAAATCAGCAAAGGAACCAAGAAGAAATAGCTGGAGAAATCAGAGGAGAACTGAGAGACTTCTGAGACATAAGCAAAGAACATTTCTGAAACAGCAGAGGGCTGTCGGCTATGCACTGAATAGGGCCAGTAAAATGAGATGTTAGAGCATTGGGGTCAGCAACATGGAGCTAACTCCATCTCAACAAGAGCAGCTTGAATGCAGAGGCAAGGACAAAAATCTGATGGGAGAAGTCTCAGGAGAGAATGGGAAGAAGGACCTGGCGACAACACTCAATGACAACTTTGACCTGGGAGGCACTACTGAAAGAATCCTTTCGCTGCCCTGACTTCCAGAACAGCAGAAAGAATGCCCATTGGAGATGATCTAACTGAAATTCTAGGATCCAGTAAAGATAAGATGAATGCCAAAGACTTTACTTGACTGGTTCATCCAAAGTCTATCTTGTGAGTCCTTCTTACTACAACTAAGGCTCACTTTGTTCTGAAAATTTCTCACAGAAGGCTTGTCCCTAAAGTTCAAACCCTTGATCAGGGTTGTCAGGTGACTCACACCCTTCCCCAAGCCCTGAGCACAAGCAGAGGTGCCTTGACCCTTCAGGATATGCTGCTATGTGACCTTCTCCCAAGCACAAAAGTCTTTAAATAACAAGGTTTCTAACTTGGTGGGAGCAATACCCCGTTATGCACACACTGCAGAGATAGAGAGCTAATTAACCTTGAACTAGGCAAGTTTCCAAGTCTCTCAAAGAAATGTATTTATGCTTCGCATAACTGAGGGCAATGACTATAGCCTCTGATTTTAATTCTAGGTTTGAGAAAGTATAATACATTACTTTAATGCTAATGAAAAGAGACATAAGTAAATTAGCACTGGCATGCAAGGAGTTAGTTCAAGAAAGTTATAAAGTTCTCTCATGAGTTTCTAGAAGATACCAGGATTGTATACTTAGGACACAGACCAGGCTTCAAAAAGACTGAAGGAGTAATACTCACCGTCATTAATTGAGTGTTTACTGCGTGACAAGCACTGCACAGATGTTTTGTGGTGGCTTCTGTTAGACTCATTTCACAGTTAGGAAAAACAAGGCCCAGTGAAGTCACACAACTTCAAGCCATTCTCTCGGGAATCACAGGTGAATGTAGAAATACGACAGCTAGAGCCTCTGTGGGTGTGAGATGCCTGCAGTTCATCAGAAAAGATGGCGCCAGGGCCTTGGGAAGATGTCTGGTGCCCAGAACCAACCTACTTCATGGCCCTGCATCTGAAAATACGTTGGCAATAGCCAATATCCTTTAAAATTCTCCATTGAAAGAGAAAATGAAATGCTTTTTTGTGTATGAATCAAGACAGAGCCACAAATGGCAGAGAAATTATGGCATAGGGGGTTGTTCCTTAGATAAAAGATACCTTGTAAATACAGAGACGCTCTTATCTGGACATTCCCAGAGCAGTCCACTGAGTTTATGGAAGGAGGTTGGAGTTTGGTTATCCGTTCAGGTTGATCACGGTGGAACACATGTATGTTAAAGAGGGGGAAAAAGATAACTTCAATTTCCCTACAACCCACATGCCCAGGAGGATTTTTTTTTTAATTATGGCAACTATTTTAGCAAGGTGAAATGAAACACAATGCCAGTAGTAAATACTCCCAGTAATAAAGGGTACATGTGAAGCTTAGATTTGGCATATGAGGGCAATAGTTGTTGCTTTCCAGAACATTAATGGACTACTACAACCAGATCTAGGCAGAGCTGTAAAGTAAATATTATCCTCCACAAGCCAAAATAAAATAAAATAATTAAAAAAATTTATCCTCAATAGTTCTTTTGACTGACACCTTCTGCATTCAGAACTCTGGGTGCCTGCTACCCTCAGGTACTCCCAGTGGCCCCAGCCTGTCTGTCACTTCTTGTTCTTATCAGAATTTGTATCCCAGACTCAATTTTATTTAGCTTCCCTTCAAGGTGCCAACCAAACTAATTATATCTAGGCTAATAAGTATATTTACTTATTGTTTTAATGAATAATCATTTTATCAGTTTATTACTTACTTACTAGGGCTGGTATTTCCAGGGAGGAGACACACTCTTGGGTGCCATTCAAGCCACTGCCAACGCCTCTTTCTTTATCCAGCTTCAGATCCATCTCTGAAATGGGCCAAACTTTTCCCAGGCCACGTACTATCTCCTGAGAGTCTGAGAGGTGTGTGCTAACCATGATGTTCATGAGGGGCAGTCCAATTAGAACCTTATTAGTTTAAAATGATCTACATAGAACTAATAATTATTGAATAGGAATCAGTTATTCAAATCCAAATGAGGTACTAATAAGACAAAAATCTCTCTCCAAAACAGTTGCTTTTCCTACCCAAACCTTCTCCCCAAAAAACAAAACAAAAAACTCATACACACAGCCCAGGATGGTAATTAAGTGTACATGCTTCAGTACCACACAGGACCAGGTTAGTAACCTGATTCTGTTACTTGTTAACTGAGTGATGTTTGGCCACAAGTTGCCTCATCTCTAAGAACAAGGTAATGATTGTGTATACCCATAGGGTTTTGTGTAGATTTGATGCAATAACTCATTTAAAACCTCAATACTTTGCTCCTAGTAAACATGCAAAGGATGTTAATCACAAGTTTATCACTCTCTGAATAGCTACGCTTAATGTACAGTTTGCCCAGTGCCAAGTACTCAGTGCTTTACATAGGTTAACACATTTAATTTTTTAGAAGTTAATTTTTAAATTAAGTATGGTTGAGATACAATATTAAATTAGTTTCAGGTGTATAATTAACTACCATATTTTTCGCTCCATAAGACACACTCCTCCCCCTCCCCAAAAAAAAGTGGAGGGGAAAATGCCCGTGCATCTTATGAAGAGAAAAATATGGTATTTTATATATTAAATATTTTAACACACCATTTGGTTCAGAATTTTTTTTTCTTATTTTCGTCCTTAAAACCCTAGGTGTGTCTTATGATCAGGTGCATCTTATGGAGCAAAAAATACAGTAATTTACTTTTCACAACACAATGTGAGTACTACTGTCCCTATTTTAAAGAAGAGTAAATGAAGGCACAGAGAGACTCAGTGATCTGCCAAAGTAACACAGTAAGTGGCTGTTGGGCAAACAAGTTTGTAACAAGTGTTTTTAGGTTTGCTCACTTGTATTGGGGCAGCGCCCTGTGTGTATAGTCCAGGGGTCCCCAAACTATGGCCGCAGGCCACATGTGCCCCCCTGAGGCCTTTTATCCGGCCCCCGCCGCACTTCCAGAAAGGGCACCTCTTTCATTGGTGGTCAGTGAGAGGAGCACAGCATCCTGTGCTCCTGGAGTACTGTATGTGGCGGGGCCGCGAAGCGCCGCATTGCTCACGTACAGTACTACTTTCGGTGTCGCGGGTCGCACGCGTCATGGCTCAGGAAATGCGTCATATCACTTGTTACGGCTAGCAGTGACAAATATGAAACCAGATATTGACCATCTCATTAGCCAAAAGCAGGCCCATAGTTCCCATTGAAATACTGGTCAATTTGTTGATTTAAATTTACTTGTTCTTTATTTTAAATACTGTATTTGTTCCCGTTTTGTTTTTTTACTTTAAAATAAGATCTGTGCAGTGTGCATAGGGATTTGTTCATAGCTTTTTTTTATAGTCCGGCCCTCCAACGGTCTGAGGGACAGTGAACTGGCCCCCTGTGTAAAAAGTTTGGGGACCCCTGGTGTAGTCTCTGGAAGGCTGTGGGGGCTTGCCCTCAGGGCAGCAGGTTGTGGATTGCCTGCCTCCCAGGGGAGAGGCAGTTGTTTGCTATTTTACAGAGAAGGGGTATTTCCACCAGGCCTGTTTGGCTGGAGAGTGCTGAGGCTGGTGGGGGGCTGTGTGTCTGGTGAGTTGGGAGGGGGTTGGGGCTTGGGAGCCCTGAGTGGGAGGGAAGCACTCTTCCCTGCCTGTTTGCTCCTCCATCATTACGAGACTTTAATAAACGGATTGGCCCACCATTTTCTGGCTCCACAGTTCCTTTACTGTCTGCCTGAATCCAGTGGGAACGTGCACGGCCACGGACCCCAGCCCTACAGTGGCAGAGTGACAACATAAGCCCTAGTAGTCTGGCTTCAGGGTCTGCACTCTACACCACAGCCACCAAGCCTGTCGCATCTGACAGGGGCTCTGAAAGGCACCAAGTCGGACCCCATCACATATCAAAGAAAAGTTGTGTTTGTTGAGCAAAGAAAAGGTTTATGTGAACTCTGTCCCCAAAAGGTAGAAAGATAGTAAGCAAGTGACGTGCCCAGAGAGGACTTCCATGAGGAGAACAGGAGCTCCACACCCAGCTGGAAGGGAATGACTCCGAAACCTGCAAGTCAGGGTCCACATTTCTACAACATGAAATTTAAGGGGAGGATATTCCCCATCAGGAATGAGCATAAGTCACCATGAAGTTAGGAACTAAAGAGATACTCTATAAAAAGTGCTAATAAAAGAAGAGAGGGACAGGAATACAAAGAACACAGAATGGAGAAGTAAGGGAGTCATGTTCCCCGACTGCGGGCCCTGGCAGAGTTTATAGGGCCAGCTTGTCTAATAACATACACAACACACAATACTCGAAGGATTTGTTTGATGTGGAAATGCTTTCTTGAGTGAGATTCACAAAGGGAATTATTGTAGTTTGACATTCCTTCAACTTTATTAGGCCGCAGTGACCTGTGTGAATTGCCGTGCGCGCCACGGGTCAGTGGCATTTACCGTATATATAGCATGTGTCTATTCATGTTTGAGTCTGGTTTGGCTGCTGCCGAGCCTTGTATTTAAACCATCATTTAATGTACTTTGGGAAGGAAAGAAAGAGGGAAAAGGAAGAAAAACCCTTTGTGGACAATTGCCTAAAAATGTCTTTTTTATAACTCTAAAGGAAAATTTCCAACCTGAGATTCTTTTAAAAAACCATCTAGCATTTTAATGAAATCTCTCTAAAAGTGCATCAGAAGAGGAGATCTGCATTCAGGGATTTATCCAGGGAAAGCCTGGTGTGCTCGCATGTCGCCTGCAGCTCCAAGGGCCTTAGCGCTGACCCTGCGGTCGAATACAGCCAGGCCCAGGGGCCACAGAGTGAGCGGGCGGTCTCCAAGATGTTTGTGACTCTGACTTATATCCAGAGTTTACCCGCTGTCAAGGGGACAGAAGCCCTTCAGTCGGGGGGGCAGGGGAGGAGAACCATTATTTTCTACCACTGGCTACATATAAGGAAAATTCAACTGCACCTATAATTTCTACCAATCAACTCTTGAAAACCAATAACCAGAGTTGAAGGAAATGAACGAGTTATGTTTTAGTTCTTTTGTTTTGCAGGTGTTCCTTATGAGGGCAGCTGGAAGTGATAATGCAGGAGAACAGGCAGTGAGCTCTTGTCAGCTGTAAGATACAATCTAATCATCTACCCTGTATTACTGCCATCGTGTAATCTAGAAACTCTTCAGTGGGCTGACTTGAGGCTGCATTAGATCTGTGAAATGCCCTCCATTCTTCTAGATCCACTTGTCTGGTGATCTTAGAGCTTAGAGGGGCTCCATGCCCCCTGTAGACCCAAAGGCTCCAAAGCAGGCTTCCTGCTCTGTGCCCAGCACAAAGCCAAGCTGCACCTTTCTGGGCATCTTTCTGGGAGCTGATTTCCTAAAGGATTTCTTTGACCACACAGATAAATTCTCATTTAAATTCAGGCGCATACACCCACAGGCTGATCGACAGAGACACACCATGAATTGAGTGATAAATAATACATGCAGACAAAGACAACACCAGTGCTTATTTGCAGATGAAAGAACACTAGAAATTATTTCTGAGGGAAGTATGAAAGATTAAATTCAAGCAGGGAGTGGAGGAGGAAGTATTCTTTTAAAAGTGCCTTAAGAAACAACCTCATTGTTTTACTCCTAAAAAGGCACTTTCTGTCTTGAGTTGGGAATTCAGTGGGCATTGGTAAACTCAGGCCTCAATATGAAATGCTTGTCCACTAAGGATAGAGCTCAAGGGAGCAGAAAAGAATCTTAAATCTAAGAAGGGTACCTGCTAGTGAAGTGGTCTGGTACTCAATTACCCTTTTTCTGGTAATTTTCTATTGGAGAACTATTGCTTATCCATTGCCATTCCTTAGAGCCAAAGGGTATTGTGTTCTATCATCCACTATGTTGAGAGCAGGATTGGGAATATGAATCAAGTCATTTCAGTGAGACTGTCTGTCCTTTTGCAGAAGTTTTCAGCCAGTGGATGTAAGCCTGGAGCTGCTGGCGGCTCATGAGGTCAAGAGAGCTTGCTTGAGAACACAGAGGAAAAGAGACCAAGAAATGGAGATTCCTAATCATGTAATGTGAGTGCCTGAATTCAGCCATTCCTGAGGCTTGGCTGCCCGTGACACTTTGGTTATATGGACAAAAAAGGGGTCATATGCTGAACCTGACAAGCTCAAAGGAGGACTGCATGGTGGCCTTACAAACTCAGAGACCTAAGGTAATCACACAGGATGGTCTGAGAGTAAAACTTTCTAACTAGCCATGGATGGTTAGCTCAATCAGTTAAGAGCATCATCCCAAAACGACAAGGTGGCAGGTTCGATCTCCAGTCAGGGCACACACCACACATGGGGAGTAACCAAGGAATGCACGACTGAGTGGAACAACAAATGAATGCTTCCCTTCCTCTCTCCCCCCTCTCCTCTCCTCTCTCTGTCTTTCTAAAAATCAATAAAAATTAATCCCTGGCTGGCTAGCTCTGTTGGTTGGAGCAGAGCACGGAGGTCTCCGGTTCGATTTCCCAGTCAGGACACCTACAGAAGCAGCTCCATATTCCTGTCTCTCTCTCTCTCCCTGCCTCTTTCAACAACAACAACAATTTTATAACTAAAAGCAGTTCATGGTGGGTAGTCTTGTTCTAGGGAGGTATTTTTCTCTAACAAAGGTTCATGCTTACCTTTATCAAGCCTGTCTGTTTTCTTCTGCATCTACAATAATGTACCTGATAATCTTTTCCTGCCCCCACCCCCTGCTTAGGGCAGGCATCCCAGCAGAGCTGAAACTAACAAACCCCCTCATTGTTACTATTATGGTAATTATCGTAAGTATGCCTGCCTATGTAAAAGAAGTTTCAGTATAAACATTTTTACTTTTTAACCAATCCCAAAAATTTTCCTGCTTTGCTTTCTCCCACCTCTCTATTCTATCACCAATCAATTTCATATAACTCCTTTACATCTTCCCTTTGAGTCTATGTATAAAATACGTGGTAAACTGCAGTTTTCTGGAGCATTTTCTCAATTCATTGAGACTTTGCTTCCCAGCAATTGTCAACAGTTTAGCTCAAATAAACTCATAAAAAATTCTTACTGGTTTGGATATTTCTTACGTTGACAGTTACATGGGCCAATGAATTCACTTTGGTGTGTAAGTCAATTTCAGCTGGGTTTCTGTCACTTTGAGTTAAGCAGGTGGTTCCCACTTAAGCTCAAATAATTTAGGAGGCATCACTGTGTAGTAGAAACAAACCTGAGTTTGAATTTAAGAAGAAAGTAGATGAGGAGATTATTATCATCCTATGCCTGAGCAATCACAGAGCCCAGATTAAGTAATTCCCCATCTCCTCGGTATGAGTCCAGTCTTCTTCCCTTGTGATAATAAAGTACTCAAAAGGACTTAAGTATGAACTTGTATTAAAACTAAGGGTTCAGATTCATGCACTGCTGGTGGGAATGCAGATTGGTGCAGCCACTATGGAAAGCAGTATAGAATTACCTCAAAAATTAAAAATGGAACTTCTATAATAACCAGTGATTCCACTTCTGGGAATACATCTGAAGAAACTCAAAACACTAATTCAAATGAATATATGCACCCCTCGCTTCATTACAATGTTTTTTTATAGTAGTCAAGATTTGGTGGCAGCACAAGTGTCCATCAGTAGAGTGGATAAGGTGGGGTATATATACACAATGGAATCTTAGTACCCTTTGCAACAGCATGGACCTAGAGAGTATTACACTAAGTGAAATAAGCCAGTCAGAAAAAAAACAAGTACCATATGATTTCACTCATATGTGGAATCTAATTAGCAAAATAAACTAACAAAACAGAAACAGGGCCTGACCTGTGGTGGCGCAGTGGATAAAGCGTCGACCTGGAAATGCTGAGGTCGCCAGTTCGAAACCCTGGGCTTGCCTGGTCAAGGCACATATGAGAGTTGATGCTTCCAGCTCCTCCCCCCCTTCTCTCTCTCTGTCTCTCTCTCCTCTTTAAAATGAATAAATAAAATAAAAAACAGAAACAGATTCATAGATACAGAGAACAGACTGACAGCTATCAGAGGGGAGAGGAGTTTGGGAGCACATAAAAAAAGTGAAGGGATTAAGAAAAAAAAAAATCATAGACATAGACAACAGTCTGGTGATTACCAGAGGGAAAGAGAGATGGGGGAGGTAGAAATGGGTATATGGGGATAAATGGTGATGGAAGCAGACTTCACCTGGGGTGATGAATACATAATACAATATACAGATGATATATTATAGAATTGTATATCTGAAACCTATATAATTTTATTAACTGTCACCCCAATAAATTCAATAAATAATAAGAACACTGAGATGGTTCAGGACCTTGAGTATTATTCATGATACCCCTAGCTTAAATTTTGACAGCATAAACAAGTAAATGTGCATAAATATATGTAACAAACATATGTATCTTATACTTGATAGATATAATTTGTATATTAATGTGTGTGTGTATAATTACTAATATGAAAGCAATGGTCCTGTTGGTATTAGTAAGGAGTATTATTCCACTGACAGGCAAAACCTACAAAAGAAAATACAAGTTTATCAATTGATAAAAGTAGGGAGTAGTTATTTCTTTGTTAAGGATTATAAAAGATGCCTACAAAAAATTACATGGCAGAAAAGCCCTCATCTGAGACCAGGGGAAACAGTTTTCAGAAGGAGAAGATCATGGGCCAGGAAAATACCTCAAAAGATGTCAAATAACATACACAGTGTGGACTGCACCACATATATCACATGATACAATATGAAAATTACAATTTAAAAGGGAAAATTAAAACAAAAATGATCATCAAATCCAAACCATGATATCAAAGGAATGTTTAAGCTATAAATAGGTGAATAAAAAAAGGTGTTCTTATAAATGCTCCAAGAAGGAGAAATGACTGTCTATATATAAGAGTGAACCATGAGTAACTTGTACAATGAAAAACTTGCTATCTTCTATCTCAAGGTTTAGGAAAATTCCCACAAGTAAAAACAAAATTCCAGTCTGCAGGGAAGAGCTGGAGTAGATTGCATCTATCCTCATGTGGATGGGTCAGAAGCCATGCTCAAAGGATAAGCCATATTTCCCTTTCTCTGCACACATGGCCTCCAGTTAGACTCTCTTGGACTCCTTATCCCATAACCTATTCACTGAATCCTTTTGACTTTACCTCCAAAATCTCTGTAAACTCCAGCTCACTCTCACCCTTTCAGGTGGATACCAGTGCCCCTCATGTAGATTATTGATTGGTCTCCTGGCTTTCACCCTGGTCCTCTTATAGTCCTTTCTATAGACCACAGAGTGAGCCTTTAAAAATACAAGTCAGATCACATCACTCCTCATCTTAAAAGCTCTCCATTTCTCCCAGTAAAGGCCAAAGTTTTACAATGGCCTACAAGGCCCTTTGGTATCTACCCCATAACACATTCCATCCCTCACCTGCCTGACTTCATCTACCCCTAACCCTTCCCTATCACTCGGCCAACCTCACAGGCCTCCTTGCGCATCCTTGAACTTCTTGCTGTACTTTGAAAATGCCAGGCACATGACCTCTTCACTTACCTTTTCCCTTCTTGGAGCATTCTTCTCCTGGATACCTACAGGCTGGATCCCTCACCTCCTATAAGGTTTTGCTCAAATGACACTTTTCCATGAAGCCTTCTCTGACCACACTATATAAAGTCACAAACTGCCTCCCCACCCTACTACCACTCCCTGTCCCCAATGCACTGTGCTCAGTTACAGAATAAACTTTTATTGAGTACTCTGAATTTGAATTGTGTCCAAGAATGGGAGAAAACATAGACTCAGTTCCTATTGCCATTCATAGCCAGTTGAAAGGAGCAGCCTGCTCCTTAAAGCTAGGGCAAGTGTGTCTCTTCCATTATCTTCTCCATATTTTGTACATAATGAAATCTCAATAATTACTGAAAGTATGAATAAATTAGTAAGTTTTTTCTTTAGTCAACTTAATATGTACTTGAAAGATATGGTTCTTTTTTTGGACTTTTAGAATACATCTTAATATTTATTTAATAAAGTACATGCTTCATTTCATAAAATAAACACAGGCAAGGGCTTGATTATAAGACACTTGGTACATTTATTTTGTTGTTTTGGAATTCTATTCTGTGAATTTCAGAACATGCGATTTTTCTCATACCAAAATATTTTTGATGAAGTATCAGGGCACTGAAAACGGCCTACTGTGTGAGAGAGAATAATAAAATATGTACATTGTTAGAATTAGAGCTTGGGCTCAGATCAATAAACTGAGATTCAAGAAAGGAAAACAAAGTGGGTCCCATATGGACAAATATGGAGCAAACTGAAAATTGGAACTGCTGGTCTGGCTGAGCATGAGTAATAAATGGTTTGGAAGTCCACAGAGGCCCCCCCTGCAAGAATAGACCACAGCATGTCTGGCTGGGATGCAGGGACTTTACTTCAAGGTCCAATACACATGTGTTTATTACTCTTCATTTGGCATTCACTAAGGATGAACCCAGTGGGGATATTAAGTATATTCTTCAAGTTCCAAGTTTCAAAATCAATGTAGAATAATCAAAGGGGTTTCAGAGGAAAACAAGAATGATAGAATTTTTGAAAAATAACTCTTATGAAGAAATACAAATAAGATGGCCTATGTTTGGTTTGTAAGGAATAGATTAAGGGAAGCCAGGAGTCTTTAAATGTATAAAGTTATGTTATAGAGAAGACAAAAATGATTTATTCTCTGCATACACAACAGTTTAAAATAACATAGTTTCATGAGCACTGATAAATCTATAAAATGAAGGACAACCATTGGCCTGGTTTGCTCCACCTTGGTCAGAAACTGGTCTCTACTGAGCAATTGCTCAAAAGCCCTGCTTTTGCTCGGCTAGCATAAATGAAACTACCCCAGAACATCAGAAGGAAAAATTTTCCCACTCTTTCACACAGAAGGTATCAAAATAAAAATACTTTATTCTCAAGTGGGCTGGCACCAGCAATGCCCATACCCAAATGCCCTAGGCAGCAGCAGCAGAGGGGGTGGCAGGCCTACAGACAGACCACACCTAGGGAACACAAAGGCCACACCCAGTGGACTCCAGTGGCCAAATCCTTCTTATACACAGACAAAATGGGAAGGCAGAGAAATGCAACACAAATGAATCAAGAGAAATCCCTAGAAAAGGACCTGAATGAGTCAGATATAACCAAATTACTAGATGCAGAGTTTAAAATAACAATTGTTAGGATGCTCGAAGATCTTAGAACAACAATAGATGGTCATTACACACACCTAAATAGATAGTAAATATAAAAAAGGACATTGAAATAATAAAAAAGAATCAGTCAGAAATGACAAATACAATATCAGAAATGAAGACCACAATGGAAGGAATTAAAAGCAGGATGGATGAAGCTGAGGATTGAATCAGCGAGTTAGAGGACAAGATAAATGAAGGCATGGAAGCAGAGCAGAAAAAAGAAAAGAGACTCAAAAAGTCTGAGAAAACTCTAAGAGAGCTCTGTGACAACATGAAGAGAAATAACATCCGCATCATAGGGGTTCCTGAAGAAGAAGAGAAAGAACAGGGATAGAGACTTTATTCAGCCATATCATAGTTGAAAACTTCCCTAAATTAAGGCAGGAAAACATCTCACAAGTTCAAGAGGCACAGAGAACTCCATTAAAGAGAAACCCAAAGAAATCTACACCAAGACACATTGTAAGGTCGGTGGATAATGGGGGATGGTCACTTGGGGAACTCAGACCCGCGAATTTTGGCTAGGACTGCCCACAACCAAGCACACCAAAGGAGGCTTCACAGGAACCATTTGGAAAAAACCGACTGTCTGCCAGCCAGTGGGATTTCACCACGTCATGTTAGCTCAACTTCCCTAGAGGGACCCCTTTAAATATCTCCCACACGGTTTAATCCGTGCAACTTCCCTGGCCTCCATCTTACCTCAGGGCTAGGGAACCTTGCTGGACGGGATGCACACTCTGTACTGAATAAAGCCTTTTTGTTATTCCACACTTGGTGGCTCTGAGCCCTCTTCCTTCCTTCTCAGTGGGGAAAAATACCTTACACACATCATAATTAAAATACCAAAGCTAAGTGATAAAGAGAAAATATTAAAAGCTGCTAGAAAAAAAAAGGCTATCATCTACAAAGGAGCCCCCATAAAGATGACATCTGACTTCTCAACAGAAACACTTGAGGCCAGAGGGAAATGGCAAGAAATATTCAAAGTAATGCAGAACAAGAGCCTACAACCAAGACTACTTTATCCAGCAAGGTTATCATTTAAAATTGAAGAAGAAATAAAAAGCTTTCCAGACCAAAAAAACCTCAAGGAATTCACTACAACCAAACCAATGCAGCAAGAAATGCTAAGGGGCCTGTTGTAAACAGATCAAAGGGGAAAAAGAATATAGCAAAAAGGAATACAGCTTTAAAGAATAAAATGGCAATAAATAACTACATATCAATAATAACCTTAAATGTAAATGGATTAAATCAGGGGTCCCCAAACTACAGCCCGCGAGCCACACGCGGCCCCCACTGAGGCCATTTATCTGGCCCCCGCCGCAATTCCGGACGGGGCATCTTTTTCATTGGTGGTCAGTGAGAGGAGCACATTGACCATCTCATTAACTAAAAGCAGGCCCATAGTTCCCATTGAAATACTGGTCAGTTTGTTGATTTAAATTTACTTTTCTTTATTTTAAATACTGTATTTGTTCCCATTTTGTTTTTTTACTTTAAAATAAGATATGTGTCGTGAGCATAGGGATTTGTTCATAGTTTTTTTTATAGTCCGGCCCTCCAACAGTCTGAGGGACAGTGAACTGGCCCCCTGTGTAAAAGTTTGGGGACCCCTGGATTAAATGATCCGATCAAAAGACATAGGGTAGCTGTGTGGATAAGAAAACAGGACTCATACATATGCTGTCTACAAGAGACACACCTTGAAATAAAAGATGCACATAGACTGAAGGTAAAAGGATGGAATAAAATTTTCATGCAAATGGAAATGAAAAAAATAGCTGGGGTAGCAATACTTATATCAGACAAAAATGGACTTTAAAACAAAGACTATATAGTAAGAGATAAAAAGGTCACTATATAATGATAAAGGAAGCAATCCAATAGGAAGATATAACCATCATAAATATCTACACACCTAATATAGAAGCACCTAAATATATAAAGCAGACTTTGATGGATATAAAGGGCGAGATCAATAGCAATACTATAATAGTAGGAGATTTCAATACCCCACTAACATCACTAGATAGATCCTCAAGAAAGAAAATTAACAAAGAAACAGCAGACTTAAAAGACACACTAGATCAACTCGATTTAATAAATATCTTTAGAACCTTTCACCCTAAAGCAATAGAATATACGTTCTTTTCAAGTGCTCATGGTATATTCTCTAGGATAGACCACATGTTAGGACACAAAAGCAGTCTCAACAAATTTAAGAAGATTGAAATCATATCAAGCATTTTCTCTGATCACAATGGCATGAAACTAGAAATCAACCACAACAGAAAACCTGAAAAATACTCAAACACTTGGAAACTAAATAGCATGTTATTTAAATAACAAATGGGTTAACAATGAGATCAAAGAAGAAATTTAAAAAAATCTAGAAATGAATGATAATGAGCATATATCAACTCAAAATTTATGGGACACAGCAAAAGCAGTCCTGAGAGGGAAGTTCATAGCATTACAGGCATACCTTAAGAAGCTAGAAAAAAAAAAGACAGGATAAACAAATGGGACTATATCAAACTAAAAAGCTTTTGCACAGCTAAAGAAAATAAGAACAGAATAAAAAGACAAACTACACAATGGGAGAATATATTTGACAATACGTCTAATAAGGGATTAATAATTAAAATTTATAAAGAACTTGTAAAACTCAACACAAGGAAGACAAACAATCCAATCAAAAAATGGGTGAAAGAAATGAATAGACATTTCTCCAAAGAGGACGTACAGATGGCCAATAGGCATATGAAAAAATGATCAACATCACTAATCATTAGAGAAATGCAAATTAAAACCACAATGAGATATCACCTCACACCAATCAGAATGGCGCTCATCAACAAAACAACATAGAATAAGTGCTGGCGAGGATGTGGAGAAAAGGGAAGGGAACCCTCCTGCACTGCTGGTGGGAATGCAGACTGGTGCAGCCACTGTGGAAAACAGTATGGAGATTCCTCAAGAAATTAAAAATTGAACTGCCTTTTGACCCCGCTACACCACTTTTAGGAATATACCCCAAGAACACCATAGCACTGTTTGAAAAGAAGAAATGCACCCCCCCCCATGTTTATGGCAGCATTGTTCACAATAGCGAAGATCTGGAAACAGCCCAAGTGTCCGTCAGTGGACAAGTGGATTAAAAAGCTTTGGTACATATATACTATGGAATACTACTCAGCCATAAGAAATGATGACATCGGATCTTTTACAACAACATGGATGGACCTTGATAACATTATACTGAGTGAAATAAGTAAATCAGAAAAAACTAAGAACTATATGATTATTCCATACATAGGTGGGACATAAAAATGAGACTCAAAGACATGGACAAGAGTGTGGTGGTTATGGAGGTGGGGGGAAGGGAGGAAGGGGAGGGGCACAAAGAAAACCCGTTAGAAGGTGACGGAAGACAATTGGACTTTGGGTGATGGGAATGCAGCATAATCAAATGTCAAAATAACCTGGAGATGTTTTCTCTGGACATATGTACCCTGATTTGTCAATGTCACCCCATTAAAATTAATAATAAAAAATTATTTAAAAAATAAAATAAAATACTTTATTCTTGAAATAAAAAAACCAATATGATGGAAGTGTATGCTATTACCACTAATGTCAGTTCCCTATTGTGTGTATGGATTGGTGAGGTCTTAGGATACTGGAGAGAATGAGGATGTCTGTCTTTTGTGAACTTTATTTGCTTATGACTCCCAAATATACACGTGAAAACTTTATTATTTATACTAAGAAGCAAAGAAAAGGGTCTTTAGTATATCGCTCTCTTCTGGACATTCAACAGGCCCCATTCACCTCAAGGACAAAGCCAAAGGCACTCTACAGAAGGCTGACTGGCTTTTCTCCAGCTCAGGCCAGCTCTCCAGGCCCTGCCCTCTGCCCTCACACTGCCTGCATCTGTCTGTCCTATACTACCATTCTGTCTTGACACCTCATACTTAGTGTTGGAGCACATTCCTTGCTTCTTCATATCACTGCTTCATGAGGAGTCTCTTCTGGCTCTCCTCTCAGATTTTGTCCCAGTGCTTTTTTGATCTGTCTTGATTTCGTGCTCTGCCTCCTGAGAGCCACCCTCACCCTCCTCCATGCCAACTCAGGCTCCTAAATCCCAAACCTGGTCAGAATTCCTGAACCCCCAGTCAGGAAGAATAAAGTTTGACCATTCTATCTAAGATCAATTTGAATATAAATGAATCCTAAGTATGTTGAAGGGTTATCTTGGGTGAAATATACAGATTTTTTGGTCAAGTCTGAGAATCTCTCAACATGCAGCTCAGTATGACTGTGAGGAAAGTAGATGGAGACTCTTTCACTCCAGTCAGGAAAAAGCACTCTCTGAGTTCCTATGAGACATGGCCACAAACAGGGATCAGACAGGTGACCAGAAAGAGGTGGGACTCTCAGCCCACTGGAGAGCACACCCATCTGTACTCATTTCCTGGGCTGCCATGACAAAGGACCCAGGACCGGGTGGGTGGCTTAACAACAGAAACTTCTTTCCTCATTATTCTGGAGCTTAGAAGTTCAAGATCAGGAAGTTAACTTTTTGGGTTTCTCCTGACACCTCTGTCTTAGCTGTGTAGATAGCTGTTTCTTTGCTATGTCCCTCACATAGTCTTACCTCTGTGTCTGCCCATGTCTGAACCTCCTCATTTTATAAGGAGCCCAGTCATATTGGATTAATACTCACCCTGAGTTCATTTTAATTTAATTAAAGGACATTATCGCTGAATATAGTCATATTTTGAGGTTCTGATGCTTAAGACTTGAACACATATATTTGGGGTGGTACACAATTTAGCCCATGATGGCATCTGGAGGATGAGCCGTGACTTACCTTCTGCCAGCATGTGCCCTGATAACACAAACTTAACACCGACAGAACATTTTATTTCTCAGAAGAAAACGGAGATTTTGAATTTCCCATGAAATCTTCAGTTTTTAAACATGGACAACAATTTTTATTTCATGTGGGCTGCAAGTGCCCCTGGGAAACCAGTTTGTGACCTCTTCAGTTGGCCATATGGCTTCCTGTGAAACCCCACAGCCGCGGTTGACCACGTGAGATTCTTGAGGTTAGGTGGCCTAAGCAACCACTACCAAAGGCAGACCAGCCAGCCTCCTGGGCCCTTCTCCCAGCAACACAATGATCTTGGCCTTGCAACGGTGACAAGTATTGAGGAAAAGAGTGGAAAGAGAGTATGTTTCTCCCCAAAGCCCAGGTTCCGGGGCTCAGCATACTGCCCAAGGCTCCCAATCTGACTTTGCTTGGCCTTTGAGGCACAGGGTAGGGTACCAGGTGACAAGTAGATCAAAGGAAAAGGGGAGAGTAAATAAACAACTATATGGAAGTCAGTATTTTACCGCTTTCACCAGAAACTCTACCATAGCACCAGGGCAGCAGGGCTAAATTATGATCCACATCTGTATTACTGTCCTTTGGAATAGAAAGATGAAATAAGGAGGGGCGTGTGTGTGTGTGTGTGTGTGTGTGTGTGTGTGTGTGTGTGTGATGGGCACAGGAATATACAGAAGAGTGGACTGTTCATATGGCCACTCAGGAAGCCCAAATCTGAGCAATCCTCAAGAAAACACTTAGACTCAATGTGACCTGACTTTGTACCAAAGACAACCCTATAAACAAGCACAGAAAAGAAATGAGTGTATTTCAGAAAAGATTTGTGACCCTCCCAGAAGAATAATCACTCTTCTCTATTAAGAGTTAACATTCCTAACACAAAATTAATGAGTAACCAGCAAGGATATTAATCTGAAATGAAAAGAAATCAGGATGAATAAGCAGGAGGCTGAGGGCTGTCACCCCCTGCCCCATATAAAACCATGATCCCTTGCCCAGTTTCCAAATAAGAGCAAGTTTTGTGAACTTGGCACCTAATAACTGAATGAGAGGCTGGGTCTCTGAAAGGAAGGACTCCGCAATATTATGACAAGTGTACCACGTAGTGATTCCTACAGTTATTCCCCAAAGATATATGTGACTATTTGCCACAAATATACCTAAGAAAGGGAAATACTCTAACATTTGTGAGGTCTGTTCAACATGGCCCTCCTGTTAAAGTGAGGACATACAGATTCCAAGTGATACATGGAGGTAGCCTGGCCCAAGTCTGGCTCTCAGTGGGCTCACAGAATCCATGGACACATCCAGTGGTCATTTCCACCATTCCAAAATGTATAATTGAAGGCACATACATTAATTCTTTGATCTGTGGGAAAAGCCAAGTGGAAACTTCCGAAACTGCACTCCTCTCAAACCCAGTTCAAAATAATAAATCAAAAGCAATATAGCTTCCTGGGAGAATGACAGATTAAAACATCCTAATGCAAGGTTGAGGAACCTAACCTCAATTTAGTCTGGCCCCTGCACAAACCAGACAGATCCTAAAGGATGACAGTAAGTGACTGCCACTCAACCAGAACCAAATGCAGCTGCTCTGCCAGATGTGGTGTCTTTGTTAGAGCAGATGCACATGGCCATGGGTAAGTGGAATGTGGCCACTGCTCTGGCTCATGCATTACTTTCCGTCCTATCAAAAAAGAGAATCAGAAATAGATAACAGTATATATTTATATTCTGGTTTGGGGACTATATCAATTCTCCTACCTTCTGTCATATATTATCATAATATAGTCCAAAAAATTACTGGCCTACTTAAACATCCCACAGAATATCACACGGGTCCATCATACTGATGACATGTTAATTGCACTGGGTGAGAAAGAAGTAGCTAGTACCTTGCAGGCCTAGCTAAGCTAACATACTCTGAAGGGTGGAAGATAAACCTTGTGAAGATTCAGGAACCCACCACATCAGTAAAAACTTAGATATCCAGTAATCTGAGGAATGCCAGGCATCACCTCCAAATAAAAGATAAATTATAGCATCTTGCATACCCCTCCATGAAGAAAAATGGCCCCAAATACCTGGTTCCAGTAATGGATTCCTGAAGCACAGTCCTAGCATGAGGGCCAGGAAAAGTGAGTAATAAAAGTATTGTTACAAGCCACTGCTACTTAGAAATAGCTAGCCATAATTTAACTATAAGCAGAAGTGACTGTAACCACTTAATACAAATGCATCCCTAACATACTTCCCCTTAGCAGGATCCCAAAAGGTTACTCCAACACTACTCAATACAAGAGGATGTGAGAATGTAGTTTTTTTTTTAAGTCCAAGTGAGCACATAGCTAGGACTCCTCCCAGAACCTTGTACATGTGAAGGGACCTCAAGTTTAAGCACCATTAACTTCTAGATAAAATTACTGATGCTGGGCACCAGAATGAGCATTTAGGTAGGACTAGAGGAGAGGGTATCGTGACAGGGCTGGAGTTGCATGTGAGTGCTTAATTTTTAATGCATGGTTCAAGACCTCTTCTATTCTTATGTATATAAATGTTTTCACCACTGTAATAACTGCCAAGGGCTTGTTTATTTTATCAAACTAGGTTTCATCACATATCCTTATAATTTGGAACAATTGGTGAAGTACAGCTGCTGGGACAAGAGCCTACTCTCCCTCCTCATCCAAAAAGAGAGTAATGGAGACCAAGAGTTTGGCTCCTTTGGCTGATGCCCCGGGAGGGAATTAAAAATATCTGCACATTCCCGCCACAGTCTAAAGTTCAAGGGCTCTAGACCAAGGTTTGGCACTTACTGTTTCAGTTTCCTCATCTGCAGATTGGTGATATATACTAGACAGTGACTGCTGGATGAATGGCACTGCTGAACTGCAAAATATTAGCATGATTGCTTTTCCTTTTTGATCTCTTGGGGGAGATAAATTTATAATATCGCAATTGTTTCTATGGCAGCAAATGATATTGTCCCAAACAAGGGATTTTATGACTTCATGGCTGGATTAAGAAAAAGGAGAAATCAGATTGGGAATGAGAAATTTACTCAAGCATAAATATCTTTAATGATAGCAAGGGGAATAGAGCAAATTATAGATAGGCGAAATTGCCTTTGGTTTCGACGTTCTTTTTACAAGTGCAGAAGCCCCTTCTCCAGGCATGTAATTTGTATAATGATGCCTCTTTGCTCGAATTCACAGAAGGCTAATGGTGAAGCTCATCTATTTCGGGAATGCTTCAGCAATACTAATACTAATTGTTTCCAGAAAATAGATGAATCTCTGTTTTAAGTGGTTTGGTTTGGCTTAGCTATTTGTTTGAGTGGGGATTTTTTGTTGTTGCTTTTTTGTTTTGTTTTTCATTCCCTCAAAGGTTTTACCTACACTCATTTATTTGAAATAAACCAATTTCTAGATAAAAGTTTGCTTTCTGTCATCTGAAAAATCTGTCAAGATCTCTCTCCTCACTAGAGACATCTACTTTGCCCTTTCTTAGGTTGCTGTTGACTTTATTCTCGTATTTACAGAGTCTGTCATTAGTTTCTGTCTCTTGCCAAGGACTTTTTGTTTATTGCCTGAGAATAACGCAAAAATTTTGAATTCAAAACCACTTAAATTCACTTCCGTTTCATTTAACTATATACAACAAACAATGACTTGGGATTTGAAAACTCTGGGTCTCTCTCTCTTCTCTTTCTCATTTTCTCTCTCTCTTCTCTTTTTCTCTCTCTCTAAACCCCTGTCCCTCCCCCAACTTTTTTTGCATAGAGATATGCTATACCTTCTAAGAGTGATGTCCTCCTCTCTTCCTTTTAATCTTTAAATACCCAGAATCTGTAAGTTTCTGTTGATTCATAAACTTCTTGCCAACCAGGTCACTTAGAAGCACCACATGGCTTCCACCTCTGCGTACCCTGGAGAGTCACTGCTTCTTATCAAGGTTTATCAGTGATCCTTTTTCATTCTTATTCTGAAGGCTCCACTTTATAGAATCTTGTACAATGAATTTACTCTTCAAAATGACTCCATTAGTAAGAGGCCTGTCCTGATCAGTCTTATGTGTCGATGTGAATAGACTATAGAACCCAGTCAATTAAATACTACTCTAGGTGTTTCTGTGTTGGCATTGGCAGATGTGGTTAACATCTTCAACAGTTGACTTTAAAAAAAGGAGATGACCCTCCATATTATGGGTGGGCCTCATCTAATCAGTTGCTTGAAGAAGAAGTTCTATCTCAAGACTGTAACATCAACTTGTCCCTGATTTTTCAACCTTCTTCCTGCCCTACAGATTTAGGACTTTCCAGAACCCCAAGGTCACATTAACCAATCCTTAAAATAAATCTGTATGTGTGTGTTGTGTGTGCATGTGCACATTCCATTTCTGAGAGAACCCTGACACGTGCACATAGAGAACACGCGAGGTGCTCAGTGACACGCTGAGCAATATGCTGTGAGAAATACGAAGGACACATAAGATGTGGTCCGTTTCCTCCGAAGAGTTTACAAGAGAAATAAGACTAACTGAGCCTGAAATAACAGCAGATTGTTACAAAGATTAAAACTATAATTTAGTTGTTCTGTATAGATGCCCAGGAGCTCAGCAGAAAGAAAGATTAGAGAGAACTGGAGGAGTCAGGAAATATTTACTGAAAAAGTGAGTGTGGAGCTGGCCCACGTGAGATTTGAGGATTTCCAGAGGTGCAGGAGAGAGGAGAAGGCACCCAGGCAAGAAAAACCAAGTGGATGAAGGCGCAGAGGCGGTGCGGTCTGGTTACTGGTCCAGGAGGCCAGTCTGACAGCAGCTGGGTGCCTTGTGAGAACTTGGAAATCAAAGTTGGAGAGGCAGACTGAGACAGGTTTTAGAAAGGCCCTAATAAACCCAGGGAGGACTGTTTAGCCCTTGATGTGCTAAAAAGGAGATCCTAGGATTTAGGGAGGAAGTGAGGGAACTATGGATGTCTCTATATTTAACATTGTTGGTATCTTCTTCCTTATGGAAACGCTGTCCTCTTTTAGGTTGACTTCAATTTAACTACCTCTCCCAATCGCCCATGGCTAGTTGGTGGCAGGGCAAGAGAACTGGGTTTCTTGACCCTTCTATCTCTCTTTGTTCCCACAATATCACTCTGCTTCTGTATAAAATAGAGCAATGATATCATGAAAGTGGTATCGTGGAAAGATTCTCCGTTGGTGGACTATAGAAGCGCAGAGGAGAGAGAAGAAGAGGACCCTGGGGTATGAAGTGAGAGCCTCCACTAGGGGAATAAAAGTGATTGTAGGACGGCAGGCGGAGGCATGAGATCATAAACCCAATAGCTTCTTCTCAACCTTCACCCTTTCCCATGTCTTCATAGCATTTTACTGTGTCAGTGACTTCTTCCTGAAACTGCAAACCTTGACACTTTCCTCTTTTTCCTCCTGTCTTTATTCTCCTTCTCAGGCCCTTTCTTCTTATGCTTCATAAATGTAGGTGAGAAATTAGGCTCTGAGAATACACATGATCCCCAAAGAATAAAGTGGAGAAAGAGAAAAGTACAAGTTAAGAACCAGAGCCTTGAAAAATAGAATGGAAAACTAAGAAGCTGCAATCAAAGAGTAAGAGACAAGCGTTTCTGGAAGGAAGGAGATGCCACCAATGCTAAATACAGAGACATCTGTAATTCACTCAGTGAACAAATGTTTATTAAACATCTACAATGTGCCTAGCATGGTTGGAAGTGCTGGAAATCCGGTGTTAAACATAACAGAATCCTGAAGAGTCACAGTCCAGTGGGGAAGAAGAGAAAGCACAAGTGAACGTATATCAGGTGGCAATGAGGTGCTATAAAGAAAAGATGAAGTGGGGTAAAGAGGCAGATGAAGGCAGGAGTGTTATCTTAGATAACATGGCTTGGAAAGCCTCACGATGCAGGTGACATTTGAGCAGAATGCTGGATGAAGTGAGAGGCAAGTCATGTAAACATCTGGGAGTGTCTGGAAATAGCCACATGGGGAAGAGCGTGGTAGCCCCCTTCTGTGTACCTTCCCTGTTTAGGGACATATGTGGTGAGAGCCTGAGATGAACAAGGGAGGCAGTCTGGAGATTAAAGGAAGGAGGGAAGGCCTGAAACAGCCACCGGCACTGCCGGGTGAGCGGGCGTGACGGATGATCAGAGACCGTGCCAGGTGGAGGCAGAAGTGCTGTAGAGGGGGACAGCAACAATCAGAAGTGAGCCCCGTCTTTCTCCAGCAGGGAATCTGCTTCCACGGCACAATCCTTATTTGGTGCACATCTACCTCCAGAAAAAGCCGCAGGCCCTTCCTAAGTGTCCACTTTGTCAATGCCACCATTGTGTGAATTCTGTGACAGAGAACTTCTGAGAAATCCTCAGTTCTTGTTTAGTCCTTACGTTATATGTCCAGGTCATCAGCAAATCCTGCCTCTCCTTTTCTTTCTTGCTATTCAGCCTCTTCCCCTTGTCTTTCTCTGTGTTGTAACAGCCTGAGAACAGATAGATACTGGCCATTTCCCGTGGCAATATTCCTCCTTCTGACTTTTCCCTCTAAACCTATGATTCTCCTCTACCAACCCTCACCTCCCTGGCCAGAAGCATCTTCCCATCGGTATTGTTTTATTGAACCATCCTTTTTAAAATTATTTTTCTTATCCTTCTTGGGCTGGGATTCTAACAGCTTTCTACTCACCAAGGATAGAGCCCAGGTGTTGAGCCTTTGAATTCAAGACCAGGGAGCTCTTCATTTTGTTCGTCTCATGGCCTACTGAACTCGTCCCTCCCTTTTCCCAAGCCTCTTCCCATGCTGTGCCACATGCTCAGCCACACCAGCTGGGAAAACTGCTGAATCGATCCGATACAGACCGCAGACCTCCCTGGCTCTCTCTGATCGTGTCATTCCCGCCACTCCCTGCATCTTCTGGTCGCCCGCATTTGTGTGCTCGTTTATACCAGTCACTCCCCGCTCCTGGCCTATAAATGTGATGCTAGGGGAACACATAGCTGCCTATGATGTGAGTCTACGGCTTTAGTTTGTCAACTCTGAGCATGGCTCTTGCCTAGGTCCCTGACCTGATAACACAGGGACAAGAGAGCACTGATGAGATCGGGCCAGCCCAAGCACAGTCATGTGCTCATAGCTGTAAAAACAACAGCGAAAAAATTCAGCATTTCTACTCTTTTCTTGAATAGAATTTATTGGGGTGACATTGGTTAATAAAATTCTATAATACATCATATGTATATTGTATTGTGTGTTTACCACCCAAGTTAAGAGTGGTCCATCACCATTTATCCTCCCCTTTATCCTCTTCTACCTCCCCTACCCCTTTTCCTCTGCTCATCACCTTTCTGTTGTTTGTGTCCATGAGTTGTTGTTTATTTCTTTGCTTACTCCCTTCACTGCTTTTACTCTCTGAAGCTTCTTTAAAAGGCAGCAGCAGGACAAATCCAGTTATTGCTTCAAATGTATCCTTTGAGTTTATCTGCCATCGATGGGTTGAAGTTACAGGAAAATGTATTCCCTTCCCAATCCCCAACCCCTATTCCTATCACAAAACAGCAAAGTCATGGGCCAGGAACTGTGATTTTAGCCTTTCACTGAAGAATCTCCTCCTGGCTCCTGACAGAGCTTGGAGGTCGCCAGCTGGCCGATCTTCGGAGGGAGTGAACACCATCCGCCTGTGAGTTAACTTGGCCTGAACATCACCCTTGAGACTCAGGGTCTGGCTTCAGAAGAGCGGGAAGGGCAGAGGCCAGGCGGGAACAGAGGCAGGGTAACAACCCTCCCCTCTCATGGAAATACCAGGTCAGGGGAAGGAAGTCTTCAATAGCCAACAGCCTCCAGGAGAAATGAAATGCTGGCCACCCTCTGAGAGTCGCTGTCAGAGGCAAAGGAGCCAGGGGCCCTGGACCTACCCTCAGCTCCCAGGAAGCACTGCCTGTTCACCCTTTCTGAGCTCCCCTCTCCTGTTTTCTTGTCCACAACCCCCCCCCCCCCCCCCGCAGCTCACACCCCATGGTCGTCGGAGAAGATGATGTTATCCTGGCTGAAAGCTCTGGTTTAAGCCCTGCAACCAAGAAGGCTTTAGCAAACAAATCCTAGCGATTTTTTGGAGGAAATAGGCTGGAAAGAGAGGGGGGGAATGCAACGTTTTGAGCTGTACAAATGAGGCGAAATCTTCAGCCTTCAGTCGTGAGCTCCTCTACCACGGAAAACAATGAGGAGACGTCTATCTCGCCTTTGTTGGGAAATTGAATAAGAACTCCCATCTCCGCTGTTTTCATTCTGTACTCTTAGCCAAATGCAAATCCTGAGGCACACGCTAGAGGTCGCTGTTTATTACAATCCGTCCTAACCTCCCTAGACGGGCGAGGAGGGCCTGACAGCCTCTCTTCACTTTAGAGGGCCGAAACCTGCACGTTGAGCGTAAGGAAAAGCAGCTTGGTCACACCCAGGCCAGGTCTGGTCAGGATGCATTGGCCTGAAGCTGCGTTGTCCTTCATTATACAGGCAGAAGTGTAAAACGGGGAAAAACCAAATCATCAATGGTGCTTCAGATTAATGAGAATTTAAAAAAAAATACTTCGTAACTTGTGACCTTTAAACACTTCCCCTACTGCTATGCCTTCTCCTCCCCAACTACCCAACACATCACTTCTTTCCAGGTGACTCATCAATCTGAAGAATGTACAATAAAAAGGATTTGAATGAGAGCCCAGGTTTAAACACAGACCATACTTGCAGCTAGCCACTATACCATTGACGCTCCAAGGTTGGTATCTTTCCCAGCTGGTTCTGTGCCCAGAATATAAAACAGCTAAGAAATAAAATGACAAGATAACAGAGCTGATAACACTGTAAGCAATTACAGCCTCTCTTGATGCTGAAATTTCCAGAGATGCTACTCTAAGAGCAGTTTTCTAATCAAAGCCATTATTAATGAACCAGAGCTTGGCCTGGCCGACTTCTATTATTTCTTTCCTAATTCTCTTAATTATGTCCATCTGTTCCTTCTTTAGTCCTAACTTTGGAAATTGCAATTCTTTCAACACAGACCAATCCCAAAGGCAATATAGAGGCCGGAGTTGACAGAGAAGTCAATGGTATTATCGTTTCAAGACAAGTCACAGACCATTTATTGTTTGCTGCATTTCCACGTCTGTGCTTTGCTCTAGACCTAAAGTAGAGTCTCGATGGTGGCACACAGTCATAACACATGCAGACACTGGTGCAAGACGATGTATAATTTAGCGTTAAGATCGTGGCTAGGGCTCTAAGCTTTAGGGAAATTCCTAAAAGACAGAGCCCATGGCACTGGTGCACCTGGCGAAGGTTTCTTGGTGAGGAGTGGGGCTTAGGTCCCTCCACACTCAGGGAGTGAGCAGAGGCTGGAAGCACGCAGGGCCACGAATCAGCATAGCAGGGTAGAGTCACGAGTGTGGCTTATTGAGACTGGCCCACCTGCAGCCAAGGCTGTGCTCTTGTCCCCAGCTGAGACGATGTCACTGAGCTGGAGAGGAAGAAGGGACCCACTGCTGAATGGTGCTAAAGCAGGAGGGGCATGCTGTCTGTGCTGTTGGTGAGGAGTCTGGCTGTACACTTTTAAAAATTGTGTTAAAATATGCATAATATAAAATTTACAATTTTAAATACTTTAAGTGTACAGTTCAATGGCATTAATACATCCATATTGTTGTGAAACCGTCACCACTATCCATCTCCGGAACTTTTTCATCATCTCAAACAAAAACTCTGCCCGTTTTCTCCTCCCTCCAGGCCCTGGTAACCTCTCATCGACTTTCTGTCTCTAGGAATTTGCCTATTCTAGGTGCTGCATATAAGTGGAATCATACAATATTTGTTCATCCTTTTGTGTCTGGCTTATTTCACTTAGCATGTCTTTAAAATTCATCCAGGTTGTAGCCTGGGTCATTGTGTGTACATTTTGTTTATCTATTCTATGCTTCTGTCACTGGACATTTGGATTGTTTCTACCTTTTTTTAAAAATTATTTTATTTATTCATTTTTAGAGAGGAGAGAGAGAGGGAGAGAGAGAGAGACAGAGAGGAGAGAGAGACAGAGAGGAGAGAGAGACAGAGAGAGAGAAGGGGGGGAGGAGCTGGAAGCATCAACTCCCATATGTGCCTTGACCAGGCAAGCCCAGGGTTTTGAACCGGCGACCTCAGCATTTCCAGGTCAACGCTTTATCCACTATGCCACCACAGGTCAGGCCTGTTTCTACCTTTTGACAATTGTGGATAATTTTGCTATAAACATTGGTGTGCAGTAGCTGTTTTGAGCCCCTCCTTTCAATTCTTTCGGGTATATACCTAGGAGTGGAATTGCTGGATCAATATGGCCATTCTGTTAAACTGTTGGAGGGACAGGACTGCACCATTTTACATTCCCACCAGCAATGCACAAGGATTCCAACTTCTCCACATCTTCACCAACACTTATTTTGATTTTTTGTTTTGTTTTGATAATTCCCATTCTAAGAGCTGGGGCAAGAGAATCCCTGGAAGTCACATCTCCGGTCCAAGTCCAGGACTCTTTTTACCACTCTTTCTCTCTTCCATTTCAACCTGCAGCATTTTGTTACTATCCTCACAGGATACAACTTGAACATCTTCAAAACCACCCCGACGCCCGCTCTTGAGCCTCGCAAGCTGGCACCCGTGGGCCTGCCTAGCAGTCGGTCCTGAGCTGATGTCAGCAAGCAGCGGTTTGCTAAAGTTCCTTTTGGAGAAAAGGAGCCTCAGCCTCCCCTCAGTGCCGCAGCCCTACCAGCTTGTCAGCATCACAGTCTTAGTGACCTGCTCCCACCTTTCCCTCCTACCTCCTACGTATGTGGAAAGACCAATTATAGTAGAAGATGTGGGACTATGGGACCCGCTCTCCTACAGAGATGACCCCTGGGCCGCCCACAACAGGGCCGAGAGTGCAGGCAGCTTCACCCACTCCAGTGATGGTCTGACTGCACAGAACCCTGCTTCCTGCGACTCCGATTATGCTGTGCCCGCCAGCAAGTACAAATGCTAACTGCCTCCATCCCTCACGGTGGCAGGTGACGCAGAAATAGGTGGATAAATAGACAGATAATGAGCTGAGGCAACATGGTCTGTGAAGGTTTTTACAGAACCTCAGAAACAGAACACCTGGCGTCACTGGTGAATCAATATGGCCTTTTCTCACAGTGCCTGATGCTCGAATTCATTTCTAATCTCTCAAACTGCCCTGTCTCCAGCAGCGCAATCCATTCATATCAGTTCTACACACAGCAGACGCTCTGCGTCTCTGTCTCAGATTTGGCTAATATGACTTCTCTGTCCTCCTCTCAACAACGCAACATGTGCTTCATCTCTGACTGGGCCCACGGGCCGCTCTGTGTGGTCCGCCTTCCGATGAGTCACAGCACATTTCCTGTTTGGTTTCCTTTATAGATGTGTAGCTCCTGATGTTTGGTGCATCCGGCCCAGGAGCCCTTATCAAATTCGTCAGTTTAGCGGCTGCGCTTCTCCACCAACACTGCCCCGGGCAGCAGGAGATAGGTGCACGTTTTACAAAGATGTTATTTCTTCTTCCTCCTACTTTTTCCCTTCTCTTCTTGTTCTGATGACAGTGGGCTTTTATAATCCAGGGTCCTAGGGACATCATCTGTAATAGTGCATCTGACAAGTGAGAAGTACTAACAGGCCCGTCACAAGGCCTCCTCTTGGCAGGAGGGCGCGGCCAAGGAAACCCTCAGCAGGAAGGGTGGCCTCCGAGGCTCTACCGGCCATTCGGCCATTCGGAGGAAGAAGTCAGAGCTTTTGGGTTTGCCCAGTAGAACAAGGATGATTAATAGCATGTGCAGAAGGCAGCTATGGTGTGAATCGGTGGTTTTCAAACTATGCTTTACAAAGGTGGGGAGGGAGGGAAAGAGAGGGAGAGAGAGAGAGTCATGGAGAATAAGGAAGAACCAGGCTCTGGGCCTCCTCCCTTGACTCAAGCACAGCAGCTCTGAGTTTAGACATTCTATACAAGTTTTTCTTTGGTGGAAGTGTTTCTGTGGCCCCGAACATACAAATCCGCTAGTGTACTTGAAAGGTCACTGTCCTGGGAGAGAGGCCGTGGGTCCCAACCTACTTCCATGGCCTTTGGCAAGACACTGACATTCTCAGGGTCTCCCTGCCACACCTGAATGAAAGGACTTGGACTAGAACAAGGCCAAGGCCTTTCTGGTTTGATGATCTCCTCTTAAATGTTACTGTAAGCTTTAGAGAGGACTGAATTCCAGCCCTGGCACTCAAGCTCTGCTCCCTAGATGGGAGCCTCCTCCTGCTAGACTTGAAGTTTGGTCTCCTGTGTAATCACTGATAGTGTTAATGACCTTGCAAGGTTGTTGTAAGAATTAAAATTAATATATAAAGCTTTTCTCAGCCCAAAGGAGTTGTTCAATAAGGGTAGCTATGACCTACCATGATTTTTATGTGTGTACCTTTAACTTGGCCATGCTAGTGGTGGGAATTTAACCCATGGGTATCTGTGTGAAAGCTCACCAAGATGTTCATACAAGGGTATTCACAGCTACAAAAATTTTAATACCAAAAAATGAAGAGGGGGGGGACAAATAGACTGTGTTCATCAATTAGGAACTGAATAAATAAATCATAGATTATGCCTCTCTTTATGCTTGCTTTTATGACCATGGATAGATCTGTTGATCTACTTTATCAAAAGTGAGATTATAGTCTATCCTATTGTTTGTTTACCTCATCATACCTCTTTATATATATTTAAGCCAAGTTCAATAAGTGTTATTTTTAATGCAAGCATTCTGTATTCTATGTCTATGTGCTGTGATGAGGCTGGTGATGCAGAGACATGGGTCCCTTTCAGAGGGAGTGGGAATCCCGCTGTCTCTCAGGCGCACTGTCAATGAGGGTCAGGCTCTGCAGTGGCTTTCCTCTGGCCAGTCTTCTTTTCTGATCACGTCTGTCCTACTCACTGAATTACTTGGTCCTCCCCGGGATCTTCTCCAAATGAAATAACTCTCTGACCCTTGTCTTTATTTTCCCCTAGGAAACTAAGAGAAAGCAGAGAAACTAGGAGAAAGGAGAAATCTCAAAGCATTTAACCAAATGCTCAGCTCAACATCATCACCAGGGTTCTTTAAGGACATAAAACTCAACTTCTTGGTTTTCAATGTAGATTTCTTAGCAGTTGGGTTTGAGAGTGAAGGGACTTTACTCCCCAAGCAGATAATCTGTTCTACTCACAGGAAAATCTGCTTCTGTACTTATGTATAAAACTCAGAACTTTGAGAGTTTTCTGTTTTATTCTTAATACTTCCTTTTATAACTACCTTTAAAATAAAATATTCATTTTTCAGGCATGCAGGTCAGTGCTAATCAAATATTTCCATCACACAGATTAAACTCTCTAGCCTACAGTGGCCCAAAGATGCAGGATTTTTGGTCTAGGAAATAAACTTTTAAGTAGAATGTTTTTGTCTCCTCACTTGTGAACATTCCACACACACTCATGTTGAATGTCATACTCCTTCCTCGGCTTCAGGGCTCCTTGATGACATCCTTCCATACCTGATTTCTTCTGCAGTGAGCCAAGCTCTATACAATCTTTCCCCCTCCTTCTCTCAATGCCTTGATTTCCGTCTTCCTCCCCTACCCTTATATAAACTAAAATTTTCTTCCTCCCACAAAAACAACGGTAGAAAAGTAAGCTGATTCACTAATTTAGTTTACAGTGTGAATGACTGATGGCCTGATAATTTTTTCTCAGAGAAAGTGAATTTTTGACCAGAGGCATTTAATGCACATGTTTCCCTTGTGGGTATTATACATCCTCCACCCCTTACCCAGCCTAGAATTAGACGTTGGTCCACAATCCTATTGTGGGAAAGGCCCTCAGGGCTGAAAACATCTCAGTTCTTCATCAAGAAGACAGTTTCTTTTTTGGTAGACTGTTCTCCTGTGATCAGAACTCCTTCCTACTTTGGATACCACATATTCTTCATTTTCCTTTCTCCTATAGCCCAGAGCCCATAGGCCCTTACCTTACTCCTTCTCTCTCTGTTCATTTTGGGAGCAGCTCACATTACTCAGTATTACTCACTTCCCATATTTTCCCTTGCTAGTGGTAGCTCAGATATCTGGGAACAGACAGATCATAGAGGAAGTTTTTTCTGATGACCACAGTCTTTCAGATGACAATTTTCCATGCATAATCATGTATCTCCAGACTTGGGGAGGACAGTGTAGAGAAAAGTAATTAGGAGATGGGCTAAAACCCCAACCCTATGCATAAAACCATGACTGCTGCCTGGTCAAGGACCCCCAAAGGGTCTTGAGTGTGCTCTTGAGCAACAGTGACTTTTCTCCTACCTTCTGCCACTCTCTACCCTCCCGATTTCCTCTGCAGGGACCTTTGCCTCCTGACCATCCTACAACAACTCTAGCTATTTTGTTGTGTTTCTCTGAATCACAGTCTACAGGAGGGGTCTTTCTCCCACTATTGTTATAAAGACCATTAGAAGAAAAGTATGAGATGGGCCTACCCAGTGGCTTGGAACTGCCAGTGGGACCACTTTTTCATTGAATACAACTTTTATTTTATTACAGCTCCCCTTCCTTTCAAAAATTGACACAAATTCTCTGGACCAGAAGAACTGTGGTACACTGGCTGTGCAAAATATCACCTAAACAACTTGTTGATAAGTCAAAGCCGAGTTTATTGCTTACAGTGGTCAAGGAGAGCACCTCCTCAGAGTCTTAGGAACATCTCAAAGCAGAGAGGGCTAAGGACATATAATTTAGTGAGATTCTGAAGTGTGGCTGAGGGCAGGTGTTTCAATGTAGGGGCATGGTCAGGACTAAGGAAAGATCCTGATATTAGAATTTAGGCTTGATGGACAAAACAAGACAAAGATTTTGAGGTGAGAGTTTCAAAGAGTCTTAGGGTATAACTGTCACTTAATGCTTTTTTTATTTAAAAAATAAATAAAACCAGGCGGTGGCGCAGTGGATAGAGCGTCGGACTGGGATGCAGAAGGACCCAGGTTCGAGACCCTGAGATCACCAGCTTGAGAGCGGGCTCATCTGGTTTGAGCAAGGCTCATTAGCTTGAGCCCAAGGTCGCTGGCTCAAGCAAGGGTTTACTCAGTCTGCTGAAGGCCCACGGTCAAGGCACATATGAGAAAGCAATCAATGAACAACTAAGGTGTCGCAACGTGCAACAAAAAACTAATAATTGATGCTTCTCATCTCTCCGTTCCTGTCTGTCTGTCCCTATCTATCCCTCTCTCTGACTCTCTCTCTCTCTCTCTCTTTCTCTCTCTCTCTGTGTCTCTGTAAAATAAAAATAAATAAAAATAAAAATAATAAAAAAAATTGATATGTCTTTCAGGAAGTTCCTATAAAGATCCATAAAGTTATCTGCAATGTTATCAACCTGGACAAGAGTTTTCCAGAATAACAAATTTATGTGTTGAAGATAGAAGAATAAAGGCACGTGGAAACAGTAAATTGTGTAGGAGGTTCGATTCTCAATAGTAATAAGACCCAATAGTGCCATTAATGCTCTCCTTAATTATCTCCTGCTACTGCAATCTCTCATAGCCAGCCCCACCCTTTCTGTGCAGAATCTGCAGACCTAGAAGGTTCGGCCCATCTTCTCTCACAGTGGTTCCTTCCTCATCCAGTTCACTCTGCAAGGCTCAGGATCCCTATTGTCATGCCCAGCTCAGCCATACGCTGTTTCTCCTTGAAGCTCATCCAGATCTCATGCAAACAGAATTCCTTCCCACCTTCTGGACACAATGGATGTGCAGCATCTGCCCCTGCTCCATCAGTTTTACAGACACTGGAAGATTGTGTATGGGAGGAAACTGAAGCATGTTCTAAAATGACACCCAGTTTAAAACAGAAAAGAATCCATATTAATTTCATTCCTGAAGAAAATGGGGCAGAGATGGCTAGATATTTACCAACATTTTTACCCACAGCAAGTTACCACTGAAAATTGGCTACCCAGCCAGGGTAGCTTTGCTTGCCTCTAAGTGTGGTCATGTGGCTTGTTCTTAATAAGGGAGGTACGCAGACATGACATCTGTCCTTATAGGGCAGGGTTTTTAAGAAGTGGGTATACCTTCTTGATATTCTCCTTACCCTTCTGCCAGCTTGATGCAGATAATGATAAGGCCCAGAGGATACCAGGCAAGACAAGAGAAGCCTGGGTCTCGGGGTCATCAAATGGGGAAAGCCAGCTGACACGCAGGAACTGACGGAAAAATAAAATCCTGTTACATTAACCATGAAAAAGTGTTTGGTCTACTGGTTACAGTAGCTAATACAGGAAGGAAAATGATAATAAGACTCCCATAGGGAGTAGATGAAAATGACATCTGTCATCATTTTGAAGAGAAAACCACACCCACGAAAAGAATCCCAGGTTCAAGCTTAGGTTAACCTTGATGAAAAACCAGAACAAATTAATTTGGCTTTTGATATATTAATAAAGTAGCAGGTATTTATAGAAGGTGTCATTAGCTGATCATCCTTGGAGAACCAGTTTGCTTCTTGGGAAAGGTTTTGGCTCCTGTGAATAGGTTTATAGTTCTCATCGTTTCTCTGCTCATAGTAACATACTGAGACAGTTCTGACTTGTGTTTTCAGATAGGAAGGAAGATAAGGGCAAAGTCACATCTGAGCCAGTATCTCCAGGGCATTCTCTGCTGAGCTGAGCTTGCTGCACACTCAGGAGAATAACCTCTCCTGGTGCCCTTCTCAATACCTTGTGGCCTGGAAGAACCCATGCCTTCGTGGCAAAGGAGCCTTCACTTTCGGGGACTGTCCTGTAATTTTGCCTCTTAAGTGTAGGTGCTCAGGCTGAGTCAAAAAAAAAAAAAAGGCTCTGGCCGGTTGGCTCAGTGGTAGAGCGTCAGCCTGGCGTGCAGAAGTCCCGGGTTCGATTCCCGGCCAGGGCACACAGGAGAAGCGCCCATCTGCTTCTCCACCCCTCCCCCTGTCCTTCCTCTCTGTCTCTCTCTTCCCCTCCTGCAGCTGAGGCTCCATTAGAGCAAAGATGGCCCGGGCGCTGGGGATGGCTCCTTGGCCTCTGCCCCAGGTGCTAGAGTGGCTCTGGTCGCAACAGAGCGATGCCCCGGAGGGGCAGAGCATCGCCCCCTGGTGGGCAGAGCGTTGCCCCTGGTGGGCGTGCCGGGTGGATCCCGGGCGGGCGCATGCAGGAGTCTGTCTGACTGTCTCTCCCCATTTCCAGCTTCATAAAAATACAAAAAAAAAAAAAAGTAGCACATGACCACAAAGATGCTAAGTAAGAATCCTCTTCTCCCTATGTTCCTATCACATTATAGAGATTAATCACATTAATCACATTAATGATGATTGGGCTCAAAATCTGTGCGAGGTTGCCTGGGATAACGCTCTAAGAGGGCTTCACCATATTGCTGGGGGGGGGGCTCCAAC
Organism: Saccopteryx bilineata; assembly: GCF_036850765.1. Classification (NCBI taxonomy): domain Eukaryota; kingdom Metazoa; phylum Chordata; class Mammalia; order Chiroptera; family Emballonuridae; genus Saccopteryx; species Saccopteryx bilineata. The sequence goes on along the minus strand of NC_089501.1, from coordinate 8,678,397 downwards.
CCAAAAACCCCGCTCCTCTGTGCACCGATTCTGAGCAGTGTGCGTTCCAATCCTGACTCTATCCCTGCGGCCGTACAATCTGTGGTGAGGCATTGGAAAACCTTCTCCACCTGCCCACCATTTTCTGTAAAATAAGGTTGAAACAACTGGCCAATTTCATGGGGAGGGGCAGGTGGAGAAGGCTAATATTAAATGGTTACAGTTTATAAATATGAGGGAAATACTGAGCACTATATGTAAACACTACATACATGCTAATTAGCCTCAATGTTGGGACATTGTTTCCCATTACAAGGTAAAAAGAATGCAGTGGATGGTTTTTTCTTAATCTTTTTTTCTTCTTCTATTTTTCTATCTTAGTAAAACTTTTACAATGGAAAAAGAATGTAGCTTTGGCTCATCCATCCTAAGTACAAAAGGATTCCACGGACAAATAATGTTATTAGAGGAAGCTGTCCAGCTCATACTTGTTCATTCATCAGTAAGAGTGTGATGTGAGAGCTCTCTAGCAAACTGGTTTGGTGACATGCTCATTTGAGAAAATCCCATGGGCAGCTTCATGCCATTTGCATGTGTGGATCCTGGCTTTGGTGGAGTTGTTTGTTGGCAAGACCCACATCAATGCAATGGAGGGTTGACTTTTGAGATTTAGATGGAGCAAGGAGAGAAGTTGCTTTGGGGACTTTGGGGAATGGAGAGCAGAAGACTTGACAGACTCAGAAAGAGGTGCTCTTTTTAGATCATTCTTCAGTCTTATTGACATGATAAATGCCAACGAAATAAGACCCTAAAGGAAGGCACCTGATTTAACCATCAAATGCAGCAGAGAATAATAATCAAAAGCACTTCTTAATGGCCACCTTTACTCAGTTAGTTTTATCTCTTACTTTCTGGGTGGTGGTTTGCATTTCAGTCCTTGAGGAACATAGGGAATGTCTTTAGATTTTATCGTTTCTCGTAACATGAGATTTTAAAATAAGTAGATATAGCTAAATTTGGTTTTGGTTCAAGTGTACTTTTGTTTTAAGGTTTCCAGATAAATATTCCATACCAAAATCAATCAAAATAATATTGAAAGTAAACACTAAGATACTATGAGCCCACCAAATCTCCCCAATCAAATGGAAAATAAAACAAAAATGCAAAAAAATAAGCAAACCCCAACAACCCAGAAATTTAGACTATCTGAAATTTATGAAATCAGAGGAGACGGTCACGTCGATTAGATGTCTTACCACCTGACCTGTGGCAGCCTCCTTTTACCCCCTAGGCTGGTATTGCCCGCTCACCTCCTGAGCTATGACATATTCTTCTCACCTCCTGAGCTGTAGCAGTCTTCTCACACTTCCTGAGCTGTGATACTGTCCCCTCAGCTCCTGAGCTGTGGCATTCTCTCCTTACCTCCTAAGCTGTAATACTGTCCCCTCCCCTCCTGAGCTGTGGTATTGTTCTCTCCCCTCCTGAGCTGTGGTATTGTTCTCTCCCCTCCTGAGCTGTGGTATTGTTCTCTCCCCTCCTGAGCTGTGGTATTGTTCTCTCCCCTCCTGAGCTGTGATACTGTCCCCTCACCCCCTTAGCTGTGGTATTGTTCTCTCACTTCCTGAGCTGTGATACTGTCCCCTCACCTCCTTAGCTGTGGTATTGTTCTCTCCCCTCCTGAGCTGTGGTATTGTTCTCTCACTTCCTGAGCTGTGATACTGTCCCCTCACCCCCTTAGCTGTGGTATTGTTCTCCCCCCTCCTGAGCTGTGGTATTGTTCTCTCACCTCCTGAGCTGTGGTATTGTTCTCTCACCTCCTGAGCTGTGGTACTGTCCCCTCACCCCCTTAGCTGTGATATTGTTTTCTCACCTTCTGAGCTGGGGTGAAGAACAGCTCAGGCTCTCCTGCTACATACCTTGCCTGCTCTCCAAGAGTGGCAGGCACGTAATGAGAATTAATGGCTGTCCTTGTGGTTTGTTTCAATCGGGGAAATAGGGTCCCATTGAAACTACATCAAATAAAGAAGATTTGTTGTGGAGAATTAAAAAAATGAGATTCCAAGGACATCCAAAAACAGGTACTATGATACAGCTCAGTCTTGAAAGCCCTGAAGGTTGGTCCTGGCTTCAAGGACACTGAGTGGACCCAGAGATAGACATTAACAGATCTTCATTTCAAAAGCTCCAAGATCTGCTAAAACTTATGTCTGAGGTGTCACTTCTCTGCTCACAATGCTCTAGTGCCTACCCATTTCAGTCAGAATAAAAGACAAATTCGCTACCACGACCCATAGACCCTATATAATTTCTTCCCCCTCATCACATAGTACCCCCCAGTCACTTTGTTTGGTCATGCCACCCAGCTTGTGGTTTTTATCACACCAAAGATGCCTCTGCCTCAGGGATTTTGAACTTTCTGTTCCCTCTGCCTGGAATGCTCATCTCCAGATACCTTCTTATCACTTCTTTGAGCTCTTTGCCCAAACGTCATATTCTCAATGAGACCTTCTCCCTGTCTAAACTTGTAAGCTGAGCCCACCGTGACACTTCCAATCCAACTTACTTGCATTATTTTAACATTTCTTATTATAAAAATTTTTAAACATACTCAAAAATAGTGATTAGATGTCCAAATTTTACCGACCTTGTTTCATCTGTTCCCACCTCCATATTTTTCCTGCATTACTTATAAAACTCCCAGCACTTATCACTAACACGTACTTCTTATTTCTCTTGGTTATTTTATGTCTCCCCCACCAGAATGCCAGCTCCACGAGGACTGGGATTTGTGTCTGTTCTGTTCATTGCTATCTCCTCAATATCACAGAGTGCCCCATGCATAGTAGATGCCCATTAATAATGGGGAATGAAGCAACAGAGTAGTTCCATGAAAACATTACCTGTCTTCTTCCCTACAACCTCCCCCATCAACTGGCTTGCACAGCCACCAATGCCCCAAGCACCCCTTCTCTTACTCCACCCAATGATTGTCAGCCATAGCACCCACTCCCCGCCCCCGCCCCTCCAAGATTCTCAGTAATTCCTGGGTCATGTTCCCAAGAGGCAAAACCGGATTGGGACAGCTCTGTGTGCCATGTTACAGTATTCTGACAAGTCTGTGGATTGGCTTTCCTGGGGTATTCTGTTCACCGCGGGCCATGTAGTATAAAAGTGGTCATCCAACAGGGCATTGCCATTAGAAAGATATATGAGTAATTGACATCCCTCTTTTACCGTGCAGACAATTTGTTAGCAAGTTGGATGAGATTAGACCATATCCTGTGAAGTGGGTGGGTAGCTCTCCCTGGCAGCCTCCAGTCTACCCAGCCATCCTTGGAGTTATTGTGCAGCCCATAGAGAGAGAGGACACATTTTTTGCCAGGTTCCACCTGTGAGGGAGGAAAGACTGTATGAGGAACACAGCTTACTTTGTTTTAATTTCTTTCTTCCACCACTCTCAAAGTTGTCAACCAGCAAAGCCCTTCGGGCATCACACACTCTCCAATTAGGCCTTCAGTAAAAGCCAGGGGATGCTGCCAGCCATGATGACAAGTTAGAAACCTGAAGGACCAGTAATATGCTAGCACCCTGGCAACCACAACTCGAATTGCTGGCCAAATGCTCTTTGCCAACAGTATTTCTAGTCTACCTGCCAAAGGAGTACGGCTTCCTCCTTGGCCAACCCCTGTGTAGACCAGGTACTGACTAGGCAAGAGCAGATCCAGGAGAAAACATCGCCACATCAAAGCACAGCTGGGGTTGTTGCATTCTTTTCACTAAAGACTGTTATTTTCACAGGGGCTGGGTGCCCCTGTCAGCTCTGCCCCACTCTACTTCTGGCAAGACCACCTTGTTTTTAAAATCGTCTTATAAAGTTGTGAAGACTCAGTAGCAGTGGGTCCTAATTCAGATTCAAACTTTTTTTTTTTGTATTTTTCTGAAGCTGGAAACGGGGAGAGACAGTCAGACAGACTCCCACATGCGCCCGACCGGGATCCACCCGGCACGCCCACCAGGGAGCGACGCTCTGCCCACCAGGGGGCGATGCTCTGCCCCTCCAGGGCATCACTATGTTGCGACCAGAGCCACTCTAGCGCCTGGAGCAGAGGCCAAGGAGCCATCCCCAGCGCCCGGGCCATCTTTGCTCCAATGGAGCCTCGCTGCGGGAGGGGAAGAGAGAGACAGAGAGGAAGGAGAGGGAGAGGGGTGGAGAAGCAGATGAGCGCTTCTCCTGTGTGCCCTAGTCGGGAATTGAACCCAGGACTTCTGCACGCCAGGCCGACGCTCTACCACTGAGTCAACCAGCCAGGGCCTCAGATTCAAACTTTTAAATTAATAATAGGTCTTCTGTTGGCCATTGAATATTTAAGCAATGAGTATTGGCCGAGATCTTACATGGGCAGGTCCTTTTTCTAGATTGTTCCCAGAGTAGGATTAATATTCATCTGGTGCTGTCTGGTACGGCCATTCTGCAATTAAAGTATTAAAATTCTTCCATACCAATGCCACCAGCAACTTTACTCTGAAGTGCCTCACCATCTCATCTTCTTCAGCCTCACCTCAGAGGTTTCTGGACCTTGGCATGGCCCAGCAGGGACCATGGGTATCCATTGTGATGGGTCAGCACCTGTGCTATACTAGTTGTTAAATATTTTGAATATCCCTCACTCATGCTTCTAAGTTAAAACAACAACCTCCACCCCCACCCTCATTCTATTTATTTATTTATTTATTTTTATTTTTATTTTTTGTATTTTTCTGAAGCTGGAAACGGGGAGAGACAGACAGACTCCCGCATGCGCCCGACCAGGATCCACCCGGCACGCCCACCAGGGGGTGACGCTCTGCCCACCAGGGGGTGATGCTCTGCCCCTCTGGGGCGTCGCTCTGTTGCGACCAGAGCCACTCCAGTGCCTGGGGCAGAGGCCAAGGAGCCATCCCAGAGCCTGGGCCATCTTTGCTCCAATGGAGCCTCAGCTGCGGGAGAGGAAGAGAGAGACAGAGAGGAAGGACAGGGGGAGGGGTGGAGAAGCAGATGGGCGCTTCTCCTGTGTGCCCTGGCCGGGAATCGAACCCGGGACTTCTGCACACCAGGCCGACGCTCTACCACTGAGCCAACCGGCCAGGGTCCCCACCCTCATTTTAGATATTTCATCCTTGCTAATTTATAGAGAAGGATGCTATATAATTAGAATTGGACCAAGGTCTTAATCTTATAGAGAAATAAGACAGCCAAAATCAAAATTAATTATTTAAGCAGTGGTGCTATAAACATTTTCCTTAAACTTTGGACATGTCTCTACCAGGATGATATCCAATGATATCCACAAGGATAGAAATTGTTGTCTGGTTCGTATACTGCTGCATTCCAGCATCCAGAACAGTGCTTGGCACATCAAAAATGCTTAGTAAATCAACACAACTCTGAACAAAGAAATGAATTCCTTCATCTGATAGCCCAGTTGTTGCCTAACTTGACAAATCTGGGAGAAGCTAAAGCTTTTCAGGACTTCACAGTTGTTGTTGTTTTCTTAATTATTCATTCTCTTTGGACATGAAGGGCAAGCATATCCGTCACGCATGCCATAGCTGACTTCTCCACATACACGGTGATGTAGTGATTGCAGCATTCCCTTGTGATCTGTACGCATTCCAGTTTCTGCAGGAGTCTCAGATTCTCAATTCTAGAAAACTAGCCTCACCTATGATGTCATTTTGACCAAGTCAGCAGAAGCCGCTTCCGGATCAGCCAGTACAGGTGAAGCCAAGAGAGGAGAGAGCACCTTGCAATCACAGTGAGGCCACGGTACATCAGCGTGGCTTCCTGTCCCAAGGTGCTCCAGGGCCATGGAATGGGGTCAGGAATGGAAGAGGTGGCGCCTGCTGCCAGCCTGTGAAAACAAAGTGAGTTCGCATTCTACAGCCTCTGAAGAAAGGCTGCTCTGGAGAGAGGAAGCTGCGGGGTTTCCCACCCAGGCACACCTGACTCCTCCCCATGCCTGACCCCTTCCCGTGCCTGACCCCCTCCCCGTGCTTGACTCCCACCCCGTGCCTGACCCCTCCCCGTGCCTGACCCCCTCCCCGTGTCTGACCCCCTCCCCGTGCCTGACTCCCACCCCGTGCCTGGCCCCTCCCCGTGCCTGACCCCCTCCCCGTGCCTGACTCCCACCCCGTGCCTGGCCCCTCCCCGTGCCTGACTCCCACCCCGTGCCTGACCCCCTCCCCGTGTCTGACCCCCTCCCCGTGCCTGACTCCCACCCCGTGCCTGGCCCCTCCCCGTGCCTGACCCCCTCCCCGTGCCTGGCCCCTCCCCGTGCCTGACCCCTCCATATGCCTGATACCCTCCCCGTGCCTGTCCCCTCCCCATGCCTGACCCCCTCCCCACCACCTGGCATGCCCCGGGGGGCGTTCCTGTCAGCAAGCCCTATGAAGGGCTGAGTGGGAAAGGAGCCAAGTCACTGAAGGTAAATTTGAAATAGGTGGCATTTGAGAATCAGCTCTCTTCACCATTTACAAAACTACAGGGAAAAGTATCAACCTATGAACGAACATTCCACATGCAGATCCACATTTTCCTCTTAACTTTATTATTATTATTACTTTTCCTCTTGACTTTGGTTCTCCACAGAGCCTGTGTTCTAAAATTAATTCTGTCTATGTCAATTCTAATCATACCACAGATGGCACATGGCCCTACTCATGACACAACCTACCATGCATCACGATTACACCTTGTTTTTAACCCCTTTCATCCCTGCATTGCCACGCGGTTTGCTAACTTTAATTAATACTCTCTTACGAGGTGGCAAGTATCATTATCCCTGTGTCAAGGTTTAAGAAACTGAGTCACCCAAGGCTGTGACCCACAGGCCACAGGCTGAGTCAGTGTGAGAGGGACAGTCAATATTCCTGACTACCGACTTTCTGCGCCCCTGGGTTGGCCTCGCACCCACCGCCAGACATTACTTATTTGAAGCTGCTCGCTTCCACCAGAGCCAGGCAGACGCCTCCTCTGAGGTCTCACTCCCATTCCTCAGTGAACAAGATGTCTCTGCCCAGGAGAGGCAGAGAACAGGAAAGAGAAATGGTTGAACACCGATCAGAGAGCATCTGAGGACTTCTGACATGGTCAGGAATCTAGGCCTGATCTTTGTGAATGTTAAATCACAAAGCTCCATCTCATTCCCTGAACCTTCCAGATGCCTGTTGCCATTCTCAGAGCTTACGTAATCCATGCCTCCCAGGAGCCCGGATCTTTACTTCATCATTACCTCAGTTCTGTTTGTCCCCTAGACACTCCATCCCAGCCCACCCTCTCCTGCTAGCAGTCCTTCCTCTGAGCCAACTTTGAGTTGTGTCCTGCCTTGAAGCTAGAAAAACTTCCCAGATTCCATCCATCTTCATTCTCAGCAACAGAGACATTGAAGGAAGGTACCCCACGGATGAGACTAGGCCGTGATTTTCCCCCTGATCCCACAGACACCACAGTGCTGTTCTTCTAACCCTATCCACCCAACCTTTTTCAACCCTCTCCAAAGTGACCCTTTTATATTTAATTATTCTAAGTTACTAAATGAATGTTTCCTACCTTCACCCTTTTCTTCCTATCACCTGCTCACAGTCAGTACCTCCCTCTCTTCTTTACACAATACATGCCTTGTCTCCTCCTGCAACCCCCAAACCTGCATACTTTCACCTAGATGACCTGACACCCCCCCATCCCCTGCTCACCTTCTGTGTATGGAGTCACTCTGGTACTCTCTGAAAAGGAAGCCAAGAACCAAACCCATAGAAACCAGCTCTCAGGACAGGGGAGATTACAGAAATACCTGGGAAAGTGTCTTGATTGGAGGTGCGGTTTCCAGATGTCACAAACAAGGACATGTTTTTTCCTGAAGGAGGAGAAGCACAAGGAAGTGGAGTTCTGACAAGTTTCCATTCATGAAGAGACAGTGTGGTGCATGCAGTGAGTAAAGCATGGGCTATGAAGCCCAACTGCCTGAGAGCAAACCCTGGCTCCTCACGTACAAGCCGTGGCTTACGCCACTTTCTTTATTCCTTGGTGTTACAGTTCAATCTTCCGTAAATTAGTTAAAATCATACTTTTTCATCAGGATTGTTCTGAGAAACAAATGACTTAAGCATATAAAATTCCAGTCTACATCTCAATAATTGTTAGAATCCAACAATTTTTTTCAAGAAACATTTACTCATTGCCAAACACTGTCCCGGGTGCAAGGAGCTGTCGCCCACCCCAGGGGCCTAGTAGGGGAAATAGGTAAAGAGGAATTCATAGTGTGCTGTGGTCAGGCAGTGAGGGGAATATTCACAGGGAATCATGAGTCTGCCTTTATATGAATTAGGAAACAATTCGAGCCCTGAAGCACATGGTAGGCAGTGAGCTTGGGCTGGAACGCAGGACTTTATTTCCTCAGCTGGGTGACATTGTGCAGTGAAAACCCCGCACAACCATACATGGCGGCACTGCAGGACAGCATCTAATCCACCCTGGAAGGAAAAGGAATGGGTCAGAGATAGGTTTGGAGAAGTGATGGCTGCTCCTGATTAGGGATTTACTCATTAAAATGGATAGGGGAATCTGGTGGGGTTGTATTTTAGATTTTATTTATTCATTTTTAGAGAGAGAGAGAAGGGGGGGGGGAGCAAGAAGCATCAACTCCCATATGTACCTTGACTAGGGAAGCCCCGGGTTTTGAAACAGTGACCTCAGCGTTCCAGGTTGAGGCTTTATCCACTGCACCACCAGAGGTCAGGTGGATAGGGGAATCTGAATGAGATTCCAGGCAAAGAGAGAACACAATAAACACAAGCAAGGAGGTAGAAAAAAGCACATTATATGAAGGTAAACACAAATAATTTGGTGCTGCCTCAAGCAAAAGGCAAGGAATGGCAGTCAGTGGCTAAGCCATATAGGGGCACATCCACACAGCAGCCCACCATGTCTGAGAGAAAACAGCCACCCACAGGTTCAATTCTTTATACTGTATTGACCCTGAGTAACTGACTTGAATATGGTTTTTTTCTTCCCTCACTGTTCTACACTGGGTTTCAGTGAGTGTTGCTAACAGCTGGCATCCCGAGGACCAGGGATCTAACAGCTTTGGTTTCCTATTCTTTTTAGTTATTACTGTAAGATTAGACTGGGACCCTGGGTCAAGAGCAAGTCTCTCTAATTTGTCAAAGAACACTAGCTGAAAGCTTGAGTTATTTGTACCTTCTCTCATCTACAATTTCCTCTGAAATCCCAGGAGGACCCTTATGGAAATCACTTCAACAAAAGAAGAAATGGATGCCTCTGACCATGGAAATAATACCACCATTACATAGTACATTTCTCATATGGTGTAATTCCACTGAAAATGAAACATGTCATTTCATAGCAATGTGGACATTCTCATTATAACTTTGCTTTGGAGATCCAACTCATATCTAGTGTTTTATTAATCAAATGCCACAGACTTAGTTAATGTTTATTTTTCTAATTTTTCAATAAGGAAAAGCAGAGTGGACAAATTTGCAGGGCAGCAATATATAGTTTATATATAATAACACAACCCTAGATCTAAGAACTCCTGAACTCAGCCCAACCAAGAATGTGGGCCTTGGCTCAAGTCTCTTCCATTCTTATTCAATTACTCAGTAATTGTTTATTAAGTACCTCACGTGGATCATAAGAGAAACATAAACTGAGTTTCTAATCTATTAGAGAAGACCAATATGTAAATGAGTAAGTTAAACTTCCAGATGATCCAAAAGGTGCTAGAACAGAAATATGGGCAAAGCCTATGGGAATCAGAGGACAGCTTGGCTGGGAGAATTGGGGAAGGCTTGATATCAGAGAGAGTTTTTGAGCTGACTCTCAGAGGCGGAGGAGTTTCTTAGAGAATGTGAGAACATTCAGACAGAAGAAAGCACAGGATTGTGAAAGTGATGTTTCAAGAAACAGCAATCCATTTCATCAGAATGACTGTGGTGAAGAGTTCAAGGGTCAGAGTGACAGGAACTGAAGCAATAGTTAGGTTGGAACTGGACTGTGATGAGTCTTGAAGTCACAGGGTCAGAACTAATTTTTAGAAAGACATTTCCGGTGCTATTACAAAGGGTGAACTGGAATTCAGTGTAAGCAGAAGCAGAGATTCTGTTGAGGGAGCCCCAGGTCAACAACGGTGATGGCTTAGCCTAAGGTAGTACGCTGGGGAGAGGTATGAGGTGGAATTCTCTGGTTTTGCAACTGATTTGCTGTGGACATGAAACAGAGGAAGAGTTCAAAAATGACCCCAAATTTTCTCAGCTGGGAAACTGAGGAGGTGGTAACATCATGAACCAAGATCAAGAATACTTTAGGTAGAGAGGTTGGGGATAAAAGGGTTAGACTTGAGATGTTTTAATTTTGAGGTAACTGAAGATAGTCCAGCTGGAAATAACTGGTTGATCTTTGGAAACATTTGTCTAAGTTTAGGAGAAAGATAAGGGCTGGAAATAGAGATATGGGGATTATTATGGATTGAACCATATGAAATCGCTGACATTTTATCACATTTTACCTTGAAAAATGACATTTTCATTGGGAGACCCTTCCATGTAGGAAAACATACAAAGTGAGAGAGATGAGGTGAGTACTGAGGGTAGTATATTATCTGGAAAACATTGACTTCTAAGGATGGGCAGAGAAGGAGATATTTTTTAAAAATTGCAAAGAATTGGTAGAAGGTAAGAGACATAGAGCAAATACAAGAGGGAGGATTGGTGTGGAAACCAGAGTAGGAGCACTTATCAAAAAGGAGTGGGTGCTCAAGAGCCTCAGAGGCTGCAGAGGGTGCAAGTAGGAGGAAAGAAGACAAGAACTCGGCAGTTGGGAAGAAATTGGAACGTCAGCTGAATGAGGCAAGAGCTCAACCATAAGAGGTCAAACAGAGAGCGTTGACAGCAAGCTTTTACATGTTTGTTTACTTTGCTTTTTAAGGTTTGGGGTGATGTTTACGTATTTGTGATAAAATGAAAGAAGCCAGAGAACAGAAATTGAAGTCACAGAGAGAAGGAATTATTGAAAGAGATGGGCTCCGGAGGAGGTAGAGGGAGAGACCAGTGCGTAGGAGAGGACTGCCCCAGACAGAGGGGGAGAGGTGGCTCACTGAAGACCATATATCTTCCTAACCATCATGTACATTTCCACCCACACACTCATACAGATCACATTTGTTAGGGCTATTATGTTGTCATGGGACAAAAGTCCTTCTCAAAGAAAAAGACAGCAGAGATTTTAATTACCAGAACTTCTTTCCAGAGATTGGTTCTAATGCCTGGGATGTATTCTCGGGCACACCTGCTCCCCAGGCTGCACACCACAACTAGGTCCTCCCCATGGCTGGCCAGCCGGCCATCGCGGGCCCGCCCTCGCAAGAAGGGCCATCTCTTTAGAGAGAGACCTCAAGAACAGTGGGATTGTGTGGTGAGAACTGAAGAGCAGTATCACAATTCACTCTGCTGGCCAGTCTCTCAGGAGATGTTTAGATATTTCTTCTGGCTCTGGAGCTAATGGTCTCTCTGAGAAGAGTTGGGGAACAGACTTCCCTTTGGTTCCAGCTACAAAAACAACCCAAAGGAAAAATTCATCATCTAGAAAAGCTGGTATTTGATTAATGATGCATCACAAACATAAATGCTGTCTTAAAATTCCCAGCTAATCCTGTCCTACTTTTTTTTTTATTTTTTTTTATTCATTTTAGAGAGGAGAGAGAGAGAGGAGAGAGAGAGAGAGAAGGGGGGAGGAGCTAGAAGCATCAACTCCCATATGTGCCTTGACCAGGCAAGCCCAGGGATTCAAACCGGCAACCTCAGCATTTCCAGGTCGACGCTTTATCCACTGTGCCACCACAGGTCAGGCCCTGTCCTACTTTTAATCACTTTGAAGCCAAAGTGCTAGAATTATGTTGTATTCATCTACTCAGAATAGTAGGAGAAGCAGGGTGAAGAACACAAGTTTCCTTAATCATGGAAGGTAAATGAAGGACCCAATAGCCCAACCCTCTAACAAAAAAGCCTACAACCCATGAGGCAAGGGACCCAAATTGCCAGCCAAGCTGTCCATCAACCTGGGAATTTGGGGAATGTTAACTATGGTCACAGAGAGGTCCAGATGAGAAATCAGGAAGATTTCTACTAAGCCACTTACACATTACCCATATAACACTTACAAGTGTCATAATCATCAACTTAAGGCTCTTTCTCTGGTACAAGAACCATATCTGTCATAAGAGATGCTCAATAAATATGTCTCTAACAAATGAACAAGTGAATGAATGGATAAGGTTGCTAACTAACGTACTATTTATATAAATAGGAGTTCACCTTGTCGTAGTGCTTATTGTGAAGAAAGTTCTTTGGAAAGTTATCTTATTACCAGTTCCCAATCTAAGAAGAATCAGTGTTTTAAAAAAGAGCACAGATCTTCAATGTGGGTGTGTGTCAAGGCATCTCTAAAACTATAGCTTGGAGTAAGCTGATCTTTAATCTTGATAGATTATCAGAACATGAACACAATTTACACCTAGCAGCATTAACAGGATCTTTACCAGTCTTCTGAGCTAGAAAAAACAAAAATAAAAAAATTTCCAGCATCCCCAAATTCTGACTTCAGCTCCTGCTTTTGTTTGATTTAGGTTTTCTTTTTTTTCTCCCTATAATCTTCCAACATGTTTCTTATACTGTGAACTGATTTTGTTACTATGGAAACAACAAGGTCCACATAAAGCTCAAATGTGATGTCAACTTCTAAAGTAATTTGGAATTTGGCCCACGGATTGACAAAAAAACATTTGGAGGCATTAACACACCCCAATATAATGATGTATCTATATAAAATACATATCTAGGAATATACCCTTTTTTATATATGAGTGGATATTTAAATGGGCAAACATGATTGATGAAGAAATATCTTACAGACATTGCTCTCAATAAAAATAAGGCTTGACTAGGAAATTCCAGGTTTATAAAATCACAGTAATTAGGAGTTACAGCATGCAGAGTTCATCCCTCACGCAACGCTTTGCCTAGTTGTGAAGCACTTAAGTCCTAACCTTCCTAAAAATATTTGAGAACAGCACATCAACCGTGTCAGGGTATTTTTAAGTGACTTTCTGCCTGGAGGCGAAAAATAAGGAAGCTCACTTCTTGGGGTCCTTTCCAGCCTAATCTTCCCCTCCCATCCTGCCCCACTCCTTCAGACTCACACATATGTTTCTGATGTCATCATCTGGCCTTGAGTCTGTACATGATTCAGTGGAAGTGGAATCTGCTCTAATACTCTGAAATCACTTCTTACACTGATAACCGGAGTGAGCCTGGGAACCCACAACCAAAAATCTACCTAGTTGGTTTGAGGAAATGCCACAGATCTGTGAGAACTGTTAGACCTCAAAGACAGAGTCAGTAAGACAGAAAGTGAGAAAGCAAGGTGCTCTGCTCCCCGCCTCCCACTCTCCCCAGCAACCCTTCCTTCTGCCAAGTCACTTGCAAGTGTATCATCACAACATCTCTCCACAGAACATTCCTGTTGGGTAATAAGAAAGCATAATTATATGCTTCAGAACTGTTGAGGTTTTCTCCTGTTTTCAAAACCATGAATATCCTGTGGAAAGATAGCGCCACTTGTGAATAAGCTGAGATTCCTTCCCTTGAACACACAGCGGTTTGGAGAGTCAATAGGATGGTCCTATTAATGTTATTCCGTGGATAACCTAACCAGATTGCTCTCTGATGCCCCCAGGAATGAACCTTCTCGGTAAATGTAATTAAAAGTATAACATCGTCAGCCTGACTGGGCGGTGGCGCAAGGGATAGAGCATTGGACTGGGATGACGAGGACCCAGGTTTGAGACCACAAGCTGGCTTGAGCACGGGCTCATCTGGTTTGAGCAAGAGCTCACCGGCTTGGACCTGGGGTCGCTGGCTCGAGCAGGGGGTTGGTTGGTCTGCTGAAGGTCCATGATCAGGGCACATATGAGAAAGCAATCAATCCACAACTAAGGTGTCTGCAATGTACAACGAAGGACTGATGATTGATGCTTCTCATCTCTCCGTTCCTTTCTGTCTGTTCCTGTCTGTCCCTCTCTCTGACTCTCTCTCTGTCTCTGTGGAAAAAAAAAAAAGTATAACATCTTCAGAACTAAAATTACATCATTCTTTCCCCACCCCTCCTTCCGCTGAAGAGGCTATCCATTGCTGAGAGGAATGAAGTTTGTAAGTCCACACTTTGCAAAACTCAGGATCAACTTCCACAAAGCATTGCCTTTATTCATTCAGGGATTCATAATTCTCACTTCGAATGTGATCAGTGAAGAGGTGGAAACTGTTTTAAATGTCCCATTGAGGTATATGGTAGTCTTTCTGGATTTGGAATCAGAGTGAAGCTCCCCAAATGTGCAGTAACATGTGGTTTCCAGAGGCAGAGGTTCTTCCCCGTGATTATCGTACCAACATTCTTCAAAGTCCAGCAGAAAGTCACTGAGCACAGTTGTTGCTGGGGCTGAAGAAAACAGCACATAGCATTTTAAATATTATATGTGAATCCTTTCGGCAGTTCTGCTTGCTAAGTATTAACATCTGATTCTACAGATAAGAAATCAAGACCCAAAGAGGTCCATAAAAATCCATTTCCCAGAGTCCTTGTTCAGACTGGACTTCCCACAGCCCAGACTATTCTCTTACCACTAAATCAGGCCATCCTTCAGAGAAGGCTGTATTACTTCTAAAATATCATGTAAGTATGGTTATTTGTACCACAGCCCACTAAACTCTCGGTTCTACTCAGATTGTCCCAAACAGAGCATGCTTTCAAGTAAAAACATCACAGCACTGCTTTTATAAGGCTTAGGTCAAGTTCTTTTGACCACATGGACTTGTCTGTCACATGAAAATGAAAGTTGTTGGTAACTGTCAGAAAATGTAGTCCCACAAGAGGAAGCAAAGCATTCTGGGCCGCACACAGCCACTAGCCACTGCCCCACACAGACCACAGCCCCATGGAGACTCTGAGACAGACGCTGGACCAGATTTCTTTCAACACTTTAGTGATAGTTTGGGAATATGTGCCTTGACAAGGAAACACCAAACCTAAGGGCTCAGCCACTTTTCTACAGTTGACTTTGTGTTTAATTTTTTAAGCAAGTAGAAAATTTCGGAAAATTTTATTTTTATAAGTGTGCAATTATGTATACATATGTATGTGTGTTTGTGTGTGTGTGTGTATGTGACTTTGGGAAGGAGTATGGGAAGAATATATATATATATTTATTCTAGAGCAAATGTTTAGCAGATAATTTATATTCTTAGACTATAGCCTCGAAGGAGACTGTTATTCTATTGGCGCAAATGACTTGCTATGCTGTTAGCTGGCTAAGCGTTTATTAAAAAAAAAAAAAAAAAAAAAAAAAAAAAGGAAAAGAAACCCCACACATCCATATGCAGAAAATGCCTTGACAAGCAGAACACATCTCCTACCGACCTCAGCTCCTTCACTACCAAGTATTTTTCTTTTCTGTTTTTTATTTATTTATTTATTTATTTATTTATTTATTTATTTTAATTAAGTGAGAGATGGGGAGGCAGAGACAGACTTCCGCATGTGCCCCAACTGGGATCCACCCAGCAAGCCCTCTACTGGGTGATGCTTTGCCCACCTGGGGTGCTACTCCATTGCTCTGTAACCAAGCTGTTTTAGCACCTGAGGTGAGGCCACAGAGCCACCCTCAGTGCCTAGGGTCAACTTGCTCAAATTATTCAAACCATGGCTGCAGGAGAGGAAGAAAGAGAGAGAGAAGAAGTAGAGAGAGAAAAGAGAAGGGGAGGGATGAGGTGGGTAGAGAAGCAGATGGTCGCTTCAGTGTGCCCTGACTGGGAATCAAACCCAGGATGTCCATATACCAAGCTGATGCTCTATCCACTGAGCCACTGGCCAGGGCCACATCCAAGTTTCATTTTCCACATATACTAAATCAACACCCACACATATGCAATTTCTAATAAATGTTTTGAATCAAGTAGACACTTTGGGGAGACAAAAACATACCAGATCCCTCATACTGATAAGCTAGTGGAGGTTAGAGCTGATACACGTGTAAATGAGTAACTGAAAATATCATACAAAGGTAACCAGAGTGAGGTGTCATAACTTATCAGGGTAGAAACACATAATATTTTCACTTTTAATTTATTCAGTCATTCAACAAATATTAAATTGGCACCCATTATGCATCAGGCTCTATTCAAGGGGCTGGGAGTAAAGCAGAGAACATAATTAGATAAAAATCCCAGTATTTCATAGTTAATACACCCTAGTGGAGCAAATCAGACAGCAAAAAGTAAGCAAAACATACAGGGTGGTTGGGGAAGCCTTGCTGAAGAGGGTGACAGTTGAGCAAAAACCTGGAAGCAGCAATGGAGTGAGCCGTGGTAAACAGAAGAGGGGAAGAGCATTCCTAGCAGAGGGAATAGCAAGTACAAATGTCCCTTTAGAAGTATCCCTGACATGTTTGGTTGGAGCAAAGCAAATCACAGGGAAAGTATAAGAGAAGGCATCTGAGAGGTATGGCTGGGTAGCACATGAGCGAGATTACTAAGGTTTATTTAAAGTCGTGCTAAGGATTCCTGGCTTTTATTTTAAAATGGGGAGTGAGTGGAAGGTTTGTCTTGTTTTGTTTGCTACTCGTTAGCTGGGCAGCTTTGGGTAAATTAATTAGCCATTCTGAGCCTCAAATTCCTCACCTGTCAAGTTCAAACAGTAACAAAACAATAATACCCATTCCAAGCATGGTTGTAAAGATATTCAATTGTAGTAAAATATACATAAAAAGTTATCCTTTTTAATTGTTCAATTCAGTGTCATGAAGTACCTTCACATTGTTGTTCAACCATCAGCACTGTCCATATCTGGGACTTTTTTTTTCATTACATACTGAAACTTGTACCCATTAAAGAGTAATTCGTCAACCCCCCTTACCCACCTAGCCCCTGCAACCATTGTTCAACTGCCTGCCTTTACAATTTTGACTACTCTCGGTGCCTCATGCAAGTGGAATCAAACAATACTATTTGTCTTTTTGTGACTGGCTTATTTCACTTACCATAATGTTCTCAAGGTTTATTCATATTGTAGCATGTGTCAAAATTTCCTTCCTTTTTATGGATGAATAATATTCTATTGTTTGTGTATATCATATTTTGTTTATCCATTCATCTGTCAATAGACACAGATTAATTCTACCTTTTGGCTATTGCAAATAATGCTATGAATAAATAACTGCTATGAATATGGCTGTACAAATATCTCCTTGAGATATTCCTGTTTTCAATTCTTCTGAAAATATACCCAGAGATGGAATTGCTGGATCATATGGAAATTCTATGTTTAATTTTTTGAAGAATTGCCATACTGTTTCCCATAGTAGCTGCACCATTTTCTATTTCTACCAGCAATGCACAAGTGTTCTAGTTTCTCTATATTCTAGCCAACACATTATTTTCTGGGGGGTTTTAGGGATATCAAACCATTTTATTGAGGCCCTTCAGGAAAGGGAGGGTCAAAGGGCTGGAAGATCAATGAGGTCTGATGTCCTCATCCCAGCTGGGATCTTCCCATCTTCATAGTTCTCAAAAATGTGTTTTGGGTTTGTTTTTGTTTTTTTAATAATGGCCATCCCAATGTGTGTGAAGTGCTATCTCATTGTGGTGTTGATTTGCATTCCCCTGATGACTAGTGATCTTGAACATCTTTCCATGTGCTTATTATTGGCATTTGTCTAACTTTGGAGAAATGTCAGTTGAAGTCCTGTTGCCCAATTTTTAATTTAGTTGTCTGGTTTTTTTCTTGTTAAGTTGTAAGAATTTTTATATATTTTGGGTATCGATACCTTATCAGATAAATGATTTGCAAATATTTTCTCCCATTCTGTAAGTTGCCTTAACACTCTCTTGATAATATCTTTTGATGCACAAAGGCTTTAATGAAATCCGGCTTATCTATTTTTCCTTTTGTTTCTTGTGATTTTGGTGTCATATTCATAATATCATTGCCAAATCCAATGGCATTAAGCTTTCCCCCCATGTTTTCTTCTAAGTGTTTTGTAATTTTACCTCTTACATTTAGGCCTTTGATCTATTTTGAGTTAATTTTGTATATGGCATGAGAGAAGGTCATTGGAGGGTTTTGAATAGAGTAGAAACATAACCTGACTTCCATTTTTAAAAGATCACTCTGACATCTGTGTTGGGACCAAACTGCTACCAGATGTGCTTCCTTCAATCCTTTCACATACTAAAGGGTGGATTCTCAAACCACATCTCAGTATAATTTTAAACTTTTTAGTCACTTCTTTGTTCAAAAATTACTTAATTTAATTCTACTTTGCACGACTTTCTAAATACCTCCACTGCCCCTCAAGCACTCTAACTTAATACGTAAAAAATAAAAAGATGAATACTTTTCTCTACATTCATATTATATTTTTATTACTTTTCACTTCTTGACTATGCATTCAACTAGCATTTATTAGGTGTCTACTATGAGCCAGGCACTTTCCTAGGTCAAAAAGATATAGTGGTGAGAAAAAGAAATTCTATCCTCATGGAGCATACACTTCTTCATGCATTTAACAATTGACCTAACAAATAAATGGCCAACAATTACAAAAGGATGATTAAGATCAATTATTGAAAAATCAAAATTATCATCCTTTTATGCTCAGTCATAACCAAAGAGTCTATTTAGACATCAAAACCAATAAAAGACAATACAATTGGTAAATAACTCATAGAAAATGACGTTGCCTAAACATAGATGTTTATTTTTTCTGTGGCAACAGTCAGAAAACTATATCCATGGATTCATTCAGTCCTACTTTGCTTTAAATTCAGAACCTGCTATGTGCCAGGCACTGTTCTGAGAGCTGAATGAATAAGACTGTGGAATGAGTTGATGTTGGAGAGAAAAGCTGAGGCCATATCATGGAGGATTATATAGGCCACTGAAAGAAGTATGTCTTCTTAAAACATTGTTCAGTGTTGAATTATTCCAGGTGTGTTCTGTGGTGTGGAGTGGTACTGTCAACACAGTTGCACATTATAACTACCTAAGAGATTTTTAAAATGCCATTGCCTGGGTCCTACTCTCAGAGATCCTAATTTAATGGATCTGGGCCAGGGCATCAGTATCTTTTTTTGTTTTTTTTTTTGCATTTTTCTGAAGCTGGAAACAGGAGAGACAGTCAGACAGACTCCCGCATGCGCCTGACCGGGATCCACCCGGCACGCCCACCATGGGGCGATGCTCTGCCCATCCTGGGCGTCGCCATGTTGCGACCAGAGCCACTCTAGCGCCTGGGGCAGAGGCCACAGAGCCATCCCCAGCGCCCGGGCCATCTTTGCTCCAATGGAGCCTTGGCTGCAGGAGGGGAAGAGAGAGACAGAGAGGAAGGCGCGGCGGAGGGGTGGAGAAGCAAATGGGCGCTTCTCCTGTGTGCCCTGGCCGGGAATCAAACCTGGGTCCTCCGCACGCTAGGCCGACGCTCTACCGCTGAGCCAAACGGCCAGGGCCGCATCAGTATCTTTTAAAGGGTCCCTAAGGGATTCTAAAATGCAGCTAGGGTTGAGAACCAGTGCTATGGAACTTTGTGGCCGCAATTATCTACTTAACCATGTTTCAAAGAAGCTCATGGTAGCTCTTTTTCTCTGAAAATAACTTTTATTGCTTTATTATTTTTCTTATAACCAAAGAAACATTTGCTTGTTGTACAATAATACACAGAAAAGAGGAACATCACCCAAAACCTACTTCCCAGAGATTTCTTCTATCAACATTTTGGTATATTTTCTTTTTGCGCATATGTTTCTGTTCTTTGTCCCTAAATAGTATTCAACTTTTCTTGTTATTTAATAATACACCATAAAGATCTAGCCAGCCCTTCCAGAAATGGGATAGTTCTGTTCAGGCAGGTATGTTTTAATTTCCATTAAAGGGCTTTGGCTTTATTCTCTACTTGACTGACTATCCAATCACATCTTTTTGTTCTTCATCAACAATAGAAGGTATTCATACTCAGAGACTTGCCTTGAACTCTACTTTCATATAATTCTCAAAAGCCTGGTTGCCAGAAATAACATCTATAGAGAATTGCCTGAAGAACATGTGTCTATTTACTCCTCTAAGTATTCTAAAACTTACTCTTGCAGCATGCCAGGCCTTGGAGGATTGCATATATAAAACACACTTTTTAAGCTTCTTGTAAAAGTGCTTTACTGGCTTGAACTTCAGCTGTATATATCATCAGCCTTTATTGAAGGGCATCGTAAGAAACAGTTCTCTCAAGTTTAATATCAAA
The DNA here is from genome assembly GCF_036850765.1 of Saccopteryx bilineata. Taxonomy (NCBI): domain Eukaryota; kingdom Metazoa; phylum Chordata; class Mammalia; order Chiroptera; family Emballonuridae; genus Saccopteryx; species Saccopteryx bilineata. The sequence continues at coordinate 8,658,022 of NC_089501.1, read as the reverse complement.
CCTGTTATAAAAGTAGACACATTAGAATGCTAAACACCATTTACTTGTATCATTTAGCATTTCTTTTATGAGAATCCACTAAAGTGCTCAGGAAAAGAACCATAATTTTTATATATTTCTTTAATTTCATGGACCTCACTGCTCTTAATTATTTGTCTCCATCTTTTCTTTGGCTGCTAGGAAGCTCAGTAAAATGGTAGTCCCAACGAGCAGTCATGTCAAACCACGGTACGCACTTATGCATTTCCTCTTAACTCTGGTTTTCTGATATCTCTATCTCCTCATTTTCCTTCATTTAATTTTCTTTGACTATTCATTTTAATTTTTCAGGTTGGCTATATATTTCTAGTTTTTGTGGGAGAGTGGAAGAGAACAAAAGCAAACAAAAAAGGTAAGAAAGTAAACCTAAAGAAAAAATAGAAGGAGGAAGAGAGAGAGAATGGTGGGAGGGAGAGAAAAAGGCAGGAATAACATCAATAAAAACAAGCCTGATAAATGGTGTAAAAACTGTGCCATGAGACCTTGAGCATGAAGACGTTACTGTGTGTCTCATTGGGGGGGAGTGGTCAGTAAAGGCCTACAGAAGTTAATGATAATAACAAGCTCTTAGAGAAAGCCTGTGCTCTGCGAGGCCCTCTGCCATGTACTTTATTTGTATATATTTATTTATTAAATTAATTTTTTTTTTCAGAGACAGAGTCAGAGAGAGGGATAGACAGACAGGAATGAAGAGATGAGAAGCATCAATCATTAGTTTTTTGTTGCGCATTGCGACACCTTAGTTGTTCATTGATTGCTTTCTCATATGTGCCTTGACCAGGGACTACAGCAGACCGAGTAACCCCTTGCTCGAGCCAGCAACCTTGGGTCCAAGCTGGTGAGCTTCTACACAAACCAGATGAGCCCGCGCTCAAGCTGGCGACCTCGGGGTCTCAAACCTGGGTCCTCGGCATCCCAGTCTGATGCTCTATCCATTGCGCCACCACCTGGTCAGGCTAAATTAATTAATTTTTAATCCAGGTAACATTGGTCAATAACATCATATAATTTTCAGGTGTAAAATATTATAATTCAATATCTGTATAATCTATCACCATCAAAAGTCTAATTTCCATTCATAACCATGTAGTTAGCTCCCTTTACCCATTTTGCCCTACCTTGACTCCCCTCCCCTCTGCAACCACCATTCTGTTTCCTGCACTTATGAGTTTGGTCTGCCAGGTACATTAAATGTATTACCTCATTTAATATTTATTGCACCCCTGTGAGGAAGGTACGGTCATCATGCTCATTTCTCAGAGAGGTGAAGGAGCTAGCCCTGGTTTACACAGTGAGAGGTGAAACTGGTTTTCAACCCAAATCTATTTGTTATACAGTACAGCCAATAGTTTAGGGTTCAATGATGCTTTAAAAATGGGCAATTAAAATCTTTTAAAGAAATCAAAACCCCAACAGAGAGACATTTTCTTTTTTTTTTTTTTATTCATTTTTAGAGAGGAGAGAGAGAGGGAGAGAGAGACAGAGAGGGAGAGAGACAGAGAGAGAGAAGGGGGAGGAGCTGGAAGCATCAACTCCCATATGTGCCTTGACCAGGCAAGCCCAGGGTTTTGAACCGGCGACCTCAGCATTTCCAGGTCGATGCTTTATCCCCTGTGCCACCACAGGTCAGGCGAGACATTTTCTTCTATTAACAATCCCTTCCTTTACCATCATCTTAAGGTGGAGGGGTGCACGGGCTATGAAGGATGAAGGCTGACTTTCTCCTTCACCCAGCTATTTGAAATGAGATCAGGAATGGAGGGAAATAGAACAGACTTGCTGGCAGGAAAAGCAAGCAGAGAAGCCAGAAGGGCAAAGGGGAAGCTGACAAGACAGAAGGAAGAGCGGACGCTCCCGCGGACACTGCCGAGTGGACAGGAAGGGGCGCTTGCGAAGAACCGCACACCTGACTGAAGGGCAGGGAATAAACAAAGATAATCTTGGCAGCAATCCTGGCATGGAAAGTGGCAAACTAGAGCTCAGATGACAACGAGGTGCTCACGAAAAGATGCAGCTCTAAGGAGAAAAAGGAGAAAGGCTGTCGAATGCCTCCTCCCACCTCTGGGTCCCAGACAGTGGGCAGGGGTGGCCAAAGTGCAGAGAGGAGCAGCGCCCACCCAGAGCCCTGCACACTCCAATCGTAACTCCACTCTGATGTCTTAAAAATTGAAGATCCCACTATTTGTTTCTATTTTTAGTAATGAGATTTTCCCCTTTATCTCCAATGATGCAGTTATTTTTACAGAATCTTAACTTTCCGATAGCTCTAAGATACAAGGAAAACTCATTTTTTTTTAATCTTTAAATCCCTGAGGAAGCTTTCGTCAGAGGCGCGATGAAGATGGATTCGGGACTCTCGGGTGCCCACGGACAGCCCCCGAGCAAAGCGAGGCTGATCCCTAGTGCCGCAGTGCTGAGCACCTGGTGCAGCAGTTCATTAGCAGGAACGTGAAAACTCATTGTTTTCTGTGGGTAGGTCACAATCTTTGCTTCACCCGCATCCTTTTTAAAGGATCCCAGTCACTACACTGCTTCATAGAGTCAGAAGATTCCATTCAGGAAAGCACTCAAAATCCCAGCATTCACACCCAGAGAGAAAACAGTAACAATTCTTTTTTCTCCCCTCCAATGTTTTATTCTAAAAATTTCAAACCTACAGAAAGGTCTCAATGAATATCCATTTACCATTCACTTAGATTGGTCAATTGTTGATATTTTGCCATATTTGTGCCATGTGTGTGTGTGTGTGTGTGTGTGTGTGTGTGTGTGTGTGATACATATACACATTTCTTTCTGACAGAACCTTTGAGCAGTTATAGGAAATTATTTGCAGACATTGTATGTAGCCTTTCACTCCAAATACTTCATTATATATCACTCTTTTTCATAACCACAGTACAGTTATCATACTCATAAAATTTCACAATTGATATAACACTATTATCTAAGATACAGTGAATATTCAAGTTTCTCCATTTATCCCAATAACATTCTTTGTAGTTGAGTTTTTATATAATGTTATTAACTCACCAATAAAAAATTAATTAATTTAACAAATAAATAAATATAAAGTACCTGGCAGAGGTCCCCACAGAGCACAGGCTTTCTAGTAGAGCTTGCTATTTCCATTAAGCTCTGCAGGCCTCTGCTGACCAACCCCACCCAGGATCTTAGCACACAGCAATCACTGTTTGGTTGTCATGTCTTTTTAGAGTCCTCTAATCTAGAAGAGTCCCTCAACTTTTTTTATTGCTTTATGAAATTGATATTGTTTTAAGAATCCAGGCCAGGTGTTTTGTGAAATGCCCTCAGTTTGGATTTATTGCTTATTCATGATTAAATTTATGTTAACAGAAATACTTTTAAGTTGAATTTTATGAAATTGTCATTTTTATAAACCAGACAGTTAAATATCAGCAATTTCATGTGGTTCAACTTAATACATAAGGAATATTGAGTTATTACATCACATCAGGATACATGATGTTCGTTTGTCCTCTTATCGGTGATGTTAAGTTTGATCATGCAGTTAAGGTGGTGTTCTCGCTTTATAATGAATAAGAAATCTGTGGGGGATACTTTCAGACTATGTAAATATTCTGCTTCCCAACAGTCTCTCACCCACTTATTTCTTCATCCATTGATGATTCTTGCCCGAATCCATTAACAGCCATGGAAGTAAAGGGGCTATTCTGTTTCCATCACTGCTTCACACCCACTAGCCCACATTCTTCTGTAAAGTGCTTCACCTCCCCTCTGTTTAGACACTTTTTAGTCACTAAAAATGTAACTTTTTTCCACATTGAAGTGTTTTTTTTTTTATAAAGTATCAAGTCATTCCTGCCAGTACACTTTCCTCCTGCAATGTGTGTTTTCTGCTTTGTTAAATTTGAACATACATCTCCTGACAGGCAGTTCCAGAATTGGTCATAGAAGTGAGATTTTTAGTTTTTGTATTAGGTTGGTCTTTCTCTCTTTTATAAAACATCTTAAATCAGTTTCTAAACTGGATTAACTTTTATTAGGAAATTGTTTTTAACTGTTACAGTTTTGTAATGATCTGTTAGTTATATGTGATAGAATAACGTAATGTAGGGGAAAGTGCAGGCTTAGGAGACACACAGATTTGGGTTGAAGTTACACAAACTTGATTAACTAGTCTTAAATCTCTGAGTTTTAGTTTCAATTTTTTTTAAAGAGTTTATTTAATCCCTGACATGTAGAGTGGTTGTGAGTAGTCAGGGAATGATGTATGCAAAAAGAGTAGCTCAGTGCTAGGTACACAGTAAGTGCTCAGCTAAGTGGTAGCTTTATAAGTATTCTTTTTTTTTTTGCTTGTCAGTAGGCTGAATATATTTTAATATATGTGAAAAAGGCCAACTTCTAGAGGCTTTTGTGGCTGGCATGCTGAGTGATAGTGGTTGATTAAGAGTGAGCATTCGCATTTTCCCTCCCACCCAAAAACAAACTCCACTGAAATTAACCTGCTTTCTCAGTGAGCAAAAAGAAATTATCCAGCTGTACTGAGCTTATGCCTAAAAGTCAGATTATTCTTAGCTGGATCAACTGTTATTCTGTTCAGGAAAATGGTATCTTTGTTGTTTATAGAGCACATCTCAGTGTTTAAATTTTTCATTATTAATGTCATTTTTTTCAGGCTTTCATTTCTTTGCACCTTTTTACCCACCCTTAGATAAATCTGAATCTCCTCAATTATTTTTCTATGAATGCATAATTTTATCTTTCTCCAAAATGAAAAGTGATTTTGTTTTTTCCCACCAATGTTTTAAATTTAGATCCGTTTTAATCTAATTGACTTTTCCTGGTATTTACATACCCTCCCAAACTGCAGCATCTGCAACTTCATTTAAACCATGCTTTTTCCATTTCTTTTTAAAATTTATAATCCTGAATTTATTTTATATTCTCCTTATCCTCTTCTAGAAACATCCTCTTCAAAGTAGTTCATTTATAGTCACTCTATATTTAGTTAGAAAGTTTCCTTCGTGTGTGTGTGTGTGTGTGTGTGTGTGTGTGTGTGTTTCTTTCTTTGAAGTGACAGATATGCTTTGAAGCACCAGCTAGGCCAAAGAGTATACCAGTAGAGACCCTGACCTCAGTCTAGTAAGAAACAGGTACATAGTAATGTAACTATAATTCAATGTAGACCGAATTAAAGAAAGTTAAAAAGTGACTGTAAAACCTTAAGGAGAAAGACTTATATAGACTGAGTAAAATCTGAACATATAGTGTCTTGGGAGACAATTGGTAAAAGTTCAAAACTAAAGTCTTATCTAATTTCAAATAAAGTTAAAAACTGTATCTAACACTACAAATTCACCAGCATTACTCATATTCATGGAGATAGGATACATATAAGCACCACATTTAATTTCTAATGCAGAAAAGTCTATTGCTGTTCTTTATTCTTTCTATACAAGACCCAGGACACTATCTGATGCTATAAATTAAAAAACAAAAACACACCTGGATAATTTCTTCTGATGTATCTTTCAATTTACTAATTCTCTCTTTATCTTTATGTATTGTTTTTAACCCATATGATGTCCTTTAATTTCAATTATGTTTTTTTCTAGAAGTTTTACTTGGTCCTTTTTCAAACTTTTTTGTCCGTTCTTTAGAATTTCTTATTCTTTGTAGATATTTTCAAGCTTGTCTTTTATTTCTTTCAACATAGTAAGTATGATGGTTTTATATCTTTTGAATAATAATTCATTATATAAAGCTTTTGTAGAGCCTGACCAGGCGGTGGGCACAGTGGATAGAGCGTCGGACTGGGATGTGGAGGACCAAGGTTCAAAACCCTGAAGTTGCCAGCTTGAGTGCAGGCTTATCTAGTTTGAGCAAGGCTCACCAGCTTGAGCGCAAGGTCATTGGCTTGAGCAAGGGGTCACTTGGTCTGTTGTAGCCCCCCCGGTCAAGGCACATATGAGAAAGCAATTAATAAACAACTAAGGAGCCACAATGAAGAATTGATGGTTCTCGGCCCTGGCCGGTTGGCTCAGCGGTAGAGCGTCGGCCTAGCGTGCGGAGGACCCGGGTTCGATTCCCGGCCAGGGCACATAGGAGAAGCGCCCATTTGCTTCTCCACCCCTCCGCCGCGCCTTCCTCTCTGTCTCTCTCTTCCCCTCCTGCAGCCAAGGCTCCATTGGAGCAAAGATGGCCCGGGCGCTGGGGATGGCTCTGTGGCCTCTGCCCCAGGCGCTAGAGTGGCTCTGGTCGCAACATGGCGATGCCCAGGAGGGTCGCAACATGGCGACGCCCAGGATGGGCAGAGCATCGCCCCCTGGTGGGCAGAGCGTCGCCCCCTGGTGGGCGTGCCGGGTGGATCCCGGTCGGGCGCATGCGGGAGTCTGTCTGACTGTCTCTCCCTGTTTCCAGCTTCAGAAAAATGCAAAAAAAAAAAAAAAAAAAAAAAAAAGAATTGATGGTTCTCTCTCTCCCTTCCTGTCTGTCTCTCTCTGTCCTTCTCTCTGTCTCTCTCTGTCTCTGTCACACACACAAAAATAATAATAAATAAATAGAACATATTAAAAATAAAGATCTTTTGTAGATCTTTTCCTCCCATCTGTTTTCCTATTTGATTTAATTCATGGTGCCAATTTCCTTGTGTACTTAGTTATTTTTTTACTGTGAACTACTCATTTGCATAGAGACTTATTTGTGCGGTGTTTTTATGGCCTATTATAAAGATGCCTTCATCCAAGCAGAATTTGCTGTTGCTCCTCCCAGTTGCCTGAGGCCTGTGCTAGTCCCAGACCACTTTAATCTAAAATTAGCCTTGAAGTTTTTATTAATATCCAAATGATATAAAATTTATTCTTAGTAAAAGATGCACAAGGGCAGATTTTTATGGCTAATATGTGTCAAGGCCAGTTTCCCCAACACTGGTCCTGTTTATAACCAAGGCTATTTTCCTTACACTCTACTGAAGGTGGGGGTGGGTAGGACTGGTATGTTTATTTCTGGTTGACTCTCACTCGGATGGTCCTGCTCTTACCTTGAATCTAATCTCAGTTTTATGAGTGGGGTCTCCTATTAGCCCCCTGTCTTGTTCATGTCCTAGACTTTATTTTCTGTCCCCTTAACCCCTTGGACCATTAAAACAAATCCAATTTTCTAGATATAACAGTTTGGTAAATGATTTATCAAGTTTTTTGCCTTTACTAAGATTAGCCTGATAATTTTTTACAATATTTTAACACTTTTATTTATTTATTTATTTATTTAAAATTTTTCTGAAGCTGGAAACGGGGAGGCAGTCAGACAGACTCCCGCATGTGCCCAACCGGGATCCACCCAGCATGCCCACCAGGGAGCGATGCTCTGCCCATCTGGGGCATTGCTCTGTTGCAACCAGGGCCATTCTAGCGCCTGAGGCAGAGGCCATGGAGCCATCCTCAGCGCCCGGGCCAACTTTGCTCCAATGGAGCCTCAGCTGTGGGAGGGGAAGAGAGAGACAGAGAGGAAGGAGGGGGAGGGGTAGAGAAGCAGATGGGCACTTCTCCTGTGTGCCCTGGCCAGGAATCGAACCCGGTACTTCTGCACGCCAGGCCGACGCTCTACCACTGAGCCAACCGGCCAGGGCCTATTTTAACACTTTTAAAAACTATTTTTAGTCCCTAGCCAGTTGGCTCAGTGGTAGAATAATGGCCCAGCATGTGAAAGTCCTGGGTTTGATTCCTGGTCAGGGCACACAGAAGAAATGGCCGTCTGCTTCTCCACCCCTCCTTTTCTTTCTCTCTCTCTCTCTCTCTCTTGCTTTCTTCTCCTCTCGCAGCCATGGCTCAAATGGTTCAAGCAAGTTGGACTCCAGCATTGAAGATGGCTCTATGGCAGGGGTCTCAAACTCAACTCAGCATGTGGGCCGCAGAGCAAGATCACAGCCATTCGGCAGGCCGCACTAGGTCTACAAAAGGCAACTGTTACGCAACACTTTTCTCACTGCAGTTGAAAACAAAAAAAAATCAGTACAACAAGCACAATCGTACATGCAGTTTACTCAGTGTCACAAAACGACCAGAAACTGTAGTTCGCATCACAACTGCTGTTAACTAAGCTAATATCTAGCTAGGATGCTAGAGAAATGAAAAATACAAGTAGGCCCCTAGGCTTACTTAATTTTATCCAAAATATTTTGAACTTTGTGGATTAGTCTGCGGGCCGCACAAAATGGCCCGCGGACCGCAAGTTTGAGACCCCTGCTCTATGGCTTCGCCTCAGGTACTAAAATAGCTTGGTTGCCAAGCAATGGAGCAGCCATCCCAGATGGGCAGAGCATCACTGGTAGGGGGCTTGATGGGTGGGTCCCAGTGGGGCACATTAGAGTGTGTCTCTCTGCCTCCCCACCTCTCACTTAATAATATATATATATATATATAATATTGCTTAATGATTCAGATTCTTATAATACTTATGTTATTAAAAACTATCAGAGATATTTAACAACCTTTATTTATTCCAGAGTATCCTCTGGAAGTTGTTTTAAAAAATTAAAATAGTATATATTTAATACGCAAACACATCTAGTGTTTATTAGCTATTGTCTATTATCCAACTCAAAGGTGAGAGAGAGCAAATAGTGTTTGGTTAATTCAGGATAGTAAATTAGGTGTGCCTCAGTTAATTCTGGTTTTTATTTCTGAACAATTCTTACTTTTTACACAGCATTGTGAAGATGGCCAATGTTATCCCTCTATCGTAGAGCAGCAAACAGAATGTTACTGATTGTTTCAAGTAGTAAATTATCAGTTCAGTGTTTAGGTGATTGAACAATGCTTTTATTTCTCCTGACACAGCTTTGAAGCAAAGTTCAATCATTTAAAAAGCCCTTTAAGAAGGGTTGAGTGGTATTTCAACTGGCAAAACTATCCAACATATAAGCAGTGGAGTAGGACTCAGTGAATCATTCAATAATTATTTACTGCACACCTATCTGGTGACTGCACTGGACAGTGTAGACACACAGTGAATAAGACAGCTTCTGCCCTCAAGAAACTTGGTCTCCTAAGGCAGTCTAAGACCCTTGCAGGTAGCCAATGAGGATAATAGCTTTCCATACCCACTATTTTTCCTCTCTTCCACCCTATCTTCTGGTTACTCTGTACAATTGCCACTTCTCCATCCAAACCCAGGGCACAGTCTGGAGGAATACAATGGGAACTAGGAGGTCCCATCACCCCAGCATTTATTTTGTGGACTAAGGACCCAGCCCGGTCCCATTTCTTTGTCTCTCTGACACATTGGAGTCTGTGAGGAAATGCCCAGCAGAGCCTAACTCAGGCTTTGTTCCGACAATAGATGATCCTGTGCGACATGGTAGCACTCAAGGCATCAGAGCTCCTCCTGGCAGAGGCAGTTTTATCCTCACATGGGTTTGCAAGGGTTGATTTCAATGAAATGACTTAAGTAGAAGAACACGTCTATGTTTATAAGCACATAGGAGACACGTCCTGCTGATTTCTAAAAATAGCTGGAGGAAGCTTCCGCTGGGAGGCAGAGATTCTTATCAATCAGTGGAAGCAATAAACCAGCAAAAGGTGGGCTTCAAAGTTAATGAATTCACATTGTTACCCAAAGTAACTGAGAACTGGGACACTCAGAACATATGTTGTCTTCTTGTCTCCAAAATGTAAATCAAAAAGAGAAAAGGGATTTAAGAGGACAACGAAAGATCCTCAGAGAGAGCCTTTTATTCTCAATTCTCTTTTTTAAAAAGCCACATGAATGCTTTCAGGTAGGGTATGTGACAAGACTGGGAAGGCTTTGTCCCACTATGGGTTTTAGAGGAAAAAACTTGGTTAGAAGAGACAGTGTTAGGAAATTCGAAGAAGCAGGCAGCCTGGATCGGGGTGAAGTCAGAAAAAAGCAGGCACTGACTAGCATCAAGAAATATGCTCGCACTTATTTACGCGGTGGAATCCTGGACTACCCCCGCCACCTCCCACCTTCTGTAGCATCTTGTTCCACCACCACCCCTGCAGGCCTATTCTCACACCTGAATCTACCTACCACCCCCTCCTACTTCATTTTAACCCAACAACCAATTTACAAATTTTAGTATCATGGCTCTCAACTTTGGCAGCATATTAGAATTACCTGGGGAGCTTTTAAAAACCCCAATGCCCAGGCCAATTAAATCAGAAGTGTTTCCCAGGCATCAGTAGATTTTAAAGCTCTCCCGGTGATTCCAATGTGCAGTCAAAGCTGAGAACCTCTGCTTTAGGAACACAACTTATTAATAATAAATCGAATACTGCCCAGCTTTTCATCAAAAGCAGAATATCCAAAGGAAAACACTGCAAGGATAGGGCAGGGGTGAAGTGCAGAAGGTAGAATTTTTTATCAGTAAGGACAGACGTGTGTGTGTGTGTGTGTGTGTGTCACTATATATGTAAGTGTGTGTATGCACGCGTTCTTTGAAGAGCTCATTTAATTTAAAACAAAAACATCGAGAACTTACAAGGGAAATGCACAAAGATCTTGAACAATTCACAAAGACAAATACAAGGGGTAGACAAACATGGAAAAATCCTTTTTGCTGATAATCAAAAAAACCTAAATTAAAAACAATCTTGAGATTGTATTTCTATACTCTAGTGTAAAAGGGAAAAGCTTAAATGACACTTAATTTTGATGAGATTGCAGTGAAACCAAAATGCTCACAAATTCTGATGGTATTGTAAATTGGTTTTTAAAAACTTCTCTGTATAACAAATAGCCATAATGAAAAAAAATTATAAAGGTGTCTAGACCCATGGACTTCCAGAGGTTTAGCTTCAGGAGGTATTGAAACTGAAGAAATACACACACACACACACACACTTGAAAACAATCTCTGCAACAAATTCTAAATAGCAAAAAATTGGAAACAACCTAAATTTCCAACATCAGGGTAATGGTTTAATAATTCATGGTATACCAGCACCAGAACATTATGCAGTCATTAAACTGACAACTATGCAGGCTGTGAGGACACGCGGGTGGGGGGGGATGCTCCCACGAGGGGGGCGTGCCCAGGCTGAGCCCTAGCTCTCCACAGTAAACTGCCTTCAGGGCCATCCAAAAAGGAAGCTGTAATTTGACCTGATTTCCCAGCTTCCCCGAGAGACCACTGGGAGCAGCTCCTGTCATGTGTCACCCCTCTGTTCCTGTCCATCACCATGGGAGCCCAGCTTCTTGCCACCTGGGTTCTGAACGCCCCCTCATCTCATCCAGCCTTCCACCCTCGCATCTCCTAAAGCCCTGCAGTCTGCCCTCTGGAATCGCAAAACCCCTGTCTCTCCAACTTTATCTCTGAGCCTTACCTTGTGTCACTCTAACTCAGTGGTTAGGGATCATTTTGGAGATTGGAAATGTTAGTGATAGAAATGACTAGGTGCTGTCTCCGCCAGGGTGATTGGATTTGCGCCAACGAGCCTTATGGCCCCTCTCAATGAGGACTTGCTCTGTGTCCTGACAGACAGTCACAGGATTTAGGCAACTATTTATAATGATCTGAATGAAGCTAGAATTTACCTCTACTCTGTATATAAACCCAAAGTGTATTTCTCACAGTTTTAAAATACATTGAATTTTCCAGAAATAAAACTTCTATGTAAATGAGGGGAACATCACACTTTGTTTTGTGTACTTTCTAAGAGTTGTATAGCATTTGGGGAAACCGCATCTGCGAAGGCAACACACCTCTCACAGTCTGCCCTTGTCACTGTCACCTTTACAGTGTTCACTTACTGGGTCCAAATAGCCAACAACTTCATTAGGCTTTTTAGAGTAGTCATGACCAAATATTTTTACATGTCCAAATGAGATTATTTTAGTATAAGTGACCTTCCTTTTATCTTTACATTACATTACAGGTAGGGAATTACATAAGATTTGCTATTAAAGAGATGCATTGGGTCTAAGAGGAATGAGCACCACACACCCACGTAGATCTTGTAGGTGGGACTAATTTTCCTCCCACCCTCTCACACTGGGCCTCAAGCTGGTCCTCCTTTGTTGCTTCCAGACCTGTTAGCTATCTCCTCTATTTAAAACCTCAGCACTTTCTGAAGAACAAGCGAGCAGATGAGAGTATCCATGACCTGTCTTTGGTGCTCTCACCACTGACTCCCAGGTCACTCCCCTTTATTTACTGATCTTTAGCATCTGGCTCAACCAACCACCTTCCCTTACACCGAGACTTCTGTCATCATTAGTGGAAACTTCAACTTCTGTGAAAATAATTTACCATCAGCCTGGCTTTACAGTTTCTTGATCTCCTCACTTCCAAAACCCACTTCATTTTCCAGCCCACCTTAGCCACCCATTAGCATAGTTCTACCCCAGTCAGTGTCACCACCAGGAATGGTGACACCTCTGATATCTCAGTTTAACGCCTCCACTCTCTGACTACTATATCATGTCCTTCCAAGTCACTCATTCTAATGTCCTTCCTCCAACCGTTATGTGACCCCAGTTCCAATTCATTGGTCCCGTCATCTCTCCACTGTCTCCCCCCACCAGCACTTTTATATTTACCTTTGCTCTTACTCTTGACCACATTCTGATCCTATGGTGCACAACTTTACACATACGCACCTATATCTATATTTATACTTATATCTATATCCATAACTCCTTAGTTGGTTGCTTTCTTCATTATACAGTGTGTCCATAAAGTCATGGTGCACTTTAGACCGGTCACAGGAAAGCAACAAAAGATGATAGAAATGTGAAATCCACATCAAATAAAAGAAAAACCCTCCCAGTTTCTTTAGGATGATGTGGGAGCATGTGCGCATGTGCAGATGATGACGTAACACCGTGTATACAGCGGAGCAGCCCATGGCCATGCCAGTCGAGAAGTGGACAGTACAGAGGAAAGTTCAGTGTGTTCTGTGGCTCGCTAAATTCAAATCCATGACCAAAGTGCAACGTGAATATCGGCGCATTTATAATGAAGTGCCACCACTTAGGAATAACTTACTCGGTGGGATAAGCAGTTGAAGGAAACCGGCAGTTTGGTGGAGAAACCCTGTTCTGGTAGGCCATCAGTCAGTGACGAGTCTGTAGAGGCTATACGGGATAGCTACCTAAGGAGCCCTAAAAAATTGTGTGTGAGCCCACATCGAACTGCCCTGCATAGGTATGAAACTGGGAGAGTTTTCCATTTATGTGGTGCAGATTTCACATTTCTATCATCTTTTGTTGCTTTCCTGTGACCAGTCAAAAGTGCACCATGACTTTATGGACACGCTGTATTGTCTGACAAAGCTCCAACCCCAGTTAAACACTTCACTTCTTGCTGAATGTAGCTAGGAAAAACACACCATCTGTTCTAATTTTAAATTTTTTATTTTTATTTTTGCATTTTCTTTTGCATTTTTCTGAAGCTGGAAACAGGGAGAGACAGTCAGACAGACTCCCGCATGCGCCCGACCGGGATCCACCTGGCACGCCCACCAGGGGCGAAGCTCTGCCCACCAGGGGGCGATGCTCTGCCCATCCTGGGCGTCGCCATGTTGCGACCAGAGCCACTCTAGCGCCTGAGGCAGAGGCCACAGAGCCATCCCCAGCGCCCAGGCCATCCTTGCTCCAATGGAGCCCTGGCTGCGGGAGGGGAAGAGAGAGACAGAGAGGAAGGTGCGGCGGAGGGGTAGAGAAGCAAATGGGCGCTTCTCCTGTGTGCCCTGGCCGGGAATCGAACCCGGGTCCTCCGCACGCTAGGCCGACGCTCTACCGCTGAGCCAACCGGCCAGGGCCTCTAATTTTAAATTTACAGCAAAAACTTTCACGTGGATATTTAGCTCATTCAAATTGATAATACAGTCCTAAAATATGCCGCAAGGAAATTTACTTCCTCACTGTGGGGCAGCTATGTTAGGCTTGCTCACTGGTGTACCAGCTGCAAGCCTTTAGCCTGATTGATGCATGAGCATGTGGCTGTGCCATGCGTGTATGGCCTATGTAAGGTGATAGTTGCTTGTGGTCAGGGGGATTGCAGATGGAAGATTGCCTGCCCACCACTATGAGGGGCCATTTTGCTGTTTGTTTGCAGGAGAAGCAGTTTCCCCTGCCTGTGTGCTTGTCCGCAGTTGTGAGACTTTATTAAATGGAATGACCCAACACTTTCTGGCTTCGCAGTTTCTCTACCATCTGCCATAATCCAATGTGGACCAGCCTGGCCTTGGCCACAGGCATTACTTCTAGCACAGCGGGCAGGATTCGGAGCCGATTGATATGGAGCCATTGACACCCTTGAGGGGTAGAATCGATGAGTGGCTGGCTGTTCCTGGTAGCTCTCCTGTTGTGGACCGTGGGCTGGGTGTTTTTTACAATCTTGCCAGAAGAAACCAAGAGCTCTGTGCAAGAAGCTCAGCGAGGACGAAAGCGCCAGGCTGAGCTGCATACTGAGCGCCAACGATGGTGTGAACTAGAGCGAGTGCTGGAGAGGGAAGCCAACCAGGTCTGAGAATTGCAATGTGAGGTGCAGGCTGAGTGCCAACAGCGCCTGGAACTGGAGTGGTCTCCGGAGAAGGAATTGCGGATTCGTGAGTTGCAGTTTGCTCTGGAAGCTGAATGTTGGCAGCGACGGCTGTTGGAAAAACAACTGCAGGTTCAGGAGCTCAAGAGTCAGATTCAGGCCGAGAGCCAGCAGCCACAGGAGCCAGAGCGGGCATGGAAGATGGAGCTGCAGTCCTACCAGCAAAGTGGCTCTGAATCCATGAGAGCAGGTGCTTCCGACTCTTCTGAGGGGGAGGCTTGGGCTGCAGCTGTGGTCCACAGACTCAGAACCTGGCCAGTGGTCACCAAGAAGGTAAAGACTCAGCCGCCAAGAGTCCCTCAGGGGCAGTCACAGCCTTCTCCACAGGTAGTGGAGCACTTTGTGGTCCAGCCCTACACCCAGACAGAGCTGATGGAGTTGGGGGTGAAATTCAGACAGAAACCCACCAAGTGGCTGGCAGCCTGCTTGCTGCAGTTGTGGGACATAGGGGTGAATGGCATCATGCTCTCCCAAACAGAGATGGACCGCACGGCTGTGAGAGCTTCTGCCCATGCTACCCCCCCTAACAGGAGAAATGGACCTATAAAAGTTACCCAAACACAGATGTGGGTATATTTGATTGCGGCTGGGGCAGATAGGGAGAAATTAGATGGCAAACCTAATAAAGTCTTGTTGGAGCTTTAGAGGCAGTTTGAGTTAGAACAGAGGTTCCAGCCACTGAAAAAGTGGGGGAAGCGGGTAGCCCTGGCATCTTCCAGGAAAATGGCTGATGTTCTGGTTGCTGGATCCCCAAGACCCATTGTCCCAGTTTGACTAGGGGGAAAGGCGATGGACCCATCCAACAGTGACGAGCAGGGGCCAGAGGACCCACGTGAAGTTGGCAATCTACTGATCACCTTCTAACGTGCAGCAGGTGTTGGCATTGCCTGTAACAGACTTCTTACCTTGGTGATTTGCACAGAGAGCTGGGCTCTCTATTACGGACTGATCATAGACTGCAACTATGAAAAACCCTGACGGGGGGACTGTGGCACCTGTGGAGGCCCTGTTGC
The DNA here is from genome assembly GCF_036850765.1 of Saccopteryx bilineata. Taxonomy (NCBI): domain Eukaryota; kingdom Metazoa; phylum Chordata; class Mammalia; order Chiroptera; family Emballonuridae; genus Saccopteryx; species Saccopteryx bilineata. The sequence continues at coordinate 8,642,422 of NC_089501.1, read as the reverse complement.
ACTGGAAAGCTGCTCTCACCCAGTTGCACAGACCCACCAAGGACCCTTTTTGCTCTCAGTGGACATGGCCCTGGACTGTACAGTGCCCCCCACCCCACGATGCGTGGCCTTATTGGCACTGTGGCATAAGGAACTAGAGATGGGCCTCCAGTTAACTCCCTGGGAAGAGTGCCCTGGGAGACATTGTGAAGGGAACCTTTGCAATTGTCATTTTTGGTATGTATGTAATGTACCTATTGTGAAGCAAGCAACCCTGAAGGGGTGAAATGTGGGGCAGCTGTGTTAGGCTTGCTCGCTGGTGTACCGGCTGTAAGTACTTTGCCTGACTGGTATGTGAGTGTGGCTGTGCCACGTGTGTATGGCCTATGGAAGGCTGTGAGTGCTTACACTAGAGAGAGATTTGGGATTGCGGATGGCCTGCCCGCCACTGTGAGGGGCCATTTTGCTGTTTGTTTGCCTGAGAAGCAGTTTCCCCTGCCTGTGTGCTTGTCCGCGTTTATGAGACTCTGCGTGTAGTAGTGGATGTAAGATCATCACGACATCAATAAATCAGGATACATATATTCAAAGATAACATGTCCAGATTATCTTGTCGTTCAATTATGTTGCATACCCATCACCCAAAGTCAGATTGTCCTCTGTCACCTTCTATCCAGTTTTGTGAGACTCTATTAAACAGAACGGCCCAATGCTTTCCGGCTCCGCAGTTTCTCTACCGTCTGCCCGAATCCAATGGGAACCTGCCTGGCCTTGGCCAGCGACATTACACTCACTTTCTAAGACAACTCTTTCACATGTTCTCCTTTCTGTAAATCACCAGCACACTCCTCCTAGCCTCACTCTGGTTAATTTGCTCACTGTTGGGCAGTGTGGGCAGCCCATGTTGAGAAAGGCTCCTCTCTGATCCACGCATCTGCTGGGGAGCTGCCCTGGGGCTGGAGGATCTCCCACCAACATGGCTTTACTCACAGCCCTGGCACGTCAATGCTGACTACTCAGCTGATGTTATCAACTGGTAACCTCTCTTTTCCTTTACATAGCTTCTCCTTGAAGCTTCTTGGATTTCTGCATAGCAGGGTGAGATACAAAAAGATGGAAATAGAAGTTTCCAGTCCTCTTAGAGGGTAGGTCTGAAAATAGCAGAGGGTTACTTCTATTGTATTCTAGTAGTCAAACAGTCATAGGCCCAGCTGACATTTGGGGGTGGGAGAGTAATAGATTTCAATGCTTAGTGAGGGCCAGTGACAAAGCACTTCTGGCCATCTTTAATTCACTACATCAGCCCTTTGAACTGTATAACTGACTTGTGGTTGATTTGGTTCTTTAGGAACAGTGGTGTGCTGGAAAACATTTAACAACTGACTGGAAGGATGGGGTCCTGGATGTTGATTTATAGTATTTGCAGTGTTCATTGTGTAAACACTCCCGCCATGGCTGATTATTGGCAAACAATGTGACATGGCCAAAAACAACATTGGGAAGAAGTGCACAAAATTGGTTCTCACAGGCTTGCTCCAGAAACAACACTGTCAATTAAAGAACAAAATTCTGCACGGTTATCCAGGCAATCAATGTTTCATTAAGGGCCTACTATGAACGAGGCATTAGAAATACAGAGGTGACCAAAACAGATCCAAAATCTGCACCCAAGGAGTTTGCATTTTAATGGAGGAGTCAGATAATAAACAACAAAGTATATACAATAATAATAGGTGCTAATAAGAAAAATAAAGCAGGGCAAAGAATAGAGAGCGATAGACCAATTCTTTTACAATAGGGCAATCACAGAAGGCCTTTTTGAGAAGAAGATATTTAAGTGAGTTAGCAATCAATTATAATAGAAACTAACTCTCATTTAGCACATGCTACGTGCCAGGCAATCTTTTGATCAGATTACATATATTTATTAAATTTCACAAGAAGATGTCCAAAGAAGGATACATTTAATTCAATAGAAAATGTTATAGTCCTCCAAACATATATCTAGAGTGAAGAAAATATGACAAGGGTTGAACATTAGAAAAGAAATGCTGCCTGACCAGTGATAGCACAGTGGATGGAGCTTTGACCTGGGACACTGAGATCCCAGGTTTGAAACCCGGAGGTCACCTGTGTGAGCATGGGCTCATCGGCTTGAGCACAGGCTCACCAGCTTGAGCACGGGGTTGCTGGCTTGAGTGTGGGATTATGGAAATGATCCCATGATCACCAGCTTAAGTCCAAGGTCGCTGGCTTGAGCAACGGGTCACTGGCTCTGCTTGAACCCCGCCCCCCATCAGGGCACATATGAGAATCAATCAATGAACAACTAAAGTGCCACAACTACGAGTGGATTCTTCTCATCTCTCCTCCTGTCTCTCTCTCTCTCTCTCTCTCTCTCTCTCTCTCTTTCTCTCCTGCAGAAAAAGAAAAAGGAAAAAGGTAATGCAAAGGGACAAGAGCAGGCAACATGGAAAGGATGAGACTTGCGATTGACTCCCAATCCACTTCATTAGCTGTGGCACCATCTTTGGCGTGGAAACCAGTTGTGAGACGACAACCTCATGAGTGTGTGGGGAAGGGGAGATGAGATGTATACCAATGTGCTCAGGCAGTTTAGGAGGAGGGCTACAAACTGTCTTTAATTATGACATCTACTGTCTTCCCAACAAAGCCGTATTTGGGAGAACTGCCTTAAATATGCAGTGCATTTTATGGTCCAGGAACTTTCACAATTATCCTCAAAACCACTGTAGCTAGGGCAAAAAATAACCCCCTTTTACGGATTAGGAATTTGGGGGTCAGTTAGGAAGAGCGTCAGGGCAGGTTTGCTGGCTCTAAATCAAAGTAATTCAATAAATATGTGTTGAATGCCTGCAAGGGTTCAGGCACCGCACAGGTGCTGGGTGACATCCTTCCTTTCCCATTTTCCCACCATCCGTCCACGACCCTGGGGGTAGTGATGCCACACTCTCATGGCTCCCCACACATGCACCAGGGTAGCACACCCTGATTAATGCATATTTCAGGCAGGGGAGAGAGGCAGAGAGAGGGGGCACCCTTCTGTGTGTAGTAGTGGATGTAAGATCTCACACATCCCTCCACAGCCCCTCCTTCAGCAAGAAAGAGCAGAGATAATCCCTGACTTTTCTACTTTCCCATCTGTAAAGCAATCTCAAAATTAGTTTCCCTCATAACTGATCATCTTTCCATAATACTATATACCAAAATACAGATTTTGTAATCACCGTTTTTTGGATCCCAAAAGATCTCCTTTCCTTAAATATATGCTGTCATTGTTCTCAATGAAATGAGTAAGTGCTGGAGCAGGCGAGAGGATCCGTGCTCCCTGGCAGAGCCCTGGGTCTCATGAAAGCGTTGCCTCGGTGGGTCAGGGGAACGTGTCCCCAGAGACACCATCTGAGAGTGAACTGAGAAATTTGAGTTCAACTAGGTGTCATTGAGCCTTTTAAATGGATAAAGGAAGGCTGTGATCTTCAGAGTGACTGGCTGCTGACAGATCAAAGGCACGGTAGGGAAAGAGAGGACCCACATCAGCCACGAATGATACATTTTCTTCCTTAAGGAGCAAATCACGCGAGGGCTAAGGCCAGAATGAGTACGTTCAGGCTCCATCAAATATGACAGGAAATGTGTATGTGGATATGGAAACAGGGAAAAGAATGGAGTAAAAAACTGGCTTCTATGGTCCTCAAGCATTCATTAAATCTCCTCTGAAAGTATGAAGAAAATGGTGAGAATTAGGTTCTTTGTTTTACAGCCAAAAAACCTGATGTTACAGGAGTAAATTGTTGAAGCACTATTAAGTAGATGAACAGAAGCAAAAAAAAAATCTCAAATATTTTATTCCTCTGGTCAATTTATCAGAGAATGTTTTCTTTATCTTACACGATAATTATCTAGTTACTTTCAGCTTGGGGAAAGATTTGAAAAATGGCAAAATGCGTGATCTGTAAGCTCTCTTGGGAGAAGAGTAAGGGAGATAAGAGGTTTTCCTATCCATGGAATACCAAGATGGACTTTCAGCTAGGAACCCAGCCTATTTATTACTCTTTCCCATTGTGAAGAAATACTATAAATGAACACACTAAGCCCTAAAGAAACTGGTTAGAAGGGAAACAAAAGTCAAAACCCAAGTGCAGAAAGGCAGACAAGTAGGATCAGTTTGCGGGCTTTCTACACAAAACCACCTAATTATGCGTGAGGCTTGCCTGGCAGTTTGACGTCAGGTTGCTATTCTGAGCCTGCCTGCACTGGACAGGTAGCAGTGCCCCAAATCAACCTTCCATAAACGGCTCAGGTTTTCTGTTCTGTGCCCAACGGAGGCCCCTCCAAAACTCTAAGTGTCCTCTTCTTTTCACAATTGCTCTCTCTGAAGGGTATCTGAGGCCCAGTCCCTCTGTTCCCGCTAACCCCCAGCTTACCAGTCCCTCCTCTCCGTTCTTGGCCTTAGCCTCTTCCTTTCCCTCTGGCTCCACACAGAAAGGACTGTATTTCATTGTCTGTAACTAATGCAGTCCTGCTTTCTGCACCAAGGACATTTTAGAAAACAAAAAGAAAAAGTTTATGATACTTGGTGGCATTTACAGGAACAGCTGAAAAGAAATCTTGTGGCCCTCAGTCTTGCTCTCCTCTCAGAACAAGCAGAGCCAAAAGGGACTTTCTCTGCAGTACACTGTAAGGGGATGGTCTCCCCTCTGCTTGGTCTCTCTCCCCTTCTGTTTCACTTCTATTTCACTCCCAGCCCCTCCCTCTGGCAGCAGCGTGAAAAGGGAGCTCCCTGTCCATGCCCTCCTCCCCTCAGACTGACCCTCGGGGAAGGAGGGGGAAACTCCACTGCAGACTGGGAGTCCAGGCACGCTGATTCCCAGGCTCTGGAGTGTGCGCATGGCCTGCCCCTCCTTTTCCTCTGTGTCAATCAGACCCTTCTCCTCTGCCAAGCCAGCTGTCTGCACCTGGATGTCTCTGTCATTCTGCTCCCTCACTCTGCCTGGCCAGAGGCCAGGTTGGCATGGTCCCTGTGAGGGTCTGGGCTCCGCTGTGGGCAGCCAGCTGGAGCTGGGTGGGGGTGGGGAGGACTCTCAAGGAACCTCTGGCCCCACCAGTGTCTGAAGCCAGACTATGCTCTGTCTTCACTTAGCTTTTCACCCAGTGTAAACACACCTTCAGGCTGCCCGGGAGCTTAAGAGTGTGTTCCTTACCCGAAGGGACAGGCACAGTATTTCTATTAATAACAATGTAGTTTGGCATTACATAGGTGGGTGTATCTATAGACCAAAATTGATACTGTCATCACATCTAAATAATGTCTTTAAAATGCAATTATAAATACTCAAAAAACGCAGGTTTTTTATCAATAACCTTAATCCACTTAAGGTTCTGAGACCTCCCGAAGTTTATTTAATCTTTCACAAGTGTTCACAGAGCACACTTGCAGCTACCAGACTTACACTGTGGTACACATTATAGCAGGATGCCCAAGTCTACACCTCCTTATGTCACGCCTTTTAAATAAGCAGCAGAAAACATAATAATCTATTGACTTCAGCAGGAAGAGGAGTTTTTTTGGAAAACACTTTCATAGCTCCTAAGCCACACAGACAAAGTGAAGGAAGGGATGAGCAAGGTTGTGCTGAGGCCCTGGGCGGCAGAAGGTCACCGCCCCCTCAGAAGGCCCTGCGGGTTCCCTGTCCATTTATTTTCTATTGCTGCTGTAAACAAATTGCCGCAAGTTCAGTGGCTTAAAAGCAACATAGACTTCATAGCTCACGGTTTTCTAGGTCAGAAGTTTGGCGTGACTCAACTGGGTTCTCCGCTCAGGATCTCCTTAGGCCAAAATCAAGGTATGAGCCATGTGGAGCTCTAGGGAAACTCCAGGGGAGTGTCCAACCCCCCATTCAGGGTGTTGGCTGAATCCACTTTCTTGTCATTATAGGAGTGAGTTCCCCGCTTCCTATCTGGCTGTCAGCTATTAGAGGCCACTGCAGTTTCTGCACAAATAACCCCGTTCAGATTCAAGTCAGCAATAGGATGTCAAATCCCCCTCACGCCTGTTTCAAATCTCTCCAGCGTCTGTCTGCTGCTTTTAAGAAACCAGATGATTAGGGGAGGCTCACCCAGATAATCTCCCTATCTCAAGGTCGATTCTGCCACATAACATAATCATAAGACTTCGATGTCTTATCATCTCATTTATTACAGTTTGCCAGAAGGGGATTAGAAATTCTGCCTGTCACATTGGAACTCAGCTCCAATAACTTTTAGTCCCTGTATATTTGTGTCACACATTGCAAGTTCTCAGGAGAGAAATTCAGATTGGCCAGTTTGGGTCAGGTGTCTACCGCCATCATTCAGTTGTGATCAAGGGACAGGCTCATATGAAAGATGGGCCCGGGCCTGGATATCAGCAGCTGCGCTGAGAGAGGTGAAGGGTGTTGGGAGATGGGCAAAGATCCCAAGAGGAATCCTTGAAGAGGAACATAAAGGAAGTGACGAGAAAGGAGCACCCAGGTGGCACTGCTGGCCAACAAACCTGCCAGATTTAGGCGTAGCCGAAGAGGAAAGTCAGAGTGTTCACATTTTGTCCTTGTGTTTTCCACCAGGGTTAAAAAGCTGTGGTGTTGACACTATCAAAAAATAGATCTGTGACTTGTTTTAGTTAACAGTTACATTTCTGAGAGTCATCTGTCTTTCCTCTGAAAGGTTGGGGATTGGTACACTCACTATATGTCCCTCCGAGGAGTAGGGTATATACCAGTACCCCCACCAACAGGATCAGTAGAGAGCAGTCCAGAACCAAGGAGAAACCCTTTGGATTTATTAGGGTATTTTCACATCTTTTTGCCACTCCCAAGCAAACCAGGATTTGGGGGAATCATCCTTCTGATTTTGAAAACTTCAAAAGTGAAGTTGCCCGCCAAAAGTGATAGTTTTCTTTGAGGTGATTCAAGAGGGCTGTGGGAGAAAGCCGACAGGGGTAGGTGACAGCTGCCTTCTTTAATGGTAATGGCCATAAACTAGTGCCCCACTTTTGTACAGTTGCACTCATACTTTTCAAAGTAAGAAGACATCAATGAATTACGTGCCTTATTAGTTTTATTTGGGGGGAAATGTACAGTTGGCAACATTTGCCAAGTGCCCGTTTTGTGCAGAGTTCACTGGGAGAATTGGAGAGAAAGGGAAGAGCCGAGGAGACCTCAGAAGCACATTTGTTAAGTGTTCCGTGGATACTGGGAAAGTACGGGCATTCCATTTTGTCTGCATAATGGGCACTTAACAAGCTTATTTAATTCAAATCTTCTAAATTATATTTTTTACCTTAACCTGATTTGTCAAAGACCTTTAAAAATTTTTAATTGTAGTAAAATACAAATAAAATTTACAATCTTTATCACTTTTAAGTGTGTAGTTCAGTGGCATTAAGTACATTTCACATTACCCATCGCCACCATCCACCCACAGAACTCTTCAACTTGAGAAGAAAAACTTTGTACCCATTAAACAATAATCCCCCCATCTCCCCCTCTCCTAAGCTCCTGGCAACCACCAGTTTGCTTTCTGTCTTTGTGAATGTGACTACACTAGGTACCTCATATAAGTAAAATCATAAAGAGTTATTCTTTTGTGACTGACATTTCATTTAGCATAATGTCCTCAAGGATCATTCATGTGTAGCACGTGGCAGAGTTTCCTTTCTTTTGAAGGCTGACTAATATTCTATTGTATGTACATACCACATTTTGTTTATTTACCCATCAATGGACACTTGGATATAGGAATAATGCTGCTATAAACATTGGTATATAAATAATATTTGGGTCCCTGTTGTCAATTCTTTGGGGCATATACAGAGAAATGCAATGGCTGAATCATGTGATAACTCTATAACTCATGAGTTTAATTTTTTTTTATTTATTTATTTATTTTTAGAGAGGAGAGAGAGACAGAGAGGGAGAGAGAGGAGAGACAGAGAGAGAGAAGGGGGGAGGAGCAGGAAGCATCAACTCCCATATGTGCCTTGACCAGGCAAGCCCAGGGTTTCGAACTGGCGACCTCAGCATTTCCAGGTCGAAGCTTTATCCACTGCGCCACCACAGGTCAGGCTGAGTTTAATTTTTTTTTAGGAACAACCATACTGTTTTTCACAGCAGCTGTAACATTTACATCCCCCAAAAGAGTGCACAAAGTTTCCAATTTCTCCACATCTATGCCAATAATTATTTTCTTTTTTCTATAGTATCCATCATAATCACCTAATGGTGTGAAGTGGTATCTTATTGTAGTGATCTGTCAAAGACCTTTTTAGAGGTATATTAAATCTTCCTATTATAACTGTGGTTTCATTCTTGTACGCTAATAAACAATTGTGCTTTATACATTTGACACTATGTGTGTGTGTGTGTGTGTGTGTGCATGCGTGCACGTAAAAGTTAATGCTATTACATAGTCATTGGTTTTTATATCTTTTTACCTGGTAAATAACTCTTATTGCTTGGCAAATTGTTTGTTAACTACCAGCAGACATTGGACAGAGAGATTCACACTGCTGATTAGTCCCTGGGGCTCGGGGCTCCTCCTGTTGTTTCTCATTCGTTCTCTACCTCAAAAAGAAATCAAAACTAGCACTGTACTCTCAAAAGGGAATTTGTCCTTTAGAAATAACTATGAGTGTGTGCAAAGTTTTAGCTATTTCTTTTTTTTTTTTTCTTTTATTTTGTGAGAGAGACAGAGAGAGGGACAGACAGACAGGAAGGGAGAGATGAGAAGCATCAATTTCTTCATTGAGGCACCTTAGTTGTTCACTGATTGCTTTCTCATATGTTCCTTGACTGGGGGGCTACAGCAGACCAAGTAACCCCTTGCTCAAACCAGCGATCTTGGGTCCAAGCTGGTGAGCCTTGCTTAAATCAGATGAGCCCGCGCTCAAGCCATCGACCTCAAGGTTTCAAACCTGGGTCCTCTGCGTCCCAGTTCAATGCTCTATCCACTGCATCACTGCCTGGTCAGGCTTTTTTTTATTTTTTAAAAACTTTTTTATTGATTGATTTTAGAGAAAGAGGAGAGGAGAGGAGAGAGAGAGACAGAGAGAGACAGAGAGAGAGACAGAAAGAGAGAAGAGGAGGGGAGGGGAGGGGAGGGGGAAGGGGAGGGGATGGGAGGGGTGAGGGGAGGGGAGGGGAGGAGAGGGGAGGGGAGAAGAGGGGAGGGGAGGGGGAAGGGGAGGGGATGGGAGGGGGAAGGGGAGGAGAGGAGAGGAGAGGAGAGGAGAGGAGAGGAGAGGAGAGGAGAGGAGAGGAGAGGAGAGGAGAGGAGAGGAGAGGAGAGGAGAGGAGAGGAGAGGAGAGGAGAGGAGAGACAGGAACATTGATATGCCCTGACCAGGGATTGAACCAGCAACTTTTGTGTTAGGGTCAACACTAGTTTTAGCTATTTCTTATACTGAAAAGTTGAGAGCATGTAAGTATCCTACAGGACATTAAATTATGATACAGTATATATGATGGAATGTCATGCAACCATCAAGATGTAGAGAAATTTTTGCTGCCATGAGATGAGATTTAGTACAATATTATGCATGTGAATAGCTTTTGCTAATCAGACACAATAATCCACAGGAAGTAGAGTGGAAGTATTTAAAGGAGAGTATTAATGGTAATTGTCTCTAGGTGAACATGCCAACTAGGAATCAATAGAAATCAACTCTGGTAAATTTGGTAGGAGGGAAGAATTCACTGGCAGGAGCTGGAGTCATTCTGAGAAAGGAAGGAAATGCTGAACAACAGGCTTTGGGTAGGACAGGAACCAGGTGCATCTGGCATCCAGGTAATAGAAATGAGTGGATAGTCTCTCCTAAGCTATGCCATTAATAAAACTCAACTCAATTTGTGTGTGTGTGTGTGTGTGTGTGTGTTCTCTTCTGTTTTCATCCCACTCAGATCCAGATCTCTAGAAGAGAGTCTGATTGGCCCAGACTAGGACATGGGGGTAGGTGGGGGGCATTATGCCTGGCTGTTGCAGCAATGTTGTACACCATGAAAGAGTCACAGTGCCCCAGAGTAAGAAGCAGGGGAAAGGTGAGATCAATAGATGTTCACTATAGTGGGATTTCAGGTATGGTACTTCCCATTTTATTTTTTTATCCATATTTTTTAAATTCTTAATAAACAGATATTGTTATTAAAACAAAGAAATTTTGTGGGTAATTTTTTATAATTTCAGGAAACTCAAAATACAAACAACTTGCCAAGTTCCCTGAGTGGGCTATTTCACAATCTGTTTTCTTTTATACTTTCTTGCTGCATCTTCTATAACAAACCCTATTCCCATAATCCTACACCCACCGTACCTACTTACCCACATATACCCACATAAAGTATTGTTATGTGATTATTTATTAATATAACAATGATTTAATGAGCAAAGAGCACTACAAACAGGCAAAAAGCATTCCCTTTCAATAATATAATGACAAAGAGATTCTGGAACTCATTACCTAAGGTTAGAGTAGAATTTTGCAAAATAATTACTAAAGATGGTAAGTAGCAAGCATTTACTAAATGTTTTCTCTATGCCAGACACTAGGTTAGACTGAGTCCTTAACTTATATATGTCACTTTAATGTAAAATACACTGTTTAACAAAGCAACTTTTCCTCCTCCAACATAGCATTCCTGCTAGATTCTATCTTTTCTAAAAAATGGATTCTTTTTTTTTTTTAATTTTATTTATTTATTAATTTTAGAGAGAAGAGAGAGAGAGAGAGAGAGAGAGAGAGAAAGGGGGGAGGAGCAGGAAGCATCAACTCCCATATGTGCCTTGACCAGACAAGTGCAGGTTTCGAACCGGCAACCTCAGCATTCCAGGTCGATGCTTTATCCACTGCACCACCAGAGGTCAGGCAAAAAATGGATTCTTTTTCTTCCAAGAACCTCAAGGCATTCCATTCATATCAAGTATTACATTTAAATTCTCTCACCACTCCTAAGAGAAAAACACAGGATTGACTATTATTTATCTTTTTGTAGAGTTGAGGAAGCTACAGAGATGTAATTTTCTCAAAATTTGCACAGCTATTGGAAGTAGCTGAACATCTCTCCATTTATTGAGCTGAAGGCATTGAGAGAACAAGTCTTTTATTTAATAGACATATTTTGTGGTCCTACTTTTTGTTAAGCTTTGGTGCAGGGAATGAAACACTGGTTCACTCATACACATTCATATTGTGTGCCAATGCTGTGCCAGTTACCAGGACCAAGTTGGACACAGGTCCAGTTCTCACGATGCAGGAGTCCTGCCTGTTCTCAAGGAGTTTACAATCAGAGGATAAACAGGGGAGCATCTACAAGTAAGAAATGTGGCTTAAGAAACAGAAGTGAAAGTTATGCTTGAGGAATTGGAAGTGTGTATAAAAATACTGAAGTGAGAACAAAAATATGGCACATACACGAAGTCCAAAGAAACTCTCAGGAGAAGGTGAAAGTTACATGTTGAGTAGGAACAAAGTTCATAGGCAGAGATAATGACCTAAGGATATTTCAGGTCACGTTGAGAGGAGCCATGCCTTCAGTGGAGGGACACAGGCACTTCAAGGCAAACTTGCAGGAGAGAGGGAAGGAAATAAAAACCTAACCTCATCCTTCTATCTCCTCTGATGTCCTGCCAGATCTCCCACTGCTTAAGCCAAGAAGGGAGGGTGTCTGTTGATACAGTCTAGATGGATCAGCTTCCCAGGAGACAGTAGGGTGGAGGAGAGTGGAACAGTGATTTTGGAGGCTAAACAGAAGCTGTCTAACACTTCTGGGTATGCTGCCAATTTGTGTCCCTTAACCAAGTCCTTTGGTTTCTTTTGACATCAGTTTCTTTACTCTTCATGGAAGATCTCATTCAGGTCATCACTAAGGCATCTCCCAGGACTGCACTGTATGAAGAAAAAAGAGTCATCCATCTGAACTAGGTTTGTATTAAGAATTAGGGAAGATTCCTTCTACCATCCACCAAAAGGCATTCTTTCCTACCACCCGAGGTGGTATTAAACCTGCTTGATAGGAAACCCTTCACTAGTGAATGAGAGTCTATGTTATATTACAAAAATGTCTGTGGACTGAAGCTCTGGGAATGTTAACTTTGGTGTGCATCTTGGGGGGAGTCAGTTCCCCTCCTGCTGTAGCAGCCAGTAAGCAGAGATAAACACAGAAGGTCATATCTCCCCTTTACATGTAAATGCTATTTTAAACCCAAATAATTCACCCTGGTCACTTGGCTCAGTGATAGAGGATGGGCCGTGCATGTGGATGACCTGGGTTTGATTCCCAGTCAGGGCACACAGGAGAAGCGACCATCTGCTTCTCCACTCCTAACCCTCCCCTTCTCTCTCTCTCTCTCTCTCTCTCTATCTATCTCTCTTCCCCTCCCACAGCCATGCCTTGATTGGTTGAGCAAGTTGGCCCTCTGGCTGAGGATGGCTCCCTGAGGTCTCTGCCTCATGCACTAAAAATAGCTTGGTTTGCAGGCAACAGCCCATGATGGGCTTGCCAGGTGGATCCCGGTGGAGCGCATGGGGGAGTCTGTCTCTGTCTTGCTTCCTGTCACTTAAAAAAAGCCAAATAATTGAGAAGCAAGAAGATAAAATGGGGAGGGGAAATTATCATTATTTCTATTGAAAATGACCTCCACCTGCTCCTCTATGAATACTATGTAGTAATTACTACTGAGAAATGTAAAACATTGGTCATCTGGCCAGCAGACAGGACTCAGTAAAGGAATTGATGTTTAAAATGAGGGTCCCTGAATCTGAGTGAAGCCCAGTGGCTCTGATGGGCCTGCTATTGTCCAATACAAGGCACAGTGTGTTTAGCAAACAGTGTATTGAGTAAACACTCAACTGGGTGTTACTGGGAACTGGCATGCAGAGTAATTGAAGAGAATGAGACCTACCATTGTAGAGAGCAAGAAGCATTGTTTTGCCCATCAAAACCAATAAGACATCTTCATTTTATCTATGAATTCCAAGATACTCACAAAAATTACATGCTTTGACGTCTCTTTTTTCTTTTCTTTTTTTTTTTTTTTTTTTAGCTTTTATATACGGGGATCCTCAGGTCACAACACAGTTCCATTCCTACAACAGTGGTGTAACCAGAATTTTGGTGGAAGTTGAAAAACACTCTAGTCTAAGTCACTTACCTATTCTAACTGGTATATGCCACTGATGCTGGTCTTCCAGCCACAAAGCTAGCAATCTTTGCAACTCAGTCATTATGCCACTTCACTGTTTAGTAATCACAGTTCAATTCACAGGGGCTGATCCCTTTACATGCTCTAGGATACAGTCTTTATCCTTGATAATTGTTGCTACAGTAGAGCGGCTATGGCCTGGCTTTCCTCTTCTTCAAAGCACTACCATCTGAAGACTCTGAATTTTATTTAGGAGCTATGACAAGAGCCAAAAAGTCATCAAACGAATCAACACAAATGAAACACCTGTGTGTTGAACAGTCCAACTAGCATAACCTGACCAAGCAGTGGCGCAGTGAATAGAGCATCAGCCTAGGACACAGAGAACCCAGGTTCGAAACTTTGAGGTCGCTGACTTGAGAGCAGGCTCATGGAGGTGACCCCATGGTCTCTGGCTTGAGCCCAAAGGTCGCTGGCTTGAAGCCCAGGATCGCTGGCTTGAGCCCAAGGTTGCTGGTTTGAACAAGGGGTCACTCACTCTGCTGTAGCCCCACCCCCTACCCCCAATCAAGGCACATGGGAGAAAGCAATCAATGAACAACTAAGGAGACTAAGGAGCCATAACAAAGAATTGATGCTTCTCATCTCTCTCCCTTTCTGTCTGTCTGTCCCTATCTGTCCCTCTTTCTGTCTCTGTTACAACCTCCCCAAAAAACAGACAAACCCCAAACAGTCCAAATAGCATAGGTAAGCGTACTGGGGGCACCAACTCCTTCACTCATATTTCACATTACTGCACATTCTTCCACCACACAACCAAACTAGTTCGCCCATGTAGTCTATAAGTGCAAAGCTAACAGTATAAGCCAAACAACTCACATCTCAATTATTTTTAATTTTTATAGGAGTGAGCAGCATAAACTCAAAACATCATATGTTAAGACTGTCCTAACCTGAGGACCCCCATATAGACTTTTTTCCCAAAATGAAGAAGGTTTTTTTAGAAATTGAATTTAATGGGGTGAATTGGTCCATAGGAACACATAGATTTCAAGCATATATCTCCATAGCATGTGAACTACAGGTAATAACAAGTATTGGAGAGGCTGTGGAGAAAAAGGAACCCTCATTCTCTGCTGGTGGGAATGTCAACTGGTACAGCCATTATAGAAGACAGTATGGCGGTTCCTCAAAAAATTAAGAATAGAGTTAATGTACGACCCAGCCATCCCTCTACTTGGTATTTACCCAAAAAACTCAAAAATACTTGTACACAAACACATATGCACCCTCATGTTCATCGCAGCATTATTCACAGTGGCCAAGATATGTAGATAACCAAAGTGTCCCTTGATAGAGGACTGGATAAAGATGATGTGGTACATATATAAAATGGAATACTAGTCAGCCATAAGAAATAATGAAATAGTACTAAGGTGCCACAATAAAGAATTGAGGCTTCTCATCTCTCTTCCTTCCTGTCTGTCTGTCCTTGCCTGTCCCTCTCTCTATCTCTATCTTTTTCTCTTGCTAAAAAAAAAGAAATAATGAAATATTGCCATTTGTGACAACATGGATGGACCCTGAGAATATTATGCTAAGCAAAATAAGTAAATCAGAAAAAGCTAAAAACACTTTAATTTCTTGACCTGAACAGATGGAAAATGTGACATGGTGAGGAGATGAAAGAGTACACACTGGAGCCAGGCTCCCTGGTTCTGTCCCTCACTTTGAGAGACCTTAATAAGTTACTTAACTTTTCTGCAGCTTAGCTCTTAAAGAATAGTGCCTTCTCATATGACAGTTATGAGGATTCAAGTATTTAATAAAGTGTTAATAAAGGCACCTTTTAGTACCTAATATGAAAGTGGTATATGTCTCTAATAAAGTAAAAACTTCAATGGGAAGGCAAAGGCTAAAATCCAGAAATCTTCTAACTTAAACCCTTGGTGGATGGCACAGGAGCCTAAATAAAATGGAAATGACAAAGGTAATCCCTATGGGTTTTAAGCAAGTTTCCAAGTAAATTTGAAAGGGGATTTGCTATCTTTAAAAAATTTTTACAATGTTAAGAAGTATTTTGCCAATAATTTTCATCTATTACAATTATCATTCATTTATATTTGTATGTGTATAAACAGACAGGTACACAGATGGGCCAAAATTATCCAAGTGCATAATCAACTCTCTGAGGAGAGTTATTCACTTATAATGAGAAAAATAATAACTTTGAAAACATACCAGAATTTAATTGTAAGCCTTTTTTGAGGGTCCTTAGGTAAATCTAGCTTGGAGACATTTTTCACCATTCAGATATGAGGTAATATCTCAGTTTTATGAAGATCAAATGAGTTCATACAAACAAAGCACTTAGAACAATGCTTGGGACATGATGAACACTCAAAAGTGTTAGTCATTTTGTTGTTATTATCTTCAATCGCCCCTTCCAGGGTCAAATGGTGTCAGGTCACCTGTTCCTTTCTCATAAAGGTAAGGACTGGCTGGAGAAATCAGCTCAGTGGGCAGTTCTTCCAGGACTGAGAAAATAAAGACTGCTATAACCATGGGAAACACACGTAAACAAACCAAACAGAAACCGACTGAGAGACACAGAGAACAAGCGGATTGTTGCCAGATGGAAGAGGGGTCGGGGCTGGGTGAAAAAGGTGAAGGGACTAAGAAGTATAAGTTGACAGGTACAAAATAGTTGTGGGGATGTAAAGTACAGCCTAGGGAATATTGTAATAACTATGTATGGGGGTAGGTGGGTACTAGAGTTATCCAGGGGAACACTTCATAAGTTCTATAAATGTCTAACCACAATGCTGTATACCTGAAACTAATATACAATAATATTGAATATCAACTGTAATTTAAAAAATGAAATAAAATATATCTATATAAGTATAAATATATAAATATGAAAATTTTAAATTTAAAAAAATTTTTAATAAAAAGAATTGTTAGTGAAGAGTTGGCTGGCATATCCCTGCATACTAATACCATTCCTGGGCCCCTCACATGGGTGCTGCAGCTAAAGGGTAGCTTTGGTACCCTTTGTCTCTGCTGCATGGAAGCTTCCAGAAGGTTTGCAGGAGGGCCAACATGATGGCCCCTGTGCTCACTGAGTGTGTGGCCCCACCCAAATCACATGAGGTGCTGGGTTTGCAATTCCAAACAGAATTAACCAAACGGAAATAGTCTCTGTGCTATAAGCAGTCACAGTATAAAAAGCCGGGGTGCCAGTATCATTGACTTCATGATTTCTTTTTTTTTTTTTTTTTTTTTTTTTTGTTTCTTTCTGTAATTCTTTTTTTTTTTTTTTTAAATAATTTTATTTTTTTAATGGGGTGACATCAATAAATCAGGATACATATATTCAAAGATAACAAGTCCAGGGTATCTTGTTGTTCAATCATGTTGCATACCCATCACCCAAAGTCAGATTGTCCTCCGTCACCCTCTATCTTGTTCTCTCTGTGCCCCTCCCCCTCCCCCTTTCCCTCTCCCATTCCCCCCTCCCCCCCGTAACCACCACACCCTTATCAATGTCTCTCAGTTTCACTTTTATGTCCCACCTACGTATGGAATAATGCAGTTCCTGGTTTTTTCTGATTTACTTATTTTGCTTCGTATCATGTTATCAAGATCCCACCATTTTGCTGTAAATGTTCCGATGTCATCATTTCTTATGGCTGAGTAGTATTCCATAGTGTATATGTGCCACATCTTCTTTATCCAGTCATCTATTGACGGGCTTTTTGGTTGTTTCCATGTCCTGGCCACTGTGAACAATGCTGCAATAAACATGGGGCTGCATGTGTCTTTACGTATCAATGTTTCTGAGTTTTTGGGGTATATACCCAGTAGAGGGATTGCTGGGTCATAAGGTAGTTCTATTTTCAGTTTTTTGAGGAACCACCATACTTTCTTCCATAATGGTTGTACTACTTTACATTCCCACCAACAGTGAATGAGGGTTCCTTTTTCTCCACAGCCTCTCCAACATTTGCTATTACCTGTCTTGCTAATAATAGCTAATCGAACAGGTGTGAGGTGGTATCTCATTGCCGTTTTGATTTTCATTTCTCTAATAGCTAAAGAAGATGAGCATCTTTTCATATATCTGTTGGCCATTTGTATTTCTTCCTGGGAGAAGTGTCTGTTCATATCCTCTTCCCATTTTTTTATTGGATTGTTTGTTTGTTTGTCGTTGAGTTTTATGAGTTCTTTGTATATTTTGGATATTAGGCCCTTATCTGAGCTGTTGTTTGAAAATATCATTTCCCATTTAGTTGGCTTTCTGTTTATTTTGTTATCAGTTTCTCTTGCTGAGCAAAAACTTCTTAGTCTGATGTAGTCCCATTCATTAATTTTTGCCTTCACTTCTCTTGCCATTGGAGTCAAATTCATAAAATGCTCTTTAAAACCCAGGTCCATGAGTTGAGTACCTATGTCTTCTTCTATGTACTTAATTGTTTCAGGTCTTATGTTTAGATCTTTGATCCATTTTGAGTTAATTTTTATACAGGGGGAGAGACTGTAGTCCAGTTTCATTCTTTTGCATGTGGCTTTCCAGTTTTCCCAGCACCATTTATTGAAGAGGCTTTCTTTTCTCCATTGTGTGTTCTTGGCCCCTTTATCAAAAATTATTTGACTATATATATGTGGTTTTATTTCTGGACTTTCTATTCTGTTCCATTGGTCTGAGTGTCTATTTTTCTGCCAATACTATGCTGTTTTGATTGTCGTGGCCCTATAATAGAGTTTGAAGTCAGGTATTGTAATGCCCCCAGCTTCATTCTTTTTCTTTAGGATTGCTTTGGCTATTCGGGTTTTTTATAGTTCCATATAAATCTGATAATTTTTTGCTCTATTTCTTTAAAAAAAGTCATTGGAAGTTTGATGGGAATTGCATTAAATTTGTATATTGCTTTGGGTAATATAGCCATCTTGATTATATTTATTCTTCCTAGCCAAGAACAAGGTATATTCTTCCATCTCATTATATCTTTTTCAATTTCCCTTAAAAATGGTTTATAGTTTTCATTATATAAGTCCTTTACATTCTTTGTTATGTTTATTCCTAAGTGTTTTATTTTTTTTTGTTGCAATCGTGAAGGGGATTATTCTTTTGAGTTCCTTCTCAGTTGTTTCATTGTTGGCATATAGAAAGGCTATTGACTTCTGTATGTTAATTTTGTATCCTGCGACCTTACTGTATTGGCTTATTGTTTCTAGTAGTCTTTTTGTGGATTCTTTGGGGTTTTCGATGTATAGGATCATATCATCTGCAAAAAGTGATACCTTTACTTCTTCTTTTCCGATATGGATGCCTTTTATTTCTTTGTCTTGTCTGATTGCTGTGGCGAGAACCTCTAGTACCACATTAAATAAGAGTGGAGAGAGTGGACAACCCTGTCTTGTTCCTGATTTAAGGGGGAAAGCTTTCAGTTTAGTGCCATTTAATATGATGTTAGCTGATGGTTTATCATATATGGCCTTTATCATGTTGAGATATTTTCCTTCTATACCCATTTTGTTGAGAGTCTTAAACATAAAATTGTGTTGTATTTTATCGAAAGCCTTTTCTGCGTCTATTGATAAGATCATGTGGTTTTTGTTCTTTGTTTTGTTGATATGGTGTATTACGTTAACCGTTTTACGTATGTTGAACCATCCTTGAGATTCTGGGATGAATCCCACTTGATCATGATGTATTATTTTTTTAATATGTTGTTGTATTCGATTTGCTAGTATTTTGTTTAGTATTTTAGCATCTGTATTCATTAGAGATATTGGTCTGTAGTTTTCTTTTTTTGTGCCATCCTTGCCTGGTTTTGGTATGAGGGTTATGTTGGCCTCATAAAATGTGTTTGGAAGTATTGCTTCTTCTTCAATTTTTTGGAAGACTTTGAGTAGAATAGGAACCAAGTCTTCTTTGAATGTTTGATAAAATTCGCTGGTATAGCCGTCAGGGCCTGGACTTTTATTTTTGGGGAGGTTTTTAATGGTTTTTTCTATTTCTTCTCTACTGATAGGTCTGTTTAGGCTTTCTGCTTCTTCTTGACTCAGTCTAGGAAGGTTGTATTGTTCTAGGAATTTATCCATTTCTTCTAGGTTGTTGAATTTAGTGGCATAAAGTTTTTCATAGTATTCTACAATAATTCTTTGTATAGCTACAGTGTCCGTGGTGATTTCCCCTCTTTCATTTTGGATTTTGTTTATATGAGTTCTTTCTCTTTTTTCCTTGGTAAGTCTTGCCAAGGGTTTGTCAATTTTGTTGATCCTTTCAAAGAACCAGCTCCTTGTTCTATTAATTTTTTCTATAGTTTTTCTGTTCTCTATTTCATTTATTTCTGCTCTGATTTTTATTATCTCCTTTCTTCGGCTAGTTTTGGGTTGTCTTTGTTCTTCTTTTTCTAGTTCCTTAAGGTGGGAAGTTAAGTGGTTCACTTGGGCTCTCTCTTGTTTGTTCATATATGCCTGAAGTGATATGAACTTCCCTCTTATCACTGCTTTTGCTGCATCCCATAGATTCTGATATGTCGTATTGTCATTTTCATTAGTCTGTATATATCTTTTGATCTCTGCACTTATTTCTTCTTTGACCCATTCATTTTTTAAAAGTATGTTGTTTAGTTTCCACATTTTTGTGGGATTTTTTTCCTCTTTTTTGCAGTTGAATTCTAGTTTCAAGGCTTTATGATCAGAAAATATGCTTGGTACAACTTCAATTTTTCTGAATTTGCTGATGTTGTTTTTGTGGCCCAACATATGGTCAATTCTTGAGAATGATCCATGTACACTGGAGAAAAATGTATACTCAGTCATTTTGGGATGAAATGTCCTGTAGATGTCTATCATATCCAGGTGCTCTAGTGTTTTGTTTAAGGCCACTATGTCTTTGTTGATTCTCTGTTTGGATGACCGATCTAGAGCCGTCATCGGTGTATTGAGGTCTCCAAATATGATTGTATTTTTGTCAGTTTTTGTTTTAAGATCAATAAGTAGCTGTCTTATATATTTTGGTGCTCCTTGGTTTGGTGCATATATATTAAGAATTGTTATGTCTTCTTGATTCAGTGTCCCCTTAGCCATTATGAAATGGCCATTTTTATCTCTGAGTACTTTTCCTGTCTTGTAGTCAGCATTATCCGATATGAGTATTGCTACACCTGCTTTTTTTTGGATGTTATTTGCTTGGAGTATTGTTTTCCAGCCTTTCACTTTGAATTTGTTTTTATCCTTGTTACTTAGATGAGTTTCCTGTAGGCAGCATACAGTTGGATTTTCTTTTTTAATCCATTCTGCTACTCTGTGCCTTTTTATTGGTGAGTTTAATCCGTTTACATTTAGTGTAATTATTGATACTTGTGAGTTCCCTATTGCCATTTTATATCTTGCTTTCTGTTAGTTTTGTGTCTTGTTTGATCCTTCTCTTTCATTTTTCTATCTTTTGTTTTTATTTGGTTGTATTCCATACATCTTTCCTCTGTTGCTATCTTTTTTATCTCATGTGCTTCTGTGGTGGTTTTTTCAATGGTGGTTACCTTTGAGTAATGAAAAGGGTCCCTACCCTGTTCATTGTAGCGAACTATTTTGTGAGTACTTTTGCACTCCATCGTCCTTTGCTACTGTTAATCTCCATCTTCTCCCCCTCTTTCTTTTTGTTGTTGTCACAGTTTAAATTTGGTTTTATTGTGTTCTTCTTGGAGCTTTTACTTGTGGCTCTGTTTTTTTTTTTTGTTCTTTGTATCTGATTGGAGAACCCCCTTTAGTAATTCCTGGAGTGGGGGTTTTCTGATGATAAATTCCCTTATCTTTTCTGTATCTGTGAATGTTTTTATTTCTCCTTCATATTTGAAGGATAGCTTTGATGGGTATAGTATTCGTGGCTGAAAGTTCCTCTCTTTCAGGACTTTAAATATTGGGGTCCACTCTCTTCTAGCTTGTAGAGTTTCTGCTGAGAAATCTGATGATAATCTAATGGGCCTTCCTTTATATGTTGTATTCTTCTTTTCCCTGGCTGCCTTGAGAATTTTTTCTTTGCTGTTGGTTTGTGTCAATTTCATTATGATATGCCTTGGAGTAGGTTTGTTGGGGTTAAGAAAACTCCGTGTTCTGTTTGCTTCTTGAATTTGGGGCTTTAGTTCTTTCCACAGGCTTGGGAAGTTCTCATCTATTATTTGTTTGAGTATGTTCTCCATTCCATTTTCTCTCTCTTCTCCCTCTGATATACCTATTATTCTTATGTTATTCTTTCTGATGGAGTCAGATAATTCTTGTAGGGCTATCTCATTTTTTTTTAATTTTTGAGTCTCTTTCTTCTTCTCTCTGTTGTGCCTCAAGTTGCTTGTCTTCTATTTCACTAATCCTCTCTTCTATCTGACCTGTTCTATTAGCTAAGCTTGTTACTTCGTTTTTCAGCTCGTGAATTGAGTTTTTCATCTCTGTTTGATTTGTTTTTACAGTTTCAATTTCTTTGTACATATATTCTTTGTGTTCTTTGAGTTGTTTTCTGAGCTCCCTAAATTGCCTTTCTGTGTTTTCTTGTATATCTCGGAGTATTTTTAGGATTTCTATCTTGAATTCTCTGTCATTTAGCTCCAAGGTTTCCAATATATTAAATTTTTTCTCCATAGATTTTTCCTCATCTAGCTGTGTTACCTCTCTTTCTTTTGTATCCATGATATTCGATTTTCTCTTCTTTAATGGCATCTGAGGGTGGTTTTCTTGATAGTATTAATGAGATTTAATAAAGAATAAAAAGTTAAAAATAAAAAATCAAAAAGAGTTGTTTTTTTAAAAAAAATTAATAATGAAATAAAAATAAAATAATAATTTTTTTAAAAAGGAAATTATTCCCCCCCTCCTTTTTTCCTCTCCTCTCCCCTTTTTCTTGAGAAAATCTTGTGGTGAACTGTGAATTATAACAAACAATGCCTGTGATGGAGGGCCTGAATTGGGGAAAAGTAATAGAGGGGCAA
The DNA here is from genome assembly GCF_036850765.1 of Saccopteryx bilineata. Classification (NCBI taxonomy): domain Eukaryota; kingdom Metazoa; phylum Chordata; class Mammalia; order Chiroptera; family Emballonuridae; genus Saccopteryx; species Saccopteryx bilineata. Next base: position 8,620,259 of record NC_089501.1, on the reverse strand, counting down.
AAAAAAGGGGGGGTATGGACCCACAAAAAGCAAATAAGGAAAAAATTTGGGTCAAGAATAAAATGATTTACTTTTAGGTGTTGGTTGTCTAAGAGTTATGATGAGAGGAATAAGAGGAAAACAGAAAAATGGGGGGACAAATTAAAAAAATACTATTGTATTTAGTGGAACAAGAACTAGATAAAATGGAGAGCCAGGGATGGGAGCACTGCTAATGAGTTAAAAAGGTGAAGTAAAAACCCCCCAAAATGCCACAAACATAAGTTTGAGTCCCAGATAAGAGAATTTGTTTGTTATTGAGGTTTGAATGAGAGGAGATGTAAAGGAGAAAGGAAGAAACTAATATAGAGGGAGAAAAGAAAGAGAGAGAGAGAAAAAAAGAAGGAACCACTAAAGGAAGAAAAAAGAAAGGAGAGAGAGAGAGTTAAGGGTTTTGGAGTGCAACCCTCATAGAGAGAAAGGAAGAGGAGAAAAAAGATAATGGGAGATGTAACACTTATGGGTAGTGTAGTTCAAGGAGAGGAGAGAGTAAGACCAGCAGAGAGTTAATCGGCCAAATTGGAGGAGGAAAAAAAGTATCAAGAATGAAGATAAGAGAAACAAACGAACAAATATAATAAAATGGGATAGGCAGCAGATTATTCTTGATTTTGAGAGGTTATCTTCTTGCTTTTTCTTTTCTCTCCCTCTTCCTGGTCGGTGACTCTGTACCCCAGGTTCTGCCCCTTTGGCACGCTCAGGTAGAGGTTTGCAGTTGATAAGTCTCTATGGCAATGTCATGTATTGTGCTTTAGTCTCTTTGGGAGTCAAGGCTCATTAGCATTCATAGGCTCCAACAGTGAGAGAGTCCGTGTTCCTGGAGCCTTTCTCCTAGTCTTTCCTTCCTCAATTAGTAGCCTGATAATCCAGCTATGGGGTTGCTGCTGCCTCTGCCTAGATAGTAAGAGGTTCAAAGAGCTGGCAACTCCCCACTCTATTTCCACTCAGCACAGGGCTCTGGGTAAGGCTCAGTCAGTCAGAGCTGCTAGCATAATCAGGCAGGCTTTCTGCCCACTCAAAGACCTCTGGCTCTGCCACTCTGTCTGATAACACAGGTGGGCGCCCACTTCCGGGGCGCTTGGAGGAAACTCTCATTCACTATCTGCGTGCGCAGACCAGGATATCCGGCCAGCAGTCTCACGCTCTGAGTGAAACCCCCAACCGCATGGAAAAGTTGCAGCGTTGGAATTCACTCTCGCTCCGTCCCCGTGCGCGGCTTTTGCAAGGCGCTGGGGCGGCCCGAGATTCCACTTTTGCCCACACAAAGGCCCCTGACTCTGCCCCTCTGTGCGATAACACGGGCGCACACTGCCGAGGCACTCGGAGGAATCGCTCACTTCCTATCTGCGCGCGCACACCAGGATATGAGGCCGGCCGCATTTCCCTCTGAGTGAAACCCTCACCAGCACGGAAAATTTCCACCGTTGGAATTAGTTCTCGCTCCCTCCCATGCGCGGCTTTCCCAGGGCGCTGGGGCTGCCCAGAGATTCTGCTTTCGGCCCACAGAAAGGCCTCTGACCCTGCCTCTCTGTGGGGTAACACGGACACCCACTTCCAGGGCTTAGGAAGAAATCTCTCGCCCACTAACTGCGCACCAACCAGGAGAACGGGTAAAATGGCTGCCCCGCTTGTCTTTCTTTGTTTAGGTTTGGCGCGAGTGTTAGCTTGTATTGCCCGGCTTGCCACAGGATCAGTTTTTCCTCGGCTAGGATCTCCGTGCCACAGCTTGGTTCGGCCCTTTGTGCCGCAGCCTGGATGTATTCACCCCCTTTGCCTGCCTCAGTTTCTATATTCTCAGTTACCAGAGAAAGCCGCCCTGTTTAGGTTAGTGAGGAAGGCGGAGCATTTCTTACTCCCTATTTCCTTCGGGGTTTGGTTATATATTTAGCCAATTTTTCACTCGACCATACCTTCGGGTATATTGCGAAGCATCTGGAAGCTCCAAGTATAGGTTTTTCTGTTTCTGGTTGAAGATCTTGTTGAGTTTTGGGGGAGATTTATCAGTATCGCTTCCTACTCCGCCATTACTCTGACGTCATCTCATGATTTCTCATTTGTTGAGCCTTTTATCTAAAACAAGCCTTATCGTGCTGTTCCTTCTAAGAGAGACTTGGTTGTTGCAATAGCTGCTGGCAGCTTTCTTAAAAAAAAAAAAAAAAAATTCCTGACTTCACTCTTAGCCATCTACAGTTGCTGCATTACATTTTTTTTATTTCTGTGGTGTTTTGTCTGATATCACTTTAACTTAATTTAAATAAATGCTTTGTTATTAATTTAAACTAGTTGGTGTATTGTTCTTGGTTTTAAATGTTTTAAAAGTTCATCTTTTCTTTCTCAAAAATTTTTTTTCTATTCTTCAATTTTAATGGCCTAGAAAGCTTTGGGAAGTAGATAATAATTCTGTGTCAGCCGGGCCAGACTGGAAACATCCTCATCTCCGATATAGGACACTGAGAGGAAAATCACGAGTTCAAACTTAACACCCAGTAAAATGGGGGAATACCCCTTGAGAATTCATACTACGACCTGATTCTCACCTACATTTTTTTTTTTTTTTTTGCATTTTTCTGAAGCTGGAAACAGGGAGAGACAGTCAGACAGACTCCCGCATGCGCCCGACCGGGATCCACCCGGCACGCCCACCAGGGGCGACGCTCTGCCCACCAGGGGGCGACGCTCTGCCCATCAGGGGGGGGCGCTCTGCCCATCCTGGGCGTCGCCATGTTGCGACCAGAGCCACTCTAGCGCCTGAGGCAGAGGCCAAGGAGCCATCCCCAGCGCCCGGGCCATCTTTGCTCCAATGGAGCCTTGGCTGCGGGAGGGGAAGAGAGAGACAGAGAGGAAGGCGCGGCAGAGGAGTGGAGAAGCAAATGGGCGCTTCTTCTGTGTGCCCTGGCCGGGAATCGAACCTGGGTCCTCCGCACGCTAGGCCGACGCTCTACCGCTGAGCCAACCAGCCAGGGCCTCACCTACATTTTTTAACCCCTTGTTCACATTACCAAGTTGTCTGAAAATCCTTAAGCTGAAACTGAAGCAAAAGTCTATGAAAATAACAAAGTAGATTTTTAAAAGGATAAATATAAACATATAATAACAAATCATAAATTCATTGAGTTAGGTTAATAGCAGAAAGGACCATGTTGAGGAGAGAATCAGAGAACTAGAAGTGAAATAAATTATCTAGAATGAGGCTCATGGATATAAAGAGATAGAAAATACTGTAAGGATCCTAACATAATCAGAATGAGAGAGACAGACAGAGAGAAAGATTTAAAAGTTTGAAAATGGTGGGATAGAAGTAATATTTGAAGAGGCTGAGGATTTTCAGAATAAAATATACTACTTATTCAAGAACTCCCCAAGACCCCAAACAGAATAAATAAAAAGAAACTTGAACCCAAAAGTGAACACTGAAACTGTAAAACACTAAATTTTATTAGTTAAATAAACATGTTACAGTTTCCAGGGTAAGTGCTAAAATAATAGAAATGCAGTGTTTAGCTTCCAAATTCAGAGAGAAAAAAATCAATTCGAAACAAGGCAAGAGAGAGGAGAAAAAGAAACAGAAAAAAAATGAGACTCTATAAAGTATAAAATTAGATTACTAACAAGTCCAAATATATTAATAATTATATTAGACAAAATTTTCTTATAAAAAAGATAGTCAAATCAAATTTTTAAAAATTCCCTTATATACTTCTAACAAGAAACATCTTTAAAATACAAGAACAAAAAAAAAAAGTTGAAAAAGTAAAGGAATGAAAAATGTATCCAGGCAAACACCTAATCAAAAGGAAGCTATGCTATTAACATCACTAACATATAATTTAAGGCAAAGCCATAACTAGTATAACTAGTTATAATAAGAATCACTGTATAAGAAAAAAGGTTAAATTCACCTAGAAAATATAATAATTCTAAATGTATATATAATAATATTATCTTAAAGTATACAAAGAATAATTGACAAAGTTACATGGCAAAAATAGACACATTCATAGTCATGGTAGGGGTTTTTAATACAATCCTCTTGGTAATCAATAGATCAAGAAACCAAAAACACATAGTAAACATAAAAGATTTGAATAAGCAATTGGGAACCCACATAGAGAACACTGAACCCAATAGCTGTCTTTTTAAGCACACAGGAGAAGCAATTACAAAATTGAAATATAATGCACCATTAAAGAAGTCTCAAGAGCCTGACCTGTGGTGGCTCAGTGGATAAAACGTAAGCCTGGAATGCTCAGGTCACTGGTTTGAAGTCCCGGGCTTGCCTGGTCAAGGCACATATGGGAGTTGATGCTTCCTGCTCCTTCTGTTCTCTCTATCTCTTTTATCTCTCTCTCTCTCTCTCTCTCTCTCTCTCTCCTCTCTTTCTAATAAAAATGAATAAATAAATAAAAATCTAAAAATATATATATAATAAAAAGCAGTCTCAAGAAATTTTGAAGACTGAAACCACAAAGACTGTGTTCTCACACCACAATTCCCTTCCTCTTGACTCTGGGCTGAACTTAATGACTCACATCTAACAAATAGAAAGGGGGGGGGAGGCAAAAGCAATGGTATGAGACTTTGAAGACTAAGTCACATGAGGCATGGTGGCTTCCTGTGTTCTCTCTCTTTCTCTCTGTTTCTCTCTCTGTCTCTCTCTCTCTCTCTTCTCTCCATCACTATCTCCGGAGAAAACCAGCTGCCATGTTGTGAGGAAACCTGAGAAGCTCTGTGGAGCAGCACACTTGGTAAGGAACTGAGGCCCCCAGCCAACAGCCAAGTGAGCAAGCCTTCTTGAGAACAGATTCTTCAAATAACTGTAGTCCTGGCTGACACCTTGAGAGATTCTGTACTAGAACCACTGAGCTAAGCTGCTCTTGGTTTCCTAACACATAAAAACTGTGTGAGATAATCCTTATTTTTGGTTTTGGTGTTGGTTTTGGTTTTGGTTTATTTGCTTGTTTTTTTGAGAGAGGCAGAGAGAGAGAGAGAGAGCACGAGAGGAACATTTAGCTGCTCCTGTATGTGCCCTGATGGGGGATCAAACCAGCAACTCTGTACTCTAGGAGGGCACTCCAACCAACTGAGCTTTCTGGCTAGGGCTTATTTCTTTTTGTTTCTTGATAAAAGACAGAAAGAGGAAGGGAGAGAGAAGGGGGGGAAGGGAAGCATTCATTTGTTGTTCCACCAGTCATGCATTCATTAGTTGCTTCCTGTGTGTGCCCTGACCAGAGATCGAATCCTCAACCCTGTACTTTTGGAGTGACTCTTAACCAACAAGCCTTGTTTTAAACTGCTAAATTTGGGGGGTTCTTGTTGCATAGCAATAGATAACTATACAATATGTATAGTTCCTGGTCTACTTATGCTAGGACTCAGAATAACAAGATACAAATACAAATTAGAGAAAAAGATGTCTTTCTTCTCCAATTTGTTTTTCATATTTTAGAGTTATCACTCAATGTGCAGTCTTGTTTCCTGTAGTATATACAGTTTAGCACCTCATTTTCTCATTTCTATTTTATACTTTATAACGTCTTATTTTTTCTATGTTTATTTTTCTCTTCTTTCTTGCCTTCTTTTGGATTGATTTTTTTTAAAAAAGAAAGTAGTGTTGGAACTGAGTGCTTTTTTCATCTACATAACAACAACAAAAATAAATGCTAAGTATGTGCTATACACTGCACTAGGAAATCAACTACAAAAACAAATGCCTTAGCAATGATTCCTGTGCTCAAAATAATTACAATTTAATGAGAGACAAATAACAAAGAACTACAGTGTGAGGGAGTGCTCTCTGATAGTACCCTACAATTTTTGCAGATTAGGAAAACCTTTCTAGATGAAGCAATATCAATACAGACACGTAACCTTTGGGGTTGCATTAGCCAAGCCAAGAGGAGGCAGTGAGGGTCAATGAATGATCTAAGCCAAGGAAACAGCATGTGAAAAGACAGGAAGACAAGCAAGCATAGCACATTCAAGTGTTCGACAGAAAGTTCAGGAGAGCTGAGGTTAGAGAGGCAAGAGAGGCTGGATCCTGCAGACCTTGGAAACCCTTTAAGGCAGGGGTCTCAAACTCAACTCAGCATGTGGGCCGCAGAGCAAGATCACAGCCATTCGGCGGCCGCACTAGGTCTACAAAAGGCAACTGTTACGCAACACTTTTCTCACTGCAGTTGAAAACAAAAAAAAATCAGTACAACAAGCACAATCGTACATGCAGTTTACTCAGTGTCACAAAACGACCAGAAACTGTAGTTCGCATCACAACTGCTGTTAACTAAGCTAATATCTAGCTAGGATGCTAGAGAAATGAAAAATACAAGTAGGCCCCTAGGCTTACTTAATTTTATCCAAAATATTTTGAACTTCGTGGATTAGTCTGCGGGCCGCACAAAATTGTTCGGGTGGGCCGCGAGTTTGAGACCCCTGCTTTAAGGAATCTGTGCTACATCAAGAGCAAGAGGGAGCTACCAAAGGGTTTTAAACTCCAAAGTTAGGGCAGAATAAGAGGCAAGAGCAACCCCATTGGAATGTATAATACTGCCCAGTTTACCAGGCCTTCAAAGACAGCACTCCATTTCCTTAACCTTAACAATAAACCCCCAGCTTGGTATTATTAATGCCTTCATAAGGAAGAGGCAGCCAAGGCTCCAAGAGTTTTGTGCCTCACACTAAGTCCCACACCAAAGAAGAAAAGAAGGAACAGGGAAGTAAAGAAAGGGCTGGTAGACAGGGAACCAGTCTGGCAGGCCAGCATAAAAGACAGTATTATGCTATTTTAAAAGACAACTTCAACTATTATACTAGATTTTCTTTAAAAAGTGTGTTGCTTTTCTGTAGGAATGTGAAGTATGGGGATGCATGTTAGACCCACTGTAATTTGCAGAACACTAGAAGTAGCTTTGACAGGCCCCTGCTGCTTTCTTTATGATAGCATGTGCTCGGCCATGTTTATCAGTCTCCCTGAATCTAAATTAATATAATGACACAGCACAAATGATACATACCACTCAGACACCATTTTGTGCCATTCATGAATGTGAGTCCACTGCAGGTGAGACCAGCAATGCCTCCACCCCACTTGGAAATGAACCTCGGCCCAGTCAGAACTACCAGCGCTCAGACTGCTGCACCCACCCACCCCCACCCCTGGCCGGGTTCTGACTTGAGGTAGAGAGGAAATAGAAGCAGAAGCCAGCCTGCTGAGCAAAAGGACATTTTTAAAACCCTTAATGGAAAAAAAAAATTCTTAGCTACATTCCTGAGAGAGCTATTTGTCATTTTTTCCAGGTCTTTCATTTACAAAATTTACTTAAGAATAAATTCGCAATTGCTTTTAAGAATTTCCGCCTAGAGGCCTATAAAACAGCAATAAGAAATTCTTTTGTATTAATACCTATTGATTGTCCTTGCACCAAATCAAATGCCTGGATATGTATTTGAGGGGTTTTGTTGTTTGTTTGATTATTTGAGAATAGTGCTTTTCATCTTTCTTTAATATTTGGGTAGTAGAAGAAGAAAATGAGTATCAATCATGGGAAATAGGAAAAGTCCAAAAAATGAAAAAGACAAAAGATAAAAACAGATACATTTTCCTCTGTTAATATGTAAGCTAGGGAAGAATGCAAATAAGAAATTATTTTTAATAGATGGATCTCTCTGATAATATCTTAACCCTATAATCAATCCTAGTCTTACAATCACACACACAAAAAGCCAATTTGACCATATGTGCCTCAAAATGAGCAATAGAAAGTACAGAGCAGCACCTGTACGTTAAAAAACTGAACATGAATCTGATCAAGCTTGCAGCTCTACCTACTGGTTTGCAGGAAATACAGAGGACAGAGATACAAGTAAAATGACACAGCAGGAAAACAATTAGCTGCATTTAGAATATGGGACATTCTCCGGGACAACTGACTTGATTTCTCCCACAGATCAGTAGCATGAGAAGAAAAAAAAGAGCTAGGGGCGAGATGACAGAATCTTGACAGCCAAATACAAGGTGTGGACCCTGTTTGCATCCTGAGTCAGATGAATCAACTCTAAAAAGACATTTTTGAGACTGGGCGAATTTGAATATGGAAGGGAAATACACCCTGTTAAGGAGTGGTGGGGAGTCTTGTTAGGTGAGATAATGGCATGGCGGTTTTGTTTGTTTAAAAATATCTGTTTCATTTAGAGATGCATGCTAAAATTTGTGCTGGTGACATAGTAAGGTATCTGGGCTTTACTTTTAAAATAATAGAGGTGTTTTGTTTTTATAATTAGTTTTTAAATTTTTTAAAAATACAGTTTACATTCAATATTATTTTGTACTAATTTCAGGTGTACAGCATAGTGGTGAGGCAAACATATACTTTAAAGTATGTGCCCCCCAATATTTCATGTAGCCACCTGACACCATACATAGTTAGTATAAATTATTCACTATAATTACCTATGCTGTACAAAATACCATAGATTTTTTTAAAAAAAGAAGTCTAGAGAAACAAGACGGGCAAAATGTTGGCCAGTGTTGAAGCTGGTTTCTGTGCTATGAGGGTTCGCTACACAATTCTCTGCGCTTCTGTGTGTATTTGGAAATTTTCCGTCATTAAAGTGAAGGGGAAACAATGAACTCACTTAAGGATCAATTTCTGTGGCAGCGCATGGCCATATGAGGTTTAACCTTGTAAAGTGACCTTGTAAGTGAAGACTCCTGGAGCCCAGCAAAATGTCCGGGATTACTTTTCTCCCTTGTGCAGCAGATGAAAAAGTTGTTGGCTAAGGGGTGAGTGAGCAATGCGGAACGTACAGCCAGCCTGTGCACTCCCGGGAATAAAACCCATATTCTCCCTCCAGCCTGCTTTCTTCTCCATTGTGTGGCAGACCAATTACTTAATTCTCCTGGAACTCGGTGTTTTTGTCCCTAAAATGAGAACAACACTACCTACTCTTTCTAATTCATTCAGAATTACTCTAGGGAGGTGAGAGGACTTTGCAAAACTCTTCACAACTGTAAGAAGTTATTATTTTTAAATAAGAAATATTGTTAAAGTTACCCAATATAGAATAGAAAAACTTAGAGTTCACTGAAGGAGGTGGGGGGGGGGTAGAATTAAGAATAACAAAACAACAGACTGGTTGTTAATGCTGCCAAGACACATCAGTACATAACATTCCCCTGAATGAAGCAAGACGGTTCGACGTGGAGCAATAATAGCTTCACATTAAACCTGAGGAAGAAGACAGCTCATCTTGCATCTTTACTTGAGAGATGCTTTCAGAGGGGGCTTCCCAGGGACAGGAATTGCCCTCATGGGTAGGTACTCCCTTGTTCCTTTCTGGCAAATTCTTTGCCTGAAAGCCATATGGCTCCCAATGGTGTGCCTGCCAACCAAGAGGTGTGACTTCTCTAATTGGCAAAGTCTGTTCAAGTGTCTGGTCACCAGCTGACAGATGCCAATGTTGACAGTAGGGAGGAGGAACCTGAGAGAGAGCAAGGGGAGGAGGAGCGTGTGATGTCTGAGCGGCAGAATTCTCCTATTACATTGATTCATCATTTCTCCTCCCCAGCTTTGGAGTCCAAGGACGTCAGCAACATAATTGGTTGTTTGGGTAAAAGACAATATAGTAAGAAAAGTAGGATGCCCACTCAGGGAAATCTGCTCTGCAGAGGGCCTACAAAAATAACTCTGGGACTGCGAGGGAAAGGCTGGGGCTGGTGAGTCCCAGAGAAAGGGCGGAGGAAAGAAGAGACACCTGCTAACCGCCTCTACCACTCCGTGTCAGCAAGCAACGGACTGGGGGTGCTCAGACTGAGACATGTTTCCAGGGATAATAAAGGAAGACTTTCTCTCTGTAAGATTTGTGCCATGATTCCAACATTTGCAAAAGAGAAGTCCTCCATGGAGTAAGTACAAGGAGCCCAAATGTGGGAGTCCAACAGCTTTGTTTCTTTTGTTTATTTTGTCATTCCACAAACATTTGTTTAGCATCTATGCCCTGCCAAAGGCCCCATTAGGTGCTGGGGACCCAAAGATAATGTGAGGACTGGGAGATGCAAGGAGTTTATAGACTATTGAGAGAGACAGAAAAGAACAAATTTTTTAGAATATAGTTAATCCCTGGTTTCTGTGGAGGCAGTTAACTCAGACAAGAGTATTTGAATCAAGGTTCCCCATTGACTTGCTGGATGACCTTGATTCATCAACTAATCATCCCAAGCTACTGTTTCCTTATCTGTAAAACAGGAATAAAGCTGCTTTTTTTTTTGTAGGAGACCCAAGGAAGTCCATATCTGTGAGAGTTTTATAGATATCCTATGTGTAAGGTGGCTTTCCTGATAGGGCTGTATCTTTTCCTATGTAAGGAAAGTATTAGGTTTCCTGAAAATTATGTTTCCATTTGGTCTCTATTTTCTGAAGTGTGTAAGAGCTCACAAAAGAGAAAATAATTACATGACAAAGATTCCCCACATAAGGAGAACCACTTGGGAAGAAAAAACTTTTCAATTGATGTGTCCCAGTTAAGTACAGAATGCATAGCATGGCAATGGCTGCCATTCATTTAGCATTTGCTTCATACCAGGTACTTTTCTCTGTGTTACACACAGAACCACATCTCATTGAAGTCCCAAAACAGTTCAGTAGGTTAACTTCATTATCCTCATTTTATAGGTGAGGAAATCAAGACCCAGAGAAGTTAAGCAATTTGCCCAAGATCATTAAACTAGGAAGTGGGAGTGCCTTGGTTCAAATCCAACCTACCTGACTCTGAGGTCCTCGTCTTTAAACCCCAGACTACACCACCTCAGGTCACAGGACCAACGGTGACCCTGGGGAGCCATTAGGGCAATGCATGGAACCACGAGGTGGCAGGGCTGGAGGAGAGATCAGGGTTGTTTGCTCTTCCTCTCCACCCCTAACTTACATAGGATAAAATGGGCCACAAAAAGGTGAAGCAGGCTGCAGGAAAAGTCCGTTTTTCACTTTCCGGTAATTCCATGATCTTCCCACCAAAGGCATGGTCTTAGCTATGGGTCTCTGAGCAAAGCCTCAGGAAGAGGGATTTATAAGGGGTGACTTCATAAGGGCTGAAGCAGAAAAGACCCAGAAGCTGCCCATTTCTCACCTCTCCTTCCTGACTCAGGTTCTCTTCCAATGTCCAGTCTCCCATCTGGCTTTTGGGAAAAACCTACCCTGGACCAGTGGTTGTCAAATTTTAGCAGGTACCTGGAGGGCTTGTTCAAATACAGAGTGCTGGGCTCTACTCCAAGTTTCTGATTCAGGAGCTTTGGGAAAGTGGGGTGCAAGCATTTGAATTTGTATCAAATTCCCAGGTGATGCTGATGCCGCTGGTTAGAGGACCACTGGCGTATAGCATTGGTCTTAAGGGATGGACAGAAGACTAGATGTTTAATACAATATTTAGTCAAATACACTCTTTGCTCCCTAATATCTATTTTCCCTTCTGCAGTAATAAAACCTTGACTATTTAGCTGAGCACATAGTCAACCAAAAACAGAGACAATAATTTTTAGACCCTTTGCAGCTAGCGGTTACCTGTAAATACAAGATCTAGTTACAGCTGGTGGGATATGAGCAGTAGTGATGCATGCAGCTTCTGGGTTGTATCCTTAAAGGGATACAGCAGACCCTTTACCTTCTTCCTGCATGCTAGCTAGAACACAGGCATGGAGGGAAGGCATATCATGGACTACTCAGAAGGTACAGGGGCCACTGATGACTTAATGAAACAGAGTTTAACCATCTTGGACTTCCATATGGAAGAAAAATAAACCCCTATCTCTATTTATGCCACTGTTATTTTGGGTTTCTGTCACTGGCAGCCAAACCTATATCCTAATAGATACAGACATACCAACCAACCTTAGGATGCCAGAAAATAAGGTAGCTAGGTGGATCACTATAGTTATTAAACAGATAGATAACTGAAGGAGATAATCGTTCAATAGAGTCCAATATGTAACAGATATTTGATCTGGACAGCTGGATAGTTACTCCCATGTATTACCTATCTACTCCAGTTGGTTTGGCCAAAGTTTAACTTTGCCAAAAGTCATTTAGCTGTTTCTAAAGATTTCATTTTCATTTACAATTATAGAAAATGTTTCCCATTCATTTTAATGCCCTGCCCTACATTATACCTATAATCTTCCTAACTTCAATTGTTGTCTGATACACAATTATATTTCTAGAACACTAGAATCTCAGCAGATGATTTAAAATAAAATTTAAATGGATATAATTTGTGTTTGTTTTTGTCTTATTGAGACAAAATAGTATAGAATTGCCAGTGTCTACTTCACAGGGATGGTTTGAACCAAGTAGATATAGCTTCCCTTTAAATAGCATCTTTGAGGAAAGCATATGGGGATGAGACTATAATTTTCCAAGAAAGGAAGGAAAGGGAAAAGGTCAATTTTCACCATAGCCAGATTCTGCTCCTGCAGATTTATTTTCATCCACATGATATTTTCCAACACCTTCATTCCATATTAGTCTTTGAAAAAAATCAAATCAAGAGTCAAAGGAGTCAGCAAAAATCAGAGCATCTCAATGTTGATGAATAACAGAACAGTTTATACATTTCTGTAGCATTTCACAATTTGTGCAGCATTTCATAAGACATTATTCTAGACTCAGATTTTAAAAAGCCAGAAGCTTTTTCCTTTTTAAATAAATTTCCAATAGTTCCCACACACGATTACTTGATGTTGCCGGATTACCATCCGGCTACAAAGAAGGTTTTGGAGCAATAAACTTCTTTACAAGATTGATTGCCAGCTCCTCATCTATAATATATGGCCCATCTTGCATTGTTCCAAATTAAGGATGCTGGTTAATTGGATTTGAAATGAAAACTTTGAGTAAGCTGTTTTCTGCCACTTCTGCCAGTTATTAGAACCTAGAACAATGCATGACATATAGCTATCAGGAAGAAAGGAAGAAAGAGAGAGAGAAGGAGGAGGAGAACAAGAACAAGAAGAAGGGGAAGGAGAAGATGAAGAAAGAAGAGGAAGGAGGAGGAAACAGAGGAAGGAGAGAAGGAGGGTGAATAAACAATATACAAAGAAGCAAACAAAAATTGAGATGACCTTGAAATTTTAAAAATCCCACAATGCAATGTACTGTATTTCCCCATGTATAAAATGCTTCCATGTAGTATAAGACGCACCTTAATTTTGGGGCTCAAAAATTTTTTTTAAATGTATTACATAAAGTTATTGAACTCAAGTTTTTTTTTCATTATAAAATTCATACAACTCTTTATCCACTCAAAAAAGCAGGAAATAGGAGTAAAAAAATTTATGACCACTGTATAAGACACACCCAGTTTTTAGATCCCAAATTTTTTGAAAGATGGTGCGTCTTATACATGGGGAAATGCGGTATTTATGAAGGATTACAGAGCTGGTCCAGAAAATCTCATTTTTTCCTTTGTAATTGAGTCTTTGGCAGAGCTGTGCAGTGACTACAGGTGACCATGTACATAGTTGGTATTCAGTTCAATGGAGTAATTTATGAAGCAAATGTGTATTTACAAAAGCCATTGGCAATACTTATGATATGACAGAACATCTGGGCTAATTATAATTCATAAGCAGTACATAGAAATATTTAGAAGAATACACTAACTAAGCAGTTTCAAAATAATCTTCAAATTTCAGTAACGGTGTCTCTTGCAACACCCACTATGATTTCATCAGATTCTGTTACTTTCAAATTAGGCTGTGACCCGGGACCTCCCATATCTGATGTCATTAATGGCAGATAATTTCACTGCTCTGTAAATGTTTACCTAAACTAAAAATAAAGTATCTTTTACAACCTGGGAAATTACTGTGACTAAATGCCCTCCCAGGATATTAATTATTCTTGATGGAGATATAAATCTATTTTTATTAAGATTTAGAAAACATAAATTAGTAAAAAAAAAAAAAAAAAAAAAAGAAAGAAGGAAAGAAATATAATTGGGAGTTAAGGGAAAGGAGGTGGGTTGGGGTCAGTCCCCTTGGGAAGATGACTGAGCCCTCCCACAATGCATTTCTAGTTGTGACAGTCAGAGAGGAACAGAATGGGCTGCAGAGGCACTTTTAAGGAGTTTGTGTGATTATATAATTGTTAAAAAAAGTTTCCCTATTAACCAATATCACCCTAATAAATGTAATTAAAAAAAAGAACGTTCCTTAAGAAAACACTACTGGAATTTACTTCAAGAAAATACTAGTTCAGCCTGGCCTGTGGTGGTGCAGCGGATGGAACATTGACCTGGAATGCTGAGGTTCAAAACCCTGGGCTTGCCTGGTCAAGGCACATACAACAAAGAACCAATGAACAACTGAAGTGAAGCAACTATGAGTTGATACGTCTCGTTCTCCTCACCCTCTTCTCTCTCTGTAAAATCAATAAATAAACTCTTAAAAAGAAAAAAGAAAGTACTAGCCCATCAGGAGGAGTTTTAAATAAATAAATTAAAAGTTGTTTGGTTGGAAGATACACATGTTTCTTGATAGTTAAGCAGCATGCGCAGTAAAGCTCATCCTATTCCAAAAAGATGGAAAACAAGAGAGATAATTACAGGATGTTTTAAAAATTATACTCAAGCAATTTTTTTATTTGTCAACTTGATTGCAAGCCATAAAAAGTGATTAAAATACTTGTTGTGCTGTAATTTCTTTATAATTTGGTATTTTAGAGTCATGTTTCCAAATGATAGCATCTCAGGGACTCTCTGAATTGAAATGCAGAATTGAAAAGCACTTGTACAACCAAACAAGTTCTTACCCATTGCTGGTTCTTAACACAAAACGAAGAAGGTTTTGATTCTCATCGGGTGATAGGCAGTTAATTTTCTCAAAGCAGAAAAGCTTTGAATGTGGTGTTTTGTTTTGCTTTTAAGGGGAGAGCGCGAACACAGTCCCCCACTACCGCAAATTATGCAGTTGAGTTTCCCATATTTGGGGAAATTGCAGGGATCAGCACATCGGAGTGCAATGGATAAGCCTTGCCCTAAGAAAATCACCTTCGTGATCATGGTATCTCCCATGCCAGGTAAGTATTATATAAATGTGGTGCTTTCCATCAGGCTTCTAAATAAGTTGGTGACCAGCAGCCGCAGGAACTCAACATCTGTCTAAGCTCACAGATTTTTTTTTTTAACAGAGACAGAGAGAGAGTCAGAGAGAGTGGTAGACAGACAGGAATGGAGAGAGATGAGAAGCATCAATCATTAGTTTTTCGTTGTAACACCTTAGTTGTTCATTGATTGCTTTCTCATATGTGCCTTGACCGTGGGCCTTCAGCAGACTGAGTGACCCCTTGCTCGAGCCAGCGACATTGGGTCCAAGCTGGTGAGCTTTGCTCAAACCAGATGAGCCCACGCTCGAGCTGGCGACCTTGTGGTCTCGAACCTGGGTCCTCCACATCCCAGTCCGACGCTCTATCCACTGCGCCACTACCTGATCAGGCTAAGCTCACAGATATTTACAAGCTGAGCCAAAAACTGCAGTCCTAGCTGAAAGCTGTGGCTGGTAGGCACTTCTAAATGCTGAATGAATTAATGAATTAATGAATGAATGAATGATCAGATATGGCTCAGAGATCACTGACCCAGAGAGTAAAAGGATTTTAGAGACTTCCTATTTGGTTGTTGATGGATATTTCTATACTTATTTGCAAGTCTGACTTTAATGACTAAATTTTGAAGTGACCCTTTCTGAAGCAAATCCTCAGACACCCCCTAACTGGCTGCTCTTTCCCCAAATGTCACAGGCACCTCACTGCAGTCATGTACTAAATGCTTAAGCCACAGGATGAGTTTTTCTCCTTTAACCTGTTCACCTGGATCAGGAAGTTGTTCTGACGTCGGAACCCAAGGGACAGATTTACGGGGTTGTTCATCCAAGCTGATGAAAGGTTGATTGTTTTTGTAGGTTCAACTCTCTGAGAAGACATCATAGTTCATGACTCTGCTGCATTCTCCTGGCGTCTGACAGTCCTGGGGCCATCCAGGAGAGGACAGATGGGGCCCTCGGGCTCTGGGGACAGGATTAACCATGGGCAAAAGGACAGACGGATGCAGGCGGGGGTAGGAGGTAAGAGATAGTAATTGAAAAAGGAAGAGAGGGCCCTGGCCGGTTGGCTCAGCGGTAGAGCGTCGGCCTAGCGTGCGGAGGACCCGGGTTCGATTCCCGGCCAGGGCACATAGGAGAAGCGCCCATTTGCTTCTCCACCCCTCCGCCGCGCTTTCCTCTCTGTCTCTCTCTTCCCCTCCCCTCCTGCAGCCAAGGCTCCATTGGAGCAAAGATGGCCCGGGCGCTGGGCATGGCTCTGTGGTCTCTGCCTCAGGCGCTAGAGTGGCTCTGGTCGCAATATGGCGACACCCAGGATGGGCAGAGCATCGCCCCCTGGGGGGCAGAGCACCGCCCCTGGTGGGCGTGCTGGGTGGATCCCGGTCGGGCGCATGCGGGAGTCTGTCTGACTGTCTCTCCCTGTTTCCAGCTTCAGAAAAATGAAAAAAAAAAAAGAAAAAAAAAGCACTTTCAGATTCCCTGTGGAGGCTGCCAATTCCCTGCCTTTCATGCTATAGGCTGAATTCTAGGTTATATTGAGTTGTCAAAAATGCACAAACATTTACCCATTTTTGGTTAACTTATTTCTATAAACCAGAAGTTAGTGTTTATGACATAAATGTGGAAGATACTGTAGTGGAAGATGCAATTATAACACCAGTAATGCTTTACACTTAGAGAGAGCTGTACTATTTACAAAGGAATCCTGTGGTTTCATAATTTCATTTAATCCTACAGCCAAACTGTGAGGTAGGCAGAACCCACTTCCCCACCCATACCAATGTCCCCCACACAGCACTTAATAGAAGAGAAGACTGAGCCCCAGAGATTTCAATGACTCTCCTAACCAAGACCACTCAGCCAACAAACAGCAACATCCCTGACTCCAAAAACCCAGGCCTTCTCCTCTATATCATAATAATTACTCTGAGCTGCGCATAAATGTTGGTCTGTTTGTTTGTTGGTTGGTTGGTTGGTTTGTGTAGCTGTTTTTCTCAATGTTTAATAGTGTGCCCATGGAGATCAAATTTATGTGCTTTTCTTACTGTTTCAGGAAATGCCAAAAAATCATCTTGGACCCACTAAGAGTAGCTTCCCTTCTAGGGAGTGGGGGAGGGGATTCCTGGTAATGACTGATGGCAGCTTTGCTGTGAAAGTCAGGGGCAGAGGGAGTGGCTCGACTGCCAAGGGAAGGATATATAGGACAGCAGCCTGACCCCTGCAGGGGCACTGAAGAAAAGTTAGGCTCTGAGTCCTGTTTGGTCAATTAGTCCACGGAATCTGACTGAGTGACCCCAGGCAGTTTTCTGCCCGATAGGGACTTGGACATGGCAGGTGAGAGGAGAACCACTATAAGAGAAGAACGTGGAAAAAAGGATGCTACCCCTCTACATACAAGGCCAGCTTATGCACAGCGCCTGCACCCTCTCCACAGCAGAAAATAGGCCAGCACATTCCTGGTTGCAGCCTGAGCGGGGAGGGGCCAGTCTCTGTGCACTCTGGCCTTCCCTCAGTGGGCAGAGAGAGCTCCCCCAGGACAGGGCACCCATCAGCCCTCAACAGCCCTCAGAGGGGAGGCCAGTGGAGCCAGGCATGAGGGCCTACGTGTTCATACCAGCCTCAAACTGAGTGGGAATGTGGTGGGCATCCCCATTTAAAAGGATATCTCAGCCCGACCAGGCAGTGGTGCAGTGGATAGAGCACCGGACTGGGATGCAGAGGACACAGGTTCGAGACCCCGAGGTCGCCAGCTTGAGCGCAGCTCATCTGGTTTGAGCAAAGCTCACCAGCTTGGACCCAAGGTCCCTGGCTCAAGCAAGGGGTTACTCGGTCTGCTGAAGGCCCACGGTCAAGGCACATATGAGAAAGCAATCAATGAACAACTAAGGTGTCAAAACGAAAAACTGATGATTGATGCTTCTCATCTCTCTCCGATCCTGTCTGTCTGTCCCTGTCTATTCCCCTCTCTGACTCTCTCTCTCTCTGTCTCTGTAAAAAATAAAAATAAATAAATAAATAAAAGGCTATTTCAGTCATGGCTAAGCAAGTTCTGTGTATAAAACACTGACTATTATACATATGGTCCCCAACTCACAATGGTTCAGCTTTACAATGGTGTGAAAACTATATGCATTCACTAGAAATTATATTTCAAATTTTGAATTTTTATCTTTTCCCAGGCTAGTGATATGTGGTACAATACTCTCTCGTGATGCTGGGCATTATAAAATAGGCTTTGTGTTAGATCATGTTGCCTAGCAATAGGCTAATATAAATGTCCTGAGCATATTTAAGTTAGGCTAGGCTAACCTATGATGTTCAGTAGTTTATGTGTATTAAATTCTTTTCAACTTACAGTATTTCCGACTTACAATAGGTTTATCAGGATGTGAACCCATCATAAGTGGACTGCCTGAAGAATTTACTCCTTAAAAAGTAGGATACTTTTTCACAGAAGGTTGTATGACCAGGTGATTTGGGGAAAGAGGTGTCAAAACAAGGTTGTCTTTCCTGAGAACAACCATAAAATGTACTCACAATCACTTATGACACATGACTGAAGACCCGCTTTGAGGCGGTTACAGTTTTAAATTACCATGCCATTCTCTTGTTAAAATTATTTGCTTGTGCCAGGGTAATTTACTAAACTACTTCTTCCCTACATTCTCCCCTTTACTTCCAATTTGTTTTATTTTATTTTATTTTTGTCTCTACAAATAAACTAACTATAAACATCTTAGTGTAGATAAGCATTTCTTTCTTTCAAGTATTTCTTTAGAATATATTATCAAACACAGGATTATCAGGGCAAGAACTATGACTAATTTGATGGCTCCTATGTGAAAGATATTCTCTCCAGAAAGTTCTCTAATTTTCAAGATACCTATACCATTTAGTGAAACTATTTTATAATCCACTTTGGTTCTGGAGGTAGATGCTGGTACGTCCACCTACTCCAGTGCCATCTTGTCTCTCTAGTGAAACTATTTTATCTGTAACCTTGGCTGAAAATTTTTTTTTTATCACATTAAGTAGTTTCCAGTTTGCTGAAGATACAGTGATATTACTACATCCCTTGCATTTGAATATTTTATTTTTTAAGTTTAGCATCATCCACATTTACTTATGTTATTAATCCCCTTAAATCATCTGTCCATTCATCTGTTTGCAATCTAACTATAATCAGAAACCAGTATTGTAAGTTTGCATCAGTTCCTCTTGTCTTCCAAATCCTTTACTTGTTTATATCATTTTTATAACATATAATTGTTTCAAATAACAGTGAAAGGGATAAGAAGCAATATTTATCAGAAGGCATAATGATGCACATGTTTCTGCTCAAGTGGGAACTCGTCATCTGCTGGGGCCTAAGGCAGGAAGGTGTGTTTCCTATTAGAAGATCCCTCTGTTGCCCAGAGAAATGGAAAGACTCAGGATCAAGGGACAGCAGGGCAGGAACCTGGGAAGAACAAAGTAAAAACAGCAAGCAACCATTCTCAGCTATGCTAACTGCCCAGTGGCAGGCATTTTGCTGCCCTACAGGCAATATCCTAATTTTGCACATAACGCATTCCTGAAAATTCATTTGAATTTGAATGTCTGAAAATCACCATAGTAGGGCACCTTGGGGGAAGGTTGGTCTATATCCAAGGAGAAAAAAAACAGTGAATCTCTACCTATGGGTCCCTGAGGCACTCTCTGCCTGTCTTGGGCCTGGGCCATTCAGTGGACTGAAGAGAAAATATTGAGCCAGGTATCTCCCTTTTCGTTGTACACTTTCCCCTGATCCCCAGCAGAGAGTCAGGAAGCCTTGTTTTTAAACTTGAACTCTAGGTCTACCCATGTTGTCATAAATATCACTATGTCATCATTTCTTATGGTTGAGTAGTATTCCACTGTCTATATATACCACATCTTCTTGAGAACATTATACTGAGTAAAATAAGTAAATCAGAAAAATCTAAGAACTGTATGATGTCACATATAAGTGGGATATAAAATCAAGACTCATGGACGTAGATAAAGGTGAAGTGGTTACCAGCAGGAGAGGGATGTGGAGGAGGGGGGACGATGTAGGGGGAAGGGTGTAAAGAGGGACAAATACTGTATTAGGTGATGGAAAATTATTTGACTTCGGGTGATGGGTATATCACATAATCAACAGTTCAAATGCTATAGAAATGTTTACCTGAAACCTATGTACTCCTATTGATCAATGTCACCCTGTTAAAGTTAATTTTCTAAATAAAATTTAAAAATTTAAATTAAAAAAAAACAAGCTCTAGGACACACCAGTCCCCTGGAGCAGAGGTGATGCTGCTTTTCTAGCACAGAGACAGGCAAAACACAAACAAAACAATAAAAGCAAATAAATAAGCATGCTAATTCCCAACTGTGGTGCATGCAATAAAGGAGATAGCATGATAGAAGAGAGAGCAACTTGGGTGGTGCTCTCTGAGACAAGATGGCCCGGAAGGGTGTCTCTGGGGACACAGCCTCTGTGCTGGCCGTTTTCTGCAAACAAATGGTGGAAACCTCGCTTTTCACACTTGATTCCCATCCCCAGAAAAGGGATTTCTATTTTAGGCATTCAGTTATATTCATTAGGTGTTTTATATTAAACACTGAGATCCGCATTGTGCTGGTGTTAGGGAGAATTGCTATGTTATTATTATCCGAATGAAATACTGTATTATGAAAGTACAGTGTGTCAGTATGAAATTAAATACTAGGAGGAAGTACACTGTGCTGACCTGGCAGTAAAGAGAAAACAACCCCGGGGTTTACATCACAGTTCAGGATACCAGGTCAAGAGGGCAAACCTGGGGGCCCAGGAAGGGCCCAGAACTGTTTGGCACCTTCAGAACTTCTAGTGAAAATGAACACAATGACTCAAAGACTGCTTAGCAAATACAACTGACTTGAAATTCCATATACATGGCCAAGGTATCAAAATAAACCTTTCTGAGAGACAAAAGGGGTTCCTGAGTTTACATTTTATTTCCAATGTGACAGCATCTTCCTATACAATTAGATACTAACTAATCTTTTTAGAATAGTCTTATGAATATCACTGAATAAGCAGATGTATTACTCTTTCGGTATCCAATCTGTTTTGAATGAAGGTACCCAGAACACATCAAAGGTATTTTCTACATGGCTGCCTGCCAGATTCATGTACTCTGGCAGAGGTTGAGTGACCCAGCAAAACCATGAAGGGAAAGCAAGCTGCTCATCTTCGCATGGCTTGTTTAGCACAGACGGTATTTAGACACATTTTCTAATGATAGTTTTACCACTCCAAAAGCTGGCTGAAAATGCACAGCAGCGCAGCCAATCCCCACATGATGTTTGCAGTTGAGCTCTCGTCTCCTGATTTCAGTATTTCTCTCGACTGCTCACGGCTCTCTCCCTGGCAGGTTCAGCCTCCAACTGGGACCAGCACTTCCTGTCTTTGCACAATGCCACCATTCCAAGGGAAGAAAAACTGAGACCTTGATTTCTGGGTGCAATTTCCTTTAGCCTTGCTCAAGTCCGGCTCACTTACAAGTAAAAAAGAAAAAAGTGTAAAAACATGTGTTAAGTTTTATTTGATATTTAAATTTTAAAAGATATGTTTCTAACCTAAAGTTGTACATGTCAGAAAGAATACAGACCTGTAAGTCAGAGGAACTGGATCCGGTCCTGGAGCTGCTGCTGGTGGCTGTGTTCCTATTGTACTTTCGGTAGATCACTTAATCCTTTGAGAGGGCTCAGGTTTTTATCTGTGAAATGATGGGTCCCAACACGTTCTGTCATCGACTCATTCACACCCACTCGTTCACCAGCAGTTTGGATGCCCACTGTGGGCCAGCCCTCTGCTGGGTGGTGAGAAACCACAGAGATGATAAAAGCATGACTCACAGGGTCAAGGAGACTTCCTTCCTGGTTTCACTGGTCACTGATGAACAGTGTGTCTATTGAGACAGGTGAAAATACAGCCAGAGCAACCTATCGACTACTTTTACCAAAAAATAAAAAAATAAAAGCACCATATTTTGAGAGAAATATTTAACCTATCTTCCCCAGCCCAAAGTAGAAATGGGGCCATCGTGTTAGCCTATTTTTTATACCATGATTGTCACATGCAAGGATGCTGGATCAGATTTAGGGAAGGGAGCATCCAGAATGAATCTTAAGCTTTCTACATCACTCCCTGAAAGGCCCTTTTGATAACGCTTGGAGCAGCATTTCTCAAAATGCGTCCCATAGTGCACTAGTTTCTCAGCTTGATAGTGTTCTATGAAAGATGGTCCCAGCATTGTAGATGGAGGGATACTAGGCATGACAATTAAATAAATTTCCTTAGAGTAGGTTTCCTTGGTGCTTTAGCTGTGTGATGTGACTAAAAGAGCAGAGAGGTACATTTTGAAGCACAAACAAACAAACAAAACTTACTTGACTGTAGAATTTGTCTGTTTTGCAGAGTATTTCATTGAACCAGTCCTTTAAAGCACTAGCCACTGGACACTTGTACAAATAGTTATTCATTTTAAAATGCATGACTTTCACACAAAAGCTTGTGCGTGAACATGCATTAGAGTCTTACTCATGATACTCCAAAAGTGGGAACAAACTAAATGTCCATCAACTAATGAATGGATAAATAAAACGTGATACAGCCATAGAACAGAATATTATTCTCTCATAAAAAGGAATGAAGTAATAAAGTACTGCTATAAAATAAATGAACCTCAAAAACATGGTAAGTAGAAAGATACCAGACACAAAAGGCCACATATTCAATGACTCCGCTGACATGAAATGCAAAGCCATCAGGACGGAACATAGATTCGTATTTATTAGCTACTGGAGGGGGGAAAGAATATGAAGTAACAGCCAATGGATATGGAGTTTTTTGGTAGGGGGAGATGTTGAATGTTTCAAGAGGTGATGCTTATACAACTCTGAGTAGACTAAAAACCGTTGAAGTGTATACTCTAAATGAGTAAATGTTATAGCATGAGCATTATATCTCAATAATGCCGTTAAATGCATGCTCTTGTGAAAAAAAGGTAGACTGAAAGGGGTTTAGGCTTGTCTTTTCAGAGCCATCCATTCCTAGTTACAATTGATCTTCTTAGGGGCTTGCTGCTATAGGGAGAGGAGCCGACCTGATTCAAAACCAACTTGTATCATTTATTGATTAAGCAACCATGGAAAAGTCCTAGCTTCTCTAATAAGTCTCCTTACGTTTTTAGATAAGTTTCCCTTATCTAAAAATAGAAATAATAACAGAACGGTTGTGAGTATTAATTCAATCACGTGTGGACATTCTTTTGCAAAGTAAAACATGTTTAAAATGCTAATTATTATTTTACTCTAAATAGTAAATGGACTGCTTGAGTGAACCTTTCTAGGACTTTATATTCTCCTCTGAGATACTAAAATACCTACCCCACTAGGTTATGAGAATTTCATAGGTTTATATGGTAATACTCTTAGACTAGTGCCTGACATTTAATAAGCATACATTATTTATAGCTTAATTTCTTATTTTTCTTGCGAAGTTTATTTACCAACATAGTCTTCATGCATTGTATTTTTTTCACATTTCATTCTTCTCTTATCTTTATCTCCTTGACCATGTCTAATATATCATTCTCTGTCTTTTTTTTTTTTTTTAGTGGCTCTTAGTTATTTATAAAGCACTATATTCTAGTTTTCCTGCCATTCTTCTAAGTTATGCATGCCAAATTATTTGTGTTGCTCCTTAAACATAGGCCTTTTAACTGATATTGTAGTTTTTTGGCTGGTCTCCAATGTGTCAGTAACTGCTTTGCTCACTGATTCACTTCTCTGGATGATGATGACGATGATGATGATGATTAGAAGAAAAAGACTAAAAAGAAAAAGGGAAAGAAGAATAAACATTCTACCAGGAAATACTTATTATCTGCTCTCTTTCAAGGAAGAATAGTTTTGCCTGACCTGCGGTGGTGCAATAGATAGAGCATAGACCTGGAATGCTGAAGTTGCTGGTTTGAAACCCTGGGCTTGCCCTGTCAAGGCACATACGAGAAGAAGCTACTATGAGTTTGATGCGTCCCACTCTTTCCCCCTCTTCTCTCTCTCTCCTCTCTCTCAAATCAATAAATAAAATATTTTTTAAAAATTTAAAAAAGGAAGACTAGTTTTAAAATGATAATGTCACTAAAGAAAAGTGGCATGCTAACTACTGGCAGGACATCTTGTGCATTTTTAAATACATATTAATGAGTTGAGCCTAGAGCAGGGGTCGGGAACCTTTTTGGCTGAGAGAGCCATGAATGCCACATATTTTAAAATGTAACTTCATGAGAGCCATACAATGACCTGTGTACGTTATGCATTATCCAATAAAAATTTGGTGTTGTCCTGGAGGACAGCTGTGATTGACCCCAGCCACCCGCATCCATGAACATGAGCAGTAGGAAATGAATGAATTGTAATACATGAAAATGTTTTATATTTTTAATGTTATTATTTTTTATTAAAGATTTGTCTGTGAGCCAGATGCAGCCATCAAAAGAGCCACATCTGGCTTGTGAGCCATAGGTTCTCGACCCCTGGCCTAGAGGAATAGCAAGGATAACATGCATCTTCTGTAACAGTCACTAGATTAATACCTTTGGATAATTTTTGTCACTTTCAAGTCAAAACATCATGACAAAGATATACAACTTTAATCAAATGAGAAATATGAAAATACAAATTTTATAAGTAATGAAAGGGAAAAAGATCATGAGATCTACATGCTAGTTTTAATTTTTCCTTCTGTGAACTAGATATTCAATAAGATTGCTTTGGGTATAACAACTCTATGCTTCCAACATTAATTAGGAGATTATGCTCACCACTAATTAATTAATTCATTCAAAAACATTTGTTGAGTATCTATAGTATATAGGAATATAATGTATGTAGTGAGTCCCATGTGAAAGGAAACCTCACAGCAGGACACCTCAACCAGACTGATGATTCAGCAAAGGCTTCCTGGTCAACATGACATTGAACTAGGTCTTCAACGAAAAAATGGGAATTAGACAGTTGATAGGAAGAAGAATATTCCAAGAAGAAGAGGATTTTATGTAAGGGCACAAAGGCCTGAGAGCAGCCAACATATTCTGGGAACACATTAGTATATAATCTGCTATGTGTGCCCAGTATGTTCCTTAACATGTCATGCCACAGAGTTTAGATGTTGTCCGCCAGGCAACAGGGGCAGAGGTTTCTAAATGGGTAAGTGGCAGGATTGCCTTTGCATTTCAGAAATATTTGGGAAACATATAGAAAAGAAAAAACAGGACAGGTATAGAGGCAGGAAGACCAGTTAAGAGACAAGAAATTATAAGGGTCTAAATGAAAGTGGACATATTGAGAATGAAGAGCATTGAGGATAGATTTGAGCCAAGTTCAAAAAGATACAACCGACTTGGGTGACAGATTGAATGTACAGGCTAAAGGAAAAGAAGGAACCAAGAAATTTTCTCCAAAGTTGTTGTCAGTGACTTAATTGCTAGTCACCACACTCCAAGAAGGAGATTGTGTAAGAATGGAAAGAGGAAAAATTCTGTTTTAAACGTGTCTCGTCTTAAGTGGCTGGGTCATGCAAGTAGAAATGTCTAGCAGGCATTGGTTCTATGAGTCTAAAACTCAAAAGATCTGGGCCAGACTTCTCTTCCTAGTGGTCATTAGCATATACTTAAAAAAAAGTCTCTGTATTGGATTGTAATCTGTGAAGGGAGGAGAGAGAGCAAAATGGTAGGAGATGTTGTGGGGAGGGTTCTTTCTTTGTCCTAAGATGAAGGAAAAACTAGTAGAATGAAAAGTAATTTTGAGGCATATGAGAGAGAAGAGGTTAACTAATAAAATGAGTTGTACAAAAATATCCCTAATTAGAATCTTCTAAATGGGTAGCTCTTTGTGGGCCTATAAATCATTAAGAGATTTGCAGAAGAAATATATTTACATTTCTTGTTTTTCTTTTTTAATTGAATTTATTGGGGTGGCATTGGTTCACAAAACCATACAGATTTCAAGGCAGGTCCACATTGGATTCAGGCTGACAGTATAGAAACTGTGGAGCCGAAAAGCATTGGGCCATTCCGCTTAATCACAACAGCGGACAAGTACACAGGCAGGGGAAACCACCTCTCAGGCAAACAAATAGCAAAATGACCCCTCACAGTGGCGGGCAGGCAATCTGCCATCTGCAATGCCCCTGAGCGCAAGCGCCCATAGCTTTACATAGTCCATACATATGTGGTTCAGCCATGTGCTCACACACCAATCAGGCAAAGTGCTTGCAGCTGGTAAACCAGTGAGCAAGCCTAACACAGCTGCCCCACATTACACCTCTTTAGGGTTGCTCGCCTTACAATAGGTATATTACATACATACTAAAAATGACAATTACAAAGATGCCCTTCACAATGTCCCTGGGTGCCCAGGGCGTTAATTGGAGTCCCACCTCTAGCATCTTACTCCATGGTGCCAACAAGGCCACCATCATAGATGGGGGGCCTGTACAGTCCAGGACCATGTCCATTGAAGAAAGTGTCCTTGGTGCATCTCTGCAACTGGGTGAGAAGCAGTCCAGGATAGATAGCCCAGCTGCTGTGCAAATCACCAAGGTAAAAGTCCATTATAGGCAATGCCAACAACTGCTTCACATTAGAAGGAGATCAGTGGATTGCCAATTTCACATCGGGCCTCTGGCCCCCACCTATCCCTGTGGGACGGGTCCCATACCCATCCCCTTATTCAAACTGGGTTAATGAGTCTTGGGGACCCTCCTCTTCCACAGCTGTCTCCAACAAGTAATTTTGCACCCATGTAACCCAAAAGCTAGCCATTTTCCTGGCAGATGCTGGGGCCACCTGCTTGCCACACTTTTTCAGTGGCTGGAACCTCTGTACTGACTCAAGCTGCCCCCAAAGCACCAATAAGACTTGATTAGGTTTGCCATCTAATTTCTTCCTATCTGCCCTGGCTACAATCAAATCTACCCACATCTGTGTTCAGGTAGCCTTTACCGGCTCATTTCTCTTGTTATTCAGGGAGATAGCATGGCAGCAACCGTCACAGCATTACAGTTCATCTCTTTTCTGAAGAAAATGATGCCATCCACCCCTATGTCCAGCAGCAGGCTGCCAGCTGTTTAATGGGTTTTCTGCATGGATTTCACCCCCAGATTCATTAGCTCTGCCTGGGTGTAGGGTCAGACCACAGAGTGCTCCACTACATGCAGTTGGGGCTGTGCCAGCCCCTGGGGTGCTCTTAGCTGGTGGGTTTTTACCTTCTGGGTGACCACTGGCTAGGCTCTGAGTCTGTGGATGGCAGTTTCAGCCCAAGCGTTCCCCTCAGAAAGGAGGAGTTGGAAACACTTGCTCCCCCCAACTCAGAGCCACTCCACCAGCACGGATATTGCTTCTGCACCCACTCTGGCTCTTACAGCTGCCAGCTCTTAGCCTGAAGTTAAAGCTCAAGCTCTTGAGCCCACAGTTGTTTCTCCAACAGCTGCCAGTGTCAACATTCCGCTTCTAGGGCAAACTGGAACTCACAAACCTGTAATGCCTTCTCCAGAGATCGTTCCAGTTCCAGGCATCATTGTTGCTCAGCATGCATCTCACAGTGAAGCTCTCAAACCCTATCAGCCTCCTTCTCCAGCACTAGCACCAGTTCCAGTTCATGCCGTCATTGCCACTCGGTCTGCAGCTCATCCTGGAGCTTTTGACCTCACTCAGCCTCATGCACAGAGCTCTTGGTTTCTTCTCACAGGGCTGTAGAAAACACCCAACCCATGGTCCCCAGCAGGAGAGCCACTGGGAACAGCCATTCCTCTATTCCACCCTTCAAGATGTCAGTGTCTCCATCCAAACTGCTCCGAATCCTGCCCACTATGCCAGATGTAATGCCAGTGGCCAAGGCCAGGCAGATCCACAGTGGATTCGGGTACATGACAGAGAAACTGCAGAGCCAGAAAGTGTTGGGCCATTTTATTTAATAGAGTCTCACAACCATGGACAAGCACACAGGCAGAGGAAAACTGCTTCTTAGGCAAAGAAACAGCAAAATGGCTCCTCACAGTGGTGGGCAGGCAATCTGCCATCCGTAATTCCACCGAGCACAAGAACCCATAGGCCATACACAAATGGCGCAAGCACACACCCACGCACAAATCAGGCAAAGTGCTTGCAGAGAGTACACCAGCGAGCAAGCCTAACACAGCTACCTCACACAATGTCACTTTAATAAATTTAATTTTAAAAGAATAAACTCAAAGTGGATTAAAGAAAAAAAAACACTTTAGTTGTAGAAATCAAGAAATATAGTATTGGCCCTGGCCGATTGGCTCAGCGGTAGAGCGTCGGCCTGGCGTGCGGGGGACCTGGGTTCGATTCCCGGCCAGGGCACATAGGAGAAGCACCCATTTGCTTCTCCACCCCCACCCCCTCCTTCCTCTCTGTCTCTCTCTTCCCCTCCCACAGCCGAGGCTCCATTGGAGCGAAGATGGCCCGGGCGCTGGGGATGGCTCCTTGGCCTCTGCCCCAGGTGCTAGAGTGGCTCTGGTCACTGCAGAGCGACGCCCCGGAGGGGCAGAGCATCGCCCCCTGGTGGGCAGAGCGTCGCCCCTGGTGGGCGTGCCGGGTGGATCCCGGTCAGCGCATGCGGGAGTCTGTCTGACTGTCTCTCCCTGTTTCCAGCTTCAGAAAAAAAAAAGAAATATAGTATTGTTATATTGTCTATGAGAAATATCAGTATATCTATTAAAGTGTTTTTATTTTTAATTACAAAATGAGGTATGTCCATTAATTCTGTTATTCCACCTTCCCTCCCTTTTGCTTTCTCTCTCTTCTCAGCCACAATTTGTATTCTGAGCACCAAATGGATGAAGATACATCTATTGCCAGGCTTCTGCATCCCAACCCACAGGCTTTTTAGTTTTCAATTTACATGCAAAAACTGAAACAGAAAGGAGAATTCCCAATCCAATCACACATGCAGTCCTGTGGGAGGGAAGCTTCAGGAACCTGGTGAAACAATGGGATTCTGGAAAGCAAGGCTCAAAGCTTCTCTCAGTTGTAGGAAGGCTATACCACTAATCAAAAGCAAATGAAACCTCGGAACAGAAAAAGAAAGAAGAAACCCAATACCGTGCATCCATGTTTGCAGCACTATATTAAAATTAAAATTCCCCTGCTTCTAGGTAGCCACCATCCTATTGTCCATCTTTCTACCTCAGTGAACAGGTCTGGTCTTTCATTCTTGGGTTGGGAGAGGACTCTAGAAAAAGGAATTTCCTTAATTCCTTCTCTTTACCTCTCTTTATCTTTATGTTATGTAGTAAAGTAGCTCATTTTTAAAAAATCTTAATAACTTAAAAGTTGAATTACTATTTTTTAAATAAAAATAACATGGACTTTATAACAAACTCCAATAGAAGAGAGGATATTAAGCAAAACGTGAAAGTCCCACCAGTCCCTTGTTGCCCTGTGCCACACCCCAGAGGTAACCACTGACAGTTGGTATTGGGAGCAACAATATGATTACATTTCATTTGAAAGGAAGATGATGGTAGTGATGATCACCTGGACCCTATGCTGCCCAGTCCTGGGCTTCTGTCTTTAGAACTGCAAGTAAGTAGGCCTTTTTTTTTTTTTCCAACTGCATTAACTTAGGTATACATACCAACTGTATATTGTAGTCTTGGCTAGTTAGGAATAAAGTCCTAAACAGGTTTTAAAGATGCTGGAGGAAACTTCAGCCCTCTGATCCTCCTCTGCCACCTCCAAAAGGGAAGAGCAGCTTTGAAAGTTAAGCCCACACTGAGGTCCGTCTCTGGTTCCCTCTGGGGCTTCTCTCTGCAAGCTCTCTCCTTTCCCCAGCTGGAGCCCCTTCCTCCCCAGATGGGGAAACATCTGCTGCTGGCCTAGCTTTAGTAAGAATTCACTTAAATGGAAAACCAGTCCTCTAGATTTCTAAAGACCAGAGAAGCTCGACTTGAGATGCCAAGAACCATGAACTAGAAAGTAAATGAGAAAGAACCAGAGTTTTGGTTAAAATAATAATTATTTTAAAAGCCTTGGAACGATTTGCTGCTTCCACACATATTTTTTTCATGGACCTCCTATCTGCAAGGTCTTCCTTTCATCATATTCAATAGTTACAACACCGCTTAAAATGTGCAAACTTGTGTTTGTTTGCCTATGTTGACAAAAGATAACCCTCATATTTAAACTTGGCCTCAGACTTTCTAGTCTCCCGCAACCTGGGCAAATAGATGAGCAAAGGGCGGAAAGAGGCTGGCTCATATTTCTTGGCATCCACCCAATTTTCCAGTCTTCAAAATTCTCAGCCAGTTTCCCTCTCCTCATCATTGCATTGTGCTACTTGAAAGACACGGTGGAAATAGCTGTGGGAACACAAAGAAAGAAAGAACACACACCATGGGGTGAGCAAAGAGGAAACCCTTAATAGATTTCAAAAGAATAAAAGAGCAATCCTGAGTCTTAAAAGATTTACCAGGAAATGTAGGCAGAACTCCAAGATCATGATGCTTGAAAAAATTACAATATCAGGCACTGTAAGATAGAAGATAAGGAAAGGAAAAATTACCAATGAATTTATCAATTCATGTATGGCTTCTTGTTAACAAGGCTCTACCAGGAACTATAAGATCCAGCCTTGTTACTTTGTTAGTTGGAATAAATAGGACATAGTGTTCATTCACTAAAGTAATTTATATCATCTTATCGCTAAAATAACTTCAAATATTCTGGAATTTTCAGATAGCCAAATCCTGTGCAAAGTAAGAGTTTTCCAGTGATTTTTTTAATCTAATATTTTCTATAGGTATATAACCTAGCCTGTCTTAAGTTCTGACCACACTTTCCCAGTAATATTGAAATCTATAGCTTCACTGAACCACAGCTGTGTTCTCAGTAAGTACTCCCTGTTTTATGAGCTCACGAGGAATATAGTTATAGCAAAGGAAGTACTAAAAATTGAACTATGAGAAGAATCAGTGTAGCAATGTCACAAAAAAATAAGTTGCATTCAGACATATATATTTTCTATATTCCAGTGTGGGCTTTGGCAACATATGAGAACTTTTAGTATATAATCTCAATTTATGGGCTTTTTCTCTAAAGGATGCAAAGATAGATTCATTTTATGGATGTGTGTGACCAATATACAAGATTCAATTAACTTCAAGTTGTATTGAAATTTTAATAGCTTGGCTGCAAATCAAAAACACTCCTCAGACATTCAAGGATTACTTGCTTTTTTGGTGTTTGGAACTCTGGGGGTAGTAAAAAAAAAAGGCATAACAATATTTTTTAAATTAATTGGTGAATACATTAGTCTCGAATAGAGGCTCAGCAGTTTTGTCTGCAGGGTCCCTATCAGAAATGCTATGAAAAATAGTCAACATAGCAGAGCACAGATAGTTTTATTGGGAACTGACAGGTCTCAGAGAACAGAGACATCATGGGACAGGAAAAAGGTACAGTGGCTCAGGTGTCATAGATGGGGACTCTGGCAGACTCTATAGTTGCTTACTCAACAGATCCTCCATATTGTTCAGATATTGAGCAGAGATCTTTTGATATGAAAAAAAAAATAGTTCTGACCTCTGATCTGGGGAGAGATGAATATGTGATCCCATTCTTTCCAATAATGTGAGTTTGCTGGGGATTCTGCCTGCTCCTGGTAAAAACCTAGGGGTGTATAAGCAGAAGGCCCCTTTCTGCCTGGCTGTCCCTAGTCTTTAATTCCCCCACCCACCCTCTACTGTTTCTGGCCTTTGAACGTTTTGAAGCTATGGCTGTGGCATGAGTCTTCAGATGAAAAGCCAAAATGCTGTGGATATTAGAAAAGATGGATAGAAAGGTCCCAAGCTTCTTACCTCAGTGACGTCATTGAGAAGATGAACCAATGCCAGCAACTGCCTATCTCTAGACTTCTTGAATTGGGAGCAATAAAACTATTTGCTTTAGCCACTGTTTATCAGATTCTATTATTTGCAGCTGAAAGCATTTCTAATTACTGAAGAAATTATAACCTTGGCTCTAAAGCCAAGCTACCACATGACCTTGAGCAAAAATAAATGACCTTGTTAAAAAAACAAAATAAAATAAATGACCTCACAGACTATGGTTTCCTTATTTATAAAATGAGGAATAAAAACAACAACAAAAAATCACTGTGCATTTCAAGATAAACAAGTCTACATTTTTAAAAATAATTAAAAACACATATTTTGAGTTTCTACCTAACATTATAAAGTCTTCCCTGGCCCTATGCTAAGGGTTTAGTCTTCCCAATAAGTGAAATGCTATGGAAGTGTTTTAAACCCCATTTTATGAATGAGAAAGCTGCGATTGAGAGAGGCTTAGTAACATTCCCAAGTTCACACAGCTACAGATTAGAAGAGCCAGGACTCACACTCAGGACTATTTTTTGCATTGGAAGCCATTTACAACCCAGAGCAATACAGTGTAAATTCATCTTAACACCATCACCCAGTGTGAGTGAAGCTTAATATATGAACACTTTGGTGATGTTCGTTGTTCTGCATTTCAAGAAACAGGACTTGACCTATGATATAAACAAAATCATGTAATAGTTACCCCATTCCACCACCATCTTCAAACAGAGATGGACTGAAACTGCCCATTGGGAAGTTCAAGATTATCCTAAAAAAGTAATTTTGAATTTATTTGATATGTACACAAATAGGTCATCGAAGCTCTGAAGTTGCATGCCAGAAAGCATGTCTTTAACAATTTTGATTTGGAAGAACTTTGAAAGCAGGAGTAGTCCAAGTCAATTATGTCTTACAAAGATCCCTCAGAAAAGCATCCACACATAACATGTCTGCCTTTGATGGTCTTTGTTGGTACCCAGTTAAGATAAAGTGCCTAATCCACACTAGAGATAACTGAATGAATGGACCATTGACAGGGATTATTAACTACATCAATGAGAAGACTTGGAATTATGATCAATTATGACCAGGATCACTTTTTTTTTCTGGCAGAAATCTGTCTGTTAAGGGATATCACAATTCATAATATTAAAACCTTGTTTTTTTGCTCATTTTCTGAAATTATTTTTTCTTTAAATTACTAAAGCAATTTAGTAATTTATCAAATTTAGACAAACAAAAATATACAAACAGCAAAAAAGATTACCACAAGAAGTAACTGATGGCAACCTTTTTTGTGTGGGTCTAGTATCTGCATTAATATATATAGTATCAGTAGTAGATAAAGTAGAATATTGGTATAACAGCAACAGCTTGTTCCATCACTCTCAAGCTGCACAACCTTGGGCAAGTTTTGCTAACTAATCTCAGCTTCAGTTTCCTTTTCTTTACCTATAAAATAAGAATAATACCTACTTCATAGTTGGGTTTTTTTCATGAGGATTAAATTATTTCATTTATGTAAATCTTTCAGAATGGTCCTGGTACGTACTAAGCACTAGATAAATGGGATCCATTATTTTATAATGTTTTATAACATACACTATTATCTTTTCATGTTGTTTCATAATCTTCAACAACATAATTTTTAGTGGCTGCAATTATAAAGAGCTATGACAATTTACCATACTTCCCCATGTAGAAGATGTACACTTTTTCAAAAAATTTGGGGTCTAAAAACTGGGTGCGTCTTATACAGTGGTTGTAGTTTTTTTACTGATATTTCCTGCTTTTTTGCACTTCTTTTTGCACTCGATGACAGCGATTTGTCAACAGACACAGATGAGGACAAGCTAATGGATGGGACTTTGACAGTGATGAGGAGTTGTATGAATATTATAATGAATAAAACTTGAGTTCAATAACTTTATGTAATACTTTTTTTTTAATTTCAGGCCCCCAAATTAAGGTGCATCTTTACATGGGAGCATCTTATACACGGGGAAATATGGTAACTAATTTTTTATTGTTAAACATTTCTACTGTTTCCAATATTTCACAATTTTACATATCTTACACTGTGACAAAAACACAGCCAAATTTTTGCACACATTCCTGGTTATTTCCTTTCAATATGATCTCAGTAATGAAACTGCTGAGTCAAAATGGTTGATACAAAGCTTAGTTTCAGAAATGTCATATGAAATTACAATTTCTTTAGTAGTATATGGGAGAGTACATTGTCCTTCCCCGGCCAAACTTAGAAAATATCTGTATTTTGCCAATTTGATAGTTTAAAAATGATTTACCTTTTCTGTTTTAATTTCTTTTCATGGGTTACTACTGAGATAAAACGCTTTTCAATCTGTTTACCAACGTTTGTGATTTGTCCTTCGGAGCTGCCTGTTCCAGTGCTTCTGTGTGTCCACATTTCTTAAAGACACAGTGGGTCTCCAGCTCCTCACGGTGCACTGACCTCTCAGCCCACCCACCACCAATGACTTTCACTTCAGCAAATTCTGAGATCATATTCCTGGTCTCATTTCTCTAAGCCTTTTGGTGATATTTGACACAACTTAACCACTTCCTCCTTAAAACACACTCCTCTCTTGCCTTCTGAACCACATCTTTCTCTCTCTCCACCTTCTCCTTCTCAGTCTCCTCCTTTATCTGATCTCTTGTAGCCTGGTTTTAGGCTTTCCCTCTAGGTGATCTCATACACCTCCCATATAATTATCACATAGACTTACTACCACATTTATATCGCTAACCCAACTTCTTCCACTTCCCACCCCTGTGCCTGGCCCCAGGCTCAGACACTCAACTGATAGTAACATCTCTACTTGGAGCTATCACAGGAATCTCAAATTTCACATGTTCTTAAAGAAACACTGATTCTCCCCACTTTTCCGCCAATCTTCCCTGTGGTAGAAAATGTCACCACCACTTTCAAAGCTACTTAGGTCAGGAATCTGAGGGTCATTTTTGGTTGCTCTTTTTCCTTTCCCACTCATAAGCAAGTCCAATTATTTCTCCTTCCAAAAATAGATCGTAACTCCTCTCTATCTCCTTTATAAACTTCAATCCACATCAACATCACCTAGCCCAGCCTACACAACCACAAATAACTTCCCATATTGTTACCTTGTTTATTCTCTTATATTTTTCTGGTCTGTTGTCCATAAAGCAGTTACAGGATGTTGTTGTTGTTGTTGTTGTTGTTTTTAGGATATGTTTTTTAAGTGGAAAATTTGATCGTGTTATTTTCCTGCTTAAAGCTCTTCATTGGAGTCCCATACTTTTCCAAATAAATTCCAAACCAGTTATTATGATATAAAAGGCTCTGCATGCCTTGATCCTCATCTACCTCTTTTACTTCATTCCTTAGCACTGTCTCTGCCTTCTCCTTTACACACTGGCCTCTTTTCCATTAATTAAAATCACGGAATGTTTTGCCATTCCAGGGCCTTTGCACATGCTATTCCCTTTAACCAGAATGCTCTTCCAACTTTCTGCCACCCTTCTTCACCTAGAAGGCTCCTTCTCATTCTAAAGGTCTTGGTTTATATGCCACTCCTCAGAGAGGTCTTCTGGTCACTCTATGAAAGCATGTCCCCTCCATATCCTTTGTTCTCTTCATAGCACAGTGCCTCCCCTATAGCAGTTTCTCAAGAAATATCTGTTGAATATAAATAAATGGATACTTTGACAATTTAATTTTTATTAGTGTTTTAATATTTTCTTGTTGATTTTCAAGAACATCAAGCGCTCAGTAGACAGTGTTATGTTGAGTTGTACATTAGAAACCTGTATGGTTTGGCAAACCACATGAACCCAATACATTTTTTAAAATGCTTTCTCTTTTGTACATTGTTCTGCTTTTTGGTCAACAGTGTTTTCCTTTTTTTATGTATGCAATTCTATCATTTTATTCCTCTCAGATTCAATCTCAGGTAACAAGCTTGGACAAGACTTACCCAGTCTATTATGGACTTGCCCATCAATATTCACCTTCATTTTCTTCTTTCAGGTACTTTAATATTTTAACATACTTATATTTTAATCTTAAATCCATTTGAAATTTGATCTGCTATGTATATGATATTAAATTTAACCCATCCCCATAATATTTACAATTATTACATTTATTTATGGCTGATTTGAATACTTGGTTATGTTCCAGTAATCATTAGAATGTTCCTTTTGTTTGTCTATCCCGTGTACACCAGTACCACTCTTTTATTATCTAATAAGGCCAGTACCCTTCCATTATTTAAAGGATTTTTTACGGGTAAGTTTAAACATTTTAAAAGGTATTCTCATTCATTTTTTTCTTTCCAGATAATCTCAAAAGAAAAATGCCCCAGACTGACCAGGCGGTGGCACAGTGGATAGAGCATTGAACTGGGATGCGGAAGACCCAGGTTTGAAACCCCGAGGTCGCCAGCTTGAGCACGGGCTCACCTGGTTTGAGCAAGACTCACCAGCTTGAGCCAAATGTCTCTGTCTTGAGCAAGGGGTCACTTGGTCTGCTGTAGCTACCTGGTCAAGGTATGTATGAGAAAGCAATCAGTGAACAACTAAGGTGCCGCAATGAAGAATTGATGCTTCTCATCTCTCTCTGTCTATCCCTATCTATTCCTCTCTCTGTCTTTCTCTCTCTCTGTCATAAAAAAAAATGCCCCAGTAGAATTTTAATTAGAATTATAATCAATTTATAGTTTAATTTAGGGGAAATTAAAATTTTATTATTATTTAGTCTTTTCTCTCAGGAACATAGTCACCTCTTCATTCAAACTTTTTATTTTTGATTCTCAGTAGAAATGTGCAGTTTTTATATACAGGCCCCACTCAAATTTTTTGTTAACATGTGGTAGACACTGCAGTGTACTGCCCACCAAATACCTTTGGCATTCCCATCTTCTTGCCAGGGGATACTTACTGGATATCCCTGTGCCTCTGTGAGGGGTCTTTTCTGGCCATCAGAGTGCACATAGCCTGTTGGCAGGACCAGTTGAAAATCAGGGGTTTATGTCCCTAAAAATACCTTTTCACTAATGATGACAGAGAATTAGTGGGTAAACACCCAGCTTCCTCTGCCTTCTGTCATATGCTCACGTTGTCTCTCACATGGGCCCTGTGCAGTGATGATCTATTTGCCCCTAGAAATAACTGGCTTGGTGATGCACCACCCTCTATAGACTTCTTCCCTTCCCAGTCTCCCATTCTCATTCTCAAACTGGGTTTCTAAGATCACTCTTCAATCAATAAACAACTCTAGCACTCATCCTTGTCTCAGGGCCAGCCTCAGGGCAAATCCAGACCAAGATATAAACCCTACTTATTTTTGGCTGCTATTGTAAATCGGACTTTTAAAAATGATAATTTCTAACCAAGTATGTAAGAAAGTTATTGATATCACTAGGGAACAAAATTTTTGTTGCATCCACAAAAACACTTGTTCGTATCTAATTCGAGCGTGCTGATCTCAAATCTGACATTATTTTTTCTCTGTAAGCTACAGGTTTTTTTGCAATTCAAGGTTTTAGGTTTTCATCTTATTGTAAAATTTTCAACATTTAGTTTACTTTTTTTTTTTGTATTTTTCTTAAGTTGGAAACGGGGAGGCAGTCAGACAGACTCCCGATGCGCCCTACCGGGATCCACCAGGCACGCCCACCAGGGGGCGATGCTCTGCCCATCTGGGGCGTTGCTCTGCCGCAATCAGAGCCATTCTAGCGCCTGAGGCAGAAGCCACAGAGGCATCCTCAGCACCCGGGCAAACTTTGCTCCAATGGAGCCTTGGCTGCGGGAGGGGAAGAGAGAGACAGAGAGGAAGGAGAGGGGGAGGGGTGGAGAAGCAGATGGGCGCTTCTCCTGTGTTCCCTGGCCGGGAATCGAACCCAGGACTCCTGCACGCCAGGCCAACGCTCTATCACTGAGCCAACCAGCCAGGGCCTCAACATTTAGTTTAA
Organism: Saccopteryx bilineata; assembly: GCF_036850765.1. Classification (NCBI taxonomy): domain Eukaryota; kingdom Metazoa; phylum Chordata; class Mammalia; order Chiroptera; family Emballonuridae; genus Saccopteryx; species Saccopteryx bilineata. The sequence goes on along the minus strand of NC_089501.1, from coordinate 8,582,206 downwards.
CATAATGAAGTAGAATGTCTTCTTGGGCACCATCTTTGTGAAAATATAATAATTTATATAATGCAATAAATACACTAATACACTAAAAGATATGATTGCATTAGAATTTGTCTACAATTTCAAAATAGAACATATTAAAACACTTATTTTAATCATAAAATTTGCACAAAACTTATTTAAATTCTATTCAGGCAAAAATTTGCATTTGTAGCTCTTGCGTTTGTGTGCTTGTTGAGGACAATCTCGTTTGATGCTCCAGCAGTAGTCTGCTCATCACTAACAGCTCCAAGATTTTCAGGAAACTTATCAAGGTGACTGTTCAGAAAGTGAATCTTAATGCTCATGTTACATTCAATGTCATGGAAAGCCAACAGTATCCTTTGAACCAAAAGTTCATAGTTTTCTGCTTTTTTTGTTGCCAAGGAAGTTCTTTGTAACTGCCACAAAAGACTGCCATGCTGCTTTCTCCTCCTTATTCATCTTCCTGGCAAATTCTTCATCACATATGAGGGTTTGAATTTAAAGTCCATCGAATACACCTGCTTTTATCTTCTCGAAAGATAAGGCAGGAAAAGCAGAAATAATATGTTGAAAGCATTCACTTTCTCTATTCAAAACCTGAACAAACTGCTTCATTAAGACAAGTTTGATGTGAAGTAGGGGAAAAAATGATCCTGTCTCGATTAACTACAGGTTCATTCACAATATTTTGCATCCCTACTTCCAGAGTTTCACGTTTCGGCCACTCATTCTGTGTCCAGTGTTTCTCCCGAGCTCGGCTGTCCCACAAACACAGAAAGCAGGGATACTTCGTGAAAACTTTCTGTTGTCCTAGCAGGATATTTACCATTTTAAGATCCACACAAATGATCCAGTTATGCTCCTCATACTTCAGAAAGTCGAGGACAATTTTTTTTTGTATTTTTCTGAAGTTGGAAGTAGGGAAGCAGTCAGACAGACTCCCGCATGCGCCCGACCAGGATCCACCTGGCATGCACACCAGGGGGTGATGTTCTGCCCATCTGGGGTGTCGCTCTGTTGCAACCAGAGCCATTCTAGTGCCTGAGGCAGAGGCCACAGAGCCATCCTCAGCACCCGGGCAAACTTTGCTCCAATGGAGCCTTGGCTGCGGGAGGGGAAGAGAGAGACAGAGAGGAAGGAGAGGGGGAGGGGTGGAGAAGCAGATGGGCGCTTCTCCTGTGTTCCCTGGCCAGGAATCGAACCCAGGACTCCTGCACGCCAGGCCGACACTCTACCACTGAGCCAACCGGCCAGGGCTAGTGGAGGACAATTTTTATGTCATTCTTACTAAGTCATTCAATTCGGGTTGGCTAAACTGCGGAGGGGTTAATGACCGCTTGGAATCAGAAGAAGACCCTTCAGATTCTACAACCACTTCCTCATGCATCTTATCAAAATACACTTGATCACTATGTTTACTTTCTTCGCCCTTAGAAGAAATAAAACCATTGAAAACTAGAACCGGGAGTGTCTCAAAGTGTGGGATAGGTTGTATTGCTGAAGGAATATTAGGATATGCGATCATATGCCATTTTTTTTCTTGCCAATGCCCTTTGTATGGATCAGACAGAAATAACAGTCACTGCTGTGGTCCTTAGGTTCATACCAAACCATAGGAATATCAAAAGGCATTCCTTTGTGTTTTTCTTTTGTCCAGTCACGAAGCATTTCCTCACAATTATGACACACAATATGAGGAGCCCAATTCTTGTCTTGATCGCCAAGGGGAACTTGAAAATAGGCAATATATGCATGCGTCACAAATGATGAAATATTGCACCTTTGACGTTGAAGTGTGTCAAAGCTACATATATAACAGAAGGTGTCAGGGCTATTCTTACATTTATGCTTATTCGAAGAAGCCATGATTTAATCTTAAAACAAAATAAAAGGGTGCTTTTATCAGATAATTTTTTACATTTAAAAACAACTACAATTATGTAAAAGTGATGTTTATAAAACATTAATTGCCTTGTGGTTATGTTCAATCCAAGAGTTATTGCCCTTTAACTCCAATTTAAAAACCAATGCATGCCATTAACTGTAACAAAAAAAAATTAAAATTGCATAAAAACTAGAGTATGCACCAAAAACGAATTTTAGATTTGGAATCAGCGATGCAGAAATATATAGAAACAGTTCTAAAACCTCATGCAACCGAAAATGAGAAAAAATTGTTCCCCAATGTATTTTGTCTATGGTAGAGATATATGTGCATATAATGACATGTTCAAACACAAGTTTTTTCAGGGAAAACGAATAGTACCGTTAAATTGTTTTACACATATATTCTAATGTGGTGCAAATTACTGTATATGCTATGTCTGTACAGATAGACTGTGTAGACTTGCATGTCAATCCCCATGTATACAGTATTTTACAAGCAATTTGGAGAATTTTCAAGAGTGATTTTGAGTACCCACAACTTTCACTTCACTCACTGTTTTTAGAAACTAACCTCATGATCTTTGGCAACTGACTTCCTTATTGTACTCATTTATTAGTTTTAAGAGTGTTTCAGTTTATTCTCTTGGTGTTTCTAGGTAGACAATCACATCAATAAGAAATAATAAAAATTTTATCTCCTTTCCATTACTTAGATGTATGATTTATTCATCTTGTTTTATTGCAGTTACTAGAATTTCCAGAATAATGTTAAGTTTTAGTGGTGAAAGGAATATCCTTATCTAATTTCAGATTAGAATAGAAACAGAATGTTTCTCTTCCTACTGAGAAACAGTGTATGTGTGTGACAAAATATTTCAGGAATACTTATAGCTTATCCAAAGGCAATTAAATGAAATAAATGATAAATTGAATGAGGAAGGAATAAATTTTAGTTTTACCACAGTATGAAATATTTTCTAATTTTCCAATAGACTATCTTTAGTAAACTCAATTTTCTTGATTTAAAATGACTATAATTCCTATAAACTCATTAATAATTTAATCTATTTAAGATAATCTCTGGCTGAGTTCATTTCATTGGACTTTTCATACCATAGATCATATAAAAAACATTGCTTATTCAGATTGATCTGAGACTTTCAAAACATAGGGCAGTTGACCTTGATTTATAAGCTGGAAAAATTAAACCTCTAATTGTTACAGGAATCTGAGTTTCTATACCCACACATGCCACATTCTCATACCATACATAACTATTTTTGTTCCTTTATTGATTATGACAGACCTAGGTATTTTCACATAAATAACAAAAATACAAAAATTTGAGATACTTTTAAAATTTGTAAGTAATATCAGCTAGCCTTCTCTAAATTTCATTTTGAGTGTTCTCTACTAACATGGCCAGCATTTTGTCTTGTTCATTTTATTTATTTATTTGTTTGTTTGTTTGTTTGTTTTACAGAGACAGAGAGAGTCAGAGAAAGGGATAGATAGGGACAGAAAGACAGGAGTGAAGAGAGATGAGAAGCATCAATCATCAGTTTTTCGTTGCGACACCTTAGTTGTTCATTGATTGATTTCTCATATGTGCCTTGACCGTGGGCCTTCAGCAGACCGAGTAACCCCTTGCTTGAGCCAGTGACTTTGGGTCCAAGCTGGTGAGCTTTGCTCAAACCAGATGAGCCTGCACTCCAGCTGGCGACCTTGGGGTCTCGAACCTGGGTCCTCCGCATCCCAGTTCAATGCTCTATCCACTGTGCCACTGCCTGGTCAGGCTGTCTTGTTCATTTTAAAAGCTATCATTCTTTATCAGACCAGACACTAACGAAGGTGGGAGATCATCATGCTGGGGCAGAGTCAGATGGCGCCAGTGCCAAATTAGCATCCATACTTGTGGTTAGTGTTTGAAGAAAAAACTTCTTCCTTGAGAAATCCCAGTTGCAAATTTTTATTCTTCAGAAATTTTCAAGTCTTATGCCTCATGGATAGATAGATATATTTTGAAAATTTCTCAGTCCACCTTATTCTTCTCTTATCTCCTATTTTCCCCAGATTAGTTAAAGCAGGTTTCGGCTCAACTATGCTAAAGTGGAAGACAAAAGGAAAATAAACACTTTATACCATGCCCAAAATATATAATCTACTTGAAGGCATAATCAATTACAAGTATCTCAATTTATTTAACTAGCCATCTACTGATGGATATTTAAGATGCTTCAATCATTTGTGATTACAAAAATGCTGAAATTGTTCTTTATATGCACACCATTTTATGCATGTGTAAAAATATCTGGCTACCTGGAACATAAGAAGATACATCTTGAACAAATTTTGAGATACCTCAGTGAGTCCACGTAGGATTTGGCTAAGCCAAGTTAGAAGAAAAGAAACCAAAATGCTGAAAGAGGCTCAGCATCAGGACTTTATAGATAGTCTCCCCAGATCACTGCTCAGTTTTACCATCTCCTAATGTAAGTACACTGACCAGATGTTCACAACTAGCCTCCATTTTCCAGCTCCTCTGTATGTAGGTGTGGCCAGATGACTATTTCTGGCCAATAGAATGTGAGCAGAAATGATATATTTTAGTTTTAGGTCTAACCCTTAAAACTTGCCATGCAATTTTCTTCTTCTTCCTTATTTATTTATTTATTTAGTTTCCCAGTGCAATGAAAAGAATCCAGGAAAATCCTGGTTGAAGGGAGTCTGTGTTCCTTAATCCTTTGGTAAAATGTTGCCTGACAAAAACCTAATTGGACTGTGACTTGAGAGAAAAATAAAGCTCTGATATGTAAAGTCACAGAGTTATGGGGGTTCTTTGTTATAGCAGTTGGTTTTCTTAACTAATTCATCCAGGTCTGTGTATCTCTGATCAATTTTTCAAATTCCTAGTAAATAATACTGGGCTCATTCTGGAATAAGTGCCTACCCCTGATCATTTGATTATGACTAGGCTGGGATATTAGAGGGTCACTCCATAGAGACATGGCCTCCAGACACCCACCCCAGGGTCTGAGAGTTATTCCAAGAGCAGGAATCACTGTGAGCTGAGAAGCCAGTATAAGAGTTTTTCTACATGAAGGATGATTACAAACAGGAAGAGGCCAAGACTGACTGAGCCTTTTATGCTGGTTCTCAAGGGAGGAAGGAACAAGCTTAAAAATTCTATCCATCTTCCTCTTCCTCAGGAGCTTCAGATCCCTATAAGACTATCATAAGTCCTTCACTCTCAGAGACAATCAACTTTCCCATGGGAAATGCAGAATAAATGAAAGTTAAAAGATCATTCATGGCCCTGGCCGGTTGGCTCAGTGGTAGAGCGTTGGCCTGGCGTGCAAGAGTCCTGGGTTCGATTCCCAGCCAGGGCACACAGGAGAAGTGCCCATCTGCTTCTCCACCCCTCCCCCTCTCCTTCCTCTCTGTCTCTCTCTTCCCCTCCCACAGCCAAGGCTCCATTGGAGCAAAGTTTGCCCGGGCACTGAAGATGGCTGTGTGGCCTCTGCCTCAGGTGCTGGAATGGCTCTGGTTGCAACAGAGAAACGCCCCAGATTGGCGTGCCTGGTGGATCCCGGTCGGGCGCATGCGGGAGTCTGTCTGACTGTCTCCCCGTTTCCAACTTCAGATAAATACAAAAAAAAAAAAAAAGATCATTCATGTGAGACATTATATTCAAGCAGATATTGTGTATCTTGCTGGGAAAATATACACAAGCTTGGTCTTGTGGGACCAAGCTTGTTGTCCTCTTGCTAGGGAACAGAATCATTACTGGATTAAATTCCTGTTAAGTGAGTAGTAACACTCAATCATGGAACACTGAGTCTGACCAGGCAGTGGCGCAGTAGATAAAGTGTCAACCTGGGACACTGAGGACACAAGTCCAAAACTCTGAGGTCACTGGTATGAGTGCAGGCTCATCTGGCTTGAGCACGGGCTTACCAGCTTGCATGCGAGATTGCTGGCTTGAGCGTGGGATCATAGACATGACCCCATGGTGGCTGCCTTGAGCCCAAAGGTCACTGGCTTGAAACCCAAGGTTGCTGGCTTGAGCAAAGTATCACTGGCTCATATGAGAAAGCAATCAATGAACTAAAGTGCTGCAACTATGAGTTGATGCTTCTCATCTCTCTCCTTGTCTGTCTTTTCCTGTCTGCCCCCCTCTCTCCACTTTCTTTCTCTCTCTGACTAAAACAACAAACAAACAAACAAAAAACCCCTAAAACATCGAGGTTCACAAAGGAATGGGTGAAGAATTACAAGGGGCATTTGTAATTTTAAAGTTCTGGCCCAGCATCCCACCTCCCTTACTATTTTGGGAAGAGTCCTATTACCTGAGTTGGTTGGGGACAAGGCCTTCCAATTTTCCACAGAAGCTGAAGAAAACCAACTCCCACTCCTCTGCCTCCAGTTCTCCAACCTCCACTGACAGCTACAGCAAATGACAGGAGGATGAAGAGATAGCTTAGAATTCACCTCCAGTAGTGGCAGAAGTCCTTGGTAGTATAAGGTCTCCAATAGAGCATCCTAACTCCTTTTCAGACATGTTTCTCTCTAGTGAATCTTGATTCTCGCTTATTTTCTGAGCCTGGTTTTCACCTTTCCAATCGATTCTATGAGCTACCCAGTATCTTTCTAAGAAATTCCTTTCCTGCTTAAGTTAGACGTAGTTCGTTTCTAATGCTTGTAACAAAGAACTTTGACTTGATATAATAATTTTCTCTTTCCTTCTGTTTATTCTTTTCCCTTGACAACCTGACAGACAGAATATTTGAATTCTTGAAAGTGGCAAGATAAATGTTATAAAATCCAAGTGTTATACAGCTGTAGATCCCTAAAATAATTAGAAAGCTGAGACATTACCTTTTTTAAATTTGGGACAACAACAGACTATGACCAGAAGAATATCTGAATCACTGAGGGCACACTTTAGGAGGTATAGCAGATCGCGCACACACGTGCACACGCACACACACCATACCTGTTGGCCTCACTGTGCAGCTTTTGAGTGTCTTCCCTGGGGGGGGGGGGGGGGAGGAGCAAGTCAGGCTCATTTGACTCAAATAAGATCAGGCCTGGCCAACCTATGCCTGCAAAGAGGAACTCTGAAGGCCTCTGATCAGATTATCTGCACAAGGGTGAGACTTTCTCATGTCTCAGCTACACGGATGTCTCAAGCACCATTGCTGCAGAGTAGAGTCAGGAAGTATGTAGATAAGAGTGGGTAGTCACGAAAGGGCCAGGGTGGGAGGTACAACTAGTTAGGGCACAAAAGAAAAGATGAGCCATCTTATAACAAGGAAGCCTCCTTTGTCAGAAGGGGTCCCATAGGCCATCTGTTGGAAGATAACTACTACATGAAATTAAGTATTTCTATCTATACCGTCAGGGTTGACTAAGTCTCATTTTCTGACATTTGAACCATACCAGGTAATAACCCAGGCCTACTTTGGGGAGTCAGTCAAATAATCAAAGAAGACTATCTTTGGTTGCCACCAACCTTCCTACTTTCCCTGTGGTCTGGCTGGGATACAGGCCTCTTCTTCTGTAGGCCCAATCCTTCCTGGCAGGCCTGGCTTGCCCAGTATTAGGCTGACATGTTGAGAGCCCCGGCAGCGGTCCAGTGGATGTGGGCTCTAAAACCATGTTCATAATAACTCTACTATGTCTATTCAGCTCAGTCTCCACCTTTTTAAAAGGGAAGAAAACTGGAGAGCCACACACCAAGAGGTACCCGCTGTGGCCCTGCCAGGAGAAGCAACTATCCAGTTTGGACAAAGTGTAATAAGAGAAAGCCGATGTGCAAGCAGCACCCGAATCCCAGCCTCAGAAGCTCTGCTGGGCTTCTTGCAAAGACAGTTTTAACACCTCCTTCCCCTACCTTTTCCCAAGCTTAGGCAGGGGTGATGTGTACAAAGGGCCCTTCCCTTTCCACGTGAGATTTTCCCAGGATCTTCTCCCCCTGACTCAAGGCAAGCTGTAAACCAGTGTGCTTTAAACCTTTGGCTATGTTCTGAACATCAGAGATTTTAAAATATGCAGTTTTTTCTATAAGAACTTGATGATCAGTCAAAAGTATGAGTTTCTCGGTAAACCAGGTGTGCCAAGTGCAGAGTGGTTAGCCCAGGGACCAGTTTGCCAGCGGTCTCCTGCTGTGAGAGCAAAGTATTTTGAGTCATTCTTACAAATTCCAGGATATCCTCCAGAAGCTAGAAGGTGGCTACTGGCGATGGACAGGAAACCTCTCCTGGGAGAAAAAAAAAGAATCAACCAATAAATGTGTAAATAAAGTGGAACAGCAACAACAACAAAACAGTTTTAATGTTTCTTCTGTTAATTAAGGGCCCAGTATAAAATGTTCAGAAAATTAAGGGGGGGAAATGACCTATAGACTGATAACTTGGAGAAAATTACTTTTTAAATTTTGTGTATGTACTTGCATATTTTTCTATGAAAAAAAATATGCACATGTTTTAAGACAATGTAATATGTAGGGGTGGGAAAAGTAAGTTTACAGTTGTGAGTATAGGAAACACAGAGTTTATTCTTGTATTACTGTTTATTAATTATTGTATTATTTTTCACCTGAACAACTGTAAAGCTACTTTTGCTCACCCTGTATAATGTAAACATACATACATACAAATATATACACATACACACCAATCTGTTTTTCATTTTTTTCTTAACAATTTATTGTGAAAATCTTTCCATATAAATAAATAAATGGCATCATTATCATTTTTATGGTTATATAGTGTTCTATAGATATAGCATAATTTATATTCCAAATCCAACTTTTTCCAATTTTTCAGAATTATAAACAGTGTTCTCATTACTAACATTCTTGACATATCTTTACAAAGTCATTCTATTCTTTCCCAGAAGTAGAATTGCTGGGTCAAAGGTATATATTTTTTAAGGGGCTTTTCATAAAGGTTGTTGAATTGTCCTCCAGAAATGTTACACCAATGAACACTCCCACTAGTATCCATTTCCCTACATCCTTTTATGTCTTTGACCAACAAGGCAGTTAAAAAACCGTACCTTTGCATTGCTTTGGTTATAAGGGAAGTTGAATCTCTTCTCACATTGACTGACCACTTTAGGATGCAATTCCTTTGCACACAATTTTCAGCTGGAGCATTCACCTTTATTTTCTCATTGATCTGTAAGAACTCTCCATTAAGATTCTTTTTTTCTTTTTTTTAAGATTTTTTTTTAAGACTTTATTTATTCATTTTGGACAGATGAGACAGAGAGAGAGAAGGGAGGAGCAGGATACATCAACTCCCATATGTGCCCCGACCAGGAAAGCCCAAGGTTTTGAACCGGCGTCCTCAGCATTCCAGGTCGATGCTTTATCCACTGTACCACCACAGGTCAGGCTCCATTAAGATTCTTATCTTCGCCATATGTAGTGCTATTGAATTGACACTTAACAGAAGATTAAAATTAAAGTGTAATAATAAAGCAAGAAATTATTTTAATAAAATTTAAAAATAAGGAAAATGGTACTTTAAAAGCAAGAGAATAAAAAAATTCAGTTGAGACAAAATGAAGGCCAGATAGAAATAGAAAATTCTGGAACAATGCCTACATTCTTATTCGTATAATATAAGCTGTTCATAAGAAAACAAAACAAAATTGGGATTGTAGAGTACAATATGACTTATCTCAGGTAAGCCAGAGATAGTGTCCTGGATCTTTAATCAAGGTCTCAGTAGCAACATGTACAGTAGATTAAAATAGGGAAGTGTATGCAGATCATTCACAGTGCTTTACATACTTGTTTAGACCATTAGCAAATCCTCCTTTTGAGGCCCAGTCCATTTAAAGCTACATTTAAGAAGGGCAGCAGATAAATGGTCAGGCAAAGGAAAGAATTAAAAAAACAGGATGAAGTCTTGATGGAAGCAGGTTAATCTGATGAAATTAATTGCAGTCTCTTTTTTTGTCCACTAATTAGATTAAAAAGCTATTTGAATGAGAAAGCAATCAATGGAAAACTAAGATGCTGCAAGGAAGAATTGATGCTTCTCATCTCTCTCCCTTCCAGCCTGTCTGTCTCGCTAAACAAACAAACAAACAAACAAAAAACACAGAAGCTATTTGAGTTATGGACACTAAAAAGTGATTCCTCTTAAAGAAACCATAACAATAAGATGTCTCACCCCACCTACTCTAGACTTAATGTAAGAAAAATGGATTTTTACGTGGAATTTCACAGAGGTATATATCTATCTCAAGGGTGGTTTTCTGAGAATACACACAATTTATCTTTAAAAAAGAGGAAGATATGCTCAAACCGCTTCCATGTCCATTTAGTCTTTACAAAAGTAGTGTGAGATCCATTCTACTATTTCCCCATTTTATTATGTATGATAACACATGATTTGCCTCATCAAGATGCTCTCAACAGACTCACTGTGGAGCTGTAATTAAAAACAACTCTAGAACAGTGCTGTCCATAGAAACTTAATGTGAGCCACATGTTAGTTTAAATTTTCTAGTAGCTTCATTAAAAAATTAAAAGAAATAGGTGAATTAACTTTAATAATACATTTTATTTAGCACAATATTTTCAGACTATTCTCTTTTTAGCATGCAGTAAATATAAAAATTAATGTTTTCTTTTCATGCTAAATTTCTGAAATCTCATATGTCTTTTACATTTACAGCACATATCAATATAGGCTAGTCAAATTTCAGATATTCAAATACATGTCAAGTACTTAACAGCCATATGTGGCTAGTGGTTACTACAATTGACAGCTCAGTTCTAGACCAGTGGTTCTCAATGTGTGGTAGGTACCCAGACCAGCATCATCATCACCTTGGAACTGCTAGAAGTGCAAATTCTTGGGCCCCATTCCAAATCTACTGAATCAGACCCTCTGGGGTGAGGCCCACCAATCAGAATTACTTTCTGATAATTCTGATATACTCTAAGTCTAAGGTTTGAGAACCATTGCTCTAGACCAGTGATTTTCAATCTTTTTACAGTGGCTCGTGACCTAGTCAGTGGGAAACAGAAACAGGCAAGGAATACAGTTTTATCTTACAACTCATAATAGTGCAACATGATACAAGCTGGTACTTGATTTCTGAACTCCACATGTACAATGCGTTGAATACAAAATAAAGTTTGAATGCTTTTTGTCTATTTCACTTGATTTTTAAATGCTCTGCACAGTGCAAAATGTTGTGCCAACAAGCCTACAAGTTCTAAAGATATCTAAGACAACCTCAATCGTATTTTCATGGATGATACAGGCTGATAAGTGGCAATCACCCTGGGCAGAGGCAAATTCAACTAAGATCATTAGGTCTATAATCTTCATAGAACATCAGGGTGGTTTACTCTTTCACAGACCTGTATAAAATTTCTGGCAGACCGACATCAGACTGGTGGTTGAAAAACACTGCTTGGACAATTGCATTCAAATGTACCTAGTCAGCCATGACAGAGTAGTACTGAAGAGCAGTCCCTTCTTTTGAGATAAACAGTTCTCTTCTGTGGAAATCTTCTCATACTAGTTTTGGTTCCATTTTTTGGGACTATGGAATGAATTAACAGGCACATAATTTAAACATAGTTTCATTTATCATTATGTTTAAGGAGAAAATAAAACAGTAACTATTCTATACTATCACCTTGAGTTTAGTTCCTTTTTTTTTTTTAATTCAGTGACAGGAGGGGAGGCAGAGAGACAAACTCCCGCATGCGCCCCAACCGGGAACCACCCTGGCATAGGGGACAGTGCTCTGCCCATCTGGGGCATTGCTCAGCAACCAAGCTCTTCTTAGCACCAGAGGCAGAGGCCATGGAGCCATCCTCAGCACCTGGGCCAACTCACTCCAATCAAGCCATGACTGCAGGAGGGGAAGAAGGGGGTGGAACAGAGAGAGAAAGCAAGAGGAGGAGGGGTGGAGAAGCAGATGGGCACTTTTCCTGCACACCCTGACTGGGAATCAAACCCAGGACATTTACATGCCGGCTAACACCCTACCACTGAGCCAACCAGCCAGGGCCTAGTTTTGTTCCTAACTTCCCTTGTCCTCATCCATAACATAGGGATTCTTTAACATGTTAGTAACTTTTAAAAAAAGTACTGTGTACAAAAAAAAACAAAACAAAAAACCAACCCTCACCAAAAATGACTGACATTTTAAAACTACAAGTAAAAAATTATTGGGCAGGAAAAGGAATGTTATAGCTTTATAGCACAGAAGCAGAAGCCAATTCATTTATATTTCTCAAAACATTAGATGTGCTGCTCGTGGGGGGGCGGGTTGGAGGAAAGTTCTTGCCAAAATCATTAAGGAAAATGAATCTGAGCATGTCTTAAAGCAGAACTTTCAGTAAACAGGAATTACCTATAAAGAAAATCAGGAAGCCAAAGTGTTTCTTTTTATGAAGTTACATCCTGCCATAGAAAAGCTGGATAGGAAATAAATACTGATGCACTCCCAACCGTACACTAAACAGACTATAATTCCGTGAAGGAAAATCTGAGCCAAAGCTCAGACTCAGTGAAGGAAAGAAAACATAAGAAGCCTAAATGTCATGAGAAGCCAAAGATAACCAATGGCTACAATTAAACATGATTTGGAAAAAAACTGTACAAACACATCTCTACTCCATGATTGTACATTTCTCAATCACTGCCTGCCCTCTCCGCCCTCTGCCCCCATTTCAGTAATAATTCCTCCAGTCATTTGCTGGAAAATAAATATATATGTGTGTGGGTGTCCACGAAAATAGGAGACTGATAAATTAGTCCTAATTTCCCCCCTCCTCCTGATTATTATTATTGATAATATTGTGCGTTTCCAAGGTTCTCTTTTCTTTTCCAGGATTTTGTGATGAGATTCTACCTTTTTCTGCACTCTTTTAGTTTGGTCAGAGAAAACGGTTTCACCGCCCTAATACTTAGCCAATTTACCCTTCCACCTTCAGATAAAAAGACACCAGAAAGGCAAGATAGCCCTTTCTAGAGGCAGGTTCCCGTGGTTTACGGGGATGGCAGATGTCTTTCTGCAGTGACAGCTGCAACCTTGCAAAGCAGAAACTGCAGTTCACCCTCTCCTCTCCTTTCCCCGCCCTAACTCACCACCTCACAAGTCCACACAATACTCAACCACACACACACAACTCCAACCTCGCATCTCCTCTCAACACACTCAACACGCCAGGACGCCGGCTGCCACAGTAATGCTCAACCCACTTGGTCGGTGGCCCCACCCACTCCAGTCCCGCCCCCGTCCCAACACCAATGGTCGCCGCGTGTAGCGCCTGGAGGCGCCGATAATAGGGTAGAGCCGTCTGCCACTCTTAAGATGTGTCCCGCCTCCTCCTCTCTCAGGGCTGGGGCTTGAGGGGCAGGAGCATCAGCGCGAGTAGCTGCGAGCAGCCGCGGCCGCGGCGGCGCGTCGTTGCAGTTGCGCCATCTGTCAAGAGCCGAGCGGGTGGGGAGGGGGCTGCCGCGGGAGAGGAGGAGGGGTCGTCGTAAACCGAAAGCCGCTGAGACCCGCCCGCCCGCCGGCCGCAGGAACAGAGGCGAGGCTGCTCTAGGAGCCGCGCGTCGCCCGCCGTCCGGGCGCGCGGCGCTTCACCCCGCGCACGGAGGGCTCCCCGGGCGCACACAAAGCCGCCGGCTGCACCGCACCGCCCGGCGGCCGCCGCCCGCGCCAGAAAGCGATCGGGCCGCCGGGCCGGGGATACCTGGCGCCGCCCCCTCGGCGCTCTCAATAAGGCCCACCGGCTCCCGATCCCGCCGGAGCCACCAGAACCTCCGGAGCCGCCTTGGCCGTGCTGGAGGAGGGCGGGGAGAGGACCATGTGAATGGGTTCCGGAGCCTGAGCGCCGCACAGGTAAGCGGCCGGGGATGCGCGGCAAGAGGCCGCGGGGATGCTGCGGGGACTCGGGCAGCCGGCGCCCCAGCGCACCGCTGCTCTCGCGGTTGGGCCCCGCGCTGCAGTCTTCCGCCTGCCGCCGCCTCCTGGGCGCCCCGCGGGGCTGCCGGGCAGCTGGCCCAGCTCGGAGTCTTCCCGCTGCCGAGCCGGAGGCGCCCCTGCGGGGTGCGGCCCCGAGGTAACGCAGGGATGGGGGCCCATTTTCTCGCCCACGAGCGGGTGCAGGGTGAGAATAGGAATTGGCTAAGAGGCGAGGTTAGCCTAGACTCCACCCTCGCCCTCCTTTCGGGGCCCCCCGCGGGGACCCGGGCCTGTGTGTGTTGTTTTAATGTCAAGGATGATGTAATCACTTAATAATTGATGCCCCGTGCTGCTTCCCTTCCCACCCCACCCCTGCCCCACTCCTCCACCTCTCGGCCTCCTCCTGCGGCCGTCGCCTTCCCCATCGCATCCTCCTGCCTATTTCTGGCACCTCCCTTGCACTTCCCCCATCCTCCCCTTCACTCTTCCTGTGCCACCACCCACCCACCCTTTCCCTGTCCCCAGTGCTGCCGGAGCCTTCGCTCCTCTTCCTCTGCTCCCCACCCTTTCTCCTCCCTTCCCTGCGCCCCGAATTTCCTCTCTACTTCCCTAGATCGATGACTGTTTTTGTTTGGTCGCCTCCTCTCTCTTATCTCTGCGGCCACAAGCGGAGGGGACTGGGCCAGAAAAGGCCATGGAGCTTGGGCCCAGGCGGAGATTTGCTGGGACTCAGTGAGAAGAGGAATAATAAAATCACCCTTCTTGCCCCTTCTCCCACAATAAATCACACAGACTCTCCGTGTGTGCGTGTGCGTGTGTGAGTGTGTGTGTGACACAAAGAGCTCTTTCAGTGCACAGAGAGGAGACGCACAAAGTACCCAAGGATGGGTGCAGTGCTTCTTGTTTCTCTTCTCTGGGGCTTCCCTTTCTCACAGATAAAGCAGTTGATCTCTCTGAGAGTCTTTCCTGCCACACTTACCAAAAAATAAATGGCCCCAGATGCAAGGTGGCAGGTGCTAGCATTTTGCTGTATTCATGGGCCGGTAGTGTTGGCTGGCAGCTGCAGTATTTCTTAGATTTAAGGGGGAAATTATTCCAGCCATCTTAAGAGTGCCATTACTTTCAAGGTGCCCCCTCCCCCAGTCTTTTGGGCAAAGGTACTAAGAGCTGAGGTAAGATGAACTGATCTTGGGGCAGGAAATTTGTTTCTGAGAATTAGTCTACAGAGTGCTTAAGTCTTGAAATCTTATCTGCCCAGTGGTTTTGCTTTGCCCTTATGTTTAAACAAGTTTCTGGTGGCATTGATAACAGCATTAAGTTGGTATTTGGAAGACCACTGGAGACTCTTCCTTACTTTAAGGTTGCCTTCAGAGGCCCACATCCTTCCTCTCACCACCCAAGTGACTACAATACTTTCTACCCTTTTGTGCTCTCTTTCTCCCAAGTCCCTGCCCCATGGGTATTGTGAGGAAGGGACTCACAGACTTTTGGAGGAAGTGGTTTGTTAACTATCTCACATTTTGGAGGCATTAGCTATGAGCAAAGGATGTAGAGAATCTTTTGACTGAACTGTAAACCATCTGTTTGATGTTCCTCTTAAAGAGGAGATGTTAATGTGAATCTAGGAGTTTAATGTTACATTCTGTAAGCCAGTGACTATATTACATGCTTAATTGATAATGTCCAAACATAGGTTGAAACTGATGATTCCTGAAAGCATGGCTCTTTGACTGTTTAAAGTAATGGAACTATCAAAAGTTTGTTCTTGAAGAATTTTATTGGAAAAGAGGTGTTAAGATTCATTAAACAAACAAAAAATGATTCCTTAAACATTTACTCCTGCACTTTCTAAGGATATACGTTGCAGAATTTTTATATTAAAAAAAGCAATAGGGTTAATGTGTGTGCTGTAAAAACAAAGGGTTGTTTGTCTGATGCCAGATCCAGGAAGAAAAGTCAGTGCACAGTAAATATGCACTCTGTTGACCAAGTTAGACTTAATGATAAGGTTGAATGTGGACAAATGCACACTGGGCTTTCTGTGCCTTTACTCTATGCTTTCTTCTGGGTCTGGAATCTCCAGCCCCATCTGATTTGCTTGGGTACCATTTAACCTTTAGACCCCAGCTCAAAAGTCATCTCCTCTGTGAAGCTTTCTCTATCCTTTTCCTTCCGAACACCTCAGGCTTCCAGTTTTGTTTTCTAACTTCAGCTGCAGGCATTATGTTTGGCATGTGCCTGTTTCCATCATTGGTCAGTCAGCATTGAGGGAAGGAACCTGGTCTTATTTGTCTTGTCTCAATAA
The DNA here is from genome assembly GCF_036850765.1 of Saccopteryx bilineata. NCBI lineage: Eukaryota > Metazoa > Chordata > Mammalia > Chiroptera > Emballonuridae > Saccopteryx > Saccopteryx bilineata. The sequence continues at coordinate 8,566,038 of NC_089501.1, read as the reverse complement.
ATGTTGAGTTAGGTCTTCGGTATGTGCTAGGCACCTGGACTAATTAGGCTAATGTTAGTAGCTATAATGAATAGGCCTGCAAAAATGTAATGGCTCAAAAGCAATAGACATTTATTATTTCTCATGTAATAGTTCAAAATGGGTATTTGTGGTTAGTGGGTGGCTTTCTTCCATGTAGGGATTCTGGGCCCCATGCTCTACCATCTCTAATGCTCCATTGTAACCTGCTCTCAGCTGGCAGAAGGACAAAAGATGGAGTGGAAGGGGTGCACCCACTTTTTAAATACCTTGGTCTGGAAATGACACCTATCACTTCTACTTACATCCTTTCTTTACACAAGGGCTAGTTCTATGGCTACTTTTAACTGCAAGGGAGCCTGAAAAATATAGGTTAGCCATGTGAGCAGATGAAAGAACAAGAGGAAATGTATTTTTGGCCAGCAGCTTTGCCATATGCTGCCACTCAACAAGGCACAGTCATTGTCTTCAAGGAATTTGTAGGCTGATGAGAAATTAAATGGAAACCTAGAGCCTATACCCATCATTGCTTTGTTCTTTTGATTTTATAAGTTCAGATCTTTTCATTTTGAACATTTCAAAACACCTTGCTTTTTGTCAGTTCAAATTGCCAGTTCCCTCTCAGCATCCCTGTAATACAGTGATGTGATAGCTCCTGTGTTGCCTTTGATATGTTTAAAGAATTTTTTTTTTTTACTCCAGTAGCACCTTTCTTGGCCTAGTTTTTTATCTGATTTTAGAGACTCCCAAAGTGGCTAGAGGGGTCCTTAGAAATCCCGTCTTACCTTCTGTTAATTGAAAGAGGAAATTAAGCAGAAGAAACTTCTTGCCCCAGGTCATGCTAATGGGAAGGGAGTCTCTGGTAGCCCAGCTCTTCAGTCCTGCCTGAGTCCCCTCCATAATGCAGCTCCATATCCTGGCTTTGTGACTGTGAGCTTTGCATATTCCAAGGAGGTTAAGTGAGTTCCCAGACCTCCAGGAGCAGGGCAAACTGCTAAATTTCTGCATAGTCCCTGTTCTCCACAGCCCTCCAAATTGTTGGAGCAATTCTGTCTATACTAGTCATAATACTTAATAATGCTCATATTTTTGCTATAAACAATTCATTATATACATCTGTTCTGCAGACGTCAGCCCAGTATGTTATTGTGTGCAAGGCACTGGGAGATAAAGTTGTGAAATGAATACATCTACTGTCCTTGCTCTTTAGGAGCTCACAGTCTACTAGAGGAGATGAAAATGATTAATAATAGCTAACTTTTATTTGCTATCTGTCAAGCACCATTTAAACTCTAATCCTAACAATAATGATATGAAGTGGTTTCATTTATAATCTCGTTTTTACAGGTGGGAAATTGAAGTAAAGGAAGTTAAATAGTAACTAACTCAAGATCATATAGCTAGCTAGTAAGTGGTAGAGTCAGGGTTCAGGCCCAGTTAGTTTGGTTTCAAAGCCCTTGCTCTTAGTTGCTAGGCAATAAGCAACATACTATATACAGATATAATGATGATATTAAATAAATGTGTTACATGCCATGTGGTAGGGGTAGTGTAAATGCTTTGGAAATGGTTGTTGGGAAACAGGACTTTATATCTAAATAAAAAATAAAATGTTCATTCTTCTCTCTGCTCCTTCCATTTAGACCGTCATCTGTGGCTCACCTAAAAAATAGAAAAATAAAATTTTAAAATGGGAAAGCATTGCATCTTGATACTGGAAATACTCTTACTCAGTGCGATACCTGTACTTTATTCTAAGTGGGTTCTTCTTGTGATCCACAGCTAGGTCTCTCTGAGATTGTGGCTTGTCCTACATATTTAATCAGGCAACAGCATTCATTCTTTGCATCTACCATTTGCCAGACATTGAACTAGATGATGCAGGGGCAGAGAGGTGTAATCCTGCCCCAAAGAACTTACCTGCAGGAGGAAGTCTTTGACTTCCACTGTAATAAATGCTGTGATTCTGGTGATTCTCACAGGAGCAAGGGAGCATTTAGCAGGGAACATGATGTTCACATTGCCTCCATACAGGAGGTAAGTGGGGTGGCCAGGCAGAGAAGGCTGGAGGAGGTGTCTTCGAGATGAAGAGTAGAGATCTGAAGAGAGGAGTCGCTTAGTTGAGTGCTGTGTGATGACCTCTGCGCCAGAAGGAGCAGCCCAGAGGCCAATGCGCAGGTCTTTTGGGAAACTGCAAGAAGTTCAGAGTGGGTGGGAGGGAGACGGACAGAGGGAGAAGGTAAGGCTGGAGGAAAAACTGAGAATGTTCTTGTGCTTTGTCAGGAATGTCATTTAAGAGTTGTAAATGGAGATACTGCTTTGATCTGATTTTAATTACAAAGATCTTTTGGCCACCATGGGCTATTGACCAGAGGCGGTCAAGATGCAGAGAAATTAGTTGTGGAAACTCAAATGAACAACAGATGAGGGTCTGGATGGAGCAAAAGAGAGAGACTAAGAGAGGGTGAGGTAAATATGGGGAGTGCAGGAGAAGGCCTTCAGAATTAGGCAGAGAGCTGCTGAGACAACAGTTTTGTAAGAAAAGCTGGTGTGTATGAATGGGGACTTTGTCCCGGACGCTTTGCACTTTTAGGTCCAAGTATCTCATAGGCAGTTGAATAGATGGGTGTGGAGTGAAGAGTAGTATTGCAAAATACTTGAAGCCATCGATAGGCAGTATTACTCAGGGAGAGTATGGAGAACAGATGGAGCGGACAGGGCTGAGTGCGAGCCTGAGAACAGAGGAGGAGGAGAAGCCCAGGCCCTGAGTGGGAGAGGGGCAGCCAGAGGACTGGGCAGGCTGCTTCTGGGGAAAGAGGTGTTCCTGATCCCCACGGGGAGAACATTGTGTCACAGATGTTAAGCAAGATTAAGAATGACAAATGTGGTTGGATTTAGCACCAAAGATCCTGAATCCAGGCAGAGCAGCATGGGGGGAGGGCGGGGTAGAAGTCTAAAACTCGGCTGCTCTCCAGACCAAGGTAGAAATAGATATCAAAACCTGTAAAACACACAATCCTAAACAATTTAGAGATCATATTCTAATGCAGTGGTAGTCAACCTGGTCCCTACCGCCCACTAGTGGGTGTTCCAGCTTTCATGGTGGGAGGTAGCAGAGCAACCAAAGTATAAATAAAAAGATAGATTTAATTATAGTAAGTTGTTTTATAAAGATGTATTCTGCCAAACTTAGCGAAAATCCAACATAAATAAAGTACTTGGTAAGTAATTATTATTATATGCTTTAATTTGCTGTAACTCTGCTTTATAAATTTTATAAAGTAAAGTTACTTCCCTACTTTATAAATCACCATTACTGTGGAACCGGTGGGCGGTTAGAAAATTTTACTACTAACAGAGATACAAAAGTGGGCGGTAGGTATCAAAAGGTTGACTACCCCTGTTCTAATCCAACATGTCCATTTTACTTATGTGAAAAAATGAGCCCCCGAGAGCTAAGCAACCTGACCAAGGGGACAAAGTTACCACTGAGAGCCAGATTTCAAGCCTTTCAGCTCAGTACCTATAGGACCGGGTGGCCGATGTGGCTGTGGCTGTGGCCGTGGCCGTGGCCATGCACATTCCCATTGGACTCGGGCAGACAGTAAAGGAACTGTGGAGCCAGAGGATGGTGGGCTATTCCATTTATTAAAGTCTCGAAATGGCTGATGAACAAAAAGGCAGGGAAAACTGCTTCCCTCTCACTCAGGACTCCCACGCCCCGACTCCCTCTCCAGACTCCCCTGACTCAACGGCCACACTACCAAAACAGGCCAGGTGGAAATACTCCTTCTCCAGCAAACAACCGCCCCTCCCCATGGAGGCAGGCAGTCCGCAATTTGTAATCTGCTGTCCTGAGGGCAACACCCGCAGCCTTCCATAGACTGTAGACACATGGTGCTGCCCTGCGCCAATGCAAAATACAAGCAGTAAACCTAAATACACTTGTTACGAACTTGTTTGCCCAACAGTACCATACTTGGGTTATGGTCTCAGTTCAGCCCCTCCCAGCTCTGTGAGCTGGACCAAGTTACTTAATCTCTCTGTGCCTCCCTTTCTTCACCTTTAAAACAGGGATAATAGTTTCTACCTCAAAGGTTTGATGTGCCCTGGCCGGTTGGCTCAGCGGTAGAGCGTCGGCCTGGCGTGCGGGGGACCCGGGTTTGATTCCCGGCCAGGGCACATAGGAAAAGCGCCCATTTGCGTCTCCACACCCGCCCCCTCCTTCCTCTCTGTCTCTCTCTTCCCCTCCCGCAGCCAAGGCTCCATTGGAGCAAAGATGGCCCGGCGCTGGGGATGGCTCCTTGGCCGCTGCCCCAGGCGCTAGAGTGACTCTGGTCAGGGCAGAGCGACGCCCCAGAGGGGCAGAGCATCGCCTCCTGGTGGGCGTGCCGGGTGGATCCCGGTCGGGCGCATGCGGGAGTCTGTCTGACTGTCTCTCCCCGTTTCCAGCTTCAGAAAAATACAAAAAAGAAAAAAAGAAAAAAAAGGTTTGATGTGAGGAGTCAAAGAGTTAATAAACATAGAGCACTCCGAATAGTACCACACACAAAGGAAAAGCTGTGTGTTTGCTGCTGCTGTTAAATGTGTGTGTGTGTATCTATGTATAAATACACACATACATATAATACATTTGCCTCTTAGGAAAGGGAGGCTGAAAATGTGCCAGGTGCATAAAAGGAAATTTTGAATATTTTAGAAAGTAGTTTGGGTGATTGCCAGTTCTGGATCAAGAATTGGAAAAAGGTAGGAAATTACTGTAGTTTATAAAATGTGATTGAAAACAGAATTTTTAGCAAGTCTTCTTAAGAAATGCAGAACCTTTTTTATTCTTGAGAATAGAAAACAGAAGCACTTTGAAGTTAGCTCTATAAAAGGGTTTCTTTGTTTTAGTAAGATAACCAGAATTTTAATCTATTTACAATGTAAATCCCTTGAGTTGGACTTCAGAATGTCATCATGACTTTCTGAAGATGGAATAAACTACGAAGTAGGAACCCCCGCCCCCACAAGTTCTGACTTTCATGCACTTGGTTCTTATGAAAAAAATGAGTAATTTGAGTTCGAGCAATATAGTCCTTTTTTTTCTTTAATGTTTCTAGTTGAACAAATCTAATTTTTAGCTACTAAAACACACAAGTAGCCTGAACAGTATTAAGCAAATGGACTCGGGTGACATGCAGTGCATATAACTTAGGGATAAGTGGCACTCTGGACTTGATTAGAACACAGTAATCCTAGAAGGATATAAATTGAACTGATTTATAGTCTAATAAAAACATGGGAGGAAAAGATAATGCTTACTGACTCATGAAACTTTAACAATGTTTATAAGGCTCTGAGTTGTAATATTTGGATGAGAGCGTTTCCCATTCATCTCAGCCTGCTTCCAAAATGACCTGCGTTGTGCCTCACTGTGGGTGTGACGCAGACGTGGGTCCTCTGCCCAGGTGTGCTCAGGAGGCAGAAGTCATCCCTGTAGACCTGTGACCTCACACAACACCCAATTGATTTGGGCAAATAATGTAGTGAGTACCTATTAACTTTTGGGGAGAAAAAGTACAGTATGGGAAAGTCTTAACCCATTGGTTATTTCAACTCAGAAGGCCTTTTCTGAGGGCTCTTATGCCTGGCCTGGCATTCCCCTCTCTGTGACAGGACCATAGCATACCACAGATGCTCATGCCTCTCTAAATGCACCATAAAAATAATAATGCTGACCATTTTTATAGAACCCTAGAGTCCTTGTTAAGTACTTTACATATAGTAATTTACTTAGTCATAACAACTCTATGAGGCAGGTATTATTATCCCCATTTGTCAGATGGGAAGACTGAGGCTCAGAAAGGTAACTTGGACATTGTTGCACAGCTAATTACTAGGGAAGCCAGGTCTGTCTGGCTCCTAAACTCATGCCTGCTTTTGCTCCAAAGCTGTGGTTCTGCTCTCCCTATTTTCAAGCCTCCATGCCTTTCTTTTGCAGTTTTGTGTTAAGTGTTGATGGTACAAAGGCATCTTTACCCGTCCCCCTGGAAACTCACTGGTACTGATGGCTCTACTCAAGACTTACCTTCTGGGAAGTCCCCCTGTGGTCCTATCTCTGGGCTCCCCTGGTGTTTGGCTACTTCCCTGTGAGCACTCTTGTCACAGCCTGACTTATAAAGCAAAGTGAACTCAGCTGGGTGGGAGAGTGGGCAGATACTGGTCTTTGTTTCACTGCCTTGTGGGCTCTTTGTAAGTTAGGCATTGTAGCAGCTTTTACATGGTTTGATTTCCCAACATAACATCCAGCGCTATCTCATGAGGTACTGTGGCTATTATTGCCACTTAGCTGGTGGGGAAACTGAGGCATAGAGGTTAAGTGATTTAGTCAGGGTCACAGAGCTAGTAAGCGGCAGAGTCAGGATTGAACCCAGGCAGCCAGTCTGGCTCCAGAGTCTGTGCTCTTAATACTAAATCTGTCCCATCTCTCAACCGAGATTATAAACTACCTGGCCCACCCAGTACCTCTCATCCATGCACAGTAAAACATCAACGCTTGTTCTTCCAGCCACCCTCGCAGAGTGACTAACAATGTATTGAACCAGGTCTTAGCTCATGATAAGAAAAGAGCTTTAGGGCCATAGTTGCATGAATATCCTCTGAGGATCTTCTAGAATGCATAGCCCCAGGCCCTGTTCTCATTTAGTAAGTATGGGCAGACAGGGTTGGACCCTGAAATCTTTCTGTAGATGAGGATGTCAGCTTCTGAGGGATGAGGAATGAGCAAATACACCATCTCAGCCACAGTGATGGGAGCAGGCCCTGAAGGGTAGGAAGTCATCAACCAGCTTGAGCCCGAGGGAGCAGCAGCACAGAGGAGCCTGGGCATCTGAAATCCATCACAGTAAGACCACTTTCCTTGTATGTTTAAGATTTTTAAGTACCTGCTCCTTTTGAATGTGCTAGTGGGATTTTATCTAATGAATTCAAACACTTTCATTTTCTTCAGAGTTTCCATCTTGGCGGTACCCAAAATAGTAGGCTTTTCATGGTGTTGTGTAAGGATTCCATCTGCTTTATACTGAAAAGTAGGGCTTTAATGGAAAATTAAAAATGAGCCACTTTGCCTTTCCCACAACAAAGCCCAGGGCGCTCTTCCCAATCCTTTCTCCTCTAATCTCCAGAAAAAGTTACTGAGTCTGTATTTCTGTGAAACCCTGCCCAATTTAAATTATACTGAAAAGGCAAATAAATACCAACAAGTTCCTTCATTTCCACACATTGTAGTATCTGTTTAAAAGTAATAACAATTTCAAATACTGTCACTTATAAAATTTTAATTTTAAATTTATTTCAGAAGTTGTGTGATATGTTGCCTATAGTTAGACACATGCACACAAGGGTACTTGGAAAGCGCTGGTCTCTATGAATGGCTTCTCGTGTGTTTGCTCACAGAGGTTGGGGGTTTCACTTTCTTATTGTCTAGTAGTTGATTGTCTGACCTCGCAGAAATACAAACAGAGCACCTCATTGTTTTCAGATATGGGAGCTGGGTTATCAAAGAACTCTAACATTCTGTCATTCTGTATCTCTTAATCATTGTTGTCTTCTACTTGAAAATGTCAATTCTGTGGCTGTCTCTTGTAGACCTTTGCCTCTTGATATGTTATTTCCTTCAGGCTCTCCTGTAATTTGCAAATAACAATACCAATTGCAAAAACAAACAAACAAAAAATTGTTGTTGTTCCACTCCTATATTGAGTGAGGAGGTACTGATTCATGTCAAAATAGATGGGTTGGCTGGTATGGATGCTGGTTCTTGTGCCTTGTCCTTGTGTTAACAACCCAGTGAGTAGGAGAAAGACCAAATTTCTTAGCCTGCTATTCAGTTTCTTCCACTATCTCCATATTAAGTCATACCTGGCTCACCTAATTCACCACTACATTAACACTTGATTAACCAGATGTCAATCTCCTGTATTATTAATATGGAATTGGTGTTCCAGCCTTTTTTTCCCCTCCTGGAATCCTCTAATCCTTCTTTCCCTCAGCATTCTATCCATTGTTAAAGGCCCTGTTGGAATTCCAACTCCAGGAAGATTCCTCTAGCCTCCTCATTTTCTGGCATTGAATATTTATATCTCTCAGTTACTTCCTAATAAATGATGCCTTATGTTGTTAGTTAATTCCTGGTATGAGGAATCCAAGGTATAGAGATTTTTTGTGACTTACTCAATGTTATACATTCAGTTACTAATTTAGTTTACACTGGAATCCAGGTCTCCTAGAAATATCATATTTATGGGTCCTGTTATCAGGAGACTTTTGGCCTCATGTTTTGGTTCCTTCCTTGTTTTTGGTTCCCCTGTAGCATGTGGCAGGATGTGCAGAGTGTAGACAGTCGGCAGATGTTTATTAGACAGGCCATAGCACAGGGCACTGGGGTGCATAGCTGGTTTCTGGCTGTCTGTGGAGCTAGACTGGCATCTCCTTGCATATTGAGCTGCTTTATTTTGGCACAAGACTCACTTTGTACAGATCCACATAATTTAGGTTCGGTTATTGTCCTAGACTGTTTCTGGGCCCATCATTGTATTTTGAGAATGGTATGTGTGTACTTAAAGGTTTTTGTTCATAGTATTGAGCTTTTTGTTAAAAGTTTTGGGTGGTCAAGGAAATAGTTATTCTTTGCCCTCTGCCATCAAGCTTGCATGAAGATTTTCACTGAAAACAAATAGAATGTCACCAGTGCACAGTGATGTTCAAGACCAGGGTAAATGCAGAATATTTCAAAATGTGGAGGAAACTGTAAGAATATGCTAGTGAATGACTGAAGAGGGAATGGTAGCAGATTGGACCACAAGTGTACCCTGGGGGAACTAGAGAAGGCTGGCGCTCACCTGTTGTGCACCTGCCCGTTCCTGGACCTCTCCAAGTAGCATTTTACTGCGTCCCTCAGGCATACAAACCCATCTTTGGCTGTGGGAGCGCCTTCCTCTCCATGCATTCATTTACTGGGTAGTAACACCATTTGAAGAATCTCGTTAGCAGGGGAGGGGAGGGTTTGTTCCATCATATACTTAAGGTCCTACAAAGTAAAGATTTCACACTATATTCCAGCATATACTACAGCCTCTGTATGCGCATCCTTCAAAAGAATGATAGAAAATAAGCCTTTTCAAATGTTTTCTATGGTTGGGGTGAGGGACTACTCAAATAATTTCTATAACAAAAGACACAGCAGCAAACAGGCAGTGTTTGTCAGCTGCTTATTAAGAGTCTTCTCAGCTACCTGGGAATAGCTCTCTGTGGTTCCTCATTAATGGCTTCCCTGCCAGCCCTCACCTGGATACCAGATTTAATGTGTCTGAAGGATGGAGACCAAGAAGAATACTTTCTGTGAATGTAGACCAACTACTGCAGCCAAGACGGGGAAGCGGGGTACCTGTGCTTCCCTGTGCTTTGAAATGCCATTATGGGGTTGAGAAGTAGTAGTGAACTGTTTTTTCTTCCTTATCCTTTCACTAGCTGTGATTTCAGTGCTTTTCCCACCCTTCTCCCTACTGCCACAACCACCACCTTAAATGTGGGAGGTCACATGCCACTGACAAAACGCACTTTGCCCTTGGCTGGCGTGTAATGTCACCACTGTATCCAGTTTCCATGTTCAGTCACTTTTGTACATGTCAGTGTCAACATTGTCCATTTTAAGTAGCAAGCTACTATAAGGCTAAAAACACACCTCGTTTAATTCGCTTAATGTTCAGGTTATAACATTGCACTGAACTGTGCAAACTGGGAGGTCTCCCAAGTGTTTTCAGTACTCCAGAAATGAGCTGCATCTTGAATAAGTTTTCTTCTTGTAGGTACTATATTAGATCCTCTGCACTGATGGACCCCTTAGAGTCATGGTTTAGAACCCAGATTTTGGTTGCACATTGTGTTTAGGCTCCACATCCTTGGGTTAAAATACAGTGATCCCAAATCCTAGTCCTGTCTGCAAGTTAGGGTCAAAGCATAGATCACGTGCTTTACCACCCTCTTTTCATATAAGTGTGGTTGACCATATCATTCTTCGTTTTATAATCATTATTCAGCTGATTCTTGATTTCAGACTGCCAAGAGTTGGAGGTAGTTCTCTAAGAGCCTGAGAACTGCTAGTGGAAGCCAGTGAGGTGTGGCTGGGAAGAACTCATAAGGACTGTGGTATAAAAAGCACAACCGGATCCTCTGTGGGTGCCAGTAACTCCTGGGAAGTTCTGGTTAGTTTATAACTAAGTGTAGTACAAGAGGAATTGGTGCTTGGAAAACTGCAACCCCTGATGTTCTCAGATTGTACCTCAGCCTGACCATGCCACATGGGAAGAGTCCAGTGCAGGAAAGAGTTGAGTCCTTGATCTGGGAGGCCCGAGGGAAGCCCCGCTGCCTTCCCTGATCTCACATCCCTAGCTGTGACAAAGGTTCTGTTTCTGGAAATGAAACATACTGGCCTCCACCCCTACACCAGCACTCCTGTGTACTTGAGATCCAGAACTGATACTGTGGCAAGTGCCCTACTCCTGTCTCCCAGCAGAACACCTAGCTGTACTCTCAGGGTCTCCTGAATGAGCTGGTACATGTGGAAATGATCCACTAAACAGAGTGGTGTTAGTGAGGCTGGAGAGAGAGGGCATAATGGACAGAAGGGGGTCAACAAAGTTGGGAGGGGCAGGATGATGGTAAGTATAGAAGGAGCCCTACTATCTAGTCTCTTAGCCTAAGACTTAGAGCATCCTCCTCACTTGACTGTTTAAACCAGTTCTCATCTCAAGGTCACCAGAAGGTCAGATTTGCTATTCCAAAGTGATAAATACTATTGGGCAAAATCACAAAACTGAGTCAAAGGGAAGTTTTCTGTGGCTGCCATACAAATTTTTCCAAACTGGGTGGCTAAAAACAAAAAATCTTTCACAGCGAGGCCAGAAGTCTTGAAATTAAGGTGTTAGCAGGGTTGGTCCTTTCGGAGGCTCTGAGGAAGGCTGTTCCGTGCCTCTTCCCTAACTTCTGGTGGCTTTTGGCCATCCTGGGGTTTCCTTCGTTTGTAGACCCATCGCTACAATTCCTGCCTCCATCTTCACAAAGCCTTCTCCTCTCACAAGGATACTTGTTTCTGGATTTAAGACCCACTCTAATCCAAGATGATCTCATCTCGAGGTCCTTAACTTAATTACATTTGTAAAGACCCCTTTTCCAAATAAGGTCACACTCACAGTTCCAGATAGACATATTTGGGGGAGGTACAATTCAATTTAAGATAGCCCTCAAAGGGATAAAAATTAGCAGTAACTCGGAGGGAGAAAGAATAGATGAGAAAGGTATTTATTGGTGTCAATGCCTAAGGGGCAGGGATGCTAGTTTACATGTGTGATTTTTACATATGTAAAATAGATGAAGGTACAGTGAAATTTTTATGTGAAAGGAAAGAAGTTTGAAGGTGTGGAGTGTCCTGAAATTTTTCAGTAAAATTGGAGGCAGAGCCATCACCTGAGAGTAGAAGATTTGGAGATGGGATGGGGGCTTGGAGGGTCTAGAAACAGCCACAAAACTATAGGATGATGGGTTAATAAATGGGTAAAAGGTATTACAGAGAAATTGAGAGGCACCATTGGAATCTGTAGGTGTTTTTGATGGTTCCCTTTAGCTCAGTTTTGTGATTTTGCCTGATAGTGTTGATCATTTGGGGATGGAAAATCTGACCTTCTGCTGACCTTGAGTTGAGAGTTGGTTTAAATAGTCAAGTGAGGAGGATACTTGAGTCTAAGAGACTAGAGAAAATATAAATTGAATCAGCTGAAAGGTTTCAAGCTGAACAGGGGAGTGAGCTGACTTGGGATGATGGCTAAGGTAGGAAGGCTCTGAGATTTTAGGGATGTGATGAGTGAACACAGCAGGTGTGGAGGAGGAGAGACAAAGGAGAGAAGGCCCTAGGAGGAGGAAACCCAGGGAAATAGAAAGTTTCAAAAAGATACTTAACAAGGGTGACTTCCTGTTGAATGAATCTCCACTTTACAGAATAGAGGTTCATGACATTAAATATAAAGAATTGAAGGAACTGAAAGGCACAGGCCCCTTTTGCCCTTGGTTCAAAGGGGCATAAGTGGTATCTTCTAGTAGAATGACATGTTTGTATGTTGCACTTGAAAAAAATCCTGCATGAGTGTTCTGGGACCTCTGAGACCTTGCCTTATGACCAGTGATATAGTGGGGATACTATTTTAAGCTGGTATTCAATTTATTTTCCCTTCCTCCTAATTATTGTTGCCCTGGGAGTCCCCATTGAGGCTAAGGATTCCATTACTTCAAGGGAAGTACAGACAAAGTCTAGGACAAAGAAGACATTGTTCAGCTTTCTACTTTCGGAACAGGCGCTTGAAGCATGTTTCAGAGATGAGAGTTAGCCCAGGCCTTTCTTTAGAAGAGTCAGATTTTGTTAGAAGAAAAATGATTTGTGGGTTGCAAGGAGCCAGTTCTCAGAAGGCCTGGGATATACTGTACAGTAAGCCGTGCAGGAGGGAGGCTGCAGGAAGGAGGAATTACATTCCTGGTTTAGAGGATGGAGCTTGTAGAGATTTTGATGAGACGAGCGATAGGAAATGAATAGGTTGCTGGGACCCCCTACTCTGGGTGGTGGAGGATCATCTGCAGGCAGGCAGCACTGGGACCCTGCACCCTTAGAAGGAAAGCACCCCGTGTGCGCCCTGCAGTGCAGCACTATAGGCAGAAATAAGTCCTGAGATGGTGTCCCTTCAGTTTCAGTGCCTGCATGTGGCATAGGAGAAATCCTGACGGCCACGCAGGCCCCCACAGGCAGAGGCGGAGGTGCTGGGGGAGCTGTGTGGGAGAGCCTGGACTCAGCGTGAAGAGCGCACGCACGGAATGCACTGGCCCAGTCTCACTGCTGAGGGCGGACTAGGAGCTTGACTGCAGATATCCACCAGTCACATCAGCAGAATCAGACCAATATTCCAAGACAGAGGGATGTGACATCCCCAAGAGGCTAGTGATGGCTTGGAGGGCAGCACCTGGACCAAGTTCTCTCCCCATCCTGTGGTGGTCTTTAATAGTCCTCTGGAGGGAGGAGGGAAAGGCAAAGGAACACAGCCATGAGAGGCAGAGTTTGGTTTAATTTGACTAAGTTTTAAAATCTGATGAGATTAAGTTATCTGGAAGTAGCAAGATTGTTTTTTCTATCATAAACAAAAATGCAGTGGTCATGACCAACTTGAATTCAACTATAGAGAGATGAAGTAACATCTTTTGTATATAGCTGAGTCTAAGTGTAAATTTCAAACCTGCCAGACTGCATTTGAGCTGTGTTTGAAAGTGCTGTGCTGCTGGGGCTGCTGCTGCCTCTGCAAATTGACGTGCTTGCATTCCGACCGTGTGCTTCTTCCTTTGAGTAAATCGTGGGTGAGCCTGCCTGTGCCAGGCACACCCTGGGGGGAAGTGGGACGATCTGCTCTCTCGGGGAGCAGAGTTGTCCACCAGATATCCCCAAAGGTAGTGGAGGTTTGGGCTTCCCGTTGTTCAAGAAGAGGCAGTTCTTCTGAGTGCCTTGAAGGAAGGACCTCAGTTGCCATTGGAGCCTCAGGTCCAAGGAAACTATTAGCATTTCAGGCCTTTCTCTAATGAACATCTCATGATACTGGAGACAAGAAGAGAGTTTTGACTGGGTGTGATCCTTCAGTTCCATACTTTAAAGGTACCCAATCAGGGTGAGTACTAGAAATTGTAGTCTCTGACTACAAGGGGGAAAGCTCTTCATTTTTATTCCATCCCCATGAACTAAATAAAGCATGAGTTTATGAAAGGATTCATTTCCAAGTATAATTCATAAATAATTACTAGAACACTCAAACGAGGGGGGGGGGAACCAGTTAGCTGTTTTTAATTACATTACATTTCTCTTTAACATTCATACAAGGATGATATACTGCATTTAAGATGTTTTCAAACCTGCTGTTTCTTAAAGTGCCTAGTAATTTTGGAAGAGAAATCTGTAGTCTTGCTTAGAAAAGCGTGCATTTGGTGGGGTGGAGTAGGGTGGGACGTTGCCTGTTGGGATACTGCTGATGGAGTTTCCTACTAGAAAATCACTGTGATATTTTGAGCACATCTTCTCAAAATGTAAATACCCTCATCTGTCAGTGGGAACCAAGGAAGCTAGAGATGGGAGACCATAACATTTACTGAAAGGAGTCACTACAATAATTAAAATTAAAGAACTTTTTAAAATGTTGATTTATTAACACAGATCAGTTTCTGATATTTTGGGCCTATGAAATAGTTAATCTCAAAATAAAGATGCGGTACATATATACAATGGAATACTACTCAGCCATAAGAAATGATGACATAGTGACATTTATAACAACATAGATGGACCTTGAGAACATTATACTGAGTGAAATAAGTAAATCAGAGAAAGCTAAGAACTGTATGATTTCACACATAGGTGGGATATAAAACTGAGACTTGTGGAAATAGATAAAAGTGAAGTGGTTACCAGGGGAAAGGGGATGTGGGGGAGGGGAAACAGGACCTGAGTGAATGGGGATGGGGGTGGGGAAAAGGTGTAAAGAGGGGCAAAAATAAGGTGATGAAAAATTATTTGACTTTGGGTGATGGTTATACAACATAATCAACAATTCAAATGCTATAGAAATGTTCACCTGGAGCCTGTGTACTCTTATTAATAATCATTGTCACCCTGTTAAAGTTAATTTTCTAAATAAAATTAAAAAAAACAAAAATAAAATGAAATAAAATTTCTAAAAATTAAAAACATGTCCTTATATATATATTAGTGCAAAAAACATTTTATAAAGATTAAATGTTAAAAAAAACACAAGACCAGTTATTCATGCTACATATTCACTCACCTTACTCAGCTTTTTAGCCACATACTCGTGTCACTGATTTTTTAATGAAGAATGAATTGTTTTTAGTTTTCTCGTAGAGTTGCCTGTAATCTCCTTCAAAGTTGTGTTTTATAGTTAATATTTGAATTTGTTCCTATGTTCATTTGGCATTTATGTACATATATTTTTAACTGAGAAAATAGCTCACTCTATAGATTCTCTTAAACTGAGAGCAAATTCTGCTAAATGGAGGCTTTTCTCAGACTAATTCTTTTTAATATTGATTTTGGTAAATATTTTAGCCTAAATAGTATCACAGGTCTCTTTTCCCCATTCAAGATTCTTATCTTCAATAAGTATTTTTTACAAGAAAAAACTTATGAAAATAAGTTCCTTAATGGTTCTTTCGAATAGATCTTCATAATTTCACTTCAGTCTGGTACAGAATATAAATGTATTCAGTTAAAACTAGGAGCATCATCAAAAGATCACCACAAGCTGAGAAACACTAAAATATAATACAATTTCAGAATTAAATCTGGGACACTGCTTGAGTTCCCATTATTTAGTGTGTTCAGCTCCTCCTTTGTTTTTGTTGGAATAAATTTCAACATCTTCCTACTTGCAAGCCTTGTTTGCAATAACTGCGATTGGCTAAAGGCTTTAGAAGCTGAAGTGTCACTGCTTTGACCAAAGATTTCCAACTGTTTCGGAACAGAATGCACCCAAACTTTACAGAATTCATCTGTCATACCATTATGGCACACCTGCATTGATTTAGAGAGGCATTTCTCAAACATTTCCAAAACCTGGATCATGATGACAGGCAGCAATATATAAGACTAGAAGACATTATACTACCATGCTGAAGTGTTTTTTTGTATCACAAAACACTTTGTCAAAAAAAAAATTTGTGTCAAAAAATTGTCAATTTCTACATCTCTAGTTTCTTGTGCATTTGGTAAGATATAGCCAATTGTTTGAATGCAGTTATGAATTATGCATATGCCATGCCCAAATCCAAGTAATGTTCTTTTCCTTAGGTTTCATGATTTAGTAAGGGCAATTACTTTTAGCATCACAAAACTTGTATTTGTGTTAGACTACAGAAACAAATAATTTCATCTCTTGTGTTTTCACAGTTTACAGTAGCATTCATAATAATGTGACAGAGTGAACCTCCGCAAGCTTTATTTTGCTCTCAGGAAACAGAAAAATCAAACTATTATTGGAATTAATTTATATATTTAAAATACCTGTTAATACTAACAATAAAGCTAGAATCACTTGACTGTGAAGTTTGTTTCTTCTGCTAATGAAACCAACACGTTAAAGCAATCACTTGACTTTCCATATATACACAAAAAATCTGAACTAAAAAATAAGCAGAATCAACTTAGAAATGCAGCCATTTGATCTAAGAGTCACGTTTCCTGGAGTCCTATGTTAGTGAACCTCACATTGCTGCATGTGTTATATTGTTAACCTCCGGCACAGTCCAGTTGCAATAACTATTAACATTTGAAGTAGTTGCTGCTGCTGCTGCTGCTGCTTGAGCAAATTGTGACTTAAGATTTATGTCGTAAATGATCACTATGGCTTCCATGGTGGATAATAAATATCATAAACATTTTGTGCCAGTTAACATTCATCATCACCTTTCTTGAAAAACAGAAATTCTGTACTCAATTTTTCATTAAATTTGCAATTTTTATTTCATTGCTGATAAAAGGGATATTGCAAAGTAATATAGCACAACTGTCAAATGGCAAAAACGCTGTAATGAGGGCATTCACACCATTCTTGAGAAGGGCTATTTCCTGCAGATAGATAGTTCATGTACACCTAAGCTGTCACTGTCTGTGATTCCTGTGGGGGCCCTCTTCCTAGTGTTTTTTGTACATCTTAGGCTGCAGCATGAGTCCCAGCATAACTGACCAATAGCATCCAGGGTCGGATAGAATCAAGACTGGAAGGAGTTAGCTGTTCCTAGCTGCTCATGTCCACATGCTTTTGTTTTATTGGTGAACATCCTATTTGTTGTCATTGAAAGGGGGGTGTTTACTGTAACCAAGATTGGAAAGGACAGAAAAAGAGATGGATTGTCATTGGTCACCCTTCAGACTTAATCACAAGGTAAGGTGAAAATTCTCTTCACCACGCAATTGTCTTCACTCCATTAGGCAAGACTGGTAGAAGCTAGAAGTTCATATGCATCAATCTTGGTGCATTTTAATAGAATTATTAATAATACTTGGTTTAAAGAAATGAAACATCTGGACAAATACATAACCCAACTGGCTACTGGAACAATAGTTATAATCTAGCACTTTTACAACCAAGCTAAGGAGACCACTTAGTTAGAGGTCACATTTCTCCATCTGCTTTGCACCATCCTTTTTTGTCCGGACTCTTCAGATAACGTTATGGCTTTGCCTTCCTGTACTATTGACTCCCAACCCCACTCTCACAACAGCTGAGTGTGCTTTTAAAGATCCATGTGAGATCACATTCCTGGGTAAAAGCACCTCACTGTCTTTCCATTACAGAAAGCCTAGCTCCTCACTATGGCCGAGAAGGCTTTCATGCTCCCGCCCTCATCGGCATGGCCTCACTAGATTGTAAGCTTCTAGGGAGCACATACTTGCCCATCTCTTTTATCCACCAGTATTGCCCATGAGAGCTGCTCAATCTATTTTCTCGATTGAACACGGTTTACTTTGAGTAGATGAAAGAAAAGAGGAGTATCTTGCTAATAATCTATGGCAGTAGGGAAATCCAAGCCCAAATCTCTGTGTCCTAAATGTTATTTCTATCTCTAATAACAAAGTTGGACAGCAGAATGTTATCAGAGGACTAAATCCTGCCCATTGGCAGAGGTGTTGTGATGCCTACGAGCCATTCTCATTTTATAGTCCCCCAGCCCCTTCTCAACCGGGGTAGTAAGTGTAAATTACAAGGAGTCTATTGTTTTCACTAACAGGTCAGAGATTTTGTGTAAATTATAGGGAATCTATTGTTTTCCCTGATAGGTCAGAGATTTTGTTTTATGTACACTTGACATGGATGAGGAGGAAAAACGCTTCTCTGATTGTTTATGGGGGAACTGGGACATATGCTGTTGGAAGCAGAGAAATACTTTGGAGTCGCGATATTGAGATCTTGCATTCTTACACTACTGCTTTCTGTTCGATCTCTTTTTTAAACATGCCACTCTTCAATTTTATCATGAATGCCTTTCCAAGGACAGTAAATGGTTTCACACACTATGACATCGTTTCCATGGCAACTAATGTATTTTAGCAAAGAGAGACTGTGCTAGAAGTAGGCTAAAAAGGACAAATACGGAAATGGCACAGTATAAAATGTGGGCCAATGTGTGTTATAGTAAAGATTTTTTCCTTTTTTTTTTTTTTCTTCTAACTTCTTGTTTAGGAAGAAGCTATATAACTACATCTTGGCTTCTTAACTCTTACTCATAAACTGTTTACTGCACCCAACCCTTCCTAGTATTTTGCTGACACAGTTCCTTCAGTTGGTACTCAGATTTGTTTGTTTGCTTTAACAGGATGCATTCCATCAACATACACAACGTTTGTAATGTCATTAATTTTAAAATACGTTTATCTTCCCCTTCATTGTGTTCTCCTCTGGCACCCACCCCACCTCCCTGCCACCTCTGTAGCAGTGCTTCCTTCGAGGTGCCGACCGCCTGTGTAAAGCGTTTGTTCACAAATCCAAGCTGCTCCAGCCAGGCTTTCATCCTACCGCTTGATCCAGTTGGTCACACCCTCATCCTCTTAGGCTATTACAACTTTCCTCTCTTGTTTATTTAGAAGCTAACATGCGTGAGTATACATTTCAAGTAATTCTACTAAATGTCAAGCCCATGTATGAGCATTTATGTAAAACCTAGTTAAAAAAAGGAAGGGGAAGGATCATGTTACCCTGCTTGGCATCTGAATGTACTTGGATTATTTTGTTATGTGATAATAAAAACCTCTTCTGTGCTCTTAAATAAACCCTGAGTGGAGGGCAGATAGCAGTCAACTCCCTATTTAAAAGTGAGAAACCACAGAATAGATCTTATGACTTATAAAGATAGTAGCAGACCAGTCTAGGGAGTAGATAATACCCTCATTTATATTTGGTTGGGCCGCATGGTGCATTTCAAACATTTAAACTAGCATTTTAAAATTGAACAGTTCTTTGTAAAAACAGATTTCTAGCTTCTCCTGAAAAAAAGTAGAAGTTCTGGCAAAACTAGCCTGCATTTTCCTGACAGCAGCCCGCCCGGGCAGCGCTCAGCTGTCCTTTGGGATGGAGAGAGCTCTTCAGCTCCCCAACTCCATGGTACCTGCTTTGTTCATTTACTCCACCTGTGGGTCTGACCCTGTGGGTTTTTTCATATGTGACCCTTGCTGCAACCCCTTCCCTCCACCCATTCACAGAGCAGATAAATAGCAGAGCTAGGATCAGAACTTGGTTTCCAAGCCAACTGCTTCCTCTCTAGCTGTTGAAATTCTAAAACACGGAATTTATAGGTCGGCAGTGAGAATTTATAGGTCAGCATTTTGCACCTTACTAATTAAAAAAGACTCTGCAGTTCATTGTACTGGGTACACTGTCATATGGGGGATGTCTCCCCTCGTGTTTGCTTCGCATCTGTCAGGCCGGCTGGAAGTGCTGTAGGTGTGACGTGCAAGGCAGAGGTGCTGCAGAAGAGTATGACCGCTTCCACCTGCACAGAAAAACCAGCCAGAGGGGGAAAGCTCCACTGTCATGCTAGGGGGGGTTCAGAGTTTCAATGAGCATGTATTACCTTGTCAGGGAGCTAAATGAATATTTATATATAAAAGAAGTAGGAACAAGGTGGTAGAGAACAAAGTGTATATGACATTGCCTAAGCCTGGTGATGTCCGCCCAGTGTGGGAGACTCGGGCCCCAGCCACCTTGGCTGTCCTCTCTCTTTCCTTTGAGTTCCTTCAGCACAGTGTCCATGTGCCAAGGGTTCCCTTGAGTGGCATTGACTTGCTACCAACTTTCTCACTGCCCTGTGCCCCGCCCCATTGTGAATGTGCACTTACCACACTGCACCTTTACCAGGGAGAAAGGTGGAAGGTGTTGCCATCTCAAACCCTATTGGAAGGTTCGTGTGCAGGGGGACACGGGATAATGAGCTAGTCTAGGGCCAGCAGGAATGGCTAGAGGAAAGTTCACTTTTCCTGGGGGAAACAGGGCAGTGAGGACTACCCACAACAAAGGGCCTTGTCTGAGCTGGGCGCTGTCTCTGGGGCCTGCCCCATCTGTCAGGCACACAGGAGATTGTGGTGAGCCTGGCGTGCATGGTCCCAAGCACTACACTTCATGTCTCTGCAGCTGTGGAGGCATCTGGGAGCTCCTGTGAGAATGGGCCTGTTCCTGGGCTTCAGGCAGGGAGCGGGTCGTCCCCCCCCACCCTGCCGCCAAGAACATTGAGCAGCTTCTGTGTGCACTCTGTATGTGTCTCGGCTTTCTTTGGAATGGTGGCAGAGTCTGGCCCGGCCTGGTCTTTTTTGTGCCTTGGATCCTAAGTTAAGAATAATGAAGGAAGGAACACTACCCCCGTTGACACGCTTGATATAGAAGTTGCCATCAAATGACTATTTTATCCTCAGTCGCCACTGACAACACACCACGTACAGTTCTGAGGTTCTCACTTTAGTTTTGATTGAATAGAGCTAAGATCGTTGGAGCAGAAAGGAGCCATTCATATGTGAATATGGGAAGACGTGTCTAGTAATGTGCAGATGTTTTTTGGCAGGTCAATGAATATTTTAAATCTATTTCAAGTAGTAAAAAGGGTTGAATTGGAACTAGAGAAGATTCTGTAGCAAGAGAAAAGTACACCTCATTTCTCTTTGGGTCGTCCTTTTCTTAAAATAATTATGCAAAATTCAAACCGTGATTTAAATCTTAGACTTGCCATGGCCCCCTTAAATCCTTCATATGAGACATGAGTGTCACTCTAATGTAGTGAATCTCAGTTTCTCAGTCACATTTTTAAAATAGAATGGGAAACACTGGGGAACATTACAAATAACAGCATAATCACTAGATTGGATCATTTGTTGTTTTATTTATAGCTAAAGACACAGGACTAAATTAAAAAAACAGGATCATCTTCTGGTTATGGGTATGCTGTGTGTTATACGTGTGTACATCCCTTCTCTCCACACCCCCTCCTCCTACATGCAGGAGAGAGCCGGGTGGGCTTGATTTAGCACAGTCACACTCCTGTCCTTTCTGTCAGTTTCTCCTTCATAGTTACTCTGTCACTGCTCCTCATCACCCTCCGCCTCCACCAGCAGAGCTGGCACCCCCCACCCCGGGGGTTGCAGGCATTGTGCTTCCTGTGTCCTGGCCATAGACAGGCTGGCCTTCGAGCGGGGAACACAGTGAAACAGGTAGTGAGTAAAGTGCTGTGAGAACACAGAGGAGAGGAAACCCAGTTCTGCACAGAAGTGAGACCAAAGGCAACAAGTGAAAAGGTGATTTTGTCTTGCGCCCTGAAGACCAGTTGGTTAGTGAGATTGGAAAGGTGGTGCAAAACCCAGGAATATGCTGAGGGCTGCATCTATTTTTCTGCCCCTTCCTGGGAGAGAGGCAGGTTGAAAATATACTGGTCAGAGGAAGCAGACGTGTTCCTCTAACCAGCTGACTTTGTAGCTAATCCATGCTGCCTCTCACAGTCTGGCCTCTGCCTTAGTTTACCACCTTTCTCCCACCAGCCTACCACCGTCCTCCTACCCCCTTCTCTATCCTGTGGCATTACCAAGCCTCTTTCCATTCTCTGAACATGTGACTGACGCCTCTTTGACTCTGTCTGGTTATCCCTTTCCCTGCCTGTCCAATCTTACAGTGATTTTGGTAGGTCCCTATTGGAGATGTCCCGTCTGCATTTGGAAATATGAGAGTGGTGAGGGCTGGAGGGATGGTTATATCAAGAGAGAGCTCAAAGTTGAGAGTGTCTCAGTTTTATTTTTAGAATTTCCTCTAAAATAAAAACCTTTCTGTATTCTCCCAAAGATGGAGGATTTGCTCTGATCTAAATAGTTAGAAGTACAAGAGTCCCCTTTTATCTTTAGGGGCACATTCCAGGACCCCCAATGGGTGCCGGAAACCACGGACAGTGCCAAACCCTGTATACTGTGTTTCTTCTAATACATACATACATACATTTTCATCTTGTCTTTGGCATATCTGAATTGCCAGCACCACTACTTTTGTGCTTTGGGGTCATCGTGAAGTAAAATAACGGTTACTTGAGCACGAGCACTGTCGATGTGATAACCAAGATGGCCACTGAGTGACTAACGGGTGAGGAATGTATATAGCATGGAGACACTGGACAAAGAGATGATTCAAGTCCTAGGCCAGACAGAGCAAGATTTCATATGCTGCTCAGAATGGCACATAATTTTAAGCTTATGAATTGTTTTTTTCTGTAATTTTCCATCGAATGTTTTAGGACTAGCGCTAATTGAAACCACAGAAAGTGGAACTGCCGATGTGGGGGGGGGGGACTTCTGTAGTTGTATTTTGGTCAGAGCCTCATCCATTGGCTCCTATTCCTGCAGTAGATCACAAGTTTGTAACATAACCTGGGGAATATGGTTCACTTCAGTCATGTTTCTCAAACATCAGTACCTACTTCAGAAGCAAAAACAAAATCATGGAAAATGCCCTAATGCCCACAAACCCACAATTGAATATATAGTCAACTATTTAAAATGTCTGTATAACTACATATGCACACCCATATCTTTACACACACATATGGGGAATGGAGGGTGTCTGTCTTGCCTTAAGCCTTGGAATCATAAAACTTGAATATTTTAAACATCTAGATTTTGAATAAAGATAAAATAGGAGAATAATTCGTTAATTTTTTAAGTCATTTTTTTAAAATGTAGGAGTCATTTAAATAAAATATATCTCTTTTTACACTTGAAATACTTTATGGCCAAAATATATTTATTCCCAACTTTTCAGAAACATAGTGTTTATTTAAGAAAGATAAACCTGGTTTTAAAACAAATGCCAACCCTGGCCAATTGACTCAGTGGATAGAGCATCAGCATGGTGTGCAGACATCCTGGGTTCGATACCTGGTCAGGGTGCACAGGAGAGGCGACCATCTGCTTCTCTCCCCATTCCTCTCCCCCTTCTCTCTCTTCTCTTGCAGCCAGTGGCTAGATTGGTTCAAGTGTTGGCCCGGGGTGCTGAGGATAGCTTGTTGGTCTGAGTGTCAGCCTCAGGCGCTGAAGATAGCTCAGTTGATTCAAGCATCTGCTCCAGATGGGGGTTGCTGGGTGGATCCCAGTTGGGGCACAAGCAGGAGTCTGTCTCTAACTCCCCTCCTCTCACTTAAAAAAAATCCTACTCTTCTTTCTAGATGGGGTTGGCATGTGAAGTGTACTTTTAGGCAATTCTGTTTCATCCATCCCTATCCTCTTTAAAACAATGGCACTCTGGTGCCTAAAAATATCTAAGCATGTGCTTGCTGGACGTCTTTGAAGTTAAAGCTGTGACAGCCTTCTGGTTTATGGCTGCAGGATGATGTGTATATGTATTGTCTTTGTTAATTAAGTCCATCTGTTTAGTAAGCCTGAAACAGAAATCAGATGATGCTGTTTATATGTGTATGGATAAGATTCATATGCAGTAGTGAGCCAGCAGCTCCAAACGGTTTTTCAGTTTTCCTTTTGTTACTGGTTGCTAAAGTGTGGTGGAGTGAAGGCTCATTCTTTCACAGCCTGGAGGCATTCTCTGTGGTTGCAGTTGTGCTGAATGCGTGAGCGAGGTTAAGTTTCCCCAGTACTTTGGAAAAGTGTAATGATTCTCCAACTGCTCTTTGTGTGGCAGATGAAGAAATCTTTCACCTTGCACATAGAAAATTCCGTTCTACAAATCAGAGTTACAGCCTTCTTCAATCTTTGTGGAAGTGTGCAAGAATGGAAGTCAGACGTTCTCTGTATATATGTTCCCTTTGGTGGAATGTTCTCATTGTACGGTATTACTGTTTTCTAGTTCCAGTTAAAATTTCTGGACGGAGAGCATTCTCATTTTTTTTACAGCTTGGTAATGCCTAGATCCCAGTGGGTTAGCCAGAAGAAAAGGCATAGATTGCCTGGTGGAATCTCCTCGGTTAGCACAGGACGACAGCACATCTCAGAAGCAGGAAAGAGCTGGGGTGACATGGGTTGCTGAGGTACAAGCTGTCAGGACATGCTCACTGGCGCCTTCCCTCCCTCTAGCACCGTGCTGGTTCTCTTGCATATCTGCAGTGAGTTCATGATTTGAATGCCCATCTGCAGAAGACAATACATGAGTTTCTGATTCTCTTCCCCATAGTCATTTTTTCTTGCCTTCATTCTGAGTCATCTTTGATTAAACAAAACAAAGATGCTACTGTTAATTTTGCATCCTTTGAAACAGCACAAAATTTCTCTTGTGTATGTGAGGACAGGATGGTTTTGGTGGGGATAGAATTTATGATGGGATATTTTAAACCAGGAACCAGGAAGAAAGATGCTAAGAATCATATTGAAAAAAGTTTGAGTTTCTACTAAGAAAAAATTGCTTCTTTTTCTCAGATTCCTCAAACCTTTCACTTTCTGCCCTAAACATATTACTGTCAACATACTTCCATTCAACAATTTTTATTGTTCTCTTAGACACCTTATTAAAACCGAAGTTTTGTTCAAATAGCTAAAATCGCAAATAATAAATGAGGTACTATAATACTGGCAGGTTGTAGAGAAAGTGTATGAGTAAATTGGAAATCTGCCACCCCCCTGCTAGCACTTTAAAGATTAATGTGAATTGGGCATGGGTGCCATCAGAATTAGCATACAGCTTTGCCAGGGCCTTGGCACGAGGTTCTAAGGTAACCCTGGGGCTGAGTTCTGTGGACAAGTTGGTACAGGGTGGTGAATTGGCAAGCCTTCCAGTGAGGGAACCCCAGCCTAATGAGAAATGGGGGTCGTTCCAAGAAGGTGGTTTTGACAGTGAAGCCCACCCACAGTCAGAAAGGAAGTGGGACAGATACATACTGGGGGCTAGGGGTAAATTTAAATCTAGAGCTTGCAAAATTCAAAAATTTAATTTTAGTGTGTCCCAACTGTGGATGACTTGTAGGTATTCTGAAGAACGGGTGTGTGCGTGTGCGCGCGTGTGCGCGTACGTGTGCGTACTCATTTAAGACATCCATTCTTAATCTTTCCTGGATCCTGAAAATTAAAATCATATGCTAGCTTCTTTTGGTGGTACAGGGCCAGGTCTTTACAGTTTCAGGCAGGTGTTTGTGGCAACTGTGACTTTGCAACAATTGTGTGAACAAGAAAAAACTTGTGGGTAAATTGGTTGTCTGTATCAAATGGAAATTCTATGGTGGTGTTTTGTGGGTGGCTTACAGGCAGAGGGCTCAGTTCTCTTTTGATGTCTGTTTTCTTTTTGTTGTTTTTCTCCTTCTACAGATTTTTGAAGAAGCAGAATGCCGATCTAGATGTGGAAAAAGTAAGTTGACAAGTTTCAAACCTAAAGCACATGCCTGATAAATTAAAAAGGCTTTCCGGTTGGAACCCAGGACTTGGTCCACTTTGAACTTGGGATTGTGACTCTGAGTCCATAGGTTTCTAAGAGAGAGGCAGAATTGGAGATGGAGCTGGTGTATAGAAAATCTTAGCTCACTTAGGTGCACCTGCTGTTTTCCCCTTTTCTAAAGTTGAGTTGTAATATCCAATTTTGATAAGTATGAGAACATTTGTTTTAGCTATATGTCTCCCCACCCCAAAAATAGAATGGAGCAGCTGCCCTGTGACTGATGAGCCTGCAGGGGCTGGTGAGGAGTGGGTAGCCCTTTGTCCTCAAACTGGTTAAAAGAAGTCCTCTGTAGTCCAGTTATCGTTGTTTTTCTCCAGCCTCAGGTGGCTACTGCTTACCTCTGCCCTAGTTGTACCTTTGAATTGCAGGCACCGTATAACAGGTCATTTATTCTTTCATTCACTTAACATTTTTGTTGCCCACTGGAGTTAGACACCATGCTGGACTCTATTGAGACAAGAATGAATGTGACAGCTGAGTCCACAGGTAACTGTTATGCCATGTGTTAGAGCTGTGCAGATGCAGAAGGGGCTCTGGAACTCAGACTGAGGGCTGGCTCTCCCAGGAAGCTCCTTGGTGGAGGGGATGCGTGAAAGAACCACATATGCAGTCACTCTGCACACGCCCGCCGGATCTTCTCTGCTTGTACTCTGTATCATCTTCCACCTGCCTTGAGTTCCCATGAGAGGCTGGACTTCAGTCTCGCTAGCCACCATGGGATCCTTTTCTGCCCCAGGCTCCACTGCCCAGTTCTGTTGCCTGGGTGTAATGGGTCAGCAGTTCTGAGTTACATTCCTTGTTTCCCTGGCCACTCAGGGGCTACCACTTTGTCATCTAAGAATGACTTGGGATAAGTTTTCATTATGAATTTGGGTGTAAGAAAGGTTCTTCTCCTTAAACCAGCACCATTCTGTATGTAGACTTGTATCTTTTAAGTTGGGAAAGTGTACTATCTGAAACAACCTTCTAGACCAGTGGTAGTCAACCTGGTTCCTACCGCCCACTAGTGGGCGTTCCAGTTTTCATGGTGGGCGGTAGCAGAGCAACCAAAGTATAAATAAAAAGATTTAACTTAGTGAAAATCCGACATAAAGTACTTGGTAAGTAATTATTATTATAATGCGTTAACTTGCTGTAACTCTGCTTTATAAATTTTATAAAGTAAAGTTACTGCCTGACCTGTGGTGGCACAGTGGATAAAGTGTTGACCTGGAAATGCTGAGGTCGCCGGTTTGAAACCCTGGGCTTGCCTGGTCAAGGCACATATGGGAGTTGATGCTTCCAGCTCCTCCTCCCTTCTCTCTCTCTGTCTTTCCTCTCTCTCTCTCTTTCTCTCTCTCTCTCTCTGTCTCTCCCTCTCCTCTCTAAAATGAATAAATAAAAAATAAAAAAATAAAGTAAAGTTACTTCCCTACTTTATAAATCACCATTACTATGGAACCAGTAGGCGGTTAGAAAGTTTTACTACTAACAGAGATACAAAAGTGGGCAGTAGGTATAAAAAGGTTGACTACCCCTGATCTAGAACATTTATGAACATACCCTCACCTTTGACCCATGCAGCCCCCCAGCTCCTGCAGAAAGGTCTGGGATCCAGCTCAGTCACATAACTCATACAAACCAAGGGGACTGAGGAAAATAAAGAGGCTCCAGTCAGTCAGGCAGAGGAGAGCCTGTTTAGAATCTGTGTGCGCTTAGGTTTTGGCTATGGAAGCCAGGGCTGGCAAAAGTACTCCCTGTGGGGCAGGAGGAGTACCACTGTGGCCCTCCTGGCCCAGGACAGACTCACAGCAGGTAGGAGCCTTTGGGTGCCAAGAGCTATGTCAGGATGGTAGCACAGCATAGCTGGAACCTCTGGAGCAGCCGGCCAGGGCGTGCTGGGGCTGTTCCGGCCGCAGGTACGCCCTGCTTGTGCAGCTCAGGCCCAGGGAATCCTGTAAGCAGAGAGGGAGAGCCAGTGTATGGAGGAGGCGCTCCCATGAGCTCGCTTCCCAGTGCAACTCGGTGCCCACTGACAGGAGCGCTCAGTGAATGGGGTGGGAAGCCCTAAGTGGAATGAGTTCAAGTCTTGCTTCTGCTCTTGTTCGCTTGCTCTGTGGCAAATTATTTCTCCTCTCTGGGCCTCATTTTCTCATGAGTAACGTAGTGTCCTTTTCCGGACCAATTAAAATTGTTCGGTTTTGGTTTTTTTTTTTTTAACTTAACACAAATCACACATATTTTTCAGCTTTCTGATTTTGGCTTTGTGCCGAACAGGATAAAGGAGTCTTAGCCACCCATCTGAAGAATGCTTAGTAAAGCCCACCACGGGTTGGGAGGTGTCTGAAGGCAGAGCCGTGTGTGTTGTACACAGGTACAGTGAGTGTCTAAGGAAGGAACAACAAAGAGTGTGGCCAGCCCTGTCGTGTGGGGTGGGTATTTGACAGGACTGAGGGAATTCAGAAGAAGAGCAGCTAAAACTGGGCTGGGAAATGATTCTTGGGCTGCGTGTGTGCGTCTGCACCCGCTCAGTCCAGTGGTTAAGAAAAACACATATTGCCCTGTAGGAGTTCACTATTTTCAAAGCTCTACTTCAAAAGCTCTGATCCCATAATCTTTTTCTAATGCTGATAGAACTGTCGAGCACAGATGTATCAACTGTTCTTTTTGCCTCTGTTTATATATCTGCTGTTGTACAACTAAATATAACAATTGGCAGTTCAAGTAAAAAAAAGTCAGAGGTCATAGTTCGATTTTTAAGATGGAATTTTTTTTTATTTGATTGTATAGAGAGCCCGAGGGGGGAGGGGTGGGGGTGGAGAACAAGAACTATGACTCTTAGTTTCTTTACTTTAGTTGTTCATTGATTGCTTGTGTATGTGCCTTGACCGGTCAAGCCCAGGGTTTCAAACTGGCGACCTCAGTCTTCCAGGTTCAACGTTCTATCCACTGCCAGGCTAAAATGGAATTTTGAATTTTCTCTTTCAGTTGAATATCTCCAAAGCTCAAAAATAAATCATAAATTTTATAATTATTCATTATTGTCTATAATTATTAGATTTCTACTACATACTGAGTACTTTATATGTGTCACACTTGACCACTGACATAATCTTATGAGGGAACTATGTCCCTTACCATGAGCTGCTCAAGGCACCATAGTAACAGTAAGAATTCTAATCATAGCTCTCTGGGTCTAAAGCTTTCTCTTTTCCATACCCTATATGACCTTGCAATTGGTATAATATTTGAGATGATATATTTGTGAGAGCTTTTAAAAAATGTCGTATGAGTAATAAAAAAACCAATGTTACTTTCTAGAGAGGTCTTCCATGATATCCTCCCTCCCAATCTGCATGGAGTTGCCCTAGCACCTTGCACTTCTTTAAAGATACTGTTGTTGGCCCTGGCCGGTTGGCTCGGTGGTGGAACGTCAGCCTGGCGTGCAGAGGTCCTGGGTTCGATTCCCGGCCAGGACACACAGGAGAGGCGCCCATTTGCTTCTCCACCCCTCCCCCTCTCCTTCCTCTCTGTCTCTCTCTTCCCCTCCCGCGGCGAGGCTCCATTGGAGCAAGGATGGCCCGGGTGCTGGGGATGGCTCCTTGGCCTCTGCCCCAGGCACTAGGGTGGCTCTAGTCGCAGCAGAGCTACGCCCCGGAGGGGCAGAGCATCGCCCCCTGGTGGGCAGAGCGTCACCCCCTGGTGGGCGTGCCGGGTGGATCCTGGTCGGGCAGGTGCGGGAGTCTGTCTGGCTGTCTCTCCCCGTTTCCAGCTTCAGGAAAAAAAAAGATACTGTTGTTGTATAGTTATTTGTACAATAACTGTGTGCTATCTGTGTTCTCTTTTGAACTGTAAGCTTCCTCAGATCCAAATCCTTACATGTGCTGAGCCCAGTGCCTGGCTCCTAGCATGCCCTCTGAAAAAGTTGACATTAGGCATGAATGAATAGCACATGACCCAATTAAGGGGTAATGAGAGCCAATGAAAGCCATTTGTTAGTAGGTGGCAAAGTAAAAAAATATATTGTGAATTTCAGGAATCATGTTTCTCTTCTCCATCTATGGGTTTATCTGTGGAAACCATGCTTGTTAGTAGCATTACATGGAGATAAGATGATCATTCTATGGCTTTCTTGCCCAGATGTCAAGTTTCAAGCAGACAAATGAATAGATAATTCTTTAAAATGAAGGCATCTGGCCCTGGCCGGTTGGCTCAGTGGTAGAGCATCGGCCTGGCGTGCAGGAGTCCCGGGTTCGATTCCCGACCAGGGCACACAGGAGAAGCACCCATCTGCTTCTCCACCCCTCCCCCTCTCCTTCCTCTCTGTCTCTCTCTTCCCCTCCCGCAGCTGAGGCTCCATCGGAGCAAGGATGGCTTGGGCGCTGGGGATGGCTCTATGTGGCCTCTGCCTCAGGCGCTAGAGTGGCTCTGGTCGCAACAGAGCGACTCCCCGGATGGGCAGAGCATCGCCCCCTGGTGGGCGTGCCAGGTGGATCCCGGTCCGGCACATGCGGGAGTCTGTCTGACTGCCTCCCCATTTCCAACCTCAGAAAAATACAAAAAATATATATATAAATAAATTTTAAAAAATGAAGACATCTGAGCGAGCAGAGAATATGAAGATAAAAGAAGGTGGGGCAGTAAGAGCACAAGGAAAATATTAAAACTTTTTTTTTTGGCAGAAAATCTTCTAGAATTATTGAGGGATAAATTTCTGAGTATGGTTTCCATAAATCAGATTTTTTTTTTTTTTTTAATTTTTTGAAGCTGGAAACTGGGAGAGACAGTCAGACAGACTCCCGCATGCGCCCGACCGGGATCCACCCGGCACGCCCACCAGGGGCGATGCTCTGCCCACCAGGGGACGATGCTCTGCCCCTCCGGGGCGTCGCTCTGCCGCGACCAGAGCCACTCCAGCGCCTGGGGCAGAAGCCAAGGAGTCATCCCTAGCGCCAGGGCCATCTTTGCTCCAATGGAGCCTTGGCTGCGGGAGGGGAAGAGAGAGACAGAGAGGAAGGAGGGGGGGTGTGGAGAAGCAAATGGGCACTTCTCCTATGTGCCCTGGCCGGGAATCGAACCCAGGTCCCCCGCACGCCAGGCCGACGCTCTACCGCTGAGCCAACCGGCCAGGGCCTCCATAAATCAGATTTAAATATAGGAAGTGTATCTTCTAAAAGTGAAACTCATACTCAACTGGATTTTAAAGAATATGTAATCAGGTTATGTCAGAGGAACAAAAATGCACTTTTTAAAATAAAACTGATTAAATTGAATCATCATATTTAGTTATTTAACTCATAATTTAAATGAGTTTGATTAAAATAACATCTGTTTTGATCCTAATTACTCTCAAAGAGCTGAGGAGAAAGGTTTGGTTTTCATGTACTCTTCATGGCCTGTATCTAGCATGACTAAAAGTATTTGGGCACCAGCCTAGAGAGAGGCCCCTGTCATTTCTGTAGTTTCAGTGAGACCAAGAATTCTTGTGCCGGTATGCCAACTGTTTGCAATATTTAGATAGTTGCCGTCAGGCCACAAATACGACCACAAATACTACTCTCTATTTGATGGACAAAAATTGTCACTCAAAAAAGAAAAGCAAATAGGAAAATCACCACCTGCTTTAGACTCATTTCCTTTTTCTCAGTGAATTCCTTGAAACGTGTTGTGTTAGTCTGTAAATGTAGACTGTATATGCAAGTTGCTCCATTCTTCAGTGTTTCTTTCATTTTCATAAGTCCTAAGAGAAATGATAAAAATATCGTGGATTCTTGTTGTGGGCTAATAGTCTTGTGAACACAAAATCTGGTTTTAAACAGTTGAGGATTCAGTTTGAGACTGCGTCTGGGACCAAGCTTAAAGCCATGGGTACATGATTCTTACAGAGCTGGTTGAGAGAGAGAAAAATTAATTCATACAAGATTTTTCTATACTGGGAAGGGATAGGATTTGCAGGGATCAGAAGGTCAGCAGTGCTCACCTGTGTCCAAAGGCTTGAGAACACTGGTTGCTGGGAAGATGTGAGGCTGTGTCCAGTGGGAGTGTGGCCGGTGGGGAAGGAGGGTCTATGTATGCTGGTTGCTACAAGAAGGTAGGAGAGAGAGTAAGAGGAGAAAGGGAAGAACTGCATAGGCCAAACTCCCTGTCATCTGTAGAAGCCATTGCTTCCTCAGCGGGGGTTGCTGGGGAGGGCTCACCAGGTACCTGTGGGGACTAGAGAGAGCAACTCTCATGTGCAAATGAGTCGTCCCTTAGGCTCTTTCTGAGGTACATACATAGGGCTGCCAGCGCCAGCCCCAGAGCCTACGGAAAGCCAAGTTAGCTTCCATTCTCCATGACCCCTGCCCCCACCTCCCACACAGATTGACTCATTTTACTGGTCATCAGGCATCAGGAAAGACCAGCCTCTGTATCACTGGGTAATCACTGAATAAAGGCCAGGCTTCACACAGCCTGCTTTCCGAGTGACTGGGGGTCAGGGAAAGGGAGTGGCTTTTGGTTGTGGGGGGTGTTTAGGAAGGAGGAACTTGCTTAAAATTCTGTTTTAGACCGAAGAGCAAACATTTTTAGTCCTAGACCAAAAATAGTTGTTATGTATCACCCATAGTAACTGACCAAGTTTCTTTTACATAAATCTCTAGATTGAAAACACTTATAAGTGCTGCTGTCCAAGAAGAAGAAACATTCCTTCTGCCAATTCAAATTTCCAAGATAATCAAAGATATCTCTTCCTAGACGTTATAAACTCAGGGAGATATTTATGGCTGTTGGCATAGCTACAGATAACAGTGTTTACATTGTGATTCAAGGAAAGAATTGAAAAATTGGGGTGACTTGTTAGGCTGGGTTGTGGAACACTTCATTTGTGTCTCAAATGTTAATGAATACCTGTGGGCCAACCATTATCCTAATCCAGTTGATACATTGTCCTAATCCAGTGATACAGTGATACATACTGTCTTGTTCAGTTGCCCTGTTTTCCAAGTGAGGACAGTAAAACTCAACAGAAATGAAATGACTTGCCCCAACACTTACATCTAGGAAGTGACAAGATTCAGAAGTAGGTCTGGGACTTGGCATACCCTTCTGTTTCCACTCCACAGTGGGTGTTCTCTTGTTCCGGAGCTCAGGAGGGCGGAAGACAAATGGCTCCGCATCAGCTTCATGTATTTCACTGGTAATTTTATGTGCATTTTTCATTTTTTTGTCATGTAATTTAAAAAGACTTTCTCCTTTCTTTGTGGTTTTAAAAATAGTAAGGATGTTTTTATCTAGGAGAAATTAGAAAACTTAAAAGAGGAACCATCTCTTTAAATCTAATCTGATTCTACCAGGTGGTCTTCTAGGTGACGGCATTAGAATGACTTCCAGTGATGGTATTCTGTGGCAGTGGAGTTCAGGGAGGCCTGTGGGACTTCATTGTTTTTCTTCGGCCTCTTACTAGGCTCAGGGATCATTGTATTGTATTCCTCATCTCAGTAGCCTTTATCATTCTACAAGACAGGAACTGGATGTTGCCAAGACAGCTTGGGGAGAAACACTGCCCACATTACAGTAGAAAATCAAGACGAGTTTCCACCACTCGGTAGGCTTTCTCCTGTAGCTGTGAGATGCTGCATAATTTGTTCCACTGCAGCCAGGCCGGCTGGGTAGAGGTTGGAGTCATTTGTTTGTCTGCCCTGCATAGACATACTGTCTGCTGAAATCACACACGAAGTAGAGATTGTTAGTAAAATACATATGAAGAATGGCTTTTGTCTCTGCCCTTACACACTGTTAAAAGCAGAGCTGCACTTATTCTGAGACTGGTATGGAATAAGCCATAAAAATACATTAAAATTCAAGCTTTTCTTTTATAGAAGGATAAAACTGCCTACTTTTAGCCCAGAACAAAATTTTATTTCAGCAGAATGCCTTCAGGATTAATTATTGTGGCTGTCATAACAAGTGACTATAAACTTGGTGTCTTAAAACAACAAAGATTTATTTCTCTCATGGTTTTAGAGGACAGAGTCCAACATCAAGATGTCAGGCCCTGGCTGGATAGCTCGGATGGTTACAGCGTCATCCCCAAGTGCAGATGTTGCCAGTTCAATCCTCAGTCAGGCCTCATACAGGAACAGCTCAGTGTTCCTCTCTCCCCCTCCCCCTCCCCCTCCCCCTCTCCCTTCCTCTCTTGATGAAATCAATAAATTTAAAAAAAGAAAAAGATGTCAGTAGAGCTGAGTTCCTTCTTCTAGCTCTAGTTGGCTACAGGCCTTCCTTGACCTTGTGGCCACATCACTCCAATTTCTGCCTCTGCCATAGCCTTCACCCCATGTGTCTCAATCACATCTTTCCTTCCCTCTCATAAGGCTACCTAGGTCACTTTTAGAGCCCACCAGGTAACCCAGGGTAAGCTCCTCCTCTCAAGACTCTGAACTTTATTATATCATACACCATGCCATACAAGGTGGTACTCAGATTGCAAGGATTAGGAAGTGAGTATCTAGAGGAGGTGGTGGGCGTTTTTCTGCCTTCGACAACCTCTCTTTGGGTATTTCTATATTTTTCATTTCCTGAAATATAAAGCTTGAGACCACTTATTTCACACATTACTTTAGTGAATGTAGTTTTCTTGGAAGGGGCCATTTGGAAGACTTAAGACCTGACCTTGTCTCCCAGGCCTCAGAACAGGCAAGGCCATACCTGTCTTCTTTTTCAGGTTGGGGTTAACATAAGGGTGAAGAATTCTGGGCTTTGGAGTGGGGAGGGGGGCTTCAAAATCAGATCCTCCCAGTCTTAGAGGGAAACTGAGGTTGGAGATGCAGGGTCACTGGAGTCAGGAGCAGAGATGGGACCCACACTCACTGCCTCAGCCCACCCCTTCTGCTGTCTTTCTGTAGACCCCCAAGCTATCTGTCATAATATAAGCCTCTGGGTCTGCCTTCATGTGAGAGCTCTTCAGCACTTGGGACCCCATTTCTGCAAATCCTGCTTCCCCAGGGCAACAACCCTGGTTCTTATAAATATTCTTACATTACCTGGTGTCAGGAATTCTGTCATTCTGGTTACCTCCTCCTAGACGCATTTCCTTTATGTCATTGCCTCTTTAAAAATGTGACTCTCATACATGAACCATTTTTCAGAGATGGCTGAGAAGGACTCTAAGCCTACGACTATTAGGTTTTAGGAGATGCACATGTTTTCCGTATCATTATACGCTTTACTAGTGCAGACTAAGATTACATCTCTCATTTAGCCACTCTGTCACACCTTTGGCTTACAGTGATTGAACTTGTGTTCAATAAAAATCTTGAAGACTTTAAAATATGAATTGCTTTAAACCTTTGCCCTTTGCCCCTGGCACGTAGAAGAGCTGGGTTTCTGTCAGTAGCAGGTTGGGATCAGCTTGGGATCCAAAATGTAGTCCAGACAGAGATCCAGAGAGCAGATAGACCTGTGAGCTGGGGCCTGTTCATGGGGGCAGTACCAGCAGCAGGCAGTAAACAGAA
Source organism: Saccopteryx bilineata (assembly GCF_036850765.1). NCBI lineage: Eukaryota > Metazoa > Chordata > Mammalia > Chiroptera > Emballonuridae > Saccopteryx > Saccopteryx bilineata. Next base: position 8,531,018 of record NC_089501.1, on the reverse strand, counting down.
GGCAGTTAAGACAATGTGATAAGGCACAGCACTGGGGAGGTTCTTCCGTAGTAGCAGCCTAGAAGAACAGATAATTACCAGCAGCATTGTCTGGATGAGCAGGTCAAGGGGCCAGATGAGAGGAGGACTGATATATAGGAACTAGACTCCAGCCAGGAAGCTGAGGAAAAGAGTTGGGTCCAGAAGAACAAGTTATAAGAGTCAATTGCTGGGTTGAGGCTCAAGACAGGCACTTGAGCCCAAAGAGTGAAAGCTCCAGGTCTGAAGTCAGACTCATAACATTGATGTGAGTCTGAGTGTCAATAGCCAGGAGCCTCACCCACTCCCAGCCTGGGGCCAGAGGCACTGGCAGAACTTGTGAACAAGGGTGAGTTGTCCCAGCTGAGCAGATTGGAAGGTGTAGAGCAGGCGATTACACACACACACACACACACACACACACACACACACGATTTTTTTTTTAACACTTAAAAGCAGGATTTTATCTCTGTTAATTTTGGGGGTTTTTGTTGTTGTTGTTTTGGTCAGTCCTGGTGATCATTCCAGCCTGTTGAAATTTCTTAAAATTTCTATTCTTCCAATGACCCCTTTCAGCCGCGAATTCTTTGGGATCTTCATAAGCACATCCTGGTGAAAACATTAATCAAGGACAGATGGTCTTGCTGTGCAAGGGCCTCCTTCCATGTCCATGTGGTTCCTCTGTGATGTCGGTGCCCTCAGGTGTGGTCATTCAGTCAACTCTGAGTTCACCAAAGTGAATTATCACTTGGCCCAGGATTCCTTATCTTGATCGACTAAGCTCTGAGTGGCTGTCAGATGCTTTGCTGGCACCTAAGTGCTCTGTGTTCACAACCTGTCACTGATAGTTCTGTGAAGATGCTCTGAGGCAGGGCAGTGCTACAGGAAGGGAGACTTGGTAGGTTACTCAATGTAGAGTACTCGGTTATTATTATTTGCTGCCCCAAAAGCAGAGCAGAGGTACCTGGTTGTGCTCATTGATGTCGGGGGACTTCGATCCTGAGCCCTACTTCCTGTAGAACACTTCAGTTGTTAGCCTGTGGGTGATTTTTAAAAAGGGACCCCATACTCAGATGTGTAGTCCTAATCTTTCTTTTAAAGTTTCACCTTTACTGAAGAGTGATCCTACTCTGGCTATGTGTGGTCTGTTAAGAGCACTGGAAAGACTACGTGTTGTGTGATTCACACTGTTGAGTGAATACGGCTGCTTCTCAGAAGACGGTGGGGTGTTCGTAAGTTGTGCAGTGTGTCACTGCTGAGTGTAAAGTGAAGGAAGCAAAGAGACATACTGTGTTATGTTATGTTAACAGAAGAAGGGATAAAACTACAATTTATTCACTTGCATAGTCCTACCAAACAGGACTACCGAGAGAACGTGAGACAGTTTCGAGGCCAGTCAGGAGGCAGTGTGATGTAGTAAGAAGCATGTGTGGGCCTCCGGGGCCTGAGTAAGTCCTGTGCCACTGACGACCCTGTGATGTTGGCTGTGGGGAAGCAGATAGTCATCAAGTGTGAACTTGTAAATGTGGGGAGTATCTGAATTGGGGTGCAGGGTGCTATGACATCCATACAAGAGAAACCCAAATAGGAGTTAGATGAAAAGAAGCTGATGAAGAGAAGGCTTGATAAATGACCAACTTCTATTTGTTGTTCCCTCTTCAGTCAAGATTTGCCAAGGATTAGATTACTTTCGAGTATGATATGGAGTAGATTTAAACTTAGAGTAGAAGATTGGGCATGGGGAGGTTTCCATTTCATGATATATATATATATATTTTTTTTTTTTTTTTTTTTTTTTTTTTTTCATTTTTCTGAAGCTGGAAACAGGGAGAGACAGTCAGACAGACTCCCGCATGCGCCCGACCGGGATCCACCCGGCACGCCCACCAGGGGCGGTGCTCTGCCCCCCAGGGGGCGATGCTCTGCCCATCCTGGGCGTCGCCATATTGTGACCAGAGCCACTCCAGCGCCTGAGGCAGAGGCCACAGAGCCATGCCCAGCGCCCGGGCCATCTCTGCTCCAATGGAGCCTTGGCTGCGGGAGGGGAAGAGAGAGACAGAGAGGAAAGCGTGGCGGAGGGGTGGAGAAGCAAATGGGCGCTTCTCCTGTGTGCCCTGGCCGGGAATCGAACCCGGGTCCTCCGCACGCTAGGCCGACGCTCTACCGCTGAGCCAACCGGCCAGGGCTATATTTTTTAAACAAACAGAAAATCTTTGTTTTTGGGAAGATTTTGTCCATCTTTAGAAGAATACTTTAAAAAGTAGTCCTCTCAGACTGGGGTTGAGGAAAACTAATTTAAAAAACAAACTTACTGCCACTTTGCATACTATACTGTTATCAAATAAGGGGAAAAAGTTTTTTACCCATGCATCAAGGTGATGCTTACTGAAAAAAGTAAATTTCATAATGAGAAAATGTTTGTACACCTCTTAGATATTGAAAACGAAATAAGCTTAGAAGTTGTTGTAGTGATCCATAGTGAAATTTCACATATGGGGGTGCTTATTGGCAAAATGTCAGGGACACTTTTTTCAGATATAAACCACGAACTGGTAGAACAAAAAACTTTGACAGTTACAATAATATTTACTGTATTTTTTTGTATTTGTGTTAATACATATTGACTTCTAGCCAATCAAGTGACCTTTTCATTATTTAATTTTTACAGTGGCTGAGAGGAAAATGCAATTAGGCTTTTTTGTTTTCTAGGTAGTAAATATAATAACAGCAGCAGCGACAAGACACGATATAATGTATTCTGAAGTAAAAAGCTTCAGAAACAATCATTTCAGAACCAATAGAGCAAGATTTGTCAGGGAAGGAAAAAGTGCTTGTTTTTATTTATTTATGTATTTTTTTAGATTTTATTTATTCATTTTAGAAAGAGGAGAGAAAGAGACAGAGAGAGAGAGAGAGAAGGGGAAGGAGCAGGAAGCTTCAACTCCCATATGTGCCTTGACCAGGCAAACCCAGGATTTTGAACCGGCAACCTCAGTGTTTCAGGTCGACGCTTTTATCCACTGCACCACCACAGGTCAGGCCAAAGTGCTTGTTTGTTTTTAATTTTCAAGTCTTTTTTTTTAATAGACTATAATTTAAAGCAGTTTTAGGTTTGCCGCAAAAGTGAGGAAAAGGTACTAGTATTTCCCGTGTGCCCCAGCCCCTGCGTGCACAGCCTCCCCAGCTACCGCTTTTCAGCAGTATTACACTGATTACAACTGATGAACCCACATCAACACATCATTATCACCCAAAGTCCACAATTTACATTAGAGTTAGTTCCTAACGTTGAATACTCTGTGGATTGGAATAAGTATATAATGACATGTAAATACCATTATTGTACCAAATAGGGTATTTTCACTGCCCTAAAATACCTCTGTGCTCCATCTAGTCATCTTCCCTCACCCTAATCTCTGGCGACCGGTAATCTTTTTACTGCCTCTATAGTTTTGCCTTTTCCCGAATGTATTTGGAGTCACACAGTATGTAGCCTTTTCATATTGGCTTCTTTCTCTAAGTAATATGCATTTAAGATTCTGCCTTGTCTTTTTATGGGTTGATAGCCCCTTTGTTTTTAGCGCTGAATAATATTTCATTGTCTGAATGTCCCACAGTTTATTTATTCATTCACCTCTATCCAACAAAGCTTGGTCGCTGCCTAGTTTTGGCAATTATGAATAAAGCCACTATAAACATCCAGGTACAGGATTTTGTGTGAACATGAGTTTTCAACTTTTTGAGTACCAAAGGGCATAATTAAAATCACTTGTTATTTGTTAGAAAATGTAGAAGTTGTTTTTTATTTTCTTTTGGGGCATAGAACCCAAATCAGGTCACGTTTGTATGTAGCTGCAGGCAGCCACCATTTTATCTGAGGCCTTACCCCATCAACATCCATTGCTATATCTTGGTTTAAATGTGAGGTGGTGAATTACAGATGTTTGCGTTTTCTCTTACATCACTATATCTCTTGACTTCAGGACCATCAAGAGCTCTCTTCACCCAATTGAAGGAATTGACCGACTTGCTTTTCTCTGAAGGCCCTCCTTCTTCCTTCCTCTCTTTACCCACAACGAGGGCCCTGAATCAGGTTTTCACCTCTCACTTTGGAATCACCTTCCCTGACCTGGCATTTCAGACTTGTCTTTCAGTCTCCTTGCTCATTACTGAATTGAGACTTCTCAGTTGCAGTCACTCATGTAGCCTGGACCCCTGACTGTGACACAGCATCAAGCTCCTCCTAGAGCTAAGTCTGGAGTTGCTTCATGGCACCTCACCATCTCTTTGCATAAACTTCCCTTACTTTTCTTGTGATTGTTTTTGCATAGTCATTCTTTACTTCACAGTGTCATCTGTGATCCAATGCAAACAGGCCCATTCAGGTGAAAATGTATTAATGGACATGTGCTGTTCTGTTTTCAGGTTTGATACAGATGGCGTGAGGCATTTTTGAAGAAAATCTAATTACATCTCCAGGACAGTAGTTACAGTCTGTGTATTTTTTCCACAACTAGTCTACTAAATAGGGGAGAAAAAAGAAAGTAAAAAATTATTTGCCATATTCATTTGCTTTTGAAGTAATTTCCTTATCAATTTTAAGTTTGGGGGAATAAATAGAAGTTTTTAGAATAAATAGTCCTGAAATAGAATAAATCTAATAAGAACTCTTATTTTGTCTAAATTAAGGCTATGGTACCAAGATCAGTGACTCCTGAAGGAGTCTCACTGAAGTTGGAGCAGGAAAGTAGTCTCAGAGCTTACTCTTAAAAAAGGAAAGAAAGATAAAGAATTATGCCACGGTTGGAAGCCTGGGTATCTGAGAGAGGGGAGGACTGGAGACTATCTTACAGCAGAGGTTCTCAAACTTTTTGAAGTCGGGTGCATTTAAAATCCTACAAGTAATTGTAGGCGCACTATAGACAGATTTCTGAGAAATATGTTATAATAATTAAGTCAAATATTAAAGAAAAAATATAAAGTCCAAGCGTGCTTTTAGGGTAATTAAATGAAAAAAATACGACAAAATTTATTCAGACATTAAAAAACATGTTTATGTTACATTTTTTGAGTTATGTTTCTTAGAATTCATAAAAAAGAGGGGTTGAAAATTTTTTAAAAATCAAAAAGTTATCTTTTTTATATATATAGATACATTCTTAGTAAGATTTAGTAAATTCGGCAGGTCCTGGCACGAATGTGTTAAGTTTTTTCATTTTTGTTTTTATAAGAAACATGAGCCTGATGTGTCCTAGTGATTTCTTCAATGTTTGGGCATATATCTGAAAGGCAAACTCTCATTGAAGGATTTCTCTCTTCTTATTCTTAATTGTGTTGAGGGTAGAAAATTCAAATTCACATAAATAGGATGTTGAAAATTGCACTAAAATGTTCAAAGCTTTTTTAGATATTGCCACATATTCTTCTTTTATAGAAATCCAAAAGGCTTCAAGAGACAATTCCTTATGTTTAATCATCAATCCAAAACCCCCACCATACATATCATCTTAACTTTACACCAGACAAAGGATAGAAGAAACTTGCCTCCAGTGTTTCCGGGGAACATGGGGGGTAGTGTAAACAATCCAGCACCATAGCTTAACAGCCTTTTGCAACCTAATCAGGCAAGTGAGGTGGGGGTTGGGCAGACTGTCAGCTTACAGCCAATTCCCCACATCTCTGTCCCCCAAAATCTAAACTCCAAAAACACTGTTGGTTTTTTGGTCCCCAACAGGCATATATTTCTCTGGAATACCATAGGGCATACCTGGAAATCTTCTAGGGCACACACTTTGAGAACCACTGTTTTATAGGAATGACGAAGGGATGGTTTGGGGAAGTCGGCTGGACTGCATAGCAGTAATTTCATGGAGCAAACTTGCCATGCTTCTCGAGACAGCTGGAGACCCTGTGGTTGGGTCAGTGTGGGAGATCCCAGCCAGTTGCCTACGTAAGCTCCTTGGTATACTTTACCAAATGGCAGTTGCACTCTGAGTGGCATTTCAGGCCCCCTTACAACACAGTTGACACCACCTTCTGAGTGGGATATCACACAGAGTTGGCTGTCCCATTGGGGTGGCCTGGATAAATGCTCCAGGTGAGTGCACGTAGAAAGCAAAGGATGCCACATTGGGTCTTCAAAGGTTGTCATGTTTGATTAGATTAGGGAGTTGGATGGAGTGAGCACTCAGCTTAAAACAAGAGTCTGAACGAACTGAGGGCTCTGAAGAGGGGCAGAATGCTGGGAAGGAGGTGCTGAGGTGGTCCAGGGCTCAGGATAACATGAAAAATCATTATAATGATGATGTATAAAAGAATATATATACATACAGAAGAGTGTGTGTGTGTGTGTGTCAGAAGTATGTATATGTACGTACACATACACACAGGGATGTGGAGGGAGAGAAATGCAGCCCCTACCCACACCCACTCTGCAGCTTAAGAACTAGAATCTCACCAGTACCTAGGAAGCCCCTGTGCGTTCCTCCCAGCCATACTCTCTCCCTCAAAAGAAACCACCATTCTGAATTTTTTGTTAGATATTTCCTGGCTTTTTTGTGTAAGTATGTTTCCCTAAGCAGTCTGTTATTAAGCTCTGTTTGCCTTGGGGCCATATATATATATATACATGATATTTTTGTACCAATTGCTTTTCTTAATCAACATTTGTTTTATAAGATTCATCCCCATTGGTGCATGAAGTGACATGAATGAAATTTATTTATCTTCACTGCTGTACGGTTCTGCATTGCATGATTGTACCACATTTTATTAAGTGTCCTCTTGATGGACATTTGGGTCATTTTCAGTTTTGTGGTAAACAGTGCTGCTAAGACCATTCTTGCATGTGTATCCTGATGCAAACAGTTTCTCCAGGATAGGTACCTAAGAAGAATTTGAGTCTTTGAGTATGTGCATCTTTAACTTTAATGGATAATACCAAATAGTTTTCCAAAGTGATTATGTTTAGACATTTTATTTGATATTCCCATGAGTAAACATTAAATTTTAAGAAAAGGGGAAGTCCAAAGGAAAGATGAAATGCAGGATTAGCTAAATATTGGAGAGGAAAAGAATATCATTAGGGTCTTACAACTCCCCATCAAAGCATGGTAGAGAAAGCTAGGAATATGAAAGGAAAGGTGTAGGTGTGGAAAGGGAGAAAGTTATCTTGCATGAACTGTAGTCACATTGTTAGTAGGAAGCAGATTCCATCTCCGTAGGAATAAATACCTACTTCTCTCCATTTTTACTCAGTTTTCTCTGATCAGCAATAATCTTTAGTTATTACTATATATATATTTATAATACATATAATAACTAAAGATTATTATTTATGTAGGGAGCAGATAGATGCTGCCAGACATTTAAGTGTTCTGTTTCCACTTCAAATGATGGTGGCATGGATTCTAATTAAGCTTCCAAAACATATACTCACCCAGAGGCACGCTTTCCTCCAAACACAGGGAGTGTTCTAACAGCCACGCTTTGTGTTTTATAAATTCAGTAAACTTACACAGGGTTTGTCATTTCTTTCTCTTTTACTCCATAGAATTATTTGATGAGAACTCAGAGCTGCTCTGTAAATTGCTCATTGACCTAAGAAAGATGGTCTATGGCATTTAGAACAGCAAATTATGAAATATGACACAATCCTGAAGGAGAATTTTGGCTTTGTGAGTTCTGACCACTCTGATACATAAGGCTAATAGGATTCATTTTCTTTTTGATAAATTTCCATTATTCCAAATCTGGATTTTAATGAGGATAACTTCTTTGGTTGGCATTTCTATGAAAATGAAAGTAGAGCATTAAATCATTAAAAGCATTTGTTCTCTGGAGTCTCAGAAGTGCAGCTTTTTAAAACTTTTTATTTTTGGGTCACCCTTCATTAATAGCATTCATCAGATTTATCTGATTCCAGGCCAGAGAGCTCAGTAGTGGTGGAATTTTCAAAATATTTTAATCATGGTTTTTTATCATCATCTGATTGGTATTGTCTGTTTGAAACTTTCCATGATGACATTACATATTTGGAAAGGCAGCATGTATGCTGGAAATAACACTTGTGCTTTGCCAAAAAATGTACAAGAACCTCAGCGTTCCAAAAGTGAGATCTCATTATGTAAACAATGACATTTGTGTTATACACTACTCAAAGGTACCTTATATATTAGTTAAAATAATGATTATAAAAATTGTTAAGTGAGTTGAACAAATGTTTAGGTTGTTAAGTAGAAAAAAGCAGGATACCAAAATGTCTGTGGAATATGATCTTAATTTTGAAAGCAAAATGCACATGTAGGAAAAGCCTACAGAAATTACACCAGAATACTAACAGTTGTATTTGAGTTGTGAGACTATAGGATTTTCTTCTCAATGTTTGTTAATATAGCCATATTCCTTTTATAATAAAATTAGTTAAAAGGATGGACTTAAGAGAAGTCAATCTGGAATTGCCATTCTGCCATTAACCAGCTGTTTGACCTTGGGCAACCTACCTAACTGGCTTCCTGGCCAATAAAGACATTAAATTTACCTCCACAGGGTTGTTGCCAAGTCAGATGAGGTCATATTTCTTAGCACCCCTGTCCCCCACCTTCCCATGCAAGTAGCTAGTATGGTAGTTCCCGTCCTCCCCAGCTTCCCCTTCTCTGGTGGAGCAGACTTCTCCCAGCACACACCCGCCAACCATGAGTAATGCTCTTTTAATGTCTTGTTTCTGTTTTGTACAGTTGGGGCCTCTCCCTGATCTCAGTAAGTACTTTTGACCTCTTGAAACTTCTGTTTTAGCAGTGACAACTGCTGGTTATTTTAGAGAAGTGACTGATGAGTAAGAATGCTTGGCTTTTTGTGACAAGACAGGAAGTTTGAAGAACTGGACTTCCTAAAAGTTCTAGAATTTCAGCTGTTTGAATATATGTATTTGATTGATAGAAATATGCTTGCTAATTTGAGAACACCTCTAGTTAATAGCCCTTGGCTAGTTAGGTGTGAACATGTTACATGCTTGCCAAACAAGCTGGTGATTTTCTTGGCTCTGACAGGTTCCTCTAGGAGACAGGAACACATACAGTTCACCTTGAACTGAGCAGGGGTAGGCGCACCGACATCTCCCCCACTGCAGTCAGAAATCTACATATAACTTCTGACTCCCCAAACACTTAACTACTGATAGCCTACTATTGATTGGAAGCCTTACCAATAACATAAACAGTCGAGTAACACATTTTAAAAAATATTTATGTATTACATATTGTATTTTTACAATAAATAAGCTGGACAAAAGAAAACGTTATTATAAGGAAGAGAAAATACATTTATAGTATTTATTGAAAAAAGTTTGCATGTAAGTGTAATTCACACCTGTGCAGTTCAAGGGTCAAATGTAATATGTAAGAAAAGAGTTCAACCAGGATCCCCAGGCTCTGTATGTGAGCCCTAGGATGTTAATTTAAGCTTCTAAGACTTGGTGATGACATGAGGTGATCATGTTCAGCAGTTAGTGTAAACAGGAACAGAGCTTCTCTGTAGGATCCTAGGTTATTTCAGAGTAAGTTTACTTGGGGTGGAGAGAGGAAATTCATTCGGTGATAGTAAAAGCCAGCTATAGATTGGCCAGGCACTGGAAAATGTAATCTTGCCCTACATTTAGGGATCACTTTTAGCAAAGTTTCAAAAAAAAAAGTAGACTCAAGTTACCACATCAACTTGGACCAGGACTCAAGGGTATCTTGTCTCCCCTAGACACTTAGCTATACAGTCTTAGGCAGGGGCACAGTCCTGATCTACTCAAGACACTTAGATATACAGTCTAAGGCAGGGGTACAGTCCTGATCTACTCAAGACACTTAGATATACAGTCTAAGGCAGGGGTACAGTCCTGATCTACTCAAGACACTTAGATATACAGTCTAAGGCAGGGGTACAGTCCTGATCTACTCAAGACACGTAGCTATACAGTCTAAGGCAGGGGTACAGTCCTGATCTACTCAAGACACGTAGCTATACAGTCTAAGGCAGGGGTACAGTCCTGATCTACTCAAGACACTTAGCTATATAGTCTAAGGCAGGGGTACAGTCCTGACCTACTCAAGACACTTAGCTATATAGTCTAAGGCAGGGGTACAGTCCTGACCTACTCAAGACACTTAGCTATATAGTCTAAGGCAGGGGTACAGTCCTGACCTACTCAAGACACTTAGATATACAGTCTAAGGCAGGGGCACAGTCCTGACCTACTCAAGACTAGCATCCAGGTTTCTCAACGTTTAGTTGATGTCTTTTTCCGAATAGCAGATTCTACCTCTGCCTCTGACTGGCCTTATGCAAGTCATTAGATGTATTGAGCCTTACATTTGTTATAAGGTAAGAGGTTTAATCTCCAAGGGCCCCTCTAGCTCAAAAGTCCAAAGATTCAGTAATTTATTTTGATATTTTTTTCTTTTTTATGTATCAATGTCTTGAGAAGTACAAGTAATTAAACCAAATACATCAACTATAAATTCTTTTCCCTTAAAAAATTTGAGGCTCTGAATCAGGCCCCTGGTCTTCTGCAGGTGGCTTGGTGGATCAGAAACTTTCTGCTGAAGGACATAGTTCCCTATGGCTTGAGGCAAATCAGAGTGCAGCTGTAAGAACTTTTTTTTGCCAGTGAAACAGGTTGTTATAGCCATTTAAGAAAGGGAAGAGGGCAAGGACAAGGAATAACAGGCATAAAGGCTTATGGGAAAATGTCAAGTTATCTTTTTTCACATGTGAAATGACAGTTTATTTATAGACAAATCCTAAGGAATGTATAAACCGCTACTAGAAAGATCTAATAAATAAGGTCACAGGATAGACGGTCAAGATACAAAATCAGTTGTATTTTTATATATTAACAGCTAATAGGTATGAAATGAAGCTAAAGAAACAACTATATATAATATTAACAGAAAAATATAAAACATTTGGGGAAAATTTTAACAAAACCAGTCAATTGGCGCTATCTCTACAGTCATTTGAGACAGTAGAAAGTTAATAGGTGTTCACAGTCCCAGACAGTTCCCCAGAGTGAACTCTATTTTTGTAGCCCTTATCGTTTCTCAAGGGGAAGACTGTATCATGGGTGTTCACAGTCCCAGACAGTTCCCCAGAGTGAACTCTATTTTTGTAGCCCTTATTGTTTCTCAAGGGGAAGACTCTATCAACTTGTATAATTGTTGTTTGGCACCATCAGGATGTGGATTGTAATGCCAATTTATATTCAACAAGCCAACAACATTCCTAGGACAATTTCATAATTTATCTGATACCAAATATATATTCTTCCCACTTTGGGTGTAGGGTGAATCCTGCCTGGTTTACAGGGCCAGATTAAATCTCAGAAATAAGATGTTTACTCGGAAGTTGTGATTTTTCTTTATTCTTTGTTTCTACTTCTACCTGCGGCGTGATGAAGCATCTAATCCATGAGACAGCAGGAGGATCTATGTCATGAATTTTTACATGCCTTGGTCATTGTAATGTAATTGTCCTTCTTTTAAAAGGCTTCATTAAGTATATTGTTAGGATTGTTAAACTGCCTGTGAGAGACAGGAGGGCTTTTCCCATTTTCAGAGTTCAGCAGACAGTTTCTTAATTGCACTGCTTTAGGTGAACAGTAATTAAATGGGTTGGGAGAATATGCAATATTTATTTATAGTAATATAGGCTTGTCATGTATTTATAGTCATTACTGCACAGTCTACTTGATGAAATCCTTTTGGGGAAAAAATGGCATGACTATTAAAAGTAGCTTCTGTTTTTGGCAGGTCTTTGAATCTAGTTGTGAATATTAACAGATTCAGGTACCCTTGTACTGAAGTACCATGCATAGTAAGCCTTTTGTAAGAAGCCTACCTATATTTCCAAAGTTCTAATAATGCTCTTAAGGTTTTTAATTAAAATGTTTGTGTTAAATATGTTGACCAATGTCAATAGCCTTTGGAGTGTTAATAACATATCTTACTTTGACAAGACGTAAGATTCCTAAATTTGGTAATAAATACAATTTTAGCACCTTATGTGCTCTGACATGGTAAATTTTTCAAGAAGATAGGAGAGAAAATTAACATCAAATATTGAGTATCTTAATGTGAACCAACCCACTGTTTGGGGGCCATTTTAAGGCCCACACAAAAGCTAAGAGTCCTCCAACCAGAAAAATGTGGAGACACGTGCTCACAGATGGGTATAGAGTGTTGCCTCTGGAGCCCTGGGTGCCTCTTCCTGGACCCATGGATGCGAGTCCTTGACATAGATGGAGTTTGTACAACCAGCCCCTTCACCCCCCGCCCCATACCTAACCTCTTTCTTGCCAATGTCTACAAACCTATTTTGTTTATATCTTTTTTGCATTGGGCATTTCTACTCAATATTTCATTACTAATTCAGTCTAAATGTGACAGAAACTGAGATCCCTTTTCTACCACCACTGATTTCTAGCTCCTCTCATTATGTTCTTAGCCATTGCAGGTGGTCGTCTGCTTCTCCCTCTGCCCTGTCCCCCAGAAGCTAAGAGCATGCCTGCTGTCTTACTCCAGGCATCTAATAGATTGATAACCTTTAATCATGTGTTTCACCAAGAGCTACTACCTGTTTCACCCCTGCTGTTTAGCAACACCACGGTGGCACAAGCCTTAAACACCTGACCTTCATTCGAACTGTCCCAGCGTCCTCTCCCCGCATCCCCTTTCCCCAGCACCTCCTGCCACTCATTTGGAGCAGTCCTCCCTAATGTGGGCTGACACAAGAGGGCACACTTTTACTTTGCCCCATACCTCCTTGGCCACCTTCAGTGGTCTTCTGTCACAGCACAGAGCAAATTCAGAGTTGCCCCCTCCTTCATTCAGAGACTGGCTCTCCTATTCCCATTTCCCTTGAGACCGCTTCGTTTCCCGGCTTCCTGCAATGGCCCTTTCAAGCCCCCTCTCCCATCCCACTGCACCACTGACACCTTCCCCCCACCCCCACTCAGGTGACTAGCACAGGTTGGCAGTCTGCTGACAAGCAGTGGCTAGGCAGCTTACATTTTCAGTTTACAAAATCACTGAGCCTGCAGGAGGATGGGTCCCCAGGACTGAGCAGCCTTATTTCTATGGAAGTCTGTGCTTCTGTTCATTTAGCAACTTTTCTCTACCATCTACCTGGCTCAATTAAGTCAGTAGTTCAGTAAAGATATTTGGAAGCATATTTTTTGAAAGTATGGAGTAAGGGACTAGGATAGTAATATGAAAGAAGTAAGTTCCTGTCATCCCCTATGTGCACAGTCTCATCTTCTGATGTTGGTCTGGTGGCCGGTGGCTTCTTATTTGCTCACCAGGGAGCACAGTGAAGGGCTCTCTCTGGGTCCTAGCACGGAGCAAGGCACAGGACTGGTCCTCATGTGGCTGATGATGGAGTTGTGTGGAGAACCACAGCACATCTATTTCTAATTTCATAGATGCAGCTGAAAGTGACCTTTGAGATGATCTCCTCCAACCACCGCATTTGACTGCTGAGCAGACTGAGAGTCAGGAAGGTTTAAATGAATTGTGCAAGGTCAGACATCAATAAAATCAGCTTTTGAACCTGTGTTTTCTGACTCCCAGCCTCCCAGTCTCTCTTTTTGCTACAGTGCAAGTGCTCAACTCTTCTTTTTTCCTTCTCTTTCATCTCTATACTTATTAGTGCCTATTTGGTGCCCAATAGACATTTGGGGATCTTAACACTGCTTTAGGTTGTCTGCTGCACCTTAATAAACGTAAATACTTAGTAATTATCTAACATTTTGAGGAGCAGTTGCTACTTTTCCGGTCCTTTCCAATATGTTTCAGCGTTAGATTTCACCACAAACCAGTGCAGTGGGTTGAGCAGGTATTGTTCTCATATTAATGACTTGTTTAAGATGATGTAGCTGCTGAGTGCTACACTGAGGAATGAGTCAGTTCTATCAGAGGATGAGAGTGAGTTAAAACTGTTTTGAAAATCTGGCTTCAGGCTCTGGAATCTTGCCTTCCTTTATGTAAAATAATTTTCTAACAGTTTTAAGTTTAGTAGCTCATTTTCAAGTGTGTTCTGAAGCACACTGGTCCCAGGATATCCTCTGTGAGAAATGGATTGTGTGGCAAGATAAGCCAGGAAAGCTGCTTGCTGTACGCCCTCTTGTGTATTCCCAGTGCACATTTGCTTTATTTAAAGACTCTGACAAGTCCTACTGTGAAGAAGACTGTTAGTTATATATTTTAAGTTGTGGTCAAATACACATAACATAAAATTTATCATCTTAATTTTTCAGTTTACAGTTCAGTAGTGCTAAGTATCTTCACACTGTTGCTCAAAAAATCGTTGTAACTTTTTTCACTTGCAAAAGCAAGACTCTGTACCCCTTAAACAACTCCCCATCCTCCCCCCTTCCCCAGCCCTGGCAACCACCAATCTACGTTCTGTCTCTGTGATTATGACTGTGCTAGTTCCTCATATAACTGCAGTCATACAGCACTTGTCTTTTTGTGACTGGCTCATTTCACTTAGCATAATCTCAAGACTCATCCATGTAGTAGCATGTCTCCAAATTGTTCTCCTTTTTAAGGGCTAAATATTTCGTTATATGAATAAACCACATTTGTTTATCCATTCAACCCAAGTTCACACTTGAGATACTTCCAACTTCTGGCTATTAGGAATAATGTTGCAATGAACATGGATATGCAAATATCTCTTCAACCCTATTTTACTTCTTTAGATATATAAACCCAGAAGAGGAATTTCTGTATCACTGGATAATTCTATTTTTAATATTTTGAGGAACCACTGTTGTTGGACATATTTTGTACCCACGTTTCATGATCTTACTTGATCACAGAATTTCTTTTTTACGTTATACTTTGAGCATTGCACACACAGTTATCTCAGAAAACACTGGGGGAAATTCTGGGTTCAGTAAGGGTTCCCACTTGTTCCAAGGGGCAGGCAAGCCCTAGGATGCTGGCCGGCAGTTCGGCCACAGAGCTCCCAGCCCAAGGGCAAGGTTGACAGTATCATCCCTGGAACTGCTGAAGCAGAGGACACACACAGGGTTTGCAGAAAGCGGTGACAGGAATTCTTCCACTTGAGACTGACGCCATAAACTTGACACTGGTGAAGAGGCCACTGTGGAGCCAATGGCGTTTAGGCTGCACTGGTCAGACTGGCATGTTTGTTAGCCCAGTGCCTACAGGAGCGAGCAGCCTCCTGCCTCTGTGCAGTACGGGGCCTGGGGAAGGCTTTCCGGTGAGAAGCATTAGAACTCAGGAGACAGTCTCTTTCCTCTCCCTAAAGAGGAGAGAATGCCACCGAGTCAAAATCTAAATGAGCTCCTCCACAGGGCTTGTTGTGTTGACTCAATCTAATTCGCCCTTAATGTGGTTCCTAGGTAATTGAGGGGTGATTGTAAACACTAGAATTGTGTGGGTAGGTAAAAATTCCAACAGTCAGTTTACCTTCCGCAGACAGCAAGGCCGTGAGCAGAGGAAAGAGGAAACTGCCTACCCCCGAAAGCTGCTGTGCATCAGCGGTCCTGGCAGTCTGCCTTTCTCTAGGACCGGCTCAGGAAGCCCCAGCCACTGGTAACCTGGAAGGAGCCACTGTGTCAATGAGCACCCCGAAAACCCAGTGTCAGTTCTCTATCCACTGGCTTACTACGAGTGGGCATAGGCCTGAAGGATTCCAGGGGTGTCTAAAAGAGAACTGACCGAGGAGGTGACTGTAGCAGTTGTAGCTTTGTCAAGCTGTCTTTGGTGTTACTAAGCATGAGGACATGGAGGAACATAAAACTATGCAGTGGATATGTCGTCCCAAAGAGCTTTGAACCAGTCTGCAGTGGGCCATGGAACACCCTGTCTCTTGGCTTCCTTGACCAAGAGCAGATAATGAGACCTCACATTATAGGATGACAATTTCATAAGCTCTGAAATCCTTAGATGAAAGCAGCTATTGATGCACAAACTATTATTATTATATGAGGTTTTACTCTTCTGTAAATAAATGCTATAGCTTATTCTCTGACTCTCTTGCTTTAATGGGTTCAGATTGGCCACCTCCCATTAAGCTATTTACCCAGGATTGCAGCGCTGGATGGAGGCGGAGGTACTGAGGGGAAGTGGAAAGAACACTAAATAAGGGCTTGGGAAACTGTAATGCTGAGGCAGCCACTTCCCTTCATGGGGACTCGCCTTTCTTGTCTCTGACGGTCCTTTTCTAAAATTTCTTTCAGCCGTATCGATCTGTGATTTCATTAAAGATTAAACTAAAAAGAATTCAGCTTCAAACTATAAATGTTTCTCAAGTGCCTGTTATGAGCTAGGTGTTATGCGAGGTACTTGGGATAAATCAGTGAACAAAGCAGCTCATCATCTACTTAGGGGAAAAGGAGAAGAGACAGTATGTTAACATGTAAATGGATTATATGATTGTTAGAAGGTGACGTGTTCTGTGCAAAAACAAAGTAGTATGCTAAGAGGAATTGGGAATTTAGGCAAGAGTGCTGTCTTTCAAATGTAGCAACGATGAACTTTTCCATCATGCGGGTTGTTAACTATTCGTTAATGAGAGGTTGTACATGAGAGGCTTCTCCTGTGGACATTATTAGGAAAAGTTTACTTATCTTTTTAGATTCAGGGATATTTTTGTCCTCTACATTAGGATATTAATGTAGAGGCATTAATCAGATGGTGGTCCTTTTTGAAGGCTTTTTATTTTTTAGTGACTTTGAGGTTTCTGCAGGGGTAGCTCCAGAATTTGTACGTGAGCTGTTCATACACACACACACACACACACACACACACACACACACACTACCGCTTAAGGAGTTGGAAGGACCCAGCTGCTGGCATGCTTCCCAGCTAACTTGGGAAAGACCAGCTGGTATGCCATAATAATACAGCCCTCCATCCTGCCATTTTATAAGGGGAGTACCGAAACACCGACATGCTACTGACTCACCAGAATCAGAGTGAATCAGGGATGGGTAATGGGCCCTGGCTCTTGCCTTCTGACTCTCAGTCACCCGCCTTCCTGTGCCTCCCTGCACTCCTTTACCATGGACCACTTCCACTCCCAAGTTTGTGTATTAATAACACTGATATGATACTCGCTCTAACCTACATGCATCCAGACCCACACAATCCAGTTCTAAATGATGTTGGAGTAAAAAAAATTGCTATCCTGTGACAGTAATTTCCAAAGAGCAAATTCTTTGCTTGTATTTCTCAACACAACAGTGAGGGGAAGACTCCACAGCAGCACTGAAATCCCTCTCCTCCTGCCCCCCACCCCCAGCTTTTCTCACACCCTATAGCCCTTAAAAGCTTACAGATGTCTCCTGTGACCCACCTGCTCTTCCACCTTCCCTCCTGATTCTGTACTATAAAATACCCCCCAGACAGGCCAGGATCAAGACTTTCCCAGGAGGGTGGGCAAAGGGAAGAACCAGAAAGGCAAAACCAGAATCCACATCAGCAGCTGGGGGGTAGGGAGAACTGGAGCCTGGGAGCATATGTTCTTAATTTCCATTCCTTCACACCACTGTTCACTGCTGTGCTTGCTAGTCATTCTTCTCTATTACCTAATGTAATTTAATCCTCGCAAAAATCCTAGGTGGTGTAGGTATTGATATCTTCATTTTACTGGTGAAAAAACTGAAGTCAGAGAATCAGGTGACTTGCCTGATATCCTGCAACGTAGGAAGAAAGCTAAGGTTTGAGCCTGGGTCTATCTAGTTATGAAAACAGTGCTCTTTCACCTATGTCAAGTTGTCTCTGAGTGTTATACTCCCAGAGGCTCCCTGTTATTTCAATTGCCAAATTTGTTTGGGTGGGAAGCACAATTACAAATAAACTAACTCTCTGGTGTTTGTTTGGGGCAGTTAAATCTGTTTTCAGCAAAGATCTTGAAAACGTGGTACCTTAATGGAAAAGAGGATGTTCTCCCAAAGGCTTGTGGAGTGGGATCTTTGTCTTGTTTGGAAGCATGGAGAGATCCCAGGCAGTTCCGTGGACCACTGTTCCCACACATCGGAGGCAATAGCTTCCTGGCTCTTTAAATCTTTTAGCAGGTTTTATGACCAACAGAGTGCTAATGTCTAGCAATCTGAGGAAATGCCTGCAGTGCACAGAGGTGGGAGCTGGGGGGAGCTTTCAAACATACAGGAAATTTTAAGCAGTTTCTTTGTCACAAGTAAGAAATACAGATACTTGATGATAAACACATTGGTTCATTGGGTGAATTTGTGAAAACTTGATACAAATAAGAACCTTTGGAGCGCCTGACCAGGCGGTGGCGTAGTGGATAGAACGTGTCGGACTGGGATGCGGAAGACCCACGTTTGAGACCCCAAGGTCGCCAGCTTGAGTGCGGGCTCATCTGGTTTGAGCAAAAGCTCACCAGCTTGAGCCCAAGGTCACTGGTTCAAGCAAGGGGTTACTCGGTCTGCTGAAGGCCCACAATCAAGGCACAAATGAGAAAGCAATCAATGAACAACTAAAGTGTTGCAACGCGCAACAAAAAAGTAATAATTGATGCTTCTCATCTCTCCGTTCCTGTCTGTCTGTCCCTGTCTATCCCTCTCTCTGACTCTCTCTCTCTCTGACTCTGTAAAAAAAGAAAAGAAAAGAAAAGAACCTTAGGAGTAAGGGTATAACAAGAATGCATTTTGTGACCACCTAACTTTTAGGTCAGGGAAGGGGAAAGGAAGGGACATGGGACCAGAGATTTAAAACAGCTAAACCCAGCCAAATCCAGAGAATTCCTGAGTAAGAATGAGAACAAGTAAGGCAATATAGATGAGGCAGGGAGTGAACAGGGGAGGACAAGCTGGAGCAGAACTCATAGGAGCTGAAGACAATGGACACAGGACAAACGTTCTATAGAAAGAAAGACAGGGCACAGGGAACCAGAGGCAAGAACTTCACCTAGCGTTAACAGGATGCTGTAGGGGCTTCTGTTCTAATCTATGACAGGGTCAAGCTTTTAAATTTCAGTACAAAGTTAAATCTACATGAGTTCCCTTTTCACATGCCTGAAATTGTATTAGTTGAGTAAGTCTGGAGGAAAATCATTTGAAAATAGGAGCACTAATATCTGTCATCATCCAAATTGCCCCTTAATATACAATGAGGACCAGGGCAAAATGAATAAACTTAAAATAGATTCTCTGGCAATAGACCTGCCCAATGATGTTATCACAAATGAGTCATTACCAAATAGATTCTTCACATTTTATAATAAGTGTTTTTCAATTTTCAAAAGTTTGCAATGAAAGGTTGTGTGAAAAGTTCATCCACTAACATAAAAGTATTACCGGTAGGTGTTGACATCTTTCCTTTGTGGAGCTGCTACTCTTTTCCTACTATTTTCCCAGTTAAAAATGGCGTTTGACTTCTGAATGTTCTGTACCGTAGCTGATGACTTTATGTACTTCTGGCTTTCAGTTCCTGAGTGAGGCACAGAGATATGATAAACTGATTAAAAATAGCATTCTAATGAAATTGTTGGGTGTGTTGTTGTAACATAAGTCAACTACAAATGGGGAGTTCTTTCCGGAGGAAATTTGATAAACTAAAAGTCAACTTGAGAGTTTATATATTTTCTTTGATAATTTTAAGGTCCTTACTCATGTTTACCTTTTTAAAATTACCACTTAATTTGCCCACACAAACACATATTTTAACTCTTTAAATACTTTGCTGAATTCTGTTATGTCAGCACGATAGAAGAGTTTTGATTAAATGTTTAGCAGCAGAGTATGTGAGTGCATCAACTCTTTCTTTTTTTCCCTTTTTTTCCAAGTGAGAGGATGGGAGATAGACAGACTCCTGCATGCACCCCGACCGGGATCCACCTGGCAACCCCCATCTGTGGCAGACGCTCTGCCCATTTGGGGCCATGCTCACAACCAAGCTACTCTTAGTGCCTGACTCAGAGGCTCCACAGAGCCGTCCTCAGTGCCCAGGGCCAATGCACTTGGACCAGTCAAGCCATGGCTGCAGGAGGAGAGAGGGGGGGCAGACAGGGAGGGGTGGAGAAGCAGATGGGTGCTTTTCCTTTGTGCCCTGACCAGAAATCGAAACCAGGACATCCACATGTGGGGCCGACCCTCTACTACTACTGATCCAACCAGGCAGGGCCGAGTGTATCAACTCTTAAAGGAAAGCATAGTTAGCCATTTTTAATTCAAATATTGGATATTTTAAAAATAAGAAAGACTTCATTATATTTTTATGGCTAGGTAATATTTATTCCATTGTATATATGTACCACAGTTTTTTTATCCACTCATCCATTGATGGGCATGTGGGTTGCTTCCATAGCCTGACTATTATAAAAACACTGCGATGAACATAGGGATCCATAGATTCTTTTGAATTAGAATTTTTGGCTTTTTTGGATTTACACGTAGAAGTGGAATCACTGAGTAATAAGGCAGCTTCATTTTTTATTTTTTGAGGAATCTTCATACTGTTTTCCATAGTGACTACACCAATCTGCATTCCCACCAACAGTGAGTAAGGGTCCCTTTTCTCCATACCTTTGCCAACATTTTTGTTTATTAATTTATTGATGATAGTCATTCTCCTAGGAGGTATAATGCTAAGTGAAATAAGTCAGTCAGATAAAGACAAATACCATATGATTTCACTTACTTAGGAATCTAAAGAACAATATAAATGAATAAACAAAACAAAAACAGACTTATAGATATAATTATACATAAAACAGAATGATGGTTGCCAGAGGGCAGGGAGTTGGGGGACTGGGTGAAAAAAGTGAAGGGATTGAAAAGTGCAGACTGGTAGCTACAAAATAATCACAAGGATGTGAAGTGCAACGTAGGCAATTTACTGAATGATATCGTAATACAATCACTAGCTATGGTGCCAGGTGGGTACTGGAAATATTGGGAAGAACATTTTGTAAAGTACATGGTTGTCTAACCACTATACCCTACACCAGGGGAAGTCAACCTTTTCATATCTACCGCCCACTTTTGTATCTCTGTTAGTAGTAAAATTTTCTAACCGCCCACCAATTCCACAGTAATGGTGATTTATAAAGTAGGGAAGTAACTTTACTTTATAAAATTTATAAAGCAGAGTTACAGCAAGTTAAACCATATAATAATAATTACTTACCAAGTACTTTATGTTGGATTTTCACTAAGTTTGGCAGAATAAATCTTTATAAAACAACTTACTATAGTTAAATCTATCTTTTTATTTATACTTCGGTTGCTCTGCTACCGCCCACCATGAAAGCAGGAACATCCACTAGTGGGTGGTAGAGACCAGGTTGACTACCACTGTGCCTACACCTAAAACTAATACAAAATAACATTGAATGTAAACTGTAATTAAAATTTTTTTTAATAAAAACTAAGAAAGAGAGGATGTTCTTATCTATTGTTTCTTTCCCCTTAGCCTAGCAACGTGTGAAAAGTTCTCATTCTTTTTAATAAAAGGAGAAAAAGAATTTTTTTTTTATAAATAAATTTTTATTTTAATGGGGTGACATCAATAAATCAGGGTACATACATTCAAAGAAAACATTTCCAGGTTATCTTGTCATTTAGTTCTGTTGTATACCCATCACCCGAAGAGAGATCATCCTCCGCCACCCTCCATCCAGTTCTCTCTGTACCCCTCCCCCTCCCCCTCTCCCTCCTTCCCTCCCCCCACCCCCCGTAACCACCACACTCCCGTCCATGCTTCTTAGTCTCGCTTCTATGTCCCACCAATGTATGGAATCCTGCAGTTCCTGTTTTTTTCTGATTCGCCCATTTCACCCCACACAATGCTACCAAGACTCCACCATTCCGCTGCAAGTGATCCGATGTCATCATTTCTCCTAACTGAATAATATACCATGGTGTATATGTGCCCCATCTTCTTCATCCAGTCCTCTATTTTTTTACAGTGATTAAAAGCCTTTAAGCAAACTCTTGGCCAATACAGCAAGAATCCCTAAAAGAGTAGTGTCCTTAACATGTTCCCCAAGTCCAAGTTGGCCCCATCACCATGCCAAATCCCTGAAAAATGCAACCCAACCACAGTTCAGTCTGTTAGGAGCTGTCACAGGGAGCAGGAGTCCAGGAAAGTTCCCCACAGGAAAAGTCCGCATGGCACTGGAATTGTTGTCACCATTCTATACTTTGCAGCTCATGTCCAAGTCCCAATGACCGCTGCTTCTAGCTGGTAATGATTCAGGTAGACTGGAAAAGCCATCTTCAGCATGCGGGGATATGGAGCTTCTGTTCTCCTCTGCCTGGAGAGTTGAGACCAGGTTGCTTTTCCCTGGAGCTTTGCGACTGTGGCCTGGTAAAGAGAACCTTGGGATACACTAAGCTGGGTGGCAAAGGTAAATTCATAATACAAATTGGCAAAAGGAGGGAAGAGAGCTCTAAATTAGGAGTAGGTCCCAGCCTGAAATATGAGTGGGGCATTGAGGTAGGAGGGATAAAGGAAACACTATATATTAAGCAAAGCAGCAGAAAATAGGACTGTCAACACCCACAACAGAGATCTTTGAGGGAAGAATAAAAAACCTGACTGTTCAGGCAACACATAGTTAAGTGGCCCTTGTGCGAATGAGATCAGTTTACCTGCTTCTTGGAAGAAATACCCTAGGCTCGTCCACAGTGTCGTAGATGGGGCCGACTGCCCTGGGCACCTTCAGCCTTCAGTGGCAAACCCCAGCTTTCTGGGCAAGGTTAGGTCATAGGTGGCTGGAGCAGGGCTGGAAGAGACTGAACCCTCCCTTAGGGGAGCGAGGGGGAAGCCTACCTTCCAGTGTCCCTGTTTCCTCACAGCAGAGGCGTGTAAGCCTGGCAGGCTTTAGCTCAATGACCTTCCTTTCCACTATTGAAGCAGGACCCAGATGGCATCCTATGAGACCCCTTTGGGGTGTTGGAGCCTTTAAGGGTGTATCCTAAAAGCTGGTAGTTCCCCTGATCTCTATTGGGCTTTTTCTGCCTCTAGGTAACTTAAAAGCCATTCTCAGAAGATCTCGCTGAGGGGTTTGAGGATCCCCATCCGCCTATATAAATCTTTTCCATATATCTGGAGCTATTTGGAAAAGAGACAGAACAGTGTTATTAGCTAGATCTAATAAAGAAGGTAGTAGTTTGCAGGCGAAAAAGATTTGGTGTCTCCTGTTCATCAGCATTCAAAAGAAATGTTTTTGTTTTTTTTTAAGTAAAAAGCATGATATGGTAGACCCGTTGGAGTCATTGGCCTGGTGTGCAGGATTCCCGGGTTCGATTCCTGGCCAGAGCACACAGGAGAAGCGCCCATCTACCTCTCCACTCCTCCCCCTCTCCTTCCTCTTCGTCTCTCTCCTCCCGCCCGCAGCCAAGGCTCCACCGGAGCAAATCCACCCTGGGCACTAAGGATGGCCCCATGGCCTCCGCCCCAGTCGCTAGAATGGCTCCGGTTGTAACAGCAACATCCCAGATGGGCAGAGCATTCCCCCCAGTAGGCATGCCAGGTGGATCCCAGTCAGGCACATGCAGGAGTCTGTCTGACTGCCTCCCCATCCCCATCCTCAGAAATATACAAAAAATAAATAAATAAAAGAAAAAATACTAAAAAAAAAAGGGGGGGGGGCATTCCCTTGTGCTAAAGCTCCAGGGAGCATGGAGTGAGCTTGAGTATGTCCTATGAAACATGGAGCTCTATGTTTACATATAAGTCTTTGAAGAAGGAGGAACTGCTGAAATAGTTTATCAGCATTTGTCCCTAAGACAGCAGTCTTTATAGTGGGAACACCATACGTAAATATTTGCTGTCTGTCGAAAGAAGAAATGCACCCCCATGTTTATGGCAGCATTGTTCACAATAGCAAAGATTTGGAAACAGCCCAAGAATATTATTTTTACTTGATATTTTCTCCTCAATGACAAACTTGTGAAGAGTCATAATGCTAGAGGTGTCCCACAGATACATTTGCCCTACTCCAGTATTTTGTTGTTTTTTTGTTTGTTTTTTTAATTTGGTCCAGTGTTTAAAAGTCAGGATATTTAGCATTTTTTTAAAATCCAGATTTTTGGCTTCTCTTTAAAAATAAGATAACCTGGTAACACTAGGCCAATTGAGAAGCACCCATCCCCTGCCAGTGGTTGCTGGGCCTTCTGTCTGGTTCTTCATGGGTTCCTATACCCCGCAGTCTGTGGCCACAAGTGTTGGTTGTCATTCATGATCACATTTGTACTCTTGATAATCTTGTCCTCACTTGGCAGCATAATTTTGCTTGCTTCCCAGTTCACTTTGCTCATGCATGTTACCTGTCCTGTGGCGTTTAATCTGCAATTTAATTCCACTGATGCTTTTCCACTGAAACAATCATGTGCCAAAGTAGAAAGTTCTGCTTTGTAGCATGCTCTTTCATGGGTCCTCCTCCTCCTCCACCTACGTGATAAGGTTTGATGACTTGACTGACTAGCCTGCTCTCTCAGCACTGTCCTTCCATGGCTGCCATGTCCCCACCCTCCTCTGGATTTCCTCCTCCTAGCTCAGTTCTCAATCGGCTTTGCTGGATGCCTGACCACTGTCTGCTTCGATTACTATTTTTCTTATTGAAGCATTATATGATGAATATATAGATTATTTTTAAAATTCAGACAATAACAGAGATATGTAAAGTAAAAAGATAGTCTTTATTTTACTTTATAAAGTTTATTTATTGATTGATTTTTAAGAGAGAGTGAGAGAGAGAGAACAAGAGAAACATCAACACTATTCTAAACCATTCATGCATTCACTGATTGATTCTTTTATGTGCCCCGACCAGGGTTTGAACCTTTAATGGTGCATTGGGATGACACTCCAACCAACTGAGCTATCCATTCAGGGCTTATTTTATTTTATTTGTTTAACCATTATCTTCTCCATTCCCCTTCCCAGAGGTAACTAACCATGGTTAACCTCTGGATGGGTCTCATTTTCTAACTCTTTTCCATGTAATCTGGTCTGTTTGTTGTTGTTTAACATAAACAGGATTCTTTTTATATATACTGTTTTTTAACTTGGAGATGACCCTGGTCAATATGAATAATCTCTACCTTGTCCATTTTATGATCTACCAGCTTCTTAAGTATTGGTGTTTCCTAGCATAGCACATTGAATAATTACAATACTAAACAAATTATTGTTTTTATGAATGGGTGTCTGTTTTCCCTAAGACTTTACGCTGGTAGGGATAGTACCATTTTATATTCTCATCTGTCAAAGCACCCATCAGTACATATTCAGTGAGTGAATGAATGATTGTGGTATTTTTGCCTATTCAATTAGAATTCTAATGTATATTATATATTAACATATCATAATTTAAATCCAAGCCAAAATATCCTAAATGCTATAGTAAATATGGTATTGGTTTCATTGCTATAAGGTTCAGCCTATCTGTTTCTCGGGTCATTTCATAACAGTAATATTTAGCTTTGCTTTTTTTCATTAAGATTACACTACTATACAAAAGAGAATTCTGTACACTACTTATTTTGGTTGGGAGAAGTATTGCTGGCTGGTTCTTTTTGAATGTGTGTTTAAAATGAATGTGTGTTTTGGCATATTTCCAAGTCAGATAGTATTTTATGTGTAACTCATTCTTCATAAAAGTATCATTTATCTTTAAAAAAATAAATACATAATGGTTGTATGAACAGACTTGACTTAATACAGCATCTCCTCAGTACGAAAATACTTGAGGTTTATGAAGTGAGCCTTGAAGGAAACAATTTGATTCTATTGCAGAGGGTGCCCACTCAGTATTGTGCTGCTGTTCATAGCCCAGATTTAAGGAGAAACCAGTGAAAACGTCTATGTGATCATTGTGGGATATCATCCAAGCTTGTGTCATGGTCGTGTAATGTTCCTGGGTTTGTGGGATGAAGAAGGGATAACACTTGGTGTTTGGAATGTATCCTTAAGCTGTTTTTGTCAGTGCTGGATGAGTTTCTTGCTCCTGAGTTGAAATGAGACTTTTAAATACTCTCAATAAGTATCTCATCAGCAAAGCCTCTGGAGGAGACACCACGGGTGAGTGTGTGGAAATAATATTTTTAAATTTTATTTGTGCATAAAAAAGATGGGGGAGGTGAGACTGATCTAGCAATAGGAATCAGCTGAAATCAGTTGGTCACTAATAGTCCATGTCATGACATGAACCCTGCCTGCACAGTTTGAAAAATGAGTAAATAAACACAGATTAGAAAATAAAAAGCAGGAAAATGGGAACCGCATGAAGGTTCTGCAGTGCACATGTGTCTATTAAACTAATTAAAATTCTGCCCAAGGGGTTACTGAAGTGGCTAAAATCAATTAATCTGGGTCAAGGTCTTGGGGAAGGTGCTTCAAATGCTATGTTTTTAAAGAAAGGTTCAGCGAGGAAAGAATATTTAATTTCATGGACTGTCACAAAACAACAATCTTAAGATCTGGTTGGAGACTCAAAGTGAATCCAGATTACAGAGGATTTAAATACTGGAATAAGAGTTTGAATGACTTTGACAGGGAACAAATTAATTGAAATGATTGTACCCATGCTGATATATTTGTATATTGTATTATAGTCCACTGACTCCTTTTGAGGATGTTACTTCATTTTGCCTGTGTTCAGTCGTGATGAACTGCGAGCCTTCGTGAAGACTGACTCTCGAGTTGATGGTGGCAGCCTGCCCACATGTAGATGAGGGAGAGGGGTGAGACAAGACTCATTCTGAGTTTCTGGGCCGGGGAGGTTATCTGTGCCTCTGACCAAAATAAGCACATAGAGAGGGGCAGTTTGGGCAGAAGATGATCAAACATAGCCAAGACTGGCGGGGACAAACAACACTGACAGTGTTAAAATAAACTCTTGAGAACATGGGAGATTGACTTTTGGTGAACTCTACAAGAGAAGCCTGGTGAGTATGAGAGCCAGAGTCCTGGTAGGAAGTCGTGGGGGTGCTCTGAGAGGGACGGAGCTAGGCAAGAGAGGGAGCCGGTGGACTAAGGGTAAGACCAAGGGAAAAAGTTACTGAAAGGGAAATAAATGAGTATAAAATGATCTTGTACATCATGGGCCCACGATGCTACAATTTAGAGAAACAGGAGCATGACAGCATGAGATCATGTTTTGTATCGTTTATTTGCAGTTTGTTGAGTTTTATATCCCTCAGGAAATAGCTGTGGCTCAGATGCAGACAGCTCCCAGCTCTGGGTAGACAAGGCACATGACAGCAACATCAGGGAAAACTAGTTAGTCATCAGTGGCAGCAGCCGGGCAAAAGATTAAGTACTCCACACCGTGATGAAGTCAGGCTCCTGAGATGGGCCATGGTCTGGGCTCCTTTCTCAGGAGGCCTTGGGCACTGAACAGCACAGGCCCCTAGGCTGGCCGTACATCTTGTAAATAGGTGGTACGAGCATCCAACAAATGTGATTATAAACTGCCACCATCACTGAAAACAAAAAGCTCATCCCAGTGGGTTGTCTTCATATATAATGGTGCCTTTTAAAAAGAGTATTTGCAACATTAAGGCCATAGTCAGCTTGACCAGATCAAGCCAGCTCATGCCTGAGGAATGTAGAATGCTTTGCATGTTGGGTGTATACTGTGGCTGTCCTCAGTGCCCCCCAGATTCAGATTGCACCCAGGAATTGCAAGGAGGAAAGAAGCGATATGTCTCTTTCACCGCTCTGCCTTCCTAGTCCTCCATCTTGCTCTCACTCTGTGCATGATTATTTTGGGGAAAATACTACAAGACCCAAATATGTAGCTTATTTTTTAGTTGGTGAACCCACGCATTAGCATGGCATGAGGTAAATTCCAGCAAGTTTCGGTAATTCAGATAAATGGCATCCAGAGGAGGCAGCTTGTCAGTCATCAGCTCATACGTGTTCTCCCTGCCGTTCTCACAGTTGGCTGACTCTTCGCAGTGCATGTGCACAGATAAGGCTTGTTGGCCCTGACTCCTGCTTTCAGAGGCTGGCCAGAACTGCAGCCCAGCACTGCTGTAACCAGACAGTGCCCCAGTGGAGGAATTGTACTGCTTTTGCTTGAATCCAAAGAGACTCTTTGTCGTTTGTTTATGAGGGATGCTTGTATTTTCTCCTGGATTGAAAAGAAAAATGACCAGAAACCATTTGTTATGAATATAAACTGTCCACTTTCAAACTCAATTCAGCATTCAAGAAAAGCAATGTTTCTTTGCCAAATAAATTGAGGTCTTTGTGTGTAGAGCTGACAGATGGAGTCTGCTGATGGTGAATGCATTTGGATGCTCGCAGCCCAGGAGAGCATCCTTGGGCTACGAGGGTCTGCCAGAAAGTTAACAAGGCTGAGTTCAGAAGGGTCTTGGAAGAGAAAGTCAAAATAGTGAACTGTTATGCACTGAGGCTCTCTCTTCAGTGTAATGGGTACCAGGGCATTGATTACAAGTGTTTTAAAACAGATGTGCCTTGTGTCTTGTCTGCTCTAGGCAAATATAGGAGGAATAGCAGAAAAGAGAACTTCTAGCATAGCAGTACTTGAAAAATGAAGGATAAAGAAATTGTCTTAAATAGTATCCTCCTCCACAGCTTGAATGGTTGGGATAAAAATTTAAAGAATAGGATTCTCCTCAACCAAATAGAAAACCTGTAGCTAATTTATTTTTTTTAAACCCAAGTAATACAAAAATGAAAATTTCCCAAATCCCTTTCAGACTTCTACATACATACACATATATACACAGGATTTTTTAAAAAAAGATTTTACTTACTAGCCCTGGCCGGTTGGCTCAGCGGTAGAGCGTCGGCCTAGCGTGCGGAGGACCCGGGTTCGATTCCTGGCCAGGGCACATAGGAGAAGCGCCCATTTGCTTCTCCACCCCTCCGCCGCGCCTTCCTCTCTGTCTCTCTCTTCCCCTCCCGCAGCCAAGGCTCCATTGGAGCAAAGATGGCCCGGGCGCTGGGGATGGCTCTGTGGCCTCTGCCCCAGGCGCTAGAGTGGCTCTGGTCGCAACATGGCGACGCCCAGGAGGGTCGCCACATGGCGACGCCCAGGATGGGCAGAGCATCGCCCCCTGGTGGGCAGAGCGTCGCCCCCTGGTGGGCGTGCCGGGTGGATCCCGGTCGGGCGCATGCGGGAGTCTGTCTGACTGTCTCTCCCTGTTTCCAGCTTCAGAAAAATGCAAAAAAAAAAAAAAAAAAAAAAGATTTTACTTACTGATTTTACAGAGGGGGGGTAACCAGAAGAATCAACTCATAGTTGCTTCACTTTTAGCTGTTCATTGATTACTAGTCATGTGTGCCTTAACCGGGCAAGCCCAGGGTTTTGAACTGGCAGCCTCAGCGTTCCAGTTCAAAGCTCTATCCATAGAGCCACCATAGGCCAAACATAGGCACAGGGTTTCATGCAAGTAGGATTGTACTCTGTAGGCTAGTCTGTGATCTGTTTTGATCACTTAGTAAAATGCTATGGACTCTTTTCTCTGTTGTTGAATATGGCTTTATATCAGAAATGTTAATGCCTGCATAAAATTCAATTGTATGCCTATATCCTGTTCTTTTTTTCATTGTGCCATTCATTCACCAGATACTTGTTTTTAGTTCTGCATGCAGTGAACACTATTTTTAATTATGGGGGTACAGTAGCAGACTCGCCTATCACTGGATATTAGGTTATTGCTGGTTTTTCTGTTATAAGTAATACTGCATTGAACAACTGACAGTGCAACATTCATCTTTACATACTTAATTTTCTCCTTAAAATAAGTCCCTAGGAGGAGAATTGGCTGGTCAGTGGGTTTGCATATTTTGAAGTTTGATCCACATTTATTGCCTAACCACTCTCTAGTATAAGTTTACAATGAGGCCAGTTTTTCAGTATTTCTATAGTAATACTTTTCATTGGTTATTATCTTTGTCCAAGTGATAGGTAAAAATGATGCTCTCCTTTTTTTTTAGCAAGACGTAGGGAGAGAGAGACAGGAACATAGAGCTGCTCCTCTATGTGCCCTGACCAGGGAATCGAACTGGCAACCTTCGCTCTCTGGAACGATGCTCCAAACAACCAGCCAGGGCTTTTTTTTTTTTTTTTTTACAGAGACAGAGAGAGAGTCAGAGAGAGGGATAGATAAGGACAGACAGGAACAGAGAGAGATGAGAAGCATCAATCATCAGGTTTTCATTGTGACACCTTAGTTGTTCACTGATTGCTTTCTCATATGTGCCTTGACCGTGGGCCTTCAGCAGACCGAGTAACCCCTTGCTCGAGCCAGAGACCTTGGGCCCAAGCTGGTGAGCTTTGCTCAAACCAGATGAGCTCGCTCTCAAGCTGGCGACCTCGGGGTCTCAAACCTGGGTCCTCCGTATTCCAGTCTGACGCTCTATCCACTGCGCCACTGCCTGGTCAGGCAATTTTTTTTTTTTTTTGATTGATTGATTGATTTTTAGAGGGACTGAGAAAGAAAGGGAGAGAGAGGGGAGGGGGAAGGGGAAGGGAAGAATTCATTTGTTGTTCCACTCAGTTGTGCATTCATTAATTGCTTCCCATGTGTGCCCTGACTAGGGATTGAACTCACAACTGTGTTGTTTCAGGACGTTGCTCTTAACTGCCTAAGTTAATCAGCCAGGGATGCTCCACTGTTTTAACTTAGATTTTTTATTTTTATTTTTTTGATTGGTAGTGTACTTGGTTGGAGTTTTAACCACTAAGAAATAATGGCCTCCATATGACCAGTGGAGTACCATTTTCTTTGAGACCTAATTTTATCCCTCTTAAAAGGGAAGATATTGTTTTTTATTTTATTCTTTGGGGTCAGGTTAGAATCAATGAGGGGTTATCTATTATAGGTAACTGATAGGATGTTGTATAAATATTATTAATGATTTAAACCTAGTATGTTGGTTTTAGCATTGTAGACTTGATTAATTTCCTAATGTAATACTTTTGAAAATATAAAAAGCATCAGGCCCTGGCCAGGTGACTCAGCAATAGAGTGTCTGCCTGGCGTGTAGAAGTCTCAGGTTCGATTCCCGGTCAGGACACACAGGAGAAGCAACCATCTGCTTCTCCACCCCTTCCTTCCCTCCCTTGCTCTCTTTCTCTCTCTCTCTCTCCCTCTCCCCTCCCCCTCTCTCCTTCCATCTCTTTCTCCCCCCCTGCAGCCATGGCTCAAACTGGCCCTGGGAGCTGAGAGTGACTCCATGGCCTCACCTCAGGGGCTAAAATGGCTCCATTGCTGAGCAACAGAGCAGCGGCCCCAGATGGGCAAAGCATGGTCCAGTAGGGGGCTTGCTGGGTGGATCCCTGTTCAGGCACATGCAGGGAAGTCTGTCTCTCTGCCTCCCTGCCTCTCAATTAAAAAAAAAAAAAGGGTCATAGAGGCATGCAAGGAGAACCTAACAAAAACCTTACACATAAATGCCTAGAATCATATTGTCTTTGTTTAGCTCTTCACCTGGCTATGTAACATTTAAACTTTTTTTAAATTTTTTTTTCTTTTTCAAGTGAGAACAGGGGGTATAGAGATACAGATTTCTGCATGTGCCCTGACCAGGATCTACCTGGCAAACCCATTTTGGGCCGATGCTCTGCCCATCTGGGTCCATGCTTGCAACCAAGCTATTTTCAGCACCTGAGGTGGAAGCTCCATGGAGCCATCCTCAGCTCCCGGGGCCAGTGCCCTCAAACCAATTGAGCCATGGTTGTGGGAGAGGGAGAGAGAAAGAGAGAGAAGGGGGAGGGGGAGAGGTAGAGAAGCATATGGTTGCTTCTCCTGTGTGCCCTGACTGGGAATCAAACCCAGGACATCTGTACACTGTACCAATGTTCTACCACTGAGCCAACTGGCCAGGTCCCATTTAAATTTATTTTTAGAGATTTTTTTTTGGCCATAAATCAAATTCAGTTGTAACAGAATGATTATGAGACAGATATGTCTGAGTTTATGTCCCTACTCCTCAAATATGAGTTGCCTCTGTCTCCACTCTCACATGTGCAAGGGTAATGACACTTCCCACCCTGCGGAGCAGTGAGGATTCTGTGAGACAGTCAAAGCATCCAGCATACTGCGTGACATCTAATATGTGCTTAATAAATATGAAATTTATTATTGTATAAAGTTTTAGCAAAACTAGAAACACTCAGAAAAGGTTATCATTTCTTTGCTGAAATCCCACCACTTACAGATGACCAGTGTCTCTGGTTTTGGAGGTATTTTTTTTCTAGTACTTTTTTTCACTAGATATATATTTTACTATAATAAAACTGTATGGCATTGTCAACTTCAACAAATGGGTGTACTTAATTAATGATGAGAGGGAGTGGTTATCCAGATTTATTTTTTTATACTAGGGTTTTTTGGGGGTTTTTTTTTTACAGAGACAGAGAGAGAGTCAGAGAGAGGGATAGATAGGGACAGACAGATAGAACGAAGGGAGATGAGAAGCATCAATCATTAGTTTTTTGTTGCGACACCTTAGTTGTTCATTGACTGCTTTCTCATATGTGCCTTGACCGTGGGGCTACAGCAGACCGAGTAACCCCTTGCTCAAGCCAGTGACCTTGGGTCCAACCAGGTGAGCTTTGCTCAAACCAGATGAGCCCACGCTCAAGCTGGTGACCTCGGGGTCTCGAACCTGGGTCCTCCGCATCCCAGTCCGATGCTCTATCCACTGTGCCTCCACCTGGTCAGGCTATACTGGTTTAATGGAGAATTTTGTTAATGTTTATAATAAATTTCTAATTAGAACAAAGATTAGGTTTACTTGAAAGATATTTTGTACAATTAAAACTATAAAATTTTGGTTCCTCATAATGCAGCATTCAGATTGCTTCTTATGCTAACAAATAATATGACAGTTTTCTCTATTCTTTGGGAAGGTGTTTAAACAGTTTACAGACTGCAGGAGATGACAGCTGTAGTCTGTCTACACTGCTTCCTCTCCTGGGAGAACAAGGCAGTCTTTTGCACTGACTGAATCTTTCTCAACTTTACATTTTTCTTTTTTTTTCCTTATTTTTGTATTTTTCTGAAGCTGGAAACGGGGAGAGACAGTCAGACAGACTCCTGCATGCGCCCAACCGGGATCCACCCGGCACGCCCACCAGGGGCAATGCTCTGCCCACCAGGGGGTGATGCTCTGCCCCTCCGGGGCGTCACTCTGTTGCGACCAGAGCCACTCTAGCGCCTGGGGCAGAGGCCAAGGAGCCATCCCCAGCGCCCGGGCCATCTTTGCTCCAATGGAGCCTCGGCTGCGGGAGGGGAAGAGAGAGACAGAGAGGAAGGAGAGGGGGAGGGGTGGAGAAGCAGATGGGCGTTTCTCCTGTGTGCCCTGGCCGGGAATCGAACCCAGGACTTCTGCACACCAGGCTGACGCTCTACCACTGAGCCAACCGGCCAGGGCCAACTTTCCATTTTTCATTGGATGTGGCTGAACTGGACTTTATGAGATAGATAGTTGTGTTACTAAATAGTGTCACATTAAATTTCTGTTTATTAATTTCCTGTTAGGGTAACTCTTCAAAGAAGACTCATGGTAAATGTTTTTAAAGTTCACACACACATGCAAAACGGAATTCACAAATTTACCTACTTTGCATGGTGAGATTGTCCAGGAATTCCATTTCATGTTTTCTGAAAGTCGGGAACTCAGATATTCTCTATACTCATGCTTACACGTTCAGCAGCCAAATCCTGGCTTACATTTTTGCCCCCTAGGATTTGTGTTCATTTTAGTTGAAAAATTTGTCTCTATTTTATTGCCATTTTCTGTTTTGTTTTGTTCTGTTTGATAACAGAAAAAGTATGGAGTTGTTTTGAAGGCTGAAACCACATAGATTTTTAAAAATATTTATTTTGTTTAGAACTAATCCTTGAATATATTCCTGTCACTGAGAGAAATTAATAATTTAGGTTTATGTTTTTGTAATTTAATTATTCATATGATATATATTTTTATGTACTATATATATTTAATTTTATATAAAGTTTTTATATAGTATGTATAGACAGATTTTTGCATGGACGTTTTTCCATTTCAGGTTCTTAATTATTTTCAACCTTTTGTTTAAAGGGAAAATCAAAATTTACTTGCATTAAATTCACAGCTGTAGTTATATGTTTATACTTCTCCTAGGAATTCCAGAATCTTGCAGTGAAAAAATCTTGTCATGCTTCAGGGTTTACTTTGTTTTGCTTTTCCTTAGAGACTGGGACCTCCTCAGTGGAAGATGGCTGTGTGATCTCCTCCCCACTTTTATCTTTAGAATCAAAACTTAATTCATGAAACCAAATTCATTTCTGAACACTTACCCAATGATTAGGATTTGTTTTCTCCCTACCATTTTGACCTGTTTTTAGTTTTTAATAAGAGTAGGGTTGAAAAACTGTTGGAGTGGCATATTTCCTTCTCAGTATTTAAACTCCTCCGGAGCCAACTCTGTGCTTTCTCTCTACCGTTAACATAAATCAAGGTGGCAAGGAGTCACTCTCGCGCTGGGGTAGGATGGGAAGCGACGGTGTGCCTAGCGCTGCTTCCAGGGCAGCCTGCACGCTCTCCTTCAGCTCAGGTAGGAAAGGCTATCCGTCTGCTTCCAGGGCAGCCTGCACGCTCTCCTTCAGCTCAGGTAGGAAAGGCTATCCGTCTCCCACGAGTCTCTTGGCATCTCTGTGCTTTCCAGCTAGCACGCTTGGCCAAGCTGCTGCAGGAACTTGGAAGTATCAGGGTCTCCCTTCTCATCCTCAGCCTACTTTCCAGTTTCAGTAACACCTCTTTGATGACACTGACTTACATGCAAAGATTCTGTTACCACACAGTGGAGATCTCTGTAATAGCTAACATTCTTTGAATCGTTACTATATACTAAGGCCTTTACTGTTTCAACTGACGCTTTCTGGAATAGGTAGTATTGTGTGCATTCCGCAGATGAGAAAACCAAGACCTAGCGAGGTAAAGTAGCTGCTCTGAGACCGCTACTGTTTCATTATGATATAGGGCTTTATCTGAGTCCAGAGTGCTAGTTCTAACCACTGCACTCATCACCTTTCTTCCAAGCAAATTCTGATAGAGTCAAAATTCAGCATCATGAAAAGTATTTGAGCAATCCTGGGAATTCATTTTATCAGGGTTTAACCAATATCTCTTGGAATTCTGTCAAGATGAAACATGGTTTGTAAGTGAGACTAACGCGATGTGATTATTCTCTCAAGGTTGCATTTCACAAAACGGGGTGATTTGCTCATGTTGTTTTAGAGTTTTCTTTAAGTTGTTGGGTCTCTGGGGGTGTGTATAATATTTATGTAAAATTGTTGCTGTTAGGCCTTGGGAAAAGTTCATCCAGGTTGAGTGAGGGGGCTCTTTGAACTCTTTGAAATCACTAAACTTTAGATAATCACAAATCTAGAAGTTTTAATTTTGTGAACTGTTTAATGTTGAAAATACAAGTAATTTCCAAAAAACACAGTTGAATTTGTGTTTTCAACATTAAATTACTTGCAGCATAATAAGTCTGTGCTTTTAGAATATAAATGTACTTGTAGGAAATTATTCCAGTTCCTAGAACACACAATATGCTCAGTAAACAGTTGTTTGATAAACTAATTAGTTATATTATTCATATAATTTTGAGAAACTAAAGAAAAATGAGCAATGAGTAATCTCAATGTGTGTATGAGGGCAACAATCATATATAATATAGACTCAGTACTTTATAGAGGGCATGACTGTCTCCATAAAAACATTTAGTATGTTCATAATATCTTTTATCTAAAGAACTTCATGTTTGAGACATGAGTTAATTCTCAAAATAGCACTCTGAGGAAGATGAGTGACACCCTCCTCATTTGTACATGAAGCATTTGGGGTTGAAACTGGTTGCGTGTGACTAACTCAAGATTGGTTAACTCCAGTGGTAGACTTGTCTCCAGCCTCATTGTGCCCGCAACCTGCCCTTTCACCTCTGGCAAGCTGTGTGGCCTCCTTCTGTCCAGCACTCCCACCCCAATAAAAAAGGAAATTTAAATGTAATTACCCACTTTAAAGGAAATGTAATAATTTAGCTGTGTAAGTATATTTAGTCCCTGGGTGTACAACTAACGTATTCCTAGCCACTTGGCCCCAAATGGTTCTTTCTTTTCACAGTTCTACAAAGTGCACACTAAGCAGATGGCATAGACAAGCACATGGTTTATTTACAGCCAGCACAATAGATGAGGCATATGTGCTAACCCTCTTACACTGCTCCATGGGAGCCATTAACACATCCATTTAGGTGAAAGAGTCTCAGGGATCTGCTGTGGGCATTTCTCTTTGCTCCCCTGAAGCATCACCATCTGCCCTGCCTCCTCTCAGAGACCCTGGACCCTCCCCTCCCACCCAGTCGGCCTGTTTTTCAGCATTCCCCTCGTTCACTTAGATACGGTGCTGATAGCAGCTGCTCTCTGTTTTGCACTGAAACCGGTTCCACTCTAAGCCTGTCCAACTTCCACCCAAGGCTGCTCTTGGGCCAAGTTCAGTCTCATACAGTTCCGAGACCTGTTTGAGCAGTTCTGCACCAAAGCTGGGGTTTGGGGTCCAGAGGCCTTAGGGCATAACCCGTGGGAGCTGGCACATATGTTCCTTCCTTTGTGCTCTAGTTTCACGACTGCAGCTTTCCCTGTCACCTGTGATGCCTGGAGAGCCAGCAGCTGTCAGGCCACGAGACTTCATGCATCAGACCAAACACGAGCCTCGACCTTCTGCACCACTCACCAAGGAGTTGTGTACATGGTTTCTTCTCTCTAAAATGTTCTCCCTGGGTGAATAATTATTAATTATAGTCAAAGAGTAGTCATTCAGAAATGTTTTCTACCTAAAATGTTTTTTGGGAGGCAAAATATTTTGTGGATACCTAGACCAGAGATTTCTGCTGGTCTTATAGCTCCCCCAAATTTAAAAAAAAAAAAAGCATTTTAACTAGAATAATCTGTCAGTTTAGCAACCCACAGCTAACTGGTAACAGTTTCCTCATTTTTTAATTTGAAATTTATGGCAAAATTTATCTAATTGGTTTAACATTTCTTCTTAAGCCAGCCACACAATTTGTAGGTTCCTAGCCAGCATATAGAGGTAGCCTTCCTTTGGGTCATTTGTTCACTCCTGTCCAGTCTTATGTTGCTAGACCGGTTCTGATCACATGGCTTGCTGCTAAGCTGTTGGCAGGACAGGTTCCAAGAGAAGGGAACAAAGATAGGGCAGACACCCCAAAACATGTATAATACCGATATGATTTGAAAGATCCTAAAACATGAACACATAAACCCTGGCCTGATAGATCAGTTGGTGAAAACATTGTCTCAATATGCCAAGGTTTTAGGTTCGATCCCCAGTCAGGGCACATACAAGAATCAACCAATGAATGCATAAATAAGTAGAACAATAAATTGATGTTTCTCTCGCACTCTCTCTCCCTCTCTCTCCTTCCTCTCTCTCAAATCAATCAATCAATAAAATTATTTATTTATTTATTTTTATTCAGTGAGAGGAGGGGAGGCAGAGGAACAGACTTTCACATGCGCCCTGACCAAGATCCGGGTTCTTCTTAGCGCCTGAGGCAGAGGCCATGGAGCCATCCTCAGTGCCCAGGGTCAACTCACTCCAGTTGAGCCATGGCTGCAGGAGGGGAAGAGAAAGAAAGAGAGAGTGAGAAAGAAAAGCGAGAGGGGAAGGAATGGAAAAGCAGATGGGTGCTTCTCCTGTGTGCCTTGATGGGGAATCGAGCCCAGGACATCCACATGCCAGGCTGATGCTCTCCCACTGAGCAAACCAGCCAGGTCCTGTGTTCATGTTTTGAATTTTATTTATTGGCCCTGGCCAGATGGCGCAGTGGTAGAGCATTGGCTCGGCGTTTGGAGGGAGTTGACCCTGGGCACTGAGAATGACTTCATGGCCTCTGCCTCAAAGCACTAAGAAGAGCTTAGTTGAGCAAGGCCCCAGATAGGCAGAGCATCACTCCCTAGTGGGTTTGTTGGGTGGATCCTGGTTGAGGCGCATACAAGAGTCTGTCTCTCTGCCTCCCTTCCTCGCACTGAATACTATTCAAAACAAAACATGAACACATACTTTTCTCTTTCCCTTCATGAATTTCTCTTCATAAAACTGGAGTCGGTTAGAATAGGGAGCACAGAAGCAATTTGACTCATATCGTCTAACACATTTATAGGTCTAAACCCTATGTTACATGAAACCCTCCACCACTAAAATCAGCTACTGTCGATTATGGCATGTTTAAAAAAACCATTCCATTTGAATCTAAACTTTAGGACTTAAGTAAAATTAAAGTCTTTTATTTCCTGAAATTCTAGCAACTAAGTAAAAAAATTCACAAATGAAACCACATAGTATAAAATAGCATTCCTCTAGCTTATGTGGCTAAACCTGAGAATTAGCAAATACTGACTGCTGGTCTCTCTAGCCAGGGCAGGATGCTGAGGACTCTGTTTGCAACATACATCAGCTGGTGCCGAGCAAGGCTTGCTCCTGTGCCAAGCAGCTCCCATTATTCTTTGGTAAACACTTTATTCATTGAGGAGCAGTGCTTGCCAATGTATCATACAATTATATAGTGAATGGAGAACAATAGATACATTGTAGAAATATTTTTAAAACAAGTAAACAGCAGACAGTGCATAGGAAAAAGGCCCAGCCCCCAGAAAGAGGTCTGCTGATACGTGGTATTTAGCAAAGCACAAGCCTGCATAAGGACTTAGAAGCACAGAATGCTTTGTTTCAAACACGTCTTTCTGGAATGGGCTGGGCAGCCTTACTTTCTGGCTCTGCCCACGGGGTGGGATTGGGGGTGGGACAGAGGAAGCAGGGGCAGGCAAGTGTGCGTGAAAGTGGGTGCCTGTGCACCCAAGCACTCAGCTTCCTCACTCTTGTGTTTGTAAGAAGAAAAGGGCGGCATACATTGGTCAATTTCGTGTTTCAGAAACCTTGAATGGAACATGACCATAAATGTAAATTTTTCAAGAGGTTAGAATTTTGGGGTTGGGTAACTTGAGATGAAACAGGGCTGAACTAAATGTCCAAGAGATTTACAGTTCATGTAGGAGGTGACTATTGACAGTGTCTTCCCTGATTGGTACCACAGAATACGCAGTATTTAGTTTTACAAGACTGACATCAAAAGGAGTCATGTACGGTGACAGATTGCTTTTGTAGTTTATTCTGCCTGGATGGCCCTGGAATACTCTCTCAATGAAGCTCTTCTGCTAAGGCCTTTGTCCGCACACTGCAGGGACGCCTGTGACCCTCGTTAGGCCTGGGGCGGAGAGCAGCCTCGGCTTCTCTTCCTCTCCCTTCATTGTTTGTATTCTCCCATATTTTCATCCTGCAAGTAGTATATTCTATATAAATCTTCAGACCTTATTTTTAATAATTTATCACAAACATCTCTGTTATTCTATGAACAAGATAGGATTCAGATTACAAAGCAATTTTACTGAATTGTTTTTACACTCTGAGCTGCTGCTCTGACCAGAAGAGCTGCCACCTTCACTGTAAAATTATTTACGAGGCAATCAGATTGGTCATCACTGCCTACTTGAAGGCAGTTTGAACTAAAACCTAAGTCTCTCTGACTCATGAGGTACACCTTAGCATGAGATCAGTGTTTCCCAAACTTTAATCATTTGTGTACCACCTGAATGATTTTTATCGTATCTATGGACCGACCACCTAAATTGTTTGTGTATTTCCCTTAATTTTTTGTTCAAAACCAAATTTGTTTTTAAAAGAAACTTTATATGACCTCCTAAAGTAGTAAACCAATATCATTTGATATAAATACATAATAATCATTAAGATACATAAGAAATGATGGGATTCAGCCGGTTCGCACCGGTCCAGCAGAACCAATACCTAAGTTTTTGTTGAGCTCGGAGAACGGGTTGTTAAAACGGCACTTGTAATCAGGGCTCTGTGTAAGGTGGGTTCCTAGGCAGCTGCCCGATGTGGAAATCAGAAATTTACATTCCTTATTCTTTTTAAATGTTCATCTGTGCAACAGCATATTCTAAGCATCCATAGTAATGTTCATTCTGTCCATAGGTGAAAAAAAATTCACAGAATTATGCTTATAATGTTTATTCATGCCCTGGCCAGTTGGCTCAGCAGTAGAGCGTCGGACTGGCGTGCAGGAATCCCGGGTTCGATTCCCGGCCAGGGCACACAGGAGAGGCGCCCATTTGCTTCTCCACCCCTCCCCCTCTCCTTCCTCTCTGTCTCTCTCTTCCCCTCCCACAGCCGAGGCTCCACTGGAGCAAAGTTTGCCCGGGCACTGAGGATGGCTCTGTGGCCTCTGCCTCAGGCGCTAGAATGGCTCTGGATGCAACAGAGAGACGCCCCAGAGGGGCAGAGCATCGCCCCCTGGTGGGCATGCTGGGGATCCCGGTCAGGCGCATGCGGGAGTCTGTCTGACTGCCTCCCCATTTCCAGCTTCGGAAAAATGAAAAATGAAAAAAAAATGTTTATTCATTTCATAACTCATTATACCTTTGATGAAATTTTACATTTTAATTCCCTCGCATTTGATACTTCAGTAAACAAACATATGACGCAAAGAGAAAAGGTGCCAAACAACCAGGGGGTGACAACTTGTATTGTTTTTTGTTGGGTATTATTTAATATTTTTCATTAATATTTTAAAACTTTCTTATAACATAATCTAGTTCTGTGTGTACCTCTTTCATTCTTATTTAAGTATTCAATGCATGAAATAATTAACTACCTTTGGGTATATCATTTTTGTATACTTAAAATGGTCATTAGGGCAGAGAACCGGTTGTTAAATTATTTGAATCCCACCACTGTATATAAGTGAAAAGAAGAGTGTTACCTCATTCTCATAGATGCCCTTGCCTAATAGACTCTGAGTCGAAGGCCATACCTCTCTGATGAAGCGGGGTGTTAGCAGGTGTTACAGAGAAGGCTTCTGCAGACACGCAGCATCCAGCTGGGACTTGAGGAGTTGAGAAGGCTAGGAAAGTATTGAAAAAGGAGTAAGCTGCTCATTTTGTAATTCTGCATTGTGCCCCTGAATCATCTGGGGCAGGTCACTGCTGCTCTTATTGATGGCAGAGAAACAAGTATACTCGGAGAGAGACAAGGAGATTTAGGAGTCAGTTACTGGGCACCCACTGAAGGGTAGAGAATAGAGAATAGCGATCAAACATAATGTGCCATTTATTCACGGTGGCCAAGACATGGAAACAACCAAAGTGTTCCTCAATAGAGGACTGGATAAAGAAGATGTGGTACATCTATACAATGGAATACTACTCAGCCATAAGAAATGATGCCATATTGCCATTTAAGATGACATGGCTGGACCTTGCGATCATTATACTGAGTGAAATAAGTAAATCAGAAAAAGCTAAGAAGTATATGATTTCACACATAGTTGGGATACAAAATTGAGACTCATGGACATAGATAAAAGTGAAGTGGTTACCAGAGGGAGGGGGAGGAGGTAGGGTAGTAAAGATGGACAAATTTAGGGTGACAGAAAATGATTTGACTTTAGGTGATGGGCACACAATGCAATCAACAGTTCAAATGCTATAGAAATGTTAACCTGAAACCTATATATTTGTATTGATCAATGTCACCCCATTAAATTGAATGTTTAAATAAAAAAAATGCTTCCTGAAAACTTCATTTTTGCTTTATTTATTTTTAATTGAATTATTGGGGTGACATTGGTCAATAAGATTAAATAGGTTTCAGGTGTACAGTTCTATAGTACATCATCTGTACACTGCATTGTGTGTTCACCACCCCAAGTCAGGTCTCCTTCCATCACCATCTATTCCTCCCTTTTATCCTCTGTTATCTCCCCGCACGCCTTCCCCTCTGGTAATAACCATACTGTTGTCTATGAGGTTCTTTTTGTTTGTGGTTTTTTGTCTTGTTGTTTTTTTTTTTGTATTTTTCTGAAGCTGGAAATGGGGAGAGACAGTCAGACAGACTCCCGCATGCGCCCGACCGGGATCCACCCGGCACGCCCACCATGGGGCAACGCTCTGCCCACCAGGAGGCGATGCTCTGCCCCTCCGGGGCGTCGCTCTGCCGCGACCAGAGCCACTC
This sequence comes from Saccopteryx bilineata, assembly GCF_036850765.1. Classification (NCBI taxonomy): domain Eukaryota; kingdom Metazoa; phylum Chordata; class Mammalia; order Chiroptera; family Emballonuridae; genus Saccopteryx; species Saccopteryx bilineata. Next base: position 8,488,872 of record NC_089501.1, on the reverse strand, counting down.
TAGCGCCTGGGGCAGAGGCCAAGGAGCCATCCCCAGCACCCGGGCCATCCTCGCTCCAATGGAGCCTTGGCTGCGGGAGGGGAAGAGAGAGATAGAGAGGAAGGAGGGGGGTGGGATGGAGAAGCAAATGGGCGCTTCTCCTATGTGCCCTGGCCGGGAATCGAACCCGGGTCCCCCGCATGCCAGGCCTACGCTCTACCGCTGAGCCAACCGGCCAGGGCCATTGTTTGTGTTTTTTGCTCTTAATTCCTCTACCATTTTCATCCAGCCCCGTACCTCACCTCCCCTCTGACAGCTGTCAGTCTGTCCTCTATCTATGAGTCTGTTTCTGGAACTAACATTAGTTGGTAGAAGTTGAAAGATGGGATAAGTCTATCCCTCAACCCATTTGTTTCAGGCCACCTGACATCACACTGTGCATCTAATCCGCTACTAATAATGGAGGTAAAACCTAATTGGAAAATCATATATGCTAAAAAGAAAAAAAAATGGGTCACTTCTGCTGTAAGGCTATGAGTACATGTGATGAAAGCTAAGTGTTTTTTCCACTATAAAAATATGATAGTTTTCTTTTCTATAGTATACTTATTTCGGCTTCTTTTAGGAAAAAAACTGTAAATCAGGGCTTCACTAAACTTGATGACTACTTCTATCAGCAATAACCCTATGGAGTTTAACATAAAAGTCACCTTTACTACAGGCTCAAGTAAAATATCGTATCTTTCATGGAATTGGTGGTCAGTAAATGTTTGATATGTACATTTGTGAATTTATTTTTGAAATACTTCCTTGGATAAAGTTGTGTTCTTTCTGTGATTACCTGTACACCAGGTTCCTTCATGAGTGGACGTGGCAGGTGCGTCAGCGTTTGCGTGTGGGAGGCTGCTGTCTGAGGTGATGGTGAAGGTGTGGCCCTCCATGCGGTGGTTTCTCCAGTGATGTTTTACCAAGGCATCTTCTATCGCCCCTCTGGCTCCAACACCCTTCACCCTTCTTAGCTTTGCGCAGACCCCAGGAAATTGCCCTCTGTGTGCTCACTGCCTCTAGGGGCTTCTTGACCTCTGGTTTCTAGTTAAATTCAGCAAGGCGAGTGCCCACAGATTAGAGAGAGAGAGAGAGGGATCAGGATGCTTATTTCCTGCAGGGTCTCTCAGACTGGCAATGGCCCTTAAGGGACAGTCCCAGCTCCTGATGGAAGCACTTCCCACCAGCACTCTGTCCAAAGCTCAGATATCCATCCCCTACCCCCTCGGTCAGGCCTTGCATGTGTAGAGCCTGCCCCGACCCAGTTCCCCCTTATTAGTGGCCCAGGGGACAGCACTGAGCCTTGTGGCTTTCTTGTGCTCTGCCCACCTCTTTTAAATAGACCCTTTATTAAATGCCCTTTAAATGATCATAACTGGGCCTGACCTGTGGTGGCGCAGTGGATAAAGCGTCGACCTGGATCGCTGAGGTTGCCAGTTCGAAACTGGGGTTTACCTGGTCAAGGCACATATGGAAGTTGTTGCTTCCTGCTCCTCCCCCCTTCTCTCTCTCTCTCTCTCTTTCTCTTTCTCTCTCACTCTCATCTCTAAAATAAATAAAGTCTTTAAATTTTTTTTTAAAATAAATAGAACAAATTCTGGTAATTGGAGGGCGTGCCCTAATTCCTGCAGGTCCCTTGACTGATAAATAGTGCATGTGCAGGTTTCCGTGCAGTGCAGCTTGCGACCTGGTTCCAGAGGAACTGACTTCTTATGTCAGCTCTGATAGCAGTGTGTTCTCTACTAGTCTTGTTCCAAACTTGAGGTGCTTCAGGATTACCTGAGGAGGTTGTGAAAATGTAGGTGCTTGGGCCCAACCCCTCTACCTACTGAGTTAGGGGTGCGGAGGACAGTTCAAAGGCCCTTGCAATGACCTTTTGTTGTTCATTAAACACAGAATATGATCATTTATATGACCCCAAATCCAGATGGTCTTCTGAACAGGTAACTGGTTATAGGACACTGGACCCCTGTCTTTTGTGCTATGATCTATTGTTACCTGGGGGATGAATGAGTGAGTGAACAAGAGAAATAGCTAATGGCTGTAAAAAGAATCCTCCTAAAAATGACAATAGAAAAAACTAATCTGAGATAGGGTAATGATTGCTCTTTCAACTCCTTGTTAACTTATGCATTAGCAGGAGTGACCAGTGACCAGACTCCTAGTGGCTTGCTATGCAAGATTTGCAAGAGAAGAGATTGTTTCCTGTTACCCAGGAGGAAAGTGCAGTGTCTGTCTTGCCATGGAGTTCCTCGTTATCATTTGTTAAGGAAAAAAATTCTTAGCCCTGGCCAGTTGGCTCAGCGGTAGAGTGTCAGCCCAGTGTGTGGAAGTCCCAGGTTTGATTCCTGGCCATGGCACATAGGAGAAGCACCCATCTGCTTCTCCACCCTTCCCCCTTTTCTTTCTCTCTGTCTCTCTTCCCCTCCTGCAGCCAAGGCTCCATTGGAGCAAAGTTGGCCGGGGCACTGAGGACGGCTCCATGGCCTCCGCCTCAGGCACTAGAATGGCTCTGGCCGCAGTGGAGCAACGCCCCAGATGGGCAGAGCATCGCCCCTGGTGGGTATGCCAGGTGGATCCCAGTTGGGTGCATGCAGGAGTCTGTCTGACTGCCTTCCCGCTTCTAACTTTGGAAAAATACAAAAAAAAAACTTGTTGACTATCAAAGTGTAATTCAGAATATGAAATGTAATTATCTAAACACTGGACACTATTTCCCTGCAAAAACGGAAAGTTATAAATAAATCCTGTGTTAAAGTAAATGCCAGCAGAGCCCTTGTTATAGCCCTGAAGTGTTTAGTTCATCCCTGTCACTGATCACACTCTGCAAAAACAACAGCATTCTAGTCTCCCAAGAGGAAAATGAAATCAGTGCTCAAAACCCTGAATGAAACAGGGTGTAGTAGGCAGTGGACATTGGTGTCCAAGGACACAAGTTCAAATATTGCTTGGACCAAGAGGCCCCTTTCTCCTCGTTAGGCTGTTGGAAAGACTAAATAAAAATGGAAAGCTCTTGGGACATGTCGTTCTCAGAGGATGTTACTCCTACCCTACCCCACCTCATTCACACCAGAACTCTGTTACTGTCTTAAAATATATGTACATCTCACATCTTTAATCTCATGGTAGAGTTACAAAAATATAAAGATAACTAGAAGGTGTATTCTGCCGAGTCAATAGGGTAGACCCCAGGTGCCGCCAAGCTACCCTGCAAGGGGTGTTGTAGAATTATAAAACAAGTTTCTCAAACCCAGGGTGGTAGTAATTCATTTCACTCTGGACAGTGACCCAGAGCATGTGACCGTTTTGCCTCCCCAAAAGTGATGGTCACTCTGATGAGGGCTAATTGCTTGAAGAGTTTAGTAAACAATCTGTTATATAATCTTTTGCTATTTTATTCATTTTAAGCCTTTTCCTTTTAATGCTTTGGTGGAGTGCTTTTAGCTGACGGGTTGTGGACATTAAGATAAAGGGTCATCTTGGATAGAATAACCTAGGGACAGATGTCCTTCCCAGGAAGGCAGAGCTGGACCCGAGGAGGAGCCCAGCTGACCCAGTTGGAAATGCCTGAGTAATTCTGATTGAAGTGTGTCCCACCGTCTCAAAACAATCCCTCCCCCCTCCTAGTTAGCTTTCAGAACCATCTAGACTGATTTGTCTTTTAAAGAGAGAGGTGATTCTTAGTGGTCTATGGTTATTTTGTCCAGCATTCAGGAGGTACAAGCTTATGCAGTTGTGTTACATCTCTGAACAAAAGGTGATCAAAAAGGAAAGATCAGTCAGACTCTGCCTTTTTTAGCCTAACTCAAGATGCCAACACTAGGGGACCTAGGAACTGCACTAGTTCAGAGTATGGGGACCCGTTCACACAGACATCCACTTCCTACTCCACCCCATTCCACTTCCCCTTCCACCTGCGCCATATCCACAAGTCTTCTGTTACTGTGGGAGCTGCTCTGAGCTCAGAATAAGATGAAAGGAAAAGCGGAAACACTTGAGAGAAATTATCATGAGAACCAGCTCCTAGGTGGTGTCAAACCTACCCTACCGCACCCTACGCCCACAGTGCTTTTTCTTTCACACACTCTACTTTTTTTTTTTTTTTCATTTTTCCGAAGCTGGAAACAAGGAGGCAGTCAGACAGACTCCCGCATGCGCCCGACCAGGATCCACCCAGCATGCCCACCAGGGGGCGATGCTCTGCCCCTCTGGGGCGTTGCTGTGTCGCATCCAGAGCCACTCTAGCACCTGAGGCAGAGGCCACGGAGCCATCCTCAGCGCCCGGGCCATCTCTGCTCCAATGGAGCCTCGGCTGCGGGAGGGGAAGAGAGAGACAGAGAGGGAGAGGGGGAGGGGTGGAGAAGCAGATGGGCGCTTCCTTCTCCTGTGTGCCCTGGCCGGGAATCGAACCCGGGACTCCTGCACGCCAGGCCGATGCTCTACCACTGAGCCAACCGGCCAGGGCCCACACACCCTACTTTTTTTCACTTCAATTTTTTGATGGCTTACAATTCAATTATTTTAATTTGAGGATATAAATGACTTTTTTCTTTTTTTTTTGCCTGACCAGGCAGTGGCACAGTGGATAGAGAGTCAGACTGGGACACAGAGGACACAGGTTCAAAATCTCGAGGTCATGGTTTGAGTGTGGGCTCACCAGCTTGAGCGCAGGATCACTGGCTTGAGTGTGGGATCATACACATGACCCCATGGTCACTGGCTTAATCCCAAAGGTCGCTGGCTTGAGCCCAAGGTTGCTGGCTTGAGCAAGGGGTCACTTGGTTTGCTGTAGTCCCCTGGTCAAGGCACATATGAGAAAGCAATCAACAGCTAAGGAGCCACAACAAAGAATTGATGCTTCTCATCTCTCTCTGTCTATCCCTATCTCTCTCTCTCCTTCTCTCTCTCTCTATCACAAAAAAATTTTTTTTTAAATAAATGACTTTTTTTTTTTAAAGAAATGCATTTGCTTCAGAGGAAGATGTTGATGACTCATTAAATGATCAGTGACATGTGTATATGAATTAATTCCATCGACTTGATTAGCCAAGGGAAATGGAGCTGTGATTGGAAAAGGGTCAGTAGACAATATGGGGACTCTGGGAGGGGACCCAGGGAGGTTATGTGATATGAAGCAATAGGAGGACTAGAAGGGGGACAGTCGGAGGGGAGAGAGATTAAGGAGAAAAAAACTTGAACGACTTGGGCTCTGGTTTCTAAGACCCAAAAGTCATGCTAATGGTGGGTTTATTCCGCATAAAGCTTGTTTGATGTGGCAGCCTGGTACCTACCACCATCAATAGCAATATCTATCATGTGCTAGATTTTGCAAATTAAAAAAAAAAGTATAGTATGTCCTAAATTGTTTATCCAAAATTCAAATTTAAGTGGACATGCTGAATTTTATCTGGCAGAACGGCTGAGCTCCCTAACATCGGCAGTTCCAGAGAAAGACGCTTGCCCCACTCTGGTGATGAGAAAGCCAAGGCTGAGAAGGGTTGTAGTTTTCAGATTCGTAGTTGGAGAAAAAGCCTTCAGAGCTGGTGTTCCTAACCGCTGGACCATCTATGGAGAATGCACTGTAGGACCAAACAGGAGCTGTAAACACACCCACCATGGGCCATCTAGTGTTCATCTTGGATGGTAGAAAGGGCCCCAGAAGGAAGTCAGATTGGAGGAGGGGGGCACCATCCGGGTCCGTCACAAAGGCGTTGAGAGCTCAGCAGCTGAGGCAGGCTGCAGAGACTCCAGAAAGTGGATCCCCAGTGAGGTTAGAGCAGAGGCCCAAAAGGAACCGAGCAGTCATGGTCTGCTTTCTTTATTTTATAAGGAAACTGAGTGCTAATGGGGTAAAGTAACTACGCAGGTCACAGAAAAAACTCATCAGTAAGGCCTGTAGAGAGTCGGATTTCTCAAGTCCTCACTGAGCTCTTTCCACTGCATGGTGCTGACACAGCAGATTCGGCCTCCAAGTTTCCACACAGCCCTGCTTTGTACACAGTGCCCACTCAAGCTAACCTTGTGGGAAGGACCACGATCTGCTATGAGTCAGTCACTCATTTTCTTTTCTGTTGGTGTAGGGATTACCTAGGTGGCCCCTCATTACCAGGAGGCTGGGTTATGTTTTATAGCCCACTTAATAGAGACCAGGAGCCAGAAATTCCAGGTTTTGCCATTTATTGCATTACATGCTATTTGGAGCAGTTACATGTGCTTCCAAAATCTGCCTACTCAGTGGAGAGAAAGAAAAACCTAAAGTTGTACTTTCTCCTGTCCTAAAAAATATGTATCAATATTTTTGCAAAGTAGTATTCTATAATATTTCTATTTAGGACAAATATAGTAGGGGACAGTCAACAGTAGTCTGCTAATGCGCTCCCAGAGCTCCCGTGCCCAGGGATGCTCCGGGCAGGGTGAAGGAGGGAGGGTCCCGTCTGAGGTGGAGAAACCATTCGTGCTGATTGCTCCGGGCACTGAGAGTTTTATGGTAACCGGAAGTATGGATGTTCCCGAGAGCCTAACTTTGCCTTGTTTTCTTCTGAATCCTTAAGCATGGTTTTTCTGTATTGTCAGGACCATGATGCCCATTCCTGGCTTTTAGGCATGTGGGAATGAAATGTTCTTTTTAAGTTTATTTGTTTTAGCAGCTTTTAATGTAAACTGTGGGTTTAAGCATGAGAATACTTCAGTAAATCCAGTGCAGTGTCCACCCTGCCTTATCCACCCAGTAAATTAGCACGTGGGAAAGCTATTTAGAGGGGAGAAGGTCATTTATGTGAAAGGCGACAGTTTCCTTCTCCTCTATTCATGTGGTTTGCTCTATTCCTGACATGATGGATATTTGCAATGTTTCCTTGGAAAACAAAATACCCCACATTAACATCATGGCTTCTTTGGGAAACTGAAATTCCACTTGCTCTTCAGGTACTTCTACATTTGCACTGTTTGCTACAGAAATAGAATGATCCTCAGCACATTGTTTCTGTGCTATCTCAGGAATGATAATGTTAAATATCAGCCAGCCAAAGCCATAGGCAAAGACACCTGTCATTGGGGCTCTTGTATTAGCCTTATATACGACCTCTGTAGTCTCCACCCTCCCGGCCCCCAGGAGTCACTGGCTGAACACGTTATATAGTGGTTACATTCTTCCCTGATGTTAACAACCAGTTATAGTCAACTCTTCAGAGCTGTAGAATGGGACACTAAAAGGCTGAGGATAGATGTGAATAGAACACTTCCGGGATAGGATCAGCTTTATAACTGGTGGTCCTCAATTCAGAGTAGCTGGAGAGTAGAAAAACTTCTTGTACATTTGTCAATGATATCTATCAACTTTTAAGAAATGAACCCTCGCTTCCAGAGTCAAGCCATAAAAGCAGCATTGTTTGGGGAAAATTTGTTTTAATGAAGCCCAAATATTTGAAGTAGTTGAATTAATCTCTTAATAAATGTGTACACTTGAAAGGTACCTGATTTAGAAAATCTAAAAACCTACCAGTTAACTGGCGCAGTGCTCAGAGGGTGAAGTGACAGAGTGCCCCTGGAACTCCACGTGGCCTCCGGAGGTCAGCAGGAAGCTGCTGTTGTGAAGCAAATGAGGGTCCTGGGAATAGTGCTCAGAGTAGGTGGGGCCTTTATCTAGAGAAAAGAAGTAAACAGTTAGGTTGCTTAGTTTCCATTTTTCTCACTTAGCTGGTTTCTGGGCATCCTCTAGTCCCAGATTTTATCGTTTTCTAGCCAAGAAAAATATGTATGATTGAGAAATCCAGGCATTTTACCCAGTTTCTTCAAGATCCGCTCTGCATCCATCTTGGTAGTTAGCCAGTGGTTAAGTGTTGTGTTATTAACTTGGCATGTGTACATAGCTCATCTGCCAAGTGGCTGCAAACATCTTGAAGGCCAGGGATGGTGTCTGGTACTTTTTTATTCTCTTCATTAGCACCTCAGTAGCATCTTACACCTGTTCTTTCACCTCTTGCATCCTGGGGTCCTTCAGGTTCATGCCAGTCATTGTGAGGAGCTGAAGTCCAGGGCAGAGTCTTTTTCTCAAAGGCTGTGCTCACCTGTAGGCCGTCTCAGAACACGCCAGTATCACTAACACCTGTGGAGGCGAGGAGAGGAGTAATCCGAAACCAGTGCACAACCCAGGCGCCGTTTGTGTTTGTCCCAGTCTTGGATGCATTTGCTATTTTTATAATTGGCTCCTGTTTTTTTAGTATAACCGGGACCACCAGAGACACAGTTTTCTGATCATTCATAGAGTACACCATCAGTGCCTTCCCAGATGTATCTAAAATGGCTGGTGTGGAAGCTCTGTTGAATTTGGGTATTCATTTCCCTAGCCAACAAATTTCTCACCCTATAAATATTTGTTCAGTTAAACTACATGTCATAAGAATTTCCATGTATTCTGCTTCAGGGTAATAGGCAGGAGTTTTCAGAAAAGTGGAGAACTTCCTTGAAAAGCCACATAACCCTGAATAAAATGCACATAGTGTGTGAAGGCCTGCTGTGGTTGTGATGGAAATGGTTTACACTGGAATGTCTACATGCAGTGCCCCTTAAACCCAGAGTGCTCTGAAACCTGCTACGTGGGAGGTGACCAGAGAGCCAGTCAAGGTGCTGCCAGAGGTCAGATGGTAGCTTGGCCCCCTACAGTATTACAGGTGATACAGACAGTGTTCCCAGATCGCTCAAATATGGACCCGACTCTCCGCAGCTAAGAGCAGACACCCCTACGTTTGTCACTCTGTATCTAGTCATTAAGCTGTGGGGTCTCGTTACTCATCAGCAGAGGTGTTCTTCACACTATCTGCAAAGCTTTAGGATAAAATGTAAGGATGGATATGGTGATTAAGGATGGAACAGAAAACATTGGAGAGATTTTCAGATTAAAATTTTCATCTGTTCTCTTACCAAATTATCGAAGTTTGGCATTTGACATTTATACTCGTCTCTGCTGCAGCCCCCATGGCAGGTCCCTCCTTCTCAGAAGGATATCAGTCATTTGGCACTTGGTGTCCACGAGAAGAGTCGGGAGACAGCTGCGGGCCTGGGCAAGGGAGGGTTAAATCTGAAGCGGGGCTTCCCAACAGAGGGGGCAGTGCTTTGTGTCATTGCAAAGCAACCCGAGCAGCAGGGCTTCTGCATCATCCTTGGAACTTAAATTCCCCTTTCGGTTTTGGTGGGTATTTTTGGAAGTAAGTCAATGAATAGTATTACCTTATGCTCTGAAACATGGGACCATTCTATGACAGACAGATGTAGGAAGCACAGTCGCAGCCAGTCGTTCCCATTTTAGATTAGGGTAAATTCCTTCTGCACGAGGCTCGTTTGTGTGCGTTTTCTTTTCCTCCCTCCATCACGTTCATTGTGGCCTGGATGAGCTGTGTCTGCCCTCTGGCCACACTCCCAGGCCCTCTGAGAGGAGCCCTCCTGCAGAGCCTCCTGCAGGCTCCACCTTGGACCAGAGCCTCCTTCCTCCCACCCCCCAGTCCTTCCCACCCGGTAGTGAGACCTTTGCCTGATTTTCAGCTCTTCTGGGTAGTGTGTCATTACTTGGAACAAAATTAGAAAGCATTTTATGGTGCTTATTACAAATCACTAATTGAAGCGCCACTAAACCCAAGGAATTTATGCTCCCATTGATGTGTGTGTAACTCCTATTAACATTAATAAAGTTGTTAAGAATCAAAGAACCAGCAGGAATCCATAACAGAGGATTCATTTTGATCCTGCTTTACACAGTGATTCATACCCACAGAGCATCAACAAGCATTTTTAATATAATTTTACAACTCCTCTTTAAAAAGTAGAGCAATTACTGAATATGTCATAGCACACTCATGTCCTTCAGATGGATGCCGGTTGCCACGAATACCGTATTGCCCACCAACCCTCCTCTCCATCGCCGGCCCCAGGTTGGAAATCGCAAGCTTTGTCTTCAGTGGAGGTTTCACCGGCAGCTACCACTCTTGCACACACCCATTGGGGGACTACAGTGTTTGGGACTCAGCAATAACAGGGATGGTGAGGTGTGGGAGCAGTGGGAAGGGGACCTTACCTTGTGGTTGTCAACCCACAGACAGCGACAAGTAAATAGAGATGTTTGCTTCACCTGAGCCATTTATGCTCTACCTGTGTGGTTATTGGCAGGTAACCACTGAAATGAAGATTTGAGGGGCAGAGGATATTTAGTCCAGATAATCGTAAAGCTGTCGGGACTCTCCATTTACTAATCCTTATGATGTTAGAAGGACCAAAAAGAATCTGAACATGTAGCAACAACAGGAAAATAGCTTAAGGCTTTTATGTCAACATGAACACAAGGAGTTGGAGCTGTACCTTTTCTCTCAGTGCGTGTATTTCTAAAGTGCTGCTTACTCCTTGGTCAGTTGGCTAGGTGGTAGAGCCTTGGCCTGGCATGTGGATGTCCTGGGTTCTATTTCCGGTCAAGACACAAAGGAGAAGCGTCCATCTGCTTCTTCGCCCCTTCCCCTCCCCTCCTATCTCTCTCTCTCTCTCTCTCTCTCTCTCTCTCTCCCTCTCTCTCTCTCTTTCTCCCTCTCCTCCCTCTCTCCCTCTTCCCTCCCCCCCTGCAGCCGTGGCTCAGTTGGAGTAAGTTAATTCCAGGCGCTGAGGATGGCTCCATGGCCTAGCCCTGGGTGCTAAAATGGATGGGTTGCCGAGGAATGGAGCAGAGGCCCCAGATGGGCAAAGCCTTGCCTGGTAGGGGGCTTGCTGGGTGGATCCTGGTTGGGAGCATGCGGGACTCTGTCTCTGCCTCCCTGCGTTTCATTTAAGAAAAAAATTTTTTAAATGAAGTGCTTACTTGTTCACATTACTAGCTGGTAAAAGGGAGACTTCTCTCCTAAATGTGCTCCATTTTTAGGTCTGTGTGTTTCCTCCCTCCCTTCTTCCAGTGCCTTCTCTACCACCTCTTCTATCTATAATAGAGGGCAGTAATTCCAGTGTTTGCAAGATGCATTCAATTTGGAAGAGATTTACATATTTATGTCTGATGGGATGGAATAGTTGGTAGCCTTTCAGTGTTCTTTAGCCTTTTCTTTAGAAATATTAAATTTCATAATACTTAGGTTAACATTTGTTTGTTTTTAAGTGTTCCTTTGATACAGTGTATAGTTGGTGTTATATTGATTTGCACACTTGAAACCATGTCAACACAATAAATTAAAAATAAAGAAAAATAAAGAAAAAAAATAAAATAAAACTACCCTTCCTAAAAGAGAGGTGTAAAAAAAGTTAATTTTATTATATTTTTGAAGTAATGATTACAATTGAATTTATTTCCCTGAAGACTGGCAGCATCTTACCCAGTTTTGTCCTCGGAATGTTACCTAATCTTGTGAGAACTTCGAGTTCCCTCTGCTCTTGTCTGAGGTTGAGAAACGGGTATTCATTTCTGTAATAGTTCATTTGAATATTCTGAGGAAGAAAAATACAGAATATCTGTTTAATCAGTGAACCTCATCGCCACCCCTTTATTTTCTCTTAAAGAACATACAATTTCCTAAGGAAGGAAGCAACACTGGTTATTAACAGGTAGAATCCATCTGGCACTGAAGAGATTAAAACACTCCCAGAATGCTTTTCACTTGTTCTTCACACAGCACTGCAAACTGGGTCAGGATTATCCTTGTTTTACAGATGAGGCAGCGGGAGCTGGAAAGGTGCGGCCAGCCTTTCTCAGGGCCACAGATCCAGGCAGGCTCAGAACCCGGATGAGGTTGGAGTATTGAGGGCAAGACTGAACAGACCTGTCTCGAGTCGATGTGGATAGGCCCAGTGTCAGTCGATGATGGGTCATTTGTTCCTAGAGACCCATTTTGACCCTGCAGTACATAGCAGAATGCATGGAGCATGACAGGCATTCAGTAAATGTTTATTGAATAAATGTATTGTCCAAGCCAAAGAATTCATTATAATTCATCATCTCATCCTGGCAACTGCCCTAGCCCCTGCCTAGTCTATTTTGAAACCTCTTCACTAGTAAGTTTAGACATATATGTATATATATATATTTTAAATAACATCATCAGAATTTGTTCCACATGCCAGTGTGGTCCGAGACCTCCAACAAGTCAGAGATGCACAGTAGAAATACTGTATGCATACTATCCTTTGATTTAAACATATTTTAAATGGTTTTATTTTATCCTGACTTGAAAATTGCACTCATTGTAGAATATTTAGTGAGCTATAAAGAAGAAAATAAAAATATCTCTTAATCATACCATATTCAGATGGCAACATTAAGATGTATTTCTTTTCCCTCTCGTGTGGCGGATGCATGTCATATATGTGTGTCCAGTGGTACCTTGACACATGAGCACTTTAAATCACAAGCAGTTTGAGAGACGAGCAGTCACTTGTGGGCTTTTTTGCTTTAAGTCACGAGTGGATATTTGAATCACAAGTGTTGGGCAAATGAGTTTGTAAAATTTGTGTGTTTTGAGTGTGCTCACATTTATTGTTAAAAATGGCGCTGGCAGCCACCTATGTGCTTGCCCTCAGAGCAGGGCAGTTGATTGCAAATTGTGGATTGCCTTCCTGCTTGGAAAGGGCCATTGTTATGCTAATGTCTCCTTCCCGTCTGCCAGCATCTTCGCCTGACCTTGAAGGTAAATATACTTCATAAACCAGTTTATTGTTTTACATTCTCTCTTATTTGTGTGTGTGTCTGTGTGTATGTATTTGTTATTTATAAAGTACATTTTCTTATTTAAAAGCATATAAAACAAAAAATTGTGTGGTTTTTGGGGGGGCTGGAATGGATTAATTGCATTCCCATTAATTTAAATGGGGAAATTTGATTTGACACACGAATTCGGCCATGAAATGAATTAAACTCATGTGTCAAGGTACCACTGTATATGGTCTTGATCCTGCTTCTTTTATTTAATAATATTAAATTTTGATCATTTTTTAAAATGAATTAAATAGTGGCTGTGGGGTTTTCTATTGCATGAATAGACAATCAGTTGAACCATTCACCATGCTATTACTAAGCAATCAATTGTTTTCACATTTGATATTAGAAATAACACATAACACATAGTAAACATTCTGGTATCAAATATTTGCTCCCTTCCCTGATTATTTCTTGATGAAAGAATCAACAGATATGTGTGTGTGTGTGTGTGTGTGTGTGTGTGTGTGTGTGTGACAGAGAGAGGGACAGACAAGGACAGACAGACAGGAAGGGAGAGAGATGAGAAGCATCAATTCTTTGTTGCGGCAACTTAGTTGTTCATTGATTGCTTTCTCATATGTGCCTTGACCGGGGGCTACAGCAGAGTGAGTAACCCTTGCTCAAGCCAGTAACTCCACTCTCAAGCTGGTAAGCCTTACTCAAACCAGATGAGCCCAGGCTCAAGCTGGCAACCTCGGGGTTTCAAACCTGGGTCCTCTGTGTCCCAGTCCAATGCTCTATCCACTGCGCCACCATCTGGTCAGACAAGAATCAACAGCCTGACCTGTGGTGGCTCAGTGGATAAAGCGTAGACCTGGAAATGCTGAGGTCGCCGGTTCGAAACCCTGGGCTTGCCTGGTCAAGGCACATATGGGAGTTGATGCTCCCAGCTCCTCCCCCCTTCTCTCTCTCTGTCTCTCCTATGTCTCTCTCTCTCACCCTCTCTCTCTCCTCTCTAAAAATGAATAAATAAATAAATAATCAACAGACTTAAGTAAAAATTTCAAATTTCTACACATGAAAAATTTTGAATAAAAGTAAAGGCAAAGAAACCTTAGAAACACTTTTGCCATAATATATTTAAGTTCTTAACACTTCATTCCCTGATTTCCTTTCGCTAAGCCTAATTTTTTCTTAATGTTTTTTGTTTTATTGATTTTTAGAGAGAGGGGAGAGAGAGAGAAAAGGGGGGAGAAGCAGGAAGCATCAACTCTCATATGTGCCTTGACTGGGCAAGCCCAGGGTTTCCAACCACTGACCTCAGCGCTCCAGGCTGACACTTTATCCAGTGTGCCACCACAGGTCAGGCCAAGCCTAATTTTTTTCACATTCTCATAGCCAAGCACTCATTCCAACTTCTTAAACCATTGTGCTGTATCTCATTTGATTCATCTAAAATTCTTCCAAACATACAGTTCTTTGCTCAAAACCTTGATACGATTCAATAATATCTACCCTCCTCTGCTGGGACTTCCCAAGGATTGTCTGACTTGTCATTACATCTGACTGCAGGTTCCTGAGTAACTTCTACATTTCTTTTGGAAACAACTTAAAAATAAAAAGTTCAAACTTCTGTTCACCGTGCCAAGCACTGCAGGGGGGGGGGGGGGTAGGACATCCCCATATGATAAGTAAACCTAGATAAATACAATTAACTGGAATTTCTATGCAGTAAACCTCACCTTCCTCTCTTTTCAATGGTTTCTACCATTCATTGGCCTTTGCTTTCTTTTCTTTTTTTTTTCATTTTTCCAAAGCTGGAAACGGGGAGGCAGTCAGACAGACTTCCGCATGCGCCCGACTGGGATCCATCCGGCATGCCCACCAGGGGGCGATGCTTCGCCCCTCTGGGGCGTCGCTCTGTTGCGTCCAGAACCATTCTAGCACCTGAGGCAGAGGCCACAGAGCCATCCCTAGCGCCCGGGCAAACTTTGCTCCAATGGAGCCTCGCTGCAGGAGGAGAAGAGAGAGACAGAGAGGAAGGAGAGGGGGAGGGGTGGAGAAGCAAATGGCACCTCTCCTGTGTGCCCTGGCCGGGAATCAAACCCGGGACTCCTGCACGCCAGGCCGTTGCTCTACCGCTGAGCCAACCGGCCAGGGCCGAGCCTGTGCTTTCAACATGCCTGAATCTTACTTCTCATTGCATTACCCATGAGGTGATTTCAATCAATATGTTACGGTTATATCATAAGGGTTTACCCAAATGACCATCATGGTGGCAGGATTTCTTTCTGTTTCCTTCACTGTTGTATCCTTAGCCCTCAGACCAGGACTTGGCACATAGTATGTGCTCAGTCAGTAGATGTATGGTTTTACTGGCTGTATTAATAAAAAGTATGCATTTTTTCTTCAAGTGGAGGAACAACCAGCAGATATTTATATGCTTAGGTTGACAATAAATATAGTCCATTCAAAGGAGGGACTGTGGTGGGCAAGAGCTATAGCTCATGTCAGACAATAGTGGTTCAAATATTGTGTCTGCAGTTTACTAGCTTTGTAATATTGGGCAAATTGATTATTTCTATCAGACTGAGATCTTTTCAGATGAAAAATGTGAATAACAGAGCTTACTCTGTTGGGTTGTTAATAAGGATGTAGTGATGTCATTTATAAAGCTTAGCATAGTACCTGACACATAGTAAGTATTCAGTAATGTTAGCTCTTATTATTTATAAATGTTTTTTTCCTTTCCTTTGATCCCGTCATAGTATCAAATGGCAGCCTATCTTCAGGGACGTAGAAATATTCGCGATGAGGAGTGATACACAGGCTTTGGAGTTAGATCTGGCTCTGCCACTTGTGTAAGTCCCTCCTCAGCCCTTGAGTTTCTTTATCAGCTGAATGCATATAACTTTATCCAAGCATAGGGTTACTATGAGGACTAAATAAGATGTTGTATACATAATGCCTATATTATATTTAATAAGTGCTCTTTTACGCTCTTTTGTTGTGGTTCAAGTTTTGATTACCCTTCTATGATTGTGCTACCAAGCATGTATGTCTCTCTCACCAGTGCAGTGTTCTTTAAGTTATTTTGATGTGACACACAGAGTTTAATATTTTTTTTATCACAACCATATATCACACACATTCGTGACCGAAAACATTTTTTCACCAAATAATACTATGAGTTATTGCTAATTATTAGTATTATGTAATAATACTCATTCTATGTAAAGACAGTCCCAGAAGCTCAAAACATGTAAGGTGAATAAGAAAATCAGAGTGGATAATCTTCTGCAAACACATAGCAATTATCTTTATTCAGGGGTTCGCAAACTTTTCTTTAAATGGCCAGATAGTAAGGCCATTGTATGGCTTTGCAGGCCATACAATCTCTGCCGAGGCAGCTCTGCTGCTGTGTCATGAGAGCAACCGGAGACAATATGTAAACTAATGGGTATGGCACTGCTCCAGTACAACTTCCTTTATAGGCCCTGAAATTAGAATTTCTTATAATTTTCCCATGTCACAAAATATTCTATTGATTCTTTTTTTAACCATCTCAAAATATAAAAACCCAGGCTATGCAGAGCTAGGCAGTGGGCCTGGCCTGACCCAGAGGCTACAGCTCACTTACCCTTACCCTGGCCAGATAGCTAAAGGCCCTCAAAGAATTAGCTAAGATAATTTTCCTCAATCTACCTAAATATTTTTAAATTTTTATTAATTTTTAATTTATTGTGTTTACATGAATTCAAGTGTCTCACTGAATATAACTTCCTCACCCTCCACCTCTGTGTCCCTTTTTATACCCCCTTTGCCCCCGTCCCCTTAACTCTCTCCCCCATTCCCTTTAGGATTTGCTGTCCTGTTATCTATATCTCTGTGTTTTGTATATATACTTTCACTAATCCCTTCACCGTCTCTGCTCCCATCCCCTCATCCCCCTTCCCTCTGACAGCTGTCCCTCTGGTCCCTGTGACCCCACCTCTGCCTCTATTCCATTCTTCAGTTCACTTTTTGTTCATTAGATTCCACATATAAGTGAAATCATATGATATTTTTCTTTCTCTGCCTGGCTTATTTCACTTAGCATAATAGTCTCCAGGTCCATCCATGCTGTCACAATGGTAAGATTTCCTTCTTTTTCACAGCCACGTAGTATTCCATTGTGTATATATGTACTACAGCTTTTGTTGTTGTTGTTGTATTTTTCCAAAGTTAGAAGCGGGAAGGCAGTCAGACAGATTCCCACATGCACCTGACCAGGATCCACCCAGCATGCCCATGCCCTGCCCCTCTGGGGCGTCGCTCTGTTGCGTCCAGCGTCATTCCAGCGCCTGAGGCAGAGGCCACAGAGCCATCCCCAGCGCCCAGGCCATCCTTGCTCCAATGGAGCTTCGATGCAGGAGGGGAAGAGAGAGACAGAGAGGAAGAAGAGGGGGAGGGGTGGAGAAGCAAACGGGCGCCTCTCCTGTGTGCCCTGGCCGGGAATCGAACCCGGGACTCCTGCACGCCAGGCCGACGCTCTACCGCTGAGCCAACCAGCCAGGGCTGTACCACAGCTTTTTAATCCACTCGTCCACTGACAGACAGTTGGGTTGTTTCCAGATCTTGGCTATTGTAAACAATGCTGCAATAAACATGGGGGTGCATTTCTTCTTTTGAATCAGTGATTTGGTATTCTTAGCATATATTCCTAAAAGTGGGATAGCTGGGTCAAAAGGCAGTTCAATTTTTAATTTTTTGAGGAAACCCCATACAGTTCTCCATAGTAGCTGCACAAGTCTGCATTCCCACCAGCAGTGCAGGAGGGTTCCCTTTTCTCCACACCCTCACCAGCACTTATTGTGTGTTGTTTTGTTAATGAATGCCATTCTGACAGGTGTGAGGTGGTATCTCATTTTGGTTTTAATTTGCATTTCTCTGATGATTAGTGATACTGAACATTTTTTTCATATGCCTATTGGCCATCTGTATGTCCTCTTTGGGGAAGTGACTATTCATTTCCTTTGCCCATTTGTTAATTGAATTGTTTACCTTACTGGTGTTGAGTTTTAGAAATTCTTTATAAATCTTGGTTATTAACCCCGTATCAGACGTATTGATGAATACGCTCTCCCATTGTGTGGTTTGTCTTTTTATTTTGTTTATATTGTCCTTAGTTGTGCAAAAGCTTTTCAGTTTGATATAGTCCCATTTGTTCACCCTGTCCTTTATTTCACTTGCCTGTGGAGACAAATCAGCAAAAATATTGCTATGAGAGATATCGGAGAGTTTACTGCCTGTTTTCTTCCAAGATGATATGGTTTCACGACTTACATGTAAGTCTTTTATCCATTTTGAGTTTATTTTTGTGAATGGTGTAAGTTGGTGGTCTAGTTTCATTTTTTGGCAGGTACCTGTCAAATTTTCCCAACACCATTTATTAAAGAGACTGTCTTTACTCCATTGTATGCTTTTACCTCCTTTGTCAAATATCAATTGACCCTAAAGGTGTGGATTTATTTCTGGGTTCTCTGTTCTATTCCACTGATCTATATGCCTGTTCTTATGCCAGTACCAAGCTGTTTTGAGTACAATGGCCTTGTAGTATAACTTGATATCAGGAAGTGTGATACTTCCCACTTTATTGTTCATTTTCAAGATTGCTGGGACTATTTGTGTTCTTTTTTGGGTTCATATAAATTTTTGGAATATTTGTTCTATACCTTTGAATTATGCCATTGGTATTTTAATAGGAATTGCCTTGAATTTATAGATTGCTTTTGGTAATGTAGAAATTTTAATGACGTTTATTCTTCCTATCCATGAACACGGTATATGCTTCCACTTGTTTGTGTCTTCCTTGATTTCTTTTATCAATGTTTTGTAATTTTCCAAGTACAAGTTCTTTACCTCCTTAGTTAAATTTACTCCTAGGTACTTTATTATTTTTTTTGTTGCAGTAGTGAAGGGGATTGTTTCCTTAACTTCTCTTTCAGACAGCTTATTATTGGTATATAAAAATGCCCCGATTTCTGGATAATAATTTTATATCCTGCCACCTTGCCGAATTCATTTATCAGGTCTAGTAGTTTTTTGACTGAGACTTTAGGGTTTTCTATGTACAATATCATGTCATCAGCAAATAATGATAGTTTTACTTTTCCAATTTGGATACCTTTAATTTCTTCTACATAAATTCTTAACTGATTAAGAATTAACTCTTGTGATTTGTCTATATTTTCAGATGGGATATCTTTGTGGCCACTCACAATATTATTTGCAAAGCAAATACTATTTTCCTACCAAGAGAACTTCCTTCTTAAATGACCACAAAGTTGTGAGATGGTGAAGGTCTGAGTAGAATTAGCACCAGAAAGTCTGAACAAAAAATAACCGAGTTTGAATCTTGGGAGTCTCCCTTGGGAAGTTAATATTCAGGGAAATAGAATGGCCAAAAAAAGAGCCTCTCAGCTTCTGGTGCCGGCCCCCACGCTCTCCTCTTGGGGTGAGGGTGAGTGAAGTTTCCTCCGTGGGAACCCCGCATCCTCCACAATCCCCTTATTCATGGTTTCCACAGTGGGCTTGACCCTCTCTCGCTTCCAGGGGGAGAAGCTGCCTGCCATCCACAGTGCTGTACCAGAGCCGAAGACATTCTTCCTCCAGAGGGTCCAAGAGAACACAGCTGTCTGAGAAAGCAGAGTCTGGTCATAGTTTCTGCACTCCATAGGACAGACTATTGTAGTTTCACTGGTAGGTGGAGTGATTTTCTGAAGCACATGTCTAATGATATGGGCTCCCCTCTGCACAGTCTTTGGCCACAATCAGGAGAGGGCCTCACATAAAGACAGAGGTCCAGCAAGCCCCCAAGACTGGGGGGCAGAATTCTCCATCAGTGTGGTGCTGGGCCTTGAGGTAGGTCAGGACTCCACCTCAACCATGTATACTCCACAGTGGCATCAGCGAAGTCAGGCATGGTGTCCTGGGAGTTATTTTCCCTATTTCAAACCACCAGGTAGAAACTACGTATCATCCATAGCAAGGCTGCAGGTGCAAGCTGAACTAGCTGGTCTCACGCGGTGACTCTGGAAGGGAAATCTCCAGTGCCGACTGTGGACCACAGAAAGGAAACACCTTCATCCCCAGGGCTTCCCATCCAGGGATGCTGCAGGCTGTAAACCAAGGCCCTAGGAAATTGACAGGAGAAAAACTGGACTTCAATATCCAAATTTTTGCTTTATAAAAGCCAATAAGATACAATTATTTGTGTTATTTTATTTTGAAACTGTTTGCTTCTTGCTGTCCTAACATTTCATAATAAAATAGCTTTGGCACGACAGTCATCTTAAGCGAATAAAAAGTAACAATGAAATGAAATGGCACTTTTTAGCTTTTAGCAAAGCAAATTTTTGAATTATCTTAGATTAAATTGCTGTGTTCTCTAGCTCGCAGTTCTTAAACAAGCTTTGTTTTGTTTCTGGTTTCACTGCAATAACCACTGAGATTTTTTTAAATTGAATATAACATGCATACAGAGAAGAACACAAATTGTTAAGTGCACTGATAATGAATTTTCGCAAAGTGAATACTTCCTGTAACCAGTAGCTAGGTGAAGAAAGAGCGTCACCCAAACACCAGAAGCCCCTAGGCCCTTTCCCAGTCCCTAACCACCCACTCCCACCAGAGCTAAGTAATAGCATGATTTCTTTTTTTCTTTTTTTAGAAATTAAATTTAATGGGGTGATGATCAAATAGCATGATTTCTAACATAAGTTGATTTTGTCTACTTATATAAATAAAATCTTAAGTGTATCCTTTGTATCTCTCTTAGCATTATATTTGGGAGATTCATCCATGTTGCTAGGAGTTGTGATTTATTCATTTTCATTGCTGTGTAATATATTGTATAACTATACCAGAATTTTTCTAGCCCTTCTCTTGTATATGAGCTTTTGGGTCATTTCCAGATTGGTCTGTTACAGTGGTTGGCAAACTCATTAGTCAACAGAGACTGGTCTATTACATCTAGTACATTTAGGAACATTCTTGTACATATCAGTAATATTTCTGTATGATAGATCAGTGGTCTGCCAGAAATTTTATGTCGGTCCACAAAAGAGTTAACCACCCTGACGTTGTATGAAGCTTATTGACTCTGTGATCTTAGTTGAATTCACTTTTGCTCAGGGTGATTTCTGCCTTAGTAGTCCCCGAAATAATTCTCTTTTCATCGTTCCCTAAGTGTAAAAAGGTGAAAACCACTGGGATAGATATCTCAATGGTAAGATCCTGGGTCAGAGGATATGAATGTGTTTAGCTTCAGTAGATCCTACAAGTTTTCCAAAGTGTCCTTACCAATTTACATCATCACCAGCACTCCATGAGAGTTCCAGTTCCATTCTCACCAACACTGAGTTTTGTCTCTGTCATTTTATCTAATCTGGTAGGTATGTATTGGTAATACATTGTGATTTTAACTTTTTTTTTAATGACTAAACTAGAGCATCTTTTTCTATGTTTATTGGTTATTTGGATTTCCTGTTTTGAATTTCTTCTCAAATATTAGCCCATTTCTTTATTGGATTGTCTGTCTTTACCTTAAGGATGTGTAGGAGGTTTGGCTGGATATGTGTATGGTATTACAGTTATCTTCTCCACTATGTGGCTGTTGGTCAAATAAGTTTGTAAATATGATGTATATGTTTGCTGGCTTGTGGTTTGCACTGGGGACTGGGCAACACCAGATATACTGGTCTGTGAGGTTGCTGGTCGCCTTCCTGATTGGGAGGGACCGTTGTCTTGCTAATGTTTACTGGAAAAGAGATTCTGCCCCCCCATCTCCCCCATCAAGAGCTGCAGAAGGATTTCTTTTTTTCCTTCTCTCTAATCTCTTGTCCTCCATGGGAAAAGCAAGTTTTCTGCTTTTCCCTTGGCTTTTCTTGTGGCTGGCCTCTACTGGTGAGACACCAATAAACAGAATGGCCCACCACTCTCTGACTCCGCCATTTCTTTACTGTCTGCCCGAATTTAATGAGAAACTGCATGTGAATGGCCAAGATGGCGGCAGCCCCTGGCCTTACAGTCGCCTACCCTTTGATTCCATTGATGTCATTTGATAAAAACATTCTTAATTTCCTTCATGCTTAATTAACATATTCTTGTATTCGGTTCTTTAAAAATCTGTATTTTTATGAAGTTTGAAGATACTTTCTGTTTTCTTCTAAAAGTATTATTTTACTTTTACATTTAGTTTTCTCCATGTGGAATTGGTTTTTGCATGGTGAAGGTAGAGATTCATTTCTTATATGAATCCCCAGTGTATTTATTTCTTATGGTTGCCATAACAAAGTATCAGAAACGAGGTGGCTTAAGACAAGAAATATTCATTCTCTCACAAGACACATTCATTTTCTTGAGCAGGGGTCCCCAAACTACAGCCCGCTGAGGCCATTTATCCGGCCCCTGCCGCACTTCTGGAAGGGGCACCTCTTTCATTGGTGGTCAGTGAGAGGAGCATAGTTCCCATTGAAATACTGGTCAGTTTGTTGATTTAAATTACTTGTTCTTTATTTTAAATATTGTATTTGTTCCCGTTTTGTTTTTTTACTTTAAAATAAGATATGTGCAGTGTGCATAGAGATTTGTTCATAGTTTTTTTTTTATAGTCCGGCCCTCCAACGGTCTGAGGGACAGTGAACTGGCCCCCTGTGTAAAAAGTTTGGGGGCCCCTGCTCTTGAGGCTAGAAATCCAAAATGATGTCAGCAGGACCATCCTCCCTTGGAAGGCTCTAGGGAAGAATCCTTCCTTCCCTTTCCAGCTTCAGGTGGTAGCTGGCAGTGCTTGGAGCTGCTGGGCTTGCAGCTACATTGCTCTGATCTCTGCCTCCATTGTCACATGACCTTCCCGTTGTGTCTGTCTGTGTCTAGATTTGCTTCTTATTATAAGAACTCCACTCATATTCAATTTAGGGCCTGTTCTAATCCACTATAACCTCATTTTAACTAATTATATCTGCAGTGATCCTATTTCCAAATAAAGTCACATTTTGAGGTACTGAGGGTTAGGACCTAAGTATATCTTTCGGGGGTGGTGGGTGGTGAGAGCATACTGTATTTCCCCGTGTATAAGATACTCCCATGTATAAGACACACCTTAATTTGGTGGCCCAAAATTTGAAAAGAAAGTATTACATAAAGTTATCAAAGTCAAGTTTTATTCATCATAAAATTCATACAACTCCTCATCACTGTCAAAACTCCCATCTATTAGCTTGTCCTCATCTGTCTGATGACGAATCACTGTCGTCAACAATGAGCACAAAAACAAGCACAACAAGTGGGAAATGCAAGTTTAAAAAAATCTTCAACCACTGTATAAGATGCACCCAGTTTTTAGACCCCAAATTTTTTGAAAAAATGTGCATCTTATACATGGGGAAAAATTCAACTCATAACACCCAGGGAACTAACTCACCATTACTTATTGAACTTCCAATTTCATCTGTCACAAATTAGGTCAAATTTTGAAACTTCTCTTTTGTTCTATGGGTCTATTTGTCTATTCTTGCACAAATATACTGTCTTTAAAGACTATCATTTCATAATGAATCTTGATATTTGACAGAGTAAGACTTCCAGCTTTGTTCTTATTATTTAAGATTATATTGGCATTCCCAAATAAATTTTAGAATCTGCTTTTCAACTTCCAACAGGGGGTAAAGACTATTTTTTTCATTGAAATTGCATTAAAAATGCAATTTTGGGGAAAAACTGACATCTTAAAAATGGTGAGACTTCCAGTTCATGTACACGGTATAACCCTTTATTATTTACGCCTTCTTGCATTTCTCTCGATAATGTTTTATAGTTTTCAGTGTAAAGGCCTTACACATCTTTTGTTGGACTTAGGTATCTGATACTTCCTTTATGAAGATTTGTTTTGATGAGATAAAAGCAGAGGAAGAGAAGAAAAGCTTGTACTGGGCTTAATGCATCACGTTATTAAGGAATTTTCCTAAGTTTACCAAGTTTAGCAGGGCAAGAGCTAAGTCAAGGTTTCACTAACTCCAAATAAGAGCTGGGTAAATAAATTAGTTATCACTTCAAAAATGTAGTTTTTATGAAAGATGAAATGGTTTAACATAGGGGGTCCTCAGAGGTGGGTAAAATAGGTCCTTGGCAGAAAAAAAGTAGAGATGTTAGATCACCCACTTTGCCATTTGGAGAACCTGCACACAGGCTGGAAGAGGTGTTAGGACAAGATGCAGATATTGAGTAGGGGGAGGGGACTACCAGGTCTGGGATTTTCAGTGTTCTCAGGATGTTAGGGTGCCCCAGAAGTGCCATGTGGGCCCGGCAGGTGGTCAAGGTATTTTGAGGTCTATTTCCCCTTGAACCACAGCTGTTCTGTCCCACTGTTATGTAATACATTGGAAGTTAGCATACACCTTTGAAATGCACACACGTGTGTGAATGTGAATACACAAGGTTCTTGTACTGAAAAAAAAAATAGCTTCAAAACTACCAGACTACATATTCTTTAACTTTCCACTCAGCCTCAGGATTCTGCGATTCTAATATCGTAGCCAGCCTCCGCTCCTGGGGCTCTGCCTGCATCATTATGAACCTTGTTCTTGGCAGCATTGTGATACTGTGTGAATTTCCCGGGCCTTCCCAGGAGCCACTGCAGACTGTCTACTTGGAGGGTCTAGAGAGTGGTAATCAAGTTGGAAGAGAGCTCAGGGACTTGTCCAGCACTGCACCTGCATCATAGCCCAGCAGTGTTTCTGTCTGGAGTCTGGATTGCGGATTCCTAGAAATAGCTCGGTTTACAAGGGCGAGTCAAGCAATCCAAGTATAGTACTACTAAAGCAGAGTTTCTATTGTATTTCACGTGCTGCATAGGTGATGTGATCACTTGACAGACACTCATTGCCGGGAAAAAAGAAAGAGATGATTATAAATATATAGTTCATTCTCATTCATAGAAGCAGAATCTTTTCTTTTTCCTCCTAACAGTCAACTAATTATTCCAATGGCAAATCTTCATTTTTTTCTTCCCCCCCCAAAACTGGGCACCCTTGGCCTAAAAGTTTTAACTTTTATTATTTATTATTATTATTGTTGTTATTATGAAAAAGAGGAAGAAGAAAAATTATATTACTTCTCCTCCTCTTTGGGGTTGATGGAGATTATGGGGAACAGGATTCAGCCCAACCATTTGTGCCAATGAGCCCAAAATGTACACATCTCTAGTCTGCTGTGAAAGCGGCCTCTTGGGCAGGTGAGGATAAGCTCAGTGGCTGGTTTGTTGTGCCTTGCTCCTCGGTGAGCCACTTCCTCTTGTCCCTGCAATAGCCGACAAGAAAGGAGCAGCTAGCCTTTTGCAGTTTGACCCTTATCCCGTAGTCAGTAATTCCTTTTTCTGGCTGAGTTCATTCCATGCTCATCTCTTTCTGTCCATCCCTGGTTCTCTTTTCTTCTCCTTCTCTCTTTTCTTCCACCTCTAGCAAATAAAGGAAACAACAACAACAGACTTGCTTGAGTCTCTCTAACTTGTCAGTGAAGCCAGAAGGATTAGGGTTCCTGCAAGCCAGAGAAGCAGATGGGTCAGTGATGCCTCCTCAGAGCCTCCAGCCTCTCCCCGCTGAGGAGGAAAGGTCACAGTCGGTCACAACGTAGGCTTGGTTTCCTAGGGAACCCTGTGTTTTCTGATTCCCATTCTCCTCCCTTGTGATTGGGCTTTGTTTGTGTGCTTGCTTGTTTAATGTTTTATCCCACCACTTGGAATGCTTTAATTTTTCAGACAACTGACTTTGGCCTTGCTGAAGATATTGTAAGAAGAGTTGGAACTGTATTTGAAATCTATTACAATTCTTCACACAGCTACCCAGCTTGTACCTCACATTGCACAAACAGCCATCGCCACAGGAGAGCTGTGGAGGGGAGGGGAGTCGTCCCCACCCCATTCTCTTTTGAAAGTAAGACTCAGCAAAGACTCACACAGCTGTTCCCTAGCAAGTGGGCCTACAAGTTTGAGCTGGCTTTATCTTCAGCCTGCAGAGGCTAGGGGAAGACTTGAAATTTCCCTTACAAAACTTACCAAACTTGGTTGAATGCAACAAAATGACTAAAAGTGCCTCCTCTGTGCAAGGTACCAACAATTCAAAGATTCATGTAGAGTAGTTTCCTGCCCTCAAGGTGCTGGCTTTTTTCCTTGAAGCAGATGGTATTATAAGTTCTATATTAGACATATAAATAGAGTGAGATTAATTCCAGTGAAGGAAATTGAGCAAGAACTTTAGGGAAAGATTTAAAGTAGAGTTGGGTGTGAGGAACAGGTTCGTTCTCCATTCTTGCAGGCGGAGGTGAAGGCATTTAGAAGAAGGGAACAAGACGGGCGAAGGCCCGGAGGAGAGACAGGTGCTGGGAACATCTCATGCTTTGGTAAGGCTAAGCGTGAGGGAGAAAGGTGAAATGGAAGCTCAGGCTGAGGTGAGTTTGAATGACGCTAAGTGGCTCTGAGTGCAAAGTTTGAGTTTGTGTAAGGCGTTGGTTTTTCCAGCATTGTTCCCAAGCCCTGAGCTTCCTAGAATGTGGCTCAGAGGCACTGCAGGGCAGAGGTCCAGAGCAGCTCCTGGACCTCTGCCCTGGGAGATTGTATACTGGGAGATTGTAAGGCCAGGGGCGGCGGCCACCACAACCCAGCACGTGCAGGTTCCCATTAGATTCGGACAGACAATAAAGAAACAGCGGAGCTGGAAAATGGTGGGCCATTTCTTTATTCTAGCCTTGCAACCGGCTGGCAAGTAAACACACAGAGGGCTTGAAAACCCACTCACACATTCTCCGGTTCCACAACCAGGAGAATCTTTTCCGGTTTTTCCTAGAATCAAAGGCCCCCACCAGTCTCAGTGGAGCTCACAAAACCTTTCGCCCCTCTGGTTCCCCATCTGCCAACATGGCTTCTTACTCTCTGCACAAACTGTCTTCTCCTTCAGCACCCTGCCATCTTGGCTTCCCACTCTACAAAAAAAACATGGCTTCCTTCCTCTCCTTTCTCCTTCTTCTTAAAACTTTTTGGCATGAAACCCCCTCCTCTAGTGCACATTAGCATAACAATGGTCCTTCCCAAGCAGGAAGGTAATTAGCAGTTTCACCTGGGCAGTGGCCGTTTTTTAACAATAAAAGTAAGCAACAAAAATCGTATTTTATAGACTCATTTGCTCAACAGTGATTATTTTTCTTTTTAAGAAGATTCCACTTAAAAAAAATAAAAATAAAACTGAAACCCATTGGTGCATGCCCAAGAGAACCATTTATTTATCCAGTTAGCCAGCAAATATTATTAGGTGTCTTCTACATACCCAGCCATGAACTAGGTTCTGCTGAAAAGGAGCATTGAAGATTTTGAACTAGTCAATAGCATGGTCGCAAGAGCCATTGAGTCAGCAGCCTGAGTTACAGTCCTGTCTCTGCCACCCACTAATCACAAAACATTAGGCAAGTCTTCTGGCCTCAGTGGGACCAGTTTCTCACCTGGACAATGCAGGGCTGGGCGGGGCAGTCAGTCTCAGCTGAGACATTCTACCGACATGATCAGGGCTGGATTTCAGGGCTTCATTTGTGTCAATAGAGTGGATGAAGGAGAGGCCGGAGTCGGGCCAGTTAGGAGGTGATGGCAACAAACATCTTCAGACTCTGACTGATGTCTTTTACTTATTCATTCAACAGACATGTAATACTCAGTGCCAGCTACTGTGCTAAGCATGGGGAATATAGCAGTGACCAAAACAAAGCCTCCATCCTTAAGGCACTTTCTATTTGGAGCAGCAGAGAACCTGGGAACATGGGGGATAGGCCTGAGGATGTAGTTTGAAACTCATGACAAGGGATGATAATTGGAGCTGTGAAAGTATGTGAGGTACCAAGGAAGAGAAAGCAAAAAGGTTTGCAGAGAAAAAGAGACCTGAGGCGATAGAACTTTAGGAATATTCTGTGGAAAAGCAACTAACGTTCACTGCATGACAGCACATTCTTTATCAAGCCCACACAACACAAGGAAACCATCCCCCAAAATACCCTGTTGTGGCTAAGAAGCTGTGTGACACATAAGAGATACTGTCCATTTAAACACTCAGTTTTCCTTGAATCACTCCTGTGTATGAAGCAAAATTACACCAAAGCCATATATGGTTTTATATAATAGCAGGTCTATTTGGTTTCCTTAGAAACGTCTTTAGTAAGTACCCGTGACATGTAAAAGTGGAGTGGCAGCTACCTAAGCAGCTGGCTCCTCAAATCTTTTCCCAGACCAAGCTCACTCTCTCTTTGTTTTATTGTATTTTCTTTTTTCTTTTCCTTTCCCCCAAGTTTTTGGAGTAGATCCAGAAACAGATTCTGAGAGCCTCAAGCATTTCGTTATTTACCCTTCAGTAATTACATGTCACAGGTTGTCTTCCCATTAAAGACTGGGACTGAGCAATTAGTCTCCCATTGTCTTTGCAGGAAATGCCATCCCTGTGACTCCTGGGGAAGGCAACTGTTGATCACTCTGGTTTAAATACTTTGGAAAGTGTTCAGGATGTCCTCTGGTTGGTCATTTAAACTGGCCAATTTAGAAAGCATTTGGAAATGGGCAAAGCAAACGGTGGTTGTCAGAACTGGAAATACTACCAGTCAGTTCCCCCAACAAGACGAGTCAGAACTGTCGCTCTGCCCTCTCGGAGCACTGTACTGTCTGGACTCCAGCGTGTGTGTGAGCCCGCTGCCTGCGCTTTCTGTTTCATTTACACTGTTTCATTTGGGGGTGTTTTCAGCTACAGGTCGTTGAAACTCCAGAAGGCCTGAACAATATGAACTTTATTGGCAGTTCAGTGATTCCGCAGACCCTAGTGGCTGACCTAACGCAGTCACCCCACCTCTGCTTCCCTGAGGTTTTCCTGTCTGTGCCCTCTTCTCTCGGCTAGTTTTATCTTTAGGCGAGAGCAAGCTAGCTGTGGAAGGTCTAGGTGTCACATCGCACGCGTTGAGAAGGAGGGAATGTCTCCCAAAATGAGGAGAAGTTCCCCACAAAATCTTCATGTCTCATTGTCCTGAATTGGGTCACATGCCAGTTCTTGAACCAGTCACTGGAAAGAGGTCTCCCTACATCAATGCATCTCAAACTGCAGTGTGCACACGGATCACCTGGAGATCACATACAGTAAATTATAATTCAGTAGGTTTCAGGAGGGGCCTCAGAGCTGACGTTTCTCAGAGGCTCCTGGGTGATGCTGGTGTTGTTTGTTGGCACACTGTGAAGCCTTAGGCTACTCGTGGTCCCATCCTCCAGCTGGGGCTGTTGTCACCACCCACGAAACACTGTGACTAAAGGAATATGGGGCATCTGTTAGGAGGAAGAAGAAGGGAATGGCCCCATGCAGATGGGAGATGTATCAAAGAGAACTTGCTCCTGGTGTGTGTAATGAGAATGTTCCCTTTAAACCAGGAGCTATACAGTGGTCCATGATATGTATTAGAAGCAAAAAGTGCATACAGTGCAACGTGTTGTTGTGTGGGAGCGCCTCTAATGTCTTACTATTTATTCACGGGGATGTATACATCATAATTTCTGAAACAGAAGGGAAAGTCATGCTGCCCTCTTCATTATCACTCATTTATTTTTACTTAGTATCATATATGCAGTGTGTCTCAAAAAGACAAACTTAAACAAAGCTGATTTAACTGTCCGTAAGAATAAAAAGAGTGTGCCAAGTCCAGCCTTTGTTCTCTGAGAGGATATCTCATCATTCTTCGTTACTGGGATGGGAGAATACACCCCTACTTATCATAAGAGTCACTTGACATGATGTAGGGCTTAAAAAATGCTGCCAGTGGTGAATTTCTGCCAAAGCAAATGGTCACAATGCCCTTATGAATGGTTTCAGTGGAGAATATCATTATGCTCTCTTCATTTGAAAAGGAAGAGCTAGTCTGTTATATTTTTGTTTTTCTTGGCAAAGACACACAGGTGTCCTGAACTGCAGCTATTTAGGAAAAATGCTTATAAGACTGAAGGACCGATGTCCATCCTGAAGCTGAACCATTACTGACTCAGTGGAGTTCAAAGTGAAATGTGCAGCCAGGTGTCCAGTAGACCTTCCTGATATGGTCACTATGGTGGGGCAGCCATTTCCAACCTCATATGCAAAGCCAGCATCACTCAGGGGAGGAGATGGGACTTCACTGCTCCATCTCCTGGAGCTAGCAACCTGGAACCATGGGCTCACATGTGTGAGACCCGTGGGAAGCCATGGCAGCTCTCAGCTGGCCTTTCCTACATGAGTTCTAAAGGCACCTGTACTACGCGGGAAATCACCAGCTAGCCTCTGTCTCTGCAAAGGCCCAGGAAGGTTGAGAGAGTCTCCGACTAGCCGGGGAAAGCCACTAGACTTGAAGCTGCACACAGGTGGAAGCTGTGCTCAGGCCCGGCAGGTGCCCATGTTGGCAGGGTGACTGGGCAGTTAGTCTGCTCCCCAGAGTTCTGTCTACAGCATTGACTAAATGTTTACTATTGAAAAGAGGGAAAGTAAAGGAAGAGAGCATTTTGCTGCCTAATTTCAGTACTTTATACTCTAACAATGGAATGTTTAGGTGTCCTGTCTACATACTTAGGACCTCCTAGGCTGCCAAAGAAAGATAAGATAATATTAATATTAGCTGAGCCTGTGTAGGATAAGCAAGACTGCACAGTTCTTGACTGATTAATTCAAACCAAATGCCTTCCTATTGTGCCTGCTGTGAGGCAAAGCATTACTAGCTATGGGAGGAATTTTAAAAATGGGGAAAAACAGGCCTTCCCTTACAATTTAAAAGTCTTACAACTTGAAAAGTAGGAAACAGTAAGTACATTTAAAGTATCTATATCAAATAATATAAAATTTTTTTAAAAGAGGAAAACAAAGAGGGGCAAGATAATACCAAACTGGGAAATTCAAGCTAGAAAGTGCTAAGGAAGAGGAACATTAAGCTAGGCCTTGAAGCAGGGGCTCCTGGCCTGACGTCCACAGATGGAACCAGGGGTCTGTGAGCCTGGATGGGGAAAAGTTACTTCTTTATTTTCACTAACTCGCAACTGAACTCGGGCATTTCCTTCTAGTATCATTTCCTTCTAGTATGAAAGTAGCATTAGCTATTTGTTGCCAGTAGAGATTATGGGTATTTTCATATTACATTGTAGTTAAAGATATCTTGCAATATTATTTATGCCCAACACTACTTAAAAATTTGTTGTTATTAGACTTTTACTGGAATTTGTTTACATATTGAAAAACATAACTTTGTTATACAGTTTAATAACTGTATATAGATATACTTCTTTTGCATTCCATGTGTTAATTTCAAGCATTTAGAAATATTATTCTGAGAAACATATCTCCAGACTGTTATGGCAGAAAAAAAGAGGTGAAGAGCCCCTGCCTTGGAGAATGGCTGGGCCTCCTCCCAGCACTCGGGACAGAAGACCCTTGGGGACCAGCCTGCAAAAGGCAGGCGGGACAGGTGGCTGGCTGCCGCAGCATGTGCTGGGAGGATGTGGAGACAAAGCTGCGGTGAGCTGGAGCCCCAGGCTAACATAATTTCACAGACAAATTGGTAGGTGACAGGAGGCAGTGGGAGGTGTTTCCACTGAGGCTTTAAGTTGTGTTTAGGAAGGATGCGTGGCAGAGCCAGGAGAATGGGGTTGAAGGGAAGTAACAGGAAGCAGGGAGATCAGTCTCTTCCTCTGCTAAGACTGATGCCGACCAGGGAGAGTGTGATTCGAGAGCCAGAGGAGGCTGTGAGCACACCTGCAGGACTGCAAGGGCAGGCTTGGGCCATGGTTTACAGTGATGGTGAGGAAGGCGTGGTCGGTGTCAGGCCCCAGTGACTAGGGGAATGAAAATCGCTTTCACATTCACGAGGGCTTCCTGCGTGCCAGATGCTGTTTTAAGGCCTCTGTGTCGTTTAATGTCATTAAATTTGTTTCATTCAACTCTCATAACAAACCCTGTGAGGTCAATATGATAATTCCTATTTTTCAGATAACAAAATCAAGTCTGGAAAAGAAAGATCAGAGATTCACAGCAGAAGAGAAGGGAATGTGTTACTGAAAGAAATAGGAAAGAGGAATTGGTTTGGGGAAAAATAATTATGAGTTCAACTTCAGATATTTTTGCATTGTTCTCTTGTCTTCAGTTATTTTAAAGGGCTAAAAGTTCAAATAAAGTGTTTATAAGCACAGTTTCTGGCTTATTTCATTGTCCAGATTTTTATTCTTTTGTTATTAGTGAGTGCTGAGTTAATTTGTAAATTGGTTTCATTTTTCTATAAAAAACAAAGAGGAATTCAGCAATAAGCGCTTGGTACATTGATGGGTGCCCAAAACAGGGAGGTCATGTGGTATCCGGAAAGAAAACAAGTATATATATGTTAAATTCTTTAATGATGCATCTGTCTCTTTGTTGTGGTATTGTTTTTCAGGACCACTCCAGCCGCTGTATTAGAAGACATGTGGTGTATATAAAGTTTGTGACAGTTGGGGGAAATTTTGGTAAGTGTCACTGCATCGTTTTCTGATACCTTTTCTGTAAAATGGTGCCCACAAAGAGAAGCCATTGTCTTGTTCTGTGCTTCTTTAAATCTGTACTAAACTTATATAAAAATCAATTTTATAAGTTTTATAAATAGGACATTCAGTTGGTGTTTTCTGACAGTATGACTTTTTTTTTCCTGTTATTGCTGATGTTATTAAGCAATATGGGGCTTTCTAAGATTTAATAAGAAGTCTGGTTCAGGAAAGCTTCTGAATACAGGGTGAAGAATACCCTTGGCAGTTTAGCTTATATTCTGAGCCACCCCTAGAATATAAGAGTAATAAACTTGTAGACCAGAAGTGTGAAATAAAATGAAAACTCTAAAGCAGAGAGATCCTTATGGCCTCTATTTTGCAATGAGAGAGAAACAGGCAATTAGCTTCTTGGGGAATGGGAAATTAAAGTTGTTAAGAATCCAGCATGCCTAGGCGCCAGCCTCCAACACAGCTAAAAGTGGCCTGGGAGGCCAGGACCATTAAGTTCAGCAACTACCCAGAAGACCTTGCTAGCAATAGTAAACAGGACAGTCTTTGAGGTCAGGAGACCTGGGTTAAAATTCCAGTTCTTCACTTACTGGTTGTTACATGACCTCTCTGAGCTTGTTTCCTCATCAGTAAAGGGAGGCTTATACTATTGCCTGCCTCATAAGGTGGTTGTGAGAACAAAATGATATAGGTAGTGCTGGGGCACAGTAGGTGCTCAATAAAGCAGTTATTCTTGCTAACTAGAGCAGGCTTGTTTGGAAACTGGTTTGCCATTGGCGTCAAGCCACCAGAGGTGTTCATATCGCCCAACAGAAGGGCTGCTGGGATGGATTGGTCGTGCCCCGTTTGCTGTCACAGGGGACATCAGACTTGGTCGCCTCCAGTGCCTGCTCTGTATGGAACAAGCTCTGGGAACCCCTGAGACATTTGTCTTCTCTAACCCTCTCGACCTATTGTTGGACAAACTTGGCTAATTTAAAACTTCCCTTCCTGGCACCTTTAGAGCCAAGTACAGTCACAGTTTTGGAATTAATATTACTTTTTTTTTTTGCATTTTTCTGAAGCTGGAAACAGGGAGAGACAGTCAGACTCCCGCATGCGCCCGACCGGGATCCACCCGGCACGCCCACCAGGGGGCGACGCTCTGCCCACCAGAGGGCGATGCTCTGCCCATCCTGGGCATCGCCATGTTGCGACCAGAGCCACTCTAGCGCCTGAGGCAGAGGCCACAGAGCCATCCCCAGCACCCGGGCCATTTTTGCTCCAATGGAGCCTTGGCTGCGGGAGGGGAAGAGAGAGAGACAGAGAGGAAGGCGTGGCGGAGGGGTGGAGAAGCAAATGGGCGCTTCTCCTATGTGCCCTGGCCGGGAATCGAACCCAGGTCCTCCGCACGCTAGGCCGACGCTCTACCACTGAGCCAACCTGCCAGGGCCTAATATTACTTTAAACCAAAATACAAGAAGAAAAAGAAGGGTTGGGAGTAGATGGTAGGTGCCCTTGGGTTTGCCCTCAATTACCAAGTTAGGCCTTCATTCCCAAACATGTGTTTTGATTTTTTTTTTTTTTTTTTTTTTGGTCTATATTAATTATATAGCTTTCACAGAGATCTAAGTATTGGGCTGATTTTTTTTTTTTTTTTTTTTTTTTTTTTTAGCTTTGACTAAAAGAATTTGGCTTTGGGTTTGGGCCTTTAACTGTGGCTGGTGAAAATCGACTGTATCACTATAGACCAGCCAGTGTTTAAGACCTGTGTCGATGTGACAACCCTCCAGTTCCGTAGAATCCTGGAGATGGACCTGGCCTCTGGGTTTACCTGGCCCAGTCTCCCACTAGCTAAATAAGTCCCTTCCACAGTCTCCCTATAGAGGGAAATCCAAGTTCGCTCAGAGCTGAGCCTGCTGTTGTCCTGAGCTGCTTGCTCTAATGGACAAAAAAAAAAGTTGGGGGCTCAGGAAAATTTCAGGGGGGT
The DNA here is from genome assembly GCF_036850765.1 of Saccopteryx bilineata. Classification (NCBI taxonomy): domain Eukaryota; kingdom Metazoa; phylum Chordata; class Mammalia; order Chiroptera; family Emballonuridae; genus Saccopteryx; species Saccopteryx bilineata. Next base: position 8,454,639 of record NC_089501.1, on the reverse strand, counting down.
AGATCTTGATTGTGGTGGTATTTATAGGACTGTATGCATTCATAAAAACTTACCGAACTATACAATAGAAAGGGTGAATTGGTGAATTTTGCTGTATGTTAATTAAACCTTAAATTTTTAAATGGAAAGAAGAAACAAGCAGTTAGACAAATACCTGGGCATTTAACTCTAATTGTTAAAAAAAAAAAAAAAGAGGGAGGTGAGTGGGAAGGGAAGTGATCTGGGCCTTGTATATGGAACTGTTATATGCACTCCGTACGACAGAGACTGGGGCCTCTACCTTCCTGTTGTCGCGGTGCCTGGACAGTGCCTCGCACCTGGAAGGCCTGTGATAAATACTTTTTTAATTACCTCCTGCTCTTAATCACTTTCTAAGCAGACAGAGACAAGGTCCACTCACTTTCCTGTACACCAGCCCACCGGCGTTGAAAGACGATCTCCTTCCTCATTCATCTCTTCTTCTCTGGGCTGAACCTACCATCTCCCATTCTTTGACCCTTTGTCTTCTGATGTTGTTTTTCTAGCTCTCCCCACCCTGCCCCTCTCCTTGAGGAAGCATCTGTTTTTCCACGCGCTTCCTCACACTTGGCCCAGCTGTAGAACTGCTACCCCTGAGAGGGTCTGGCTGGCAGAAGACAGTGGGCTGGCGATTCTGTAGATGTTAACAGACACCAACCCTAATCCTGTTCCTCCATAATCAGTCCTGAGTGCCTGGTAATGGATCGGGAAGGATTTCTTTAGTCTTCTAAGCATGGCGCTCCTAAAAGTGGGGAGGAGATCAGATATCAGGTTCCTCCTCTTAGATGTCTTGTCTGAAATGAGGCCAGGCCACCTTTATTTTGAGACGGCAGTAGTGCTGTTTATAAATCTCTCGGGTAGTAAGTATCACGGATCCCAATTCTTCATTATGAGTCATAGGAGGTTTGGAATTCTTAAAACTAAAACGTGTAGATGCTTTCAAAAATCTAGATTTTTTTTTTTCCTGGCCATGCCAAGGGGAGATAGATAAATACATAGAGAGAGAGCAGTGGTTCTCAGTCCAGGTCAATTTTGTCTTCCCAGAGGGCATATGGCAATGTCTGAAAACATTTTTGGTTGTCACAACCGGTGGAGAAGGGGTGGGTGCTACTGGCTTCTAGTGGGTGGCGGCCAGGGGTGCTACTAAATGTCCTCCAGTGTGCAGGACAGCACTGCCCACATCCAGGGAGCCAGCCTGAGGTCACAGTCATTCTGAGGTTGAGAGACCTGACAGAGAAGTAATAAAAATAATTTTAGTATCTAGGCCTGACCTGTAGTGGCACAGTGAATAAAGCATCAACCTGGGATGCTGAGGTCGCCGGTTCGAGACCCTGGGCTTGCCTGGTCAAGGCACATATGAGAGTTGATGCTTCCTGCTCCTCCCCCTTTCTCTCTCTCTCTCTCTTCTCTCTAAAATGAATAAATAAAATCTTTTAAAAATAATAATTTTAGTATCTAAAGTATTCATTATTTTGAAGGCTTATAATTTTAAATAATTTGACACATAGTTATACATGCATATATAAAACTAGAAAACATTAAAAAATTTGTTCAAAGAAGCACAGGTCTGAAAGGGCTCCTAAGAAGCTATCGCTTACATTAACTCTGAATCCAAGCAAAAAATGACCTAAATGACTTCAGACAGAGGAGGGGTATCTGATGGCTTACACTGATGACTAGCAACTAAAGCTGAAAGTGGGACTCACACAACATGATCCCAGCAAGCACACAAAAGATGTCGTCTTATATTTTAAATTCCAACCCCAGCTTCTTCAGATGTGTTTGTCTTTAGATGACCTCTGAAGTAAAATGGCATTTCACTCTGGGCTAGCCCTTCCTTCTGAATCAAGGGTAGCGATTCTGGTGTGATAAAAATGTGCTTAGGGAGGAGTGAGAGATCTCATTACAGATGATTGAGATTGGGTATTTTGGTACACAGGCTGTGTATTTGCTCAATTTCCTAGTGCTACCACAGTCTGTCTTAACTGTAAATTGTTTAGAATCTTTGTAGCCCAAATATGGCTACATTTGCTGAAATAGGGAGATTAAAGCAACATATGTCAAGTTGTGATATAGGACAATCCACTTGAAAAGACTTGAATTATAGGGCCTATTTTGGGAGGGTAACTGTGCTGTTTGTGAGGTATATTTTGGGCTAACCCAGCTTCAAAGCCAGTAATATCTTCCCAGAAAGGGTGTGGTATGTGCTTGTGGACATAAATGTTTTCCTACCAAAAGTTTTGGTATGATATTCTTTTGACTTTACTCCCCTTCATTTTTCTTTTTCTGATAATCTTTTTTTCTTACAAGAATGCTATGACATGCATTCTAGGAAGCTGGAGAAGGATAAAAGATCTCATTTCAGATGGCCAAGCCCAGAGATTTAGGGACTTAAATATTGTCAGTCTGCTGTTTTTAAGATGAATAGAATTTGGAGAATGAACCAAAGCTGAATAGTAAGCAGAGTCAAGTGAGACTATAAAAATACCATGTTGGCATTAAATACTTTAATGTACCTGTAGAAAAACTGCACATTTCTTAGTTACTTGTTACCCAGAACCCCGTTTGGAACCCTGGGGTAATTCCCCTGGGTCATTTCTATGCTCTTTCAGGAAGACTGATAACCTAGGGTAGGTGTCTGCTTTTACTTTTGTTCTCCAAGACTTGTACCCATCCCTGCTCTGCCTCTGGTAGCCTCCCTCCTTTCCTGTGATTCCTGAGACCTTGGCCTTAAAGAGGGTCATCTTTCTGCCCAGTCAGCATTTCCTAGTTCTTTTTAAAAGTGAATGATAAAGAAGAAATTAGGTCAGCAAAACAAAACTAGCTTCTCGTCTATACAATGTGTGTGGGGGGGGGGGGGGGGGTAATGGTGGAAGGAATAGACAGACATAAAGAATAAGAGCAAGCAATTTTGTAACCCAGAAACTCACCAGACCTAAGGGCACAGAAGCACTTTTATATAAATTCTAAGTCATCAAGGCAACAAAGTGAGAGCCAGAGTGCTCCGGAGGGAGAGCTGAGACTATCTGGAGAGGTTGTCCTCTCTCCCAGAGCTGGTTGCCCCTCTGCATCTGGATCACCCTGAGCGCTGTTTAAAAGTGCAGGTCCTTGGGCCTACTCTAGACTCACAGTGGCGAATACCTGTGGCGGATGTGTGTCTTCACCCTTAAGGCTCTTAGGCACACCAGTTTGTGCCACTGGCTGCTCTCCTGCCATTGTTCTCAGCTTTGTTCAGGCCTACAGTTCTTGTGAAGCTGGGTGCAACAGCCCTGCCCAGCCTCTAAGATTCCCTTCCGTGTTCATTACTGAAGAACGTAAATTACAGATCAGTCTGTCGTTTCTTAAGTCAGACCTGTGCCTGACTGCTCCCCACTCTGGTGTGCATAGGAGAGTATTCTGTTACCTGGTCCCTGAAGTAATTCCTTGCTCATTCCTGGTTAGTTTTGGCGCCATCCTAAACCAGAATCTTGGAAGCTACTTTGTGACTGCCATCCTACTTGCCTGCTACAGTAGTGCATTTAACTGCCATCAGCTTTCACTCTAAAATTTACGCTGCAATGTGGTTTCTATCTGCAGCAACACTATAAACCAGGGTTTCCCCTCCACTTATGGAGGGGAAACGTTTTCAGAATAAGTAGTTGTCGTGTGTTCTGGTGCATGACTGGACAGCTGACACTGTGGAATAGCTCCCACCTGGGACACAGGTGATTGGACCCACCCCACAGCCCTGCCTCCGACCGGCAGGCTGCTATGGAATGAGTATGATATCACTTGTATAGCTAATTTCAGTTTATAAGGAGATGTGGCACATTTGCTCCTCCCAAACCACTTCTTAAGTGGTAGAACAGGTAGCATTCCCAGATAAAATCTAGGGCTTGGAAAATTTAGCCTATGTCTAAGGCAGGGGGTGTTTGATAGTGTAGGGTGTTTGCTCTCCTCTCAGAGACTGGAGGCAGGGCTGGTATGTGGTGAGAAAGGAAGCAGTACAGAGATGGTGAATGTCTCAATGCTGGCTTGTTCCTTCCCGCCAAGGGCACCGTGACCCTGGTACCCCACTGAGAAACACTGCTCTGAGGCTGCACAGCTGAGACACAGGAAAGCCTCATGAGCAGAAGAGCCAGATTCATGCCCGTACTGTCTGCATCCAGGCCCTTCATGGCCCTCTTCATGTTAAAGGCATCCCAATCTCAACTCCCTCCTTGTTGGGACCTCTCGGGCTTTACAGTTGAACTCCGAGCGGCTGTTCTGCAGGTTATGCCATGCTACTCTCTGCACCAGAACTCAGGCTCAACATGTTCCGTACAGAAAGAGCCTCTAAAACCTCCGTGGCCCGGCTGACCAGCACCCTGTCCCTGTCATTCCTCTGTTACCACCTAGTGCAGGTAGAGTGAGAATGTGTGCCATCTTTGAAAAAGCTCAGAGCCTGAGAGAATGCCCACCTACAGCCTTTGATTCAGTCTGACCGGCTTAAACACCATCCAGATAGGGAATTTGGTGTCAGTTTCAGGAGGTTTTGATATGATATCTTTGGCTTCATACCTACCTGGCTGACTTCTATAGCCTGCCGTTGGAGTTTTGTTTAAAGTTAGGTTTTGATGTCAGAGAGCAAAGCAGCCGAGACAGTGGCTATATCAGTTTGAATGAGCACACATGAAATTTATCAAAGTGGTAAAAATAAAACTGTATTGAATGAAAAGGCACACAGTAAAGTGACCTGAATATAAATGTTGAGGTGATTATGAAAAGGGGAAGTGTGATATTATCTGATCTGGCTTTCTCTTTCTTTTCTATTGTTTTTATTTTTTCTTATCTCTCTTCCAGTTTCTTTCCCAACATTTTGTTTTGAAAAATTTCAAAACTGCTGGTTGGGAGAATGGTAAAAACAATGCCTATATGTCCATTACCTAGATTCACCAATTGTTCTAAATTTGCTACATTTTAAAATTTTTATTATTTCTTCTTCTAAATTAATATATATATATTACATTGTATAAGTTTTTGCTGCACCATTTGAAAGTTGCAAGCATCTTGACATTTTAACTCTAAATGTTTCATCATGTATTTCCTAAGAATAAGGACATTCTTTTACATAACCACAATACTATTGTCATACCTAAGAACTTTAAAATAATTTCATAATATGATCTACTATCAAGTCCATATTCAGACTTTCTGAATATGTCCCAGGCTGGTTGTGGTGTAGGGGTGTCCTGCTCCCCAGAAGGTTGTTGTTAGATGCAGGTTAACATCCTTTGACAAGATGACGTCATAGGTGGCGTTGCATGCTTGATGGTATAGTAAGTACATCAGGAGGCAGAGGGTGTCAACTTCTCCCACCGTCTGCAGTGCAAAACTTGATCTCTCGGGTGAGGAGTTAACCATACCTCACCAATATCCAGATATACTTTGAGTCAGTAAGGCATCTCTGGGCCGATATGTGGGTCCTTTATGAACATCCTGTCTGTCCTCCCTCCCTCCCCCTGTCCTTAAGTGCTGTGAGTATAAATGGATAATCCTTGCCTGGATCTTTATTACATTGGAATAGTGTCTGATATTTGTTACCTTTTGCTTTCTCTTCCTCAGTTACTTATAGTGAGTGATATAGGCCTTCATGGTGTTACAATGATTTCTTAGCTACATCACTGATGGTCAGCTAGATTTTATTGTGATAATAAATTATGCCAAACTTTTTTTCTTTCTTGCCTTTGGGATAAGAAGGAGTAACTTTAGCAAAGCATTTACTACATGGAGGTACTACACAGCATCTTTACCTGTAGAACTTTTTTCACTTTCTTCTCCCCCAGCAACCCAGACTAGTGAGCGAAGTGACTTGCTCAAGGTCATACAGCTCCTATGGTGGAGCTAAGATCAGTGCAGATCTGTCAGGCTTAGAGCCAGGGTTTTTCTACTCTTCATGTCGCCTCTGTTCCCCAGCCCCTGCTGTGTCCCCACCCCACAGCTCTTGCCGTAGATGAACGCCTACCTGATTGGGTAGGTCTGTAAACAAGGAACGTCAGATGGCACGGTATGCAGCTGGAGGAACACAGGCCACACACGCCTCAGAGGGGCAGGTGCTGCTGGGCCACAGGCAGCCTGGGCCCAGCACAAGCAGAAAGCTTGATCTGTCTATTAACCAGTCCAACTTTTTTAAGGCTGGCAGCTAATAAGTATATTCTGACACCCATTGGTCCAGTCACCAATTTCAGCCCCCACACAGGCTGGCCGAGGCTACCTTGAGTGAGCCAGGGCATTGTTTAGAAATGGAATTCATAGCTTGTCGGTTTGTTTTTTACTTTCTCTTTTAAACAGAAATTAATAGTCTTGAGAATTTATTTGAGGGGTGTTTGGGGGTTTTTTTTGTTTTTTTTGCATTTTTCTGAAGCTGGAAACGGGGAGAGACAGTCAGACAGACTCCCACATGCGCCCGACCGGTATCCACCCGGCACGCCCACCAGGGGCGACGCTCTGCCCACCAGGGGGCGATGCTCTGCCCATCCTGGGCATCGCCATGTTGTGACCAGAGCCATGCTAGTGTCTGAGGCAGAGGCCACAGAGCCATCCCCAGCGCCCGGGCCATCTTTGCTCCAATGGAGCCTTAGCTGCGGGAGGGGAAGAGAGAGACAGAGAGGAAAGCACAGCGGAGGGATGGAGAAGCAAATGGGTGCCTCTCCCATGTGCCCCGGCCAGGAATCGAACCCGGGTCCTCCGCACGCTAGGCTGACGCTCTACCGCTGAGCCAACCGGCCAGGGCGAGGAGTGTTTGATTTTTGAAGAGAGGGAAAGGTAGGTTTCATGGAAGTATTACTTAACTGACATTATTATAATAAAACCTGGGAATGTATTAATTAGAAGGTTAACAGCACAGTAGCAGACAGTTCATCTGTAGCTGTGAAAGAAAGCAAACACATCTCCCTCCAAGTATCATCTATAGGGTTTTTCTTTTGTAAATGGTTCTCTGAGTCCTTGAGAAGGGGATGGAGCCTGTGTGTGTTCTATCCTCCTGCGCTGCTTGTTCTTCGTGTATCTTTGACTGTGTTAATGAGTCACAGACGGACTTGGACGCTTGTTCCCATGCGAGGATGGAAGCAGAGCAGCTCAGATAAACAGCAGTGCTTCTCAGGCCCGGCCTCAGTGTTCCAGCGCCCACCGAGGACCAGGGCCTCTTAGATTAATGCCTATTCTTTCTAGCAGAATAATTCTTGAGTTTGGAGTGATTACTCTACCATTCAGGAATCTAGTCCTGCCCTCGCATTTTACAGGTTAACAACCTGAGGCCCATAGTAGTTGAGCTGGGCCCTAGTTAGATCTGATTAACTTGGGTCTCTCGTGATTGAGTCTTACTTTTTCTAAAGCTAGTTTCCAGTCAACAAGTAATCATAATGCTTCGCCCTGGCATGTTGCTCGTTGCCCACAATGTTTCTTACAATTGATATGATGGAAAGTGTGGTTTCTCACTTTTCTGCCAGTACAGAGGTTCTCACCCTGTAGTGAACCCGCGAACAAGGGGAGCGTTTACAGAGCACCCAAGCCGTCCTTCCTCCTCCCCCCTCCCCGTGAGAGTGCCAGGGCCTGGGGCTTCCCTCGCTGCTCTGTTAGCCCAGTGCCGTCACCTCTTACTTCCTCACAGGTTTCATGCTACACTTTTCAATTATAGGATTCCTTTGTTTTTCTTTTCTTTTCTTGACAAAATCCAGTGACCAATCCATATTTTTAACATTTTATTGTTTTATTTTGGAATTTCAAGTGTATAGAAAGTAAATACTACAGCCTACTGGACCCTGCTCTACCCCTCCCCCAGCTCCAACAGTTATCCACACTCTGCCCTTCCCGTTTCACCTGTACCTGGATTATTGTTATTATTTTTTGACTAATTCAAATGTGTTTCATAAATCAGAATGAGAGCGTAGTTTGTGAATGAAAACTTGGTTACCTGTCCTGACTGGTCCTTCCCTCACCTTACTGCATTTGACCCTCCTAGCATTCCCGTACATCATTACCCATGTTTCGTGACTTTGGAAACTGAAGCTCCAAGAAGTTGCACACCTGTCTAAAGTCTTCAGTCTCATAAGCACTCAAGCAGGGATTCACGCCCAGAGTTATGCAAAAAAGCATGTTTTTCCTTAAGCTGCACCTTAGAAAAATAAGGACCATGAAAAATATTTTTTTTCCTCCTGTGTCTCATATATATATATATATATATATATATATATATATATGGTTAAAACTTTCTGCAGCATGAGTAGATGGACAGTTATGTGATAAAGCAAATGTGGTTTAATGTTAATGTTAGAAGTTAAATGGCAGTATATGGCTGTTTAGAGTAAAATTTGAAACATTATGTTTAAAGTTTTTCACCATAAAACGTTGTGGGAGAAGAAATCCCTGGAGAAGCAAACTTTGTCTTAACCATCAAGCAGCGGACAAAACAGCCAGGCTGTTTTCAGATACCTATCCTGTTGCTCTGCTTGAAAGAAATAGATTTGACACTTGGTTGAATTTTAATCTCAAAAATGGCAAGCCAGGCATAGAATTACTTGATGTACCTAACCAACATTAACCAATGAGGTCTTACAAAACTCAGAAAACCAGTTGCAAAAATAAAGTCTCTGCCAGGGTGGCCCCCCAACTGTGGATAGCTCAGGAAGCCTCTTCATGAAGACCAGAACCAGACATAATAGTGGATAATTCTCTTTTCCAGTTCTGGCCACTTTTTACCCATTTACCCAACAGAACATTTTGTATACATGCAGCCTACCTTTGAAGCTTTCCCTGCATGTAGAAAGGCATAATCAGTTTTTTCAACACTGCATCATGAGCACAGACCACCCACACTACTCTGTTATGTCTTGCAGACCCTGCTCTGACCATGAGCTGGCCTGGCAGGGACAGCTGAGTGGTCTGCTGGGTTGGGAGTGCTTGTTGGAGGCAGAGACGCCCTACCCAGGGCAGTTCTCAGGGCATGTTGTTGCCGATGGCACAAGGAGACCCGGGGTGGGCAGCCAGCAGTCCCCTCTCCCACTGCTGCAGAGAGCCTGTGTGTCCCAGCAGTCCAAGCTTAGCTGCCATTGGTAATACCCAGCTGTCCTTCAGTGCTTGAGGCTAAGTGCTCCTGGCCCAGGGAAACCTCTGCCCTTCTAGCTTTGGCTTACTGTGGAGGAGGCAGCTGCTTAGGCACACAAAGCTACGTTTCCAGAACTTTCCAGGGTCTCCATAAACTGCAAAATAGGGTCAGACTCAAAAATCAAGAAGTTTCTGGTAGCAATCATTTGCAAAACTCCAGTTGAATCTTGAGACCCATGTGACTCACTGGTATGTGTACCATTATGCTGTCTCCTTTCACTATACCATGAGCAGAATAGAAAGCCCTCAAGAGTACCTGTCTCTTGAGTTAACTACTTCATCAGCTCTCTTCATCTGGAAGTGTCCACTCGCCAGCTAGAAGAGCAGGCTTTGCAACCAGATCCAGATGTAAGTCCCAGCATCACCATAACTGGCTGCAAGACTCGGGGAAGGTGCTTAATTTCTGTGAGGCCAGCTCATATGATTATTATAAGGTTTGAAAATATGTAAAGTCACCCAGCATAGTCTCAGGCCCAAGGCAAGTGCCACTAAGCTCAGGTTTCCCTTTCCTGTCGTTATGTGTGATATGTCGTTGTAGGTGTGAGGTAAGGGCTTGTATCTCTGCCTATAGTTGGTGGTGTGAACACATCTTCTCTCTTGGCATCTGTGCACTGCAGTTTCATCATCTAAAAATGGACTGCCTGTTATCCAAGAAGCTATGATTTAAAAAAATTATACTATCTAATTGCTTCTTACGGTGCTTCCTCAGGAAGACCCTAACCATGGGCAGATCCTAAGCATGGAAAGAGTGAGGGCTGGGAGCAGACTGGAGACTGCAGGATTGGGGAGATTAAGGTAGGGAGGGCCGGGGAGAAATGATCAAAAGGAGACCAGAATCAAAAGGTTGGCGTTTCTAAAAACGAAGATTGCCACTTAGGAGTTTTGCCAGGGGCGGCCCGAGGGAGCCTGAGTTACACCACACGGGAGTGTGGGTGCCTGCACGCCCAGCCGCTTCCCCTCAGGAAACCTAATTGCAGTCCCGGACCCTGCGCCTCCCGGCGGCTGCTGGGGAGGGGGGACGGGGGGAAGGGAGGCTCTAGGCTGCTTCCGACCCGCAGACCAAGTAAGCGCATTCCCGCCCACGCCTGCCGCCGCGGCCTTCTCTGAGAATGATTTCCGTTAGTATTTCATGTGGTCTCCACACCGGGAGAGATTGTTTGCTCAGTTTTGCATAACAAACATTAAATCTGTTGTTTGACTTGCAGTTTAGCTTTGTTTGTGGACCTTCCGTCCTGCCTGCTGCCACCATCCAGGCACTTGGGAAGCATTTCCTTTCTTCTCCGCAGCTGCCAGCGCCCAGTAGTTAGGCTTCCTTAAATGCAAGCAGATGGAAGTGAGCAGGAGTGTGGAGGCAATTAGAGAATTTCTTCCTCCAAGCAGTGCGGGTTTGCTCTCTGGGTGTGTGGCTGTTCTTGCTCATTTTATTTTCCATTTGGGTTTTTGTCAGGCTGTCAGCTTTTCTTTTCAGGGTGTATTTTGCTGCTGGTTGCAGAAGTGTGCAAAATGGGGCAGCTTGGCCGATTATTGTCTGGAATCAAAGTTTCCATGGCCATGCCATGATGATAATGGCACTCATATTTGTAAAATATTATGCGACTTATAGAGTGCTTTCACACACATCGCTGTCTGATTTAGTCTGTACAGAGACTCAGGGAAAAAAAAAAGAAAGCTCTACTCACTGTGCTAGTCTGGTCTTTCTTATCTTTACATCATCGCTGCTCAACTACCAAGGGCAGACTAATAGAATGAAAACTGTAGCCTTCTGCTTTGTTCCTTTTTCTTTCTCATTTCAGTCCATCAGTTTAATATTTACCAAACAGATCATGAGCACGCTACTAGAGTCTCTGGCAACATTTAAATAATTGTAGCAGACAACGTTTGCCATCAGAGAGCTTCCAATCTAGTTGGGGACACATGACCTCCACCTGAGTTTAAGTAACAGTGCTGATCACACAGAAGGTGCTCATAATTAGGTGTTGAATGAGCGGGTGAAGAAGGGAATGGCTCGTGTAAACCACCAGAGTCCTGAAAAGCAAGAAGAGCTAGGGAGGAACTGAAAGGTGCACAGAGCGTGCAGCATCCTCAGGGTGTCTGGATGCTTGGGATCCGGAGGATCTGGAAGGCGAGAGGACCAGGCGCCCCCATGGATTGTCTGCATTAGTGATCTGCCATTCGTTAGCATAGCTAAATGAGCACTGAAGGCATTAAAGGAAACCCTTTCAGTATAGGCTGAGGAGAGTAAGCAAGGAAAATGTCATTCTCTCTCCTAAGGATGAGATAAGCAGAAAGAGGGAGGGAGGGGGGCAGACAGAGACCAAAAGAGGTAGATAGCTCATAAAACTGTTGTTGGAAAAAGTGCCAGCAAACTCACCCCACCTTAAAAGTCTGACTCCTGGATTTGAGAACCTACTATATTGCAACCCTGTACCAGGAGCTACAAGAAGGCAATGGGCATAATCAAAGAGATACAGAACTTGGCCCAACCCTTGTAAGACCCTGCCATGCACAGGAAACACTGAAATGTGAGTGCCTCACCCTCACATGATCAATGCCAGCAGATAAGCCAAGTAATTGAAAGATGGGGAGGCCAATATGAGCCCGAGGAGCTGAGAGGAAGGCTTCTGGCAGATAAAACTGTCTGGGAGCCTGGCACGTGGATGAGGTGTGGAAACTGTGTGGACTGTGTATAGAGTGATGGCCCATCCTGGGTGGAGATCATCTTGAGGTAATGGGAAACTGATGGGAAAGGTCCCGGGGCCTGGCATAGAAGGCTTGGAATCAAGCTGGAGAACTGGAGAAGGTTGCTGAGCAGGGACATGATGTTATGAAGGTGGTAAATGGGATTTTTTGTTTATACACGGAAATCCCATTAATTTTTGTTACTTCAGATGCTGGACTGCAGGCTCTGCACTGTCCCTTTCCTGACTTATGAAAGTAAGCTAAAGGAAGTAAGTGTCTCCTGGGGGAACATATATGCTCCAGACCAAATGTTACCACTCCAGTGGTCGAGCAGGAGTAAGAAGAGAATAGCCTCCAGTGTGACTGTCAGTAGGACACTGTTTTTAGTGATTAGCTGGCTGCTACGCTATAAAACTGTAGTGTATTTAGAAATACAGAAAGACACAACAGAAAAACAAAAGTCACCTGGTCTCTTGTCACTCAGAGATTTTCACACATTAGTATTTTGCTCAAAATCCTTTCCTGATGTGAATTTGGAAGATTTAACAGTGATTTCAAATTGCACGTAGTGTTTTATGTTTTTTTGTAACTTGGCAGTATACCATGAATATTTTTCAGTGTCAATAAATTTATTTTACAGTATGAACTTAGCAGTACATCCTGTTTCACTATAGGAATGTACCATAATTTATTTAATCAAATAGGAAACCAGTCTCTTATTTTTGCTCATTTTTGTTGTTTCCAATGATTTAGGTTTTAAATATTTTTTAACACAATGTCATGATATAATATTTTCAGATAATTATGTTCACATTGAGTGAATTACCCAGTCAGATCCAAATGAATATAGAAAGTTCTCCGTGAAGTTTTATCTCATTTTTATTGTCACTTCATCAGAAATGATAATTAATCAACCCTTAGCGGAAAAGAATTATATGAGCCATAGTATGCTTCCCTAAGACTGTTAAAAACAGGAAGACCAAGCCCCATGCTGACGTATGTATTCGAATATAGAATTAGAATGTAGGGGTCTATTTAGCTGGATCTGGTAGTCCTTAAAATTTAAATGTTATCCCCTGCTTGACTGTAGTGACATTTTTTTTTCATTTTTTTATTTATTCATTTTTAGAGAGGAGAGAGAGACCGAGAGAGAGGAGAGAAAGACAGAGAGAGAGAAGGGGGGGAGGAGCCGGAAGCATCAACTCCCATATGTGCCTTGACCAGGCAAGCCCAGGGTTTCGAACCAGCGACCTCAGCATTTCCAGGTCGATGCTTTATCCACTGCGCCACCACAGGTCAGGCTGTAGTGACATTTTGACAGCAACAACAAAAATTTAAATAACCTTCATTATTATCTTCATGTAGATGAAGAATCAAACACTCAGGAGCTTTCTTAAACTACCCACCTCTTAACAGTGTCTCCCTTCAAGGCACTGTCTCCTTCCCAAGTTGGGTTGACCTTTGGAGGACTGGTTCCTGCTGACTTTATTAAAAGCTGAGTAGAAGAGAAAGTGTCAAGTTATTTTTCCTTTGAGGCAGAGTTTGGATTGCAGAGGCCTGGAACTTCCTGCTTGTTTTTTATTTCCAGTAAAATGGGTGATTCACCACAGTTCAAGGTAACCCCATCTACAGCATCTCAGTTTTTTTTTTTCAAGTGGAATTTTTCTGTGGGAACCATAGAATAGAGAGGAATCCTCTTAAGTTTTCCATGAAATTATGCTCCCTGCCTGTTAAGAGTTTTGTAATACCATCTGGTAACTTGCTTTTCCTAATTAGTTTTTATCCTCTGCTTATCTGGGTAAGATGTGTGTTGATGAGGAGGAGATGAAGATCAAGAAAACTTAAGTACAGTGTTCTATTTTTTTAATTACTTTGTCTAACTTTTGCTGCTGCATATTGAATTAATACTTGGCAGTTTGCTAAAGCCACTTATCAATTCTAATAATTTACATGGTTTTCTCTTAGGATTTCTGTGTAACCAATCACAGGTATAAATAATGATGTTTTAGCTCTTTCTTTTCCATCTTTTATCTTTTATGTATTTGCTTTTCTTCCTCTACCACTCTGGCTAGCAGCTGCAGTACAGTGTTTAAAAGGAGGGGGAGCACACCTTCTTAGCTAGGTCCTGATTTAAGGGAAAGCTACTAACATTTCCCCATTGAGAATGATGCCTACTATTGGGTTTTAGTAAATTCTTTCCATGAGATTAAAAGAGTCCACTTCTGATGCTAGTTTGCTACGAGTTCTTATTTTTTTAAATCACAAGTGTTGAATTTTATTTCAATTCTGTGCCTATTAATAAGATCATAGTGTTCTTTTCCTTTTCATCTGAAAGTGAGGTAATTATTGTCATCAGTTTTCTAAAGGTATATACCATTCTTTTCATTATTGGTAAAAATCCAAACTAGCCATGATATATTTTATGAACTGTGGGATTCAGTTTGCTGATTTTTTCTTTTTCAAATTTTTATGCTTATATTTATATCCAGGAATGGCCTTTATTTCTTTTTATTCCTGCTGGCCTTGTCTGATTTTGGTGCTAAGGTTATACTAGTGCTTCTTCATTTTTTATCTCTGAAACTTTCCCCTATTTCCTCTAAAACCATCTGACCAGGTATTTATTGGTTTTGTTTTCTTTAGTGGAGGGGTGAGTAGTTAGATGAATCAATTTCTTTAATGGCTATAAGAATATTCAGGTTTTTCTCTCCTCTTGTTTCAGTAATAAGTTGTATTTTTCTATGAATTCCTCGTTTCATTATAATTTTTAAATGTGGAATACAGTTGTTTATAGTATACTCTTATATTTTAAAATGTAAAATTTCTGCTGAAAATGTAGTGATGGTCTCTCTTTTATTCCTAATATTATTATGAGTTCCTTCCCTGTGTTTTACTTGATTAATTCTAGTGATTTGTCTATTTTACTAATCTTTTGAAATACACAGCTTTTTCTTTATTAATTTTCTCCAGTGAATATTTGTTTTCTGATTTTATGAATTACTCCCCTTTATTATTTTTCTTTTCTAATTTTGTTGGATTAACTTTTGTTCATTTTTTTTTACTTCTTGAGTTGGATACTCATTAATTTTCTTTCTAAAGTACAACTTTAGCAACATCTGACAAGTTCTAATATGGAATATTTTTATCATCACTAGTTCTAAGAAGGTTGTAATTATCATAATTATTTCTTCTTTGATTCATTAGTAATTAGTCTGATTTTAAATTCCTAAATGAGTGTTTTAATAATCATTTTGTTTTGGAGTCTTAATTTAAAAAACCTTTTGCTGTAAGAGAACGTTGTTTGTATGATACCAATATCACAAAATTTATTGAGACTTGGTTCATGGCCTAATATGTGACCAGTTTTTTAAAACATTCCATCATTTTTTTTAACACGCATATTTTCTTATAAATGCTAGAGAGACAGGATTCTAAATATATCCACTTAATTAAACCTCTTGATTGTGTTGTTCAAATCTTTTATATACTTATTAATCTATTAATCATCAAGAGAAGTATTATTATAACCTCTTACTGTGTCACTTTATCCTTATAATTCTGATGATTTGCTTTATAACTGGTTTGATGCACTTCCCAGGAAGAGTGTTGAGAACTTTTCACTGGCAGAAACGTGGATTCCTTCTTTTGGCTTCTAAGCAAGCAGTAATCCAAGTTCTCAGAAGCCCTGGCCCCAAGTCATACATCTTCAGATTAACTTGCTAGCTTCAACGCTAGGGGCTATTTTATGAAAAATAAAATTATATCATAAAATCTGAGAGTTACTGTGCTTGAAGGAGCTTGAAGTTCTTTTAGTCCAGCCTGTATGTGTTTATCTAAATTCTGCCAGAAAATCTCTATTGTGTCAAGATAGTCTTGGCCTTGGCTGGTTTGCTCAGTGGTAGAGAATTTGCCTAGTGGGTAGATTTCCTGGGTTCCACACCCAGTCAGGGTGCACAGGATAAGCAACCATCTGCTTCTCCCTTCCCTCCTCCTCCCCCCTTCTCTCTCTTTCTCTCTCTCCTTCTCTCTCTCTTTCTCTTCCTCTCTTGCAGCCATAGCTCAATTAGAGCAAGTTGGCTCCGGGTGCTGAGGATGGCTCCATAGCCTCTGCCTCAGGCACTGAGAAAAGCTCGGTTGGATGAGAAATGGAGCAATACACCAGATGGGCAGAGTATTGCCCGATAGGGGGCTTGCTGAGTGGATACTGGTTGGGGAACTAGAGGGAATCTATCTCTGCCTCCCTGCCTCTCACTTAATTTAAAAACAACAAGATAGTCTCTACCATCTTTGTGAAGTTCTCATAATTAAAATGAGTATAAGAAGATATTCTTCCACATAATTACCATCAGTTGTTTATAAGACTGCTGAAAATGTCTTCTTCTCTAGGAAAAACAATTTTCAGTTTTTCTGTTAGTTTTTCCCTCCATAATTCCAGGTCTTCTTCCCATCCTGATTACTGTTTTCTGAACAAGTTCTGGATTTTATAGAGAGGCTTTCAAGTTACACACACATACAGATATGTGTGTTTATGTATGTAAATGTTTTAAGGAATATTTTATTGAATAATTACTAAGGAAGTATGTCTTATATTGATGCTAAAATCCTCAATATAAGGATTTTCTCTCTCTTGAGAGAAGCAGTTAAGAATGAGAGACCATGACTTTTGCCTACTCTTTGTTCTTTTATTTTTTTCTGCAATGAGAAGCCGGGAAGCAGAGAGTCAGATTCACGCATGCGCCCGACCAGGATCCACCTGGCAAGCCCAATAGGGGCAATGCTCCACCCATCTGGACCGTTGCTCTGTTGCAACTGGAGCCATTCTAGCACCTGAGGTGAGGCCATAGAGCCATTTTCAGCACCCGGGCCAACTTTGCTCCTATGGAGCTTTGGCTGAGAGACGGGAAGAGACAGATTGAAAGGAGAGAGGAAGGGTGGCAAAGCAGATGGGTGCTTCTCCTCTGTGCCCTGGTGGGGAATCAAACCCGGAACTTCCACATGCCGGGCTGACACTCTACCCCTGAGCCAGCCGGCTAGGACCACATACTGTTTGTTCTTAATTATGTCCACCAAGGTTCGTGTTGTGCTTGTCTGAAAATTAGTGGCACACTGCACGAGGAAGGAGACAACACATAGTAACAAATCTCATATATTTTTTTTAATCTAACTTTGCTTAGAAGGTATGCCAGTTTACTTTCTATGTTTCTAATAGAAAATAGGGGGACACTTGCCCTTTATTTGCTGACATAAAGTGTTAGTTTTGAAAGTTCCAGAGTCCACCGTTTATACACTGAGGGAAGGAAGTATTGTGTTTCTGACACTTGGCTCTAAGTTATAGGCACACCACCACTTAACACTCATAGGCTTCTCCAACCAAGAAAGCAAACCCCAGCTTAGGACCCAGAACTGTTCAGACACTTTGAGAGTATTACCTTCAGACAGATAATTCAGGTAATATCTTGATATTATAGTAAGTAAGGAATAGAGAGACAGCCCTTTGAGCTGGCCTCTGTCTCTTGGTGCCTAAAATTTTATTATCATTGCAATTTAAAAACTCAACGTTTACCCGAAACCTACGTACTCTTAAGGATTAATGTCACCTGTTAAATTTAATTTTCTAAATAAAATTTTTAAAAAACACCTCAAGGTTCAGACTTGCTAAGAATGCGTAAGTGCAGCCTCTGCTCTGGCAGCTCCTTAACTGTGGTCTGTTAACCTCCCCCACTCAGCCTGCCTTAGGGGAGGGACTTCCACGAGACCCAGCAAAGCCTCTCTGCTTGGTGAAGCTGAGCTAGGTCTGTGAAGAAACTTTACCAGACACATTTATATCAAAAGCACTCACGTTTCTAAGTGTTTTTGGAGCTCCAACTTAAGAAAGCTAGACCTACTGCCGTATTTCAATAAATACTACATTAGGTCAGACTGGCTTTTAAGCAGCCAGGTCAAGCAATTGACTCAGATCGAAACTACTTTCTGCTAACACCCCCTGCCCCCAATCTTTTTCACACGTGCGCTGCTAAACCACATGTGCCCCATCCTGCACTTATGCAACAGTGTTTTGTTCACGTCCTCACATTTCCCTTCACTAATTTTATCTTCTCAGTTCTGGCCTATTACTCTAGCCTATCAAGATATTTTTGTGTCTTGAGATTGTCCCCCACAACATTTCCTATCCCTCCAAATATTCTTTGAATCCAAACATTTTTATCAACCAAATGTTTCATGTCTTTATCTAAGATGTTGGCAGAGTTGTTGAAGAGCTCAAAGCCCTGTGTTCTCTCCCTAGAGGTCACTTCCAGGTGGACTTGGACTCACTGATCAGTCACATACTTTATTGCCTTAGTACCCAGCCCACACTTTTTTATCTTATTCCCAAAGGGTTGACAGTGAGAAGCCTTTTTGGGTGATGACTTGCTGAGGTTCATAAAGAGCCACATTTCTGTGATCCCTGTCACAGAAGAAAGTGGCCTAAGGCTCCCTCCTCAGAAAGCATTCTATATGGTGGACCAGAGCAAATGCTGAAACACTGTAGTAGAATTACCCAGATTTTGATTTTTTCTCATTTAATACCCCTTGACACTTCCTCCATAAGATTAATTTTTTCATAAGGCCAGTCATGTTGAAATTACAAATACAGAAATGGGACTGAATTTCATCCAAAGCTATTTTACACCTGCTTTGTGGACATTCAGTTTAACAATTTCCCTCACTCTTGCTAAACTAGCAAATACTCAACTGTGTCAACTAGATACATTCCCCCATCCCATCCCACCAGTCATCAGCCTTGTTGGTCCCTCCATCCCACTCTCACCATCACCTCCCTAAACCCAGATTCATTAACAGTGGCTTGGACTGCTCTCTAGTGTGCGTCCCCCTTTCAGGTGCTCCTTTGGCTGAGCCACCCTGCGTAGAGCTACCAATCCAAGTCACGCATGCTCAGAACTCTTCAGGGACTCCTCACCATACTCTCAATAAGTCCAGTGTTCTCTGAGCTGGCGATCTGCTTTGAGCAGTCACATTCCCATTCCTCAGATTCTGTACCACCTCATGGATTCATCACTCTTCCCTAAATGTCTCTCAGGCCTTTCCTGATGCCCATCTTTGTCCCAGATGCTCCTGAGGACAGGACTGTACCAGTGCATTTCTAGATTTAGAAACCTGGCTTCTCTCAAGCACTAAACTAGATGCTGTTCCTCATTGAAGCCTTAACTCATCCCTCCACTGTAAGTTATTTCTTCCTCCACTAAGCTCCTGTTAGCACCGTGTAACTTCCACATGACAGTTGTCTTGTGTAGAATTATATATTTTGGTACTTGTTTTATCAAAAGCTGTTCTGGTGCTGGGACAATAGCTTATTGACCTTATTAGCTCACCAGGGGCCAGGCATGTTCTAGACCAGGGGTCAGGAACCTATGGCTCGTGAGCCAGATGTGGCTTTTTTGATGGCTGCATCTGGCTCGCAGACAAATCTTTAATAAAAAAAATAGAATAACATTAAAAATATAAAACATTCTCATGTATTACAATCCATTCATTTCCTACTGCTCATGTTTATGGTTGCAGGTGGCTAGAGCCAATCACAGCTGTCCTCCGGGACAACACCAAATTTTTATTGGATAATGCGTAATGTACATGGGTTGTTGTATAGCTCTCACGGAATTACATTTTAAAATATGTGGCATTCATAGCTTTCTCAGCCAAAAAGTTTCCGGACCCCTGTTCTAGACAATCAGGTAGATAGATACCTGGCTGGCTAGCTGGCTGGCACTGAGACTCGAGATAGGATAAGTAACTTGCCAAGATCATGAAGTTTTAACTAATAGAATTAATAATCAGTTTCAAAATTCAATAATAAGGTATTTGTTCAATACTGTACCATATTCTATTCCATGATTTTGCTTTGATATTTATGTGAATGTATCTGGATGTATTAGTAATAAACATCAGTTTTAAGAATTAGAACAAAAGTCTCATTTTATTGTTTGCTACATTAAAAATGTATTATCCTTTAGTTTTGCATGTTTAGCAATATAAATTTAGGGAAAAGATGTGATGGTCTTTTTCCTACCACAGTCTTCAAGCTGCAGAAATCATTTGAAAGGAGACACTGCCTTTTGGGAACATTTGTCTCATACAAATACATTGGGAACATTAATCTTTAAATCTAAAAAATCACAATTCTCTTTATAGAAGAGGACACTTGGGTTGTATTGTGCCAGCAGTTTTTCATTTTATTTATTTTTTATTTGTTTTTGGTTCTACTTATTTTGAGTTAGGGGTGGGCTAAAGATCTGATGTTGAAAATAGAGATTAAGCCCCAGGATAAATGGTTATCACACCTAGAGATTGGTGGTTCTGGCTCTCTCAGGCTACAGTTCAACAAACACATGATGTTGAGCTCAGGCTGGGTTATCTCATTTGAATCTGAAAGGGAGCCCAAGCCCACGTCCTTCCTGTTGCCATGCAAAGATGCTGAGAAGAATCCACAGAGAAAACAGATGGGCTAATATATGTTCTGTTTCCCAGACGTCCTGTCCCTGTGCCCCCAACACAGTGCAGTAATTGAGAATGAGGTTGAACAACAGAAGAACAAAGGAATAAAGGTATAAAATGCTCAGGAAAAGCCAGCCAGAAGCTATTCTTTTTAATCAGCTTCTCTCAGTGTTTTTTCAGATATGGTTCTGTAGATAGGGGGAAGTGGAAAGAAATGCAGGGTCATTTTTTCCTTTTTCAAGTAGAATTGTTATCTTGCACAGTAGACCCACAGAGATTTGCATTTGTTCACGGGCTGATCAACTCCTGTGCCAACAATTTCAAGAGCAAAGGAGGCCAGTCTACCCTTTTGTTGTTTTGTGACGTTGGAGCCTTTTTCTTGTGTTTTTAACAAAAAGTTCCCCCAAGTAGAGAATGGCTGAAGCACAAGCCATTTGTTTCAGTGACTCAGTCAGAATTTCCAACATGCCTTCAATGTTAGTTTTTTTTTTTAATGACATTAATTATATTAGCATGATATGGATAGACTAGCTAAAAAAGAAAGGAAGGAAGAAGGGAAGAAAAAGAAAGCAAGAGAAGGGAAGAGCCGGCATGTCTAGCAAATATTTCTTGGCTTACCTCTCAGACAGGCAAGGCTTGTCACTATTAGACACATGGTCATGTTACAGAAAGTCACAATTGAAGAAATCCGCAGCCACGCGAATAAAAGCAAGGATAGCTTCAAAATGAACAAGTATATTAGTAGCAGTTGGACACACTGTCCATACACGGTCAAAAGTTAAAGATGGTATATTTAAGTTAGATGTAACAGGGAAATCCTACAGAAGTGGAAATGTAAAATATGAGATTCTTTCCAGGGAAAATCTTGCAATATTTCCGGAAGTCTTGTAATAAGCAAGGTCACCATCCTACAGTCCAGGCATTATCCCTACACTTTTTTTTAAGTGAAAGTAGGGGAGATAGACAGATCCCCACATGCACCCCAATCAAGATCCACCTGACAATCCCCGTCTGGGGCCAATGCTCCAATACCGAGCTATTTTTAACACTTGAGGCTGTGGCACTCTGAGGATGCCTCAGAGCCAGAGGCCGACACTCGGACCAGCTGAGCCACTGGCTGCAGGAGGGGAAGAGGTAGAGAAGGGAAATGGGTAGGGGAGAAGCAGATGGTCACTTCTCCTGTGTGCCCTGACCGGGGATTGAACCTGGGACTTCCATACTCGGGCCCATGCTCTATCCACTGAGCAAACAGGCCAGGGCCCCTATACTTTCTTTCTTTCTCTCTTTCTTTTTTTAAAGATTTTATTTATTGATTTTACAGAGAGAGAAGACGGAGAAGGGAGTGGAGCAAGAGTATCAACTCATAGTTGCCTCACTTTAGTTGTTCATTGATTGGTTCTCATATGTGCCTTGACCAGGGAAGCCCAGGGTTTCGAACCGGTGACCTCTGCTTTCCAGGTTGATGCTTTATCCACTGCACCACCACAGGTCAGGCCTTAATTCCAATTTGTTTCTGCCCAGAGATTTTGTGCATATGTTTATTTAAAATATTTATGGTGTCATGAATGCCATTTATCTTGTATTATACTGCAGCTTTACCCAATTAGGTATAATTGAGCCATCTCTAGATATTTTACCCTTTAAGGAAAAACTTGAAATTATATAAAAGGTGTATGATTTGCTTGGGAGATACAGAAGAACTTCCAGCAGATAATTAGATGCTTTGAAAATAAATGGAAACGGGGTAGAACCTGAACTAAAAGAATAACTGGTTCTGTTCCCCCACCCCCAGATGTTTTAGAACATTGTGGGTTCTCCTTTTATTAAGTGTTTGTTGGGTTTTTCAGGAGCTCTTGAGGTTTTTTTTTATGTTAGAAGTATAATCTTATAAAACCTATTTATCTGGGTACACAGAGCAACAGAATCATCCTTCCTTTAGGGTAGCCCAGTCTGTATATCATAAACACGATGATTATTGCCATTACATTTCAGCTGTTTCTCTGGAAAGACTTGATCAAAAATGCATCTCATAGGAGAGATTGGTAGGCAACATTTTGGACATGCAGATATTGAGCAAATACAGGGTGTATTTCTTGTTCACCTTTACCCATGAATTACCAGCCCTTAGAAGTTTGCCACAGATTCAAAATGTTAGCACTAGAAGAAATACTCACAGTTATCTGAATCAGGATTGTAGAAGCCAGGCTCCGGAAGAAGGAATGACTTACCTGAGGTCACCAGTGGGTCAAGGCAGAACAGCACTAGGCATGTTTGCTTTCTGTTAAATAGTTTTATTTGCCTTTTAGGAAACATATGTCACCAGACAGTTTACCACTTCTGATCACATGCCCCAAACCTTCAACTTGAGGTAATCTTTTCAGTTATTAACAGTATATACCAGTGTGTTTTTTTTTAACATGAACTCAGTAACACAGGTTATTTTAAATTTTCTAGTAACCCACATTAAAAAGAAAACGGAAACAGATGGAAGTAATTTTAATAATACATTTAAGACAGTGTATCCAAAACATTATTATGTCAACATAGTCAATATTTTAAAAATTATTAATGAAATAATTTACAATCTTTTCTTCCTTCTAAGTCTGAAAACTGGTTCTGTATTCACACTTGCATCACATCTTCATTTGGACTGGCCATATGTAGGTTAGTACCCCCATATAATATTGCACAGTAAGGTCTACACAGCTGAACAGACCCAAACTTTGCATCAAACCACACGCCCCGGCCCTTGAAATTGTAAATATCTCTGTGTCTAGTTCACATTTCTTGTCATGTTCGCTCTTGATAGCCCACGCTTGTCTCCTGAAAACCTAGAGAGAGGTAAGCAAGCATGAAATTGCTGTAAAAGGAGTACATCTATTGAAAATATGGCCCAACTCTTGCTACAGGAGTGTTGCTGTATGATATATTACTCCTGCCTTCCTCGAATTCCATGAGGTTCCATATTTTCTTAATGCCAAAAATTCCCTTGGCAGCTACAGCTGTTTCCTCTGGATAACATAGGAATGGCTTGTATTTATGAGATGTCTTGTACTGTAACTACTATCAGAATGAATAGGTGTTCCAAAGCCTATATCCCAAGTCAGTCTAATTAACAATCTTCTAAGAAATAATTGTTAAACTTTAGCTGTAGCTTTCCATGATTCATCTCTCACTTTGACCTAATTATAAAATTTAATGTTCAAATATGTAAGGCGGGAGATCAGGAAGGGGACCATTTGGCTGTTTATTCGCACATCACCTTTCACACCTCGCAACTCCCCCTCCAAACAGCTAGGCAAAGGCCACCCATGGAAGAGTAAGGAGTAATAGTGCCTGTCCCCAAAGACTTGTGAGAATGAAGCATAAAGCATCGTGTCTGACATATTGTTAGTACTCAACAAAAATGATAGCTATTGTTATTACTTTGCAATTGCTTCAGAAAAATGGAATAGACAAAATAGAGAACAAGTAGGTATATCTATTTTGAAAATTAGGAAGCCTGCCAGCCTTTTTCTTTTTTTATTTTTAGGACATTATCCACATGACTCTTGGAACCAAAGCAGGCTCTACCCAAAGCTGAGAGCTTTTTGTTTGCAATGTGTCTTCAGCATGACTGTTTAAACCAACCTCACTTCCAGTGATAATGGGAATGTCCGAGCCAAAATGACTAGCTTCTTTCTAAGGTTGCTTAACAATGGCAGAGGGTGGGACTGACCCAAATAGTGAGGTTCAAGTCATCAGAGCACATCCACGTATGGTTGTCATGGTGGGTTGTGACAGCTGTACAGCAGAAGCAGAATAAGTGTTTTGGTTGACATGGGGACACTGCTTTAAACAGTTTCATGGAGTAAGGAAAATAATTTTTTTTTAATAAATTTTTTAATACAAGATTTTCTTGATAAATTTCTTTTTCCCTTGACTTTAGCCTTTTGCCTCTGCTACCCAATAAACTCTTTTAGCTGGAGTTCTTTGGCTCAGGTATCAACTTTTTGTTCGAATATAACTAAAATCATCCTGAATAGTGACTTGGCACTCAGGACATAAGAACAGTTCTCTTACTACATACTGGTGAGTTCTTAAAATATTTTTGAATCACCTTCTCTGCTGAACTTCCCCAGTCTGCTTACCAAAGTGCTGCTTGTAAGAGTAAAATATTGATATTTAGGTAAGAAAACAATATAAAACCCTGGGTTATATGTAGGCATTTGTGGACACATTTTAATTTTTTAAAGAATATTGTGGCTAAGTGGTAGAGCATCGGCCCGGTGTGTGGAAGTCCCAGGTTCGATTCCTGGCCAGGGTACACAGGAGAAGTGCCCATTTGCTTCTCCACCCTTCCTCCTCTCCTTTCTTTCTATCTGTCTCTTCCCTTCACACAGCCAAGGCTCCATTGGAGCAAAGTTGGCCCAGGCACTGAGCTCCATGGCCTCTGCCTAAGGCTCTAGAATGGCTCCGGTTGCAATGGAGCAATGCCCCAGGTGAGCAGAGCATCACCCCCTAGTGGGCATGCTGGGTGGATCCCAGTCAAGCTCATGCAGGAATCTATCTCTCTGCCTCCCCACTTTTCACTTCAGAAAAAAATACAAAAAAAAAAAAAAGAGAGAGAGAATATTGTGGCCCAGCCTGACCAGGCAGTGGCACAGTGGATAGAGCATCAGACTGGGACACGAAGGTCCCAGGTTTGAAACCCCAAGGTCACAGGTTTGAGTGCAGGCTCATCTGGCTTGAGCATGGGCTCACTAGCTTGAGCACAGAGTCACTAGCTTGAGCATGGGATCATAGATGTGACCCCATGGTCGCTGGCTTGAGCCCAAAGGTCACTGGCTTAAAACCCAAGGTTGCTGACTTGAGCCCAAAGTCACTGACTTGAGCAAGGGGTCACTCGCTGTGCTGTAGCCCCCCAGTCAAGGCACATATAAGAAAGCAATCAGTGAACAACTAAGGTGCCGCAACAAAGAATTGATGCTTCTCATCTCTCTCCCTTTCTGTCTGTCCCTATCTGTCCCTCTCTTTGACTCTCTGTCTCTGTCAAGAAAGAAGGAAGGGAGAGAGGGAGGGAAGGAAGGAAAGGAAGGGGGAAGGGGGGAAGGGGGGAAGGGGGAAGGAAAGAGAATGAATGAATGAATGAATGAATGAATGAATGAATGAATGAATATTGAGGCCCTGGCCGGTGGCTCAGTGGATAAGTGTCAGCCCAGCATATGGATGTCCCAAATCAGTTCCCAGTCATAGCATACAAGAGAAGTAACCATATGCTTCTCCCCTTTTCCCTCTCTGCTCTCCCTCTTCCCCATCTCACAGCCAGTGACTCAATTCATTTGAGTGTGCCCCCAGGCACTGAGGATAGTTTCCTAGGAGCAGCACAGCCTCAGGTGCTAAAAATAGCTTGCTACTGGAGCATTGGCCCAAGACAAGGTTGCAGGATGGATCCTGGTCAGAGTGCATGCAGGATTCTGCCTCATTATCTCCCCTCATCTCACCTAAAAAAAAAAAAAAAAAAAAATATATATATATATATATATATATATATATTTATAATTTGTCTAACAGTTCATCCTGAGTGCCTAAATTCTCTGTAAGTTGGCATCTCTCTTTTGGGAACCATTTTCATCTGTTCCTATGATCCAGTCATAAGCACTAAGGTAATACAAGCGATAGTCTCTCTCTCTCTCTGTTTTTCTGATTTGCCTGAAGTTTTATCCCCCATAGCTGTTAGAAGGTTCTGAAGATGAAGTCCACTTACAAAGTCACTGCCTGGCAGCATAGAGAACAGTCGGCCACCTGACCTTGCACACCCACGCCTTTACTTTTTTCTTTGCCTCAGGTAGGTAATTGCACATTTTAGCAAAAGAGAGATCCATTAAGAACATACTGAATAGTGGTATACTGATAACAGAGAATACCACTCAGCAATAATAAACTACTGAAATGTACATTATCGTGGATAAATGTCAAAATGACGTAGACTCAAAGTCTATGATTACATTTATATGAAGTGCTGGACCAGAGAAAACTAATTGGTGGTGATAGAAATCATAACTCAGGCCGCTTGGGATGAGTTTGACGGCACAGGGGCTCTGACAGGTCTTTCTGGGATGGTGAAAATGCCGTCTGCCTTAGTTTACACTTAGACTTAGTTAGGCATATACATTTGCCAGAACTTACTGAACTGTGTACTATAAACATCTTTACATTGAACTCAAGCTTTAAAAAGAAAAATGCAGAGAAAAGGGGGGGGGAGTGAAAAATCCATAGTATTTGCTAAACCTCCCCAAATTATTAGAAATTCTCATTTTATTTCTGAAATATTTATTTCAAAGCTGGCTGCCAGCGCTTTCTGTATCAGGTGCATAGTAGGACAGCAGTTTCCTGTTTCTGTTGGACTCCTCCTGGTGCCACAGTCCACAAGTGGTCACTTACACTTCAGAAGCATAGACTAGTACCTGCCTTTTCACAAAGATTGTCCTAGATTATATGAGAAATCAATGTTTTTATAACTTGTGCATTGGAAATTGATTACTTGAAGAATATTTTTTGTAAGGCATTTGATCGCTCCCAAAATTATGGTTGGTTGCAGTAATTTGGAATTTGCAAAGGTCACAGAAAAAACCAGGACTTTTGGAAAAGTGTCCTGAGTTGTGAAATGTAGGTGTTAACATTAACTTTTAAATCTGTTACCCCCCCACCCAGCCCCTGCCCGCCAGCCCCTCCTCCCGCTGTTAGCAGTCTTCCTGGAAGACACAGCCAAGGTCGGGCCCAGAGGCATCGATGGCCGCTTCCTCCCTCACGCTCAGCACGCTCAGGCCCTGCCCAGCTTTCTGGCTGTCCACCTACACTCTCTTGGCGCTTGTCACACCAAACCAGGCTGTGTCCTGGGATGCTGCCTCCTGAATCTTTGCCCTCGTAGAGCTGTTCCTCAGCCTAGGGAGCACTCAACCCCCCACTCTCTCCCCAGTCCTCCCCACAGCCCCAGCTCAGATGCCCATCTTCGGAGAACTTGTGCCAACTTCCTCCAGGCAGAAGTGACCACACATGCCTGAACTCCTTAGGGCACCACGTATGTTTATTCAGGAGAGCACACTCCCACAGTGGAGCAGAACATATCCCTTCCGTGACTTTTCTCCCATTGGCTGGACGCTCTACAGCCATGGGGATGGCAGTGTGCATCTTTGTGTTCTGTGCACACTGCTGGGTGCAGTATTGGTCCACAAATGAGGGGTGGATGGGTGGATGGATTCATCATTTGTTCCCTCATTCAGCACTGCAGTAGCCTTTGTGGGACCTCTGAAGAGGTACAAATAAGAACCAGAATGTTCTGTGGCTCTGCCGAGCCAAAGCATATTCTCTGGGACACTGTTAGTGTTCTAGTCCTATTCTCTTTGCTTTCTTTGTCCAGGTAGTAACAAGACCCTCACATGCTGTTGTCCAGGGTTGCACTTTCTAACTCTCCATCTCTGCATGAAATAAGTCCTACCCAACGCTGAGAAAGAAAAGCAGAACGTACCACTAATAATGTACACCAGGGCAGGTCAAAGTGGCAGATGTAATACAAATGCCACCTAACAATAAATTAGCTTTTTACATTTCTAAATACTTTCACATATACCACTTTGTTTTATCTTCACAAAAATCTCATGAATTAAGCAGGGAAGATATAATTATCCCAACAGGCAAATAAGAAAACTGAGGTGAAGTAAAGGCCAGATGATTTGTCCAAAGTCACACATCTGGTTAGTGATAATGCTGAGACCAGAATAGAAGTCTGTGTGCTCCCACCCGGCTGGGAGAGTGTTCAGAAGTACAAGTTCCCAAGAAAGATCAAATAATTGCTGGAAAAGCACTTCCGATCTCCAAGGAAAATAGCTCTTTCCAGCTGACTGCCCTCCCTAAGGCCTGAAGGGTATTATCTGCCAAATAGCCACTCTTTTGTCTTCTGTATAAACTACCCCAGACTGGAGGCCACTGTGAAATCTGTGAGAAGCAAGAATACCACACACTACCAAAAAATACTGGAAACCTATAGGATAAGCCCGTTTAGATAGAAATCAGAGAGTGTTTTCTTAAATCCTTGCCAGGACACAGGTATGGGCACCAAGGCAGAGACAAAGCTTTGTCGTGTGTGTGTGTGTGTGTGTGTGTGTGTGTGTGTGTGTGTGTGTGTGACAGAGAGAGAGAGAGAGAGAGAGAGAGAGAGAGAGAACAGTAGGATGATAGCTGCTGAACCTGCATTTGCAGCTGCAGCTGCATCACTCCTCTGGGGAAGGCAAGATGGCTATTTTCCAACTCTTCATAAAGGGTGAGCAGAGCACCGGGAACAAAAAGAGAACTTACTCATATTTAATACTGCAGAGTCAATCTTGTGTCCCGCACTAGATGCCGAACTCAGAAGCTGACTGCAGAGGAAATTCATTGGCTTTGAGACCCAGGATTTGCTCTACAAGATTTTTCTTTTTATTATAATAAATAAAATCCCATGCATTTTTACTGGGAGTAAAAGAGCCAGATCTTTTCAGACATTAACAATGAGGGGCTGTGAATTCGGTCCACCCTGCTGATGTGCTATACAAAGAAGATCACAGTCATTTCCAACCTGAAATGTATTCATAATTGCATTTACAGCAAGACTGCCTTTGGTACCAAATTTTAACCACTCTTAGATACCCATCTCTGGGATTCACTTGTCTTTTTATTATATCCACTCTGCCCTGTTCCCTCTTTACCACCTGTTCTTTCAAGGTCCCCACTGGCCAGTGTTGCTAGCCAAAGTGTACAGGCATTTCACTGGGAGAGGACACAGGAAAGGGCTGGTCATGTGCACTTGTCTCGGTTGAAGCCTTTGTTCCTATGATGCTATAGCCAGAATTCACAGAAAGTATTTACTTTTATTGTCATGTAAAACCTATCTGTGCAGCTGCTTCAGGGATCTGGAATAAAACGTGGGGGAAATGGTGACATGAGGTAAGAAATACAGACAGACAAAGGAAACTACATTTCTTGTTGTTGCTCCTGAAATAACCCACTAGTTTTTAGCCTTGTTCTTACTTTGGAATTCTGGTCAAAACTATGATAAAGAATGTCATCAAGCCCCTTTTCAGTTGCAATATTTACAGAACTTTCTCAAACTTGGATTGCATGTGACCACAGTGCAGGATAAATTATTATTCATTAATTGTATGGTTGTGGGTATGATGACCTTGTCACCAAGACTTCTTTGTCCTCTGTTAATTTCCTCCTCAATTAAGTGGAAAGGGAGCAATAAGTAGTTTCTAAGGTTATTTTTTACCTAAAGTGGTAAATGATACATTCCCTTATTTATATTTGGCTTTTGGACTTTGAATTTAAATTTAGTTCCTCAAATAGGGGATTGTTCTGTTCAGCTACTAAGTCTATTTGATTTTCTCCACAGAATACGTGTGAATTCTTCCCTTTGCCTGAGGTTGAGATTGAAAAATTCTCCCTCTCCCAATTATTTCACAGATGACTTGCAGTAAGCCAGGCATTGACTCAGATCATCTTTACCCTGGGGTTCTGGGATTGGAAGTAGCTGAATATTATATGAATGAGTAAGCGCTGGCTTCAGACCCAGAGAAAAGTTGGATGTTAATATTGATGTCTGCTCCTTAGAGATCACTGGGAATGTGACAACATGTTAATATGTCTTAGAGGCATTTGTTTCTACATTAGAGATACAGATTTGCCACTCACTCTGAATGGCAGTCTTTTGTTTTGTTCTGAAGGTTAGAGAATAAGCATGGACTTTATAGTCAAATAGACATGGATTTGAAATCTGATTCTGCCACTTCCTAGATGTTTGCTCTTAGGTGAGTTCCTTTCTCCCAGTTTAGGTTTACTACAGTAAAAAGGATTGAACCAACTTAGGTCACCTAGCACAATGCCTGGTGTAGAGCAGACTCTCAGAATTGTTTCTCTGTAACCTTTCCTTTTTGGGAGGAGCTTCTGCTAGGGGGCCTAAAAAGTACAGTTTTCTATGAATTCTTCGCTTTAAGGTATTGTTTTCATACTACCATTCCTGCAAAAAGAACAAGACTTTTCTAAAGGAGCCAGGAGAGACAATGTGGCATAGCCTAGTGGTTTTTAAAGTGTGGCCCCAGACCAGCAACATCAGAATCATGCAGAAACCTGTCAGAAATGAAGGTTCTCAGACCCCAGACCCGCTGACTCAAACTCTAAAGGTGGGGCCCAACAGCCTGTGTATTCACAAGCCTTCTGGATGACCCTCATATGCGTCAGGTTTGAGAACCGCTGGTGTAGAAAAAGGAGCACTGGACTAGCTTGTAAAGTGTTCGCTGTATAAATCAGCCATTTCTTCATGCTGGGCCTTGGCCTTCTCACCTCCATCCTGAGAGGTGGGATTGAGCCAAACATCCTCTGAGATATTTTCCAATCTTTTTTTTTTTATTCTTTTTTTTGTTTGTTTGTTTGTTTTTTAAAGATATTATTTATTCATTATAGAGAGGGGAGAGAGAGAAAGAGAGAGAGGGAAGAGGGGAGGAGCAGGAAGCATCAACTCCCATATGTGCCTTGACCAGGCAAGCCCAGGATTTTGAACCGGCAACCTCAGTGTTTCCAGGTTGACACTTTATCCACTGCACCACCACAGGTCAGGCCATAGTTTCCAATCTTGACATCTTGTGGTTCTAGTCTCAGGCAAGCTGTGGCAGCACTTCCTTAATGACCATGGAATAGACAGAGGGAAAACCACTTTGTTTTCCTTGTTTCAAATGTCATATATTATTCTAGGAAATTAAATAAGAAAAGTGAGGAGATTTAGAGCCATCCAGAATTTCAATATCCGGAGATATTCCTTTGTGCTGTGCTGTTTCATTTCTTTTTGTTTTTACATGAATGTGTATATATGCATTAATCTGTGTGTCTGTACATAAACATCTCCACACAGTTGACTATTCAGCATCTATCGGTCTGTGCTCTGTGCCAGGCAAAGCTTTGGACACTGTGGTTACTCAGTGAATAAGCATGAAAAGCCTGTGCCCCCATGGAGTTTTCATCCTCATTGGAGGAGGCAGACAGTAAACAAGAAAATACATAAGTAATTAAATAAGATCATTTCTGAGTGTGTTAAGTGCTATGAAGGAAATAAAACAGTGTGATCTGAGAGGGTGACAGGGCAGTGGCCAACTCCAAGGTGATGCCAGGAAAAACCTTTCTGAGAAGGTGACATTTGAGCTGAGACCTGGCTCCTGGGAAGGAGCCCGCGCTGTGGGTATTTTGGGTAAGAGCATTTCAGGCGAAGGGAAGAGCTTGGGCAGAGGCCCTGGCAGCGGGGTGTGGCCGGGGAGAGGCACGAGGGCAGAGCTGCAGGTGATGAGGCCCGAGGGCTGATGGACAAGGCCTGAGCAGGGTGACTGCACAGTCTAAATTTATTCTAAGCACAATTGGGGAGCGTTTTAAAGACTAGAAATAACCTTCTTAAAAAGATCACTCTGAATGCCCTGTGGACAATGGGGATACAGGGCAGGAATAAAAGCAAAAAAATTGGATTTCCACCTAGTGTTTTGTAACTCGCATATTTCCCTTGACTTTATCGTGAATATCTTCTAGGATTATTAATATTCTCCCACATTACATTTTTAATTTGCATAGGAATCTGGTATGATACTATATTTTGTTAATCCTCCGTGGGTAAGTACCTAGAGTATTTCCAACTTCTGATTACCATGAATACCACTGAAATGACTGTTGTTTAACCTTTGTACACATATATCCTTGTTGTTTCCTTAGGATAACTTGTAGAAGTAGAAATGCTTGGTCAACAGTAAGATACATTTGAAGACTCTTTCTTGAGTCTGTTAGTTGATTTCATCTAATTCCATAACTGGGCACTTTCCAGTCACATATATAATACCTATAGATGGTGGACTTACCAGCGGGGGACCAGAGGGTGGCAGCTGCGGCGTATTTCTTAAGTATAGACTTAATTCAAGGGCATCCAAAAAAATTCACTAATCAAGATAATATCTTAATACTGTCTTTTCTATCCTGACTATTGAGCTGTTTGGTATCTCATGATATTTGGCTCCCAGGGCAGGTGTCTCACTCCCTGCATCCTAGGCCTGGCCCTGGCACTCTCATGTAGGAGAGACATGAGAGAAGTACTGATTTTTGCCCTGGCCGGTTGGCTCAGTGGTAGAGCGTCAGCCTGGCGTGCAGGAGTCCCAGGTTTGATTCCCGGCCAGGGCACACAGGAGAAGCGCCCATCTGCTTCTCCACCCCTCCCCCTCTCCTTCCTCTCTGTCTCTCTCTTCCCCTCCTGCAGCCAGGGCTCCATTGGAGTAAAGTTGGCCTGGGCACTGAGGATGGCTCTGTGGCCTCTGCCTCAGGCACTAGAATGGCTCTGGATGCAACAGAGCAATGCCCCAGAGGGGCAGAGCATCGCTCCCTGGTGGGCATGCCGGGTGGATCCCGGTCGGGCACATGCGGGAGTCTGTCTGACTGCCTCCCCGTTTCCAGCTTCGGAAAAATGAAAAAAAATAATAATAAGTACTGATTTTTGTCTCTGGGTTTGAGTCTGGTTTTTATTTATCCTTAATGACGTACAGAATTACATCATTAACTTAATGGTTAGCTACATATTAACATTGCATGTTTTCATTACCATTGTCTTTCTCAGGTAGTTAGAAAGCACAGATATATAACAGGGAATGGGGCTTAGCTCCACATTTGCTACTTACAAGTATGTGGGGCACAGCTGTCTTAAGCTCCGTACTTCTCCCTGACCTCATGAATGGCTGCAGTCATGTATGATATGCTTTCTGGTCCTACTCAGTTGACCTGGGGTTGTAGTTGCAACTAGGTCTACATGGGATTCACAGGAGCCCACTGGGTGTCGAACTGACCTAATCGTGCAGGCCCAGCAGTGGCCAGTTATTGTCTATTTTGCTCAGATTGTTTAACACTCTCCACCTTCTCAGGAGAGGTAGCACTGGAGGACTGAAAATCAAAGTTGAAGCTTTTTTTGTTGCTTTGTTTAACAGAAAGAAGAAACTAGCCAGTATCCAAAAGAGAAAACTCTTCAAGTGATCAAATAGTTTTCAGTTCTGTATTTTGGGTTCCTCCCTGCATCAGCACTCCCAGCACTTGGTCTTCACCCAGAAGTCAGGAGAATTTTAGGCTCCTTTCAGAAAATAACTGAAGACAAAGGAATCTTTGTATGTTGTGGGAGCCACTACCCTCCCACCTCTTAACCACAGGGCTTATGTGCTCATAGCACTGTTGATCTTGAATACACAGACCTCCATTCCCATGGCAGATGCCGATGATCCCTGAGCCGGGCAGCCCCTCATACCACAGGGCCAGGGCCACCAGTGGTGCTCCAGAGTCTCCAGACACTACCAAGCAAACTGTCTTTTTCCTCTGTCATTTTCTTTTCATTACTGAATCTAGTGAGCCTGTTTGCAGCAAACAAATGAGTGTTGGGCATATAGGTCAGTAGGTAGTTGGTTAGCGAGAATGATTATCATCAGTAAAAGCCACAAGTCCAAGAACTGTTAACCCAGAATGTTTCAAAGCCACATCCCTCCAGATAGTCCAGTTCTGACCAGAAGGTGAGTATGTCTGGCTGGCAGAGGACTCGGCTTTACCTTAGCATAGGAGAAGGCCCAGGTGACCTTGCTCAGGTGACTTCAAAATGGTGGCCACTCTTGGCATCTAGTGTCTGATTTGATCCAGCAGCTCCTCTGGTCTGTAAAGCGCTCAGGGTTCCAAGAGAGGCCCTTACATTCAAGCAACACAGGCCCCCTGGGGACAGTGTGATGGGAGAGGCTGACAGTGCTTCCTGGAGCCACAGAAGTGAACCAGGAGGAATCCAACTGTGGCTGCGCCTATTCCCATTGAGCTTTCTGGCTTCACCTCATACCAGGCCAGGAGGACTCGGCTGAAAATGCCAGGGCTCTAAGTGCTCTTCATGTATT
Organism: Saccopteryx bilineata; assembly: GCF_036850765.1. Taxonomy (NCBI): domain Eukaryota; kingdom Metazoa; phylum Chordata; class Mammalia; order Chiroptera; family Emballonuridae; genus Saccopteryx; species Saccopteryx bilineata. The sequence goes on along the minus strand of NC_089501.1, from coordinate 8,420,383 downwards.
TGAGGAGATAGTGGAGCTAAATATAACCCCTCTGTCCTGAGACCCACGCACTCCTCTCTGTGTTATCAGTTGTCAGAGTAGAACTTCCAAAAAAAATCTGTGCTTGATCATTACTATTTAGGTGAAAATGAGCTCATTACATGCCAAAGGCTGCCTGATTGGAATGCCTTACCCTGAAACTGACTCTTTGATGGTATGATTCACACTCAGTTTTTTAATCCAAGAGTTGTACTAAAAGAGTTATACTGAAACCTCCATTTTTCTCTAAAAAGATAAACAACCTCCACCCCCACCTTCCAACTAATACATCATATGACTATTGTGGTTCCTTTTGAAAATTCTAGGCAGTGGATTCTTTCTGGAGTTAAAACCAAATAAAGGTTAAGCAGAAATTCAGCTTTCTCCCCTCTTCATTTCCTTTTTTATTTTTTCTTAATTTTTATCAGAATAATTCATTTCACTGTCTACTCAGTTAAACTCATTAAATGTTCACCTTCACCCAAGGTGACTAGTTTGGCGGTGTGGCTGGCCCTGATGGCGACTGGCTGTCTCCTGGGCGGCCCAGAAGTCAGTGGCTGTCATCTGTGCCTGTGATAGAAAGACCAGTCATGACCCCAGGTTCCAGCATGTGCCCTGTCTTCATACACCCATGCTGATTAAACCTGTGGTTTATTGAGAACCTACTATGTGGCCAGATAATGGTCTAGATGTTGTCTATTAATTTGAACCATATGAAATGGGTGTATCCCTTTTTTAAATCAAAGATGGTCAGGTATCAGTAACTTCCTATTAGTAATTAGTAGTAGAATGTAGATATTCTTATAAAAACTGGTATAATCCACATTTTACAGGAAAGGAACCAGAGTAAGTTTAGTCATTGACACAAAATATAAACCCTTCCCCTGGACCCTGGCTTTCTGCCCTTCTGACACCTTGAGACACCGGAAGAGAGAGAACCAGAAGAGGAGAGACATGAAAGGAAACCCCATCTCCAAACTGAGAGAGTGAAACTGAAACATTAAAGGAAAAGTCACTCCTGTCTCTGCCCAGATGATGAGCTGCCTGGCTGGGGCAGTCAGCTCCCTTGAGACAGGCAGCTGGGCAGGCAGCAGGCAGCTCCGGTGGGGGCCACAGCAGCCTCAGGGAGAGACAGAACCCGGCAGGCCTGTGGATGCTGAGATGGGCTCTGTGGCCTCCCTGACACCCAGTCTGGACTCCATTTGTTTACATCATATCATCGTCGTGACTTCCTCCTGACAGAACATCTCATCTCCCACAAATGTGCATCTTGTCAGAACCTCATGTTATTATGAGTTAATTTTTTAAAAGATTTTATTTATTCATTTTAGAGAGGGGGAAGAGAGAGAAAGACAGAGAAGGGGGGAGGAACAGGAAGCATCAACTCTCATATGTGCCTTGACCAGGCAAGCCCAGGGTTTCAAACCGGCAACCTCAGTGTTCCAGTTCGATGCTTTATCCACTGCACCACCACAGGTCAGGCTGAGTTAATAAACTAAAAAAATTGCCTCCACCCTCAGTACATGACTAGTGCTAAATAACAGAGCAGGTGTCAGGTACCCAGTGGAATCGGTAGAGCTTTTGACACCGTGAAGATATTTTTAAACCTAAAAGAACTGTGGCTAAGTGATAATCAGTCCTTTGTCCTGGGGGTATTTCAGTCTCAAAATAGGAAGATTATGAGAATGGACAAATGGAGGGAGGCTTTCTAGCCAATTCATGCACTTTCCCCATTTGTTCACGTAGAAATGGGGGAGGGAGGAACAGCTTAATTTCTCTTCTAAGAAGGGAAATGAATGGAAGTAAGGGTGACAAAAAGCCACCCCATACAACCTCCCTTAACAAGAGCAGTCAGAGCAGAAGAAAGGCAGAGGGAAACTTCCCACAGGAAGGCAGAGAATTCCTTTCACTTCTGTAAAGAGTCTGGTTTATTTTCACTTCCTGTTCATTGTCATTTGAAAGTATTTATCAAAGGCCAGATTGTACCAGGCTCTGTGCTTATGTTGGGCTCGGTACACCTGGAATCACAAGCACGGGTGCCCAGGGAAAGGTGTACACGGAGAAGACACTCCACCTGTGTGTGAAAGCCCCGTGGTCCTTTACCGAGGCTCACCTTTCAGTCTCATCTCTGAAGCCTCACCTCCAGGCTTCCTGTTCCTGGCAGGGAGCTCCACGGTCAGAGCAGCACCCTGCCAGGGTGGGCTTTGTGTTGAAGGTGAGGATGATGATGATGTTGCTGACTCCAAGGGGAAGTGGGTTCTGAGTGAGTAACACACAAGCCAGACCTTGCCGAGGCAGCCCGGGATGACCAAGAAGGAAGAGGAGGAAACAACAGTGAGTTTTCCGAGGTCCTCGGACTAGCCGTCTCTGTCTGGGATCAGAGCCCCGAGGGTAGTCACCGAGCCCTGTGCCTTTCCCCAGCACAAGCTTTCCTCTGGCTGCAACCGCAGGCCCTGGGGAAACCCAGCTCCAAAGACAGAGATGAGCTGATACTGTAAGCCTTCAATCCCAGACCCTTACAGTAGAGTGAACCCCTCACATTGCTGATGGAGCTATTAAAATGCAGGTTCCTGGGCCTCCCCTAGACCTGCAGGGTACACATATCCCCTGGCATGTTTCTTTAGGGCACGCGCCTAAGGGACTGGAAATTTCTGCTCATAGGATAGATGCTTCTTGATCTTCATTAAATAATGTAAAATTGTTTTTCCAAATTAGTTGTACCAGTTTACATCCCACACCAGTAGCGTAAGTGAATTTTGTTCCACATTCTGTTCAGTACAGGAGGTCCTTAAATAACATCCTTTTGTTATAACGTTGATGAGATGCCATAGGAACTTAATTCTTGGTAATATCAATTAGCCTGTGGTAAAATGTGTTCCATTATACATGGATGCATCACAGTTCCCAGAACCTACCAACAACGTAAAGTGAGGACTTGCCATCCTTGGTATGGGCAAACTGAACATTCTGCCAGGAGCATCACTTCTCTATGTTGGAATCCCAACATAGAAACAAAGGGAGGCCTGGCCTGTGGTGGCCCAGTGGATAGAGTGTTAACCTGGAGCACTGAGGTTGCTGGTTCAAAACCTCGGGCTTGCCCGGTCAAGGCGCGTATGAGAAGCAATCAATGAACAATTAAAGTAAAGCAACTACGATCTCACTACCCTCCTTCCTAAAATCAATAAATAAAATCTTTAAAAAAGAAAATAAGGGAGGATTTGGGGTAGGCTTTATTTTGTTTTGTCTTGTTTGAAAATTGACAGTTTTGTCACCTGGCCTAAATGAGAAAGCAAAATGCTCTGGTACCAAAAAAAAAAAGAGAGAGAGAGAGAGAGAGAGAGAGAGAGAAAAGAAATTGATAAACTGCATTTGTTTGTTTTCCAGTGGGGATACATGGCCAAAAGTAAAAAAGGAGAAATTTATTTAAGCTTTCTTTTTTTTTTTTCTTTATTTATTCATTTTAGAGAGGAGAGAGAGAGAGACAGGGGGGAGGAGCTGGAAGCATCAACTCCCATATGTGCCTGACCAGGCAAGCCCAGGGTTTCGAACCTGCGACCTCAGCATTTCCAGGTCGACGCTTTATCCACTGCTCCACCACAGGTCAGGCCCCTTAAGCTTTCTTTTAAGCTGAAGAAGAATCAAATGTTTGAGGCACAGAAGAAACAATAGACTGTAGGGAAGATTAACCAACAAGCATGTTAAAACAGAAACAGATTTAAAACAGTGGACGTACAGTTAGTAAAAACAAAGTTAGTAAATAGCTTAGTAGTTTGGAAAGGCAAGAATTGGTATAAATAATCAGTGTGTTCTATAAGAGATACATGGATTCACTAATTTTTAGCAACAGTTGAATTTTAGCAATGGAACCTCCGTAGAAAATGCAAATCTAAAGAAGGAAGCAAGATGGCTGGGAAATGAAGAGGCCTTTAGAGAGGAGCACACTCAGGGAATGTGTGTCCAGATTAAAAATGAGACCTGGTAGAAACCCGGACTGTGCAGGCTGGTTATACAAAGAACCTTTTTTTTTAACCCTGGTCTGATAATCAGCATGTCAGGTCAGCCTTTGTCAAAAAGAATTATGGCAAAGCTGTTGCTTGGGCTCATTCCAGTGTGTACCATTGTTACTCGCTGAGTCAGCCTGGGTTGTATTCAACCAGAACTGGGGCAGTGTGAAGACATATTCGGGTCATTGTTACCTGGAGCTCAGCGCGAACGCTGGGGACAGGCCGGTTCTGCTCAGTGCTGGGACAGATTACTGCTGCTCAGGTCTGCTGATTGTTGGCTGTTGCTGGTGGGTGAGCACAAGTTTCCATCCTCGGACTGTGATGAGCCTGCAAATGTGAGCAGAGCCGTTGTGGCTAAAATATAAGCCATCTTCTGACATTTGTCCAGAGAATTGGTTACTATTATGTACTTCATGCAAAACAGGTGTAACTGCCACTTCTGCTTCGTGATAAAGACACTCCTATTTGACTTGATGAAGTAAACTCCCCACAGCTGGAGGGGGAGGGTGGTGGGACCCTGTTGACCTTACACTTACCTGCACCTCTAACTCGAGCCCCTTCTTTAGGCTCCTCTTGTGAATATCAGAGGACATTAGCTGTTACCTGACCTTTAGTGGGTAGTTTTTCTCCAAATGTCCTGCATTACAGTATCTATCTCTGTTGTTGTTTGTCCTTGTCATGTTTAGGCAGCTAACTACACAGCTGCACAACAAGCCTTTATTTCTTTCCCACTCTTACCAGCCCCAAAAGATCCTGGGGTTTCTTCTCTGACAGGGCACTCAAAAAATGTAACTTACATAGTCCCATAGTAAAGCACCTCTGCAGCAATTTGGTTTAGATCTTTATGCTTACAGACAGCAAAAGCTATAGCTTTGCTACAGCTGGGGATGATTTATGAGGTATGAATTATTCGTAGACACATAGCTAGAATGGATAGAGTTGTTGTCCAGCTGAGTAAGTCACATCTGACTCAGATGCCTCTCTGTCCACCCGTGTGCAGTCTCTTCCCATTCTTTGCCTCCCTGTCTGGCTCCCCCATGCTTCTCTTCTTCCTCATTTCAATATGTGCCTATCAATACCCAGTTTTACTCCCACTTAATACTAAGTGTTAGCCAGCTAATGTACAAATGCTGGAGCCTGTGAGCACATGGTTAAGAGTATACATCTTAGATTCAGCCAGATCTGAGTTAAAATCCAGCCTTAGGAAAGTAATTTGACCCCCCTACACTTATTTCCCCCATCTGTAAAATAGTACTGGTGATAGGAATACTGAGTTCACAAGGCTGTTGATGGGTTGAAGGAGATATTTTACTGATTTCACATAGCGAAGCATCAGGCACCATAATGAGCGCTCAGTAGAATGGACACATAGCTATTTATGATCTGGCTTTATTTCCAACCACTGCCCCAGCTGCACATATCCATTCCATTAAGATATACTATAATATAATATATATTAATATAATATATATTAATATAATATACAGTGGTACCTTGAGATACGAACAGACCAACATACAATTTTTTAGATACGAGCTGCGACTTGGTCCGTATTTTTGTTCGAGATCCGAGCAAAATTCCGAGATACGATTTGTGATTTGAGAATCTCCTGCTAGTTGGCGCGTTGACGCACGGGTCCAGTATCGGCAGTTTGATATACAAGTTGACTGACTTACAAGCTCGGTTACAGAACGAATTAAATTCGTATCTCAAGGTACCACTGTGTTATATATTATATATAATAAGATATGACATATGATATGATATGATATGATATGATATATGATATGATATGATATGATATGATATCCATTTCCTTGAGCAGGAGCCTGTCTCCTTCACTCTCCAAGCCCAAAGACTCGCAACATGCCTGGCACATGTTTCAGCGCTCCTTAAATATGGGAACAAATCAAATAAGTCATGTGAAACCACACCTCTGTGCTCTCAGATGTGCTGTCTCACCCCCTCCTTGCCTGAACCGATATGTAGCCACCTTCACAGTAGCTGACCTGGATGAATTGGGCTTCCTCTGGGCTCCCTTCCCAACCTGGGTCCACTGATTGACTTGTCTGTCTCCCTCCTAAGTGCCATATACATAAGCTCAAAGGCAGGGCCCTTGTTTACTGGATTTTCTACTCACAGTCCTTTGCATAGCACCTGTCACAAAGAGAGTATCAAAATATGTTCGTTCAATGTAAATAAAAGAATAGGTGCAGAGAGACAAGAATGCAAGGGAAATTAAACAGTTGAAAACTGGTGATTTTGTTACTATGGTGATTTCTGAGTAACCTTTGTTGGGGGAGTTTCTTTGTTCTTATTATTTTCTTTCTAACTTCCTCACTTCCAGCAGTTCAGGAGGGGAACAGCTGTCCTAGGGAAGAGCCAGAGAGAGCTGGAGCCTCATAGTGATAAGGCTTTTGCAAAAAAAGCAAAGAAGATGGCTGGGAGCAGAGCATGCTTCTCAAAAGGGAGCCTGGAGTCCTGGAGTAGTCAGAAGAAGATGTGATTGATTAGACACGGGCATGGATCCAGGTTTCAGGGCTTGGGTGGTACTGGGCAAGTAACTTAAACTTAAATTCTGTGAGTCTCCGGTTTCTTCACTGTGAAATACACTTTTAAGGTTGTTCTGAGGAGTAAATGAAATACCATATGTGAAGTGCAAAGCAGAAAATAAGTTCTCGATAAATGGTAGCTATTGTAAAATTTCATTAGTGTTGTTATCCTACTAACCTGCCTTAATCCAAAGTTAACTGTCAGTATCAAAGGAAGTTAGACGCTCTTAGTAGTTCTAGAGCAGCGGTTCTCAACCTGTGGGTCGCGACCCCGGCGGGGTCGAACGGCCAAAACACAGGGGTCGCCTAAAGCCATCGGAAATACATATTTACTATTAGAATTGAGGCTAATTGGCCAATAATAAAATATGTATTTCCGATGGCTTTAGGCGACCCCTGTGTTTTGGTTGTTCGACCCCGCCGGGGTCGCGACCCACAGGTTGAGAACCGCTGTTCTAGAGGCAAGAGGAAAAAACAAGTGACCTTTGACCTCTGTGTTTGGATTACTTCCTTCTTTTGTTGGGGTATGGGCTACCTGTTAAAATCAAAAGATTCCTACCTCACTTTCCCCCAGAAGAGTGGCTCACAGAAGATAGATGTTCATGCTTCTTTCATGGTAGGGTCTGAGACCAGAGCTTTAGGGTGGACAAGCAGCTGTACTTCATAAGGCCATCCAGGTCCCAGTTTCCTTCTGTCCCATAGCTCTTCCATTCCCTGTTAGGTTGCCATCTCTGTTCAGTTAAGCCAGTTCAGCAGCACGACATCCACTTTTCAGTCCACAAGCAGTGGGAAGGAGAATGAGGTACAACTCACTCCCTTTTGAAGGACACAGCAGTTGAATATATCCCATCCATTTACAGCCATTTATCCAGAATTAAGTAACATGGCCACACCTAGCTGCAAGAGAGTCTGAAAAATGTACTCTTCAGCTGCATAGCTATACTAAGCCTTGTTAAAGCTCGATTACTGTGAAAGCAAGATGGTGGATTTGGTGAGATAGTGAGCAGTCTGCCACACCCTTCACTTGCCTTCATCCTCCCACAACTCACTTATTTTCAGATGTATATGAATTTGGGCCTCAGAGTTGCAAGGCTGTGTTCCTTTATGCCCAGGACCAGAATCCTGCTGTGTCAGAAAAGGGGAGAATAAATTTCTGTGCTGTCATCTTTAAGGACATAACCTCAAGTTCAGTTACTCTGCAAGACAACACTCTAAAAAAAAAAAATCATACTCTGCCTCATTGATATTCCAAGGGAAAAGTCACTATTGAATTGCTTTACCATAAATTTTATAAGCAATAATAATTATAAAATGTCACTGGTATATGAACTAGTCTTCCCTTTTTGGTTTTGTTAACAGAAACTTGACTGGATTTCTATCAGGTGCCATGTAGGTCATCAAATGGTCTAGCCCATGTAACATGTTCCTCCCACATAAAGTGGCCACAATTTGTCATCCCAGATGCTGTTTTTTATGCTGCTGGGGAAAGTACCACTGCCTTCGGTGGGTTCCGTGTCCCCTCCTCTTCCTCATCAGCCCCTCCTTTAACTCCCTTGTCTCCCTGCTGGCACTCAGCTCGCGGTCACGTGTGCCGCCCTCCTGTGAAGCCTCACCTCAGCAACTGCCACACTGCCCGCGCAGCTGGCCCACCAGGTCAGGAGGGATGACACCAAGGGCTTGGAAAGTCCCCCTTTCCTTCCAGCGAGGAAGTGGGGGGAGGAGGCTGGCTAGAGTCAGCCCACCTCTCTGCTCCCCTTATTCCCATCGTTGCTGTCACTGTTGTTCTTTGTCCCAGTAGAGGCCCTGGAATTAGAGAGAGGTATCTTTTCTGACAGCCTACTTTGTCACCATTCACACCAAAACAGCTGCTGAGAAGCTTTGAAATTCTAAACCACTGCAAGGGGTGCAAAAATTATGGCTCCTGGTGTTGCTGATTCCTTGCAACTTAAGAAAGTGCCAACATAAAGATCCAGAGGGGCAGGAACCGGACTTCATGTCATTTTTCAAAGAAAAGACACCAGCCTCAGTTCTAAAAACACAATGCAAATGGCCTCACAGCCAAAGTCTCAGGGCAGTAGATTTTGATAGGCTCTGACTGCATAATCAGGTAAGTGCTCCTTAGAAAGGAGAGACAGGGAGGTCACAACATACACATGAGCTCGAGGGCAAAAATTGTCTTATTCAAATTCACTCTGTTTCTTTAAAGGAGTGGATCTTTTTTACTAGAACTGGTAAATCAAGGGGAGAAAGAATTCACTGTTTTTTGAAAGGATGAGGCCACATTTACAGCATCATCTGGCGAGGAACCTCTGTGGAGCTGGGAAGACTGGCAGAGAGGGTTTTTGTTTAACATCTGAAAGTGAACTCCTTGGCTTTCATTCTCAGCATCGGCGGGGAGGGGCATTGGTGACGCCTATTCAAACAGCTGCTTTGTGCTCATGTGTTTTCTTGTGACTTAGCCAGGTGACACCCTGACCCTTGGGCCCTCAGCCAGTTCAGCCCAGAAAGCCAGTGTCTGCCGCTGTGGCCCAGATGTGACACTGACTTTCCTGTTTCTCTTTGCTAGTTCATGAATAAACATTTTTGTTTTTATTTTTGTTTTCCTCTGGTTGTTTTTATAGAACAGAGCCAAGGAGGGTGGAAAATGCTTGACTGAATATCAACACTAGAAAGGAATATCTTTGTTGGATCTTTTATGTTTCTGAAAATTTCAGGTTGCATAAACCAGTGTTGGTATTCTATGTCCTACTTAGGTTGCCCTAGATTCTAGGGCCTGGGGAATTCTAGTCAAAGTCAAAAGTTGATCAAAATGCCAGGCTGACTATCCTAACAAGAAAGGGTGAAAGGAAATACAGCATTGTTCTGCCTGGTGCCCTCAGCTGGTCTCCTCGTCCCCACCACCAGCAGACATCCAGAGAAGGACAGCACTTTGCTTCCTCCTCCCGACTCCTGAGAGCCATGCCCGTGTGTGGTCTTGCAGAGACCTCAGTAACCAGAGCTCCTTGGTTAGGGTCCGCGGGAGACTTGAACAAGTACTGTCATTCTGAGTTTATTGGGTTTCCCTGGATACCTAGGAGTTTGGGGCCCAAAGGGTCTCAATTTTCCACTAATCCAGCCACCCCACTGCTGGTTCTGTAATCCCAGATTCTGCCACTTGCCACCAACATGATCTTGTGATTGATTGTATATTCTGGCTTTGCTTAATCTATGCCCTTAAGTATATTTCTGTGGCTGTTCATCTGTGTGTATCAGCCCCTCACTCCCAGCACCACTCCCTCACTGCCTCTACCAACAGATGTTATAAACACACACTCAGAAGTCTCTCTGCCCTTTGGTGCTGTCACTTTTCACACCTTTCAAAAGAGGTTACCTCTTAACCGGCTTTAGAATCAATCACTCTCCTCCCTCTCTTTATTCTTAAATTCATGAACTATACTTCATCGACATATGGTTGTTATCAGTTTATATACAAATTAATTCAGTGATTGATAAGATTAAAGGGACCTTTCTTATTAAAAATGGTGATTTATTCTTATTATTAAAATGGTGCGTTTTCACAAGCAAAATAGCCCTGGCCAGTTGGCTCAGCGGTAGAGCGTTGGCCTGGTGTGCGGGGGACCCAGGTTCTAGTCCCGGCCAGGGCACATAGGAGAAGCGCCCATTTGCTTCTCCACCCCCCCCCCTCCTTCCTCTCTGTCTCTCTCTTCCCCTCCCGCAGCCAAGGTTCCATTGGAGCAAAGATGGCCCTGTCGCTGGGGATGGCTCCTTGGCTTCTGCCCCAGGCGCTAGAGTGACTCTGGTCGCGGCAGAGCCAACACCCCTGAGGGGCAGAGCATTGCCCCCTGGTGGGCAGAGCGCCGCCCCCTGGTGGGCATGCCGGGTGGATCCCGGTCGGGCGCATGCGGGAGTCTGTCTGACTGTCTCTCCCTGTTTCCAGCTTCAGAAAAATACAAAAAAAAAAAAAAAAAAAGAATTTCAAAATAGAGACAAACTCATAGAGAGCAGGCTGATAGCTTTCAGGCTGGGGGTTGGGACAGGGTGGGGATGGAGGGGTTGAGCAAAAATGAAGAAAAGTCTTAGACTCAGACTACAGTGTGGTGATTGCAGCGGGGGAGGAGGAGGAGGGCACGGGTGGAGGGATAGGTGGTGATGGGTAGAGACTTGACGTGGGGTGGAGAACACAACACAGTGTACGGATGATGTGTTGTAGAATTGTGCACCTGAAACCAGTATAATTTTGTTAACAAGTGATACCCCAATAAATTCAATAAAATAAATAAAATGGTCCATTCTCAATATAGAAGATCAAAGAAATAAAGAAACAGAAGAAAGAATGGTCGCTTGTAGTGTTACCACCTACACACTACCAGCAAACATCTCAGTATCTTTCATTCCCAACAATTATCAACTTTCTAGTTACATAGTCTCAGTAATCTGACCCTTCTTACATATAACATGAGCATTTTTCCATATTACTAACAATTTTGTGTATACATAAGTATTTTTTGTATTTTTCCGAAGTTAGAAGTGGGGAGGCAGTCAGACAGACTCCTGCATGTGCCCGACCAGGATCTACTCAGCATGCCCACCAGGGGTGATGCTCTGCCCATCTGGGGCATTGCTGCGTTGCAGCTGGAGCCATTCCAGCACCTGAGGCAGAGGCCATGGAGTGTTCCTCAGTGCCTGGGCCAACTTTGCTCCAATGGAACCTTGGCTGCAGGAGGGGAAGAGAGAAATAGAAAGGAAGGAGAGGGGGAGGGGTAGAAAAGCAGATGGGTGCTTCTCCTTTGTGCCCTGGCCGGGAATCGAACCTGGGACTTCCACATGCCAGGCCAACACTCTACTGCTGAGCCAACCGGCCAGGGCCTCATAAGTTTTAATTTCTATTTAATTTTATATTATAGTCATGCCTTATAATTTCTTAGCCATTGCCTTCTTGCTAAGCAAGTTTTCTAATTACAATTTAAATTATAAATAACACTTCATAGAGCCTCTTCATATGTCATTTTTTTTAAAGTATCTCAGCACAGACTCAGACAAAGAACAGGCCCATTTTTAGGGTTTTTAAAATAACATTGCCAAATTGGTTTATGAAAAAGTTACGTTCATATTCCCAGTCTTCTATCATCAGTTTATGAGAATATGCACTTAAAGGAAACTTCATCACACAATTTCTTGTTTAAATTTTGTTAATTTAGAGGTGAAAGTATCTCACTAATCTAAATTGTATTTCTTTGCCCATGAGGGTAACATTTTCCCATATATTTCGCAACTTGGTTTTTTTTCCTTGAATTGCCGATTCACATGATTTCCCATTCATCTAATCTTAAGGTTTTTATCTATATAAATTCCTTATATATTAGAATATTAACCCAAGATAATTGAAAGCATATCCTCACAAAAGCTTATATATGAATGTTCATAGCAGCAATATTCATAATAGCCAAAAAGTGGAAACAATCCAAATACAGTGGTGCCTTGAGATACGAACAGACCAACATACGAATTTTTTTTAAGGTATGAGCTGCAACTCGGTCAGTATTTTTATTCGAGATCCGAGCAAAATTCCGAGATATGAATTGTAATTAAGTTTCTGTGGTTTCATTTTAAGTAAAGAAAGTGCAGTTTTAGTTTTGCTTAAAGTAAAGAAAATGCAGTTTTAGTTTACATTTAGTGTTAAGAAAGTGCAGTTTTAGTTTACGTGTCTACAGTGCCTGCGTTCCTTCCTCCCTCCCTCCTCTGCCATTCACCTCCGTTAGCTGCACTCGTCTGTCTCCAAGGTAAGAATACAGTACTGAATAACACTTTTTTCTTTTATTTCATATATTTTGTTATGCATTGGTAAAGTATACATGTGTATTTCTTAATTAAAAACTTTTTTTTCATAATTTAGGATGGTTTGGGATATTTCACAGGGCTGGAACGGATTAAATCTATTTCAGTTATTTTAAATGGGAGAAATTTGTTTGATATACGAGTTGACTGACTTATGAGCTTGGTTACAGAATGAATTAAATTCATATCTCAGGGTACCATTGTATCTGTCAACTGATGAATGGTAAATATCAAGTGGTATATCCATACAATGCAATTGTTTTCAGCCATAAAAATAAATGAAGTACTGGTCCATACAACAAAATGAATGAATCTTGAGAACATTATGCCAAGTAAAAGAAGCCAATCACCAGAGGCCGCATATTATATGATTCCATTTATGTGAAATGTCTAGCATAGGCAACCCCATCGAGACAGAAAGGAGGTTAGCGGTTGCCCTGGGCTGGGGTGAGAAGGAAATGGGGAGTAAATGTTTAATGAATACATGTTTCTTTTGGGGGTAATGAAAGTGTTCTGGAATTAGATAGTAGTAATGGGATGTGTGTGTGTGTGTGTGTGTTGTAAATGTACTTAAAACCACTGAACTGTACACTTTAAGAGGGTGACTTTTATGGTGTGTAAATTATATCCCAATAAAAATAAGGTAAAATTTAAAAATACCACAAGGAATATCAATATCGTCCAAAAAGGGGTGAAGGGAAGCCTGAAAAACTTTACAGTCTGTGCTCTAAATCTCTCCACACCTCTAGACAGTTAAAACGTATCCCTGTTTTACCAGCATTTCACTCCAAGCAAAGTGAGTGTACGAAGAAACTTCTTCCTCCTTTTGGAACTTTTCCACGGTTTGGTGTTAAACCCTCCTCTGGCCACTTGGGTTTGGGAATGGTTCCAGCATTTAGTTGACTGCAGTGTTAAATCTACCATTGGCGTCTAATGCTTCCATTTCTTTTTTATTAAGTGCTCTTGAATCTCTGGGCATTGGGGAATGGAAGGCAGATACAGAGGGAAGGAACATACTACGTGGGCGTGAGCTGCCGCTTCTCAGCCTGGGGGTCATTTGAACAAGACAAGCCAGAGAAGGGGAGCCCAAGAAATATTCTAGGTGCCAGGAATGTGGCTTTTCTTAAAGTAGTGTGACATCTTAGGAGTGGTTCCTATTAGGTTCAGCTCCCTTGCTGTGCAATAGAAAACAACCTCCTCCCCCTCTAACCCTCCGGAGGCCTCTGCAAATCGTGCATAAATGATCAGATGGGCCTGGCTCTTCCTTTTCTCATTTCTGAAGCAAAGCTTCGATTTGATTTTTTAAATAGGCTCTGTTTTCCCATTGTTGCCTGTGGCCCGTGCTGGCATTGTATAGATTTCTGCTTTGACATCAGTCTTCTCACCACAGAGAGGTAGTGCTTTATCACTTGTGTTTGGTGGGGAACTCGCCCTCACAGGACTCCATCAAAGATTAGGAATCTGTTTATTTTGTGCTTGGAGGCGGCATTACACGTGCAGCTTAGTTTATGCAGTAAATATGTTGCAGAAAGTTTTGCCTGTAAAAGCAAATCAGGTTTTAAGTGTAGTGGGAAGGCTTGCTTTTATACCAAGGAGACTGATGCTGCCTCTTTCATGATATATATAAATACTCCACCTAGGAAATACAAGGAGACTAAGTGCTTTAGTGTCATTGGCTCAAATGTTCATTAAGATACCAAACTACACCAAGGAAGCGGGTGACTCACCACACCTGGCATGGTCCCAGCACCCCTACAGAGCCAGTCTCGGGGGCTGGGGTGTGAATGTGGGAGAGTGAGGCCCAGGCCCTGAAATCAGGGCCCCTATTAGTCATGCACATGAAGTTAGGTTCTGTAGAAGTAGGGGACCTTCCCCACAAGTCTCTCCCTCCACTCATCCCACCCTCGCACCTACACCCTTGCGTGAACTGGCCTGGATTCCATGAGGCAGGAGGCAACTCGCAGCGTAGAGGTTTCATGTGCTGACCATGGAATCAGTCTGTCTGCTATCAGATCCCGTTTCCACCCCTGACTGGCTATGGACAGGTTCCCAGCCTTGTCTGTTCCTCCGCTGTGGAGGAGGGGACTGGGAATACTGTACCTCCGTCTCAGAATAGTTCTGACACTTGAGTGAGACAGCAGGGCCCTGCTCTTTCCCAGCCTCCCGAGTCCTCTCAGGCTCTTCTGTCCTGGCCTCCACAGAAGCCAGCATTGCCTGCACGCCCTTGTAGGGTGTCAGGACCCAGTGTCCTACAGAGAGGGTTGGAAATCATCATAAAGGATTGAAATTGTTAGGAATTTTGGGTGACAGGTCTTGTGGCCCAACTACTATTGCTACCGACGTAGCACTCATCAGTCACTAAACGTCCTGCTTCCCACAGTTACAGGGGGGAAACTAAGGCTAGCCTTCCCTAGCCTTCAAGGGATTCGTTTTCAATATTGAGAATGTAGCAAAACGCCCCAGTTTGATTCTTATGGGTATTTCCAGTTTCACAAGGCCCAAGAGCCCCTGCCATGCGTCTTCTGCCCCGAAGTCATTTCTGATATGTCTCTGCCACATCTTCTAATCCTCTTGCCTCCTGCTATTAGTGTTGACTGAAAAAGAGAGTTTGCTTGTTTTTTTGTTTTGTTTTGTTTTTACAGGAACAGAGAAATAGTCAGAGAGAGGGATAGATAGGAACAGACAGACAGGAACGGAGAGAGATGAGAAGCATCAATCATTAGTTTTTCATTGCGACACCTTAATTGTTCATTGATTGCTTTCTCATATGTGCCTTGACCGTGGGCCTTCAGCAGACTGAATAAACCCTTGCTGGAGCCAGTGACGTTGGGTTCAAGCTGTTGAGCTTTTTGCTCAAGCCAGATGAGCCCACGCTCAAGCTGGCGACCTAGGGGTCTTGAACCTGGGTCCTTCCGCATCCCAGTCTGACACTCTATCCACTGCGCCACCGCCTGGTCAGGTGAGGGGGTTTGCTTGTTAAGCTGCCAGTTTTTGCTTTTCTCCCAGAGAAGGGCATGGAACTGTGAAGTAGATCTACAGTTCAGCTCTAAATTCTTTTTTAACTGGTCCTGTCTCATTACCTGTGTTTGTTTGTTAGGTTCCCTTTCTTGGCCTTTCACTTTTGTTTTGATACCTGCCCAGATAGAGCAGAGACCAGCTAAAGGGACGGAATGATAGCACTAGGATATATGCCACGTCAGAGTACAGCCCAGTGGGGCTTTCTGTCACTCTCCAAAGTCTGGGCTGTCAGAAGCAAGGATGATGAATTATGCCTAAGGGCTGTCACTTTTCCACATGCACCTAGGCTGGCTTCTGAGATGGAAGTGCTTACACTGCTGAAATTAAAGTTATTTGTTGTCAGTTTCACCTTTCTTCTTTTCCGCCATCTTGTCCTCTGCTTGCAAGTTTATGTGTCTCAAGAGAAAGTAATTTGCTCTTACAGAAGACTGCCAGTAGGCATTTTCCATTTTTGGTACCTAGCCCTCACATACACCTGAAATCTCAAAGTCCTGCAGCATTATAACCTGAGCATACAGGCAGTGCTTTATTGATTGGCCTATGAGAAAACAGGAGCATAACTATGTTTAATGACCATCTAGCAGACGAGGTCATCACCTCTGGCGTTAGTGGAAAGAATATACATTCATCCAGACTCACTGTATATGCCCAGAGTAGCAGATAGATTCCATCTTTTATGTCAGCTTTAGTCAATCACTTGGGGGTTATGTGAAGATGGATTCTGGGGCTTCACATGGCCTAGCACCAGAAAGTGCGATGGCGTCTTCCCTGCTCATGGGAGGAGGGAGTGGCAGTCCATGGAGTCCCCCTTTGGCAACCTTTCCTGGAGTTGCTTAATGCTGTTAGTACATCTGAAAAGAGTCAACAAACTAAAGAAATTATAAATAAATCGGGTTTTACATGCATTACAGAAACAGAGCCCCTCCGTTTGTAGGATCAGCAAATAGGGAGCTCCATAGCTATAATCTAGACACCTTGACCACAGGCCCAGGATTCTGTTGGTCACAGTGCTTACCCAACAGTTTTTCTAGGCATAGTAGCGTGCAGAGAAAAATGACCATGAGTTCATGGTGTATGATTTACTACTGCTCAGAGTAACTCCAGGTCCCCACTTTCAGAAAGACATTACAGTTTCCGATTGCCCTACCGATCCTGAGCAAGTATATTAATACATTTTATGTTCATTATGGACCTACAACATTAGCCATAAAAGCCCCACCACAAAACTGTGCATAATAAAGATTGTTTTTATTTTAACTCAAATGCTGAGAAGTTTGCCTTATGGCAAGGAGCCTGAAGTCACACTGAGTACAACTCATATAGCGTCCTCTGACTCTTCCATCAGGAAATGGTTAGTCAGACCACCCCAACTGGGAGGAAGAAGACCACAAGTTCTTATACAAATATTTTCATTGTGATTAACTTATAATGGCTGAGTCTGCATTTACTGATTTATTTCAGTTTCTTTGTGTTTGTCAACAGAGGGAAAAGAATAAGCAAGATCTGGGCAGAAATGTTCCTTACTCAAAATCCCAAATGCATGAAGTGGTAATGGAGCTGTGCCTCCTATAAGAGAATTGTTTTCTCCAAAATTATTTGGATCAAGTTTTGGTTTTATGCATTTAAACATTTCACAAATATTTATTAAGCTCCTACTGTGTGCCAGACACTATTCTGGACACTAGGGACATAATAATGAAACAAACAAAAATAATAATAATAACCCCTGTCTTTAAGGAGCTTACTATTTATTTCTGTTCGTTATTCATAGAATTATAGATAAGCTGTTATTCATTTATTACAGTAGTAATATTTTAGTAGATTTTGAAAATTGTTTTTTTCTTATTTGGGTTAGATGTAGGGTCCTATTTTTGGCAGAGTTCTAATGTAGGCTTTGATTTGTTTTGTTGGAGTTGTGAAAGTAGTTTATAATGAGAGTTCTTACAGATTTTAGAATCTTTTCTCTATCACAGGGACAAACTTCCAGAGAAAAATTAGAGCATTTCATGTCAATTTTTAAATTGTCTCCTTTTGTCTAGCATTTCTATTTTCCTAAGGAAGGCATTCTCGATTTGCATGCTAATAACATACATACAGGGGAAACAGCTGTTAAACTGTTTCAAAGATATAGCTAAATCAGATTTCTGTACCTTGCTACTATTAACATTTAGAACTCAGTAATTCTTTGTTGTTTGAGGCCATCCTATTCATTGTGGGATGTTTAGCAGCATCCTTGCCTCTACCCACTAGGTGCCAGTAATACCACTTATCCTCAAGTTGTGACAATCAAAAATGTCTCCACACATTGCCTAATACAGTGGTGCGCCCTAGATTTCCAGGTGCACCCTATGGTATTCCAGAGAAATATATGCCTGTTGGGGACTAAAAAATCAACAGGGATTTTGGGGGTACAGAGGTGTGGGCAATTGGCTGTAAGCTGACAGTCTGCCCAACCCCCCACCTCACTTGCCTGATTAGGTTGCAAAAGGCTGTTAAGCTGTGGTGCTGGATTGTATACACTATCCCCCATGTTCTCCCAAAGACTGGAGGCAAGTTTCTTCTATCCTTTGTTTGGTGTAAAGTTAAGATGATATGTATGGTGGGAGTTTGCTGCACTCAACACAATTAAGAGTAAGAAGAGAGGAATTATTCAATGTATTGATGAGGAAATGAGAGTTTGCCTTTCAAATATATGCCCAAACATTGAAGAAACCTCTAGGACACATCAGGCTCACATTTCTCATAAACACAAGAATGAAAAACCTTAACACATTCGCACCGGGACCTGACAAACTTACTAAATCTTACTAAGAATGTATCTCAATATATATATAAATATATCTATATCTGTATCTATAGGTAGATATAGATATATATAAAGATACATTTTTTGTCATTTTTAACCCCTTTTTTACAAATTCTAAAAAGCATAACTCAAAAAATGTAACATAAAAATGTTTTTTTAATGTCAGAATATATACGTATTTCATTTAATTACCATAAAAGCACACTTGGACTTTAGTTTTTTTCTTTAATATTTGACTTAATCATTATAACATATTTCTCAGAAATTTGTATATAGTGTGCCTACAATTATTTTTAGGATTTTAAATGTGCCCCGACTTCAAAAAGTTGGAGAACCACTGTATGTCCCTTGGTGAGACAAAGTCAGTCCTGGCTGGGGATCACTGCTGTAAATGATGCTATTCTGTGATTCAGGTCTCACGCCCTCTGAGTAGTACATCAGTGAAATCCTTGGAAAACATCTGGGACAAGAAGTGTCTTCTGTCTGTCCTTTGTAGAAGCTTAGAGTAACTTTCCACTGTGAAAGAGATAATATAAAGTGAGCAAGACATTTTTCAGTCTTATGAAGCAATACCAATAACAAATGATGAAATTTCTTCAGTAAATCATGACTTGGAGATATTTTGCATTTCCTATTGGAAACTTGTTAAAATTGTATTCATTTACCGTAAGTTAGAGAGCATGTTGGACATAGTATACTATAAGTTAATCTCAAATGATTTATGAGTAAATGTGTTCCAGATTTGGTGATCTCAGTTCAAGCAGTAGGCGGCTCATTTCCAAATGTTTCCATTCTCAGAAACTGACCTTCAATTCACTAAGTATTTATTGAAACATGTAATATGAGAGGACTTTAAAACAGTCCAGTATTGATTCTAGGACCCTGTGCAGCAGGAAAGCAGTGCACAGAACAGTGCCTCTGTCCCCGTCCCCCCCAGTCTCCATATCTGACGTGGCACTCCCCCTTTGGCTTGCAAGATGCCATAGAAAAACCACCTCTTTCATTCTCCTTCACGGCCTCAAGTCCATTCCCATCCTATACCAGCTGTGCCCTCCCCAGTGACTACATGTAATTACACGTGATGTCATGTGTTTGGTTCTTTGGGCCCAAATGGGCCCCTTTTTAGAGTTTTGCCAGGGACATCCATTACATGTTCTCCCTCCCCCCTGTCAGCTTGAGAGGGCCTTGCAGTCCCATAGTGGGGTCATTTACCCAGCGTACCTTGTATTTCTGAATCATCTTCACTTCTCACACACACCAGTAGATTCAGAAGTACAGGGCAAACTGCTGATAGAAGTCACTGAATGAAAGGTTGGTCTTTATGCAGAGAGAAAGAAAGGGTGAAAGAGAAGCATAGTGGGCTGTAGAATTGTCACTTCGTCAATTGCTCTTTACTGAACACCTACTGTGTGTCAGGCACTGGCAATATAGCTGTAATAAAAATGGACAGGGCCTCGGTTTCCTGGAACTCACAGCCCATTGGGCAGTGAAACAAGTGGACAGGCCATGTTTTAATGTGGTGCAATAAGTGCCAATCTGAGGGAAATCAAGATGCCAGGGGAGCACTTGAGAAGAACACAGCCTGGGTGAAGATGGAGAATCATGGAAGGCTTTGCGAGGAAGCAGTGTCTTAACTGGGGCGTGAAGGATATGTTGCGTATCAAAGAGGAGAGGGAAAGAGTATTCAAGGCCATGCTCCAAGGCCTGAAGGAGAGCAGAAAACATGGAACCTTTGAAGAACTGAGAAGTTCAGCATGTTTGGATAGTGGAGTGTGAGACAGGAAGAGTGGGAAGTAAACAAGAAAAAGCAAATAAGGAAGCTTCTCAGGATTCTGACTTGAGCAACTGGGGATCAGTCATGCCACTTACTGAGATAAGGAGCTCAAGAGAAGTAGGTTTGGAGGAGGGTGGGTGGCGAAGACTCGAGTTTCTAATCCACCGCTGCCTCTAGAACACGGGAATGCTTATTTTGTGTTTTTGAAAGACGTCAGAAGCTAATGGAAATGTAAGGAGTTCAGCAGCTTTTGACGACTTCGTTATAGTAGGCTGTAGTGACAAACTACAAATATACTTCGACCTCATAGATTCTGCCAGCTTAATTTTTTTTAATGAAATTTTTCATCCAGCAACTCTTTCTTCATTTTGATACCTATCATTATCTTATTGCTTACATTTTACCAAATGAGTCCTGAAGAATTGGGTACCCAAAAGTGAAGAAGCACGGTGAGTCCTTTCACGCTGTTCCTGCCTTTTCCAACACCCCTCTACCCTCTACTTTAAATTTCCTTTGCCGCAATGGAGGCTTTTATCCTAATATTGTGTAGACTCATTTTCTAGAGCATACGTTATTTTTTGAGATGACTAAAGAAAAGCATAATGATAAGTATTATTGGGCTGTCTTCAGGCAAGTGTGTGATAGCACAGAATTTCAAGGGGTGCAGACCTCGTGTGAGGAAAACTGCTGCATGGTGAACATCAGTGCTGGATTGATCCCACTGCTCAGAGCTTATGGGGGCAAATGTGATTGTCAAGCTAAGGGCACTGACGCCGCTTCTAACCACCAGCCCTAGCCAGTGCGCTCCCTCAGTCCCTCGCAGGCCCGCGATGCCACAGGGCAAGCCTCACCACGGAGCCCTCGAATAGTCAAGCAGCCGACATCTGAGGAGCACCTGAGTTCACATGCCTCCTTTATTTTCTCGGCAGGAGCTTAGATAATGGGCTGTGTGCAATGTAAGGATAAAGAAGCCACGAAACTGACGGAGGAGCGGGACGGCAGCCTGAACCAGAGCTCCGGGTACCGCTATGGCACTGACCCCACCCCTCAGCACTACCCCAGCTTCGGCGTGACCTCCATCCCGAACTACAACAACTTCCACGCGGCCGGAGGCCAGGGACTCACCGTCTTTGGGGGCGTGAACTCATCCTCTCACACGGGGACCCTGAGGACCCGAGGCGGGACAGGTGAGCCCAGGCCAGCCCAGGCGGAGGGCTGAGGGGGGAGGGAGCAGCTGCTCTTCATTATTTTGGCAATTGAACATTTGTGCTCCAGCTCCTTTTGACTCAGGACTTAGTATGTAAGGTTTTGTTTTTTTACCAACTTCCACCTTTCTTTTACCAGAGAAGGGGCTGTAAAAAAAAAAAATCCAGAACTTCATGTACACATCAAAATGCTGGTGACAGTGGCACGGGGACCCCACATTGCTGCTGTGGGAGTTCTGCACGGGTGGCTCCGAGACAGAAGGCCCCTGCGGCACCTCAGGCCGGAGGCTCTTGGCCCTGGCTGGCTGGCTGGCTGGCTCCCAGGTCCTGGGGCAGCTTCTTCAAAACCCAGGGGCCTGAGCCTCATCGCGGGACTTTTGAGTCAGAAGTTCCAGGACCAGATCTGAGAGTGTGAATTTTGAATTTTCCAGATGTTAGTGCACTTCTATCCCCTGCTTAAAAGCCAGGGGTAGCGCCTTCTCCCTCGTCTCCCTAATCGCCAGCCGGGGGTCATTTGGCAGCATGGTTTTCTGGCCATTCGTCATCTCTGATTCTCTCTCTGACCTCCCCATCATCTCCCGTGCGACTGGGTTTATCAGCCCTCAAGTATTTTCGTGTATCTTTTGCATTTTAAAATTGAATCTTATCTATCCCTAAGGGATCTTTTTCATTTTTTTTTTCTTCTCTTCCCCACAACAGGCTGTTTTACTGCCATGTACATTTGCTGACTTAGCTAATACTTTGCAAAATATCTGGCACGCAGTCTCAGACATACATTTTCTGAAACATTTGCAAGTTATCTCATGTATCCTTAATCTTCCAAATCTTCTCTCAGTATGTGAATCAGGGTAACTAGACATTGGACCTTATTTGTTCCAAAATTGTTTTGTTCATTATAAAAGTTTAGAGAGGTACACATCAGCCATTGTTCTCTCAGCTCATCTAGGAGCCAGTGTCTTATATAAGGACCCATTGTACCTTGTTACCTGGGGAGTCAGTGCTACTGAGACATTAGCAGGGGTTCTCCTCCCACTGCACACACCCAGGCAGGGGTCCTGACCCAGAGCTTTGGGCATTATGTCCTTGTGTTATGGTGGCTCTAGCTTTCCCTGTAAAGCAGGTCTTGCGTGGTTGAATGAATGCTGGGAACCCTTACGTATCCTTCCTGGCTCCCTGGAGGGCACCTAGAATGGAGGGAGAAAGGAAGGGGCTGTTAGGCTGGCTAGGGAAGTCTCATGAGGGAAAAAAGCTAACACTGCACCCAACACACACTCCTGCGCCTGTGAGTGCTTCTCCAGAGAGACTGAATTCTGCTGGCGCAGGCACGACCTTGTCCATTCGTTCATCAGTGCTAGATCTGAATCCCTGTGTCTGCAGGTATCATTCATGAAGGCACTACAGAGGGTCTTAAAGCTACTTGCCTTGAACATGTGGGTCTATACTACAGTCAGGGCTAGTTTTAATATAGGAGGCCATCTGGTACCTGAATAAATTTGAAAGATAAAACACAGTACCTTCAAATATTGACAGATCTTTCTGCCTGTGTTATTTGGCTTTATTACATATGCATGTCCTTCTTCTGCCCACCACTGTTTTCAGTGCTATAAGGACAAGAATGGTGTCGGTGTGTCCCTGTGACCTCCTCTGACTCTCCCTCCCTTCTCTAGAAGAGAAAACCCCCAGTGAGGACTTGCTGGCTAATGGAGTGAGAGAATGGAAGTCTCCTCCTCATGCGCCTTGTCTTCCACACAGTGCAGCTTGGATTTGTTTTTAAATTCTGTAATGAAAGGAATGTGTTAACAGAGTGTTAAATGAGAATAAAGAATAGGCATGACTTTACAGGCTCCTACTTTTTCTGTTTTAAGCCAGTCTCTTTTCTAATGTTTTAAAGAAATTGAAAGAAAAGAAAACAGTTGCCAACTGAGCCCTGCTCTGCAGGGTCAGACCTTCTCAACACCAGCTCTCCTATGAGAAGTCCCACTTGGAATGGGGTAGAAACTCAAGCCCCGCCACCCTTTCTGGTTCTTGAATAGTCCTAGGAGCACATCTGTTCCCTACATCGCAAAATGGCAGTTTGGTAAAGAGTGGAATCCATGTTGTGTGTTCTTTAGGTCACCTCAGGTACTTTAAAGTACAGTGTGTCCGTAAAGTCATGGTGCACTTTTGACCGGTCACAGGAAAGCAACAAAAGACGATAGAAATGTGAAATCTGCACCAAATAAAAGGAAAACCCTCCCAGTTTCTGTAGGATGATGTGGCAACATGTGCGCATGCGCAGATGATGACGTAATACCGTGTATACAGCGGAGCAGCCCATGGTCATGCCAGTCGAGATGTGGATGGTACAGAGGAAGGTTCAGTGTGTTCTGTGGCTCACTAAATTCGAATCCGTGACCAAAGTGCAAAGTGAATATCGGAGCATTTTTAACGAAGCGCCACCACATAGGAATAACATTACCCGGTGGGATAAGCAGTTGAAGGAAACCGGCAGTTTGGTGGAGAAACCCCATTCTGGTAGGCCATCAGTCAGTGACGAGTCTGTAGAGGCTATACGGGATAGCTACCTAAGGAGCCCTAAAAAATCTGTGCGTGAGCCCACATGGAACTGCACTGAATAGGTATGAAACTGGGAGAGTTTTCCTTTTATTTGGTGCAGATTTCACATTTCTGTCATCTTTTGTTGCTTTCCTGTGACCGGTCAAAAATGCACCATGACATTACGGACACACTGTATATGTAGATCACAATGAGCAGCCAGAGAGCAGAGAAATGGGACATACTTGTTATCAAGTGCCACATAATAAATTACAATAAAACTTAGCAGCTTTAAAACAATGCACATTTATTATCTCACATTTTCTTTGGGTCAGGAATCCAGGAGTGACTTAGCCATGTCCTGTAGTTCAGAATCTCTCACAGGCTACACTCAAGGTGTGTTGCCCGGGCTGTAGTCGTCTCACCGTCCAGCTGAGAAGGATCTGCTGCCAGGCTCATAGCATTGGCAAGATTAGGTTTCTCACTGGCTGTTGGCCGGAAGCCACCCACAGTTCTTTGTCATGTGGGCCTTTCCAACATGGCAGTTTGCTTCATGAAAGTATTTGAGCCCAAATGACAATAGAATGAGTCCACTAGGAAGCCAGAAGTCACAATCGTTTGAAGCCTGATTACTCAAGGGACATCCCATCACCTTTGCCAGATTCTTTTGGTTAGAGGCAAGTGGCTCTCTCAGAATTCTCCCTACTATATGGAGGAAATCCTAGGCCAAATGGGACACTGAGCATTCATTGCTGTTAATAGCAAACTGCTGCAAAGCAGGAAGGGCCTATGTGGGAAGTCAACCAGATGAGAAGAGAAAGGGTGGGTATGAGGAAGAGCAAGTACTTGTACAAGTCAGTGTGAGGGTGGGTGACTTCACAGGAGAAGGGGAGTGAGAGAGGAGTCGTGAAAGCAACTAAAGATGCCAAGAGCAAGAATCCTCTGCTGGGTGAGCATCTACAGAGAGGGTCCCACAGCGCCCAGGCTACAAGTCTCCTGCTGTGCTCTGCATGTCTCTTACTCGTATGCTGGGGGAGAGAGTGATGCGTTTTACCCAGAACCTAACACGGCTCCAAAGTGTCGGATAAAAGGTGTCTGTGATTGCTGCAGAACTCTGCAAATCTGAGCCAGCACACTGCAGCTGCTCCCTCACTGTGGACATGACATTAGCATCTATCTCTTCCCAAAGATTTGGTCTAATGTGTGCAGAGAAAAGTCCTTCAACCCAGGTTTTAGTCAAATTAAACAATTCTTCCCCTACAAATACCAAGGCATAAATTCAGCCCTGTGACTCTGGTTTCACACATTAATTACAAGGCCACATCATGTCATCCATGCTGATTAGCTGTAGATTTTGAGAAAGAGGTTTTAGCAAAGATTTCATTTCTTGGCATTAATTTCCTCTTGTGTAATATCTCCCCCCCTTTGATTCATTTTGTCAGGAGTAACCCTGTTTGTGGCCCTTTATGATTATGAAGCACGGACGGAAGATGACCTGAGTTTTCACAAGGGAGAGAAGTTTCAAATATTGAACAGCTCGTAAGTTTGGAGAGGGAGGGGGAAGCGCGCATGCCTTTCAGATTGGGGAAATATTCTTGTTGCCAGTCTGAGCCTTTTCAGACATCTGAAATGCTGAAAGAACCCTTGTTCATTTCATTAATTCATACCAATTTAATTTGAGAAACAAAGAGTCATAAACCAGTGTGGTGTTTTACTACACTTTCTGTGCAAAGAGCTCTTTGGAAGGCACCCTAGTAGCCGAGTCAATGATTTTGGTGTAAAGGTTGTAAACGCACTGGCATCCTTCTCTGCATAGCTACATTTTCAGGTGATTGGCACAAAGTCTGGTGATCCCCGCTGCCCTCCCTCTCTCTGGAGGTTTTCTTCACATATCAGATGTTGCTCTTGCTAAGCCCTCCCTTAAGGCTGGCAAACGTTCCTTCTGTTTTCAAAACTGCTAAACATTCCAGTTTAGTGAAGCCTGTGGAGGCGTTACCCTATAATGAAAACTTGCAAGTGACTAAAATCTTTGTGAGATGGAAAGAGAAATGGTTTTGCCCACTCATGAGTAACTACAATGTGTGCGTTTTAAATACAGCAGGGAGAACAACAGTTAAACAGGCAATGGGGAAATTTCAAGGGTGAGAATCACTCTCTCTTCAAATGCTGCACTTGATGCCTACATTAGGAAGAGTAAATACGGGTCACATTTTCCTGTAGTTTTTAAATATTGCTTCTGTTCAGCTAAGGCGGTGTGCACGGATAGGGGCCCTCCGGAAAAGTCCAGGCACTAAGGGGAATAGTGGTGTCCCCCGTCAGCAACACAGGCCTTCTTTCCTGCACCTTAACTTTTCCTTGTGAGCGCTTCTCAGTGGTTGGGAACAAATGCCACTCCCCACCTAGGAAATTCTCGTCTGCCTCCAGGTCTGGCTGCTCTGTCCTCTGCTCCCTGAGCAAACTAGATTTCATGATGGCAGAAGGACCTGAAGCCTGACCCTTCCGCTTTCCAGAGAGCGTGAGTGAAGGCAGGGGAAAGGCGGCCCTGCTCACGCCAGCAGGTCCCAGGAAGGAAGTGTGGTCATGGTAACAGGGAGCTGCCCCCGGCCCTGAAAACCGCTTCCTTGGAAAGCTCACCCCTCCCCTGGGATGCTGCCACCTCTCAGAACCAAACACTAGATTGTGCTGCCTTTCAACAGCCAGAACAGAATTCCTCCCGTGCGAGCCCAGTGACTCTTCTGGACTTGAAGACATGTCTGTGTAGAAACCAGCCTGTAGTCAGGAGCCAGCAGGAGGCAGGGATTCTGGGTTTGTTTGATTTTTATTTTTTTAAAGACTTTATTCATTTTAGAGAGAAGAGAAAGAGAGAGGGAGGGAGAGAGAAAGGGGAGGAGGAGGAGCAGGAAGCATCAATTCCCATATGTGCCTTGACCAGGCAAGCCCAGGCTTTGAACCAGCGACCTCAGAGTTCTAGGTCGACACAGGTCAGGCGATTCTGGGATTTTCTAATTATTATTGTCATCATTAAGAGAGATGTGGGTACGGTTTTTGTTTTGTTTTACTTTGTATTTGAATACATGCAGAAAAGTGCACATGTCAAAAATGTGCGTGGTGGCAGGTGCACAGCAATAAATTGTGCTAAATACCACTTAACTCTACACTTGAAAATGGTTAAAATAAGTTTTATGTTATGCATAATTTACCACAATTTTTTAAAAAATGTACAGTTTGCTGAATTTTCACAGACTGAGCATGCCTTTGCAACCCCCAGCCAGATCAAGAAGACATTACCTGCCCCCCCAGGGGGCCTCCTCCTGCATTCACAGGAAATTTACTTTACTTAGATGTGTAGTACATGTTATTTATGCATTCCTCAGTTGATAGGCATTTGAGTTGCTGCTACAAACAGTCATGTACAAGTTGTGTAGACATGTCTTCGGTTGGCTTAGGATGAAAGTGGGTTCAGTGGATTGCTACTTGCTTGCTTTCCCCTGCTTTGTTGAAGTTAATGGCTCCTCTTCAGCACTTCTGAGTGCAGAGTGCTCAGCAGTTGACCTGCTCATCTCTTCAGGTGCACTTAGACAAGACCCAGAGACTTACCTGGAGTGCTCCAGGGCACCATGCTCTCTCTCTCACAAAACCCTACTAGATCAGTTCTCTTCACACTGCCGGGCATCTTCCTCTGATTCTCTGCCTTCATGGGGTCACTGATGTCCTTAACTGTTTTCTCCTCTGCATTTCAAATTCTCCACACGAGAGTCTGGATCCTTTTTTTTTTTTTTTGTATTTTTCTGAAGTGAGAAGCGGGGAGGCAGAGAGACAGACTCCCGCATGTGCCCCACTGGTATCCACCCGGCATGCCCACTAGGGGGCGATACTCTGCCCATCTGGGGTGTTGCTCCATTGCAACCGGAGCCATTCTAGTACCTGAGGTGGAGGCCATGAAGCCGTCTTCAGCACCCAAGCCAACTTTGCTCCAATGGAGCCTTGGCTGTAGGAAGGGAAGTGAGAGAGAAAAAGGAGAGGGGGAAGGATAGAGAAACAGATGGGCACTTCTGTGTGCCCTGGCTGGAAATCGAACCTGAGACTTCCACACGCCCAGCCAAAGCTATACCCCTGAGCTAGCTGGCCAGGGCTGGATCCTATTTTAGATCCAGTGGGTATACAACAGGGGGTAACTGCTTCAAAATTTCTTGTTTTGCTTTTTAATTTTTATGACACACTCAAGGGTCTTTACAGGATACTGCTTATATTTTATGGCTGAATCTACCAGAATTTCATCAAACTGATCTTCAAGTTTTTTTATATCAGAACCCATAAAACCATTATCTGGAGCTTGCATGCGCACCCATTGATGCTGACGTTCTCTCGCACAGCCGATTCAGAAGTCTGCCGGGCACCCCATGGGGCACGCTCCCCAGTCTCCTCAGGGAGCGCACCCTGAGCACTGTGCAGAGTGGCTCACAGCTCGGCCAGCTCATCACAGCTGCTTCAAGGTGCCCTGCACACAAAGTCCTCCCGGGATGCCCTGGGACCAAGGTCCACTCTTCTGTCCCCGCCACTCTCTCCACATCCCGTGGAGGCAAAAGGCCCCAGGAATTTTCTTAAAAATATAAACAGCTGCCATTTAGTAAAAGCTCCTCATGGGCCAGCCATGTGCTAAGCTGCAAATAATTCCTTTCTTCCCATAGCAATTGTCTGAGGCACGTCCCACGGTTATCATGTGACAGAGGAGGAGCCAGAGGCCCGGGCTCAGGAGCCGCCCAGGGGCATGGAGGAGCTGGCAGGTGGCAGAGCCAAGGCTGGCTGCAGGGAAGCATCCTGAGTGTAGTGTCAGGTTCAGTCACGGTCACGGGAAGGCCCAGAGGTTCCCATCTGAGGGGCTGAAGGGGAAACGTTGGCTGGGAGGTGGGGCAGGTGGAAATTTGGCTTTGATCTCTTCTGATTTCTGATACCTTATTGTTAGTTTGATTCTCAGATGAATGCTGCTTGTTCGAGTCTGTTGACTTTGAATTCTGAAACACACTCCACTTTCCTTCCCCATTTCATGTAATATTCCCTCAGTGCCAAGGTTAGAGCTTTTAACGAGCTCCTGAAAGGTAAGAACTCAGGCGTGGTGGGACGGACCATACACAGCTCTGCTTCTGTAGGTTTTCTCCACACTTAGCAGAAAATATTGCAAAAGTGTTTTTCCCTTTAATGTTTTTCTTCTTGCCAGCGGAGTCCCTCATCCTACGTGCCATATAAATGCCCTTTATCAAGGTTATTGGGGTGGGGGAGATAAGGTTTTTGTGACTGATACAATATCCTGAAGTCAAGGGTAATAACAGGGAAAACAGAATCATGAAGGAAAAACAAAGCAGTGATACAGAACCAGATGGCATGCGGCTCCTTCCCCTCCCCCAGCCTCTCCCTGCCCTGCTCTTATCAGCTTCAATAGGGAGGGATGGGGTTCTGTCTCCCTGGGGCAGCTGCCTCACCTCCCAGGGCGGCCTCCCACTCCTTTCCCTGACCAGAGGCGAGGACGGAAGGCCACAGGGCTGGCTTCTGTGTTTGAAAGTGCAGCATGAATCATGTGGTATGTGAGTGTGCATGTGCCCAGAGCCGGTGGCACTGCCACCCAGCTCAGGTGGGGCTCCTTCACTGTTGTGAGCAATGGTGGATTCAAATAATTTAGCAACCAGTTCTCTGCCCTAATGACCATTACAAGTATAATAAAAGATATACCAAAAGGTAGTTTATTATTTCATGTAGTTAATACTTAAGAACAACAAAAGAAGTACAAAAAACTAGGTTATAAGAAAGAGTTTTAAAATAGTAATGGAAAAGTATTAAATAATACCTGACAAAAAAAAACTGTTATTTAAGATATTTCCATATTGCTTCTTGATTGGTATCTTTGCTTGCAATTTTCTTCACTTTTATCTGAGCATCATCAGCTGTGTGATTTATCCTTAACCATCTTTTCACTGTAGGAGTAGAATCCCATTCCTTTAGAGGTAGGCCGACTAGACTAATAGTCATTGTGTTTGATATATTAGAAACAGGCGACTTCTCTTCTCTGAACGTATTATGTTCATCTTTGAAAAACCCCGACTTAGAGAGACCCCTGATTACAAGTGCCATTTTAACAACCAGTTCACCAACAAAAAAAAATTAGGTATCAGTACTGCCAAACAGGAGCAAATGGGCTGAATCCCTACCACTGGTTGTAAGTATTCAATGTAGTATATTTGGACATTATTAAACTTGAGCCCATTTTGCAAAATACTGAAATTCATCTGTTTCAGTCCCTATTTTCCCATTATATGACAAGCGATTTACCACCTAGAAACACAGCAACTCTTCACAATACAATGAACAGAATGCAGTAGTGGTCATTGCTAGGGTAGTAACTCCTTTCAATTTCTTTTCATCATGATAAGAAGAAATCCTGGTTGAGAGCCTCATCTGAACATCTGGTAAAATTGTTATGGCACCCTGACCATTTGGCTCAGTGGTAGAGCATCAGCCCAGTGTGTGGAAGTCCCAGGTTCTATTCCAGGTCATGGCACATAGGATAAGGGACCAGCTGCTTCTCCACCCCTCCCCCTTCTCTCTCTCTCTCTCTCTCTCTCTCTTCCTTTCTCTCTCTCTCTCCCCCTCCTGCAGTCATGGCTCAAATGAGCAAGTTGGCCGCAGGCACTGAGGATGGCTCCATGGCCTCACCTCTGGCGCTAGAGCGGCACCTCTGTTGCCAAGCAGCAGAGCAGCAGCTCCAGATTGGGATTGCCAGGTGGATCCGAGTCGGGGCACATGAGGGGGAGTCTGTCTCTCTGCCTTCCCACCTCTCACTTGATTAAAAATAATGTATAGATATGCTCTCTGAAAGTAAGATGGGCAGTGTCAATTTAGAAAGAATCCAGGATTTATATTAAAACTGCCCCCCAGCTGGACAGATCAGGACTGGCTCTTGTTTGCAGTTGCCACTTCCTGGCTGCATGAGCACTCCCAGCTCCTGGGCTACAAGCCCTGTGAGCAATTTCAGGGACTGGGACTAGGTTCTTTTAATAAGTCTTTAAATTAGAAGAACAGGGGAAGCTGCTATGAAAACTTAAAAGCTGTTCGGAGCCAGGGTTTAAATCATATATTTGAATCAGAGCAAGATAACAGTTAAAGAAAATCTCACCAACTCTTAAATTAATGAAATATCTGAACTGTAAGGACAGTTTAAAGACATGTGTCTTTAATAATGCTGATTAATCACAATAACACAAGTAAAGAAAAGGTAGCATAGTAGAAATTCTATTTTCCATAAATCAAGATGAATGATTTGTAAAGAGTATTATTAATTTGTAGAAGAATTAGGCTTCTGGTATATTGAAAAAAAAAGGTTTATTTATTTGCTCAAAAGAGTTTTGGGGTATGTTTTGAGTGAGTACCGGCCTCTCTGGACACAACATAAGAAGTTTACTACCTAATACATAGTGTCCTTATCATCTCACATCGCCTTTGATGAATAAATGGACCCTAGAAGGCCTAGAAAAAGAGAAAAGGACTTTATCTTTCTCGTGAGTAACTGAAACCCTTAGGAGGATGAATGGAGTCAAGAGAAAATCAGGAATTCCTGATACATGATTTTAGAATGAGCTGTTAGTTGGATTCTAATTTGTGCTAAACTCTTTAGGTACTCAGATAAAAATGAGATAATTAAGGCTGGATTTGAAATGGAAATGACTTATTACCAGATCACCCGAATGAGGCCGGGCTTTTCCCAGCTGGCTGCAAAATGTATTGGCTTCCTGCCGCAACTGACAGTACCATGTACCCCAAAACTGATACTATTCTTTTCAGTTTTCTTAATTTAAATCAACTACAACTAACTTGATGAAGGTTATCTTGCACTAAAAAATAAGCCTGTGCTTCAAGCTCTTGATTTTTCTCCTCACTATTTTGGAGCATTGCCCAGGTGGGTGTGGAGTGTTGGGGGGGAGAAGACGGGGAGAAGATACGTATTGGTTTTTTTATGATGAAATGTCTCCATCTAGTGGAATTTCAGAGCAGTAAACATTATCACCGTATTAAAGAGAATGTCTCCAAAGTCATTTCCTTAAATACATGCAATGTTTAAAAGAAAAAAATTAACTTTCATGTGTGTTCTTGGGTGTTATCCTTACAACTGCATGCACTTCTTTTGGAGGACATAGAAATGAAACCAATACAAACTGTGAAAATGCTGACATTTTTAGTCTCATGATTTGAACCTGAAAGGCAGCGGATACAGCAGGGAAGCAGCACAGGGTAGATTCCAAACTGATGACGGTCTCACTCTTCAGCTGTGTGGTGGGGTCACAGGTGTTCATATATACATCTATTATTGTATGTATAAATTATTGTATAATAAAAATCTGAACATGAACTAAAGTTAAGGTTATTAATAAGGGGCTTTCTGGGTATGAGAACAATTATTTCCTTTTTTTGATTGATTTTTTTTTCTGCTTACATTTGTTTAATAGAGTGAAAAGGCAAGACTGGAAAACTAATTATAACATAAGTTTTGAGAAACCTTTGCCAGCACACTGTTTTCCTGTGAGCTATTCTGTGTTACTTGTGCCACCAAACACTTCCCATGACTGCACCTGTGGTGCGTGTGGGCTTGTCACCACTTGTCCATGGCTCTGTTAAGTCCCACCTAGAGTTGTTCTCATTGGCCATCTTGCTCAGATTCAGTCTTTAGAGAATGGATCTCTCGAATAAGACTTGTATTGAATGTGGAAGCTGGTTATTCTCTACCTAATTAAATCAGTCCAGGGAAGATCTTGACCAGGGCCAAGCACATTTTCTTCCTGGCTGAGGACTTTAACATGGAGCCCAGCCAAAAACTGATATTAAGAACAGCCTGGGTTTCTCTTACGGACTCCAAGGACAAACCCAGGAAGGAGAGAAGGCACTGGGTCTCTGGTGATCGGGCGGGTAGGTGTTTCAGCTCTGGTCTCGATTTGCCCAGGTGTAATTGTGTCCTTCCCTGCCCCTCACACTCCTGACTGCAGGCTGAGGCAGGGCTCTGAGGACAATGTGGGTGTTGGAGCTGCAGCCCCACCTACACATGCTAACCGTTGTTGATAGAGTTACTCACTCCATCCCTGCTCTCCACCACGTGCAGCCATGTGAGTCTGAGCACATGCACTCTACCCATTCAGTTTACTCATCTGCTTTAAGCTGAGAGTGACGTGATAAGCCCCTTTTCGTGTCCTTGGGCCCACAGCTCCAAGAGCTTCACAGACTGAGACCAGCTGTCGATACATACAAAGTGGTGTGACTAGGAATCTCACCCCTTGTCAAGGACCACCTCCCCTACATGTGTACACACACAGCTACACCCACCCCCCCACTGCCCCCACCAGACTCAGTCGTTGCTTTAAGTAGACAATGAAATAACCTCAGGTTGGGCATGTCTGAGCAAAGCTCATATACCCTATGTATCTTTATTATTCTACCTATTTTCTTCAGGGCAAGCAAGGCAAGTATTCAGAATACGTTTTCATCCCTTACTGGGTCTTCTCTCAGATAATCTACAGCTATAATGTTTTTCTTTTTCTGATGAATCTTTTGAAGGGTGGCAAATAACACTGAAAGCTAGCAGCTTGCACCTCTAGCAGTACCAAAGGATGCTGGTTGCCTTGGGGTGGGGGACGCAATAGAAACTGTTGGGTAAATTAGCACTAATCATGTGTGCTTTCTTTCTCTCCAACTTTATTGAGATATAATTGACAAAATATTGTGTAAGTTTAAGGTGTACAGTGTGATGGGTTAATACATATATATTGTGAACCATTTACCATAACAAGCTTCATTAATACCTTCTTCACCTCACATAATTAACATTTTGTTGTTACAGTGTTTTTCTTAAATAGCTGGGGGCTGGGTTCCCTTCTTCTCTATCCATGTTGGGGACACTTACCAAGCAAAATGTACCCCCTACTCAGAGAGCCCTCTCCTGGCTAGTGTTCTACATTCTTAATTCACAGATAAGGCAAGAGACCAGGCAGCACTGAATCCACCTCACAGTGGACCCTCCATCCCTCACAGGTCAGGTGGTAGAATGACCTGGAGATAGTAATACACTCTTACAGCATTGAGTCTATAATTGCAAAACATTGAAATGGCTACTGTATTCACTTCTTTTTCTCTTTTTTTCTCTGCAGGGAAGGAGATTGGTGGGAAGCCCGCTCCTTGACAACCGGAGAGACGGGGTACATTCCCAGCAATTACGTGGCTCCGGTTGACTCCATCCAGGCAGAAGAGTACGTTTTGTGTTTTGTCGTTCACTTAACTACTTGCTTTTAAAATTTAGTTGGCACAATAAAATGCCATTAATGTTGTGCAGGAGGGAGAAGAAATTCACTGGAGTGATTAAGAACTGAGAGAGTATGGTAGTGCCGATGTCCCAGGCTTTATGCCATTGAGTTTTGTCATATCTATGACTTACCAGTACTATTGCTAACTTGCTGTTTTTCTTTAAGCCTGCTCACTTTTTAAAACCTATTTATTTTGAAAGGAAATGTTGTATCAGTAACCCGAATGAAAGCCAAATATTACTTACCATAGATAGAAAGTAACCATAAGAATGTGATGAAATTCCATCTAGAGCAGGGGTCGGGAACCTATGGCTCATGAGCCAGATGTGGCTCTTTTGATGGCTGCATCTGGCTCGCAGACAAATCTTTAATAAAAAAATAATAACATTAAAAATATAAAACATTCTCATGTATTACAATTCATTCATTTCCTACCACTCATGTTCATGGTTGCGGGTGGCTGGAGCCAATCACAGCTGTCCTCCAGGACAACACCAAATTTTTATTGGATAATGCATAACGTACACGGGTTGTTGTATGGCTCTCACGGAATTACATTTTAAAATATGTGGCATTCGTGGCTCTCTCAGCCAAAAAGGTTCCCGACCCCTGACTAGAGCATGTATTATTGTCTACCCAAGGTTCTAATCCTACAGTCTACTGAAAAAAGACAAAGAGGGAGAGGAAGAAAAACTGGGAGGAAAGGAGGGAGGGAGGAAGGGAGGGAAGGAGGGAACTGGCAAATAATTGTTAAAGATCAAATTGAGATTTTTCTCCTCAATCTGACCAGAAATATTAAAGGAGCACTAAAAAGACATACTTCCCATGCCCAGGTAG
Organism: Saccopteryx bilineata; assembly: GCF_036850765.1. Classification (NCBI taxonomy): domain Eukaryota; kingdom Metazoa; phylum Chordata; class Mammalia; order Chiroptera; family Emballonuridae; genus Saccopteryx; species Saccopteryx bilineata. The sequence continues at coordinate 8,385,465 of NC_089501.1, read as the reverse complement.
AACTGTCTCATACAGAGCTCATCCCTCAACTCAAGAAATTCTGTGATGATGCATTCCGAATGGTCCTTTCCTTGCTTTGGGGCGTCATTGGTTTCTTTGGGGCTACAATGGTGACTGTAAATAGTGGTCCCGAAGATTTTATTGCTAACAGCTGGCCCATAGGCTTGGGGCATTCTAGAAGGAACTACCATTGTTCTATCTCCTGATCTGTGGGGACCCACAGGCAATTCCAAGTGGAGAACTGTCAGGGCTTGTGTGGAGACCCTGATTTCTGAGCTGGGGGAAAGGGAGCTGGCCATGACCTCCTGAAGGCGGGAGGCGGGACCCTGGCCTCCTCCGGGACCCTGGAGACCTGCCTCGCCTGCTCAGTGGAGGCCATCTTGCCTTAGGAGAAAAGTCAGCCACGGAGCCCAACCTTTGGCTCTGATATTTAATTTTACCCTGGATTTGTTTAAGCTTTAGGGAAGATTAGACTCCACACTTCAGCCAAATCCTCAACTGGCTCACTCTTGTCTTTCATTCTTTTGTATTCCATCTAAGGAGACCTGTTTTGTTCCCCACTCTCCATCACTAGTGGTTCTGAGCTGCTTTTCTCTCTTAGTGAGTGTGTTTCATCATCAGTGAATAAAAGAATTTGTGGTGAATGTTTATCTTAGGGCAGCTTGGCAGACGTCTTTATGTTCTTTCAGCATAAAAGGTAACACCCAAATGTAGCCCTTTTTTTTATTATTAACTGGGAATCTACCCAGTCTCTATTTAAGTTATATTTATATGGTCAATTTCTTTTAATATTTTGTTTTTAAAGAATAAAATAGCACTTAAAAATAATGCCTATGGTTTTACATATGCAATTATCATTATCTTAAACTACTGTTGTGTTACTGCAGTCCATTGTTCTAACAGCTCTTTTCACCACTGTTCATGTTTGCACTGCATTTTAATTAATACAGACCCACAAAGTCATTTCTCACAAATAATTGGTGTACTCCTCTTTGTACCATCTAGTGCTAGGTTAGGATGGTTGCACAGTCTGGTGCCTTTAAAAGTCGCTGAGGAGCTAATAGGAGGTGTCTTTTCTTACCTTCAGGGAAGCTCTTTCATTCACAAAAGAATTTGACAGTGAACATATAATAGTGATGTTCAAGTATAATGAATTGCAATTTCATTTTAGAAACTGGATTCTTTCACAGTTAAATATTCTAAAAATTGTTCCTTTACGCAAATTCCCGTGGAATCTCCTGAATTCTCCCTTGGGTTTTTGGAACACCTGCTGCTCATTCAGCACCTGGTACTGAACAGTTATCTAACTGCCAGGCCATGGTCCGGGCTAGCGAGTGAGGGGAAGATAAAAGACAGATGACAAAGGTCATGAGGTGGCCTGATGTGATGCCTCCTAAAGTGTCACAGGAGTGTCATCACAGAAAGAATATGAATATGTCCCTGGCACTGAGTCGATTTCAGGGATGTGCTCAATGACTGTGCAGTCACCTGGCCCTGCAGCTGTGCCCGCACACACATGGGGCAGACCCCAACCCAGATGCCTGGCAGCTGCCTTTTACTTATTGGCATCCTCACACTTGCTAGACAGAAAGACAAGACAAACAGCATCCAAGGGCAGCATGCATTGCAATTTAGGGGTAGTCTTGACCATTTTTTTCAGAGTTCCAATAGGTAGGAAGTTACAGAAAATAATCGTCTTTGTTCTCTATCCATTCTGACTGACTTCTTTTTAAACGCTTGATTAATGACCTTGATACACACTGAGATTATGTATTGTTATTTTGCAGGGATTGCAGTTATGCTCAGAAACCCATATCTGGTAGCTGTGTAGAACGGGTCCCTGTGGCTGCCATTTCACACAAGGGCTTCGCGTTCTCTTTTTGCGCAGGCAGGTGGCAGTTGTAACACAGACCAGTTCTTGTCATCTCTGGAAGGAAGGAAAATAATCCACAATTCAAATCTGTTTGTTTGAGTTTTTTTTGGAAGAGTGAAAGAGATGCGCTAGGGGTAGAATCAGGAATAGATTGAAAGGGAACTAGACGAGGCTAGGAAAAAAAATAGGGAGAGGCTAAGACGAACTTGGAGATCAGGAGGATTTGTGGGTAAAAGAGCTTAGTGATTCCATTTTTGTAAATGTTTGTTATAAAATGTTTCCTTTTTTAAAAAAAATCTCATTTATAGGTGGTACTTTGGAAAACTTGGCCGAAAAGATGCTGAGCGACAGCTTTTGTCCTTTGGAAACCCAAGAGGTACCTTCCTTATCCGTGAGAGTGAAACCACCAAAGGTGAGATAATCAGCTGAAGAGGTTTGCCTGTCATTCAGATCTGTGGATCAGTCAGAGGGATGAAAGGCTTACCTCTCACGGATAAGGGTTTTAAATGCACAGACCCCCCTGCCTTGCCAGGGAGTCCTATTTTCAGCTTTTCCTCCAGGCTCTCGAACTACAGACAGCTCCAAAAAAGACAACGGAGTTCCAAATCAAGACCTGCCTCTTGTAACGGGGGCTGGGCAGCTTCACCCCTCCAGGCTCACAAGATCACAGGACTTTCACAAGCCCTTTAGAATTATGAATTTCTGAAACTCTTAGTTCCTCAGGCTGGAAAACGCAGTTGTTTTTGCATTTCTTTTGTTTTTTTCATAACTGAGGACTGCTCTTCCTCCAACTATTGGCCTTTTGATTATTTAAAATCCAACAGAGCCCACAAGAGGAGCTGGGCCAAGGAAAAGAGCAGTGGCCTTCTAGCCTGACCTACCAGACACTGGTTGTCTGCTCCTGTGGAAAACACTGGGGAGCAGACAGGGGAAGCTCCCTTCTAGAATGGGTTTCTTTGGTATGCGCTGTCCCTGCCCCCTGATGCTGCGTGGGTAAAGGAGACTGGGGGAGCCATCACAGCCTGGGATATCTGTCTTCTCTTCATCTTGGGGGCGGGGGGGGTTGTAAGAAAAAATTCAAGAAGCCTTCATTCTCAAGGGTAAAATCATTTTATTGCTAATTTCTGACATTTTCGGGCAAGAGGTATTTTCTTCCTGTTACTGAATGGAAGTGTGTATAGTGTGTGTGTGTGTGTGTGTGTGTGTGTGTGTGTGTGTGTTTCCTCCTGATTATTATTCATCAGAATAGTCAAGTAAATGAGACATAAATAACAAATGAGTACTCAAAATGATTGGAGTTGCTAATACTTTGCATATTTACCAGGTGCCTATTCGCTTTCTATCCGTGACTGGGATGATATGAAAGGAGACCATGTCAAACATTATAAAATTCGCAAACTTGACAATGGCGGATACTATATTACCACCCGGGCCCAGTTTGAAACACTTCAGCAGCTTGTACAACATTACTCAGGTAACCTTAATTCTAACTAGCAACTGACCATTTGGACACTGGAGGGACTGGATGGGAGCAGAGCAGGAAAGGGAAAGGCAGGGGGAAGAGGTACAGCAATATATTATATATAAAGTCACCAGTAAAATTCAGCTGACCCTTGACCAACATGGTTTGAACTGCGCAAGACCACTTCTATGTGGAGTTTTCAATATATGCAATACTGTAAATGTATTTTCTCTTCCTTATGATTTTCTAAATAACATTTTCTTTTCTCTAACTTACTTTATTACACAATTGCAGTATATAATACACATAACACAAAGTATGCATTAGTCAGCTGTTTGTGTGTTCAGTAAGGCTTCCAATCAACAGTAGACTATTAGTAGTTAAGCTTTTGGGGAGTCAAAAGTTACACGTGGGTTTTCAACGGCATGGTGGTCAGAGCCCCTAACCTCCATGTTGTTCAAGTTCAACTGTAAATTTCTTTGCTAGCCCCTCACAGTGGCTAAAGAGGTTCTATTGGTGCTTTTCTACCACAGTTATATATTGCATCAAAAGACTATATCATTGTTTCCCAAGTGGAAAGCAATAGGTTAAACTTTCTTTTTTTGTTGTTGTTTTTTTGTTGTTGTTGTTTTTTGTATTTTTCCGAAACCAGAAACGGGGAGGCAGTCAGACAGACTCCCGCATGCGCCCGACCGGGATCCACCTGGCACGCCCACCAGGAGGCGTTGCTCTGTTGTGACCAGAGCCACTCTAGTGCCTGAGGCAGAGGCCACAGAGCCATCCTCAGCACCCGGGCCAATCTTGCTCCAATGGAGCCTCAGCTGTGGGAGGGGAAGAGAGAGACAGAGAGGAAGAGAGGGGGAGGGGTGGAGAAGCAGATGGGCACTTCTCCGGTGTGCCCTGGCCGGGAATCGAACCCAGGACTCCTGCACGCCAGGCCAACGCTCTACCACTGAGCAATAGGTTAAACTTTAAAAGCTGCCTTTCCATTCTCCCGCAGAATATAATTCAGAAAGCTGGGAGGGAACTTACACGGGGCCTCCTACAGGACAGGTTGTGTTTCTGCTGTCACCTTCCACTCAGCGCTGTCACAGGAATGACTGCACATGCATTTCCTTCTCAAGACAAGATGACTTTTTCAATCCATTTATTATGTTCTTCTGCCCCACCAGTATTTCTTTTTTCTAACTAGACTTGACTTAGGTGACCCACAGATCAGTTACAGCTACTGTGTTAAACTTTTAAACTGTTGGTCAGTCTCTGTCCTAACACCCAGATGTCACCATTAGTCTATTGTTGCTAGAAATGTATACTTAGATGTTAGGTGTGCAATTTGTACATTTTATTAAAGATTGTGGTCTTGTGTGTAAATGTCAAAATGGTTGCTTTCTTTCCTAGATTAGCAGGTATATTCCACTATATAATACATACACAAGGGTGGATATAGCTATACATGTGCAGATAGAGATCTTTGTTTCATTAAATCCAGTAGTTTTTTGTGTGACCTGTGTATAATTTTATATTTTTCTTCAGGACCATGACATTACCCCAAAATAGTATATGACTTAACCCAATTATTGTTGTATGCACATTCATTAAAAAATGTTTGTATAATTCTTTAGCAACCCCAAAAAAGCAGTCTTTTCAAAATGGCAATAATAAATACCTATATGTTGATCCTAGGCACTAATGAACAAGTGAAAAAATTAGCAGCACTTAGAGTATTTGTTGATTAGAGCATTTGGGGAACTTTGGTTTTATGTGGATTCTAATGAAATATTTGGGAGAAATGGGACAGAATATCTCCTTGAGCTTAAATGATGTACCATACATAAAATGTCTGCACGCTGTAAGGGTCTTCAAATGCCAGTATATACTGCATTACAGCCAAACAGCAGGGTCCCTGGGGCCTGGATTCTTTGAAAATATAGTATCAGAGAGGGCCCCTTACTAACATCATAAAGCTGGAAGAAGAGAAAGAAGATGAACAGCAACAGACAGTTTTTTAATCTAAAAAAAAATTTGGCTCAAGTTAGATTTGTTTTTATATCAGCTTTTTCTCTTCCCTTTGTCTTTCTCACACACAATCAAGTACCTTTGAAATACTGACACATAAATAATTTCCTACCTAAACATCTCAGAACCTAATTCTATCAAAAAGAAAGAAATAAAAAAGTAGCTTACAGCTGCTTCCTGAAGAAAAGGCAACATTGCGGCCCTGGCCGGTTGGCTCAGCGGTAGAGCGTCGGCCTGGCGTGCGGGGGACCCGGATTCGATTCCCGGCCAGGGCGCATAGGAGAAGCCCCCATTTGCTTCTCCACCCCCACCCCCTCCTTACTCTCTGTCTCTCTCTTCCCCTCCCACAGCCAAGGCTCCATTGGAGCAAAGATGGCCCGGGCGCTGGGGATGGCTCCTTGGCCTCTGCCCCAGGCGCTAGAGTGGCTCTGGTTGCGGCAGAGCGACACCCTGGAGGGGCAGAGCATCGCCCCCTGGTGGGCAGAGCGTTGCCCCTGGTGGGCGTGCCGGGTGGATCCCGGTCGGGCGCATGCGGGAGTCTGTCTGACTGTCTCTCCCCGTTTCCAGCTTCAGAAAAATACCAAAAAAAAAAAAAGAAAGAAAAAAAAGAAAAGGCAACATTGCTACATTTGACGTCCCTGGATCAGAGGGACTTGGGGCACGGGAAGGGGGGTCACGGCCAGGCTCTCTGCAGCTTTTGTCACTGATCCTTGTTGTTTGTTACCTGCCTCATGTTTAATTTGCCACTTAGTCCATTTCCCCTGACCACTGCTAGGTTCTAGATGGCACATTCTTTAAGGGAGAGGGAGGCTGGAGGTACTCCAAAGAGAGAGAGAGGAAAGATAAAACTCCAGATCACTTCACAGTGATAACTATTTCTTTCCTCTCTCTTTTTCTTTCACATCCTTATGTCCTACGGAGTTTAGTTTTCGTTCTTTCTGCTTTCAAACCAGACTCCTAAATTATACACTGAAGATTGTTATAAACTTTTTTTAATAACAATATCAAAGAAACAAGAGTACCCGACTAGGAGAATCGAGTCAGTTAAAATGCAGAGAACTCACTGGGGAAACGTGGCCGCTCTCCCCTGCCGCCCTTTCCTCATCCTGACTGGTCTGTGGCAGTCAATGTTATATGGAAGAGTCCTGTACAGGAGTCACGGTCTTCAGTATAATCCCCAAACCCTTGCTATCGAGGGGGGAAAGGGCAATCGTGTTGACACTCTGTAGTCCAAATGTACCTTTGAAAAATTAGTGGAGGTATTTTCAGGGTTCCGGAAGACATGTTATTAGCACATTGGTTTGAAAGTGGGGGTTTTTTATATATAGTGAGCATAGAAACCAATGCAGTCTATATCTGTTTATATGAATAGACTATATTATACCTGGGGATATGGAGTAGTCCAGATTTCAAGTGTCCTCTGTTCTACCTTCAGTAAACATGTTTCAGTGTGCAGCATCTGATCTTCCAAGGTGTGTGTAGTTCTCTGCCAATGTGGTACTGTTTGGAGTAATGCCGTGTGCTGGCTGGGTCTGTGCAACTGTAAGTGTTGTTGTTTCACGCGTTCTGCTTTTCTCTCCCTCTCTTGCCGCTGTCCCCACTCCGTTAGAGAGAGCCGCAGGTCTGTGCTGCCGCCTAGTAGTTCCCTGTCACAAAGGGATGCCAAGACTTACCGATCTGTCTGTCAAAACCAAAGATGTCTGGGAAATCCCTCGAGAATCCCTGCAGTTGATCAAGAGACTGGGAAATGGGCAGTTTGGGGAAGTATGGATGGGTATGCTAAGACTCAATTACTTTCTTACTAGCTTCCTCATTTGGGAAGTCCCAAACATCAAAGATGGAAGGTGAAAATAAAGACCATGTAACCAGGAGGAAGGTTTAAATTACTGATAGTGAAGAATAATGATTTTGATTTTGGAATTCTGGAATTTCTAGAAAAATTATATAAGTGGTCAAGATTGGCAAATGGCTCAAATTATACTAATATAAATGTCTCAATTCATAAACCAGTAAATTCTACAAAGAATGTTCCAGCCTGCAGGGAAGGCCTTGCCCTTCACTTCCATTGGTAGGTGTTTACCCGGTGTACTCAGTATCGCCCTAAAGGGCAAGTCACCTTCCATCTTTCCTAGTGCATGCATTATTTTGGATTATAAGAACTGTGTTTTCTTTATTAACCCTCTTTCCTGTAGAGAAAGCTGATGGTTTGTGTTTTAACTTAACTGTGATTGCATCGAGTTGTACCCCACAAACTTCTGGATTGGCTAAAGATGCTTGGGAAGTTGCACGTGATTCGTTGTTTCTGGAGAAGAAGCTGGGTCAGGGGTGTTTCGCTGAAGTGTGGCTTGGTAAGGCAGAGGGTACTTTTTGTTTTGGCTGCATCTCAAAGCCAATTAAAAGGACAATTTTGAACAAAGCATATTAACAGCCATTGGGACCACAAAACTTAACCTGGATAGCTGGTATAGCCATCCAGATTTTCAGAATATGGCAATATCTTCCTGTGCTCTTCTGTCTTGCTCCATGTGGTTAATTAAGGCATGCACAGAACAGGAAACCAGTACAATAGGAATATGGTATTTCTTCTTCCTAAAACATGGGAAGGTAAGACACGATAGATGGGCTACTGTAGGAGGAAACCATGGGTTGTTTTGCTCAGTGGACCTGGGTGTTTTTGCTCAATCTTTACTGGCTGATTAACCATGGGCAAAGGGCTTATTTAATCTCTATGAGCCTCAGTTTCCTCATCTGTAAAGCTGGAAATGTCCCTACTTCATAGGACTGTTTAGAGAATTACAAGGGACAATATGTTTCAAGTCCCTTGCACATAGTAGATACTTGGTAGACACATGTAGTTCTCTTAATTTGGTTGTCATGCCATTGATAAGGCCAGCTGCACTGGGCCCACCCCACACGTTTTGTAGCTCCCTGGGCTAATGGCAGCTTTGCTTAGAGACAGTTCCTGGACTTAGGCCCCACTCCAAACATCTGTCAATAAGTGTTAGTGCTTATGGAATCTTCCTGCTTCCCTTCTTAGATTCAATTACAGACCATATAGATAAGTGCCTGTTGTTATGTGTGGCTGTAGTGAAGACTACACTTCACTAAAAGATTTAACAGTTAAAACACTTGGAACACAGCTTGGCAATGAGTAAGTACTACACAGTTAGAGAGAGACAGAGAGATATAAAGTAGATAAGTAGCCAGATAGATAGATTCTCAGTCATACACAATATGTGTATATGCATAGGCTATTTTAATAACTATTATCATTATTATTGTTTGTCAGAGTCCACATTGTTGTGTCCATCACTCTGGACTTTAACTCAAGTATTATAAAATATGTTTAACATGACCCTCCTCTTCCCCATGTGCCCAATTTATCATTAAAATTATCAGGAATAATTGGACACTATACAAAAATTTATTTACAAACTTTGTAATTATCAACTTTAAGTAATTACACATATTATTAAGATTTTGTTTCCTACTGAACATAACACATCATTTTGTGGAAGTTCAGGATCAGGATGTAATGCCAATATAAGTAACTGGGTTGTTATTAGAGAAAAAAAATCTCTTTAAAATTTCAGGGTGCCAACACTCAAATATCAAAGGCTACTTATATGTTGTCAAATTTCCCATTTATGTTTAGTAGTCATTTTTTATAAAATATGATAAGTTCTTCTTTAAGCCACTTGTTCTTTCATAATTCACATTTTTATAGGTTGTATTTTGTAATTAATGAACCATGTTTTAACAAGATAACAAAAGTTACTTCAATTTACAGAATTTTTAAATTCTAAAATTAATTATATTAAATATATAATTAACCTGAATTTAATCTAGCCTTTTCCAAATAGAAAGTAATATAAATTTAGCAGATTTTTTTGTTTCCCTTATAAATAGTTTTAATTTAAAGTCATAAGCAATAAAAAAAGAAAGACAAAGTCATAGGACTAGTAATAGAATGCACATGCAACCTACTTTCTTTTTAAATTGGGAGCTGAAAGAGACTCAAAAAATAATCCAGTTCCATTTCTTTTTTTTACAGATGAGATAACCAATGATCATAATAAACTAGGCTTTCCTCTGGACCCACTAGATTTTCTTAGCATGTTAAGTTAAAATATTTCTTTTCCCTCTTAGCTGTTGCCTGATTTTTCCAGTCTAGCTAATAGAAGCCATTGCTCTTGTTGTAGCTGACCATCAGTAAACCTGGTTGAAGTATGGGCAAGTAGACTGTGAGCTTCTTGCTAATGCTCATCAGCATAATTACAACCTTACTTATATAGATCAACTCTTCAAGGACTCTGTCAAGTAGCTCAGCCATTACAGACAACTGAAAGTCTAGAGGTAATTTCTAGACACCCTCAGTGTGTTGCCGTATTTTTAAGATGGCATACCCCATAAAACGGAACTTACTCTCATTCCTTCTGTGCTCACTCTACTACTGAATGGATGGGTATTGGATGACAAGGCTCATTCTAACCTAGGGGTCCTCAAACTTTTTACACAGGGGGCCAGTTCACTGTCCCTCAGACTGTTGGAGGGCCGGACTATAAAAAAAAACTATGAACAAATCCCTATGCACACTGCACATATCTTATTTTAAAGTAAAAAAAACAAAATGGGAACAAATACAATATTTAAAATAAAGAACAAGTAAATTTAAATCAACAAACTGACCAGTATTTCAATGGGGACTATGCTCCTCTCACTGACCACCAATGAAAGAGGTGCCCCTTCCAGAAGTGCGGCGGGGGCAGAAAAATGACCTCAGGGGGCCGCATGCGGCCCGCAGGCCGTAGTTTGGGGACCCCTGTTCTAACCCCTGGTTATAACCATTCTTCTAAAGAAGTGTCCAGAGCGTTTTGTACAAGTTTGTAATCACATGACTGAGCCAGAAAAAGGAAAGCAGTATATACCAAAATAAGAAATAAGCTTAATTATAAACCATGATATAGCCATAAGTAAACACATTTTTCCTGGCAAAAATACTGACAGAGTCCTTTCATTTAACTTGTCTTTGTTCAACAAAAACAATATTAAGTTTTTTAACTTAAAAATCTAATTCTATGCAAATAGCTGTTGATTTAAAAACTTTTTTTTCCAACAACAGAGGACCTTTGTTTGACTTATTGTTGTGGCTGTCTGCAGGTACCTGGAATGGAAACACAAAAGTAGCCATAAAGACTCTTAAACCAGGCACAATGTCCCCTGAATCTTTCCTTGAGGAAGCGCAGATCATGAAGAAGTTGAAGCATGACAAGTTGGTCCAACTCTACGCGGTGGTATCTGAGGAGCCCATCTACATTGTCACCGAGTATATGAATAAAGGTTAGACAAGACCTCTTCTAGCTTCAATCTCACAGCGACCTACAAGGTTATTTAGGAGAAAGGAACAGAGTTGCCTGCTTGCTCTTTTTGCTTGTTTCTGCATGAGTCAAGCATTCTCATCAGAGCACAAATTGTGTACTCATTAATGAAAACATTCTTTTAAAGATTTATTGATTTTAGAGAGAAGGGTAAGAGAACCAGGAAGCATCAACTTGTAGTAGTTGCTTCTCGTATGTGTCCTGTCCGGGCAAGCCCAGGGTTTCAAACCAACCACCTCAGCATTCCAGGGCAACACTTTATCCACTGCGCCACCACAGGTCAGGCAATGAAAACATTTTAAAACAGACTATGACCTCAAGTTTGCCCCCAGTACCTTTTGTTCCTCTCCATAAGAAAGTATTTATTTTTAATACTGATACACATAGAGCTATGATAGTTTGTTGTTATTTTGAATGCCATAGCTTGTGTTAAATTTCCTTTTTGCAGGGCTGAACAATTAATGTCAGACACTGGTCTCTGGGCTAAATTTAATGTCTATGTTTTAACATCTTAATTTTTTTTCAGCTCTCAAACATCAGATGAAGAAAGATGTGCTTTTAAACAGCACATTTTATTTTTATTCTCTCTCTGTGTGTGGCTCTGTCTCTGTCTTCTAATCAAAGCAGTATTGTTGGGAATAAGGCCAGAGATTCACTTTGTTTTGGAAAAAATAGATGAACCAAACAAGAAACATCCTTAAAAGGCAATGCATTGTCCACCAGAGGATGCCAGTATAATTCTTCCTTTCTGTGTACTTTTAAAATATATTTGGAAATTTTTCCTGGCAGATTGTCCTTTGTATCCAGGGTTATTTGGTAAATAACTTTGTGATTAAAGCATGAAAAGTCACCTTGACCATTACGAGCCCCTGGCCTCTGCACGGTTGTTTCAGCCCCACTGTTAGTGCTGCGCCCCTCAGGCTGTGTGATCACAGTGGCACTGAGGCCCCAGCTGTTTTCACACAGGGGTCTTAGAGGCCATGATCTAGTAGGGCGCTACTTGCCTCACCCTGTAAGCCTCAGATACTCTTTCCTTGTCTTCAGATATTTTTTTTCTTGATTTGAAATCTGTAAATAAGCTAAGCCAGTGATTCTCAAACTTTATTATCTGTCACAATCACCTAGACAGCTTCTTAAAATCCAGATTTCTGAGCCCAACCCCCAGAGTTTCTGATTCGATAGGTCCGGGAGGGACCTGGGAGCTGGCATTTCTAACGGGTTCCCTGAGGGATGTTCCTGCCGGTCCCAGGGCCGCGTCTTGGGGACCATCGGCCGGGTGCTGTTTCACCACATTGCTCCTGCTTGCGGGCCGACTGAGGCATGAGGCTGAAGTTTCTCGTGTTCTTTGTGACAAAAAGAGAACTGAGTCCCATTTTTTTCTACTTTTATCAATTTTTGTTGTTCTTGAAAATGATATCACCATTTTTTATTCTTAAACGGTAAAACTATTGCCCTTCACTGCATAGTTTTTATTCTGTTTTTGGTATAAATTTTTCTTTTGCATTGATGGCATTGTTACCTCATTACTTCTAATAAGAAAATTGGAAATTTTTACCTTTCAAAGTAAATTGAAATGGTTTTATGTTTTGTTCATAGGAAGTTTACTTGATTTCTTAAAAGATGGAGAAGGAAGAGCTCTGAAATTACCAAACCTTGTGGACATGGCAGCACAGGTAGGCCCCACGGTACCTTGGCCCCTGCCTTAGAAACCAGACATGTGAATGAATAGAGCCAAGGTGTAACGTGTTCCCTGCCCTCGGCTCCCGCAGGTCGCTGCAGGAATGGCTTACATCGAGCGCATGAATTATATCCACAGAGATCTGCGATCAGCAAACATTCTAGTGGGGAATGGACTCATATGCAAGATTGCCGACTTTGGATTGGCCAGATTGATCGAAGACAATGAGTACACAGCCAGACAAGGTAGGCATTTGAATGACGATGGCTTGTGATCATATCCTTGAACAGTCACTTACTGCACAGCCTTTGCTCCTTCCTTCCCTTTTCTTCCTTCAGAAAATATTTGAAATGTCATTGTTCAGATGGGTTTTCTCCTTGATCTGGGAGAAATCTGACAGTTCAGCAGGCGGGCAACTATAGGGGGTTTCAGTAGATGGAGGAGATGTTCCTTTGAGATGAGCGAGTGTTCACTGGTCCTCCTGGTTCGTGCCACACTCCTCACGGTGTCTAGGCTTGGGACAGCTTGCTTTTGGGGGAAGGTTGTGGAAGACCAATAGATCAAGCAAGAAATAGCTTGTCATTCCATCACAGTCTAGGAAAAACAAAAGGCATGCTCATTGGACAGTTTAATAAAGGAGTTTTTTACAAAGGCATGGGCAGGGCTTAGGAAAACCAGCAAGGCATGATGGGTGTTCCAGAGCTAGTAACAGCAGTGGACCCTGAAGGCAAGGGGGGTGGCGGGTAGCAGGCACCAGAACTAAGGGCACAGCTGTGCTAAGAGTCCACCTTTCATTAGAGAGAGGCTGCAGGGGTGGATCTGGAGGAGTCCTACCCCAGCTCACTCGTCAGCTGCTTCCAGATCTCGTGCCAAACCCAACTAGAAGCCAGAGGTCAAAGGAGCCCATTGATGAGTGCAGATGGGCCCAGAGCAGGGAGAACAGTAAAAAGGAATTTAGAGGGAGCATAGAAGATAGCACAGTCACTTGAACATCACCTCCTTTAATCATCTCCTTCCATTCCACCCCCTCCAAAGATTTGTAGAATTAGCCTCTAGAAAAAAAAAAAAATAGATCCCAACTAGCAGCCAGTCCAGCTGGGCGGTTTTCCAGTGCTTTTAGAGCACCTGACACCAGGAAGGGAATGCCTGGGGTTATTTTCTGTCCTCCTAGATCTTCACCTAGTGGTCAGCAGGTAGACGTGTGGAGGTAAAGGTGCTGTTGCCCGTTAAACATAGGCTCCTCCTGTAGAACAGTGCTTGTATCTGAAGGAGGAGGTAACCTTCATTACTGTTTTTAACCGAAGCCTGGTTATTCTGAGCAAGGCTGAGCAGTGACTAGAATATATTACAGGGCAGTGCTTTCTACTGGATTTCATAAAGGCCACCTCTGAAATTTTTATTCTTATTTCTTTTTTTAATTCTTTCATTTCATGCCAATTCTTCCCTGCTTTCATCATTCTCAGCAGTCTCGTGATGAGGAAAAATGTTAAACTGTAAGCCAGGCTTGTACAGATACTGTCCAAATGCAAAATTACATCTCGGTCAGACAGCTTGCCTGTTTGAATTTCCCCAACACGTGGCAGTTCTTGTCCTGGAGCCAAATGCCCACACAACAAGCATGCCACACATTACACACACACACGCACACACACGCACGCACCCCAGTGCGGGCCTAATGGCACGCCATATCGCTAATCAAAGGCACACGGGCAGCTTTGATTGAGCCCTGGCAGTGCAGAGAAAAATGTGGACATGATTTTGAGTCCAGGTGGGCGGAGAGGGTCTGAAGTGGCTCTGGGTCTGAAACCTGGCCCTGAATGAAAGCGTTTCCCTGAGGCACACCTACCTGCCAGATCTCAACCGCAGACCTGGATGGAGGGGAGAGCAGAGGGAGCGGGGAGGTGGTGAGACATGAGTATTTGATTTGGGCAGGGGTAAGAATGAAGGCGACCCTGGCATATGGTCTTGTAAGCATCCTTCCATCCTTCCTGGTGCTGAAGAGATTGGTTCGGGATTTATTTCGCCCCTTCCCTGGACTTCAGACTCCACAGAATTTGTGATTAACAGCCTCAAACCATCTATAAATGAGAAGGTTGCAGGGCCAGAAGCCTGAGGCTGTGGCAGCTGTGTTGTTGACTGGCTGTTTCTTTCAGAGAGTGAGGTCTCTCTGGTTGTGGCCCTGGAGGATCAGCGCCCAGGGGCAGGCGGGAGAGGAGCCCCTCACTGGGTTCCCGTGTGCACAGGGCTGCTGTGGGACAGGGCAGAGCAGCCGCCCCCGGCCCCCGGCCCTGGCCACCAGTCCTGATGGCCTCTCTGGTGGCTTCCTCCCTCCACCATCACTCCCAGATGCTGTTCTCGTGCCTTTCAAAGGATCAGCTCAAACCCTTTGTGCCCAGTTTCCTTCACTTAAATTCTAAAAAGAGTATCCTGCCCATCCTTCTATAAATTATTTTTTCTTCTCACCTTCCTTTCACAAATATTTTCAGATCTATGCCAAACACTGGAAAGAGATAAGCAGTAAATGAACTGGGGAACTGAACTGGGGGGGGCACTGTGGGCCCCCTGGATTTGCAATGAGAATAAAAGAACTGCTGTCCTACAGCAGAAAAAGGAAGGACAGGAATTTATCGAGTACCTACAGAGTGCCAGGCCAAGCAGAAAATGTGAGGAGTGGGAGGAAACAATAGAAGGAGATTCAGAGCGCCTAAGTGACTTGTACAAAGTCACGTAGCTCGTGAAAGGGCAGAGACAGGACTTGAACCTGGGAATGGCTGGCCCAATTGCATCTTCCCTCAAACACCACATTGGACTGCCTCTCATCCAGACAGTGATTAAATAACAGAAAATTAAAAACTGAGATTAGTCATAGGTCCCTTTTTTCCCTTTATTCTATGCAGAAGTTTTTAAGGGGCACCTCCCAAGTGCGTGTGTGAGGCAGTTGGAAAGACCTTCATTTCCCGGCTCTGGGACAACTCAGTTGTTTATAAAATTTCTCCCAAGGGTCTGCCGTGGGCTGGCCTCTTTACGAAGCAGGAAGGACCTGGCGTGTGTCTGTTGGTGTGCTCTGCAGATGGCATGCGTGCTGCACGCTGGAGCCTCTGCTGGGGATTAAGTG
Source organism: Saccopteryx bilineata (assembly GCF_036850765.1). Classification (NCBI taxonomy): domain Eukaryota; kingdom Metazoa; phylum Chordata; class Mammalia; order Chiroptera; family Emballonuridae; genus Saccopteryx; species Saccopteryx bilineata. Next base: position 8,369,943 of record NC_089501.1, on the reverse strand, counting down.
GCTCCTCCACACTGCCGCTCCATGCACCTGGTAGTATTTGCACGGCGGGTTTTATGATCCCCACAGGCCACCGCCAGACAGCATCTTGATTGTGGAAGTGTGGGCAGTGCTCAGAAGCACGTGCTGAACACAGGTATTTGGGGCTGGGAGTGACAGTTGTTTTTCAGCACAGTTGTGACCTTCCCATCTAACGGCACACTGAAATATCTGTCACACACACCCCCGCCCCGATAGAGGAGATGACATTCCCAAAGCACAAGCAGAACTGGAGTGTGTCCCTGTGTTTAAGAGCCCTTCCTGAGTTCCTTTCCCCCTACCACCCCACCCCACTGGGCTGGAAACAGAAGCCCGGTGTCAGGAAGGTCAGGACTGGGCCCAGAGTGTGAGGGTGAGCCTCTGCCAGCAGCATTCTGCAGGTAACTAGACATTATTTGGTGCTGCTCATTCTCTAGTACCTGTCCCTGTACCCTCAGTGACAGGAGACAGCGCTTTTGTCATAAACCCTTTGTTAAATTCCGACCAGTCAGGATCTCTGAGCAATGCCAGCGTTAATTATTTGAGGGCCTTGTCTGTGAAAGAGACTTTGCTAGAAGCTACTGATAAGAGGAAACTTAAGACTGTGCAAGGCTAGCCAGTGAACATGAGGAGGAACAATACAGGAGCACAGTGTGAAGTCAGAGCCAGATTTGAAACCCACTGTCATCTGGGGCCTTGGACAGGTTATTTAACTTTGTCACATCTCAGTTTGCTTACTTGTGGAAATATATTTTACCTGATTTGTTTTGTGCGTTTTGCAAATATTAAGTAAGACAATATTTGTAAAGTTTATAGCATAGTGTCCAGCACATAGTAGGTAGTAAATAAAAAATACTCTTGTTATTTTCCATACAGGACTGTTTTTAGATAATAAACAAATGGATTGTAGACACAAGGCTCAACCACTATTCGGGAAAGAGAGAAAGGAATCAAAGATAATTCCCAAATAGTCAAAGCAAGTAATCATGAGAATGGAGTTCCCAACAACAGAAATAAGTGGGTCAGGAATATCTTATTTTCAGAGAAAGAGTGTGAGTTCGATTTGGGATTTGTTGAGCTTGAAGTGGTGGTTGTAGTACACCCAAGCGAGCTGTTGACACCCAGAAAGGTCAGTCAGGGTGCCCCCGACACCTTCCGGCCCTCCCCACACGTCCCTGTGCCTCAGCTGGACATGACCTGTCCCCGTGCCGCCTGCACGCTCCGCGGAGGTCTGACCACAGCCCCCGCCTGCACGCTCCGCGGAGGTCTGACCACAGCCGCCTCCCTGCCGCAGCCCCGCACCCGCACCCCAGAGTCCCTCCACAGCTGCCCAGCCCTGCCTGTCCCGCGGGCGCCACCGGCTCTTCCGTCTGTCCTGCTGTCCTCGCACAGCCACACCACACCTGTCTCCTGTGACCGCGAGCAGGGGCAGCTGCCACCCAGCTGCCCTGTCCAGGCCTCAGTCCGTCCGGCTGTCAGACAGACAGGAAGCAGCAGGAGAATTCCTGACAGACTTATTTTTTTCTTCATGAGCTTTCACAAAGCTCTGTGCTGACAAGCGTCAGTTTAAACCTAACAAGTTCAGCTAGACCTGGCGTATGTATAAGAATGACTTGCTTTTGTGCATACTTATGGTTTTTTGGAACCGTAACATGCAAACAAGAAAATGAATAAATCTGAGTGTGTAATTCAGTGAACTTTTCCATCTGTACGTCCCTGACATCACCCGCAGATGGAGATACAGAACGCTGCCAGCACCCTAGAAGACCTCCTGTCCACCTCCCAGCCAGCAGCCTCGCCCAGAGGTAGCCACTATTTCTACCTCTATTGCTATAGATTCATATAAACACTGGTTTCTTACCTATCATTATGTCTGTGAGATTCATCCATGTTTCTGCACGTGACCATAGTTCTTTCCTTGACGTTGCTGAGTAGTATTCTGTTGTACAAATATATCAGCTCCTCCATTTTACTGGTCTTTCTAATGTGGGGCTGTTATGAACTAGGCTGCTGTAGTGGTAGATGTACGTCCTCCTATTGATCGGGTAGATTGCAGGAGGGAAATTGTTGGGTCATAGAGCAAGCCTAGCATTGGCAGCTGCCGCTCAGCAGGTGTTGTGGGCAGGTCTTTAAAGGGAGACCGCACAGTCAGTGTGCTGCTTACCAGTGTGGAGTTCCCAGGAGGCTGCTGCAGCGCCTGCTGAGGCTGAGGGACCTGCAGCTGGGAGTCAGGAGGCCAGGCTTTGAACTAGCTCTGTCACCTAGGAGTGTGCTGTCCCCAGGCAACTCACTTAACCTTTTTCAGCCTCATTTTTAGCATCAGTAAAATGGAGATTAAAAGTAACTTTTGCCTGACCCATGGTGGCGTAGTGGATAGAGTGCTGACCTGGAACACTGAGGTCGCCAGTTCGAAACCCCGGGCTTGCCTGGTCCAGGCACGTATGGGAGCTGATGCTTCCTGGTCCTCCCCCTTCTCTCTCTCTTTCTCTCTCTCTCTGTTTCTCTCCCTTTCTAAAACTGAATGAATAAAGTCTTTAAAAAGTTTTTCAAAAATAATATCTTACATAATTAATGTGAAAATTAAATGGGCTGTCTACAAAAGTTCTTTTTTTTTTTTTGCATTTTTCTGAAGCTGGAAACAGGGAGAGACAGTCAGACAGACTCCTGCATGCGCCCGACCGGGATCCACCCGGCACGCCCACCATGGGGCAACGCTCTGCCCACCAGGGGGTGATGCTCTGCCCATCCTGGGCGTCGCCATGTTGCGACCAGAGCCACTCTAGCACCTGGGGCAGAGGCCAAGGAGCCATCCCCAGCGCCCGGGCCATCTTTGCTCCAATGGAGCCTTGGCTGCGGGAGGGGAAGAGAGAGACAGAGAGGAAGGCGTGGCAGAGGGGTGGAGAAGCAGATGGGCGCTTCTCCTATGTGCCCTGGCCGGGAATCGAACCTGGGTCCTCCGCACGCTAGGCCGACGCTCTACCGCTGAGCCAACCGGCCAGGGCTCTTTGAGGGTTGTGAAATATAAAAACCATTTCTGTAACCTGAATTTTTTTGTGTCTGAGGTATATTTTCCTTGAAAATTATCTTTTGTTTTTTTACCTAAAATTTTTTAAAGAAAAAGACTATTGGTAATCAGTAAGGAAGAATCAATCTTTTATGAGAAAAAATATCATTTCATTATTTTCTAGCCAACCCTGTTTATCTGGCCACTCACCCCTTCGCGTTCCCTACACGACCCAGGGCTCCCCACCCTGCACACGGGGGCCTGGAGGTCTCGCCACCCTGTCCAGCAGACTCCTTCCTGCCCATACTCGCCTTCTCTGTTGAGAGCTCTCCCGCCTCAGAGCTGCCTCTGTTGTTTTAAATATATCAATGCTGAATATTCACGGGCATTCTCAGTAGTGTCAGTGATGATTGTGCATTCTCTCCCCCTTCACACACACACACACACACACACACACACACACACAGAGGAACAAGCACTTGTAGCAAGCTCCAAGTGTCTTACTACTTCTCTACCGAGGTAATTTAGCCTAAAGCTCAGCACAGAGCACATAGTAGACACTTAACAAATATCTGTTTGCAGCAGGGGAAATAGCCACAATCACTGTCACCTCTCCACACTTCTCAGATATTCCCTCCTGCTCTGTGAGCAGTGTGTATGACTCTCTCTCTCTCCCTCTCTCTCTCTCTCTCTCTCTCTCTCTGAGAATCAGCTACTGTTTTGACTGCAGGCACCTCCAGAATGATGGTTCACCACACCACTATTCCCTGTGTACACTGGTATTCACTATACCAGCAAGACTGCCCTTGGGGTAAAAGGAAGCACAGGAGCTTGGGAGCTAGATAAACCTGTGTTCAAATCCCGACTGCCACTTCCAGTCGTGGATTTTGCATTAGCTGTGGGCTCGCTGAGCCTCAGATTTCTCATCCTTGACATAAGTAAGGTTAGTGTTTGGTAACCTTTCAGGTGATTGTGAGGATTAGAGAAGTCAGTTGGCAGAATCTGTTGGTATTATTGTCTCCTACCCCCTACTGTTGGCAGCACTAAGCTTTGTGTCATATATATATATATGAGAGAAGAAAGGAGAGAGAGAAAAGAGCATCAGTGCTTATTGTTCCACTTGCTTATGCATTCATTGGTTGCTTCTTGAATGTGCCTTGACTGGGGATCGAACCCACAATCCTATTGTGACGACACTCTAACCAACTGAGCTACCTGGCTAGGGCTAAGCTTTATGTCTTTTTGGATAGCCAGACTTCTTTCCTTCTTTACTCACACATACATACACATAGAGACCGCTCCCTCCCAAAGATGGCAGGGACTGGATTGGTTAAGAGCAGGACCCATGAAGTCAGATAATCTCAGTATGAATCTGGCATCACTGCTAATTAGCATTGAGACTTTGGACAAGTTACTTAAGCTCTCTGAGCCTTTATCTCCTTCTTTGAAAACAGAGATAATAAGTTATCTACATCATAGATTTGTTGCATGTCTTCCCTGGGAATATACACAAAGCACAGAACACAAAGCAAACGGTGAGCTGATAGTTTTATTCTCGTAGTTGATAATAGTAATAGCTATTTTTCTCTCTCTCTCTCTCTCTCTCTCTCATACACATACACTCACACACAAATGCACACACTTGCCTGGTCTTTCCTGACTGTTCCTCACTTGCTAGCTAGCTCTTATCAGTCTTCCACTCAGAGGACCTGCCTATTTAACCCTTTCCTCTTCTGATTTGAATCATGACAAAGACAAAAGCATAGAGTTTCTCTGTGTGTTTGGTGTTTAACAAGATCACTGTTGAGGAAGCAACTGTAAGGCAATTTCACCTCTGGGTCTTCAGAATGTATGTAGAAACAGCATTCAGGACTGTGTAAGACCTGCAGTAAGTTTAGGTTTGCGTAGTAAAAAGAAAAAAAAAATACGTCTGTATAAATGCTCTCAGGATTGAGGCTTTAAGTTGAGTAGATCATTATCTGGAGGAAAATTCACGTATAAATTAGACTGTGAAGAATTCATAATTGTTGCAGTTTTCATGTTAATTATTTCATGTTAAAAAATTGTTGCTGCATAAATTAACACATTCTTTCATGGAGAACATATTTTAGAAAGATTTGTTACTTTAATAAGTCTTTGTGTATTAGAAATCCCAGATGCCTGTACTAATTAAATATAATCAGATTTTGGATTCAAAAAGCACAGTAGCCATTTAACACAAACAAGCAGGCAGCTAGGTTGACAAACAGTCAGGAAGAAGCGGATCCCTGTTTCTTTCATATGTTGAATTTCACAATTCAGAGCTGTGAATTCAATTCTTGTCCTTCCTTTGTATTACTACGTCTGGGGATTATCAAACTCAGAACGCCAGCTTTCCAGCTCAAAGGCTCCTGCAGAATTATTAATCAGCCTCTTCTGAGGCCCCTGTAATCCGGTGACAGATCAAGGCTGATCTTGCCATGAGGTGCCCTCCCTCTGCCCCTGTCCGCACATGCGTTTCTTGTTCTCTGGCAGCAGCAGCACTGCAATTCCCACACAGTGTGCTGTGACCCGGACAGCAAATCTGTGCGCGGGGGGGGGGAGACCATTTTAATTATTGAATTTAATCTGATTCTTCCCATGCTAGAGAAGCAAACCATCCTTTAACAAAAAGTAAACCCCTTCCAATGCAGCCATTGTTTTAAGTACTGAACAGGAAACTCGTTTGTTTGAACGGACCACACATGGGTCTGGTGAGAGCCGGGGGCAGAACGCCCTGCCGGTGGCTGGGTTGGAGCCATCATTCCTGCTGACCAGACGGGTTGCATCCTGAGGTGTGCCTGGGTCTCATCAGTCCTCCCAGATCCTGTGCTTGGTACACTTCTGTTGCCGGGGAGAAAAGAGCCTTCATTTGTATTCTGCCGTTCACAGTCCCAGGCTTCCACCGGCATTTCCGAGAGAGGGATGCTTTGTGTATCTGCTGAGCCGCAGCCGAGCTGCGGGGCCAGGTTCACCTCAGGGGTAGGGGTCAGACAGCAGGGAGAGGCGGGTGGACGGTACAGACCATTCATTTCCCTCTGAGAAAGGATGTGCAGAAAGCCAGAGTAAAATGAAAAGAAAGGGACTTCAACTCCCCCTTGCCTACCCATCTCTCTTTTAAGATTAGAACTGTTGTGGGGGAGGGGAGGCTCATCTCTTCCACTCCCATAGTCTGCAGCTCCCTGGCTCTGCCCGGAGGACACAGACGGGACAGCTGTAAGCCCCGTCACTGAGAGCCTCTTGTCTGAATACCTCTCCTCTTTATCTGCCCTGGGCAATCAGGCCTTACATATTCTGTGTGGCTGTCTTCTTTGTACTGTCTTGGGCAGAGCGGGCGGTTGTTTCTGAACGGTCAAGAACAAGTTGTTGATCTCTGCATCCCACGTTTCTTAGTAATCACGAAGAAGGAAGCAGATGGTCACCCTCTGTGATTTTAAAGTGTGTACATAGGAACTCCAGACAGCCATCAAATGTCAAAAATGTCACTTGGCTTCCTTGTCTTGTTTTGTTTGCTGCAAAAGAATTCCTGCCTTTGCATCATCTGGGTAATGGGGCAGGCAGTGCGTATGAAAACAGCCCCACATTTTGAAGTCCCTGTTTCTTCCAGCCAGAGGAGGGTGCACAGCCGCATCACACCGGCCTCCCCAAGGGTACAGGCACCGTGGGGGGGCAGTTTGGAAAAGCACACTGAAAGCAGCTGTTGTCTGTATATCATCTCCTCCTTCGGTTTCTTCCTGACTGCCAGCCACCTGTCCCCAAGCAGTATCCCAACCCCAGGGCCTGTCCTTGCTGCTTGGCAGACTTTGCAGCACGACGTCAGATTCAGATTGACTCGGGCCCACTGCCTCTCCCAGGGTGGCTGGATTCTTGGAATAATTTCTCTTGAAATTATTACATTCTCGAACATCTATTTATTCCTTGGGCCGGAGTTCTCCGCACCCCGACAGCAGCTGTGGAGCTCTGCACACAGCTTCCTTGCCTTCTGTCCTCAATAAAAGTCCACAAAGTTAGTGTTTATCCTGCTGGGACTGTGAATCCCAGTTTTTCCCCTAACATGTTTTCCTTGTTGGCTCTTGGGAAGAGAGAAGAATAATTGGAATTATCAGAGCTTTGATATTCTAGAACAGCAAGCAGAGTTCCTCCTTAATCCCACCGAAGAGCAACCACTTAAGCCTCCAACACAGTCTGCACTTCAGGGAAGGTCCCCTTGGTGTTTCTTAGATTTCCTTCCTGAGAGCAAAGGGACCAAATACCCATGAATTCAGAAGATGCTCATTAATTTTTTTTCATCTGTGTGTTGCCAGTGAGAGTTATCCTGGGTTGTCACTGGTGACGTTGGGAAGGAGGGGATGGGGAAAGGCAAGCGGCCCCGAGATCCTCCCCTCACTTCCCGGCTCCATCACACGGGGAGATGCCGCGGCCTGTCTGTCTTCCTCCGCGTTAGGCTGGCCTGCTCCTCCACCGTTCATCGTCCTGCCTGTCCTTCCCACCTTGAGCAAGACGCCAGGACGAGTGCCTTGGTGCAGCCCCACTCCCATTCTCCCCGGTGGCTGGGTTTGCTCCCCTCTGTCCGTTCTCCCCGGTGGCTGGGTTTGCTCCCCTCTGTCCGTTCTCCCCGGTGGCTGGGTTTGCTCCCCTCTGTCCGTTCTCCCCGGTGGCTGGGTTTGCTCCCCTCTGTCCCTTCTCCCCGGTGGCTGGGTTTGCTCCCCTCTGTCCCTTCTCCCCGGTGGCTGGGTTTGCTCCCCTCTGTCCCTTCTCCCCGGTGGCTGGGTTTGCTCCCCTCTGTCCCTTCTCCCCGGTGGCTGGGTTTGCTCCCCTCTGTCCCTTCTCCCCGGTGGCTGGGTTTGCTCCCCTCTGTCCATTCTCCCTGGTGGCTGGGTTTGCTCCCCTCTGTCCCTTCTCCCCGGTGGCTGGGTTTGCTCCCCTCTATCCGTTCTCCCCGGTGGCTGGGTTTGCTCCCCTCTGTCCGTTCTCCCCGGTGGCTGGGTTTGCTCCCCTCTGTCCCTTCTCCCCGGTGGCTGAGTTTGCTCCCCTCTGTCCCTTCTCCCTGGTGGCTGAGTTTGCTCCCCTCTGTCCCTTCTCCCTGGTGGCTGAGTTTGCTCCCCTCTGTCCTCTGCTTGTCCTGATTAGGTTTTTTGTACCCACGGATGGACCTTCTATGCCTTTTCTGTCCGGTCCTCTATTTGGGGCTCCCTTTGGGACTTTGCTCACCCCTCTCAGCCTGCATGTTTCTTCTGCACATGCAGCTGCACCAGACTGGATCGATGCTCAGCCAGTCAGCCTGTGTCTTTGCACTGTGTTCAGGCCCTGCCTCTGGTCCTTGGTTCTGGTCTCCCTTGACCAAAACTGTCCCTCCTCTCCCCACATTCCTGGTGGGACAGCACTCCTCCCAGTCCCTAACACCCCTTTCTTTTCAAACACCCTGCTCACCGCTATGCATTTCAGAGGGAGTATCATCTCGCTCCATTGTAATTTACTTGTCGTTTATTTTCATGTTTAAAACCTGATGCTAAAACCTTATGAACTTAAAGTAGAAGTTTCAGCAGAACGTGTCACCAGGAATAACTGGAAAACACACAGCTATATTACTCCAGACATATTTGGAAAATGTAAAAGTCGTTCCTTTGGCCTAGTGTGAAAATTCCGAGCTTTGCTTTGCAGGTTTTATTGGGTTTGAAATCATTGTTTGTTTGAATAGTCACAAAGTTCCAGGTCAGGTCAGCTTTGATTTTACCTCTTTCCCAGGATATCCTGTTCCGGTCCTGCCTTATCACCCCCCACCTCCCCATGGAACCAGCTTCCTGTGATTAGCATAGTTTGTGATTTCTGTTCCTTTATTCCCCAGGGTAACTTTAAAGTTGAAGGACTGCACATTATTTAATATTGACTATAATAATTTGCAGAGTTTGTGGCTTCATAATTAAAGAGGGCTCTGGCTGGATCTTGGTTCAGAGAACAGTGTCTGTTACTGACACAGACACCTCTCCTTGGAAATCCATTAACGCACCACTTGTATGCTCTGTAGGAAGGATTTGGGTTCTGTTACTCTGCACTGGCTTTGCCTTCTCCGCGTTGGCCCAGTTTATAACCAGAGGGGATAGTTTCTGAGACACAGTTTTAGAATTGGCCTGGTCACCAGGACAAAAGAAAAAAAAAGGCATGACAGCCCAGCTCTCCAGCCAGAGCCTATAATGCGAGCTGGGCCCACCCAGGCTGCCCCAGCCCATGCCCTGAGCCTCAGCCAGGGGACCCTGCATCACACTTCAGCACTGCCGTGTGGCCACCCCCACCCAGGGCCCCATTCCCTGTGCAGTTCCTCTCTCACCTCTCTCCTGACCCTCTTTTTCCCACAGCCAGCACCACAGTCAGCTCTCTGTTGGAATTGCCTGTGGGCTCGGTCTCCCCAGCTACCTGGCAAGTCCTGGGGCAGGAGGCGACCTGTGCTTGGTTTCCTCAGGAGCCCCTCCCACTGTGCTGAGGGCTAACTGGGCACTCAGTAAGTTCTCAGTGACTGACTGATGAGTGTATTGGTTTCCTCTTTCCCTCTCTTGACATGTGGAGAGCTTTGGCTAATCTAATGCAGCTCAGTGCCTTTGTACTCCCTGCCAAAGAAAATAACATCTGGCATTTATGTGGCTGTTACAAGGTGCCAGGTGCTGTGCTGAGCCCCTCACATGATTTACAATTCTCCCCACAACCTTATAAAGTGATCATCATCCCTGATCTACAGATAAGGAGACTGAGGCTGAGGGGGGTTTTAAATGGTCACCCCGGAAACCCAGTGTGCAAACTCAGGCCTACCTGACTCTGTAGCCCCTACGCTAACCTTTCACAAATGGCCCCTTGAGCCCAGCTCTGCCCATAGGGGGGCCTGTTTGCATTGTCACTGAAGAACATTCTCTGGGGAGTCCTGTTTCCTGCCTATTTCACACACACACTCAGTGCAGGAGCTAGACTTGGGATCAGAGTCTCTGCCATCCTTCTCTGTGCCTTTGAAATGCCCCTGCATCATCTTAGTGTATGAAGGTGCATGAGGTAAGTAGCCGATCAAGTGGGCACTGCTTCTCCTGAGGCAGAAGGAAACAGACCTCCTGACCACAAGGGGTAGAGGACCCTCACTAACTGGCATGGAGTGCCTAGGGTTGGGATGAGCTATCCTGACTTCCTAGTGAATTTGGCTGGTCAGCCTGTTTTTAAGTGAAAACACTTTAAAAACACTTTTAAAAATGAGAACATTCAGTCAGACTATTAGATGGCTGTATTTTCACTCTTTTCTTTGTTCAGTTTGATTAAATTCGTATAAAGGAAGAGAATTTCTTTGGCTATCCAAGTGTTAGCGACATCATTGCGTTGACCCTTGAGCCAGTCAGAGCATTTTTTGGGTAGTTGCTGTTTACTGAGCCTTAAGCAGAATACTGTGGAGGGCCTGACCTGTGGTTGCGCAGTGGATAAAGCGTCGACCTGGAAATGCTGAGGTCGCCAGTTTGAAACCCTGGGCTTGCCTGGTCAAGGCACATATGGGAGTTGATGCTTCCTGCTCCTCCCCCCTTCTCTCTCTCTGTCTCTCTCTCCTCTCTCTCCCTCTCTGTCTCTCCTCTCTAAAAATAAATTAAAAAAATAATAATAATAATAATAAATTTAAATTTAAAATACTGTGGAGGAACACAGGTGTAAAACATAGTCAAAGGATTTCCATTCTATTTAAGGAGATAAAAAATAACACATGTAGAACTAGTAGAAAGACATGTCAAAGACATAGGGATGCCAGCATAGTGTATCATGTTTAAGTCCTTGGACTTGAGCCTGACTCCCTTGGTTTAATGCCCCGTTCCACTATTCCCACCTGTCCTTTGCATGTTATTTTAGCTCTCTGTGTTCATTTCTCATCTATAAAACAGGGCATTATTGACATCAACCTCCTATGTGTAAAGCACTTAGCATGGTGCTTGATAGTAAGCACTCAATATATGTTCAGCTATTGTGGAAGCTGCTGTTGTCAAGCATGAAACTTGTATATAGCATTGGTCCCAAATGCATCTAAGAGATTATTGAAGGCGGGAGTAGTCACAGATGACTTCCTGAAGGAAGTGGGACTTGAGCTGAATATGCTTTAGCTAAGCAGGTGTAGGAGAGAAGGCATTTCAAACAAGCGAATGTATATAAGAAAGAAGAATGACTATATCAAGTGCAGGTACAGATATGGGAAAGCAAACTAGACTAGGATAACTGTGTTTGGGATAGCAAGAACCAAAGTTGAATAGATACATGGGTCCATGAAATCAGGTGGGGGGTTTTGATTTAAAGCAGGAAGGAGCCCACTATTTGCTTAGGGTAGGATCATTATGAAGCTGAGGTTTAGAGCGATTACAGTTGATCCTGAACAACATGGAGGCTAGGGGAACTGACCTCCCACCATTGAAAATCCACATATAATTGCAGTCAACTCTCCAAAAACTGCAGATTCCCAGCCTGGAGTCAACCCTTGAACAACCGGGTTTGAGCTGAATGGACCAATTGAAAATAATCCGTGTATGGGTAGACCTATGTAGTCAACTGTAGTTGAATGGACAAAGAGCTAACGGCAGGAAACCATGAGAAGACTTAACCGGCAGATGAGGACCTAAGCCAAGTTTTGGCAGAGAGCTTAAATAAGAAAGGGAGACCTTGGGAGACGGGTCAGAGAGGGAAGCAGTAAACCTGGTGCTGGGGTAGAGCAGATGGTTAAGGGAAGCGAGAAGCCCCGGCCACGTTCAGGTTTGTCACCTCGAAGCCTGGAAAATGGTGCTCTGACCCCCCCTCCCCCAGGAGAGTTCATGATAAAAGGACTTCATTTGCATCCTAAAATATTAAAGTGAGAATAAGCTTTATAATTTAGTAAAAATTTTTGCCTAGGATAAGACTGTCCTTTATAATAAAATGTCATTCATAGTACGATGGGTTGGTGAAAACTCAGTTTAGATTTCTAGTTGCCACATTTGAGACTTTGTCCCTTAGATGTATGAAAAACACAAAAGAAGACTTCCGACGAGAGACTGTGTGTAGTGTGTGCAGCCCCATTCACGCAGACGATGGGCAGGGTCAGCCATGGGGGAGGGTGTGTCCCAGGGGCATCAGCACGGAGAGCAGAGGCTGCGACACCAAGGCCCTCAGACTCTTGTGACCAGAGTGGGAGGAGGAGAGCCTGCAGCAGAAGAGAAGACGGGAGCGGAAGCACAAGAAACCTCTCAGGGAAGAGTGCTTCTCACAGAACGTGTGAGCTGTGCACAGTGTCAGAGTGTGGGGTCAATTTTACTACTTTGTCCCTGAGATTAAGTATTGTTCAGATAGGAAAAGTGGGCAAAAATAGCACAAATGTGTCTAGAGCCACCACCACTTAAATAAACACAATGACAGAAGTGACAATAGAAGCCTAATCTACCCAGTTGCTAATTGCTAACAGACACCCCTGGGCCTTGAAATGTCATGATGCTTTTTGAGAGTTTTGAAAAGTCAAAGTGCTTTTCACATTCTGTCTCATCACAAATCATTCTCAAGGTAATATGTTATCTTCCATGTTTCAAAGACAGGGAGAAAGAAGGGGAGGGGGGGTCATCACACTTCTTCTGTTCATAAGTCCTAGTGGCTTCGCATCACACTTAGGCGGGGACCCAAAGCTTTGAGTATGGCCTACAAGCCCCACAAAACCTGTCCTTGTAGCTCATTGTACTGTTCTCTGTAGCACTTGTCCCGTTCTGACATAATATTGGCCACTCGTTTATTTTATCTCCTTCCCAGACTGAGCTTCAGTCTCCCTGAGAGCGGAGGTTGAGCTCACTCAGCACTGAGCACAGTGCCAAACAGGAGGGAAAACTCCAGAAATACTTATGGTAGGAAGAGAGAACAAAACCAGCCCAGTAGTGCTGGCTGGGGTGTTTGTTGTTGTTTTGAGGAAAAACGTTGATAACTGAATAAATCCACAACCCTCTCCTTTACTTAAAGCATGGATGATGAGTTACCTAATTTTAAATGAGAAAGACCATGGCCCACGAGTGGAGCGATTGGTGTCTGCCACCTGCTTCCACCTGTCTGTTGGGAAGGGATCTCCGCTCTCTTTGCTGCGAGCACTTCCGGCTGCCTCTGCTCACGTGGCCCTCGCTGCAGCCCTGTGACCTGCCGTGCTCCTCACAGAGCGAGTCCCAGCCTCCATCTGCCTCAGGCAGTTTCACTCAGAACTAAGGAGGATCAGAACCCACACTATTTGGCACCAAAAGCACAGGGTTTTTTAGGTGTTTTTACGTCTCAGTGGTGTGTGACAGATGCTTTCCAACTGCAGTTAGCACTTGCTAGACCCTTAAAAGGACACCCAGCTGGTGACAGACAGTGACAGTGGTCATGGAGGACAAGCAGAGGAGGACTTGCCAGAAAGCAGGAAACAGAGGAACCGGGGTTTGACTGGAGGGAAGGCTGACAGGGCTCATCAGCGATGTGGCTTGGCCTCCACTTGCGGCCTCTTGATCTGGCTGCTCCGTGCGCCAGACTCAGGCTCAGGCCTGAGATGTCGTGGCCGTCCCGAAGGACGCGTCCCTGCTTTCCAGTACAGAACCTACCGAGAGTCACTTTTTAGACAACTCCAGGTCCCCGCTATCAGAAAGTAGACCATTCCTGGGAAGCCTGTGTAAGCCTCAAAGGCATACAGCAAAGACGCGATCACCTCAGGACACACCTTGCTAACACGCGCACAGTAAACTGAGTAAAGCTCAGACGCTCAGACAGTTCAACACTTTGGCAGCTTGCTGCTGAGATGAGCGTGGTTCCCGGGCAGGAGCGTGGGGCCACTTGCTGCTCTGGGTGCGTGCCGCCTCCAAAATTCTCACCGCAGAACAAACCCGAACACTATGTTTGCAAAACAGAAAATTCTCTTCAAATTTCTGTCAGTTAGCGGCAACAGGTACTAATGTAGGTCTTTACTAAAAAAACAGTGTGGCATAACACAGTTTCAAAAAGTAGGGGAGTGCCTGTAATGTATTCATCACACTTGGAACAGTAACAGCTACAAAGAGCAAGACACTGTGGCAGGGAACCTGCCCCAAGTGCTGGTGCTGGGGCCAAGGCTCCCTGTGCAGGGAGCACTTAGGCCAAGAACAAGGGCGGAGCAGTTAGCCCTGGGATGGGGATCGGAGGAGGGCTATAGACAAAGGGACCAGCCTGTCCTGTGGCCCTGCAGCAGGTGAGTGCAGTCAGAGGTCAGTGGAGCTGGGGGTGGAGGAGAGCAAAGAAGGGTCGGCCCAAGATCACTAGAAGAGGCTGGAGAAGTAGGGGGGAGGGACCAGACGGTGCTGGTGGGCCCAACTGGAAGGCCACTGCTGGAGTCCAGGTGACAGTGAGCGGGCGAGGGCTAGAGTGAGGGCAGTGAAGACTCACTGTGCAGAATGACAAAGCAGCAGGGGCCGAAGAAGACTCGGTAAAGGTGTATTGAGCTCCCTCCTGGGCAGGCTCTGTGCTGCCGCTGCCTGCCACCTGCTACCTGCGTGTACCGCACAGAACAGGAGGCCAGCGTTCAGATGAGGAGGCCACTCGGCACGCTGCTCTCACCAGCCAGGTGGTGACGACGCAGCAAGCCTGGAGATAGAAACAGACTGTGGGGAAGATAAACTTTGCATGTTGTATCTGAGAGGCCCTGAGACCTCCCAGTGGAGATGCTGGGGAGGTCGGGAACTCGGGAGAGGGATGCGAAGGCAAGTGTCATCAGGCCTGGGATAGTCACCGAAGCCAAGGGATCGAGTGACCACTCACTGCACATCTCAACAGAATTTAGAGAAATAGGATTGAGATGCATATCAGAAATTATTTTTTTAAAACACCAGTATGTTTATTCAGCACAGAAAATGACGCAGACTAAGGCTGACCAGCCTCAGTACCAGGGAGGGAAATGACTGAAGCACAAAGGTCGTCTGCTTTAATGGTGGCTCCGGGACGTGGGCAGGCTCTCAGCACCGAGTTTGGGAGGTGGAGAGACTTGCAGACGCTGCCTGGCAAACCTCCTCCGTCCGTCCGTCAGATGGAAAGGATGCCTCGAGCCCACACAAAAATACATGCATATCATGTTTCACCTTTGCCTCTTGGCTTAAAGGAATCCTGAACTGTTAAAGTAACTCAGGAAGAATAAACTACTATAGTGATAGTAATCCGTTTATATTTTTAGGTCATCATACCTGTTTAGCTTGCTACATTCCCTCCAATAAAGTGGAGAGGAAATTGCGTTGACATCTGAATCCTCCCAAACAGGAGAATTTCAAAAAGAGTGAATCAACTGGTTACATACAATACCAAGTTCACTGTAGTGGAAGTTTCCCAACATTGTCTTTTTCTTTTTTTTTTTTTTTTTACAAATCCATACTGCTTAGAAGACAACTTTGATCCTGACTTTATGCCTGCCACAGTATCTATGAAAAAAAAATCTGAGGGGGAAAAACTTCACTTTAAGGGAGAAGGCAGTGTTTACACCCACGAGCTCCTTCCTTCACAGTTTCTGAGCTTTCCTAACTTCCCTGGAGGAGAGAGCCCTCACAGCCCCACAGCAGGGCCACCTGTGGGACCGCAGGCTGGTGTGCTGCACAGCCTTAGGGCCATCAGTACACAGACTGAGGTCTGCCGTGTGCACCTTGCCCCGAACCCCAGGTGAACTCTCCCCCCCTCCCCTGCCCTGCAGCTTCCTCTGTTTCCTCAGGAGGTGGGAGAACAAGATGAGGGAGCTTGAGGTTATGCAGTGAGGAGAAGAGTGAGCATGGGTTCCTCACTTTGCTTAAAGTTTCATTAATGATTAACAGCTTATAGCTGCTTTAATTTATTAATCTTTATCTGCCTTGAAAAGGAAAATATGAGCTATCTTTAGAGAACCATCTTTTATCAACAATACTGCTGTTTTAAGACTGAAAAGAAGGAGAAATATTTCCCTTCCAAAATGTATTAGGTATAAATACATTAGGTAGAAGGAAACTAGTATAAAATAAACTTAAGTGCGCTTTTGCTATTAAGTTAAAACAAATTATTTCTTAGCAGAGATCCATTACAACCTTTGTTTTAGTGTATTTTTGAAGTATTATATATTATAATTCTTGTTATAGATGTTATAATGAGAAAATAGAACAGACTAGCACACCTGGCTGATGTGCTGACATCTGGAGTTTCTTAATCTGAAATTATGAAATCTTTTCTCAGAACATGCAAGATACCTTTATCCAAATTTGGAGCAGTTCACTTTCAGCAACACACACACCTTCACCAAAGGCAATTCCAAGAAGGGAAGAGAGGCTCCTCACTTGTTTTCTTAACAGCGTTTGTGTCTGCCCAGTGGAGAAAAATGTTCTATTTGCTTCAGAGGTGGACGTATATTTCCAAGCCATTTGGCTTAAAAGATGGTTTAAATAGGAATGAATTTAATATACCTTTAATTCTCTGAAATGAGAGAGCTCCAGCTGAGGTTTGGTCCAGGGCAAAGTCTGCTCTCGACACTGAAGAAAATCTATCACATTAATCCCAGCGGCTCAGAGTCCAAAGCTGCGTGAACAGAATGCTCAAGGCTAGGAAGGATGAGAAGAATACTTTGAAAGAAACTTTTAAAACCAAATGACTGTTGAGAGAATATCAGGCCTTGTGTGGAATCTTGCAGACCTTGAGGACAGTGATAAATAATTATGCTTGAGAAACAGCTAATTACAAATAACTCAATGCACGAAAGGGAAAGCAAACTATAGAGGAACTTCTGTGCTCCCGGTTCATGTGAGGTGCCACGTAATAAAATAGCAGGATTTTATTTCATTTCATTTCACACTGGCATGGAGGAGATAGAAAGGAAAATTATATTGCTAGAAAAATCCAGTTCGATTTGCTGAAGAGGTTATCATGTACTGTATTTAAACCAAAAATCCAATTGCTGCAATCTATTATATCTGTTTATTAAAACCATACTAATTGAAAGATTTTAATCATTTGCCATTTTTGCACGTTGTGACTATGAACATTTCTGATTTTTGTTAGCCTTTGATTTTTAGGAGTTCCTAAGTAAAGTTAACATGCTTTAAACATGTAATTGTGTTTATACCAATAATAAAAATTCCTTGTGTTTTTCTTTTAGTTTGTTCAATTAAATGTATGGAACTGCTTTATAGTTGTTGAGCCAAATGTGTGAGCGCACAGGCCGCTGAACCCATTTTAATTCCCTGTAGACACATCTAGCCTTGTAATGGGCAGGGTGGACCCCACCCTTCCTTTTGGGTTAGAAAGAAGATTGTTTTCATGATTGGAGAAATTTCAAAAGAAAAGATTCTGTTCTACTGACCGAGGCATGAAATTTGCTCCTTGGTCTTGGAAAATCAGACTTATAAGACAGTGAGGGAGGCACGACTGCTCTTAAAAAAAACAAACATCAAATAGTAGCCTCTCTGGCTAGCAGGAGAAAGGTAGAAAGGTAAGCAAGGGCTCAGGCAGGACAGAAGAAAAACCTCTCTCAGAATTAAAGATGGCCGCTATCTGGGGGATTGGATGGAGGAAGACAGTCTAAGGAAGGAAGCAACCGGAAGCCAACCCCTTTCTCTGCTGCTGTAGGTGTGGGAGGCCTGAGGGAAACAGAGCCCATGACACACACAGGGCTGCAGCAAATTGTCTCTACCCTGGGATCAGCGTGGTGGTTTGATTTGGTTTTTAGGCACCTTGTGAGATCTATGGTTTTATATACCTACCAAAGGCTTCATGAGAGTAGCATTGTGATTTAATGCTGTGCGTGTTTACTAAAAAATAACATTCCAAAGCAAACAAAAAAATATATAAATTAATTCAAAAGTTAGATTCACCTTCAGACGAAACCTATGACATTGAATGTGGCCACAGATTCGAGTTCTAGGAGCTAGAGCTTAAAGGAGCTTGGAAGTGTAACCCTTTGATGGGAAAATGGAAAGTAAACTGGCTTGCTTCAGATCTCACTCGGAGCCATGACCAGACCCCACATCTTCTCAGTCCTAGTTCATTCACTGTTTCACCTCCTCCCCATCCTCCCTGTGAAATTGGTTTCCAAGTGCTTTTCCTCCCAACCCCGTACTCGGGGTGATGTTCTCTGTTTGATGAGTAACCAGGTGTTCTTTCTGCAGGTGCAAAGTTCCCCATTAAGTGGACGGCCCCCGAAGCAGCCCTGTATGGGAGGTTCACAATCAAGTCTGATGTGTGGTCGTTTGGAATCTTACTCACAGAGCTGGTCACCAAAGGAAGAGTGCCCTACCCAGGTAAGCACAGGACCCCGCAGAAATGGGCCTCTGGTTGGATGTTCTTTCAACACCATTTGGGTAAACCTCACCCCATTTGCCTTCTAAGCCCCATCCTCAGCTTTCTGCTAAGTGTGAGCTTGAAGAATATGGACATGTAGACCCTGGCCAGTTTGCTCAGTGGTAGAGCGTCGGCCTGGCATGCAGGAGTCCCGGGTTCGATTCCCGGCCAGGCCACACAGGAGAAGCGCCCATCTGCTTCTCCACCCCTCCCCCTCTCCTTCTTCTCTGTCTCTCTCTTCCCCTCCCGCAGCCAAGGCTCCATTGGAGAAAAGTTGGCCCGG
The DNA here is from genome assembly GCF_036850765.1 of Saccopteryx bilineata. NCBI lineage: Eukaryota > Metazoa > Chordata > Mammalia > Chiroptera > Emballonuridae > Saccopteryx > Saccopteryx bilineata. The sequence continues at coordinate 8,351,329 of NC_089501.1, read as the reverse complement.
GCGCTGAGGATGGCTCCATGGCCTCTGCCTCAAGTGCTAGAATGGCTCTGGTTGCAACAGAGCAATGCCCCAGATGGGCAGAGCATCGCCCCCTGGTGGGCATGCCAGGTGGATCCCTGTCGGGCACATGTGGGAGTCTGTCTGACTGCCTCCCCGTTTCCAACTTCGGAAAAATACAAAAAAAAAAAAAGAAGAAGAAGAATATGGACATGTATTTAGCCAAGGAAAAACAGAACTGGGAGCCCCTGTGGTATGTAGACAAACAGCCACATGAACTGTGTGCTAAGATTGGCATTAGCAGCTGGTATGAGCTCTTCAGTCCACCCCAGTTCAAGGAATCTCTGCTCTCTCAGTAGGACTGTGTGTCTGTGGCTCCCAGAGCAGAAATGTCACTGGCAGAACCTCTGCCCAAATAGAGTTGGCAGCTCTTCTGGGGAAGGGAAGGAGAAAAGCCCCCAATGCTTTTTGCTGACTCTATAGCACTGCCCTGTGGAGTGAAGCGGCCGAGGACGCCAGGACCTGTTCTCTCCACGGGCCCCGGCTCCAGATGGCCAGAGAGCAGGGGCACATGTGAAACGCAGAGTGGAAGCCACTCACTGCCCGTTTCTGGACAAAGTACACTAAGCAAAAACAAGTTTAATGAAAAGAAATTGGAGATTGTAAAGCCCTGAAATTTTGGGGGGACCAGATTCATGGTCTCCAAAGAAACTACAGGTTTCGATTATTCACTCTTAAATTCATTAATTTAGACAGATGGTGACATAAAGGACACTCGTGCCATTTCACCTCCACGCTTTGGTGGTTATAGTGCAGGGACGATCTGCTTTTTGAAATGTTAAGGACATATTTTTCAGTTCCTGCTGAGTGAAGAAAGAACACAGCTCCCCCTCATTTTCTGCTAAGAAAGGAGCTTTAAAAAAAAAAGAAAAAAGAAAGGCAGTGATAGAACCGATAGTGGAAATTAATGAGGAATTGAGGTCTCCTGCAAATCCTGGATTTGTAGTCAGTCTTTGCAGTCAGAGGAGCCAGTGAGGGCAGATTAATCTGTAATCTCTTTGTTCATTTCTCATGATTGTTTCTGGTCATCTTCAGAAAATGCAGCAAAGGAAAGAGGTTCTCCTTCTGGGTTGTGCAGCTTCGAGACTTCTAGGAGAGCCAGGCTGGCACAGAGTCAAAACGGATGAATTCCGTGGCTCCCAAGTGCTAGCGATGGGCGTTTAGAGAAGCAGGAAGTCAGTTTTATTGATGTCACAGCGGCTGCTGCTCCCGGCAGGCGGGAGTGAGAGTAACCAGCCACCCCCCAGCCACCCCCTGGCAGGCGGGAGTGGGAGGAGCCAGCCACCCAGGAGGAAGGGGCTGCCCAGGAGGGGCCTGGAGCACAGCATGGGTGCTGTTGAGTTGTTCTCAAGGGGGAAAACATGCAGGTCACGTGGTTTTGCAGATGTGAAGGGCGCCTCTTTTTTTTTATTGTCTGAATTTTGCACTTATTTCTCCCTGAGCCCCCCCCCCCCCGCCCCTTTGTATAATCGGTGTGTTAAATGCGATTGGGGGGAAAAGGTTAATGTTGTTTTGCATTTCCGTGGAGCCTCTCCTTCCAGTAATACAAGCCGCTTTTTGTTTCTCGGGGCGGCACACAGAAGCCAAGACAAAGGCGTGGGGGCGGGGCCTCAGACGGAAGGCAGGTGCGTGTTTATGAGGGCGAGTCTTTCTCAAGTTTGGTTTGAGCGTAAAGAAAATGGCTTCGTTTTACAGTTTAGCCTCGGATTCAGCCATTCAGCAGAGAATCCGTAAATGTGAACTGTGCTGGGCATTTTGCCCTAACAGGGAAATAAGTACAGATAAGACATTCACACTCTCAGCAAACATTGATTAGAACCTTCCTGAAGTTCTAATCACTGTTTTAGGTGCTGCAGATAAAATAGCAAATAAAGAATTGCAGTCCCTGCACTCACAGAGCTATAGTCGGGTAGATAAAATATGCATCAAATCCAGGAAGAAGTCAGCCATTCTTCTTACTTATTTATTAGAGGAAATCACCCTCAAGGGATGGATTACTTGAATTTACCCACTCTGGACTCCGAATCTTAATTCTGATAGTGGGCCAGGGGCAGCTGATCCAGGTGTCTGCATAGGGCTGGCACTGAAGGGGGCCTTTCACACACCTTCCTGTGAGGATCGCAGAGGAGTTCGAACTACCGAATTTCCCCATGTATAAGATGCTCCCATGTATAAGACGCACCTTAATTTGGGGGCCCAAAATTTGGGGGGAAAATATATTACATAAAGTTATTGGGCTCACGTTTTATCCATCATAAAATTCACACAACTCCACATCACTGTCAAAACTCTCATCCATTAGCTTGTCCTCATCTGTGTCTGATGACAAATCACTGTCTTCAACAATGAGCGTAAAAACAAGCACAAAAAAGTGGGAAATGCAAGTAAAAAAAAATTTACAACCACTGTATAGATGCACCCAGTTTTTAGACTGCAATTTTTTTTAAAGATGTTTGTCTTATAGAGGGGGAAATACAGTAAGTCCACTTGATTATGTGCAGTGACCTATAGTGAGCAACTGCTGATATTCCAGGGGCTTTGATAGCGGCCATAATTCGGTGGGGGGGGGCTGTGTCTTGGAGGCTTCATGGGAAAGAAGGCAAGGAAGTTTCCCTCCTTGAGTCTAAGAAAGAGAAGGGTCCCAGACAAGGACGGGCCTGTGGGAAGATGCCCAGGCCCGGGAGGATGGCGCCAGCTCAGCAGCTGCAGGACGAAGAGTCTGAGAAGAGGGCTGTGAGGTGTAGACCCTAGAGGTGCAGCTGGAAAGGCTGGCGAGAGCCCGTTTTCAGGGGCCTCTAGCACAGCCACAGGAAGACCCTGGGCCAAGCTAGTTGGCAGTGGAGCCAGGGAGCTGTGTCAGCCAGGGAATGACATGTTCCCCCTCACACACAGAAAACCACAGAAAATTTCTCCTAGGCCCAATCCTTGCCATGGGTGTTTCTTGGTTTTGTTTTTTAACATAGCTATAATCATATTTAATTGGACTTCTGGACTTCACAGTAAATTCTTCTTGAGGGAGAAGCTTTTACAGAAGGATTCCAATTATAAGATTATTACCTTAATGAAGGATAACAATTCTTAAGAAACAGTTTCATTAAGCTTCATCCAGATGCCACTGTGCAAGGAAGGCCCTTCCTGTCCTCACTCTTGCTGCTGTTGGCGTGGCCATGTCCACCAGCAGGTGCTGCAGACGGGTTGCTTCTCGGCCTCATTGAGGCCTCCGGCCCATTGGTGGGACCCCAGGCCAGCCTCCCATCCTGTCCGTATGACTTCTTTTCCGAAATCTCTACATAGTAACCTCTCCGTTGGCTAGAGTATTTTTCAAGTATTCCTTTTACAAGAACGGTTGGTGGTAGTGTGTTTTTCTGTGTTCTTTCATACCTGAGAATGGTCCTGTGTTGCCTCACACAGAGAAAAGGCCCTTTAGCTGTTAGGTGAAGATGGAGGTCAAGGGAGGGGCGATGCCTTGCAAATGGGTTTTATAAAGCTTTCCAGGCATATTTGCCCAGCGTGAGAGAAGGTGCAGAAGTAAGAACCAGAGAAGGAACTTAGACTGGAGTATGTGAAGTGTGACTGAATGAAGGACGAAAGGGATGAGGAGATAATAAACATTGGGTTGCTTGGTTAGTTAGCAAGTTCTGTGAAAGGAATGGATTTAAAGGAAGGGGAGAAGGACAAGCTCAAATTGTATGAGAGCTTTAAAGCCAAAGCCAAATGTGTGTGTGTGTGTCCTGAAACATGACACTGAGATTAACAGGAGCCACATCACCCTTCAGACAAGAAGGTTGACAAAATCCAGCTTCGTTTTACAAGTTCCCTAGTAGCAGTCTGACCTGAATGCATTCTCAGCATAGCAGTCTAGCTTGCTTTTCTGTAAGCCAAGGCTCAGAACCATTCTTTGCACCAATATTAGAGCTGATTTTGTACTGATGGATTGTTGTATATGAGAAATGAAACACACACAAAAAGCAGTTTTCTAATGTTGATGCATTAAATCAGTATTTTGTGCATTTTAACCTGTCATTTCACCCTGAGGTCTTTCTTTTCCTCTTTGCCTCCACTGCCCCTGCCCCGTGTCAGGCAGTCATCCATTCATGCAGTGACTTGTTCCTGGGACTTCCTGCGTCCTGCCTCCCGTCTCTCCTCACCTCCTCCACCACCACCATTCTAGCATGGTCACCACCAGTTTTCCTGGAAAACAGAGACCCAGTTACCCTACTCTCTTAGTTAAAACGTCTATAACTTCCTTTATCTTCCAAATAAGCCCGAAGTCTTAGTTTTGCACGGTTCTCCTTAATAACTCTTTCTCTCAGTCATTCCACAGATATTGATTAAGCACCTGCTGTACGCTAGGTACTGTGCAGGCAGCAAGGGTGCAGCAGTGTAACGGGCAAACACTCCTGCCCCCATGAACTTCTATTCCTCTTGGAGGAGACGGGCAATAAACTAAGACTAATAAGCAAAATATATTCAGTGTTGGCTAGTGGTGGTAGGTAGGGAGAAAAATAGAACAGGGAAGGGGGTGGAGGGTGTCAGGAAAGTGTGGCCAGGAGGGCCTCACTGGGAAGGTGATGTCTGAGTAAAGAGCTGAGGGAAACAGGCACAAGCCAGGTGGATCTCTGAGGAGAAACCTTCTTCCTTCCGAGGGAACTGAGCACAGAGGTCCTGAAGAGCTGCAAGGTGGCTGGTGTGGCTGGAGCAGAGGGAGCAGGAGGCCTGAACGTCCTCAGTGCAGATCAGATGGGGCTCCCTGGGTCACTGCGAGGACTTTTGCTTTTACTCTGTGTGATTTAGGGAGTCATTGAGGGGCTCTGAGTAGGACTTATGATTGGTCTGACATGATTTTCTCTTGCCACACCTCCACCCTTCATACCAAGAGATCTCTCTTGGATATACAGGTCTCTCTTCTCAGCTTTACTGTCTGCCTCAGAATTCTTCCAAGCCAACACAAACATCACCTCCTTTGTGTAGCCTTCCCATGTCCAGATCAATGGGCTGTCCGTTCTGCTTGCTTCCGGTAGATCTGCTGAAGCCTCCATGTGTCTGTATTTCCCAGTATCTCCGAACAGCTTGAGGGGAAGGGAGCTTCTTTTACGTGTTCCCAGTGCCCAGCACAGTGTCTGGCCCACCGTAGACTCAACAACTATAAGTGGGTGGGTGGGTGGGTGGGTGGGAGGGTGGATGGATGGATGGATGGATGGATGGAAGGAACAGGGAAATTAAAAGATCATGCCTATGAAGTTTTTGAAACAAGCTTTTTTAATTTGGCCCGTTTTAACTCTGTTTCATCATGAGATAGTCTCTGTCCTCAAAGTTGTTTGGGCAAATTGACCCTATAGTGAGTTCAAACATTATGCTCCAGGCAGAATGTCCTGGCTACCCTGTGCCCTGGCTCTCCGCTGAACAGCTGCTTTGTGAGTTTGGCAGGATCTGGCAAAGTTTGAACATCCTCTTAAACACATCACATTTATCATACATTTGAAACACTTTCAAATCTTTTAGCAAGTGACAGCTGCCTGACTTTCCTGAATGCATCTAGTCACTTGATATTGACTTGGAAAAGCAAGGGAAATTAGTGGAACTAGAGCACCTTCCTAAGAGAATTAGAAGTCCCGTGCTTGTAGCCCCTCTACCCCACTCAGATTCTTTAGAGCCCAGCACTGTAGTCCTGTGTCCTGTGTGTTCAGCGGCCCATCAGTGTCTCCTGCAGTCTTGTTCTGGCTGTGCCCAGCATGCCTACAGGAGCAGTCTTTTCTTGGGGTAGGAGGAGGTTAGGACTCAACAGCCAGCAGGATGGGAAGCGAGATGGAACCTCCCTGCGTCTCCACGCCCATGCCCAGCCCCCAGGCTTTTCCTTTTCAGCTCACGGTGGTCTTTCCGGTGGTCCTTCCGAGAGGAGATCCTGCCTGGGATGCCCAGAGGCTCCGCCCCCAACAAGGTTTCTCTTGGCCAATGTGACTGACAGAGGAGAAGAGGGGACAAGCAGAATGCAGCCGAGAAAGGCTGAACGCCCCTGAGCCCTGCGTCCCGTGGCCCAGGCTCTGCTGCTCCTCACTCAGCGGTGCATTTCCGTGGCATTCCTCCTGGCACCCTCACATTCTTTCTCACTTCCTTCTGGGTCAGAGGAGTTCTCTCTGATACTGTCTTACCTACCTTAAACAACCTTTGTGTATGACGGTACCTGGGTAGCTATCGTTTCTCTACTTAATCCAGTGAGTTTAATAAAAGTAGCTACCCTGAGGTTATCTAGTTAAGAGAAACAAAGCTTGTCATATTAGGCCTTCTCCAGATCACTCATTTATTTTCATCTATACTTTCTGATCCACCCAAAATGTATGTATACTTTAGTCCTATTCCCAAAGCTAACTTGCAGTGCCCTGCTTGTTACCCAGTAAGACAGCCAAAGTGACAGCAGGTGCGCGTGCTGAGCAGGCTCCATTCCCGGAGTCCAGCTTCTTTCCTCCCAGCACTAGGCCTTCTCGGCAGGCAGCAGACACGAGGGCCTCTGCGGGGTCCCCGCCAAGAAGCCGGGGGACCCTCTGGCAAAAGGCCTCACGCACAATGGATTATAATTTGCTCTGAATGGAAAGCTCAGTTTTCAAAAGTGATCTGAGCATCTGTTAACGTGGACATCATTCCCATTGTGAACGCGCTCATTCATTTACGTGGCACAGAGACCCAGGGTCTTGCAACCCACAGTCAAGTCCAGATGCAAACCTGAATAACAGCTACAAGCCCGACTGTGCGGAGGTGGCCCCTGAGCACCACCGTAGGAAGCTGCCCACGTGGAAAGCTATAAAGCAAAGCACTCTTCTTCCACACAAGACTTTTTTTCAAACACCTGAAAGCACAATGAATGTTGGTGACAAAAGGAAAAACTGAGGCCAGGCAGGTCAGGTCAGCACAGTGAGAGGTGCAGTCAGAAGTTATAAAGTCTCTCTGCCCGTGAAAATGAGGGTTTTCTCCTTCCCTTAAGACTAAGAGAAAGAGAGGAGTTAATAGGTAGCTCAAGGAAGAGGAAGAGGAAAGCTCAGGGGGGAGGGAGCCAAAGAGGAGGAGGGAAAGCACACATCATGAAAACAGACACTGTTGGCAACCAGACATCGGAGGGGTTGGAAAGTGAGAGTTGGAAACTTGACCTGAATTCAGAAAATGAGAGGAAGCCAGCAGAATGATCTAGAAAGGATAATAGACTCGTAATGGCAGGAAGTAGTGCAATCCACTTGGCTGGAGAGTCTCAGCTGCAGTGTTTTGGACACACCGATTGGAAATGATGCCATCAGACCATGTTAGAAAGCCTTAAAACCTATGGTGACAGCAGGCCCCCCCCCCCCCCAGGACCCAGGGAAAAGGAATTCGAAGGCAAACCCCAGCACTGCAGGCTACACAGGCTCTGTGAGCTGCGCCCTGCTGCGTTGTGCTCCGGGAGAGGCCCCTTTCCTGACTGCCTGGAGAGGGAGCGGGAGGCCAGGCCCACTTTCCTGACTGCCTGGAGAGGGAGCGGGAGGCCAGGCCCACTTTCCTGACTGCCTGGAGAGGGAGCGGGAGGCCAGGCCCACTTTCCTGACTGCCTGGTGAGGGAGCGGGAGGCCAGGCGCTGCTGCGGATCAGAGGGGACAGCGCTGCAGTGACCCTAGGCAGGGCGTCTGCCTGCAGGCAGCACACCCTCGCACCTTCTCTGACGCAGAGGGTGGGAACCAGGACACGCAGGGACACACTCTGTGAATGTGTCACTTCCCGTAGAACACCAGGAGCTGGTGGAGATCACCCTCCTGCTGAGAACAGGGCTGTGTCTCAGCTTCCACTAGGAAGCCTGGAGGCCTAGGCTGCTAATGACAGTGTCCCTAACACGTGCCTGTACACCATGCTTTAAAGTTTCTGTCTTCTCTGTTTCTCCCCTGGCATTCTTCCCACTAAAAAAGGGGGGAAATGAACACCATTCTCAGCACCCTCCACCCACTGTCCGCTTCCACACTTAAGAAAGCGCCAGACGGCTCTCCTCCGAGCGCCCTGGGGCTCGGGCCCTGGGACTGCTCCCAGTCTCAGCCCTCCACCTCCCAGGTAGCAGCCCAGCCAGTGTCAGGGAAAGTGACTAGGAGAGAGGAAAGGACAGGTTTTTTTGTAACAAAAATATGAAAACATCTAAAATGAATTAAGCTCATGTTTATAGTAGCATACAGAGTAAAATCCATTTTGGCTGAAAAAGAAATTCTTGAAATAACGATTTTTTCAAAGTTCTTGTAGCCATATTCTCACACTGTTTTCTAAGTAGGAACACAATCCACTTAAATCGGCTATTGTTTGTAAAGCACAAACTGGCCTTGCCCAGAGCATCTCTCAGTGGTGCGGCCATGGTCGCAGAGGCCTGCTGTGGAGTGCCAGGTCCGCAGGTCAGCCTGTGGACGGGCTCAGGGACGGCTAGAAACGAGCTGGTCCCATTCAGGCTGTCACTGTCAGCCAGTACACTTCCACCCCACTTTCCTGGCAAAGCTGTCGTCAGTGTTGCTCTTCCGCCCGTGCATGGATCGGTGGCAGAGGCTCTCGTGCTCTGGGAGGCCTGCAGGGAGCAGGCCAGAGAGAGAAAAGGAAGGAGTGAGGGGCCAGCTGGCCGGTGGCACCGCCCACATCGAGCCCAGCCGCTGCTCCGTCCGTCTGCACCGCCCAGGGCGCAGGCTGTCTCAGGAGATGCTACGTGTTCAGGGTCAAGTGCTGTGTCTGCTGTGGCCTGGGCTTGGGCAGAGCACAAGAAGAATAGGCTTGGCCCATGTAGTCAGTTAAACTTGCTGTTGGTGGAGATTGAATTTACAGTTTTTTAAAAATACATGCAATCTTTCCATTTTAGTAGGGTTTTTTTTTTTTTTTAATGAAATATTTACTGACATGAGCTCCACAGAGCAATAGGAGAATGATTAATTAAACTCTGTGGTGCCTTTTTGGACAGTCTTGGTGCCAGAATACAGCATTAGAAGGTGTTGGAGGGAGGGTAGGGGGTGTAACTACCTCCAGAAGGGCCTGTCAGACCCTCTGAGGCTCAGGCCTTCTGCTTGTCTTTCCTCCAGTTCCTGCAGGCTCCTGGCAAGGGCAGGGACAAGGGAGATTTCTGCAGGTTCAGGCCATGTGGCTTCTGAGATACTGTGAAACCAAGGACTGTACTAAAGTACAAAGGAAGCACTTTGGAGGCTGCCGGGGCTGATGTGTGATGATGCTCTCTCCCCAGCGTTTCTGGGCCGGCTGGAGTGCAGTGGCTCCTGTCACTCCTGCCAGGACTTCCCAGCCAAACCCTTGGGACCGGCTGTGCTTCCAGAATGAGACCTCTTTTAAGACCATGCAGTATGAAGACCATACATTTTGTAACACTGCAGGAGAGCACTGTGTTCAAATACATTCTCCCTTCTGCAACAATGTGTATGAATAAGTTAAAACAGTAAATAGCCTCACACCAGGTCAGGTTTTATGTCCTAATGAGTTTAGCTCAGATCAGTTTTGCTGCCAAGTGAGTTAGCTTCCAGAACTCTAGGGCTCCAGAGCTTGTGGACTGTGACTTGTGGGTAAGGAAATGCTAGCCTGTCCTTTACCCTGTGTGTCCAGGGCCCTGAAGGACAGTCTCCAGGCAGTGCCACGTCCCTCGCCTGCCTCAGCTCCCGCCCCTCCTGAGTTTTCAGCAGTTGGAACTAATTAAGCTAATTAGTCACAGAGCTGACCAAACATCTAACTGGAGAGGGCATCTGCAAAGTCAGGCATGGTGTGGGGGCAGGGGACCCAGACTTGTTCACCAAACCTCTGTCACTGAAAGGAGGAGACACCGAAATGTGAGGGAAGTTATGTTAACATAATTAAAGCAAAGGCCTACTTGAGCACAGTGGGAATAATTAATGGATTTGATCGCCTCAAGAAATTAAGAGTGGCAGAGAATGAGAGAGCATCCTAAACGGGATTGGACAAGCGTGTGACTGACAGAACCGTGGTTGATGCCACAGGAGCCCAGAGAAATCCAGCTCCACAATAACAATAGAACAAAGAGTACTGGCAACGGATCCGAAAGTCTGGGTGTCCCCCTCCAGGGAGACAGGCCGTGCTCTGGCCAGCCCCTCTGAACAGGCTGTGGGGTCTGGCAGAGGGATGCAGCCCCTTCAGAGTTAACAGGGCTGCATGCCTATGCTCTGTGCTGCCAGTTACTCCCCTGAGAGATGGGGAGAGAAATCTAGGTTCTATATGGCTTAACATTAGGTTCTTGATTTTGTAAACCAACCAGGTCAGAAGTTGGGGAGGATTCCAGGTTACAGGCTCGGGGCCAAGCAACAGCCAAACATACAAGGGCTTGGCAGGGAAGGCAGAACGTGATACGGCACAAAAGGGAAGGAAAAGTAGAGAATAGTGCCTGGCGGTGATTGGGAATGGGGTCAGGACATTCGCCTCACCCCAATGTGGTATTTCCTGTTCTGTCAAGAAAGCCATCGTGCTGGGAGGCTGCATTCTCTGGAGTTAGCATAGCATCTCTCAGCTGGCCTCCCAGGAGTGCAGCCTGACGTTTCAGCAGGAGGCGGCTCCCCCGGAGGGTCACGGAGGTCTCCAGTGATAGATGGCCTGTCCGAGGGCATCAGTAAGCACAGGCCCTGGAGACACCGGTCTCCCTATCAGAGGCACCAAACCTCAGAGTCCCTGGGCCAGACGGTGCCCTGCCATGGTGACATGATGGCCGATCTTGGACGGCAGGGCACCAAGAGCGTGCCCAGGCAGGAGGAAAGCTAATTTGTGAAGTTCATAAATGGAGCTTAGAGACACTATGAGCAAGGAACAGTGTACTTTTCATTCCATGGATTTTTTTGTCTGCTTCATTCATGTTTCTTTGTCATCTTGATTGAAGTGTAATTTACATACAATAGAATTCCACAATTTTAAGAATACAATGAGTTGCGACAAACATAAGCAGTCACACCACCACATACAGGATATAATAGGACAGACTACTGCCTGTGGACCAAATCCAGCTCCACCCTCTTTTGTTTTGTACATTTTTGAAGGGTTAAAAAAAAAAAAAGAAGCAGAATATGCAACAGATCATATGCAGCCCACAAAGCCTAAAATACTGTCTGGCCTCTATGGGACTAGTTTGCTGACACCCTGATAGAGAGCATTTCCATCACCCCTCGGTGCTCTCTGGGCCCCTCCGCCCGCCTGGCAACCACTGGTCTGCTTTCTATCACTATAGTTGAGCATTTTCTAGGATTTCATATAAATGAGATCATGTGGTGTGTTACCTTTTGTGTCTGGCTTCTTTCACTTATAATGCTTTTGAGATTCATCATCTGGGCTTTTGTGTGTATCAGTAGTGCATTCCTCTCTTATTTCTGTGTGGTGTGGTGTCCTGTTAAAAGGCAGGGTTCCACCCTGGCGAGGCGGGGCCCTCCACGCGGTGTCCGTGCAAGCTCAAAGTAGAAGAAAGGGGTTGCAGGCCCGGCCGCATGCCTCTCACCGCCCCTGTCGTTGCAGGCATGAACAACCGCGAGGTGCTGGAGCAGGTGGAGCGCGGCTACAGGATGCCGTGTCCGCAGGACTGCCCCATCTCTCTGCACGAGCTCATGATCCACTGCTGGAAAAAGGACCCGGAGGAACGGCCCACTTTTGAGTACTTACAGGGCTTCCTGGAAGACTACTTCACCGCGACAGAGCCCCAGTATCAACCTGGTGAAAACCTGTAAGACACGGGTCAGCAGAGAGAGGCCTTGTCCCAGAGGCCTCCGCCCCCTCCCCATTAGCTTTCAATGCCGTAGCCAGCTGCTCAGGGGCAGCGAGAACCTTCCGGGATCAGATTGCATGTGACTCTGAAGCTGACGAACTTCCATGGCCCTCATTAATGGCACTTGTCCCTAAATCCGAACCTCCTCTGTGAAGCATATGAGACAGAACCTTGTTATTTCTCAGACTTTGGAAAATGCATTGTACCGATGTTATGTAAAAGGCCAAACCTCTGTTCAGTGTAAATAGTTACTCCAGTGCCAACAATCCTAGTGCTTTCCTTTTTTAAAAATGCAAATCCCATGTGATTTTAACTCTGTCTTCACCTGATTCAACTAAAAAAAAAAGTATTATTTTCCAAAAGTGGCCTCTTTGTCTAAAACAATAAAATTTTTTTTCATGTTTTAACAAAAACCAATCAGGACAGCTGTTTGTTTTTTTATAACATGAATACATATAATGTATATGTCCCTGTATATACACCATGTGGGTGCTAACATGGAGATCATGGCCAACCTGGGCCACAAAGCTTCGAGATCCAGAGTGAGGATTTTACTGCAAAATCTGCATAAAAGCACTGCTGTTATTCTGAAAAACCAGTGGCCTCATTTTTGGCTTTTTCAAAGCATGATTGTTTTTTTAATTTGGATTGCACTCTTTGGTTCATGACTGTACTTGTAGATGGCTGTTAATGTTGACTCTCTTCAACAGCTCCCAAGCTGAATTCAAAGTTCTGTTTGCTTCAATTTCCGGCGATTTCTTCCTGAAACTTAAAAGGGAGCATATTTATGCCAGCAAATGGCCAATACTACCAGGGGACCTGCAAGATGGATGCCACACAGACTTCTTGTACAAAAATATGAATGCTGACAATGTTTCAAACTCTTTTTTATTTAATAAATCTTGTAACTACATTTAAATGGTCTAAACCTATAGCATTGTAGTCATGGCAACCTGCTAAATTTTCTCATGCAACTAAAACTTACAGGGAAGGTGAGGGTGGGGGTTGTAAAGTGTAAAACACTTCCCATTGTAAAATCAGTGTTTTAAGTGTCCTGTACTGCTAATGAAATGACTTTCTATATGTCCAACAATTCTCCAGTGGAATAACTATGCACTACTTGACATCTCATGGGATGCACACAAAAAAAAAGTATTACAATTTTAGTTGCTGTTTGTACCAACCTTGAATTACATGTTTAACAACAACAAATCAAAAGCCTATTTCTATTGAGTTTTTAATACTGAGTAGCAACTCTGAAGTCTTAATTCCTTTTTTGTTATGATTTGTGAGTTTACATTTTTAAATTGTTTAACTTTCTTAATTTAGTAATTAAAAAGAGAGCATTTTACATTTGAATTTTATTTTGTTCATTTGTTAAAACATGGAAGGTATTCTAGTAGTAACATATCTGTTCCACACCAGGTGATAAGGTGTCACCTGGGGAATTTAACCATTGTGCAACGATTTCTAAATGACAGAAACATTCAGGATACCTGGAGTGTCTTTTCTTTTCTTCCCCAGAAAGGCTAGTCTATTGTCTAGCAAATTCAGAGGAATGTTAAAGTATGCCTAGGCATACCTTAACATTTTAATTTACCGGACATTTTTTCTAACTGGAATTTGCTGTGTCTCATTTGTAGGAGAAAGAGATGATTACCAGGAGAATGAGACAATTGCAAGGAGAATCTTTCTTGTCTTGGAGTCGGTATATATTTCCCATTGTCCCTCTACCTCTGTAATGAAGTTGCTAAGCAGGGCAACAGCCGGGCATTGCTAGGAGGGGCAGTAGGTAGACCCAGCTCACTGTCTAGGCCTGGCTTCGCTCTCATCCGGCTGGGTGACCTCGAGCAGCCACCTGGCATCTCTCACTCTCAGGTGCTGTCTGCAGAAATGAGGGAGCTAGATGAGATTTGCTGTAGGTTCCTCCAGTCTGTGATTCTAAAATCACTGGTATTGTGTGGAATCATGTGAGGAGGACAGTTTTCTTCCTGAAATAACCTTTGTATTTAGAAAGGGTTTCCAACATTTTTTTCTGAGTGAAACAAAGGGATTTTCTGGTTAATCCAATCTTTATGGTATTGTTTTTGGTATTAATTATTATCACTGGGCAATTCATTAACACATTCTAGATATTTGAAAAGATAACTTTGTTTTTTTAATCTTCACATCCCCCTAGTTTGGATAATTTACAAATATTCTCTGGAGGATTTGTGTTTATGTTTTTGACTCAGTCATTCAAAAAAATCTGAAGAAGTCATACAGAGATTCTTTGAGAAAAAGTTCTCTGCAAACCAAAGTATAGCCTTTGACTCATCAGCTGAGTTTGTCCTGGATTCTCTGGGATGAAGCAAAACTAAGGACTTGGGTTAACCTGAGGGCACTCTTCCAAAATGCAGCGGCTGGAGCTGTTCTGAAGAGTGGGTTGCAGAATACTCGTGAAAGAGTAGCTATAAATATGGAGAAATCAGAGATGTTTCGAGTGTTTTCTTCCAAGATGCTAATGTGCTGTCAAGAGCGATCCCTAAGGTAGCCCAGTCCAGGCGATGAAACACCCTTCCCAGGGGCCCAAACCCTGCCCCCCCACGCCTCTCTCCCTCACAAGCTGTACAAGTTTGGGATGAGGACGTTAAACTGTCTGACTAGAAAGCTCCTTGTTAAGAAAGAAAAGTATCTTGAAAGGAACGTCAGCAGAAAGCAGTGGTGGAGTCTTTGGTCACCTGGTCATAGTACTTGGCCCTGTTCCCTCGGAAAGGCTGGCACCTAGCCTCCCTGAGCCACAGAGGAAGACTTCTTAATGAACTGTTGCTTTTCACTTTCTTATAATCAAATACTGGGTGGAGCTCAAATACTGTAACTGTGACCAAACGGTTTCTGTCCACCCGTGCTCACTGGGGCTCATGTGCTCCTCACTCGCTTCAGGGTGCACGGCTGGGCCCCAAGGGCCCCCCTTCATTAGGACATCAGGTGTAGACCCAAGCAAAGAATGCATTTGCCTCTGCCCTGGTCATGGCAAGAAAAGCTGTATGGAGAACCAAGCAGTTCCACGAGAAAAGTTAAGGGTATTCATAACCCCTCAAATACAACCACCCTACTAAAGATTTCCTGACAAGTGCCAGAGGCTGTTTACCTTCCTTGAGAAAGACAGAAATCCTCTTGTGGCTAAATCTTGGCACCAGAGGATTTTTCCAGTAGCACTGGAGCTACAAAACTTTATCTGCAATTTCCTCTGGGGCATGAAGAATGTATATCATATTAATTGGAAGGGTTCTTTCATGAGTCTTGAAAGAAGGTCAGGTTCTCAGCCGAGTGCAGCGGAGAATGGTGCTGAAGCCCTGCTGTGTGAGAGATGTCCTCTGTTCTTCTGTTTCGGCTTGGGACGGGGACCCTCGCTCAGCAGAGCAGGCATCTCCCAGCAAGTTGTATTAGATAAAATGGTGTTTGGTCAATTTGTTCCTGAAAGGTATTTTAATAGGTTTGGATGACTGCTGTTGGCTTCCTTACCGCTACGTATCATACTGTTGGGGTTCAATTAGCCTTTCCAACGTTTCTGCTAAGAGGAAGGGAGGAGGGGAAGAAATAGTTTGCGGAGGTGGGAGAAAGCTCAACTAAATTTTTATTCCAAAAGTGATTTTATGGGGTACAGATTTACTAAAAAGCAGCTACCAATGTCATGTTTCTCTAGTTCTAAAAAAAATAATAATTACAACTACAAAGAAGAAAATGAGAAATATAAGTGTCTTTAATAGCTTTGTAATATCAAATGGACCTACATAATTTATATCTACCTATTTCCTAGAACTTGTCATAATAAATTTCTAAATCAGAGCTCATTTCTTCCAAACATGCAAAATATTCAGAATCCCTTGAGTAACGGTGGAAGAAAATATACCTTTATTCAAAAATTAATTTCGAGGACTGAAAATAAAAATAACTGGTTTTCCAGCATGGCAGAGACTCTTCTAAGGAGGCTGTGATCAGCACCGCTCCCCCAGCATGCAGATTGCTGTGCTTTTTTCCAGAATACTTGCTACTCTTCTAATAATTTACTTAATAATACGACTCTTCTTCTCATGCATTTTCCCTGCCAGGTTGTGAGCTCTTTGAGAATAAACTGCCTAACTTGTTCACTTACTCTCCCTGCACTTCGAGCAGTGATGAGCCGATGGTAGATGCTGGAAGGACAGATGGCTAGACAGAGGATGCCGTCTGTAGGGTGAGCGGCTGACCCGGGAATGGGGCGCTTACCTCCGAACCCACCGAGCCCACCTGGATTCCCCGTGAGTGCCCGAGGCACTGGCCCAGCCTGTTCTGAATGTGCGGCCACCAGTCTTCAGTACGGGACTGGAAGGCCGGGTCTGTAGCCTGATGTGAGCACCAGTAGTATTTCCCAGACCCTTCCCCAGAGCTCACCCAACACCGATGGGAATGCACTTGTACTCTCTGTGGGACCTGGACCTTCAAGGTCTCATTCTGCTCTGATTTTATGAAAACTCGATTTTCTACTCAGATATCCATCCACCTTTGTCTTTATATAAAATTATTTTCCCGGACTTCAGGTTGTGCCTCGTTAACCAGCCTGTGGCTTGTAGTGTCCTGCGCCCCTCTGCCTGGCCAGGGAGCCCCTGTGCCCCGCTCACGAAGCACAGCATGAAGTGCTGGCCCTGAAACATTACTGCCAACATGAAAATCCTGGAGTGGCAAACGGTAACGTTAACCCCCACTAATGTCGATTCTCTATCCGATTCCCTTTTTTCAGCCAGCAAAGAACAGCCCTTGACTGAAAATGGGACAGAAGACAAGGGGGGAGGGGTGGTGATGGAAAGAGGACACCATCCAGAGTGGCCAGGAAGTGCGGGCCTGGTCAGGTCAGCCTGCTTGTCCCAGATGGCAGCAAACAGGACGGATGGAGACGGTGGATGAGGAGGAAGAAACTAGAGCCGGGATGAAAGCAGTCCTCTGTCAAGACTGTTCAAGGCAACGGGAAGACGGTGGAAATGACTGTCGCTATGTGTAAGGATGTTCATTCATTCTCCAAACATTTGTTGAATACTTATTATGGGGTAGACTTGTGCACTAGAAAGACAGAGAGATGCCCTGGCTGCTGGTGCAGTGGATAGACCGTTGTCCTGGAGCACCAAGTCAGCAGCCGATCCAGGAGTCACCTGCTCATTTCCTGAGGACAACAGCTTGTCACCTGGAGGTTGCCAGGCTCTAGCCCCTGGCAGGGCACACCTAAGAGGCAATCAGTGAGTGCACAACTAGGTGGAACAACGAACTGATATCTCCCTCTCTCTCCCTTCCCCTCTCTCTTTCTCCTTTCCCCAACCCCCTTCCCTTCCTCTCTCTCTCAAAAACAAAAAACTAATAAGGTTAATGAGACAATTAGTGTTCCCAGTCCAGTGAGAATGGAGACCTGGAAGAGCTGAAAGCACAGGCAGTAGCAAAGGAATGCCATTCACCCGAAAGTGGGGAGTGCAAGGGAGGCGTGCTGGGGGGGGTGGTGCCTGCACCCGGTCCTCAAGGACAAGTAGATTGTGCACTGCTTAATGGTAGGCCCAGTGTTTTTTGCCTTTAGATGTGTTTCCTTCTACTATCCAACCCTATTAGAGACCAGCTCACAACAGGCGCAGCAAGTACATCCACGTGAAGAAGAACCAAAACCACACCACGAAAACTCTGGAAATCAAGCTCTCTCCCTCTCTCTCTCTCTCTCTTGCATGAACACACACACACAGTGTGCAGGTATATCATATATTATTGTTAGTGGACTGTTACTCGGAGGGTAGATAATACTATACAAGGGCAAAGTGTAACGTTTTAGACAGTTTGTTGACTCCAGTGCCCCAGCTGGAATGTAGTTGAAATATATTAATAGAGTATGAGAATAAAAGAATTGCTAGGAAAAGGACTGGTAATAACTCCTCACTACCTCTTCATAATGATTCCCAGGGCGTTTTCTCTTTTGTCAGTCTTTCCTTCCATTTACTAGGTTATTTCACTTCAATCATTGTGCCATAGGTAAACTCATGAAGGAAGGTTGCAAGGCATCCTGGTTGTTTGTTTTGGACTTTTTCCCCCTTTGGTTAATTATCAAGTGCTTGCTATGTAATAATCAATGAGTAGCTAATTGGAAGCAAGACAGAATGAAATCTGTATCAGCAGAGGGTGTTTTTAATGAAAAGCATACATGTAATACTGTGGGGAAATACTACTAAATAGCAAGAGATATTATCTGTGTGTGTGTGTGTGTGTTTACAAAAGGATACATTTAAAAGCACTTATAAACTAAATCCAGGTATGTGAATTCTTTCATTTTTTTAGCCTCCTCCCAAAGGGTGAGCCCTGGAAGATAATAGGAGGGAGGCGGAGCCTCTAGAGATCACTCAGGATGCAAAACCCCCTCCAGGGAGCCCGAAGGTCTGTCAATTCCCAGGGAGCAGGAAGGAAATGGTAAGCAAGTGGCAGCAGTTGCCTGGAGAATTAGGGAATGAATAACAATGCTTTCTGGTAAATTAACCATATTACATTGTGCACAGCAAAGTGATGGAAAAACCCTGTTAAAAACTGAATAATAATTTGCCTACATCATTTATGTAAAATGCATAATTTTCCTACTTCAGTGGACTTCAGTTTGATTTAAAATATGAACAGCTCCAGTACTGTTCACCAAAGCATAATTTGTGAGATAATTGGAAGGGAAAGAGGAATCAGGCTCTAATCAGACAATCCTGTGTGAGCCACTTCATCCCCCTCACCCTGCAAATTTCAGAAAGTATTTGCTTATGGTTTCTTGAAGATCTCTAAGTGAAAAGTGCGAAGCATTAATCATTGTCGTCGCTATTACCAACCATGACCTCACCATATTTGCTGGGGAAGGAGGAGGCAATGCTTCATTCTAGTCAGTATCTTTCTGCTCTAATTCAAATAAGTATTTGATTTTGAATTGTAGGGAAAATGGAAATGTAACAAAGCTATACTTAAAACAGCAAGCCGAGAACAAAAGCAACGAGCATGCAACCCAAGGAGATCTTGGAAGAGACACAGATAAAACAAAAAGCTGTGCTTGGCTGGGATTCTGTTTCCGAATCAAATGCAAAATGGAGAAAGGACATTTTTCCAGCTGTAAAGATTTTGCGATCCACAGTATCTAAAATAAAAAGGCATCATGTAATCCACCTAGACATTCAGAAGCTATGTTATTGCTGTGAATTATGATATCTGTTCATGACTAATGTAGGTTTTTAGAACCAGAGTGGTCAGAGTGGGGGAGGATTCCATAGGTGAACCAGAGACCTTGACTTCAATGGTGTACTCCCAGGCCAATCACTACCCATCGTCCTTCCTCTCTTTCCCTCCTCCTTCCCTCTGCTCCCCACCCCCACCAGAACCATAACATTGTTCTAGAGATATTCACTCATTCTCTTCATCTCTATCTCCCCACAAAGGGCCATTATGTACTGTTTAGTGTCAGCCCTTAGATTCTGACCTTCAGGACAAAGCTGTGACTGATTCTGTGCTTCTCCTTGGTGGCCTAATCTTGCCTCCTCTATCACCCTCCTGGCCTCAAGAGCCTGAACCTTGACCCCCAAATCTCAGCACTGCATAACCCTTGGGTGCCAGTTTGAGCTGAGTGAAGGAGCCATCCCCAATCCTACTCATACTCCTCCCCACTCCTTCTTTCTCTCCCACCAACCCCTGCCCACTGGCCTAAGATTTATTAGACATTAGTTTTGTCCCTATGATTCCTGCCACCAGCTATAAATTGCCTTATTGCAAATTAGAAAAAAAACTACCCTATCTCAAGACTCTTTGATACCATCTGCCAGAATACTATTGTAATAAATACGCCAAGAGATGATGTGATTGGTGTCCTCAGAACTGCGCGGTACAGGACCAGCAGAACTGCACGTGACATCCCTGTAATTGGAAATCCCTGAGCTGGTCTGGAACCCTGTGTATAATCAGAGCCACGGTAGGTCATGAGGAGCCACTGAGCTATGTCACCCGCAGGTGTTGTAAAGTACCAAAGGCTACAGAATTATTATTAATATTTTAAGAGGCTTGGAGAACATTTTATTAATTTGGGTTAAGGTGTGCAAAGAAATTGTGAGAATAGTCTCTGTACTGTGTGATTGGCATAGCCATGATGGCCCTTGGCATTGTGTTATAAATGCAAAGCGGAGGAAAACATGGATCCCCAGACATTCCACCACACCTGTGGGGAAAAGGGTGAATGGCTAGCCAGATACAGGAAGAGAAAAGCCAAAATAAACCTTTTCTCATAGCATTCTCATGAGCTTTTCTCATAGCTCAATGAGCCATTTACGGGCATTTGTCCCCACAGAAACTACCTCTCCCATGTGAATGCATGTGGTTAACACGTGTGACTCTGGACAGAGAGATAGCAGATGAACACTAGATAATACGGGAATGCCTTTTAATATGTAAAGAGACATCTTTCTGCCATTGTGTTGATTTGTAAATTTTGTTTTCTCCAAAATAATGTATGGCTTGCAAATTGAACGTGGTCCTATCATGTTAAAGGACATATGACTATAACCAATAGTGGTAAGGGGTTCCTAATTACAATTTTTGCTTCTGTACTTCCCCCTTACAAAACTATAAAAACTAAGTAGAACAAAGGGCCGGCGCACTCTCCTTCAGATTTCTGTCGGAGTTCCCGCCGTTTGGCCAAGCTAGACAATAAAGCTTTGATGTGACGGACCTTGTTCGTGTCTTCCATGTTTTGGGTCCCTCCGAATTAGGCTTAACAGGTCAGCCTTGCCTTTTATGACAGTTTGCGATTTTCAAGTAGAGATCTTTTAGCCATGATCACAAATTGCTGAGGGGAAGTTTCTGGAAGAGACAAAGAGCCCCTGGCAGCAGTGCTTGTCAGAGGACAGGGCTGTTTATTCAGCCCAAGATTGGCCTGCAGACTGGGCTACCGTAGCTCAACACAGTAGGTGGGTTTTCAGGAAGCGTCAGAGTTAGAAAGCTAAGTCTGAATGTCGTGGGTGTTGGGTAGAGGTGGACTTGGCTTATATTTAGGTCAGCCATTACCCCTCCCTGGCTTGGGCTGCTTCATTTCTTGTTGAGTATCCCATCTGGTCCCCACCCTCCTTCACATGCAGCATGCTCTGGTGATCTCTTGCTGCAAAACAGAGCACCCCAAAACTTAGTGACAGAAATGGAAAGAGTCTCCAATGCGAGCAGGCGCATCAGGGACATCTCTGCTCCACACAGCATTGGGGGCAGCTCAGATGTGCTGGAGGATCCGCTCTCACAGTGGCTCACGTGCACAGCTGGAGGTTGCGGCTGGCCGCTGCCCGGGAGCTCAGCTGAGGCTGTTGGTGTGTTGGTGAGGGCTTTGGTTCTGCTCCACGCAGGCTCCAGGTGGCTGGGTGGGCTTGCTCACTGGTGAAGACCCTGTTGAGCCACCAGTTGAACTATACCAACTGACTCCTCATGGAGAAGAGACGAGCTGCCCCCACCAAACCCTGCCCAAAGTTCAAATTTGTGAGCTAAACCAATGACTGTCGTTGCAAGCTGCTAAGGTTTGGGACGGTACAGGTTGGGCCGATCTGTTCCCACATCTCTCTTCAACGCCTCTTGGTGCTGGTCGATCAGGCTGCACACTGCATCCCCTAGGCTCCCTTACTAATAGGCTCAAGTGTCAGTTAGGCTGCACCAGGTAGACACACTTGCACCAAGTTTGGAAGGCAGAGGTGAGGTAGGAGCCAACTTCCTGAAGCTTTTGGCTATTCTTTCCTGGAAACCAGTTTCCACTGATGTCCAGTCTCTAGCTTCTTGGGTATCAGAGTCAGGTGCGGCGGTGACCGTGGCTACGCTTCATACCCCAACATACTGGCAGATGAGATGGCGGCAGCAGTGGCCCTCTGTTCCCGACTTTCTGACCATTTTGCAAATAAGATGTTCTTGTGGTCAACAGTTCCAATGGCAGCTTCTCACGTCCCACCTTCCTGATTATGGCAAAGGCGGCAGCTCTCAGGGCAGATGGGTTCTATTACATTCTGGGAGTCATTCCAGAGGTCCAGTAGAGACCCTCTCTGCCAGCCATTCCCGCAGGTTTGCAGTTCCCCACATTAAACCTCCCTTTGTTTAGAAACCCTCATGTGGATTCTATTTCCTACCTTGATACTCAGGTGATTACCAAAGTTCTGTCTCTTCTCCGCCATGCTTTTGTTCTTGCTTGCTTTTGCTTGCCTTTTATCATTTACTTCTTTAACAAGTATGTTTGTCATCTCTACTATGTGTGAGGTGCCATGCTAGACCCTGGAGAAGAATCTATGGACTAAAGAAGTGGTTCTCAAAGTGTGCGCCAGGGCTCACTGGTGTGCCCTAGGAGATTTCCGGGTGCGCCCTGTGGTATTCCAGAGAAATACATGCCTGTTGGGGACCAAAAACCAACAGGATTTTTGGACTTCAGATTTTGGGAGGACAGAGGTGTGGGGAATTGGCTGTAAACTGACAGTCTGCCCAACCCTCCACCTCACTTGCCTGATTAGGTTGCAAAAGGCTGTTAAGCTGTGGTGCTGGATTGTTTACACTACCCCCCATGTTCCTGGGAAAGACTAGAGGTAAGTTTCTTCTATCCTTTGTTTGGTGTAAAGTTAAGATGATATGTATGGTGGGGGTTTTCTGCACTCAACATAATTAAGAGTAAAAAGAGAGGAATTCTTCAATGTATTGACGAGGAAATGAGAGTCTGCCTTTCAAATATATGCCCAAACATTGAAGAAATTGCTAGGACACATCAGGCTCCTGTTTCTCATAAACACAAGAATGAAAAAACTTAACACATTTGTGCTAGGACCTGCCGAATTTACTAAATCTTACTAAGGATGTATCTATATACATAAAAAGATAACTTTTTTTTTTATTTTTTAACCCCTTCTTTTACGAATTCTAAAAAGCATAACTCAAAAAATGTAACATAAAAATGTTTTAATGTCAGAATAAATTTAATTTTGTTGTGTTTATTTTTATTTTGTTTAATTACCATAAAAGGACACTTGGACTTTATATATTATTTCTGTAATTATTATAACATATTTCTCAGAAATTTGTATATAGTGCACTCACAATTATTTGTAGGATTTTAAATGTGCCCCGACTTCAAAAACTTTGAGAACCACTGGCCTAAGGAGATACGGCCCCACCCTCATGGAAGGAGCCAGGACAAAGACTCGGTTCTGAGCCCCTCATGAGAACCAGCTCACTTCAATCTCACACCAACCTTTGGGACTCACTGTTATTATCTGTTTCACAGAGAAAAAAACTGGAATTTAGAGAGATGTGGGCTTGGGTGACTGGATAGATGGTGACAGCATCCACAGGGAGAAAGATGCAGGAGGGTGGTAGGAAATCGGCAGGAGATGACAGGTTGGTGTGGACTTGGGGCAGGTGAGGCACCTGCAGCACCCACGAGCAGACATCCTGGCTGTTTCCTGCCTGGTGTGGTGGAAAGCACGGAGGTATGCCAGGACCGATTTTAGGTTCAATTCACAATTCTACCACAGTGTGTGACTTTGGGCAAGTTACTTCACATCTCTGAGCCTCGTGGCCATAATTTCCTCAGAAGTAAAATGGGCTCTTATGAAAACCAAATAAAGTAAGAGGCATACAGCATCTAGTATAACGTGTGGTATGTGACAGTTTGGTCCATGTGGGCAACTCCCCTTTCATCTTCAGTTCATCTTTCACATGGGGGAGAGTAACCAAAACCCTCAGCTTTCATTGTTGTTCTCTTCCTCAAAAAATGGGACAGTTCCTACTGACCCCCACTAATGGAAGAAAACATGACTAGAAGGCCTGCCCAGCCCACACCCCTTTCTTTAAATTTCCCCCACAGTACCGCCCTGGCCGGTTGGCTCAGCGGTAGAGCGTCGGCCTAGCATGCGGAGGACCCCGGTTCGATTCCCGGCCAGGGCACACAGGAGAAGCGCCCATTTGCTTCTCCACCCCTCCGCCGCGCTTTCCTCTCTGTCTCTCTCTTCCCCTCCCACAGCCAAGGCTCCATTGGAGCAAAGATGGCCCGGGCGCTGGGGATGGCTCTGTGGCCTCTGCCTCAGGCACTAGAGTGGCTCTGGTCGCAACATGGCGACGCCCAGGATGGGCAGAGCATCACCCCCTGGTGGGCAGAGCGTTGCCCCCTGGTGGGCGTGCCGGGTGGATCCCAGTCGGGCGCATGCGGGAGTCTGTCTGACTGTCTCTCCCTGTTTCCAGCTTCAGAAAAAAAAATGAAGAAAAAAAAAATTCCCCCCACAGTACCTACTGAAGGACATCTTTTTACCACGTGATCTCTGCCCCCCCACCACCCACCACCATAATAGCTGACAACACCAGTGCAGATGCCTGACCAGGAAGAACCAGTCCGCTGACTGGCTACTAGCTAACAGAATTGTTCCCCTTGAGTTAGAAACAAGAATCAAGAGGCTATGGTGATGGATGCTTGGCCTTACAGGTGCGGTTGAGTCGGGGCCAGGGGGGTTCAGTAGGGAAGCAGAGGACACAGTCTGCAGAGGGAAGCAATAGCTGCAGATCAGGGGCCACCAGCAAACGTATAGCTGAGAGCCACTGCTGTCCATGCTCCATAGCTGGAGGCCCAACTCTACTCCCTGAGCAGCATTTCCATGAGATTCCTTGAACCCATCTCATCACTTAACTAATTCAAGGGAGTTTAGGCCCCTGAAGTTGAGCTCCCCTGTTTTTGCCAGCCTCACCTCTTTCCTCCCCTCTTTCGCCACCCTGCCCTCAATCATGACTCCGTGAATTCTCCTCATGTAAGCACAGCCTTTTCCCCTGGCCCAGAGTGTTCCTTTGCCTTCTCTCCTCTTAACAGCCTAACCATGCTTTGAAGGCCAACTCAAGCATCCCCTTCCTCACTGTAAAGCCAGTAGCCAGGGCCACCATCTCAGCCACCTGACCCATGCAGGTTCACATTGGATTCGGACAGTCGGTAAAGAAACAATAGAGCCAAGAACTGGTGGGCCATCATCTTTAATCCTAGCTTGCACCCGGTGGGCAAGTAAAAACACACACTGGGCTCCAAAACCTACTCATTCAGTGCTCACAAAGCTACTGACTTATCCGAGTTTCCTAGAATCAAAGGTTTCTAGCTCACCAGACTTATTCACCTCTGTTCCCCATCTCCTTCCTTCTCCCTGCACAAACTGCACAAACTGGCTTCTCACTCAACACTCCTCCATCTTGGCTGCTTCTCCTGGCCTCCTCCACGTGGCCTCTCTCTGCTCTCCTCTCTAATGCTAATCTCAGGAACCAAGAGAGCAAGCTCCTGGTCTGTCCCACTTTATAGTGGAGAAATCAAAACCTTAATCCAATATACAAAATAGGGAAGTCTCTAATACAAAGTTACTTATCTGAGGCATGATGGGATTGTACCACCCCACATCAAAAAGAGTGGGAAAGGTTTAATCCTAAAACCAAGCCCCAGGCTACAAGGATCCTGCCTGCCCACAGCCTGCCCTCAACACACATTAATATCACCTGAGTGATGGGCTTCCATGTGGGCAGCACCATCTTTAACAAAGTGAGCATAATATATTTTATCTGCCCAACACTCGTGAAGCCCTCTCTGATCCCTCAGTCAAAAGCGACAGTTCCCTCCTGAGAACTCCTGCACTTGGCTGCTGGCCTTCCGGACCACAGCATTCCCCACGTGAATCTCCCCAAGCTTCCCTGCGTCCTCTGTGCTCGCTGAGCGTAGGAACTGGCGCGCATTAAGAACTCGAATATTACACTGGATTTAATCCAACAGTTGGAATCCTAAAACACAATGTAAGTTTCTGCAATAAAGAGTATAATGCCAATATAAGGCATTGTTCATTACAATGGAAATGCATTTAGATTAAAGGGATGAAGATCAAAGGGCACTTTTTGGCCAGGAGTTGTGAGTCTTAGAGACCCAAATAAATTGTAGACATTATATTTCCTGATTTAATTGGAACCATGTAAGGCCAGTGGCCGTGGCCATGCACATGCAGGTTCCCATTGGATTTGGGCAGATGATAATAGAACTGTGGAGCCAGAAAATGGTGGGCCATTCCGTTTATTAGAGTCTCATAAGGGCGGAAGAGCAAGCAGGCAGGGAAGAACGCCTCCCTCTCTCTGTCCGGACTCCGGGGGACTCACAGGCCCACACCATCAGCCTCAGCAGGGCTCCCACGCCCCTCAGCTCTCTAGCAAAACAGGCCAGGCAGAAATACCCCTTCAGGCAAACGATAGCAACAATCGCCCCTCCTCGAGCTGGCAGTCGATCCACAATTTGCAATCCTCTGCCCTGAGGGAAAGCACCCGCAGCCTTCCATAGACTAGACACACAGGGCTCTGCCCAGCACCCATGCAGAGTACAAGCGAGCAAACCTAAACACATTTTACAAATTTGCCCAACAAACCATAAAACTGGATTTGGTGCTGTAATATAGAACTTTCAGAAACTTTTCGCCTGGTGGCAAGTCCGTTGCCTCTACTGGAAGTGTTAGGATTGCGCAAGCGCCCATGCCCACGGCTGAAACTGGCTTGGAAATCCAAAAGGCCCGACTTAGAAGGAGCTCCCCTTGCTGATGCGGAACCTGCAGAGCTGGGCCCTTAGCTGGAGTTAAGGCACACCCAGCTTCAAATGCATCAGAAGAGGGTGTGGCTGTATTGCATGTAAACTCATGTCCACTCAGGTTCAAGATCCTGTGGACCGATGTTGAGAACCAAATGTAACTGTTCACATAGACAGAGCTTGAAACTATAGCTGCATTTTGCAAAAGTGTATTTTCCCCATCAGAATCTTGACTTTCGCTGTGGGCGGGGAGGCTCCTCCCCTGCCCTCTGCCTGGGGCTCAGCCCTTTGCCTGCTGGCTGCCACACTCCCAGCCTGAGCCGCTTGTATCTGACTGCTCCAGGCTCCTCCAGGATGAGGGGGCTGGGTTTGGGGTTCTAGGTCATGGGGTGAGCCAAGCCCTTGCCCCTGAGCCTGGGAGGACGGGAGACTCCTAACCCCTGAAGCAAAGTCCACTTTCTCACACTGCCCTCTGACCCTTCCCACACTCTGGACAAACCCCAGTCACAGGAACCTAAAACCACAGCTCCCAAACCTGCCTGTGCGGGACTTCAGAGGAGCTTTCAAAATGCAGCTTTCTGGGCCCCTCCCCAGACCGGCTGGATCAGGCCTGTCCGGGCAGGAGGCCCAGGAATGTGTCGCTGAACTTGTACACTCTTTTCCCCTCCCATCTCCACCTGCTGCAAACTTGTGGCAGCAGAATTACAGGACGTTTCATTGGGTTGCTTACCTCAGCCCCGGCAACCCAGAGCTGGAAGGTTTTCCACCCTTAACTCTGGTCCCGGCAGCCCTGGCAACCATGTCACAGTCTGTCCCTGCTGGCAAGGAGAAACACCAAAGGAGCTGGTGACCAAAGCACACCCCTCCAACCCCACCGCCGGCACAGCTGCGGCGCTCCCCTCCAGGGAGGCTCGGAGCAGTCTGGGCCCTGGGAGAAGCCAGGCAGGCTAAGCAGGCAGGCAGGCTGCCTCAGCCCGGAGAGCACAGGTCCCTGCTGCAAGGGGCCTGCTTGGGAGCCGCCCTGAGCTTGGCCTGGGCTTTGGGGAGCAGGACAACCTGGACGCCTGTCATACCAGGGTGAGAGGCCCAGCTCACAGAGGCAGAGCCTTTGGCATAGACCTCAACCCCAGCACTTCAGGGAGGTACCACCCTATCGGATTTGATGAACCTCCCCTCCAGCAGAGAGTCCCAGAGATCACAGACTTACAGGACACAGGAGACTCTTTTTCAGGGCAAACTCCTGGTTTTATAGCTGAAACTAGTCAAAAAATACACTAAATCTAGACCTGAAACTAATATAACCAATATAAAATTGTATAGCAACTATACTTACATAAATAAATAAATTTTAAAAATAGATTGAAAACTCCCACTGGCTTTATTCTTGCCCCTACCTCATCATAAGGAGAATGTCTTCGTGTGAAATGGCCCCAATGTCCTATACCTGGGCTGGCCACACTTAAGGGATACCCGACCTCAATTTTTATGCCCTCTGTTGACAACTGTAACTATCAAAAGTACCTCCCTTACCCTTCAGAAATTCAGATGTGCCCCCCAGAGGTGGGGTGGGAGCAGGGTGGGTGGAGCACTGCCACGTGGAGGCCATTCTAGTGCTGCACAGGGACTTCCCGCAGAAGCTGAATGACTCGCACTTCTGCACCCTGTGTGGCTTTCTTCAAACTGAAAAGCCCTCAGGTGAAGGCGTCCTCTGTGTCCTCACTGGCAGAGGAGGCTCTGCAGCTTGTCCGGGGCCCTGGCTAGTCACGTTATCAGCTCCTACCCAGGCTGGCTGCTGACTCAGGCATCTGGGAGAACAAGGTCTGGAATTTGAGTTAAGAGCAGATTCCTAAGCTCTTCTTATCCTGGGTTGAGGCCCAGAAATATACATTTTCAAATACAGGAATTTTATCTTTTTTGATGACACAGTTACAAATCATATGTTGAAGCCCTAAATCCTATTGCCTTAGAATGTAACTTGAATATGTCAAAACATAATGTATGTTAGAATGTGTCTAAACTCATAACAATAGATAATGGACAAAATTACTTATAAAAAATTTAAACAGGTGGGCCCTGGCCGGTTGGCTCAGCGGTAGAGCGTCGGCCTAGTGTGCGGAGGACCCCAGTTCGATTCCCAGCCAGAGCACACAGGAGAAGCGCCCATTTGCTTCTCCACCCCTCCGCTGCGCCTTCCTCTCTGTCTCTCTCTTCCCCTCCCACAGCCAAGGCTCCATTGGAGCAAAGATGGCCCGGGCGCTGGGGATGGCTCTGTGGCCTCTGCCTCAGGCGCTAGAGTGACTCTGGTCGCAACATGGCGACGCCCAGGATGGGCAGAGCATCGCCCCCTGGTGGGTAGAGCATCGCCCCTGGTGGGCGTGCCGGGTGGATCCCAGTCGGGCGCATGCGGGAGTCTGTCTGACTGTCTCTCCCTGTTTCCAGCTTCAGAAAAATGCAAAAAAAAAAAAAAAAAAAATTTAAACAGGCTTATTGAGACATAATTCACATGCCATACAATTCATTTATTTAAAGTGTACAATTTAATGGTTTTTCTGTATATTTACAGAGTTGTATTAATATAACCAACACCACTATCAATTTTTGAACATTCTTCTTACCCCAAAAGAAACTCCAGACCCCTTAGCCATCACTCCCCCATTCCCTTCTCATCCCCTTAGCCCTAGGCAACCACTAATCTATCTTCTATTGCTATAGATTAGCCTATTCGGGACATTCATTTAAATGAAATTATACAATATGTGGTCATTTGTGACTGGCTTCTTTCACTTAGCATACTGCTTTCCAGGTTCATCCATACAATAGCATTTATTGGTCCTTTCTCTTATTGCCAAATCATAGCACATTGAATGGATATACCACAGTTTATTTACTCATTCATTGGTTGATGATATTTGAATTGTTTCTACTTTTTGCATATTGTGAATAATGCTGCTAAGAATATTTATGTACAAGTCTTTTTTTGTTTTTGTTTTTGTGTGTGTGTGTGTGTGTGTGTGTGTGTGTGTGTGTGTGTATTTTTCTGAAGCTAGAAACAGGGAGATGCCTGACCAGGCGGTGGCGCAGTGGATAGAGCGTCGGACTGGGATGCGGAGGTACCCAGGTTCGAGACCCCAGAGGTCGCGCGCGGGCTCATCTGGCTTGAGCAAAGAGCTCGCCAGCTTGGACCCAAGGTCGCTGGCTCCAGCAGGGGGTTACTCGGTCTGCTGAAGGCCCGCGGTCAAGGCACGTGTGAGAAAGCAATCAATGAACAATTAAGAAGTCGCAACGCACAACAAGAAACTGATGATTGATGCTTCTCATCTCTCTCTGTTCCTGTCTGTCTGTCCCTGTCTATCTCTGCCTCTGTAAAAAAAAAAAAAAAAAAAAAAAAAAAGAAACAGGGAGAGACAGACAGACTCCCGCATGCGCCCGACCGGGATCCACCTGGCACACCCACCAGGGGGCGATGCTCTGCCCATCAGGGGGCGATGCTCTGCCCCTCCGGGGTGTCGCTCTGCCCTGACCAGAACCACTCTAGCTCCTGGGGCAGAGGCCAAGGAGCCATCCCCAGCGCCCGGGCCATCTTTGCTCCAATGGAGCCTCAGCTGCAGGAGGGGAAGAAAGAGACAGAGAGGAAGGAGAGGGGGAGGGGTGGAGAAGCAGATGGGCACTTCTCCTGTGTGCCCTGGCCGGGAATCGAACCCGGGACTTCTGCACGCCAGGCCGACGCTCTACCACTGAGCCAACCGGCCAGGGTATGTACAAGTTTTTATGTGAACGTGTTTTTTAATTCTCTGGTATATAGGAACGAAATTGCTGGGTCATATGTTAACTCTTCTTAACCATTTGAAATACTCAAGTTTTATTCAAATTATTGTTATTTAAACTAAATATCAAGGGGAGATACTCCATCTTCATGGCTTAGAAACTTAATAATATTAAGATGGCAGTTTTATACAACACTTTCTAGAGTCAAGACTATCCTAATCAGGCCCTGGCCAGTTTGCTTAGCAGTAGAGCATCAGCCTGGTGTGTGGAAGTCCCACATTCCATTCCCACCAGGGCACACAGGAGAAGCACCCATCTGCTTCTCCACCCCTCCCCCTCTCCTTTCTCTCTATCTCTCTCTTCCCCTCCCGCAGCCAAGGCTCCATTGGAGCAAAGTTGGCTCGTGTGCTGAGGGTGGCTCTATGGCCTCCACCGCAGGCGCTAGAATGGCTCCAGCCGCAACAGAGCAACGCCCCATATGGGCAGAACATTGGCCCCTGGTGGGCAGGCCGGGTGGATCCTGGTCGGGCACATGTGGAAGTCCGTCTGACCGCCTCTCCTGTTCTAATTTCAGAAAAATACAAAAAAAAAGTTTAAAAAATAAATATTTCCATATTGTTTCTTGATTGGTGTCATTTCCTACTAAAGTAACAAACATGAGGGAATTAAAATATAGTATTTCATCAAAGGTATAATGCATTTCATGAAAGGGATAAATATATATTACTATCATAGTTCCGTCAAATCTTTTTCACACTGTTGCACAGATGAACTTTAAAAAAGAGTAAGGAATATAAATTTGTGATTTCCACATTGGATGGCTGCCTAGGAGCCCACCTTAGATAGAACCCTGATTACAAGAGCCATTTTAACAACCAATTTGCCGAACTCCTCAAAATATTAGGTATCGGTTCTGCCAAAAGAGTGCAAACCAGCTGAATCCCACCACTGGCCAAGTGGCTTGCTTCGAGGTCACACCCTAATGGGAGGGGCAGGAACCGAGTGCCCAGGGCCCTGCATCAGAATCTACTCCCCTCTCTCTGTGCAGCGACCCCTCCTCAGCGTGGGCCCAGGTTGCATGGGAAACTTGCTCAGTCATATGTCCCTTCCTGAAGCACTTTGCTGCCACTCTTCGTCTCCTCTCTTGGGATTGAGGGGAGCCAAGGTGTCATTAGCATTTCAAATCTTCACCAGAGCAGTCTGCTGTCCAGGGCAGGGCGCACCAGGTTCCCTCTTTGGCCACACCCTGTTCCCAAACCTGCAAAGGTGCTTCAGGGACGCTAGTTCTAGGTCTAACTCAGACTTCAAATTTTTTGAGGCTGACCTTCCTCCAACGTGTACCTTATCCCTCAGGCCTCCTCTTCATCTTTCTAAGCCCTAAATCCACTTTTTTTTTTTTTTTTTTTTAAGAAATATGAGTTGGAACGTCTTGGGCAGCCTAGCAGCTGCCAGGAGCCAGCCTGTCGGGGCTCAGGTGGTTTGGGGCGTAGGTGTGTGTAAAGCTCGCAACTCTGTAGGCTCCAGGGTCCCTGGGTTTGCAGTTGTCAGCCTGTGCAACCCTACTGAATCAAAGACACAGCTGGAAATGTGGATTCCGCAGCAAATCTGGGGAGCTGATACGTATTTTAGTGTAAAACATTTGGTTCAGTGAGTTCTTTCTGAGATTCTTTATCCCAAATCAGAAATCTGAAACAGAACCATATAATCGCTTGTAAAGAAATGAAATTGCAGCCCTGGCCGGTTGGCTCAGCGGTAGAGCGTCGGCCTAGCGTGCGGAGGACCCGGGTTCGATTCCCGGCCAGGGCACACAGGAGAAGCGCCCATTTGCTTCTCCACCCCTCCGCCGCGCCTTCCTCTCTGTCTCTCGCTTCCCCTCCCGCAGCCAAGGCTCCATTGGAGCAAAGATGGCCCGGGCGCTGGGGATGGCTCCTTGGCCTCTGCCCCAGGCGCTAGAGTGGCTCTGGTCGCAACATGGCGACGCCCAGGATGGGCAGAGCATCGCCCCCTGATGGGCAGAGCATCCCCCCTGGTGGGCGTGCCGGGTGGATCCCGGTCGGGCGCATGCGGGAGTCTGTCTGACT
Source organism: Saccopteryx bilineata (assembly GCF_036850765.1). Taxonomy (NCBI): domain Eukaryota; kingdom Metazoa; phylum Chordata; class Mammalia; order Chiroptera; family Emballonuridae; genus Saccopteryx; species Saccopteryx bilineata. Next base: position 8,319,096 of record NC_089501.1, on the reverse strand, counting down.
GTCTCTCCCTGTTTCCAGCTTCAGAAAATAGCAAAAAAAAAAAAAAAAAAAAAAAGAAATGAAATTGCCACTCCCTCAATCCGTATCACCCACCCACCCCGCCCCACTTACTAATAATTCTTTGGTTTCTCTAGGGTTCGTGGTAACCTTCAGAAAAGTGACTATCTGAGGTTAGAGGGTGATACCTTTGGTGGAATTAATTTCCTATACCTGCAGACCACAGTACAAAAAGCCTTTCTGGCCCTGGCTGGTTGACTTAGTGTTAGAGCATGGGCCAGCATGTTGATGTCAGGATTCGATACCGGTCAGGGCACATAGGAGAGGCAACCATCTGCTTTTCCCCTTCCCCTCCCCTTCTCTCTCTCTCTCTCTCTCTCTCACACACACACACACACACACACACACACACACACATACACCCTCCAGCCATGGTTCCATTGATTCGAGCATATCACACATAAGCCCTCACGCCCAGCGGCTGAGGATGGCTCCACAGAGCCTCCTCCTCACCGGATGGATCCCAGTGGGGGCACATGCAGGAGTCTGTTCTTCCTCTCACTTAAAAAAAAATAAAGAAGAAAAAAAGGCTCTCTGAGTTTGGAGCGGATGCCTCTGCCAGGGCCTGGGCCCTCTGCAGACTGCCCTCCGGGTTCTGTTAGGCTGCGAAGGCCTCCAGCTGACACACTTTGCAATCTAATAAAGGGGCCCATGGGTCTGAAAACACATCAGCCTCACTGCCTGTCACCTCAGGAGACGGTGCTCTTTCCAGACTCAAATTCATGTCCATCCTACATAAACTTTATAGGTGCCCTGCTGCTGTTAAAAAGTGATTTACTCCTGATGTGTCCAGTCTCAGGAGGCTGACCTTCAGGAGATCTGTGCTAACCCCGCTGGCGTCACCTAAAGACACTACTTGCAAGTACCAGCAGTTCTCCAGAGGGCCTTGAATCACAGAAGTCTGGGGCAAGACTTCCCCTAGTTCTCCAGAGGGCCTTGAATCACAGAAGTCTGGGGCAACACTTCCCCTAGTTCTCCAGAGGGCCTTGAATCACAGAAGGCTGGGGCAACACTTCCCCTGGCTGAGAGGACAGAGGTGGCTCCCGGTTAGCTCTGAAGCCTGATAGCCGAATAATAGAGGAGGCCGCTGGAGTAAATCTTGCTTTTTTTTTTATGGATGGCAGAAAACACATGTGCAATATTCTTCCTTTTTAACAAATACACACTCAAAAAAGAGTTCATACATACTAAAAGGGAACTGTGTGTGTGTGTGTGTGTGTGTGTGTGTGTGTGTGTGTAACAATGCATTTTCTAAATATTTGTAGAGGGGACCAAACCTGCCTCTGCTCTCTGGTGAGTAATGGAAGAGGAGGCCCGGAAGGAGTCCAGCCCTGGAGCCTCTGCGCACCGGGACAAGTCCTCTGCGCGTGGAGGTCAACCGCGGGCCTCCATGCCAACAACTCGCTTTGCAGCTCGCACCAACAACTAACTCCCAGAAGTGAGAAAAGATTGTGCCCCAGTGTTCACCTTCAGGGAGTCTTCGTTCTATGCAACAGAGAAACCGAGTTGTCCTTTGCCCTACACAGTGGATCATGGGAAATCATTTTGGGACTCTGAAATACACAGGATACATAGAACCAAAGAAAATATGTGATCCAGCTTCCCTGTTTTGATAAGCCAGAACAAAAAGAATGATGGGTATTTAAGCTTAAGACTGCTATTTAAGACTAAGGCTATCCTACGGCTCCAATTTGCCCAGTGTGTCAGTCAGAGAAATTGACACTACTACAATAATAAAACTACCAGAAGTCTCAGAGGTTTAACACAATTTAGTCACATTCTAGTCTAATGTGGGTTGAATAGCTCTCCTGCGCATCTCTTTCTGAGCTGTGACTAAAGCTCTTTCCATCACCACCATCCCCTAAAACTTCTTTGGAGCCCTCTACCGGATCCTTTGCCTTCATCTGGACATCAGCGAAGGAATAGTAAACTGATGGTCTAAAGAGACTTACATGTTAGGGACCAGATCTGGAAGAAGCACTTCCTACTGCTTCTCACATCCATTGACAAGAGCTTATCGCATGCTTCACCTACAAGCAAGAAACCTGGGGAATGTTGTTTCCTCGTGTGCTTGAAAGAAGAAATGGAATTAGTGGGAATCTAGCCAGTTTCAGCCACATCTAGAAATGGAGGAATTAAAGGTCTGACAGCATCCTTGTCCTACTTAGAAGCAGCACCTAATAACCCCATTCAATCTGAATATGCATTTATATCACCTACATAGTGTGATTTCTAAACTGTCAGAAAGCTCTCCTGCTCCAACAACCCCTCTCTAGCAGGCCTGTTCTGGAACTTTACCACTAAACAATCCCATTGGGTTCAACGTTACCTGGATCTTTTCTTTCTATTTTAAAATGTGTATCATCTATCAATTTATTGCCTCTTAGCTCCAAATTTTTAAAAGATTTTATTTATTCATGGGGTGGGGGGGAGGAGAGATGGGGGGGGAGCAGGAAGCATCAACTCCCATAAGTGCCTTGACCAGGCAAGCCTAGGGTTTCGAACCCATGACCTCAGCATTCCAGGTCAATGCTTTATCCACTATGCCACCACAAGTCAGACTCTAAATTTATCCTTCATTGCATGTTCTTAAAAAATAGACCTGTATCCTGTAAATATTTTTCCTTCTGCAACTGGCACAATGTTAAGCTTCGTCAATAGAGGATGCTGAAGAGATTCACAGGAGGAAGGGGTTTTCTGTCCTAGTTCCCTTACGCTTGCTTGGCATACTCCTGTAGCCTACCGGGCTCCTGTGGCCTAGTGGTCTGTCCAGTGCCTGGCTCCTATAACGCACACCGGCCACCAGCACCCAGTGGCCAGCCGCTTCCCGGACACTTCCTCCACTTCAGGGGGTGTGGTAGCAGAGTGCCTCTGGTGAAAGGTCTCCTATGATCAGCTTTTCTTGATTCCCTAGAAAGCATACATCCAGCAAGTGTCCCCAGTGCAGCATCCCCGAGCCGCCTCTGCCACCCCAGGAACCACAGTTATACCCTCTTCAACAAGGTCTGAACTCCCCCTGGGAGGGCTCTTCCGTGGGCCCTCTATCTCAGACTTAAGGGTAGCTGTTGTTTCTTATCGGCCATTTCTGTGTTCTTTAGAATTCTCTTTATTTCTTTTTTCTTTTTTTTTTTCTTTTTTAGAGAGGAGAGAGACAGAGAGAGAGAAGGGGGGAGGAGCTGGAAGCATCAACTCCCATATGTGCTTTGACCAGGCAAGCCCAGGGTTTCGAACCGGCGACCTCAGCATTTCCAGGTCGATGCTTTATCCACTGCACCACCGCAGGTCAGGCATCTTTATTTCTTACTAACTCTTTGTGATTGTTTTTTGTTTTGTTCTGTTTTAGAGAGAGAGAGAGAATGAAAGAGGCAGGAAGGGGGAGGATGAGAGGCATCAACTCATAGTTACTCTCACTGTAGTTGTGCATTGATTGCTTCCCATACACGCCTTGTGAGCCTGTGTACCCTTGAGCCAGGTGAGCCAGTGTTCCCTTGTTCAAGCCAGTGACCTCTGGGCTCAAGCTGGTGAGCTTTGGGATCGTATGGATGATCCCCTGCTCAAGCCAGCAAGCCCATGCTGACAAACCTGCACTCAGAACCAGCGACCTGGGGCTTTGGACCAGAAACCTCAGCATTCCAGTCAACACTTTATTCACTGCACCACCACCACTGTTATGTTAAAAATTCTCTATATTATACTTTCTTTGTCAAAATTACTGTGTAGATTCTCTCTCTTGATTAGACCCAGAGTGATATGAAATGCAAATATCCTTGGGGTAGAATTTACAAGAAGCCAATGATACTTTAGTATAAAATAGCCTGTGTTGTTTTCCTAGCACCTAGAGCAGTAGGTGGCTTGTTGCTGAGGGAGGGGAGAGTAGGAAGAAAGACCCAGTAAGGGATAATGAAAAAACCCTAATGACAAACTTTGCCCATTTCACAGTTTTAGACTACAGTTGCTAAGTATTATTCCTTATTTCAATGCAATACATGTCTCATTCCCTAGGGTCAGCCTAACAGCACCAGAAATAAAATGAAAACAGTAGCGTTTTGGGTGAAGCAGCAACTCTTCTGCTTTGAAAGTTCAGTACATTCTTCCCTTTGTTGTTTTGTTTCTTAATCACACAAAAGTGTGTTGCCATATAAAACATGAAGAGAACAGTTCTGGACATTTTAGCTCTTTGAACAGAGCCTGGCTACTCCCTGCATGTACATCAGCTTCTTAAGACAGGATATTATCACATCACGGCTGCAAGGAAAACATGAATCAAAACCACAGGACTGTCAGAAAATGGAACAATGCAGTCAAGGAGAGGTTAGTGATGCCTTTCTCTGGGGGTTGTTAGAAATAGGATGGCAGCTCGTGTCTCCAGGATGGTATAAGTGTGGTCTTGATTAAAAACCTGAGGAGGAACAAGACAACAAGATCCCTTCCAACTTAAAAAAATGTGTTTTTGTTTATCAGAGTAATATATCGACATGATTTAAACAATGGCACAGAGAATTTAGTGAAAAAATCAACAGTCCTCTCTTTTACCTTTCTTGTCTCAAATCCACTGATTTCTGCTCCTCAATTCTCTTCATATTGTGGGATTATACCTCTTTCTTATTCCTTCTTTTATATAATAATAATAATAATATCATTATTATTTTTTTATTAAGTGAGAGGTGGGGAGACAAAGAGACAGATTCCCACATGCACCCCAACCGGGATCCACCCGGCAAGCCCCCTAACGGGCGATGCTTTGCCCATCTGGGGCAATTGCTCTGTTGCTCAGCAACTGAGCTATTTTAGCACCTGAGGCGAGTCCACTGTGCCATCCACAGTGCCCAGGGCCATTTGCTTGAACCATTTGAGCCATGGGTACAGGAAGAGAAGAGAGAAAGAGAGAGAAGGGGAGGGGGGAGGGGTGGAGAAGCAGATGGTCACTTCTTCTGTGTGCCTGACCAGGAATCAAACCCAGGACTTCCACACACTAGGCAGACGCTCTACCACTGAGCCAACTGGTCAGGGCCCTATTCCTTCTTTTTTTTTTTTTGTATTTTTTTAAATTTTTTCTATTTTTTTAAAGTTAGAAGCAGGAGGCAGTCAGACTCCCACATGTGCCCAACCAGAATCGACCCGGCATGACCACCAGGGGGCAATGTTCTACCTATCTAGGGTGTTGCTCCCTTGCTGACGTAGCCATTCTAGTACTTGAGGCGGAGGCCATGGAGCTGTCCTCAGCACCCGGGCCAACTTTGCTCCAGTTGAGCCTTGGCTGTGGGAGAGGAAGAGAGAGAGAGAGAGAAAGGAGAGGGGGAGAAACAGATGGGCGCTTCTCCTGTGTGCCCTGGCCAGGAATCAAACCCGGGACATCCACACGCTGGGCCAACGCTATTCCTTCTTGATCATTGTAATAGGTCCTTGGGAGAAGGGAGCAGAGTGAAACCCATGCGCCTTTTCCACCATCTTGAAAAATAAACCTTCTTCTCAACATTGGCTCATTTTTCTTTTGGGCAAAAACATAAGAAACAGAATCCAGTGTTCTGAAAATTCTCTACTTACTAGTGCATAAATATGTCTGTGTCACTTAAGCCTGTAACGGAAACATCCTTTTTCCATCTAGTCTAGTCTTTTTGACCTTCTAGATATTTCTCTATCCTGTTGGCCACTTGTGTTCAGAACCTAAGCTTCTTGTCCTCATCTATCTGCTGCTCTTTAAACAAATATTACCTTGAACATCTCCAGTTTAATGAAAACTTTTGATACAGGTCAACGGTTATATTAGCAGATTGTAATGTTATTATCAGAGTGAAAATAACAATATTGCAAACAGTGTATCAGCTACAATCTCAAAGTGTTACGCCTTGTGAAGAGGGCTGAAGTGGCAAAGCAGCTAGAACCAAAGTGGCTTTAAGGTGGATGGTCACACCATGTCCTCCACGCCCCAGGGTGGTTATCCCAACTCACAGTCACTCACTCCTCATCTGGGGCTTCCTGCTTATCCCCACCACCTCTGCTCTTTTTGACAGAAAAATGGAGAGCTGGGTGGTACATAGAATAATTAAGTTAAATTGCTCTGTACCCCTCCCACTGCTGGTTAATCCATCTATGGTTCACCTCCTCCAAATTTCACTTCTCCCCACCTGCTGTGACGAGACCCACATGAGGCCCTGACCAACCAGCTCTGACAGACTGAAGCCACGGTTTAATTAGTCAACATCACACTTCAGCTTTTGTGATCTCATGATCTTAGTCTGTCATCTTTGCTTATTAACAATTGTTTTAAATACAGCTAAGCAGACAACACAAATAGAATGCACCTTTATCTGGGTGGGTGTTAGTGACAGGGGAAAGAGTTGGGACATTTACTGTGCAAAAAAAAAAAAAAAATGTCATCAGAACTCCTTAGCACATAGTACATGTCAGCAATCAGAGCCAGAATCCAAAAGCGTAATAAAGAAAGACAAGTGAAAATGCTTATAATCGTCATGTTTTAAACGCCTTGTTTCCTGCCAGTCTTACATCCGTTTCCAGAGAAGCAAAAGTTGCCCGCTTTGCCAGCACCTCTGTCAGCTGCCAGCTGTTACTTCCCTGGAAAAAGGGTCAGAAGGCTGCTGGTAGCTAATAGCCAGCCAGAAGCTGCGAGGAAGAGGCGTCCCTAAGAGCTGTCCCTCGTGGGTTTTAGCTGCTGGCTGATTGTCAGCCAAGAGCTACAAGTTCTGGTTTGATAAAAGCCAGCTATAGATTTCAAATCTTTTTTTTTTCCATTTGTGCTCTGAAATTGTCATGCACTCCAAATGGAACTCTGTGAACATGAGGGCCTTTGTTCTGCCTTGTTAGGCACCAGCAGTTAGAGTCCTCTCTAGACAGCCACTTTGCAGGGAGGACCAGCGGGGTGAGATGAAGGAGGAGAGGGGGAGGGGCTGGTGAGCCATGCCTGAGGCACCTGTTCAGCCCCGAGTCAGGATGGACCCAGCAGAGAGGGCTTCCTGCTCGACCTGAGAGGCAAGCTCAGACTCTCCGGCTGTTTCTGTGACAGAGGGGGGTGGGATGGGATGTGCTTGTAAGCTAGAATCAGAATTTATTGACTGTAGCCCCCTAAAATGAAATGAGTCACCAGCTCGATGCGCTGGGCATGAAATCCAAATCTTAAACTGCCTTAAGGCTCCCAACTGTTCCCACAGGCCAGCAATCAAGAATTACCATCTCTGAGATGCAACGTGGAGCGCTCAGCTCTGTCGATCTCAGGGGGTCCGGGGAGAGGAAGGGGAAGGGGGAGCGGGTGGCAGGAATTCTGTACTATGGTATGCTTTAAATTCAGATGCTTAGGGGCTGTCATGTGCAATGCATCTACAGTGAAAAATAAACACCCAGCAGAAGCCGGCTTTGAGTTTAAGATGAGTGCACAATAAATTTCAACTGGTTAAATTAATCGCTTGCTGCTTGTTGTGAATATTAATCCCAGGGAGGGAGCTGGCTTCAACCCAATCAAAGGCAGGTGAAAACTGAAAAAAGCAAAACATTTGGGATCTTTAGAGGGAAGGCTTACCTGAGCACCAAGCATTGATACTGAGTCCCAAAGAGAAGCAGAACATGAAAATCAGCCCCTTCTGCTTTGCAGGCCCAGCTGTGCTGTAATAACCAGCTCACCCTGCCCTAGGCCCTCACCTGTCCCCTGGAGGGCTCTCCGGGGACTTGTTTGGAGAAGGGCTTTGCCTGAGGGTGTAGAAGATGAAAGAACCAAGACTCCCAGTTTTTTTTTTTTTTATTATGGTACAATATATGCAACATAAAAGTTTTTATTTTAACCATTTCCAAATACACAATCCATTGGCATTAAGTATATTCATATTGTTGTGCAACCATCACCACTGTCGATTTCCAGAGTTTTTTCATCATCCCGAACAGAAACCCCGCCCCCATTAAACAGTGACTCCCCATTCTCCCTTTCCCCAGCCCCTTGTAACGTCTCTTCTCTCCCTGTCTCTGTAAATTCGACCTCATGTAAGTGAAATAATATAATATTGGTTCTTTTACGTCTGCTTTTCACTTAGCATAATGTTGTCAAAGTTTGTTCACAGTCTATCCTGTGCCATTACTTTATTTCTTCTTAGGGCTGAATAATATTCCATTTTATAGATATACCATATTTTGCTTATTTATTCACCTGTTGATGAACATTTGACTCGTTTTCACCTTTTGACTTCTATGAGCAGTGCTGCCGTAAATATGGGTGTACAAAATATCTGTTCAAGTTCCTGCTTTCAATTCTTCCAGAAGGAAAGAACTGGTGGGTCATCTGTTTAACTTTTTAAGGAATCCACAAACTGTTTCCTAATTTGTTTTTAGTGTTCCTAAAATTTTGGATATAACAGAAAGAAAAAATTATTACAAAAACATAGAATGATGGTCACTTTGGGCATTTAGGGAACAGTACTAATCTTGGTGGTGGACGGCTGTATACGGGATGACCTCGATGGGACGCAGTCAGCCATGGAAGGTAAGCTCCGTTACAGTGGTCAGGAAGGGGAAATTTTCCATCAAGGAAAGGAACTGGGTGGTACTGCCTGGCGAAGTTGCAAGAATATGTCCTTCACTGGTGGTGCTGAGACAAGAGTCCAGGGCCCTGAAAGGAGAAAAATCTCTCTGGAAAGAGGAGGACCAAGTTTTGTACCACTGAGGTCTGGGGATCCTAAGGATAAGATGACCAGTGAGATGGTCACCAAGGCAAAGATGGCCAGTGAAGCTGGAATGCCTCAGAGTTCATTTTATATTGCTTTCTTGGTCTGCCCTGGGCTGTAATTCCTCTCCTTCATCCCTAAACCTTCAGCTAAAATCTGTTCTGTGCAAGGGAGTCTGAGAGCGGCCTTCCAGCAAATAGGGAGAATGGGAGGGACAGACAGGTGGGGAAGGGACTCTCCAAGGTGTGGGGAGATGAGCTGCACCCATATTCAGTGAGATCAGGAATCCAGAGTGCAAAGTGGTTGTGAAGTACTTCAAAAATCCTACCAGACGTGGCAGCCACTTGGAGAAGATATTTAAGGAAAAGGTGATTGCAGACAACAGAGGACTCAGGCTTCGGGATTTCCCTGAGAATACCATGCCTTTGAGCAGGAAAACCAGAGCCCTCTGAAGCCAAGCCTCATATGCTGAGCAGGAGAGCTCTGCTTAGTGAATGTTCCAGCAGGCCAGAAACCAAGACTCGCCCTCTCAGAGACATGTTTTAAGAAAACGCACAGCCCGAGAGACAGAATTCTGGTTGCAGGGAGCTGGGGGCCGCGGGACAGAAGAACGTTCCTGAATAAGGTGCTCCAGGGAAGGCCAGCCCTGAGCCACGGGAGCAGGGACTGGCCCTGGAGTGTGAACTCGCTCAGACAGAGCCACCCTTCCCTGCAACAAGATCTTGTAAAGTGCTGTCAGCCTCAGTACGGCCGCCATGGGTATCAGAACTTTGATTTTCATAGCCTAATAGGGTTGCCTCTGTCTGGAGATTCATCTATAGAAACACAAGAGTGTTTCCTTAATGAAGAATTGAAGCAACAAAAGGCTGTGGACAGTGACTGAACTCACACTCTGTAGGAAGAATCCGGTGTTGTTACATTACTCTCTAGTCACACTTTTACACAACAAACTATGAAAGCTTCGTTATCATTTTAGTTCTGAGACAAGTCCTGTGTTTCTCCTCACTCGGTTCCAAGGTGGCAGCCGTGTGACTACGGGATTAACCTGGTCTGGCCCCTCTTCTGCACGTCCTGTCTTGTTCTGGCCCAGCACCATCTGCTCTGTGCAGGTTGTTCATACCTGCGTCAGTGCCCTTCCCACGAAGTCTCAGTCTTTGCCAGTATAACAAGAAAGGAAAACAATTGATACAGAAATAAATGACTGAAGTTGTGAGACTGAATTCTAGAGGTGTTGGATGGGAAGCAGAAAGCAAACGATTTGGTTGTTTAAGGAAACACAGGTTTGGTTGCAAATGAAAGGCGAGCCTCCAGCATAGCCTGGAAAAAGAACTGAAGTAATCTGCATAATGAGATGGCAGCAATTGGGGATTTTCCCGATGCATCAAGAGAGGCTAGTGTCTCATACCCAGAGTAGCAAAAAGGGGATCAGAATAGACCTCAGGCACTGTCCAGTGGCTCAGTGAATAGAGCATCAGCCTGGCACGTGGACGTCCCAGGTTCAATTCTTGGTCAGGGCACACAGGAGAAGAGAGCTTCTGCTTCTCTCCCATCTCTCTCCCCTTTCCCTTCCTCTTCCCCTCCTGCAGCCACTGGCTTAATTGGTTTGAGAGTGACCCCGGGCACTGAGGATAGCTCTGTTGATGAGAGCATCTAAGCCTCAGGCACAAAAAATAGCTCTGTACTGGAACATCAGCCCCAGATGGGGTTGTGGGAGTCTACCTATCTCCATCCCCTCTCACCTAAATGAAAAGAATGGATCACATAAAATGGCTAAGGTCAGGGCATCAGGAGAAAGGTAACTTCAGTGAGAAATTCTTCATGACAGGCAAAGTGGAAGGTCCTCACAAAAGCACTATCCCCCACCCCCCAGACCTGGGCTTTAGTCTCTGGCTACTTAAGCGGTGGTCCATAGAATGGCAGCATCAGTAGCATATAAGAGCTCGTTAAAATGCAGAATCCCAGGCCTTAGAGTCTGTCATTTAAAATATCCCCAGGCACTTTATATGTACCCTAAATTTTGATAAGAGATGTTTTAGAGCATCAGTCTGCAACTTTGGCTGTATACTGCAATTACCTAGAAAATTAAAAAATACTGAGAGCCCACCTCCAGCATTCGCAGGTGATTCTAATATATAGTGAAATCTGAGAACCACTGTTTTGAGAGCTCCAAACTGGCCTCTTTCTAGCTGTGCCCCTGTGCATAGAGGTGTCCATGGGCCAGTGGTGTACTGATAACAGGCTCCCCAGGGAAAAAAAAAATTGGTTCTGGCTGGTTTGCTCAATGGTAGAGGATCAGCCCAGCATGTGGATGTTCTGGGTTTGATTCCTGGTCAAGGCACACAGGAGAAGTGCCCATGTTCTTCTCCACCCTTCACCTCCCCCTCCCCCTCTCACTTCTCTCTCTCTCTCTCTCTTTCCCTCCTGCAGCCATGGCTCAATTGGAGTAAGTTGGCCCCGGGCACTGACGATGGCTCCATGGCCTCCACTTTAGGTGCTAAGAAGAACTCAGTTGCTGAGCAACGGAGCAACACCCCAGATGGGCTTCCTGGGTGGACCCGCTTAGGGGTACATGCGGGAGTCTGTCTGCCTCCCCTCCTCTCACTGAACAAAAAAAAGAAAAGAAAAGAAAAAGAAAAGAAAAAATTGTATTTGTAGATTGAAATGTTTCCTAGTTTCCATTGTGGAACTATTCCCATCATACCTTAGCTAATTTCAAACTATCAGTGGGTGGCAATGAAAGTGGAATTAGGAAGCAGTGATTTGTCTCTCAGGAGGTATACTAACCAGCACACTGCTGCATGAGGCCAGTAGGGTGGGTGCACACTGAGCCTCCCCACTCCTTCCGGACCACGGAATTCCCTGGTCCTAGGCAGGCCTCTCTCTTCCCAAAAGGGGTGGCACAGAGTTTAAACATGAGCCTGTGTTCACTCATGAGGTCCCTCATATGCAGGATGGACCGGTGTCAGGAAGACCATGGGAGAGAGGGTGGACGTTGGGGTCTCTGTTTGTAGTTTTGCCCCATTCCTGTAAGTGTCAGAGCAGGCCTGCAGAACAGCCATGCCCCATTCTGAATCTGAGGCTCCTTAAGAGTCCTTTAACATGCCGATTTGAGCTTAAGTCTGCTTTAGGGAATAAGGAAGTCTTGCATTGGGTGACGAAAGGGTAGAGAGGACAGGAGACATTAGAGGCAAAAGGACCTGAAGAATATGAGTGGAAATAAGCAGGAGAATATAACTCAATCCCTACCGCCCACCAAGGAATCCTTGGAAATTTTGGAGAGGCTGCTGATCTTCCCACAGAATGTGGGAGGTGGACTGAAGTCGTGCTGTTTGTAAAAGAAAGGATGAGCTCTAAAGGCTGGAGGGCTCAGGGCAAAGATCCCTGAGCCTGGAGTTAGACTGCATGGGTTAAAATCTCAGCTCTACCACTTATTAGTCTTGTGGCTTAAGCTTCCGTTTGCTACTCACCGGCTACCTCACCAGCCGGGAGTGTGTCAGAGGATCCGATGTGCGCTCAGGAGGCAGAGAGCTGACAGATCTGCAGCTAGAAAGGGTCAAGAAGGGCAAAGGGCCTGGTTGCAGCCACACTGGGAGCCTAGAGGAGGGGACACCATGAGCAGGTGGGCCAGGCCTCGCCCCCTCTGAGAGATGATCCTTGTAGGAAGATGGTACCATGAAAAAAGGGCTCCCAGGACTGATGGGAATTGCTTAATAAAAAGGAGGTGAAGAACCTCCTTCCCAGTGGTGGTTAGCACCAGCTTGCTTTCTGCCTCTCACCCAAATGCTAGGCAATACTTCCTTTAAAATAATCAAAGTGTGCAGGCTTGAGCCCCACCAATTGCCAAAAATTAAGCTCTCTCAAAGGGTCTAACAGATCCCCAGAATGCTGACGTTTTCACTGCACGTGTGTGTGCATGTGCATGCATGTGTGTGTGTGAAAGAGAGAGAGAGAGAGAGAGAGAGAGAGAGAGATTGTTTCATGAGTTGTCGAGGTCTCATGGTGTCAGCTGCCTCATGAGCCTCGTGCGCCAGGCAGGACAGGCTCCCCTTTCCTAGCCTGTTTCCAACTCAGACCTGGCCCATCTTCAGGAAGCCCCACTGCCACTTCCTCCCTCAGACTAGCTTACCTCCCCCCGATGCCTTCTTCCAGGGTCCTGGCCCTAGTCAGGAGGCCCTGAGAGAGGAATTACTGATTTTCCCATTCTGGTCCCAGGCCTGCCGCAGTCCTCAAATTCTCTCTGTTTCTGAGCATTCTCAAAATTACTGAGCTTAAGGAGACTGAATAAACTCTGACTGATGAGCCTCAAGTCTTCCCCACTCTTCAGGGGAATGGGAGCTCATGAGTCAAGTTGAATAGTTATAGACAAAAAGGGGTGACGGTTTTCTGGGTTTTGTTTTTGGTTTGTTTGTTTTGGCATAATGTCAAAGTGGAATCTCCCTTTCTCTCACACAAAAAGAGTAAAAATTCCTGGCCTTACTGTTTTTAAGATGAAATTTTAAAAACATTTTTCTTATAACATTGCTATCCCTGTTTTCTCTTATTTCTACACGCATTCTGCCAACCAGGCAAGGCTGAAAGTGAAATCTTTTAAATGAAAAGAATACATCACTTTCCTTCTGCCAGGAGGGTGTGAGCAGCAAAGCAGCAAGGTTAGAGAGAGAAGACAGCCCCGCCTCCACATGAGTCTCCCGTCGTCTGAGAGCCAAGTGGTCTGTCTGTCCCCAGAATGGAGCTCAGAGCAGGGCAGGCAAAAGCCCTCAGGAGTTATGTGGTTAGACCTTTGGTTTTCCTCAACTGGATCCTCGCATGTGATTGGATTCTATGATTTGCAGTAAATTCTCTGAAATACAACACACCCTTATTGCATAACTAATTGAGTTATACATTTACTTAATATGTAATATTTAGTATTATAAAATTAGTTAATATGTACTTTTAATTGAATTATTGGGGTGACATTGGTCAGTAAGATTATACAGGTTTCAGGGGTACAGTTCTATAACACATCATCCGTACCCTGTACCGTGCGCTCACCACCCAAGTCAGGTCTCCTTCACCGTTTATCCTCCCTTTCCTCTTCCACCTCCCCCCTTTCCCTCCTGTGATCACCATACTGCGTCTGTGTCTGAGTTTTTTTCCTTTGCTTCATCCCCTCGCCTCTTTCATGCGACCCCCAACCCCCTTCCCCTCTACAGCTGTCAGTCTGTAGCTAATATTTATTGAACACAATGCCAGACACTGCACATAGGTCATTTAATCTAATCTTCACACCAATCCCACAGGTCTGCTGGGTACAGACCTGCCGTTGATGCCTGGCTGAGGAGATCTATGGGGCAAAAATTTACCCTGGTCACCACTCAGCGTGCTCTGTGCTCGGGGGAGAGGCTTCATCCCCTTGGAGGAAAGGAGTCGTGTTTTTCACACAAAGGCAGCAGACAAAATTGGTGCATTTGGGGCCTTGATCACTCACAACAGAAATACTTTACTAATCCCATTTCTCAGATTAAGAAACTGAGATACCAAGAAGTTAAGAAAACTTCCTTAAGGTCACAGAGCTGGCAGGAAGTGGAGTAGAGACTCAGCCCAGAAGCCTGACCTGCAGCCCAAGCTCTACACCTGGATACTGTGGCGTCAGGTCTTCCCCTCCCCCCCCCCCCCCCCCCCCCCCGAGGAATGCTCTGCCGCAAGTGGTGCACACCCAGAAGACAGGCATTCGTGTCCACACACTTGCCTCAGGGTCTGCAGAGCACGCACTGTCAGTGAGTGCAGAGGTTGCATTCTTGACATGAAAGGGGTGATCGCTCAGATTCTTGGACGGAGCTCTCCAGCTACCGCACCCTACTGCTTTACACCAAAATTGCACAATGTGACAGGAAGAGAAGCATCATGACAATTGTCAGGGAAACGACACCCTGAGGAAGTCAACCTTCAAGTTGCTCTTTTCTAGGATGCGCCCAGTTCATTTTTTTTTTTTTTTTTTTACAGAGAGTCAGAGAGAGGGATAACAGGGACAGAAAGACAGGAACGGAGAGAGATTGAGAAGCATCAATCATTAGTTTTTCGTCGTGCATTGCGACACCTTAGTTGTTCATTGATTGCTTTCTCATATGTGCCTTGATCGCAGGCCAAGTAACCCTTTGCTGGAGCCAGCGACCTTGGGTCCAAGCTGGTGAGCATTTGCTTAAACCAGATGAGCCCGCGCTCAAGCTGGCGACCTTGGGGTCTCAAACCTGGGTCCTCATCCCAGTCCGACGCTCTATCCACTGCGCCACCGCCTGGTCAGGCTAGGATGAGCCCAGTTCTGATGACAAAAAAGACTCGAGAGCCTGGAAGTCAGTCAGCTATGTGTGCTCAAAGGGGACATTTCACGTGTGTCCTTTGCTTCCACACCTCACAGCTGTGCGTTGCCTTGAAAGAGCAGTCTGTCCAAAAAATATATCCCCCTCTAACTCTATGCTTAAAGTTTCCACTGTTTAATGCATTACTTTGGGTTATGCTCGTCCTACCGGCCGCCACCCTCTAATTCCTCCCTGCTTGGTTCTCCATGCCTGAAATTCTTTTAATATGGAACAAAGGCTTTCATTTCAAAGAGGGTGATGAGGCTTAAAATGCAAGCACCCCTCAGAGAGGGAGCACATTGATTTAAATTCACACCATGTAACTTTGGCATAAACGAGTGATCTGGTTTTTTCCTGAGAGTGCGTTTTGATGTGGGAAAGACAGAGGAGAGAACAAGGACACGGAGAAGCAGGCTAGAGAGGGAAGGGGCGCAGAGAGGTGAGTCTGTGTGCTGCAGCATGTGTCCGCTGCCCTCCTTGCCAGCCCCTCAAGTGGGTGCCAAGCAGCATGGCCCAGGGCATAGGCGTGGCCTTCTCAGGGAGCCTATGGGGTTTGAACCCCAGCTGGGTAGCCCCAGCAAGTACCTAACTTCTCTGCACCTTAATTTTTTCCCCTGTAAAATGAGGTTAATAAAACCTGTTTTATTCAGGGCTGCTTTGGGAATTCTTCATTTATTTTAATTGTGGTAAAATACATGCAACATAAAATTTACCATCTTAACCATTTTTAAGTGAACAGTTTGGTGGCACTAAGTACATTCACATTTTGTGAAACCATCCCCACCATGCATCTCCAGAATTCTTTTCATTTTGCAAAACTGAAACTCTATGCCCATTAAAAAATAACTCCCCATTCCTCCCTCCCCCCAGCCCCTGGCAACCACTGTTCTAGTTTCTGTCTCCATAAATTTGATTATTCTAGGTAGCTCGTATGAGTGGAAGTATTCATTATTTATCCTTTTATGACTGGCTTGTCCTTTTATGATTTATCATAATGTCCTTCTGGTACATCCATGTTGTGGCACATGTCAGAATTTCACTCCTTTTTAAGACTAAATACTATTCCATTGTATGGATATACCACAGTTTGTTTAACCATTCATTCATCTAACACTTGGTTGCTTCTATCTTTGGCCCATTATGAATAATGCAGCTTGAACCTGGTGGACAAACATTTGTTACAGACCCTGTTTTCAATTATTCTGGGTAGATACCCAAAAGTGAAATTGCTGGGTAACATGGTAATCCTATTTTTAGTTTTTTGAGAACCTATCACACTGCTTTCTAAAGTGGCTGCATTATTTTATGTTCCCACGAACAGTACACAAGGTTTCAATTTCTCCACATCCTCACCAACACTTGTTATTTTCTATTTTTTAAATAGCAACCATCCTAATTTTTACAATTTTTTAAAAAAATTCATTTTTAGAGAGGAGAGAGAGAGAGACAGAGAGGAAGAGAGAGGAGAGACAGAGAGAGAGAGAAGGGGGGAGGAGCTGGAAGCATCAACTCCCATATGTGCCTTGACCAGGCAAGCCCAGGGTTTCGAACTGGCAACCTCAGCATTTCCAGGTCAACGCTTTTATCCACTGCGCCACCACAGGTCAGGCTCATCCTAATTTTTAAATATAACCTAAATAAAGCTGTCGATGAACATGTCCAAAAGTCGAACAATTGAGTACATCCAACTAGAGAAGACTTGGAGAATAGTTTAAGATTACTTAGCATAGATTTTCCTGAAGGAACCCAAGGCTCCCTACTGCCTTTTCACTGCCACACAGCTGTGTCTCCTCCGCCTCCTCTGCTGGGCTCCTGCTACTTCCTCATCATCCTTTCTAAACGCCCCTCTCTCACTTGACTTGCCCTACTGTGTTCAGCCCCAGAAGAAGCAGAACCTGGTCTCTATCTGCTTTTTTCTCTTGGAAAGCAGCTGTCTGGAATTCCGGTGAATAAATTTCTCCACTTTATTATAAAAATAATAAAAAGTCACTTGGCACATAGTGGATACACAATAAATGGTAGATAATCTTATGGGACCTACCTCATTAAATGAGTAAGTAAATGCATACAAGTTTTCAGAACACTGCTGGCACTTAATAAGCACTATCTGTAGGTCAGCTATTTTTATTGTAGTGGTAGAAATGGACAGCCCAGTGTGCTAGGACTTCATCATTTTTTTTTTAAGTGAGAGTAAGGGAGATAGAGAGACAGACTCTCACATGTGCCCTGGCTGGGATCCACCCAGCAAACCCTGTCTGTGGCTGATGCTCTGCTCATCTGGGGCCACTCACAACCAAGCTATTTTAGTGCCTGAAGTGAAGGCTACAGAGAGCCATCCTCAGTGCCCAGGGCTGATGCGCTCAAACCAATGGCACCATGGCTTCAGGAAGGGAAGAGAGAGAAAAAGAGAAGGGGAGGGGGGGGAGAGGGAGAGGTGGAGAAGCAGATGGTTGCTTCTCCTGTGTGCCCTGACTGGGAATCAAACCCAGGACATCCACACGCCAGGTCGACACTCTACTGCTGAGCCAACTGGCCAGGGCTGACTTCATCATTTTTTAGCAAGAGAAGCTGCCAACAACTTTGGGTCCAGTTGACCATGAAGGGAATCACCTTGGAGCAGATAATCTTTGGCTTTTCTCAGAACTTTAGAGTGTTCCCCTCTAGGTATGCAAGTGTAAGGTGACTAGGCACCCATGACCCTAGGAAACTGACATACTGACATGACAGGATGTTTAGTAGCTTGACAAAAGCTGCTGTTCCCAACATCCCCTCGAAGGGAAAGGAGATGAGTACATCTCTACTGGCTGCAAGGAACCTCTTGGAAGCTTGAGTGCTAACACTTTCCTTATGAGAGTCTGTGTCACTGGGACCTCTTTGCCAGATTCATTAGGTCCTGACTGAACCTGCTGACAGACCCGGGAGCAGTTCCAGCAGCTCCAAAGGGGAATCACAAGAAGGAAGAGGCACCTGGCCTGGTGGTGGCAGGGTTCCGGCCCGGTGGGCGGGGCGGGGGGAGGGCTCAGGGGGAGGGTGGTGATGGATTCTGTCTTCTGCCTGGGTCCGGCAGTCCCTCTGGACTACAAGCAGCCCCCCACAGCAGTGAAGAAGAAGCCACCAGCGGACTCTCAGCTCATCTAGTGGCCAGTTGCTTTGGAACTGCCTGCATCTCCACACTTTTTGCTTCTGAAGGGGACACAAGAACATGTTAGGAATCCTTCAGTTTGCATGCCTAGCACCCAGCGCTGTCTTAGAAATAAGGTGAGTGCTCATTGAAAGCTGTGGGACTGAAGTAACCAGGAAGGGCAGGGCAGGATGAGATACTGTGTCTGGGCATTTCTTCTCCCCCTGCCTCTGTCCCAGCAGTGACTCCACGACAAGGAGTTGTGGGGAGTTAGCCAGCGCTGGTTGAGTGCTGGCACCCTTTAACAGGCCATTCTCAGGGGAGTGTGTGACGGGAGCATTGTCTTCCTCACGATGTGCCGTAGTTCTCCTCCACCCTTTCAACACTCGGAATTATAGCATTTAAAGATGGAAAATCAAGGCTGGTCCAAGGAATGAAGCCTTTCCTTTTTTTCCCCCTTGCTTTTCATGGATTAATGCTGTGGAATGGAAAGTGTGTGAGCATGAAATCCGAATGGGTTTCTTTTGTTTACAGAGATGAGAAGAACTGACCTTTATCTAATTATGCCTTTTGCAAGAATACTGAGCCAACAGTAGAATTCAGTACACAAATCCTGAGAGAGAGGGCTGACGCACATCTTGACTATCAATTTTTCATGACAGCAGCCATGGTGTGTGCATAAACACATGTGTGTACATGCAGCACCATGGTAACCAGCAGTCTCAGCCCCACCCTTTATTGCTGACACCCGCCTTTCCCCCCATCTTCAACACTGTCAAGAGTTGTGCAAAGAAAGTAAGTTACCCGTGTTCCACCCAAGCGTGTAGGAAGTACAGACAACAACAGGGATGCGGGGAGGGGAACATCCACATGCAGTGAGACAGTTCTGGATCCTTCTCCCGGGACTGGCTGTGTCTCTGGAGAAGTTACTCAATGTCTCTGAGCCTGGAATTCCTCAAAGCTAAAGTGAGAATGATGGCAAATGCAGCTCACAGGATTATTGCGAGGATTAAATGTGGTAACTAGTAGTGTATAGTAGGTCCTCAGTGAAGAGTTCCCCTCCTGTGAACTCTTAAAAGAGTGTATGTGTGAGCCTGAGAACTAGCTCCCGGTGGGGACTTCTGAGGGCCGGAAGTGTCATTCCCCAGACTCCCTGGAACTTCTGTTGGGATCATATTTCACTGTAACTGTCTGGGCCTGTTCCAAGAGAAGTTTCTCATGTTCAGGCACCCTCTCTAACAGCTTCCCTCCACAGGCTGTTTTTTAGTAGGGGTCCCAGCAAAGGCTCCGAGGTAGGATCGTTCACCAAGCACCTGCCTTTCTGCTTAATATAAATTGAGACAGGAGGCAGGACTAGCAAACAGCAATTAAAAGCAACTCTTCAGCCCTTGGGATTCTTCCTACAGGATCCTTAGGCCCCACACACCTGGGGAAATGGTGGGAGAAATAGGAAAAACCTCCCCTGGTTCTTCCTGACGGGTTGTATTCCAAAGGTAGTACTTGACAGAACATCTTCCAGGATTTTCCCAACCCATTTAAGGGTATCTAAGAGAAATGAAAAATATTTTCATCTCACCCCGTTCTTTCTCCCCCCCTTGTTTCCTCCCCTTGCCCTTCTTCTCACCCCTGTTCTCATCTCCTGACACCAACCAGCTTTTTCAAAGTATTCTGGTACCAAGCACTCCATGAAGAACGCTATTTTACCCTACCCCCTCAAAAGATTATAATAATAATCATAATTTGAGGCAGAAAGTTCAAGACCAAGATAGATTTTTACTTTAAAAAAATCTTTATTCTTTTGAATGAATCAAGTACTACATGTTTGTTATGGAAATAAAATCAAGCAGCCCATATGTGTGTATAGTATAAAAAGCCCGCCGTTCTCCCTTCGTCCCTTCAGTCCCATGCCCTAGAGGTGACGACCACTTAATAGTAGGGCATCATTATTCCAGAAGTGTCTGTCATTTTTGGTCATTTGACAGATATATAGGGATTGCCTACTATGTTTTGGGCAGTGTGGTGGCTAGGTGCTGGGACCAGTGGTGAACTGACAAATCTACATATGTATAAATGTGTTTATCTGTCATATATATTGGCAAAAATGAGAGCATGTTTTTCATTCAATAATATCCACTTTTCCAAGTTAGTTTGTAGAAAGATATATATACGTAGATTAAATATTTATGATTTTTAACAGCTGTATAGTATCCCACTGTAAGAATATATCAAAACGTAGACACCTGTATATATGTTGTTGTTGTTTTGTTTTTTTACAGATAGAGAGTCAGAGAGAGGGGTAGATAGGGACATACAGACAGGAACGGAGAGAGATGAGAAGCATCAATTACCAGTTTTTCATTGCGACACCTTAGTTGTTCATTGATTGCTTTCTCATATGTGCCTTGACCGTGGGCCTTCAGCAGACCAAGTAACCCCTTGCTCAAGCCAGAGACCTTGGGTCCAAGCTGGTGAGCTTTTGCTTGAACCAGATGAGCCCACGCTCAAACTGGTGACCTTGGGGTCTCGAACCTGGGTCCTCAGCATCCCAGTCCGACGCTCTATCCACTGCGCCACCGCCTGGTCAGGCTGTATATATGGTTTTTTAAAACAAATGGCATTCCCTCTGCTTATAGAATGTAGAGCAACCTGCTTTGCATAGCCCACTTGAGCAGAACCTGGCGGTCCAGCTGGGGATGTTTTGGGGCCTGTCTCCTACACAGGGTTGGAGAGGCAGCCAGCCAACAAGCAGGCAAGCCCAGCATTAGGAGTAGTGTGCTGCCCAGGACCCAGATGTGGTGCCCAACACACACTGGTGAGGCCGGTGGCAGAACTGAACTCACACCAGATCCTTCTGACTCTTGAGCTCTGGCCTCCGCGGCTTCCATCACACTCTGCTGTCCTGGTCATCCCGTCTCCAGCATCTCCTTTGGCAATAAATTCTGTAGACTATTGATTAAACAGGAGAAGGGGGGCCATGAAAAACATGTGCACATGTGAGTACATGTGTGTGTGTGAGTTTTCTTAAAAGTATTCATTTTTTTCATGCCTGTCAAAGGGGCAGAGTGTGTATGTGTTTGCATGTGGTGTGTTTGTATATGTGAGTATGTATGTGTATATACGTATATACGTAGGTATGTGTGCTCGCAGGCAGAAGGGTTAAGGGCAGCAAATGGTGATGTTTTAAGCAGTTAGAAATATTAAGAAGCTCTTGCTTTATACTCCTACCCACTCTGTGTCCCCAACTTCCTCCTCTGGAGTGGCTAATGAAGAACCGATCTTGGCACCCAAGTGCCAACCCTCTCCCCAGGCACTTCTCAGGCTATGATGCTGCGGGTAACGCTGAGGTCCAGGGCCGCGGAGACATTCCCCAGCAGTTACTTAGCTGGGTGGTGAAAAGAAAAATGCAGCCTAATTGGTCAGTGGCCTTTTCTAGTGAATGAAGGAGGTTTCTGTTTTAAGAAATAAAGTGACTTCTCCGCTGTTGATTCACTGCCCACAGAGAGATTTTTGAGCTGAGGCTTCCTAGCCTGGGTAGAAATTTGCATACAACTTCCCCTTCCTGCTTGAGAGCCGGTTCCACCGCTTACCTGGGCCTGGAGCGGCCGAGGGCGGCGGAGCGACCCGAGGTGGAGTGACCCGGGAAGGAGAGCGCGACCCTCCGGTAGCCAGGTCTGCCCACCGCGGTTCTAAGGTAAGGAGTTCAGAAGCGGTGCCTGCCTAGCCTCACTCCTTACCCGCTGACCCACTTTCAAAACACTGTTTCCTCCTGTACTGAAATGTTCTACCTTGCTTCCCACCGTGAACTTATTCGCGTGGCGACCAACGAGGGGTGAGAAAATGACAGTTCAAGTTTCTGCCGCGAGAAAATGTTGATGGTCTACTATTTCAGACGGGCAAGTGGAACTTAACTCTTTGGGGAGGGGAGGCACCCTTACCCGGGACGGTTCGGAGCTGCCTGGGAGCCATTTGAGTCCTTAGCGTCCCCACAGTTTCGATTAAGAATCCAAGCCCCAGTTCTCCAAGGAGGGGGCTGGGGCTGGCAGAGTGAGTAATTGGCTTCCAGCCCCAGGACGCGTTAGTAACAGAGGTGGAAGGCAAACTCCCAAGTTTTCTTGATCCCTGTTTCATGCAGGGAAAAAATTAACACATTCTTGGGCCAGAAATTCAGCTCCGCTCTGGGCTGGCTCTGGGCTGGGTTCTCAGCCCTCTCCCGCAGCCGTCCTCCCCTCCAACAACCCAGACGTTTGCTGGCACTGGACAGAGCCTTTAAGGAAAACAAGGAGGAAATGCTATTACTTTATCTTAGAAAGTAATCAAGCTTCATGTGTTTTTTAAGTTCAAAATGGTCTCTTAGAAGAGGGAGTTATTTTTAAAGAGCAGGAAAAAGGAGACCAAATAATTAATTAAGAAAAAAATACCAGAAAACTTGGTTTCAAGAGCCACTTCTTGCTGGCTCCGAGACTTGGGCAATTCACGTTGGTTTCTCTAGGCCTGGATTTCTTCACCAATAAAATGTGTGGGGGTGAGGGATGGTGGTGAACTAACGTGATTTAGTCTAAATTCCTTTCTAACAAAATAAAGCCAGGGAAATGGGAGTCCCAGAGGGGAGCCGTCATGGGTGGTCTTAGAAGGCTTGTTTTGTGTACTGATTTTTCAAGTATATTCATTTTACCTCCTGCTGCTATTGTAGTCCCTGGAGAAAAAGGACATCTTTTCTGAATCCTTTTGTACTCCTTGGCCCCCAGTATACTGTCAAACTCCTTACAGGGGCTCATGATCCTTTCACATATGCTGCTCTGCTTTCTGTTTCACTCATCTGCTCTCAAAGCAAAAGGTAAAATCAGTAGTCCGGACAGGAGGCTGGGGAGAGCTGCGCAGGCACGGCTCTGCGGGAGGGCGCCTGGAATTTAGGAGTATCACGGAGCTCTTGCTAAACATGAGAAAACAGAGGGGTTTTTGAATTAGTTCATGTCCCATTTGGGTTACACAGCACTGTCCTGTGCACTTGCCCGGAGTCAAGCCAGGTCAGAGCTCTGACAAACAAGTCTGGCTCCAGAAGGCTGCGTCCCTGACTCCGCTGGAGCTGGAAATCACTGCTCGGCTAGGCCAATCACTGTGCCGGGGACCTTTCACCGAGCCAAACGGAAGCTGTGAAGCACATCCTGATACCATGTACGGGTGATGACTATGACTGGACACGTTCATTAGGTGGCGGACACACAGAGCCCTTAATCTTCTCCCAAGCACTTCGTTTTTGTTGTTGTCGTTGTTACGATTGGGCAATTACTCTCTGTCACTACAGTGCATACAGGCTGTGGCTGACCAGATGGGCTGACATTGGGCTTTTGGTATTGCTAAAAGGTTTCTGTGGAATATGGAGGCCCTAGTATGGACCTCATCGTGTTTTTAGATAGCTCTCCCTATCCCCCTGGGGTGAGAAGTCAGGAATTGCAAGATGTTTCACTTGAGATGAGTTACGGATTGTATTTTCCAAGAATGATTCACCATTATCTGAAATCAGGCTGTTGTTCGGCTGCCAGCCTAGTGTTGATCCAGAAAGACCATCCACAGCTCATTGTGAATGTAGTGTTGCAGCTCCAAGTCATCCCATGATGGAGCATGATGAGCTGGACCGCGCGGTACCTGCTCTGCTCACCATGTGAGGCGGGCAGACTAGAAGTGAAGTCGGGCAGTGAACCGGCATGGTGGGGAGAAGGCTCTTAACTCAGGGAATGCTCACTTATGGCGGGGGTGGGGTGGGGGGGTGCCGGGACAGAAAATGGTGAAGCCTGCTTCTTTCAGGATTAAGGAGGTAGTGACTTGAAAATGCCCTGAAAATAAAAGGAAGAGGAGAAGGCAGTTATATTTGCAGGCATTCTTTTTTTTTTTTTTTTTTCTGTATTTTTCTGAAGCCGGAAACGGGGAGAGACAGTCAGACAGACTCCCGCATGCGCCCGACTGGGATCCACCGGCATGCCCACCAGGGGGCGACGCTCTGCCCACCAGGGGACGATGCTCTGCCCCTTCCCGGGCGTCGCTCTGTCGCGACCAGAGCCACTCTAGCGCCTGGGGCAGAGGCCAAGGAGCCATCCCCAGCGCCCGGGCCATCTTTGCTCCAGTGGAGCCTCGGCTGCGGGAGGGGAAGAGAGAGACAGAGAGGAAGGAGAGGGGGAGGGGTGGAGAAGCAGATGGGCGCTTCTCCTGTGTGCCCTGGTTGGGAATCGAACCCGGGACTTCTGCACGCCAGGCCGACGCTCTACCACTGAGCCAACCGGCCAGGGCCTGTAGGCATTCTTTAACAGGTACTCAGAAAGATAGATATGCGGGCAGTTTGTCTAAATGAAATCTATGCTTTTGTACATATAGTAGAATCAAAATCTCAGAAATATCCTGAATTCAAATCATTTTCCTGCTGCAGGCAATTTTAGATTAGTCTTTAAAAACATACAGGAATTGAAGACAACTGAGGCAGAAAAGAACACAGATGAGGCACATTACACTTTAAATTCCTTTCAGATCCCATGAAATGCCCCCTAACATTTGATCCCGTTTCCTTAGCAAACGGTCCTGTAGGCCTTTGGTGTGAAAGCATCTGAGGACTGGAACTGAGACGCTCTCCCCCCTGAACCTCTCTCATTTCTTCCCAGTGCATTGTCACCGAGGTATTTTTAGTTCATGAAACCCGGGCTGTCCTTTCTTTGTGTCTCTTGCCCAGCAGGCCTCTTACTCGGCCACATGTGCCCCCATGTCTGACTGCTCAGCTCACTCCGTGCCTGTGTGTGTGCTCATGCACAGATGTATATGTGCAAAGACCTTCCTGGAGACCGGAAGTTAAACTGACTAGTGGAGGAAGGTGGGCTTTTATCCCCCTTATGACCCTTAGAGCTCTGCCAGTTCAGCTTAGTTCCCTGATAATGCGGCTGAAATCAAGCATTTGGTACTGACAAGCACCCCCCCTCCCTGGCCCATGTGTCCCCCTTCCTTCCACCCCACAGACTTAAGCTGGCTGGGGTGTGGGCAGCTCCCTCAGGGATAAGGGAAACTTGGCTCTTCTCTGCCTCATTGTTTCCTGTACTCTGCATGTTTCTGGTGTTTTCCTTCTTCCCCTCCCAGGTCACCAGGTCTCCTTCCATCCCTGAACTCTCTTCCCCCTCGGGGATATCTGCTCAGCCTCCTCCTGGCTCACCAGCTTACCTATAATTCTCTTGCCTTTTGCCTGGATTCATTCTTGCCCTTTCCTTCCCACTGCCCCTGCTCACACCCATGAATACATAAAAATCACAATTTAAATAAGTCTCCTTCCCACACCAATAAAGGGCAAATTTTTAAAAATTTCCTTCAAGGTCTCCTCACTTTCCTTGCTTCTCATCTCTTCCATTCTCATTTCTTCCTTTCCATCCCTTCTTCTTCCTCTCCTTGGTTTTCCTTCCCGCCCCTTCTTCCCCCTCACTCTGGGTCCTGGACTGAATTAAGAATCGCAAATGTGCGCATAGAAAAATCTTATCTGAAACAGGCAAACAAACAAACAACCCACGGGGCTGTTCTTAGGTTGTTCTTTAAATGTTTATTAGCCTTTAGCCTGACATGAGTTGTACTGTGCAGAATGTGAACAAGGGCCAGTAAATGTTCCCTGGTCTCCAGGGCTCACCACTGTTTCCCATCCTCTGGCAAACCAAATGGAAGAACTGCTCTGTCTGGGAAATTCTGCAAGTAAACTTAGAAGTATTTCTTCACTGTAGTTTGACCCTGAGCCAAGCAGTTCACTCAAAACCAACTTCCACTAAGCAAACTGATGTGAAAGTGTGCATGCATTTGGGCAGTAAACAAAGGACATTAATGAGTTTAAAGGTTTTTTTAAATCTGTGACTTTGAGACGCATGTGAAAACTACTCCCTGGGGAATGAATAAGACCTTGAGTATCTGTAATTGAAAGCATCTGATCCAAATTGGATCTGAGGCTCTTCCTTGCTATAAATTTATATACTTATTTTAAAGTCCACCTGAAATATTCATGCTGTGTGCTAGGACTCTTCAGCCCTCTTGTTGACCCAAAGAATGATTAAAAACAAAAAAAAATCCAAGCAGTTGGTGAACAGCAGCGAGCCTTGATTTCTCAGAGCTGGTAATGTGGTCTGTTAATTAATTACTGAGGCTGCTCACTCCTGCCCTTTCTCTGTTTCTAGCTCTGTTATTTGTCTTCTTCCAGGGACATAACACCTTCATTAAATCCTGTCTGTCCTTGCCTCGGAGGCGTCCCCGTGAAGGTATCCCCTCTCTAGATGTATCACCATTTATCATTACCCTTTGTTTGTGCTCTGTCAACCAGCTTTCAATTTATTTTGAATTCAGTTTATGATTAAAATTTAATGAGATCCAATCAAATGCTTTTCCCCCATCAAGATGCCTCTGCAGTTTCATCCATATTCTCTGCTGTCACGGCATGAAGGAAAGCGACTCCAGGTTTCCAGCCTGGTGATCCTTTATGGAACACAGGTGGCCTGTGGCTACACCTCCTTACCTTCAAGGTGAATGATTCTAAAACATATTTGTTCCAGAAGCTTCTCAGGGTTACTTAGCTCTCTCCCTATCCTGTTCTCCCCACCAAATAGCTGTGTAAGTGAATGCTTCCAAACAAGGCACCAAATGGTTCAGCACACAGGCTCTGGGGTTGAGCTGCTTGCGTTTGAACCCCATCCCTGCTATTGATAATTGCTGGCCATGTGACCTTAGGAAAGTTTCTTAACCTCCCTGTTTCTGCAGTTTCCTCATCTGTAAAATGGGACTGACAACAGCCCCTACCAAATAGAATGAGCTAAGTTAATACATGTAAAACACTTGGAACAATGTTTAGCGCATAGTAAATATTCAATAAATATAAAGTTATTGCTAACAAAGTGTAAGGCTTCTTAAGTATGTCCATTTCATTAGGTTTGTATTTTTATTTAACAGCAGATTCTCTATCAGAGTTTGGTAAACTACAGGCCTCAGGCCAAAGGTGGCCCACGGTCTGTTTATGGACCAGCATATTGCTAAGAATGGTTTTGATATTTTAAAGGGTTGCTTAAAAACAAACAAACCCCAAAAAGCAGAAGAAGAGACATATGTGGCCCACAAAGCCTGAACTGTTTATTATCTAGGCCCTTACAGAAAAGGTTTGTCAACCTCCAATATATAAGATTTTTAATGGAAAGAGATCTACAGGCTAGATTCTGCTTTGACTTTGGAAAAGCTATTGAATATGACAGCTTCTGTGCCATAGGAATGGCAGAGTGATACCAAGCGCACCGCCCAGGGCCCAGCTTGTTTTAAGGACCAAATAAAGTGAGGTGTTTCAAATGTGCCAGAAATACACGTTAGTTTAAAAAAGTAAGATCTCCAAACATTAGGTTCATATGCTACTGTTACATGTGGTATAAAACCAGTGAACATAGTCATCTGTTGTAAAAATAATAACAAAATAACTTTTTTATTTTGGGGAGCTTGGTATGGTCTAGGCCCTCTAGTCAGCACTTTATTTACATCTTCTTTTATCCTCACAAATGCCTAGGGGGCAAGTGTTATTTTTCCCATTTTACAGATGAGAAAAAGGAGACTCTGAGAAGTAAAGTAATTTTCTCAAGGTTGCATGCACATCTAATCATGCACCCAGCAGAGAAATAATTTAAACCTAGGGGGTTTGACTCTGGAACCCATGCATATAAATCCTGTGTATTTCCCCACACCCTCGAAATATGTATGTGTTGACTCAGGGTAAGCCCATCTGGAAGACAGCAGCCACAGTTAACTGTGAATAAATGTACATGGCTTGTTTCCCACACAGGCCAAGTGAGGTCTCATGGACATGCAGAAAGGGAGGAGGGGATGATGGGAAGAAAGAAGCTTTTTGATGATCTATGGGATCAGGAAGGTAGTGTTGTCAAGACGAATAGGCTGTTTCACAAAACTAACAACTGAAGTCAGGGTGTGCTGAAGGAGGGAAGGGTGCTGGGAGCAGACATGAGCAAAGAATTGGAGGCAGCTCAGGGGTTCGACAGAGAGCAAGGGCGAGGGAGGGAGTAGAGCGAGAATGGGACACCAGGGAGCATTGTCACATGGGTGCCAAATCTGCTCCCATGGGGTGAGATCTTATCTGTAAAACCGGCTCCCCTGGGTAGGGTAGAGGCGCTCGGAGGAAGGTCTCCGGTTCTCAGAGACAGATAGGCAGCCAAAGAGGGAGAGTCGGGCCGAGAAAACGGACAGATCTGAAGAAAGGTGGGGTCAGAATTGAAGAGCTAGAACCACAGCTCACAGGCCAAAGGACAGTGAGATTCCAAGAAAGATAGTGCCTTTTGGGTCAGATTGGAATGAGTCAGAACCAGACACTTAGAACTGTTTCAGCCTCGTGGTGCAGACTGGGAACCAGCTGTGTTTCTAGGTGGCACCCACCCCATTCCCACTCAGGAAAATGCTCGCAGTCTCTGCTGAATGGTCTTTTCTTTTTAAGGGACATGTTCACTCTCGTAGGTAGTCTCAGGAGTGACTCATTCACATTGTTGTTTTGTTGTTGTTTTTTGAGAGAGAGTGAGTGAGCAAGAGAGACAAGAAGGGAGAGAGAGGGTGGGAGGCATCAACTCGTAGTTGCTTCCACTTTAGTTGTGCATTGATTGCTTTTTCTATGTGCCTTGATCAGGGCCCAGCCAGTGTCTTGTCTCCTTGCTCAAGCCAGCAGCCTTGGGCTTTTCATGCCAGCAACCTTTGGGCCCAAGCTAACAAGCTTTGGGATTGTGTGGACAGTTCCCCTGCTCAACCTGTGCTGGCAAGCTCACGCTCAGAGCCTCGACCTCAGCACTCCGGGTTGAGGCTTATCTGCTGCGCTGCCACTGGTCAGGCCGCATTGGTTCTTAATCTTTGTGAACATCAGAGTCAGTGGAGCTTTTCCTTTATTTATTTTAATCATTTAAGTAGATACATAAGCACTTGTTACAAAATGTGAAAGGTATAAAATGCTCTGAAAAGCAGTTGTGTGCGTCCCCCTTTCCAAGGTGATGCTGCTCTGGATTCTGACGCAGGGGCGCTGGCGAACGCAATCTCCGGCGGCACAAAGGGAGCACTCTGCGTCATTCTGCTCTTTCCTTTTTTAATTTCACAAGAAATCTTGGAGATAGTTCCATACCGGTTCACACTTCCTCAGTCTTTTAAAAAAGACACATTGTATTCATTGTACAACTGGTCCCCGGTTTAAAAGAGCAGTCCCTTTTCGGAGATGCAGCTTATTTCTGGTCTTTGCTATTACAAACATTGCTACATTGCTTATCTTCACCGCCTCTTCACTTCACATGATACTCATACAAATCACTGTAGAGGAAGTTCTTAGAAGTGAAATTACTAGGTCAAAGGGCATAAGCTTTGCCTGACCAGGCCCACTAGAGCGTCAGCCTGGGATGCTGAGGACCCAGGTTTGAAACCCCAATGTCGTCAGCTTGAGTGCAGGCTCACCAGCTTAAGCACAGGGTTGCCAGCTTGAGCACAAAGGTCTCTGGCTTGAGCAAGGGGTCACTGGCTCAGCTGGACCCCTACGCCTTGCCCCCAACCCCATCACAGCAGGTATAAGAAGCAATCAGTGAACAACTAAAGTGACACAACTATGAGTTGATATTTCTCATCTCTCCCTTCCTGTCTCTCTCACTCACTTAAAATAAAAAAAGAAAAGAAAAAGGGGCAAAAGCTTTGCAAATAGTTACTGCCAAATGGCACAAATTACACTCCCCTTGGCAAAGTATGAAAGAACCTGTGTACTGATGGGACTCAAACAAAAATACACAGAGCCCTGGCCCCACCTTAGACTCTCTGGGTGTCAGGCCTGGGCACCTGGATCGTGAACCTCAGAACGAGATTCTGAGCCACAAACTCCCTTGGGTCCCCTCAGCCTATAGCCTCTCCCTTCCCTCAAGGATTCGCCGCAGTGACAGTGACACAAACATGATCTTCAGGCTCGACAGGCCTCAGCTTCTCCGGAGCATCCAGGGCAATGCTAGCAGTGGGGCTCACAGGGTCCTGGCTGGCAGGTCTTCTGTCCCCCTCAGGGCTCAGAACTTTCTCTTCTAGGGCACAGCTAGAAAACCGTTTTTCTGCTTTAATCCAAGTGTCATTCTTGTTAGGGACTAGGACACAGGCCATGCCAGGGTTAGAGCCATGTGGACATCATATGGAGAAGCCCTGGAATAAAACAGGAAAATGAAAATGGTTAGAAGTGGTGAGACACTGAGTGATGTGTGTGTGTGTGTGTGTGTGTGTGACAGAGAGAGGGACAGATAGGGACAGACAGACAGGAAGGGAGAGAGATGAGAACCATCAATTCTTTGTTGTGGCACCTTAGTTGTTCATTGATTGCTTTCTCATATGTGCCTTGACTGAGGGGCTACAGCAGGTGAGTGACCCCTTGCTCAAGCCAGTGACCTTGGGCTCAAGCTGGTGAGCCTTGCTCAAACCAGATGAGTCCACGTTCAAGCTGTTGACCTTGAGGTCTTGAACCTGGGTCCTCTGCATCCCAGTTCGATGCTCTATCTACTGCACCACCGCCTGGTCAGGCCTGAGTGATTTTTTTTTTTTTTTTTACAGTGACAGAGAGAGGGACAGATAGGGACAAACAGACAGGAATGGAGAGAGATGAGAAGCACCAATTATTAGTTTTTTTGTTGCGACACCTTAATTGTTCATTGATTGCTTTCTCATATGTGCCTTGACCGTGGGGCTGCAGCAGACCAAGTAAGCCCTTGCTCGGGCCAGTTACCCTGGGTCCTAGCTGGTGAGCCTTGCTCAAACCAGATGAGCCCGTGCTCAAGCTGGCGACCTTGGGGTCTAGAACCTGGGCCCTCCGCATCCCAGTCCAATGCTCTATCTACTGCACCACCACCTGGTCAAGCCTGAGTGATTTTTTAATGTGCATTTTTATAATACTGACATTAAAGACCAAAATATAAAACTGCCAAGAGCTAGAACCACTGCACAACCCATTAATCTGCCATGGTCCCTCTGATGTGATATTTTTGTTTAGTTGTTCTCTGTGACATCCTCTGGAGGGTCTAGGGCTAAGAGGGGCCCACATGATAGGTGCAGGCATACCCCACCCTCTGCTATTTTGGGTGAAGCTCTTAGGCTACACATGACTAGACCACCTGCCTTGCTGTCACGTGTTCTTATCCCACTGGGTGGTAGAATCACCTTTATTCTGCAAGTAGAGTTGTGATCAACTCTACCCAACTCTCACCTTGGGCCTGACACTGAGTGGGCACTTAAATACTAGAGAGGAAGAAAGAGAGGAAGAAGGAAGGGTACCCGTGTGGTATAATTTGAAGACCTCTAAGGACTTGATCCACCAGATACTTCCTGCTACCTCTGTGGAGCTTGATATTCTCACTGTCCATGATCCTTCCAGCTACACGGATCTGTTGCCTCGCTAAAACAGGTATCAATCATTGATTCATTCAACAAATATTTATTGAGCACCTACAATGTGCCAGGTACAGTTCTGGTGCTGAGAATATAGCTGTGGATAGAACAGTCAAAAATCAAACCCTCATGCCTGACCAGGTGGTGGCGCAGTGGGTAAAGCATCGGAGTGGAACACAGAGAACCCAGGTTCGAAACCCAGAGGTTGCTGGCTTGAGCTCAGGCTCATCTGGCTTGAGTATCAGATCATAGACATGACCCCATGGTCACTGGCTTGAGCCCAAAAGTTGCTGGCTTGAGCAAAGGGTTACTCACCTGCTGTAGCCCCCCAGTCAAGGCACATATGAGAAAGTAATCAATGAACAACTAAAGAGCCACAACGAAGAACTGATGCTTCTCATTTCTCTCCCTTATGTCTATCTGTCCCTCTCTCTGTCTCTGTCACACACACACACACAAATCAAACCCTCATGAACTTTAAATTCGGGGGGAGGGATGACAATAGATATTTGTGTTTATAGTGTACAGTTTGTAATATAAAAGATGAAGATAATTGCTATAGAGGAAAGTAAGCAAGGATGGGAGGAAGTGAGAGGGGCATACAGAACATTTAGAGAGGGTGACCTCACTTAGAAAGTGGCAGCTGAGTAAAGCCCTGAAGGAGAAAGAAAGCAAGCCATGCAGATATGTGGGGGAAGAATGTTCCAAGAAGCAGGAACAGCAAGTGCAAGGGCCTGAGGTAGGGCCTTTGATTTTCTGTGATAATTTTCTCTGGACAGATCAAGAGAGAAAACAACTTAAAGGTAGAAATAATGTTTTATATGTCTTTAGATATAATTTTGAGTACCTTTTCCTGTATACTCATTTGTCCTCTTGAATTTTCTATCACTTGTAGGTATGACCTATTATTTAAAAAAAAAAAGTTTAAGTTTCTGCCTAAAGAGGACACACAGCACGGTTCAGAAATTATTTGCTGTTTAAATATTTGGTAGCAACATGTTTAAATCATTAGGGTCCATTTCTTCTTTCTTTCTTTCTTTTTTTTTTTAATAAATTTTTATTAATGGTAATGGGATGACATTAATAAATCAGGGTACATATATTCAAAGAAAACATGTCTAGGTTATTTTGTCATCAAATTATGTTGCACACCCCTCGCCCAAAGTCAGATTGTCCTCCGTCACCCTCTATCTAGTTCTCTGTGCCCCTCCCCCTCCCCCTAACTCTCTCCCTCCCTCCCTCCCATGTCCTCCCTCCCCCCCACCCTTGGTAACCACCACACTCTTGTCCATGTCTCTTAGTCTCATTTTTATGTTCCACCAATGTATGGAATCATGTATTTCTTGTTTTTTTCTGATTTGCTTATTTCACTCCTTATAATGTTATCAAGATCCCACCATTTTGCTGTAAATGATCTGATGTCATCATTTCTTATGGCTGAGTAGTATTCCATAGTGTATATGTGCCACATCTTCTTTATCCAGTCTTCTATTGAAGGGCTTTTTGGTTGTTTCCATGTCTTGGCCACTATGAACAGTGCTGCAATGAACATGGGGCTACATGTGTCTTCACGTATCAATGTTTCTGAGGTTTTGGGGTATATACCCAGTAGAGGGATTGCTGGGTCATAAGGTAGTTCTATTTGCAGTTTTTTGAGGAACCACCATACTTTCCTCCATAATGGTTGTACTACTTTACAGTCCCACCAACAGTGAATGAGGGTTCCTTTTTCTCCACAGCCTCTCCAACATTTGCTATTACCCGTCTTGTTGATAATAGCTAATCTAACAGGAGTGAGGTGGTATCTCATTGTAGTTTTGATTTGCATTTCTCTAATAACTAATGAAGCTGAGCATCTTTTCATATATCTGTTGGCCATTTGTATCTCTTCCTGGGAGAAGTGTCTGTTCATGTCCTCTTCCCATTTTTTTATTGGATTGTTTGTTTGTTTGTTGTTGAGTTTTATGAGTTCTTTGTAAATTTTGGATATTAGGCCCTTATCTGAGCTGTCGTTTGAAAATATCAGTTCCCATATAATTGGCTGTCTGTTTATTTTGATATCAGTTTCTCTTGCTGAGCAAAAACTTTTAATTCTGATGTAGTCCCATTCATTTATCTTTGCCTTCACTTCTCTTGCCATTGGAGTCAAGTTCATAAAATGTTCTTTAAAACCCAGGTCCATGATTTTAGTACCTATGTCTTCTTCTATGTACTTTATTGTTTCAGGTCTTATATTTAGGTCTTTGATCCATTTTGAATTAATTTTAGTACACGGGGATAGGCTGTAGTCGAGTTTCATTCTTTTGCATGTGGCTTTCCAGTTTTCCCAACACCATTTGTTGAAGAGGCTTTCTTTTCTCCATTGTGTGTTGTTGGCCCCTTTATCAAAGATTATTTGACCATATATATGTGGTTTTATTTCTGGGCTTTCTATTCTGTTCCATTGGTCTGAGTGTCTATTTTTTGCCAATACCATGCTGTTTTGATTATCGTGGCCCTATAATATAGTTTAAAGTCAGGTATTGTAATGCCCCCAGCTTCATTCTTTTTCCTTAGGATTGTTTTGGCTATTCGGGGTTTTTTATAGTTCCATATAAATCTGATGATTTTTTGTTCCATTTCTTTAAAAAATCTCATAGGGATTTTGATGGGAATTGCATTAAATTTGTATATTGCTTTGGGTAATATGGCCATTTTGATTATATTTATTCTTCCTATCCAGGAACAAGGAATATTTTTCCATCTCATTGTATCTTTTTCGATTTCCCTTAACAATGCTTTGTAATTTTCATTATATAGGTCCTTTACGTTCTTTGTTATGTTTATTCCTAGGTATTTTATTTTTTTTGTTGCAATCGTGAAGGGGATTATTTTTTTGAGTTCGTTTTCTAATATTTCATTGTTGGCATATAGAAAGGCTATGGACTTTTGTATGTTAATTTTGTATCCTGCGACCTTACTGTATTGGTTTATTGTTTCTAATAATCTTTTTGTGGAGTCCTTCGGGTTTTCGATGTATAGGATCATATCATCAGCAAAAAGTGATAGCTTTACTTCTTCTTTTCCGATATGGATGCCTTTTATTTCTTTGTCTTGTCTGATTGCTCTGGCCAGAACTTCTAGCACCACGTTGAATAAGAGTGGAGAGAGTGGACAACCCTGTCTTGTTCCTGATTTAAGATAGAAAGTCTTCAGTTTTATGCCGTTTAATAGGATGTTGGCTGATGGTTTATCATATATGGCCTTTATCATGTTGAGATATTTTCCTTCTATACCCATTTTGTTGAGAGTCTTAAACATAAAATTGTGTTGTATTTTATCAAAAGCCTTTTCTGCATCTATTGATAAGATCATGTGGTTTTTGTTCTTTGTTTTGTTGATATGGTGTATT
This sequence comes from Saccopteryx bilineata, assembly GCF_036850765.1. Classification (NCBI taxonomy): domain Eukaryota; kingdom Metazoa; phylum Chordata; class Mammalia; order Chiroptera; family Emballonuridae; genus Saccopteryx; species Saccopteryx bilineata. The sequence continues at coordinate 8,284,098 of NC_089501.1, read as the reverse complement.
ACATTAACCGTTTTGCGTATGTTGAACCATCCTTGAGATTCTGGGATGAATCCCACTTGATCATGATGTATTATTTTTTTAATATGTTGTTGTATTCGGTTTGCCAGTATTTTGTTTAGTATTTTAGCATCTGTATTCATTAGAGATATTGGTCTGTAGTTTTCTTTCTTTGTGCCATCCTTGCCAGGTTTTGGTATGAGGGTTATGTTGGCTTCATAAAATGTGTTTGGAAGTATTGCTTCTTCTTCAATTTTTTGGAAGACTTTGAGTAGAATAGGAACCAAGTCTTCTTTGAATGTTTGATAGAATTCACTAGTATAACCGTCTGGGCCTGGACTTTTATTTTTGGGGAGGTTTTTAATAGTTTTTTCTATTTCCTCCCTGCTGATTGGTCTGTTTAGGCTTTCTGCTTCTTCATGACTCAATCTAGGAAGGTTGTATTGTTCTAGGAATTTATCCATTTCTTCTAGATTGTTGTATTTGGTGGCATATAATTTTTCATAGTATTCTACAATAATTCTTTGTATATCTATGATGTCTGTGGTGATCTCTCCTCTTTCATTTTGGATTTTATTTATTTGAGTCCTGTGTCTTTTTTCCTTGGTGAGTCTTGCTAAGGGTTTGTCAATTTTGTTGATCTTTTCAAAGAACCAGCTCCTTGTTTTATTGATTTTTTCTATAGTTTTTCTGTTCTCTATTTCATTTATTTCTGCTCTGATTTTTATTATCTCCTTTCTTCGGCTGGTTTTGGGTTGTCTTTGTTCTTCTTTTTCTAGTTCCTTAAGGTGTGAAGTTAAGTGGTTTACTTCGGCTCTCTCTTGTTTGTTCATATAGGCCTGAAGTGATATGAACTTTCCTCTTATTACTGCTTTTGCTGCGTCCCAGAGATTCTGATATGTCGTATTTTCATTTTCATTTGTCTGTATATATCTTTTGATTTCTGCACTTATTTCTTCTTTGACCCATTCATTTTTTAGAAGTATGTTGTTTAGTTTCCACATTCTTGTGGGTTTTTCTCCCTCTTTTTTGCAGTTGAATTCTAGTTTCAAGGCTTTATGATCAGAAAATATGCTTGGTACAATTTCAATTTTTCTAAATTTGCTGATATTGTCTTTGTGGCCCAACATATGGTCAATTCTTGAGAATGTTCCATGTACACTAGAGAAAAATGTATACTCTGTCGCTTTGGGATGAAGTGTCCTGTAGATGTCTATCATATCCAGGTGTTCTAGTATTTCGTTTAAGGCCACTATATCTTTATTGATTCTCTGTTTGGATGACCGATCTAGAGCCGTCAGCGGTGTATTGAGGTCTCCAAGTATGATTGTATTTTTGTTAGTTTTTGTTTTAAGGTCAATAAGTAGCTGTCTTATATATTTTGGTGCTCCTTGGTTTGGTGCATATATATTAAGGATTGTTATGTCTTCTTGATTCAACTTCCCCTTAATCATTATGAAATGACCATTTCTGTCTCTGAGTACTTTTTCTGTCTTGTAGTCAGCATTATTAGATATGAGTATTGCTACACCTGCTTTTTTTTGGGTGTTGTTTGCTTGGAGTATTGTTTTCCAGCCTTTCACTTTGAATTTGTTTTTATCCTTGTTGCTTAGATGTGTTTCTTGTAGGCAGCATATAGTTGGATTTTCTTTTTTAATCTATTCTGCTACTCTGTGTCTTTTTATTGGTAAGTTTAATCCATTTACATTTAGTGTAATTATTGATACTTGTGGGTTCCCTACTGCCATTTTATAAATTGCTTTCTGTTAGTTTTGTATCTAGTTTGATTCTTCTCTTTTGTTTTTCTATCATTTGTTTTTGTTTGTTTGTGTTCCATACTTCTTTCCTCTGTTGCTACCTTTTTTAAGTCAAGTGTTTTTGTGGTGGTTTTTTTAAGGGTGGTTACCATTAAGTAATGAAAAGGGTACCTAGCATATTCATTGTAGTACCCTATCTTATAAGTATTTCTGCACTTCATCATCCTTTGCTACTGTTAATCTCCATCCTCTCCCCCCTTTTTTTCCTTTGTTGTCACAGTTTAAGTTTGGTTTTATTGTGTTCTTGGTGGAGCTGTTACTTGTGGTGTTGTTTTCTTTTGTTCTTTGAATCTGGTTGGAAAACCCCCCTTAGTATTTCCTGGAGTGGGGGCTTTCTGTTGATAAATTCTCTCATCTTTTCTGTATTTGTGAATGTTTTTATATCTCCTTCATACTTGAAGGATAGCTTTGATGGGTATAGTATTCTTGGCTGAAAGTTCCTCTCTTTCAGGGCTTTAAATATTGGGGTCCACTCTCTTCTAGCTTGTAGAGTTTCTGCTGAGAAATCTGATGATAATCTAATAGGCCTTCCTTTATATGTTGTACTCTTCTTTTCCCTGGCTGCCTTGAGAATTTTTTCTTTGTCATTGGTTTGTGTCATCTTTATTATGATGTGCCTTGGAGTGGGTTTGTTGGGGTTAAGAAAACTTGGTGTTCTGTTTGCTTCTTGAATTTGAGGCTTTAGTTCCTTCCACAGGCTTGGGAAGTTCTCGTCTATTATTTGTTTGAGTATATTCTCCATTCCATTTTCTTTCTCTTCTCCCTCTGATATACCCATTATTCTTATGTTATTCTTTCTGATGGAGTCAGACAATTCCTGTAGGGCTTTCTCATTTTTTATTATTTTTGAGTCTCTTTCTTCTTCTCTCTGTTGTGCCTCAAGTTGTTTGTCTTCTATTTCACTAATCCTATCTTCAATCTGGGCTGTTCTGTTAGCTAAGCTTGTTACCTCGTTTTTCAGCTCGTGAATTGAGTTTTTCATTTCTGTTTGATTTGTTTTTATAGTTTCAATTTCCTTGGTAATATATTCTTTGTGTTCATTGAGTTGTTTTCTGATCTCCCTATATTGCCTTTCTGTGTTTTCTTGTATATCTCTGAGTATTTTTAAGATTTCTATTTTAAATTCTCTGTCATTTAGCTCCAAGGCTTCCAATATGTTAAGTCTTTTCTCCATAGATTTTTCCACATCTATTTGTGTTACCTCTCTTTCTTTTGTATCCATAATATTCGATTTCCTCTTTCTTATCGGCATCTGAGGGTAGTCTTATTGATAGCACGCAGGTGCACTCCCTGGCGGCTTGAATGAGCGTCGCTGTGGTAGCTTCCTCCACACCCTCGTCTCTCAGATTCAAGTGATAACAGTCCTTTTGCTTTCAGTTTGTGTGGAACTCCGGAATGCTCCGAGGATAAATTTTTCTGTTTCTAGTTGATAAATTTGTTGTGATTTAGGGGAGAGCTGTCGGACGCGCTTCTCACGGCGCCATTTCCGTGACGTCACTCCCCGAATTTCAAAGACTGCGCTCTTTGCGCCCGCTCCGCCTGCCGGCGTCTCCTCTTTCTTTCTTTCTTTCTTTCTTTCTTTCTTTCTTTCTTTCTTTTTTTTATATATATTTTTCTAAAGTTGGAAACGGGGAGGCAGTCAGACAGACTCCCGCATGCGCCCGACTGGGATCCACCCAGCACGCCCACCAGGGGGCAATGCTCTGCCCATCTGGGGCGTTGCTCTGTTGCGACCAGAGCCATTCTAGAGCCTGAGGTAGAGGCCACAGAGCCATCCTCAGCACCCGGGCCAACTTTGCTCCAATGGAGCCTTGGCTACGGGAGGGGAAAGAGAGACAGAGAGGAAGGAGAGGGGAAGGGGTGGAGAAGCAGATGGGCGCTTCTCCTGTGTGCCCTGGCCGGGAATCGAACCCGGGACTCCTGCACATCAGGCCGACACTCTACCACTGAGCCAACCAGCCAGGGCTAGGGTCCATTTCTTTCAAGGATTACTAATTCCTAGCTTTCCCGAGAGGTTGCTCATTACCGTGCCAGGTGTATTTACTACCATCCAAGGGGGTCCTTTGTTCCTTTCAGACCAGTTTTAACTGTAGAATTACCACAGTAAGATGGGCCTCAGATTTCCAATTATGTGAGATGATGGCACTTGTTACTTTTTTTTTGTTTTTTAGATTTTATTTATTGATTTTTAGAGAATAGAGAGAAAGAGAGACAGAGAGGAAGGAGGGGAAGATTGGGAAGCATTGATTTGCAGCAGCTGCTTCTTATATGTGCCTTGACTAGGCAAGCCCAGGGTTTCGAACCAGGGACCTCCAGGTCAAGGCCCCATCCACTGCACCACAACAGGCCAGATGGCTCTTGTCACCTTTTTTTTTTTGTTGTTGTTTTTTTTTCATTTTTCTGAAGCTGGAAACGGGGAGAGACAGTCAGACAGACTCCCGCATGCGCCCGACCAGGATCCACCCGGCACGCCCACCAGGGGCGAAGCTCTGCCCACCAGGGGGTGATGCTCTGCCCATCCTGGGCGTCGCCATGTTGCGACCAGAGCCACTCTAGCGCCTGAGGTAGAGGCCACAGAGCCATCCCCAGCGCCCGGGCCATCTTTGCTCCAATGGAGCCTTGGCTGCGGGAGGGGAAGAGAGAGACAGAGAGGAAAGCGCGGCGGAGGGGTGGAGAAGCAAATGGGCGCTTCTCCTGTGTGCCCTGGCCGGGAATCGAACCCGGGTCCTCCGCACGCTAGGCCGACGCTCTACCGCTGAGCCAACCGGCCAGGGCGTCACCTTTTTTTTTTAATCAACTCCCTCCAAACCCTGGAAGGCTCCTCAGTGAGAAGAGTAGAATTTGCAACTTCAATTGTTGTTTAGGAAAACACTTCTAAGATATTCCCATCTGAAACCCCAGAGAGAATGTGAACAGTGAGGCCTGAAGTGTGGGTGATGAACACGAATGGCCTGACAAGAAATAGTAGGTGGGATTTAGTCCTCTTGCTAGTGGCGCGCTTGATGCCCCTCTTGGCCCTCCAGTTCAGCTGTGGGTCCGTCCACAGGTGCTAGCAGATTACACAACCCTCAGCCCGCCCTCCAGAAAACACCCCTGTTCCCTCGCCAGCTGAAGAGCATGTTAATTTCATAGCTGCAGGAAAATTGTAAGAAAGGAAGGAGAACCATGGCGAGCATTTAAACAATTGGAAGTAGTTGAAATATTTGTGGATTTGGTAGGTTCCTAATCAGTTGAGGTGATGAGGTCTCTGTTCTGCCGAGCCCCAGGCGAGGGGGAGGGACACACCCGGCCTGGAGAGGAGCCAGTAGGAAAGAGGAAACTGAGGTAGGGAGGGAGGCCAGCTGGGAGTGGGGAGCTGTTTCTGCTGCGCCAGAAAATGGGACAAAGGTTGTTGGCCTCAGATGGGTACGTTTGTTACCAAGTGTGGGTAAGAAAATGTTAGCGTTTGTTTGGCACACAGTGGAGAGGCAAATTGAGGTAGGTATCTTTCTATAGGCAGTGAAGATAAATTTGATAGGAAAATGCTGGCCCCACCTCTGCTCACCGGGGGAACATTTTTAAAATGCATGCTGTCATGTTGCTATTGGGTTGGGTACAAGACTCCAGAGGCAGTGAATTCATATTTTTCAAAACTTGTCTCAGAACAATAGTTCATGTACATCTTGATTTTAGGCACAGTTAAGCCCTCAGTAAATGTTTGTGGTTGAAATTCTAAGTGGATCCAAAATAATGAATTTAAAACCCACCACCACCGGTGCTGCCCCTTTCTCTGCATGCTGTCTGAAGTATGCTCTGTTCAAGGCCTGCGTCAAACAAACCTCTGAAATTTTTTCTTGTTCACACTCTCCTTCCCTCCCACTGCACCTGCTCTGGAGCCTTTTGCAGACCCCTAGTCACTCCGGTGCTATCTCCCTTCCCCTGGAGCTAGGCCTGGGGCTTCTCAACCAATAAGGGGTGCTTATGTTCTTTCTCATTCTGTCATGTTGATTAAGAGTTCTATTTCTGGCCTGGCCGGTTGGCTCAGCGGTAGAGCATCGACCCAGCATGTGGAAGTCCTGGGTTCAATTCCTAGTCAGGACACACAGGAAAAGCAACCATCTGCTTCTCCTTCCTTCCTCCTCCCTCTCCCCCTTCTCTCTCCCCTCTACTCCTCCCACAGCCATGGCTTGATCCAATTGATTTGATTGATTGATTGATTTGAGCGTGTTGGCCCCAGGCACTGAATTTGACTCCGTGGAACCTCCACCTCAGGCACTAAAAATAGCTCTTTTGGGAGCATGATTCCAGATGGGCAGAACATTGGCCCCAGAGAGGGGTCACCAGGTAGATCCCAGTTGGGGCACATGCAGGAGTCTGTCGTTCTATCTCCCCTTCTCTTACTTAAATAAAAAAATTAAAAAATAATAAAAAATTTTAAAAAGTTCTATTTCTCGGCTGTGGGATAATTGGTCTGTGGGCTAAAGGCTAGTTTAGCAAACCTCACTAGTTCAGCCAGTACATCACAAAGCAGCTGGTCCTAGCCATCTTCGTTGCCGGCATAGTGCCAGAGGAAATTAAGTCCCCTGAACAACCTATAGCTAGCTGTTCGGTGGAAAATGTCACAATGACCTTTTTTACAGTGCTTTTAAATGCAGACTTTCTTTCTTTTTTTGATTAGGCAATAGTCGCACAGCAAAATTTTTAAAGTTTAAAAGGTTAAAACTCTCCCTCTCTCATCTCTTCCCCCATCCTCCATCCCATCCTCAGAGACAGTGTAGCAATGTCTTGTGTTTCCTCCACACGTGTTTCACACATTGATAAGCACGGATGAAGCAGCCCACATCAGGATTAAGTTCTCTCTCCTCCATATTTGGCCTTTGATTTGCATCTGTATCTACTTCCCCTTGTGCCGCCTGCCGCTGGAGGGCCCAGTCACATTCCTTGAGTTGCCTTCCAGATTAAAATATGTTAATAAGCATGAGTGCCTTTGCCTGGAGGATAAGTAAACAACTTGACGGGATTGGGCCTCTACTAGCGCATTGGTGTCACACTACTGTTAATTTAAACCATATCTTGAATGAGGTCCCTTAAGGTCATAAAGCAGGGACTCCAAAAAATGATCTGTCTTCTAAGGCTGTGGCATGTTTTCCTTCGTTTCAGAAACTAGAATGAACCGAAGCATTCCTGTGGAGGTTGATGAATCAGAACCTTACCCAAGTCAGTTACTGAAACCAATCCCAGAATATTCCCTGGAAGAAGAATCAGAACCACCTGCTCCCAATATAAGGAACATGGCACCCAACAGCTCATCTGCACCTCAAACCCCTTACTGTTTCCCAGGAGACTTTTCTCAGGCTCACCCACAGTTGAAACTTTCACACCACCAGCGTCCTGCATGCCCGCAGATCACCTGCCTGCGCACTCGAGTCCTGGAGGAGAGTGAAGACAGCTTCTGGAGGCGACACCCAGACCCGGGCAAAGATTGGCCCTCCGGCTCCTCCGCAGCCGGCAAGCCTAAGCCTGAGCCTGTGGTTGGAGCACTCCCCGCTGAGCATCAGTTTTCATTTATGGAAAAACGTAATCAATGGCTGGGATCTCAGCTTTCAGCAGCTTCTCCTGACACTGGCCATGACTCAGAGAAATCGGACCGATGTTTACCTAATGCCTTAGCAGACTCCTCGGGCAATAGCCAAGAGACAGTGCGACGGCCCCAGCCCCACAGGAACCACAGGAGCCGAGGGGCCCCAGATCTGCCTACCATAGACACAGGGTATGATTCCCAGCCCCAGGATGTCCTGGGCATCAGGCAGCTAGAAAGGCCCCTGCCCCTAACTTCCATGTGCTGCCCCCAGGACCTCCCCAGACCTCTCCAGTCTAGGGAGTACCATCCGTTTGAACCTCAGAGGTATCCAGCGGGTGCACAGATGCTGCCTCCCAATCCTTCCCCACACACTCCGTGGAACTATCATTACCGTTGTCCTGGAGGTCCCAATCAGCAGGTGCCAAGTAAGTGAGCTTTCCCTCTTCTGGACATTCTGGGCTGGGTAACGAAGTAAACAAGGCCCTCACAGCAGTGCCTTATATCAGCAGATCAGCACAGACAGGTCAGACTACAGGGAGAGAGGGCATTTTGCTTCCCACAGGGTTTTCTATGTCGGGTTGGATTTGCAAGGGGCTTTAGAAGAATGCCTTATTTTAGCCCCAAACCTGTCCCACTTGGAACCTGCTTCCCTAGAAAACTTTAAGGACAAAAAAGATTCTTCTGTCTAAGTTCGTTTAACTGAAACCTGCAAAAAGGCAGGGAGATAGCCCAAAGGACTTCTAGAAAACTTGTTTGTTGTCTTAAATCTTGGGCATCTGGGTTCTTCCTTCTCTGCATGCTTCCTCCCTATCTTAGATTTGTCAGAGAACGGGGCCTTCAGTCAAAATCAGAAGGTGCCAGAATGTCACTGAGACTCTGGATTCATGCCATTACACGAAAATCAAATTGCTCCTGTGATTCTGCTCCTTAAATCCCTTTGGAGACTTGAGCCACCCATCCAGCCCTGCCCCGCATTCTAGCTGCACCCGGACTGCAGCCCCTGGACATGTCCGTCTGTCCTGTGCCCACAGCACCGGTGCCCGTGCTCTTCGCTCACTCCCGTGTTCTTCCACTTCCTGTGCGTTTAAGCTGGTTCTATGCCTCTCTTTTTTCTTTAACAGCTTTACTGAGCTGTTATTTACATACTGTAAAGTCCACCTTTTACCCATTCTAAGTGTATAATTCAATGAATTGTAATATATTTACAATTATACTGCCATCACTATATACATCTTTTAAGCATTAGCTCAAGTGTTCCCTCTGGAAACTTTCCTAGATCAGTCCTCCCTTCCGGCTTTCTGTTTCCTTTTTTCTGCCTGTCGGGGCACCTAGTAACTGGTATGTCCACCTCTCTTTCCAGAACACAAGCTTTTGCACATCAGCAAAAATGTATTTTCAATCTATAATTCCTCAGCATTTAGCACAGTGACCAGCATATACTAGAGACTCCCAATAAATCACTTCTGATGAATGAATGAATGAATGAATAATATGTATCAGTGCATTGAGCATCTCTGAAAGTGGTTACATCTTAGACTCAGATAAAATGTTCATCATATCCTTGGCATTAAATCTTCATGAAGGCCACTGGAAAATAATGATAGAGCTTCATAGGTCAAACCCAGGCCTCTGAGATATGTTATTCTTAGCAAATCAGCACTGCAGGAAAAGCAGCTTAAGTAGTATAACAAGATTCTGTCCAAAGGCCTAACACCTAGCTTTAAAATAAATTCTAGAAATAATTATAAATGCTATAATTAATGACAATTTATATATTGTACATGTACACTTAGAGTAAAGCTTCCTAAAGTGAATGGAACAATATAGTAATTAATATTTTTTTTAAAAAAAGGAAGTAGAGGAATTTAACTTAGAAGAAACAGGTAAAAATGAACCTGAGTTTCAGAGTAAATACAAGAGATGCAAAAGCAGCAGGATTTAAGAAAAAAAAGAGCCTTTGTGGCCTAAAACTGAGACCCTGAGTGTTGAATGTTGTTGTTATATCTGGACAGCGAGGAAACAAACATTTTGCCACACAATTAAGTAGCCAAATTAAGGAGTCTTTAATTTAAATGCTGGCGACCTTACGGGAAGTATAGTTATCAAATCATGCGGCCCTGAACGAACTCAGGAGTTTGCTTTTAAAGGCAAAAAGAAGTGAGGGGTGGGGGTGAGCACCTAGCCAAAGCAGTTTTACAGAAGTAAAACAGACTTTCGGTTATCGTTGGGACAATCTAGGGAGAGAGTGCTCAGCAAAGCATTTTACAAAAAGCAGTAAAATGTGCTGGGTTATCTTGGCCTTTTACAGAGGTTGTTAAGGCAGCATCCTGCGGGCTTTCCAGAATCTAGACATCAGGGAACATTTATGGCCTTTACAGAACTAACATTATGGCTTCACACAACTCTTTTCATTTACTCGTCTGCAAATCTTGCAAAACTCATTCTATGGTCAGGGATATGGTGTTTCTACATTTCATTCCCTACTGGTTTTACTTAATTTTTAATCAAATCCTTGATTCAGTTTCATCACTATTGTCTTGGATAATTGTATATTGCCCTCTGATTGCATTAATTTCATAGAGTTTATACTTCTTGAACAAACCTTGTTATAAAATTGATCAAACATGGTTCTAATATTAGACAAGACAATATTAAAGTAAGAGGACCAATCAACACAGATAATAGGGTTGTTAGCGAGGGTGACTAAACATTCTCTGAAACCAGTTTTCTGATTGTTCAAAATTCTTTTCTTATTTTTTCTATGTTTTTTCCTGACCACAGATAGACTTTCTTTAATTATGCTAGAATTATTAGCATAGAAGCAAGTGTCTCCTAATGCTGCATATAAGCTACCTTGTTGAAGGAAGAGTAAGTCTAAGCCTTTTCTATTTTTGTAAAAGTATTTCCTCTATACAAATAAGCTTGAGGCATAACATATACTAGAATATATAATAGAGGCTTATTCTATTCTCTAAAGCTGTTTTGTTTTTGTTATTTTTTTGTACAAACTGCCCACAACCTGCACCAACTTTCTGCAACTTATATAAACCCTTAATTTTCATTAACTATTAATTTAGAAATAACTAGCTTTTATAACAACTTACTTTTTCTCTCTTTTTAAAAAATATCTCTATATTTTTACCTTTCATTGTTAAAACTATACAATTCCTTTCTAATTAATCAGAACTCTTAATTTTTTAAAAACCTCAACTTTTAGTGACAATCAAGCTAGCAACAAGCAATTCTCCTTCAAAATATACTTCCTTTTGGAGGTGTCCTTCCCTAAGTAGCCTATTGGACACATGACTAATATTTACAGGGGTATCTATGAGCATACATATATTTTTCATTCACCTTGTAGCTTCTCTCCCAGCAAAGGGACCTACACCCTTTTCTGTGTGACCCATAGCAGCACATGCATCAAACCTTAAGATGACTTGTTCTGGCTTTTCCCCAGCCCTAGCCTCCCTCCCCTTCTAAAGTTCAATTATAAGGAGTCCCACGGCAAGGTTCCTCAGGATTCTGTTGTAAGAAGACCAGCCAGCTTCTGGTTTATGGCTGGAGCAGGGCATATTGTCCTTCTTAAGGTCAACTTACAGGGGTTGGTGGGATCCATCTGCACCATCCATGAGGGGGTTTCCAATGGAGCTTAGGGAGAAGGGGAGTTTCCCTGCCTAACACAGTTTTATACAGGGTGAATTCTGTCTGGTAAGGAGTGCATTGTGTTTTCAAAATAACAAAGGGAGCCTGACCAGGCAGTGGCGCAGTGGATAGAGCGTGGGACTGAGATGCGGAGGACTCAGGTTCGAGACCCTGAGGTCGCCAGCTTGAGTGTGGGCTCATCTGGTTTGAGCAAAGCTCACCAGCTTGGACCCAAGGTTGCTGGCTCGAGCAAGGTGTTACTCGGTCTGCTGAAGGCCCACAGTCAAGGCACATAAGAGAAAACAATCAATGAACAACTAAGGTGTCGCAACAAAAAACTGATAATTGATGCTTCTCATCTCTCTCCATTCCTGTCTGTCTGTCCCTCTCTATCCCTCTCTCTGACTCTCTCTGTCTCTGTAAAAAATAAAAAATAAAATAACAAAGGGAAGGAGATTGACTCAGTTTTCACCCATTCCTATAATAAAATGAATTTAGTCAGGACTTCTTTCAGAGTTCAATTCATTCTTTCTACCTGTCCCAAACAATGAGGCATGTAAGCACAATGTAATTTCCAATTAATATTGAGTGCCTTATGTAATTTCCAATTAATATTGAGTGCCTTTCCTATTAGCTGTGAGATTTGGGATATAAATGCAGGCCTATTATCAGACCCAATATTAATAGGCAAGCTAAATCTGGGAATAATTTTATATAGCAATTTCTTTTTTTTTTTTTTTTTCATTTTTCTGAAGCTGGAAACAGGGAGAGACAGTCAGACAGACTCCCGCATGCGCCCGACCGGGATCCACCCGGCCCGCCCACCAGGGGCGGTGCTCTGCCCCCCAGGGGGCGATGCTCTGCCCATCCTGGGCGTCGCCATATTGCGACCAGAGCCACTCTAGCGCCTGAGGCAGAGGCCACAGAGCCATGCCCAGCGCCGGGGCCATCTCTGCTCCAATGGAGCCTTGGCTGCGGGAGGGGAAGAGAGAGACAGAGAGGAAAGCGCGGCGGAGGGGTGGAGAAGCAAATGGGCGCTTCTCCTGTGTGCCCTGGCCGGGAATCGAACCCGGGTCCTCCGCACGCTAGGCCGACGCTCTACCGCTGAGCCAACCGGCCAGGGCCTATATAGCAATTTCTTAACAACTGTTACTGCAGTCTTATCTGGCAGTTCTAACTATCCTCCCTTACTTTTAGACATTCCTTTCTTGTCAGTAAAATCTTCTGGTTGGTTATAAAAAGGAGCCTCTGGCAACAAGGGTTCGGGTACAGTCACTAAAATTTCTAAAGGCTCTACTGGTTTTAGGGCTACTTCTTTGGCTGCTTGATCAGCTGCCTGATTTCCTCTTGCCTCTAGTGAGTTTCTTTTCTGGTGCCCTGGGCAATGAACGAGGGCTGCAGTCTCTGGTAACCAAATGGCTTCTAGTAAGGCTAAAATTTCTTCTTTGTTTTTAATGTCCTTACTAGCAGATGTCAAAAATGCTTTCTCTTTGTAGATTGCTGTATGAACATGAGTAATAGCAAAAGCATACCTACTGTCAGTATAAATGTTGACGTTCTTTCCTTTGGTCCACCTTAATGCCTGGGTGAGAGTGATAAATTCTGCCCTTTGAGCTGAGGTCCCATGGGGCAAGACTTGGGCCTAGATGACCTTATCAAGAGTCACTATAGCTGCTCCTGCATGTCAAACCCCGTTCCAGACAAAACTGCTACTATCTATGAATAGCTGTTCTTTTACCCCAGCTAGGGGTGTATCAGTGAGGTCCAGCGTTGCAGTTTGAACAGAGTCTAGTACAGGGGTCCCCAAACTTTTTACACAGGGGGAAGTTCACTGTCCATCAGACTGTTGGAGGGCCAGACTATAAAAAAAAACTATGAACAAATCCCTATGCACATTGCACATATCTTATTTTAAAGTAAAAAAACAAAACGGGAACAAATACAATATTTAAAATAAAGAACAAGTAAAATTAAATCAACAAACTGACCAGTATTTCAATGGGAACTATGCTCCTCTCACTGACCACCAATGAAAGAGGTGCCCCTTCTGGAAGTGCGGTGGGGCCAGATAAATGGCCTCAGGGGGCTGCATGCAGCCTGCGGGCCATAGTTTGGGGACCCCTGGTCTAGTACCTCAGAGCAGTCATGCAAGGGGATGCTAGGATCCTCGTCAGACATCAGGCTTGCTGAGTTGATGACCTGCATCTGAACAAATTTGATGTGAGGCTGATCGATGAGCAGAGCCTGATACTGGGTCTAGCCACTTGTTAGAGAGGTAAGCAATAGGCTTGCGCCATGGCCCTAGCATCTGGGTCTAGACCCCTTTCATGATTCCTTTGCTCTCATAAACAAAGAGCTGAAAAGACTTTGTAATGTCTGGCAGGTTTAGTGCAGGAGCCTTAGTGAGGGTCTTTTTGAGGGTTTTGAAAACCTCTTGTTCCTTATCAGTCCAAATTAATTCTTAGGTTCCTGCTGTGCAGGAGTACAAAGGCTTGGCTATCTGCAAACCTGGGAATCTGTTACAACCTGCAGTATCCAAATCCTCTAAGAAATTCTTGAAATTATCTCAGTGGTGGGGGGTTGGGATCCGAAGGATAGCTTCTATATGGCTGGAGGAGGGAGTACGCTTTCCCGTCTCAATGTGGTAGCCTAGATAGGTCACCTTAGAGGTGCAGAGTTGTGCCTTTTTAGCTGACACCCGGTACCCCAGAGTCTGCAGTGTTTGTAAAAGACCCTCAGTGACTGTCTGGCAGCTCACCTCCATTTCTGTAGCTAGAAGCAAATTATCTACGTTCTGCAGCAGCGTTCATTCTGGATGCTCCTGGCGGAAGGCGAGCAGGTCCTGATGTAGTGCCTCATCAGAGAGGGTCAGTGAATTCTTGAAACCCTGCAGTAATCTGTTCCAGGTTAGTTGTCCCGAGATGCCTGGTTCTGGGTCACTTTACTCAAAGGCAAAGATGGGCTGACTTACAGGGGCTAGGGGAATACTGAAGAAAACATCCTTTAAATCTAAGACTGTAAAATTTCAAGTCTGGTGCCAGCAGGCTCAAGAGAGTGTAGTTGTTAAGCACAGTGGGGTGTATTTACTCAACCCACTTATTTACTTCCCATAAGGCCTGGACTGGACGATAGTCTCTGGTGCCTGGCTTCTGAACAGGCAGTAAAGGGGCATTTCACGAGGATTGACAAGGAACAAGAATACAAGCTTCTAGAAATCTCTTAATATGGGGGGTTATTCTCTTTTTTTAGCTTCCTTTTCTTTTATTTATTTTTTTATTTTTATTTTTTTTCATTTTTTTGAAGCTGGAAACAGGGAGAGACAGTCAGACAGACTCCCGCATGCGCCCGACTGGGATCCACCCGGCACGCCCACCAGGGGCGACACTCTGCCCACCAGGGGGCGATGCTCTGCCCATCCTGGGCGTCGCCATGTTGCGACCAGAGCCACTCTAGCACCTGAGGCAGAGGCCACAGAGCCATCCCCAGCGCCCGGGCCATCCTTGCTCCAATGAAGCCTCGGCTGTGGGAGGGGAAGAGAGAGACAGAGAGGAAAGCACGGCGGAGGGGTGGAGAAGCAAATGGGCGCTTCTCCTGTGTGCCCTAGCTGGGAATCGAACCCGGGTCCTCTGCACGCTAGGCCGACGCTCTACCGCTGAGCCAACTGGCCAGGGCCTTCCTTTTCTTTTTATTCTGGTGTTCTAGAACAGCTACAACTACCTTAGTTTTTTTCTCAGTTTGTTTCTTCTCTAAGGTGTCTCTATTATTATAAACTTTCTGAGCTGTCTCTAACAGTTGGAAAATTACCATCCCTGGGAAGCCTTCTAATTTTTGTAGCTGCCCACTAATATCTGGAGCTGACTGTGACAAAGGCTAAGTTGATTGCCCTAGTATTTTCTGAAGCCTCTGGGTCTAGAGGTGTATAGACCCTGTAGGCTTCCTGCAGTCTTTCTAAGAAAGCCACGGGAGTCTCCTGAGGACCTTGAATAACTTCTGACACCTTGGACAAATCCATGGGTTTCTTAGCAGCTCCCCTGATCCCAGCTAAGAGAAACTGGGGAAAAATATTCAAAGCTTCCCAGCGCACTGTGGTGTTAGGGTCGCACTTAGGCTGGGTAATCAGAAACACCTTCTCGAGGTGGTCTTGGTTATTCTTCTCAGACCCGCTTATTCCTAACATAGCAGCTCTTCTCTCCTCAGTTTTGATTCTTGCCCTATCTTCGGCAGTGAACAAGGTAACTAGAAGCCGCTGACAGCCGTCCCAAGTGGGGCGATGTGTGTACAATACAGATTCTAACAGTCCTGTTAGGACTTGAGGCTTCTCCAAGAAAGGAGGATTCTGAGCCTTCCAATTATACAAGTCACTAGAGGAGAAAGGGACATAAACAAGAAAAGGCTCTTCCCTTTCCCTTTCCTGTCCTGGTGGGGTTTCTCTTAACAGTAAGAGGGATTCTACTTCCTTTTTCTTTTCTTGCCTCCCAGTCTGCCTTGACAGTGGCTCTGGGCTCCCTGAGGCGGGTGGATCTGATGGAGAAGGAGGGGATGGAGGAGGTCATTCAGATTCCTCCTAACAGTCTGTGAGACAAGGACCTTCTTTCTTGATTTTGAGGCTGTTGCTAGTGAAACATGATGACTGTCCCTGATTGCACAACCTTTCTCCAGGGAGGGGGGTTTTCTACCAGAGCCCTCTGCTGATCTATGTAGGGGAACTGGTCTGGTGGCCCTGGGGCTTAGCTATTGTATTCTATACAGCTCTGACATCTCTAGCATCTAATGAGCCCCTTGTTGGCTACCCTACCCTAAGGGAGGACTACTCTAATTCACAAAGAGTTTGAAGTCTCCCCTTGCTTAATTTTACACTGTAGTTATTAGAAAATCCAATTCTGAAATTTTTAAGCATACACTCAAGGGAATTTTGGCTTTTACTTTGCCCTTTCCCCATTGTTACAACCAATATTAGAACAAATGAGCTTCCCAAAATCGAAAGGGATCAAGAACCGAGGTTTGTGCTAACTCTCTAAAATGTTCTTCATTGGGTCAATCCCTGGAGAACCAAAGGACAGAGAGCTTTCAGACAAAGTTGGACGTACAGGGAAGAGGGTGCCCCGTGAAGAGCCACTCAGGTGCCCACCTGGCTGGGTCCCTTGTGGGAACTTACGCGCCTCTTAGCATTGGTGGGTCAGTATAAAGCCCCAACTCGGATCAGAGAGTGTCTGATACCACCCTAAGCCATATAAGGATTGCCACGAAACCACAGATTGGGGCCCACTCAGACTCCGTGATTATTCACTGTGGAGCCACAAACTGGAAACGCAGGTGCAGGCACCAGAGCTCCTCATTCACACATCATTCATTCAGGGGTTTTCAGTGTAGAGACAGAATAACAAAACAAAAGTGAAGAACAAGATCTCGGCATGGATAGATAGCACAAAGGTATCCCAGGAAGCCCGAGTTAGGACTCAACTCAGTCCCCACTAATGTCTTCCCTGAAAACACATTAACTCTCCACCAACATCTTGGCCCTGGAGAGCCTATTGTGTGAGTGCATTCACGTCCAATCCTTGATTACAGTAGGTGCAAGACAGCCAGCCACAAGCACGTTACAAATTGAGCAAATTGTAAATTTGCTTTACTCACCTCTGGAGGCTTTCCTGATGACTCCAAATGGATGGATGAACATGCTGTTGTCTGTGACTGACTGTCGGCCAGACAGAAAAGACCAGCGGGGCCCTGGAACGTCTCAGATGGTACCTCTCCTGCTGGGTTTCCATTCCCAGCACTCAAGCGAGGAGGCTAGTTGCCTGTGTGTGGCAGAAACCAAATGTGTCCAGAGGACACGATCTTGCTGGGGCCTCCAAAATATTATATCTGGACAGCAAGGAAACTAATGTTTTGCCACAGAATTAAGTAGCCAAATTAAGGAGTCTTTAATTTAAATGCTGGCAACTGCATGGGAAGTATAGTTATCAAATCATGCATCCCCGAATGGACTCAGGGGTTTGCTTTTAAAGGCAAAAAGAAGTGAGGGGTAGGGGTGAGCACCTAGCCAAAGCAGTTTTACAGAAGTGAAACAGGCTTTTAGTTATCGTTGGGACAATCTAGGAAGAGAGTGCTCAGCGCAGCATTTTACAAAAAGCAAAAGAATGTGGTTGGTTATCTTGGCCTTTTACAGAGCTTGTTAGGACAGCATCCTGAGGGCTTTCCGGAATCTAGAGATCAGGGAACATTTATGGCCTTTACAGAACTAACATTATGGCTTCACACAACTCTTTTCATTTACTCATCTGCAAATCTTGCAAAACTCGTTCTATGGTCAGGGATATGATGTTTCTACATTTCAGTTGTGAATCAACTGATCAGGAGTCGCAGACACACTGCCTGCTCGAAGTGCCCAGTGCAGGTGGTGGCTGGAGTCCTTACATAAGAGGAACAAACTCTGACAGAGTCAGGCTTGCATTTATTTCTCAACAATTTACAGGTTGAAAGGGAATACTTTGTGATAATAATACCATAAACTACTTTTTAAAACATTTATTATCTGCACCTAATGGTAATTTTTCTGATCACAACAGTAAATTTTGTTCACGCTCAAAATTGAAATATGCCCAAAAGTTTAGTTTATATTTCCATCCCCCAAATATAATTCCTTATTAGGTTTTTGACATGTTTACCTCTGCTATTTTCTTTGCTTATACATTTAACGTAAAATTAAACTAGTTTCCAGTGACATATAGCACACTCCTTCCAGCATCATTTTGAAATGCTGAGTAGTATTTCACCAAATGGATCTACCCAATCACTTTGTTTTCCATTCTTGGACATTTAAAATAGTTTCCAGTTTTTTATCCCATAAACAATGATAAGACACACATTGTGTGTACAAGTTGTTAGCTGCATTTCTGATTAATTCTTTAAATAAATGTGTAGATGCTTGAGTACTTAGTCAAGGGCTTTGAGATGCTAAATCTCAAGCAGTTGCTTTTATTTACAAGTAGGAGAAAGCCTCCCTGTGATAGACAAAGCAAGCATTGACTCATTAGAATATGCAGGTCTCAGGAAGATCTTATTTGAAAATATTTTTTCTTGTTGAAGCCTAAAATGGCACCACTAGCAATCCAGTCTTTGGAAGTGAGGATTGCACACCCGGGCAGATTCTTTTAAGCAGACACTCCTGACTTGGGAACCCTTGTAGCCTCCAATCCCTCAAGACTTAATTTCTTTCCTCAGGTCCCTTCCCTTTGTTTTCTGCATTGTTTCCTTCTATTGAGAGGGTGGGAGAAGGAGACATTTAGGATCCTGGGAGTGAAGAGAAAGGTGGAGAGGAGAAAGGTGATGAAAGGTGGAGAGAACTTGGACAGGTAAGGGGAACAAGTCAGAGGAAATGTACAAACAGCCAACAAGCGTATGAAACCAAGCTTAACATTACTAAATTTAAAAGTTTTTATATGCAAAAATTTTAAAGATACATTTTTCCTAACTAGGTGTGCAAAAATGAAAAACCTTGAACAACATCCGGTGTTAATGAGGTTTTGCAGAAATGAGCACTCTCATCTCCTCTTGCAGGAGAGTAAGTTGGTACAGTCTTCCAGAAGGCAGTCTCACTATTAATTAGCAAAATCTAAATGTGCTTCCCCTTTGGCCCAGCAGTCTCACTTGTAGGAACCCGTTCAATAGAAACATTGAACAATCATATAAAAATATACAATTGAGGATGTTAATTAAAGCATTGCTGCATTACAGTATCAAACTAAAATGCCTATCAATCAGGAGACAGATAAGTAAGCTGTGACTGCTATACAGTGGACTGTTAGGCCCGTATTACAGAGTAAAATATACATTCTGACATTAAAGAAAAAAGATTAAGTGGAAGAACAGGCAGTGTTGATCCCATACATGTTATTTAATATACAGTTTAAAATATGTATTAAAAAACCCAGTCCCAACCATTAACAGTGATCATGGGAAGAGAGGGGTAGGGAATTGAGAAGAGGTGGGGAGATTTTCCTTCTAACTTTATGTGCTTTTGTTAAATTTGTCATGGCACACAGGTATTACTTTTGTAATTTAAAAATAAGTAAAAGCTAGAAAAAAGGAGAGTAAGGGAAAATGAGTATAGGTAGGCTCACCCTAATTCACCCTATATCTGCCTTGGCCCGGCTCCCGGAGAATCTAAACACGGGGAGGCGGGATGGGGTTGGGTCCTTTGTGTCAAGGAGACCCAGCGCTTAGGAGTTTTCTCTGGGGCGGTGCAAGCCCAGAATGTTTTATGAGGCCCCCAATAGCAAAGGCTTCCACGAAGTTTGCTGTGAGGATTAAATGAGATAATGCATTAAAGACACTAGGAAAATAACTGGCTTAGAGTAAGCCCTCCATAACTAGCAGCTCTCCATTATTGTTATTATTTAAATTAAAACCTTGCAGCACTGCCCTGTGGAGTGCTGCTCTATTTCCAGATCCTTTCTGCTGGGTACAGCTTTTTAAGTATTCAAAGCATGTGTTCAATGCTTAGTTTCATGTTGGGGCTATAACTACACTTAATTGCCAACAAAACCACTTCAAAAGAGCTGTTCACCTAAGGGATGCTTGTGCAGTTGGAAACCATGGCTACGTGGTTCCACTCGGCTTTAGAAGAGCATTACTTCCTTATCTGTTAATGAAAATATAAATAAATAATGATCACCATGCAAATGGCATATCTTATCTTTTGCAAGTTAAAGCAAAAATGGTTACTGGTCTCCCCTTTTATGTAAAAAACCCCCCAACAAAACTGTTTCAAAGCAGGTCAAAAGGAGAAGTAGAAATAAGCCTATGTTTTCTCCTCCCCCCAACTCCTTGGACAAGGAAGCCTGAGAATCCTTCCGGGGAAAGTCACCAGAATAGAGAGCATGGCTGTGCAATCAAATGAAACCCATAACATAATACAAAGAAATTGGGAAAAAGAACATGTGAAATCTAAAGAGCCCTTATTTTTACTATAAAATTCTTGCTTTCTGTACCAAGGAGACTGAATAAAACTGTAGGCATATGCCTATTGTTGCTCATGTGGACCCAAAAAAGCAACTATTGTATGCTTGAATGCACACACAATTAAAAGTAAGGAAAAGACAAACTAGGCAGAAGAAACACTGGAGGAAGAAGCTGCCTTCAGGAACAGCTGCTTATAGCTGGGAGGGTTCGGTGACAGTTTATGCTGGCCATTTTGTTTCCTAGCTGAACTGCATTGTATCATGATGCATTTTGACAACTAGAAAATCAGATTTTACTTTCTCTCTTATAAATTCCTTTAATACCATTCTTAATAAGGAAGAAAAATGTTGACTGTTTTGTCTGATAAATGGGAAACCTCTTTAGGATCTTGTTTACAAAATCCAAGTGGTAAAAATCCAGTAACATGAAGACTGTGTGTACCCAAGCCAATAGGGTCATAAGACCCACAAATGACACACTGTTCTGGGCACCCATTTATGACTGCAAGGTCTGTATTGTGTTTTGTGATTAACACTGCCTCAGAATCAAGGAGTTACCATGTTAACAAATTATTGGTCTATCACACCACCCACCACCTTCAATTCTCACCCCCTACGGAATAAACTCTCTTGATGGAATGTTAGACACTGGGGACAAGTCAGAGGGTAAGATATTTTGGGGCAGTAATTCTTAAGTCTACCATGTGGGTGGCTGCCAACTTTCACGCCTCTCCTCACACACTAACGAGTGTGGGTTTGTGTTTCAAAACAGACGCCCACAGACATGAGTTTTTCTTTCTTACTCTCTCCACTTATTTTGAGCTATTTAAGGGGACTGTATCCTATTTATTTGTGTTCACTGATTGTCTAACCGTAGAAATTCAATGAATATCTGCTAAATAAATAAAATAAAACCTTTTCTCTACTTCCTGGGGAAAGGAATGATCCCTGATCATGAAGGTAGCCTTTGTGATCTCAAGCCTTAAAAAGGCCACCTCTAATTGTCCTATAAGAGTGGGACAGAATGGAGGGAGATCAATGGGATTTAGAAACAAAATTGGTCCATTTACTTATTTATTCAACAAATATTTGCCAAGTTCTCTGCTAGGCACTGAGTGTACACTGGTAACTAGAGCACATGTTCCTGTCTTCCACAGTCTAATGGGGAGACAGGTAAGTAGAAATAAGCAAACAAAACAAGGAGAAGTGGCCCTGGCCAGTTGGCTCAGCGGTAGAGCGTCGGCCTAGCGTGTGGAGGACCCGGGTTCGATTCCCGGCCAGGGTACACAGGAGAAGCGCCCATTTGCTTCTCCACCCATCCACCCAGCTTTCCTCTCTGTCTCTCTCTTCCCCTCCCGCAGCCAAGGCTCCATTGGAGCAAAGATGGCCCGGGCGCTGGGGATGGCTCTGTGGCCTCTGCCTCAGGCGCTAGAGTGGCTCTGGTCGCAACATGGCGACGCCCAGGATGGGCAGAGCATCGCCCCCTGGTGGACAGAGCGTCGCCCCTGGTGGGTGTGCCGGGTGGATCCCGGTCGGGCGCATGCGGGAGTCTGTCTGACTGTCTCTCCCTGTTTCCAGCTTCAGAAAAATGAAAAAAACAAAACAAAACAAAAAAAAAACACAAGGAGAAGTGCTATGAAGGGTCTTAGAGAAGACATTAATGGAGAAGGTGGCCAAAGAAATACACCTTTAAGTTCAACCTTAAAGGTGCGAGTGACCTGCATGAGAGGGTCAAGGACGCTGGAGCCTGCTAAGGCACCAAGAGCAAGCCTGCTAGGCTGCAGTGGGGTGAGCAGGGCAAGACTGACTGGCTGTGTTCAAGGGTATGGATGCAAGGGCTGTGGTAGGGAATGTGAGTTTGATTCTAAATTAAAATTCTTTAGGAAAACAGAAAATTGAACTCTATCATCCTGAATAAAGAGGTCAGAAGAGTGCTTAGCATGTAGCAAGTACCTAATGTTAGCCATTACTATATCTATAGCACCCAAGGAAACTAGTAAGCCTCTACCAAAATATTAAAGTGAAATGATCAAAACTTGAGCAATGAAAAATATTCATCTATCTGCTAAGCCTAGGTTTTTTTTTTAATTAGTTTTTTATTTATTTATTCATTTTTAGAGAGGACAGAGAGAGGGAGAGAGAGAGACAGAGTGGGAGAGAGAGGAGAGAGAGACAGAGAGAGAGAGAAGGGGGGGAGGAGCTGGAAGCATCAACTCCCATATGTGCCTTGACCAGGCAAGCCCAGGGTTTCGAACCGGCGACCTCAGCATTTCCAGGTCGACGCTTTATCCACTGCGCCACCACAGGTCAGGCAAGCCTAGGTTTTTAAAGCAACTTTTCTACACAACCAGTCAAATTCCAGATGAAACCAAATTCCACTTACAAAAGGGAAAGCTTATGTTTGATATACCCTCTGATATTCAATATTTCTTTGTTTTAAACAATGAAAGGACATCATAGAGGACTATATTGTCTGTATCCTACTTTAAAAAATAGATGAGGTGGATCACTCATCTGTTCACATAAGTCGGTTTAAGTTTTTAGCACAGGTGGCCATTTCAGAAATGAAAGTTACAGCTAATCAAACACTTAGCCCACATGCCTTGGTGATTTTAATGATAAGATTTGTTGCTATGAGACAAAAACGTGGTGTGCAGGAAATAATCTGTTAGAAATCATATGACCTTGATTCAAAGGCTTTTTGATTAACAGCACTAACATCCGCTTTCTGGAAAAGAAACAAATCCTATGATTAGAGGTTTGTAGTCCTTTTAAAGCAAATAAAACATTATTAGCCACTTATTAATGGATATGGGAAGTAAACATTGCTCCAAGCGTTAAAAAACGTTCAGTGCACTAGCAAAATTTCTCTTTTACCTTGTCTTTCTTCTTCCTACTTTCAGAGGGAGACACTGAGAAAAAAATGGACAGCAGATAAGAGTAACTTAGAAGACCCAAGACTTAGCTAGCAAGCTGGTTATGCAGTCCTAAATGGCGCGCGCGCGCACGTGTGTGTGTGTGTGTGTGTGTGTGTGTGTGTGTGTGTGTGTGTGTGAAGTTGGCTTTGTAACTAGTCTTCATTCATTCATCTATTGAGGATCCCCTGGTGTCAGCTGGGTGCTTGGAGACGTGATGGCAAACAGACACAGTTCGTGCTTTCACAGAACTTAGATGCTAGAAGGGGAAGCAGACAAGAAGTTGACAAGTATGAGTCATGCTTACTTACACAAACACATGATAAGTACTATGAGGAAAATAAAATGGGAAGGGGGATGGGATAGGGTAGCTGGGGTCATATCTAAGCTTCTCTGAATGGGTGATATCTGAGCTGAGCCCTGAATGACAAGAAGTTGATCTGTAAAGATAAAAGTCAAAAACCTTGTGGGCAGAGAAGATGGCAACTCAGTGTCCCAGAGGAGGGGATGAGCTTGGGATGTTCAAGACGAAGAAAGCTGGCCGGGGTGCAGGGGCCTTGGCAAGTGTGTAAGAGTATTGTAGGAGAAGAGGCCAAGAAGACCAGGGATCCAATTGTGCAGGGTGGATTTTAAGTGCAGTGGAATCTCTGGAGGGTTGTACCTACAACTGGTTTGGTAAATGGTCCACTCATGCAACACTTATCTAGAAGTGGGGCTGGCCCCTCCCTGGTGACACGATGACTGTGGCACTTTCTGCCCTTTTCTGGCTGGGGAGAAAGGAGCAACTGTAGTGACTTGCCCTGTTGGCCTAAAACTCCAATCAGCCATCTGGACCCTTTGGAATATATCTGACTTGACCCACGAAGACTGTAAAAGCCAAATCTGCATAGTGTATCTTGTCCTAGAACACAGGGGTCTCCGTGGTCCTGTCTCCCCACTATCAGAGGTGTCCTCCAGATCATGGTCTCCTTTATTGGCCAGGGGGCTGGGATAGACCCAGGCAGATCCTTGTATCCTCTTCCCCCTTCTTAAACCTTTGATGTCATGACAAGTTCTAAGCATTAGTAAGACAGAGGTTATAGTCAAGGCCAGGAAACAATCTTGCTTGGAGGGGAATGGTTACTTTTGCCAGAGGAAGCATGACAGGAAGGACCTGGCTAGTGTCACAGGTCAAAGCAACAATAGAATGAATCCAGGGAATCTGACCATGCTTGAGTGACTGGCTTGTACACATTTCCAGGGTTACCCAACCGAATTTCCTGTATCCAGACAGTAGAGACGTGGAGGCAGACACACTAGTGAACACACCCATTGTTTGCCTTATGTTCATTATTTGAGGACATCATTCCCCTGAATGTTCCCCTGGAAACCTCAGTGGCTCCTGACTGCTGACCATACTGAGAATACAATTCTTAGCCACATTCTCACCCTCTGCATTCTGGTTCCAACCTACCTTGTCTGTTACTTTCTTGCTTGCAAGTTTTATTTCACTATACATCTCTGCATGTATTCTATCTATACTTGGAAAATGCAATTATTACTTGTATAATCAGAAAAGGGAAAAAGACCAATATATAATTATATATATATTTTTAAAAAAACAAGGTTCCTTTTTGCCCTACTTAGCTATGCCTCCTGGATCTCCCAACTTCCTACCCGAGCCGAGATGGCAGTGCTGGCTCACAGGAGGCAATCATGGTTCATTTTTCAGGGTTACCCACTTGGCTCTCTCCAGTTCTCTCCAAGTCTGGACCCACCCCTAAGACATATCTTCACCTTTCAGATTTCCCACACTGAGCCCCTTTGGGCTGGGCAGTTCCCTCAGAGTCTTCCTTCCTCAACCATACTGTGTTCCCTGCATCCCGTCTCTGGCCTTCTGTGGTCCTCCCTCACCAGGACAAGCAGGCTTCCCTTCTTCCCTTGAGACCCTGCTGCTCCTGGCCTTGGTTGGGACCACCTTTCTCCTAGGTTACACATTCACGTAAGTTACTGCCAGCTCTGGCTGTGCTCTGAGCCCTGCCCCCTCCTAACAGCATGGCCTCAAGTGCACGTAGGCTTTATAGTAAGGCAGGACCAAGAAAGTTGGCTGGCGTTGCCGACTGGTTGGCTATTTCCCAGAGGTATGTGCCAAGTTTTCATTAATTTATTTCTTCGTACGAGAAAGTGGTGTGTGTGTGTGTGTACACATGAGCGTCTGTATGTAAGTGTGTCCACTCGGGGGAAAGGAAAGGAAAGAGTAGTGATTTTGTATCCATCATGGGGACAATCTCTCCCATCCTTGGGTTCTAGAAATTTAGGGAATTATTGTAGAAATGGTGGTGTGGGAGAGGTTCTTCATGGTTGGATTATCCTAAGTAACTTAATAAAATAGGGGCCTTTGTGGAGCTTTGCACTTTCCAATTAGAATACCAAACTTATGATTTCACAGATGTTTTTATCCTTAAAAAAACCCCACAGTGACTCAATTTAAGGAAAACCATCAAGTAAATGATAGTACAGAAACATGGCAAACATCATGGAGGTGGTAACTGATATCTAGAACTCTCAGTTGGTATCAAGACAAAAAGTTGCACTGAGCTTAACTCTCACTCACAGGAAGGGGCTAGAGTCAGTCCTCCCTGTTCTCTTGGCTGTCTTCACCTACAGATGGCCATGATTACCTTCGAGCAGCCTACCAGCAAGTGATCCAACCGGCTCTGCCTGGGCAACCCCTCCCTGGAGCCAGTGTGAGAGGCCTGCACCCTGTGCAGAAGGTCATTCTGAACTATCCCAGCCCCTGGGACCAAGAAGAGAGGCCTGCACACAGAGACTGTTCCTCCCCAGGGCTCCCGAGGTATCAGTAAGTATTATGGGATCAACCTGCAATTTTAACATGAAAAAGCATGATGCCGATGCAATCGAGGTGTATCAAACTCCCTGTTGGTTTACCATCCAGATTACTGGCCGAGACACACAGTGGAATGCCTACATAGACTTTTCAGGTCAGGAGGAAATAGAAGCTGGTTGACAAGAATCTCTCTCTCTCTCTCTCTCTTTTTAAATTTAGAAAATTAAATTTAACAGGGTGACATTGATCTACAAAGACTACAGTACATAGATTTTGGGTAAACATTTCCGCATCATTTGGACGATTATGCTGTATATCCATCACCCAAAGTCAAATCATCTTCCGTCACCTTATATTTGTCCCTTTTTATACCTACCTCCAACCCCCTTACCCCTCCCCCTCCCCCACATCCCCTTCCCTCTGGTAACCGCTGCACTCTTATCTATGTACATGAGTCTCAATTTTTTTTTTATCACACCTATGTGTGGAATTATACAGTTTTTAGCTTTTTCTGATTTACTTATTTCACTCAGTGTAATGTTATCAAGGTCCATCCATGTTGTCATAAATGATACTATGTCATTGTTTCTTATGGCTGAGTAGTGTTCCATTGTATATGTACCACATCTTCTTTATCCAGTCCTCTATGAAAGGGCACTCCAGTTGTTTCCATGTCTGGGCCACTGTGAACAATGCTGCAGTGAACATGGGGATGCATGTGTCTTTATGAACCAATGTTTTTGAGTTTTGGGGGTAGATACCCAGTAGAGGGATTGCTGGGTCATATGGTAGTTCTATTTGACAAGAATCTCTTTACCAAACGTATAAAGCCACTGATGACTGGTCAAAATTCTCCTGAAAGAAAGGCCCTTAAGATGCTAAGTCACACTTGATTCTTTTACCTTTAGATCACCTGGTCTTTTAGCCCGTGAAATAAATTTTTAGTTTTATTGTGACTGACTTCCACCTCTAGGAGTTTCTTTTTTATATATCCCTTATTTGTGTACCTGTTTAAACTCATTTCTTACTTTGGAATTTTAAGTTCACTTAGTTCCCAAAATAAATTTTAAATAACCTTAGAATTTCTTTTATAACTAATGCATTGTTGAATGCCATTATTAGGTCTTTTCCTAGACTTCTTCCAGAAATACAATTCTGATTTTTCTTGACTTCAGTTGTCTAACCTTTCAATCATTTTTCTCCTCTCTGTCCTCTTTTGACTCTTCTTCAAGTTTTCCTTGTCTCTTGCTTTATGTATCTAAAATATATAGGAAAAACTCATGTAAATGGAGTTCTTAATTTACGGCAAAATTAGAGACTAGATGAAACGTTTGCTCTTCTCAGCACAACTTTATACAGCACTCAAAGTAAAACTATATTCTGTTTTGAAAACAGAATGAGATATGATGGCTCTATGATAGCAGTTTTTCCCCAGAAATACAGAAATTAGTAATTAGCTGAAAAAGTTGATTGAAAGAAAAAAGCCCACACCGTTTATAATGACAGATAAGGTATATGCCTGCTTTTCCCTTCACTCAAAAGCCCACAAGCCTTCAGACTTCCTTTCCAGACAGATCCTTTATTTTAGAAAACAAAATTGCATGGAGTTTAAATAGTAGAATTAAGTGACATGTGATTTTACAACCAAATAAGCAATCTTTCAGAAGACATACCTAAAATTCTAAGAAAACAAACAAAATGTAAGCATCTTTATGAAACACATTTTGTGTTTAATAGGGGAAGAATAGTAATTTTTTAAAATAAACACTTTGAAATAGTTTTAGGTTTATAAAAGAATTGCAAATATAGCACAGAATAATTGCGTTTGTGACATCAATTTAAGCCTGCTGTGGTCTCCTTGAATTTATTTTATCATTTTAGGACAGCAGTTTTCAACCGGTGTGCCACAGGAATTATTAAAACATGCAGTACCTGACCATTTAATCAGGGGTGCTGGCCTCTTTTCTTTTAGATGATCAAATTTAAAAATGACAACAGCCAACACAACAACAGTTGTCTGATATGAATGGATCAAAATTGTAAGGTTTTTTTTTCTTTGTCAAATCTGCAAAAAATATATTTTTGTGTGTGCGGCAGAATTTTAGTAATTAGTTTATGTGTGCCAGGAGATGAAAAAGGTTGAAAATTGCTGTTTTAGAGTAATGGAAAATACATAATTTCAGGTAATGAAGCTAATGCTCCTCTTCCTGATAATTTTAAAAAGAAGCTTAATACAGAAAGTTTACTCTGTCACTAATCTTTATGATATTATTTTTATATTGAAGGGATCAAACCAGCAACCTTTGCACATCAGGACAATGCTCTAACTAACTGAGGAACCCAGCCAGGGCATATTAATGTTTTTTAATATTACAACTTCTTTATCAAATGAGCAATTGCCTTTCATAACAACCAAATGTCTCTGAGTATAAAGGGATTTGATGCAGAAGAATATGGAACTGGCCCTGGCCGGTTGGCTCAGCGGTAGAGCGTCGGCCTGGCGTGCGGGGGACCGGGTTCGATTCCCGGCCAGGGCACATAGGAGAAGCGCCCATTTGCTTCTCCACCCCCACCCCCCTCCTTCCTCTCTGTCTCTCTCTTCCCCTCCCGCAGCCAAGGCTCCATTGGAGCAAGGATGGCCTGGGCGCTGGGGATGGCTCCTTGGCCTCTGCCCCAGGCACTGGAGTGGCTCTGGTCCCAGCAAAGCGACGCCCCGAGGGGCAGAGCATCGCCCCCTGGTGGGCAGAGCGTCGCCCCTGGTGGGCATGCCGGGTGGATCCCGGTCGGGCGCATGAGGGAGTCTGTCTGACTGTCTCTCCCTGTTTCCAGCTTCAGAAAAATACCAAAAAAAAAATATATATGGAACTGGATTCCCATTAGATGAAGGCATATTTTATAAGAATTCTTTCTCTATATTAATATAAATATAAAATAAAAATAACTTCCTTAAATATTTACATTTTAGAAATATAGTTTGGATTCTGTGTAATTTTATTTAAAATCCTTTTGCATAAGTCTCAGAATTTTTGATTACTCTTTTGAGTAAAAATATAAAAACATAAGCAATAATCTATAAAAATTTGTATATACATGTAGATTTTATCATCAAAGCATTTTTTTAATTTAAAATAATCTTAAACAAAACAAATAGAACATCCATGTTTTCATTGCCTATATTTTTAAAATACTAACATAGTGCCATATTTGAATCAGAGTTTTTTTTAAAGAAAAGAACATTCCCTTTGGCTGGGTAACTTAGTAAGTTTGAGTGGCCAAGAATGCAGGTTTGAGCCTGTCAGGGCAAATACAAGAATCAACCAATGAATACATAAATAAGTGGACTAACAAATCGATGTCTCTCTATCTTTCTCCCTCTTTCTCCCTTCCTCTCTCTCCAAAAAAATAAATCAATAAAGACAACAGCTCGAGCTATTTTAAGCAGAAGGCATTTAATTTGGGAACTGGGTGCTTACAAAATTATTGGAGTTTGGAGGAGCAAACTTTAGGTTGGGCTTCTGGCAATGATCCCAGAGCAACACCACAGAAGGGGACACCAAAGAGGCTGCTTCCTGTGTTACAGCCAGAGAGGCAGAAGAGGCAGAGGATCAGAAAGTCACTATGGAACTCTCCATTCTTGACCACACTGCTAAAATACAATCCAGAATCAGGTAGCCACTAGCATTGCAACTATCGGATCCATTGCATGCGTGCTGGATCTGCACTGGCCCAGGCCCTGACCCTGACACCGCGAGGCTGGCAATGGAACGCTGGGACGCTTCCCCAGGAACTTGGCACCTCATGACAGCACTTAGTGACAGAAACCACGGAAGTGGCAGAAGTATGCTCCATTCCCTTCTGCCTTCTCAATCTCACATGAGGGCAGCTGATGGTTCTTCTCAGCAGAATGTTCATGTGAATACTGGCAACCAAAAGAATAATAAAGAGGCCACGTAGCCACGTGGTAGAAACTCTCTAGAAGGGTTTTCAATATCAGGTTTTCATCCATATATTACAACCTAAATACTTTTAAACCTACATGGCCTTTTCTTTTTGATACATAATTAAATGTTGGCTATCATGAGCTAGGAATACGATCTTTTCATCTGAATGCCAACCTTATATCAACCATTGTATTATTATTATTATTTTTTTTTTGTATTTTTCCGAAGCTGGAAACCGGGAGAGACAGTCAGACAGACTCCCGCATGCGCCCGACTGGGATCCACCCGGCACGCCCACCAGGGGCGACGCTCTGCCCCTCCGGGGTGTCGCTCTGCCGCGACCAGAGCCACTCTAGCACCTGGGGCAGAGGCCAAGGAGCCATCCCCAGTGCCCGGGCCATCTTTTGCTCCAATGGAGCCTTGGCTGTGGGAGGGGAAGAGAGAGACAGAGAGGAAGGAGGGGGTGGGGGTGGAGAAGCAAATGGGCGCTTCTCCTATGTGCCCTGGCCGGGAATCCAACCCACGTCCCCTGCACGCCAGGCCGACGCTCTACCGCTGAGCCAACTGGCCAGGGCCCATTGTATTATGTTTTATTGGTGACCTTATCAGCCCTGTGCATGGGACTTATCTTTTCAATTAGTCCTTGAATTGAGAAATCAAATTCTGCTTCCCTCCTTTGACCTTACATATGGCAACCTATGCTATTGCTGATTGAGCAAAACTCCAGGAGCAATCCTGTCCCTCTGGCTCAGAAAAGAAATGGAAGCAGAAGTAGCTCACTGGTATCTTCCCATAGTTCTTAAAGCCTTCCTGTCCTTCAAAGTATGCTTTTGTTGAGAATAAGAAATTTATTTAAATGTATTCCTTTCCAGAGACCAGCTGTGTAACCAGCCACCTAACAGAGCTGGAGCTCCCGAGGAGTCCTCAGAGTATCCTGCAGAGCTGAGGCCACAGGGTCCCCAGGTTCCGTCCCCAGCTGCTGTCCCTAGACCCCCGAGTAACCCTCCAGCTAGAGGAACTCTGAAAATAAGCAACTTGCCAGAAGAATTGCGTAAGTTGTTTCCAACATTTTTCCCCCCTTCTTCTTGTTCAGTCTTATATATATTTTGAGAGTACTTCATGATTATCCATCCATAATCTTGGGTATTTCTCATATACACAATAAAATAAAATTTACTTTTTTGCTTTTTGCTAAAAAAGTAACCAGCATTTTGTATGAATATTTTTAGTGACTTGAGAGCAACAGGAATACTCACAAAGTGCTTACCACTAGCTTTTCTTACTCATACACTCCAGCAACAAATAGCCCCAGTGCTCTTTCCCTCCTGTAAATGATGCTCTTGAGTGGACTTGTCCCTGGGCAAATTGATTGGATGTCCATGTGGTATTGGCCCGGGACCTAGCGTCTCACCATAAATTAGCAGCAGCCATCAAGAACAAGGTCATTTCCTGTAGGCGTGAGCAATCTTGTTGGGAAAAAGCAGTCTCACATTCTCCATAGTGCCTTACAACCAAGTGCAAACTAAGGCTTTTATTTAAAGAAACATTCGACTATGTGTCAGGTGATGATTCTTTTTCCACATTTTTCAGCCAGAAACAAAAATGTTGAAATATCACCAAAATGTTCTCATATTAAGGTCAGTCAGGACAGTAAGTTCCAGAAATCGTAAGAGAACAGCCACTACTTGTGAAATTGTTATATTCTGCTGTGCTTGCTAGAGCAGCTCAGGTAATTCTAAGAAGTCCTGTCCAAATCCGGGCACTGCTTTGAACCAAGCTTGAAAAGTAAACCCCTTATATTTGCTGACTCCTATTGGGAAGCTGTGGGCTTTAGTCATTTAGGACTGAAAGATTTTGTATTACAATGATCTGTTGTTGTTTTTCATTCAAAAAAAAATTTTAATCTTCTTAATATCTTACATATTTTAATTTTGAGCATTTCTGGAGAATGGGTCCTACGCTTCATAGGATATAGTTCTGGTGTCAGTTTATAGATAATATTTATCTTACCATAACATAATCTATAAAGGGAGTCCTAAAATTCTTACATAAAATTGGTTGAATATAACGTGTTAAGAAGAAAAATTGAGTGCCATCAAAATGCCTGGCTGCTCAAATGAGGCAGTACAACCACTGTCCACACTTCCATCTGAGAAGTGTGTTTCAGAACACAAGAGCCTACGTGTAGATTAATATTATATATACAGACTCATATTTTCTTTCCAGCTCCACTTTCTTCTCTACTCTCTGCCCCAGGGGCTTCCTGAGATTTAGAGGGTTCATTCCAGACTAAAAACCAACACTCAGAGATTGTTCATCTATCACATTAACGGGCTAGCCAGATAATTTCCCCAAGGTCTAAGCCTGAGAAAACACCGGTTCTCACGCTGACTGGGTCAAGTGTGTAGGCACAATACTGTCTGCTGCTCTCGGCTGACCTAGGGAGGAGCGAAGGAGTCAGTGGTGCCGGACCGCCCAGAGGCACTTTTACTAACACTGCTGAGTTGTGCTTTCGTCTACTGCAACTTCCTGGCCTTTCCCCCAGCACTGAGTGGAAGGGGAGGAAGACGGGGGTGGGGAACCACTTTCCCTCTCCCCTCACTTGCTCTTGTCAGGCAAGAGTTCGAGGCAGCAGAGAGCCCTGTGAGATCAAAGGAGGACACGGCAGGGAGGCCCCATAGGGAGACTCAGCCTCTTAGCCTGCTGTGAGAGTATTCCTTAAGCACAGTGCCAAGTGTCTCTAAGAAACCAGGCGGTGGCCTGATCTTAAGGACACGCAGGTTCTGGGGGATGGATTTTTTGCTAATGAGTCATGTGGTTTTTCAGAAGATCTCAGCTTGTCTCAGCCTGCCAGCACTCTCCTCTGGGCCTCTCATGCACCCTGAGCAGTCTGCACACCCTTAGACAGAGGTCTGCTCCTCGGGGCCTGCGGATCTATGTCCTGAAGACAGCAATCCACTCTGTTGTGGGCATAAGCCCATAGACCAGGGGTAGTCAACCTTTTTATACCTACCGCCCACTTTTGTATCTCTGTTAGTAGTAAAATTTTCTAACCGCCCACCGGTTCCACAGTAATGGTGATTTATAAAGTAGGGAAGTAACTTTACTTTATAAAATTTATAAAGCAGAGTTACAACAAGTTAAAGCATATAATAATAATTACTTACCAAGTACTTTATGTCGGATTTTCGCTAAGTTTGGCAGAATAAATCTTTATAAAACAACTTGCTATAGTTAAATCTATCTTTTTATTTATACTTTGGTTGCTCTGCTACCGCCCACCATAAAAGCTGGAACACCCACTAGTGGGCGGTAGGGGCCAGGTTGACTACCACTGCCATAGACCAACCCTCATCCAGAGGTTTCCTTTTATTATTCTAGGAGAACAAAAGACATTGCATACACTTTGCAAGTATTGTTCAAAATATAATTACTATTATTTGACTAGTTTCTAATAAACGTGAAAAATCTCTTTTAGGGAAAGTCTTTATCACTTATTCTATGGACACAGCCATGGAGGTGGTGAAATTCGTGAACTTTTTGCTGGTAAATGGCTTCCAAACTGCAGTAAGTATTTTATCCACAGAGAACACTAAACAATTAAAGTAAGCACAGGAAAAGAAAGACAAAAGAGAACAAATGATAAATAGCTGTTGATGTTTTAAACTATATTATTTGATTTATGTGATTGTGAACTAAATGCTTATGAATTTAGGTATTTTCTCTATTTTAATGTATCCAAAGTCTCCAGCCTGTTTTTCCTGCATACTCTTGACATGCATGACCCTGAGGACCTCCGAAAAGCCAGAGGTGTTAGTGTGGACCCGGAGGCAGCTGACCTCTGGCCCGAGGGGAACGCCAGCCTCCCGCTGCTCTCTGCGCCTTCACCCTTTTTCACCAGTTATGCCCTCTTTGGTTGTACTTCCGGTGATGCAGGAGGCTGCAGGCTTCACCAGGCCGCCTGCTTATTTGACCAGGTCCTTTGTTGGGCACTGGGCTGCGGGGTTTGAAGCAGAACATTGGACTGGGATGCGGAGGACCCAGGGTCCCTCTGCAGCCTGGGTCCCCGTCCCTATGCAGCTGCCATTCCCCACCGGGGAGCAGCAGCAATGCTTCTACTACATGGGCAGGTTCTCGCTCGTTCTAGTCTAGCTCTAGGGGAGGTAGGCAACCCAGCCTTGCAGTTTACTGTGATCTTAGTCCAAAATAGCTCAGGAAGCACGTGCTCCTCCAGCCCCCCTGCAGTGGCCTGCAACAGCAACAGCTTAAAGCCATGTAAGTTTTTCTTTAGGATAAATAAAATATCACAGGAACCTTAAGATTGGTTTTCCTCAAACACTGAGATCACTTCTCTTCCTTCCCAGAGGCACCCTCTGGGTATCTGGTGACGGTGAATCCGAGAGAGTGGCAAAAAATTAAGGGAACTATCTATGGATACGAACATTAAAAGATAAAAAAGGGAATACTTAGTAAATAAATGTCTATTTTAAAGATTATTTGACATTATTTAACAGCAGGTTTTTTTTGTTTTTTTTTTTCATTTTTCTGAAGCTGGAAACAGGGAGAGACAGTCAGACAGACTCCCGCATGCGCCCGACCGGGATCTACCCGGCACGCCCACTATGGGGCGATGCTCTGCCCATCCTGGGCGTCGCCATGTTGCGACCAGAGCCACTCTAGCGCCTGAGGTAGAGGCCACAGAGCCATCCCCAGCGCCCGGGCCATCTTTGCTCCAATGGAGCCTTGGCTGCGGGAGGGGAAGAGAGAGACAGAGAGGAAAGCGCGGTGGAGGGGTGGAGAAGCAAATGGGCGCTTCTCCTGTGTGCCCTGGCCGGGAATCGAACCCGGGTCCTCCGCACGCTAGGCCGACGCTCTACCGCTGAGCCAACCGGCCAGGGCCCTTAACAGCAGTTTTTATTTGGATTTTTTTCTTTACTATATATATATTTCTTTTTATTTATTTATTTGTTATTATTTTTTTGGATAAAGAGAGAATCAGAGAGAGGGACAGATAAGGACAGACAGACAGGAAGGGAGAGAAATGAGAAGCATCAACTCATAGTCGCAGCACCTTAGTTGTTCATTGATTGCTTTCTCATATGTGCCTTGACCCTGGGGGCTGGGGGGGGTTACAGCAGAGCAAGTGACCCCTTTGCTCAAGCCAGCGACCTTGGGCTCAAGCCAGAGACCTTGGGCTTCAAGCCAGCAACCTTTGGGCTCAAGCAGTGACCATAGGGTCATGTCTATGATCCCACGCTCAAGCCAGCAACCCCACACTCAAGCTGGTGAGCCCACACTCAAGGCAGATGAGGCCACGCTCAAGCCAGCGACCTCAGGGTTTCGAACCTGGGTCCTCCGCATCCCAGTCCAATGTTCTATCCACTGTGCTACCACCTAGTCAGACTGTGTGTGTGTGTGTGTGTATTTTTTTAATGGAAGTGTTTGAAAGTTTAAAAGAGCATACAATTTATACAGTGCAATTCCATGACTATATATAGAGACCAGCATTTCAATTTCTCATTTCTCATAAGAAAGTGTTGTAGCAACCATGATATAAAGTCATAATATTACAGGACCTGTGGCCAACATTTCAGAAAAAAACCTTACTTTTGTTCATTTCCAAATAAGCATATTGATGGCCCCGGGAGAAAAGGACAGGTTTTTGTGACCTTAACAATCAGGAGCTGCTTGGGAAGAATTTCAGTCTCTCTATGACCCTCATCACTATGAATCCCTGTGGTAGAATCACAGAGCCCAGTACTGATAGCTAAGTGACTAGATTGATACATTAAGATCTCCTTAAAGGTAAAACAAAAAAAAATAAGCAAAAAAAATCCCTTAATGGGTAATTTAAGGAGAGTTTTTTTTTTTAATAATTTTATTTTTTAATGGGGCGACATCAATAAATCAGGATACATATATTCAAAGATAACAAGTCCAGGTTATCTTGTCGTTCAATTATGTTGCATACCCATCACCCAAAGTCAGATTGTCCTCTGTCACTTTCTATCTAGTTTTCTTTGTGCCCCTCCCCCTCCCCCTTTCCCTCTCCCTTTTCCCCCTCCCCTCCATAACCACCACACTCTTATCAATGTCTCTTAGTTTCACTTTTATGTCCCACCTACGTATGGAATAATGCAGTTCCTGGTTTTTTCTGATTTACTTATTTCGCTTCGTATCATGTTATCAAGATCCCACCATTTTGCTGTAAATGATCCGATGTCATCATTTCTTATGGCTGAGTAGTATTCCATAGTGTATATGTGCCACATCTTCTTTATCCAGTCATCTATTGACGGGCTTTTTGGCTGTTTCCATGTCCTGGCCACTGTGAACAATGCTGCAATAAACATGGGGCTGCATGTGTCTTTACGTATCAATGTTTCTGAGTTTTTGGGGTATATACCCAGTAGAGGGGTTGCTGGGTCATAAGGTAGTTCTATTTTCAGTTTTTTGAGGAACCACCATACTTTCTTCCATAATGGTTGTACTACTTTACATTCCCACCAACAGCGGATGAGGGTTTAAGGAGAGTTTTTAAAAAGGACTATTTCAAAGCTCTCAATAAGTTTTGGAGAATCCACAGGGAATCATGTACTACCCTGGGATGAGCAAAAGCAGGGAGTTGCTACCACCCCTAGGTCTAAAGAGGCAAGGAGCAGTGGTCACTGCCACCTGAAAGGATGGCTGTGTTGGTTTGCTGGGGCTGCCATCAAGTACCACAGACTGGGAAGCTTAAACAACAGAAATTTATTTCCTCATGGTTATAAAGGCTAGACGTTCAAGATCAAGGTTTTGGCCCTGGCCAGTTGGCTCAGCAGTAGAGCGTCGGCCTGACGTGCAGGGGACCCGGGTTCGATTCCCGGCCAGGGCACATAGGAGAAGCGCCCATTTGCTTCTCCATCCCCCCCCCTCCTTCCTCTCTGTCTCTCTCTTCCCCTCCCGCAGCCAAGGCTCCATTGGAGCAAAGATGGCCTGGGCGCTGGGGATGGCTCCTTGGCCGCTGCCCCTGGCGCTAGAGTGGCTCTGGTCGCGGCAGAGCGACGCCCTGGAGGGGCAGAGCATCGCCCCTGGTGGGCGTGCCGGGTGGATCCCGGTCGGGCGCATGCGGGAGTCTGACTGTCTCTTCCCGTTTCCAGCTTCAGAAAAATACAAAAAAAAAAAAAAAAAAAAAAGATCAAGGTTTTTAGCAGGATTTATTTCATTCTGAGGCTTCTTCTTTGGCTTCCAGATGGCCATCTTCTCCTGTCTTCACCTGGTCTTTCCTCTGTGTCCTAATCTCGTCCTATAGGACACCAGTCATATTGGCTCAGAGACCACCCGTATGACTTTATTGACATTGATAACCTCTAAAAGCCCTATCTCCAAACACATTTACATTCTGAGGCACGGGGGGTTAAGACTTCAACATGATTTTTTTTTTGGGGGGGAGGCACAATTTGTCCCATAACAGTAGCCATGTGGGGAATTTGGCTGGACAAAAGCTGTGGACTTTGCCAGAGATCTGGAGTGACAAATGGAAGACATCCAGTACATTGTGCATCCCAAAATGTCCAGCTCACAGCAGGGAATAATTTAGATGCAGGAATAATATATAGTAATAGCCACTTATTGAGTACTTACATCATGCCTGGTATTGTGATATGCCTTTTCCATGTTAACTCATTTTTATCCTCACAACCACCCTTGGAAGTTCACTTATTAACCACATATTACAAATGAAGATAGTAAGACTTAGAGAATTTTATTAATGTTTCCAAAGTCATGCAGGTGGGAAGTACAGAAGGCAGCAGTAGAACCAAGAGTAGAGCTAAGTTGTCTGTCTCTCCCCAGCCCTAACATTATGGTGCTCTGTCTTGTATAATAGAAATGGATTACTGACATAGTAACAGAGAGATATCAAAGCTTTCTCAAGATTACTCAATGCAGTCATTGGACACCAAACATTTTTTTACTTTGTTATTTATTTATTGAATTTATTGGGGTGACAGTGATTCATAAAGCCATATAGGTTTTAAGTGTACAACTCAACAAAACATCATCTGCACACTGCACTGTGCACCCATCACCCCAAGCAAAGTCTCTCTCCTTCCCCATTCCCCCCACTTTGCCTACTTTTACCTAGCCCCCCACCCCTTTTCCTTTTGGCTATCATCACAATGTTGTAGACCTCAGACATTTTAAAGCAGCAAATGGCCATCCAAACCAAAAGGAATGCCATTCCATTTTTGATGTCCCATCAGTAGAGAAACAGATTCTGAACTTGTACCATGTACTGTATGTATCTGCCAGTTTGGTGTACGATCTCGTTCTGGGAAGCTTAGAACCAGGTTGAAGAGCTAAGGCAGACATCAGTGAGACACTTGGTAGATAAAAGAATGTTAAAATGACGTGTTAATTGTCCAGTACCATTATTGGTCACCATGGGGTAGAGTTTGGTGGGGTGAGGAGGGGGAAGTCAGTGTGTGGGGAGGACTCAGCGAACAGGGGGTGTGGCCTGTGCTTTCAGGGTGCAGTGCAGGGGCACCAGTGTGGGGAGTACAGTACGCAGGGCATCTGGGGAAAAGAGGTAAGACTAGGTCATCGGTGGCTTGGAAGTCTTGCTGAATGAGTAGGACATGACTTGACCAGTCCTAAATAGCAGAGTGACATTTAGAACAACTGCTCTGGGAGCAGCATGGTTGAATCAACTGACGCCTCCTCAAGGACACTCTCCCTGCATCACCCACTGCAGCATATAATCCCCCTTCCAACCAAGAGCACCTTGAACACGTTCACTACGCTCTGGCTGCAGGACACATCTGAGCCCAAGAAAGACTGTGTACTTAGTCTTCTGTAAAACAGAAAATAACTGTCTTTTCTTCCCTTCAAACACTTTATTTAATATGTCTTTTCAAGGCCCAAAAGGTCTGCTTGATTTTCTTTTTTTTTTTTTACAGAGACAGAGTGAGAGTCAGAGAGAGGGATAGACAGGGACAGACAGACAGGAACGGAGAGAGATGAGAAGCATCAATCATTAGTTTTTTGTTGCGACACCTTAGTTGTTCATTGATTGCTTTCTCATATGTGCCTTGACTGTGGGGCTACAGCAGACCGAGTAACCCCTTGCTCGAGCCAGCGACCCTGGGTCCAAGCTGGTGAGCTTTGCTCAAGCCAGATGAGCCTGCACTCAAGCTGGTGACCTCGGAGTCTCGAACCTGGGTCCTCCGCATCCCAGTCCAATGCTCTATCCACAGCGCCACTGCCTGGTCAGGCTCTACTGCTTGATTTTTATCATAAACCTTTCTCCCACCACCTTAGTAATTGTTTTTGTGACTATTCCTTGGATTTGCTCCAAGTTCCATACAATCCTTTTTAAACATATAGATTGAAGCCTGATATAATGCCATAATAATGACCTGACTGAGGCAAGTAAAGCACCACAGTTTTATCTCAATACTTGCACACCATCTATCCACCCATTAAAATGTTCCAGAATCATGTTTGCCTTCCAACATCTATATATAATTGGTTTGTATATTCTTGTCTTACATCCAACTTGGTGGTCCATGTCTGTCAAATTTTTTAAAACACAATTATTGTACAAGAGGCAAAGATATATTTTAATGCATACTTGTATATCCTAATTATGACTGTTAAATAGTACAGTGCCTACTAATGTTGAAATAAGGAATGTTTTAAGAAAATTGCATTTTGTTTTTTAGACTTACATTCTCTTCCCTGCAAAAAGCATTAGTGAATTGTTCCATGTTAAATGTATATAGTCTCATGTTTTCTCTTGCTCTGCATCTAGAAAAAGCTTCTCATTAAGCACCACCTCCCCCATCTTTTTCTTGTAGATTGACATTTTTGAGGATAGAATCCGAGGCATTGATATCATTAAGTGGATGGAACGCTACCTTAGAGATGTAAGTGCATTCCAAAAGTCCGAGTTCATATTCTGGTGAGAAAGGACAATAAGCTTGTGAAGTTATTTTATGAAAGAAGCACTGGCACACCCACCAAGTCCAAAGCCGAGAAAGTCCCAACAAAGCCTCCCTTGTCGGCAGCCGTGCAGATTTGGCAAGGAAGGATGGGGTCGCCCTCCTAGACAGGCACAGGCAGGAAATAACGGTCAAACCAGACACAGGTGGTTGATAACAATCAGACAAACAATTTTTTTGACCAGAACAGGAAAGGAAGAAATGAAGGTGGGAGTAAGGAGGGAGCGGCAGAATTCAATTTAATCTAAGGCCACCCCAAGTGATCTGCAGGACGGGGCAGAAGAGCTTTCCCGGGTACTTGGTGCTTTAACAAGAGAGAAATTGATTGCTGCCAGCGTGTCCATGTCGGCACTCGGCTGCTTCCTTCGGCGCGAGAGCTCTAGGGGACCGAGTCTCAGCAGGGTGGGGTTTTGTGGCTTTTCCTTTTGTCTGCAGCCTGACGTTTGCTTTGTGCAGAGGGTCTGGCCCTC
Organism: Saccopteryx bilineata; assembly: GCF_036850765.1. Lineage (NCBI taxonomy): Eukaryota > Metazoa > Chordata > Mammalia > Chiroptera > Emballonuridae > Saccopteryx > Saccopteryx bilineata. The sequence continues at coordinate 8,243,983 of NC_089501.1, read as the reverse complement.
CCGACTGCTGGCGCATCGTGCCACAGCAGGGCAGTCAGGAGCGCAGTAACTGGCAGCTCAGCTCCAGCTATGGGAGGGAGGGGGTTTTATCATTGATGCTGCAGAGCCTTTTTGCCTCTATGTAGGATCACTTAGTGATTCGAGCTTTCATTAGCTGTTTATTAGTGATGGTTGTGGAAGATGGTGGCAAAACCGCATCCATTTAGGAGAGCTCCTCTCGGAGCCATCTGCTGTGTGTGTTTGAAGAGAGCTGGGGAGGGAGACACGGGAAAAAGGGAGACAGGCGTCTGCCCGCGTGGAGGCCACTGCCTCGCACTGCTCGCACAGAACGAGCCCAGCACCATCCTCCACTGTGTCAGAGAACGCTTACAGCCCTGCTGGCCAGGTTCCAGACTGCCTTCACCAAATGGACCACACTTTACACTTTCATAAACATGCTTTCTCCCTCTCATTAACAGAAGACAGTGATGATAATCGTAGCAATCAGCCCCAAATACAAACAGGATGTGGAAGGCGCTGAGTCGCAGCTGGACGAGGATGAGCATGGCTTACATACTAAGTACATTCATCGGATGGTGAGTGGGGATGGAACCGCAGCGCCTCACCGGCCCCCAGAGACGGGCTGTTTCCTCTGTGAAGGCCTGTCCTGTACTAGAGACCAAGCGAAGGTGGCATGGTGACCAGTGAAAAGTCCGGGGGATGTGGGTTCAGATCCACCTACCTTTGAGACCTTGGGCAATTCACCACACATCCGAGACTCCACAAGGGGAGACGGATCTGTGATCTCTAAGTTCTAAGATTCTTGAAAGCAGCGCTCTGCCAGCTTGATTGTCTACCAACAAGTGTGGAGTCCTAGGAGGGGCAGCACACAGGGCTGTGAGGAGCAAGGTTCCTGTATCGGCATCATGTCCTGTTCCCTGCCTTTTCACAGAGGCAGGGAAGCCTAGTGGAAAGAGCTCTTGCTATTGTGTCAGATAGACTTGGTTCAAATTCAGCTTCCTCATGTGCAGGCTGTGGTACCATGGGCCAAGTGCTTACACCCCTCTGTGCCTTCAGGTCTCTATTTGAAAAATGGGTCACCAATACTTATGCTGTTGCAGAGATTAAATGAAATGTCTTTGAAGGGGACTGCACATATTGGATGATCTATATAGGGGAACAATTGTTTATAACTCATGAAGTATGAGGCCTGGTCAAACTAAAACCAGAGGGAGAAATTTAAAGGGAGGTAGACTTACTCAGCATCAGATAGAACATTCTGACTGAAAATACCACCCAGCTTTAGAACTGGCTGTTCTCTGGGCCAGCAGTCTTCCTGCTTTTCATGAGTGTAGAGATACCGTAGAGAGAGAGTCATGCTTGACTAGGATGCCACACTAGACTTGCGACTTCCAAACTCTCCCCCGGAGTCCCTAATGGGTGCTCGCATGTGCTCAGAGTGTGGGTGCACTGAGCCTCCCAGCCCACCTCAGCCAGAGCTCATCTGCCTTTCTCAGGCTCGTTTGCCAAGGATTCTGAAATTTAAGGCTCGAAAATCACTGGACTGGATGGAACGTGTAAGCTCTATTTCAGCCTAACATTCCCGGCGGGGGGGGCACCTGGCATGGGCATGAGGGTCACTGACTGGGCCAGAGGACAGGGCAGGAAGCGGAAGTGGTCCAGATGGAGTGAGCAAGCAGCACAAGGCAGGAGACAGTTGGGCAGTCGAGGGGCTTGCAGCTTTACATTAGGAGAACCTGCCTTAAGTCAGGTCTGTCCTGTGGATCAGGAGCACAGGAGAGAGGCAGGGTGGGTGGGTGTTCTTCATCCGGGTTTTCAGGGTCTCTGTCTCCTCTTCTATCATGTGCCGACCACTTCTCTGAGCTCTGACCCAACCAAAACAAAGTAAAAGCCAGAGCAAAATGGTGAGGTCATAGAGTAAGACCGAAGAGTCAGGAGACGAGCTTCCTTGTTATTCCATTGTCTCCCAGTCTCCCGGCCCATGGGCAAGGCCCAGAAAAATATCACTTGTGCCCTAAAAGGTCATGGCTGGCTCTGGGTACTGCCACCCCATGGCTGTCTGTTGTTGCGTGTCCACATGGCCCCAAAGCACTCGATGTTCTGCCTGCATTTCTGGGATCCGCCAGGCCCGGGAGCCGACAGCTGGTGTGTGGGGAGGGCTCCAGGTCCCTAACCGTTCCTGAGAAAACCTGTCAAGCTCTGCTGGTGTGTGGCGATGCCAGGCACCAGTCACACACAGCTCAGCCTAGACCTTTTCTGACGGTGCCTGGCTATGAACCAGATTGTCTCCAAACTTGGTTTTTGGGGGCAGTGATATCTTGGGCTCTTCCTCATCACTGAAGGGGCTGAAGAGTCAAATACAGCAGTGCCTTCTGCCCACCTGGCCGCCCTCCCAGCCCCTCCAGGCAGCAGCCAACTCCAGGGCAGCGGGAGTGAAGAGGTGCTGAGGAGGAACTGCATCAGAGATCCCACGACCTCACAGAAAGCCAGTATCTGGAAACAGAAGAGAAAGAGAAGGGGCCAACGGCTGCTGGTTGGCCCCTCTACAGATGGAGCAGCCTAGTGAACAAACAAAAGTGTGCAGTATCCGGTGTCCTGGAAGTCAGAAACTAGATCCAGCCCTTCACTTTTTTTTTATTTTTTATTTTTTTGTATTTTTCTGAAGTTGGAAATGGGAAGGCAGTCAGACAGACTCCCGCATGCGCCCGACCGGGATCCACCCGGCACGCCCACCAGGGGGCAATGCTCTGCCCATCTGGGGCGTTGCTCTGTTACAACCAGAGCCACTCTAGCGTCTGAGGCAGAGGCCACAGAGCCATCCTCAGCGCCCGGGCCAACTTCACTCCAATGGAGCCTTGGCTGCAGGAGGGGAAGAGAGAGACAGAGAAGAAGGAGAGGGGGAGGGGTGGAGAAGCAGATGGGCGCTTCTCCTGTGTGCCCTGGCCGGGAATCGAACCCAGGACTCCTGAATGCCAGGCCGACACTCTACCACTGAGCCAACTGGCCAGAGCCCAGCCCTTTACTTTTAACTTGTAAACTGTGCCCTTCCTTTCACGTGTTTGTGTGGATGTGGTTGGGGCTTTTAGCTGCCTACTACTTGGGCCATTTTCAAACATGCTTTTGGTGTTGTCATCTGATTTTTCAAAGGGAAGTGGCTCTGAGAAAACACCTTGCGGACAGTTTGTGTGTGTGTTGTGTGATTGTGCGTGTGTGCAAATAAGTATGAATATGTAAGAGTGTATGTTCAAAAGGGGTTTATTTGGTGAATTCAGTAACGAGTCATCTCCACTATCACGTTTCCATCGGTTCTGTTTTTATTCCATGCACGATGAGATCCCTCTGTAATAAAAATCAATTGGAAGATGAAATAGTTGGGAATGCATAATTCCTCACCTCCTTGTCATCAGAAGACTGAAAACTTGGTGCTAGTCACAGAATTTGGAAGACTCTGACTCCTCTCATATTGAAAATTCTGGTTTTGATAGAGTTCTTGGCAGCTAAACCTTTTTGGGCCACTGCAGTGTCAGAGCAGATTGGAACTGGTGTGGGAAACCTAAAGCTTGGAAGGCAGAGCTCATCACGCTGACCTCCCAGCCCTCCCACGCCCATTCTGTGCTCTAGATGCGAAGCATGACTAGCTGTCCGCACCCACTGACATACTTCCACACCTCCGGACATATGCTCTACTGAGAACATCCTCCCTTCTCCCCCGTTTTCCCTGCTTGACCAAATTCTTATTCCAGTATCCAGATGACACATCTCCCTTCTAACTGTCCTCAAAGCACTGATATAAATGGATGGCCCCCATTTAGGGCTTCCGCAGCAATTTGTTCATACTTTTCACACTGCACTGGGGTTGGTAATTTACCTTTCTGACTGCTCACTAACTTGATGGCTTTGTGAGGACAGGCTTTGTGTCAGGGGTATTCTGGTAAACTGGTTCTCCCACTACCCCCCAAAATCCCGATTCATAGCATTTGACCATTTCCATGGTATAAATACTCTCACCATAGCCAATATCAAGCTACCAATGGGAAGTCACTGAACACAGAATTGGGAAGAAGCACACATCTGGCTTCTGTGAGCTGATATGCAGGCCCTAGAAGGTATCTTAAACCTTAAAACCCAAAGTCTAGCATGGAGCCTGACTTTGAATAGACCTTCAATAAATGATTGGCGAATGAGTAAATGGCACAGATGTGTGACAGGGAGAGCGTCAAATTATAAGGGTGTGGCACTCAAATAGGGAAATCAGAGTGAAGGGGCAGTGGGCTGCATAGCTGTGGATACTTCAGCTCCTCATTCTGGTTCCTGAAATTAAACCTTGAATTTGTTCTGTTCCAGATGCAGATTGAGTTCATAAAACAAGGAAGCATGAATTTCAGATTCATCCCTGTGCTTTTTCCAAATGCTAAGAAGGTAAACAAACAAATAGAAAATGTTAGAATTCAAGCTTATGCTTTGTTTGCTCTCTGGGATTTTAGTGGGAGACCTTGTCAACTCACTCTTTATCATCCTTAGATATAAGGGTGTTACCAGAAAAATCAACAAGTTGTACTACTCAGTTCAGCAACATGAATCCAGTGTTATCTGAGAGACCATCTCTATCCTAATTGTTCAAAGAGCCATTACACACAAAGAAGTAGTTTGTGTTTTAACTCATGAGCTAAAAGAGACTGTTCATCTGATACTTCTTATCTCTTGTACATAAAAGTCAAGATGTGTACATTTTTTTGCTGGCTGTTCCAGAGAAGTATTTTGTGGCACATAGTTCAGCTCTCAAAGCTGTAGAACACAGGAATTAAATCTGCACAGTTACCAAAGTGAATTTTGCTGTGGTTCATATGAGGGTGTTTGCAGCAGAAGGGCATGCTGGCAAGTTTGACAGAGGGGAACAAAAACCAGCTGAGGCCATGCACCAGGCTGGCAAAGGGAACGCAGTGGCTTAGTGGTCCTGAGAGTCAGACCCAGCACCCTTAGCTCAGGCCCAGCTCCACCCTGGAGGATTTCCAGGTGTCAGGACGGCATTAGACGTTTGCCCTGGATGAGGGAGGGTTCCAGTGTGTTGAATGGGAACCTAGGCTTGTACAGGTCACAGTCTGCACAATAGTATGCCTTTCTGTCCCTTGCCCGGGCTCTCATTGCTCTGCCATCAAAGAGGAATATCCAAAACGTAGATCTGATCCTCTCCAGCTTAGAAATTTTGTAGTGGTTTCCCACTGACTACAAGATCATCTCCATCTTTCTTTAGCATGACATATGAGGTTCCTTAGAAGAGGGCTGTGCCCACATGCTCAGCCTCCTCTCCTGTCACACGTGCGGGTGACTCTGCTCTGATCATTCTGGACTGTTTCAGCACCTCATCTATGCCTTGTTCTTCTCTGTTTCTGTGCCTTTGCTCTCTGTTTCCTCTCTGGCAGTGCCCTTCCCTGACTTCTCTGTCTAGTGAACTCTCGCTTCTCCTTCTGTCACCCAATCTCTCTAGCCTCCCTGATCTCTCTTCCCCTGTGCTGACCTTGATTCAATGATACGTGGTTGGGATGAAGGCACTGGGAGTAACTGGTTAGAATTACTGGAGCATGATGATAGAAAAAGCCAACCAACTTTTAGTTGGTTTTTGAAACTTCTTCGGACAGTCAGTCCCTTTGCTGCCTGTGCTTAGGGAAGACCACTCCTGCTGCCTGCACCCTGGGTATCCCATTGCCTAGAAAAATAGTTTCTTTTTCTTTATATTTTGACTCCCTCATAAGACTATTAACTGTTCAAGGCAGTAACTGTGTCTTTTTCATTTGGGTCTTATCAATACCCAGCATGATGCCTGACACATGGCAGGTGTCACTTCTCAGCTCATTCTGTAATCTCCAAAGGACTGCCATCTACTCAGAGAAAAACCGCCAAGGCCCTATGTGACACAGCCCCCTCTACTTCCAGACCCCCTTGCCTCTCTCTCACTTGCTCTTCTCCTTGAACCGGCCAGGCACGCTCCCGTCATTGTATGTTTGCTCTGGCTCTTCAGCCTGCCTGGACCCAGACCCTGCAAAGCTTGACCCCCCTGCTCTTTTCCTAAGCACCCTATTCCAAACTGCAGACAATTCACCTTGGCCCCAGCACTGCCTAAACCCTTTCTCTACAGCATATATCACCACCGAATACACTATACATTTTACTTATTCATTATCTGTCTTTCCCCAACAGAATGTCCACTCCATGAGGGCAGTCTAAAATTTTACCCCCATGGTCCCCAGCTCACAGTCTCTGCCTTTGCCTGATGACTGAGGTCTGCTGGCTCCCTCCCCCTACTGCAGGTCAGACCTGTGGCTGGAGTGAGAGGATAATGAATTAGATTGAGCCCACAGCCTTAGCATACTTCTTACAAAGTCACAGGGGAATTTGCATCACTCTGCATGACCCCGGTCCTACCCCTTTTATGTGAGGGTGGTGAAAGGCACATTGAAATGCAAAGGGCAGGTAGTCTGGGAGACTGACAGAAAATGCAGTGCACATGTGGTTTCTATAATGAGATATACAGCTTATACCGGAAGCCAAGAGCATGTCACATGCTAACCCCTTCCAAAAGCAAAACAGCACAACTCCCAGGATCATTTGATAGAAACGCCCCTGAGGGGAAAGCCGTAGATGTTTGGGAACTAAGCCTGGGATCTGGAATCCAGGTTTTTCTCTAATGGCCTTTGCTCCTGTCATTCTCTCACCCCTAGGAGCACGTGCCCACCTGGCTGCAGAACACTCACGTCTACAGCTGGCCCAAGAACAAAAAAAACATCCTGCTGCGGCTGCTCAGAGAGGAAGAATACGTGGCTCCTCCCCGGGGGCCTCTGCCCACCCTGCAGGTGGTCCCCTTGTGACACCCTCCCTCCCCAGACCACTGGGGCCGGGCCCGCTTTGACAGGGACTCTTCTAGCTGAGGCTGGTTGGCAACATTCACAGCTGTTTGTTTCCAGTTGCTCCCTGAGGGGCCCTCCAACCCCAGAAAACCTGTTCTGCAGAGTCTTTTTCCTCCTGAGACCACCACAGACCCTGTCTTTGAAATGGAGGCTGAGGCTGCTCTGCATCCCCTGCCTCTTACGTGTACCGTCCGTTGCTCCGAACAGTCTGACTTGTCCATTCCGGGCGCCTCACTGCTTAGCAAGTAGATTCTATAAGTGACGCTGCGATACATGTAAACGACCACAAACAGCCTCCCATTGCTTTAGGCCACTTTTATGTGTTAGCCAGATGCTTGTGTGGCCTCAGGCCAGAATGATTTGTGTACAAATAATAAAATGTGTACTCTTTTGTAACATTGTGTTTCACTTATCGCAAAGAAGATAGATATATATTAATTTATAATAATATGTTTAGGCAGTTGCTTCCACTGATATCAATAACACTTCTCAGAACACTAGATTTTATTTATATTATAACCTAGATGTCTGCTGAGTAAGATGAATGTCTTTGTTTAAAAAAAAAGTAAAAAAGAAAGAGAAAAGAAAAGAAAAAAGCTAGTATACCTTAAATACTCATATGTAAGAATCTTAACAAGTACCTTTACTTTCATAGCATTTGAAACTCGGCAGAACCAACTGACTTGTTTGATTAACTCAAAATGCCTGGAAAACACCCCAAACACAAACTTCAAGTCTCCTTTCTCTCTTTTTATTATCTTTTTTTTTGCCCAAGCGGATAGCATCATTAAGTATTCCATCTACAGTTACAAATAGAATGACGTCAGCAATTAGTACTCTGAAATGTTTCTCGTTTGCAGAGGTTTAATAGTGTGATGTTATTAGCCCTTCCTCCCTCAGAGACCTCTCCTGAGCACTCAGCCACTATTCCCATCCCAGGTGAATGAGGAGGGAAGGTCCCTGCTGTTCTACAAATAGTCCTTAAAGCAGTGCAGCTGGTGGCACTAGAAGAAGAAAAAAAAGTGTGCACATGTGCACACGTACAACACCTGGCCAAGTGATGACAGTTTGACCCCTGAAGTTTCTGTGAAATCTGATGACCACAGACATCAAAGGAGTTTTAACGACAACAAGAGTAACACGTGATTTATTTAGACACAACCCTGGTCCTCACACATTGATATGTAGAGGTGGAGGTAGGTACGGCTCACTCTGGAAAAATAATCCCTTCACCTCAGGCTTTAGTGAGACCTCAATGATTTTAGGAGTGAGGTGTGCAGAATGCAAAGTTAAATTCTGGTAGAATGTTTAGTGACTGACTTAAAATTTAACGTGTAATTTTTAATTTCAGTGTACCTGGTTTCAAAATGTGCCTGTTTAGTTTAACCTGCATATTGTTCAAAGAGAACTCAGTTCATGGCTAATAACCAAAGTATCAGACTAGCTATTTCTCAGCTCAGTGCTCAGAAAAATTATTATAGTTGATAAGCCTTTTTTTCCCTATTAAATAAATCTGTTTTTGAACATTCCAGACCTTGTTTCATGATGTCTTGCCAAGCGTTCTTCCCAACCTGAGCCGTTTCAACAACCCCCTCATCCACTTTGCCAAACACCCCTTTGTCACCATCACCTTTGCCAAATGGATTACGAAGTCCTATGATCATTGGGAAATGATCCAGAAAGAGTCTCTCAAAACACAGGATCTTTCTGTTTGTTCTTAATGAACCAAGAAGAATCAGTGAGACCCACCTCCTAGGGGAAACTGGAAAGACAAGGAAGGTTAGATTGTGGGAAAATATCACAAAGTAGATATGGATATGCCACTCATCCTGAAAGACTATGCACTATTTTTCAAGATAAATGGCTCAATATGAGCCCACCAACCAAATAAACAAAAACCAGGCAGGAGGAAAGGCGCCAAAGTCACAGAGATCTGAAAAGCCAGAGCAGTGCAAGAACTAAAAACACGTGTCACTCATACATAATGGACGGAGAAGGAACCCGTCCAATACCACAAGTAACCAAGGTGATGAGGCAGCTTAGAAAAAAAATGAAAACTCTTCAGAATATAAACTTTTAAAGACATGGAAATATGTGATTTGAATGACAGAAGTCAAGATTGCAGTTCTGAAAAAACTCAGTGAGTTTGATAAACTCAGAAATAAAAAATCAGTGAACAATATGAGTACATACCAAAGAGACTGAAACCTTAAAAAGAACCTGAACAGACATTCTGGAAATGAAGAACTCAATAAAAGAGAGAAAGAATGAGCTAGCAAGGAAAAAGAAAGAAAAAGAAATAGCGCTAAAATAAATTTAATTTTCATATCATTTATTTGTCATGGAATTTTCATTCTGGAAAATATCCTAGAAATCCCACAAACGTGCCGTTCTGTTTTGTTTTTTTCGCATGAGAAAATTGGGGCCCTTAGAAACCGTGACTTGTCTAAGTTGGGCTAGAACCTAGATATCCTGGTTTCTAGTCTGCAGACATTTATTTGGTGAGCATGGGAAGCATTCTGGTTTTTAATGGCAGATTTGTTCAACAACTGACCCAGTATCTCCCAGAGGTAAACTGAGCCTCATGAACATACAGAAGGCTTGAGGGAAGATGTACCTCTGACCTCTGGTGGCAGGAGAATTAAATGATCATGTTGCAACTCTTTCTGTGGGAAATCCTTTGGGGAATTAATTATTGCTGTGATTATATGGAGTGTGGCTTTTCACGGAGTAGCTTGGCATATTTATTCTGTACTGGTATGATACGAAACCAAGGCACAACTGAAAAGACCTTGACACATTCGTAAAGCTTACAGACAAAACCTGCCAAGAGTCAGATCAATTTCTTTTTAGTTTTATCTTGCTGGTCTCCAAAACAAAAACAATGAAAAAGGTTTTTATTTTGAAATCTGTTCTATTCATCGTTCCCTTACACTTCTGATGCTGCAAGAGTGGCACTTGTTGGAATAATACATAGCTGTTTGGAACATCTGCACTACCTTCCAGATGAAGAAATGAGAAATGGATGGGTCATGCAACCTCTCCTTTGAGTCAGGAGCTCCAAGAAGGGTACCTTTTATCAGGAGGCACATCAACAGTACAAAGGAGCCTCACTCGCTCAATACAGCTAGCATTCGGGGAGGCCTTGTGCCCAGGCAGGATATCGTATTCCTAACTTCATACTTATTTGTCCCATTTTCTATTGGAAAAAGCTTTCAAATAGAATCATAGAACACTTAGCGGGAGGCTTTCACCTGCTGCCAGCTGACCCATGTGTGCCGCAATCGCTCTGTCTGTGACTGTGCACTGGCTTCCAAATTCTCGAGCAAAGCAGGCTGTAAGAGGAGGGGCACACAGTGTAGTTTAGTTTCCTATTTAGCTTTCAAGGATCATATGAATATGGGTCTAGGTGACACCTACCCCAGTGTTTAGGAAGTGATATTTGAGCTTTTGCTAAACAATGAGAGTCTTGGACCAAAGTGGACCTGGGCAAAGGTGACTGCGTTCTGGGCCTGCCTGCTGTTTTCTAGAAACATGCCTGTGGAAGGAGTAATTGCAGTCCCTAGGTCTCCCAGCACTTGCAAATTAAAACCTTGAGGACACACGTTGCTTGTCCCTTGCCTGACCTCACTTTGCTCCCTTCACCAGGAAGGCACTGATGGCAGCTGGGAAGACAGAGAAGTGGGAGGGGGGAAGAGAGAGAGAGAGAACTCATGCCTGATGGATCCCATTAAGCTTAGTGTGCAAAGCAAGCTGAGATGAAGTAGCTGCTCTGGTATGCATCCAAAACTGCTGTTCTATTTTTAGTTTCTCCCGCATGCTTCTTAGCCCCACATTGTCCGCCTGGGCACCTGGATCGGCTGCAAAACGTGGAACCGAGCCACTCATTTGTAAATCTGGAAGGAAGGAGGCCATTGATGCAGGGCTTGTTTATCGCTGACAGGGAAGGGGGGCCTGGAATGTTAATGAGACGGCTCTCTGAAGCATGCCTTCATGGTTAGCTCGAGTTCAAAGGAGGAGGCGGCCTCAGTCCTGCGCTGAACAAATGGGAGCCGTTGATAGAGGGAAGGAGAAATCAATTACGCCGTTGCAGGCTTCCATGCCATTGTGTCGGGGTTGTTGGAAAAGGTAGGACAAGGACCAGATCTCAAAAGGAAACAAAGCCACATGGCCTTGAAGTATAACAAGTTTGCCATGGCAACTGATGGAAATAAGCCTCCCGGGCACCGGAGCAGGTGTGTTATCTTACAGAATAAACACACTTCTCTCACTCCCTGGTTTTATAATAAAACCTGTGTTTGGATTACTTTCCCCTCCTCTTTGTTACCGGGAGAAGTTGGCTGTTGCTCAGTCAGCCCAGGGCTCTAGCGAGGGAAATGTAATCAGTGTTATCAGAAGGGCTGCTTTTGAAAAGCTGGCACTGGGCTTGGTTGCCAGCCTCCTCACTGAGCAGCAGCTGGGCCACAGGTGCCTGTCTGGCCTTTGCACCTTCCAGGCGATGTCCGCCACAGAAAGCCTCTGGTTCACTCATTCATCTAGGCGGAACGTTGAGGCCTGGCTCTCCCACAGGCAGTGCTCAGAAGCTGCATTCTTCCAAGGGATGGAGAATTGTGTTTAGGTGAGGCTGGGACCTGACCAATTTCAGCATCCCGTGTTATCTGGGATGTGGGCCAAGAGTTCCCTGAGTTTGGGGATTAACTGATTCGATCTCCCAATCTGTTGTTACCTACAAAATTCAGTTACTCAGAAATTTGCAGGGTGCTGCTATTTCCTTGAGCTTTTTTAATCCCTCTCAGATGGGTCTTGGGGTGGTAGGTTCTCATGTCCAAAATGTACATGAAATGTGGGGAGTTTATATAATCTTCCTAAGTAAAAAAGAAAAGTTTACTTTTTATTGTCACAAGGTTAAAAGTAGTGATAAAGTAGGATAGTCCTATTTTTGTTGTTCTCACTTTGTGACTCTAAGAAAACTTCCTTTACTCTGGACTCAAATTGGTTTTCAAAACAAGATGCCCGTTCACAATGGGCTCCTAGAACACAGATGATTCTGAACTAAGTTGTGGTGACACAACCAAATTAAAGAGAACTTGAGCAGCCGGGGCCAGCCGGCTCTACTCAGAACTGGCAGGCAGCTATTAATGTTCAGAAAAGCCCTGTGCCCTTCTCTCCTCCAACAAGATGCTCAGCACCATCCTCCTGCCCCTCTCGTGGAGCCCTGCCTCCCAGATAGTGCCCTGGATGTCCCTTCACATGTCACCTTAGCTTTGATCCTAATAAGAGAAAAAAAATGGCTGCCCGAAGAACTGAAACGCTGGGGTCACAGGTGGAAAGGGTTTCCTGCACTAACCCAACCAGGAAAAACAGTAACAAGAAGTTCAGGCAGGAAACCATGCTGTGAGTTCACCTTAAAGCAGGGGCATTCCAAAGTGGGTAGGCAGGGCCTTTCCACATTCAGGTTTTTAAAATCTGAGATTCAAACTAGGTCTTTGCACATAAGACCATGAAGCAGAGTCCCTGACAACCCTGTGTGAGCATGAAAGTTCTGGTCCCATCGTGCAACCATTTTAAACCATCATTTAAAAGCTACTCTCAGAAAGGTGAAAAAGTGAGAGTTAAGCAGCAGCTACAGATCAGCAACCAATCTCCAATGACTTATTAATGCCTACTATGTGTCAGGGACTATGCTTGGTACAAAGAGGAACAATATATGCTATTGTCTTCCAACTACTTAAACTCTAGATGGGGAGATAGGACAGACACAACATGTGAAAAGATCCAACCTGAGGCAGCATGCAGTAAATGCTAAGCAAGTGCAACATCTGATCCCTTTTCCCTGACCCTCATGATGACACGAGACTGAGCTCTCATTTATGCAGTTTCAAGGTCAGATCTTCAAAGAAGCAGATGACTGGAGATTTTTCCTAATACACAGATGACTTGCTCACTCCTTCTTCCCACGTATACCTTTTAAATGAACATATTCAGACTACCTATAAATCACCATGTAAATGAGATCTGAGATAGGAAGACCGAATGTAAGAAATGGGAAATTATGAAAAAGCATGTAGAGTATTAAACTAATAAATGACAGTGCAGCCCACAAAGCATACATCAGCCCACTCTAAAGAGCAGCCTAGCTCCATGCCTCAAGAAGGGCCAGACAACACTGCAGGAAGTGGGAAGGTAGGATGTGCTGTTACACTGCAACCTCCACAGCTGAGGAAGCAGAAAACTGGCCGGTGCTGGGATACACTGGGAGAGAGCAAATGGATTTCTGCACTCTGCTAAGTTGGGTGTGGAGAATGTTTGAAGTTGAGATAGTCAGCTGAATATACAAATAACTGAGCAAAAAAGCAGGAAATGATAATTTGCTGAAATGGACAAAGAAATGCTCTCCACGAATGAATATCGGCATTGTTGAATTTTCGCAAACAAAATCTGTGGTAGAAAACACTGACCAAGCTGAATCTGTGATGTGTTTTAATATGTTTCTCACTCATGCATGTGCTGCAGCTTTGTAATCAGAGAAACCTGAGTTTGAATCTCAGTTCACTTCCTTACAAGTTGTGTGACCTTAGGCACGTTATTTTATCTCGCGAAGCCTCAGCCATAAACTGAGCAGAACTACTACTCCCAGGGAGGCCGTCAGGATCAGGTAAGGTGTACAATAGAGAGCCAGGATAGTGCCTGGTGCACAGTCAATACTCGTTAAGTGTTCCTTCCTTTCTTGCCTTTTCCTTCTTGCTTTCTACATCATAATTAATGATTATTAGGCGACTTTGAATATTTTCTTATTTCCAAAAAGGCAAATAGCAAATCCTAGCCAAAAAAAAAAAAAAGCTTCCATTGCTTCCATTTAAAAAATGAAGCCTTAGGAGAGGTTAACACATAAGCTTTTAATCTTAAAACTTTCATCTAGTTTTTCAGAGAAGCTGATCAGTGTAGTTTGTTTCCTTACTAAGGCCTGGGAGAGGCCATCGCCGGCTCACAAAACAATCACAGCCTCTGGAGAGCCTAGTTTCCTCTAACGTCTTACCAGGGAGTGAGCCTCCCAAGCGCACTGGCTGGAATGATTAAAGGTAGAACATATCAAACTTGGCAATGATGTTTGACTTTAATTAAATTTTATTTTATTTATTCATTTTTTAGAGAGGAGAGAGAGAGAGAAAAAGAGGGAGAGAGAGGAGAGAGAGAGAAGGGGGAGGAGCTGGAAGCATCAACTCCCATGTGTGCAAGCCCAGGGTTTTGAACTGGCGACCTCAGCATTTCCAGGTCGACGCTTTATCCACTGCGCTACCACAGGTCAGGCGATGTTTGACTTTAAAGGAAACCAACTTTCGCAACTCACAATGGGGCTTCAAAAATAGGATAATGAATTTGAAAGTATTTTGAAAAGTAATTTAAAAAGCAGTATTGTGTTCATATTATACCTGTTATTTAAAAAGGAAATTTTGAATTCAGGTTGGAAAACCTGTTCTGCTCTGCTCTGCTCTGTCTCTGCTTTTCCAAAAAAATGAATAATGTCTCCAACACGGTCAACTCTGACCTATCTAGCCAGGGAGGAAAGGGGAGAGGGCTGGTTAAACAAACACTTAAATTGAAAGATAGTTGCCACATCATTGGATGTTTCTCAAACCTCTTTTTTGTTTTCAAAACGAAAAACCTTTTCTTGAAACTTCCCCCATATTGACTTAAATAATTTTAATATTATTTTTTGTATATATATTTTTTATTGTGGAGATAGAGACAGGGAGAGAGACATCGACTTGCTGTTCTACTTGTTTATGCAGTCATTGATTGGTTGGTTCTTTTTTGTGCCGTGACCGGCGATCAAACTTGTAACCTTGATCTTTTGGGACGATACTCCAACCAGCTGAGCTATCTGGCTAGGGCCCTTTCTTTATATTACTCCATAAACATGTACAAAATTATATAACTAGATATATGCTTTATGCTTGTAGTTTAAAGTTTATAAAGTTTATAAAATGTTAAAGTTTATAAAAATGTTAAATGAAAAAGTACCAGAGATCCGTTGCACAACTGAAATGTAGAAACACTATATCCCTGACCATAGAAAGAGTCTTGCAAGATTTGCAGATGAGTAAATGAAAACAGTTCTGTAAAGGCCATAAATGTTCCCTGATGTCTAGATTCCAGAAAGCCCTTAGGATGCTGCCTTAACAACCTCTGTAAAAGACCAAGATAATCGAGCACATTTTTTTGCTTTTTGTAAAATACTTCGCTGAGCACTCTCTCCCTAGATTGTTCCAACGATAACCAAAAGCCTGTTTCGCTTCTGTAAAACTGCTTTGGCTAGGTGCTCACCCCCTCTTCTCGTTTCTTTTTGCCTTTAAAAGTAAACCCCTGAGTTAGTTCGGGATCGCATAATTTGGTAACTATACTTCCTGTGCAGTCGCCAGCATTTAAATTAAAGACTCCTTAATTTGGCTACTTAATTCTGTGGCAAAATGTTTGTTTCCTCGCTGTCCAGATATAACATTTTGGAGGGCTCAGTGAGATCGTGTCCTCTGGACACATTTGGTTTTGCCGCACACAGGCAACTGGCCTCCTCGGCCTGACTGCTGGGAATGGAAACCCAGCAGGAGAGGTGCCTCTTGAGATGTTCCAGGGCCCCACTGGTCTTTTCTGTCTGGCCGACAGTCAGTTGCAGACAATCGGAATGTCCATCCACCCATTTGAAGTCATCAGGAAAGCCTCCAGAGGTGAGTAGAGCAAATTTGCAATTTGCTCAATTTGTAACTTGCTTATGGCTGGCTGTCTTGCACCTATTGTGATCAAGGATTGGACACAATAGCACTCGCACAATGGGTTCCCCAGGGCCAACATGTTGGCGGAGAGTTAATGTGTTCTGAGGAAGACATTAGTGGGGACTGAGTTAAGTCCTGCCTTGGGGTTCCCAGGACACGTCTGTTTGTGCTGTCTGTTCTTGCCAAGATCTCATTCTTTGCTCTTGCTTTATTGTTTTTGCACTGAAAACCCCTAGTGAATGGTGTGTGAATGAGGAGCTCTGGTGCCTGCACCTGCGTTTCCAGTTTGTGGCTCCACAGTGACTAATCATGGAGTCCGAGTGGGCCCCAACCTGTGGTTCCATGGTGATCATCATATGGCTTAGGGTGGTATCAGACACTCTCTGATCCGAGTAGGGGCTTTATACTGACCCACCAACGCTAAGAGGCGCCTAAGTTCCTGCGAGGGACGTGGCCAGGCGAGTACCTGAGTGGCTCTTCACGGGGCATCCCCTTCCCTGTACGTCCAACTTTGTCTGAAAGCTCTCCGTCCTTTGGTTCTCCAGGGATTGACTCAATGATGGACATTTTAGAGAGCACAAACCTCAGTTCTTGATCCCTTTCGTCATCTTGGGAAGCTCATTGGTGCTAATATTGTTTGTAACAATAGGGGAAAGACAAAGAAAGAGCCAGATTCCCCTTGAGTGTATGTTTAAAAATTTCAAAATTGGATTTTCTATTACAGTGTAAAATTAAGCAGGGGGATACTTCAAACTCTTTGTGAATTAGAGTAGTCCTCCCTTAGGGTAGGGTAGCCAACACAGGGCTCATTAGATGCTAGAGATGTCAGAGCTGTATAGAATACAATAGCTAAGCCCCAGGGCCACCAGACCAGTTCCCCTACATAGATAAACCCTGGTAGAAAACCTCCCTCCCTAGGGAAAGGTTGTGCAATCAGGGACAGTCATCATGTTTCACTAGTAACAGCCCCAAAATCAAGAAAGAAGGTCCCTGTCTCACAGACTGTTAGGAGGAATCTGAATGACCTCCTCCATCCCCTCCTTCTCCATCGGCTCCACCTGCCTCAGGGAGCCCAGAGCCACTGTCAAGGCAGACTAGGAGGCAAGAAAAGAAAAAGGAAGCAGAATCCCTCTTACTGTTAAGAGAAACCCCACCAGGACAGGAAAGGGAAAGGGAAGAGCCTTTTCTTGTTTATGTCCCTTTCTCCTCTAGTGACTTGTATAATTGGAAGGCTCAGAATCCTCCTTTCTTGGAGAAGCCTCAAGTCCTAACAGGACTGTTAGAATCTGTATTGTACACACATCGCCCCACTTGGGACGGCTGTCAGCGGCTTCTAGTTACCTTGTTCACTGCCGAAGAAAGGGCAAGAATCAAAACTGAGGAGAGAAAAGCTGCTGTTAGGAATAAGCGGGTCTGAGAAGAATAACCAAGACCACCTCGAGAAGGTGTTTCTGATTACCCAGCCTAAGTGGGACCCTAACACCACAGTGCGCTGGGAAGCTTTGAATATTTTTCCCCAGTTTCTCTTAGCTGGGATCAGGGGAGCTGCTAAGAAACCCATGGATTTGTCCAAGGTGTCAGAAGTTATTCAAGGTCCTCAGGAGACTCCCGTGGCTTTCTTAGAAAGACTGCAGGAAGTCTACAGGGTCTATACACCTCTAGACCCAGAGGCTTCAGAAAATGCTATGGCAATCAACTTAGCCTTTGTCACAGTCAGCTCCAGATATTAGTGGGCAGCTACAAAAATTAGAAGGCTTCCCAGGGATGGTAATTTCCCAACTGTTAGAGACAGCTCAGAAAGTTTATAATAATAGAGACACCTTAGAGAAGAAACAAACTGAGAAAATGACTAAGGTAGTTGTAGCTGTTCTAGAACACCAGAATAAAAAGAAAGAGAAACTGAGCTCAAAGAAAAGCCAGAACAAGTCATCTTAAGGTTTAATACATGTGCTGCTACAAGTAATACAGAAAAGGGTATAGGTCCCTTTTCTGGAAGAGAAGTTACAAGGTGAATAAAAAAATTTATGTATGCTCATAGCTACCCTTATAGAGTAAACTGTAAATATTAGTGATGTGTCCAATACGCTACTTAGGGGAAGGAACCTCCAAAAGGAAGTATATTTTGAAAAAGAATTGCTTATTACTAGCTTGGTTGTCACTAAAGGTTAAGGTTTTTAAAAATGAAAGTTCTAATTAATTAGAAAGAAATTATATAGTTTTAATAATAAAAGGTATAAAGTATAGAAATATTTTTGAAAAAAAGAAAGAAAAGAAGTTATTATGAAAGCTAGTTATTTCTGAATAGATAAGAAAGTTCATGAAAGTTGACAGTTTATGTAAGTTGCAGAAGGTTTGTGCAGGTTGTAGGAGGTTTGCACAAAGAGAAAAAAAAACAGGTTTAGAGAACAGAATAAGCCTCTATTGTATATTCTAGTATATGCCATGCCTCAAGTTCATTTGTATAGAGGAAATAGTTTTACAAAATAGAAAAGATTTAGATCCACTGTTCCTCCAACAGGGTGGCTTATGTGCAGCATTAGGAGAAACTTGTTTCTTCTGTGCTAATAATTCTAAAATAATTAAGGAAAGTCTATCTGTAGTCAGGAAAACCATAAAATAAAATAAAAATAATTTGAACAGTCGGAAAACTGGTTTCAGAGAATGTTTAGTCACCCTGGCTAACAACCCTATTGTCTGTGGTGATTGGTCCTCTTACTTTAATATTGTCTTGTATAATATTAGAACCATGTTTGATCAATTTTATAACAAGGTTTGTTCAAGAAAGGGTAAACTCTATTAAATTAATGACAATCAGAGGGCAATATACAATTATCCAAGACAATAGTGATGAAACTGAATCAAGGATTTGATTAAAAATTAAGTAAAACTAGTAGGGAATGAAATGTAGAAACACCATATCCCTGACCATAGAATGAGTTTTGCAAGATTTGCAGATGAGTAAATGAAAAGAGTTCTGTAAAGGCCATAAATGTTCCCTGATGTCTAGATTCCAGAAAACCCTCAGGATGCTGCCTTAACAACCTCTGTAAAAGGCCAAGATAACCCAGCACATTCTTTTGCTTTTTGTAAAATGCTTTGCTGAGCACTCTCTCCCTAGATTGTCCCAATGATAACCAAAAGTCTGTTTCGCTTCTGTAAAACTGCTTAGACTGGGTGCTCACCCCCTCTTCTCGCTTCTTTTTGCCCTTAAAAGCAAACGCCTGAGTTTGTTTGGGGCCGCATGATTTGATAACTATAGTTCCTATGTAGTTGCCAGCATTTAAATTAAAGACTTCTTAATTTGGCTACTTAATTGTGTGGAAAAACGTTTGTTTCTTTGCTGTCCAGATAAAACACAACAATGTGAATATACTTCACACTGCCAAACTGCACACTTAAACATGCTTGCAATGGTAAATTTTATGTTGTGTTTTTACCTCCATTAAAAAAAAAACTTCAGCCTGGCGTGCGGGGGACCCGGGTTCGATTCCCGGCCAGGGCACATAGGAGAAGCGCCCATTTGCTTCTCCACCCCCCTTCCTCTCTGTCTCTCTCTTCCCCTCCCGCAGCCAAGGCTCCATTGGAGCAAAGATGGCCCGGGCGCTGGGGATGGCTCCTTGGCCTCTGCCCCAGGCGCTAGAGTGGCTCTGGTCGCGGCAGAGCGACGCCCCAGAGGGGCAGAGCATCGGCCCCTGGTGGGCAGAGCGTTGCCCCTGGTGGGCATGCCGGGTGGATCCCGGTCGGGCGCATGCGGGAGTCTGACTGTCTCTCCACGTTTCCAGCTTCAGAAAAATACAAACAACAACAACAACAAAAACAAACAAACACAAAAACAAACTTTAAGAACAAGTTAAATATACAAATTAAATAAAAATAAAATCATCAACTAAAGTCAAATAAAAAACATTAATTTAGTGTAAAAGTGATAACATTTTGCTGAAACTAAAGCCAATGTTGGGTTTAATTGCAATTTATACACATAATTAGAAAAGTATAATGAGATACTTTTATGCATTTTATGTTTCAGTTGTTGACTTAGAGATTTGATTTTGGGCATGATGGACAGTCATTTGAATCACAATTATTATCATTATCATCATTTTTCTTTCGATCAGGTTACTCATTTGAAACCATCAGTTAATTATGTCAGAAAGCAACTGACTTAAACATGCTCCTCTCCAAAATATAATATTGATAAATAATTTTAAAAAGCTTCTAACAAAAACTTCTTCATGGAGAATATTTGCAAAGTGTTATGTCATGTAAACACAGAGTCAAACCAACACTTCTGTTTGTATCCTGAATAAAGTGACTACTTTGCCTAGTTACTTTTCAGTTCAACTGATCCTGCCCTGAGACCTGTAATGACTCAATGTTTTTACCATTTTCCTCTATTTAAACTACTGTGAAGTATTAAACTTCATTCATAGTTGTGCCATGATTCCTTTGGCCTTCCCTTTGCAGGAATGTGCCATTTCTGTATTAGGTAAGTCTGATTCTCTTCTCGTTAGTCAATGACAATGAAAGCAGCATAGTTATTTTTATGCTGGAAAATAAAAATTAATTTATTGAAAAAATTAAGAGATTAAACTTAATCACATCATTTATCACTGAAAACATATACTTTTAGCTTTATAACTTGCAAAGTAATTCAATCTGATCTTTATTGAACAGTAAGCAAGATGTTTTTGACATTTTGATAGCAGAAATGCCAATCTATACACTGAAATGTATAGCACGGTGACTGTGGTTAATAATACTGTATTACATATTGAAAGTTGATAAGAGAGTAAATCTAAAAGAAAGAAAGACTATGAACACATTAAAAGTTAAACACTGCCCTATTAACTAGCATATGGTACCAGCCCTATTTTAAACCAAATTACTGACATTAAAAGTATATGATTATAATATGAACACCCAGGTAAGCCAGACAAGCGTACATTTTATTATATTTTTTAGATCATCATTGAAATGAAGACACATTATTACTAACAGACCACCAGTAATATATAGTTAGACCTCTCTAGCTTGAGGAAAAACTGATATATTATATACAAATATTTAAAGAATTAGAACATCATAGCCCTGGGTGGTTGGTTCAGCAGCTAGAGTATCAGCCTAACATATGGGCGTCTTGAGTTCGATTCCCTGTCAAGGCACACATGAGAAGCAACCATCTGCTTCTCTCCCTCTACCACTTCCCTTCTTTACTTCTTCCCCTCTCATAGCCAATGGCTCCATTAGTTCAAGCTTTGGCCTCAGGTGCTGAGGATGGCTTGGTTGATTTGAACATCAACCCTAGATGGGGTTGACAGGTGGATCCTGGTCAGGACCCATGCAGGAGTCCGTCTTACTATCTCCCCTCCTCTCAGTTAAAAAAAAAAGAATGAGTTTTAGAATACCATTAAAAGTGGGATGAGAAGGGTATCCACATGAAAGAGGCCTATGTGGGTGTCAGGCCCAAGCAGGATAAACACGAGGGACAACCCTGCAGAGCATCCGCGTGGCTCAGGGTCAGAACCTAAGTGGGCTGAGAGGGTGGCTTAATGCAGAGTGTTGAAGCCCAAGTAGGTAGGATATTGGGGCAGCCTATTATGGGGTTTCAGAGGTCACATGGGATAAAGGAAGTATTATTACAAAAGAACAGCCTAGTGTGGGTTTTTGGAGTCTAGGCGGGCTGTAGAGGGTACCCCTATAGAGAGGTGAATTAGCATGAATTTCAGAGCTCCATGTGGAGTAAGAAGAGTGTCTAAGGGTATCCAGCATGGGCTGTTATAGCAAAAGCAGATGTGCTACCTAATAGCAGAGCATCTGATAATCCTTATAAACATAGCATTTGATACAAAAACATATAACTCAATTATGAGACCACATCAAACACAAATTGAATGACACTTTATATCAGGGGTCCCCAAACTTTTTATACAGGGGGCCAGTTCACTGTCCATCAGATCACTGGAGGGCTGGACTATAAAAAAAACCCTATGAACAAATCCCTATGCACACTGTACATATCTTATTTTAAAGTAAAAAAACAAAACGGGAACAAATACAATATTTAAAATAAAGAACAAGTAAATTTAAATCAATAAACTGACCAGTATTTCAATGGGAATTATGCTCCTCTCACTGACCACCAATGAGAGAGATGCCCCTTCCGGAAGTGCAGCGGGGGCTGGCTAAATGGCCTCAGGGGGCCGCATGCGGAACACGGGCCGTAGTTTGGGGACCCCTGCTTTACATAATGACTTCCCTATATTCTTTAAAAGTGTCAAGGATATAAAAATCATGGAAAGACAGAGACACTGTTCAGATTGAAGGAGATTCCAGAGAAGTGAGGAATAATTGCATGGTGTCACTCTGAACTGGAATTGTTTTGCTATAAAGTAGATTATTGAGCCATAAAGAAATTTGACTGAAATCTGACTATTAGAGCCCAATGTATCAATGTTACCTTCCCAACTTTGCTGTTCAGACTCTAGTTATGTAGGGGAATGTCTCTGTTTGATGAAATGCTCACTAAGATATTCAGGAGTGATGGGAGGAATCAGATCAGCAACTTCCTTTCAAATGGTTTAGGGGAGAAAAAGTCTTAATACTTTACTTGTAACTTTTCTAAAAATGTGAGATTGTTTTATAATTTAAAATATAATGATAAGTCTTTAAAAAAGATAAAGTTTTGTGTATAATGAATGACCAACTATGTAGAAATATCTTGCACAATAGTAAAAGTTGCCATATTGACCAGTTATTATGTGTCAGATACTGTTCTGTACAATTTGTATACTTTGTCTCATTTGAACTTCACACCAGTCTTACAAAGTGGGTATTACTAGGTTCATTTTACAGGTGAGGAATCTGAGGCTCAGAGAGTCTGTTACCTGCCTAGGTTCTTAACTATTGTACTGATCAGAGAAAAAGAGTGAAAAAAATGCCCCAAATGTTAATAGTAGTCATCTCTGGGCATTGGAACCATGAATGACTCTTAGTTTTTCCTTTTGTAGTTTTCAGTATTTTCCAAAATTTTCACTATGGCATATTGCTTTTGAAATTAGGAGTGAAAGAGAAAGTTTTCATTTAAAAAGTAAACCATTTGTTGTAGAGCAATATTGTAAAAATAGGCTGATTATTCAAAACCATATTGAACAACCAGTGATATTATCTCTTAGAAGTGATATTATTGCTGATTTTCATTAAAAAATTTTTGCTTCTTTATAATTTACTATTTCTATAATTAATTATTTCATTCACTTAACAAATACTACTGAGCATCTGCTATGATTTATTCTATAAGAAAAACATTTTAAAGAAAAATTGTGTAGTAAAGTCTAAAGGTGTAAATTATATTCAAAAATCAGGAAGGAGATTCCAAGATGGAAGCAGAGTAGGAAGACGCAAAGAATGCCACCTCCCCCCACCAAACTGGATTACATATTAATTTAGGAACAATCATCATGAATAATCAAATTGGGACTAAAAGAACAGGACTCAAAAACCAAGGAGCACAGAAGAATCAACATCGATCCTGGTAGGGAGTGCAGGGGCACAGTGGGGGCTCCCCTGCTCACAGGAGCGAGGGGAGGCTGAGGCTGAAGGTCCAGAAGGGCTCTCATTACAAGGAGAGAGACCCCGAGAGGTGGGGGCCCTCAGTCTCAGATCCGGAGACCCAGCCTAGAAACCCAGGGACTGGAGAAGACAGCCAGACAGCATTGAGTGGGGAGAAGAGTGAAAGTTCTGTCTGTAAAAAGTGGCTGGAGGCCCTGGCCGGTTGGCTCAGCGGTAGAGCATCGACCCGGCATGCGGGGGACCCGGGTTCGATTCCCAGCCAGGGCACACAGGAGAAGCGCCCATTTGCTTCTCCACCCCCCCTCCTTTCTCTCTATCTCTCTCTTCCCCTCCCGCAGCCAAGGCTCCATTGGAGCAAAGATGGCCCGGGCACTGGGGATGGCTCCTTGGCCTCTGCCCCAGGCGCTAGAGTGGCTCTGGTCGCGGCAGAGCGACGCCCCAGAGGGACAGACCATCGCCCCCTGGTGGGCAGAGCGTCGCCCCTGGTGGGCGTGCCGAGTGGATCCCGGTCGGGCGCATGTGGGAATCTGTCTGACTGTCTCTCCCCGTTTCCAGCTTCAGAAAAATACAAAAAAAAAAAAAAAAAAAAAGTGGCTGGCATGCCTTAAAGGGACAGAGAAGAAAATATCGCTCACAGCTACTTGCCTGGGGCTCCAAGGGCAAGGAGGGCTGAGAGGACTGACTGGTCTTACATGAAGAAAATGGGGAGAACAAGACAAATGGTGACTGGGAGAGGAGTGCCTAGTCTGACCTGAGATGAGCTGCTGACTCATTCTCCCGTGCAGAGGTGGCCATAGTTGGGGGAGAGGTCAAGCCCTCCACCCAGCACAAGCCTAAAGTGGAAACAGGTGTCCTACTTCCTAAAAGCTCTCCAGCTCCAATCAGCACAAAAGACACTTTGAAAAGGAGGAAGTAAGGGGGAGGAGCAGTGACTCAGGTTTCCAGGGAAACCTGAGCTAAACTCCCCATTCATACTGAGAATGCACCCCACCCTCAGAGAGTAACTGGCAGAACACACCTTCAGATTCTCAGAGATCACACCCACTGCATTCCTGGATACAGTTTCAACTAAGCCCCCTGCTGACATCAGCAAACATAAGCTCCCTGCTGGGTTAAGCAAACAGACAGCAGGCAAATCAAAATTTTAAAGCGGCTCTCCTAGTTAAGGAGAATTAAATTCAAACAACCAGCAGAGGAAGAGAAATAAAGGCCTGGAGGAGAAGCCAAATTAAATAAACCAACCTCAGACCCACAACTCTAACAAGCCTGCAAACCACACACAGAAACAATGGGAAGACAAAAGAACATAAGCCACATGAATCAACAAGAAAAATCTCCAGAAAAAGAACTGGATGAAATGGAAGTAATCAAATTATTGGATGCAGAGTTTAAAATAATGATTGTTAGAATGCATAAGGATATCAAAGCTACAATGGATGGACTTAATGAGCACCTAAATAAATAAATTGTAAGAATCAAAAGGAACACTGAAATCATAAAAAAGAACCAGACAGAAATGACAAACACAATATCAGAAATGAAGACCACACTAGAAGGAATTAAAAGCAGGCTAAATGAAGCAGAGGATCAAATCAGCGATTTAGAGGACAAGATAAGCGAAAGCAAAGAAGCAGAACAGCAAAAAGAAAAGAGGATCAGAAAGTCTGAGGAAACTCTAAGAGAGCTCTGTGAAAACATGAAGAGAAACAATATCCACATAATAGGGGTTATTGAAGGAGAAGAGAAAGAACAAGGCATAGAGAACCTAATTGAAGAAATCATAGCTGAAAATTTCTCTAAACTGATGCAGGAAAGAGTCACACGGGTTCAAGAAGCACAGACAACCCCATTAAAAAAGAACCCAGAGAGGCCAACACCAAGACACATCATAATCAAAATACAAAAAAGCTAAGAGATAAAGAAAGAATACTTTAAGCTGCAAGAGAAAAGCAGTCAATCACCTACAAGAAGTCCCATAACGATGACATCCGACTTTTCAACAGAAACACTTGAGGCCAGAAGGCAAGAAATATTCAAAGTAATGCAGAACAAAAGAGCCTACAACCAAGACTTCTTTATCCAGGAAGGCTATTGTTTAAAATGGAAAAAGAAATAAAAGATTTCCAGACCCCCCCCAAAAAAAACCCCTCAAGAAATTCATTACAACCAAACCAATGCTGCAAGAAATGTTAAGGAGCCTGCTATAAACAGAACAAAGCAAGGGGGAAATCTAGTAAGAGAGGAATGTAGGCCCTGGTCGGTTGGCTCAGTGGTAAAGCATCGGCCTGGCATGCAGGAGTCCCGGGTTAAATTCTCGGCCAGGGCACACAGGAGAAGCATCCATCTGCTTCTCCACCCCTCCCTCTCTCCTTCTTCTCTGTCTCTCTCTTCCCCTCCTGCAGCCAAGGCTCCATTGGAGCAAAGTTGGCCCAGGCACTGAGGATGGCTTCATGGCCTCTGCCTCAGGCGCTAGAATGGCCCTGGTTGCAACAAAGCAATGCCCTAGATGGGCAGAACATCACCCCCTGGTGGGCATGCCATATGGATCCTGGGCGGGCGCATGCAGGTGTCTGTCTGACGGCCTCCCCATTTCCAACTTCAGAAAAATACAAAAAAAAAAAATAGAGGAATGTAGATTTAAAAAATAAAATGGCAATAAACAACTACATATCAATAATACCCTTAGCCTGACCAGGCAGTGGTGCAGTGGATAGAGCATTGGACTGGGATGCAGAAGGACCCAGGTTCAATACCCCGAGGTTGCCAGCTTGAGCGCGAGCTCATCTGGCTTGAACAACAACAACAAAAAAGCTCAACAGCTTGGACCCAAGGTCGCTGGCTCGAGCAAGGGGTTACTCAGTCTGTTGAAGGCTTGTGGTTAAGGCACATATGAGAAAGCAATCATGAACAACTAAGGTGTTGCAATGAAAAACTGATGATTGAGCCTGACCAGGCGGTGGCGCAGTGGATAGAGTGTCTGACTGGGATGTGGAGGACCCAGGTTCGAGACCCCGAGGTCGCCAGCTTGAACGTGGGCTCATCTGGTTTGAGCAAAAAGCTCACTAGCTTAGACTCGAGGTTGCTGGCTTGAGCAAGAGGTTACTTGGTCTGCTGAAGGCCCACGGTCAAGGCACATATGAGAAAGCAATCAATGAACAACTAGGTGTCACAATGAAAAACTGATGATTGATGCTTCTCATCTCTCTCTGTTCTGCCTGTCTGTCCCTATCTATCCCTCTCTCTGACTCTCTCTCTGTCCCTGTAAAAATAAATAAGTAAATAATAAAAATTAAAAAAAAATAACCTTCAATGTAAATTAATTAAATGATCCAATCAAAATACATAGAGTAGCTGCATGGATAAGAAAACAGGACCCATACATATGCTGTCTACAAGAGACCCACCTTAAAACAAAAGATACACATAAACTGAAAGTAAAAAATGAAAAAAAGAATTTCATGCAAATGGAAGTGAAAAAAAAGCTTGGGTAGCAATACTTATTTCTGACAAAATAGACTTTAAAACAAAAACTATAGTTAGGAATAAAGAAGGTCACTACATAATGATAAAGGGAGCAATCCAACAGGAAGATATAACCATTATAAATATCTACGCACCTAATATAGGAGCACCTAAATATATAAAGCAGACTTTGATGGACATAAAGGGTGAGATCAACAGCAACACTATAATAGTCGGGGATTTCAATAACCTACTAATATCACTGGATATTTCCTCAAAAACAACAACAACAACAACAAAGAAACAGCAGGCTTAAGGGATACACTAGATCAACTGAATTTAATAGATATCTTCAGAACCTTTCACCCTAAAGCAGCAGAATATACATTCTTTTCAAGTGCTCATGGTACATTCTCTAGGATAGACCACATGTTAGGGCATAAACCAAATTACAATAAATTTAAGAAGATTGAAATCATATCAGGCATCTTCGTGATCACAATGGCATGAAACTAGAAATTAACTACAATAGAAAAACTGAAAAACTTGGAAACTAATCAGCATGTTATTAAATAACTAATGGGTCAACAATGAGATCAAGGAAGAAATAAAAAATTTCTTTGAAACAAATGAAAATGAACATACCACAACTCAAAATTTGTGGGACACAGCAAAAGCAATCCTGAGAGGGAAGTTCATAGCATTACAGGCATACCTTAAGAAGCTAGAAAAACTCAAATAAACAACTTAACCCTGCATCTAAAAGAACTAGAAAAAGAACAGCAAGTAAATCCCAGAAGAAGTAGAAGGAAGGAAATAATAAAGATCAGAGTGGAACTAAATGAGACAGAGGCTAAAAAAACAATAAAAAGGATCAATGAAACCAAGAGCTGGTTCTTTAAAAAGGTAAACAAGATCGATGAACCTTTAACCAGACTCACCAAGAAAAAAAGAAGACTCAAATAAATAAATTAGAAATAAGAGTGGAGAGGTAACAACTGACAGCAGAAATACAAAGGATTGTAAGAAAATACTATGAAGAAATGTATGCCAAAAAAATTGACAACCTAGGTGAAATGGACAAATTCCTTGAAACATATAATCTTTTAATAATCAATCTGGAAGAATCAGCAAACCTAAAGAGATGAATTACAACAAATGAGATTGAAACAGTTATCTAAAAACTCCCAACAAACAAAAGCCCTGGGCCAGATGGCTTCACAGGTGAATTCTACCAAATATTCAAAGAAAAACTAACTCCTATCCTTCTCAAGCTATTTCAAAAAATTCAAGAGAAGGGAAGACTTCCAAGCTCCTTTTATGAGGCAAGCATAATTCTGATTCCAAAACCAGGCAAAGACAACACAAAGAAAGAAAATTATAGGCCAATATCCCTGATGAATTTAGATGCTAAAATCCTCAACAAAATATTAGCAAACCAGATCAAGCAATACATGAAAAAAATCATACATCATGATCAAGTGGGATTTATTCTGGGAAGGCAAAGCTTGTACAATATTTGCAAATCAATCAATGTGATTCATCACATAAACAAAAGGAAGGAGAAATCCACATGATAATTTCAATAGATGCCGAAAAAGCATTTGATAAAATCCAGCACCCATTCATGATCAAAACTCTCAGCAAAGTGGGAATATATGGAAAATACCTCAACATGATAAAGGCCATCTATGACAAACCCATAGCCAACATCATACTCAATGGGCAAAAGTTAAAAGCAATCTCCTTAAGATCAGGAACAAAGAGGGGTGCCCCTTTTCACTACTCTTTTTTTTTAAATTTTTTTATTTATTTATTCATTTTAGAGAGGAGAGGGAGAGATAGAGATAGAAAGAGAGAGAGAGACAGAGAGAGAGAGAGAAGGGGGGAGGAGCTGGAAGCATCAACTCCCATATGTGCCTTGACCAGGCAGCCCAGGGTTTTGAACCAGCGACCTCAGCATTTCCAGGTCGACGCTTTATCCACTGCGCCACCACAGGTTAGGCTTCACTACTCTTATTCAACATAGTTCTGGAAGTCCTAGCAACAGCAATCATACAAGAAGAAGAAATAAAAGGCACCCAAATTAGAAAAGAAGAAGTAAAACTATCATTATTTGCTGACTACATGATACTGTACATAGAAAACCCTAAAGTCTCAGTCAAAAAACTACTGGACCTGATAAATGAATTCAGCAAAGTGGCAGGATATAAAATTAATACTCAGAAGTCAGAGGCATTTTTATACACCAACAATGATCTGTCTGAAAGAGAAATTAAGAAAACAGTCCCCTTTACTATTGGAACAAAAAAAAAAATAAAGTACCTAGTAGTAAATTTAACCAAGGAGATTAAAGACTTGTACTTGGAAAATTATAAAACATTGATAAAAGAAATTAAGGAAGATACAAACAAGTGGAAGCATATACCGTGTTCATGGGTAGGAAGAATAAACATCATTAAAATGTCTATATTACCCAAATCAATTTATAAATTCAATGCAATTCCTACTTAAATACTAATGACATACTTCAAAGATACAGAACAAATATTCCAAAAATTCATATGGAACCAAAAAAGAACACTAATAGCCTCAGTAATCTTGAAAAAGAAGAATAAAGTGGGTGGTATGACACTTCCTGGTACCAAGTTATAATACAAGGCCATTGTACTCAGAACAGCTTGGTACTGGCATAAGAACAGCAAATAGACCAATGGAACAGAACAAAGAACCCCAAAATAAATCCACACCTTTATGGACAATTGATATTTAACAAAGGAGTTAAGAGCATACAATGGAATAAAGACAGTCTCTTAAACAAATGGTGGTGCACATCTGTTAAATTGCAAATGGGAAAATTGCACAGCTACCTGCAAAAAAATGAAACTAGACCACCAACTTACACCATTCACAAAAATAAACTCAAAATGGATAAAAGACTGAAATGTAAGTCGGGAAACCATAAGCATCTTAGAAGAAAACATAGGCAGTAAGCTCTCTGACATCTCTCGCAGCAATATATTTGCTGATTTATCTCCACAGGCAAATAAAATAAAGGACAGGATGAACAAATGGGACTATATCAAACTAAAAAGCTTTTGCACAGCTAAAGACAATATGAACAAAATAAAAGACAAACCACACAATGGGAGAACATATTCGACAATATGGCTGATAAGGGGTTAATAACCAAAATTTATAAAAACTTGTAAAACTCAACACCAGGAAGATAAACAATCCAATCCAAAAATGGGCAAAAGAAATGAATAGATACTTCTCCAAAGAGGACATACAGATGGACAATAGGCAGATGAAAAAATGTTCAACATCACTAATGATTAGAGAAATGCAAATTAAAACCACAATGAGATATCACCTCACACCAGTCAGAATGGCGCTCATCAACAAAACAACACAGAATAAGTGCTGGCGAGGGTGTGGAGAAAAGGGAACCCTCCTGATTGCTGGTGGGAATGCAGACTGGTGCAGCCACTGTGGAAAACAGTATGGAGATTCCTCAAGAAATTGAAAATCAGACTGCCTTTTGACCCAACCATCCCACTTTTAGGAATATATCCCCAAAACACCATATCAATGATTCAAAAGAAGAAATGCACCCCCATGTTTATGGCAGCATTACTCACAATAGCCAGGATCTGGAAACAGCCCAAGTGTCCATCATTGGACAAGTGGATTAAAAAGCAGTGGTACATATATACAATGGGATACTATGGGGCCATGAAATTTAAGGAAATCTTATCTTTTGCGACAACATGGATGGACCTGGAAACTATTATGTTAAGTGAAATAAGCCAGGCAGAAAAAGAAAAATACCATATGACCTCACTCATTTGAGGAATCCAATGAACAACGAGAACTGAGGGTCAGAATAGAGACAGAGGCGGGATCAAAGGGACCAGAGGGAAAGTGGACAGAGGGAAAGGGGATGATAGGATGGATCAGAGAAAGGAAAGAGATTGGTGAAATTATATACACATAACAGCGTTATAGAGAGCAGGAAAGCAAATCCTGGAGGGAAGGGAGGAAGGCGTTGTGGGGAGGGGGTTAAGGAGGATGTTGAGGGGAACATGGAGAAAGGGGGATGCATTTGGGGGGGACACTAGAATCTATGTAAACAAAATAAATTTAAATAAATTTTTTTAAACAATCAGGAAGGAGTGTCATCCTCATACACCATGGTTGCCGTTTCAATCTTTGGTTAGAGAACATACAAGAATCAACCAATGAATGCATAAATAAGTGGAATAAAATAAATAGAACATCTCTCTAAAATCATAAATAATTTTTTTTAAATCAAGAAAGAAGAATATACATGCTTAGAAAAAGACTGGACAACAAAATGATGCCAATGGTTGTTTCAGTGGTAAGTTTGTGGCAATTTTATCTTCTCCTAATACTTTTCTATGCTTTTCCAGTTTCCAACAATAGGTATTACTTACCCATTCTATTCATGGCTGGGTCTTCAGTGCTTAAAGAGTACTTGACACAAACTAGCAGTTTAAGAAGATTTGTTGAATGAAGGAATGCTTCTGAGTACAAATGCACCAAAAATGTCACTTTCAAAAGCAACATTGACCTTTGTTTATTCATTGCCTGATGGTAGTTGGCAAACTTTTCATTCACCCTATGCTATGCTATTCTGGAGAGAATGTGAAAGAAGGCACAGGTATAGTAGGGAGTTCTAGTTGTCATTTACCAGGTGGTGGTGATGAGGAGAGTGATGTTACAGAAAGACGGGTGAGCCAGAAGAGGGAACACACTATTTAGAAGAACACCACAGGGTTGTTTTGTTGTATTTATTAAGATTTCTATTCAACCAGTCTCCAGGAGAACTGGAGGTGACACGTCACCATCCTCGCATCCAATGAGGATTGACTCTGTGCTGTAATAGTGGGACTTCTTGAGAGTGACATCTGAGTTTTACGAATAAATGGAGGGGTGGGATGAGGTTGAAATGACTCAGTCACAGCTCCTCTTTTGCTTGGAATTATGAAACTCATTTCTCTGCTGTTATAAATTAATGTGGACCATCAACCCTAAGAGAGACCAGATATGAGGTCATATCTTAAGGAACAGAAGTCCCTTAGCTGGTTCCTGAATCAGGCCTACTGCCCAGCAGCCACATCGCCACTTGGCTATCCAACTCTGTACTCATTTATGGGGAGCTTACATGCTATAATAATATCGCCAAGTTTGAAGATTCTCAAACATCATTCAAAGTA
The DNA here is from genome assembly GCF_036850765.1 of Saccopteryx bilineata. Taxonomy (NCBI): domain Eukaryota; kingdom Metazoa; phylum Chordata; class Mammalia; order Chiroptera; family Emballonuridae; genus Saccopteryx; species Saccopteryx bilineata. The sequence goes on along the minus strand of NC_089501.1, from coordinate 8,212,039 downwards.
GTCCTTAGGTATATCCAGGGATTACTAGAGGAAACAAACAATAAAAGTCACCCTTGAATCCTCTCTTTCTCTTACATTATACATCGGCAAATTCTGTTGGTTCAACTCTCAAACTATATCCATAATCTGACACTTCCCCTCGCTTGCCTCCCTTGGATTATTGAAAGAGCCTCTTGACTACTCCCTGCTTCATACTCTGGTTTCTCTTCAAAGTATAGAAACCTTGCGCCTCTTTTTTAAACTACTCCCTGCTGCAACCCTTGGCCCCCTGGTTTATTTCCTACACAGCACCCACAGGAATCCTTTGAAAATCTACAGATCATGTCATTACACAAGAACCTCAGCCCTTATTAAAAGGGGCCTGAGCCCTTAATAAAAGGGGCTCCCGTTGTGTCCCACAACCCTGTTGTCTCTGACCTCACTTTCTACAGCTTTCCCCTTGCTCACTCCACTTTAGCCACCTTGAATTCCTTGCTGTTCCTCAAACATGCCAGGCACACTTTGCTCTTGCTCTATCTTCTGCAGAAAGTCGTCCTGCCCCCATTCAATGGCCCTGTCTCTTTCTGCTGAAGTCTCTTCTCAAATGTCACCTTACCGAAGAGACCACGGCTGGCCATGAATTCCAAGTAAAAATCACCTATCCAGATATCATCTCCTTTACCTGGCTTTCTTCTTCATAGCAACTGTCATCATCTGGGACAGTTCTGCTCACCAAGTGTGTCCAACTTTCCCAAACACATGGTATAAGTGCACTTCCTCACCTTTTAAAATTTGGTGCAGCCATGTGACTTGCTTTGTCCTGTGACAAGTAGTAGAAGTGTCCTGTATCACTTACAAAAATAAGCTTTAAGAGTTAGTGTACAACCTGACTGGTGGTGATGCAGTGGCTATAAGCATCAACTTGGGACACAGAGGACCCAGATTCAAAACCCCTAAGGCTGCCGGCTTGAGCGCGGGGCTCACCAGCTTGAGCGCGGGGCTCACCAGCTTGAGCGCGGGGCCACTGGCTTGAGCGTAGGATCATTGACATGATCTCATTGTCGCTGCCTTGAGCCCAAAGGTTACTGGCTTGAAGTCCAAGGTCACCGGCTTGAGCAAAGGGTCACTGGCTTGGCTGGAGCCCTCTCCAAGGCACATATGAGAAGCAATCAATGAACAACTAAAGTGACGCAATTAAGAGTTGATGCTTCTCATCTCTCTCCCTTCCTGTCTGTCTCTGTCTCTCTCGCTTAAAAAAATAGCTAGTGTACAATTCATCACACTGTCTTTTCCGTCTCCCATGAAGATGAGCCATACTCCAGAGGCTCTGGGTCCCAAGGTGAAGCTGCACAGAGCATAGCCCCCAGCTGACCTGCAGTGAACATGCTATGTAAGTAAGGAATAAATTTTGTTGTCTTAAGCCACTGAGATGCTGGGTTATTGATTGCTACAAATAACCTAGCTAGTCTATCCTGACTGACATATCACATACTTATTTGTTTACCATCTCCTCTGTTCCCGTCTAGAATGTAATTTCTATGCTGATAGGACTCTGTTCATTGTTAATCTCCAGTGCCTAAAATAATGCCTGGCATGTGACAGGTATTCAGTAAATATTTGTTGGTTGACTGAATGATAAGTTGATCACACCAACTGAAATAGAAAGACCTAACAATGGCCGGTGAACCTAATCCTGGCCATACCTATGAAAATATTCATTCTACCTGATCTAAATGTGAACAAAATGGTTCTTGTTTCAGAATCAGAAGTGTGGCTGCTTAACTCACCAGTTAGTTAGAAAGCACAAATTGCCTATGGGCACATAACATAGTCATGAAAGCACATAAAGCAGCTAAAGTTACAGTGCAAACAGAGATCTGGCACACTGCTGAGGGGACCCATTGGCAACCATAAATAAAAAGCACTAGCAGTGGTTGTGTGGGTGCTGAATGCTGACATAGTTTCCTTTCCCTGTGTGGACATTAGCATTTATAATAAACTGAGTTTCAGAGGCCTGGGATTTTATCTGTCGCTATCATAAAATGGTGGATGAGCCCCTCTCAGGACTTTTGCAAAAGCTGTGCGTGCTTTTGTGAGCTGGTTTCTTTTCATGTGCTTCCTCCTGGTAGTCCTGAATTCGGATGGGGATAATGCATTTCCTGTATGATGTGGCACAGTACAAGGAAACTCATTGTACCCCTTCAGAGGAAGAGTACATCTGTAAGTAGTTCTTAAGAGTGTACTGAAGGATCTTATTAGGGTGACTTATTCTCCCAGTTCCATTTGGTTGATGAAGTGGGTCACATGACAGATGTGCATAATGAACTGCTTCAGTTGCTGCCAGTGGGACGCTCAGCCTATAAAATGCAAAATCTCATGGACTCACTGAGGGCATAGCAAGCTGATCACAGAAGAGAGAAGTCTAGCTCATTCAGAGTTGTCATTTCTTACTGCCACAGACAATGTGCCAGTGTTGCTAGGTTTTTCCACCCCCCCCCCACCCCCCAAGTAACTGCCTGTCCAGTTTACTCTAGTTTACTCCTAATTCAAACTGGAAAGGCAGTTGTTCGGCATACACTCCCCTAAAGAGCAAACATTCTTAAGATGTGCAAGTAATCATAATCATCCATTAAATGCACTTGCAGGAAGTCTTTATGTTTTGTCATTTATGCTTTGTCGTTTAAAAAGGAAACATATTTACATCAGAGAGTAGGATTGCTGGGTTTGGAGGTTTTTTAGTTTTGTTTTTGCCTCTTCACCATCTCTTTTCCTTTCATCCTTTTATATTTCTTTTCCTCTCTATTCCATTAGCTTATTTTTTCTCTATATACTCATTGGTATTCCTCAATGGCTACAATCATAAGGAATGTAATTTGTCTCCCATTTCCTGTGGGTGGTGCAGAACAGTGATATCCAAGCCAAATACCACAAGTCACAGACCTATCCCGGTAGTCCAACTTGCAGCTCACTCTGGATGCTTCTGAGTCGCTAAGGAATAGTGAGCCAGGACATAAAAGGCAATAATGCGAACTCGAGCCCTCTATCTGATAACGGGAAATGATGAAAAAGGCTACAAGTCGATTCAATTCGCTTCTACCACAGAGTGTCCCATGTGCTCAGCATTATGCTAGGCACTGTGCAGGGAGCTGGGGAGACAGCGCACATGGGCCCAGACTTGAAAAAAGCGGTGGATAAATGATGGTGTAGGAGGGTATACCTAAATGCCGTAACAGCTGTACTGAAAATAGGGCTTTAGGCGGTCCCAGAGGAAAGACATCAGTGGGAACTTCAATTGTCAGGCCAGGCTTTGGGCAGGGAGCAGGAACGGGGCTAAAGCTTGAAGGACAGGTGGGTTTTAGATGCTATCCAAAGAGCAGAATACTACTAAAGAGGTAGACAGTACACGATCTCTTCATCAAATCCAGCTGTTTGGGGCACCTCACTTCATAGCCCCCGTTTCCAAATAACCACAAATGTCAGCCACACAAGTTATCTAAAGAACATTAAAAAAATTAATCAGATGTTAGTGTGAGGCAATGGATCACAATGTAAAATACTAAGACGGCACAGCTGTAAGCTTTAAACTGATTGTGAAAACAGCAGAAGGTTTTTCTTATGCACCTGTGAGTGTCAGGGATTAAAAATGCTGCTGACTTTAAGAAAGATAGAAAATCTGAAAAACGAGAGCTTAACCTTCTAGTAGCAAAACACCTTACGAAACTTCTTTTGGAAACTTTAAAATCTATCCGATTTGGCTTTAGTGAGTGTAGTGGATTTCCCTTTGTAGACAGCGAGCTGGCATCGGGGCTCTGTAGAGAGCCTCCTGGCCCTTGGCAACCTCCTTCTGACTCTGATGCTGGCTGGCAGCCTCTACTGAGAACCCCTGGCTCTTCTCCGCAGAGGAATGGCAAGACTTGGCAGCAACGGTGAGTTCACACAGAGATGGGAGTGACTTGTTCTCAGGGTTGGCAGGGGGGTGGGGTGGGGGGTGGAGTAAGAGGCAGCTCAAGGCCAAGAGTTGGACTTTCCAACCCTTCCAGAAAAGTGTCGCGCTCTCAAATTTATTTCTAATTGGAATACCTTGCTGTGGTCTTCCTGGCCACCAGACATGTTCTTTCAACTACTTCCTCTCCTGAGACCTTTGTCAGGTTTGATTTGGTTGTTTCAAGTCCGGGCCCATGTGCGCTGTGTCCCCAGCCCGCTGCACAGTGCCTAGCATAATGCTGAGCGCACTGGATACAGAAGTGAGTTGAATCGACTTATAGCCCTTTTTCATCAAAATAGCTATCACATGAAATTTATTACTAAAAATGTCTCTTATTCCTGTTTCACAAAACTCAATAATATGGTTTCTTGAGCCCAGACTATTAGTTCATTTGGTTATGAAGGGCTGGAAAGAAATATTAGAGTTTATGAAAAGTAGAAAGAAACCCTTTTGGACCATCTCCCTCATTCTAAATGCCACACATACTTGAACCTGGGTATATATGCACATGGTTTGCATGCATGAGTGCACACACACACACACATTCACACATCACCCACTTTACTGAAAAAATGTTATGATAGAAAACTTTCTTATTTTTCTTTAAGTTCTGGCCATAGTCCTTTAACAGTGGGTACCTGAGAGGTCTGTGTCTGCAGGTAGCTGAAGGTACAGCTAAGTGGCCTGCCTAAAACCTAAATTAGAATTAGTTAATGGTTCTAATGGGAGAGATTTTTTTACCTCAGTGTTTTCATTCCCAAACTCTGCTACCCTCACTTCCTGCAGGGACTGAAGTCATGGTAGATACCACTCAAAAGTAGTAACTCCTGAGAGACTTTCTTTGGAAAATCAGCATGCAAAAGTTGGCCCCAGAAACCGAGGATTCTAGGCTAGAGTAGCAGCAGGTTAAAGCCACACCACAGTAAAAAGAATCTGGGTTCCCTATATTTTAAAATGTCTATTGTTTCAGCCTCAGCTTTTGTGAAATTGAGAGAAATTAGTTAAAGGTTTTGCTTTTAGAATCTTTAGATAAATAAAGTATTATTATTGTTATTCCTTTAAAAATGATGAAAATTAGGTGCTGAAATTTAGATGACTTATAAAAATGACTTGGAATAATTATATTTGTTAAACTGGGCAGCCCTGATATTGTATGCTATATAAATCAAATTTCATTATTCTTTAATGACCCTGCAATTCTTTTTTCTAGAACTTTGCAAGCTTGACTTGTGTTCACCTTGCTGTGGAATGCTTTAAAGGGCATTTTATCTAAGAGCAGAGGAAAAGGATGAATTATAGATGCCAAATCATAGAGTAGTGACGTAGGAAGCACTAAGGTAAGGTAATAAGCAATGAAATAAAAAATTTCCCAATCAACCTCTGCATTAGGAGCAAAATAAAAAAACTGTCTGCATAATTAAAGGGAGACATGTCAACATGTTGGTTAATATGCTATTCTGAGGCTTAAAAAAAACCTTGAAATCGTAAAGCAAAATACTGGGTGGAGAGTATTATGCTAAGTGAGATAAGCCAGTCACAGAAAGACAAACACCATATGATTTCACTTATATATGGAATCTAATGAACACAATGAACTAAAAAAGAAAAAGGCAAAATACTAGGAATATTTATTAGTTTAAGTGAAAAAGTTCTGTATTCATGAATGAGTATGAATTAACTTCCTTATAAGTATACTCTGGAAAGATAGAAATCAAGAAAGAAAAAAATATTTGGTCTCACTCTCTTAAGCATCTGGGGAGTCAGAACAACAAGGTGGTTGAGAGTTAAACTGGGTCTAAATTTTGGCCAAGTCCCTACTAACTGTACGACCTCAGGCAAGTTACTTAAATTTTGAGGGCCTCAGTTTCCTCAACTAAAATGGGGAAGATAGTGAACCTTATCTCATAAGGTTCTGTGACGATTACAAAGCATTTAAAATAGACTCAAGCCTGCCTGACCTGTAGTGGCACAGTGGACCTGGAACACTGAGGTCGCCAGTTTGAAATCCCAGGTTTGCCAGGTCAAGGCACATTAGAGAAGCAATTATATGAGTTGTTCCTCCCCATTTTCTCTTCCTCTCTCTTTCTTTCTCTCTCTCTCTTTCTCTGTCTCTCTCCCCTTTCTCAAATCAATAAATAAAATTTTTATGTTTTAAAACTAAATAAATAAAATAGGCTCAAACAGAGTGAGCACTCAATAAAAATGGATCATATAATATCTTATCATTCCTCTGACCCAACTCCCTGGTGGCTACTTATAAGGCCAATAGCCACAGCCACCTTTCACAGCTGCCTGGCCCATTGAGGTTCGCGTTTGATTCGGACAGACGGTAATGAAACAATGGAGCCAAGAACTGGTGAGCCATTAGCTTTAATCCTAGCTTGCACCCGGCGGGCAAGAAATACACACAGTGGGAAAACACTTCCCTTTCCATTCAGGGCTCCCAAAGCCACTGACTCATCCGAGTTTCCTAGAATCAAAGGTTTCTACCTCATCAGCCTTATTCACCTCTGTTTCCTATCTCCTTCTCTCTGTACAAACTTTGTACAAACTCTGCACAAACTGGCTTCTCCTTTAGCACTCTGCCATCTTGCCTGCTTCTCCTCTCCTCCATGTGGCCTTTCTCTGCTCTCCTCCAGCATGGGCTCCTCTGCCCCATTTTATAGTGTAGAAATCAAAATCTTTAATCCAATATACAAACAAGGAAGTCTTTGATACAAAGTTACTTATCTAAGGCATAATGGGATTCCTCATGAGAGTGCACCACCCCACATCATGCAACAGTCAAAAGTGTGGGGGAAAGTTTAGTCTTAAAACTCAGCCTTAGGCTATAATGACCCTGCCTGCTTACAGCCTGTCCCCCACACCCAATGCAAACTATAAGCGAGCAAACATATATATCATATTTACAAACTTATTTGACCAACATTTCTCTTCTTACCCTGAGTGAAAACCAAAGCCCTCACCATGTCCTATAAGGTCCCACACAACTTCCTATTTTCTCTCTGACCTTTTTCTCTCCCCCAGCTCGGCATACAGTTCCTTCTGGCTGTTCCTCAGACACTCTGGCACCCTCCTACCTCAGCACCGTCACAGTTACTGTTCCCCTGCCTGGAAATTGTCCCTCAGACATGCTCACATCTGGCCTGTCACAAAAATTCAGGTCTTTACTTTAAAAACACCTTATCAGTGACACTTATCCTAGACTAGGGGTCCCCAAACTTTTTACACAGGGGGCCAGTTCACTGTTCCTCAGACCCGTTGGAGGGCCAGACTATAAAAAAAACTATGGACAAATCCGTATGTACACTGCAAATATCTTATTTTTAAAGTAAAAAAACAAAATGGAAACAAATTCAATATTTAAAATAAAGAACAAGTAAATTTAAATCAACAAACTGACCAGTATTTCAATGGGAACTATGGGCCTGCTTTTGGCTAATGAGATGGTGGTGCCCCTTCCAGAAGTGCAGCAGGGGCCTGATAAATGGCCTCAGGGGGCCGCAGTTTGGGGACCCCTGTCCTAGACTATTATCTAACATTTCAACACCTCACCCTACCAACATTCCATAGTTCCCTTTTCCACTTTATTCTCCTCCTCAGCACTAACTACTTCCACATACTACATATCTCACTAGTTGATCTTGTTTATTTTGTACATCTGCCACCAGGGCATAAATCCAAGAAAGTCACTGTTGTATCCCATGGTGCCTAGAACTGTATTTTTAACAATAGCTTTGAATATTTAAAAGCTAAGTGAATGAGTGCTTTTTCTTAATTTTTAAAAAATAATAATTATATTCATATATTTCCTCATTCCAAAGCTTAATGAAATGTAACTTTTTGCTGCATAAATTTTTCTCAGGTGCCATGATGATTGTGAACCATAGATACATCATCAAGCACTCCTTTAAAACCTGATAATTCTACAATGAAAGTGAAAGGACAAGGTCAGGCCATCCTGGCATGCTGCTGCTGCTTCCAAGTCTTCATCAATCCACTTCAGGAAGACAATGCTCTGTGCTGGGCCTCCCTACTTCCTCCTTCAGCCCCAGGTAAACTGGGATAGCTTCCGGTTTGCCCTGTCCACCTGTCCATTCAATAGCTACAAAGGGATGGGGAACCTTAAGTAAACATGGCACATGATTCCCAAAATTTAAATGTATGCAAAGGCAGAGTATATAAAATACTATACGTAATGACTGCAGAGCAATATTTCTCCTCCTTCCTCAACCCCAAAGGGATTTTGCAAGGGTATTTCTAACCCAAGGATATATATAGAGGGACAGGAGGCAAGATGGAAGATAAATTTCCTGAATGCCTACACTGTGTTCCATGCATAACACAGGTGCAGTGGTTCTCCAGGAATGCCCATCCCTCGTCCGGCACAGCTTAGGCCTGGCCCGGGAGAGCACGACGCCACCACATAGATCAGCAGACAGTGGTTCTCAAAGTGTGCGCCAGGGCACACTGGTGCACCCTAGAAGATTTCCAAGTGCACCGTATGGTATTCCAGAGAAATATGTGCCTGTTGGGGACCAAAAGAACCAACAGGGTTTTTGGAGTTTAGATTTTGGGGGGACAGAGGTGTGGGGAATTGGCTATAAGCTGACAGTCTGCCCAACCCCCAACCTCACTTGCCTGATTATATTGCAAAAGATTGTTAAGCTGTGGTGCTGGATTGTTTACACTACCCCCCATGTTCCCCAAAAAGACTGGAGGCAAGTTTCTTTTATCCTTTGTTTGGTGTAAAGTTAAGATGTATGGTAAGGGTTTTGGATTGATGATTAAACATAAGAAATTGTCTCTTGAAGTCTTTTGGATTTCTATAAAAGAAGAATATGTGGCAATATCTAAAAAAGCTTTGAACATTTTACTACAATTTTCAACATCCTATTTACGTGAATTAGGATTTTCTACCCTCAACACAATTAAGAGTAAAAAGAGAGGAATTCTTCAATGTATTGATGAGGAAATGAGAATTTGCCTTTCAAATATATGCCCAAACATTGAAGAAATCACTAGGACACATCAGGCTCATGTTTCTCATAAACACAAGAATGAAAAAACACAATTGTGCTGGAACCTGCTGAATTTACTAAATCTTACTAAGAATGTATCTATATATATAAAAAGATAACTTTTTTGTCTGTTTTAAATTTTTTAACCCCTCTTTTTTACGAATTCTAAAAAGCATAACTCAAAAAAGTAACATAAGATGACAAATACAATATCAGAAATGGGCCTGACCTGTGGTGGCGCAGTGGATAAAGCATCGACCTGGAAATGCTGAGGTCGCTGGTTCGAAACCCTGGGCTTGCCTGGTCAAGGCACATATGGGAGTTGATGCTTCCAGCTCCTCCCCCTGTCTCTCTCTCCTCTCTCTCTCTCTCTCTCTCTCTCTAAAATGAATAAAAAAATTAAAAAAAAAATTAAAAAAAAAAAAAAAAAAAACAATATCAGAAATGAAGACCACAATGGAAGGAATTAAAAACAGGATGGATGGAGCTGAGGATTGAATCAGCGAGTTGGAGGACAAGTTAAATGAAGGCATGAAAGCAGAGAAGAAAAAAGAAAAGAGACTCAAAAAGTCTGAGGAAACTCTTAGAGAGCTCTGTGACAACATGAAGAGAAATAACATCCGCATCATAGGGGTTCCTGAAAAAAAAAAAAAAAAGAACAAAGAATAGAGACTTTGTTCAATCATATCATAGCTGAAAAATTACCTGAATTAATGCAGGAGAAACTCTCACAAGTTCAAGAAACACAGAGAATTTCATTAAGAGAAACCCAAAGAAACCTACACCAAGACACATCATAATTAAAATACCAAAGCTAGGTGATAAAAAGAAAATATTAAAAGCTGCTAGAGAAAAAAAGGCTATCACCTACAAAGGACCCCCATAAGGATGACATCCGACTTCTCAACAGAAACACTTGAGGCTAGAAGGAAATGGCAATAAATATTCAAAGTAATGCAGAACAAGAACCTACAACCAAGACTACTTTATCCAGCAAGGTTATCATTTAAAATTGAAAAAGAAATAAAAAGCTTCCCAGACCAAAAAAAAAATCAAGGAATTCATTACAACCAATCCAATGCTGCAGGAAATGTTAAGGGGCCTGTAGTAAACAAAGCAAAGTGGGAAAAGAATATAGCAAAAGAGGAATACAGCTTTAAAGAATAAAATGGCAATAAACAACTACATATAAATAATAACCTTAAATGTAAATGGATTAAATGATCCAATCAAAAGACATAGGGTAGCTGCATGAATAAGAAAACAGGACCCCATACATATGCTGTCTACAAAAGACACACCTTAAAACAAAAGATACACATAGACTGAAGGTAAAGGATGAAAAAAACATTTCATGCAAATGGAAATGAAAAAAAAGCTGGGGTAGCAATACTTATATCAGACAAAATGGACTTTAAAACAAAGGATATAGTAAGAGTTAAAGAAGGTCACTACATAATGATAAAGGGAGCAATCCAACAGGAAGATATAACCATTATAAATATCTATGCACCTAATATAGGAGCACCTAAATATATTAAGCTGACTTTGATGAATATAAAGGGCGAGATCTACAGCAATACTTTAATAGTAGGGGATTTCGATACTCCACTAACATCACTAGATAGATCCTCAAGAAAAAAAATTAACAAAGAAACAGCAGACTTAAGGGACACACTATCAACTGAATTTAATAGATATCTTCAGAACCTTTCACCCTAAAGCAGCAGAATATACATTCTTTTCAAGTGCTCATGGTACATTCTCTAGGATAGACCACATGTTAGGGCACAAAAGCAGTCTCAACAAATTTAAGAAGATGAAATCATATCGAGCATTTTCTCTGATCACAATGGCATGAAACTAGAAATCAACCACAACAGAAAAACTCAAAAATTCTCAAACACATGGAAATGAAATAGCAGGTTGTTAAATAACAAATGGCATAAGAATGAAATCAAAGAAGAAATAAAAAAAAATCCTAGAAACAAATGATAATGAGCATACAACAACTCAAAATTTATGGGACACAGCAAAAGTAGTCCTGAGAGAGAAGTTCATAGCACTACAGGCACACTTTAAGAAGCTAGAAAAGGCTCAAATAAACAACTTAACCCTGCATCTAAAAGAACTAGAAAAAGAACAGCAAGTAAAGCCCAAATGTAGGTGAAGGAAGGAAATAATAAAGATCAGAGCGGAAATAAATGACATAGAAGCTAAAGAAACAATACAGAGGATCAATGAAACTAGGAGCTGGTTCTTTGAAAAGGTAAGCAAGATCGATGAACCTTTAACTAGACTCACCAAGAAAAACAGAAAGGACTCAAAAAATAAAATTAGAAATGAGAGTGGAGAAATAACAACTGACACAACAGAAATACAAAATATTGTAAGAAAATACTATGAAGAACTGTATGCCAAAAAATTAGACAACCTAGATGAAGTGGATAAATTCCTTGAAACATATAATCTTCCAAAAATCAATCTGGAAGAATCAGAAAACCTAAACAGACCGATTACACCAAATGAGATTGAAACAGTTATCAAAAAACTCCCAACAAAGAAAGATCCTGGGCCTGACGGCTTCACAAGTGAATTCTACCAAATATTCAAAAAAAAAAAAACAACCAAAACTAACTCCTATCCTTCTCAAGCTATTTTTAAAAATTCAAGATGAAGGAAGACTTCCAAGCTCCTTTTATGAGGCGAGCATAATTCTGGTTCCAAAACCAGGCAAAGACAACACAAAGAAAGAAAATTATAGGCCAATATTTCTGATGAATATAGATGCTAAAATCCTCAACAAAATATTAGCAAACTGGATCCAACAATATATGGAAAAAATCATACACCATGATCAAGTGGGATTTATTCTGGGAGGCAAGGCTGGTACAATATTTGCAAGTAAATTAATGTGATTCATCACATAAACAAAAGGAAGGAGAAAAACCACATGATAATTTCAATAGATGCCGAAAAAGCATTTGATAAAATCCAGCACCCATTCATGATCAAAACTCTCAGCAAAGTGGGAATATACGGAACATACCTCAAGATGATAAAAGCCATCTATGACAAACCCACAGCCAACATCATACTCAATGGGAAAAAATTAAAAGCAATCCCCTTAAGATCAGGTACAAGGCAGGGGTGCCCCCTTTTACCACTCTTATTTAACATAGTCCTGGAAGTCCTAGCCACAGCAATCAGACAAGAAGAAGAAATAAGAGGCATTCAAGTTGGAAAGGAATAAGTAAAACTATCATTATTTGCAGATGATATGATATTGTATATAGAAAACCCTATAGTCTCAGTCAAAAAACTACTGGACCTGATAAATGAATTCAGCAAGGTGGCAGGATATAAAATTAATACTCAGCCTGACCAGGCGGTGGCGCAGTGGATAGAGTGTTGGACTGGGATGTGGAAGGACCCAGGTTCAAGACCCCGAGGTCGTCAGCTTGAGCACGGGCTCATCTGGCTTGAGCAAAAAGCTCACCAGCTTGGACCCAAGGTCGCTGGCTCCAGCAAGGGGTTACTCAGTCTGCTGAAGGCCCACGGTCAAGGCACATATGAGAAAGCAATCAATGAACAACTAAGGAGTTGCAACACGCAACGAAAAACTAATGATTGATGCTTCTCATCTCTCGATTCCTGTCTGTCTATCCCTCTCTCTGACTCTCTCTGTCTCTGTAAAAAAAAAAAAAAAAAAATTAATACTCAGAAATCAGAGGCATTTTTATACACCAACAATGAACAGTTAGAAAGAGAAATTAAGGAAATAATCCCCTTCACTATTACAACCAAAAAAATAAAGTACCTAGGAGTAAATTTAACCAAGGAGACTAAGGACTTGTACTCGGAAAATTATAAAACATTGATAAAAGAAATCAAGAAAGATACAAACAAATGGAAGCATATACCATGCTCATGGTTAGGAAGAATAAACATCATTAAAATATCTATATTACCCAAAGCAATTTATAAATTCAATACAATACTAATTAAAATACCAATGACATACTTTAACGATATAGATCACATATTCCAAAAATTTATATGAAACCAAAAAAGAACACAAATGGCCTCAGTAATCTTGAAAAAGAAGAATAAAGTGGGAGGTATCACACTTCCTGATATCAAGTTATACTACAAGGCCATTGTACTCAAAACAGCCTGGTACTGGCATAAGAACAGGCATATAGATCAATGGAACAGAACTGAGAACCCAGAAATAAACCCACACCTCTATGGACAACTGATATTTGGCAAAGGAGGTAAGAGCATACAATGGAGTAAAGACAGTCTCTTAAACAAATGGTGTTGGGAAAATTAAACAGCTACCTGCTGAAAAATGAAACTAGACCACCAACTTACACCATTCACAAAAATAAACTCAAAATGGATAAAAGACTTAAATATAAGCCATGAAAACATAAGCATCTTAGAAGAAAACATAGGCAGTAAGCTCTCCGACATCTCTCACAGCAATATATTTGCTGATTTATCTCCACTGGCAAGTGAAATAAAAGACAGGATAAATAAATGGGACTATATCAAACTAAAAAGCTTTTGTACAGCTAAAGACAATAACAACAAAATAAAAAGACAAACTACACAATGGGAGAACATATTCGACAATATGGCTGATAAGGGGTTAATAACCAAAATTTATAAAGAACTTGTAAATCTCAACACCAGGAAGACAAACAATCCAATCCAAAAATGGGCAAAAGAAATGAATAGACACTTCTCCAAAGAGGACATACAGATGGCCAATAGGCATATGAAAAAATGATCAACATCACTAACCATTAGAGAAATGCAAATTAAAACCACAATGACATATGACCTCACACCAGTCAGAATGGTGCTCATCAACAAAACAACATAGAATAAGTGCTGGCGAGGATGTGGAGAAAAGGGAACCCTCCTGCACTGCTGGTGGGAATGCAGACTGGTGCAGCCACTGTGGAAAACAGTATGGAGATATCTCAAAAAATTAAAAATCAAACTGCCTTTTGACCCAGCTATCCCACTTTTAGGAATATACCCTAAGAACACCATAGAACTGTTCCAAAAGGAGAAATGCACCCCCATGTTTATGGCAGCATTGTTCACAATAGCCAAAATCTAGAAATAGCCCAAGTGTCCTGTCAGTGGACGAGTGGATTAAAAAGCAGTGGTACATATATACAATGGAATACTATGGGGCCATGAAAAGAAGGAAATCTTACCTTTTGCGACAACATGGATGTACCTGGAAACTATTATGTTAAGTGAAATAAGCCAGGCAGAAAAAGAAAAATATCATATGACCTCACTCATTTGAGGAATCCAATGAACAATGTGAACTGAGGAACAGAACTGAGACAGAGGAAGGATCAAAGGGACCAGAAGAAAAGAGGACAGAGGAAAGGGGATGATAGGCTGAGATAAACCTGAATGGAAGGGGGGAGGGCATGATGGGGAGGGGGGCAAGGGACATGTTGAGGGGAATACGGGGGAGGGGGATGCATTCGGGGTAACACTAGAATCTATGTAAACATAATAAATTAAAATAAAAGAAATCACCTGGTAAAAGTTGTGCAGGCAGCACAGGGGCTTGTGAAGATGATAAGTGAGGATAGGACAGAAATAGTTAAGGAAATGAATAGCAATCACTTTAACTAGGCTGGTGACAGCATAAATAGAAAAAAGGGGACAAATACAAAATATGATGACAATAGACTTGCCAGGACTCATAGCTGATTTGGGTGGGGTTGAGTTTATGGAATGACAAAAGGGAAGCCATAGTTGAAGAAAGAGGAGATATGGTATAGTTGTTAAGCCAATGCTGGATTCAAATTCTAGATCCCATGTATTTGTTGTATAACCCTCCATGCAATAAATATATACTGAAGACCTGTCTGGACTAGGCATTGTTCCAGGCATTTGGGCTATATCAGAGAATAAATTGACAGAATTTGGAGCTTATATTCTAGCTATGTTGTAACCATGATAAGCCTCAACTTTGTCATGTATAAAATGGATAGAATAGTATCCATTCATACACTTGTTGAGAGGATTCACTACTCAATAAATATTAAGGATTGTCATGCCCAAGTTTTGACTCTGGCTAACTATGATTTAAAAAATGACATTAACAGAAATTGTGGAAGTTATTAGAATAAAATGGTCTTGAGGCAAGTTTCAGTGTGGGTATATTGAGTTATTCGCCCTTTATTATCCCAAATTTCTAATAACATATATGATCCAGGATTGTTATAGAGTTTGATCTGTATGTTTACCTTGGGGATGGTGTACTGGATTTTCATATGTGCCCTGATGTATTTTAAATAAAGAAGTTGAGTTGCACAGTGGATAGAGGATTGATTCAGTGCAGCAAGGTCTCCAGTTCAAAACCTGAGTTCGCTGGCTCGAACCTGAGGTCACCAGTTGGATTCCCAATCAAGGCACTTAATGAGATGTAATCGATGGATGCACAACTAAAGTGGTACAAGTTAATGCCTCTCTCTCTCTCTCTCTCAAAAAACAACAACAACAAACAAAACCAAAAAGGTTGAGACTACAACCAAAACCCAAAAATCCCAGATTTTTTACTTCAACCTGTGCTAGAGTAAGAAGCTTCTGTGGAAAAACGTTCATTCTGTGCTGCTGGATGGGGGCTCTGTCTTGAAGTGCTAGAGCCCTGGTAGATGGGGCTGAAGAGGTGTTGGCAGGTCAGTGGGCAAAGATGTATACCCAAACATTCTCTGAAATGAACCATGGAACTCTACTGTTGGATCTTAAGACTGCACAATAAGCAACCTTCAAGGGGCAGAAGAAAGGTAATTCAAGACTCCAGACTAAGAAGAGACTACTGAACAGGAAACCAACACTGTTCTATGGCAGTATTTTGGTCTTCAGGAGAGAGAGATTATTGGGGTGGCCATCAACTCTGTATGGGTGCAGATAGGAAAGCAGGCTGAACAACCAACAGGGCCTAAGAGCATCCAGATTAGCAACAGCTACACATCTAGCCACCAGTGATTCTCAAAGTGTGGTCCCTGGACATGCAAAATCAGCACCACCTGGGAACTTCTTAGAAATGCAAATTCTTAGGCCTTATCCCAGAGATACCCCCAGAATCTCTTAGGGTATGACCCAGCAATCTATATTTTCACAAGCACCCAGATGATTCTCTGGTGTACACTAAAGTTTGAGACGTACTGAGACAGACTACTGAGTTAGGAAATATCTTTCCAGCTAGAGGCTCCAGCGTCCATTGTCCTCCTTCCAATATGTATCTCCCTTGATTGCCTCTGTGTTTACATAGTTTCACTTTTTTTCTTTTAACAAGACTCTGTGATGTAGAGGAATAATAAATACTAAGGTCCAGTAGGGGCTTGTCAGTGAAGACCCTGAACTTTATCCTTTCACTCAAAATCTGACAAAAAGTTTGCATACAAATACTTAACCTTATAGGATTTTCCATGTATTTATTTTCATGTTCATTAGTAAGATGCTTCTGAGTTTTCAGTCTTCTCTGCAGCATTGTGAACAGGGTCAAATTGGGTCTTAAACCCAATATGAATTAAAGGAATTATGGATAATAATAACACTAGCAGCTATAATTGAACATTTACTATGTCATAAGTGTTCCAGTTATTTTACACAACCTACTTAATTTAATTCTCTGACAACCCTACACTAAATTCTTATTAACCCATTTTTTTTTAACTTTTTTTTTTTTTAATATTTTATTTATTGATTTTTAGAGAGAGAGAGAGAGAAGGGGGGAGGAGCAGGAAGCATCAACTCCCATATGTGCCTTGACCAGGCAAGCCCAGGGTTTCGAACCAGCAACCTCAGTGTTCCAGGTCGACGCTTTATCCCACTGCGCCACCACAGGTCAGGCTCTTATTAACCCATTTTACACATGAGAACATTGAGGCTAAAACCGATTAAGTAAATTATCCAAGGTCAGATATCACAAAATGGCCCCTCTGTAGATTGAGCCCAAGCCGTTTGACTTTAGATCCAAAGTTTTAATCACTATGCCACTGGTTCTTAACATAAGTACCACCAGGGAGCATTCAAAAACTATTCCTGCCTCGGTTCTACCCCCAGAGTCTGATTTAATTGGTCTGGGTTGGTGCCCAGGCAGGGATACTTTTTAAAAGCATGCAGGTGGTTTACCAGAGCCAGGTTGGAAACTCCAGTATATAACACAGTCTCTGATTAAGTACATTACCCAAGATCAGTTGCTAGGTAAGTGGGGAAGCCTGGTTCTAAATTCAGATATTGAGTCCAGAGTTTGTTTTAATCAACACCATCCCCCGGACCACGATTTCTACCATTTCTAGTCCAATAGCACCTTACATATTAAGTAGTTTTACAATTTACACAGCAAATTCAAAGAAATAGAAAAAGAAAGATTCTCAGGTCGCATATCGTATGAAAACTGTTGCTTTCGAGAAATATTTAATGACTTCTTAAATAATCTTCTACCTCCTTCTCCTCCTTCACCTAGTATTGGCCTCTGAAAAGTATTCTAAGTACTGTAAAATAACAAAATGTCCAGTTTTCCTACGATTGTATAATGTAAGTGGTTCTTTGAGGTAAACAAAAAAAATCATTTTATCTAAAATTTTAATTGAAACCAATTCCGTGGCCTGGGAATCAGTTCCAATGTTTGGCTCAGGTTGCTGGCACTGAGTACTGGGTCCTGGCCTCAAGCCTGCACTGGGTCACCTTACAGCTGTTACCTCAGGGCTGCTCACCACGCTGGTCTCATGGCAGCACTATCCTATGGCTTAACACCAGAATCTTGAGTCTGAATACCCAACCAGGCTGAAAGCAATGCACATGACTGCAACTCACAAGAAGCAAACAATTTACAGGAGTCACTTCATGTGGCATTGTAGCACGCTCTGACATTTCTGGGAGAAAAGAGGACTAATTTTCATTAGCTTGCATAAGAGCAGAGAAGGGTTTTTCTCAAAGTTTAATTTACAGCCAGAAAGTTGTAGATTGATATAACCATCACATAAAAGGGAAAAATGTATGTCACTTCCATTTGTAGCCAAGTTTGTAGCAGCTCTTTGAAAAAGGGAGAAGACTAGAGACCACTCTCCCAGTTTAGGAACAAGAGAGATCAGAGTTTGAAATCTCATCTTCCTATTAACTGGCAGGTTTGGGCATATAACTTAATTTCATTGTGTCTCAGTTTACTTATATATATATATATATAAAATAAGATTTGGGTTTATTAAATGAACTCTAAATCTTGAACCTAAAATTATATGTATGAATATATATTTATAGTTTTTCTAATTTGGTATGACCATTTGAAATGCATCCTTTTACTAGAGAAAATTTGAATTTCTGAAAGTCTTAAGTTGACATTAAAGATAGAACGTAAGTACAAAGAATTGTAGAATTTCGCTACTTGAGGCTATCGTGATAATGTACTTCAACTTTCTTATTTATCCTCTCCCTTTTGTCTTTTCTTCCCTTTCTTATTTTTTTCCACAAATGTTTTCTGAGTTCTGGTCGGCACCAGGCACTGAGCTAAGTGCTGGGGACCAAGACTGAGTCTTAGCTTTAAAGAACTTCCAGTACAGTAGAGCTAGACGAGTGAACAGGCAATTAAAACACAATGAAGTAGGCCCTGGCCGGTTGGCTCAGCGGTAGAGCGTCGGCCTGGCGTGCGGGGGACCCGGGTTCGATTCCCCGCCAGGGCACATAGGAGAAGCGCCCATTTGCTTCTCCACCCACCCCCCTTCCTCTCTTCCCCTCCCGCAGCCAGGCTCTATTGGAGCAAAGATGGCCCAGGCGCTGGGGATGGCTCCTTGGCCTCTGCCTCAGGCGCTGGAGTGGCTCTGGTCACGGCAGAGCGTCGTCCCTGATGGGCGTGCCGGGTGGATCCCGGTCGGGCGCATGCGGGAGTCTGTCTGACTGTCTCTCCCCGTTTCCAGCTTCAGAAAAATACAAAAAAAAAAAAAACAACCACAGTGAAGTAAGTACTAGAGAAGGTGCACTAGAAGACAGAGGCCAGTCTCAGGGTGGGTGGGGGTGGGAGTCAGGGAAGCATTCCTGGAGAAATGAAATCTGAGCTGAAGCCAGGAGAGGAGGCCACCTTTCTAGACTGAAAAGCAACATGTGTTTTTGAATATCACAGAGGGAAGTCTGGAATGATGGGGAGGATTGCCCAAAGGCATGCAACTGGCCAGTGGCAAGGGGGTGGTGGAAATGGAACTCCAAAATTATTGGCTTGGTTGAATGTCAGTGGCATGAATTAATAGTTTTGTTTTGTTTTTTGGCACGGGTCAAGCATTGCAGCTCCTGCCTTTGCTGCCACCAGCTTAAGAATCAGGGTTCTTTTCTGGGGCTCTCTACACTTAGGATCTCCCCTCTCAGGCTCCAGGGGCTTCAGTAGTAGCTCATCAACACCACCCAGCCACGCCACAGGCCCATCACCTGAGAAGCACCACCACCAATCAACTATTGAAAAGGATCTTTCAGCTGCTGAGTGGTGTGGACTGACAATAATTTTGGCTCTGACTGGTTTAGGAGACCGGCCTTGGTTAGTAATGGCTCAGTTTTAGGACAGTTATAAGTCATAATGATTGTCTTCAAATATTTGAAAGTCTATAAGAAAGAATTGGATTTATTCTATGTGATTTGAAGGGGAAGAAAAAAGAAGCAAATGAATGTATAGGTTCAGATAACTACATCTTCCCTAAGAAGAACTTGAGGGTGGTTGCATTGGTAGGCAGTTAAGTATCACTACACCAAAAGTGCAAAACCAGGGCACAATGACCACTTCACTGGGATGTTTCAAAGGGGATTCACGCCTCTAATAAGATTTGGATAATAGAAGCCTAATCTTTCCAATTCAGAACTTCTGCTGTGCTATATTTTCACAGTTGGCCTGGGCCAGCTGAGGTCTAATTGTTCTAATTTCTTATCTATTCTTTACAAAATATTTACTTTCACTTCGAGTTAATTAGCATTTGCAAGCACACTATTTAACATTTCTAAGCAAAGATATACTTAGTGTATGTTGATCACAATATCATTTAAGAAAGAAAGTTCAAATTCAATAAAAAAATTTTTTAAAAAAGAAGGCATTAACATACAGTGTATCCGTAAAGTCATGGTGCACTTTTTTTTTTTTTTTTTCATTTTTCTGAAGCTGGAAACAGGGAGAGACAGTCAGACAGACTCCCGCATGCGCCCGACCGGGATCCACCCGGCACGCCCACCAGGGGCGACGCTCTGCCCACCAGGGGGCGATGCTCTGCCCATCCTGGGCGTCGCCATGTTGCGACCAGAGCCACTCTAGCGTCTGGGGCAGAGGCCACAGAGGCATCCCCAGCGCCCAGGCCATCTTTGCTCCAATGGAGCCTTGGCTGCGGGAGGGGACGAGAGAGACAGAGAGGAAAGCATGGCGGAGGGGTGGAGAAGCAAATGAGCGCTTCTCCTGTGTGCCCTGGCCGGGAATCGAACCCGGGTCCTCCGCACGCTAGGCCAACGCTCTACCGCTGAGCCAACCGGCCAGGGCCCATGGTGCACTTTTGAGCGGTCACAGGAAAGCAACAAAAGATGATAGAAATGTGAAATCTGCACCAAATAAAAGGAAAACCCTCCCAGTTTCCTCAGGATGAGGTGGCAGCATGTGCGCATGAGCAGATGATGACGTAACACTGTGTATACAGAGGAGCAGCCCACGGCCATGCCAGTCGAGAGGTGGACGGTACAGAGGAAAGTTCAGTGTGTTCTGTGGCTCGCTAAATTCGAATCCATGACCAAAGTGCAACATGAATATCGGCGTGTTTATAACGAAGCGCCACCACATAGGAATGACATTACTCAGTGGGATAAGCAATTGAAGGAAACCGGCAGTTTGGTGGAGAAACCCCGTTCTGGTAGGCCATCAGTCAGTGATGAGTCTGTAGAGGCTATACGGGATAGCTACCTAAGGGCCCTAAAGCCCTGGCCGGTTGGCTCAGTGGTAGAGCATCGGCCTGGCGTGCAGGAGTCCGGGGTTCGATTCCCGGCCAGGGTACGCAGGAGAAGCGCCTATCTGCTTCTCCACCCCTCCCCCTCTCCTTCCTCTCTGTCTCTCTCTTCCCCTCCCGCAGCCAAGGCTCCATTGAAGCAAAGTTGGCCCAGGTGCTGAGGATGGCTCTATGGCTTCTGCCTCAGGCACTAGAATGGCTCTGGTTGCAACAGAGCAACGCCCCAGATGGGCAGAGCATCGCCCCCTGGTGGGCGTGCCAGGTGGATCCCGGTCAGGCGCATGCGGGAGTCTGACTGCCTCCCCGTTTCCAACTTCAGAAAAATACAAAAAAAAAAAAATCTGTGCATGAGCCCACATTGAACTGCACTGAATAGGTATAAAACTGGGAGAGTTTTCCTTTTATTTGGTGCAGATTTCACATTTCTACCGTCTTTTGTTGCTTTCCTGTGACCAGTCAAAAGTGCACCATGTCTTTACGGACACACTGTATTTACTGCTAGGTACCGAAACTGCCATATTTATGTGATAAAATGGGCAGGTTAGCACATGCACACTCGACACCCACATATCTAGTCTGGTGCCTGTTTGATGCCTACTTTAGGTGTACTTTGTCTGCATACTTACATGCTGTTTGCTAGGGCCCATTCCCTTACAGACCCGAAAGAAATTTTATTAACTTCCTTTCCATTCTGTGACTTTTGATTTTACTGTGGAAAGTGTCCTGCTGTTACATTACTCTAAGAGAGAGCGAGAAGGGAGAGTAGAGTCAATGAAAATTGAAGATATTACTGGCAGTTCTGACAGGTACAATTTATATTTTGTTAACCCCTAATTATTTTCAGAGAACAGTGGTAAAGATGATGTATATTGTTTTTAAGGCAGACCAATCTGTTGCCAATATAGTAAAAACATATATAATAATTTGTTTTTACCTGCTTCCTATGCTTGGTACATGTAATGTGTCATAAATCAAATATATTAAATAATATTGTTTTAAATTAGTATTTGGATAATCTGTTGCCTGAAGTCTAAAATATGTATTTTTTTGGCCTGACCTGTGGTGGCGCAGTGGATAAAGCGTCAACCTGGAAATGCTGAGGTCGCCGGTTCGAAACCCTGCGCTTGCCTGGTCAAGGCACATATGGGAGTTGATGCTTCCAGCTCCTCCCCCCTGTCTCTCTCTCTCCTCTCTCTCTGTCTCTCTCTCTCCTCTCTAAAATGAATAAATAAAAAAATTAAAAAAAAATATGTATTTTTAAAACAATATAATAGCTTTTTCAAAAAGAGACAAAGAATGCAAGCACATTTTCAGAGTGTTCAAAATCAAGCGAAATTAAAAGGACCAGTCCAAAGGAGCTGCCTCTTCCCTAAAAGTTGTGGAACAGAAATTCCTCTCACATAGTATGCAAAAGAGCTTGTCCTGTACTAGCTCCCACCATCTACCTTAGAGAGGTTATGCTCAACTATACATTAAAAGAAGCAGGAGGAGGAAGAAAAGGCGGAGGAGAAGAGGAGGATGGAGAAGGAGATGGACATGGAGAGGAAGACAGAGATAAAGGTGGAGGAGGAGAAGAAGAGTTCCACAGCTGCCGGTTGTAATGGTTCACTGTGCACAGAGAGGGATGGTGGGAGTGGCTCCACCTGTCCGTAGCACTGCGCAAAGTTATTGGGAACAGCCTTGGAGATAGCCGTTTACTGTGCATAGGATGAATAAAACATTTCTCTCAAAGTAATCCTGTGCAGGGTTTCTCCTCAAAAAGTCGTAATCTCTCATGCAAATATATAATTATAGCTTTAAAATGTACTGATATGGTAGCCCATTGAAAAGGACATCACCGAAAACGACCAGCAGAACTTTCCGGGGCAGCAGCAAGCAGCTATATATTGGCTGGTAGACTTTTCTCCCTTCCAGCTGTTTTTCATAGAGTAAAAATATTTTTACTAACTGTTTACCACAAAGAATGGCAAAGACAAGGGGACACCAGGTAAAATCCCCTGAAATCACTATAGGGACATAGCCAGAGCCCAGGTGGGGCATGGGCAGAATTGGGCAGTGGGCGATTCTGAAAGGATGACAAGGACAACTGGGAGCAGAGGATGGGACAAAATCTGCAAAACAAAGGAGCAGATGCCATGGAAGATTCTACAGCTGCTTGCTGCAGTCATTTGGATAGCCGTCTCTGCTTCGAAGGAGAGGCAAATGTGATTAGAAATGAAAGGCAAAGGGGATAGAGAAAAAAATGTACCTTCCATTTCTAACCCACTGGAATATAATCTTCACACAGCTCATCCTGTTCTCATGAGATGGTTATTTTTAGGATTCAAATATAGGCAAAATACTAATCAGCAAACTTATGTGCTTCTTAGCTGCAAGCACAATAGGTACTCCCAGATTACTGAGAGTATGTAGTGATTTCTAAGGACAAACTTGTAGCTGGAGCCTGGAACATTAAAACTGAAAGCAATTGCCTGAACAGGCAGTGCTGCAGTGGATAGAGTGTTGGACTGGGACGCAGAGGACCCAGGTAAGAAACCCCGAGGTCGCAGGCTTGAGTGTGGGCTCACCAGCTTGAGCACAGGGTCACTGGCTTGAGCGTGGGATCATAGAAATGACCCCATGGTCACTGGCTTGAGCCCAAGCTCATTGACTTGAGCAAAGGGTCACTTGCTCCTTGACCCCCCCAGTCAAGACACATATGAGAAAGCAATCAATGAACAACTAAGGTGCCAGAACGAAGAATTAATGCTTCTCATCTCTCTCCCTTCCTGTCTGTCTGTCCCTATCTGTCCCTCTGTCTCTGTCACAAAAAGAAAAGAAAGAAAGAAATGGAAGCAATTTAGCAATGATAGTTTAAGGCCTTGCCCACCTGTTTCTGAACTCATAATATGCTTTGTCATGTGCAACCTTGATTTGTATATGTTTTAGGCCATATAATGGCTTTAAGTAATTATTTTTTGGTTTTTTGTTTGTTTGTTTGTTTGAGCAAGAGAGAAAGAGACAGTACCCCAAATCAAGTCTCCTTAAATTATGATTTATCCCCTCTTTACTCTCTTCTACCCATCACAGCCCCTTTTCTGTATTTTCTGTTTCTTTGGGTCAAATGGGATGCTTCTCATTGAGAGGAGCAGTATAATACAGTGATGAGTACAGATTGAGGCATCAGACTGTGGGTTCAAACCCTATCCCGCCACTACTAGTTATATGACTCTGAACAAACTACTTAACCTTTTTCTATCAAATGGGGATGAGAATAGTGCTTAGCTCCTGTAGATTAACTAAAGATGTGTAAATAGTTTAGAACAATGTTAACACATAATGAACACTCTAGGGGTTATTTAATAGTACCCACAATGAAGTATTAATAGTTGAAGACCTAAGATGCACATGTTTTACTTTTGGTTTTTCTCCTAAGCAAGCATCACTTTTTTATTTGGTATCACATAGTTTATGCTACGTATGTGTTGTTATGGGCTAAAGTGTGTCACCTCAAATTCACATGTTGAAGCCCTACCCTTTAAGAAGTCAGAATGTGATTGCATTTGGAGATAGGGCCTTTAAAGAGGTAACTAAACTAAAATGAGGTCATCAACCCAAAATGACTAGTATCCTTATAAGAAGAGGAGATAAGGAGACAACAGCACAGAAAGAGGAATGAACATGTGAAGACACGGAGAGAAGGCAGCCAACGGCAAGCCAAGGAGAGAGGCCTTAGAAATCAAACCGGCTGACAATTTTCTTTTTCTTTTTGAGAGGAGAGAGAGAAGGGAGTGGGGGGAGTAGCAGGAAGCATCAACTAGTAGTACTTTTGCTTCTCCTATGTGCCTTGACCTAGCAAGCCCAGGGTTCAAACCAGCAACCTCAGTGTTCCAGGTCGATGCTTTATCTACTGCACCACCACAGGTCAGGCAAACCTGCTTACATTTTGATCTCAGACTTCCAGCCTCCAGAATTGTGAGAAGATAATCTTCTGTTGTTTAAACCCAGTATGTGATATTTTGTTATGGCAACCCTAACAAACTAATGCAGGCATCAAAGTTAAATTTCATTAAAAATTTTGTCTATTTAGCTATTTGCCTAAATGTCTTCTGATGATGGTGATAGGATCGGGATGGAGGAAACATTTTTTCAGTACCTGTTTTGATTTTTGTTTTAACTAGTATCAGGAAGCTGAGGCCTATAGAAATTAAATAATTTTGCCAAGTTATAGACAGAATGGTGAAGCTGGGATTCACAGGCAGGTTTGTCTGCTCTAAGACCCATTCTCTTTCCACTAGAGCACATTACCTTTCCCATTAATTTTCTAAAACCTAAAGGCTCTAGTATGCTGTTCACAGTACTCACATATTACATACTTCCATATATATATATATATATATATATATATATATGCGCACATTAGGGGTCATGGAGCCAGAGCATTAGAAAATTAAATTTCATTTTGAAATTAAATGTATTTCCCATATATGAAAGGAAAGCAAATAAACAAATAAAACAAAACCCAATTACTGTCCTATAATGAATATACTGTGGTATAATGGCTTTATAGATGACTTACATTTTCACATTGCAGCGTCCTGGTTTGAACCAACAGACTAACTTTCTAAAGGATTATAACTTGTGCTGCTATTGGATCTACCCCAGTGTCTAATTTTAGCAGAGTACTTGCTTGGGCAGTATTCAGTCCTAGTTAAATAAACAGAAGTGTGTTCTCAATTACTAAATGATAGCTCTCCAGTTCATTTTATAGTGTTTCTTTTTTTTTTCTTTTTCTTTTTTTATTATTTTTTTAAATTTTATTTATTCATTTTCAAAGAGGAGAGAGAGAGGGAGAGAGAGGAGAGAGAGACAGAGAGAGAGAAGGGGGAGGAGCAGGAAGCATCAACTCCCATATGTGCCTTGACCAGGCAAGCCCAGGGTTTCGAACCGGCGACCTCAGCATTTCCAGGTCAACACTTTATCCACTGTGCAACCACAGGTCAGGCATTTTGTAATGTTTCTACACCCCAAGTCAGGAATCCCAGACCAGCTACCTATGGAGTTATTTTAAGATACCCAAACAAGGCGTTTTTCCAACTAGTTTCTTTAACAAAACAAATAAGCAAAATAGTAAGATACTCATATCTTGAACTATTTGATTTTTACTAAATAACCTTCAAAAAGGAATTAATTCCATCATATGAATAGTTAAATCACATATTTATTTTTGTTAAAAACAGACTGGCTTTTAATGATGATGCCATGCAACAACCGTTTTAAAATGTCTAAATGAGGATGGCCACATACACATTTCTAACACTGCAAATAAAAGCAGAAGACCGAAGCTGAGTGCTGGGAATATTTTTCTAAGTAGACCTAAGATAGTTAGTGTGAACTACTTTGTTCTAGGAAGTAGTTTTGCTACGTTACTAGTTTGTACTATGACAGAAGCTTGGTTTACATGATATTTAGATATGTGGCTTTGAAATGGGGAAAACCCTGTGTTAGAAAATTCCTTAATTCAGTAGAAATATTTAAGATGCTTACTAAAAATCACAGTGTAAATCTACAAGACAATTAATTGGATTGCTATTGTCAACAGAATGAAGGAACAAAGACTGAAAATTGTCTGAAAAAAATCACATCTAAAAAATACAGGCAGAGCATAGTTTAAGGCAAAACAAATAAACAAAAACCAGGAAGTAGAAAGGCTTTCCTGCTGCTTTTGCCCAATTTGAGAGGTAGGTAACTCTTTGGTAGGGCTCTAAAGTTATTACAAAGGGTCTAAAAATCCACATGTCTTCCAAAAATCTTAAAGATATAAGCTAGAGCAAAGCTGGGATGTTGTTTCTCCTTTATCCTATCCTAATTCAAGTACTGAGTTATGATGCCCTCCAAAAAAGAATAGAATCACTATATGGTGAATGACTACATTTCATTGGAATTTCTGTGATGTGGGGGGTCCCTCAGGATGACTGGAAGAGCTGGGAGGGTTTCCAAATAAAGCAAGCTGTTAAAGAACATTATTTCCAAAACCAGGACAATGTCAAATTGAAAAAGAATCAATAGATTTTACAGTCAAGGTGGCACAATGAGTTTATGCTTGCTTCAAATTATCCTGTATGCTGTAAACACTTAGTAATGATAGATAAAACAGAAAAAGAGAAAACCAAAAAGTCATTGCTGGGTTCAGAAAAGAAGATAAATATCTTTGTGGACCAGAAACACAAGAGAAATGCAAAGCAGTGAGCTGGACTAAATCTGAAGCCTATCTGGGTCTGGGTTTTGAAGCAGCTAGTGGCAACTGGAAACATAAAGCTCTGTGGAATACTGGAACTAAATAGGCCTACTCAATATGAGACCAAAACCGGGATCTGGGCAGACCAACTGACCTAATTTCCCAGGAGTGTCTTCTTGTTTTAGTACTGAAAATCCCAAGTCCTTAGAAACCCCTTAGTTCCGGAAAAACAGCAATGGTTGGGCAACCAACTTTCCACAGCCCCATAAAAAGAGGCTGAATAAAACTGCTGCCAATGTACTGCCTAAAGCTGTTAATTAGAAGCAGTGAACCCAGGAAAGCAAAAGGACAAAAAAACAACAAAAAACAAAAAAACTAGAACAACTGAACTGAGGTATCAGCTGGCTCAGTTACTGGACTGGCCATATTCCCAGTATCAATAAGGAGCAGGCACCCATTAAAATAATTTTAAGATCTTGTTCTGGACTGGGGTATGGGTTTGGGATAAGGGAAGATGGAAATATTCATCAAATTGGAAATGGGGTAAGAAAGTATGACAACAAAAACATCTCCCAAAGTTATTGTGCAAATCAAAATTTCAAAACATAAAAGGAAGTTTTAATGCTAAAAAAGACAGTTGGGCAATGGGTAACTGGTACCAGATTAGCTCTCCTACTATAAAAACTTTTTAAGTAGGCAAAATATATAAAACAACCATCTTCAGAACAACAGACAGTATATTGACTATGATCCTGGGAGAAAGAAAACAAATGAGATGAGTTCCACAAATGCCCAAGCTTTCTGCCTAAGGCTCTGCAGAGTGACACACAAAGCTAGAGAACTCAAGCAGAGCTGAGTAGTTGTGCTGAGCTTAGGATACACTGGAACTCAGGAAGGTGACTACAATTTGAGAAACAGAACACTAAAAAGGAGAAAAATGTTCAGAGACAGAGCTCCAGAAATCTTCATAAGAGTCATCTTGAGCATTTGTTTGAATACTAAAGGTTCATTTGCATAAGGTAGGACTCCATAAGGCCAGGCAAAGAACTACTCAGAGAAACAACTCTCCGAGAAAGAACTACTGGGGATCTAAGACTTGAGCAACACTTTCACAGGGTTAGGAAGCATTTGCATTCCAGCAAGAGACAATCTTCCATGGCATTTCTACATATCTTGTGGAAAGATAGTCTAGGACAAACTTGTTGGGGGGAAAATATGCCAAAAAGACCATATTAGTTTAAAGAGCTTAAAATACTCTCAGGCCTTTAAAAAACAAAACAAAACTTGAGTTACTTCTACTCTAGACCATCTTAACATGGCTTAAAAACAAGCATTGAAAGGATCAAGCTGGTTTGCAAATAAATTAATTGCCTGCTGGAACAAAATACCCCTGAAGGGAAGACAAGAAAATCTAGACACTCAACAGCATGATAATCATAATTTCTAGCACCAATACAAAATTATTAGACATTTAAAGAAGCAAGGAAATGTAACTCATAGCCAGGATAAAATTCATCAGTACAAATAGATTCAGAATTGACAGAGAAGGTAGAATTGATAGGAAAAAAAAACTTTAAAATAAATAGTTGTTAGCCCTGGCCGGTTGGCTCAGTGGTAGAGCATTGGCCTGGCATGCAGGAGTCCTGGGTTCGATTCCTGGCCAGAGCGCACAGAAGCACCCATCTGCTTCTCCACCCCTCCCCCTCTCCTTCCTCTCTGTCTCTCTCTTCCCCTCCCACAGCCAAGGCTCCATTGGAGCAAAGTTGGCCCGGGCGCTGAGGATGGCTCCATGGCCTCTGCCTCAGGTGCTAGAATGGCCCTGGTTGCAATAGAGCAACCCCCCAGATGGGCAGAGCACCGCCCCCTGGTGGGCATGCCGGGTGGATCCTGATAGGGCGCATGCGGGAGTCTGTCTGACTGCCTCCCCATTTCCAACTTCAGAAAAATACAAAAAAAAAAGGTAAAATAAATAGTTGTTATAAATATGTTCAGAGATATAATGGAAAACATGAAATAATTTAGAAATAAGATGTCTCAAAAGGGACAGTAAAATAATTTTTAAAAGAATCATATATAACTTCTAGAGTGAAAAAATACAGTATCTGAAATACAAAAATTTAATTTCAGTGGATGGGCTTAACAGCAGAGAATTAGACAATATAGAAGATCATTGAACCTGAAAAATAAGCAATGGAAATTATACAACCTGAAGCACAGAGGAGAGGAAAAAAAAGGCACAAACATCAGTGATCAACAGGAAAATATCAAAGAGTATATACTTCAGAAGAAGAGAAAACGGTTGAATTGTTCCAAAATTAGATGACAACTAAATTCACAGATCCAAGAAACTCAATAAACCTCAAAGGGATAAACACAGGACCACCATATCAAGGAATATCATAATCAAGTTGCTGAGAACCAATAATAAAGAAAAAAAAACTTGAAGGTAGCAAGAGGGGAGGAAAAAGACACTATATACAGAGGAATGAAGATAAGCAAGCTAAAAGACAAATGTTGAAATAAAACAACAACAAAAACTATTTTCTTTTTCTTTCCATTAATTTTAATGGGGTGACATAGATCAGTCAGGGTACATAGGTTCAGAGAAAACATCTCCAGGTTATTTTGACATTTGATTATGTTGCATACCCATCACCCAAAGTCATATAGTCTTCCATCACCTTCTATCTGGTTATCTTTGTGCCCCTCCTATCCCCCCAACCCCTCCCTTCCCCTCCCCATCCCTGGTAACCACCACACTCTTGTCCACGTCCCTGAGTCTCATTTTTATGTCCTACCTATGTATGGAATCATACAGATCTTAGTTTTTTCTGATTTACTTATTTCACTCAGTATAATGTTATCAAGTTCTATCCATGTTGTTGTAAATGATCCAATGTCATCATTTCTTATGGCTGAGTAGTATTCCATAGTATATATGTACCACATCTTCTTTATCCAATCATCTGTTGAAGGGTTTTTTGGTTGTTTCCATGTCTTGGCCACTGTGAACAATGCTGCAATGAACATGGGGCTGCATGTGTCTTTACGTATCAGTGTTAACAAAAACGATTTTCAACTTCAAAATATAACCTTCAAAAATGAAAACAAAAGAAAAACACTTTCAGACAAAGAAAAGTGGGAGAATTTGTTGCCAGCAGACTTAGACTACAAGAAATTATACAAGAAATTCTCTTTAGGATAAAGAAAATAATACCAAAAGGAAAATCAAATATACACAAAAGAATGGACATTAGAAATAATATATACGTGGATAAATATAAAATAAAATTTAAAAACATTGTTGACTGCTTAAAATAAAAATAATTACAATGTATTGTAAGTGTACAATATCCATGCAAAAGTAAAATGTCTGAAAACAATAATAAAAATTGAAGGAGAGAAATGGAAGTATCCTGTTGTAAGACGAATAGTATAACATGATTTGAAAGTAGACTGTGATAAGTTCAAGATGCATGTTGTAAACCCAAGAGTAACCATTAAAAAGCTAAAACAAAGAGGCATAGCTAATAAACAATAGAAAAGATAAAACAATAAAAATACTGAAATATCCCAAAAGATGGCAGGAAAAGAATGAAAAAAATTAAGAATAGCCTGACCCGGTGGTGGCGCAGTTGATAGAGCGTCAGACTGGGATGCAGAGGATCCAGGTTCAAAACCTCGAGGTCACTGGCTTGAGCACAAACTCATCTGGCTTGAGCACGGGTTCACCAGCTTGAGCCCAGGGCTCACCGGCTTGAGCGTGGGATCATAGACATGACTCCATGATCACTGGCTTGAGTCCAAGGTCGCTGGCTTAAGCAAGGGGTCGCTCACTCTGCTATAGGCTCCCCCCACCCCCCAGTCAAGACACATATGAGAAAGTAATCAATGAACAACTAAGGCACAGCAACAAAGAATTGATACTTCTCATCTCTCTCCCTTCCAGCCTCTCTGTCCCTCTCTTGCTAAAAAAAAAGGAAAAAAAAGAATTAAGAATAGATGGGGTAAATAGAAAACAAAGAGCAAGATAGATTTAAATCCAACCATATCAATAATTATGTTACCTGTAAATGAACTAAGCACATCAATTAAAAGGCAGATATCACTTGATTGGATAATAAAGCAAGACCTAACTTGTCTACTATCTATGAGAAATACATATCAAACATAAATATAGAGATTAAAAGTAAAAGGTTTGAAAAGATACACAATATAACACTAATTACAAGAAAACTGAAATGACACTATAGATATTAAAATTAATACTAGACAAGATATACTTTAGGTCAAAGAATATTACTAGAAATAAAAAGGGACATTTCATAACAATAAAATGGTCAATCATCAGGAAAATATAACAATTCTAAATGTGTATGCACTTTACAATAGAGCTTTAAAATACAAATAAAAAATAAAACAACTGAAAGGAAATATACAGAAGTTCACAATAGAGATTTCAATTCCTCTTTGATTGATAAAGTAATTGATAGAAGAAGTAGACAGAAAATCAGCAAAGATATAGATGACTTTTACAGCACTATCAACCCAAACAACTTGGTCTAATTGATATTTATAGAACACTCTAGCTGAAAACTGCAGATACACATTTCCTTTCAAGTGCACACAGAACAGTCACCAAGAAAGACCATTTGTTGGGCTATAGAGCAAGTCTCAAATAATTTAGAAGGATTTAAATTATACAAATATAGTTTCTGACCACAAAATGGAATTAAATCAGAAATCAATAAAAATATACTGGCAAATGACTAAATATTTGGAAATTTGTAACAATTTTTTTTTAAATAGCCCATAGGTCAAAAAAGAAATTATAGGCGCTGCTCGTGGCTCAGTGGATAGAGTGTTGCCCAACTTATGGACATCCTGGGTTTGATTCCAGTCACGGCACACAGGAGAAGCGACCATCTGCTTCTCCTCCCTCCCTCTCCCCTTTCTTTTTCTTTTCCCCTCCCATAGCCAGTGGCTTGATTGGTTCAAGCATGGTCTTGGGCACTGAGGATAGCTTAGCTGGTCCAAGCATATCAGCCTCAGGCACTAAAAATAGATCAGTTCTTGACCATCAGCCCCAGATAGGGTTGCTGGGTGGAGCCCAGGCAGGATACATGAGGGAGGAGTCTGCTTCACTATCTCCTCTCACCCTAAAAAAAAAAAAAAAAAAAGAGAAAAATACAAGAAAATATTTTGAATTAAATGACAATGAAAACACAACATAAATATCTGTACAAGGCAGTTAAAGCAGTGCTTACAGGTAAATTCACAGATCATCTTTGAATAGGGACCATAAAAAGAGTAAGTATAAATATTGAATTTAATTTAAAAATTTGTTAAATAGCAAGCTATTGAAAATAAAAAAGAATTAAGATATATACTTTACACTTTTTGTTTCACAGTATTTTTCTCTGTAAGTGTACGAGAATTCCACAATTGCTCTAAAGGAAGAGGAATGCCTATAGCCGTGATGGCGAACCTTTTTATAAAAACCGCCCACTTTTGCAGTGCTGGTCAACTGGTCCCTCCCACCCACTAGTGGGCATTTCAACTTTCATGGTGGGCCAATTGCGGCACCGTTTGGTTGCTCTGCTCATCTGGCATTGTTGCTTTATTGCTCAGCAACCGAGCTATTTTAATGCCTGAGGAGAGGCTCTGGAGCCATCCTCAGTGCCTGGGGCCAACTTGCTCCAACCCAGCCATGGCTATGGGAAGGGAAGAGAAAGAGAAAGAGAGAGAGAAAGGAGAGGGGAAGGCATGGATAAGCAGATGGTTGCTTCTCCTGTGTGCCCTGATCAGGATCGAACCCAGGATGTTCATAAGCCTGCTGACGCTCTACCACTGAGCCAAACGGCCACGGCTCCATAAAAACTTTTAAAAGTTGAGATGTGAGTGTTTTGGCTTATGCCATTAGCATCATACTTATGGACTACGTGGGCAAACTAATTTGGTTGCATGCGGCAGAAGAATATGCAGTAATGCGGCATATGAGTGAGGGAGTTGGCATTACGCAGACAAGCCTGGGACAATTCTTTAAGAAAGTAGAGAAGCCTATAACTGATCCTGTATCCTCTACATCAGCTACTTCTCAAGATGAAACACCTGTAGTGCAGGTAGAATCACCTCCAGCATCTCCTGCATATTACTTAGGCAATCCTGATTCACCTGATCTAGTATCTCCAGCACCTTCTGCAGGTTCTCCTGCCTCTTCAGCTTCCTCCCAAGAGTTCACTCTCTCCCACCTTACAATGCCCCTTCCAGTGTGCAAGCCAACCACAGGAATAAAGGTAAGGAATTTTTTTTTTTCTTCTGAAGCTGGAAACAGGGAGAGACAGACAGACTCCCGCATGTGCCCGACCGGGATCCACCTGGCACGCCCACCAGGGGTGACGCTCTGCCCACCGGGGGGCGATGCTCTGCCCCTCCGGGGCGTCGCTCTGCCGCGACCAGAGCCACTCTAGCGCCTGGGGCAGAGGCCAAGGAGCCATCCCCAGCGCCCAGGCCATCTTTGCTCCAATGGAGCCCTGGCTGCGGGAGGGGAAGAGAGAGACAGAGGAAGGAGGGGGGGGGGGGGTGGAGAAGCAAATGGGCGCTTCTCCTATGTGCCCTGGCCGGGAATCGAACCCGGGTCCCCCGCACGCCAGGCCAACGCTCTACCGCTGAGCCAACCGGCCAGGGCCAAGGAAATTTTTTTTATACTCACTTTTTGTCATTTTTTCTGTTATTACAGTAACCGTATATTTATGTCCTTTTCCTTTTTCTGTAGCTTAGTTGTGTTACATTCTAGATTATGATTTTACAACTGTGTTAGGATACATAAGTGACTTAGGCTAGGGTGTGTTTTGACTTACACCAACATTTGGATTACATCACTGTTGTAGGAACAAAACTGTGTCATAACCTGAGGAACCCCTGTACTCAGTAAATGCGAGGCCTCTGGAGGGTTTTGAGCAAAGAAGTGACAAGATCTTGGATTTTCACAGAATCATTCTGGCTGTTGTGATGAGTATGGATTGAAGGGAAGCAGAGGCTGAAAGAGCACCAGTTATGAGGCTACTGCAAGAATCCAGGAGAGAGCTGATAGCTGCTTCCACGATAGTCATAAGCTTTATGCGAATGAGGATGATCCAATAGAGAGGGTGGGAATGATGATGCTAGAGAGAGAAGAAAGTTGCTGAATTGCTGCTACCTTTAAGTAGAAGAAGGGAAGGGATCCAATGCACAAGGCACAGGGATTTCGAGATAAGGACATTTTATTCATAGTTACAGGAAGGAGAGGAGGGAATGTGGGCATGGATACCAACCAGTAGGCGACGGTGGTGGTGGTGGTGGTGGTGGTGGTGAGAGGTGTATGTAAGTCCTTTCTGATTATTCCCATTTCTTAGGGAAATAGGAAACAAAGGTTGGAAAAGAAGGTGAAGGAGGAGGTATTGGCTTCTGAAGAAGGTATGAAACAATGAATTAGGAGAGTAAGAGAATGGATTAAGTTTTCCATGGTCAGTCTTTTCAAACCAAGATACTTTTGAAACAGTTCTCTAACCATTTTGCTCCAGAATATGTACATATGAAGAAAACATCACTTTGAAGCCAAGTAATTATCAATGTCAATCCCTCTTTTCATACATATTCTATTCTGGAGAGAAAGTATGTCCTCTAGTAAGGGTAATGTACCTCAGAAATATATAGCTAAATGTGAGCAACATGTTGGCTTTCTTTTACTTTCAAAGATATTAGATTGAGGTTTTCTATTTTGAATTTCTTCTTTATTACAAGACTACTTTCAAAAAAGAATTAGTGTATTATATACTTAAATGCACTTATTATGTGTATTTCCCTTTACCTTAAAATTATAGCTGAATCAAAAAATTTTAAGGAAGAAGTTAATGTCATACAGGGAAAAATGCATATTTAGGAGGCTAGATTATTACATTTTCCCCCACAAAAAGACCATGCAGCTTTCTGATGACCACCTGACATGGAAAGCTTAGATGAAGTGGTTTTTTTCATAGCTTGTAGATATAATAAAATCATCTCAAATAAATAAGAGTATAAATTTTTTCATAAATATGCTATTCATCAAATTATAAATCTATAAAACCTCTGATGAGGTGACAAGAAGACTAATTATTCTTTTATATTTTTTTCTATTCATGTGTCAGAAAAACAGAAAGGCAATCTGGTGGTTTAGGAGACATGAGCAATGTATCGATCTCCTAAAACATCTTATTCTCCTAAAACTGTATTTGAGAAAAAAAATCACATCTAAATTACAATATTATTAGACCACATTTACATATATAATCTAAACTTTTTATAAATATCGCATCAGCCCAAACCCCCATTATGGAATCTTTAAGACAGGTATTCCAAGACAAGAATCTCCTGCACTCCCCGACATGTTGATCCAAAGGACAGGTTCTTTACAACTGACACATTTTTAACAATGATGTAATAATGGGTTTTCTGTGTGTGTGTGTGTGTATGTGTGTGTGTGTATGTGTGTGTGTGCGTGCAGAGTATCATTTAAGAAAATTAGGCCACTTCCTAGAAAGAATTACTGCTCATGTTTGGAAATGAGATGTTTAAAAAAATCATTAGGAAAGTGCAAAACCAATCAAAGACTCAATACACTCTACTTTTTGGTATGAATGAAGCAAAAATTAACCAAACTAAATCACTGGTTCCTAGTGAACATTTAAGTTCTAAAAATGCTCTTTCAATCAATCTTAAAGACAAAGGAAAGCAGTTACAATTTATTTATTCTGCTTACTTCAAGTTTAGTTCTGAGCCTCTTTCATCAGTTGTTTACTCTTTTGGGAAGGCCCATCCAGTCCTCCTCTGGTAGGTTTGATTTTTTCCAGATGGGCAATTTATAAAATACTTGTTGAAAATGAATGATACAAATGTTCAGCTTAGATCCAACCCATGACCCCAGGGCCTTTGGGCCTACAAAGGTAATGAGGAAAGCTTGTCCTCTGAAGCTGTCTCTCTTCAGGGTGAGAATGCATACCAGAGCAACCTGGATTTCTTTTTTTTTTTTTTCATAGTTTTATTTATTTTTTATTTATTCATTTTTAGAGAGGAGAGAGACAGAGAGGGAGAGAGAGGAGAGAGAGACAGAGAGAGAGAGAAGGGGGAGGAGCTGGAAGCATCAACTCCCATATGTGCCTTGACCAGGCAAGCCCAGGGTTTTGAACCGGCGACCTCAGCATTTCCAGGTTGACGCTTTATCCACTGCGGCACCACAGGTCAGGCACAACCTGGATTTCTTTAATATGACAATATAACTAGCTGAAACATTATGGGCAGGACTCACACTCTAACCAAAAAAATTTAAAGGGTGATTCTTATTTTCAGCCCATACTACCTCTTGAAGTAACAAAAACAATCATAAGTCACTGAAATGCTTTATTTATCCAAAATTTGTCATTTCCTCACAGAAAGAAAATATACTCAAAAGTAAATTTCAGCCATGTTTCTGGGATAAAATATTCCTGATACATTTTTAAAAAAATCTCTGAAATGAGCTTTTTGTTTTATTCATAGCTTTTAATCATCTCGGCAATTCTTAGCTCTCATTTGCACATACGACCGAAGGTTGACTGGGCTGCTGCTGCATTCCTTTCACCTTGTTGCCATCAACCACTCTGACTTCCGGCTTCCCAGGTAGAAACTTCTTTGCTCTCTTATAGTAGTGTATGTATTTTGCGTGAGAAAGGACAGTATGCCTACACTGATTATTTAAATAAACAGTTAATCCTAGAGCCTTATTTGCATCATTAATACCAAACAGAAGCTGTAAAACCTGGGGAAACTTGGAGCAAGCCTGAGTTAATCCCCTGCTATGTAGAGCTCATCTTCTTCCTCAGGAAAGCTCTGTGTTGGTCTCTGCCTCTGCGGATAGCACTCTCAGCACGCCTCGCCCCGTGGGGTGCCCTTACAGACCACCGCCATCATTCAGGGCTCCTCTGGGTTAGGCACCTCACCTAAGTAAGTTCTTACAGATAAAGTTCTGAATACATCTTTGTCAAATTGATAAACAATTCCATAAGACAAGGGGTTTGACCTTGATGACCTCAAAGTTCCTTTCCTGACCTAAAGGTGATTCCTTTTTGTCTCAATTGCCACCCCTAGATTTTAAGAACTCCTAGGAATGTTTATGCGAGTATACAAAACTTTGTCAGTAATGGGGTGTTAATCATTTTCCTGCATTATGTTGGTGATTTAAGACCCAGAGTGAATTAAAATCCTGTTAAGGGTTATTCTAGATCAGTGCTGTTCAATAAAAATATAACATAAGCCAAAAATACAAACCACAAATGTAACCTCCAAGTTTTCTGGTAGTCACATTAAAACAGTAAAAAGAACAAAGTGAAATAATATATTTTATTTAACATCATATGTTCAAAAATATCATTTCAACATGGAGTTAACAAAACAATTGTAAAGATATTTTGTATTTTTGTTACATATTTTACACTTCTCCATCTCAATTTGGATTAGCCATATTTCAAGTGCTTAATAACTGTATGTGGCTAGTTGGTGGCTGCTCTTGCATGACATAGATCAATAAGAGTACATAGGTTTCAGGCCAGCATTTTTATAGCATTTGAACTGTTGTTTGCATTATATGCCCAACACCCAAAGTCAAATCATTTTCCGTCATCATATATTTGTCCCTCTTTACGCCCCTTGCCCAAGCTGCTCCTTTGACAGTGTAGTTTTAGAGTCTGATACTGGAAGTGTTATGTGGACTAGGAGCTTATTAGAAACGCAAATCTTTAGAATCAGAATCTGCATCTTGACAAGCACTCTGTTGACTGTATGGAAAATGTTTGAGAAGCATTATTCTAGAGAGAATATCCAAATTCTTTTGCCAGTGAAACTTTATTAAGGATATTATTATAGGCCTGACCTGTGGTGGTGCAGTGGATAAAGCATCAACCTGGAATGCTGAGGTCGCTGGTTTGAAACCCCAGGCTTTCCTAGTCAAGGCACATATGGGAGTTGATGCTTCCTGCTACTCCCCCCCTAAAATGAATAAATAAAAAGTAAATAAATGAATAAAAAAAGAACAATTTAAAAAAGAATATTATTATAACTTTTTCATTTCTACTCTGTATAAATTTTTTATGAGTTAATATGCTTCCTGGCTCCCTCCCATTTAAAAAATAACTTGTATTTTCTAGTTACAAAAGCCCAATTTATTTATATAGAAAAATCAGAAACAACAAATAATAACAAGGGAAATCAAAATTACTTGCCATCTCCACCAATCAATTCTTACAATTAAATAATTCAAACACTAACATAAAATAAGTTCCCCTTAATTACTTCCCTAAATGCATTCCTAGCTAGCACTATTCACCAGGTGAAGGACATTTGGGTTGTTTCCAGTTTGGGGCAATTACAAATAAATGTTATAAACACTGACTTTCAGATTTTTAGGTAACTATGTCGGAGTCAGATTCTATTAGAAAACATCTTTTTTAAAGGATGCATTATACTTCAGGACTTAAATGTATATAAATATATATTTACAGTGTGTCCGTAAAGTCACGGTGCACTTTTGACTGGTCACAGGAAAGCAACAAAAGATGATAGAAATGTGAAATCTGCACCAAATAAAAGGAAAACTCTCCCAGTTTCATACTTATTCAGTGCAGTTCGATGTGGGCTCATGCACAGATTTTTTAGGGCTCCTTAGGTAGCTATCCTGTATAGCCTCTACAGACTCCTCACTGACTGATGGCCTACCAGAATGGGGTTTCTCCACCAAACTGCCGGTTTCCTTCAACTGCTTATCCCACCGGGTAATGTTATTCCTATGTGGTGGCGCTTCGTTATAAACGCGCAGATATTCACGTTGCACTTTGGTCACGGATTTGAATTTAGCAAGCCACAGAACACACTGAACTTTCCTCTGTACCGTCCACATCTCGACTGGCATGGCCGTGGGCTGCTTCACTGTATACACGATGTTACGTCATCATCTGCACATGCACACATGCTGCCACATCATCCTACAGAAACTGGGAGGGTTTTCCTTTTATTTGGTGCAGATTTCACATTTCTATCATCTTTTGTTGCTTTCCTGTGACTGGTCAAAAGTGCACCATGACTTTACGCACACACTGTATTTATTCATTTAATCAACAAATATTGACTGCTACTAGTGTATTAGGCAATAAGAATATCGTGACGGTCAGTGTTGAGCCCAATACTCAGAATTTGTTTTTAATCAAATCCTTACTAATAGACATTTAAGTTATTTCCAATTTCCTTATCATAAACAATGAGTTTTCAAATTTCAATTCAATCATTATTGATCATCTGCTATCCACTTAAGATTTTCCTAGGAGTTTTCAAGAAAAATAAAAATTAGCAACTAGGCAGTACTTTTTTTTTTTTTTTTTGTATTTTTCCGAAGTTGGAAATGGGGAGGCAGTCAGACAGACTCCCGCATGTGCCCGACCGGAATCCACCTGGCATGCCCACCAGGGGGCGATGCTCTGCCCATCTGGGGCGTCGCTCTGCCGCAATCAGAGCCATTCTAGCGCCAGAGGCATAGGCCACAGAGCCATCCTCAGCGCCCGGGCCAACTGTGGTCCAATGGAGCCTTGGCTGCAGGAGGGGAAGAGAGAGACAGAGAAGAAGTAGAGGAGGAGGGGTGGAGAAGATGGGTGCTTCTCCTGTGTGCCCTGGCCGGAAATCGAACCCGGGACTCCTGCATGCCAGGCTGACACTCTACCAGTGAGCCAACTGGCCAGGGCTAGGCAGTACTCTTGATTGGAAAGTCACCTAACTGTAACCACAGGACTAGTTCGAGTTGGGTGGTGGGGTGGGAGGGCACAGTCTAGCCCCAGACAGCTGTTGCAAGTTGATTCTAGCAAGGTTAAAGTGGAGAACCTGGAATCATACTTCATATTCTCAGGACAGTGTATATCAGTATTGCCTGGTTAAAACCGATATTCCTCAACCCCACTTCTGACTCACTAGGTCTGAGATGATCAATAATTTGCATTTTTAACAAGTTCCCAGGTGAGGCTAACACTGCTGGTCCCAGGAACATACCTTGAGAACTGCCCTAAGCTATTTCTGGGAGTTTCTGAGCCTGAATATCTTAAATTTGGTCTCACCTGCATCAGTGGTTAGGAATTCAGCGATCTAGAAGTAGCTATCTTTGAAGGTGCTAAAGGTACTGATACCGAAGAAAGTTCTGTGAGACTGCCATTTCCTTTGTAGGACCACCTGATAAGTCCAGTTCCTTGGATTTTATTTCTATTCTTCTTGAGCTAACATCTTCACGTAGGTTGTTGGGTCCAAGTTCGGAGGCAAAGGACGGAGGCTGCAAGGGGCTGGGAGCTGAAAGAGGATGCACGGAGCTATAGGAATATAGGACATGCTCTACTGGACTGCAGCCACAACAACAGTACCAAGCAGCAACAGCAGTAGCCTGACACAGTGCACAGGTGTTTTATAGTAAAATCACACAAAAGTGATACCAAACCATGATTACAGAGGTTACGTAAGTGAAGGTCACCTACAATAAGTGCACATGATCCTGTCTGTTTCCCTTAGTTATGCATGGCCGGATTTAATGCAGCAGACCTGTCCATACTGACTCCATTTTGTGCAGGCTGTTTACCAATTTTGGGGAGACCAGCTTTCCCACATAGGTTCTTCCTTGAATTACATTGTGTTGGGAAAACAGCTGTGTTAGGCTTGTTCACTGGTTTACCGACTGCATGTACTTTGCTTGATTAACGCATGAGCACGTGGCAGCACCATGTGTGCATAGTCTATGTAAGGCTACGGGTGGTTGCACTCAGCACAGATGGCAGATTGTGGATTGCCTGCCTGTGAGGGGTTGTTTTCCTGTTCGTTTGCTTGCTGTCATGAAAAGAGGTATTTCTCCTGCTTGTCTGCTTGTCTGCCGTTGTGAGACTTTATTATTAAATGGTAATAGCCCAATGCTTTCCAGCTCCTCAGTTTTTCTACCACCTGCCCGAATCCAGTGTGGACCTGCCTGGCCTTGGCCACCAGCATTACACACTAGCTGGCAAAAAACTTGTCCTCTGGCACTCTCAGCACTACCAGAGGGCAGAGAGGGATTTCACACTTGAAGGGTTCTTCTGGAGCAGTGTCTTCATATTAAACTCAGAGCTTCCTCGTCTGGGTTAGAGATGACTGAGTTTCTAGCTGCAGGAGTCTTGTGAAAGCTGTCGGGCATTCACCTAAGACTTCAGAAAGGCTAGGAGGTTAGCGTCGATTTGCTGGTGAGTGTAAAGCTAACCCCAAGAAGGCTTTTTGGTTTCCTTTTTTTAGCTAGTTTGGTGGGAAAGTTCAGATAAGGGATCTGTGGTTCATTCCCCTCAATAGCAGGTTTGAATCTAGTTTTACCATTCAGTAGCCTCATCACTAACAGTCTTGATAAATTTCCTCAACTACAAAATGAGGACAATACCCTTTTCTCAGGACTGTGAGGATTAATACAGTAACACATGTAAAGTAACTCATTAATGAAGTAGTTACACAATAGGCGGTCCCTCTTTAACTAATGGAGGCATGGGTCAACAGTGAGGTTGTGGTTACACTATGCTGTGAGACCTTCAGTGGACTCATCACAAAGGATACCTGGTTTACTTTGTATATAGAGTCCTAGCATTACTCTCTGGAAAATGAAGCTAGTTAGTTTTGGGGGCCTGCTGTCAAGTCACTCACAAGCATATACATTCTCTGGGAGGGAGGAGGATGGGAGATTGAAGATTATATTAAGTGATAGCATAATTACCACACTAAACTAGCATTTGAAGACTTTCCAGGATCTAGGGTGACTATTCACGGATGGGACTTTTAGAACTAGTAGAAGTAGGACTTTTTTTTTTTTTTTTTTAGTGAGAGGGGGATAGACAGGAAGGGAGAGAGATGAGAAGCATCAACTCATAGTTGCAGCACCTTAGTTATTCATTGATTGTTTTCTCATGTGCCTTGACTGGGAGGGGGGGCTCTAGCCGAGCCAGTGACCCCTTGCTCAAGCCAACGACCTTTGGGCTCAAGCCAGCAACCTCAGGGTTTCCCAGGTTGATGCTCTATCTGTGCAACTACCTGGTCAGGCAGGACTGATTCATTTCAATCATTCATTTTACTAAACATCCTGGGATGTTAAGTGACTATCTCAGGGTCAGAGAACATTGTAATATTTAGAATTCCTAATTTGCTCTATTTCCTTTTATATATATTATGTGTACAAAATGAGAAGCTGATTAGCATAGATCTATGGCTCCAAGTTCTTATTTAGAGAAGGATGTTGAATGAGTAGGAATTTAAGAGCAATTGGGAAGAAAGAGGAAAAGTAGAGGTTGGTATGACAAGAGCAATGGAGCCCATTTTCATCTTCTTGCTTTCATATGCCATTCCCAGATACTCTACATGGTTAATACTAGTTATAGGTTCACTATAAACATTATTTCAACAAACTGATTTGAGCTGGTTGGCATATTCAATTTTTGTTTTAACAGTAAGGAATCTTTTTCTTGTTGTCTTAGGTATATCTCAGCCAATAAAAATAATTTTCCCCCTATGTCAGAGACTTAAAAAAAATAATCAGAAGCCTACTTTTTCTTAAAGGTCTGTAAAATGTAAACTTTAAATACAGCATAGAGTATTTGTTTTATAAAGGAAAGTTTTTTTTTTTTTAATAAATAGGCCTTGCTTTAAAAAAGCATAAAACCAAACTCCACTAGCAGAAGAAATGGTAAATAATTTCAGAATGTTATGTTCGGAGTACACCCCCCCCCCCAAACACACAGTCCTATGACCTTCTGAGTTCCTGCTAGTTTTGCTGAGAGAAGAAACCATCATGGACATGAACCTCTGTTATAGGAGAGCTTGACTACCTACTCTCATCCCCCATTCTTTATAGAAAGGTGGTTGGTGATGGTTTCCCTGTATTCCAATGCTAACGAGGCATTTTCTCATTGAAAGTATGTAAAAAATGGCATGTGGGTTTCCCTTAACTGTGAATTAGAAACGTTACTAAGAGTTGGCCTGAAAAGCTGATGGCCATGTTAAGATTATTTCTGAG
This sequence comes from Saccopteryx bilineata, assembly GCF_036850765.1. Lineage (NCBI taxonomy): Eukaryota > Metazoa > Chordata > Mammalia > Chiroptera > Emballonuridae > Saccopteryx > Saccopteryx bilineata. The sequence continues at coordinate 8,168,733 of NC_089501.1, read as the reverse complement.
AAACACACTGATAGGTCCAAAAATTGGCTGACCACAAACAAACATTTGAAAGACAATCTGTCATAGGTTGGGAAATGATTACATGTTTTAAAATTTTGATTTACCTAAACTCATTCATATGTGCTTTAAGCCCCAAGTGCCTCTTGAGTTTCTGAGCACCTGCTGCAATACCACAATACCTGCACTAACATATCACTTAAAGCTCAAACACAACCTGGAGGTCCATCATACTATTTTCTCTATTTTTGCATATGCTTGAAATTTTTCATAACAGAAAGAATAAGACCTTCAAATATAAATTTTAAAAATCCCCAAAGGATCAATCTAAGCTAAGGCAAAATTGAGAGACAATATAAAACCCCTAAAAAGAACTAAAAACATGAATTTTTAATCACATCTATAATATAGGCAGCAAAACAGCTATCAAAATGTTGAAAACATTTGAAATATGAACCTATTTTGAAAACTCCAAAGTCTCACACCACAGTTCATAATTAAGAGTATCTTTCAGCCTGACCAGGTGGTGGCGCAGTGGATGGAGCGTCGGACTGGGATGCGGAAGGACCCAGGTTCGAGACCCTGAGGTCGCCAGCTTGAGCGCGGGCTCATCTGGCTTGAGCAAAGAGCTCACCAGCTTAGACCCAAGGTCGCTGGCTCCAGCAGGGGGTTACTCGGTCTGCTGAAGGCCCGCGGTCAAGGCACATGTGAGAAAGCAATCAATGAACAACTAAGAAGTCGCAATGCGCAGCGAGAAACTGATGGTTGATGCTTCTCATCTCTCTCCGTTCGTGTCTGTCTGTCCTGTCTATCTCTGCCTCTGTAAAAAAAAAAATAAATAAATAAAAAATAAATCCTTTAAAAAAAAAAAAAAAGAGTATCTTTCAAATGCCTATACCATGTTTTAAAATATCCATTGCAGTTAATAAAAGAAAAATTAAATTCCTTTTTTTAAAAAATTTATTCAGCCCTGGCCGGTTGGCTCAGTGGTAGAGTGTCGGCCTGGCCTGTAGAAGTCCCGGGTTCAATTCTGGCCAGGGCACACAGGAGAAGCGCCCATCTGCTTCTCCACCCCTCCCCCTCTCCTTCCTCTCTGTCTCTCTCTTCCCCTCCTGCAGCCGAGGCTCCATTGGAGCAAAGATGGCCCGGGCGCTAGAGTGGCTCTGGTCGCAACAGAGTGATGCCCGGGAGGGGCAGAGCATCGCCTCCTGGTGGGCAGAGCGTCACCCCCTGGTGGGCGTGCCGGGTGGATCCCGGTCGGGCGCATGCGGGAGTCTGTCTGACTGTCTCTCCCCATTTCCAGCTTCAGAAAAATACAAAAAAAATTTTTTTATTCATTTTAGAGAGGAGAGGGAGAGACAGAGAGGGAGAGAGAAGAGAGACAGAGAGAGAGAAGGGGGGAGGAGCTGGAAGCATCAACTCCCATATGTGCCTTGACCAGGCAAACCCAGGGTTTCGAACCGGCGACCTCAGCATTTCCAGGTTGACGCTTTATCCACTGCGCCACCACAGGTCAGGCCTAAATTCCTTTGTAAAGTATCTTTGTTAGTATATTTAGCTCTTTTAGATGTAGCTTACCAAGTCTATTAGAATTCCTAAAATATAATTTTATTAAATTCAGAATTAAAACATTTACTCTTTGGATATCTACAGTCAACTAATAAATTTTCTACATCCCTTCATATCTTTCATAAATGAAATATTTTAAAAACCTACAATGACACAATATAAAAGAGCAATAATTATTGTAGACAACAATAAGTGAAATGTGATATGCCTTCTGCTACATACCTTTGAGTTTTACAGAATAATCCTTACAACAGATGTCCTTAAGAACAAAGGAAAATGAGAATGTGTAACAGTGGAGGAAGGCATGGACGATATTTGGTTATCTTCCACTGTGTGGTCTTCCACTGCACTGTTCTTTAAACAAAAAAAGGTCTCTGCAGGGGCAAATCCTTCTTCAAATGTCCCCTTACCCTTCTGACTAGAGAATAATGTGTTTGTATAGTATTTGATTACACCAGACACGGCTGTGAACACATGTGACTTACTCAATGATCCTATTCTGCTTCCTTTTAAAGATAAAGAATGTATTTAAGTCAATGTGCATGGGACTGCAATAATTCCTTAGAAGGCTCCATTCAAACAGACAATATCACCTTATTTTAAAACATTTAGAGCATAGCCATATCCTATGTCTTCATTTTCTTTCCAGACAGTATCAATAATACTTTCATTATTTCAAAAGAGAAAATTATGATGCAAGTAATTACTTTAAAATTATTTTAATTTTTCTTTGTATAAATAAGTAAAACATCCTCATAAAACATTCACTTTTCAAAACTTTTTTAAGATTTTATTTATTCATTTTAGAGAAGGGGGGGAGAGAGGAGGGGGAGGAGCAGGAAGCATCAACTCCCATCTGTGCCTTGACTGGGCAAGCCCAGGGTTTCGAACCGGCGACCTCAGCGTTTCAGGTCGACGCTTTATCCACTGTGCCACCACAAGTCGGGCTCAAAAATCTTTATATACCAGTAACTGTGTAAGATGGAAGAAACTAAAAACAACATAACCATCAACACTAGAGCTACTAATAGTAGACCAGATCCCATTAAAACAAGCTGCTCACATTCCCAGAACACCAATCCCCCAGGAGGAATCTTGTCCTCTTTAACTTGCTGGGTGGCAGAGCCCAGAGGAATTACTCAAACAATGAAAATCCCAAAGCATGGTCACCTAGGAGGGAATGAGGAGACAGATATGACTTGAATATGATAATGACTTTCTTGTAATAACAGTAAACAACATTAAATGGTAAATGTTGCATTAGCTCCAACTTCAACAGGTAGCTGTGTATGTATTTAACAAACAGTATTTATTAGCTAAGGTGGTAAACATGCATACTTGCCATTTGTATTTAAAGTAATATTCTCTAAAGCACTCACAATTATTAATTATAGACATGTAAGTAGTATTTAAAATAATAAAACAGCAAACATCTGAGGGCTTACAGTATACCAGACATACTATTCTATTTCACTTAAAACCAGGTACCTTGTCTCCAGAGCTCTTGCTTTTAATTTAGCTCCAGTTCTATAATATAAAATTGGATTTTTAATCCCATAATCACACAGAACTGTTCTTCCAATATTGTAAATTCTATTTCTTGTCTGTGAACTTCCATCTCTCTGATTCATTCATTGTTCACCTTCTCCATCCCAATTCACCTTCTGGTTTTACCTGAATCCCAGACAAACTGGAACCCTAGTTATTTCAAGTATGCCCCAAACTCCTGTCTAGACCTCTCTTGCTGAAGTCAAACCAAGGTAGTCGCCTGCACAAGCAATCTCTGTTGCTGTTACTTCTTCCCAGCAGTGAAACATTACTGCTGATTTAATCCAAAAAAGAAAGAAAGAAATTCATGCTGCCTGTTGTTAAGTGGGCCTTCACTGCTGCTCAGCAATCCTTTCATTGACTTGTTGCAGCATCCACAGCAGCTGTTCCAAACTTCTTCCCAGATTAAATCCCCAAATGCACCCATCTATTCCTTTGTTAATTATCTTACCATGGAGTTATCTAAAATTTATCCAAAGTAAGGTGTTGTCAGATAAAATACAGGATGCCCAATTAAATTTGAATTTCAAATAAACAAGGAATCATATCTTATTATAAGTATATCCCAAATATTGCATTATAGAAATATTCAAATGGCATTTAAAATTTAAAAATAGTGCCTGACCAGGCAGTGGAGCAGTGGATAGAGCGTTGGACTGGGACGTGGAGGATCCAGGTTCAAAAATTCCACGATGGCAGGCTTGTGTGGGCTCACCAGCTTGAGTGTGGGATCACAGACATGACACATGTTACTAGCTTGAGCCCAAGGTCGCTTGCTTGAGCAAGGTGTCACTCACTCTACTGTAGCGCCGCCCCCATCAAGGCTCATATGAGAAAGCAATTAATGAATAACTAAGAAGCCACAACGAAGAATTGATGCTTCTCATCTCTCTCCCTTCCTGTCTATCTGTCCCTATCTGTCCCTCTCTCTGACTGTCAAAAAAAAAAAAAGCACACTATATACCGAGTGCCTACCAAATATTGTATAAAGCATACTTAATACTAAAAACTTTATCATTTACCCAGATTTCCAATTTTACTGGGAATTTTGTATTTTAATCTAAATCTACTTCAGTCAAATTCCCTTTTTATTCTCAGAAGAGCCCTTTCTTTTTCCAAAGGTTAATTCTCTGACCTATGGTATTGATCTTTCTCTTTCTCTTCATTTTCTTCTTCATTCTGCACATTCCTTCCCTTTCACTTTGAACCATACTGAGGTCACCCCTACTATGCTATTAATGGTCCCCATTCTTCACCCTTCCATTAACCTGTGCCTTTTGCCATGTCACTTTGCAATTTCTCTAAGGAAGTGAATTTTACCTCCCCACTTCCTGAATCTGGGTTTGGTCACACAACCTGCTCTGGCTGACAGAATGAAGCAGAAGTGCCAACGTGTCAGTTTGGAGGCTAGTTTCTGCTTGTCCTCTAAAAACTGTTCTATCTCCATGAGAAAGGTATGTCCGCACAAGCCAGATAGTCCCGGAGGAGGACAGGTAAGTAAAAGAGTACAGCCTAAAGCAGTGTTTTTCATCTGCAGATGTGTGAACCGGTCTGCCAGAATTATAGACTTTATAATCTTTAAGCATCCGAGTGGTTAACTCTAGTTTAGCGGAACAGCAGCAGTCCGTGGACTGCTGGTTGAAAACCACTCTGCTGTAGATCACCTGATACCTCGCTTGAATTTCCCCCTCCTTGGCTGTATTGCACTCAGCTTAATCTTTTTGTTTCATCTACTTCAGGGGTTCACCTTTTTTCTTCCATTCTCCCAACAGCCAACTATCATACATTTGACTCACATCTTTATCTCCAACCCCAATCTCCCTTCTAAGTTCTAGTTCAGTTGGTTCCCAAACAACAGCATGCATTAGAATCACCCAGCGGGCTAATATTCAGATTGCTGGGCCCCACTTCTTGAGTTTCATATTCAGTGAATCTGGGGTGAGGAAGGAGAATTTACATTTCTAATGAGTTCTCAGATGCTGCTGATGCATCACTTTGAGAACCACTATACTAGTTTCACATTTCTAACTACCAGTTTCCACCTGGTTTTCCATAGCTGTCACAAACATCACAAAGGGTTAATTGGGGTTTTGAAATTGCAAGCCCTAAGAGTCAAGTCCTGAGCAGAGGTTGCTGCTGCAGCTTGGCCTTCCTTGGATTTAAGCTCCCCCTGGACGCCCAGGCATAGCTGCTGCCCAGGTACCCACAACCTTCAATTTGAGCTAACTAAAAACAAAAACAAGAATTTATGAGGGAGCTCACAGAACCAATCCAATGTGAAGACTGGTGAACTATGCTCCAAATAAGAAAGGAACCAGAAAAGAGACTATTTGACAATAGGAGAATTACCTCCAAGTCTGAAGAAGTAAATAGTTTTTGTTTGTTTGTTTGTTTTGAGTCCCTTTGTTCAAGATTCAATTCTAAACAAGTGTCCCTTCCCCACCCCTTAGTTGTGCTAGACGGAAGCGATAGAAAGGATTATGATGGAAGCAGCCACCAAAGACTCCTTATTTCATGCTCTCATTCAGGCCTTCATAATCAAGTGGATGAATTATTACTGTAACTGCTTTTTCTTTTTTTTTCCATACCTTTCTGAAGCTAGAAGTGGGGAGGCAGCCAGACAGACTCCCACATGCGCCTGATAGGGATCCACCTGGCATACCCCCAGGGGGCAAAGCCTGGCCTCTCTGGGGTGTTGCTCCGTTGCAGCTGGAGCCATTCTAGCACCTGAGGTGGAGGCTATGGAGCCATCCTCAGCACCCCAGCTAACTTTGCTCCAATGGAGCCTTGGCTGTGGGAGGGGAAGAGAGAGACAGAGAAGTAGAGAGGGAAGGGTGGAGAATCAGATGGGTGCCTCTCTTGTGTGCCCTGGCCGGGAATCAAACCTGGGACATCCACATGCTGGGCCGACGCTCTACCGCTGAGCCAACCGGCCAGGGACACTCTAACCTCTTAACTGGTTTCCTTGCCCCTAATCTAACCTCCAATTCATTCTCCGCATCATATTTAGTTAACTCTTTAAAGCGCATGTCATTTTCTTCTTTGCCTTGTCTGGTGTAGTGTTCCTGTCTTGTTTTAAGTAAAAATTGCATTTATTTATGTACAAGTGGTTGGGATACTTTTATGTTAGCAGACTGATAAAACAGAAAAGTAGTTTTAGAAGATAGGGAACACATCCCATTGTTAAATGAGGACTGTAGTGATTGAACAAGGGTTAGCATGGTCCCAAAATTTTACATAGAGATCTCTCTAGGAGCCTTTAAGATATCAATGTCTCACAAGACTAAAAATTCCCTCATGACAAGGACCTAGTCCTCATTTTATCACCAGCACCTCATTCATAATAGGCACTTAATGAAATGAATAAAGTCTTTGTCTCCAGGCCCTTCCTACTTCAGATTACAGACATACCTCAAAGATATTGCGGGTTCAAGTCCAGACCACCACAATAAAATAAGTATCACGATAAAGCAAGTATTAATCTTTTTGCTGGTGGAGAGTCCTGTCTTTAATTTGTAAAACAAACAAACAAACAAACAAACAGAAAACCCCCCACAACATCTGTGAAGCACAATGATGCAAAGCACAAAACAAGACATACCTGTACAGTATGGTATCTTAACTGATTTTCTGGTCTGCAGTCTCTGCCTGCCTGTCTCCTCCCTACCAGGTCCTTACTGTACAGTATACCACTGCTAAGTCAAGCCAATGATCATTTTCTGATCAAAACCTTCTGACTCCCCAGTACATGCTTGCCAACTCTCAACTCCTCAGTATTCAAAATCTTCCACAACCTGGTTCCAACCAATTTTCCTAGGCTTTCTTCTACTCCTTATCTAGATAAAAGAGGTTTTTAAACATAACTTACTTTTTATGCTCTTGTTGGTTTGGTTCAGTGGTGGGATTCAAATAATTTAATAATTGGTTCTCTGCCCTAATGATCGTTTTAAGTATAAAAAAAGATATACCAAAAGGTAGTTCATTATTTCATACATTTAATACTCAAATAAGAACAATAAAAGAGGTACACAAGCCCTGGCCAGATAGCTTGATTGGTAGAGCATCGGGCTGAAGCACAGAGGTTGCTGGTTTGATCCCCGGTCAAGGCACATGCAGGAACAGATTGATGTTCCTGTCCCTCCCTCCCTCCCTCCCTCCCTCCCCTCCTCCTTCCCTCCTCCTTCCCTCCCTTCCTCTTTGGCTAAAATCAATAAATAAATTAAGAGGTACACAGCCTGACCAGGTGGTGGCGCAGTGAGTGTCGAACTGGAATGCAGAGGACCCAGGTTAGAGACCCCGAGGTCGCCAGCTTGAGCGCGGGCTCATCTGGTTTAAGCAAAAGCCCACCAGCTTGAACCCGAGGTCGCTGGCTCCAGCAAGGGGCTACTCGGTCTGCTGAAGGCCCGCGGTCAAGGCATATATGAGAAAGCAATCAATGAACAACTAAGGCGCTGCAACATGCAATGAAAAACTAATGATTGATGCTTCTCATCTCCCTCCGTCCCTGTCTATCCCTCTCTCTGACTCACTGTCTCTGTAAAAAAAAAAAAAAAAAAGTACAGAAAACTAGATTGTTATGAGTTTTAAAATATTAATGAAAAAATATTAAATACCTGACAAAAATCAATAAAACTGTTATTTAAGATATTTCCATATTGCTTCTTGATTGGCGTCGTCACTTGCAATGTTTTTCATCCACGGACAGAATGAACATTACTATAGGCACTTAGAATACGCTGTTGTGCAGATGAACATTAAAAAAGAATAAGGAAAGTAAATGTGTGATTTCCACATTGGGTGTCTGCCCAGGAGCCCACATTAGAGAAAACCCTGATTAAAAGTGCCATTTTAACAACTGGTTCGCCAAACTCCACAAAAAATTAGGTATCAGTTCTGCCAAACTGGTGCAAACTCGCTGAATCCTACCACTGGTTTGGTTCCGTATTTTGGAATGTTTTTCTTCCATGGAGTCTATCCTACCCTACATTATACCTGTTAACATTCTCAATATTTTTAAATCTATGACCCACCATCCCAGGTTCTTTTATTTCTTTTAAGTGAGAGGAGGGGATATAGTGAGAAAGACTCCTGCTTGTGCTCCAACCAAGATCCACCCAGCAACCCCATCTGGGGCTGATTCTTGAGTACTGAGTTATTTTTAGCACCTGAGGCTGATGTGCTTAGACTGAGCTATCCTCAGAGCCTGGGGCCATGCTCTAACCAATCAGGCCACTGGCTGTGCGAAGAGGAGAGGGAGGGTAAGAGAAGCAGATGGTCACTTCTCCTGTGTGTCCTGACTGGGAGTTGAAGCCAGGACAGCCATACACCAGGCGGACACTCTATACACTGAGCCACCAGTCAAGGCGTATCCCAGGTTCTTATTGGTCACTGTCCCTTGTACCCCATTTCCCTTAACTCACTGGTTTGTTAGTAAAATGGAGCTGCCTAAGAATCAGAAGTTGGGTTGGCAGCTATTTCACATGCTAGAACAAAGAAACACATACATGGAAATGAATCTTACGACAAATACAGTGACATGTAAGTAGACTTGCATTGAGAGCTGGATTTAATCCGAGTTCCATTTTCTTGCTTCTGTCCTGTCACCTTAATTTGTTTCACAAATTTGCACAAGTTCACATTTAAGTTCTAATATATATTTAATTCCTTTGTATTATGGATAAATAAAAAAATATTTTTACTTTTTTTTTTTTTTTTTTGCACCTCTCCGAAGCTGGAAACGGGGAGAGACAGTCAGACAGACTCCCGCATGCGCCCGACCGGGTATCCACCCCGGCACGCCCACCAGGGGCGATGCTCTGCCCACCAGGGGGCGATGCTCTGCCCCTCCGGGGCATCACCCCGCCGCGACCAGAGCCACTCCAGCGCCTGGGGCAGAGGCCAAGGAGCCATCCCCAGCGCCCGGGCCATCCTTGCTCCAATGGAGCCCCGGCTGCGGGAGGGGAAGAGAGAGACAGAGAGGAAGGAGGGGGGATGGAGAAGCAAATGGGCGCTTCTACTATGTGCCCTGGCCGGGAATCAAACCCGGGTCCCCCGCACGCCAGGCCGACACTCTACCGCTGAGCCAACCAGCCAGGGCCAAAAAATATTTTAAGAGATATAATATTGTAGTACCCATGTTGGGCAAATGAGTTTGTAAAATTTGTATTTTTTTAGTTTGCTCACTTTTATTGTCAGAGAAGAGTGCTGGGCAGCACCAGGTATATGTCTGTGAAATTGCAGATTGCCTTCCTGCTTGGGAAGGGCCATTGTCTTGCTAATGTTTGCTGGAGGAGAGGTTTTGGTTTCAGAGTTTTGTAGAGAGAGAAGCCATGTTGGCAGGGGGGAACCAGAGATGAGGGGCTTTTGCGAGCTCCACTAAGACTGGTGAGGCCTTTGATTCTAGGAGGAACCAGAGAATATGTCAAGGCTTTGGAAGCTCTGAATGACTGAAAGGGAAGTGCTTTCCCTGTGTGTTTGCTTGTTGGCCAGTGCAAGACTTTAATAAAGGAATGGCCCACCATTTTTTGGCTCCACTGTTTCTTTACCATCTGTCTGAATTTAATGAGAACCTGCATGTGAATGGCCACGATGATGGTGGCCACGATTACTGGCCATACAACCCACTACCAAATACAAAATATCAAAATATATTTTAGACTTTTAATCTACCAATCAGTAAAGCTATAAAAGGAACACTGTACCTAATAACCACTGATTTTTCTACATTAACTGTTCATATAGCACACTTCTAAGAATATTTTACACAGGTTTTAATAAAAACATGTAAAACAAAATATGCTAAATATAAGAAATGCACATTTTATTATTAAGAACTCTAAAGGGTTTAATGTCCATATGAAAAGCACAGCAAAATTCACTTCAAATCCCATGGTAAATGTGCAATAGTACTCTGCATGAATTGTAAAATAAATTTTATTTTGAATTAAATGCTGAACAATGTACTCTTTTAAAGCCTATATTCTTCCTGATACTGTATTACTGAGAGAAGGATAAACTATCATATCAGTGTCTTTAAAAATTAATATATTTAGCAAGCAATATAGAAAAATAGAATACCTAGCAAGGAGCTAGGTGACTAGGATCCCACTTACTCTGAGGATTCTTAGGCAAGTCATTTATTCTAAGTCTCAATTTCCTCATCATTAAAACTAAAGACAAATCCCAGTGATTCTTGCAAGGGAGACTGCATTGAAATTGTCCGTGGACGTTCTGACTTGGTAGATGTGGGAAAGGAAGACATGGGTAACTGTAGCTTGACTACACTTCATAAGTGATTCTGATGGATATTACTGGTCAAGAACCAACAAGCTTCATAATTTCCTGGGTCTTTTGCAATTCTAAAAGTACTTTTTATATCCAATCAATGGAATTTTAATAGCTCCTAGCTTTCATCATTATTCTCTTCTTTTTAAGGAATAAAGGTATTTTAGAAAATGGGCTGCCTCTAAACGTAGAATAGCTTACAGTTACTGAGTGCTTACCAGTTCTAAGGTATTAACTCATTTTATATAGTTCAATCCTCACAACACTGAGATAGGTACCAGTATTATTATCTGTATAATTATAAATGGGAAAACTGAGGCTCAGAAAATAATTTTCCCAAAGTCACAGTAGGTTAAGTGTGGGCCACAGAGCCTAAATTCTTAACCAGTAAGCTACACTGCCAAACAGTACCCACCACAGTTCCCCACTGAATAGCACTGCTTTCCCTGTTACTTTAGGTGGAAAAAGGATGTTTTTAGAACATCTGTGTGGTCAGAAATGCTGGAAAACAGAAGTCAGAAAAGGTAAGAATAAAAGAGAACTGAGAGTAAAGCCCCTGGCCCTGAGCTACAACAACTAGAGACTACTTAGATTCCTAAAAGCCTCTCCGAAAGGGGTAAATATTCCTAGGAGTGATATTCCTTCAATTATCATTTAATTCCATTATGTTTGAAACATGTTCTTTTTGGCTGATCAAATATTTTTAAAACTTTAGAAACTTACCTTATTGGGAGAACTAGCCTCAGAACTATAAAGTAAAACAGATTAAGCAAGCACAAAAGGTAAGTTTGAGCCAGAGAGAGGGTAATGATAATTAAAATGATTAAGCTTATGATTAATTTTTGGTATTAAAAGGAGAGCTTATAATACTCTGCCTTGGCATATGGAATATGAGGTTCAGATAGTAGAGACTAATACATTGAAAAAGATAACCTTCCCTTCTCAGCAGTATGGAGAATGATCTAGCCGAAGTTTGTGGTCCTGAATGTGCAGTATTAAATGATGATCTGCACAGCAACGCTACTTTTTCTGCCTGGGTGCACTCAGAAGTCTGGGTACGGGCACCCAGTTAGAGCTGGGGTTTTGCCAGGTGATAGGAAATCAACAGGGGAAAAGAGATATGGTTCCTGGCAAGAGATTGGTAAAGTAATTTAAAAGAACGCAGCAGGAAATCAAAGGAACTGAAGGCAGGAGAAGGCTGATGGGGAGAAGAAAGAAAACTCTGTGGACTGGAGGTCCCAAGTCAGAGAAGTCTGAGGAGGCTGAGAGGCTGAAACAGAGTGGGAAAGAGCACTGGAAATGAGATTCAGGAAACAGGGTATTGTACTGGGAGGAGTAACGTAACTGAGTGAGAGAGCTAGGATGAAAGTTCTGGCCAGAGAATGTGAAGGCTGCGTTTACAAGGTTAGAAGTGAAACAGACTGGGTGTATGACAAGTTCCAGGGTGTGACAATAGAAGCAAGTGGCTTAAGATCACTGGAGACGAGCATGTTAAGGAAACTTGAGGCTGGTAATTGGTGGGCTATTTGCGTGATGAATTCACTCAGGATGAGGACAGGAATTAAGAAAGCTGCAGGCCATGTGTCACAGTCTTTAATAAATTTACTCTTCAAAGGCTTTGGATATGGCTTAGTAAAGACAGATCTGGAAAGGGAATGCTTCCACCTTACCTATGAGCTTTTAGTCTAAAAATGGTTCATACTAATGGAGAAAGAAGTAGCAGCTTAAGAAAAATGAGTACGGTTGCCTATAATTCTCTCTTTTTTTGACAGAGACAGAGTCAGAGAGAGGGACAGACAGGAAGGGAGAGAGATGAGAGGCATCAATTCTTTGTTGCAGCACCCTAGCTGTTCAGTGATAGCTTTCTCATATATGCCTTGATGGGGTGGGGGGGGGGAGGTTTCCAGCAGAGCTAATGACCCCTTGCTCAAGCCAGAGACCTTGGTCTCTAGCCAGCGACCTTTCAGCCCAAGCCAGCAACCATGGGGTCATGTCTATGATCCCACACTCAAGCCAGGGACCCCATGCTCAAGCTGGTGAGCCCGTGCTCAAGCCAGTGACCTTGGGTTTTCAAACCTGGGTCCTCCAAGTCCCAGTTTGACACTCCATCCACTGTGTCACCACCTGGTCAGGCTGCCTTTAATTCTTAAGATTAATCTTTGCTCCACTTTTCAGACCTGTCAAGAACCTCTACTTCACATTTTTATCCTAAGGCTAGGTTTTCTCTGCTAAAGTAGAATAGAGTGAAACTACCTACTAATTTAGGTAAGAAAAATCTCAGTTCTCTGCTCTCATAAATTTGTGAAAACAAATGTTTTTAAAACAAATTACAACTCATTACCTCAGCTTTGATTTAAAAACATCTGGTGACAACACGGGATACAGTTCCCCAATACTCTTTTTTTTTTAATGTGTGAAAACAGACTTTCAAAGGTATCTTATAATCTTGAAAGAATGTAGTGATATGCTATTTACTGACAAGCTGACCTTTACACAGAGAAACTCTACCTTTAAGCTGAAATTACTGTTACTGATAGCTTCCGAATATAATTGTTTGCCTCAGAAATCAGTATTTCATCCAAGTCATACAGAAGTAGCTAGATGGACACCATTTGTTCACTGAATGGTACAATGCAGAGAGCAGGGGAAAACTATCAATATTTCTGCAGTACCAACCATGTCTGATACTGTGCAAGGAAAAAAGGAAATGTCAAATATAATCCCTAAGGTCAAGAAGCTTATAATTTATTGGTCAATTACATAATGCTTGAACCTAGAGCCATATCTTACATTACTTTTAATCACCCATAGAATCTAACATGAGTTTATAGATATCAACAAGAGGTTAATAAAAAATAAAAATAACTATATAAGAAGTTTAGAATAATAAAATACACTTTTTATGCCTGATCAGGCAGTGGTGCAGTGGATAGAGTCAGACTGGGATGAGGAGGGCTCAGGTTCGAAACCCGGAGGTCACCAGCTTGAGCGCGGGCTCATCTGGTTTGAGCAAAAGCTCACCAGCTTGGACCCAAGGTTGCTGGCTTGAGCAAGGGGTTACTTGGTCTGCTACAGCCCCATGGTCAAGGCACATATGAGAAAGCAATCGATGAACAACTAAGGTGTTGCAACGAAAAACTAATGACTGATGCTTCTCATCTCTCTCCGTTTCTGTCTGTCTCTATCTGTCCCTCTCTCTGACTCTCTATCACTGTAAAAAACAAACAAAAAAGACATTTTAATATAGGTGACAGAGAGAAAACAGTTGAACTGGTATCACTGTAATCTATGAAAAATATTGCATATATTTTATATTTTTATTTTGAGCATGTACTGACACAGGAAGCTCCCTATTCCTACTCATCGAATTCCTACTCAAGAAAAGTATCAGGTCAGTTTTTCCTAAGGGTAGGAATTAGAGGTCAGACTTACTCTGCATTATGGCATCAAGAGAGACTTAACCCGCATCCTTTCTGAGATAGTCAAAGAAACTAGCCTTGATCAAACAGCTCTTTTAGGCTGACCAGGCAGTGGATAGTGTGTCAGCTTGGGATGCAGAGAACCCAGGTTTAAAACTCCGAGGTCGCCAGCTTGAGTGTGAACATAGGATCATAGACATGACCCTATGGTCACTGGCTTGGCTGGAGCCCCCCAGTCAAGGCACATACAGGAAAGCAATCAATGAACAACTAACTTCATTGTGCTGCAACGAAGAATTGATGCTTCGCATCTCTCTCCCTTCCTGTCTGTCCCTCTCTCTGTCTCTTGCTGAAAACAAACAAAAACAGCTCTTTTAAGCATGCAAAACTATTAACCAACTTGTTATTGAAACCCTTTCCCTCTTAAATTCTTATACTTATCCTTCCATTCATTTATCAAATTATTGAGCACTTACTACATACCATGTATACTCCCTATATAATAGCAATGTGTTCCTATCTCTATTATTCCTGATTCCTTTACCTTTTTATTCTCTACCCTACTACTCTGTAAGGTCACCATAGCCTTTAGGCTATTATTTCCCAACCCACATATCCTATACATTCAGGTGGAAGAGGAAGCTAGAGTGTAAGTTCTTAAACTTCCTGCTATCACTATGTCTCATTGAGTGCTCCTTCTCAGTCTTTCCTGCTGGCATCCCTTCCTCTAGGAAAGTATTAGGTTCTGAAAAATTTTCAATACTCCAAGTCTGTCTTTTATTTCACTCTATATCCTTATGTAATTTCATCTCCCACTCTCTATCAATTGCCAAGCTTCAGAAGGAATTTCTTTCTATTCTTGCTCTTTCCATGCTTAGGTCTTCACTGAGCCTGTTACCCCTATTTTTATCCAGATAACTGCCTTCTTCCTTAAAATATTTTTTTTTTCTACAGAGACAGAGAGAGAGTCAGAGAGAGGATAGATAGGGACAGACAGACAGAAACAGAGAGAGATGAGAAGCATCAATCATTAGTTTTTTGTTGTGACACCTTAGTTTTTCATTGATTGCTTTCTCATATGTGCCTTGACTGTGGGGCTTCAGCAGACCAAGTAACCCCTTGCTCAAGCCAGCGACCCTGCACTCAAGCTGGTGAGCCTTGCTCAAACCAGATGAGCCCGTGCTCAAGCTGGTGACCTCGGGGTCTCAAACGTGGGTCCTCTGCATCCTAGTCCGTCGCTCTATCCACTGCGCCACCACCTGGTCAGGCTCTTCCTTAAATTTTAACGTCATGTTCTTTAAAGAAATCTTTATTCCTCTCCCTAGACTAGTTTAGACAGCTCTGCCATGTGACCTTATTACACCCTTTTTCTTTTGAAGTATTCATCATCTCAAATAATCTGTTTTAATGGCTGTCTTGTCTACTAGACCAGGGGTCAGTCAACAATAGTCTATGGGTCAAACCATCCTTCCTTGTCTGTTTATTAAATAAAGTTTTATTGAAACCTAGACACATTCTTTCATTTATGTTGATGATTGTTTCTGTGTTTCATTAGCAGAGCTGAACAGTTGTGAGACCATGTAGCCTGAAAAACCAAAAATATTTATCTGTTACTTTACAGAAAATGTTTGGCAAACTAGACTGTAAGTACCATGAAGGCTGAAATCACACTCGTTTTCACTTGCATACTCCTAGCACCTAGCTTAATGCCTGCTACATATGAATTTTTGGTCTAATTGTATTTCAATCTCAAGCTTTAACCCATTTTGTCAGTGATGGCAAATGAAATCACATTAATTGACCTTATAATGCATTATAAACAGTCTTATAATCACTACTTATCCAGATTGTAGTATTCCAGTCCAGGGGGGGGGCAGGGAGAAATTAATCAGATAAAACACAAATTAATGGATTACTATAATCAGAGGTAACTGCTACGGAAAAAAGAAACAATACAATCAGAGTATGTAATAGAAACACATAATCAAATATAGAGTTTAGGAAGGCTTCCCTGAAGTGACCTTTGACCTAAAATCTAAAGCATAAAACTAACTGGGTAAAAGAGGTAGAGAGAGGAAGAGCAAACTGGGCAGGAAGAATATCATGCATGTACAATTCTCTCTTCTTTAAAGAGTTCGAGAAACAGCATGTAGCAGGAACTGATGATGTCAAATAATGAACTATAAAGTAAGTTCTTTGAAACAGTAAGGGTAGGGATCCAAAATGATGCAAAGCTCAATGGGATATTTATAATAATGTAAAATCCAAAACGCTTGTTGTTGGCCATCAGGGCACACAGAAGAATAAACCAATCAATGCAGGAATAAGTAGAATAAAAAAACTGATGTTTTTTTTTCTTTCTCTAAAAATCAATAAGCAAAAATTTTTAATGGACTAAAATGTTAATAATGACTGCCTCTGGATAGGATTGAGTACCCCATACATTTTGTAATGGTTTTCCATATTTTCTATGCTATGCATGTAAAACCTTTGAAATTGGAAAAATACATTTTATTGATAAAGTGTTTGTCTGTATCCACACACCTGAAAATAGTCTTTCCTGGCCCCTGGAATGTGCATGTAAAATGAGGATCAAAACCTAGAAGAGCTCACTGTCAGTAACAAGATCTATTAATGGAAGTTTTCCTGGAACGTGATTTAAACTGTGGAAAGTGCAGTGGGGCCTGTGGGGCCAGGGGAAACTACCCTGAGATATACTGCTATATGGACATTTTGTTTCTGAGATTCTGTATCTTGATTAAATTGGGAACTTAATCTGACCTTACTCTGTCTGAGCTTGGGCTCTTCCTTTCTAGCCATAATCCACTAGAAATGCTCTAATACCAAATTCTGCAGATGTAATTTAAATGAGGGTCCTGGAGAGCTTAAGTTTCAGTTCTAATATTGCTCTATTCTGAAAGCCTCTTTGATTTTTTGTTCCTCAAACATCATCTTTAATTTATAGGCTCATTGGTCTCTTCCTTAAAACTATTACTGATAATTTATGGAAGTAGGAGAGTTGAGAGTTGTTTTTAATAATTTTTGCTTCTCCTTGTAACTGAGAAGATTAATTGGATAAAAAGATGAGAGCAGAGAGGAATTCAGCTCTCACCATAATGATTAATTTGACTTCCCTTTAGTTTAAAAAAAAAAGGAGAAAACTCCATTCTTTTAGCCAAAAAGTATTGTCATCAACCATTCAGGCAATACATATGTGCCTATCTTATACCTAGGCAGGTACTATGAATAAATTGGAGAAACCTGCATAAAGTGTTTTGCGAGTAGGTGGAGTTAATAACTACCTCCAGAGTTTGCCATACTTACTTAGGGCTTCCAATCTCTTCTGAAAGTGAATGAGTTTGTTTTCCATCATGGTTTCATAGAGGCAAGACACTGGATGAAGGTTTGTATAAATAAGTACAGTGTATCCATAAAGTCATGGTGCACTTTTGACCCGTCACAGGAAAGCAACAAAAGACGATAGAAATGTGAAATCTGCACCAAATAAAAGAAAAACTCTCCCAGTTTCATACCTATTCAGTGCAGTTCGATGTGGGCTCACGCACAAATTTTTTAGGGCTCCTTAGGTAGCTATCCCATATAGCCTCTACAGACTCGTCACTGACTGATGGCCTACCAGAACAGGGTTTCTCCACCAAACTGCCGGTTTCCTTCAACTGCTTACCCCACCGGGTAATGTTATTCCTATGTAGTGGCGCTTCGTTATAAACGCGCAGATATTCACGTTGCACTTTGGTCACGGATTTGAATTTAGCAAGCCACAGAACACACTGAACTTTCCTCTGTACTGTCCACTTCTCGACTGGCTTGGCCGTGGGCTGCTCCTCTGTATACATGGTGTTACATCATAGTCTGCGCATGCGCACATGCTGCCACATCATCCTACAGAAACTGGGAGGGTTTTCCTTTTATTTGGTGCAGATTTCACATTTCTATCATCTTTGTTGCTTTCCTGTGACCGGTCAAAAGTGTACCATGACTTGGCCCTGGCCAGTTGGCTCAGTGGTAGAGCGTTGGCCTGGCGTGCGGGGGACCCGGGTTCGATTCCCAGCCCGGGCACATAGGAGAAGCGCCCATTTGCTTCTCCACCACCCCCCCTCCTTCCTCTCTGTCTCTCTCTTCCCCTCTCACAGCCAAGGCTCCATTGGAGCAAAGATGGCCCGGGCGCTGGGGATGGCTCCTTGGCCTCTGCCCCAGGTGCTAGAGTGGCTCTGGTCGCGGCAGAGCCACGCCCCGGAGGGGCAGAGCGTTGCCCCTGGTGGGCGTGCCAGGTGGATCCCGGTCGGGCGCATGCGGGAGTCTGTCTGACTGTCTCTCCCCGTTTCCAGCTTCAGAAAAATACAAAAAAAGAAAAAAAAAAGTGTACCATGACTTTACGGACACACTGTATTTGGATTAGATCAGGGTTTTTCAACCTCAGCATTATTGACATCTTGAACCAAATAATTTTGTTATGAGGGTTATTTAGCTACATCCCTGGACTATCAACCACAATACCAGTAGCACTCTTTCAGATGCAATCATCAAAAATATCTCCAGATATTTCACCAAATGTCTCCTGGGGGCCAAAATTGCCCTGGATGAGGACCACTGAGCTAAATATATCAGACATTCAACTCTACAGTAGTTAAGAAAACTGAGTTCTATGAAAGTAAAGGAAAGAAATGACACAAAGACTAATTTACCTTGAATTTCACAGAATTTACTAGAAAACTAAAACAGCAATTAATTGAACAAAGAAAAAAAATCTTTTCAAATTACTATGCCCTTCTGCCTAGTGCCTCGATTAGAGATAAATGGAAAGACAGGCTATTTCCTACAAAAAAAATGAAAGTGTATAGATGCTACTCAGATTCTCTATAGTATAGGAGTAAAAGTAATAGATCTGAAGTTAAAAGGCATAGGTTCTCACTAAATAGCTTCATTTCTTTGGACCTCAGCTTCTAGATCTGTAAAATAGATGTAAAGTAGGAGAGAGGGTTGTAAATAGATCTTTTAATTTTTTAATTCAATAATTGTTAAAGACACATTCTAGGCACTATACTGGAGCTAGTATATAAAAAATAAAAAAGATATAGTCCTTTCCTTCAAGGACATTAGTTTATTAGAATGACAGATTAACAAACGGCTATAATAATGTAAGAGTGATAGCGAAAGAATTTACAAAAAACATCGAAAGTTTAGAAAGAACACCTAAATCCACATGGAGGAATCAGGGAAACTTTTACACAGGTAGTGGCATTTTAGCTAACACTTGAAAGATTAATAGAAATTTTGACAGGAGGCATGAAGAAGGAAGATATTCCAGTTAGAAAGGCAAAGGCATAGAGATTTGATGCTTTTCCCACAAGTACTCCAGCGGTCCTGGACCTAGAGGATCAATGGGAAAGGTAAAATATATTGTAGATGATAATTTAAAATTTACATGGTAGACAGCTCACCCTTTCAGCAGTGAGTTAAGTTCAGAGGGGAATGAGCCAAAAGACCAAGTAAATGACTATTGCTATGTCCACCTAAAGGTTGTTAAGCCTACAGAAGGACAATAATTATGTAGACAGGAATAGGAATATTCAGAAGAGAGAATGCGCAAGACTTGAAGTCAGGATGTTGTAGAGATTATAGCTAAGATTTTTTTTTCTCATTTTTTTTTTTTTTCTGAAGCTGGAAACAGGGAGAGACAGTCAGACAGACTCCCGCATGCGCCCAACCGGGATCCACCCGGCACGCCCACCAGGGGGCGACGCTCTGCCCACCAGGGGGCGACGCTCTGCCCATCCTGGGCGTCGCCATGTTGCGACCAGAGCCACTCTAGCGCCTGAGGCAGAGGCCACAGAGCCATCCCCAGCGCCCGGGCCATCTTTGCTCCAATGGAGCCTTGGCTGCGGGAGGGGAAGAGAGAGACAGAGAGGAAAGCGCGGCAGAGGGGTGGAGAAGCAAATGGGCGCTTCTCCTGTGTGCCCTGGCCGGAATCAAACCCGGGTCCTCCGCACGCTAGGCTATAGCTAAGATTTATTGAACATTTTGCTAAGCACGTTTTAGTTTGCAGTACCTCCTTATAATATGCCTAATGGGGATGGAAAACAGTTGCTTTTGCTAAAATCTTATCTGCCAAAGAATCAGTAAGTTATATTTTACCAGATACTTGTTTTAGTAAATATTTGTCTTGAATTTAACAAATGTAGTCTTTGGTAAAATTTCCTTTTAATGAATTAGTTTTTGGTGAAATGACTTAAAACCTAAGCTAATATACTACTATCCCCATTTTATTGAGGAAAAAACTGAGATTCAGAGTTAGCAAAGGCAAGGCCAGGTCTACAGAACTTGAGCTTTTAATCTCTGCATAGGTATTAATATAGGAACAAAGTAAATTAAGTGGTCTGGGATATCTTGCTTTAGCTCTAATATGCATGGTGTTAATATTCTTAAATCAAGAACTAAAACTTAAAAAAAATAGAGACAATAAAAGATCAAAACCTAATATATTAAAAGTACCATAGTTTCTTTTTTGTTTGTTTTTTGTATTTTTCTGAAGCTGGAAACAGGGAGAGACAGTCAGACAAACTCCCGCATGCGCCGGACTGGGATCCACCCGGCACGCCCACCAGGGGCAACGCTCTGCCCACCAAGGGGCGATGCTCTGCGACCAGAGCCACTCTAGCGCCTGGGGCAGAGGCCAAGGAGCCATCCCCATCGCCCCGGGCCATCTTTGCTCCAACGGAGCCTTGGCTGCGGGAGGGGAAGAGAGAGACAGAGAGGAAGGAGGGGGGGGGATGGAGAAGCAAATGGGCGCTTCTCCTATGTGCCCTGGCCGGGAATCGAACCCGGGTCCCCCGCACACCAGGCCGTCGCTCTACTGCTGAGCCAACCGGCCAGGGCCAAAAGTACCATAGTTTCTTATAACTTCCTTAGTTTTCCTTTTACCCCTCCCCTTCAACTGATAAATATAATAAAAGTAAGATGGTTCCCATTGCTTTTCTGTGGTTCTCTGATCCTTTTTCTTAAATATCAGAAATTACCATCAATGTGGAGTCAATTACCATTTATATGCATGTGACACATAAAACCCACTGATCAACTTCAAACTTTCAACCCAAATACTTGTTTCATCACCAACGTAGGTGGCATCATTTTTCTGGCAATGGTGGAAAAGTCCCATTATAATTATGCTTTCTTAGGTATGAGAATTTTTAAATCATTGTAGCTTAACTATGCACTTCACTCTGCTTGAGAATAAAGATCAAAAGCTGCACATGACCTTTCTTGGATCTGTAATGATTATTGTTCCTAGCAGCAGACAGTCAAGTCCAGCCACTCTGGGAGTTCAGTGGAGAGCAGTAACTCTTTGGAGGCATTTCTGTCACAGTGGCATGTAATGTTTAGGGACCAGGAATGTTAAATATCTCACACAATGAAGTGTTTCATTTAAAATACCAGGAGGAGCTCCTTGAGAAACATGGGCATGCTGTGCCCATGTGGTCATACAGGGTCCAGTGCTTGGTTTAATGCTCTGCAATTATCATTTTGAAAATCTTAATACCTTTATGTTTGAACGTCTGTTTAACAAATGAAGTCCAGTGGTACAAAGGATCATACACGCAAAGAGTAGGCAATGTGTGTGTCCTTTCTTCCTTGCCACCCAATTTGCATACAATCATGATGCTTCATAGCACAGGATTCTGGTGGCCCTACCATGTATAGGAACTCAAGGAGTCACAAAGTGAGTACAAGGCAAACATGTAATATCTATGACTGATTTAATAGAGGTGCTGTCAGCTCCAAGAAGCCATGCTTTCTATTTGAACCAGAACTTGCTTCAGGTGTAGTAAGAAGGCCATGGCATCTTAATATAAGTGACTAAAGAATCCCATCATATTCTTTCTTGTGTGTGTTTCTTCCTTGTACTACCTTTCACACTGAAAATGATGACAAATATGGAAGGGGTATGGTAGGGCAATTCAGTTCCTTTTCCTTTCAGTACTTCCTTACTCAAATTGGTAGGATATGTGCATATCAAGAAGGGAAATAAAAAGTTAAGTTGGTTTTGTGCAGCATTTACACTGTTCTGATAAGCACAAAATACATATGTATGTCCAAGCTATGAAATATGAATTGTGTAATTTTGGTGATTCCACGTATGAGTTAAATACTCTTATATTTGCAGTTATAAATGGTATTACACAATATAAAAGTAAATGGTAAAATGCATTCTAATAATGTAAAATTTGAATTGTTCTTTAGTTAAAAAGCAAGCAGAAAAAAAGTCACAAGTTGAGGTAGAGATGACAGCAGACAGAAAAAGCTTTAAATTTTAGTACATATGGCATTTTTTCCTGCTTTTTGAAAAATTTTTTTTATTGATTTTAGAGAGGGGAAGGGAGAAAGGGAGAGAGGGAGACAGTGGGAGAGAAAAATTCATTTGTTTTTCCACTTATTTATGCATTTATTAATTCTTGTATGTGCCCTGACTAGGATCAATGGCAATCGGTTCCACGCTCTAATCAACTGAGCCACCTGGCCAGGGCCAAAATATTCAACCTTAAAGAACACTACACTGCCAGAGGATGCTGTGAGAATCACTGGCATTGTACATCTGACATTCAGCTTGTACAAAATACTTATTTTGCCAGAAAATGCAATTTAACACAATAATTCTATTTTAAACTCATTTCAATAGCCTTCTAAAACAAATCAATTTAAGAGATTCTGCCTCTTAAAACTATTATTAGGTAATTTCCCATATATCAGTAGAAATCTTGCCACCTATGTTTATAATCATGCTCTGAGGTTGAAAACTGCAGGCTAATTTACTGTGGTAATCAGTCTCAAATCCCTTGGAACATAAATTCTTATTAGCATTGGTTATGGAATTTACAGACGCTTCTTACTAGCGATCTGTTCCTTTATGTCCTTTGATTTTTCTATTTGAAGAACCACAATGGTTTCCAACGAGGATCTCTCACACCACTTCAAATGGCAACCTACTATTCATTAAAAGACACCTGTATGACAGTGTGAAAGAATTATCTCTAATTTGGGTAGATTGAAAATGACTGTCAAAAGTCCTAATTCAGTGGCATATTTCTAATTTGAAACCATGGTTTCTGCCTCCTATTGCTTTCATCTTCTTGTTGGGAAGAAATCGTTATGGATTTTTAAGCGAAACTCTCATTTAACAGATGAGGAAACTGAGGCCTAAAAACCAAATTATCTGTTCAAGGTCACGCCAAACATTGGCAACCAAGTCAGACAAAAAAAACCCCAAACCTATCGGCTCCGATATAACGGCCAATACAGCAGTTTACCCTCCCCCCCCTTTTTTTTCGATTTCATAACTGCACCCTTAGCTCCCACTCTCTGAATAAAGTTGTTTTGTGTAACGGTCCTCCCCCACCCTTTTTAAGCCTTCGTCTAATAAAACCTAGCACAACCTATTAATGAGTAACACTGGGAGTACGCATCTAATGCGGTGACTTTCACTACTGGCCTTTCTCTTTGGCTAGAAATTTCTGGGAAGGGCTGTTAATCCTACATTCCTCTGGAGGGGAGGGAGGGGGAGGAGGGAAGCCGCCAGCCGCTGACAAGTCCTTACAAGTCCACGCGCGCGCCAGGGACGCAGCCTGCCGACCCGAGGTGCGCACCGAGGAAAAGGGGCGGGAGAAAAGCCGGGCAGTGGGCATTCCTGTGCACCGCCTCTGCCGACTCCCGGCAAAGCAGAGGCGAGCCGAGCTGAGCGAGATAAAAGCCTCATTAGCAGGCCGGCCGCAGGTACTGCAGAACTGGGAACAAACGCGAAGCGGAGTGCGCGGCACGTTCGAGAAGCAGCGCTGGGCCGGCCCTTTTATAGGCCGAGGCCCGCGCTCGCGCGTCCCCGCCCCTCCCGCGAGGCAGTGGCGGCACGAGATCTGCGCCTCGCCTCCTTCCTCCTGCGAGTCGGTTTCCTTACCTTGTAAAAAGCCGTCTCCGCGGCTGCCCCCGCCTTCTCTGCGGGAAGTGAAATGGCGGTCGGCGAGGCGAGCGCCGCAGCTCCGGCCAACCCCGCCTAGCCGCCAAAACGACCCTGAAACACTGGCCACCCCTCCCGCAAGCCCCACAAAGCCCATCCATGCCATCGGCGCTCCACGCCCTCTCTGCTGCCCCTCACCCAGGTGGCCGTGCCCATTGGCCGAGTCATCGATTCCCCGCGCCGGGCGCGGGCCTGTCTTTCCGCCCGTTTCCTCCCTCGTAGCGTGTCCGGGGGGCGGGGGAGAAAACACCTTCTCGGCCTGGGTGTCCCGTCCGGGCGCCCGCCCGCTCCCTCCCTTTCGCGCCGCGTTCCCTCCCCCAACTACTCGCTACCCTCCCTTCGCCACACACACACACACACACACACACACACACACACACACAGCCTCCTCCCCTCCCCCAGTGGTTGCGTCCGTGACATCATCATCATGGCAACAAGAGCTGCAGCCTGGGACCTACGAGCCCGTGTGATTCCCGGCGGCGGCGGCGGCAGTGGCGGCAGCACCAGCACCGGCACCGACGAGAGCGCGAGGGCTTGTCTCTTGTTGTCCCTCACCGGGTGCTCTTGAAAAGGCGGCGGCAGCCGTGGCAGCACCGCCCCGCCCGCCGCCGCTCACGGTGTCTGTGTGGAAGGGGAGGGGGACCAGCTGAGGAGAGGAGGGGAGGGGGCGCCGCCGCCGCCGCGGTGTGGCCGCCGCTGTGGAAGGAGCTGCTGCCGCTGTTGCTGCTGCTGCCGCTGCCAGGTCGCTAGTGAAGAGGAGGCGGTGGTGGCGGCGGCGAACATGTTTTCAGTGAGGATAGTGACTGCCGACTACTACATGGCCAGCCCGCTGCAGGGGCTGGATATCTGCCAGTCCCCCCTCAACCAGGCCCCTGTCAAGAAGGTGCCGGTAGTGCGAGTCTTCGGGGCGACCCCGGCAGGTAAGCGGCGCGGGGCGCGGGCGGGAGCCGGCGGGCGCCCGGTGCCCCCCCTGCCGCGCACACGCGCGCACGCCGCCGGCGCCGGCCCCCTCGGCGGAGCTCTGCCGCGTCTCTCTCCCCTCCGCCCTCCTCGCCTCTCCTCTCTTGCGTGACAAGAGGCGCAAAAATGTGGGTCCGCGCGCGCGCTGCGCCTCTCCGCGGGGAGGCGGCGGGCGCCTGGTGTTTACACGGCGTGTGGCGGCCGCGAGCCGGAGCCGCGCTCGGGGTCGCGGGAAGGGAAGTGAGCGCCCGCGAGCACCGCTCTGGCCCCGGCTGCTGGGCCAGGTGGCCGCGCCTTGTCCTGCGTGAACGGGTTCGCACGGCCCGCTCTGAGGTCAGTCGCTGGTGGGACCACGAACTCCCCCTCCGTCTCCCTAGTGCCTTTTTCTGGAAATGGCTGTTAGAGGAGTGGGCTAGTGTCAGCTCTGTTGTCAGTCGCTCTTCCTCTCCTTCCCTCCCCAGCGCTCTTCTCTGCCCCTTCCGGAGATGCTGTATAAGCTGAAGAGTGGCGCCTGGGGCCAGATAATCTTTCTCATTGAAGTGACCGTGTTCTGCTTGCTGTGTGTGTAGGTCGTGACTCCTTAGAGTTTACGGACTCGGAGTCTGGGGACGGGGCGGCGTGTTCAGGTGCAATGCGTTCAGGGAAATGTGCGTCCATGGAAGCGGGACGTGTGTGTTTTTGGTGGCCGGCGTACAACCTGCTACTTAATACATTCCATAGGGACCACAGCTAAACTGAACAACACGAACATTTTAAATGTTCCTATGCCGACAAAAAACTATTTTGAAAAACAAGGTGGGGAGACAGCAGCGACAGAAGCTACTTTCTCAAAAGCTTTTGGGAGTTTATGATAATATAAATAGAGCTGGGGCCAAATTTGCTAGGTGTTTTTAGTTGTTTTGCTTTTCTACGTGCTTTGAACTGCCTACATGAAATAACGGAGCTGCCTCCAGAAAGGGAGGATTTTCTAGCCAATGTATCGTCCTGTGGGATTTTAGATAGCATTTCCCACTTGATGCTCCTTGCCCTAATCACCATTCATCTTATTACTAGTCAGTTTCTGTGGATTACCACGATAATACTGCTGCTTCCTCAAACACAAGCATTCGTTCCAAGCATTTATCTTTTAATGTGAATTCTCTTTGTTAAAAATGACAGTGTTGTAGTTAGAGAAATTTGGTAGTCTTTCTTTTTAAAATAGTGAAAAAGATTTTGATGATATGGACTTGTAAGATGGGGAATTTTAGTGCTGTTAACAATTTGTTGAAAGTGTAAAATGTTCTGAAGGATAGATTTTCTGCCCTTTTAAATATAGTGGTGCTGTCTTTGTTTCTAATTGGAATTTCAGTGTAATATATTGTTGGTTCTTACTTCAGGTGCAAAGAAAGAATTAAGATAGTGACTTTGATATACTTCTGTTAAGTCAGCTTTCCAATTTATAAATGGACATGTTCATAGGATATACTGTGGCATTTCTATGTACTGTATTACACTTTGTATGATTGGAATACTTTTTTTACACCTACTTTTTTTTTTCCTCTACACAAATCATTAAATATGTACCTCTGAGTGATTTTCAAGCTGTTTTATAGGAAAATTTTGTTTGTGGAAATAAATGAACTTCACTGTGAGCTAGCAATAATTCTATTACATAAAAAAATTCTTTAAAAATAAAGAATATATTATACTTTCATCTTTCTCAATATTAAAAATATATTTACATGTGAACTACTTTATGACAAATACTTTATTTCTTCCCTTCCTGGACATCCTACACAGATTGCCCCCCACCCCTACCGAAAATAACCCAAACTGTTTTTAAAAAATATATCTTGAAATATATAACGTAAATGAATATAAAAATAAGACTTTTTGTACATACATTGAGAATATAAAACTTGATACAGAGGAACCCAAACTTCATCTTGTTGAGGATTATCAAATTGAGTTTGCTCTAAGTATAGTTCAGTTTCACAGATAAAAACATTTCTCAACAGGTTAAGAAAATTTGAAGTCACTGGAATACATTTAGAGTGTACAGCTTTCAGAAATCAAGCCAGCATTTTTAGCATGTCAGAAACTCCTAGTAAAATTAGTCTTAACTGAACATAAACAAAAACTGTACAGTTATTTGCTTCTAAATTCTTTCCCCAAAGAAAACTATTTCAGTCCACCCAGTAAAATAAAACTTGAAAATAATTAAAAAGGGTGGTCAATCTGGCTTAGTAAAAATCTAAATACTAGGATTTTTAATGAAGACACTGTTTATACATAGTATAAACTATGTTTATAGATTCGCGAATTAGTAAAATATGAAAAATTGTACACCTGACAACCTATGTTAATAAAGTACCACACTTAAGTCATATATAGTAATTAATTTTGGAAGTCCTTAATTCTTTCTCTTGGTTTGGAGACAAGATGTTTTAAAACTGAGTTTGCTTTACAAATGAGATCCTCAAAAATGGCAGTAGAAAAAATTTCCCCCAAAAGTGGTGATTTCAGATTTATATTAAAAATTCTGATCTAATTGGTTTATTACATTCTTACTAGTTCAATTTTTCTGTTATTTCATGACAAGTATTTTTCTACTTTAGAAAACAGTTCAGTTGACCTGATTGTCCTGTTTTATGAGGATACCTTGAGTAATTTAAGAAATAAATTAAGTTTCTTAGTTTTAAAAGCTCCCATATCTTAAGTTTGTGGAATTTGAAAAGGTGTTTTAAAAAATGTCATATTAAAATTTGAATGGTAAATCCTGACTGACTTAAAACTCTTGTTGACTGAAGATACCGATTCCTGGGAGAATCAGTTAAATTTTCTCATGTGAGTGGTAGAATTTTTTTTAAACTCTTGTTCTTTTCTTTTAGTCATTTTTAAAATGTTTTGAACATTGTTTTGACATAACAATGTACCGTATTTCCCCATGTATAAGACGCACCCTTTCTTTGAAAAATTTGGGGTCTAAAAATTGGGTGTGTTTTACACAGTGGTTGTAGATTTTTTTAACTTGCATTTCCTACTTTTTTTGCGCAGATGAGGAGTTGTATGAATTTTATGTTGAATAAAACTTGAGTTCAATAACTTTATGTAATACTTCCCCCCCCCCCAAATTTCAGACCTCCAAAATTAAGGTGCGTCTTATACGTGGGAGCGTCTTAAACATGGGGAAATATGATATTACTGAGCAGTGTAACAGTGTTTTGGTAACTTGTTTTAATGGAGGGAAGCAAGGTTATAAATAAGTATAGGACTCTATATTTTCAGGCTTCATTGTGAGGAACTGACTCGGGTGGACCTGGGAAGCTGTTCAGTTTCCACATCCCAAGTCTTGCATAGTTGTTTGATGTAACTCGGTGTTGAGTTTGGATGGCTCTCTCAGCACCAGGTTAAACTGAATTACCCTTTCAGAAAGCCTCCCTGCTGAGATCCAGAGTAGGAGTAAATAGAAGAGTGTGGGTGAGATGGTCACAAAGCAAGTAATTAAAGTAGGTCAAACAGACTATAGAGGGAGCTGCTTGTCTTTAAGATTACTGAGAGGAATTCTGCCAGTCCTCTACCTAAGTCTCTCCAGCTAGTGAAAATTTTAGTAGATGTTCTAGGAGCTAGCTGTAAAACATGAAATCAAATGTTTCAACCTAAGAACTTGATCATTCTGAAATGCTCTGTAAACTTACATAGTTGCTTAATAACCTTACCTTTTTCATAAATTTGTGGATTGTTAAATAAGTTTGAGATGACTACAATTTTAAAAACTATAGCATTTATCAATCAGATTACAAATAATTTCTCTAATAAAATCTTGTTTGTTCATAGCCTTTATTTACTAAACAATTTAAAAATTTTTTAAGGTTACATAATACTGTACCTATTTGATATAATTATTAGATTCAGGAGCACCTACTGAGATTTAGCAGTTTACCATAAAATTAGTTACTCTATTTAGTAGGTATTTTAAGTTCTGAATAGCAAATTTTTATTAGCTTTTTGTATTATTTTTGATTTAAAATAACAATCAGTTAAGTCAGAGGCTTAAGCAAGAGCCCTCTTAAATCTATGAACACAGTATAATCTGGTAATATGTGGCTCCACTCATTCAGTAAACAATTAATGAGAACCTACTGTGTAATATTGGGCTTTTTTTTTTTTTTTTTAGGTGCCGTCGTTATAACAACTTTTACCCACCAGAAGCTTACAGTGTGGTGTAGGTGAAAGATATGTAAACATACGTCAAACATAGTTTGGAGTATAGTAGAAATGTGTGTAAGAGCCAGGCTCAAAGAAGGACATGTTTAGTGACATGTTCAAGTGGCAAAAAAGGGGAATCAGGGAAGGCTTCATGAAGGAAGTATGGATTAAGTCATTCTAAAGGACTTAAAAAAAATTTTTTTTAATTCTCATAGAGGAACAGATACAAGGTTATTTACAGATGAAGCAAAAATTGCTCTTGGCAGAGCAGCTTGACAATGCATGTCAGAATCCTTAAAAATGTTCTTTTTTGACCCAGTAATTCCAGTTTTAGGGAATTTAATCTATGAATGTAAGTCTTTTGGCAAAGTCTAATTATCTTTTGAATCCGTCTGCTTCTGTTCATTGTTCATTTACCACCCTAGTCAAAACTACTGTTTTTGGATGCATTTGCAGCAATAGCCTCCTAATCTTGGCCTACCCTAATCCATTCTGTTCCCTTCTAATGTTTTCTACACTAATGAGAGGGATCTTTAACAAACCTGATTATATCACCCTACCACTTGATATGCTTCAGTAACTTTCAGTTGCATTTAGGATAAGGACAAAGCTATATATCTTGTGTGGTGGCATTTACACATCTTAAGAGGTCTTGCATAGTCTGGCCCCTGCCTTTCTATCCAGTCATGGCTTGAACCATGTTCCTCTTGCCTTGCTCTGTGTTCTAGCCATATTGGCCTTATTTCAGTCCCCTATTCTTACCATACTCCCTCCCACAATGAGACTTTGTACCTGTTGTTCCCTCTGCCTAGAATGTTTTTACTTTCCTTCACCTAAACTTTGATTTATCTTTCCTCAGGGAAGCCTTCCCTATCATAGACTATCAAAGCTCCATAAACTCTCCTCCATAACACTTGCTATAGTTATAATTTTATACATGTTGGAGATTAATACCTTTTTTTCTCAATAACCTCCCTAAATGCTGGTTATGTGTTCATTTTTGCTTGCTATTATACAGTCAAAGCTTACTTACCTCAGTGCTTGAAATAAGCATTTATTTCATGAATTAATCAGCAGATGATAGTCATCACAGAGAACAACCCCAAATGTCCAACACTTAGGAAACAGTTACACAAATTGGGCATATTCATATAATAGAAAATATGTTGTTAAAATCATTTTTTAGAAGAATATATAGTAATATGGAAAAAGGCTGTCAAATCAGTTTACAAAATAATTACTTATTGAATATACAGAAAAAATACACCAAAATATAAAGGTTGTTTATCTTTGGGAGGTATGTTTTATATTTTTCAGATTTTCTACAGAGAACATGTAGTAATTTTATAATTTGATAAAAAACTGACCATGTACAAAATTAAGGAAAAACTGGTTTTTTAGATATGGTTCATAAATAGAGTTAAAAAAAGATTTGAGGTTCATGCTGAGCACCAAAATAAGTGTCAATCAAAATGCATAATTGCATGATGATAGTGTTAAACTTGATTATATAAATTTCAACATAGGAACTGCAGAATGATTTTTTTTGACAGAGAGTCAGAGAGAGGGACAAGAAGGGAGATGAGAAGCAGCATCAGTTCTTCGTTGCAGCACCTTAGTTATTCATTGACTGCTTTCTCACTTGTGCCTTGACCTGGGGTTGGGGGCTACTTCAGAGTAAGTGACCCCTTGCTCAAGCCAGCAACCTTTGGCTTCAAGCCAGCGACCCTGTGCCTAAGCTAGTGAGCCCACGCTTAAGCTGGCGAGCCCACACTCAAGCTGGATGAGCCCATTCTCAAGCTGGCGACCTTGGGGTTTTGAACCTGGTTCCTCCACATCTTAGTCCTAGTCCAACGCTCTATCCACTGCACCCACCAGAATGATTCTTACATTTCAGGCCAGAATGATTCTTACATTAAAGCAAGCCAGTAATTTTTTGTTTTATTATACTCATTTATATGTAAACTGATTTTAAAATGTTTTGGGCCCTGGCCGGTTGGCTCAGCGGTAGAGCGTCGGCCTAGCGTGCGGAGGACCCGGGTTCGATTCCTGGCCAGGGCACACAGGAGAAGCGCTCATTTGCTTCTCCACCCCTCCGCCGCACCTTCCTCTCTGTCTCTCTCTTCCCCTCCCGCAGCCAAGGCTCCATTGGAGCAAAAATGGCCCGGGCACTGGGGATGGCTCTGTGGCCTCTGCCTCAGGCGCTAGAGTGGCTCTGGTCGCAACGTGGCGACGCCCAGGATGGGCAGAGCATCGCCCCCTGGTGGGCAGAGCGTCGCCCCATGGTGGGAGTGCCGGGTGGATCCCGGTCGGGCGCATGCGGGAGTCTGTCTGACTGTCTCTCCCTGTTTCCAGCTTCAGAAAAATGCAAAAGAAAATGCAAAAAAAAAAAAATGTTTTGGAAAGTGGTGTGGTTTTGGCACATGACAGCAATGAAACAGAGCAGAGACCAGAAATAAATAAATAAATATATATATAAATTTAGTATATTATAAGAATTATCGATAGGAAGATAGTGAATTAGTCATCTGGAAAAATAAAAAGTTGGCTACCAGATGAGTCACAAGGTTTCAGTATGAAACAAATAAAAAAGGTACAATAATAATTTTGTGTTGAGTGATTTTTAGAGAGAAAGAGAGTGGAAGGGAAAGAAGCATTCATTTGTTGTCCCACTTAGTTGTGCATTCATTGATCACTTCCTGTATGTGTCCTGACCAGAAATCAAACTCACAACCTTGGTGTTTTGGAACGATGCTCTAACTAACTGAGCTAACTGGCCAGAGCCTTAGGATCATTATTTTTAATATAATCTAGGAATGATGAACTCCTTTCACAGTATGAAATAGAACCGAGGCTGTATTGCTGAATTTTACAACATTAAAATTCTGTCTAGAGGGAAAAAATCGTAAAGTTTTTTAAAAGAGAAGCAGATTGGTAAATCTTAAGTGTACACTTTTCACAAAAGACTGATTTATCTTAATGTAAAAAGAACTCCTAGAAAATAATGAGCAAAGAGAATTCATATGAAAAGATGTGCAATTTTATTTATAATGAAGATGTAAATTGAAGCTACAACATACCTTTTATTAACAAATTAGGAAGGATTGGTTATATAGTATAACTTTTGGAGGGTGAGAGGGAGGGGAAATTGGTATTGCTGGTGGGAATATGAAGTGTTCATTTCCTATGGAAAGCAATTTGGAAATTATTTGCAAAATTAAAAATGCACATATATTTTGAACTAGTAATTTTATTCAAGAATGTTATCTTCTAAAAGATTTTATATATGTGTCAAATGAACATGTAAGAATATTTGTGGGAGCATTATTTGTCATTGCTAAAGATTGGAAACAATCTGAACATAAATCAGTAGGGGATTGGGTAAGTAAATGATGGTATAGCTATTCAGTGGAATACTAGGCAGCAGTCCTTAAAAATGAGGCAACATTGTGAATCTATGATATATATAAGATACATTAAGAGAAAAAAGCAAGATGCAAGACTCCATTTATAGTATCCTGCCAGTTGTGTGGTTTTAAAATAAATAAAATATATATTTACATGTAAAAATCAACATATTATATAAAAATATTTCTAGAAGGATACATGAGTTTGGTAATAATGAGAACTGTTTACCTAGAGGACAAAGGTAGGAGACTACATTTTTTAGTATACTGTTTGGTAATTTTTAAATGATTTTTGCCTTGTGTATGTAATACCTATTCAAAGTTAATTTTTTAAGTTTTGTGTTTGCAGGATTTGATAAGGAAGAACAAAACTAAAAGACCATAGGTAGTTCTAATCAGTTGTCAAATGATTACTGCGATACTGTTTAAGTTTTCTTTGAGGTCTTCTATTAAGAGTTTTGAGATAAAAAAAAAAAATTTAAAATAAATAAATAATAAGCAAGTTCAAAAAAAAAAAAAGAGTTTTGAGATAATGTTATGTGGCTTACTGGAATGGAAGATGGCTCTAGTGGAGTGGGATCTGAAGGAAGGCTGTTGGGTTCTGGTAAGAAGATAGTATAATAAGCAGCTAGCAGTTACTACTCCTTTCAATATTTTAAGTGCATTAAAGGAGGTGCTTTACTTTTTGGAATCGACTTCAGCCAGCCACAGAGTGTGTTAGCCACTTGTGGAGAAAGGATCCTGGAGCTGCTATTGGAGTTTGTATTCCTGATGCCTGAGGAGCCTGTCCCCAGTGCAAGGTGCAGCCCACTGGTGATGAGAGGAAAGGGTAGCAGAGATGTTTGTTGCCCGGGGTTCGGGGGGCAGCTCTTGGCCTGAATCTTCGTTTTTGCCTGTATTGGATCCTCCCAGCATTGCATATCTGATATGCCATTTAACTTGCTGCATGGTGGCTGCCTAATAGTGTATGTATGTTCTGCAAAAAATGAAGCATCGTTGTTATTTTGAAATAGTGTCCCTAATGTCAAAAAGGTTGGATTTGAAATTAATTCACATTACTACAAACTTAATTTAAACTCTTTTTTCCTGTAATTATATATTTTAAAAAGTGATAATTTTTTTCACCAAGTATTATGTCTATGCCTCCAGATGCCCTCCTATCGGTCAGTGTGCTAAACAAATATTATTTACAATGTGAAAAAGGTGGAAAACACTGTTCTGGTCAAATCCTTTCCTTTTCTATAAAGAAAACTGATATCTAGATAGGCAAGCTCAGGGATTTGTCCCACGTCTGTTGGTGTGGGGCTGGGGATCTTAATGCTCAGCTTCCACTGCCTCACATTGGCCCCCAAAACCTGAGGGATAATTGGAGGAAGATAATGATAGTTGAAAGAAGAGCATACAGAACTTTAGAGGAACTGTTAAAAGAACTGCATATTCACAGCTTAGAAATCTTTGAGGGCCTGCTCTGTCCAATAGTGCTTAAAACTTTTCTATAGAATAGATTATAGTCGGATTTGTGTTATGATGATTGTAGCTAATGCCTTTTAAAAATAATAATAAAGGTTAGAGTATTGGAAGAGGAATTTAGGAAAGATGCATAAAAATTGATACTAGAATTGTATTTATAAAATTTTCCAAAGAAAAAGGACATTTCTATTAGGATAACTTTCAAGTTCTCCTTTGGTTGCTAAAATTAAGTAAACCTCTTGGTTTGCTATTGATTGCATTAAAATTTGTTTAATTAAAGTATGAGTGGAAAATGATTTGGGTTTAAGTAGGTTGGTTGAGGTTAAATAGTCCTCAAAGAATGTTGTCATTAGTCCTACGTATTTTAAGGAGAGATTTAGAAATTTATTAAAATAATGGGACATAGATTGGTATATTGTCATGGCTGCTATTTTAATCACAGTGATACTAATAGGAGAGGAAATAATGGGAGTTAAGATACAGTAAACTTTGGGTAAAATTGTGTTAATTTATAGTGCCTAGGTAAGTAAGATACAGATAAAGGCAGGAGTGTGCATTTTTGAGACAAAAATAAATTAAAATTAAGGGAAATCCTTTTATGACAGTCTGTTTAACCTTTTGGTGTGTGCATGGTATTTTGTTTTGGTTTTGGGGGTCATTCCTTTTAACTTTTCTAGGTGATCTCTTGTGTTTCTTCAAGCTCTCTCTAGATTTTTAAACATTTCATTTTTTTTTATGGAAAATATTTTGTTCCTTAATTAGTACTGACGCACTGGACTGTTCTCTGCAGCAGAAATTGAATATATACCTAGCAAAGTAAATTCTTAGAAGAAAGGGTCATAATTGTCACTGGAAATTTTAGGGTTTTATTTTTGTCCAATTCTATTTTCTTTTTAGATGATAGTGTGGGAAATATTAAGAATTTGAGGTCAATTTCCTTGGGGGCAACTTTTAAATTTTCTTTGGGTTGAGAGAACATTTATTATAAAAAACAATTCAAAAAACAAAAGAAAGCGTGTTACCTCAAAAATGCTTGTGTAATATATAACAACATAACAAGAGTTTTCTATTTTTTCTTCTATTTATTACAATTACCAAGGAAGTATAACAAGAATTTAAAAAAATCTTATTCTGCATATATAGTTGCACTTCAAAGTAATTTATATATTAAATTAGGTTTTGTTTGAGATGATTAAATGAAAGACTTTGTAAGTAAGAATACATGTTGAAATGTGAAAAAATGTGAAGTTAAAACATGTTGGCATACTCCTAGTTTCTCAGAACAAGAAAATGACTAATCTAAATTTCATTTCAGAATAAAAACCAAGACAAGCCACATAAAAGCAACCTAAAAATTAAACTGTCATCATATTATTTGTTTTAAAACTATGGAGTAATATATCTGAGGAAGATTTCTCTCAAAATTGTTTTTCTCAGTTTCAAGTAAGTAATTCATTTTGGTTAATATATTGGGGATGAGGGGGGTGGGGGTGAGCCTTGGCATTGAAATTGCTAAATTCTACTCATCCTTAAAGTAACAACTCAAATGTCAACCTCTTTTTAAAGCCTTCTGTGGCTCCTTTGCCCATTCCTAAAAGATTATCTCTTTGGTTTCCCATAGCCCTAGCCCCCTTTCACATGGCTGATAAAGAACTTAACTGCACTGGGTGTTGTGTTTGTCTAAAGGAATAAGTCACATGCCAATACCCTCTGGTGCCTCCCCGCACCCCTCAGTACTCTCCACACTGCTATGTACTGCTGAGAGACACAGAGAAAGTTATTTTACTTCTGTGAACCTTAACTTCCTCCTCTATAAAATGAGTTAAAAATTTCTACTTCTTTGGATTATGATGATTAAATACAATTACCAGCAAATGTCTGATATATATAGTAACATAGCTGTACTTTACCCTTCTAATGCCAGAATCGGCCACATTACTTCTGTATATATAAGCACTCTTTAAAATATTTGACTTGAACATACAATACAATATACAGATGATACAGAATTGTACACTTGAAACCTATAAAATTTTATTAACCAATGTTACCCCCAATAAATTCAATAAAAACTTTTTTAAAAAGAAAAAATGTTTACCTCACTTAAAAAATAGTTTGTCTTAAATTGAAATGAAAAACAATTTTTGTAGCATTTATTCATTCCTAACAATAGGGCAAACAAAAATACCTGCACATTGTGGCATAAGGCTTTTTATATTTGGTCACTGACTCACATGTCTACAGGCTATGTAATTAATTACATGTTTAAAACACCTTCTATAAAATTGATGATTATTTTGTAAGTATCCCACCCAGGACTCTTTTTTTTAAATGTTGATGTGTGTGAGTGTGTGCACGCGTGCGTGTGTGTGCACGTGCCTGCGTGCATGCGCATAGACAGAAAAGTGTCCAGGACTGATCTTGTCTTGAGAAGCAGCAGTGTAAAGCCATTGATCAAGGTGTAACTACAGTTTTCCAATGCTGCAGATTAGGTTAAGTGCAACCTTGTGAAAGAGCCTTATTTTCCATAGCCATCAGTAATGCCTTTTCTTTTACATGATTGTAGAATGTGTTGAAAGTGTGTGTGCAGAGGTCACAGTAAAGGTGACTGCTAGGATTTATTGCTCTCTGCTTGTTTTAGCCTCTTGTGAGTTGGTAGCACACAAAAATTGAAACCTGTGGTTTTTAAACCTACTTAGGATTGTAGAATGTGGACTGAATGAATTCATTATTGCCTGAAGTTTCAGTACTCTTCACCATATTTTTTGCTGTGTATACTTCCAGGTTTTATTTTGTTTTAACATTGTCTTTTCATTTGTTTCATGAAGTCATTAGAAAGATCTTTAAATTAATATTGATGATTACTCTTTGGTTGATGATGCTCAGTGATTTTAAAATAGAAGTCAGGGTAGTCAAAAGACCTTAATTTAAGGGAATGAGAGGGTGGGATCAGAGAAGGTGAAGGGATTAGTGAAATTATCTATATAAACATAACAGATAACAGGACAGCAAATCCCAGAGGGAAGGGGGGAGGGTGATGGGGGAGGGTGGCAAAGGCAGGACATGGAGGTGGGGGTGAAGATGTTATATTGAGTGGGACACTTGAATCTGTGTTAACACAATATATTAAAATTAAAAAATATTTTAAAGACTATTTTTATTTTTTTAAGATTTATTTATTCATTTTAGAGAGAGGAGACAGAGAGAGAGAGAAGGGAGGGAGAGAGGAGCAGAAAGCATCAACTCCCATATGTGCCATGACCAGGGAAGCCTGGGGTTTCGAACCAGCGACCTCAGTGTTCCAGGTTGACGCTTTTACCCACTGCGCCACCGCAGGTCAGGCTAAAAAGACTTTAATTTTACATCATTTTACTAACAGAGATGATAAACCATTTATTGAACCCTTCCTCTATGCTGTTTTAAGTGATTTAATCTTCACAACAACTCAATAAAATAGGTAGTACTATTATTCCCATTTTACAATTGAGGAAGTGAGGCATGGATAGGTCAATTAAGTTTTGCCCACATTCAGCATATGTTTATTTCATAGCATGTGAGGATTAAAATGAGGGAATATGTATTGAATGGCCATTACTCGCCTATACAGAAGAGGAGAAGCAAAATGAGATATGTGTCTCCTAATACTTCCGGATTTAATAATAGTCATTATTGAGACATAATGAACATGAATACATTCTTACTGAATACTTTTTTTAATGTGATAATGTACCCTGTTACTCTGTACTGACCCACTTTTTTTTTTTCTGAGCAATGTTAATGTCTCCTCTCTAATTCATGCTCCGGTTTGGACTGAATTATTTTGTTATATGTCTGTATCTTTATAAGGTGATGGTAGAACTTTAATATTAATTTTATATAAAATATTTTTATAAACTTTAATTAGACAAGTCATATATAAATATGTTCTCATTGTGAAATTTTAAAAACTGAACAGGTAAAGCAAAAATTTTCCCTGACCACCAATTCCTATTACCCTCCCACTTGAATCAGTTTTTGCATAACAAACCTTCCCAAAGCTTAGTGGTATTAAGACAGTAGACATTTTTTAGCTGCTCATTCTGGGCTGAGTTTAGTTCATCTCTGTTCCTGCTTCTGGCTGGGCTGGTTTATGTGGCTGCAGTTAGCTGATACATCATTTGGGAGCTAATAGGAGGCCTCTTTCATAGGTCCGGACATTGGTGCTGGCTGTTGGCTGGGGTGTTGGAGGGCCATGTGTCTCTAGGAGGCTCCCTTCATCTGGAGGCAGTTCTAGGGTTTACAGGAGCAGCTAGTGAAGGCAAACTCCATGTATTTTTTTGTTGTACCATGGGCCCAAGTAAATCAAATCACATAGTCAAGCCCTAAGGGGGGGTCACTACTGTAACAATCTACTATACCACCGTTGCTGGCTGACTCATTTTTCAGGAAACGGTGCCCTTTAAGCAATTTATTCAACAATTCAAATAAATTTAGTTAATTATTTGTTGTTTTATTTTATTCTCGTCATTCCTTTGCACCATTACTGGTACCATTCACTCTACAGATATCTACTGAGCACCCAGTAACTGCACAATAAGGTATCCTGAGGTGAGCAGTCCTGCTTCATCTAAGCAGGACTACTGTGTTCATTATCCAAGTTTCTTAAACTTGCTATCTATCTGCTTTATTATATAAACAATTCTATAAAAGCAGACAGTTAAAACACATTTTTGAAAATGATCAACAACCTATACTAGGCTCAGTATCTGTGTATTGCATTTTAAAAATGTCTTATAAGAATTTCATTAAGTAAAAAAACTGTAATACAAGGTTGTTTCTATCTGTACTCCCACCAGCAATATGAGACTTTTTTCATGTCTTCACCAAGATTATGTTCTCAAATGTTTTGATCTTTGCCAATTTAATAGATAAAAACATGGATCTCAGTGTAGTTTTAACATGCATTTTTTTTATTATGAGCAAGAGTTAGTGTCTTTCCGTATACTTGAGAGCCATTTGTATTTCCTTTTTGGTGTACTCCTTGTTTATCTTTCACCCATTTTCCTGTGGCCAATTGGTCTTTTGCTTTTTAATTCCATGGAACTCTTCATATATTAGAAAAATCTGACTGTGAATTGAGTTGCAAATGTTTTTTCCATTTGTTTATTTTTATGGTAAATACCTTTTATTTAAATAACTTTTTCATTCTATGAAGAGCTTTTATAGTGCCAATGAGGCTTTTAGATCACATTTAGTTGAAGTTAGATTTAAATATTAGGTATGGAAGAGAAAGAAAAAGATCCTGACTTTAGCACATCTTAGAGAACTAACCTTTTAAATTCTGTGGCTTAAAATGAGCAGTTCCTAAAGGATCCTATCTTTGATTTACTTTTTTTTCTCCTAATTGGTTCTATCACTAGACTACTCCTTTTGACAGATAGTCCAAGAATTAGGATCGTCCTTTGGAGAACGATTTCTAGATGATGAGACTGTATAGCATAGGTAGAAAATACTTTGCCACATGGAATAAATTGTTAATGTTGCTTTGAGTTTTACAACACATACCATGGTAGTGATTCAAACAGTGCTCTAATTTATATGTAATCCTTTACCTATTCAGCCAGTCTGTACCATGTGGTTATATTAGGGTAGGTAGATTAGGCTAGCCTTTGTTCACTAGGCCTCATGGAAGAAAGACTGAGGTTTTTGAGAAAGCAATAGTTAACTACTACTCAAATAATACCCTACATTTAAATTAATTATTTTTTTTTTATAGAGACAGAGAGAGAGTCAGAGAGAGGGATAGATAGAGACTGACAGACAGGAACGGAGAGAGATGAGAAGCATCAATCATTAGTTTTTCGTTGGCAACACCTTAGTTGTTCATTGATTGCTTTCTCATATGTACCTTGACTGTGGGCCTTCAGCAGACCGAGTAACCACTTGCTCGAGCCAGCGACCTTGTGTCCAAGCTGGTGAGCTTTGCTCAAACCAGATGAGCCCGCACTCAAGCTGGCGACCTCAGGGTCTCGAACCTAGGTCCTCCGCATCCCAGTCTGACGCTCTATCCACTGCGCCACTGCCTGGTCAGGCAATACCCTACATTTTAAGTAAGATTGTAGTGAGTTGGAAAGAAAGGGTAACAGAGGCATCTGTGACCTGTGCAGCATCTGACATGAAATACTTTGAGTTCTTCCTTTAACTTCTATATAAAAGGATCCGAGAACTGGGTGGCTGGACAGCTTAGCATATTTTGAGTCATTTAATTTGTTTTTCAAGTCTTTAAAGTTGGCAGACCTTTCATATATAATTTTACGAGGCAGCATCAAAAGCAAAACCAGGAATCCTTATGTGATTTATAGTAGGGAGTGGTTGAAAGCTAGTGTTTGCCATACTTTACATAGTTTTTAATTTTTCAAAATTATCTAGGTATTCTTTAGAGTCTGTTATATTACCAATATTTTATAAATAACAAGAAGCTTTTCATTTAAGATCAAATTGTTGACATACTATTGTTTTCTTGATTAATCCTTTATAAAAAATGTTTAACAGGCCCTGGCCGGTTGGCTCAGTGGTAGAGCGTCGGCCTGGCGTGCGGAAGTCCCGAGTTCGATTCCCAGCCAGGGCACACAGGAGAAGCGCCCATCTGCTTCTCCACCCCTCCCCCTCTCCTTCCTCTCTGTCTCTCTCTTCCCCTCCCGCAGCCAAGGCTCCATTGGAGCAAAGTTTGCTCTGACGCTGGGGATGGCTCCATGGCGCCTCAGGCGCTATACTGGCTCTGGTTGCGACAGAGCGACTGCTCTGGTTGCGACAGAGCGACTGCTCTGGTTGCGACAGAGGACACCCCGGATGGGCAGAGCATCGCTCCCTGGGTGTGCCGGGTGGATCCCGGTCGGGCGCATGCGGGAGTCTGTCTGCCTCCCCGATTCCAGCTTCAGAAAAATACAAAAATAAAAGGAATGTTTAACATGTCGGAGGCTGTAATACATTACACAATGTATACATTTAATACAGTAATTTTTCCTCCTGAAAAGCTGATATTAAATTGATGGAGCATCTTATAGTAGATGGCTTCCTGAAGAAAATATGACTGATCGTAGCTTGTTTTTATCTTCTGTATATGTTTCTTAAACAATTTAATCTTTCATGGAAGGGGATTCTTTCCACTTCCATTTTGTTCTTTATTTTTTGCCTTATAGGTCTAATTGCCATTTTGTCTAATTGTTTTTAATTTTGTATATTTTGATGAGTCATTTGGCAAATAAAACTTCACCACTGATATGTCTTTAAGCAGTGCTTTTCAAACTACACTGCTCACAAAAATTAGGGGATATTTTATAGCTTAAAATTTATTTTGAAATATCCCCTAATTTTTGTAAGTAGTATATTTGTGGTAAAGAATCAGTTTTTTGTCTGATACTTTTTAAAATACATTAATAGTAATTACTAGAAAAATAAGATGAGGGGAAAAACCAACATGCAAAATACAAGCTCTCTTTTTATTATTATATTAAACAGGCAACTTAAGTACTTTCAAGTTTTGTCGTGTTGCAGACCTGTAACAGCTAGTTCATAGTCTGCATTTGAGTAGCACTGTAGAAATCTTTTATCAAACAAGAGACTTTTTAATTCTTTTCTTGAATCCTATTTCTTATCCCATGTCATAATCATTCCTGTTTCTTTTTACTTTGACTCTTCGTGATGTATCATTACCTGTCACTATTTTTAAGTATTTTACGTGTAATGCAAGGAATTTTGTTTATGTTAGCTTTTTATCACTCAGCTTCTTAAGTTAATCTTTAAAACTAACGTAAATGATGAATGTTTTAAACTATGTATCTTTTCTTTAAAAACCTTTTTAGCTTATATAGTTCAATAGAGAAATTTGGACTCAACTCCATATGTATATGGAGCATACATAACCACTAATATATTTAGACAACACTAGAACAATTCTTGAGTTCCTGTTTTGATTTACTTTTTCGATTGCCTC
The DNA here is from genome assembly GCF_036850765.1 of Saccopteryx bilineata. NCBI lineage: Eukaryota > Metazoa > Chordata > Mammalia > Chiroptera > Emballonuridae > Saccopteryx > Saccopteryx bilineata. The sequence continues at coordinate 8,126,895 of NC_089501.1, read as the reverse complement.
ATGTGTTCAGGTGCTGTATTTCAGGAGATGCACATGTGGGTTACTTTTCTGAAAGCTTGAATATCTGAAAATGACCTTTTGCTGCATGCACATGTTAATGACAACATGGCTTAATATGGAATATTCTTGTATCTCAGACTTTTTTCTTTAAAATTCTCTAAATATTATTCTGATGTCTTTTAATTTTTGACTGAGACAAGAAAATCCTTTTGATAATAGTGATGCTGCTGCTTTTTATTTGGGTATTGTTCTTCTGTTATCTGTCCCTTTGATTATTGCTTCTATTCCAATTGTCAGGCTTTTTAAAAAAAATCTGTATTTGTGGATTGTATCACTTTTTTTTTTTTTTTTTTTTGAGCTTTGTTGTCTGGTCTTATTTATTATTCTTAGGAAATGTCATTCTTTTTTTTTTTTTTTTTTTTTGTATTTTTTCTGAAGCTGGAAACGGGGAGGCAGTCAGACAGACTCCTGCATGCGCCCGACCGGGATCTACCTGACACGCCCACCAGGGGGCGATTCTCTTCCCATCCGGGGCATTGCTCTGTTGCGACCAGAGCCACTCCAGCGCCTGAGGCAGAGGCCATGGAGCCATCCCCAGCGCCCGGGCCATCTTTGCTCCAATGGAGCCTTGGCTGCAGAAGGGGAAGAGAGAGACAGAGAGGAAGGAGAGGGGGAGGGGTGGAGGAGCAGATGGGCACTTCTCCTGTGTGCCCTGGCCGGGAATCGAACCCGGGACTTCCACACGCCAGGCCGACGCTCTACCACTGAGCCAATCGGCCAGGGCCGGAAATGTCATTCTTGATTGCACTCAGACTTAGATGTAGAAGCTCTCAGAGAAGACAATCTACACCTCTTGACAGTCTGTTCCTGGTGTTTTCATTTGGCCTCCTTCATTCTTTTTGCCAAAAGTTTAGCGTATTCTGAGACCTCTTGCTTGTTTTTCTTAGTATGTTGTTTCTTCAGTGCAGTATGCTGGGCATTTGTGTTGTAGGACCCATGGAGTAACAAGATGCTGAATTTTGGGTGTTTTGGTTCGAGGTTTATTATGTTTTTGTTTAAGAGCTTTCTCACAACATATTATTAGACATCTTTAGAGAGGTTGAAAAGTTTACAGATTGTACTAACTCTTTTGGGCCCCAGGTGATATGTCACAGTGGTTGTATCTCTGATACTAGAAATATCTTTTTCCCTGCACCCTCTTTTTTTTTTCTTACAATGATAAAATTGAAACGCTGAAATTGGCATCCACAGTGCAAACCCTGAACAGATTTGCCCTTTCTTTCTCCAGTCCTCCTTTGTCTATAACAGGAATGCTCCTTACTCAGTAGCAGGTAAACACGGCCATGGGTCAAGACACCCTGCTTCATGGGGAAGTCATTTTTGTCATTCCCACCACTGATTCAAACCACATGACCCTTCTATTCTTTTTTTATTTTTTTTATTCATGTTTAGAGAGGAGAGAGAGAGGGAGAGAGAGATAGAGAGAAGAAGGGGAGGAGCTGGAAGCATCAACTCCCATATGTGCCTTGACCAGGCAAGCCCAGGGTTTCCAGGTTGACGCTTTATCCACTGCACCACCACAGGTCAGGCGACCCTTCTATTCTTAACCCAGAACGTGAGCAGCAACTTCTGTGGCCATACACTTCTTGTGAAAGGTACAGAGTTTGCGTTCATCATCCACTTCAATGAGTTTCCGGCAGCCAGTGGCTGAGAAAGAGATGTTCACCTTCATCCTGAAGCAGCCAACCCTCCAAAATGGCACGAAAAAGAGCCACATTGCTTTTTTATACCTGTCTTCCCTCTTTATCTTTTCATATTCTTGGTAAACATTTTTGGTTTCATGTTCTACATTACTGATATGTTTTTCTGAAATATTGATTTTTCTCATTTCAGGTATGGATTTTGGTTTTATTTACATTCTTTTTTCTTATCTCTTTGAGTTCCTATATACCTTAGTCTGCATATGTCCATTGTGTTTTTATTCCTTCTTGGTCTTTTCAACTGATCGTCTTCCTTATGAAAGATGTTTCACAGAAACTTTTTAATTTTATTGAGAACACACAACAGCTTTCTACATTTCTTCCATTTCTCGATGTAAATTATCCCAGATTATCTTCTTTGGCATTATAAGATGTTTTATCTGTGCTGCTGAATGTTTGTATAGGTCCCATGCTTAACCATCTATGAACAAGAGGCTTTTTACCCAATTCTGGTGTTTTGCAGTAGGCAAAGTATGGAAAGGCCATTCAGTCATCTTCATTTTCTGCTCGTAAACTGATAGCATTGCCCTCCAAGTTGTAGGAAGCTAATAATTGTGCACAACCTACTTCATCCAGTGTGCATCTACTAGATTGAATGTTAAGAGTTTTTTTTTCCCCTGTTCTCACTTCACAGTCTACATACAGTCTTTCCGTTTTGTAGAAGTGAATTTATACATGGATAACCTGAGACAGTGTGGTGTGTGTGTTTATTTTTACCTGTAAGTCTCCAGGCTGTAAAGGTCCTTAGGACTTTGGTGATTTCATCAGTGGTGGAAACTAATTTAACGTCCAGGGATGGAGAAAACTAGAAGTGTGTTTTTAGAATAATGAAGGAAGAGAGATAATGAGTGGGAGAATACAACCTTAGACATCTAAGAAAGTTTTTAGTAGGCATCTGGTTTAATTTGGAGCAGACTCTTTTTCCAAGGTAGGGCTGTATATCTTAGATATTTTAGGGGGAAATTGGGAGGTGGATTATTATGTATTTTATTGATTTTAAGAAGTACATTTCCCTCCCATTGTTATATTTTAGTAATTGAGCTATGTCTTACAAGCTAGCAGCATTTTTTTCTTAGTGCAAAAATTAAAGGTGTCTTATAGTCATTGGCATCTCAGATTCAATAAACTAAATACATGTTTAGCTTAGTACCATTCTAAATTGAATCTCCCTGTTTGTTGTGAGTATGGTTAATAACAGCATTTCTTTTCTCTGGTCAGTTTTGGCCTTACTAGCTTTATTCACCTGGAAATCTGGTAAAGATAGAATATCAGTTATGTAATTAAGTACCATTGCTTTTGGTAAAAGTGATTCATGATTATTAAATTACATATAAACTGGGCCCTGGCCGGTTGGCTCAGTGGTAGAGCGTCGGCCTGGCGTGCAGAAGTCCCGGGTTCAATTCCCGGCCAGGGTACACAGGAGAAGCGCCTATCTGCTTCTCCACCCCTCCCCCTCTCCTTCCTTTCTGTCTCTCTCTTCCCCTCCCGCAGCCGAGGCTCCATTGGAGCAAAGATGGCCCGGGCGCTGGGGATGGCTCCTTGGCCTCTGCCCCAGGCGCTAGAGTGGCTCTGGTCGCAACATTGCGACGTCCTGGAGGGGCAGAGCATCGCCCCCTGGTGGGCAGAGCGTCGCCCCCTGGTGGGCGTGCCGGGTGGATCCCGGTGGGGCGCATGCGGGAGTCTGTCTGTCTGTCTCTCCCCGTTTTCAGCTTCAGAAAAATACAAAAAAAAAAAAAAATTACATATAAACTGGGAGGATTGAATGAACTGTAAATACTGGTGGAATATTAATTACAGCTTTGGGCTTCCCTGAGTGTGATAACTCTCATAATTGAGCAAGTCCTGTTGTAAGGCTCAGGAAGCAGTATCTATGGGACTGAATATATACGATATAGCTTGCTATTTGGTCCTTCCAATGTAGGGTAGCCACTCCACCAATCCTTGTGATTGCATTCCCTTACTCTTGACCTGCTACCTGGGAGTGCCAACGAGAATATCCCCTGAATGGCTATGAGTAACTACTTGATACTTCCTTGTTAGCATGTTTCATGTTTTTTATCCTGCTAAGTATAATCAATGTCTAGTGTGGCCTGTTTGGGTCGCATGAATCTCAACGTCTGGTTGGGCCTAACAAGTGGTGTTGTATCTGTATTTCATGAGTTTATTTTTTATTTTGTTTGCAATATTTGCTGAATGAATCTGTATTATTACTTATTCTTCATAAGAATTTTAAACTATAAATATATAGTAAATATGAGACTATTTAGCATATGTATATATTAAGGAATAATATAGAAAACATCTGTCTACTACCCAGGATGAGAAATAGAACATTACAAATATCTTTTGTTTTTTTTAGCGAAGGAGAGAGATGAGAAGCATCAGTTATTCAATATGGTACCTTAGTTGTTCATTGATTGCTTTCTTGTATGTGCCGTGGCAGGAGAGGGTGGGGAGCTCTAGCTGAGCCATTGACCCCTTACTCAAGCCAGCGACCTTTGGGCTCAAGCTAGAGACCATGGGGTCATGTCTGTGATCCCGCTCTCAAGCCAGATGAGCCTGCACTCAAGCTGGCGACCGACCTTGAGGTTTCAAACCTGGGTCCTCAGCATCCCAGGCCAATGCTCTATCTACTGTACCACCTCCTTGGTCAGGCCAGATATCTTTGAAGTAACTGATTGCCTCCTCCTCTCCTATCTAATTTTGGTTCCTAATATTGGTTAATTATTTACTTGCTTTTGTTTATAGTTTTACCTTATATATATCCCTAAACAATATATTGCTTATTTTTATTTTTTTGGAGCTATTTGAGTATATGACCCCCCAATATTTCTGCGAGTCATCTATGTTGTTATATAGCTATAATTCATTCATTTTTACTGCTGTATAGAAATGCGTTATATGGCTGTACTACAATTTTATTTATTCATTCTGCCATTATGAACATTTGTGTTATTTCTTGCTTTTTTATCCCCAAGTATTAACAATGCTGTTATTAAACTGTTGTACATGTCTGCTACTGCATGTGTATACAAACTTATGGTTTTACTGTGGATGGTGTGCACATCTTTGTTAGGTAATGCCAAATTGTTTTCCATATTGCTCTACCAACCTATACTTTCACCAGCAGTATCTGATAGTTTATATTTTCACTAGCATTTAGAATTATCAGACTTCTTAAGTCTTAAATTAATTCTTGTAGGTGTAAATGGTATCTCATTTGAGTTTTTTTTCTTCTTTTCCAAATGAGGAGGGGGAGATAGACACAGACTCCCGCATGTGCCCCAACCAGGATCCACCCTGTAACCCCCATCTGGTACCATGCTCACAACTGAGCTATTTTTAGCACCTGAGGCAGAGGCTCCACTGAGCCATCATCAGCACCCAGGCCGATGTGCTCTAACCAGTAGAGCCAAGGCTGCAGTAGGGGTTACGGGAGAGAGAGAGAGAGAGAGAGAGAGAGAGAGAGAGAGAGAGAAGAGGGCAGAGTGGAAAAGTAGATGGTTGCTTCTCCTGTGTGCCTTGACCAGGATTTGAACCTGCAGCATCCGCATGCTGGACCCACGCTTTACCACTGAGCCAACCAGCCAGGGCCTCATTATGTTTTTGTATAATTTATCTCACTAATAAGGTTGAATTTTTCCATGTGTTTATCATCTGCTTGTTCTATCAAATATTGAGAAAGGAGTGAAGTTCCCATTTGTGAGTTTGTTTCTCTTTCAGTTCTGTCATTTTTTGCTTTGTGTATTTTGAAGTTTTGTTAGGTCCGTGACTATTTAGGATTATTATGTCTTCTTGATGAAATGGGCTCTTTATCCCTGGTAATATTCTTTGTTCTGAAGTCTTCCTTGTGTGTTAATATAACCGCTCCAGTTTTCTTTTGATTGGTGTTTACATGGTATATCACATCAAGAATTGTGAAGAGTCTGAGAGTTTACGTTCTTACGAGCTAACAATTTAACATGCCAAAGATCTAATAGATGCTGGCAATAGACATGAGATTCCTGGATCTCTACTTTGTTTTCTATTAATAATGAAGAACTGGAGAGATGGTTGCAGGCCAGGCTACCCCAACAGAGACACCCTTGGAGAATTGTCTCCCAACATATCTTTTTTATACTTTTACTTTCAACTCATTTATGTTTTTACATTTAAAATGGATTTGTTGTAGACAGAAAAATATAGCTGGGCTGATTTGTTTATCTAGTCTGACAGTCTCCATCTTTTAGTGTATTTAGATTGTTTATATTTCATGTAATTGGTAATATGGTTGGACTAAAATCTATCACTGTGTTAGCTGTTTTCTATTCTATTTTTGCTTTTTTCCTCTTTTGAGTTACTTGAGTATTTCTTTATTCTTTTTCTTTCCACTGTTTGCTTATTAATTTATTTTTTATGAAATTGTTTTAAAAGCAGCCCTAGGGTTTGTAATATATTTGTAACTAATCACAGTCTTTCTTCATATAATAGCACATAGCTATAAGTAATTTATAATGGTGTACTTTCAATTTTCCCTCTCATCCTTTGTGCTTTTGTTATCATTCGTTTTGCTTTTATATGTGCTATCAACACACAAATAAATTGCTATTATTTTTGCTTTAGACAGTTATCTTTTAGAGCAATTATATATAAAAAATAAGGTAATATATTTACTTTCATTTATGCCATTTTGAATGTTGATTTCTTTTTTGTGGATAGTTTTCTGTCTGATATCATATTTCATCAATCTGAAGAACTTCCTTTAACATTTATTGTAGGACAAGTCTGGTGGTAATGAATTATTTCATATTTATTTTTTGAAAGACTATTTTGCCTTTATTTTTATGAAGTATTTTTGCTGACTAGAATTGTAGATTGCCATTTTTTTTCTTTTGGCACTTAAAAGATGTCATTCTATTATTGTCTGTCTTGCATAATTTTGCTGTAATTCTTACCTTTGATTTTCTGTGTGTAAAATTTTGTTTTGTTTTGACTTTGGCTGTCATGAAGATTTTTCTCTCTTTGGATATGGTATGTCTTTGTTTTTAAATATAATATATCTACTTTCTTTAGTTTGGTCTCTGTACATCTTGTTTCTTTGCTTTGGTATCTTTTATTTAATGTGAAAAATTCTCAGCCATCATTTCTTCATGTGTTTCTCTTGACCTTTGTTTCTGTGATTTCAAGATTACATATATGTTAGACCATAAGATATTGTCTCATAGCTCTTGTATGATTTGCTCTAGGTTTTTCTTCTACATTTTTTCCCCTGATATGATCAGATTTATCTTTTAGGGAGACTTCTTTGATGGTATTGGTTTTGTTGCTATTACTGAAGTATTGATATTTCAGAAGATAAAGCTTTAATATAGAGGCATATACCTTTTTAACAGATTATTAGTAAAACATAAGTTCATAATAATTTATGTTCCAGCTAAAAATGGTTTAGTTCGATCTGGGGACCACAAGATATGCCCAGGATTGTGGTGGTTGTAAAGATGTAATGTGATGAAATAATTCTAATGATGTATAAACTAAGAACTAAGTAAGCTATGTTTTAAAGTTTTATATATCAAAGGTTTTTTTTTTATTATTCTATATGTTAATCACTTGAAAGTCATTAAATTTTTATTCTGAAATGTGTTTGTTATTATATCATATTAACTATTTAATTTGCAATAAAAATAATATTATCAAATAGCTAGACTCAAATATGTTTATTTATTTTCCTAGGACTGTGTAGACTTAAATAGACATGAAGTATAATACAAGTAAGAAATCAACATGTTTTGTTTAGTTTTTATAGTCTTATTAACTGAGAAGGTGATTTGGAAATATAAATGGAATGCCTTTTAAAGGACAGAAATTTTTACATATAGAAAAGTTAGGCCATGGAAAACTAATTAACCAATTAAGATAAAGTAAACTTACAATTTGAAAATATCAAATTGTGCCTGACCAAGCAGTGGCGCAGTGGATAGAGTGTCAGACTGGGATGCAGAGGACCCAGGTTCAAGACCTCGAGGTCGCCAGCTTGAGCGCGGGCTCATCTGGTTTGAGCAAAGCTCACCAGCTTGGACCCAAAGTCGCTGGCTCGAGCAAGGGGTCACTCGATCTGCTGTAGCCCCACAGTCAAGGCACATATGAGAAAGCAATCAATGAACAACTAAAGTGCCACAACAAAAACCTGATGATTGAAGCTTCTCATCTCTCTTCATTCCTGTGTGTTTCTATCTATCCCTCTCTCTTTCCGGAGACAGAGAAAGAGAGAGAGAAAAGAAAAGAAAAGAATATCAAATTGTGGAAAAACTTTTGAGTATATACAGATGCCTTGAATTATCCAAAATGATAAAAGAGATTTAGCTAGTTTGTTAAATTACGTGGTAGGTGAATAAAAGGACTATTATCTTGAAAGGAAAGCAGTATATGCTTTTAATTTTTTTCACATATCAATTGCAGTGTTCCAGATTTACAAAATAAAAAATATTTGGATATCTCTGATTCAAGTGTCTGAAAGTGTAATCATAAAAAATTCTTATATTTGAAATCTGAAGCTTATTTTTGTAGAATGGGTATTAGTATCTTTACAAGAGTTGTTTGGGGGAACTGGTTTATTATAAGCACTCTTATGTGATCTCAACTTTACCTAGTAAGATTCCTTTTCATGACCCATGTTTCAGTAGCTGGCAGATTTTGAAATGGAGACATCTCCAAGTTAATATTGGAGAGTAGCTACATAAAAGGACTAGGAGCCAAATGCATGAAGCATTTGCTTTTTGGGGGGGCAGAAAACCCCAATATGTACATATTTTTTTAAAAAAATCATGTAAACCTATCATGGGCTTGCTTAGTGTTAAACTCCCAAAACAGACCCATAGTACCCTCAGGAGCAGAGGTCAGGCTTCTGTTGACAGTTATTACTCTTTCTGGCTCTACTTTTGCAAGTGTAGAACCAGAAGAGAAAATTGTTTTTCCTCTTTTTTTTTTTTTTACAGAGACAGAGAGAGAGAGGGAAAGATAAGGACAGACAGACAGGAACAGAGAGAGATGAGAAGCATCAATCATCAGTTTTTTGTTTTGACACCTTAGTTGTTCATTGATTGCTTTCTCATATGTGCCTTGACTGTGGGGCTATAGTAGAAGCCCTGGCTCAAGCCAGCGACCTTGGGTCCAAGCTGGTGAGCTTTGCTCAAACCAGATGAGCCCACACTCAAGCTGGCGACCTCGAGGTCTCGAACCTGGGTCCTCCGCATCCCAGTCTGACGCTCTCTCCACTGCACCACCGCCTGGTCAGGCTATTTTTCCTCTTATAAAAATGAAGACTCTTAATTAATTAAATGCAGTCGGAACCTTGATCTTATATATATCTGTGGACACACACACACACACAGAAAAGTGAAAAAGATAGTATTCTCTTAGCTTAATATGTTCTTCTCCATAATTATTTTTTGATATCTTGTAGGGTTTTGGTAAATATTTACTGAAAAAAAGAAGAGGCACTATTTCCTAATTTAAACAGTTGAAAAAACCCTGACATTGTAGATTATGGGTTTTCAGATCCACTCTCTGTTTCCATTGTTTCTAGAAATATTCCTGAGTTTTATTCTGGGAATAGTATGACACTTTCAGTGCTTATTTTTGGAAATAGTTTGATACTTTCAATGCTTATTTTTATGCTTGGTTAAGTGGTACCAGAGCAAATTTTATCTAGGGCTAATTTTGCTCTACTGTTGAGGCAATAACTTTATGATTATTCTACCTGATGTCCTGTGAAGTGTGAGCTTTTTTTCTTTCGTGAATGAAACAGATTGTTCCTGTCATTAAGTCCCTGGGATTGTTTCCTCTGCTCCTTCTAATTACTCCTTTTACTGCTTCGGGTAGATTCTTCACAAGTATGTGTTGATAGTACTCAGTAAAGATTTGAGAGGGTGATCCTCTGCAGATTTATTCCTCTCTCTCTCTGCAACTCTATCCTCTCTGGTACTCCACTAGGCAGATTGTAATAACAGTTTGATCTATTTTCTTAACTTGGAGTTGCTGGGTTCTACATGGGTTCCGTCTCCCTCTGCTCCCTGGAAACTCTAAGCATAGAGCTGTTGGAGGGAGGCTCACTTTGTTTTCTTCTCTTGGGATTACTCTCCTATACTAGTTGTCCAATGTCTGAAAACCATTGTTTCATGTATTTGTTTTGTTTTTTTAGTTGTTTCAGGCAGGAGGATAAATCTGTTCCCTATTACTCCATCTAGAATGGAAGCTCTGTCTATTCATTTTTTAAAGATTCATCTCAAGTATTAACTCCTCTCCAAAATGTTTTATCATCCATTTTCTAGTCAGGAATCATTTAGTTGCGAAGAACAGAAGCCCTTTCAAAAGAGCTCTAATGATAAGGAGATTTACTACTATAATGCAGAGAAATCTCTCTAGATTTTTATCTCATGGTACAAACAGGTCTGGCTTCTCTTGCATTCTGTTTCCTGCACACCAGTGTCTTCTGCAGGGTTCTTTCCACTTGCCCTTGGCTCTCACTTGCCAAAGTATTAACTGTACATGATCTTTCAGCTCTAGTCCTTGTATTATGTCAGCTCTAGTCCTTATAATTAATGTCATCAAATTAGGTATTTAGGTGAATGGCCCTAAAGAGCCAGAAAATTGATATTAATCTTGGGTAAGCAGAGTTCAGTAGTGACATGACCATGCTTAATAATATAATTAAAGTAAATTTTAAATAAGTTTTTATGAAAGAAATACCAACTTATAAATTCTAAGGTAAAGTCTCAGCTAATACTCAGTAAATACAATGTTTATACCAAGGTAGCTCAGACATTTTACTTTTTGATTATTAAATAATATATAAACATTTACAGAGCATATATTACATTCCAGACACTGTCCAAAGCACCAGTGATATGTCATAAGGTGAATATATATATATAATTTTTTTTTTAATGAAAAAAGTTTGATTTCCTTTTGCACTGTCAAGACCTTCTTTAATCAGGCCCTAGACTTTGACCAAAGTTAATATTTAGAAAGAGGTTAAATTGCTTTCCTAAAGTCCTGACATTTTAAGACTACTTGGTTTCATTCATTAAGACCACAGGACTGTTTTGTTTCTTAGTTAATTCTGGTTGGGTTTGAAATATCTCATATGAGGGCATCTAGGTTTACTGGTGATTCATAACACATGGAGTGTGATATTTGGCAAGAGTGCTAAAGGTCAAGTGCTGCAACCACCCACATAACAGTCTTTTGCAAACCAATCAGTGTTTTTTGTAATTTACTAATAAAAACAGATTTTTTCCCTTCAGTATGTTAAAACAAAAAATAATATGCTTTGAGATAGTAGGTGTACTTGAAAATTAACTTGTTTTCAAATATAAAAACCGCAAAAGCTCAGGAGATACCATCTGAGTCTAAAAGGTTTTGTGACATTAGTAATCAGTATACATAGTTGTTATTAGTTAAGGCAAAGAAGTCTTATACAAATTTGCATGAAGTTATTCATCCTTTAAGTCTCTGCTGCTATTACAAGAATAGATCTATTGTTTTTAATATGTGTCTATATCTTTAAAATCTCATAGCCACTAATTTTAATATCAAATGCTAGATTCTCCTACTGCTCCACAGTAGGATATTGCCACCGAAGAGGATCTAAGAAATAAAAAGTCCCTATGATTTAGGGAATGTTTTAATTAAGGTAACCATCCCAGTGTGACTGAGATAATTCTAATTTACATGATTATTAATGGTGCCCTCCTTTATTCTTAATAATCCTGATTTGGATGACAAGTTATGTGGTCACACGATTTATCTATAATCATGTTGGATGTTGAGCAGCTAGATCTGCTTTAAAGTTTTGCATTTAACTAGCCTCAGCATTTATTGATTCTAAATCTCAATAAGATTTGGTGGATTGATGACTGTGAAGATAGCATAGTTGTTAAATGAAACTTAACAGATTCATCTGATAGTAAAAACCTAGATTATGTGTCTCTATGACACAGAATCATTGAATTCCCACTGCTAAAAATTAACTTTTTTTGTAGTGTTTAGGGACTTACTTGAACTCTTTCCAGTCTTCTTTTTTAGGCTTTCCTTTTCCTATTTTTCTCTTGACCGTGAGCCCTATATTTCAGCCCCACTTATATGCTTGGATTTTCCTGAATATCCTGTTAACCTCCATATTTTCCTGCTCTACCTTTTCTAATCTTCTTTTCCTGTTTGTGCCAATTAAATTCCTACCATCCTTTAAAATCTAGGATAAGTATCGCTTCCATGAAGCCTTTTTTGCTACATCCCCATTCTAATGAATTTTTCTTTTTCTCGGCTCCCTAAGCATTTGTTTTCATCTCTGTCATGCCTTAAAGTGTAGCTTAGTGGCCACCTCATTCTCAGGTCTGTAAAGGCAAGAGAATATTGTATTTTAATTCATTTAAAAATCCACATCACCTATAAATATTAGGTAGTCAATAAAAATGTCTGGTCGATTGTTGGCATATTCCACTAATTTCTTTAGAACAACTAAGCCAGAAAATATTTTAGAAGTTTTCTTTATAAGCTTTGTATAGGGCAACTTTAATATGTCAATTTGTAAATTTATTTCATACCTTTAATTTTTTTTTTTTTTTTTTTTTTTTTTTTTTACAGAGACAGAGAGAGGGATAGACAGGGACAGACAGGAAAGGAGAGAGATGAGAAGCATCAATCATCAGTTTTTCGTTGTGCATTGCGACACCTTAGTTGTTCATTGATTGCTTTCTCATATGTGCCTTGACCGTGGGCCTTCAGGAGAGCGAGTAACCCTTTGCTGGAGCCAGTGACCTTGGGTCCAAGCTGGTGAGCTTTTGCTCAAACCAGATGAGCCCGTGCTCAAGCTGGTAACCTGGGGGTCTCGAACCTGGGTCCTTCCACATCCCAGTCCGACGCTCTATCCACTGCGCCACCGCCTGGTCAGGCACCTTTAATTTTTTTACCCGTGTTTTTATTAACACTTTTTTCTTTAGACAGTATATTCTCATTGACATTTTAACTAGGACCAAAAGTTTTTATTTTTCCTTCCTTCCAAGGCAGTTTCCCATGTTCTAAGAACTTATGTTCTTTTCCTATTGCCATTTTATTTAGTTAACTCCTAGAAATGATGAGAGGCTCTGTTGCATGACTACTTGTTAGTTCTCTGGGTTAGTCATTGCCTTCCATAAACCCCCTGCACTTTGGCCACAATATTTCAGAAGTAGGAAGAAAAGTGTTAAGTTCTCTTTGCCAGATGAGGAAAGTGTACTTTAAACATTAACCTGCTTTGTAAAATTTTTCTAATGGTGAAAAGGAATAGTGAGCAAGTGACATTACATCCCTGACCTTTTTTTTGTCTTTCATGTGAGTCTAATTTCATTAGACTTAGAGTTGGGGAAACTTGTGGCTAGCTTCTTAGGCATGTTATCTGGGCTATATCAAAATTTCTTGTTTTGTTTTGGGTGAAAGTAAATGTTCACAGGAATTTTCAGAACCTAAAACCAAAAAGGTGACCCAAATTCTAAACAGCTGTCTTTGCCATAGCTATTAGTAATCAAACTGTCATTTGTTCTTGATAGAATTCTATTCATGCTTTTATCACCTTGAAGTTTTACTTTTCTTCACTCAGAATAATAATTGACATTTTATTTCACATAAATTAGGAGCTAAGGATTGTGACTTGTAAATGAAATAAGAGAAATCAGTTCTCATATAACTCATTTTGTGTTATAGACTAAGTTCTTGAGTCATCATATATGTGATAGATTGCTTAAATATAAAGTTGATCTGTTTTCATGTCTGGAGAATTAGCATTATAACACAAAGGCTATATACTACTCTTACCCATGACTTATTGTGGGAGCATTTCAAATCAATATAGGTACTCAGCAAGTACACTTTATATTTTACTTTGTTCTTGTGAGGTAGATACTATTTTGTAATACCTGAGAGTTGTGGAAACCTGCTAGAGGGGAACCTTATGGGTTATACATCATTTGTAATAGATTATAGATTTGTTTATAGCCTCTGAGGAAGACATCAAGTTCTAGTTACTTCAGGAACTTCATCTAGATTTGACCAAGAGGTAGGGCATATATCAGGGGTCCCCAAACTACGGCCCGCGGGCCGCATGCAGCCCCCTGAGGCCATTTTTCCGGCCCTCACCGCACTTCCGGAAGGGGCACCTCTTTCATTGGTGGTCAGTGAGAGGAGCATAGTCCCCATTGAAATACTGGTCAGTTTGTTGATTTAAATTTACTTGTTCTTTATTTTAAATATTGTATTTGTTCCCGTTTTTTTTTTGTTTTTTTACTTTAAAATAAGATATGTGCAGTGTGCATAGGGATTTGTTCATAGTTTTTTTTATAGTCCGGCCCTCCAATGGTCTGAGTGACAGTGAACTGGCCCCCTGTGTAAAAAGTTTGGGGACCCCTGGCATATATGTTTGGGGCAGTGGAAGAGGTGGTTGGATAGTCCAATCAAATGGCAGTCCCACTCTTGGTATTTCCCTACTTTTGGCTTTTTCATCCGTGGTAATGACTTAGGACATTTTGAATGGTGTCACCACAGACTTTCATCATGGGAGGAAAATAGTAGTATTTGATAATACAGAAAAAGTCTCCTCATTAGATCAGAATAACTAAATCAGTTGTGGTCTGACAACGAGCTTAAAGCTTATGGGTTAAAGAACTGTCTTTTTTGTTATATTTTAAGGATTTAGATTTTCTAAATATGAGATTTAAAAATGGATGATTTGGCAGACTTGGAATAAGACTCAGAAGGCTGAAAAATTGTCTAGAAATGCTAGAATTAGGTACTCCTTGGCATTATATAAGATTAAGTAGGAAAAATTGGTGAACATATAAATTATTTTCATTCAAAACAGAATATAGGGTAAATGTTTAGGAGATATTATTTGAGAAACACCAAGTTAATTTGGAATGGGCATTCACAGAAGCGAGGATTAAGGAGTATTGATAATGGAAGAAATGTCAGTGTTGGTAACTGTATACTGTATAGATTTCTTTTTTATTTATTTATTTTTTTGGTGAGAGGAGGAGAGATAGGCAGATTCTCACATGTGCCCTACCAGGATCTACCCTGCAACCCCATCTGGGGTGAGTGCTCGAGTATCAAGCTATTTTTAGCACCTGAGTTTGATGTGCTTCAATGGAGCTGCCCTCAGTGCGTGGGACCAGTCTCGAACAAATTGAGCCACTGACTGCAGAAGGGGAAGAGAGGAAGAAGGGGAAGATAAAAGGGCGGAGGGGGGGGGAGAACCAGATAGTTGTTTCTCCTGTGTGCCCTGACTGGGAATCGAACCTGGGATGTCCATATGCCAGGCTGATGCCCTATTCACTGATCCACTGGCCAGGGCGTAGATATTCTTAAATATTTTTAAATGTTTGCTTTTGACCTGACAAGATGGTGGTGCAGTGGATAGAGCATCAGACTGGGATACAGAGGACCCAGGTTCGAGACCCCGAGATCACCAGCTTGAGCATGGGCTCATCTGGTTTGAGCAAAAGCTCACCAGCTTGGACCCAAGGTCACTGGCTCAAGCAAGTGGTTACTCGGTCTACTGAAGGCCCACAGTCAAGGCACATATGAGAAAGCAATCAATGAACAACTAAGGTGTCCCAACGAAAAACTGATGATTGATGCTTCTCATCTCTCTCCGTTCCTGTCTGTCCCTATCTATCCCTCTCTCTGACTCTCTGTCCCTGTTTAAAAAAAAAATGCTTTTGGTCCAATGAGTTTTTAATTTTATACTTTTCCTTTTCTATTTATTGGAGAATATTATAGTGGCGATTTTTAAAAGTTTTATCATTATAAATAGATACTTTCTTATAAATTACTAATTTCATTTTTTTCCCTTCTTTTCCAAGTTGAGAGGAGGGAAG
This sequence comes from Saccopteryx bilineata, assembly GCF_036850765.1. Taxonomy (NCBI): domain Eukaryota; kingdom Metazoa; phylum Chordata; class Mammalia; order Chiroptera; family Emballonuridae; genus Saccopteryx; species Saccopteryx bilineata. The sequence continues at coordinate 8,111,246 of NC_089501.1, read as the reverse complement.
ATAGACAGATTCCCGCATGAGCCCTGACCGGGACCACCCAGCAACCCCCTTCTGGGATTGATGCTCTGCCCATCTGGGGCCATGCTTGCAACCGAGGGCCTGAGGCAGAGGCTTTATGGAGCCATCCTCAGTGCCCAGGGTGAGCTTGAACTGTGGTTGCCAGAAGGGAAGGGAGAGGGAAAGGGAAGGGGGAGTGGGAGGGGTGTAGAAGCAGACGGTTGCCTCTCCTGTGTGCCTGACCAGGAGTAAAACTCAAGACATCCATACGCTGGGCCGACGCTCTGCCACTGAGCCAACCAGTCAAGGCCACTAATTTCATTTGATAAAAGCTATATTCCTGGCCTGACCAGGTGGTGGCGCAGTGGATAGAGCGTTGGACTGGGATGTTGAGGACCCAGGTTTGAGACCCCGAGGTCACCAGCTTGAGTACGAGCTCATCTCGTTTGAGCAAAAAGCTCACCAGCTTGAGCCCAAGGTCGCTGGCTCGAGCAAGGGGTCACTCGGTCTGCTGTAGCCCCCTGGTTGAGGCACAAATGAGAAATCAATCAATGAACAGCTAAGGAACTGCAGTGAGAAATTGATGTTTCTCATCTCTCTCCCTTCCTGTCTGTCTGTCCCTATCTGTTCGTCTCTCTGACTCTCTCTGTCTCTTCCACAAGAAAAAAAAAGAAAAAGCTATATCCCTGGAAGGTTTTTGGTTTGGAGTTTAACTTCTTTGAGGTTGTGCTTTGGTACAATGAAAAACAGTGGTTTTCAACCACTGTTCCATGGACCAGTCCACAAAAGAGTCAACCACTTAGATGTTGTATGAAATTATAAACCAAATGATCTTAGTCGATTTTGCTTATTCTCAGGGTAATTTCTGCCTTAGTGGTCCCCAAAATAATTCTATTTTCACTGGTCCCCAAGTGTAAGAAGGTTGAAAACCACTGGAGAACAGCAACTAAGAATCAAGAGCTTAGTGTACTTCTGGTTCTGAGGTCTTTGGAATTCTTCTCATCAGTTAACTGTGTGACTTGAGGTACTCTGAACCTTTTTTCTCATATATAAAATGGGCAAACAAACTGATATGTCCATATAAGGAATTAATCTGAAGCAATAGAAAAGAATGAACTACGATGCATGTGCTGTCATGAACAAACCTCAAAATCACTGTGCTGGGCAAAAGATTTCAGGTACAGAAATCTGTGTGCAGTGTGATTCCATTTGTATGAAGTGCTAGATAAAACTGCTGTGAAAAATCAGAACAGTGATTGCCTCAGAGAAGGTGGGATTAACTGAAAAGTAGTATGAGGGATTTTGAGTGGTAATGGAAATGGGAAATGTTTTATGATAAAGATAGACATATTTGTCAAAATATAGTTAGTATTTTTACATTTTACAACATGAATATTTTATCACTCTTCCCCCCTTCAAAAAATAACGGTAAGCATAAATTCTAGTTAGTAGATATGTCTTTCTCAGTGGTAGTAATTCTAAACTTTTTATATTTTGTATGCTTGTATAAATGAGTAAATATATTTAGGATAATGGGATCTAGGTTTCTTACTGTTGGACAAGGGGAACCATGGACATGAGGACAACTAGAATGTCTCTGGGGTGTTGGGTTGGAATTGACCTCTTAGTTTTCGTTATATATACAGAAAGGTGGATGGATGGATAGATAAATATAAGCATATAAATAAGTGTGTGTGTGTGTATGTGTGTGTGTTATAACTATATAAATTTCCTAGCTCTGTGTGCTTAGAGGTTCTAAAAGTATTGATATCCTCATAGCAGTGATCACACTTGGTGTCCAGATCTTGATTTCTAAATAACATTTTTGACTAAATGGAACCAAGACTTCCTTGAGAGATAGCTAATTCTTTGGCTGGGTCAGAAAAAGCACAAGATGAACCTGGAACATCTTACTGATTCCAAAACTGAGAAAGTGTTTCTTCAAAGAATGAAGGGAAACATATCAAAAGGACACAGGAATTCTGTTTTCTACTCAGACATGAAAGAAATTGGAAGTCATCACTATTGTCCTCACAGTAAGATCAAAGTTGAACATACTAAAAATCAACAACTCTTCTTGGATCTATCAGAGAATTGAGGTCACAGAGTAAACCAATGCCCGCAAACCTGGAGAGACAGGTGAATTCAGAGAATCACAGTTTTCTGGACACAGAAGCTGATGGAGCCAGAAACTGGTAGGAAAGCTTAACCTGTAACTGATGAACTGCTTGAAGTTGAGTGGGTTAGCCTGACAGTTAAAAACTCATGGAGGCCCAGTCTTAGGGGAGCTCCCACACTTTTTTGAGTAAAGATTGGGAGAAAAAAAACTCATGCTTCCAAAAGAGGGAGAGGAATAATAACCATTTTGAAATGTCCTCAGAGCATTCTGTTCTCCACCTACCCATCAGGGAAACTGCTACAGAACCAGTCTGGGAAAAGGGAATTGCCCAACTCTATTCTAGCTCCCACTATCTTTGCTGTCTGTCTCATCTAAGCTGATGAGTGGGGAAGCTGAGAGTTACTTGTGATGGCCACAGCATTGTAAGCCCCAGGTCTAATCATAGGATTATAGAACCTTCCCTACCACTCCCACTCCCAGTTTACCACTAGGTCTACAGGGCTCCTGTGTAATAAATAATAATAATAATAATAATAATAGTAATAGATGAAAGAACTGCAGGGCTTGCCCTCTATTTAAGACCTTTAAAGGGAAATCCAGGGACAGAGGAGAGACGAAAATAAGGATACTAAAAATTTTAGCCCCTGGTACCTATAGCTAGAGTAAATATATCCTAATTCCTAGTTAGATGTAACAGGAATTTTGGAAATGTCATATTGCAAATTTAAAATAACTATGATTAATATGCTTAGGGCCCTAATGAAAAAAGCAGACAACATGCAAGAACAGATAAGTAATGTAAGCAGAAGCAGAGAGATGGAAATTCTAAGAAAGAATCAAAAGGAAATAGTAGAAATTAGAAACATTGTAACAGAACTGGAGAATGCCTTTGATGGGCTCATCAGAAGGAGAAGATAGGAAGGAGCAAAAAAAATATTTGAAGTAATAATGGCTAAAAACTTTACAAAATTAATCACAGACACCAAACTACTGATCCAGAAAGCTCAGAGAACTCCAAATAAGGTAAATACCAACCTACACCTATGCGTATCATATTCAAACTACAGGAAACGAAAGACAGAGAAAACCTTAAAAGAAGGTAGAGAGTAAACATTAACCCATACAGGAAGAAGGCTAGTGATTGGCCTTCTCTTCACAAATCATGCAGCAAGAAGAGAGTGGAGTGAAATGTTTTGTGTTAACAGAAAACAATCACCAACCTAGAATTCTGTATACCTTGAAATTATCCTTCAAAAGTGAAAGAAAAATAAAAACTTTCTCAGACAAAAATTGAAGGAATCTGTCATCTGTAAGAAATGTTACTTGCCTTGTAAGAAATGTTGAAAGAAGTTCTTCAGAAAAAGAAAATGGATATCAGAAACTTGGATCTATATAAAGAAAGAGCATTAGAGAAGGAAAAATGAAGGTAGAATAAAACCTTTTTATTTTTTATTTATTTTTGACAGAGACAGAGTCAGAGAGAGGGACAGATAGGGACAGACACATTGCTTTCTCATATGTGCCTTGATGGGGGCAGGGCTACATCAGAGCGAGTGACCCCTTGCCCAAGCCAGCGACCTTGGGCTCAAGCCAGTGACCCTGCACTCAAGCTGGTGAGCCCGCACTCAAGCCAGCAACCTCAAGGCTTTGAACCTGGGTCCTCTGGGACCCAGTCCAGCACTATTTACTGTGCCACTGCCTGGTCAGGCTGATTTTTAATTTTTAATTGATATAATAGAAACAGTTTATTGGATGATTATAGCTATGAATAAGTGAAATGAATAATAGTAGTATTATAAGGGATAGCAGGGAGGAATTTGGAAAACTTAAAAGGTAGCTGTATTAAATACCTTTGAAGTACAACATAATTATTTGACAGTTAGTATAGATTAGATGTAACTGTATGCTGTAAACTGTAGAGCAACCACTAAAATATTCAGTTTTAAAAAAAATTTTTTAAAGATGTTGTAGTACTGACTTCTGGTTTGCGTTGTTTTGATAGCTTTGGCAATATGTTTCTGCCTAAAACTTAGTCACATTTGTAATTTTCATGGTTTATCACTCTGTCCTATTCAGTCCTCCAGGTGACCAGTTCTACGCTTAGTAGGACCACTGGCCATGTAAGTCTGATACTCTAAGACTAAGTGAATAAACATAGCCCTAAGAAAACTTCCCTTTAATTCATATATAAAAGTTGTATGATATTTGGAGAGAGGGGAAATGAGGGATGAAAGGAGCCTGTTCTGTTTCTACCTTTTGGCAGAGCAATATTAAATACTGGGGGTGGGGGTGGCGGCAAAAGTAGGTTTATAGTTGTGAGTATGTGGAACAATTTATTGTGTTATATATTTTTCTAGATAAACAACGGTAAGCCTACTTTTGCATACTCCTGTACAGTGTAGTAGTTTTTTAATTGTCATTAAGGTTTTTTGTTTGTTTATTTTGTCATTAAGTTTTTATTGTCTAAAAGAACTTTTTTCATTGACAGTTCTTAATCTTTAAAATTTTTTTGGTAATAATCACTTTACTATAAGTGAAACATCTCTCTGTATTTTGACAAAATATAAATATCTTAATGCAATTCAAGGTTTAAAGATGTATAAGTTGTTTTAGTGACTAGAATTTGTATTTTTCTCATTTAGTTCACAATTTATTTTTATGATACAAGTCCAACAATTAATTTTAATGAATACATTAACTCTACATGTATTCAAAGTTAGGTCTTTTCATTAGACACCTCAAAAGAAAACAAGGAGTATTGATAGGTGAAAAATATAGAACAGGTTTACTCAGATATAGTTCACACATTATACAATTTATGTATTTAAAGTATACAATTCAATCATTTTTAGTATATTCACAAAGTGGTGCAACTATCATCACAGTCAATTTTAGAACATTTTTGGCAGTCTAGAAAGAAATACTATATTCAGTAGCATTTACTATTACCCATTCCATCTCACACCACCAGCCCTTGCTACCACTAATAATATTTCTGTCCCTATAAACTTTATTTTGGACATTTGACATAAACAGAATCATACAATATGTAATGTTTTCTGTCTGGCTTTTTTAACATCTTTCCACAGTTCATTCATATGCTCAGTACTTCATTCCTTTCTATGTCTGAATAATTATTCCACATTGTATGGATATTCCACATTATATTTACCCATTCATCAATTGATGGACATTTGTTATTTTTATACTACCTTTTGTTTATGATGAATAATGCTGCTGTGAGCATTCATATACAAGTGTTTGTGTGTAAGTATGTTTTCATTTATCTTGGGCATATATCCAGGAGTAGAATTATTGGTCATGTGATACCTAGGTTTAACCTTTTGAGGAACTACCAGACTGTTTTCCAAAGCAGCTGCACCATTTAGCATTCCTACCAGTAGTGTATGAGGTTTCTAGTTTCTCCACACTTGTTATTATCTGACTTTCTGATTATAGCCAACCTAGGGGGTGTGAAGTAGTATTTCATTGTGGTTTTGATTTGCATTTCAGTTATAACCACTGATGCTGAGCATCTTTTCACATACTTATTGGCCATTTGTTTATCTTCTTGGAGAAATATCTATTTAGATCCTTTCCTGTTTTAAAATTGGGTTGTCTGTTTATTATTGGGTTGTAAGAGTTGTTTACTTTAGATACAAGTACATTATCAAGTGTGATTTCCAAGTAGTTTATTTTGTGGGTTGGTAAAATTTTTACTTTTTCGTGGATAGGTAAAATTTTAAGGTCTTTTAGTGTTCAGCTAACAGAAAGTATAGTTGGACAATTAACCAGATTTGTATAATCTACTATATATAACATTATATATGTGTCTTTGAAAGAAAATTCAGGCATTTATATACAAATTTGACTGGACAGTAAATTTATTTTGATTAGCTATTATTATTGCTTTAAATCATTTTAGGTGAATTTTCACAATATTATCTGGTTATTTTACTTCAAGATCTTGGATTACTTATCTTACTCTTTTTATTTTTTTTAGTGAGAGACAGATAGGGACAGACAGACAAGAAGGGAGAGAGATGAGAAGTATCAAGTCTTTTTTTGCGGCACCTTAGTTGTTTATTAATTGCTTCCTCATATGTGCCTTGATGGGAGGGGGGGCTCCAGCAGATTGAGTGATCCCTTGCTCAAGCCAGTGACCTTTGGGCTCAAGCCAGCGACCATGGGGTCATGTCTATGATCCCACACTCAAGCCGGTGACCCAGTGACAGCTCAAGCTGGTGAGCCTGCCCTCAAGCCGGAAGAACCCACGCTCAAGCTGGCAACCTTGAGACCTCAAACCTGGGTCCTCCGCATCTCAGTCCGACACTTTATCCACTTTGCCACCGCCCAGTCAGGTGTATTACTTATCTTTCAATTGAAGTACCAAAAAGATTAATGTGTGTGTAACCATTCTGGCTAAAATGTCTGAAACTAAAACAATATTTTATGAATCAGAATTTTAGTTTTTATAACAAAGGCTAAGAAACATGTTATTTTATGACATTTAGTCTTAAAGGTACACATATTTTTTGGGGGGGGGGATTTCTGGCTTGAAACCACTTTCAGCAGTTTAAGTTTTAAAAGGCTAGGCTTTTTAGAAAAATATGACCATATAACGTGGTCTGAGTCTTGAAACAGTACCCAGACTGAGGTTCAGAGCCACTGTGAAAGTCAAGATAATTACTGATTTACTTTCTATAATAATGATTGCAAACTAAATTACATATGAACTTTGGACATGTCATTCATCATACTCTTGACATAAAATAATTTGTTATATTTTGCTGTATATTTTATTGTTTAATATGGAAAGTTGGTCCTTAATTTAGTCCGGTTAGTCAAATTTTCTACTAGACTCAGTTGGAAGCCCTTATAGGAGTTACTCATTTTGAAAAAGATGTTCATTTGTGTCAGTTTTCCAACAATACTCAATTCTCTGAAATTAACTTAAGGGTATTCTACAAATTAATTCATTTGTGACACTACCTGAAGTTAGTGCTGACCCCACAGAGTAAGGGATCAAGACTACTTCCACTTCAGATGCTAGCTTTCCACAAATGGGGTCCCCAGGCTACCTTTTCTTTTGTCTGACTGACTGCAAAATTGGGAATTCCCACAATCCTCCTCCTCCACCCCAGGTTTGATAAATTGTTAAAACAATCACAGAACTCAAGATAATGCTCTACTTAAATACAGTTCATTATAAAGGATGCAAATGAACCGTCAGATGGACAGATGCATATAGGCAAGGTTCAGAAGGGTTTTGAGCTGGGATGCTTCTGTCTCTGTGGAGTCGGAATGCACCATCTTCTGTGTGTTTATTAACTAGAAAGTTTCCCAAAACCTCATTATTCAGGAGTTTCATTACAAAGGCATTATTGATTAAATCATTGGCCACTGATGATTGAACTAAATCTAAAGACCCTCCCCTTCCTGGATGTGAAGTTGGAGGGAACGGAGTTAAAAGTTCCAACCCTCTAATCATATGGTTGATTTTCTTAGCTACCAGACCCTCTTGCAAAGCTCTCTAAAGGTCCCACCAGAAGTCGTCTCATTAGCACAGGGGTCTCCAAACTTTTTACACAGGGGGCCAGTTCACTGTCCCTCAACTGTTGGAGGGCCGCCACATACAGTGTTCCTCTCACTGACCACCAATGAAAGAGGTGCCCCTTCTGGAAGCGTGTCAGGGGCCGGATAAATGGCCTCAGGGGGCCGCATGTGGCCTGTGGGCCGTAGTTTGGGGACACCTGTATTAGCATGTATTCAAGTGTGATTGAAAGGAGTTCATTACGAAAAATAAAGAAATACTCCTAAAGCAAATTCCAAGGGTTTTAGGAGCGCTGTGCCAAGAACTGGGTACACAGACTAAATACATGTATATATTATATATATTTATATTATAGCATAATATACATATAATATAATATATGTATATTATACTATACGTGCTTTTCCAATATATGTTAAACACCTACTATATTCCAGGCTCTCTGCTAGGCATTGAGAATAGGAAGAACAAGAAGACATGATGCATGTGTTCAAGAAATCAAACTGTAGGTGATTTTCTTTAGTTTGATATATTTATAATACTTATTTAAAGTCTTTGTCTAGTAAGACAAATGGACTTCTTCAGGGACAGTTTCTGTTGACTACTTTTTTTTTTCTATGTATAGGTCATACTTCCATTTCTTTGTATGTTTTAGATTTTTTTTTTTTGTTGAACACTAGATAATCATATTTCTCCCTGCCCTCAGAATTTTTGTTCTGTTGTTGGTATTGCTGTTTCTTTAGTGATTTTCCTGAGCTGATTTGGTACAGTCACTGTTCTTTGAAGTCTCTACTGAGCTAGCTGACCAGAGATATCTTTTTTTTTTATAAATAAATTTTTATTTTAATGGGGTGACATCAATAAATCAGGGTACATATATTCAAAGAAAACATGTCCAGGTTATCTTGTCATTCAATTCTGTTGCATACCCATCACCCAAAGTCAGATTGCCCTCCGTCACCTCCTATCTAGTTTTCTTTGTGCCCCTCTCTCACCCCTCCCCCTCTCCCTCCTTCCCTCCCCCACCCCCCCGTAACCACCACACTCTTGTCCATGTCTCTTAAACTTGTTTTTATGTCCCACCAATGTATGGAATCCTGCAGTTCTTGTTTTTTTCTGATTTACTTATTTCACTCCGTATAATGTTATCAAGATCCCACCATTTTGTTGTAAGTGATCCGATGTCATCATTTCTTATGGCTGAATAGTATACCATGGTGCAGAGGTATCTTTAAATATCTTGAACCAGTAGGTATCCTTCCAGCTTTTATGGAGGGGCTCTGACTTTGTGTGTTGGAGTTAAACCTCAGGGTTAGCCAGAAGTGGAAGATTAGGGGCTTCTCGGGTCTTCCTGAGCATACAACAGTTCTACACACCTGTGTGTAGCCTTCTAAATTCCCAGGACAGTGTTAGACTTCTCAAAGCCCCTCATGGACATTTAGTCCTTGGTTTTTCTATTTAAGTAGTCCAGACTCTTGTTAGCTGCAATTGGCAAAATTCCCTTAGACAACTGTGTTGTTAAACAATTGCTGCTGATTATTTTCAACAAAAATGCTGTGGATAGGTCTTTGTACACAGAGTGAGCTCTGGGTCTGATCAAATAAAGACAAGCCCTGAAAGTGGAGCTTTTCAGCAAGCTATCGAAGCAGGTCAGGAAGTGATAGTTTTCTAAGCCTGGGGCTTTGGAGAACTCCAAATCTATACTGGGCTCTGCCGTTCCTGTTTGGCTGTTGATTTTCATAGCTACTGTACTTACAAGAATTTGGTTTTCAAGGCTATTCTGGAGTTGGGGAACGGGGGGATAGATTAGGACAAGTTAAAATACCACAAAGTTTACTGTTCTTGTTAAGAGTCAACTAGTTTTTCTGAATAAACACTACTTAGATTGTTACAAACCTTTAATCCCTACAGTGAAGAAAGTTGATTTTGACAGTATTTGCAAGTATTCTTGTTCTTTTTCGAGGAGCGGGTTTATAAAGGCCCTTCCTCTGCCATTCTGGAAGTGCCTCTTCCCAGTCTTTTATACCTTTATCCGCATACATTTATCCGCATCCTGCTTCCAGTTTGGTCCAGTCTCTTATTGCTTGCTTTTCTATTATATACTGTATTTCTATTGGATCCTTAGAACTCTGGTTCCATGGCTAACGTACTTAAATGCTTAATTGTTCACTGTTACCTCTGTTTCTTGCCTGGTACCCTTCTCAGGCGCTCATTCTCTCACATCCCACATAATAAATCCTGTATTTCTCCTTTAGATATTAATATTTCTTAAGTTTGTGATTTAGGTCCCTTCTTATGTCTATTTTTCCTGATTACCCCATTGTCACTCATACTTTCAAATCTTTCTTTTCTAGCCTCGATCTTTCTCATAAGCTTTACATCTGTGTACCTAATTGTACTTAATGTAAATCTTTGTTTAGAAATTCTATAGACATAAAATTCCATAAGTTCAAAACAGAAATCAACCTATTCTTTCTCAGTTTTCTCTGAATGACATTTCCATTCATCCAGTTGCCAAAATCAAAATTTTAGATTGCCTTTGATTCCTCTTTCTTTACCCTACCCCCAATATCCAGTCAGTTACCTCTTGATTCTGTGCCCAACATCTTTCTCAATATTTTCTCCATCTCTACTGATAACTCTCACCTGAATTACACATACATACACTTTTCCTTTCTCTTCATTGCACGCCTTGCTCTATCCTAACTATATCTTTCCTGTGACAAGACAGACCATGTCTTGTTCTCTTTTGCTTGCAGGTTTCTGTATATACTGCAACATTCTTTCTCACTTTGCTTTTTTGTTGCTACCTCTGGAAAGCCTTCCTGTATTTTCACAATCTTAGTCAGATTCTTCTGAACATAGAATTACCATACTGTAATTGCCTATCTTACTTTTCTTTATATGCAAAAAGAAAAACAATTACCCTTTATCTGGTTTAATGTTTATATATAGTTTTATAATTGAACTAAACCTCAATGTCAGCAGAAATATAGTACAAACACTGCTTCATGCTAGAATATATACTTCAACACCACGTGTTGCTAAGATTGGCAAGCTTTTTCTGTAAAAAGCCATATGGTATATATATTAGGCTTTCAGAGCTATAAGGTCTCTGTTGTGACTACTCAATTCTGAGTAGAGCCTATAGCAGAAGCTGCCCTAGACCATTCTAAATGGGTGTGGGGTAGTCCAATAAAACTTTATTTACAAAACAGGCAGCAAACAGGATTAAGTATGAGTCATAAATCTATTTTGTGATACCAGTATACCATAGTTATTTAATCTCCTATTTTTGAAATTTGTATTGTCTTCAACTTTTCTACCATTATTAGTAATACTATCTTAGCATCTTAATATCTAAATCATCATATATATTGTTAATTATTTTGCCTATAATAAATTCTGAAAATGTAATTTCTAGGACTAAGTACATTCTTAAGACTTGAAAATGAGAATACGTTATTATAATACTTGCCTTCTTACCATGACTATGAGGAGTTTTGTTTGGTTCATTTTGCAGTTTTGTGGGATGGGGAAAGAAAGATGGAGTGAAAATTTAGAAAGAAGCAAAGAAAGACTAGAGGGAAGCTTATTGAGTTAATGATGGTGGTATAAAACTTTTAGAAAAGATATTCTAGGAAGAAAATCTGAAAAATTCTATAAATATAAATTTTCCTGTTCACGTAAACAAGTTATTTTTTTTGCTAGTTCTGTAGAGTTTTATTTAAAATTTTGTGTAACTTGAGTTTGAGATTTGGGAAGTGGGGTTTGCAAATTACAAAATAAGCATTTCTTGTTGAATCTCCTAAGATAGATACTCTTAGGCCAGCATGATTTTGACTGTGGTTACTAATCAGCTTGCTTAAGAAAAAAAAAGGCAAGAAAAAGAAGACAGCAAACTTCCCATTCTGGATAATGAAGGAGTCTAGTCAGAGCAGGAATTGGCAAACTACTATTCATGGACCAAATCCCTCCTGTTGTGAATGAAATTTTATTGAAACACAGTATGCCTATTCACTTAAATACTGCCTATGACAGCTTTTAGGCTACAAAAGCAGAGTTAAGTAGATGTATCAGAGATAGCATGGCCCATAAAGCCTAAAATATTTTCTATCTGCCACTTGACACAAAAAACTTTGCAGACCCTGGAATACAGTAATGGTATGTGTTAATCTTTCTGTTCATTGAACATGGATCTACAGAAATAAAGTTAACGTTGCTATGAATAAACTAATAATATTTTAGATGCCCAATTTAATTAAGAGACCAAACCCAGGTACTTAAAAAAATAGAAGGAAATGTGGGAAAATAACATAAATCTTGGAATATAGAGGACTTAATGTTTAGTATAATACTAAGTTCTGCAAAAGATTAGATTCAGAGCACCCAAGTACTGGCTGTTTCAAAGGCATCTGCGTTAGTTATAGAGTCCTTACTTACACATAGTTGGAAAGTAGCCATTTCCACAGAGTTTTGCCATTGTGTCTTTAAAAATCAGCAGTTAGGAGGCCCTGGCCGGTTGGCTCAGTGGTAGAGCGTCGGCCTGGCGTGCGGAAGTCCCGGGTTCAATTCCCGGCCAGGGCACACAGGAGAAGCACCCATCTGCTTCTCCACCCCTCCCCCTCTCCTTCCTCTCTGTCTCTCTCTTCCCCTCCCGCAGCTGAGGCTCCATTGGAGCAGAGATGGCCAGGGCGCTGGGGATGGCTCCTTGGCCTCTGCCCCAGGCGCTAGAGTGGCTCTGGTTGCAACAGAGCGATGCCCCTGAGGGGCTGGTGGGCGTGCCTGGTGGATCCCGGTCAGGCGCATGCAGGAGTCTGTCTGACTGTCTCTCCCCATTTCCAGCTTCAGAAAAAAAAAAAAAAAAAAAAAATCAGTTACGCTGTGACAAGTTTTCATGGAGCTTTCCTGAAACAACGTTGTTGTAGTTTTTGAATTAGGCAACATCAGTTAAATTGGAAAATTTAGACTTAAAATATTTTTGAAACCTATGTAGATAGGCTTATTTCCCCCAAAATAATCTTTATTCTTACTAGACTTCTTGCCTTAATTTAGTTTGACATGGCAGTAAAAGAGGACATTCAGAAAGTAGCGATATTTTCTTTCTTTGCATCCACATAGTGCCTAGAAATAGCTAGTATTCTAAATCCTTTACCAATCTCAAAAAATCATCTTGCAGTGTTCCACAATGGCATAGCTTTTGGTAATTTTATGAAAACATTACTTAAAAACTGTGTGGAATGTAGGAAAAAAGCCTCAGGACTTAAGTCTTAAGTGCCTCTTAGCTAGGCCACTAAATCTGAGTCCCAGTACCAACTACCTACCTCTGGTCTTCTTTTATGCTAGAGAAACCTCTAGTTTAATGCCTAAGCCACTGATTTTATGTCATTTTCTCACAGCTGAACCTAATCCTAACTAATGGAGTCAAGGTAGACTAGTTTATCAGGGACTATATAGCATGTGACTCCACACATTTTTGAGAAATAGAGCTGATGGAGGGAAATAAATAGGAGTGGTTTATATCTTTGTCAAGATAAAGCAATGCTATTACAGAACTACAAATTTTACCATAATAGAAGATGATGCTAAAGAGAAATTGACTCTCCCATTTATTTTTACACATTCTCGAATTTATCATTTTGAATTTATTATTTTACCTCATTTCCCATCATTTCTGTGATACTATTTTATATTAAAGTCATTGGTGCTTTGCCAAGAATTTTTTGTGCTCTATTTGTTCTTCAGGTGGTTGTTCTTGAGGGAGGGTGGTAAGACACTGAACCATCATTAGGTGCTGGGGAATCAAAGGAAGGAACATCTGTGTGAATGCAGTAACTACAGCATTGCATAGGACTTTGGGTCATTCAGGGTAGGAAAGTGCCATAAGCTGGGGACATACAATACCTATACATTTTACAGTAACCCTGATGGTAGTTTCATTAGTTGTATTCAGAGTCCCTTTGTTTTTATAGATTTTTTTTTTCAGGTAGTAAAGAATGTCATGCCATTTCTTTCTCCTAAACAGTTACTCTGTTTTGTAGAGCATTTGTTCGTTCATTTAGTATATATTTACTTAACATATACTGTGTGTTTGTGCTGGGTCCCGGAGATATTATGATCATTTAAAAACACTACCAGCTTCCAAAGAATTTTCAGTCAAATGGGAGAGTCAGATAAGAAACAGTTGTTTACAGTACAAAATAAGAACTGAGAAGTTAAGGTTAAGGAAGCTGGCCCTGGCCAATTTGCTCAGCAGTAGAGCATCAGCCTGGCGAGTGGAAGTCCCAGGTTTGATTCCCAGCCAGGGCACACAGGAGAAGCTCCCATCTGCTTCTCTAACCTTCCCCCTCTCCCTTCTTTCTCTCTCTTCCCCTCCCGCAGCCAAGGCTCCATTGGAGCAGAGTTGGCCTGGGAGCTAGGGATGGCTCCATGGCCTCCCCTCAGATTCTAGAATGGCTCCGGTTGCAACAGAACAACAGCCCAGATGGGCAGAGCATTGCCCCCTGGTGGGCATGCCAAGTGGATCCTGGTCGGGCACATGCAGAAGTCTGTCTCTGTGCCTTCCTGCTTCTCACTTCAGAAAAAAAAAAGACTCACTGTCAGTACAATTTGAATTTTTTCTATTTGACGAATTCAGCCCTGGTTGGTTGGCTCAGCAATAGAGTGTTGGCTGGGCCTGTGGAAGTCCTGGGTTTGATTCCCAGTCAGAACACACAGGAGAAGCCACCATCTGCTTTCTACCCACCCCCCAACTCTCTCTCTCTCTCTCTCTCTCTCTCTCTCCCCCCACACACACAGCCATGGCTTGAATGGTTCAAGTAAAATTGGCCCAGGTGCTGAGGATGGCTCCATGGCCTCACCTCAGGTGCTAAAATAGCTTGGTTGCAGAACAACAGAGCAGTGGCCCCGAGATGGGCAAAGCATCTCCTGGTAGGGGGTTTGCCAGATGGATCCCAGTCTGGGCACATGCGGGAATCTGTCTTTGCTTTCCTGTCTCTCAAAAGAAAAGAAGAATTCAAAAACTGCAATATTTAGAAAATAGTACCATATTGTATTTAGAAATGAAACTAAATAGCCAAAGAATTTGCCTTTAATTGAAAATATTTTTTCATTGTCCAATCAGGTCTCCTTCTATCACCATTTATCCCCCCTTTTAAATAGATGATGTATTATAGGATTTTAGAATTGTATACCTGAAACCTGTATAATTTTATTATCCAATGTCACCCCAACAAATTCAATAAAAACTTTAAAAAAAAAACCAAAATGACTATATTCAACCATAAAAAAATATTTTTTACTCCTTTGATACTAAGTAGCATAATTGTGGCTAAAAATAGAAACTGAAATTGGTCTAACAGCAAGATAGTTTGTAATTCTTTAAAAGTATGAAAGTTAATAGTTCAAATCAGAATACTGCACTCAAAAGGTATTGATCTTATTACATTGTGACTTATCTTTCCAATTTTGCTCTACTTTATGTAATAACTTCCAGATTTATTAATTATGTTATAACTGTACCTTCGGAGTAAGATGAACTAATATTATTCATAATAAAAAGTGTAAACAGTTATTAGTAGAACACAGAACTATTTCTATAGATTTTACATAAATCATTCTAAATTATATTTAGGAAATAGTAGTCAAATAGTTCCTTTCCTATCAAAAGAAGAAGACCAGTTAAACAGAATAGGATGAGAGTGGGCAAGAAGCCTGAGATTGTGTTGGCAGGAGAGTACAGTGATAGTGAGTGACAGCATGAGAAAAATGGACGTGTTCGTCCATCACTGCTGCTCTCCTGCTTGAATTAGATGAATAGTATGGGCCCAAGGGGAACTAAGGACAGTGCTCAGAGGACAGGAACCACTTCCACACAGCTCTGCCAGATTCATGAGAGTAAGGATGGGTCTGCTTTTTGTCGTTGCTGTTGCTGCTTAACCTTGTCAGAGATACATTACTGTTTCTGTGGCACTTCTTTTGTGAGTTCTTACTCATATTACTTTCTTCATCATGGCTGTGCTGATTGTTGACAAGTCAGCACCATTTATCCCTTCTGTACCTTGCCAGATATAGTGGCTTCCACGAAGTGTGCATGCTTGTTTCTTCTCTTGTTGTGTCTCCTTGTGTACCACTCCATCAAATAGGCAATTTAGATATTCAGAAGTCCATTACAGACAATTGATTGGTAGCGATTTTCTTTTGATTTTTGTGGGAGTTATTTTTCATTCTTCTCTTCCCCCAATAGCAGAACTCCACACACTGGAATTGTTTTTACTTTCTCCTTTCACCTAGACCTGTCTGTCGTAGGAAAAGTCTCTTGTTTGAAAACATTCTTGCTAAGATATATTCATTGATCTGTTTAGTCAATTTTTAGTGAACTTTTGTAAGTGTCATTAACACTGTACCAAATAGTATTATAGGGCAATTCAGTGACATAAAACTAGTTAGATATTGAGTATGAAATAGTCAAACATATTTTCTCCACAACTGCTATTTAAATCATACCATAATGCTTGTATTTATAAAATGTTCCTAAATGTTTTATTGTAAAATGTAATTAATACAAGTGGCTTTACCTATGGGTTAAATTTATTTAACCCTTACCTTAGATAATCTGTGTTGTCATTAGAACAATTAAATGATGTGATTTTGAGCTTTGTATTATTAAACATTTTTAATGCATCTCCCGACTAAACTTAATAATGTGTTACATTTTAGGTCAGAAGACATGTCTTCATCTACATGGCATCTTTCCTTACCTCTATGTGCCATACGATGGTTATGGACAGCAGCCAGAAAGCTATCTTTCTCAGATGGCATTCAGTATCGACAGAGCACTTAATGTGGCTTTAGGCAATCCATCTTCCACTGCTCAGCACGTGTTCAAAGTGTCATTAGTATCAGGAATGTAAGTATATGATACCATTTTCTAAAATTTTTATTTATCTGTTTCTATTGCCATTCTAATTAAAAGAAAAAATATCCAATTAAAATATACTCTTCATTTTTTTTTTACTTCTAACCTGATTGAACTGGAGCAAATTTCTTGCTATAAATTTTTGTTACAATAAAATATATATGGTTAACAGTGGTTTTTTTAACCTTTTCCATTTATCTGCTTTCTAAAACTGTAAAAATTCATGTAACTCATTCAACAAATATTAACTAAGCACCTCTTTGTGCCAGGCACTGCTCTGATATTAGTGAACAAAATAATGGTTTTTGTCTCCATGGAGGTTACATTCTAAAATGGGAAACAAAATAATCAATAGATATAACGTGAGATAAATTTATTTATTACATGATCATTAGTGCTATAGAACAAAAGATGTAGAGCAAGAAAAGAAATATCAGCAGTGTAGGGTGGGCAGGTAGACTGGTGACAGTTTTTAATAGGGTAATAAAGGGCAGGTCTTATTGACTAGCAGTTTGACATTCGAATAAAGACTTGAATGTGAGGGAGTAGGAACAGCATGGAGGCAGGTGGCTGGAATGGAGTGGGGAAAGGAGTGTAGGACAAATGAGGTTAGAGAGACATGAGAGGATGGAGATCATGTTGGCCAATGGTTCTCAAAGTATGGTTTCCGTGCCATGGTTTCCAGGATTATCAACATCAACTTTACTTGGTTTGATAGCCATGAGAATGTACCTCTCAGATCTCCAAATATAATAAGCATGATTGAACAACAGCCCCAGCTGCTGCACTAAAATCCATCTATCTCTTATTTGCTGAAGTTCCTTTCCATAAACTACTCCCAGTCATGACTAAGCATGGCGAGGATACTAAGGCAGGCCTATTCCTGGGAGACACCTGAGAACTCTGACAGCCTTTCTGAATTTCCATCAGTCACACTGCATAGATGACACTTCCACCAATCGTCCCTATATCCCTCTCTCTTTTACTTGGGATCAGACCTGTATCTAAGTCTGAGGGCTATCTTAGCCTCTCCTGGGTCCCTCTTCATTTTCTGTCACAGGTATTTTCCTTAATAAGTTTCTTGTACATTTTGACATCTACTTCTCAGAAGCCTTGAACTAACACATCTGGGAACTTAATCAAAATACATTATTGGATCTAACCCCAGACCTAATGAATCAGAAACTTTGGTGGGCCCAGTATTTTGTTTTAGTAAGCCTTTTTGGATGATTCTGTTGCATACTAACGTTTGAGAACCACTACCATAGGCTGTTTCAAGGACTTTGACTTTTACTTGGAGCTGTTATATGATTTTGAGCAATTATGGTCTAGCTTTAACTGGAAAAGATTACTTTAACAACTTTGTTAAGAATAGATCATAGAGCCTGACTTGTGGTGGCGCAGTGGATAAAGCGTCGACCTGGAAATGCTGAGGTCGCTGGTTTGAAACCCTGGGCTTGCCTGCTCAAGGCACATATGGGAGTTGATGCTTCCAGCTCCTCCCCCCTTCTCTCTCTCTGTCTCTCCTCTCTCTGTCTTTCCCTCTCCTCTCTAAAATGAATAAATAAAAAATTTTTAAAAAAAGAAAAGAATAGATCATAGAGGAATAAGGATAGAAGCAGGGAAAACATTAGGACACTGTTTTATTAATCTGGGTGAAAAAATCCAGTGGCTTGTGCTAGCAAAGGACATAGTGCAGGGGAAATAGCAGGAGAGTAGTAAGAAGTGGTCAACTTTTGGATCTATTTTGCAAGTTGAGGCAGCAAGATTGGCTGTCTCATTGGATGAGGGCTTTGAGAGGAATCAAGGGTGACTACAAGAATTTGAGTCTATCTTACTAAAAGAGGAGGGTGCAGATTGTGGAGCAGGCTGCAGGAAAGATTTGGAGTTTATACTGAAACATAATGAGTTTGATATGTCTATATGAAATCCCAGTGGAGATCTTAAGTCTGTATACTTCTTCTATATAATCTCGGCTTTCCTCTGGACACCACAGTATCCTTTTAATTGAATTCCCTTTTACTCTTGACTCCAAAGCCGCAAAATTACTCTTCTCATAACGTAAATTGGATCCTTTTAAAATCCTTTAAAATCCTTGAGTGCCTTCATATTGTTCATAGAATAAAATTTAAACTTCTAACCACAGCCTATGTGATCTGACCCCTGCTACCTCTGTAGCTTGGTTCACTATGTTGTCTCCAGGAGCATTGGTCTTCTAGTTTCTCAGCTTTGCCAAGCTCTTTCCCACCTTTGTGTATGCAGTTTCCTTGCCTTGAGTTCTCTATTCTTCTCCAGTCCTTCAGATCCTTCACTCCTTCAGAGTTTTCTCTTGACTTCCCTACTTAAAATCGATTATTACTGGTATTCTGTATCTCATCTATTCTGTTTTCTTTAGCACTTAATAGAGTTTGCAATTATTTTTTTTGTTTACACACTTAATTTTTATGTGTGTCTCCCACTATCAGGTACGCTTCATGAGAAAAATGACCATATTTGTCTTATTCGTCATTATATGCCTAGCACCTCGTATGGTGTAGAGCAGTTAGTTGATAGGGCTGAATAACTATTCGGTTGAATAAATAAATGAGGTAAAAGTTCAAATCCATTTATGACAGCAACAATTATGTTAAAGAGAATCACCAGCTTTATATTCTAATTTTTTTATGTTTAATGGTTTCTAAAAACTTCCCTATATGTGTTCTTATTTCAAAGTTGAATCTTCAAACAGCCTAATGAAATGAATAATCACCAATCTTTCTATATTTTTGATGGATGTTTGTTAAAGGCATTGCCATAGTATTTTTGAGTTGCAAGTCTGGTTACCTGGGGCAAAAGATGAGCTGTTGTTCAGCCTAATTAATGGCTGCTGTTTTCCTTTTTCTCCTATTTCAGTACCTTTTGGCTTTTTTTCTTACTTAGATCTCCTTTTCCCTTATCATACATTCTAGCTCCTGTGACTTCTTTACTCCTTCAGTACTCCCTACTTCTTTATGATAGACAAGGTTGCATCTAGCCACCAAATTTAAAATTTGTACAAGGTTTAATTCCGGTCTTCCTAGGCTATGCATTATCCTGAGACTGGGCTAACAGATAGGCCATGACATGAGCTTAGACGTGTTTCTGGGGTTCCTTGCCACTGTGTGTTAGGAGCCATTGAATCAGCTTGGACTGCTGGTAACCCTACAGGTAATGAAGTCCACAATGTCCTGTCTTCAGCCCTGCTCAGCTCCTGTAGGCTCATACTATGGCTTCTTTTAATGAATCAATCCATCTCATATTTGGTCTTCCCTCATCCTGCTGCCTTCCTTTTTCCCCAGCATTATCATTTTTTTCAAAGAGCCCTGCATTCTCATAATGTGGCCAAAGTAGGACAGCTTCAGTTTTGATACTTAGCTACCATGATTCTACAAAATATACTATAATGAGATTCTCAGTTAATCCAAGTTAATTGAGATTTTCCCTATTTGTTTTTATTTTCCTTCTCATTGTTATATTAAAGAACTAACTCTAATTAGTATGTATAATTTTTTAAGCATAAGAATACCCTCTAATTGTTCTTTATTCTACTTTCTTCCCCACAAAGAGTCTCCTTGTTGAAATTTTTTGCCAACATCAATTAAAGCCAACAGTAGGAAATAAGGATTGCAGGGTAAATTATACAGAGGTTTTCTTGTCTGAAAGAAGCAGAAAACTGAATTTCTTGAGCTCTCAGGCTATAATTTGGCACAATTGATAAGAAAGCAGAATCCTAGATTTATAAAGAATTTTAGAGGTATGATAATCTTAATTTATAGTCAACTTTTGAAATTATGAGATTCTACATTTAAAAAAATAAAGATTGTTAACAAAAGATAACATGGACCACATCAATGCAGAATGCAGATTTAACCCCTTCTCCCCCATTTATCTGGCTAAAGATAAGTCATGTCTCCATACAAAGAGTTATATTTATCATTATGAAAAATATCATAGCAGGAAGATTAAAGAGTTGAATTTTGGCAATGAGAGAGAGATTATTATTCATGTAATATGTCTTTCTTTCACCCTCTCTTCATGGCAACAAAATGGGGTGAACAGCAGCAAACTAGACAGGAAGTGGTAAGTGTTATTTAAAAAAAAGCAAAGAAGGGTGGAGCAAAGATGGGGTAGGTAGTGATCCACGGAGAAGGCCTTTCTGAGGAGGTGGGTTTAAGCAGAGACCTGAGTGAAGATTGAAAGCAAGTCATGCAAAGGTTTTGGGCAAAGCTTTCTAGGCGGAGGAAACAGAATGGGAAGTTATTTCTGGAGTCAATTGAGTTAGAGGGGCTGAAATGTTTAGAATGGCTGGAGGGGAAAGGAAGAATGGTATGACATAAGATTAGAGTGAGTGGCAAGGGTGACATAAAGAGCCTTTTAGACTTTGGTAAAGAGTTTGATTTAAAAAAAAAAAAAAAAGAAATTGCTCTATAGAAGTCATACAGATGGCTTTAAGGGCTGAAACTGCTTTAAAAAAATTGTTTAAATGAACCCCAAATAATGACTCCACTGCCAAATTTCTTCTGTATTTGATTTCCACTAGACTGTGAGACATGACAGAGAGAAGTTGTATTCTAATAAGTTTTTTTCTAATTTTTTAGTCTCTTAAATTTCTATTTACAAACTTTTCATAGGCTTCATCTAAAAATAGGTATACATATACATAATAGGTATATTGTCTCTGCTTAATGAACTTGCATAATTAGTAAATAGATGATTAAGGAAAGTAATATAAATGCTGTTAATTAAAAGACTTTGTAGGTGAAGAGCTTTAGTTTTTGACAGAAAAAAAAGAGAAGTGAAAGATGGTACCTGAATGAAAGGTCAGAGTAAGGAGGAAATAGCCAATTTTAAGGAGTTATAATGATTGAAATTAATGTGCAAAATAGTTTGCTGCTCCTTTTTTGTTCCTAGTTTTTTTTGGGGGTTTTAGTGGTATTTTTAAACTTTTTAAAAGAAGTAACCAGGTTTCAATATTTCATATGTTAACCTGTGGTAGGTTTAATTGCCAAGGAGTTATTGTTTGATTGGGGGGAATTTGAGGATAATATTTAATACAAGTAAGAATTAAGCCAGCAAATTAGACAGTAAGTTACATTATTTCATCTCTGAATGATAAAAACAATTTGATCTTTTTTTTTCTTTTATTTCAGGCCTTTCTATGGTTATCATGAAAAGGAAAGACACTTTATGAAGATCTATCTTTATAATCCTGCAATGGTGAAAAGGTACAAAGTTTAATGAAATAAAAATAACTATCTCCTAAGTATTTTAGTAATAAAAAGAGAAATCTAGAACAAAGTCTTATATAACTTGTAGCGTTATTAAAGAAAGAGAACATAATATGTACACATTTGAGTAGGAAGGCTTTTTTAAGGGTAAAAGGGCTTTGGTTTATAGCCCCTAACTGCTTCTTACTGTCTTAGATTTAGAGTTTGTGGAAGTAGATAAGGAGATCTGATAGCTGCCATGTATGATCTTAGTGCCCTGCTGGCCAGACCAGATGTTCAATACCAAAAGAAGTCAGCTCTTCAGTTTCCAAGCAATGAGAAGTGTGTTAGAGTGAGGCCAGGGTGATGGGCCTCTGAGATCTGACAATCCTTTTGACTCCTTATTAGTCATTAGTGAAATTTTATATACTGGATTTTTTGTTTTTGTGTCTGTTTGCTTTCCTTTCTTCTCTCATTAAGTCTCTTTTATGACCTATAGCTTATTCTTTCAATTATCTTAGAGCCTATGTTATGGAGGGTGGGAAGAGCACATATAGAGAAGACTTCAGTCATCCTCTAGGGTTCAAAACAAGTGTTTTCATTCTGTGTGGTGACAAGCCAGGGGAAAGCTTTGGAGAAGTTCTGAGTGTTGTTCTTCCAAAGATGCCTCTCTGCCAGTAGGTACTAGATTCCAAAAGGTAACTTTTTGGTAAGATACAAATTGGATGTTTCCCCTGGGACAGTTTAGGTACCAAGAGAGGCATCACTGAGGAGATGAGGTTGATGCTAAATTAGGCCATTGAGCACAGTGAATCACAGTGGTTATTGCCTTCTCTGGTAACCAGTGAAAACTACTGTTCTCTATTACCTGCCCCCAAACAGCTTCTGTTACGTGGGGTACCAAAACAATTTTCAAGAATAGGTACTTAAGGCAGTGATGTTTCTCATACCAGTTTTCCTCTAGTCACACTTTCTCATATCGATGGAGCAGTCTCTGTGGATCTTACCCTCTCTTACGTACACAGTGGCAAGAGTAAATCTCAATCATTTGTTTCTCTTTTTTATCCCCAGTTGTGCTAAGGGGAAGCCGGGAATAAAATTTGCAGTAGTCTTTTATAAATAATGTATCAGTTATAGTTCTGCTTGAAATATAAATCTCCTGTGATCTTGATTTCCATTTTCCTTAAACTACCTATTCTCCTGACCATACCCTAGAACTTGTCTCACCTTCTGAGATTTTAAATGCAGACATCTTGGTTTCTACCTCAATCTTCCATTTTTTTAACGAGTTTTTGAGATATAATTTAGACGTCACAAAATTTGCACATTATATGTGTACATAACTTAATGATTTTTAGGATATTTACTGAATTGTGTACCTATCAGTTTTAGAACCTATTCATGGTTCTGGTAAGATTCTTTGTCTCTTTTCTATCTTCTTAACTCTGGCCCAAGGTCTTTAGCTTTTATACTCTTTAGCCCTGCTACTATTATCTTCCTATTTTGTAGCCTCCTCCTGCAACTAATTTTTCTTTCCATCTTAGATTCTATTCTTTATCTTTTCACCTTTTTTTTCTGCCAAGTGAAACTATTAATTCTGGATTATCCATTTATTTATGTACTTTCTTTCTACTAAATTCTCATTCTGATTACCGCAAAATACAAAAATATCACAGTATATTGATGCCACTGTAAATTCATGATCTTCAGCTTCACTTGGGTCATTCTCTGACTTGCCTTACTTCTACTTTTCCTGATTCAGTCTCTCGTAACCATTCTCCACCCCCTTTACTCAGTTGTTAAGTCCATCCTGAAGCTTTGCCTCCTGGCCCAGAGAGAAAATAGAACCCATCAAGCTAGAACAGTGGTTGTCAAAGTGTGAACTGGAGATTTCTGAGACCCTTTCAGGGTATCTGCACAGTCAAAATTACTTTCATAATAATACTAAGATGTGATTTGCCTTTTTCACTCTGGTCACTGGTGGTGGATAAAAGTGCTGACATCTTGGTCCAAATCAGGGTAATGGCATCAAACCACAGACCCCCACCCCTTATTCATGGGAGATATGTCCCAAGAGCCCCCCCCCCCAGTAGATGCCTGAAACTGCAGATAGTACCAAGTCCTATACAGTATGCTATGTTTTTTCCTCTACATACATATGCTTTATGGCAGGGGTCCCCAAACTTTTTACACAGGGGGCCAGTTCACTGTCCCTCAGACCGTCGGAGGGCCGGACTATAAAAAAAACTATGAACAAATCCCTGTGCACACTGCACATATCTTATTTTAAAGTAAAAAAAAACAAAACAGGAACAAATACAATATTTAAAATAAAGAACAAGTAAATTTAAATCAATCAACTGACCAGTATTTCAATGGGAACTATGCTCCTCTCACTGACCACCAGTGAAAGAGGTGCCCCTTCCGGAAGTGCGGCGGGGGCCGGATACATGGCCTCAGGGGGCTGCATGTGGCCCACGGGCTGTAGTTTGGGGACCCCTGCTTTATGGCTTCTCTTTGGCATAGCTTAATTGCCAGCATAACTACTCTTGCTCTTTGGAGCCATTATTAAGTAAAATAAGGGTTACTTGAACACAAGCACTCTGATACCACGACAGTCAGTTTGATAACTGAAACAAGTACTGAGTGACCAACAGGTAGGAGCATATATAGCATGGATACTCTGGACAAAGGGATGATATACACCCTGGGCAGGACAGAGCAGGACTGCTAGAGATTTTATCATGCTACTGAGAACAGCATGTAATTTAAAACTTAAGAGTTGTTTATTTCTAGAATTTTTCACTTAATATCAGACCATGGTAAGCGAAACTGTGGATAAGGGGGACTACTGTAGTAGTTGCTGTATTTTTCACTACTAAATACAGATGCAAAAGATAAAAGCCAGTTTTACTTAAGAGAATTTATGAGGGTATTGTAAAATTATTAATTTTATTAAACCTTGACCCTTTTATATACATCTGAATATTTTATGTGACAACGTGAAAGTAAGCATGAAACTCATTTTCTGTGTGCTTAAGGACTATAAATGAATGTCTCAAGGAAAAAGCACTTTTTATGACTGTTTTTAGTTGCAAGCTGAACAAACCACTTTTTGTTAATGGGAGTAATTTTAACTTGAAAGAACAACTGATAATTAGACAAGTTATAGTGATTCAACTATTTAACAGATATCTTTCCAAAAAAATGAACAAAGTGAGCCTGTCACCTAAAGAAGAAAACACATAGTATTTTTTGCCAATGATAAAATTTGAGCTTTTAAGCAAACATTAGAATTTTGGAAAACTTGACTGGTACTGTGAACTTTAACAGCTTTCCCATACTTAAAGATTCTGATGAAACAGATGATGATATTAACAAATTTTTAAATAATGTTTAATGAAATATATCAACATTTAGAAGATCTAACTTAGTGGCTCTGTATTTTCCAAATGAAACAAAATACAAAAAAATTTAAAACCATATTCACTATTGATATGGTTTTAAATTTGACAATGTTGCTAACCTTTAAAAACCTTCCTCTCCACTCCTTTCCATGTCTATACCTATTGGCTCCCATGGTTTGGTTTAGTTTTTGTTAATTTTTATGTGTTTGACTTCTAAATGTATATCAATAGCTTTCCCTCCAGAGCTCCTGGTTAATATATTAAATAATCTACTGGGTAAATAGAATAGCACTATAGTTAAGAGTGAGGACTTACAAGTTAGAGAAAATTTAGTTTGAATATTAGTTCTTTCACTTTGTATGATTTTGGACTTTTTAATCTAAGAATCAGTTTTTATGTTTCTAAAATTGGGATGATAATACCATAGGTTTATAGTAAGGATTACTAGAAATTAGGCATTTAAAGCACCTAACACAGCCCTGTCTGTAAGCTCAGTTGGTTAGAGCATCGCCCCAAAGCACAGTGGTTGCCAGTTTGATCCCTGCTCAAACAACATACAGAAACTAATCAGTGTTCTTGTCTCCCCCCCACCTTTCTCTCTCTTTCTCTCCACCTTCCTCTCATAAAATCAATACAAATTTTTTAAAATAAAAAGTCAATAAATAGCCCTGGCCAGTTGGCTCAGTGGTAGAGCATCAGCCTGGTGTGCAGAGGTCCTGGGTTCGATTCCCGGCCAGGGCACACAGGAGAAGCGCCCATCTGCTTCTCCACCCCTCCCCCTCTCCTTCCTCTCTGTCTCTCTCTTCCCCTCCCGCAGCCAAGGCTCCATTAGAGCAAAGATGGCCCAGGCGCTGGGGATGGCTCCTCGGCCTCTGCCCCAGGCGCTGGAGTGGCTCTGGTCGCAACAGAGCGTCGCCCCCTGGTGGGCGTGCCGGGTGGATCCTGGTCGGGCGCATGCGGGAGTCTGTCTGACTGTCTCTCCCCGTTTCCGGCTTCAAGAAAAATACAGAAAAAAAGTCAATAAATAAAGCACCTAACACAGTATCCAGTACTTAGTACTTAAAAATGTTAGCTGCCTCTGCTGTGTTAATAAAATTATTCTTATCTTCATCTTCATTATCATTCATTTCCAATATTTTCATAAAAATCTACCATTATACCTAAACCAGTATTTCTAAACTCAGTTTATCTTTATTCCCCCTCCAAAAAAAAAAAAAAAAAATCCCCCAACCTGTTTTCTTTCAGTCCATTCTATTTCAGTAAATGCTGTACCACCAGCCAGCTACTTACACAAGAAATCTAGGCATTATCATCAACCACTATTCTACTTTATCCTCCACATCTTGTTAGCCATCAAGGCCTGACCATTTATTTCTTGAATGTCTGCTGAATTAACACATTTCCATCATCTTTTTTTTTTTTTTTTTTTTAATTAAGTGGTAGGCAGGGAGGCAGAAACAGACTCCTGCATGCGCCCCAACCTGGATCCACCTGGCAAGCCCTATACTGGGGGATGCTCTGCCCATCTGGGGCTGCTGCTCTTTTGCTCAGCAACAAAGCTATTTCAGCACCTGAAGTAGAAGCCCTGGAGCCATCCTCAGCGCCCAGGGCCAACTTGCTGGGACCTTTTGAGCCATGGCTGCAGGAGGGGAAGAGAGAGCGAGACAGAAGGGGAAAGGAAGGGGTGGAGAAGCAGATGAGCTCTTCTCCTGTGTGCCCTGACCGGGAATCAAACCTGGGACTTACATATGCCGGACCAATGCTCTACCACTGAGCCAATCAGCCAAGGCTCCCACATTTCCATAATCTTTATTAAAGCTACCATCATCTTAGTTTTTTCACAATAGCCTCTTACTCCCTAGTGTTGTGCATTCGGTAGCTAACCTGGTCATTTCACTTTCTTCCCGTTCACTTCAGAAACAAATCGCACTATCTCTTGAAATGTCTTACTAGGTCATGGTCTGACTTCACATTACTACCTCTCTAGCCATCCCTTCTCACCATACTTCTGTCACCAGCTCTCACTCAGTGGTTTCAGTTTCCAAATGAGCTATGT
This sequence comes from Saccopteryx bilineata, assembly GCF_036850765.1. NCBI lineage: Eukaryota > Metazoa > Chordata > Mammalia > Chiroptera > Emballonuridae > Saccopteryx > Saccopteryx bilineata. The sequence goes on along the minus strand of NC_089501.1, from coordinate 8,083,971 downwards.
TTTCTCATTACCCTTTGTATGCACAGTTTTATTTGCATGAAATACTCTTTCTTCTGTACAGACAAAAAATATTTCCAGTTTACTGGTTAGTCTCCTACTTAGAGGCTTTTTCTCTTCAGGAAGGCATTGTAGAAACTATCTCGGTGCACTAATACTATTTTATAATTGCCTATCTGTAGGAAAACAACTCAGAGGACAAAAATATTAAAATGGTAACATCTCTTGAGTAGTGGATTGAGTCATATTTCCTTCTTTGGAATTTTTGTATAATCTTGTCAAAATTTTTCTGAAATTTTAAAAGAAAAAACTTACTTTAAAAACCTTTTGTCTGGCCTGACCTGTGGTGGCGCAGTGGATAAAGCGTTGACCTGGAAATGCTGAGGTCGCCAGTTCGAAACCCTGGGCTTGCCTGGTCAAGGCACATATCAGAGTTGATGCTTCCAGCTCCTCCCCCCGTCTTTCCCCCCCCCTCTTCTCTCTAAAATGAATAAACTAAACAAAACAAAAAAACCTTTTGTCTCCTGACCTGTGGTGGTGTAGTGAATAAAGCATCAACCTGGAGTGCTGAGGTTGCTGGTTCGAAACTCTGGGCTTGCCCAGTCAAGGCACATATGACAAACAATAAACAACTAAAATGAAGCAACTATGAGTTGATAATTCTCATTCCCCTTCCTCTCTTTGTAAAATCAATAAATAAAAAATCTTTCAGAAAAAAATAAATAATAAAAACCTTTTTGACATTTGACTTTTTCAATATAATTAATATTGGTCTTAAAAGTTAAAATACCTTTCATCTAAATTTTTTGTCATTTTGGGGGCACCTGGCTTACTTTAAACCTTGATTTAAACTTGTAATTTCTTACAAAATACAAACTTTCAATAAACTTGAAGTAAAAAACTTATACGCTAATATGTGTTTTGTTCTCTGTTAGTATAATCATTATTCACTTAATATTCTGGGAAACAATTTTATGGTACAACTTCATTTCCCTTATTTAGGATATGTGAACTTTTGCAAAGTGGAGCCATAATGAATAAGTTTTATCAGCCTCATGAAGCGCATATTCCCTACCTCCTACAGCTCTTCATTGACTACAATCTGTATGGAATGAATTTAATAAATCTGGCTGCTGTCAAGTTCCGAAAAGCAAGAAGGAAAAGTAAGGTTGATTTTTCAAGTGAAAATAAAAGCTTTGAAACAGGTTATATAATTGATGATTTGTAAAATAATATATATTTATATAATAAGCGCTGAGTGGATAAAGAGTAAAATATATATAATGGTATTAGGCAAAGTATATGAGATGAAATTTTTTTGGTAACGGCTTTTTTGAAGCATAATTCACAAAGCACATGGTTCACTCATTTGAAATGGAAAATTCAGTGGTTTTTAGACAGAGTTATGCTACCATCACCACAATCAAATGTAGAACATTTTCAGTACTTCTAAAAGAAACCCCGCAAAGTTTGTTTTCAGTTGGTGAAAAGCATGAGAGAAGTTGAGTTAGCAAATATATTATATGAAAGCCATTTATTTTAGTTATAATAGCTAGATAAATATTGGAATGATGATTAGAAGAGATTTTTTTCAAATTATTGAAATTTTTTACAATTTGAAGGCAGAAATATATGAATTTTAGTTGGAATTAAAAGCAGGGAAATTGCAAATATGATAAAATAAAATTACATCTTAATTCATTATACTAAATAGCCCTTGGGTTTTTGTTTTGTTTTGTATAAGATAAGAGGTTATATAAAAAAAGGATGAGGTGTACTGAAATCATGGAGAGAATAGATGAATTATTTTTTGTATTTTATTTTGTCATTATTTCAGACAGATTCCAGTTAAATGATGGTAAACCTTATGGTATATTAATATATATTATATGTATGTGCATAACCTAACATTTTTCCTTAGAAGATAATAATATACAGTGTGTCCGTAAAGTCATGGTGCATTTTTGACTGGTCACAGGAAAGCAACAAAAGACGACAGAAATGTGAAATCTGCACCAAATAAAAGGAAAACCCTCCCAGTTTCATACCTATTCAGTGCAGTTCGATGTGGGCTCACGCACAGATTTTTTAGGGCTTCTTAGGTAGCTATCCCGTATAGCCTCTACAGACTCATCACTGACTGATGGCCTACCAGAACAGGGTTTCTTCACCAAACTGCCAGTTTCCTTCAACTGCTTATCCCACTGAGTAATGTCATTCCTATGTGGTGGCGCTTCGTTATAAACACGCCAATATTCACGTTGCACTTTGGTCACAGATTTGAATTTAGCGAGCCACAGAACACACTGAACTTTCCTCTGTACCATCCACATCTCAACTGGCATGGCCGTGGGCTGCTCCTCTGTATACACGGTGTTACGTCATCATCTGCGCATGCGCACATGCTGCCACATCATCCTGCAGAAACTGGGAGGGTTTTCCTTTTATTTGGTGCAGATTTCACATTTCTATCGTCATTTGTTGCTTTCCTGTGACCGGTCAAAAGTGCACCATGACTTTACGGACACACTGTTAATGTTTTATGTGAAAAAACCTTTCACAACATGCCTTCTTTTTAAAAAAATTTTTTTATTGAATTTGAACTTTCTTTCTCAAATGATATTGTGATCAACATACACTAAGTATATCTTTGCTTAGAAATGTTATATAGTGTGCTTGCAAATGCTAATTAACTTGAAGTGAAAGTAAATATTTTGTAAAGAATAGATAAGAAATTAGAACAATTAGACCTCAGCTGGCTCAGGCCAACTGTGAAAATATAGCACGGCAGAAGTTCTGAATTGGAAAGATTAGGCTTCTATTATCCACGGTGTTACGTCATCATCTGCGCATGCGCACATGCTGCCACATCATCCTACAGAAACTGGGAGGGTTTTCCTTTTATTTGGTGCAGATTTCACATTTCTGTCGTCTTTTGTTGCTTTCCTGTGACCAGTCAAAAGTGCACCATGCCGCAGCCAAGTCAAATTCAGCCCCTGCTCCCCCCATAGCAGGGGCTGGCCTAGATGGCTGCTACAGCAAGCTCCACTGCTCATGGGCTCTGGGTTCCTGCCCTGGGACCTGGGGATAAGTTTAGCTGTGGACATGGAAAAAAAAAAAAGTGCACCATGACTTTACGGATAGACACACCGTAATACTGTAGTCTCACCTTTTTTTTTTTTTTTTTTTTTTTAAATTAAAAAAAAGGGTTTTTTTTAGATTTTTATTTATTCATTTTTAGAGAGAGGAGAGAGAAAGAGAGAGAAGGGGGAGGAGCAGGAAGCATGAACTCCCATAATGTGCCTTGATTGGGCAAGCCCCAGGTTCGAACCGGCGACCTCAGCGTTCCAGGTCGACACTTTATCCACTGCGCCACCACAGATCAGGCTGTAGTCTTACTTTTGAAAGTGAAGTAAATTCAAAAGTAAAAAGGATTTAGAAATTTTAATATTATATATGCATATATAATTTTGTCTCAGTATTCAGTTATATAACCTGTTTTCAAATGAAATGAAAATCACTGATTGCTCTAGTGGTGAAGTATATAGAAGTACTTATATAGAGTAAATATTTTGAATGCGACAGAGGCATTTTATATTACATTTTTGACATCGCAGTTGAAAAGAACCATTACTCTCAACCACGCATATACATTCCAAGGTGTGTATGAATTTTTAGGAACTGGTCATATAGGTTATATATTATTTTATTTAAAGAGTAATTATTTGCAAGTTAAAAGTCAGAACTTATTCCCTTTCACTTTTCTATTCCCAGGTGATCCATTGCGTGCAACTGGATCTTACAAGAATCAGCTACCAGGACATTCTCTTACTGGTACCTTATTTCGGTGGGAAGAAAATGAAATACCAAGGTTAATGTTCTAAAGGAGAATAAAATTTATTTACATATATTCTACTATATTCAGAAATTAGTGGTTATCATATTTTAATTTTAACCTTATATTTTGATACCTTAATATATAAAGTTTTCAAAAAAGCAAATCTACCCCTGGCTGTTTGGCTCAGTATATAGAGCATCAGACTGGTGTGTGGATGCCACAGGTTCGATCCCTGGTCAGGGCACATATAAGAAATGACCATCTCCTCCACTTCTCTTCTCTCTCCCTCTTCTCCCTATCTTCCTCTCTTGCAGCCAGTGTGGCTCAATTGGTTTGAGCATGGCCCTGGGCACTGAGGATAGCTCTGTTGATTTGAGCATCAGCCCCAGACAGGTGTTGCTGGGTGGATCGTGGTTGCACATGCAGGAGTCTATCTCTCTATCTCCTCTCCTCTCACTTAAAAAATAATAAAAAAGCAAACCTCAACATTAGTATGTTACACAGAATCATAAAGTTTAAAAAGAGACCATGATAATACATCTAGTGCCTGACCTGTGGTGGCGCAGTGGATAACGCCTCGACCTGGAAATGCTGAGGTCGCCGGTTTGAAACCCTGGGCTTGCCTGGTCAAGGCACATATGGGAGTTGATGCTTCCAGCTCCTCCCCGCTTCTCTCTCTCTGTCTCTCTCTCCCTCGCTCTCTCCTCTCTAAAAATGAATAAAGAAAAAAAAAAGATTTAAAAAAAAAAAAAGAAAATACATCTAATTATTACCTATCTAATAAAAGGAATTTGGATATAAATTTTTATACTTCTTTCCAACATTCTTCTTCATTGTGCATATCCTATAACTTCTCAAGTAAAGATCATGTAATAAAATATCAATTGAAAACCTAAATAATAAATATTTTTAGTAAAAATAATTTTTTAGATTTCTAAATATTAAAAATTTGGGGGGAAGTGGGTTCACATACTGAGTATGAATAATACAATCTGTGATTTCTTTTGACTATTTTATTCTTTATTAGACTATTTATTTTGGGGAATGTAATATACTCCAAATAGTAGTTAGATTTTTCTACCACAAAGCATATATATAATCAGTCATATAAAAATTATTAATAAGAGCTTTATCTACATGGAACTCAGAGGGATTTCTGTTTTATACCACAAAACATTGCCCAGGCCTTCTTGGTCCTTTTATTGATTAGTTGGAATTTGGCAGGGTGGTTATGGTTTTCCTCTTTTCATTACTCATGTCACCTGATGCTTTTTAAGTACATTATTCTTATGAAGAATACAAGGTGGAAAAAGTGTTTTAATGACTTTTGTTTTTATTTTATGACAAGAAAATGTGAATTAATCAATTGAAGATAAACTATCATAAAATATTTTGATGTTAATTTATGTATTTTAAGATCCTAATATATACTTAACAGAATTTTCATATTATAGAATTACTTGGGCATTTTTTAATATCTAAAATTAAGAAAGAAAGAAGAATAAATAAAATCAAGAAAATATCACTAAATAATGATACAAATACATTGTTTTATGATTGGAATGTTATATTAGAATAAGACTTTAAAGTGATATGGACAGTGCCTTGCCTTACCTCTTGATTCAGCTTAACTAGTTTTAGAACTTTTTGATAAGCACATACACACATACACATGTACTTCTTGATTCCCTCTCAGAGCAGAATTGTTTTTATAATAATGTTGAAATGGTATTAAGTTTAAAGAACATTATTTACTACATCAAATTCTAATCAGTCCAGAGCCAAGTCACCGACAAGCTATATGTTGTCTCATTTTTTTTATGCCTGTGATATAGTCCCTCTCTCTCTCTAAAGTTGGAGCAAATCAGCTTGACCCAAGGATTTACCTATTCACTAGATTCCTTGGTTTTCAAAGTTCTACATTTAGTAACTTGTTTTTTGCATGCTCAAGTCAAAGTTTATTTATATTTGAAGCCCTTTTTGAACACACATCTTCTGGTTAGGTTATAAGATTATATATAGTAAAGCTTCACTGATTAGGAGTAAGTTTGGGGAAACTGCATGTATTATAATGAAAAGTTTTAATTCTAGAATGTTTTTAAGGACCCTGTATATTTGAGTTAGCAAATTATAAACAAAAATATGAATAGGCAAACTAATAAAACTAAATTAGATACTCAGAATTAGAATTTAAAATAAGTATAAGATAGCTATATATTTTTGTCTCAGATTATCTCATATTTTCTATTTTGGGGATGCTTATATTAAACACAAAGATCTAATTTTATCAAGTGCAAGTATATAATGTCAAAAATTTTGCCATAAATCATTACTCTTAGATTTTATTAGTCTTATTTATGTCCCCAGTGCTAGCACTTTCTTCTGTGTACCTTTTTTTTTTTTAACAAAGAAATGTTTTATGACCTTTCACAAACATTATCACAAGGGCCATAACAGAGAGCAACAAAGTTGTAATGATATGAGAGTGTTGAGTTAGCTACTGTACTAACCTTATCTACTAGCTCATTATCAATTACTGTATATCATGGACCTTCAGGATCACTTTCCAGAGTGTTGAATCCACAAAAATTGAATCTACTGTAGTCATCTCAACACTGGTTATTCTTCAGAATGATCTGAAGAGATTTTTAAAATTATAGATGTCTGAGCTCCATCCTCTCTGATTCTAATTAGGACTGTTCAGCTGTGAACAGAAATGTCAGAAAGGTATAGTTGTCTATCATTATTATTTCTTATGTACCTTTTATGGCTAAAATCGAATGGTCTGCATGTATTTGCTGACTCACATTTTTTACTCACACTTTTTCTATCTACTGGAAAGTTTTTGTTTTTGAGACCAGTAGAGGGACAGATAAGGACAGACAGGAAGGGAGAGAGATGAGAAGCATCAATTCTTCATTGCGGCTCCTTAGTTGTTCATTGATAGCTTTCTCATATGTGCCTTGACTGGGGGGCTACAACAGAGCGAGTGACCCCTTGCTCAAGCTAGTGACCTTTGGGCTCAAACCAGCAACCATAGAGTCATGTCTATGATCCTACACTCAAGCCAGCTATGACCCCGCACTCAAGCTAGGTGAGCCTGTGCTCAAGCCAGCAACCTGGAAGTTTTGAACCTGAGTCCTTTGCATCCCAGTCTGACACTGTATTCACTGTGTCATTGCCTGGTCAGGCTCTCTGTTGGAAAGTTTTAATTCTGAAAATTAAAGGTCTACTGGAAAGTTCTGTCCATTTTTGGAATAAAACAAAATACAAATTTTTCTTACCATCAATAAACTTTATTAAATAATATAATTGCCATTATTATTAATGTTTCTTGCCAGCGTGAGGGCAATTTGTATATCTCATTTTTGAAAAATGTTTTATCTTTTGATGCAAAAAATTGAACCAGTGCTTGTTTGATATCTTCTTCATTTTTGAATTTTTTGCCCTTCAAAAAATTTTGTAAGGACAAAAACAAGTGATAGTCGGAGGGTGCTAAGTCCGGGGAATATGGTGGATGCGACAGACATGTTTCTGTAGCATTTCTTCCTTGTTGAAATTCGTAAAAATTACAGTGGTGTAAATGAACTTTATCAGTAGCCATGGGTACACTATGGCTTCACACATAAGACTAATGTGAATCAACTTTGTTTTAGTTAATTTGCTACATCAGTATGTATACATTAAGTGATAAAAATAGAGAGGCACACATGTGCCAAATAAACATGTGCTTATGTGTCGAAACTTGTGATAGAAACGGACAGAACTTTCCGGTAGACCTTATACTTCCTTTCTCTAGGAACACCTGTTCTGAATGTCTGAAGTAGTTTTGTAATAAGGGTGAGATATAGTTATAAATTTCTACTATGTGATTGTATATTTTTTTATGCTGTTCCCTGCTTTTGTCACAAATGTGCTACTCCTGGGAAATTCACCCTTGAAATTTACAATATAACTTTTCCAAAATATGTGAAACTTTTTAGTGTAAGGAGAAAATTGATCATAAACTATTTTATCTGGTATATCACTTTATGGCAAAATTAATTTTGTTAAATTATATGAATGAATGAATGAATGAAGACTAACAACAATTTTTCTGAAAGTGAAAGGGATATATTATGATTGGTTGGCTAGTATGTTTCTTCTTGATTAATGTTAAAAATATGCATATGTAAGTTTGTATCTGTGTGTATGTATCTATGTATCTTTCTTTGAATTATAAATTCTGTGATTTAACAAATTAATTATTTAATAGTTTTTCTAATGTTCCATCAAAATTTCCTTAGGGATACGCTATGGAAAATGATGTTTTGTTAGGATGTTTCTCATAAAACATTTAAAAAGTCTCAAATACAAATGTGAATGGAATCTGCTATCACCCACTTTCTAGTAATACCATGGTCTCTCTTTTTCAATTGTTGTCAGTATTGGTTGGATATCTAAATTTTGAAATGAGTCAACTGGGATTCACCCTAGAAGTTGTATGTTTATTCTATCAAGCAGGGACAGTTATGTGGTGTCCTAATCTTTTTTTGTGGCTCTGATGAAAAACAAAAACTTCTGAGTCAAAGAACATTAGTGGGAACAACCCTCTGTAGTTCTCATAAAAAGTAATGACTGTGGTGTTACCGCATTTCCTAGCTATGATCCCACTATTGAACATGTGGTTTCTCAAGTCTGTAGTTATGGAGAATTTTAAAGAATTTTTCAGCTTAGCAGTAGTTGGGGGCAGGAAAAACAGTGTCATTTGCCCATTTTTCAGGATACTCTCTTCCCTTCATCTCTTGTTGCATATCCTCCTCATTTTTTTAAAAACTATGATTTCTGAGAAAGGTACCTCTGGGTAAATGTTTATATATGTACATGATTTGTTCTTTTTTTGTTTTTTTGTTTTGTTTGAGGGAGGGGGGACAGAGAAAGACAGGGAGAGAGATGAGAAGCTTCAATTCTTCGTTGCAACATCTTAGTTGTTCATTGACTGCTTTCCTATATGTGCCTTGACAGGGTGGGGTGTAGATCCAGCAGTGTGAGCCACCCCTTGCTCAAGCCAGCGACCTTGGACTCAAGCCAGTGACCTTGGGCTTCAAGCCAGTGACCTTTGGGCTCAAGCCAGTGACTATGGGGTCATGTCTATGATCCGTATGCTCAAGCGGGCAACTCCATGCTCAAGCCAGATGAGCATGTGCTCAAGCCTGTGACCTCAGGGTTTCGAACCTGGGCCCTCAGCATCCCAAGCCAACACTCTATCCACTGCGCCACCGCCTGGTCAGGCTGTTTATGGTTTTTGATGAATCTCTCAGTTGTTATCCCACTCTGTCCTGGATATGAGCCACATACTGAAATATTGTATGTTCCTTATGTATAAAATATAATGAACTAAAATATACAGAATGTACTGCAAAAGGATCTCAATTGAGTTGTCAACATAAGAGTATTTTTCACTTCCTGTTTTTTATTTTGTTATATGTATATACACAATATTAATTGTCATGAATACTTGTGAATTAATATAGCACTGGCTTTCTGCTTACCACCTAAACGTGAAAAATCATATAAGAATAATCTTCAGAAAATTTACTCTTACATAATTATTGTGATTTTTTTGGTCTGTATTTAATACAGCTCCTTAATACTGGAAGGTGTTGAACCACAGAGTACATGTGAATTAGAAGTAGATGCTGTAGCTGCTGATATCTTAAATCGGCTGGACATTGAAGGTATATATACTATTATTCTCAATATATGTTTTTAGATTAATGACCAAAGTATAGTGGGAAAAGTAAGGAAGAAAACATTATTACAGATGTAAGATGTTATAGAAGGAGAATGAAAAATGTTTCAAAGATTGCTTCTGTACCTCTGATGAAATAGTCATTATTTTTTCACTTATATTTTCATTCGTATGAGTATGTTTACACAGTCATGAACCTAAAGTAAATGTAATGCTAAATAAATTAGCCAATATTTTAAATATTAATATAATCTGACTTTTAATTTTTAGGTTATATATCAGGGAGGGGACACTTAGGTCTATTGGCTATCATCAAATGTTTGAATCTTACTCACTTGTTGGGTTTTGGGAACCACTGGGATAAAACTAAAAAAGTACTAACATAAGAACTGTAGATAAAGATAGTTTGCTTTACTACACAAAGTAGGGAATTGTTTTCCTTAAGAGGCAGTATTTATTTTAGAAGTTTGGATTTCTTTCTTTAGGCAGGTATTTTTTACTTTGACCTTGTAGTAGTGAAGTACTGTTGTGATTACAGCTCAGATTGGTGGAAATCCTGGTCTACAGGCCATATGGGAAGATGAAAAACAACGGCGGAGAAACAGAAATGAAAGTTCTCAAATTAGCCAATGTGAAACGCAAGGTATAAACCAAATAGTACTAATGATTTTTTAAAACAAGATATTTTAATGGAAGAGGTTAAGACATTGAGATTTTACCTTATCCTTCTATTTTACTTTTCAGAATACTTTTAAATTTTCTATATATATTTTTTCCTTTTTTCTGTTGTCATTGCTCTGAACCAGTTATTCTTTACCTCCAAAGTATTGCTCATTGTTTTTTTTTCATAAGAAATTGACATCTTCATTGTCTTTTGTTTTCATCCCGCCTTGTCCTCCTGTTCCATGTTTTTGCTCCTTTTTCATTCTCTAGTATGTTCTAACTTTCTATATTTCCAAATGAGCTGTAGAATACTTACAGAAGATCATGAATCCCAATTTAGAAATACCGTGTGTTTCAATCAGCAGTTTAAATGGTATGGAAATCTGTACCTGAAACCTCTGTACTCTTTTGATCAGTGTCACCCCATTTAGTTTAATTTTCTAAATAAAGAAAAGAATAATTTAAAAAATACTGTATTTAACTCATTAAGCTTTGAAAATGTACCCATGAAATACAACCCCCAAATTTTCTAGGTATGTCATATAAACTCTCAATTTGATCATATTGTACAGCTCTGAAGAAAACACTCATTTTATTTATTATTAAACCCTGCTACTTCAAAAAGACTTTTAGGGGCTTAAATAAATACCATGGACACAACAAAAAATTTAAAATAACAGTTAAAGAATAAAAGATATAATTCACAGGCAGATGTATTTGAAATACAATAGTAAGCCCATATTGAAGTCCAGTTAAAATTTCAAATTTTTATTATAGTGCTTGGACACTAAAAATATATTGGTAACTTTTGAATGCCTTTTAAATTAGAAATAATTGTATTTTATAAGGGCAAACGCAATATTTTATAAGGTTCAGAGTATATGATACATGTATATGTAAAGAACAGTATTTTTCTGTGTTAGATTTAAGTTATAATTATAGAACTTAGTCCTGAACTGACTTTAAGTGCTTAATTATATAGTTTCTGTGACAATCATTTCTCTTTTGGTTGTTTTTTATAATAGAACTACTGTCAGGTGGTGTTACACGTATTAAGAGTAGGGTAGGAAATTGCTATTTTAAAAGCTATTCTAACTACTCAGCCATAAGAAATGATGACATCAGAACATTTACAGCAAAATGGTGGGATCTAGGTAACATGATACGAAGCGAAATAAGTAAATCAGAAAAAACCAGGAACTGCATTATTCCATACGTAGGTGGGACATAAAAGTGAAACTAAGAGACATTGATAAGAGTGTGGTGGTTACGGGGGGGGGGGGGGGGGGGGGGGGATGGGAGAGGGAAAGGGGGAGGGGGAGGGGCACAAAGAAAACAAGATAGAAGGTGACAGAGGACAATCTGACTTTGGGTGACGGGTATGCATCATAATTGAACGACAAGATACCCTGGTCTTGTTATCTTTGAATATATGTATCCTGATTTATTGATGTCACCCCATTAAAAAAATAAAATTATTTAAAAAAAAAAAAAAAGCTATTCTAGGAGAAAAGAAAATATTTCATTCGTTTGCTATCTACATTTTTTAATGCACTTTTAAAATTCAAAGATCACAGGTTTGTGCCAGCAACAGAAAGTGAAAAAAAATTTCAGAAGAGACTTCAGGAAATTCTCAAACAGCATGATTTCTCTGTGTAAGTGGTTATTTATTAAAGATCTCAGAACTATTTTATTGCTTTGTTATCTAGTTTGTTATAAAGGATATGTTTTAATTAAGCAGAATGTTATCAGGATCTGTGGACTACAGTGATGGATCCCAGGAGTTCTCTGCTGAGTTAACATTGCACTCTGAGGTTCTGTCTTCTGAAGGTCTTCAGTGTACACCAGCTAATATGGTAGAAGTCCACAAAGACACAGAGTTGAGCAAAGGTGAGATTTTCTTTTCAGGTGTGCAGAAAATACCTTTAACAGACATCTGTATATAAAGCACTGGGATATTAGTATTTGGTGGAGTTTGCTAAATGTTTCTTTTTCTCTTCCTAAGAAATAAATACTGATATAGCAAAAACCTCTTTCCCGTTCCTTTACTTTTTCTTCCTCCTAGAGGCAAGCACTGTTCTGAAGTTGGTGCACACTGTTACCATGTATGATTTTATATTTTCTTAAATATATGTATGCCCACAACAAATAGTTATTTTAGGCTTTAAATTTTACATAAATAGTATTCTACTTGTTATAGGTTAAACAACTTGCTTTTTTCCTTGAGCATATTTTTAACAATTTAATTGAGGTATAATTTTCATAATATATCATAAAATTCACTCATTTTAAGTTTATAAATCAATGATTTCTACTAAATTTACAGAGTTCTGCAGACATCTCCATAATTCAGTTTTAGAACATTTTCTTCACATCAAATGATTCTGTGTCTAGCCCTGGCCAGTTGGCTCAGTGGTAGAGCATCGGTCCTGCGTGTGGAACTCCTGAGTTTGATACCTGGCCAGGGCACACAGAGAAGTGCCCATTTGTTTCTCCACCCTTCCCCCTCTCCCTTCTCCCTGTCTCTCTTCCCTTCCTGCAGCCAAGGCTCCATTGGAGCTAAGTTGGCCCAAGCGCTGAGCATGGCTCTTATGGCCTCTGCCTCAGGCGCTGGGATGGCTCCGATTGCAGTGGAACAAAGCCCCAGCTGGGCAGAACAGCGCCCCCTGGTGGGCATGCCGGGTGAAACCTGGTTGGGCGCATGCGGGAGTGAGTCTGACTGCCTCCCCGCTTCTAACTTTGGGGGGAAAAAAAGATTCTGTGTCTGAAGTCACAGCTGTTCCCACCTCCAGCCCTAATTAACTGCTAATCTACTTTTCTGTCTCAAGATTTGACTTTTCTGAATATATATAAATGAAGTACAATATGCAGTCTTTTGTGTTTTGCTTCTTTCACTTAAGTTTTCAGGTTCATCCACATTGTATCTGTCAGTGTTTTTATTGCTGAATAGTATTGCATTGTATGGATATACCATAATTTTGTAAATTCATTTACTAGTTGATATATATATATTTGGGTTATTGTCACTTTTTGGTCTTAAGAATAATGCTGCTAGGAACATTTGTAAGTCTTTGTGTGGATGTATATTTTCATTTTTCTTGAGTATTTACCAAGGAGTGGAAACTTGGGTCATTTGGTAAATTTGTGTTTGATTTTTTTTATTAAACTATCAAAACTTTTCTAAAGTGACTACACTGTTTTCCATTCCCACCAGCAATATGTGAGGGTTGTAGTGACCCTGCATCCTCACTAACATGTTATTAGCTGTCTTCTTCATTTTTTTAATTTTTTAAAATTTTTTTTGTATTTTTCCGAAGCTGGAAACAGGGAGGCAGACAGACTCCTGCATGCGCCTGATCGGGATCCACCCGGCATGCCCGCCAGGGGGCGATGCTCTGCCCATCTGGGGCGTTGCTCTGCTGCAACCAGAGCCATTCTAGCGCCTGAGGCAGAGGCCATGGAGCCATCCTCAGCACCCGGGCCAACCTTGCTCCAATGGAGCCTTGGCTGTGGGAGGGGAAGAGAGAGACAGAGAGGAAGAAAAGGGGGAGGGGTGGAGAAGCAGATGGGCACTTCTCCTGTGTGCCCTGGCCAGGAATCGAACCCAGGACTCCTGCACACCAGGCCAATGCTCTACCACTGAGCCAACCAGCCAGGGCCTTAGCTGTTTTTTTTATATAGTCATCCTAGTGTGTATGAACTTGCCTCATATTATGGTATTATTACTATATTTTCCTCATTCCTAATGATGTTGAGTAATTTATGTCAATATTATAACTTTAAAATTTCTAGGTTATTCATTTTAGCTACTGATTAGTGCTCCTTTGTAAAACTACCTAAGTTTATCTGTTTCTCTACAACTGTTAGGTGATTTTTACTTTTGCACTGTTAATAGCAGTGTTATATCTGTCCCCTTGTGGCTATGTGTAAGAGTTTCTCCACAAAAGATAATGTAGAAGCATAATTTGCCACTTCCTAAGGTATTTGTATTGTGCCGTTGTATTCTAACAGGGTTACTGTAATGCAATGCAATTAGCTTATACATGATTGGGAAATAAGATAATGAAAGTTTTACTTAGAAGTCACGTTGTTTCATGTGCAATTTTTCTAGTCAAGAAGAAGCAGAGTAGCAGAAATAATAGAATTATAGCCTTCAGCATAAAAGGAAAAACCCTTTATTTCACTGCCCCATGTAAACAGGGGCTTTTGACTGTGTTCAACAACTAAAAATAAGCACTTAAGCCCAGACCTTCCTCCCACCTTAAGAATTGAATCCCAGCACTGTGCCATCTCTGACTAATGGCAGGTTGCACCATTACCTGAGCTCACCTTTATGTCGGTCTGCTGACTCAGAGCTCTTCCATTTTCTTTATTTTATCATCTGCCAGCTGCACTCTGTAATCAGAATGTACCATTTTTTTCATACTGTTATTTTCTGTGCACTTTTAATATCTCCTATGACAGCCCCTAGATACAGACTGATGTATCTCCCCTGTACCAATTATTGATTTTGTTAGTGCTCTGGTTACAAAGTTGCATAAATTTTGTCTTAACCTTTTATTTCTATAAACCCTTTTATTTTTAGTGCTTGGTTTTTTAGATTTTGAGGTTTGCTAATAGTAAAAAAATATCACATTGTAGTGATGCCAGTATTATACAATTGCTCTATAAAATTATTGTACTTAAATTTATATTTTTACAATATATTAGACCTTATATTTCCCTACATCCTCAACATTTTATGGTATCATATGTAAAAATATTTTTGCCATTCTGATTCTTTGAAATGGTATCTCCTTAGTTTAACCTGTATTTTCTGATTACTAATAAGTTTGAGCATATGAATTTCTTTAAATTGCTTATTGTTCTTTGCTCATTTTTTATTTGCTCACTAATCTTTTTCTTATTTGTAGAAGTTCTTTATATTTCCTAGATATTAAGCCTTTGTCAATCATATATTGTAGAGATATTTTTTCCCTATCTAGACTTGTACTTTAGAAGTCTTCAAAAAAAAAAAAATTTAGCTTTCTTTCTCATTTTTTTCCTCTTATTTTTTTAGGTGCTTTGTGTATCTTCAGTTTTAAAGTCAAATTTAACAATTTTTTTTCTTTGTAGTTTGGTGTCATACCTGGTTTATGAGTCCTTTTCTACCTGATTTAATGAAAGTTTTCACCTCTAAGGCTTATGTAAGCCTATAATTTGGATTTTCACATTTAGGTATTCAGTTTTTTCTGCTCAATACCCCCACCTCAATCATGTTTTCCTATGTCAGCAATCTTCAACCGGTGCCACTGCACACTGGTGTGCTGCAAGAATTTTTAAAACATGCAGTACCTTGGGAGGTGTTGAGTGAAAAAGGTGAGGGAATTAAGCAAAGAAGAAAAACAGACACAGACAACAGTATGGGAATTGCTGAAGGGAAAGGGGAGAGTTCGGGATGAGAAGGGTATAGATAGATGGTGATGGAGGGAGACTTGACTTAGGATGTTGAACACACAATGCAGTGTACAGATGATGTATTGTGGAGTTGTGCACCTGAAACCTTTACAACTTTATTAAGCAATGTTACCCCAATAAATTCAATAAAAAATTTTAATAAACAGAATAAATAAATAAAACATGCAATACCTAACTAGTATTTTAGTCAGGGGCACTGAGCTTTTTTCCCTTAAATTGTCATTGGTAAAAAAATGACAACAGCCAACACAACAGTAGCTATCCGATGTGAATGAATTGAAATTATACCTTTTTTTTGTCAGATCAGCAAAAAATAGAATGTTTTTTGGTATGCCACAGAATTTTAGTCATTAGTTTATGTGTGCCATAAGGTGAAAAAGGTTGAAAATTACTGCCCTCTGTTAATATGGTACTGTTATATATGGTTGCTTTAGTATTGATTTATATCAAGGGCAGATCTTCTCGTGTTTGGCTTCAAAATTGTCTACTCTATCTTTTAAAAAGCTCTCCCCTGTTAATTTTAGGATCAGATTGTTTCATTTCTAAGGGAAGAACCCTGTTGAGATTTTATTAGGAATTTACAGTATTTATAGAACAATTTAGGAACATTTTTAAAATTTTATTTTTCAATTACTGTTGATATTTAATATTTTATTACTTTCTGGTATACAACATAGGTGGCTAGCCAACCATGTATATAATTTTCAAAGTGATTCCTCTAGTATTTTAAGTACCCACCTGACACCACACATAGTTATTACATGACTATGTTCCCTGTGCTGTGCTTTACATTCCTGTGACTATGACTTTATTCTTCTTAATCTCTTTACCTTTTTTACCTGGCCTCCCCATTCCTCTCCTCTCTGGCAACCATCAGTCTCTTCTCTGTATCTGTGAGTCTGCTTCAATTTTGTTTTTTGTTTTGTTTCTTTGATTCCACATTTAAGTGAAATAATGTGGTGTTTGTCTTTCTCTGACTGACATATTTCACTTAGCATAAAAGCTTCTAGATCCATCTATCCTTTCGCAAATTGTAAGATTGCATTCTTTTTATGGTCAGGTAGTAGTCCATTGTGTATATGTACCACTACAACATTTTTATCTACTTGTCTGTTGATGGGCCTTTGGGCTGCTTCCATATCTTGGCTATTGTTGAGGAACCCTGCAGTTAACACAGGGGTACATATATTCTTTCAAGTTAGTGTTTTGGGTTTCTTTGAATATATATGCATAAGTAGAATTCCTGGTTCATAAGACAGTTCCATTTTTAATTTTTTGAAGAATCTCTGTACTGTTTTCCATAGTGGCTGCATTCCTACCAAATTTACATTCCTACCAAAGTACACAAAGACTCCCTCTTTTCCACATCCTCACCAATACTTGTTGTTGATCTGTTGATAACCATTATGACAGATGTGAGGTGATAATCTCATTGTGGTTTTGATTTGTATTTCTCTGATTAGTAACATTCAGCATCTTTATGTCTTTTGGCCATCTGTTGTATGTCCTCCTTAGAAAACTGTCTATTTAGGTCCTTCGCCCATTTTTTAACTGGATTGTTTGGATTTTTTATGTTGAGTTTTATAAGTTCTTTATAAATTTTGGCTCTTAATCCTTTATCAGATGTATCAGTGAATATATTCTCCCATTCAGTGGGTTGTCTTTTCATTTTGTTGATGGTTTCCTTTGCTGTTCAAAACTTTTTAGTTTGATATAGTCCCATTTGTTTGGTTGTTTCCCTTACCTGAGGAGATATATCAGAAAAAACCCTGCTATGAGAAATGTCCGAGATTTTACTACCTGTATTTTCTTCTAGGATTTTTATGGGTGTGAGTCTAATATTTAAGTTTTTAACCCATTTTGATTTCATTCTTGTATATGATGTAAGAAGGTGGTCTGATTTCATTTTTTTGTATGTATCTGTTCCAATTATCCCAACACCGTTTATCGAATAGACTATCTTTACCTCATTGTGTGTTCTTGCCTCCTATGTCATATATTAATTGACCATAAGGTATGGGTTTATTTCTGAGTTCTCTTCTGTTCCATTTATCTATGTTCCTGTTTTTATGCTGTGTTTTGATTACTATAACCTTTTTGTATAGTTTGATATCAAGTAGTGTGATATCTCCAACTATTCTTTTTCAAGATTGCTGTGGCTATTTGAGGTATTTTGTGGTTCCATATAAATTTTTGGGTTATTTGTTCTAGTTATATAAAAAATACCATTGATATTTTGATGGGGATTGCACTGAATTTGTAGATTGTTTTGAATAGCATGGACTTTTTAACTATGTTAATTCTTCCTATCCTTGAGTATAGTGTATGCTTCATTTATTTGTGTCTTCTTCAGATTCTTTCTTTAGTGTCTTATAATTTTCCAAGTACAGGTCTTTTACCTCCTTGGTTAAATTTATTACTATGTATTTTTTTTATGCAATTGTAAATGACATTGTTTTCTTAGTTTCCCTTTCTGATAGTTTATTATTGGTGTATATAAATACAACCAATTTCTGAGTATTTATTTTATGTCCTTACTCTTGTGAATTTATAAGTTCTACTAGTTTCTTTGTGGAATCTTTAGGATTCTTTATATGTAGTACCATGTCATCTGCAAGTAATCACAGCTTTTCTTTTTCCTTACTGATTTTTATCCTTTTTATTTCTTCTTCTTGTCTGATTGCTATGACTGGGCCCTCCAGTACTATGTTGAATAAGAGTGATGTAAATAGTTATACTGTCTTATTTCTGATCTTAAGGAAAACAATTTTAGTTTTTCCTCATTGAATATGATTTTAGCTGTCTGTAGGTTTGTCATATATGGCCTTTATTATGTTGAGATATGTTCCTTCTATAACGACTTTTCTGAAAGTTTTTATCATAAATGCATGCTGTATTTTGTCAAATACATTTTCTGCATCTATTAATATGATCGTTGACTTTTATTCTTCATTTTGTTTTTGTGGTGTGTCACCTAATGGAATTGTGGATATTGAACTAATCTTGCATCCTAGGAATCTTTTCAATGTATTGCTGAATTTGGTTTGCTAATATTTTGTTGAGGATTTTTGCATATATGATATGTTCATTAGTGGTATTAGCCTATAATTTTCTTTCTTTGTAGTATTGCTGCCTGGTTTGGGAATCAGGATAATGACCTTATAAAATGAGTTTGGGAGTCTTCCCTTTTTTTGATGTTTTTGGAATAGTTTGAGACTGATAGGTGTTATTTCTTTAATTGTTTGGTAAACTTCACCTGTACACCCATCCTGTCCAGGACTTTTGTTTATTGGGAGGTTTTTTTTTATTACTGCTTTAATTTCATTGGTTGATTTAGGACCATTTTAAATCTCTGGTCAATATCAGATCATTTTATCCTTGAACGTGCTATATTTCTTATTTGGTCTTCTTTCATGCCTTTTAATAAAGCTTTGAAATTTTTTTGTAAAATTATTGTGTATCTTTTGTTAGATATATTCCAGGTTTCTTATAATTATTTCAATTGTATGTTTTAGCTTTCAAAAATTACGTCTTTTATTGCTGCTATTTAGGAACTTCACTGACCTTTGCATATCAATCTTATATCCAGCAACTTTTATTAGTGCTAATAGTTTATATGTCTTTACCACTGAATTTTCTGTGTATGGAGTCATCATCTGCAAATAACTTTTATTTTACTTTTCTCTTTCTCATACTTTCAAAAAATCATTTTAATGCACTCCTTAACAACTCTAGAATAATGTTAAATAGAAATGTAGAAATGGTAATAGTCCTTTTTCTAGCTTTAACTGGAATGCTTATATATTTCATCATTAAGCATGAAATTTACTATAGGATATTGGTAGATCTATTCCTTGTTTTCTAAGAAGTTTGTTTTTATTTTAATCATGAATGGATATTAAATTAAATTTTACCAGAATTATTGAAACAATTGTTTTCTTTTACTCTGTTAATGTGGTATTTAAAATATTTTTTTATTTTCTAATGTGAAACCATTCTTGTGCTGCTTTTTTTTTTTTTTTTGGTATTTTCCCAAAGCTGGAAATGGGGATAGACAGTCAGACAGACTCCTGCATGCACCCAATCAGGATCCACCCAGCACGGTCACCCGGGGACAACGCTCTGCCCACTAGGGTGCGATGCTCTGCCCCTCTGGGGCGTCGCTCTGTTGCAACCAGAGCCACTCTAGTGCCTGGGGCAGAGGCCAAGGAGCCATCCCCAGCGCCCGGTCCATCCTTGCTCCAATGGAGCCTCGCTGCTGGAGGGGAAGAGAGAGACAGAGAGGAAAGAGGGGGGGAGGGGGGGAGAAGCAGATGGGCGCTTATCCTGTGTGCCCTGGCCGGGAATCGAACCCGGGACTTCTGCACTCCAGGCCGACGCTCTACCACTGAGCCAACCAGCCAGGGCCCATTCTTGTGCTTCTTAAATAAACCCTCCTTTTTTACAATGTGGATTTTTTTTAAGCATTGTTATGTGTACTTTGCTAATATTTTATTTAGGACTTTAACTTTTTAAAATAATTCATAAAGATCCACCGAGTTGTTCCATTAAATGAGTTGTAGAGGTTTTTCTCTTTTTCTACTTTAAATTAAAGAATTTTTATTAGATTGCTATCATAATGTTTCTTGGATATTTGATAGATCTCATCTGTAAAACCATCCAGATCTAGTATATATATTTTTTGTGGGTGGATTTTGTGTTGGAGTGGTGGTAGGTAAAGGTAATGGATTTTAAACTACTACTTCAGTTTTCATAATTATTGTAAGTTCTTTCAAGCTTTTTTGTGTGTGTGTGAGAGAGAAAGAGGGACAGAAGAGGCATCAAAGCATAGTTGGCATCACCTTAGTTGTTTATTGATTGCTTCTCATATTCGCCTTAACCACGGGGCTTAAACCAGCAACCTTGGGGTCATTTTGATACTCCCACACTTAAGCGGTGACCCCATCCTCAACCTGATGAGCCTGTGCTCAAGCCAAGTGAGCCCACACTCAAGCCAGCGACCTTGGGGTTTCAAACTTGGGACCTCAGCACCCCAGGTCGATACTCTATCCACTGCACCACCACTGGTCAGGCTCTATTTCTATTTAAATCAGTTTTTATATCATATTTTTCGTAAGGAATTGTCTCTTATATCTGACTTTTTCATGTATTTGGTAAAATTCATAGAATTTAACATTCTTTTACCTTTTGGCACTTCCCCCTTTTATTTCTATCAATATTTATTTATACCTTCTATTTTGATTATTCTAGCCAGTCTTGTGTATTCTTAATTTCATAGGATCAGATTTTGTTTTTACGATCCTCTCAATTGTCTTGCTTTGAGATTAGCTATTTTTCACAGTTCTTTGTTTTTTTATTTTGTTAAAAATTCTTTATTAGCCCAGCTATGTCTAGGATTTGTTAACAATATTTCTGAAGCTTTTAATTTTCTTTTACAAACTTGAAAGTACTTAATTTTAAGTCTGAATACTAGAAGCAGAAAATAGAACTGTTTTCCAATTAGCTCTCTTATAACTGCCTGACATTTTTCTGCTGTACAATAATTTTTACCCGTACTACTACTATCTGCTTTTATTCTTTATCTATCCCTTTGACTAGATTTTAAGTTTAATTTTATCTTTATTTATAAAATTATTTAATTCCTCTCTACATTAGTAGACTTTCTGTAAAAGTCATGTTGAAAGATGTAATTTATGAAGTGAAATTTTGAGAAATACAAAATTAATATAAAATGAATTTGTATTTTTTAAGCCATAGAGAATAAAGTTTATTATTTAAATAAGACCATTTGTCTTTTATTTTCTCTTGAATATTTAAATGTGCAATGATTTTTGTCAGAGTATAATATGACTATAAATACAAACTAGATAGGATTGAATAGGCTAAAGAGATTTTAAGTATTTAGTAATTCACAGATTCAAAGGTTTTTAATTACTCCATGTGACTGGTTAGATATTCTTGTGTCTTTTATTAAGTTTTAAATAAAATTTTAGATTTTTAAATAGGTTTATACTGTAATGCTTTCTAATTTACAGAAAATCTAAATAGTAAACTTAGGCCATTGCTCTAATGTTTTTGTATTTTTGTTATCTTAAGGTCACACTAAACACAGAGTAGAGGAAGCTCTTATTAATGAAGAAGCAATTTTGAACCTCATGGAAAATAGCCAGACTTTTCAGCCTTTGACCCAAAGGCTGAGTGAGTCACCAGTTTTCTGTAAGTAACAATTCTACCATAAATTTTCAGTGTTTTAAATCAATGAAAGTGCATATGTGAAGGGATTATTTTTTTCTTTGATTTGAAGAGGTTAACGTTGCATGTTCAATAAATTCGTACTCTACTACATAGTATAAAGATGAAACTTCATTAAATGAAGTAGCTTTGTTTTCTACACAGCTTTTTCTCAACAATTGTCAAAGAAAATAATCTTTTTTTAATGAAGTTTATTATTTAAATAAGACCATTTGTCTTTTATTTTCCCTTGAATATTTAAATGTGCAGTGATTTTTGCACATTTGTTTAACTTTGTTTGGAGGGAAAGCCATATGCTTTAGGGGAGAAATGGCATATTTTGAATTAAAATTATCCAAAGTTAAGTATATGAATAAATTATCATAATTGATTCTTTCTTGGTATCAGAAAATTTCCTGATCAGTTCTTCTTAAGTGATTAATTTTTGGCTAGCAATGAACACAATGACAGTTATTTCTGAGTGTGTTTGAATGCCATTTTCTTGATTTCATTTCAGTAATTTAGTCTAAGTGATTGATTTTTTTTCCCCAGAAATTTATTTAAAATTTTATTGCAGAAAATAAGGTATTATTTGACTTCATGTCTCTTATTTTGCTTGGTGAAGTAACTTTTTTTTTTCCTTTCTATTTTTTCATTTTTATTCTATTAAATAAGATACAGCATCAAATGTGATCATAGCTCTCTACAGTGTTACGCATAGTTATATAGTCATTATTTCAAGAACGTTTTAGATAGGAGTAGGGAACTGTTTTTCTTTTTAATGTGAATGAATGGCATATGCAGAAAGAAATGATCCAAAGACCACATTAAAAAAACTGATGTTGCCTGACCAGGCGGTGGCGCAGTGGATAGAGCATCGGACTGGGATGAGGAGGACCCAGGTTTGAGACCCCAAGGTCACCAGCTTGAGCGCAGGCTCATCCAATTTGTGCAAAGCTCACCAGCTTGGACCCAAGGTCGCTGGCTCGAGCAAGGGGTTACTCAGTTTGCTGAAGGCCTGCGGTCAAGGCACTTATGAGAAAGCAATCAATGAACAACTAAGGTGTCACAATGAAAAACTAATGATTGATGCTTCTCATCTCTCTCTGTTCCTGTCTGTCTATCCCTCTCTCTGACTCTCTGTAAAAAAAAAAAAAAAAAGAACTGATGTTTATACTTTAAAATGTTTTATTTCTCAATCTGAATATATATATTTAGATAGATAGATATTCTTAAATTAAGTTCTAGTTATAAAAAATAAAGTTAAAAGTGAAGAACTTTGAGAAAGTTAAGAAATTGAAAAGGAGGAGAGGCATATCTTTATTTTATCACAAATTAAATATATCATCAGCAGATATAATTTCACCTTACCTAAGTTTACAAAAAAATGCATTCTGTTAATCACAGACCTGAGAGTCAAATATCTAAAATCCATTTACTAGTATTAATTTTTTTTAAGTATGAGGCAAGAAAAATAAAACACTGCAATTCTAGTTTTAAGAAATAGATTCTAGCCAAAATGGCTCTTATAAACAAATACCTTCTTTTTTGCCTTAATCTGATAGCATGATAGAACCAAGTTTTGGGGGGTTTATTTTGTATTTTTCCAAAGTGAGAATGGGTGGGGAGGCAGACAGACTCCTGCATGTGCCCAACCGGGCTCCACCCGGCATGCCTACCAGGGGGCAATACTCTGCCCATCTGGGGCATTGCTCTGCTGCAATTGGAGCCATTCTAGTGCCTGAGGTGGAGGCCACAGAGCCAACCTCAGCACCCGGGCCAACTTTGCTCCAGTGGAGCCTTGGCTGCGGGAGGGGAAGAGAGAGAAAAAAGGAAGGAGAGGGGGAAGGGTGGAAAAGCAGATGGGCGCTTTTCCTGTGTGCCCTGGCCAGGAATCAAACCTAGGACTTCCACATGCTGGGCCGATGCTCTATCGCTGAGCCAACTGGCCAGAGCAGAACCAATTTTTTTAATGTTGACAAAGAAAACCTGAAACTTGATATTTTAGTATATAGGGAATACATTATCTTTTTTACATAGAAAAAGATATACTAGACTAGAACAAACCATCTTCATGATCTTTATAAAAAATAATAGCTTTTATTAAGATATAATTGAAAACTTGACCTTTTAACATGTATAGGTCAGTGATTTTTAGTAAATTCATGGAGTAATGCAACCATTACCATTATATAATTTCAGGACATTTTCTTCACCCCAAAAAGCAATCTCATATCTGTTAACAGTCCCTCCCCATTCTGCCTGTATCTCAGCCCCTGACAACCAATAATCTGTTTTCTCTTAATTAACCTGTTTTGGTTATTTCATATAAATAGAATCATACAGTGTTTCTGGCTTCTTTCACTTAGTGTGATGTTTTCAAGATTCATTGGTGTTATAGGATCAATACTTCATTTCTTTTTACTGCTGAATAATATTTCATCTTATAGATATGCCATATTTTGTTTATCCATTTTCAATTTATGGATATTGTGTTATATTCACTTTTTTGCCTATTATGAAGAATGCTGCTATGATTGTTCACGTATAGGTTTTTGTGTGGACATGTTTTCAGTTCTGGTTATAAACCTAGGAATGGAGTTGCTGGGTCCTATGGTAATTTTATGTTTAACATTTTGACCAACTGCCAAAATTCTTTTCAAAGCAGTTGTACTATTTTACTTTTTTTTTTTTTAAAGAACATTTTATTAATTTGGGCTAGGTGTGCAGAGAGATTTTTTTTTTTTTACAGAGGCAGAGATAGACAGGGACAGACAGGAACGGAGAGAGATGAGAAGCATCAATCATTAGCTTTTCGTTGCGCGTTGCGACTTCTTAGTTGTTCATTGATTGCTTTCTCATATATGTGTCTTGACTGCGGGCCTTCAGCAGACCGAGTAACCCCTTGCTGGAGCCAGCGACCTTGAGTCCAAGCTGGTGAGCTTTTTCTTGCTCAAGCCAGGTGAGCCCGCGCTCAAGCTGGCGACCTTGGGTTCTCGAACCCGGGTCCTTCTGCATCCCAGTCCGACACTCTATCCACTGCGCCACCACCTGGTCAGGCCTATTTTACATTATTTTTATTATTATTATTTATTTTTTTTTATAGGGACAGAGAGAGTCAGATAGAGGGATAGACAGGGACAGACAGACAGGAATGGAGAGAGATGAGAAGCATCAATCATCAGTTTTTCGTTGCAACACCATAGTTGTTCATTGATTGCTTTCTCATATGTGCCATGACTGCGGGCCTTCAGCATAGTGAGTAACCCCCCGCTCGAGCCAGTGACTTTGGGTCCAAGCTGGTGAGCTTTTTGCTCGAGCCAGTGACTTTGGGTCCAAGCTGGTGAGCTTTTTGCTCAAACCAGATGAGCCCACGCTCAAGCTGGCGACCTCGGGGTCTCAAACCTGGGTCCTTTCGCATCCCAGTCCGACGCTCTATCCACTGTGCCACCACCTGGTCAGGCCTATTTTACATTTTGATCAGCAACATATAAGGGTTCCAATTTCTTTACATCTTTGTCAATGCTTGTTATTATCTTTTGATTTTAGCAACCCTAGTGCATATGAAGTGGTATCTCGGGAACTTCAGGTGTTTAAGTAATCTATTAACCACTTTTAAAGCTACTTGTGTTATTCAACTATAGGTTTCATTTGACTATCCTTAAGCTAAATACAGCTTAAGTAAAGGATAAGGTATTTACATGTATTGTTTTTAAGGCACTTCTTTAGCATTAATTTATATATTTATTATACATTTTGTATTTATTTTGAACATTGTGACCATTTTGGTTTAGTGCTCCTCAAACTTAATTATGCAGTAAGATCTTAGGCAGCTTATTAAAATGGAAATTCCTGGGTCCTATCTCAGAAATTCTGATTAAAAATGTACACCTGAAACTAATACAAAGTAATATTGAATATAAACTGTAATTTAAAAAAATATTTTAAAAATTAAAAATAATTCTGGTTTAGTCAATATGAGATGGGATCTGGGAATCTTCTTTTTAATAAGAACACAGTCAGTTCTAATGCAGATGATACAAAAATCTTATAAAAATACTTTGTTATTTATATGTTATAATTGACATAATTGTTAAATTATTTAGAAAATGTAAGTTATTTGTTGGTGATATTTTACTTGTTTTATAGTGGACAGTAGTCCTGATGAGGCTCTGGTACATCTTCTTGCTGGTCTGGAAAATGATGGATATCATGGGGAGAGAAATAGGATGCCCTCGCCATGTCTTTCCTTTGGAAACACTAACCACCCCCAAAATAGTGATGATGAAGAAAATGAACCACAGATTGAAAAAGAGGAAATGGAGCTTAGTTTGGTTATGTCTCAGAGATGGGACAGCAATATTGAAGAACATTGTGCCAAAAAGAGGTAACTTTTTCATTATTTTAGTTAACTTTAATATAATATATCATGCAGCAGTGTTAACTATAGTTATCATATTGTATATTACATTCCTAGTACTTATTTATTTTATAACTGGAAGTTTGTACCTTTTTGACCACCTTCCTCAAATTCTCCTTTCCCCATAAACCTAACTTTTAGAAATCATCTATTGATATATGCAGTATTAATATGCATCAGTAGTAAGTGGGGCAAGTAGATATGCCTTTTATTCCAGAGCTTGAATAAAAGAATGCCCTCTGAGAGTTAAACCATTATGGGTTGGAACAACAGTTATAGAATCAACCTAAAGACAAGGATTGGCTTCTAGGTCTGATTAGACTAAAGGAATTAAATCTTAAAAATAACGGCCCAGGCTGGTTGACTCAATGGATAAGAGTGTCGGCCCAGTGAGTGGAAGTCCTGGTTCAATTCATGGTTAAGGCACACAGGAGAAGCAACCATCTGCTTTTCTCCCTCTCCTTCTCAGTCTCCCTCTCTCCTTCCCTCTCCCCCTCCCTCCCTCTCCTCCTTCTCTCCCTTTTGCCCTTCCACAGCCAGTGGCTCAACTGGTTCTAGCATCAGCCCTGGGCACTAAGGATAGCTCGTTGGTCCGAGCATCAGCCCCAGACAGGAATTGCCAGGTGGGTCCTAGTCAGGGCAAATGTAGGAGTCTGTTTTACTATCTCCCCTCTTCTCACTTAAAAAAAAAAAAAAAAAAAATAAGTCTTAGAGGCAGACTCGATACTGTTCATTTCTGAAGGTAAATGAATAAGATGGCACTGTGGTTTTCTAAATCAATCTCATGTGAGCTTTATTGGTTTGAGTCTGTGACTGAGCTATATGCTCTGTATGTAGAAAGAATTAGGCCTCTTAGCCTGAAATACTAAGTGTGTGTCTCATTTAAATGTCTGTAGGCAATACTAAAACATCTAAAGTCTGTGTTCGAAATTTTCATCCCCCTCAAAGCCATTATTGAAAGGTGAAATGGGTTCATCTGTATGTTGATTACATATATTACATATATACATACAGTTTATATACTCTAGTTTCTCAATACTAGCTCATATAAAAATAAAATTTATATCCTTTTTCTTGTTATCTGGGTAGAAATCAGAACACTCTCTTTTATATTTTCACAGTATACTCAGTTCCCTTTGCTGTCACAGTGATAAATCCTTAGACTCAGCTCCTTGACCTTCGAAGACCTAATTTTACCTAGTCCAGACAGAATCAGTGTTTGATTTCTTGACTGATTTGACCCTCAGTGGTACCATAAAATGCCTTTTGCTAATATTACCTAATCATTTTAGCTATTCTATAAATTTTGTTGATATTTTTGAATAAACTTGATAAATTTTTTTATGAAATATCCTGTTGGGAAATGAATCAATCACATCACCCGTTTTTGGAGCATAGGCCATCCTAAATGATAATAGACAATACTATAAAATAGCTTTGTTCTTGTTTCTTTGTTCCTTATTTCTGTAATGACACCACTTTCTTCTCAAAGTTCTGAAAGTTTGTAATTTCGGTGTCATGTTTGATTTGCCCTCCTTTACACCCCTGTTTGTTGGTAAGCCCTATCAAGTCAACTCTGTCTCCATGGCCTCTGTTCTGTTCTTCTGTTCCCTTCCTTTCTAAGGTAATATCCCAGTTAGACCTTTATTACCATTTATCTAGAATACTATGATTCAAACTTTTTAACTGGTCTCCTTGCTTCCAGTTCTATTCTCCTACAATAGGGGTGATAATTATGATAATTAAATACTTTGTGGGCATTGAAAATGGTAAGCAGAGAATATCAGGACCTTTCATGAAATCAAGTCACACTCTACTGTCTTTATATTTTTTTTAAAGTATGTTTGCTTAGTGCCATGCCTCTGTGAAGAATTGTGCTCTGTCAGCTGTGGGTCCCCTGTGTGCACTGCATTTGGCTGAGCTGTGGAACTTGCTCTGGGACTCGGCTCAGACATGTTAAAAGATAAATAAATAAAAACAAACAAATAAAGTATGGTTACTTAGGGGAATGTAATAATTGTATTCAGTCTTAATTTCAGCCAGACATTTAACAAAGTCTTACATAATACCTGTGTGGATAAAATGAGTACATGGCAGTAATGACTGATTAGGTGGATTCACAGAGAATTTACATGATTTTGCATTCATTCACAAACCACTTAAATGCTTACTGTATGCCAAGTATCATGCTACATTGGATTGCGATTGTCATAAATATTGGATATTGGTATTGGTTTGAATGACAGAATATAGATTCAAAAACATGGAAACTAAATAGATGATGCCTAATAAAGTGTATATAGAATCATGTGCTTAGATTCAATCACTTAGCTTCACAAATATAGACTAGATAGAACTTTAATTCATTCTGGGCTTAACAATTTCTGTGGGAAAAACATGGATTTCACTTTATTAAAAGCACAATAAGCCCTGGCCGGTTGGCTCAGTGGTAGAGCGTCAGCCTGGCGTGCAGAAGTCCCGGGTTTGATTCCTGGCCAGGGCACACAGGAGAAGCGCCCATCTGCTTCTCCACCCCTCCCCCTCTCCTTCCTCTCTGTCTCTCTCTTCCCCTCCTGCAGCGAGGCTCCATTGGAGCAAAGATGGCCCGGGCGCTGGGATGGCTCCTGGGCCTCTGCCCCAGGCGCTAGAGTGGCTCTGGTCGCGACAGAGCTACACCCCAGAGGGGCAGAGCATCGCCCCCTGGGGGCAGAGCGTTGCCCCCTGGTGGGCGTGCCGGGTGGATCCCGGTTGGGCGCATGCGGGAGTCTGTCTGACTGTCTCTCCCCGTTTCCAGCTTCAGAAAAATATAAACAAAACAAAACAAAACAAAAAAAACAAAACAAAACAAAAAAAAAAAGCACAATAAGTCTGTAGTTATTTATGATTACCAAAAGGGTGAATTTAATTATTGGCTACCTGCTGTATCAGTTATTTTAATAGATTTAGGATTTTATTTTATAGTATTTGATGTATTTAAGTCTTGCTATAATAAATTGTATTCTTTTTTCACATTTTAGCAAAGTTGGTTGACTGATATTTCTATTTGATCTTGTGGCATTTCACTTTTTCTAATTGTCATTTGTTTTTCTCTTCATTGTTCTCTCATTGATTTATTTTGGTATTGTTCTTTTGATTTTACCTTCAGTATACCTTTAGCTTTTCTTCTACAGTATCTTAGATTATACCTTGTTTAGTTTATACTCTTTTACATATATTAAATAGATAGATACACATTCAAATGTACAGTATAAAATTCTTACAAAGTCACTACTTGCTACCAGTAGTGTCAACCTAAATAAATAAAAGGTATGGTTTATATTATGACTAATTAATGCTTATGTGTTGTTTGGACCAATTCCATGAAAACCACATACAGATTAATTTTGGGGAAAACAAACCTAAACATTTAATAAATGTATATTAGACAGATTGAGTAATAGAAGTATAATGTCTAGAAAAGGATTCACTGAATTCTACATGTATACTAGATGGTATATTCTGCCTTGAGTATGTGCCATATTTCAAGAATACTGAGAAAGAGAAAGAAGAGGAAATAAACTAGAAGAATGTGTGAATATTTACTTTTGAATAACAGTAGAAAAAAATAGATGTTTGGTCTAATTAGAGGAATCATGGGATAAATGATAAGTGCTTTCAAATATTTTAAGTGTTATTATGTAGAAAATGGCATAGATCTTGCTGTTTATGGCTATAGATGACAAAAGCATGAAGACTATATGGAAGTTGCATATAAAGATTTTTGTGTAATATAGAAAAATTACTATATTTGAAGAAAATTACTAACAATTGGAGCCATTAACAATGGAAAAAATTATCCTGTGAGATATCAAGCTTGTCATACTGAGAATATAAAAGTAGGGGTTACTATATGGGGTCTGTTAAAAATAAGGTTTTTGCATGGGATAGAAAGTTGGGCCAGATGACCTCTAATAACTCTTTCAGTTTTTAAAAGAATGATATTAGGACAAACTGATTTGGGAACGGCTTAGTGGAGACATTATTCCATGAGTAATAAAAGGATGTTTTCAAATTTTTGAGATAATAAAAAGGACAAGTTAGGTATGGATAGAAAGAATGTTTGCCCATTCAGATAGAAGGGAAAATATCAAGCTAGTATATAGTGAAAAAGCTTAAATCTATATGAAGTAAAACTTAGAGTATCCATCTGGATTTAACAGTCCATCTGAATTCCTCAGTAACTATAGCCACTGCTGGATTAACTCAACAACACCTTTACTACTTCCTAGCCTTCTCTAATTCATGTTATTTTTTGTCTTTTATCCCTGACCTTTGCTCACCTTTTTGTTTTTCCTTTCCAATTCATAATGCAATGATCATGTATTTATGGAGGCTTCTTAAAGTATGTCAAACACCTCCCTTTTAGAAATTACTGGGTTTCCTCTTTCCCAAGCTGTTATATGTGTATATCTAATGATAGAATGAGAGGAAGCTGTAAGGAGAAACGTGATTAGATATGGTGTTGTAGAGCTGTAAATACCAGCATGATAGTGTCTTCTGTATAGCTCATATGAAAGGAGTTGTGAAATCTGTTTACAATAACTTTTTGTAGGACACGATACTGAAGCAAAGTAAAGCTGCTTTTCTTTTTAAAGTTACAGTTTTCAAATCTTTTTAAATTCAGTTTTACTACTATGTAGGCAGATTATTTGAGTCTGTCATGGTTTTTCTAACAAAAAAAGGATATGACTAGTGGTCATACTCACTAGCGAATCTTATATTCTCTAGATCACTGTGCCGAAATACCCACAGAAGCTCAACTGAAGAAGATGATTCATCAGAAGAAGAAATGGAATGGAGTAATAACAGTTTGCTTCTAGCCAATCTTTCTATACCTCAGTTAGATGGAACTGCAGATGAAAACAGTGGTAAGTAAACAAGTCTACTGTGAACATTTCGTACTTTAGAAGCTAAAATAGTATATATTTTATTTTAAAACTATAGTTACACTTTCTGTATAGTTGGCTGAGTGAGGCTAAAACAATACTGTTATGTTTTGTCCTTCTCCAGAATTTTTTCTTTTGAGAATATGTATATAAATTATTTTCTCATTTTTATTTATTTATTTATTTATTTATTTATTTATTTTTTGTACTTTTCTGAAGTTGGAAATGGGGAGGCAGTCAGACAGACTCCCGCATGCGTCTGACCAGGATCCACCCGGCACGCCCACTAGGTGGCAATGCTCTGCCCATCTGGGGCGTCACTCTGTCGCAACCAGAGCCATTCTAGCGCCTGAGGCAGAGGCCACAGAGCCATCCTCAGCACCCGGGCCAACTTTGCTTCAATGGAGCCTTGGCTGCAGGAGGGGAAGAGAGAGACAGAGAGGAAGAAGAGGGGGAAGGGTGGAGAAGCAGATGGGCGCTTCTCCTGTGTGCCCTGGCCGGGAATCGAACCTGGGACTCCTGCACGCCAGGCCAACGCTCTACCACTGAGCCAAC
Source organism: Saccopteryx bilineata (assembly GCF_036850765.1). Classification (NCBI taxonomy): domain Eukaryota; kingdom Metazoa; phylum Chordata; class Mammalia; order Chiroptera; family Emballonuridae; genus Saccopteryx; species Saccopteryx bilineata. The sequence continues at coordinate 8,052,154 of NC_089501.1, read as the reverse complement.
CGGCCAGGCTCTTTCTCATTTTTAAAAGGGTAACATTTGTTAATCACTGATTTGAAACTTCATAAACTTTGATCAGTTTATCATGTTAACATTTAACTAGCATAAGAAACTTTAAGAAATATGCTCAGCTGGCCCTGGCTGGTTGGCTCAGCAGTAGTGCATTGACCCAGCATGTGGACATCTCCGGTTCAATTCCTAGTCAGGGCACACAGGATAAGCAACCATCTGCTTCTCCCCTCCTTCTCCCCCACCTTTCTCTCTCTCTCTCTCTTTTTTCCCCTTTCCATAACCTTTGCTTGATTGATTCAAGCACGTTGGCCCCAGGCTCTGAGGATAACTCAGTAGAACCTCTGCCTCAGGCACTAAAAATAGCTTGGTTGCGAGTGGCCCCAGATGGGCAGAACATCAGCCCCAGCTGGGGGTTGCTGGGTGGATCCTGGTCAGGAAGCATGTGGGAGTCTGTCTCTGTATCTCCCCTCCTCTCACTTAAAAAAAAAAGAAAGAAATATGCTCAGCTGATTTGGAATGATAATGAAAAGAAGCATATTGTTTTGTTTTATGAAAAATTTTCAAGGTGACATTATTTTTCCATTATTCTTCCAAAAACCTGATTAAAGGAATATGTGTTTAAAATAATGACTAATAACCACCAGACCAGGCAGTGGTGTTGTGGATAAAGCGTCAGACTGGGACACAGAGGACCCAGGTTCAAAACCCTGCAGTCGCTGGCTTGAGCGTGTGAATAGATATGACCCAATGGTCACTGGCTTGAAGCCTAATGTCACTGGCTTGAGCCCAAGGCTGCTAGCAAGGGTTTACTTGCTCTGCTGGAGCCCCCTGGTCAAGGCACATATGAGAAAGCGATCAATGAACAACTAAGGTGCCACAAAGAAGAATTGATGCTTCTCAGCTCTCTCCCTTCCTCTCTGTCCCTCTCTGCCCCTCTCTGTCTGCCTGTCTCTCTCTCTCACAAAATAATAGTAATAATAATAATGACTAATAATCAAATGTAACTAACTCTTTATTACTTACATTGAATTTATCCTAGTGGCATGAGTAATTTTTATTGAGATAACCATATTAAACATACAAACTTAATTACATATAATTTCTTTTATGATGATTGTATCATGGTATCAGAAAATATTATAAAAGTTAAGAGTGGAGGTAAAATAAATTATTTTTCCACTTTATTTCAGACAATCCTTTGGACAACGAAAATTCTAGAACCCACTCTTCTGTAATTGCAACAAGCAAGCTATCAGTAAAACCTTCCATCTTTCACAAAGATGCTGCTACATTAGAACCCTCATCTTCTGCTAAGATTACCTTTCAGTGTAAACACACAAGTGCCCTTTCTTCCCATGTTTTGAACAAGGAAGATTTAATTGAAGACCTTTCACAACCAAACAGTACAGAAAAAGGTCTTGATCATTCAGTTGTTTCTTTTACAAATGAAAGCACTTACTCTATGAAATACCCTGGATCTTTAAGCAGTACTGTCCATTCAGAAAACTCTCATAAAGAAAGTAGTAAGAAAGATATCCTTCCAGTATCTTCCCGTGAAAGTAGTATTTTTGATTATGAAGAAGATATTCCATCTGTTACAAGACAAGTACCAAGTAGAAAGTATACAAACATTAGAAAAATTGATAAGGATGCCCCTTTTATACATATGAACCGTCACACTAGCGAAAGTACATTGGGCAAAAATTCTTTCAACTTTTCTGATTTAAGTCATTCAAAAAATAAATTATCTTCTGAAGCAAATGGAAAAGGAAACAGCACAGCTCTAAATAGTTTATTTCCTTCATCATTAACTGAAAATTGTGAGTTGCTGTCATGCTCAGGGGAGAATAGAACTATGGTACATTCTCTTGATAGCATTGCTGATGAAAGTGGACTAAATAAACTTAAAATTAGATATGAAGAATTTCAAGAACATAAAACAGAGAAGCCAAACCTCAGCCAGCAAGCAGCACATTATATGTTTTTTCCCAGTGTTGTTCTTTCTAATTGTCTCAGCAGACCACAGAAACTCTCTCCTGTTACTTATAAACTACAACCCGGTAATAAACAATCCCGATTAAAAATGAATAAAAAGAAACTTGTAGTTCATCAAGAGACTTCTACCAAAACTAGCGAGACTGGATCCACAAAAGATAATTATATACAAAGTTATCCTTGTAACAGTAATTCTGAGAAGAATAATGTACTGGCCAGTGATTTAACTAAAGTCACCCACGGAGTTTTTGAAAATAAAACACCTACAGATAGTTATATAGACTGTCACTTTGGAGATGGAACCTTAGAAACTGAGCAGTCCTTTGGATTGTATGGAAATAAATACACACTTAGAGCCAAACGCAAGGTAAATTATGAGACTGAAGATAGTGAGTCATGTTTTGTAACACACAACTCAAAAATTAGCCTACCTCATCCCATGGAAATTGGTGAAAGTTTAGATGGACCTCTCAAATCTCGAAAACGAAGAAAAATGTCTAAGAAGCTGCCCCCTGTCATCATAAAATATATTATTATTAATAGGTTTAGAGGGAGAAAAAATATGCTTGTGAAGCTAGGAAAAATAGACTCTAAAGAAAAACAAGTAATATTAACAGAGGAAAAAATGGAACTGTATAAAAAGCTTGCACCTTTGAAGGATTTTTGGCCAAAAGTTCCTGACTCCCCTGCAACCAAATATCCCATTTATCCACTAACACCAAAGAAAAGTCACAGAAGAAAAACAAAACATAAATCTGCTAAGAAAAAACCTGGTAAACAGAGAACAAATAGTGAAAATATTAAAAGAACTCTGTCTTTCCGGAAAAAACGTTCACATGCTATTCTTTCTCCTCCTTCACCATCTTATACTGCTGAAGCTGAAGACTGTGACTTGAATTATAGTGATGTAATGTCTAAACTAGGTTTTCTTTCTGAGAGAAGCACAAGTCCCATAAATTCTTCTCCACCTCGCTGCTGGTCTCCCACAGATCCAAGAGCTGAAGAAATTATGGCTGCTGCAGATAAAGAAGCAATGCTTTTTAAGGGTTCTAATGTATATCATAGTAAGACGGGTAATTCCCGTATAGAAAAAAGTAGTCGAACAAGAACGCAGGTGAAGAAATCAAAAACAAAGCTTGTTAATTCCTCTGTAGTTACTAAGAAAAGGAACAAACGAAATCAGACAAATAAAGTAGTAGATGATGGGAAAAAGAAACCGAGAGCAAGACAGAAACAAAAAACAAATGAGAAAAGTACATTGAGAAAGCACATAACACTTAAAGATGAAAAACTAAAATCTCAGTCTGGTGCCGAAGTTAAGTTTTTGCTGAAACATCAGAATGTGTCTGAGACCTCACATAGTTCTGGAGATTCTCAACTACTTTTTAAACAGAAAGATGTGTCAGTAATGGGCTCTGCTATAGATCATCCCCTTTCCACTCCCCAAACCATTGGAATTCATGCACAACAGAATGTATCTGGCTGCTTTTCTTTCTCAGAAAACAAGAAGCCTGTAGATTTGCAGACATTCCCCTGTCCTCAAGAAGATTTGCATCCATCAGTTGTTTGTAATTCTTTGGGATCTGAAGTCTCAAAAATTAATGCTCAAAGGTCTCATAATCAAAGTGCTATGTTTACTCTCAAGGAGTCAACCTTGATTCAAAAAAATATATTTGACCTTTCCAACCATTTGTCTCAGGTTGCACAGAATACACAGATATCTTCGGGTATAATGTCTCCAAAGACAGAAGAGAATGCAAATACACAAAAGAATTATTTTTCATCTCTAGGAAAGTTCAGTGAATATCGTAATTCCCTAGAATCAAAGCCAGACCAGGCATATGCCCCTAATTTTTTACATTGCAAAGACAGTCAGCAGCAGGTTGTATGCATGGCAGAACAGTCAAAGCACAGTGACACTTGTTCTCCAGGAAATGCAGCATCAGAGGAAAGCCAAATGCCTAATAATTGCTTTGTAACTTCCCTGAGAAGTCCAATCAAACAAATAGCATGGGAACAAAAGCAGAGGGGCTTTATTTTAGGTGTGTCAAATTTTAAACCTGAAAGGGTAAAACAGAAGTCATTGTCAGAAGCAATTTCACAAACCAAAGCATTTTCTCAGTGTAAAAGTCAAAATGTATCAACACCTTCAGCATTTGGTGAAGGACAGTCTGGACTAGCAGTTCTAAAAGAATTGTTACAGAAAAGACAGCAAAAAGCACAAAATGCAAATATTATGCAAGACCCATTATCTAATAAACATCAACCAAACAAAAATATTTCTGTTCCCTTAGAGCATAACAAAACAATTAAACGAACACGATCAGTAACATCTCCAAGGAAACCCCGAACTCCCAGAAGTACAAAACCTAAAGAAAAAATCCCCAAACTTCTTAAAGTAGACTCCCTAAATTTACAAAATTCTAGCCAGTTGGATAACTCCCTGTCAGATGATAGTCCCATCTTTTTTTCAGATCCAGGTTTTGAAAGTTGTTACTCACTTGAAGATAGCTTGTCTCCTGAACATAATTATAATTTTGACATTAATACAATTGGTCAAACTGGATTTTGTAGCTTTTATTCTGGGAGTCAGTTTGTCCCTGCTGATCAGAATTTGCCTCAGAAGTTCTTAAGTGATGCAGTTCAGGATCTTTTCCCGGGACAAACTATAGAAAAAACTGAATTTTTAAGTCATGATAACCAGAAGTGTGATGAAGACAAACATCATGCCTCAGACTCACCCTCATGGATTATATCTGGTACTCTAAGTCCCGAACTATTTGAGAAATCATCCGTGGAGAGCAATGAGAATCATCACCACAGCCAGTGGAAAAATAGCTTCCATCCTCTATCGACTCGGTCTAATTCACTAATGGATTCTTTCTGTATCCAGCAGGCAGAGGACTGTCTAAATGAAAAATCCAGATTGAATAGGAGTTCAGTAAACAAAGAAGTGTTTTTTAGCCTCTCACAGTCTGGTAATTCAGACTGGATTCAAAGTCATACCAGAAAAGAAATGGGACAGTCTCTTGACTCAGTTAATACCACTTTCACTACAATACTGTCCTCCCCTGATGGTGAACTTGTGGATGCCGCCTCTGAGGATTTGGAATTGTATGTTTCAAGAAATAATGATATAATGACACCAACTCCTGATAGTTCACCAAGGTCTACCAGCTCTCCCTCACAATCTAAAAATGGCAGTTTCACCCCTCGAACTGCTCACATTCTGAAACCACTTATGTCCCCACCAAGTAGGGAAGAAATTATGGCCACCCTATTGGATCATGACCTTTCAGAAACTATTTACAAGGAACCATTTTGCAGTAATCCTTCTGATGTTCCAGAAAAGCCCAGGTAATCAGAATTATACTTTCCCCTTGGGTCTCTCTGAATAACTATAATGTATATAACATTTGGTACCTGACTACTAGTTTTCTGACTGTTATTATATTTGTAAATAGTATATCATTGTGAAAACTATTCATAATTATGGACTTACTAAGAAAATTCACAGAATAGCTGCATGCTTTCACCTGGAGAAATTTCTTTTAAGTTGATGAGTGTTGGTTTGGGAACTGCTATTTAACACTGTCTCCAGTAAGAATTAGAGATGCAAAAAGGCTCTCTGTGAATGCCACATTAAGAAGGATTTTGTGATACTTTAAAAGTATTATAATTATTTTTAAAATTGTATTTATTTCTAAAATGGTAAACTCATAATTTTTAAAAATTTGAAAATAAGCATAGATGTATTTTAAGTACTCTTATGATATATCTCTAAATGAAGTTTAAGTTGTTTCTTGTTGCCACATCTTTTGTCATATTGTTACTGTTGTTAGTTTGTACAGTTATTAAGGGTACAAGATAGAATGAACCCCCATTATCTCTTCTTTCTTAAGCATCTTTTCAGAAAAATGATAAACAGATATACACACACACAGCTAACAACAAAATGGGCAGGAATCACAATACTGGTTTATTTGTATACCACCTGTGTCACCAAGATAGAGTGTATCTGGTAAGAGCTAAGTTGGGAAACATGTCTTCAACCAGCTTTAAGTGATGGTTTTTAGTCGTGTCCCCTGTGTCTTTGATCCCATTTACCTAAACAGTTTCAGAGAGAGAGGCAAGTCATTTCAGCCACCCAGTCAGAAGCAAAGGTTGGCTAGAATTGCAGGCACAGTTCCTGCTTAGTCTAAATTGTAGAAAGAGATGTGAAGAGCCAACTAAGGGAAAAGGCCACACTGCATGTATGCACTGACCTTTAGAGCACTGTATTCCTGACCCTAGGGAATAAGATTCAATGAATGCCAGGCTTTTACCCAGCAGATTAGCACTAATTCTTGCAGGAGTACTTTAAGAAAGGGGTAAGAAAATGTGATCATAAATATACTGATAGAGTAGAAGATCCCACCTCTAAGGACTTAAGTGAAGGACAGAAACTTCACCCCACCCTACCCCCAACACACTGTTACTTGGTTTTGCTTAATACCTCCATGTGGTCTTTTAACAGGAATGGGATTCTTTATTTCACTGCCAGAATATATAAATGTCTGTTTCTTAGACATTTGTTTCCATTATTTGGGGAGCTTTGACTTTATCAGTAGTTATGGTATATATTTTTTTTTTTTTATAATTTTATTTTTTTAATGGGGTGACATCAATAAATCAGGATACATATATTCAAAGATAACAAGTCCAGGTTATCTTGTCGTTCAATTATGTTGCATACCCACCACCCAAAGTCAGATTGTCCTCTGTCACCTTCTATCTTGTTTTCTTTGTGCCCCTCCCCACCCCCTATCCCTCTCCCATTCCCCCCTCCCCCCCGTAACCACCACACTCTTGTCAATGTCTCTTAGTTTCAGTATTATGTCCCACCTACGTATGGAATAATACAGTTCCTGGTTTTTTCTGATTTACTTATTTCACTTCGTATCATGTTATCAAGATCCCACCATTTTGCTGTAAATGTTCCGATGTCATCATTTCTTATGGCTGAGTAGTATTCCATAGTGTATATGTGCCACATCTTCTTTATCCAGTCATCTATTGATGGGCTTTTTGGTTGTTTCCATGTCCTGGCCACTGTGAACAATGCTGCAATAAACATGGGGCTGCATGTGTCTTTACGTATCAATGTTTCTGAGTTTTGGGGATATATACCCAGTAGAGGGATTGCTGGGTCATAAGGTAGTTCTATTTTCAGTTTTTTGAGGAACCACCATACTTTCTTCCATAATGGTTGTACTACTTTACATTCCCACCAACAGTGTATGAGGGTTCCTTTTTCTCCACAGCCTCTCCAACATTTGCTATTACCTGACTTGCTAATAACAGCTAATCGAACAGGTGTGAGGTGGTATCTCATTGCCGTTTTGATTTGCATTTCTCTAATAGCTAAAGAAGATGAGCATCTTTTCATATATCTGTTGGCCATTTGTATTTCTTCCTGGGAGAAGTGTCTATTCATATCCTCTTCCCATTTTTTTATTGGATTGTTTGTTTGTTTGTTGTTGAGTTTTATGAGTTCTTTGTATATTTTGGATATTAGGCCCTTATCTGAGCTGTTGTTTGAAAATATCATTTCCCATTTAGTTGGCTTTCTGTTTATTTTGTTATCAGTTTCTCTTGCTGAGCAAAAACTTCTTAGTCTGATGTAGTCCCATTCATTAATTTTTGCCTTCACTTCTCTTGCCATTGGAGTCAAATTCATAAAATGCTCTTTAAAACCCAGGTCCATGAGTTGAGTACCTATGTCTTCTTCTATGTACTTAATTGTTTCAGGTCTTATGTTTAGATCTTTGATCCATTTTGAGTTAATTTTTGTACAGGGAGAGAGACTGTAGTCCAGTTTCATTCTTTTGCATGTGGCTTTCCAGTTTTCCCAGCACCATTTATTGAAGAGGCTTTCTTTTCTCCATTGTGTGTTGTTGGCCCCTTTATCAAAAATTATTTGACTATATATATGTGGTTTTATTTCTGGACTTTCTATTCTGTTCCATTGGTCTGAGTGTCTATTTTTCTGCCAATACCATGCTGTTTTGATTGTCGTGGCCCTATAATAGAGTTTGAAGTCGGGTATTGTTATGCCCCCAGCTTCATTCTTTTTCTTTAGGATTGCTTTGGCTATTCGGGGTTTTTTATAGTTCCATATAAATCTGATGATTTTTTGCTCTATTTCTTTAAAAAACGTCATTGGAAGTTTGATGGGAATTGCATTAAATTTGTATATTGCTTTGGGTAATATAGCCATCTTGATTATATTTATTCTTCCTAGCCAAGAACAAGGTATATTCTTCCATCTCATTATATCTTTTTCGATTTCCCTTAACAATGGTTTATAGTTTTCATTATATAAGTCCTTTACATTCTTTGTTATGTTTATTCCTAAGTATTTTATTTTTTTTGTTGCAATCGTGAAGGGGATTATTCTTTTGAGTTCCTTCTCAGTTGTTTCATTGTTGGCATATAGAAAGGCTATTGACTTCTGTATGTTAATTTTGTATCCTGCGACCTTACTGTATTGGCTTATTGTTTCTAGTAGTCTTTTTGTGGATTCTTTGGGGTTTTCGATGTATAGGATCATATCATCTGCAAAAAGTGATACCTTTACTTCTTCTTTTCCGATATGGATGCCTTTTATTTCTTTGTCTTGTCTGATTGCTGTGGCGAGAACCTCTAGTACCACATTAAATAAGAGTGGAGAGAGTGGACAACCCTGTCTTGTTCCTGATTTAAGGGGGAAAGCCTTCAGTTTAGTGCCATTTAATATGATGTTAGCTGATGGTTTATCATATATGGCCTTTATCATGTTGAGATATTTTCCTTCTATACCCATTTTGTTGAGAGTCTTAAACATAAAATTGTGTTGTATTTTATCGAAAGCCTTTTCTGCATCTATTGATAAGATCATGTGGTTTTTGTTCTTTGTTTTGTTGATATGGTGTATTACATTAACCGTTTTACGTATGTTGAACCATCCTTGAGATTCTGGGATGAATCCCACTTGATCATGATGTATTATTTTTTTAATATGTTGTTGTATTCGATTTGCTAGTATTTTGTTTAGTATTTTAGCATCTGTATTCATTAGAGATATTGGTCTGTAGTTTTCTTTTTTTGTGCCATCCTTGCCTGGTTTTGGGATGAGGGTTATGTTGGCCTCATAAAATGTGTTTGGAAGTATTGCTTCTTCTTCAATTTTTTGGAAGACTTTGAGTAGAATAGGAACCAAGTCTTCTTTGAATGTTTGATAAAATTCGCTGGTATAGCCGTCAGGGCCTGGACTTTTATTTTTGGGGAGGTTTTTAATGGTTTTTTCTATTTCTTCTCTACTGATAGGTCTGTTTAGGCTTTCTGCTTCTTCTTGACTCAGTCTAGGAAGGTTGTATTTTTCTAGGAATTTATCCATTTCTTCTAGGTTGTTGAATTTAGTGGCATAAAGTTTTTCATAGTTTTCTACAATAATTCTTTGTATATCTACAGTGTCCGTGGTGATTTCTCCTCTTTCATTTTGGATTTTGTTTATATGAGTTCTTTCTCTTTTTTCCTTGGTAGGTCTTGCCAAGGGTTTGTCAATTTTGTTGATCTTTTCAAAGAACCAGCTCCTTGTTCTATTAATTTTTTCTATAGTTTTTCTGTTCTCTAATTCATTTATTTCTGCTCTGATTTTTATTATTTCCTTTCTTCGGCTGGTTTTGGGTTGTCTTTGTTCTTCTTTTTCTAGTTCCTTAAGGTGGGAAGTTAAGTGGTTCACTTGGGCTCTCTCTTGTTTGTTCATATATGCCTGAAGCGATATGAACTTCCCTCTTATCACTGCTTTTGCTGCATCCCATAGATTCTGATATGTCGTATTGTCATTTTCATTAGTCTGTATATATCTTTTGATCTCTGCACTTATTTCTTCTTTGACCCATTCATTTTTTAAAAGTATGTTGTTTAGTTTCCACATTTTTGTGGGATTTTTTTCCTCTTTTTTGCAGTTGAATTCTAGTTTCAAGGCTTTATGATCAGAAAATATGCTTGGTACAACTTCAATTTTTCTGAATTTGCTGATGTTGTTTTTGTGGCCCAACATATGGTCAATTCTTGAGAATGATCCATGTACACTGGAGAAAAATGTATACTCAGTCACTTTGGGATGAAATGCCCTGTAGATGTCTATCATATCCAGGTGCTCTAGTGTTTTGTTTAAGGCCACTATGTCTTTGTTGATTCTCTGTTTGGATGACCGATCTAGAGCCGTCAGCGGTGTATTGAGGTCTCCAAGTATGATTGTATTTTTGTCAGTTTTTGTTTTAAGATCAATAAGTAGCTGTCTTATATATTTTGGTGCTCCTTGGTTTGGTGCATATATATTAAGAATTGTTATGTCTTCTTGATTCAGTGTCCCCTTAGCCATTATGAAATGGCCATTTTTGTCTCTGAGTACTTTTCCTGTCTTGTAGTCAGCATTATCCGATATGAGTATTGCTACACCTGCTTTTTTTTGGATGTTATTTGCTTGGAGTATTGTTTTCCAGCCTTTCACTTTGATTTTGTTTTTATCCTTGTTACTTAGATGAGTTTCCTGTAGGCAGCATACAGTTGGATTTTCTTTTTTAATCCATTCTGCTACTCTGTGCCTTTTTATTGGTGAGTTTAATCCGTTTACATTTAGTGTAATTATTGATACTTGTGAGTTCCCTATTGCCATTTTATATCTTGCTTTCTGTTAGTTTCGTGTCTTGTTTGATCCTTCTCTTTCGTTTTTCTATCTTTTGTTTTTATTTGGTTGTATTCCATACATCTTTCCTCTGTTGCTATCTTTTTTATCTCATGTGCTTCTGTGGTGGTTTTTTCAATGGTGGTTACCTTTGAGTAATGAAAAGGGTCCCTACCCTGTTCATTGTAGCGAACTATTTTGTGAGTACTTTTGCACTCCATCGTCCTTTGCTAGTGTTAATCTCCGTCTTCTCCCCCTCTTTCTTTTTGTTGTTGTCACAGTTTAAATTTGGTTTTATTGTGTTCTTCTTGGAGCTTTTACTTGTGGCTCTGTTTTTTTTTGTTCTTTGTATCTGATTGGAGAACCCCCTTTAGTAATTCCTGGAGTGGGGGTTTTCTCATGATAAATTCCCTCATCTTTTCTGTATCTGTGAATGTTTTTATTTCTCCTTCGTATTTGAAGGATAGCTTTGATGGGTATAGTATTCGTGGCTGAAAGTTCCTCTCTTTCAGGACTTTAAATATTGGGGTCCACTCTCTTCTAGCTTGTAGAGTTTCTGCTGAGAAATCTGATGATAATCTAATGGGCCTTCCTTTATATGTTGTATTCTTCTTTTCCCTGGCTGCCTTGAGAATTTTTTCTTTGCTGTTGGTTTGTGTCAATTTCATTATGATATGCCTTGGAGTAGGTTTGTTGGGGTTAAGAAAACTCGGTGTTCTGTTTGCTTCTTGAACTTGAGGCTTTAGTTCTTTCCATAGGCTTGGGAAGTTCTCATCTATTATTTGTTTGAGTATGTTCTCCATTCCATTTTCTCTCTCTTCTCCCTCTGATATACCTATTATTCTTATGTTATTCTTTTTGATGGAGTCAGATAATTCTTGTAGGGCTATCTCATTTTTTTAAATTTTTGAGTCTCTTTCTTCTTCTCTCTGTTGTGCCTCAAGTTGCTTGTCTTCTATTTCACTAATCCTCTCTTCTATCTGACCTGTTCTATTAGCTAAGCTTGTTACTTCGTTTTTCAGCTTGTGAATTGAGTTTTTCATCTCTGTTTGATTTGTTTTTATAGTTTCAATTTCCTTGGACATATATTCTTTGTGTTCATTGAGTTGTTTTCTGAGCTCCCTATATTGCCTTTCTGTGTTTTCTTGTATATCTCGGAGGATTTTTAGGATTTCTATCTTGAATTCTCTGTCATTTAGCTCCAAGGTTTCCAATATATTAAATTTTTTCTCCATAGATTTTTCCTCATCTAGCTGTGTTACCTCTCTTTCTTTTGTATCCATGATATTCGATTTTCTCTTCCTTAATGGCATCTGAGGGTGGTTTTGTTGATAGTATTAATGAGATTTAATAAAAAATAAAAAGTTAAAAAAAATAAAAAGAAATAAAAAATCGAAAAGAGTTGTTTTTTTTAAAAAAAAATTAATAATGAAATAAAGAAAAATAAAATAAAATAAAAATTTTTAAAAAAAGGAAATTATTCCCCCCCTCCTTTTTTCCTCTCCTCTCCTCTCCCCTCTTTCTTGAGAAAATCTTGTGGTGGACTGTGAGTTATAACAAACAATGCCTGTGATGGAGGGCCTGAATTGGGGAAAAGTAATAAAGGGGCAAAAAAGAAAAAAAGAAAAAAAAAAAAAAAAAGGAAAAAAGAAAAAAAAAAAAGAGTGTATGAACCCACAAAAAGCAAATAAGGAAAAAATTTGGGTCAAGAATAAAATGATTTGCTTTTAGGTGTTGGTTGTCCAAGAGTTATGATGAGAGGAATAAGAGGAAAACGGAAAAATGGGGGGACAAATTAAAAACTTACTATTGTATTTAGTGGAACAAGAACTAGATAATATGGAGAGCCAGGGATGGGAGCACTGCTAGTGAGTTAAAAAGGTGAAGTAAAAACCCCCCAAAATGCCACAAACATAGGTTTGAGTCCCAGATAAGATAATTTGTTTGTTATTGAGGTTTGAATGAGAGGAGATGTAAAGGAGAAAGGAAGAAACTAATATAGAGGGAGAAAAGAAAGAGAGAGAAAAAAAAGAGGGAACCACTAAAAGAAGAAAAAAGAAAGGAGAGAGAGAGAGAGTTAAGGGTTTTGGGGTGCAACCCTCATAGAGAGAAAGGAAGAGAAGAGAAAAGATAATGGGAGATGTAACACTTATGGGTAGTGTAGTTCAAGGAGAGGAGAGAGTAAGACCAGTAGAGAGTTAATCGGCCAAATTGGAGGAAGAAAAAAAAGTATCAAGAATGAAGATAAGAGAAACAAACGAACAAATATAATAATATGTGATAGGTTATAAAGTCTGCAGATTATTCTTGATTTTGAGAGGTTATCTTCTTGCTTTTTCTTTTCTCTCCCTCTTCCTGGTCGGTGACTCTGTACCCCGGGTTCTGCCCCTTTGGCACGCTCAGGTAGAGGCTTGCAGTTGATAAGTCTCTATGGCAATGTCATGTATTGTGCTTTAGTCTCGTGGGAGTCGAGGCTCATTAGCATTTATAGGCTCCGACAGTGAGAGAGTCCGTGTTCCTGGAGCCTTTCTCCTAGTCTTTCCTTCCTCAATTAGTAGCCTGATAATCCAGCTATGGGGTTGCTGCTGCCTCTGCCTGGATAGTAAGAGGCTCAAAGAGCTGGCAACTCCCCACTCTATTTCCACTCAGCACAGGGCTCTGGGTAAGGCTCAGTCAGTCAGAGCTGCTAGCATAATCAGGCGGGCTTTCCGCCCACTCAAAGACCACTGGCTCTGCCACTCTGTCCAGTAACACAAGCGGGCGCCCACTTCTGGGGGGCGCTTGGAGGAAACTCTCACTCACTGTCTACGACCAGGATATCCAGCCAGCAGTCTCACGCTCTGAGTGAAACCCCCAACCGCAGGGAAAAGTTGCAGCGTTGGAATTGAGTCTCGCTCCGTCCCCGTGCGCGGCTTTTGCAAGGCGCTGGGGCGGCTCGAGATTCCGCTTTGGCCCACACAAAGGCCCCTGACTCTGCCCCTCTCTGCGATAACACGGGCGCGCACTGCGGAGGCACTCGGAGGAATCGCTCACTCCTTATCTGCGCGCGCACACCAGGATATGAGGCCGGCCGCGGTTCCCTCTGAATGAAACCCTCACCAGCACGGAAAATCTCCACCGTTGGAAGTAGTTCTCACTCCCTCCCGTGCGTGGCTTTCCCAGGGCGCTGGGGCTGCCCAGAGACTCTGTCCTCGGCCCACAGAAAGGCCTCTGACCCTGCCTCTCCGTGGGGCAACACGGGCACCCACTCTCGGGGCCTAGGAAGAAATTCTCGCCCACTAACTGTGCACCGACCAGGAGACCGGGTAAAATGGCCGCTCCGCTTGTCTTTCTTTGTTTGGGTTTGGGGCGAGTGTTAGCTTGTATTGCCCGGGTTGCCACAGGATCAGATTTTCCTCGGCTTGGATCTGTGTGCCACAGCCTGGTTTGGCCATTTGTGCCGCGGCGGCCTGGATCTATTCACCCCCTTTGCCCGCCTCAGTTTCTATATTCACAGTTACCAGAGAAAGCCGCCCCGTTTAGGTTAGTGAGGAAGGCGGAGCATTTCTTACTCCCTTTTTCCTTCGGGCTTTGGTTATATATTTAGCCAATTTTTCACTCAGTCATACCTTTGGGTGTATTGCGAAGCATCTGGAAGCTCCAAGTATAGGTTTTTCTGTTTCTGGTTGAAGATCTTGTTGAGTTTTGGGGGAGATTTATCGGTATCGCTTCCTACCCCGCCATTACTCTGACGTCATCCTATGGTATATTTTTTAATTGAGGTATTTTTTCTACCTCAGCCTTAACATCTTTTTAATTCTTAGTTAACTTATATACTATTCCTTAACTCTTGCTATATAGTTGTCTAACTTCGGACATTTGTTCTGCAGCAAAGATGATTGTCATTATTTTTGAAAAACAGTTTTGTTTTTTTATATAAAGCTCTGTCTTCATTATAGAAAATTTTGGAGATATAAAAGAAGACAAAAATCAAACAATTTCTCTACCTTGTTATTACTAATAATATTTTAATGGGTTCTCTTAGATTTTTTTTAAATGTATACAGTTTTTATCCTGTTTTCTGAAAAGTGATGTTACTGTAATCACAGAATTGTATCCAGATTTATTCACTTAACATGTTTATAAACATTTTCTAAATTTATGAGTTTCTTTAAATATTTTAATGACTGCATAATATTCTCATGTGTATTATTGTACAGAAATGTTCCTATTTTGCCAATTTAGATAATTATGTGATTAATTTCTTCTTTATAAAGCATTTGTTGAATTTCTTATAGCCCTAAAAGTAGAATTACTGAAAAATTTTAAGATTCTTGACATGTATTTTGACATGAGTGGTAGCAATTACCATGCTGCTAAAATACTTGAGAGCTAAATTTACCATACCTCATCAATTATTATTTTTGGTTTCATTATGGTTTCTGTATCAAAATACTAAGTTGGGTATGGTCACAGCATATGTACTCATTTCCTTTGGTAGCAGTAATTCTGCTTTTGTTTTCATATAGCCGGGAGGTAGGTACAGGGAAGGTGCTAGGTCCTGGTTATGTCAGTAGATCATTATGAAAACTATTCATAATGGACTAATTTATTTAGGTACAGGGAAGGTGCTAGGTCCTGGTTATGTCAGTAGATCATTATGAAAACTATTCATAATGGACTAATTTATTAAGAAAATTCACAGACTACCTGAATTGTTGCACCTAGAGTTAACTAGTAAGGGCTAAAATCTTTCCATATAAAGGGAAAAGGAACTGTGGTAACCCTGATGCTCTTCCTCCAACTCCAAATCAGAAAAAATGAATCCAGTTCATCGAGTTTCATCTAGAGGATGATCAGGACATTTGGGAAACCATGCCCAAAGAGAAGTAATTGAAGAAAATTAAGAACTTTCTTCATATCCATGAAAGACATACTGAAAGGAAGAAAAAAAAACCCTTTGGAAACAAAACTAGGCTACCTTTTAATTAGTGATTGCCCACCTACACATACATTAATAGCATTTAAGCTATGCATTCTGTGGGCTCGGCCAACTCCTCTTAAGTTTTTTAGTTAATGTTAAATCTTGCCATGTAAAAAGGAGAAAGAATTATGGTAATTTACCTCAACTGTGACCTTTTTTAAGTTTGAAGGATTTGGGGCAGGGGGTGGGGGGAAAAGGCAGATGGACACTAAGATTTGTTTGAACCGGCTGGCTTTGCTAAACTATTATAGATACTAAAGAATGCAGAAAGAGGCTATAGTTAAAATCCAGGGAGATAGCCTCCAATGACAAATTCTTCTATCACTTTTATTTATATGTGGTGACAATGGAAAGTTATTTAAAATAAGAAGAAAGGAATCTGATGAGTTTGTGCCATCTTATTGAAGAAAAGTTTTTGTGGGCATTTAAAAATGCCTTATTTTCCTGATATTAATGATGATTTTCCCAAGGAAATTAGTAGTTGTATACCTGTATAAAATGTGTGTATGTAGGGGTGTGGAAAGGGAAGTAAGGGATAGGCATTTTTAAGACTCCAAAGGGACTAAATATTTCGGTAATTGCTCTTTGAGACAAAACAGTTCTAAAATATGTTGTTTATAGGGAGATCGGCGGACGGCTTCTCATGGTAGAAACTCGACTTCCAAATGATCTAGCTGAGTTTGAGGGAGACTTTTCCTTGGAAGGACTTCGTCTGTGGAAAACAGCATTCTCAGTGATGACTCAGAACCCAAGACCAGGTTCACCTCTTCGCAGTGGCCAAGCATTTGTCAATAAAGGGTCAAGTAATAGCCATAAAATGGTGGAAGATAAAAAAATTGTGATTATGCCTTGTAAATGTGCCCCAAGTCGACAACTGGTTCAAGTATGGCTTCAAGCCAAAGAAGAATATGAACATTCCAAGAAACTGTCTAAAACTGAGCTAGCTGGAGCTATAAAATCTGCTGAGAACTTCAGCCCTTCAGTTAGTCCAGATGACAAACCTGCGGTGCCTCCACAGATGGATACAACCCCACATATATTCCCCACTGCAGCACATACCAAGGAAGATGTTAATGATCCTCAGATTGCTTTACAAGTTCCAACCACAGGGTGCTGTCAGACTGCAAGTGAAAGTCAGATGCTGCCACCAGTTGTTTCTGCAAATGATCCTGAGAAAGATGAAGATGATGATGATGACTGTTATGCTAGTTACAGCTCCCCTGATTCTCCAGTAATTCCGCCTTGGCAACAAGTAACATCCCCGGATTCCAAAACATTTAATGGAGATGACCGACCCTTATCACCAGTAGAGAAACTATGTTCCATGACTGTAGAGAATTTCTTAAAGCCATTAAAAGGTGGTATACAGAAAAGCCCCTGCAGTGAACCTCGAGAGCCTCTAGTGATATCTCCAATTCATGTTAGGGCAAAAACTGGGATATGTGAATCAGTTTGCCTTCATAGTACACCAGTCATACAGAGAAAACTTCTGGAAAGGCTTCCTGAAGCAACTGGCCTTAGTCCTGTGTCAACAGGTAAGTTTATAAGTAACAGAAAGACTTCATAATTGTTCTTTGAAAATTAAAAATGAAAACAATATTAAACTATGGTAGTGAAAATGACAGCTTTTTAAATGAAATTCTATCCCACCTCATTAAAGTATTGTTGTTTTATCATGTGGAACGACACCATCACATAGAAACTTTTTTCTTTCTGCTGTGAAATATACTTACATTGGTTTTCATCCTATCTTTTTGCTTCTGGGTGAACTATAGCACCTCTCTAAGAAAACTTCTTCTCAACTTGATTCTTCCCATTGTCCATTTTTTCCATTCCCATTTCCCCATTAATATGTACCCAAGTCTCTCCCACCCTTTAAAATGGAAACAAAGCCAAACAAGTGCTCTGACCTTAGACCCACCAGCTTCTATTCTTTTTCCTCTCTTTAAAGCCAGAGTTTTTAGATTTCTTTAATGTGACAATTTCATTTTTTCCTCATACTCATTTTTCAGCCTACTCTATCTGGTTTCTGCCCTCATAATTTCACCAGCTCTTGCAAAGATTCTCAACCTTCATGTAGCTAAAGCCAATGGATGCTTTTCCAGTCTTCCTATCACATGCCCTATAAGCAGCCATTGTCCTATTGACCACACCTTCCTTCTTAGAGCTTCTTCTCCCCTTGGTTTCCCTTCTACTCTGTTTCTTTCAACTTGCTTTCCTTTGATGTTTATCTCACATTCTCAGTTATTATCTAAATGTTGGGATTTATTACGGCTTAGCCATAAGCTTTCTTTACTTGACTTTATATTCTCTCTCTAAATGATATAATTCCTGCTGACAGGATTACTACAGATAACTCACAAATTTAAATTTCCATTCAGAACTCTTTTTTTTTAAGCCTCAGAACACTATATCCAGCTGCCTATTTGGCATTTCTATTTGAAGGTTCAAAGACACCACAAGGTCAGTATTTTTTAAAGTCAATTCAAGATCTCACTGCATACATTCACCACCAAGCACTTAACACACATGCCCACACATAGAAATCTATCTGGTCCTCTTTTAGTTTTCCTCATTTCAATGATTCACCATCTCTCTGTGACTGAGTTACACAAGTCAGAAACATGAAACTTATTTGTTAACACCTACCCAGCTCCCTCATCGCCCGTCCTGTGGTTTCCAGTTCATTACCGCATCATTTTAGTTTCCTTGCATATTAAGTTTCCTAAATTACACTAATCTCTCTACCTCTACCATTACCACCATAACCTTAGGCCAAGGTGTCATCGTCTTTCAGCTGGTCTTCTAGCCTTCTTATTTACCCTTAGCAATTTCTAAGTCTTTTACTCAGTAATCGGAAAATCTTCACACTGTTCCTAGTTAATACTATCCCATCTTTCTATTTCAGCTTTAAAAAGCCTTCCTCGCCTCCTGACTATATAAAAAATCCTCAACTAATGTTGTTGTATTTATCCAGTTATAATTTTGTCTTTCTATCTGTATTTGATAAATATCTGATTCTCTCTCTAGACCCTGTGAGGATATAGACTGTGTCTTTTCTTCATCATCATAAATACTTGATAAATAAGTGAATAAGTGAATTAAATGACTCCCTAATATAATCTCTAAGGAATGAAACAACAATTAAAATCTAAATGTTTTTCATTTTTGCATTGATTTGAGAGAGAAAAAGGCAAAGGGAGAAAGAAGCATCAACTCATTGTTCTACTTAGTTGTTTCATTAAACATTTTTACTTAAAATAATAAAATTTTAGAGTTACTTTGGTGGGGATCAGAAGATTGAATTGAATTCGTTTTACAAGTCTTTGGAGGGAATTTATAGGATAATACTTGTGAATGTTACTTAAGAATTTAGAAAAACAATATTTTTAAAAACAGAATCGTAATTTTTATATATAAAATATGAAATTTTTTTCTACAGAACCCAAAACTCAGAAATTGAGTCATAAGAAAGGGAGTAATACTGACATTCATAGAAGACTGTTCTTAACACAAGCAAAGGTAACTATGCTAAACGTATTTAAAGATCACTGGAAGATCCATACTTATTAGATTTCAGTGAGATAATTGATAACTTTGTGTCTCAGTATTTTTAAATTTTAGTATATTTTTGCATCATTTTATTTACATGTCTTTGAAACAAGAAATTGCCTAATTTTTTTTTAGTCTTTTTTAATGTTGGGATCTAAAGATTCTTATATGTAAATACAAATATTACAGAGAAAGTGAATATGATAGCCAAAATGTGGATTATGAGGATACAAATTCATTAACTGATTACTGGCAAAATCAGAACAGTCCAATGACAGCAGAGCTCAAGTAAGTGATTTTTGATCCCACCAAAAATATATCCTTTTATTTGGTTTATTTTTTCTCAAATATAACATTATTGATTTTTTTCCAGTTGGTATTACTAAGTAACAAAGAAAAACATTATTTACTATTGAGACTGGAAAATCAAAACTATCTTTATTCAAATACTAAAAGTATGGTAAAACTTAAAATATATGGTTGTGTGAAAAATGTATCCTTGGAAATATATGATAGAAATCACTTCCATATTATCTGCTTCTCATAAATATCATAAACTACATAAAACATATTTTAGTATTTTTATATTATACTTTAAAAAATTTTTCTTTTTAAAGCAGTATTGTTGAATTACAAGCTATTTATATTAAAAGCAAGTAGCAGTGTGTTGTGAACATAAATATGACTAAATTTGGAAATTAGAAAAATTATTTTAAAAAAATAGATTTATTCTTTCTAAAGATTATTTATGTTTTAACTCATCTTTTAGATACCTGTTGTGTTAGGGTAAAATACAAACCCAAAATTTCAGATATTTTTATAAACTTTAACCAAACTCATTGCAGGTAAATATAATAACTTGCTTGCTTGTCATATTTCCAATAAAGGTCAAGATAAATGTCTTTGTGTTTAAATGTCGAGTCTCTACAAGACTATTATTTTCAGTATTTGGAGCTTATAAATTCAAAGATCAACATATGGTTTGCTTACAGATTATACCACATATTTCCACATATGTCCAGTTCCAGTATCTTGAATTACTAGTATGAAAAGAATGTTAATAAAATACTTATGGTTTCTTTTAGACTTAAAGAGATATTAGTTTATCATGAATTACCAAACACATAAAATATATTATTTAAGTAGGAATAAGAAGACAAAAGAAAGAAAATAATTGCTCTTTTTTTTTTTCTGGCTATGTGTTGTTGTTTTTTAATAGAATCAATTTGCAGCAGTAAATACTCCAAAGAAGGAAACATCTCAGATCGATGGACCATCTTTAAACAATACTTATGGTTTCAAAGTCAGCATACAAAACTTGCAGGATGCAAAAGCTTTACATGAGGTAAAATTGCAACAATAAGGACATGTACCCTGTTTAACACCTATGTTTTATGCTTTGGAGCAAGTATGGAAATTTTTTACTGAGGGAGTAATACATTGAATTCTATACCTGTTAATTCTGTTATAATTCTTACTATTTTATATATTCATGTAAAGTTAGAGAAATTTTTAAAGCAACTGTCAGTTATTGAGGCTGCTTTGTCATTTCACAATTTTCAATCTTTTATTAACTGAAATTCGGTTTATAGAAGCTAAAATTAGAAAGTAATTTTTTAACTATTAGAAAAATATTTTATTCTAGATTGTTATATTAGGCTGTTATATCACATTACAAATATTTACATGTATTTTCTACTTGGGTCAGTGGATTAGTGCTTGCTACAATTCATTTGTTCACATAGTCTCTATATAACCCAGTTACCTACACTGTACAAACCATGTGCCCAAGACCGGAAGGTTGTCTTTTAAATGTACATCAATCATAGGATGGACTGGAGAATATGTTTGAGTCACTATAAATTTATCTCTGTTAGAGAAAACTCAATAGTTGTACTCAATAGCACATATCTGACTGGCAGTACAGTGGAAATAAGACTATATTTTTATTGTTTATACCTGTGCTATCAATATGGTAGCTACTATCAATGTGGCTATGGAGAACATAACATTTGACTTATGTCTAGGAATTTAAATTTTAATTTATATTTAAAAACTGATACATTTTTTATATTTATTTTTTAAATTATTGATTGACTTTAGAGAGAGAGGAAAGGAGGGAAAGAGAGAAAGAGAGACAAAAATTGATCTGCTCCTGCATGTGTCCTAACCAGGAATTGAACCAGAAACCTCTGTGTGTCTGGACAATGCTCTGACCAACCAAGTTATCTGACCAAGGCTTGATATTTAACTCATTATTAGAAAACATTTAAGTAATATGTTTGGAACAACTTAGGGATGTAAAACTACTTTTTCTTTTCTTTTTTTTCTTTTTGTATTTTTCTGAAGCTGGAAATGGGGAGGCAGTCAAACAGACTCCCGCATGCGCCCGACTGGGATCCACCCGGCACGCCCACCAGGGGGCAATGCTCTGCCCATCTGGGGCGTTGCTCTGTTGCGACCAGAGCCATTCTAGCGCCTGAGGCAGAGGCCACAGAGCCATCCACAGTGTCTGGGCAAACTTTGCTCCAGTGGAGCCTTGGCTGCGGGAGGGGAAGAGAGAGACAGAGAGGAAGGAGAGGGGGAGGGGTGGAGAAGCAGATGGGCACTTCTCCTGTGTGCCCTGGCCAGGAATCGAACCTGGGACTTCCGCACGCTAGGCCGACGCTCTACCACTGAGCCAACCGGCCAGGACCTAAAACTACTTTTTTAACTGTAAATTTTATGATACATAACTACAGATCAAGTATTCTATAAAAAAATTAGCATCCATATTGAGATTTGCTATAAATGTAAAATGTACACAAATTTTGAAGAAATTTTTCAATAGAAAAAAATGTAAAATATTTCATTCACAACCATTTATATTGATTACCTCCTAAAAAGTGTAATATTTTAGGTATATTGGATAAAATGAAAATATCTTTAAATTAATTTAACCTGTTTTTACTTTTTAAAATGTAACTACTAGAGCCTGACCTGTGGTGGCGTAGTGGATAAAGCATCGACCTGGAAATGCTGAGGTCGCCGGTTTGAAACCCTGGGCTTGCCTGGTCAAGGCACATATGGGAGTTGATGCTTCCTGCTCCTCCCTCCCTTCTCTCTCTGTCTCTCTCCTCTCTCTTTCCCTCTCTCTCCTTTCTAAAATGAATAGATTAAAAAAAATAAAATAAAATGTAACTACTAGAAAATTTAAAATTACATTCATTGTATTTCTATTGGATAATGCTGTTTTATACGGTTGTTTTATGCCTTTTCCCTGAGATTTCAATTTTTTGTTCTTTTGTTCTGAAGTCAATTCTACCTTAAACTGTTCTAAGGATTGAGTAATCATAGACTAAGAAAAAACATAAATACAGTTTTCATTTTACCCTAAGTTTGAACTAAGAATCATACATTTTTAGAGTTAGATTGGAATATAGTCTAACTTCCTAAATATTTATTTGTACATTTTTTTCATTAAACAGCAATTTTTTTGTCTCTGCTTTATACCTGGCCCTGTATTATCCTCTGAATCTCAGATAAATTAATTAATGAACTCAGGAATATACTTTTTTTTATCAAGTACACACTCAAAATTAAAATACTTTGTTAAAGTGTATTTATTAAAGCAAATTTGATAGACCTTAGAAAAAGACTTGCTACATTTGATTACTCTTATTTGAAAAACAAATTTCTTCTACTGTTACTTTATTCTACATAACCCCATTTCAAAATCATGAGCCTTGAAGTGCCTGGCCTGTGGTGGCGCAGTGGATAAAGTGTCAAACTGGAACGCTAAGGTTGCCGGTTCAAAACCCCTGACTTGCCCGGTCAAGGCACATATAAGAAGCAACTGTGAAATTGGTGCTTCCCATTCCTCTTTCTCCCTGCCTTTCTCTTTCTCTCTGTCTCTTCTCTCTAAATCAATAAAAGAAAATAAAAAATCTAAAAATAATAATAAAAAATCATGAGCCTTGAAGTTAAAATCACTTGGGTGGTCTGGCAAGTTGCTCCAGGCTTCTACCCAGCACAGGCTTTCTTAATCTCAGGGCACACTCTGAACAGCCACCTGGTGGTCAAATTAGGAATGAAACCAAAATCTGCAGTGGGCTCTATTCCTTTTCCTAGGAAATTGTGCTTGCTCATAGATAGCATTTGTCTTCTGTTTCCCATTACTTTGGGTTAATCTCTCTCTTATAAATAGTGCAGAAAAAAGAGTTGTAATTCTTGTCCCCATTCCTCACCTATCTCTTTCCTAGTTAACACTCAGTAAATCTCTGTCTCTTCTTCTCATATATTTGCTTTAAAAAAATGTCCCTTAAGATCATAATATATACATTTTATATCAAGGAATAAAAAAGCAAAATTTGAATGTGAAATTTGTCCTAGTAAATAAGTAAATCTCCAAGACTATTTTAACTTGAAATTTCTTCAGTCTGCCTCATAGACTTTGTACATGTTCATATTTTTCTAATTAAACTGGAGGGGTTTTGTTTTGTTGCAGTTTAAAGAAGAGTTTTTCTATTTTACATGTTTGTAGTTACTATATGAATACATGCTTACTATTTTTTTAAAAATCAGTCCTGAAGAGGATGCATTTAAAAGTTCTTTCCCTGAGCTCCCCCTAATGGTTTGATTTTTTTCTCATCTTTTTTTTGTTTTGTTTTTTAAATAGAAACAGCAGCATATTTCTTAAGAAAAGTGGTGGACTTGTGGATATTTTTATTATTTCTTATACCTTATACATGCATGATTAATGTTTTTATATTTTAAAAAGTACTTATGAATTTACTAACAAATTTACAATGAATGCATGTGGTGTTACATGTACATAGGGAAAAATTTAATCAGAACAAAAAGATTTACAATGGAAAGTAAGTTTCCCCTTCACCTCAGATAAGCAGTCTCCTTCCCTGCAGACAATAAGGAGTTCTATGTTATTTATCTCTTTTTATAGAAATTCTGTTATGTTTGCTTCTTCCGTTTATCCGTGTTTTATGGTGATCTTTCCATATTAGAGCATATATAATAGATTGGGCTCATTCTTTTGAAAATTTTAAAAGTTATAGATTATTCCATTGTGTATGGTCTTTGTGGATATCACTAATTTTTGAAACCAATTCCCAACTGATAGACTTTTTAGGTTTTTAGTCTTTTACAGTTTATAAAAGACTGGAAATAGCACCTTTAGTAAATATTCTTGTGCATATAATTTGGCTAAATGTATGAGTATATCTTCAGGATATATTCTCAAGAGTAGACTTGCTGCATAAAAGATCTGTTTAATTTAATTTTGAGAGGTATTTCTAAATTGTTCTCCAAAAAGAGTTACCAAATTCTGTTTGCATTATAAGTGAGAGCCTTGCACTTACATATTTTCAACAGTTGGCATTCAAGATATATATGAAACACAAATCCTCTATTAAATATTAAATATCTAAATAATTATTAATATCATAATAGTATACTATTTTTCTTTTTTTGTGTGTGACAGAGACAGAGTGAGGGACAGATAGGGACAGACTGACAGGAAGGGAGAGAGATGAGAAGCATCAATTCTTCACTGCGGCACCTTAGTTGTTCTTTGATTGCTTTCTCATATATGCCTTGACGGGGGGGGGGGGGGGCTACAGCACACAGAGTGACCCCTTGCTCAAGCCAGCGACCTTGGGCTCAAGCCAGCAACCTTGGGGTTTCAAACCCGAGTCCTCCGCGTCCCAGTCTGATGCTATATTCACTGCGCCACTGCCTGGTCAGGTGTAGTCTACTATTTTTCATTACCAGATATATGTACGTACTTTGCTGGTACAATGATGGCTATAATTCCAGGTATAATTATATTTTGTTTTTCTTTCCCAGGGTTTTTACTTACTGTCTATTGATTTTGGTAAGAAAACTAAGGATTACAGATAAGAAAAGTTTTTATTAGCATAGGAAAAATAAGAAAAAATAATAGATTTTTTGTATTATATGTCAAAGAAAAATGTGAATGGGCAAAAATTTGACTATTGTACAATTGATACCACACAATTTTTTTTAAAGATTTTTATTTATTGACTTGAGAGGAAGAGAAAGGGGGGAGGAACAGGAAGAATCAACTTGTAGTAGTTGCTTCTCATATGTGCCCTGACTGGGCAAGTTCATGGTTTTGAACCAGTGACCTCAGCATTCCAGGTAAACAGTTTATCCACAGTGCCACCCAGGTCAGGCAATACCAAAGTATTCTTATAATTATTCTTTCAGGAAAAACTATAACAATCTGCCTACTTTATATATATGTCTAAATTTAAGTACCCCTCAATAGTAAAGAATTAGTAAGTAGGAGCTCCAAATTTTTTAAATCTCTTTTTTCAGTTTAAAATATAAAAATATATTTTTAGTTTACACTATAGTTAACTGAGTAGAAAGTAAAAGATAACAAACTTTGGTTTGAATATACAACTTCTTGGACTAGTCCTTCAAACAGGAATTAAGAAAATTGAAAAACACTGCATGTATTTTAAGCAAATAGTTTGAATATGTATTGACTTGAAATTATTGATTTAATTTAATCTTAGAAATAGAAATCTTTAGTTTTAATCTGTAGAGTATTAAACTGTGACTGTGTCCCTTTTGGCTCTTTTTTGTAATTTTACATGCATATTTCCTTGGGAGTCTTAGTGAAACATACTTTTTCAGCAAATCTTAAAAGTGTTTAAAAGCATATTTTAATTTCCTTTTATAGATACAAAATCTTACCCTAATTAGTGTGGAGTTACATGCTCGAACTAGACGAGACTTAGAACCAGATCCTGAATTTGACCCAATCTGTGCTCTGTTCTACTGCATCTCTTCTGACACTCCACTGCCAGATACAGACAAAACAGAACTCACAGGTGTAATAGTGATCGATAAAGACAAGACAGTCTCCAGTCAAGGTAGTGTTCATTTTTATTAATTTTATACCTTTGTGTCCTAGGATGAACCTTTAAATAGGGCAATCTCTGTGTTGGAGAATCTAAACCACACAAGTATAAGGAACTTCTTTCTAAATTGCTGAGATGTGGGGGTAGGAAGAGTTTGGTTTAGCTTTGTCCTGGATTTATTATTCTTGCATCAATAATTGTCAGAAGTCAGAGGCAATACAATATAAATATCTTAATAAAATTTTCTGTTAGAATAAATAATTTTCTCTAAGTATTATTGTATAAAATACAAATTGTTGATACCGAAACCAAATGATTATGTACCTCTAAGTTAGATGGACAGTCTTTCTTATATATGCAGTGCTAGTATTTTGCTGCTAATACAGTTTCTGTTTGCTTTAAGAAGTTAAGTTACTATTATAAGTTAATGATTTATAAGAGACTTTTTAAGATATAATCTTTAATTTTGTTTATACCTTTTTCTAAATACATACACCTTTATTTTTATATATTATACCATATAAGGCATTTTATACAATACCAAATGTCCCTCTACAGTTCTAAATGGTAGTACATGAATTCAGTCAACTGAGAAAGAAGTCTTAGCACAGAACAAAACTTTATAGGAACTTGCAGTTTTAATCAGTGGTGTGCTTGAGCTGGCTTGTACCAGCTCATAAGCCAATGAATATTTCATGGCTTTTCTTTTTCCCCGTGAAACTTTTTATTTTTTTAAGTGAAAAACAGGGAGACAGAGACAGACTCCCACATGCGCCCCGACCAGGATCCACCCAGCAACCCCCTTACAGTGCGATGCTCTGCCCATCTGGGGCTGCTGCTTGGTTGCTCAGCATCTGAGCTATTTCAGTGCCTGAGGCGAGGCCATAGAGCAATCCTCAGGGCCCAGGGACAAATTGCTTGAACCATTCTGAGCCATGGCTATAGGAGGGGAGGAGAGAGAGAGAGAGAAAGGGGAAGGGTAGAGAAGCAGATGAGTGCTTCTGTGTGCTCTGACCAGGAATTGAACCCAGGACTTCCACACGTGGGGCAGACACTCAACCGCTCAGCCAGCCAGCCAGGACCTTTTCCCATGAATTTTTTCATAACACTTTCATGATTTTGAACTAGTTGATGTCACCTGGGTAGTTTGAAATCAACCATGGTCAGAAGTCTTTTACATTGTGGAAATACATATCAGAGCCCCCCCACCCACCCACCCAGAGGTAATTTTAAACATTTTCCAGCATACCACTGATTAAAATATCCTCTACTAAGCAAAGCTCTTCCTATAGGAAGAGTAAAAACAGAAATAACATAAGAAAATTTCTCTTTGGGTGACACATTATCTGGGAGTTTTGTGAATGTAGACTTTTCAGGCAAATAATGGAAAATATGAAATTTGTTTTTTGAATTTTTTCAAGAAATTGGGTTAATTCTGTATGTACTTTGGGTAATGCTCTCTTAATTTGCAGTATTTCAGTAGCATAGTTTCACTTAAAAGTAAGGAGTAGTAGTACTTACACAATTATATATTATAAACATTCTGTTTATTTTTTAGATATCAGATATAAGACCCCATTACTTATTAGATCTGGAATTACAAGACTAGAAGTTACCTATGCTGCTGATGAGAAGGCACTTTTTCAAGAAATTGCAGATATAATAAAAAGGTACTGTTTTGTGTTTTCTGATTATCCAAGTTTTTGTTCAGAGAATCCTTTCATGCTGTTGCTGATAAATATAGATGAAGATAGAAAGGAGGACGAAACCCTTTCTGTTGCCCTTGAAAGTAGAGTTATCCCTGGAAAGCTTTTGCCTCAGTTCCCACCACCTCCATCAGGTTAGGGATGAGAAAACGAATATTCTATTCTCAAGATTGTGGGTTCAGTGAAAGAAAAATACTAGCTTAGCCTTTGGCTTTCCCAGTTGGATTTTAGCATAATCTTTCTGTGGTGGGGAAATAATGGTGAACTAATTCATTAAATAGACTTCTACCTTGGAGACCAGCCACTACTTCAAAAAAATTTTTTCTAAGAAAATGTTTTTTAGTTCTAAACAAACCAGTAGTTTCAAAAGCTTTGAAATGCAATCTGTTCATAAATTTAATTTAAAAATAAAATATGTATAATTAAGTGGATCTTTTGCATTTTCTCAAGTGTTATTCTGGATAGCAATGGACTCTTATTAAATGCTTCACTTTTTCTAGGATCTTGAGATTTCTGCCCACTGCCAGCTTTCGGTTCTTAAATGCCTAGAAAATACTCTGTGGATCCTGATGTGTGGATAAAAGCTGCCCTTGAGCATGTTGTTATACTCAACTCTTTCGATAGTTGCACTCTTGTAAAATTTAGTTGAACTTCCTATAGTTGAACTCTTATAGAGCCTTTAAAACTGTGACAATATTCCACATTAAAAATATGCTATGCATTCAGCATCTGATCGAATCCAAAAAGGGGTTAACATAAACCATTCTGAAAATTAGAAACCAGTAAATGTTTTCAACAAAACAAAATTAAATGTCAGATCATCAAAAATGACATGCTACTTACCCACTACTTTAGGAAGGAAAAAGGCATGTATTTTAATATGTATAGCACTGGTAACTGGATGTTTTCCTATCCTAACTTTTATTTTCTCACAGAGGTTGTCACCAACATGTCAGATGCTTTTGTGCCCACATTTTTATGTCTTCAGGCAGCTTAAAAGGAAAATATGAGAGTTGCCGTCAATACTGTTTTGTATGCCAACACAAATCCAATAATGTCCCTGGGCTTTGTATGCTTGTCTTCTCCTTTTTAGGTATATTCCCAAGAAGTTTATTAAAGGGAGAATTTTGTCAATTATTTGCAAGTGTAGTTCTTTCTTAAATATCTGTAACATGAATTACACTAGTCATTAAGAAAAAATGCAGTAAACAAAATAAAACTAACTTTTGGTTCTTACTCTAAAAGATCATGTGATTATTACAAGGAGAAGAAAGTACTTAAATCTCAGCTTTCAACTCTGCTATGTTCTTTATATATTGGTCCAAACAATCCCCTAAAAGCTTATTCATTCTTATACTTCTAACATTGTAAAGAGCTAGACTTTGGAGTCAGCCAGCTCTGGATTTTTGTCTCGAGCAAGTTATATACTTCTCTAAGCTTTAGTTTTCTCATCTGTAAAATGGGTAGTAGATGTGAGAATTAAGTGAAATAATGCACATGAAACTCTTAGCCTGGTCAGTACTTGAATGTTAACACTGTGTATAACATACAATGCTAGATGCTAACTATAAAATTGAATAAAATGTAGATGCTTATTTGAGAGTTTTATTATCTTTATTTTTACATTTTTAATATTTACCTCCTCAGGTGGCAAACACAAAAAGTAATAGAAAGTGGTGATATTAAATAAGTAAAACTAAATCTTATCTTGTCACTGTCACTTCTCTGTTTTTATATTTCCTTGAACTGTTAACAGTTTTACATTTTTACAATCTCTCTAATTTAAATATAAGCTTTTATTCTTTTCTTTTCCCTACATCCATACGATATAGCCTATTCACTTAACCTCAGTTATTTTTCACAATCACTCCTTTCCCTCCATGTCTATTACCACTGCCCTAGGTAGAGCCCCCTCAGCTCTTACCTGTGTGGTTGTTAGAAGGTTATTTAAAATATTAGTTGTGAAATAACATTTCTTTGTCTAAGCAAATAAAATCATTTTCATGTTTCTGCTACTTTCATTTTCTCTGATTTTTTTCTTCACCTCTAATCTCATCTACCCAAACTTATTCTTTCCATAACTTTAAGAAAACCTGATGGACTGAATAAAATTTACAAAAATTAAAGAACAAGTTACCAAGCTTTTGTTATTGTCACCAAATGTTTCCACAGAAGATATATGGAATCATTGGAATTTTGAACTTCAAATAAATATTTTATCAAATATAAGTGTCTCAAGACTAAACAACCTCTAGGTCAGAAAATAAGTATACATAATAGAACTGAAAAATATTGAGACAACTACATAATGCTAAAAGAACAAAATCTATTTAATCAGTTAAGAAAAGCATAAGGTAACTTTTTTTTAGCCTTCATCTCTAAGCAGTAGCAGTTTATAAAATAGACTTTTTTTTTAGGGAGAGAGATGAGAAGCATCAACTTATAGTTGCCTCATTTTAGTTGTTACTTGATTACTTCTCATACATGCCTTGACTAAGGGGCTCAAACTGAGTCAGTGACCCCCTTGCTCAAGCCAATAGCCTTGGCTCAAACCAGCAGCCTTGAGCTTCAAGCCAGCAATATTTGGGCTCAAGCCAGCGACCTTAGGCTCATGTTGATGATCCTACACTCAAGCTGGTGAGCCCACATTCAAGCCAGCGACTTTTGGGTTTTGAACCTGGGACCTCAGTATTCCAAGTTGACACTGTCCACTGCACCATCACTAACCAGGCAAAATAGACAACTTTTTAATTGAGAAAAAATTTTATCAAAATATTATTGAATGCCTGACCTGTGGTGGCGCGGTGGATAAAGCATTGACTTGGAATGCTGAGGTTGCTGGTTCAAAACCCTGGGCTTGCCTGGTCAAGGCACATACAACAAGCAATCAATGAACAACTAAAGTGAAGCAACTATGACTTGATACTTCTTGTTCTCTCCCCTCTCTCTCTGTAAAGTCAATAAATAAAATTTAAAAAAAAAACATTATTGAAAACAAGTATACTTAACCTAACTTTGTTATCTATTAGTTGCCACAACAAAGCATATAGCTAACTGGAATAATTATTGCAATAATAAGATGTTTTATGAATCCAGGAAATTCAGATGAAGAAATTAGAAGAACTGTCTTTGTAAAATTTGTAACAGAAGGGCTCTGTAATCTGACATCATCTTCCTGTTGAACCTATACCTAGAAATGTATATAATAAGAACTCCAGCAAGGCCCTGGCCAGTTGGCTCAATGGTAGAGTGTCAGCCCAGCGAGTGGAAGTCCCAGGTTCGATTCCTGACCAGGGCAGACAGGAGAAGCGCCCATCTGCTTCTCCACCCTTCCCCCTCTCCTTTTTCTCTATCTTTCTCTTTCCCTCCCACAGCAAAGGCTCCATTGGAGCAGGGTTGGCCTCGGCACTGAGGATGGCTCCATGGCCTCTGCCTCAGGCAGCAACGGAGCAATGCCCCAGATGGGCAGAGCAATGCCCCAGATGGGCATGCTGGGTGGATCCCAGTCAGGTGCATGCGGGAGTCTGTCTGACTGCCTCCCCACTTCTAACTTTGGAAAAACACACACACACACACACACAACTCCAGCAAGCTTCCAAATTAAGATTAGGGTTATCTGTGGCCACTTTGTAATGTCTGTTCTAAATTACTTTTACTACCCAAGAATCAACTGCATGAGTTCTTTTGTGTATGTATAAAGGAATCCTAATCTATCCCTGACAATCCTTATACTCCGGTTTCTCAAATTTAAACATTACATAGATTTACAGGGAGATACACTTGTCATACAGAGAGTTCATCTTTGACTACTCTGAGAAGAGTCAAACTTCAATGGAAATGAGAATTGGTGAAGTTGCTATTAATGATGTGTTACATTAGATGTCTTGTTAAAAAACTAATGAGTTGGAAGGATGTTGGGAGATTTCTATTTTCTTGAGTGCCCTAGGATCTTTCTGAACTTCCTTTTTGAGAATTAATGTACCTTTTTAAGCCTTTGATTTCTGAGACTAACAATTGGCCTCATTGTTACATATTGCCTCACTTTCTATTGCTTCTTCATGCTCATGCCATAATCCTCCTCTTGGTTCCAAAATTACTAGCCATGCGGTACTTTTTACTTACTTATTTATTTATTTATTTATTTATTTATTTATTTATTTATTTTAGAAAGGAGAGAGAGAGAGGGAGAGGAGAGAGACAGAGAGAGAGAAGGGGGGAGGAGCTGGAAGCATCAACTCCCATATGTGCCTTGACCAGGCAAGCCCAGTGTTTCAAACCGGCGACCTCAGCATTTCCAGGTCGACGCTTTATCCACTGTGCCACCACAGGTCAGGCCACTTTTTACTTTTATAGGTTGGTAAAAAGGTTCATTTGACTGTTTTAATTAATCAGTAATTTTTTATTAAATTAAGTGATTTTCTCAGAAATTTCTTTTTTTTTTTTTTTTTTTAATTTTTTTTTTTTTTTATTCATTTTAGAGAGGAGAGGGAGAGACAGAGAGAGGAGAGATAGAGAGAGAGAAGGGGGGAGGAGCAGGAAGCATCAACTCCCATATGTGCCTTGACCAGGCAAGCCCAGGGTTTCGAACCGGCGACCTCAGCATTTCCAGGTCAACGCTTTATCCACTGCGCCACCACAGGTCAGGCAAGAAATTTCAATTCTATTTATGTAGAGAAAAGCAGATGGATAATACTATATATGTTATCTTTTTCTCCAGGTAAGTTCTGGGCTGTTCTTTAAGTCTGTGTATAACAGTGGATCACAAGCAGATCACCAGATATTAAAATTTACATTATAAACTGTATTTTGATAGGGAATTTGAAGAATAGGAAAAATACAAAGAATGACATTACCGAAGCTTAAATCTACTTCTTTTGTTTTGTTTTTTACAGAGACAGAGAGTCAGAGAGAGGGATAGATAGGGACAGACAGACAGGAACGGAGAGAGATGAGAAGCATCATTAGTTTTTCGTTGTAACACCTTAGTTGTTCATTGATTGCTTTCTCATCTGTGCCTTGACCGTGGGGCTACAGCAGACCCAGTAACCCCTTGCTTGAGCCAGCAACCTTGGGTCCAAGCTGGTGAGCTTTTGCTCAAACTGGATGAGCCCGTGCTCAAGCTGGCGACCTTGGGGTCTCAAACCTGGGTCCTCTGCATCCCAGTCCAATGCTCTATTCACTGTGCCACCGCCTGGTCAAGCAAATCTACTTCTTTTGATAGGAGCTTCTTAAATCCTCCAGGACTAAAAATGAGATATTTTTGTAGCATTCTTATAAAAACTAAAGCCATTCAACACCCATTTTAAGAAAGTATAGCTATGAAAAAAGAAAGAAAGTAGCTATGAAAGTATAAACTGTTAGCAAACCAATTCTTAAAATATACTGTTCACAAAATTAGGGGATATTTCCATAATAAATATGAAAATATAAAATATCTTCCAATTTTTATGAGCAGTGTATATCTGGTGATCAGCGCATGATCCATTGTTACACCACAGACTTTCAGGGTAGCTATATGTAGTTTCTGTCAGTAAATTACTGTAATTCTATACTGCAGACATTGGGTGATTCTACAGGCGTTAAGTGACATAATCTGGACAGTCTGCAATTCCACAACTTAGAGTGACTTTATAATCAGTTATGTAAAACCCAAATTTATAAATTTTTGGAGTCTTTCACTTGTTTTTTGGCTTTTATAAACAATACAATCAGTGGTGGGATTCAGCCCTTTCACACCGGTTCAGCAGAACCGATACCTAATTGTTGAGTTTGGCAAACCAGTTGTTAAAATGGCACTTGTAATCTGGGTTCTCTCTAAGGTAGACACCTAGGCAGCCGCCCAATGTGGAAATCACAAATTTACATTCCTTATTCTTTTTTAACGTCCATCTATGCAACAGCATATTCTAAGCGCTCATAGTAATATTTATTCCATCCATAGGTGAAAAAAATTGCAAGGGAGGATGCCAATCAAGAAGCAATATGGAAATTTTTTTTTTTTTTTTTTTTACCATTTTTTATTTTTTGTGAGAGGGACAGATAGGGACAGGCAGACAGGAAGGGTGAGAGATTGGAAGCATCAAGTCTTCGTTGCGGCCCCCTAGTGGTTCATTGATTGCTCTCTCACATGTACCCTGATCAGGGGGCCACAGCAGACCAAGTGACCCCTTGCTCAAGCCAGCGACTTTGGGAACAATCTGGTGAGCCTGTACTCAAATCAGATGAGCTCATGCTCAAGCTGGCACCATCAGGTCCTCGAACCTGGGTTCTCCGCATCCCAGTCCAGTGCTCCATCCACTGAGCCACCTCCTGGTCAGGTGGAAATATCTTTAAATAACAGTTTTGTTGTTTTTGTTTTTTGTCAGGTATTTTAAAATATTTTTTCATTAACATTTTAAAACTCTCTTATAATCTAGTTTTGTATATTTCTTTTATTCTTATTTAAGTATTAAATGCATGAAATAACTACCTTTCGGTATATCAGTTTTTAAATACTTAAAACGGTCATTAGGGCAGAGAACTTGTTAAATTATTTGAATCCCACCACTGAATACAATAATCAGAGTAATCTAGAACATCTAATTTAATAGCTTTACTATAGTATATGCTCTCAGTTTATGACTGTAATCAGTTCCTCTCTTTCCCACATATTTTTCCATGGTAGTCACTGGAAGTCATAAGAGGAACCCCAACAAGGCTCCTTCTGAGTTGATCGAATGCAGATTGTCAGTTCAACTTAACAGTACAACTTGACCACAATGAGCACCTGGTTTCTCCAAGTTTCTGTTGTTTATCTTCCCTGCATTAGTCTCACCCTATTAACATTTCAGTCTTCCATTAAACTGAGTCAGGTTCCTTTTAAATTTAGACTTCTTAAGTTTAGACTTTCCTCTTACCATTACTGAGGCCTTAGTTTATGTGAGGACCACATCATTACTAAAATTGAAAAATGGAAGGCATTTTCATTTTCTTTCTCAGCCTTACAACTATTAAGGACAGTGTAGTTTAGGGAGGTAGAGAAGTGGCAGCTGAATAACCTGGGGGAATCTTTTCATCATACAGTGTCCAGCCTGACCTGTGGTGGCGCAGTTGCTGAAGCATTGACCTGCAATGCTGAGGTCGCTGGTTTGAAACCTCGGGCTTGTCCAGTCAAGGCACATACAAGAAGCAACTACAAGTTGATGCTTCCCACTTGCCCTCCACCCGTCTTTCTCTCTCTCTCTCCTCTCTCTAAAATCAATAAATAAAATCTTAAAAAAGAAATACAGCTTGGCCAGGCGGTGGCACAGTGGATAAAGCATTGGACTGGGACATGGAGGAACCAGGTTCGAAATCTGAGGTCGTGGGCTTGAGTGCGGCTCATCTGGTTTGAGCAAGGGGTCACTCACTCTGCTGTAGCCTCCCAGTCAAGGCACGTATGAGAAAGCAATCAATGAACAACTAAGGAGCCACAACGAAGAATTGATGCTTCTCATCTCTCCCTTCCTCTCTGTCTCTCTCTATGTCACACACACACACACAAAAGAAATACAGTATCCACACATGCGCTCATGCTTCACTGTGCCCCAGCTGCACTATATGCTCTACCACACCCACACTCCTACACGTCAGTGGTAATTCCTCCCTCCCACCCCAACTGCTATCATCTTCTTTCCCAAGTCATAGCAAATAAATACACAGGCTAAGAGAAAACTACTTGCTTTATAAAAGTAGCTTCAAAACAAGAGCTGCATTCGCCCCATTCCTTCCTGTATAGAAATTCTGTAGGACCATTGTGTCATCTCTTCCCCATCTGAGAAACATGAAATATAGATTTTTATTTTTATACTTTATCACAAAGAAACAATTCTGGTTCAAAACTTCAATGTGTGTGTAGTCTTTGTTTAATTTTTCATTCCTTCTTTAGGTATGATCCTGATATTCTGCTAGGATATGAGATTCAGATGCACTCCTGGGGTTACCTCTTACAAAGGGCTGCTGCCCTAAGTGTGGACTTATGTCAGATGATCTCTCGGGTGCCTGGTATGTAGCATTGTGAACATTTTTCAGTTCAACTACAAATTACAAAGTAAATAAAGATGTTGAAAAGTACTATTGTAGCCTAATTTTTAATATTAAATTTTTAAGTTCTAGGTATATCATAAGTCCATTACAGAAAAAATTTTAAATCAAGAAAAGTAAAAGAAAAAACACCCAATCTCACTACTATCTATATAATGTTAGTATATTTGTTTTTTACCTTTTTGTCATTATATATATATAGGTTTTTATTTTTTATGTAACTTTAATCATACATATATCCCATTTTTATTATGCTTCCTCCACCCAACATCTTATAAGTATTCTTCTATATTATAAGATAGTCTTTGTAATCATTATGAAGAACATAGCATTTCTTTGACTTGATGTACCATAATTTTATTTTGTCTAGTTCTGTGTTTTAGGCAGTTCCCCAAGTCTGTTTCTGATTTAAGGGGGGAAGGGCAATAATGAGAGTCATATCAAAATTAAGTTTATAAAGCACTTTAAAATTTTTTTTATGTAACTATAAAATATTTAAGAACTTTATTTTAAAGGCTCCCCACAAGTCAGACTAGGACAAAGTAGAATATACTTTAGGAGGCTAACAGACCAAATACAAAATTAGTAAAAAACTAATAAAGAGATCTTTTGAGAGAGGTTGATTTCAATAAAATGTCTTAAGTGTTGGTAAATTAAAAAGGAAAATTTGAAACTAAAAGATGCAAGAACAGTAAATATTTTTTACCTTTGCGAAAGTTTGGAATAAAAAGATACCTACTTTAAATTTAGTTTTTCAGCGATGAATCTTTTATAGCTCCTATATCTCAAGTGATAGGAATTGTGGTATATATCAATTTTTTTTAATATTTCATTTGGGATAGGTTTCTATCCCAATATTTAGGAGAAGCAACATGAGTGTTCAGGTGCACTTACTAATTAGTTGTAACAGGTAAAATATAAGTTCAGATCAGAAGAGTGAATGAAAGCCTGTGTTCTTTTAAAATCATTGCTGAAACCTTCTTTATGAGGCAACATGGTACAGTAGAAAGGGCCTGTGGAGGGAGGTAGCACAGCAGAGAGCATGGATTATGGAGAAAGACTGCATGGGTTTAAATCCTGGCTACACTGCTTACTAGCTATGTGATGTCAAGCAAGTTAGTTAACCTACCCATAGCTCAGTTCATCTGATAATACAACTTAGGGCAATTGTGAAGTACTTAAAGCATGAGAACATGGTAAACATTGTGTTTGTTGAGTGGGAAAAAAAATCTTTCAAACATTATCTCTTTAAAACAAAGAAGGGTGAGGTGGTATGTGTACTTGGTCTTTGGAATCAGGTAGCCCTGGTGTAGTTCTGTTACTACGTAACCTGAGGCAAGATAAAACATTTCTGAGTACAATTTACCACAGTGCAAAGTGAAAGTGTATTAACATAGTAAAGTGGTTGTATTAAAATAAATGTTAGTAAAGTTCTTAGAACATAATAACCATTCAACGTATGATAAATGTATTTATTATTCGAGCCACTAATCAACATTTATATACCATGTTATATAAGAGAAACACATTTTAATTTCTGTTCTAGTAAAATCATTATATAAAAAACTAGACTCATTGGAAAAGGAGAAAAAAAGAAGAAGAAACTAGTCTCAGAACTCTCTTTGCTAATAGAGGAACTCTATTATCTCTGTATACAGTTAAGAGAATTTCATCCTGAATATGAACATCATTAACTGTTAACAAATTTTTAAAGACTTGTTTAAATTAAAAACTCCATTATTTTTTTCTAAGAAATGACCAGTTTAACAATAGACATTTTTTATTTTAGCACCAAACAAGTGCTGTAGCCTTATTCATTAAAATAGCATAAGAAATTACCAAATTTAAAAAGTGTTTATTATTTTTAAAATGTGTGTGTATATGTCCACACTTTTTATTATTAAAATAGGTAGAGTTTTCAATACATTTATTTCACAATTGAGAGAGTAAAGAAAAAAGACTTTATTAGTCAAAATAATGGTTCTTTAAGTTTAAATAGAATAGACTGAATTACATTTCATCTTGAATCGTCATTTTAATTTTTATTCTCATTTTCTTTTTTTTACCAATTTCTTATCCTCCCTCCCCCAACCCCACCCCCAGTCCCTAGCAATCACCTTTTTTTTTTTTCTTCAGATTTTATTTTTAATTTATAAATTAAATTTAGGCCTTGGCCAGTTGGCTCAGCAGTAGAGTGTCAACGCAACATGTGGAAGTCCCAGGTTCGATTTCCAGTCAGGGCACACAGGAAAGGAAACCATCTGCCTGTCCACCCCCCATGGTTCAGTTGATTCAAGCACTTTGGCCCAAGCACTGAGGATGGCTCCCTGGAGCCTCTGCCTCAGGCACTAAAAATAGCTCGTTTGTAAAAATCGGTTTAAGATGGTCAGAGCATCAGCCCCAGATGGGGTTGCTGAATGAATCTGGTCAGGGTGCATGAAGGACTCTTGTCTCTCTATCTCCCCTCATCTCACTTAAAAAAAAATTTAATGGGGTGACACTGGTCAAAAAGGATAGATAGGTTTCAGGTAAACATTTCAAATAGCATTTGAACTGTTGGTTGTGTTG
This sequence comes from Saccopteryx bilineata, assembly GCF_036850765.1. Classification (NCBI taxonomy): domain Eukaryota; kingdom Metazoa; phylum Chordata; class Mammalia; order Chiroptera; family Emballonuridae; genus Saccopteryx; species Saccopteryx bilineata. The sequence continues at coordinate 8,013,703 of NC_089501.1, read as the reverse complement.
TGTGCCCATCGCCCAAAGTCAAATAATTTTCCTCCATCATATATTTGTCCCTCTTTACTCTGTTTTCTTTTTTTTTACACATAATTTGCTTGGATATGGTTTCTATGAGTCCTGATGCCATCTCTTTTCATTTCTACAGATGACAAAATTGAGAACAGATTTGCATCTGAAAGAGATGACTATGGATCAGATACAATGAGTGAGATAAATATTGTTGGTCGAATTACACTGAATCTTTGGAGAATCATGAGAAATGAGGTAAGGTACTTTAGCTAAAATTATGTTTGGAAATAACAGATTAGCTCAATATAATGATTTAATCAGTATAGTATAGTATTAGTATAGTTTACTATGTAAACTCTATGTCTTTGTGAATTATTGTTATTATACTTAGAGTTACAAAATAACCACTTTCTAAAATACAAAGCTACAGAAGTAGTTAACATTAATGTTATTGATGTATTTTAATTTTTTTTTGTCCAAGGTAGCAGTAGCTAGAAAATCTCTAGCTATCATAAAATAATATGTGTTGAATTGTAATATTTTATCATTTTTTACACTTAAATCAGTTTTGCAGTTAAGGTCAGATGAATTCAGTTGGCCTTTTTCATTTATTACAGTAAGGAAAATTTGGACTAGGTAGAGGAAGGAATTTTATGTACTAAAGATATTTAGAAACTGGGTCAGACTAAAAAGGTAAATTGGAAACATACTACTACATAGTTGATTGTGGCACCCAGTTGAGGCTTTGAGAGCCCAGGTAAGAATTTTTTGTAGTATGAATTTCTACAAATTGTCTAATTAATTTTCAACTACTCAGAGAAGTAATTTTCACCAAAAATGTAAGATCATTGGATTCTAGATTATATAGCATACTTGCCCGATTTCTCTTACTGAAATGTAAAAACAATACCTACTGTAAATTGGTCTATTCTCAAATTTGGGACTTTGTATAGTATCAGATAAAATGTTAATATTTAGAAGAAAGCTCTAGTCTTCAATCAGTGCTCCTCATTATTCACTATGATCATGCTAGCTCTTCTAGATTTATGTAAAACACTTGACTTTCCAAGCATGCCCTCTGTAACTATTTGGACATTATCATACAGTAATTCTTTCAAGTAAGGAAATATATCCTTTTTATTAAATTCAGATGTTCCCATTTTTCTTATTTTCTCTTTGCACTATAAGCCTAAAGTTTATTGTTCAAATTTTATCTTTCGGCCCTGGCCGGTTGGCTCAGTGGCGTGCAGAAGTCCCGGGTTCGATTCCCGGCCAGGGCACACAAGAGAAGCGCCCATCTGCTTCTCCACCCGTCCCCCTCTCCTTCCTCTCTGTCTCTCTCTTCCCCTCCCGCAGCGAGGCTCCATTGGAGCAAAGATGGCCCGGGCGCTGGGGATGGCTCCTTGGCCTCTGCCCCAGGTGCTAGAGTGGCTCTGGTCGCAGCAGAGCAACGCCCAGGAGAGGCAGACATCGCCCCCTGGTGGGCAGAGCATCACCCCCTGGTGGGCGTGCCGGGTGGATCCCGGTCGGGCGCATGCAGGAGTCTGTCTGACTGTCTCTCCCCGTTTCCAGCTTCAGAAAAATACAAAAAAAAAAAAATTTTATCTTTCAAAATATGTGATATATGCATCTTTTTGAGGATAATTTTATTCTGTTGTGTTTTTTTAAAAATATTATAAGAGCATAAGAATCCCCAATGACTTAAATAATTTCTAGTGACACAGCACAGAGACTGTGGTGTATTTCATTTGTATATTCCATTGTAAATTTCATTATATATTCCATTATATAATATATATATATTTCAAACTGCAGTCTCTGATATTATCTGATATGAACACAGAATCAAAGTATTGTATCTTAGGAATCTTTTCATTCATGAAGACCCAAGAGGCAGTTGTAGCAATTACCATTATTAGTTTAAAATAAAATATTAGAGATTAAACATTTTTCAAAGTTTAAGGCTATTTTTTTTTCTTTCCTTTTTATTTAGTGAGAGAAGGGGAAGCACCCCAACAGGGATCCTTTCCGCAAGCCCACCACTAGGGGGTGATGCTCTGCCCATCTGGGGTGTGGCACTATTGCTCAGCAACCAAACTCTTCTTAGTGCCTGAGGCAGAGGCCATGGAGCCATCCTCAGCACCTGGGGCCAACTCACTCCAAGCCATGGCTCCAGGAGGGGTGAGGGGGAGAGAGAGAAAGGGAAAAAGAGAGAGACAGACAGAGAGAGAAGCAAGAAGGGAAAGGGTAGAGAAGCAGATGGGTGCTTCTCCTGTGTGCCCTGACTGGGAATCAAACCCAGGATGTTCACACACTAGGCCAGGGGTAGTCAACCTTTTTATACCTACCACCCACTTTTGTATCTCTGTTAGTAGTAAAATTTTCTAACCGCCCACTGGTTCCACAGTAATGGTGATTTATAAAGTAGGGAAGTAACTTTACTTTATAAAACTTATAAAGCAGAGTTACAGCAAGTTAAAGCATATAATAATAATTACTTACCAAGTACTTTATGTCAGATTTTCGCTAAGTTTGGCAGAATAAATCTTTATAAAACAACTTACTATTGTTAAATCTATCTTTTTATTTATACTTTGGTTGCTCTGCTACCGCCCACCACAAAAGCTGGAATGCCCACTAGTGGGTGGTAGGGACCAGGTTGACTACCACTGCACTAGGCCAATGCTCTACCACTGAACCAACCAGCCAGGGCCTAAGTTTAGGGCTTTCTTTAGTTCTTACTGAAAATTCAGAGTCAAAGCCTTTCTCTAATTCAAGGCTAAATATATAGTATGTCTGATTTTTATTTGTAAGTGTAAGGAACAACTGTGAGAAAGTTATGAGTTGTATAATTTTCCCCTTCTAGACAGGCCGGTAAATTAGTGTGTCACTATTTTTCCCTGACTGAAAGTTCTCCTTGCAATTTGTAAATCTCCATGAAATCCTGAATAGACTTTTGGGAACTAATGTCTTGTATCTTAAACTGTTTTGGAACTTTAAGGATTATAACTTTGGACAGAAGCTGGCCCTGAGAATTTTGTTCATACTAGAGAATTTCTGGATTTATAGTTTCAAAGGATCCTTTTTATCTTTAATTTTTTATATGTATCTCCCTCATGACACTTAGCAGTTTAAAACCTCGATTATTATTTTCTTTTAATCTTTATAGTTTGTTTTAACAATATTTTTTTATTAAAAATAACATACTTACTATACAAAAATTAATGCAAAAGAGTATATAAAAAGAAAAAAAGTAAGCCTGACCAGGCAGTAGCGCAGTGAATAGAGTGTCGGACTAGGACGCTGAGGACCCAGGTTCGAAACCCTGAGGTCACCAGCTTGAGCACGGGGTCACCTACTTGAGCGTGGGATCATAGACATGACCCCGTGGTCACTGGCTTGAAGCCCAAGGTCACTGGCTTGAGCAAGGGGTCACTTGCTCTGCTGTAACCCCCTGAAATCTTATTATTTCTAAGACATTGACTCAGTAGTTGCACCCCCCAGATATAGTTTACAGTTGAATCGATATTTTTTTCTATGCCTAGTTTGAGTTTTTAAATTTTTGTTTGTTTTTTAATATGCTAGTTTATATTCTTCTGCTTAACTTCAACAGAATTACTGCTGTATCTTCTGGATTTTTGAATCCTTAATAACAAATACAGTTCTTATTAAATAGTGTTCATGCCATATTTGGTGACTACTTTAATGAAAGTATATTACTCTCGGCCCTGGCCAGTTGGCTCAGCGGTAGAGCGTTGGCCTGGCGTGCAGGAGTCCCGGGTTCGATTCCCGGCCATGACACACAGGAGAAGCACCCATCTGCTTCTCCACCCCTCCCCCTCTCCTTCCTCTCTGTCTCTCTCTTCCACTCCCGCAGCCAAGGCTCCATTGGAGCAAAGATGGCCCGGGCACTGAGGATGGCTCTGTGGCCTCTGCCTCAGACGCTAGAATGGCTCTGGATGCAACAGAGCAACGCCCCAGAGGGGCAGAGCATCGCCCCCTGGTGGACATGCCGGGTGGATCCCGGTCGGGCACATGCGGCAGTCTGTCTGACTGCCTCTCCGTTTCCAGCTTCGGAAAAATGAAAAAAAAAATAAAGAAAGTATATTACTCTCCCCTGAAAATGATATTTAGAGGCCTTCTGGAGATTAACTTAATCCAGGCTTTTCAAGAATTTGCCAAGTAGGTCTGGCCTGTGGTGGCGCAGTGGATAAGCATCAACCTGGAACACTGAGGTTACCAGTTCAGAATCTGGGCTTGCCTGGTTAAGGCACATATGGGAGTTGAAGCTTCCTGCTCCTCTCTCCCTCTCTTTCTCCTCTCTAAAATAAATAATTTTTTAAAAAGAAATTCTTAAAAGAATTTGTCAAGGAGGTTGGGGAAAGATCTGTTTCAGTTCAACAAATATTTATTAAGTACCATTTCTAATGCATAGATTTGGGCCTGGGGTTAGATCAAGTAAGAGTATATAGCTGGTTTCTCTCTATTGTAACAGTCAGGGAGGCAGATTATATGAGTACAGATGCTGGAAGGTGGGTAGATGTGGCAATAGGAATCTGGAACTTCTGATTGTTTCAGTTTTCTCGGTGAAATAAGAATCACTTTTCTTAGCTGAAGAGTATAGTGAAGGAATATTTTTGGGATTAGAGGAGAGAACAGTATGAAATAATTATCTAGGAGAATTTGAGAATGGGCCTGACCATGGTGGTTCAGTGGATAAAGCATCAACCTGGAACTCTGAGGTCGCTGGTTCGAAACCTCTGGCTTGCCTGGTCACGGCACCTATGGGAGTTGATGCTTCCTGCTTCTCCCCCCCTTCTCTGTCTCCCTCTCCCTCTTTATCTCTCCTTCCCTCTCCAAAATCAATAATTGAAAAAAATAATATAGAGCATGAGTTATCAGACAGATATCTGTGTGAAGATATCCAACATTCATTTAAATAGGAAAATTCCAAATATGAGTTGCAAACAGAGAGAGTGATGAACATTGAGCCAGAGACACATTTTTGTGAAGAAAAACATTTTGAGGAGTAGACAGAGTATTGAGAGCCTAGGAAAGACTAGTCAGATAAGATAAGGAAGAACCAGCAGAGAACACTCCCAACAGAGTCACTAGAAAGTTCAGATGCTTCCACACAAGCACGTAAGCCTCCCATTATCTTAGTTTGGCAACAGAATCTGGTTCTAATATTCCCTCTTATAATTTCAGTCTGTTAATAAGAATGTCAGCCTGACCAGGTGGTGGTGCAGTGGATAGAGTGGTGGACCCAGAGGGCTCAGGTTTAAACCCCAAAGTCGCTGGCTTAAGCATGGGCTCACCAGCTTGAGCGTGGGATCATAGACATGACCCTATGGTCGCTGGCTTGAACCCACAGGTCATTGGCTTGAAGCACTGGCTTGAACAAGAGGTCACTCACTCTGCTGTTGCGCACTTCCCCACCCCACCCCATTCAAGGCACATATGAAAACACAATCAATGAACAAGTAAGGAGCTGCAACGAAGAACTGATGCTTCTCATCTCTCCCCCTTACGTTTGTCTGTCTCTATCTGTCCCTCTCTCTAACTCTTCTCTGTCTCTGTCAAAAAAAGAAAAAGAAGCATGTCGGGTGCTTTTAAAATATACTGCTCACAAAAATTAGGGGATATTTCAAAATGAATATGAAGCAATAAAAAAAGCATTTAATTTTTTTTAATTAAACAAGAACATCAGAAAAGCAAAGAAAGTTGTTCAATTATGCAATTGAGATGCAAAACCAACTTTCATTTCATTGGTGAAAATGCACTATACAAAAGACTGAAAATACTGGACTATCTGCACGTTCCCTGATCTCCTGATTTTTGTGAGCAGTTAAGATAATGTGATGGGCAATGAAGGTTATGTAAAGAGGTAAAATAATACACTTCATTGCATTCATATGTTTTATCATTGATAACACTTTTACAGACTTGTCATTTTTAAATTTTGATACAAACTTGCAAGTTAAGTAAGGCAACAAAGGAGATATTATTCTAAATGAGGAAACTAAAGTTCACAGACGTTAAGTGACTTGCCTACAAAGCCTCATAGCCAGTAAGATGTCATTATGGGCATGCTCTCGCCTTTCCTGTCTGTCTGCCCCTCTCTCTCTCTGACAGAAAACAAATAAAAAACAAACAGCACAAAGTTAAAGTGAACAATTCATAAATTTTTATGTATGCACACAAATGTATTTTATGTATAAAATACAAAGTAAAATATATAATAAGTTCTTAGAGGATAGAGAGCATGTTCATGTGAGTGCATATGTGTGTGTGTGTATCACATATATACTGCTCACAAAAATTAGGGGATATTTCAAAATGAATATGAAGTATAAAATATAAAATATCCCCTAATTTTTGTGAGCAGTATGTTATATGGATTAGATAGGGCATCTTCATTGACCCTACAGGCACCATATAAGAGCCAAATGAGACATAAATGATATATGCATTTGAAGGAAAGAAAGGGAAAAGTTCAGTCCTGGTAGGGAGAGAGGAGAGAAAAGGAAGGACTACAAAGGGTACAGAGTAAGCAGCGATAACAAAGGAGTACCACACAGTAGTGAAAAAGAATGAAATGTATTGTTCAGTGCCACACTGAACAATATAAATGAATCTCAGCCATAATGTTGAGAAAAAGAAATCAGATAACAGTATATTTTAAATGGCTCCATTTATGTGACAAATAAAAATAGGCAGAACTAATCTCAGTGGTTCACTTTGGTGAGTATTCACCGAGAAAGGGCACAGAAGGAACATCCCAATATCCTAGAAATTTTCTTTATCTTCACATGGGAGAGGGTTACATGCGTGGTGTGTGCATACACACATAAACATTTATGAGTTGTTCACTTTAACATTGTGTTCTTTGTTTGGGGGGCAGTTGTTTTTGTTTTTCTGAAGTGAAAAGCATGGAGGCAGAGAGACAGACTCCTCCGCATGCACCCAACCAGGATCCACATGGCATGCCCACTAGGGAGTGATGCTCTGCCCATCTGGGGCATTGCTCCCTTGCAACTGGAGCCATTCTAGCCCCTGAGTCAGAGGCCATGGAGCCATCCTCAGTGTCTGAGCCAACTTTGCTCCAGTGGTGCCTTGGCTGTGGGAGGGGAAGAGAAAGAGAGAAAGGAGAGGGAGAAGATGGAGAAGCAGATGGGAGCCTCTCCTGTGTGCCCTGGCTGGGAATCGAACCCAGGACTTTCACATGCTGGGCCAAGCTTTACCACTGAGCCAACTGGCCAGGGCTGTTTTTTGTTTCTTGTGTGTGTGTGTGTATGTGTGAGAGAGAGAAAGAAAGAGACAGACAGACAGAAAGGAAAGGAGAGAGATGAGAAGCATCAACTTGTATGTAGTTGCAGCACTTTAGTTGTTCATTGATTGCTTCTCATACGCTTTGACTGGGGGCAGGGCATCAAGCCAGCAACCTTTGGGCTCAAGCCAGTGACAGTGAGATCATGTCAATGATCTCATGCTCAAGCCGGCAAGCTCAGGGTTTCAAACCTATGTCTTCAGCATCCCAGGTCAATGCTGTATCCACTGCACCACCACCTGGCCAGGCTATACATTTCTTTATGTAAAGTATATGTCAATAAAAATGTTTTTTGAAATTGAAGACTCCAGGGAAATGAGGACCAACTGCAGGGATAAGTTGGTGGAGGATATAGGCACAGGTGCTTACTTATAGCTGCCATTTTTCTTCTTTCATATTTATGTTGTGTTCTCCTGCATTAATTCTGACTGTCTCTCCCAGTGCTGAGTAAGTTTGTTTCTGAAGTGATTAACCATTGTGTTTTGCACGGTAACTCTATGAATGGAAAAGTAGAGCCATATCTCTTTCACCCTATTCCTTTATCAGTAAAACAAATGGACACTGAACACTTTCTTCATTTGTATCAATTCTAACTTTGATCTTCAAAGTACATTTACCCAATGTTTAACTTACCCAGATTTCTGCCTAAGACAAGTATCAAACTCCTAATTCATGTTTTTAGATTCATATTTCAACTTCTAGAGTAAATCACTCTGAAGATTAGAACATTTTGAAAATGGATTATCTTAATTTTAAGAGTTCTTGTTTCCTTCCTTTAAATTTATCATAACTGAAATTATAGTTTTGCATTTTTATGCTTCAGTGACATCAAAAAGACTCCAAGTAGAGTGTTATATAAGGTTATAATATGTGTTTAGTCTTAATCCAATTTAAGAAATTGTTCTGTTAGAAGATCAACCCAGAACATGTTTGTCATCTGCGTCAGATTTTGGGATGCATTTCTAAGATTTTATTTAAGTTTAGCCTGACCAGGCAGTGGTGCAGTGGATACAGTGTTGGACTGGGATGTGGAGGACCCAGGTTCAAGACCCTGAAGTCACCAGCTTGAGTGTGGGCTCATCTGGTTTGAGCAAGGCTCACCAGCTTGAGCCCAAGGTCGCTGGCTTGAGCAAGGGGTCACTCTGTTGTAGCCCCCCCGGTCAAGGCACATATAAGAAATCAATCAATGAACAACTAAGGAGCTACAACAAAGAATTGATGTTTCTCATCTCTCTCCCTTCCTGTCTGTCTATCCCTGTCTGTCCCTCTCTCTGACTCTCTCTATCTCTGCCACAAAAAATATATATATTTTATTTAAATTTAGTTTGAGATTATAAAATCCCCTACTTAATCTGTATAGGTCAACATTAAGCTGTGAATGTCAAACTTCAAATTTTTTCTGAGAGCAGGACAAGGTGATCTTTTCTGTATGAGTTTTTAATTGTTTTAATGAAGATGTATACTCTCTAGCAGAAGTTTAGATCTAGTCTAAATATAATCTTTATTAATTAGGTAATTTTGTAACTACCTGAGATCAGATGTTTAACTCCATTTTCTATAAATCTAAATGGAAATTTTTTTAAACTAAATGAAAATATTAGCAAGTAAAAGAGTTACTTAGGGAATTTAATAATGTGAATTAGTCATTTGTTTTTGAGAGAAGAATTTCAGGCCCATACTGATTTTGGGAGGAGGGGTGATTTACTTCTAAAATAGGAGGTTAGTACCTGCTTTATACCCATGACTCTAGAATAGTCTCATTACAGAGTTTAAAACTGTGTGTGAGTGTGTGTGTGCGTGCACACACGTGTGTGTGCACATGCTGTGAATATGCTACATTCCAATGCTGTTGTTCTGTAGATTGATAGAAATTAAAAATAAAGTAAGACACTAAGATGAGCTTAATATTTAGTCCTTGTTTTGTACTTGCTGGATTGTAGACCTGGAAAATATTTTTTAATTGATTTTAGAGAAAGAGGAAGGGAGAGAGACAGGCACAATGACCTGTTGTTCCACTTACCTATGCATCCATTGGTTGATTCTTGTGTGTGTCCTGACCCGGGATCGAACCCACACTCTTGGTGTATCATAAGATGCTCTAACCAACTGAGCAAAAGAAAAAAATTTAAATTGTAATATAATATACAAATATGGAAAGCATTGTTTTAACTAGTCCTCACAATCCCAGGCTGACCTAAGAATGGGGATTGCTGGTTCCTTAATTTCCATTTTGCATTGAAATGCCTGCCATTGTCTAAATTGCTGTCTTGTGGGTATTTCCGAGATACTGTCTAGATGTATTTTTTATGTATTTGGACTTTTTTTCAGTATTCCTTTTCCATTAACATAGCTTCTACCTACATATTTTGAAGATGGGAAAACATTTCTGCTATATTCCTTTAATCTTTTGCTTTTGGGATGAAATTAACTCCATTACGTCCTTGTATTGGGTCTTAGTATTGACATAATTCTTGGGAGCAGGATTAATGCCTGCCTTTAACCAAATAGTTCATCCTTGAATCTGTAGGATCTCATTAATCAACATGTAATCAAGGACCAAACAGTAAGTATGGAAAGAATAAAAAATTAACTTGCTTAACAATGCTTCTGTCTATCCTTATTTGTATTGGCATAGAATATAAAAAGAAATAATAAAAATTGGGATCTATTAAGTAGGTATTACATGACCAAGTTGAATATCATCAAAGCAGATTTTTTTCCAATTAAGTATTAGTTTATTATGAACATTTCTGTCCAATAAGCTATATGTACATAGACACATATCATTATTGCAAGTAGCTTTCATATCTCCTATGAAAGGTTAGAAGTAATATTTAGAATCTTGTAGAACCAATTTGTATATAAATACCAGCATTATTATAATGGAGTCTTGCTTTTTTTTTAGGTGGCTCTAACTAATTACACCTTTGAAAACGTGAGCTTTCACATTCTTCATCAGCGTTTTCCCCTCTTCACCTTCCGAGTCTTATCAGATTGGTTTGATAACAAGACAGATCTATACAGGTAATGTTTTATAACTCTAAAGAGAATAATATGTTTGTTGAATTATAATTTATATACAGGAAAATGTACATATTTAAAGTATATTGTGTGATAACTTTGAAAAATACAGATACCCTGTATCCACTACCCCAATCAGAAAATTCCCTTAAAGAGCTTTGCAGTCAACCTACCTATTCCTTAACTGCCCGGGTAAGTACAAACTGAATTTCTATCACTATAGATTAATTTTGGCAGTTCTAGAACTTTGTGTAGTGATTTACAATCTTTGTTTCTGGCTTTTTTTTTTTTTTTTTGAGATTCAACCATGCTGATGCATAAACCAGTAGTTTTCTTTTTATTTGTAAATATATTCAATTACCACAGTTTGTTTATCCAGTCACCTGTTGATGGACAGTGGGGTTGTTTCTAGTTTGAGGCTATTATGAATCAAACTGTATTCAAGTCTTTGTGTGAACATACATTTTCATTTCTCTGGGAGTGAAATTGCTAGGTCATATGGTTACTTGTTTCACATTTTAAAAAATGGCTGGTGTGTGTGTGTGTGTGTGTGTGTGTGTGTGTGTCAGAGACAGAGAGTCAGAGAAAGGGACACATAGACAGACAGGAAGGGAGAGAGATGAGAAGCATCAATTCTTCATTGCAGCTCCTTAGTTGTTCATTGATTGCTTTCTCATATGTGCCTTGTTCGGCGAGGCTACAGCAGACAAAGTGATCCCTTGCTCAAGCCAGCGACCTTGGGTCCAAGCTGATGAGCCTTGCTCAAACCAGATGAGCCCGCACTCAAGCTGGAGACCTTCGGGTCTTGAACCTGGGTCCTCCACGTTCCAGTCCAACGCTCTTATCAACTGTGCTACCGCCTGGTCAGGCAAAACTGCTAAATTTTTTTTTTTTGACAATTCTAGTGCAAGTCTAATGGCAACAAATTGTCTCAGCCTTTGTTGTTCTGAAAATAACTTTCTCTTACCCTTATTTTTTAATAGTTTCACTGTCTAATTCAGGGGTTGAGATTTTATTTTTCTTTCATAACTTTAAAGACTACATTCCCTTTTCTCCCGGCCTCTGTTGTTTCTAGTGAAAAATCAGTAGTCACTCTCATTTTTCCACTTGTATGCAGTACATTTTTGTTTTTCAAAGTCAGGTTTAATGGACAGTTGACTGCTGTTGTCACTCTGTGTAAAGCTTATAGTGTAGGCAGGGAGAGTTGCTCCGTTCTGCCCAAGTCTGAGCCTGGCGTTGGCACTCCAGGTCCCCAGAGTAGGAGGCTGAGGCTTTCCCCCGGCACCCCCACTTTCCCACAGTGGCGCTGGACCTCTGCCTTGTACCACTGCACGGCCCTGGCCTCAAGCAGGTTTCCTGACTCCCTGGGGGATGGTGGGTTTTGCTTTTACTCCTTCCTCAGCAGCAGTGTTTCTGGGACAGTTTTCTACTTTACTTAATGGTAGACAAACTTAGCTTGTTACTTAGTCCAAGGCCCCTGGCTGAAACAAGAGCAGTCTCCTACCCTTCCCTGAGGTACAGATTTTACTACTGATCCTCTCCCAGCAGCAAACCATCTGCTAGATCTGTCTTTTCCCCAGATATAGTGAAACTTTGTATAAACCTTGAGATTGGACCATTTCCTGCCAGTCCCACAGCAACTCAAGGCTCTGCTTCAGACGAGAGAAGGGGTGGAGGAAGTTGGCAGGGTTTCATTCCTATGTGCCCCGCCTTGCCACCAACCAGTCTCTCACAAGCACTTGGTGAGACCCATGGAAAAGACTCCCTAGTGCCCAGGCTCCCAGTAGTGCTAGCTATCATGCTAGCTCATATATGACCTTTAATGATTTATTTAAAAAAAATTTTTTTTTTCCCTGAAGCTGGAAACGGGGAAGCAGTCAGACTCCCGCATGCGCCCGACCGGGATCCACCCAGCACACCCACCAGGGAGGATGCTCTGCCCATCCGGGGCGTTGCTCTGTTGTGACCAGAGCCATTCTAGTGCCTGGGGCAGAGGCCATGGAGTCATCCCCAGCGCCCGGGCCATCTTTGCTCCAGTGGAGCCTTGGCTGCAGGAGGGGAAGAGAGAGACAGAGAGGAAGGAGAGGGGGAGGGATGGAGAAGCAGATGGGCGCTTCTCCTGTGTTCCCTGGCATCGAACCCGGGACTTCCGCATGCCAGGCCGACACTCTACCACTGAGCCAACCGGCCAGGGCCAATTTATTAAAAATTTAACTGCTTCATTCTTACCTGCTTTTATGGCAGCTGCCTCTCTCTCCAAACACAAACTAGGTTGTGTGTCCTGTCTATCCTTAAATGGGTTTGTCACCGGCCCTGGCCGGTTGGCTCAGTGGTAGAGCATCGGCCTGGCATGCGGGAGTCCCGGGTTCGATTCCCAGCCAGGGCACACAAGAGAAACACCCATCTGCTTCTCCATCCCTCTCCTTCCTTTCTGTGTCTCTCTTCCCCTCCCACAGCCAGGGCTCCATTGGAGCAAAGTTGGCCCAGGCACTGAGGATGGTTCTATGTATGGCCTCTGCCTCAGGCACTAGAATGGCTCTGATTGCAGCAGAGCAACGCCCCAGATGGGCAGAGCATCGCCCCCTGGTGGGCATGCTGGGTGGATCCCGGTCGGGTGCGTGCGGGAGTCTGTCTGACTGCCTCCCCGTTTCCAAATTCAGAAAAATAAAAAAAAAATAGAAGAATGGGTTTGTCACCCTATGAAATTTAGTTCTCTTCTACCTTTAACTTTCTGATGACCCCAAGAAAGCTTATAATTTTGTAGGTTATCCAACTTTTTGCCATTGTTAAACTGGAGTAGTGTTCTTTTGGAGCTTTCTACATCTGAAGCAGAACTCTGTAATTTTTTTCCTGGCTCCTTAGGAGAAGTTATATAATAATAAATAAAATAAAACTTGATACTAAACTTAACATTGAAACTACATTCAGTGGTTTGTTTATGAGCCGTAGAATGCTATAAATGCATATTTTGCTACTTTTAATTAGGTATTATCTAAAATGATAAGTAATTCTGTTTTTGCTAAGTGAAATGGAGAACAGGACCTAACATATTACATAAAGGACTTGGACTAGACTTTAGAACCATTTATGTTAAATAGATTATGTTACATGAAGAGACCATGCATTCTTTTTTTGGAGATACTTTGGAAGATCAGATAATTGTATTTTTAAATATAAGTGAATTCTTACCAAGAAAGTAAATCATACTTTTTAATTTGCATTTGCTGTCTACATGTTTTAAGGAAATATGTATATATACATATATTATACATATATATTGTAATTTGACTCATAAATGAGAATAACTGCAAGCCGAGGATTTCTTGTATTAAATCTGTTTGTAAAGCACAGAGGTGCTCTGGATTATTATTTTGTTTTTGTAAATTTAGATTTGGGTCTCCTGGAAGCCCCTGAGTTGTATGAATGAGTTATGTTCCCAAAGTTTCATTACTTGTGACTTAGAACACATTTTTCTATAAAATATTATATGTGCCAAGATTAGATTCCAAATCAGCCTATAAAACCTTTCCTAATTTCTAATATTACTAATCTAGAGAACTCACAATAACATCCTGATTTCATCTGCTGTCCAAGAAATAGTTATTGAATATTATGTCATGGTAGCAAAGGGTACATTTGCTTTTTCATGGTAGCTCAAGAAGATAGAAGTTTTCTTCTTAGCCTGACCAGGCGGTGGCGCAGTGGATAGAGCATCGGAATGGGATGCAGAGGACCCAGGTTCGAGCACAGGCTCATCTGGTTTGAGCAGAAGCCCACCAACTTGAGCCCAAGGTCGCTGGCTCCAGCAAGGGGTTACTTGGTCTGCTGAAGGCCCGCGGTCAAGGCACATATGAGAAAGCAATCAATGAACAACTAAGGTGTTGCAACGCGCAATGAAAAACTAATGATTGATGCTTCTCATCTCTCTCCGTTCCTGTCTGTCTGTCCCTGTTTATCCCTCTCTCTGACTCACTCTCTGTCTCTGTAAAAAATAAATTTTTAAAATTTAAAAAAAAAAGTTTTCTTCTTAATTTCCTGGGTGTTGAGCCAAAATGTAGAAAAAGTTCAAATAAGGGAGTTTGTACTTGGCATTCTTGTATCTCCTTTTTTGTTAACCTCTTTCTAGATGCCTTATCCCCCAAAATATACCCTGTCCTGAAGATGCCTTAAGTTTAATCATTTCAACACCTTCCCAGGCCTATTCTGAGTAGCTTGTATTTTATAATTATATTTTCCTTCTTCTGCCTCAAATCAAAACTTGTATTTGCTTATTATAAAAGTGACAAATTAGCTAACAAAATTCAGCTGTGTCATGTTATGTTTATTTTTTTTCCAAAAGCCACAATTACCCATTCTGTTTTTATACCACATGGCTAGCCAGATAGGACTAGAAACCAGGAATGAAGGTGATATATTTTTTTAAATAATCACTTTTTTAAAATTTAAACAGTCCACTTTTTAAGTACTTTTGAACAAAATTTTGGGAAAGATACGGAGTGATGTCAGCAAGATGGTAGAGTAGGAAGACCTAGAACCTCCTTCCCACCACAAACACACTGATTCAACAACAGTTCACAAGTTCTCTTTGTGAAAAATCCAGAGAGTAACTGAAAATTTTCTGTACCCTGCATGAACATAGAACCAAACTAACCAAAGCTGGTGGGGAGATTCAGGACACCCTCTTGCCAGAGTCCTATCCTTGGTCCAGAGCCAATATGACCAGCAAAAGGTACCTACCTCTTAACTTCTCCAAGAGAGGGAGGGGTTGGTTTGTGTGTCTAGTACCCTTGCTTTTCCAGGGGAGCTCTGACAGGTCTGACAGAATCTAGCTGGCAGAGCCAAGTGTAGCTGTTGGTGTGAGCTAGTAGACACCACAGATTCTCCCCCGCTGCTCAGCACAGAGCAGGTGGATGAAAAACCCCAACTCTCAGCTTACCACTAGGGAGTTGGTCCATGCACCCTGTGCCCAGTTCCTCCTGCACCATCCAAAAAACTGGCATCTTTTCCAGAGTTGGAGCTTCAACAGGTCTGTCACAATCTGGGGGAGAGACACAGTGGTTTAGATTAGCAGACCATAACTCCCCTTCATGCTCAACACAGAGTGACCAACCACAACTGACTGCTTTTCCCGGAGAAGGGAAAGAGTTGATAGAGTTACCCAGTCTCTGGCTGGGACGACTGATGGAGGTCTTCTATTTAAGGCTAGTTCATGAAGACTGAGAGAAGTGCCAACTTTGTCTAATGTAGGACACCCAACACAGAGTCAAGGAAAATGAAGAATCAGGCAAAGATATTCCAAACAAAGGAATGAGATAAATCTCCAGAAATTAATCATAATGGAAGAGAAGTATATGATTTATATGATAGAAAATTAAAAATAACTGTCATAAAGATGCTCATCAAGCCTGACCAGGTGGTGGTGCAGTACATAGAGCATCAGACTGGGATGCAGAAGGACCCAGGTTCGAGAGCCCAAGCTCACCAGCTTGAGCGCGGGTTCATCTGGTTTGAGCAAAAAGCTCACCAGCTTGGACCCAAGGTCGCTGGTTAATCCATCTGTTGAAGGTGCCTGGTCAAGGCATATATGAGAAAGCAATCAATTAACAACTAAGGTGTCAAAGCGAAAAACTGATGATTGATGCTTCTCATCTCTCTTCGTTCCTGTCTGTCTGTCCCTATCTGTCCTTCTCTCTGACTCTCTCTTTGTCCCTGTAAAAAAAAAAACCAAGATGCTCATGGGGCTGAAAAACAATAATTGAGCTGAAAAATTCACTAAAGGTGTTCAGCAGTAGCCTAGATCAAGCAGAAGAAAGGATTAGTGAACTTTTAGATAGATGGATGAGCCATTATGTCCATTTTGTTTTATTTTTTTTAATTTATTTTTTATTTTTATTTATTCATTTTAGAGAGGAAGGAGGGAGAGAGAAAGAGAGAGAGAAAGGGGGGAGGAGCAGAAAGCATCAACTCCCATATATGCCTTGACCAGACAAGTGCACGGTTTTGAACCAGCAACCTCAGTGTTCCCAGGTCAATGCTTTATCCACTGCACCACCAGAGGTCAGGCCATTTTGATTTATTTTAAAGGGACTAATTGAGTTCACATATAATACATTATCTCATATTTACATTTGGCAAATCTGTATTATTGAAGGATTATATTAATAATCTATAACAAATAATCTGGCCCTGGCCGGTTGGCTCAGTGGTAGAATGTTGACCCAGCATGTGGAAGTCCCAGGTTCAATTCCCAGTTAGGGCTCACAGGAGAAGCAACCATCTGCTTCTCCTCTTCTCCCCCTTCTTTCTCTCTTTCTCTTTCGCCCTTCCTCTTTCCCTCCCTCCCTCTCCTCCTCCCATAGCCATGGCTTGATTGATTCAAGCGCATTGGCCCAGGGCTCTGAGGACAGCCCCATGGAGCCTCTGCCTTAGGCGCTAAAAATAGCTCAGTTGTGAGCATTGCCTCAGATGGCCAGAGCATAGGCTCCAGACAGGTTTCACCAGGTGAATCCCAGTCAGGATGCATGTGAGAATCTATCTCCTCAAATAGAGTAGAGTAGAATTACAACTCAATTTATTGTTATACTCTCTTTATTGTGGTAGTCTGTTACCAAACCCTACAGTATCTCTGAGATAGGCCTGTAATAAATTATATTCAAGAACAAATCCATTAAATAAACTATTATAACCCTACAATGGTATTCTCAAGAGCGATAAAAAATATATACACTTGAAACTGTATGTTGTAAACAAACAGTATTTGCCTATTTTGTTAATTGAGTATTTATAGAGTAGATTGTTTTTTGTTTGCTTAATTCTTTTTCAGTTTTATACATATATAGTTGATATGCCATACAATTCACCCATTTAAAGTATACAATTAATGGTTTTTAGTTTATTCATAGGGTTGTACAGCCATTACTACAATACATTTTAGAGTATTTTCATTACCGCGAAAAGAAATCTTGCATCTCTTAGTCATCACCTTCCAACCCTCCCTTCTCTACCGATTCCTTCTTGCCTTAGGCAACCACTGATCTTTATAGCTCATAGATTTGCCTATTCTTGACATTTTATATAAATGAAATGTATGTTGCCTTATGTGACAAAGTCACTCGTGTGTCAGTACTTCATTTTCCTTTATTGACAAATAATATTTCTTCGTATCTGTGTATACCACATTTTGTGTTTATCCATTCATCAGTTGGTAAACACTGGGTTATTCCGACTTTGAGGCTGTATTGAATAATGTTGTTAAAAACATTTGTGTGCAAGTTTATGTAGGCACATGTTTTCATTACTTTTGGATACATATTTATGAATGGAATTGGTGAGTTATATAGAAACTGTATATTTAACAATTTGAGAAATTGCCAAACTATTTCCTAATGCAACTACACTATTTTATATTCCCACCAGATTGTATGAGGGTTATAATTTCTCCACATCTTCACTAGCACTTGTTATTATCTGTCTTTTAAATTATAAGGTGATTGTTTTCATTTCATGTTTATTTTTGTTGTTCTATATGTATTCATCATGTATCATAGGGACAGATTTTCCAACTTTTAATGTTTAGCAGTTATGTGACTGCATTGTTCTAAAAACCATATAATTAAAAGTTGTAATATGTTTGAACCTTAATATTCTTTAAGTGAATAAATTTTATTCTTTATAGCAGTGGTTCTCAAACTTTTTGAAGTCGGGGCACATTTAAAATCCTACAAATAATTGTAGGCGCACTATATACAAATTTCTGAGAAATATGTTGTAATAATTAAGTCAAATATTGGTATTTACAATAATCCAAAAGAAAAAAATATAAAATCCAAGCTGCTTTTATGGTAATTAAATGAAATAAATATGACAATTACATTTATTCTGACATTAAAAGCACTTTTTGTTACATTTTTTGAGTTATGCTTTTTAGAATTCGTAAAAAAGAGGTTAAAAAATTTAAAAATGACAAAAATGTTATCTTTTTATATATATAGATACATTCTTAGTAAGATTTAGTAAATTCGGCAGGTCCTGGCACGAATGTGTTAAGTTTTTTCATTCTTGTGTTTATGAGAAACAGGAGCCTGATGTGTCCTAGCGATTTCTTCAATGTTTGGGCATATATTTGAAAGGCAAACTCTCATTTCCTCATCAGTACATTGAAGAATTCCTCTCTTTTCACTCTTAATTGTGTTGAGTGCAGAAAACCCCCACCATACATATCATCTTAACTTTACACCAAACAAAGGATAGAAGAAAGTTGCCTCCAGTCTTTCCAGGGAACATGGTGGGTAGTGTAAACAATCCAGCACCACAGCTTAACAGCCTTTTGCAACCTAATCAGTCAAGTGAGGTTGGGGGTTGGGCAGACTGTCAGCTTACAGCTAATTCCCCACACCTCTGTCCCCCCAAAATCTGAACTCCTAATACCCTGTTGGTTTTTTGGTCCCCAACAGGCACATATTTCTCTAGAATACCATAGGGCACACCTGGAAATCTTCTAGGGTGCACCAGTGCACCCTGGCGCACACTTTGAGAACCACTGCTTTATAGTATAACTTTGGATCATTTTTGCATTTTAATAACTATTAAATCAAAGCTCCCTTTTATGGCTCTGGTGAAGGTTGTTTGTTTTATTAACAAAATGGTAGGGTAGAAAGGTAAGTTCTTTTTTTTTTAGTTTAAATCAAAGAAAACATTATTTGTGTTTTATAAAAAATACTTATTTGATGTATATACATTTACCCCTTGTATGGTCATTAAAATTATTTTTCTGATTGTTCTAAGTCTTTACATTACTATCTTTCTTCCTTTGAGAAGATAGTTCATGCTTATATTTTAGATTGGTATTTACAATAATCCAAAACTTTTATGTCCTTAAAAAAAAAGAAACCTATAGATATAATAAATTATATATAATTGTATAATTACTGCATCAACAGCAGTAGCATCTAGGAGAGTAACACCAAAAAAAAATTTTTAAATAGTTATCCTTTGTCTTACCACCTTATCACAGCACTATTTCAGACTTCACATATTTTCACTGTTTTATGTCTTTGAAATATCTGAAGTTGTCTAACGTTTAACTCCTTAACATACTGTACCATACATCATTATTCCTTAAATAATCTCACTACTAATATGTATGTTTTGACAGAATGAAAACAGTACTAATTCAAGTGTCCCAGTTTTTCCCTAATGTTCACAGAATGGGTTTTCTTTTAACAGGTGGAAAATGGTTGATCATTACATCAGCCGTGTCCGTGGAAATCTGCAAATGTTAGAACAGCTGGACCTGATTGGAAAAACCAGTGAAATGGCTAGACTCTTTGGCATTCAGTTTTTACATGTACTGACAAGGGGTTCACAGGTAGGAAATCTGATTGTTTGGTGTTTTGTTTTTTTGTA
Source organism: Saccopteryx bilineata (assembly GCF_036850765.1). Taxonomy (NCBI): domain Eukaryota; kingdom Metazoa; phylum Chordata; class Mammalia; order Chiroptera; family Emballonuridae; genus Saccopteryx; species Saccopteryx bilineata. Next base: position 7,993,944 of record NC_089501.1, on the reverse strand, counting down.
TACTTGAAAGTTTGTGGGAGTGACATACTTCTGAGATGTTTGAGGTGATTTTATATTTTTGAACTTTCTATATGGTACCAACTGATATATGTAGCTGGTTGATCAAATCATGTTTTATTTTCTGCAAAACTTTTAATTTCACTGAATAGCTCCACTTCATTTTTTTTTCTCCATATCAGCTTTCTAGCCATTGCTAAGTTTTTCATGGTATTAAAAAAATAAATGGCTATGCCCTTAAGGATGATACTGTGTTCCTAAATATTCTTAGTGTGATTAAGGATGCCTTCAAAGGCCCCTTTGAACTGAGGAAATAGCAAAGAAAGGCTATGTCTCTTGTGTTTTACATTCCTAATTTAGGATTTTTCTAACTCCCAACGAATAACTTTATTTTTTTAAAAAGGAGGATTTGGAAATCAATATAAATGGACTCTCATTTTTTTAATGTTATTAAAGAAAAGTGAGACGTTAGAAGCCATTTAATTCATATCTTTCTAATTTTCCAAGGATATGAGAGATTTTGTCACATGCCTTGCTGAAATTGCCTTCATGTATTCATTTAATAAATATTTATTTGAAGAGCTTTAATGTGTCAAATAAACATTGTGTTGGACATCAGGGATACTACATACATTAAATCACTCAGGTTCCTTAACTTCATCTTTTATTTTAATTACTCTATGTCTATAGCATTCCCCCAATCTATGAATTCAGTAATTATAGCAAAAATAGCACTCGAACTACTTTGGCATTGCCTGTTTATTTACTTTTATTGCTTATGTGCTATGTTTTTTATTTATTTATACCCCCACAGGTTTTAAAAATTCTTTGAACTGGGCCCTGGCCGGTTGGCTCAGCGGTAGAGCGTCAGCCTGGTGTGCGGGGGACCCGGGTTCGATTACCAGCCAGGGCACATAGGAGAAGCGCCCATTTGCTTCTCCACACCCCCCCTCCTTCCTCTCTGTCTCTCTCTCTTCCCCTCCCGCAGCCAAGGCTGCATTGGAGCAAAGATGGCCCGGGCGCTGGGGATGGCTCCTTGGCCTCTGCCCCAGGCGCTAGAGTGGCTCTGGTCGCGGCAGAGCAACGCCCCGGAGGGGCAGAGCATCACCCCCTGGTGGGCAGAGCGTCGCCCCTGGTGGGCGTGCTGGGTGAATCCCAGTCGGGCGCATGCGGGAGTCTGTCTCTCCCGGTTTCCGGCTTCAGAAAAATACAAAAAAAAAAAAAATTTATTTGAACTGGCTTGTAATTTTAAAAAAGTTGGATACCTTAAAACCACACGAATGGGCACGCAACACAATCATCAGTTCACATGCTATAGAAATGTTTACCTGAAACCTATGTACACTTGTTGATCAGTGTCACCTCATTAAATGTAAATGTAACTTTCTAAATAAAACTATAAAACAAACAAAAAAACGAGAAAATTTTAGTGAACCCATGCTAATTCTTGCAAATGCTTTTCAATCTAATATTCCAAATTAATGCTTAGTAGTGGTTATTATAAACAATCAACTGCTTGATTCAATTTTTTTAGTATTAAGCTGACTGCCTTTAATTCTGGAATCCTTATGTTTCCTGTTGAAAAATTGGGATAACATTTATCATCTCAAGTCTCCTGAGTTTCATTCTCAGATTTACCTAAATCAGTTTCTCAATAATTATTGGCCAGCTTTTTTAATAAGCTGGCAAACAGTACAGCTTTCTCCTACATCTATTTATTGTGATCAACCTATATTTAAATATAAAAGCAATCTAATTGTATATGTCTTCTCAGTATTGGCTTATGATGTAAGCCTTTTGACATATTTTGCAGTTTTTATAAAAATTAAAGGAATATGGAAAGGATTTATGATGTTCCCTCCAGGCACCTAAAAGCTGACTAACCAATACTATGTAACTCTATTGTAAGAAAGTCATGCAGCTTTCTTCTGAAGAACAAAACATCCCCCCAATGATTATCACATATTTGAAAGACCAGTATATTTATATTTAAACTATTTCTTTCTTTCTACCTTCATCTCTCTGCCCGCAGTACCGTGTGGAGTCAATGATGTTGCGTATTGCCAAACCAATGAACTATATTCCTGTAACACCTAGTGTACAGCAGAGGTCCCAGATGAGAGCCCCACAGTGTGTCCCCCTAATTATGGAGCCTGAATCTCGCTTCTACAGCAACTCTGTGCTTGTTTTGGACTTCCAGTCACTATATCCTTCTATTGTGATTGCATACAACTACTGTTTTTCCACCTGCCTTGGCCATGTGGAGAACTTGGGAAAGTAAGTTTTTTTCATATTTACAATTATATTGTGCTTTTTACTTCTTACTGATATTAGACTTTGAGTGTCTCATTGCATTTGAGACTGTCCTTATGAGCAAGATGAATGCATGGTCTGTGTAGCACAGCTGATTTGGTATTTTTAGTTTCCTTAGTCATTGACATGGATCACCATCTGACTAATTCAGCATCATGGATGGATGACACATATGAAGAAGATTGTGACCACAACAACTTTGTAGCTATCTGTTGCACTCCCCATGTTTATCTGTGTTCTCTTTTTAAATTAGTTATATTTAATTTGTTGATCTAATCACCTTTCAGTGGGTCAGTTTGAGGATTATGATCTTGACCCTTGACTTTTCCTAGAAATAGTTTGATTTTTTTTAAAGTACATTGTTAAATGTTTTAACTATTCATGTCAATGGATTTTATAAGCTGAGTGAGAATAACATTTCAACTCAAAGGAGTAGATATTTTTCTCATATTATAAGAAACATAGTCTTGAGTCCTTCGGGGAGCTTAGTTGGAGCATCGTCCAGATACAGCAAGGTTGCAGGTTTGACAGGGCACTACAGGAATCAACCAGTGAATGCGATAAATAAGTGGAACAGCAAATCAAACTTTCTTTCCCTCCTTGTTCCCTCCCTTCCCCTCTCTCTAAAATCAATAAGTAAAAAAAATAAAAGACAGTCTTCCTTAATGATTTTGGTGTATTTAAAACTAAATGTTACAGTTTTATCTTCTTCTTAAAAAGTATTTGTAGAAATTGTATTGGGAATACTATCTTATTAAGAACAGAAATTTGGAAAGTTATTTACAGTCTTTTTATTTAAGGTTTAAATTTTTCCTTAAGAAACTTAATGTAAAGTGCCTGACCAGTGGTGGTGCAGTGGATAGAGCATTGACCTGGGACAAGGTCACAGTTAGAAACCCCAAGGTCTCTGTCTTGAGCATGGGCTTGTCAGCTTGAACACAGGCTCATTGGCTTGAGTGCAAACACACCAGCTTGAGCACGGGATCATAGACATGACCCCAAGGTCACTGGCTTGAGCAAGGGGGTCACTAGCTTGGCTTAAGCACCCCCACCCCAGTCAGGGCACGCGTGAGAAGATATCAATGAACAACTAAAGTGAAGCAGCTATAAGTTGATACTTCTCATCCATGTCTTCCCTCTCTCCCTTGCTGTCCCTGTCCTTTCTCTCTCTCTCTCAAAATAAAAGAAAGGAAGAAAGAGAGAGAAAAAAGAAAGAAAGAAAAAAAGAAAAGAAAAAAGGAAAGAAAGAAAAAGGAAAGAAAGAAATTTAGTGTAAGGTAATCACATGTTAAGATGAAATTTGGTATTTCAATATAGATTTTACCCATAAATTTTAGGAAAGTGCCATTTAAGAAGTATTTCTGTTAACAAATTATGAATATTTGAAGAACTGCTTTTGATAATTAGATAAACGTATTACTAAGTACATGTATCATGTTTAGATGTTAGAAAATAAATCTCTAATGGAATCAGAAAGATTCCTAAAATTGCTTAGACTCTCTATTCTGTGATTTGAGAAAGTACTTGCTTATGTTTTTTTTCTTAACAGGTATGATGAGTTCAAGTTTGGCTGTACCTCTCTACGAGTACCTCCGGATTTACTTTACCAAATTAGGCATGATGTCACAGTGTCCCCCAATGGAATAGCTTTTGTCAAGGTAATACTCTCTTGTAAATGAAAGGTGTCAGCTATGGTTTAATTTTTAGAGAGCTAATGGTTTAGATGTTGTTGGTCTATAGTAGAGGAAAAAAAAGTTTGCTTGACTAATTTCAAAAAGTTAAAGATAGGAATTTTCCAAGAAATCATTTTTTTAAGTTATCTTGTTTTTCATTAAATTTTTTTTAATCTTTTAATTGTTAGATTTTTGTTTTCAACGAAATATTGAAAGAAATGTACATGTACACCTTTGGCCCTCTGTTAGAATCTGGCACTTAAATAGCTATGATGATCACAGTGATGTTAACCTATAAAGACTTAAATTGCTTTGATGAACTCTAATAGTTCTATATTATTTTAAATTCAGACTATCTTGGAATGATACTCTTGTTTATTGATTGCATTTCTAAGAAGATATCCAAACTAATAATAGGGTCTCTTTTTTTCTCACCCTTATCTCCCCTCAAAAGAGACTGAGGAAAGCCTCTTAATGAATAAAGACAAATAGGAGAGATCTAGGAAGATATTATATTGCCTCTCCTTTTTAATATCCTCAACAGTGAGTCTGTACTAGAATCATGGGACAGTAGGGTGGTTGATGGTAGCACTAGTCCTCAAATTCATTCTGGTGTACTTAGCAAAAGTAGCATCATTCTTCACTAGAAAGAGGGTGCTATGTTTGAAGAGTACCCTAAAATTAGCCATTTAGATATAAGGGAAACTTTTACCAAATAACTCATGATAATTCCTTTTGGGAAAATAGTGTGTCTTCATCTTATCACATATATTATGTCCTAACATAAGCATTATGGCTTCTTTAGAAGGTACACAGAATGAATTAGAGGTTAGAATATGTTTTCATTGTCACATTTCTAGCAGCTTATTACATTATCTCCCTTCAGCATTTTTAAAACTTGCATCTACATTTTGACCCAATGTATAAAGCTTAATGAAAATAAGATTTTTAAATATCAGTGTGATTATCCTATACCTGAGGTTTTAATTGTTCAGTCCAACATGCATTATTACCTTGCACGTGTCTGTGAATCATCTTTAAACTTAATACTGTTTTGTGGTTTACATTCCTACTGGAGTTCTCATAAATTCTCCCTAGTCTTGATTAATACAAATGATTTTTTTTTTTTTTGGCATCAACAAATTTTATCACCTCACTATTCATCCCCTCTTCCAGATTGCTAATAAATATAGGCCGGAGGGGATGGCTTAGTGGTCTAAGCATCAGATTTGAAATACCTAGAGTCCCTGGAACTACAGGTTTGAATGTCAGCAGAGTCAACCCAGCTCATCATTCTTCCAAGGTAGATAAATGGAGTTCCATGCAGATTACTGGGGTCATATTAGGATGAGATCTTTAAAAACTGAGGTTTGTTATAAGTGATGCAAATCCCATGTGTCTTTCTGAAAGAGTGGGGGTTTGGATCAGTTTTGAACAAAATTTCCCTCTGACTTGTTGTATGGTCTCTTCTTATGCACTGGTTGACATCCTCCTCCCTGGAGGTCTTTGAACTCACAAAATAGTACTTCATTAGATTTATAAAGATTATAGGAACCTTTTAGGAAAAAAGTCTGCAAAGCAAAAGAAAATGTGATGATTTTGTATAAACTGCCATTGGTCCTGTGGCCACTCTATTGTTAATATGTATCAATTAATGACAGTTGGCCATTGTTATACTGTGTGCTTCCTTCTTAATTATCTAAATATAATGTTTGAGGAATTTTAAACATTCTTTTTCCTTTATGATAGCCTTCAGTAAGAAAGGGTGTGCTACCAAGAATGCTTGAAGAGATTTTGAAGACTAGACTCATGGTGAAGCAGTCAATGAAGGCTTACAAACAAGACAGAGCCCTGTCACGAATGCTCAATGCACGTCAGCTAGGACTTAAGCTTATAGCAAACGTCACATTTGGCTATACAGCTGCTAATTTTTCAGGGAGAATGCCATGCATTGAGGTAAGTGGTACAATTCTATAGTTTTTTCAAAAGAGACTAAAACAGCATTAAATGAAAACCTATTCACTAAAGCTGTTTGTTTTCTTTTGAAACTTTAGAGAAAAAGGTTTCATGTCCATGACATAGGATCAGTTTTTCTCAAACTGGGACTTGTTTTGAAATATGCCAGAGCATTCTATTCTTCTTAAGTTCTGCCCGCATATTTAACCAGAGGTTAATTTTTTAACATGCTGGAGTTTTATCAGCAGCTAAGTGACCTGGGAAAAAGGAATATCTAACTCCACCTGCTCTAGCCATCTGTGTGGAGGAAGGGAAACTCTCCAGCCCACTGGGGCTGTCCCACCAAAGGGGCTGCAGGCTGAGAGAGACTAAGAAGCACATGAGAAGTCCCCAGTCCAGAGCTAGAGGCTCACTGAAAGACTGAGACCTGCTCATGGGGACTATAGACCCCTCCCCACTCCATACCTCACCACCACATTACTGATGGCCTAGTTAGCACTCAACTCACTTCTTTTACCCAATGGTAAAATCAGATACCATTTTAAAAATTAAAAGACATACTAAAAGCCAAAAGTCACTGTTTGAAGAGACAAGGCAAGCATCAGAACCAGACTCAGATATGGCAGGGATGCTGGAATAATCAGACTATGAATTCAAAACAACTATGATAAGGATGCTAAGAGCCCTAATGCATAAAGCAGACAGCATTCAAGACCAGATGGGCAATGTAAGCAGAGATGAAAACTCTAGGGACGAAAAAGAAATGCTAGGGATAAAAGAAAAACCCACTAAAACAGAAAAGAAGACTGTCTTTGATGGGCTTATTTAGACTGGACAGAGCTGAGAAGAGAATCTCTGACCTTGAGAAACTCAATAGAAACTGCCAAAACTGAAAAATAAAGAGAAAAAAAGACCAAAAGAAGCAGCATGTCCTGGTGGCACAGTGGATAGAGTATTGGACTTTAACACAGAGGACCCAGGTTCGAAACCCCAACGTTGCCAGCTTAAGTGCAGATTCATCTAGTTCAATCAAGGCTCACCAGCTTGAGCCCAGGGTTGCTGGTTTGAGCAAGGGGTCACTCGGTCTGCTGTAGTCCCCTGTCAAGGCACATATGAAACAGCAATCAATGAACAACTAAAGTGGCACAACAAAGAATTGATGCTTCTCATCTCTCTCCCTTTCTGTCTGTCTGTCCCTATTTGTCCCTCTTTCTGTCTCTCTCTGTCTCTGTCTCTTTCACAAAACAGAACAAAAAAAGAAGCAGCATGTCCTAAAGCTGTGGGACAACTACAGAAGGTATAACATACATGTAATAGAAATTCCAGAAGAGGAAAGAGAAAAAAGAACAGAAAAAACCACATTGAGAATTTCCCCAAATTAATGTTAGACAGCAAACCACAGATACAAGAACTTCAGAGCCTGACCAGGCAGTGGCGCAGTGCTTAGAACGTCGGACTGGGATGTGGAGGACCCAGGTTCAAGACCCCGAGGTCGCCAGCTTGAGCACGGGCTCATCTGGTTTAAGCAAAACTCACCAGCTTGGGCCCAAGGTCACTGGCTTGAGCAAGGGGTTACTCGGTCTGCTGAAGGCCCACGGTCAAGGCACATGTGAGAAAGCAATCAATGAACAACTAAGGTGTGGCAATGAAAAACTGATGATTGATGCTTCTCATCTTTCTTCGTTCCTGTCTGTCTGTCCCTATTTATCCCTCTCTCTGACTCTCTCTCTGTCTCTGTAAAAAAAAAAAAAACTTCAGAGAATACCAAGCAAGATAAATGCCCCCCCCAAAGCAAACAAAAAAAACCCCTAAGCCTAGGGATATCATTTTATAACACAGAAAATCAACAAATATGATCTTGAATTATATTTATTAAAATTAATTTAAAATCCTGAAAGAAGCCAGAGGATTAAAACACCTTACCTATAGAGAAGCAAAGATAAGAACTACATTCAACTTTTTCTCAGAAACCATACAAAAGAAAAACTTGAGGAAAATATGTAGTATTAAGAAAAAAATTCTCCAACCTAGAATTTTGTACCCTGCAAAATTATTGGTCAAAATCAGTGGTAGTCAACCTGGTCCCTGCCACCCACTAGTGGGCGTTCCAGCTTTCATGGTGGGCGGTAGCGGAGCAACCAAAGTATAAATAAAAAGATAGATTTAACTATAATAAGTTGTTTTATAAAGATTTATTCTGCCAAACTTAGCGAAAATCCAACATAAAGTACTTGGTAAGTAATTAGTATTATATGCTTTAACTTGCTATAACTCTGTTTTATAAATTTTATAAAGTAAAGTTGCTTCCCTACTTTATAAATCACCACTACTGTGGAACCAGTGGGCGGTTAGAAAATTTTACTACTAACAGAGATACAAAAGTGGGCGGTAGGTATAAAAAGGTTGACTACCCCTGGTCAAAAAGTAAAGGAGAAATGAAGATGTTGTCAGACAAACAAGAGTTAAAGGAATTTGTTAGAAGTAGACCTGCCTTGTAAGAAATACTTTCTTTAGAGAGACAGAAACTCAGATCTACATAAAGAATAAAGAATATCAGAGAAGGAATAAGTGAAAATAAAATAAATACTCTTCTGTTTTTGCAAGAGAGACAGGAAGGGAGAGCAATGAGAAGCATCAGTTTATTGTTGCAGCACTTTAGTTGTTCATTGATTGCTTTCTAATATGTGCCTTGATGGGGGGGAGGGCTGCAGCTGAGCCAATGACCTCTTGCTCAAGCCAGCAACCTTGGACTTCAAGCCAGTGACCATGGGGTCATGTCTATGATCCTGTGCTCAAGCTGGTGAGCCCAAGCTTAAGCTGGCCACCTCGGGATCTCGAACCTGGGTCCTTAGCATCCTGGATCAGTGATCTAGCCATGTATCACCACCTGGTCAGGGTATACTCCATCTTTTGTTTTATTTTTTTAAGTGAGAAGAGGAGACATACAGAGACAGACTTCTGCATGTGCCCAGGACCCTCCTAGCAACTCTGTCTAGGGCCAAGGCTGTGCCCATCTGGGCCATGCTCGTAACCAAGCTATTTTTTTAGCACCTGAGGTGGGAGCTCTACAGAGGCATCCTCAGCGCCCAAGGCCAATGCACCTGAATCAATAGAGTCTTGGCTGTGGGAGAGAGAGAGAAAAAAAGGGGAGGGAAGCAGATGGTTGCCTCTCCTATGTGCCCTCTCTGGAAATTGAACCTGGGACTTCCCCACGCTGGGTCAGTGTTCTACCACTGAACCAACTGGCCAGGGCCTGCGCTCTATTTCTTTTCAAAGAAGTTTTCTTTAAATATTTTTCTTATCATGACTTTTCAGCATCCCAACCATTGTCTAAATTGTGAAACCAATACAGTCTCTTAGCTCTGTACTGGACTAATATTTTCCAAATTAGAAATAATGACACAAAGCATCAGATTCAGTTATAATTACCACTCTTTCTCCCTTCCCTCTCTCCTTCCCCCTCACCCTCATGCCACTGAATCCTTCACACTGCATGATCTTCAAGAGTAGCTGCAAGAATTCTGACTCTTCCAGGTTTAACTAAGTGGGTCAGAGCAGGAGGCAGACATTTATGATCATTATCTGCATGTATCTTAACAGTATATTTGACTCTGACCCTAGATGGCTTACCTATCCACTATTTGCCATCACATATTTTAAAGTGTATCTTGTTTGAAAGTAGCAACAGATGAAAGATTAAATATTTTATTAAAACTTTAATTTCAGCCTGACTACACGGGGGTGCAGAGGATAGAGCATCAAACTGGGACACAGAGGACCCAGGTTCGAAACCTCGAGGTCGCTGGCTTGAGCAAGGGGTCATTTGCTCTGCTGTAGCCCCCCGGTCAAGGCACATATGAGAAAGCAATCAAAAAAAAAAAAAGCAATCAATGAACAACTAAGGTGCCACAACAGAATTAATGCTTCTCATCTCTCTCCCTTCCTGTCTGCCTGTCCCTATCTGTCCCTTTCTGTCTCTGTCACCAAAAAAATAAAAAAACAAAACTTAAATTCAATTAGATAACATGACTTTTTAAATGTATTAGATTATAGTTGACATTTTCAAGTTTTTTTAATGCACCAAGGGTCTCAAGAGAGACCTTTAAGTTTCTGCTATAGGTTTTTTTAAATTTATTCCTTTGTTCATATACTTAATATTTTCTTTATAAAGCAACTTCAAACATCCTTTTTAATACTATTTAATTATACATTTAATTCTTCTTACAACGAAAGGGGAAGGATCATTATAATGTTTTCTGCTTAACATGAGAGAAAACGTACATAATTCTTACTTTAAAATTCTAAAAAGCAGTGCTCCATTTGTGCTGATGGGCACAATTCTTAGATTAATGAGTTTAATAAATGAAGCAGCAATCCTGTATACTGTGTCATCTTATGCCACGATTGTTGTTAAAACTCACCACTTACCGCTTGACCAGGTGGTGGCACAGTGGATAGAGTATCGGACTGGGACGCGGACGACCCGGGTTCAAGACCCCAAGGTCACCAGCTTGAGCCTAAGGTCGCTGGCTCGAGCAAGGGGTCATTCGGTCTGCTGTAGCCCCCTGGTCAAGGCACATAGGAGAAATCAATCAATGGACAACTAAGGAACCCGCTAAGAAGAATTGATATTGCTTATCTCTCTCCCTTCCTGTCTGTGTGTCCCTATCTGTCCCTCTCTCTGTCTCTGCCACACACACAAACACGAACACACAAAAAACTCACCACTTACCAATGAAAGAACTGCTGTTAGACTAATATACCTGCCTACTTGATTTAAATTGAATACTTGTAATATATTTCCCAATCATATATATACACTTTTCCTTGTTTTAGTATTATCTAAAAATTATGTAACAGATAACTGAGATTTCAATTCAGCATTAACTTTAATGATACTGAAAGAAATCATCATAACATTCCAACAAAATTTTGAAAGCTGCACATACACACACCCATGCATATCCACAGAGTAATTTCCTGCCTGATTGGTAATAAAGGCATATTTTAAAATTCCTTGAATAAACAAGATTTGTTCTTCCAGGAATCGAATGGAGCTGTGTACCTAGTGAAAGTGCAGTCCCCTATACTTACTAACATACTACCTCAAGTCTGCACGTTGATGGGCTCCTTCTTTTAAATTCTTCGTCTCATTTTCTTCTTGAGTTCTTGTAGACAGAATTCTGACACTGATGACTATTTGGTTTCTTTTTTTATATTCTTTTCCCTTTATTTTTAGAAATGTTTAGTGATTAAAATTAAGTATTACATGTTAATTGACTTTACTAACCCATGTTAAAAAATTCTTTCCAATGTGTTTTTACCAACAGGTTGGTGATAGTATTGTTCACAAAGCCAGGGAGACCTTGGAACGAGCTATTAAACTGGTGAATGACACCAAGAAATGGGGTGCTAGGGTTGTGTATGGTGATACTGACAGGTAATGAACTTTCTGTTTTGTAGTTGTCTTTTTATATCTCTTCCGATATTCATTTCAGTGCTTAGAATGGCCTAAGGGTAACACTTCCTAAAACAGAGTTCTGCCTAAGTCCTTTCTGGTTCTTATGATTTTATTATCAGAGTTAGATCAGGTCCTTATTTATCCAAAGAAAGAAAAAATTTAAGTGTCCTGAGCAAAAAGACTGTGGGGATTCCCATGGCATCCCTCCAGGCAGCGAAGTGATAGTGATCTGTAAAAACTGTAACAGGAGTCTAATCATTTAAAGAAACATGCTTTTTTTTTTGTATTTTTCTGAAGTTGGAAACGGGGAGGCAGTCAGACAGACTCCCGCATGCACCCGACCGGGATCCACCCGGCACGCCCACCAGGGGGTGATGCTCTGCCCATCTGGGGCGTTGCTCCATTGCAACTAGAGCCATTCTAGTGCCTGAAGCAGAAGCCATGGAGCCATCCTCAGCACCCGGGCCAACTTTGCTCCAATGGAGCCTTGGCTGCGGGAGGGGAAGAGAGAGAGAGGAAGGAGGGGGGTGGGGTGGAGATGGGCGTCTCTCCTGTGAGCCCTGGCCGGGAATCGAACCTGGGACTCCCACATGCCAGGCCGACGCTCTACCACTGAACCAACTGGCCAGGGCCTAAAGAAACAGGTTTTTATTTTTTTTTAAGAAATTAAATTTAATAGGGTGACATTGATTAATAAGAGTACATAGGTTTCAAGTAAAAATTTCTATAGCATTTGAACTTTGATTGCATTATGTGCCCATCACCGGCCTCCCTTCTTTTTTTTCTTTTTGAGAGAGGCAGGGAAAGAGACAGGAACATCGAGCTGCTCCTGTATTTGCTCTTTCTGATGAATTGAACCAGCAACCTCCATGTTCCAGTACAACACTCTAACTAACCAAGGGAAGCATTCATTTGTTCCACTCAGTTGTGCATTCATTGGTTACTTCCTGTGTGTGCCCTGACCAGGGATCGAACCTGCAGACCCACAACTTGTTGTTTCAGGAAAACACTTTTTTTTTGTTTGTTTAATTTGTTGATTTTTAGATGGGACGGTGGGGAGTGGAGAGAAAGAAAAAAAGAAAGAGGGAGGAGAAGTGGGAAGCATCAACTCTTAGTAGTTCCTATATGTGCTTTGACCAGGCAAACCCAGGGTTTGAACCAGCAACCTCAGCATTCCTGGTCGACACTTTATCCAGTGCACCACCACAGGTCAGGCTCAGGACAACACTCTTAACCAACTGAGCTAACTAGCCAGGGCACACCCATCACCCCTTATTAATGTGAATAATTTCTCATATAGCTACATCTCTTTGAATTTAAATTTAAATATATATATATATATAAACTGTTTTTGAAAATTGCCAAAGCTGTGAATAGTTAACTTTTTACTAAGCCTCAAAATCTGTGGTTAAAAATAAGTTTTCAAAAATAAATATTATACATTATTTTTTAAAATAAGGCTATACTGGTATAATATCAGATGGATCTTAAGAGAAAATATTATAAATAACTATCTAAGGCCTGTTTGTTCTGCCTTAATGTATATTAAAATTAACTCAGATTGATATCATTGAAGACCTTAACTAATATTGAATATTAAATACTCCTTTTCTTCAGCTTTTCCTATCAGACTCTAAAACAAGTACTACCTCCAGTATTGGCAGAGAAAGAACTTTTCTAAAGAAACCAAAGGACGATTCCCAGCCAGGGCACATAGGAGATTCCCAGCCAGGGCACACATTTGCTTCTCCACCCCTGCCCCCTCCTTCCTCTCTGTCTCTCTCTTCCCCTCCCGCAGCCGAGGCTCCATTGGAGCGGAGATTGCCCAGGCGCTGGGGATGGCTCCTTGGCCTCTGCCCCAGGCACTAGAGTGGCTCTGGTCGCAGCAGAGCGACGCCCCGGAGGGGCAGAGCATCGCCCCTGGTGGGCATGCCGGGTGGATCCCGGTCGGGTGCATGCGGGAGTCTGTCTGACTATCTCTCCCCGTTTCCAGCTTCAGAAAAATACAAAAAAAAAAAAAAAGAAAGAAACCAAAGGAGAGTCAAGTCCAATATAAAAACACTTTTAAGATTGGGCCCTGGCTGGTTGGCTCAGTGGATAGAGCATTGGCCTGGTGTATAGATGTCCCAGGTTCGATTCCCCGTCAGGGTACACAGGAGATGCAACCATCTGTTTCTCCCCCCCCCCCCCCGCCTCCCCTTTCTCTCTCCCCTCTTCCCGCAGCCAGTGGCTCAGCTGGTGCAAGTGTCGGCCCTGGGCACTGAGGATAGTTCGGTTGATTTAAGCATTGGCTCTAGATGGGGGTTGCCGGGTGGATTCCAGTTGGGGCACATGCAGGAGTCTGTCTCACTATCTCCCTTCCTCTGCACTTAAAAGGAAAAAAAAAAAAAAAAAGAAAAGGTTGGTTTATTTGGCTCCAAGACTAGAAACAAAAATCTTAAAGTCATATATTTTTTTTTATTTTAAGATAAGAGGAGGAGAGAGAGGCAGACTCCCACATGTGCCCCAACTAGGATCCACCCAGCAACCCTGTCTGGGGCTGATGCTCAAATACAAGCTATTTTTAGCATCTGAGGCCAACACACTCTCAGACTAACCAGGGCCACGCTTGAACCAATTGAGCCACTGGCTGCGAGAGGGAAAAGAGAAGGGGGGGAGCAGATAGTCACTTCTCCTGTGTGCTCTGACCAGGAAACAAACCCCAGATATCCATACACCAGATCAGTGCTCTATCTACGGAGCTACTGCCAGGTGTCATATTTCAAGATATTGTTCATTTCTACTACATATTTGATGTATTTATACTACAATTATAAGTGAGAATCAACTTTATCTCTCGAATTAAAGATTTATTAGCCATTATTTCTGTTAATCTCAGATTGCAGTGTATACTGAAATGTAAAGTGCTGTTTGTTTTGTTTTGTTTTGTTTTGGGGGGTTTTTTTTGTATTTTTCTGAAGTTGGAAACGGGGAGAGACAGTCAGACAGACTCCCGCATGCGCCCGACCGGGATCCACCCGGCACGCCCACCAGGGGCGACGCTCTGCCCACCAGGGGGCGATGCCCTGCCCCTCCACAGCATCGCTCTGCCACGACCAGAGCCACTGTAGCGCCTGGGGCAGAGGCCAAGGAGCCATCCCCAGCGCCCGGGCCATCTTTGCTCCAATGGAGCCTTGGCTGCAGGAGGGGAAGAGAGAGACAGAGAGGAAGGGGGGGGGGTGAAGAAGCAAATGGGCGCTTCTCCTGTGTGCCCTGGCCGGGAATCGAACCCGGGTCCCCCGTACGCCAGGCCGACGCTCTACCGCTGAGCCAACCGGCCAGGGCTAAAGTGCTGTTTTAAAGTTAACTGGATTATATTAGGAAAAAATGACCAATACATTTTTTTATGTTACTTTTGAGTATTTTTTATCCATATTAGAAATTCTTTTCTCGACTTGCATGTGTTGTTGGTGGGATCCTACCTCAGGAATAATCTTTCTGGAATTCAGTTTGACAGTATCTTTCAAAAAATATTTTTAGTGTACACCATTTACCATGAAATTTTAAGAAAACAGTTTTTTCAGCCCTGGCCGGTTGGCTCAGCGGTAGAGCGTCGGCCTAGCGTGCGGAGGACCCGGGTTCGATTCCCGGCCAGGGCACATAGGAGAAGTGCTCATTTGCTTCTCCACCCCTCCGCCGCGCTTTCCTCTCTGTCTCTCTCTTCCCCTCCCGCAGCCAAGGCTCCATTGGAGCAAAGATGGCCCGGGCGCTGGGCATGGCTCTGTGGCCTCTGCCTCAGGCGCTAGAGTGGCTCTGGTCGCAATATGGCGACGCCCAGGATGGGCAGAGCATCACCCCCTGGGGGGCAGAGCACCGCCCCTGGTGGGCGTGCCGGGTGGATCCCGGTCGGGCGCATGCGGGAGTCTGTCTGACTGTCTCTCCCTGTTTCCAGCTTCAGTTTTATCAGCCCAGTGTGTGGAAGTCCCAAGTTAGGGCACACAGGAGAAGCAGCCATCTGCTTCTCCCCCCTCCTCATCCCCCCCCCCCCGTCTCTCTCTTTCTCTCTCTCTCTCTCTCTCTCTCTCTTCCTCCTGCAGCCATGGCTTGAATAGTTCGAGCAAGTTGGCCCCAGGCACTGAGGATGGCTCCATGGCCTCACCTCAGGTGCTGAAATAGCTTAGTTGCCAAGCAATGGAGCAGCAGCCCCAGATGGGCAGAGCATCGCCCTGTAGGGGGCTTGCCAGGTGGATCCTGGTTGGGGCATGTGTGAGAGTCTATTTGTCTACCTCTCTGCCTCTCCGCCTCTCACTTAATTTAGAAAAAAAAGGGAATTTCACTTATAGAAATTCATTCTAAGATTACAATCAGGTGTACCAATTATATATGAAATATTAGAAAACATTTTTAATGACCTAAATTTTCAGTGATAGGAGTTTGGTTAAATTATACTACTATATATCCATACATTGAAAGACAGTGCAACTGTTAAAATAATATAAAGGAACTAAGTATGACATGGGAGATGTTCACAATATACCATTAAATGAAGGAGAACGTTACCAAATAGTATATGATCTATGACCCCAAATGAGAAAAGATTTACAGATGTACATAAAAGGTTTGGAGTATCTTTTATCTGAATGGTAAGATGATATTGATGGCTATTTTCTTCTTTGTGTCCTTTTATGTTTTGTAAGTATTCAAAAACGTATTACAAAATAATATGTGTGCCTTTTTTAGGTTGGGTGGTTCTAGAAAAATTTTCTTCTACTTCACAAAGACATTTTCTATTTCTTTATACTCATATTTTCTCTTATTTTACGATTTGACCTAGTTGTGTGTCATACAAATCCATAAATGTCTAGGAATGACCCAGGACCTTATTGGCAGCTGTGATAACTGAGTTGGTCTCTGTGTAACTGAACTAGCAATATTAGATATTGAGTTGTAACAAGATATACCATGATGCATAAGGAAAGTGTGATAAAACCAGAGTACTTAGGAAGCAACTTAATATTGGACGAATGTGTGTGTTTAGGGAGGTTCTTTAGTATTAAACAGTGTGTTAGGAAAGTTACTCTTGGTGAAACTTGTTTCTTACAATGACTTCCTCCTTACCCTACTCTATTTTTAACCCTCTAGTATGTTTGTGCTACTAAAAGGAGCTACTAAGGAACAGTCCTTTAAGATTGGTCAGGAAATTGCTGAAGCTGTAACTGCTACCAATCCAAAACCTGTGAAATTGAAGTTTGAAAAGGTAAGAAAAATGTAACACTAATGATAACATATAAAATTCACATAGCTTCTAGACTTTTCTGATTTGTTCAATATATTTTCAGAATCAGTAACAGTATACAGGTCTATTAAAGTGTTATAATTTTCTCAAATCATTTAAGTAATGCCTTTACATAAAGAAATGAAAATATTGTTTCAGTTAACTATTGCTGTGTAACAGACCACCCAAAATGTAATGGTGTGAAACAACCACTGTTTAATTATGCTGACAGATTTTATGACTCAGGAATTCAGAAAGGTTGCAGCAGGGATGGCATATCCTGCTCCACTGTGTCTAAGTCATCAGCTGAGAAAACCTAAGAGGCTGGAGGGGACCCAGCCTAAGCCTAGGACTGAACTCACCTGAGGCATGTTCACTGTCATGTCTGGGGTTGATGCTGGCTACTGCTTGGGACATCAGCTAGGGCTGCCAGCTGTAACACCTACACGTGGCCTTTCCCTGGGGCTACTTGTTCTTCCTCAGCATGATGGCTGAGTTCACGTGGATGATGAACTCCCAAAGAGGAACAGACGAAAGCTGTTCTGCTTTCTGTGACCTAGTCTCAGAGTCACATAGCATCATATCCTATCTACAGTTAATGGAAAGAATGTTAGAGTCACATTGTACAAAGACCAGGTGGAATGGGAGATATTATTTCTTTGAAAAATATACTCTGCCAGAAGGACCTTTGACTATTTTTACTTTACTTTAGATATGAAATATGTATTTAGTTCTTTCTATATAAAAGATACATAGCTAGGAGGGGTGTGGAATGCAAAGAAGCCTACAACACAGTCCTGCCTTATAAGAGACAGTAATCTAAAAGGAAAGATTAGAAGTGTATATAAATGATTCCTTTTATTGTAAACTATAGCAGCTCATAAGAGCAGGTACCGTAAGCCAGTGGTTCTTAAACTTTTTGAAGTCAGGGTGCATTTAAAATCCTACAAATAATTGTAGGCACCCTATATACAAATTTTTGAGAAATATGTTATAATAATTGAGTCAAATATTAAAGAAGAAAAATATCAAGTCCAAGCTGCTTTTATGGTAATTTGGTAATTAAATGAAATAAATATGACAAAATTAAATTTATTCTGACATTAAAAAACATTTTTATGTTACATTTTTTGTTATGCTTTTTAGAATTCATAAAAAAGAGGTAAAAAAATAAATGACAAAAAAGTTATCTTTTCATATATATAGATACATTCTTAGTAAGATTTAGTAATTTTTTTTTTTTTTTTTTTTTGTATTTTTCTGAAGCTGGAAACAGGGAGAGACAGTCAGACTCCCGCATGTGCCCGACCGGGATCCACCCGGCACGCCCACCAAGGATGACGCTCTGCCCCTCCGGGGCGTTGCTCTGCCACGACCAGAGCCACTCTAGCGCCTGGGGCAGAGGCCAAGGAGCCATCCCTAGCGCCCGGGCTATCTTTGTTCCAATGGAGCCTTGGCTGCGGGAGGGGAAGAGAGAGACAGAGAGGAAGGAGGGAGGGGTGGTGGAGAAGCAAATGGGCGCTTCTCCTGTGTGCCCTGGCTGGGAATCAAACCCGGGTCCCCCGCACGCCAGGCCGACGCTCTACCGTTGAGCCAACCGGCCAGGGCCAAGATTTAGTAAATTTGACAGGTCTCGGCACAAATGTGTTTTTATCATTCTTGTGTTTATGAGAAACATGAGCCTGATGTGTCCTAGCAATTTCTTCAATGTTTGGGCATATATTTGAAAAGCAAACTCTCATTTCCTCGTCAATACATTGAAGAATTCCTTTCTTTTCACTCTTAATTGCATGGAGTGCAGAAAACCCCCACCATACATATCATCTTAACTTGACACCAACAAAGGATAGAAGAAACTTGCCTCCAGTCTTTCCGGGGAACATGGTGGTGGGTAGTGTAAACAATCCAGCACCACAGCTTAACAGCCTTTTGCAACCTAATCAGGCAAGTGAGGTTGGGGGTTGGGCAGACTGTCATCTTACAGCCAGTTCCCCACACCTCTGTCCCCCAAAAATCTAAACTCCAGAAATGCTGTTGGTTTTTTGGTCCCCAACAGGCACATATTTCTCTGGAATACCATAGGGCACACCAGTGTGCCCTGGCGCACATTTTGAGGACCACTGTCCTAAGCACTATAAGAGTACAAAGGTATTTTGTCCTCCTGGCTGGATGGGGACACTCTCTGTAGGAAGTAATTATGTACTGTGTTTCGGAAAGTGGTTAGAATTTCAGTAAGAAGCCATAGGCTGCAATCATTCTCATAGAAAAAAATAGCATGTAAAAAAGGGTGTGGAGTTGGAAAAGCTCAATGTGGGAATATGAATTAGCAGGAGAAACGTCTGGAAAAATAAAATTAAAACCAGATTGTAGAGTGTTTTGAATGCTGAGGTAAAGTGTTTAAACTTTATTGGGGAAAGTTTATCAAACAAGAGCATGATTTAGGGATAGCTATTTTGGGTAGGAGTGGCATCATATGAGTATAGGAGAGGGATTGGAAAGAGAATAAAACAGGATACCTCTCGCAGCCTGCACAGCCTGAGCTAGTTAGTGAGATGAACTGACAAAAATAAAGGACAAGAGATACTGAGAAAGAAGAATGAGTAGAAGTTAGAAGTAGTTGATTTAGTTAGGAGAACTGGTGTAAGAAGGATAAAAGAGGAAGAAAAGAGTCAAAGATGGCTCCCAGTGTTTATCATGTACCTACTCTGAAGTAAGAATTATGCTAGAAGAAGCCCTAGCCAGTTGTCTCAGTGGTAGAGCATCGGCCCAGCATGTGGAAGTCACAGGTTCAATTCCTGGTCAGGGCACATAGGAGAAGCTACCATCTGCTTCTCCACCCCTCCTTTCTCCCTCTCTCCCTCCCTCCCTCCCTCTCTCTTTCTCTCTCTCTCTCCCTTTCTCCCTTTTCTCCTCCTACAGCCGTGTCTTGATTGGTTCGAACACATTGGCCCCAAGCGCTGAGGGTGGCTCCATGTAACCTTTGTCTCAGGCACTGAAAATAGCATGGCTCCAGATGGGCAGAGCATCTGCCCCAGACAGGGGTTGCCGGGTGTATCCCGGTCATGGCACATGCAGGTGTCTATCTCCCTGTCTTCCCTCCTTTCACTTGGAAAAGAAGAAGAAAAAAGAATCATGCTAGAAGAGATTCAGAGAAAACTTGGATATGGTATCTGCCTGAATGAAGAGTGAGCCTTTTATTTTTATTTTTTTGACAGAGACAGACAGATAGGGATAGACAGATAGGAAGGGAGAGAGATGAGAAGCATCAATTCTTTGTTGCGGCACCTAGTTGTTCATTGATTGTTTTCTCATATGTGCCTTGACCAGGGGGCTACAGCAGAGTGAGTGACCCCTTGTTTAAGCCAGCAATCTTGGGCTCATGCCAGTGACCTTGGGCTTCAAGCCAGCGACGTTTGGGCTCAAGCCAGCGACCATGGGGTCATGTCTGTGATCCCATGCTCAAGCTGGTGAGCCTGTGCTCAAGCCAGCAACCTGGGGTTTCAAACCTGGGTCCTCTGTGTCCCACTCCAATACTCTATCCATTGCGCCACTGCCTGGTCAGGCAAGAGTGAGCCCTGTAATTGGGAGTTGGGGGGCGAGAGTAAGAAAACAGTGGTAATGAGTGCTGTGGTAGAAGTATGTTTGTGGTGCTGTGGCAAAGTGAAGAGCATAGAGTACTTAGAAAATAACACTAGCCCTGGCCGGTTGGCTCAGCGGTAGAGCGTCGGCCTAGCGTGCGGAGGACCCGGGTTCGATTCCCGGCCAGGGCACATAGGAGAAGCGCCCATTTGCTTCTCCACCCCTCCGCCGCGCTTTCCTCACTGTCTCTCTCTTCCCCTCCCGCAGCCAAGGCTCCATTGGAGCAAAGATGGCCCGGGCGCTGGGCATGGCTCTGTGGCCTCTGCCTCAGGCGCTAGAGTGGCTCTGGTCGCAATATGGCGACGCCCAGGATGGGCAGAGCATCGCCCCCTGGGGGGCAGAGCACCGCCCTGGTGGGCGTGCCGGGTGGATCCCGGTCGGGCGCATGCGGGAGTCTGTCTGACTGTCTCTCCCTGTTTCCAGCTTCAGAAAAAAAAAAAAAAAAGAAAATAACACTAGATATGAAAATTTACCTGAAATGGGTCATAGACCTAAACATAAAAGCAATAACTGCAAAGTTTCTCAATGAAAACAAACATTTGTTAAGAATTGTGATGCTTTTGTTCAGGATAAATATTAGTCTATAGTTTTTTTTTCTTGTATTGTCTTTGCTTTGGGGATGAAAAGAAAAACAGATTGGCCTCATAAAATGAGTTGGAAGTGTTCCCTCTTCTATTTTCTGAAAGAAAAAGTATATAAATTAGTACAATTCTTTCTTAAAGATTGATAGAACTTACCAGTGAAGCCATCTGATCCAGAAATTTTATTGGAGGTGGGATCACAAATTAAACCTTTCACATATATTGAGTTATTCAGGTTTTCTTATGCCAGTTTTGATAACTTGTGGTTGTCAAGTAATTTCTCCATTTCTCCTAAGTTTGACATATGGACATGAATTATTTATAGTTTCTTGTGATTTTGATAACAATAAGATTTTTAGTGACATCCTTTCTTCCACTTTTGATATTAATAATTTTCTTTTTCTCCTTGATCATTCCAACTAGAGGTTTATCCATTTATTGAACTTTTTAGAGAACTATATCATTAATTTTTCCTCTTTATTTTCTTCCGTATACTTACTTTGAGTTTAGATTGCTTTTCTTGTCCTGTCTTCTTAATTCAGAAACTTTCAAACATTGGTTTCAAACAAATACTTTTAATATAAACATTTAAAGATATAAATTTACCTCTAAACACTGCTTTAGCTTCAAATTTTAATATTTTTATTATTTTTTTCATTTACTTCGGTGATAAGACCCGTAGGTTATTTAGAAGTGTGTTAAGTTCCACATATTTAAGGATATTCCAGAAACCTTTTTATTATTTCTAATTCCATTGTGATAAAAAAAAAAAAACATACTCTATGATTTCACTGCTTTGTGAATTTGAAATTTATTATTTGGTCCAGCATATGGTCTGTCTTAGTAAATGTCCTCATGTAACCTTGAATAGCCATGTGTATTCTGGTTATTGGGTAGAATGTTCTATAAATGTCCCTTCAGCCTGACCAGGTGATGGCGCAGTGGATAGAGCGTCAGACTGGGATGCAGAAGGACCCAGGTTCTAGACCCTGAGGTTGCCAGCTTGAATGCAGGCTTATCTGGTTTGAGCAAAAGCTCACCAGCTTGAGCCCAAGGTTGCTGGCTCGAGCAAGGGGTTACTCCGTCTGCTGAAGGCCCACGGTCAAGGCACATATGAGAAAGCAATCAATGAACAACTAAGGTGTCGCAACGAAAAACTGATGATTGATGCTTCTCATCTCTCCGTTCCTGTCTGTCCCTGTCTATCCCTCTCTCTGACTCTGTCTCTGTAAAAAAAAAAAAAAGAAATGTCACTTCAGTAGGTAATGTTGTTGAAGTCTTCTATGTTCTAATTTTATGTCAATTGTTAAGAGAGATATTAAAGGGCCCTGGCTGGTTGGCTCAGTGGTAGAGTGTCAGCCTGGCATGCAGGAGTCCCAGGTTTAATTCCTGGCCATGGCACACAAGAGAAGCGCCTATCTGCTTCTCCACCCTTCCCCCTCTTCTTCCTCTCTGTCTCTCTCTTCCCCTCCCGCAGCTGAGGCTCCATTGGCACAAAGATGGCCCGGGCACTGAGGATGGCTCCATGGCCTCTGCCTCAGGTGCTAGAATGACTCTGGTCGCAACAGAGCAATGTTCCAGATGGGCAGATCATTGCCCCCTGGTGGGCATGCCAGGTGGATCCTGGTCGGGCGCATGTGGGAGTCTGACTGCCTTCCTGTTTCCAACTTCAGAAAAATACGAAAGAAAAAACAACAACAAAAAAGAAAACAGAAAGAATGTTGTGACCCATACTAGCCCTTTCTTCACTCAGCAGAAAGTCCCTTATTCATTCATTGTTTCTTTTTATCACCTGACTTTCCTCCCCTGTAATCCTGTTGCCTTTGTTCTTATACAGAATTTTTTTCCTCTGCTCAATAAAAGCTGTGAGAAACAGGGAAAAAAATAAAGAGAGGTATTAAAATCTCCAAGTATAATCATGGATTTAGTATTTTTCTTTTAGTTCTGTCAGTTTCTATTTCATACATTTTGATGTTTTCTTATTAGGTGCATATACGATTATGTATCTTCTTGGTGCATTATACTTTTATCTTTTATAATATTTCTTGTCCTGAAATCTTTTTGATATTAAATAGCAACTCCGGCTTTCTTTTGATTAGTGTTAGCATGTTTATCTTTTTCCATTTTTTATTTTTAACCTTTTTGTGTTGTATTTAAAATGGATTTCTAGTAGATAGCTTATAGTTGAACCTCACTATTTGATTAGATCCAATATGATCATTTCTTCCCTTTTTGGGGGATGTTTAGACCATTTACATTTAATGTGATTATTAATAAAGCTTGGGGGGCCAAAGAAAGGATCAATTTGGTAACTTAAGAAAAGGGAGAGGGTACACACCCATTGATCTAGGAATTCCTTTCAGTAAATTTGCCTATGAATTAATCCATGCAAGGTTGTTGGAATATTATTTATAATTCCAAAAGATTGGAAACATTCTAAATGGCCCATAGTAGGTAACTGGCTACATAAATTGTGATACCCTCACATAATGGACTGCTCTCTCCAAGATAAATTATTAAATGAAATATGCAAAGTGCAGAATGATATATATAGTAAGCTACCATTATATGTATAAATACATGTATTTGCATAGAATATCTCTGGAAGGATATACAGGAAATCAGTAACAGGTTAAAGTAGAAGTTTGGGGGAACCAGGATTTTTTATTATATATTCTCATAACTTCTTACTATTTTAAGCTATCTGTTAGAAATCCACTTTAAATACATGTGTAGGTATTACCTAAAGTAATTTTTAATTGTTTAGAAATATGGGATTGATGACTTTTGAGAAAGCAGTATCAGTTGAGGTAGAGCAAAATTGATAGTACAAGTCAAGGAGTGAGTGATAAAGACGTGAAGACGGCTCATTGTGGTGCTTTCACCTCCAAGTATTCCATCATGAGTTTGTTGAGCCCTAAGCCATATGTAGAATTTTCCTATGGTTGACATTGGTTAAAAAAGGAAAAAGACATAAAAATAAGATATTCATGTAGGGGAAAAGGCTTACTGAGACATTTTTGTTGATTTCATGACAGGTATATTTGCCCTGTGTTCTACAAACAAAAAAGAGGTATGTGGGTTACATGTATGAAACATTGGATCAAAAGGACCCAGTATTTGATGCAAAAGGAATAGAAACAGTCAGAAGAGATTCCTGCCCTGCTGTTTCTAAGGTAAGTTTTATCTTGTTTTCATCTTTAAGAAATAAGTGGCTAAGTAATTTGGTGAAAATCATTAAGCACACATCAACATGGAGGAACTACAGCCTATATGACTATAACTATAATAAGAACTAAATGATTTTTAAGAATTCATTTCTAATAAAACAACTTATTTGATTTTAGTCTTTATTTTATTTATTTATTTGTATTTTTCCAAAGTTAGAAGCAGGGAGGCAGTCAGACAGATTCCCACATGTGCCCAACAGGGATCCACCTGGCATGCCCACCAGGGGGAAATGCTCTGCTCATCTGAGATGTTGCTCCATTTCTGCTGGAGCCATTCTAGCGCCTGAGGCAGAGGCTACGGAGCCATCCTCAGCACCTGGACCAATTTTGCTCCAGTGGAGCCTTGGCTGCAGGAGGGGAAGAGAGAGATAGAGAGAGAGGAAAGGGAGAGGGTGGAGAAGCAGATGGGTGCTTCTCCTGTGTGCCCTGGTCAGGAATTGAACCTGGGACTGCCACACGCTGGGCCGACGCTCTACCTCGGAGCCAGCCGGCCAGGGCGAAAACATAAATGTTTCATGTTGCTCATCACATAGCAAATGTTTCATTTGCCTGTCATTCCAATATGATTTTTCCCAAACAACATAAAAGTATTTTTAGAAATAGCAAGCTATATAAAGTATCCAAAATATTTCCCAATTTCTAATAATTTATTTATCTAGGTTGTTTAAATAGATTAAGTAATCTAGTGGTTCCATAATTGAAAATATAACAATGATGACATACTAGAGGATGTTTTATCTATGAGCATATACCTTTTTTATTTTAAAGATACTTGAGCGTTCTCTGAAGCTGCTATTTGAAACAAGAGATATAAGTTTGATTAAACAGTATGTTCAGCGACAGTGTATGAAGCTTTTGGAAGGAAAGGCCAGCATACAGGACTTTATCTTTGCCAAGGAATACAGAGGAAGTTTCTCTTATAAACCTGGAGCTTGTGTGCCTGCCCTTGAACTTACAAGGTAATGATGTACACAACAGTACAACTCTCAATACTTAGCAAACGTAGCCCTGTGATTCTGAACGTTTAGAATAGATGAAGACACCTTGTCCATAGGCACAGACACACAGTTGTTTCTTCACCTGCCCACATGAAGCCTCACTAAAGGTGAATGGATGTTCCCCAGTACTTGGGAGCTCTGAGGAGGAAGAAAGAGCTCAGAACTCCTCTTCTGGGCTCCCTTTGGGTAACTAAATTCAGTGAAATTGTAACCTGGAATGGTGCCTGAGTCATTGTTTCTCACATCAGAATCAGTAGGAAATCCTTAATACTGATCTAGCAAAGCACTTACATGCTATCATTCTAACCAGATTATCTAACGAGCTAAATGTTCTCTAATCTTTCATTGTTAGATTTATGATTTTTAGTTCTTATTCCTAGGGGATAGAAAACATTTTTAGGCTAGTTGATACCCACCAGCTCTACTGTCTTCCAGCTGGCAGTGATTGACAGAGTAAGTTTTAAACTCTCACAGCATATCCACTTGGTGCCAGCTAAGTGAAATGTATATAGTTCTCAAAAAGGTTGTGACTCTAACTCAAAGGCACCCCTTGTAGATTTTTTTTTTTTTTAGAAAATGAGCTTTAACAGGGTGACATTGATCAATAAGAGTACATAGGTTTCAGGTAAACATTTCTATAGCATTTGAACTGTTGGTTATATCGTATACCCATCACCCAAAGTCAGATCATTTTCCATCATCTTATACTTGTCCCTCTTACACCCCCCTTCCCTCTGCCTCCCTACTCTGCCCCCTCCTCCGGTAACCACTTCACTTTTATCTGTCCCCAAGTCTCAGTTTTATATCCCCCATGTGTGAAATCATACAGTTCTTAGCTTTTTCTGATTTACTTATTTCACTCAGTAGATGTCTTATTGTTTCATTATTGTTTAATTCTCATTTAATTTTCTGGAAAGGTGCCTTCCATGACAGTCTTTGAATGCATATTTTATTTGGGTTTAAATAGGAAAATGCTTACTTATGATCGGCGCTCTGAGCCTCGAGTTGGGGAACGAGTGCCATATGTGATCATTTATGGGTCCCCTGGAGTACCACTTATCCAGCTGGTAAGACGCCCAGTAGAAGTCCTGCAGGACCCAACTCTGAGGTTGAATGCCACTTACTATATCACCAAGCAAATCCTTCCACCCCTGGCAAGAGTCTTCTCACTCATTGGTATTGATGTCTTCAGCTGGTATCATGAATTACCAAGGGTAAGTCTACTAAATAGTACCTGAGCGGTGACTATACAGAGAATTCACTTAAAATTTCCAGTAAAAGTAAATGTTTTATTTATGTGCTGTGAGAGGCAAATCAGATACTGTCATCCTAAACTGGTAAAGGGGCTGTACCCTTCTGATTTTCTAACAGAAACTTAAGTTTTCTCTCAACACCTTCCCAGCTGGTTTCACACTGGCCATATTATAGAATATTAAAATAATTCCCACAATTTCAGTGGTAAACACTAAACTACAAAATAACTTAGTAAACTAGCTAATAAAAAAGAGAGCGCTACATTTCCTTCAAAATGGGTATTGAAGAAACATATGTATAGGATGTAGTATGTAGATGTAGTCCGGAAGAAAGCAGACTAAAGAAATAATGTCAAAATAGCATTTTACTAAAGTAAAACATGCAATGTGGAGTCCTAGCAATCTTGACTCGTTGGAAGCCTGAAGGAATGATCTGATTTTTTTTTTTTTTTTTTTTTTTTTTTTAGTGAGAGGAGGGGAGGAAGAGACAGACTCCCACAGATGCCCTAATGGGGATCCACCCAGCAAGCCCACTAGGGGGATGCTCTGCCCATCTAGGGCCCTTGCTCCATTGCAGCCTGAGCCATTTTTTCTTAATGCCTGAGGTGAAGGTCATGAAGCCATCCTCAGTGCCAGGCCAGGAGTGATCTACTATAATAAGTTGGGATACATTACTCTAGGAGAGTAGTAGTTTTTATTTTCTGCTTAGAATTAGATCTTTGGCCCTGGCCAGTTGGCTCAGTGATAGAGCATTGGCTGGATGTTTGGATGTCCCAGATTCCATTCCCGGTCAGGGCACACAGATGGCTGCTTCTCTACCCCTCCCCCTCACTTCTGTCTCTCTTTCTGCCTCTCTCTTCTCCTCCCGTCCTACCTCCATGGCTCAACTGGAGCAAGCTGGCCCCCAGTGCTGAGGATGGCTACATGGCCTCCACCTCAGGCACTAAGAAGAGCTTGGTTGCTGAGCAACAGAGCAATGCCCCAGATGAACAAAGCATTGCCCCCTAATGGGCTTGCTGGGTGGACCCCCATTGGAGCACATGCCAGAGTCTGTTTCTGCCTCTCCTCACTGAGTTAAAAAAAAAAAAATTAGATCTGCTCAGTCATTTGTTGTTATTTCAGATTATGAAAGTCTGATGGCAGTCAGGGAAACTGATAAAAATTGATATTCAGCCTGACCTGTGGTGGCGCAGTGGATAAAGCGTCGACCTGGAAATGCTGAGGTCGTCGGTTCGAAACCCTGGGCTTGCCTGGTCAAGGCACATATGGGAGTTGATGCTTCCAGCTCCTCCCCCCCTTCTCTCTCTCTGTCTCTCCTCTCTCTCTCTCTATCTCTCCCTCTCCTCCCTAAAAAAAAAAATGAATAAGTAAATAAATAAATATAAAAAAAAATTGATATTCAAATTATTTTCCTCAGCGGTAGAGCGTCGGCCTGGCGTGCGGGGGACCCGGGTTCGATTCCCGGCCAGGGCACATAGGAGAAGCGCCCATTTGCTTCTCCACCCCCTTCCCCTCCTTCCTCTCTGTCTCTCTCTTCCCCTCCCGCAGCCAAAGCTCCATTGGAGCAAAGATGGCCCGGGCGCTGGGGATGGCTTCTTGGCCTCTGCCCGAGGTGCTAGAGTGGCTCTGGTCGCGGCAGAGCGACGCCCCAGAGGGGCAGAGCATCGCCCCTGGTGGGCGTGCCGGGTGGATCCCGGTCGGGCGCATGCGGGAGGCTGTCTGACTGTGTCTCTCCATTTCCAGCTTCAGAAAGAAAAAGAAAAAAAAAAAAAAAAAAAAAGAAAAAAAAAATTATTTTCCCTGGGATGTTGAGGTCACTGGTTCAAAACCCTGGCCTTGCCCAATCAAGGTACATACGGCAAGCAATCAATGAACAACTAAAGTGAAGCAGTTATGAGTTGATGCTTTTCACTCATCCTCTCTCTGTAAAAATCAATCAATAAATAAATTTTTTAAAAATTTTCACTTTCTCAATAAGCACTTAGGGCCACAAGGAAAAGAATAAGCTAGTAAGCTGAGGTTGAAGTTGTGCTTCAGAGAATCTGTGCTGGTCAACATCTGCAGTGCTGTGTCCTGGATCTATGCCAGCAAGCTATTACTACTTTCCATTTCATCTACAGCAAGAATGTCAAGCCAATGGCATTTGTAAGCTGACCTAATAACTTTTATGTAGCTGCTCAGTGTTTCTTCAATGAATGCAGTGATGTCTTAGAAAACCTGTCATTAGCATGAGAATAGCGGCACCGCTATGAAGCTGGCACAGACTTCTTTCTGAATTGATGTTGTTATAGATGCAGAAAGCCAGCAGCTCCTCTCGAAGTGAGCCTGAAGGGCGGAAAGGCACGATTTCACAGTACTTCACCACCTTGCACTGCCCAGTGTGTGACGACCTGACCCAGCATGGCATCTGTGGTAAATGTCGGAGCCAGCCTCAGCATGTTGCAGTCATCCTCAACCAGGAAATTCGAGAGTTGGAACGTCAACAGGAGCAACTTGTAAAGGTACAGCCTTGTTCAATAGACCGAGAATCCTAAACAATCTGATTATTGAGGGAAATGTAGTCAAGGCTCAAGGTATGAGATATAAAACTGGTATGAAAAGTGGAGTAAGGATTCTATGTTAGTAAACTTCTTAAAATCTCAAAGTATAATTGAACTAAACTTATTAAAAATAACTTGTTTTATCATTTTTTTGTTTTTAATGAATAGTGTATTATGTTTATTAAAACCTAGAACTCAGTTTCTTTTATAGTAGTATTATTAAAAAAGAAAGAAAAGCCTGACCTGTGGTGGCGCAGTGGATAAAGCATTGACCTGGAACACTGAGGTTGCCAATTCAAAACCCTGGGCTTGCTTGGTCAAGGCACATATGGGAGTTGATGCTTCTTGCTCCTTCCCCTTTCTCTCTCTCTCTCTCTCTCTCTCTCTCTCTCTCTCTCTCCTCTCTAAAATGAATAAATAAATTTTAAAAATTAAAAAAAAAGAAAAGTACCCCATTGCTGTGCCTACCATATCTACTTTCCATTATAAAATCTGGTTGTCTAGCACATGACTAGTAAGCTTGGAAGGTTTGCCATTCTAGGAGTCCAGG
The DNA here is from genome assembly GCF_036850765.1 of Saccopteryx bilineata. Classification (NCBI taxonomy): domain Eukaryota; kingdom Metazoa; phylum Chordata; class Mammalia; order Chiroptera; family Emballonuridae; genus Saccopteryx; species Saccopteryx bilineata. Next base: position 7,964,499 of record NC_089501.1, on the reverse strand, counting down.
CAGAAAATTAGCAGTGAACATGATTAAATCTTACTATGTGCCAGAGACTGTTCTAGCCCTCTTACAGATGAGTAACACAAAGGGGTAATTTACCCCTATGAATGTTACACTTCTACTAAGTATCTGAGCTGGGATATAGACATAAAATGCAGAGAGATTTTTCAAGTAGGAGTTCTAGCAGAAATAGACAACAAAAATATCTTGAAATAAGTTGGAAAATGATATCTAAAGAAAAATCATAGAGTACATTTTTAAAAACAAAGTAGTGTATTACTTAAAAGAATGATTATATCTCACCTGACCAGGCAGTGGTGCAAGGGATAGAACATTGGACTGGGAAGCAGAGGACCCAGGTTCAAAACCCTGAGGTCACCAGCTTGAGCACAGGCTTATCTGGCTTGAGTATGGGGTCACTGGCTTGAAGCCCAAGGTCGCGGGCTTGAGCAAGGGCTCACTCGTTCTGCTGTAGTCCCCCACTCAAGGCACATATGAGAAAGCAATCAATGAACCTTGATCCTTTTCATCTCCCTTCCTGTCTGTCCCTCTCTCTGTCTCTTTCACTCAAAAAAAAAAAAAAAAGAATGATTATATCTTATACCACCATATTTCAAGTTAATTTCAGCTTTCAAGCTAGAAAAGTTTTGAGATGGAATTTGTTTTGTCCTGTTTTAGAAGATCAATATGTAGTTATTAAAATGTTTTAAAAGCAACCAGATAATTGAGAGACAGGTGCTTTAATGGCAAATGAATCATGCTGATAGGACATCGGGATTCTAGTCTAGAGTTCATAATATTGGCCACATCCCTTGGCCTCCTCATTATCAGAATCAGACGTTGAGCCAGCGCTCCTTCATACTCCCGTCTAGCTCTAACATCGGGAAGGCTCTATGCAGTCACTCCTAGCAGCTCCTCTGCTCACAGGCCTGACACAACCCAACCACCAGTATAGAGAGGCCAGGCTCTGCCACTTGTGCTCAAATTAAAGAAGCTTTTGAACCAAGACAGACTCAATCCACAGCTCTTAATAGGACATTTTAGCTGTCACACAGGTGAATAGGGAGAGACTCCATCTCTGAGGAGACTAGGCATTTAGGAATTCAAATGATAGAAAGATGATTAAGGATTGGTAAAGTATAGACTATTTCATCTGCATCATTCTAGTTGCCACACAGTTGGTTGGCAGAAAGATCTTAAGTTTTAGGGACTATAGCCAGTCATCTGGACTGCATTACACAAATGTTATTAAGGATGATAGACTCTAAAAAGTATGACTGTTTTGATTTAGCCGCAGAAGCCTAGCTTATTGAAATAAGTTGACTTTTCCCTCTTCCCTTCCATATCCTAAATGGTTCTTAAATACTTTCACTTTTCTCCTTTTCTGCTGTTACCATCCTAATCGATCTCTTCCCCACTCTCTCCCTTCTGATAAAATTCAAATTTCTTAGCATGATTTATATATTTTTCTCCATTCTGACCCTTACCTGCTACCTCTCTATCACCATGTCTTCCCTTCTCCCTGTCACACTTCACCCTCCACCCACATGATACTGAACTTCTTTTAGGTCCAGAAATGCACCTTAATGTCTCTCACGTCCTGGCCTTTAAACATCCTGTTCTCTCTGCCTGAAATGCTTTCCTCTGTCCCCACCAGTCATCATCGAAGAGGAATAAACTTAAACCCCTCACCAGTGAAGCCTTCTCCGCAGTAGGCCCCGCCCTAGCGCCTTCGGCTTTACTATGATGAAGTGTCTGTCTTCCCCACTGGACAGCAGGGATCCAGGGAGGCCAGAGACCCAGTGCTTTCCTCACTGCTGAGTGGGCTTTGCCTTGCACAGGGTCCAGCCTGTGCTGGTGGCCTGTGCATATGTATCAAATGAAGGAACAACTTCCTACTGAATGGACAATTAAAGAAGCAATATGTCACTGGTGTGAAGACCAACCAATTTTCAGTCACTTTGTACTAGTTTTGTGGTTCTAGTCAGAGCAACCACTGAAGTCGCTGGGCATTCCCAGCTTGAGAAACAACCAGCCCTCATAGAAACTTCCTTATTGGCTTCCAGTAGAGGCGCGGCTGTGAGCAGGAGCACCAGTGACGTCGGAGGGTCTCTTCCCAGGACCTTGGGGACATGCCGTGCCATCAATTTAATCAGAACCCTCCTTCAGTATTAGGACTTATTTCCTATAAAATGCAGCCTAAAAGAAGTGATACTGTGCCTGACCAGGTGGTGGTGCAGTGGATAGAGCATTGGACTAGGATGCAGAGGACCCAGGTTCAAAACCCCAGTCACCTGCTTGAGTGTAGGCTCACCAACTTGAGTTCAACGTCGCTCACTGGCTTGAGCAAGGGGTCACTGGCTCGGCTAGAGCCTCCTGGGTCAAAGCACATATGAGAAATCAATCAATAAACAACTAAGGAGCTGCAATGAAGAATTGATGCTTCTCATCTCTCTCCCTTCCTATCTGTCCCTTTCTCTGCCTCTGTCACACACATACACACACACACACACACACACAGATATATACTTTTAACTTTAGAGGGTTTTCTTTGTTGTTTTTTTTAAAGACTTTATTCATTAGAGGGGGAGAAAGAGGGAAAGAGAGAGAGAGACAGAGAGAGAGAAGGGGGGAGGAGCAGGAAGTATCAACTCCCATATGTGCCTTGACCAGGCAAACCCAGGGTTTCGAACTGGCAACCTCAGCATTCCAGGTTGACACTTTATCCACTGGGCCATCACAGGTCAGGCCAACTTTAGGGGTTTTTTTGTTGTTGTTGTTGGTTTTTGGGTTTTTTTGTATTTTTCTGAAGCCGGAAACGGGGAGAGACAGTCAGACAGACTCCCGCATGCGCCCAACCTGGATCCACCCGGCACACCCACCAGGGGGCAACGCTCTGCCCACCAGGGAGTGATGCTCTGCCCCTCCAGGGCGTCGCTCTGCTGCGACCAGAGCCACTCCAGTGCCTGGGGCATAGGCCAAGGAGCCATCCCCAGCGCCCGGGCCATCCTTGTTCCAATGGAGCCATGGCCGTGGGAGGGGAAGAGAGAGACAGAGAGGAAGGAGAGGGGGAGGGGTGGAGAGGCAGATGGGTGCTTCTCCTGTGTGCCCTGGCCAGGAATCGAACCCGGGACCTCCACATGCCAGGCCGACGCTCCACCACTGAGTCAACCGGCCAGGGCCGGGGTTTTTTTTAAAGAGAATTAAAATGTGTGTCTCCTGTAGGAAAACAGAAATTAGAGAATGAGAAATAGTGAGAAACATTAGTAATAGATTTTGATATACTTCTCTCAGCCCAAGACCAATCAAGTGATAGAAATAAGAACAATTAGGTAAGACTTAAACAACATTATATAGTATGGTAGACCTTATGATTATATATCAAACTCTGTTAGAGATACGCCTTCTTTTCAGGTATTTATGGAATGTTAAAAAAAATATGACCATATCTTAGTCTGTAAAGAAAACCTTAGTAAATTCCAAAAAGTAGAACTATTAATACACAACATTTTATCAATACAATGCTATAAAACTAGTAATTATGAACTCAGAAAATAAAATGATCCTTCTACTTTGAAATTTTAACACTGCCTATTAAACACCACATTTAAGCCATAGCAGAAAAATTCATCACCTCAAACACTTAATAGTAAACACAAAAAAAGAAATGAATTAAGCATCTGATAAAAACTTTTGAAAAAATAAGAAAACCAGAGGATAGCAAAAAGAAAGAATAAAGATTAAAGCAGATATAATTTTTTTAACGTCTGCCTCCTTGTGAGCTAAAAAGTAAGTGTTTCAAGTTTTAAATGTAAACTGAATAGAGTTATAATGCTCAGGGTTTCAATCACCAGTAAAGAAAGGATCTAGGAACTAACCATTGAGTTAAATTTAGTAAAGCAAGTAATTCCATCCTGGCTCATTCGCCAGACAAGCACAGAGAGTGCATAAATATTTATCAGTTTGTCCTGGCACTTGAGTGTGGCTGCAGTAGTTCAGTGCTTAGAGCTGTAATACAGAAATTCTGTATTTGGGAGTAGATTTGAGTCTCTTGTCAGAGATCCATGTAGCAAAAGGCTTCACAGAACAGCTTGAGAGCACACTAAAGCACACATTTCTCAGTGGTCTGCTTGTGGCAGTACATAGTACTAGATAAAATAACCATTGTGCTCAGAAAAACTGCCATCAGTTGACTGGAAGATATGAAGGCAAAGAACAAAAATGTTTCACTCTATGAGACATCCCTAAAACAGGAGCTATTTGCTATAGATCAGAGAAATAACTGAAAAGATAGTCTAAAGTAGTTTTAGTATTCCTTTTTTTTTAATGACTTATAAACTTTTTTGTTTGTTTGTTTAGTGAGTGGAGGTGAAGCAGGAGACAGACTTCTGCATGTGCCCAACCATGATCCACCAGGCAAGCCCACTAGGGGGTAATGCTCTGCCCATCTTGGGCCATTGCTCTGTTGCTCAGCAACCAAGCCATTTTTTTTTTGGCACCTGAGGTGAAGGCCACAGAGCCTTACTCAGCACCCCAGGCCAACTTGCTCTAGCCAATTGGGCCATGGCTGTGGGAGAAGGGGAGAGAAGTAGATGGCTGCTTCTCCTGTGTGCCCTGACTGGGAATCGAACCTGGGACGTCCATATGCCGGGTCAATGCTCTACCACTGACCCAACGAGCCAAGGCCTGAATACACTATTAAAGTAAAAAAAATCAGCCTATATTTTTTTGACCCTTGGTTCCTCAGTATTATCCTTGTTAATTTGTTAATGTTTTAGAATCTTTTTAACTATGTTTGACTTCAGATGTTACATACTGTTTAAAACTTGATCATTATAAATAACACTTCTTTTTTAAAAATAGCCTTACAGTTTGCCTGACCAGGTGGCGGCGCAGTGGATAGAGCATCAGACTGGGATGCAGAGGACCCAGGTTTGAGACCCCGGGGTCGCCAACTTGAGCGCGGGCTCATCTGGTTTAAGCAAAGCTCACCAGCTTGGACCCAAGGTCACTGGCTTGAGCAAGGGGTTACTCGGTCTGCTGTAGCCCCACGGTCAAGGCACATATGAGAAAGCAATCAATGAACAACTAAGGTGTTGCAATGAAAAACTAATGATTGATGCTTTTCATCTCTCTCTGTTCCTGTCTGTCTGTCCCTATCTCTCTCTCTCTCTCTCTGACTCTCTCTCTGTCTCTGTAAAAAAAAAAAATTAGCCTTACAGTTTATTATTTTTCTTCAGATCAGATCTTCATATACATCAGAATCACCTAGGAACCCTAAAAAGTTTAGATTCTTAGGCTACTTATTTCATTCTCTTTTTTTTTTAATATTTTATTTATTGATTTTTAGTGGGGGGGGGGAGAAAGAGAAGGGGGAGGAGCAGGAAGCATCAACTCCCATGAGAAGGGGGAGGAGCAGGAAGCATCAACTCCCATGAGAAGGGGGAGGAGCAGGAAGCATCAACTCCCATGAGAAGGGGGAGGAGCAGGAAGCATCAACTCCCATATGTGCCTTGACCAGACAAGCCCAAGGTTTCGAACCTGTAACCTCAGTGTTCCAGGTTGACGCTTTATCCCACTGCGCCACCACAGGTCAGGCTATTTCATTCTCTATTCTACTCATTGGTCTAGGCTGGGGCTCAAGCATTTAGTACATTTTTAAGCTCATGTATAGCCAGGGTTGAGAACCACTCAAATTCTCATCCTTAGATTTTTCTCATACTGAGATATTTTTTCTTCTAAAATAAGAAAATGAATAACTTTTTTATAATTGGCATATAAAAAGATAAAACTGAGAATCTTGAAAATGTTTATAGCTCATTTAAGAGACAGCCTTTGAGTGGTAATTTGGGGAAGCTTATTATGCAGATCTTAATAGCATTCTACTGTAAATGAAAGTTGATCTCAGGCAGGAATGAACTGAATCCTTAGGGAACTTTGAGCTGTTTTGTGAAATAATATCCTTTAGAAATGTTTCAACAAAAAATGAAGTCTAGGCTTCAATGAGATGAAAATTAATGAAATGTTCTGTAACGTATTATGTGTCAGATGTCTGCCAGTAATCTCTAGTGGGTCAGAAAGAAGTTATAAAAGTTTGTACTTTATACATTTACATAGGAATTTTCCTATCATTTTATGTATTCTCTTCTACTTTCAGATATGCAAGAATTGCACAAGTTGCTTTGATCGACATATCCCGTGTGTTTCTCTGAACTGCCCTGTACTTTTCAAACTCTCCCGAGTAAACAGAGAATTATCCAAGGCACCATATCTCCGGCAATTACTAGACCAGTTTTAGATTCTCAATATCCCAGAATTCCAGGTGCTATTTTTTTTGGTGTTTACCACTAAACTGTTGTGCATGGTGCTTTTTCAACTTTCATCGAGTCAAGTATGTTCATTGTCTGTTATCTGAAAACTGAAGACTTTTATGCTAACTAAATTAAAAATTGTATTTGTTGGTCTCTGAATAGCTCACTTCTTACAATGTACAAATTCCTCATCCTTTCACCTTTAATATTGTTTTATAATGCCGGTGTGGAATCTGCTCCAGTATGTGTAACATCTTGTAAATCCATTTGAATAGATCATGTTTACTTCCCTGTGGACAGAGCACTGAAAACCTCTTTTAAAAAAACCATTCATGTGTTTTCCTTGAACTGTCTGTATCAAGACATGTTACGTAGAGATGTCCATTCACTTTATAATTTTGACTGCAAAATATTTTGTAAATACACTTTTTTACTTTTCAAACAACTGAGTAAAACGTGCAATGACTTTTATACAAATGATTTTCAAGTTGTTTGGTATATTTCCTCTAGGATTTGCTTGACTCAGAGTAGAGTTGTTATTCTGATCAAACTGTGCAAACAGTAGTACCATGTGTAGCATTTTGAAACATTCTTTTCTAAAACGCTGTCTTGCTTTAGCTATTAATGGGGCATTGTGAGGAACTGTGCAAAGACATTTTTGTTACAAACCTGTGGGCCTGTTGCAATACTTTAAAAATAAAAAATTTTATTCCATTTTTGTTTTGTATAGACATTTCTATTGCTTCTAAATATGCTTAAAATATTTTCTTTCCTTATGTACTGTACAGTTAATCTTATTTGCCATCATCTTGAACACAAAATGTGTATTTAGAATATTTGTATAACTGTATAAAATGAAGAAGGAATTATGTGGTCAGTGCATTGTTTTTTAAACTGGAAATCATTTTGTTTTAAAAGTTAATGGAAACCATATTAAAATTGAATAAAATTGAAATGTGGGAGTGTGGTTTTTATCTTGCTGTAAATGATACATGTATTATCTTCATCTGTTATATAATATAAGCTTATGTTGGTTACTTCTTACCCTACTTTTTCTGAATTTTAATAAGGTAAATTTAACTGATTATACCCTACTTGGTATTAAAATTCTCTTACCAAAACTTTAGGATTAAAGTGAACGGCAGCAAAAGTTGTCTAGGAAAAATTTAGCTCTCATTTTTTTTTTTTTTTTGTATTTTTCCAAAGTTGGAAACAGGGAGGCAGTCAGACAGACTCCCGCATGCCCACCAGGGGGCAATGCTCTGCCCATCTTGGGGTGTTGCTCTGCCGCAATCAGAGCCATTCTAGCACCTGAGGCAGAGGCCACAGAGCCATCCCCAGTGCCTGGGCCAACTTTGCTCCAATGGAGCCTTGACTGCGAGAGGGGAAGAGAGATACAGAGAGGAAGGAGAGGGGGAGGGGTGGAGAAGCAGATGGGTGCTTCTCCTGTGTGCCCTGGCCAGGAATCAAACCCGGGACTCCTGCACGCCAGGCCGACCCTCTACCACTGAGCCAACCAGCCAGGGCTAGCTCTCATTTTTTAAGAGTCCTAAGAATCTTCTTGTTAATAGGTTTTGAGTTCATTTTAATTTAGATATAATTAATCTTGAAGCTAGGACTTTCCAGATGGAAAGCAAAATTTACATTTTTAGTTTTTAAAAATTTAAATGCCAATTTTTTGTTACCTGAGAATGTATTGAAATTTGGACCTATTCTACCAAAAAAAACTTTTTGTAAGAAGCTTTCAGTTACTTTCATAATTATTTTCCCTCCATTTTAGATCAGCTGTTAATAAAGGTTTATATTTTTACCCAGCACACACATATATACAACACACACAACTGCATTGTCTGAATAACGCTAAAGAAATAATTTCATTAAACATCCTAAGTTTGTTAAAATATCTTTTTCTCTCATTCTGCCCACTTCCCACCAGTGTCTTTCCCTAGATGTGAGATATTAACAAGAGCTACTTACCACTTTGCCTCCTCTCCCTACCCCAGAGTTCCCAATAAAGAGTGGGAAATCAGCAAATGCTAAATAACCATAAAGTATTCAATTCTATATGATCAGTTTTTTATTTGTTGTGTTTTGGTTTTTTCGTGGCAGAGACAGAGAGAGGGACAGATAGGAACAGACAGGAAGGGAGAGAGATGAGAAACATCAATTCTTCATTGTGGCGCCTTAGTTGTTCATTGATTGCTTTCTCATGTGTGCCTTGACCGGGGGAGCTACAGCAGACCGAGTGACGCCTTGCTGGAGCCAGCGACCTTGGGTCCAAGCTGGTGAACTTTGCTCAAACCAGATGAGCCCGCACTTAAGCTGGCAACCTTGGGGTCTCAAACCTGGGTCCTCCGCATCCCAGTCCAACGCTCTATCCACTGTGCCACCGCCCGGTCAGGCTATGATCAGTTTTCTAACAGTGTCTGAAGAAGGCCAATTTATGGGGAAAGCAGATAAAAAAAATTCTTAGTGTCTGACTGGTAGTGGCACAGTATATAGAGCATTGACTTGGGATGCCAAGGTCCCGGGTTCAAAACCCCAAGGTTGCCAGCTGAGTATGGGCTCATTGACATGATCCCAATGTCACTGGCTTGGCTGGAGCCCCGCCACCCCCATCCAGGCATATACAAGAAGCAATCAATGAACAACTAAAGTCTCGCAACTATGAGTTGATGCTTCTCATCTCCATTCCTGTCTCTCTCTTTCCTAATTAAAAACAAAAAAAGTTCTTAAAGAAGGTAGTCTTGTGAGGGCTGGAGCAGGCCACTCAGAGAGAATGGTCATAGGCCCGACCCTCATTAGTCTCAGAAGATACACTCCCTACCATCGTACATGTTGCCCTGCGACCTAAAAATCCCTCCCAGAGCTGCATTTTATGCTAGCAAAGTCTTGTAGCTGGGTCATCTTGGTCTTCCATCTACTCTATTTTCATTTTCATTATAGCTGAAACAGCAATATTTCTTAAGGCCTATCAAGCTTTTAAATTGATTTCTCATCAATATAGTACTTATTAAAATATTTGCATATTTGACTTTATAAAATAAAAATAAAACTGGCTGTAAATGGTATTATTGGTGCCCTGCTATGAACCAAGAGCTATTTTTAGGCTGAATATGACCCCATCTCTTAGCGAGACTGCCCCGTGAAGGATAGTCTGCTAAGCACATTGTACTTAGTATCCTGTAATAAATACCTTTTCTCTTTCCCCTGATGTGATGGGACTTGTTACCTTTAACCATTTTTAGTTTTATAAAAGTGAATGAAGTCTGATACCATTGATACCCCCAGCATTCTGCTTAATGAATAGGTTTATAGAGAAAAATAGTCATGGATTATTTCTAGCGTTTGGGATCAGAGGAGGAAGTCATAAGAGACAGTATTGAATCCACGGCCTCTGTCTCATTTCCACACCCTCACCCAAGGCTCTTTTGTCACTTTGGCCAAGTCCCAAGAGTGGTTTACAAAACAAAATATTTTGTGGAAGAACCTCAGATTTATAAAATCAGGTTTCTGTGTATATTTTCAGAAAGGGTAATATGACCAGGAAGACAGATGAAGGCATTTTTAAATTAAAATACCTAATCTTACTGCCTGTGAGTCTTTATTTTTCTTCAGTGAGAGTGGGAGAAAGATGAGAAGCATCAACTCATAGTTGCATCACTTTAGCTGTTCATTCACTGCTTCTCATATGTGCTTTGACCAGGGGCTCCAGCTGAGCCAGTGACTTTTGGGCTCAAGCCAGCGACCTTGGGATCATGTTGATCCCACAATCAAGCCAGTGACAAGCCAGTGAATCTACACTCAAGCTGGCAACCGTGGGGTTCTAAACCTGGGACCTCAGTGTCCCAGGTCAATGCTGTACCCACTGCGCCACCACTGGTCAGGTCCTGTGAGTCTTTTACCTGACTTGCTACTGATGCTATCATGGCGCCTTTTGTTGTAGGGAAAGATAAGGAGGTTTCCAGGAAATAATGGCTAGGAATAAGGAAACTGCAAGTCCTGGTCTTCCTCCTGATCACTAAAGGGAATACAACCTAAGGAAAAGCAACTAATTTGGTCATAGATAATAAGTTCAATAATGGTCATGTTCTTTGAAAACACAATACCACCTACCCTGATTACCCTATAGAGGCATTATGAATGGAAATGTGTGTGAATACAAAATATTTACACAAATGTAAAATATTACTCATTCAAAAATGACAATATTTACTGAGCATCTAATATGTGCCCTAAATTTTGCTCATCTAGAAATACCAAGATCATCCTGTCCTCAAGTATGTCACAATCTTGGGAGAGAAGTAAATTTACATTGGTTTCAAGATAGTGAAATAAAGATGTTTCTTGCCACCTCATCGTCCTCTCTTGGACAAACGCAAAAACGAAAAAGAAGGCAAACATTGATCATTGTTAGAGAACTCCAGACAGGCTTTGGTATAGAAGACCCCAGTGGGAACTGATTGCTTAAAAGGAGCAATTAGTCCCACAGACCAGCTTGACTCCACATATGCAGGTCACTCTACCCTGCCCCTCCTCACACACAGTTCATTTAGGCTTATTCTGTAGAGAATGAGAACCACCAAGGCACTGTACTTGGGGACCTTGGGCAGTGAGGAGCACAAGATGAGGTACACAACTAAGAACAGGGAGATTAAGTGGAAGTCTGTATCCTCAATAGTAAAAAGAACTCAGGCTTTGGAGTCCTCAATTTAAACTCTAGCGCAAATTAAAAACAGGGTGGTACTGGCATAAAAACAGACACATAGATCAATGGGACAAAATAGCCCAGAAATAAACTCACACATATATGGTCAATTAATTTACAACAAAGGGACAGTTTCTTCAATAAAAGGTGTTGGGAAAACTAAATGGCAATATGCAAAAGAATGAAACTGGACCCCTATCTTAAATCACACATAAAAATTCACCCAAAATGGGTTAAAGACAATGTAAGAACTGAAACCATAAAACTCCTAGAAGAAAATATAGGCAGCAAGCTCCTTGACATTGGTCTTCACAGTGATTTTTGGATTGGACGTCAAAAGCAAAGGCAACATAGGCAAAAATAAACAAGTGGGACTACATCAGACTAAAAAGCTTTTGTACACCAAAGGAAACCAACAAAATTAAAAAGCAACCTACCAAATGGTAGAAAATATTTGTAAATCATAAATCACATAATAGGCTGATATTCAAAATATATAAAGAACTCATACAACTCTAGCAAAAAAATAAATGAAAAAAATATATATATATCCGATTAAAACAAGCAAAGAAGCCCTGGCCAGGTGGTTCAGTGAATAAAGCATCTATGAAGCACACCAGAGATCATAGGTTCGATCCCCGGCCTGGTATGTATGAGAAACAATCAATCAGTACACAACTATCCTGTTTCCCCGAAAATAAGACCTAGTACAATTTTTTTTCAAGCTTAGAAATATAAGGCCTCCCCTGAAAATAAGACCTAGCGCATCTTTAGAAGCAAAAATCAATACAAGACACTGTGTTATTTTCAGGGAAACAGGGTAGATTGTTGTACATGGAAATAGAGTCACAAGAAATTCTTGATGGAATTCAGAGTTTGGCTGGTTATGCTGATATTTGTGAGGACATGACTACGGTATATTAATAAATGTTGATTTTTTTGTTCAACAATAAATGTGAATTCTTGTTCATGGAAAAATAAGACATCCCCTGAAAATAAGACCTAGCGCGTCTTTAGGAGCAAAAATAAAAAACACTGTCTTATTTTCAGGAAAACACAGTAAGTAGAACAACTAACTGAAACAAGTTGAGCCTGACCTGTGGTGGCGCAGTGGATAAAGCGTCAACCTGGAATGCTGAGGTCGCCGGTTCAAAACCCTGGGCTTGCCTGGTCAAGGCACATATGGGAGTTGATTCTTCCTGCTCCTCCCTCCCCCTTCTCTCTCTCTCTCTCTCTCTCTCTCTCTCTCTCTCTCTCTCTCATTTTCTCTCCTCTCTAGAAATTAATAAAAGTTAAAAAAAATTAAAAAAAAAAAGAAACAAGTTGATGCTTCTCTCTCTCTCCATTCTCTCTCTCAATTTCCCTTCCTCTCTCAAATCAATGAAAAAATTAAAACAAAAAAATATATATTAAAAAATAGGCAGCCCTGGCTGGTTGGCTCAGTGGTAGAGTGTCGGCCTGGCATGCAGAAGTCCCAGGTTCAATTCCCGGCCAGGGCACACAGAAGAAGTGCCCATCTGCTTCTCCACCCCTCCCCTTCTCCTTCCTTTCTGTCTCTTTCTTCCCCTCCCGCAGCCGAGGCTCCATTGGAATAAAGATGGCCTGGGCGCTGGGGATGGTTTCTTGGCCTCTGCCCCAGGCGCTAGAGTGGTTCTGGTCGCAACAGAGCGACGCCCCCCGGGGGGGCAGAGCATCACCCCCTGGTGGGCAGAGCGTCGCCCCCTGGTGGGCGTGCCGGGTGGATCCCGGTCAGGCGCATGCGGGAGTCTGTCTGACTGTCTCTGCCCCTTTCCAGCTTCAGAAAAATACAAAAAAAAAAAAAAAATAGGCAAAGAGCTCTGGTGAGGTAGCTCAGTTGGTTAGAATGTCATCCCAATACACCATGGTTGCAGGTTCAATCCCTGGTCAGGGCACTAGAAGAATCAATGAGTGGATGTATAAATAAGCGGAACAACAAATTGATGTTTCTCTCTCTCTCCCTTCCTCTCTCTCTAAAATAAACATTTTTAATGGGCAGAGAATCTGAATAAACATTTTTCCAAAGACATACAAATAGACAAGACATGAGAAGATACTCAACATCACTAATCAAAACCACAGTAAGATATCACTTTACACCTGTTAGAATGGCTATTATCAAGAAGACAGATCTGACCTGTGGTGGCACAGTGGATAAAGCATCAACCTGGAATGCTGAGGTCACCGGTTCAAAACTCTAGGCTCACCTGGTTAAGGCACATATGGGAGTTGATGCTTCCTGCTCCTCCTCCCCCTTCTTTTTCTCTCTCTTCACTTAATAGATAAATAAATAAATAAATAAATAATAAATAAGCTAGTAGGATGTAAATTGACAGCCACTATGGAAACAGTGTGGAGGTTCCTCAAAAAATGAAAAATAGAACTACCATATAACCCAGAGGTTTCATTTCTGGATATTTATCTGAAGGAAACAAAATCACTTTCTCAAAATGATATCTGAACCCCACGTTCACCGTATCATTTGCAATAGTCAAGGCATGGAAACAACCTAAGTGCCCATCAACAGATAAGTGGGTAAAGAAAATGTGACATTCATACACACATGATGGAATACTAGCTGTAAAAAAAAAAAAAAAAAAGGAAATCCTGCCATTTGTGACTGCAAGGATGGACCTTGAGGGCATTTTGCTAAGTGAAATAAATCTGACAGAGAAAAGCAGTATGATATCACATAGGTGGAATCTAAAAAAAGAAAAACTATACCCCTAGATACAAAGAACAGATTGGTGGGTTGCCAGAGGTGGGCAAATTGGGTGAAGAGGCTCAAAGGTATAAACTTCCAGTTATAAATGAATCCTGGGGATCTCAAGGACAACAGGGTGACTCTGAGTTAACAATATGAAATATTTGAAAGTTGCTAAGACCGTAAAAGTTCTCATCAAAAGGAAGAAAATTTTATAACTATGTAGTGATGGATGTTCAGTAAACCTACTGTGATCATTTCATGATACTATACATATGGATCATTATGTTGTACACCTAAAAGTAATACAATGTTATATGTCAATTCTGTCTCAATAAAAATAAAGCAAGTGGCCCTGGCCGGTTGACTCAGTGGTAAAGCGTCGGCCTGGCGTGCGGGAGTCCCGGGTTTGATTCCCGGCCAAGGCACACAGGAGAAGCACCTATCTGCTTCTCCACCCCTCCCCCTCTCTTTTCTCTCTGTCTTTCTCTTCCCCTCCCACAGCCGAGGCTCCATTGAAGCAAAGTTGGCCCGGGCGCTGAGGATGGCTCTGTGGCCTCTGCCTCAGGTGCTAGAGTGGCTCTCGTCGCAACAGAGCGACGCCCCTGGTGGTGTGCCAGGTGGATCCCGGTCGGGCGCATGCAGGAGTCTGTCTGACTGCCTCCCCGTTTCTGGCTTCGGAAAAATACAAAAATAAATAAATAAATAAATAAAGCAAGCAAGCAAGCAGAGGATATTCATTTATATTCATTTTTATATACATATGTACACATCTCCAGAAGATGCACAAAAATAACAAGAATGGTTGCCTAAATGAAGGTTGGGGTAAAGGTCAAGGATGAATGATTTATTTAATTCACCTTTGTTCTGTTTGAGTTTATTATGTACCATACACATATACTGTCCATTAAAAACAACTATGTACTCTTGCTGAGTCTCACTTTTTAAATTTGTTTTATTTATTTGTTTATTTATTTAATTAATTTAAGTGAGAGGAGGGGAGATAAAGAGACTCCTGCATGTGTCCCAACTGGGACCCACCAAACTACCCCCATCTGGGATCAATGCTCTGCCCATCTGGGGCCATGCTCACAACCAAGCTATTTTTAGTGACTCCACGGAGCCATCCTCAGCTCCTGTGGCCAATGCGCTCAAACCAATTGAGCCACACAGCTGTGGGAGGGAAATGACAGAGAGAGAGAGAGAAGGGAGAGGGGGGGAGAAGCAGATGGTCACTTCTCCTGTGTGCCCTGACCAGGAATCAAACCCAGGACATCCACATAACAGGTCGACGCTCTACCACTGAGCCAACCAGCCAGGGCCTAAGTCTCACTCTTGTTGCTAGTGGGTTTGTTACCTCAGCTACTTGGTCAGGTCCAAAGGAGTCCATCCTTCACAGGGTCCCTGGGCAGAGAGTGGCCAGGCCAGGTGCATCAAGTCCTGGTCACACATCTGACTTGCCAGAACAACTAAGTGCCCTTGTGACCCATAACCTCATTAACTTCCCAGCCACAACAGTTATAAAAACTCTTATTGTAGATGGTATTTTTCACTAAACTAGTGAGCACTATTTTCTGATCAAAGTTCCCCATTTTGGTCTGCTTTATTTTTTTCTTTGGCTAAGTGATTTGGAATAATAACAATAAAGTAGTTAATATTATTGCATACTTAGTGTAAGGTCGGTGGATAATGGGGGATGGTCACGTGGGGAACTCAGACCCGCGAACTTTGGGTAGGACCGCCCACAACCAAGTGCGCCAAAAGAGGCTTCACAGGAACCCTTTGGAAAAAAGTGACTGTCTGCCAGCCAGTGGGATTTCACCACGTCATGTTAGCCCGACTTCCCTAGAGGGACCCCTTTAAGTATCTCCCACGTGGGAAAAATACCTTACACTTAGTATGTACATTAGTTTGCTAGAGCTGCCATAAAAAGGTACCACAGCCAGTGGTGGTGCAGTGGATAGAGAATCGGCCTGGAATACTGAGGTCCCAGGTTCGAAACCCCAAGGTCGCTGGTTTGAACGTGGGCTCACCAGCTTGAGCGCAGGGTCTCTGGCTTGAGCATAGGATCATAGACATGAACCCATGGTCTGTCGGGAGCCGATCCACTAATGCTGGCTAACAAGGTCACAGCAGGAGAAGATCCACAACTGCTGGTTGACAAAGTCACAACAGAAGAAGACCAATGACTGCTGGTTGATAAAGTCACCGCAGTGAAGACTAATAGCTGTGGGTTGACAAAGTCACTGCAGAGGAAAGACACAACGATACTTCCCCCTTTGACCTTTTTGAATTAATCTGGCCTTATATCCCCCCTTTTTCTGGGTGTGTGCTATTATTTATGGCACAGGGATAATAGTACCGTGCTTTCCCTGTAGATTCATAGTAATTTCTTTGGAAATGAGACAGAGGGTGTGAGTTCCACAGAAAAGCCTGTAAGCCCCTTGAACTGGGCTCATAAACATAAGAGGCTGGCTATGATATCCCTCATAAAGGGTTAAGTTTGTAGGAGAATTTCTTCTTATTAATCATGTTAGAAAGAATAGATTGTGACTTATGAATAGGTAGGAAACAGTAACTATACACAGAGCACCTTTCAGCCTTCACTTAATTCATCACTTTACCTCCCTAGCCTTTTCATGTGGTAGAGTAGAGAAACTTTCCTTTCTTCTTGCATACCTGACCTACAGGTAGTGGAACACTCTGAGAAGAATAAAGTTAGAACTTAACTAGTGTATGAATATAGTAAATAAATAAAATTTGACTAGACAATAGAATCTTAGGTAAGGTGTAGCGGAGTGGCCCGTTGCGTGGCCTTGGATGGGAGCACAGCCGGCAAGTAAAGAATGTTTTGCTAAGAGACTTGTTTTGTGACTGAAGGCAGTTGCTGGGCTTTTCTCAGTAAAACATTCTCATGAGATTTTTGTATTTTCCAAGAATAAGGAGAGGAATGTGGTGGGATCCATAGCAACAATAGCAATTAATGCCTTCTGATATTATGTTGCTTCTAAGCTATCTTGCAGGTGCACTCTATGTACAATATCTTTAAGCAAAAGTTACTCTTGATGTAATGCCAATTTCTCAGTAAAACAAGCTTTTTGTAGTTTGTGAAAAAATTAGGACACTGCATGAACTCAAGGCCATTTGCCTGAGCAAGCGGTGGTCCTTTGCTAGTCCTTGATGATTTCGTCTGCTATCTCTTTCTGCGCCCTTGACTCACAACAACAATAAAATAGTTATTAATTAGTACTAATCTTTTAGAAGTTTGTACCAATATTGTTATTGCTATTGTATAACTGTACTTTGAATAACTTACCACCTGATTTGTAGCTTATAGATATGAATTAACTGTTATCTGGAAATATGTAACCATAGTGAAACTAAAACAATGATGTATTCAAAATACCATGTGATTGTAACTTAGTGTGTGTGCATAAAAAGTAAAGTTAGACCAGCCATTGGCAGAGATGCCTGGCAGTAAATGCTAACTAGAGAATAAAGAGAAAGAAAAGAATTTGGTTCTCTCACTCGATTTCGCCGACGCCGTCTCTTCCTGTGGGACCCCTGGATTCCCCCCGGGCTGGACCCCAGCAATGGTCGTTGGCGTAAGGGGTCACTGGCTCAGCTGGAGCCCCTGGTCTGTCAGGGACCGAAAAACCAACAGGGTTTTTGCAGTTTAGATTTTTGAGGGACAGAGGTGCAGGGAATTGGCTGTAAGGTGACAGTCTGCCCAACCTCTCACCTCACTTGTTCTGTGAAGTTACTCAAGGCTGTTAAGCTGTGGTGCACGTCTCCTGGAAAGACTGGAGGCAAGTTTCTTCTATCTTGTTTTGTGTAAAGTTAATGTTATGTATGTAACATAATGCATGTTATGTATGGTGGGGGTTTTCTGCACTTGGTAAAAATTCTTGAGTTGCCTTAGAAACATGATCAGAGATCTCATTGACTTGCTAATGGCCCACTTTGCCTTATAAATAAAGCAAGATGCAGTTTTTGGGCATGCTCTCTTCTTGCCAGTAGTGATTGTAGAGCCCTTCTGAACCCATTCTTTAATTCTTTAAGCATATTTTCTTAATTCCGCGCTGTTCCACTCAGGACCTGGAATTACTAGTCAGCTGGTTCGCAACACCAGTCAAGGCACATATAAGAATCAATCAATGAACAACTAAGGTGCCACAACTATGAATTAATTCTTCTCGTCTTTCTCCCTTCCTGTCTTTCTCTCTCTCCCTCCCCTCTAAACAAACAAACAAACAAACAAACAAAAAAACCCACAAAAGTACCACAGACCAGGTGACTTGAACAACTGAAATCTTTCCCACAGTTCTGAAGGCTAGCAGTCTGAGATCAAGACCCTGGGGGGTGGTTTCCTCTGTAACCTCTCCCCTCGGCTGTATGTCAATGGCTCTCTTCTCCCCGTGTCTTCACATGATTACTCCTGTGCCTATCTGTGTCCAGATTTCCTCTTCTTATAAGGACACCAGTCATACTGGAGTACAGTCCACCCTAATGACCTCATTTTAGCTTAACTGCCTCTATACAGGCCCTATCGCCTGATAGTCACAGTCTGGGATGGTGGGGGTTAGGACTTCAACATATGAACTGGCCAATTCAGGGGGGACACAGTTTAGCCCATAACAGGATGTATAAGGCAATATGCTAAGTGATTTACACACATTATCTCATTTAGTCTCACTCCTGATACCATGAAAGGAAACTGAGGCACAGAGAAATTAAGTCATGTGGTCAAGGCAGTAGACAGTAGAGCAGGGGTCCCCAAACTTTTTACACAGGGGGCCAGTTCACTGTCCCTCAGACTGTTGGAGGGCCGGACTATAAAAAAAACTATGAACAAATCCCTATGCACACTGCACATATTTTAAAGTAAAAAAACAAAACGGGAACAAATACAATATTTAAAATAAAGAACAAGTAAATTTAAATCAACAAACTGACCAGTATTTCAATGGGAACTATGCTCCTCTCACTGACCACCAATGAAAGAGGTGCCCCTTCCAGAAGTGCAGAGGGGGCCGGATAAATGGCCTCAGGGGGCCACATGCGGGCCGTAGTTTGGGGACCCCTGCAGTAGAGTCAAAATTTCTATCTAGGCTGATAGACTACAGACCTCACTCTTAACCACACCACACAGGAGTTTTATGGTTTTTTCATGTGTACTACTGCATCTACTCAAGTTTCCCCAAGGAGAGAGGATGAAACGGCTGCTGTTGTGAGCAAGTTGAAAACTCCCACTCCGAAACCGTTATCTTTCCCAGTGGGAAGCAGCAGAGGGGCCCCAGCCAGTCCCCAGGTCTGTCCCGGTGAGACACAGTCCCTTAGCCCACCCCTCCAGCTCAGGGGACCCTTGGGACAGGGCGTGTGGTTACTCAGGCCACTCTCATGCCTAACCAGATCCACGGAAAACGAAGGGGGGGTGATGAACAAGCCCCTGCTTCCTCATGGAAAGTGTTGGGGACCCTTGGGTACCACATAGTCGGTCATACTTGAAATTCTATATCTGGCCCAATGCCAAGGCTTCTAGAGTTTTGTATCTAGGAGCCAGAAAAGCCCAAACTTGCTCACAGTCCTGGCAGAAGGCAAAGGTACAAAAAGATCCCCGCCCAGAGTGAAGTCCAGTCTAGAAACTCTGTGCTGAGTGCACAGGTAGCAGCCGTCCAACGGGACATGAGGAGTGTTACTTATCACTGCTCAGATAAGACGAGGGTGAACGTGGTCCTGCAGTGGCTCTCACTTTCACTCTTCCTGCTTCTAAAACCATCTTCTCAAAATTTTAGTGAAGTGTGAAGGGGTGGGGAGTTGGCTGTACACCTGAACAGTGAGAAGCAGATGATCACTATAACTGTTCTAGAAAGACAGGAAAACAAGCAGGGCCGCGGCCACCAGCGCCAGGCACTCGGCTGCGGCCAGCACTGAGGGGAGCGGGGAGTAGCGTCCAGGGTCCGCGATTCAGAAACCTTCCTTCCGTCACATCTCTGTAGTCGTCTAAACTGGGGAATTATTAAAGTAAAACATTAACTAAGATACCCAGCGAGCTTCTTTGGCAAATTTGTAAGTTTAGAAATTAGATCATAAACATATGAGAAGCAGAAGGGCCAGAAATGTTAGATGTCATCAAAGAAGAACATACAGCGGCCCCTCGTCTACCACAGGGGTTGGGTTCCAGAACCTCACAACAGGCAAAAACTGTGAAGTAGCGACCTTATATTTATTTTTTTATATATATTTTAAGGCTTTAAAACCCTCCCTACACTCTTATACACCTTTCACACTCTGCCATTAACCTTTCCCACACTTATTTTCCTTATTTTACAGCAAAAATAATTAATATATAAAAGTATCTATGTACCGCAAAATAACGAAAAATCTGTGATACAAAATTAGATATATACAATTTAAAAATCTGCAATACAGTAAGACTGTGAAAAGTGAACTGCGATACGGCGAGGGACGACTGTATACATTTTGGAGCCCTCAAAATCTCAAATCTGGAAGTATTCTTCACTAATTTCCAGAAAGATGCCAAACTAATTTTTAAACATCCATGAAATGAGACATGAATCTTATGTTAAACCAACATCAGTTTATTTGTTTCAGTATTTTATTCAAACAAGCTTTTACACTGTGCACCACCACAAAAACAATGAGCAGTCTGAAATCCAGATGAAATAAATCTACAAGATCACTGCTACCCCATTAAGCTTCCTGAATCAAAATCAATCCGTGAAAACTGTCTAGAAGGGCAACCCGAAAGGTCCAGGTTTGGTTTTGCTCAGGGCAGGGTGTCAAACAGCAGTGACCCGCTCCTTCCAGACAGAGCAGCAGAGGAGGCGACAGGAAATGGGAGAGCCCCTTCTCTCCCCTCTCCTTCAGGGAAGGTAGGTGCAGGAAACGCTAAGCATCTGCAAAAGCAGCATGACCTAACCAAGCTGCTAACCTTTTAACACCCCTGCAGTAGTCGTCTTCTCTGCACTGCTAAAAGCAGTGGTTCTCAACCTCAAATGCATATTACAACTACTGAGGGTGCTTTTTAAAATATCAATACTCAGGCTCTACTCCAGATCAATTCCTAGTTGAGTAATAATGCTGGGCATCAGGTTTTGAGCACTCCCAGTGATTCTAACAGCAGCCAGGGTGAAAACAACCCGAGCAAAGGCTTGTCACCTGACCAGGGAACAAGAACATGTGTTGCAATCACATTTCTCCCTCGGGTCCTTGATCCTCCTGGAAGGTGTAGAAGCCAAATGGCCTTCTGCCCTGCTTAGTGTGACTAAGCACTTCCCCTATCACAGTCGGGACACTTCGGACCCTGAGATAAATCCAAAGTAACAGGGTCACATCCAATAAGCTGGAACTCCCTAGCAAAAAAGTTTCATCCTTTGCTATGCTGATGTCTGAAGACTTGTCAGGCCCTTTGTGAATATGATAATCTCGTGGGAAAGGGACTTTTCCACCATGAACAGACTAATGCAAACTTGGAAACCCTAGTAGGTCTTGCTTTTTTCTTTTAAAAACATGTTTTAGCCTGACCAGGCGGTGGTGCAGTAGATAGAGCGTTGGACTGGGATGTGGAGGACCCAGGTTCAAAACCTCAAGGTCGCCAGCTTGAGCGCAGGCTCATCTGGTTTGAGCAAGGCTCACCAGCTTGAGCCCAACGTCACTGGCTCGAGCAAGGGGTCACTCAGTCTGCTGTAGCCCCCTAGTCAAGGCACGTATGAGAAAGTAATCAATGAACAACTAAGATGCCACAATGAAGAATTGATGTTTCTCATCTCTCTCCCTTCCTGTCTGTCTGTCCCTATCTGTCCCTCTCTCTGACTCTCTCTCTCTTTTAAATAAATAAACAAACAAAACAAACAAACAAATAAAAACTTGTGTTTCATTTGGCAAGACAGCATTTCTCGTGCTCTTTGAAGGTAAACTTTTCCTTCCCTAAATGTTCCCATCTCTGAGTCTGTCTTCAACAAGAGTAAAGGTCCAAAGAGTGCTTGGACTCAGAATGGGGTAATCTCCTAAGAGTAGAGTTCTCTGCAAGTGGTAAGTAAAAGGGCTGATAGAGGAGAACTGCTCAGTTAGCCCACAGGTGTAACCCTAGATGCAGCTCAACCACACCATATCCTCTGACTACTGAACCACCCCCAGGTTAGTATCAAACTGTGGTACTGTCACCTTCTTAAGCAGGTTTTCACTATATTAATCTCAACTGCATTGGGCTCAGTAATTTCTACAAAACTCTAAGTCAAGAATGACCCCAGCCTGACCAGGCAGTAGCGCAGTGGATAGAGCATTGGATTGGGATGAGGAGGACCCGGGTTTGAGACCCTGAGGTCGCCAGCTTGAGCACGGGCTCATCTGGTTTGAGCAAGGCTCACCAGCTTGAGCCCAAGGTCGCTGGCTCAAGCAAGGGGTCACTTGGTCTGCTGTAGCCCCCTGCTCAAGGCACATATGAGAAATCAATCAATGAACAACTAAGCCACAATGAAGAATTGATGTTTCTCATCTCTCTCCCTTCCTGTCGGTCTGTCCCTATCTGTCCCTCTCTCTGACTCTGTCTCTGCCACAGGAAAAAAAAAAAAAGGAATGACCCCAAAGATTACACATAAAAATACTGAAAATAAACAGAAACACACACCATGGAAGCAAGAGCTTGCTACTGTACTGACTTTTCTGGAACTGGATAACACCTTTCATAATAAGAGCCAGTGGCTCTTAAGCTAACAGAAAGTTTGTCATAGCAAATCTTACTTGAAATAGTAAAACATAAGTTTGGCCACACACTCTGCAGTGAGCTGCTTCCTGGCCGTACACTTCTGCTCCTCTGCCAACGGCTGCACCGCACTGCCTCCCGCACGGCCGCCGGGCGCGGTGACCCTCCGCTCCTCAGCCTCCAGCTCGCGCAGCTGCTCCCGCAACACCCCACTCGGGCCTCCGTTAGCAAGCATTCACTAAGTCCAGCACTCCTATGGGTACAGCACACAGGGACTTCACACTCGGACACGCAGCTCCCGACACGGAACAGTGGGGGAAGGACTGTAGAGGGAGCCACTCCCGGGATGAGGGCAGCAGGCACCGGCCCAAGGGAGGCTAGTTCACAGGCTGACCAGCAACTTCTGGTGCTGGGCTCTGCCCGGTCAGGGCCAGGGCAGCTACTCCGGTCATCAGGAATCTAGACTTGAGACATGCAGAAGATGGGACAGAAGAAAGGAGGGACAGGAAGAAGTCCCACAGAGAAGCAGACTTGCTGTGAGAAAGACAGTGCAGCCGGCTCCGGCACGGGCCGGCACCTGAGGGCTCCAGGCCCAGCCCGGCACCTGAGGGCTCCAGCATGGGGCCCGGCACCTGAGGGCTCCAGGCCCAGCCCGGCACCTGAGGGCTCCGGCATGGGGCCCGGCACCTGAGGGCTCCAGGCCCAGCCCGGCACCTGAGGGCTCCGGCATGGGGCCCGGCACCTGAGGGCTCCAGGCCCAGCCCGGCCCACGTGCCCCACTCCACACGATCCAGCTTCCAGGGGGCCAGAGTTTACAACAAGAAGCACACAGCACAAAACACTCGTTCAGCAGAAAACTGGGATCAAAATTCCAAATACATGATGATAACAGCCAGCACTGCAAGGTCAGGGGAGGAGGGCCTTTCGCACTTGTCTGCGGCACCTGACAGAGCAAGCTCTTAAGACGCCCGCGCAGTGACGACAAAAACTGGAAGCACAGATAATGAAGCTTTGAGGTGGATGCCTCGCATAGCCTTTGAGTTTATTTACTCAGTACCCGAGTGATAGTGAGCTGATTATAACAGGTCCAAAGCCTGCCTGAGTGTGAAGCAATACCAACAAAAGCCTGTTTCTCTAGCCTCTTCCAGTAGCAGGTCTCTTCTGGAAACACTGGATTAATACAAAATCTACACCAAATAATAAAAGAAAGCACCCCCAAAAATTAAAAACAGAATTACTATATGATCCAGCAATTCTACCTGTGTGGGGTATACTCAAAAGAACTGAAATCGCAGATCCAGGCGTTTGTACATCATAGTTCATAGCAGCATTATTCACAATTGCCAAAAGGTGGAAATAAGTCAGTGACCATCAACAGATAAACGGATAA
The DNA here is from genome assembly GCF_036850765.1 of Saccopteryx bilineata. Classification (NCBI taxonomy): domain Eukaryota; kingdom Metazoa; phylum Chordata; class Mammalia; order Chiroptera; family Emballonuridae; genus Saccopteryx; species Saccopteryx bilineata. The sequence goes on along the minus strand of NC_089501.1, from coordinate 7,940,649 downwards.
ACAAAATATACATAAAATGGAATAATAGTTAGACTTACAACGGAAATTTTAACATGCCACAACATGGAAGAACTTTGAAGACATTACATTAAGTGAAATAAGCCAGTCATAAAAGGGCAAATACTGTATGATACCACGTATATGATGTACTTAAATTAGTCAAATTCATAAGTACAAGATGATTACTACAAGTAGTGCGGTGGTCACAATGCAAGGTTTAAAAATGTCAAATCACTATACTGTAACCAATATAATATTGTATACCAACTATACTTAAATTTAAAAAAGCAAATTAAACACCACTGGTCTTTCAAATAAAAAAAAAAATGTCATGAGAGCCTGACCTGTGATGGCACAGTGGATAAATAAATCAACCTGGAACACTGAGGTCGCTGGTTCGAAACCCTGGGCTTGCCCGGTCAAGGCACAGATGGGAGTTGATGCTTCCTGCTCCTCCCCTCCCCCTCACTCTCCCTGTTCTCTCTCTAAAAATGCACAAATAAAATCTAAAAAATATTTTTAAAAAAAGTCATGACAAGTAGCATGACTGCTGTCAGGAACCGTGGAGAGTGGCATGGGAGTCACTGTTTAATGGGAACAGAGTTTCAGTTTTACAAGATGGAAACTGTTCTGTGAAGGGCGGAGTGATGGCTGCACAATAATGTGGATGGACTTAATGTTTCACTTAAACATGGTTAAAATGATAAATTTTGTTATGAAACTTTTATCTCAATTAAAAATAAATTTTTAAAAGTACCTCATAAACTCAACAAGCTTAAACTCAGAAGCTAAAAAGTCCAATTCCTTAAACTACTCATGTCATTGAACAACTACAATACATTCCTCCAGGCCAGCCAATAACTAATAACCAAATCCATCAAAGGCAAGATTTAGAGACCTGACACTAACAGCATTCTGCAATTAAAAATATAAGCCAGGCCTGACTAGGCAGTGGCGCAGAGGATAGAGCATCAGACTGGAATACAAAGGACCCAGGTACGAAAACCCAAGGTCCCCGGCTTGAGCACGGGGCTCACCAGCTTGAGTGCAGGGTCGCTAGCTTGAACATGAGATCATAGACATGACCTCATGGTCACTGCCTTGAGCCCAAAGGTTGCTGGCTTGAGCAAGGAGTCACTCGCTATGCTATAGCCCCCCAATCAAGGCACATATAAGAAAGTAATCAATGAACAACTAAGGAACCATAATGAAGAACTGATGCTTCTCGCCTGACCAGGTGGTGGCGCAGTGGACAGAGCGTCGGACTAGGATGCAGAAGACCCAGGTTCGAGACCCCGAGGTCGCCAGCTTGAGCGCAGGTTTATCTGGTTTGAGCAAAAAGCTCACCAGCTTGAGCCCAAGGTCGCTGGCTCAAGCGAGGGGTTACTCGGTCTGCTGAAGGCCCGCGGTCAAGGCACATATGAGAAAGCAATCAATGAACAACTAAGGTGTTGCAACGCGCAACGAAAAAAAAAACTAATGATTGATGCTTCTCATCTCTCCGTTCCTGTCTGTCTGTCCCTGGCTATCCCTTTCTCTGTCTCTGAAAAAAAAAAAGAAGGGGGAAAAAAAGAAAAAGAACTGATACTTCTCATCTCTCTCCCTTCCTGTCTGTCTCTATCTGTCCCTCTGTCTCTGCCACAAAAAAATAAAATAAAAATATAAGCCCAGCCCTGGCCGGTAGGCTCAGTGGTAGAGCATCGGCCCAATATGTGAATGTTCTGGACTCGAATTCTGGTCAGGGCACACAGGAGAAGCAACCATCTGCTTCTCTACCCCTCCCCCCTTTCTCTTTCTCTTTCTCTCTTCCTCTCCCACAGCCATGGCTCGATGGTTTGAGCATATCAGCCCCAGGCACTCCATGAAGCCTCCACCTCAGGTGCTAAAAATAGCTTGGTTGCCAAGCATGACCCCAGATCAGTAGAGCACCAGCCCCAGACAGGTTGCTGGGTGGGTCCCAGTTGGGGCACATGCAGGAATCTGTCTCCCCTCCTTTCACTTTTGGGGGGGGGAATAAATTAAAAAATATATATATATATATGCCAAAAGGAAGACATGAAAACACTATCAAGAATTAACAGCCCTGGCCAGTTGGCTCAGCGGTAGAGCGTAGGCTTGGCGTGCGGGGAACCCGGGTTCGATTCCCGGCCAGGGCACATAGGAGAAGCGCCCATTTGCTTCTCCACCCCCACCCCCTCCTTCCTCTCTGTCTCTCTCTTCCTCTCCCGCAGCCAAGGCTCCATTGGAGCAAAGATGGCCCGGGCACTGGGGATGGCTCCTTGGCCTCTGCCCCAGGCGCTAGAGTGGCTCTGGTCGCGGCAGAGCACCGCCCCCTGGTGGGCAGAGCGTCGCCCCTGGTGGGCGTGCTGGGTGGATCCCGGTCGGGCGCATGAGGGAGTCTGTCTGACTGTCTCTCCCCGTTTCCAGCTTCAGAAAAATACAAAAAAAAAAAAAAAAAAAAAGAATTAACAGCCACACGCAGTGGATAAAGTGTCGACCTGGAAACACTGAGGTCGCCGGTTCAACACCCTGGGCTTGCCTGGTCAAGGCACATATGGGAGTTGATGCTTCCTGCTCCTCCTTTCTGTCTGTCTCTCTCTCTTCTCTAAAATGAATAAATAAAAAAATAAAAAAAATTAAAAAAAGAATTAACAGCCACAGTGCAAAAAGCTAAAGGATATGTCTGATCTCTGAAAGAATTAAAAAAATAAATGAGGCAGAAAGAGAGGACATAATTAAGATAACCACAGAAAAATGCTAGAAAATAAAGAACAATTCTCCTTGACAGTAAAAATTGTGTTATAAAATTTTAAATTATTCAATATGAAACTGTTTATACCTAAATAAAAATCCAACTCAAGCTCAACATAGCCCAGATGCCAATTAGCCAGAGGGCATTGAGGTAAGAGCTCCAATCCTGACAAAACCAAGATTTTGAAACCAAAGTTGCCAGCCTCAGTTTGCTTCCTTTATACACAAGGAACCTTCTCTTTTAGATAACTGTCTACCATCATTACCCATTAAAACCATCTTAGCAAATTCTTAGGTAGGAGAGAGGTCTCCTGCCAGCTTTGAAGAGAGAAGCTGCCAGGCTGTGCGAGGATCCAGGAAAGGGTCACATGGCCAGGAACTGTGGGAGGTCCTAAGAATGGACTCAGGTGCTAGCTGAAAGCCAGCAAAACATGGGGACCTCAGTCCACCACAGCAAGGAACTGAATACTGTCAACGACCACACAGGTCTGGAAGAGAGCACAAGCTCCAGAAAGGCACACAGCTCTATCCCATAGCTTGATCGCAGCCTTGCGAGACACTGAAATTCCTGACCCAAGGACTCTATGAGATAAAATTCCTGAAACCAAATTCCTGACCCAAGGACTCTGTGAGATAAAAAATCCGTTATTTGGCCTGGCTTGTGGTGGTGCAGTATATAAAGCATCAACCACCGATGGAACAATGGAATGCTGAGGTCACCGCTTCAGGGCACGTATGGGAATTGATGCTTCCTGCTTCTCCCCCCTCCTCTCTCTCCCCTCTCTAAAAATGAATAAATAAAATCTAAAACAAAAAAACATACATGTTATTATAAGCTGCTAAATTTGTGATAATTTGTAAAGCAGTAATAGAAAAATTTGTATTGGTTACTTGTATATCAGCAGATGCTTACTTAAAAACTGGTTATTAGGATGAGTGCTAATTCTTGAGATTGTACTGTCTTATCCTTCCAATATGGAAATACATGATCAAACTTGAACAATGCCTATAATCTCATATGGCCATTCACATTTTGGTTTGTGGAACTCTAGTGGATACTCCAGTGTGGATTTCTAAATTTTCTGCCAGGTTCTTGCTACCATCCCTCTCTGCCTAAACTGCATCTTTTTCCCCTTAAATATAGAATCCCTAGTCTAGTGAGCTTCCCAGCTGCCAAAGAGCTGCTACTACCTAAATCCCAACAAGCCGAGGAAAAGCCATAAATGGAGCAGAGGTCATCTCCACGTTCCAGCAAAGAGGAAAGTACAGAATAAGAAGAGCAAGAAGCATAGGCTTTTCACTGCTAATTTTTCCACCAGCCCTCTCCAAAATTTGTTAGACTATTAACATGTCTAACATATTATATAACTAATATATTGGCAGGTATATAAGGTGAATGGGCAGTGGTCAAGAAGAGTACTGTAATTCACTTAAGAAAAAAACAAGGGCAAATTTGTATATTTAAAAGAAGCAGACATACTGCAATCAGGTAGAAATTACCTGTTATTCTGCATAAAACTTGGTAAAGTGAACAAAATCTGCCATTAACGCTAGACATTTTTCAAAGGACAGCCCACACCAGCCTTGCCATTCTCATATAAAGTACCCTTGGTGACCTCTGATTCATAGGCCACCAAACCACTTTCTCATCATTACTTTGGTTTCCTAGGTATTTCAAACTCAGGAAGGAGGAGCCCCAGATGGGTGATACAAGTATTCCAATCACTGGAAACTGCCTAATGATGAGTGAAACTAGCAGCCTGTTTTACAGAGCATACAATGTGATGGCCAATCAGACTCAATGGGAAACAAATTCTGGAACAGCAAGGCTCAGCCCCAGATTCTGCTACTGAGGTAGGCAAAGGTCCTCAGGAGACCACATTCATAGTCCTACTACTAATGTAGTAACTTGGAGACAAATTTGAAGTCAGAGCACAGCATTTCCAAATCTCATCTGAACAAAAGTAGACAAAATTAGCATACAAAAATAACCTTTCTTTGTAAAATGGCTAAAAATAATCTCCATAACTGAATAAGTTACTATATTCCACTGAATCTAAGACACTGATTGTAAAACGCAACATTATGTGTACACAGAAAAAAACTATCAATTAAGTTTGTCACAATGTTAAATGACCATTAATTTTTAAGACATTCTGATTTCAGAGAGGTTAAAAATGTTAAAAAGGGCCTTGGCCGGTTGGCTCAGTGGTAGAGCGTCGGCCTGGTGTGCAGGAGTCCCGGGTTCGATTCCTGGCCAGGGCACACAGGAGAAGAGCCCATCTGCTTCTCCACCCCTCCCCCTCTCCTTCCTCTCTGTCTCTCCCTTCCCGCAGCCAAGGCTCCATTGGAGCAAAGTTGGCCTGGGCGCTGAGGACAGCTCTGTGGCCTCTGCCTCACGCGCTAGAATGGCCCTGGTTGCAACAGAGCAACGCCCAGATGGGCAGAGCATCGCCCCCTGGTGGGCATGCCGGGTGTATCCCGGTCAGGCGCATGCAGGAGTCTGACTGTCTCCCTGTTTCCAACTTTAGAAAAATACAACAAAAAAATGTTAAAAAGGTATATCTCAGAATCGACAAAAATGTATTCTTCAGAGGATTATTCAAATAAAGTATTAAACATTGAGTCTCTTAAACTGACATGTACTCATAATCACTAACACATTCTTGAAACTATCAATTTTGTTTCACTTCTCATTTGAAATAAAGAATGGAGTGGCACTTATATTAATTTCTAGCAGACATTAAAATTTATATATTCCTAGTTTGAAAATTGTCTCATTTTCACATATAGAATCACGGAGCAAGAGATGAGATAAATAAGGCCTAGGAAAGTTAAGCGACTGAGCGCAAGGCCCTAAGGCCTCAAATCAAGGCTTGAGGGCCCTGTCCTCTGTTCTCTTCAAAGAAATCAGAAATCAAATGAGGCATTAGCATTCTTTGGTCCAACACTACAGATAGTTAATAATAATCTCTGTCTGTTTTATGAAACAACCCTCTTCAACTTCCCTGGTAGAATAATGCTGATTGATAATTTATTCAACTAGATGGTTTCATTCTACTAAAACACCAGCCAACTTCTCAAAACCAAAATGCCTTCTTTGCATGCTCTGAGAGGTGAGGACGATAAAATATTACCTAATCAGCCACATGCCAAATACTAGCCCCACAAGATCCTGCTGTGCGAGACCAGTGGTCTTTATGACAGACTCTGGGAATTACAGAACATATCGAACTTTTTAGTGTTTGCCATGCTCTGACCTAGACATTTTGATCCCCAAAGCATGTTGCAAATCTGCTAATGCTCTGCTCTGAATAGCCTCTTGAAAACTGGCAGTTATTCAAGAAAGTCAGTAAATAATCCATCTTCTCTGTCAGTCCCTTCTGTCCTGGTTTCTCGCAAGGTGATTCACAGTGGGCTTGCTAACTGGTACTGACTAACTGGTGAGAACTCAACCACTAATGCATTTGAGTGGAACTGGTTAGAGACTTCTGCTGCGGGCTCCATCAAGATATTTCTAGATGTCTCTATTACAGAATTCCTCACTGCATCATTCATTTCAATCACTTCAAACTCCATTTCATTCCACTTTTCTGCATCTTCCTCTTCATTGTCTTCTTCATAGTCGTGTAGCCCCGAGCTAGAAAGCAAAGCTTTCTGGTCCTCACTTTTCCTGTGTTCTTTCTGCTGTCGACTGAGAGGTGAGGTGGCTAACTGATAGAGCACGGGAAACAAGACAGCAGTGGCTACTGCTGCCCCCAAACAGGTGTACAACACGACAGGTAAGTCGGGATATTTTCCTTGAAGAATCCCGATTACAGCAGGAATAGCCATTTCTCCCAGGGCAGCACCGATGACAAAAAATGCTGCTGCTTTCCCGTGGATGGTCGTGTACTGCTCAATCCAAGAAATGCCACTGGGGAACGTGGTTGCCATCGAGGCCCCGTACACGGAGGTTGCTACCCACAGACAAGTAGGGCTCTTGTTGAAAAGCACCAAAAATAATGATGACACTAGGCTGCCAATGTTGCTCAACACAATCATGGTTCCAGGCCATAAACATGTAGCAAAAAAGATGGCCAGGCCCCTGAAGGCTGCAAAGGTCCCCCAGAAGACGGAGTTCAAACCAGCCGCTTCACTTTCGGTCATGCCCGCATGGGTGATCGCGAACGAGAAAACGTAAGAGCCGTACGTCACCTCAGCTCCAACGTAAAAAAAGAAAAACAAAAAAAGGAGACAAAGCAGGGCCTTGTGATATTTAGCTCTTCGAGATCTCTGAACAGTTGCTTTTGCTTTTTCCTGCTGTGAGTTTTTCTTTAAAAACAGAGCAAAAAGAAAGATAGACACTACAAAAATATAAGTACCAATAACAGCATAAGCCCACAGTAAATTCATATTGTCAGGTACTCCGAGCAGAGATTCTGAGTCAGCTTCAGATGACTGGTTGAGGGCAGAATGGTTCAAGTCAGCCTCTGTGTGGTTTCCAGCAGACACCGTCGTGCTCAATGCCAACTTAGCCAGCAGTGGAGCCAAAAAGGCACCCAATGCAAAACTGAAGTGTAAGGCCTGCATATGTGGCGCTCCTTCGTCCCCCCAAATAGCCAAGATTAAGACGTTACCACCTACCAATGAAAGATACGAAAAATTATTTAATCATAGTAACTTAGTAAAAAATAGTTCATTACTATCGGAAAGAAGTAATTTTCATAGCAAAAGGATTGCTATTTTACATAGCAAAAGGATTCTAATATTTTAAGTTATCAAATGTTGCAACTAAGTCAATTCTATCATTAAAGAACTCTAAGCCGCCACCACCACCACCAGAGAACTCGAAGCATTGCAACATCAAACATTCACAGATGAAATTCTACAAGCTAGTAAACCACTACTTCCTTGCGCCAGGCACATTTGCCCTAGGTTTTTACACTACACTTCTAACACCAGGCTGAAGGGGAAGGGAATACTCAAATATTTATTTATAAATATTTTAAATATATGTTACCATCAGATCATGGCCAAATTACCAAATCTTTCTGTACTTACAATTGGTAGCCACTTGAGGAAAATTATTTATGTATACAGCAGATAGAAAATACATGCTCAGGAATTTGAACACTACAGGATTCTGCTGTGCCAATTCTAGGAAACATGGCTACTGTCTAGCATCTGCACTTACACTATCTATACACCTAGCAAGGTGAAAGGCAAGCAGCATCGACTCTTAAATTTTCTTTCTCTTTCTTTGAAAATATTTGCAGATAAATTCCACCCTATAATTTTACAACCAAACTAAGCCTAAAGTATAAAATATTTCCCTGACTTCTCAAATAACAGTAGAGCAGAGAAGAAGGGGAGAAAGCTAGTTTTAGCGGTGAACATAGATCGTCTATGTTAGTAGGTTTTAAGACATATCAAGAAACATACTACACTGCTCACAAAAATTAGAGGATATTTCAAAATGAATATGAAGCCATAAAAAAAGAACTTGATTGTTTTATTAAACAAGAACATCAGAAAAGCAAATGACAAGTCAAAGAAAGTTGTTCAATTATGCAAATGAGATGCAAAACCAACTTTTTTTTTTTTTTTTGCACTTTTCCAAAGCTGGAAACGGGGAGGCAGTCAGACAGACTCCCGCATGCGCCCGACAGGGATCCTCCCAGCATGCCCACCAGGGGGCGATGCTCTGCCCCTCTGGGGTGTCACTCTGTTGCATCCAGAGCCATTCTAGCGCCTGAGGCAGAGGCCACAGAGCCATCCTCAGTGCCCAGGCCAACTTTGGCTCTAATGGAGCCTCAGCTGCGGGAGGGGAAGAGAGAAACAGAGAGGAAGGAGAGGGGGAGGGGTGGAGAAGCAGATGGGTGCTTCTCCTGTGTGCCCTGGCCGGGAATCGAAGCCGGGACTCCTGCACGCCAGGCCGACGCTCTACCACTGAGCCAACCAGCCAGGGCCATCCAACTTTTATTTCATTGGTGAAAATGCACTATACCAAAGGCTGGAAGTACTGGAGTATCTGTACGGTCCCTGATCCCCTAGTTTTTGTGAGCAGGATACATAGAGAGGCTCTTCTGCAGGAGGGCAAGAACTTTTGAGAGAAAAGGAATAGAAGGAGAACAATGTATAGCACAGGTTTCTCTTAGTTCAAAAGGCGGAGTGCATTTTAAATTAAAGAGCTGCTTCTATGATTCCCCAGCCAGATAATGGCTCTAAACTTGGTTTAACCTATTAACCCATCAATTATTCCCATACTACAACGATCAAGTTCTATTCCACAAGAAAAACTCACTCATCTGCACTGTAATTACACATGGGGGATGGGGAATGATTCGCTATTAGGATACTGTAAATCAAGACTCTCATAGAACAAAATTCTTTAAATTCACTCTGTGGCCAGCTGCTCAAAAACAGGTACTGGGACTGTACTTGACAAGAAAAGTAGTTGCCAGAGGGGTAGTTCTGACTGGGTGACCCCATAACCAACTTAGGTCAGTGTCCGCAAATGACAATTTAATATCATCTGCTCTACTTTTTCTAGTAGAAAGCCCCTACTCCCAGAGATAACACTGAAAGGCTCACTTACCTGTATCCAGAATGCCGATTGAAACACCAAAGATGGACATCATGACAACCAGTAGCACTGCTCTCTTACAAAACGGAACAAGATAAAGACCAACTGTGGTAGCCAACATTGACACCCCTGAGAAGAAAGGGAAAAGTCAGCTGTAAGAAACAATGTTTGGCCCTGGCCGGTTGGCTCAGCGGTAGAGCGTCGGCCTAGCGTGCGGAGGGCCCGGTTTCGATTCCCGGCCAGGGCACACAGGAGAAGCGCCCATTTGCTTCTCCACCCCTCCGCCGCGCCTTCCTCTCTGTCTCTCTCTTCCCCTCCCGCAGCCAAGGCTCCACTGGAGCAAAAGATGGCCCGGGCGCTGGGGATGGCTCTGTGGCCTCTGCCTCAGGCGCTAGAGTGGCTCTGGTCGCAACATGGCGACGCCCAGGATGGGCAGAGCATCGCCCCCTGGTGGGCAGAGCGTCGCCCCCTGGTGGGCGTGCCGGGTGGATCCCGGTCGGGCGCATGCGGGAGTCTGTCTGACTGTCTCTCCCTGTTTCCAGCTTCAGAAAAATGCAAAAAAAAAAAAAAAAAAAAGAAAGAAAGAAAAAAAAGAAACAATGTTTGTGCAAAGTGTAGAGAGCAAGTCAACATCTGAGATGTGCAGCTTCTACCAATGGTTATTTCATTTCAAAATTTGTATAATCTGTACCGACTATAAAAGTTACTCTAATATGGATACATTGCTAGCATTGCTAATAATCAAACTGTACCATAACACAAGGCAAAGTTGTAGAGCAAAACAGACAGCTCAAAAGTTATTTATTTAAATGTTTCATATTTAAGAATCTAAAGAGAATTTTAAATCTGAGGTAAAAAAAGAAGAAAAAAATGCAATTACTATAGTAGTTTGTAGAAGAAATGGATTAAATAAGTTACTTGGGGATAGGGAGGGAAATCAAAGAAGTATATTCTTTCAACCCACTTGAAAATCAGAGGATTATCTATTTATTCAACAATAGTAAATTATTCTCCTTACTTCCAAAGCAGTTTTATTACATTAATCCAAACTTTCTTTAAACATGTCAATTTACTTTAAAAAGTAACTTAAAAGCTATGCCATCTATTTTAAGGGTGAGATAGGTCTGGAGTCATCACTGACATGGGACAGCAGGGACAAAAATTTAGTGTGCATCATTCACCCCCACCCCACCTTCATTCTCAGTGCAGGGTTTAGCTTGGGCAGGTTCAAGGAATTCATTATGATCTATGGTGACCCCAGATCTGCCCTGAACTCTGACAAGCAGAGCTCTTGGAACACCAGTATGTGAGCCAAGGATGGGGCCTAAGTGACAATGAGCGTCGGGAAGGCCAAGGACGGCTAACACGCTCCAGGGCTAATCTAACGTGCCAGAGCAGCCCAGCACAGATTCCCAGCAACGACCAAGAGGACACCCAATACCACCCGCTGAAGTTGTCAACCACTCTACAGACTAGATGTTTCATATTTAAAAACAAACTGTAAATTCCTTGAAAGTTCTAAAGAAGGTAAAAATTAGTTTTCACTTACCCAAAAGTACAAAATGATTCATACTGTCAAAAAGAACTCCACCAATCACAGAGCCACTCAAATACCCAAAGGCACGGCCCACAAAAATGAGAGAAAGACTGCTGATATTACGGTTCACATTTGTTGCCAAGTCTGGAAACGTGGGTCCCAGGATAGCAATACTCAAGCCCTAAAGTTTTAAAAGACAAAAGGTTTTATTTATAGTCATTAAAATGTCTATATATGTGGTAGCATTTTTTACTATTAAAAAGGGAGGCAAGGATTTCAGTGTAATAAAGGGGATTACTTTAAATCCCACGGTTAGGAAAAACAATGACAATGCTGGACTACTAGAGCTAACCTCTTATTTCTGTGTGCCAACTCCTACTGTTTTTCTAGTTTTGGCAACTCCCAATTTTTAAGATATTCTTTCATTCTTTGGGCTTTTGCTACAATTGTTACCTTTTTGGGAAATACCTTAAAACAGTGGTCCCCAACCCCTGGTACGTGGACTAATACGGGTCCGTGGGCCATTTGGTACCGGTCCGCAGAGAAAGAATAAATAACTTACATTATTTCTGTTTTATTTATATTTAAGTCTGAACGATGTTTTATTTTTTAAAAATGACCAGATTCCCTCTGTTACATCCATCTAAGACTCACTCTAGAGGCTTGTCTCGGTCACGTGATACATTTATCCGTCCCACCCTAAAGGCCGATCCGTGAAAATATTTTCTGACATTAAACCGGTCTGTGGCCCAAAAAAGGTTGGGGACCACTGCCTTAAAAGGCTTATTTTGTATTAATAGTAAAATGTAACATTAAAAAATAACTTTTGACTACCACCCAATCCCCACCACCCCCCAAAAGAAAAACAATAATAACTTTTGAAATAGTTTTGTATTTTGAAATATACTACATGCACAAATAGCTAACACAAGAATTTAGGTATTAAAAGTTTCAATTATCAAACCATCAAAATATTATCCCCATTTCTTGATGCTATTAAAACAGCAGTATTTCTGGATACACATGGAGTCCTTCCTCTGAATTACACTTATAAAGCAGAAGATAAACAATTTAAACATTTCTACGATTTCCTTCAAAGAAAACTCCATGCCATCAGCACAGCCTTATATCATATAAGGCTTTCTTCAAAAATATTACATACACATGTATACAATGACTTTAAATTTTGTACTCAAAGACAATGTAGTCTTAGCCAGAATAAGATTCACAATTGGCTTCATGAGGAAATTCGTGGACACTTTAAAAAATGTTTCTAATTGGTCTACAGGTCGAGACTAATTGATTCTAATTGCATTGCTCTGCTCTAAACGCTTGGGTGCACTCCCTGCTCCAGCCGGAGCTGGCTCTAGGGGCAGGCTGGGTACAGGCACAGAGGAAGCACCAAGGAGGGAAGATTGAGCACCAGCTGTAATTAAATTAGTTCCTGCCTTCAGAGCATTTACAAGATCTGACACAGCCAGGGCTCATCAAGCATCTGCAAGAATGTTTCTTTCTTCAAATCAAAATATTCTAAGAATCAGTTATAGCTTAGAGAAAGCCGCTAAAGTGGCATGGCACGGCTGTCCTCAGAGAACGCACCCTCCCAACTCCCAGGATCCCAATATTAAACACAAGTGATTTGGGATAGGCCTCCTGAAAGAAGGGAATCGCGGGGAGCCAAGGGGATTGGCAAAAGGAGCTTCTAGCCTTGCAGTCAGCTCTAAGAAAAACATTGAAGAATCTGAAGGGTTGTTTTACATGGGATTTACATGGCAAAATAAGAGATATATTATCCCTGGCTCTACCACTTAACTAGCTGTGTCATAGGGAAAAGCTACTTCCTCTCCCTCTCTGGCTCTCTTTCCCCATCTGCAAAAATAAAGGGCGAGAAGAGGAAGAGAAAATCCCAGAGAAGCAGCTTTGTGTAATAATTTGGGGGTGGGGGGGTGGGGATTCAGTGGCTTCCTGGCAACCCCTTTGGCATCTCCCTACCCCACCAAGGAGGGGTAGGAAGGTTTGCTGGGGCTGGAAAATAAATTTCGCACTTGACAATAACCCGCCAAGAATAAAATTGTGCCCATTTTCCAGATTATGAAACTAAGGCTCGGGCACATTAACTCGCCCAAGGTCACACAGTTTGCAAGTGGCAGAGGCAAAACCACAATCTCCACAGGCCACCTGTTCCGGCCCCGCTCTCACCAGCCCCAGGAAGGCAGCACAGAGGATTGCGGTGATGAACCAGCGCATCACGCTCCCCGCCCCTCCGCTCCGCCGAGAGTCTGCCACCGCCTTCGGCTCATTCTCCGCCGGGGCCTCGGCCTGGAGAAGGCGCTGCCCCGCAGCCGGGGGCCCGGCCCCGCGGAGTTCTACTTCCAACTCCAGCTCGATGGCTCGGGAGAGGCAGTTTACTGCTGCCCTGCTTCTCAGCGAGGCCTCGGGAGCTCCCAGCTGAGGCCTGGCTTCGCGCCTCCAGACCCGTTGTCCCAGCTAGTGCCACCTCTCTGGGCGGCCCCGTGTCAACGCTGACGACTGTAACTTCAGACTCCGCTGGCTACTGCAGGTTGCAGGCTCGGCCCTCTGGCACATACCGCGCCTGCGCGGTCACAGAGCGGAAAGGTGGCCGCTTGCCAATCAAGGCCTCGCCGCAAACCGGAAGTTTATATGGTTGCCAGGAGACAAGATGTCGTTCTCCAGCTCTCCGCGGCACACCTGAGCCCACAGAGGCCCGCGGGCTGGCCCCCCCTGGCGGAGCAAACTGGAGCTAAGACACGTTGGAACCGTTATGAGGAAATAGGGGCCAAGAATTGCAAGGGTATGACTTGGCATCCGCTTCCTGGGCCTCTAGGAGGCTAAGGGAGCCCAAAGGTCTGTCCTTTAAACAACTTCCTAGAATTCCTGTCCTCGCTCCTTTAGATCTGTCGCCTATTGATTTGTCATTTAACATTTGTTGAAACTCACAAGTAAGTGTTCACGTGTACTTTCTCATTTATCCTTCATAACAACACTGCATATTCCTGTTATCCTCGTTTTACAGATAGGAGGTGTTAGGCAGATAAAATGTATTATGCTCACTTTGTTAAAGTGGCGCTGCCCACGTGGAGGCCATTGCCCAGGTGATATTAATGTGTGTCTCTCTAGGCAGGCAGAATCCTTGTAGTCTGGGGCTTGGTTTTGGGATTAAGCCTTTCCCACCCTTTTTGATGTGGGGCGGTACAATCCAATCATGCCTCAGAGAAGTGACTTTGTATTAGAGACTTCCCTGTTTTGTATATTGGATTAAAGGTTTTGAATCTACACTATAAAATGGGGGCAGAACGAGAGCTTGCTCTCTTTGGTTCCTGGGATGAATAGCATGAGAGAGCAGAGGGAGCAGAGCAGAGAGCAGAAAGAGGCCATGTGGCCAGGAGAAGCAGCCAAGATGGCGGAGTATTGAGTGAAAGGCCAGTTTGTGTAGTGTTTGTATCTGGGATAAGGAAGGAGATGGAACAGAGGTGAATAAGTCTGGTGAGCTAGAAACCTTTGATTCTAGGAAACTCGGATAAGTCAGTAGCTTTGTGAGCACTGAATGTGAGTGGGTTTTGGAGCCCAGTGTGTGTTTTTACTTGCCCGCCGGGTGCAAGCTAGAATTAAAGAAAATGGCCCACCAGGTTTTGGCTCCATTGTTTCTTTACCGACTGTCCGAATCCAATGCGAACCTGCATGGGCCAGGAGGCTGCTGTGATAGTGGCCCTGGCCGTGGCTACTGGCTTTACAGGAGGATTAAGTCATAGAGAATTAAGTAACAACTTACCCAAGGTCAGTGGCTGTACATGAACAATGTTAACAGCAGCTCAGGGGAGAAATCTGGAACCAGATGTAAGGCGGGATGCCCTGGCCATGCAGATTCGCATTGAATTCAGGCAGATGGTAAAGGAACTGTGGAGCTGGAGGATGGTGGGCCATTCCAATTTATTGGAGGCTCACAAACACAGGCAAGCCAAAAAAAAAAAAAGAGAGAAAATACAAAGAGAAAGGAAAACCTGCTTTTGCAGTGGAAGCCAAGGGATCAGGAAATCAACCGCACCTCTCAGTGGCAGGGCCCGATCTCATCCCATTGCCCCTGAGGGGAAGCACTTATATCCTTACATAGTGCTGTCATGTGCTCCTGCACTAATTGCACAAAGTGCTTGTAGCTAGTAAACCTGTGAGCAAGCCTAACACAGCTATTTTCCCCACACCAAAACTGAGGGTTCAACCACATTCCCACCTCAAGCCCTGCAAATAATTCCATTGTGGAGCGGGGCATCAACTTGCAGAATCTCAGAGTAAAGTTATGCCCCAGAGAAGAAAAGACCTTTTATTTTAGAGACAGACAGGAAGGGAGAGAGATCAGAAGAATTAAGTCATAGTTGCCACACTTTAGCTATTCATTGATTGCTTTCTCATATGTGCCTTGAGTGGGAGGGAAAGAAGTTCGCCTCCAGCCGAGTCAGTGACCCCTTGCTCAAGCCAGCACCCTCGGGGCTTCAAACTTGTGTCCTCAGCATCCCAGGCCAATGCTCTATCCAATGTGCCGCTGCCTGGTCAGGCTGTAATGTTTCATTTTTCTCTAGCTGCTCTCAAGGTTTTCTTCTTTATCTTGGTCTTATAGCAGTTGGATTTTAAAGTTTGTTTCTAGGCATGGTTTTTCTTTGCATTTAATTGTTGAAGTTCACCAAGCTTCTGGAATCTGTAAATATATGTCTTTCACCAAATTTGGGGAGTTTGTGGCCATTACTTTTTCAAAATAATTTCTCTGCCTCAATCTCTTGCTCCTCTCTTTCTGGGACTCTAATGACTTGTATGTTAGACTTTTTGATATTGTTGCATAGAGTCCACAATGCTCATATGATTTATTTTTTCCAGTATTTATTTTTCTGCCTGCTTTTCTGTTTGTATAATTTGTTGATCTGTCTTCAAGTTCACTACTTCTTTTTTGTCATCTCCATTTTGTCATTGCATCTATCCAGTGAATTTATTTCAGATACTGTACGTTTCAGTTAGAAATTACCACTTGATTTTTTTTTCATAGTTTGTTCCTCTTCTGAAGATGTCTATCTTTACATTTATCTCACGTGTGTTTATCTTTACCTCCTGGAACATATAATGGCTGCTTTAAAGTCTTTGCATTATCTCAGGGTTGGTATTTGTTGATTGTCTTTTCCCTTGGGATTTGGTCACAGTTTCCTTGCTGCCCAGCAGGTAAGATATATGATATTTTGCTCAACCTGTTAAAGATTGCCGCTGCCCACGTGGGGTGGCTGATTGTCTTCTTGCTTAGAAAGGAGCGTGGTTATGCTAATGTGTGTTGGGAGGGCTTTCTGTGCCAAAAGGTTTTAAAAGGTGGAGCTAGGAGGCCATTTCCAGAGAGAGTGATCTTTTTTTTTTTCTCATTTTTCCGAAGCTGGAAACGGGGAGGCAGGCAGACAGACTCCCGCATGCGCCCGACCGGGATCCACCCGGCATGCCCACCAGGGGGCGATGCTCTGCCCATCTGGGGCATCGCTCCGTTGCATCCAGAGCCATCCTAGTCTGAGGCAGAGGCCACAGAGCCATCCTCAGCGCTGGGCCATCCTTGCTCCAATGGAGCCTCAGCTGCGGGAGGGGAAGAGAGAGACAGAGAGGAAGGAGAGGGGGAGAGGTGGAGGAGCAGATGGGCGCTTGTCCTGTGTGCCCTGGCCGGGAATCGAACCCGGGACTCCTGCACACCAGGCCAATGCTCCACCACTGAGCCAACTGGCCAGGGCCTGAGAGTGATCATTTTCTTGTAGAGAGGAAGAGCCCTTGGTGTAGCAGGGCAGTGAAGCTACGTGGAGGAGGCAGCCAAAATGGCAGAATGGGGGAAGGAGAAGACAGTTCATGGAGAAGGAGATGGGGAACAGAAGTAAGTAAGACTGATGAGGTAGAAGCCTTTGATTCTAGGAAAACTCGGATGAGTCAGTAGCTTTGTGAGCGCTGAATGGAGTGGGCTTTGGAGCCCAGTGTGTTAATTTTTACTCGCTTGCCGAGTGTGAGTCTAGAATAAAGGAAAGTGAATCACCAGCTTTTGGCTCAGTTGTTTCCTTTCAATCGATTCGAATCAAACCGGAACCTGCGTTGGCCAGGTGGTTGTGATGGTGGCCACAGATACTGGCCATATACTGGTTCTTTGTGTTTTCTGTTGTATCCTGGACATTGTGACAGTTCCACTGTGGAGACTTGGGATCCTATTAAAATCCTCCTCTGGGCCTGACCTGTGGTGGCACAGTGGATAAAGCGTCAACCTGGAATGCTGAGGTCACTGGTTCAAAACCCTGAGATTACCCAGTCAAGGCACATATGGGAGTTGATGCTTCCTGCTCCTCCCCTCTTCTCTCTCTCTCTCTCTCCTCTCTAAAATGAATAAATAAAGTCTAAAAAAAATCCTCCTCTGGAGAATGTATGTTTGCTTAAACAGGCAGTCAACCTGGTCAAACTTACCATGAGTTTTGTACCACCTTCATGGTTGATGGTTTCAACCTCAGTTCAGTTTTCAAAGCCTCCATATGTTCTGGGTCTGTCTTAAACATGCACCACTCGGGTTAATCTGGGACTTGGGCCATGGTTCGACTATTAGATCCATTGTCCAAGCCTTTGCTAGACTGCTTTGGGTCTCCTGCATACAAGTGCAACTCAGGAGTGAACCCAAGACTTGTGTGGTTGTAAAGCCAGTAGCCGTGGCCACCATCACAGCCGCCGTGCCCATGCAGGTTTGCATTAGATTCAGACAGGTGGTAATGAAACAACGGAGCCAAGAACTGGTGGGCCATTACCTTTAATCCTAGCTTGCACCCAGCAGGCAAGAAATACACACAATGGGAAAACACTTCCCTTTCCATTCAGGGCTCCCAAAGCCACTGACTCATCCGAGTTTCCTAGAATCAAAGGTTTCTAACCTCACCAGCCTTATTCACCTCTATTTCCCATCTCCTTCTTTCTGCACAAACTGGCTTCTCCTTCAACACTTTACCATCTTGGCTGCTTCTCCTGGCCTCCTCCAAGTGGCCTTGCTCTGCTCTCCCCTCTCTGCTCTCTCTTCTAATGCTAATCTCAGGAACCAAGAGAGAGCAAGCTCCCGGTCTGCCCACATTTTATAGTGTAGATTCAAAACCTTTACTCCAATATACAAACAAGGAAGTCTCTGATACAAAGTCACTTATTTGAGGCATAATGAGATTCCTCATGAGAGTGCACCACCCCACATTAAAAAGGGTGAGAAAGGCTTAGTCCTAAAACCAAGTCCCAGGCTACAAGGATCCTGCCTGCCCACAGCTCACCCCCAACACACATTAATATAATCATGCTGTTGGGCAGATAAAATGTATTATGCTCACTTTGTTACGCTGCCCACGAGGAGGCCGTCACCCAGGTGATATTAATGTGTGTTGGGGGTGGGCTAAAGGCAGGCAGAATCCTTGTAGCCTGGGGCTTGGTTTTGGGATTAAGCCTTTCCTACCCTTTTTTGATGTGGGGTGGTACAATCCAATCATGCCTCAGAGAAGTGACTTTGTATTAGAGACTTCCCTATTTTGTATATTGGATTAAGGGTTTGGATTTCTACACTATAAAATGGGGACAGAGAGGGAGCTTGCGCTCTTGGTTCCTGAGATTATCATTAGAGGAGAGAGCAGAGCAGAGAGCAGAAAGAAGCCATGTGGCCAGGAGAAGCAGCCAAGATGGCAGAGTGCTGAGTGAGATGCCAGTTTGTGCAGAGTTTGTATCTGGGATAAGGAAGGTAATAAGGAACTGAGGAGAATAAGGCTGGTGAGCTAGAAACCTTTGATTCTAGGAAACTCGGATAAGTCAGTGGCTTTGTGAGCACTGACTGTGAGTGGGTTTTGGAGCCCAGTGTGTGTTTTTACTTGCTCGCCGGGTGCAAGCTAGGATTAAAGACTATGGCCCACCAGTTTGTGGCTCCGTTGTTTCTTTACCGACTGTCCGAATCCAATGCGAACCTGCATGGGCCAGGTGGCTGCTGTAGTGGTGGCCCTGGCCGTAGCTCCTGGCTTTACACATGCCCATCCCAAGCAAGAAGGGCAACCAATACCATCACCTGGGCAACGGGCTTCCACATGCGCAGCACCATCTTTAACAAAGTGAGCATAATAGATTTTATCTGCTCAACAGTGGTTCATACAGAAAATTAGGGATCATCCACCCCTACCTCTCTCTCTTTCCCCGTCCCCAGCCTCAATCAGTTTTCAGCTCACAGAGGCTTCTTTCCTCAGTTCCCTGGACCAGAAGGATGGGGTTTCTGTCAGACTTGCTGCCAAATGGGGCCTCTCTGCCATAAGAATAAAAAAGAAAAAGAGGAAGAAGAAGAAAAGCCAGGAAACATATCTCCTTGCAGGTTTCTTTTCCAAAGGTTAACCCCACCACCACCACCACCACCTTTTTTTTACTTTTCAGAGTCCTCAGGCAGTTGTTGTTTACATTTTGTCATGAGTTTTCCATTGTAATCAGTGGGATATGGGCTCAAGTAGGCTTATGATGCCAGAGCTGAACCAGAACTACTCCTACCCATCTTTTAAGAATGGGCTTTGGAGTTATTTCCTCTAGGAAGCTTTTTCAGATCCTCTTTCCAGCCTTGAGGCTGTTTTAGTTTTCCTCCTTTATGCCTAATTCTCATAGTCCACCTACTACTTCATAGAAGTTTCCCTACCATGCTGAGAGGGCCAATGGGAAGCTGCTGTGTCTTATTTATCCTTTAGCATGTGGGTCTTCAATAAATGTTTGTTTCATGTTTTTCTGAACACCCTAGCCAAGAAATCTGAATCCCTATGTAGTTAGGCTACTCCTAAATTTTCTCACACATTCTGGCTTGTTAATTATGGTTATTTTAGCCCTTATATTTAGTTCTCTAGTAGGTTGTAAGCTCAGTGAGATGGCAAACAACGGGTCTTAATATTTCTGTCCCCCTACAGGACTGGATTATATACTTAATAAATATTACTTTATTTATTAAGTATAATAATACTTACTCGAGGTTCAGTAAACTAATTTTAAAATTAAATGTTTTAGGAGCACCTTTCTATTAACTAGATAGGATACAACCCAATTCATGAATTGTTGAATAAAGCCATTTAAGTTCTTTTTAATTTAATGTTGTAATTGACCCTGATTAAACTAAAAAAAAACCAAACACAACCCTTCTTTAAATGGGAAGATCCACTTTCTAATTCTCCCCACTTGACTCCTGAAAGCAGCAAGATACAGTACTTTTTCCAATTGCCTCTAGAGGTCACTCACCTCCTTTTAAAAAGGTGGGAGGTGGTTGCTTAAACCATGCGTTACTTCCTGCAGGCTTCTCTTTAGGGCTATAGTAAGGATGCATTTTTTTCGTAAGGCAATTCAGGAGAAATAAAAATGTTGATGATTGTAAAGCCAATACCCACAGCCACCATCACAGCCGCCTGGCCAATGCAGGTTCACATTTTATTCGGACAGATGGATGAAACAATGGAGCCAAGAACTGGTGGGCCATTACCTTTAATCCTAGCTTGCACCCAGCAGGCAAGTAAAAACATACACGGGGCTCCAAAACCCACTCACATTCAGTGCTCACAAAGCTACTGACTTATCCGAGTTTCCTAGAATCAAAGGTTTCTAGCTCACTAGCCTTACTCACCTCTGTTTCCCATCTCCTTTTCTCTGCACAAACTGGCTTCTTCAGCACTCCTCCATCTTGGCTGCTTCTCCTCTCCTCCATATGGCCTTATTCTGCTCTCCTACAGCATGGAGTAATCGGTTTTCCCCTGGAACAACGTGATCTCTCCTTTTAAAACCTTTTGGCGCATAAGCCCTCCCCCAACACACATTAATATAATCATGCCCATCCCAAGCAAGAAGGGCAAATAATATTATCACCTGGGCGACGGGCTTCCACGTGGGCAGCGCCATCTTTAACAAAGTGAGCATAATAGATTTTATCTGCCCAACAATGATCTAGTTTTTAAATTGAAAATATATATAGGTTTATTGATACCTTGAAAATGGATCCAGGCCCTGGCCGGCTGGCTCAGTGGTAAGGCGTCGGCCTGGCGTGTGGAAGTCCTGGGTTCGATTCCCGGCCAGGGCACACAGGAGAGGCACCCATCTGCTTCTCCACCCCTCCCCCTCTCCTTCCTCTCTCTCTCTTCCCCTCCCGCAGCCGAGGCTCCATTGGAGCAAAGATGGCCCGGGCGCTGGGGATGGCTCCTTGGCCTCTGCCTCAGGCACTAGAATGGCTCTGGTCGCAACAGAGTGAAGCCCCAGAGGGGCAGAGCATCGCCCCCTGGTGGGTGTGCCAGGTGGATCTCCGTCGGGCGCATGCAGGAGTCTGTCTGACTGTCTCCCCATTTCCAGCTTCAGAAAAATACCAAAAAAAAAAAGAAAATGGATCCATTTTAAGGCCCTGGCCAGTTGGCTCAGCAATGGAACCTCGGCCTGGCATGCGGGGGACCCAGGTTCAATTCCCGGCCAGGGCACATAGGAGAGGCGCCCATTTGTTTCTCCACCCCCCCTCCTTCCTCTCTGTCTCTCTCTTCCCCTCTCGCAGCCAGGGCTCCATTGGAGCAAGGATGGCCAGGGTGCTGGGGATGGTTCCTTGGCCTCTGCCCCACGCGCTAGAGTGGCTCTGGTCGCGGCGGAGCGACACGCCGGAGGGGCAGAGCGTCGCCCCCGGTGGGCAGAACGTTGCCCCTGGTGGGCATGCCCGTGGGTGGATCCCGGCCGAGCGCATGCGGGAGTCTGTCTGACTGTCTCTCCCCGTTTCCAGCTTAGGAAAAATACAAAAAACCCAAAAACATAAAAATAAAAAAAAGAAAATGGATCCATTTTAAGGCCCTGGCCGGTTGGCTCAGTGGTAGAGCATCAGCCTGGCTTGCAGGAGTCCCGGGTTTGATTCCCGGCCAGGACACACAGGAGAAGTGCCCATCTGTTTCTCCACCCCTCCCCCTCTCCTTCTTCTCTGTCTCTCTCTTCCCCTCCCGCAGCCAAGGCTTCATTGGAGCAAAAGTTGGCCCGGGCACTGAGGATGGCTCTGTGGCCTCTGCCTCAGGCGCTAGAATGGCTCTGGTTGCAACACAGCAATGCCCCAAGATGGGCAGAGCATCGCCCCTGGTGGGCATGCCGGGTGGATCCCGGTCGGGCGCATGCGGGAGTTTATCTGTCTCCCCGTTTCCAACTTCAGAAAAATACAAAAAAAAAGAAAGAAAATGGATCCATTTTACAAGTGATATGACAGTTTGTCTAAAAGAAAAATGTCTGGATCTTAGTCACTAATATGGTACCATCTTGACATATTTGTGGAATGGCAAGAAGGAGGCAGATTTTTCATCTTCCAACTTGAAACATTACTTTGGGTGAGTTTGAGAAGTTAAATGGATCATTCTTGGGGACCTACCTATTCAATCTTTATTGTCTGGGGGAACCATTTTCTTAACTTATCAATGTCTAATTAGTACTTAAAGTTTATCATGGAAAAACGAGGTGTCATAAATCTCTCCATCAGTATATTATGTTATAAAGTACCCAATCCACAATTCCGCAGGTTTTCATAGAGGCCCCAAGTCCAAATTAGTTTTTAAAGACTTTTATTAAAGGAGGAAATGTATTAAATATGCCAGCCGCACAGATCTTACATGGGGCAGCAGTCCCAAATCGTGTCTCATTAATATTCTAGGGGCTGGTTATATACTCTTAATTATACATGGGAGGGGGGAAAGCCGGGCGTCATGGCATAAGCTCATAACCTTTGTTCAGAGATATATATAATACATTTACTACACGCTTTCAGGAGGAAAAGGGTAGTTTGTTTCCATGGGGACAAATGCCTGTAAATGGCCCATCAATATCAGAAAAGGTTTAATCTTTTCTCTTCCTGCATCTGGCTAGCTATTCACTCGCTTCCTTACAGGCGTGGAGGGAGGTCAGAGAATCCAACTCTCCTTCCCCTCTGCATTTACAGTACAATGCTATCGGCCATCTTAGTTTTGATGCTAATCACACAAGCATAGAAATCACACTTATAAAATCTTTCTGCATGCCTAGCTCAAATTAATAAAATGTTCTTTAAGCTTCCTAAAATATTAATATTAATTCTGTAACTTTTCATACCTTACAACAATTAAATGATCATTTTGTAACCTCATCACTAAAATCCCAGTCTATTAAAACCAACTCTCACAAGATTTAAATTCAGTGAGATAACTTTTATACTTGTGCTATATATAAGGTGTCCCGGAAAGTTCTGTCCGTTTCTATCACAACAGGTTTCAACATGTAAGCACATGTTTATTTGGCGCATGTGTGCCTCTCTATTTTTATCACTTAATGTATACATACTGACATAGCAAATTAACTAAAACAAAGTTGATTTACGTTAGTCTTATGTGCGAAGCAATAGTGTACCCATGGCTACTGAAAAAGTTCATTTACGCCACTGTAATTTTTACGAATTTCAACAAGGAATAAATGCTACAGAAGCATATAGAAATTTATTGAAAGTGTTTGGTGAAGGTACAGTTTTTGATAGGACATGCAGAAGATGGTTCGAAAAATTTGAAACAGGTGATTTTGACCTTTCTGATAAGCCACGTTCTGGGCGACCATTTTTGATCGATGACAATGTTGTTAAGACCATGTTGGAGCAAGATGCTTTTCTGTTTGGGTGGTGGGTATGCAACATAATTGAACGACAAGATAACCTGGACTTGTTATCTTTGAATATATGTATCCTGATTTATTGATGTCACCCCATTAAAAAAATAAAATTATAAAAAAAAAAAAAAAAGAAAAACTGCAAATATACATAATAAAAAGATTAAAAAAAAAAAAAGATGCTTTTCTGACAACATCGGAGATCGCAGAAAGGCTTAATTCAGCTCAGCAAACCATTTTGGACCATATTTGGAAGATAGGATTGGTGTGGAAATATTCAAGATGGGTGCCACATGAATTAAGTCAGAAGAATTTGGATGATCAAGTCATCCAAAAACAGACAGAACTTTCCAGTAGACCTTATACTTTGAAAAACTAGAAAAAATATTCAAAAGTTCTGACATCAGTGCATCAGTGTATTTGATTATTTTCCTACTAAAAATAAACACTGATTTTTAAATTACATTTTCTTTTTTTTTTAAAGTAAATATAGAACTTCCTTTAACTGAATTCATTGTGACATTTTAAGACTGCAGGCTCTTTCACTCTCCCACTGTAATAGTCTCCTGTACTGTATTGATCAATAGAGTATTTGCTATGCTGTACTATTAGCCAAAATCAATTTATCAGGAGAATAAATACAAAGCAACCAAAAATGAGAGCATAGCTACTGTAGGCTCTGCAGAAAACAAAAATAGACTAATGTTTCTTAAAGTACTAAGTGCTTCAGAAGCAATTAGGGTCATCTGCATTAAAAAAAAATAAAAAAGAACCACTTCAGGCCCTCTGATCTTCCTTCAGTTCTACACAGAGGCCACTTATCTGGATGGAGCTAGATAGTGATCTGCCCTGGAACAAAGAAAAGCTGGAAATTACAGATGGCTTTTAACCATTCTTGTTGCATCATTGTCATCTATTACCACAGGTTACTAATTACTGTCTGCTTGGAAATTTTTCAAAACCTCTGCAGAAATCCCCATAATGACAAGGACTATTGTGTTCTTAAACGAGGAAACATCAGTAACAATATTTCCTTTCCATTTCTATGCAAATTATATAAAACCCAACCTTTATTTAGTTGTTAAATATATAGTTATTAATTACCTAGTATGTGCCAGACGTTCTAACAATGAAAAAAAGGGCAAAAATTCCTTCCCTCATGGGCATGATAGACAAAGAACAAATGCATTTGTATTATATCAGATAGTGATAAGTACTCTAAAGAAAAATAAAGCAGAATAAAGTGGATAGCATAATAGAAGGCGGCTATTTTGTAAGGCTGTATTAGGGAAGGCTCCTGTGAGTGACATTTGAACAGGACCCCAACTGAAGTGAGGGAACCAGCCATGCAGGAAGAGCATTCTGAAGAGAACAGGTATACGGATCCCAGAGCAGGGATGAGTTCAGTATATTGGAAAAATGAAATAAGAGCAGTATCAGTGAAGGGAAAGTTGGTAGAAAATAAGGGCAGAGAGCAAGCAGGGTTCCTGATTGTACTTTGTGGATATGTTGGAATAATAAGAGAGAAGCAGGATGGAGAGCAGAAAGAACAGAGGTCTAATTAGGTTATTTGATTAGGTCAGATTTGTATAGGTGGTGAGAGTGGTCAGATTTGGGAAATATGTTGAATTTTCATTTTCTTGGCTTCTGAAGCTGTATACTTTCCTGATTTTCATCTTAGTGCCTTTTGCAGAATACTGTTATTTCCCCCCATCTTTGCATGTGGGATGCCCCCAGGGCTCAGTCCTTGGCCCTCTTTAACCTATACTTAATATATAGCTGATCTCACCCAGTTACACAGTATTAAATACCATCTATGCACTGATAGCTCCCAGTTTATATCTACTAGAGTCTGATCCTTCCACTGAACTGACTATCCAGCCTCCCACTTGATGCCATCATTTAATTATCTAATATCATGCCTGATCAGGTGGTGGTGCAGTGGATAGAGCATTGGCCTGGGACACTAAGGACCCAGGTTCAAAACCCTGAGGTCGCTGGCTTGAGCATGGGCTCACCAGCTTGAGCACTGGGTTGTGGCTTGAGTTTGGGATCATAGACATGAACCAATGGTCACTGGTTTGAGCCCAAAAGTTGCTGGCTTGAAGCCCAAGGGTGCTGGCTTGAGTAAGGGGTCACTGGCTTGGCTGCAGTCCCCCAGTCAAGGCACATATGAGAAAGCAATCAATGAACAACTAAGGTGCCACAACTAAGAGCTAATGCTTCTCATCTCTCTCCCTTCCTGCCTGTCCCTATCTGTCCCTCTCTCTCTGCCTCTGTCTTGCTCAAAAAAAAAAAAAAAAGAATCTAATATTATAATCTTAATACATTCAACCTGAATCCTTTATTTTTTTCCATTTTCCAGGAGAATTCATGCTTCTTCCTTTTCCATTTGAATAAATGGGATGACTATTTACCAGCTGTTTAGGTGACAAAGAATCTTGTCTTGACCAAACTTTAGTCAGGTTCTTTTTCTTCTTCTTCTTCTTCTTCTTCTTATTATTATTATTATTATTATTATTTAGTGAGAGAAAGAGGGACTGACAGGGACAGACATGCTGGAAGGGAGAGAGATGAGAAGCATCAATTTTTCATTGCAGCACCTTAGTAGTTCATTGATTGCTTTCTCCTATGTGCCTTGACTAGGGGGCTACAGCAGAGTGAGTGACCCCTTGCTCAAGCCAGCAACCTTGGGCTCAAGCCAGAAATGTTGGGCTTCAAGCCAGTGACCATGGGGTCATGTCTATGATCCCATGCTCAAGCCAGTGGCCCCACACTGAAGCCGATGACCTTGGGGTTTTGAACCTGGTTCCTCAGCATCCCAGGCCAACGCTCTAACCATTGTGTAGTCAGGCTCTTCTAAATCCTCTTCCCAACAAGGCCTTGACTTTTGGACTTCCACATTCAGTGCCTAATTTTAGCAAGAATCCTAGTAAGTTAATTTAGCCAGAATTCCCCACCCTCAACATCTGATCACCCTTGATAGATTGATTGGATTCCTCATCTTCAGCTCTCCCTCTGGTGATATCTGATCCCCTTGCCTGCCTTTAGCAAGAATTGTGTTAGGCCAGTGTAGCCAGAATTCCCCTCATCTCTGATATTTCCTCTTAACAATTTTCTATCCACTGACTGCCTTCCCCAACCCCAGCCTTGCTCCTTGGCTATCAATTCCCACTTCCCTTGTGGTATTCAAATTGAACCCAGTTCTATACTGATGTTTCTTTTCCTCTAGCACGATAGTTTCTGGTCTTTCTTTGACATTGGTCAAAATCCTTGAAGTCAGTTTTGTTTTTGTTTTTTTTTTAAGAATTTATTTATTTATTTTACAGAGACAGAGAGAGAGAGTCAGAGAGAGGGATAGATAGGGACAGACAGACAGGAACGGAGAGAGATGAGAAGCATCAATCATTATTTTTTTGTTGCAACACCTTAGTTGTTCATAGATTGCTTTCTCATATGTGCCTTGACTGCAGGCCTTCAGCAGACCGAGTAATCCCTTGCTCGATCCAGCGATCTTGGGTCCAAGCTGGTGAGCTTTGCTCAAACCAGATGAGCCAATGCTCAAGCTGGTGACCTCGGGGTCTTCGAACCTGGGTTCTCCACATCCCAGTCCGATGCTCTATCCACTGCACCACCACCAGGTCAGGCGAAGTCAGTTTTTTATATTCTTTCTCTTATATACCCAGTCCATTAGCAAACACTGTCTGACTATCTCTCCCCATTTCCAGCTTCAGAAAAAAATACAAAAAAAAAAAAAAATTAAAAAAATAAAATAACTGAAATAAATTTAATTCGTTCCAGCCCCATGAAACATCCCCAAACCATCCTAAATTATGAAAAAAGACATGTTTTTAATTAAGAAACACACATGTATACTTTACCAATGCATAACAAAATATATGAAGTAAAAGAAAAAAGTGTTATTTAGTACTGTATTCTTACCTTGAAGACTGACGAGTGTGGGTAACGAGGGTGAATGGTGGAGGAGGCGGGAGGGAGGAAGGGATGCAGGCACTGTAGAAACGTAAACTAAAACTGCACTTTCTTAACACTAAATGTAAACTAAAACTGCATTTTCTTTATTTAAACAAAACTAAAACTGCACTTTCTTTACTTAAAATGCAACCACAAAAACTTAATTGTAAAAAAAATGCACTTTATTTTTTTTTAATTTTTATTTATTTTTTACAGAGACAGAGAGTGAGTCAGAGAGAGGGATAGACAGGGACAGACAGACAGGAACGGAGAGAGATGAGAAGCATCAATCATTAGTTTTTCATTGCGCATTGCAACACCTTAGTTGTTCATTGATTGCTTTCTCATACGTGCCTTGACCGCAGGCTTTCAGCAGACCGAGTAACCCCTTGCTGGAGCCAGCGACCTTGGGTTCAAGCTGGTGGGGTTTTCCTCAAACCAGATGAGCCCTCACTCAAGCTGGCGATCTTGGGGTCTTGAACCAGGGTCCTCTGCATCCCAGTCCGACGCTCTATCCACTGCGCCACTGCCTGATCAGGCAAAAATGCACTTTCTTAACTTTAAACTTAAACTAAGCTTAACATTATGTATTTTCATTTAATCATCACCTGTTTTTGCCTTTTTGGCTGCACTTTCGGCACTTTCACTTGCAGGACTTTTGAATAAAAATCTATCCAAAGAGGTTTGCTTTTGCCTGCCTTTTAAAATGTTACGGAAATGTGACAAACAAGTGTCATTAAAAAGTGCTGAAGCATGACCAGTTGAAACTTTTTCTGGGTGTTTCTTCTCAATGAAACTTGAAAGCTTCTCCCACATTGCCAGCATGTCTTTAATTTCACTTGTAGAAATCTTTCCTCCGGCCTGACCAGGCAGTGGCACAGTGGATAGAGCGTCGGACTGGGATGCGGAGGACCCAGGTTTCAGACCCTGAGGTTGCCAGCTTGAGCGCGGGCTCATCTGGTTTGAGCAAAATTCACCAGCTTAGACCCAAGGTCACTGGCTTGAGCAAGGGGTTACTCGGTCTGCTGAAGGCCCACAGTCAAGGCACATATGAGAGGGTAATCAATGAACAACTAAGGTGTTGCAAAGAAAAACTAATGATTGATGCTTCTCGTCTCTCTCCATTCCTGTCTGTCTGTTCCTATCTGTCCCTCTCTCTGACTCTCTCTCTGTCTCTGTGAAAAAAAAAAAAATCACTTCCTCAGACTCTACCTCCTTCTCACTACTAATCTCTTGCAGAAGCTCTGTAAGTTGCATCACCTGTAGCTACTTCAACTCCTCAGCTGAGAGTTCCTCCTCATGTTTCTTGACAAGCTCATTTACATCACCCTCATCTACCTCCAGACCCATCGACTTTCCAAGGGACAGAATCTCCTCCAACACTTCTACCTCGGTCTCTGGTTTGAATCCTTCGAAGTCCCTGTCTGCAACATCAATTCATAATGTTTTCCATGCCGAGTTCAAGGTTCCTCTTGTAACCTCTTGCCATGCCAAGACAATAATGTGTAAACATATCACGACGTTGTAGTGATCTTTCCAAAACTCGAAGGGTTAGTATTCTCAGTCACCTCAAAGCAGCGGCGGAACAAGTGCTTTGTGTAAAGCTTTTTAAAGTTGGAAAGACCTACTGATCCATAAGTTGCAAGATTGAAGTCGTGCTGGGTGGGAGGTAGAGGACTCTTTCATGAATTTGAACTTATCGAGAATGTCATCTTCAGGACCAGGTGGGTGGGCTGGAGCATTATCAAGGATTAGTAATGCTTTCATCGGGAGTTTATTTTCTTGAAGATATTTCTTCACTGCAGGACCAAAGACGAGATTTACCCATTCAATAAAAAACTGCTGTGTAACCCATGCCCTAACATTGGTGCGCCACATAACTTGCAGTTTTTATTTAAGAATCTTGTGAGCCCTGGCCGGTTGACTCAGTGGTAGAGCGTCGGCCTGGCGTGCAGGAGTCCCGGGTTCGATTCCTGGCCGGGGCACACAGGAGAAGCGCCCATCTGCTTCCCCACCCCTCCCCCTCTCCTTCCTCTCACCTCTCTCTTCCCCTCCTGCAGCCTTGGCGTGCCGGGTGGATCCTGGTCGGGCGCATGCGGGAGTCTGTCTGCCTCCCCGTTTCCAACTTCGGAAAAATACAACAAATAAATAAAATAAAAAAAGAAAAAAAAAGAATCTTGTAAGTCTTAAAGGCTCGAGGATTTTCGGAATGATACACTAGCAGTGGCTTTACTTTACAGTCACTGCTAGCATTTGCACACAATGCAAGGGTCAGGTGGTCCTTCATGGGTTTATGGCCTGGCAGCTTCTTCTCCTCTGCGGTGATGAAAGTCCTCTGGGGCATTTTTTCCCAAAACAATCCTGTTTCGTCACAGTTGAACACTTGTTGGGGGATGTAGCCTTCCTTTGCGATTGGTGCAGCAAAATGGGAGATGTACTCCTCAGCTGCCTTAACATCAGCACTCGCAGCTTCATCATGCCTCACCACCGAGTGGATGCCAGATCTCTTCTTGAAATTTTCAAACCAGTCGTGACTTGCCTTAAACATATTTTCTGCTGCCTCTTTTGAGGTTGATGGTTTTCTTCTTCAAGTCGCTGTAAATAATACGTGCCTTTTTGCATATTACAGTCTCTGTCACTGTATCTCCTGCCAGCTTTCTCTTTCACCCACACCAGCAGAAGCTTCTTCATTTCTTTTTTTTTTTTTTTTTTTTTTTTTTTTTTTTTTTTTTGTATTTTTCTGAAGCTGGAAACGGGGAGAGACAGTCAGACAGACACCCACATGCGCCCAACCGGGATCCACCCGGCACGCCCACCAGGGGCGACGCTCTGCCCACCAGGGGGCGATGCTCTGCCCCTCCGGGGCGTCGCTCTGCCCAACCAGAGCCATTCTAGCGCCTGGGGCAGAGGCCAAGGAGCTATCCCCAGCGACCGGGCCATCTTTGCTCCAATGGAGCCTTGGCTGCGGGAGGGGAAGAGAGAGACAGAGAGGAAGGAGGAGGGCGGGGGGTGGAGAAGCAAATGGGCGCTTCTCCTGTGTGCCCTGGCCGGGAATCGAACCCAGGTCCCCCGCACGCCAGGCCGACGCTCTACCGCTGAGCCAACCGGCCAGGGCCGCTTCTCCATTTCTTCATGGATATTTGTCCTTAATTGGGACAGAATTGTAGTTCCTTTTGCTGGATTTGTGCTTTTGATGGCATCCTTTTGTTTAAGGATGGTACAAATTGTAGATGTATTGCGGTCGTATAGCCTTGCCAGTTCAATCACTCGTACACCACACTCATGTTTTTCTATTATTTCTTGCTTTACTTCTATCAACATCATTCTCTTCTTCTTCTCACCACTGTCCTTTACACTCACTTTCTTCGGCCCCATGATAGCATACAAAAAAGGTTAGTAAAAAATGCAAAAGTGATGCAAGAACGAGTACAGCGCACGAGATTTGACTTGATTCTGTGGGTAACTCGTGAGAAAGAACGAGATGCTGGTGTTGTGCTGCTGATACTGGACCCGTGCACCAACATGCCAACTAGCGACAGTTTCCCGAATCACGACTCATATCTCGGAATTTCACTCAGATCTCGAACAAAAAATACTAACCGATTCGCAGCTCGTATCTTAAAAAAAGTATGTTGGTTTGCTTGTATCTCAAGGTGCCACTGTACATATTCTTTAAAATTTTTTATTTATTCATTTTAGAGAGGAGAGAGAGAGAAAGGGGGAGGAGCAGGAAGCATCAACTCCCATATGTGCCTTGACCAGGCAAACCCAGGGTTTTGAACTGGCAACCTCAGTGTTTCCAGGGCGATGATTTATCCACTGCGCCACCACAGGTCAGGCCATAGTTTTGAATAATTATGTACCTTTCCTCAGCCTCCCTTCCCCCCAAGCTAAGATGTATATAATGGCATATATATATGCTGATGGAAATGATGCAATATAGAGAGGGAAAAAATAATGCAAGGGATAGAAGAGACAGTTGAGGAAGCTAGAAGTACTTCACTGAGGGGACAGGGCGGCAATATAGGGGCCACTTGTGAGGTGAATATTTGGAAAGCTGATTAGAGTTTTGCAGATCCAGGGTTAAGGGTTGGGGAACAAAATAAAGATGGAGAGAGCTGATAGATTGAGACAGAATGACTGGGAAGAAACGGAGTCAAGGGGAGGGTGACCTCAACAAAGTTGAAGAGCAGGCCCCGAGGAACTGAGGAGAACGGAATAAAGTGATAGGAAGCTGTGATGAAAGAATGTTACCTAAGATTTCAAAAGATGGAGCCATTTCCAGAGATGACAGGGTTCCAAGTGTCTCTGTTAAGTGTGAGCAGAAATAAAGTTGCTCTACATGAACATTGAACATTGCACCAAATGCCAGTGGGAGTAACTGATAGACATATGGGAGTGACCCAGTAGGTCCACAGGTGACTGTGATAAGGTAAAAGGTAGCAGAGCTGGAAGTGGTGAGCATGGGAGGTAGAGAGCCCAGCTGTGGAGACCACTGTGTGAAGCAGTGAGCTTCCTATCCCTGGAAGGACACTGGTGACTTCTTAAATTGAGAACTTAAAAAAGAACTCTTGGATTTAAAGTTTTAGGTTGATCTGTAGGAGACTATGAGAAGAGAACTTTAAATCTTAAAAGTTTGATACTATGGCCTGACCAGGTAGTAGTGCAGTGGATACAGCATCAGTGTGGGATGCAGAGGACCCAGGTTCAAAACCCCAAGGTCGCCCAAGGTTGAGCATGGGCTCACCAGCATGAGTGCGGGATCACAGACACGACCCCATGGTTGCTGGCTTGAGCTCAAGGTCGCTGGCTTGAGCAAGGGGTCACTAGCTTGGCTGTAGCCCTCCAGTCAAGGCACATATGAGAAAGCAGTCAATGAGTAACTAAGGAGCCACAATGAAGAATTGATGCTTCTCAACTCCCTCCGTTCCTGTCTGTCTGTCCCTATCTGTCCTTCTCTGCTTCTGTTTCTCTCTCCCTAAAAAAAAAAAAAAAAAGTGGAATTTTAATTCATTTCATAAAAATTATTTTTTCAGGAGAGTGAATTTTATCTTGCTCAGAATCAGTAACAATTTGTCATATCCATTCTCTCGCAGTTTTCTCAAGGCCACCCAGTGGCCCGCACATTCTGGCACATACACACAGGCATGTACATTATTATTGGATTAAATGATAGATTACAAATTCCATGTTCTTGAGTTTAATGTAAAAAAATCTCTTTAGCACCATTAAACATAAATGATTTGCTCTGTAGTTAGGGCTACAAATTTATCAAATAATAAACATCCTCTGAATGTGGGTAATTAATAACCGGAGATGGTTTGTTGATTTCCCAGCCTGGTTCTTGATCATCCCCTGAAATTATCAATGAATAGAAAGTCATGTAGTACTGGCTGAATTGAATAAGCATAATCAAAATAAGTAAAAAACAAACAAACAGTAATGTGCATTAACTACAGAAAAGTGTAAAATAGAAATAATTTCTAGACTGCCCAGTGGTTTTGGATCATTTATATTCCTGTCCTTTATCTTACAGAAATAACAATACCCAAACATACTCGGAATATATTGACACAGCTTAAAAAAGCACACAGCGTATTTCTGTTTTATTCAACACAAGCCGCTTCCTTTACTTTAGTTATTTCCCCCCTTTTATTCCCTAGGAATTCCATAAATATAATCACAAAGCCTTATAGAAATTTGCTAAAAAATTTTATTGTATTTACTGAGACTATCATATTGTTCCATAGTGATTTCATCTTATCCTTCAAATGATTACAAAGCTCTTTTCATTAAAAAGGTTTTGGTTATCTATATTAATGGCAATTATAAAAAAATCAATTATAAATTATACTCTTTAAAAACAAACATTTTAAAAAAAGGCACATACTAAATTAAAACACTGCATACTGATCAAATCTAACATAACCATTGAACAACTATTGTGCCAAAAATAGCTTCCTGTGTAGGCAGAGAGAAAAGTAGAGCTACACTGTGGTGTACAGCATGCTCGTGGAATAATTTGGTTTTGATGTCTAAGATAAAGCATGTTTTTCTAACTTTGAAAATATGCAAAATAATTTAAAGTTACTTTCCAGATAAATATTAAAGTAACCTGGCATAAAAAAGGTCAAATTATACCAGAAGATACTTAAAATATCCAAGCTCTTCCTTAATAATACTGCAAGTTCAATCTGTGGTAGCTGTAACCTTCAGCTAAAATAAACTGGCAGGAGAACAAACCGGCCAAACACAAACTTATTAAGCACTGTGCAAGTCTGTCCATTTGTACATTTCTCAAACCACAGTATATTAACAGGTACATCAGAAGTTACTGTTTAAGAGATATTTCATCCTACCCTACCATAACTTCTGAGTAACAAACTCCATTCTCCCTTCCATATATCTCATGTTAATAGCAGAAAGGTTCTCAGTGAACAGAGAATCCAGTAAACTCTAGTAGATTCTATATGTAAAGTCTTCCTAATTAGGAAAATGATAGTGTATATCACTTTTATAATTTATATTTATCAAATCCTCATAAAATAGAGTTAAGGCAAAGTTTATAAAAGACAGCAGGATTAAACAAAAACCTGTGGTCCCCACTTCATCTGACTCCTACTTACAGGTACATCAGGACTCAGAAATCCACATGGGATGCTGGGTGGAATTTTAGATTAAGTGTCACACAGTCACAACCATGATGCTGACAGCCCTTGATCAATCAGAGGTTTGAAATTTGCTTACACTGACTCAGACATAGTACTTACTAATTCAAGTCTTTAGGTTAAATCTGAATGATGAACAATGATTACTTTCGGTGTGATTTGTTTTCATGTAACTCATTAGCATGCTCGCCCTCCTGTGAGCACGGCTGCGCCTTTCCCCAACCCCCTGTGTCCCCCACAGGCATGCATCTCCTGAGCTCTAAGCGGCCCTACAAGATTTGCAACCAGGGGAGCAATGGGCAGCAACAGCTCATCCTGTGCTAACACCCTGCGCCCCTTTTCTGACTCTCCAGTAAGCTACAGCAGCCCCACCTTGGCTCACTTCTTTCCCATGACGTTTTTAGAGAGCCAGGGCAGCTCACCTAGGCTCTCCTGTTGATTCTTCCATTCTAAGTCCTTCCTTGTTTCACTGTTACCCACTTAATAAACTCTCAAAATAAAATTAATAATAATGTAACTCATTATGTTTTAAAATTGATAACACCCAGAACTCTGATTTTAGACTGAAAAAAATTTAAAATATCTACTTAAATAAATGCAATAGAAAGTTATTTTGTATGTATATATGTACATATATATAACTGTGTAATAAAATATAATTTCTTTTACATACCCTCCAAGTTACAGAATACTTTGAAAGCTAACTTTGTGCTAGAAGCATCGCTAAAGATGTTTAAGGACTACCTTTATCATTAAGTTTGCATTTGGTGATCATTTTCTTGTAAGTTTCATACTTTAAAGTCTTATGTTTACAAAATTATATACCTCTAAGTAGGTACTTGAACTCAATAATTACCTTATAGGTATGGTTTTTTCCCTCAGATGTAGATAGAAAATGCAACATAGAAACACTGCTGGATCCACACATATCCTATTTTGTTATATAAACTTTAAAAGAAGAAATATTGATAATTTTGAAAGAAACATGAAATTTAGCACCAATCTTGAGCTAATCCTTCTTTGGTAGGAACAAAAAAAGGCACCAAATACTGTATTCCCTCATGTATAAAATGCTCCCATGTATAAGATGCACCTTAATTTTGGGGCCCAAAATTTGAAAAAAAATGTATTACATAAAGTTATTGAACTCAAGTTTTTTCATCATATAATTCCTACAACTCCTCATCACTGTCTTCTTATATTGCCTCGTCCTCAGTTCCATCTATGGCATTTGAAAGGCCACAACCACTGTATAAGATGCACCCAGTTTTTAGACCCCAGACATTTTGGGAAAAGATGCATCTCATAAGTGGGGAAATATGGTACACAGTCTGTTCATAGCCTGGAGTCAAAATACAGCACTCTTGGTAACAAGCCCTCAGTCCCTGAAATAATATGCCAATATAGGTTGAATTATGAAAGATGCATTTACCCATTACTTTCTAGCAATTAGAATATACTACAGAAGACTACATTTAGGAAGATCACAGTAGAAAAGGTTTGTGTTTACACAAATTTAAAGTATTTTCAAAATCCACTCTTAATAACATAGATACTGAAAACTATTATCTAGTGAAGAATAAAAGTCAAACAGGGTGGGACAAAAGTAGGTTTACAGTTGTGAGTATGCAAAAGTTTATTCTTGTATTATTATTTATTATTGTCCTATTTTCCATACGAACAACTTTTTGCCTCACCCTGTATATCAGAGGCTCCTAATAGTATCATATATCTAATTTGACTTCATAATGTTATTTTATATAGATAGTTCCTATCACTTACATGCTTAGTGACATTCAACTCCAAAATCCTCTTCTTACAGAACTCATTGAAAGGCTAGAAACCAATGTCCCCCTGTTAAAGTTAATTTTCTATATTTTAAAAAAAGGCTAGAAATATCTTTAATTAAATTGGGAACTTCTGGGTTAACTTCTATACTCCAGACATAGTCAACAACATTATTTTCAAAAACTCCAGTGAGACAAAAAATCATTACTAAGAAAGGGGAGCCTTTTACAGGCACTCAACATGGAAGCTACAAGGATAAGGCACAAGCATACAATCTATTGTCAGTGACCACCCTGCCAAAGAAAACACAAATGAAAACAAGACCTCATCATCAAGATGCCAGCATAATATGAAGTCACTGGTAAAGCACTGTAATAAGTGTTCATAATTATATATGTTAAAAATTTCATCTGACCAGGCGGTGGCACAGTGGATAGAGCCTCGGATTGGGATGCGGAAGACCCAGGTTCGAGACCCCGAGGTCGCCAGCTTGAGTGCAGGCTCATCTGGTTTGAGCAAAAGCTCACCAGCTTGGACCCGAGGTCGCTGACTCGAGCAAGGGGTTACTCGGTCTGCTGAAGGCCTGCGGTCAAGGCACATATGAGAAAGGAGTCAATGAACAACTAAGGTGTTGCAATGAAAAAACTGGTGATTGATGCTTCTCATCTCTTTCCGTTCCTGTCTGTCTGTCCCTATCTATCCCTCTCTCTCTGTCCCTGTTTAAAAAAAAAAAAATTCTTCAGTTTTTTTTCCTTTGTTAGATTATCCCCAGACCATATTAATTAACATCTTTTCGTTCCTTTTATATCCATTTATCAGAACGAAGTACCTAGGAAATTTTACTATTTTGACCCCTTAACAACTTGCATTCCTTGCTTTTCAATCCCAGGATCACCATTAGCTTCCTTCTTATTGAGCAAGAATTGAAAGCAAGGCTTTTAGTTGGACACCGACAGCTGAGGTAGGTGGCCTGTCATGGTCAAGTGAGTGTCATGCTCAAGTCCTTAGAACAGTTTCATTTCATTCCCAACATCTTTCCAGCATACTAGTAAAAAAATTGAAATCTGTGTTATAAATGAGATAGTCCTATATTATTATATCTGTCAAGAAAGGAATACAATGAAGGATTTCTGTGAATGTATAGAGGCCAAGATGATTAATGTTCACTACTTAAAAATTGATCATTTAAAAAGGACAAGCTAAGTAAACTACTATGTCCCAAACTTCAAGGTTTCGTTAAGTGATTCAAAGATGTGGCAATGACTTATTTCATGGATCTTTATTATCTCGAGTCATCTGATAAAGTCCACATTTATTTGGTTGAGTAATTGGGCTCTAAGTTATATTCAGGTTTCACATTTAGGGCATTTGGCCCTTGATTCTTGAGAACTGTAACCTATCACTCTGTAGTATATTTACAAAACAAAGCATTAGTCTCTGGCCACAAATAAAATAACCATGGCTGTAGCTATGAAATAACAGTGAGCCCAGGAAGCTGCCTGTGGTTGCTGTCCGCCTTGCGATGCTTTACCTCCGAACCAGTCTCACACTCCACCCAGGTGGTCTTTTTATTTCCTTTATTCCAAACCATCAACAAAAGTCACTGAGTATGTGAGCAGAATTAACCCTTGTCAGTAAAGTAGCATCCTTCCTCCTGTGGTGTGTTGTTATTCCACATTACCACATCACCATTGTCAATGGCAAATGGTTATTTTGTTTCAATAACAAAGCAAAAGGTTTGAGTTGATTGATTTTTTTTTTGTTAAACTATATGGATGATGCATTTTTCTATTAGCCAAGACAACACTAGTCTTTCTAATTAAAAAAATAAGTCCTGGCCCTGTGGCTCAGTGGGTTAGAGCGTTGTTGCCATACGCCATGGTTGCAGGTTCGCCCGTCGGGGTGCACCCTTTCCACTTCTACCGCTCTCCTCACCAGGTATGACCCAACGTAAGGCAGGTGCCCTGGGAACTGCATCTGAGAGGCTCACTGCATTCCAAGGCAGCTGTGCTCTCAGAACTGTGATGTAGTAAAACTTTAAAGGAATAGAAAAATCAAAGTAAAAATTTATGTGCTCCAAAAATACCTATGCTAAGAACTTGACAGTCTTTTTTCAAAGCATTTACCTTAACCATTTAAATAAAGTTTTATGTTAGCACAAAAGATGCCAGTTATATGAAACATTACTACCCCCCCCCATTTTAATCACACAATTAAAAAAATTTTTCAGTGTAGACCAGTAGAACTCTAAGTTGAAGGCTAAGAGCAAACCACTCTCCAGGTTACACAAATTGAGGGCGGTTCCAGCCGCTGAAGCCACGGGGACTAGTAAGTAGTACAGCTCAGCTGCCAGTATAATTCAAAGAGGATGTTATGGACTCTTTAGTAGATTTTTGAAGGATGGGGGAAGTAAACTGAAAAAGAATAATAGCAATTAAGTTAATATGAAAAGAGTAAAGATGTTTATTTTACAACTAAGTATACATTTACTTTAAAAGTGTAAGAAGTTGAAGCTAATACCACTTAAGGTTTCTCCCATATAATTATCTGCAAGTAGTATAATAGACAAGATATGGGTCATGATATGCAAATGAGGTCTTGTTTTTATTTAAGAATAGAATTGGAAACTTAACGCAATCACTGTGTAATTTTCTGTGGAAATTACAAATCTTGTAGCAGGGCTATAGACTAAGCATTGCAACTGTGATCAAGGAGATTTATAAATTTTGAATAAAGTATCAATAACCTAGGTGGTTTATTACTGAAATGGATGGATCCCAACAATATTTACTGCAATAAGATTTAACCAGAATGCTCTGGAAGACCTTTGGGCGTCTGTTACCTGTGTATCTGATCCAGAGTCTCTGTAAAGAGGAACACTAATTACTCCTCCCTCCTTCTTACGTTGCTTGCCATTAGCCTCAAATGCAAGAACCTTATGAATGTGAGAATCTGCTGAATCCTATCAGAATTAGGATAAGCTAGAAAATAGAATTCTGACTATTATTTTCCTCTCAAAAAAGTGTCTGAATTGAGCAAAAAAAAGAAATTAAGTCCATCAGGTCACTTAACTGCAATAGCAGTTCAGAAATTAGAAAGGGTTTACTCTGATGAAAGATTAAAGTAATATTTCTTGGTCTGAAACATGAATCTTTATGGATATATATATATATATTTTGTATTTTTCCGAAGCTGGAAACGGGGAGGTAGTCAGACAGACTCCCGCATGTGCCCGACCGGGATCCACCCGGCATGCCCACCAGGGGGCAATGCTCTGCCCATCTTGGGGCATCGCTCTGCAGCAATCAGAGTCATT
Organism: Saccopteryx bilineata; assembly: GCF_036850765.1. Classification (NCBI taxonomy): domain Eukaryota; kingdom Metazoa; phylum Chordata; class Mammalia; order Chiroptera; family Emballonuridae; genus Saccopteryx; species Saccopteryx bilineata. The sequence goes on along the minus strand of NC_089501.1, from coordinate 7,901,371 downwards.
CTAGTGCCTGAGGCAGAGGCCATAGAGTCAGCCTCAGCGCCCGGGCAAACTTTGCTCCAGTGGAGCCTTGGCTGCGGGAGGGGAAGAGAGAGACAGAGAGGAAGGAGAGGGGGAGGGGTGGAGAAGCAGATGGGCGCTTCTCCTGTGTGCCCTGGCCGGGAATCAAACCCGGGACTCCTGCACGCCAGGCTGACGCTCTACCCCTGAGCCAATCGGCCAGGGCCTTGGATATTATTTTTCATTTCCTTAGTTTGTAGAACTTTTGACTGTTAGAACTTTTTGTGCCAAACAACATATTACTAAATATGCATTTTACAGAATTTAGTATCTTACCTTTTATACTTTTTCTTTTTAACTTTATATTATTATAGCACAGTACTCTCCATAGAGTCTGTTAGAGAGGAGCTTTTTAGTGTTACAGGTCATTTTGACTCATTGCATTATACTGAAAACTACATAGGTGTAATATTATATGTTTAATATTCTGATATCTAAGTTTTATTATAAATACTTAAGTTACTTTGCTCTTTTATTATGAAAACAAACAAAGTAACATCAAGTCCTTGAGTTTCAGATTATATCCCCTCCCTAAAATCAGCCAAATTTGAAAGGAAAAGCTCTTTGGGGGTCTTTACTGAGTAAATACTCTATTTTATTTTTTATTTTTATTTTTTTTAGAGAGGAGAGGGAGAGACAGAGAGAGAGAAGGGGGGAGGAGCTGGAAGCATCAACTCCTATATGTGCCTTGACCAGGCCAGCCCAGGGTTTCGAACCGGCGACCTCAGCATTTCCAGGTCGACGCTTTATCCACTGCGCCACCACAGGTCAGGACTAAATATTCTATTTTAGAATTATTCTTTCTGTTAAATTAGTGGTGGGGGAGTCTTAGGAGTCTTACAAACTATAAAAATAATTTTTTAATGGTAGGTTTGATTATTGGTCTTAGCTATATGTTTTGTTTTTCTTCTTTTTTTAAACTGAGAAGCAGGAGGCAGAGAGACAGACTCCCGCATGTACCTGACTGGGATCCACCTGGCATGCCCACTAGGGGTGATGCTCTGCCCATCTGGGCCGTTGCTCCATTGCAACCGGAGCCATTCTAGCACCTGAGGCTGAGACCATGGAGCCATCCTCAGCATCCGGGCCAACTTTGCCGCAGTGGAGCCTCGGCTGCGGGAGGGGAAGAGAGAGACAGAGAGGAAGGAGAGGGGGACGGGTGGAGAAACAGATGGGCGCTTCTCCTGTGTGCCCTGGCCAGGAATTGAACCCAGGACTTCCACACACTGGGCCAATGCTCTACTGCTGAGCCAATTGGCCAGGGCCGGTCTTAGCTATATGTTTTTGCTGATCTCAAAAGCACTGACAATAATGAGGAAATGAAAAACCTGGTAATGTATTACATTATCATTTCTAAATCATTTTCTAAAAGTTTAATGTAAGAACATAAAAGGGCAGTGTGGTCAAATGTAGGATTTTGGAGGGGCAACAGAACCTTCCAAAACACAAAATCTAAGTCCCCTGAATATGAAATACGGAAATATCAGAAGTAGTAGGTTGCAACTATGTATATGGCACAGTAACTTGCTGAATGTATTCACAATCAAAATTATTTAAAATCCTATTAAAAATAGATTCCACACTTAGTGTTTAAACACTTTGAACTTTCATGGTTTCAAGTAAGAATGTTGATACTAAAAAGAAAAGTTTTGGGTTATCTAGCTGTTTAATTAACAGCCTCACTTCCCTCCAGCCTCTTGTGTTCTACCTCTCTATTCCGCATCAGCTATAAATCCAAATGCTTCCTAGGTATCTCTGTCCTTAGCTAGAGACAAGGAATGGAAGCACTCTGCCTTTCAGAAGTAACAGTAGCTGAAAAGTAAAGGGGAAGATAACAGACTAACTTTCCTCACAGAGAATTTAGAAACAGGTGGATCCTGGCAGAGCTTTAGAGAAGGACAACATTCTTCCCAGGTCAACAACCTACATTTGAGGAAGATCTAAAATACACTTATATTTTGGATTTAAATATATTTGCATATTATTAACTTTTAGAGACCTAAATAAGAAACAAAGATGTGCCCTGGGCAGGTAGCTCAGTTGGTTGGAGTATCGTCTTGATATACCAGGTTCGATCCCCAGTCTGGGCACATATAAAAGTCAACCAATGAATGCATAAATAAGTAGGACAACAAACGGATGATTCTCTCTCTCTCTCTTGAATCAATACATAAAAAATAATTTTTAAAGAAACAAAAATGTACTGAAGTATAATTTCAGGGGTGAGGAAAGTGTTCCTATTTTTTATAGATGAGGAATTGGTCATGACATGACTTTGGTTTTAATTTTATGTCCTTAAAACTCCAATAGCTTTCTTAAAATTGTCTGCGTATAAATAGAAAAAAGTACTGGAATGTTAATGGGGAACACACTAGGAAAAATACATATAAAAGCAAATTTCTGCCGGAAGGTTTGGAAATGTAGGAATTTTTCTCTTTATAAATGCTTTTAACCTTTGAAGACTCATTAATTTCATAAACCAATATAAGCAACTGTGTCTATAAGAAACAGATATTTTCTTCACAAACACACAGATATTTTTTCTCATTGTGCCTGAAACTGCAGGTTAACAACATACTTAGTAAGGCTTTGTTTAAATATCAGGTCCTAGTGCTAACATATTCAAAAGTCAGAAAAATTCTATGTTAAAATTGCTAAAGTACCTTTCATTCATTGTATTTTACTTTGTTACAATTTAAACAAATTCAGAAATTTGGGGCGTTTCTGGCTACTTGAACAAAACACACTGCAAACCCAAAGGGAATGAACATAAATGGAAGAAATGTCTGATTTTTTAGTTGCTCTGCCCTGATGAACAAAATCGTTTTCATCTCACATATTGATTCTGAATACATTGTTAGCATCTGCTCCAAGAAGATCCTGACACTAAGCAAGTCAGAACATCTCCAATCCGTAGCCTACTTAATAGCAGGAAAGCAACTTGAACACAGACTTGACGTTTAGATAGATCTCACATTATCTAGAATCCAGGCCTAAATTTTGTAAAAATTTTACAAATAGAAGAAATTAAAATAGAGATAGATACCAGAACTAAAAACAGCATGTGAGACAACAAACAATATTTCCAGTCTTAACCAAATTACAACCTTTATGGTATAGCTTGAGGTATTTTAATATATAGTATCTGTAGAAGATAAAGAGCATTCACAGTTTCCCAAGTTGCTTTTTACTGAGATAGGTTCAAATTCTCATAATAGTTGACTTTCAGACATTTTTTCATGTACCAGAGTCTCTGCCCTCAGAATCTTGGAAGTATCAGATAGCTATTCAGTGGCAGAAAGTGGTTCTTATATACAGTAATAAGGGCTCTATTTCCCATTACTGTGCTATTCTTACAATGTGATTAAAAAAATAAGAAACTCTCAATTCATATAAAAGGAAAACTTGCTTAAGCTTCTGAAAGCAAGTCCAGTCTGGTGGAGGTATGTATATAAGACATTAAATAACAGAGTCAGATTCTTTCTTAAAGATTCCAGATGAACTTGTCAGCAGAGAGTTCTGGTTCTCCAGCATCTTCTCCGTCTTTTCTCCTCCAGTGGTTTTATTGATCTCTCTTTGCTTCTTATTATGGATCCATGGGATAAAACAAAGGATAGCACCTCCAATAAGGGGAGGGATTCCAGCGAGGTAGAATGCCACATTATAGGAACCCAGTCTGTCACGAAGTAACCCTGGGAAGGGAAAAAACTGTCACCAAGAGAGAACAAGTGTGGCACTTAGGGGTCTCAGATCAGTCATACAAATGGCCTGCCTGATCCCAACCTAATAATTTCATCTCAGCAGTACTACCACAAACATCTCAGATTATTAAACATTTTTAAGGAAATGTGTCTGAAATATAAACCTTTTCTGATGTGGGGAAGGAAAAGACCTCATATCTTTCATCTTGTCGCACACCAAGATATTACATGGAAAAAAACATTTGAAACCAAGCTTTGGCTTTCTCAAAACCTTTCAGAGGTCGCTTGGGGCATTCTGACACAGGGTGTCAAGGTGGACAGACCACCAAGCTGAAGCTTCTCATACTTCAAAATGCCTACATTTCAAACCTTTCTTGGGCTGATTGTTTATGAAATAATTTGAAACTATTTAAAATTATAATTCAAAATCATGAAAAGCTATAAATCTAAGTTAAGAAGAAAGGGCTGTTAAATCGGTAACCAAGGTCTGTCGGCACAGGAGAGGAGAATGTCGGACTGTGCGACACTCTACTCGACCCTGCGTTCTGCTTCTGGAGACTTACTTAGCATACTCCTCACCCTAATTACTCTAACACAATCCAAATTTTAATTAGTTATTTTAGTGTTTTTAAACTTTTAGTATTGAACCTCAGTTATCTAAATGTCCGGGGAGCACAAAGTACTAAATGTCTGACCCTGTTGAGGATTTCTGCAATTAAGTACCAACACATTAAAAAAGTGTGCATTTATTCTGGATGGAAACCTAAAAATACAACATTATCTAGAAATTCTTTTTTTTAATTAATTAATTTATTTATTTACCTTTTGGCAGAGACAGAGAGAGAGTCAGAGAGAGGGACAGATAGGAACAGACAGACAGGAAGGGAGAGAGATGAGAAATATTGATGCTTTCTCATATGTGCCTTGACCAGGGGGCTACAGCAAACCAAGTGACCCCTTGCTCAAGCCAGTGACCTTGGGCTCAAGCTTCTGAGCTTTGCTCAAACCAGATAAGCCCGCATTCAAGCTGGCGACCTCGGGGTCTCGAACCTGGGTCCTCCGCATCCCAGTCCGACACTCTATCCACTGTGCCACCGCCTGGTTAGGCACAACATTATCTAAATATGCGATTTTTCTATCTTCTGAATCAGATTATTTCATATATAACTGAACCTTTCCTCCTTGTGCACATTAATTATTTTGTTTGGCTGTAATACTACGGTCCTTCAGAGCCTCCCGGTGGGCCCGGGGCTGTGTTGCTCCGCTCTGTGCCTACTTCGGAAGTTTTCTGTTACCTCCTTTATTCTTAGTCTGTTACCAGTTACTTCTCACATCAAACACCATTCCTACTAAAGTGCTGTTTGTCACCTACTGTGGACTTGGAAACCCTAAGAAACTAAGCTTGAAAGGTGTAAAAGTAGTCCGACTACTGGCAGAGAGGGGAAGGACTGAGGGTTCTCCTTGGGCCTTGAGAACTTAAATTTTATTCAGTCTGCACAGTGGTGACTGCGTGCTTGATTCGTGACCAGGTTCCCAAGTGGCAGAGTTGCTAGATATGTGTGGTTATGGGGGTGAAAATGAATTGAGCTGAACTTGAACTGAGTCCTTCACGTGTCAGACACAGATGATAGTACAAACATTTAACTTTTATCAAATTTCATATTAATTCACACTGGCAACCAAATAATATTGAACATATGACATCTTTGTACTATCATTCAGAAGATTGCTAAAGTGAAATTCACAAAACGTAAAATTAACCATTTTAGTGGCATTTAATACATTCATGATGTTGTGCAACCACCACCTCTGTCTAGTTCCAAATGTTTTCATCACACCAAAGCAGAATTTCATTCCCATTAAGCAGTTACTCCTTAATCCCCCCTTCCCTCTGGCCCCTAGCAACCACAAACCTACTCTCTGCCCCCATGGATTTACCTATTCTGGATATTTCACGTAAATGGGATCATGCAATATGTGACATTTTGTATTTGGCTTTTGTAGCACACAAAAACAAAAGACCAGTAACTAATAAATTCTGTATTTTACATGCAACTGAGACTTAGAACTGGCAGTAAAATTCTATGAATTAATATAATTACTAGAGAATAATTATATTTACCTGCAATGGGTGGACCCACAGTCATGGGAAGAGACATGAGTCCGAGCAGAAATCCAATTGCTTGGGAAACATCCTGGGCACCAACTAACTCAAAGGCAATGGGGGCCATGATTGAAATGAAGCATCCGTCGAAGAGGCCCATGATGAGACACACAGCTATCAGGGCCCCAAAGACGCTACACAAGGGAATCATCATGGACATCACACCGATGAAGAAAAAGGAGATTACCTAGGACAGACACCACAATGTCAACTCTGCTTTCAGGAAATGTTTTACAATCACTAAGCAACTTGTTTAGAACTTTTAAGTAGTTGTTGGTTCCTGGGCCAGTTTCACCTTGATTTTATATACATAATCAACTTCCATAATCATCTCCCGAGTTCCCCTAGTATTCTCCCAATACTTCCATTAAGGCAGCGATTTTCAACCCTTTTCGTCTCAAAGCACACATGAATTAATTACTAAAATTCTGTGGCACACCAAAAAAAGTTATATTTTTTGCTGATCTAACAAAAAGAAAAGAATAGGTATAATTTTGATTCATTTACACCAGTTGGCTGTTGTCTTTCTTTTTCATTGATTTTTATTTTATTTTATTTTTTTAGAGAGCGAGAAACATCGATTTTTTTGTTCCATTTATTTATGCATTCATTGGTTGACTCTTGTATGTGCCCTATCTGGGGATCAAACCCGCAACCTTGGCATATGGTGATGATGCTCTAATCAGCTGAGCTACCTGGCCAGAGCAAAGCATCAGGTTTTTTAAAAAGCATGCATATAATAGCAACTATCATTTATTTAATATTTTTTCAATGGCAGACATTGTTCTAAGAACTTCAGATGGTGGCTTTCGTAACAACTTTATGAGGTGGGTACTAATGTTATTCCTGCTTTACAGAAAAAGCTAGTGATGCTGGGAGAGGTTTAGCAGCATGGTCACGGCACAGAGGGAACCAGCCTGGCGCCCATGCCGGCATGGGCAGTAGCAGGGAGCTGACGGAACTGTTCTGGGAGGGAACCGCCAACGAGAGTGTGGGTGGGGAGACAGGGAGACTATCTGGATCACCACTTCCTCTGCTGTTTTGTCCTAGGATCTGCTCAGCACACCCACAGCACACCGAGCTTGTCAGCATGTCTGAGAACAACCCCTTACAACCGCAGTGTGCACCAGAATCACCAGAGTATGAATGAGAGACCCAGGAGTGGCAGTTTTCACAAGTTCCCCAAGTGACTTTAGCAAAAGTGATCCACTAACCCCAAAACAAAAAATGTGCTCTTGGCCCTGGCCAGTTGGCTCAGCAGTAGAGCGTCGGCCTGGCGTGCAGGAGTCCCGGGTTTGATTCCCAGCCAGGGCACACAGGAGAGGCGCCCATTTGCTTCTCCACCCCTCCCCCTCTCCTTCCTCTCTGTCTCTCTCTTCCCCTCCCGCAGCGAGGCTCCATTGGAGCGGAGATGGCCCGGGTGCTGGGGATGGCTCTGTGGCCTCTGCCTCAGGCGCTAGAATGGCTCTGGACGCAACAGAGCGACGCCCCAGAGGGGCAAAACATCGCCCCCTAGTGGGCATGCTGGGTGGATCCCGGTCGGGTGCATGTGGGAGTCTGTCTGACTACCTCCCCGTTTCCAGCTTCGGAAAAATGAAAAAAAAAAAAAAAAAGTGCTCTTGGCCCTGGCCAAGTAGCTCAGTGGATAAAGCATGTTCCCTGTATGCTGAGGTCATGGATTCAATCCCCAGTCAGGGCACATATGATAAGCAAACCAGGAGTACACAACCAAATAGAACAACTAAGTGAAACAAATCCAAGGAAATGTCTTCTGTCATAATATTACAGGCTCTAAAACAAGGGTAGTCAACCTTTTTATACCTACCACCCACTTTTGTATCTGTTAGTGGTAAAATTTTCTAACCGCCCACCAGTTCCACAGTAATGGTGATTAATAAAGTAGGGAAGTAACTTTACTTTATAAAATTTATAAAGCAGAGTTACAGCAAGTTAAAGCATATAATAATAATTACTTACCAAGTACTTTATGTCGGATTTTCGCTAAGTTTGGCAGAATAAATCTTTATAAAACAACTTACTATAGTTAAACCTATCTTTTTATTTATACTTTGGTTGCTCCGCTACCACCCACCATGAAAGCTGGAACGTCCACTAGTGGGCAGCAGGGACCAGGTTGACTACCACTGCTCTAGAAGAATAACCCCCTGTTTTATTTAGATTATGTACCTAAACACAAAAAACAAAAACATTTTTTTGCTATTACCATTCCCATTTCTAGCACAAAGGAAGCATTCTTGGAGAAATGGATGTTTAACTTTTGCTCATGAATCTAAGTACAGTTTAAGAGGAAAAATGAGCTGCACCTGAATAAGCAGAAGGCACTTTCAGAGGCAGATGCAATTTTGGCCACAGTTAGATTCAAGTGTTCCTCCTATGAATTTATGCAACATAACATTTCCAGACCCTTAGAGCCTCTGGCTAGTAACTCAGAGCAGACAGCAGTTGGCAGCAGCGATCTGCCAGTCCATCACACACCAACAGGAAGTATTCAGGCCACAGCCAAGTGGCTGGCTCTCTCTAAAGCACCCAGAGGCCCTCCTTTCGAATGCTGCAGGGGGAGTCTGTTCAGTCTCTCCACAGCACGAGGACCGCCATCTGCTGTGCCCTGGTGCCACAGCCTCACCGAGAAGCAGGGGCCTCACAGTCTTATTCCTTATGTAGGATGGGGAATTGCGAAGTATTTGGATAATATTTTGGAAATAGCTTCTGTTGGTAAAGCATATATCCTTATCCCAAGGTATCTTAAGGAAAATGTAAAATGGAATGAAAAACTGGGCAACACTGATCAGTCCATCCTACCTCGACTCGAAGAGGAAGCTAACACAAGAAGATGGATAAAAGTTTGGATGGATTTAATTTTTCTAAATTACAAAAAAAAAATTTTTTTTCTAAAGTATAAAAGTAACTCATGAATACATTAACTTTTTTCCCCATTGATTTGAGAGAGGAAAAGTGGGGAAGAGGGAGAGAGAGGGGAAAAAAGCATCAACTCCTGTTCCACTTAGTTGTTCCATCTAGTTGCACACTCATTGGAACCTGCGACCTTGGCACACCAGGACAGCACTCTATCCACTGAGCTATCTGGCCAGGGCCGTGCATACATTGTTTCACAAAATTCAAATCTTAGGAAAAATGTATACAGTGATATATGAAAGTCTCCCTTCAATCCCTTCTACCCTCAGCCCATGCTCACTTTCCTGTCGGGAATAACCACTCAGTTTGGTTTGCATCCTCCTAGGTCTTTCCTGTGTACACCCACATGTTTAGGTTTATCTGCTTTACATTCACGGATATGATGTCTACACTTCAGGATGCCCGTATGAGGGTCAAATAAGTTTGTAAATATGATGTATACATTCGCTTGCTTGTGGTTTGCACTGCAGGCTGGGCAACGCCAGATATAGTGGTCTGAGGTTGCAGATCACCTTCCTGATTGGGCGGGGCCACTGTCCTGCTAATGTTTCCTGGAAGAGAGATTCTGCCCCCACCAGAGAGGGGCAGGAGGATTTTTTTCTCTTTTCCCTGATCTCTTGCCCTCCATGGGAAAAGCAGGTTTTCTGCTTTTCCCTCGGCTTTTCCTGTGGCTTGCCTGTCTTGGTGAGACACCAATCAACAGAATGGCCCACTGTTAGTCAAGTAAGTTTATAAATATGATGTATATGTTTGCTCGCTTATAGTTTGCATTGGGTGTGGGGGACAGGTTGTAAGCAAGCAGGGTTGTTATAGCCTAAGGCTTAGTTAAGACTAAGCCTTTTCCACCCTTTTAATACTAAGATCTTCTCAACACTAAGCTTTTCCCCACACCCTTGACTGTTGCATGATGTGGGGTGGTGCACTCTCAGAAGGAATCCCATTATGCCTCAGATAAGTGACTTTGTATCAGAGACTTCCTTGTTTGTATATTAGATTAAAGGTTTTGATTTCTACACTATAAAATGGGGCAGAGGAGCCCAGGCTGGAGGAGAGCAGAGAAAGGCCACGTGGGGGAGAGGAGAAGCAGCCAAGATGGCGAAGTGCTGAAGGAGAAGCCAGTGTGTGCAGAGTTTGTGCAGAGAGGAGATGGGGAACAGAGGTGAATAAGGCTAGTGAGCTAGAAACCTTTGATCCTAGGAAAACTCGGGTCAGTGGCTTTGGGAGCCCTGAATGGAAAGGGAAGTGTTTTCCCACTGTGTGTATTTCTTGCCCGCTGGGTGCAAGCTAGGATTAAAGGTAATGGCCCACCAGTTCTTGGCTCCGTCGTTTCATTACTGGAAAGCCAGTAGCCATGGCCACCATCACAGCCGCTGGGCCCATGCAGGTTCGCATTGGATTTGGACATATGGTGATGGAACAATGGAGCCAAGAACTGGTGGTCCATTAGCTTTAATCCTAGCTTGCACCCGGCGGGCAAGTAAGACACACGCTGGGCTCCAAAACCCACTCATTCAGTGCTCACAAAGCTACTGACTTACCTGAATTTCCTAGAATCAAAGGTGTCTAGGCCCTGGCCGGTTGGCTCAGCGGTAGAGCATCGGCCTGGTGTGCAGGAGTCCCGAGTTCGATTCCCGGCCAGGGCACACAGGAGAGGCACCCATTTGCTTCTCCACCCCTCCCCCTCTCCTTCCTCTCTGTCTCTCTCTTCCCCTCCCGCAGCGAGGCTCCATTGGCGCAAAGATGGCCCGGGCAATGGGGATAGCTCTGTGGCCTCTGCCTCAGGCACTAGAATGGCTCTGAATGCAACAGAGCGACGCCCTAGAGGGGCAAAGCATCGCCCCCTGGTGGGCATGCCGGGTGGATCCCGGTCAGGCGCATGCAGGAGTCTTGTCTTTGGAAAAAAAAAAAAGGTGTCTACCTCACCAGTCTTATTCACCTCTGTTCCCCATCTCCTTCTCTCTACACAAACTCTTCTCCTTCAGCACTCTGCCATCTTGGCTGCCTCTCCCCTTCTCCATGTGGCCTTTCTCTGCTCTCCTCTCTAATGCTAATCTCAGGAACTTGGTCTGCCCCACTTTATAGTGTAGAAATCAAAACCTTTAATCCAATATACAAACAAGGAAGTCTCTGACACAAAGTCACTTATCTGAGGCATAATGGGATTCCTCATGAGAGTGCACCACCCCACATCATGCAATCAGTCAAGGGTGTGGGGAAAAGCTTAGTCTTAAAACTAAGCCTCAGGCCAGGGGTCCCCAAACCTTTTACACAGGGGGCCAGTTCACTGTCCCTCAGACCGTTGGAGGGCCGGACTATAAAAAAAAAAACTATAAACAAATCCCTATGCACACTGCACATATCTTATTTTAAAGTAAAAAAACAATGGAAACAAATTCAATATTTAAAATAAAGAACAAGTAAATTTAAATCAACAAACTGACCAGTATTTCAATGGGAACTATGGGCCTGCTTTTAGCTAATGAGATGGTCAGTGTCCGGTTCCATATTTGTCACTGCTAGCCGTAACAAGTGATATGACGTGCTTCCGGAGCCGTGACACATGTGTCCCTTGTCACCAGAAGTAGTACTGTACGTGAGCGATGCCACGCTTTGCATCTGCATCCTGTGCTCCTCTCACTGACCACCAATGAAAGAGGTGCCCCTTCCGTAAGTGCGGCAGGGGCCAGATAAATGGCCTCAGGGGACTGCATGTGGCCTGCAGGCCGTAGTTTGGGGACCCCTGCCTTAGGCCATAACCACCCTGCCAGCTTACAGCCTGTCCCCCACACCCAATGCAAACTATAAGCAAGCAAACATATATCATATTTAAAAACTTATTTGACCAACAATTACCATCTGAATCAAATGAGAACCTGCATGGGCCAGGCAGCTATGATGATGGCCGTGGCTACTGGCTTTACATTTGGTGTAGTCTCTGACAGGATTTGGACAAGTTCGGTATGGAGCCACCACCACCTTTGAAGAGGTGGAGTAGAGGACTGGCTGCTATTATGGTTCCCTATGGCTGTCCTTTTGGGGACCGTAGGCTGGCTGAGTTTTACAGCCATGAGTGAGGAAACCGAGAGCTCTGTGGAAGAGGCTGCCTGGGATCTGCCAACCGAGCAGTGGAAGGAGCTGGAGCAAGCACCGGAGAAGGAGGCCGACCAGGTTCGTGAGATTCGCTTGGAAATGGAGCAGCTGCTGGAGAAGGAATCACAGGTTCATGAGTCGCAGATTGCCCTGGATGTTGAGGATAGCCAGCAGCGGTGGGAGGCCAGGGCTGAGGCTGGAGTTGGGGCTGCAAGGCCCACAGACCAGAAGGCGGCAGCGGCCCGGGGCTCGAGCTCAGCAGCAGGAGCTGGTGTTTTCAGTTCCTCTTTGGAGGATGAGGAGAATTGGGCAGGAGCTGCGACTCAGTCTCCAGAAGGTGAGAGCCCAGCAGCAAGGAGTACTTACTATGCCCCTGGTAGGTCTCCGATTTTGGGACATAGGAGTGACTGCCATCATGCTCTCCAGAGCAGAGATGGAAATGCTGACTGCCATTGCCATGTGCTCCTCTTTGGGACAGTGTAAGACCTGCCAGGACGGCAGGAATAAGGAGGGTGGCTGAGGCCCCATGTGCGTGGACTGATTCCTGGACTACTACCAGAGTGGGCACTGGCTCCTTTGTTGGATGGACTTACGGATTTTGGACAATGTGAAATACCCTCATGGGGGTGGGGGGCGGCTTTGCTGGAGGCCCTCCCCCTTCCCCGGGAAGCTTTTCTCATGGCTAGAAAGAAGGCCGAGGACATTTTGTGCTTTTGGTAAAGTGCTCAGAGACTGGTGAAATGTACCTTTGTAATTGTTGAAATTGTATGATTTGTCATGTTGTTGTAATTTGTGTAATGTGCCTAATTTCCTTGTGCAGGAATACCTGCGCTTTAGATTGTAAGTGAGCAAAAGGGGTGGAATGTTGGTCAAATAAGTTTGTAAATATGATATATTGGTTTGCTCACTTATAGTTTGCATTGGGTGTGGGGGACAGGCTGTAAGCAGGCAGGGTAGTTATATCCTAAGGCTTAGTTGTTTTTCTTTGTTTGTTTTGTTTTTTGTATTTTTCTGAAGTTGGAAATGGGGAGGCAGTCAGACAGACTCCCGCATGCGCCCGACTGGGATCCACCCGGCATGCCCACCAGGGGGCGATGCGCTGCCCAACTGGGACATTGCTCTGTTGCAACAAGAGCCATTATTCTAGCGCCTGAGGCAGAGGCCACAGAGCCATCCACAGCGCCCGGGCCAACTTTGCTCCAATGGAGCCTTGGCTGCGGGAGGGGAAGAGAGAGACAGAGGAAGGAGAGGGGGAGGGGTGGAGAAGCAGATGGGCGCTTCTCTTGTGTGCCCTGGCTGGGAATCAAACCTGGGACTCCTGCACGCCAGGCTGACGCTCTACCACTGAGCCAATGGGCCAGGGCCCTAAGGCTTAGTTTTAAGACTAAGCCTTTCCCACCCTAAGTGACTTTGTATCAGAGACTTCGTTGTTTGTATACTGGATTAAAGGTTTTGTTTTCTACACTATAAAATGGAGCAGACTGGGAGCTTGCTCTCTCTCGGTTCCTGAGATTAGCATTAGAGAAGAGAGCAGAGAGGAGAGCAGAGAGGCCACGTGGAGAAGAAGAGAAGTAGCCAAGATGGCAGAGTGCTGAAGAAATCAGTTTGTGCAGAGAGGAGATGGGGAACAAAGATGAATAAGGCTGGTGAGGTACAAACCTTTGATCCTAGGAAACTCAGATAAGTCAGTGGCTTTGGGAGCCCTGAATGGAAAGGGAAGTGTTTTCCCACTGTGTGTATTTCTTGCCCGCTGGGTGCTAGCTAGGATTAAAGCTAATGGCCCACCAGTTCATGGCTCTGTTATTTCATTACCATTTGTCTGAAGCAAATGTGAACCTGCATGGCCCAGGCGGCTGTGATGGTGGCCGTGGCTACTGGCTTTACACGTTATGATTTGGTAATTCTATTGCTGTACTTTGTACTGTTTCCGTTTATGCAATGACCTCACTCCTCGCACAGTGACCATCATGGAAGATACCTGTGGTGTAGATTGTAAAGCGAGCAAAGGGGTGGAATGTTGGTCAAATAAGTTCGTAAATATGATGTTTGTGTTTGCTCACTTGTGGTTTGCATTGGGGGCTGGGCAATGTCGGATATAGTGGTCTGTGAGGTTGCAGGTCGCCTTCCTGATTGGGAGGGGCCGTTGTCTTGCTAATGTTTCCTGGAAGAGAGATTTTGCCCCCCCCTTTCCCCCCACCAAGAGGGGCAGGAGGATTTCTTTCTCTTCTCCCGAGTCTCTTGTCCTCCGTGGGAGAAGCAGGTGTTCTGCGTTTCCCTTGGCTTTTCTTGTGGCTGGCCTGTCCTGGTGAGACACCGACAAACAGAACGGCCCACCATCCTCTGACTCTGCCTACCGTCTGCCTGAATTTAATGAGAATCTGCATGTGAATGGCCATAATGGCGGCGGCAGCCCGGCTTACACCATGTCACACAGAAATAGGACACAATGGGAAAGTGATCCAAATCCAAAATTTTCAGTTCTTTCATTACAGTGTTATAATTTCCAAACCTCTGAAACACTCTCACACTTCTGAGACAGTTAGATGTTGGAGACACAAACCTGTAATAAGTTAATGGCAACTAGAAAAGCAGGCCTGTGAAGTTAGGAGTGATGGTAAGGAAATAACAGAACACAGCCTTTCCTCTTCCCAATGAAGTACATACTCTGGGAACCTTTACAAAGATTTTCTTAACCATTATTATTCCACATAATGCAGTTCAGTTACCTCTTCACTCAGGATTTAACATTGTTAGGCTGAAGTAGCCGGAACCCAGGACCTTGATGGAAGTTCGAATTCAGAACTATTAAGCAAAAGTGTGAGATATACTCCTAAACTGTTACTTATGACAAAGTCTCCAGTTCAGGATAACCAAGGTCTCCTTTCTTGAGACCTGTTCCAAATCAGGATCTGCCTTAGTGTTTGATAGAATATTAAAGCAATAATAAAAGCAAAGATTCCTTTACCCTCCACCCTAGCCCAGCACTTTATATAAGATGTCACCATGAATGCTCACCACAGCCTGTTCTGGAGACAGGTGGCGGGGCTGGTGATACTGTCCACTCCAGAGCCTTTGCTTTTCTGCTCTGCAGCCTCACAAACCCGGGATGACTCTGACCAGAAATCAGACTGTGTAGGAGGTTGTATAAAGTGTGTTCTGTGCCCAGCTGCCACTCAGGAGTGGCTTCAAGGGACAGGATGGGAGAGAATTCTCATAGCCCCAGGAGGTTAAGCTGTAACAGTGAAAGCAGAAAGCGGGTAGGTCTGAGAAAACACCAACAGAGGAAGGAGAGAGAGGTAAGCATCAGGAGCATTCCAATTCTGAAAGGCTGGGCCCAAAGGCAGACAAGGGAGGAAAAGAGGACAGGAAGTGAGGAATATGGAAATAGGCAGAGCAGTTATTGATTGCAGCTAAGAAGAAAGCTAAGAATAAAAAACCACATTGAATGTTAGGAGCTGGGGCAGGGAAGCCAGGAAGAGACAACAGGGGAGCGCTGTGCAGGGCAGTCCAGTAACCGCTGGTGGGCCTGTGCGGGCTGGCTCCTGTGCCCCGCATGGTGGGCCTGTGCGGGCTGGCTCCTGTGCCCCTGCGTTCACAGGACGGCCCCTCAGCGGCCCCCAGCGGCCACAGGACACTCTGCAGGCGTCTCTGAAATGCAGTCATCTCACCTGTGACTGTACCCCATCCATCTGGATGGAAAAAAAAAATTAAAAACCAACCAGATAAGACCTAAAACGGGACCTAAAAGTAGTGTGACTAACATCCAATCCAAAACCAAATGACTGACTTCTAACTGCTGTGTTACTACTGACCAAACATGGGAGAGATTAGTAAAGCCTGTATTTTCCTTTGTAAGTTAAATATAATGAGTATTAAAATGTGCCCCCAAAATGTTGTAAACGACCTGACTACCCTACCTGTAGTAAGAATTTTTTTTAAAAGTTGGAGTGAAACGTTGAGGTGTAAAATACACCATGACTTCCCCCAGTGTGGCACCTTGGTGAACCTGCATCCGCTCTCATCCAGCCGCTGCGCTGAGCGCTCGTCCGTCCGCTCTCACCCGGCTGCTGAGCTGAGCGCTCGTCCGTCCGCTCTCACCCGGCCGCCGCGCTGAGCGGACCGGCATCCACTCTCACCCGGCCGCTGCGCTGAGCGCTCGTCCGTCCGCTCTCACCCGGCTGCTGAGCTGAGCGCTCGTCCATCCGCTCTCACCCGGCCGCCACGCTGAGCGGTCCGGCATCCGCTCTCACCCGGCCGCCACGCTGAGCGGTCCTGCATCCGCTCTCACCCGGCCGCTGCGCTGAGCGCTCGTCCATCCGCTCTCTCCCGGCCTCTGCGCTGAGCGCTCGTCCATCCGCTCTCACCCGGCCTCTGCGCTGAGCGCTCGTCCATCCGCTCTCACCCGGCCGCTGCGCTGAGCGGACATGCATCCGCTCTCACCCGGCCGCTGCGCTGAGCGGACATGCATCCGCTCTCACCGGGCCCCTGCGCTGAGCGGACCTGCATCCGCTCTCACCCGGCCGCTGCGCTGAGCGCTCGTCCATCCGCTCTCACCGGGCCCCTGCGCTGAGCGGACCTGCATCCGCTCTCACCGGGCCCCTGCGCTGAGCGCTCGTCCATCTGCTGTCACCCGGCCGCTGCGCTGAGCAGACCTGCATCCGCTCTCACCGGGCCCCTGCGCTGAGCGGACCTGCATCCGCTCTCACCGGGCCCCTGCGCTGAGCGGACCTGCATCCGCTCTCACCGGGCCCCTGCGCTGAGCGGACCTGCATCCGCTCTCACCGGGCCCCTGCGCTGAGCGGTCCTGCATCCGCTCTCACCGGGCCCCTGCGCTGAGCGGACCTGCATCCGCTCTCACCGGGCCCCTGCGCTGAGCGCTCGTCCATCTGCTGTCACCCGGCCGCTGCGCTGAGCAGACCTGCATCCGCTCTCACCGGGCCCCTGCGCTGAGCGGACCTGCATCCGCTCTCACCGGGCCCCTGCGCTGAGCGCTCGTCCATCTGCTGTCACCCGGCCGCTGCGCTGAGCAGACCTGCATCCGCTCTCACCGGGCCCCTACGCTGAGCGGACCTGCATCCGCTCTCACCGGGCCCCTGCGCTGAGCGGACCTGCATCCGCTCTCACCGGGCCCCTGCGCTGAGCGGACCTGCATCCGCTCTCACCCGGCCGCTGCGCTGAGCGCTCGTCCATCCGCTCTCACCGGGCCCCTGCGCTGAGCGGACCTGCATCCGCTCTCACCGGGCCCCTGCGCTGATAGGTCCTGCATCCGCTCTCACCGGGCCCCTGCGCTGAGCGGACCTGCATCCGCTCTCACCAGCCCTTCCACTGATTTCCCACGTGGTCCTCCTCCCCTCCTCACATGGCTTCCTCTCAGTATCCGTTAGACACACACAGGGTAACCACAGTGATGTTTAAATGTAAAACCAGGCCATATTATTTTCTAACAAACACCCACTACACTTAAAGTAAAATCTCTCCATCCTGGTTCCAAGACCCTGTGGCCTCCGGCTCTTCAGCCTTTTACCTTCCCGCTCTCCGTCCGCCTGTCTTCCCACACACGCCTAGTTTTCCCTGCCTCTTCCTGCCCCAGGAACTCAGGGACCATGTGTCTTATTTATATCACCCCACCGGGTCCAGGCTGGTGCTCGGAGTGCAGTAAACACTTAGATTTTCTCTTTCTTTTTTTTTCTTTTCTTTTCTTTCTTTCTTTCTTTCTTTCTCTTTCTTTTTCTTTCTTTCTCTTTCTTTCCTTTCTCTTTCTTTCTTTCTTCCTTTCTTTCTTTCGTTCTTTCATTCTTTTCTTTCTCTCTCTCTCTCATTCATTCATTGAAATGAAGACCCTGGCCAGTTGGCTCAGTGGTAGAGCATCGGGCTGGTGTGTGAATGTCCCCGGTTTGATTCCGGTCAGGGCACACAGGAGAAGTAACCATCTGCTTCTCCCCACCACCCTCCTTCCCTCTTGCAGCCACGGCTCAAATGGTTCGAGCAATTTGGCCCCGGCACTGAGGATGGCTCCATGACCTCTGCCTCAGGTGCTGAAATAGCTCAGTTGTCCCAGATAGCAATGGAGCAGCAGCTGCAGATAGGCAGAGCACAGCCTTGTAGGGGGCTTGCTGGGTGGGTCCCAGTTGGGGAGCATGCAGGAGTCTGTCTTTGCCTCCCTGTCTCCTGCCTCTTACTTAATAAAAAGGGAGAAAGAAAGAAAGAGAAAATGAAATGAAATAATATGGTTCCTTTATCATCCTTATGCCACCTTCCCCATGGCTTTTGTTCCTCAAAACAAAAATATGCCAGACTGGGGACGCTGTAGGTGGTGCGACTTCCTTCCGCGAGGCTGCAGGAGCACTGTTCCACGCTGTGGGTGTGAGTTCTCCATGTAGGCTATGTCCAGAGTTTTTTGAATGAATGAAAAAGAAGCTGAAAGTTTGTAATGTAATAAATATCCGTTAGAGGGCTCCCTTGACACTTGAGAAGACCAAAGGTTCAGTCAAATGCTTGACAAGGATATCCACAATTAGATAGTAAAAGAAGGGAGAATGATCAGAGTACATACAGTAAATGCTTTAAAAAGGCGCATTCTCCCCCACTTCCTCCTAGCTGTATCACCAGACTCCTTCCTGTGGCTCTCTGCCTGAACTGATGCTCACACAGAACACACAGCAAGACAGCCTCTCTGCCCCTCAGTGTTCATATCTGTAAGTGGAAAAGGCAACAGCACCTTCCCCAAGGGGCCAGGCAAGGGGTAAAGGAGATAACACATGTGGAAGTGCTCACTATGTAGTGTTTGTTATTACTTTAAATCAATTTTGTGTGTGTTGCATTCTACTGAGTGGGCTGGCGCCTGGTGACCCTATGAATGAATGGTGTCCACCTGCTCTGTCCTTAACAGCCCTGCTCAGCTCCTGTACACTCATATCCATGGCGTCTTATACACTCAGTCCATCTAATACGGTGTTTCCCAACGTGGGGCCCACGCCCCACAGGGGGGCAATTCGATAGTTAAGGGGGGCAATTTGAAAATGGACTCGACACGACTTGAACTCTTTCGCCCTGGGCCATTTAAATGCAATGCTAGATATCGGTGCCAAATTTAACAAAAAATGCAATTCTTAAATAATTGCGGTAAATAATTATTAACTATAACTTCGTTTGATGAGACCAAAATATCAACTGGGTGATTGGCGTCGTCAAGTAAACTTCGTCCTGGGTTCACCGCGGAGCGTGCCGTCTGCCGTGGGGAACCCCGGACGTTTTAAAAACTCGCTAAACAACGCAGTTATTCTCACCTAATTGGCCCATCGCAACTTCTGTAGTGTTTCACATCATTCAGTTGGTGTTAATTTGAAATAAGTGTCAGTCAAAACTGTTGTAAAAGCTTGTTGATTTAATAAATATACATATATATTGTATAGATATAATTGGTAAGTATTTGATTTTATTTTTAACAATATTAAACTCTTTATTAAGTACTTCTTGCATCAGGGCTAGAAAGCACTAATATTTTATACATATTATTGGGGCTATAATAGTGCATGCACAACAATTTTAATTTTAGAAGCATAACTTTCCAGAAAATTTTGTCAAGTGGAAAAAATATAGATACCTTTTGATTTGCGGTGGTAGTGTAGTAAATGTGTTATATACATTTAAATAAATATGAATTTTTAGTATATGTTTACTCTATGTCACACTGAATATATTTTAACACATATCCTAATATTAGTTTTTAATTGATCTTATTTTTATTTCTTATAGCCCATAGTAAAATGAGTGGTGCAAGCAAGAAAAAAACTCGTCAATATTCGGAGGAATATTTAAAATTTGGGTTCATACCCGCTGTTCATGATGAGTGGATTCCTTTTTGTCTTTTATGCCAGCAATGCTTGACCAACAAATCAATGAAACAAGGTTGTCTTGAGGAGCATTTGAAGGCGAAACATAGTGCTCATATTAATTCAGATTTGAGTTACTTTAAAACTTTAAAGAAAAATTTTGAAAAAAGAACAACATTAAAGTCTCTATTTCCTGCTCATACTTCAACTAATAATCGTGTTCTTGAGGCTAGTTATCAAATTTCTTTATTCATCGCTAAAACTGGAGAAAATCACACTATAGGAGAGAATTTAATAAAATCGTCAATATCAGCATTTCTTAAAACGGTTCTTGAAAAAGATGACAGGCCCTGGCTGGTTGGCTCAGCGGTAGAGCATCGGCCTGGCGTGCGGGGGACCCAGGTTCGATTCCCAGCCAGGGCACATAGGAAAAGCGCCCATTTGCTTCTCCACCCCCCTCCTTCCCCTCTGTCTCTCTCTTCCCCTCCCACAGCCAAGGCTCCATTGGAGCAAAGATGGCCCGGGCGCTGGGGATGGCTCCTTGGCCTCTGCCCCAGGCGCTAGAGTGGCTCTGGTCGCGGCAGAGCGACCCCCCGGAGGGGCAGAGCATCGCCCCCTGGTGGGCAGAGCGTTGCCCCTGGTGGGCGTGCCGGGTGGATCCCGGTCGGGCACATGCGGGAGTCTGTCTGACTGTCTCCCCGTTTCCAGCTTTAGAAAAAAAAAATACAAAAAATAAAAAATAAAAAAAGAAGAAAAAAAAAAGAAAAAGATGACAAAGATGTAAAAGCTATGCCACTCAGTGACAATACTGTTAGCAGAAGAATAGACGAAATGAGTGAGGATATTGAAAAACAACTTATTGAAAAGCTGAAAACAAGAAAATTCTTCTTGCAAATGGAAGAATCAACTTTGAGAGAAGTGAGGCAGTATTGATAACTTACGTAAGATATATTGATAAAGGACATTTTGCTGAAGAAATGTTGTTCTGTAAAAGATTAGAAAGCACCACTCCTCCAAAGATATATATAATAAGCTAAAAAAACTACTTAGATGTCAATGATATACCAATGAAAAATATAACATCTTGTGCTGCAGATGGTGCTCCCAATATGATGGGCAAGAAAAATGGCTGCTTAAAATTGATGAAAATGCGAATCCAGAAATGATTCTTGTGCATTGTGTTATTCATAGGGAAAACTTGGTAGCTAAAAACATCTCGCCTGTTCTGAATGAAGTATTACATACAGTAATAAAGTGTGTTAATGCTATTAAAGCTAGTGCCAAATGTGAGCATCTTCTCAAGCTATTTTGTGAAGAACAAAATGAAGACCATGTGAGACTTTTACTTCATACTGAGGTAAGATGGCTATCTAAAGGAAACTGTTTGAAAAGTTTTATGGAACTGTTTGATACTCTTAGTGGTTTTTTAAGCGACAAACCTGAAATGAAGTATCTGTTAACAATAGATTGCAAAGCATTTGTGAGCTATTTAGCCGATATCTTTGAAAAACTAAATATATTAAATAAGCAATTTCAAGGAACAAATAAAACTCTTGTTGATGCAAAAGCAAAGATACTTGGTTTCATTACCAATATTGAGTTATGTCAGAAACATATTAACAACAAAAACTTTAAACAGTTTCATTGGCTCCAAAAATGTGAAGTAACTGATACCGCTTTACTTGTTATTGTCAATCATTTGAATTTCTATCGGCTAATTTAAAAGAAAGATTTTCTGATTTAAAACAAATTGATTTCCCAACATGGATGATGCAGCCAATGTTAGTGGATTTGTCTGATATATCAAATATGCAGTATCAAGAAGAACTCGCAGAATTGCAAAATGATGAGTCAGTTAAAGCTTTATTTAATATCAAAGGAGCGATGACATGGCTTTGTGAGGAAACAGAAATCAAATACCCAAATTCAACCAAATGTGCAAGAAAACTATTGCTACCGTTTCCATCTTCATTTTTAGCTGAATGTGGATTTAGTGCTGTAAATGATTTACTGGTAAAAAAAAGAAATTGGCTGGATATAACACAATGTGGAGACTTGAGACTAAAGCTAACCAAATTGGAACCTAATATAAAAATCTCTGTGCAGCAAGCATCAAGCGCAAGGATCACACTAAATTAAAATAATAAATTAATATAGAAAAATCTGTATTAAAATTATTTGGAATTTAAATTTCTGTTTTTCATTATATGTTTTGAAATTTTACTTACTGTGTTTTGTTAACAATTTCATAGTGATTTCTTCCTAGAACCTATCATTTATGTTTATTAACTGAACAAATCAATTTTTTAATGTTAAAAATTATGTATGTTACATAGAGGGGGACATAAAAATTTTAGAAAGGTTAAGGTGGGGCATGGCACAAAAAAGGTTGGGAAACACTGATCTAATATATGGTCTTCTTCTCATCCTGCTGCCTTCTATTTTTCTCGGCATTATTGTCTTTTCCAAAGAACCCTGCATTCTCATGATGTGCCCAAAGTAGGACGGCTTCAGTTTTGTCATTTTTGCTGCCAGTGATGTTTCAGGCTTCATTCGCTCTAGGACCCACCTGTTTGTCTTTCTGGCAGTCCAGGGTATCCGTAGAGCTCTCCCCCAACATCTTATTTCAATGAATCAATTTTTTCTATCAGCCTTCTTCACATCCAACTTTCACATCCATACACAGTAAGTTACTTTATCTGCTTTTCCCAATCATTTTCCTGTGCCCTTCAAGGCCCTGCTCAAATATTGCATCTCCTCTTCATAGTGAACACACATGCTCAACCCCCAACCCCCCAACCCCCTTTTGGCTCTCCTTTACCTTCCTTCCACAGCCAGGCTTTTGGGCAAAGTTGTCTACATTTCCATTGACTCAGCTGGTCATGATCAGTCTTTTGCACCTGCCACTCCACTGGCACTTCTACTGCTAAATCCAATGAAAACCTTTTTGTCTTTAACACGCCTGCCCTCTCTTTAGTTACTGGCGGCTCTGCTGACCACTGCTGGCCCTGGCAACACTCTGTGCCCTACCACTCCCTGTGGGTCTGTTTCATACCTCTGGTCTTCCATTCACCCCATGCGGCCCATGAATGCCAAAGTCCCAAAGGTCTCTTATCTAGACTCTCTCAGGAGCTCCAAATTCAACCTGGCTGTCCTACAAGTACCACTAACTTAACATGGCAAAAGTGAAGTCATCATCTTACTCCAATTTACTGAATTACTGATCTTGATAAAACAGCAAAACTATCCACTCTGTTCTCTGAGCCACAAATCTCAGACTCAGCTTAGGTGGCTCCATCGACCTCTCATTCCCTGTATCATTATTTTACTGTTTGATTCTGGTATCTCTGCCAAGAGTACTGCAGTAGTCTGCAACTAGTCCCCCTGCCTCCACTCTTCTTTTAAATAACAGCCTTACTAAAATATAAGTATATATATCGTAAAATTCATCCATTTAAAGTACACAGTTCAATGACTTTTAGTTCATTAACAAGGTTGTATAACCATCAATAGTGTCTAATTTTAGAGTATTTAAATCACCCCCAAAAGAAACCCAAACCCCACAGCCAGGAGCACTTACTCTCCACTCCCTCCTCCCCCAGCCTCTGGCAACCACTAACTGACTTCAGTCTCTATGGAGCTGCCTGTTCTGTAAACTTCATAGAAGTGAAACCATTCAATATGTGGCCTCTGGTGACCTCAACTCTTACTCCTCCTCCACTTCATTCTACCCTTCATAGTTATTGGATTAAATTTTATAAAATACATCCCATGTCATGTCATCCTCTTGTTTAAAATCCTTTAATGGCTCCTGGTAAATTTCAGGATAGAGTTTATCCTCTTTTGTGCTCATAAAGGACCTTTCCAACCTGGCTCCTGCTTATTCCCGCCCCACCTCCCCAGCCAATCAATCTACTATTCTTTCTTCCATTCAAACATTCAGTTTTCCAGACAAAATATACTCCACCACATCTACACCTCTTTGGTTTCCTCTGCTTGGAACACCATTTTCTATTTTCTTTATCCACCTACTACTCACCTCTCAATACTCTGCCAGCCCAGGAGGCCCCGCACTAGAGATTCGGATGCTTGGAGCCTATGTTGCTATGGCACCAATCTAACATGCCCATTATTCCACTGTGCTGTAACACTGTTATCTGTGTCCCCATGAGACCATTAGCTACTAATTGAGGGCACACACCATGTTCCATCTGTAGCATTTAACACCGTGTCTGGCATGGAAAAGTCACTTAAATACTTGTTGGATGAGGTTCTTATAATTTTAGAATTAGCATTTGTTTTGGGTGTACTGTACAATACCCAGAAGGCAATTTGCAATAAAGAAGCTCAAAAGACAAACATACACACCCCTGAATTTCACAAGATATTGCAAAAGGCGCCTGATTACAAGAACTATGCCAAGAATACTCTTCTTAGCGAATTAAAGGGCAAAAAAGTATTTTGGTTTGGTGCAGTTCCATGACAAAACAAAGAAGATTGTTGTCTGATCACCAATTTTTCATGTTGAAAACCCAAAACTTATAACTTATTTTGCCCTTGAAAACCTGCTTGTAGAAGTAAGGTTCTAGAATATAGACCTCATTTTTACAGAAAAATTTAAGCAAATAAATACAAACAATGAGTCATGGATTCCAGGTGATGGAATAATTTTGCTGGGGGAAAGGACTAAAGAAAGTACCTGTAGATAAACCTTCTTCACACCAGGCACATAGTCTGCGATCCGGCCAAAAAGCAGCCGTCCAACTCCCGAAGTGATGCCAATGCACGTGAGAACCACCTCTTCGTTGCTTTTATCTTGAAACCTCTCATTCACATATTTCACCTGAAGACCAAAGTGAAGGAAGCCACACTCAATGTGATGGGAAAACTTGGCAAGCTTTGAGTCACTGTACCCTGGGTAAGTTCTTAACCTCTAGCGCCTCAGTTTCCTTATTGGTAAATGGAGATAGCAATAGTACTTCAAAAGAGAGCTGTGATGATTAAATGTCTGTATAAAAAAACTTAGAAAAGTACCTGAAACAAAGTTAATAATGATATTAATTTTAGACTAATTATTTTGAAGGGACTTTTCCTTTAATTTACAGTCTACTTAGAACAGTGACTGTAAACCAGGGGTCCCCAAACTTTTTACACAGGGGGCCAGTTCACTGTTTCTCAGACCGTTGGAGGGCCGGACTATAAAAAAAACTATGAACAAATTCCTATGCACACTGCACATACCTTATTTTAAAGTAAAAAAACAAAACGGGAACAAATACAATATTTAAAATAAAGAACAAGTAAATTTAAATCAACAAACTGACCAATATTTCAATGGGAACTATGCTCCTCTCACTGACCACCAATGAAAGAGGTACTCTTCCAGAAGTGCTTCGGGGGCCGGATAAATGGCCTCAGGGGGCCGCATGTGGCCCACGGGCCGTAGTTTGGAGACCCCTGCTGTAAACCAACAGCCTGACAATGTTTCAGGAGGCCGTGTGACCAGGCAGGTGTTATGTCAGATGACACAACATGCAGCTCAGCACTCATGTTGAATGTAAGCTTTGCTCCCACAGCCCTAAGTTTCAGTTCGCCACACCTTTCTCAGCACTTCCTTTTTTTTTGTATTTTTCTGAAGTTGGAAACAAGGAGGCAGTCAGACAGACTCCCGCATGCTCCCGACCGGTATCCACCCGGCATGCCCACCAGGGGGCGATGCTCTGCCCATCTGGGGCGTCCCTCTGTTGCTAGAATGCTAGAGCCATTCTAGCACCTGAGGTAGAGGCCACAGAGTCATCCTCAGCGCCTGGGCAAACTTTGCTCCAATGGAGTCTTGGCTGTGGGAGGGAAGAGAGAGACAGAGAGGAAGGAGAGAGGGAGGGGTGGAGGAGCAGATGGATGCTTCTGCTGTGTGCCCTGGCCGGGAATCAAACCTGGGACTCCTGCACGCCAGGCCGACGCTCTACCACTGAGCCAACCGGCCAGGGCACTTCCATTTTCTTTTTTTTTTTCTGAAGCTGGAAACGGGGAGAGACAGTCAGATAGACTCCTGCATGCGCTTGACCGGGATCCACCCCGCACGCCCACCAGGGGCGACGCTCTGCCCACCAGGGGGCGATGCTCTGCCTCTCTGGGGCGTCGCTCTGCCGCAACCAGAGCCACTCTAGCGCCTGGGGCAGAGGCCAAGGAGCCATCCCCAGCGCCCGGGCCATCCTTGCTCCAATGGAGCCTTGGCTGCGGGAGGGGAAGAGAGAGACAGAGAGGAAGGAGAGGGGGAGGAGTGGAGAAGCAAATGGGCACTTCTCCTATGTGCCCTGACCGGGAATCGAACCCAGGTCCCCCGCATGCCAGGCCGACGCTCTACCGCTGAGCCAACAGGCCAGGGCGCACTTCCATTTTCTTAGTGATCCATCGATCTTGCTCACGACAAGAAGAAAAGGCATGTCTGCACTCCTACTGAGATGTTAAGACAAATACAAACAGCTGTTTCACTCAGACTCACTGTCCCCCTCCACCCTCCACCAAACACTGGCCTGAATTCTGGAAGCCTGAAAAGCAGATTTCCCAGCAAGTTAAAAGGTCCCAGTGGTTCCCAAGTGGTACTAGTAGCCTTTATGGATGATCTCCTTAAAGGACTTCCATTTAGCATTTTTGAGCCCCCGTGGTTATGCCAACACCATCACATTTGTCTTTTCTCTTTCAAAACTGGGCACTGTTCTTCTGTTTTCATACTGGTCCAAAATCGTCCTCCTAACTATGGCTTTAATTTCATCAATTCCTTTTTTTTTTTGTATTTTTCCAAAGTTGGAAACGAGGAGGCAGTCAGACAGACTCCTGCATGCGCCCGACTGGGATCCACCCAGCATGCCCACCAGGGGGCGATGCTCTGCCCATCTGGGGCGTTGCTCTGTCGCAACCAGAGCCATTTTTGCACCTGAGGCAGAGGCCACAGAGCCATCCTCAGCGCCCGGGCAAACTTTGTTCCAATGGAGCCTCGCCTGCGGGAGGGGAAGAGAGAGACAGAGAGGAAGGAGAGGGGGAGGGGTGGAAAAGCAGATGGGTGCTTCTCCTGTGTACCCTGGCCGGGAATCGAACCTGGGACTCCTGCACGACAGGCCGACGCTCTACCACTGAGCCAAACGGCCAGGGCCATCAATGCCTTATTTATCAGTTGTCCACTGCCTACATTAAAAGTTTGACATTAAAAGCTCCTTAGTTTGACATTAAAAGCTCTCCTTAATCTGTCACCAATCTATCTTTGTATCTTTAATACCTACTGATCCTGCCAGCCTGTGATGGCACAGTGGATAGAGAATTGACCTGAAACGCTGAGGTTGCTGGTTCAAAACCCTGGGTTTACCCGGTCAAGGCACATATAACAAGTAATTAATGAACTAAAGTGAGGCAACTATAAGTGGATACATTTTGTTCTCTCTCCCCTCCCCCTCTCCTCTCTCTGCAAAATCAATAAATACAACCTTTAAAAAAAAAAAAAAGCAAAACTACTTATCCTTGACTCAGAAGTAGAATACTCAAATGTCTACAGGACTCAGACAAAGAGCATAAAAGAGTAAAACAAACTGCTGGAGAGGGGCTCAAACAGTTCAGTTGATTATTACCACACAGAACCCCCAGGGTTGCCAATCTACCACCTCCCAGTCCCCTTTTATTTTAAAAAGAACTCAGAAATCTGGATTTTTGTGCAGACATGTTGGCACCTAACTTAAATTTAGAACACTACCCGGTCCAACCCCACCCATGCAAGCCAAACAAAACATGTCTGCCAACTGCATTGGGCCAGCTTGGATCTCAGCCCTAATCCCATCTAGCCCAGCTGGATGCGTATATTCAGTGTCTGAAACATTTTCACTTCTCTACATTTCTGCTGCCTCTTCTATCTTCTTTAACTTTCTAAATTCTATCCAGTCAAGACTCTGTTTAAATCCCTTTTTCTATAAAGCTGCCCGTGATTACCTCAGCCTCACAGCCCCTCCTGTTACTGCCTAGTTTTAACTGGCACCTTAAGTATGAGCTCCTACCCAGTCTTGACAGCTTCTAACTCTACACATACTCTTGCGTAAACTCTTCCACGTCAAACCTGATAACCATCCTAGATTACTCCTTCCTCTCTTCAAATCCAAATCCTCTCTTCACCACCAAAATCTGATGATTTTACCTCCTAAATCTCTGTCAGACACACTTGCTGTGGTCCACGTCCCCCAGTGTTTAGTTCAGGTTTTTATCACTCCTCACCTGGATGACCACGACAGCCTTCTAACAATGCTTCTTGCTTGGGCCCCCACTCCTAATCTCTAACCTATATTCTCTAAAACCTCCAGATTCAATATTAAAGTTCAATATTAAAAATAACACTTCTCTGCCTTTTATGGCTCCCATTGCCTTCAGGGTAAAGCTGAAACCCTTGGTTTGACAGATGAAACTTTCCTGCTTTGCAACTGCAGCCTCACGTTCCACTGCCTCTTTGTATTCACCATGTTAACACTGTTGTCCAACACAGCCTAGGTTAGTGAGCACTTAAAATGTGGCTTGTCGGTCCTGGCCGGTTGGCTGAGTGGTAGAGCGTTGGCCTGGCGTGCAGAAGTTCCAGGTTCGATTCCCGGCCAGGGCACACAGGAGAGGCGCCCATTTGCTTCTCCACCTCTCCCCCTCTCCTTCCTCCCTGTCTCTCTCTTCCCCTCCCACAGCCGGGGCTCCACTGGAGGAAGGTTGGCCCAGGCGCTGACGATGGCTCCGTGGCCTCTGCCTTAGGCGCTAGAATGGCTCTGGTTGCAACAGAGCGACGCCCCAGATGGGCAAAGCATCACCCCCTGGTGGGCATGCCGGGTGGAATCCAGTCGGGAGCATGAGGGAGTCTGTCTGACTGCCTCCTCGTTTCCAGCTTTGGAAAAATACAAAAAAAAATTTTTTTTTTGACAGAGAGTCAGAGAGAGGGATAGATAAGGACAGACAGACAGGAATGGAGAGAGATGAGAGCATCAATTTTTACATTGTGGCACTTTAGTTGTTCATTGATTGCTTTCTCATATGTGCCTTGACCGCGGGGCTACAGCAGACCGAGTAACCCCTTGCTCAAGCCAGCAACCTTGGGTCCAAGCTGGTGAGCTTTACTCAAACCAGATGAGCCTGCGCTCAAGCTGGTGACCTCGGGGTCTTGAACCTGGGTCCTCCACATCCAGTCCTATGCTCTATCCACTGTACCACTGCCTGGTCAGGTGCAAACATAGAAAATTTAATGAGAAAAAGGCATGTAAAATATCTCAATAATAATTTTAAAATAGTGATTCCATGTTGAAATAGTATTTTGGCTATATTGGTTAAATAAAATATAGTATAAAACTAATTTTATTTTATTTTTTTTACTTTTTAAAATATAAATACTAAAAAGTTTTAAATTCCATATGTGGCTTGAATTATATTTCTATTGAACATTGTTGGTCTAAACATCCACCTGTGCCTGCAAAGTTAAGACAGTTGTCAATAAAGGATGACAGACTGGCTTATTCCTCCAGATCCTTATCACTTCCCATTTTGAGATTAGACAAAGTAGAAAGAGATGACTCCATCTCAACTCTGAAGAAAATGAATAATCTCATCTAAAGCAGGTGGAATAGCCTGACCAGGTGGTAGCGCAGTGGATAGAGCATTGGACTGGGACGCAAAGGACGCATGTTTGAAATCCCAAAGTCACTGGCTTGAGTGTGGTCTTATCCAGCTTGACTGTAGGCTCACCAGTTTGAGCCCAAGGTCGCTGGCTTAAGCAAGGGGTCACTCACTCTGCTGTAGCCACCCCATCAAGGCACATATGAGAAAGCAATCAGTGAACAACTAAGGTGCTGCAATGAAGAATTGATACTTTTTATCTTCCTCCCTTCCTGCCTGTCCCTATCGTCCCTCTCTCTGTCTTAGCGTAGGTGGAATATAATTAAGTGTATTCATTGGCTTTCTTTGGAATTTGAATCGACTCTACTATATAATCTACTTCAGGAAGCATCCAATGGATCTATTATAACTTTTGTTTTGTTTATTTATTTATTTTTTTACAAAGTCAGAGAGAGGGATAGACAGGAACAGACAGACAGGAACAAAGAGATGAGAAGCATCATTCATTAGTTTCTCATTGCGCATTGCGACACCTTAGTTGTTCATTGATTGCTTTCTCATATGTGCCTTGACCGCGGACCTTCAGCAGACTAAGTAACCCCTTGCTGGAGCCAGCGGCCTTGAGTCCAAGCTGGTGAGTTTTGCTCAAACCAGATGAGCCCGCGCTCAAGCTGGCGACCTCGAGGTCTCGAACCTGGGTCCTTCCGCATCCCAGTCCGACGCTCTATCCACTGCGCCACCACCTGGTCAGGCTATTATAACTTTTTAAGAGACATTCTTTACTATTCAAAAAAAAAAACAAAACCCTGAATTTTCCAGTCATTTTTCATGAAACCAATAGTACCTGCCTATCAAATTGCTATTATTTTTTATTAATTGTTTATTTTCCCCCCTACTCTATAATCTTTAAAAGGGATAATAGGTGAAATGTTTTGAGTCTTTTGAAAAAAGGTAAGTTTTATAAATACAAATTATGCTTGAGGGGACACTTAGTTCTTCAGCTATAATGGGCATTCTTTCATTGAATTTTGTTATTGTTTAAATAAAGCAAGAACTTCAGTTTCTAATACCCTGTCCCCACCCTCAGCCAAAAATCTACAAACTAAAACTAAAAGTTTCTTTGGTCACTGAATAAGGGAATCTGGTAGATGGAGAACAGAATCTGAGGATGCTGGCCCTCTGGGTCCCAGAGGTCCTTCCTCACTGAGGTAGCAGTACTTAGGGGATCTGGTGTGTTCAACTTACAGCCTGGGCTTCCCATGATTGCTGTCAAGTATTTTACAAATCCCTGACCATCTCTTATCCCCTGAAGACTGGCATATACTTAAATTTAGCAGAAAGCATGAATATTAGGCTAAACTGATACTGCTAATGAAGAGTTGCATAGATAGGGATATGAATATGTTGAACCAATGTTTCCACATTTAACCTAACTTGTTTAAACCAATACAATGCTTATACTAGAGGACACTCTCTACAACGGAGAAAACATCATTTGGTACAGCAACTGTTTTAAGTCAATTTTATCTGAATGTGGAAGTGCCTTCAAGGCACGAATTAACCTTTTATTTATGTTCTTAAACATCTGTTCAGTGCAGGGTTGCATACCTCTCAGGGATTACTGGAGCCTTGCTTACTGACAGCTTGAATACTATCTGCTCACTCAAGCAACAAACAACTTTCCCTAACCACAGAAGCCATTTTTGGATTGTGTGAAACTATTTTTATTGTTTTGTTATCCAAAGATAAATAAGAAATCATAACTCAAAATGTCTGCTCATTCTACAGCCATGGTGAAAGAGGGAAAAATAAACAGATCAAAGACCTAAATATAAGAGCCAAAACAATAAATTACAAAGAAGAAAAGATAGGTACTAAACTTATGCAGCTGAGTCTTAGAGAAGATTTTATGAATTTGATCCCAAAGGTAAGGGAAGTAAAGGCAAAAATAACTTAATGGTATGATATCAAACTACAAAGCTTCTGCACAGCAAAAGACACTAACAACAAAACAAAAAGGCAACCAACCAAATAAGAGAAGATATTCTCAAACAACAGCTCCAACAAGGAGTTAATATACAAAATACATAAAGTCATACAACTTGGCCTGACCGGGCGGTGGAGCAGTGGATAGAGAGTCCGACTGGGATGCGGAAGGACCCAGGTTGAAGACCCTGAGGTCGCCAGCTTGAGCGCGGGCTCATCTGGTTTGATCAAAAGCTCACCAGCTTGGACCCAAGGTTGCTGGCTCGAGCAAGGGGTTACTCAGTCTGCTGAAGGCCCGCGGTCAAGGCACATATGAGAAAGCAATCAATGAACAACTAAGGTGTTGCAATGCGCAATGAAAAACTAATGATTGATGCTTCTCATCTCTCCGTTCCTGTCTGTCTGTCCCTGTCTATCCCTCACTCTGACTCTCTCTCTGTCTCTGTAAAAAAATTAAAAAAAAAAAAAAAAAGGTGGGAAAGGCTTAGTCTGAAAACTAAGCCTTAGCCTGACCAGGCGGTGGCGCAGTGGATAGAGTGTCGGACTGGGATGCGGAAGACCCAGGTTCGAGACTCCGAGGTTGCCAGCTTGAGCGCGGGCTCATCTGGTTTGAGCAAAAGCTCACCAGTGTGGACCCAAGGTCGCTGGCTTGAGCAAGGGGTTACTTGGTTCGCTGTAGCCCTATGGTCAAGGCCTATTATGAGAAAGCAATCAATGAACAACTAAGGTGTCACAACAAAAAACTAATGATTGATGCTCTCATCTCTCTCCGTTCCTATCTATCTGTCCCTATCTATCCCTCTGTCTCTGTGAAAAACAAACAAACAAACAAACAAAAAAACTAAGCCTTAGGCTATAAGGACCCTGCCTGCTTACAGACTGTCCCCCACACCCAATGCAAACTATAAGCGAGCAAACATATACATCATATTTGCAAACTTATTTGATCCACAAAAGGGTACCAAATATTTGGTGACAGAAGATAATCTGACTTTGGGAAGTAGGCACACAATACAATATACAGCTCATGTACCACAGATATGTATACTTGAAACCTATATAATCATATTAATAAATGGTACCCCAATAAATTTAATTTAAAAACTAAATTAAAAAAAAAAAAAGGAAAACAATCACAAAACAGTTCAGTTTCCCTTCTTCCTAACCATCCCCACTTTAAGTAAATGATGAGACAACCTCTCTTTATGAATGACATGTTTTGACCAGCCAGCTGATGGGAGAATGGTCCTCTCCCCTCACTGGAGCCTAGAGGCAGATCCCTTTATGAGCAGCAGCCTAAGGAAGCTAAAGCCATTATCTTACTAAACTGGCCTCAGCTCTGACCTCCCTGCTCCTCCCCTTCTTCCCTACAAGGGAGCCACAGTGCCAAACATTTGGAGACATCAGTTAATGTTCTTTCACTGAGAATCCAGGCTGAGTCCTCTGGCTCTCAAAGTCAACAATGAAGGAAGTCACCTGACATGTGGTGGCGCAGGGGATGAGGCGTCGATCTGGAATGCTGAGGTCACCAGTTCGAGAGCCCATTCTTGTCCGGTCAAGGCACATATGAGAAGCAACTGCAAGCTGATGCTTCCCGTTCTTCCTTCCCCCCTGCCTTTCTTTCTCTCTCTCTCAAACCAATAAATAAAATATTAAAAAAAAAAAAGACAATGAAGGAAGTTAAACTGGTGGCCATAGTATAAAATCAACTCCAATAAAGCTGATATAAGTACACCGGAAACTCAAGCTTCTCTTCAACAAATAGTTTCACAATAGAAGAATACTGTTGGGCAGATAAAATATATTATTTTCACTTTATTAAAGATGGCACTGCCCACGTGGAAGCCTGTTGCCCAGGTGATGGTATTGGTTGCCCTTCTTGCTTGGGATGGGCCCGATTATATTAATGTGTGTTGGGGGCGGGCTGTGGGCAGGCAGGATCCTTGTAGTCTGGGGCTTGGTTTTGGGACTAAGCCTTTCCCATCCTTTTTGATGTGGGGTAGTACACTCTCATGAGGAATCCCATTATGCCTCAGATAAGTGACTTTGTGTCAGAGACTTCCCTATTTGTATATTGGATTAAAGGTTTTGAATCTACACTATAAAGTGGGGCAGACCAGGAGCTTGCTCTCTCTCCGTTCCTGAGATTGGCATTAGAGAAGAGAGCAGAGAAAGGCCACATGGAAGAGAGGAGAGTCAGCCAAGATGGAGGAGTGCTGAAGAAGCCACTTTGTGCAAAGTTTGTGCAGAGAGGATATGGGGAACAGAGGTGAATAAGGCTAGTGAGCTAGAAACCTTTGATTCTAGGAAACTTGGATAAGTCAGTAGCTTTGTGAGCACTGAATGAGTGGGTTTTGAAGCCCAGTGTATGTTTTTACTTGCCTGCCGGGTGCAAGCTAGGATTAAAGCAAATGGCCCACCAGTTCTTGGCTCCGTTGTTTCATTGCCATCTGTCCGAATTTAACACGAACCTGCATAGGCAAGGCAGCTGTGATGGTGGCCTTGGCTACTGGCTTTACAAATGCCTAATACAATAGAAGGGAAACCCCAAGTCACTTTATTTACAGAATCCCTTGAAACCCAGTGGTGGTACACAGCTGCAAATCAAGGTCACTGGTAAAAATGTCCAGTAATTCCCTAGAGTATTATTCTCTCAGATTGTGCTATTTGGTCATGCTATGATAGTCATTAGCCTCAGTTGTCCTTCCCCCACACACATTTTTAATGGGATGAGTGGATTTCCCTTAATGTCTTGTATGTAATATTTATGTAATTTATTTTATTTTATTTTATTTATTATTATTATTTTTTGTATTTTTCCGAAGTTGGAAATGAGGAGGCAGTCAGATAGACTCCCACATGCGCCCGACCGGGATCCACCCGGCATGCCCACCAGGGGGCGATGCTCTGCCCATCTTGGGGCGTCGCTCTGCCGCAACCAGAGCCATTCTAGCACCTGAGGCAGAGGCCACAGAGCCATTCCCAGCGCCGGGGCAAACTTTGCTCCAATGGAGCCTTGGCTGCGGGAGGGGAAGAAAGAGACAGAGAGGAAGGAGAGGGGGAGGGTAGAGAAGCAGATGGGCGCTTGTCCTGTGTGCCCTGGCCAGGAATCAAACTCAGGACTCCTGCACCCCAGGCCAACGCTCTACCACTGAACCAACTGGCCAGGGCCTATTATTATTTTTTTGTATTTTTCTAAAGTTGGAAACGGGGAGGCAGTCAGACAGACTCCCGCATGTGCCCGACCAGGATCCACCTGGCACGCCCACCAGGGGGCGATGCTCTGCCCATCTGAGGTGTTGCTCTGTTGCAACCAGAGCCATTCTAGTCCTGAGGCAGAGGCCACAGAGCCATCCTCAGTGCCCAGGCCAACTTTGCTCCAATGGAGCCTTGGCTGCGGGAGGGGAAGAGAGAGAGAGAGAGAGGAAGGAGAGGGGGAGGGGTGGAGAAGCAGATGGGCGCTTCTCCTGTGTGCACTGGCCGGGAATAGAACCCGGGACTCCTGCACGCCAGGCCGGTGCTATACCACTGAGCTAACCGGCCAGGGTGTAATTTATTTTTAAAAAGATTTTATTCATTTTAGAGAGAGGATAGAAAGAGAGAAAGGTGGGGGAAGGAGCCAGAAATATCAACTCATAGTAGTTACTTCTCATAGGTGCCTTGACTAGGCAAGCCCAGGGCTTCAAACTGGTGACCTCAGCATTCCAGGCTGATGCTTTATCCACGGTGCCACCACAGGTTAGACTGTTTATGTAATTTATTACATTAGAAATATGATCAAAAACTTTAGTGCATATACGTTAAACCATAGGCATACTTTGATGTACTGCAGGTTCAGTTCCAGATTACCACAGTAAAGCAAGCATCCCAATAAAGCAAGCAAGTAGAAATCTTCTTTGCTGGTGGAGAGTGCTGCCTTCAGTTGGTAAAAAAACAAGAACAAAAACAAAAAAACCCACAGCAACTACGAAGCACAATAAAGCGAGGTATGTCTGCATATATCTTTAGGTAATAGTAGTTACAGAAGAAGGGGAACTATGGGACACTTAAAACAAAGACAGCTTTATTTCTTAGTTTTTTTTTTATTTATTTATTCATTTTAGAGAGGGGAGGGAGAGAGAGAGAGAGAGAGAGAGAGAGAGAGAGAGAGAGAGAAAGAGGAGAGACAGAGAGAGAGAAGGGGGGGAGGAGCTGGAAGCATCAACTCCCATATGTGCCTTGACCAGGCAAGCCCAGGGTTTCGAACCGGCGACCTCAGCATTTCCAGGTCGACGCTTTATCCACTGCACCACCACAGGTCAGGCAAGACAGCTTTATTTCTGATGGTGGACTTGGAAGCAACAGCTGACTGACTCAAGTACCAATTGTTCACAAAGGCAGTACTTTAGGGAGGCTAGGAAAACAGGGCCAGAGGCACAAAAGAACACTGTAGGCTATGGAACTAATAGAACTATAACTACCTTTGCAGAACTGAAGGAGAAAAGTCAACAATACTGTATTTACCACCCACTGTTGTTGCAGTTACTATGCCCTTTGGAAGATAAACAGATTTCAGATATGCAGTCATCATTTGCCCTTATCTGTGATGATTTTGATTCCCTGATCCTCTGTCCTTCTTCTTCAGATAATTAACAAATTCAAAAGAGGATTAGGCAACAGGTAGGTAGGTGCACTTACCTAGTCTCTATAGCAGGGGTCCCCAAACTTTTTACTCAGGGGGCCAGTCCACTGACCCTCAGACCGCTGGAGGGCTGGACTATAAAAAAAAACTATGAACAAATCCCTATGCACACTGTACATATCTTATTTTAAAGTAAAAAAACAAAACGGGGACAAATACAATATTTAAAATAAAGAACAAATAAATTTAAATAAACAAACTGACTAGTATTTCAATGGGAACTATGGGCCTGCTTTTAGCTAATGAGATGGTCAATGTCCGGTTCCATACTTGTCACTGCTAGCCGTAACAAGTGATATGACGCGCTTCCGGAGCTGCGACGCATGCGTCCTGCGTCACCGGAAGTAGTACTGTACGTGAGTGATGCCGCGCTTTGTGGCCTCTCACTGACCACCAATGAAAGAGGTACCCCTTCAGGAAGTGTGGTAGGGGCCGGATAAATGGCCTCAGGGGCCGTAGTTTGGGGACCCCTGCTCTATAGAGTCTAGGACAGGGGTCAGGAACCTATGGCTCGCGAGCCAGATGCGGCTCTTTTGATGGCTGCATCTGGCTCACAGACAAATCTTTAATAAAAAATAACAACAATAATAATAATAATGGCCTGACCAGGTGATAGAGCGTCAGACTGGGATGCGGAAGACCCAGGTTCGAGACCCCGAGGTCGCCAGCTTAAGCACGGGCTCATCTGGTTTGAGCAAAGCTCACCAGCTTGGACCCAAGGTCGCTGGCTCTAGCACCAAGGCACATATGAGAAAGCAATCAGTGAACAACTAAGGTGTTGCAACGAAAAACTGATGATTGATGCTTCTCATCTCTCTCCATTCCTGTCTATCTGTCCCTATCTATCCCTCTCTCTGACTCTCTCTCTGTTCCAATAATAATAATAATGTTAAAAATATAAAACATTTTCAAGTATTACAATCCATTCATTTCCTACCGCTTATGTTCATGGTTCGGGTGGCTGGAGCCAATCACAGCTGTCCTCTGGGACAACACCAAAGTTTCATTGGATAATGCATAACGTACACGGGTCATTGTATGGCTCTCATGGAATTGCATTTTAAAATATGTGGCGTTCATGGCTCTCTCAGCCAAAGAGGTTCCCGACCCCTGGTCTAGGAGAATAAATTCTTTTGGCTGGAGCAGGTTACCTCTATCTTTTATGTTTACATGATACATCCAAAAACAGGGCAATAAATGCTACACAATATTTTCAGTGTTTTTGGAATGCAGAATGATCTCTACAGTCTCCTCCTTTCCAGCAGATGTATACTGGGTTCAGAGCACTTTTACTCTCTTGCTCTTCACTCCAGAGATAAGCAGCTTCAGCTTGTTGCCTTTCGTTTGCTTGTAGTTTAATTTCTAAGATTATATCCATTCAACATTTAAAATCTTATTCCATAACTCTTAATGGGTAGGAGCTTCCTGCTCCTACCTCCTCCCTTTCTCTCTCTCTCTCCTTTCTAAAATCAATGTATAAAATCCTTTTACAAATCACCTTTGTAATTGTTACTTTTCAAAAAAACAGTTTTCCTTAGGTTAAAACAAAATAATCCATCCTTATTATAGCATTACAGTGGTACCTTGACACATAAGCACTTGAAATCACAAGCAATTTGAGAAACAAGCAGTCACTTGCAGGATATTTTGCTTTAAGTCACGAGCAGATATATGAATCACTAAAGACTTTGGCTTAAATATACTTTTTTAAAGGTAAGCTCAAGGAAAAGAACCTGGCCCCTTTAAAAATTAGATGTGCATATGAAAGGGATTAGAGAGCCTGCTAGATTGGTTAATGGGTAATCTCAGAATTTGTTGCAAATCAAAACTCAACACTACCCTTTGACTTCAAAGTAAAATGAACAAATCTGATCAGAATGAGGTCTGGTTTTTTTTTTCTTTTATAAACAACTTGTGTTTTCTCTATCTCTGGTTACTAAATAAAGGGAGTAAATTAAAACAAGTGGGCCATTCCCTTAGGAGGTTTGACTCAAGCGCTGTACACCCGCAAGTGCAGTAAGGTGGTGGTCTTGAAGGTAGAAAACAACTAACTACAGATTTGGGTACATAAAATTAAGCCCTTTACATCATATAATATTGAAATATGACTTTATGGCTATTAAGATATATATTGATTAGGTCAGCCTTAAAATGTCATTTTAGCTAATTAAATTTGATCAATTGTGCTTTGAGAATAAACAATTCTGGGGAGGGGGAGGTGGAGAAGGGTAGAGGGGGTAGAGATGGTGATGGAGGGAGACTTGACTTGGGGTGGTGAACAAACAATGAAATATACAGATGAGGTATTGTAGAATTGTATACCTGAAACCTGTATAATTTTATTAATCCATGTCACCCCAATAAATTCAATAAAAAAATTTAACATGATAAACAGCTCTAAGATATGCTTGAAGTGAAAACACAAAATTTCTTAGCCTGCCAACATTTTTAAGGACTACCACCTTTAGGTACCCCAATGTCTATTATTAATAAGATATTTCCGTTGTGACTAGACCCATAGTACAGGTACCTACTGCTTCCTCAGCAGATGACAAAATGGAGAACAGACCTTTGGCCTAAGAGGACGCTAGAAGACACAGGTAGTTGGTTCTGTTTGTTTTAACACACAGTCTTTCCATCTCATTAAGACTGGTTTCCATGGTGTCGATAATCCACATGGCACCAATTAAGACATGTAAAAGCTAAGACAGAGAAAAAAGAGGAAATAGATTCCAGAGTGAAGATTAGAAAAAGAAGAGTTTTGAAGAAAGAAAGATGACTGATAATTGGTCTAAGTTTGAAAACATTTTCTTTAAAAATTTTTTTTTAATTTTTATTCATTTTAGAGATAGAAGAAGGGAGAGAGAGAGAGAGACAGGAACATCAATCTGTTCCTGTATGTGCCATGACCAGGGATTGAACTGGCAACCTCTGTGCTTCCAGATGATGCTCTACCAACTGAATTATCTGGCCAGGGAGAAAACATTTTCTAACTCTAAAATTTTTTGAAACCTTTGTTATTGTTGCGTAGAGTACTGCAGTGGATGGAGCGTTGAGCTGGAATACTCACTGGTTTGAAATCCCAGGCTTGCCCAGTCAAGGTACATATGAGAAGCAACTACTATGAGTTGATGCTTCCTGCTCCTACCCCCTCCCTTTCTTTCTCTCTCTCCTTTCTAAAATCAATGAATTAAATCTTTTTAAAAATCACCTTTGTAATTGTTACTTTTCAAAAAAATAATTTTCCTTAGGTTAAAACAAAATAATCCATCCTTATTATAGCATTACAGTGGTACCTTGACACACGAGCACTTGAAATCATGAGCAATTTGAGAGACAAGCAGTCACTCACAGGATATTTTGCTTTACGTCACAAGCAGATATATCAATCATGAGCTTCTGCCACCCTCCACTAGATAGCCTGCCGAACATTCTGAAAGGGAGGAAGAAACTTCCATGGAAAGGTTTTTGTTGAAACGGCCTTTAAGTGAAAGTGAGGAAAGTGTGGCAAAAAAGACAAAAGTAAGTGAAGAAAAATGATGATTGCTGGGCAAATGAGTTTGTAAAATTTCTATTTTCTAAGTTTGCTCACTTTTATTTGTTAAAAATGGTGCTGGGCAGCTGCCTATGAAATTGCTAATTACCTTCCTGCTAGGGAAGGACCCTATGCTAATGTCTCCTCCTCCTCTGCCAGCATCTTCACTTGACCTTGAAGGTAAATACACTTCATAAACCAGTTTATTTCTTTACATTCTCTCTTATTATGTATATATATATATGTATATATATTTGTCATTTATAAAGTACATTTTCTTATTTAAAAGCATATAAAACAAAAAATTCGTGTGGTTTTTGTGACAGGAATGAATTAATTGTATTCTCATTAATTTAAATGGGAAAATTCGATTTGACACATGAGCAAATTGAGTCACGAGCTTGGCCATGAAACAAATTAAACTCGTGTGTCAAGGTAGCACTGTATTTAGATCAGATCGAGATTTGACAAAATATTCTAGAGTAATTATCAATCAAAGCCAATTTGGGTTTAGACGCCAGTTTAAATAATCCTGAATTTTTGAAGTTAAGATGGACTTCATTTTAAAATAGAAAATAAATCACTGGGGTTTTTAGGAAACTTGAAATTATTTAATGACCCTGCTAATAATTTCTGTGCCATATACTTCACAAATCATCAAAAACTGTACTATTCCTTTCCAAACAATGAAAGGTATTAAATCTGTTGGTTTATTTAAATTTTTATTCATTATACCTTAATCCAAATGTGATTCTGAACAGTTCCATTCTTAGAGTCTCATTCTTGGTCCACTAGATTTCACACCTTTGATTTTTGGCTAGCAATGAACACAGTGGAATGTGGATTGTTCAGATAGTGTCTTTTCTGTGCAGGAGTTAGACTGCCTCTACTCTGGTCATCAAGATGGTTTCAGCCTAACCAGTGGTGGTACAGTGGATAGAGTGTTGACCTAGGATGCTGAAGTTGCAGGTTCAAAACCCTAAGGTGGCTGGCTTGAGCACGGGGTCACTGGATTGAGCATGAAATCATCAAAATATCTCATGGTCGCTGGCTTAAACCAAAGGTTGCCAGCTTGAGCCCAAAGGTTGCTGGCTTGAGCCCAAAGGTTGCCAGCTTGAGCCCAAAGGTTGCTGGCTTGAGCAAGGGGTCACTGGCTCATCTGGGGCCCCCTGGTCAAGGCACATGAGAAGCAATGAACAGCTAAAGTGCAGCAACTGTGAGTTGATGCTTCTCATCTCTCTCCCTTCCTGTCTTGCAAAAAAAAAAAAAAAAAAAAAGGAAAGGAAAAGAAAAGAAGGATGGCTCTAGAGGGCTCAGCCAGAGCCTGCAGCTTTCCTGCATGACTGACTAGTACTTCATCAGAGCACTGTGAAGATACACAGTGGCTACAAAGATCCTCAAAGATGTAATTAATACTCTTAATGAGGCATCGTAAGTGTTTCCATGTTTGTATTTTTTTTTTTAAAGGATTTGCTCTTTTAAATTTACTCCTGAATTTACCTGGAGGTAAAATCACCCACTGGATAAATGTGCATGCAAATAAGTAGACAGGTGTAGGTTAAGGAGTCATTAATTAGTAGATGAAGTATATAAATTTGAAAACGTAGTCCAAAATGAACAAATACATTGAACAAAAAGCTAGTTTGATTAAGCTTAAATTTTGGAAGTTTAAAATAATTTCATGTTAAAATAAGAAAGGGATGATTTCAGAAAGTATTGTTTAAATTACTAGGATTTTGGGTAACTTGATAACTTTTCTAATGGCCCTGTCAAGAATGTCAATAAGCCGGCCCTGGCCGGTTGGCTCAGCGGTAGAGCGTCGGCCTGGCGTGCGGGGGACCCGGGTTCGATTCCCGGCCAGGGCACATAGGAGAAGCACCCATTTGCTTCTCCACCCCCCCCTTCCTCTCTGTCTCTCTCTTCCCCTCTCGCAGCCAAGGCTCCATTGGAGCAAAGATGGCCCGGGTGCTGGGGATGGCTCCTTGGCCTCTGCCCCAGGCGCTAGAGTGGCTCTGGTCGCTGCAGAGCGACGCCCCGGAGGGGCAGAGCATCGCCCCTGGTGGGCGTGCTGGGTGGATCCCAGTCGGGTGCATGCGGGAGTCTGTCTGACTGTCTCTCCCCGTTTCCAGCTTCAGAAAAAAAAAAAAAAAAAAAAAAAAGAATGTCAATAAGCCATATATTTTGTAAATTATCAAAACTGGTTCTATTTCTTCTTGAACAATGAAAGATGTGCAGACTGGTAGTTTATTGAAATTTTTATTTATTTACTTTAAGGTTGATCTGATTTTTTGAGAGAAGCAGAAAAATTAGAGCATTAGTTCTTATTCAACTTCTTAATTTCACCCTTAATTCTAAAGTGAACAAAGATTGATCCTTCCATAAAAATTCTATCTTCTAACCTCACCTCACTAAGATTCCATAGGACCAGTGATGCTGGCTAGAGAACTCCTTTACTAAAGCCTCATATCCTCCTTTCCCCTCTAATCTTTGTAAGACATATAGTGCTGAGTCTTTTCTATTAATTATAAGAGATATTTAATTGCTGACTCTCTCCCAACCACCACTACAAATGCAAATTTTTTTAAATCTAGAAGATGAAAAATTGTTAGGATTAGGCCTAGATCAAATTTCCTTCCACTACTGTCATTTCCACATACTTCAACTTTTTTTTTTTTTTTTTGTATTTTTCTGAAGCTGGAAACAGGGAGAGACAGTCAGACTCCCGCATGCGCCCGACCAGGATCCACCCGGCACGCCCACCAGGGGGCGATGCTCTGCCCCTCCGGGGTGTCGCTCTGTTGCGACCAGAGCCACTCTAGTGCTTGGGGCAGAGGCCAAGGAGCCATCCCCAGCGCCTGGGCCATCTTTTGCTCCAATGGAGCCTCGCTGCGGGAGGGGAAGAGAGACAGAGAGGAAGGAGAGGGGGAGGGGTGGAGAAGCAGATGGGTGCTTCTCCTGTGTGCCCTGGCTGGGAATTGAACCCGGGACCTCTGCACGCCAGGCCGACTTCAACTTTTTACCTCTTCTTAAAAATAGACTATTTTAGAGTTCAGGGGTGGGGAGATCTGATTAACATTATTTTAAACATATTTCAAACATGTCTTGTGATTAAAGTGTTCGGGAAGAAAAAGACCACATCCCTGTAGAAGAATAGGTCAAAGGTCTAAGTGGTCTGGATTAAGGCGACTAGCATAGCAGAGAACACTTCTGTGGACTTAGAGTTGGAAGGTCCAGGCATAGTAGGGAAAAAAAAATGTCTTTGGAGTCAAATTACCAGCTCCACTCCTTACTGATTCTAAGGTCTTGGGCATCAGTTTCCTGATCTGCACACTGGCTCACAATATGGGTAGTACTACCACTTGAGGGTATACTTCCAATATAGTTGTGCCCAAGAACTTTT
Organism: Saccopteryx bilineata; assembly: GCF_036850765.1. NCBI lineage: Eukaryota > Metazoa > Chordata > Mammalia > Chiroptera > Emballonuridae > Saccopteryx > Saccopteryx bilineata. The sequence goes on along the minus strand of NC_089501.1, from coordinate 7,858,370 downwards.
TTTAAAATAAAATTTATATTTAAAAACCAAACACAAAAAAGGAAGAAAAAACTTGATATCACATTACACTTACTACTTTAACCATTTTTTTTTTGAGAGGAGGGAGGACAGATTCCTGCATGTACCTGGCATATACAGTTCAGTGGCAATTAAATACGTTTAATGTCTTGTGCCATCATCCATCTCCAGAACGTTTTTTTTTTTTTTTTTTTTTGCATTTTTCTGAAGCTGGAAACAGGGAGAGACAGTCCCGCATGCGCCCGACCGGGATCCACCCGGCACGCCCACCAGGGGGCGACGCTCTGCCCACCAGGGGGCGATGCTCTGCTCATCCTGGGCGTCGCCATGTTGCGACCCTCCTGGGTGTCGCCATGTTGCGACCAGAGCCACTCTAGCGCCTGGGGCAGAGGCCACAGAGCCATCCCCAGTGCCCGGGCCATCTTTGCTCCAATGGAGCCTTGGCTGCGGGAGGGGAAGAGAGAGACAGAGAGGAAGGCGTGGCGGAGGGGTGGAGAAGCAAATGGGCGCTTCTCCTATGTGCTATGGCCGGGAATCGAACCCGGGTCCTCCGCACACTAGGCCGACGCTCTACCGCTGAGCCAACCGGCCAGGGCCTCCAGAACGTTTTTAAAATTATTTTTATTTATTCATTTTAGAGAAGAGAGAGACAGACAGACAGAGAGAGAAGGGGGGGAGGAGCAGGAAGCATCAACTCCCATATGTGCCTTGACCAGGTAAGCTCAGGGTTTTGAACCGGCGACCTCAGCGTTCCAGGACAACACTTGATCCACTGTGCCACCACAGGTCAGGCTCCAGAACCTTTTCACTTTCCCAAACTGAAACTCTGGATTACTAAACACTAACTCCCATCTCCCTTTGCCCCAGCTCCTGGCAACCCCATTCTACTTTCCATCTCTATGAGTCTGACTACGTGAGGTACCTCAGCCAAGTGGAACCATACAGTGTGTAACCTTTGTGTCTGCTTTATCTCACTCAGCATGCCTTCAAGGTCCAGCCACATTGCGGCACATGTCTCAAGCATTATATATATATATATTTAAAGATTTTTACATATCGATTTTTTAGAGAGTGGTGAGAGAGAGAAAGGAAAGAAGGGAGCAGGAAGCATAAACTCCTAGTTTCTTCATAGTTACTATAGTTCCTTCTCGTATGTGCCTTGACCGGCAAGCCCAGGGTTTCAAACTGGCAACCTCAGCATTCCAGGTCAATGTTTATCCACTGTGCCACCACAGGTCAGGCCCAAGCACTGCCCTTTAAAATACACATTATTCTATTCATAAATTACTTCTTTTCCTTTTCCTTTGTGTCACAGGTGGGGCATTGACTTTAAAAAAATTATGTGTATGCTCTCTGTTCCTGTCTGTCTGTCCCTGTCTATCATCCTCTGACTCTCTGTCTCTGTTAAAAAAAAAAAAAAGCCCTGGCCGGTTGGCTCAGAGGTAGAGCGTCGGCCTGGCGTGCAGGCGACCCGGGTTCGATTCCCGGCCAGGGCACATAGGAGAAGCACCCATTTGCTTCTCCACCCCTCCCCCTCTCCTTCCTCTCTGTCTCTCTCTTCCCCTTCCGCAGCCAAGGCTCCATTGGAGCAAAGATGGCTCGCGCGCTGGGGATGGCTCCTTGGCCTCTGCCCCAGGCGCTAGAGTGGCTCTGGTCGGCAGAGCATCGTCCCCTGGTGGGGAGAGCGTCGCCCCTGGTGGGCGTGCCGGGTGGATCCCGGTGGGGCGCATGCGGGAGTCTGTCTGTCTCTCCCCATTTCCAGCTTCAGAAAAAAAAAAAAAATATATATATATATATGTGTATAGGTAGGTTTTACAACATCTAGGAATTTTATTTCAGGAGAGGAACGGAGGCACTGGATCCAACACACTCCTCTAGACACATGACAAGGTTGCAGAGCTTAAAGAGCATTTCACAAGACAGAGAAGAATGGGGAACCAGGATGAACAATCCCAACCCCAGGATTTAGAGCAGTCCCGGGAGCTGAAGATAAGGAGCAAGGAGACACCTGGCAGAGAATTAGGAAAAGTCCCCGAGGCAGCTTCTGAGGAGCCAAAACATATGAAAGAAAACCATGTAATTACGGAAGCAAAGATACAATTAAGTAGGGACAGGGACACTTGATTTATGTTGTAGCTATTATAATGTTTTATAAATTCAATAACCAGTACATGGCAGCATTTTAAATCTTACAGATGTGCACAGGGGTAGAGGAGTGTGGGCATGTGTTAACCTGCTTATGGGTGTGGTCACCCTTGTGCCACCCATTCTTCAGCAAGCGGCGGGAAGCAGGTGTGTTCTTACTTTAGCAGGACTGACTCTGTACCTCCTGCCACCCACTTCCATATCTTTAAGTTATTCCACATCGAAACCTGTGTAGATAAGCATACTTTTACTTCTATTATTTAAGCTTTAAACCACACCCTGTCACTATGTTTATGACCAGAGAAACTCTCTAAATCGATTAACTGCTTTCCCTGTTAGATGAAGATAAAATTGTGCTCACCTTTGGGGGTAATATATTAAAGGTCAAAGAAAGAACTTGAAGAACATATCATGTTATTAAAATGAAAAGTAGTCATCAGCAGGGAAATTAGTAGACCTTATACTTCAGCAATTCAACCAACCTTTAAGCTCAGCCTTAAAATGGTCAAAAAGTATTTGACGGCCAGTACTGGGGATGGAGAAATGAATGGGGCTCTGTCCTCACCCTTGTGAAGTGCCTGGTCTACTTTACTGGTTTCTTCTGTATTACTTTCTGAAGTGTCAGGACACTTCCAACATAAAAATCCCCAATGTGTTTTGTAGATAAATCCAGTTTTCACCAGCCTTTCCCATACTTTCATTGAATACATTATACAAGTACAAGCACCTAACAAAATATACTACTGCTACTTCAATTTAAGTTAAAAGTAGACATTTAAAAATGTGTGGATTTCTTTCTCCCTAGCAAATTTTAAACCCTTTAGTGGTTTTGGGGCCTACATTCTAGGAATAATTTTCATGCCTGAATAAACCACGCATTATTTCTAAAAACTGTCAAATTATCTACGAATATTTATTTTTAGCTAACTAAATGTAATTTGGAACATGTGACAAACTTATTCTGCCTACTAAAAGCATCTCCATTTTAGTTTATTATTAGGAAATGATTAGTTTTCTCTATTCTTATGTATTGTGCCCTATCCTCCTATCTAGTTCCTATACTGGTATATTACAATTTGAAAAAAAAATACTCAAAAGAAAAAAACAACTAGCTTGTTTTAATGAGAGTGTCCCGTAAATTTAACTTCACCATCCATGAGTCACAAGTGGCCACAGAAGTCAAGATCCTCATATATCTAAAGTAGGAGAATGCTGGTGAAGACTGCCCAAGGCACAAAACTGATAAACGGGCAAATGTGCACTAACCTGAGTGGTCAGATTGCAGCAGATGTTGAGATCTGCAGGGAAATAAATGCAAGGTTAGAAAAGCAAGAGAAGCATAGACATCATGAAAAAAATCTAAAAGAAGTGGGGATAATGCGAAGGAGAAAAGATGCTCAATCATCCATGTAAAAACCATGAGAACAGAAGGACAATAGTGGATTATTAGAAGATATAAATAGTGAATAAAGTCTCTAAAGAAAAAGCAACACTTGGGTCCTCTGCAAGAATTTAAAATTTTCAACATGCAGATTTTAATACAGAGTGTGGCTAAAGTAGGTTTACAGTTGTTCATATAAAAATAATACAATAATTAATAAATAGTAACATAAGAATAAACTGTGTTTTGCATACTCTCAACTGTAAAGCTACTTTTGCTCACCTTGTACAATACAACAGATAAAAATAAGTTGGGCTCTGGCCAGGTACCTTATTTGGTCAGATTGTAGACCCCATATGCCAAGGTTGTGGGTTTGATTCCCCAGTCAGGTCACATACAAGAATCAACCAATGAGCCCTGGCTGGTTGGTTCAGTGATAGAGCGTCGGCCTGGCGTGCAGGAGTCCCGGGTTCGATTCTTGGCCATGGCACACAGGAGAAGCACCCATCTGCTTCTCCACCCCTCCCCCTCTCCTTCCTCTGTCTTTCTCTTCCCCTCCCGGGCTCCATTAGAGCAAAAAGTTGGCCCGGGCGCTGAGGAAGGCTCCATGGCTTCTGCCTCAGGCGCTAGAATGGCTCTGGTTGCAACAGAGCATCGCCCCCTGGTGGGCATGCTGGGTGGATCCCGGTTGGGCGCATGCGGGAGGGAGTCTGTCTGACTGCCACCCCGTTTCCAGCTTCAGAAAAATACAAAAAAAAACAAAAAAAAACCAATGATCCTGAACTGCAATGGTGCAGTAAATAGTGTTGACTTGGAATGCTGAGGTCCCAGGTTCAATATCCCAAGGTTGCCAGCTTGAGCGCAGGCTTATCTGTTTCAGTATGGGCTTGCCAGCTTAAGTGTGGGGTTGCTGGCTTGAGCACAGGATCATCAACATGATCCCAAGGTTGCTGGCTTGAGCCCAAGGTCACTGGCTTGAGTAAGGGGTCCCTGGCTCAGCTTGAGCCCCGAGTCAAGGCACATACGGAGGCAATCAATGAACAACTAAAGTGAAGCAGCTATGACTTGATGCTTCTCACTTTCTCTCTTCTCTGTCTCTCTGTCCCTCAAAATCAACTTTAAAAAGATATTTTTTAAAAAAGAATCAACCAAAACATAAGTGGAACAAATTGATTTCTCTCAAATCAGTAATTTTTAAAAAAATTTTAAACAAGTTGAAGTAAAATGGATGGCCTTTAAGATAGAAACTAGAGATGTTTTATGTCATAGGCTTCCCAAGAGCAATAGGAAGCCGTTTTATTTTGTGTCTTCTAAATATCTAATGCTGTTCTTCACCCAGAATGCACTCATCATCTCAAAGAGGTTGTCTCTGACTTCCCAAAATAAAGTTACCTCCTAACATTATCTTTTATCTCATTTTATTTTCTTCAAATAAAATATCATTATTTGAAAATCACCTTGTTTATTTATATGTATACTTATTTGAGCTCTGTGAGAGTAGGGACTACATGAATGCTAGGAACTATCTCCCGAACCCTGGAACTGTTCGACTGAGTTGTAATTAAAGGAAGTCATACACATACAATCACAGAACGTAACAACCCATTTTTACTGATTTTTTTTTACAGAGACAGACAGAGAGAGAGAAGAAGGGATGTAAGGAGAGAGGAAGAGAAAAGGGGAGATAGGGAGAAAGAAGGAGAGAAAGAGACAAAGATCAATTTGTTGTACCACTTTATTTATGCATTCACTGGTTGATTCTTTTTTTTTTAAGATTTTTTTTGTGTGTGCATGACAGAGTCAGAGAGAGGGACAGATAGGGACAGACAGACAGGAAGGGAGAGAGATAAGAAGCATCAATTCTTCGATGCAGCACCTTAGTTATTCATTGATTGCTTTCTCTTATGTGCCTTGACCAGGGGGCTACAGCAGACTGGGTGACCACTTGCTCAAGCCAACGGCCTTGGGCTCAAGCTGGTGAGCCTTGCTCAAACCAGATGAGCCCATGCTCAAGCTGGCGACCTCGGGGTTTCAAACCTGGGTCCTCTGCATCCCAGTCTGACACTCTATCCATTGTGCCACCATCTGGTCAGGCTCACTGGTTGATTCTTGTATGTATCCTGACTGGGGATAGAATCCACAAACTTGGTGTATCAGAAAGACGCTCTAACTGCTGAGTTATCCAGCCAGGGCTATAAAAACTCATTCTAATTCTATTCTAATAACAACTCTGCCACTTACTGTGCAATCGTAAGAAGAAGGAAAAAAACATCTGAGGGTTCTTATCTATTAGTGGGTGAACCAGTATCAGTCTGCTTTGCTCATAAAAGGCTGCTTTGAAGCCCTGGCTGGCTGACTCAGAGGTAGAGCGTTGGCCCAGCATGTGGAAGTCCCGGGTTTGATTCCTGACCAGGGCACACAGGAGAAGCACCCATCTGCTTCTCCACCCTTCCCTCTCTCCTTTCTCTCTATCTCTCTCTTCCCCTCTCACAGCCAAGGCTCCATTGGAGCAAAGTTGGCCTGGGAGCTGAGGATGGCTCCATGGCCTCTGCCTCAGGCACTAGAATGGCTCCGGTTGCAACGGAGCAGCGCCCCAGATGGGCAGAACATCGCCCCCTAGTGGGCTTGTGGGATGAATCCCGGTCGAGCGCATGCAGGAGTCTGTCTCTCTGCCTCCCTGCTTCTCACTTCAGAAAAAAAAAAAAAAAAAAGACTGCTGTGAGAGTTGAATCAGAAAATATACAGCCTGACCAGGCAGTGGCAAAGTGGATGAAGCATCGATCTGGGACACAGAGGACCAAGGTCACAGGCTTGAGTGCAGGCTCACCCGCTTGAGCGCGGGGTCACTGGCTTGAGCGTGGGATCATAGACATGACCTCGTGGTTGCTGGCTAGAGCCCAATGGTTTCTGGCTTGAGCAAGGGGTCACTCACTCTGCTGTAGCCCCCTAGTCAAGACACATATGAGAAAGCAATTGATGCACAACTAAGGTGCCACAACAAAGAATTGATGCTTCTCATCTCTCTCCTTTCCTTTCTGTCTGTCCCCGTCTGTCCCTCTCTCTGATTCTGTCTCTGTAAAAAAAAAGTACTAATGAAGTAAATACCTTCATATCCTTTTTGGAAGTTCAATGAAAAGGGAATGTAAATAAATATATGAATGAATGAACAAAATAATTCCAGACCACATAACAAAAAACAAGAAATGTATGTAGGGATTGTGCAGGTGCATATAATCAGCACACAATGAGTCTCAATGGATAAATTTTGATCAATACAATATACAAAAAATATACTTGTGTCAAATTTTATAAGCCTCTTTTAAAATGAACAATAGAAAAACAAAAATTAGAAAATCTTGGTGAAAAAGCAATGTGATTACTTTTTATTCTTTAAAGTACAGTAATCCCCCTCATCTGCAGTTTCACTTTCTGCAGGTTCAGTTACCTGCGGTTAACTGTGGTTCAAAAATATTAAATGGAATACTGCAAAAATAAACAATTCATAAGTTTTAAATTGTGCTCCATTCTGAATACATGGTGAAATCTCTTACCAGCCTGCTCAGTAAGTGAATCATCCCTTTGTCCAATGTACCACACTGTATGTACTATCCACTTGTTTGGCACTTAGTAGCTATCTAAGTTATCAAATTGACAGTACTTTTCTTCAAGTAACCTTTATTTTTGTTTTTTAATTTTTTTTTTTTACCAGATTTAATTTTTATTTATTTATTTATTTATTCATTTTATAGAGGAGAGGGAGAGACAGAGAGAGGAGAGACAGAGAGAGAAGGGGGGAGGAGCTGGAAGCATCAACTCCCATATGTGCCTTGACCAGGCAAGCCCAGGGTTTCGAACCGGCAACCTCAGCATTTCCAGGTCGACGCTTTATCCACTGCGCCACCACAGGTCAGGCCTAATTTTTTTAAAAAATATTTTACTTATTGATTTTTTAGAGAGGGGAGAGAGAAGGGGGAGGAGCAGGAAGCATCAACTCCCCTATGTGCCTTGACCAGGCAAGCCCAAGGTTTTGAACCGGCAACCTCAGTGTTCCAGGTCGACGCTTTATCTCACTGCGCCACCACAGGTCAGGCAAGTAACCTTTATTTTACTTAATAATCTCCCAAAGTGCAAAGGTAGTGATGCTGGCAATTCAAATATACCAAAGAAAAGTCATAAAGCGTTTCCTGTAAGTGAAATGGTGAAAGTTCTCAACTTAGTAGGGAAAGAAAAAAGATATGCTGAGGATGCTAAGATGTATATAGTAAGAACAAATCTTCTGTGAAATTGTGAAGAGAAATTTGTGCTAGTTTTCCAAGAGAAACCCCATTCACATAATTTTTATTACAGTATATATATTTTATAATTTTTAATATTTTTTTTATTAAGTGAGAGGCAGGGAGGACTGAGAGACAGACTCACACATGTGCCCAACTGGGATCCATCTGGCAAGCCCACTAGGGGGAGATGATCCACCTGTCTGAGGCCGTTGCTTGGCAACTGAGCTATTTCAGCACCTGACGCAAGGCTATGGAGCCATCCTCAGTGCCCGGGGCCACAACTTGCTTGAATCATTCAAGCCATGGATGAAGGAGGGAAGAGAGTGAGAGAGAGAGTGAGAGAAGGGATAGGGGTGGAGAAGCAGATGGTCACTTCTCCTGTGAGCCCTGACCAGGAATTGAACCTGGGACTTCCTCATGCTGGGCCAATGTTCTACCGCTGAGCCAACCGGCCAGGGCCAGTATAATTTTTTTCTTTTCTTTTTTTTTTAGTTTATTCATTTTAAACAGAGGAGAGAGAGAAGAGAGGAGGAGCAGGAAGTATCAACTCCTATATATGCGTTGACCAGGCAAGCCAAAGGTTTTGAACCAGCAACCTCAGTATTCCAGGTCAACACTTTATACACTGCGCCACCACAAGCCAGGCCAGTATATTTTTCTAATTGTTTTATTTTATTATTAATCTCTTACTGTGCTTAATTTCTAAATTAAGCTTTATTATAGATATATACATACAAGGTGGGACAAAAGTAGATTTACAATTGCTCATATGAAAAATAATACAATAAATAATAATACAAGAATAAACTGTGTTTCATGTACACACAACTCTAAACCTACTTTTGCCCTAAACTGTATTGGAAAAATTACAGTATAAATAAGGTGTAAACCAAAAAAGGGGTTCTATGGAAAGCAATCTACCAGAGTGATCTGATCAAAAATTCCTAACAGGGCAGGTCATGGTAGTCAAGCCCCATGCATATAACTTTTTAGTAAGAAGTTTATCTTTGCTTTAAGCAAGCCCTGTCCATTGTTTGTGCATCAGGGTTAACACAGCTTTGAAATAATTGTAACCACCCTCAAGAGAGTACATGATCTTGTTCAATATCCTATAATCTAATCCCTACCTTGCTTTTTCCCAATTTCATTTATTTTTATTTATTTAGTTATTTTGTGACAGAGACAGAGAGAGGGACAGAGAGAGGGACAGATAGGGACAGATAGCAGAAAGGAAGAGAGATAAGAAGCATCAATTCTTCATTGTGGCTCCTTAGTTGTAAGTTGATTGCTTTCTCATATGTGCCTTGACGGGGGTGGGGGGGAGTGGTGGGGGTGTATGTGCTACAGCAGAGCGAGTAACCCCTTGCTCAAACCAGTGACCAGAGGGTCATGTCTATGATCCCATGCTCAAGCCAGCAGCCTCAGGGTTTTAAACCTGGGTCCTCTGCATCCCAGTCTGACACTCTATCCACTGAGCCACTGACTTATCAGGCTCTCCCTTTCATTTAATCTTACCTTCTCTCCTTAATTTTAAATATATAAAAGAAACTGCAACCTACTACACAAGGCCATTCTACCAAGTCTGGCAGACATAGCAGGTCTACCTAATACATAGAAACAAACATAGGGAAGCAGCCAAAAGCAAATACATGCACCCCCCATGATGTGAATGTTGGTATGCTTCAAATTGTCCCAGAGGCTCCTTATACTCCCCATTTTTTAATTCTTTTTTCTTTGTGTTGTTCTAATTGGGTGGTTTATGCTTCCTTATATTCCAAATCACTGATTTGAATCTCAGCTTCATCTATTCTATTGTTAATTCCCTGTAAGTCTTCTCTTCAATTAGTATATTCTTCTTTTTGGACTGGTTCTTTCTTTTCATGATTTCTATGCAGAGGCAGATTTAACGGTGGGTGCACTGGGCACGTGCCCTGGGCCCCGACTTCTGAGGGGCCCCGCAAAACCCCAACTTTACACTTTTTTCTAACAACACCAAGTTTGGTTTCACATGTGCAATTTTAACATTAACAGTACATAATATTTTTTATTTATTTAAAAATATGGTTAACATGTATTTTTATTTTCCCTGACTCTCTCTTTTTTTTAAGGGGCCCAATATTTTCTTCTGTGCCCAGGGCCTCAACCAACCTTAATCCACCTCTGTTTCTATGTCCTTTTTCACGCTGTTTAAGTTTTCACAAAGCTCCTGAGCATCCTTATAACCAATATTTTGAACTTTGTATTTGGTACTTTGCTTGCCTCTGTTGCATTTAGGTCTTCCGTAATCTGGTGAAGGAAACAGATATACAAGCCCAGGAAGCACAGAGTCCCAACAAGATGAACCCAAAGAAGCTCCAACAAACACATCATAATTAAAATGCAAAAGGTTAAAGACAAAGAAAGAATCTTTTTTCCCCTTATTTTCCAAGTGAGAGGAAGGGAGGTAGAGGGACAGACTCCTGCATGTGCCCAGACCGGGATCCAACCAGTAACCCCCCATCTGGAATCAATACTCTACCCATATGGGGCCATGCTCACAACCAAGCTATTTTTAGCACCAGAGGCAGAGGTTCCACAGAGCCATCCTCAGTGTCTGGGCCAATACACTCAAACCAATCAAGTCATGGCTGCGGGAAGAAAAGAGAATGAGAGAGAGAAGGGAGAGTAGTAGAGAAGGGAGAGGAGTAGAGAAACAGATGGGTGCTTCTCCTGTGTGCCCTGACCAGGAATTGAACCCAGGACCATCCACACACTGGACTGATGCTCTACCACTGAGCCAACTGGCCAGGGCCAAAGAGAGAATCTTAAAAGCAGGAAGAGAAAAACGGTGAGTTACAAGGGAGCTCCCATAAGACTGTCTGCTGATTTTTCAAGAGTACCTTTGTAGGCCAGAAGGGAGTGGCAAGAAATATTGAAAGTAATGAAAAGCAAGGACCTTCTACCAAGATTATTCTACCTAGCAAAGCTATCATTTACAATTGAAGGAAAGATAAAGAGTTTCCCAGACAGGAAAAAGCTAAAAATGTTCATCACCACCAAACCAGTATTAATGAAATAGTAGAGGATCTTATTTAAGAAGAAAAAAAGATTAAAAATATGAACAATAAAATGACAATAACACGTATCTATCAACAACTGAATTTAAAAAACAAAATAAACAAGCAGTACGGAAACAGACTCATAGAAACAAAGAACGTATTGACAGATGCAAGATGGGAGAGGGGAAGGGATTTCGAAGTACAGATTGTTGTTACAGAACAGTCATAGGGATAGGAAGTACAGCACAGGGAATATAGTCAGTAATAACCTAATAACTATGCATGGTGTCAGATGAGTGTGAGGTCTATTGGGATGTCACTTAGTAGGATGTATAATGTCTAATCCCTGGGGTGTACACCTGAATCTAATAGTGCATGTCAACTGTAATTGAAAAATAAAAAATAATTTAAAAATAAAACAAAAACACAGTAGGTAAAAGAAGCCAGTTACACAAGACCACGTATTGTATGAGTCCATTTTTATAAAATGTCCAGACTAGGCAAATCCAGAGTTAGAAAAGTAGATTAGTGATTGCCTAAGGATGGGGTAAAATAGAGTAATCACAAGTGATTGCTGTGAAGTATGGATTTCTTTTTGAAATGATAAAAATGTTTGATAATTTTAGTGATGGTTGCACAATTCAGAGAACATATTAAACCTATTGAATCACATACTTAAAAAAAAAAGTATGAGAAAGGCTTGGTGTAGAACTCCAGGCTGCCAGGTATGTTTGTGATGCTCCCTGGAGGACTCAGGGTGCACAAGTAAACAGATCACACTCCCTTTAACATTAGAGAATTATCATATGGATAGTGTCACCATTTAATCATTCTAACTAGAGCTCATGGGATCATTTGAAGTAGTGTGTTTTAATTATTATTTTTAAAACTTTATTGATTTTAGAGGGAGAGGAAGAGTGAGAGAGAAACATTGATTTGTTGTTCCACTTAGGTGTGCATTCATTGATTCTTGCCTGTGCCCTTGACTGGGAATGGAATCTACAATCTTGGTGCATTGGGATGATGCTCTAACCAACTAAGCTGCCCAGCCAGGGCTGAAGTAGCATGTTTTTTTTGGGGGGGGGGGGTTGGTTTTTTGTTTTTGTATTTTCAGAAGTGAGAAGTGTGGGGGGGCAGACAGACATACTCCCTCATGTGCCAGACCAAGATCCACCCAGCATGCCCACCAGGAGGCGATGCTGGGCCCATCTGGGGCGTTGCTCCGCTACAATTGGAGCCATTCTAGTGCCTGAGGCTGAGGCCATGGAGCCATCCTCAACTCTTGGGCCAACTTTGCTCCAATGGAGCCTTGGCTGCAGGAGGGGAAGAGATAGAGAGAAATGAGAGAGGGAAGGATGGAGAAGCAGATGGGTACTTCTCCTGTGTGCCCTGGCCAGAATCAAACCCAGGACTTCCACAAACCAGGCCGACGCTATACTGCTGAGCCAACCGGCCAGGGCCTGAAGTAGCATGTTTTAAAATATCATTAAGGAGACCTGACATGTGAGAATTTTCCTGCACCACAAACTATGTTGAATGCCACACGGAAGTCTTGCAAACTGTGAGCAAATCCACTACATCCTACTAAAAATAAATAAACAGTACTGTAAAACTATCATTTTCCATAGTATTTGAGATCTTGCCTCCTGGCAACTGTCATCAGTTTGGCTCAAATAAACTCATAAAAATTTTCTACAGGTTTGGATATTTCTTACAGTGATATTTACTTGACCTAGTAGGCAGGACCACCCTGTAGACCCAGACCCAGCAATATGTACCAGCAAGGACCCATTTGTGCCACACCAGCTTCCACTATGCTTTGGTTGAACTTGGGTTACTATTCCCAGTATCCCAGTCATCCGGCTTTAGGGTCCTGACTTTGAGCTGTTTCTAGAAAATCTTCAAGGTGAATACCGTTGAAATAATCCAGGGGAAGGGGAAATGGGTTGCTGCTTTTAATTTCAGCTTTTAATTGGATTGCTTACTGAGAGTCTGAACAAAATCTATGCTGGTTAAATGAGAGACTGAACTTTCTTTAGCTTGAAAAGAGAGAGGACACTTGCTTCTGAAGTCAGCAGGGTGATGACAGTTGTTTCAGATCCTGAAATCCAAAGTGGCAAAGATGGGTGGTGCAAGGTATCTATGGTAATGCAACCAATCCCAGAGAAGCTGGTGGGAGCCCCAGGAGAGCTCACTTATCATTGTAAAGGGCAGGGGGCCTTGGAATGGGTTCACCCAGAGAGTGGGGCCCATGTCTTAAAAAGCACAGTAGTTGCAGTGGCACCTGGTAAGCTCTTGCTGGTCCTTGCTTAGGTATTCTTGTGGCTAACAATCTTTGTGTGGTTGCCTGAGAAAAAATTTCCTCTAGGGGCCCTGGCCGTTTGGCTCAGTGCTAGAGCGTCGGCCTGGCGTGCAGAAGTCCCGGGTTCGATTTCTGGCCAGGGCACACAGGAGAAGTGCCCATCTGCTTCTCCACCCCTCCCCCTCTCCTTCCTCTCTGTCTCTCTCTTCCCCTCCTGCAGCCGAGGCTCCATTGAAGCAAAGATGGCCCGGGCGCTGGGGATGGCTCCTTGGCCTCTGCCCCAGGCGCTAGAGTGGCTCTGGTCGCGACAGAGCGACGCCCTGGAGGAGCAGAGCATCGCCCCCTGGTGGGCAGAGCGTCGCTCCCTGGTGGGCGTGCCGGGTGGATCCCGGTTGGGCGCATGCGGGAGTCTGTCTGACTGTCTCTCCCTGTTTCCAGCTTCAGAAAAATACAAAAAAAAAAAAAAAAAAAATTTCCTCTAGGGCATGAAGCAGTCCTACAGGGATATCCACCAAATCTGGCTCATCTTTTAGACAGTGTACATAAATGCTTATTTTCCCTAGAAATTTGTTCAAACTCTATAGCTCTCAAAGAAAAAACTAAAATTAACAACAAAAACTAAAATTAACATGGGAAATCATGCCTCCCAGGTTGACAAGCCCCAGGATGATCAGCCTCCTCAGAAGAATAGGAGGGCCAAGATGAGTCTCCTTTAATATGTCTACATTAATCTTTTGTGTGCACAATCAAAAAAAGTTCACTATCAATGTAAGAAAGTCTCTTCAATAAATGGTGCTGAGAAAATTAGAAAGTCACATGCAAAAGAATAAAACTAGATTATAATTTGTCCCCATGTACAAAAATTCATTCAAAATATGAGATCTGGAACAATAAATTACATAGAAGAAAAGAGGTACTAAACTCATGCAGCTTGGTCATAGAGAATATTTTAATTTAACCCCAGAGGCAAAGGAAGTAAAAGCAAAGATATACAAATGAGACTTTCTCAAACTAAAAAGCTTTTGCACAGCAGAAGTAACCAACAACAAAACAAAAAGGCAGTCAAAAAGATTGACCAGGCAGTGGCGCAGTGGATAGAGCGTCGGACTGGGATGTGGAGGACCCAGGTTTGAGCCTCCGAGCTCGCTAGCTTGAGCGTGGGCTCATCTGGTTTGAGCAAAGCTCACCAGCTTGGACCCAAGGTCGCTGGCTCGAGCAAGGGATTACTCGGTCTGCTGAAGCCCCGTGGTCAAGGCACATAGGAGAAAGTAATAAATGAACAACTAAGGTGTCGTAACAAAAAACTAATGATTGATGCTTCTCATCTCTCTCCGTTTCTGTCTGTCCCTTTCTATCCCTCTCTCTGACTCTCTCTCTGTCTCTCTAAAAAAAAAAAAGGCAGCTAAAAGAATGAGAGATGATATTCACAAACAACAGTTCCTACAAGGGGTTGATACCCAAATATATAAAAAACTTATAAAACTCAAACCAGCCCTGGCCGGTTGGCTCAGTGGTAGAGCTTCGGCCTGGCGTGCAGGAGTCCCGGGTTCGATTCCTGGCCAGGGCACACCGGAGAAGCACCCATCTGCTTCTCCACCCCTCCCCCTCTCCTTCCTCTCTGTCTCTCTCTTCCCCTCCCGCAGCCGAGGCTCCATTGGAGCAAAGATGGCCCGGGTGCTGAGGATGGCTCTGTGGCCTCTGCCTCAGGCGCTGAAATAGCTCTGGATGCAACAGAGCGACGCCCCAGATGGGCAGAGCATCGCCCCCTGGTGGGCATGCTGGGTAGATCCCGGTCGGGCGCATGTGGGAGTCTGACTGCCTCCCTGTCTCCAGCTTCGGAAAAATGAAAAAACAAAAAAACCCACTCAACCAAACAGATAAATAATCCAATTAAAAAATGGGCAAAGGACCTGAATAGACACCTCTCCCATGAACACATACAAACAGCCAACAGATATATGTAAAGATGCTCATCTTCACTAGCTATTAGGGAAATGCAAATCAAAACTACAATGAGATATCGCCTCACACCTGTTAGATTGGCTATTATCATCAACAAGACAGGCAATAACAATTAGATCTTCAAATTTACTCAGCTGAATTTTTAAATATAATTCTTATTTACTGATTTCAGTGAGAGATTGGGGGTGGGGTGGGACATAAGCTGTTGAGCTGTTCCTTTTGTATGTGCCCTGATAGGGGACTGAATGGCCACCTTTGCCCTTCAGGATGATGTTCTAACCAACCAAGCTATCCGGCTAGTGATACCCAGTTGAACTTTGGTAACAGATTTGGTGACAGCTTCAAAACTAAGTGATCCTGTGATGGTATTCTGGGGCAGTGAAAAACACAGGCACAGAGCCCACAAACCCCATTTTGAGTTCACTTTCTCACAGTTTCCTCAAGACATTGGTAAATCCCTCCTGGTTTCACTCTCCTCTCTTCGAGTTCAGCTCCAGGTCTAAATCACTTTCCTCTGCAGGGCTGATCAGCTTGAGATGGGAGACAATTCTACCCAGGTCCAACTAACTAGTTAAAGCAGTGATTTTCAACCTTTTTTATCTCATGTACACATAAACTAATTACTAAAATTCTGAGACAAACCAAAAAATATATTTCTTGCTGATCTGACAAAAAAAAGGTATAATTTTGATTGACTTACCAAAATATAAGTAAATAAATAATAGTGATAACCTGCCGTTTTTGCTCCAAAGTGACTTTTTAAAATAATCAAGTGCCTATACTTATATATAAAGATTTCTGGCTTGACCAGACAGTGGCGCAGTGGATAGAGCGTCGGACTGGGACGCAGAGGACCCAGGTTTGAGACCCAAGGTCACCAGCTTGAGTGCAGGCTCATCTGGTTTGAGCAAAGCTCACCAGCTTGAACCCAAGGTAGCTGGCTTGAGCAAGGGGTTACTCGGTCTGCTGAAGGCCCACGGTCAAGGCACATATGAGAAAGCAATCAATGAACAACTAAGGTGTCGCAACAAAAAACTAATGATTGATGCTTCTAATCTCTCTCCGTTCCTGTCTGTCTGTCCCTATCTATCCCTCTCTGTGACTCTCTCTGTCTCTGTATAAAAATAAAAAAAATTTCTGGTACCAAGAATTAACCAATCAGATGCAACCCTATTATGTGGCATGATCAATAAGGTGCAACTCTATTATATGACCTATATATTTATGATTCAAGACAGGACATTCACACCAGACTGGCTATTGTTGTGTTGGCTGTTGTCATTTTTTTCACTTGAAATACCTGACTAAACATGAAATACCTGACTGTTTTAAAAATTTTTGCAGGTGGCCCTGGCCGGTTGACTCAGTGGAAGAGCATCAGCCTGGCGTGTAGATATCCCGGGTTCAATTCCTAGTCAGGGCACACAGGAGAAGTGCCCATCTGCTTCTCCACCCTTCCCCTCCTCCTTTCTCTTATCTCTCTCTTCCCCTCCCACAGCCAAGGCTCCATTGGAGTAAAATTGGTCCGGGTGCTGAGGATGGCTCCATGGCTAGAATGCTAGAATGGCTCTGGTTGCAACACCCAAGATGGGCAGAGCATTGCCCCCTAGTGGGCTTGCCAGGTGGATCCAGGTCAGGTGCATGCCAGGAGTTGGTCTCTCTGCCTCCCTGCTTCTCACTTCAAAAAAAAAAAGAAAGAAAGAAAATTCTTGCAGGTCCTGGATAGTTGAGTCAGTGGACAGAGTGTCAGCCCGGCATGCAGATGTCCTGGGTTCAATCCCTAGTCAGGACACACATGAGAAGTGACCATCTGCCTCTCTTCCTCTCCCTCTTCCATATCTCTCTCTTCCCCTCTTGCAGTTTGTGGCTCAGGTTGGTTTGAGTGTCAGCCCCAGCCGTTGAGGATAGGTAGGCCCCAGATGGGTTTTGTTTTTTTTTTAAGATTTTATTTATTCATTATAGAGAGGGGAGAGAAAAAGGGGGAGGAGCAGGAAGCATCAACTCCCATATGTGCCTTGACCAGCCAAGCCCAGGGTTTTGAACCGGCAACCTCAGCGTTTCCAGGTTGATGCTTTATCCACTGCGCCACCACAGGTAAGGCCCCAGACGGGGTTTGCAGGTGGGTCAGGGCACAGGTGGAGTCTATCACTCTTTCTCTCACTTAAAAAAAAAAAATCTTGCCGCACACCCACTGCCTGGAGCCAACTGAATTTGCAAACAGTTTCACCCAAAGCCAAGCCTCCTAGTCTTGCAGACCACAAGGAAAGTAGGATGTGTTTTTAGCTACAAAAAGGTATGAGAAATGAAGATGCATTGTTAAGAGAAATGAGAATCATTTTGTCTAAACTAGAATTTCTGCCTGACCTGTGGTGGCGCAGTGGGATAGAGCGTCGACCTGGAACACTGAGGTCGCCAGTTCGAAACCTTGGGCTTGCCTGGTCAAGGCACATATGGGAGTTGATGCTTCCTGCTCCTCTCCCCTTCTCTCTCTCTCTCTCTCTCTCTCTCTCTAAAAATCAATAAAAAAAACCAACTAAACTAGAATTTCTGGTTACAAAAGATAAGCTAACTGTATACAAAAAGTTGAAGAGAGAAAGAGAATTTTACCTTGTGTTATTAAGCAAGCTAAAAACGGAATTATTATTATTAGGGTTTTTTAAATTAACCTTTAATATCAATGGTATATTTATATAAAACTAAAACTTAATTTTATTTGCTAAAGCTTTTGCTTTTTGAGAAAAAATTTGTGAAAGTAAAATTCTGTGTTTCCTCAAAATAACTTTCTGTGTTTCAAATTGTCTTAATCAGGTCTTTGATTACTTAAGAAAACTGGATCTTCTCAATGGTAAGAGCTAACTTTCTAAATTTTGTCTTTGTAATCTTTTATTATCCCTCTGGTAAAATATATAATATTGCTTCATAATAATCTGTGATCCTTATTTATTTAGTAAAGTGTCCAAACCTTTTGGTATTTTTGACAAACTTCCAAAAATCAAATTCTAAAATAACTCTTTTTAAACTCCAAACTAACTTGGAGATTTCCCAGAGAGCCCTTGAGAATAAAAGGAAAACTTGCAAGGCAATGAAAACTCTGGTCCAGGTCCAGAGTAGCTCATAACAGGCAGCATTCCACTTCTGACCCAATGAAGAAACAGCACACTTTTTCATAAAAAGAGCATGAGACTTATAGTCTGGGACCTGTGTTCAAATCCCAACTCTCAGTGAGTGACCTTGAATAAGCATAGCTTAGCAGAGTCATTTCTAGATCTAAGTATGTATTTACTTATTATACTCAACCTTGTGAAATTTTTGTAAAAATGCTTGACACATGATACAGTCTTTGTTTTGTTTTGTATTTTTCTGAAGTTGGAAATGGGGAGGCAGTCAGATAGACTCCCGCAAGCGTCCAACTGGGATCTACCTGGCATACCCACCAGGGGGCGATGCTCTGCCCCTCTGGGGTGTCGCTCTGTTGCAACCAGAGCCATTCTAGCGCCTGAGGCAGAGGCCAGCTTTGCTCCAATGGAGCCTTGGCTGCGGGAGGGGAAGAGAGAGACAGAGAGGAAGGAGAGGGGGAGGGGTGGAGAAGCAGATGGGTGCTTCTCCTTTGTGTCCTGGCCAGGAATCGAACCCGGGACTCCTGCACGCCAGGCCGACGCTCTACCACTGAGCCAACTGGCCAGGGCCGATACAGTCTTGATAAAAGTAACCTGAATCTCTCTCTGAGGAAGCCACAAAGAGTTAAAAGCTTGCACGCTACTCCCATTTTGCCCTTGAGCTCTGGAATTGGAGTAGTATTCCTGCTTGGAGCACAACATGAACAGAGATGCCCTAGCTAGTGAGGTCTAATAGCTACATTCCATTATTGACCCATGAGAGCATTTGGCATTAATCAAAGCTATTAAATATCTCTTGAGGCATTACATGCCAAACTTATTGGCTTGTTTCAAGTTTTCATTTCTAATTAAAAAATACAACTTGTTTGTTCCCGGTTACAACTGGTCTTGATGTCTACTTTATAGTCCTGTCAGCAGGCAAATGATTGTGTCTTTAATCATAATATCAGGCAAGTAAGATCCTTTTATCAGGTCAAAGTTTCTTTTGAGAAGAATAGATTACTGTCTGCTATAAAACTGACACATATCTTATGAAGTTTTTTTTTAAAACAGGCTTAATATACCTATACTGCAGATTTCAACATGAGTCAGTTATCTTCTGAGAGAGAACTATATGGATTTAAACCTAAACACTAGCCTGACCAGGCGGTGGCGCAGTGGATAGTGTTGGACTGGGATGCAGAGGACCCAGGTTCAAGACCCCGAGGTCGCCAGCTTGAACGCGGGCTCATCTGGTTTGAGCAAAGCTCACAAGCTTGGACCCAAGGTCGCTGGCTCAAGCAAGGGGTTACTCGGTCTGCTGTAGCCCCACGATCAAGGCACATATGAGAAAGCAATCAATGAACAACTAAGATGTCGTAACGTGCAACGAAAAACTAATGATTGATGCTTCTTATCTCTCCATTCCTGTCTGCCTGCCCCTGTCTATCCCTCTCTCTGATTTTCTGTCTCTGTAAAAAAATAAAAATATATAAAATAAAAAAATAAGCCTGACCAGGTGGTGGCGCAGTGGATAGAGCGTCGGACTGGGATGCGGAAGGACCCAGGTTCGAGACCCCGAGGTCGCCAGCTTGAGCGCGGGCTCATCTGACTTGAGCAAAGAACTCACCAGCTTAGACCCAAGGTCGCTGGCTCCAGCAGGGGGTTACTCAGTCTGCTGAAGGCCCGCGGTCAAGGCACATATGAGAAAGCAATCAATGAACAACTAAGAAGTCGCAACGCGCAACGAGAAACTGATGATTGATGCTTCTCATCTCTCTCTCCGTTCCTGTCTGTCTGTCCCTGTCTATCTCTGCCTCTGTAAAAAAAATAAAAATAAAAAAAATAAAAAAATAGGGAAAAAAATAAAAAATAAAAAACCCTCAACACTAGAGCTACCCAACTATGATATTGTTATAGAGTCAAAGAATACAAGTACTAAATAGCTGTTTCCAAAGCTGAGAAGTGGAGAGATTTGAAGCAATTAAAACTAATTTATCACCTACCACCCTCATATTGAGGATTGAGCCTGAGAAACCACTCAGAAAAGTTATCTCATCATTGTCACTGCTTGTGGTCAGTGCTCTACCAAAGCTATTTAGACTTGTGGTTGGCCAATGGCTCTTGCATCCTCATCCTATTCTTACACACCACCTAAGGCTCTTTGAGATTTTCAGTTCCTACACAGTAGGGTGAACACCAATTGTCTAGCTTTCCTTGCTAATGAGGATGGCCACCAAGACTTCCTTTTCCCTCCTTCTTTATTCTTACGACAGAGATACAGAAATTTCTTCTATTTTATCAGGTTATAATTTCAACACATGCATATAAAGCTGTGGTTCAAAGCAAAACACAACAACTCTTTCCTCCATCAACAGATGGCATTAGTGTTATTTCAATTATTCTGAGGTTTGTTGAGTTTGAGCTTATTTGTTAAAAGTGTTTAATGACTATGAATACCATAATGTCCTCCAAGCACAGAATGTGAAAAATCATGATGGCATCACAGCAGAGAATTTTAAAGATTAAAATGGTGAGGAAATTAACTGCTATATGAAACCACCAGTGGAATAAAAAGATCAAGGGGCAAGCTGATATTCAGGAATCAGGGTGAAAAAGAAGAAACCAGCCAAGAAACTAAGAAGGAACAATAGAAAAGTAGGAGGAAAACTGAGAGTATATGCTTCTGGAAGCTAATGAAGAGAAACTGGATAAGAAGGAGCCATAAAAACTTAGCCCAGGCCCTGGCTGGTGGCTTAGTGGATAGAGTGCCAGCCCAGTGTATGGACGTCCCAGGTTCGATTCCTGGTCAGGGCACTCAGGAGAAGTGACCATCTGCTTCTCTTCCCCTCCCCTCCCTGTTCTCCCCCTTTCCCCTCCTATAGCCAGTGGCTCGATAGGTTCGAGCATGGTCCCAGGCATTGGAATAGCTCGGGTGGTCTGAGCCAGGTGCTAAAAATAGTCTGGTGCTCCAGCATCAGCCCCAGACAGGGTTGCCAAGTGGATCCAAGTTGGGGCACATGCAGGAGTCTGTTTCCTATCTCCCCTCTTCTCACCTAAAAAAACAAAACAAAAACCTTAACCCAGAAAACAAAACAAAACTCTCAGGCAACAAGGGCACCTCATAAAAACTAAAGCAGCTGCTACTAGAAATGGTTATTTAGAAATTCAGGTCTCACCTAAATGGATCTGTAAGACTTGTACCCTTACAATGGAGATTATAAGTGGGTAAGCCTAGCCTGACCAGGTGGTGGTGCAGTGGATAGAGCGTCGGACTGGGATACGAAAGGACCCAGGTTCGAGACCCCGAGGTCGCCAGCTTGAGCACGGGCTCATCTGGCTTGAGCAAAGAGCTCACCAGTTTAGACCCAAGGTCACTGGCTCCAGCAGGGGGTTACTCGGTCTGCTGAAGGCCCGTGGTCAAGGCACATGTGAGAAAGCAATCAATGAACAACTAAGAAGTTGCAACGCGCAACGAGAAACTGATGATTGATGCTTCTCATCTCTCTCCGTTCCTGTCTATCCCTGTCTATCTCTGCCTCTGTAAAAAAAAAAAAAAAAAAAAAAAAAAAAGTGGGTAAGCCTAGAAAAGATAATCTGACAGTTTCCAAGGAGCAATATGATTCCTCATTTTAAAAGTGAACTACTACAAGAAAAAACCTCCAACCTTGATTTGCAAGCAAGATTGCTATATAGCATACACATTCCCTCTCAAATCATAGTGCATAATCTAATAAACAAGGTCTTAGAATTTTTAAAGACCTAGATACGATGAACAGAGACTTGACTTGCAGTGGTGAAGACACAATAAAGTGTACAGATGATGTGCTGTAGAGTTGTGCACCTCAAACCTATATATATTTTTGTTAACCAGTATCACTCCAAGAAACTAAAAAAAAAAAAAGGAAATAAATAAAGAAGACCTAGATAAATAATTTCCCTAGTTGATTAAGGATCTGGTTTTAACACCAAATCTCACGCTCAAGGTCTGATTCTAATCCTGTGAAGTTTTTACTAACCACTTTTCCAAATGGATAACATCTTTTTGCTTTGACTCTACAGTCCTCTCAACTCCTAAAACTATTCAACCAGCAATCACATTGTCTTAAAAATAACTCTCATTTTCATACCAGAACTGAATAGATGCTTTACACGTTTTCTCTAATTCTTACTACTTTGCAAAATTAGGTTTATCCCTATATTATAGATGAAACTAATGCTTACAGAAATTACTCAACATTGTCCAACTGATAAGCGACAAAATCAGGACTGAAATCCAAATTTGTCCTATTTCAGAGCCTTTTCCAATACCCACCATACAACACTGCCTCTTGCATAAAGTACTACACTAATTAGCCGTCACTATCTCTGGATCCTGGGCAAACGTTTAAATCTCTCAGTGCTTCAGTCTTCTTGTCCATGAAATGAGGATGATACATCACAGCTAGTGCACTGTTTTTAAATAAGATCATGTATGTTAAAGCCCTTTACAAACTATAATGGTTTTTATTACATTACCAGATTTTATGTTCCTCCAGGACAGGTTCTTATGCTTACATGTCTATGCCCTTTAACATCAATAAAGGGCTTAATATGAATTGTATATCATCTACTAGTCTTTGGAAAGATTCGAGACACCTTTTTCCCCTCTGAGGAGGAAAGTGGTGTCCCATTCCATGACTTCTGGACTGTGTCCTTAATCCAAACCTTCAGTTACAACACAGTGACAAGCTCAATGCACCCATCAGACACGAGATTCAAACATACTACTTGGCACTTAACTGTCTGGTGCTTCCTCTCCAACGTGGCTTTCAGTGCCTTAAGTTTGACAAAGAGAAAATCCCAACTTTCAGCACCCTTTCTAAGAAAACATGCCCAAACGAGGAAAAGCAGGATTAAAGGCCTGGTTTCTCATGAGAGTTAACAGAGACCTTGTTGTTCTGTGTACTACCTGATTTATAGCCTCCTGATAATGACAGTATCTATAACACTGTCTAACTCATCACCCACTAAGAAATTTGATTTACTTTAAGAAAAAGACCATTAAAAAGTGGACCATATTTATTGAATTTTCTTAGGCATACTCATTTTCCCCCCAATAAGATGGACATATCTGGCTGAATATCCAAGGAAGTGGCCTAACAAGCTCCGAGGAAAGGCTGTACTAGATCTGCCACCAGGTAAGCACAGTGGAAGGGAACCAACCCCAGGTAAGCACAGTGGAAGGGAACCAACCCCAGGTAAGCACAGTGGAAGGGAACCAACCCCAGGTAAGCACAGTGGAAGGGAACCAACCCCAGGTAAGCACAGTGGAAGGGAACCAACCCCAGGTAAGCACAGTGGAAGGGAACCAACCCCAGGTAAGCACAGTGGAAGGGAACCAACCCCAGGTAAGCACAGTGGAAGAGAACTAACACCAGGTAAGCACAGTGGAAGGGAACCAACCCCAGGTAAGCACAGTGGAAGGGAACTAACACCAGGTAAGCACAGTGGAAGGGAACTAACCCCAGGTAAGCACAGTGGAAGGGAACCAACCCCAGGTAAGCACAGTGGAAGGGAACTAACCCCAGGCAAGCACAGTGGAAGGGAACCAACCCCAGGTAAGCACAGTGGAAGGGAACTAACACCAGGTAAGCACAGTGGAAGGGAACTAACCCCAGGTAAGCACAGTGGAAGGGAACCAACCCCAGGTAAGCACAGTGGAAGGGAACCAACCCCAGGTAAGCACAGTGGAAGGGAACCAACCCCAGGTAAGCACAGTGGAAGGGAACTAACACCAGGTAAGCACCGTGTAAGGGAACCAACCTCAGGTAAGTACAGTGGAAGGGAACTAACACCAGGTAAGCACAGTGGAAGGGAACTAACCCCTGCTCTCACTTACTCTTGGGAAGTCATTTAACATCTTTGTTAATTATGGATCTATTTTCTGTCTGTAAAACATAATCTGATTATTATTTTGCCTACTTCACAGATTTATTGTGAGGGTCAAATGAAGATATGTTAAATTATTTTACAAATTATAAATACATTACCAGAAATAACTTGACCATCAGCTACTACTTGTCCTTGGGTAAATGTTTGGTATTAGCAAAGGTGAGAGACTTGATTTCTCTGGGTGTGTTCACCTTGTACCAAAGAGAATTTTTCTTAAAATCTACTCATCTTTGAAAAAGGCATACAAATAACTAACTACAGAAGCTATGAAAGAAGTAGTTGGTGAAATTAATCCTGCCATAATGGATCTATAGTCCAACAAAAAATAGTTTCCAATGGTTCAGATATGCCTTTCAAAAATGTGTGACGTGAATCATTAGATCAAAATGTAGCCACATGCCTAACTGGTGATGGCACAGTGGATAGAGTGTTGACCTGGGGCGCTGAGGACCCAGGCTTGAAACCCTGAGATCACCAGCTTGAGGGTGAGCCCATCCAGCTTGACCGTAGGATCATAGACATGATCCCCTGGTCACTGGCTTGAACTCAAAAGTCATTGTCTTGAAACTCAAGGTAGCACTAGTTTGAGTAAGGGGTCAATGGCTCGGCAGGAGCTCCCCAGTCAGGGCATGTGTGAGAAACACTCAATAAACAACTAAAGTGATGCAACTACAAGTTGATGCTTCTCATCTCTCTCCCTTCCTGCCTATCTCTCTCTCCTGAAGAAAAAAAAAAAAAGATATGGCCACATACTAGGTCATTTTACCTAGTACCTCAGTTTCAAAATACCAAGTGGCTCAGAGTACTAAAAACTAGTCCTTCTTTTCTCCCCATTGGTCATCCCAGATGCTTCCCTAACACCTCTGACAAAAAGAGAATAAGGAGAATTCAGAAATCAAAATTACTCTTAGATCCGGGGCATCTCTCTTCATGTTTCCTTAACCTAATTCCTCAATGAAGTGGGCACAGGAACCCACAGTGCTGAGGATGTAGTTTACCAGCTGACCCCTTGAGTACAGTCATTTTTTTTAACTGTGTTATGAACTTTCACTAAAACTTTTAACTCAAGAAAAATTGCATGAACATCCAAAAGTATACTAAAAGCTACAAAAGATCTGGGTTCACATACATAGTATAATAAAAAAGAGAAATTTATCCTAGTATCATTTTTGTTTATCAGCTATGTTGAACTATAAATATATATATATTTTTTCAGCCACAACAGTTAAGAAAAAAGAAAAAGACATATTATGCAATTTTGAGCAAATTCTGCCAGAGGCAAATATTTTAGACAGTGCTTATTATTGGTTCAATATAAAGAAGCTGAATTTGCCTTTGACACTGATATAAGCAATTTAATTGCTTAAGCACCTGAAATCTTAATTTCCTATGAAACCCTTCCCTCTCCCCTCATTGGGAACTTACTAACATTTCTCAAATAATCTGTTGAACAGAATTCCCGTTTCCCCAGAATTATCTCACAAATGAATGTAATGCTTCTTTGTGTCAAGGCCACTGGCTTTTACTATTTACCTAATTTCTGCACCCATCTATTGAAAAAGAATTTATTGATGTTGGAAAATCATTGCACCATTTTTATCCCTGACTATGATCTGTAAGCCATCTGAAGCAACAGTGACCTATAAAGTTTTTCATATTGATGTCATTTGTTCCTGTCTTTAAGTTGTCTTTGTTTAGGTTTGGTGATTTTTAAAATACCAAAGCACACCATTAAACATTTCTTCTGTTTAATGATCTGATGGCTATGTTGACCCTGTCTTAAAAGACCTTGAAATTCAGGAGTTCCTGAATTGCAATCAGCATAACATTTAAGGCCAAACACCTGATCTATCTTGCTCTTCTAAGACGTTTTCCAGTATGAAAGAATATCTTTGTTACAAGCAAAACCAAGGAAGCATACTCACCAAGTGAACATAAGGCACAAAGTATCCAAAAAGTGCAACTGGTATTCCAACTGCCCACACTGCATAAGCTGTCACTTTGAAGATGGCAAAATTGAAAATTTTTTTTGGAGGACTGAACTTTCTCCTGGAAAAGAGGGAGACTCTGTTGCCTCCTTTGATTCCGCTCTCTTTATCTCTGACACTGGAAGCAAGAGGTCGGTAAGTAAAGCCAGCCAGAAAGAGAACAAACATGAAGATGCAGAGGACCCTCAGTGTGTGAAGGAGGCCCACATTGTCGGTCAGAAATCTTAAAAGGAAAGGCAGCAAAACTGTGAAGATACTGCTGCCAGCGGTGACAATGCCATTTACCAGTCCAAGGCGCTTCTTGAAATAGTGTCCCAAAATGACCAATGAAGGCTGGTATGCAAAGGAGCAGCCACAGGCAAATATGATTCCATACGTAAGGTACAGAGGTTCGATGGAACTGTGTAAAGATGAAAAAGATGGAAAGCAGCTTTCATTATTTTTATCATGTGCTTCGTAGAATAAAACTATCGCATATAAGTGGGGCTTTAGTTAATCAGTGTATTTTCTACAAGTAAAATTTAATTAAACACAGGTGAAAAACGTAATAAACCAAGAATGCAGCACTAAAATATTTTTATATAATCTGAATGGTTAATTCAAAAGCCTCAATTATGTGAAAAATGACCATTATCATGATCAGTGACTTTGTTCCTCCTTCTGTTTCCATGGGTTCCCAGTAAAGCACGCAGCGCTGGGTAAATCTGTTGTGCTCTCCACAACTCATACAGCACAGTGCTTAAACTAACAAACAAAAAACTTACTCTTAAAAAAAGTTTAAAAAAAATTATAATTTAACTATGAAAACTCATTATTTCATGGAGTTTTCCCAGGCACTTACTAAGCAATCTAGTCAAAGAAAAAGCTACATTCTATATTTCTCCCCAAGGTCATGTCAGCAGGTTTGTACAGAACAGCAGTTGCGTCTCATTTTTGCTGGTCTAAGGGCTACAGACCAACCTTTGCCCTGTATTGCACAGTTCTCAGTATTGTGCAAGACAACAAGAAACCATCTTCTGACAGCAGGAAGTCTAAACAGAGCCTGTTCATTGGTGATCCCAGACTGGAAGCTTTAAGGCCATGTACATCTCAAAAAAAAATAATAAAGGATTAAGAATTTTATAGTTTAACCAAGTAATGTAATTATACATTTCTTATGAAAATAAAGGATCATATCACTACATTCTTTGAAACAATTAATGTAAGGAGTAAAAGTGCTCAAGTTTTTTTTTCTTTGAAATGTCCAATTCAAAAGGCTAATTATCAAGTAGTAAAGGGAAACTATTTATTAGACACAAATATAAAGTTGGTTAATAATTAAATTTTGGACAATAACAGTAGTCCAGCAATATGCTGAGATAATCACAAAGAACTCGAGAATCTGATAAAGATTAAAGCATGCATGCAACCCTCTCAGGTGGCCTTTCCCCTCTATTAATCCACAGCTAGCAGCATCTTTCAATCAGGCTCAAAAGTCACTCCCAGATTAACTTGACTCACTCTGATCTCCCATTACTGAATCTCCACCCTTTATTCAATAAACATATATTCAGCAGCTGTTGTGTTCTAGGTACTTGGTGAAAAAAATATTTAAAATGTGGTTATGCCCTACTCATAGTCGGCTTAGTAAAATAAGACATTTACCCCATATAGTACAGGACAAAATACAAATACTATTTCATTTATTTCTGCATCAGTTTTTCCACATAAAGAGTTTTTCAGATAATTGCAACTTACTTCCTAAGGCACTAATTTATAATTTTATTTTTATTTAACTATAACGGAAAAATCTATTGTACATTACTCTGCCTTCTTCAAAGTGTATATTAAAAATGGTATCAGCCCTGGCCGGTTGGCTCAGTGGTAGAGCGTCGGCCTAGCGTGCGGAGGACCCGGGTTCGATTCCTGGCCAGGGCACACAGGAGAAGCGCCCATTTGCTTCTCCACCCCTCCGCCGCGCTTTCCTCTCTGTCTCTCTCTTCCCCTCCCGCAGCCAAGGCTCCATTGGAGCAAAGATGGCCCGGGCGCTGGGGATGGCTCTGTGGCCTCTGCTCCAGGCGCTAGAGTGGCTCTGGTCGCAACATAGCGACGCCCCGGAGGGGCAGAGCATCGCCCCCTGGTGGGCAGAGCGTCGCCCCTGGTGGGCGTGCCGGGTGGATCCCGGTCGGGCGCATGCGGGAGTCTGTCTAACTGTCTCTCCCTGTTTCCAGCTTCAGAAAAATGAAAAGAAAAAAAAAAAAAATGGTATCAGCCCTGGCCGGTTGGCTCAGTGGTAGAGCGTAGGCCTGGCGTGCAGGAGTCCTGGGTTTGATTCCCAGCCAGGGCACACAGGAGAAGCGTCCATCTGCTTCTCCACCCCTCCCCCTCTCCTTCCTCTCTCTCTCTCTCTTCCCCTCCCGCAGCCAGGGCTCCATTGGAGCAAAGTTGGCCCAGGCGCTGAGGATGGCTCTATGGCCTCTGCCTCAGGTGCTAGAGTGGCTTTGGTTGCAACAGAGCAACACCCCAGAAAGGCAGAGCATCGCCCCCTGGTGGGCATGCCAGGTGGATCCTCGTCGGGCGCATGCGGGAGTCTGTCTGACTGCCTCCCTGTTTCCAACTTCAGAAAAATACAAAAAAAAAATAAAAATAAAAATGGTATCAACAACACAGTAGCATCATGAATATCAATTTCTATACAGTTATACCATAAGCACTGTAAAATTATCAGCTAGAAAACCAGGGAGCCACAAATACAAACAGAAAACATTCTTTTGCATGCCATTTTAAATTATTTATTTATTTTTTTAGAGCAGAGAGAGAGATAGAGAGAGAAAGAGAAACAGAAGGGGGGAGGAGCAGGAAGCATCAACTCCCATATGTGCCTTGACTGGGCAAGCCCCGGGTTCTGAACCAGCGACCTCAGCACTCCAGGTCAAGGCTTGATCCACTATTTGCATGACATTTTAAAATGCTTAGTGCTAGGTGAGATTAGCTTCATATCTCTCCCACAGAGTAAATTACATAAGCTTTAAGATGGCATTTCACTGCTGCTGAGGCCTTTTCACTCCTAAATTTCTACCTCAGTAACAAATGGTTCAAATTGTTGAAGTTTGACAACTGAATACATGCAGTGTGTATCAGTAAGATACCAGTCATGTGTGTAATAAGGATTCAGAGAAGGGACATTCACACGACCTGAGATTGCTGGAGAAGGCTTGCCTAAGAAGGCAGAACTTGAACTAAAGGAAAAGTGGGTCCCTTGTTCGACACTTGGAATTTATATCACATTTCTCCTGGCTATATATATTGCTCTAAAAGTCTGATTGCTTTTTATCAGTGGGTTAAATAGTGAAACTAAATAGAAAATATGAGAGCATTACATGTAGTAAGGTAAATATGGTTTCAAAACATTTTGTTTCCGGTAGGGAGAGAAGAAAGAGAGAAAACCGAGTTGTAGTATAAAACACATTTCATAATTTTTATTTCTCAATCATCAAAAAAGTTTGAAAAAAACTGTTTGCTATAAGTAGGTTTGTACATATGTGTTTGTCTACAAAACGAGGTAGTAAATACCATGGGTTTTCTACCTCCTGGTTCTTCTTCACCAAAGCCTGAGTATTATCACATTCAGCAAGTGGAAGGGCCACCAGTGCTGACAATGGGAACCTGGAAGCCTCCCGACCAAAACAGGTGTCTGACAAGGTGGTGATCTAGCACAATGCTGTATTAGTGCCAAAGAAAGAACTAAAGGGAATTGATTTCACAGAATTTCCCAAGCATAATCTTATTTCAAACAAAATTGGTTTTTGTTTCTTTAAAAGACAATTTTAGAAGAAATAAAATCATAAAGGCACTTGAAAGAGGCTCAGTTTAGAGTTGAGGAAGGGGTGTAGGTAAGGGTAGGTAGGGGTGAAATTAGTAAACTAAAGATTCTGTTGACTAAATCCAGAATTTTTAAAAAATAGGGCAAGAAATGTGTGTGTTTTTTCCCCAATGACTTCAATAATGCTTTTCAACTAGTGCATGAAAATAGCTAGGGAAGGGAAAGAGGCAGGAAATGAAGACAAACCACTAAAGTAGACACAAGATGGAAATCATTTTATGAGGTTTTCTTCTTAATCACCTCCTGTTAGCCAGAACAACCTAGTAAACCCGCCTTTCTCTAACTAGGGATTGTTCTGATGATGCCAGGCGATTTACTAGTAGAACTAGAACTGGAAGGAGAAGTGCTTCATACAGTAATATCTTTTTTTTTTTTTCTCCTTTCATTTTTCTGAAGCTGGAAACAGGGAGAGACAGTCAGACAGACTCCCGCATGCGCCCGACCGGGATCCACCCGGCACGCCCACCAGGGGCGATGCTCTGCCCACCAGGGGGCGATGCTCTGCCCATCCTGGGCGTTGCCATGTTGCGACCAGAGCCACTCTAGCGCCTGAGGCAGAGGCCACAGAGCCATCCCCAGCGCCCGGGCCATCTTTGCTCCAATGGAGCCTTGGCTGCGGGAGGGGAAGAGAGAGACAGAGAGGAAAGCGCGGCGGAGGGGTGGAGAAGCAAATGGGCGCTTCTCCTGTGTGCCCTGTCCGGGAATCGAACCCGGGTCCTCCACACGCTAGGCCGACGCTCTACCGCTGAGCCAACCGGCCAGGGCCAGTAATATCTTCTTTAGTGCACATCTTTTAACAGACACAGGGAAAGAGTATTGACGTTTTTTATTTTAAGCTGCATTTGAACACTTTGTTTTGCTATGATTTTTTTAAATTTTAGCATGTTTTTTAAAAAAATACACAAGGAATTTTCTACCTGGGTTGAAATAAATAGCAAAGTTTTGATTCACTAATAAAAATATTTCATATCAAGTCTATCAACAACTGCTTCAACATAGCACTTATTGTTCCCTTTGGGCTCAGACTGAGCTGACCTTTAATGTTATTGCTTTAGACAACACTCACTGTTACAAATTATTTTAGGATTTTTATGTGAACAGAAAAAAACAAAAGGAGCAACATTTTTCTTGCTCCAGGGAACATATATATATCCCAACTGACATTTAACTCTCGGGCGCTGCAAACAAATGCAGTCAATTTCTCAAGCTCTGATTTGCTGCTATAGACAACAGTGTGTAAGTCAACTGCTTATAGTTTAAGCAGCGGAAAGGAAGATTTTTCCTTGTAAACAGCACAGTTTCTGAAAGGAAAACCTTAAGGTATCTAAGATTTCTTGAAAAGCAACATAAAGAAACCAAGTCCTCACCTCACAAAAGAACTGGACATAAGTCCAATGAATCCAACAGCAGCACCCACAACAGCTGTTTTCCGACAACCAAATATGTCTGTGAAGACGCTGACTATTGGGCAGCAAAAGAAAATCATCCCCATGCTGAGAGAACTGACCCACGCTGTAACGAGAAGAACAGGGACATTACAACATGGTAAATTACATGCGCACTTACGCCACAAGCTATAATACATATTTAGGAAAATGTTAATGCAGAAAAGATATTATCCAGATCGATGAATGGGGGAAAAGTTGGAATAAATTAGTAACAAATACGAATCATAGGTCAATGGCCTGGCCAATCCTTAGCATAGCAATTGTTTGTGTTTCATCAAATTCTTGAAGTTTGTATTCTTAAATAAATCAAACATTCTTCTATGACCCAAACACTTTTCATCTCTATCCTGACTTCTATGGTTTTAAGCAACTTCTACTCTATGAAAAGAAATTCATTTAAAAATAAAAAAGAGATACATTTAGGAATGCATGCCATTTTTTTTAACCCTTTGAGTAGTTTTTTTTCATGCTCACTGATCCCTGGGAGTGAGTTTTTTTTCCAAAAAAATGAAATTAGTTCCAGTTCCAGTTTTATTAACTTAAAATGTTTGTTTGATAACCAATTTATGGAAACAAGAACAACATACATTTGTCTTTTTTTAATGTTGCCTTACACATGTACGATCATATTCTGGATGGTCAGGAGGCACAAGGACATATATGAACATTCGTACTACTCAAATTAAGCGAGAGAGAGCGAGAGTGCGAGAGAGAAGCAGACAGGAAGGGAGAGATATGAAAAGCATCAACTCATAGTTGCAGCACCTTAGTGGTTCATTGATTGCTTTCTTATATGTTCCTATACTGGGGGGCTACAGCAGAACAAGTGACCCTTTGCTCCAGCCAGTGACCTTGGTCTCCAAGCCAGTGACCTTAGGGTTTTGAACCTGGGTCCTCAGCATCCCAGGCCTCTGCTCTATCCACTGTACCACCGTCTGGTCAGGCAGGAATACATGCCTTAAGAAGTAAAACTGCAAAGAAACTATGACCACTGAAGTAAGGATAGTTGTTAACTACCAGGAGAAAGAAAGAAAGAATTATTACCATTTGGACTTAGTACTTAAGAACTGAACATTTTCTAGAGCCTGGGCTTAGTTCTTGTGCTAAGGGAATCAAGTCATACACAGGTAGGCTATTTGTGGACATGGATAATAGTTACTGGGTACTCACAGTATTTACAAATCCTACCTACATTTTATCTCCTTTCTAAAAGTATGTTATCTTTCATAATTAAAATATTAAGAATAAGAAGTCATACTTTCCTGTCCTGATTCTGTAAAAACCAAAACAAAAGGAAACCAAAAGAGAAAGAAACAAATCCTGAGTTAAAATTGTAATTTTGTGCCAAAGAAATGAGTGATCTCAAAGGATATCAAATCTATAAATCTTTAAAAGTATAATAAACTAATGGGGCTTAAGGGCACATGAATCTGGGTCCAAATCCCCCAACTCTGTAACTGCAATGTATCTTTGGGCAAATCACTTCCCCGAAGTCTGTTTCTTACCTCAAAAGATAATCAAACATATAAATGTTTCCAGAATTACTCAGGTTTAGAGAAAATGTATCTATATACATCAGTATCTAGCACAGAAGCACTTAATAATTTAGAATTTTAACAACAAATTATCTTATAAAATAAAACATGATCTACAAATCTCCATCAAGCTCTGAACATTTAGTACATTACTGTATTTCCTCAGCAAAGGACGTCTAAACTCTGCAAATGATCACTTCTTAAGCCTGATCTGTGGTGGTGCTGTAGATAAAGCATCAACCTTGAATGCTGAGGTTTCTGGTTTGAAACTCCAGGCTTGCCTGGTCAAGGCACATATAAGAGTTGATGCTTCCCACTCCTACTCCTTTTCTTGCTCTAAAAGCAATAAATTTAAAAAATTTTTGTTTTAAATGATCATTTCTTTTTCTTTCTTTTTTTTTTAGAGACAGAGAATCAGAGAGAGGGATAGATAGGGACAGACAGACAGGAACGGAGAGAGATGAGAAACATCAATCATTAGTTTTTTGCTGTGACACCTTAGTTGTTCATTGATTGCTTTCTCATATGTGCCTTGACCGCGGGCCTTCAGCAGACCAAGTAACCCCTTGCTCGAGCCAGCGACCTTGGGTCCAAGCTGGTGAGCTTTGCTCAAACCAGATGAGCCCGCACTCAAGCTGGTGACCTCAGGGTCTCAAACCTGGGTCCTCCGCATCCCAGTCCGATGCTCTATCCACTGCGCCACTGCCTGGTCAGGCTTAAATGATCATTTCTTAATAACAATGTCCAAGTCAAGCTTTATCCAATTTCCAAGTCCAAGACTACCAATTTCATTTATTTCTTTGCACTTGTACACTTCTTTTACTCTGTATATTTTAATCAGCTATATTTCCTTTCTTCACTTACCAGAAACAGACTGATCTTAAGACAAAACACAATGAAGAGACTGTACAAACAATGACCTAAGGTGTTGTTAGTGGGAGGGCTGGGAGAATTCAGAAGTGGATAGTAGAGAGAGGCAATTGGCCAGATGAGTTAGCACAGCTCCAGTGCCAGATGTGCAGAGCTGTTTAGTATGGGTCTGCTTAAGGAGAAATAAGAATTTTTTTTTTTAAGATTTTATTTGATTAGAGAAAGGAGAGGAAGACAGAGAGAGAGAGAGAGAGAGAGAGAGACAGAAAGAGAAAGAGGAGGCAGGGGGAGTGGGAAGCATCAACTTGTAGTAATTGCTTCGCATATGTGCCTTGACTGGGCAGGCCAGGAGTTTCCAACCAGTGACCTCAGCGTTCCAGGTCAACTCTTTATCCACAGTGCCACCACAGGTCAGGTGCGAAATAAGTTTTTTAGTTTATTATCTTATATCAAAATATCCCCAATTTGTAATAATTTAATCTTATTCAAAAAAGTTTAGTCATCTATCATATTAATGAAACAATCCAAACAACCTAAGCAGACTAGAAGAATAACATTTTAATACCTATTTTTGGATACAGGCTCTTTCACAATTAAGTAAAATGCTAACACTAAACAGGAGACCACATTAAGAAATACAAGAGCATATGCCTGATCAGTGGTGATGCAGTGGATAGAGTGTCAACCCAGGATGCTGAAGGCCCTGGTTTGAAACCCTGAGGTTATCAGCTAAAGTGCAGGCTCATTGGCTTGAGCATAGGTGTGCCAGTTTGACTCAGAATCATTGACATGGTCCCAGGGTCACTGGCTTGAGCCCAAAGGTCGCTGCCTTGAGCCCAAGGTCAATGGCTTGAGCAAGGGATCACTGGCTGGGCTGGAGCCCTCCGGTCAAGGCACGTATAGAAGCTATCAATAAGCAACTAAAGTGAAGCAACTTTATGAGTTCATGCTTCTCATCTCTCTCCTCCCCCCTCCCTTCCTGTCTCTCTCTAAAAAAAAGAAAAAGAAAAAAATTCAAGAGCATATCATTATATAAGCCAAAGTACTTTCAAGAATAAAAGCTCCCGGCCAGGGCACACAGGAGAAGCGCCCATTTGCTTCTCCACCCCTCCGCCGCGCTTTCCTCTCTGTCTCTCTCTTCCCCTCCCGCAGCCAAGGCTCCATTGGAGCAAAGATGGCCCGGGCGCTGGGGATGGCTCTGTGGCCTCTGCCTCAGGCGCTAGAGTGGCTCTGGTCGCAACATGGCGACGCCCAGGATGGGCAGAGCATCGTCCCCTGGTGGGCAGAGCATCGCCCCATGGTGGGCGTGCCGGGTGGATCCCGGTCGGGCGCATGCAGGAGTCTGTCTGACTGTATCTCCCTGTTTCCAGCTTCAGAAAAATGCAAAAAAAAAAAAAAAAAAAAAAAAAAGAAGAATAAAAGCAATTCTTTATGCATTACTATAGATTTTGATCTGCTATACCAAATATGAAAATTTTTACAGATTTTTTTATTTTTTTTATTCATTTTAGAGAAGAGAGAGAGAGAGAGAGAAAGGGGGGAGGAGCAGGAAGCATCAACTCCCACATGTGCCTTGACCGGGCAAGCCCAGGGTTTTGAACCGGTGACCTCAGCGTTCCAGGTCGACAGTTGATCCACAGCACCACCACAGGTCAGGCAAATTTTTACAGATTTTTATGTCCATTGAACAAGTACTAACTGCTGGATACTGTAAAATACAACTTTATTTTTGTCTCAATTATCCTCTTAAAATTTATGCAGGGGGAAATGTTCTCCTGCCACTGTATGTCCACTTCAGCAGGTCCACATGACTTTTCTAGCCAATGTTAAGTAACAGAAAGACCTGGGGTCACTTCAATTAACAAACCAATCTTCACTTGATAATCAAACCTTTTTTTTCCCAACCCCTCTGGGAAGAGAATAAAATCAGTTCTGATCTTTTCTCTATGACTTCTCCTCTCCCTCCCATCCAGCTGTTATTCTTCAAAGTGGGCACAGGAGAGAGGTATTCTGGAAAAAAAGCAGGCAAGAAAATTCCAACTTCAATGGTCCTGCCAAAAGGACTGTCTGATGATGTATAAAGCTGACTCTTTTTTCTCAGAGGTACTTCTTTTTTTAAAAAAATTTATTTATTCATTTTAGAGAGGGGAAGGAAGTAGGGAGGAGAAAGGGAGAGAGGGAGGGAGGGAAGAAGGAAGGAGCAGGAAGCATCAACTCCCATATGTGCCTTGACCAGGCAAGCTCTGGGTTCTGTATTAGTTGCTTCCTGCATGTCCCTTGACCAGACAAGCCCAGGGTTTCAAACCTGCGACCTCAGTATTCCAGGTCGACGCCTTTATCCACTGTGCCACCACAGGACAGGCGAGCTTTGGGTTTTGAACCGGCAACCTCAGCATTCCAGGTTGACACTTCATCCACTTTGCCACCACAGGTCGGGCGCTCAGAGGTACTTTTGTGTGTTCTTCAGAGACTCACTTCAAAGTTTTTTCTGGCTGTAGCTCTAACAATGTGGATAATTCATCTGCCTCCTGGTTTTCTGGCTGTCATTTTAAAGACTCAGTATTGGAGCCCCGCTGTCCTTCCAGGCAGTTTATTTGGGCAGGAGTCAACAGTCCCAGGCTGCCCCTCTCCTCCACTGGCCTGTCTCTAATCAGGAGGAAACACTTATATTTCTTTTGCCCTGACAAACACAACAAATTCCAACACAGCTACCTGTTGGACAGCTCTTGCCATAGGAACAGTTAGCCAGCTAGTTTTCTCCTTCTTTCCCAGGGATTCAGGTCCCCATTCTCTGCACCTTTTAAATTAAAATAATATATATTTTTGAGAGTACATTTATTAAAGCTGGAACAGTGAAACAAGGAAGAGCCTAGGATAGAACAATCAACAGGGAAGAGACTAGGTGGGCTGCTCTGGCTCTCTAGAAACATTATGGGGAAGACGTGAGCCAAGGTGGGGCTGCTGTCAGCTTACTGGAAGTCAGAGAAAAGGGGGCTTTGGGGACAGGTTCAGGCAATTAGCCACTGCCCATTGCTCCCCTGGCTACAAGTCTCATGGGGACCCTTAGAATTAGGAGATGCACGCCTGTGGGAGAGGGAAGAGAAAGGCATAGCCATACTCCCAGGAAGGAGAGCACACTGAAGACAATTCTTTGAATCTCTAAGTGATCCTTTCAAAGCTCCTCTCACAAGACAGCAAATGAAAGAGCACGCATGCTCACTTCTTCCATGGGGTAGAAGGAAGCCACAGCATAATTTTCTGAAGGAATCCACACAAAATATTCTTCCTTGACCCATTAAAATTCTTTTTATGGGTTTTAGAGCTTCTACCTAGTTCTTGAACACAAAATACCTCACCTTTAAATTTCACATTATTGTATCTTAGTGACTTAGTTAAATCCCAGTAGTGTGTTCTGTTACAATAATTAGCAATAGATGAAGTTAGATCTATTTTCTGATCAAATTCAAGAAATTAATTCTTCAATGAATAATTATTTGCCATTGTAAACTCATAAAATTTCTAGTTTTATAAAGTTTTAATCCAGTATCCCAAAGAATCCAAGGTGTTATGGGTTCATATACACCATAAAAATATAAGACTGTTACTCTCTTTCACCTCTTCCTAGTCTGACTGGGATTACTATTAATAAAAACTCAAGTGTTAGCTGTTGAAATGATAAAATATTTTTGTATGCCAAAGAATGTAGTTATTAAGTTCATTTAACAATTGAGAAAGTCAAATACATAGTCACTATATCCAGCAAGGTAAAATCTTATTTAAAAAATGCAAACTAGACCTAGTACCTCTACGTAATTCAACCAAACACCCACATGGGGTTTCCTAAAATTGTTGAAGAAATAAATCTTTTCCAATGAAAGAGGTGCTATTTAAATTATGGAATAAGGCTTGACCTGTGGCGGCACAGTGGATAAAGCGTTGACCTTAAATGCTGAGGTCACTGGTTTAAAACCTTGGGCTTGCCTGGTCAAAGCACATGTGGGAATTGATGCTTCCTGCTCCTTCCTCCCTTCTCTCTCTCCTCACTAAATTAAATAAATTTAAATTTTTCAAATTAAACTATGGAATAACATTCTCTCCCATCATATTAAAAGTGCCAATGAGGGGAGGGGGAGGGGCACAAAGAAAACTAGATAGAAGGGGACAGAGGACAATCTGACTTTGGGTGATGGGTATGCAACATAATTGAACGACAAGATAACCTGGGCATGTTATCTTTGAATATATGTATCCTGATTTATTGATGTCGCCCCATTAAAAAAATAAAATTATTAAAAAAAAAGTGCCAATTAATGTTTAAGCACTATCCTAGGCTGAGGAGATTTCTCTACCTTCAAATAATTTTCAGTCTATTAGCATATATGCAAATAGAGGTACAACCAGAATACCAGAGAATATGCTTAATTCCTTAGGAAATATAGTTGTCAAAAGTGTATAATAGGCCCTAGACGGATTGCTCAGTGGATAGAGCATTGGCCCAGCATGCAGACATCTTGGGTTTGATTCGTGGTCCAGGCACACAGGAGAAGTGACTGACCATCTGCTTCTCCTCCCATCCCTTTTCCCCTTCTCTCCTCTTCCCCTCTCACAGTTAGTGACTCAATTGGTTCAAGCATGGGCCCCAGGCACTAAGGATAGCTCAGCTGGGCTGAGCATCAGCCTCAGGTGCTGAGAATAACTCGGTTAATTCAAGCACTGGCTCCAGAGTGGGGTTGCCAGGTGGATCCCAGTGGGGCACACGTGAGAGTCTGTCTCACTATCTCCCTTCTTCTCACTTAAAAGAAGTAAATAAATAAAAATAAATAAAATGTTTAATAGTTGTACACCTGAAACTAATATAAAATAATATTGCATGTAAACTGTAATTGAAAAATAAAAAATTTAAAATGTATACTAGGCCCTGGTCAGATAGCTCCATTTGTTAGAGCATCGTCCTGAAGCACAGAGGTTGTCAGTTCAATCCCTGGTCAGGGCACATACAGGAATAGATCAATGTTCCTCTCTGTCTCTCAAATAAATAAAATAATAAAAAAAATAATAAATAATTTTTTTTTTTGTATTTTTCTGAAGTTGGAAACGGGGAGGCAGTCAGACAGGCTCCTGCATGCGCCCAACCAGGATCCACCCGGCATGCCCACCAGGGGGCGATGCTCTGCCCATCTGGGGCGTCGCTCTGTCGCAACCAGAGCCATTCTAGCGCCTGAGGCAGAGGCCATGGAGCCATCCTCAGCAGGGCCAACTTTGCTCCAATGGAGCCTTGGCTGTGGGAGGGGAAGAGAGAGACAGAGAGGAAGGAGAGGGGTAGGGGTGGAGAAGCAGATGGGCGCTTCTCCTGTGTGCCCTGGCCGGGAATCGAACCTGGGACTCCTGCATGCCAGGCTGATGCTCTACCACTGAGCCAACTGGCCAGGGCCAATAAATAAAAATTTTTTAATGTATAATAATGGCTTTAATCTGTGTATGTGTTTGATGTTATAGAGAGACATCCAAGTTTTTGAAAAACTTTTTAAAAAAATACCAGGCAGCTTTATAGTTTTAGCTATCCAGACCCTCTTTGTTTCCTACTCCATACTAAGAACAAATCCTCAGCTCTCAATGTATGGCCAAAAGAGAATGCAAATCAGTGAAAGGCAGTGGTTGGGCTTAATATTTAAGATTTTTCTAGGTCAAGTAAAATAACTGAAAAAGATATTTAATAGGTTCACTAGTAGAATGGAGATAAATAATAAGAAATAATCTTGGAATTTGAAATCAGAAATTACCCAATTCAAAAAACAAGAAACATAATGTTAAATAAAAATGAACAGTTTTAGAGATCTGTAAGACAAAAATCAAGAAACCCAAGATAAGCATAGCTGAAATCCTAGAAGGAAGAACAAAAAGCAGAAAAAGATATATGGAGAACAGTCGCTGAAAAATCACCTATTTTGTAAAAAATATTAACTTATAGACCTAAGAAGTTCAAATAACATCAAGCAGTACAAACACTAAGCAAAAAACAAACAAACAAAAAAACCCTAAGCACATCAGAGTTAAACTTCTGAATGCCAAAGATAAAAAGAAAATTTTGAAAGCATCCAGAAAAAAATGACATTATATCTAGGGAGAACAATAATACCATTATCAGTTGGCTTCTCATAAGAAATAATGGAGTACCATAGGTTCTGTCATATTCAAAGTACAGTAAGATTTTTTAAAAACCCTGTCAATCATGAGTTCTATATCCAGCTAAAAGTAAGTAGTAAAAAATAATGCAAGGAGATACAGCTAAACAGCCAACAGAGAAATTAAAATTGATTACTAAGGCCCTGGCCAGTTGGTTCAGTGGTAGAGCATTAGCCTGGCTTGTGGAAGTCCCAGGTTCGATTCCCAGTCAGGGCACACAGGAGAAGCGCCCATCAGCTTCTCCACCCTTCCCCCCTCTCCTTCCTCCCTTTCTCTCTCTCTTCCCCCCTCCTGCAGCCAAGGCTCCATTGGAACAAAGTTGGCCCGGGCACTGAGGATGGCTCCATGGCTTCCACCTCAGGTGCTAGAATGGCTCCAGCGGCAACGGAGCATCGCCCCCTGGTGGGCATGCCAGGTGGATCCTGGTCAGGCACATGTGGGAGTCTGACTGCCTCCCCACTTCTAACTTCGGAGAAAAAAAATTTTTGATTACTAAGTATTGTTTGATTAATGCAAAGGAAGGCAGAAGAGAAGGTACAGAAGAAAAGGCGGATAAGACAAATAGAAGACAAATAGCAAAATGTCAAACCTAAATATGACCATATCAGTAATTACACTAAATAAAAATAGACTGGCCTGACCTGTGGTGGCTCAGTGCATGGAGTATCAACCTGAAATGTTGAGATCACTGGTTCAAGACCCTGGGATTGCCTGGTCAAGGCACATGCGG
The DNA here is from genome assembly GCF_036850765.1 of Saccopteryx bilineata. Classification (NCBI taxonomy): domain Eukaryota; kingdom Metazoa; phylum Chordata; class Mammalia; order Chiroptera; family Emballonuridae; genus Saccopteryx; species Saccopteryx bilineata. The sequence continues at coordinate 7,817,602 of NC_089501.1, read as the reverse complement.
GAGGCAACAAGTAGGTGCTTCCTGCTCCCCCACCCTGCCTCTCTCTCTCTCTTTCTCTAAAAATCCATAAATAAAATCTTTAAAAATAAAATAAAAATAGACTAAAGACTCCAATCAAATGGCAGAGACCGATTGGATAAAAACTCAAAAATCAATTATATCATGTTTAAAGAGATGCACTTTAAATAAAAAAACACAAATAAGTGTAAAATTTTTAAAACTGAAAAAAGTCTGACCTGTGGTGGCTCAGTGGATGGTGTATCAGCCTGGAATGCTGAGATCACCATTTGGAGGCCCCGGGCTTGCCCACTCAAGGCACATACAAGAAACAACTGTGGTTTGATGCTTCCCATTCCTCTCCTCCCCCTGTCTTTATTTTATTATTATTATTATTTTTTGTATTTTTCTGAAGCTGGAAACGGGGAGAGACAGTCAGACTCCCACACGTGCCCGACCGGGATCCACCTGACATGCCCACCAGGGGCGAAGCTCTGCCCACCAGGGGGCGATGCTCTGCCCCTCTGGGGCGTCGCTCTGCCGCAACCAGAGCCACTCTAGCGCCTGGGGCAGAGGCCAAGGAGCCATCCCCAGCGCCCAGGCCATCTTTGCTCCAATGGAGCCTTGGCTGCGGGAGGGGAAGAGAGAGACAGAGAGGAAGGAGGGGGGCGGGGTGGAGAAGCAAATGGGCGCTTCTCCTATGTGCCCTGGCCGGGAATCGAACCCGGGTCCCCCGTACGCCAGGCCGACGCTCTACCGCTGAGCCAACCAGCCAGGGCTCCTCCCCCTGTCTTTGTCTCTCTCTCTCTCTCTCTAAAATCAATAAATAAAATCTTTTTAAAAATATTTAAAAAGCCTGACCTGTGGTGGCGCAATAGATAAAGCATCAACCTGGAAAGCTGAGGTGGCCAGTTCGAAACCCTGGGCTTGCTCGGTCAAGGCACATGTGGAAGTTGATGCTTCTTGCTCCTCCCTCCCCCTTCTCTCTCTTTTTCCTTCCCTCTCTCAAAATGAATAAATTAAAAAAAAATTAAAAATAAAAATAGATTTGCCATGTAAATAACCCTAAGAAGGCTGGAGTGGCTATACAAATATTAGACAAGATAGACTTCAAGACAAGAACTAGCATTAAAAACAAAGAGGGGTACATCAATAATGATAAGTATCAATGCATCAGGAAGATATACCAATGACAAATTTATACATATTTAATAATAGTGCTTCAGAAATATAGGAAGCAATAAAATTTGATCCCTACCTTATCATATTAAAAAATTACCTCAAATAAATCATAAACTCTATCTTATTTATTTTTTAAATGTTTATTGTATTGGTTTTAGAAAGACAGGGGGAAGGAAGAGAGGGAGAGAGAGACAGGAACATTCATCTGTTCCTGTACGTGCCCTGACCGGGGACCAGACTGGCAGCTTCTGCGCTTCACGACAATGCTCTAACCAACTGAGCTACCCAGCCAGGGCTGAATCATAAAATTTAAATGTGAAACTGAAAACTAGAAAACTTCTACAAGAAAACATTGGAGAAAATCTTTGTGACCTTGGGTTAGCAAATGATTTTCTAGATACAACAAAAACACAATCTATGTAAGAAAACAATTGATAAACTAAACTTCATTAAAACTAACAACTTCTCCTTGAAAGACACTGTTAGGAATGAGAAGACAAGCCACAAACAGAGAGAGGAAGGATTTGAAAATTATATATCTAATAATAAACTTGTATCCAGATTTTATTAAAGAATTCTCAAAACTCAATGAAAACAAAGCAACCCAATTTAAAAATGGGCAGAAGTCACTTCTTAAAAAGAGATATACAAATGGATATATGCATAAGAAAAAATGTTAAACATCATTAGTCATGAAGGAAATATAAATGAAATAATGAAAAACCACACACACCTCTTAGAATGGCTAAAAAGAAAAAGACTAATCATATTAGGTGTTGGGTGAGGATGTAAGGCAACTGGAACTGTCATACATTGCTCCTCGGAAAATAAAATTGTACAACCACTTTGGAAAACAGTTTAGGATTTTTTTTTTTCTTTTGTATTTTTCCGAAGCTGGAAACGGGGAGAGACAGTCAGACTCCCGCATGCGCCCGACCGGGACCCACCCGGCACGCCCACCAGGGGGCGATGCTCTGCCCCTCCGGGGTGCGACCCGAGCCACCCCAGCGCCCGGGGCAGAGGCCAGGGAGCCATCCCCAGCGCCCGGGCCATCCTTGCTCCAATGGAGCCTCGGCTGCAGGAGGGGAAGAGAGAGACAGAGAGGAAGGAGAGGGGGAGGGGTGGAGAAGCAGATGGGCGCCTCTCCTGTGTGCCCTGGCTGGGAATCGAACCCGGGACTTCCACACGCCAGGCCGACACTCCACCACTGAGCCAACCAGCCAGGGCCAGTTTAGGATTTTTTTAAAAGTTAAATATAACCTTACCATATGAGATGCTATACCACTTTTAAGTGTTTACCTAAGAGAAACAAGAGCATGTGTTCAGCCTGATCTGTGGTGGTGAAGTGGCTGGAGCATCGACCTGGAACCCTGAGGTTGCTGGTTCCAGGCCCTGGGCTTGACTAGTCAAGGCACATACGAGATGCAACTACTACAAGTTGATCCTTCCCACTTCTCCCCACTCCCTGCTTTTCTCTCTCTGAAATCAATAAATAAGATCTTTTAAAAACAACAACAACAAAAAAAAACAAATGGAGTGTATGTCCATAGAAAATCTTGTATACAGACATTTATAGCTATCTAATAATAAAAAACCTGAAAAAATCCGTATGTCCAGAAATAAGTGATTGAATAAACAAATTATGCTGTATTCATGTAATGGAATACTACTCAGCAATAAATAGGAGTGAACTATTGATAAATATAATAATATAGATGAAAACTAATAATCATGCTCAGTGAAAGAAATCAACAACAAAGGAGTATATAAAGTATGATTCCATGTAGACAAAAATTCTAAAAAAAAAGAAATTTATAGTGACAGAGAAAACATCAGTGTTTATCTGATTGGGAGTTGGAGAGGGGGAGGGGGGGAGCTGAAGGAACGGATTACCCAGGGGCACAAAGAAACTTTTTTAATGTAATGGCATGTTCATTATCTTGACTATAGTAGTGGTTCCACTAGTTTACATGCATATGACAAAACTCATCAAATTGCATACCTTAAATGTGCAGAACCTATATGGAAGATTTCAACAGGAACAAAAAATGTCATAAAAAACAAACACAGGGCCTGACCAGGTGGTAGCAAAATGGATAGAGCATCGACCTGGGATGCTAAGGACACATGTTTGAAAATCCAAGGTCGCTGGCTTGAGCGCAGGCTCATCTGGCTTGAGCACAGGATCTCCAGCCTGAGTGTGGGGTTGCCAGCTAGAGCGTGGGATCATAAACATGACCCCATGGTCACTGGCTTGAGCCCAAGATCGCTGGCTTGAGCAAGGGGCCATTGCCTCAGTTGCAGTGCCACCCTCCTCATCAAAGCACATATGAGAAAACAATCAATGAACAACTCAAGTGCCACAACTACAAGTTGATGCTTATCTCCAGCTCTCTCCCTTCCTGTCTCTTTCTTTCAGATGGTGTAAAAAAGAAAAAGAAAAGAAAAAACCAATGCCAATAAAAAACAGTAAAAAAAAAAAGAATAAAACAGAAAGGAGGAACTAGATAAATCTACATCATATTTGTATTATTAGCACATCACTCAGTAATTAGTAGAACTGAAGACCAAAAACAATCAATAAAATATTCAAGTCTAGATGACACTGTCAACCATCTTAACCTAATTGACATATATAGAACTCTATATCCAACAATTGCAGAAAATTGTTTGCTCTGCCAGGGAAATTGTTAATCACTGACGAGGGTGGGGTGGCGACAGATGCAGGAGAGAACTAACCTTTCTGGAATGCCTCTTAATCCATGGGAAGGACCTGCAGAGAACTGTCTTAGATCTTTTAGGCAACCCTTTGAGGTATATTATCTTCATCTTAAATATGGGGAAAAAGATTAGAGATGTTAGGCAATTTGCCAAGGTTATGCAACTTTAGAGGGATTCAAACTAAACATTCCAGGTGTAACAGGAATAAGAAGACATGCCCAATAGTCCTTCATTAAAAAACATCTACCATGAGCACCAGAGCCAGGCACCATACTTGAATTTGATAAAAAGCCATCCCTCCCTGGAGAAGCTTACAATCGAGCTACAATAACACAAATTCCAGACCCCAATCAAGATGACACAGCGAAGTCACACTTCCTCGCATCATCTGTTGTTCCCAACACAAATTAGCAATAAAGTTAAAAGTATTTTTAAAAAAATACAATAAAGACCTAGTCATGAGCTGCTGACTAGCTGCAAAAAGAGATAGGCTAGGTTGGACATGTCCTTTGAGGTTCAGGTTCGAGTCTGGAAGCAGGCATTGGCAGACAAAGAACACTAAAAGTGCTCCCTTTGAACCAGAAAAGGAGAGCTAACCTGATTAACTGAGGCCAGAGCTGAAACTCCCCAATACCTGGAGAAAGGAGGCTGGAGCTGAGAGAGAGTTGGGGGGAACTCAATGATTTCTATACAGATTTAAGATTTAGAACACTACAAGGCTCTAAGGAAGGAGTAGCACATAGACTCACTCTCCTGATCTGGCTCTGAAACAAGGTCCCCATTAGTTCCCTGGCTGTGTCTGAGATTTCCATTGCTAATATGGAGAAGAAATTTAAAAGCCCTGGTTCTAAAATGGGAAATCAAGGAGGAAGAAACCATTAGGTAAGGAGGGTGAGGAAAGAGAGAATCAAACAAACAAAATATACCTCCCACTCAAAATGATCCTGTAAACTCGAATTCCAAAAAACTGAAGCCAATACAATCCTAAGAAAGACAACCAACAAAATTAGCAAATAGCATCACTCCACATAAAATTAATCCTATAGACCAGCCTGACTACCACTCCAAAATAAGTATGTTGAGAACTTTCAAAGAAATAAATGAAAAGAAAAAAAAGAGGAAAGAATTTTCATTTAAAAACAAACAAACAGAAAAAGAAATAAGAAATGACAGCCTGGCCTGTGGTGGCACAGTAAATAGAGCATCGACCCGGAACACTGATGTTGCCAGTTCGAAGCCCTGGGCCTGCCCAGTTAAGGCACATATGAGCAGCAATCAATGAACTGAAGTGAAGCAACTATGAGTTGTTACTTCTCATTCCTCCCCCTCCCTCTCTCCTCTCTCTGTACAATCAATAAATAAAATCTTAAAGCCTAGCCAGGTGATGGCAAAGGGGACAGAGCACCAGCCTGGGATGCTGAGGACCCAGGTTTGAAACCCCAAGGTCACTGGCTTGAGCATGAATTCATCCCACCTGCTTGAGTGCAGTCTCATAACCTTGAGCATGTGATTATAGATATGACCCATGGTTGCTGCCTTAAGCCCAAAGGTCGCTGGCTTGAAGTCCAAGGTTGCTGGCCTGAGTCCAAGGTCACTGGCTCGGCTGGAGCCCCCCTCCCCCCATGAAGGCACATGAGAAGCAATCAATGAACAACGAGGGTGCCACAACTATGAGTTGATGCTTCTCATCTCTCTCCATTCTTGTCTGTCTGTCCCTGTCTGTACCTCTCTCTCTTGCAAATAATAATAATAATAAAATAAAAAGGAAATGACAAAACAAGCAAAGAAAATCAAGGGTAAGGGCATAAAAAAGACTATTCAGACATATGAAAGTTGATGTTTTCTGCTCCCCCCACTTCTCTCTTTCTCCTCTCTCTAAAATGAATAAAATCTGAAAAAAAAAAAAGACTCTTCATTAGCAATCCTGAATATGAAAAAAGTCACTGAAGAAAAAAATTCAATAGATGAAGAAAATGGGCCCTGGCCAGTTGGCTTAGAGGTAGAGGGTTGGCCTGATGTTTGGTTGTCCCAGGTTCAATTCCTGGTCAGGGCACACAGGAGAAGTGACCATCTGCTTCACCCCTCCCCCTCTCCTTATATTTCTCTCTTCCTCTCCCACAGGCATGGCTCACTTGGAGCAAGTGGGCTCCAGGTACTGAGCAAGTTGGCCCCAGGTGCTAAGGATGGCTCCATGGCCTCACCTCAGGCACTAAAATAGCTCAGTTGCTGAGCAATGGAGCAATGGTCCCAGATGGACAGAGCATCGCCCCATAGAGGGCTTGCAGGGTAGATCCTGGTCAGGGCACATATGGGACTCTGTCTGCCTCCCCAATTCTCAGTTAAGAAAATAATAATAATAATAAAAAGAAAATGTTTTATTTCAGATTAGAAAGTTAAATATGAAAAAAGTATCTTACACTGGATCTTAGCCAAAAGGCCAAGAAGCAATGAAAAAAGTATCTTAAAGAATATTTTGGGCTTGACCAGGCAGTGGTGTAGTGGATAGAGCGTCGGTCTGAAATGCAGAGGACCCAGGTTCGAGACCCCGAGGTCGCCAGCTTGAGCACGGGCTCCTCTGGTTTGAGCAAGGCTCACCAGCTTGGACCCAAGGTCTCTGGCTTGAGCAAGGCGTTAATCGGTCTGTTGTAGCCCCCTGGTCAAGGCATATATGAGAAAGCAATCAATGAACAACTAAAGTGCCACAACGAGAAACTGATGATTAATGCTTCTCATCTCTCTCCATTCCTGTCTGTACCTATCTATCCCTCTCTCTGACTCTCTGTCTCCGTAAAAATTAAATAAATAAATAAATAAATAAATTTTTAAAAAGAATATTTTGGCCTGACCTGTGGTGGCGCAGTGGATAGAGCGTCAGATTGGGATGCAGAAGGATCCAGGTTCAAGACCCCAAGGTCGCCAGCTTGAGCGCGGGCTCATCTGGTTTGAGCAAAAAGCTCACTGGCTTGGACCCAAGGTCGCTGGCTCCAGCAAGGGGTTACTCGGTCTGCTGAAGGCCCACGGTCAAGGCACATACGAGAAAGCAATCAATGAACAACTAAGAAATCGCAACATGCAACGAGAAACTAATGAATGATGCTTCTCAACTCTCTCCGTTCCTGTCTGTCTGTCCCTGTCTATCTCTGCCTCTGTAAAAGAAAAAAAAAAAAAAAAAGAATATTTTGGCTTGAACTCTGATGGTGCAGTGGATAAAGCATCGACCTGGAATGCTGATGTCACTGGTTCCTAACCCCAGGCTTGCCCAGTCAAGGCACACATGAGAAGCAACTACTACCAGCTGATGCTTCCACTCCTCACTGCCCCTTCTTTCTTTTTCTCTCTCCTCTCTCTAAAATCAATCAATAAAATATTTTTTTAAAAGAATATTTTGACCTCATGATAGGAAAGATTTTTAAGACTTAAGTACAAACCATAAAGGAAAATATGAATGAAATCTGACCTCATTAAAAATTTACAACTTCAGCTCTGGCTGGTTGACTCAGTGGTAGAGTGTCAGTCTGGCATATGGATGTCCCGGGTTTGATTCCCGGTCAGGGCACACAGGAGAAGAGCCCATCTGCTTCTCCACCCTTCTCTTGCTTCTCTCTTTCTTTCTTCCCCTCCTGCAGCTATGGTTCAGAGTTGGCTCCAGGCACTGAGGATGGCTCCAATGGCCTCCACCTCTGGCGCTAAGAAGAGCTCAGTTGCTGAGCAACAGAGCAACACCCCAAATGGGCACAGCATCAGCCCCTAGAGGGCTTGCCTGGTGGATCCCGGTAGGGCACAAGCGGGAGTCTGTTTCTCAGCCTCCCCTCTTCTCACTGAATAAAAAAAAAATTACAACTTCAATGCCTCTGAAGACCCTAGAACTAAATCAAAAAGAGATGATCGATAGCATAGATCATTGCAGTATTAACTAGTAAACTATTACCATCTTGCATTTATAAAGGGAGCCTATAAATCAATAAGAAAGACAACTCAACAAAAATATGGGCCAAGGAGATGGGATTAAAGAGATAGAAGAGAAAACCCAATGGCCCGTTGACATTTACAGAGATGCTTACTGGTAATCAGGAAAATGCAAATTAAAAAAAACAATAAATCACCATAATTTGGCAAAGAATAACTAGTCTGACCATAACAAATTTTAGTGAGGCCATGAGGAAATGGGAACTCTTACATATACCAATTGAAATAACTATTGTGAACAGCAATTTGGTAACATCTAGAAAAGTCAAGATATGCAAACCCTACATGCTAGCACTGCCACTTCCAGATATGTACTCCAGAGAAATTTCACACGTGCACAAGGAGACACGAGTACTGAAGCACTGTTTATAACAGTAAAAAGCTGGAAACAACCTAAACACACTAGAACAAATAAAGAAACGGTATAACATACAATGAAATACAGATTCACACATACATAGCAATAGTATAAAACATGATGGGAATAATAAAAACAAATTCAGGATAGTGATTACCTCTGGGAAGGCATGGATGAAGGAGATTAGGAATAATGAGAGGTATACAGGGACCATGATCGAGGATATTACATTTTACATCTTTTTAAAAGGAAAGAAAATTAGAATATGAGGAGTGGGCATATAGAAATGCATCTGTTATATTATTCATTGCATTTTTCTGTTTGTTCAAAATACTGAATAAAAAGATACAGGAAGTTAGCTTTCAGATTCTCAAAAGAGTTATTCTAGAGGAGGTAGAATAGCTTTACAAAAAAGAGCTAAATATTGGGGAAATAACTTTCAAACTTCTTCCATTAGAAAGCTCACTTTAAAAACGATAGGCTATTTTGGCAAAATTGAAATATTCCAATTCCATTTTTACCACTGATCTGGAATTAAAGCTTCTCTTCACATTATAATAATAGTTCTTTTAAAATATCAAATAAAATGCCTTAGAAGGCACAGTGGAGCGCGGAGTTGCTGGCTTGAGCATCGGATCATAGACGTGACTCCATTGTCGCTGGCTTGAGCAAAGGGTCACTCACTCTGCTATAGCATACACACACCCCTCCGGGTTAAGGCATATATGAGAAAGCAATCAATGAACAACTAAGGTGCCACAATGAAGAATTGATGCTTCTCATCTTTCTCCCTTCCTGTCTGTCTGTCCCTATCTGTCCCTCTCTCTGACTCTCTGTCTCTGACACACACAGCCATCAAAAATATAATAGAAGAGCTGTGTTATCACGCCCCCCTTCTCCATCACTTTTGTATACTAACTGGCATTCATGAGGCGCACAGATTAGAAAAGCAGCTTTTTTGGTGCTGGCAGTTAGGATCATAGTTCTGACACTTGCTGAACTGCCTTAAAACTACAGGTAGTTTGAGGTTCTATTCTATGCTTTCATGGATACTGACTACCTGGCTAACTTGTACCTACAATTCTCAGAAACCTAATTCTCAGAAAAAAATAAGTCTTATTTCAACAGTAAGATCAAAACTTAAGACTTCTCTGCTTTATTTTAGAATACTGTTAGGTTTACAGAAAAATTGTGAAGACAGTAAAGAGTGCCCATATACTTGACATCCAGCTTCTCCTACTAATTAACATCTTATATTAGTATGGTATATCTAATTAATGAACCAATATTGATATATTATTCCATCTATACTATATTCTATACTTTATTCAGATTAGTTTTTACTTAATGTCCTTTATCTGTTCTAGGATTCTAGCCAGAATAAACATTATTTCAGTTACTGTCTCAACTCTTCTTGACTAGGACAGTTTGTCCTCTCTGCTGACAGAACTAGGAAATACATGCTTGTACATGGACCTATGCATATACACATACCTGTAACACATAGCTATAAGTACTTTCTATATGTGACCATCCATATCTGTATTATATGAACCATAAATTCACAAGTCATTCAAATCTGATAATCTCCGACTTTTCACCTACTTCTTTTTTATTTTATTTTATTGATTTTATAGAGAGAGGAAGGGGGAGACAGACAGAAATACAGATCTGCTCCTGTATATGCCTGGATCAAGAATTGAACCGGCAACTGCTGCACTTTGGGCCGATGCTCCAACCAACTGAGGTAACCGACCTGGACTCACCTACTTCTTTCAGGAAGAAAAGGAGAGATGAACTTATCCCTTGAGAGGAAATCTCTAAGAAGCCATATTTTTCTGGTTTATTAAAAATATTTAGAATCTCTATATAAAGAATGTTAAAGCAATCCTAAGATCATCTAGACATAAAGTGAACTAAAGCTTCACTTCCACATATTTCCCAGGTCATGGCATACATAGGAAATAATAACAGTCAAACAGCTCACTCGGGTAAAATGGACAAGTTTGCTCATAGCTGGAGGCAGTGGCTCAGGGACTTGGGCTTCAGGAACACTGAGGGGATCAATGTTGATGCTCACCTGTAATTACTCAGCTCACTTGGGAAGCACTGAACTCTTAACATCTACAGAGATTTCTGAAATTGTGTATCATATACTACTCCTAAAATATGAAAAGTAACATCAAGTCGGGTTAAAAATAAAAAATCACAATACATCATATCCATATCAACTGTTGGGTCTCCAGTGTTTGCCTTTAATTTTACAGTTCTCAGAAATTTAAAGAATTTGGTCTTGACTTTGAGGGATTTTTTTATTTTTTCAGGGTTGGTAGGAATAAGTTTATTTATTTTTTAAATTTTATTTATTTATTTTTTTTTACAGAGACAGAGAATGAGTCAGAGAGAGGGATAGACAGGGACAGACAGACAGTAATACAGAGAGATGAGAAGCATCAATCATTAGTTTTTCATTGCGCGTTGCAACACCTTAGTTGTTCATTGATTGCTTTCTCACATGTGCCTTGACCGTGGGCCTTCAGCAGGCTGAGCAACCCCTTGCTGGAGCCAGTGACCTTGGGTCCAAGCTGGTGAGCCTCGCTCAAACCAGATGAGCCCGCACTCAAGCTGGCGACCTTAAGGTCTCGAACCTGGGTCCTTCCGCATCCCAGTCCGACACTCTATCCACTGCGCCACCACCAGGTCAGGCAATAAGTTTATTTTTAAATTTTTATTTATTGACTGATTTTATTTATTGGTTTTAGAGAAAGGATGGGAGAGAGAGGGAGAAACATAGATTTGTTGTTTCACTTATTTATGCATTAATTGGTTGATTCTTGTATGTGCTCTGATCAGGGATCTAACCTGCAACCTTGGTGCTCTAAGCAACTGAGCTACCCTGCGGAGATTTTACCTCCTAACTTAGCTTCACACTTCTAGCCTCTAATGTAAAGCTCCTCACTCCTCACTGATTAGAACTCATACTAAGAGTAATGAACGTTTTCTAACCCTACTACTGTTCAAACTAGAAGGTAAAATCTCCCAGCCCATGTCCATAAAGGCTGTGTGCTAGTCACTATGGTTAAGTGTGATTTTTAAAAAGATTTTATTTACTGATTTTAGAGAGAGGAGAGAGAATGGCGAGGAGGTGGGGAGGAGCAGGACGCATCAACTCATAGTACACTGCTCACAAGAATTAGGGGATCAAGGAATGTGCAGATACTCCAGTACTTTCAGCCTTTTATATAGTGCATTTTCACCAATGAAACAAAAGTTGGTTTTGCATCTCATTTGCATAATCAAACAACTTTCTTTAACTTATTGTTTGCTTTTCTGATGTTCTTGCTTAATAAAAAAATCAAATACTTTTTTTTATTGCTTCATATTCATTTTGAAATATCCCCTAATTTTTGTGAGCACTATAGTTGCTTCTCATATGTGCCTCGACCAGGCAAACCCAGGGATTCAAACCAGTGACCTCAGCATTCCAAGTAGATGCTTTTTCCACTGGGGCACCACAGGTCTGGCTAAATGTGAGTTTTAATTAGGTTTCTCAGTTTCCATGCAAGGATGACAACCTGAAAGTCTGTTAGTTTGAGCTCTAAAGGAGATAAGTGTATTGTAAATGAACAATAAAATACCCACAATACAGGTCCTAAACTCCTGGACAGCTTTTATTGAAAGCAATGCTAGTTAAAATGGAAAAATTGTGTAGTGTACTCTCTACAGATTAGGCCTCCTTAGATTAGGCCAGACCTCGAATCTTGGACCAGATGAACTGGTTCCTGGTAGAACTATTTTCAGTTATCTCTTGATGTCACAGCTTCAGCTTTAAACAAAAGACATTTAAAGAACCAACCTGATGAAGTCCATTATTATACCTATCATAAAAGTAACGCCAACATTCATTCATTACTCAGTGCTTCCCACAAGAAGTTATGGGTTAGGAAACACTGAGCTTCCTTGAGTAATAATAGGCAAAATTTTACTCTCTTTCTTCACCATACTTCCCTTTACATTTTGGTTGCCAGGAAGCTTAGAATCAAATTTGTTATCGCATTATAACAATATAGGCCCTTACTGTTTATGTATTAGGTACCACTCCCCCCTCCCCAGTCTTAACCACATACCATATACTTTATACTTTCAATGCTTCCTGATTTCCAATTTTCTGTTCCTATCTTACCATTTTATTTGTGTAGTGTTTTATACTTCCGAATACCACCTCATATCCTTTGCAGAATGAAGTAATATAAATTAATATACATATAATCCCATTATGATAGTTGTTTAAACTTTGTAGTAATAACAAGATTAATGAACTGTAGAGAGAAAGTTAAAAGGAAAATTTTTTCCATATATATATTTTTAAATACTCTCCAAAAAAGAAAGAAAATAAACCACTATTCTTCACCTGAACATCATTTTCTGATACGACTCTACAACATAATTTTAAATTCTGGGCCATTGAGAAAAATACTTTCCTAATTAGATCCCTTCAAACATCCATTTTCTCTACCTCTATTTCTGTGTACCTCTTCTCCCCCATGGTCAACTTTTCTCTTTGCTTTCCTTTTCTTAAAAATTTTATTTTATTGGTTTTAGAGAGGCAGGGAAGTAAGAAGTATCGACTCATATTCGCTTTACTTTCGTTGTTCATTGCTTGCTTGTTGCTTGTTGTATGTGCCTTGACCAGTAAGCCCAGGGTATCGAACTGGCAACCCCTGTGTTCCAGGTCTACGCTCTGTCCACTGTGCCACCACAGGCCAGTCTGTCTCTTTTCTTAACTGCAGGAACCACAAGAGTGGTGGCTACACACCAAGAATTAAAATCATAACTAATAATGCTCAATAGAAACACTAAAAATATACTCAAGAGCAAGCATCTTGTCTTCGTAAGGAAAAAGAAAAACTACCGTTTATGGAGCACCTACCAAGTGGCAGACAATATGTGGGGCACTTTATACACACCACTTCAATCTTCAGAGCAACCCCAGGATATAGACAGTATCACCACATTACAGTATTTGAAGTAGCCAAAGCTCAGAGAAGAAGTAATTTGCCTAAGGGTGCCCAGTTGTTAAAGTGGAAGCCTCTAAATTTATACCCCATACTGTCTGGTCCAAAGCTCTGCTCTGTCCACTCCTTCACCTCTTATAAACAACTATACTGCTTGCTTGCTTTTCTTTCTTTCTTCTCTTTCTTTTTCTCTCTCTCACTTTCTTCTTTTTCTTTTATTGAGAGTGACAGGCAGGGACAGACAGGAAGGGAGAGAGATGAGAAGCATCAACTTATTGCAGCACTATAGATGTTCATTGATTGCTTTCTCATGCGTGCCTTAACAGGGGTGGGTGGGCTTCTGCTGAGCCAGAGACCCTTGCTCAAGCCAGCAACCATGGGGCCATGTCTATGAGACCACAGTAAAGCCCAGGACCTTGGGGTTTCTAACTTGGGTCCTCAGCATCCCAGGCTGATGCTCTATCCAGTGCGCCACCGCCTGGTCAGGCACAACTATACTGCTTTTATAACCTCAAAATGCCTTTCTATGGAAGAATATAACAAAACCAAGCTCTTCCAAGGATGTTCTACCATATAGGCGCTCGGCATCCACTTCCTCCCGAGCTTCTCCAGCACTTGCTATTGGTGCCCCTCACTGTCACTGAACCAAGGTTCTTTGCCCTTGCATTGTCTTTACACCCACTCACCTTGTCTCTCCAAATCTAAATTTCGTTTTTTCTTCCATTTATTGATTTTTACAGAGAAAGGAGAGGGAGAATGATAAGTAGTTATTTCACTCTAGCTGTTCATCTGTTGCTTGTGGCATGTGTCTTGACCAGGCAAGCCCAGGGTTTTGAACTGGCAACCTCAGCGCTCTAGGATGGTGCTCTAACCACTGTGCCAGCACAGGCCAGGCATCTAAATTTCTAAAATGCCACCACCATACCTTACATATGCTTTCCTCCCTACTATCTTCATATCATAGTAAATACTCAAAAGTGCCACATAAATGAATAAATGGGGACATTCAATCCTTGAAAGGGAAATTCCTGCTGGATATGTAATATCAGATTATTCTACCTTTTGCAAATATGACTAGATCCAAATGTACTTCCTTTGTCCATGGTAAGGTGTTCCTCACTCCAGCAACATGCTTTCTGAGAAGCCAGAAAAGAGTTCCTGGACATACAACTAAACCTACCTACAGCAAGGTATCAGACATTTCTGTGCTACTTTACTTCTCCCGCAATGAAATAGCCCTGATTCATGAGACTTTCCTTGAATTTCTCAGTTCAGCCTTGTTCTGCCATAGGGTTGATAGAATCAAGTTCTATGTAACAACAAATAACTTTCTAAAAAGTTAACTCTAATAAAAATGTTGAATAGAATGTAACTAAGGTAAGGACCAAGTCCTGAAAGAAAATAAAAGTTCTATTTATCAAATTTGTATGCTACGTATTCATTCAACAATATAATGTATATGCCATTATTGTTCTAGGTGCTGAGGATAGCAGTGAACAAAACAGACATAAATCCCTGCCCTTATGGAGCTGCCATTCTATTGGGTGACAAAAGAACTAGAAAGAATGGTTGAAAGGGTAATTGGCAAAATTAGACTCAAAAGCCATATGTAAAGGAGACTGAAACCATGAAAACAAAATCAAATTTAATGGCGAAGACTCTGGCCAGGCTGTGTGTGGCAGAGGGTTGGCCTGGCGTGTGGATGTCCCGGGTTCGATTCCTGGTCAGGGCACACAGGAGAAAGGCCCATCTGCTTCTCCACCCCTCCCCTTCTTGCTTTTTTTTTTTTTTTTTGTATTTTTCTGAAGCTGAAAACGGGGAGAGACAGTCAGACAGACTCCCGCATGAGCCCAATCGGGATCCACCCGGCACGCCCACCAGGGGCAACGCTCTGCCCACCAGGGGGTGATGCTCTGCCCCTCTGGGGCGTCGCTCTGTTGCGACTAGAGCCATTCTAGCGCCTGGGGCAGAGGCCAAGGAGCCATCCCAGCGCCTGGGCCATCTTTGCTCCAATTGAACCTTGGCTGCAGGAGGGGAAAAGAGAGACAGAGAGGAAGGAAGGGGGGGGGTGGAGAAGCAAATGGGCGCTTCTTCTATGTGCCCTGGCTGGGAATCGAACCCGGGTCCCCCGCACGCCAGGCCGACTCTCTACCGCTGAGCCAACTGGCCAGGGCCCCCTTCTTGTTTCTTTTTCTCTCTTCCCTCTTGCAGCTATGGCTCGATAAGAGCAAGTTGGGGCCTGACCTGTGGTGGCGCAGTGGATAAAGCGTCGACCTGGAAATGCTGAGGTCGCCAGTTCGAAACCCTGGGCTTGCCTGGTCAAGGCACATATGGGAGTTGATGCTTCCAGCTCCTCCCCCCTGTCTCTCTCTCCGTCTCTCTCTATCTCTCTCTCCCCCTCTCTCTCCTCTCTAAAATGAATAAATTAAAAAAAAAAAAGAGCAAGTTGGCCTCAGGCACTGAAGATGGCTCCATGTACTCCACCTCAGGTACTAAGAAGAGCTTAGCTGCTGAGCAACAGAGCAATGCCCCAGATGGGCAGAGCATCGCCCCTAATGAGCTTCCCAGGTGGATCTCAGTAGGGGAGCATACAGGAGTCTGTCTCTCGGCCTGCTCTCCTCTCACTGAATAAAAAAAGAAAAAAATTTAATGAAGGAGAAAATATAGCATTTTACATATAGAGTCCAGGAAATTAAACAGACAAATATAAATGGGAAAGGGATATACAGCTGTGTGGTAACTGAACAAGGTGTGAACCATGTATTGTGGGACCACTCAGGAGGGACACCCACCCCAGATATGGAAGGGAAGGAGCTGTCAGACCCTCTTTCCTCAGGGTAATACCCAAAATGTCTTGAAGAATGAGCAAGCCTTAATCAGACAAAGATGGGGGAAAGAGGAGGCAGGAACATTCCATGCAGAGGGCAAAGCATGTACAGAATTAACATCTATAAGCAGTTATTGACGGGTGCAGACAGAATCACAGCACAGCCTTGTCTGTCATTCTAAGAAATACAGACTTTAACCTTAACACGTTAAGATGTCATTAGGTTTTAACCTAGGAATTACATGATCAAATGGTATTTTAGAAACTTCACTCTGCCAACAGTTCAGAGAATGAACTATTATTCATGGGGGAGGTTGTGAGGGAGGCAGTTGAGAGGCTTCTACAACGACAAATAATGATATGAACTCAGAAGTGGCAAAGAATCCAAAGAAACAGAGAGATGTAGTGATGGAATCAATAGAACTTATGATTCATTAAATATGAAAAGATAAAGGGAGTTGACAATAAGGTTGACTCTTTTTAAAAAATATATATTTTTATTGATTGATCTAGAGAGAGAAGAGAGAACGAGAAACATCAATCTGTAGTTCCACTTATTTACACATTCATTGGTTGATTCTTATATGTGCCCTGGCACATATCGAAGCCACAACCTTGGCTTATCGGGACAATGCTCTAACCAACTGAGCTACAGGTTGACTCTTAAAAGATCTGGCTAAGTGACAAAGTGGAGAAAGGGCAGAGGCAGAGTCCGAGAATAAAGAATGGGTTTGGGGAGTGGGCAAAGGGGATAATGAGTTTGTTTAAAAATACCAACAACTTACTCAATATGCCTGAATGTAAGGCCAGTTTCTTTTTCCAAAATTATTCCTGAGGGAAGAAGTAGTTGCTTTATATTAAATTATCTTTCAAAAATTTCCGTATCATAGGGCACTTTCTCAATTTC
This sequence comes from Saccopteryx bilineata, assembly GCF_036850765.1. Taxonomy (NCBI): domain Eukaryota; kingdom Metazoa; phylum Chordata; class Mammalia; order Chiroptera; family Emballonuridae; genus Saccopteryx; species Saccopteryx bilineata. Next base: position 7,800,629 of record NC_089501.1, on the reverse strand, counting down.
TATATTTTGAAACAATTATTGCTGGTGGAGACAAGCCAGAAACTACCTTGACTGCTGCTGGTTTTGAATGCTAGTAGAGGTGACTTGATAGACATAATTGGTTAAAAAGGAGCACATAAATTTAACAGATTGATTATTTTCCTGGAGCATGCCTCATACTTGCATGTTTAGATGTTATAAATTTCAAAAAGCAACATAGTGAGTAAGTAGTTATGTTGTAGAGATCACAAATATGCACTCACAAAACAAAAATATGTGTCCTAATACTGTGCGAGTAGAGACTCGTCACAGAAAACCTTCCTCATTCCCTGGTCTCTTGTTTCCCATTCAGGGACTTCCCAATGGAGTCAACTCAAGGCCTGCCTCCACCCCCTCGGTGACTTGGGAAAGATGATCTGCTTGGTGCCTTTGGTAAAAGGAACTGAGCATGTCAGTCAGCCCCTTTGGGCTTCCCTCCTTAGTAGTAGCCTGTCCCCAGGAGGTCCAAATTCTCTGATAATCCATGACATACGTTTACAGGGCAAAGCCTGCAGGAGAGACTTAAATGGATCACCTCACCTGTAACTGCCACACCATTCCCATCCTTTCAAGGCAGAGGGAGGTATTTGGTGGCCATGCATCATAATGATATTGATGATGATGATGATGCTGGAATTTATTTAAAATTCACTATGTGCCAGAAACTCTAGATGCTTCATATATTTTAAGTTATTTAATATCCACAGCAAACTTATGAGGTAGGTTATTCTTAAGTAATTTAGATAGGTCTAGGAAAACTCTAAGGTAAAAAAAATTTTCCAGTTAATCTCAAACTGTCACCCCTCTATAGCCCTGCACAGAACTTTGCATATGTTTCCTATAGAGTTTTGTGCTAAGTAACATTTATTAAGTGCTTACCACATGCCAGGCACCATTTAAGTGCTTGATATTCATTATTAATATAATGAATGTTTAATCATTCATGTGTAATCCTTAAACAACCCTGATTGAAGTACACTTATTATCTCTGTGCAAAGGAGGAAACTGAGGCAAATGATTAAACAACTTGCCCAAGGCCACAAAGGTACAAAGCCAAGTCTGTAAGCAACTACAGCAAACCTATGGAGACACACTGGAGCACCTCCTCCTGAAACTGTTCTGTACAAACAAGTCTTGATATTCTAAGAAAGCATCAACCTACACAGATAAGTTTCAACCTAACAGGTAGATTTCTATCTCTGTGAATCAAATGCCTCTTTCCCCTGTCCTAAGTGCCAACTAAACAAAGATGCTCTCATAACAGCATTCCTAGGCATAAGTAATTCTGCCAAGGAGTTACTTACTATTGAATAGCAGCAAATTAAGAGGTAACATTTAAACTGCCAAGATAAGCCACAAAATGCATATTTAGGCTGGATTTCAAGCCACACCTCTCACTCACATTCCTCTCCAACAGAAGATTCTGGACCTAGATCAGCTTTTACATAAAAGAGTTTATTAAGACAAGTTGAGTTGATGAATGACTAAGAAAAAAAATAGCTTAAAAGAAAGGATACCAAAACCAGTCATCTTTTACTCTGTTCTCCTATGCTCTAGAAATTCTGACTTTCTTGCCATAGCATGAAAGAAAGATTTTAGCCAAATCAAAATTACCTCTGCCAGTCTATTTAATCTCAAAATCAAATTCAAATAACAGGCCTCTGTTGGAAGTGTAACAGTAAAAAGATTGATAACCAACTAAAACCTGAAGGTGGATGTGATGTGACCAGCACCACTCCCTTAGACTCTCACAGAAGAACCCCTGCAGATCACCGATGCAAACTCTCACAAAAAAATCTTATTTAAGAACACGCAGAGGCTCAGCACTGACACAGAGAGACTCATAACTCTACACTTGCTCTTGTTCAGGGCTCAAAAAAAGACCATTTCCACATCTACTGTTCTATGTCCTAAAAACAAAAGGGGATCTCTTCCAAAGGCCATGAAGTTGTGCCTGTGCCATTGCCAAACTCAGAAAGTGGCACCACAGATGGCTCAAGTGTGTGCAGAGGACTTGAGCAGCAGCAGCACTTAGGTAAGAGAAAAACAAATTAACTTAGTCCTTCACTAAGGGAGCAGGATTGCAGTGGATTCTTGAATAATGAAGTTTCACTTCCAAGCAGAACTGAGTATTCATTTCCTTGCTTTTCTTCCTGTTCCAATTTATGGTTCTGGTGGTACTCACCAATCAGCATGATATTCACAGACATTGTACTTGGAGAGAAACGTGGCAGTATCAAACAATTTACATTATTCTTAAATACACACATACATTGTTGGATCTAAAGTGAGTGAAACATGACACTAATTGTTTATATTGGAAATTAGTAGACACTGAATGTTAGGATGGTTGTGACTTTATACAAATAATAAGACAACTTCAAAAATAAATTCAGCTACAAATATTTTGTATTTAAAAATTAAAATTCTCAAAAATATTAAAATTCTTGGTTTATATTTTGTATTTTACTTTTGATTTTTTCTCATGTAACTATTTTAATGAAATAATCTATATACTATAAAATTTGACCTTTTAAAAAATGCACAAGTCAGTGGTTTTTAGTATATTCACAAAGTTGAGCAACCATGATCATAATCTAATTACAGAACATTTTATTCACCCCAAAAAGAAACACCATCCTTTCTCCCCCGAGCCTCTAGCAACCACTAACATATTTTTTGACTTTGGACATTTTATATAAATGAAAGCATACAATACACTTCCACTTTGGGTCAAGCTTATTTCACTTAGAATGTTTTCAAAGTTCATCTAAGTTGTAGCTTCGAAGTATGAATATTTTCTTCCTTTTTGTGGCTGAGTAATATTCCATTTATCAGTATACTGCTTTTTGTTTATCTATTCCATTGATGAACATTTGGATTGTTTTCACTTTTCAGTTATGAATAATGCTACTATGTTTGTATATAAGGTTCTGCATGCACATATCTTTTCAATTCTCTTAGGCAAAATTACTGTCATGTGGTAACATTTTGAAGAACTGCCAGACTATTTTCCAAAGTGGCTGTATCATTTTAAATTTCTACCAGTAATGTATGAAGGTTCTAATTTTTATACATCCTTGCCAACATTTGTTATTGTTCATCCTCTTTTATTATAGCTATTTTAGTACCAGTGAAATAGTATTTCACTGTAATTTCTATTGGCATGTCCCTAATGACTGATTGTTGAGCACCTTTTCTTTTTTTAGATTTTATTAGTTCATTTTTAGAGAAACAGAGGAGAGAGAAGGAAGAGGGGCAGAGCTGAACTCCCATCCTATCAACTCTCATATGTGCCTTGACCGGGCAAGCCCAGGGTTTTGAACCAGCAACCTCAGTGTTCCAGGTTGACGCTTTATCCACTGCGCCACCACGGGTCAGGCTATGTTGAGCACCTTTTCACATGTTCATTGGCCATCTGTTAACCTTTCTTAGAGAAATGTCTATTCAAATAAATGCTCTTTTTTTTTTTTTTTTGTATTTTTCTGAAGCTAGAAAAGGGGAGAGACAGTCAGACAGACTCCCGCATGCGCCCGACGGGGATCCACCTGGCACGCCCACCAGGGCGTCGCTCTGCTGTAACCAGAGCCACTCTAGCGCCTGGGGCAGAGGCCAAGAAGCCATCCCCAGCGCCCGGGCCATCTTTTGCTCCAATGGAGCCTCAGCTGCGGGAGGGGAAGAGAGAGACAGAGAGGAAGGAGAGGGGGAGGGGAGGAGAAGCAGATGGGCGCTTCTCCTGTGTGCCCTGGCTGGGAATCAAACCCAGGACTTCTGCACGCCAGGCCGACGCTCTACCACTGAGCCAACCGGCCAGGGCTAATTGCTCATTTTTAAATTGTGTTACTTGTCCTTTTACTGTTCAGTTGTTCTTTATATATTCTAGATACTAGTCCTTTAAGATACATTTCGCATAAAATTTTCTCCCATGTAGGTTCCTACTCAGTTTATTTTTTTTATAGAATTGCACACTTGAAACCTATGTAATTTTATTAATCAATGTCACTCCAACAAATTCAACTTTAAAACATTTTAAAATATATCAGACATGTGGAGAAGTAGGAAAATACAATCCCATTATGAGAAAAAATATTAACCAATAAAAGGCATCCAAATTGGAAAGGAAATAAAATCGCCTTTATTCTAAGAAAATATGATCATCTCGGAGACAATCTGATGAAATCTATAAAAGAGCTGCTATAATAAGTGAGTTCAGCAGGATAGGTGATATAATTCACAGGGAGCTCACTCATTCCAATGAAAGGCTTAAACCAATTGTCCGAGCACATTTCTTCACTAATCCAAGACAAGGCCAGTCAGCCCACAAAGGTCTGATTTTAGTGTTTGTTGGGTTGTTCATTCTTCTCATGCAAACTATTTTTTAAAAACTTTTATTGATTCTAGAGAGGGAGGGAGGGAGGGAGGGAGAGAGAGAGAGAGAGAGAGAAACAGAAACATTGGTCTGTTTCTGTATGAGCCCTGACCAAGAATCAAGCCTGCAACCTTTGTATACTGGGACAACACTAACCAACAAAGCTATCCAGCCAGGACACAAACTAAATTTAAAAAAAATTTTTGCCGCCTGTCCAGGCGGTGGCGCAGTAAATAGAGTGTCGAACTGGGATGCGGAGGACCCAGGTTTGAGACCCCGAGGTCACCAGCTTGAGCGCGGGCTCATCTGGTTTGAGCAGAAGCTCACCAGCTTGGACCCAAGGTTGCTGGCTCGAGCAAGGGGTCACTCGGTCTGCTGTAGCCCCACGGTCAAGGCACATATAAGAAAGCAATCAATGAACAACTAAGGCAGTGGTCCCCAACCTTTTTTGGGCCAGGGACTGGTTTAATGTCAGAAAATATTTTCACGGACCAGCCTTTAGGGTGGGGCGGATAAATGTATCATGTGACTGAGACAAGCATCAAGAGTGAGTCTTAGATGTAACAGAGGGAATCTGGTCATTTTTAAAAAATAAAACATTGTTCAGACTTAAATATAATTAAAACAGAAACAATGTAAGTTATTTATTCTTTCTCTGCAGACCGGTAGCGGTCCGCAGCCCGGGGGTTGGGGACCACTGAACTAAGGTGTCGCAACGAAAAACTAATGATGGATGCTTCTCATCGCTCTCCGTTCCTGCCTGTCTGTCCCTGTCTATCCCTCTCTCTGATTCTCTCTGTATCTGTAAAAAAAAAAAAATTTTGCCAAGGACACACAACTGTGACAAAGATGTTTGCCAAGGACACCGAACTGTGACAAAGATGTGGGAAACCAGCATTCTGGTGCAAGAGTACACTTTCTATTGTGCAATTTTGTACTGTAAAATGAGAGCTTTATAAAATAAATCATAAATATTGATATTTAACTCAGTATGTCTACCTCTTGGTATCTTTTTTTTCCAAAGATTTTATTTATTGATTTTTTTTTTAAGTGAGAGGAGGGGAGATCATAAAACAGACTCCTTCCTGCTTGTTTCTCGACAGGAATCTAGCCAGCATTACCTGTCTGGGGTCCATGCAGGAATCAGCTGAGCTATTTTTAGCACCTGAGGCTGAGGCTGGAACCAACCAGCTATCCTCAGAGCCCAGGGGCTATGAACCAACTGGCTACTGGAGAGGGAGAGAAAGGGGAGAGGGAGGGGGAGAGAAACAGATGATCACTTCTGTGTGCCCTAACCAGGAATCGAGCCCAGGGTGTCCATACACCTGACCGACGCTCTATCCACTGAGCAAACTGGCCAGGACCTTCTTGGAATGTATGTACCTTAAGGAAACAATCATTCATACAACGATTTATATAGAAGAATTCCATTGAATTATTACCTATAATAGGACAAAAATTGAAAATAATTTAAATGGTCAATAATCACATCATAATGTATCTGTTATGCCTCCATTCAGTAATGCTTTTAAAGAATTTTTAGAAACAGAAAAAGTTCAGCCTGATTGGAGCAGTAGATAGAGCATCGGAATGGGATGCGGAAGACCCAGGTTCAAGACCCTGAGGTCGCCAGCTTGAGCGCGGGCTCATCTGGTTTGAGCAAAGCTCACCAGCTAAGACCCAAGGGGTTGCTTGAGCAAGGGGTTACTCGGTCTGCTGCAGACCCCCGGTCAAGGCACATATGAGAAAGCAATCAATGAACAACTAAGGTGTCGCAACAAAAAACTGATGATTGATGCTTCTCATCTCTCTTCGTTCCTGTCTATCTGTCCCTATCTATCCCTCTCTTTCTCGCTCTGTCTCTGTAAAAAAAAAAAGAGAGAGAGTTTGAAGGTTTGAGTTAATTACAAAGAAAAAATAAATAAATGAAAAATAAAGTTATCATCTCCAGGTAAAACAAATCTTAAAAAAAGAGAAAAAGTTCATGTTTGATGAAAAATACTAGTAAAAATGTAAACCTTGCAAAACATTATACATTGTTATTGTTATACATTTAGTATATAAATACAGCTAGAAAACTAAGGAAAGCCCTGGCCACATAGCTCAACTGATTAGAGCATTTTCCCAATATGCCAAGGTTGGAGGTTTGATCCCTAGTCAAGGCACATACAAAAATCAACCAATGAATGCACAAATAAGTGAAACAACAAATCAATCCTTCTCTCACTTCCTTTCTAAAACTCAATCAATAAATAAAAATGAAAAATTAAGGAAAGATTTCAAAATGTTTACAGTAGCTAATACTGAATGATAAGACCCATCTTCTATTTCCTAAGTTGTCTTCAGTTACCTAGGAGTGGTTGAATATATGATTCCCAGACCTTCCCTCCAATAGTCAAAGGCAAGACTATTAGGCGCTGTATTTGAAAAGAAATTCAGACATGGAATAGTAGCTCAGTTTTATTTGCTGCTGTGACAAATACTTAGGCACCAAATAAAACAAGTGGACCGCAAGTACCCAAAGGCCAGTACAGGTAAAAGATTAAGGCCCCATAATAATGTGGCAACTACCACAGAATTCACTGCGGTAGAAAGGATTCACTGCCTAGGACTGGATACGAGGTTGGGCCTCAGCCCCCTTTTTCCTAGCTCAGGTTTAGTGGGTAAGAGGGGGCCCAAAGAGCTGCATGGTCTGCATCACCAGGGAAAGCTGGTCAAGAAAGCTGATGATGGAAATTCGAAGAAGGCGAGAATCTTCAGCCCTCCATCAGACCAACAAGATGCCTCTGTTCACAGTGAGCTCCTTCCTAACTGCCTCTCGGTGGGGTTCCGCATCTGGGGCAAGGGATTCACAGGCGATGTCTGCCTCCAAGGGGGAGGGGAACGGCACACTGAGGGTGAATACACGTAGCCGATTTCCCGGCCTTCTGGCCGTGAGTGCGGTGTCTCCTCTCTGTCCCGAAACGTCCTGTGCTTGCGCCGCACTCAGAGCTCCGCTGCCTGAGCCCGTAGGATCCACACCGTCTGCAATGCTGCATTCCTCCATGACTTCCGACCGGGTGCAGCGCCTGCCAGCCACAGGGCCCCGGCGCCCCGCCCCCGGAGCGCGGATCTAACCGTGTGGCGCTCTTCTGGGGCCGCTGAGGAACTGCCTCTTTCGCTTTCTCGGTGGTGTCCTTCGAAGCACAAAAGTTTTTAATTTTGATGATTCTCTACTTACCCATTTTTTCTTTCGTTGCTTAGGCATTTGATGTGATATCTTAAAAAACACTGTATGATTCAAGCTCATGAAGATTTATGCCTGTTTTCTTCTGAAATTTTTATAATTTTAGCTCCCAGAGGTCTTTGATGGATTTTGAATTAATTTTTGTATGTGGTATAAAATAAGCATCCCACTCCATTCTTTATGTATGTGACAATCCAACTGGCCCAACGCAATTAGTTAAAAAGTCTATTATTTCTCCCATTCAATTGCTTTGGCTTGCTCTTTTCACCGATTTTATTTTGTGTGTGTGTGTGTGTGTGTGTGTGTGTGTGTGACAGAGACAGAGAGGAACAGATAGGGACAAACAGGTAGATGAGAAGCATCAGTTCTTCATTGCAGCACCTTAGTTGTTCACTGATTGCTTTCTCAAATGTGTCTTTGGGGTACAGCAGAGCAAGTGACTCTGTACTCAAGCCAGCGACCTTGGGTTCATGTCTATGACCCCACACTCATGGTGGTGAACCCACACTCAAGCCGCCACCTCGGAGTTTCAAACCTGGGGTCTCTGCATCCCAGTCTGTGATGTTCTATCCACTGCGCCACCGCCTGGATCAGGCGCCTTTTTTATCTTAATAATCTTTAATATTTAGAAGAATATAACATTTTAAAAACAAAATTTTCATTTACTTTTTACGTTTTAGACATAACTGCTATGCTAAAACTGCACCTAAGTGCTGAATGAGAAGATGACTTTTTTGTATAGATTTGTGTAATCATTGCCGAGATCAAGATAATGAGTATTTCTGTCACTCCCAAAGTCTTCTCTTGCCTCACTGTAATTCCTCCTTTCTGCCCTTCCCACACAACTGCTGATTCATTTTCTGTCACTATAGGTTGGTGTGCATCTTTTGATTTTTATATAAATGGAACCATACAATACTTATTTTGCCTTATTTTACATCTTTCTTTTCTTTTTTTTTTTTTTCTGAAGCTGGAAACAGGGAGAGACAGTCAGACAGACTCCCGCATGCGCCCGACCAGGATCCACCCGGCACGCCCACCAGGGGCGATGCTCTGCCCACCAGGGGGCGATGCTCTGCCCATCCTGGGCGTCGCCATGTTGTGACCAGAGCCACTCTAGCGCCTGGGGCAGAGGTCACGGAGCCATCCCCAGCGCCCGGGCCATCTTTGCTCCAATGGAGCCTTGGCTGCGGGAGGGGAAGAGAGAGACAGAGAGGAAAGCGCGGTGGAGGGGTGGAGAAGCAAATGGGCGCTTCTCCTGTGTGCCCTGGCCGGGAATCAAACCCGGGTCCTCCGCACGCTAGGCCGACGCTCTACTGCTGAGCCAACCGGCCAGGGCCTTATTTTACATCTTTCTTGAAAATCATTCAAATATTGTGGTTCAATACAATTACTGTGATTACATCATGTTACTAGTACACCAAAATATCTAGATTATAATAACAGTGGTTTTGCTGAAATAAAGGTAAATAATCTCATTCAATAATTATTTAGTAATGTATGAATATGTCTTTGTCCCAGTAGAACCCGAGCTCTATGTAGACAGGCATCCCCAATTCGACTTCCCTGCCCAGTGGGACACTCCTGCTTATCAGCAGGCTGGCAGCTTCTTTAAGACTACTCTTGAGGTGACTATGAGGATTCTACTTATCAGTGCCAACACCAACTGCCACCAGATAGAAAGACGTGACCAACACACAAGTTAACAGTAAGAATTACACAGTCAGTTTATTACTCACAAATCTTTTTGGCGTGCCTGGGTACAGCTAAAGGGGCCCCTTCGGCATACTTCTCTCGCTGTCCTTGTCAGAGTGGCATGGAGACAGTCCATGTTCAACACTGGAGTCTGGGTGACTACCGCAGCAGGGGGCCCTCAGATTTAGTACCTTTTCTGGCCTATGCCTTCTAACAGGTATCAATCTACAGGATTATCACCTCAAACCACCTTTTGGGGAGTTCCTCACAGGGAGCCCTTTTTATGTTAATCTACTGAAATGTCACATCAAGCCACTTTAAAGGTATTCCTAGGGAAGCTTCTTGTTTATGTTACCCTACAGAGTTATGACATCAAGCTACTCTATCTATATGTAACTTGACACACACACTAACTGGGCCCTGCGAGAAAGGTTGAGTCTGCCTATCATATCTGTACACACTGGATTAATCCTGTCTAGATGTCACAGCTTTATTCACTTTCCTTAATTGCTTTTAATATTATATCCTAACTTATTTCTATATATCTTCCATATTTTTCTATATTTCTATATATTTAATTACTATAACATTATATTACTGTAAGTCTTTATTTTACTTTATTACTCAAACATCATAGCATATCCTAAGAATACTAAGGTATGTGACATAATTGAACTTAATCATCTTAGATAATTTGCAAATTTTCAACTTTTTAAAAACATTACTTGACATGTTTCCTAATTTTGTTGTTATAAAGGTTTATTTGTCAAAGTAAAGAGCATATTTTAACAGTTGTTAGATGTAAAATACATAGAACTCCAACTGTACTTTAAAAGCAGGCAGGGCTGGGAATGTTCTATTTCTTTATAAGGGTGTTTATAATTTTCCTTCAAACTATACAAGCATGTTTTTGCACTTTTCTGTACATAGGTTACATTTCACAGTTAAAAAAAGAGGAAAATGAAAAGCAGCATCTCAGAAGGTCACAATATGTGACTCTGATGGACACTATGAATCTTCCAACTAAACTGGGTATATAAAGTATGGTGAGACTGTCAGTATGCACACTTTGTTTATATATGGATTCAGCTTTTGGAGAACCTGGGTCAAGTCATACAACTCTCCAGAATCTCCTTCCTCGAGGCGACCGGAGACCTTCAGTATACAGCACATCATCTCCAGTACTGTTAGAAGAGCTGGGAAGGAACCAAAAGAAAAGAATACCCAAATAGCCTGACCAACTGCCAGGCACAGAGCCAAGGGCTTTCCATATACATGTCATCTAATCCTGGCAGCAGCCCTGCCAGACAGGGAACACTAACTCCATTTCAATGGTAGGAAACCAGAGGCGCACAAAGAATAAGTAATTCCCCAAAAGGCCACAGAACAAGTTGGTAGAATGCTGGCTCAAGTCCAGCGCGCTGACGATTACTTCATCAAATATACCAAAGTCACTGACTTATCAACAGTAGAAGAAAGATCTAGGAACTGAAAGAGGAGCAAACCATCCTAATGAATAAGACAACCAGGCTAGGGGTTCAAAGACCAGATTCTAGTCTCAGTTTTTTGACATCACACACCCCCCTGCCTAAAATATACTCCTGCCATCATGACTACCCCATTATTTATTTCAACTTTTACTGAGTAATACCACTTTTCTGAATTCTCTGAATGTTAGTATATTACTTTTATAATTAGAAAAAAAGTACTTATTTTACTTTATGCTTATATAAGTTCTAAGTGTTTTATAAATATCAATTCATTTGATCCTCATAACAACCCTGAGGAGGGAATTATTAGTATCCCCTGTTTACCTAAGGAATCCAAAGCACAGAGATTAAGTAACTTGCCCAAGATTACACAACTAGTAAGTAACCCCGCCAGGATTCAAACAGTGTAAACGAAAAAGGGGCCACATGCTGACCCAGACAAGCTCAGGGAAGGCCTGCATGGCGGCCTTGCAGACTCAAAAGAAACTTAAAAAGTAGCCATCCGGGAAGGTCTGAAATTAAAACTTTTTTTAACTAAAAGCAGTTCCTGGTTGGAAGTTAAGCCCTAGGCCGGTATTTTTCTATAACAAAAGTCAATGCTTATCTTAATTGAGCCAGTCTGTTGTCTTTTTTGTATCTACAACAATTACCTGATAATAAATCTTTTCTTTTGCAGCCCCCTCAGGGCACGGTCCCCCCCCCCCAGTAGAAACCACAAATCCCCTCATTGATATTATATCATGTTAATTGTTAACTGTTAACTATTCCACACCTGCCTATGCAAAAGAAGTGTCTAAACATTTTACTTTTTATCCAGTTCCAAAGATTACCTCCTTCACTTTCTCCACCCCCCTCCCCAATCTATCACCAGTGGATTTCATGTAAGCACCTTACGTCTTCCCCTTTGATTCTGATGTATAAAATAAGAAGTGAGCCTGACCTATGGTGGCGCAGTGGATAAAGCATCGACCTGGAAATGCTGAGGTCGCCGGTTCGAAACCCTGCTTGCCTGGTCAAGGCACAAATGGGAGTTGATGCTTCCAGCTCCTCCCCCCTTCTCTCTCTCTCTGTCTCTCCTCTCTCTCTCTCTGTCTGTCTCTCCCTCTCCTCTGTAAAAATGAATAAATAAATAAAAATTAAAATAAGAAGTGAAACTGCCATTTTCTGGAACACTTTCTCAATCCGTTGAAATTTTGCTTCCTGGCAATTGTCATCAGTTTAGCTCAAATAAAATCCTACAAAGTTCTTAGAGGTTTAGACAGTTCTTACATTGACAATAGGCAGTTGAAATTGTGCTCTAACCTACTACGTATTGCTGCCTATTAAAAATCAGATTATCCTTGTGGGAGAAAGCTACTCCAGTATCCTAGAGCATTCCATCAGAACAGAGATGGACAGGTGGGAGCACGGATGAAGGCAACATGGAACCCAAGTGTGGGGTCCAGGGAGGGAAGCAGGAGGATGTGCACTGAGGCACCGGGCAAACAGCAGCAGAAAACATAAGTGGCCTTTTTGCCTGGCAAGGCTGCAGCCTCCCTGAGGGCAGATGTAATGTTTGCCAGGCCACAAGGCAGCTGTACACACACAACAGGATATCCGGGTCCACAATGGTTATTCAAACTGGAGCACCCTCCAAAAAAGGCAGAGACCACAAAAAAAAAACGCAAGGGCTTAGGGAAAGATGCTTCTTTCCAGGTTACTATCATATTTATATGTAAACACAAAGGAAGTGGCCACAAGTCAGTGAATGGGCTCACTAAAGACTGTCACAAAAACAAGTTTCCGTAGCAGAGAAGAAAGCCTTTATGTGAACTTAATAGGAAAATCTGCTCTCCCAGAAATATCACTGTGCTAACTCCACTGTGGTGGCATTTCATTTAGATCACATGACCCCTGACCTATATACCGTATTCTTCGCTCCATAAGACACACTTTCCCCCCCACCAAAAGTGGAGCGAAAAATATGGTATTTTATTAAATATTTTAACACATCTTTTTGGTTCAGAATATTTTTTTCTTATTTTCCTCCTTAAAACCCTAGGTATGTCTTATGGTCAGGTGCGTCTTATGGAGCAAAAAATATGGTACATGTTCCAGCACCAACATCTGTCTCATATTTTTGTTATAAAGAAAGGGGAGAGTGTTAGAGCACACACAAAGTGTTTTGAAGCAAACTACATATTCTGACATAATGATGTGTCTCATAATTAAATATTCCAATTTTTAACTCAAATTTAGGCATCCTTAATTTAAAATGTAATGGACTAAACTTAACATAAAACCTAATTTTGAATTCTAGTGTGTGTAAGTTATGTTCCCAGGGATCTGCTGTGTAAGATGATCTCAATCAGATCATCTATGTGCCAGACCCAAAACCAAAGCCAAAAAACCCCCCCCCAAACACTAAATTTTACTTACTTTATAATAACAAAAAGGAAACAAGTATGTCTACAAATTATATCATGCCTTCTCCATCCTAGTTTAACAAGATTTCTACTTTGTCCTATTGCCTTTCACTCAAGTTAACTCTTGTCACATCCAGCTGCACAAGAGAAAAAGGGCAATTTGGATGAGGGAGCTATCAATAAAAATCCTGAATATGCGATTCCATAACTTAAGGTGTCGGTAGTTAGAGCGTGGAGGCCGTTGACAACCACCTGGCTAGTCTATATTTACACAAATTTGAACCGTAAAAACCACTTTGAGTTAAACTCAACTTAAATACAGAATAACAGTTTTATCACTAAAATAGTATTTGTCAAGAACTTTATTCTTTCAGTCTGATAAAACTGCTTTTATAACCAGGAAGTAACTATTCAAGCCACTGAAAAGAGCAAACTGTTGATAATTCTGACAAACAATGATGCACTGCCTGTTCACTAAAGCTTTACCCTCAATTCAGGTGCCCTATCAGGTAGGGAATGTTTTTCCTCTTTTCCACACTGACCTCAAGCAGCTTGTTAGTTTCACATCAGTTCCAAATCACTGTATTTTTCCATTTCCCCCTGACTTCCTTGGAAGCCTGACAGACTGCATGGAAAGATGAAGAGTTTCCAAGGTCCAAAAACACAGCTGCTCCTTCCAAGGCCAGCTCCAAAACTGACGTGGCTGCCTGGTAGACATCACCCCAATCAATTATGAATGCCTCACAGCCTTTCCATATTCCAATCCTTTCCTCTTCACTGGATAGACTTGCTGCTTAACTTTAAAACCTGTTATCGCATAAGATTAAATAAAAAGTGAATAGATGCTCTACATAAATATGCACAAATTATACACAAATAAACACAAGAACTGTAAATGAAAGAGAAAAAAATTAAAACAGTTAATTTGGGGGTAAAGTTTTTCTTGATATAAATTGTTATTATTAATAATATTATATTCGCAATCTGTCACTGGTAAAAGCCCTTTCTATAAGAGACAACACATCTTTGTTCTCTCCTCAGTAAGTAGCCTCCCTTAATTCATTTCGTTTCACTTCACTTAATGGTATACAGGTGGAACTCTTTGGAACAGAAAGGTTCATAGCATGACGCTATGGAATTAACTTCTATATTTCTTCTTAAAACTAACTGGTATCATCTAGATCAGTTAGTCTACTTTCCCCCCTAGAAGAGCACCACCACTCTCCTTCTTATCAGCCCATAAATACCAATAAGTAACTGTGTATTAGTGTGTGAAGATGCAATTAAGAACATAGTCTTCAGTCTGTAATTAAGTATGGGTGAGCCCTGGCTTCACTGAACTGCTCTGGGACCACAAGCAGATTAATTAACCTCTCTGTGCCTCATTTTTCCCATCAGTAAAGTGGTTAGAGTAGTAGCACCTACCTCAGAGGGCTTAAGGATTAGTAGACTAATGTAGGTAAAAGAGCTTGTAACTAGCTCTCAGTCAGCATAAAATGCTAGTTACTAGTCCTGGCTGAATAGCTCAGTTGGTTAGAGCATCATCCTGGTGTGCAAAGGTTGTTGGTTCAATTCTTTGTAAGGGCACTGTCCCAGCAGAGCCCAAACTCTACATGGATCAGGCATCCCCAATTCGACTTCTCCGCCCAGTGGGACACTCCTGCTTATCAGCAGGGCTGGCAGCCTCTTCAAGACTATTCTTGAGGTGGCTGTGAGGATTCTACTTATCAGTGCCAAGACCAACTACCACCAGAGGAAAGACCTACTGATACACAAGTTAGTTGCAAGAATCACATAGGCAGTTTATTACTCACAAATCCTTTTGGCATGCTTGGGTACAGCTAAATGGGGCCCGTCAGCGTGCTCCTCTCGGCTGTCCTTGGTCAGAGCGGTGTGGAGACACTCCAGATTCAACACTAGAGTCTGGGCGACTACTACAGCAGGGAGGGCCCTCAGCTTTAGTACCTTTTCTGGCCTACACCTTCTAACAGGTGTCAATCTACAGGATTATCACCTCAAACCACCTTTTTGGGAGTTCCTCACAGGGAGCCCTTTTTATGTTAATCTACTGAAATGTCACATCAAGCCGCTTTTAAGGTGTTCCTAGGGAAGCTTCTTGTTTATGTTATCCTACAGAGTTATGACATCAAGCCACTTTTTATCTATATATAACTTCACACACACACTAACTGGGCCCTGCACGAAAGGCAGAGTCTGCCTATCATATCTGTACACACTAGATTAATTCCTATCCAGACGGCATAGCCTTATTCACTTTCCTTAATTGCTTTTAATATTATATCCTAACTTATTTCTATATATCTCCCATTTCTCTATATTTAATTACTATAACATTATATTACTGTAACAGGCACATACAGAAACAGATGGATGTTTCTGTCTCTCCCTTTCTATCTAAAATTTCAATCAATAAAAGTTTTTAAATGTTAGTCACTATAATGATTATATATAATTATTATAATGTTAATTGATTAACTTAAACTGATAGGATGGTTCAAAGAAACAGACTTCCAAAGGACTGGAACCCTGTTCAGAGAAGAAAACAGAAAGGTATGAATGCCCTTTTCACTCTTGGCGGAGGTGAGAAAAGCTGCCAGTAAACAGTCTCATACTTCAGCCAAGATGGCAGCATCGAGGGTTGCACAGCCTGCATCGACTAACCTGGGAGACATGTCACTTTGGCCAGGTACGCTCACCCAACATCACCTTAAAGAGCCACAGTTTAAACATCTCTGTGCACAAGGTCTTGCATTTTTCCCTTCACTCTTCTACTTCCTAATCTCTATTTTGTATCCAGTGTTTAGAAATAGCCTCTTTGTCCTCTCCCTCCATTCTGTCTCCATCCTCCACACCCCTTTAGACAATCAGAGAAACAGATCTGTCAATGGATAACAAGAACCACAATGTCACTTCAGAAATGACTGCAGGGAGCACACAGGACAAACAGCACCCATTACCAGATTAGGAGCAGCCAGCAGCAACACTGCAGTACTCTAACTGCTAATCTGCCAGGCACTAGTTTTATGACACCAAAGACAAAGCACTACAGGAAGAAAGAAATGTTTTCCCTATACCTTTGTTTCCTTCATAGCTGTTGGCCTAATTGCTCACCCAAGGTTGAACATATCCATTCCCTGCTTAAAACCCCACACTTGGAAGAAACGCAAGCTCTTCACCGTGGCCTACAAACTATACAACCTGGCCCTTCCGCCTCTCCACAGAGGACAGTGTCTTCTTGCCTGTGACACCTTTTTCCTGCCTCTCAGCCTCTGCACATCCGCTTCCTCCTGGAAGGCTATTCTGCCAGACTTTCTTATGGCTATGGCCACTCGAGTGTGAGATCAAACACCACTCTCTCCAACAGGACTTCCCAAACTAAGAATGCCCTTTTCAACATTGTCCCCTTTTACTTTCTTGAAAACCCTTGTCACTTCATGAAATTCCTGTAGACTCATTTACCATTTCTACTACTAAAATATCAATTCTATTCGAGTAAGTTCACCATCATGTCCCACATGCTTAGCCCAATGACTAGCACATAGGAGGGGCTCTCAGCTTTTGCTGAGTTAGCTACATGAGTAATAACCTCTGGAAATGAGACTAACCAGTATTTATTGATTGCCCACTGTTCTAAATACTCTCTACTCATCCCATTTAAACTTTCCAATAACTCACAAGGTCCCCCATGTTATGGATTAGAATACCTAGGCTTAAATAGATAACTTGCTGTAAGGTCACTCAGGTAGTAACTGGCAGAGTCAGGATTCTGGTCTCATTCATAAAAGGATATATAAGAATATAAAAACTCACATTCTTGCCCTGGCTGGATAGCTCAGTTGGTTAGAGCATCGTCCCAAAGCACAGCGGTTGCCAGTTCAATCCCCAGTCAGAGCACAGACAGGAACAGATTGATGTTCCTGTCTTTCTCTCTC
Source organism: Saccopteryx bilineata (assembly GCF_036850765.1). Lineage (NCBI taxonomy): Eukaryota > Metazoa > Chordata > Mammalia > Chiroptera > Emballonuridae > Saccopteryx > Saccopteryx bilineata. The sequence goes on along the minus strand of NC_089501.1, from coordinate 7,783,473 downwards.
CCTCCCTCTCTCTCTAAAATCAATAAAAAAAATAAAATAAAATAAAATAAATCACATTCTTAACCACAATGTCCAAGTCATATTTCTTCATTTGTAACATACTGTAATAACCATATCATTTCACTAGTCTTAACAGGTTTATTGTGAAGAACTCCAATATAAAAACAATGAAAAAATGTAAAGTGCTATGCAAAAGTATTAAAATATCCTAAGTAGTTACAAACTGCCTAACATGAATCTAACTAGGTCAAAAAGAAATGTAGTAAGTAAAATTCTTTAATCTCACACTTCATTGCTGGCATAGCTGTCAGTAGTGTGAATGTGACCCTCCTACATATATATTTCAACATAAGTCAATGCATGTTTTACCCACCTATCCTTTAGCAGCAACTGTGTAAGTATGAATGAAGTATAGGAACAAGTTAACCAAAGAATCAGAGCCGAAAAGAGGACCTATAAATATCTCTCCAAGAAAATATTCCTGATGAAGTCAGCTTCACCTTTACAGTTAAACACCAGCACGTTGGGTCCTCGTTCATTACATGGGAAGAGAGAGAAAGAATACCCAATCTACAACACTGTTAATAGTCTTCAAAATATTCTAGGACTTTAAGTGAAAAGGAGAATAATAATAATAATAATGCCACCATCCTAAATGTTGGTCAAGTAGGGATTAGGGTATTAGTTATGTAAAAATACACCAAAAAGTACCAAGCAGTAAACAGACTATACATTTTCTTATATAGCAATTGAAAGCAATTCTAATAGCAAATATACAATATAAATACAAACTTTTATTGCTAGTCGGGATTGAGGAGAATTTTATTTATTCATTCATTCATTCATTCATTCAGTGAAAGGAGAAGGGGCAGAGACAGACTCCCACATGCGCCCCAACCAGGATCCACCCAGCAAGCCCACTAGGGGGCAATGCCCTGCCCATCTGGGGCCATTGCTCGACAACTGAGCTCTTCTTAGCCCTTGAGGTGGAGGCTATGGAACCATCCTCAGTGCCAGGAGCCAACTCACTCCAATCGAGCCATGGCTGCAGAAGGGGGAGTGGGAGGGGAGGAGAGAGAGAGAGAGATGAGGGGGGAGGGGTGAAGAAGCAGATGGGTCCTTCTCCTGTGTGCCCTGACTGGGAATTGAACCCAGGACATCTACACACTGGCCCAACGCTCTACCCCTGAGCCAAACAGGGTTGAAGAGAATTTTAAGAAACTATTTAACCACAGAACTATCCAACAAATTACACTCTTACTCAGACCTTCTAGAAAAATTTATCATAGAGGCAAAGGGATTTCAAGAGCATTTTGACAAGACCTGTAGAGAGTGGTATTTTGGTGAACTCATCAAGTCACATAGGTTTTTATTATTTATTTGTTTGTTTTTTGAGAGAGAGGTAGGGACAGATAGGAAGGGAGAGAGATGAGAAACATCAACTCATGTTGCAGCACTTTAGTTTCTCATACGTGCCTTGACCAGGGGGCTCCCTCTGAGCCAGTGACCCCTTGCTCATTCCAGCAACCTTGGGCTCAAGCCAGTGACCATGGGGTCATGTTTCTGATCCCATGTTCAAGCCGGTGACCCACACACAAGCTGGTGAGCCCACGCTCAAGCCAGAGACCTCAGGGTTTCGAACCTGGGTCCTCAGGATCCTAGGCCGATGTTCTATCCACTGTGCCACCGCCTAGTCAGGCCACACAGGTTATTAATGAGTCTTAATCTTAACATCTTACTGTAAATGTGTCCTGGTTTTCAAAAGTATGACTTTCCAGACATTTCACAGGAGCCACTCCATGAGTTCACGTATCATTTAACAAACCTACTACCATTTCTACAAAGACTGACCCCAAACTACTCCCATTAGCCCTGGAGTTGAACTGTTGAATTCTCTGTAATTTAATAACACTGCTTTTAAGGTTGATAATGTGAGCTTTAGTGAGGTTAGTTACAGAAGCAGGAAGATCTTTGAATTGAAATAAGTCTGTAGATTTCAGGATCTATTTAGATCTAGCTAATAAACATAGAAACAAAAATAAAGGCTAAATCAAGGTTAAGATTAATTTTATTAATAAAAATTTAAGATATTTTAATAAAATATATTTTTAATTTTACTTCATCTTCCCAATGTAGCAGTATTAAGGTTAAAGTATGACTATCTTTAATGAATTGTGCCATTCAGTCATCACACTTATGATTCAAAGACTTATTATCAGTGAGGAAAATTTCCAGATACTGTGCAACAAACTGAACTTAAACTCTGACAGTTATTAATGGATGAAACTGCAGAGGTAGGAAAAACAAACAGTTGATAAACAGCTTATAAAACATTTGTTTTTCCTATAGAAAGTCTATAAAGAACATTTCCTACTTCATGTTGTCAGAGATTTATTTTTACATCATACTAAAGATCACATTAAAAATTAACGTAAGCCAGAATAAAGTTTTAGGGATCCAAGGAAGGAAAAGCACTCTATTGGGGAAAACAAAAATCTTTTCAAGTTTTCTTTTTTTCCCCCCCAAATTATTATATAAGTACAAAAGTCCATTTCTCAGCCATCAACCAATCCTAAACACTTAGGCTCAGAGGAAGCAGAGAAAAGGTCTTAATTTAAGAAGAGCTGAAGGCATAGAATCCTTTGTTTTACTGTGGCCACTTCTACCACCCAAAGTTTATTTACTGGGTGGCATCTGAAAAGCCAGCCCACAGCTAATGAGCCCACAGCCTCCATCTTATATTTTAGGATGAAATCGTCCTGGATTTAGAGCAATTTTCTCTTAGACTCTCGGCGTGTTTGTTTGGCTGTTAATGTGGCCTCTCAATTCTCCCTGTAAAGCATTGGAACCCACAGCCCTTTCCTACCTCAACTGGCAAACTTTCCTGCCTCTTCTGATCCACTACTGACTCCTTGGACTTCTTGGAGATTTTAAAAGGGGAGAAGGGTGGAGCTCAAACCAGTGTCTCCCTGATGGTAACATACTGTAAAGCAGTGGTCCCCAACCTTTTTTGGGCCACAGACTGGTTTAATGTCAGAAAATATTTTCACAGACCAGCCTTTAGGGTGGGACAGATAAACGTATCACGTGACCGAGACAAGCGTCAAGAGTGAGTCTTAGATGGATGTAACAGAGGGAATCTGGTCATTTTTTAAAAATAAAACATCATAACATCGTCAGACTTAAATAAAATGGAAATAATGTAAGTTATTTATTCTTTCTCTGCGGACCAGTCCCAAATGGCCCATGGACTGGTACCGGTCCATGGCCCGGGGGTTGGGGACCACAGCTGTAAAGTCTATCTGGCATTGGCACCTCCTGCAGAAAGGCATTTAAGTGAGAAAAAACCCCTTCAGCTGAGTGGCACAGAAGTTGGTATGAAGGAGAACAAAGACTCAAATCCAGCACCCCAGGGAAGCCATCTGTGACAAGAAACTCCTACTCACACTCCTATTTGCCCCTTAGACCTACATCAGGTTTAGTAACTTTTACTGGTTATTAGTCTATTGGCATACAACAGAATCAGGCAAAGTTACTGTCAGCTCCTGGCTGTACCAAATAATTGAGAGAACAGCAGGTCTCCTGCCAGTAAGTCTCCCCCCGATTTAGTCCTCAATAAATTAGACACTGAGGAAGGAGCTAATCTCAGACACAGATCCTTCTCCAGAGGAAGCCAGTTTCAGAGTTACACTAACACGTACCTGAGCATGGACACGAATTACACAAATACATAAATAATTGATCCAGTAAGCACCAAGAGGCTGAAAGGGAAAGGATTCTTTTACGCTACTGTAATTTAAAGAGACTTCCTTGCAAGCATTAAAACACCCTGGGCCTTTGCATTGGGATTATCAGTTGTTCATAAGAGGATCATATTTGACAGGGGAAGTGAGCATAGGTAGGAGAAGAAATAAAAATACAAAAGCAAAGTTAATGAAGACCCAGGCAGAGATCAGCCCACTAGGATGATGACAGGTGGGAGGAATGGGCGAGAGCCTGAAGGAAACACATGATGATAAAAACATACATGGGGCGTAATACGATCCAGATCACGCCAGGCTCCCAGAGCACACTGATCTTTTCAGAAGGAAAGTTAATATGCAACATGTGAGTGAAAGCCAAGTGTAAAAATATTATACCATGAACAGGTGAGGCAATGTTTATTTTCCAGATGGCATGATTCTCAGTAATGACGAACTGGTTGTAAAGAAAATGCCAACAGCAGTGCCTAGCGATTATGCCCAGGCCCCCTCTCCAGGGACACAGGTGACAGCAACTGAGGGTGAACTCCAACCGTGCAGAACACCCTGAAACAGAACCCACCAGTTCTCTCTGGAGAAGCAGGAAGCAAGTGCTGTGCGGAGTGTGATAAGAACCAAGTAACAAGAGCCCTATCTAAACCAGATGCTAAGGCTGCATGAAGAGCTGCAGTGAAGGATCTCACAGTTGGGCCCTGGAACCTTTAAAGAGCACAATGAGATAAAAGGCCAGAGTTCCTCCCCAGCCACCCTCCTGTGGAAAAAGGAGTTCTTACTGGTGGGCAGTACAACAAGCATTAAGTTTCTCTACCTTAGAAAATCAGTGACCGGAGTCTAGCCAGAATCTGTACTCCTTTCTGATAGTCATACTAGCTTTCTCTTTACAACCCAAAACACCGTCTTCTTTGTCCATGCAGCTGAGCAGGCTTTCTAGGGAATACTAAGATGTGGACCAGACTCAGGCCAAGGGGCAGAGTCAGGTCCAGGTTCAGGACACCCAAGAGTAAGATACAGAGGCTGTCAATAACGAGAATGAATGAAAGAAAGGCCATAACCAACAAAGCTGGGAGACTCACAAGCAACAATAAGGGCAAGCCACGGTCAAAAAGTCAGACCCTAGGAAGCTGACAGAGACAGGTAAGAAACTCAGTTTGGAGAAGAAATTATTCCTGGCATTACAGTGAAATCTTGATAATACTGGTGCCATGGAACTAAACTAATCCAGAACTATAAGGGAAGCAGCGTGTCTGAATTTCTCCAATGTGGGTGGGAAACATATGTGTCATTAAATTTTACAGGTAACATTTGACCTGTGACTCCTTTAAACTGGAGTTTTAAAAAGCTGGTTGTATTGTATATTCTAAGATCATGTGGCAATAAACATTCCAAATATACTTTGAATGAATAAACAATAAACAGAAATACTTCATAAAACACTCTATTTTTTCCATCAGAGAAATAAAATTACTTGCTTCATTTTCTTTTCTTCTTCTTCTTTTTCTCCTCCTCCTCCTCCTCTTTTTTTCTTTTTTAGATGAGAGGAGAAGAGATAGTGAAGCAGATTCCCACATGTGCCCTGATCGGGATCCATCCAGCAACTAAGTCTGGGGCTAATGCTCCAGTGCTGAGCTATTTTTAGTGCCTGAGGCGTACATGCTCAGACCAACCAAGCTATCCTCAGTGCCCAGGGCCTTCCTCGAACAATCAAGTCACTGGCTGTGAGAGGAGAAGATGGGGAAAAGGGGGAAGGGGAGGAGTGGAGAAGCAGATGGTCGCTTCTCCTGTGTGCCCCAAATGGGTATCAAACGGGATGTCCATACACGTGCTGACACTCTATCCACTGAGCCATGGGCCAAAGCTTGCCTCATTTTCACATAGACACATTTTAAAAATAACTCTCCACAAAATAAGATTTTCTTCAGAGTAGTTCACTTTATAAGAGAAGTTCTGAAGACTAAAAATAACCAACAGCCTTACCAGTGGTGGTGCAGTGGATAGAGTGTTGACCTGGGGCACTGAGGTCCCAGGTTCAAAACCCCCAAGGTCACTGTCTTAAACTTGAGTGCAGTCTCACCAGCTTGAGCACAGGTCACCAACTTGAGTGTGGGGTCGCCAGCTTGAGTGTGGGATCACTGAAATGATCCCATGGTCGCTGGCTTGAGCTAGGGGTCACTGGCTCAGCTGGAGCCCTAGGTGTCAAGGCATGTATGAGAAGCAATCAATGAATAACTAATGTACCACAACTATGAGTTGATGCTTCTCATCTCTCTCTCTCTTGCTAAAAAAAGAAAAAACCCTGACATCCTAAGATACTATCAAATCAACTCTTATAAAATCTCACATTGACCACTCTATAGTGATTGAGACAACCCTAATATTGTCTTCAAATAATATACTGCTCACAAAAATTAGGGGAGCAGTTTAATAATCAACACTGTGACATGATGTTTATCATTTTTGCAAAAAGGCTGTCAAATAATCTACAGTACCTACTCAGTTGGCATAAATTAAAGTCATAGAGACTAGTGCTTAAAGTGGTCCAAGTATTGCGGTGGGCAGTCTGTGATCTATTTATGGCCAATTCACTACAAGATAACTAAAGAAACTAAGAGTGTTTCAAAATGTTTATAGTAATTTGAAAGGGTAATTCTATGCCTAATAAATCTAATCATATAATGTTGTCTGCCTCATTTTTTTTCAGTCATTTTGAACTGAAAATATACACACAATAACAGATTCCAATTAGCACTTTACTTTGACTTAAGGTATAAAATTTATATTGTGTAGAAACTCTAAATATAAAAAAGCATTTTTAAAATTTTTTATTTATTTTTTATTGTTTTACAGAGACAGAGAGAGAGTCCGAGAGAGGGATAGACAGGGACAGACAGACAGGAACGGAAAGAGATGAGAAGCATCAATCATTAGTTTTTCATTGTACATTGTGACACCTTAGTTGTTCATTGACTGCTTTCTCATATGTGCCTTGACCGTGGGGCTACAGCAGACCGAGTAACCCCTTGCTTGAGCCAGTGACTTTGGGTCCAAGCTGGTGAGCTTTTGCTCAAACCAGATAAGCCCGCGCTCAAGCTGGTGACCTCGGAGTCTCGAACCTGGCTCCTCGGCATCTCAGTCTAATGCTCTATCCACTGCGCCACCACCTGGTCAGGCTAAAGAAGCATATTTTGAAAATGAAAAGGTGCCAAAGTTGTCTAGCCCTAAATTAGTCCATAAACTAAATTAAATCTGTAAAACAGTGACATGTAGGAAAATTGCCATTTATCAACTCTAATCTCTGATTTAGGGTCCCATTTTTGTGTGTTTGTGTATATTTTAAAACAACGTTGATGATCACTTTTCACATTGGGTACAAATCTAAAATTATAAATAAACCCAGAGGAAATGTCTTAATTATTTTTCCAAGAATCTAAGAAAGTATTACACACAGAAAAATAAAAAGTGGAAAAAAAAATGCTTCATGAAACCCAAACTAGGGATGTTGGAAAAACAGTGTCAGCATGTTTCTCTGAATACATGTAATTCTTCAATGTGAAGATATATGCAAATCAGCTTTTATCAAAATAGATATAGGCATGACAGTCATAATCACATTTTTTATATTTCTAAATATTTTGAGTTAATTTCTATAATAAATATCCCCATTAACACTACTTAATGGCTTATACCAGCTTCATATTTAATAACTATACCTAATTAACTTTAAAGTAAGTTCCTTTATCATAAAAACTATAAGTTTGGATACATAAAATACTGAAGACAAACATCCAAAATAATAAAAATAAAGACCAGAAATCCTACCAATACCAATGTTTCCCAAAACAATTAAGGTTACAATGGTCTCTTGTGGTATTGTTTAGTTTCCAAAATTCCCAGTCCTAGGTAGGGCCTGGATATGATCAAGTTTCAGGCAACATTATAAGATATTCACCATAACTATTCTGTTTTTTTTTTTTTTTTTTGAGATACAGAGATAACAGCCTTGGCACAATGGGGATAGTAGCAATTATTTAAGTCCAAAATAAATGCATTATGTTTTGTTTTACTCACCCCTTTATAACAACAGGGGAAAACCTGCTTCTTCCTTTCTTATATTGCTCTACTGATAGCCAGCCTAAGCACATTTCTGTATGTGATTATGAAATCTAAATATTATACAGGCCCTGGCTGGTTGGCTCGGTAGTAGAACTTCAGCCTGACATGTAGATGTCCCAGGTTTGATTCTGGTCCAGGTCCACAGGAGAAGTGACCATCTGCTTCTACCCCTGCCCCTCTCTCTCTTTTCTTCCCACAGACGTAGCTTCATTGGTTTGAATGAGTTGGCCCTGAATGCTGAGGATGGCTCTGTGGAGCCTCTGCCTCAGACACTAAAAATAGCTTGGTTGCCAAGCAATGGCCCAAGATGGACAGAGCATCTCTCCATAAGGAGCTTGCCGGTGGATCCCAGTTCAGGTGAATGTGGGAGTCTGTCTCTCTGTCTCCCTTCTTCTCACTAAAAAAACCCAAACATATATATAATACAAAATATTCACAATTCATCCTGCCAGTACATCATGGTTTCAAAATGTCCTAAATCAAAACAAACAGTAACAACAATAAACACTATAAACAAATACAAAAAGCAAATGACAAACTGGGAAAAATATTTGCAAATCATATTACTGACAAATAACTGAGTTTCACAATAAATTAGTAATTCGTACAAATCAGTTTCTTTTTGTTTGTTTTGACAAAGACAGAGGGAGAGTCAGAGAGAGGGACAGACAGGGACAGACAGGAAGGGAGAAATGAGAAGCATTAATTCTTCGTTGCAGTACCTTAGTTGTTCAATGATTACTTTCTCTTATGTGCCTTGACGGGGGTGTGAGTGACCTCTTGCTTAAGCCAGCAACCTTGGGCTTCAAGCCAGCAACCTTTGGGCTCAAGCCAGTGACCATGAGATCATGTCTATGATCCTACACTCAAGCCAGCGACCACACACTCAAGCTGGCGACCTTATTTTCAGGAAATATACAAGCATTTAGGAGAAAGGGGCCATAATATATTCGACTTACTTATTTTAAACAGTTCAGAAAATTTTTTCCTCAAATATATGTGTGTGTATGTATATATACAAACACACAAGAAAGAGCAAGCACAAAAGATAAAGCAAATGGAATAAAATGTTAACATGAGGTAATGAAAAATTTATAGGTATTCTTTACACTATCCTTGTTCCTGCAACTTCATTTCTAAATAAAAAGTTTCTAAAAGTGCAAAAAGAGCATATAACCTTTGACGCAGAAATTTTACCTTTAGGGAATGCATCTACAAATTTACCAACATATGTTAATAATCCATATGTATAAAAATTCATTATAACTTTGTTTGTAAAAGCAAAAGATGTTTGCCAAGGACAGATAACCCACTCAGTCCCCTTATCATTCATTGGCTTTACTGAACCACACTTGACTTGAGGTCATTTATTATCAGAGTCACAGCAAAGTCCCACCCATCTTTTTTAGCATGACACCCTCCATTAACTTAACTGTTTGTGCCTTTGGTCCCATTCCTGTTTGGATTATTCTCATTTTTGGCTTTGTCTTCCTGGGGCCCTATTTCCCCAGTCAAATCTAAAGCAGCTTCTCTGGTTGTGAGGAAAGTAAAATTAGGTGCTGATACCTACTCTCAACTGCTTTGAGCTCTTTACAGTTTCCTTCTTAGTGATTCACTGTTGGCAAACACCACTTGAGATCATTCAGCCATGGGTGTCAGCTAGGATTGAATTAATGAATAAAAAGAGGTTTAAAACTACAACTTTTATGAAATTTATTGACCAGGTTGTAGTTTGTCTTTTATCATTTGCAGCATTTTTCCATTATAATTACCACACATTCCTAAAATACAGAGTAAACTGCCAACAAGAATCCCAATTAGGCCCTGGCCGGTTGGCTCAGCGGTAGAGCGTCGGCCTAGCGTGCGGAGGACCCGGGTTCGATTCCCGGCCAGGGCACATAGGAGAAGCGCCCATTTGCTTCTCCACCCCTCCGCCGCGCTTTCCTCTCTGTCTCTCTCTTCCCCTCCCGCAGCCAAGGCTCCATTGGAGCAAAGATGGCCCGGGCGCTGGGGATGGCTCTGTGGCCTCTGCCTCAGGCGCTAGAGTGGCTCTGGTCGCAATATGGCGACGCCCAGGATGGGCAGAGCATCGCCCCCTGGGGGGCAGAGCACCGCCCCTGGTGGGCGTGCCGGGTGGATCCCAGTCGGGCGCATGCGGGAGTCTGTCTGTCTCTCCCTGTTTCCAGCTTCAGAAAAATGAAAAGAAAAAAAAAAAAAAAAGAATCCCAATTAGGTCAATGGTCTGAATAACAAAGTTTTACCTTCAGGTAGTAATATGCATTTATTTTATTATTTACATTCCTTCAATTACGTTACATGTTTCGTGTTTATTATCATTCTTCTTTAGTGAATTGTCTGTTCAAGTCTTTTATTTTTATTTTTGGATGGTCTTTGTAAAAACTATAACTTAGGATGATAATGGCATCAAGTCCAACATTCCACCCTTCCTAAAAAAGTAGCCCCTAAAATGTAAATAATTTGGCTGGCTCCCCCTTTCCCTCCTTCTCTCCTTGCAGTACAATAGAAACGGTATTAGATTTGGAGTCTAAGACATAGGTTCATTGCTGAGTCTCTGAGACTTACTTTCTTTTTATTTTTAATATATTTTTAATTTATTCATTTTAGAGAGGGGAAGGAGCAGGAAGCATCAACTCCCATATGTGCTTGACCAGGCAAGCCCAGGGTTTTGAACCAGCGACTTCAGCATTTCAGGTCAGACGCTTTATCCACTGCACCACCACAGGTCAGGCTGGGACTTATTTTCCTACTTATAATGTAAAGGGGCTGGATTAATTGGTCAGCATGGCACTAAAAGTCTAAAATTACTTGTCTATTGATCTTTTTCTATTCTCTCAATCACCAGCAGCCCCATTCTACCTCTGATGATTTAACTGGGAATTAATTATAGGACATTTTATTTGGTAGCCATAAGTCAGTGGTGATGTTAAAATCAAAAAGTAGTAGTACATATATAAAAAAGAAATGATCCTTCATGTCCTCAGAAGTTTGGCTTCTACATACAGCAGGGGATATGTTCCCAGAGCCCCAGTGTATAGTTGTGAAATCGCAGATAGTTCTGAATCCTATATATACCATGTTTTTTCTATACATTCATAACTATGATAAAGTTTAATTTATAAATTAAGCACAGGAAAGGATTAATAACAACTACTAATAAAATAGAATAGGCCCTGGCCGTTGGCTCAGTGGATACATGTTCAGTGGTAAAGCATCAGCCCAGCGTGTGGATGCACAGGTTCGATTCCTAGTCAGGACACACAGGAGAAGCGACCATCTGCTTATCCACTCTTCCCCTTCTTTCTCTTCACTTTCTCTTCTCCTCCTGCAGCCATGGTTCAACTGGTTCAAACAAATTGGCCTCTGGAGCTGAGGACGGCTCCACAGCCTGTCTGCAACAGAGCAATGGCCCCAGATGGGCAGAGCATCCGCTCCTAGTGGGCATGCCGGGTAAAATCCGGTCAGGGTGCATGCGGGAGTCTCTCTGCCTCCTGTCCTCTCACTAAAATAAAATAAATAAGTAAAATAGAACAATTATAATATACTGTAATAAAAGTTATGTGAACATGATCTCTCTCTCTCTCTCTCTCTCTCTCAAAATATCCTACTGCACTGCACTCACCCTTCTTGTGATGATGTGAGATGACACAATGCCTGTGTGGTGAGATGAAATAGGGTAAATGACTCAGGCCTTGTGACGTAAGATCAAGATTACCTGAACACAAGCTCTGTGCTCCTGAGAGGGCTAATCAGTGACTAACAGGCAGGTGGCATATCGAGTGTGGACGTGCAGGTACACTCAAGAAAGGGTGGTTCAAATCTCCAGCAGGATGGAAGAAGACAGCACAGAGTTCATCCCGCTATTCAGAACAGTGTGCAATTTAAGACTTATGTATTGTTTATTTCCGGAATTTTCCGTATATATTTTCAAAACGTGCTTAAACCGTGGAAAACCACAGAAAGCGAACCAAGGATGGGCAGGGGGCACTTCTGTAAATAATAAAATTAGTTAAGATTCTACCATCTCAGGGTCAGACTCTGGCTCTTGAAGATGTTAATGACATTATTACAAACAAATAGCTTCAAAGCAAATAACCAAATATTGACTAAAGCAGATATAGTCCAAAAATTTGGTTTATTTGGTAGTGCAAAAGAATAAGCCGGCCACATTGGCTTTGATCCTCCCACTTCTTTTTACCAATCCTCTTCAATAGTCTGATTTCCACACAATTTCACTAGGCCAACTTTCTTCTAAAAGATAAAATTAAATAATCAATATGTGCATTGCTAAAGCAATTTGGCTTAAAATGTTTTAGTTTTATCTTCAAACGGGCCACTTACTTTTAGTGTTCTAGGTATCACCCCATCCTATCATCATCTGCCATTTTCTTAAAGAGACACGCAATATGCTCTTTAAAATACCTGGTTTCCCAACTGACAAGGCAGTGGCGCAGTGGATAGAGCATCGGACTGGGATGCGGAAGACCCAGGTTCAAGACCCCAAGGTTGCCAGCTTGAGTGCGGCTCATCTGGTTTGAGCAGAAGTTATTAGCTTGGACCCAAGGTCACTGGCTTGAGCAAGGGGTTACTCGGTTTGCTGAAGGCCCATGGTCAAGGCACATATGAGAAAGCAATCAATGAACAACTAAGGCGTCGCAATGTGCAACGAGAAACTAATGATTGATGCTTCTCATCTCTCTGTTCCTGTCTGTCTGTCCCTGTCTATCCCTCTCTCTCTGTCTCTGTAAAAAAAACAAAAACAAAAAAACCTGGTTTCCCCCAAAAAATAAGTACAAAATTTTTTACAAATGGTGAAGTGGGAAATTCACTCAAAATTCTACCACTCCAATGCAACTATTTTTCTTTTTCCATATTCCCTTAATCACTATTCACATCCACGCATGTTTTAAGTCAGTCATGTGATATTTCCTACTCCTTTCATCATCAAACATTTCCCATGTTGCTACATAGCAATCATTATTTACAGTTGCAACATAATCTATAAAGTAGATATTCATTATTTATTTGATAATATGGGGGGGCATTTAAGTTGCCCCACCCCTAAAGATTTACTTTCTTAGAGTTGTACTTTCCTACAGTAGTGAGGATCTTCATGCATATAGCTTTTTTTCCTGAGGAGTGACTAGGCCATCTCACAGGGAATGAGATCCCAGGTCAAGAGGTGTGACTATACATGATGGAGCGAAAGTAGCTTTACAGTTGTGAGGACAAAAAACACAAGGCTTTATTCTTGTATTATTATTTATTTATTATCATATTATTTTCCAGACGAACAACTGGAAACCTACTTTTACTTACCCCTGTGCTTGGCATTTTTTAATAGGTCTGCCAATTTATTTATTTTTTTTTTTACAGGGACAGAGAGAGAGTCAGACAGAGGGATAGATAGGGACAGGCAGACAGGAACGGAGAGAGATGAGAAGCATCAATCATCAGTTTTTCGTTGCGACAACTTAGTTATTCATTGATTGCTTTCTCATATGTGCCTTGACCGCGGGCCTTCAGCAGACCGAGTAACCCCTTGCTTGAGCCAGCGACTTTGAGTCCAAGCTGGTGAGCTTTGCTCAAACCAGATGAGCCTGGGGCCTGACCTGTGGTGGCGCAGCGGATAAAGCATCGACCTGGAAATGCTGAGGTTGCTGGTTCGAAACCCTGGGCTTGCCTGGTCAAGGCACATATGGGAGTTGATGCTTCCAGCTCCTCCCCACTTCTCTCTCTCCCTCTCTCTCCTCTCTAAAATGAATAAATAAAATAAAATAAAATAAAATAACCCAGATGAGCCTGCGTTCAAGCTGGCAACTGCGGGGTCTCGAACCTGGGTTCTTCCGCATCCCAGTCCGACGCTCTATCCACTGCGCCACCAACTGGTCAGGCCCAATTTATTTTTTAATTTAACAGTAAGTACTATTAAACACCTAAGTGTGATACTAAAATATTACAGGATAGGAAAAAAATATTTCTTTCTCATGGAAGTAGAAAGTGAAAAGTCTCAATGGTAGTATGATAAATCAAATACTCCTTTCAGCCTTTCAACTCCTTACCACTTAGGGCATAATAAGCAAACATTCTACTACTCCAGATCCTTCCATCTGGAGGTCAGAGGGCAAAACTGAGACACTCTGTTTAGGTTTCAGTAAAACAGTAAAAAAACAGTTTGTAAGCTTCATGACTCTACTTTAAAAGTGTCTATCCAGTCCTGGCTGGCTGGCTCAGTGGTAGAGGGTTGGCTCAGCACGTGGATAGATGTCCCAGGTCCAATTCCTGGTCAGGGCACACAGGAGAAGTGACCATCTGCTTTACCACCCTTCTCCCTCCCCCTTCTCTCTTTCTTTTCTCCCTCTCTCTCTTTCCCTCCTGCAGCTACGGCTCTATTGGTTCAAGTCCATCAGTCCCGGGTGCTGAGAATGGCTCCATGGAGCTACTGCCCCAGATGCTGAAATAGCTCAGCTGTGAACATGGCCCCAGATGGGCAGACCATAGGCCCCAGACGGGGGTTGCTGGGTGGATCCCGGTCCAGGCACATGCAGGAGTCTGTCTCTCTATCTCCCCTTCTCTCACATGGAAAAGAAGAAAAAATAATAAGAAAAATAAAAAAAATTAGTTGAAGCCCTTTGGGTGGCCCTATCGTCTAACCCTTCACTCCCTTCATAGAGATAAACCACACCCTACATTGGCTATGTATCATTTCTATGCATGTTTTTTATTTTATTACATAAGTATGTTCCAATAAAATACATATATACCTTAATGTCTTCAATTCTAAGATTATATTTTGTTCACATTGTAGCATCTCTAAAACTGGGATGTATTTTACAATCCATAACAAAGCATTACATTACAATTTAATCTGCAGGTTTTCCCCTTTTCTTGGGGTACATAAAATAATGGTGCATTTCTCAGACCATAGTGTTTTATCCAGGAAATATAGTAGTACTGTTTTACAAAGTTTTTAAATGAAATGCAAATGGTATCATTTTAGACATTCTACAACTTCATATTTTCACTCAATACTCTGTTCTTTTTTTGTTGTTGTTCTTTTTTTGTATTTTTCTGAAGCTGGAAACGGGGAGGCAGTCAGACAGACTCCCGCATGCACCCGACCGGGATCCACCCGGCACACCCACCAGGGGACGATGCTCTGCCCATCCGGGGCGTCGCTCTGTTGCGACCAGAGCCACTCTAGCGCCTGGGGCAGAGGCCAAGGAGCCATCCCCAGGCCCGGGCCATCTTTTGCTCCAATGGAGCCTCGGCTGCGGGAGGGGAAGAGAGAGACAGAGAGGAAGGAGAGGGGGAGGGGTGGAGAAGCAGATGGGCGCCTCTCCTGTGTGCCCCGGCCGGGAATCGAACCTAGGACTTCCGCACGCCAGGCCGACGCTCTACCACTGAGCCAACCGGCCAGGGCCAATACTCTGTTCTTGAGACTTACCAATACTGTTACATGTATGTAACATCTTTAAATGTCTTACTTCACCACTACACACCATAGGATTAAGAGTCATTTAGGTAAGGAGGAAATCTTATGCTTACTAGTTTTAGAAATGGCAACTGTTGTGTTCAAATATGGGTGCTTGACTAAAAGAAGAGTAACACTCAGGATAGAAATAAGGGGGAGAAAAAACCCAAAAGCTGCCTGCTTGATATGTAAGTAGTTGGGGACAGCACACATCTAAATAACGGAACGTGATAACTCAGGAATAAAAATGATGACAGGAGGAACGTTTCCTGGAAATCTGTGCTGTTGCTACTCCAGAGCCCAGCAGAGACACAACTTGCTCCCGTCAGCCACGCACGCACTAAGATCGCAGGACCTGCCTCACACAGCCAGCTCCTCTCACTCACTCAAAGTGGGCTACCACCACCATCATGACAAAGCAGGCTGCAGTGATGGAGAGACAAGGCAGTGGCTTTTACACAACCCACACCGCAGCTCAGTCTTTGTTTCTTCAGATTCTGCTCCTCCTCCTCCCTCCACCTCACCTCATCTCTCCACTCCCCTATCTCCGCACTCATTTACATTCTTCTCTCTATTCTTTAGTTGAGGAAGTCCATTTCAAAGACCTATGTCCATTGTCTGTTTGTCGCTCTCCTACACACACAAACACACACACACACTAGCCATAGCAATTCTTCAGTACTAGATTTTACTGATGGCACAGAAGAAAATCCCCATTACTGATTCCTAAAACCAAATTCCATTTTTAACTTATAGAGAGAATCAAAAGGGGTAAGGAACTGATAGAACTCTGGCTCCTCACAGCACGGTCTTTTCTCTTTCCATATAATCCAAAAATACTTTGCTGGAGGGAGGTATTATTTTTTTAAAAGGGTTTCAATAAGTTTTTCTACAAATATACACCAAGAGCCCTTACTTTTCAGAATCAGAGGACATATTGTGATTATTATTATAGGAATGCATTATTGTTAATTAATCCATATACATGTGGTTTTTTTCCTTTAACTCCATTTACCCATAAGCCAGTTGGAAAAAAATGATAGTGTTTTACTTATTTAATACCAGTTAACACAGACATGCCCATATTAAGCATATTTTTAAATAAATAAAAGTATTACTGAATTTATTCATAAATGTAACTGTAAAAGAAAAAATAGAAATCCTAAAATAATTTATTAATAAGCTGTATTATCTTTTTACTTCTTACATTGTTTTGTTTTATTTACATTTTTAAATTTTATTATTATTATTATTATTATTATTATTAAATGAGAGGCAAAGAGGCAGAAAGACAGACTCCTGCATATGCCCTGACCAGGATCCACCTGGCAAACCACTTACAGGGCAATGCTCTGCCCATCTGAGGCCATTGCTCTGTTGCTCAGCAACCAAGCTATTTTAGTGCCTAAGGCAAAGTTATGGAGCCATCCTCAGCACCTGCAGCCAACTTGTTCCAATCGAGCCATGGCTGCAGGAGGGGAGGAGAAGAGAGACAGAGGAGGAGAGAGAGAAGTGAGAAGGGGAGGGGTGGAGAAGCAGATGAACACTTCTCCTGTGTGCCCTGACCAGGAATCAAACCTGGGACTTCCACACGCTGGGCCAATGCTCTACCACTGAACCAACCAGCCAGGGCATTAAACTGTATCTTTTTTATCTTTAACAAAAGTACTATTTTAAACTCTAGTGTATTATATTTAATATAGGGTAAGAGAACCAAACAACCTCAAACTATTTTTTTAGTTTTCTTTCTCCATAACATTACTGTAAATCATAAAATCCACTGGTGTGCTGATGTTTGGAGCGTTATGCAACTAAAGTTCCTGTTACCTGCTGATGTATTTGAAGTGTGTTTGAACATAAATTATTGGAACATTCTTTCAACTCTCAAATTTGATTAACTCACTTTCTGTCAAGTTATCCTAATTAACCTACAGTCTTCAAGCTTCCAGATTACTGCTGCCAATTCTGTACAACCATTTGTTTAATGCACAATCTGTTCTAATACACTCCAACATGAAATTGCAAATATAAACTCTTTTTGATTTCTATTAATTAACTAGACATCAAAATGTGCCATGCCCTGTAATCTGTATTAATGTGTAAATACAAGTTTTGCCTACTTCATATTAAGCATACAGAAAAAAACTTATTAAACATACAAATTTCTTCAATGAAGGACTTTCATTTACTAAAAAACTTCACTGAATGCCTACTATGTGCCAAGCACTGTGCCTGACAATACAAATATCATTGTAAACATCAGACATAGATAGCACCTGCACCGTGAACCTTATATATTTAGTAAAGAGAAGAGACAATAATAAATAATTACAACTAAATAACGAGAAAGCTAATGCCACAACTGTGCTTTATATAGCACCTGCCAAAGTTAAACTTGGTAGTACTGTTATTAATTCCTCAATTTCAAAAATATGAATACTGAATCCAACAAAGGACTATGTTGAATTTATGGATCAGAACTGATACAGAGAGAGGAAAAAGATGACAAAGTCATGCTTCAAATTAAAATTATAATATAGTGGCGATGGGAGCACAAAATTGTGAATGCCACTGAAATGTACACTTAAAAAGATTAAAATTGTAGATTTATGTTACACATATTTTACCATAATATTTTAAATAGCATAAAAATTGCACTGGGTTGTGAAATGTTTTTAATCAACTTCACCAAAGACTTAAAACACATGTGTTCTTAGAAGTTGCAGAATGGTATATTAAAAAGTGGAGAAAAGAAGAAGCCAGAAGGCACAGAGCTGAAAATAGAAAATGTGATATTACTTTGCTTCGATTCTCTTCTAGCCTTATATCAACTGTTCAGTTCACCTTCCCTGCTCACATATCCAGCTGCAGAGGTGGAAGCCACAATCTTAGAAACTGGTTTCACTTTAAATTCATGGTTTCCAATCTCAAAACTGTTATCAATCCTTTTCCTACCACTAGTCAGCTCCCAAACCTTTGCCACTCTCTTCAAATCTGCAATTCAACCCCACACACCACACTTAACAAAGAGAAAACACAGGCCCCTGGTTTTCCTGATCCTCCCCAACCTTACCTCCATTTGCTCCGGTTTCTCCTTTCTTCTCTACAGGCCCCAATAGGTGGCACCTCTGGTGAACTCCACCTCCACCAGCTGAGTGCTGGGTTCCCTCATCTCCAATCTGCTCCCTACTCATGAACCTTATTCTATCAATTAGCCACTTGGTAACTTCACCTTCTCTCTCTCTACAGCCTTCTTCTCCTGAAACTACTTCCATCTTTAACAAATTAATTTCTTACCCATCCTTGACCCCAGTCTTCCTCCAGCTACCACCTTATTTCTCCCCTTGATGGTACTTCCTCATTCATTAGCCTGCACCCCCATCTCTACCTCCATTCACTGCCTCACACACTATATACTCAGGCCCCATACCCTGCATACCAAGGCCAAAGATCATCAGTGATTTCCTAATGACTCACTTCAGTGAACCCTCTTCAGTCTTTTTTAAAAATAGAAATCCTCAGCCATATTTGACTGTGGATTGACAGTGCCACCCAATCACCCAAGTGAAAACCCATCCTTCAGAGTCCTCCCATTCCCACTATTCCATATTTTCACAGTCACAATTCCTCCTTTTTTAAAAAATTTTTTTGCAAGAGAGAGAGAGATAGGAAGGGAGAGAGATAAGAAGCATCAACTCATAGTTGCAGCACTTCAGTTGTTCATTGTTTGCTTCTTATATGTACCTTGACTGGGGGCTCCAGCTGAGCCAGTGACTGCTTGCTCAAGCCAGTGACCTTGGGCTTCAAATCAGAGATCTTTGGACTCAAGCCAGCAACCATGGGATCATATCTATGATCCCACACTTAAGTTGGCAACCCCACGTTCAAGCTGGTCAGCCCATGCTCAAACTCAGGCTTAGGGTTTTGAATCTGGGACCTTAATGTCCCAGGTAGACACTCTAGCCACGGCACCACCACTAGTTAGGCCACAATTTCTTTTAATTAAAAAATATATATATATGTATAGTATTATTTTTTATACAGATAAGCATAAAGAATAAAATTAAAACAATAATAAAGTGTGCACAAGAGAAATGAAAACATATGTCCACACAAAGTCTTGCACACAATAGTCATAGCAGTATGATTCATAAAAGGCAAAAACAGAAAACAAGTCAAATGTCCATCAATATATGAATGGATAAAAAAAATTGTGATGCAGACATACAACAGAATACTCCTCGGCAATAAAAAGTAATAAACTACATGCAAAAACATGGGTGAATCTCAAAAGCATCTCACTAAGTGACAGCTAGACACAAAAGAAACATACAGTATTATTCCATTTACAGAAAATTTCAGAAAAAGCAAAACTATAGTGGCAGTAAACATGTCAATGGTTGCCAGTGGCTGAGGTACAGAAGAAGACTGACTACAAAGGGGCACAAGGGAGTATCTTGGGGTGATGAAAAGTCTCCAGGTCATCACTGTGATGTTGGTTACATGACTGTATACATTTGTCAGAACTCACCAAATTGTAAACTTAAAATTATTAAATTTTAACATTATATAATTATCCCTCAATAAAGTTGACTTTTAAAAATTAATTAAAGTGAGTCTTTAAAAATGGGTCCTAGTTAAGATTTCTAAATTTGTATTTGTTTTCTAAATGTCCTTATCTACATTTTAATTCTACAGAAATTCAATCCCATATGTGGTATTGTTTCTCATAATGACACAAATCCTTTTCAACTGATTGGAAACAATACATAGTAGAATTCTGTTTTATTTCCTATGACATAAGCATGTGAATCTGTTATTACCAAAGTGGCAACGCTGTGTGATAAATAAATTGCATGTCTCTGATTCTAACCACACAGCAATCTCATTTGCTCTCAAATACAGAGATGCTTTGGGAAACTTCTAAATGAAAACCTCAAAATCCAAACGATGAACATGAGAGTCTGCCTTTGAGACACTATACCCATAAAGAAAACAAAGCAAGGATTTCCTCGTCTTTTTATTTCTTTGGGACTTGCAGTATATTTTTTTCCTTATTTCCACTCCCACATCTAGCACCTAATAAATACAGTTCTTAAACAATGTTGACCACTGGCTCTGGCTGGGTGGCTAAGTGGATAGAGCATTGTTCTGGCACACCAAGGTAGTGGGTTCCATCCTCAGTCAGGGCACATATGAGAAGCAATCAATGAGTACACAACTAAATGGAACAGCTAAGTGGAACGATGAGTTAATGCTTCTCTCTCTCTTTCTTCCCCTACCTCTCAAATAAAAGGAAAAAAAAATATTTAATGTCAAGTCCTTCAAGATATTTATTTACTACATAAATGGAATTGCTATTACCAAAGACTCACTTCCTAAATAATCTATATTTAAACAAATTTTATAACATTATTAACTTGCCTAATTTTAGCAACCAAAACACATATACAGGTCACAAGCCTTTACCCGTTCAGGTAATTTTATTAATCCTCAGATCGGGTAAGGCTATTCATGCCCATCTGAAAATCACAAGGTAGTATATTAATGTCTTTTCCCTGTTGTTCCATATACAGTTCCCAGAGTTACAGAATGATCATACTGCAGCTCAGGAGAGAAAAGGCTGAAGGCAACTCGTTTCCATTCACTTATCATTAGACTCAGAAAAACTGATCAATTTTGACAGTTCTAACTCACTGACTTGCTTTCCAAAAAGCTAAGAATGTTTCCAACTAAATAGAGTAATTATCCAAAGATTAATGACCAATGATCAATTTATCCTCTTAAGTGACCATAAATAATAGGGATTACACTGCCTTGACATTTTTCCATAACCCATTCTCAGTTGCCACCAGACACCCAAAGTCATCAGGATGAATTAGAGGAAGAAGGCAGATTAATTGGATTAAGCATTACTTTTACCCATTTTTTCCCTGAAAAGAATAATAGTTTGCCTTTTAAGTGGCTTAGTATTTGTTCCTAATCAAAGTTACAAAAAAAAAAAACACCAATTACCATATATACAAAAGTAATTATCCTAGCATACACATAACAAATGAACTCTAAGTTATAGAAAACAGTGTATTTTAAAGTGTATACCAAAAAAGTATGTATAACTCTTTTGTGATTCCCAACCATTGGTATTTACAAGTCTCTTTCTGTCTGGTGTGTTGGCACAGGACTTAAGACTATATGGTTTCTATTACTCAAATTCTGAAGAAAAAATATTTTAGTTAAACTTCTCTTTTCCTACTTTCCCCGTAATTATCAGATGTCAGATTTACTTGTCAGCAAGCCAGTACTTCAGTCCACCCCAGCCAGCAACAGCATGGTCAAAATACTGCCTTAAACCTTATCATTTGCTTTAATTCAGACCTTGTAAATGAAGCCAAATGATATTAAAAGATGAAAGAGTTACTGGAAGGGTAGGGTGTCTCGGCTTACAAAATAAGGCAGACACCCTCTTCTTGCACAACTATCAATTCCCTTTTCATCCACCCCCTGCTTTTACTGGTTCTTCCTCCAGGGTCACTGCACTTCCAGCACCTTCAGCCGGGCTTCAATCACAAGAGAGCAATTCAGGACCTGAGTTCTGAGAGATTACAGCACGGCACATGGGTCAACATACACACCCACACAGAGACAGTGCCAACCTGCTCAGTAACAATACTGTTTGACATATCTGTTGTGCTTTATACATCCAAAACACTGACATTCTATTACCGTGAGGCTCATTGCTATACTGAGTGACAGGAAATTAAGGCAAAATACAACTGTGTGTAGCCAGGGAACTATATAGTTATAATCTGAACTAGAACTGACTCCATTTCCGGCCAGCGAGCACCACAAGAACACAGACAACCCTTCCTCTGTCTGTCAAACCTCAGTTGTCTAGTGTGCAAGTCAGGTTTCTTAACAAAGTGTACGATATTCCACCCTTGTCCTAGTCAAAAAAGAACATAATTTCATTTGTTTTAATTTTTTAAGAGTTTTCCTAAACAACTTTTTTTATTTTCTTTTATTATTTATTTAGTGAGAAGAGGAGAGGCAGAGACAGACTCCCGCATGAGCCCTGACTGGAATCCAACCAGCAAGCCCACAGGGGGGTGATGCTCTACCCATCCCCCCGCCCCTGTCACGCCCCCACCCCCCACCCCGGCTCTATTGCAACTGGAGCCATTTTTTAGCACCTTAAGCGGAGGCAATGGAGCCATCCTCAGTGCCCGGGGACAATTCTCCTGTGTGTCCTGATCAGGAATTGAACCCGGGACTTGCACATGTTGGGCTGACACTCTACCATTGAGCCAACCAGCCAGGACTTTAAACAATTTTTTTTTTTGTATTTTTCTGAAGTTGGAAACAGGGAGGCGGTCAGACAGACTCCCGCATGCGCCTGACCAGGATCTACCTGGCACGCCCACCAGGGGGCGATGCTCTGCCCATTTGGGGCATTGCTCTGTTGCAACCAGAGCCATTCTAGCGCCTGAGGCAGAGGCCATAGAGCCATCCTCAGCGCCTGGGCTAACTTTGCTCCAATGGAGCCTTGGCTGCGGGAGGGGAAGAGAGAGACAGAGAGGAAGGAGGGGGGGGTAGAGAAGCAGATGGGCACTTCTGTGTGCCCTGGCCGGGAATTGAACCCGGGACTCCTGCACGCCAGGCCGACGCTCTACCACTGAGCCAAATGGCCAGAGCCTAAACAATTTTTTAAAGAGTGAGCCTACACTTAAAAGTTGGCTGTTTTCATTATGAATTGTGAATGAAGTAGCTGACTCAGTTACTCTATGTGTAAAGGCTGATCTACAAGATAACATTACCTGCCTGTTGAACGAGTTTTCCACCACAGTCAATACATTTAAATTAGAAATACATAAATTAATTGAAATGATTCTAAGCTATTCTCACAATCTCTTGGCCTAAAACATCTTGAAAGTAAGACTTACAGACTGGCTTAACTATATCATGAATGAAAGAAACCATAAATGCCAACAGTCTCGGAAGTCTTGTTAAATTAAAGGAAAAAATGACAAAGTCATAAGACTAAGTTTTGGAAATACTTAAGACAATGATAGTAAAAATACAATCCTTCCTTTGGAAAGTTACAAATCTGAATTTGAGAAATCTAAATGCTGGAAAGACTTCTTAAGGGATGAAGTTTTGTTACTTTTAAATAAGATGATTTCAGTGGAAACTACCTAGAAGCAGCCCCCAGAGCTGCTTGCGACAGAATTCCTGGTTTTTACTATTACAACATGTTTCTCTTAGAGACATATACTCTTTCCAAAGCTCTACCTCTGGCCTCAGCTTCACTCTGAGGCTCCAGGTTTACATTTCCAGTTATCTGCTTGGCATCACCCTATGATGTTTTGCTGGCAGTTAACAGTCATATGTCTAATACCTGAGTCAGCCTTTCTCTGTCAACTCCTTTTCACAGATCTGGGTCCTATCAATGGCACCAGCCATCACTGTCTACATAATCTGTAGGGGACATAGCTGAAAATGAAAATGTGGGGCCTCCCAGTTCAAAAATTATTTACACGCAGTCTCCAGACACAGACATCATCTGTTCCCATGTCCTGCCACAACCATCATTTGCCAGAATTCCTTCAGTCCATTCTGTGAAATGTCTCACAAAAGTACCTTCCTTTCTTCTGCTGCGGCACCTCAAATCTCACCTGGCTTTCAGCCAAGGACTTCATAACTGGTGTTCTTCCTATTTATTTCCTTTTGCAATCCACTCACATGTTTTGAAGGCCCTCTTCAGAAACCCTCATTATTGTCCCACTGCCTGTCTGTTAAATAATGTCTGAATTGCTTAACTCAGCATTCAAACCTTCCATTCGCCAACCACCTCCTTCCAACCTACCTTCTAGGACTTTCCTTTACACACTCTAGGCTCTAACCAAACCACACTCCTTGTTGTTCACTTAATAAGCCCAGGGTATATATAGTTCAGTATAAAGAACCTGGGTCCTGATGCAAGAGATTTAAGTTCAAATCCAGCCCCTCTACTTACTAGTCTCAGTTGCCGATATAAAACATGAAGATCGTAATAAGAGTAATATCATAGGATGATTGAATAGATAAAACAAACTACACAGTAAAACATTCATTATTAGACTTTACTAGCCCTTGCCCAGGCCCTACACCCCCACATGCAATACCTTTTCTGCTAAATCTGCTGAGGACTGTTTACCAATCCTTTTAAAGCCCAACTCAAAAGCAACCTCTGGGAAGCCTTCCCTGGTCGGCGCAGTCAGAAGTCACTTTGCCTTCCTCTCAAATCCTCTTATTTACACTGCACTTAACACGGGTAGCATATTGCTTTCGAGTTATGTACATAGCATTCTGTCTGCCCTCATAACCTCTCACAAATATGGAGTAAGTCAAATTTATGTTTCTTGCATGGCCCCTAGTACATAGTTTTTGCTCAATAAATTGAATGATTTTTATATAACTTTTAAAAATCCAACAGAAGCAAAAAATTATTTTAAACACACATAGATTCGGACTAATTAAAGTATTTTCAACAGAATTAGCCAGGTCCAGAGAAGGTCGAAGCAAAGTAGGAGACAGGACTGCTCTTGCAGACTGAGCCTCTGAGGGATGAGCTGTCTGTCACCTGGAAGAGTCATAAAGAACTAATGGCTAAGTCTCCAGATGGTTAATTTCCAATACCACTCTCAACCCCAAGAAAGGCCTTAATCAACACCTGCACTGAGAGAGCAGAGGAAAGGGAACAAGGGTATGTCCCACCTGCCAAAGTGTGTCAAGAGATAATTTGGCCCTGGCCAGCTGGCTCAGTCAGAGTGTGGTCCCAAAACATCAAGGCTGTGGGTTCAATCCCCAGTTCTTCAGGAAGCAGAACTAAGTGGGAACACTTAATGAATGCACAACTAAGTGGGAACAACAAATGAATTCTTCTCTCTCCTTCTCACTCTCTCTCTCTCTTTCTCAGGCCTTCCTATTATTCCCACCTGTGGTATCAAAGTTTTACTCCAAATTTATTGACTGGTATGTGTCCTCTTATATTTCTAGATATTATGTATAATTGCCAAGGCATTTTCTGCTCCTAAAGGCTTCAAAAACTGGGAGAACACAAAGCCGTAAAAGCAATGAAAAATGACTTAAAACTAATTTTTGAAAATATCAGTGGCACTTATCAAATTGATCAAAATAAACCTAGCACGGGTAGTTTTCAGGAAGCCAGTGGATTGCTGGGGCAAAGTAAAGCAATTTAAGTTCTCTAGAGAACAAGCTGGCAGTATGGAACAAGTGTTATCAAGTTTTCATACCCTTTGAACCAGTAATCTCACTTTTGGACATATACCTAAAGGAAGCAATCCAAAGGGGGGAAAAACAATTTGTTTAAAGATGTATACACATATGCTACTTACACCACATAACACTGCTTGCAATTCACACAGCAGCCAAGGAGGTTGGCTGAATAACCTGAGGTAACCAACCAGTAAGGTAGAATATTACACTTACTGAAAACACTAGGTACACTATATGATATAGAAAAACATACCTTAAAGAGAATGTTCACTGAGAAACAGAAAACAAAGTAAATATTTACATTTAAATCTATGATTCCTTATTTTCAATTCTGAAATAAAACCCCTAACCCAAAGTTTTTTGTAAGATGGTATCAACACTCCAAAACATGATCTAAACTCACATGAGGCTATTTATGATCTCTATCTGTCCCATTTGTTCTGAATACCCAAACCATTTTGTTGTAGAAATATCAATGTCAATTACAGGGTGCTGCCTTGAGGGCTGTTAAAAGATATAGGTGTATATACCAGATTACTTTCTCAAAATTCAAAACTAATCTGAACCCCAAACATATCTAGTCCCAAGAGTTTCAGATAAGGGACTTTGGCTCTGTACTGATGACCTCTATGCATATGGAACGACATATGTATATATGCATCAGTTATAAATTTAAAGTAAAAGTTAAAGTTTGGTATTCCTAGGTTTTGTTGTAAACAGTGCTTTATAGGAGTGTACTCTTTCAGGACGACTCCTAAAAATGGCTACCTCTGCATGAATGTACGGAAAGAGAAATAACTGTAGATAAACCAAATTCCTCTCCAAATAATTACAAGTTCCAAACCAACAGAACTGAACTTGTCACAATTTCTTTTTACTTAGACTCAAGTAGATTCCTATCAAGGATTTCACAGCATTTCTGGAATAGGGTCAGTCATCTGTCCTACTAACGATCATTTACAAGTTT
The DNA here is from genome assembly GCF_036850765.1 of Saccopteryx bilineata. NCBI lineage: Eukaryota > Metazoa > Chordata > Mammalia > Chiroptera > Emballonuridae > Saccopteryx > Saccopteryx bilineata. The sequence continues at coordinate 7,756,868 of NC_089501.1, read as the reverse complement.
ATTGAAAGAAATAATAAACCCTCAGGGGTTTTTTTGTGTTTTGTTTTTTTTAAACTTGCCTGGCCTGTGGTGTTGCAGTGGATAAAGTGTCAACCTGGAACGATGAGGTCGCCGATTCAAAACCCTAGGCTTGCCTGGGTGGCACAGTGGATAGAGCACCGGCCTGGATTTTGAGGACCCGCGTTCGAAACCCCAAGGTCACCAGCGAGAGTGTGGGCTCATCCAGCTTGAGCACAGGCTCACCATCTTGAGCATGGGATCACAGAATGACTCCATGGTCTCTGGCTTGAGCCCAAAGGTCGCCTGAAACTCAAGGTTGCTGGCTTGAGCCTCAGGTCACTGGCTTGAGCACTTGCTCTGTTGTAGTCCCACAGTCAAGGCACATATGAGAAAGCAATCAATGAACAACTAAGATGCCGCAACAAAGAATTGATGCTTCTCATCTCTCTCGTTTGTCCCTCTCTCTGAAAAAAGAACAACTATCATACAGACACAAATATGAGTCTATTATCTCTTCGGATCCTTCTCTAATCTTTATCTCACAAAAAAAAAATTCAACAATTTAATGTGCAGTGCCTGGTTGGACTCAGGTATGATTAGTACCACATGAACTAGTTTTTTGTTGTTTGTTTGTTTTTTTAGGTGAGAGGATAGTGAGGCAGACTCCTGTATGCACCCCTACCAGATCCACCCCACAACCCCTGTCTGAGACCAATGCTCTATTCAACCAAGCTATTTTTAGCACCCAAGGCTGATGTACTCAGACCAACTGAGCTATCCTCAGGGCATAAAGCCAACACTAGAACCAATCAAGCCACTGGCTGTGGAAGGGGAAGAGGGAGGGAGAGGAAGAGAGGGAGTGAGGAAGGGAAGGGGGGGGAGTGGGAGAGGGTGGGGGAGAGTAAGGGGGAGGAGGAAGGGGAGCAGGAGGGGGGCCAGAGGAGCAGATGGTCATTTCTCTTGTGTGCCCTGCCCAGGAATTGAACCCAGGATATCCATACACCAGGCTGACCCTCTATCCACTGAGCCAACTGGCCAGGACATGATCTAGCTTTTAATGATTGTCCACCTGATATGAAATATCTCCATTTTGATCCAAAAATAAAAGAGGCCAAATAATCTAATCTTATTCAAAATCAGGTCCCTTTGCCAATTCCAGTGTATTCCATGATAAACACTTTCCTCTGAGTAGGAAACAAAACATACACCTATAACTAAAACTCCACTCATCTATCATTTATTCCTACAAAATGGCTTATTCTTAGGGCAAGTTTACCATTAGTCTTTTTTTTTTTTAACTTATTACAACTTTTATTAAACAAACCAAATCCAAGAATGTTTCAGTGCCTTGCCTTACTAGAGGGCTGCCTCACAACTGAACTATCATTTCTGGAGAGGAAGAAGCCATAGCTTCAGGCACATAACTGAAGTTTGGCCATGTTTCATCATAAATGCTCCAACATCACCAGGGACAGAAGGCTAAGTCTGAAGACTAATATTTCTAATGTTAATGGTAGATTTTAAAAATATTAAAATGTGTACTATTATAAAAGCAATACTATTCAACACAGAAAAAATTAGAAGGTACAAATAAACAAAAAGTAAGAAACCCCAAAACCCAGAGTTCAGGGATAACTACAAAATTGGGGGTATTGCTACCACAACAAAGGTAACTTTCTGTCTCCATCTACACAGAAACGTCAATCAACTTTGCAGAATGTCACTGTTTAAACAGCCACTGACAAGTGTGAGTCCTTTGAGATGCTGTCATTTGAAAGTGGAACATGAAGTCAAAACTAATAAAAAGGATAATTAAGCAAGATGAAAAGGTTTTTACTACTAAAAATAGTCACTAGACTAACCAATTCAACTTGCCATTAATACCTATATACCCAGAAAAATCAATAATTATCTCCATTTAATGAATAGTGGTTTTCTATTTTTACAAAATGTATCTCATAATTTGGTTTTGGATCCAGTTCAAGTTTGTCACAAGAATACATTTTGACTTTCTGAGCACACACAGAATACTATTGACATGATTTACTTTTTAGCAAGGAAAAAAAATGGGTAAGAGCTGAACTGCAGAGCAATGCACCTTTCCCTGACTTTTAACCATTTTCCATTTAACCATTAACTGACCTTTCATCGAGCTTTAACTATCTAACTATAGGAAAACATACTTTGAATTGACCATTAACTGACCTTTCATCGAGCTTTAACTATCTGATCATAAAAAAATATACAGTGGTCCCTCATCTATCGCAGGGGTTAGGTTCCAGAACCCCATGATAGGCGAAAATCTACGAAGTAGCGACCTTGTATTTATTTTATTATTTATATACATTTTAAGGCTTTATAAACCCTTCCCACCTGTTATAAACCTTTCCCACACTATTAACCTTTCCCATGCTTATTTTGCTTATTTTACTGCAAAAACAATAAATATATTAAAATACCTATATACCGCAAAATCCCACGAGATAGCAAAAAGCTGCGATACAAAATTAGATACAATTTAAAAATCCACAATACAGGGAGACCGCGAAAAGTAAACTGCGATATGGCGAGGGACGACTGTACTCAAATTGAATTTAAAACTCCAGTCAGCAGTTCTCAAGCGGGGAGACTGGAGTGGAGAAGGAAGTAAGCACTGTTCTCCCTCACTAAGATGCATATCAGAGTTCCAGGAGACATGTTTAGTTTTTTTAAAAAATACTCAATAGAGCCTGACCTGTGGTGGCGCAGTGGATAAAGCATCGACCTGGAAATGCTGAGGTCGCCGGTTCGAAACCCTGGGCTTGCCTGGTCAAGGCACATGTGGGAGTTGATGCTTCCAGCTCCTCCCCCCTTCTCTCTCTCTGTCTCTCCCTCTCCTCTCGAAAATGAATAAATAAATTAAAAAAAATAAAATAAAAAAACCAAGGAGTCCAAAGACTGTTAAAAAAAAATACTCAATAGAAAACCCAGAAATAAAACCACATATATATAGTCAAATAATTTTTGATAAAGGAGCCAAGAACACACAATGGAGCAAAGAAAGCCTCTTCAATAAATGGTGCTGGGAAAACTGGAAAGCCACATGCAAAAGAATGAAATTGGACTACAGTTTGTCCCCATGTACTAAAATTAACTCAAAATGGATCAAAGATCTAAACATAAGACCTGAAACAATAAAGTATATAGAAGAAGACATAGGTACTAAACTCATGGACCTGGGTTTTAAAGAGCATTTTATGAATTTGACTCCAAAGGCAAGAGAAGTGAAGGCAAAAATTAATGAATGGGACTACATCAGACTAAGAAGTTTTTGCTCAGCAAGAGAAACTGATAACAAAATAAACAAACAGCCAACTAAATGGGAAATGATATTTTCAAACAACAGCTCAGATAAGGGCCTAATATCCAAAATATACAAAGAACTCAACAACAAACAAACGAACAAACCAATTAAAAAAAAATGGAAAGAGGACATGAACAGACACTTCTCCCAGGAAGAAATACAAATGGCCAACAGATATATGAAAAGATGCTCATCTTCGTTACTTATTAGAGAAATGCAAATCAAAACTGCAATGAGATACCACCTCACACCTGTTAGATTAGCTATTATTAACAAGACAGGTAATAGCAAATGTTGGAGAGGCTGTGGAGAAAAAGGAACCCTCATACACTGTTGGTGGGAATGTAAAGTAGTACAACCATTATGGAAGAAAGTATGGTGATTCCTCAAAAAACTGAAAATAGAACTACCTTATGACCCAGCAATCCCTCTACTGGGTATATACCCCAAAAACTCAGAAACATTGATACGTAAAGATACATGCAGCCCCATGTTCATTGCAGCATTGTTCACAGTGGCCAGGACATGGAAACCAAAAAGCCCGTCAATAGATGACTGGATAAAGAAGATGTGGCACATATACACTATGGAATACTACTCAGCCATAAGAAATGATGACATCGGATCATTTACAGCAAAATGGTGGGATCTTGATAACATTATACGAAGTGAAATAAGTAAATCAGAAAAAAACAGGAACTGCATTATTCCATACGTAGGTGGGACATAAAAGTGAGACTTAGAGACATTGATAAGAGTGTGGTGGTTATAGGGGGAGGGAGGAGAGGGAGAGGGAAAGGGGGAGGGGGAGGGGCACAAAGAAAACTAGATAGAAGGTGACAGAGGACAATCTGACTTTGGGTGATGGGTATGCAACATAATTGAACGACAAGATAACCTGGACATGTTATCTTTGAATATATGTATCCTGATTTATTGATGTCACCCCATTAAAAAAATAAAATTATTAAATTAAAAAAAATACTCAATATTATAATTCTGTATTTTTTTAAATTTTTTTTGCATTTTTCCGAAGCTAGAAACAGGGAGGCAGTCAGACAGACTCCCGCATGCGCCCGACCGGGATCCACCCGGCATGCCCACCAGGGGGCGATGCTCTGCCCATCGGGGGCGTTGCTCTGTTGCATCCAGAGCCATTCTAGCGCCTGAGGCAGAGGCCACAGAGCCATCCTCAGCGCCTGGGCCATCTTTGCTCCAATGGAGCCTTGGCTGCGGGAGGGGAAGAGACAGAGAGAAAGGAGAGGGGTAGGGGTAGAGAAGCAGATGGGCACTTCTCCTGTATACCCTGGCCGGGAATCGAACCCGGGACTCCTGCACGCCAGGCCAATGCTCTACCATAATTCTGTATTTAAAAAAAGCAAAACAAAAATAGAATCCTAATTATCTGCAAAATAAACTAAAAATAAAGTGACAAAATCTTTGCTGGTGGATAAATACTTGGCTTTATCTTATGAATATTAGTGATCCTCAATCAAAGGGTAAACTACCCTTGGAGGTGTGTATCCATTTCAGGGACCAGGAGAATTCTAATCAAGAGGGAACAAAGAAGGTTAGAAACATTGTTTTGGTCCATATGTATTATTTCAAACTTGTATTTCATATGTAGTCCCATAGTTAAAAATTAGTGAGCCTGACCAGGCAGTAGTGCAGTGGAAAGTGCATCGAACTGGGATGCTGAGGACCCAGGTTCGAAACCGCGAGTTCGCCAGCTTGAGTGCGGGCTCATCTGGCTTGAGTGTGGGGTTGCTGGCTTGAGTGTGGGATCATAGACATGACCCCATGGCCGCTGGCTTGAGCCTAAAGGTTGCTGTCTTGAACAAGGGATCACTCGCTCTGCTATAGCCCCCCACCCCAAGCACAAATGAGAAAGCAATCAGTGAACAACAAATGGTAACTGTCAGTTCAGCCTCCTTGAACTTTTCCCTCCTAGATACCTGATACTCATATAGAAAAGACACAAAATTATTTTTGTTTGCCATTACATATGCATAAACTTTTTAATGGTAACCTTTCTTACAAAGAAAGTAATGATTACATTTTTAACACTTTTGTACCTACCCTTGTGACCTGCATAACACAGCAGCTTCAAGAGCTATTTATAGAGCAGAAATTCCAGGGTAAATATGGTACCTAACTTAATACATGCGCAAGGAGACAATGTACAATAATATTCATTGCAGCATTGTTTATAGTAAATTTGGAAGTAATCTAAATGTCTATTAAAGGGACAATGCATAAATAAAATATAAAAATCCTACAATGGAAAACCAAGAGTTAAAATAAAAAAATTTGGCTAGCAGCTCAAATTGAAGTATTATATGGATAAATTGCAGACATAACATAGAGTAAAAGAAAAGCAAATTGCAGAACAATACTTATAGGAGAATATTATTTATATAATATATAAGATTTTAAAACTCTGGACATTACCTCTGCCTTAAAACTTATAATAACAGTCTTGCATATTTATTATATGCACACTAAAGACCTAAGGAATATTCACTCTAACAGAAAACTAAGGTTTTTAAAAGGCAATTAATCATATAAAGTCCTCCAAGTGAGGGAGGAGGGGTTCTAATTTAGCAATGGAAATCACTTAGCCCTTTAAGTCATAAGAGGTGTATTCTATCTCCATTCTGCTACTCACCAAGCCACTTTTATTTCACCAAGCTTTAGTGTGCTCACCTAAATGGGGTTGACAATGCCTGCATGCAGGATAAAGTGAAATAATGTATGTAAAAGAGTTACGCAGAAGGTCTTGGACTTGTTTTTTGCCTAATCAGTCAAGAGACCACGTATTAACGCTGGGGAAAAAAGGTTGAGTCTGCACCTTTATCATCTACTCTGGTAAATCGTTAAGCACGACAAAGAACACAACAGGAAAAGGTAAACCCTCACCTTTCCCTTCCCTAATCTGGCTGCCTCCTCTGCTTTCCGTATTTGGCCCAGCCGTGCCCTCCACCCCCCAAAAAAACCCAGGCACACAGGGACCGTCCGAGACGCACACGCCGGCGTGGACCCACAGTTCGGACGCGGAACGCGTCTGGGCGGCTGCGGGGGCCAAGCGTGTGTCCCCCGGGACTGGCCGCGGCGGGCGCCGCGCCTCACCTGTCTTGAAGACCATCTGGTCATCGTCCTTGGACCCGAAGGTCTTCAGCATGGCCACGAAGAGCACCCCACAGGCGTTCTGGACGCCAAACACCGACCCGTTGCACCACATGGCCGCCAGCATCACCAGCCAGCCCCAGCCGCCCTCGGGAGGCTGAGGGGGGTCGGCACCCGCCGGCCCCGCCAACTCCACCTCTACCTCCACCTTCTCGGCGGCCGCCTCGGGAACGTCCGAGGGTCCCAGGCCGGGCGGCGAAGCAGCCCCCATGGGCGCGGGGCCGAGCGACTCAGTCTCGCTCGTCCCCTGCGTGGCGGCGGGCGTCGCAGGGGAGGGCACCATGGCCCCAGCCTGTCCCGTTGGGCGCCGCGGGAGCGCGTGTTCCCGGCGAGCTGCCGGAGGAGTTGCCCAGAGACCGGCGGACGGGCTGGTGAGGCCGCGGCGAGAGCTGTGGAGCCCGGGGCTGGCAGGCGGCGCAGGGCGCGGAGCCTGCCGCGAGGAAGGCGCTTGCACAGCGGCGCCTCAGGGTTAGCACTCCGGCCTCCCGACACACAGCTCCGCAGCCCGACGGAGCCGAGGCCCCAGCAGCGGGCACTTAAAGACGCCCCCCGCCCCGCCAGCTGGCTGGGGGCGTGGCCGGCAGGGGGACGTGCTCAGGGTGTTCAGATGATTGGGCTTCCGGGGAGCGGAGGCGGGGCCCACTCCTCACCCCGGCTGAGCGCGGTCCCAGGTGCTGGCGGGTGGTGGTAACTGCGCGCGCTTCCTGCGGAGCCTCCTCCTACCGAGTGCGGGGTCACAGCTAGGTAGGTCATCCGGCCTCAAAGTGTTAACGGAAGGCACGCGTCTCCTGGGTACAGACTGGTGGGTCTGCAGGGCAGCAGTATGGAATCTTTAGTTTCAGCTCACTGATAGCCTCACAACCAAACATTGTCTCTTTGTTTTGTTTTTTGGCATTCAGTTCTAATTACTAATTATAACATATAAGAAACATTATGCCACCTGCTTACTTAAAAGCGGAGTAGGAGGCCTTGTTTAATTACTTTACTCCTCCTACATTCATATACAATTTCCTTTAAATACTTGACACACTGACAAGCTCATTTTGGAAGTTTTGACAGACAGCTAGTAAACATCACTTTTAAACTACAGCACAGCTGTTTGCACTTAAACACTAACACCTGTATGCAACTTCTCTGTCCCCTGAAGCATGGAATAACAATGTATGAAAAGAAAGAAGAGTAATTGGCTATTCAGTATTGAGCACAACTACTTAATTTCTGATTCGTCACTCCAAAGTCAAAATATGCTAGTTACTTTATGTGTCTACCACTGTGATGAAGTACACTGATGAGTGTGGTTGATTACATTTCTTCCTCTACATGCACATAAGCTAGTAGGAAAAGGCCCTGGGGTAGGAGACTCAGATGATGTACTATGATACATATTCAACAAAGAGAAATGGGATGGAACCATTACACTATATCTGAAACGCTCAAGACGACCTTTCATAGCAAGAAGCCCTTTGAGCTGAGCCCCGAATCAAACAGGGAAGTTCAGCAGGCAAAGATAGGGGAAGAGCATTCTACATAGAGAAAATATGGTGTAAGCTGAGGAAAGCAAGGTGTACTTGAGGAGCAGGAAACATAGCTCAAGTATAATGTGTTGTAGGGATGGGGCTAAAGGATAAACTACGAATCACACAAGTGCACACACACAAAGAATGTACAAGGATGTTATTTCATCATTTCTGGAAGTAAGGAAAAAGGAGAAGCAAAAAAGTGCATCAGTACAGTATTGATTAGATATGTACTATAGAACCTCTAAAACTTATGTTAACCTCTATTGACTTTGAAAGTTGTCCACAAGATTTTCCTTTTTAGAGAGAGAGAGACAGGGCCCTGGCCGGTTGGCTCAGTGGTGGAGCGTCGGCCTGGCGTGCAGAAGTCCCGGGTTCGATTCCTGGCCAGGGCACACAGGAGAGGCGCCCATCTGCTTCTCCACCCCTCCCCCTCTCCTTCCTCTCTGTCTCTCTCTTCCCCTCCCGCAGCTGAGGCTCCATTGGAGCAAGGATGGCCCGGGCGCTGGGGATGGCTTCTCGGCCTCTGCCCCAGGCGCTGGAGTGGCTCTGGTCGCGATAGAGCGATGCCCCGGAGTGGCAGAGCATCGTCCCCTGGTGGGCAGAGCGTTGCCCCCTGGTGGGCGAGCCAGGTGGATCCCGGTCGGGCGCATGCGAGAGTCTGTCTGACTGTCTCTCCCCGTTTCCGGCTTCAGAAAAATACAGAAGAAAAAAAAAGAGAGAGAGAGAGAGACAGAAAGAGAGAGAGGGGGGAGGAGAGAGAGTGAGAAGGATCAACTTACAGTTGCTTCACTTTAGTTATTCATTGACTGTTTCTCTTAAGTGCTTTTACCAGGGGACCAAGCGGAGCCAGTGACCCTTTGCTCAAGCCAGTGACCTTGGGCTTAAGCCAACAACCTTGGGCTTCAAGGCAGTAACCTTTGGACTCAAGCTAGCAACCTTGGGAACATTTGATGATCCCTCACTCAAGCCAGCGACCCCACACTCAAGCTGGTGAGCCTGCACTCTAGCCAACAAGCCTGTGCTCAAATCAGCAACTTTAGGGTTTCAAACCAGTGACCTCAGCATTCTGGGCCAATGCTATCTATCCACAGCACCACCACTAGTCGCACTGTCCACAACATTTTATTGTACAAAGAAAGCACATCAAATAAAGTATGGATAAGAACATGAAATATAAAATAAATACCCATGAGTCAATACTGATATAAGTAAATGATTAAGTACATAAATGGGGAGGAAGGAGAATGGGAATGGATTTCCCCTGCAGAAAATTGCCAATAATATGCCAACCTCAAGCAGATGAAGAACAACACCTCACTCCTTAAGTATGGGCTGTGTATAGTGATTTCCTTCAAAAATAAAAGTATGCTGCTCACAAAAATTAGAGGTTATTTCAAAATGAATATGAAGCAATAAAAAAAGCATTTTATATTTTTATTAAACAAAAACATCAGAAAAGCAAATAAGTCAAAGAAAGTTGTTCAATTATGCAAATAAGATGCAAAACCAACTTTTTTTTTTTTCTTTTTCTGAAGTTGGAAACAGGGAGGCAGTCAGACAGACTCCTGCATGCGCCCAACCGGGATCCACCCGGCATGCCCACCAGGGAGTGATGCTCTGCTGCAACCAGAGCCACTCTAGCGCCTGAGGCAGAGGCCATAGAGCCATCCTCAGCACCCAGGCCAACTTTGCTCCAATGGAGCCTTGGCTGCGGGAGGGGAAGAAAGAGACAGAGAGGAAGGAAAGGGGGAGGGGTGGAGAAGCAGATGGGCGCTTCTCCTGTGTGCCCTGGCCGGGAATCGAACCTGGGACTCCTGCATGCCAGGCCAATGCTCTAACACTGAGCCAACTGGACAGGGCAAAACCAACTTTTATTTCATTGCTGAAAATGCACTATACAAAAGACCGGAAGTACTGGATTATCTGCACATTCCCTGATCCCCTAGTTTTTGTGGGCAGTGTATTATTCTTGTATGTGCCCTTACCAGAGATCAAACCCACAACTGTGCCTCACCTGTGGTGGCACAGTGGATAAAAGATCCACCTGGAATGCTGAGGTCGCTGGTTTGAAACCCTGGGCTTGGCCCTGGCCGGTTGCCTCAGTGGTAGAGCGTTGGCCTGGCGTGCAGGGGTCCCGGGTTCGATTTCTGGCCAGGGCACACAGGAGAAGCACCCATCTACTTCTCCACCCCTCCCCCTCTCCTTCCTCTCTGTCTCTCTCTTTCCCTCCCGCAGCCAAGGCTCCATTGGAGCAAAGTTGGCCCAGGCGCTGAGGATGGCTCTGTAGCCTCTGCCTCAGGCGCTAGAATGGCTCTGGTTGCAACGGAGCGACGCCCGGATGGGCAGAGCATCGCCCCCTGGTGGGCATGCCGGGTGGATCCTGGTCGGGCGCATGCGGGAGTCTGTCTGACTGCCTCCCCATTTCCAACTTCAGAAAAATACAAACAAACAAACAAACAAACAAAAAAACCCTGGGCTTGCCTGGTCAAGGCACATATGGGACTTGGTCCTTCCTGCTCCTCCTCTTCCTCTCTCTCTCTCTCTCTCCCTCCTCTAAAATAAATAAATAAAATCTTAAAAAAAAAACACCCCACAACCGTGGTATATCAGGATGATGCTCTAATCAACTGAGTTACCCAGCTAGAGCAAGTATGAAAAAGGACAGAATACAGGGCCTTTAGAGTACAAAAACTGATGAATGCTACTTCTGCCTGGTGAGGGATACATACTCAAGTATGTATCCCTGGTATGATGTGATGAAATGGCATTCTATCTCTGTGATCATCCTCCCAAAAACCTAAAACCCCAGTCTAATCATGGTGAGGAGGGGCAAGAAATAAGATAAATCCCAATTGAGGGACATTTTACAAAATAATAAACCAGTTTTCCTCAAAACTGCCCAGAACAGTGCTGGCTGGATAGCTTGGTTGGTTAATCTTCCCAAACCACAGAGGTTGCTGGTTTAATCCCAGGGCACATACAGAAACAGATTGATGTTTCTGTCTCTTTCTCTCTCCCTCCCCCTCTCTCACTAAAATCAATAAAAACAAAACAAAACTGTCAGAAACATCCAAAACATACAAGGTCTGAGAAACTGTCACAGCCAATAGGGACCAGAGATATGACTACTAAATATAATGTTAGAATGGGATCCTGGAACAGAATGAGGACATTAGATAAAAACTATGGAAATCTGAGTAAAATATGGAGTTCATTATTAATATTAACTCATTAATTGTAACAACTGTGGCATACTAATTAAGATGTTAATAATCGGAGAAACTGGATGTAGAGGTATGGAAACTATACTATCTTTGCAATTTTTCTTTTATTATTTTTAGTAAGAGAGAGAGACAGGAAGGGAGAGAGGTGAGAAGCATCAATTCTTCATTGCAGCACCATAGTTGTTCATTGATTGCTTTCTCATATGTGCCTTGACCTGCAGGCTCCAGCTGAGCCAGTGACCCCTCACTCAAGCCAGCAACCTTGGGCTCAAACCAGTGACCTTGGGCATCAAGCTAGCAACCTTTGGGCTCAAGCCAGCAACCATGAGGTTGTGTCTATGATCCCACACTCAAGCCAGTGACCCTGTGCTCAAGCTGGTGAACCCTTGTTCAATCTGGATGAGCCCGCGCTCAAGCAGGTGACCTCAGGGTTTCGAAACTTGGTCCTCAGCATCCCAGGCTGACACTCTATCCACTGTGCCACCACCTGGTCAGGTACAATTTTTCTTTAAATCTAAAACTTTAAAAAATAAAGTTTATTTTATCTTGTAAAAAATGTATATATGTCTGTGTGCATATCAATGTATTAAACATGATAGCTTATTTTTAAACTTTCATTTTATATATAAAGTGCTATATGTATTTTTACAGAGGCCATGAAATGTTCATTTTGAATATATAAGTTATTCTCAATTAGAATAATATTTAGCCTGACCGGGCAGTGGCGCAGTGGATGGAGCGTCGGACGGGGATGCGGAGGGACCCAGGTTCGAGACCCCAGGGTTACCAGCTTGAGCGTGGGCTCATCTGGCTTGAACAACAACAGCAACAACAAAAAAGCTCACCAGCTTGAACCCAGGGTCGCTGGCTCAAGCAAGGGGTTACTCAGTCTGTTGAAGGCCCGTGGTCAAGGCACATATGAGAAAGCAATCAATGAACAACTAAGGTGTTGCAATGAAAAACTGATGATGATTGATGCTTCTCATCTCTCTCCATTCCTGTCTGTCCCTATCTGTCCCTCTCTCTGTCCCTGTAAAAATAAATAAATAAATAATAAAAATTTTAAAAAATACTATTTATGTGTCGATATTATTTCTAAACATTATATCGCATACCCTAATGTCAGATTAAAGTTTGACACTTTTCATGGAAAATTTATATAGGAACAGCTCTGACTTAAAGGATTAAAGAGTTAACATCTGGGCCTGACCTGTGGTGGTTCAGTGGATAGAGTGTTGGTCCAGCGTATGGACATCCCAGATTTGATACCCAGTCAGGGCACCATTAGAAGCAACTATCTGCTTCTCTCTTCCTCCCTCTCTCCCTTCTGTCTCTCTTTGCCTCTCGCAGCCCGGGGCACTGAGGATAGCTTGGTTGGTCTGAGCGTAGGACTCAAGGGCTAAGGGCCACTCAGTTGATTTAAGCATCAACCCTAGACAGGAGTTGCTGGGTGGATTGTGGTTGGGGAAGCATATAGGAGTCTGTCTCATTATCTTTCCTCCTCTCACTTAAAAAAAATTTTTTATGCACAGAAATTCTTCAATATTGACTTAAAAATAATAAATGAAGTATTTGTCACTAAATTCTTCTCTTTAGAAATAGGCTGAATTAAGGCTCTGACCTTCGCTTCTTCATCTCTTTCAGAAATCCCTCAAACTGCTCATCCCTAGAATTTCCCCTAATCTTCTCAAGCCCAGGTTAATAAACTCCTTGATATGTACCTCTTTGCTACTTCCCCCAAATATGTGTACAATACTGCCAACTCTAGGTCCAGAGGGTCTTCTGACTTGCCCCCTACTCTCCATCTACATAGCTGCTAGTTCCCTAATGGTTCCTTATCATTTCTCATGGACCATCATAATGACTCCCTAACTAGTCTTACAAAAACTGCCTCCACCAATTCATCCTCTACCATACTCCTGCCTGAACATACTCTCCAGGCTTTAGGCCTGCTCCTCATTTCAGGAGCAGGTAGAAACACCTCCATGCCTGCCTCCCTGCAGATCCCACATTCAAAATGACAGCTTTCCCCTTTTTTGAATGGTGAAATTCTAGTCTATCTTTAAGATTTAACTCTAAAATGGAAGTCACCTCTGTGAAACCTTGATTGATTCTTCATCTAAGCTGCCATGTTTTATTTATAGCAGTTTTCATAATTGGCACAGTGGTTTTCAGTCTCCTTAACTAGAGTAAGAATTTTCAGACAGGTCAGATGATGTCTCAATGAAGCCTTGAACCATAACACCAAGTATAGTGTAGGTGTACAACAAATATACTGCTCACAAAAATTAGGGGATATTTCAAAATGAATATGAAGCCATAAAATATCCCCTAATTTTTGTGAGCAGTATATTTGTTTAATCAAACTGAATAAAATTCAAAAAATATTAAAAAATATTTAAAGAATCACAAACCATAAAATCAAACACATCAGTTTTGGTCCCATCTTTTCAGGTAGAAATTTTTCAATATTTTTTAAACAACATAGATTTGTTTCCCAGTTATAAAAGTAATACATGCTCATAATAGCAAATATCATAAAACACAGTAAATTAAAATAACTTATTACCACACTCCTCAAATAACCTCACTTAACCTTTAATATTTTTTATTATTTATGTATTTATGAAAGATAGAGCATCATTATTTGTAAATATTTTTGTAGCATATTTTTCCCATAAAATATGATATGATAGCCTGACGTGTAGTGGTGCAGTGGATAGAGTGTCAACCTGGAACACTGAGGTCGACGGTTCGAAACCCTGGGGCTTACCTGGTCAAGATACGTATGGGAATTGATGTTTCCTGCTCCTCTGCTCCTCCCCCCTTTTCTTTCTCTCTCTCCCTTCTCTTTAAAAATGAATAAATAGCCCTGGCCGGTTGGCTCAGTGGTAGAGCGTCAGCCTGGCATGCGGAAGTCCTGGGTTCGATTCTCGGCCAGGGCACACAGGAGAAGTGCCCATATGCTTCTCCACCCCTCCCCCTCTCCTTCCTCTCTGTCTCTCTCTTCCCCTCCCACAGCCGAGGCTCCATTGGAGCAAAGATGGCCCAGGCGCTGGGGATGGTTCCATGGCCTCTGCCTCAGGTGCTAGAGTGGCTCTGGTTGCAACAGAGCAACGCCCAGATGGGCAGAGCATCGCCCCCGGGTGGGCATGCCAGGTGGGTCCCCGCATGTGGGAATCTGTCTGACTGCCTTCCCCGTTTCCAACTTCAGAAAAATACAAAAAAAAAAAAAAAAAAGAATATATAAATAATATATATATATACATACACGGTATATGATATGGTAGCACCAAAATAATTGTGACTCTTAACTCCTAATGAAAATAGCTGCATCCAAGATGAAATATATATATATAGTATATATAATATATATATGTACATATATATATTTATGTATGTATGTGTATGACAGAGATAGGGAGAGAGAAACAGAGAGAGGGACAGATGGGGACAGACAGACAGGAAGGGAGATAGATGAGAAGCATCAATTCTTCATTGTGTCGCTTTAGTTGTTCATTGATTGCTTTCTCATATGTCTCTTGAACAGGGGGCTACAGCAAAGCAAGTGACCCCTTGCTCAAGCCAGCGACCTTAGGCTCAAGCCAGAAACCATGGGGTCATATCTATGATCCCATGCTCAAGCCAGTGACCCTGAGCTCAAGCTGGTGAGCCTGCACTCAAGCCAGATGAGCCTGCGCTCAAGCTGGCAATCTCGGAGTTTTGAACCTGGATCCTCTGCACCCCGGTCCGATGCTCTATCCACTGTTAACACTGCCTGGTCAGGCCAAGATGATATTTTATTTTAAAATGCACAAAATCCCCAAACCACAACTTAAAGTGAAACATAAATAAACCTGATAAGATAATGATGCCCAGTGCCTATTGCAAAGACCACCTTTAGCAATTCATATGACTCAGATTTGTACATCCGCAGTTATTTACCAATGACCATATATACTCTTCAGGATTGCTCACAAATCCACAGATCTATTATATTTCCTTTCAGACTTTTTAAAAAATGTGCATTTTAAAATAAAATCAGAACCATATTATTATGAACTAAATTGTGTTGCCTCCCACCAAAAAAAAATTCCATACATTAAAGCCTTAATCCCCGAGTACCTTACAGTGTGACTGTATTTGCAGATAGGGCCTATAAAAAAGTGATTAAGTTAGAATGAGACCATTAGGGTGGGCCAATCTGACTGGTGTCCTTGTAAGAGGAGGATAGGATATACAAAGAGAGAGAGAGAGAGAGAGAGAGAGAGAGAGACAGCTGGGAAATGCCATTTGAGGACACAGGAGAAAGGCCACCATCTGTATACCGAGGAGAGAGACCTCAGAAGAAACCAAACCTGCTGACATCTTGATCTCCAGAACTGTGAGAAAACAAATTGCTGTTGTTATAACAATAAAGCACTGTAAGAAAGAAACAAAAGACCCCAAATGGAGTCACTTTTGCTAAACCAAGTCCCCAAACCAAAACTTAATAACTAACCTAATTGCATTTTCAACCCCTCCAAGAAGTGGAATTTTAAACCAATCAGTTTAGAATTTCCTGATGAATGAGCTCTCCATCCTGGGGATGTTCAAGCAAAGGCTAAGCGCATGCCTGACACATGGGTTTAAAAAAAGAAAAATTTGTGGAAGGAAGTTATTTGTCAAACATATCAGGGAGGAAGTATGAATTCAAACATAAATGGGTGGGTAGTTAGACTAGATGATCTATGAAATCCTTCAAATTGAGGATCTCTGACTCCTCTGATTGGTTTTGAGCCTTGGATGAGAAACTCTGGGAAGTGTAAATGAAGTAGAGAAAGTGTCTAGACTATTTTAAGCAAGATTAGATGGAAACTCACGAATATGACAGGGTAAGAGAGAGCACCAGAGAAAAAAACGTAAGAAAGTGGATGATTAAGCAATTTAACTGGAATTATATCAATCAGAGGGGCAGGATAGAAGGTGCAGGAGGAAAGAGGGATCTTGAGAAAAAGAAACCTAAAGAGAAGAAAGAATTGGGATGGGGAGAAAGAGTAAGATGTATGGGAGGTCTGTGATAAAAGGTACAAATAGAAGCTCCAATTTATTCTCCCTGATATAGTAAGTGACCTAATAAGTTCTTTATAAAACAGTTTGCTTTAATAAGAGTAGAAAAAATATGAATGGGATATGTAAACAGACGGCTTGATAAAAGGAGAGAGAAAAATAGGTGAATATGATAAACGCAAAACATTACAAAGCTTTTGAAAAACAAAGTGGAAAATATTTGAGCACCCACAGAGCAAAAAGGATTTTCTTCTATCACCTATCCACCCTCCAGACTTTCAATAGTCTGATAAAAAATAGATTAGAACTACATTAAAATGAAAATGGGGACTGACCTGTGGTGATGCAGTGGATAAAGCGTTGACCTGGAATGCTGAAGTTGCCAGTTCAAAACCCTGGGCTTGCCTGGTCAAAGCACATATGAGAAGCAACTAATTAGTTGATGCTTCCCACTCTTCCCTGGCACCTTTCTCTCTTTCCTCTCTCTAAAACCAATAAATCTTTTTAAAAATGAAAATGGGTCCTGGCTGGTGGCTCAGTGGATAGAACATAAGCCTGGCATATGGGTGTCCAGGATTTGATTCCCCCTCAACCATCTGCTTCGCTCCTTCTCCCTCTCTCCCTTCTGTCCCTTCTCTTCCATCTCTCCATCTTCCCCTCCAGCCGTCAGTGGGTCAATTGGTCGAATGTGGCCCCAGGCGCTGAGGATGGCTGAGTTGGTCCAAGCACGTCAGCCTCAGGTGCTTAAAACAAAATAGGTTGATCCTTAAGTATCGGCCCCAGATAGAGTTGTCAGGTGGATCCTGGTCACTGCACATGTGGGAGTCTGTCTCTCTATCTCTCTTCCTATCACCTAAAAAAGAAGAAAAAGAAAAAGAAGACAGCACTGGCTGAATAGTTTAGTTGGTTAGAGCAGCATCCCAAAGCGCAGAGGTTGTCGGTTTGATCCCTGGTCAGGGTTCATACAGGAACATATCTACGTTTCTGTCTCTCTCTCTCTCTCTCTCTCTCTCTCCTCCACTTCCTCTCTTGCTAAATCAATTTTTTTAAAAGTTTAATGAAAATGGTATTAGTTTTCTATTACTGCTATAACAAATTACCAGATTTAGTTGCTTAAACAACACAGATTGATTCTCTTACCTATTTGGAGGTCAGAAAACTGAAATGAGTTACGGTACTAGGCTAAAATCAAGGTGTGCTCAGGGCTGGTCCCTTATGAAAGCACCCAGAGAAAATCCGTCCTTTGCCTCTTCCGACTTCTATAGGCTGGCAGCATTCTTTGTGAGCTGGCTCCATCACTCCAATCTTTGGCTCCTTTTTCTGACTCTGACACTCCCAACTCTTGTAATAAGGAACCTTGTGGTTATTTGTGGGCCACCCAGGTAATCCAGGATAATCTTTTCATCTCAAAATGCTTAACTTAATCATTTTTATTATGTAAGGTGACATATTCACAAAATGTGAGGATTATTAGGATGTGGACTTCTTTAGGAGGTGATTATTATATCTACAATAAGGATGGTAAGCATTTGCTTTTCATCATTAGAAATGTGATGTGGGCCCTGGCCGGTAGGCTCAATGGATAGAGCGGTGGCCTGGCATATGGACATCCCAGGTTCGATTCCTGGTCAGGGCACACAGGAGAAGCGACCATCTGCTTTTTCCCCTTCCTTCTCCCCCTTCTCTCCCTCTTCTCCTTCTGTAGCCAATGTCTCGACTGGTTCAGGTGCTGAGGATAGCTTGATTGATTTGAGTATTGGCCCCAGATGGGGGTTGCCAGGTGGATTCCAGCCGGGGCACATGTAGGAGTCTGTATCACTATCTCTCCTCCTCTCACTTAAAAAAATAAAATAAAAAGAAATAATATGATGTGAAAGTATTCAAAATTGAGGCCACTGACCCAGCACTTGTAGGACACATGCTATTACAGACATGCTAGTCCTATCACTGCCATTAGCTAGCTATGTGACTTGGAAGCAAGTCTTTCCCTCTTCTCTGAAATTCTCCTTGCCTTTGAAATAAACTATCATTTTCTGATGGGGAATTGTTAAACCAGCACTCTTGGCCTATACTTTTTCCTTGTGATGAAATTTCCTAAAGGTTTGCAGTTTATTTATTGTTTCTATGAATCAAGTTTTTATCTTAGTAGCCAGACAAATTCTGGGGCACTTTATGAAGCATGCCATTTAGTCTCTATAATTATGTCATTCTGTACTTTGTGCATGTCATTCAGGTCTCTTAAGAAAACAGTGTTCTGGCCCTGGCCGGTTGGCTCAGTGGTAGAGCGTCAGCCTGGCGTGCGGGGGACCCGGGTTCGATTCCCGGCCAGGGCACACAGGAGAAGCGCCCATTTGCTTCTCCACCCCCCCCTTCCTCTCTGTCTCTCTCTTCCCCTCCCGCAGCCAAGGTTCCATTGGAGCAAAGATGGCCTGGGCGCTGGGGATGGCTCCTTGGCCTCTGCCCCAGGCGCTAGAGTGGCTCTGGTCACGGCAGAGCGATGCCCGGGAGGGGCAGAGCATCGCCCCCTGGTGGGCAGAGCGTCGCCACTGGTGGGCGTGCCGGGTGGATCCCAGTTGGGCGCATGTGGGAGTCTGTCTGACTGTCTCTCCCTGTTTCCAGATTCAGGGAAAAAAAAAAAGAAGAAAACAGTGTTCTGAAGATTGTTGAGACCCATGAACTCTATATGAATACAACACCTAGGCTTGTTCACTCGGATAATATTTATAACTATGGTTTAAACAGTGTACATAAATTCACTTATTCAACAAACACTCACTGAGTCTCTACTAGGAACAAAACACTGTGCCAGGCTGATTCCTGCTAAGCTTTGTACTTGAGTATAATAAACACTATCACACCTACTAGACTAAGTGGAACACTTGAACGTTACCAGTCAGCAAACAATTCAATAAACACTTATGAGGATTAAGAAGACGAAATAAGGAATTCAAGTTCTCTAACCTCAAATAATACCATACAAATATATATAATATAAGGCAACATAGAAAATTGCCTTGATATCAAGGTGTTATTTTCTTTTTCTTTTTTTTTAATTTACTGAGAGAAAGGGAGGCAGAGACAGATTCCTGCATGTGCCCTGACTGGGATTCACCCAGAAAGCCCTCTAGGGGGCGATGCTCTGCCCATCCTGGGGCCTTGCTCCACTGTGACCAGAGCCATTATTTTTTAGCACCCGAGGTGGAGGCTGTGGAGCCATCCTCAGTCCCGGGGGCCAACTCACTCCTATCGAGCCATGGCTGCAGGAGGGGAGGAGAAAAGAAAGAAAGAGAGAGAGAGAAGCGAGAAGGGGAGGGGTAGAGAAGCAGATGGGTGCTTCTCCTGTGTGCCTGACTGGGAATCAAATCCAGGAAATCCACACTCAGGGCTGAAGCTCTACCACTGAGCCAACTGGCCAGGGCCTTAAGGTATTTTTTCAAAGTTTTCATTTTCCTTTATATTTATAATTTATAAAACAAGTGTCAGACTTTACTTCTACCATTTTCTAGGTGCTTCTCTTTCTAGTACAAGAATATGAAAACAGACATTTTGATCTTAGTTTCTGAGTATTTTTTCTGTTACAAATAGTATCCCATTTTTTAATTTTAAAAAGTATGTGTGTGGCACTGGCTGGTGTCCCAGTGGATAGAGCATCATCCTGGAGCATTGAGACTGCTGGTTTGATCCCAGGGTCACTGTCTCAACCCCAGTTCAAGCCCCCATCAGGGCACAAAGGAGAAGCAATCAATGGGTACACAACTAAGTGAAACAAGTTGATGCTTCTCTTTCTCTCTCCTTCTCTCCACCCCTTCCTCTCTCTCCCCCCATTCCTCTCTCCCCCCCTTCCTTTCTCCCCCCTTCCTCTGTTTCAAATCAGTGAGGGGTGGGAGGGGAGTATGTGTGTGGTTTTTGCCTACAGGATGGGATTTTGAGTGTTTTTTTCCTCTTTTTCACTTATCTATATATTTCTAATTTTTCGACAATAATATTTATTAACCATATAAAGAAATACATCAAAATGTTTTAATAGAAAATAGATCCTTACCACTTATGATAAATTTACCCTCAAAGTAATCTCTCTGTTGAAAAATGAAGACGTACTACTGAATTTCCACAGTAGTAGTGTATATATATGCCACCTGATAGCTTCCAAGTAATAATTATAGTCATAAAGCATTTACAAGGTTGTAGGATTAAATTTTGACTTCTCTCCAACTCATTCTGGAATGTGGGGCACTGTTAAACTTTTCTGCACTGTAGTTTCGGGCCACATTTCTTCCCTGACCTGGCACAAATTAAGAGTGATAATTGGCTTTGATGGTCAAACAGCCTTCAAACACTTTTTATTTATTATATTTATAACCACTATTGGTCACTTTATGATATAAGAAATTGAGGAACCTAATTTGGCACAATTATTGAAACTCTTTTAAAAGTAGTAAGTGTCAAAACTTAACTAGCTAATTAATTTCCAAATTAAATTCTCATTGCAGCTTCCTGGAGATCAACAGGAGAAAGACAATCTCATGTAAGCACCAGAACAAGGTTATAATTTAACTACTGATTCTTATTTGAGATGACCATATTCCTATGCAGAAAAGGAAATGTTTGTTCAACAGTTTTATCTGTTTTCTTTCATGGGATTTGAAAGGATTTACACTTGAGAATCAGTAAGGTATTATCTCAACTCCAGCTACTTTAGCAAATTTTAGGATGGAGCCCAGTTCACAAATATAGCACATCAAAGATGGTAATCTTGCCCTGGCCACTTGGCTCAGTTGGTTAGAGTGTCATCCCCATACATCAAGTTTGCAGGCTCAATCCCTGGTCAGGGCACATTACAAGAATCAACCAATGAATGCATAAATAAGTGGAATAACAGATTGATGTTTCTCTCTCTCTCCCTTCCTCACTTTCTCTCAAATCAATAAATTTTTTTCAAAAATTTAAAACTTTACTCTCATGGTATGGTTGTACAGTACTTTTTTACTCAATCCCAGAGAGATTAAGTCAACTAAGGTCATATGGTTGAGGGTTTAGAACATTGAGTTCCCAACCTCTGAAGTTATCCAGGAGCCCTGATTGGTATTTTCCTGAATCACACAGTTCTCCTTTGTAGTTTTCAGTCCCAGCAGTGATCAGTACTCACATATTTTGGCTTGTTGTTTCAGTCCTGCTCCTAATTTATTCACTCAGCAGTCATTTTTGAACAGCTGTTCCATGCCAGCCTTTGTGTTAAACGTTGGAAAAATAATCAACACATTATAGTGTTGTGCCATTCACAATCCACTTTCACAAACACCATATCATTTGGCCATGTAATTTGAGCTATTTAGAGCCAAGAACCAAGACTCATTTGTCCCTATATCATCATCTGGGACTTTGTTTGGTGCGTTGCCTAATGCACCAAGTATTTGTTGAATAGATGCATAAATGCTGAGAGAATGAAGGAGTGAGTAAATATATAAGCCTCATTGTCCTGGTCAATGCCATTTTTTATTTCCATAGGATTGTCAAACATTCACTTTTCTTTTTAACTTTTCTTTTCTGTTGGAAAATATTTCTGGTTTTTAGACTTATTTCTTTCTCCTCTGTAGAACAAGTTTTATTTATTTATTTATTTATTTATTTATTTATTTATTTTATAGAGATGAAAAGCATCAACTCATAGTCATAGTTGGAGCACTTTAGTACTTTAGTTGTTCATTGTAAGTGCCTTGACCAGGGGCTCCAGCTAAGCCAGTGACCCTTGCTAAAGCCAGTGACCTTTGGGCTCAAGCTAGCAACCATGGGATCATGTCAAGCCTACAACCCCGCACACAAGCTGGTGAGCCAGTGTTCAAGCCAGCAACCTCAGGGTTTCAAACCTGGAACCTCAGCATTCCAGGCCAACACTCTGTCCACTGCACCACCACCAGTCACACTGTAGAGCACCTCTTAATGGTGCTCAGAGGCAAGACCATAGCTCCCCAGGAGCCCTAAACCTGCAACTTCTGTCCCATGGCTGAGACCCTTGCCATTGGCTGCTAACAATCTCTGTGGCAGGTCAGCCTCACTGTGGCCCCAGTTTGAAACTGACCAACTCCATATGAAGAGTTTGGCAAATAGTACGAAACAAATTTTGTCACTCTTCTTAATAATGTTGTAGAATACTTTTATCTCTCTCTCTCTCTCTCTCTCTCTCTATTTATTTTGTGACAGAGAGAGGGGCAGATAGAGACAAACAGACAGGAAGGGAGAGAGATGAGAAGCATCAATTCTTTGTTGCGGCACCTTAGTTGTTCATTGATTGCTTTCTCATATTACTTTGACTGGGGGGCCTACAGCAAAGCGAGTGACCCTTTGCTCATGCCAGCAACCCCGGCTCAAGCCAGCAACCTTGGGCTTCAAACCAGCAACCTTTGGGCTCAAGCCAGCGACTACGGGGTCATGTCTAGGATCTCACGCTCAAGCCAGCAACCCTGCACTCAAGCTGGTGAGCCCATGCTCAAGCCAGTGACCTTGGGGTTTCAAACCTGGGTCCTCTACGTCCCACTCTGATGTTCTATTTACTGTGCCATCACTTGGTCAGGCTGTTCAATAATTTTAATTAGGATAAAAAGCTGTGAAACTAGGTTTTCTTTGTTAGATCAGAAATCAGGAAAGCAGTATGTCAAGAAATCTAGAAAATAGCAGTGGAACAATAAGCTACACTGATGGACATATAGTGCTGGTGGCAGGGGAGGGCAAAAGGCAGAATCAGGAAATGGATGGTGTCCAGGTGTTGCTACAAATGTTTCAAGCAATTATCTACTAGATTCACAAACCAAAAGGGTTTTTTTTCTATTTTTAAAAAATATCTTCCAGATCAACCAAAATTTTGAAAATCATTCAGGGCATCACTTTGAAAACAGCCCTGAAGACAGATAAAACTCCAAAATAAACAAGACCCACCTTTACCACCTAAAGTAGCAATGGTCCTGTTCCTTCGTGCACACAGTCAACAACTAATTATTGAACATCTATTTGTCAGGCATTCTTGGAGATAGAGTAGTTTTTTTTTAATTTTTTATTCATTTTAGAGAAAAGAGAGGGGGGGGGGAGAGGGAGAGAGAGAAAGGGGGGAGGAGCAGGAAGCATCAACTCCCATATGTGCCTTGACCAGACAAGTGCAGGGTTTCAAACTAGCGACCTCAGTGTTCCAGGTTGACACTTTATTCACTGCACCACCACAGGTCAGGCCATAGAGTAGTTTTTTTAAAAAAGACAGACAAGCGCCTGACCAGACAGTGGCGCCGTGGATAGAGTGATGGACTAGGATGCAGAGGACCCAGGTTCGAGACCCTGCGGTTGCCAGCTTGAGCATGGGTTCATCTGGTTTGAGCAAAAGCTCACCAGCTTGGACTCAAGGTCGCTGGCTTGAGCAAGGGGTTACTGGGTCTGCTGTAGCCCCATGGTCAAGGCACATACGAGAAAGCAATGAACAACTAAGGTGTCGCAACGAAAAACTGATGATTGATGCTTCTCATCTCTCTTCGTTCCTGTCTGTCTGTCCCTATCTATCCCTCTCTCTGACTCTCTCTGTCTCTGTAAAAAAAAAAAGACAGACAAGCTTTCAGCTTTTTTTTTTTTTAATTTATTCATTTTAGAGAGGAGAGGGAGAGACAGGGAAAGAGAGAGGAGAGGGGAGGAGCTGGAAGCATCAACTCCCATATGTGCCTTGGCCAGGCAAGCCCAGGGTTTCGAACCGGCGACCTCAGCATTTCCAGGTTGACGCTTTATCCACTGCGCCACCACAGGTCAGGCCAAGCTTTCAGCTTTTGGCTCAGAGAAGGCCTAGGTGCAACTTGCTTCTGTTGTTCAGCATCTGGGTTCAGCATCTGGGTTCAGCATATGGGTTCATCCGACACCAGCCACCTCCACTAGGCCACCTAAGTTTGACCCCAACAAGATCAAAATCGTGAGCCTTTCCAGCCCTGCTCTAGCCACCTTTGAACTAACCTTGCCCAGAAAGCTCGAGTTTGCCACTGAAGGCTGAAGGTGCCCAAGGCCGTCGGCCCCATCTACAACACTGTGGACGAGCCTAGGGTATTTCTTCCAAGAAGCAGGTAAACTGATCTCATTTGCACAAGGGCCCCTTAACTATGTTTTGCCTGAATAGTCAGGTTTTTTATTCTTCCCTCGAAGATCTCTGTTGTGGGTGTTGATAGTCCTATTTTCTGCTGTTTTGCTTAATATATAGTGTTTCCTTTATCCCTCCTACCTCAATGCCCCACTCATATTTCAGGCTGGGACCTACTCCTAATTTAGAGCTCTCTTTCCCCCTTTTGCCAACTTCTATTATGAATCTACCTTTGCCACCCAGCTTAGTGTATCCCAAGGTTCTCTTGACCACGCCACAGTCGCAGAGCTCCAGGGAAAAGCAACCTGGTCTCATGTCTCCAGGTAGAGGAGAACAGAAGCTCCATATCCACACATGCTGCACATGGCTTTTCCAGTCTACCTGAATCATTACCAGCTAGAAGCAGCGGTCATTAGGACTTGGACATGAGCTGCAAAGTATAGAATGGTGACAACAATTCCAGTGCCATGCAGACTTTTCCTGGATGTGGACTTTTCCTGGACTACTGCTCCCTGTGACAGCTCCTAACAGACTGAACTGTGGTTGGGTTGCATTTTTCAGGGATTTGGCATGGTGATGGGGCCAATTTGGACTTGGTGAACATGTTAAGGACACTACTTTTTTATGGATTCTTGCTGTATTGGCCAAGAGTTTGCTTAAAGGCTTTAATCACTGTAAAAAAAAATAAAGGACTAGATAAAAAAGATGAGGCACATATACACCATGGTATACTATTCAGCTAGAAGAAATGATGACATCGGATCATTTACAACAAAATGGTGGAATCTTGATAGCATTATACGGAATGAGATAAGTAAATCAGAAAAAAACAAGAACTGCAGGATTCCATACATTGGTGGGACATAAAAAACGAGACTAAGAGACATGGACAAGAGTGTGGTGGTTGCGGGGGGTGGGGGGAGGGAAGGAGGGAGAGGGGGAGGGGTACAAAGAAAACTAGATAGAAGATGATGGAGGACAATCTCTCTTTGGGTGATGGGTATGCAACAGAACTAAATGATAAGATAACCTGAACATGTTTTCTTTGAATATATGTACCCTGATTTATTGATGTCAACCCATTAAAATAAAAATTTATAGCCCTGGCCGGTTGGCTCAGCGGTAGAGCATCGGCCTGGCGTGCGGGGGACCCGGGTTCGATTCCCAGCCAGGGCACATAGGAGAGGCGCCCATTTGCTTTTCCACCCCCGCCCCCTCCTTCCTCTCTGTCTCTCTCTTCCCCTCCCGCAGCCGAGGCTCCATTGGAGCAAAGATGGCCCAGGCGCTGGGGATGGCTCCTTGGCCTCTGCCCCAGGCGCTGGAGTGGCTCTGGTCGCGGCAGAGCGACGCCCCGAAGGGGCAGAGCATCGCCCCCTGGTGGGCAGAGCCTCGCCCCTGGTGGGCGTGCTGGGTGGATCCCGGTCGGGTTCATGCGGGAGTCTGTCTGGCTGTCTCTCCCCGTTTCCAGCTTCAGAAAAATACAAAAAAAAAAAAAAAATTATTTATTAAAAAAAAAAAAAGTCGTGAGCCTGACCAGGTGGTGGCGCAGTGGATAGAGCATCGGACTGGGATGCTGAGGACCCAGGTTCGAGACCTCAAGGTCACCAGCTTGAGCGTGGGCTTATCTGGTTTGAGCAAAAGCTCACCAGCTTGGACCCAAGGTCGCTGGCTCGAGCAAGGGGTTACTCAGTCTGCTGAAGGCCCACAATCAAGGCACATATGAGAAAGCAATCAATGAACAACTAAGGTGTCGCAACGCGCAACAAAAAACTAATGATTGATGCTTCTCATCTCTCCTTTCCTGTCTGTCTGTCCCTGCCTATCCCTCTCTCTGACTCTCTCTCTGTCTCTGTAAAAAAAAAAAAAAAAAAAAGATCAAAGTCATATACTTGAGGTACTCCAGTGGCAAAGTTGGTGCCACATCTTCCCTGGCCCCACAAGTGGTCCCCTAGGTCTGTCTTCAAAAATGGCTGGTGATGACATCGCCAGAGCAAGCAGTGATTGGAAGGGTCTGAGGAGTACAGTGAAATTGACCATTTAGAAGAGAGAGGCCATGATTGAAGTAGTACTTTCTGCCTCTGCCCATACTATCCAAGCCCTCAACCACCAAGGGACAGAAAGAAGAAAAAAAAATTTAAACACAGTGGAAATAACACTTCTAATGAGATGTCAACATTGCCCAACTGATGAGGCATAGATAGATCTTTAATTAAAGAACTCTCTGGCCCTCACTGGATAGCTTGGTTGGTTAGAGCATTCTCTTGATACGCAGAGGTTGCCAGTTTGATCCTCAGTCAGGACACATACAGGAACAGATCAATGTATCTGTCTCTATCTCTTCCCCTTTCTCTCTTTAAAATCAGTAAATAAACTTAAAAAACAAACAAACTCCCTGGAATCATTAAAGAGATCCTGGGGACTGCCCAGTCTATGGGCTGCAATGTTGATGGCTGCCACCTTCACAAATGCCCAGCTAGTTAGTTCACAATACTATAATTTTTTTACTTGTTTGTCTACCTTGCTAAACACACTGAAGGGAGGCCTGACCTGTGGTGGCGCAGTGGATAAAGCGTCGACCTGGAAATGCTGAGGTCGCCGGTTCAAAATTCTGGGCTTGCCTGGTCAAGGCACATATGGGAGTTGATGCTTCCAGCTCCTCCCCCCTTCTCTCTCTCTGTCTCTCTCTCCTCTCTCTCCCTCTCTGTCTCTCTCTCCTCTCTAAAAGTGAATAAATAAAATTTAAAAAATAAATAAATAAAATAAAATAAACACACTGAAGGGAGAGACTGTGCATCATCTTAACCCCCAGCACCTAGCACAGTAATTAGTGTTTGTGAAGAATAAATATATAGTAATATAGTGGAATGCTCATATAGTTAAGAACTACAAAGGAAAATATTTCAATTAAAGAACTACAAAAGAAAATATTTCAATTAAAGATCATTTTATGGCCCTGGCCGGTTGGCTCAGTGGTAGAGCATCGGCCTGGTGTGCAGGAGTCCCGAGTTCGATTCTCGACCAGGGCACACAGGAGAAGCGCCCATCTGCTTCTCCACCCCTCCCCGTCTCCTTTCTCTCTGTCTCTCTCTTCCCCTCCCGCAGCCAAGGCTCCATTGGAGCAAAGTTTGCCTGGTGCTGAGGATGGCTGCACGGCCTCCGCCTCAGGCGCTAGAATGGCTCTGGTAGCAACAGAGCAATGCCCCAGATGGGCAGAGCATCGCCCCCTGGTGGGCATGCCGGGTGGATCCCGGTCAGGCGCATGCGGGAGTCTGTCTGACTGCCTCCCAGTTTCCAACTTCAGAAAAATACAAAAAAATAAATAAAAAATAAAATCTTTTTTTTTTAAAAAAAGATCATTTTACAATCAAAACAAAAGACAAACAAGGACGTTGCTGGGTGGTGATCAGAGAAAGAGATGACACTTCAACTCAGCCCTGAAGGACAAGAGGGAAAAGCATGTGCAGAGCATTTTAAGCAAGTTCTGGGCTGCTCCCTCAGCCAAGAGAACAGAGAGAACAGGAGAAGGAGCCAGATGAAGGAGGGCCTGACGTTAGAGGAGGTAGCTGGGTTTTATTGAGTCCAGTGTAGAGCCTAAGAGAAGTAGAGTGGCTGGTTTTGATATGTTTTTATCTGTGCCACACACCGCGGCAAGAACACCACTAAGGTAAAATGGCCACTTAAAGCGGTACAAAAGTGACTACCCCCTTTGCCACACTCATTTGGATGCTACTTTGGAGGATTAGCTATGAAGCAATATATGTTTTATACTTTACTAAACACTTCCCTTTCAATAAAAATTGTGCCAGGTTTTACTCAAGTTATCACATTAAATATTCATGCAATTTTAATGTCCAAACCATTTGCAGCTCTTGGACAACAGACTTCAGGGCATCTCAACAGGACTGTTGAGATGACATTCTGATAATGCAGTGGGAAGAGAGTCAACAAGGGAATCTGCTTCTGCAACATTTTTCACAGCAAGGAAAATAAATGTGCTTGTAGATTTTGGTCAGGAGTAAAAGTGTCTTCCTTCACTCAGCACATATTTTAAGTCACTAGAACAGTGGTTCTCAAACTTTTTGAAGTCAGGGCACATTTAAAATCCTACAAATAATTGTAGGCACACTATATACAAGTTCCTGAGAAATATGTTATAATAATTAAGTCAAATATTAAAGAAAAAAATATAAAGTTTAAGTGTGTTTTTATGGTAATTAAATGAAATAAATATGACAAAATTAAATTTATTCTGACATTAAAGATATTTTTATGTTACAGTTTTTGAGTTATGCCTTTTAGAATTTGTAAAAAAGAGGAGTTAAAAAATAAAAAACAACAAAAAAGTTATCTATATATATATATATATATATATATATATATATATATATATTCATTCTTAGTAAGATTTAGTAAATTCAGCAGGTCCTGGCACGAATGTGTTAAGTTTTTTCATTCTTGTATTTATGAAAAACAGGAGCCTGATGTGTCCTAGCGATTTCTTCAATGTTTGGGCACATATTTGAAAGACAAACTCTCATTTCCTCCTCAACGAAACAAAGGATAGAAGAAACTTGCCTCCAGTCTTTCAGGGAACATGGCGGGTAGTATAAACAATCCAGCACCACAGCTTAACAGCCTTTTGCAACCTAATCAGGCAAGTGAGGTGGGGGGTTGGGCAGACTGTCAGGTTACAGCCAATTCCCCATACCTCTATCCCCCAAAAATCTAAACTCCAAAAACCCTGTTGGTTTTTTGGTCCCCAACAGGCACATATTTCTCTGGAATACCGTAGGGCGCACCTGGAAATCTTCTAGGGCACACCAGAGTGCCCTAGCACACACTTTGAGAACCACTGCACTAGAGACATGAAAATGGAGAGAATGCAACCCTAGTCCTTGTCCCTTAGTCAAGTAGAATGGAATCTATGCAGTAAGAGCTCCTATCCATTGTTTTCTTTTCAATCACTCCCTCTCCACCCACACCCCCCACTGTGTATTTCTGTGATAAATAATGGAAGAGAGAACTAGTGGGCAAGCCAAAAGGGAAGAGGGGGTGTTGTGTCATTTGAACAGCTCACACCTCATAACTATTATGCGTGAGGTCAGGAAGAACTTAAGGCACCCCAGAACCATCATGGGTGAGGTCAGGAAGAACTTCAGATAAAGGCTGACCTTGGAGAAAAGAAGGCAGGCTGGAGTAGTGGCCACAAGTGTGGGCTTTGGCAGCACCCAGGCCAGGGCTTGGGGGCATAAATGACTAGCAGCGTGACTGGGAAAGTTACCTTCTTTAAGTCTTAAATTCTCACCTATACAATGAGGAAAATAATACCTGCCTCACTAGGGAGCTATAAGGACTCAAGAAAGTTGTATGTAAAGCCTGACCTGTGGTGGCACAGTGGATAAAGCGTCGACCTGGAAATGCTGAGGTCTCCGGTTCAAAACCCTGGGCTTGCCCGGTCAAGGCACATATGCTTCCAGCTCCTCCTCCCCTTCTCTTGCTCTGTCTTTCCTCTTCTCTCTCTCTGTCTCTCCCTCTCCTCTCTAAAATGAATAAATAAAAAAAATAATAAATAAATAAATAAAAAAGAAAGTCGTATGTAAAGCACCTAGTTCAGAGCCTAACACATTGGGCTTATTTATTTATTTAACACATTGTATTTAATAATTAGTGGCTAATATTGTCCCCAGAGAAAAACAAGAGGCCTGTAGGTGGAGGGGAGAAAAGGTTGCCCCACTGCTGTATGAAGGAGGAGGAGAACAGAGGATGAGCCAGCAAAGACTAAGCCTGCAAAGCCACACATGAAGTGAAATTCACGCTTCCTACGCCATCATGTGCAGAGGTAAGTGTCAGGTCAGAAGGGAGGTAAGCAGGGTATTGGCACCACTGGGAGAGCTGCCCTCTCAGTCCCGGGACTTCCCCCCTTTCCCGGCCCAAATTGCCACTAGCTGCTACTCATTGAAGGCAGCAGCAGCATCCACAGGGAGGAGATCCTGGATGCTGGGGTCTGTCTCTTTGCTTCATTAAGTTGCTGTCTCTCGCCTGACCAGGCAGTGGCACAGTGGATACAGCTTCGAACTGGGATGCAGAGGACCCAGGTTCGAGACCCCAAGGTTGCCGGCTTGAGTGTGGGCTCATCTGGCTTGAGGGCGGGCTCACCAGCTTGAGCATAGTGTCACTGGCTTGAGCATGGGATCATAGACATGACCCCATGCTTGCTGGCTTGAGCCCAAAGATTTATGGCTTGAAGTCCAAGGTTGCTGG
Organism: Saccopteryx bilineata; assembly: GCF_036850765.1. Taxonomy (NCBI): domain Eukaryota; kingdom Metazoa; phylum Chordata; class Mammalia; order Chiroptera; family Emballonuridae; genus Saccopteryx; species Saccopteryx bilineata. The sequence continues at coordinate 7,726,187 of NC_089501.1, read as the reverse complement.
CTTGAGTCCAAGGTTGCTTGCTTGAGCAAGGGGTCACTTGCTCTGCTGTAGAACCCAGTCAGAATTGATGCTTCTCATCTCTCTCCTCTTCCTATCTATCACTCTCTTTGTCTCTTTCACTAAAAAAAAAAAAAAAAAAAAAGGTTGCTGTATCTCTCAGCCCATGTGCTCCGAATCTGGAAGGTACGAGGACACCAACGGAAGTCGCTTAGGGTTTAGGGGAGGGGGAGGAGTAGCGGCAACTCACTGAGAGGGCTCCATGAAGCAGGTGACTTCTGAGTGAATGGGAAGAGAGGAGATATAAACTACAGAGACTATTTTCCAAACAATTTAGCTAATGAGAGAGGGGGCAAAGGGGAGGGAGGAGTAGGAGGGAGAGAAGGAGAGACAGAGAGAGAGAAGAGGCATTAGCTGGAAGGAAACGGGATCAGAGCACGGCATGTTTCCACACCGGAGTGACTTGAGCCTGGGTGTAGGTTGAGAGGCAGAACAGAGATGGCTGAAAGAGCAAGTCCCTAGAGGGCTGTGCGGGGCCTGGCCTGGCCTGAACAGAGGGGGAAGCTCTCCCTGTGTCATGGGGAGAGCAGTGAAGTTAGTGGTAAATGTAGGTAAAATGGAGGGGGAGCAGGTTATTGAGGTTTTTAAAGCTTTGTGGCTCAATTTTCTTGATGAAGTAGGGAGTCCATTCCTGAGACTAAAGGAGGATCAGTCAGTAGGGCTCAGAAAGAGAGAAGCTTTCCAAGAGTCTCTGAACACTACTGATTGGCACAGAGGGCCCAGCTGCAACCCAAGACAAAGTTTTGTTGTGACTGCAGTCCTCGTGGGTGTGCAGTTTCATTTAGCAAATGGCAGAAGTCTGCGTATGGCTTGGAGGGAGGCAGACTGTGGGGTGAGCAACGGAATGTCAAGGGAAGGATGGTAAGGTTCAGGTCATCAACTGTGGTCAAGGCTAGATAGAAATGTCAGAGGTCAACACAAGACTGACGCACTCAGACAAAGTAGGGAGACAGCGAGACTGGAGAGGAAAGAGGAAGTATGGGCGTGAGACTGTGACAGCAGGAAAAACTGTGTTCTGGGTTGAATAGTGCCTTCCAAAAGTCCATGTCCACCCAGAATGTGTCCACCACAGAATGTGACCTTATTTGGTAATAGGTTCTTTGTACATATAATTAGCTAAGAAAAAATCCTACTGCATTAGAGTGGACCCTAAATCCAATGTCAGGTCTTCCTTTAAGAAAATGGAGACAAAGGGATGCACACGGAGAGAGGAGAAACAGAGAGGGACAGAGACTGGAGAGACGCATCTAGGAACCAAGCAATACCGAGGATTGCTGGCAGCTACCAGAGCCAGGAGCGAGGCGTGGAATAGATTCTCCTTAGGGCCTATGAAAGAAGATAACCCTACCAACACCTGAAGTTGGACTCCTAGTCTCCAGAACTGTGAGAGAATGAATTTCTGTTGCTTTAAGTCACTCAGTTTATGATATTCACTATGACAACCCTAGGAAAGTAATACAAATAGGAAGAAGGTTATGGTTGGAGAGCTGGGGTTGGCGGTGGCAGGGTCCCCACCCCACTTTTGGGTTCTGCCGCAGCAGTGAGGACGAAGAGAGTTGGCAGGTGTAAAGAGATCCTGTGAGGGGGACTGGTTGGGACTTGGCAACTCCTCAGCTGATAGGCTAGTGAGGGGAGGGAAAGGGCACAAAAGGGCCAAAAATGACCCCAAGGTTTCACAGACAGTGAATGAGAGACCACTTACCCTTGACCTCCTTATTCTGTGAATGACACTATCATTCTCCCAGGGAAGAAGAGGACACCATTTGAGACGATTCAGTGGTCTTGGTGCCTCCTCTGTTCCCACTCTATCCATGTAGCAATCTCCCCCCGGAGGCATGGCCATAGCAGCTGCCTTCAGAAAGTCCTAAGCCTAGCCTCCTCTGGTCAGCAGGGGCTCTGGCTCCAGGGAAAGCTGGTAAATTGCAGACGGGGATTACCTGCTCCTCTTTTTCTAGATCACAGCCAAAACTGCTCTTCTTGTCTTGAGGACTAGAGTAAAGAAATAAAATGGAGTCAGTATGGTCAAGCTGCTCAATTATTAAAATAAAATAGGCTGAGGCATGAGGAAACAATTCTATTCTTGCCTTAACCAGCCTGAGAACTTAAACTTCTGAACTTTCTAGTCCAAGTCAATGCCTGGATATACATCAGATCCTCAGATGACCATCTAAATGACCTCAAGAAGAAATAGTTCCATTGTTTAGACCACCAGACCTCTGAAGATTATCATCTCGGACCATTTTACAGGCTAAGAATGTAGGACCCTAAGACCCTTTAATAAAACTTTGTCAGTCGTTCCTAGCCAAAGCCTCCTGACTGTTTTTGAGTATGTCTGACAGGACCCATCTCCTGGTGTTGTATTATGTCTGACTCTGACACAATTTGTTGTTGTTATTCTTTTTAGTTTATATATACAACTGCTTGGTCTACATTCCTGGCAGAGAAACAAAGAGCCGGTTAAAGATAATACCTTGTTCTGGAGGAGCCTGGAGATCAAAGCCAGAGGATTGGGGTGGGCAGCTCCCTTCCAAGAGCCTGAAAGCCCTTTTCCATCCGGCACAACTTTGAGCTCTCCATTCTTGTGTTTGCTTAGACGATGCCCTTAGCTGTAATAGAATCCTCTTGCTCCATTTGCGGCCTGATATCAAGAGAGAATTTGTGCTTCCTTAGTAAACCTTTGGAAAGAATAGAGTTGAGTAGGATGAAAATTAAGAATAGAATTAAATCAAAGCCTTAGTTGTTTTATTATGCATACTACCACCCACATAGCCCAGGTCTGCTGATTGATAACGGGGGAAAGAACTGGAGGGAAAGAACCAGAGAAACAGGCGAAAGGGAAGTTTTCTTTACTAAAGATTTCTGGTCCCTAGCTCTCTGTTACCCAGTGATTTGACGACATTCAGGGCCACTATAGCATTGTAGGAGTACAGATGAAATGCAAACCTTCATTAGTTCACTCAGTGTTTTGAGCACCTACTGTGTGCAGGGCATTGTGTAGGGAAGGCTCTGGGAAAATAAAGAATAATATACACTTGCTGTTCTTGCGTAGGTGCAAGAATTATGGATTAAGGCCTGGTACCAAGCGCACAGAGGAGGGAACTGCAGCCACCCTCTGGCGAAGTTGGGAAGAAGAGAGCTAAGTATTAGAAACAGCATGTACTCAAGGACAGAGTTGTAAAGGACAAGATTTGTTCAAGCAACACTAAGAAACTGAAGGTTTGTGTAATTTAGGCACTGGCCAGAGATGCAACCAGAGATAGTAGCTTTGTTGGAAGTCTTTTTTTTTTTTGTATTTTTTTTCTGAAGTAAGAAGAAGGGGGGCAGAGAGACAGACTCCCGCATGCGCCTGACCAGGATCCACCCAGCATGCCCACTAGGGGGTGATGCTCTGCCCATCTGGGGCATTGCCTGGTGCAACTGGAGCCATTCTAGTGCCTGAAGTGGAGGCCATGGAGCCATCCTCAGCGCCCGGGCCAACTTTGCTCCGAAGGAGCCTTGGCTGTGGGAGGGGAAGAGAGAGATAGAGAGAAAGGAGGGGGGGGGAAGGGTGGAGAAGCAGATGGGCGCTTCTCCTATGTGCCCTGGCTGCGAATTGAACCCAGGACTTCCACATGCCAGGCCAGTGCTCTAACACTGAGCCAAATAGCCAGGGCCCTGCTGGAAGTCTTTAAGTAGGAGAGCTGCTTGGTGAGATTTCAATTTTAAAATGGTAGACTGAACTAAAGGCTGGGAGGGTAGGGATGAAAAATAGCAGGCAAGGATATGGAAAGAAGAGGAGAACTGGCAGAAAAGAGGAAGAGGAGAGAATCAAGGTGAACTTGGAGATCCCTGGCTGGGCCACTGGGTGAGTGGTTGTGCTCTTAACAGAGATTAGGAGTACGGCATAGGCAGCAGGTTTAGAAGAGGAGTTGCTCATTCATTTCAAACCCTTTTTAAAGTATCTAGGTATTCTCCAGGGAAAGACACCCAGGAAGCAGTTGATAATATGACACTTTTAGCCTAGACAGGGACAAACCTAGTAGTGGAGCTGCACCCACAGGTGGAGAATCAAACGGACGCTACCAGACAGTATAGGAGTTAAGTATGAAATTATGAGCTACAGACTAGAAGAGTTGGTGACCCAAGAGGTGGTAGCATAATAGATGAAGAAAACTTTAAGGAGTAGGAATGCCCATCCCAGAACACAAGACTCTTTCACACTGGAAAACATCTGTGCTGAAGGTAAACAAACAAACAAACCTCTCAGGTGGAAGGCAGTTGAAATCCTTTCTGTATTTTTCTTTGTTTGACTCTGTCCACTGGCTCTCAGCCTCATTTCTATTCCAAATCTAACCCTTCAAGCCACAGGGAGGTCAACACCATGTGGACAGAGTAGTCTTCTTACAGACAGCTCAGTTGCTGGGAAGAAAAAGCAATTTATTTTCGTTGTTATAAGGCTTATTTTTTTCACTACTATGAAAAAAAAGATATAATACAAGAAAATTTGAAAATAGTTTTAAAAGGAGAGAATTCCCATTAAGAAATTATGACATATTGCCATTTATAACATAGATGGACCTTGAGAACATTATACTGAGTAAAGATAAGTAAAACAGAAAAAGCTAAGAACTGTATGATTTCACATATAAGTGGGATATAAAACTGAGACTCATGGACATAGGTAAAACTGAAGTGGTTACCAGGGGGAAGGGGAAGTGGGGTAGTGGGATGGGGGAGGGAGGAGAGAGTAGGGGAAAGGGTGTAAAGAGGGACAAATATAAGGTGATGGAAAATGATTTGACTTTGGGTGATGGGTATACAACATAATCAACAGTTCAAATGTTATAGAAATGTTTACCTGAGGCACTGGCCAGTTAGCTCAGTGGTAGAGTATTGGCCCGGCATGTAGATGTCTTGGGTTCAATTCCCAATCAGGGCACACAGGAGTAGCACTCATCTGCTTCTCCACCCCTCCCCCTCTTGCTTTTCTCTCTCTCTTTCTCTCTTCCCCTCCTGCAACCATGGCTTGATTGGAGTGAGTTGGTCCCAGGCGCTGAGGATGGCTCCATGGCCTCCACCTGAGGTGCTCAGAAGAGCTCAGTTACTGAGCAACAGAGTAATGCCCCAAACGGTCAGAGCATCACCGCCTAGTGCGTTTGCCGGGTGGATCTTGGTCAGGGCACATGCAAGAGTCTGTCTCTCTGCCTTCTGGTAAAAAAAAAAAAAAAAATTCAAAAATGCAGTGTATACATGAAAAATAAGTCTCTCTCAGTTATCCAGTTCACCTCAAACATAAAACTGGCTCCAGCCTGTTTGTTTTGTGTTCTTCCAGTGATATTCTACATATATGCAAATGTGTATTTGCAAATAAATGTTCTTCCTTTTTCTCCCTCTAAGAGTAGCATATTGTACACAGTGTCTGTGCTTCCTTTTTCTCACTTATCAGTGTATCTTGGAGCCTGCTCCAGGTTGCCAAATTAAAGCTGCCTTGTTCTATTTATTGAAAGAGCAATTTCTTAGGTGGCTGTCTTAGGAACAGCTGGGCCCTCTCTTGAGCCAAAGTGATAGGAGGTGACCTGCCTGCCAGGTCTGGCCATGTGAGCCAAGAATGTGAACTCTGAGATTTCCATCTCCCACCCACAGGATAGGTGTGTACTCAGAGGCCCAGGAAGCAGAAATGTCTCTTGTTAGTAAATGGAGGCAGCAAGTACAAAAAATAACAAGACTGAAAGAGTGAACTTTGTTTCAGAAAAAAGGTTGTTTTCTATCCCTCATTCACTGACTTGTGCAAATCCATATATTCCAGGAAACCTCTTCAAAACTCCCAGCCTCGGGCAAAGCATCGCCCCCTGGTGGGCAGAGCTTCGCCCCTGGTGGGCGTGCCGGGTGGATCCCGGTCGGGCGCATGCGGGAGTCTGTCTGACTGTCTCTCCCCGTTTCTAGCTTTGGAAAATACAAAAAAAAAAAAACAACAACAAACTCCCAGCCTCAGTCTCTCCAATGTCTTAAATGCAGATGGGTTCAATGGCCCATCTGTAAGGGAAATTCCTGGTATCCATATGGGGACTGTTCGGGCCATGTATCTTGTGTCTTTGCTCCAAGTTTATTGCTGCCATTCTAATACAGGTCCTTGTCACGTCTGATCTGGACTTAGGCAAAAGCTTTCAAATTGGTATTCTTTCTTCTGTTCCAGCCCTCTATATTGGTCAGAAATGTGTTCAGCTATAACAGGAATCCCTACCTCAGTAGTTTAAACAAGTAGGTATATCGCCTGACCAGGTGGTGGCGCAGTGGCTAGAGCGTCGGACTGGGATGCGGAAGGACCCAGGTTCGAGACCCCGAGGTCGCCAGCTTGAACGTGGGCTCATCTGGCTTGAGCAAAGAGCTCACCAGCTTGGACCCAGGGTCGCTGGCTCCGGCAGGGGGTTGCTCAGTCTGCTGAAGGCCCGTGGTCAAGGCACATGTGAGAAAGCAATCAATGAACAACTAAGAAGTCGCAATGCGCAACGAGAAACTGATGATTGATGCTTCTCATCTCTCTCCGTTCCTGTCTGTCTGTCCCTGTCTATCTCTGCCTCTGTAAAAACAAACAAAAAAACCCACACAAACAAGTAGGTATTTACTATTCTCATGTAACAAAAAATCTGGATGTGGGCTAACTGAAATTTATATAGCTGCTCAAGGCTGTCATCTGAAAACCAAGTTCCTTCTATCTGCCCATTCTATATCCTTGACATGAAACCTTCCTTCCTCCGCATGGTTGCAAGATGACTGCTGCACCTCCAGGTATTGTATCCTCCCAGACAAGAAAAAGAAGAAAGTGTAAAGCAAAGTGACAAACCATGTTTATCAGTTAAACAATAGCTTTCCCTATGATTATTGAAAGTTCACTCAGTAGGCTTCCAAATTATATCTGACTGCCACCCCTCGTACTAAAAGGGTTAGGGTTAATGCTAGACACGGCCCTTCCGCACCTCCTAGAAGGTGACCCAGGGTCCAGGTCCACCCATCTGCTCTTTTTTTTTTTTTAAGAGAAAGAGCCAGAGAGAAGAAGGCGGAGAGGGGGAGAGAAAGAGACAGGAAGGGAGAAAGATGAGAAGCATCAGCTCGTAGTTGTGTCACTTTAGTTGTTCATTGACTGCTTCTCATATGTGTCTTGACTGGGGGGCTCAAGCAGAGTCAATGACCCCTTGCTCAAGCCAGCAACCTTGGGCTTCAAACCAGCAACCTTTGGACTCAAGCCAGCGACCCCGATATCATGTTGATGATCCCATGCTTAAGTCAGAGACCCTGCACTTAAGTTGGATGAGCCTGTGATCAAGCTGGCAACCTCGAGGTTTTAAACCCAGGACCTTAGTGTACCAATTTGATGCTCGCCACTGTGCAACCACCAGTCAGGTCCATGTGTTCTTGAGTGTGCATCATGTTCTGTCAAAGAACAAAAAGGCCTTGAAAAGGTTCCTGTTCCCTGACTCCCACCAGTACAGTGGTCCCTCGTCTCCTGCACAGGTTAGGTTCCAGAACTCCCTATGATAAGCGAAAATCCTCAAAGTAGCAACCTTATATTTATCATATATATATGTAGATATATACATATCTATATCTACATATATATTTTTTTTCTTTTTTCTTTTCTTTTTTTCATTTTTCTGAAGCTGGAAACGGAGAGACAGTCAGACAGACTCCCGCATGCGCCCAACCGGGATCCACCCGGCACGCCCACCATGGGGTGATGCTCTGCCCATCCTGGGCATCGCCATGTTGCGACCAGAGCCACTCTAGTGCCTGAGGCAGAGGCCACAGAGCCATCCCCAGCGCCCGGGCCATCTTTGCTCCAATGGAGCCTTGGCTGCGGGAGGGGAAGAGAGAGACAGAGAGGAAAGCGCGGCGGAGGGGTGGAGAAGCAAATGGGTGCTTCTCCTGTGTGCCCTGGCCGGGAATCGAACCCGGGTCCTCCGCACGCTAGGCCGACGCTCTACCGCTGAGCCAACCGGCCAGGGCTATACATATATATTTAAGGCTTTATAAACCCTCCCCACACTCATAAACTTTTCCCACACTTATTTTGCTTATTTTACCACAAAAATATTTAAAATAATAAATATATAAGACTACTGCAAAATCCTGTGATATAGCGAAAAATCCTCAATACAAAATTAGATATATATACAATTTAAAAATCCGCAATACGGCCCTAGCCGGTTGGCTCAGTGGTAGAGCGTTGGCCTGGCGTGCAGAAGTCCCAGGTTCAATTCCCGGCCAGGGCACACAGGAGAAGCGCCCATCTGCTTCTCCACCCCTCCCCCTCTCCTTCCTCTCTGTCTCTCTTCCCCTCCTGCAGCCAAGGCTCCATTGGAGCAAAGATGGCCCGGGCGCTGGGGATGGCTCCATGGCCTCTGCCCCAGGTGCTAGAATGGCTCTGGTCTCAACAGAGCAGCGCCCTGGATGGGCAGAGCATCACCCCCTGGTGGGCATGCTGGGTGGATCCTGGTTGGGCGCATGCGGGAGTCTGTCTGACTGCCTCCTAGTTTCCAGCTTCAGAAAAATACAAAACAAAAATTAAATTAAATTAAATTTAAAAAAATAAAATTAAATAAAAATCCGCAATACAGTGATACTGCGAAAAGTGAACCATGATACGTTGAGGGACGACTGACTGTACATGTGCTTCCTGCCTTTGACTTGTGCTGCTATTATCTAACTACTTCATAAGCCAGACTGCCTATGTGGCCCATGCAGATCTTGCTTGGCCAACTGACTGCCATTAGGCCTTCCTATATGTAAGAGATACAGTCTATGTCCACTCCATCTGTCCCTCCTTGTGGTTTTTTTTTTAATATCTGTGAGACAGGTGGATATACCTAGTCTCAAACTCCTGCATTAAACAAGGAAACCAGTCAATTTGCATTTTAGGCTGAACACATAAATGCCTTGAACCAAAAACAAGGTTTGTTAGTAAATAACTGATATCTAAAATTATCTGCTACATCTCCTTCACTATAGCCCCTGCTTAAAACCTTTTAATGGTTTTTTGTTTTGTTATTTTAATTAAGTGAGACCAGGGGAGGCAGAAAGACGGACTCCTGCATGCAACCCAACCAGAATTGACCCAGCAAGCCCCCTTTTGGGGGCTGCTCTGCCCATCTAAGATGTTGCTATATTGGTCGGCCACAGAGCTAGTTTTAGCACCTGAGGCAGAGGCCACGGAGCCATCCTCAGCACCCAGGGCCAATTCACTCTAATCAATTGAGCCATGGCTATGGGAAGAGGAGAGAGAGAGAGAGAAAGAGAAAGGGGAGGGAGAGGTATGGAGAAGCAGATGGTTACCTCTCCTGTGTGCCTAGATCAGGAATCAAACTGGGGACGTCCACATGCCTGGCTGATGCTCTACCCCTGAGCCAACTAGCCAGAACCCCTTCAGTGGTTTTCTACTGCTCTAAAGCAGATCTAAAATGCTTAAAGTTGTTATGATGGACTGAATTGTGCCCCACCAAATTCATATGTTGAAATGAAGCCCTAAGACACCCCCCCCATTAGAGGATAAAGTTATGCAAAAATTGAATGGAATCAGGTAGTATCCAATCAAGCATATAGAAAGAAGCTCTGAGAAGCTGCACAAAATGTAAGACATTTTTATAGGCAGAAGGGAGGAGGAACAGGAAATTACTTTAGGCAAAAAAGCAGGTTGGTTATTGGAAGGTTACTTTCCTTTAGGGGATCAGAGAGGTCTGCCTGGTAGATTACCTAATTAACATTTATCAGGTAATTCCTAATTGACTGATTAAATATTCCATTTCTGGGAGAGCTGAAACTAAGTTTATGTTTGTGTAATGCAGGAGGTCCAGACCTAGAAAATGGATCTGGTATTGTTGTGAGATCCCAAAGAAACAACAAGGAGGACCAAATGGAGTGGACATAGATTTTATTAGTTACATATAGGGAAGCCCAATGACTGCTGGATGGGCAACCAAGACCCACACTGGCCATGCAAGTGGTCTTGCTTATAAAGTAGTTAGACATTAGTGTCACAAAGCCAAAGGCAAGAAGCACATGTTTTGGGAGTCAGGGAACAGAAGCCTTCTTCAAGGTCTGTTTGGTCCTTTGCAGAACATGATGCACATTTAAGAGCGGATAGACCTGGGCTCTCCATCTGCCAGGAGGTATGGAAGGGCCGTGTCAAGCATTAACCCTACACCCTAGGGTTTGGGGGTTGACACTCTCTTGCTCCCTTGAGCTACTTAATGCCTTTTACTGACCTCATTGGCATGGAGAAAGATAATCTTTCAAGCAGTTTGTTTGTTAGTGGTTGTAGCAACGGCTTGGTTAGAGACGAGGTTGGAAGTAATCGTGTGACTTTAAATTGGTCAGAATTTGATTAACTGCAGTGCATTTCCTTCTAACTCTGCTCCAAACTCCACCTAGTCTGTTGAAGGAAGACATCCAAATGTATTCAGACCATTATGTATTTTCTTCGTAACAATCCAACAACATAAAACCCAAGCAACTTATAAGTTTTGTAGGCAAGAAGATTATTCTAACCACCACATATCACAAAGGCTGAACTGTTCAAGAAAGGACTAACACAGGGAAATTGAAATCTATTCCAAGTCTCTAACACTGAGCCAGAAGTAAAAGGAGTCTGTTATAATCTCCACATCTAACATGAAACCGAGATTCAGAGCAGTGATTGCTCTGCCTTAGCTGGCCCTAAATATCTCCTAGTCTAAAAAATCAAATCCATGCCTGACAGATTGTTGGAACAATGCAATATTATTTCAAAACATCTAACTTTATGCAAAAGCAGAGAGAACAATTAATCAAAAATAAAAATACAATAAGTTACTGAAGTTTCATTAATAAAATCTACTTCTAGCTTGATCAGGTGGTGGCGCAGAGGATAGAGCATCGGACTGGGATGCAGAAGACCCAGGTTTGAGACCCCGAGGTCGCAAGCTTGAGCGCCGGTTCATCTGGTTTGAGCAAGGTTCACCAGCTTGGACCCAAGGTCACTGGCTTGTGCAAGGGGTTACTTGGTCTGCTGTAGCCTTCTGGTCAAGGCACATATGAGAAGGCAATCAATGAACAACTAAAGTGCCACAACAAAAAAATCTCTCTCCCTTCCTGTCTGTTCCTCTCTCTGACTCTATCTCTGTCTCTGTAAATTAAAAAAATCAATCTACTTCTAAAGGTATTTTGTACTTTCTGTCCCAAAGGTTTCTGAACATGTTTAAGATGAGCAAAAATATTAAGTTTGTATATTTCTGCTAAATAAATCTAACATGAACAGAGTTGGCTAATTACCTTAATAATTATATCAGATCTTTACCTCTAAAAGAAATCCAAATACAGTCATCCCTCACCATATTGCGGTTTACTTTTTACAGTCTCATAAATTCTTAAATTGTATATGTCTAATATTGTATCGTGAATATTTTGCTATATTGTGGGTTTTCATGTAGGTTTAAGAGTGTAGAAAGTGTTTAAGAGCATAGGAAATGTTATAGAGTGTGAGAAAGGGCCTGACCAGGCGGTGGCACAGTGGATAGAGTGTCGGACTGGGACACGGAGAACCCAGGTTTGAAACCTCAAGGTTGCCGGCTTGAGTGCAGGCTCATCTGGTTTGAGCAAGGCTCACCAGCTTGATCCCAAGGTTGCTGGCTTGAGCAAGGGATCACTTGATCTGCGGTAGCCCCCCAGTCAAGGCACATATGAAAAAACAATCAGTGAACAACTAATGTACCGCAACGAAGAATTGATGCTTCTCATCTCTCTTTCTGTCTGTCTGTCCCTATCTGTCCTCTCTGTCTCTGTCACCAAAAATAAATAAATAAATAAATAAATAAATGTGGGAAAGGTTAATAACAGTGTGTCAAAGGTTTGTAAGAGTGTGGGGAGGGCTTATAAAGACTTAAAAATATATAAATAATAAAATAAATATAAGGTTGCTACTTCACGGATTTTCGCCTATTGCCCGGGGTTCTGGAACCTGACCCCCATGATTGACAAGGGACCATTGTATTAGATTTCCCATTTTTCTAACTTTATACACATAGGTGTGCCTTATTTTAAAAGACCATTGTATTTCTGAAAGGTTGTGGGTGAACCTTTAGATATTAGAATCATTTAATATGTAAAAGATACTTACTATCTTAGGAATACTTATACTGAATTTTGTTTGCAGTATTAATATGTTTTAATAAAAATATTCATTTGCACCTAACCAGGCAGTGGTACAGTGGATAGAGTGTCGAACTGGGATGCAGAGGACCCAGGTTCGAAACTCCAAGGCCACTGGCTTGAGCGTGGCTCATCCAACTTGAGCACAGGTTCACCAGCTTGAGTGTGGGGTCGCTGGCTTGAGCGTGGGATCATAGACATGACCCCATGGTCACTGGCTTGAGCCCAAGGTCACTGGCTTGAACAAGGGGTCACTTGGTCTGCTGTAACCCCCCAGTTAAGGGACATATGAGAAAGCAATCAATGAACAACTAAGGTGCCACAATGAAGAATTGATGCATCTCTTTTCTCTCCCTTCCTGTCTGTCTGTCCCTATCTGTCCCTCTCTTTGTCTCTGTCAAAAAATATATATATATATATATTCATTTTCTAATTCTTCCATATTCATAAAAGTAGATTTTTCAGACTCCAATTTGTTTGTTTTAAAAAGTTTACAAAAGATTAGTCTGACCGGTGGTGGCACAGTGGACAAAGCATTGACCTGGAATGCTGAGGCTGCCATTCAAAACCACAGGCTTGCCTGGTCAAGGCACATCCAAGAAGCAACAACTATGAGTTGAAGCTGTCTGCTCCTCTCCCACCACCAATCTCTCTCTCTCTCTCTCTCTCTCTCTCTCCTCTCTCTAAAATCAATAAATAAAATCTAAAAAAAAAAAAATTTACACACCATGACCAAGTAGGATTTATCACAGGAATGCAATATTGGCTTAACATCCAAAAGTCAATTACTGTTATACAGCACACCAACAGAATAAAGGTCAACCCCCACAGGGTCATCTCAGTAGATGCAGAAAATTCATTTGACAGCATTCAAGACCCCTTATCACAACACCTAACAATCTAGGAATAAAAAGGAATTTCCTCAACTTGATATAGGGCATCTACAAAATACTCATAGTAAACATTATACCTAACGTTGAAATACTGGGTACTTTCCCTCAAGATGAGGAGCATCTCATCTTAGATGAGATGACCTTTCTCCCATTTTATTCAACACTGTGCAGGACATTCTAGCCAGGGCAATTAGCCAAGAACAAGAACTAGAAGCATCTAGATTGTAAAAGAAGAAATATTATCCTATTAGCTCATAAAGTAATCTTACATATAGAAAATTCTAAGGGCCTGACCTGTGGTGGCGCAGTGGATAAAGCATTGACCTGGAACGCTGAGGTTCCCGGTTTGAAACCCTGGGCTTGCCCAGTCAAGGCACATATGGGAGTTGAAACTTCCTGCTCCTCCCCTCCCTCTCTCCCCCCTTCTCTAAAATAAATAAATAAAAAATCTTTAAAAAAAAAAAAAGAAAATTCTAAGGAATCTACTACAAAAAAAATACTGCTCAGTTTGTTGATTTAAATTTACTTCTTCTTTATTTTAAATATTGTATTTATTCCTGTTTTGTTTTTTTACTTTAAAATAAGATATATGCAATGTGCATAGGGATTTGTTCATAGTTTTTTTGTTTTTGTTTTTGTATTTTTCTGAACTTGGAAACGGGGAGGCAGTCAGACAGACTTCCGCATGCGCCTGACCGGGATCCACCCAGCATGCCCACCAGGGGGTGATGCTCTGCCCATCTGGGGTGTTGCTCTGTTGCGACCAGGGCCATTCTAGTGCCTGAGGCAGAGGCCACAGAGCCATCCTCAGCGCCCGGGCCAACTTTGCTCCAATGGAGCCTTGGCTGCGGGAGGGGAAGAGAAAGACAGAGAGAAGGAGAGGGGGAGGGGTGGAGAAGCAGATGGGCACTTCTCCTGTGTGCCCTGGCCGGGAATCGAACCCAGGACTCCTGCATGCCAGGCCGACGCTCTACCACTGAGCCAACCGGCCAGGGCCTGTTCATAGTTTTTTTTATACTTCGGCCCTCCAATGGTCTGAGGGACAGTGAACTGGCCCCCTGTGTAAAAAGTTTGGGGACCCTGCCTGACCTGTGGTGGTGCAGTGAATAAAGCGTTGACCTGGAAAAGCTGAGGTCGCCGGTTCAAAACCCTGGGCTTGCCTGGTCAAGGCACATATGGCAGTTGATGCTTCTAGCTCCTCCCCACCTTCTCTCTCTGTCTCTCTCTCCTCTCTCTCCCTCTCTGTTTTTCTCTCTCCCTTTCTCTCTTCTCTCCAAAATTAATAAATAAAATTAAAAAAAAAAAGAGTAGCTTCTTCATCAGGCTATATATATAAATAAAAAAAAAAAGTTTGGGGACCCCTGGGTTAGAGCATCATCCTGAAGCACAGAGGTTGCCAGTTTGATTCCTAACAGGATAAATACAAGAGCAGATGTTCCTGTCTCTATCTCTCCCTCCCTTCCTCTCTCACTAAAATAAATAAATAAATAATTTTTAAAAAGATAGACATAGATAAATGGAATAGAATTAAAAGTCCAGCAATAAAACCTCATACTTAGTATAAATTTATTTTTGATTAGGTTATAAGACTACTTGATTATAAAGAAAAAAGAATAGTTAGTCTTTTCAACAAGTGGTGTTGGAACACTGGATATCCATATGTAAAAGAATAAAGTTAGACTCCTATGTCATACTATGATATATACAAAAAATTAACTCAAAATGGATCAAAGACCTAAATATAGGAGGTAAAACTTTTAAAAGAAAGTTTTGAATGCCTTGAAAGAAAACATAGGAGTCTTAGTGACAGAATAGGTAGTAATTTTTTAGATGCCCAAACACAATAAAAAAATTGATAAGTTGTACATCATACAATTTGAAACTTTAGTGCTTCAAAGTACTTCAAGAAAATGAAAACAGTTCACAGAATAGGAGAATATACTTTCTAGTCATATATCTAACAAGAGACTTGTATCTAGAATATATTTTAAAACTTTACAACTCAATAATAAAAAGATAACCCAATTTAAAAATAAGGAGGGAGGCCCTGGCCGGTTGGCTCAGTGGTAGAGCGTCGGCCTGGCGTGCAGGAGTACTGGGTTTGATTCCTGGCCAGGGCACACAGGAGAAGCACCCATCTTCTTCTCCACCCCCTCCCTCTCCTTCCTCTCTGTCTTTCTCTTCCCCTCCCGCAGCCAAGGCTCCATTGGAGCAAAGTTGGCCCGGGCGCTGAAGATGGCTCTGTGGCCTCTGCCTCAGGTGCTAGAATGGCCCTGGTCACAACAGAGCATTGCCCCAGATGGGCAGAGCATCGCCCCCTGGTGGCATGCTGGGTGGATCCTGGTTGGGCGCATGCGGGAGTCTGTCTGACTGCCTCCCTGTTTCCAAGTTCAGAAAAATACAAAAAAAGAAAAATAAAATAAAATAAAATAAGGAGGGAGATTAATAGATATTATTTCAAGACATATAAATAGCTAATAAGCACATCAAAAGATGCTTAACATAACTGGTCATCACAGAAATGCAATTCAAAACAAAGAGAAACAAGTCTGCCTGAAAACAGCTTGTGTGTGTGTGTGTGTGACAAAGAGAGGGACAGACAGAGAGAGGGACAGACAGAAAGGGAGAGAGATGAGAAGCATCAGTTATTTATTGTGGCTCTTTAGTTGTTCATGGATTGCTTTCTTATATATGTCTTGACGAGGGGGCTACAGTAGAGCAAGTGACCTCTTGCTCAAGCCAGCAACCTTGAGCTCAAGCCAGCGACCTTGGGCTTCAAGCCAGTGACTTTGGGCTCACGGCAATGACCATGGGGTCATGTCTATGATCCCACACTCAAGCCAGTGACCCCATGCTCAAGCTGGTGAACCCGCACTCAAGCTGGATGAGTTCACACTGAAGCTGGCAATCCCAGGGTTTCGATCCTGGGTCCTCCATGTCCCAATCCAATGCAATATCCACTGCACCACAGCCTGGTCAGGCTGAAAGAGCTTTTGACACTGTGTTATTTATAAATAGCACCCAACATCTAAAACAGAAACCACAAATTGAGGCATTATTTCACATCCAATATTATGGCTATAATAAAAATGGTAAATAAGAAGTGTTGGTGGGAATGTGGAGAAATTAGAATCCTTATATATTGTTATGGAAGGTAAAATGGCATAGCTGCTATGGATAATAGTTTGGAGATTTCTCAAAAAGATAGACATAGAGTTATCATATGAATTTAAATCTGCTCTTACCATCCTGCAAATGATGTTCTCCTCTGAAGCCTTAAAGTAACTTACTTCATCTTTAGCTCAGAACATCATTATTACCCCATTTTTTCTTTCTGCCTCTGAATCCCTCGTGTATATGGGGTTCCAGTAGATATATAGGTAATTAAATTTAGTCTTTTTGGCCCTGGCTGGTTGGCTCAGTGGTGGAGCGTTGGCCTGGTGTGCGGAAGTCCCGGGTTCGATTCCCAGCCAGGGCACACAGGAGAGGCGCCCATCTGCTTCTCCGCCCCTCCCCCTCTCCTTCCTCTCTGTCTCTCTCTTCCCCTCCTTCAGGATGGCCAGGCGCTGGGGATGGCTCCTTGGCCTCTGCCCCAGGCGCTGGAGTGGCTCTTGTCGCAACAGAGCGTCGCCCCCTGGTGGGCGTGCCGGGTGGATCCTGGTCGGGCGCATGCGGGAGTCTGTCTGACTGTCTCTCCCCGTTTCCAGCTTCAGAAAAATACAAAAAAAAAAAAAAAAAAAAAAAAAATTTAGTCTTTTTCTCTTGTTAATCTGTCTTATGTTGATTTGATTTTTTTGAAGATTTTATTTATTGATTTTACAGAGGTGGCGAAATGAGAAGTAGTTACTTCACTCTAGTTGTTCGTTGGTTGCTTGTTGTGTGTGCTTTGACCAGGCAAGCCCATGGTTTTGAACTGGTGACCTTAGTGTTCCAGGTTGACATTTTATCCACTGTGCCACCACAGACCAGACCTATTCTTATTTTAAAGCCCACATTTATAAGAAGTGGCAAGTTATACAGCAAAATGTTAATAAGTGGTATCTCTGGATGGTGAAATTAGAGTTGACTTTTTATTTTCTGCAACTTTCTCTTTGATAATCAGAAAAATAATTTGGTTTTTTTATCAAGAAAAAAATTAAACCTGTATTTTAAACAAGATGCTTTCTAAATTGTAAACATATACAATGAAAAGCATTATTTTAGCACAATGCCTGAAACATAATGATTGAGAAGTGTGGAGTGAATGATTATTCTATGTGCTAGGCAAGTACTCCTTTCAAAAAAAGAAGGGAATTAGCTGACACTCTAAGCTTGCAGAAAACTCACGCTGGCTCCTAGCAATATCTTAGTAAAACCTCACAAGCCACCTACCTAATGATTCCTCCCAAAATGTTCCCAGGGCGAAATCTAGAAGTTAACTATATCTGTCTCACTCTACTTCCTCACAATTTCTACAGGATTAACTGATTGCTCTTATCTGGTATTGAAGCTTCAAGTCATTTCAATCTGCCAGGGGCTTTCCATACCATGTCTCACCCATCTTGAGGTTAGGATAAGGTTTCTCTCTGGAGCCCCACTCTCAAGCATGATGGTTCTGCTCATTTTGTTTTCTTCTTAATTTTATTATTATTTTAGAGAGAGAGGAAAGGGGAGAGAGGAAGAAACACTGATTTGTACCTGTGTGTGTCCTGATTGGGGATCAAACCTGCCACCCTTGTGTATCGGTATGATGCTCTCTAACCACCCGAGGTATCTGGCCATGGTTCTGCTCATTTTCTAAGCGTGGAAATCACATAAGAACTCTGCCAGCTAGTATTTATACCACCTGCCTTAATAGGACCCTTTAAAAATGTTGGGAACTACTCTTAGAGAACCATTCCACTGGTTGGTCTTGCCCATGGTGGTCTTGTGCTGTCTTTCAGTGGGTCCTTGTGCTTTTAAATATTAGCTGGGCTCTCAGAGAACAGAGATGCTAGTGTTTTTTTGTTTTTTTTTAAATGCCACAACTTTCATTCCCAACACTGCACTCACTGCCTGCTGTCCCTCCCTCCCATATATTCCATTTTTGAGGAGCTCCCATGCCACTTGAGCTTTATTAAATGATTTTTTAAGATTCTGTCTAATCTTCTCCAAGGTCTCCCTGTATGGAGGAAGGTACTGGGGACAAAACTAAGGACACATTTATGACATAGGCTAGCTTTGATGAGCCCAATGGGTGGAAATGGGGTCTAATGGGGACAGTAATAAGTTCTCATGCTCATTCCCTCAGTGCCACAAACCCCAAGCTGCCTTTGGGAGGCTGAGCTTGGTGCTGCTGCAAGTTCTCATTTAAAGTAATGTCTCAGTCATTACTTTATAAAACAGTAAATGTCCCATCTACTTTTGTCACATAACTATGGGGAACTAGCTGAGGGATCGGAAAAGAAACTTCTCCGTGTGCATTTGAAATGCACCAGGAAAACAGGTTGTATTTTGCCTTCCAGGTACTTCTTTCTGAGCTTGCTTGCAGCGTTTGAGAGGGACAGAGGGGCTATTCTAACTCTGGTTGCAGACACCCTGATCAGGTGTCAAGGTAGTGCCTCTGCAGCCCTGGGTTCTGGCTGAGTGGAAGAGAGCATGCCTCACAGAGCATGCCTCTGCCACGCTGCTTCTGGCTGAGCCCTCCAAAATCCAGCTTTCAGCCTGAGGAATCAATCTCAATCCAGTAAGTGTACTTAAAAATTCAGGAGCTTTGATCTTTGGCAAAAGCCCTAACTGCTAAATATTAGAAGCTTTGCCATTTCCTCTTTATCTGCCTTCTTTCCTGCTGGCCCCAGTCCTTTCAATAACAGGGATCAGCACAATGCTAGACTTCTCTCCCAATGTTTGGAACACGCCCAGAATATGGGTGAAAGGTGGGGTGGGTGAGAAGGATTGGGGGAGGGAAGAGAGAGTTCTGTAAAGGATGAGGCAGAAACAAGAACAGTAACAAAATGCATGGTTATCTACAAAAAAAGACCTATCTTTCATTTATGCCATATTTCAAAACTTTTCCCTAAAGGGCTTTGAAATGGAAAAAAGTGCAGACTGGCTCCAGTTCAACTATGGCACAATAAAAATCCTAAAATGGCCCACTCTGGGTGGTACAGGAAACACAGTGATATCTTTACTGTTTTTTAAACTTGAACAACTCAAATTGTTTGTGTGACAGGAAAACAACATACATTTAAAAGCAAGTTGACTTTCTTCTGACAACTAGCATAAATGTCAAGCCAGCAAGCCCACTTTATCTTGTTCACAGTCTTATTTCAATGGATATGAATAATATTCTATTGAGATAGGAGCAGATCAACATATGATTTTTTTTTTTAAGATACAAGCTGCGACTCAGTCCGTATTTTTGTTTGAGATCCAAGCAAAATTTCGAGATACAAGTCATGATTTGGGAAGCTGCTGCTAGTTGACACATTGGTGCATGGGTCCAGCACAACACCAGCATCTCATTCTTTCTCACGTGTTACCCGCAGGATCAAGCCTAATCTTGTGCGCTGTACTTGTTCTTGCATCATTTTTGCACTTTTTACTAACTTTTTTGTGTGCTATCATGGAGCCGAAGAGAGTGAGTGTAAAGGACAGTGGTGAGAAGAAGAGAATGATGTCGATAGAAGTAAAGCAAGAAATAATAGAAAAACATGAGTGTGGTGTACGAGTGATTGAACTGGCAAGGCCTGTACGACCGCAATACATCTACAATTTGTACCATCCTTAAACAAAAGGATGCCATCAAAAGCACAAATCCAGTGAAAGGAACTACAATTCTGTCCCAATGAAGGACAAATATCCATGAAGAAATGGAGAAGCTTCTGCTGGTGTGGGTGAAAGAGAAAGAGCTGGCAGGAGATACAGTGACGGAGACTGTAATATGCGAAAAGGCACGTATTATTTAGGGCGACTTGAAGAAGAAAGAACCATCAACCTCAAAAGAGGCAGCAGAAGAGATGTTTAAGGCAAGTCATGGTTGGTTTGAAAATTTCAAGAAGAGATCTGGCATCCACTCGGTGGTGAGGCACGGTGAAGCTGCGAGTGCTGATGTTAAGGCAGCTGAGGAGTACATCGCACGTTTTGCTGCGCTTATCGCAAAGGAAGGCTACATCCCACAAGTGTTCAACTGTGATGAAACAGGATTGTTTTGGAAAAAAATGCCCTGGAGGACTTTCATCACTGCAGAGGAGAAGAAGCTGCCAGGCCATAAACCCATGAAGGACCATCTGACCTTTGCATTGTCTGCAAATGCGGTGACTGTAAAGTAAAGCCACTGCTAGTGTATCATTCCGAAAATCTTCAAGCCTTTAAGACTCACAAGATTCTTCAAGAAAAACTGCAGGTTATGTGGTGCGCCAGTGCTAGCGCATGGGTTACATGGCAGTTCTTTTATTGAATGGGTAAATCTCATCTTTGGTCCTACAGTGAAGAAATATCTTCAAGAAAATTAACTCCCAATGAAAGCATTACTAATCCTTGACAATGCTCCAGCCCACCCACCTGGTCCTGAAGATGACATTCTTAATGATTTCAAATTCGTGAAAGTCCTCTACCTCCCACCCAGCACGACTTCAATCTTGCAACCTATGAATCAGCAGGTCATTTCCAACTTTAAAAAGCTTTACATGCCTGACCTGTGGTGGCGCAGTGGATAAAGCATCGACCTGGAAATGCTGAGGTCGCCGGTTCGAAACCCTGGGCTTGCCTGGTCAAGGCACATATGGGAGTTGATGCTTCCAGCTCCTCCCTCCCTCCTCTCTCTCCTCTCTCTCCTCTCTCTCCTCTCTCTCTCTCCTCTCTAAAATGAATAAATAAAATAAAAATTAAAAAAAAAAATGCTCTACATATTTTGAAAAAAAAAAAAAAAAAAAAAAAGCTTTACACAAAGCACTTGTTCGCCGCTGCTTCAAGGTGACTGAGAATAAAATTCTAACCCTTCAAGAGTTTTGGAAAGATCACTACAACATCGTGATATGTTTATGCATTATTGACTTGGCATGGCAAGAGGTTACAAGAAGAACCTTGAACTTGGCATGGAAAAAGTTATGGCCTGATATTGTTGCAGACAGGGACTTCGAAGGATTTGAACCAGAGACCGAGGTAAAAGTGTTGGAAGAGATTCTGTCCCTTGGAAAGTCAGTGGGTCTGGAGGTAGATGAAGGTGAAATAAATGAGCTTGTCGAGGAACATGAGGAGGAACTCTCTACTGAGGAGTTGAAGGAGCTACAGATGATGCAACATATGGAGCTTCTGCAAGAGATTAGTAGTGAGGAGGAGGTAGAGTCGGAGGATGTGGTTTCCACAAGTGAAATTAAAGACATGCCGGCAATGTGGGAGAAGCTTTCAAGTTTCCTTGAAAAGAAACACCCAGAAAAAGTTTCAACTGGTCATGCGTCAGCACTTTTTAATGACACTTGTTTGTCACATTTCCGTAACATTTTAAAAGGCAGGCAAAAGCAAACCGCTTTGGATAGATTTTTATTCAAAAGTCCTGCAAGTGAAAGTGCCGAAAGTGCAGCCAAAAAGGCAAAAACAGGTGATGATTAAATAAAAATATGTAATGTTAAGCTTAGGTTAAGTTTAAAGTTAAGTGCACTTTTTTACAATTAAGTTTTTGTGGTTTCATTTTAAGTAAAGAAAGTGCAGTTTTAGTTTTGTTTAAATAAAGAAAATGTAGTTTTAGTTTACATTTAGTGTTAAGAAAGTGCAGTTTTAGTTTACGTGTCTACAGTGCCTGCATCCCTTCCTCCCTCCCTCCTCCTCTGCCATTCACCTCCATTAGCCGCACTCGTCTGTCTCCAAGGTAAGAATACAGTACTAAATAACACGTTTTTCTTTTATTTCATATATTTTGTTATGCATTGGTAAAGTATACATGTATGTTTCCTAATTAAAAATGTCTTTTTTCATAATTTAGGATGGTTTGGGGATGTTTCATAGGGCTGGAACGGACTAAATCTATTTCAGTTATTTTAAATGGGAGAAATTTGTTTGACATACGAGTTGACTGACTTACGAGCTCAGTTACAGAACTATTTAAACTCGGATCTCAAGGTAGAATTTTATGATGTATGTATGCTATAATATGTCTTCAATGTAATTATAGGATATTTGATCATTTCTGTGATGTATTAAAAGTGCATTTGGCCCTGGCTGGTTGGCTCAGTGGTAGCATGTGGATGTCCTGGGTTCAATTCCCAGTCAGGGCACACAGGAGAAGCAACTATCTGCTTCTCTACCCTTCCCCCTCGCCCTTCTATCTTTCTCTTCCCTTCCCACAGCCAAGGCTCTATTGAAGCAAAGTTGTCCCCGAAGCTGAGGATGGCTCCACAGCCTTGCCTCAGGCGCTAGAATGGCTCAGGTTGCAATGGAGCAAGGGCCCCAGATGGGCAGAGCATTGCCCCCTAGTGGCCATGCTGGGTGGACCCCAGTCAGGCGTATGTGCGAGTCTGTCTCTCTGCCTCCCTGCTTCTCACTTAAGGAAAATACAGAAAAAATAGTGCATTAAAGACAGCCTGACTGGTGATGGCACAGTGGATAGTGCGTCAACCTGGGATGCTGAGGACCCAGGTTCAAAACCCTGAGGTTGCCATCTTGAGTGTGGGCTTATCTGGCTTGAGCATAGGCTCACCAGTTCAGGGTTGCCAGCTTGAGCATGGGATCATTGATAGAATCCTATGGTTGCTGGCTTGAGCAAGGGTCACTGGCTTGGATGGTATACCCTCACCCCCTGTTAAGGCACATATGAGAAGCAATCAATGAACAACTAAAGTGACTCAACTATGAGTTGATGCTTCTCATCTTTTCCTCAATCTCTATTGTTTAAAGAAGAGAGTGCATTAAAGACCAGTGAAGACCCTGTATTTTTGCAGGTCAATTTTATAATGGACAAAAAGCACTGAAATTTCATAAAAGAACAAACCAATTTTCACTTGTTGATCAAATTTTAGCAGTGATTTTAACTTCCATTTTAAAGTTTTTTTTAATCATTTCCTGGCCTCCCCCCTCTTTGGGTGGGGGGTGGTAAGATGGCAAAATGGCTATAAATAGAAATAGAGATCAGAAACTAGATAATTAGGTAATTGAAAATGACTTGGGGCGCTGGCCAGTGGCTCTATGGATAGAGCATCAGCCCAGCATACAGATGTCCAGGGTTTGATCCAGGTCAGAGCACACAGGAGAAGCAACCATCTGCTTCTCTCTCCCTCGTCTCCCTCTCCTCCCCCCCCCCCCCCAGCCAGCATCTCAATTGGTTCAAGTGTGGCCTCAGGCACTTGAGATGGCTTGGTTGGTCTGAGTGTGGTACTTGAGCATGGCTCCAGATGGGTTTCCAGGTGGATCCTGGTTGGGGCGCATCTGGGAGTCTGTCTCACTATCTTCTCTCCTCTCACATTACAAAAGGAATGAGGAGGAGGAAGAAGAAGATAGGGAAGAGGAAGAGAAAGAGGAAGAAAACTGCTTTGGGGTGAGTTCCTTCTTTCCTCTCTTCCATCCTTCAGTTGGGTAATAATGTGTCTATTTTGATTTGGGGGGGGGGTCAGCATTTGAATGGTAAACCTGAAACCAAATTTCATAAAATCATAACAGTTTGGTATTACAGTAGTATTAACATCCTACAAAAAAAATACAAGGAGTTTGTATAAAATAAAACTAAAAACCTCTAACCTGCTTTCCTCATCTACCATGATCCAAAATTAAGTAAAACTTAAGACAGGCAATTTACAACCTCTATTGAAATAAATACATATTCTCCAATTTTATATAGGTTGTGTTCTAAAGTTCAAAAACAAGTGACAAAATGCACTTCTCACAAAAACAGTGATATAAATGGTGGATCAAGGGTTCCAGATAGTTTTACAATGACAACAAAAAGATTTTTTAACAGTCTTTGAATTAGATTTCAGTAATACTACATAATACTTCTCTAAGAAGATGCATTCAAATACTTACTAGATACTATTATCAAATATAAAAACTACATAGGAAACAGAAGGCTCTATTACCAAATCTCAAACTAGAGGGCTATGGATAAAAACAAAAAAAAACCCCACCCTTAAGACAATGTCCCACATATGGAAACTGTGGCTATCTTTACATTAAGAAGAAAAATTGTTGGGGTAGGTCTTCCTGGTGGAGAGGGGTCAAGGTTTCACGGGGTCCTTCCAGTAAGTGGCTGGTGAGAGACCCATTGCTTTGCCTCCTGAATCACTATCTCTATTAGCATTAGCTGGACCAGTCAGGGGCCAGGTATTGGGGGAGAACTATGTATCCATCATTTCTGATGCCATTTAATGATCCCCCATCTCAACTACGGTCTATCCACTTGCTGATGGCATTATATTAGCCCTTTCTTCCTATTTAGACATAAAATTCAAATGTTCGCTTCAGATAAATAGAATGATTTTGGTTAAACGTATTTTCAAACTACAAGGGTAAATGAATGACATTAGCACCCTCATTTTTATGGAGAAGAGGTTTTAGCCATCTGGAAAAATTAAAAAAAAATTTTTTTTGTTTGTTTTACCCTGGCTGGTTGGCTCAGCAGTAGAGCATTGGCCCAGCGTGTGGAAGTCCCTGGTTTGATTCCCAGTCAGGGCACACAGGAGAAGCACCCATCTGCTTCTCCATCCTTCCCCCTCTCCTTCCTCTCTATCTCTCTCTCTTCTCCTCCCACAGCCAAGGCTCCATTGGAGCAAAGTTGACCCAGGTGCTGAGGATGGCTCTATGGCCTCTGCATCAGGTGCTAGAATGGTTCCAACCACAACAGAACATTGCCCCCTGGTGGGCATGCCGGCTGGATCCTGGTCGGGCGCATGCATGAGTCTGTCTGACTGCCCCCCTGACTCTAACTTCAGAAAAATACAAAAATAATTTTGTTTTAAATGACACATTAGAGCAGATTAATTCATCTTTAGAGGATCTTATCCTAAAGCAGTAGAATATACATATTTTTCAAGTGCACATCAGACATTTTCTAGGAAAAGTGACATGTTAGGATACAAAACAAGTCTCAATAAATTTAAGAAGACTGAAATCATATTGAGCATCTTCCATGACCATAATGGTATGAAACTTGAAATCAATCACAAGAAAAAACTGAAAAACACACAAATACCTGAAGGCTAAATAATGTTACTAAACAATGAATGAGTTAACAATGTGATGAAGAAATCAAAAGATAACTTACAACAACCAAATATCTATTGGACATAGTGAAAATGTCCTAAGAAGGAAATTCATGGCATTACAGGTCTACTTCAAAAACAAGGAAAATCTCAAATAAACAATCTAACGTTACTCTTACAGGAACTAAAAAAAACCCCACTAAGCCCTAAGTGAGTAGATGGAAACAAAGATCAGAGCAGAAATAAACGAAATAGAGACTACAAAAAAATACAAAAGAGCAATCAAACCAAAAGCTTGTTCTTTGAAAAGATAAACAAAATTGAAAAACCTTTAATGAGATTCATCAAGAAAAACAGAGGATCCAAATAAATAAAATTAGAAATAAAGGAGAAGCAACAACACCAAAGAAATACAAAGGATGTAAGAAAATATTATGAACAATTAACTATATGCCAACAAATTGGACAATATGAATGACATGGATAAATTCCTAGAAACATATAATTTCTAAAACTGATAAATCAGGAAGAATCAGAAAATCTGAGTAGACAGCTTACAACCAATGCAATTGAAGTTGTAATAAAAAAAAAATCCCAACAAAATAAAGTCCTGGGCCCTGGCCAGTTGGCTCAGCAGTAGAGCATCAGTAGAGCGTTGGCCCAGCATGTGTAAGTCCCAGGTTGGATTCCTGGCCAGGGAACAGGAGAAGCATCCATCTGCTTATCTACCCTTCCCCCTCTCTTTTCTATCTCTCTCTTCCCCTCCTGCAGCCAAGGCTCCATTGGAGCAAAGTTGGCCCGGGTGCTGAGGATGGCTCTGTGGCCTCTGCCTCAGGCGCTGAGAATGGCTCCAGTTGTAGCAGAGCAACGCCCCAGATGGGACGAGCGTTGCCCCCCTGGTGGGCATGCCAGGTGGATCCTGGTTGGGCATATGTGGGAGTCTGTTTGTCTGCCTCCCCTACTTCTCACTTGGGAAAAATACAAAAAATAAAATAAATAAAATAAAGTCCTGGACTGGATGGCTTCACAGGTGAATGTTACATTCAAAGAACACAAATCCTTTTTAAACTACTCAAAAAATTCAAGAGGAAGGAAGACTCTCAAGCTCATTTTATAAGGCCAGCATTATCCCAATTTCAAAACCAGATACACTACAAAGAAAGAAAAGTATAGGCCAATATTCCTGATGAACACAGATGCAAAAATCCTCAACAAAATATTAGTGAGCCAGATCCAGCATGCATTAAAAAGATCATACATATACACAATCATACCATGATCAAATTGGATTTATTTTGAGGATGCATGGTTGGTATAATATCTGTATATCAATAAATGTCATACACCATATAAACAAAATGAAGGATAAAAATCACATGATCCTATAAATAAGTGTAGAAAAAGCATTTGATTAAATCCAGGACTCATTTATAATAGATAAACTCTCAATAAAGGGGTAATAAAAGCCATATATGACAAACCCAATATCATACTCAATGAGCAAAAACTAAAAGCATTTATTTCTCTTAATATCAACAAGACAAATATGCCCACTTTCACCATCATATTGAAATAGTACTGGAAGCCCTAGCCACATCAATCAGACAAGAAGAAATAATAAGCATCTAAATTGGAAAGGAAGAAGTAAAACTGTCTTTATTTGTAGGTGACATGATACTGTATATATAGACCCTAAAAATTCCACCAAAAATCTACTAGAATATATTAATTCACTGAAGTAACAGGATACAAAATAAATATCCAGAAACCAGCTGCATTTATATATACAAATAATGAATTATCAGAAAGGGTAACTAAAAAACAAGCCCATTCACAATTGCTTCAGAAAAAATAAAGTATCTAGGATTAAGTTTAACCAAGGATATAAAAGACTGTACTCAAAAAGTTATAAGACACTGAAGAAAAAAAAACAACTAAGATACAAGTAAGTTGAAGTAAACAGTGTGCATAAATAGAATTAACATTAAAATGTCCATACTACCCAAAGCAATCTATAGATTTAATATAATTCCTAATAGGATACCAATGGTGTATTTCACAGAACTAGAACAATGAATAACAACAGACCCCAAATAGTAACAGTAATCTTTTTTTTCTTTTTGTAGCAGAGAGACAGAAGACAGAGAGGGACAGATAGGAACAGACAGGAAAGGAGATGAGAAACATTAATTTTTCATTGCGGCATCTTAGTTGTTCATTGATTGCTTTCTTCTATGTGCCCTGATGCTCAAGCCAGCGATTTTGGGCTCAAGCTGGTGAGCCTTGCTCAAACCAGATGAGCCTGCACTCAAGCTGGCGACCTCAGGGTTTCGAACCTGGGTCCTTCACGTCCCTGTCCAACGCTCTATCCACTGCGCCACTGCCTGGTCAGGCACAACGGTAATCTTGAGAAAGAAGAAAGTTGGAGGTATCACGCTCCCTGATATCAAACTACACTATCAAGGCCAGAGTAATCAAAACAGCATGGTACTGGCATAAAAACAGACATATAGATAAGTGGGACAGAATATAGAGCCCACTAACAAACCCACACCTTTAAAGTCAATTAATATTTAACAAAAGAGACAAAAACATATAAAGGAGTAGAGAGTTTATTCACTAAATGGGGTTGGAAAAATTGAAGATATGTGCAAAAAAAAAAAAAAAGAAAGAAAGAAAGAAACTATGGCCCTGGCCAGTTGGCTCAGTGGTAGAGCATCAGCCTGGCATATGGATGTCCTGGGTTCGACTTCTGGTCAGGGCACACAGGAGAAACAACCATCTGCTTCTCCTCCCAACACTCCCCCCTTCTGCCTTGCTCTCTCTTATCCTCCTGCATCCATGGCTTGAATGATTCTAGCAAAGTTGGCCCTGGGCACTGAAGATGGCTTCACAGCCTCACCCCAGGCACTAAAATAGCTCAACTGCTGAGCAATAGAGCAGTGACCCAGATGGGGAGATCATCACTTGGTAGGAGGCTTGCCAGGTGGATTCCAGTTGGGGCACATGTGGGAGTCTGTTTCTGCCTCCTCACTTCTCACTTAAAAAAAAGAAACTAGAACACCATACACAATAATAAACTCAAAATGGATTAAGACTTAAATACTAAACCTAAAACCCAAAATATCCTAGAAGAAAATATAGGAAGTAAAATCTTGGGACATTTCTTTCATTCTTTATTTTTTATTTTTTTAAGTAAGAGGAGGGGAGATGAGAGACAGATTCCTGCATGAGTCCCCACTGGGATCTACCTGACAATGCCATTTGGGGCCAATGCTTGAATAAACTGAATTATTTTTAGCACCTGAGGCTGAGATTCTAGGACCAACAGAGCCATCCTCAGCACCCAGGCTGATGCTCAAACCAATAGCACCACTGGCTGTGGGAGGGGAAGGAGAGAAGGGGGAGAGAAACAGATCAGTGCTTCTGTCATGTGCTGTGACCAGGAATCAAACCCAGGACATCCACACGCCAGACTGACACTCTATCCACTGAGCCACTAGCCAGGGCCCTTGGGACATTTCTTGTAGCAATATCTTTTCTGGTATATCTCCTTGGGGAAGAGACAAAAGAAAAAATAAACAATAGGACTATATCAAATGAAAATGTTTTTGCACAGCAAAGGAAACCATCAATAAAGTGAAAAGACAACCTACTTTGGGAGATGTTTGCCAATCATACATCTGATAAGGGGTTAATATACAAAATTTATAAAGAACTTACACAACTGAACCCCAACCTCCCCTCCAATACAAAAACACTCCTATTAAAAAATGGGGAAAGCACCTGAATAGACATTCTCCAAATACGACAAAAGTCCAATAGACATGAAAGGATGCTCAATGTGAACATCAGTGGTGGTGCAGTGAATATAGCCAGGGGTCCCCAAACTATGGCCTGCGGGCCACATCCGGCCCCCTGAGGCCATTTATCTGGCCCCTGCCGCACTTCCGGAAGGGGCACCTCTTTCATTGGTGGTCAGTGAGAGCAGCACAGGATGCGGATGCAAAGCGCGGTGTCGCTCACGTACAGTACTACTTCCGGTGATGCGGGACGCACGCGTCACGGCTCCGGAAGTGCGTCATATCACTTGTTACAGCTAGCAGTGACAAATATGGAACCAGACATTGACCATCTCATTAGCCAAAAGCAGGCCCATAGTTCCCATTGAAATATTGGTCAGTTTGTGGATTTAAATTTACTTGTTCTTTATTTTAAATATTGTATTTGTTCCCGTTTTGTTTTTTTACTTGCCCAAAGGTCATTGGCTTTGCTTGAGCCCCACGGTCAAGGCACCTATGAGAAGCAATCAATGACAACTATCAGTGACACCATGAGTTTGATGCTTCTCTCTAAAAAATCAATAAAAGATGTTCACTATCACTCACTAATCAGAAAAGTGCAAATTATAATCACAATGAGATATTACCTCACACCTGTCAGAATGGCTATCAACAAACAGTAAGTGTTGGCGAGGATGTGGAGAAAAGAGAACCCTTATACACTGTTGGTGGAAATGCAGATTGGTGTCACCACTGTAAAAAGCAGTATACAGTTACCTCAAAAAATTAAAAATGGAACTGCCTTATGACCTAGTGATTCCACTTCTGAGAATATATCTGAAAAAACCCAAAACACTAATTTGAAAGAATATATATAACCCTATGTTCACTGCAGTGTTATTCACAATAGCTAAGATTTGGAAGCAGTCCAAGTGCCCACCAGTAGATGAATGGATAAAAAGAACTGTGGTACATTTATGCAATGGAATACTACTCAGCTGTGAAAAAGAAAATCTTACCCTTTACAACCGCATGGATGGACCTGGAGAGTATTATGCCAAGTGAAATAAGCCAGTCAGAGAAAGACAAGTACCATGATTCCACTACATATGGGATCTAATGAATAAAATTAACAAACATAAAAAGAGATTCATAGATGTAGAGAACAGATTGACAGCTGTCAGAGGGGAAGGGGGATAGGAGGGCTATTGAAAAAGATGAAGGGATTAAGCAAAAAACAAAAACAAAAGCCAACGCCAACAGTATGGTGATTACCACAGGAATGAGCAGTGGAGAGAGGTAGAAGGTAAAGGAGGGATAAATTGTGATGGAAGGATACTTGATATGGGGTGGTGAACACACAATATACAGATGATGTATTATAGAACTGTACACCTGAAACCTATATAATTTTACTTACCAATGTCACCCAAAAAAATTCAATTTAAAAAAGAGTAGCCTGGAGATGCAGAAGCAGCTGTGATTAGAATCATGAGGGACTTAACATTTGATGGAGGGGCCACAAGACTGGCTCTTGGCTGACAGCAAGGAAATGAGGACCCCAGTTCTACAACCATAAGGAACTAAGTTTGTGAAACAACCTGGATGAGCTTAAAGGTGATTCTGATGCATGCTAAAATTTGAGGAGCATTGCTGTAGAGTACCACTCACTCAAAACGAGGTCTTCCAACCAGGCAGCCTTAGCATCGCCCAAGTGCAGAACCTTGTACCACACTCCAGCCTATTGAAACAGAAACGATATTTGATAGATCCAATCATGTTACTAATTTGGCGCCCTCTTTTTTTCACCTCCATATATGAATCATCTGTCACTTCAGAGAAAGAAGTTTAGAAAGAGAAGAAAAAAACTGATTATAAAGAGACCTATTGGTCCATAAGGAGTGGTGGGAAGGTCATCTGGAACCTTTTGCATTTGTTCAGAGAAGGGAGAATGCCACAGAAGCTCCTGAAATAATATTTATTCCATTGGTGCAAAACATTTTCAAAGACTCAAGGCTGCCATTCAAAAGCTCACAGACTGCAGGAATATATTCTATGCATACTTAACTATCATAAAATTAAGAGGACTAAGTGGGAACACAAAGAGACAGATACGAATTCAAAAGGGATGGACTTGGGAAGACTGGGGGAAGAAGTCAAAGTGATTAGCAAAATGAGTTTGATTGGGCAAGGGCAGTCCAGATAAATTAGAATATATTTTACCATAAGCATCATGTTTTTCCTTTCCCTGAAAGTAAAAAAAAAAAAAAGAAGTCCCAGGATGAAAGACAGTATTATGATGAAGCCAAAAGACTAATTTGTGGGAAAAAAAATGCAAAGAAAAAAAGATATAAATCATGACTATTGACAACAAGATTTCAATTGAGGAAACATATCTGAAGGATTTTGGGAACATTTACTGCTAGCTGATGGATAAAGTGAGAAGGAGGAATAGAGTTATACTCTAGAAAATAGAATATTGAGATCAATTAGAAAATAAAAAAGTCTTCAAAATCCCTCTTGAATGCTGGGTAATACAACCGAGAGCATCACTGACAGTACATTAGAAGACATATGGAAGCCCTGGCCGGTTGGCTCAGCGGTAGAGCGTCGGCCTAGCATGCGGAGGACCCGGGTTCGATTCCTGGCCAGGGCACACAGGAGAAGCGCCCATTTGCTTCTCCACCCCTCCGCCGCACTTTCCTCTCTGTCTCTCTCTTCCCCTCCCGCAGCCAAGGCTCCACTGGAGCAAAGATGGCCCGGGCGCTGGGGATGGCTCTGTGGCCTCTGCCTCAGGCGCTAGAGTGGCTCTGGTCGCAACATGGCGACGCCCAGGATGGGCAGAGCATCGCCCCCTGGTGGGCAGAAGCGTCGCCCCTGGTGGGCGTGCTGGGTGGATCCCGGTCGGGCGCATGCGGGAGTCTGTCTGACTGTCTCTCCCTGTTTCCAGCTTCAGAAAAATGAAAAAAAAAAAAAAAAAAAAAGGACATATGGATTTGACCAAAGCACATAATGGTTTTTCTTCTCTAAATTCTTGAAACTCGTTTTTTTCAAGGCTCTTTTCCAAGAGAAATGATAGAATCTCAAAAAAAACCAAACAAACAAACAAACCCACAATAAATACTACTGTGATTGATGGCCTTAAAAAAAAGGAAGAGTTAGGATAATATAAGTGTGAGTAGATGATGATAATATTTTCATATAGCAGATAAATGTCTTTTTTCCCCTTGAAATCCCAGCAGGTTAGAGCAAGAAGTGACTTTATTTATTATTGATATGTATAACATCATAGATGAGTCTCAAAGTAATTATATTGAGTGAAAGAAGCCAGACTCCCCAACTGCTCCTCAGAAGGGCACATTCTCTATGATTCCATATATAAAATACTAAAAAAAGCAAACTAATATATAGGGACAAAAAAGAGATAATGACTGCTTGCAATAGGGGCAAAGTAGGGCAAATTATACAGAAATATCAAGAAATATTGGGAAATCATGGTTATTTTCACTATTTTAATGCATAGTTTTATAAGGATATGCATGTGGCAAAACATCAAATTGTACAATTTATACATATGCATTTTCTTGTGTGCCAATTAAACTCAATAAAGTAGCTTACAAAAAAAAAAAAACAGTAGCCTAATCTGTGGTGGCGCAGAGGATAAAGGATTGACCTGGAATGCTGAGGTCACTGGTTCAAATTCCCAGGCTTGCCCGGTCAATGCACATACGAGAGGCAGCTACTACGAGTTGATGCTTTTTGCCCCTCCCCACCCTTTCTCTCTCGAGAATCAATAAATAAAATCTTTAAAAAAATGTAATAGAAATTTCAAAACAAATTCCTTGGCTTGCTCTACTCAGTGTGCAAACACCCAGGGCCTTTGTGTGATCTTTAGCGGCCTAGCACTCTGAAGTGCCCAATAGCACAGATCCTATCCATTTTCTCCTTTCTCACTCTACTCTTCTGAAAATTTCCTTTCTCTCAGAGAAGGGGGTAGGGCTCCACTTAGTAGCAAAATCTCTTAAAATAATCAATATTAAGGTAATATGTCCACAATCAGATAATAGACATTTCTCTTGGCCTGTATTTTATAACAAAAAATCTCCAATTAATCTCTAACTGGTAGAATTTCAAGCAACATAACTGAAAAGTAAAAGAAAACTGAGTTGTAGGTATATGCTGGGAGATGGAGTTAACTTTCCAGGTAGGTCATTCTGAGTGAGTGTGTATGCAGTTCCTTTGGGTCATTTCTACTTTTCATGGCTTCCTTCCTTATCTAAAACTTAACTCAGAAATTCCCTGAGATACCAAAGGCATTCTGGAGATCCCTCCTCACTC
This sequence comes from Saccopteryx bilineata, assembly GCF_036850765.1. Classification (NCBI taxonomy): domain Eukaryota; kingdom Metazoa; phylum Chordata; class Mammalia; order Chiroptera; family Emballonuridae; genus Saccopteryx; species Saccopteryx bilineata. The sequence continues at coordinate 7,692,815 of NC_089501.1, read as the reverse complement.
ATCCACCCAACAAGATAGGGAACTTTGAAGGGCAGGTGAAAAGAGGGAAATATATCACAGAGAAAAAATGGCACATCAGCATGTAATTAATTTCTCAAGAGGCTTACTTTCAACCTGATAATAGTACATTACTGTTCATAATACATATATATAGTTTAGGTAAATTATTATAAAAATGTATAATAAAATCTTATAAATGACTAATGCATGATACTTCCCTTTTAAGTAAATAATAAAACTATTTATTGGCTAAGTTTCATCAATTTTTTTTAATTCTCTTTGATTTTTTCTCCCGGTCTTCTGTTATCCTTTCTGCAGGTCGCTTCTTCAACCCCTTCATTTTCCTAGTTTGTAGTTTGCTTAGGTCTTGCTTCTGCATATGAATCCTTCCGTAAGTTGTACCAAAAGTATCATGAGAAATATTTTTCTTCTTCTTTGGCTATGAAACAGAACATATATATTTAATGGTCACTACTATCATGAACTGGTAAAAAAATGTAACATACAACTACCTTATCAACAATTTCCATCAATGAGCACCCCTTCAATGCTATAGAGTCTATATATATAGTACTATTGACCTTTCTTCTCAAACTCAGGTGTACATACAAATCACTTGCAATTCTTGTTAAAATGCAGATTCTAATTCAGTACGCCTAGGGTGAGACCTGAGATTCAGTATTTGTAACAACTCCCAGGTAAATTGTCAGACCCCACACTTTGACGTGCAACATAATAAGACTCCACTGACCTTTAACATGCATTGAGAGAATTTCCTGTGTTTAGGTTCAAGAATTGTGACTATTATATCTTTATTGGCATTCCAGAGATGCCACCTCTATTTGTCTTTTAAAACCATTCAAAAGTCCAAATGTATTTTCATGCAAGTATGGGTTACACATCCTGTGCTCTGAATCCTCACTCTTCACAATGCCCCAAACAATTCTTCTCTTTGCTGAAAACTGGCAGTCTTGGATACCAGAAAGTTCTCAGCCACACTTAATGCCTGGTTTCTACAACTCTTTTATTATACTTTATGGTTGACTTATTTGCTTCTTCCTCCTTTTATTGGCTCTGAAAGTCTAATTATATATATTAAATGGATCTTTTGAGGTATATATTTTAATGTATGCCACAAATCCTTTTTGCAAAGAGTGGAATATACAATCTATAAGTCATATACCTTGAGGGCCTTTGGCATTTTCATGGATAACTTATAAAGGTCATCTGATGCCAGATGTGTTCTCCTCAGAACCAGATCCAGTGAGGGTCCCATCTCTTCCAATTCAATCCGTGGTGTTCTGCAACCAGATTTCTTCAAAAGCAGCCTTCATGAAATATGAAAAAAGAAGTATTACACAGACTTTGATAAATATCCTATCCCCATCAAATATTTTTGTCCACCTCATCAGGTGGTGGCACAGTGGATAGAGCATCGACCTGGGACACTGATGACTCAGGTTCGAAACTTTGAGGTCACCAGCTTAAGCGTGGGATCACAGACATGACCCCATGGTTGCTGTCTTGAGCCCAAAGGTTGATGGCTTGAAGCCCAAGGTTGATAGCTTAAGGTGTATGAGAAGCAATCAATGAACAACTAAAGTGCCACAACTACGAGTTGTTGCTTCTCATCTCTCTCCCTTCCTGTTTGTCCCTCTGTGTCTCTTTCTCTCACTATAAAAAGAAAAAAAAAATTTGTCCAAGAGCATTCCAGTTCCACAAAATGACATAAAATCTTTAGAAAGGCTAAGCATCTTAACTACTTTATATATCTGAGCCAAGTGTATTCTTTGATTCACACTTTTTTTTTTTTGTATTTTTCTGAAGTTAGAAACAGGGAGGCAGTCAGATAGACTCCTGCATGTGCCCAACCGGGATCCACCCGGCATGCCCACCAGGGGGCGACGCTTTGCCCATCTGGGGCGCTGCTCTGTTGCAACCAGAGCCATTCTAGCGCCTGAGGCAGAGGCCACAGAGCCATCCTCAGCACCCAGGCCAACTTTGCTCCAATGGAGCCCTGGCTGCAGGAGGGGAAGAGAGAGATAGAGAGGAAGGAGAGGGGGAGAGGTGGAGAAACAGATGTGCGGCTCTCCTGTGTGCCCTGGCCGGGAATTGAACCCAGGACTCCTGCACGCCAAGCCGATGCTCTACCACTGAGCCAACCGGCCAGGGCTGATTCACATTATTTTTAAAACTAAAAAAATGTATACAAAAAGTTTACAATATTGCTAAGAAACAGCAAATGAGATAAGAATTCTAAGAAATGGAATTTTTTGATCTGACTTCATTTTACATAAGATTTACATAAGCATAAAAATAATTTTAATTGGGTCTTTGAAATATTACGTTTAAGTGATGAACAAATCCTTGTTTATCTAAGACCTATTTAGAATCAACTTTTCTCCATAGCACAGACATTTACTGATCTCTGGAGTCTAGAATGAACTTTAAAATCATAATATTACCACAACTTTCTCGATACCACATGTCCAAATAGCTCTGGATCTGAAAACGTGAGAGATACAGTGGGGAGGCGGGGAGACCAGCAAATTCTGTTTATGAGTGATACCACAAAAATAGCTGAGAGGCCTGAAGATTATCTAAGCTGACTCAACTTGTTACAGTGACCTCCACGGGGGTGGGGTGGGGGGGGGGGTGGGAATGATTGTATAACAATATTTATACAAGGTCACCCTTTTCATACAAAAGCCAGAGTGTGAGAGAGGCAGCAGGTGACACAAGAAAAGAAGAGGGAAGCACAGTAAGGAATACACAAGAGAGCAGCAAACACCGGGAAGAAGTGCATGTCAAATGCTCATTAGCAGGCCCTTTGGGCCTTAAGTGCGTCACACGCAGATGCCCAACCAATACAGTGCACCCATGAGAGGTGCATTCACTGGCTGCAGGAAGAGTCACAGTGGTAAATATGCTCTATCAGACACAGTAATCTATACCTAATTGAGTGAGACAAAAAAAGAAAAAAAGAAAAGAAAAGAAAGAAACCCACCAGCCTAGGATATGTAAAGAGCTGAAGTATAAAAGAAAAGCAAGACTGAAATTAAAAGATAAATGAATATTAGTATGGAACCTGTATAGAACAAGCACAGGGGAAAAGAGCCCCAAAAAGAGTCTTTGGGCAGCCACTCTCTTCACATGGTTCCAGGAGGAGAGAGAGAAATGCCTGTCTCGGGCTCACTGAGGGAAAACGATTTTAGAAGCTAAAGCTGGCGGCTTCAGGGCACCTTCCCAAAGAACTAATTCAAAGCATACGGGGTAGTGATCAGTTGACTGTCATATCACACATACTTCTGCATTTGTACCCACATCTTCAGTATCTCCAAATAAATCATATTTATACTGCTGAACTCAGATCAAGATTAGTATCTTGATGAACACATCAAGAAAAAATGTGTTCAGCCTATCCAGGTGGTGGTGCAGTGGACAGAGTGTAGGACTGGGACCTGGAGGACCCAGGTTTGAAACTCCACGGTAGTTGGTTGGTTTTAGCGTGGGCTCATCTGGCTTGAGAGCAGGCTCACTAGCTTGAGCACGGGGTCACTGGCTTGAGTGTGGGATCAGACATGACGCCATGGTCACTGGTTTGAAACCCAAAGTCACTGGCTTAAGCAAGGGGTCACTCGCTCTGCTGCAGCCCCCAGGGCACAGCAGAGAAAGCAATCAATGAACAACTAAGGAGACTAAGGAACTGCAACGAAAAATTGATGCTCCTCATCTCTCTCCCTTCCTGCCTGTCTGTTCCTATCTGTCCCTTTCTCTGTCTCTGTCAAGAAAAAAAAAGAAAAAATGTGTTCAATTGATTACTTAAGAAATCAGGGAAACTATATATAAAATTTCAATCAAAAAGTTTTCTAGCCTGACCAGACGGTGGCGCAGTGGATAGAGCGCCGGACTGGGATGCAGAGGACCCAGGTTTGAGACCCCAAGGTCGCCAGCTTGAGCGTGGGCTCATCTGGTTTGAGCAAAAATCCCACCAGCTTGGACCCAAGGTCGCTGACTCGAGCAAGGGGTTACTCGGCCTGCTGAAGGCCCGCAGTCAAGGCATATATGGGAAAGCAATCAATGAACAACTAAGGTGTCCCAACGAAAAACTAATGATTGATGCTTCTCATCTCTCTCCGTTCCTATCTGTCTGTCCCTATCTATCCCTCTGACCCTCTCTCTGTCCCTGTAAAAAAAAAAAAAAAAAAAAGTTTTCTAAGCCCTAGCCAGGTAGCTCTGTTGGTAAGAGTATTGTCCTGATACACCAAGATTGTGGGTTCAACCCCCATCATGGCACACACAAGAATCAATCTATGAAAGCATATATGAGTAGAATAACAAATCAGTGTTTCTTTCTCTCCTTCTCACTCTAATCAATAAAAAAATTTTTTTTTTTTTTTCATTTTTCTGAAGCTGGAAACGGAGAGACAGTCAGACAGACTCCCGCATGCGCCCGACCGGGATCCACCCGGCACGCCCACCAGGGGCGACGCTCTGCCCACCAGGGGGCGATGCTCTGCCCATCCTGGGCGTCGCCATGTTGCGACCAGAGCCACTCTAGCGCCTGGGGCAGAGGCCACAGAGCCATCCCCAGCGCCCGGGCCATCTTTGCTCCAATGGAGCCTTGGCTGCGGGAGGGGAAGAGAGAGACAGAGAGGAAAGTGCGGCGGAGGGGTGGAGAAGCAAATGGGCGCTTCTCCTGTGTGCCCTGGCCGGGAATCGAACCCGGGTCCTCCGCACGCTAGGCCGACGCTCTACCGCTGAGCCAACCGGCCAGGGCAAAATTTTTAATAAATAAAGAATACAGTGGTCCCCCTTATCTGTGGTTTCATTTCCCATGATTTCAGTTATCCATGGTCAACGACGGTCTGTAAATATTAAATGGAATATTCTGTAATTAACCATTCATAAATTTTAACTTGTGCGTTGTTCTGAATAGCACGATGAAAGTTCACACCGTCTTGCGCTGTCAGGACTGGGACGTTAATCATCCCTTGGTCCAGCATCTCCATGTGTATAAGCTCCCTCACCAGGTCACGCAGCAGCCATCTCAGTAATCAGATCAATGGTCCCAGTACTGCAGTGCTTGTGTTCAAGTCACCCTTATTCACTTAATAATGGTCCCAAACTACAAGAGTAGTGATGCTGACAACTCAGATATGCCAAAGAGAAGGTATAAAGTACCTTCTTTAAGTCAAAAGGTAAAACTTCTTTGACAAGAGAAGAAAAAAAAACATATACTGAGTTTGCTAAGATCTATAATAAGAATGAATTTCCTATCCATGAAATTATGATCAAGGAAAAAAAAAATCTGTGCTAGTTTTGCTGTATTACTTCAAACTGCTAAAGTGAAGGCCGCTGTGCATGGTCAGTGCTTAGTTAAGATGGAAAGAGACATTATATTCATGGGTAGAAGACTTGAACAGAAGTGTGTTCTGATTAACAGCACTGAGTTGCACCAGAAAGCATTAAGCCTGTATGAAAACTTCAGCAAGGGCTCCTCAAAAACAAGTGATACCAAACACCAAGCCATTTACTGCAAGTAAAGGATGGTTACAGATTTAGGAATAGGGTTGGAATAAAAATATAAAAATTACTGGAGAGGCTGTATCTGCCAATAAAGAAACTGACAAGTTGAAAAAGTTGATGAGGATTCAGTGCTATCTATCCTCAGTTTCAGGTGCCTGCGGGGAAGCGAGGGTGTCTTAGAACATATGCCCCGTGAATACTATAGACATTTCAATTCCAGCCTTTCCTATCTCCAACCAAATATCTATTGCCCAGAACTTTTAGATCATATCCCTAATCTCCATCCTGGATTCTAAACTCATTTTGTTTTCCCTATAAGCTCTAAATTCAGTTCTGCAAGACCATATGGTACTGTCCAGGCCCGGTAGCTCAGTTGATAAGCACATTGTCCAGATACAACAAGGTTGCAGGTTCAATCCCTGGTCAGGGCACATAAAAGAATCAACCAATGAATGGATAAATGGACAGAACAACAAAAATTGATGTTTCTCTCTCTCTCTCTCCCTAAAATCAATTTCAAAAGGGGGGGGGCATGAGGCAGAGATATAGTGATACAAAGAAAAACAGAACTCAGTTACTTCCCTCTCAAATTGGCTCCAGCTATTAGATATGTTAATGGTAATTTCTACATATTGTACTTTCCTTATTTTTCTCCCTTGAACACCCCCTCTCCTGCTGAGGTTCTGTTCTCATTATTTAAACTCCTTGCTTAGCAGGTTGTGTCTACTTTTAAAGTATGCTAACACTTGTTTTGCTTACTTCTTTCCATAAAGCCTAACTAATGCCACTGCAAAAGTATATGTGGAAGTTATTAAAAACTTGTCTCAGAAGAAAAAAAAATAAAGATTTTGCTTCATATTTATGGTTCTGGACTTCCAGTGAATAAAGTCCTCCAAGGAACAGAGTTTGTCACTCAGATATTAGTGAGTAATTATTATAGGATATACAAGAGGGCAGTAACACTGCCTTAGTCCCCTAGTAGGTCAAGTCAAAGGTTATATTAATATACTTTCATGTTAAGAATTCCTTTCATCTAAGCTCAAAACCACTTATAAGTCTTACTAACCTTCACAAATAATGTGTGTGAATATTACCTAACTAACTTTTACCAGCTACTTAAGAACTGGCACATGGCAAAAGAGTGGGCAGGGCACAGTGCAGCCTGCACACATGTCCAAGGAGCCGTACTAAGTCAGATACTGTAATTTACACCACATGAACAAGGCAAAACACCCAATTCTAAGTTTGTCATATTCCCTCCTCTATCTGCACCCTCTATCCCTCTTAAAGGATCAATTTTGGAGGGACCGCAGAATTACCTAAATGGTACTGCTACACACTGCAAATAAAAAACAAGGGGCCCTGAGACGTGACCTGCTCACATCATGTGGTTGAGCTTCAGTCCAGAGACAGGTCACTAGACTCAGAGGGGATGCTCAACTTTCTTCCCCTCCCAAGTGTGGCACGGCCCATGGAGGCTAAGCTAATCCACATGCTCAGTAATTTTCCCAGTAGCAGCTCTCAATCATCATGCTGTCCAGCTTCTATTGCAAATCAATAGCTAATAGACATTATAAGGCATATATGAAACACCTAGAATTAAAATTTTATAGTAGGTTCTCTGATTTTAAAAATTCAAAGAAAACTTTTCCACTATAGGAGCTGCCATGCTAACCTAATATTGACTTCACATTATATTCTTAAGGTAAATGGGTAAGTAATGTGTATATTTACTCTGCTAATTTACCCTTGTTCAAGTCTGATTTGCTAATTTTTTTTTCTTTTTCAGAGAGAGAGATAGAGACAGAAAGAAGAGAGAGAGATGAGAAACATCAACTTGTAGTTGTAGCACTTTCAGTTATTCACTGATTGTTTTTCATACAGGCTTAGACCAGGGTCTCCAGTTGAGCCAGTGACTGTTGCTAATCCCAGCAACCCTGGGCTCAAGCCATTTATCTTGGGATTCAAGCCAGAGACCTTTGGGCTCAAGCCAGTGACCACGGGGATAATGTCTATGATCCCACACTTGAGATGACAACCGTGCACTTGAGCTGGTGAGCCCATGCTCAAGCTGGCGACCTCAGGGCTTTGAACCTGGGTTCTCAGCATCCCAGGTTGATGCTCTATCCACTGCGCTATCACCTGGTCAAGCTGATTTTCTAATTTTTTGTCCATTTTAAAATTTTCTCTGTGACAAAAAAGTCTTTTTGTCTTTACCAATTAATCTTTCTTTTCACTGAATACATGTTCTGATACTTTCTGTGAAATTGTTCATTATCAGAGTTCTTAATTTATTGTTTATTTTACTTGTATCTTCAGGGTCCCCTTAACACAAGTTTTCAAACTAATTTTTATATCAGTAGTTATTCATCTTTTATTTCCTGTTCTCTGAATAGGAGACACCAACTTTATAATAAAATATGCTTTTTAAAAAATTTTTTCTGAAGTGAGAAGTGGGGAGGCAGACAGACAAGACTCCCGCATGTGCTCAATCGGGATCCACCTGGCATGCCCACTAGGGGGCATTGCTCCGTTGCAACCTGAGCCATTCTAGCGCCTGAGGCAGAGGCCATAGAGCCATCCTTAGCACCTGGGCAAACTTTTCTCCAATGGAGCCTTGGCTGTGGGAGGGGAACAGAGAGATAGTAAGAAAGAAAAGGAGGAAGGGTAGAGAAACAGATGGGTGCCTCTCTTGTGTGCCCTGACTGAAAATCGAATCCGGAACATCTACACACCGGGCTGATACTCTATCACTAAGCCAACCAGACAGGGCCTAAAATATGCTCTAAAAAGCCAAAAATCAAGCTGGGAAATTCAAACAACAGACTTGGGGAGCTTTCAAGCTCAGTAAGCCAAAAATTATTATAAAATCCCTAATTACTCTTATAGTCATGTGGACATTTTATTGCATTTCCTTCTATTTTAAGGGAGAGTAAAACAGAAAAACACATGTGGTGGTATTAATCATATGGTAAGAAAAACTGAGTACCTCTGACTCAACACAGCTGAGACAAGGATGGAAATTATTATTTTTTTTGTATTTTTCTGAATCTGGAAACGGGGAGAGACAGTCAGACAGACTCCCGCATGCGCCCGACCGGGATCCACCCGGCACGCCCACCAGGGGGCGACGCTCTGCCCACCAGGGGGCGTCGCTCTGTTGCGACCAGAGCCACTCTAGCGCCTGGGGCAGAGGCCAAGTAGCCATCCCCAGCGCCCGGGCCATCTTTGCTCCAATGGAGCCTCGGCTGCGGGAGGGGAAGAGAGAGACAGAGAGGAAGGAGAGGGAGAAGGGTGGAGAAGCAGATGGGCGCTTCTCCTGTGTGCCCTGGCCGGGAATCAAACCCGGGACTTCTGCATGCCAGGCCGACGCTCTACCACTGAGCCAACCAGCCAGGGCCAAGGATGGAAATTATTGACAAAAGAGGGGAACATTTAGTTTCATTTGGATGCTCCTGGACATAATCTGGTCAACTATGGATGGCATTGTAAAGACAAAGGCAAAATTAAAACCATGGGGAAATGCTGAAGTGCACAAATGGCTGCACAGAAGACATTTTTAACTCGGAGAGTCAGGCTGCCCTGCCAGGCCACAGCTCAAAGAAAACGTCAGTCTGAATTTGACAGTCAAAGGAAGGCAGTTTGTCTGAGTCAAGGTACTCTCGAGGAAAGCGTGGGCTCTATCAATACAAAAAGCATGACTGTAGCATGTCATTACGTCTTTTAATAAAAACAAAATCAGCTTAGGATTAATGTTAAGATTTACGTTGTGGTGGGGGTAGTGGTAGAAGGCTTAGGCTAAATAAAATCAGTCTAGGCACTTAATCTTCTTATGCCTTTAGACTCCATTTTTTAGACTCTAGGTTTTGAGATCTGCTTTGACTGGCCTAAGTCTTGTGGCTTGGTGCTCTAAAGCTAGTCAAGAAAAATCAGGAAATGCTGCATAAAAGTAGGGAGGTTCAAGACTGCATTAGAGTTCTAAGCTCAGAGGGAGTGCAGTGTTAGATGTCCCAGGGCCCTGGGAAGCAGGGTTTTAGACAAGTTGATAGAGGAATGACAGACTTGAGGTTCAGAACAGAACAGCTGTGCCACTGCTATTCTGCAAACTCTCTAAATAAACTTTTGGCCCAACATCAATTCTAAGTCTGAGCTCTATATAACCAGTCACACTAAAATGCTAACCATGGGACTAATAAAAACATGCTAAGAAAGGCACTTACTTATAGCTTCGAAAGTATATCTTCCCATTCAGTGCAGTGAAGTGCAGGACATACTCTAAACCAGCCAGGCGGATATTTGATACTGTGGGGCCTCTGAAAAAATCTAAAAGAAAATATTAGATTGTTTTAAAAATAATAAACATAATTTTAAAATTCAGTTACAAATAGATGTATTCTAAAAGCTGTTTTGCACACTTATCTAAAAAGACAAGATAGCATAAAACAAACCCCTGAAAAATGACTGCTCCATCCTAACCCTCTACTAATCTCATGACCTTACTTCTCTGTTTAGTTTACTAAGCCATTTTAATTTTTCAGTTTTGAAGTACTTCCGCTAAGCCAATGCTCAGCACAGAAGTGTGTCACATTTATCATGGATATTAACTATCAAGACATCAAATCTTAACCTATAAGACAGGAGGTAGGTTAAGATGGCAAATTTCTATAAAAATAGCTATTACAATACTGACTAGTAAATCAGATGAGACTTTGTTTTATGGCAAAAGCCAACAAGTAAGAAAAATCTAACAAGATTCTCAATTAAGCCCTGGCCAGCTGGCTCAGTGGTAGAGCGTTGGCCCAGCGTGTGGAAGTCCCAGGTTCAATTTCTGGCCAGCACACACAGGAGAAGCGACCACCTGTTTCTCCACCCCTTCCCCTCTCTCCTTTCTCTCTCTCTCTTTTCCTCTCCCACAGCCAAGGCTCCATTGGACCAAAGTTGGCCCAGGAGCTGAGGATGGCTCCACGGCCTCCACTTCAGGCACTAGAATGGCTCCGGTTGTAATGGAGCAACACCCGAGATGGGCAGAGCATCACCCCCTGGTGGGCATGCCAGCGGGATCCTGGTTAGGCACTTGTGGGAGTCTGTCTGTCTGCCTCCGTGCTTCTCACTTAGGAAAAATACACACACACAAAAAAAGAATTCTCAATTATATGAGCAAAGAATAACAGACAATACTCTTAAAGGCAGGAAAGAACCAACATCAGTGATTAGGCTGTTTTTTCCACACACTGATAATTATACCTTTGGTGACATGTGAGATGATTTTAAATTATGTACAAACAGATAGTTACTATATATTATTTATGTTATCATATAACATTTTTTTACTCATGGTTGAGGCATAAAGTTTGCTTTAAAAAAAAAGAATTAAAGAAAAATCCCCAGTGAACAACACTATAGATACTAATTCATGGATCTGCTTAAAGTTATGAAGGCAGCACATAAATGAAAGAAATGTGGAAAACAGCAATTAAGTTTGGTCCCTTCATTTTACTGCTAAGAGGACTGAACACCAAGGAGGATAAATGGAAACACAAGAATAACATTTAATAAGAAAAACTTATACATAAGTTTAACCAACTTAATTACTTAGGAAGAGCTGACGGAAAGCAGGTGATCTATTCAACAGGAAATCCATTCCGTCCCAATCTGTAGCTACCCAACATTTTCCTTCCCTCTTCCCCTTAGCTCATAAGATGGGACCCGCAAATCTCTTTTGTTTGCTTTGCTTTTCTTATGGTTAACTAGAAGAAAATCACAGCACTAATATGCATGCACATGTATACACCACCCTTCCCTACTCCACTAAACAAAAACTCCTCAGGAATATTTTTATGAACCAAGTATGTACTTTTTCAAGGTATTCTAGTTTTTTGTTGTTGTTGTCGTTGTTTTTGGTGAGAGAGAGACACAGAGAGAGACAGGGATAAAAACAGATAGAGAAAGCCAGACAGGAAAGGAGAGAAATGAGGAGCATCAATTCTTTGTTGCAGCACCTTAGTTGTTCATTGATTGCTTTCTCATATGTGCCTTGACTGGGGGCTCCAGCTGAGTCAGGGACCTCTTGCTCAAGCCAGTGACCTTGGGCTCAAGCTAGCAACCTTGGGCTTTAAGCCAGTAACCATGGGGTCATGTCTACGTCCCACCCTCAAGCCAGCGACCCTGAACTCAAGCTGGCAACCTCAAGGTTTTGTACCTTGCCAACGCTCCCTTCACTGCACCACTGCCTGGTCAGGCTGATTTAAAGTTTGACTATAATTAATAACAGCTTTCTCATTATTTTGCCAAAACCTGACGCTCTTTAAGTGGCCTCATTAATAAAGCCCTGCTTCTTGCTGTGGAGACTTACTGAAGTCAGAATTGTTCTGGGGAATGAGATATATACATTCAATCTCCCCTGAAACAGCTTTTGTAACACAAAACTTACAGGCATATGTGCTTTTTCCAGAAGTTCTTAAGAAGAAAAACAAAAAATAAAAGTAGAAAGTTTTAAGAATATTGACCCTTACACACCATGCACAAAAATTAATTCAAAATGGATCACAGCCTGACCTATGGTGGCGCAAGGGATAAAGTGTTGACCTGGAACACTGAGGTTGTTGGTTCGAAACCCTGCGCTTGTCTGGTCAAAGCACATATGGGAGTTGATGCTTCCTGCTCCTCCCCTCCTTCTCTTTCTCTCTCTCTCTCCTATCTAAAATGAATAAATTAAAAAAAATGTTTTTTTAAATAGATCACAAACCTAAATGTAAATGTAAAATGATTAAGACTTCTTTTTTTTTTAATTTTATTTATTCATTTTTAGAGAGGAGAGGGAGAGAGAGAAGGGGGGGGGAGGAGCTGGAAGCATCAACTCCCATATGTGCCTTGACCAGGCAAGCCCAGGGTTTTGAACCGGCGACCTCAGCATTTCCAGGTCGGCGCTTTTATCCACTGCGCCACCACAGGTCAGATGATTAAGACTTCAAGAAGGCTTGACCAGTGGTGGCTCAGTGGACAGAGTATCGACCTGGGATGCTGAGGTCCCAGGTTCAAAACCCTGAGGTCACCAGCTTGAATGTGGGCTCATCCAGCTTGAGCGCAGGGGCTGGCTTTAGCCCTAGATTGCTGGCCTGAGCAAGGGGTCCAGCCTCCCAGTCAAGGCACATGAGAAGCAATCAATGAACACCTAAAGTGACACAACTATAAACTGATGCTTCTCATCTCTCTCCCTTCTTGTCCTGTCTTACTCTGTAAAAAAAAGAAAAAAAGACATCAAAAAGAAAATGTAAGAGTATGGCCAGGCGGTGGCGCAGTGGATACAGCGTCAGACTGGGACGCGGAAGGACCCAGGTTTGAGACCCCAAGGTCGCCATCTTGAGTGCGGGCTCATCTGGTGTGAGCAAAAAGCTCATCAGCTTGGACCCAAGGTCGCTGACTCGAGCAAGGGGTTACTCGGTCTGCTGTAGGCCCACGGTCAAGGCACATATGAGAAAGCAATCAATGAACAACTAAGGTGTTGCAATGAAAAACTGATGATTGATGCTTCTCATCTCTTTCTGTTCCTGTCTGTCTGTCCCTGTCTATCCCTCTCTCTAACTCTCGCTCTGTCTCTGAAATAAATAAATAAAAATTTAAAAAAAGAAAAGAAAAAAAGAAAATGTAAGAAAAGAATCTTTACAATCTTAGGATAAGAAAAGGTTCCTTAAACAAACAGTAAGAACATATCAATAGAGACAAAAAGGTATGAAAGAGACTTCACAAAATTAAATAGTTCTGCTCTTTGGACGATACTGTCAAAACAAAAAGGGAAGCCACAGACTGGGAGAAATTATTCAAAGACTATATATCACACATAGACAACAGATTTCTCTCGCTCTTTCACACACACCTTCCTAGGAGGAAGAAAGTCCTGATAAAAATCTCTTTCCCGCCTGACCAGGCGGTGAAGCAGTGGATAGAGCGTTGGACTGGGATGCAGAGGACCCAGGTTCGAGACCCTGAGGTCGCCAGCTTGAGCGCGGGCTCACCTGGTTTGAGCAAAATCCCACCAGCTTGAACCCAAGGTCGCTGGCTCCAGCAAGGGGTTACTTGGTCTGCTGAAGGCCTGCGGTCAAGGCACATATGAGAAAGCAATCAATGAACAACTAAGGTGTTGTAACACGCAATGAAAAACTAATGATTAATGCTTCTCATCTCTCTCTGTTCCTGTCTGTCTGTCCCTCTGTCTGACTCACTCTCTGCCTCTGTAAAAAAAAAAAACAAAAAAACTCTTTCCCTACTGTTCTACTTTATTTCATTTGAACAGAAAACATAAACCAGAAGTCAGCAGCTGCCTTACTTCATATTTGTATTAAAAACTTAACTTCCGGCCCTGGCCGGTTGGCTCAGTGGTAGAGCGTCGGCCTGGCGTGTAGAAGTCCTGGGTTCGATTCCCGGCCAGGGCACACAGGAGAAACGCCCATCTGCTTCTCCACCCTTCCCCCTCTCCTTCCTCTCTGTCTCTCTCTTCCCCTCCCGCAGCCGAGGCTCCATTAGAGCAAAGATGGCCCGGGTGCTGGGGATGGCTCCTTGGCCTCTGCCCCAGGCGCTAGAGTGGCTCTGGTCGCAACAGTGCGACGCCCTGGAGGGGCAGAGCAACGCCCCCTGGTGGGCAGAGCGTCACCCCCTGGTGGGCGTGCCGGGTGGATTCCGGTTGGGCGCATGCGGGAGTCTGTCTGACTGTCTCTCCCGGTTTCCAGCTTCAGAAAAATACAAAACAAAAAAACAAAAAAACAAAAAAAAAAAACTTAACTTCCTTTGGTACCCAACAACCTCACTCCATTCCTCTACCTTTCTTTTTTCTTTCCCCAGGTTCCTTTATGGTTTTCACTCCATCCCCTCACTGCAATACGTGGTTATTCCTGCTAGTGGAAACACAAGGTAGTAAGATCAAGACTTATAAAAAAACATTTAAACAAAAGCCCTCTCTGTAATAACAAATGATAAGTGCTAACCTTACTGACAATAATCAATCAAAAAAATCAGGGGATAAAAGGCTGGAAATATGGGCCATTGGAGTGCAAGTAATAGTAAGCTGGAAACGCACCCTTGACATTCTGGGGTGTATGACATTGAAAGAAATAAATGTTGGTCATTGTCTTTCATGTATGATTGTTTCTTTTTTTTTGTATTTTTTTCTGAAGCTGGAAACGGGGAGAGACAGTCAGATAGACTCCCGCATGCGCCTGACCGGGATCCACTCGGCACGCCTACCAGGGGCAACGCTCTGCCCACCAGGGGGTGTCGCTCTGCAGCGACCAGAGCCACTCTAGCGCCTGGGGCAGAGGCCAAGGAGCCATCCCCAGCGCCCGGGCCATCTTTGCTCCAATGGAGCCTTGGCTGCGGGAGGGGAAGAGAGAGACAGAGAGGAAGGAGTGGGGGGTGGAGAAGCAAATGGGTGCTTCTCCTATGTGCCCTGGCTGGAATCGAACCCGGGTCCCCCGCACACCAGGCCGACGCTCTACTGCTGAGCCAACTGGCCAGGGCCAGATTGTTTCTTAATTAATGAAAAATATAGGTAAGAACCTCTAGCAAAGACTCTACAAGGGAATTGTTCACCACCGCATGATAGTAGGTGGAGGCAGAAAAGCTTAGGCTTCGGGTTTTGATTCTGGCTCACCTACCTCTCTGAGCCTCCATTTTCCCACCTGAAAAATAGAATGTCATCAAACTCAAGAGTTTTAGAAAAGATTAAGCAGGTTATAGTGGCACTCAGTTTTCTAAAAATAGCCATTTATTAGTAAGAGAAATGAGAAGTTCTGAAAGTTCTAAACCTAGCAATAAGGCCATAAATAGTCTCAATAAAGAAAAATGAAAGCAGTGTCTATGTACAAAACTTTGTCAACTCAGATCTATAAAGAACACATATATAATTTATAATAAAAATCCCACCAACTTTTCAAAAGTGATCTAGGGAAAAATATAAAGATCCAAAAGAAGGGCAACCAAAAAAGCGCATGGCCTAGAACCTGACCTGTGTGGTGCAGTAGACAGAGCAACAGCCTTGAACGCTGAGGTTGCCGGGCTGAAACCCCTGGCTTGCCTGGTCAAGGCACATGAAAGAAGTTTCCCATTTCTCCCTCCCTTTCTCTCTCTACCTCCTCTCTCTAATATCAATAAAGAAAATCTTAATTAAAAAAAAGAAAAAAAAATAAAGTACATGGCCTAGCTTGTAAGAGTGATGCAAGAAAAGCTCAAATGAAATAAATTTAAACTTGAGATAAGGCTGCCAAGTATCAGAGGCATTTGTGTCTCTAGGTGTAAACTAATTTCTTTCCAGAGTTAGAAAACAGCTGGCAGATGTGACTGCAGAATATTAAGTATCAGTAACATTTAAGAAATCATGTAGCCTGACCAGGCAGTGGCGCAGTAGATACAGGGTTGGCCTGGAACTGTGAGCAGGTCGTTGGCTTGAACATGGGGTCTCCGGCTTGAGCACAGGGTCATAGACATGACCTCATGGTTGCTGGCTGTAGCCCCCAGTCAAAGCACATATGAGAAAGCAATCAACGAACAACTAAGGTGACACAACTATGAATTGATGCTTCTCATCTCTCCCTTCCTATATGTTTGTCTCTCTAAAAAAAGGGGGGGGAGATCACGGAGAACAATTACATAAGCTTTTCCAAAAGGGGAGAAAAAGTGGTGTAAAACTGGTAAAGTTAGTGCCAATTGCAGACGATGAAAATAACTGCACACTGAATTTTAAGGTGACTTGTGAACCCATAGGTAAGAATGCAGTCATCATCACATAAATCATTAGGAACTAGCATAGTTCACTAATAAGTCACCTATAAAATAAACCTTACAAAGTATTTTAAAATGAAGCAGTATATGTAAAGTGCCTAGTATATATCCGACACTTATGATAATGATAATGAAATAAAAGGAGTTGGAGAGGTCACTGAGAATTTCCTGGAAAAATGCAATTTGCAAGAATAGAATAAACCTGATAAATGAATGAAATCAGAAAAGAACAATGGGAATATGCATAATGTACTTTAAAAAAAACACTTTTAATGAAAAAGAAAGGAAGAAAATTGGGGGAGATAAAGAAAGCACGTTATAACATGAAAAGCCTTATATATCAGATTAAGAAAAACTAGTAGAGGTTTGAATGGAAAGTGAAGGGTGTATAGCTACCTTGAAAATCTAACTTTTTAATTTTCTTCTTTTTTTAATGTTTACTGTATTGATTTTAGAGAGAGAGAGAATGAGAGAATGAGACAGAAACACTGATCTGCTCCTATACGTGCCCTGACCGGGGATCAAAGCAGCGATCTCTGCACTGTGGGATGCTGTGCTAACCAGCTGAGCTATCTGGTCAAGGCTCTTTTAATTTTCTAAATTCAACTTAATGATGTCAATAACCAGGAGATGAGTGCAAGCATTTTATAAAATGTTGCCAAATTAATAACTGGTCAAAAAAATAATAATGATCTATGAAGTGTAACATCCCTTTAACTCTCTCCTGCTAGTGGGGAATAAAGAAAACAATGAAAAGAAAAGAAAGAAAAGAGATGAAAAATAAAAAGCAGTACTCCTAGAGTTAAGTGGCCAAGTGCCACCAATGACACTATTAGATTGCTTACCTGATAATAAGTATTAAGACACTTACCAATAAGAAGACTTTTTAGTCTTCTGTAGTCTTCCGTTACATCAAAATCACTACCAGCAAATATTAACATGGGTTTTGTTCCCTCAGGGCATTTACTATTCTATGAAATAAAAAGAAGTAATTTTGTAAAATCAGCATATAAATTGCTTATATGCTGATTTTAAAGTAGTTGATACTTATCTGTAATGATTCATTTTCAGTTTTAAAATTATCCTAACCTATGTCTGTGAATACTGATTTTAGGCTTAAAACCAGAGTTGGGAATTTTTCAACTTACAGATTTTTACACTAAAACTAATTTTCACTCCACTCCCTCACATTGCCAAATTAATAAATGATCAGAGAAATGATATAAGCTACTTAACATTATTCTATGCAAAGAATAAAACAAAAAGCTAAATTCACTATAAAACAAACACAGCCCTCTAACAGCCAAAGTCAAAATAAATGTACTTGAATTATTTGTACTACTGTTCCTTTCCTAGTGTTATTGCATAATATGTAGTATTTTTAAATGAAACCTAATTAAACTACCAACTAATTATTCACATGAGAACCAATATAATTTTATACAAGCTATAGAAAGTATGAGCTAATCCTCACTCAGCAGGGATAAAGCTCTTACCAAAAAAAGTATTTTATCCAGTTCTGGATTTTCTATACCAAGAAGAATGTAATATAAGTAATAAGAGGACTTAAACTGAAAAGCTACCAAAGAAAATTAAATAGAAAAAAAATTTTAACTGAAAGATTAATTTACAGAGGAAGGTAAATGGCTGTTGGTCTGAGCTTCCCACTGCTTCTAGTACCTCCGCTCTGACAATGAAGGATTATTCAAATTGACAAAAAAACAAACAACAAAAAGACGGACAGAAAGAACAAACATCCTCTGCCATAGGACCAGGAGTCACCAGCTGCTTCCCTGTTTATCATGACCACTCCTGCTGGCATTCTCTGCTTCCAAATCCTGCAACTTAACTGTCTATTCCTTAGGAGGTGTGCCAAAGATCTGTGTGATCCACGGCCTACGTGGACTTTCCAAATCCAATGGCTTCCCTGTACGCCATCTGTCCTACCTGGCCCTCCTATTCCTACCCCTACAGGGGCTCTTTACCGTATTTTTCACTCCATAAGACTCACCTGACCATAAGACACACCTAGGGTTTTAAGGAGGAAAATAAGAAAAAAAATATCCTGAACCAAATGGTGTGTTAAAATATTTAATAAAGTACCATATTTTTCATTCCGTAAGATGCATGGGCATTTTCCCCTCCACTTTTTGGGGAAAAAGTGTGTCTTATGGAGCGAAAAATATGGTAATTACTAAGAGAAAGTGAGACCACACCAACCAATTATAACTTTGGCTTTCAAACCATCCTGACTATAATGCACAGTAATAAAAAATATCATTTTAAGTCAGGACCCAGTATACACATCATAAAAATATAACTGAACAAGTTATGCAAAACGGTTCTTATCACACAGATCACTGATATTTCTCACAATGTAAAAACCCTGAACTAGAAGAAACTACAACAGAAAAGGTTTATTCCATTAGCCTGAACGGTACTAAAAATTCTAAATACTAATGTAAATACTATGATATGATATATTAAAAATACTATAATACTAACCTTTGAATTGTTTTCGACAAAGAAAAAAAAGGAAATTTTTATAAATTATATACAAATTTAAAAATAAATATCCCAAGAAATTGTGATATATTTTATACTACTTAAAATAAATAAAGCAAGCAGAGTTCTGAGAGAACAGAAGCCCAATTTGTGCTCAGGAACTGAATTAGGAGTTTTCTTGGCACTAAGTAAGACTACTTACTACTTTCTATTTCATAATCCCATTCAAACAAAAAAGACACAAGCCTGGCCAGGCAGTGGCGCAGTGGATAGAGCGTCGGACTGGGATGCGGAAGGACTCAGGTTCGAGACCCCGAGGTCGCCAGCTTGAGCGTGGGCTAGTCTGACTTGAGCATAGCTCACTAGCTTGGACCCAAGGTCGCTGGCTCAAATGAGGGGTTGCTCGGTCTGCTGAAGGCCCACGGTTAAGGCACATATGAGAGCAATCAATGAGCAACTAAGGAGTCCCAACGAAAAACTGATGATTGATGCTTCTCATTTCTCTCCGTTCCTGTCTGTCTGTCCCTATCTCTGACTCTCTCTCTGTCCCTGGAAAAAAAAAAAAAAAGACAAAGATGCAAGTCCTTCAGGGAAGGACTGAACTAGCAATTTGGTGGCTAGCAGCCAAAACACTGATCAGTTAAAGCTTCTTAGGTTTTGAACCGGGCTTGCTTTGAAAATTCTAGTATTTCTGTAGTTCCATAAAATAGGTACTGTGATAACTCAGAGGGAGAGGATAGCATAAACCATGGGCCCCGACAAGTGCTAGAATCCATTCTGAAGTCTAACTGCCAGAAGACACACGTGTTATATGCTGTAAATATATTTCTTTTTAAACTAAAGGTAAAATAAAATTGTGCTTTTATCTTAAATGTACACTAGTATAAAAACAAAGCTCTCTTCTTATTTAAGCTACAAAACTGTATCAACACTTTTTACCACAAGATGTCACTATTGCCCAGGAGCAACATTATAAAACGTTTATTTTTATCAGTATCTTACCTTAACATCTTTTAGAGAGACAAAGTTCTCAATACCTAATTCAATCATATCCAGCACATGATAGTCATACATACGACCTAGAAGAAAAATACATTCTCTTTTAAGCATTCATTTATCCCAAACAGCTTATCTTCAATGTTTAAGACATCCTAATATCTGCCTCTTTTCTTTCTCCTTATACCTTCAAACGTCTCATCTTCTTTACATTTTCAATACTACCTAGGATAGACTGTTGCAATCTTGGTCCTGGAAAAGTATCGTAGATGTCATTTAGCCAATTCCTCTATTTTACAGAAGAGTAAATGAAGGCCCAGAGGGTAACGGGTTTGCTTGCCTAAGCCATTGAGCACACCACACCAGGTCTCAGACCAGCCAGGCAAAGGTTCTTTCCCCCAAGTGTATGCATTAAACAGATATTTATTGGGAAAAGACTAATCTATGCAAGTAGAAATGCAATGTTCTTTGTTTTTCCCTAACTCTAATACTAATTTAGGATATATACATATATTTTAAATTTATTAATTTTAGAGAGAGAAGAAAGAGGAAGAGAGAGAGAGAGGAAGAAATGGAAACATCAATTTTTTTCTATATGTGCCCTGATCGGAGATCAAACCCACAACATTTGCACATCAGGGTGATGCTCCAACCAACCAAGCTATCTGGCAAGGGTGATGTGTATGTTTTATATTAGAAAAATATCTATAACTTGAGGTAGGGCAATAATTAGATGCCTCTTCTTTCTTTACCTGAAGGCTAGAAGACAGAAAATTTTATTCCAAGTTACAAAAAAAATATACAGTGGTCTCTTGAGATACGAGTTGAATTCGTTCTGTAGCCGAGCTCATAAGTCAGTCAATTCGTATATCAAACAAATTTCTCCCACTTAAAATAACTGAAATAGATTTAATCCGTTCCAGCCTGTGAAACATCCCCAAACCATCCTAAATTATGAAAAGACATGATTTTTTAAAAAATATTTTATTCAGTTTAGAGAGAAGAAAGCAGAAAGAGAGAGGGGGGAGCAGAAAGCATCAACTCCCATATGTGCTATGACCAGGCAAGCCCAGGGTCTCGAACCAGCCACCTCAGCGCTCCAGGTCGACACCCCATTCACTGCGCCACCACAGGTCAGGCAGAAAAGACATGTTTTCAATTAAGAAACACACATGTATACTTTACCAATGCATAACAAAATATATGAAATAAAAGAAAAAAGTGTTATTTAGTATTGTATTCTTACCTTAGAGACAGACGAGTGCAGCTAACAGAGGTGAATGGCGGAGGAGGGAGAGAGGAAGGGATGCAGGCACTGCAGACACGTAAACTAAAACTGCACTTTCTTAACACTAAATGTAAACTAAAACTGCATTTTCTTTACTTTAAACAAAAGTAAAACTGCACTTGCTTTACTTAAAATGAAACCACAAAAACTTAATTGAAAAAAAAAATGCATTTTCTTTCTTTTTTTCTTTTTCATGTGGGAGAGCCAGAGAGAGAAACAGATAGGGACAGACAAGAAGAAGAGAGATGAGAAACATCAATTCTTCGTTGTGGATTTTAGTTGTTCACTGATTAATTTCTCATATGTGCCTTGATATCGGGGGCTACAGTAGACCGAGTGACCCCTTGCTTGAGCCATCGACCTTGGGCTCAAGCTGGTGGAGCCTTGCTCAAACCAGATGAGCTCGCGCTCAAGCTGGCGACCTCAGGGTCTCGAACCTGGGTCCTCCACATCCCAGTCGGAGGCTCTATCCACTGCACAACTACCTGGTCAGGCAAAATAATGCACTTTCTTAACTTTAAACTTAACCTAAGCTTAACATTACGTATACAATATTTTTCATTTAATCAACACCTGTTTTTGCCTTCTTGGCTGCACTTTTGGCACTTTCATTTGCAGGACTTTTGAATAAAAATCTATCCAAAGAGGTTTGCTTTTGCCTGCCTTTTAAAATGTTACGGAAATGTGACAAACAAGTGTCATTAAAAAGTGCTGACGCATGACCAGTTGAAACTTTTTCTGGGTGTTTCTTTTCAAGGAAACTTGAAAGCTTCTCCCACATTGCCAGCATGTCTTTAATTTCACTTGTAGAATCACTTCCTCCGACTCTACCTCCTCCTCACTACTAATCTCTTGCAGAAGCTCTGTATGTTGCATCATCTGTAGCTCCTTCAACTCCTCAGTTGAGAGTTCCTCCTCATGTTCCTAGACAAGCTTGTTTATCTCACCCTCAACTCCTCCAGACTCAATGACTTTCCGAGGGACAGAATCTCCTCCAACGCTTCTACCTCGGTCTCGGTCTCTGGTTCAAATCCTTCGAAGTCCCTGTCTGCAACAATATCAGGCCATAACTTTTTCCATGCCGAGTTCAAGGTTTTTCTTGTAACCTCTTGCCATGCCAAGTCAATAATGCACAAACATATCACGATGTTGTAGTGATCTTGCCAAAACTCTCGAAGGGTTAGATTTGTATTCTGTCACCTCAAAGCTGCAGCGGAACAAGTGCTTTGTGTAAAGCTTTTTAAAGTTGGAAATGACCTGCTGACCCATAGGTTGCAAGACTGAAGTCATGTTGGGTGGGAGGTAGAGGATTCTCACAAATTTGAACTCATCGAGAATGTCATCTTCAAGACCCGGTGGGTGGGCTGAAGCATTATCAAGGATTAGTAATGCTTTCATTGGGAGTTTTTCTTGAAGATATTTCTTCACTGCAGGACCAAAGATGAGATTTACCCATTCAATAAAAAAACTGCTGTGTAAACCATGCCTAGCACTGGTGTGCCACATAACCTGCAGTTTCTCTTTAAGAATCTTGTGAGTCTTAAAGCCTCGAGGATTTTCGGAATGATACACTAACAGTGGCTTTACTTTAAAGTCACAGCTAGCATTTGCACACAATGCAAGGGTCAGACGGTCCTTCATGGGTTTATGGCCTGGCAGCTTCTTCTCCTCTGCGGTGATGAAAGTCCTCTGGGGCATTTTTTTCCAAAACAATCCTGTTTCATCACAGTTGAACACTTGTTGGGGATGTAGCCTTCCTTTGCAATAGGTGCAGCAAAACCTGCGATGTACTCCTCAGCTGCCTTAACGTCAGCACTCGCAGCTTCACCATGCCTCACCACCGAGTGGATGCCAGATCTCTTCTTGAAATTTTCAAACCAGCCGTGACTTGCCTTAAACGTATATTCTGCTGCCTCTTTTGAGGTTGATGGTTCTTTCTTCTTCAAGTTGCCGTAAATAATACGTGCCTTTTCGCATATTACAGTCTCCGTCACTGTATCTCCTGCCAGCTCTTTCTCTTTCACCCACACCAGCAGAAGCTTCTCCATTTCTTCATGGATATTTGTCCTTAATTGGGACAGAACTGTAGTTCCTTTCACTGGATTTGTGCCTTTGATGGCATCCTTTTGTTTAAGGATGGTACAGATTAGACGTATTGTAGTCGTACAGCCTTGCCAGTTCAATCACTCATATGCCATGCTCATGTTTTTCTATTATTTCTTGCTTTACTTCTATCAACATCATTCTCTTCTTCTTCTCACCACTGTCCTTTACACTCACTTTCTTTGGCCCCATGATAGCACACAAAAAAGGTTAGTAAAAAATGCAAAAATGATGCAAGAACAAGTACAGCGCACAAGATTTGACTTGATTCTGTGGGTAACATGTGAGAAAGAACGAGATGCTGGTGTTGTGCTGCCGATACTGGACCCGTGTGCCAACGTGCCAACTAGCAGCAGCTTCTCTAGTCACGACTTTTATCTTGGAATTTTGCTCGGATCTCGAACAAAAATACGAACAAAGTCGCAGCTCGTATGTTAAGAAAAACTCGTATATTGTTCTGCTCATCTCAAGATATCACTGTACTAGTTTGGTGCTTATTAGTTACCCCCGAGTCCTCAACATCATCACCACTGAAGTGACTCTATAAATAAAAATACTAAAAGCTAAATGATACTTACCTATTACTAGATTATTTGGTCGCTTCTTATTATGGGAGCCAAACATAAATAAGGAACAATCTGACTTCTTTGAAAAGAATTCCTATAAAACCAAAGAAATCCCATTCAGTCAATGAATAAATATAAGAATCTTAAGGATTGTACCCCTGGACAATAAACAAACAAACAAATAAATGGATTTTACTTTTACCTTTTATTTCAAAGTTTCTTATTTGGGGTTTGTAGGGAAAAGATATAATATGTAAACTATTAGGTTAATAAATTGAAACCGTTTATATTTTCAGCTATGCAATTACTTTGAAATACCAAGTGTTTCATTTGCTAAATAAATGCCTTTATTCATGGGACATTACTACTACAATCAATGGTATATATTAGCATACATTTAATACATACATGAATATATAGGAACATACATGAATTAAACAGTATGATGTTTTCAGATGTTTACCATTGGACTCATGAGTTTACAATGCATGTATCTACTTTTCATTACAAAGTTCATCCACACAGGTATCTTGCCCTATCTCCAAGCCACCCCAGCTGTGACTAGTTCTATTTGTGTACCTGGCAAGAACCAAATGACAAATCTATGTTGTTCCTACCAGTAAAAAATCTCTTTCCCACTTGGCACTCCAAAGTATTAACTTCTATAACAGATACAAAAGAAGTGAAAACAGTAATTCTAGACCGCTCCTTTAAAAAAAAACTTTTTTTTTTTTTTTCAGAGAGAGAGAGAGTCAAAGAGAGGGATAGATAGAGACAGACAGACAGGAAGAGAGAGAGAT
Organism: Saccopteryx bilineata; assembly: GCF_036850765.1. Classification (NCBI taxonomy): domain Eukaryota; kingdom Metazoa; phylum Chordata; class Mammalia; order Chiroptera; family Emballonuridae; genus Saccopteryx; species Saccopteryx bilineata. Next base: position 7,668,258 of record NC_089501.1, on the reverse strand, counting down.
GAGAAGCATCAATCATCAGTGTTTTGTTGCAACACCTTAGTTGTTCATTGATTGCTTTCTCACATGTGCCTTGACCATGGGCCTTCAGTAGACCGAGTAACCTCTTGCTCGAGCCAGAGACCTTGGGTCCAAGCTGGTGAGCTTTTGCTCAAACCAGATGAGCCCGCGCTCAAACTGGCAACCTCGGGGTCTCAAATCTGGGTCCTCAGCATCCCAGTCCGACGCTCTATCCACTGTGCCACTGCCTGGGCAGGCTAGACAGCTCCTCTTATACTGATACACATGCTTATTACATTCCACTGTTTGACTCAGTTTACCGAGATTCCCAATCTCAGCACAAAAATTAAACTCAATGTGTTCTACTCTAGATGGAAAAGGTTCAAATTAATGACAAAACATTAAAAGAACAGATAAAAAATAATAACCCTCAGCTTTTTTTTCCTTGTAAATTGGTGACAAGACTCCCTGAGGTGAGGGCCATTAGCTTGGTTATCATTCATTTGAGTGTTTAAGCAGAAGCAAGTGGGACAAACAACTAGCCGTCTGCCTATCCACTCTCCATGTGAAGGACGCAGAGTCCAAAACTTCTAGCTCTGTCATTAACTATGTGATCTGGTCAGCCTGAGAATTGGTTTTATCACGTGTACTTCAAAAATCTTTAAGGGCCACATGATTTGTCATATGTGAAAGTGTCTTATACTGAATCTGGCACAGGTAAGTGTTCAAAAGTGTTTTTAAGTGGCCAAATCAATAAAAATTCTTTTTTTAAAATACATTTTTAATTTTTATTAATTTTAGAGAGTAGGAGGGAGAGAGACATTGATTTATTGTTACACTTATTTATGCATTTATTGTTGATACTTGTTATGTGCCTGACCAGGGATTGAACCCACAACCTTGGCACATCAGGACAATGCTCTAACCAACTGAACTAGTGGCCAGGGCCTAAAAATGCTTTCTTAAAAAAAAATAAAAATAAATATATATATATATTACATTCTCATGTTATGACTAACACCACAAAGCTTTCCATAAACCACCTTTTGCATATATTTATATATAACACCTCTCTTGTTCTTCAACCTAATGCCCACTTTTTGTTAAAATTCTAGAGCAAGCATTATCAAATTACCTGCCAAAGGCCAGACAGTAAATATTTTAGGATTTTTATGTGCTTAAAAAAAACCTTTTTTCAAGGCTCGGCCTCAGGCACTGAGGATGGCTCAGTTGCTTCGAGCATCGGCTCCAGACAGGGGTTGCTGGGTGGGTCCCAGTCAGGGTGCATGCAGGAGTCTATCTCCCCTCCTTTCATGTAAAAAAGAAACCTCTAAAAGTATAAAAACTATTTTTTGGGCTCTGGCCGGTTGGCTCAGTGGTAGAGCATCAGCCTGGCGTGCAGGAGTCCCAGGTTCGATTCCCAGCCAGGGCACACAGAAGAAGCGCCCATCTGCTTTTCCAACCCTCCCCCTCTCCTTCCTCTCTGTCTCTCTTTTCCCCTCCCACAGCCGAGGCTCCATTGGAGCAAAGATGGCCCGGGCACTGAGGATGACTCCGTGGCCTCTGCCTCAGGCGCTAGGATGGCTCTGGATGCAACAGAGCGACGCCCCAGATGGGCAGAGCATTGCCCCCTGGTGGGCATGCCAGGTGGATCCCAGTCGGGCGCATGCGGGAGTCTGTCTGACTGCCTCCCCGTTTCCAGCTTTGGAAAAATGAAAAAAAAAAAAACTAATTTTTGCTTATAGGCCTTAAACCAAAAGGATTTGGCCTACAGAAGGTATACTTGCCAACTCTTACACTAAAGCACAGTTCTGCCTGACCAGAACTGGCGCAGTGGATACAGCATCGGCCTGGGACTCAGAAGACCCATGTTCAAAGCCCCAAAGTTGCCGGTTTGAGCATGGGCTCACCAGCTTGAGTGCTGGGTTGCTGGCTTGAGCGTGGGATCATAGACATGACCCCATGGCCACTGGCTTGAACCCAAGGTTGCTGGCTTGAGCAAGGGGTCACTCACTCTGCTGTAGCCCCCCATTCAAGGCACATATGAGAAAGTGATCAATGAACAACTAAGGAGGCTGCAATGAAGAATTGATGTTTCTCATCTCTCTCCCTTCCTGTCTGTCCCTGTCTTTGTGTCACAAAAAAAAAAAAAAAAAAAAAAAAGAAAAGAAAAAAAGAAAGAAAGAAAGGTGGGTATGGGGAAGTCAGGAAGAGAAATTGCAACATCACCACTGTTTCCATAGCCATTTGAGCTTAGAGGTTTGAGCTTAATTATAGTCAGTGAAATACCTCCTATCTCCAGAGGTGGGAGAACAAAGAGGAAATGTCACAATTTCAAGTGTAAGAAAAGCCATTATATCAATAATGGAATAAAAAAGTAAAGAATGCTATAGATTCTACAATATAACCTTGCTACAAAGTAGTCACTCAACTAAAAGCATCATGGTGCCACAAAACAATATTAGTTTTTGATAAGTGGTGTATGTAAGAGATAGAATTCTAGGTTAGATCCTATACTTTTACTTTCATGATCCGTTCAACAAACAACTATGAAAAACCCAAGGGTACAATGAAAGTAATCTGGTAAAAAGCTGAGTCTTTTGCCACTTTTCTTCTTTTTTAAAATTTTTTCAATTAGTTTATATTCAAGAATTTTTGGTATTAGTTTCAGGGTTATTGCATAATGGTTAGACAATCATATACTTTACAGTGTCCCCTCCCCCATATTTCCAGTACCCTCCTGGCACCATACAGTCATTAATTATATTGTAATATTACTGACTATATCCCCTATGCTTTACTTTACATCCCTGTGGCTATTTGGTAACTATCAATTAGTATTTCTTAATCCCTTCACCTTCTTCACCCAGCCATCCCCCTTTGGCATCCATCAGTCTGTTTCTGTATCTATTTCTGTTTCTATTTTGTTTGCTAGTTTATTTTGTTCTTTAGATGCCACATAGAAGTGAAATCATATGGTAGCTGTCTTTCTCTGTCTGGCTTATTTCACTTAGCATAATATTGTCTAGGTCAGTGGTCGGCAAACTCAGTCAACAGAGCCAAATATCAACACTACAATGATTGAAATTTCTCTTGAGAGCCAAATTTTTTAAACTTAAACTATATAGGTAGATACATTGTTATTAACTTAATTAGGGTATTCCTAAACTGGCCTTTGCCAGCACGTGGTATTCTGTGGAAGAGCCCACTCAAGGGGCCAAAGAGCTGCATGTGGCTCGCAAGCAGAATAATATTCCATTGTTTGTACCACAACTTTTTATCAGCTCGTCTATTGTTGGGCACTTGAGTTGTTTTCATATCTTGGCTATTATAGATAATGCTGCAAGCCAAGTATTTTTCTTTCTTTTTTTTTTTTGAGAGATAAGAACACCAAGCTGGTCCTATATGTGCCCCAACCAGGGAAATGAACTGGCAGCCCTCATGCACCGGGACAATGCTCCAACCAACAGAGCTATCTGGCCAGGGCTGCCAATTAATTTTCTCTATATAATTTTCAGTGCAATTAGTTGCCTCATTAGCATAAGATGTTCAATACTAGCCTTCTAATTAATTATTGAGATTTCTATTTAAAAGCTCTTTCTTAACCTGACCAGGAAGTGGTGCAGTGGATAGAGCGTCAGACTGGGATGCGGAGGACCGAGGCTCGAGACCTCGAGGTCGCCAGCTTGAGCACGGGCTCATCTGGTTTGAGCAAAGCTCACCAGCTTGAACCCACGGTCGCTGGCTCGAGCAAGGGGTTACTTGGTCTGCTGAAGGCCCACGGTCAAGGCACATATGAGAAAGCAATCAATGAACAACTAAGGTGTCGCAACTAAAAACTGATGATTGATGCTTCTCATCTCTCTCTGTTCCTGTCTGTCTGTCCCTGTCCATCCCTCTCTCTGTCTCTGTAAAAAATAAAATAAAAGCTCTTTCTTAAAAATTCAATACCTAAAAGAAATAAGAAAAATAAGTAATGGTATTCCTGTCAAGAGAACATAATCACATTCTGATTCTTTTTATAAAATCAATTTAAACAGTTTAAACCAATTACTCCCTTAAGATTTTTAAAGGAAGAAACCAGTATCATCACATACTCAAACTCTGTTCTTCATTCACCATATACTACATTTTACCTTCTAATTTTATTCACTAGGCTTTTCCATTTAATTGTATTTGTAATATACCTGAACAGAAATTTATTAACTATAGTAAAGCAAATGACAAATGTCAGTAATTAATTCAAGTAGACTTCCTTGTTCTAAATATATCCAAAAAAGGTCAGATTTTTAAAAATCAAATTTGTTTTATAACAATCTTCTTTGTGTGTGTGTGTGTGTGTGTGTGTATTTTTCTGAAGTGAGAAGCAGGGAAGCAGAGAGACTCCTGCATGTGCCCGACCAGGATCCACCAGGCATGCCCACTACGAGGTAATGCTCTGCCCATCTGGGACGTTGCAACTGGAGCCATTCTAGCACCTGAGGCAGAGGCCACAGAGCTGTCCTCAGTGCCCGAGCCAACTTTGCTCCAATGGAGCCTTGGTTGCGGGAGGGGAAAAGAGAGATAGGGAGAAAGGAGAGGGGGAAGGGTGGAGAAGTAGATGGGCACTTCTCCTGTGTGCCCTGGCCAGTAATCAATCCCAGGACTTCCACACAATGGGCTGATGCTCTACTGCTGAGCCAACCATGATCTTCCTTTAGACAACCCATTAATTATGCACTTAAATACAATTAAATTTTTTTAAATTCTGCCAACAGCCTGACTGGTGGTGGTGCAGTAGATAAAGCATCGACCCAGAAAGCTGAGATCACCGGTTTGAAACCCTAGCCTTGCCTGGTCAAGGCACAAATGGGAGTTGATGCTTCCTGTTCCTCCCCCCTCTCTCTAAAAATGAATCAATAAAATCTAAAAAAAAAAAAAATTCTACCAATAGATTTGCAAGCAGTGACTAATACATACTAGTCATAGTAAAATCTAAGGTCTGTAGTAACATTTTGAAAGTATAAGCCTTATTTCCCCTCCATTTTACAATCAAAATTCTCTCACATAGAATGATTTCTAATTTGAAAAGATCATATATTAGAAGTACTAAATACATTAGTCTGAATAATTACTTAAATGCTCTCTTAAATCAGAAAGATTTTCATACTTACCAATGATGTCTGATCCTCAAATGGTCTTGTAATATTTTTCCTACAAATATTTTTAAATGGTGAGTTTAATTTTAATGACCTTAATATGTAATTCACCCATAAAAATTAATATATAAGCAAATATAATTTTATAGTCAGATTTTTAAAAACTTATATTCATTTATTCAAATATTTACTTAGTGCCTATCATGTGCCAGGTATTGTTCCAGGAGCTAGAGATATTATAATATCATGTCAAAGTACAATAGGATACTGTGTTAGTATGAAAAGTAGAAAATGATTATTTGAGCTGAGATCTGAAAAATGAGGAGTTAGCCATGGAAAAGTTTCAAAGTTAAGAGTAAGGCGGGAAGAGGGAATAGAATGAGCAAAGATTCTAAGATGGAAACAAAGTCAGACTACTTAAGATAAATAAAGACAAGTGTCACTGAATCTTACTGAGCAGAGAAATAATGGCGGATAAGATGTAGATATAGCCCAGATATGTAGTGCCATTTGGAGCAAGGTTAAGGAATGAAGACATTAGGAGCAGCGGAAAACACTACAGAATTTCAGGCAGGACAGTAAAATGCTTGGATTCAAATTTTCCTTTTAATGGATTGCTTTGTCTTCTGTATGAGAATGGAATAAAGAGCTATAGTAGTAGTAATCCAGGAGAGAACGAAAAAAAAAAATGATGGACTGGACTGGGATAGTCGTAGTGGAGATGAAGAAGCAGTAGGCAGAGAAATGTAAAACATGCTATCTTTCATGCAAAAGAGAAATAAGAATACATATTTTTATTGCTTTAATATGCATAAATAAATTGATAAGATATAAGAAACTAATGATTGTTCTGGAAAATAGTATGCATTTATATTTTCAGTGTATAATTTCTGATTTGTAATCATAAAGTATAAAACAGTTCATTTTTAAGATGAACTTATTAATTTAAAGAGATAAATACATATGCAACATGATCTCAATTTTAAGGAATAAAACAGATGTACAGATATAAAAATAAATGGGGAGAAATGGTGTAAAAATGTACAGCACTTTTCTATGGATGATTATTTATTCACTATCCTAATCATTTAAGATAAATACGTTATTGCTTTTATAATCAGTAAAAGAAAGTGTTTTGGCCCTGGCTGCTTGGTTCAGCAGTAGAGTGTAGGCCCAGCATGTGGAAGTCCCGGGTTCAATTCCTGGCCAGGGCACAAAGGAGATGTGCCCATCTGCTTCTCCACCCTTCCCCCTCTCCTTCCTTTCTATTTCTCTCTTCCCCTCCTGCAGCCAAGGCTCCACTGGAGCAAAGTAGGCTCGGTCACTGAGGACAGCTCCATGGTCTTCGCCTCAGGCACTGGAATGGCTCCAGCAGCAACAGAGCAATGCTCTAGATAGGCAGAGCATCGCCCCCTGGTGGGCATGCCAGGTGGATCCTAGTCAGGCACATGCAGGGGTCTGACTGCCTCCCTGCTTCTAACTTTGGAAAAATGCAAAAAAAAAAAAAAAGTGTTTTAATAGCTTAGAGAAATTCACAAGTACTGTATTTCCCCATGTATAAGATGCACCCCTTTCCAAAAAATTTGGAGTCTAAAAACTGGGTGCATCTTATACAGTGGTTGTGGTATTTCAAATGCCATAGATGGAACTGAGGATGAGGCAATATATGAAGACAGTGATTTGTCATCAAACACAAATGAGAACAAGCTAATAAATGGGAGTTTTGACAGTGATGAAGAGCCATTTGAATTTTATGATGAATAAAACTTGACTTTAATAACTTTATGTTATACGTTTGTTTGTTTTTTAAATTTCGGGCCCCAAAATTAAGGTGTGTCTTATACATGGGGAAATATGGTAAATATGACCTGTTGGAAACATGGAAATAAAATTTAAACAAAATATCATTTCTTAATTTAAAAAAAACACCAAAAACAGGTAAAGGCCCATGAAACTTATGTATTTCACTCTGCCAAAAACAAACTTTTCAGAAAGCAGTAAGGTTAATTTGCTACAGCAGACATAAAACTATAACCTGTACTCTCATATAGCAACTAAATCAAAAGATTACTCCTTTGTATAAAAATAGTCACTTTAGCATTATTTATAAATACAAAAAAGTGAAAAACGTCTATTTCCCCCAATTAAGGAATAATTGGGTAAATTTTAGTACAACCAATTAATAAGCATTTTATTGGCATTAAAAAAAATTTGCCTGACCTGTGGTGGCTCAGTGAACAAAGTGTTGACCTGGAACACTGAGGTCACCAGTTCGAAATTCTGGGCTTGCCAAGTCAAGGCACATATAAGAAGCAACTACTATGATTTGATGTACCCTGTTTCTCCACCCTCTTTCTCTCTCTCCCTCTCTTTTATTTTCTCTCTTTTCTCTAAAAATCAATTAAAAATATTCTAAGAAAAAAGTTAAAAAAATAAAAATATAATAACCACTTACAACATAAATGGAAAAGACTTGACATAAAATTGCATGTATGGCCTGACCAAGCGGTGGAGCAGTGGATAGAGCGTCGGACTGGGATGCGGAAGACCCAGGTTCGAGACCCCCAAGGTTGCCAGCTTGAGCACGGGCTTATCTGGTTTGAGCTAAAGCTCACCAGCTTGGACCCAAGGTCGCTGGCTCAAACAAGAGGTTAATTGGTCTGCTAAAGACCCACGGTCAAGGCACATATGAGAAAGCAATCAATGAACAACTAAGGTGTTGCGACGTGCAACGAAAAACTGATGATTGATGCTTCTCATCTCTCTGTTCCCATCTGTCTATCCCTCTCTCTGACCTCTGACTCTCTTTCTCTCTCTGTTCCTGTAAAAAAATAAAAAATAAAAAATTGCATGTATGGAACAACACAGATAAATTTAAAATTCATTTTGTTAGTGAAAGACACCAGAAGCTACATGTTATATGATTAATTTATGTGACATTCTGGGAAAAACAAAACAAAACCTTTAAAGATGGAAAACAAATCATTGGTTACAAGAGGGAAGGTGGGGGAGATGATAAAAGAGCACCGCACAAAGGAATTTTCAGGATAATGGAACTGTTCTGTATGACTGTGGATGCGAACACAATCCAATGCATCTGTCCAAACCCACGAAACTGTACATTCCAAAGAGTAATTTTTACATGTATAAATTAAAACCACGAGGATGCGGTGGAAAACCCAAAACAGAATACAAACTGTAATAAATGACCCTAACTATAGTATAGTAGTATAAATGAGTAATAAGCACATTGAAGGAGTAAAAATAAAAAATTAAAAAAACCTAAGTTACATTAGAAAACAGTATTTTGATTGGACACTGTGAGACTAAAGACACATACACAAAAATTCCATTTTCTAGTTAGTACATTGTTACAGGGTTATAAATTCTAAAACTTATGTATACTAGAATTATACAAATAAGTAAATCTATTATAAATAATGACAGCCAGGTTTCTTACTGTCAAAAGTTACAAAGAAGGAGAGGAAAAAGGCTGAAATGAAGTCTGTGGTATTGGATTGAAACTGCAAGTACCAGTATGAACTCAGGGTTTTTAAATATAGTATATAATATGTACTTTTAAGCTGTTGAGAGGACCTAGAGACAACGACACTCCAGCAGTAACTGAGCACATTGAGTGCCCAGATCTTTGTTTCTGCAAGGCTCCATGGCGAAGGGGTGATTCTAGGGCTGCAACAAGCAAAAAATACAAGATGGGCCTGGAGTATCTTGGGGTCCCGGAAAGTACCGTATATCCCCAGATATAAGACACACCTTTCCCTGAAAAATTTTGGGGCCTAAAAACTGGGTGTGTCTTATACAATGGTTATAGTTTGTTTTTTAACTTGCATTTCCCGCTTTTTCATGCTTATTTTTGTGCTCATTGTTGAAGACAGTGATTCGTCATCAGACACAGATGAGGACAAGCTAATGGATGGGAATTTTGACAGTGATGAGGAGTTGTATGAATTTTATGATGAATAAAACTTGAGTTCAATAACTTTATATAGTACATTTTTTTTTCAAGTATCAGGCCCCAAAATGAAGGTGTGTCTTATACACGGGCATGTCTTATACATGGGGAAATATGATAAGTACTCAAATAGTGGGCATATTGAAAAGGCACAGGAGCCAGCCTGAAAGAGATCTCAATGGCCAAAGGTAAAACAATTTGTTTTAGTTTACTGATTGATTTTTAGAGAGAGAGGAAGGGGGAGAGAGACACAGATAGAGAGAAAAAGAGAGAGACAGAGAGAGAAACATCAATTTTGCTGTTCCATCTAATCATACCATCATTGATGGATTCTTGTATGTGCCCTGACCAGGGATCAAAGCAACACCTCAGCATGTCAGGATGGCACTCTAACCAACTGAGCTACCCCGACAGAGCCACAGGTAGAACAACTTAAACAACAAAATAAATCATTCTAACACTGAATTATAACCCTCCCAAAAATAAATATTGAAAAAATAAATAAATCCTTAAGTCTACACAAATATAAATAAATAATAAAACAAATAGAGAAGGAACAAGTTTTCTTTACAGAATTCCAATTAATAAATATAGAAGGAATGAAGAAAATAGAATGCCACCAATAGAACACCACTGTAATAATTGTGTATACTAGATCCACAAATGGATTCTAAAATTAATAAGCAAAAGTTCAAGGAGAAAAAGGATTATTTGCATAGTCTTTGCTTGGTATCTCCTCCATACTTTGTAACTTACTAATTACAAAGAGAAAAATAGTAGAGAAACCCAGAAGATATCACTTTAACCAAGGTTTATGCCACAGTATAAGACATCATGTACTCCCTGGTATGATTTATTAAGCATATCATTTGTGTGGTATTCTTGCCAAAAATGCCTAACCTCCAACTACTCATGAGAAACTTAAGGCAAATCCAAAATGAGGGATATTCTGCCTGACCAGGCGGTGGCGTAGTGGATGAAACATTGGACTGGATGCAAAGGACCCAGGTTCGAAATCCCGAGGTTGCCAGCTAGAGCACGGGCTCACCAGCTTGAGCACGGGGTAGCTGGCTTGAGCGTGGAAACATGGACATGACACCATGGTCTCTGGCTTGAGCACAAAGATAGTTGGCTTAAAGCCCAAGGTCGCTGGCTTGAGCAAGGGGTCATTTGCTCTGCTGTAGCCCCCCAGTCAAGGCACATATGAGAAAGCAATCAATGAACAAGTAAGGAGCTGCAGATGAAGAATTGATGCTTCTCATCTCTCTCCCTTCCTATCTGTCCCTCTGTCTCTGTTACACACACACAAAATGAGGGCTATTTTACAATATAACTAACAAGTACTAATGAGAATTATCAAGGTCAGGAAAGACAAGGAAAGTCTGAGGAACTGTCGCAAATTGGAGAAAACTAAGGAGACATGTCAACTACATGCAATGTGGGAACCCTGTAGAGAAAAAGGACAGTAGTGGAAAAACTTGCCCAAACCAAATCAAGTCTGTAATAATTAGTTAACATTATTTTACTAATGTTAATTTCTTACTTTTGACAACTACACTATGGTTATGCAAAATACAACATTAAGAGGCAAGATACAACATTAAGAGAAGTCGGGTAAAGGATATACGGGAACACTACTTTTTTTGCAACTTTTCTGTAAATCTATAATTATTTCGAAATGAAATATATGCTACTATTACAGTTATGTAAGAATATCCAATACAAATGAAAACAGATTGCAAAGTAACAAATTTAATTACAAATAGCTATATGTAAGGAACTATAATATTTTTTAAAAATATTTTCTAAATCTTTCATAAAGTGGTTGTTACTTTTACAATGGAGTAATATAATTTATAGTAAAGTAAAAGAAATACTGACTTACTTTTTATACAGAACGCCATACGGTTTTTTCAGTGCATACTGTAAAACATAATTTAGAGCTTTCAAAACAAAACATTCTGTAAAGCATATGTAAAAATAAGGCATTATAACAATCATTATACAAGATTATATTGGTTCCTAAACCCTATTCTGACTTCTGCTTGGCTCCCTATTGATTATTTTAAAAACTTGCAACATAAGCTTAATATTCCAACTTAGACTAGACCTTCCTAATTGCAATTTTCTATGCTCTTTCAATAGTCTATCCAATTTAAATGCTTCTCTTCATTTCTTTAAATTCTACCTACTCCATTCTTTCCAGGCAAATAATTTGAGAGTAGGAAAAAAAGCAGAAGAAAACAGAAAAAAATCCTATCAGGAAAGGCTAACAGAACTGAAAAAGTCATAATGATGACAATCAGAATTCTAGCCAGTTTAAACATAGCCCTTTAAAAGTTCCCATTAGTCAACCCTCTTTTCATTTTTTTTTTCATACTTCTTTCTACTCATCCACTAATAATCACTTATTACCTACAGGTCAGAACTACTCTACCATAGGGAAAGCAAATATCTAAGGCATTACCTTGCATTAGAAAAAGGAGTGAATGCCTGACTAGGCGGTGGCGCATTGGATAGAGCATCAAACTGGGATGTGGAGGACTCAGGTTAGAGACCCCGAGGTCGCCAGCGTGAGCAGGGGCTCATCTGGTTTGAGCAAAGCTCACCAGCTTGAACCCAAGGTTGCTGGCTTGAGCAAGGGGTTACTCGGTCTGCTGAAGGCCCATGGTCAAGGCACATATTAGAAAGCAATCAATGAACAACTAAGGTGTCGCAACAAAAAACTGATGATTGACGCTTCTCATCTGTCTGTCCCTATCTATCCCTTTCTCTGACTCTCTCTGTCTCTGTAAAAAAAAAGGGGGGTGGTGAATGAAGAAAAACAATGAAAAATAAGGTGAAATGATCGTTCATGAACTATCAGAGCTGATGAACAAAAGAAATTGATTCACCAGTAAAATCTATCTTTTAAACACTAATACTTATGGTGATTCTTGACCCTTTTTCCCTGCCTCAGTAAAAACGAACAGTACCACCTATTCTTGACAACTTGAGTCATCAATATGAGTGTTAACTGTTGTAATAATCTGTAATATTATACTGTTTTGAGAGATTACTTAAATAGGTAGCATTATTGTGTTAAAAGGATTTGGAGAGGACACTAGAGCAGTATCCCATCAACAAAATGACAATCAAACAAAAAGGATACGCATATGTTAGACATTCAGATATCTGAATTGACTACTGTGTTTAACAAACAAAGGCAGTTTAGTCAAGTTTAAAAATCTATTCAATTACTTAGTTGATTTAACTCAAAGAATCAGTTGGCTGTACTCAAGGCCTAAATATTCAACTACCTATTACATATCCCTATAGACCAGTGGTAGTCAACCTGGTCCCTACTGCCCACTAGTGGGCGTTCCAGCTTTCATGGTGGGCGATAGCAGAGCAACCAAAGTATAAATAAAAAGATTGATTTAACTATAGTAAATTGTTTTATAAAGATTTATTCTGCCAAACTTAGCGAAAATCCAACATAAAGTACTTGGTAAGTAATTATTATTATATGCTTTAACTTGCTGTAACTCTGCTTTATAAATTTTATAAAGTAAAGTTACTTCCCTACTTTGTAAATCACCATTACTGTGGAACCGGTGGGCGGTTAGAAAATTATACTACTAACAGAGATACAAAAGTGGGCGGTAGGTATAAAAAGGTTGACTACCCCTGCTATAGACTATGCCTTTCATTCACTGATTAAACATTTATTGAGCACCCACTATATGCCAAACACTGAGCTAGAAACCAGGCTATAGAAGTACATAAAGCTTTTATCTTCATCACTTAAATTGCATGTCCTAAACTGAACAGCATCCCACTTTTCCCTCCAAACCTGCTTCACAAGACATGTTCTTTAACTGGCATTATCAGTCATCAGGTATCCAAGCCAGAAACCTAGTAAGTCATACTTCTTATTCATGCCCAAACTCGTCTACCTTCAACATCTATTCTCTCTGATCATCTCCATTTTCACTACCACCACCGAACTCCAGATACTCTTTACCAGGCCGACAACAAAGGTTTAAAACAGTTTCCAACATTTGCTTCAATCCTCTCTATTCGGGTTGATTAAAAGGACCATATCTCTCACTTAATATCTTGCAATAATTCCACTGAACTTTCAGAATAAAGCTCAAACTCCATGTTATTATCTTATCCCTGCCTATTCTTCCAGTTTCATCCAGCCCACTCATCTTTCACCATTCCAATTATTTGCAGCTGCATCATGTTCCTTCATACTTCCCTTTGAACAAGTTCTTTCTCATTTTCTTCTCCATGATCTTTCTTCAACTCTGCCTCCCATCCCACCCTGTGCATGCCTCTAGGACATTCTGTAGCATTCAATTGACAATGCTACAATTTTTTTTTTCTTTTCTTTTCTGAAGTTGGAAACAGGGAGGCAGTCAGACAGACTCCCGCATGCGCCCAACCGGGATCCACCCAGCACGCCCACCAGGGGGCGATGCTCTGCCCATCTTGGGGCGTCGCTCTGCTGCAACCAGAGCCATTCTAGCGCCTGAGGCAGAGGCGACAGTGCCTTCCTCAGCGCCCGGGCAAACCCCTCCAATGGAGCCTTGGCTGCGGGAGGGGAAGAGAGAGACAGAGAGGAAGGAGAGGGGGAGGGGTGGAGAAGCAGATGGGCGCCTCTCCTGTGTGTTCTGGCAGGGAATCGAACCCAGGACTCCCGCACGCCAGGCCGACGCTCTACCACTGAGCCAACCAGCCAGGGCCCACAATGCTACAATTTTTTCTTGTCTTTCTCCCTCACTAAAGGGAGACGCTGTGTTTCCTCTAATTATTAAACCGTAACACTCAGAACAATAAAGAGCTTTGGTGAAGGAACGTACAATAAGAGTTATTTTACTTACAAATTAGATATATTCCTTAAATGTGAGTAAATCAAATTTTAGTGATTGAAACCAGCTGCTTTAAGGAAAACCAGTAGTCAGTTCCCTGGCAGGGCAAATAACCTCCAACTTGACCTTTTCTCTAAGGCTAGCCACTCTTAAGGCTAGAATATCTTATCTATGTATTTATTTCTCCAGCAGCCTAACTAATGCTGAAATTGTCCTAAAATGATTACAAAACCACTTTTAAAATAAACATGTATACATACCACATCTTTAAGTACTTGTGTCACTGTTAAATTTGCATTTCCCCCTTTAATAAGCATGGCATTTTTAACATTCTCACTGAGTTTTGGTTCTCTCTTCTCAAGGAATCTCTTGGCCCTTTTCGTTTTGGACTTTCTGTTTGGAGAAATCACAATTTATAATGACTTACAAACATTTTCCTCATATCACAAAACCATTAACTTGACTAATGTGAAAAATCTTAAAAATCAACCGAAAACATTATGTAACATTTACCAGTTAGAATTCCACCATTACACAAAACCTTACTTTTAAAGGGAGATTATTAGCCTGACCAGGCGGTGGTGCAATGGATAGAGCGTCGGACTGGGACACGGAGGACCCAGGTTTGAGACCCCAAGGTCACCAGCTTGAGCGCAGGCTCACTGGGTTTGAGCAGTTGAGCAGGGCTCACCAGCTTGAGTCCAAGGTCACTGGCTTGAGCAAGGGGTCACTCAAGTCTGCTGTAGCCCCCCAGTCAAGGCACATATGGGAAGTCAATCAATGAACAACTAAGGAACCACAGCGAAGAATTGATGTTTCTCATCTCTCTCCCTTCCTGTCTGTCTGTCCCTATCTGTCCCTCTCTCTGACTCTGTCTCTGCCACAAAAGAAAATAAAAAATAGAGATTATTAGTAAAAAATATTCAATTATTACTGTTAAATGAGTTAATGTTATTAGCTGTTTTTATTTTTAAATTTTTATTTATTGATTTTATTATTTATTTTTTATTGATTAATTTTAGAGAAACAGCAAGAGGAAGGAGGAGAGAGAGGGAAGCATTCATTTGTTGTTACACTTGGTTGTGCATTCACTGGGCATTTTCCATCTGAGCCCTGACTAGGGATCTAACCTGCAAACGTTGGTGTTTCAGGAGGGTGCTCTAACCCAGTGGGCCCCAACCGTTTTGGGGCCACGGACCGGTTTAATATCAGAAAATATTTTCACGGACCAGCCTTTAGGGTGGGATGGATAAATGCACAAAATAAAATTATGCGACCGGCGTAAAAACTGTGGTATTTTTAAATATAATTGTCAAACTTACGAGACAAGCGTCAAGAGTGAGTCTTAAGACAGATGTAACAGAGGGAATCTGGTCATTTTTTAAAAATAAAACATCGTTCAGACTTAAATATAAATAAAACGGAAATAATGTAAGTTATTTTATTCTTTCTCTGCAGGCTGGTACCAAATGGCCCACGGACTGGTACCAGTCCGCGGCCAGGGGGTTGGGGACCACTGCTCTAACCAACTGAACTAACTAACCAGGACCCATTTACTGATTTTAAAGAGGGGGGGAGGGAGGGAAGGAGGGAGAGGGAATGAGAGGAGGGGGAAACAAGGATCCATTGCTCCACCCATCCATACACACTGACTCTTGTATGTACCCTGACTGGGGATCAAACGAATACTCCTTAACCTTAGAGTATTGGGAGGATGCTCTATACTCAGTTACCTGGCCAGGGCAGTTTTTAGTTTTTAGTTTTTTTGTTTTGTTTTTAAATATTTTATTTATTGATTTTTTTTTTTTTTTTTTAGAGAGAGAGGAGAGAGAGAGACAGAGAGAGAGAGAAGGGGGAGGAGCAGGAAGCATCAACTCCCATATGTGCCTTGACCAGGCAAGCCCAAGGTTTCGAACCGGGGACCTCAGCGTTTCCAGGTCGACGCTTTATCCCACTGCGCCACCACAGGTCAGGCCAGTTTTTAGTTTTTAAAAAAAGTTTTCATTTTAATATTCCCAGAATTATTTTATTATTGCTTCTCTCTAAACCTCTTATATTAAATGAAAAAAAAAGAAAAAAAGGATTCAGGTGAATACTGTTGCTGTTTTTACTCCATTATTTCTTCCTCAATCTTAAAGCAGTCAAACTATACTCTGTAACCAATCAGAGAATTGCACACCAACTGCTGATCTACCTGTGGGCAGTTACTAAACAGGAGGAAGGTATTTATTGCTTATCTTCCCTCAGGGTTTAAGACCACAATGCCTGCCAGGAAGTATACATCATCCCACTCCCAACATTTAACTGCTGAGAAAGTCACACATTACCACCATCAAAGGGGAATAGTAATTGATACTTTTATAGTCACCCTATTAAGGGTTAATATTTACCGAACCCTATGAAACAAGTACATTTTCTTCATTTTATTGATGAGGCAAAGAAGGCCAGAGAAGTAGTTTGCCCAAGGTTACACAGCTTTAAGTAGGCAAATCTTCAAAATGAGCTAGATTTAAAGACTAGACCAATCACGCTGTAAAATATGAAGGGAAAACAAACCCATTATTTTGATTTTATGATGTGACAGAGGTAGAAAGTTTTTATACTTTTTTGTTCAGAAAAACAGCTTCATCTCTGCTTCCACTACAGTGAGATCTGGCTTTTCCAATATTTTCTCTGGCATCTACTGAAGGAATTACTCCTCTCTTAAATAATTAATACCTTCCCTCCTTCTTCCAGTCCTACTGACACTTCAAGAAGGGAAAAGAGGCCCTGGCCGGTTGGCTCAGTGGTAGAGCATCGGCCTGGCATACAGAAGTCCCGGGTTCGATTCCCGGCCAGGGCACACAGAAGAAGCGCCCATTTGCTTCTCCACCCCTCCCCCTCTCCTTCCTCTCTCTCTCTTCCCCTCCCGCAGCCGAGGCTCCATTGGAGCAAAGATGGCCCGGGCGCTGGGGATGGCTCCTTGACCTCTGCCCCAGGCGCTAGAGTGGCTCTGGTCGCAACAGAGTGACGCCCCGGAGGGGCAGAGCGTCGCCTCCTGGTGGGCGTGCCGGGTGGATCCCGGTCGGGCGCATGCGGGAGTCTGTCTGACTGTCTCTCCCCGTTTCTAGCTTCGGAGAAATACCAAAAAAAAAAAAAAAAAAAAGGGAAAAGAACAAACAGGATATGCACAGCTTAGTTTATCATGCATATTTTTAAAATTCTCCAGATAAAATATCAAGCACACACAATTTCTAATCATTTAGTGGTTCACAAATACACATTATTTAGTAAATCAAATCAAGAGATATTTAGTGTGTCTATACAGCAATACAAATGCTATATGCTCTATATTCAATACGGATTATTACTTCTCACTAACCGGCAACGAATGCAAGTAACACCTTACGTTTTTATTTATTTGTCCCCCAGTTAGACTGCAAACTAGTCTTACTTATCTTTGCAGTCCCTACATCTACAGGAATATATAGCAAATACGTTTTTTAAATCTCTATATTGCCTGACCAGGCGGTGGCGCAGTGGAGCGTCCGACTGGGATGCAGAGGACCCAGGTTTGAGACCCCAAGCTCACCAGCTTGAGCGCGGGCTCATCTGGTTTGAGCAAAAGCTCACCAGCTTGGACTAAAGGTCGCTGGCTCGAGCAAGGGGTTACTCGGTCTGCTGAAAGCCCACAGTTAAGGCACATATGAGAAAGCAATCAATGAACAACTAAGGTGTCACAATGCGCAACAAAAAAACTAATGATTGATGCTTCTCATCTCTCCGTTCCTGTCTGTCCCTATCTATCCCTCTCTCTGTCTCTGTAAAAAAATAATAATAAATCTCTATATTAACGACTAAAATACTTTGTTGTTTACATGTTAACCCAGGTAAATTTTAAGAAAATCAGAGCAAACAACAGCAGAAATATTTAGGAGACCAACAAATATTTTTTTTTAATTAACTAAACCAGACATCACTCAGGAATAACTCAGACAAGTGTAGGAGTTGGGATGAAAAGAAAAAGTTAATGAGCATTTTTCCGTGCTGTAGCAAAGACTACATACATGCTCTCAAGTAATCCTCACAGTTCTATGAGGTACGATTATGAACGCTATTTTACAAACTGAGATTTAGGGAATTAAAGGACCCAATGTCATAAAGCTTAAGTAGACGTGCCCGTTTGTCATCTAAACCTG
This sequence comes from Saccopteryx bilineata, assembly GCF_036850765.1. Classification (NCBI taxonomy): domain Eukaryota; kingdom Metazoa; phylum Chordata; class Mammalia; order Chiroptera; family Emballonuridae; genus Saccopteryx; species Saccopteryx bilineata. Next base: position 7,650,113 of record NC_089501.1, on the reverse strand, counting down.
TCAGATTCCGAGGCCTATGCTCTTGACCCCTCACTCTCCCACCTCCCTCACACTTCGGAAACCAGAACGTTTCTAACAGGCGCGGATAAAAAGCGGCAATGGCTCTGTGCGACCTTCGCCCTAGGCTACTATAGGGGGCTTCCCCGCTGTCTGTCTCCGGGCAGGCGGCACCAACGCAGAAGCCCCAGATTAGCGGACTGATCGGCCTCCCCCGGCGGCCCTCTGGCAGACGGCGTGAGGCTGAAGAGTGCCTCCACAAGAGCCCCTCTCCCACGCTCCCCTCCGCAGGGAGTCCGCAAACTTACACAACCCGATCCAAAGGGTCCATCGCTACCGCAACCCGAACTCAGCGAAGACACGTGCACCGCGCGATTACCGCGAGACCGGTACCCGGGAACAGGCGGAACCGGAACTTGACGAGTGACGCCACTTCCTGGGGTCGCCCGGCGCCGCCAGCGGGTATTTCGGGTGCAGTCGTGTTCTGTTCTCTTAGTTACGGGCTTTCGCAGCGCCTCTGTCCCTGAAATTAATGCTCCAAATGACATCACCTATGGTGGTTTCACATACACACCTGTGTGTATGTCCTGAGTCTCATTCAAAGACCAGGTGTTATTCTTAGAATCCCCCAGGATAGTAAAAAATTTGCTAGGTACTCATGTGGTCACTAAAAATATCAATGTGAAATGTACACTATTTACTCAACTATGAGATGAGTGAGAGTTTATAACTACCAGTGTTTGGCACATAAAAGGTGTGCATAAAATCACAATGCTAATTCTGATTTTTAAAAAAATTTTTAATTGCCATATACTTAACATACCATTAAATTTACCCCTGTAAAGTGCACAATTCAGTAGTTTTTAGTGTATTCACAAGGATGTGCAACCATCACCATTATCTAATTTCAGAACATTTTATTTCTCCAAAAGGAAGCACCTTCTTTGCAGCTCAAGCAGGAAGGTAATCAGCAGTTTAACCTGGCAGCACCATTCACGTGCACAGCAGCCATTTTTACAATAAAAGTGAACAAACTGAAAATACAGATTTTTAAAAATTTTTTAAAGTTTTTTTATTTATTCATTTTTAGAGAGAGAGAGAGGGCGAGAGACAGAGAGAGAGAGAGGAGAGAGAGAGATAGAGAGAAGGGGGGAGGAGCAGGAAGCATCAACTCCCATATGTGCCTTGACCAGGCAAGCCCAGGGTTTCGAACCAGCAACCTCAGCATTTCCAGGTCGACGCTTTATCCACTGCGCCACCACAGGTCAGGCTGAAAATACAGATTTTATAAACTCATTTGCCCAACACTTAAGCACTTCTGAACTATTTTTCTATTCCTAGATATACAGTGTGTCCGTAAAGTCATGGTGCACTTTTGACCGGTCACAGGAAAGCAACAAAATGAGGAGCCACTGCACCACCACCCGCAGGTGTTGTAAAGTACCAAAAGCTACAGAATTAATATTAATATTTTGGGAGGCTTGAAGAACATTTTATTAATTTGGGTTAAGGTGTGCAAGAGAAATTGTGAGAATAGTCCCTGTACTGTGTGATTGGCATGACCAGGATGGCCCTTGGCATTGTATTGTAAATGCAAAGGGGAGGAAAATATGGATTCCGAGACATTCCACCATGCCTGTGGGGAAAGGGGTGAATGGCTAGCCAGGTACAGGGATAGAAAAGCCAAAATAAACCTTTTCTTATAGCAATGAGCCATTTGCAGGCATTTGTCCTCACGGAAACTACCTCGCCTATGTAAACGCATGTGGTTAACACGTGTGACTCTAGACAGAGATAGCAGATAAACATTAGATAATATAGGAAAGCCTTTTAATATGTAAAGAGACATCTTTCTACCATTGTGTTGACTTGTAAATTTTGTTTTCTCCAAAATAATGTATGGCTTGCAAATTGAATGTGGTCCTATCATGTTAAAGGACATATAACTATAACCAATAGTGGTAAGGGGCTCCTAATTACAAGTTTTGCTTCTGTACTTCCCACTTACAAAACTATAAAAACTAAGTGGAACAAAGGGCCGGCACGCTCTCCCTCAGACCTCTGTGGGAGTTGCTGCAGCTTGGCCGAGCTAGACAATAAAGCTTTGATGTGTAATCGACAGACTTTGTTCGTGTCTTCAATGTTTCGAGTCCCTCTGGATTAGGCTTAACACAAAAGACAATAGAAATGTGAAATCTGTACCAAATAAAAGGAAAACTCTCCCAGTTTCATACCTATTCAGTGCAGTTCGATGAGGGCTCACCCACAGACTTTTTAGGGCTCCTTAGGTAGCTATCCCGTATAGCTTCTACAGACTCGTCACTGACTGATAGCCTACCAGAACGGGGTTTCTCCACCAAACTGCCGGCTTCCTTCACCTGCTTATCCCACCAGGTAATGTTATTCCTATGTGGTGGCGCTTTATTATAAACGCGCCGATATTCACGTTGCACTTTGGTCACAGATTCGAATTTAGCGAGCCACAAACACACTGAACTTTCCTCTGTACTGTCCACATCTCGACTGGCATGGATGTGGGCTGCTCTGCTGCATACACGGTGTTACATCATCATCTGCGCATGCGCACATGCTGCCACATCATCCTACAGAAACTAGGAGGGTTTTCTTTTTATTTGGTGCAGATTTCACATTTCTATCTTTTGTTCCTTTCCTGTGACCAGTCAAAAGTGCACCATGACTTTACGGACACACTGTATAATATTTATTAGAGCAAACAGCCAGTAAGCTGACAGTCCTTGCTACCCATCCCCCCCCCCATCATGACTCAGCTGACAAAGATCCCTGCAGTTAAAAGCAGGGGTCGGGAACCTATGGCTCGCAAGCCAGATGTGGCTCTTTTGATGGCTGCATCTGGCTCGCAGACAAATCTTTAATAAAAAAAGATAATGCTAAAAATATAAAACATTTTAATGTATTACAATCCATTTATTTCCTACCGCTCATGTTCATGGTTGTGGGTGGCTGGAGCCAATCACAGCTGTGCTCCGAATCAACACCAAATTTTTATTGGATAATGCATAACATACATAGGTCGTTGTATGGCTCTCACAGAATTACATTTTAAAATATGTGACGTTCGGCCCTGGCCAGTTGGCTCAGCAGTAGAGCGTTGGCCTGGCGTGTGGGGGACCCGGGTTCGATTCCCGGCCAGGGCACATAGGAGAAGCATCCATTTGCTTCTCCACCCCTACCCCCTCCTTCCTCTCTGTCTCTCTCTTCCCCTCCTGCAGCCAAGGCTCCATTGGAGCAAAGATGGCTCGGGCGCTGGGGATGGCTCCTTGGCCTCTGCCCCAGGTGCTAGAGTGGCTCTGGTAGCCCTGGTGGGCGTGCCGGGTGGATCCCGGTCGGTCGCATGCGGGAGTCTGTCTGACTGTCTCTCCCCGTTTCCAGTTTCAGAAAAATACAAAAAAAAAAAAAAAATGTCACGTTCATGGCTCTCAGCCAAAAAGGTTCCCAACCCCTGAGTTAAAGGGTTAAGCCAAGGGCTAAGCTTTTCCCCACAACTCTGATTAAGTTGGTAAAGGCAATTTACATGCCCTTCCCCACACCACAATGTTAGTTGAGATGCTGATGGTTTCTACTCGTCCCATCCCCCATGTCCCTCGAAGAGACTAGAGGCAGTTTTCTTTTTACTCTGTTTTGTGAAGTTAAAATGTTGTGCACAGCATAGGGTTTTTTTGGCTCTTGGGAGAATTCTTGGTTTGCCTTGGAAATGTTACTTTGTATCAAAGATCTCTTTGTTTTCCAAATGGCTTTGCTCTCTGCACTATAAATGAAGTTTTTCGGGGGTGCAGGGTCAGTCTTGCAAGCCACCAGCTTGGCAATGAGGCCTCCCGATCCCATCCTTTTTCTGTGTTTATTTTCTAATCCTGCCCCGTTCCCACTCGAGACCTGCAAAATTACAAGTCGCACTGGCTCGCAACAATTTACTGTGGAATACTGGATAATGCCCCTCTCTCAAAGATTCTCATGCCCTACCATTCAAGCTACACTGCAAAAGGGACTTTACAGATCAATTAAGGTTATAGGCCTTAAAATAGTAGTTACCCAGGTGGACCCAGTGTAATCAAATGGGCCGTTAAAGGTGGAAGACAAGAAAGGTTGGTCAGAGATAGGATAATAGAAGAAGCAGAATAGAATTTAAGCAGGAAAGGAACTTTACCTGCCACTGCTGGCCTTAAAGAGAAGGGGCAGGACCACTAGCCAAGGAATGCAGGCAGCCTCCAAAAGCTGGGAATGGACCTTAGCTGACAGCAAGGACATGAGACTTTGATCCTTCAAGTGCAAGGAACTGAATTCTGCCAATAACTGAATGAGCAAGGAAAGGTCATCTCTATTCCTACCTCCCACTCTAGAAAAAAATAAAGTCCTGCCAACACTTTGATTTTAGCCCAGGTGAAATATTGCTGACCTACAAAACTCTAAGAAAATACATTTGTGTTGTTTTAATCTACTAAATTTGTGGTAATCTTTGATGGCTCCAATAGAAAGCTTATACACTTACCTTAGTAAAAACCCTCAATTTAAAAAACTTATCAGAGAAGGTTCCCTATAGTCATTTTAACCATATTTTTAGAAATTCCATTTATATCTGGTCCTTAATAATTCTGATATATTAAGTTGTAGCTATAATTGAAAATGTGTATAACCAATAAAAAGAGTAAAACAGTAAACTGGAAGCTACAGTCAATTCTTTTATATAAAAACTTAAGTTTATGACTATTAAGAAAAACACTTCATCTAGGAGTGATTTCCAAGGAAGCAACTTGAGTTTCCATAAAAACAGAACTTTCTATATCAGAGGAGAGAATATCAATAAGAGAACCAGAATCCTCTATTTCCAAGGGCGGTGGTTTCTCCTGTTCATAACCCAGGTTTGAATTATCTTTCATTTGACTCTCTTGCTCTTCCAACTCCAAGGATTTCTCTGGGACTGGAGCTACAACTTCTTCATCTTCATTTTCATGTAGAAAGCTACAAATCATATTGGGTCTATAGGAAAAATTATTATCCTTGATTTGCAGCCATTCCACACCACCTAATTGAGGGAGAGGGGTATTAAAGGGTAGGAAGACAAATCAGGAAAAAAACATGAGAAAGGAATTTTAGTTACTTAAGTACATTTTTCTTTAAATTTTCTTCATATCAATATATATCAAAGTAAAACCCCAACATAAATCAAGATCATGGTGCCTATAAATACTGATAAATAATCATATAATTTCCATCTTACATGGAGACCTTGTTATGCTTATAGGGTATGGGTCATCAAAATCACTACAAGTAATCTACTTCAGTTACTATTCCAGGCTTTTTCCCCATAGTTCAATTCCAAATTAATTCTGAGAGAGAATTTGAGCTCTCACTGACATCTCATGCCTTAAAGAAAACGGTCACCTCTCTTATCATTTTCTCCATACCCACTTAGTTTTCATAATTCTGTGAATGATTCAATTCTACTCTATCATATGAAATAAGCATTATATATAATTCTGAGTTGGGATATCCAATAGTGAAATAAAATATCTCTCCAAAACAACCCCACAAAACTTGAAAAAAATGTTTGTTCCATTCCACACTCACAGTCAAAGCCTTAACTCTCAATAAACGCCTAGCCTGACCAGGTAGTGGTGCCAACAATAGAGCATTGACCTGGAATACTGAGGTCCCGGGTTCATAATCCTGAGGTCACTGGCTTGAGTGTGGGCTCATTCAGCTTGAGAGTGAGCAGTCACTGACTAGAGCCCAAAGGTCGCTGGTTTGAAGCCCAATGTTGCTAGCTTAACCCCAAGGTCGCTGGCTTGAACAAGGGGTCACTAGCTTGGTTTCAGCCCCCACATCAAGGCACATATGAGAAGAAATCAATAAACAACTAAAGTGATGCAACTACTGAAATGTAGAAACACCATATCCCTGACCATAGAATGAGTTTTGCAAGATTTGCAGATGAGTAAATGAAAAGAGTTCTATAGAGGCCATAAATGTTCCCTAATGTCTAAATTCTGGAAAGCCCTCAGGATGCTGCCTTAACAACCTCTGTAAAAGGCCAAGATAACCAACCACCTCTTTTGCTTTTTGTAAAATACTTCACTGAACACTCTCTCCCTGGATTGTTCCAATGATAACCGAAAGCCTGTTTCACTTCTGTAAAACTGCTTTGACTAGGTGCTAACCCCCTCCCCTCACTTCTTTTTGCCTTTAAAAGCAAACCCCTGAGGCCTGACCTGTGGTGGCACAGTGGATAAAGCGTCGACATGAAAATGCTGAGGTCGCCAGTTCAAAACCCTGGGCTTGCCTGGTCAAGGCACATATGAGAGTTGATGCTTCCTGCCCCTCCCCTCCCTTCTCTCTCTCTCTCTCTCTGTCTCTCTCTCTCCCTCTCTCTCTCCTCTCTAAAAATGAATAAATAAAAAAGTTTTAAAGAATAAAAAAATTAAAAATTAAAAAAAAAAGCAAACCCCTGAGTTCATTTGGAGCAATACGATTTGGTAACTATACTTCCCGTGCAGTTGCTGCTATTTAAAGACTCCTTAATTTGGTTTCTTAATGTGTGGCAAAATGTTCGTTTCCTTGCTGCCCAGATATAACATTTTGGAGGCCCCAGCGAGATCGTGTTCTATGGACACATTTGGTTTTGCCATACACGGGCACCTGGATTCCTTGGCCTAACTGCCAGGAATGGAAACCCAGCAGGAGAGGTGCCACCTGAGATGTTCCAGGGCCCAGCTGGTCTGTCTGGCCGACAGCCACGGACAATCAGCATGGCCATACACCCATTTGGAGTCATCAGAAAAGCCTCCAGAGGTGAGAACAAATCTGCAATTTGCTCAATTTGTAACTTGCTTGTGGCTAGCCATCTTGCACCTATTGTGATCGAGGATCAGATGCTATCACACTCACAAAATGGGCTCTCCAGGGCCAAAACATTGGTGGAGAGTATACTCTCAGGGAAGACATCAGTGGGGACTGAGTTAAGTCCTGCCTCGGATTTCCCAGGACACGTCTGTTTGTGCTATCTGTTCTTGCCAAGATCTCGTTCTTTGCTTTTGCATTGTTATTCTGTCTCTACACTGAAAACCCTGTAGTGAATGGTGTGTGAATGAGGAGCTCTGGCGCCAGGACCTGAGTTTCCAGTTTGTGGCTCCATGGTGAATAACCACAAAGTCCGAGTGGGCTCCAACCTGTGGTTCCGTGGCGGTCATCATATGGCTTAGGGTGGTATCAGACACTCTCTGATCCAAGTCAGAGCTTTATACTGACCCATCAACACTAAGAGGCGCCTAAGTTCCCACAAGGGACATGGCCAGGCAGGCATCTGAGTGGCTCCTCACAGGACACCCCCTTCCCTTGGTACATCAAACTTTGTCTGAAAGCTTTATGACCTTGGTTCTCCAGGGATTAACCCAATGGGGATATTTTTAGAGAGTTTGCACAAACCTCGGTTCTTGATCCCTTTTGTGATCTTAGGAAGCTCATTTGTGCTAATATTGTTTGTAACAATAGGGGAAGGGCAAAGTAAGAGCCAAAATCCCACTGAGTGTATATCTAAAATTTTCAAAATTGGATTTTCTAATAATTACAGTGTAAAATTAAGCAAAGGGAGACTTCAAACTCTTTGTAAATTAGAGTAGTCCTCCCTTAGGGTAGGGTAGCCAACACAGGGCTCATTAGATGCTAGAGATGTCAGAGCTGTATAGAATATAATAGCTAAGCCCCAGGGCCACCAGACCAGTTCCCCTACATAGATCAGCTGAGGGCTCTGGTAGAAAACCCCCCTCCCTGGAGAAAGGTTGTGCAATCAGGGACAGTCATCATGTTTTACTAGCAACAGCCCCAAAATCAAGAAAAAAGGTCCCTGTCTCTCACAGACTGTTAGGAGGAATCTGAATGACCTCCTCCATCCCCTCCTTCTCCATCGGCTCCACCCGCCTCAGGGAGCCCAGAGACACTGTCAAGGAGGACTAGGAGGCAAGAAAAGAAAAAGGAAGCAGAATCCCTCTTACTGTTGAGAGAAGCACCACCAGGAGAGGGAAGGGAAAGGGAAGAGCCTTTTCTTTTTTTTTTTCTTAATCCATTTTTAGAGAGGAGAGAGAGAGACAGAGAGAGAAGGGGGGAGGAGCTGGAAGCATCAACTCCCATATGTGCCTTGACCAGGCAAGCCCAGGGTTTCGAACCGGCGATCTCAGCGTTTCCAGGTCAACGCTTTATCCACTGCGCCACCACAGGTCAGGCCGGAAGAGCCTTTTCTTGTTTATGTTCCTTTCTCCTCTAGTGACTTGTATAATTGGAAGGCTCAGAATCCTTTCTTGGAGAAGCCTCAAGTCCTAACAGGACTGTTAGAATCTGTATTGTACACACATCGCCCCACTTGGGATGATTGTCAGGAGCTTCTAGTTACCTTGTTCACTGCCGAAGAAAGGGGAAGAATCAAAACTGAGGAGAGAAAAGCTGCTATGTTAAGAATGAATGGGTCTGAGGAGAATAACCAAGACCACCTCGAGAAGGTGTTCCCGGTTACCCAGCCTAAATGAGACTCTAACACCACAGTGCGCTGGGAAGCCTTGAACATTTTTCACCAGTTTTTGTTAGCTGGGAACAGGGGAGTTGCTAAGAAACCCATGGATTTGTCTAAGGTGTCAGAAGTTATTCAAAATCCTTCAGGAGATTCCTGCGGCTTTCTTAGACTGCAGGAAGCCTACAGGGTCTATACACCTCTAGACCCAGATGCATTAGAAAATGCTAGGGCAGTTAATTTACCTTTCATGTCCCAGTCAGCTCTAGATATTAGGAAGAAGCTACAAAAATTAGAAGGCTTCCCAGGGATGGTAATTTCCCAACTGTTAGAGACAGCTCAGAAAGTTTATAATAATAGAGACACCTTAGAGAAGAAAAAAAACTGAGAAAATGACTAAGGTAGTTGTAGCTGTTGTAGAACACCAGAATAAAAATAAAGGGAAGCTAATGGATGGCAGTTCAACAAGGGTCTTTATTCTCTGACCAAATGAGCACAGACTACTATTGGGAACCTTGTAGGACTTCTTTGTCAAGTGACAAGATTAGTTCATCACTCTCACTTGTATTCTACTGGGTTCTTTCTTCCAACATTTTCATAACTGCTTTTCTATGAATCTGTTATGTGATGGTCCAAATTAAAAAAAATAAATTTCAAGTTATAAGATAAAAAAAAGGGGAAGCTAAAAAGGGAATAATTCCCTATATTAAGAGACTGTTAGAGCTAGTATTCTAGTTCAGGGGTCAGGAACCTTTTTGGCTGAGAGAGCCATGAACACCATATATTTTAAAATGTAATTCCATGAGAGCCATACAGTGACCCGTGTACGTTAAGCATTATCCAATAAAAATTTGGTGTTGTTCCAGAGGACAGCTGTGATTGGCTCCAACCACCCACAACCATGAACATAAGCGGTAGGAAATGAATGGACTGTAATACATGAGAATGTTTTATATTTTTAACATTATTATTTTTTTTATTAAAGATTTGTCTGTGAGCCAGATGCAACCATCAAAAGAGCCACATCTGGCTCGTGAGCCATAGGTTCCCAACCCCTGTTCTAGTTCCTTGCCAATCCCCATGGAATACCCCGTTACTGCCTGTTCAGAAGCCAGGCACCGGAGACTATCATCCAGCCCAGGAATAACGGGAAGTAAATAAGCAGGTTGAAACAATACACCCCACTGTGCCTAACCCCTACACTCTCGAGTCTGTTGTCACTGGACTTGAAATTTTACACAGTCTTAGATTTAAAGAATGCTTTCTTCAGTATTCCCCTAGCCCCTGTAAGTCAACCCATCTTTGCCTTCGAGTCAAGTGACCCAGAACTAGGCATCTTCGGACCAAATTACTGCAGGGTTTCAAGAATTCACTGACCCTCTTTGATGAGGCACTACATCAGGATCTCCTTGCCTTCCACCAGGAGCATCGAGAATGCACGCTGCTGCAGTACGTAGATGATTTGCTTCTAGCTGTGGAAATGGAGGTAAGCTGCCAGACAGTCACTGAGGGTCTTTTACAAACACTGCAGACTCTGGGGTACTGGGTGTCAGCTAAAAAGGCACAACTCTGCACTTCCAAGGTAACCTATTTAGGCTACCACACTGAGGCGGGAAGCATCCTCTCTCCTACAGCCTTATAGAAGCTATCTTTTGGATCCCAATGCCCACCACCAAGAGACAGTTCCGAGAATTTCTCGGAGGAGATAGATACTGCCGGTTGTGGATCCCTAGGTTTGCAGAGATAGCCAAGCCTTTGTACTTCTGCATGGCAGGAACCCAAGAATTAATTTGAACAGATAAAAACAAGAGGCTTTCGAAATCCTCAAAAAGGCCCTCACTAAGGCTCCTGCCCTGGCTCTGCCCAACATTACAAAGCCTTTCCAGCTCTTTGTTCATGAGAGCAAAGGAATCGTGAAAGGGGTCTTAACCCAGACACTAGGGCCATAGAACAGGCCTGTCATCCTCTCCAAGAGACTAGATCTGGATGGCCAAACTGTCTCGGAGCCATAGCGTCCACTGTCATACTAGTAAGAGAGGCAGATAAATTGACTATGGGGCAAGGACTGTTCTTAACAGCCTCCCATGCAGTAGAGACTCTGCTTAAGGGGACTCCAGAAAGGTGGATGTCTAATGCTAGAATCACACAGTATCAGGCTCTGCTCATTGATCAGCCTTGCATCAAGTTTGTTGACGCAGGCCATCAACTCAGCAAGCTTGATGCCTTACGAGGATCCTAGCATCCCCTTGCGTGATTGCTCTGAGGTACTAGACCAGGCATGGCCAGCATACAGCCCACGGGCCAGATCCGAGTTCATGTGGTCCACGATTAAATTTTTCATATTCTCCGCTACTTTAAAATCTCAGCTACTTAGAAGAGGAAGCATCTTTGATTATTGGAAATCGAGATATTTAAGAAGATAGTGATACGCGGAAAAGAATTCCACGTGACTAATCTAGAGTTAACTTCCAATAATTGGTCGAATGGATTCCCAATACTTCTTTATTTTTTTAAAAAATTCCATTATAAAGACTTATAACTTTTGTACTCATCTGTACTTGATATGAACTGTTTGATGTTTAGCGGCGATATGAAACCCACATTTTTTTTTTTTACAATGACAGAGAGTCAGAGAGAGGGATAGACAGGGACAGACAGACAGGAACAGAGAGAGATGAGAAGCATCAATCATTAGTTTTTTGTTGCGACACCTTAGTTGCTCATTGATTGCTTTCTCATATGTGCCTTGACCGTGGGCCTTCAGCAGACCGAGTAACTCCTTACTCAAACAAGCGACCTTGGGTCCAAGCTGGTGAGCTTTGCTCAAACCAGATGAGCCTGCGCTAAAGCTAGCAACCTTGGGGTCTCGAACTTGGGTCTTCTGCATCCCAGTTCAACGCTCTATCCACTGCACCACTGCCCAGTCAGGCAAAACCCACATTCTTTTAGGTGGACTTTGCCAGTGCGCATCCAAGGTCAAACAATTCATTATTTTTGTGGTCAAGTGTGTGAATCAAGTGGCATTGTAGCATAGACAATAACTGCAGTTGATAACTGAAAACGTGTCCAGGCTGTTTGTAAAATGAAATAATTGTTTTATTTGCGATATAACCCCTTCAAGCTCATTCTATTAATTAAATATTGTTTTGATTGATTGCAATAGTTTGGATATTTATACAGTATGTAATTATATTTTTAATAAAATATATTGTATATTAAAATTATTTTTCACTCACATTTATTCATAAACAAATTACATAATAAAATTTTGTTTACTTAATGAATTGTTTTTGTATTTAACATTTTTTAATTTAATATTTCATCCGGCCCGTGAAAAGTTTTCTTTCTAATCTGGCCTGGGGGCAAAAACTGTTGGCCACGCCTGTACTAGACTCTGTTCAAAATGCAAGGCCAGACCTCACTGATACACCCCTAGCTGGGGTAAAAGAACAGCTATTCACAGATAGTAGCAGTTTTGTCTTGGACGGGGTTTGACATGCGGGAGCAGCTATAGTGACTCTTGATAAGGTCATCTAGGCCCAAACCTTGCCCCATGGGACCTTGGCTCAGCAGGCAGAACTTATTGCTCTCACCCAGGCATTAAGGTGGGCCAAAGGAAAGAAGGTCAACATTTATACTGACAGTAGGTATGCTTTTGCTACTGTTCAAGTTCATTCAGCAATCTACAAAGAGAGAGGATTTCTAATATCTGCTGGTAAGGACATTAAAAACAAAGAAGAAATTTTAGCCTTACTAGAAGCCATTTGGTTACCAGAGACTGCAGCCCTCATTCATTGCCCAGGGCACTAGAAGGAAACTCACTAGAGACTAGAGGCAAGAGGAAATCGGGCAGCTGATCAAGCAGCCAAAGAAGTAGCCCTAAAACCAGTAGAGCCTTTAGAAATTTTAGTGACTGTACCCAAACCCTTGTTGCCAGACGCTCCTTTTTATAACGAACTAGAAGATTTTGCTAACAAGAAAGGAATGTCTAAAATTAAGGGAGGATAGTTAGAACTGCCAGATAAGAGACCTTTCTTACCTGAAGCCAGTGGTAGTCAACCTGGTCCCTACCGCCCACTAGTGGGTGTTCCAGCTTTCATGGTGGGCGGTAGCGGAGCAACCAATGTATAAATAAAAAGATAGATTTAACTATAGTAAGTTGTTTTATAAAGATTTATTCTGCCAAACTTAGCGAAAATCCAACATAAAGTACTTGGTAAGTAATTATTATTATATGCTTTAACTTGCTGTAACTCTGCTTTATAAATTTTATAAAGTTACTTCCCTACTTTATAAATCACCATTACTGTGGAACCGGTGGGTGGTTAGAAAATTTTACTACTAACAGAGATACAAAAGTGGGCGGTAGGTATAAAAAGGTTGACTACCCCTGCCTGAAGCCCTAGGATTATCAGCCAGCTACACTGGCCTCATCTAGGCCAAACTAAGCTAATAGAATTATTTAAGAAAAATTACTATTTGCCAGACTTAGAATCTATTACAGAAAGCATAGTGTCCCAAGTGTTTAGTCTGTACTCAAGTAAACGCTAAGAAAAGTAGAGAAGTTAGAAAAAAAAAAAAAAGAAATAGGGAAACGAGGAGCTTTCCCAGGAGAACACTTGGAAATAGATTTTACTGAAGTAAAGCCATGGCACAGGGATATAAGTATCTATTAGTTTTTATTGACACCTTTTCAGATAGGTAGAAGCCTTTCCTACTAGAAATGAGACTGCAATAACAGTTGTTAAGAAATTGCTGTATGGGCCCTGGCCGGTTGGCTCAGTGGTAGAGCGTCGGCCTGGTGTGCGGGAGTCCCGGGTGCGATTCCCGGCCAGGGCACACAGGAGAAGCGCCCATCTGCTTCTCCACCCCTCCCCCTCTCCTTCCTCTCTGTCACTCTCATCACCTCCCGCAGCCAAGGCTCCATTGGAGCAAAGTTGGCCTGGGCACTGGGGACAGCTTCGTGGCCTCTGCCTCAGGCACTAGAATGGCTCTGGTTGCAACAGAGCAACGCCCCAAATGGAAAGAGCATCGCCCCCTGGTGGGCATGCCGGGATGGATCCTGGTCAGGCGCATGCAAGAGTCTGACTGCCTCCCGTTTCCACCCGTTTCCACCCATTTCCAACCTCAGAAAAATACAAAAAAATAAAAAAATAAAAAAAATAAGAAATTGCCGTATGAAATTATTCCCAGATTTGGGTTACCCATTAATATTGGGTTTGATAATAGGCCTGCATTTATATCCCAAATCTCACAGCTAGTAGGAAAGGCACTCAATATTAATTGGAAATTACATTGTGCTTACAGGCCTCAGAGTTTGGAACAAGTAGAAAGAATGAACCAAACTCTGAAAGAAGTCCTGACTAAATTCATTTTAGAAACGGGTGAACAGTGAGTCAATCTCCTTCCCTTTGTTATTTTGAAAACACAATGCACCCCTTACCAAGCAGAATTCACCCTGTATAAAATTGTATTAGGCAGGGCAACACCCCTTCTCCCTATGCTCCCTTAGAGTCTCCCTCGTAGATGGTGCAGACGGATCCCACCAACCCCTGTAAGTTGACCTTGAGAAGGACGATATACCTTGCTCCAGCCACAAACCAGAGGCTGGCTGTTCTATGTACGGAAGAAGCCTGAGGAACCTCATTGTGGGAGTCCTTATAATTGAACTTTGGGAAGGGAGGGAAACTAAGGTCAAAGAAAAGCCAGAACAAGTCATCTTAAGGTTTAATACATGTGCTGCTCTGAGTCATACAGAAAGGGGTGTAGGTCCCTTTGCTGGGAGAGAAGCTACAGGTGAATGAAAAATATATGTATGCTCATAGCTAACCCTGTAGAGTAACCTGTAAATATTAGTCATGTGTCCAATAGGCTACTTAGGGGAAGGACACTTCCAAAAGGAAGTATATTTTTTTTTTGGGGGGGGGTTTGTTTTAGATTTTACTTATTCATTATAGAGAGGGGAGAGAGAGAGAGAGAGAAGGGGAGAGGAGCAGGAAGCATCAACTCCCATATGTGCCTTGACCAGGCAAGCCCAGGGTTTTGAACCGGCAACCTCAGCGTTTCCAGGTTGACGCTTTATCCACTGCGCCACCACAGGTCAGGCCAGGAAGTATATTTTGAAAAAGAATTGCTTGTTGCTAGCTTGGTTGTTATTAAGGTTAAGGTTTTTAGAAATTAAGAGTTCTAATTAATTAGAAAGGAATTGTATAGTTTTAATAATAAAAGGTACAGTGGTACCTTGAGATAATGGTACCATACGAATTTTTTAAGATACAAGCTGCGACTCAGTCCATATTTTTGTTTGAGATCCAAGTAAAATTCCGAGATACGAGTTGTGATTCAGGAAGCTGCCGTTAGTTGGCGCATTGGCACACAGGTCCAGTATTGGCAGTTTAATATACGAGATGACTGACTTATGAGCTTGGTTATAGAACGAATTATGATATATTCGTATCTCAAGGTACCACTGTATAATAAGGTATAGAGATACTTTTGAAAAAAAAAAGGATAAAGTAAGTTATTATGAAAGCTAGTTATTTTTGAATAGATAAGAAAGTTCATGAAAGTTGAGGGTTATATAAGTTGCAGAAGGTTTGTGCAGGTTGTAGGACCTTGATGGTGAACCTTTTTATAAAAACCGCCCACTTTTGCAGTACTGGTCAACCTGGTCCCTCCTGCCCACTAGTGGGTGTTTCAGCTTTCATGGTGGGCCAATTGCGGTGCCATTTGGTTGTTCCGCTATGGAACCCCTGCTAGTGGGTGGGAGGGACCAGGTTGAACAGCACTACAAAAGTGGGCGGTTTGTATAAAAAGGTTCGCCATCAAGGTCCTACAACCTGCACAAACCTTCTGCAACTTATATAACCCTCAACTTTCATGAACTTTCTTATCTATTCAAAAATAACTAGCTTTCATAATAACTTACTTTATCCTTTTTTTTTTCAAAAGTATCTCTATACCTTATTATACAGTGGTACCTTGAGATACGAATATATCATAATTCGTTCTATAACCAAGCTCATAAGTCAGTCATCTCGTATATTAAACTGCCAATACTGGACCTGTGTGCCAATGCGCCAACTAACGGCAGCTTCCTGAATCACAACTCGTATCTCGGAATTTTACTTGGATCTCAAACAAAAATATGGACTGAGTCGCAGCTTGTATCTTAAAAAATTCGTATGGTACCATTATCTCAAGGTACCACTTACCTTTTATTATTAAAACTATACAATTCCTTTCTAATTAATTAGAACTCTTAATTTCTAAAAACCTTAACCTTAATAACAACAAGCTAGCAACAAGCAATTCTTTTTCAAAATATACTTCCTGGCCTGACCTGTGGTGGCGCAGTGGATAAAGCGTCAACCTGGAAACGCTGAGGTTGCCGGTTCAAAACCCTGGGCTTGCCTGGTCAAGGCACATATGGGAGTTGATGCTTCCTGCTCCTCTCCCCTTCTCTCTCTCTCTCTCTCCCCTCTCTATAATGAATAAGTAAAAATCTAAAAAACCCCCCCCCAAAAAAAAATATACTTCCTTTTGGAAGTGTCCTTCCCCTAAGTAGCCTATTGGACACATGACTAATATTTACAGGTTACTCTACAGGGTTAGCTATGAGCATACATATATTTTTCATTCACCTGTAGCTTCTCTCCCAGCAAAGGGACCTACACCCCTTTCTGTATGACTCAGAGCAGCACATGTATTAAACCTTAAGATGACTTGTTCTGACTTTTCTTTGACCTTAGTTTCCCTCCCTTCCCAAAGTTCAATTATAAGGACTCCCACAATGAGGTTCCTCAGGCTTCTTCTGTACATAGAACAGCCAGCCTCTGGTTTGTGGCTGGAGCAAGGTATATCGTCCTTCTCAAGGTCAACTTACAGGAGTTGGTGGGATCCGTCTGCACCATCTACGAGGGAGACTCTAAGGGAGCATAGGGAGAAGGGGTGTTGCCCTGCCTAATACAATTTTATACAGGGTGAATTCTGCTTGGTAAGGGGTGCATTGTGTTTTCAAAATAACAAAGGGAAGGAGATTGACTCAGTGTTCACCCGTTTCTAAAATGAATTTAGTCAGGACTTCTTTCAGAGTTTGGTTCATTCTTTCTACTTGTTCCAAACTCTGAGGCCTGTAAGCACAATGTAATTTCCAATTAATATTGAGTGCCTTTCCTACTAGCTGTGAGATTTGGGATATAAATGCAGGCCTATTATCAAACCCAATATTAATGGGTAAGCCAAATCTGGGAATAATTTCATACGGCAATTTCTTATTTTTTTTATTTTTTTATTTTTTTGTATTTTTCTGAGGTTGGAAATGGGTGGAAACGGGTGGAAACGGGAGGCAGTCAGACTCTTGCATGCGCCTGACCAGGATCCATCCCGGCATGCCCACCAGGGGGCGATGCTCTGCCCATTTGGGGCGTTGCTCTGTTGCAACCAGAGCCATTCTAGTGCCTGAGGCAGAGGCCACGAAGCTGTCCCCAGTGCCCAGGCCAACTTTGCTCCAATGGAGCCTTGGCTACGGGAGGGGATGAGAGTGACAGAGAGGAAGGAGAGGGGGAGGGGTGGAGAAGCAGATGGGCGCTTCTCCTGTGTGCCCTGGCCGGGAATCGCACCCGGGACTCCCGCACACCAGGCCGACGCTCTACCACTGAGCCAACCGGCCAGGGCCCATACAGCAATTTCTTAACAACTGTTATTGCAGTCTCATTTCTAGTAGGAAAGGCTTCTACCTATCTGAAAAGGTGTCAATAAAAACTAATAGATACTTATATCCCTGTGCCATGGCTTTACTTCAGTAAAATCTATTTCCAAGTGTTCTCCTGGGAAAGCTCCTCGTTTCCCTATTTCTTTTTTTTTTTTTTCTAACTTCTCTACTTTTCTTAGCGTTTACTTGAGTACAGACTAAACACTTGGGACACTATGCTTTCTGTAATAGATTCTAAGCCTGGCAAATAGTAATTTTTCTTAAATAATTCTATTAGCTTAGTTTGGCCTAGATGAGTAGCTCAGTGTAGCTGGCTGATAATCCTAGGGCTTCAGGCAGGGGTAGTCAACCTTTTTATACCTACCGCCCACTTTTGTATCTCTGTTAGTAGTAAAATTTTCTAACCACCCACCGGTTCCACAGTAATGGTGATTTATAAAGTAGGGAAGTAACTTTATAAAATTTATAAAGCAGAGTTACAGCAAGTTAAAGCATATAATAATAATTACTTACCAAGTACTTTATGTTGGATTTTCGCTAAGTTTGGCAGAATAAATCTTTATAAAACAACTTACTATAGTTAAATCTATCTTTTTATTTATACATTGGTTGCTCCGCTACCGCCCACCATGAAAGCTGGAACACCCACTAGTGGGCGGTAGGGACCAGGTTGACTACCACTGGCTTCAGGTAAGAAAGGTCTCTTATCTGGCAGTTCTAACTATCCTCCCTTAATTTTAGACATTCCTTTCTTGTTAGCAAAATCTTCTAGTTCGTTATAAAAAGGAGCGTCTGGCAACAAGGGTTTGGGTACAGTCACTAAAATTTCTAAAGGCTCTACTGGTTTTAGGGCTACTTCTTTGGCTGCTTGATCAGCTGCCCGATTTCCTCTTGCCTCTAGTCTCTAGTGAGTTTCCTTCTAGTGCCCTGGGCAATGAATGAGGGCTGCAGTCTCTGGTAACCAAATGGCTTCTAGTAAGGCTAAAATTTCTTCTTTGTTTTTAATGTCCTTACCAGCAGATATTAGAAATCCTCTCTCTTTGTAGATTGCTGAATGAACTTGAACAGTAGCAAAAGCATACCTACTGTCAGTATAAATGTTGACCTTCTTTCCTTTGGCCCACCTTAATGCCTGGGTGAGAGCAATAAGTTCTGCCTGCTGAGCCAAGGTCCCATGGGGCAAGGTTTGGGCCTAGATGACCTTATCAAGAGTCACTATAGCTGCTCCCGCATGTCAAACCCCATCCAAGACAAAACTGCTACTATCTGTGAATAGCTGTTCTTTTACCCCAGCTAGGGGTGTATCAGTGAGGTCTGGCCTTGCATTTTGAACAGAGTCTAGTACAGGCGTGGCCAACAGTTTTTGCCCCCAGGCCAGATTAGAAAGAAAACTTTTCACGGGCCGGATGAAATATTAAATTAAAAAATGTTAAATACAAAAACAATTCATTAAGTAAACAAAATTTTATTATGTAATTTGTTTATGAATAAATGTGAGTGAAAAATAATTTTAATATACAATATATTTTATTAAAAATATAATTACATACTGTATAAATATCCAAACTATTGCAATCAATCAAAACAATATTTAATTAATAGAATGAGCTTGAAGGGGTTATATCGCAAATAAAACAATTATTTCATTTTACAAACAGCCTGGACACGTTTTCAGTTATCAACTGCAGTTATTGTCTATGCTACAATGCCACTTGATTCAGCACACTTGACCACAAAAATAATGAATTGTTTGACCTTGGATGCGCACTGGCAAAGTCCACCTAAAAGAATGTGGGTTTTGCCTGACTGGGCAGTGGTGCAGTGGTGCAGTGGATAGAGCGTTGAACTGGGATGCAGAAGACCCAAGTTCGAGACCCCAAGGTTGCTAGCTTTAGCGCAGGCTCATCTGGTTTGAGCAAAGCTCACCAGCTTGGACCCAAGGTCGCTTGTTCGAGTAAGGAGTTACTCGGTCTGCTGAAGGCCCACGGTCAAGGCACATATGAGAAAGCAATCAATGAGCAACTAAGGTGTCGCAACAAAAAACTAATGATTGATGCTTCTCATCTCTCTCTGTTCCTGTCTGTCTGTCCCTGTCTATCCCTCTCTCTGACTCTCTGTCATTGTAAAAAAAAAAAAATGTGGGTTTCATATCGCCGCTAAACATCAAACAGTTCATATCAAGTACAGATGAGTACAAAAGTTATAAGTCTTTATAATGGAATTTTTTAAAAAAATAAAGAAGTATTGGGAATCCATTCGACCAATTATTGGAAGTTAACTCTAGATTAGTCACGTGGAATT
This sequence comes from Saccopteryx bilineata, assembly GCF_036850765.1. NCBI lineage: Eukaryota > Metazoa > Chordata > Mammalia > Chiroptera > Emballonuridae > Saccopteryx > Saccopteryx bilineata. The sequence continues at coordinate 7,630,569 of NC_089501.1, read as the reverse complement.
CTTTTCCGCGTATCACTATCTTCTTAAATATCTCGATTTCCAATAATCAAAGATGCTTCCTCTTCTAAGTAGCTGAGATTTTAAAGTAGCGGAGAATATGAAAAATTTAATCGTGGACCACATGAACTCGGATCTGGCCCGTGGGCTGTATGCTGGCCATGCCTGGTCTAGTACCTCAGAGCAATCACGCAAGGGGATGCTAGGATCCTCGTAAGGCATCAAGCTTGCTGAGTTGATGGCCTGCGTCAACAAACTTGATGCAAGGCTGATCAATGAGTAGAGCCTGATACTGTGTGATTCTAGCATTAGACATCCACCTTTCTGGAGTCCCCTTAAGCAGAGTCTCTACTGCATGGGAGGCTGTTAAGAACAGTCCTTGCCCCATAGTCAATTTATCTGCCTCTCTTACTAGTATGACAGTGGACGCTATGGCTCCGAGACAGTTTGGCCATCCAGATCTAGTCTCTTGGAGAGGATGACAGGCCTGTTCTATGGCCCTAGTGTCTGGGTTAAGACCCCTTTCACGATTCCTTTGCTCTCATGAACAAAGAGCTGGAAAGGCTTTGTAATGTTGGGCAGAGCCAGGGCAGGAGCCTTAGTGAGGGCCTTTTTGAGGATTTCGAAAGCCTCTTGTTTTTATCTGTTCAAATTAATTCTTGGGTTCCTGCCATGCAGGAGTACAAAGGCTTGGCTATCTCTGCAAACCTAGGGATCCACAACCGGCAGTATCTATCTCCTCCGAGAAATTCTCGGAACTGTCTCTTGGTGGTGGGCATTGGGATCCAAAAGATAGCTTCTATAAGGCTGTAGGAGAGAGGATGCTTCCCGCCTCAGTGTGGTAGCCTAAATAGGTTACCTTGGAAGTGCAGAGTTGTGCCTTTTTAGCTGACACCCAGTACCCCAGAGTCTGCAGTGTTTGTAAAAGACCCTCAGTGACTGTCTGGCAGCTTACCTCCATTTCCACAGCTAGAAGCAAATCATCTACGTACTGCAGCAGCGTGCATCTCGATGCTCCTGGTGGAAGGCAAGGAGATCCTGATGTAGTGCCTCATCAAAGAGGGTCAGTGAATTCTTGAAACCCTGCAGTAATTTGGTCCGAAGATGCCTAGTTCTGGGTCACTTGACTCGAAGGCAAAGATGGGTTGACTTACAGGGGCTAGGGGAATACTGAAGAAAGCATTCTTTAAATCTAAGACTGTGTAAAATTTCAAGTCCAGTGACAACAGACTCGAGAGTGTAGGGGTTAGGCACAGTGGGGTGTATTGTTTCAACCTGCTTATTTACTTCCCGTTATTCCTGGGCTGGATGATAGTCTCTGGTGCCTGGCTTCTGAACAGGCAGTAACGGGGTATTCCATGGGGATTGGCAAGGAACTAGAACAGGGGTTGGGAACCTATGGCTCACGAGCCAGATGTGGCTCTTTTGATGGTTGCATCTGGCTCGCAGACAAATCTTTAATAAAAAAAAATAATAATGTTAAAAATATAAAACATTCTCATGTATTACAGTCCATTCATTTCCTACCGCTTATGTTCATGGTTGTGGGTGGTTGGAGCCAATCACAGCTGTCCTCCGGAACAACACCAAATTTTTATTGGATAATGCTTAACGTACAGGGTCACTGTATGGCTCTCATGGAATTACATTTTAAAATATATGGTGTTCATGGCTCTCTCAGCCAAAAAGGTTCCTGACCCCTGAACTAGAATACTAGCTCTAACAGTCTCTTAATATGGGGAATTATTCCCTTTTTAGCTTCCCTTTTTTTTATCTTATAACTTGAAATTTATTTTTTTTAATTTGGACCATCACATAACAGATTCATAGAAAGCAGTTATGAAATGTTGGAAGAAAGAACCCAGTAGAATACAAGTGAGAGTGATGAACTAATCTTGTCACTTGACAAAGAAGTCCTACAAGGTTCCCAATAGTAGTCTCTGTGCTCATTTGGTCAGAGAATAAAGACCCTTGTTGAACTGCCATCCATTAGCTTCCCTTTATTTTTATTCTGGTGTTCTACAACAGCTACAACTACCTTAGTCATTTTCTCAGTTTTTTTTCTTCTCTAAGGTGTCTCTATTATTATAAACTTTCTGAGCTGTCTCTAACAGTTGGGAAATTACCATCCCTGGGAAGCCTTCTAATTTTTGTAGCTTCTTCCTAATATCTAGAGCTGACTGGGACATGAAAGGTAAATTAACTGCCCTAGCATTTTCTAATGCATCTGGGTCTAGAGGTGTATAGACCCTGTAGGCTTCCTGCAGTCTAAGAAAGCCGCAGGAATCTCCTGAAGGATTTTGAATAACTTCTGACACCTTAGACAAATCCATGGGTTTCTTAGCAACTCCCCTGTTCCCAGCTAACAAAAACTGGTGAAAAATGTTCAAGGCTTCCAGCGCCTGTGGTGTTAGAGTCTCATTTAGGTTGGGTAACCGGGAACACCTTCTCGAGGTGGTCTTGGTTATTCTCCTCAGACCCATTCATTCTTAACATAGCAGCTTTTCTCTCCTCAGTTTTGATTCTTCCCCTTTCTTCGGCAGTGAACAAGGTAACTAGAAGCTCTGACAATCATCCCAAGTGGGGCGATGTGTGTACAATACAGATTCTAACAGTCCTGTTAGGACTTGAGGCTTCTCCAAGAAAGGATTCTGAGCCTTCCAATTATACAAGTCACTAGAGGAGAAAGGAACATAAACAAGAAAAGGCTCTTCCGGCCTGACCTGTGGTGGCGCAGTGGATAAAGCGACCTGGAAACGCTGAGATCGCCGGTTCGAAACCCTGGGCTTGCCTGGTCAAGGCACATATGGGAGTTGATGCTTCCAGCTCCTCCCCCCTTCTCTCTCTGTCTCTCTCTCTCCTCTCTAAAAATGGATTAAAAAAAAAAAAAGAAAAGGCTCTTCCCTTTCCCTTCCCTCTCCTGGTGGTGCTTCTCTCAACAGTAAGAGGGATTCTGCTTCCTTTTTCTTTTCTTGCCTCCTAGTCCTCCTTGACAGTGTCTCTGGGCTCCCTGAGCCGAGTGGAGCCGATGGAGAAGGAGGGGATGGAGGAGGTCATTCAGATTCCTCCTAACAGTCTGTGAGAGACAGGGACCTTTTTTCTTGATTTTGGGGCTGTTGCTAGTAAAACATGATGACTGTCCCTGATTGCACAACCTTTCTCCAGGGAGGGGGGTTTTCTACCAGAGCCCTCCACTGATCTATGTAGGGGAACTGGTCTGGTGGCCCTGGGGCTTAGCTATTATATTCTATACAGCTCTGACATCTCTAGCATCTAATGAGCCCTGTGTTGGCTACCCTACCCTAAGGGAGGACTACTCTAATTTACAAAGAGTTTGAAGTCTCCCTTTGCTTAATTTTACACTGTAATTATTAGAAAATCCAATTTTGAAAATTTTAGATATACACTCAGTGGGATTTTGGCTCTTACTTTGCCCTTCCCCTATTGTTACAAACAATATTAGCACAAATGAGCTTCCTAAGATCACGAAAGGGATCAAGAACCGAGGTTTGTGCCAACTCTCTAAAATATCCCCCATTGGGTTAATCCCTGGAGAACCAAAGGTCAGAAAGCTTTCAGACAAAGTTTGATGTACAAGGGAAGGGGGTGTCCTGTGAGGAGCCACTCAGATGCCTGCCTGGCCATGTCCCTTGTGGGAACTTAGGCGCCTCTTAGTGTTGATGGGTCAGTATAAAGCTCTGACTTGGATCAGAGAGTGTCTGATACCACCCTAAGCCATATGATGACCGCCACGGAACCACAGGTTGGAGCCCACTCGGACTTTGTGGTTATTCACCATGGAGCCACAAACTGGAAACTCAGGTCCTGGCGCCAGAGCTCCTCATTCACACACCATTCACTACAGGGTTTTCAGTGTAGAGACAGAATAACAATGCAAAAGCAAAGAACGAGATCTTGGCAAGAACAGATAGCACAAACAGACGTGTCCTGGGAAATCCGAGGCAGGACTTAACTCAGTCCCCACTGATGTCTTCCCTGAGAGTATACTCTCCACCAATGTTTTGGCCCTGGAGAGCCCATTTTGTGAGTGTGATAGCATCTGATCCTCGATCACA